>NC_059326.1:228510000-234455000 GCF_018350155.1 Leopardus geoffroyi | reverse complement strand
CCATTTTTACTTCTCGTTCTGCAAAATCCCTTATTACACATACTGTTACCATTTTTCTCTATTGCACTGTTGGCCTGTTTCTTAAAGATTTATTGGAGCTCATTATGTGTTAAGAAAATAAACTCTTGTCGGTGAAATGAGTTGCAAACATTTTTTCTAGTTCTCCATTTGTTTTATAACTTTGGACTTTTTTTTTTACTTCTTAGAGTTAATTCTTTTGCTCTCTGCAGTCTGATTTATTCATCTTTCTTTTATGTTTTCTGGGTTGAAGTTCTCTCATTTTTGATGGGAACGAACATATGAACGAGATAGGAGGTCAATTTCTTTGCATAAGAGTATTTTCTTTTTCCGGTAGGCTTGGAAAACAAGCCCAGGATTTAGGAGTAATAATGACTTTTGATTCACAAGTTTCTAAGCACAATTTAAACCATATCTTCACCATGTCTTCTGAAACCCCATAAACAGAAACAGCTCTGTGTTACAGTGGCCGTAAGTGAATTTTGATTCCTAGGTTTCCTTTTAACTATCGCTCCTGATCATGATTTTGGCCAGTAAGTGAAGCAGGCCACAGAGAAGTGGCGTGCCAGAGAAGGCGGTCTCTGAGTGTTTGGTTGGCTCTTGAACAATTAGGTCGAAATAACTTTTATGTCTCCATATTGTCACTCTCCATATTTGAATCTCCCGCTTCCGTAATGTTTTGAACTGTAGTCAATTATATTTGACATAACCACCGCCCACCCCACCCCGTGTTGCGTATTTATGACTTCAGCTTTACGAGACGCACAAAGGATTCATCGGGGAGTGTACCCTTTCCAAGAACGAATACTGCACAGGATTGTACCTTTGCAGACGAAGATGTTATTTACATGCTGATCGCTCATTTCTCTCTGGCTTGGAATTGTATAACAGCAGACGTGCATTTTTTTTTCTATCGGTTTGGGAAGAATTAAGTTCAACCTGTGTTCGTAATCCTGTTAAATTCAGGATTCCCCGGGCGCCTGGGTGGCTCAGTCGGTTGGGCGTCTGACTTCGGCTCAGGTCATGATCTCGCGGTCCGTGGGTTCGAGAGCCCCGCGTCGGGCTCTGTGCTGACAGCACAGAGCCTGGAGCCTGTTTCGGATTCTGTGTCTCCCTCTCTCTCTGACCCTCCCCTGCTCATGCTCTGTCTCCCTCTGTCTCAAAAATAAATAAACGTTAAAAAAAAATTCAGGATTCCCATTCACAACAGGTAAGGCCCACGATCAGGTTGTGGGAGCTGAAATGCCTCTTGCCTTGATTTCACAGGACTTCAGTTCAACGGCACAGTTTCCGGTCTGCTGGGTGGTAACTACACGCTTATGTGCACCGTGTACGTCCTCACGCGAGATTCACGGTCCGTCTCCGTCATTCCCCGGGGCGAGCGGACTCTTCCTGTTCTTTCAACACTAGGGCCTGCAGTACAGACGCTCACAACAATTCCTAGTTCCTCCTGGACTGACCTCTCGCGGGAAAGACTGGATTCCCAAGAGACCACGACTGCCATCTCGTCCTCCCTGGCTCTTCTGGCTCTTGGCGCCTGCTGTGACGGAGCCAGCTGTCGAGCCCTGAGCTGCCCGCTGCAAAGGCCCTGCCCCCAGGCCTGACGGCAGCCTCTGATCAATGGCCCACAAGGGAATGAATGATGCCAACTGTCTTGAAAGGGACGGACCCCTTCACCCTTGACCCCTTGGCTGCAGCCTGTTGAGACCCTGCCCAACGGGACTCAGCCAGGCTGCGCCTGGACTCCGGACCCATAAAAACTGGGAGACAGTAAACGCCTGTGGCTTTAAGTTGCCAAGATTGGGGCAATTGGTTATATGCAGCAATAGATAAGTAACACACCTTCACCAGCCAGCGTCCGACTCATGCGTCCTTCTCTGGATGCCTCTCCCTGTGCTCCCTCAGGCACGGGCTAGTCATCACCTCCTCGGGGAGCTTCGTGTCCGAGACTTGGTTACGTGTGTATCTCCATGCTCCCGGCACCCTGGCTGAGTGCTCTGGGAAGCTGCGTTCTAAGATGTGACAGCATTGAAACGTTGTTAAGGCCGCCATTCTGCGACCCTAGGGTAGTAATGGGAAATACTCTGCAGAAATACCAATGGCTACTTTCAAGATGGTGTCTAAGGCTGGCCCTTTCCAACTTCCTGTGTGTTCTTTCCCAACCCCCACTGGTGCAGGCTCTGTGTCCATGGCACAATGTCCACACTCGATCTGTGATATATGAGCCTGGCCCGCAGCCACGGCTGATTTCTTCGATCCAGACAGCAGTGCTGATGAGATTCTCTCCAAAGGGAACTTGTGGCTTCAGAGGTAGAGGCTCAGGGAATTGGAGGCCCTGGGGCTGAGTCACTGTGTGATATTGACACAGGGCACATCTCCCACGTTTGGCTCCAATATGAAGCTGAGTCTACTAACTTCTTCTACAAGAAGCAATTTCTTGGGCTGTGGGAATGAGAATTTGCTAGAGACGTTTGTCATGGACAAATGCGGCCAAGAACGTGCCCAGGACCTAAGCTTTGTGTTGAACTCTGCTCCTAAGCACAGCGATGCTGGAATGGAATTAATCCCCTTGCAGTGTTGACACCTTGATGAAGCCCAGAGCGTGATTTCTGCTACTGGAAATCTTCGGAACCCCTTGCACCTTGTCTGTCTGTTTCTCCAGGACTTTCTTGGCTGTTGTAAGCTTCTCCATATTCTCCGCCCCACTACACTTTTATCATCCCTAAGGGGAGATATTATTTACTTGGTAGCAGGTGGGTTTCACTGGACCCTTTCCATCTGGATGGGACAATTCTCTCTCCTAATTGGATGGATGCTTATTCTAGATTTGAAATTCGTTCTCTGCTCAGTCTGGCCCAGTTAGTGTGGCCACAGGGGGAATCAGTAAAAGCCTTCTAGGTAACCACGTAAGCCTACAAAGTATCTATCAGGGGTTGCTTTGGCTGCGCATGAGGCAGACAGCTGAGTACAACAGCTTAACCAGAGGTTTATTTTTTCTTCATGTAACAAGAAGCCTGGAAAGGAGCAGTCCAGGCTGGTGCCAGGCACCATGGTATCGATGTCCCCAGCACTTTCTGTGTCTCTATTCCTCTGTCCTTAGCATGGAAGCTTCTTTTTTTCTGATCTCAGATGGCATTACAGTCATATTCCAGGCAGGAGAAAGGAGAAAGGCAAAAGGCAAAAGGCATTTGCCAGACAAGTCTGTCCCTCTTGTTAGGAAAACGGATGGGTTTTACACGATTGTTCCCAGTTTACACGATTATTCAGTGATGTTGGCGTCCCCTGCAGGAAGATACGCGACGTGGGAGAAGGGACACTGTGTACTCAGTGCCTACCAGAGGGACTGGGGCACAGAAGGCACTCGATACCTGCATTAAAGGGAAGAGAGGTCAGCGGGTCCTTGCCCTCAGGCTTGTGGTCTATGCCAGAGCCCTGGACTGGGAGTCTGGAAACAGGGGCTGTCCTCCTGATTCCACAGATTCATTCTCATGCAGCCAGTTGCTGGAAACTTCCTGGTTCCAGGTGTGTGTGTGTGTGTGTGTGTGTGTGTGCTCTGCTTGGAGAGTGCTGGTCAGTTAATCACCCTTCCAGCGCTCACGTAGCTCCCGCAGGACCTGGCACAGGGGAGCTTTATGTGGTTGGGAGGAGAAAGGAAAAACTGGCCCCTGCGTTGGTGACACGGGCGGAGCATCCTGGCTCTGGAGGCTGCGTGCCGAGCCGTCCCTCTCCCTGACCCCACGCCCTGCCTAGACAGCGCTGGCCCCGTGCCCAGCCCTGCTGACCTTGACTGCCGGCAGAGGTGGCCGCTGGGGGCCCGACCCCCTTGGACACACTGCTCTTTGCTGGCTCAGAGCTTTTGCCTGAGCTGAGCTGACTTCTTTTTTTTTCATGTTTATTTATTTATTTATTGAGAGAGAGAGAGGGAGAGAGAGAGAGAAATGCCAAGCAGGCTCTGCAGAGCCTGACATGGGGCTTGAACCCACAAACTGCGGTCATGACCTGAGTTGAAACTAAGAGTCGGACACTTAACCGACTGAGCCACCCGGCCGCCCCTGAGCTGACTCACTTCTGGCCGTGGTCTCCCGGGCAGGCCCGCTGGGCCCTCCCCTGCCTACACTGCTTCCCCTTTCTCTTGTCTGGAAACACAAGGGCGGCCGCCGTGAACCTGCTGGGCATTCCTACTGATTCCTGTGGTCACAGCAGAACTGGTCTGAGTCAGACTCCACGGTGTGTGTGTGTGTGTGTGTGTGTGTTGCTATTGTTTTAGTGTAGGATCCTTGCTGTGGCCTACTTGTAGCCCATCGGGGCCGGGTGGAGGGTGGCTGTCTGTCCTTGCACAGCGTCATGACCGCCAGTCCCCAGTCCTAGTGGCGGTGCCACAGCTCAAGGCAGTGGGGAGGGGACTCCCCAGTGGGGAGGCTAAGGAGTGGTCCCCGAGTGGCCAGGGGCACACCCAGTGTGTCCCAGGGAAGCTGCCAGGAGCACCGCACGTGGCCCAAAGGCACCCACACCGTCAGCTGTGGCAGGAGGTGGGGCACAGAGCATTGGTGGCCCTGCGGCAGGTCACCGGGGTCCCCCCAGCTGCTGGGCGGGATCCAGGTGAAGCGTCATTCATTTGCCCGGGGCTGGGAGACCCCTGGCCTGTGGCTGTCTTAGTTCCTGCCAACGAGCTTATTTTGTCTTATTCTGAAACAAAAATTTGACGACCAGTTTTGAGGAAAAAGTGCAGGATGCTAGAAGCCTCCTTTTGTGCCTCTCCAAGTCACCCGTCGGTCACGGTAAGTGTTCTGGACGCGTGTGCCGACGTGGAGCGGAGCGGAGAGGGTTTGCTCCCTTTTCCGTATCAGATTTATGCTCCATACAGAGTATTTGCAGAATTTTCCTTGGACAGGGCCACAGAATGTCATTCTAAAGAACGCATAAAAATAGTGTCTCCCCCAAGTGGGAGATTAAGCAGGACTGTGTGGAACACTCTGGAACAGTGCTGGATTCGAGCAAACAGACTGACCCCCTTCTCTGCGCTCCTGTGACCGCAGCCGACCCAGGTCACAGGACCCGAAATTCCTGGGCCACAAGCCCGACCTCGAGCGGCTCTGGTCCCTCAGATGCCCCTCTTGCTGGCGAGGGGGGTCCCCCAAGTAGCAGGAGACCCCGAGAGGTGAGCGAAGCCAACCGGTGACTCTGGTGACCAAGTCTGGGTTCCAACACAGACACTGGTGCCACGAGGAACTGGAGACACGAGTGTCACAACCGACTTCGGGGCTTCACCTGCCTCAGACGACTGCGGCCAAGGGCACCCCTTTACTTGACCCCAAGACGCTTTCTGTGTTCACGGTTGAGGGGTCTCTTCTTTCCCCACACCCAGCTGGCAATAAGTGTTTCTCTTCCCGGCTCCCCGGGGACGGTTCCCGTGCGGTCGGCCTGTCCCCACCCTGTTCTCAGCCAAGCCCTGGACCTCCAGAGACCTCTTCCTCCTCCGAAGGCCCAGGGAGCTCAGATTCTGCTAGATTCTCCGTCACCTTCAGCTTCTCTGTGCGGCCGCGGCCGCAGTTCTGTCGAAACCCATTACATTCTCAGCGTGACGCTAGAACTTTCCACACCGTTTGGAACCCCTGTGGGTTCAGTATTTTATTGAAGCTAAGTGGGCAGGGGGGCGGGCGGTGGGAGGCAGAGCTGGGTGTGGGGCCGAGCGGCCCCCAGCAGCCGGGACTGTGCCCCTCCCCTCAGTGGACCACCTGCCTGCTCTTCCTTTTAAGTTTGTTCCTTTGTTTGTTATTCATTTATAGAGAGCACAAGCCGGGGAGGGGCAGAGAGAAGGAGAGGCAGAATCCCCAGAGGCTCGTCCATCAACGCAGACCCCTGTGCAGGGCTCGAACTCGTGAACCGTGAGGTCATGACCTGAGCTGAGACCAAGAGCTGGTCGCTTAACCGACTCCGCCCCCCAGGGGCCCCCTGCCCGCTCTTCCTGATGGTGTGTCAGTGCTTTGTATGTGCAAGACACAGGATGCAACCTTCGTCTGCTTTAATCTGTCCTAACGATCTTGGTTTCTATCTCTGGGGGGAAGAATGATCACATTTTAAAACTTTGGAAGAAGGTGGCTCCTTTTGCAATAAAGTTAGATTTTGGCAAAATATTTACATTATAAAGTGCTACAGATGTGAGGGGCGCCTGGGTGGCTCAGTTGGTTACGCACCCGACCTCGGCTCAGGTCGTGATCTCGCGGTCCGTGAGTTCGACCCCCACGTCGGGCTCTGTGCTGACAGCTGGGAGCCTGGAGCCTGTTTCAGATTCTGTGTCTCCCTTTCTCTCTGCCCCTCCCTTCCTAATGCTCTGTCTCTCTCTCTCTCTCTGTCTCAAAAATAAATAAACATTAAAAAAAGAGCTACAGATGTGAGTTAGGAATAAAAATAAATGCGACTTCTTCACAGAAACTTTGGCCACCTGTGTGGATATTCGGACACAACCTATTCAGTGTTTTATATGTGTGCCTTTCCTCTGCTTTTTAAAAAAAAAATTTAATGTTTATTTTCGAGAGACAGAGAAAGAGAGAGAGAGAGAGAGAGAGAACATTGAGTGGGAGAGGGGCAGAGAGAGAGGGAGACACAGAATCCGAAGCAGGTTCCAGGCTCCGAGCTGTCAGCACAGAGCCCGATGTGGGGTTTGAACCCACGAGCTGTGGGATCATGACCTGAGTGGAAGTCAGATTCTTTTTTTTTTTTTAATTTTTTTAACGTTTATTTATTATTGAGAGACAGAGAGACACAGAGTGTGGGCAGGGGAGGGGGCAGAGAGAGAGGGAGACACAGAATGTGAAACAGGCTCCAGGCTCCGAGCTGTCAGCACAGAGCCCGACGCGGGGCTCGAACTCACGGACCGCGAGATCGTGACCTGAGCTGAAGTCGGATGCTCAACCGGCTGAGCCACCCAGGCGCCCCCCTTCTGCTTTTCAAAATAGTTCAAAACACTTTTCTTGTAGAGGTTCATATCTTCACTGTTTTGCTGTAAAGTGGGTAGGTAGGTTGGTGGTAATTACATTTCCTAATTATGCAGTAGTTTACCATTATGAACTATCTTCACACACATTTTCATGTTGGTGATGTGAGATAAAGAGGGATCAAGCAGCTAAGTGAGTCATTCAGGGAATGTGCATCTCAGGTGTCTTTATGACCTTTACAACATTATTCATTTGTTGTGTATTTAAATTACCTCTCATTTTTGCCATATAGATGACTGGCGCCTAAAACAAAGGGGGTCATTTCTGTCTGTGCTCATCAATTTGCACACATTGAATATGTGTAATGCTCAGCATATCAGTTATACCTCAAAGCTGTCAAAAATACAAGAGATAATTCCCCAAGTTAGTGATGGCAAATTATCCTTCGATCCTAAGTCATGTTTGTATTCTAGATTCCTTTTTCTTTTTCTAAGTGTGTTCATGGCCCAGTAACTGTTTCCCGATTGTTTGACTTTGGAATTGAAGGAGCACTTCTAAAGTCGATATGAAGTAGACCGCTTTCTCTTACTTTGTTTTAGGGAAGTCTTGACTGCTGGTTTTGGGGGCAAGTCAGATTTCAGAAAAAGAAATTGATTCCTTAAAGTCATTAGCTGAGGCAACTGTCAGCAGGGAGACTGCTGCTAATGGAGTATTGGGCACGTCAGAAAAAGGGCTAAAAAGCTGTTTTCTTGCAGCAAACTCCCCAGACTGCCTCCTCTTTCCTGGTGTTAAATAATCTATCAGACATACAGGCTGTGTTTTCCCAGGGTATTGATTTCACACTGTTGGAATGTCTGAGACTTAGACCTGGCTTGGGATGGAAGAAATCTTGAAAAGCTTTGTTTCTTTTTTTTCTCAGGCACGTACCCTCGCATGATCTCAGAGGTTTCAGTGGGCCCTGGGTGGTCGTGGAGGGTTAACAGCCAAATCCAAATGGCTGCTTGCTCCCCCACCCTTCACGATATTTCTGCAACACACGACGTTTCACAATTCCCTCTTGTCGATTCCCTCTTGGCGTGGCTGCTCCTTTAAGACCCTCCCCTGTTCCCTTTCTAAGTTCTGCTGTCGACTGGATTCTTCTGTGTCTCTTTGCCCCTTGGCCATCTTCATAGCGTCTATGACTCGTTTCTTTTTAGACAGATATTTTGTATTTCCTGTTGATTTTCTTCTATTATATTTTCTAACAGGTTATTGGCAATACAGAGTAAAACTGTAGCGTTTGGTATTTATGTTGACTGTGAAAAATTTACTGTGCCCCCTGATTAATTCTGATGTATTTTTTCAAAATAGGCCCTTTCATTTTTTTCCCTAGAAGTACAATGACGTCTTTAAAAAATATGATGTCTTGGGGCGCCTGGGTGGCGCAGTCGTTTAAGCGTCCGACTTCAGCCAGGTCACGATCTCGCGGTCCGTGGGTTCGAGCCCCGCGTCAGGCTCTGGGCTGATGGCTCAGAGCCTGGAGCCTGTTTCCGACTCTGTGTCTCCCTCTCTCTCTGCCCCTCCCCCGTTCATGCTCTGTCTCTCTCTGTCCCAAAAATAAATAAACGTTGAAAAAAAAATTTTTTTAAATATGATGTCTTTAGGGGTGCCTGGGTGGCTCAGTCGGTTGAGCATCCGACTTCAGCTCGGTTCATGATCTCATGGTTCATGGGATTGAACCCTGCATAGGGCTCTGTGCTTATATAGCTCGGAACCTGGAGCCTGCTTCGGATTCTGTGTCTCCCTCTCTCTGTGCCCCTCCCCCACTCATGCTCTGTCTCTCTTGCTCCCTCAAAAACAAATAAACATTAAAAAAAAGTATGATGTTATTGCCTCTTTTCCGTTGGGTTTCCTCTTCTTTCTAATGCTTACTTTATAATATCTTATGTTCAACTTCCGCAAACATAATAAACGTTAGTGTACTTACCAGGCATAATGGTTTCATTTCTGACTCCTCTGGAAAAGCCACTTGAATTTTAGACATGATTTTGCCCACTAATTTAAGATAGCCATTTTTTTTTTATCATGTTCACCAACTGTTATTTTTAAAATTTGTTTTATTAAAAATGCTAACCTGCTATAAATATTGAACTATATCAAAAGCCATTTAAAGTGTCTGCTGAAATATTTGTGTATTTGATCTTTTGAAGTGATAGCTTGATATTGTAGTAATGTAGTTCAATATTAGTTCTGTATTTCATTGGAATGTTCTTTTGACACATGTTTAATTCAATTTGCCAATATTTTAGGATTTTGTATCTATCTACATGTGTGCAACCTTGTCGACTTTGGTATCAGATTATTTTAGCTACTTAAAGCGAGCAAGGCTTTGTATAAAAAAAAGTTTATGACTTTTTTGAGCAAATGCATAGTTCACACAGATTTTATTCTTCCTCTTTTAACAGTGAGAGCATTTAAAGAAATAAATTCGCTTTTTTTTTTTTTTTTTCAACATTTATTTATTTTTGGGACAGAGAGAGACAGAGCATGAACGGGGGAGGGGCAGAGAGAGAGAGGGAGACACAGAATCGGAAATAGGCTCCAGGCTCCGAGCCATCAGCCCAGAGCCCGACGCGGGGCTCGAACTCCCGGACCGCGAGATCGTGACCTGGCTGAAGTCGGACGCTTAACCGACTGCGCCACCCAGGCGCCCCTAAATTCGCTTTTAAATACAGCTTTGAGTACACGCCCTAAAGGTTGGGGGTGCTACGGCCCTAATGAAAATGACAGACGGTTTTAGAATGTGTACTTCTGTTTACTCTTCAATCCAAAGTTATTTGTGAGGATGTCTTAACATCTCTGGAAGGAAGTCTTGTATTTAAACTGTTATTAATATGTAACTTCTTCCTGTCTTTAGATGAGGTCATGTTTTTGCTGCTAATTCTGTGGATGCGTATAAGCCGATTATCTTCTCCCTGTGAGCCCACAGAATAGAGCGTATTAATAAATCCACAGTGATACCATTTACGTTTCCTGTGTACTTGGTCTGTTTTACCCTGCGGTCCGTGTCCTACTCCATTTTCGGTGTTTTTAGTCAAGTGTGCTTTTTTATTTCCATCTCCTTTATTGTTCAGTCTCCTTGAGGATATGCTATTTGTCTCTTGAGGGTTTCACGATTTTTTTCCTCTTATGATGAATTATCCCTTAAATTGATGAGTGCTCCTCCCTGTCACATGGATTCCACTTTGCCTGGAATTCTCCTTGCTCTGGTATTAACTGAGCTCTCATTTCTTTTTTGTACGTGGTCGCCTGACTGACCTACATTCATCTTTTTATTTGTAATTGTCTGCTTTATGTTACTTTTTGTGTGTCTTTTGTAAGCAGCACGTAGGCTGATAGCGTTTATTAACCCAATCTGTGAGGTTTTTGTCCTTTATTTAGGTGGGGGGGGGGGTTGCCTGATTAAACATATCGTCATTAAGAATATGAAGAATCTCTTCTCCTCCTTTTTCTTCTCCTTCTCCCTTGAGAGAGGAAGTCCTGCCCCAAAAGAAAGGTGATAGCCATGTGCTGTATCTTCTGTTCCCACTCCCCAGGGTAGAAGCCAAGAAAACGCATTCCCAGATGCCTTTGGGCCAGGATGCAGACATGTGACCTGGGCCTGCCGATCGGCTGTGCCTGGATGACTTTGCGTCTGAGGAAGTGGGGAGCCTTAGGAAGGTGCTTTCTGGAAGGGGAGCAGCCATGCTCCTTTGGGCCGCGATCGTGGTGGAGGGCGGAGTCTAACACCTGTGCCCACCGGCACGGGGTCTGTGCCCTGGGGGCAGCACGAGGGTCTTCACAGGGCCTGACCCTCAGTGTGTCGCTCCTGGCCATCGAGTCCACGCTGGGCTGTCCAGCTGGGCCCCTGGTGGCCTTTCTCAGATTCCTTTCTGGCTTCAACTGGCTAGCTGGTTGGGGGGGGGCGGGGGGTCTCCTACAAGCAAGACCCGATGACAGCAGGAACAAGGAGTTAAAGCTCTAAAGCCTGTAACACGCGCCTGTCAACGGGGCAGGGAAGGGAATGGGTCTCCCTGCAGGTGGCCCCGCCAGTCGTATCTCCAGAGGTGCAGGGCATCCCCACACGGCGGGTGAGGTGTGGGGGTGAGGGTGCCTTTGCTTCGGTGCCTGGAGCCACGTCACGGGGCCTTGTTTTCCTGGCTTATGTAGGTGTACCCATGAGTCTCGTGAGGCCGACCACTGGCCATCCACCATCCCCCCGAAATCAAATACAAAATGCCAATGACACATTGACATTTTACTGTTTAATTTTTTTTTAATTTATTTGAGAGGGAGAGAGGGAGAGAGAGAAAGAGACTGAGCACGGGGGAGAGAGGCAGAGGGAGAGGAAGAGAGAGATCTTAAGCAGGTTCCATGCTCCCACTGCCCTGGGGACACGACCTGAGCCGAAATCAAGAGTCAAGACACCCAACCCACGGAGCCAGCCAGGTGCCCTGAACATCTACGTTTTAAATGTGACATTCAAGCCGACTTGCATCAGCCTCCTGCTCACTTCAGACCTCCAGGCTCTGGCCAAGTTACTGCTGAGGGTCGGTGTCCCTACAAAGTGTCAGGATGGGCATGAGAACCTTCCAGCCGCAGTCACCTCGGTGCCCCAGAGCCGGGGTGACTCCCCATTTCTGGTTGGTGAAGGGCCTGCGTTCTGGAACAAGGCAGGCCTCACTCTGGAACTCTGCCTTGTTCTGTCCAGAGGGTCGAACATGTGGTGTGTGCTCTAAGAATATCTGGTACAATCTGTTCCCATATTTGTCGCAGGTAGAGGACGTTTTCCCAGACGTCAACCTATGGTCAGTGGTGCCGTGGCCAGTTTTGGTCTCTGTTTTCCTGGATCCACAACAGCACAAGGTTCTAAGGGGCCTTATTGTCCTTCGAGTCAGTCCCTGAGGCTGTCCTAGCAAATGACCAGAGATGTAGTGTCTCAGAACAACACATTTTTATCCTACAGCTGTGCAGTTCATAAGTCTGACGGTCTCACTGCCCTAAAACCTGGATGTTGGCTGGCCTGTATTCCTTTCTTTTCTTTCTTTCTTTTTTTTTTTTTTTAATTTGAGAGAGAGAGAAAGAGAGCAAGTGGGAGAGGGGCAGAAGGAGAGAGAGCATCTTAGCAGGCTCAGCACAGAGCTTGACACGGGGCTTGATCCCACGACCCTGGGATCATGACCTGAGCCGAAATCAAGAGTCAAGACACCCAACCCACTGAGCCACCCAGGTGCCCCGGACTGGGTTCCTTTCTGAAAGATCCTTGCCTAACAAGGCAAGCTTCCAGAAGCTGCCCACATTCCTTCATCTTCAAAGCTGGGAACCTTGGACTGAGTCCTTCTTACTCGGCCATCCGTCCACTTCTCTCTTCCGATTTTCTTTTCCATTTTTGACTCTTGTGGTTACGTTGGCTCCGCCTGGATAACGCACGATAATCTCAGCTCAGAGTCAGCTGATTAGCAACCTCGATTTTATCCGGAACTCAGATTCCCCTTTTCCTCATAACCTAACATATTCAGAGGTTCTGGGCATCAGGACGTAAACCTCTTTGGTCGGGGGCATTATTCTCCCTACCACACACTTGGTAATTTGCGCAGGCATGAGTCATGGCGGTCCTGCTGATGTTGGGAGGAGCTATCGTGATCGTGGCGAGCATGTTACTATATGAATGCAGGGTTTCCCAGTTTGATTTTGAAGTGGAAAGCTTATAACTGCGGTGCTCCAGGCAGCTCCTAGCTGCGGTGTTTTTTGCTTGAGAGTGGACTTCGTGTCGAAGGCTCCATGATGAGATGGCTTAAGAGTAGTAGGGCCAGAGGTATCCGCAATTCTCTGGGACAAATAGTTCACTTCACACCCGTCTCTTGTTTAATTTTTGAGTTTGAAATAATTTTAAACTTTCAGAAAAGTTGCGAAGATAGTACAAGTTCCTGTATAACTTTCGCCCAGCATCCCATCTTGCGTAGCTGGAGCACAGTTATGAAAAGTAAGAAACTAACGCTGATCCGTTACTCTTAGCTAGGTTATAGACTTTGTCAGATTTCATCAGCTTTTCTGCTAATGTTCTGTTCTGTCTCAGGATCGAACCCAGGATCCATGCTGCGTGTAGCTGTCGTATCTCCTTGGTCCAGTCAGTCTGTGACAGATCCTCAGGCTCTCCGTGTCTTTATGCTCCTGGCACATGCCAAGAGTCATGGTCAGGAATTTTGTAGAATGCCCTTCAAACTGGGGTTGTCTGATATTTCCCAAACTTTTTTTCTTTTTACATTTATTTATTTTTGAGAGACAGAGTGAGACAGTGTGCAAGCAGGGGAGGGGCAGAGAGAGAGGGAGACACAGAATCCGAAGCAGGCTCCAGGCTCCGAGCCGTCAGCACAGAGCCCGACGCGGGGCTCAAACCCACGAACTGGGAGATCATGACCTGAGCTGAAGTAGGACGGTCAACCGACTGAGCCCCCCAGGCGTCCTGATGTTTTCTTGCCATTAGATGGGAGGTATGCACTTTGAAGGAGAATGCCGTACCCTTTGATCCGAATGTCGTGAATATTCAGATATTTGCTAAGCTTTTGTCACAATGTCGCACAAAATACATGGCTTATTCCCAACCTTTGGCCTCTGGCAGGACCTGTTTATAATCTTCCAACTCAGATGGCCCTTCCCTGCAGCGTATCTCGCTCGTGCACACACACACACACACACACACACACACACACACACACACACACGGTGTGGCCGCAGCCTAAAACCTCACATCTGTGACCACAGCTTCTGGAGGTACCTTTTTCCCAATAAAAACCTCTCGCCCTGCTACTTCTGTGCTTTGACTCATTCCAATCTTGGTGTTCCCCCCCCCACCCCCACCCAAACCCTCACCACCCACATTCTGGACCTCTGGTTTCATGCCTTCCCATTTTCTGAGTCTAGACCCCAAGATGGGAGTTATCATCGATGACACCAGCCTCTCTCTGGCTTTGCTGGTTTCCTTTCAGCTGATTCGTCAGTCGCCTGTCATGCATGGTCTTCCGGCTGCCATCCTTGCTTTCCCTGGAGGCATTCAGTCATCCTTTTGCTTTTTGTTCATCTGACGCCTAAATAAATAAGTATGTATATAAATAAATAAATAACCTTGCTCGCTGGCCCTGCCGAAATCAGAAACAAACCGTCTTCCTCCGTGAGATACGATGCTTGTAACTCTTCTGTTCGTCTTCAGGCTGCTTTTAATTCCAAATGCCCTGCCCCTGCTCAGCTCTCCAAGTGGATCCCTGCTGCACAACCCACCCGAGGGTCTGATGGCATCTTCAGCTTTCTCTCAAAGTCCTTCCTCTCCTGCTCGCAGTACATCCGGGGGCCCGATGGGCCCTCCCTTCGTCCTCACTGTCCTGAAGAGTAGGTCTGTCCTTCTCTCTGCCACCACCCCTTCCGGCCAGGCGCTCTGTCCCTCTCGGCCACCTTCCTCGGGGCCCAGCCTGAATCAGTGGTCTCCTCCTCTGTCCCCTGTAAGTCCTTTCTCTGCCTTCCTGCAGACTCTCTCGCAACAACACCCACCCCCCTTCCGAATCGTGAGGTCATGTCGGCCTCCAGGACCCCGCTTCTCTTTATCCCCGGTATTAAAATCTGACTTCGTTCCCTCCATAGCTCTTCAACCCAGTTGCTACATGGGATGGGTCTTTTCAGTTTTGCTTGGAATGGCCATGACACCTGCTACCTACTCTGGTCCTGTTTCCACGACTGGCCCAACCGCTCTGCAAATGCCAGGTAGAGAGATTTCTGAACGTCACCTGCCAGGTCCCTCCTCTGACTCACGTCTTTCAGCTTGGGCTTCCCCGCTCCTTCGGGGTGAAATCTGAGTTTCTTAACATGGAGCGTGCTACTTAGCCATTGCCACAATAAAGCTTCATGACAAAGTGTCACAGAGCATAGAGGCTTGCACCTGTGTCCTGGGCGACTGCTCTCTTCCCTCTGTGCTTTGCACGTACCCTTTCTTCTTCTGCGTGAGAAACTTCTGGAAGTGGTGTGTCCACCTCCCTACACCAGCACTGAGGTCTCTGCCTCCGAAAGCACCCCTACCTTCCAGGCTGGGTTAGGCGCTCATAACCCACGTTCCCATCATGCCACACACCCCCTGCCCCCCGCCCCACTCTCTGAACACTTTCTTTTTGGTGAGTATCTATTTATTCTTATTCTGTCTCCTACAGCAGGTTGTAAGACCTTGAATTCAAGATGTTTACTCTCGACTCCTGGTGGAGAACTAAGTCTGTCCTAGATGCTCAGTACGTATTTGTTGAATAAATGAACAGATGTGTGGATGGATGACAGTTTCTGAGCAGCCAGTTCATTATCCAGTTCATGCTATGAAGTTCTAGAACAATTACGTAGGCATATTTTAACACCTATTTAAAAATGACACACACATTTAAAGCCGTTTACATACAGAACAATGATTTTCCTCTAGCCACCTTTTATGACCATCCTTGCTTTCTTTAATAGCTATGTTAGTTTAGAATACTAACTAAAAAATGCTGTATTTCCCCTCACATTTTGGATCAACTTGATTAATTTTCTTTCAACAGCATCTAAAGTGGGTGACAATTACACGGAAGCCTCGTTATTTTTGGATTTTCGCCTCAGGCACAGAGCAACTACATTTCACCTATAAAAGATGAGCACAGGGGCGCCTGGGTGGCGCAGTCGGTTAAGCGTCCGACTTCAGCCAGGTCACGATCTCGCGGTCCGTGAGTTCGAGCCCCGCGTCAGGCTCTGGGCTGATGGCTCGGAGCCTGGAGCCTGTTTCCGATTCTGTGTCTCCCTCTCTCTCTGCCCCTCCCCCGTTCATGCTCTGTCTCTCTCTGTCCCAAAAATAAATAAACGTTGAAAAAAAAAAAAAAAGATGAGCACAAAATAAATTCCTTATTGCAATCCCCAAATTAATTCAAATGCCACCCAGTTTTGACTTAGTGCGCTTCAGAACCTGTCTGACTTATTTTGTTGTCCTGAAAAACGAAGTGTAGACTAGTCTTTAAGCTGATCCCAACTGGTGCTAACCAAATCACATGCATTTTGATGTATCAAACTCCGAAGTTTGCTTATGCCCGGATCAAGGACTCGGGGAATGGGAAATTAACAAAACATATGCTTGAACAAATACGTGGGCTTTGCTTGTGACCAGAAGTCTGAGTGGCATTAGCAATTTATTAATTCATGTTAAACTGGAAATTTAAATTTGTATTCGTCAAATACGAAAGAACTACATTACATTTCAGGGTGTCTTCTTCTTACACTGTGTCCTTTCCACCCAGTTTTGTAGTATAAAGCCAGACCCTGTAAGCCCTTTCTCAAGTGCTTGTACTGAGGTGCCCTACCGTTCTCCATACCGTGGGTTCTGTCTCACTGCAGTGAGTAATAAACACAACTTGTTCAGGTACAGGTGTGTTCCCAGGGGCCCTTGGCTGGAGGAGAATGGCAGCACTTAACAGAAGACCCCAAATAATACTGACTTAAGCCATAAGGGTTTATTTTATCTGGAGAAGTTGCGGGGGGGGGGGTGTCAGTCCCAGGCTGCTGTGACAGTATCTGCATGTCCTCAAGGACCAGCCTCCTTCTATTTGATTACTGTCAGCATGTGACTCCTACCACCATGTACAACTCGTGGCCCAAGAGGCTGCTGGAGCTCCAGCCATCACGTCTGCATCCTATGCAGCAAGAATGGAAATAGGGAGGAGGGAGAAAAGGGTTCCCCTTCTACTTGTAGAAGACTCTTTTAAGAAGACCTCCCAGAAATCTTGCACATATGTTCGCTTATATTTTTTGGCTACAATGTAGTCACAGGGCCACACGTTATTGCCAGGCAGATGGGACGTGTCGTCTTTTAGCCGGACGGGAGAGGGGGATGAGTCCAGAGGAAAAGAGAGCTGGGAGTTACAAGGAATCTATAGGGCCAGGATGGGCCTTCCGCACGAGCACACGGACCCTGTGATTGGTACGGAATTGTAATATGGTCAGATCCCGGCCCCTCTGGACCTCTGGACCCGATGTCCCCTCTTCTCCAGGCTTTTCTTGCTTGTTCTGAACAAGGAAGAAGGGATAGAGGGTAACGAGATGGGTGTGCAGTTTTAGATAAAGCGTCTGTGGAAAGCCTTGGGAGAAAGTGACTTTGGAGTGTGAGCCTGAAGAAAGGGAAGGAAAGAGCCTTCTGCGTGGTGGGAAGAGTATTCCTGGCTTAGTGAGCAGCTGTGCAAAGGCCCTGAGGTCTGCACTTGATTGACATATCCAGGGAATAGGAAGGAGGCTGGTGTGGCAGGGAGTTCAAGAGAGTGAGTAGTAGGAGACGAGTTCTGGAGGTGATGCGGTCAGGTCAGGTCACATAATCCTATGTATAAGGACTTTAGATGAAATGGGAGAACTTGGGGTGTGTGTGTGTGTGTGTGTGTGTGTGTGTGTGTGTGATGATCAGTTGGTATCTTTTGCTGTGTCTTTCTTTAGCAGAGCCCCTGCCAGATGGAAATGTTTGTTAAGCCCCAAATGAAATTTTGGGATTGGTTTGTATTTTCTCGATTATTGATGAAGAGTTGATTTTGGTTACCCCAGAGAAGAATACGTTGGTTTTTTGTAGAAGATTTATTTTTTCTTTGCTCAGACTTTGAGAGCGTGAGATTATCCTTGCCACTGGAGCACGTTGCTTGGAAGACTGGTTCCAAGTGACAAGTCAGTCACATGTAAAGACCACAGGCCACCATGTGTGGACACAAAGGACGGGACTGATCTCGCGGTGATGCTGAGGTCAGTGGACCCATTATGGATGCACGCTTTTCCTGGTCCCTGTCCTTTGTGTCTTTTGCTCAGATCACTCTCACCTCCTCCCCCTCCCCCCAAAAGAGATGCAAAGGAAAGCGGGGCAAGTAGAAAATGGAGTAGAAGAGGGAAGGTCGCCCCTCTCCACAAGTCACATGATCGGATCACAGCTTGCCTCTGCTCCAGCAGCTCTGAGACGGATTTGGCATTGTTCCGCAGCACAGCCAGCCCGTTCGGGCTGTCATAAGTGAGGGCGTGTCGTTGAAGGGCGGATGGTCTAGGGCTCCAGGGATTCTGTAGCAAAGGGGCCAGAGGGGACCCTGGAATACCTGGCCTGGCTGCAGGGAGGGGCAGCCCAGGTTGCGGACAGAAGCACGACTCAGGTCTGGCGGCAGTCAGATCCCACAGGCAGCCACACACTGGTTGCTCAACAGGGTCTCAGGCCCATTAAGTTTAAGTAATGGCAATTGGTGTGGAAGAGGCAAATGAGAAGACAGCAGCCGCACTGATCAGGAAGCAAATGGAAAGGCCCAGAAGGAAAGCATCTTCTCTGAGTGTCTCCAAGAATTCCGTTTGATCATTAGCCCTCCCCACGCCAGGGGTGCTGAGATTTCACTGGCAAACACCAGGGGCCACGCGTGGAGGGGCAGAGGGCTCCCGGGTGGACGGGGCCAGGGGCTGGGATGTGGGCTCCCAAGCTAGGGCTGAACGGTGGCTGAGACCCCACCCTGGAGCCGGTTTCTGGGGCCTCCCTTCCCCAGGGGGCTGGACTCGCGGGTCTTTCTGAACAGAGCACCTGCAGACAAGGAAGAGGTCTGAGGATGTAACTGGGGTGAAGGGAGCCGGGGCCACACCCAACCTACTTTACCCCAGCGCATCCCAGCACCGGGCCCAGTACCATGGACACGATGGGTGTGTGATATACATTTAGTAAGTCTTAGAATTTGCTTTAAAGACTCATATCCATGGCGTAGCCTGATTAAGATTGGAAACAAGCATTTGTCAAAATGGGTGCCATTTTCAAGAGGTTTTCAAGAAGGTGCTTTGTGACACAGGACTGCTTCGCCAAAGGAGGCTGAGAGTGCACGCCACATGGCAAATGTCCCCGCACTTGTCTCCCGGGATCGCTGCTGACGAGTGACGATGGCCAGGTGGCCGTGGCTGTCGGCGTGTGAGCCTCCGTGGTGAGAGGTCACCGAAGGCCAGAGCGGGCACGGACATTTGCAGCGGGCACAGTCATCTCCGTGTGAAGAAGGTGAGCAATTCGCATGTCCGCAAAGAACCTGGGTCACGCGTCCTGGCCTGGCCTCCCTGCAGCTTTCGTACGCCCCGTGGAGACGTTCCAGTGGAGCAGGGCTGACCTCTGCTCAGGGCTCTGGGGACTGTTTTCTATAGTTTCGGTTTCTGTTAAAAGCCAGGATTAACATGCTGCTTGTGTCCTGAAAATGTAAGCCAGATGATAAGATTTATCTGGGTTTGAGGAATTTATACCAAATTTATTTATTTATTATTTCTTAAAAATATTTATTTATTTTAGAGAGAGGGAGACACAGTGTGAGTGGGGGAAGGGGCGGAGAGAGGGGGAGACACAGAATCCGAAGCAGGCTCCAGGCTGCGAGCTGTCAGCTCAGAGCCCGATGCAGGGCTCTAACTCACGAACTATGAGATCATGACCTGAGCCAAAGTCAGACGCGTAACCGACTGAGCCACCCAGGTGCCCCAAATTTATTTTTTTTAATGTTTATTTATTTTTGAGAGGGAGCGAGAGATGTGGGGCTTGAACTCACGAACCGCGAGATCAAGACCTGAGCCAAAGTTGGAGGCTTAACCGACTGAACCACCCAGGTGCCCCCCCCCCCCCCCGCCCCGGAAATATAGCAAATTTAAATTGCATATGCATTTAAAGCAAACTACAAATAATATATGAATATGCATATGTGGAGTCTTTGTACGTATTGCATTACCACAAACTTTGGGCCTTAAAACAATAGCACAGGGGCCCCTGGCTGGCTCAGAGGAGCATGTGACACTTGATCTCGGGGTTGTGAGTTTGAGCCCCATGCTGAGTGTAGAGATGATGATAAATTAATTAAATTAAATGAAACAAAAGAACAACATCCCATTATTACCTCACGGTTTTGTGGTTCAGAAATCAAGGCAGGCTGGGCCGCGTGCTCTGCTCAGTGACTAGCCGGCTGAAATCAAGGAGCTGGCCCAACAAGGCTGTGATCTGTGTCCTGGCAGAGAAGAAGACCTTTCCAGGCTGCGCTGGGTGTTTTCCAAGTTCAGCACCTTGTGGTTGTAGGACTGAAGTCCCTGTTCCCTTGCTGGGTGTTGGCCAGGAGTTGCCAGCTGCTCCTCTCGGCTGCATTCTGGCTGATGTACATGGGCCCTGTTTTAAAACACAGTGTATTAGCAGAAAATTGGAAGGTCAGTTAGGCCATCAAATCAGGAGATAAATTTCTTTTTTTTTTTTTTAATTTTTTTTTTCAACGTTTTTATTTATTTTTGGGACAGAGAGAGACAGAGCATGAACGGGGGAGGGGCAGAGAGAGAGGGAGACACAGAATCGGAAACAGGCTCCAGGCTCTGAGCCATCAGCCCAGAGCCCGATGCGGGGCTCGAACTCGCGGACCGCGAGATCGTGACCTGAGCTGAAGTCGGACGCTTAACCGACTGCGCCACCCAGGCGCCCCAGGAGATAAATTTCTATCGGAAAGATGGTTTGTATCTCATCGCCCCCTAGAGGCACTGGTGGGTCACAGGGGCCAGCGCCGGGTTCCCCAGGAGGCAGAGGGAGGGAGGGAAAGTTCTGACAAGAGCCTTTATCCTGGCTTCCAAGGGAAGGAATGAGAGAGGTGGGGTAAGCGTGCTCAGGATTGGCCGGTTTGAATCATTTCAGGACTCTGGGGCACAGGGGCCACCAGTGGTTGCTGGTACCCGGACCTGGGTTGATTAGGGCAGGTGGCTAGTGGCCCAGAGTGTGCGAACCTGATAGAAGAAGTTGGGGTGTGGGCTCTGCATGGGTTGGATTGCATTTAGAAGCCACTCCTCAGATGAGGTGTTCACCGTCTTCAGGAATTATCTAATTCTGGAATGGTGGTCCCCCCGGGGCCAGCAGGGCATCAACACACTGAAAATAAGACATAGTTAATACAGCCCTCCCATCACCCTAGCCAGTAGCCGGTATGGTACTCTTTCACGTTTGTTTCTCTCTGACCTTCCCTTCTGCCACCAGCCAGAGAAAACTCTGCTTTTCAGGGCTCACCTGTTGGAATAGATCTGCTGGGATAACCTCCCAGTCAACTCAAAGTCAACTGATTAAGAACCTTAATTACTTCCGCAAAATCCCTTTTGCCATGTAGCCACCACACTTGTGGACACCATACCTCATAGTCCTGGGGATGAGGGTGGGAAATTTGAGGGGGATGCATCTTAGAATTCTCACACATATAGAAATCATGAGGGTAGTATCTCCTCTTTGAAGAAGATTTGGAAAACCAGAAAACTACACAGAGGAATCTAAACATCACTCATGATTTTATTACTATTAATGTATTTCCTTTGAGTTTTTTTACTGCCCATATTTTCACAGTTAAAGATGTAATATGCTCGCAGTTGTATGTCCTTCAGAATTTCATAAAAAGTCTCCATATTATAAATTCTTTGCAATAATAATTGCCAGCAACTGCAAAGTCAACATGTACTAACTAACCCTTTAATATTGGATATTTAGGTGGTCTCAAAGCTTAATATTTATGACTATTTCCTTAGGAGAAATCCCTAGAAATAGTATTACTGGAATATCTATGTCTATATCTATATCTATATCTGTATATCTATATCTATGTATCTATATCTATATCTATATCTATAGCTATATCTATATCTACCTATCATCTAATATCTATACCTATCTATCTATCTATCAAACTCTTTCTTTCCTTCCTGTCTCCCTCATTGTCTTCCCCTCTATCTTTCAGAATTTATGTTTTCAATAGATTATATAAAAATAGAAAATATATTCTAGTTTCACTTCTCTTACCTAAGAATAGACACAAGGTCATCCTTCATCATTTGCACAAAACCACGTGGTTATGAAATTCCCTGGAAACTTGTTGGAATACTTCTCATCAACTGACTTATTATGGAATCATCAGAGATGGAACCCATTTTAATGACTGGGTTTATAGCGGTCCAAGGAAGGGTTAGGGCACTAGTTTTGCTTCTAATATCCTTTTGTCTGGTCCCCAAGGTCCCTCTGCAAGTCCCTGTATATCCAGCAAGGTTCACTGTGAAATCTCACACAAGTCAACTCTGAGAGCAATATCCCTACTTTTGTTTCACTAACCCCCAGCTCAGTATTATTCATTCCTTCACCAGTCAGCTTGTAATTTTCCAAGGTAACCAACAGGTGAATTATGAAATCCGTATTCAAATAGGCATGTGGATAAGAATTATTTTCTCCCCCTAATTCTGGCAGCATGTAATTGTAGTAGGAGCGTTGTCATGAAGCCAGACGTTTACTCCACATGAAGGATTTAATGTTTGCCATTACAACTCTATTTGGACAGGATTTTAGTGGGAGAGCTCTTTAAATCAGTGATCCACAGACTCCCAGGATCAGAGAAGACAGTAAAGGAGGTCTTTGAACTATTTAACAGATATTTCCAATGACAAACACATTTGCTTGGACAGGGGTATGGAAATAACTAAAATGTGAAGTTTCTTTTTAAGTCTATTCATTTGAGAGAGAAAGTGTGTGGGAGAGAGAGAGAGAGAGAGAGAGAGAGAGAGAGAGAGAGAGAACGAGAACCCCAAGCAGGGTCTGCATTGTCAGTGCTGAGCCTGCTGCGGGGCTCGATCTCACAAACTGTGAGATCATGACCTGAACCGAAATCAAGAGTGGGATGCTTAACTGAGTAAGCCACCCAGGTGCCCTGTAAAATGTGCAGTTTCAGTGCTGACTAGAATTAGAGCAATTTGATGTACCTAAACTGGTTTTTCTAAATAGACTGAAACCCATTTATCTATGATATTTATAGGATATTTGTCTGTGATAAATATAAGTGGTAAACAATTTTTCATTCTAAAGGTTTGTTAAAAGTCTGGTGTACGTGTGGTTTCCTAGAAGGTGAGAAGGTTGGCTCTAATGTGGGAAGTCCCCTCTGCACAGAACCAGAAAAACCTCCTTAGAAAACATTCTCACTGTATGGAGTTTCTATCCTTCTAAAGACTTCATTATGTGGAAGCTGCAAGGTATAGCTAGAGGTGAAAACCTTGGTGAAAGCCTAGAAAATTCACAGTAACAACTAGCAATTCATTAATTACGGTTCTTCCCACTTCAATTGCCAACTATTTTCATGTGCCTTTTTCGGAAACTTCCATGGCTCATGACTGTTATTAGTCCTCTCAGCAAGAGGCCGTGTTTTGAATTCACCACGTATGTCTGAATAGTGGATATTTTTTTTATTCTCTAGCAGGAGTTCAATCCCATGAACCATTGAGAACCATTGACGTTTCTCTTCAAGGTGTCAATTGTTATTTATGCTAAAATTGATCAGTGTTCCAACATGGAAGGACAAATGGCCACACATTAAATTGATTTAAGGTTTCCATAGCTTAGTTTGTTTCACATCCTACCCTGGACACCTCCTTTACCTAAGGGTCTTTGAGACCTATACTCCATGCTGGCCCAAGGTGGGCAGGGCATGAATGAATATAGGACATCATTTGCTTACCCCTTCATGGGTCTTGGACTTAAGCCCACTAATTTCCTCCCTGCCAGACATAATTTTTATATTGTTCTAGATTGTGTCACAGTAAATTATTTTAGGTTGAAGCCGTGGAAGATCAGCAATTAATATCTGTGTCTTTCCTCCCTGAATTAGGAACAAGCTGGGAAACAATATAGATGTCCAACCACTGGGGACCAGACTTTATTCCCAATAACCTTTTTTGAATTTTTTATGAATTACACTTTTTTGGAGATGGACTGTTTTAAAGGATTTTGCTAATGGCATCATCATACCTGGTGTAAATGTACAATGTGTCCCTTTTTTCAAAATGGACTAAATCAAGTTTCAATGAGGTGGAATAATGCAAAGCTGTTTTCTGAATCTTTGACGTGGTTTTGTTTTGTTTTGTTTTCCTGGTGGTGTTGAGTATTGCACTATATTGGTTGTTTTCTTTTTACTTTTTGGTATCTTATAGTCTTTTTAAAATTTTTTATTCAATTATTTTTTCTTTATAGAATGTAATTAGGGCTGCGAGTGAGTGGACTTGCTCTCACACTCCTCGATCCTACTTACCCACTCACCCGGTCACTGAGTTTTCCTCCCTGGGGGGGACCCCTTGCAGCACGTTAGAGAACGGACCAGATCACACACTTGTGCGCAGGTGGGTAGAAAGTAGACAAAAGAGAAAAAGGGCCTGCGTAGGCCATCCAGTCTCTTCTCTCAAGTGCACCAGGAGAGAAACCATTTCACCTCCCCTGGGGCATGATGAGGGCAGGGTGGCCCTGGGGCAGGACTGGTACTCCCACTCAGCTCCCTTTATATGTAAGCACAAGGACAGGAGAAAAAAGGTCTTCCTGACGGTGCGAAGGGGATTTATGGATCGGCCAGTTATTATTGGTGTGTTTGGGGGAGAGCATCTTTGGAAGTTTTTGTCTATAAACACAGCTTTCACAAAAAGCTGGCTTAGTCTGTGAATTTTCTAAGATCTTAGCATTTCCTTTTTCTCTTTTTCCTGTAAGCCTTGTGGATCTGTTTTACTCTTGGTTGGTCACACCAGCACATGGGAGAGTGGATTCGTCAGGCTTTGCTGTGATAATTCGTGTAGCAGAGGAACCCCAGTGTCAACGGCTTCCTGGAGCGGATACTGTTTCTTGCTGAAGGAAGCGAGGGTTGGCTAACGTTCGCAGGGCTTGACTGCATGTGGCCCCAGTCAGTGTTGGCTTCCATTGTGCTCCAGGTGCTTTCTCCTTCTGGACCAGTGGTCCCCTGGGACGTGTTTTTCTCGTGGTGGAAGACAGGGTCACAAGAGCTGAGCAAAGCCATGAGGTACCATATCAAGTTTGCACTTGCATGGTGCTTTCTCACCTTCCATGAACCAAAACAACCTGTGTGTCCATGCCCAAGGTGGAGCAGGGACAGGAGAATGAACCTTTGCTGAACAGCAAGGTGATGTGCCGCACCAAAAATAGGGGCGCCTGGGTGGCGCAGTCGGTTGAGCGTCCGACTTCAGCCAGGTCACGATCTCGCGGTCCGTGAGTTCGAGCCCCGCGTCAGGCTCTGGGCTGATGGCTCAGAGCCTGGAGCCTGTTTCCGATTCTGTGTCTCCCTCTCTCTCTGCCCCTCCCCCATTCATGCTGTGTCTCTCTCTGTCCCAAAAATAAATAAAACGTTGAAAAAAAAAATTCAAAAATAGAGCTTCGGCAGGTCACAAAGGAAGTAGGCAGGGAGCGTGTTTGGGGACCACTTCCATTGGTTAGCCGTCTCCTCTCTTGCTCTGGAGTCAGATAGAACCGTGTGTAAATCCTGGCTGCAGACCTGTGAGGGGGACAAGGTGACTCTTGAACTGTGACCGAGAAAAGGCAAATAAAGTCACAAGGGAAGGGAATGCCATATGCAGACAAGGTTATGTGTTTGGTACAGCACAGGTGAACCAGCTCAAGGAAGGAGAGTAGCTGAGGAACAGGGAAAGGGTTGTGCATGCATGGACACATGGATGTATTTCTGTTGGAAGAAACAACTTATTAACTTATGCAAAAGATCCCAGAAGAGGGAGAAGTTCAGGCACTGAAGACAGCAAGATCTGCACACAGATTTGCTGCCACAGCCAAGATGCCGTTAATGAGTGCAGTGGGTCTGTCCTCACACCCCTATGGTCCCCCCCTCACCCCGCCCCAAACGAGACCATGACTGGTGGAGGGACAGGGACAGAAATGGAAAGTGGTTTCCGAATGAAGGGGGAGGGAGGGGAAAGCGTCCAGGTGCGGGGCTGGGGGGCTGCTCGTGGAATGTGAAGTGACGAATGGGGAAGGAAGTGGGGTCACAGCAGGTAACAGAGAGGGAGCAGCTCAGGACATGCTGTTTGAGATGCAGATGGTGACTTTCCTGTGACCCCGGTGCCCATACCCGTGCATTTTCCCCCCTGCATCGGCCTGGGGTGTAGGAGCTGGGAGGGTGGACTGCAGGCTCAGTGGGCCCCAGGAGCACGGGGGGAGTGTGTGGTCTGGACAGTCCTGAGCCAGCTGTGGAGCTCGGGGGAAAGGGCTTCGGCAGCTTCCTGGACTCTGCACAGAACTCCCCCATCCACGCAGAAGACCAGCCACTCCATGGATGGATGTCTCACTCCATCTCTCTGCTTCTCCTCTTCAGGGTCCACTGCGTAGTTTGCAGGGCTCAGTGCAAAATTGGGAGGCAGGACCACTTGTTCAAAGATGAAGACTGTCAAGATGATGGCAGAACGTGACACCAGGGACAGGGGCCTTCTATGCCCCAGGCCTGGTGGCTGCAGAGGTCACATGCCCGAGAAGCCATCTGTGTCCTCCCTCTGTGTCCCCACACTCCGATCTCAGCCCACTCACTTGCCACGCCTTAGGGCCCCTTTGCCTTCTGTGTATGCCTCCTCCTATCTCCTGTGTTGTTCCTTGCGAGCTTCCATTCTAGAATCAAAATCCATTTCTAAGCCAATTCTTTCTGCTTTTCCGGGACCCTCTTCCAATTTCTGGGAGTACTCTTATCTTTTCATGTTTATACTCTACCTTATGTAAGGTTGTTAAGTGAATAAATGAACAAATAAGTGAACAATGAGCTTCAAAGAGTCAAATCCTATGAAATCACCCCCAGAAGCCCCGTCCACAGGACCCCCGTGTGGGGAACTCAGCTCTTTTCTAGAATCAGGGGAACGTCCACATCTCCTCTCCCATTGGCAAGAGCAGTAGAGCTTGGAAGTGGATGTGCGGCTGGCGGCTGGTTCATTCATTAATATTCATTTGTGCCAGACACGTGGGGCAAAATTATGATTTACTTTTCAATCTTGAAGAAGCAAGTGACTTGATATTTACTTAAAAACTTTCCCTTTGGTTTCTTTTCCAAAAGACTTGAGTCTGCTTCTAAGAAAAGATGAATGGAGCTGAGTCATTCAGATGAGATGAACATAAAAGTTCAAGATCACATGGCAGGAGGGGTAAGGCGAGGATACTACAAGTTCAGGATCATAGCGTTTCTTTTGAACATTAGATTTGGCTCAGAATTTCTTGGTAGCAAAAGCAAAGCCAGGGATGTCACTGTTTTATGGATTTCTAGTTGTCAGGTCATGTTCAGATTGGTGCAGATGGGTGCCCCATACAGGTGCCATGGATGGACCCAGCGTTCCTAATCTTATCCGGACCATCCATGCCTCTCCACGAGGATTCCAAGGGAAGCATGAACACCTGCACAGGGCTTGGCAAAGAGACCCTTTTCTTCCTTGGTGCTTCAGCCCCCACTACTAACTGTAATTCCTGAGAGCCAGTCTGGCCCACAGGAGCGCATCCTTCACCGAGAACATGCGGGCACCGCAGCTCAGGACCACGGACAGCGTCTGCCCATCAAGAGCCCACACCTGAATCTTAGGCTACTGGCTTCCCCTTGGGAAGACAAGGCCAGCCGGGGGACAGGCAGAGCAGGAGAGAATTTGCCTGTAGGGCAGGTCTACATCATCCATGAGGTCCTTTTTCTGGTTGACACCCTGGTAGCTCATTCTGGCCAATCTCACCTTGCTAGCTTTAGGTAGATGGACAAAGGGAGAGGGAGTCTGGCCCATGAGAGGCACGGTCTGTTTTTTAATTAATAAAAGCTGAGAGTATATTACTAAACTGTAGTCTGCAGTCTGTGAGGCTTGTCTCTGGGGAGATGAGCTCATGTTGTCCGGCTGGGCTGCTTCCCGGCCTTCTAGGTCAGTGCAGAGCCACAGCCTCCAGAGCCTCGTGGGACGAATGGGCAGCATGTCCTGTGCACCCCTCTGTCTTTCTCACATCAGCAGGTGACAGACACAGTGAGGCTCTGTCAGGAGTTGGGCAGTGGCTAATTTAGAAGCTCTGAGGGGAGATGTTCTGAGTTGTCAATTGAAGGGAATCCAAGGGCTCGGATCTCAGAAGTGTAAGTATCGGTGTTTTATTGTTATATAAATTAAACAGGCACATCCACCCTCCCCATGCAGGATCAGTCCACTAGATACACTTGCTGGTATGAGGAAAGGGGGTGAGCAAAGCACGTAAGACCCCCAAAGGAAGAAAATGAGACTGTTTTCATGTTATGTGTACCCAGGACAGTTAAGGGCTTTCCCTTCAAATACAGAGAATGATCTAGAATAAAATAAAGATCTAAGCAAAGCCATACATCTACACTTTGAAAGAAGTATGGGGTTAATAATCCAATTGTTTATGACTGAAGCTAAACAGAATAAACAGGTGAAAAATCTCAGAAGGTCCTTTTGAAAAAGTATACATAACGGACCCTCCTTGATCAAGTTGAAGCAACTGAAAATAAAAATAATATATTCATATATAATATAAAATAAATAGCAACATGATACAATCTATAATATATAATATTATATATGATGTTATGTTATGATATCATTATAACATTATATTATAACATATAATGCAATATTTAAAAAATACCTTTAGGAGGTAAAGCCCTAGTGGACTTGAAAAACCCAAAGTGAATCATAGAAGGTTCAAGGACTTGCAGGCAGGGGTAATCTGCCAGGTAACGACCCTCACAACCAGGCAACACAGACCAGTGATGGACAGCATTTCCACGTTAGCATTGCTATGTGCCTCCTACTTACAAGCCTGGACCTTGAGCAGATGACTTCGCTGTGCCCCATCACTATTATGGGTGAAATAAGGATGATGAATGTCACCTACCTAACGGGACTGGTGGGAAAATCCAGAGAGAACCGTACCTGGTATGTAGTCAGCTCCCCAGAATGTAAGCTGCCGAAGCTATATTTAAACCAGTTCCAGAACTCGTCTAAGGCTTAGAGACAAGGTTGTCTGAGGAATCCACTTACTTAAAATGCATCTCTGCTTTGTAACCTTCTGGCCGGGAGTACACTATTGCATTTCGATTTTGAGCTATACCTTGAAATGGGCATTGTCTGCCTTCATATGACTGAATGGAGTCTGCTATTCGATAACACATTGTGGAGAATTATTATATATACACATTTAGGAAGAAGTGTCCTGGGCCCACTTTGGTGTAATCAGGTAAATAAAAAAATAAGGAAATAAAATATCGAGCATTTCACTGACTGCTTTTGAAGTCCAGGACTCAGCACTGAATGCAGTAAATCTCAGCTGAAGCGAACCACGTAGAAATGACGTTTCTTTCCAATGCTGAGGGTTGTATGATTATTTTGAGGCTAGAGAATAAATGGTCAATCGAACTGGAAATAAAATTCAGTGCAATTTAATAGGCTCACATCTTACTGCTGTTGATTTTCTTCTTTTTGTTTGTTTTTCCATAAAAAAAAAAAAGTACTCCATGCAGCTGGGTTTATAGCCATCTGTTTGGTGTCATTTGCAGTTTGCTGTGCTAATGAAGGGGGGAAAATTTTGTCATCTTAAGGAATACTGACAACTCTTGTGATTCCCAGTGGAACAAAACCTGATTAGAAAATGGTCTTTTTGTTTATTGCTGTTTTTTTTTGATGTCTAATGTATTCTTTTTTTGATGTGCAAGCAAGGTACTGACATATTCTTGCAAAGGGTGCATACCTTTCTCAGAAGGGAGCAACTTGTTTCTAAGAGTTTTTATTTTTCACTTCTTGTAAATTTTTCATTTTTCTCAGTAGCCCGACCTATTGCTGTGGCCTAGTTTTTAAATGTTTATTTGTTTTGGAGAGAGAGAGAGAGAGAGAGAGAGAGACAGAGAGCAAGAAGGGGAGGGGCAGAGAGAGAGAGAGAGGGAGACACAGAATCCGAAGCAGGCTGCAGGCTCCGAGCTGTCGGCACAGAGCCCAATTCGGGGCTCGAACTCACAAACCATGAGATCATGACCTGAGCGGAAGTCGGACGCTCAACTGACTAAGGCACCCAGGTGCCCCCTGTGGCCTGGCTTTTAAGAACATTTTATATATTATAGGTATGATTTGCCATCATAACCAGTGCTAAGTGTACAATTCAGTGGATTCCATCCCCACTCTGGTACGAACATGACCGCTATCTATTTCACAAACTTTTTTTTATCACCCCAGCCTTGGCCTGTTTTGGAGGCGAAATTCACCATGATTCAGTGCACTGGGGCCTCCTGCGAGTGTTTCCCGTGTAACCAATGGGAAGTGGGAGAGGTGGCCCTTATCCTGAAGGAGCTGGACAGCGACACAGACAGGTGGGCAACAGGGCTGGCCGGAGCGTGGCCGAGGGCAGAGGCTCCCTCAGCGGTCAGCCCTTGGGCACTGACCACCCTGAGCCTGTCTGTAAGGCAAGGGCCTTGTGGGAAGCGGTGGGTTCCCTCCCTTAATTTTTCAGAAAATCGAGTCAGCTTTCTGACCTACGGTAACCTTTTCTCGTGTCATGTGCCCTCTTTCCCCACAACAGCCGAACAGGTAAAAGCAGACACTTCCCCTGGCTGGTCTGGCAGCCGGCCACAAGGGCCACCCAGCGCTGTGAACCTCTTCCCTAGCTGTGTCCTCCCGGGCACCACCAAGGGCGCTCCTGCCTGGGCATCGCGTCTTTTTCATGGGGATGGGGAGGAGACTGAATAAAGCGGCCTTGCTCCTTGAGGCCGATTATTTGCTTTTCATCCCAATGTGGTTAAATTATAACCTACCCTTTCCTCAGGGAGCTCCATGAAGTTTCTAACAGAAACCGTAGGGGACCATCTGCCTTTTATTTCATCAGTAAACAAACCTATTAAAAGTGCATTTCCCCCCTCAGGCCTACAGAATTGGAAATGAACACTGAATCAGTTAAAATCTAAATTATTTAAAAAGCAATTTAACCTTCTTTGGACTATTTGAACTCATTTAGTTCATTTAAAAATAAAAACAAGGCTTCAATAAGTATTAGGATATAATTGATGTTCAAATACAGTATGGTCATTCGATACTAGTGAGAACAGAGCCTATATTTATCTCTTGCTAGGAGTCTTTTCTCCCCAGAAATTGTCTACATTTAGAAATTTTATATTACATGATATATTGTATATAATTAATACACAACTATATATCATATTAAATTTTATATTACTACTATTACTGTAATATTACTAATAAATTATTAATATGTTAGTGCTATTTGTTTAACCCAATCTTATTAAGTTTTGTAAAAAAAGGAAAACTAAGAGAGACATTTTCTGTTCACAGAGAACTGATTTTCTGGGCTCCACACATCAGCCTGGGTAAGTATCTGCAGCATAACTCCAGGGAGAAACTTATCAAGCATGTACATGAGTCTGCAGAGCTGATACTCATGAGCTATTATTACGAGGGTGCTAGATTTGAAATAACTGGTAAACTTTAGATAAACCTCAGATCTATAAACTCTAAAGAGAAGAAGATAGACATGAAATGATGATTGTGCTGTATTGTTTGGACTTTTGTTGTTATTTTTGTGTCTTCTTTCCTATATCACTAGGATGGCAGAGGGGTTGGGGGTGTTGAGAAGTGTGTTTTGGGCTCAGACATCTAGAGAAGATACTGATAGCATCAGGAGCAAATAGGCACAAGGGCATGGGGACCTGGTAGACCAGGGAGGGGAAGGGAGAAGTTTGGCACACAGGAGGAGTCGTCATCCATAGAGGGGCCCTTGGGTCATGTCAGTCGTATTAACAATCCCCAGACGCGAACACACCACCTCTTGTAAACAAAGACCATCATGTTGGGCTCTTCAGCTCCTTCTCTGGCTGATTCATCGTCATGAGCTCTCCTGTCTATCACCCAGCTCAGGTGACGAGGAAAAAGAAAGGACTCAGGTGAATATATGCCCAGGGCAATAGTAGGGCAGAGACACAAAAACTTGAAACAGAACTTTTCATCAAAGAATACTGTATTTGGCTTAAAAAATAAAGATTTTTATTATTGGAGGAATTAATCAGTGTTGGTCTTCTTTAGCTCATGGTGTAGTACTATTTTTATCATCATATGTGTTAGGCAAAATAAAAATAACACTAAATCAAGAGTTAAAGAAAACCACAATGGTCACCACCCTGATGTTAGTGCCTCAGGGGTCTGCAGGCTGTAACCTGGCAGTAGAAGGAACAATCTGTGCCAGGCTTTCTAAAGTGCAAGATGTTTGATGCAATGTTATGAGGGTTCCATCTGCCAATATGGCCAAACAGCTGGCCCTGAGAGATTCTCTTTGCTTGTCTATCTTCAGCAGTGATGGGGGATGTTTGTAGTACCACTCTATTACATGGCCACTCCCACCATGGATGCCATCCCAAGAGTTTATGGTGCCTCCTGTCAATGGCCGTGGGAGCCTGCCAGAGGGGCTCGTCATGCTGTCACAAGGCACACAGTGATGGTGTGAAAACTAACACAGCATCAGGGCTCAGTGCAGGGAGATGGCTGAGGGCCATGGGGTCTGCATGGATGCCATTGCTTGGGGTCTTTGCAAGCCAACCTTGTGCCAACCCTGGCAGCTGAAGGTGCCAGAGAGCAGAGGTTGTGTGGTGTTGGTGGGACTGGAAGGGCTGCTGACAAGAGACAAGGTGTCTCCCAGATTCCTCTAGAAGAAGTTCCACTAAGGTGTGGTTGTTCTGTGATGGTCTCCATTGTCCACTGGCCACATCCCCGCTAGCATGGCCTGGGTGCATCAGGGGGGAGCAAATGTTTATCCCAAGGCTGAGATTCTCTAAGGCTTGTCCAGCTTTACAGTATTGTGTGTTTCATATGAAGTCATTCAGAGATATGTACTTAATTTTTCAAAACACCCAAATAAGAAACTCTCAGCATCTTTATTGATCCCATTAGAGTTTCCAGATTCTCTTAGGTATGGTGCACATTATACCAAAATGGAATTTGTTAGTCAGGCTGTAATAACACAACATCTTTGTTAACAAAGACTTTCAGAATTGACCAGAGACCTCTTTCAGTTGCTACAGAAGAAACATTTCACTATGGAAGTCAAATTGGAATGAGTAGGCTTGACAGCTCTGAACATTTGGGCACAGCTTAATGTGTGGGGTGTGTGTGCATGATGGGCAGTGCATGGTCTGGGGGGTGGGTGTACTTGGGTTTATAATTGACAGTAATTTACAAAGTTATTCCCACAAACCCCAACACTTACTATTTTGGGGTCCAGTGAATAAGCTGACTCTTGCCCAAAACCTTAAAGGAAGAAAGTGGGATAAAAATGAACAGGCAACAATAGTTACCTTTCCCAGAAGCCTTCCCAGCTGTCAAAGGAAATAGTCCAACAAAAAGACATTAACGAAATATAAAGCTAACATTTCATAACTGAAAGTGACAGACTGAATTGCTTCAGTTTCTTCCAACACAGAATTCAGTGGGAATTTAATAGTTGTTGGATTTAAACCATGGAATGGTTTCTAGGTGTCACAGACTCCTCTGTTTACCCCATTCTGTACCACTGTCTCCAGTTGGATGTGGCCAAGTTGAGTCACAGACTCATGGGAACTGATCACCGGAGGGTTCTTGGGGGTTCACTTTGCTAGACCGTGTTGTCTTGGCTTTCATTTAACTTCTGTGCCTGGACCTCACCTTCTGACTACAATGGTGTCTTAGGGGGCACCCTGGATAGCCTGTGGGTGACATGACCCACAACACCTTGAGTGGCCCACTGAGGGAGAAAGGAGTGGTCTGTCCCATCACCTGGTACCAGGGTGGCTCAGTGCTGACTCCCAGGCAGGCCATGTGTCCTGGCCTTCAGAACTCATGGACCACATTAGGTCCTTTCTGGAATGAGCCAGAAGGCAAGTCATAGATGCTCAGAGTGCTGGCTGTAGACACTGCAACGCACCATTTTTGTCCATACTGGATTTTGCAGAGAGGGTACCTCCATGTCAGGAAGGGCCATCCTTTGTGTGATGTAGGGAGCAGCCATCCTGATGAGCACAGCAAGGGTGCTTCTGGAATGTGTCCAGCCATCTGTGTAGGATGGCTCAGGGACCGACCCAAAGCAGCACCATGGGAGCCTGTCCCACGGGCACTTTTGCTGCTGCCTTTCATAGTAAGACGAATCCATACTCCATGAAAGATCCATGGCCATGGTAACAGGGAGGAGCAGATCCTGTTGTTCAAGGAAACATTACTGTCTGGGGCCACAGAACTCTGCATTCTCTTCTCTCACTTCTGGGTGACAGGCAGACCCCACACTGGGGCACATGACTTGGATACGCTGTGACTCATTGGGACCAGTCTCCTCTTGAACCACATGTTTCCATGTCAGAGCATGTCCCCGGTTGTTTTAGTATCTCCCACTGTCTAGCTTGTCAGTTATTTGGGGGGACACGTTGTCAAAGCTGCACAGGTACCCTAGACTAGCTGGCTCATGAAGGTAAAAGAACATAAGGAAATCACCCATTACCCTCCTCTTGATTCAACAACGGCAATAACCACTGAGTAATAATAGCCAACGTCTGCTGAAGCACTTCCCAAGGATGACCTCAGTGCATCCTCATGGCACCCCCAGGAGGGTCCCTCTTAACGTCCTTGCTTCGAGATGAGGATATGGGGGCTGGACAGGTGGTAGCTTCCCTGAGTTCACAGCTCATGAAGAACAGGATGAGGGTCCACCTGAAGTCAGTTCTCTGCTTGTCCAGCTGCTCACATTTTTCTCTGTGACCAAAACACCTCAAATTCTGGGGAATCTACAGTAGACACATGAAGGGATTTTGTCATACTTTCCAGACTTTTGTCAGACTTTTCATATTTTTGTCATAGTTTTGTTTATTCAGGGAATCTCTATTTCTCCAGACCATTTCCAGATTATCTGTATCTCCCCATTCCCCACAAGTTTCCCTTTATGAAAAGACTTAGAATACTGCCTTTAAAGGACATGTTTCTTCAAGATTCCATATCTCCTCCTCAGAAACAAAACTTGTCCTTCTGCCCCAAGTTACATTTCTGCTTCCATGCCCATTTTCCTTCTTGTAGGAACTTACAACATTTTCACCCTGTGTTACAAATATTCATTTCAGTGTGTGTGTCTACTCACACAGAGAGGGTGGTATCATGTGTGACTTTATCTCCTATGGTAACATAAGCCCTGATGCATGCAGCATGCCTTTAAAAAAGTGTTGAACTGAACCAAGTCACCGGCTTGCACATCGGAGTGTTTCCTACTGTATCTGAAGCCTACGTGTTCTATCATGTGGAGAAGTCCTGAACAATCTCTTGTCATGATCTGGATTTTCATACAGTTGAGGTTGTACTATATTTGCATCTCTTTGGCTCTGAAAAGTACCAAAACTAAGGAAATTTTGAATACGTGTGAATCAAATTGAGTATCTGTGAATCAAAAGGCATGTGGCTCTTCTCCTGGTTCAGGCAGTATGGACATCCAAACTGCCATCTCACTCTCGACCACCTTTGGAAGATGCCAGGACACCATTAGCTCGGTCAGGTAGGAGAAGGTGGAGGCAACAGTGTCATGGCGAGTTAACTTTGATTTCAAGGGATTTGTCTTGAGGAGACTTCACACTCATCAGTTCAGAGCAGGTCACGCAGTAGGGCTTGGGAAAGGCTATGAAGACAGAGAGGTGATGAGCATGAAGGCTGCTGGCTTTCCCCACATAACTGCATCTCGAGAGGGTCCACCTTGCATGCACGCATGAAGGTACAGGGTGGGTAGGAGGTGACACCTCACAAATCTTCTACTGGATTCTTCTGGACAGTTTTCCTGGACAAGCAATTTTGGGCTTTTAGGGCTCAGTTAAGCAAGTGTCTGATTCTGGTAAGTCCAGGGACATTTCTTCAGAACTTCTCCAACTTGCCAAACAAAACTTGGGAAGGCGGCAGCAATGGGGACCCCATGGATGCTTCCGCTCTGTGACTCAGTCTCCACTCCCTCTCACAGACTGGACAGATGCTTGCTGCTCCAAGAGACTCCGCGGTGCCTGGGAGCCCTGTCCTTGTCACGCGGTTGTGTCTTAGCGCCTCTGCCTTGGTCTGTGGGAGAAACTTAACCATGCACAATCTTGCTTCGCCTTCTGAATGAATTGTAAGTTTTGTTGGTTTCCTCTTTTCCCTTTATTTTTTCCCTCTTTTTAAAATGACAAGCAGGAGGCAGCAATTTAGAAGGCCCATGAAAAATGTTTTCCAATCAAAGTTATTCAAGAGCAGAAACGTGTTCGAAATACATGGTTTTATAAAAACGTTTATGTAAAAAAGAAAAAAACACACCGCATCTGGAACCAGGCACGGGCATTGATTAGAACTTGGCTGAACACTTAGAATCTGGGTCAAGGAGGGACATGCAGAAAATACATAGCCACCGCTCTGGCTGTGCTAATTCACCTGCAGCATTTCCTAACTGAATGAAATGCGGAGAAGTGCCGGGCAGTATGGTGGGCTGGCATCAGGAAGTATGGATTAGCGTCCTCTTGTTCCCATGCTGCCACATGGAAGGGTCCTTCCTTGGCTTTGGCCTCCCTGACCTGCAGACCTTGTCCCACACTCATCTTCCAGAGCCTGACCTCAGTCTAAGAAGGATCCTGCTCACTGTCTTTGCTAGTGTGCCTAATCCTAGTTTGGTATCTTAAAAACCTCTCTTGATCAACATTGCCTTCAGAGCAATCATTCTTAGAGTGTTTTTGGAGCATGACACATATGAAAATCTCGTGAAGCCTGGGCGTATTGTCCCCAGAGAAAGGACACAAACTTACAAATGGTGGACATCCTGTTTGAGATGAAGGACCCTTATCTGCAGTGGTCCACAGTCTGGGATATGCGGCAATGTGAAGGTGCTCCTGAAAGTCAGTGTGAGGCTGAATTCAGGAGTCATCCCCCTGGAGCACTCAGGCTTGGGTCTTGGGTCTGGGACCCAGGCTGAGCTCACTTTTGCTCAGGGCAGTTTCATTTCAGGGCTTCCTGCTTTTCCTCCTACTGGCCCATGTTTGGAACTTGTCTCTGGTTCACTCTTCTTGTTAAATCAAATTTGGGGAAGCAGATATATCCATTGCCCTCCTTACCTACAAGCTCTAGAGTTTTTATGCAAGTAACTCAGAAATTCCTGGATGAATAACACTGCCTAACACAGAGTGAGGTGCTAAGTAACCAATGAAAGTGTTGGATTATCCATAACCATTCCTTAGGAGGATGAATTCTTCCTCACTAGACATTTGTACAATTAAAGTTACTTAAAGAATCAAAAGAGGCAACATGATAAAGATCTACTTCCCTTCTACAACAAAAATGTCCTTGCTTCCCCAGAAGTGATGGGTGGGCATTTGTATTGTCAGATTGCCACAATTAGGCACTCTGGGTTTGCTTGAGAATTATTAAAATACCACAGTGAACCTGCCACTGTGTCGTATGATTTAGCAGACTCTGGTAAGTAGCATGCTGTGTTTCATATACTGTTTTAACCCTGTATTGTGTGACAGTCTTTTTGGATTATGGTAAAATAAAGATGAGTATGTTCTTGGGGAGAAAGTTAACCTTTTTTGAGCATGTGATATTTTATTTGGCTCTTTGGATGCAGCCATTTTGCTGTGTTTGATTTTTGTAGCTGTTTTGACTCAGATTAGAAAGTTTTTCTTTGGACTTCTAGACTCTTTAAGCCATCATGTGATGTGTGAACCCAGAATCATCTTCTCTCTGCAGAACTAGATCATTAGCTTGATGGATGTTGGGAATGGCGTGGAGCTTGAGATGGGGGATGGGGAGGTGCTCTCTGGTAGATCAACTGCATAAAACCCAAAGTAAAATTTCCACATTTGTTCATCTGAGATGGTGCCATCCATCATTCTAAGCAATGTCTAAGGATTTGGAAAGTGTTGGATGAGCAGCATCTCACACGCTCAGGTTTTGCCTGCAAAGTTACAGGGGCCAGAATTGTTCCTTTCTCCCTCAGCAGCAAGCACATGGTATCTACAAAATCTTTGTAATAGTCACCTTTGCCATGGTCTCTCCAGGACCCTGATTCTTCTTGGAACTGTTACGAAGTTGAACGGTTTGCTAATTGTGGAAAGTCCCTGATTCAAATGGAGTGTATCATACTGGGTCATTTCTCTTCCAGAAAACACTTCATTCCATCCAAATACCCATTACTCTCAGAACAGCAGACACTTTCCAGTGTTCAGAGAGGCCGTGTATTTTTAAAGATTTTGTGTGGGGAAGTGAAGAACATGAGCGTGATAAAAAATTGTGGTAAATCTTGTGGCATGCCTGAGGTGGAGTTCTAGTTTGGGGGTAGGGCATTGGGAAAAAGCCAAATCAGCTCTCAATTGTCTCAAGCAAGAGGCACTTGGTTTCATTCATTTGCCAAATATTCACCAACTATTTGCCACCTGCCACATATGATGCTAAGCTCTAGAGTCAAATAAGACACAGACTGTGCTTTTGAAAACCTGTGGATGTGAAGGAGCTGACAAGCTCAGAGACAATCATAATGCAAGGAAGAACATAGATGAGAATACTGTGAGAGACAAGGAAATACTGACGGCAGTCACAGCAGGGAGATAAACTGGATGAAGGTATGAGGCAGTCTCTCCATAAGGGTCTTTGGAAATAGACAGTGGGCACCAGGTCAGATTCTGATAGACAGCCTTGGCAGAGAGATGTTGCAGCCAGAGAGAAGGTTCTAAGGCCAGTCTTGAGGAAAGGCAGTGAGGGAATGTTCAGGAGGTCGTGAGTGGTCTGGTTGTGTTTCAGGAGAAGGTTTGACCTAGGAGGTTCTGGGAAAGAATCTAGAAGGCTAAGCTTCCAGCTCAGTGGCCATATGTCTGCTTTGCCCAGGACAGCCCTCATTTGCACCTATTATCCCAACACATTTATTAATCATCGATTTCTTTTCTCAGAAACGCTTCCCCTTTCTCTGAAATATCCTGGTTCAGACAGACAATGAATTATATGGATGGGCTGGCATTCTTTGGCTACTATTGTTAAATGGCAATTTCCTTCCATCCTAAAAAGAATAATTTTCTTAATAACTCCTGATTAACCGTGACATGTGTTTTTCCGGAAATTTCATGTTAATGGGGCAGAGTAGAAAATTTTATGTTATACGACTTGAAATTTTGAAAGTGGCTCAATATCCAAAAATCTCTCCTGCAGAAATGTATGAAATTCAATAGTAGTAAGAACAATAATAATGATAGCCAATGTGCACAGATAATTTGATTAACTAGGGACTATATTGTTTACCAGTTTATTTCAATGATTTCATCTTGGCAACAGCCCAAGAAGTAGAGAATGTTATTTTATCTCCATATAATAGATGGGGAAACTGAGGTTCCTGGGTTGACTAATTTCCTGACATAGTGGAGTTACTGAGCAGTGGGATAGGATTTGAGCCCAGGCAAACTGACTCTGGAGCCATGCCAAGTGCATTAAAGAAAATCAGACTACTCCTGGGAATGTAACTCTTTGGACACATTGATTATTATGATTATTAAGAAAATGACAAAGCCTTTCAATTTACAAATTACTTTTACATAATTTCTCATTTTCTATTCACAGCACACCTGTGCTGTCAGTAGATATTTTTCCCCATAGAAACTCAGAGAAGTCAAATGTCTTCAAAAGGTTCACACAGTTGGGCAACTATTGAACTGGGTACCAAGTTGAGATCATTGGGTTCACATTCCTAGTCTGTCTTCACAATGGTCTCTACAATGGCCTTAGTTGTGTGTTCATTGAGTAAATAAGTTTAATAGATACTTCAAGGATCGATGACCACTGGGGTGAATCAATGTCAAAGTGGCATGTGTTGGAGTGCCTGGGTGGCTCAGTCAGTTAGGCATCCGACTTCGGCTCAGGTCATGATCTCACATTTTGTGAGTTCGAACCCCATGTTGGGCTCTGTGCTGACAGCTCAGAGCCTGGAGCCTGCTTTGGATTCTGTGTCTCCCTCTCTCTCTCTGCTCCTCCCCCACTCATGCTGTCTCTCTCTGTCTCTCAAAAATAAAATAAAGCAGTTTAAAAAAGTGGAATGTGTTTTCACTGTGTATAAAGTTGCCATAAGAGAAGTTCTAGAGATGTTCTGGACATATAGCACTTATAGTTAACAGTATTGTGCACTTTAAAACATGTTAAGAGGGTAGATGTCATGTTAAATGTTCTTACAAAACAGAAAGACAAAATAGAACAAAGGAAGTTTTTGGAAGTGATGAATAATGTGTTTAGTACCTTGGTTGTGATGACATTATCACGGGTAAATGCACATCTCTACACTTTTCAAGATGTATACATTGAACGCGTATAATTTTTTGGTATATCAATTATATCTAAATAAAGCTAAAAAACTCGAAGTTGTTATGAATATTTGTACAAAAATAAGAGAGATCAAAAGTTGGAAGTCTGAGAAGGGAGAAGGAAGGGGCCAAAGAAAGAGCAAATGGGAATGGTTGGAGACCTCACTTAACACATTTTCTAAAGACTGGCCGAGACTGTTGATATGAAAATCAATTCCATAGTAGAGTTTTAATCTAGATAAATTGATGATTGGGAAGCAGACAAATTTCAATATTTGGGAGGAAAACCTTGGTAGATTTCATATCTAGATTTCAATGATTTTATTTATTTGTTTAATTTTATTTTAGACAGAGAGCACACACGTGTGTGTGCACACAAGTGGGGGAGGAGCAAAGGAGAGAGAGAGAGAGAGAGAGAGAGAGAGAGAGAGAAAGGATCTTAAGCAGGCTCCATGCTCAATGCAGAGCCTGACACGGGGCTCGATCCCTCAACCCTGGGATCATGACCTGAGATGAAATCAAGAGCTGGACGTTCAATGGATGGAGGTATCCAGTCACCACTAGATATTAATGACTTTAAAAATACAGTAAACAAAGCATGACAGTGTTACTTTTTACATCCACATATTCCTAAAATTTGGGGGATAAGTTGTTTTGAAGAAATTCACATGTGCTACTGTGTTTTCTATTTAAAAGTTACATAATATTAAAGCAAAAACAGTCATCGTTATCTTTATAATGAATGCTATCACTCTCTACATAGCACATTTGCTTTGTGGATGTCAAATGCATCTCTAGGCTCAGGTAAGTCCCTTTTTCTTTCTAGGTGGCAGCTTCATGATCATCTCCCAACTGAATGCATTTTTGTTTTTAAATCATCTCCTCTTCTGGAATTGTGAAAGGGCACAATAGTCAAGAGAGTTCAAACAGATTTTTTAAAGGAGTTTTATTTTAATATAATAAGAGAAATGGAAAAAAAAAACAAGATAAATGTGCTACTTGGAGGTAAGTCTCTTGGAAGGACACTGGAAATCCATTTGGTGTTGGCATTTGTGAAGGTTAGGTTACAGAAGATTAAAAAAAAATTTTTTTAATGGCTTTGCTTCAAATTTTAACTTAGGTCAAGAAGGCAATCAGATGTCTGACCTGAATCCATATTTTTGGAACAAGATGCAGTGATATGACCTATTGGGTCAACTTTTACAGAAGCATCTACAGAATCTCCAGTAGAGAAATTCTGCTTCGGTATCTCTTTCTGTTTCTGTCTCAGGCTGGAATCATGATTTCCAGATCTGAGAAGTGGTTACCAGTCCATTTTGTACCTATTAATTTGTCAAAAGTTATAAGTGAGTGTAATGACTAATTTTGATGAAATGCCAGTGAACCTATTCCCCACACATTGCCACTGACAGTAAACTGATAAAGTCTATGGAAGGAGACTGGGTAGTTTAACCAAAACCTGCCTGTAGATCCTTTGGGATTAACCCAAGGAAAAATTAAAAAATAATCTCATTTAAAAAGTAATCTTTGAAATGCTATTAAAATTGTACAAACAAAATATATATGAAAATGGAGTAGGAAATGTAATATCATACTTTAACTTGACAGAAAATTAAACAAGTTTGTAAAAGATAATTATGAAGTATAAGTAGTGATACATGTGAAAATATTTTATTTTGTGATATAATAGTAAGTGAAAAAAGATAAAGAATTCTATCTCTGCTGTATTCACAGCTATAGAAGTTACTTCACTAATGTCATTACTATAATGTTTATGCTACAAATAGTTATAACAACAGTGGAGTAAGAGGTGAAAGGTATTCTTGTGTAAAAAAGAAATAGTTGTGGAGAACAGGATATAATTTCCAGAGAAGAAACACATGGAGGGTGAGCCCCTTCCTCCCTTCCCCACATGAGTCTACGTGAGTGTGAGGTTGGAGTTGCAATCCAGGAAGGCAAAATTTGGTCTAGTCGGGGTGGTGCCTTCACTTTGAACTTGACAATTTAGTGGATGTCCCATAGCTAGATGGGTAAACCACTGACACAGGCCTTCATCTACTCACCCATGAATTTCCATCCACTTTCCAGAAGATGGATTGCCCACCTATGGTTGTGGTCAGGTCGGAAAACAATAATGCCAGCCAAGGGAGAGAGTAATATTCAGGTGGTGACTTGGGAAGGGTAGGAAGCTAAAAGCAATGAGTGGAGGTGGAAGATTGCCTTTACCAGCTTTGCCCTACGAGGCATCCTGAGAAATGACAACAGAGAGTGACCGCTCTTGAACAACAACAACAACAACAACAACAACGACAACAAAAATATCTGAGTGGAGAATGATGGAACCAGAAGATGCATTGTGAAGTAGGCATGTCTTAGTGGGGTGACATTTATGACTGATTCTCTGTTTTGAGGAAGGCTCCTCCTACTTCTCAAGCTCCCCAAGAGGGCCAAGAGTCTTAGCCTTTCTCCCAAGTCAATAGCACTAACGGAAGCAGTGGACCATCCCACGAAATAAAGATGAGCTCACAGGGAAAATTATGAGATAAACATCAAACAAGCAACCATTGGAACAACATCTAAGAGGTAAAAAAAAAAAAAAAAACAAAACTAATTTAGTACTAAGAACATAAATTTAAAATAAGCATAATAACTATCCTTGGAGAGATGAGGGAGAATATTGGCAACCTTTAATTATCTGCAGCTAAATTTTAGATAATACCAATGTGTTAGGAGTAGTTGAGATAGGATGTCTGGAGGAGAATGAGTGCATTTTAGGGTTCTTTTCTTGTATGAGAGAAGGTATAGACTTTGATGCTCTTTAGATATTTGTATGAGGAGTAACTAAGTATAGTTTCAATTATTTAAGGACAATCACCAGAATAATAAAGGATTTTGAAACCAGCAGAAGATAAATTTACATATCAAAGGGAAGGTAAGACAAAAGAAGATAAGAAACAAAAGTAATTAAGAATGGTAAATGGAAAACATAAAATAAGATGGCTAAAATAAGTCTTACTATATCCATACTTACAATAAATGTAAGTGGATTAAATAGTCTATCCCAAAGGGAGTGCAGTTTGAATTATGAAGAAGATTTCAGTGTATATTTACAAGCAATTTCAGTTTATTTTTACATAAAGACACAGGAGACTCAAAAAAAAAGAATATAGAAAGATTAAAAATAAGTGAATGTAAAAAATATACATTAGAACCAAATGAAAGCTAGTGCAGCAATTATAATATCAGACAATGGTAACATTTTTAAGTGAATGACATCATGAAGGAAAGACAGGATTTTTGTAATAGATTTAAGGAACTACTCAAAACTGGTATTTTTTCTCACTTGATGTAAAGAATCAAGAAGATTAAAATCATGAACCTATTGAAACCTAATAATATGGCCTTAGCATATATAAAAACAGGTGGAGTGATGGGGAGAAATAGATAACTATACAATTGTAGTTACATTTAACACATTCTTTTTTTTTTTTAATTTTTTTTTTTCAACGTTTATTTATTTATTTTTTTTGGGACAGAGAGAGACAGAGCATGAACAGGGGAGGGGCAGAGAGAGAGGGAGACACAGAATTGGAAACAGGCTCCAGGCTCTGAGCCATCAGCCCAGAGCCTGACGCGGGGCTCGAACTCACGGACCGCGAGATCGTGACCTGGCTGAAGTCGGACGCTTAACCAACTGCGCCACCCAGGCGCCCTAACACATTCTATTTTAACTCAGTAAATCAATGTCATAAGATAAACCATACCATAAATGTCTCATCTCTGAATAAACATAAAAACCAAACCAAAGAACAAAAAACAGACAAAAAATAGTTGAGCTGAAAAACAAAATCAAAAGCTGGTTCTTTGAAAGGATTTCATGTAGACAAAGCTCTGGCAAAATTAATCAAGGAATAAAGGAAGAGCAAACAAATTTTTTAAAGTAGAGAATGAATAAAGGGAAATTATTTCCAAAGATGTGTTGGTGGACTGTGGCAAAAATGGGAGCTCTCCTGCTGATCTGCTAGAGGTGAACACTATCAAAGCCATTGTTTTGAAAAGCAACCTGGCATAGCCTAGCAAAAATGAGTATATAGATATCATATAATTCAGCAACTCTACTACTCTTTTTATATTCTTCAAGAAATCTGCCCAAATATCCAAGGAGATATGGTCAGTGTAGTGAGGAATCAGAAGCAACCTAGGAGTTCAACAGTAGGGGAGTGGATAAATATGGTGTGCTGTGTGTTTAGGATGGGGTGCAATGCAGAGACAGAAGGAGGAAGTATATCCTTGCATGACAGCAGGAACAAATGTTGCTCTGAAAAGAGCAATGCACAGATGAGATTAAATTAAAACACACACAACTAACAGCAGTATATATAAATGAATGCATGGAGATACAATTTATGGTAAGTGGGTTGCAAGGACATTTAGCAAATGGCAGTGGTTTCCGTGGTGAGGAGGTCAGGGAATGGGATTGGGGACTGGGTCGAAAAGGGGAAAATTTATGCAAAAAAGATAAGCATCATCTCCACTGATGCTAATGTTCAAGGATCAGGGTATATGATCAGCTCAATTCTTGCTTCTCAGGGCCACCCTTCAAAAGAAAAGAAGGGGGAGGAGGGGAAGAAAAGAAGGAGAAAGAGAAAGGAAAAAAAAAAAAAAAACCCTCCTTCCCTCAAGTATGTAACTGTTGTTCCACCTCACTGCCACACTTAGGTTCAACCCTAACAATATCAAATAGGATCCATGCCATCTCTCTGGGTTGTCCTCCCTACATATTGATTAATAAAATCCCAGTACTAAGAATTAGCATTTGTAGTGCTCCTCATTTAACAAGAAAAGCCACATAGATTTTGTCATTGGATCTATGCAACAACTTTGCAATGCAGGCAAGCCAGCATTACTGGTAGGCTCAGTTGATAGAGGTCATTGGTTTTCAGGGGAGTAGGGACTTATCAAAATGGACACAACTGGCTTTAAACTGTACTACCCCCTCTCGTTCTTCCGTACTACCTGTGTATCCTGGTGGGTTGCGGCCATAAGCCGATTCGATCTTTGTACTTTGACTTATCCAAGATTCCAGACTGCAGTTCTTTGCTGCAGCTGAACTCTCATTTTTATACTACATTCCTCCGCATTCACCTCCTATATATTTATTTGCAAAATGTTTACCTGTACATTGTATTTTTGAGGTGTGAGAGTTGTATTCAAATGGGAATTGCTTAAGAAATCACTTTCTGTGGGGCGCCTGGGTGGCGCAGTCGGTTAAGTGTCCGACTTCAGCCAGGTCACCATCTCGCGGTCTGTGAGTTCGAGCCCCGCGTCGGGCTCTGGGCTGATGGCTCAGAGCCTGGAGCCTGTTTCCGATTCTGTGTCTCCCTCTCTCTGCCCCTCCCCCATTCATGCTCTGTCTCTCTCTGTCCCAAAAATAAATAAACGTTGAAAAAAAAAATTTTTTAAAAGAAATCACTTTCTGTGTGACAATTTACAAGTCAGTGAACCCCCTGGGTCTCAGTCTTCATCTGCAAGATAAGGGTTGAACTCGGTGAAAATGCCTCTTGTCGTACTTTGAATCCATGAATCCAGGAATATAATCTTAAAGTTGTGCTAAAATCAGCCTCTTTCTTGGTTTTCTATCCTGCAAACTTTCTCAGAGTTCTCCAGTTTCCACTGCTTCTGTATCATTACCATTTAATGTAAAAACAGTGTGTTTCAGTAAGAACAAAAAACCAAAAAAAAAACAAAAAGGGGGGCGCCTGGGTGGCTCAGTCAGTTAAGCGTCCGACTTCGGCTCAGGTCATGATCTCACAGTTCTTGAGTTTGAGCCCCGCGTCGGGCTCTGTCCTGACAGCTCAGAGCCTGGAGCCTGCTTCACATTCTGTGTCTCCCTCTCTCTCTGCCCCTTCCCTGCTCATGCTGTGTCTCTCTGTCTCAAAAATAAATAAACATTAAAAAAATAAAAAAAAAAAAAGAACAAAAAACCCAGTGCCTCGAGAAGAATCCTCAAATTGTATTGCGATTTTCTCTTACTCAAACAATTCCCCTTACACCTACCTTCTGTGCCTGGGGATTGATAGACACAATGATATAAATGGCAGTAAGGTGTTTTGTAAGAGTTTGGAGGTAACATTTCCTTCCCTGCTCTTGAGATCAAGGAGCTGGAACATAGGTACATGGGCACAGGTTCCCCAGTTGGCCTCCCTGCTGGCTCTGGACATTGGACAGCACCTCCTGGTTTGGGACGTGTGCGCTTTCTTTTTCTCAGCTTCACTGAAAATTCTGCTTGAAAGTGAGAATAAAACAAAATTGTAGGCCAATCTCCACTTCCATCCAATCACAACATTTATTTATTGGGTGATTTTCAGCACAAGGGAATATTTGTATGGAAATATGTGAAATATGCTTTAAAGGGAAGCTAGAATTTTTGAAGTAAAAAATAACATAATGACAATATGTAACAAATAAGCTTTTATTTATGCCAACCCAGAAGCAACTCATGTCCAATTGGCACATATTTTCCCGTTCAACCTGAGCATATTTTGTCTAGTAAGACATGATTTAGCATTTAGCAAGGAATTCTGGTGCCACCGAGGAAAACTTAGGAATATCAGTAAAAGTCAAGCTCTTATAAGAAGCAGGTATCCAGTCGATGAGGGGTTTAGGTGGTGCCAGAAAGAGCTTGGATCCTTGCCGTGCCACTTATTGCCTGTGTGGCCTTGGGCAAGTCAGTGACCTTTCTTTCCTTGGATTTTCTCATTGAAAAATGAGGATAATCACAGGACCTACTTCATGGAGACATTGTGAAGATTAAGGGAGTGAGTATATGTGAAGCATTTAGAAGAACACTCGGCATACGGTAAGCACTTGATTAATATGAGCCAGAAACCCTTTGTCATTATTATTTTTATTTTTATTCACCAAGAGACGTCAGCCTATGTTTTGGCAAAGATGGGTGAACAGTGGAATTAGTTATAGGAAACATGCTACATTCCCATTTATTTTTTTTTTAATAACTTTTTTTTTTCAACGTTTATTTATTTTTGGGACAGAGAGAGACAGAGCATGAACGGGGGAGGGGCAGAGAGAGAGGGAGACACAGAATCAGAAACAGGCTCCAGGCTCTGAGCCATCAGCCCAGAGCCTGACGCAGGGCTCGAACTCCCGGACCGCGAGATCGTGACCTGGCTGAAGTCGGATGCTTAACAGACTGCGCCACCCAGGCGCCCCAACTACATTCCCATTTAGATGCATGTATCAGCTTGTTAATTTTTATTGCTATGTGTTGAATGAACATACCACACCTTGCTTGTCCATTCACCAGTTGCAAGACATTGGAGTTCTTTTCATTTTCAGCAATTGTGAATCAAGCCCCTCATTTCGGGGTTTATGTAACGACTAACCAAGAATGTTTGTAAATGTCCTATGGAAAAAAATCCCTAGGAGCTGTTGAGCTTGACCTTGATGTAAGCATTTCCTCAGTCTATGTTTTCCATCCAGGTCAACCCTTTGCAAAATTCTGTTCTTACACCTACGCTGGTGTCATTATCCAATATTTATTTTATTTAATTATTTAATATTTTATGAGTAATTTAAAAAGTGACCCAGTTTGGTTTTCTTCTGCAGCTTATTTATGTTCATCTAAATGGAAATAAAGACAAAAAGGAAAAGAGATGAATTAGACTATAGCAGTACAATTTCTCAGGTTTTCAATTAATGATGGATGTTTACTAAGATTTCTGTTCTCTTGCTTCATAGTCTCACTTTGCTAAACTTCAGGACCTGTGTGGGTTATAAGGTGCCTTCCCTAGTTTCATTTGTAATGTAGATTTAAAAATTCTTTAATATTCTCCAGTTTTATATAACCACACTGTTTTGTGAATATTTTAGTAAGCGGTTCCTTTTCAAGCTTATTTTCCAAAGATGTGCTTTTGCTTTCTCATTAACATTAATAGACTTTTGGTGGCAAAACCCATCCATTATATATAGAATTGCCAGTTTCTGTGTATAGTCTAAAGCCTTGTTAAAAAGTCCAATATAGGGGCGCCTGGGTGGCGCAGTCGGTTAAGCGTCCGACTTCAGCCAGGTCACGATCTCGCGGTCCGGGAGTTTGAGCCCCGCTTCGGGCTCTGGGCTGATGGCCCAGAGCCTGGAGCCTGTTTCCGATTCTGTGTCTCCCTCTCTCTCTGCCCCTCCCCCGTTCATGCTCTGTCTCTCTCTGTCCCAAAAATAAATAAACGTTGAAAAAAAAATTAAAAAAAAAAGTTCAATATAAAATGTTGGGCATTTTTCCTTACTTTTATCCATGAGTATTCGGCTAGACCTTAACAGATTGTTCTGGTTCTGTGCTTGAGCCTTCAATGTGTCTGTGGGATTTTAAGACATGTATTGAATAAGTGTGTGGACATTCTTATCACCAGAGGATGAAGCTGACAGGGGTGGAGTGAGGGTGGAGGTCATTAAAGGGGCCCCTGCTTGCTTCACAAGGAAACTTCCCTGGGCTTCCTTTCACGTTTGCTGAGATTTTCAAGAATCTAATATCAATTTGAGGCATCTTTGTATCTCCTTCATAGGTAATATTTGACATATGCACCTTTCCAGTTTCTGAGGAATGGATGTAATTCCACCCAATTGAAAAAGGAAGTTCAGAGGAAGAATTTCGGCCCCTGCTAGTAGGCACCAGTCACAGTTACCCAAGCACCCTGTGGATCTCTGGCTGGTTCATCTCCTAAGGGTTGGAACTTCCCTGTGGAGTTCTTGGGACCAGAGAGCAGATGGGGCAGCTCACCAAAGGTTGTCCATTTCTTGAGTGCTTTTATTTAACTGGGCACCCCCCACCCAGGACACTGTGCTGTAGAAATGATATTCTCCATAGACGTGGCTCCCAGGGGGAAGCCCACAGGCTACAATATCTATTGAATTGAATTGGCTTAAGCTTCTTATTAATAGAACCAGCACAAATGTTTTGGAATCTGGTTAATTCACTTCCTTTCCTCAATTTCCTGAGGAATCTTTGTTCCTATCACTACAGAGTCTCCAACAATGGTTTCAAAACACGGGGTACCCTAATGAGATCTTACAATCTTTAGTATCTTTCCTTTATTAGACAACAGAGGGAGTGCTCCCCACCCCCACCTCACAACTTGTCTCTCTTTAGGGTCTGCCTCTCTCAGCCTTTCCATGGAAATGAGACCTTTCACCTGTGATTTCCTGCCTTTGAACTCTGTCTCTCACCAGATGAATTAACTGCACTTTTCATGTTTCTTTGTGCATTGACGCTCAGATGTGAGAATGTGTATTCCTTTGGATATAGGAATTAAAAGAAAAGTCTCAAGTGGTTTTTAATTAAATCAGTGATTGAGACATATTTTATAAACAGTAAAAGTCACCCTCTTTAATGTATGATTCTGCCCATCAACTTTTACAGTCAAGTAGCCACCAACATAATTATGATACTCGATAGTCCCATGACCCAAAAAAGCTTTCTTATGTGTTCGTAGCCAACCCCTCCACCCAGCCTCACCCCTGACATCACACATCTGTGTTCTTCCCTATAATTTTCCCTTATACTTCATATAAACTGAGTTATGCAGCATTAGTCTTTAGAGTCTTCTTTTTTTCTTTTATTTTCTTTTAACTTTTCATTGTTTTTGAAACAAACATGGGGCGCCTGGGTGGCGCAGTCGGTTAAGCGTCCGACTTCAGCCAGGTCACGATCTCGCGGTCCGTGAGTTCGAGCCCCGCGTCAGGCTCTGGGCTGATGGCTCAGAGCCTGGAGCCTGTTTCTGATTCTGTGTCTCCCTCTCTCTCTGCCCCTCCCCCCGTTCATGCTCTGTCTCTCTCTGTCCCCAAAAAATAAATAAAAGTTGAAAAAAAAAATTTAAAAAAAAAAAAAAAAGAAACAAACACGTGTTTTGCCCATTTCTTCACCGGATTATTTGTTTTTTGGGGGTTGAGTTTGATAAGTTCTTTATAGGTTTTGGATACTAAGCCTTCATCTGATATGTCATTTGCAAATATCTTCTCCCATTCTGTCGGTTGCCTTTTAGTTTTGCTGATTGTTTCCTTCGCTGTGCAGAAGATTTTTATTTTGATGAGGTCCCAGTAGTTCATTTTTGCTTTTGTTTCCCTTGCCTCTGGAGACGTGTTGAGTAAGAAGTTGCTGCGGGCAAGATCAAAGAGGTTTTTGCCTGCTTTCTCCTAAAGGATTTTGACGGCTTACTGTCTTACATTGAGATCTTTCATCCATTTTGAATTTCTTTTTGTAGATGGTGTAAGAAAGTGGTCCAGGTTCATTCTTCTGCATGTCACTGTCCAGTTTTCCCAGCACCACTTGCTGAAGAGACTGTTTATTCCATTGGATATTCTTTCCTGCTTTGTCAAAGATGAGTTGGCCATATGTTTGTGGGTCCATTTCTGGCTTCTCTATTCTGTTCCATTGATCTGAGTGTCTGTTCTTGTGCCACTACCATACTGTCTTGATGATTACAACTTTGTAGTATAGCTTGAAGTCTGGGATTGTGATGCCTCCTCTGGTTTTCTTTTTCAAGATCGCTTTGGCTATTCGGGGTCTTTTCTGGTTCTATACAAATTTTAGGATTGTTTGTTCTAACTCTGTGATGAATGCTGGTGTTACTTTGATAGGGATTGCATTGAATATGTAGATTGCTTTGGGTAGTATCAACATTTTAACAATATTTGTTCTTCCTATCTAGGAGCATGGAATATTTTTCCATTTTTTTATGTCTTCAATTTCTTTCATAAGCTTTCTATAGTTTTCAGTGTATAGATTTTTCACCTCTTTGGTTAGATTTATTCCTAGGTATTTTATGTTTTTTTGTGCCACTGTAAATGGGATCGATTCCTTGATTTCTCTTTCTGTTGCTTCATTGTCGGTGTATAGGAATGCAACCAATTTCTGTGCATTGATTTTATATCCTGCAGCTTTGCTGAATTCATGAATCAGTTGTAGCAGTTTTTTGGTGGAATCTTTTGGGTTTTCCATATAGAGTATCATGTCATCTGCAAAGAGTGAAAGTTTGACCTCCTCCTGGCTGATTTGGACGTCTTTTATTTCTTTGTGTTGTCTGATTGCAGAGGCTAAGACTTCCAGTACTATGCTGAATAACAGTGGCGAGAGTGGACATCCCTGTCTTGTTCCTGACCTTAGGGGGAAAACTCTCAGTTTTTCCCTATTGAGGATGATATTAGCATTTTGTTGTTCATATACGGCTTTTATGAGTTCGAGGTATGATCCTTCTATCCCTACTTTCTTGAGGGTTTTTATCAAGAAAGGATGCTGTATTTCATCAAATGCTTTCTCTGCATCTATTGAGAGGATCATGTATTTCTTGTACTTTTTTTTATTGATGTGATGAATCATGTTAATTATTTCGCGGATATTGAACCAGCCCTGCATCCCAGGTATAAATCCCACTTGGTTGTGGTGAATAATTTTTTTAATGTATTGTTGGATCCGGTTGGCTAATACTTTGTTGAGGATATTTGCATCCATGTTCATCAGGGAAATTGGTCTATAGTTCTTCTTTTTTAATGGGGTCTCTGTCTGGTTTTGGAATCAAGGTAATGCTGGCTTCATAGAAAAAGTTTGGAAGTTTTCCTTCCATTTCTATTTTTTTGGAACAGTCCCAAGAGAATAGGTGTTAACTCTTCCTTAAATATTTGGTGGAATTCCCCTGGACTTTTGCTTTTTGGCAGATTTTTTACTACTAATTCGAATTCCTTACTGGTTATGGGTCTGTTCAAATTTTCTATTTCTTCCTGTTTTAGTTTTGGTAGTGTATATGTTTCTAAGAATTTGTCCCATTTCTTCCAGATTACCCATTTTATTGGCATATAATTTCTCATAATATTCTCTTATTATTGTTTTTATTTCTGTTGTGTTGGTTGTGACCTCTCCTCTTTCATTCTTGATTTTATTAATTTGGGTCCTTTCCTTTTTCTTCTTGATCAAACTGGCTAGTGGTTTATCAATTTTGTTAATTCTTTCAAAGAACCAGCTTCTGGTTTCATTGACCTGTTCTACTTTTTTTTTTTTTGTTTAGATAGCATTAATTTCTGCTCTAATCTTTATTGTTTCCTGTCTTCTGCTGGTTTTGGGTTTTATTTATGTTCTTTTTCCACCCCTTAAGGCATATGGTTAGGTTGTGTATCTGAGATCTTTCTTCCTTCTTTAGGAAGGCCTGGATTGCTATATACTTTCCTCTTATGACTTCCTTTGCTACGTCCCAGAGGTTTTGGGTTGTGGTGTTATCATTTTCATTGACTTCCATATAGTTTTTAATTTCCTCTTTAACTGCTTGGTTATCCTATTCATTCTTTAGTAGGATGTTCTTCAGTCTCCAAGTATTTGTTACTTTGCCAAATTTTTTCTTGTGGTTGATTTTGAGTTTCATAGCATTGTGGTCTGAAAATATGCACGGTATGATCGCGATCTTTTTGTACTTATTTAGGGCTGATTTGTGTCCCAGTATATGGTCTATTCTGGAGAACGTTCCATGTGCGCTGGAGAAGAACGTATATTCTGCTGCTTTAGGATGAAACGTCCTGAATATATCTGTTAAGTCCATCTGGTCCAGTGTGTCATTCAAAGCCATTGTTTCCTTGTTGATTTTTTGATTAGATGATCTGTCCATTGCCGTGAGAGGGGTGTTGAACTCTCCTGCTGTTATGGTATTACTATCGATGAATTTCTTTATGTTTGTGATGAACTGATTTATATATTTGGGTGCTGCCACGTTTGGCGCATAAATATTTACAATTGTTAGGTCTTCTTGGTCTATAGGCCCCTTAATTATGATATAATGCCCTTCTGCATCTCTTAATACAGTCTTTATTTTAAAGTCTAAATTGTCTGATATAAGTATGGCTACTCTGGCTTCTTTTTGTTGACCATTAGCATGATAGATGGTTCTCCATCCCCTTATTTTCAATCTGAAGGTGTCTTTAGGTCTAAAGTGGGTCTCTTGTAAACAGCATATAGATGGATCTTGTTTTCTTATCCATTTTGTTACCCTATGTCTTTTGATTGGAGCATTGAGTCCATTGATGTTTAGAGTGAGTACAGAAAGATATGAATTTATTGCCATTATGATGCTTGTAGAGTTGGAATTTCTGGTGGTGTTCTCTGGTCCTTTCTAGTCTTTTGTTGCTTTTGGTTTTCTCCCCTCAGAGAATCCCCCTTAAAATTTCTTGCAGGGCTGGTTTAGTGGTCACAAACTCCTTTAATTTTTGTCTGGGCAACTTTTTATCTCTCCTTCTATTTTGAATGACAGCCTTTCTGGATAGAGAATTCTTGGATGCATATTTTTCTGATTCAGCACATTGAATATATCCTGCCACTCCTTTTTGCCCTACCAAGTTTCTGTGGATAGGTCTGCTGCAAATATGATCTATCTTCCCTTGTAGGTTAGGGACCTTTTTCCCTTGCTACTTTCATGATTCTCTTCTTGCCTGAGTATTTGGTGAATTTGACTATGATATGCCTTGTTGATGGTCAGTTTTTGTTGAATCTGATGGGGGTCCTCTGTGCTTCCTGGATTTTGATGTCTGTGTCTTTTCCCAGGTTAGGAAAGTTTTCTGCTATGATTTGCTCACATAACCCTTCTACCCCTATTTCTCTCTCTTCCTCCTCTGGGACCCCTATGATTCTGATGTTGTTCCTTTTTAATGAGTCACTGATTTCTCTGATTCTTAAGTCATGCTCTTTTGCCTTAATCTCCCTCTTTTTTTCTGCTTTGTTATTCTCTATAAGTTTGTCCTCTATGTTGCTGATTCTCTGTTCTGCCTCGTCCATCCTTGCCGCCACTGCATCCATCCATGGTTGCAGCTCAGTTGTAGCATTTTTAATTTCATTCTGGCTATTTTTTTACTTCTTTTATCTCTGCAGAAAGGGATTCTAATCTATTTTTGACCCCAGCTAGTATTCTTATTATCGTGATTCTAAATTCTCATTCAGACATCTTGCTTGTATCTGTGTAAGTTAAATCCCTGGCTGTTGTTTCTTCGTGCTCTTTTGGGGTGAATTCCTTCATTTTGTCATCTTGAAGGGATAAAAGAAATTAATGAGGTAGAAAAATTGAAATTAAAACAAATTAAAATTAAAAATATTAAAATTGAAAATTAAACACACATACACACACACACAAATTGAATACATAATGCTAGATCCTGGTGTGTTTTGGTCTGGGTGTTGAAAGTGGTTTGACAGATTAGAGAAAAAAGGGAGGAGAAAAACACAGGAAATCGTTTGAGAATTTGAAAAAATGAATACACTGAAGTAGACTAAAATGAGATGATGGGGGTAAAATAGAATTTGAAAATATATCCACAAAAGTCAAGAATGTAGTAGAAAAAAATTAAAGAAAAATATTTTTAATAAAAATTAAAAATAAATGTGAAATTTCTTATTTTCTGTATTTAAGAAAAAAGGAAAGAAGTGAAAAAGGGGAAAAAGGTAAAAAAAGAAAAAGAAATCGTTTGAAAATTTGAAAAAGTGAATACACTGTAGTATACTAAAATAAAGTCATGGGAGTAAGATAGAATTTGAAAAAAATTTACATAAAAGCGAAAAATATAGTAATAAAAATTAAATGAAATATTTTAAAAAGAAATTGAAAGAAAAAATGAAGTTTTTCTCTTTCTGAATTCAAGAAAAAGGAAAGAGTTATAAAAGAGAAAAAGAAAAAAGAAAGAAATTTGAATAGATGGACCTGCTAACAGATTGACGTAGGACTGAAATTGCTTCGTTTCCCCTGGAAGTCAGTCTGTGTCGCTCTTTATAGTCTGTAAACTAAGCAGGCGGTGAGACTTCTGCTCTTGAAGAGCGAGGTTGGCCCAGTTGGGCGGGCTCAGTGTAATGGCTCCGCTCTCCACCAGATGGCGCTGTTAGACTCCTGGGGTGGAGTGTTGCGGCGCTCGTAGGTGCCTATGCGCCTGCGCGGGAATGGTAAAAATGGCGTCACCCGGCCACCCGGTCTGTTCTCCCGGGTCAGCAATCGCGCACCCGTCCTCCGTCTTCAGCTCTCGTCCGCTTCCCGCTTTTTCACCGCCCATGACCAGGCCCCCGGCAGCACCTCTCTCCCGAGTTTTGTCTCAGACGCGGCTGTTTTCCCAGCCCCTTACTCCCCAAGGACTGCGGCCTTGACCCGCTCCGCCCCTCTGCGGGAGGGTCTCCCCGAGCAATGGCCGAATGTCCGCCGCACCCAGGAACCCCCGGGGGACCCTGCTGCTGCCGGTGCCCCGAGACTGCGGCCAGGTGCCAGCCACCCCCCCTCCCCCCACCAGAAAAAGTTCGCGAGACAGTGTAGCAGCAGCTTTTCAGGGATGATGGAAAATCGCAACACACACCTGGCACCAGGCTTCACCCTCAACAACCTTGTTCCAGCACCAGCGAACGTGGCCGCCTTCCGGGGTCTGCCGGGACCGGGTGGCTTCACCAGTCTCCATCAACTGTCCTTCCGGCAGTGGAACCGCTTCTCCCCGTGTGGCCCGAGAACCTCCCGGACCCCACTCGGCTCCCGGGGACTCGCCTTTCCCACCAGAGCACCGCCAGGTAGGGAGCTGCGGAGTTGCAGCCTTTGCGCTCCCCTTGTTTACAGTGTTAATGGAATTTAAACCCTCGCCTTTCTCCCTTCTCCCTTTTTAGTTCAGTCCCTGCGGCTGTTTCCACTTTTCTACTTTCTCTCCAGCTGCTTTTGGGGGGAGTGCTTTTCCCGTATTCTCCCCCGCCCTCCCCCCCCCCCAGTCTCTGTCCTCTCTCCGCTCACAGAAGCACCTTCTGGCTCCCCAAAGTCAGCTCTCCGTGCCGCGTACCTGCTGAATTCTGTGGTTCAGGTTGTGCAGATTGTTGTGTTAATCCTCAGATCCGTTTTCTAGGTGTGAAGGATGGTTTAGCGTTTCTCTGGCTGTATTTCACGGATGCAAGACACGCAAAAAACTTCCATGCTGTTCCGCCATCTTGGCTCCTCCTGCTTATTTAAAAAAAATTTTAATGTTTATTTTGAGAGGGAGAAAGAGAGCAGGGAAGGGCAGAGAAAGAGAGAGAGAGGGAGACGGAGAGAGAGAGGGAGAGAGGGAGAGAGAGAATCAATACTAAGCAGGCTTCATGCTGCCAGCGCAGAGCCCGACTCAGGACTCAGATCCACAACTGTGAGATCATGACCTGAGCTGAAATCAAGAGCTCAACCGACTGAGCCACTCAGGTGCCCAGCAGCTTGCTTTTTAAATTTTATTAATGGACTCCTTCAACGAAGAGAGGTTTTTACTTCTGATGAAGTTCAGTTTATTGATTTTTTTTTTCTTTTATGGATCATGATTTCAGTGTTTAAGAAATCTTTGCCTAAATCAAGGTCACAAGTATTTTCCTCTGTTTCTTAGTAGAAATGTTACAGTTTTAGGTTTAGGTTGAGAGTTAGTGTTTGTAAATGGTGCAAGGTCTGGGGCAGCTTTATTTATTTGTTTGCACACAGATGCCCAATGGTTCCAACACTATTTGTTGAGAAGACTAGCCTTTCCCTTATTCAGTTACTGTGGCAACTTTGTTGGAAATAATTTGATTATTTACTTGTAAGTCTATCTGTGTACTCTCTATTCTGCTCAGTTGATCTTCGTTTCTACCCTTTTCATCAATACCAGATTATCCTGATTATTAGAGCTTTATAAAAAGTCTTGAAATCAGGTCATGCTAAGTCCTTAAACTTGGTTTTTCTTGTTTTTAAAATTGTCTTGATTACTCTTGTTTCTTTGTCTGTTTTCATGTAAATCTTACAATCAACTTACCAATTCAACAGACATTTCTGCTGCGATTTTGATTGGGATTGCATTACATCTATAGTTCAATTTGTGGAAAATTGTCAATATTAAACCTTATAATCAATGAGTACTGTGAATCTCTCTACTTACTCAGTTTTTTCCCCATATTTTTCCTCAGTGTTCTGTGGTTTGAAGCATAGAAATCTTGCATATCTTCTGTTATATTTGAACATAAGTATTTCTTTTTTTTTTTTTTTTTTTTTTTTTGCTGTTCTGATAAATAATAGGCTTTTAGGTTAATCAACTTATTTCATCATTTTCTATTATTACCATTGTTTTTTGAATTTTTTTCCTTCCTTTTTCTACTTTATTTTTCTATTTATTTTCCTCCCTCCCTCCCTCTCTCTCTCACCTTCACTAGAATCAGTTGTGCATAGTATTTCATAAGCTATTCCCCTACAACCTTAATTTTTAATGCCCGCATCCTCTGAAACCATTCACTTATGCACGACATTTAAGTTTACCAGTGAACATATTTATGCATATGACTCTTGAAGGAGGGAATATCTTTGTTTAAAATTCTCCATTCCTGGGGCACCTGGATGGCTCAGTAGATTAAGTGTCCAACTTCAGCTCAGGTCATGATCTCACAGTTTGTGGGTTTGAGCCCCGCACTGGGCTCGTGCTGACAGCTCAGAGCCTGGAGCCTGCTTCAGATTCTGTGTCTCCTTCTCTCTCTCTGCCCCTTCCCCACTCACACACACACACACACACTCTCTCTCTCTCTCTCTCTAAATAAACATTAAAATTTTTTTCTTTTAATTCTCCATTCCTTATTGAAGAATTTTTGATGGCAAATCAACTAAAGGGAAAGTTCATGATGAGCCTGCCCAATCATAAATATATAGCATTCTTAAGAGTTGAACTATATTAGAAGACAATTATGTTAGTGAAATATACTGAAGTATAAATGATCTGTGTACACGTGCAGTGTTGATAAGTCCTTCTCTTAACTAGGTTCAAGTGGCACAGTGTCTCCATGGGATTTTCCCATTTGATTTTTATCCTTGAGGTATGGATGCTGCAAGGTGTTCCTTACGGGACTATCATCTACTTAGCTCTTCTCCTTTCGGTGAACATAATGGCGTGTGATTTGCTGCCATTCCAGTCCTTGCCCCTGCAGTCACCTTTGTGCCTGTTCTTACGCACAAGTGTGAAGATCTTTCCTCAGTTTATTTTTTCATGCCCTGTATTTGGAAACTTTCTGTTTAAGTTTGTTGCCGGTGTCCTGGAAACAGCACATGGCTATTTTTCAAGCCAACCTGATCATCCCTCAGGTGGGTGCCTCCAGTTCTATCACGTGCTGCGGCAGATGCTGTTTGCGGCCACTTTCCACCTCACCTCTGCCCACCTGAGTTCCCCTGAGCTGAGACATGTCCCCGCAGGCTGACACCCTCACCTCGCGTGTCTGTGTCACCCTTTGCCTTTGCTTGAGGGCCTTCTCAGGGGCTGCAGACACTTGCTCTGCCAGAGACAGGCTCAGTGATGAAACGATGAGAAGTCGAGCCACAGAGAGGCAACTTTGGTAGACAGGGCCAGGCCTCAGTGCCTCCCTTGTGTGACAAGTTCTCAGGGTTTGAGAGGGTCCCCATTGCAAATGAGCCCCAAGCGCCCAAAGCGCCCAACCAGCTCACCGGTGCACCTTTATTGGGTTTCTCACTTTTCCTATTTCACATATGTTTGCTGGAATTGTCTCCCAAAAAGCTAACCCTGTCCCAGTCTTTCCAGCAGGCTCTGCTTTGGAGGGGTGCACACTAGGGCCGTTCTGTTATGAACATTACCCCCTTATCTTTGTATTTTCTCTTTACTTTGCTTTTAGTACTTTTCCTCTGTTTCTGTGTTTGGCTGGGTTGATCTAGGTTTTTGTTTTTGTTTTTTTGTGGTTTTTTTTTTGTTCACGTTTTTCTTTTGGTCTGAGAACTACAGATTACATTTCTATTTCTTCAGTGGTTGCTTTAACTTTTTAAGATATGTACACAAATATAAATTTTCCAACACTGTCTAAATTTATTTTTATTTGTTTTGTCCTCAAAAAGAAAAGAATGTTGGCTTGCTCTACCTTTCCCTTCTGTTTCTCTAATTCGTTCTCCCCTCATTTCCCTTGTTGATTTCTGTCAATATTTCACCATCTGACTTTTGTCAATGCTCAGTAGTTGATGAAGTTAATCAATGCATTTCATCAATGTCTGTGCTCACTATTGTTTCTCAAGTACCAGGCATTCACTTCAGGTTTACTTTTCTGCTTTTTAAATACTTACTTTAATACAGACTATTATGCAGAAATGGTCCAGGAGTGGTGATAAACTTTCATTTTTAGGCTCTGCAAATGTCTTTTTTTTCTTGTTACTTTAGAATGATAGTTTTTAATCTGATGTTATGCTTTGCCCTGAGCTTTTAGAAGATATTGTTGTCTTCTGTCATCAATTGTCATTTGATTGTCATTGATGAAATATTAGTTTCCTAACTAATTGCTGGTTTCTGTGTAGATAATCAGCACTTTCAGCCTGGCAGCTTTGAAGATTTCCTTCATACCACTTATGTTTTATCATTATGTAATGATGTGTGCAGATATTCTCCATGTCTTTTCCATATTTTAAACATCTTATTTCTGTCTTCTGCATAGTATACATTTCAGAAATATTCTCTAATTCTTTAATTTTTAAAAATTTACTCCCCAAGTGTTTTTTTTAACGGGGTATTTTTCTTTCTTTTTAAAAAAATGTTTGTATGTTTGTTTGTTTATTTATTCATTTTGAGAGATGGAGAGAGAGAGCGAGCACAGGTGAGTGGGGGAGGGGCAGAGAGAAAGGGAGAGAGAGAGTCCCAAGCAGGCTCCATACTCAGTGTGGAGTCCAAAGGTGGAGGGATGGGGGGGGGGGGGTTGATCCCATGACCATGAGATCATGACCTGAGCTGAAACCAAGAGTTGGGCGCTTAACCAACTAAGCCACCCAGGCATCCCCTAAACTGGTGTTTTCTAATTAACAAACTATTTTGCTTTAATTTCCAGGAATTTTATTTTATTTTATTTTATTTTTTTTTATTTATTTTTTTTTTTAATTTTTTTTTCAACGTTTATTTATTTTTGGGACAGAGAGAGACAGAGCATGAACGGGGGAGGGGCAGAGAGAGAGGGAGACACAGAATCGGAAACAGGCTCCAGGCTCTGAGCCATCAGCCCAGAGCCTGACGCGGGGCTCGAACTCACGGACCGCGAGATCGCGACCTGGCTGAAGTCGGACGCTTAACCGACTGCGCCACCCAGGCGCCCCTAATTTCCAGGAATTTTAATGCACTCTTGTTATGCTATTATGTTTTGGTTCAGAATCTCCCATGAAAAAATGTTATTTCTTACTTCAATCTCCGAGTATCAAACATAACTTCATTTTAAAGCCATGTTTTACATTTTAAAATGATTTTTATTTCATCAGGGGTCACTTCACTTCCCGGTGGTTGATTTGTGGTGTGTTACTCTTAGCACTGGTGTTTCTCACTTTAGATCTGCGGGCTCATCTCATCACCCTCTCTCTGTGTACATTCCCTTCATGCCCCTCTTCTCTCTCCCCCTGCCCCGGCTGGTCATTCTTTTGCCTGCCTCCACCTTGTTTCTCTGGAGCTCAGAGTCCAGAATGGAGTGTTGTCCTGCTGCTTTGGGTGTCCTGATGCAATTAAACAACAGCCTTGTGTTGCTGACACTCAGGTCCTACCTGCAAGCCAGGGTCAGCTTCCTCATGCCTTTCTAGATAAGGAGCTCACATTGCCTGCCACATCGGATCCTACTGTCCTTTCCTTGTAGGAAGAGGAGTCTGGTCCAGCTCAGTTCAAACTGAGAGCTTGGTTTTGATCCCTAACTACCTAACAGATGTGATGAGGGAGCACAAGGCAAGCTGAGGAAAAGCACAAGCTAACAACACCCCCCACCCCTGGTGGGGGGGGATATGTGTGATATTCCTCAGGCATTCTTGGCTGCCCAAGAACAAAGGAAAGGGAAAAACCAATGATTAACTGATAGAGATCACAGTGATGCAGGATATGAGTCTCCATTAGTTTACAAATATCTTAGTAAATTACAAGAAAAGGCAATCTTATTGATAGCCTCATTTCCAGGAACCTACAGACTCATTTTCCTGGAGCCCTATCATCACTCTCCACTCCATAGTGATGTGGGGAACACAGGCAAGAAGAAAATGTAAATAACAGGGGTGCCTGGGAGGCTCAGTCGGTTGAGTGTCCAACTTCAGTTCAGGTCATGATCTCGCGGTTCGTGAGTTCCAGCCCTACGCCGGGCTCTGTGCTGACAGCTCGGAGCCTGGAGCCTGCTTCAGCTTCTGTGCCTCCCTCTCTCTCTGTCCCTCCTCTGCTTGCTCTCTGTCTCTCTGTCTCCCTCAAAAATAATAAACATTAAAAAAATTAGGGGCGCCTGGGTAGCTCAGTCGGTTAAGTGTCCGACTTTGGCTCAGGTCATGATCTCACAGTTCGTGAGTTCGAGCCCCACATCGGGCTCTGTGCTGACAGCTCGGAGCCTGGAGCCTGCTTCAGCTTCTGTGCCTCCCTCTCTCTCTGCCCCTCCCCTGCTCATGCTGTGTCTCTCTCTGTCTCAAAAATAAATAAACATTAAAAAAAAAATTAAAATTAAAAAAAAAAGAAAATGTAAATAGCATTAAATTTCTTTATAACATGCAGCCCGCTGACAAATACTTGAGGCAAATAGAGAGTATAACATTTCTCCAGGAACATCATACTGTCTTAATGTTACTGCCTTCCTAGAGAAAAAACAACCTTAGCCTGACAGTAGCTAGGCCTCCAGCTTAGCTAGGCCTCCTATCTTGGGAGTCCTCATTAGCATATGAAAGTCCTTCTGGAGGCCTCCCTTTTCCCTTTACCTCCCCAACTCCATAGTACATAACCACAACCCTAGTACACAACCCTAGCGCAGCTCTTCCTGCCCATTGGTCCTGTCCCTGTGCTTTAATAAAATCACCTTTTTGCACCAAAGATGGATGCCTCAAGAATTCTCTTTTGGCTGTCAGCTCCAGACCCTACCACACCAAAAGCCCATCACATGCATCCTCCCAGATACTTCTGTCTGTCCTCAGAGCTGGACAACAGCAGGTTCGGGTCAGCCTCAACTTCTTTTTTTCTGTTTCTTTTCCTTTTCTGATGACAAAGATGTTTGTCCTGCTTCTCTACTCAGTTAGGTTCTCCTAATCCTCTCCGTTGCATGTTCTTGGTTACTCCTGTGTGTTTGATGATGATGATGGTAGTTGAGTGAAGGAAGATTTGACATACAGACCACACCACCTGGGCCAGAAGTCCATTGCTTCCTTCACCAAGAGTTCAAAGCTCTATGCTAATGGATATACATTTCAAGAGAGATAAATACAAATTAACGAAAAAATACAGCATCAAAGTATAATGTTTTAGAATGGTATTTTTCAAGACAGCTAATCTCTCATGGTCAATAACAGGATGAGAGGAAGTCCTTAGGGACTAATGAGGGTGCAGATTCTTAGAAATTCATGGTCTGGCTTACTTGCCAAGGCACCAAATGGCTTCAGGGGAATTTACACTCTGATTAGTGTAGAACTTTGAAAGATAAATCTGTAATGGCTGCAGAGAAGCAACAAAATTAATGGCTGGCCATCTGGCTTGGTTTTATTAACCTATTTGTTCCAACTGTGCTTGTTGGCTTCTGTAGATATAGCAAATGAAGATGAACTAGCTACAAGAAATTTTTAAAGCACTTCTGAGATTTTTCTCCCTCTTTTCTTGAAATAATTCCTGTAAGACTATAGTTTGGCATAGGTGTTTATCCACTTAACACACGTTGATGGCACCTATCACGTAGCAGCCCTGCAAAACGCCCAACAGGAAACACGTGGGAGGGGCACAGCCTTCGTGTCCAAGGGCACCTTGGAAACTGCTCTCCTTTGCATGCTGCTCATGCCCCGTGATAGCCTGTTTGTTTGTTTTCAAATTCTTATCCATGTGTTGGGGATCTTGTAAGAGTGAAACAAAAGTCTTTCCCAGGAACCTAGAGGGTTTTCTTTTTTTCTTCCTTCCTTCCTTATCTCCCTTCCTCCTTTTCTACATTTTCCTTCTCTTTTCTCTTTCCTCTCCTCTTCTTTCCCTTTCCTCCCTCCCCCTCCCTTTCTCTGTTCCTTTATGAGATACAAGACACACTCTCCTTTATGGCTTTTGGTGAAAGAATCTAGGAAGGGGCTGCCTATCCAAATGCAGGGTCCCCGATGCAGGTCTGAGGCACCAAAAGGAAGGCATTATGGCACACTTCAGCATCTCCCACCTTGCACTCTGATGATTTGGCCAGCTAGATGATCTTGAGGAAAAAGGAATAAACGAGTTACAAATGTAAAAAGAGAAAGATGTGAAAGAAGAGGAGTAAGAAAACAAGGATAGAAAGTGGACTGTGCCTGCCACTCTTCTCACAAAATTGGAAATTCTTCCCCAAATAAGGCGTTTGAGAGCTGATACTTGATCTTAAAGGATGCCCGTTAACACTCCCATCCCACTCTTGACTTCAACGGCACTCTGGCTAGCCGGCAGCTGGAGAACAGGAGGAATGGGAATGGTGGTCAACAAGGACCTGACAGCATTGAAAGCTATGACAGGCATCAAGGGTCATGGGAGCCACTTACAGATATTAGGGCCATAGGGTCAGGGTGTCCACAGGGCTGGGGTGTCCATGAGGCTGGAGTGACCATGAGGCCAGGGTGTCCACAGGGCCATGCTGACCACAGAGTTGGGGTGCCCATGGCCCCAGGGTGTTGTAGGAGCCCTGCATTTGCATTTGGAAGTGCTTGATTTGAGACTTCTTTCATTTGTCAGATGCTTGATGGGGTAAGTAACAACTGATTTGAGTCTGTTTTCCTGTACAATGTATGGAGCTGTTTACCTTACAGCATTGTGTATAGATCAAACACTTCAGGATAAATGAAAGATCTCTGCAGAAAATGAAGACAAGTCAACCACGTAGATTTGGCCTTACAGTTGTGACAGTTGACATCTAGGCCCCTGCAATCAGAAAGCTCATTCTGAAGAATTCTTCATTTCTTTAGGAACAAGTGGTTTAGTGTCTTCCTGTCCATTGTTCTACTTGCTTTTACTGTTGGACTCATACCTACTGATGTGGCCTGGGAGAAATATGGTGGCCCTATAGGCTTTATCTCTAGGAGACTGGGAGCCAGATTTGGGTTTTTCTCTAGACTTCTTCAGCTCACTCTCCCTTTCTCTTTTTTTCCTCCGTCTTTGAGAAGATGGACAAGAATGGAAGAAAGGTCAGGCAAGGACAGAGAGAAGTCAACAATCCAAATATTTAATATTTAATTTGGCTTCTACTGCCTGTTAGGGATGTAGTGGTGGAGAAGGCATAGGTTTCAGGGAAGGCTGGGTGGGGCAGAGGGACAGATGAGTAAACCAGTCAGTAAACTGGGGGTTGCAGATGGTGGTGCCTGGCATGAAGGATACGGTAGCCAAGTGTTTTCCTTTCTCTACCACCTCCATTGCTGTACCTTGTTTGTTTCCCAGAGATATGAATTTGTGTAATGATAACAGCGACCACCTCCTGTGCCATTCATAACATGTGCCCAGCACTGTGTATTCCTTTGATCCTTTACTTCTTACCATAATTCTACCAGGTAGGTAGCATCTTTATCTTCATGGAAACTGAAACATTAGTTAACTAACATTAACGAAATCAGTGTACTGGGTGCCTGGGGTTCTCCTGGGATGCTGTGATCAGGGGCAAGGTAGTCGCATCCACACACGAGGAATGATAGGCACCCCGGAGGCACTTGACTGCACATGGTTCCAGACCTCCTCTCGGGTCTCCACATGTAATGTTCTCTGTGTATCTGTGTCTCATACTGTTGTTTTTGCCAATCATGCCTTTGGTTACAATACTGGTGAGGAGGACCTCCACCAAGTGGAGGACTGGTCACTTTAGAGTGACAGTCCTCAGTCCTGCCCCTGTATCACAGCCAGTTCTGTGTACGTCTGTGCCTGCTATGCTGGGAAGTAGCTTTTGGGGGCTCAGGGATCACCCACTTCTCTGAGGCACAGACAGATGGGGGAAGAGTTTTCAGGTTTTGTTTTGGCATAGATTTCCATATTTATGTGTGCGCCCTTGTGTGTGTATGTGTTTACTAGGTTTACATCAGCTGCTGGCCTCAAATAACCCTCTTCTTGACTGTAATGAGGCCACATTTTGTTTTCTCTGTGAATAAATGAGATCCCAAATTATCCAACATCTGCAGAGCTTGAGTTAACACGATGCCGCCTTCCCTTCCCTGTCCTTTCCAGAACAAAACCCAGCTTGCCATGTACTCTATGGATCCTTTTAGAAATGTTGGTAGGAAAGCTTTTTCCTGGAGGCTGAGTTTTATGCCTTATAGTATATTTTTCTCAGACTTTTTAAGAGTTTTGATAAGAGGGATTGCATTCTATCCAATTTAAGTAGTGTTTACTGGGACCCCCCTGGGTACAGGACGGAGCACAGAGCTGGTAGATGCTGGCGTGGGCTTCTCTAGGTAGCAGGTTCTGTGGGGATCCACCTCTGTCCTGGGCTTCCTGCCACAGGCCCCATGTTCCTCCCTGTACTTACACCACAGACAAATCCCACAACATCTCTGGCTCCCATCTTTTCCTTCCATGAAATTAAAGAGTAGGCCATGGCAAACCGTCTATAAAAGTCCTAGGATTCTGGATTTGTTTGTAAATCTGGTCTTGAATCTCTCGTGAAATAAATAAAATTTTCCCTCTCCCCTTAATTCAGTAAAGTAAGGTGCTTTTGAATGTGTGTGCACAACTGTTTAGAACATTTCAAGGTAGTGAACGCTGGTCAAAAAATATGCATGTGACAAAATTTACCCAAAATTCAGGGGTAAAGAGTCACTTTCTGTATGAATGATCTCAGATTTTTTTCATAGGTATTTCAACCATTATTTCCATATGCTATAAATGATGTCAGCCAGTTTTTATAAGCTTGTAGTTAATGTTGTTAGCATATATGGATCATATCTAGAGGTTGATTACATTTAGAAGTTCACTGTTTTATGATTATATCAAACTCCGGTGTCAAATTGTTCTCATTATCCTATAAAAGAAAACCCAGTTATAATTCATTAGAAGGCATAGGCTTTTTCTTGATACTAAATCTGGGAAAGAATTCACAGTGTGATTGGAAATAATAGCAAATGTGTTTAAATGTTTAAGTGAATCATGCTTTGAGAAAACTCAACATATGAAGTAAAACAATATTAAACCAGCTTAATAAGATGTGAGTATCAGTTTTACTTCTGTATTTTAAATAAGCTTCTCCTAAAATATGTAAAGTACATTTGATCAAAATTTTTTTTGAGTTTTGAGATTTTCAAAAATGTTCCCCTATCTTTATTGAGATATAATTGACAAATAGGAAGGATATGTATCTTACCCTATTTAACTTCACAGGAAAGGAATGTAGTTTGTGACCAAAAGTAGACCTTACATTTTAGGTCAAGGTAGTCTTCTGCATTCTGCATTCCAAATTAGCAAATTTTTACAGAGAGCATCTCCATTTCTCCACAAATCCCATGAAAGCGTGTTAAGGGCTTATTTTATGAAAACAGCTTCAATTTATCCAGAACTTTTGTTTCTTCAGGGTAGTGAGGATCATGCTGGCCTTGCATTGGTTTTCTCAAGCCTCCCTAGCATTAAAGTAATCTGCAGGATCTCATTCCAGACCCACTGGATGAGACTCTGCAAAGGAGGGTGGGAAACTGAACATAGGGTGAGAACTCCAGTGAAGCCGATCACCCAGAAAGTTCGGAAACGTGGTTTTGGGTGCTGCCTGGGCTGCAGATGAGCTCTAACATGCAAACTTATACCCTGGCTTGGTTCTGATTGTAGATGAGTCACCCTAATTTCATGTTGACCCAAAGAGAGGGATGATAAAGTCAGTTAGGACATTTGAGAGCATCCAGTATCCAGGGACTTCAAATGACTCCTTGTTTTCAAACCTGCCTTGAAAACTCAGAACACCTGCCTGATAGAGTAGAAGGCAACATACACAACAATAGTACAAATGGGGCTCGAGCGCTGGACATCATTAATGATAAACATCTGAGACCAGACACTACATGCAGGATCTCTAATCCCCTGAAGAACTCAATGTGCCCAAAGGAGCAAGGCGGTCTAGGTAACTCATGTGCGATTATCCGGTATATGAGAAAAATGGAATGAGAAGGCTTCTTGGGTTCACTTCAATTTCCACAATATCCACAACAATAAAAATGTTTCTAATAATGGGTGCTTTATAATTTGCAGGACAATTTCACAAGCACGTCCTCATCAGATATCTAGCAAGATGTCTCTTTTCCAACCCACAAGGAAGTCATGGCCATTCTTCACAAATGCTGCTGTTCTCCCACGGAAACCTCCCTGTCTTTCTTCATCCAAATTCTGCTCATCAGATCTCGCTCAGGTCCTACTTCCTTGCACTCTTCCCTACCCATCCTATTTCCGACCTCTGAGTCATGACAGCAGTACTAATAAGTTACCTGCACCATAATGCATGATTTTACTGTGATCTGTGCTATGGATTTTTCTGTGATTGTTTTAATCTATTTCATTCATTCATTTATTTCATCTAATTGTAATAATTCCATCATCCCCCAAAGATATCATGAGCTGTTTAAGAATCACCCTCATTTTCATGATGCATCTGTGTCCTTCATAGCACCTTGAACAAGCTGGATAAGTACTTACTCTCTCTTTTGATAGAGAGTAAGTCAGTAAGTCAGTGTCAGTCTGCCAAAACTGAGCTTCCCAATTTTTGTGCTGGGAATGACTCCTGCCTTTTGTTTGCCTTTGGAGCTGCGAGAACCCCAAGCCTATAAAGTCCTGCTTTCAGCATATTTATGCTAACAGGATGGACAAATATAACTTTCAGTGGGCACCTATAAAGCAAAAAAATTAAAAAGGTTGAGAAGCATTGTGACAGCCAGATGACCAAATGCATTCCTGATCTTTACTCAAAGCCTCGAATTCAGAGGGAGCCTAAGAAGCTGATAATTCTATTTTAAAGAATCATGTCTCTTGTAAAGTACAAACTCCAACATGATTGTGTTTAAGAGGTTCATATAAAGAGCAAAACTAGAGCATTCCATAATAAGTCAGATGAGCCCTAGAAGTGCCTGATGGCTACGTTTTCTATTAATGTAGAATTGATTTCTAAGATAACTTTGTGAAGATACTGCTTTCTAAGCATAATGTCAATATTGATCATGAACTTACAAGGGATGTCTCATTATATTAAAATTGTATGGAAATATTTAGAAAGAAAACAGGCTACGCACAAAGAAAATGTTCAACAGTGAGTGATCTTGGTCATTGGCAGTTTTTGTATTAAATATGAGATAAATTAGATGCGCAGTAGTTTGACTATGTGAATTTGTGGTCATGAGGCCGTGATCAATAGTAACTCAAAAGAATGGGGGGCAACAGAATGGGGCAACTTTGTGGGTGCTGACATATTCCAGACTTGTGAGGTTGTATTTTTCATAACCCATCTCACTGGCTCACCTCATTTCTTGAGGGAAGAAGCTGAAGCCACAGAGGTAGAAGCCTAGTTCAAGGTTACACATCTGGTTAGATAGCAGAGTCAGATTTATCAACTCAAGTTCAAAGATCTTTCTGTAAGCCCTTACTTTCTTCGAAACTGAGGGAGGATGCGGGCTGTCAGACCAAACCATGGGACGTGGTTAAACTAGAAGCCCAAGTTCAAGGGCAGCTAGAGTGTAGTGGGAGGAGCACCGGGCCAGGTGGTAGGCATGGGGCTCAAGTTCAGGACTTCCATTTGCCAGATGTGTGATCATGAATTATCCACAAGCAAACCTTTACATTTAAGGTTTACTTAACACAATAGATGTTTGTTCCTTGCTCTTTCGAGATCGGATGTGTTGTTTCTAATCTGAGGGCAGCTTCCCCTCTGTGCTGGTTCAGAGTTCCAAGGTCCATCTCTCTGTTGTCCTTTACTCCCAGCTGATGGATGGGGGAAGAAGAGGGCCAGCTGTGCTGTTGCTTTTTGCCTCTGGCAGAAAGGATACCCACTGCATTCCACACTTCCAAGACTGCTCACTTGGCTCCTTCTGGATACAAAAGGGACTGGGAGACATAGGACCTTATTGGGAAGCCATTTCTCAGTGACAGCTATCTACTATGGGACAGAGAAACCACAAGTTTTGGGGGGATAGCCAGCTGTCTCTGCCACAAAGACATTTTGCACCTAGATAGGTTTGTTTTTTTTCTTTTCTTCTTCTTTTTTTTTTATGTACACAATCCAGACATCCAGGTGCTAAACCTTCTTCACTCTCATAGTTTGATATCAGCCATCATTGCTAAGCCTGAGTCCAGGCCTGTTTCAACTAACTTAACCTAGAACCAGGTATCACTTTCCTGGTAGAGTCCCACCTTTTTTATTGCCAGCTTCTCTTAGAGACTGTAGCCCTGCCCAGTTCCCAGAGACCAGTCATTCACCAAAGACTGCTCTGAGCTGATATCTGCAGGTCTAAGTGCTTTCCAAAGGCATTCTCCAGTACCAAGTTCTGCCAACTCTCCATATCAGAATGGCCCTTGCTGCTGATAGTGTTATTGCCATTTGCAGTGGAAATTGTGCTTGGTTGACTGGACGGGACTTTCCTCAGCATCTCCCCTGCCCTCCATCCAGCTGAAAGGGATCTAGGTTGTTTTTTGGGGTGGTCAACCCAGGTCTCAGGTGCTCTTGTGGAGTCTCTGTCTTGTTTTTAAGCAACAGGCTGCAACCCAGGCCATGTTCTGGCAGTAGACCCCGGCAGTATTTAGTACTGAACGTTAGATGTCCTGTCATCTTGTCATCTTCATGACTCACATTACTTCATGACTCCTAATCCCATGGGTCTTGCTGCAGTTTGAAAAGACAATGACCCTTGTCAAAAGATCTTTGTTTTAAGGCCATGTTGTCAAAGGGCCATTACTCTAATGCCGCAAATTTCAGAGAAGAGAGCAAGAACACCACCTGCTCAATGTTGCTGTGTGGTCTGTGCTCCAAACTCTCAGAACATCCTGATTCACCGAGTCACCACCGACTGGATACAGCCAGATGAATTATGAATCACTACCCACCCCACCCCCCAAATGCCTTGATTTTCTTGGATCCCTCCAGTAACCTGGTTGATGATTTCTGATTTCTAGTATTGTCTTGGGTCATTTTCCTCTGCTGAAAGAGAGATGGTTCTCAAATAGAGTCATCTTGGGAGCTGATGAAATAATGCACGTGGAAAGTGAAAGTGAAAACTATTTGCAAAATATGAGCACCTTCGCATTTGAATTTAAATTATTTTATATTATATTAGTAAGGAAACTACTCAACTCTGTGTACCAACAGTGACTGAGAAAGGCCATTATCTACACAGCTTGGACCAAAAAAGCCCAGAAATTTGAATTTCCCAAATTTGGTTGCTTTCCTTCTCCTGACAGATGTTTCTCATGGCATTACTGCCCATGATTGTAGAGATGGCCGCTCTAGTCCATAAGTGATCTTTTTCTTCCCATCAGAAGCAGGGAGAATGGCTGCTCTTGAGCTGGGATAGATGTTGCTTCCTATAGGCATACTGACTGATAAGTGTGGTTCTTGGAACTTCCCCTTGAGGAGGTTAGAGGAGAGGCTGGTTCAGTTTGAGTTTCTAGCAGAGAGATTGCTGGACCAAGCATGACTAAGTGATCTTCCCCGCCTTGTGCAGCAAGATCCAAGAGGACTCTGCTTCCCCAGCCTTGGCTGTTTGGGCATTCTGGGGGAGCAGGTTCTTCCTCTGTGGGTTAGAAAAGAAACAACACTCCCAGAATCTGCTGATGACTTACATTATTGGACTGAGCTATGATTTCCCAAATTGGTTCATCCAGTTTTATGATGGATATATCATGGGGAGATAGAAGTCTATTGCCAACCCATTTACAAAATTGCTCTCCCAGTGTGCCTGGCTGCCACTGTCTTGAATAAGGAAACTGATTTGGCTGCAAGTTTCCAGTGAGCAAAGTTAACTCATTTCACAGATTTCAGGCAAGAAAGAGCTTTCAGAACAGCAGTTTCTGAAGTTTCAGAGAAGGCTTATTTTTAGATAATAACTCATTATCATGAATTCAATGCAACGTGTACATATGATAGTCATGGTGCCTTGATGGTGCCACAATAAGTCTCTGTAGATGCCCTTGTTTCCAGAAAGTTTACAAGTTGAAGAGACAGGACATCTGAAGGCCAGTAGGTAGTAATGGCAGGTAACATTTGATTCATCTTGAAGTATTTGCCTATTTTTCTTCCCTCTCACTCATTTTTGAGGTTTATTTACCCTCCACGAGCCCACAATGAACAGAAACGAGATTCACAGAACACATTAGCCTAGGCGATGATTTTCCTCTGAGTGGGAGAAATGTAGGTACCTTGTGATGAGTTCTAGACAGCCCAGGGCAAGACACTCAGGTGAGTAACCTTCCTGCATGGACCCTCCTGCACCATGAGAGGGGGCTCTTGCTCTCTCTTTCTTCCTCTCCTCTGGTATTTCTACTCTCAAGGAGGTTGTACTGGACACTTACCTCTTGTGCTTCGGTAACAAGATAACGTCTTCTCAAAACGTGCCGTCTTGTTGGAAGTTAAGAATTTTAAGCTCCAGAAATGGTCTCATTTGCATTTTTCAAAGGCAGAGAGCAGATGAGACTACAAAATGTCTTTCCCTAGAGATGTTCTTTGGTTAGTTCAGAAGATTCTGTACCCAGGGTTATGCTCTTTATAACACTGAACTATTTTTTTCTCAGGTTGTCTGTTGGATGGTTTTCAGTGGTGGTAACTAAGCGCCTCAACTTGGATCCTCAGAGCTTGTCCTGAGGTCCTATCTGGAGTATGTGCTTAAAGGATGCTGGCTATTGGTGATAGTTTAGGAAAACTATCCAGAGGTGTTATTTCTTTGTTCCAGAATATATTTGTGAGCAGTATGACTGGAAATCTCAAGGAGTCTTATAAATTTAAAATGGGCATTTGAGCTTAGAGAAAATCAGAATGAAAACTTCAAGTACTTTGAAACGCTTGGAGACAAATAATTCAAAAATCCCCATGGCATTGAACAAATGGCTTTAGCATCACAGGGAACAAACAGTGTGTTATCAGCTCTTTTGCACATAGGAGATTAGAATAAAGTTCATAACCCTGTAAGTTCTTTGTAACAAAATTGCAGTATTTAGAGGCAAAAATAACGGACTACCATGGAAAGAAATTTTTGACACCTACTGTGATTGACGTGAAAATGGACAAAACTCTCCAAATAATAGGATCACTCAAGTCTCAGCAAAAAGCCGGCCCTTGAGTTAGCAAGGGAAGGCAAACTGGATCTTGCCGCCCCTGTAGATACCTGAATATGAAAAGTGGCCATCGGCAGAAGTCATTGCCTCAGATGGCCTAACAATATTTCCACCTTCACTGATGGAATGCATTTGGCAGCCGGGGAAATGGGATGGGGTAGGGGTGCCATGCAAGTGGACTTTAATGGGGTCTCCCTCAGTCACGGGCTCACTCCCAGGACTGACCCAGACACATATTCATGAACACTGTGTCCCCACAGGATTGCACACTGATGAACAGGGTAAGGGAGACAACAAAAATGTTCTGAATATTCTGAAAATTGTGTTTTCATCAATTTCATAAGTAATACAAATGTATTCTTGTATAATTTTTCTATAGGGCCTGAAATTATATTCTCAGTCTGCTAGAGAAGGATAAGAGTATGGACTATGGTCCACCAAAGCTATTAGTGAAAACTAAATACATCAATCAAGACTCATGGCGGCAAGTGACAGAAAATCTAACCTAAACAGGAAAGGAAAGCCATCGGCTCCTTGACTGAGGAGTCCGGGCATAAACCGTGCCTTCAAGCATGACTGGACCAAGGGACTCAAGAGAAATCATAATGCCTTAGTCTCGTTTGCCCCATTCCTTGTCTTTGCTCTTCTCTCTGTTGGCTTTATTCTCAGGCAGGCTTTGCCTTGGGAGGTCGAGACCACTTCCGGTGGCTGCAGGCTCATTGCTGTTCCCGCAGCGACCCCAGCAAGAAAGATACGGTCCATGTGCTCAACTCCCAGCAAAAGCCCTGCGATGATCTCAGTGGCTCTGGGTGCTGTGCCCATGTCCTCTTTAGTCCCTTGCAGTGGGGACAGAACACGTTCTAATTCCTTAGGGTCGTATGACCACATCTGCAGGGGGGAGGGCCAGTTTCACCCACACCAAGGAGACTAGAATGTGGTTGTAGTTTCCTCCAGGAAAATCTCCGGGTTGTGACCGGAAGGTAGGGAAATTAATGGTAGCTTCAAAAACAACAGACGCCTCTCACAGCAGAGGCTCTGAATTAAGGAGAGACAAGAGGGAAGGGCCATCATGCGGCCCCACTCAGATCTCTTCTCAAGAGAACCTGCTTCGGGAGCCTGGCTGGCTGACACCCTCCAGCTGCCACGCCCATGGGTCATTCCGGCCAGGCTCCCATGGGCTGCACCCAACCAGTGACCGAGCGTGGCGGGCGTCCCAGAACCCGGCCACTGCTGCCCAGGGCGGATTGCTCTCAGAAGCAGTGAGTCCAGGCGCTGTACATCAGGTTGCCGAGTCTTTCTCAGTACTCCGTACAGTCTGAGACTCCTGCCGCCCAAACCTCCTTGTTCTCTCGCCTTTTACCAGGAGCAGACCTGCACCCTCATCTGAAGGCTGTCCACGCTCGCCCCGCCTCCCCTGTAGCCTTCACAGGCATCGCCCGTGTCGTCTTTCACATGTGTACTTGTTTCTTCTTTTTCTGATCGCCTTGTGTTCTTTCATGGAACCATGGCTCGCTGTCCAGTGTCCAGTGGTTCTAATTAACAACTGCCAGTTGAACAAAGTCAACTGTAAGCCATGCCTCCAGAATTCTGAACCACTGTTCGTAAAATGTTACCGTACGTGTTTCTTTGCAACTTTTTATTTACACTCCAGTTGGTTCACATTCAGTGTCATGTTAGCTTCAGGTGTACAATGTGGTGATTAACTCTTCCAAGCATCACCCTCCTTCATCCCCATCACCTATTTCACCCATCCCCCCACCTGTCCCCTCTGGTAACCAGTTTTTTCTCTATCGTTGAGAGTCAGTTTCTTGGTTTGTCTCCCTCTCCGCCCCGCTTTGCTCATTCGTCTTGTTCCTTCGATTCCACATATGCGTGAAATCATGTGTATTTGTCTTTCTCTGACTTACTTCACTTAGCATAAATCTCTCTAGTTCTATCCATGTCATCGCAAATGGCAAGATTTCATTATTTTCTATGGCCGAGTAATATTCCATTATATATGTATAATAATGGAGAAAGAAGAGGAGGCAGAGGAAGAGGAGAAGGAAGGGGTGGGGGGGGGGCGCAGGGAGAAAAGCCAGAAGAAGTAGAAGGAGAAGAAAAGCCAGATATTTAAACAGGAGCTAACACATGCATTGCAGGTAAAAAAGCAACAAAACCCAAACAAACCAAAAACACCACTGGCTACGGAGTGGAAAATGGCTTTGGGAAGGGAAGCCTATTAGAAAGATCAGTAACCATTAGCAACAGAGCCCACGTGGTTCTGATTAATGGACAAATCACCTCGGGGCGAAACTGAAGGCTGGCTTGTCTGAGTGTACCCATAGTTCTCTCCTGGTCACATTTCATAAATGATCGGGAGATGAAAGACAAGTCTAAGAGTGAGGGGCACCTGGGTGGCTCAGTCAGCTAAACGTCTGACTTTGTCTCAGGTCAGGATCTCAGGGCTTATGAGTTCCAGCCCCTTGTTGGGCTCTGTGCTGATAGCTCAGAGCCTGGAGCCTGCTTCGGATTCTGTCTCTCTCTCTCCCTGCCCCTCCCTTGCTAGTGCGCTCTCCCTCTCTCTCTCTCTCCCTCCCTCTCCCTCCCTCTCCTTCCCTCTCCCTCTCTCTCTCTCTCTCTCTCTCTCAAATATAAATAAACCTTAAAAAAATTATAAAGGTCTAAGAGTTGAGAGCACACCACCAAAGTCCTGGCGGGTTGAGGCTGTGAACCAGATCCAGCAACATGAACTTGAGCAGGGTTACGTGTCTGCTCCTGGTCTAAAAAGCAAGGAGCCTGCACACATGATCACCCCCTTGCTTCCCTTCCCGGGTCCTGGCTGAACTGAAAGGTGGCCACAGGAGTCAGAGATTTTTTAAATGTCAGCTCAGTGATAAAACCCACAAGTTCCACTTGTGTGGCCAGATGGGCTTGCTAGCCATGCCCGAGCTGAGCTCACACCTAAAAGGTCAGGCCCGAGGCCCTCTCTGGAGGGTGGAGGAGGGGCTGAGCTGAGCAGTTATCTCCCAACCTGCCATCAGGCGTGGTGCTTGGGAAGGAGTCAGTCAGGTGAGTGAAGGCTGGGGCAGAGGGCGGAGCCAGGGCTCCTGGAAAGCACCTCCAGCTGGAAATCTGAAGGACGGTGGGCTAAAAGTGCAGATCCCTGCCTCCCCCTTCGAAGGCTGGGGACACTTAGTGCAGCAACGGGGCTTTTAGTTGATGGCGGGCTACTTGTGAGTGGAGGGCTTTTTGTTTCTCAGCTGTACGATGCTGACTGATACAATCTCAGGCTGGGTGCATACTTGGAGTGTATCGTCTAGAACAGTGTGTGTGTGTGTGCGTGTGTGCATACATACCCCTTCTTACCCATTCATCAGTCGATGGACACAGGGGCTCTTTCCACAATTGGCTGTTGTAGATAACGCTGCTGTAAACATTGGGGTGCGTGTGCCCCTTTGAATCGTGTTTTTGTGTCCTTTGGGTAGCTACCTAGCAGCATGGTTGCAGGGTGGTAGAGTAATTCTATGTTTAACTTTTGCAGGATCCTCCACACTGTGTTCCAGAGTGGCGGCCCCAGTTGCCCATATAATTATTTCTCAGTGTCTTCTTCTCAGGGGACTCGAGCTGCACAGCCACGCACACGCCTTGCACAGCTCTGCCTTCCAAATACGTTGTGTGAGCTCTCTTATTTTGGCCAATGTTTTGAGGGAGGTACTGAATTTCTGTACTAGTGGTGATGTGTTGTGGGGAAAGAAGATAAAGGCTGAAGGCGAATTCCTCTTCGGACCAAACAGCACATCCTTGAGGAAACAAGCTGATTCTGAATGGTGTCCCCCTCCCCCCCTCCCCGACTCAACCACACTCAGATTTTCAAGTCACCCGTGGGGTAGGTCACATAAAGTCAGATGCTCAGTTCATTTTATGGACCGTAACAAAACAAAGTGTTTATTGAGTGGGCTTGGTCACTGTCAGCAGATCAGGGTCAGCAGAGAACTTTATCCACGTTCACTCACTGAGGCACGGGGAGCTGGTGACGGTGCTGAGCCCTGGGTGGCGGTCAACACTGTAGTCAAGGCTTTTGCTGTTTGATGGAATGGAAATGTTGTTGCTAATGCCTGCACGGTTGCTGCAGAAGTCAGAGGCTGGGTAGGTCCCTGCCTCCATCCTTACTGACAAATGAGAAGCTGGTCAAGGCAACAGTTTCTGGAAGTTCCGTCTGGAACTTTGTTCTCTTCTGTAATTTGGCTACTGTTACCTAGTCTGCACAACATGCATGCTGATAATGAACACTTGTGATGAACACTACATTTTTTAGTGGTGACATTTTTCTTCTTCAACATACATTAATCAAGGTTTTAAGCAGCAACCTAGAATCTGATCGTTAAAACTGACCTAAATGAGCAAAGGACTTGAGTAAACATTTCTCCAGAGAAGACATACGAATGGCCAGCAGGCATATGAAAAGATGCTCAGAATCAGTAATCATCAGGGAAGTGGGTATCAAAACCACAATGAGGGGCTCCTGGGTGGCTCGGTCAGTTGAGCGTCCGACTTCGGCCCAGGTCATGATCCCACACTTCATGGGTTCGAGCCTCGTGTCAGGCTCTGTGCAGACAGCTCAGAGCCTGGAACCTGCTTCAGATTCTGTGTCTTCCTCTCTCTGCCCCTCTCTCACTCTGTCTCTCTGTCTCCCAAAAATAAATAAATGTTAAAAAAAAATTTTAAAACAAAAACCTCAATGAGATTGTTAGGACGGCTATCATCAAACAAACATCCCCCCATCCCCCCATCCCCCCGCCAAAACCCCCAAAGTAACAATTGTTGGCAAGGGTGTGGAAAAATTGGAACCTCCGTTCACTGTTGGTGGGGAGGTAAAATTGTATAGCCTCTATGGAAAATAATACAGTTTCCTTAACAGATTAGAATAGAACTACCCTATGACCCGGAAATCCCACTCCTGAGTATCCAAAAGAACTGAAATCAGTATCTTAAACAGCTATCTTCACTCCCATGTTCACGGCAGCATTATTTACAATAGCCAACGTATGGACATGACCTTGATGTCTGTCCACAGGTGAATGGATAAAGAAAACGTGGTAGAGACATACAATGGAATATTATCCAGCCTTAAAAGGAAGGCAGTGCTGCAATATGAGACAACATGAATGGACCTTGAGGACATTCTGCTCATTGAAATAAGAAGGACAAATTCTGCATGACCTCACTTAACACAAGGAGTCTAGAAGCGTCAAGCTCTTAGAAGTAGAGAATAGAATGGGGGTTCCTGGGTGCTGGGGGAGGGGGGATTGGGGAGCTGCTGTTCAATAGGCATAAAGTTTCAGTTCTACAGGGTGAGTAAATTCTAGAGATCGGCTGTACAACGTGGTGCCTATAGTTACCAATACTGTACTGTACACTTAAAAACGTGTTAAGAGGGCAAGTCTCATGGAAGTGTTCTTACCACTTTAATAAGGAGTAGAAAAAGAAATAAAGCAAGTCCTTGGGAGCTGTTCTGTGGGTCATGGTCCCCATTTTCTCTTAATGGGTAAAATTTTAGCTTTTAGTTTAGGATAATTTTTGCCTTAGCTCTATCTAATGAAGCTCAGTTCATTAGGAAAATCAGTGGGAGGGACTGGAGAGATGAATTTCCACCCATTCCATTGGAAAAAACTCCCTCTCTAGGCTGAAAAAGGCTTTCCTAATTAAAAAGAACATTTCTCCTCTGTGGCCATGAGGCTGTGTTGACTTGAAACCGCCACGGCACTTATCAGTGAAAAATAGAGCATCGGTCATTTGCCAAGAATTCCAAAAACAAAACTTTCTGTCTGTCCAAGCCAACAACGGCATTTCTGTTTAGTTTTGTCCTTCCCAAGACCCATTACTCCTGGGAATTCTTCAGCGTGCATTCCGTTTTTATTGGTCCAGACTAATTGGTGTCAAAAATATTTATTATGTGTTAGGGTAGTCTGTGGTATTGTCATTTATCTTCACAAACATGGACAAAATCCTGATAGAGTGTCCCAAATGTATGCGCGTGTGCAGGCGCCCGTGTGTGTGTGTGTGTGTGTGTGTGTGTGTGTGTGTGTGTGTGTGTAAGTGCGCATGTGCTTGTCTGTTAAGTTGAAGGCTCAAATGAACATGAAAGGTGAAATGGTTTTTAGTCTGCATATTTTAACCTAAAACAGCTTCAATTTTGTTATGATTTCACATACTTTCCTCACATGTTGAGAAAATACAGTCCTGGAAATTAGATTTGTCATGAAAACAAGGACACCTCTCTCACTGCTAATCATAGTTGCCGTAAAAGATTTCTCATCTTCTCTATGTGAGAAAAACAATTTGACACAACATTTAACCTTAGAGTCCTTTATCTCTGTCCCTTCGTCACCAATATTGCTTCCAGCTTTCTAAGGAGCAAGGGTTTTATCATGTAGAGATGCCGAGCACGAATAATCTGGAATTAACTTTCTGTCCAAAAATACTCTAGTAATTTGATATTCTTGAGGTTCTTTGACTATTGTCTGTAGATAAACTGATCATTTACATAGGTTCCTCGGGTATTTGTGTTGAATATCATCCTCATAAATGCACTCAGACAATGGCTTATGGTCAACGCAGCAATGGAGAATCTTTGGTATCGAATACAGTTACAGATCTGGAAAATATGCACCAGCCTTTGCCTTTATTTTTATTATTTTTAATTTTTTTAAATATTCACTTATTTTGAGAGAGAGAGAGAGAGAGAGTGAGCAAGCATGAAAGGGGCAGAGAGAGGGAGACACAGAATCCAAAGTAGCCTTTGCCTTTAAACTGAATCACTGCATTGACCTTTTTTCTTATTTTTCTGGTGTTGCTTTCCCTCTGTGTACGATTTTACTCAGTTGGTTAAGAAGCATAGAACATTTTTTTTTTTTATAATTGAAATTCAGAAAGACAGAGTTTAATTAGCTTGATTGAGCTTGCAGCCACACTGGTGTTTTTAGTTAACTGGGGTATGCTAAATAAAACAAGCAAACAATCTTTATTACATCCTCGGGCAGAAGCCGAGAGCTGGGAGTTCCTTCCGATCGCATGGCGCTGTGCCAGGGGTGAAGTTTATGGGGACAGTGTCTCTGCCTTTCCTCCCTATTTCCATGTGGGTTTCTCATTCACCTGATGGATGAGCATCCTTCAGTTAGTTTCTGATTTCTTTCAGAGGGAATTGCTCTGTAGGCAGCTGTCCCTTCAGTGTGTCCACGGAAGGAGGGGAGCCCAGGAGACGCTTCATTGAAAACGATGGCAAACCGTTTCTTCTGGCCACGAGTTGAAACTTCTTTAAATTAATTGTGTGAAGGGTTTTAGGAAAAAAAGGTTGTGTTGCCGTGCTTGTCATTTATTTGTTTTATCAAACACTGGGCACAGGCTCTGAGTTCTGTTCAGTGAAGTGATTTACCTAAGTAATTTATTCATTGATTCATGTTTAACACTTGCCAACAAACTATTTTGCCTGATTGTCTCACTTTCTTGCTGATAGCTTGACCTGGATGGGGCGACTAATCTACCGTGGGACGTCAGGTGGGCCTTCCCAGCCATGCCAAGCCCAGGCTATGCTGCCACCCTAATGAATGTCTCCACACTGGCTGTCACCCAGCAGGCAAAGCCGCCCTGTGCAGATGCTGCTTAACTGACAGGCTTTTCCTTGTCAAATGTCCACCAAGATTTCCATTAAAGCAAAGAGAATGGCACTGATACTACTGTAAATGGTGGGGCTATTTCTTTGACTGACTGTGGGTTCTGGCACATGGACTTTTTTTTTTATTTGAGAGAGAGAGAGAGAGAGGAGGGGAGAAGGGCAGAGAGAGAAGAGACAGAATCTGAAGCAGGCTCCACCCTCAGCATGGAGCCTAATTCAAGGCTCAATCCCACAACCCTGGGATCATGACCTGAGCCAAAATCGAGAGTTGGACACTCAACCGACTGAATGACCAGGTACCCAGTGGATTTTTTTTTAAAACCAATGCTATGATTACCTATCTGCCGATCTTCAGTGAGGCTTCAATTGCCCAATGGGTGTGAGGTGAAGTGGCCAAGACGGGCCTTGCCATACATAGTTTTCCTGGGGTCTGCAGTCTTTGCTCTCTTGAGGAGGCTTTCTAGAACTATTCCGATAAGATGACAAAGCAAGTGACTCTTTCCAGTTATCTTGTCTGTGAATCATACAACCACAACCCTGAAAAGTGGTCTGAAACTCAATTACAACAGCCTCAACCCTCGTCAGTTCATGATGTAGTTGAGAGAAGAAGGGATATCAAATTTTTATTTGAGTTTTATTCCTTTCTCATTAGCCCAGATATTGCTATTCCCATTAAAGTGCTGATAAAATTTGTCTTTACTGATACCAAACAACCATATGTCTAGATTTTGGATGGGCTATTTGGACATTATGTGGATTCTTATTCCCTAAGCAAATGTTGGGTGGTTTTTTCTTTTTTTAAATAATTTTTAAAATTTAATGTATTATTATTATTAATGTTTTTATTTATTTTTGAGACAGAGAGAGACAGAGCATGAGAGACAGAGCATGAGCAGGGGAGGGGCAGAGAGAGAGGGAGACACGGAATCTGAAATAGGCTCCGGGCTCCGATCTGTTAGCACAGAGCCCTATGCGGGGCTCGAACCCACGAACCGTGAGATTGTGACCTGAGCCAAAGTCGGATGCTTCACCGACTGAGCCACCCAGGTGCCCCAAATTTATTATTATTTTTTAATTTACATCCAAGTTAGTCCGCATCTAGTGCAACAATGATTTCAGGAGTAGATTCCTTACTGCCCCTTATTGGGTGGTTGTTTCTAACGTCAGTCAACTTGCAGAGGTTTGAGATTATGGATGTTCCCCTTTTCTTTGCTCATCACTCACTAGAGGTTAAGAGTCAGAAGAAGAGATTCTCAAATGTGTGTCTATGTTTGTATGTGCAAACTATCCCAAACTCTTTGTTGGAGTTTGCCTGTACTGCTGAAAGTAGAGTGCTCTTCCCCTCTCTTGAGAGATTTAAGATGTATCCCCAATCTCATCCAGAACACTGAATGTCAACTAATATAAACTGAAATCGTGTATTTAATTGCAACTTCCGCAAAGTTATTGGCATAGTAAAGGGTAGTTTGTATAGCATCTAAAAAGAACCAAATAGTAAGAAAATGACTATATGACTGAAAACATCTTATGACCAGAGACCAGAGACCAAAGGAATGCTGTTGGTAAAAAGTGCCCTGAATTCTACCTGTTGTCCTCAAGGTTGTTAGAGTGAGCAGATAAAATCAAGCAACACTAAGCGAGATGTATGGCCCCTTCCAACCACATTAAAATGACTTGAAAAATCTCATTTCAAAAATAAGATAGATAATTTATATTCTTTGCCACCTGTGATGGTTAATTTTATGTCAACCCTGAGTGGTTAAAGGAAGCCAGGAAAGCTGGTGAAACATTATTTCTGGGTGTGTCTGAGAGGGTGTTTCTGGCAGAGATCAGCATTTAGCACAGTGAGTAAAGACAATCTGCTCTCACCCATGTGGGCGGGCATCATCCAATCCTCTGAGGGCCCAAATAGAACAAAATGGCAGAGGAAGGGCACATCCTTTCTCTCTCTGCCAGAGTCAGGACGTCCGTCTTCCCCTGCCCTCAGACATCAGAGCTTCTGCTTCTTCGGCCTTTGGACACCAGTGGCTGTCCTGTTCTTAGGTCTTTGGCTTCAGACTGGCAGATACACCATAGGCTTTCCTGGTTCTCAGGCCTTTGAACTGAGATTGGTAACTTCACTGGCTTTCCTGGCTCTCCAGCTTGCAGATGGCAGATGAAGGGACTTTTTGGCTGCCATAACTGTGTCAGCCAATTCCTATAATAAATTTATTTTCTATACACATACACATATGTGTATGTGTGTATGGTATATGTACGTATGTATAGATCTCTGCATATAGTATATGAGTGTGTGTGTGTGTGTGTGCATGCAGTCCCCATCTTATGACGGTTTGAATTACGCTTTTTCAACTTCATGATAGTGCAAAGGTGATACGCATTCGGTAGAGAACATGCTTTGAATTTGATCTCTTCCTGAGCCAGTGATTTGTGGTACGACGTGGGCAGTTGTAGGGAGCCCCACCTCCCAGCCAGCCACGTGATCGTGAGAGTCAACGGCTGACACACTGGCAATCCTTTTGTACCCACACAGCCATCTGTGTTTCACTTGCAGCATAGTATTGGATAAATTACATGAGATAATCAACACTTCGTATAAAATACATTTTGTATTAAATGATGCTGCCCAATTAATTGTAGGTTAATGTAAGTGTCTTGAGCAGGTTTAAAGCAAGCTGGGCTAGGCTTTGATATTCGGTAGGTTAGGTACATTTTCAACTTATGATATTTTCAAATTATAACGTGTTATTCGGGACATAACCTTGTCATAAGACAAGGAAGAAATGCCTCTTATAGACTCTGTTTCCTCTGGAGAATCCCGACACACCATTCAGCTTAAACCTCCATTACACAACCATGGTATGGTATTTGCCAGACATTTCACTCATGTGAATGCTGTCTCCCCCTTACCATGTGGACCATGGTGACCAGCGTCATGTTGCATAACCTTCCCGTGTCCTCTAATGCCACCATAAATCCGGGACAGACTTTTCAGAAATACTGATTATTTATAATATTTCCACATTTAAAAGTAAAGCAGATGAGTCAGTAATTCCGCTCTCAAGCTCACAGCAACAGGGGGAACACACTGAGAAATGAGACGATTATTACAGAATGAGTTATATGGTACCGTGAATGATAAAATAGAGCTTATATAAGTCACAGAAGCGAGGAAAGAAAATGCTTCAAGAAGGGTGAACTGGCCACGTGTGACAAACACCTCTGACAGGTCCAGTGAAACAAAGACAGAGATGTGACCGTTGGATTTGCAACATGGGCTCAATAGTGACTTTTCCACATGTGGTATAACTGCCCTGTAACCAAGTGGTGGCCAAGGAAGACTCCTGGGTGGGTGGGAAGGAGGCATACACGCTTGGAGGCGATGCCAATAAACCTCTTTCCAGAGGAAATGCGCTGGGAAGGAGACGGGAGGCTGGAGGGGGTGTGAGGGTCAAGGGAGGATTTTTTTTTATATATATATAAAGTGATGAAATGAAACCAGTAGCGAAAAAGAAAAGTCATGTGCTGTGGAAGTGAATGACATCACGCGCCTACACCCATGACACAGGTACATATGAGGGCAGGGAGTGAGGCTCGCCGTACTCATTGCTTCTCCAGAATGTTCGATGTTGTGTCTAATTGTGGAAGGACTTCATGGTCACCATAGAAATCACAGAAAGTGTAAAAGTGAAAATCCACATTACCCAGAAATCAATTATTCCTAAAAAATTTGTCTTAATATTTTACTAGTTCTGTCTGCTTTGTTTCAGCTTTATATTCAATATTAATATTTAGTAGGGAAAGTTTCCTTCATTAATCTTATGGTATCTTCTTGATTATATACCTCTGTTTATTTTTCCAAAAACATTTTAAGTCCATTTTATGAGATGATGAAAATATATTATTGGGATTTTAATTTAATTTTGAGAAATTTACAAGTAACTGTAGTCCATATTTATATCAACAGATTTCCTATTTTCTCACTTTCTTCATAAAGGTAACATATCTTGTTCATAACACATATTATTAAGCTAGTTCCTGTATCTTATTATTTTTGTTGTCATGGAATTTAATTTTACTAAGTGTCACAACAGCAGTTTATCATGATAGTAGGTCAGAAATTTTAAAGGGAGTTTTCTTTTGAGAGTATGGATCCAAATCCTTACCGATGTAAAAAGATTGAAATAGACTTTTATTTGTATAATTCTTATAACCATTACCTACAAGCAGTATTAACCTTCTCAGCAAGTTTTTATGCATACAATCCAGCACTATTAATTGAAGGTGCAATGCTGTTCAGTGGGTCTCTATGACTTATTCATTTTGCAGAAAAAAAACTATGTGCCCTTTGACCCATACCCACCATTCCCGCCCTCCCCCCCCCCCGCCCCCCACCCCAGCACCTGGCATCCACCAGTCTGCTGTCTACTTCTGTGAGTTTGACATTCTAGATTCCTCATATAAGTGAGATCATGCAGTATTTGTCTTTTGGAGTCTGGCTTACTTCACTTAGCATAATGGCCTCTAGGTTTATCCATGTTGTCACAAATGACAGGATTTCCTTTTTATTATAAGGCTGAATAATATTCCATTATGTGTATATTTTGTCCATTCATCCATCCAGGGACAATTAGGTTGTTTCCATGGCTTTGCTATTGTGAAAAATGCTGCAGTGAATACTGAGAGCAAACATTTCTTCAAGATTCTGATGTCAATTCCTAAGGATATATACCTAGTTACAGTTGTTCTATATTTGATTTTTCTGACGATGCTCTATACTGTTTTCCACAGTGCTTACACCAATTTGCAAACTTACCAACAGTGCATGAAGGTTCCCTTTTCTCCACATTCTTGCCAACACTTTTTTTTTTTTTAAGACTTTATTTTCAAGCAATCTCTACTCCCAATGTGGGGCTCAAAACCACAACCCAAGATCAAGAGACACATGCTCCTACACCGACCCAGCCAGGCACCCTTTTCTTTTTTTCTTTTTTCTTTCGTTTTTAAAAAAATATATAGTTTATTGTCAAGTTAGCTAACATACAGTGTATACAGGTGTGCTCTTGGATTTCGGAGTAGATTCCCAAGATTAATCATTTACATACAACACCCAGTGCTCATCTCAACAAGTGCCCTCCTTAATACCCATCACCCATTTTCCCCTCTCCCCCGTACCCCCCCCTCCCGCCACCCATCAGCCCTCAGTTTGTTCTCTGTATTTGAAAGGCTCTTATGGTTTGCCTCCCTCTCTGTTTGAAACAATTTTTCCCCCTTCCCTTCCCCCATGGTCTTCTTTTTTAGTAATGGCTGTCCTAACAGATATGAGGTGATATCTTACTGTGGTTTTAATCTGCCTTTCCTTGATAATTAGGTACGTTGAGCACCTTTTCATATTTTGGGTTAAATGTTCTTATCAATCAATCAATCAAGAGTTAACTTTTGGAGGTGGATAGGTTGATGGCATTGATTGTGGTGATGGTATATTTATCTCCAAACTCAACAAATTGTATACACTAAATATGTACAGCTTTTTAATTCTAATCATACCTCAATAAAGTGATTTAAAAATAAAATAAAATCAGTGCCATAATGCTGATTATTTTTTTTAAAGTTTATTTATTTATTTTGAGAGAGAGGGAGAACATGAGTGAGGGAGGGACAGAGAGAAAGGGAGAGAGAGAATCTCAAGCAGGCTCCACACCCAACACGGAGCCCAACATGGGGCTCAATCTTATGAACTGTGAGATCATGACCTGAGCCAAAATCAAGAGTTGGATGCTTAATGAAATAAGCCACCCAGCACCCCATCATGCTAATTACTGACTCAAAATATCATATTTTTTGCAGTAGGACTGAATTTAGCCTTAGTATAAAAGAGGTCATCTTCTTTGGTATGGTATAAAGGTCCTTCGATCACTCATTTTTAGCCAAAAGTATTTACAATAGACTGAATGTTTATGTTCCCCATACCCCCTAAATTTATATGTTGAAATCCTAACCTCCAAGGTGATAGTTTTGGGAGGTGGGGCCTTAGAAGGTGATTAAGTCATAAAGGCAGAGCGCCTCCATGAATGGGATGAGGGTCTTTGTCAAAGAGGCTCTAGAAAGCCCCCTATTCCCTTCCCCCATGTGAAGGCACAGTGAAATGACACTATCTATGAACCATGAAGTGGGCTGTCACTAGACATCAAATCTACCAGGGTCTTAGACTTCCCAGCCTAATATTTATTTCCAGAGAAATAAATATTTGTTTGTAATCCACCCAGGTTATACTATTTTTGTTATAGCAGTCTAAACCAATGAAGATAATATTATTTAAGCATCTCTTTATATATTTCTCAAAAGCTAACTATTCAAGCAGATAGACTATAGGTTTTGAACTTAATGGGGTGGTTGGTACACCATGATCACTTTTGACCCTTTGCTTAAAGAGTCTATACATACGTATATCTTTGCAAACGTGATTATTTACAGCAATAATTTATTTTTATGAAGGATATATTCTTTTTTAAATTTTTTTGTATGTTTATTTATTTTTGAGAGAGAGACAGAGCATATGAGTGGGGGAGGGACAGAGAGAGAGGGAGACACAGAACCCAAAGCAGGCTCCCGGCTCTGAGCTGTCAGCCCAGAGCCCGACCGACATGGGGCTTGAACTCATGAGCCATGAGATCATGACCTGAGCCAAAGTTGGACGTTCAACCGACTGAGCTACCCAGGCACCCCTGAAGGATATATTCTTATATGTTCCCCCCAAATAAACACAACCAGATGTTTCTCTCTCTCTTCACTTTGAGATTGGATATTTCAACTCTAGAATGGCTGAAATATAATCAATGCCTAGGAGAATGGGTTGAAAGCAGGTCTCTAGTTGGCTATCTTAGAGTATTCAATTGACAGATGGTGGGTAAAAAATACAACAACGTTTAACCACAGATATTTGCTTCTCTGCAAATATGGCATCAGTCTCGCCATCAATGTCTGGTGGCAAGCAGTGGTGTTGGGATAATTACCATGTATGTCTGTTACCCCACAATAACCTCTGTAGAATCAAGTTGCTGACAGGTATTTATTCCAAAAACATAGGAAGCGACACATAAAAATTCATTTTTAATATTTGTTATATACAAGTGAATGACTCAAAGCCATTCATAACTCAAAGTACTGCCAAATATTAAAATATAAAATTAGACAGGATTCAGAATTCTGCTGTGGCAGAACTGCAGTAAAGCGATGTCATGAATGTTTCCACTGATGCTATCAGAGTTCAGTCAGCTCATTGCATGTTATTTTGTTCACTGGATTCCAGATGGAATGGAACAATGGAGGTACACTGGGCTGGGAATCGAAACCTGACCTGGCATGGTGGCCATGGGAAGCTCACTTCCCTCTGGGGCCTCACCGGGGAGGAAAAGGTAGTGATAGAGAAGGCAGAGTAAGGGGAAGGGAACATGGGCATTTGGGGCTGTGCTGACAGCAGAGAGCCTGACACAGGGCTCGAACCCTCAAACCATGAGATCATGACTTGAGCCCAAGACTGATGCTCAACTGACTGAGCCACCCAGGTGCCCCTAAAACCAGTTGGTTTTAAATAAATATTAAGTCTATATGTCAAATAATTTTTTGGTCAAAGCCTGTAATGAGAAAGCTTCTTATATCGTATTTCAATAATTTAACGTTTGTATTGGATCATTAGAATTGCTTAATTATCAGTTTGGAAAAATAGTAAATATGCCTTTAGATTATAAATTTTTCAAATTGGCAGTGTGGATACTATTGGAATGTGCTATAAGGTCTAATATAGAAATGCAAATCATAGTCTGTTAATATGAATACAACCATTATAGAAATGGCCCAAAAGGTTAAAGGCTGAAAGTGTGGATATCATACTGATTGTTCCTAAAAACACCAACCCTAATTCTATGAGCAACACTTTTCATCCCTATCATCTTAGCAAAATGTATATTGACTGGGGGAAAGTGAAATTTCCACTAGTCTCTTTACCATCCACTCTGAAGAAGGGGAATCCCAAGAGCAAGATTTTACCTTTCAAAGCATTTTCCTTATGAAATTTTGTGATTCTATAGCTTTCTTTCTTTATAGCCAGCAGTTATTGAATTACTTACCATATGATAAACTCTTAAACATGATACAGCTGTCCACAAGCCTACCACGTATCCATCATTATCGTCGTTATCTTTTTACACCAGAGGATACTGAAGCTTGGCTTAAGTTCAGAAACTAAGGACATAAAGGAAGTCAGTGTCAGAGTTGGGAGTGGAATGCCATGCTGCCTGACTTCAAAGCCCAAACCTACCCTGTCTCTCCCTCCTTCATCTCTTACCATCTTGCCATTGATCCACAAACCAGCTCCTATATGTGATTTGCAAGGAGAGACTAAGGAAAGAGGGGGACCATTCCAATTGGTAGGTGGCAAGTTTCATAAGCAAGGGAACTTTCATAGAGGCTTATCTTGAACCACAAGGCAAGTAGATCGCCACACTCACTCGTCAGGATCTTGAGAGTTTATATAGACCTTAACTGAGTTCAGTCACATGTTCAGGCCATATGGTGCCAACAGCACATTGCTTCTCAGGGCTACGTCCCTGCAATGGCTGCTGGTATGGGAGTAGTGGGCAGGATGCACATTCCAAAGTCAGAGGAGGGGGTGAGGAACTTCCAGTCACCCGAGACCAGCAGTCCTCTCAATGACCACCTCCACACTTGTCTTTCTTTTCTGCTCTCAGGATGCTGAGTCCTTGTATGGAGATGTGACTTGCCCGGGCCATATAGCTGGTAAAATGCCGAAAAAAGTCTACATTCTGACATCTTTTCCAACTCTGCTAGGCTACTGGCTCCTTTCTGTGGGTGCAGACACCCTGTATGGTTGGCCAGGCAAGCTGGGTAGACTGCCATGCTGAACTTTCCGCTGTTTTGGGGGAGGCCAGGGTATGGCTTCAATCCTTGCTATAAATTAAGACCTAAATATTTTGTTCATAGATTAATTTTCATATCTTTCTGTATTTTATTTCTTGCAGTGACCTATGTTCTAAAAGTGGAAAAAAAAAACAATTTTAGGCATGCTCAGCTGACAGATACCTTTGTTCTGGTCTTTAAATTCATCCTCATCTGGAGTGTCTATGACATTTAGCTCAAAGCAGGGACATAGCACAATCACCTAGAATAAGCACTGGGGAACCTGACATGGAGAGGTGAGGGAGGCAGAATGTGGAGAGGCAGGTTAGCACTCAGGCTAAATCATGTGTGGGCTTATGGAGCAGCTCTTATTTTCCTTCTCTTCCAAGGTCACCAGCATGTGCAGGTCAGGTGTTGGCCCATCTTATAGAGAAGGACCTGAAGTTCAGAAATTTATCATATTTTATCTATTAGTTTATTCATTCACTTGATCTATCCATCCATCCATCCATCCATCCATCCACCCACCAACTATCCAGCCAGCCTATCAACTGCCATTCATCCATCCACCCACCATCTATCTGTTTATTCATCCATTCATCATTAAAAAATCAATAACTATGTGTGAAACCAGTATCCAATCTTGCTTGTTTTTCCTTTGTAATAAGAAATACCTGGGACGCTTGATGGATCTACAGTCCCCAAACTTTGGCTACTCTAACTATGGTCCCTGAATCAGAAGCATGGATCTCACCTAGGAGTTCGTTAGAAATGGAGATTCATGGGCCCCATCCCAGAACTACTGTATAAGAACATGCATTTTAACAAGACCCCTTTTCCTCCTAAGGATTTGAATCTACATCAGGGTTAATGAAGTTTTGTCCTATGTGATCTTGGTCATCACAGAATTTTGACACGTGCTTTAGGGCATTGTGTTGGAGGTTTTGGATGTACACAGAGATATAGAGATTTGTTTTTGCCTAAATAAGCTCACAGTAGAGGCTCCAGGACTTTCTTTTTTGAAAGTGACTTCCAAGGACTGTTACTTCAGGAGTCTAAGTTCAAGAGTACCCCAACTCTGTCATCCCCGATTCTGAATTCAGGTACTGCTCTTCTCCTAACATTGCTTTAGCTATGTCTTTGTTCCATACTGTCACTGACCATGTGTGGGGCCTTTCATGACGCCTTGTCAGAAATATTGTAGGGGTCTAGGGGTGCACGATTGTGAGATCGGACCCCATGTCAGGCTCCGTGTTGAGTGTGGAGCCTACTTGGGATTCTACCCACTTCTCTCTGACCCTCCCCTGCTCATACTCTCTCTTTCTCTCCCTTTCTCTCTCTCTCAAATAAATAAATAAACTTAAAAAAAACCCAGAATATTGTAAAGGGTATTGAACGAAATGACAAATATAGTCTTTGCAGCCATGATCATTTTCCAAACTTTGGCAGTGCATGAGCACAGTCTTCAAGGAATACCAACAGGGGAAATGAGAAATAGTGTTTTTAGTTCAACAAACTCTTGAACTTGCTATCAGCAGGCAAAGTTGGTAACATAAATAACGTCTTGTAATGAAGTACATTGTGAATATGAATGAGTATATGTGCATGTGTGTGTGTGTTTGAGAGTGATATGTGCTATTTATTTAAATAGCTTTGGAAAGAGACTTTTTGCTAATTTTCTATGAAACACCAATAGCAGTTTTCTGTGAAACTTCAATAAGCAGAGAGACAGAATGCAAATATTGACGAATGTCTTTTGGAGAAGATAGGAACTGTATTGTGCTAAACATAATGTGTTAAATTAAACAAGTGCCTCCGATAGACTTTTGTTTGGACGACTAAACCTTGATTAATATTCATAGATAGACATTGCTAGGGTGCACAGGTCATTTTTATGGACTCTTTAATAACTAGAATTTTCATTCTTACGACATTTTTCACATATAGCACAATACCACATGTATTAGATGAGAAAGCCATAGCTCAGACAGACAGGTTAGGGGTTTCACCTACGGTCTTCATTGAACTAGCAAATATTAGAGCTGGGATTTGAACTCAGATCTGCTACTTCTGTAAAGGTTTCGCTGTATTGATTATGTAGGGGATGCTGGTTATGAGCCTGAATTCCAGAATCCAAGTTATGTCACGCTTTTTTGGTTCTTACAATGTGGAGATTCTTTTACTTGACTTGATTCACATTTTACAAACAGCAAACCTTGAACAAAAATCAATTTAAAAAACATTCTGTTGATCATAATGGAGGTAGATAAAAAGGCTGTGTTTATTAAGCCAGCATCCAGCTGAAATGTCTGTGTGGGGTTCTTACATGAACCCTGCATTTCTCCCTTGCTGGCTTCCTTAGATTTCAGGACTGGGTTATGAAGAAGTCCTTCCATTTTGCTCAAATGAATCCCTGGGAATTCTTGACAATGAGCTCACATACATGAAAGAATTGTTTCTGATTGACATACCCTAATGAACAGCATCCGTGGTGTTCTAGAAATGAAAATAATCTCTCGTTATCTCCTTGTTCCAAATAAATGTTTGTTCGAAGTTGCTCTAGATCGGACGTTTTTCATTGTCATATGCCTACTTCATGAGGCCACTTGTGAAACCCAAGCCACTCAGAGCCATCTGTGGAACGTGCAGGCCATCAGGCCACAGGACTGCCCTCTATCACTGCACATGGGGGAGCCACTCCAGGGGCTCTGCAGCTCTTTGGCTCCAGGGCTGAATTACTCTACATTCTAAGTATAATCCAGATGTCAGCTACGGTTTCTCAGCCCCATAGTGGGGGAGAACTTGCCTTGAATCTCCTGGTCTTCTCCACTGTGCCTAAGTAGTTACATAGCTAAGAGAGGCTAAGCTGACCATGAGATAACCATGAACTGCAAGGAAACCTAACAGCTCAGAGTCTCCTTGACCACCTGGAGTTGGCTTCTTCCTGTGCAGTGTCGCTTCTTATTGCTGACCTCAGACTTCATCAGATTTCCACACCTTCCTTCCCTTCTCACGCCTGGATTGAATTGCTCACTCCTTAGGGTTTAATTTCCTTGGGCCTTTGTGGCTGTGGCTCTCTGATAACCTTCATGCTTCCTCTCTGCGGCATCCTAACCTTTCACGGATGCATGGCAGAGGTTTTCCTCAAATGACTGACAATGCTTGGTTGCCTGTTTTTATTTGAAACAGGGTGTATACAAACCAGAATAGATGCACCATGCAAGTAAGAAGCTCCCTGAGGGGGGTTGTCCTGATGGTGCTCTTGATGGAGACCACTCTCTTCTGCTGGAGAACCCACTAATGCGTCTGTGTCTAGGTCTTTCTTCTCCCGTGGCCCAGTTTTCCCAGGAGAAATTTGCCATCCTCTTCTGCCTGTGCCCTAAGCTGGATGCTGTTACTCTAGGTAGGCTTTGGGGAAGATAAAGGCACAGGACATCAGCATGCAGTTTCTAGACCTTTGCGGTCCTACATGACACGTAGCTATTTACAGGCAAATGGATGAAAATGTGTTGACACAAGAACCTTGCTTCCTCAGTTGCCCTAGCCACATTCCAAGAGCTTAAGGGCCAGAACTGCTCCCGCATCACTGGGCAGCTTATGTATAGAACATTCTCACCATCTCAGAGAGTTCCTTTGGAGAGCGCTACTCTAGACATTCAGACGTACATCTTCAGGAAGGCAGCCTACCCTTGGCTGAAACTGGTGCCATGATTAGAATCCCCATGATTTAACCTCTCCAGAAAGAAAACTCAGCATTTGGTTGGGGTAGAGATGGGACCTCTGCTTCTCCCAGACTGACATCAGGTGTTCCTCTAAAGGATGGTAGCCACGTTCCTGGACCTTCCTCATTCTGTGACATGATACAACATTCCTCCTGTGTTCCCCCACTGGAACCCACTTAATTTGTACTTCTTCTGTTCCGCCAAATCAGTTACCACTCATGGGTACATCTACTCTCTAGCTTCCGGAATTTGGTTGACACCTTTTATTCACCACTGTCTCTCCTTCTGCTTGCTTTGTCTTCGTGGTGCTATGAGACTTTATCCCTCTCTTCTCCAGTGGCAGGGACTCTAGAGGAACCACGGCTTGTCATGTGGGTTCCTCCCACCGTGTTTGAACAGGAAGGGCTGTCACTTCGTATTATCTATATCAGAGGCCGTAGGCAACAACATGACTCTAAGGAATCTTTTGCCTCTGGCACAAGAAGGCATAATTACCATGACTCACAGCTGAAGCCACTGATAGCCCAAGACAAGCAGTAAGTACCACAGCTGTTGTGTAGAATGGAAATGAGCCCAAGACCCTAGTTTTCTGCCTCCTGGAAACTCTTCTCCTGTCAGATGGTTAAGCCTGTTTCCAAATGTTTAGGTGGAAGGATCCCCATGGAGCGTACTATCCCAGGCTTGTTAAATCTCCCTCTTTCATTGAAAATAAGTTTCTTTTGGATATAAGCAACTTTTACAGTCAAATTCTGGTGTTGATAGTATATTACAAAAACGAACACTACCCTGATGTTCATCCGTCTATCTGTCTATCATCCATCCATCAATTCAATAAACATTCATGTAGCAGGTTTAGGAGCCAGACCTAGAGTCTAGAATAACACAAGGACTGATAACAGCTGATAAGAATTATTTTGAAATGTTTTAAGTAATCTTTAAATTGATAATGTAAAAATCTCTAGAAATAGCCTATTTTCCCATATATTTTCACCAATTCTTTGCATTCTTTTTTTAAAGTTTATTTATTTTGAGAGAGGGAGAGAGAGCAAGCAGGGGAGAAGTAGAAAGAGACAGAGACAGAATCTCAAGCAGGCTCTGCACCGTCAGCACCAGAGCCCGACACGGGGCTTGAAATGCTATACTGTGAGATCATGACCTGAGCCGAAATCAAGAGTCAGACACTTAACCAACTGACCCCCAGGCGCCTCTCTGCATTCTTTTATACAATTAATGAAAATGATTAATTTTAATTTTAGACATACAATTTAGATTGAGCCCAAACTCTGAAACCATTGGGATCTGAACAGAAGTTTTTCCCTTGTAACTTCTTGGCTGCTTTTAAAATCCAGCTTTCTATCTGTTCCTTCTTTCCTGTGGCTGATAACTGCATCCCTCGTCCAGCTCCACCATTCAGACTCCACCTCGTTTCCTCCGCAGCCCATCTCCCTCTGCTCAGCATCACGCAGATGACTCGTGCACCGCTTTCCAGCCTGACTCCTATCCAGGCTCTCATCCCCATCTCTGCTTTCACCCCGAGTGTTTGCAATTCTTTTTCCTTCAGTCATCCCAGCCTCAACACGTTTGAGGCTGTGTGCATGTTCTTTCCAAAGATGCTTCTCAGCAGTGTTTCCCGAATTCCAGTATGGTTAACACTTTCTAAGGCTCTTCTGGTTAGAACTTTGTTATTTTTGCCTCTTCCGTCTCACTTCATGTATCCTGTCCTTAAGTCTTAGAATCTTTTTCTACCTTTTTATTCCTTTCCACACCATTTCACAACAGGCCATTACCACCTCTCACCTGCTCTTGTGCAAACTTCTTCCAACCTATGGTTTCTCACTCTCCATGATGTACGCTGATGTAAGTCTAGCCTGCCTCAATTGATGCTTTGTGATGTCATTAGTTGACCCTAAAATGTCTAAGGTTTACCCACTAACTGGAAGATAAAGGTTGAATTCCTCTATTTAGCATTCAAGGCCTCTTGTACCAGAATAATCTAGTACAAGTCTCCATCTCCCCTGTTCTCCTCCGTGGGGCTCACCTCTGGTAAACCACCATCTGAAGTCACTGGGTGTTTCTAAGCTTATGACTTTGCTAAATCTCTTTGCCCTACCTAACAGCAATTTTCCTCCAAATCTTCCTCTCTGTTCCTCCAAGGCCAACCTATCTTTCACAGCTTAAATCAACTTCCTTCAACTTGGAGTTCTTGCCAGTAGCTCCAACTCACCATGGCCACCTCCTCTCTAGGCTCAGAACAAGTATTCCTTTAAAGTTTTTTTTAGTGTCTATTTATTTATTTGGGAGAGAGAGAGCAGGGGAGGGGCAAAGAGAGGGAGGGAGACAGAGAATCCCAAGCAGGTTCCGTGCTGTCAGTGCAGAGTCCGACATGGGGCTGGATTCCGTGAACTGTGAAATCATGACCAGGGCCACGATCAAGGGTCGGACGCTTAACCTACTGAGCCACCCAGGCACCCCCAAGTATTCCTTTATATTCCTCTGCATCACTTGGGTCTTTTGCATTGTCTACCCCTCTTTCTATTGTTCTGCACATTTGGTTCTGAATTTCTCTTTGCCACATGACTATGGGCTAGACTAAACCCTTGGACTCTGAATGAAGATTTATACATCTGTGCTTGTCCTTGGGCGAATGAAATACATTGCACAGGCAAGTATTTATTGGCAGGCTTGGGCAGCACCACATGAATCAAGTATACCACACAATAAAACAACCAATAAATTTTTCACTTTATCTAAAATATGGCTAGAAAAATGTTAATGGGAATAGTGGTGAAGGTTTAGTGCTGCCAGCCTCTAAATCTTACTCCTACCCTAAAATATACATCTCTTTAGTATGTGACTAAATATAGGATACTGGCAAGATCAGATGAAGTTTAAGATCAATAAAGTTAATGTGAATATTGCAGGTTGGCCCAAATCCATACGTTGAGGTGGCATTTTAATAGATTTAATCAAATAGCATTATTTCCCCAAGAAACAAAAGCCTGCAAAATTTGGTTTGCCTGGATTTTTCTTACCTATGATGAACAAATGTGGCAAGATGATTGATGTCCTATTTTTATGATTCTGTTTGAAGTGCTTCGTTCTTTATAGGTACCAGCTAAACCGATGCCTGTGGCATTTGATATTAGCTTCCATTTTTAGCGGTGCTAGGCCTCACTGGTTTGAATGTGAAATGAAATCATTAACAGTGTTTGCATGAATAATGGAAAAACTTCTTTTCCTTCCTGGAAACTTGCAATATTCAGTTCTTCTGAAGTCCTAGCTCCTTTCATGCTGGGGAGTCACCTTGTTCCACTGCCCTCCTTTCCACTCTCTCTAGGGTAAGACTGCTTTTTACCAGCCCTCCCTGTGGCTTGGAGACTGGGGACATTCCATTAAATTTCTTCCCTGGCACTTAAGTGTGAAGGAGAAAATTAATGCCCAGAAGAGGACTTATGTGTATTTATAACTTGTTTGTAATTTCCCTCCTCACCTGAAAGCTATTGGCTCTCGGGCACAAAATAAAAAAGAGCTGACAAGTCAGTGACTTTATGTGTGTGCAGATGGAATCCTCTGGAAATAAACCTGGGAAGTGAGTAGGCAAAGAGGAACAAAACAAAAGCCTGACAGACTTGGTCTGAAAGCTAGTGGACCCGGGGAAGAGGGAGGACACATCCCTGTCGTTCCTTCCGCTGTGACATCATGCTTCCCTGTGCCACGTCTGTTCCCCCAAATCATGACTTGCCTTTAGCAAGATGAAGCCCGTCAGATGTGACTTTCATCTGCGTGTTCCTTTCTGTGAGTTTCTGTGGGGCTGTGCTTCGCTGTGTCCTTTCTCCGAGTCAGGACTTCTGAAGTTCAACTCCCATTCTGGTCATGTTATTCAGGTGATAATAAGCATAATGTGTGATAGCAGGCAGATTACATAACTTGGTGAAGTTTTTTTCTGCCACGATTAATAGCTCTAACATTGCCAGACAGTTATCTGTTGTTACTGCTGTTCTAAATGAAGGTTCAACTTGGAGTACTCTGGCCCTTTCCGTGTCATTGGGATTGAAAATGGCAGAGTGAAAATTCTCTCTCTTGGAGAGCTTGGATGAGAATAGGGTTTCTTTAGTCCCGTAAATGGAAACAAGCAGGCGATCAGGATTTAAGCTTTCAAAGGGCTGTGCTGTGAGCCCCATATCTTTGCTTAGAGTAGCTAAGGTAGTTTCAGAAAGCCCTTTCTGTGTGCTTCTTTATCATTTTGAACTGCTTCCCCTGGCCCACGCCAGCAAGACGCTGGGAGCCAAGTTGGGAGGTGGTCAAACTGGAGGTTCAGTAAGAGGGCTGCTTCACGGCAGGGAGCAGGAAACATCTTAGTGTTTACATTGTGCATAGTGGAACATTCACTTTACAAATTTTATCCAATCTAGGGGCTCCTGGGTGGCTCAGTTGGTTGTGCATCCGACTTCGGCTCAAGTCATATCTCACCGTACATGAGTTTCAGCCCTGCCTCGGGCTCGCTGCTGTCAGTCCAGACACAGCCTTGGATCCTCTGTCCCCCTCTCTCCGCTCCTCCTCTGCTTGCTTGCTCTCTCAAAAATAAATAAACATTAAAAATATTAAAAAATTTTTTATCCCATCTAAAAGGACGTTTCCCTCCCTTGGCCAGAGGAAGGAGGCACCTGGCAGGAAACCCACTGATGAGGCATGAACACTGAAGATTTGGGCAAAGACAGAAAGAACTGAGCTGAGACAGCCATCTCATCATGTTTTTGGGGAACGAACACTTTCATGGTGCAGTGGAGTTGGGGCTGAATCTATTTCATGCGGACTTTGAGCAAGACTGGATTTTTTCTGAAAATGGCAATGAAAGTTCAAAAGGGAGGGCGTGGCAGCACGAAATCCAGAGGGGGTGGGACAAGAACCATGGCAGGTGCAATAGTGGTCAGCTGATCCAGGCCCAGGTCTAAAAATGATCAGCAGGGAGTGGTCCATGTAAGAGATTAACGAGGGTTTTACTCTAATTCTATAATAACAAGAAATTGGAAGTCGATGCACTATTATAGACAGTTTGCTGTTATTCAAGGTATTTGGGGTAAACCACAGACTTCACTAGTTTCTTCATGGGGATTGTTGCTTGCCATGAAGCCTCTCGTGGTCACCAGGTGAAGAGTCGCTTCTATTGGTATGCATGGCTTCTCCTCCCCGGACAGCCTGCCCCTGATTTCACAGAGAAGTGATCAGAGAACTTCATCACCCTCTCCCCACCAATTCTGCCAATGGCCTTGGTCCATACACTCTGCTGTCTCTCCAGTGACAAGGAATGAATTCTCCTTGCCCTGGCAAAGACCAGCTCTCCCGCTATGCACCAGACTCCCCCTTTGTCATCTATTTCTGGAATCTTGTTCCTGAAATTACTCCCTTTACATCTTATATAATCAAATTTTAATTTGCACAGGGTCATTTGCATCAGCATTTAAAAATGCTATATTCTCTCCCCTTAAAACATCCTTCCCGTGGCATAATTATCCCTCCAGCCACTACCCCATTTCACCCTGACCCTTGAGAGCAAATTTCCTGTGAAGACTTGTCTTTTTTTGTCTTCACTTTCTCACCTCTGTTCTCATCCGAGTGTATTTCCAGCAAGACTTCGACCCAACGATCCCACTGAAATCGCCATCCCCAAGGTCCCCACCAACCGTCACTTTCTCAAATCCTATGGCCCATTCCAGTTTCTCAGCACCATATGGTGGACTCTATGGGCAATAACGTGCTAATGTAGTGTATGAGTCATGAAATGTAGCCCAAAAGAGACACAGAAAGTCTCACATTGAAGAGAAAGAGGATATGACTTTTCAACTTTCCATAAATCACCACAACTTCAAACTATCTTTTGCTAGTATTTCAACTCATGGTATGATTGCCAATGTGGGTGGGTGTGAATCTGTATTGCTAATAGTCTTCTGATAATTTTGAATATTTTGGGGCTGACTCTTGTCAACCCCAACTAGACCATTATCCTATGCCTCTTTTGAAGGCTAAAAAAGAGTCTTTGGAAACTCAGCCATCCCCTGTTGGTCACCTGTGCTTACACTGTGAGCTTTATGTTCAATAATTAATTTCTTAACTGGTATCTTTTAAAGCCAGCTGTCCATTTTGTGGGGCTTGCTTAGTTGAGATTTGATTATATCCATAAATCTATTTACTGCTGTATTTACATTGGCCACACATATGGCATCCATGACAGCATTTGTCGAGGGCAAGCAAAGGAGTGTGGAAAGCCTGTCATGGGTTAACCCACTGGAAGTTGACTCATCGTGATGGGACCTCATTCCACTTGCATGTTATAGTGACTCCCTGATACTGGGCTGAAAGGGGACACAGATATCGGTCCACATGTTAAAGATTGTTCAGGCCAAAATTCTTGCCTGTTTAGATGCAAATATATACCATATAAATAGAAATCATAAGGTTTCATCTCTACTACAGTGTCCTGTCTCACAACCCTCTGTGCTGTGTCTCTGCTGGGCAGATCGCTGCCCATGGGTTCACACCTTCCTCATCCCCCAGTACAGAGTGGGAACCCCCAGGATTTGGGCATGGAAACCACACTTGTGAAAGTTCCCTATGTAATCCGATATATGGCCAGGTTTGAATATTAGTATTGTATCAACCATTGTCTATAATAGGTGGCCTTCTCTCTCTTTTTTCTTTTTTAACAGTACCCTGTGTATTAGTCTGCTAGAGTAACATAACAAAACACCACAGACTGGGTGGCTTAAACTACAGGAATTTATTTTCTCATATTTGGGGAGGCTGGAAGTACAAGAGCAAGGTGAGTCAAGGATGATTTCTGGGGAAAACTGGTTTCCTGGCTTGCAAATGATCGACTCTTGCTATGTCCTCAGATCTCTGTGTTTCTTCCTGTTCTTATAAAGACACTAGTCCCATCAGAGTAAGACCCAGCCTTATGTTCTCATTTGATCTTTATTACCTCCTTCTAAACCCTATCTCCAGATACAGTCGTATTGGGGATTAAGGCTTCAATGTATACATTTTGGAGGGACACAACTGAGTCCATAATATCCTGTGATAGTTAATTTTATGTGTCAATTTGGCTAGGCTAAGCACACAAGTTCTTGTCTAGATGTTGCGGTGAAGGCATTTTGTTGATGTTATTAGCACCTGCAATCAGTTGACTTGAAGTGAAGGAATCGCCCTTGATAATGTGGGTGGACCTCATCTAGTCATTGGAAAGTCCCAAGAGCAAAACCCGGGGTTTCCTGGAGAAGAAGAAATTTTGCCTCGAGGCTTCAACACAGAACTCCTGCCTGAGTCACCAGCCTGCAGGCCTTGCCTACAACCTTTGAACATGGCAGTCTCCACAACCCATGGGTCAATTCCTTCGAAAATGTGTCCTTCCTTCGAAATCTATCCTTATTGGTTGGGTTCCTTTGGAGAGCCCTGACCAATACATACCACTTTTCTTATTTTAATAATAATACATATTTGATTGCTAATTTTTTTAAATTATTTATTTATTTATTTTGAGAGAGGGAGGGAGGGAGAGAGAGAGAGAGAGAGAGAGAGGGAGAGGGAGAGAGAGAGAATTCCAAGCAGGCTCTGCACTGTCAGCTCAGAGCCCGAGGCAGGGCTTGAACCCATGAACCACGAGGTCATGACTTGAGCCAAAACCCAGGGTCAGACGCCTAATCAAGTGAGCCACCCAGGCGCCCCTCAAATGATAAAATTTATAACATATAAATAAGTAGAAAATATAAGCTGAAAGCCAACTATAACTCTAATGTGCAGAGACATAACCATCCTCCACCTGTTGGGCCTCCTTCCATTAACATAGTGAAACACCCATGAAGCGTGAGGTTGCATTTATGTCTTTTCTGCTATGCTATGAGCCCCCTAAGAATAAACACTCTGTTATTACCCCATTGCCCAGTATACTATTTACACACTGTGGACCCTTAATAAACATTTTTTAAAAGTGGCTGAGTAAATAAAAGAAGAGATGGAAAAACAGATAGGCTACCAGATGTGAGAATAGATTTGCAAATTCATTAATTTGCAGAGAGTTTGAGACCAGGGCTGTGAGTCAGCGAAGGAAATGGTGGAGGGAGTTGCCTGCAGGAAGTGGAAGGACGCCTCTGTCACGCAGTATGGGAGGTGGAGTGCACTATACCGGGGCCAGGAGAGAGGACTGAGCTGTTCTTTACCACAGGGATCAGCCCCATGCACGGAAGGCGAGCATTGGACCAGCAGGGTGCAGCACACGTGAGGCGAATTCAGCACGTGGACGTAAAAGAATCAGCTCAAGGTACTGACACTGTTGGGTGCAGGTTAGATAAAAAGCATAAAGGCAAGAGGAGTCAAATGAGTCGTCATTTAAGGCCAAAAAACCCAAATGTAGTGGGAGGAAGAGGGGACAGGAGGGAGGGGTTGGATTTGCGATACCTTGAAGTTCCTATGTTCAGATGTGAAGAATTTCCAATGTTAACAAGATCCAGGATATTACCATGGGAACCAACCACTGTGGTAAAATGGGAAGGAAGTTGATGGATCCAAAACGTGAGAAAACCTTTGAGGGGGCACGTTGGATGGGCTTTCCAGATTGCACTGAAGTTACCCAGGAAGATAGTTGTACTTAGGGAAGAAAAAAATGAGTGTGAGCCTAGCATTAAAGTCTTCACTGAATTTTGGAATGAGCCAGAAAGATGGAGAGGTGATGGGAAGGGATGATAGCAAGGAATAGAGAGAGGCTGGTGATGGTCTGAGAATTTTTCAACATGTTTCACGAGGAAAAGTCAAGAGAATGACTTCTGTCTCTGAGGTATTTGAGGTGAGCAGCCTTAAGCACGGAGACGGTACACTCCTTTGCCTAGAACTGGTTTAATATAAAGTAGTTTGGGTGTTTACTGGAACTTGCTTCTATTATTAAATGTTACTCTGAGGGGCGCCTGGGTGGCGCAGTCGGTTAAGCGTCCGACTTCAGCCAGGTCACGATCTCGCGGTCCGTGAGTTCGAGCCCCGCGTCAGGCTCTGGGCTGATGGCTCAGAGCCTGGAGCCTGTTTCCGATTCTGTGTCTCCCTCTCTCTCTGCCCCTCCCCCGTTCATGCTCTGTCTCTCTCTGTCCCAAAAATAAATAAAGGTTGAAAAAAAAAAAAATTAAATGTTACTCTGAAAGACTGGATCACAAGAAATGTAAGGATTTGTCTCCTTTTCTTTTCTTTTCTTTTCTTTTCTTTTCTTTTCTTTTCTTTTCTTTTCTTTTCTTCTTAGTGAACCAAAGGAGTCAGATCCTATTTGGACACTTCTTTCTTTCTTTTTAAAAAAATTTTTCGGGGCGTCTGGGTGGCTCAGTCGGTTAAGCCTCCGACTTCAGCTCAGGTCACGATCTCACGGTCCATGGGTTCGAGCCCCGTGTCGGGCTCTGGGCTGATGGCTCAGAGCCTGGAGCCTGCTTCCGATTCTGTGTCTCCCTCTCTCGCTCTGCCCCTCCCCCGTTCATGCTCTGTCTCTGTCTGTCTCAAAGATAAATAAACGTTAAAAAAAAATTAAAAAAAAAATTTTCAACGTTTATTCATTTTTGAGAGACAGAGAGAGACAGAGTGCAAACAGGGGTGGGGCAGAGAGAGAGGGAGACCCAGAATCTGAGGCAGGCAGCAGGCTCTGAGCAGCCAGCACAGAGCCCGACGTGGGGCTCAAACTCACGAGCCATGGGATCATGACCTGAGCCAAAGTTGGATGCTTAACCGACTGAGCCGCCCAGGCACCCCCCTATTTGGACATTTCTAGTTTGGATAAATAGGCATCACACTGAAAGGATGGGAGTCAGGTAACAGATTTAGAATTTTGGATACCCAAGGGAATGTGCTAAAACTTAGAAAACTTAGAAAAAAAAAAAAAAACAGAGCAAAGGAAAATCAAGGAGAATGGAAAGAAATCACTGCTTTTCTTCCCATAGCCTGGAGTTAACCAGGCAGGGGTTCTCTGCAGATTCTATCTCTACCATTAATCTACATTTTCAGTTTTTCCTGAGGCACTTAAAATGACTACATTTCATGATAACTTTGGTCAAACAGTGAACTCTTAAAGCACAAAGGTTAATTTTAACATTTGTAAAGATCTTCTTTTTTCAAAAGATTCTATATTTAGCTAACCTAGTCATAAATCAATTTAGGAAAAAAGAGTGTAATTGTATTTTTTTCATTTCGGTAATTTTTGGAAAAACCAATTTATAAGTAGAAATTTTTTCCTTAGGGGAAATAAAAACCTCTCCCTGTAGTCAGCCAGCCTCTTTGTCTAATACTTGATGTTTCTGGCAGTAATTTTCTGGGCTTATAGTCTGCTAATTATAAAATGGTCCAGTTGGAAGTCTATGAATTGGATGTTGGTTTTACTGCTGAGCGCACCATAGTCAGTACTGGGCAGAAGGAAAGGAAATAATTTTTATATTAATTGCTTATTAGAGCATACCAAGTTTATTTGCATCTCTTTGGATGAAGACACAGATGAATCTGGAAACTCAATTTGGTTTGTAAAGTACTTCGATAGACCACTTCTGGTTTTTATTTTGAACTCCTTTGGAGAACACTCTTTGAAGAACCTACAAGTTGACATTTTGTATGATTGTGATACTTTCTTAGACTTCTAGACTACAGGAGTTGATCTTAAGAGTTCAGAGTCTTTCTATAAATGATGTGTTAGAAAGGGAAAGAGCAGCAGATTTTATTTTCTCCATTTTAGACCCGAGGGCAAGTTGACATTCAGGGAACTTAAATGTCAGTCTGAAGACTAGGTGTGCCGATTCTCCTTCCATGCTTTCGCCATGAATCCAGATGGTCCCTCTGGAACAAAATGCTACAGATGGTCATGGAATTTTAGAGGCTTAGGATCTTCCTGCAGGAAATCCCTTGGTTGAGACTTCAGCTGCTCTTGTCTTCATCAGGTTCTCGTCATCCTGCACACATTGTCCTTTCCTTGAAGACACCCAGTGAAAGAAAACATTTCTATGCTATGTACTTTCTGCTTTATCAGGCCTTTTAGTAGCTCTTGTCCAGGATGCCACTCTTCCACCTCTGTGTGCAAAAAGGCCCAACTGCTCCTTTAGGTGCTGTAGACTTGGAACCTGAAATATATTTGAAGGTGACTTCCCTCAACAAATGCGAAGCATGCCCAACAATTTCAGCTGATTTCTAAATTCCAAGTGGGGACAGTGCATTGGGGACAGTTTCTTTGGTGTCACTACTGCGAGTGATTTTAAATAATTGCATTCCAATTATTGTCCTAATAGCAACTGTGCAATAAAAATTGGGGAAAAAAATACCCCCTACTGGTATCCGCATGAATCACATTATTTTGCTTAATGTATAAACTGCAAGCGATGGAGTATTTATTCTATGAGAAAATAGTAAGTTAGATATTTGGACAAGCCTGGTAGAGTCTAGGGAATTTGGTGATTTACATTTGTAACGATCCTTTTCAGGTCAGACAAATAGGAAGTAATGTCCTGGTTAAACTTCATGATGTCTTAAACTAGAAACTCTGTTTCTAAATCATAAAGAACCGAGGCTGTGATTATATGTGTTCAGATATGGCAATCTTTCTTGTCTAGCTGACTGTGGTTGTGAAGGTCAGGGGAGGGAAGGTCGATCAGCATCACAGAGGTGATTGACAGTTCACAGATACTCGGTCGAATTGCCTCTGCATGTGGCACCATCTGATATGTCCTCATAAAAGTAATTCATGCCTTAATAACCTCCTTAGAAAATATTCTGCTTCTCTGTGTGGTCACGAGTGAGCCTCCGATTTAAAATTTTATATCCTTGCTAATTTTCATCCCTTAAAAAACAAAAAGAATAGACATGTGATGATTGTTCAATTTTCTAAGGCACATTTGGCTTCCAAGTATCTTATTTTTAATAAATCATTTTAATCTTTTTTTAATTTTTTTTAATGTTTATTTATTTTTGAGACAGAGAGAGACAAAGCATGAACGGGGGAGGGCCAGAGAGAGAGGGAGACACAGAATCTGAAACAGGCTCCAGGCTCTGAGCCGTCAGCACAGAGCCCGACGCGGGGCTCCAACTCACAGACCGCCAGATCATGACCTGAGCTGAAGTCGGACGCTTAACTGACTGAGCCACCCAGGCACCCCTCATTTTAATCTTTTAAGATGAGAAATGAATACATGTAGTAAATCCTCACTAATTCAGATCACCTTAAATTGAATTTTGAGCACTTGTTGAAAAGGACTATATTGATGCTCATGCTATTAAGAATGAAAAGCTTGGTTAAATAGCTTAACAGTTGAAACAATACTTGGGAAGACATATTTATTTTACTTAACAAAATAAACTGTCCACACGTTCTGGGAAGACATGCATTTACATACTATAGATCAGCTCCACGAAACGACATTTTCTTTGCAAACATTTTTATAAGAATCAACACAGATCATTTTCCCACCCTCTTCGGAGACTCAGTAAAGCTTTCAGCGCAATCCTAAAAGGAATCGTTGTCGGCAGGAACATCCCTTGCCACTTCCCTGGTAGTTTGGCTCTGATTCATTAAGCACAGAAAGGCCAGAATCCTCTTAAAAATAATCCTTGAAAGGGCTGGCAGAAACCCGGGAATTTGGAAATACACTGGGATGGAGCCAAAGTTTAGAAAAGATTAGAATGTGAGGAAAGAGTTTTAAATCTAGGAACCCGTATGTGGCATCTTTGTCTGCAATTAGAGAAATTGCTTGATAGTCTTGTATCTACTTTCCACCTAATTTCACTATTATGCTGTGAGAAAAGCCATGACCGAAATGAGACGATTTTTTTTTTTCTGTGCAGAATCAGTTGTTTTTTGTTTTTTGTTTTTTTTAAGTTGGCATATTCTATGAAGACTGTGTTCTTATTTCCCTTGCTATTTCCAGAAGAAGCAAGCTTTGTGGTCAGCTGGTTAATAAGAACAGTGTTTCCAGATGGGAAGGGAGTTCTGAGAGAAGACGTGTTCCGAATCCTCAATATTTCTTAAGTTGAGCTGAGTCATCACGATGTTTGAAGAATGCGAATTCTTAGCTCTGTGCGCGGTGCCCTATTCTGTTTTGTTGTGTTGATCTGGACGGATTAACGTCGTCACGGTTTTTACCTTTTGGTCCCCACGTAGGATGTTTTTGCCCACTTTTACTTCCCAGCCCTTGGTCCATTTGCTAGAGTTGCTGATGGTGTTTTGTAACTGTTTGATGAGGCAGACTGATGGGGAATAGCAGTCACATAAGGAGGACTTGAAATCCCAGGGGCATGTCCCCTCCACTGGATAACAAAGCAGGGAAGCATGAATTAGTCGCTGTCTCCAGTGGATATCATTAAAAAGACAGGGAGCAGGAGATAATTAAAGTCTGCCAAAAAAACATCTGGTAATAGTGCTTTATGACTTGCTCTTCCAAAGACTGCTCCTTTCCAAACTATAGACAATGTACAAAAACCTCGATTTACGTTAATTTCCTACCCTCTCCCTCCAGCTCTCGGTCTGCAATGCATTCGTGAGTAGCAGAATACAGTAAATCATCATTCTTCATTGTCAAGGGTATAATCGATCTTTCTGTACTAAAATTGGCGTACAGAGCCCAGTTTTCGTGTCTCCCGATGCTTCACTGTTGAATAACAATGCTCCTCCTACTCTATGAAACACCTTCTGCCGGGTTGCCTGAACGCAGGAAACGATAAGAAATTCAGAGGTGACAGGTGACCCTCCCAGGGAAGACAGGGACAGTGGGCATGGAATGAGTACGTGCAGACACTCGGGGTGTTACTGCAAGTAGAAGAGGACAAACAGGAGGCAACGTGGGAAGGAAATGATCAGAACAAGAAGGAAAAATGCAGACCTGGGTTCAGAAAAAACTTTGTGGGGGCCTGGGGGCTCTGCCTGGTTAAATGGTCTTCAAAATTCTCTCTAAGGATTACCTCAGACAAAAAAAAGACAATCACATATTCACCAGTCTGATGTACATCTTCGCTAACTGTTGAAGAACTTTTACTCAGATACGTAACCATTTGTGGCTTTATGTTTTCAATAAGTTTGTTTTTGCCTTTTCCAGAACATAGTTATGAGCCAAAGATCAACACCACACTTCACATTTCATAGAGCCAGTTGAGGTTCTCGCCCTCTTCTTGCTTCCAAACAGAGGGTCATCCCTCTGACAAGTTGCTGACGTGTGATGGTGGCATTGAATACAGTCATTGTCCCCTCCCGTGTCTGACCGGCAGACAGACACGGACCAGACGTGTGCAGAATCAGCAACTCCAGGAGGTATGAGTAGCTCCAGGCTTTACGGGGTATTACCCTCACTGTCATGGCTGTTTCAGGCTCTGTATTAGGTCTAATGTGCAGATACGCAGGAATCATCCCAGGTTATCACCTAACCGGACAAGGTGCTTCCTAGGTCTGTGTGATTTCCCAGTTATCTGAACGAAATCTATGACGTACAAAATCCATGCCTTAGCCTAGTTGTACAGGAAAGAGAGAACTCTGCCTCACCATCTCCTTGCTTTGGAAATCCTCATTTCCCAGGCTTCTGTTCCCCTGCCAATTCTGTTGTGGAGAGCCTGCCAGGCATTGACCACTGACCTGGGCGTAAGAGGGGGAGTCAGAGAAGAACCGCAGGTGCTCAAATACCAGACACTAGACCCCAGGGGGGACCAAGAACTGTAAGGAACAGCAGTGAATGCATGAACGTCGGCACAGAATGGGACTGGGGTGTCCGCACGGTGGCTCCAGGTTTCCAGCGGATGGGTCCTCTCCATCGAACAGAAACAAAACTGAATGGGATAAAATCTCTCTTGGCACCTTGCTGTCTAGTGGGGAGACTCAAGATTCCACGCATGCCCACAATACAGTGAGGAAAATGCTGAAGCACACACAAGGTAACCAATACTGTAGACTGGGGTCTTAACCAATAGAAGTCTGTTCCTCACAGTTCTGGAGAAGCTAGAAGTCCAAGATCAAGGTGTTGGCAAGACTGGTTTCTCTCTCCTAAGGCTGTTCTCCTTGGGGTATAGACAGCCTTCTTCTCCCTGTGCCCTCACATGGTCATTCCTCTGTGTGTGTCTGTGTCCTGAGCTCCTCTTCTTATAAGGACACCAGTCATATTGGATTGGGGCACCCTCCTGATCCCATTTTAACTTAATTACCTCCTGAACACCTCACGTCCAAATACAGTCACCCTCTGAGCACTGGGCATTAGGACTGTAACATGGGAATTTTGAGGGAGCATCACTGAGCCCCTGACAGGCCCAGAGAGTAAACATGTGTGGACTTGAGGAAGGTTGCTTCAAGGAGGAAGCGAATTTGACTCAAATTTGAAGCATGGCTAGAGGTTGCATGACCCTGTCTTCTGCCATTGATTGGAAGACCCTCATGGGCAGGTGTTTCATCTCTGGACTCCCATCAGCCTTTTAAATACCTTTACATAGGAGATGAGTAACGACAAGTTGTTGAATTACAGTTCTGTCACCGCAGGCTTGCTCTCGTGGGAGTGTCCAGAGTGGAAACGTGAGCAGCAACGGTTCCGGGACTCCAGGCTGGGGACTGACAGAAGGTTGTATTTCCCCCACACACCCTTCTGGGCTCTGCCAGCTTTAGAGATGGAGAAACAGGCTCATCCTCTTGATGAGAGTAGCTGCAGTGTCACACTGCAAAGGGCATGGATGTCAGGGGACAGTTTTGAAAATGACCACGGAGGTGATGGTGCTGTCATAAATTAGAGCTTGTGCCCATGAAGGCCAGTATAGTACATGGGATTTTAATGGATTTGCAATAAAATATGATTGGGAAGAATTTGGATGGGTCATTAAGTTTCCATCTTTTTACATACCTCAGGTGAAGATTCTAACTTCTAGAATCTTCTAGAATATTCTATTAATTCCAAGTCTCATCCCGACAACCACAAACATAATGGTTTTTCATAATTATAACTAACTAAATAAGAAATGTTCAAAGTTGCAAATGACAAAACATAAAAAAAAACTGAAGTGAAAAGTGAATGTCAGTCTTTCCCCACAAGTTCTTTTTAATGTAAACTTTGAGCAGTTTCTTGAGATGTTTTTCCCCAGGAAAAAAAAAAAAGGTAAAAACAGAGTATTTTTGAATTGCAGATCTTTAATTTTGAATTAAAAATGTTTTGACAGTTATTGGTGATGGGTCAGCTGTTTTTGTAAACGTCCATCAATGCCCTTTGCCATCTTTTCATTGGCCATTTATTATCTTTGCCTATATTGGACCACTTATTATACATTTTTTTTTGTAATTTGAGAAAATTAAATTGTGTCCTCAAAAATATTCCTGGTTTATCTCTCAGAAATTACAGAACATAGAAAAAGTTTGAAATGGAAAGTGAATATCTCACTTTTCTTTTTGGCATGGAATTTTTAAAATTGTGAAATGTTAAATCACTGGAAGTGAATGATTAGCAAGTGATTTTCTATATCTTTATAATACAGGAGCTTTAGATTTATGATGCCAAATTTATTAATATGGCCTATGGATTTTGTGTGCTGCTTTTAAAAGCCTTCTTTATTATGATATTACAAATAATTTATCTGTGATCTTTTTGTAGGATTTTTAGAATGTCACTTTTTAAGATGATACATTTTTATCTGAAATTTTACTGTGATGTAGTGAGAGGAAGCTATGCTTTTCTTTCTTTTTTCTTTTAATTTTTTTTTAACATTTATTTATTTTTGAGAGACAGAAAAAGACAGAGCACAAGTTGGGGAGGGGCAGAGAGACGGGGAGACACAGAATCCGAAGCAGACTCCAGGCTCTGAGCTGTCAGTACAGAGCCTGACGTGGGGCTTGAACCCAGGAACCATGAGATCATGGCCTGTGCCGAGTCAGACGCTTAACCGACTGGTTAACCGCTTAACCCAGGCACCCTGAAAGCTATTCTTTTCTTGAACAGATAACTATTTGTACTTACACCATTTATTAAAAATTCCTTTTTTCACATGGACTTAAAACAAGTGTATTCAAGGTCACTTCTGTACTCAATTTTGTTTTTACAGATTTATTTTTTTCAGCATTAAATTGTTGTAATTAAATTTGATTTTAGTATACAATAGGGCCACTGGCTGGGGAGGACTTAGTGTCCCTGGTAGGAGAGCAGAGAGAATGTGGGGTTGGGGGAGGTGAATAGAATGTGGTTAAAATTAAAATTTGGACAAAATGTGAAATGCAGACTTTGTTGTTTGGAGCTTCTAGGGATTATCAAGAAAGATATGTTTTAAAATATTTTTGTAAAACCTCCTTTAGAGAAGGACTTCTCTTTCTCTCTCTCTCTCTTTCTCTCTCTCTCTTTCTCTCTCTCTCTCTCTCTCTCTCTCTCTCTCTTGCCATGTTTTGTTTTTGTTTTAGCAAAACCGAATCCTGTACATAATGGCAAGGAAAATGTGAAACCATAGCACATATGTTGGGGGATTATTTGTGTGTTTGCTTTTCATGAAATCTACAGACAGTTGTTTATAATGCTTAGTTGAGAAACAAGGTCAATTCAAGGAGAGTCCCTGGACACCATGTGACAACAAGCAGTGATGCAGAGGGAAGGCATGCATGCCCAAGGGGAAGCCTAATGCATTTCCCTCTCATTGGCCATGTAAGAAGACTGTGTTTCTCAGTTTGCCTTGTGGTTTGGCTGGGGCCAATCCTGAGTCCCACCAATGGGACAAGGATGGTAGTGATGTAGATAATTCCTTGGCCTGGCCATGAAGCCACCCTCATGATGCTCCGTGGTCTCTTCTCCTTGGGTGCTGACCATGGCAGGCTCATGTTGAAGATGGAGGGGTCACCAGAGGAAGCAGCCCGGGCTGGTGAGTACAAATCTGAGAAAAAGCCTCCCAATATCGTTGGATGTGCATGTTAGAGAGAAACAGATGTGCATCGGGGTTCATCCCCCAAGATCTGAAGGACATTTGCTTTAGTATCCAGCATCAATTACTCTGAGTATTACAACCCAACAATACCATTGAAAAAGTCACATTTTTAAAACAGATATTTCAAGACAGAGCTATATCCTCAAAGTTTATGCATAATATATAAGAGTTGAACACTATAAACCTGCCCATAGTCACACAGTTTGGGGGTGTATGGGAATTCCATGATTTAGGGCCAATGCTCCGTCAGAAGTGAAGATCTCGACCAAGAATCTGAGGCAGAGAGTGACTCGGCATCTCTCCAGGTTAAAAACACATCCTGAGGGGCACCTAGGTGGCTCAGTAGGTTAAGCATCTGACTTCGGCTCAGGCCATGGTCTTGCAGTTTGTGGGTTCTAGCCCCACGTCGGGCTCTGGGCTGATGGCTCGGAGCCTGGAGCCTGCTTTGGAGTCTGTGTCTCCTCCTCTCTCTGCCCTCCCCGTGCTCATGCTCTATCTCTCACTGTCTCTCAATAATAAATAAATGTTTAAAAAAAAAACAAAAACATCCTGATCCCTATGTCTCTCCCTTTCCCACCTCCTGCTGTACAAAAAAATAACATGTAGGCTTTCTACTCACTTCTGAAGCTTAGTATAAGCATTAAGCATTTCCTCGTAGTATTTGAATATGTTTTTGAGTGTTTGAAAGTGTGTGTGTATGTGCACGTGTGCACGCACCTGTGGGAGCATGTAAAGGATTTGGGGGTGGTTTTAGATAGGGACCACTCAAAATGAGTGGGAGAAGACTCAGTTGCAGGCAGAGAATTGAGGTTTTTGTACGTGGACGGATGGCAGTGTCCTGGGAAGAGAGTGTTCATGGAATGTCCTTTCAGAGAAGGGGAGTGGAACAGAGGGAAGGAAGATGGATTCTACACACAATATCCTCTTGCCAAGGGGAATTCACATCATAAAATCATGGAATCCACCTACGTAAACATATGGACCCCAACACTGGTAGCCAGCCCTACATGGACCAGATTCTTGTCTTCTGTGCTGCCTCTGAGAGTCTTTAGGTAGAGCTAAAAAGAAAGACTGGGAGTTAGAGGTCATGGCAGCATTTCTGAAATTACACATGCACCCTGCTTCTTTTCACTTCCTTTTGTCCGCTCTTCTCCCTAACTTTCAGCCTTGACAACAAACTTTGACATCCTTCAGCCATGACAGAAACCCAAGTGGAAAAAGCCCGGCACCTGTGTTGTGTGGCATGGATTTGCACCATGAAATATCATTATTTTTATCATGAGACTTAGGAAATATGCCCTTCACAAAAAGCCTCAGGGCACAGAGGAGTAAAAATCTCTAATTAAAATATGTACAAGAGACAGCTGTACGTTTCCATCGCTCAGGGAGCAGAGAAGAGGCTCCCTCATCGCTCACTGTAACGAGATTCATGTGTCAGCTGTGGCCGCATTCATAGAAGGTCAGACTCTAGGGGTGATTTCACACTAAGAAGATGAATTTAGTATGTGAATTTTGAATTTGGTATGTGAAGTTTGTAAATGATACAATGGGATCCTATTGTCAGAACATATGGAAGTGTTTTGAGAAATCAGTTTTTCTCCATCTGATTTAGTGCTTGGAATTCAAAGAGCAGTAAAGAGTTATTTTGGTAACCTTAATGGCGCCCCTCTTATCTGAGCATCAGGGACATTTTTATCAGGAAATGACGCCCCATAGGGATATCCATAACATCAACATGGAAATGAGGGGACAGAGGGGGCCAGGTCAGAAAGGGTGTGTGAATAAAGAAGCCCACCTCTGTTGCCCAGTGGCAGATGACTGGCAACATAGTCTGTTCTCATTTCTCCGTTCCCTCTGGAAAAACCCTCCGAGTGGGAATTGGTTAATTATTGTCATTCTCTGGTAGATAAGACAAAATTATAATAACTCAGTGTGCTTATATTATGTGTGTACATTAATTGTTTCAACGAAACTTGCTGTACAGTGCCTCCCAAGTTTCTGTGTGATTACAGTCACATGGGGTCCCGTTCAGGTGCAGATTCTGGTACAGTGGGCCCTGGGTGTGGCCTGAGATTCTGCCCTCAGTGATGCTATTTATTGGAAGATCAGGCTTTGAACAGAGGCTGAGATCATGACTCTTCAGACGTAACTTTGCCTTGGGGGAACTATGATCTCTGGAACCCCCAATCATACGCAGTTTGTAGGCATGCACGTGGGTATGTTTTCCAGGGAAAGTAGTACTGTCTTTCCTCATATTCTCTAAGAGGGTCCACGAGCTAAAGAGGTCAAGAAATCCTGTCATAAAAGAAAGCCAAGAGAGAGGTGAGCTAGATGTATGATCTGGAGGGAAAAAAAAAAAAAAAAAAAAAATGGCCGTGCCCAATAATCCCTTATGCATTACTAGAAGAAAAGCCTAGTGAGATGTCGATAAGATAGAAAACCTAAGTTTAGTGACTGACGTTTGGAAAACAAAGTTATACAAGCCCTCAGCTAGCTATGGAAAAGTCTGAAAATGAAGCAAAAGTTCAGGGAAGAAGTGACTTTCCTTCCTATTGGAGGCACAAGGCCTCTAGTAAAATAGGCCTAGGTGCTGGCTACACCAGTGGTCAACAGGTCTGGTTGCAGAGGTGACTCACCTATCCTGTCACTGCTCCCTAGAGATGCCGGGGGCTAAGGCTGCCATGATGAAATCCCATGTCATGGTGATTTAACGGACAATTATAATTACTTTCTGGGTTCAGAAGGCTACAAGTCCTCAGACCAGGGTGCCAGCATGGTTGGGTTCTGGTGAGACCTTCTTCCTGACTTGGAGACAGCCACCTTCTCATTGTCCTCACTAGGGGAGAGAGAGGGAGAGGGAGAGGGAGAGAGAGAGATCGTCCTCTTGTAAGGCCAACAATTCTATTTAATTAGGGTCCTACCTGTGTAACCTCATTCAGTACTTTAGTTACCTCCTAAAAGCCTTAGCTCTAGATAGTCACTTCAAGGGTTAGGGCTTCAGTGTATAAATTTGGGGAGACAATTCAGTCCAGAGCAGTGGGTATGTCCAGAGTCACCTGCCTTTCAAAGACCCACAACTGATACTCCCCCATAGTCTAGATCAAGAACCATTCATCTAGACTAGAACAGCAGTTGAAGAAAACAGTTGCACCTGAGAATGGAAATATCGTTAAAAGTTGGCAGGTGTCTGTCATACTCAGAAATGTTGGGCTACTATTGGGATGGTCTTTTGGGGGCCCTGGAATGCAGGGTACACATCTTCTGAGAGTATTGGGCTTTTATTGCCAATTAGTTAAGATAGAGATTAATCCTGGGGTGGGAAATGGGGATTCAAGATGGCAGAACTTACACTAGAAGACATAAAAATTATTCTTCAGAGTCAGAGATCTTGTCCGATTCTAGGCATGGAGAACTTTGGAAGACTCCAAGCAGTGGTGATAGGAGCATGTGGTGAACTCCCTCTTTCCGTGAGAATGAATCCCAGAAACAGTATGGGATTGAATCTGAGGTCAGGCTTCTGCAAGTCCCAGAACGGCCACCTCTAGTGGCAAAAGTGAGTTACTCTCAGCTTAGTCCTTCACTTTGGCCCCCACCCTCCTCCAGGATTGACACAATCTTGTGAAATGGTATTTACAACAGAGCCAAGATGGCGGGAAGCACGGTGGTTACCGGAGTGACCTTGTGGTGTAATGAGGTAGCTAAAATAAAAACTTCCTGACCACTAGTTGTTGGGCATGTATGGAGCTCTCTGCAGAAGGAGAACACTTTGAAATGGGGGGGGGGTACTGAGTGGAACAATTGTGAACAACCAGTTCATTGAGGTCTCTGGTAGCATGATTTGGGCATTAAAAATAGCTACAACAGGACCCTCAGAAGGAAATAATAAATGAGGAGGAACAGAGACACTTCTTGCCTAGTTGAAGTGAAATGGCTTACATTAAGAAAGAAATTTGGATGATGAAAAGGGAGTAGCTTTTTCACCCAGTGGGTAAATGTTAGCAAAAAAGCGCCCAACATTCTGAACTCCCAAAAAGGCCACAAATCCCCACCTATCTCGAGGAAGCAAGTGTGGAAAAGAGTATCCACTCTTCTAGATTTTGGGGGATTTCCAGCTCAGCAGCCAGCATCCCACATCTGCTCAAAAAGAGTGAAAGGAAGGAAAGGAGCACGGAGGGGCTTGCAGAGAACCTTCTTAGGTTACGCTTCACGTGCGAAGGAGCCCCATAGGGAGGACCTCGTAGAGCAGCTGGTCCAACATGTCACATTTCCAGTGAGGAAACCCTCAGAGGATAGAAGGACTTTCTCCAAGGCCTCTCTGTGGACCAGAGTCAGGTCCAGAACCTATATGGAACCTCTGGAATTCTGAACCCATCAGAAATTATATATTGGTAGGATAAGGAATGAGTTTGATGAACTTGTCCACGCTCATGATTTGGTGTTTTAGTCCTCTGTGGGCCGATGTACTTGGTTAACTAAGTTCTGCTGATTCAATGACCTAAATATTGGACTAACTAAATACTGAAACTTCAAAACCAGTTCCTTCCCCTCTCCTTTATGCATTGCTTCTTCTTTCTCTTTTCCTTACTACTGGCTATTTTTTTTTTTTTGGAAGTCTATTAATTTATTTAAGGCCCAAATGTCGTTTTAAAACCCTTTCTTGTGCTGAGGTCTCCCTCTGGTATGACAAGTGCTCTTTTTCTACCATCAGGCTTCAGAGAAGGGCAGTAGACACTCGTCTGTTTTGCGTGTGTTTTATCGGTCTCCACCCACTCCTTATGGGCTTTTGTCCCCATCTCTTCTCTATACTACACCTCTCAGGTCACCCTAGGATTCTTTTGGCTAGATCCAGTGACCCCTTACAGTACCCATCCTTCCTGGTTGCTCAGTGGTTACATCCTTCCTGGTTACAACCAGTCCCTTCTCCTTGAGTCTCCTTCCTCAACTTCCATAACATAACTACTGGGTTTCCTCCCATCTCTTGGGCTTGTTCTTTACTCTGTTTGCTCTAGAGGCATCTTCTGTTGGTCTGGAGCATTCCTGTTGTTCCAATCACCAGTACTTATTTTGTATCTAAGAAACATGTGCCTTTATCTGGATCTTTCGTGAATTCCTGAGCTGATATTCAGCCTTTCGTTGTCCATTTCAGCTTGAATGTCCTGATGACCTTTCATCCTAAACCTGTTCAACATCAAAGTTTCCATTGTCATTCTCAACCTTACCCTGGACGAACCTACTCGTCTTCTAGTATCCCTTGAGTAATCAGGACAAAAGGCTGGGCTTTTTCCTTGATTTCCCTTATACCCTACAAGCAAATCCTATTGAACGTGGTTCCTATATATTCGTCTAGCAGACTGTACTTCCAGTCTCATATTAGCCTGTATTTAATTTCCTCTTTAGTTGTCCAAATTTCACTGTTGTTTCCTATAAAACTTCACGCCAACTGTCTCCAAAACAAGTCAGCAAAACAAAAATGAGGCGAGGCTAGTAGAATCTTCGAGGGCATGAGTAGATAAGAAATTGCCTGTCATTTCATACCTCAGGAAGACTGTTTAGTTTTCCTTTTCACGCTGAGGTGTGAATTAGGTCTTGTTGCAAACAGGTTGCTCATTAAAGAAGTTGCTCACCTTCTGGAACTACTCCTATTCCGAGGACGCTGAGCCAAGCTAATAGGCCTCCTGGGGGAAAGCAGATTGGGCCCACCCGCAAGTTAGGAGTTTGTGGCTGGATGATTAATTAGAACCTTTATTCTTGGTACTTTCCTGGAATTGTAGTCAATAACCCATTTGAGGTCGTTATCTTCCCATTGATGTCATTGTGACAGGAGGTGAATGATTTCCAACTGCCTGTGGCAGGCGTTTCCTGATGGAAACATGGGGTCTAGTCACCTCAACAAACACTTAGTGAAGGAGAGGCTCTGTGCCCTGCACCCTGGGGGGAGGGGCAGATGCACAATGAAGGGAATCCTAACTGAACTCAAGTTGCTTACAGCCGACCGAGGGGAAAGGGAGTGCTCACACACACCAGACATGATTATTCAGGATGTGGCAGCTGCCACGAAACAGTCACATAGTGTACTGGCCATTTGTGGCAGGGAAATTACATTCAGGAGCAAATTTAAGAGAATCCCCGCAGAAAGTGCAATGCTTTGTGATTCACGAAGCTTGGCTGGATCCCCACGGGCAGCCATGTTGCATGGAATGGTCACCACTGGCAGAGGGAAGTATGGGATGTCCCAGAAAACTGAGAGTCTGGTTAGAATTAGACGATTGAGGGGAAGGCGTGAAAGAAACAGTGGACAGGAATGGAGTGCCTTGCGATATATGATCCCTGTGAAAAATAAATGTCTGCAAAACGCATATTCTATCTTCAGATGTCTGCTCCATACTACATCTGTGTTTATTTAAAATAAAATTTTTTTTCTGTTACTCATCCTTGACTATGATAGGTATCACAGGTGGATTCTGGAGTGCGTCCTGTGGTGCTGAGTAACCCACGGCACATTGTTGTGTGCACAAGGTTAAGAGTCGCCAATTTGGGAAACACGACATCTTATTTACTTATCAAATTCACCTGTTAAGTTTGTTAGATGCTACAAACTACTAAATTTACAACCATTAACTTATTTAAATCTTAAAGCAAACATATGAGGTAGGTACTATCATTATCCCCATTTTAAAGAAAAAGAAACTCAGGCTCAGAGAAGATAAAATGCTTGCCCAAGATCATAGTCCAGAAGAGAGAGGCCTGGGATCTAAACCTAGGTGAAAGAGTCCCAGGGACTGTGCTCTCTGACCCCAACCGCTGAAATTCTAGAAAGCTCTGAACTTTGTTTTGGAAATTAAAATGAGCCAAATAGTGAGACTACTGAATATTAAATCAATCTAAATTTTTTCACTGGTATGCAAGAAAATATTTTTCCTAACATTGTTTATACATATTTGCAGGCACAGATATCTATGTAGTATGTGTATATACATACATAAATTGCAGTTTTACATTATTTTACTCTATTGGTAATCATGACTTTCACCCTAAATATGTAATATGAGTTCTGAATGTAAATACCATCAGACCAGAATGTTTGGGGACAAGCGGCTAGCTACAAACACAGAAAGTACACACAAGGTAATCTAACCCCGAAAGGGCAGAAGAGATACTTGCCACACGCAGAGCCATGGCCTGGAATGCTGTCTCTTGAGGCTTGTCAGCACTGGTGATAAGACCCTTTGTTAGATGCTCACTGGAGATGACCCATATGTCAAGTCCCTGAGGGGAGACAGGCATGCCCCAACTCTGGTCTGCCTGAGAAAGACGTCAGCAGATGGAATGTGTCCTTATAGTCCTGTCCGTTGCTGAGTGAGGATCTTGAGAAGCTCAGATATTCCAGTCCCCAAATTTCTGTAGATATAAAGCCAGAAAAAAGATGTGGATGGTGTTCATGACAGTTCAACATGGGATCTGACCGGGAAGGTGGGCTTTCAGACTTCAGGTTATAAATCCTCTTAACTTCTCTACAACACTGCCCAGGCTACTCCCCTTGAAGGGAACTTGGACAGTGAGTAACTCTGAAAATACTGTGTGTGGTTCAGAGACAGACGGAAGGTACATATGTGAAGAAATGAATTTCGAACATACGTGAAGAAATAAATCATCCAACGATGGCATCAGTCCTCAAATTATTTTGCTTAAAATATTATGCATGTGAATGTCACCAGACACGTCATCATGTTTGCCTATAAGGGCACTTCAATTGCTGGTTCTGAATCATCAGTAGTCAATGAACATAGAGTTCATTTCGTTATTCATTTATTTATCCATTTTGCAAATATTTATTAGTACTATCTGTGGCTCGGTACTATCTAGGTGCTGAAACATGGGAGGACAATAAAGACACTTCATGGAAAGTTGACTCAAGGACAAGAAGAGAAGCGGCACACAATCGTAATTACAGAATTGAGAATAAATATATACTGTATTAACGTTTGTTGGCCAAAGACGTGAAGATAATGTCCAAGGAGAGCTGAGAGAGAATACTGGTACTGGCTGAGGGCTGCTTGGAAAGACAGACAGTTTAAGGCCTCTGCAGAAGTGAGATTAGAGAGGAGACCCATAGCATAAAAAGATGGGAAGAGTGTGGAAAAAAGAATCCCAGGTGGAGGGGAGAGCATCTACAAAGGCTCTGAGATGGGAGTGCCCTGGTTTCTTTGAATCATAGAAAGGAGGCAGGGGGTGTCCAAAAGGGAAGAGGGAAGAGTAGGCTGGAGGTGTTGGCAGAGATCCGTATCCCACGGGGTGGCAAAGAATTGGTGTCCAGACTTTTCCCTCAGTCCTCTACAATGACCGTGAAAATGTCATCAGTCCCCTGGATTTTTGTCATCCCAATTATATTCTTGAATAGGACTTCTTACGTCAATTTTGCTGAAACACTTACAAAGCTATGGGAAAAAAATCCTTGGTCCTTTTCCTAACTAGTTGGTGTCAAGCTATAACAGGACTTCACTTTTACCTGTTTTGCAGAACGGTTACATCCATTTTCTCTCTCCTTTGAATGTTAAAAATTGCTTTGAAGCAAGCGGCAAAAGATTATTAAAATCACCATAGAGAGTGTTTCAAATTTAAGAAGTGTGACAAGAACAATCCAATTCTCCTTAAATGAGATGAAGAAAAACCAAAGTACAGTTCCATATTAATTATCTCCATGAAAAGACAGAGGGCTCAAGAAGAAAACCTTGGTCTAGAGGCCAGGTTGCGCAGGTGAAGGAGAGGATGAACCCAAGGACTCACCCGTGAGCAGACTTAAGCTCCTAGGACATGGGAGAGAATGCATCTGGGAGACAAATCTGAGAAAGATGCAATAATGGGTCTGGATCATTGAGTGTAACAGAGGCTGAGCTTCACCCGTTGTTGATTCCCTTGCCTCATCATTTAGAATTTCTAAGATGTAGGACACAGAGGGCCATCAAACTAAATCCATTCTCCATCACTGGCTCGGGCCCCATTCTGAACTGGAGAGCTAGCATGCGATTTCCAAAGAGCTCCATTTCATCCTTCCAAATTCAGGATTAGAAGTATGCTTCATCGATCATACTTCCGTGTACTCCTTCATCTAAAGTGCGTTCAACCTTCCGTGGGGAGTCACCTGTTTGTTTGAAGTAGAAAGGGCACCTTACTACTCTGGAATCTGGACAGCTGAGAGTTTCGTAAGGACAACGTGCTCACACTGTTTGACCTGTTAGCACTGCTCCCTGTGTGGTTTATCATATGACTTGTTGTTATTCTATTTTATCTTCGGTGCATACAATTCAGGAGTGCAGGGAGGGATAGTAGCATGGCTAACAAAATTAACTTCATAGGAGGCAGTTAGGAACTCAATTTTTATTGAGAACTTACTATGTGTTGACAAAGCATAGAACTCATGACATGGTTAAATCTATTTAATGATCATAGCTATCTATGATATAAACTATCACTACATAAATTTTACATATGAGGATGTTAAACAATTTACTCAACATCTTTTCTGGAGCTTTTGGTTCCTGAGCTCACATTGTCAACAACGATTGTTCTCCCTTTCTTGGGCTAAAAGAGGTATAATTTTTATTATTATTTATTTATTTGTTTGTTTATTTAGGGTGTGCAAGCAGGGAGGAGCAGAGAGAGGGGGGGAGAGAGAGAATCCCAAGCAGGCTCCACACTCAACACAGAGCCCAATGTAGGGCTTGATCCCATGACCCTGGGATGATGAACTGAGCCGAAGTTAAGACCCAGATGCTTAACAGGGTCTTAACATTCTTTGCTTAGAATGCTTAACATTCTTTGCCCATTAAACTGTTGTTGGACTTTTAGATTTTTCCATGCCTTAGCTATCATGGATAATGTTTCAGTCAACACAGAGGTGCACACATCTCTTTGCTATCTCGATTTCAATTCTTTTGGATACACACTTAGAAATGAGGTTGCTGGATCATATGCTAATTCTAGTCACTTTTTGAGGAACTTCCATGTCATTTTCCACAGTGGCTACACCATTTTACATCCCCACCAACGGTTCAAATAAGCACAGGGTCCCAATTTCTCTACATCCTTGCCAACACCTGTTATCTTTTTTCGGATAACAGACATCCTAACATGTATCAGATGATATCTTACTGTAGTTTTGACTTGCATTTTTCTGATGATTAGTAATAATGAGCATCTTTTCATATGCCTATTAGTGATTTGTATTTCTTCTTTGGATAAATGTCTATTCAAATCCTTTGCTTATTTTTTTTTTAATTGAGGTATTTGGGGTTTTTTTCCCCCTATTGAATTGTACAAGTTCTTTATATAATTTTGAGATTAATCTCTTATCAGATATATACTTTGCAAATATTTTCCTCTATTCTGTAGGTTGCATTTCCATTCCATTGATGATCATTTCCTTTCCTGTGCAGAAGCTTTTTGATTTGATGCAGACCCATTTGCCTAATTTTGCTTTGGTTGCTGATACTTTTTATACCATATCTAAGAAATCACTGACAAGACTGCTGTCATGGAGGTTTTACTTTATATTTTTATAGGAATTTATAATTTCTTTTAGAAAATTATAATTTCTTCTAGGAATGTCTTCAGGTCTTATGTTTAAATCTTTAATCCTCTTTGAGTTGACATCTGTGTACGGTGTCAGATAAGGGTCCAGTTTCATTCTTTTGCATGTTATATCCAGTTTAACCAACACTATTTGTTGAAGAGACTACTCTTTCTCCATTGTGTACTCTTGATAAACTTGCCTAAGACCAGTTGACTACAAATGAATGGGTTTGTTTCTCGGCTCAATATTCTATTTCATTGTCCATATAGTTGTGTTTAATGTGCATTTCAAAATGGATTATGTCAACTTTTGATGACTGTAAAACTAATACACATAAATTGTAAAAAAAAAAAAATCATAAAGAAGAAAATGAAAATTCCCAGTAATCCCCACTGGATTTAACCAACAGCATCTGGTTCTGTTTAGAGGTTCTAACTATGAACTATGAAGAGATTTACATAATACTCTTTCTACACTATCTCGTTCTATCATCCAACAAATACATGAAAAAAGTATTTGCATTCCCACTTTAAGGATGAGAGAATGAGGGGCGCCTGGGTGGCGCAGTCGGTTAAGCGTCCGACTTCAGCCAGGTCACGATCTCGCGGTCCGTGAGTTTGAGCCCCTCGTCAGGCTCTGGGCTGATGGCTCAGAGCCTGGAGCCTGTTTCCGATTCTGTGTCTCCCTCTCTCTCTGCCCCTCTCCCGTTCATGCTCTGTCTCTCTCTGTCCTAAAAATAAATAAACGTTGAGAAAAAAAATTAAAAAAAAAAAAAAAAAGGATGAGAGAATGGGACTCATGGATTCAATTGTCCTATTTTAATTGTAGAGTATTAGAATAAAAGTTACTTTGATCAGCCTTTACTTTTTCACTTTCCATCTTCATAGTTATGGATATTGTTTTCATATAAAAATGACAATTTCCACAAGACATGATTTCTCTCATTGCCAGGGAAAAATTTGGAAGATGTAATAATTCATGAAAACAATGACATATCTAAATTTCTGATAGGTCAAGGATTTGAAGGCTTCCAGCTTACAAAACTATCCTATCAAGTGCTGATCTGGATAGTATGGCTAGAGAAAATAATCATGGTCAGGTCATATACTCAACATGCCTTATGTTAAAATAATTCTAGGTTTAGATTTAATGACTTACCAATAAGAAGTATTAGGTGGCCAGAAGCAAATGAATGTGCGTATCGACATGATATCTCCACAGAGGATTTTTCTTTTTTTTCCCTTAAAACTTTTAAAATGTTTATTTATTTTTGAGAGAGACCCAGAATGTAAGTAGGGGAGGGGCAGAGAGAGAGAGAGAGAGAGAGAGGAAGGCACAGGATCTGAAACAGGCTGCAGGTTCTGAGCTGTCAGCACAGAGCCCGACGCGGGGTTCAAACACACGAACCACGATATCATGACCTGAGCCGAAGTCAGATGCTTAACCGACTGAACCAACCAGGCACCCCTCACAGAGGCCTTTTCTTTGATGATCTTTCATATTCTCCTGGCTTTGACTAACCAGGTTTTCAATTGGCAAATACATGCCATTATCGATTTAGTCTATTTGAATAGTGTTAATTTATGTTTCAAGAACACTCCAATGAACACACTTACCACATACTCCAGGCATTGTGTGATAAAGAAGGCTGCAAAGCAAATGTCAATTTGTAGGAACTGAACACTTTAAACTCTGTTAGGTACACCTAAGATACTTTTCTGAGTGCGTCAATTGCCAAATATAATCTCTTTTTTTTTAATGAAAAAATCTTTTAAAAAAATTTTTTAATGTTTATTTTTGAGAGAAAGAGAGCGAATGGGGGAGGGGCAGAGAGAGAGAGGGAGACGCAGAATCCAAAGCAGGCTCCAGGCTCTGAGCTGTCAGCACAGTGCCCGACGCAGGGCTCAAACTCATGAATCTCGAGATCAGGACCTGAGCTGAAGTCAGACGCTTAACCCACTGAGCCACCCAGATGCCCCACAAATATGATCTCTTGACTCTAATTTAACTACTGGTTAACTATAGGGGACCACCAACCCAACCATCATGTAAAACAAAGGCTTGCAAAACATAAAAGATACAAAGAAAAGAGACATTTGCTGTCACGGAAAACATCAGTTGGTACATGTGCATTTCCCAAGACAGAAGACAGACCGCACTTGACTATTTATAGCTTTGAGTTGTTCTTTTTTGGGAAACATATCTTTGGAGAAAAGAGTTGTATAGAGATATTTTGCGTATTTTTTTTAGCTTTTCTGGTTTCATGAAGAAACGAATAGTACTAAAAATGACCAAGACTCTTTTTTCTGTTTCAGTGACTTTTCCTTTGCTGATAGACAATCTTACCTACAGGTTTATAATTCAGAGTCATTGAATATAGTTCTGCTATTTTAAGAAGCCAGTTTTAATAATTGATACTTTTTTTTAACCTAAGAGGAAAATTCATACATATCATTCATTAAAAATTCAAGACAGTCAAAAGATTAAAAATATTTCTATTTATCAAATAATTAGGTTTATTTGAGTAACTGTCTTTTTTTTCCCCTAATGATTCAGTTTTATATGTGTCTAGTTTTATTTTTTTTCTTACTACTAAAATTAGTTCTTACAATGGCAATTGGTACCAGGGAAGGAATTGTACAATCATCAGAAATACTAGTGTACTCACAAAACCTATAGATTCTGGAGCACCTGGGTGGCTCATTTGGTTAAGTGTCCTGCTCTTGATTTCAACTCAGGTCATGATCTCACGGTTCATGGGATCGAGACCTGTGTGGGGCTCCATACTGACAGTGAGGAGCCTGTTTGGGATTCTCTCTCTCTCTCGCTCTCTTGCTCTCTCGCTCTCTCTTGCTCTCTCTCTCCCTCTCTCTCAAAACAAGTCAACTTAAAAATATATATAGATTCATGGGCACCTAGGTGGCTCAATCAGTTAAGCATCTGACTTTTGATCTTGGCTCAGGCCATGATCTTGCAGTTTGTGAGTTTAGAGACCCACGTTGGGCTCTGCAGAGCCTGCTTGGGATTCTCTCTCTCCCTCTGTCTCTGTCCCTCCCCTGTTTGCGCTCTCTCTCTCAAAATAAGTGTTAAAAAAATACATAGATTCTTAATTATGGATAACTGTGTAAAACAGGGAAATGCATTTGCTACTTCACAAATTGACTCTGGACCCCTGTCCTGTAACTAGAAGGCAGACATTCCAAAATGTGCATATGATTATACTCCAAAAGTTCACATGAGAGTTTCTCTTATGCACAGTAATTGGCTCGTGAAGTCGACATAAATGAGCCCATATAGTTTACCAGGAATCTGGAAGTCCAAATTGGGCAGGGTGGTGGCGTGGTTGACGAGGAACCAGGGAGGTGGGTGGGGCAGAGCAGGTGCTGCGGGAGTGTCACCAGGGAGAGCTAGCTGCCTGCCAGGGGCCCTCTCGTCCTTCCTGACAGTGCTACTTGAGTTTGCTTGGGTCAGTAACATGCCTACCCCAGGTGAGACACTCGCTTTCCATCCTCCTTGGTACCTGGGTGGACCAGACAGTCTAGGTCTTGCTGATGAGAGATGAGAGGAAACTAGAAGGGAGGAAGGAGAAACCAGAGCTGGGGCGATCCCTTACCCATGTTTTCGTGCACAAATGTGGTCCCGCTGCAGCTATGAGTGGAGCCGTCCTGCCGTGCAGGACGCCCCTGACATTAGTGAGCCCCTAAACTAACACCAGGCAGTATCTACCTCCAGATTCCTCGTTAGAGGAGAAATATATGCGCTGACTCAGTCGCTGTCATCAAACATTCTCTTTCCTGCCGCTGACAGCATCTTACCCAATGCCAGTCCAGGATGGACGCTGTCTCTCCTCTTTTCTCTTGTTCCTTCTTTTTCCTCTTCTCCTCAACAAGGGTGTGTGTGTGTGTGTGTGTGTGTGTGTGTGTGTGTGTGTACGCACGCACCTGCACGTGAGTGTCATATGAGCCTGCACGTGGGTGGGTGCGCGTGCACAGGCACATCAGGTTAGGTGGCGGATGTGGGAGAAAGTGGGAAGCAGTCTGTTGCATGCCCTTGTAGCTTACCTGTAACAACACTTTTTCTTTTTTTTTTTTTTTGAGAGAAGGGAAAATACACGAATGGGAAGGCAGTGTCTGCCGTGTTAATGGCGTAAAGTGGAGGGAAAGGGCCACCCTGGTATCTTCTGAATAAAACTAATTACCCCATGAGGAAAGTCATGTCTACAAAAGAGAAATGTCATATTGGGCGTAAACGGCTCAGCGGCCTGCCTGTTAAAAAACAGTTTGCGATCTAGAGATACTCTCTTTCCCGAGGAATTTTAGAGATATAAGGAGCAGTAGACAGGAGCCAGTTTATTTGCCATTCACTGCACGAGACAGGGGCCTCTCCCCACTGAGGCTGGAAAAGGCAGCAGCCACAAGGAATTGAAATTCAGAAGAATCTGGCTCGTTCCCAGTGAAGACGAAAGCAGGTCTCTGTGCAGGGAGCAGCCCGCCGTCTGGCCTGCAGGTTTCCAGAGTGAGCGGGCCAGATGGCCAGTGCCTCTTCAAGGTCACGGGGGACTGATTAGTTCTCTGCTCCTCGTAGGCTGGCTCTTCACACAACTCAGAAGCCGGAAGACAATTCCCCCTGGTGGCAGAGAAAGGCGCTAGAAACCACCTCCCTGCCCAGCTACCTCTTCGAGGACATGATGGAAAAGATCAACATTAAATACCTTTCATAGAAAAAAAGTCGATGAACACGAATTATTTTCTTGAATGGGACTTCAACATTCATGGCTGAGGGAATCCTCATTTGCCACAGGACACCTCGGATCTTAGATCTGCATTTTCCAGAAACATCTTTATGAAAAGCGGGCAAGTGCATGCACACTTGTTTTAAAACGTTGCAGGTAAGACGTCCCCTTTTTATCTCAATTTCCCAATGTAGGATATTGTGAGAGAAGGGAACCGTCCCTCCAGCTCTGTTTCCAATACAAATCGGCAAAGCAGCCTTGTTTCAGAGGAAAAGAACCAAGGCAGAGGGTTGACATTTTCCCTGAAAAGTAGAAGCCATGACCTAATTGTGAAGTATTTCATCTTACAATTTTTTTCCATATCACTTTAACGCTTGTTAAAGAAACCCCACAAAACTTACACTATATCCTCATAAAATCCATGGGTACTAAGATCGAATGAATCACTTTTTACATAAAATCCTGTGACTTTATTATAGCAAGTGAAGAACATAGAGAATGAGCACCAAACAACACGTCGTTTTTCTAAATGCACCCAGCTTGATTCTCTATTTCGGATATCCCAAGGTATTAGTAACCAGTTTTTAATTTTCCGACCACTCGTTCTTTCCCCTCCCCCACTGTTTCCAGTGTTGCCAAGGGGACTCCTGACTCCACCGCCAAGGTGCCCCCACAGTCCTCTTCCTTGTCCCTTCCAAAACCCGTCCGTCTTATGCTCAGTTTTGTTAGGACTGGTGGTAGGAGTTCAAATGTTTGTTGATGGACTGAGTAGTCAAAATACTAATTGGGATATTATCTTCACGACTGACCATGCTTCCACGTGTGATTCATACCAAATGATACACATGCATTTTCACAAGGGCCTTTAATGCTTGATGTCACAAAGGCACGCATGGAACATCAAATGTGGGCAGGAACAGAGTGAGTCCTAGTTATCGGTAGAACCTACGGTGGCCCTGAGAGCATGACGTCGACACGGGCTCACATACTGGTTGAGGGGTGGCCTTGTAAGGCAGAGGCCTGTGGAGACCACACGAGGCTGCTGACCTGCCACCAGCCTGGCGGGATATCCAGTAGGAGTCACAGTGCTGACAGCTCGCTTCACCAGAACTCTCCCCAGAAAGCAGGAGGGGTGGACAGAAGGAATATTTGAACAAGCTGCTTGGGGTGGGACCTGCTGGTATTGATGTTGCCAGATGGCCGGGCCCTGGAAGCCCTCGGATAGTGTGGGGGACGGAGGTCTTAGTGGGCAAGTGGGGCCCCAGCCCTGGGCCCATCTTTCTCTTTCCCTCCGCGTGGCACTCAGCCTCAAAGCAACATCCACATTTTTATTTCTGTGTTTGTTCGTCTTTAAGGAATATTACTTTGAAGGGGACGACGTCCTCTGTTTCTGGAAGGGTGAGGTCTCAGGCTAGCCCTGCAATGAGAGACTGAGAGAAGAGCTGAAGATAGGCTGTGTGGGGATTTTTCAGACACACCCATTTGCTCCCAACCTGCAGTCAAAACGCGGGAAGAACATGGCACCACCTCAGCTCACAGTGTGCCTGGTTCCAAGCAGCACTGCTGATCGCGCTAAGCGGGGAACGTTCTGATTCTAATAAAACCTCTTTTGGCTTCTGGCCTTTTACACAAGGGGTTATGTCATAGAGCAAACTGCCAAATTCCCAAGTGCTGAGCCTGCCCTTTCCTCCTCTAGTCCTGTTCCACTCACCTCTTCTTCTCCTTCTTCTTTGAAATGACAAACTGAAATAGTTCATCCTGGGAAGAGTTCGACCATTTAAAAATAATAATTTGGGGGCACCTGGGTGGTTCAGTCAGTTGAGCATCCGACTCTTGTTTGGGTTCAGGTCATGATCTCACAGTTTGTGGGTTCGAGCTCCACATTGGGCTCTGTGCTGACAGTGTAGAACCTGCTTAGGATTTTCTCTCTCCCTCTGTCTCTCTGCCCCTCCCATGCTCGCACTCTCTCTCTCTTTCTCTCTCTCCCTCTCTCTCTCTCTGCCCCTTCCCCATTTGTGCACATGAGTGCACTCTTTTCTCAAAATAAATGAACATTTAAAACAATGATAATAGCTATTATTATTATTATTAGGGTGTATAGAGACAGAGTTTTAATTTCAAAGCTTTGGATCTGAGGCATTGTATACGTATGCCCGGCTACGGGCTCCTCTCCAAAGGTGTGTAAACATTTTCCACTTTTCCATCTTTTTTTTTTTTTTTTTTTTTTTTTTTAACGTTTATTCATTTTTGAGACAGAGGGAGACAGAGCATGAATGGGGGAAGGTCAGAGAGAGAAGGAGACACAGAATCCGAAGCAGGCTCCAGGCTCTGAGCTGTCAGCACACAGCCCGACTAGGGGCTCGAACTCATGGACCGCGAGATCATGACCTGAGCCGAAGTCGGTCGCTTAACCGACTGAGCCACCCAGGCGCCCCATCCACTTTTCCATCTTAAATAAATACGACCCCGTCCTGCATTTACTCTTTCTCTGTCCTTCACAGATGGGCTTCCAGGATCTACGTAAGATCCAGGCAAAGTCGGTCTGGTTTACGATCCCATGTTCAGTGTATCACGCAGTGCCTGTCGTAAAATGTGTGCTCAGGAAGTATTTATTGAATGGATGAAGGAATGAGATGAAGGAATAAATAAGCGAAGGGTCTACTCTCTCATACCTCGTCCTGTATATGTGAATAAAGTTGCGCAGAACAGTTACGGTCAGTTTAAGAGATTATCACAAAGCGAAAACCCGTGTAATTACCACTCAGACTGTGACATGTAATGTTGTCAGCATCCCGGATAAGTACTTGGACCACTTCCCAATGTTCCCTCCCTGCAAAGTTAATTACTATCCTGATTTCTAAATTACCGTAGTCTAGTTTTACCTGTTTTGGGATCCTATATAAATGGAATCACACATGTGTTCTTCTGTGTCTGATTCAGTTTGCTCAACATTGTATTTGTGAATTTCACCTACATAGTTGTAGGTGTTTTTTGTTCATTTCTTACGGAAACATCGTAAGAATATATCATAATTTATCCAATACATTGTTGAAGGACTTTTATTTATTTATTTTTTTCCAGTTCGAGGCTGTTGCTTTTGCTATGACCAGTTTGTTCATGTCTCGTTTGCATGCACCTATGTTTCATGGGAGCAGAAATGCTGTGCTATAGAATACATGTGCTTAGGGGTGCCTGGGTGGCTCAGTCACTTAAGCGTCCGACCTCAGCTCAGGTCATGATCTTGTACTTTATGGGTTCGAGCCCCGCATCGGGCTCTGTGCTAGAAAGCTTGGAGCCTGGAGCCTGCTTTGGATTCTGTGTCTCCCTCTCTCTCTGCCCCTCCTCTCCACCCCCCCCCCCCCGCCCGCAACCTCTCTCTCACAAAAGTAAATAAACATTCAAGAAAAAAAAAAAAAAAAGAAGGTGTGTGTTTAACTTCAGTGGAAAAATCCAAGTGCTATAGTGTCGGTTTATACTCCCAGTACTTGCTGAGAGTTTTGATGGCTCTAAACCCTCACAAAAACATGACATTGTCATACTTTGAATTTTACCTCTTCTAGTAGGTAGAGTGATAACTCATTGTGGGTTTAATTTGCATCTCTCTGATTGTAATTTAGCTTGAACACATTTTTAAGTGTTTATTGACCATTTTGATTTCCTCCTTTATGAAACATTTGGTCAAATCACTTGCTTGTTTTTTATTGGGATGTCCATATTTTCTCATTGATTTGTAGGAGGTCCTTTATTCTAAATATGATGTAAATATCTTATCTCACTCTGTGGATTGTCTTTTCACTTTCTCAAGTGTGTGACTTTTATCCATAGATTATGATTAATGAATGAATCCTGTAGAACTGCAGGGCATGAGATACATACCCAAAAATCAATTACATTTTTAGTCACTAGTAAAAAAATAAATAAATAAATAAATAAAGTTAAGGAAACAATCCTATTTACAACCACATCAATAACAATAAAATATATAAGTTGAACAAAGGAAATACAAAGCTTATAGCCTGACAACTACAAATTATTGTTTTAAAAATTTCAAAAAGTCTTCTATAAGTAAAAACACGTGTCATATTTATGGATTGGAAAACCTAATATTACCAAGATGACAGTATTCTTCAAACTGATCTGAAGATTCAGTGCAATCCCTATCAGAATTCCAGCCTGCTTCTTTGCAAAAAATTGGAAAGCCGAACTAAAATTTATTTGAAAGTTCAAGGGTCCCATAAGAGCCTAAACAATCTTGAAAAAAATAAGAATTTGGAAGACTGACACCTTTTTTATTTCAAATTTACTGCAAATCTGTAGTAATCAAGGCAGTGTGTGCTGACATAAGATGTTTGGTGTAGAGATCAATGGGGTAGAATTGAGAGTCCATAAACAAACCTTCATATTCATGACCAATTGATTTTTTTACAAGGGTATCAAGACCATTCAATAGGGAAAGAATAGTCTTTTCAACAAATGGTGCTAGGACTAGGGCACGTCCAAATGCAAGCGAATGAGGTAGGACGTCTCATATGTAAGCAGTAACTTGAAGTGAGTCATATACCCACATGTCCTAGATACAACTGGAAATCCCAGAAGAAATGGTTGGCTTTTCAAAAAGTTTATACACACACTGTTCTTATGTTCTACCAATTTTATATGACAACTTTATTGAGGTATAATCTGACTTACTGATGTCTGTTTTCCCCCTCCTAACTTTAATTCCATTTTCTTCCACATCTTAATGTCATTCATATGTGAATTACCTTATTGAAAATCTCTCTCTCTGGGACAATTATATATATGTTAGATATTTTCACTCTCCTCTTTTTTAGATTTCTTTTTGCATTCTCTGCCTCATTTTGGATTTTTTTTTTCTGTGTTCTTTTAGTTCCTTCATTTTCGTGTTAGCTGTGTCTAATTTGCTGATAATCCTTGTAATAAATTCTTAATTTTAGTCATTTATATTTTCATTCCTATAATTTTTATCTTTACATTTTATAGTTTCCAGTGCTTTTCTTTAGCTCTGGTTCTGTCTTTAATATCCTTGCAAATGCAGGTCTGTTTCTATTGTTTGTTTGTTTTCTTCTTTTTAATTCATGTTATTTATCTGATTGTGTGTGGGTCCTTGCTGATTGAGTGCAAGGCATTGTAAACAGAATTGTGTAAATATCCTTGAAGCCTAAAACAATGGTTCTGTCCTCCAGAGAGCATTTAATTTTTAAAGTGAAATTTGCTGGGGCGCCTGGGTGGCGCAGTCGGTTAAGCGTCCGACTTCAGCCAGGTCACGATCTCACGGTCCGTGAGTTCGAGCCCCGCGTCAGGCTCTGGGCTGATGGCTCAGAGCCTGGAGCCTGTTTCCGATTCTGTGTCTCCCTCTCTCTCTGCCCCTCCCCCATTCATGCTCTGTCTCTCTCTGTCCCAAAAATAAATTGAAAAAAAAAATTAAAAAAAAAAAATTTTATTTTATTTTATTTTTTTTTTTTATTTTTTTTTTCAATGTTTATTTGTTTTTGGGACAGAAAAAAAAATTTTAAAGTGAAATTTGCTTCTGGCAGGTATTGGTACTGGATTCTGGCTCACCTTAATCCAACCCCAGGGTCTGAAATGATTTAAAGCTCTGTTAAGGAATTCTGAGACTTGCTCATTTCTTTTTTTAAAGCTCGCTTTTACCTGGAGATGTGCCCTAAAAGCTTCATAACTTAAATCTCAGATAATTTGGCAGGACCCCTCTCCACTCACTATCTGTAAGACTTGGTGTCCTTTTTATCTATGATCTCATGAGGCAAAATACTACTCATAATTTTAGTCTTTTTTTTCCTACACTTTCCAGAATTTAGAAGATGCCATTAATGGGGTGCCTGGGTGGCTCAGTCAGTTAAGTATCCGACCCTTGATTTCAGCTCAGGTCATGATCTCATGGTGTGTGAGTTCGAGCCCTGCATCAGGCTCCGTGCTGACAGCACAGAGCCTGCTTAGGATTCTCTCTCTCTCTCTCTCTCTCTCTCTCTCTCTCTCTCGCTGTCTCTTTCTCTCCCCCTCCCCCACTTCTGCTCTCTCTCTTTCAATAAATAAACTTAAAAAAAAAAAAAAGAAAATGCCATTAAGTGAAATTGTACCCAAAAGTTTCTTCTCCTGGATCTAACTTCTAAATATGTTATAACCTTATTAGATCTGTCTCAAATCTTCCTGCAGACATTAAGATTATGCCCAAGTTTTCTGGTTGTCTGTAATAGAAGTATTTACCCAAAGTTTCTAGTCTACCCTCTATTCATTCTTAAATCTACAGTATTGAGTTTTCCCACCACATCTCCACAAAAACTTCTTTCTATATATATATAAGTCACCAACAGCCTCCATATCTGAACGTCTGATGGACAGTTACAGCTCTTAGCTTTCTCAAATACGCCCAATCATTTGATTCTGTTCTCCTCTTCTTCCTCTTCAAATTTCCCTGGGGTGCCTGGGTGGCTCAACCCATTGAGCATCTGACTCTTGATTTCATTCAGCTCAGGTCATGATCTCACAGTTCATGAGTTTGAGCCCTGCATTGGGCTCTGCACTAACAGTGTGGAGACTGCTTGGGATTCTCTGTCTCCCTCTCTGTCTGCCCCTCTCCTCCTCGTGAGCACTCTCTTTCTCTCTCAAAATAAATAAATAAATAAACTTTAAAAAAAAATCCCTGTTGATGTCCTTCTTTCCCATGTGATCTCTTCTCATTCTGCTTTGTCAGTATTTCCTCCTCTCCCCAACAATTACACCCTCTCTCTGAGTGAGCACATCCACTCCAGTGACTTCAATTAGCATCTACATATTGATGACCTTCAAAGTCATGCCTCCAGAGAAGACCTTTCTGTTAGCTCTAGCATGCTGCCTGGCTACGCAGAAAATGACTCTACTCAGATATCTCATTAGCATCTCAACTTGAATGTCACCAAATGGCATCATCTTTCTCTAAGCTTCAGAGTCATTCTTGATTCCTTAGTTCTACATCGTCACTCAGTTTACAAAACTTGCTGATGATTTCTTGTTAATATTTCTCAAATATATCCCTCCGCATTGAGTCTGCTTTGGACCAAACCACAGCATGTGTAACCTTCTTGACCCAACATTTGTTCTTGCAGCTTCAAACATATTCTGTCTCTGTGTCCATCATCGTCAACAAGGGGGCTCCGTATCACAGCAGCTCAGGAACTCAGACTCACGGGCTCCGTCTTGGCATGTGCTTGAATGATCACAGGAACAGGGAGAGGAGAGCATGCCAGACCTCACACCGGCTCCTGAAGTGTCTGCCCCAGAGTAACTCATGTCAACTTCTGTCCACATTCCATGGCTGAAGTGAAACATGAGCACACCTAACCCCACCACGGGGGCTATAGAATCACCCCCAAGGTTAGGTGAGTCCGCCATATTTCTCTTTTCTCCCCATCCTTCCTTCTCCACGACATTAACAAAGTCAGCTCCTACTCTACATTTTGCTTCCTCGGAAAGTGTTTCCTGCTGTCATACGCGGGGCTGATTGCATCATTGAACTTCATCCATCAAACTAACCCTTGCTTGGTTTGTGCTCCTTGCTTCTGCCATGTTGTATGATTCATGAGGCCCAGAGTCCCTGTCTGCCTCCTTTGCCCCTATGTCCTCTGTGTCAAGCCCAGCACCTGGCTTTGACAGGTTTTTATGAAGTAGCCATTGAGTGAATGGATGAATGGTTCTGGGTTGTCAAGGGGAGCATCATACACAACTTAATCAGTAAAGTTGATCAATATTTGGTAAATTAATCCACCAGAAGGAGATGGGAACAACTCCTTTCTGACTGGAAAATATAGCTGCTGATGCCGTGTAACAAGGCCTGCATGTTCATACCCCTATGATCATACACTGGTTGGTTAACTTCTTTGCAAATCTATACACACTTACAAGATGTAAATGCTGCCTGTGCTAGTTAGTGCATACAGTTGCTGAGAGGATGAAGGCCAGCATATCGTACTGCAGCTCATTTTTTTTAATGTTTGTTTGTTTTTGAAAAACAGAATGTGAGTGGGAGAGGGGCAGAGAGATGAGACACAGAATCCAAAGCAGGCACCAGGATCTGAGGTGTCAGCACAGAGCCCGACATGGGGCTTGAACTCACGTGCTGTGAGATCATGACCTGAGCTGAAGACGGATGCTCAACCGACTGAGCCACCCAGTTGCCCCCATATCTAGCTCATTTTTGAGAGTCACAACTCAAAACAGATGTTTTCAGGAAGTCCTCTATCATTTCTCCCTTTCTCTTCATCTACCCTTCTCTGTATATCTGTTTCTTTTGTGTCCTTTGCCTCCCCTTTGTGATGTGTAGAGTTGACATGTGAGGTCTGTTGGAGGCACTGTGGGAACTGCAATCATTAATCTACTTTCATCCCCATGACCTAAGTACTGTTTCTATCTCTAGTTTTAACTTCTGTTAGGTAAACAGTGGCTTTACTTGATAGTCCTTCATTTTTCTAGGGTTCAGCTACCACGTAAATGATTAGTTGGAATAACACATGCGTCATGTTTCCCTCCATGCAGCAATGATGAAATTTTATTTATACTCTGAGATTGTAGACCTTCACATGGGAGTTCTACTTCCTGTCACTATAGCCATTTGTAAAGACAGGACAGTCTGGGTTCAAATCCTAGCCCTGTCACCCTGTTGCTTAATAGCTGTCCTGGCTAATTTCAGTCTTGGCTCATTTAGATTACTTTCCATGTGTCAGTTTCTATTTCTTTTAAATAGGAATTAAAAAGCTACCTCATAGACTTTTTTTGTTTTTGAAGATTACATACAATTGCATAAAAATGCCCAGCATAGGGCATATGCCCAGCAGGATCGCTATAAATTATAATTGTTTTAATATTTATTATATCATTGTACACTTAAAAAGATAGTTGGGTATAATTCATTAGTGTAGACACAAATGGTAACCTATTCAGAACATGGCTAATAATAATAGACATGGCCTCATGTCACTTTAGTCTGAAGATGGTTTGAGAAAAAGGTCTTTGACAGTTGTAATTATACCACAGCTTGAAATTGTTCTGGGATAAGAAAAATCAATGAAGTTAATAAACAATATAGATAATATATAATGGTATTAATTATACTATATATTATTAAGTGCAATAATTATTACAATGGCTAATATTTATTGAGTACCTATGGGTTCCAAGCACATTTCTATAGATACGGTAAAATCTATTGTGAGTAACTTGTTCTGCGAGTGTTCTGCAAGACGAGCCAACATTTCTAATAAATTTTAACTTGATAAACAAGCGATGTCTTGCAATACGAGTAGTACGTGGCACTAAATGTCACATGATCACAACTGAGCCAACGGTTCTCAAAATTCGCTTTGATATATAAATGCTTTGGATTACAAGCATGTTTCTAGAGTGAATTATGCTCGAAAACCAAGGTTTAACTCAAGTTTCTATGTATCAACTCATTCAATCCACACAACTACCTTATGATATAGCTCCATGCACTTCATTTTTCACATGAGGGAACTGAGGCATAGACATACCTGAGATCACACAGCTAGCAAAGCATGCTGGCTGAGACATTGTCAAACGCAACCCACCTCTGAAATCCAGGATCTAACTCAATGTTGTCGATAGGATTTTCCGAGGCAATGGGAATCCCATTTGGAATGTCACTAGTGAAACGGAGGCACGTTTTAAAATTTAATTTAATTTAAATTTTAATTTTAATAGACACATGTGACAGCTACCATAGTAGCATAGCTGTAGCCTCTATGCTCTCCTCCTCCAGCAAAAATAAAAACACCCAAAACATTCACAATAAAATTGAGGCATACAAACTTAAAAAAAAGAAAAATTGAGTATCTTTAGGTCCATATACTTGAATTAATTATTTGTATTTGTGTCTGATGGAATGTAGCCAAGGCATTAAAAAAAATTCTAACTTTGTTTAATAAAATAATTAAGGCCTTAAAGTTTGCTCCGAAAAATGAAAGTTGAAAGCATATAATATAATGCAAATTGGATGCCACATTACTGGAAAAAAACATAGCATAAACAGAGTTAAAGGCCATTGACAGGCCAGGAGAATGTTTTTGTGACCTGTCATGGACAAAGAATTAACCTGAACAACATGAAGTACCAACAAAGAAGAGACAAAAGCATAACATAAAAAATGGATAAAGGCATAAACAAACAGCACAATTGATCAGGCAAAAGATAAACCAACATATTATGGGATATCCAACTTCACTAAGAAGAAAATTGGAGAAGGCTGGGGTGGTTGTGCCACTGGCCACCTCTAGGGAGATGGTGGAATTGGCTTCTCTTCCAGTTCTTAGAGACTGGCCACCTTAGCCTGGGAGTTGTGTCTCTAGAGCAGTTGAGAGTCCCAGGAATTAATCAGGGAGGGCTTGAGTTCCTGTCCACCCACTACCCAGCCCTGTGATTTGGGGTGATCCCTTTACATCTCAGCCCCTGTGTCCCATTTTGCAAGGATTTGCAGAAGGATACCCTGGCTCAAATGGCAATACTCGCTAACCATGTGTCTGTGAATGTGGACCACTGCAGCACTTTATATAAAAGAAAACATGACCAATGAACACCACTACTCTTCTCAGTAGCTCTGGCTTTTTTTTGCTTTGTTAGAATTTGGTTTTGAAAAAATTTTAAAGTGTGTGAATTCAATTCTTCAGACTTACATGGAAGAGGAAATGTTGCAAATGGCATTTATGATTCATTGTTCAATTGACAAATACTCTTGCCTGCTCAAGACTCTGGACCGTGCACTGTGGAGGAGAATCTGTGAGCATATGACCAGATCTAGATCAGGAAATTCGATATGGCCCCAAAGGGAACAGCACAGGACACATCACTGTATGTGCCGATTGAGAGACCCTCACGATCTATACTTTATCCAACCCCTGATCCCTGAAGTGTCCTGTTTTCCAAACCATGGGAATGCATAGGAACAGCCAACTTTATAGTTCATACTCCTGCCTTATATTATTATTTAAGGGATAATTTTTGACTCTTCAATTAAAATGCACAGTCAATTTCAAAAGTATTTCCATTTGGATTTTCCGGGTAAAACTACATTTAAGCTGAAAAGATTTACCTTTTTATTCTTTTTTTTTTTAAATAAGAGTTTGTTTTTAAGTAATCTCTACACCCCATGTGGGGCTTGAATGTATGACCCTGAAATCAAAAGTTGTATGCTCTACCCATTGAGCCAGCCAGGCATCCCAATTTATCTTTTTATTCTTAATAAAAGACTAGGTGTAGAGTTGAAAGAATTTAAAATTCCTTTCTACTTCATCAAAATGTGCTTATTGTCCCCACAGATGGAAGGCAACTATAATTTACAGTATGTGTGAGTTTATTGGGTCTAAAAATGTTGTGTCATTATTTATATCTTTTGTAAGAAAGACCTTGTCTGGGGAGAAGGAAAACAGCCTTAGGCTGCCAAACTTGGTTGATATAATTATTGGCTAAATAAAGACTGAGGTTTTCTTCCTGCTAAAACATAAATATTGATTTATTATTGCATGCTTTCCATATTTTGGAGTCCCTGAGCATTGTTTGTAGAGCGTGGAAAAAGAGACACTTAACTCTTATTGTCACCAAGCATGCCAGGTGCTTGTCATTCCCCTGGACTCAGGGTTTATGCATGGGGGCCACAATGAGTACTACACAGGTTGGTCTTGTCACACTTTTTTGAAGACAAATCTCTTTGATCTTCGGCTTATATGTGTTTTGTGTACTGCATGATGATTTTCATGAATTGCTTTTCCCTTATTTCCAAGTAGAGGGTAGAAGAGAATGGGGAAACAAAACAACCCACAGAAGGACACTGAATGAATTAAGACATTCATTCTTCCCATGAACATATATCAAGTGCTTACTATTTGCCAGAATTAGTGGATAGTGGCTGGGATTCAAAGATCAATCAATATGATAGCATCCTTGCCGTCTGGAAGCTTAGAGTCTAGAAGAGTGCATCGTGATTTAAGCCAATGACAAAGACTGGTTAATGTCAACTGGCTGAGTCATTCTGCCTAATTGGTTGCTTTGTGAATCTTCTCTTGTGCACGCTTTCCTGTGATATAGCAATTATCCTACTTTGTGCCCACCTACTCTTTTTTTTTCTGAACCCTAGGGCAGACAAATCTGTTTGTGGTTCCTCAGTACTACCCCTCCCCATTGCAGTTCACAGCCCAGGTGGGTGTGGGAACCCATCGTTCCCATGCGTCCATCTTTCTGGCGTCCTCTCTGTGGTCCCTCTATCCTTCGTTGCACAGGAGCTGTTCAGTCAGCACTCAGTTCTTCTTCAGGGGAAATTGCTCTATATGTGAGTATAGATTTGGTGTGTCTGTGCAGGAGGTGAGTGCAGTGTCTTCCCAAATAGTCATCCTGGACCCCCCATGTGCTTTTGTACAGCCTCCCATGTGCCTCCACCGACACTTCTTTGTGTCCATCATTCAATCTCCTAGTCTGCAGGTTCTTGACCAGCTGGTCAGGCCATTCATCACTGTCTCACTAGTCTTGACTATATTCTGTCCTATGCTCACTTCTCTCTCTACACACATGGATGGCCAAGTGTGTTGCCCAAAGCCCTGCCCATTGGGAGGATTTCCCTCTCCACTGCCTTTCAAGGCCACACTTGAGTGAGGCTATGCTCAGTTTTTGTTATGACCTCAGCATTCTCGGGCTCTCCAGTGGAGACACAAACGTGAGGCCAAGGATGGTGCAGACAGTGTTTAGTGAAGGCTCATGTTTGGGCACGAGGGAGACAGCCTTAGTAAGACGAATACCGGAATCAGGATGCTCCCCCAACAATGGTCAGGGAAAGTTTTTGAAGGGCCTGAGGCAGGAAAACAGTGATATCTAGGCATGCAGGGGTAGGGAAATAAAGAAAATTGGGGGCACGAGTGCAGTTGACAGAACAAGCTCTTTCATTCATTGTTTGTATTTATTTGTATGTTAAGTCTCCACCCTGGGTGTGATTTTTAGCATTACAATGAAAGGCAAGGGGGCCATCGTGTCTCTGACTGGCCTGGTCTGGTTTTTGCGGAAGCAAGCCAGTTGTACGTTGGGCCCTGGAGCTTGTTTCAAGCTTGCAGCTTTTTGACTTTCTGATGGGAAGCAGCACCTACAAGGTGGGCTGGAGAAGCGGGCTACCTGAGGGGGCCTGAGGTCTTCTGCAAGTTCCCGTCCTGTAGAAGAAGTGCCTCAGAAAAGAAAACTACAAATAGGCAGGCAGATTGTGAAAGAGCTTTTATTTTGCAGCCGACTGAAATTGTAAGGAGATTAGGGCCCAGGGCAACTTCAGGCCAAGGTCTGCTTTGTCAGGCAGGTGCCTCAGAATCCCTGTATCACCCAGCTACACCCTGAGCCCATCTACCCGTCATACCCAGCTAGGCTTTCCACTCTCCTGCTGTACAGGATATGACACAAATCCACAGGATGAGAGGAGTATAGTCTCTTCCGAGGAAAGTGCCAGAGGGTTTGGTTGTACAGGAGATAGTTGTATCATGTTAGTCTAAAGAATGTGCTATTATCTTTATTTGAGAATGAGCTATGGTTTAGAGAACATGTGTCTGGCTGCCACATTGGCAAGGGGTGGACTGTGGCAGACTTGAAGATGTTCCTTTTTAAAAAAATTTTTTAACAATTTATTTTAGTGTTTGAGAGACAGAGAGAGGCAGAGCGTGAGCAGGGGAGGGGCAGAGAGAGAGAGGGAGACACAGAATCCAAAGCAGGCTCCAGGCTCTGAGCCGTCAGCACAGAGCCCGACGTGGGGCTCGAACCCACGGATGCAACATCATGACCTGAGCCGAAGTTGGATGCTCAAGTGACTGAGCCACCCAGGCTCCCCGAAGGTGTCCCTTTGACTAGTCAGAGAGACATTTCCCAGGATTCCTTTTCAGTACATTTCCAGCTATGATGAGGCATAAGAGGTGTTTCCGTGCACAATTTGGAGGGTAGAAGTGAAGCAGAAGTCATTTCACTTTTTACGCTCGGAGGTTCAGGACGGATACTTGTGTGGCCCAAGCATGTTCTGAAGCACGTGCACACACACACGTTGCTACTTACCCACCACAGGCCAGCTCACTGGTGTGGGGAAGCAGCCAGGGATGTGTATGCTCTTTGAGTTCATTCTTGCTGGGCTCAACTGTTTTTCTCAACTAATATATGTGTGTTCTATTGCTGTTGTAACAATTTACCAAAATTTAGTGATTTAAAACAACAAAAATGTATTATTTTACAGTTCTGGAGGTCAGAGTTCCAACACATGTCTCACTGAGCTAAAATCAACATGTCAGCAGGGCTGTGCTCCTTTCTGGAGGCTCTAGGGGTGAGTCCATTTTCTTGCCTTTTACAGCTTCTAGAGCTGCCCATGTTCTTGCCATGTGGCTGCCTTCCTTTACCTTGAAAATCATCAATGTCACCACATCTCTTTTTTTTTTTTTTTTAATTTTTTTTTTTCAACGTTTATTTATTTTTGGGACAGAGAGAGACAGAGCATGAACGGGGGAGGGGCAGAGAGAGAGGGAGACACAGAATCGGAAACAGGCTCCAGGCTCTGAGCCATCAGCCCAGAGCCCGACGCGGGGCTTTTACAGTTCTGGAGGTCAGAGTTCCAACACATGTCTCACTGAGCTAAAATCAACATGTCAGCAGGGCTGTGCTCCTTTCTGGAGGCTCTAGGGGTGAGTCCATTTTCTTGCCTTTTACAGCTTCTAGAGCTGCCCATGTTCTTGCCATGTGGCTGCCTTCCTTTACCTTGAAAATCATCAATGTCACCACATCTCTTTTTGATCAAGGCTGAGAAAGATTCTCTGTGTTTCTATGCTCCTTTCTGGCCCATCTAGATGATCCAGGATGGTCTCTGCATTTCCAGATCCCTACCCTTCTACCCTTACTCACATAGAGTCCCTTTGACGTGTAATATGACATATCCAGGGTTCCAGGGATTTGGAGAGGGACATCTCTGGAATCCATTATTCCGCACACCACAGCTGACTCATACACCATGACTCCACCATCGAACAACACTTCTTTGTGGGGGTACCCACCAAAACGTGGCCTTCTCCATGTCTTCCAGGGCTGTTCTCCCCCTAGAAACTTCAATTCTTCATGGCCATTCCTCCAGCACCCTAGACTCAACATATGTAAAGGAATGCGTCTTCCTGCCCAGCTCCCTGCTCCTTCTGATGCTAGTCTCCTGTCGGAGTCTGTATGCTGCTCCTTCTCCTTCTAAAAACGCCTCTGAACAGTTCACAGTGCTATACATCACAAAATAGAATAAATCAGTAGATAAGCAGGAAGGACTCATTGCAAGATACAGACAGAGAAATAAAGCAACAAGAAGGTAAGTCTAGTGCACAGGACATTCTCTCAAGTCCTGTTTAATCACCAACATAGGCTCACAGGTATGGCTCTGAGTTTCCTTGACATCGGAGCAGAGAGTAAATAATGATCATTCACAAGAATTTTTTTTCAAGCATTTCTGGCAGCAAGTTCTATTTTTATTTTTGCAGTAATTTATTCTAAATATCCCCAAATATAAACAGATTAAAGCCAAAGTGTTCCTGAAGGACCATCTCTCTCGCCCTGCTCATTGGGCATGTCAGGGTAACTCTAGCCTTGCGCCTTTGCATTGTGTTATTCCTCATCCCTGGAGCACCTGTGTCCAGGTATCCACACTACCTGCTTCTTTTCTTCCTTCGGTGATCTGCTCACATGCCGCTTGTCCCCCACCTTCCCCTTCTCTTACACTGAGTTACTTTTCTAGGACCCTACTATTGACATATTTTGTATTCAATGTGGCCACTCCCATTTGGAGGAGTCACAGCAAGATGCATATGGCAGCCCACATCCCATACATGGAGATCTTCAAGTTGGAAGTCAAGCAAACAAAAGGTTAAATAAAATATGCTCTGGCATCCTTTCAGACAAGTGCACCATTTTAATGAACAAATTAAAAACATGGTTTTTAGATCACTGGAAGTCATTCCGGATGAAAGGCAAATAACTTAATGATCATTGCTCACATCTGGGTGTTCTGTTCATGGACAGTGTAGATTGCATTAATGATAAAATAACATACATATATAATTTGTAAATTACCATTTTTTTATTCCATATGATTTATTTTTTAATATAGTTTTAACAAAACTGATATTCTGTAGACAGAAGTGATTTAAAGGATTAAACAGTAAAATATCATTATATTTAAAATGTACTTTAAAAAGTACACTAGAGAAAATATAGGATGCCTGGATGGCTCAGTCGGTTGGGCATTCGACTTCGGCTCAGGTCATGATCTCGCATCTCGTGGGATCTCACATCTGTGCTAACAGCTCAGAGCCTGGGACCTGCTTCGGATTCTGTGTCTCCCTCTCTCTGCCCCTCCCCCACTTGTGCTCTTTCTCTCTTTCTCTCTCTCTCTCTTTCTCTCTCTCTCAAAAATAAATAAACATTTAAAAATTAAAAAAAATATATAAAAATTTTGAAAAATTAAAATTATTTCTGGATTTTAGTTTACAAATTTTATTCTATTCTAGATATCCCAAATTATCTATTAAAATTAAAAGGCAAGAATACAAATTATAATTAACAACTCTTTATTTACTTATTTTATTATTTTTTTAAATGTTTATTTATTTTTGAAAGAGAGAGTGCAAGTGGGGTAGGGGCAGAGAGACAGGGGGACAGAGGATCTGAAGCAGGCTCTGTGGTGACAGCAGTGAGCCCGATGTGGGGGTCGAACTCATGAACCCTGAGATCATGACCTGAGCCAAAGTCCAACACTCAACTGACTGAGCCACCCAGGCGCCCCAACAATTCGTAATTTAAATTAAGAAAATCCTTAAGGTCTATTTCTTTAGTTTTGTAAAAATTTAATTAAATCTCATTGCACATTTTTACAAAAGTGAAACTAGTGTTCAGTGTCCTTTTTGTCACCAAAGTCAAGATTAGGCTTTGTTTCTGGGTTCACGTCATGACTTATAAATATACAAATACAATGATGGGATTCTCATTCACCAAAACAACAGATGTGAGAACACTCTGGTTTGTTAGATGAGCTCCCAGAATATGAATCAGGAGGACAAACAAAATCGAACGCAAGCACAGTTAGGGACATACCTCCCTATGCAAGAGTCTCTGATGTTCATGATACAGGAGGCAAAGGCTTTGACACACTGATGATAACTTGGGTTTCTCTCTTACTCAAACGCACCTGCCATTCAGAGCCTCCTACTTTGAAGCCAGTCTTTGCTCATTGCCAGCATTCTTGTATTTTCTCACTTACATTCCAGAAATGGTCTTCATTCATTCCCTTATTTATTGCCAAGGAAAGCCACACACAAAGGAAAGCCAGCTTGGCGAGGCACATGGCCTTCCCTGTCTTGGTCAGCACTGAGACCCAAGGCATGAGCTCCAAGTCAGGAACAACATGGACTCACCTTCATGCAGATGACACAATTACGTTGTACTAAAATCTGCAAGGTGGGCATTTTCATTTCCATTTGGCATGTGACAAAACGGAAGTACAAAGTGCCTGCAAAGCTACGGGGGACAAATCAGGGACCTGGATACAAACCTGTTTGACTTCACAGCCTGTGCCTGGTACAGCAGAGACCAGAGTTGTGTCTCTAAGGAGCTGAAGTGGACACCCATGCCAGGAGAGATAGCTCCTCCTCTGTGTTCTCGGAGAAGTCAGCTTCTTTCTGGGCACTTTCTTCACCATGATCAGGAGATCAGCCTTATTCAGGAGGATTTGCTTCTTTGTCCTGGTGTCCTTTCCTCCCCTACAAACTCCATGGCAGTGGCAATGAGCGTGATGTCCGGAATATAAATGTTGCATGATCTAGAACTTCTCTTTTACAGCAAAGGCATCTTTGTAGTACTGGCTTTGTTAGTCTACGCAGACACTTGTGGCAAAGATAGGCGAGCATTGTGGTGTCAAGCCACCCACCTCCTGGGAAGGCAGAGGTTACAATGCAGACACTTCAGAATAGGGGTCACTATTGACCGACTTATCAGTTAAAGTATTGGATTTGTTGAGAATCACCTGCTACTCTTAACCAAAATGAAATTCCAGCGGTCACTTAGAGCCAGGGCTTTGAAAGTAAGGGAGAACGGTGAATGGATTGACAGTCAGTTCAGCGAGCATGTTATAGACTCAACTCTGCTGGGCGTGGTCCCTTGAGCTGCAGGTGTGGATGTGGACCCATGGTCCCTGTCCTCAAGGTGCTCATTTTCTACTGGGAAAAGAGGACAAACATATATGATTAAAAGAAAATGGCAGGCACTGTCTGTTTTTCATCTTTGTTGGTTCAGTAGCTGTCACCCTGTCTGGTACAAAGTGAGCATTTACTGTATCAATGCAGGATATAAGAGTATTTAAACCACATGTGCATTATTTTACAAAGAACAAGCTAAATTCACAGGACTTCAACTACTTGTGTTATACTAATAAAATATGATTTCCGGGGAAATTTTTTATCATTTGCACATAATGAATACACACTATTTTTGACTCTAATAAGATCACTGAATTTGTTGATCTCCCCCACATTAGAAATTGTCAAATCCATTTTTTTCTGTAGTACAGGTTATCAAAAACAGAAAGTAAGCCTATAATTCATACTGTTTGCAAATACTATGCATACTAATGAGGTCCCAGGACAATTAAACCCATCAAGAGCATTTCAATTTCAGATATATGTCGTTACCTGAATATCAAGATTCAATGAAAACTGGCGATCTTTCTCGGTTCTTTGCAGTGAAGTCAGCCATTTGGAAAGGACATCTGGATCTAACCTCAGGCCACGTGTCTGTTAGTTGTCAGTAAGGTTGTCCTAATGGGATTCTGTTCCTGCCCTGTGTCTGCTAACTGAGGTCCACACAACAGCCAGCCTCAAGGGAAAGTGTTTTTGGTGATGACTAGCGAGACTGCTGTGTCTTGTCACCTACTACATTAAAGTTATCCTTTATCTTTGGGGGAGAAAACAGTTTCTGACAGCTGTTTCTAAAAAGTCTCAATTTTATATTGCCTCCAGCTTATTAATCTCTTCAGGGTGTGAAAAAACAGAAATCTCTTTCTCTGTGTATTTGCATCCACATTTTACTGCTATCCACACCCTCCACCCATGGCTCGAGGGAGGCCTGGGGCTAAAGACTCGTCTCCAGGTTTTCCCAACACTTGGAGAAAGCAGGATGTTTCGGAAGAGCAGGTGTTCTCAGCTCTGGGGTCGGGATCCAGGCAGAGTGCGGGAGGAGCCTTTGCCAACCCTTTCCACAAAGTTGCATGCTGAGAAAGGACTACCAATAGTAGATAGCTTGCTATGTAAGATTGGTTGATATATTCCTTCCAGGTAAAGATGACATTTTCACAAGGCATGAGAAAATGATTGCATTTTGAAAGGAACTCTATAACAAAAGCATTGGCAGTGTTTGGAAATGCATTCATCACTGCATCAGAGCCATTGAGGTGGTGTTGCTGACATAATGTCACCTTTAAAACCATTGATGTCCACACACTTTAGAAATTGGAAACAATTTTCTGCCCTGGTTAATAATCTTTCAAATGATGGCTTTCCGTAAGCCTTAAACCTATTTGCTTAAAACATTAAAAAGGCTGCACATTCTGATTACTTGCTAGGAGCATATGATTGACATTATGGAACAAAGACCAAATGAGTTGAATACAACACGATTCAGTTTAACAGCTGAATTTTATTAAAACTTGGCATAATAGGTGGATGGAATTGATAAGTAAGTACTATATTTTAGTAAATTTGGGATTACTTTATTGAATATCATATAGTCTTATGAGGTTTCCTTTTTCTTTTTTTTTTTTTTAATTTTTTTTTCAACGTTTATTTATTTTTGGGACAGAGAGAGACAGAGCATGAACGGGGGAGGGGCAGAGAGAGAGGGAGACACAGAATGGGAAACAGGCTCCAGGCTCTGAGCCATCAGCCCAGAGCCTGATGCGGGGCTCGAACTCACGGACCGCAAGATCGTGACCTGGCTGAAGTCGGACGCTTAACCGACTGCGCCACCCAGGCACCCCGAGGTTTCCTTTTTCAACTAAGCAGCCATTAAGCCCAAAATCAACACAAATAGAAGTTAGAACTAGAAATGCATAACATGTTGTCACAAAGTGAGAAAACAAGATTCCCAAATGCCATAAAGGTATTTGACAGCATCCCAGTAGATTTTTAAATCATGAACTTGAATCCCTATACACTCTGAGTCAGCATCAATGCTTCAAGGAACATATCCTCAAATAAAATTGCGCAAGTATCTATGTATTTATATGCAAAGGAATTAATTGCAACATTATTTGAAATAGAAAAGACAGAAAGACAATTAACAAAAAGATTCGATCATGCATTTTGGTAAATACATACCTTGAGTAATATATAACTTTCAGAAGGCATGAAGCGTGAGGATAGACTTTGACATGCAAAAGATTTACATTGTAAAGAAAATGAAACACTTCAACTGTCAACTGAAAGAGCGAGTTACCTACCAACCTGTATGTACACCTTGTATTCTTCTTGGTTTGTGTGTGTGTGTGCATGTATATACAGGAAATACTAGGGGAGAGCACTACCATACTGCTTAATAATAAATATCTCTGAAGGTTAGGATTAGCTTGGGGAATTGGGAAGGACAAGACTTGACAATGAATAACTGTGTCAAATTTCAATGGCATTTTGCATGCTGGAGCCCAAATTTGTATATTTAAGAGCAAAAGGGATGGCTTTTCACTTGCATATTAGTGGGGGAGGCATTCAGTTCAACCCTCCCGCTAAGGACTACTAGAACAAAGTATCAATTCTAAGTAATAAAAATGTGCTTGGATGCAAAGGAGACGTAGCAAAGTATAGAGTTCTTTGGCCAGAACTAGTTATGTTGGCCACATAAAGAAAACAGACTTTCAAAAAATGCATATAGAAGAGACAGAAAATTCACCCCAAGCTCACCTGGATGCCTTCCCCAAGTCAACAGATGGAGACTCTACCCTATAGATTCTCACATTCGCTTTTCCTTTTCTTTTATGTGGCTCTTCCTTGTGTGCCAAGTTATCTTTGATTTTTGTAACGGACATTTTATTTATGAACGTTATTCACGGGACCACTTGAAAGCTTAGGATCATGTCATTTTCCTCCGGAGAGGATATTTATTAACTTTTCTGAGGCACCTGGGGTGCAACAATCTAGGATCAACTTCTTCTAATTTCAGAAAGTGATGGTTTTCTGGACACACGTGTGGCTCAGTGTTGGGCTACAGCCGGCGTAAACCCTGGTTTCCAGCATACAGCCTCTCACATTCCAACCAGAGGTTTATCCAGATCCCACTTTGGTGGGACCCCCGCTCCAACTTCTGTTCTCCTGGGCTAAGAGGTTGAGCTAATGAACGGTTTCACTTCCTAGCCGTGTGTTCTATACAGACAAAAATGCTCCAGGGCAGAGGTGGTCCCACATGTCAAGCCTACCCTTTCACACTAACTGATAGAAAAGCAGCCCCCAAAATTGTTAAAGATGTAAAAAAAAAAAATTGAATAACAATCAACAGACATGGCCTAACAGCCAAATACTAAGTATTACACCTACCGAATGTAGAGGCACATTTCACTTTTCAAGCATGTGTTAATCATTTACAAAAACGGACCCCAAAATGATTCATAAGGCAAGTCTCCAAAGGATTAAAATTACACAACAAATAGTTTTGACCACAATTCAAGTAACAAAGAGATGAATAAAAATATGTGACTAGAAAATTGCCTTATGTGTGAGTTAAGAAACACATTTCTAAATAGCTCCAATGTAAGGAAGAAACCATCATACTTAGAAGAAATTTTAAATGGAATGAAAGGGGTGCCTGGGTGGCTCAGTTGGTTAAGCGACTAACTCTTGATTCTGGCTCAGGTCACGATCTCACAGTTCATGAGTTCGAGTCCCATGTCGGGCTCTGCAGCTGGCAGTGTGGAGCCTGCTTGGAATTCTCTCTCTCTCTCCCTCTCTTTCTCTGTCCCTCACCCGCTCACGCTATCTCTGACTCTCTCAAAATAAATAAACTTAAAAAAATACTTAAAAAAATAAAATAAATGGAATGAAAATAATACCATATTCAAAACATAGGAGATGCAGAAGTTCACCATTTTAAATGCCTTTATTCGAGAAAAAAAGGCTGAAAATTAATGAACTAAGTACAAAATAAGAATTTGGAAAAAGAACAGCAAAATAAGCCCAAGAAAGGGGTACAAAGGAACTGTAAAGATAAAAGCGGAACATAATAAGCAAAGATACTATTTTGGTGGTTACAACAAAGCTAAAAGTTGATTCTTTGAAACCATGTATAAAATTGATAAAACCCTATAAGCATGGTGAAATACCCAATATCAGGAATGAAAACAAGAGAGATATAACCTGTAGATACTAAACTTGTAAAAAAATTTTTTTTGTGCACACTTTATTTTATTTTTTTTTATGTTTTCAATATATGAAATTTATTGTCAAATTGGTTTCCATACAACACCCAGTGCTCATCCCAAAAGGTGCCCTCCTCAATACCCATCACCCACCCTCCCCTCCCTCCCACCCCCCATCAACCCTCAGTTTGTTCTCAGTTTTTAAGAGTCTCTTATGCTTTGGCTCTCTCCCACTCTAACCTCTTTTTTTTTTTTTTTCTTCCCCTCCCCCATGGGTTTCTGTTAAGTTTCTCAGGATCCACATAAAAGTGAAAACATATGGTATCTGTCTTTTTCTGTATGGCTTATTTCACTTAGCATCACACTCTCCAGTTCCATCCACGTTGCTACAAAGGGCCATATTTCATTCTTTCTCATCGCCATGTAGTACTCCATTGTGTATATAAACCACAATTTCTTTATCCATTCATCAGTTGATGGACATTTAGGCTCTTTCCATAATTTGGCTATTGTTGAGAGTGCTGCTATAAACATTGGGGTACAAGTGCCCCTATGCATCAGTACTCCTGTATCCCTTGGGTCAATTCCTAGCAGTGCTATTGCTGGGTCATAGGGTAGGTCTATTTTTAATTTTCTGAGGAACCTCCACACTGTTTTCCAGAGTGGCTTCACCAATTTGCATTCCCACCAACAGTACAAGAGGGTTCCCGTTTCTCCACATCCTCTCCAGCATCTATAGTCTGTGTCTATACACAGACACATCTATAGATGTGTCGAGTAAGAGATTGCTACGGCTATGGTCAGAGAGGTCTTTTCCTGCTTTATCCTCTAGGGTTTTGATGGTTTCCTGTCTCACATTCAGGTCCTTTATCCATTTTGAGTTTATTTTTGTGAATGGTGTGAGAAAGTGGTCTAGTTTCAACCTTCTGCATGTTGCTGTCCAGTTCTCCCAGCGCCATTTGTTAAAGAGACTGTCTTTTTTCCATTGGATGTTCTTACCTGCTTTGTCAAAGATTAGTTGGCCATACGTTTGTGGGTCTAGTTCTGGGGTTTTTATTCTATTCCATTGGTCTATGTGTCTGTTTTTGTGCCATTACCATGCTGTCTTGATGATTACAGCTTTGTAGTAGAGGCTAAAGTCTGGGATTGTGATGCCTCCTGCTTTGGTCTTCTTCTTCAAAATGACTTTGGCTATTTGGGGCCTTTTGTGGTTCCATATGAATTTTAGGATTGCTTGTTCTAGTTTCGAGAAGAATGCTGATGTAATTTTGATTGGGATTGCATTGAATGTGTAGATAGCTTTGGGTAGTATTGACATTTTGACAATATTTATTCTTCCAGGGGCGCCTGGGTGGCTCAGTCGGTTGAGCGACCGACTTCAGCTCAGGTGACGATCTCGCGGTCCGTGAGTTCGAGCCCCACGTCGGGCTCTGGGCTGATGGCTCAGAGCCTGGAGCCTGCTTCTGATTCTGTGTCTCCCTCTCTCTCTGCCCCTCCCCCATTCGTGCTCTGTCTCTCTTTGTCTCAAAATGAATAAACGTTAAAAAAAAAATTAAAAAAAATATTTATTCTTCCAATCCATGAGCAGGGAGTGTCTTTCCATTTCTTTATGTCTTCTTCAATTTCCTTCATAAGCTTTCTATAGTTTTCAGCATACAGATCTTTTACATCTTTGGTTAGATTTATTCCTAGGTATTTTATGCTTCTTGGTGCAATTGTGAATGGGATCAGTTTCTTTATTTGTCTTTCTGTTGCTTCATTGTTAGTGTATAAGAATGCAACTGATTTCTGTACATTGATTTTGTATCCTGCAACTTTGCTGAATTCATGTATCAGTTCTAGCAGACTTTTGGTGGAGTCTATCGGATTTTCCATGTATAGTATCATGTCCTCTGCAAAAAGTGAAAGCTTGATTTCATCTTTGCCAATTTTGATGCCTTTGATTTCCTTTTGTTGTCTGATCGCTAATGCTAGAACTTCCAACACTATGTTAAACAACAGCGGTGAGAGTGGGCATCCCTGTCGTGTTCCTGATCTCAGGGAAAAAGCTCAGTTTTTCCCCATTGAGGATGATGTTAGCTGTGGGCTTTTCATAAATGGCTTTTATGATGTTTAAGTATGTTCCTTCTATCCCGACTTTCTCAAGGGTTTTTATTAAGAAAGGGTGCTAGATTTTGTCAAAGGCCTTTTATGCATCGATTGACAGGATCATATGGTTCTTATCTTTTCTTTTATTAATGTGATGTATCACATTGATTGATTTGCGAATGTTGAACCAGCCCTGCATCCCAGGAATGAATCCCACTTGATCATGGTGAATAATTCTTTTTATATGCTGTTGAATTCGATTTGCTAGTATCTTATTGAGAATTTTTGCATCCATATTCATCACGGATATTGGCCTGTAGTTCTCTTTTTTTACTGGGTCTCTGTCTGGTTTAGGAATCAAAGTCATACTGGCTTCATAGAATGAGTCTGGAAGTTTTCCTTCCCTTTCTATTTCTTGGAATAGCTTGAGAAGGATAGGTATTATCTCTGCTTTAAACGTCTGGTAGAACTCCCCTGGGAAGCCATCTGGTCCTGGACTCTTATTTGTTGGGAGATTTTTGATAACCGATTCAATTTCTTCGCTGGTCATGGGTCTGTTCAAGCTTTCTATTTCCTCCTGATTGAGTTTTGGAAGAGTGTGGGTGTTTAGGAATTTGTCCATTTCTTCCAGGTTGTCCAATTTGATGGCATATAATTTTTCATAGTATTCCCTGATAATTGTATCTCTGAGGGATTGGTTGTAATAATTCCATTTTCATTCATGATTTTATCTATTTGGGTCATCTCCCTTTTCTTTTTGAGAAGCCTGGCTAGAGGTTTGTCAATTTTGTTTATTTTTTTCAAAAAACCAACTCTTGGTTTCGTTGATCTGCTCTATAGTTTTTTTAGATTCTATATTGTTTATTTCTGCTCTGATCTTTATTATTTCTCTTCTTCTGCTGGGTTTAGGCTGCCTTTGCTGTTCTGCTTCTATTTCCTTTAGGTGTGCTGTTAGATTTTGTATTTGGGATTTTTCTTGTTTCTTGAGATAGGCCTGGATTGCAATGTATTTTCCTCTCAGGACTGCCTTCGCTGCATCCCAGAGCGTTTGGATTGTTGTATTTTCATTTTCGTTTGTTTCCATATATTTTTTAATTTCTTCTCTAATTGCCTGGTTGACCCACTCATTCGTTAGTAGGGTGTTCTTTAACCTCCACGCTTTTGGAGGTTTTCCAGACTTTTTCCTTGTGGTTGATTTCAAGCTTCATAGCATTGTGGTCTGAAAGTATGCATGGTATGATTTCAATTCTTGTATACTTATGAAGGGCTGTTTTGTGACCCAGTATGTGATCTATCTTGGAGAATGTTCCACGTGCACTCGAGAAGAAAGTATATTCTGTTGCTTTGGGATGCAGAGTTCTAAATATATCTGTCAAGTCCATCTGATCCAATGTATCCTTCAGGGCCCTTGTTTCTTTATTGACCGTGTGTCTAGATGATCTATCCATTTCTGTAAGTGGAGTGTTAAAGTCCCCTGCAATTACCACATTCTTATCAATAAGGTTGCTTATGTTTGTGAGTAATTGTTTTATATATTTGGGGCTCCCGTATTTGGCGCATAGACATTTATAATTGTTAGCTCTTCCTGATGGATAGACCCTGTAACTATTATATAATGTCCTTCTTCATCTCTTGTTACAGCCTTTAATTTAAAGTCTAGTTTGTCTGATATAAGTATGGTACTCCAGCTTTCTTTTGGCTTCCAGTAGCATGATAAATAGTTCTCCATCCCCTCACTCTCAATCTAAAGGTGTCCTCAGGTCTAAAATGAGTCTCTTGTAGACAGCAAATAGATGGGTCTTGTTTTTTATCCATTCTGATACCCTATGTCTTTTGGTTGGCGCATTTAATCCATTTACATTCAGTGTTATTATAGAAAGATATGGGTTTAGAGTTGTTGTGATGTCCGCAGGTTTCATGCTTATAGTGATGTCTCTGGTACTTTGTCTCACAGGATCCCCCTTAGGATCTCTTGTAGGGCTGGTTTAGTGGTGACGAATTCCTTCAGTTTTTGTTTGTTTGGGAAGACCTTTATCTCTCCTTCTATTCTAAATGACAGACTTGCTGGATAAAGGATTCTCGGCTGCATATTTTTTCTGTTCAACACATTGAAGATCTCGTGCCAATCCTTTCTGGCCTGCCAAGTTTCAAAAGAGAGATCAGTCACGAGTCTTATAGGTCTCCCTTTATATGTGAGGGCACGTTTACCCCTTGCTGCTTTCAGAATTTTCTCTTTATCCTTGTATTTTGCCAGTTTGACTATGATATGTCGTGCAGAAGATCGATTCAAGTTACGTCTGAAGGGAGTTCTCTGTGCCTCTTGGATTTCAATGCCTTTTTCCTTCCCCAGTTCAGGGAAGTTCTCAGCTATTATTTCTTCAAGTACCCCTTCAGCACTTTTCCCTCTCTCTTCCTCCTCTGGGATACCAATTATGCGTATATTATTTCTTTTTAGTGTATCACTTAGTTCTCTAATTTTCCCCTCATACTCCTGGATTTTTTTATCTCTCTTTTTCTCAGCTTCCTCTTTTTCCATAACTTTATCTTCTAGTTCACCTATTCTCTCCTCTGCCTCTTCAGTCCGAGCTGTGGTGGTTTCCATTTTGTTTTGCATTTCATTTAAAGCGTTTTTCAGCTCCTCGTGACTGTTCCTTAGTCCCTTGATCTCTGTAGCAAGAGATTTTCTGCTGTCCTCTATACTGTTTTCAAGCCCAGCGATTAATTTTATGACTATTATTCTAAATTCACTTTCTGTTATATTATTTAAATCCTTTTTGATCAGCTCATTAGCTGTTGTTATTTCCTGGAGATTCTTCTGAGGGGAATTCTTCCGCTTGGTCATTTTGGATGGTCCCTGGCGTGGTGAGGACCTGCAGGGCACTTCCCCTGTGCTGTGGTGTATAACTGGAGTTGGTGGGCAGAGTCGCAGTCAGACCTGATGTCTGCCCCCGGCCCACCGCTGGGGCCACAGTCAGACTGGTGTGTGCCTTCTCTTCCCCTCTCCTAGGGGCAGGATTCACTGTGGGGTGGCGTGGCCGTCTAGGCTACTTGCACGCTGCCAGGTTTGTGATGCTGGGGATCTGGCGTATTAGCTGGGGTGGGTAGGCAAGGTGCACAGGGGCAGGAGGGGCAGGCTTAGCTCGCTTCTCCTTCGGTGATCCACTTCAGGAGGGGCCCTGTGGCAGCGGGAGGGAGTCAGACCTGCTGCCGGAGGGGTAGCTCCGCAGAGGCACAGCGTTGGGTGTTTGCGCAGAGCGAGCAAGTTCCCTGGCAGGAACCGGTTCCCTTTGGGATTTTGGCTGGGGGATGGGCGGGGGAGATGGCGCTGGCGAGCACCTTTGTTCCCCACCAAACAGAGCTCTGTCATCCCAGGGCTCAGCAACTCACCCTCCCTTTGTCCTCCAGCCTTCCCGCTTTCCAAGCAGAGCTGTTAACTTATGACCTCCCAGATGTCAAGTCCCTCTTGCTGTCAGAACACACTCCGTCCAGCCCCTCCGCTTTTGCAAGCCAGACTCGGGGATCTGCTTGGCTGGCGGGCCGCCCCTCCGCCCCGGCTCCCTCCTGCCAGTCCGTGCAGCGCACACCGCCTCACCGCCCTTCCTACCCTCTTCCATGGGCCTCTCGTCTGCGCTTGGCTCTGGAGACTCCATTCTGCTAGTCTTCTGGTGGTTGTCTGGGTTATTTAGGCAGATGTAGGTGGAATCTAAGTGATTAGCAGGACGCGCGGTGAGCCCAGCGTCCTCCTACGCCGCCATCTTCTCGTAAAGTCTAAACTTGTAAAAATTGTATTATATACAGTTTGAAAATTTAAATGAAACATTACTTTCCAGGAAAATGCAACTTAGAAAACTGTATGAGAAAAAGTCAAATATCTGAATAGTCCGTATCTCAAATCTGTATTTAAATCTAGTCTTTAAAAAAAAAATTTTAATGTTTATTTATTCTTGAGCGAGAGAGAGAGAAAGAGCATGAGTTGTTGGCGGGGGGGGGGTGGGCAGAGAGAGAGAGAGACAGAATCTGAAGCAGGCTTCAGGCTCTGAGCTGTCAGCACAGAGCCTGATGCAGGGATCAAACTCATGAACCACGAGAGCATGACCCAAGCCAAAGTCAGATGCTTAACCGACTGAGTCACCCAGGCACCCCTATTCTTAAATAAAACTAAAGACTCAGATGACTTTGCCAGGGAATTATAATACATAATGAAGACAAAATTATTTCAGTCTTATACAAACTCTTCCACAGAATATAGGAAGGCAAAACACTCACTAATTAATTTGGTAAAACCAGCACAGCCTTGATAGTGAAATCCACCAAGGTCATTACACAAAAGGAAAATCAGACACTCAGCCCTAGATGCAATATTCATAAACCACATGTTAACAATTGCACATCAGTCATAAGGGATATGACATAAAGGTTCTTGAGTTGATGAATTATCCACTACAATGGTAAAGATATTTTAGGTATTGACGTTACCATGAAAATGAGAAACGTGATGCATATTCTATACAAATATATTAGAAAAAAGAAATGAGAACAAACATGCAAAAAGGAGGGGGTAAGAAACAGAAAATCAGGGAAATTTAAAGGATAAAATAAGATGGTAGAAATAAGTCCAAATCTATAACTCATTTAAAATGAACCAATAAATAAACAAGATCATAGTCTCCACTTAAAAGACTAAGGTTTCTGGGGGAACCTGGGTGGTTCAGTCGGGTAAGCGTCCAACTCTTAATTTTGGCTCAGGTCATGACCTCACCGTTGGTGAATTCAAGCCCCACGTGGGGCTCTGCCCTGACAACGTGGAGCCTGTTTGGGATTCTCTCTCTCTGCCCCTCCCATGCTCATGCTCCTTCTCTGTCTCAAAATAAATAAATAAACATTTACAACAAAAGAAAAGGGAAACAAAAAAGACTAAGGTTTTCTGAGCAGCTTAAAAATAAAATCTGACTTTTTACAAAGGACAACACAGATGACACGGCGATGGGCTTGGAGAAAGACGTCCAGGGAAACGCTTCCCCACGTGACACCGATGTGGCTGGGTTAACAGCAGTCAGCATAGACGTACACGTCCACCAATTTAAGAGGGAAAAAATCTTAAAAGATTAATTTCAGGCATAAAGCTTTCTTGAAGGGACAGAATGATAAAAATATTAATTAAGAAAACATAATTCTCAGCCTTTGATATGAGCCTGAATTGTTCTCTTAATTCCTAAAACTCACATCTTCTTGAAGACCGAAGCTGGCACAGGGAGTGGCGGGGAAAGGGTGGTTTCTCGCCCTCACCTCAGGTAAGACGGGGAGGTCCTGGTTGAAAGGAGCCCTCTGAGGAAGGTCTCCGAAGACAGCAGTGGTGGCCGAGCTTAGGACTACAGCTGTCTGGTGGTGTTACTCAGAGTTCTTTTGATTCACGCATTTGTTTGAACAAAACATAGACCCAGCGTTCTGTGCCAGGCTGGCTCCAAGGCCAGGGGCTGCAGATTGAATGAAAACAAATTGCCTTCCCACAAGGACCCCCATCGCAGAAGGAGAGACAGGCACCAATCAGGAAGCACCAGTCAAATGTAATGTATGCCGAGTGTAGGTGCGCACGAAGGATAAAAACCAGAGAAGGGCCTGGGCCAGCAGACATGGGCTTAAATAATGTCAGGTAGAAGGGCCACAGATGGCGGCATCTGAACCAACACCTAAGGAGCCAAGGGGGAGGGCGAGAAGGGGAAGAACCTTGTAGGCAGAGCAAAAGGCAAGAGTCCCCAGGTAGGAGGGTTCTTGGCATGACAGGGGACCCACGGGTGTGCAGAGTGAGCCTGCAAAGCCAGTAAAGCCATCACTTCTGTCCTGGGGGAGCGAGACTGCACAGCAGGGCCTTGAGAGACAGGAAGCATGCCCCAACTCCAGTGCAACGGGGCTCTGCTGATGGCTGGGTGAATAGCACAGAAGGGCAGCAACACGGCTGAACCTCAGGAGACACGGTGAGCACTGGGACTCAGGCTCCCACAGGGGCAGGAACACACCAGAGGCTGAGGGAGGGAAGAGGAGCTAGCAGGGCCCTTCTGGTGGTGTGGCCTGGGAAGGTGGCCCGACCATGAATCCTTGGATGCTCTCTTTGGGTGGAGGCAATTCCCAGGGAAGGCCCCGGATGAAAGCCCCAAGGCGCAGAGGGTGTGTGGATGGCCACGGCAGCATACCACCAATTCTGGGCCAGCTTCGTGGCAGGGCAGGGTCTCCACCCGCTGAGCTGGGGCAGGCATCCAGATGGCTTTGTTTTGGGTGAATCCACATTCTTCAAAAGTCTGTTTCCTTTCTGTGGCCCACATGGCCTACAATGTTTGTAAATCAAAAGTGAAAAGAAGAAACACGTCGATCTAACCATTTTTTTTTTTTTTTTTTTTTTAGCGAGAAGGTTGACTTGAAATTAGAAAGGCTCTTTTTGTCAGATGCTAAGTGACGAGGTAAAACGGGAACGCATCCTGAGAGTGATGCCACCCGGATTGTAAATGATGTGGGAGAGGAGAGGCGGGGACATTTAGACACCTTGTGAGCAATCGTCTTGTGGGGAAGACTCCATCCTAATTTTATTTTATTTTTAACTCTCATTAGTTCTCAGTTTTGGTGCTGCAGGTAAATTCAAGTTTTATGGGTTTTTATTTAAACTATTAAATTGGCTTTTGAAACTAATTGCTAAGTAATTTCCTCTTGTGAGTTTCACACTAAGCATGCCCAGTGCCTAATTATGTTACCAAGAGGTGTTCAAGTGATAAAAAGTCAAATAAGTCACAGGATTCATCTGATTTTCTTGCAGAATTTTGGATGACAGAGAAAAATACACGTTTCTTAAAACATATCTTTCTGTGTTTTCTATGAGCCAAAGGTACTAAAGAGGGGAGTTTTAGTTTAAACCTGTTCAGGAGTCAGAAAATGAGGAGTCTGGTGTTTTTGGTATCTCACTCCCAGGAGTCTGGATGAGACACTGAAATTTTCTCTTTCAGTCTCCTCACCAGGCTCTGACATGAACCTACTCTTCTCACCTCTGCAAGGAATGAAGGGAGGGTAAACAACAGTGGCGACACTGCAGGTCTTCCGGAACATACCAGGAAAAGGAAATACCTATGAAAATCTAAAACTCTTATATAAACGGAGGTAGTGTTCCAAAACTGTTTCATGGATGAAATGCATGTTTTCTCATTTCCTGACAATAATCCCCTGTGTCTGTGTCCACAGTGGAGACCAGGGCAGTCTTTGAAGGAACAAAATTCCATGCAGGGATATATAAACAAAGATAAAAGGATCCAGGAAAACTGGAGCAGATGGTTGGATTTAGGGCATAAAGTTATTTTTCTAAGAGGATTTATTTATTGGGCCATCACAACATACAGACAAGCTAATATATGTTGTTGACTGTGTTCATCAGGGTTCTACATAGTAAAATAACCAACAGGATCTGTCTATTTATCCATCCATTATCTATCTATCTATCTATCCATCCATCCATCCATCCATCCATCCATCCATCCATCGTCTACCCATCCGTCGTCTATTTGTCCATTCATCTATTATCTGTCATCTATCTATCTATCTATCTATCTATCTATCTATCTTTCTATCTATCCGTCTATCCATCCATCCATCCACCCACCCATCCATCCATCCATCATCTATGCATCTATTATCTATCTATCCATCCATCCATCCATCCATCCATTGTCTATCCATTCATCATCTATCTGTCCATTCATCTATTATCTATCATCTATCTATCTTCTATCTATCTATCTATCTATCTATCTATCTATCATCATCATCATCATCATCATTTATCTCTATACCATCTATATCTATTTGTCAATCTATCTACTTACACATATGTAAGTAAATATTGGGACAAATGCGAAGGAGGGAAAGTGTGAGGTGTTACGAGAGGGTAAAATGTTTTACCCTTTCTGATGCATCTGATGTAATCAAGAAGGCCTTGATGAGGACATAAAGTTTAATTCAGATTTGAAATATGTGTGGGAGAGAATCCAGCAAGAGCTGGGCTACAAGGACCCAGGCAGAACAGAGAAGTGCTGGATTGATTAGCTGATAGATGGTTGGACAGGGTGGGGAGGCAGGGAGAGCCAGAAGGAAGGCCAGAGTGAGCGTGGCCACGGGGAAGGACCACGCTAGGGGGGCAGTCCCCATGCACGTGCCAGTCCCAGATGGGCAGTCAGTAGGTGAGATGTGGCCAGACCCGGCTTTCCAGGGGTGACTCTGACTGCTGCGTGAGAGTGTGAGACACACACGGATGTGGTCTGGGGTTGTTTATGAATTCCTCAGCCCCTGGTTTATGCCTGGGGACTTGCTGGATTCTCTCCTGGGGACTTTCGCAATGTGGAGTATTTTGAACAGGCCCACAAGTTGGAATACAAAGTCTGAACGCTGGCTTTTCTTCTCACCACTAATGCAACCTTAGAGATGCCCCTCAAATGGTCCGAGTAGCTGCTCTCTCATTTAAAAATACTGAGTCGATAATACAATATCTTTGTGAGGAGTGAAAAAATAATGAATGTGAAATCAAGTGTACAGACGTTGGCACACGGTGGGAAATTAGTATGTGCCATATGAACTGCAACATGGGAGGAGAAATAAAGCATAAGCACATGAACCGTGCATCTGAATGCACGGACAGCTTCATAAGAGGTGGCACTAAATGCCAGTTTAAATCAGAATATTCACACGTGGCTTCTTTTCTTTACAAGGGAACTTTAGCCTGATATGTGCTTGATTGTTCTATGAAAACATAATGTCCGTACATTGATAGATATAGAAATTATGGATATGCAGCCATGAACGTAAAGCTTCTGAGGATTTTTATGGACACACACACTTAACTTTCAATGAACTTTAAAAATCGGGGGCACCTGGGTGGCTCAGTCGGTTGAACGTCCGACTTCGGCTCAGGTCATGATCTCACGGTCTGTGAGTTCGAGCCCCGCATCAGGCTCTGTGCTGATGGCTCAGAGCCTGGAGCCTGCTTCTGATTCTGTGTCTCCCTCTCTCTCTGCCCCTTCCCTGCTCATGCTCTGTCTCTCTCTGTCTCAAAAATAAATAAAAAACATTAAGAAAAAAAATTTTTAAATTGTACTATATCCTGCTGGTAAACACTCTGATTTTATCCCCATCCTCACTCTATGAAGGGGGTAGATAATTCCACTGGATAGTTGAGAAAATTGAGATTCGGGAGGGGGGGGGGGTTGAGTAATTTACACATGGTCATACAGAGAAATGTAAGATCTTGAATTTAACTCGGTTTTATAAATAACAGGAGATTGTTAGCTTGAGTGTAAAAGGCTGGCAAAAGCATCAATAATAATGCTTTTAGCTCAATGGACAAATGGACAAATCACAGTCTATTTCCTGCTGACCCTATACAGGTATTAATCGTCCCATAAACCCCATGAACTATTTGTTATGACAACCTCTTCTCCGCCTAGAACATGACTTTCTGTTTCGTGAGTTAACCACATTTGAATGTCTGTGGTCCATTTGCTTCGTGTTGAACATCCATGGTAGGAACCCAAATGATCATTCAGGTTATGTGATGTGGAGATTCTTTTCATTACGAACTGCTCTGTTGCATAATATTTGGAAATGAGCATTTGAATTCACACAGCCTTGTTTATTTAAATAGGCATTGCCCTCAAGGGTATAGTTTCATTAAATTATTCAGAGGTAGGGACCTGAATCTTTGCTTAATTAAAAGCTCTGGAATCATCAATTGGATCAAGACTCATTCGAACACAGTCAGACACCCACAGAGCAAAAGAAACACCCCAAGCAAATGGGGGCCGTGCTGGTTGGGCCTTGCTTGGCTCCTTCCTCAACGGGAACAAAACTCCCCTGTGCTGTAATCTCAGACCTTTGGAAAATCCAGATGAGGTTAGAAATTTCCAGTCAGCCGGGCTGCCAGGTCAACCTCACAGAGCCTATGTATCCCTCCGTTTAGCGGCCGGTGCTTCAAATTTTAATAATCCCGGTGACTCACCTCGTTGCCTCCCAATCTCCCTATGTGGGACCCAGTCCCTCTGGGGGTAAAACCAGGTCCAAAGATGCAACAGGGAAATACCAGTGGACATGCACTGGCATTATATAAACATTGTCTTTTCAGATTCCTTCTATCACGATTCACGAAGCATACTTACTTATTCGGGGAGCTGAATGTTCTCTAGGCAAGCGGAAGTGTTTCCAAGCTGGCCCTCAAAAATAGCCTTTGAGTGGTGCCTGGGTGACTCAGTTGGTTGAGCATCCGACTTCGGCTCAGGTCATGGTCTCACAGTTCGTGGGTTCGAGCCCCGCGTGGGGCTCTGTGCTGACAGCTCGGAGCCTGGAGCCTGCTTCGGATTCTGTGTCTCCCTCTCTCTCTCTGCCCCTCCCTGGCTCATTCTCTGTCTCTGTCTGTCTCTCTCTTTCAAAGATAAATAAACATTAAAATTTGTTTTAAAAAAAAAAACAGCCTTTGAATGGGTACCAAAGTACGTTTCGTGTACCAACTTCTTATTCTCCAATGTCTGTGAATAACATCTTCTTGCTTATGAAAATAAGGATCTTTCGTTATGTGGCAAAACTGGACAAGGCACACCTAATAATATGGTTTTCTGAGCAGCTTACAATTCTGTTTCAGGTGAGATCCCCTCCCCCCCTTTTCTTTTGCACATAGTATGGAAATCTTTGTGAACCATGTTAAACATTTTTCTCTCTTCTTACCCTGCTTATTCTAATATTTACTAAATTTATACATTTTGCCCTTCGGTGACATCTCGGAGCATCAGCCGCTGGGTTGTTTGGTCGACATGAAAAGCTAGGACATTTGGCTGAACCTTTATGGGGGATGGGACATAGCCCCAAATGTGATTTTTTGACGGCAACTTACTTTCTGGTTATTTGCAGTTTTTCAGGGTGTTTGCATGAAGATATTTGTGACTGCATGAGCCCCTGGCCTGTCCACCCTGCTTACCTTCCACAACCAAAGTACAAAATCACAAACCCAAGTCACCGTCCTCCCGTTCTTTCTCATGGAGTAGAGTGTCTCCAATGATCGACAGCTCAGAGACACGTACCATGATTATTTCTGCACTCGCACTGTTTCTCCTCAATCCCACAGGCTTTATCTCTTCCTCACATTGCATTATGCTGTTGGCTGGGAGAGTGGAATGACACAAGGGCATTCCTCAGCAACGTGACAATTTCTACGGCGTGTATCTCTTTATTATACTTTAAAGGCATCATTATTATGCGCAGACAGTTTTACAGATATCAGGGTGTGTAGTTTTTCCTAAGATCTTCTCGCCTCGCTTACTTTCAACAGAATGGGAAGCCCGAGTGGCATTAAAAGTCTGCCTTTTCAGGTGACACCAAGTCAGCATTTCCAGGAAAGACCTGCGTATAACGCACGGAGTCTCTTACGGCCCCTGGTCGGTGCTTTGGTTCACCACTGGTCGGCTCTGGCACATGCCCATCGGCATCAAGGAGATCGGTGTGGATGGGTGTGAAGCAGAAAGCAGGTGGAAATATTCCCAGACCGCTGCCCTGTCCCTCGGAATGAATTCTGCTTGGATCTAACAATGGCAAGCCTTGTTCCTCTTGGGTAAGTGTTTGGTCCCCAAAAGCTCTTTCACAGTCAAGAAAATGTGATCAAACCGATGTGTCTGAGAATAACAGGTAAGTGAGAGGCACCGTTCACCTGTGCTTCAGGATGATGCGTGTCCCAGGCCCCAGGGTTCGACTGATGGGTTAGGAGCAGAAGAAAGCACACCCGATACGTGCTCAGTCTGCTTCAACCACAGACACCGTGGGTCTACGGGGGAGATTTTAGCAAGTTTTACCGATTTGGTCGAAGTCTTCCACAAATAGTCCGCACGTATGGACAAGGACACTCAAAACACACAAACGTCTTTATTAAAGATTTTTAAAAATAAGACCGTTATCATCTAAAGCCATGTCCCAGTTTGAATCTCTTATGTCATCTTCTTAAAAATAATACAACTCAGCTGAATACATTTGCTAAAAATTTCACCAACTCCGCTTTTAAATATGGAGTAAAAGAAGTAAACAGGGGAGCCTGTGACCTTTCTACTAAAAGCACACTGTGATGCTCTCATATGTGGCCATTTTGGGGGCAACGCAGTTGTAGTGGCTCATGTTACCCAGAATCTAGGGGATATTTGGAAGCTTGGTCTCTCCAGGGCCATGACATGTTGGAGCACTGAATAAGTCTGTCCCAGACGGCATCTCCCGGTGAGTTGCCTTTTATAAAGCAGTCACGGATTTCTCTCTTAGGGCTATGGCAATATTTTATGATTCTTTATCTGTCTCTTCCGGGGGTCTAACTTTTTGCTTGTCGATGCCAGGCATCCTTCGCCCCGTCCTCTGCCCCTCTGCCTGCCATGTTCCTGGGATGGTGACTGCTGCCATGTTGGGCTGCCCCCGCCCACCCTCCCTTCTGTTTCTTCCCCACCAGACACCTCTGCCCTTCCTGCTTCCTCTCCGATTGCTGTCTCTGTTCCATCTTCTTCCCTTCTGACTGCACTTCATTCTTCCCACTGCAGTCTCGTGGGTCTCCACTTTGGGGCCCATCGCCAACTGAGAATGCTCCCCTCTTCGGTCACAGCTCAAACAGGCCCCTGACAGCTATGACATCCCACCTGCCGTGGTCCTGGTTGCCTTCCAGCCTAGACACTGGGCCAGGTGGTTGAAGGATCCAGATAGTGACTGTATTCCTTTCCTGGCGTTGTGGTAACAAATTACCACAAACTGGGTGGCTTAAAACAACAGAAACGTATCCTCTCACACGTGTGGAGGCCAGAAGTCCAAATAAAGGCGTCAGCAGGGCTGTCTTCCCTCCAATGGTTCGAAGGGAGGATCGTTCCTTGCCCCTCCCATCTTCCGTTGGCTCCAGGTGCGCCTGGGCTTGTGGCTGCGTCGTTCCAATCTCTCCGTGTCTCCAAGTGACCTTCTCTGTGTGTCTATTCCTTCTCTGTCTCCTATCACGCCACTTGTCATTGTATTTAGGGGCCACCGGATAATCCAAGATGACCTCATCTCAGGCTCTTTCACTTAATTACATCTGCATGTATTCTTTTCCCAAATAAGGTCAGATTCACAGATTCTGGGGTTTGGGACAAGAACATGTCTTGGGGGGCACATTTCAACTCATTACGAAGGTGGAATTTGAAATACCATGAGAATCTATATTTACGGTGAATGTCTCCCTGCCATTTCTATGAATTCAGAAGCTGCCTGTTTCAGGCATAGTGAGCATTCTTGAGAGCTTTCCTCAGTCAACACCGGGCAATAGTTATCCCTCAACAGACCTTGTTCTTCTCTGGAGCCTGGCTGCTTTACTCTGCAGGGTAAGAACTCTCAAGCTGCCTCTGCTGGATAGAAGCCCACGACAGGACCATGGCTTATCTTTCCCTTTCATGTTCTGGATCCTTGCTGCCGTCTCTCCCCCGTTCCCTTCCTCCTGTCTATGGACCCATCCGCTCCTGCCCTGTGTATATTCCAGCCAGCTCTTTTTAGTTTCCAGCACCCGTGGGTCTCTGGGTCAGGCTCCCATAATAAAAATGACACTAAGGTATTTATTGAGTGCAAGGCTTACTTATTATGTGCCAGACCCTGTTCCAAGTACTTCCTTCATTTACAACTTCAACAAGCCCATGAGTTGGGCACTTCCATGTCTGTTTTCCAGAAGAGGAGACTGAGGCTCAGAAAAGTTCATCAACTTGCTCTGGACCACACAACTAGTGAGTGGTGGGTGTGATTTGGACCCAGGCATTCAGCACCAGCCAGTGCATTTAGGCTCTAGGCCGTCCTGCTTTTTGTGTTAGAAGCTGATGCTTACAAGAAAGGGAAGGCAGTCACTGAGATTGGAGCCCAGGCTTCTTGGGGTTGTGGCTTATCCTGGCCTCCCCCCACCCCGTTACCATTGTCTGGTCTTTGTAACAATCACTTGCTCTGGATACTCAGATGACAAGTGTGTTTAGGCATGAATCAGGATGCTTCTCCGTGTTCTTTTCTACTTATGTCCCCATGTCTTTGGGTCTCAGCTGTGTAGACCTTCCCATGGATTTAATCAGCATCTTCCCAGGGGAGGCCAGTGTCACTCACATCTTCCTTGAGTCTGTCACAATGAAATTCATGTCCTCTGCCTGGTCCTTCCATCCTGACGCAACACAATAATGAGCTCTGCTCACTTGTCACTACTCTCCACACCCTATTGAGTATAGTTCCTGCTCCGCTGCCGGGCCCTGGCCCTCCTGACTCCTCAGATTCTATTTTGTATGCCTCTTTTCCTCAGGAGTAGGCATTTTTGTCTTCTTTGTTCACTTGATGTATCCCAGGTGTCTAGAGTCCTGGCATGAAGTGGGCGCGTATCAACACATATCTGCACTGAGGTGTTAACAAATGTAAGTAACCTAAAAGGTTTTGTTTAGGAAGGGCCTTCTGAAACCTGGACCCTAATCCCAAAGAGTGGCCTTCTGAGTGGGAGCTTTAGACACAGAGGCAGGCTGGGGTGGAGGCAGGGAGGGACCCAGACTTGGAGAGGGTACTGTGTGTATATCAAGCCCACCAAGCCTTACAAGAGAACTGGCAGGTTCACCTGCGCCCAAAGCAACATATTGGCTGTAATGGGATTGATCTTCTCCCGTGGCTTCCTTTCTAATTTCCTAAGGGCTACTTTAATAGACTAATCTTTGCCATCTCCATGAGAGAGCAGATACCTCAATTTCTGTGAAAAGTGGCGATAAAATCATATCCAAGGAATTTGGAGGACACCCTTATGGCTCAGGGGCTTGGGCCAGGATTACTGTTTCCCGAGCTTATGAGCGTGAAGCTCTATATTTAACGTGATCTCGTGTTACGTGTGTGCCTGGGTAGAATGGCAGCTCTGGGTAAAAGGTCTAACAAAAGGCAGGCTATTGGCCCAGGTCTCTGAGACTATTTCAAGGATGACACAATACATGTTTTTTAAATTACCTAGTGTAGCAAAATTTTAAAAATGCATTTGTATCTGATTTTTAGCATGAATGGATGTTGTACTTTGTCAAATGCTTTTTCTGCATCTATTGAAATGATCATGTGGTTCTTACCTTTCTCTAATTGATGTGATCTATCACATTGATTGATTTGCAAACACTGAACCACCTTTGCAATCCAAGAATAAATCCCACTTGATTTATTGGTGGTGAATGATTGTTTTAATGTATTGTTAAATTTAGTTTTTGCACCTGTGTTCATCAGGGATATTGGCCTGTACTTCTCCTTTTTAGTGGTGTCTTTATTAGGTTTTGGTATCAGGGTAATGCTAGCCTCATAGAATGAATTTGAAAGTTTTCCTTCATTTTCTATGTTTTGGAATAGTTTGTGAAGAAATAGGTATTAACTCTTCTTTAAATGTTTGGTAGAATTCACCTGTGAAGCCATCTGGTCCTGGACTTTTGTTTGTTGGGGTTTTTTTGATTACTGACTCAATTTCTTTGCTGGCTATCAGTCTGTTCAAGTTTTCTATTTTTTCCTGTTTCAGTTTTGGTAATTTATATGTTTCTAGGAACTTATCCATTTCTTACAGGTTGTCCAATTTGTCGGCACAGAGCTTTTCATAATAGTCTCTTATAATCCTTGTGTTTCTGTGGTGTTGGTTGTTATTTCCCCTGTCTCTCTCCCTCTCTCTCTCTCTCTTTCTCTCTCTCTTTTGATAAGTCTGGCTAGAGGTTTATCAATTTTATTAATTTTTCCCCCAAGAATCAGCTCCTGATTTCATTGAACTGTTCTGGTTTTTTTTTTTTTTTTAGTTTCTATATTATTTATTTCTGCTCTAATCTTTATTATTTCCTTCCATCTGCTGGTTTTAGGCTTCATTTATTCTTCTTCTTCTAGCTCCTTTAGGCGTAAGGTTAGTTTGTGTATTTGAGATTTTTCTTGCTTGATGTAGGCCCGTATTGCTATGTACTTCACTCTTAGGGCTGCTCTCGCTGCCTCTTAAATTTTGGACATCGTGTTTTCATTTCCATTTGTTTCCATGTATTTTTTAAAAATTTCTTACTTGAATTCCTGGTTGACCCATTCATTCTTTAGTAACATGTTGTTTAACCTCCTTGTATTTGTGGTCTTTCCAGATTTTTTTCTTGTGGTTGATTTGTAGTTTCATAGCGTTGGGGTCTGAAAATATGCATGGTACGATCTTGATCTTTTTGTACTTGTTGAGGGCTGATTTGTGACCCAGTATGTGATCTATTCTGGAGAATGTTCCATGTGCACTCGAAAAGAATGTGTATTCTGCTGTTTTAGGATGGAATGTTCTGAATATATCTATTAAGTCCATCCGGTCCAGTGTGTCATTCAAAGTCTTGTCAATTTTCTGTTTAGATGATCTGTCCATTGTCGTGAGTGGGGTGTTAAAGTCCCCTTGTATTGTATTGTTATCAGTTAGTTCTTTTATGTTTATTATTGTTTTATATATTTGGGTGTTTCCATGTTGGGTGCATAAATATTTACAATCGTTGGACCTTCTTGTGGGGTTTTCCTCCTTATTATTATATAATGTCCTTGTCTCTTGCTACAGTCTTTGTTTTAAAGTCTGGTTTGTCTGATGTAAGTATTGCTACCCTGGTTTTCTTTTGACATCCGTTTGCATGATAAGTGTTTCTCCATCCCCTTGCTCTCAATCTGCAGGTGCCTTGGGTCAGAAATGCGTCTCTTATAGGCAGCATATAGACAGGTTTTGCTTTTTTTCTCCATTCTGACACCCTGTCTTTTGATTGGAGCATTTAGTTCATTTGTATTCAAAGTAATTGTTGAAAAACATTCCTTTCATAAAGAAACACTAACATTAATATGTGAGAAGACCCTAAAATTCAGCTGGAAACATTTTCAAATGTCTAGCTGTCTCCTCTCCTGCTAGGGTCCTCACGGTAGGACAGCTATGCCTGGAAAGGTTCTTATAAAGTGACTTTCTCACTAGCTCTTTCTGTTCTCTGTTGTTATGAAGTTAATTACCTTAGAATGCCAATAATCCTTGCCGCAGTTGCCCAGATTGGAGCCAACTCTTCTGATACATTCAGTTCTGCAGATGGTGACAGGAACCTTCCTCATGCAAGGGGGAAGTCAGGAACTCTTGCCACTGCACTTGTTGTTACGTGATCCCAAGAGGGTGTGGGATTGGGTGGAGACTGGATTTATTCTACCTTTCAGGCTTCTAAAGTATTTGGGAAAATCTCTCTTTGAACTTGTTTTTTTTTTACCTGGTCTTACTGGACGCCTGCGTTTGGGGGTATGTCAGTTTGCTCATAAATCTCTCTGTATTCTTCCCATATCCAACAATTCTCAAGTCCAGCACTTACCATGTGGCAGGCATAGTGATGAGTCCTTTATGTGGAAAAACTTATTGAAAGCACCCCAAAGAAACACCACCACTTAACACAAGAAACACAAGCTGTAATAACTTAGCAATCTGTTGGTCAAAATTGTTCCAAAGAATGCACATAGGGTTCTCAATAGAGTGGATTTCTCTCCTTTCTAGTAAGCAGGCAAAGGCTTCAACATGTGGATTTATGTCATTGCTTACACATTCTGTGAGTCAGTTGCTGCAGGAGAGATATCCCATGTCTCTAATTATGGTTCATATTCTATTGAAAAAAAATTGACAGAAATGCAAACGTTTTCCTTGCAGGCCATTTCAGAAATTGGGTTCACTGTTTATTGACTTGCCAATATCAATCTTTTAAATAAAGGATTCTGCTCCTCAATGAAGGAGACATTTCACAAATTGTGTTAGAGGTTGTGTAGCAATATCAGAATGATGAGGCAACCATTACACCCCCAGGCAAAAAGAACCAACTGGAAAAAAAAAACAAAACAAAACAAAGAATATTGATCTTAAACCGTGAAGATGTTCACTGGGGTGAGGTCATAGACAGGTTGTCAGGTCTGGCTTTCTGCCCAGTGGCCTTCTTCCTTCTAATCCTGACTGAGAAGGAAGGAAGGGCAGTCTCGGCTGTCTGCCCAACAGATGACATAAGTTCACCCAGGACCTACCATGGGGGGCAGAAGAGGCCGACTGTGTGTTCAGGCAAGACTAGGGGTGGAAACCTCTACCCGGTGCTTGTCCCAGGGTCTCACTTCTTGAACTGTCATGAGGATGAGCTGCTGCTTCCTAGAAGGGAAGGAGAGCAGTGTTTGGAAAAGTCTCAGCTGCCTATCAGTGGTACGAATGAGATACCGCAGACCAGAGCTTCATTAAAGATAAGGAGCCAGGGCTGAAACTAATAAACCCAACGTTTTGCCCCTTGGAACCTTTTCTCATTAAATATGGAGACGGCTTTGGGTCTCGCAAGGGCAGTAGAGAGAAGTTTGAAGGCAGAACCATGCCTCCTGAGCCACTGTCAACCGTCCTCCCTCCAGAGTGCTCCGGGCACCCTCGTTAGCAAGTGCGGTCAGTATCTCCACATCAGCTCTGTGGTGCAGTGAACACCAAGTACGTTTTTATCCCTTTCCGTTACAAGGGTGCTGTATATCCGGCATACTAAAGAGGGAAACTGGGTCCTTTTTAATTAGAGGAAAAGCAGAAAGACTTTCATGTGAGAGCAGCGCAGCCAAGGAGGTGTCTGTCGTCTTTGCTGCTCAGGAGTCCTAATGGCTTCCTTCCCGGACCGCCTGCCGAGTTTAGAGTACCAGCCTACTTAATTTAACACGGAGCGACTGAGGAGGCCGTTTTGGTCATTGACTAGAGAGAGAAACTACCTTCAGAACGACGTTAACTTTGCTTCTTAAGAATCCCTTCTTAATGAATCCAATTGTTTCCTTTTTGGTCAACATGCTTCCCTGTTCTTGCCACCCTGCCTCTCCCACGTTATGCTCTTTGCCATGTTACCATTTTTAGCTTGGTTTATTCCCTCCTCTTTCTTAAATGCAAGTGGGACATCATCGGGCGAGGTTTACCTGTGAAGCTATACTGATTTGAACCATGCATGTATTTGTCTATTCCACAGAATTTGGGGGGGATGCCTTTACAAGCGGGAATGGCAACCATGAGGGACGGATAAGCCCCCAAAGAAGGTCTTAGTGGTGGAAAGAGAAATAAAACCAGTCTCCGTGCAGGGTGATGGAGGTTTCAGTGAAGGTCAGGGTCAGTCCACTGAGACTTGAGAGAAGGGGCAGCTCCAGTCCATAGCACGAGATCAGAAAGGGCTTCCCCAAGAAACTGCTTTGGTGGAGAACTGGAGGAAATGGGGAGTCATGGGCCACAGTAGCAGGGGAGGAATATTTCAGGTGAAGGGAATGGCTGGGACCAAGACAGGAGAGCAGGAGAGGGCCTGCCTCATTCAAGGAACTATAGAAGCTGAAGCAGAGTACCTGTCAAGGGTGAGGAAAGATCCAGAAAGATCTTGACTGCAACATTTATATGCAGATAGATTTTGATAGATGTAGATAGATCTTGCTTTGCCAAAATTACGGAAGATGAACTGAAATGGAAAATGAGGGTGGGACTAGACAGAGTGTCAAGGGACCGGCCAAGATGACATAGCAACCATATGGAGGATGAATTTATCCTGAAGCGTGGTGGGGTCATCAGGGTGGGACAGAACATAATGGCATTTGAGAGACGTTTGGCCAAGCAGTGAAGAGACGGTGGTCTCCCCAGGACTCCCAGGTAATGGGCTGGTGTTGAGGAAGCCCAGTTCTTGCCAAGATAACTCTTTATAGAAGGAAGATAAGGAGAAGGGCATGTTCAGGGCGCCTGGGTGGCTCAGTCAGTCAAGTGTCCAATTTTGGCTCAGGTCACGATCTCACAGTCCGTGGGTTCGAGCCCCGTGTCGGGCTCTGTGCTGACAACTCAGAGCCTGGAGCCTGCTTCCGATTCTGGGTCTCCCTCTCTCTCTCTGCCCCTCCCCCGTTCATGCTCTGTCTCTCTCTGTCTCAAAAATAAATAAACATTAAAAAAAAAAAAAAAAGGAGAAAGGTAGTTCTATTTAGTGAAAGAACTCTGGAGTGGCCAAAAAGGTCCAAAGGGATAGCCGTGTCGGGACATTTCCAGGTGGCAAGCAAAAGCCTGGGACATGGGGGCCTCGTGTGTGTGAGGGGAAGAAGGGCAAGAAGCCAGTGTGGCAAGTGGGGGAACCTCCCTCCGAAGAGTTCTAAAGTGGGGTTTCCATGCAAGGGTTTTTAAATTAGAGGTAAAAGAGGTAAAGCGTTTAAAAACACAAATTCAAAACAACGGAGGTGTGTTAGCATAATTAGCACCACCGTGGATGAGCGGCTGAGAAAAATCCGGCTGGAGAGAAGGTGCCGGAACAAGGTGAGGCAGGGTCTCCAAGGCCACTTCTCCGAGCAAACTCCCGCGGCCGGGGAGGCGGGTGTAGTCGCACGGCGTCCTATTAGTCGCTGGCTCTCTGCTTTATTTTGAGCCAATTATGAAGCACATGCGTTGCAGTATTGAATATTTCATTGTGACAGGCCTGTTCTGTTGCTCTAACACGTGTAACGCCAAGCCGGCCCCTCCCCACCGGTGTCGTATGACTGCCCCCGCGAGGTGGATGGAGGAGGGAAGGCCGAGTGATCAAACCAAAAGGCATCACTGCATTTGGAATGGGACAAACCTTGGCTGGTATGTCTACTTTGGTACTGATCTCAGCTTCATTACTTCACTTCCTCCCGACTCAGTTTCTCCATATGCAAAGTGGGCATTATAGTAATACTGTGTGTCTTGTCCTGTGATAAGTAGTCTACGGGAGCCTGATACAACGTTGCCATTTGCCCGTATCTGCATTTTGTTAGAGCTTTTCTGCAGTAAAGGGTGGGCGAAGCCCACCTATCTTTCCCCTCGCTATCCTTCCCATTCTCAACACCAGAATCATGTCACCCCACCCCTGCATCCCTCAATGGCTTCCCTCTGCATGTGACCAAATGAATCACAGCACACTTGTGACTTTATTCTCCTCGATGGCAGGGAACCATGTTCTTCTCAAGGCCTCTGAGCTCAAGGCCCGAGTTACTGGTGACTTTCTGTTGTTCACCTCGGCCGGATATTCTGCTGTAATCTTACAAAAGGAATTTTAAAAACTTGTACATTGTCGGGGCACCTGGGGGGCTCAGTCGGTCAAGCGTCCGACTCTTGGTTTCGGCTCAGGTCATGATGTCGTGGCTCGTGGGATCGAGCCCGTCGGGCTCCGCGCTGACAGCACAGAGCCTGCTTTGGATTCTCTCTCTCCGTTGCTCTGTGCCCCTCCTCCACTCTCTGGCTCTCTCTGTCTCAAAATAAATAAAAATAAAACTTTTAAAAAACCTTGTGTGTTTATAATAACAGAAAGATTGGAAGAGTATTGGACTCCTACTTAGGTGCTCCATTATGGCCAAGTCCAAGTTTTCAGAAATGTAGCTGCAGAGGTGACAGTCTTAGGTTCCCGTGACTGCTGTAACAAACTGTCACACCCTCGGTGTCTTAAAATGACAGAAATGTGTTCTCTCACGGTTCTGGAGAAGAAGTCTGAAATTGGTATCACCGGGTCAGAATCGATGAGTCAGCAGGATTGTGCCCCCCTGCAGAGGCTCTAGGGAGAAGCTGTTTCTCCCTTCTTCTGGCGGCCCATGGCTGCCAGGGCTCCCTGGCTTGTGGCCACATTGTCTCTTCGTCTTCTGCGTGTATGAGAATTGCCCTCTATTCCCTCGTATAGGGGGGCATGCGATTGCTTTTAGGAGCTACGTGCATAGTCCCAGATGATCTCTGCACCCTCAGACCCTGAATCACATCTGCGAAGGCCTTTATTGCCATGTAAGGTAGCATTCACGGGGGCCAGAGATGAGGAATTTTGTATCATTCGGGGGACCTCTTCCAACCCCCTCGATGACCTTTAGCTTCATGTCTTTCGAGCACCGGGAAGCCCTTCACCTGCAGCGAGATCTCTGCCGTCTGCTCAGACCCCTTCCTGCGATGGCCCAGTTCTGGGTTTCCTGATGATCCTGGTCTGTGTGTTCCGCTCCACTCTCTGCCTGACACCTGCAACGTAACTCACAGAGAATGGGTTACACACGCAATCGCTGACATTCAGGCTTTTACACGGTGGCATCTTCTCTTGCTTCTCCCGCTCTGCTTAGTTGTTCCTTTGCGATTTGCTCAACACCTACACCTGCTTCTTCCTTCATGCACAGAAGTCCTCCTTCTGGGTCCACGCCCATTCCTGGGGGCCCACACGGGCACAGCCACATCCTCACAGACTTAGGCAAGGGGTGACTGATTCAGCGACAGATGCCACAATGTCTAGACTGATGTGACTATACCAGGAACGAGTTTGTTAGTCGTGCTATTATTTTCCCCATTAATTTTTAGCACATTGGATGTAAAAGGAAATGGATCCATAAATTTTTAAAACTATAGAAAAAAGCCCCTAGCATTTTATGGTTTCTTCCTTTCTGAGTTAAAATAACAGATTCTTCTACAGCCCTTAGCCAAGACTGGTTTCCCCACAAACCTTTTTTTCCCCCCTTAAAGAACTGGTCTTCTAACACCACCAGCCTTGTTTATATGTAACATTTGTACATCCATGAAACTACTGTTACAACATTTCTGCTTTGATGGTCCTTTCACCACACGCAAGGAGCTGAATTGCTGAAAAGCTGCGTTTTGTCTTGTGCATTTTATAACCATTTGCCGGAGACAATGTGAGTCTTACTTATAAAGGCAGTCTTGGTTTGGCAAATGTGTTTTGATATTTCAGGCAAAGGCTTCCTTGCTGAACTCCAAAGTCCCCCGATCCTAAGTCTAGGGACACATGTGAGCCCCACTCTGCACTGCCTTCCTCAGCGCTTCGTGACTTGTCTCCCACGTGTGCCTTTCCCATCACTTTTCCTGCTCAATTCCGGCTGCCTCTGGGACCCTCCACCATCAGCCTCCCGTTTCAAGGACAAGTCTAGGGAAGGGGCGTCAGAGGCTGTAGCTTTCACAGTGGGTGACATCAAAACAGGCACCACTGACTGACTTAACCTGCACCCAGGAGGTGGTTATGAAACATTCACCCGAGAAATCCAACAAGAAAAGCATGTGAATAAAAATGCTGTCAGCTGTCATGAACCCTCCCTTTCAGAGAGAATCAAGACATCACCCGTGACGAAGGTCGGTGGGGAGAACATTGAGAAGGGCCCGTGAGGTTATTGATTTGGGAAATGAACCTGATGCCAACTGCACCAGAATGAAAAATGAACACAAGACTGTCAGGTTCATAGAAGTAAGTGAATAGCTCTCTGGTTCTATACTATGGCCCCACACATGGACAGCTTCGTCTTCCCCTAAAGAAGCAATTTTGGGGGATGGCCTGCTAAATAGTGTTCTGGGTAGTGCTAATGAATTGCTCCATAAATTAAGCATGGCTTCTGTAATTTGCTCAATCCTCTAAAAAGTTAGGCCATTAGCACCGACTTTGGAATTCTCTGGGTTCACAATTTGGTCCGTAAAGTCTATATAGTTTTGCTGTCTTCAGTAGGTACATTCAGTTTTCTGATTATTTAGACAATAAAAGAAGCGAATGACATTTTGAAAAATAACAGTTTTAAGCGGGGCAGATCTCTTCTGTATTGACGAGAAAACAATTGACAAAGAAAGATCGAGCTTTTCACAAAAGATTCACTTCAGGGGAAGGCAGAGCATCATAGAGAAAGACAGAAATCATAGTGTTGATACAACTACAACTAAACCTCCTTTCCATCTAGACTTTGATATTTTGGGGGGGAGAGTATAAAAATGAGCTAAAATCAAGTAGAGTTTTGCACACCACCCGGAAGTATTGGGTTGCTTATACATATTTTGTTGGGTTTTCTTGTGACACTTCAGTGATTTTTCACTAATTACAAAAAAAAAAAAATTCATTTTCACTGTAGTAGTGGAAAATTCAGAGGAATATAAGGAAAAAATGACCCCAATGACCCATAATTCTGCTACTCAGTGCCAACCATAGTGCATACGTAGTTTTTTTTTTTTTAATCTCTCCACTCTAAACATAAAGTTCAGTGTCCTGTTTTATTTTTTTTTCTTTCACACATAACACATTTCCAGTGGTCTGGGAAATGCACCCAATCTGTGTGATGCTAGTGATGTGCCCAAATGGACAAACTGTCCTCCTGTGACCATCAAGAACATAACTGATTCTCATTAAAAAAAAAATTTTTTTTTTAAGAACGCGGCTGATTCTCTCAGCTATTACTAATAACACCCAACGAGCATTAGTGGGCTCAAATCTTTTCATCAACTTTTCTAATTATTCTCCTAAGATAAAGTTAATAAAAATTTTTTGAAAGCCTCTGAAACTTTCAACATATTTTTAAAATCCAACAGAGTTTTGGGTTAATCTTACTTCCAGCCCTGTGGGAAGGAAGGTCTGCCAAGGAGCCTCTTCTGTGGGTTAGCAGAGAAAACCCCAAACTATTCTGTCCTTTCAGAAAATGGATGTTCCAACTGACGTTTTATTATCAGGACACATATTTAAGTAAGACAGAGCTGCAGACCTCAACGTTAAAGCTTGTGTCTTGCAAGATGCAGCAACAAGTTTTGAAGTTTTCATGGTTCTATTTCACAAAACGATTTCAAGGGCAATTTTCATAACAGAAACGGAAGAGAGTTAGACATTTTAGGCTTCACATTGGACAAGAGAGTGACCATGGAAAGTTCTCTAGTTAGTCCCAATTCTTCCTACTTTATAAAAACCAGAATATGTGCTAGCACGCTCACAGAGCAGTGTTAGCTCTTCTCTAGCTGTAGAGAGAGGACAACATTTTTACTCTCTTATGTTCCCGAGATTTCTTTCAGTAGCAGTCAGGGAGCCTTTGGTTTTCAAGGACGTGCACTAGTTTTCCATCATTGTTATCCCCAAGAAAGACGAGGAAAAATCCTGAGATGCTTAAAACTCACAGTATGGAAAGGAAAAAGAAAATTGCTGCTATAATGCCTTCTTGAAAATAAAATTTCTGCATCAAAGGGTATGGAGTGTGTTTAAAGGCTTTGCCTTAGAAGACCAAATTATCTTCCAAAATCATTATGTCAATTTACATTTCCATCAGCCATGAGTTCTCATTTCACTGCATTGTGGTTTTTTTTAAAAAAACATCTTTTAAATACTTGCTTATTCCTAGCAAATAATGCTACCTATTGCCAAAAATATTCTGTTTGAGCTGATATAGAGAAGCAGAGAAACACATTTTGGTTGAAATGCTAAAGAGTATTTAACTTTAAGGGCACTGAGCACTGGCTCCTCTCTGTAGCTTTCATGTCCTGATTAGATTTTGAGAGTTGCTCCCTAATGAGCAAAGACAAGATGTGAAGGCTGGTAGAGTTATTGCAGGAAAAAAAAAAAAAATCCAACACAACAACTTTGTGTTAAAGTTGCCTAAGGAAAAGTCCCAAGGACATCGCTCTTGCACTGGATGCTGTGGGTGACACAAAGCCTGCAGAGCTTTTCCAGAACTGCCTTCCCATTGCCACCGTGCACCGATCGGCCAGCATGTGGTGCAACGCTTATGTCTGCTGCGATTGTAGGAGTCAGCTTGATCGATTTTCTCTTTTTTGGTGATAAGGGCACTTTCTACCATTCTGCCATCCCTGGACAATGTATGATGGGACAGCCATCAAGCCGTTGAGCTGCTACTGACAAGCCCCCGCCATCCTGCCAAGACTAATACTCAACAATGTCAGAACAGGATGCGGAAAAACAAACAAGGCTCCCAGAAGGCATTGTAAATCTCCGACTCTTTGGCCTCTGGGATCTATTTTACTGCTAATAAAAGCCAACAGGAGAAATACACGCTTTGAAGGAGAGCCAAACGTTTCAGTTAAATAAATTTAAATGAAAAATAACAACAAAAATTCGGGGACTTGAATGCCAGTTTCTCCCTATTCTCTTGCCCACTGCCCTGGCTGTTCTGTCTTCAAGGGGACGTTACAGAGTCCGCACCAAAACTCAGTCTTTGTGAAAAGGGAGCATTTTTGCAGGAAACATGCCGCATTGGAAACGTGACACAATTGTCACCTTGTATTGGTTATTCTTCCCAAATCTGTAAGAAAAAAATAAGGGCTACAGGGGTGCTTGGGTGGCTCAGTCAATTAAGCGTCCGATTCTTGATTTCAGCTCAGGTCATGATCTCAGGGTCGTGGGATCGAGCCCTGAGTCGAGCTCCGTGCTTAGCGTGCAGCCTGCTTCAGATCCTCGCTCCCTCTACTTTTGCCCTCCTCCTGTGCACGCTCTCTCCCTGTCTCTCAAAAAAATAAAATAAGTGGTACCATAACAGGGGGAAAAAATCAGTATTTTCAGAAATTATATTTACCTGTGAACAAGCACCATACTCTAATGGTGATTTGTGTGAGGAAGTTAGAAGGACTGAACAGTTGAACTAAAATTTAGTGCTTTGGCTTTAAGACACAAACCTACTGAACAATAAAACTGGTAGTTAATAGTAGGGATAATGCCAAGTATGAATTGGCTTTTACTGATATCTGCAAAGCCAAAGTTAACTAGAGAGGAGAAAATAAAAGGTGGTATTATCGTTTGTATTGGCGCCGATGATACTTTGAGAAAACCAAAGGACTGAGAATGGAAAAAAGACATAAAAGGTTTGAGTGTCATGAGGATGGAAACTGTTGTGTTGTTATGGTGTCAATATTTTACATCTAGAGTACTGCAGGGGCCCTGTGGGTACTCAGTGAAGATTTACCAGATGTGAAAATGAATGAATGAATGAATGAATGAATGAATGAATGAATAGTGCCTGGTAGATATGGGAAAAGCAAGGGACCATAGGAACTAGTAGGTCTTCAAAATCCACACTTGAATAATGACAGACAAGAACTACATGATGACCAGAGATGGCCTTATGGAGAGGTGTGGGCTGGATATTATAATTAATTGTGAAAATACCTTGGCTCACCCGTCATATTTCTCTGTTCTGGTAGAGAACCATAATGATATACATACACACCCAACACATAGTTATATTTGTGCCAACCTTGTAAGGTAAAGAATACTGTCAAGTAATTTTATTTAAAACAATTTTTTTAACGTTTATTTATTTTTGAGAGAGAGAGAGACACAGAGCGTGAGTGGGGGAGGGGCAGAGTGAGAGGGAGACACAGAATCTGAGGCAGGCTCCAGGCTCCGAGCTGTCAGCACAGAGCCCGATGCGGGGCTCGTTCTCATGAGCTGTGAGATCATGACCTGAGCCGAAGTCCAATGTTTAACCAACTGAGCCACTCAGGTGCCCCTCAAGTAATCTTAAAATATATAAACTATGTGTTAAGTATATAATCATAGATATTTATTGATATTTAAATGAGTGGCCAAGTAATTAAATATAAATACGTAGGCACACACAATGCATGGGAAACTTGTGATCCTTTATATCAATTGAACTGGTAGTCAACAACCGTTAAGCACTCACTTTAGCGTTGTTTTTAACAGCTTCACTTTTGGATTGTTGACCTGTAGAACCATTCCCTGAAATGACCAAGTTAACCTGGTTGCTAAACTATGGAAGCAAGCAGAATCAACTTGCTTCTCTCAGTTAATGAAGAAACAAATAGCTGTAGGCAGGTGAGTGGTTTTGTTTTTTGTTGTTTTTTTTAACGTTTATTTATTTTTGAGACAGAGAGAGACAGAGCATGAACAGAGGAGGATCAGAGAGAGGGAGACACAGAATCTGAAACAGGCTCCAGGCTCTGAGCCATCAGCCCAGAGCCCGATGCGGGGCTCGAACTCACGGACCGTGAGATCATGACCTGAGCCGAAGTCAGCAGCTTAACTGACTGAGCCACCCAGGCGCCCCGGCAGGTCAGTGTTTTGATTTTATTAACGTCAGAAGTCAAGTTGCTGAGCAGTTATTTTTGAAATAGCATAGTTTAAAGATGTGTTCTTGTGTTACTCTCTTTTATGGACAATACAGAGGGGTCCCAACCTACAGCCCACAAGTGGAGTCTATAGTGTTATTTGCCCTTAAACTACTTGAGGTGAAGGGTGCACTCTTTTGAGCCAGACTATTCTCCAGGGTCTTCCTCCAATGAATAAAATTCCTCTCTGGAAACATGGCAGAAGAAACACAGAAATGTGAATGTCCCAGTATGTTCACTTCCTCAAGACCATGATATTAATGTGCCTCAAAAAGAAATTAATGTGCACCATTTCTTAAGACTTCTGACCTTTTTTCTTTGGACATTCCACTGTTGGCTTTGTCAGAAAAATATCACTGAGCTTCTGTTACTCTCCAATAGAAACTGATTTATGCCTAACAATTTTTCTGCCTGAAAGGGTGGCTTGCTAATGGTTTCATGTTTGCATATACCCAAGTGCACACTGTTCGTGCAGATGTCTGAGGTCAATTGAACAATCTTCCAACTACATATATTCTCTATGACTGACAATTCAAATAACTGTCTCTGGCTGAATTTTAATGCTAAAAATGGGGTTATTAGAACTTCACCTGGAGTGCCCCTGGGCTCTTTCTTTAGGAATTATGGTGTAGGTTTAACTAACAGTGCTTCAAGGAAAACCTATGGGCATTTTAATCCTGAAAGCAATGTTCGTATCCAGTTGGAATATTCTGTAATCAAAGTGGAATTTGCAAAACTAGAATAGGCCATTTAAATAAAAGTCAGCATAACTCATACCATCTTTGCAGTATGTGAACCAGCCTCCTGGCGTGGACAATTTAGTAGGCTTGACGGAATCCTGAAGCGAGGCTAGGTTTATGAGGTTTGATTCTATTTTTAAACCATAGAGGAATATGAGCTTTTAAAGAGAAGGACAAATCTCCCTTAAGCACTGGCAGGAACTTTCCACATCTTGCTATTCCAGATTGATGGCTGAATCCCAGCTGCCTTTCCATATCTTGCTATTCCAGATTGATGGCTGAATCCCAGCTGCCTTAAGGTAGAAAAAAAAATTCTAACAGTAAAGGAGGAAAGGTTCAAAGCTGGCCTTGATTTCTGAGCTTGTTTGTTGATCTCCCTAGTTGTTTATATTCCAGGTTTGGGTGACTGAGGGTGCAGACGGGCCCCGGAATCTTCCTCCAAGTGCTTCTGGAAGCTTCTCCAAGTAGCTATTGTCATTGGGATGGCTTGTAGTGGAGGACAAAGGGGCTGCTTTTCCCAAGCTTGAGAACATGGATGAGTCCCGAATTGTATCATAAAAAGTTCTGGGCTTTGGAACTGATCAGAAAAAAAAAAAAAAAAAAAAAAAAAAAAAAAAAAGGCGTGGGCCCTATCTAAAACTCAAGATGTGGGAAACTCGGTAAATATATTGGTGTTGTGCTGGGTAGCACTGAAAATGAAGTAACACAAAACAAGGATGAGCTGGTCTTGGTAGGACACTTATCAGTACTGGGAATGCCAGTGACATCAGCGAGCCATCACAGAACTTCTAAAATGTCTCCCATAGGTAAGAAAGTTGATCTGCACTAATTTATAAGATGCATATAACTTCCTTCTAGCTAACATCCTTAAAGAATCTTTGCCAAGATTTCTGTGCAATCCAGGTGGACAGCACCTCTATTTTAATTAAGACTCTGGAGTTATCCTAGAGCCCAGTGACCTCGTAGACTGGCCAACTTTGAGATGCTGCAGAACTCCAGAGGGCTTGGGACACAGGACCTTGGTGACAGGCTCCTTTTTTTCTTGCAAAAACTCTTCTCGTAAAATAACCAGGGTGTATAGAAGAAGTAACATAGAATTTTCTCAAATTCTAAGTATTACTCTAGTTGAGTGATGAATGGAGAATGTGAGTGACAATGAATGGAGACTAAGTGATAGATGACAGATAGGTGAATTGAGTGATGGATAAAAAATAGGTAGATGATATATAGATGATAGATGGATGATGGATGGATAATGGATGGATAGGTAGATGGATAGATGGATAGAAAGATAGATGTTAGATACAAAGATAGATAATGTAGACACATAGATAGATGATAGATAAATGGATAGAAGATAGACAGAAGATAGATAGAGCTATCTATAGGTAAAGATATAGAAAGCCTGTTCTGTTTCTCCAGAGAACCCTAGCTGATACAAGCAGTTTATGAGAGATTAACACCTAAGCAGATTGGTTACATTGCAATCCCCCTCACCTACAGATTTACAGAAAACATAGCCATGTTGCTCATTCTTTCTCTGCAACAGCGTCTCCATCTGTACAATGGAAGTAACATTAACATTCACCGTGTAATTTTTTAACGAGGATTGAATAAGTTCACACATTTAAAATGCTTAGAATGGTTGCAGGCCCATAGTAAACATTTAGTATCTGTCAGATATCTGTATCTGTTGCCTATTAATAATCCTGTAAGAGTAATCTATGATGTTGAATTTCCTGTTAAATAAGATGGATCTCCCCAAGCAATCTGCTTCAGGAATCCTTAGCAGGCTCCAATACTCTCTAAGAAAGACAATTTACGTAGAATACCACTTTAAGTCACTGGTCCCTGCGTTTGTTCAATCTGCTGTGAGAAATTTTAGGTTGAGAAAATCCTACATATTGTGGAGTATATGTGCAGTCATGTGATGATGGTGATGGGTATTTTATGATGGGTCCAAGAGCCACAATACCATTTTGAGAAGAAGTTGGCCATGATTTAAAAAATTGCTGCCTTGAAATTTTCTACCATGTCAAAATGATCCTTGTTTACTCCCTCATCATTGGTCACTCATGGTGGAGAACCCCTTGTCTTTAACAGTTTATGTTAGATCTTAGCATATGGTCCACTTTTCTATTCCATGATGCCAAATATGCTTCTGAATGAGGTTTCCATTTTTTTTTACTTTATAAAAATTATGCATGATTGTTTTAGAAGTTTATGAAAATTTAGTAAATGCTGAAATTTGAAGGGAGAGATATCACAAAGAACTCCAGTCTTTTTCGGAACTTACTTTTCAACACAATTGTATGGTGTTTCCTGACTCGTATATTTTAATTTAAATATCATCTCAGCTTTTCTGATTATGAGTAATGCATGCTCACTGTATAAAATTGAAAAAAAAAAATGTAGAAAAACAGTCAAAAATTACTTAAAAGCCCATAACCATAGGAAACCCAAATTTAAGTGGTATAGAGTTTTATTTTTCCCATGCATTTAAAAATTTTAGAGATCGGGGCTCCTGGGTGGCTCAGTTGGTTAAGTGTCTGACTCTTGATTTCGGCTCGGGTCATGATCTCATGGTTCATGGGTCCGAGCCCCACCTTGGACTCTGTGCTGACAGTGTGGAGCCTGCTTGGGATTCTTTTACCCTCCCTCTCTCTCTGTGCCCCTCTCCTGCTCATGCTGTCTCTGTCTCTCTCAAAAATAAAGAAATAAACTTAAAAAAGTCTTTAAAATGTTAGAGATCATAATCACTTAGTGATTATAAGGAAGATTAGCATAGAATGAAGATTGTAGACGAGAGGAAAGGAAGGTTTGTGTCAGACGATGAGTCCTTTTAATCTCTAAATGTATTTATTCAACCCAGTAAAGCCTTTCCCAGTTATGTCTGTGCTCTTTCGGGTTGCTTCTATGGAAACGATTTCTCATTCTCAACTTGGATACGCCTGTCATGTCTTCCATCTCTGCCACTTGCTCCATCAGTACATGCTTTTTTCTTTCTGGGCTCCTGCACAGAGAGTGGAGCTTGCCACCCTGACCCCCTCTGCCCTGTGTTAATGCCCTGTGGCAAACGTGGCTACTCCAGTCCATCTGCATTGCTGTTGAGTTTCCAACCTTCTTGCGGCCCTGTCTTCTGTCCCTCCTCTGACTGCCCTTTCCTCTCAGCCAGTTTGCTCCTAAAGCCTTTCTGCTCCTTTTGGTGGAAGGCAGATCAATTTGGTCATTAGTGGGTACACCCCCCACATTTCTAAGTTATCACCTATCTGGGGGGCTAATTGTTTTCAGAGACATGCTTTCTCTGAATTTTCATAATGACGCTCCCATTTTACTTCTATTTTGCAGTGTTCATTTCTGTATGTTCTATTTTTTGCAGTATTTTTCAGAAGTTCTTGTTTTTCCCCTGATTAGTGTCTGACTCTCCTACACTCCAGAGTCTGAACAGATGAAGCCCATTCTAATCTGCAGCCACTGCCACCAGGATTCTTTCTGTTCTTGCTCCCGCCTACACTGTGGGGACTAAGTCTCTAAGACGCAACGTGCCAACTTCTGTCTCTTTGGTGCACTGTCTGTCAGGCTGTTTCTGGGGCATCGTCACCTCCAGGTGAGTGTTGGTAATGGCAGAAGTCAGAAGCTCAGCAGCTCCTAGAACTAACAGCCGAGATGAAGAAAGAGAACTCATTTTTTTTTTTTTATTGGTAAAGATCCTGTTTTTCTAAACTTCACAGTACAAAGGGTCAAAGTGCTTTATGCTATAGAATTAAAAATGATAAATCAGCCATAAAAAGAATGGAATCTTGCCATTTGCAATGACGTGGATGGAGCTAGGGAGTATTATGCTAGGTGAAATAAGTCAGTCTGAGAAAGACGAATACCACATGATTTCACCCATTCGTGGAACTTAAGAAAAAGGAGCAAAGGGAAAAAAAAAAGGGAGAGAGACAAACTAAGAAACGGACTCTTTTTTTAAAATTAAAAAAAAGTTTATTTTTGAATAAATATTAAATATAAAATATAAATATATTTTAAATATAAAATAATTTTATATTTAAATTTTAAATATAAACCTAAATATATATAAATTATAATTATATATAAATATAAATTAAATATAAATTTTAAATATAAAATAAATATAAAAATAAATATTTTGGAGAGAGACAGAGCTTGAGCAGAGGAGGGGCAGAGAGAGAGGGAGACACAGAATCCGAAGCAGACTCCGGGCTCAGAGCCCAACACAGGGCTCGAACTTATGAGCCATAGGATCACGACCTGACCCGAAGTCAGATGCTTAACCAACTGAGCCACCCAGGCACCCCAAAATAAACTCTTAACTACAGAGAACACACTGATTGTTACCAAAGGGGAGGCGGGTGGGAAGGATGGGTGAACTAGGTGATGGGGATAAAGGAGGACATTTGTCAGGATGAGCACTGGGTATTGTATGGAAGTGTTGAATCACTATATTGTACACCTGAAACTAATATTACACTCTGTTAACTATTTGGAATTAAAACAAAAACTTTTAAAAAATGATAGGCCCACATCTTAAAATACATCTAAAAGAATTTTTTAATATACAGGACACACATGTTAGTAGACACGTGTTTGAAATATTGAAAAATATTGAGAAACTCTTGATACAAAGACTGGATAGTAAAATGCTGTCAGCTGCCTATTGCTTTGGTTTCATAGATCAACGTGATAGCTTTCCATTGTGCTGTAACAAGTAATCACAAATTGAGTGGCCTAAACGATATAACTTTATGATCTTTCAGTTCTTTAAGTCAGAAGTCTCCAGGGTCTCACTGGACTAATATCACACTGTAGACCAGGCTGTGCCCCTTTTCTGAATACCTTCTCTGGGGACGAACTCATTTGCTTGCCTTTTCCAACTTGTAGAGGCCACTTGGGTCCTTGGCCCCTTTCTCCGTCTTCAAAGCTAGCATCTCCAGGATCCTTCTTGGTCAGCACATTCCTCTTTAACCAAAGTCAGAGAGACTCTCCACCTTTAAGGACCCTTGTGAGTACATTGGCTCCACCCACATAATCAGGGAGAATCCCTCATCACAAGGTCCCTAATTTTAATCACATTTGTGAAATCCCTTTGCAAAGGTAAGGTAACACACTCACGGGGTGGGGATTAGGGCATTAACATGTGGAGGCAATTGTTCTACCAATCGCAAAGAGTAAAGCTGGAAAACATCACCTTAAGAACTGACAATGAAGTTTAAGGGCAGAGGGCTTCCATCAGATTTGTAAATTATTTTGTGGCCTATCATGAAAAAGGGTAATTTGTTCACAGGAAACTCTCCTATAATGGTCATTATATAATGTTTGCTTACTTGTTTGTTGTTGGAAATTGTATTTTTTTTTCATGATAATGTAACCACTCTGTAGAGGTAAGTTTAATGTGAGGAAATCTGTACATATTTAATGTGTACAAGTCGATGCGTTTGGGGATGCGTGTACACCTGTGAAGCCATCACCACCATCATGACCACAAATACATCTATTGGCTCCCAAAGTCTCCTCCCACCCCCTGTGTTACTATTATCCTTTGGGTGGGGGTCTGGTAAGAACACTTAACTCCCTTCAGCCCCAGCAACCACCTCTCTGGTCTTTGCTTCTATTAATCTTACGTTCCATTAATTAGTACTCAGTACTTTTTGTGTGTTAAAACGTATCTGATACGCATATAAAAATGTGTAAGTAATGATATCTATAACGCATTATATGAAAAACAAGTCTATAATACAAGTGAACAAAAGGAAGTAATAAAAGAATAAATATAGGGCGCCTGGGTGGTTCAGTCAGTTAAGCATCCGACTTCAGCTCAGGTCATGATCTTGCCGCTCATGAGGTCGAGCCCCATATCAGGCTCTGTGCTGACAGCTCAGAGCCTGGAGCCTGCTTCCGATTCTATGTCTCCCTCTCCCTGCCCCTCCCCTGCACTCTCTCTCTCTCTCTCTCTCTCTCACTCTCGCTCTCTCTCTCAAATAGAAAATAAAACGTAAAAAAATAAAAGAGTGTATATGGTATATCCCCATGTAAAACATATAAATGTAGAAATATTCACAAAAGCAATTTAGAAATATATTGTCCCAAATCTTTGATGATGGTAGTCTCTGGAAGGGGAGTTACAGGTGATTTTCTTTTCCTGTTTTCCTCAACCTCTGATTCTATTTGTGACTTGGATGGAAAAATATTATCATAATAGTCACCCTTGAAAAGCGCCTCCAAACACACTTATAGATGGTATAAGTTGTGAAAAATAATCTAAGGGCAGTTAAAGAACCTCTTGTCCTCTGAGATAACAACAGAAACTTAAAATATTTCAACTTGGTTTATAATTAATACTGTTCTAAAATGTAAGGTTTGGTACTAGCTGGCATTTCTAATAAAGGAAGATGAAATATAACGAATAAGAGACTGGAATTCTTCCATACGTTTTAATACTTCACTAGCATAAATTCAGATATGATTCCATGGTACTTTGGGCAACAGCTAAGGTTGGAGAATTCATCAATATCGGTTGCATTTTCTAACCATTAATTGGGTTGCACAGCCCTCCACTCTCTGGGGGAAAAACTGTCAGCAGTCCTGTGGAGGAGAATGAGGAGGCAGAGGGGGAGGAGGAGTGAGATGTGTGTATAAGACAGACCTCGTCTCGAATGGAGGTAACACTGGAGGGGTTGGTATGACCAGGTAGGCAATTTACATATTCCACATCTCCTTTTCTCCCATCAATGTAGCAAAATACTGGAGGACTTGAAGAGTTTTCTTTCCTAGTGATTCTGTGAAAGCACAAATGGAATTCTCATGCCACATCAGCATTCTAAAATGAAAACTCTCTACCACCTTCTCCATGAGACCCAGAAAAGTCCTATGAAATAGACCCAATTTTGAGTGTCTGCAGGGCATCCATGGCAAGCTGTAACTGCAATCAATGCGAACTTTGGAAAGACTCTTTCCCCAGCAAAAACACCCAGGAGAGACACAGGCTGTGGTGATATTCCTCTGTTACAAGGCAAAGATAATTCCCTGAAGGTATCAAGTATTTGGGGGACTTTGTTATTGTTATATCCACAACATCATATGCACAACCACTACATATGGCTGGATAAACAGGATGCTTTTTAAAAAAAAAAATGTTTACTTATTTTGAGAGAGAAAGAGAGAGAAAGAGAGAGAGAGAGGGAGGAAGAGGGCTAAGTGCAGAGAGAGAGAGAGGGAGAGAGAGAATCCCAAGCAGGCTCTGCACTGACAGCGTGAAGCCCGATGTTGGGCTCGGCCCCATGAACCCTGAGATCATGACCTGAGCCGAAATCAAGAGTTGAACTCCAAACCAGCTGAGCCACCCAGGTTCCCCAAGATCCTTTTATTTTTTAGTATTCAAGGACACATTTATAACTTTCAAGTAACGTGGGGGCTAGTGTCTAGGATGGAACAGCACCTGCTAGGTAGCTGGCCACCATCAGGTGAACCAGCTTTTGAAAGAGTTAGCCTCGTGCTTCTCACTAAGCCAGTTTTTAGATGCATTTCACAGCTCAACTTCCTCTGGCATCAACTGTATGACAATTATAATCTTGCTGAAGTATTTTGATATCAACAGAGTTGGCAAAAACTTTTGCATGAAAATATTATGGAAGACATCGTTACCAATTCTTGATCACTCCTACAATCAACTTCCAACTTTTCCTACTGAGATTTCTAAGTATGATATTCCCTGTTATTCTGAAGATTTCCAAGCTGGATCTTTGTAATAGAACAAGAATTCAACATTTCACATGAATAGTGAAGACCGAATGATGCTATAGAATGATAACCCAGTTCTTGGGCTCCACCCTGATGAATCAGAGAATTATTTCTCAAGGTATTCCTTCTTCCTGAAAATACTGTACATTCAGAAGTGTGGAGCCTGTGTGGGCATGCAACTCAATAGACAGACAGGGTTTGGGAAGCCTGAAGTCACCTTCAAACATTTCAAATTCAAGTTTGTATATTCTATAAACTTCTTCATGTTCTTTCAATATCAAGGGCATTTCATGAGACACTGCTACTTTAATTTCTATGGCATGTTTTAACCATTTCCCTGGCAGTGGCTTTTCTTGAGCCATAATTCATGTCAATGCAGCTGCCTCAAAGAGACATCAGTGACTTGTTTAATTGTCATGGAAACTTCAAGACAATTCTATAGCAGTTTATCACGAAGACCCTAATTTTCAAAACTGAGCATATCATTCTAGAAGGCTAGATTATGCTCATGTGACAATTGACAACAAGCGCTCAGTTGCTTGGCATAATAATTTTGTTGTTGTTGTTTTTTATTGCCGTGGGTCTCAGTGCCTGTCCAGGACACCTTACCTCCATGCTGGGCCTCAGGTTTTCAGGCCATTTGTTTGGATATAATGCTATCTCTGGGTTGACAGGCGCTCCCACCATTATCACGGCAGAAGAAGAGAAAAAAGAGGAATGTGAGTGAGCTTAGAAATCTCTCCCACTCAGAGAAATACAACTCTCTGCAAGACAGAGGCAGCAATAACCTGTGCCTCACGTTCGGTGCTTGCACACGGTGCCTTGATGTCTACGTAAATCTCACTTTGATGAGATTTCTTGGGGCCAAGTATTTTCTCTCTAAAATAAATGAACTTCAGTTAAGGATCTTCTATCGTATATTATAAAGTTTAGAAAAAAGTTCTCAGCATATAAATTCCCACAAATAGGCTGATAAACATGCATTTCTTTAACATAACTGCCACATCAAACAGCCATTTTGTGCAGTCTACATTGAGTATATATTTGAAAGCATGCCAAACAGAATTTCATTTACTACGTTATAGGCTTTATGAGCTTTGTAAGCTCTAGCCAGGTTATTATGTGACATATGCCTTTCTGATTATGAATTAACCAGTGCGCATTGTTAACCTCAAATAAAGACAAGTGTCAAAAACAAAGTTAAGAAACACCCCTACCTGGTTCTACATCTCAGAGAAAACCAGTTATGACTCTGGGCTCTTACTGTATAAATGGAGTAACACACAATATTGCCCCGTCAGGGCTATAGACCCATGCAAACCCCCACAATTCATTCTGGGAGCCAGAAAACTAACTCCCTTTCAGAATCACTGGAGGAGAAGTGTGTTAAAAATAGATTCCTGGGCCACTTGCCAGGTTTAATACATCAGAATTTCCAGGTGTGAGGCTCAAGAATTTATAATTTTAACAAGCTCCCTAGACATTTCTTATAAAGCCAACTCAGTCCAATTCCAAAAATAAGTGTTTGGAAGCCATTGGTATTTATCACGATTATTGAGTCTTTATAATTGCTTTCTTTCCCCCTTTGCATGCAATATTCAACTCACCAACAAGCTCTGTAGCTTCTACCAACATTATATATCTCAAATCTAGCCAAGAATGCCACTTGCACACCTTGCTACAATCCTGGGTAAAGCAATCATCGTCTCTTGAATGAACAAAAGTAGCTTCCTCAAAGGCGTTACTGGTTTTAGTCCCACCTGGAATCATATTGTTAAAGTCACAGTGGGCAACATCACCCTGCTGGCTATTATCACCCACTGGTTCCCACTGTAGTGACAATAAAATAGAAATGCACTTCCCAGTCTTGTAGTGCTCTACGCCAGTGGTTCTCAAACATGGGAGAGTTTGTCTCTAAAGAACATTTGGTAATGTCTGGGGACATTTTTGGTTGTCACAACTGGAAAAGGGGGTGTAACTGGCATGGAGTGGTAAAAGCCAGGGATGCTACTAAACATCCTACAGTGCATCGGACAGCCCCCACAACAAATAATTATCTGCTCCAAATATCAATAGTGCTGGCTGAAAAAACAGACACTAAGATAAATGGAACACAATAGAGAATGCAGAAATGGACCCACAAATATATAGCCAACTAATCTTTGACGAAGCAGAAAAGAATATCCAATGGAACGAAGACGGTCTTTTCAGCCAATGGAGTTGGAAAAACTGGACAGCAACATGCAGAAAGATGAACCTGGATCAGTCAACTGATCTTTGACAAAGAAACAAAGGTGATACAATGGAGCAGAGATAGTCTATCCAACAAATGGTGCTGGGAAAACTGGAAATCCACATAAAAACAAAGGAATCCAGACACAGACTTTAAGCCATCACAATAATTAACTCAAAATGGATCAGAGAGACATAGATGTAAAACACAAGACCGTAAAACTAGAATATAACATAGAAGCAAACCTATATGAACTTGGGTAGGGTGATGACTTTGGAGATTCAACAGGAAAGGCATGGTCCATGAAAGAAAGAATGATAAGCTGGACTTCCATATGAAATGATGTTCCACATCATATGTCACCAAGGAAATGCAAATGATGCAACAATGAGATGCCACTTCATACCTATTAGAGTGACCAAAGTCCAGAACCCTGACAACACCAAATGCTGGCGAGGATGCGGAGCAACAGGAACTCTCACTCATCGCCGCTGGGAATGCAACATGGTGCCGCCACTTTGGGAGGCAGTTTGGTGGTTTCTCACAAAACCAAACACACTCTTTCCATACCTTCCAGAAATCACACTTCTCTACATTTACCCAAACAGAGCGCAATCTTATGGCCACACAAAACCCTGTAAACAGATGTTCTTAGCTTCTTTATTTATAATTGAAACTTGGAAAGAACCGAGAAGCCCTTCAGTAGGTGAGGGGATAAACCGCGATCCGTTCAGACCATGAAATATTATTTGTTACCAAGAAGAAATGAGCTATCAAGCCGTAAAAAGACACACATGCACCTTACATTCATATTACTAAGTGAAAGAACCACCATCTGAAAAGGCCGCCTACTGTATGATTCCAACTATATGACATTCTGGAAAAGGCAAAACTATGGAGACAGCAAAAAGATCAGTGGTTGCCAGGGCTGAGGGGTCTGGGGGGAGTTAATAGGTGGAGGACAGAGGGGTTTTAGAGCAGTGAAAATACTCTATGTGATACTATAACGATGGATACATGTCTTTATACGTTTGTCCAAACCCATAGCATGCACAGTACCAGATGGAACCCTAATATGAGCCATGGAATCTGGGTGATTATGGTGAGTAGATGTAGGTTCATCAGTCGTAACAAATGTTCCACTTTGGGGGATGTGGAGAATGAAGGAGGCTCTGCATGTGTGGGGGCAGGGGACTCTGGGGACTCTCTGTACCTTCCACTCAATTTTGCTGTGAACCTAAAACTGCTGTAAAAAATAAAGTCTTTAAAAAGATGTCAAAGAAAAAAAAATCACATTTTCCGCCTCTATGATCTCCGCGGGGTTAAGACATGTTTTCTTTGTCTCCCAGATTTGACAGGGTTTCTGATTGCTGGTCTTCTGAGATTTAGTAAACAACCCCCATAAATGTCATTGTCTTGTAATGTTTGAACGAGATGAAATGTGGCCCTGGAGTTGCCCGGACTAAAGTTTCTTAACATTTCTGATCCAGAATTGTAAGGAGGTATCGACACTTGCTTCAGTGGGTGGCTGAGGGGAAGAGTCCCCAGAGTGCCCACGGCTGTGCCACGCAGAGCAGGGACTCCTTGAGTTTTGAGGCTTGTGGTGGCCGTGGTCTGGTCTGGGCACAGACAGACTGTCAAGTGTTGAGCAATTGATGGAATCAGGGAAGGGAGCCTCCTCGACTGAGATTTTCTATAGTGAGGGAAAGAGAGAGAACTTAACTCAGACAACAGCAGGGGGTTAGGAGAAAAGGCTGTTTATTTACTTGGAATTAGGGAGATTTCAACTGGGTGTTGGAACCCCTCTACGGGAAAATCAGTCACTTAACTTAGATGTTGATGTTTGTACCCACTTTGCGAACACTTGAGGTTTTTTGCTATTATCCTGGGAGCACCAAGGGCATCAAGGTCCGGGGTAGCAAAAATGACATGAACTTTTATCATGCTGTCCTGCTGGCTTAGTGATCTGGAAGACACCTGCAGGGAAGGTTTCTGAGGCCAGATTCTAAGCAGGACCCCATATCTGAATCCCTTTTTCTTTTGCCTATCATAAGACTGTGGCTCATCTGTCATACTACATGAGACAAGAGAGCTTTGTAAATGACAAAGTCAAACTCCTCAGTAAGATGAAGAGACACTTTTGAACCTTTGTGCTGGCTGTATACCAGAACTTTTTCTAGGCCATCCCAGGAAACTATAAACTGTAGTATGCTGTCTCTTGAGGGAAGCAGTTGAATTTGGGTGGCTGTGTTGCTTTTAGAGGAGAAAATTGGAGAAATCAAGGAGGTTCAATCACACCAAGCTTAAAAGTTTGGCACAAACAAAAGTACAATTTGCAAGTATACTTAACAGAACTCTGAAGTGTACGGAAATCTAAAATTGACAGGTTTTCAAATTTTCTCCCAAAAGGATTATAGGATGTCTTAGATATCTATTACATGTCTATTGCCATGTAGAATAAATTTTATCGTAGTGTCACCTGGGTAGCTCAGTCTGTTAAGCATCCGGCTCTTGATTTCAGCTCAGGCCATGATCTCATGGTTCATGGGTTCGAGCCCCATGTCGGGCTCCGTGATGACAGTGCAGAGCCTGCTTGGAATTCTCTATCTCCCTCTCTCTCTGTCCCTCCCCTGCTCATTCTCTAACCCGCTCTCTCATAATAAATAAAAAAACATTTTTTTTTTAAAAAAAGAATACATTTTATTGTCTTGGCTTGGTGATTTGAAAGAAAGAGAGCAAGTGAGTCAGAATAATGTGGCTTTTGGAGCAGTCCACTGGCCACATATCTGATTGTCCTGCAGTGGTTTCATTTTGCAACATCGTAGAATCCTAATGAGATATGAAGAAAGCAGGCCCAGAAGACCAGCGAATTTCCATCTTGGCAGGTACTGAGGGAAGTCAGCTGAAAGAACATAGCAGAGGCTGCAAGCCTCCGGGGGCTTTCCTGACCCAGCATTTTATTTTAAAGCATTTGATTGCAGACTATTAGAAAGTCGGCACTGAGGCAGGTAGAATAGGGAAACTGCTGGGTAATTGCAGGAACATAAAACGGAGAGCTGACTCTGACACACGACAGAGTTTGTGGCCATTAAGCAAACCCGGTGACACCCCTGCGGTTCCTCAGGCCACAAGCATCCTCTTGGCGCGCAAGCCCACGGCACGCATGCGCACACGCACCCAGTTAGCTTGCAAATGACCGAGAATGACCCCACCGGTAGGGGCGCTAGAGGGACAGTCGTATATTTAGAGTATATTTGGAGTTTTTGCCAGAAAAATCAGACTGCGCCTGCGTACAGTGGCTGCTACGGAGCATGCCAATGACACGCAAAGTTCCTGGAAACCCCTGCCTGTTCCTAGAAATCCCGAATTATAACCACCCCTGAGAGCCCGAGCCCCCACATCCACCCTGCGAGACGCCGATCCTCTCGGTCAGGGCGGCCGCTCTGTTCCTCCAGTGCACTTGGCGCTTTGCAATAAAGCTGCTTCTGCTCTGCTTGACTCTGGTCCTTACATTCCTTCTCGCAGAGACGTCAAGAACCCGGCCCCTGGCTCCGCAAGATGAGGTCTCAGGCCCGAGAGCTGGCCCCACCCCCCGGCCTCAGCCTGGAACACCTTCTAGAATGGAATCAGCAACACTGCAGCAGCGCTACCGACGTCAAGACACTTGAGTAGCTTGGATCCAAACATACGTTTTATTTAATGGTCCTAAGTGTTCAGACACAAAAGGGTTGGATCATATAGGAAGACATTCGGTAAAACAAAGTAACCTTTGCATATTGGTTGGAATCAGGGAAAAATAGGTAAAGGTCTCACTCCAGGAAGGAAGGGAAACAAATGTTTATTTGTAGAGCTCAGAAGAACTAAAATAGCACTGACAGACAGCCCGTACATACCCGTCATGATTGATGTTGGTTTCTTTTTCCTGGCTGGGGGCAAAACAGCGCACATTTTTCATCCTATGTCCCAGGCAAGGCGTTTGCACATCCAGGCGGCCCATCAGTTCCTCCCCCAATCCCTGCAAGACATGCACGTGCCCCTACTTTATATGGACGAAGCCAATGAGATGCACAGAGGTGGAGGACGAGCTCTGTGCTCTGTGTTGGGAGGTGGCTGTTGAGAGACCAGCACCATCAGACTGCCTGGGGCGACGGTGAGTCCGAGGTGATTAAGCACCGGGCTCCTGGAGGGGTTTGGGAGGTCATTTTTATCATTTATTTTTTATTGTTTATGTTTAAAGACAGATACAGAGTGTGGGTGGGGGAGGGGCAGAGAGAGGAGGACACAGAATCCGAAGCAGGCTCCAGGCTCTGAGCTGTCAGCACAGAGCTCCTCGTGGGGCTTGAACTCACAGACCATGAGATCGTGACCTGAGCTAAAGTCAGACACTTAACTGACTGAGCCACCCAGGCGCCCTGGTCATTTTAAAAATCTACTAATGGGGGCGCCTGGGTGGCGCAGTCGGTTAAGCGTCCGACTTCAGCCAGGTCACGATCTCGCGGTCCGTGAGTTCGAGCCCCGCGTCGGGCTCTGGGCTGATGGCTCAGAGCCTGGAGCCTGTTTCTGATTCTGTGTCTCCCTCTCTCTCTGCCTCTCCCCCGTTCATGCTCTGTCTCTCTCTGTCCCAAAAATAAATAAACGTTGAAAAAAAAAAATTTAAAAATCTAATGGAGGGGCGCCTGGGTGGCTCAGTCAGTTAAGTGTCTGACTTTGGCCCAGGTCATGATCTCCCGGTTTGTGAGTTTGAGCCCCGCTTCAGGCTCTGTGCTGACAGCCTGGAGCCTGTTTCAGATTCTGTGTCTGCCTCTCTGTCTCAAAAATAAACTCTACCCCCTCCCCCGCCCCCCTCGCCCTGCTCACGCTCTGTCTCTCTCTCTCTCTCTCAAAAATAAACATTAAAAAAATTAACATCCACTCATCGTAAGAACCTCCTTTTGAAAAATACAGATTCCTTCACCCTGCCCCCTCTACGAAGTTTTGGTTTAAGTATTTTCGAGTGGACCTTAGGTGAGCAGGAAAACCCTGGGCGTTGACGCATTTTACTGCCGTGACTTGTATCTGATATTCGTGCCAATGGTTGTCATCTTCTTTGTCTCGGTGGTGCGTGTCTTTGCCTTCTCTCTAAGTGAATACATATTAAAAGGAAAGAGAATGTTCAAAAACAAAATTCAAAGAACCGCACAAATGTGAAGATCGCGCTGGCTTTACGAAGTATTTCATGAACGAACAGTGACCCGTGTAGTGAGTAGAGAGACGCTCTGAGCTGTGCAAAGTGGAGGAAAGTGTTTGCAGGAAGCAGGGTAGGGCAGCAAGGTGTTGGCAAAGGAGAAGAAAGCATTGTTTCAGGCCAGGACGTCTACCTTCAGGCAGAAGGAAACAGCAAGGTTTTTCTCCTGCAGGGGACCTCACTAATGCCAATCAGAAAATTTTAGACTGACTGTTACGAGGTCACGTCACAGGGATAGATTGTCATTAAATCTTGGTTTGCTCTCGTGGGCGGCAAATTTCTCCAATTTTGCCTTTGTTGTTTCTTTTCTAACAAGAATAACAAAACAAAACAGTCATGCATGCGGAACTAGAAACGTCACCTATTCATACCTGCTTTCTGTATTAATCTGGAACAAGATATTGTACCGCATTGTGAAGTTCAAGTTTGCCTTCGGTTATCATTTGCTCCCACTTGCCCCTCTCTTGGCCATAGGTGTCTTTTCGGCATTGTCATGCATCCATTTCAAATGAAATAATGGCCATATGACTTGCTTAAAAATCTGTTTCACTCCTCAAGCATTATTTGCCGAAGTTCTCACTACGAAAGCCCTCACTTTACCTAAAGTAGTCCCCACCAAGAATTAGCTCACCTGTAAACAATCAAACCCTTCCCGCTGCTCTGGAGGAGGACAAAGAGACTCAGGAAACGTCCCTGCTTCCTGCAGAAACAGACTCCCTAAATCCTGTGGCCCTGAGATCGTCCCGCACCCTCAGTTCTTTGAAAATTCATTTTGTGAACTGCTGTTAAATACAAATGTGTGAGCACATACACTCTTCAAAGAGCGCAGCACAACTCAGGCTGAAGTTTCAAATCCCTCAAAATATGCCTTTGAACAAATCAGCACAAATTTGTGTTGCCTCCCATGGTCAGTCTGAATTCACAGAAATTGCATTTCACGATACCCTGTGGTCACTGAAAATTGCCCACCATTAACCTTCCTTACCCATAAATCACTAGAATTGCCGAAGGTGATGTTGGAGACACATAATGAAGCTTGGATGGAGGGCCAGCATTTCTGCAACAGGTCCCTTAATGCAGATTTATTCCAGGGGTCCTAAACACACCCCATTTTAAAAGCCCAAGGGTGTCACTATGTAACCTACAAGAAAGCACTGCATTCAGAGACAGGGAGTGTCCACAGTTTCACTTGTCCTGTGTTTTCTTCTCCGTGTAAGTGCTGCCGTGTTACCTCGACAACATCCATGCAGATGGACCAAGGGGGACATTCCTGTCCCCTCTGTGCTTATGAAAACCATAAAGCTGAGAGGAGACAAATGAGTCGGCAGAGAGCACGATTAATAGACAAGAAAGCAAAAACCAAAAACGAAATGTGCCCAGCCCCACGCTTTTCCCTCTTCCATCATTCTGTTTCAATAAAAACCCTCTTTAGATTATTCTGTATCTGAGAACGGACAAAAGTAAAAATAGAAGGGTTTAACAAGGTCCTTCTGGAATGTTCAGGAGATTGCTGTAAGAGAACACCCTTGCTGGTATCTTACTGTGGCCAGGAAGGACTTCAGAGCAACCTTTTCCGAGTCAACATACCCTATTTTGTATCTGCTTCTGTAGTTTGGAACTCCTCCAAGGGTAACGGTGGGGCAAAACACTTCGTTTGTGTATTTCAGGTGCATCCCCAAAGAAGTTAACACAGTAGCTTTATTGGGAAGCGGATGCTCAAGGCTGGTCCTGGGAGGCTTCAGCGAGGTTGTCTGTTCCCCGGGGTGGGCACCTGGTGAAGCCTGCCCTCCCCCCCCCCCCCAGCGAAAACCACTTCCGCAAAGCTGGGGGGTGGTGCCCAGCGTGTGGAGCCCAGTCGTTCTCCAGCACGTGCAATGAAGCCCATTCACAGTGAAATTCTGAGCCTCGCGGGTGGGACCAGCCCTTGTTGACTGTGCACCAGCGGTGTGTTCTTGCATCCAGGCTGTGTGTGCAGGGCTGGGCTCAGGACACCCACTGTCTGCACATGGATGGAACAGGATTTTCATCTCTCCGTTCAACATTCATCCGAACCTCAACTGGAAAAAAATAGTATTCCAAGAAATGCGATTAAATGACATACAGACCAGGACACTCGGAAATACAGCCTGAGATCAAGGCAGATCAGCAGAGAGCTAGGTAACGCCCACTAGGTCAGGTTTTGCTCTCAGCGTGCACGTTCACACACTCACATGTTCACACACGCACATGCGTATTCACACAGTCATGTGTGTGAATTACATTTGCACTCATATAAGCACTTACGTGTGCACACGTGCACACCCACCACATACGTGTGACCACGCTGTGTACCCACACCCACGTGTTCACACATCCATACACACATATCCACACTCACGTGCAATCCGTATACACCCACACACATGTCTACACTCAGATATCCAGTCAAACCTGCACACACACATTCATAAGACCCACGATCTCACACCTATGCAAACTCACAAGTCCACACACACTCCCACACATTTATATGCGTCCATGCGCACGTATACGTGTACACATTTGTACACCCACCGACATGCATACAATCACACTCATACACAGGCATTCACATATCACACACCTTCAGACATGTGCACCATATGCATCACATATATGCACACACGCACACACACACACGCACACGCAGCATTGCTCCCAGTGAACGGCACTGGGCAATCAGCCCGTCCTGACACCTTCGTGAGAACCAGCCAGACCCCCACTGTGGTGCCCACCGTGGAGCAGCCCAGGACGGTCGTGAAGGGCATTGCTGATGTGTCAGTATCCTATGCACAACCTCTTTCTGATCTCAGTGCCAAGGACAGCTATCAATCCTCAAACCTCAGATTGGTCTGAGTGTAGAGTGTTTATTTATTTTATTATTTTCCTTCTTCTTTTTACCTTTTGACCCCCTTCACTCATTTCTCCCCTCCATCCCCTACCACCACTGCCATCATCACCTCTGGCAACCACTCATCTGTTCCCTGTATCTATAAGCTTCCCCCCCCCGCTACTTTTTTAGATTCCACGTGTAAGATAAGAGAGATCATACAGTCTTTGCCTTTCTCTGACTTATTTCACTTAGCATAAAGACCTTGCCGTCCATCCATGTTGTCACAAACGGCAGGATTTCCATTCTTTGTAATGGCCGAATAATATTCCATTCCATTCATATACCACACCTTCTTTATCCATTCACCCATCAATGGACACTTAGGTTGTTTCCGTATCTTGGCCACTATAAACAACGCCGCAATGAAGTGAACATGGATATTAATAGGTTATTTTGAGTTAGTGCTTTCCCTTCCCTTGGATAAATACCCAGACTTGGAATTTCTGGATCGTATGATAGTTCTTTTCTTTTCTCTTTTCTTCTCTTCTCTTCTCTTTTCTTTTTTTTTTTTTTTTTTTTTTTTTTTTTTTTTTTTTTTTTTAGAGAGAGAGAGACAGACAGACTTAAGCAGGTTTCATGCCCAGCAGAGATCCCAACACAGATCAAGCTGAAATCAAGAGTTAGACATTCAACAGACTGAGCCACCCAGGTGCCCTGATAGTTGTATTTTTTTTTTTTTTTTGAGGAACTTCTATACTGTTTTCCATAGTGGCTGCACCAATTTACATTACCAGCAACCGTGTAGGGGGGTTCCTTTTTCTCCTCATCCTTGCCAACACTTGTTATTTCCTGTCTTTTAGACAATAGCCATTCCAATAGGTATGAGGAGATAAATCATTGTGGTTTTGATTTGCATTTCCCTGTTGATTAGTGATGTGGAGCATCTTTTCATGTGCTCAGTTGGCCAAATGTACGTCTTCTAAAGAAAAAAGTCTTTTCAGATCTGCCTGTTCTTTAATCAGATTGCTTGTTTTTTTGGCTATTTGAGTTACAGGAGTTCTTTACGTATTGTGGATTTTAGCCCCTTATTAGATGTATAATTTGCAAGTATTTTCTCCTGTTCAGTAGGTTGCCCTTTAATTTTGTTGATGGCTTCTTTTGCTGTGCAGAAACCTCTTAGTTTGGTGTAATCCCACGTGTTCATTTCTTTTTAATGTTTATTTTTGGGAGAGAGAGCGTGCAAGCAGAGGAGGGGCAGAGAGAAAGGGAAACAGAGAATCTGAAGCAGGCTCCAGGCTCTGAGCCGTCAGCACAGAGCCCGACGCAGGGCTCGAACTCACGGACTGTGAGATCATGACCCGAGCTGAAGTCGGACGCTTAACCGACTGTGCCACCCAGGTGCCCCCCACGTGCTCATTTTTGCTTTTGTTGCTTTTCCTGTTAGTGTCAGATGAAAAAAAATCATCATTAAGACCTATGTCAGTGAGCTTACTGCCTATGTTTTCTTCTAGGAGTTTTATGGCTTCGGGTCTTTACAGTGTTTATTTATGGATTTATGTTGTGTATTTCAAAGCTTTCTGCAGACACTGTCACCATGAGGTGAGGTCTGTATTTCCTGCCATCACTGCAGGCACACTTATTTGCATCTCAGCCCCAGGTTTCTTCTCCCTGAGATCCTAACCTTTCTCCCCACCTTCAAATGTCTAGCCCTTCGCTATAGGTTAGGTGCCTTGGTGGGGCTCCTGACATCATTCCCCAAACAAATGGAATAAAGGCATGAAATGCCTAAAGCATAAGAATTTGGGTGGAGACTAGGTGGGTTTTTATTATATTATGTGTATCAAATCTTTAATCTTAAAACTTGGTGGAACTGAATGATTAAGAACATCAAGATAAAAATCGTGGTAAATAATTCATTTTACGTCCCTGCTGTCCTTTACTCGCTTAATGTTTTTATTATTTTTAGTCTTCTGAATTGATTTGGATAGAAAATGCCTATTTTTAAAGTGCTCATCTGATAATTAGCTCTTCTGTCCGTCACTTTTAACTTGGGATGCATTTTAATCACATTTTTATAACGTTCAGTGTAGCTTTATAAAAGCATGGTGTTGATGCTGGGAAAAACCTAAAACAAGGGGTTTCCCAAGTAACTGAATTGGCGTTGTGCACAAGTAACTGAGGTGGAGAAAAACCCATCAGCCAGTGATTGTCTGTCCCTCGTGTCTAGGTTGTTGTGGAGAAAAAGGAAGTTGATTACTCTAAAATCTTCATTTGTTCATCAGATGAAAGCGGGCTGTGACCGAGTGGTCTATTCTGGGCTTTTTAGCTAAAACCAGGTAAAATGACTTCACCTCTCTCCTGTCCCTTCCCTTGTTTCGTGCGCACACACAGACCTGCACGCTTACTTTCCAGTGCGTGTAGAGCCTTTGTGTAGTGATGTGACAGGCTCGGCTTATATGCCACCACACGTGCGGGACCGCTGAGAACCACAGTTACCTGGACCGGCTGGTGGCTGGCTCGTCTTCCTCCAGGTCCTCGTCCGGGGCGGAAGGGCCCTTCTTCACATCGGCCACCCTCAAGCCTTCCTCTGGCCCTTCCCTTCTCCCAAGGTCCAGACCACCCCTTCCCATTCATATTCCAAATGGGGGATTTACAACTTATCAAATCAGACCTTAGTGAGCCTGAACTCCACCCCCACCCCCAGAGAGACTCCTCCTCCATGATTCACCCAGATGAGAAATAGCGAAGCTGGTCTTCGGGCCTGTCTCCCTTTCTCTCTGCCCCTCATTCATTCTCTCTCTCTCTCTCTCTCTCAAAATAAATAAAAGTTTGTTGCTGACACACATTATTTCAGAAGGTGAGAGTGACATCAAGGTAGCCATGCCCACGAGTAATATTTGATCTCTGTGACTTAAGAATGGGAAACACAGATTTACATTTGGAATTTATTTTAAAGGTATTGTGCAGGTTTTCAGAGTGTGGTCATGGCTTATCAGTCAGGATTTCTGTGTCTGTCAGCTAAAAGCAACGGTCTCCTTGTAAGACAGCTATAAAATGTGTCACATTATTCTTCCTTTGTTTTATACCAGGCGCTTCCTAGAAAATGTCAAAGGTTACAATTTATACCACATATTTACTAGTCGTGTGCTTTGGCACTAATTAGAAGCCATTTGTTTTGATGAGATGCGATATGATTTTTGGGGGGGGAGGGGAGCAGGTTGGTAAAAATGACAACAAACCAGTCAACCCACTGTTTTTTTGCCAGTCGTCTGCAAGTGGCCCATTCTCGGATCTCCTCCCAAAGTGATCTGAATGTTTGTTTTGGTGAAAAAATTCCATTTGAGGAAAATGTCAGCATCTGCTTGTCTTGCGCACACCTTGCCCAGAATCAATTTCCAGATGAGCTTTACAAGATTCATGGTGATTTGTTGGGTAGAAACAAACCACATAATTGACATTATTGGTTAAGAGTTACATCATTCAGAAGAAAAAGAGGTTTAAAGGGAAGCATACATGGAACAAAATTCAGGTAGATCGATAAAATGGAATTCTTTTCTCCCCTTGTGTCCTGAGTGTCCATCACTAGGACAATGACGGTGTTATAATGAACCCTGTTGGATACGAAGGGCTGTGCAGGGACGCCTGCGCACTTATCCTTTTCCTTAAGACGCTGCAGGGTAACACAGTCCGGCTCTTTCGTATATTAAAGAGGAGGAAATTGAATTCTGGAAAAGACAATAATCAAAAGCTGCTAAGGGAAATAAGAAGCTGGGTGGTCCCTAGACCTACTCTTCCCTAGTAGATCCTTCACTCCCAACTCCCTCGGAAATTGCTGATGGCAAGTCAGTTTCCAGATGGCCGATGGGGTTCCACATTGAGGCAGTTTTGTGCATAAAACCCAGTATAATGATCCCTTGCTGTGTCAGGACTCACCCTCTTGGTGCCTCGTCCCTCTCAGACATCTCCCTTACACATCAGTTAGGACTTGCCAGCTTCACATGGGCCACTTCCCATGTCCAGGGGCACAGAACCCCCGTGGCCCAGAGATTCCTACAGTTGAGTAGGAATCGCCTGTTGAGTTTGCAGCAGTTGTTCGTATAGATGCCATGATAGGGAATTAACATGTGGCTTTTGCAGGAGATCAGTTACCAAGATATAAACATTTCTATTAAGGCAAATCTTATGTCCTTCTGGAAGCATCCATCATCGTGCATGGCAGAAGGAGGCAGGTCTAGGTCCCATGTGCTTCAGAGACAAGGCACCTGTGGGCTCCCCCTTGGTGGCAGGGCCAACTTCCCCCACTGCCCTGATCTTAGAGCATGGCATAGCTCTCTTCAATGGCTTTAGAGTTTTTTTTCCAGTTTGGTTTCCTTTTGGATGAGTGTATGGTTGCCCAGCAAGTTTGAGGTTAGTTAAGTGTGTCTGTTCAGATTTTCAGGATTTCTGGGTATGGCCTTGCTGTCAAAATATATTCACCCCTATATGTTTTGTGACACTCTGCTTCGAGTGTGGGTGACCATAAAGATGACAGCCCTTGCTCCCAGGGACCTGCACTTGTTTACGAAAGAATTGGTCATCCAAAACGAATGGTTATCCTTGGGAGCCAAGGAGACTCAAATGAGGGACAGAACAGGGGGATCCAGGGAGGTGGGAATTCCCAGGAGACATTCCTGACCTTTACAGCCACAGATCCTGGAGATGGTGGTTGAACCATCTGGATAGTCAGTGATGGATGATGGCTGATGATGGTGATGTCGTCAACCAGCAGGAATGACGGGCAGAGCTGGGCACGGCACTGACGAGAGTGACTGCATTCATGCAGACACACGGGTGTAGGCAAAAGGTCACCAGTGTGATCCAGCACATGTCTTCCAGAGAGAAGAGCATTTTTTATCCCTGGATCTAAGACCCTCACAGGCCATCATCCTACTCCCCTAAACCACTGTCCAATGTCACATGTATTTCCTTGGAGGAAGCAGTGACTTACCTCTGAGAAGATTTTCCTGACTGATTTCACCCTACACTGGCCACTTCTTTCCTTTTTATTTATTTATTTTTCTCCTCTATAAATTTCTCTTCCCCATGTTGTGTGTATTTTCTAGTGGTTTCTTTCAGGTGAGGTGTATCCTTCCTCCCACACTGAAAGCCCCATGGTGCTCAAAATGACCTCATCTGTGTTCCAATCTTCCCCGAATGCATTCAGTGGCCCTGCCAGGTGTTCTTAGGACTCGTGTGCAGTGGTCTTGAGTCTCCCCTTGCATTGGCTCCCTGGGGCGAGGGGCACCTGTTCGCTCGACTCAGTGCTACACAGAGTTCACAGCAGAGGTAACCAATCAACAGCTTTTTGTGAATGAGTGAGTGAGTGAACGAATGAATGAAAAACTGTGCAGATGAACTAAAGAACACCAGAATTATCACCAGAGGGCACCACGGTGCCATATAAAACTGTCCTAGTGAGTTCACACCTTCCCTCTTTTTTTTTTTAAGCAATCTCTATGCCCAACACAGGGCTCGACCTCACAACTCTGACATCAAGAGCCACGTGCTCTACTGAGTCAGCCAGGTGCCCCCTCACACCTTTCCTCTTAACCATCATTGAAAACACAACTCACCTGGCTGACTCCTAACTCTGTCACATTAAAATGGATTCCATGGCTGACCCGGAAAAGACAGAGAGAAACCTTGTAATGTGTGAAAACTAACACCAGTAGTTTGGTTTTTATTTCTTCCTCGTGAAAAAAAATCAATGCGTGTTCATGGTAGACCGTTAGGATCAAAGGAGCACAGAAATCGATTATAACATGATAACCCAGAGAGAGCCGTGATTAATGTTTCCCATCTCTGGTGAATTCTCCTTCAATCTTCTTTTTTTATGTCAACGCACCCATGGTTTAAATTTTGGAGGGGGTCTCTCAAAGGACTCTGAAAGGTGTGGGTGTACCTTAAAAGCTATAGTCTTCCCGAAAGGAGACTCCCCCAGACCTCACAGCCACAGCACCGTGTGTAGACCGGCTTGACTAGCCTCAAAGAACAAGCAGGTCCCACCACCTGAGATGCAGAAAGTGTACCAAACCAGCAAACATACTAAATGTCTCATCTGCCTAACTTCTGGTCACAGAAATAGTGTTCTCCCTCCCTTCTACACAGGCTGCAAACTGCAGAATATCCATCCTGCGATATCCATCCACTTTCCTGACATATTCCTGAGGCATCCACTGGTCATTAAGCTGGAAAGACGGCAAGTCCACGGGAACTTTATAGGGAGCACTTGGCCGCTCCCTCCGCTTCCTGGTAGTGAGGAAAACCAGTCTTTTATTCCTCTTCATGTTGTCTTGGGAGGTGTTTTTTGTTTGTGTCCACAATTATACAGCCTTGTTTTAAACATTGTCCTATTTTTATAACAATGCTAGACTACATCCCAGAAATACCCATTACAGTATTATGTTGGCAGTCCCATTGAGTACATTTTCTGCATATTTGGGGAAATGGTCCTGGCCAAGTGATTTCATTTATAGAAAAGGATCTTCATTAAAGTATGATGTAATCTCTTGTGTAAACTGTGCCGACGGGTTTGGTTTAAGGTTTTTTTCTCTTTTCTTTGGCATTCCTTTCTTTTAAAAAAAAAGACACTGCTTTCCTTCTTCCAATGTTGCTTTCTTCTTTTACTTTCTTTTTTGAAAACAACATATCCACTTGACAGCTAAGAATAATTTCAGTAAGAAAAAATACTGGCCAAGGGAATAGAGAGGAGGAAAAGGAGTAAGAATAACTTATGGCTTTTTGGGGGTAATTATGAAGAAGTTTAAGCAATAAATAATTTATAAGCAAAACACGGAAAGTCCGTGGCAGAAGGTAAGTCCTGGCCTGTGTTTTTTTTTGGCTCAGCAGGGGAGCCACCTTCTCAGCAGTCATAGGGAATGCGATCATTGCCCCAGCTGGGCAACAGGTCAACTCAGAGCAGAGAAATGAAATCATCTCCCCCTTGCTGTTTTAAGTTCGCCAACACCTATAGCGAACGCTCCCTTGTGACATTGCCAAGAATAGGACTTTAATGGAAGCACCGGTGAGGAGTGTTGAGTGATATGGAGCATGGGATTTGCTTGAGGCTGCCTCTTATTCCAGAGAATTTAGGGTCAATTCCATTACCTTTGGTGGGAACAGAAATCAAGACACCCCTTGGCCATATTACATCTGTTTGATTTTGCTCATGCTTCTAATATTACCTCTTGGAGAACTGATGAGACAAGGGACTCCGTCTTGATGACCCTGTTGGTTCCCTTTCCTGAAGGCCAATCCTGGAAATTAAGGTCAGTCTCAGCAAAGAACCACTTTTGAATGTTCTCCTGTGGACTTTATCACTCCAGGAACAGTTATTTTGTGATTAACGTACTTTGGATTTCTCCATGTTGTCTTAAGGTTTTAGAAGAGTGGGACAAAGTGAGAGGTGACTCTGACCAGCTCCATAGACCCTTCGTCCCCCCATTTCTGTTCAACTACAGGGCACCCCATGTGTGCAAAGCGCTCTGTCTGCACAGTGCCCCGTGGTGGGAGGGCAGATTTCAAAAAGCCATCATAAGCTACCCTGAGAACCTCAAAGTCGGCTGTGTTTGCATTGCTCATAATGAAATCAACCTTCCTTGTGTCATTATTGTCCCTGGAACTAGACTTTGCCCCAGAAACGAGGGGGATAGGTAGCCATGCCTGCAAACACCTGAGGAACGCCTGGGAGTCTCAGCAAAGCATTTTTATCTCTTCATCCTGGACGTTCTCTGGAACCATGAGGACGTGGAAGGGTAAGTATCTCCTCCTTTTCCCCTAAATACACGGAGCATCTCCTTCTGTGCCCGCACGAAGGACTCAGCCATGAGCAAGACAGGCACACCTGCCCTCCCGGGAGCTGCTTTTCTGTCCAGGAGGCAGAAAACAGAGGAGCAGACATTCACACTAATGAGCAAATGCTCTGAGGAAGATCCAACAGATGACCGGATGGTGGGGGTGGGGGTGGGTGAGGGCTCTTTTACTTAGAGACACCAAGCAGGGTCTCTCGAAGTAGACAGCATAAGCAATAATTCCTCAATTCTGAGAAAACGTTACGATGTAAAAATCTGCGGGAATTCATCTGAGCAAGAGAGAGCAGCAGGTGCAAAGCAACAGGTGCATCACGTTGAAGAACAGGGCGTTTGCGTGTGACGGCGCGAGAAAAGTTTAAGGTTCTCGGAAATTCTGTTTATTAAACACAAAGTGAACGAAAATGTTTCTTTCTAAGAATCCATAAACTTCCAGACTGAAACGGCAAGCACGGACCGGTGGGTTCACAGACAGCTTACTTTGCTAGTAAGGCCTCATGGAGAGGATTCCCTCGGCAACTGTTTTTTGCGACAGTAGCCCTCTTTAACGTACTGTTCCTGCTTTCTCTCGCTGAGCTCTCGTGAAGGTGTCGTCGTTCAGATTTCATGAGACCCAGTTATGAAAACATGGCAGCATTTAGCGCTGTTTTCCAAGAAAACAGACATACAACCTAAGAAGAATGGCACGCGGGGGTTCGGTTGAGCGGCATGTGCGCAGGGCAGGTGATATGCCCGTTCTCCTGGATGAAGGTGCACAGAGCAACAGCTATTTTATAATTCTGCGGAGACGGATGCTCCAGGTCTCAGGTTTGCTTGAGGAGGGTAGCAGGGGGCGCCGGCAGGATTCAGTCGTCTTGCAGCTGCTCACCCCCCGCCCCCCTCCCCAAACCCCCAATTTGTACCCCTCCTGCAAGAGGTAGGTACCTCTACCTACCCACCTACCTACATTCATTGCCCCAATCCTCCCTCCCGCCTCTCCTCGCCCCCACTTTTATGGAAAATCCTATGCCTCGTTATTATTTCTTTTCTTGGGACCACGCAAGCCAGTGTTCCTGTTGCCTTCCCTGGCCTGCCCGCCTCCCCCCGCCCCCCAACCCCCCAACCCTGCTGGCTGTGAGATCATTGTCTGGGCAGATGAGGGTCTTCAAAGGCCTGAAGAAATAATACCCACAGATCAGATGCATGCTAGTGATGTTTCACCATCCACAGGGCCCGTGATACCTATTACCGCCTCTAGGAAACTCGGAATGAGGTCATTCATGCTTTTCCAATATCTTCCGAATGTCTGCTCCTCCTCCTGCTGTGATCGAACTTTTAAAATTCTTTGTCCATCGGGCCCACGAGCATTTTATTGCAAAATAAACAGTTTGTTCCTATCTATTGGTTCAACAAAGAATCTCTTGGGTTCTGAGCACCGTGCTGGGGGCAACAGGGAATGAAGCCCCTGCCGGCCTCTGTGGAACTCATGGAGTAGAGAAGGAAAGCGACACCGACCCCACTGACCAAACCTTAGCATGGCAGCTGCCTTTGCACGAATGGGAGCAAAATGCCCGGGTGATGTTCCAGAACTCAGACCTGCCCGTGCACCTGACACGCGTCAGTGTGTCTGTTACCGGCTCGGGTCCTGGGCTCTCCAAGCAATAGGTGTCGGCTGGGGCCAGATGGGAATTCTCGAGCAAGGGTTTTACTGGGGCTTTTGCCCAAGCACAAGAGAGACAGCACAAAGAAGAGGGTCCTTCCTGTTGGCCCTCTGAGCAAAGGTTGGGAACGTTTTAAAAAAGACTGAGGTGGGAAAGGAGTGAAATCCAAGCATGTAGAGGTGGGGAAAGACGCAGAAAGTTGGGTGCACAGGCATAAGGGCCAGAACATGCTTCTTCATACATCTCATGTCTCATTAGCATGTAAAATGTCCACCCATGGGCCTGATTTTTAGTATTATAATGAGGGGGATGGTCATCAAAGAGTCAGCACTGGGATCCACCTTGGCACAGACTGGTTTGTTTGGGTCTCTGCCAGTCTTTGTAGTCGAACCCTCCTTCAGTAAGCATCCTGCTTCCACATTCTTGCAAGACACGCTACTCAAGGGGGCACCGGGCTTCAGCTGTCAAAGAACGCTGGATTTTGTCATCAGGGGTGAGGAGACCCGAGTCCGGTCCCTGCTGTGTCTCAAGCCAGTGACTGAGACGCTGGTGTTGAAGCACAGAAAGCTTTATTATCAGAAGGGTAGCCCAGGGAGAAAGCTGGGGATCATTCCCAAAGCTGCCTTGCCCTGTTGAGCCTAGGGACAGCTCATATGTATTTGGGGAAAGAGGTGAATCCATGAGAGGAGAGTGAGGGGTTTCTTAAAACCTTCAGGAAAGGGGCTCCTGGGAAGCTCAGTTGGTTGAGCGTCCAAATCTTGATTTTGGCTCAGGTCATGATCTCATGGTCATTGAGATCGAGCCCTGCATCAGGCTCTGCACTCACAGCAGGGATCCTGCTTGGGATTCTCTCTCTGCCCCTCCTCCCCTTCAAAATATATAAATAAAAATTGAAAAAAAACAAAAAACCTGCAGGCAGGAAGACCTTAAAATAATCTGGAGGTATGCACTCTTCTGGACAATGAGGCACCATTTGGGGCCTGGCACCATCGGGTCCCACAGATGGCTTGAAGACAAACATATGGTTGGGTTCCCATTAGGCTTCTACAATCAGTGTGTGAACAGGGAGTAGTGGTGAAAAAGGCAAAGTTGAGGACTGATCGAGCATGAGGGTAAGAGGAGCATGAAACATAATTCAGTAGGGAGCAAAACGGAATGTAGAGCTAAGTTAATAACGCAACTAATACAACTACAGTTCTACTTAAACTTTGAGAACAAATCCAGGGGAGGGGGCGGTGCCTGGGTGGCTCAGTCGGCTAAGCGTCCGACTTCGACACAGGTCACGATCTCACGGTCCGTGGGTTCGAGCCCCATTTCGGGCTCTCTGCAGACGGTTCAGAGCCTAGAGCCTGCTTCCGATTTTGTGTCTCCCTCTGTCTCTGCCCCTCCCTTTCTCTCTCTCTCTCCCGCTTTCTCTCTCAAAAATAAATACACATTAAAAAAAGAAAAAAAGAAAACAGGCCCAGGAACCCAGCCTCCGTCTTTATGACACAGAGGAGGAGGAAGGCCTGGTGCGTTCTGAGCCCTAAATTTTCAAGGAAAATTGTGATATCCTCATACTTGCATCTCGTGGCCGCAGTTGGGCCTGAGGACTATGAATTTAGAAGCGAGAATGGATTCAGCTTAATACTTTGCTGTTACCGTCATTAACACATGAGACTCCACCCCTCTGCTCCAACCGTTGTGGTCTGGAACAAAAAAAATCTTTGTTCTCCTTTCTTGCTGTGGCACGCTACAGGCCAGTTTCGGCAGATGTTGGTGAACAGGAGGGAAGTTTGTCGGGCCACATACATCCTTCACCCCGAAGGTGGTTCAAGCTCACCCAGCCTGATGCCTAGATTTTCTTCCAAGTGTGCATTTTTATCTGCAAATTATCAGCTTTCCGTTCTGTTGCCCAAGGATATATGTTTGGGGTGCATGTTTAAATTGAGAGTTAATTTACACATAGATAAAATAAGTTAAAACAGACTTACAAACTTTTCCAGGACAGTAAATTCTTGTGTGACATCTTGGGATTCTTAACACAGGCCTCCAGTTTTCCATTTCACTCTGAAGATGTTCACAGCAAGGACATTTTGGTAATAAGCCTATTGCTAATAGGAATTAATCCTATGGTGATTTTACTGTGGTTTTTCCTTTAGTTTATAATACGAAATTCTTTCATACTCTGATTTAGTTTTGTGATCCGGTGATGCAACGACTAGGGTTGTGCCTGCCTTTGATGCACTCAGTCCTCCTGGGATGTTTGAATTCTTTCCTGAGCTGCGGTTGGTGCTGAGGAATGCAAACCTGTACCAAGCCTTTGAATGTAGTGTTTTTCTGGAGCAGGAAGGGGGGCGGGGGTTGTCATTACTCTCACAATTCAAATAGTAGTTGGTGCCTATCCTTCCGTCCCCGACACGGCACCCTTGAAATAATGGTGCCACATTTGTTCACGGGTTCAGCTGCACTGTGCATTATCCCTAGGCAGCTGGGGACAATCTACCCTCAAATAATGCTAAATTAATATCGCCTAAAATCACAAACACATTACCTCACCAACATGAGTGCTGGATACAGCTGGTCGTTATTTCCCTGAGGATATCTGATAACCAAATGGAAATGCAGAATGACGAATACAACCAGCATTTCAAATTTCATTAGTCTTAGAATTTGAAATTCTCTTATGGGAGATGTGACTTCAAAGTTCTTTAAAAACACACTCACATGCCTTTCAGACCGATAATCAGTATCCATATTCTTGACTTCAGGTGCTACTTTTCTTTTTTGTTTTTCTACTCTTTTCTGTTAGATTTCAGCTATATTTATAGTCCATTGATTGAATGTTTTACATTCTAACTGCTCTTTCCCACAAAAGCTAACAGGCTCTGAGGCTGTTAGCTTATGGCTGGCTGTGCACATCTCTGTTGGGTCATCTTATTAACATTTCTTTGCAGAGCCTCTTAATGTTTTAACTGCCATCACTAACCTTTCAAGTTTCAGTTGTCTGCCCAGAATGCCCTGTGGTTAGTTTTACCTGGTTCTCCTTCATTTCAAAGCCTTTTACCGAATGGGACTAAGGGTGCCTTCTAGGCAAACCAAACAAGGGGGTGGAGCCCAGATAAGAATCTGGGCTTCAGCTGTCTCAAAGACAGAATCCCCCTTGTTTGAGATCAGTTTGGGCAAGGAGATAATCACATTACCAAAGCAGATACTTTCCCTACATTTCAGGGGCATTATATAGACACGGTTCAAATAGATCTTTTTTTCCTGAGAAATGTTAGCAATAGTAAATATTGCACCACCGCTCCATCAAAAAAATTCAAAACAACAACAACAGCAAGAAAACCAAAGCAAAGCAGATCATCAACTCATTCATTTGTTCACTTGTTCGCTGAGTATTCCCTGTGCCACCTATTCTGTTCCATGCATTGTTGTAGGTTCTGGAGATGAAGCAATGAATGATGCAGACTTGCCCTTCACGATATGGTGCAAAGAAGAGAGAAACATAGGAAATAAGTATAAAATCCAAAAGGAAAAGAAGAATGGGCCACAATACAGCATGACTAAGGGGTTGCTTTTTTTTTTTTTTTTTTTTTTTTTTTTTTGGCAAGGTCAGTATAGTCCTCTCTGAAGAGGTGGTATCGGTGAAGAGAAGAAAACACTCATTTGAACAGAGATCTAGGACAGCATCCCAGCTGGAACAAATGGCCTGAAGATATGGAGCCTGGTGTTAGGAACTAGCTGGTTTGTTACAGAAACGGTGGCCCAGGAAGGTACTGAAGGAGAGTCATTGGCAAAAGGTGATGAAGCCAGGTAAGTGGGAGAGGCTGGAACATTCAGGACTTGGAAACACTCAGAACGTAACCAGACCGTTAGAACATCTGTGAGAGCGGTAGGAACGTACAGGATTCCACCAGACGGTAAGGAGATTCAATGAAGGAAGCCATCTATAATCAAGGGTGGTGATATTGCTGATGAAATACTATCCAGCTTAGGTGATCAAATTAAAAGAAGTTACAGAAGAATTACATCAGGGAGTCACTTTAACCCGAGAGAAATTGAACCCCATCAAATTCCCCTACAGGAACCATGTTGTCGTGAAGATTATAAAATGGGTTCAGAGTGCCCATCAGTGGTACAGAAGCATGGCTCAGGATGGACGGCATCCTGTGTTCTACTTCTCAGCTTCAAAATCAAGGCCTAGAAGTCCCCTTGGCTCTCCAGATATGACCATCCTATTGGGGTCTCAGATCCCTTGACAGGATAAAAGCATTTCCCCTTAGTAGGGAAGTGTCCTTCTTATCTCAGAAGGGTTTCCAATGAAATGCATAGATGATGAAACAAATAAACCCCATATCCATATTGTGTGCTAAATTTGTAAATAGTTTATATATATGCGCTATTCCAAAGATAGGAAATGTTCCCAAGAAATTTGGCATTTTAGAAAACAGAACAGTATGGTTCAGTGATAACGACGATGTCCAAGATTTCTATAGCACTTAGTGCTGTTCCCAGACCTTTTATTTGTTATCTGAGAAAAGCCTGTGAGGGCAGGTTCTGTTATTATCTCCACTTTGCAGATGAAGATATCGAGCCGTGGAAGAGGAAAAGGAACTACCCAAGGTCACATGATTAACAGAGCTTTGATGCTAGACTCTGGAGCTCACCATTGCCCAACACTGCCTCTCTAGATAGTGATCAAAGTCGATAGGTCCTTCCATACACGTGACATTCTGAAAGAGACTAAGCTATGAAGACGGAGATCAGACGGTAACAAAAATCCCTGAAACAAGACCAGCGGTTGGCAAAGGCTGGGAGCCAGAAAGGGTTGATTCAAAGGAATGGTGCAAGAGAAATGTGGGGTGATGGAACTACACTGTATCTTGATTCTGATGGCATCTACACAGGCTCTATGCGCTTAAAACATGGTAAGACTGTATGCCAGAAGAGTAAATATTACTAAATTTAAATTTATAAATAAATCTAATTAAAAAAACGAGCTCCTCCAAATTAATAGATGCACATTTGTCAGATCTCTTCCAATGATGTATTTTACATGTGTGCATTTTGATATGCAAATTAAAATAAAAGGAAAAAGAACTGTAAGAGGTAGTAAACTCTAGTTAAGGACACCATGTCTGAAGTTTTGAGTGGTGAACTTTACTAATCTGTAACTTAGAAATACATCAAAAGAGAAAAAAGAGAGAACCAATGGCAGGGGAAAAAAAGATGGACGGCTAGAAATGTAGTAAAACAAATATAGCAAAATGTTAAATGTAGGAGCAGGGGGTCCAGTGCTGTACAATTCTTCACATTTCGTGTATGTCTGAAAAGTTGTAGAATAAAATATTGGCAAAAGATTAACGTGCCAAAGTCTTAGACTTGTCGTTTTAAGTTGAACAACGTCAAGAGAATTTGATTTAGTTTGTAGAGTGTAAGTTGACTTAGGACCATTTGAGATTTGCTATCTACATCATTTTAGTATCTTGGATCAGGGGTCGGCAAATGTTTTCTGTAAAGGACCAGATAGTAAGTATTTGACACTTTGTGAGTCCTATGGTTTCTGTTGTAACTACTCAGCTCTGTCACCTGTTCCTTGAAAGCCTCCACTGATAATGGATAAAACAAAAAGGGTGTGTTAGTGTTCCAGTGAAATTTTATTTACAGAAACAGGTAGTTGGAGGGCATGGGCTGTCGGCCAAAGTTTGCTGTCCCCAACGTTCATGGGACATGGGAGTTCATGCTTGGACAGTTTACTTATATGGTCTTAAACTTGCCTAGTTATTAGAAATACTTACAGTGACTAGAGATCATTAATTTTATAAATGCAGTTAAAATTTTTAAAGAAATTCAATTAAATAAGTTCATAAATGACAAATCATTTGAGGGAGTTTAGTCCAGTCAAGACTTGAGCTAGTCTAACAATCATAATCATAATAATGATCAGAATCAGAAGGCAATTGTTTTTATTTTGTTAGATGTATTAATCAGATTTACAATTGGAACTTAAGAGATCAAGGAAAACTGATTTTTAAAATGTATCATCCTTAGTTATTTGGGTCTTGACTTATAACACTTTTAGCTATAATTAATCCTCTCTGCACACAATTCTGGCATATCAAAAAATTCATGCCAATATAAGTAGGATAAGGCATCTGGATGTATTTAAAGTAAAACCCTAAGTTATATCAGACGGTCTTATCAGGGGAGAGGTTATTAGGCTTATACTATTTTAGAAAGATTCCTCTGGCTTCTAACTGGAGAATGAATTTGAGGATGGGGTGGCAAGAAAAAGTGGAGACCAGGTAGGGGACCAACGGGGCATCAAGGCATGACATGATAGTGACATGGATTAGTAGGTAATTTGACCAAATGTAGGTCATGAATCAAAGACAAGTTCTCCCATTTTTGTCCTGAGCCACGAAGTGGGTAATAAACACTATTAACAAGGTGGGCAGCCAAGAGGAAGAACAAAGTTGGATAGTTTCTACGTGTTGGACACCAGTGTCCATCCAGAGGTGACTCAGCTGGTCCTGGGGGCAGGTTGAGAGTCCAAGGTGGGCTGTGTTTCATGAAGTAGTGAGTTTGGGGACCAGATTCCTCCTTCATTGCCCTGACATCCTTCAGCCTGTGAGCTTTGGCCTTCTGGTGGCAGAGAACAGCCACATAAGGCAAGGTGGGCCATGGTTACCATGTAAGCCTTGCCTTCACACCAGGACCACACATCAGTGAGCAAATGAAAACATAATAAAGAGATTGAGGGATGTATAGGGACCTAGGGTTTGAAAAAAAAAAATCACAAATAGTTTGTAGAACACTGTAATAACGAGCAATCTTGGGATAGGGACACTTTGCATGTCTTACCTTAATCTGCCTTAGTTCATTCTTTTTTGCATAATTGTAAAATGATGGGACTAATAAAGACATAAAAGTTAGGCCAAACCAAAATTCTTTAAATGCTTTGTGGTAATTCCACAGAGAACAGATGGACCCTTCACCCAAAATTTGATTTGGGTGTTGCGGCTTCTGAGACTCTACACATCAAGAGAATTTGGGGAAAGTGTCTGGAAAGACACAAGCAGGTATGGGCTGGCTTGGACAGAGGGGAAGGAGAGGTTGATCTTGATAGTGGCTGGGGGTCCACTGGGAAAGTCCCCAGGTGCAGGAGATTTGTATCTCCCACCAGCGCCAAGGGTCAAATGCATATTTGAGCTTTGCTTTCAGTCTGTCCAGACGTGGACCAAAGAGGAAAGTAGGGTGATGCCTAGGAAGAAGTCAGTGCTCACACATCACAAGTGGAGACAGACTCTTCATTACATTAAAGCCACTTAGAAGTAGGATTGGTGGCCTATGATGAAAAATAATTAAATGATATGCTACCTACTAATATACTGGAAGTTCTTTCTCAGGAAAGGTCTCCATATGACTTAGTTTTAGAGGTGGCAACATGTGTTCAGAGAAAATCAGAACAGATAACACAGTTTACAGCTGGTCTTTCATTGGCTCTGTGACTCTGGGTAAATAATTACCCGACCTATCTTGGCCTCAGTTTCCCCTGCTGTAAAGTGCTGAAGATAAGAGTGCCCACTTCAGAGGATTGCTGAAAGGATTGAGTAGGTTAATATGTATAAGGCCCTTAATGTTTGGTACATTTTAGCACTTAATGGATATCACACGGTATTGGTGCTATTAAAATAATCTTTTTAACGAAAAGTCAATGGTAAAAAAAAAAAAAGAAAAGTCAATGGTAATCTTTAGACTCTTTTCAAGATGGCCCACAAAAACAAGTAGTTCAAAGCAAATACATAAAGGAATTAGCTGAGAATTTTATTAAATTACCTATATTTCCTTCTACAAAAACTTAGAAAAAGCTATAGAATTCAGTGGATCTCTATATAAAACTTGGAAAAGGCCTGGAAGTCTTATTCTGGAACCATGTGTCTTTGGGAGAAGGACCTTTCAGCATCCATAGTGTGGCTCATCATAATGCCAATTTCTATCACAAATGACAAGGAATTATACACATTTCCATTTCTATTATGTAATCTCAAATTAGCAAAACACCCCTTTTAAGGGAAACACTCTGGAAAGCCCATATAGAAAACCAGGCCAATGATAAGAAATTTCAGGTGCCACATCCCAGGAAGAATGCACAAGGAAACACATCTGTTACACATAAGGAAAGTGGGAACTCGATGTAGAACAGAGAACATTGTTTGTTCGGAGTCCGTTTCCTAGTGGGGGAATGCACATTAGTGTCATGGTACAGTGATGTTCCCCCAGAAGGTCCCTGGGGACCACTGGGACACCTCACCCCCCACATTCAGGAAGAAAGGGGAGTTATGGTCTCTGGCAGATCCAGGATAACCTTACACTGAATACACTTGGTGAAGAGAGTCTCTGGAAAGAATGTCACAGGCTTCCCTGCTGGGAAGGTAAAGAACATTCCTACCTCTGTGCATCCGGGACATGTGCAAACTACTCATCTGGAATTATAACCACAGAATCTTACCAAGCAGCATATGTCAACAACAGCGGTATTAGATGGGTTTTTGTTTGTAACATTCACAACAGAATGTCAGATTGTGGGGAAATGGCTATTTTCTTTTTTAAAGTAAGGTCTGCTAATAAAAAGAACTATGAAGAAATATAAAGACTAGTTGAAGACATGCATGTTGAGGATTTAGGCTGACAGTTACCAATGCCAAAAACCTACTTTCTGGTGCAAAAAAAAATGGAGGTGATTGGTAGATGGACAGAAGGATGCATAAATGGATAGATATGCGATGAGGCAAACATAATAAAAAGTAGTAAAAAAAATAGTATTAGGAGGTGGTTGTATGGATGTTTTCTATGCAATTCTTTCAACTTGTCTTTACATTTGAATATTTTCTAAATAAAATATTGGAGAAAATACTAAAAAGGCACTTTCTATCGTAGGCTGAATCAACTGTTTGACACCAATGAGATAAGTGTCTCACGGTTTCAAGGCTAGGAAACTTGCAAAAAACAATAGTTTCTACTAGAAAACGTGTGTAAGAAAAATATTTTTGTTTGGCATTAGTCTTTGGACCAGCAGAGTAAGTTGTGCTCAGCACCAAGGACAGGGAACAACCCCAAAGATAAATGTATCTTCAGACCTTAGGGTAATGCTGGAGACCTCTGCCTTTACAGAAGAAAACACCGAACCTTCGGATTGGTTTTTATTCTTGATCCTAGGAGAAATATTCCAACAGCTACTTGTCCAACTTGCCCGTATGTTGTGCGTGTCATAGAAACTGTTATTTGGATCCAAAGAACAATAGAAGTTTGCCCTAAACAAGCTTACAATCAAAAAGAAAAATGAATACATATAAAGTAAATACTTAGGTGCTCAAGGCCCGTGGGAGATGTGAGGTCCGGTCTTACTGTGAAGTATAATCTTGATGTCACTTTGCAAAGCTAACTACCTGAACAGCCCTCCACGTGTTAAATGCAAATAAATGTATACAGTGAAGCCCTCATGAATATGTGTTGCCCAATGACTTGTGTTGTAAAATTAAACAATAATATATAATAAATATAGACAAAAACATAAATATAATATATACTTGTATTACATATATAATAGTGACTTCTATTATATACTTGTGTTATATATAAGAAAATGTATACATTAATAATAGTCAATGATATATCATAATATAATAACCATATTATGTGTTAATATGACTATATTAGATGGTTATATAATATCAACATAGATAATAATATATAACATATGTATTATGATACTGTTATGCCCAGAATTTGTGATCCCCAAAGACCACCAGGGAGCCGAGTCCGATGCAAAAGCAAAGAGCCTTTATTCGAGCTAGCTCGAGCTCAATCCCCTACATGCACCAACGTAGCGGTGAGATACCGGGGAGACAGAGCGAGTTTCAAAAGCACAAAGGTTTTATTGGGGTGTAGGGGCAGTTGGTGAGGTAATGGCTGTGGCCTCAGCAGATTGTCTGGGGAAGGGTCGGAGTCCTGTTATGCAGGTCGCCGGGCGTGTTTTGATCGGGAAGTTTGAATGGGTGAGCAGGAGGTTACTCAAGGGGTGGAGGCGTGGTCTGAGGTTTCTGCGATTTTCCCGGAAAGGGGGCATGTCGGGGACATAGTCACTCAGGGTGGAGGACACAGAACAAGATGGAGTTGGCTGGCATAGGCCCGCCCTTTCAGATACTATTGTTGCATCATATGTAATTATATTATATCTTGGATAATAAGCTTACCAAATAGTTGAATGTAAATATTTTAAAACCATTCATTTTTTTAAAAAATTTTTTAACGTTTATTTATTTTTGAGACAGAGAGAGACAGAGCATGAATGGGGGAGGGTCAGGGAGAGAGAGGGAGACACAGAATCTGAAACAGGCTCCAGGCTCTGAGCTGTCAGCACAGAGCCCGACACGGGGCTCGAACTCACGGACCGCGAGATCGTGACCTGAGCCGAAGTCGGACGCTTAACTGACTGAGCCACCCAGGCTCCCCTAAAACCATTCATTTAGTTACACATTTCCAGGTGTTTCATATCATTTTGGTCCTTTGGTCTATGAATGCCAAACACTCCCTTGGGAACTTCTCATGTAATTATTTGAAAACGTTATGAGGTGATTTGGATGAAAAAGGCTTGAAAATCAGACCAGGGTTTAGAATTATTGCTAACAACTTAGAGAGTTAGGGTGTTATGAAATTCTTGTTAAGTTACTGGAACCAATTTTTTTCTTCACCATCCATAAAATTGATATTTGCTAAATTATTGGGGAATATATTTGTTTTTAATTTATATGAAGTTGTACTGTTATTTTAGATAGATGGTGGATAGATCGATATGTGGATGAATGGAAATAGATGATAGATAGATAGATAGATAGATAGATCTTTTCTCTTTATATTGTCTCTGAGGGCGCTTCTGCCTTCTGAACTTAACAAAAAGGATCAACCAAAATTTATTCTATCAGAAAAAAGGAGAAGAACAACCAAGTAAATGAATTACCTTCTTCAGTTTGCTAGAAGGTCACTGTGTCCCACTTTGATATTCCCTTAATGTCTAATTTGTCTGGATGCCAAGCACAATGTGGCTGAAACTCTTCATCAACAAGATCCAAGCCAGTGTGGTGGGCCAAACAAGACACTTAAAATTAAATCTAAGTAGGAGAATATTTAGTGGTTGCCAGGGGACATCGATGGGGGTGGGGAGGGTGCAGGTCTGCAGGGGAGCAGGAGAGAGGGTCATCATGGTGACAGAACCGTTCTGTGTCTCAGCTGCAGGGGGGTCTAGGTGGGACCAGATGCCACAGAAGTGTACTATGCACACAAACACACACACACACACACGCACACGCACACGCACGAGCTAAAACTGTAAAAACTGGTAGGAGTTGCACACGGTCTGTAGTCTAGTTGACAGGATTACACCGAGGTCAGTTTCCTGGTTTTGATATTGTCTTACCTTCACGTAAAATGTCACTGGGTGGAAGAAGCCACGTAAATCTTTCCTGGGAATCTTTATGTACTGTTTTTGTAACTGCCTGTGAGTCTATGCTCATTTCAAAAGAAACGTTGAAAAGGTAGTATTCAGATAAGGTAATGGTATTCAATCATCACAAATGTTATTTTAATTAAAAAAAATTTTTTTAACGTTTATTTATTTTTGAGACAGAGAGAGACAGAGCATGAATGGGGGAGGGTCACAGAGAGAGGCAGACACAGAACCTGAAACAGACTCCAGGCTCTGAGCTGTCAGCACAGAGCCCGATGTGGGGCTTGAACCCACAGACTGTGAGATCATGACCTGAGCCAAAGTCAGACGCTTAACCGACCAAGCCACCCAGGCGCCCCACAAATGTTATTTTTAATGAGAGAATGCCAGCCTCCCCTCCAATCAAAAATAAGTCTGGCCATGGAAATTGCTGTCTGGTGAAGTGTTTTTGAATAAATGCTCAAGCTCATTTGGTGTCTTCTTTAGTTATTCACCTCTTTTTTATTTATTTTAGTTTTTTATTGCTCAGGTTACCGGCAGCTAAAAAGTGACTTATTTCTGGCCCAGTAACTAAATATTTTCATTTAAGATAGACAGCTGACAGTTTCAATAGCTCACGTAGAAGGGGTTATGGATGTTTAACATAATATTCTAAGTAGTTAGAGACAGAGAGTATGAAATATTCTGAGGACTGCATCGTAGAGCTTCAACATTTTGCCCTCCTTTAACGCACACAGAATTCAGGTTGAAATTCCTTGTCCTTCATCATTTACAGCCACCTTGAGCAACCTTCACCTGCTAGATGGTACACACCTCGGAGTAAAGACAGACTGAAGTTTTCTATTGATTCCCAGCTGCTGGCATTGGGCCAGGAACATGACGCAGACTCTAGGAGGCACGTTTGCTGACTTACCCATATAAATCTTCACGACACAAAGCTCTCCTTCTTGTCGAGCTGGGAACCCATCCTTGCTTGTATAAAAGTTACAGAAAAGTGACTTTTTTGATTGCCGAGAGGTAATCGTGGTAGAAATTATCCAATTCCCAATTTACAGCAGGCACTAAATGTGACTTCTGCCAGGAGAGAGTTTTATATTAATAGAACAGCAAAGGTGACCTAGCTCTCCAGGCGCGGAAAGCCAGGACTCCGCATCACTTGGGCCTGACCGTTATTGCTGTGTCTGATCCTGTCTTTTCCACCCATATCTTCCTTCTGAAGCTCATTTCCTGCTGGCAAGTGCAATACGTTTAAACATGTGACCTTAAAATAATTTCATCTGATCTCTCGGTGATGGCGGAGAAGTGAGGCAATCCTTTTTCCTCCCTGTTTGCGTCCTGTGAAGTCAAGGTGAGCCTGTCTGGAAGTGATTTACCGAGATGAGACTGACTCCATGAGAGGAAATTGCCTATTATTTAGAGAGGAGGGAAGAAAGGAAGGATTTTGCTGCAGGGATTCCCATCCAGCGGCACAATTAGACCCAGCTTCTCAGATCTCATCTCTGCGGTAAGTCACCCTCTCTCTAGCAAGTGAAGACACGCAGGTTCCTCCCCGGGACGGGGCCATTTTCAGAGACCAAAGCTGTCCCACTCCCTCTGAGCGCCGGGATCTGAGCGGCGGAGGGCGTGTCCCGGGTTTGACCCCAAAAAGGGACAATTAAAACATCCTCCGAACAACCACAAAGCAACCAGCGGCGTTTCCTTTCCAGGTAGTAACAGACGCTCCTGCAAAGGATTGTTGCAGATGACACAGAAACAGAATTTGTACCTCGTTCCTAAAGCTTTCTCCCATTGAATATACATACGGGAACACCTTCTGTGGCCGTGGCTAACTCGCGTCCCTTCAGCCCTGGGGAGTTCGGGGTGAAATGAGGAAATGGAGCCGTGGACAGGGCCATTGGAACAAAGACTCAGACTTGGACCGTCCGTGCCATCCCAAGAGTCAGAGGAACAAAGAGCTCCAGGAGGAAGCTAAAATTAAGAGCACTGGGTCACTCTGGCCCACTCTTTCCTTGTCACCCTGTCCCCATTACCTTGGTAGGTCTGCGGACTCCAGCAAGGCGAGGTCAGGTGGATCGGAAGGTAGCTCTGTGGGGTGGGATAGCCGCTGAGATGCGTGTGGCCAGGGAGTCCTCAGGTGATCGCCTCAGTGGGGACACCTGCTAGCTGGCATAGGCATGCAGCATGGACCAGGAGGACTGGAAGGGTCCCAAGCCAGAGGTGAGTCTCGGGGACATTGCTCAGAAGCTGGAAGAGAGCTCGAATGCCAAGCAGGAATCGGGCCGAGGACCCGTCCTGCAGACCTGACGGACAGTTCAGAAATGCATTTGACTCACGGGATGAGAAAATCCTGAGTCACGGTGAAAATGCAGCGCCAGACAGGTCAGACTGGGCCTCCCGCATCACGGAGCTCGCATTCTGGTGCATGTGACACACACACATCCACAAGGTCGCCAGCAGCTGCAGGTGCTGATGGGGAGGTGAAGAGGAAACTTTGCGGGGGGAGCAGGCGCTCGGAGGGGACTCCGTCCGGCCAGGGCGGGAGGCGCTCTTTGAGGACGGGCCGGGGAGATGCTGCTGGGGGGCGAGGTGCTAGCAGCAGCACGAGGACGCCCGGTGGCCCTGGATGCAGAAGGTCAGCTGTGACACAGATGACGCCAGACACAGTCTTAGGGCAGCACCGCTAATTCGTGCAGACTCCTGCTACACTCCAGCCTTGTCGGGCTGACGGGCACCAAGCGGGGCCGGGCTGCGGACGCAGGAACGAGGCCCCTTTCTGCCGCTCGCCCGTCCACGCTCACAAGTCCCAGCCCGCAGACAACAAAGCGGGAGACATTTAGACTCTATTTCCTCTCAAGCACATTTTTTAAAAACATACATAAGATACATCATTTGCATCTCAATCCTTTGCGCTCCCTTCAGGACCCTATGCAATGACCGTTTATGACATTCACACCAATAACAAGAAATATGAAAATAGAGCTATTTATTTAAATCAACGGAGGCAACTGTATTATTAATTATTGTCCCAAAATATCATTTGATGAGAAACAAGCCAAAAAAGCTAAACCTGCAAAAGGTGCTTGAGACAAAGGGAAAAGGAGGGTTTGTTTTTGTTGTAGTTGTTTTGTTTTGTTTTGTTTTTTTAATAAAGATACCAGAGGTTTGCTATGAAGATAAACCTGCAACTTAAGATGGAAAATTGCAAGGACATTATAGAACCTCTCCCTTTGTACCCAAAGAGCAAAACCTTCGTAGAAACCAGAAGCTCACCCTCAAAAGACTTACAGCGCCAAACACAGAGACCGATATAACCCGATTCGATAAGTCCCCAAACTTGGAATCAAGGAAAGAAAAGGGATTTGGGGGTCAAGTAGACACAGTTCATTCCAGTTCATTCCTAACTCTGCTCCATTCCCCCAAAACTATAGTGGCGATTTCACAAATCTAGAGAGTTTTTGGTCTCTCTCTTCCAAATATGTGGAAATTCAAACTGAGAGGCAACCTTATCTTCCTTAACCGTGGGGTTCTGGAAAGAGCCGCTGAGGAGAAAGTGGCAAGAGCAGGAAAGTGAGTAAAAGGAAAGCAGAGACTCCATAGTTCAGTTTGGGGTCCAGGTCTGAGGCTTTGGGGCGTCTCCCAGGCCCAAGTGGGTGCCGGGCACTTAACACACAGAACACGGCAGAAGAGATAACACCGCCTCGGCCAGATCCAGTTCCTCCCTGCCATCCCCTTGGGTCACGGAAAGCCAAATAGCACCCCTAATACCCAGACCTCAAACTAAAACTCAGATGGAAAGGCAAATCTATCCTGGCTCTGATAGGAAGTGGGTCAAATCATCAATATCACATCAGAGCAAGGAGAATGTGCTGATACAGCATTTCACTCCTGGGCAGGATAAAGAAGAATTCTGGGGGGGGGGGGGGGGGTGGCGTCTACGATCATACCACATCACAAAACATACAAGAAAGAAGGACGCCATGTAAATGGCAGACTAAGAAGTTAAAGGGAAAACAAAATTTAGGAAGCACCAGAGAATTTGTCACAATTGTGTCATGTTGCGTGACAAGTTAATGAGACACGCGCTCAAAGAAATAATAGCTCAAAGGCAATATGGATAAACAAGGGAACGAGATGGAAAGGAAGGCATGCCCAAGGAAAGGAAACATATTTGAAGAACAAAATGTTGTCTCTGAATTAATAAAGAAGAAAGAACAGTGAGGAAAAGAAGGAAACTCACCCAAAGTCACATCGTTCACTCAGAGGATTTGAGATGATCGGAGATGACCAATCAAAGCAGAGATAATTAAAACAGATATTTTGTTGTAATCAGAGGAAGATAGTAGATATGGAAAACAGACTGAAAAAGTCTAGCATATAATTGCTAACCATGAGGGTGAAATCACAATCGACTTCAAAGCTGCCTGGAAAATCCCGGAATTGGTAAAGAACCGAATTTGCAGGTTGGAAAATCACACTGCATTCACAAAAATTGGTACACAATCTTCAAAACCAAGGCCATTTGGAAAATTTCGAGGACAAAGGACAAAAGAACAAGCCAGCCTCAAGGGGAAGTCAGGCAGGCCCCGACTACTGCAGTGCAGGATTTGGTATGTGCAAAGTCCCCAAGAAACAAAATAACAAAAGAATGGTAATGTCTGATGAACTGTCATTGAAAAATAAAGTCATTTAAGCATGAAACAGCTTAGGATATATAATTCCTCCAAGCCCTTCTTGAGCAAAAACCCTAAGTGATAAAAATCTACTGAATTAATGAAGAATCAAAGTAACTCAGGTACGGAGAAGCCATAGGAAAAGCGGAGAATCCACGTAACTCTGGGCAAAAATGATTTATAGGGGCAGGGCAAGGGACGGTGTGGTGTGTTTTCATTTCCACAATTTAAAACGCAAGAGGAACATTTTCCCCAGAACACAATGTTGGAACTACAGTCGGCTATGTGGACCAGGACCTCGTGTTAATTAACATCATTCTTTCTCTGTACAAGATCAAGGTTTCTACTTCTGTTTACAGCATCGTGCTCTCTTCTGGGAACCGGATCCTATGTTCGGCCCTCATAACCTTAGCTAGCATGTGGCTCTAGCTCGAGGGTCTTTACTCATCTCTGATGGTTCCCCCACACCAAAACCATTCCTCTCAGGCTTCCGTGTATCTTCCCTCACATTTTTGAAAGAGAGAAAAAGTCCTGGTGGTACAACGGCTACGGTAATAACCTTTGGAAGCCAACCTTCCAAGGACTTCACGATCTATGCCATCAAAATGGGATTTAGTTAATTCTAGGAGAATTACAATATTCAGATCAAAGCTACTTCGAGCCTTCCCAAAACGTTGCGTATAGATTCTCATCAATCCTTAGTTCTTCCAGCTCCATGCTCCAGCTAATAATAGGGCTTCACTAAGGGCAAAGTTTCTGGGATCGCTTCACTTCGGGGAGTGACTGCTCTGGACCGCTTGGGCCACAGAAAACCAAATAGCACCCCTTGTACCCAGACCTCAGACCGAAGCTCAGATGGAAAAGCAAATGTGTCCTAGATCTGATAGGAAGTGGGTCAAATCACTAATATCCTCTAACTCTATAAATGGAGCCTACTCCACCTCTTATACTAAAATTTAGTTATGCCATTTCTCTGAATTTTAACTCACTAAACTTTTAAGTGTATTTTTAATTTTTATTAATTTTTAAAAAAATTTTTTTAATGTTTATTTATTTTTGAGAGAGAGAGAGAGCTTGAGAGGGGAAGGGCCAGAGAGAGAGGGAGACACAGAATCTGAAGCAGGCTCCAGGCTCCGAGCTGTCAGTACAGAGCCCGACGCGAGGCTCGAACTCACGAACCTCAATATCATGACCTGAGCCGAAGTCAGAGGCTTAACCGACTGAGCCACCCAGGCACCCCTAATTTTTATTATTGAAGTATAGTTGACATACAATTTTGTATTAGTCTCAGGTGTCCAACAGAGTGAGTTGACAATTCTATGCATTACTCATTTTATTTATTTATTTATTTATTTATTTATTTATTTATTTATTATTTTTGAGAGAGAGACAGACAGAGCACCAGCTGGGGAGGGGCAGTGAGAGAGGGAGATGCAGAATCCCAAGTAGTCTCCAGGCTGTCAGCACAGAGACCTATGTGGGGCTTGAACCCACGGACTGTGAGATCACGATCTGAGCCCAAGTCAGATGCTTAACCAACTGAGCCACCCAGGCACCCCATTACTCATTTATTTTAATAAAGTATAAAGTAACACTCTGATGTTTAGGGAGGGGGCTAAATCTGTGGATTTGCACAAGCCCTTGCAGTCCTTACGCAAACACTGTCTCACCGAATCACCATAATTTTTCTATGAGGTGGCGTGGGTTGTTACTTAGACATCTATGACTGGGTAACAAATACCGCAAAACTGAGTGACCTAAAACCATACACACTTATTATCTCACAGATTCTGTGGGTCAGGAATTTGGGAGTGGCTCAGCTCAGTTGGTTCTAACTCAGTGTCTCTTAGGAAATTACAGTCAACATGTTGGCTGGGGGTGTGATCATCTGAAGATTTTATTTAGATGGGAGGCCCCCTTCCAAGAGGGAGGGCCTCATTATTAAGTCTCTCCATCAAGAGGGCCCACTACTTGAGTGACCTCACAACATGGCAGCTGGCTTTCCCCGAGTAAGTGATTCAGGAGAAAGTGCAAAGGGCAAGCTGCCTTTGATGACTCAAGACTCACATACCATCATGTGTGCCATATTGGATTTGCTGGACTCAACTCGTTGAGTCCAGCCCTCAGTTCAGTGAAGGGGAAATAGACCCCACCTTTGGAAGGGAGAAGTATCAAAGACTTTGTAGACACATTTTAAAACAAACACCAATCTGGGGCACACGGGGGCAGCTCAGTCAGTGGAGTATCCAACTCTTGATTTCGGCTCAGGTCATGATCTCGCAGTTTGTGGGTTCAAGCCTCATGTAGGGTTCCACACTCGGTGTGGAGCCCGCTTAAGATTCTCTCTCTCTCCCTGTGCCCATTTCTCCTGCTTGTGTGCTCTCTTTCTCTCTAAAATAATAATAATAATAATAAATAAGTAAATAAATAATAAATAAATAAATTCTGTTCTGCTAGAACAAACACCAAATATTATTTCCAATAAACGGGTTAAGCAAGAGAAGCTCAGAATATTTGTTTTATTTGACTAGGGCCATGGTAGCCTCAGAGCTTCTGGCTTTGGAGTTCCTTTTCTTTTTTAACTTTTTTTTTTTAAGTTCTAATTTATTTATTTTGAGAGTGAGAGAGAGAGAGAGAGAGAGTGCAGGGGAGGGGCAGAGAGAAAGAGAGAGAGAGAGATTGAGAGAGAGAATCCCAAGCAGGCTCCACACTGTCAGCATGCAGTCCAACTCAAGGCTTGATCCCCACAAACTGTGAGATCATGATCCGAGCCGGAATCAAGAGTTGAGATCATGATCTGAGCCAGAATCGAGAGTTGGACACCCAAACAACTGAGCCACCCAGGTGTCCCTTGTTTGTTTCTTCCCCTCTGGCATGCTGGACATCCTCGTTAGGGGCATGCCATCCTTCGCTCCCCTCCAATGGGTCTGGTATGTAGCCTGTGCATTGCTCTTAGGGAAGATTCTTCTAAACACTGTTTCTCCTTCAACACCGCCATGCCTTTCAAGAAGTTTCTGCTCTAAGGCAAATATCAAAACAATTTATTCAAAATTTTTCATTTAAAATTTTTTTCAACTGTCTATTTTAGACATTCTTTTTTCCAGGAATAAAAGCTTTTCCATCTCCCTTCTTCCCTGACCCTTCTAGGTTAGCTTTTAAGAAGATTATGATGTCAATGAATCATTCTCACTGCCCAAGGGATCTTGGGCTTCTCTTTATAAGAGTTTTAATAAACTTTCTATTTTATGCGTTCAGAGTGAGAATTCCTGCCAGAATCAGATACATTTTCTCTTACAGGCAGAAAGCATTAGGATACAAGGAAAGAGGAATCAGGACGTCCAGCTAAAGTACGGATGGATATTTCTCAGTCTGGAGAGATCTTAATTGACGTGAAAATCATGCAACAGAAAAATTCCAGATCTTCGGCTGGAGACTCTCTCCTGAGCTTTGATGTTTCCTCAGCCCTGAATGATGCTGCTTCCTTGTGCGGGAGGGAAGAGGTTTAGGCAGTGTCTCCAAGAGGCTCTTTGGATACTGTGCTTGCCTGCTCCCTGCCCCTCCTGTCTCCTGGGATCCCTCTGCTTTTGCCAATCCCCTGTCGGCCACAAGGGAAGGGAGAGCAAGGTAATCCGCACTGTCTTCTAGCTTTCTGTAACTTGATTTCCAAGTCTTACTCTCTCGGCCGTCTCTAGCTACCCATCTTGCCTGAGCCCCTGTGTACTTTGTAAATCTCCGGGGTTTCCCTAAGATGCCAGTTTCCACCGTCCATTCCGTTTGCTTTGTCCCACGGCGCTGCAGGGCACATAACGGGAGAGGAGACCGCTCGCTCTAAGCACACTTGGTTTTCGCAGCTACAGCCGCCTTGTCATCCATTTCTGCATCCCCAGCTTTGGTGAAAAAAAAAATTGGGGCATAATGTGAGGCACTTGAGAGTGTGAATCAACTCAGGGAGTGCTGTAGATAGGATTTATGGTCTTTCCATTTCTGGATTCTTCTCTTTTTTAGTTTACATAATGTAATGGAGATTTCCTTTCTTTCTTTTTTTTTTTATTAATTTACTTTCAAGTTGGTTAACATACAGTGTAGTCTTGGCTTCAGGAGTAGAACCCAGTGATTCATCTCTTACACATGACACCCAGTGCTCATCCCAAAAAGTGCCCTCCTGAATGTCTGTCACCCATTTAACCTACCCCCCAATCCCCCTCCAGCAACCCTCAGTATGTTCTCTGTATTTAAGCATCTCTTATGGTTTCCCTCCCTCTCTTTTTATCTTATTTTTCTTTCCCTTTTCCTATGTTCATCTGTTGGGTTTCTCAAATTCCACATATGAGTGAAATCATATAGTATCTGTCTTTCTCTGGCTGACTTATTTTGCTTAGCATAATACCCTCCAGTTCCATCCACATCGTTGTAAATGGCCAGACTTTATTCTTTTTCATTGCTGAGTAGTATTCTGCCGTATATATACATCACATCTTCTTTTTTTTATTAATTTTTAAAGTTTATTTATCTTGAGAGAGAGAGAGAGAGGCAGGGAGGGGAAGAGAGGGGGAGAGAGAGAGAGAAAGAGAATCCCAAGCAGGCTCTGCACTGTCAGCACAGAGCCCCACGTGGGGCAGGAACTCACAAACTGTGAGACCATGCCTTGAGCCGAAATCAAGAGTTGGATGCTCAACTGACTGAGCCACCCAGGCATCCCATACACCACATCTTCTTTATCCATTCCTCCATCGATGGACGTTTGGGCTCTTTCCATACTTTGGCTACTGTCGATAGGGCTGCTATAAACATGGGGGGTCCATGTACCCCTTTGAATCAGCATTTTTATGTCCTTTGGATAAATACCCAGTCGTGCGATTGCTGGGTTGCAGGGTAGTTCTATTTTTAACTTTCTGAGGAAACTCCATACTGTTTTCCAGAGCGGCTGCACCAGTTTGCCTTCCCACCAACAGTGCAAGAGGGTCCCCTTTTTTCCACATCCTCACCAACACCTGTTGTTTCCTGAGTTGTTAATTTTAGCCATTCTGACCCAGGTGAGGTGGTATCTCATGAGGGTTTTGATTTGCATCTCCCTGATGATGAGTGACATTGAGCATCTTTCCAGGCTGACACTTCTTTCTTAAGCACATCTGGAATGACAATCATTCTCTTCCAGCAGGAGGCCCAACACAGGACGCCCTGATGGGGGAAAGAGGAACGTACATGTAGCTCGGAATCCAATATACATATGTGATGGACCAGCGTCTCGGCAGAAAGCATGATAGCAATTCACGCAAACGGCTGTGACTTGGGTGTGTGTGTCTTAGCGTGGAGCAGCCTGCCACAGGCTTAAAGTGCGTGGACAGTCCCTTTTTTAAAGTCGGGGAGAGGCGGGGTCTGGCTGTGCTTCTCTTTTTCTCAGCACGCGGTGGAGGCGACCGGCAGAGAAGAAAAAGCGGGCTTTTGGTGAAGAAGGGGAGAAACCCTTTCGCGCTCCTTCCTGGCTGCTTGGCCTTGTGCAAAACTTGATTTCATCGGCCTCCTGAGCCCTCCTGACGCCACCGTCACACGTCCACACACCGGACACGAGCGTGCTGCACGCGGCCTTGGTTCTGTTTGGGAATGAGCAGGTCAGCCGACTGGAAGCCAGAAGGTGGGGTGTCGGGCTTCCAGCGCTCGGCTCAGTTGTTGCTGGGGACACGGTCACTTCTGTGCTTGGATCCTGAGGGCCCCGGCTGCCAGGTCCCTCTTCCCACGCGCCTCTCGCCTTCCTGTGCCCCCTCCCGCCAGGTCCCCAGATGGTGCCGGGGCCCCCTCCGCACGGGAGCCCCTCGCCGTCCCCGGCCGCCTCATCACCAGTGACCAGCCTCAGGCCCAGCCAGACCCACGCCACCTGCCGCCACCGTTGGGCGCGCCCTGGGCTCTGACGTTCACGCCCCAGTTCACGCTTGTCCCTCACCTCCTGGCGGGATGTCCTCTCCTCACACGGAGTTCTCAACCCTGGTCTCCTGCCAAGGCTCAGGATGACCTACCTTTTCCAGAAGGCTCTTCTGGACAAGCACTTGTCCAATTGGTATTCATTCTGTTTGTGTCATCTCTCCTTTCCTCCTTCCCCCTTCCTGCCTCTGTCCCCATCATGCACACGCACGCACACACACACACACACACACACTCTCTCTGTCACACACTCCTGCCCACACAGGTGCACACACACTCTTATACATGTTCAGACACTCTCGCACACACTCACCCACTCACACTCGTGCCCACACTCCCACAGGCCGACACACACTCACAGACCTACACTCGCACACACACACTGGCACACGCCCGTCTGTCCATCCAAATCTCTCATTCCACGAGGTTCGCACGGTGCCCACAGCCTCTGTCACACTGATGCCACCGCCTACACCCACGCGTGTCCACAGACACACACACGAGATGGCTGGTTGGCTTTCGTGGCTTGAAAGCATCAGTCTCAACGTTTTATACGACAGCTCTACAGCCAGAGATGTCGTACGTCCCAACTTAGGTTTTAAGCACCTGAAAGGGCTCCGGTTTTCCCCTCCCCGTGCCTAGCCCAGTGCCAAGCACAGCCATGTATCTCTAATATACATTGTCAACACATCTCTTGTACATTTATGTTAACAATTATGATTATTTAATATATAAAATATTTAATTTAATTTATACTTTATTAATATAGAGTATATTTGATATATACTATAGCATATTTTCACGTATCTTTCAATACGTATGTTTTGAATTGAGTATGTTTTCCTCATGGATCAATTTCATGCCCTAAAGCAGGTTTTCTGAAGCTTGTATTTTCATTTTAACCCCCACCCCCAGCCAACTCTTTAGATTCATTTTCTCTAATCGCCCCTCTTATGGAATTTTTTTTTAATTTTTATATGTTTTTATTTATTTTTGAGAGAGAGAGAAACAGAGACAGAGCGTGAGCAGGGGAGGGGCAGAGAGAGAGGGAGACACAGAATGTGAAGCAGGCTCCAGGCTCCCAGCTGTCGGCACGGAGCCCGACGCGGGGCTCGAACTCACGGACTGTGAGATCATGACCTGAGCTGAAGTCGGACACCCAACCGACTGAGCCACCCAGGCACCCCTTATGGAATTTTAATATCGCAGATACACCTTGATGTATCCTACATATACTTGCACTTTACGCATAATTAGAGTAAGATTTCTTTGCTCTCCCCGCCGCAGACATTTGTTTCCTCCCCCTAAGGTAAGAGCACCCCTATTGTGAATGCATGCTCTAAGAAATATTTTTCATATCCATTTCTAACATCTAAAGTCATTACAACTGGTGATACAGGTTTCATAATTCTGACAAAGGTATCTCTTTGAGTCTTTAGGATACGTTGGTGTTTAGTAGTTTCTCTTCAATACCTCTATTTTCTTTTTCAAGTATTTGCGGAATTTGATCAATAATATTAGGGGTAATTTTCCCGACCTTTGTTTTTTAATGAAAATGAGCTACACTGATCCAGCAATATCCAAGTTTAAAAAGTGGTCCATGATCAATGCAGCTTCTTTCAGTCCACTGCGATCTTCGTTTCTTCCGAAAGACAAGACTGAGTTCCCGCCAAGGCTGTGTCTGGCTGCTGGTCTGTAATCTCTTGAGAATAATCTGTGACCTACCTGACAGCTTTTCTCTTCTCTAAAAGAGTTTTCACTGTAAAATGGTAAAATCAGACTATTATACCCCAGACAAGAGACTCTCATTTCTCTTTTGCTAGGGAAGATGAAAAGTCCATAGAGCCATTTTCCAGCTAACTACCAAACGTTTACCAGTTTTGTATCACAAATCCAGTTGATTTGCTATGCCAGTCTAGTGCCGACAGGCTCCGCAAACTGAATTTAGGGGGAGCAGGAATGATTTGTCTTGCTGGATTTTATGCTTCCTAGAGGTTTGTGCGGTGGCTTGTAACACAGGCGGGCCAGGGGAATCCCTAACTGGGAACTCCTTACATTATTCTCCTTGTGTGCCCAGAGTCTTAAATGATTGGGGTCCACTTACCTAACTATATCAATACCTATGTAATGGTGATTTTGTCATTAAAACATGTTTAACCGTTAAGCCAAGGCCTCGCAAAAGATTGGTCTATCTTCTGGAAACAATGTGGTCTTAACTGAAGATCAGAAAAACAAAGCATATTTTTTTTTTTATTTAAAAAAAAAATTTTTTTTTTCCAACGTTTATTTTTGGGACAGAGGGAGACAGAGCATGAACGGGGGAGGGGCAGAGAGAGAGGGAGACACAGAATCGGAAACAGGCTCCAGGCTCTGAGCCATCAACCCAGATCCCGACGCGGGGCTCAAACTCACGGACCGCGAGATCGTGACCTGGCTGAAGTCAGACGCTTAACCGACTGCGCCACCCAGGCGCCCCAAAACAAAGCATATTTTAAGGCAGTGACTTATTTCCTAATCAAACTGCTTTGAAATGTTTAAGGCACAGGGATGTATTTTAAAATACCTCACTTTATAAGATCCCTAGCCTGCCAGGACTCTCTGGTGTCTTGCCTCAAAAGTGCTTCACTTTCTGCCTGGGCCTCTCCAAAGCCACAGGTACAGGGGAGTCCATGGGAACCTGTCAAGGGAGAGACACGTTCTGGGGTATTCTGGAAGGCTCTTACACACACATACCCCAGAAAGTTCCAGATGCTGTTGAGCCTCAGCTCTCTCAGTGGCGATCTTGATGGCTCACCCTCATGTAGACTTTCCCTGATTCCTCCACTGCACCCCCCCTTCCCCAAGCACACACACTCCTGTCCCCAAAGATGACCTCCTAGTAAGCCCCCGGGTCACCTGATCTCAGCTGAGGCTCTGCTTTGGGAGAACCCATGTGGAGATGGGCTGAATGGGACCCCTTCCCCACATCCTAATCCCTGGACTCTTTTAGAAAAAGAGTCTTTGCAGATGTAATTAAGTTACACATCTGGAGGTAGGATCATCCTGGATTACCTGGGAGGGGCCTAAATCTAACAACAAATATTATACAGGAGAGAAAGTCATGTGAAGACACAGGTGGAGATTGGAGTCACAAGCCAAGGAATGCCAAGCACGGCCAGCAAACCAGAAGCTGGGGGAGCAGGAAGGCCTCCAGGGGGAGTGTGGGCCTTGCCAACCCCTTGATTTCAGACTCACGGCCTCCAAGACTGGCAGAGAGCACATGTCAGTTGTCGGAGCCACTCTGTTTGTGCTCATTTGTTACAGTGTCTTTAGGAAACTACTGCACCACAGTCAGGAAAGGGCTATTTTTATATGATCATTTTTCACCCCATGAACTCAGAATCGATTATTCCCAGGTACACATACTGATTGCCAAAAAAAAAAAAAAAAAAAGTTTAGCAATCTGGACACGGCATGGTACCTGCAGACCAGTGAACAGGGTCTTGTAAAGCCGAGCTTGGCTGCACCTGTCATCAGAGCTTGAACAGTGATGAGCAGGTGCACAGAAAACACTAGAACCATCCATTTGGCTCCACCTAATCCACTTTATTGGAAGAGAGGCTTTTGATAAAGCCGTCGGTGTGTAAGATTTTTTACTCGACCACCAACAGCGACTCCCAGGACCGTGAAATTCCGGTCCTGTGGATGTGGTACCACAGCTCACTGTTGCAAATATGCATTAACTATGCTCTGGATGGAAAACGCTCCATCACGCCTAACATTGGGCAAGTTCTGTGTCTTCTCTGTGCCTAATTCTCACATCTGGAAAACGGCAACAGTAATGTCGGCCCTTCAGAATTTGGAGTGGAGGAGATACGACGTATGCTAGTCAACAAGCCTCATAACTGGTAACGGGCTGTCGCTCGTTTTGTTATTATTATTATTGACAGAAGGAAAATAAAAATAGTGACTCCCGTGCCATAAAGCAGTCACCGAAGCATCAGTTTCCTTATGTGTGAAACTCATACAATAGCATCACCTAAAGCAATTGTGAGTTTGAAATGAGATCTGCATAAGCCACACAGAATGATGCCCAGCACATTGTAGACACTCTTTTCCTCTTAGATATTATTACTGCTGTAAGTATTTTGCCACATGCTGGCAATCGCAGTGGGTGCTGCAGACACAGTACCCCCCGAGCAAGCAAAGTCCCCTCCTAGAGTTTGCCATCTAGCACGGGGGCTGGTCAGCGCCTTGACTCTGAACCACAAGATGAAATACACATTCTGCATGCTGTTATACACACACACACACACACACACACACACACACACACGAAAAAACCCTCAAAGAATCAATGTCCACTATTTTTTTATATGATGCTCTTGGACATTTTTCTCTTTTGCCCATTCAAATCTAGTCTATACCATCTATAAAATACTGGTTTGTGACCTGCGAGATGGAATTCTGACCCACTAATGAGTCCTTATCCTGAGGCTGGGAACCCGTGTCCAGCAGGCAAGATGGAACGTGTGAGTCAGCTGCATGGGAGCTTGCTCACAGAGGTCTGGGAGGCTCTGGGCACGGAACAGATGGGACTGTGTTAGTCTGGAGGGTCAGGGGAACTTCCTTCTGGAATGACTTTTACCTGAAGGAGGCAGGATGAGCAGTCAGAGCAGGGAGTTCCCCAGCTGCGGACACTGCACACTGGGTCAGGTAATGGACTCACGAGGACGTGCTCTTCAGGGAGTGACGGAGGGAGGCAGGACAGGGAAGGGAAAATGCTGATGGAAATGAATTATCCCGAGGTTTAGCCTTGGACTGATCAGGTGGGGTGGCGGTGGGATTTAGCATGACACCACAGAGACGTCCCCTTTGAGGCAAAGTGGCGGGTCTGTGCATCCTCTGTCTGGCAGTCTTCGGGGCCTCCTGGGGTGGAGGGCTTCTATCCACTGAGGGCATTCTAGAAAGCCCTCCAGAAAAAGAATCAAGCGGTGAGCAGGAAATTCTCTTAGCTTGAAGGCTTAGCTTGACGTACTTCTGTGCTCCATTTTTGCATTTTGGATATTTGCTAAATAACTTAATGCCATTAGTATGCAAATATTTCCTCCTGGGCTAATTTTCAGGTTTGGAATGTCATCTTGTATCCTACAAATATTTTCAATTTTCATCTTGCACAATCCGTCAGCCTTTTCTTCTATGGATACTAGGCTTTGTGACTTGCTCAGGAATGCTTTCACTCACCAAAAGATTGTTAAAAAAAAATCTCATTTCTTTTTGAATTAGCACACATATTTTATCTTAAGTTCTTTATTTGTAGTCTCTATCTGTGTCTGTTGTGAAGTTGGGCTCTAATTTATTTTTTGCCCGGATGTGTCATCGATCATATGATACCGTTTATCGAATAATCCATTTGTATCTACTGGTTTTAAGCACTGCCTTCATCGTATAGTAAATACTTCATAGTATAGTAAACACTCTGTTCTTATTAATAGCCAATAGCACATTTCTACCGCTATAGTTCCACAGGATGCTATGTTATTCAGGAGGACACATCCTTCCTCACTGTTTTTCTAATGTCTTTTTTTTTTTTTTTTTTATTACTGAGTAAACTCTATGCCCAACCTGGGGCTCGAACTCAGAGCCCTGAGATCAAGAGTCACGTGCCTCACCGACTGAGCCAGCCAAGTGTCCCCTCACTATTCTTTTAAACATGTCTTTGCTCCTTGCACGCATTTTTTTCTCTGGTATAGTAATATATGTTATTATATCTTACTCAACATCCACTGCCTTTCTTCCTTCCCCCTAACATATGCCTCCTTTCATTCAGTCGCCTCCCCTCCACCAGGCAGCTCATGTTCCTCAGGACAGAGCCCCGGACCTAAGACGGATTGGTGACATTGACTGGGCCCTGAGACTGGCATGGGCACATGACCCTGTTCAGGCCAAGGCTGGCCGAGATGCTTTCTGGAAGCTCCAGGCACAGAGCTGCCTTGTTTCTAGGAGAAAGAGAGCTGTTCCCCAAGAGGCGTTTCCTTCTCACGTGGACCATGTTTGCGTTCTGCCGTGGAGCTAGGACAGCAGCTAGGACAGGTCCTGGTTCTGCACACAGGGGACCAGCGTGAGGACGAGGGACATCTAGAGGAAAATACAGCCCAATCTCAAAGCACAAGAAACCCTGACCTACTGAAATAAACCTATCGCTGCAGCTTTATCACTGAAATTCGTGATCCAAGGAATGGTCCTTTTCCCTAAACAATTTTGAATTGTCTGTTACACAAATGCAAGAACATCTTCACATAAGTACATACACACTTCAGAACTAGAGGCTCAGGGGCGCCTGGGTGGCTCAGTCAGTTACGCATCCGACTTCGGCTCAGGTCATGATCTCACAGCTCGTGAGTTCAAGCCCCGCATCGGGCTTTGCATTGACTATGTGGAGCCTTTGAAATTCTCTCTCTCTCTCTCTCTCTTTCTCTCTCTGCTCCTCTCCCACTTGTGCTCCCTTTCAAAATAAATAAACTTAAAGAAAAAAAAGAATTAGAGGCTCAGATTCCGTGTGCATTCCCTTTGGAATTTTGATCGAGGTGACATCAAATTTATAGTTTTGAGAGAAGTTACATGTTTACAATAACAGTTTCTGTCAACACAAAAAATTTTCTATCCATGACCAAGATTAGTCTTGGTGTTTTCGTGATTTACTTTCTAGGTACCTATTGTTTGGGAGATCTCATTCAGTCCCATTTATATACGGACAGTTCCCCAATTTTTATCTCCAGCCTCCATGTTGTCTGAATTTGGGGCTTATAAATCTTACAGGCAACTTGTGATCTCAGCTTGGATGTCTAATAGGTATTTTAAACTTCCCATATCTTTATAAAAAAATCTTTTGATTTCTTCTCAAGAAGCTGTTATCACTCCTCTCGGTAAATGTTAGCTTTAACCAGTTGTTTGGGCCAAACACATTGGCTCATTGTTTTCACATCCCACACATTTAGTCCATTAGCCAAGTTTGTTAGTGATATCTTCATGATATATTTCCAATAGGACCATGTTTCATCACCTTTATTTCTATAACTCGAATTCTTTTCTCTGCTTCTACTCTTCCTCCATGCAATTCGAGAATGACCTTTTAAATCAGGTAATGTCACTCCATAGAAAATCAACCTCCTAGTAAGTTTCCACCATGTTGGAGGTAAAATCTGAAGTTTCTTCCTTGGACTAAAGAATCCCTCAACATCTGTTCCCTTACTCACTGACTGAACCACGCTGGCCTCTGCTTTGTTCCCCCAACACCCCAAATGCATGTCTGTTTTCTTTGTAAGTCCTAGAACAGCACATGGAACAGGGAGTGCAGAGCGATCATCATGGGCTGAGGCGATAAGTGTTCTCCTAACAAATCTTATGGTGTTTGTTGCGTAAATGCTCATGCCTATGGATATTTTACTAAAAATAAAAATTAGGAAATTTTGATTTAAAAAAATCTATCCAAGGGGCACCTTGGCTCACTTGGTTAAGGGTCTGACTCTTGAATTCGGCTCAAGTAATGATCTCGCAGTTCATGAGTTCGAGCCCTGCGTCGGGCTCTGCGCGGATAGTGCAGGACCTGCTTGGGATTCTCTCTCTCTCCCTCTTTCTCTGCCCCTCCCCCATTTTGGCACACACACTCTCTCTCTAAGAATAAATAAACAAACTTAAAAAAAAATCTACCCAAGAACTATAAAGGAAATAATGAGAAGAAATTCTTGCTGCATTAGGATGTGGATGCCCAGTGTGTCCAGTGCATGTGGAACCAGGCTTTGTTCACTCCTTTGCTACTCTTCATCCAAAGATTTCACACTTGGTTGAGTGTCACAATTATCAATTAAATGATCAATTAATGATTAATTCTTGCTGGGCTTCTGGATTTTTTTTCTTTCTATAATACATTTTATTTGGAATATTTCATCGTAAACTTCAAGAGTGATTAGAGTTCTCCTCTCCTACAAACAATCCATGTTTTGGCCACTAGGTTCTGCCTGTGATTTGAGCTGTTATAACCTGAGTAAATATTCTCCACGGTATTCTTTGTGGTTTTTAACCTCCCCAGACATTAAACCAAGATCTCTGCTCTTATATCAGCCCATTACAGAGTAGTTGGGTATTGTGAGCCCTCATTTGTTGCTCTGTATACCCCGAGGAAGAATTCAACCACACTTATATTTAGAACATAAAGTTTGTTGGAAAAGCATCGGTTCCATTTGCATGAAATCCCTTCTGTTCTGTTTTCTGCTTTATGTTTTAATTACATGTGGTCTTTTAATGATGCTTGTAACTTTTGTAAAGGTTTTGTGATACATTATATTAAAGCACTTATGTAGACTGTTTTCCCCTTCCCAATCAGGAGCAAATGACTGCTTTGTAAATAGCGAGGCAGCCATAATGAGTTTTCAAAACATTCTCACCCTACCCCCAACTCTACCACAAAATATATATCCATTTAGAGAAAGCATAAGCTGGAGTGTTCTGTCTCTCTCTCTCTCTCTCTCTCTCTCTCTCTGTTTCTGTGCACAAGCATGTGTGCACCTGTGTGTGTGTGTGGGTGTGTGTGTGTGTGCATATACATATACATGCACAAATGTTCACATTATATTGGGACTTTCAAAACACAGAAATGTAAAGAGGAACAGAAACATCATCCGTTGTTCTACCACTAAAACACAATTATTATTAATTTCCAGTTGTATTATTTTCTGCTTTTATAACAAGCTTATTTTGCCCTCACGTTGTCTATTCAAATTTGCATCCTTTATCTTTTCATTTAGCATTGACATAAATTTTTCCATAGAGTGACGCACATGGGATTTTCATGGCCGCAGAGTATTTTAGCAACTGCGATCAATGACCAAAATGGGCACTTGTCATGAAGAGGTAGAAGCTATCACTTACTTGAGTCTGGGCTGAACCAGGACTTGCTTTGGCCAATACCCTGTGGTTGAAAAGACATGTTTTAGTCTGAGGCTGAGCCTCAAGAACCTTTGCACATTTCCAAATGCACTCTTTAATCCCCAAGCTAATGTGCTGGAGGGGGAGAACCGTGTGGCAAAGACCTCTGGTCACCCCGGTCTCCCCAGCTGAGGCACCAGATGGGACATCGAAAACAGCTCAGAGAGCCAAACCCAGAGGAAACTACACGAACGGCCATATGGAGCCCAGCCCAAACTGTCAACCTGCAGAACAAATGATTTTTAATTTAATCCATTAGGCTTTGTAATGACTTGTTATACGACAAATATGGTGCAAGATATATATAATTGGCCTAACTAGTCGACTATTTTGAATATTTAGGTTGTTTCTATCCTTTTACTAGTATCTAAAGTAACTTAATGAACATGTCTGAACACAAGTATTTGTGCACAACTCCACCAGATCATTCCTTCAGTATAAATACCTACAGCTAGCACTGATGAGGGAAGAGGAATAAAAATTTTAAGAATCTTGATAAATTATACTTAATTGTTTTTCAAAACAGTTCCATTGGTCTACATCCCCACAATCCGGGTATGAAATTGCCTATGTCATCATACTTTTGCCTACATGAGACACCTTAAAAGCGAATTAATTGATAAGGTGTACATATATTTCTTTGTTCAAACTTGACATGTTATCATTGGGGTGAATCACTTCCACACATATGAATACATCTTTGCTATTTACTGTGCAGAGCTTATGACAGTTGAACAAAACCTTTGTTTACAGAGTTCTCACTCAGGTGTGGCATGGCACCATGGTATGACTTTGGGAACGTGCGTTGGGTCCTGACAAACTCTCACAAGGAGCACATCCCTCAGGAGAACCAAGACAAGCTGAACCAGGAGGACCAGGATTTGTTTTGTTCGGTTGGACAGTTGTTTGGCCATCGTGGGTCATTGTGCTTCAGGGACCTAAGTCAGCACCTCTGTTTCTCCTCTCACTTGTGCGCCATTTTCTCTGTCTTGGTCATCAGGGTCTTTCCCACATCCCTCCCCATTTTCCTCAGCACAAGTTGGCTTTTTCCCCATTCTTTCTCTTCCTTGATCTCAGCCTTGTAAGCATCAAATTATTCTCACTTCTCTGTCATCATTTTCCTCGTCAGGAGATTCTTCCATTCCCGTTTTGCTCTTGCCAATGAGTCACCCCCTTTGAGTTTTATGTTTTGGATTCTGTAACTTGTGTGATGAGAAAGACGTGTCTTCCTTGAAGATAGGAGCACTTCTGAACCTGTCTGCTTCCTCCATTACCTGGTCCATCCGTGACATGTGGTCAGGTGAGCAGATCCATGAAGTGTGTGGAGATTGAACAAGTGCTTTGTCCTCTGAGCCAGGAAAGCATGTGAGGATAATGTGCTCTGCCATCTTGTAAGCTCCTACAACAACACTTCACGGGACCATCCTTAGACTGTGCTCCTCGTTCTATGCTTGAAGTAGCTGCTATCACATTTTTTGTTGTTGTTGTTTTGTTTTCCCATTCATGGTTCATTTACATTTTATTTTTATTGTTTAAAAAAATTTTAATATGAAATTTATTATCAAATTGGTTTCCATACAACACCCAGTGCTCATCCCAACAGGTGCCCTCCTCAATACCCATCACCCTCCCACCCCCCCATCAACCCTCAGATTGTTCTCAGCATTTAATAGTCTTTTATGGTTTGGATCCCTCCCTCTCTAACTTTTTTTTTCCTTCCCCTTCCCCACAGTCTTCTGTGAAGTTTCTCAGGATCCACATAAGAGTGAAAACATAGCACTGCTAGGAATTTACCCAAGGGATCCAGGAGTGCTGATGCATAGGGGCACTTGTACCACAATGTTTATAGCAGCGCTTTCAACAATAGCCAAATTATGGAAAGAGCCTAAATGTCCATCAACTGATGAATGGATAAAGAAATTGTGATTTATATACACAATGGAACACTACGTGGCAATGAGAAAGAATGAAATATGGCCTTTTGTACCAACATGGATGGACCTGGAGAGTGTTACGCTAAGTGAAAAAAAGTCATACAGAGAAAGACAGATACCATATGTTTTCACTCTTATGTGGATGCTATCATGTTTTAAAACCTTTGCTTTCTAAACCTGTAAACAGAAGAACAGGATAGCTATTAGCTTAAGGGATGTCATCCTCCTCTTTTGTTCTTTCCAGATATTTCTGCAGGTTAAGCTCTTTAATCTCTAATTTCCTCTTGCCATTGCATCAGAACTTTTGCTTCAGAATTTGTCATAGGTGCCTTCACTTTTGCCGCAGCAAAAGTTCCTATCGAGGTGGTCAGCAATTAGAAAAATCTCCTACTGCCAAAGAACTTGCTCAACAGTGGACTGACACCACTTGAAACACATTTTGTCGAGCAAAAAGCTTTGATGGATTTAGTGTAGATTACTCACCTGTTCCAAATGTCGGTACTTGATTTCTGCAGTCTCATGTTTTTCGAAGTTTCCATTTAATACATGTTCACAAAGAAGAACTTCATCTCTTTTTACAAGGTCAACTTGGTAGGCTCTTTTGTTTTTTTTTTGTTTTGAGATAATAGCAAGTCAATACAAATGGGCTTGTCTGTAAGTGTGAAAGACATCATGGTATTCTTTTCCTTGCTTTATCCTGGGTGTCAGAGAATGAGGTAACCATCCAGGTATGCTCATGTAAGAGATAAAGACCTGTGATTGCAAGATGATTCGACTTGCATTAGGAGGTTTTATGGAAATGAACTTCAAGGATGCTGGTTTCATTTCGTAGACTTCCTTTGTCTTTAAAATCCATGGCTTGCTTGTTGGATTTGTTGAAGCATCATCTTTCCATCTGGTTTAACATACCTGAACTCATGCTATAATGATGTTCCCTTTTTCCCTTTGTTTGAAGGTTTGGCTTTCTCTGAAATCTTTTCTTTTTCAATTATTTTCCTTCTGTATTTACCATTGAAACAACTCTAGAATTGCAAAGGCAAGTTGCCATTATATGGCTTTCTGAGTGTTCAGTTTTTCAGAAATAAGCATAGAATGCCTGTGAAATATAATGTTAATTATGATCATATCTTTTCTTTTAAGTTTTCGTATTTATTTTGAGAGACACAGAGAGATAGAGAGAGAAAGAGAGAAAGAGAACATGAGTGGGGGAAGGGCAGAGAGAGAGAGAGAGAGAGAGAGAGCATCCTAAGCAGGCTCCACGTCCTATGTGGAGCCCAATGCACAGGCTTGATCTCATGATGGTGAGATCATGACCTTAGCTGATATCGAGAGTCAGACACTTAACCAACTGAACCACCCAGGTCCCCGATCATATCTTTTGAACTTAGGCAGAACAATACTTTTTAAAATGTCACTGAGGTCCTATCACTAGCCTTTTTAGCTTGGGCGACTTCTCATTGTACTAAAACAAGAAGAGAGTGAACAATCAGTGATCTAAAGACTCATCTTAGAGTGTTGCAGAGAAAGCTGCAAAATTAACCAAAAGATATTAGAAGAAAAAGTGAAGATAAAGGCAGAAATTAACGAGACAGAAAAAAATATATAATATCCATGGTGAATAAAACAAAAGTCGCTTCTTTAATAAGACTAATAAAATTGATAAATCCATGGTAAAGCAAGAGGAAAAAAAAGAAAAGAAAAGAAAAACAAGAAAGGAGAGGAGGCAGGGACTACTTCTAGACCAGCACCAGAAATGAAAAAGAGTAATTTCTTGCAGATTGACACATAATAAAAAAGATCACAGGAGGATATTACAAATAGCTCTAGGAAATTTAAAATTTGGACATAACAGGCACAGTCATAAAAGATACAGATTACCAAGGCTGACAAGGAAGTTTCTGAGCCCAAATAGCATCACGAATAAAATCTACCCAATGTTTAACAGAGAAATGATACCAGTTTTACACAATCTGTTACCAAAAATTGAAAAAGGAAGTATTTATGTATAGTATAGACATAGTTTTGAAGTTTTTTTGTTTTGCATGTGCACGTACAATTAAAAACATTATTTTAAAAACATGCTCTTAAAAATTCTAAATATATCGGAATGTGTGACACTGCATCACGGTTAGTCAGTTGGCTCCAGATTTCACAAATGAGAACTGTTTAACCTCCGAAATCAACACTGCGATTCACTGCATGAGTAGAGTCAAGAAGGAAAATAGGACGATCATCTCAACAGACGCAGCAAATGTGTTCTATAATCATCAGTGTTTGTTGATGCTTTTTAAAAAGCCATCAAATACCAGTACCAGAAAGGAATTCTCTCAATCTTGGAAAGGTATTTTTAGAAACCACTACAGTGAACACTAGCTTTCTTAAGTGGTAAATATCACTTAAATGGCAAAATGTTGGAATGCTCTTTTCTGACACTGGGATCAAGCAGGCATGCTCACTCTTACCGCTTACTTTGTTCCAGAGTCCTAGTCTCTGCAGTGAGAAAAGGAAAAAAATGATGTAGAATATTTCGACGGGAAGAAATAAAAGCGGGGCACCTGGGTGACTCAGTCATTTAAGCGTCCGACTCTTGATCTCAGCTCAGGTCACGATCTCTCGGTTCATGAGTTCGAGCCCCACATTGGGCTCTGCGCTGTCTGCTTGGGATTCTCTCTCTCTCCCTTTTTCTCTGCCCCTCCCTCATGCTCTCTCTCTCTCTCTCTCTCAAAATAAATAAATAAACTTAAAAAAAGAAAGAAAAGCAAACATTAGCAGATGATGTCAATGTTTGATATCTTGAAATTATAACAAAACCTATGAAAAATTATTAGAATTTAAAAGTGTAATGTATTTGCTATTATGTCAATAAACAGAAATTAACAGGTCTTTCCATATATGAGAAACAAACAGAACATGAAATTAAAGATATAAATGTAAAATAGCATAAAAACAGCAAATTACTTAAGAAGAATTCTAATAAATTATGCCCAGTAATTCAATCCAGTCACCGGTGGGATATGTTTAAGGAATTATGAAGTAAGGAAATGGACAGATACAGCACATTTATATAGAAGAATATTCGATATTGAGAAAATACCAGTTCTCCCCATTATCATCTATGGATTCAATGGAGTAGAATAAAAATCCCAACAGCTGTTTTCAAATGGAACTTAACAAGCTGATTCTAAAAGTTCTATGGAAATGGGGGCTCTTGGGTGGCTCAGTCGGTTAAGCATTCGACCTTGGCTCAGGTCATGATCTCACCGTTCCTTGGTTGAAGCCCACGTCGGGCTCTGCGCTGACAGCTCGGAGCCTGAAGCCTGCTTCGGATTCTCAGTCTCCCTCTCTCTCTCTGCCTCTTCTCCACTCACGTTCTGTCTCTCCCTGTCTCTCAACGATAAGTAAACATTAAAAAAAATTTTTTAATTTCTATGGAAATTAAGAGAGCCAGCAGTAGGCAAGGCACTCCTGAAGAGGGGCAAAGTGAAGAACCTAGTCCGTGGGGTGTTGGGATGATCTCACTGGCACAACATGAGCCGGGCAAGCGAGGGGAGCCTCTGCTCATCTTTATACCGATGAGCTCACTGGTCATCCATGCTGCATGGGTCCTTTTACAAGGATAAAAGACGGCCAAAACCCAACTATAATATGAAGATGCCTACTGAGGTACTAAGAGAATATAAATTCAGAAGACTGTTATGCGTGCAGGAGGCTTCTGGGGGCCCTGAACGTTTTGTATTTCTGGGACTTGGGGGGTGAGTTCAGGGTGCTTGCCTCATTACTTAGCTGTCTGTTATTTTTCTAATAAAAAAAAAAATCTGGGGCGCCTGGGTGGCGCAGTCGGTTAAGCGTCCGACTTCAGCCAGGTCACGATCTCGCGGTCCGTGAGTTCGAGCCCCGCGTCAGGCTCTGGGCTGATGGCTCGGAGCCTGGAGCCTGTTTCCAGGCTCCCTGTGTCTCCCTCTCTCTCTGCCCCTCCCCCGTTCATGCTCTGTCTCTCTCTGTCCCAAAAATAAATAAATGTTGAAAAAAAAATTAAAAAAAAAAATCTAAACACAAATAGAAGAGAAAAAGAAAATGAGTAATTTCTGAAAATTCCCTAGATTTCTGTATTAGTTTCCTAGGGCTGCAGTAACTAAGTACCATGGACTGGGTGGCTTAAAACCACAGGAATTTGTTTTCTCATGGTTCTGGAGGCCAGAAGGCCAAAATCAAGGTGTGGGCAGGGCTGGGCTTTCTCCAAAGCCTCTGGGAAGGATGCTTTCCCTCCTCTTCCAGCTTCCTGCGGTGGCGAATCCTGGTTTGCGACAGCATCACTGCGTTCTGTCTCTGTCTGCACGTGGCCATCTTCCCGTTGCGTCTGCGTCTTCACACGGCCTTCTCCTGTGTGTGTGTGTGTGTGTGTGTGTGTCTGTGCCCTAGTCACCTCCTCTTAGAGGGACACCAAACATTGGGTTAGGGCCCACCCTGATGACCTCGTCTTAACGGACTATACCTGCAAAGTCCCTATTTCCAAATAAAGCCACTTTCGCAGGATTTGGGCTTCAACATGTCTTTTGGAGGGACACAAGTCAACCCAGGACAGTCTCCATACACAGGTGTACGTTCTGTAACGGGACCAAGTCCTTGCCATTTGCTAGCAAGCTGTGTCTTCGAACGAGTCACGTTCTGTGTTTAGCCTCTTCTAATAAAATGGGGATAATAATTGCCAGTCTCAGATTTTGTTTTTTTTTTTTGAAAACGTAATATGTATAAGGATTTAGGCTGCTTAGAACCGTTCTGGGAACATAGTAGGTGCTACATTAGTGCCTGCAATTCTTTTTATTTATACCTATATTATTGATGTCGTCATGAGCTTTATGGCTCCGGCAAGCCCCACGGCAACGCCGTGGCCAGAGGATGGTATGCGTGGAGGGGAGACTAAAGGGAGACGTCACATTTACATTCACATTGTAAAGCGAAACTTCTATTCTGGGCAGGAGTACGTGAACCTGCTGCGGCACTGAAGGCAAAGTTTTTATTTCCAGTATGGAACTGGACTGTACCATCGTTCAGAATTTACATCGGTCTTTGAGATACATGGCAAGTGTTTGACTCAGTCATGATTCAGTCCGATTTGATCCAGTCCCATGTCCACACAGAATGGGATCCATGCTCGACCTTGCGGCACCGGATACCGGACTAGACTCGTCATTCTGTGCTCCGTCCTCCGCCGGCCCCCTGAAGCTTCCCACCCCTTCCGCACTCCCCAGTTTCCTCCTTCCCCTGTTAGCCTGACCCAGACTAAATAACACAGGTTGGGGATACTTTACTTTCCTGGGGCTGCTCAGAGACATTATCACAGCATCGATGGCTTAAAACAAAAGAAACTTATTCTCTTACAGTTTCAGGGGCCAGAAGTCTGAAGCCAAGATGTCAACAGGACCACGCTCCCTCCGAAGGCTCGAGGGAAGGATACTTCCTTGCCTCCCCCAGCTTCTTGTGACTCTTGGCATTCTGTGGCATATGGCGGCATTGTTCTGACTCCTGCCTCTGTTCTAGACTTGGTCATGTCTTTACGGGGGACACAATCCAACCCACTATGTGGGGGAAAGTTTCTGTGAGGACTTTCTTTGTCCTTGGACCCCCTAATGGGTGAAGTTGTACATCTCTATGAAGGGCCGATTGGAAATGTCTTCTCTCGGAGGTAGATTCATCAGCAGCAAGCAAAACACAAGAGTCTCTTGCACACAATTAACTTCTATTTGGGCTTACTCATTCAATTGATGGAACACTCATTTGGAGGCTGCATTTCTCTTCCCACATTTTAATTTCCTCTCTATAACCCCTCTTATTCATTCAACTCAAAGCGTCCTTTGTAGACTTCCAGTACTGCTGTAGAGGCAGTAAGGTAAAGTCAGCCATGGCCTTCCCAGTGTTTACATTTCTGGATTCTTTCGAGGGGGCTGTTGGTTCTGGCTCTTGGTGGTCTCCATGTGTGGAGGGGTTCTGGATGGCAGAGTGCTGGGAACCATGGGATGGAAGGATGTACCCAGTGGAGAATCAGCAGCCAAGCACGCCATCTAGAGCAAGACAAACCTCAGAGGTAGGATAGGTCTGATATTGGGCTATAGATGCTACCCAGGCAATCTTGGACTTGGTTGGTTATAGCCTGCAGTATGCATGGGTCGTACACTTCCCAGAACAAGGGAGGAATCCTAGATACATAACAAAACATCATCAGGGGCATCGCTGAATCTATTAATGATGAAAATTTTCAGCGAGACTCAGGGTAGTACAGATATGACTGAAGCACTTTTATTTCTTTTATTTCTTTTTTTTTTTTTTATGTTTATTTATCTTCGAGAGAGAGACAGAGACAGAGCGTGAGCAAGGAAGGGGCTGAGAGAGAGGGACACACAGACTCCGAAGCAGGCTCCAGGCTCTGAGCCGTCAGCACGGCACCCGACGTGGGGCTCAAACTCACAAACTGAGAGATCGTGACCTGAGCCAAAGTCGGAAGCTTAACCGACTGAGCCACCCTGGAGCCCCAAAGCACTTTTATACCTTAAGAACTATATGTTGTAATTGTCGTCGACTTGCTTACTATTGTTTGGAGTCCTTTAGTGCCTTCCAGTGTATTTTAACAATCTGAAGTTGATAACACTGCCATTCTGAGAGTCCACAGGCCTCGCTCTTCCTTTGCCTTGATTTCTGTCCGTATCCCCACCTCGACGAACTCTCTGTCCACTTGCATTGCTTTCCAGGAAGCCTGGCATTTCCTGAAAGCATCATAGTCTTTTTATTCTACCAGAAGTATCTCGTGCTCTTCTCCTCTGCGGGCCTCCCTATCCTTGCCTTCTCCTTCGCACAGGGACGGCCACGTGAGCTATGGTGCTGTTCCTTGGCAACTGCACCGTGTTGAGAGGTCCATCCACACTTAACCAGACTCGAGAGTGTTTAATTCACCCCTAACCTCCCAGCCCCGCCCAGAGCCTGCATCTACTGGGTGATAAATATAGAGCAGTGCCGCGTGGCTTAGCTGAATTGGCCTCTTCTGTGAAAGTAATGACTTGGGTCTGCTGGGAAATATTCTGAAGGTTAATATCTCGGAGCGCAAGAGAGAAAATGAACAAAGAATTGCTTCCAGTCGGCTCAAATACATAATGATTTTGTGTGATGTTTCCTAATTACATTTTGTATTGAAAAATGTATCTGGATGCGCACATCTCCGAGAGCACAGCCGCAAAGCGCGGCGTGATCTGGAATCTTGCGGGTTGCGAATTTTGCCACTTTTTTTTGCGAATACGTTTCTTTTACATTTAACTTTTTGTGCAAATGACGGCACGACAATGAAGTCTGCAATAGGTCTTGATTAAAGTATTTTTTTTTTATTTTTTTTTCAATGTTTATTTATTTTTGGGACAGAGAGAGAGACAGAGCATGAACGGGGGAGGGGCAGAGAGCGAGGGAGACACAGAATCGGAAACAGGCTCCAGGCTCTGAGCCATCAGCCCAGAGCCTGACGCGGGGCTCGAACTCCCGGACCGCGAGATCGTGACCTGGCTGAAGTCGGACGCTTAACCGACTGCACCACCCAGGCGCCCCGATTAAAGTATTTTTAATGAATTACTTTTTGGTTAATAGCTCTGCTCAGGAATTACTCTAAATGCTCAAGGATTCACATTGAATTATTCCACATGGACAGCTTTGCATCAGTAAGGTGACTGGACTCGGAAGAGGATGAATTAAAACAGAACAACGTAAAAGAGATGGTAATGAGGGCTTCTCCCCCACCTGGATTTTGTTCCAGGAAGTCAAATTCAAAATACCATGTACTTTTAAAAACTGGCATTACACAGCTTTTTTTTTTTTTTTTTTTTTTTTTGACAGCAGCAAATTCACTTTCAACAGATTTTCTGGCGAAGATAAGTGGCTAAAAATGATTTTCTTTTTAACTGTCTTGACCTAGTTGTGCTCAGCTGCACTTCCAGAAAAAAAGAGAAAAAAAGAAAAAGAAGTAAAACCAAAAAGCCCAAGTAAACTTTAGAAAAAGAATTTGAGCAAATGCGATTCCAAAGCAAAATGCAGTAGCCTGCGTGCTTGCTTCCTGACTCCCAGCTCTTTAGAATTATTATAATTATTACCACATTAACAAGTGTTACATTATCAAAATATGATTTCAATTATGAAAACCGCTGTTAACATGCGATTGTTACATTATTAAAATTACTATTTTAATCATTAAAATTATTTCAAACTCTGGGAATGGAGATGTACAAAAGTATTTTTCAAGGAAGTCTTACTTATTGCTTCATTGTTGGGGAGCTTCGTTTTCATGAGAGACTCTTTTTGTTGTTGTTGTTAACATTTATTTATTTGTGAGAGACTGAGAGAGACAGAGAACAAAGGGGAAGGAGCAGAGAGAGAGGGGACACAGAATCCCAAGCAGGCTCCAGGCTCCACGATGTCAGTACAGAGCCCAACACGGGGCTGGAACTCACAAACCCTAAGATCATGACCTGAGCTGAAGTCGGACACTTAACTGACTGAGCCCCCCAGGCGCCCCAGAGAGCTTTGTGTTCAAATTGACGAAGAACTGTGTCGACTTTACAGGTCAGTGTTACGTGCCTAGCAAAGACCTGGCATATGGTGAGCAGTCAGCAAATTGTAGGTGTTTATGGAAAACACAGAATAAAAGATACAAAGTAGACCCTGGAGATGATGGGTGTCTATTTAGAATCCATGCAACATGCATTTTGTGTGATCAGGTGGACAGAGGGAAATAGGGAGAGGGCTAATTAAGGACAATAACTCTACTAGTTCTGACATGTGCTTAATTAGAAACAATGAGTAAGATTTTTCCTAGTAGTCATCTTGTTAGATGAAAACTTCCCCACAAACTATCATCAGGGCTGTTGCTGCTGTGGTTGCTTTTGATGTAATGCATGTACATGATGAGTAGTTAAAGAAAATCCACCAATGCATTGTGAAATGTAATTTTAAAAATGTAATTTTTAAAACATGAGCCTCCCTCCTTCATTGTAAGGTCACCTGGAATTTTATTGAATAAACATGATTCGCAGAACATAGTGGTATTGATTTTAGTGCTTTGTCTCTCCAACCAATTCCCCACTGGATACCCGTGGGTGTGTACTTTATCGTCCAAGAGAGAATCTTCTGGGAGAGAATCATCAAGTCAAAGGGTATGTCGTTCTTAAATTCGGATAATATTAGAGTCATATTATTCTTCAAAGAAGTGATATTAAAGAATTCATCAACCACAACACGTCAGAATGGATTTCTCCACACTTTCGCCCACGCCCATGAAACTTTCAAAACATTTTTTTGTTAACCTAACAATTGAAAATGGTGTCTCCCTTAGTTCTTAGCGTATGTTTTAAACTTTTTCCATTTTACTTATGATGTTCCATCTATTAAGGCTTTCGAAGTTATTATATTCTTTTAACAAGCAAGGTTGCATTTCTTTTTATATATTTTAAAATATTTCTTCACATTTATTACAGACTCCCTGTTGGGTTGAGTTTTTGTTTGCTTTTGCTGATCTGCCTTAGAGACATCAGCCTGCATTTGCGACATGTGTTTTTTTAAATCTTTATTTATTTATTTTTTGAAAGAGTGCAAGCTGGGGAGGGGCAGCGAGAGAGGGAGAAAGAAATCCCAAGCAGGCTCCGCACTGTCAGCACAGAGCTGAATGTGGGATTCACACTCACAAACTATGAGATCATGACCCGAGCCGAAACCAGGAGTCGGATACTTAACCGACTGAGCCACCCAGGTGCCCTCGTGATACATGTTATAAACATTTTCCTGGTTGATTGTTTTGTTTTGATTTTTACTTTATTGCTGGAATTTATTTTTTCCATGCAGCAGCACATTTTCGTTTTTTTAGGTCATCAAATATAACATTTATCAGTGTAACTTGAGGCTGAGAATTTTTGCCTAAAAAGAGTCCTCTGAGGCTCTTAGCAACATTTCTGTATTCTGTCAGTGTTACCATCTTTGAATCTTTGAAACTTTCGTTCTCATTGAACTTTGATTTTTTTTCACCTGATGTAAGCAGTGAGGTATGAATCCAGCTCTGTAATTTTTCTCAGATGCTGATTAGACACTACAGACACACACACACACACACACACACACACACACGCACGCGCGCGCGCACGCGCGTTTAGACATATGTGTGTTATAAATGGCTCGGTAGAATTATATGTTTAAAAGATGAGGAGAAGCTGCCTAGAGCTGAGTGATAGGCATTGATGGTTTTCTAAAAGAATACAAAGTAAATCTTTTGAAATATTTAGAATTTCAGACTTATAAAACCCAAAGGAAGAAAAGTATTAGAGAGGATGTTAAGGACTGAACGCTTGTGTCCCCCAAAGTTCCCGTGTGGAAGCCCTAACTCGCGGCATAATGGACTTGGATGTGGGGCCTTTGGGAGCTGATTAGGGGTGGATGAGGCCATGCAGGCAGGCCTGTGGTCTGACGGAGTTCGTGTCTTTACGGGCAGAGATGTCCGGGAGCTGTATCTCCCTCCCGCACATGAGCACAGTGAGAAGGCGGCCGTCTGCACACGAGGAAGAAAGCCCTCACTAGAAACCGACCACGTTGATATTAAGCTCCAGATTTGTGAGAAACTAAATTTCCGTTAAGTCTCTTGGACCACAGCACTTGGTTATGGAAGACTAAGGACATTTCATACTTATTTACCAGCTAAAGTAAATCCACATAATGTTTAAATTAAGAGAGAAGAAATAGGGATTAGATGTAAGGAAGAACCTTCTGCCAATTAGGCTGGTCAAATTACCAGAATGAGCTGCAGAGGGTTTTCCGAAGATCATACAGAGGGTGGAAAAGCCAAATCAAGCCTTGTGTTCCTGGAAAGTTAAAGTGAGACCTGTTTGCAGGCAAGGGTCTCGACTACTCGATTCCCTCAAGTGTGTTTTCTACCCACTGACTATCCTGTGGTGTTGAATTTAATGTTTTTATTTCATATTTCTACATGAAGCCACAGGCCGCTTTATGACTACGTTTTACTTCAGGATTTAATATTTAAGACAATTTTTTAGAGCAATAATATCCAGTTCAACGGAGTGAACTCTCCTTCGGTGTGTTCAAATCTGTTCAAAGGAACAAGTCAAGGTGGAATTCTGTCACGAAATGGACATTGTTAACATAGCTGGTTTCTATATACATTGTTTGAGCATTGAGAAATCAAGTTAGATTCTCTGCCAAGGCCTACATACATACCCCCAGCCTAAATTGCTCATCTTTGATTACACAATAATTTAGTGGTAGCTGGTATTAACCCCACAACCTAAGTCTGGCTCATACACACCAAGCCAGGGGAGCTCTCTTCCTTGAGGATCATGTAGGAAAACTGATATTCAAAAGGGATAATGCTACAGAAACAATGTGCAGATGCATTAATGCCATAGTTAACTATAAGTCTTCTTGGCATAGGCTCTTTGGCTGCCTTCACATATTTTGGGGTCCAAGGAAGCTGTTAAGGACTCAGCGTGTGACCATTCTGCTGAGGGCTGAAGGATGCCCTTCCGGAGCTGAGAAATTTTTCATTCCCCTCAAACACCCATGCACTTTCAAGCAGTGACTGGGGAGAAAATTTGATATAGCTTGTGAACATAGAAAATCATTTGGAGGCAGCCAGAAAAGAAAGAAAATATAGATTCAGAAGACCCACAGCTTTGGAAGCTATAGCTAAGAAAATACAATTTGAGCAGAAATTATTGTGAAATATTACTCCTTCAATTTCCCATCTGAAAGAACAAACCCACAGCCAGCAGCAGGGAAGAAAAAGCTGCCTGCAACCCCAGAAGGGTTTTACTGTATGACAAGCCTCTGGGTATGTGGGTTGAACCATCAAATACCAACACACTAATGAATATCGCATGGCTTTCCAGTCACTGGCACGTACCGATGAGTGGTTATCATCAACAATGGTCAGTGGCTGTTGATGTCCTAAGGACAGTGAGTTGTCAAAGGAAGCCTGTCAAAACTACTCAATTCTGTCCACACAGCCATCCACCAGTGCCGCTCAACAACGTCAATGCCAGTTGGTGTCCCTCTTATGTCCGGTCAGGTAAAATTCCATTATACGGCACCAGTGACTTGGAATCCACCAAGACTGTTGGTGAGATTATGTCCTTCTCCCGCCATTGGCAGGTCAACCAAGTTAAACTGCAGCTGAGTACCATAGTCCATGCAAGAAGAAAATCAGGAATGGAATTTTAGCTACTTCACCAAGGGACTCCATAGGGAATGCAGACATGATTGATGAGACCAACACACTCTGTTCGACTTCCCAGTTCTTACCGCCCTTCTCTCCGCTCTCCCGGGCCCTTCTGCCAGTTTCCAGAGCACAGAAGTTCCAAACCGTTAGTGTTTCAGAACGAAGGCATTTTGCCTCAGAGCCAATGCTAATTGCCTTCCCTGGGAAAGCCTTCTTCTTTAGCTCTCTGAATCATGTGCTGGTAAGCCGTGGTTGTTTATTTCAGAGTGGTTGTGTATTGTGAATAGCTGAACCAGATACTCGGTATTTTGTTCATGTGATGCTGTCCCTCACCCAGGCAGATGCGGCCGAACAACCTGGTGTGCCCAGAAGCTCGGGAGGCACAGACTCTGGAGCATGGATGGGGCTAGAAGGCTGTTCGGAATCCAAGCCGCTCCGGGGAGCACGGAAGCCGTGCTCCATCCATCTTTGTCCTGATCCTCTGTCCATCTCTGTGTTCTCATTCCTCTGTGTCTGTCTTGTCAGAGAAAAATTGCACTGGGTGAGTTAAACAGGCAAGAAGGGCTTTATTCAAGACGACTGCTGTAGGGGAGAGACTCTTTTCCAGCAGAGGAGACGGAGGCCAATTCTGCTGGAACAAAGGAGGCCGTGGTGTTGCGGCTCCAGGGAGAGCTAGTGGAAAAGCACTGCAGGGCGTTATGGGCCGGTGGGCTAATGTGATCAGGCTGATGCGATTATCAAAGTTAGGCTCCCACCCTCTTGCAGAGACCGGGAGACACGGGAGCTCTCTTCCTTGATGATTATACTTCAAAGGCACGGTTTCCAGGTCCTCGAGAAAGACGTTTCCCGGGTTTTAAAACTGGCGAGAGTCTGGGACAAGATCCACAGCTCAAAAGGGCAGAGAAAGGATTTCCGGTGGCAAGTTTTCAAAATACATATTCTAAGTAACGAAGAGCCAGGGGCTTAACGTCAGGAAGAAACCTCCCCGTTACTCTTCCCCAGACACTGAAAGTCCACGGTTCAAGGGCTGTCCTTTCCTTTCTGAATTCCTAGGGCCCGGCATGGTACTTGAACACATCATGGGAATTCAATCAGTGCTTACTGATCGGTGAACTAGTGCGTAAATGCTAGTTGTATTCTGCTGTCTCAAGAAAACAATTCAATATGGCAAGTTTTCCAGAACTAGAAATGTCTTCATGTGTAAGTATGTGCAGGGAGCACTGCTCCAATTCTCTACCTCGTGCCCACAGAAAGGAGACCGTGTTAACACCATATGGTGATCATATGGGATTGATTCCTCCTGAGTTTAGAAACCCTTCCTAAAATATGCTCTATTTGTCCATCACATTACAGTTTATATAAACATTCCGTACTGCCTCATTTTATTTTTACAACCAGCTTGTGTAGTAAACGACACGAGACCTTTCATCCCCGTTTAGGGCTGTGCTCTCAACAAATTACAAAGCCAGACGCTAATTCCAGCTCTAGAGTGCTTTTGTTACCAGTCCTCCCCCAGCCCACCCCGTCTCCCACAGCCCACCCCCAGCCCTCCCCCCTCCCCCCCTGCCTCTACCCACCTTTACCCTCTGACCCCACCTGACCAGTTCCAACAAAAGCTCCTTCCCTCCCACCTGGTATCCAACATATCAATTCTCAGAGAATATGACGTAAACTCTACCTGGTTCTGAATTTCCTCAGACATGATATTTGTTTTGTAACATCTCAAGGACTGAAGGACTTGGGAAAAAGTTAATATCAACTCTTGCTGAAGGTAGAATACATTTTAAATTGTTCTTTCCAATTTCTAGACTGTGATAGGGCCCGTGGCAATAATGTCTTCATGCTTGGTCTGGGGAAATTCGACACCCGGTGTCTTACTTGATACATAAGGGTACATCTTTAAATATGTCATTCGTCTCTAAAGGCACCGCTGGTGTTTGCTCACCTACCCATCCTCACCTGGTTACATCTATCTACATTATTTTTTTTTTCTCATTTTCCTTTGTCAGGGAAGGCAGAGAATTTCTGCCAATGAAAGGAAGTGTGGGCAGCAGAAACATGTGCTCTATATCCTAAAATAATAAAACTATTATAATAATAAGATAATAAGATGATTACCTAAAATGTCTTTCTCAGAAAAAAACGAGGACTAGCAGAGTAGCGATAAGTGATCTTGAACAATAGATAGTAACGTGAACTCACAAGGCATTTCTAGAAATCCTATCCCCAAAACGTTGTCAACATCCGTAAAGCTTCAGGTAGCATTCCTCAAAGAAATCATCAAGAAACTTAGGACCCTAAGAATAAAGCAGTTGATATTTTTTCCCTTGATATAAGAAGCTGCATCGGCACTTGCCATGTCAATTGCACATAGTATCTCTGTGCAAATGTTTCACAATGGAAGGAAGGGAGGGAGGATTGAGTGAATGAATGAGTGAACTGGGCAGTATTATGCTCCTAGTAGTTTGGGTGAGACTCTCAATCTCCAGCCCTGTCTTCTCCCCTGTCTTCTCCCCTCCTGTCTTCTCCCCTCCTGATACTTGGTCCAGATGTGATTACAGTCCCCGCTGTGTGTGTAAGCAAACTAAGATTTAGGGCTGTCAAATAACACACTCAGGCCCGTGTGGCTGACTAGGGTCTTGAACTCTGTTCTGTCTCAGAGGCTGAAACACAAGGTGATCAGCTCCTGGCATTGATGATATTTCCTCTTGATTGGAATAAACGTGTGATTGTTTACGGGTGGAGCTCATGGGACATCTTTTTATGCCACTTTCTCCAGGAAACACCCTGGAATGAACCGTGAATTGAAGCCACGCTGAGCTACGCTATGAACCTCACAGAATCTACAGAGCCACTCTCCAAGTAGCAGGGACCCAGAAGATAAAGAAGGAGGAGCCAAGGGGAGGGTTTCTCCAGCTTTCTGAGCATTCGAGGGAAACTGTATGGCTTTTAAGCGTGTGTTGAGAGCACTTGTACAGTGATATTCATAAACGAAGCCAAAATAACCCGTTTTCTAAGAAGCTATCTGGTGAGTTAGGAATGCACCTGTCCTACTCATTTTAATAGGGCCTAACAGCTGCTTCCTTTGCAAATAATTTCAACAGGTGCAGGTGTCTCACTGCATTTTAGAGCAATTACGTAAATTTCCACGACTACTTCAGGATTTGGCCCATAAATGGACATTAAGGATCCGGCACAATCTTAACAATATATGCACTTTGGCAGGTGTCTGTGAGTAGGTGCAGTTTTTTCTAGGGAAATAGTGCATCACCGTCACCTCAACGTCTGGGGTCAAAAAAGTGTTTCAGCCACAAGTTCATAGTGGCAAAACATAAAGAGTCAATAAGCAGCTTAAGTAAATGGAGCAGAATGAACCTGTTCCTGCAGCAGAAAGCCAATATGTAAATGCAGCAGGAAGGAGAGAAAATCAGCATTTTGCAGCCACCGTGGTGATGATTGCTTCAGGCATGACTCATCAAAGAAAGCTAAACTCCTTGATGAAAGTTTGATGAAGAAAAAGGATATGTGCTCAGCCTTAAAGAATCTTCACTGAGATTACTGATTATTTATACAAAGGGAAAAGCGAGGAATCCGGAGAACACCTCTCCAACCGGGTCACCAAAGCGAATGTCTCTGACGGCAAGACAAGTGTGCCTCACAGCTTCTGAGCCAACGCGCAAGGACACAGCCTCACCCATGAGGTCTCCCTGCCCCAAACGAGCACCCCAAATCTGACTGTGAGGGAACATCACACTAACCCCAAACCTCCGCTCTTCAATTCCAAAAGGTCAATGTCACAAAAGACAAAGAAGATAGGAAAAACGTTCCAGATCAGAAGGGGACCAGGGAAGGGATGTTGAGTTCAACCGAAGCGTGATCTTAGACTGGACGCTGGGTTAAGAAAAATTGCAATGATGTGCATTGTTGGGACATCGGACAGAATTTAAATATGGATTGTGGATTATATAGCGCCATGGTGTCAGTGCGAATTTTCTGATGGATAATTTCACTGTGGTTTTGGAAGAAGTTGGCCACAGAAGTAGTTAGACCGAAAAGGGCTCGGTGTCTCCAATTTACTCTGAAATGCTTTGTCAAGTACTAATAACGATATCATCATTGTCATTATCACAGCAAAGTAAGAAAGCAGGAAGTCGCCGTCAGTGAATCCGAGTGATAAAGATCCTGAAGCTCAGAGTACTGTTGTCGCTACTTTCCTTGCAAGTTGAAGTTTTTCAAATACCTTCAAAGAAAGGTCATCGCCTTCCACCTAGTCCTTCTCCCCCATTTTACGGGTGAGAAATCAGTCTCAGAGCAATTCGGTTAAACGTATCGCACGTTGGGGGAAGAAGCCGTATTACAACCTGGATTCCCTGAGTCCCTCTAAATTGCTTTAACTTCCCAGACAGTCGGAAAACTCACATATGTTTGTTTTTAAAATGTATTCGGTGGGAAACTCACATTTGTGTATTTTTAAACGGTATTTGGTGCGGGGCGCCTGGGTGGCTCAGTCGGTTAAGCATCTGACTTCAGCTCAGGTCATGATCTCACGGTCTGTGAGCTCGAGCCCCACGTCGGGCTCTGTGCTGACAGCTCAGACCCTGGAGCCTGCTTCGGATTCTGTCTCTCCCTCTCTCTCTGACCCTCCCCCGTTCATGCTCTGTCTCTCTGTGTCTCAAAAATAAATAAACATTAAAAAAAAATTTTTTTTAATGTATTTGGTGCAACCTAGGTCACATTGTCAACAGACTGACAGTTCCTCTTTATAAAGGAGAACACCGTTCCTTCCACAAGTGGGACGAGAGCAGCATAAGAGAAAAGCTATTCTTACCTTCTCGTCCCAGTAATTGGGAGACACACAGCACATTTTGCTGTACCCCAGCTTTCAACTTCTGCCAAATACGCGTAAAAGCAGGCAGATCTTGCGGGAAGAGAGCACTGCTGAGGGTTGTCCCTCTTTCTCACCGAGCCTGTGACGATACAAAGAATTTTGCTCAAAATCCCCACAGGGCGTCCCGCCTGTCCCCCCCCCCCCCCCCAGGAGCCAGCCCCTGGGCGTTCGAGACTAGGAGCGTTTGATTTGACAGGCTGTGCCTCAAAGCTCCTACCTTCTCCTTTTGTCCTGTCATGGACAAAAAGGGCCATGGGTTTCCAGAGAGAACGTCCATAGATTCAGTTATGTCTGAGGTAGAGTTTCCAACGGCACAAATAGGAGTCAAGTGAAACCTGTGCTTTTCGGGTTCCCCGGCTACTTTGAGATACGCGACGGGACCACATTCCACGGTAAGACCTGCCCCGGTTGAGCCAGGTACATCATCAAGGAAGTGTCACATTCGTTATTCCTGTTACACTGTAGTTGTGATAGAGTGTTCAGGGCACAGATTCTAGAACCAGAGGGTGTTCTTATTCTGGAATGCCTGTCACTAGCTCCACGACCCTAGGCAACTCAGACTAACCCTGCTTCCAGTTGTCTACCTGTCAGATGGAGATAATAGCAGAATTCTTCATTTATGCTTTATAAAGTCAGTGACTGATGTTCTGTCATACACAGTGCTTGCATTTACATACAGTAAAACCTTGGGTTGTGAGTAACTTGTCCCGTGAAAGTTCCACAAGACGAGCAGACATTTCTATCAAATTTTGACTTGATAAACGAGCGATGTCTTGCAACATGGGTACTACGTGATGCTGAATGTCACATGATCACAACTGAGCCAATGGTTCCCTCCCTCCCTCTCTCTTAAAAATAATTTTTTTTTAAGAAGGAAATCATTGAGAAGTATGAGTGAGGGATGCAAGTAGCCAAAACTGCAAGATTTTATAAGCTGTCTGTGTCTGCATCTCATCTGCAGAGGAGGAGGAGAAAAAGGCGGAGGGATCCCTCGCTTCAAATGAGATTAGGGAGATGCGCAAAATGTGGGAAACAGTGCAAAGTTTTGTAGAAAAGCACCACCCGAATAAGGCCGTAGCGGTGCGAGCGATGAATCTGTTTAACCACAGTGCAATGTCACGTTTCCGCGAAATCCTCACAAGGAGGCAAAAGCAAGTGTCATTGGACAGGTTCCTTGTTAAAGCTGCACAAAAAGAAAAAGATTCTATTGAGCCGATTGATAGCAGTGATTCCGGTAGTGATAGTGAAAGTCGTCTCACACAATAACCCTCCTCTCTTGTCTCTCTCACACTAGCCTTGAAGGTTTTCAAAGGTAAGTGCAGGTTAATTTGTTTATTTTTCTTTATCTTTATTATTTTGTATTATATTACAGTATTATAATCATTTTTATATGAGTATTTTTGGGTTGTAGAACGAATCACCTGAGTTTCCATTATTTCTTATGGGGAAATTGACTTTGCTATTCAAGTGCTTTGGATTACAAGCATGTTTCCAGAATGATTTATGCTCACAAAGCAAGGTCTTACTGTCCTTATTTAAATCCTACCTCGTTTCTTTTTTTAATTTTTTTTTAACGTTTTATTTATTTTTGAGACAGAGAGAGACAGAGCATGAACGGGGGAGGGGCAGAGAGAGGGGGAGACACAGAATGGAAGCAGGCTCCAGGCTCTGAGCCATCAGCCCAGAGCCTGACGCGGGGCTCGAACTCACTGACAGCGAGATCGCGACCTGAGCCGAAGTCGGACGCTCAACCGACTGAGCCACCCAGGCGCCCCAAATCCTACCTCGTTTCAACATAAGACCATGATAGAACAGGTGGAAAGCAATTAAATGAAGAAACTGGGCTGCAGGGAAAACAAGGCAAGCAGAGTAGAGCTCAGCCTTCACGAGGGCCCTATGCCCTACCTTTCAAGTGAGCTGCAGTCTCCATACTTTCTAGTGCCCATGATGGAAAAATTGTACATAAGATTGTAACTGCAATCTTATGTAGATTGAGAGTTTTCTTGCTGCCCTGAATTTTGGCCAAAGTCTTGAGGCCGAGAATAATGCGTGATATCACCCCACATTCTGAAGAGAAACGTGGAAACATCCCCAAAGGAACTGCCCAGAGAAGGCCAACCCATTTTCATGACCTCCATCCTCAATAACCACCGAAGAGAAGAGGCTTTCAGGGAAGGATTCTCCCTACAGCTGTAGAGAAGCAGATTCACTTCCCTCATGTGTCAATGCTCTTGTCCTTCCGGACCCTGAAGCCAAGAGAGAAATGGAGGGAGGTTCGCATGCAAAAAAGGAAGATGGCATCTCCACTTGGCTGGATGCTTGCTGAATCCCAGCAAAATCTCACCTTATTCACGGTGCTCGGCATGAGGAACTGAGTGAAAGACCTGCACTTGTCCCCACCCTCCAGGCTCGGGGGGCATGGAGACAGGTACCTGGACAAGTCTGAACGTGGGAAGAGGGCTAGCATGGCCATGACGGAGGGACCAGATGAGAGGGCTGGCGCTGGAGTCACCTTCTCTTCTGTGCCTTGGGAAGGTAGGCAGCCGGGGACCTTGAAAGGACCCTGCCCAGCAGCCTGCCTGGTGGCACCCTCAGGAGACAGGTGTGCTGGGGGGACGTGACCTGAGTCGGAGCCCCTAAGGAGCCACAGTGTCTGCGGGGATGTCTGCAGAGAGCCACACAAGTGCCCAGAGAATCAGAGTCACTTTTGGACCCAAGAAAAAATATAAAAAACAGCACCTGCTGAACCAAAACTTCTTTTTTTTCCTCTAGTCCTTCCTCCCTTTATCCCAGACTCTGAAGGTGGGAACAATAAATAAGGAAGGAGCTGGAGCAAGGGAAAGTTCTAGAAAGTCTAAACACCTTCCCTCCTGGTCCAGAGAATCCCCCACCTCATCCCCACTCTCCTGTTGAAATGGTGAACGAGAAACTCGGATTTTGTTTAAACTTCATGAACTTTATAGCGTCTAAGAAGACTGTCCTAACACCTGGGTGAAACCAGAAATCTCTGAAAGCCACCCAAGTTATTTTTGAGAGAGCATGGGAGGGCTGACCTGGCCTATTTGGAGACATGGTCAGGGAAAATATATTTGTTTCCGGGATGACAGCCAATGGAGGGCTGGGACAGAGACTTGTCAGGTTCACCTGACGCTGAGAACCCAGTTTTCCAGAGCGGAGCATTCCTGTCCTGACTCCAAGAGAAATGATCCCATTTCATGCCGCGGGGAGGGGTAGCAGTCCTTCTTCATAGCTTTAGATCCCATCCAAGTCTAGGAAAGGAATTGCCAAGAAGTTGCTGTGACCACACTTGAATATTTTTAGTTGATTATGCATCAAGGACCCGTTATTATTTTATAATACATTTGGAAACCCCCCAAATTTTCCTGGTCTCCTTCTCCTCCCATACTAAACCACCACACAAAAATTCCCATGTTTGTGGAAGAAAACCTTCCATCTTTTAAGAACTTATAGCGGAGCCATTGCTTCCGGTAGACGCTTTAAATTCTCTCTCACCCGTTCTCGCAACAAATCACGCGGAAAGGCTCCCAGAGGTTGCGTGAATCGCCCTAAATCACGCAGTGAGAAGAATGTGGGTTGGCACCCAGATTTCTGTTCTTCCAAAGCCAGAGTTCCTTCCAATTGCTTTGTTGGCCTGACTCTTCCAGTCATTCAGTCTTTCATTCACGCATTCCTTCGCCCACGTGTACCGCTACGCACAAACCCAGTGTGTCCTCAGTGCTGCGAGATTGAAAAGGCAGCGTAAAGTAGGGCTCCCAGTACTTGTCTCAAGTATTCTTACCTCCCTGATGCCGTTGGAGGGGAAGAAGCCCAAGAAGAGAAGTTGAGGAGTAGAAGAAACTATAGTCCATACTCGGTATAACTATAGGAACGGAAAACGGGCAAGCAAGAAGTTTGCAGACAAGGTGCTCACAGACGTTAGTGTCTGAACAGCCACTGACTTTGCAACTCTGCCTCCTTGCCTCCCCAGGGAAGACCCAGCGCTTGTCAAGGCAGGTTCTGGCTCGCTGACCCTGGCTCCAGTGTGGAGAGGCACTGGCAGGCACCCCGTGTGTTGGGGTGAGGGGGCGACTGCTGGGAAAAAGTCACTCATTTGGAATATTAAGAAGGCAGTGAAAGAATTGATTGAGAATGATCTGAATCCAATGCTGAACACATAAAACCAAACTCTTGGATGGTAGCTGGGGTGTGCGGAAGAATCCCCCCGCCCAAGACTTCCATATCCTCACGCTGCTAGCTTAAAGGTTAAAACAAAAGTGAATAGAGGGGTGCCTGGGTCGGTTGGTTAAGTGTCTGGCTCTTGATTTCAGCTCAGGTCATGGTCCCTGACTGGTTCCTGAGATCGAGCCCCGAGTCAGGCTTTGCACTGCTTAGGATTCTCTCTCTCCCTGTCTCTCTGCCCCTCCCCTGCTCGGGCACTCCTCTCTCTCTCTCTCCCTCTCAAAAATAAATAAATAAACATTTTTTAAAAAGTGAATGCAAAAACCCAACTCAAGTTCCAGATTTTAGAGTATAGCCCTCCTAATACATAATTTCTCTCTTGCTATACTTTGTGTCATAATTTATGTCCTCTTGTCCGGCATTGATTCCCAAATAAACCCTGAGCTCTTCAGGAAAAGACTATCTTATTCATATTTGTGCATCACATAAAACTAAAGACACGAAATACCCAATGAACAGAGGCATGGACTGATTGCGAAGGAGCCACAGATTATAAGAATTTACAAGACAGCAGGAGGGGCACCTGGGAGGCTCAGTTGGTCAAGCGTCTGATTTTAGCTCAGGTCACGGTCTCACGGTTTGCGAGTTCGAGCCCCGCGTCCGGCTCTGTGCTGACAGCCCAGAGCCTGGAGCCTGCTTCCCATTCTGTGTCTCCCTCTGTCCCTCCCCTCCCCCCCACCACACTCTGTGTCTCTCTCAAAATTAAATAAATATTAAAAATTAAAAAAAAAAGACAGCAGGGAACTGGCTGTTGGAAAGAGTAATCTTTGAACAAATCTAGACCTACCTATGCTTTAGATGAACTAAATGGAACTCCTTGAGAACGCTATTCCAGAAACTATCCCGGAGACACTGTGAACCACTGAAAAAGTCATTTCTGTATGCTTTTTTCTTCGTACTGGCCATCCTTATAAAATAAAAACTGACGGAAGGTGTAGCTGACGTCATTATAAGAGTTCCAAAAGAACGTTTTCGTAGCTCTTTACACACGCGCTCAGATTGAGTGCCGTGACCTGGCAGTGCTGGCCCCCCTCGCTCCATTCCTGCTATGCCCGGTTCTCAGGCTCAGTGGCTCCCACCCTGGGCTGCATTCCAGCCCCCGACCCCCAACCCCAGCTGGCTCCTGACCCCGTTCCATCCATGGCAGGAACACGGAATTGGGAAGAACGGTGATGGCGTGTCTCAGCCAGCACCTACCACACAGGCCCGGGCGCACCTGTCATCGACCTCATGCACCATCGTCACCTCCCCTCCCCGGGCTGCCTGCTTCCTGCTGCCACCAGTCACCGCTTTCCCCACGGTCTCTCCTGCTGGCTTCCCGACTTCCTCCATCATCGACCTGCCGGTCTCCTGAGCGAAATTCCTGCGGTTGTACACGTTTAGGGTGGTTCTCATTTTCCGGGGCGGACCCTGACAAACACAGCAAAAATAATCCTCCAAGGGAAAGAAGAAACAATGGGACTGACAATGGGCTCTAAGGAATGCACTTCTTGACAGGCTGCATCATTTCTCCCATTTTAAAAATGAGGAAAGATCCCAATGGAAGTACGTGACTTGTCCAAAGTCACATGAGCGGGGAGTGATGGGGCAGGCGACGGAGCACGGGGTTTGCTTTTTTCAGTAACGGAGAAAATGTTTTGAGATCCACGCATGGGGGCCGGGGGAAGAGATGGAAGTGTGGCAAGAAAACGACAGGAAATTAGGGTGCCTGGTGGCTTAGCTGGTTAAGCGTCTGACTCTTGGTTTCGGCTCAGGTCATGATCTCACAGTCTTGTGAGTTCAAGTCCCGCATCGGGCTCTGCTCTGGGAGCACGGAGCCTACTTGGGATTCTCTGTCTCCCTCCCTCTCTGCCCCTCCCTCTCTTGCACTGTCTCTGTCTCAAAATAAATAAATAAACGTATTAAAATTTTTTAAAGAACAACAACAGGAAATGGGAAGGAAAGGGAAATAATAATCGAGGGCAGAGTTTAATCATGCTTCAGATCTCGCTCTTTCTGCTGATACAACCTCTCTGGAGGTAGGTGCCACTTGTAGAGATGAACACACTGGCTCAGAGACAGCGGTTCTCCTGCCCAAAGCCACACAGCTACCATGTGACTGAGCTAGCAGGGAGGTTGTCTCTTCCCTGATTCCCATCATGGCCTGGATTCTGCCCTTCATGCAGATTCGTCTCTCTGACTTGTAGACCCGTCGAAATACAGACTTACGTGTAAGAAAGTTTCCCGGCAGGAACTTTCGCTTCGCATCCGTGTGGCCAATCTTGGGACTTTCTGTGGGGCCCTGTAGCAATTCGCCCCTGCCATGGGGCTATATGCGTTCTTTAACTCATCTGGTGACTCCATCTTGAATGCACTGAACTGGTCTTGGAACACCGCAGCGAACAAGGCAGCTCAAGTCCGAAGTCTCCCTGGGTTCAACGATCTTAGATTAATGTCAGATGCTGGATGCCAAGGGTCAGTTGGGATCTTCAATGCCATCATACTTGTTTGCCGGCACATTGTTGAGCAAAAAAATGCTCCTTCACTGGCTTGATTAAATTCGATCAAGAATTTTCTTATTTATTTGTTCCTTTGTGGTGCGTAAGGCAGAAAGCCGTTGCCTTCATACTGTGGGTTTTTGAAGCTGTGTGTCTCAGGTATAATTGCTGAGTGCAAACCTGTGTCTATTTACTGTATACAACTCAGTGAGTTTGGGGATAGGTGTAGGCCCGTGAAGCCATCACCGCCATCGGGGCCACAAAGATATCCATCGCCTCCCCACGCTTCCTCCCACCCTCCTTGTTCAAATATTTTTAGTGCGTCGTAAGAAGCATTAGCTCTACCGTCTGAGAAAACTTTAAGGATGTAATACAGCTGTGTTATCTAAAGGCACCATGCTGTATGGTAGCTGGTCACAGAATATGTGATATAAAGGAATTCTAGGGGCGCCTGGGCGGCTCAGTCGGTTAAGCACCTGACTTCTGTTCAGGTCATGATATCCCAGTTCGTTGGTTCGAACCCTGCATTGGGTTCTGTGCTGACAGCTTGTTTGGAACCTGGAGCCTGCTTCCAATTCTGTGTCTCCCTCTCTCTCTGCCCCTCCCCTGCTTGTGCTCTGTCTCTCTCTCTCTCTTTCTCTGTCTCTGTCTCTCTCAAAAATGAATAAAAGCATTAAAAAAAATTTTTTTTAAAGAGTTAAGCAGAAACCTCCCCCATTCCGCTTCATTTTGTGATTTCGACAAGAAACTGATTTTGTTGATATTCTTTTATATTTTTATTGCACATCAAGTAAAAAAGAAGCAATGTTTGGACATGAGATGAAGCAGAAAACACAGATGAGACAGTGAATGATCCAGGCGATGGATAAGGGCACAACTATTATTCCAGATCAAACAAATCAGCAAGAACACACCCATGGAGAGGTTAATTGATAAGATCAGTGAAAAGCTCTGCACGCATAAGAAACAATGAACCATGGAGAGCATCACAATGGCATTGCCATAGACGTTTCTTTTGAAACATCCACTCAATTTTTGAAGGAACAGAATTCATCTGCCTTTTTACATGCTGGGATAGAAGAAAGATGACTGTGGGAAGTCTAGAAATATCAGCTCAAATGGCATGTACTGGGGAGAATCTTTGTCTACCCAAGTCCCTGCAGACCTTTGTATCTTAAGATTTCTAGTTAGAAACGGCAAAGCAGGAGGAACCCCTCGTCCTCGGACAGATAGACTCCCACAGCCGTGTGCCTGCGAATACAGAATTATAACACTGCGTGTGTGAGCCGAAGGAATATAATTTGTAATTGTTACCATCGTGATTTATTGCAACACCGTCTGTTAACTCACCTAAGATGAAAGATGTGGAACTGACTGAACTGTACGATGTCACCTAAATTTGTGAGACTCGTTGGTCATTTTCAGACTGGGCTCACGGTGGTGGCAAGTAAAGGAAACTTCCAGAACTCCAGTCAGGACGGCCTCCTTTTAGAACAGGGCCGGGGGCAGAAGTCACTCCCAGCTGTCCGCAGGTCAGGTCTGACTTCCAAGCACGTTTCACTTTCGTTTGTCCCAGTTGGTTGTTATAGAACATATGTGCTAACAAATATCAGTAGTATTCCCACAAAAAATCTGGGTATTTATCTCCTTTTGGAAAACAAGATCTGATCTCGGGTGTTCTCACCTTTCTATGTGATTGTCACTGGCTTAAGCCCAACAGGGTCATTCTGCTGTGGTCCCCAAACTGTCCCTTTGTTAGTCACTCCACCGCCTGCCCTGTACGAACAAGTTTGTGATCCTTTGTGTGGAGATGGGATGTCAGCTCCACACGTTCAAAAACTTCAGCAAAATTCATAAAAGGCTGGATCAAGCATCACACGCCCATATCTCAGTATCCAAAGAGCCTACCTGGTAAATAAAATGCCTGTTTGTTAACTTACCATGGGAAGTACTGACCAAATTGTTTTTATCAAGGGATCTGTGTGTTCTCTCCCGAGCACACGTGTCAGTAAGAGAATCAAGCTGATGATGTTTGGGGAGCCTGAAATTGAGGCAAATAAGAGGTTAGATCATCTTAAAGACACGCTGTCGTACAAGCGATGACAGCTGCCTCCTGGTGCCATATGCTCAGGAAGTGGATTTCAGGATGCCTGAGCACTACCAAGATCTATGAAGATGGCTCTTAAAGGGTGGGTGGGCCACTGCCCTTCTGTCCCCAACCACCACTGTCACCAACACACATCCACACTTTCATGAGAGCACCTCTTTGTTTGGACAGATCATCCCATTTGAGCAGGGTGTCTGTGTGCGGGGCGGGGGTCCACGTCTAAACCCCCTATCGATCATTCTCTCCCAAACTGCATCCGGCTCTATTGCTGTGTCAATGAAGGGGACCTCTGGAAACAGAAGTACTGGGCCGCCCAAAAGACGTCCCTGGAGCTGCTCTCAAAATTGAAAAATTGCTCAGAAAATGCTGACTCTAGCATATGACATGACGAGCCCTGCTTCCATAGGAGTTCTTGGGAACTAGATACTACATCATTTAAATCCCTCAGTATCTCTTATTCTATACTACCATAAGTTAATTTAACACTTTACTCACTTTACTTCAAATGAGTTTTGAAAATTAATATGAATTAGAAAAGTAGATGTTGAATATTTTACTTAATATTTCTTTTAATTTTTTTTAATTTTTTAAATGTTTATTTTTGAGAGAGAGAGAGAGACAGAATGTGAGTGGGGGAGGAGCAGAGAGAGAGGGAAACACAGAATCCAAAGCAGGTTCCAGGCCCTGAGCTGCCAGCACAGACCCCGATGCGGGTTTTGAACCCACGAACCATGAGATCATGACCTGAGCCACCCAGGTGCCCCTTAAGATTTCTTTTCTAATGGGGCGCCTGGGTGCCTCAGTCGGTTAAGCGTCCGACTTCAGCTCAGGTCACGACCTCACGGTCCGTGAGTTCAAGCCCCACGTCGGGCTCTGGGCTGATGATGGCCCAGAGCCTGGAGCCTGCTTCCGATTCTGTGTCTCCTTCTCTCTCTGACCCTCCCCTGTTCATGCTCTGCCTCTCTCTGTCTCAAAAATAAATAAACGTTAAAAAAAAATTAAAAAAAAAAGATTTCTTTTCTAATGAAAGAGTCTTTTTATTGTCCCGCTTTTTAGAAAGAGGAAACAGGTTACCTTTTGAGGTCAAACTGAGAACTCTTATCCCAAACATACATGGTATCCAAAATATAAGTGACTGAAAAGAAGATATCCCCTTACATTTCACCAGGGAAGGTCAAGTAAGAGCCAAAGAACACGTGGTTGAAAAAACACCAGAAATGGCAGGATTTCCAACAGCTACATGTTTCTTCACCAGTGGGACTTGGAAATTGGAGGAAAAATGCAACAGTGTATCTCCAACTGCCTTCTCTGGTTTCTTCCTGGCCATTATTTTGGTTTATTTAACATTGTTTGCTTTAAAAAAAAAAAAAACAAAAAACTTCCAGGAACAGAGATGTGGAGGCTGTCTGTTCTAAAAGCCATCCTCTTTTCAGCTGCTATGCTCCAGACATGTATTTTCCTTAAGGGAATCCTTGGCATTTTTGCTAAAATTCCAAGAGATGCAGAGAAAAGCAACATGTACTTTAAGTAAGCATGCTGAAAACCATTTGTTCACCTAAGAGTCAGTTTAAGCAAATGATCTGTGTTAACTATTAGAAACTCCATTCTATTCTGCCACTCTATGCATTTGCAATACGGATTCTTCCAGACGTGTTTAAAGTGAAGCACATCTTACGGAAACCCTTTGTGAAGCTGGTGTTTTACTTAGAGATGTTCATAAATCAACACCTAGAATCATCGGCTGGATCAAGTGCTTTGGCTTTTTAGAAAAAGACTTGCGGTGATACAAGTTAGGGATTCCATCCTGCTGTGTCTGCATGGGATAGAATCGGGGGGGCCTTAGGCTTTGAGTAAATTTCCAACTTTGGGTTATTGTTCAATGAGGAACGTCTGAATTATTTCGTGCATTCAGAAAACAGAGTATGTTAAACCTGTCAGCTACTGCTGGGATTGAGGAAGGTAATTCTCTATCAGTATTGGATCTCAACGAAATATATACCAGACATGGATGTCGATAAGATGAGTTTGGTTTTCAGGTTGAAACCCCCGCTATTGGAAATTCCCTGCTATCTGCCCCTACTTTGTCCTATACAGTGATGCCTGTACTACGGTTCAGCTTAGTATATAAGTATATACTGTGAAACTTCCATTTGAGTTCATTTCAATCCATTTCTAAAGTGATCCACCAACTACTCTGTCACTTCTAAAGGGGGGGGGGGTGGGGATGCCCTGGGAGTGTCAGGATAAAGTGGGTCTATCGAGGGAAAGGAGAAGAAGTGTGTTTTCTCTCTGAGAGTGCAAATAAGCCAGGTAAGCCTGAGCAACAGAGGAGGGTCCTTGGGTGGAGACAGAATCACATCCCCCTTCTTCATTCTGTTAACCTTGCACATCACTGCCGGAGCAAAGGGGCATCTGTGGTCATCTGAGACATCAGTCATGTGTGTAGACCCCTGGTGTGTGCATAGCCTCATATGCAAGGAGAGCAGGGCCCAGAGAACGGCTGGGAGCAATCCCCAATGTCCCCGTGGCCAAGACACATGATGGAGTTGAGTGGGAGAGGACTGGGAAGTGGCCAATAGATGACAGCTGTCTCCAGAGGGATGTACAAGGTGGGAAACGGGGGACGTTGTCACTGGATTTTAGGTTATATAATCCCCCCTTCTCACATCAACCATGGGCGGGAAGTCAGTCTGCCGTCTTCTTGGGTGACATTCACGGATTCGGTCTTGAGGAGATAACATGATGTACCCAAGAGGGAAGTGGGAGTATGATGGTTCATGCAGTGGGACCAGCAGGAACTGGGAGAAGTACCTGACCTGCTGTCGCTGCGTGGCTTCTTTCCATCGTGTCTTTCTTCATTTTCTCTTTCCTTCTCATGTCTTGTCTTCCTTCCACTAACAACAACCAAGAAAAAAGAAAAGCTAACAACTTTATACATATATAATTCAGGATTTTTTTTTTTGAAAAAATAGATGATTAGAAACACAGACTTTGTCACCAAGAAAATCAGTGATAACTATCTTTAAGTTACTGATTTTTATCATAGTTAAGAGTTTGGGGTTTGCAGAGGGGCGCCTGGGTGGCTCAGTCGGTTCAGCACCCGACTTTTGATCTCGGCTCACGTCACGATCTCACGTTTGTGAAATGGAGCCCCGCGTTGGGCTCCGCACTCACAGCGCAGAGCCTGCTTGGGATTCTCTCTCTCTCAGGGTCTCTCTGCTCTCTCTCTCAAAATAAATAAATAAGCATTTCAGTAAAAAAGAGGATGGGGCTTGGACTCAGAAAGATTTGAGTGTGAGTCTTAACTCCGTCATGCACAGACTAAGACCACAGAAAAATCGCTCCTCCTCCTCTCCTTCGTTTCCCTCTCCCCCGTCCTCCACCCCTCCTCCTCCTTCTGGTGAGAACACTTTACTTCCATCTTTTAGCATATCTCAATTATGCAGTGTTATCAACGCTAGTCATTGTTAGTGGAAACGTATTGTTAGTGGAAATGTAGAACCATATAGCCTTTTCGAAAATAGTCTGGTCGTGTCTTAAGAAGTTAAATATAAATTTACCATGTGACCTAGGACTTTCACTCCTAGTGACCCACCCAAAAGTGATGAAAACATTATGTCCACACAAAGACTTCCATGATAATGTTTATAGCAACATCATTTATAATAAGCAAAATGTAGGCAAACCCCAAAGTTCATTAACTAGGGAATGGATAAATAAAATTCACCCATGCAATTGAATAATATTCAGTAATAAAAGGAAACAAAAATACTTACACATGCTACGACATGGATGAACCTTACAAACACGACACCGAATAAAGGAAGCCAGGCACAAAAGACCACATATTGTATGAATATTTGTTTTCTTTTTAAAACTTTTTATTTAAAAAAATTTTTTTTTGCTTTTTAAAAAATATAATTTATTGTCAAATTGGTTTCCATACAACACCCAGTGCTCATCCCAAGTGCCCTCCTCAATGCCCATCACCCACTTTCCCCTCTCCCCCACCCCTCTCTACCCTCCATTTGTTCTCAATATTTAAGAGTCTCTTACGGTTTGCCTCCCTCCCTCTGTGTAACTTTTTTTCCCCTTCCCCTCTCCCATGGTCTTCTGTTAGGTTTCTCAAGCTCCACACTGGAGTCAAAACATATGGTATCTGTCTTTCTCTGCCTGACTTATTTCACTTAGCATAATACCCTCCAGTTCCATCCACGTTGCTGCAAAAGGCCAGATTTCATTCTTTCTCATTGCCAACTAGTGTTCCATTGTATATAGAAACCACATCTTTACCCATTCATCAGTTGCTGGACATTTAGGCTCTTTCTATAATTTGGCTGTTGTTGAAAGTGCTGCTATAAACATTGGGGTACAAGTGCCCCTATACATCAGCACTCTTGTATCCCTCGGGTAAATTCCAGGGGTGCCTGGGTGGCTCAGTCAGTTAAGCATCTGACTCTGGATTTCAGCTCAGGTCATGATCTCATGGTCGTGAGTTATAGCCCTGCATTGGGCTCTGTGCTGATAGCACGGATCCTGCTTGGGATTCTCTCTTTCTCTCTGCCCGTCCCCTGCGTGCGCTCTCTCTCCCTCTCAAAATAAATAAATAAAAACTTGTTAAAATATATTTAAAAAGTTAAAAAGTCAATGAAATATCCAGAAAAGGAAAATCTACAGGGACAGAAAGTGCTTTGTTAATTGCCAAAGGTGGGAGGCAGGAATGGAGGTTAACCACAAACACATGTGAGGGAGCTAGTCAGAGGGATGAGAATTTTCTAAAACTGGCTTATGCTCCCAGTTGTACACCTTGGCAAATTTGCTAAAAGCCATGAACTATATATTAAAAGCAGGTGAATTTTATGGTCTGTAAATTACAACTCGATAGAACTGTTTTAAAAAGTCAATGCAGTCAGTTGAGACTTAAATCCTATGAGCAAATTCAGTGCAAAGATTAAAAGACTGAAAATCAAAATTTTAAAGTTCATTTATTTATTTTGAGAGAGACAGCATGAGTGGGGGAGGGGCGGAGAGAGAGGGAGACAGAATCCCAAGCAGGCTCCGCCCCGTCAGCATAGAGCCCGGACCCATGATACTGTGAGATCGTGACCTGAGCTGAAACCAAGAGTCGGACGCTTAGCCGACTAAGCCACCCGGGTGCCCCTAAAAATCAAGTTTTTTTAATAAGCCAGTAAAGACCAATTAGAATATTTAGTGGAGAAAAAAGGTGCCAATCTCAAGAGTAGCATGTGCTCTCTGCTTTAGTCTCCTCACCTACAAATGGAGATGATAGTGTCAGCCTCTTAAAGATGTGAGGATTAAACTAAGTAAAATTTTCAAAGCGTGAAGAAAAATGTCTGCCTGTAATGTTATTAAGTGTTCGTATTCATGCACTATATATATATACACACATATATATGTATTTATGATAGCATTCTTTTTTTTTTTTTTAATTTTTTTTTCAACGTTTATTTATTTTTGGGACAGAGAGAGACAGAGCATGAACGGGGGAGGGGCAGAGAGAGAGGGAGACACAGAATCGGAAACAGGCTCCAGGCTCTGAGCCATCAGCCCAGAGCCTGATGCGGGGCTCGAACTCATGGACCACGAGATCGTGACCTGGCTGAAGTCGGACGCTTAACCGACTGCGCCACCCAGGCGCCCCATGATAGCATTCTTTTAAGTGAAAAATTAGAAATAACATTTCTTAATTTAAGAATTACTATGTAAGTAATGCCATTACTGTACCATATAGTTTTTTTTAAATGAACGACATAGATCCATATACTTTACCCTGAGAAAGAGCTCCAAGATACGCTATTAATCGAAAACAACACATTACAAAACAATAAAAATAGGATGGTTTCATTTAAGTTAAAAACATATTGTGTGTGAAACAAAGAAAAAAAAGCACCAAACCAAGAAACAGACTCTTCACTACAGAGAAGGCACTCATGGTCACCAGAGGGGAGATCGGCAGGGGGAGGCGGGGGTGCGACAGGCGGCGGGGATTGCGTGCACTTCCCTTGACCAGCACTGGGTGGTGTATTGAATTGTTGAATCAGGGGTGCCTGGGTGGCTCTGTCAGTTAGGCGTCCGACTTCAGCTCAGGTCACGATCTCACCTTTCATGACTTCAAGCCCCGCGTCGGGCTCTGTGTTGACAGCTCAGAGCCTGGAGCCTGCTTGGGATTCTGTGTCTCTCTCTCTCTCGGCCTCCCCCACTCACACTCTGTCTCTCTCTCCTTCAAAAATAAATAAGCATTAAAAAAAATTTATAGTGTACACCTGAAACTAATATAACACTATATGTTAGCCATACTGGAATTTTAAAAAAACATGCTGCATGGGTACACATGGGTATAAAGCAGTGAAATAATAGGTTCTGAAATGATATGAACTAGTCTGGATTGTTGGGGAAGAGCGGGAGGGGGGACTCTAACTTTTTATTTTGCATGTCTGTGTTGAGTAACTCTTTCAACCTAAGAATATCTTCAACAGCTTGCATATGATCTGACTAGAGATTGAAACAAACGGGCCATCCCACCCATCTCAATGAGGAGAATGCCACGGCCCAATGGGCCTTCTAGAAAGCACCACACAGCACAGCATAAGGGCCTCACATCAGATGTGCCCAGTAGGTGAACACATCTTTTAAAAATGTTTTGAGTGATTACTTGTGCACTTCCAGGAGTTGAAAAAGAGACGTGCTAAGAAGTCTTGCCTCAGAGATCAACTGCAGAGCCACAAAGAACAGATGTAAAACGTATAAGAGGAAACCTTAAGGTACAGAGGTGTTTGTCTTTTTTGTACTACCCAAATTGTGTCAAAGCATTCGTTCCCAATGCTGTCGTGAAGATGACTTTTGTTCAGAAATCGGAATGTGCAATTCGTACTGGGAGAACATGGCCATCAATAACTTGTTTTCCGTACAGCGTTGTCCGGAGTTAAAATAGAATATTCTCGCTCATATACTGGGTGGTCTGGAGAAAGGAAAATCTAAGAGATACACAGATAGAAACAAAAGCTCAGCTTCCATTTCTCTGGCCATGATCTAATTTGAAATGTTCAGAGTGGTAGAACTCCCATCCCTCCTGCTGAGAGCCTTTCTATTAATCAAATATTTCCTGTAATCAGGAAACATTTCCTGAAACCCAGTCTAAATTTTTGTCTTTCCTATGGCATTACGTAATTTGGTTAACTGTATTATCCTGTTAGCAGATCAAAAACGATATTTATCTGGTTACCCATTTTGCTGTTGCGGCACAGTGGGCATGTGGGCCTGTGGCGAATGGGGAACGAAGTGGCCATCATTTTCTTTTATTTCCTAGATAGAAACAGAGAATCAGATCAATAGAGAACACAGCGCGGCGTGATGATGCATCACAGCACAACTGTCACCATCAAGATCTATGCATGAAGGGGAAACACATCTGCCTACAAAGATTCCACCTCAACACGCAAACTATTTTGGCTATTTACTCCCGTTTGCCTGACTTCCTCCTGCCGGCTGTTAGTAGCTGCTCTCAGGGAAGAACAAAGAGGGAGAATTGTTAAGAATCGGTCTTAGGATTCTGCCATTAATAACAAAAAATAGTCATCCCCTATTGCTTTCATATAATACTAATCTGAAGTTTGCTCAGACAGGAGTGAAATGTTTGCCTCTGGAAAGGCAGAGATAAGCTACAGTTCTCGTTATGGTACAGGAAAGCCAAAGGCCCACGATTAGGAGGCACATGGGCTGTTTCTGTGACAGGTGCCTGCAGCAACTATTTTCCAAAGGATGGATGATAGAAACGGGAGATGGGAAAATCAATACTTTGGGCCAATACTGATCACAGTTCATTAAGAACGCAAGCTTGGGACAAGGGAAGGGGAAATCTGCCTTGTCCCTAAAGTCTCCGCATCAAGATCTCCCTCAGCTCCTACCTTCTGTCCCGAGTCACTGAGTCTCCATGCCCGTGACACATCAATAACTGGAAAGGTAGCATCACGTAATGTGCATCCGGGCATATTTCTCTTGATGCAACGAAGTCAAACTGAGAAATCTTAAAAACCCAAGGTGCTCCACAAGGCCGCAAGGCCACTGCTATTTCACACCCACCGTCCACCTTACTTCTCCACATTTAGACAAGCCTCTTTTTTTGAAATAGGAATCACTAAGGGACAAAGATTTGTTTTAAAATATTCATAGTAGGATTTCGTGGGAATGCATTGATTTCAATCTACCCATCATCTTGAATGTTAAGGGCTAGGTGAGTGTCATAAAAATAATGTTGAGTGAATTTCATGAAAATCGCATTGAGTGCATTTTTAAAACTAGTTGAATACGTGTTCTTTTTATCTTATTGATTCCCAAATGCAGAGAACATGACTTAGCTCATGGTATGAGAGGAGTCAAAAACAAGGCTAACCGTAGGGTGGGCAGAACTCTATCAGAATCCATTTCTGAGTGTGGGGGGGGGGGGGGATAGAGAATCTGGGATCACGGTATCATCGAGAGTGTTGTTTGTAAAAACCAAAGGTCGGCAGTCCCAGCAGATGATGCAGTAGAGAGTTTTGCTGACCTGTTAAAGGAGTGTTAATAGTTGCCTCAGAGATTTTGTCTGCTAAGGGCTAAATCTTAAAAGGAAAGCCCAGGGCAATTTTGTATTTCCCTTTGTAATCAGCATTAAAGGCATTTTAAAGTATTAAGTCTGGAGAGCTTCAGTTAAAGCTCAAATCCCTCTAATCTCCTCCCCGCCCACCTCCCAATGTCTTCTTCCAGTAGTAAGGATAATTCCCTTTGAATTAATTTTTCCCTGGGTACCATTTCCTTCCCTGATAACGATGCATGCTGCTCAGTGGGCTCTTAGACTTCAGAACATTTTAATCTAAGAAAGGTAAAAGGTAAAACCAGCTCCGCCCAATGGGGAAATCTGATCATGCAGTGCGGGGAAAACAGCTCTCTTGAGTTGTGCTCTAGGGCCAAACTCACCAATGTGGACCCTTCTTCCACATCCAGCCAGGGTATTTCTGGAGCCCTGAGAGGTGTGACCCCACTTTGGGGAAGACTGGGGGTCTGCTCCAGTGGAACTTCCCTGGGAGAGCCACTCAGCACCAGGTGACACATCGATCCCGGAGCCACCAGCGGGTTCTCCAGAATGGTCAAGGTGCCTAAGAGAACAGAACAACACCCTTTGAGGGATCCCAGCCCTGGGTTTGGAGGAACCGCCCTCTCAGAGCTCTCAGGTGGTTAGAGGGCATCTGCAGGATGTGCCCAAGTCCTGTCTCCCATGGTCTAATTTCCCCTCTGTGACACTTTTCCTGGGGTCCCAGAATCTTAAATGAAATCTTTTCAGCCAGGAAATCATATAGGCCATGCAGTACCTTTTCAGAGCAGATATTTCTAAATCTTTTCTCCGCAGCATATAAGCCTTCCATCTTCCAGGGATTATTCCTGGGGTTTCTAGTTCTCTGATCTCTTGGTGTCATCTATAACCAGTGAAGCATTTTCTAAAGTCATCTTGCCCAACCCAATTTTTAATTTTTCCTAGGAAAGAAATCAGGATCACTTGATCAGACAAATGGAAGTTTCATCCATGTCTTATGAAGAAAGGGTGTCAACCTTTTAAGAGAAAACGTTGAAGACCCTACCAACAAAGACCAAAAGCTGGCCAGAATCACTGTCTCTCTAGGCATGAACAACTTTGTGTAGTTAGACATTCTCTTTTTCTCCTGGTCATTGCCCCCTGGATTTTCTATCTGCTGCCCATCCAACCTTTCGACTCCTTTCAGGTGGTAGCAAAAGCCAGCTGTGTTCACAAAAATACAACACACGTCTCCACCAAAATCATTTCTAACTTAGCCGTCACAGCTCTCAGAACACTCCGAACGTGACAAAGCCTAGCCCACCCTGATGATTTTGGAAAACCCAATTAAAAAATAAGCTGTTCTAGAGAAATGGGAAATGTACTCAGTGAAAACAAATTCAGCTCTTTTGCTGGTAAAAATAAAAGGATTCGTGGCATATCAAAATACCGCTTGTTCCCGAGATTGTTATGTCTGCCTGGTCGAATATCGGGCTGACACCTTCTGCAAAGTGTAATTGCCTCCACACTTTCTATTTGGTATCGGGTTTCCTGTTTGTCTTATCAAGGCAGTAAAGTACACCATGTATTCTCCTCCCCAGGCATATCTCATTTCACCAGCTAATTGTCAAGATTTGGGAAAAGGTCAACCGAGCTTATCTAAACACCAACTGAAATGAAAATTATTTGAATGATTTCTTTTCTGAAAGATAACATTAAATCAAAATACATTCTAATTATAAAATATCTTAGTCTGCCCAATAATCTTGCCCAAGGAATTCACATTTCAACAATAATATTAATGTACTCATGACGTTTTTATTAATGTTTTACAGATTAGAAAGTATGTGTATATATGGGATCTTACTTTTAAAACAGCATTTTAAAAGTAGCATTTGGAGATAGGTAATATTATTGTTCTTGTTTTCGTACAGATGACAGAATTGTGGTTCAATGTACATAGTTGACTCACAGACATAGAGCTAACGTGGTGAAACAAGTTTCTGTTCTACCACATTGCCCATCCTGAGTTCTTAGACTGAAGCATGGATAGTTCACGGACTTATTATTAGGGGTAAACACAAGAGAAACAGACCGCTCCCTTTTCTTTCCAGACTGAAGCAGGATTACATCATGACCTACGCATCAGGAGCTGATACACAGCACTGAATGATGACCCAAGTACACGGAAGCCCCGAGGTGCCATCCTCCCTCTGTATAGTTTCATGGCACACACCAGACCAAGAAGCCAACCAGTGGTACACGCGATCTCTAGGGGACAAGGGAGATTCTTAACTTTGTCTTCGTTGCTGAAGGTTTAACAGATACAGAATTTGGAGGAACTCAACGCTGAGATTAGAGACAGTCATCTTTATACATTTTCTGAACAACGTGATTCTCCTGCTCATGAAGCTGCCTGTGTCAGAGGGCAAGATATTCCGATGGGCCTGGGGTTGGTAAGCCAGGGCACAGGGCTTCCACCTTGGTTCAATCACAAAAGGACATGGCTTGTTCACACTTGGTCCCAGTTCCAGTTACATGTTGGCCTGATGCTGGGGATAGAAACAGCGATCTCTCCTTAGAGTTTAAGTTCTATGAGTTCAGGGATTTCTTTTTTCCATTCTGTTCACTTCTGTTTCCTTATTGAATATAAAAGCACCTGGTATAAGACAGGGGCTGAGTCTGCAGGATGTGGTTGGAGTAAATATATATATATATATATATATATATATACGCATATACATATACAAAATCTTGCCTAAGGAATTCGCATCTCAACAATAATATTAATGTACTCACGACATTTTTATTAATGTATATCTATGCATTATAATAATATAATAATCATAATAAAATAATTATGTGTTTATTATAATAATAAATTGTATTAATTATAGTAATAATTATGTCAATGATTACTAATTGTAGTAAAGTAATAAATACATAATGTATAATATATATATAAATATATATACTTGCTCAGATCTGATGATCCTAATTTTATTTATTTGTAATGTTTACTTTTGTGAGAGAGAGACAGAGAGAGATAGAGCACCAGTGGGGGAGGGGCAGAGAGCGAGGGAGACACAGAATCCGAAGTGGGCTCCAGGCTCTGAGCTGTCAGCACAGAGCCCGACGCGGGACTCGTACTCACGAGCCGCGAGATCATGACCTGAGCCGAAGTCAGACACTTAACTGACTGAGCCACCCAGGCGCCCCTGACCACCCTAAATGTACGGGGCATGTGTGGTAGAGATTTATCATTGCCACTCGTACTAATTCTCCCCATTCCTCCCTGATAATAAAGCCCTTCATTGTTATCTGGGTGCGTGGCTATTTAGAAGAAAGACTGCATTTCTCCCTTTCCCTGGTAGCTAGGCATGGCCATGCGGCCAGGTTCTGAGCAGTGGGCAGAAGGGGAATGTCCTGTCCAAGTCCAGGCAGGTACAGCTTCCTCCTTCCTGCTGACCAGGATGGGTGTGAGACGGCTGGCATGCCAGAGGCCATGGCGGAGAGCTGCAGGTTGGGGAGAGAAGAGCAGGTCCACACATGGACAACCAAGGGGCTACACCCGCCCCAGCATGCTTACCTCTGAGTTCTTTTACACCATAAGTAAATAAGCCGATCTTGAATAAGCCGCTGTTTTGTTCTGTTTTTAAGTTTTATGTATTTATTTGGAAAGAGAGAGGAGGAGGGGCAGAGAGAGAGGGAGAGAGAACATCCCAAGCAGGCTCTGAGCTGTCAGCACAGAGCCTGACGCGGGGCTCGAACCTACAAACTGTGAGATCACGACTTGAGCCAAAATCAAGAGTGGGATGCTTAACTGACTGAGCCACCCAGGCACCCCCTATTTTGGGGTTTTAACACTCACAGTCAAAGGGAATCCTAGTGGATACAGATGGATTGCATTACGTATTAGCGATAGAGAAACAAACACATCTTTCCAAAATACATTTATAAAGTTATCTAACAGGTGGGTTAACACAGCATTTTATTTTGTTGATATATTGTCAGTTTTGCGTTTCCTGAAAATAAACCATATGATGTGTTGCTCATGCTTGTCATCAATGTCCATGTGTCCCTAAGAAACCCAGTCGCTCAACTATGTTGCATGGTGGAGAGCATCAGCAGAACGCTTCTGTGCATTTTCTTCTTCCTGTCCTTCTCAATCTGATTTCTGCATCAGAGCTTTACTCTTTGAAGTATATTCAGAAAACCAGCTTGATGCATTTTCAGAGGCAGGGCCAAAGCATCAGGCCAAAGCTACAGGGTAATTATTTTTCCATTAACCTGATGTGCTTCCTATGAGCCAACTAAACCCTACCCACACTGCAAGTACCATCCAGACCCTAGTGATCCCCTATTCTTCTGTTTCTCACCCTTTTAAGTTGATTTATTTATTTTGAGAGAGAGAGAGAGAGAGAGAGAGAGAGAGAACATGAGCATGAGCAGGGGAAGGGCAGAGAGACAGAGGAAGAAAGAGAATCCGTGCTGTCGGTGCCGAGCCTGATGCGGGGCTCGACCCCACAAACCATGAGATCATGACCTGAGCCAACATCAAGAATCAGACGCTCAACCAACTGAGCCACCCAGGTGCCCCCCTCACCCTTTTGTTAAACAATGCTTACTCTAACTACTTTATGATAATTCTTAAGGCCAATATTGTAATTGAAATTAATTTCATTTTTTTTAAGAAAAAATTCCGCAAAAAATACAGTTTTCACGATTAGTGCCAATCTTGATATGTTTCCTCCAATCCCAATGGGGTTGGTTGCCGTCACCACCTTTCGTTGAGAACGACCACTCTCTTCTTGATATGTTCCATTGTATCTTGGACAGACTGTAGGTTTTTCAAGCTCAGCATTTTCCCAATTTGAAGCCATCACCTTCATCCTCCCCATCCTCTCTGTGCTCCCCTCCACACTGGCCCCTCCTCCTCTTTTCCTCACACAATGAATCCGCTGTAATAGTCTCAGTGACCTGAGTCAGAAACATGGGAGTTTTTCAAGACTCTCTGCTCCACATTCCCTTGGTCACCAGCTCATCAATGCCAATTCGCCTGGCTCATTTTCCATTCTTTCAGCGACTTCCTTATTTAATTCCGGAACACTTTTCGCCTCAACTCTGCTTCCGATCTCAGCCCACTTCAGGTTATTCTCCAGGCTGCCGTCACAGACTTCTGTCTCTACAGTGGAAGCCTGGAGAGATCACCCACTCTGAAGTCCCGAGCTGAGCAAGTCTGAGCAGAGGACCTGGCCACTGCCTGGCTCTTTGGTGTCATTTACCTTCCTTGTACATCCTACACTTCTGTCTTATGGCAGTGTGCAGCTGGGGCCATCTGAAGCATGGGCCTCTAGCTTGCAGCTGCATTCATATGCTCATTTGTACGTGGACAGCCTTCAGAACTCAGCAGAATAGCAAAGTCTGCGACATTCTCTTGACCCCTTACCCTGGCTACCTGTCAAGCATTAACCCGTGGAATCTATTCAGCCAGCGTGCGAGCAATCTCGTCGCCGAGACTACCCTTTCTCTCCATGTCCAGCATCAAGTATGGAAAGTCACATCCGGCGGGTTCTTAAAAGTTAGTTGCTTGAGGGGCGCCTGGGTGGCGCAGTCGGTTAAGCGTCCGACTTCGGCCAGGTCACGATCTCGCGGTCCGTGAGTTCGAGCCCCGCGTCGGGCTCTGGGCTGACGGCTCGGAGCCTGGAGCCTGTTTCCGATTCTGTGTCTCCCTCTCTCTCTGCCCCTCCCCCGTTCATGCTCTGTCTCTCTCTGTCCCAAAAATGAATAAACGTTGAAAAAAAAAATTAAAAAAAAAAAAAAAGTTAGTTGCTTGAGCGAGTGTGTAAACCTCCATTTGAACCATCCATGCTCCTCAAGAGAGAGCCATGGGTGATAAGAATAGGTTTGTTTCTCTCCGTTCTCTACTCATTTTTCCTCCTAGTGGTCAGTGTAGGTAGACTAACTCATTTCTGGAGAGTATCTTCCTTTCTTAAACAGATAGTTCCTTCAAGTTCTACCTGACCTTTTTTTCCTCCAAAACGTGGAACAAAGGCAACGCCACCCCTAAATCATGTTCTTTTGCATCTTGATTTTATTTTATTTTTAGAGCTTCTGGCTTTGTGTACTCACAATTCACAGATGGTTAAAAATGGAACACGACAGGATTTCTCTCTTATGGGCCAACCATGCTTGCATGGCACAAATTATTTTAACAGTTGATCGAGTACTTAAAGGGAAAAATAGAGCGTGACTAACTCTGTATTGACAAGAAAGTTAACGGGAATAAGACAGGAGTTTATACTACAGATTTACTGTGTGTGAGACACCGTGTGGGGTTCACAAATGTTGAATTCAATATGCATAGACAACCTGTGAAGTAGTTATTATTACTATAGCCTGACAACCAAACACAAAAAGATTCAGAGAGATACACGACCATGAAAACAAGCTCACTCTTTCCAGGAATATCCCAGACCAAGTGTACCATCAGAACCTGTGGGAATCCCTCACATTAAGCCTTAGTGCGTGCTTGAGATCGTAAATGTTTGTGAACATGTTTTTCTTTAACTTCACTAGCGAATCCACTTGGTTACATTTAATCACATAGCCTTTTTAAAAATAAACTTTAGGGGTGCCTGGGTGGCTCAGGCCGGTTAAGCATTCAAACTTCGGCCCAGATCATGATCTCGCGGTTTGTGAGTTCGAGCCCCGTGTCGGGCTCTGTGCTGACAGCTTGGAGCCTGAAGCCTGCTTTGGATTCTGTGTCTCCCTCTCTCTCTATTCCTCCCCCTCTCACGGTCTCTCTCTGTCTCTCAAAAATAAATAAAAGTTAAAATAAATTTTTAAATAAAAATAAACTTTTTATTTCAAAAGAGTTTTAGATTTACAACAGAATTATGAGGGTACAGAGGAGAATTCTCATATACCCTACACGGCATTTCCTCTAGCATTAACATCTTACCTTAGTGAGGTACACGCGTCACAATGAATATTGATACTTTCTCATTAACTGAAGTCCATACTTTATTCGTATTTATTCATATTTCCTTAGTTTTCACCTGATGTGCCTTTTCCGTCTGGGATGCCTTCCGGGATCCCACATTACGTGTGTCGTCGTGTCTGCTTAGGCCCCTCTCCGTCATGACAGTTTCTTAGACTTCCCTTGACTTGATGACCGTGACTGTCCTGGTCCAGTATTTTGTAGAATGTTCCTCAGTTGGTATTTGATGTTTTTCTCGTGGCTTTTCCATCAGTGAGACACAAGGATGGAACCGAGCATGAGATGGGCATCTCGGATATCCCCAGTGCCCGTGCTCTCCTATACTGAGGGGGTTACGTGGACTCTTCCAGAAAGGCATACAGAACATAATGAGAGACACGTACTGTACCAGGGACCGTTGTAGCTCCCATTAGACACGTTTCAGGTAGAGCCTGAGCAAGGGGTGCAGACAGACACCAGCCTTTTCCTTTCAGATACGTGAAGACAACAAGACATGCCCGGCAATCGACGCGGTAACTCCTCCCAGCTCTTATCAATCCAAACGTGCCCTCAGACTTTTAAGAACTTTCTTTTCCCATTGCTTGCTGCATGCCTTTAATGCTATTGAACTTCAGTGGCTGGTTACTGAGGCAGAGAACTCTTTGAACGTTCCACTGTCCTCAGCGTTAGGCGCTTCACGATGTTTAAGCGCTGACGATCGCCTTTCAGATTTGGGATCTTCAGAGATGAGTGCTGCTAAGGATAAAGCTGAACTAAATGTTAAGAGACTGTGGCAGTGAGCTTAGGACGCCCTGCCTAACCTGAGGGTTCGTGGGGCTCTATGAATTAAATGCTAGAACTCAAGGAAGAAGTAGACAGGTGTCGCACGTGCTAACAAAACAAACGCTAACCTGCTAAATGATACAGAGCTGGCTTTCACCAAAGGGTTGCTGACAGAGTTGGACAAAAAGGGAAGAGACGCTGCAGTGACAACATGATGACAACAATAGTAACTAATAAGGAGAAGGCGAACACCTATTGAAAATGTGCCATGCCCCAGGTTCTGGGCCAAGCGCTTTCCAAGCGTGCTGTTATTTGATCCTCATGAACATGGTGTGTGGCAGGCACTGTAATTGTTCCTGTTTTAAGGTGGGGAAGTGAAGGCTCACAGACGTGACTTGCCAGAGGTCACACAGCCTGTAATGAGTGAAGCTGTCTGAGAGTTGCTTTCCTTCCCAGAACAACATTGCTTACCTTCCTGATAAGAGCAGGACACCTCTTCAGAGAGCACAATCTAGGGGCAAGATATGGTCCTTGGGAGACCTCACAGCGCAGAGGTGAACACTTCCTTCCAGCTCCAAACGAAGGGGCCACACAGCCAAAAGTGGCTCCAAGATGTTATTCAGGTTCCAACATCACGATCCCAAGACCCAACTGACCTGCCTTAGATCATGTGTGTCCCACCCCTAAATCCTGGAGGATTCTCTGCATGCAGAGTTTTGGAATTTAACTGTTCTCGATTTTTGTGAAAGACAAACACAACTTCTCCTAGCATTCCATCATTAGCTGAGTGTCTGTCGTCCGGCCCATTTTAAAGTCTGATGTAAGATGATCAGATGTCTGGCAGGTCAGCCCGAGGCTTTGAAGGATCAGAATCCTTCATGTCTGAGACTACAACACAACCCACATTTGCTCGTCACCCAGAACACTGTATTTGCCACTTCCTGCTTGCTTAGCATAAACTGTTGGCTAGTTTCCACCTCCCGCTAGGGTTGATAATATTATTAATCTTGCTGCTCTGTCTTATGTGGAATATAAGTGGTGGTAATTCTTACTACTATCAAAACACTAAATTGATGAGCTGGTTGACTAAAGGCAGCCCCCACCCCACATAACTCAGATAGCTGTGACGGTGGGCTATGAGATACACACACACACGCACGCATGCACACGTCTGTGATGTCCCCAAGCACACTTGGAAACATTATGCAAATTTTAATAGCCAGTGCAATGATTTGTAATAAATTTGGCAAAACAAGATGCTTTTTGTGCATCTAAAAACCTGGCATCAACACAAGAGGAAAGTTTGCTCTCTTGAGATTCAGTAGAGAGATTCAATGTCACAAAATCATTCCAGAAATTTTAAAATGATTTCTTTTTATACAATGCCAAAAAGCACCACCCTTTAAAATCTTCTCATAAGGACGCCTGGGTGGCTCAGGCGGTTAAGCATCCGACTTGAGCTCAGGTCTTACGGTTCGTGGGTTCAAGCCGTGCATCGGGCTCTGTGCTGACACCTCAGAGCCTGGAGCCTGCTTCGGATTCTGTGTCTTGTCTCCCTCTCTCTCTGCCCCTCCCCTGCTCTCTCTCTCTCTCTCAAAAATAAATCCTTCCTATAAAGTTTCATCCTAATATTCCTATACATTGTTTTAAATGTCACAGACATTTATTGTCTGGACAATAGTTGGAGTCTGAAATTATGTTTCTTTTGAGGCACCACCTGATCACCTTTGGCATTCTTTAGATCTCCTTTACGTGCACATTTTGGCCACGTTTTACTATCCTTAAGAGGCTGATGTAAGTTGGTGCTTAGTTTTACAATTCTGGGTTCATAAAGATCGAACCTGGGCTTCCTTTCTCAGAACATAGACCAGCTAGTTTGGTCTTTTTCTTTCTGGCCTTGTCCACCCTCTTAACGCCCTGGCCCTCCAGAGAAGCCCCATGATGGACGTGGACGTGGGATGATATACCATAAGCCAGCGTGAGGTGTGTGCTCTATTCCTACGGTAGCTGCACACACACACACACACACAGGCACGCACGCGTGCGTGTGCTTGAATCAACCTGCATTAAATGATTTAAAATCCAAAATTGTATTGGATTTAAGTACACATATTTCTCTTTTTCTGTGCTTCTGAGTATAATCAGATACAGTGATCTGTTAAAGGTGGAAACCCTTGACAAAGTGGAGGGAGAGGGAGAAAAACAAGTAACAGCAAAGCCAGCGTTGTAAAGTCAGCAGAGGCAGAGGGGTCCAGGGTGCGAGTAGAGGGTGGCCCTACGCAGAAGCAGGGGGGAAAGAAGAACACGGACTCCCTGCAGGGAGTTCGGCTTATTTGGTGATGGGAGATGGAGATCTCTCCTTTTATTCTGTTTTCTCAGTGAGATAAGAAACGGCCATCAGCTGAGAGGAAGCAGAGAAGTTGGCATCGAGGTCTGAGCCAATGTCTCTGGGAGTGTGAAGACAATTTGCAAAGGAAATACAGTGTGACTTCTGGGCAGCACTAAGGCTCTATTTACAATTTATGGTCATAAATTAAAAAGCAAGAGCAGTTTTTCTCAATCCACAACCAGGTCTTCAGGCGCAGACACAAAGTACACGGAGAATCGCATTTAACCAGTGTTGCGGCCCTGGCAGGCAAACATGGGAGGAATGACAAGGAGGTACATGGGATCCAACCCCTGGGAGGAGGACACAGAAATGCGGGCCCCCAAAAAGGTCAAACCAAAGCCGGAGGACCCCAGTGCTGTCAGAGCCTGTTAGAATTGGGTCCAATGGAGGGTTGCCAGGTTTAGCACATGAGAATACAGGATACAAGTTAATTTGAATTTCAGAATAAAATGCATGATAGTTTAGTATGATTGCTCCCCCAAATGTTGTACAGACACATTTGTTTTTAACAGTTATCTGAAGTTGCGTGTCTAACATTCAAATTTAACTGGGAATCCTCTATTTGATCTGAAGACCCTCGCCCAAGAGAGAGGGAGCGCAGAGGTCACTGTCTGAGACCGGAAGGCTTTATGGAGAGCATACGCAGTGATGTGAGGACGGGCTCTCAAGGGGAAGGGACAGGGGATGGCATGGCCATGGGGGAGAGGCTTAGGAGGGTGCTGGCAGCTGCCAAGGAACTGGAAGTCCACGGCTGGGAATTCATGAGGAGGAAGACGGAGAGGACTCAAAAAAGGGTCACTGCTTATCATTTGTACTTTAAAAGCACCAGTTATGGGGCACCTGGGTGGCCCCATCAGTTAATCGACTTTGGCTCAGGTCATGATCTCGAGGACCGTGAGTTCGAGCCCCGTGTGGGGCTCTGTGCTGACTGCTCGGAACCTGGAGCCTGCCTCGGATTCTGTGTCTCCCTCTTTCTCTGCGCCCCCCCCCCACCCCGCTCATGCTCTGTCTCTCTCTGTCTCAAAAATAAATCAAAACATTAAAAAAAAATTTTTTTTAAAGCACCGGTGATGATTAAGCGGCTTTTATAACATATTGTTGCTGTAGATAGTTTTGTTTTCTGGTACCTTAGATGCCATGCTGTCACAGACAGCAATCAGGGTTTATGTTCTTTTTGTTTAAGTTTACTTATTTACTTTGACAGAGAGAGCTGGGGAGGGGAGTTCTAAGCAGGTATCACCACCAGGCAGTTTGCTCAGAAGAAACTCATGTTTCAATATTCCTGGCCCCTTGGCTTTAATTAAACAAGAGCATTTAGGATTCAACCCCTATAATAGGTACAGAAGTCCCTGCGGCCACTGTCCCCATGGAGCTCAAAGCTCCAATTTGGGATACAGACATAACCACGGGAGAGGCACCTGTGACCCTGGGTAGGGTGTGGTTATAGTCATTTCAATGTTGGTGATTATTGGGTTGAATAACCACTTAGGAAAATAAATGGAAACGTCATGCGATCTAATGAGGGGAGGAGGGCCTCTGGTCTTGAGGGGGCGGGTCTCTGGTCTTGAGGGGGAGGGCCTCTGGTCTTGAGGGGGCGGGTCTCTGGTCTTGAGGGGGCGGGTCTCTGGTCTTGAGGGGGAGGGCCTCTGGTCTTGAGGGGGCGGGTCTCTGGTCTTGAGGGGGAGGGCCTCTGGTCTTGAGGGGGCGGGTCTCTGGTCTTGAGGGGGCGGGTCTCTGGTCTTGAGGGGGAGGGCCTCTGGTCTTGAGGGGGCGGGCCTCTGGTCTTGAGGGGGAGGGCCTCTGGTCTTGAGGGGGAGGGCCTCTGGTCTTGAGGGGGCGGGTCTCTGGTCTTGAGGGGGCGGGTCTCTGGTCTTGAGGGGGAGGGCCTCTGGTCTTGAGGGGGCGGGTCTCTGGTCTTGAGGGGGCGGGTCTCTGGTCTTGAGGGGGAGGGCCTCTGGTCTTGAGGGGGAGGGCCTCTGGTCTTGAGGGGGAGGGCCTCTGGTCTTGAGGGGGCGGGTCTCTGGTCTTGAGGGGGAGGGCCTCTGGTCTTGAGGGGGAGGGCCTCTGGTCTTGAGGGGGCGGGTCTCTGGTCTTGAGGGGGAGGGCCTCTGGTCTTGACGGGGAGGGCCTCCGGTCCTCAGTGTCCTTTGCTAACCTGAAATTCTCGCCACTGGCATACGTTTTGTGGATGAAAGCTGAGAATTCCAATCTCTCCTTTTATCTCGTCAGTAGCTGGATCTGACTTTCAGGTGAGGTTCTGCCCAGAAGCCTGACCCAAAACGCAAGGGGGAAACGCATGTCTTTGTCCCGCAGCCCCTGCACACGCAGCACGTGTCACTGGTCTTCACGGCAGCCTGGGACATCAGGAAGCATCCGTGTTCCCAGGTAGACGAGAATCGGCAGCTTCAAGCGGTACCGTTCGCCCAGGCCACACAGGGATTTCGGCTCAGGTCTCTCTGGATCAGAATCCAGCGTGAAGAGTGGGTCTTGACCCCGCAGCCGCTCACCGCCCTCCGCGCCCAGCTCTCCGACGCTGCGCACACCGCCAGCCCACCCCTGGGAGTCGTCTCGGGGCCTAGTCCCAGGCCCTGCATCCGTCTGCCTAGCTGTTGGAGACACAGGGGCCAGCCCAGGACAGGGGTCGGACTTGATCCCTCTGCAGCGGCCCCGTGGGGGGGGGGGGGGCGATGTTCTTGCGCACCCCTCCCTCCCCAGACGCAGATGCAACCTCACTAGGGCCACAGATCCTCTGATCCTCGACCCTGGGAGGACAGGACGGCTCAGAGCCCCACTCCCCCAAGTTTTTCTCATCAGAGAACGGAAGAAGCATGCTTTTTTAGGGCAAAACAGCGAGATTTATTGGAGTAAATGCCTGAAAGACAGCAGGGAGGGAAAAGGGGGAATGAAAAACAAAACGGCCAAAGCCAGGTCCCTCTCCCCAGCCCTATTTTTAGATCCGAGTTACTTATTAAGGAGCCCTGTTCCTGTAAGCGGGGGTCCTGCCCACCTCGTTGGCTCTTTGCTCCCTGGGCCTCAGACCTGGGGTGGGGGGGGGGGTCTGACCGTGGCTGACAGACCTCCCAGGAGCCTGCCCGGCTTCCTGTTCCAGATGGGATTTCTGGGACTAAGTGTCCTTTTCCTGACAAACACTAAGTTATTTGATCTTCACTCTCTGCATGGAACTGCCATTTCTGAGGGAAAATAAATCACTTGAAATTGGCTTTGACCAGTAAGCTGGAACCAAGCTGTGGTTCTGTCTTCTCTCCCCACTTTGGAGCCGAAGTGTACTATAATTAAGGCCATTATCAGCCACTTGGGTTGGGGTGGGGGGCACATTTAACAAGTGGTGAGTGAAGTGGCTGAAATTTCAGAACTGCTCTCCCAGCAGAGGGAAGCTGGGGAAGTCAGCACCTTTTCAAAGGATGTTTTATTAACCCTTTCCTCCAGAACATTCAAGACAAGTTTTGTCCCCCCCCCACCCCCCCTCCCCCGCTGGGAATCATAGTTGGCTTTCACTGATTTTAGAAGTTGTGAATACATCCACTTTCCAAAATCAGCACTTAGGCTTTACTGAATTTTACAGGGAAATCGTCTGGAAATCAAGTACAAAGTTTCCATTTTTTTTTTTTTTTCAATGTTTTTATTTATTTTTGGGACAGAGAGAGACAGAGCATGAACGGGCGAGGGGCAGAGAGAGAGGGAGACACAGAATCGGAAACAGGCTCCAGGCTCTGAGCCATCAGCCCAGAGCCCGACGCGGGGCTCGAACTCACGGACCGCGAGATCGTGACCTGGCTGAAGTCGGACGCTTAACCGACTGCGCCACCCAGGCGCCCCAAAAGTTTCCATTTTTAATAGAAGTTATAGTTATGACAAGAGAATGTGACTTGGCCTCTGGTGACAGGGCATAGGTCCATCCGCAGGACATTCGCCCCGGTCACCGTTGTCTCTGCCCAGCTACAGTTGATGTTTTCAGTAAGGTTGAGTGGGCACGGTTAATTAACACTGCTCAATTCCAGACACTGCAGAGATTCAGAAACTTGACCATGGTGTTCGGAAATCACAAGAAATGAAACACAGAGGCAAGGGACTGCGGAAAAAAGGCAGCCCCAGGGCCACCCGATCTGTGGAGCTGGAGGAATGACTTATCTTGGCAGGTCGGCTACCACTTACTAAACGCAATCAAGACCGTAAAATTCCCCTTTCCTTTTCTTTAGTGTTTTTTTTTTTTTAATTTAATGTTTATTTATTTTTGAGAGACGGAGCACGAGTGGGGAGGGGCAGAGAGAGAGGGAGACACAGAATCTGAAGGCTCCAGGCTCCGAGCTGTCAGCACAGAGCCCAACCTGGGGCTCAGGCTCACGCATCACGAGATCGTGACCTGAGCCAAGTCAGACGCTTAACCGACTGAACCACCCAGGTGCCCCCCACTTTCCTTTTCGATAATGGGCCCAAGATTTACCATTTGGAAGGATAATCATATTTCATCCTAGTTTTCTAGTACTCTGATTGCGTTAGGCAATCACATGGGAGGGAAATTTGTTCCATATTTAGATATGCATTTCCCTGGCAAAGTTTTGAGTGGCTGTCTGTGGTATAAACTGAGCCGTGCACTGGAGCGCCTGGGTGGCTCAGTCAGTTGGGCCTCCGGCTTTGGTTGTGATCTCATGGCTTGTGAGTCTGAGCCCCGTGTCGGGCTCTGTGCTGACAGCTCGGAGCCCAGAGCCTGCTTCGGATTCTGTGTCGCCCTCTCTCTCTGCCCCTCCCCTGTCTCTCTCTCTCTCTCTCTCTGTCTCTCAAAAATAAATAAAGATTAAAAAAAAAATAAAAGAAAAAAAGCCAGCCATGCATTGAAAGGGGCAGCCCAGGACCATGCACATATGATTGTGACACACAGGCGTCAGTTTCCAGGAAACCCAGGAAACACACGATGGAGTCACAGACCTGGCCCATTTGAACTCGGAGGGTGCAGAGGCACCCCTCGAATTTTTCTGCCCGACAGGGACGGTGGTAGTAAACGAGGGGTTTGTGTCTGTGTCACTTGCCCTCCGTATCACACTGCGAAGCTGGAAGGAAATTGTGTTCAGCCCGTGCTCTTCCAGAGCCGGGTCACCGGAGCGGTGATCCCGGGAAGCGCGGTGTGGATCTAAACAGGAGCATTTTCTAAACAGAGCTCCTCGGCCGCTGTCAACATGTCAGCATACGGTTCCATTTTCTACGTGCACCCACCTCGCACAGACTGACCACCCCCCAGAGATCGCGTTTGGGACTCCAGCTGCCTCCAGGGTCCCCTGTGACTCTCATGTCTAAAGCAACGAGCTTTAGAGCCCGGGGCTCCAGCCCGGCATGAATGACCGCTGTGTCAATCAACCACCACCTCGTCCCTCGAGTGACTGCCTGTTCGTCCCTCCTGGGAAAGCTGAATCTTCTCCCTCCACTCTCCCTGGCTTTAGGTATTGGACCGGGCCCCTGCTCCCCTTCGTGGCAATAGTAGGAAAAACGGGAGCTTTTTCTTGGTCTGATTTCCAACCTCGTCCACCGCTGCCCAGCTGTATGATCATGAACAAATCTCTCAGCTTCTCTGGGACTCAGTTACTCATTTTGTGAGATGGACGTAATAATAGTGACCTCCTAGGGAACCGTAAGAACTCAATGGGATAACATACGCAAAGCGCACGGTCACGGGAGGACTCGGGTGCCCGTAACCTCCCTTCCCCAGTTTCTATTCCCGTGTCCAGATCGGCTGCTGGGGCTGCTGTAACAAATTGCCACCATCCTGGTGGCTCTGAACAACACAAACTGATTCTCCCTCGGTGTTGACGCTGTAAGTCCAAAGGCAAGGTGTTCACAGAGCCATGCTCTCCCTGAAGACCCCAGGGAAGAATCCCTCCTTGCTCTTTGAGCTTCTGGCCTCACCCGACCTGTGGCTGCGTCCCTCCAACCCACCCCTGCCTCCGCCTCCACCGACCTTCCCTGTGTCTATCGATTGTCTTCCCCATCTTTTTAGAAGGACACCAGCCGTCAGATTTGGGACCCCAACCAGTGCGGCAGAACCTCACCTTAATTTCACGAATTACCTCTTCAAAGACCTCATGTCCAAATAAGATCACATCCTGAGGTCCCGGCTAGGAATGAATCTTGGGGAAGACGCTGTGCAAACCACTGTAATACTGTAAATTTCTACAAGTGTTTTCGAAGGATAAGACTTTAACTTTCCTTGAAATTTCCCAAACACGTTCAAAGCAAGTGTATTTTATAAACACCTACCAAAATGCTTATTGATTTTTTGTTTCTGCAAAACTTAAGACGTATTCAATTTGACATTTTCATTATTATTAAGGTGCAGTGGCCCAGTGTTGTTTTTCATGGCACGTAACGTGTTTTCACGCTTTCTGCAGTCCAGCTGCCTTGTTGGACAGGTTTCCACGGAGTGCAGATGCCGTTGTCAGGTTACAAATCTGCAGGGAGGTTTTTGAGACAATTCAAACCCTGTGATCTCCTAGATGCTACCATCACTTTCAAAAAATACGTCGTGTTCAAACTGTGTTCCAGGAACAAAAGATCAAAAGTTTGTCGTTCCCGGGTTTTACTACAAGATATACTCCTTGAAAATAAAATTTTGGAAAAAATTCAGCGGCTAAACCACTATTTCAATAACTAAGCAAATTCAGTATGTGTCACTATCTTTATAAAATGTTTAAAACTCTTAATAAGAAGGTTAGAGTGGGAGAGAGCCAAAGCATAAGAGACTCTTAAAAACTGAGAACAAACTGAGGGCTGATGGGGGGTGGGAGGGAGGGGAGGGTGGGTGATGGGAATTGAGGAGGGCACCTTTTGGGATGAGCACTGGGTGTTGTATGGAAACCAGTTTCACAATAAATTTCATATATTTAAAAAATAAATAAATAAAATAAATAAAAATCTTAAGAAGTATTAAATATCAGAGTCTTAGAATCTTAAGAATCAAGGGATCCCAGCGATATTGACTCCCACCTTCTCAGTTTACACTTGAGAAAACTGATGTTCTGAAGGATTAATTGGTGACTCTCACAAGGACGTACAGCTAATTAGTTGCAGAAGCCACATTAGGGTTCGACCTTCATGAGTGAGCTCCTCCCTCCATACCAATATCAGATCTGTAGGTGGGATTTTTAGAGAATCCTTCTAGATGGTATCATTGTCTCAGAAGGCTCTCCCAGCTGCGGGTGAACCGGCCAGGTTTCCTGCTTTCATTGTCACTTGGTGGCTCCAATTTTTAACAGATACACTTGGATATAAAAATTTTCAGAAACCGTTTGGCTTATTTAATGACGATTTTTGTGTAGTCGTAATACAGATCCATGCAGCACCATCAAGAGAGACTTAATACCATATTAAAATATTTCTTGAGCACTGCTCTAGGATGGAAATTCTGATATTTGTTGGAAAAACAAAGATGAAAAAGATCTAGAATACTCCCTCCAAGATTCATAGTCATGGCTTATAAGCTAGTCATTAAAACACTGTATACTGAATTTAATAAGATAAGCAGGAACTTTTATAATGTTAGCCGACAGGGGAAATGTCAAGAAAGGCTTCACGTATTATCTGAGGAAGACACGTAATTGTGGGAAGTATGAAAATAAATGTTAGATTATGAAAGCAGCAGGCACGCTGAGTTCCCAGAAGGCTTCCCTTGTCCACAGCTCATTAAACGGATTCATTCAAAAGGCTTTGTTTGGCTCTTATTCCGGTCTAGGCACCGTGCGACACAAGGCATAAGACAAATGAGTCATCGTGTCTGCCATCAGATGGAGTGGATTATTCTGTCCTAAGACTTAGAATTTGATTGGCTTCAAAGAATTTATAATCCAACTCCACTCATTAGCCAGCCAGAATGAAGAGATCGCCACCCGAGTTTCCATTTGGGGCCTGTCCACGGGATAGGGGGCCCATGGGAAGTAAATCTGTCGTACGGGCGAGTGAGCCTTTGAAAGGGGTCTCTGGGCACGTGACGGAGGAGACCAAGACCCTTGCCATATTTGCAAGCTGATGACTTTGGAAACACCGATTTTTCTTAAATTCGCTCCAGGGCTAATGGAGACATACCAAGACCCAAATCCTAAAGAGTTATTTAAGAGCAGAGACTAAAATGAGGTGTAGTAGATAAACCATTGTCTGGTTCACCAATGCACTGGTCTTCTATCGCTGTACAAGCACACGCTTAGTAGCCCAAAACGGCACACATTTATTAACTTTTTTCTTTGGCGGAAACAATAGGGAAGTTACCTAATGACTTGTTCTAAGGGACAGATGTCTGCCAAACGTGTGCCAGCATCAGCACAATTCAATTACCCACAGCAATGACACCGAATATACACAGAACCACTCTCCTAGCCCATAATTCAAGTTCATTAACTTGCTTAAAATTCTAGATATTCACTGAACAATACAATGCCTATAGTTAGCAATGCTTCTGTGGAGCCCTTAAAAATTTTTAACAGGATAGTTCCCATGTGAACTGTTCTTCACACACACACACACACACACACACACCACAAAGGGACACAAGGAAACTTTTGGAGGCGATACATGTTTATTACCTTGGTTGTGGTGATATCATAGGTGTATGCATTTGCCCAAACTCATCAAATTGTATATTTTAAATAGGTGCAGTTTTGTATGTAAATTAGAACTCGGTAAAGTTGTTTCTTAAGAAGCTTGCCATTCTTATAATTCTAAGCTCATTTAAGTTCTGCTATCAAATACGCTTATGTTTTGATCTTTTCTTTGCATCATCCTCTCTAATCTATGCTTTCATCTGTTTGGCTGCAGTGACATCTCAGTAACGCCTTCCACACCTTCCTTCCCCAAAAGGTTAGAAACCTCACTCATTTCCATGTGTTTTTGCACATGAGCATTTCTTCCAAGAAACCCACCAATGTGAATTCAAATGAGAAGAAACTAAGACGCTCAATGGGGTCTACTAAAGCCTGTTTCAAGCCTCTCCATCACCTTGACGATTTCTGATGGGATACCGAAATTGGCTGTCATGAGATGTAGCTGTACCATAAAGCTCTTATCCACTCTGGCCCCAGAGTCCTTGTGTTCAAATCCTGCCCCACCAGAGACCAGCTGTGTGACTTCAAGTTACCCACACTCCCAGGCTGAGCACGACAAACCCAGGTTGGTGCTATCATTTCTTCCACAGCTGTAAACACAAAGAATGCGTGAGGTGGTAAGGCAAATGTAGTTACCCTTCTGGAAGCAAAGGCTGTTTTCAACGGTACTATTGGAGGTATTCTCAGCTTCAAAAATATATCACATCTAGGAGCCTGTGTTCTTTAGTACTTTGGGGATAACGGATTACTTTTCTCTTTCTTCAGATCATGGCTTCAAAGTCTTGATTGGCTCCGGGGGCCACTTATAGACACACTGAGAGGACAATGACAAGTTACCGCTGAAGATTACTGACATGAGAAAAGAGAAAACTTCTCCACAAAGTAGTTCCTGTAAAACCCAGGTGTGGAGCTCATGTCACTCTTTTCATCTGTATAATGAGACGAGAAAACAGTACTTACCTTATAGAATGTTCATGAGGATCCAGTGGTCAAGAAACGTCGAACTCACACCTGGACTCAGAGTTCTGCTCTTGAAATGTTAGCTCTGTTATTATCAATGTCCTCATCCTCACCGTCATCCTTCTGCTTATGGTGCCATCGTCACCACCACCATCTTCATCCTCGTCACCAACATCATCACAACCCTCACCATCACCTCATCATCATGACCACCACCACCACCATCATCGCCATCTCCTCATCTAGCCTTTGTCAGGCTTTCTTTCTGACTCCAAACGTGTTCTGTTTCCCAGGGAGCCCCACCTTTACCCTTCTTCTCTACGACACCACACAATTCCCACCCCCCTGACTGCTATTCAGAGCCCCTCCACCAGCACCTCTGGCGTCACCTCTGCATGGTGATCACCCAAAAGAGTCATTTTGGCCTTTTGTCCTCCTGTTTCTTCTCATTCTTTCTCTAACAATTGCATTCATCATAAAATTCCCATGAGCTCATTTATTAAGAGTATATATTTTCAACCTGTTCCCTTTTTCACTTTCCAATAGGAGATTCACTTTGGATATCCCGCATATAGAAAAACATACTTCAGAAAGACTTTGGTATTATTTCTCCAAACTAAAGTTTTCAGCTGGATTCACTGATTTCTTTTCAGCAAGAAATATAAGACATAATGTAAGTGGTCACAGTGGAAAGGAACCAAACAATTCTGGGAAGCCTTGCCAGGAAGCTATAGAGCCATCCCTACCACGGAGGACTGTTGTCTTATCCCATGGAGGAGGTGATGTGATGGGGAGAAGACAGAATCCCTGAGTCAAACAAGACTCATGGGGCTAGTGGAGCAGACTAGGGTTTATGATCCTATCCCAGAGCCATGCCTCTTCAAGGCTGGCAACAGGGGTACCAGCAGACGAACTTTGTAAAGACTGGGAGTGGGTTGAGAAACGGAAGGCTGATGTTTCATCTCTTCTTGGTCTGCAGTTCAGTGGTGGTAGACCGGACGGCACCCCTGACTCTTTGCTGACACAGGCATGATTGGGTTTCCCTTGGGTCAGGTGGACCTGGGGGGAAACAGACCGCCTTAGACCGTCTTTCCAGTACTCCAGCAAGAGGACCATTTGTAGGAGGCCAGTGAAACCAGAACCAGGGGTCACCGGAAGAAGGCCAGTCAGTGTCCCACATCAGGGAAGTGTAGAGCGGGGCCTCTTGTCATCTCTGGAAACAAATCACACCATGCCACAGGAGGGCAAGCAGGCAGATGCTGGCATAAAGATGGCCTCAGTGCCAGTCTGGGTTTCCCAGAGAAGCAGCGAGCCCAGGAGAACACCCCTTCCCTGTCTTCCCTCCCTCTTTTTAGTCTCAGCCTGGGGAAGGAGGAGGAGGATCATCCCACATGACATCCTTTCACCCTATGCTTCTGGTGTTTGGAATGTAGCACAGATAATGGTCTGCTCGGGCTGTTAGCACAACGTACGACAGACTGAAATTTATGTCCCATCGTCTGCAGGCTGGAAGTGCAGGCTCAGGCTGCCAGAGGGGTCAGTTTCTCCAGAGTCCTCTCTCCTTGGCTTGCAGATGGCCGCTTTCTCACTGTGTCTTTTCTCTGTGCAGGAACATCCCTGGCGCCTCTTCCCCTTCTTATAAGGCCACGAGTCCTACCGGATTGAGACTCCACCTTTCTGACCTCAGTTGACCGTAATTATCTCTTTAAAGACCCTGCCTCCAAATACAGTCATATTGAGGGTTAGGATGCCAATATATGACTTTGGGGTGGGACACAATTCAGCCCATCGCATCACCTAAAGACCCATCATAGGTTCATGGAGAGTCTTTAGAGGAATCGTGATAACACTGACTAATGGCAGGGCGTCGGGAAGGGGCCTCATCCCAACTCCCAGACCTAAGTCCCAGCACTATTGTCAACTAGCGTCATGTTCCCCTTCCTCTAACTCATCCAAAAATATTCTGAACTTCTTTCCATTTATTTTCTTTGCGTGAGGATGGGACTGTGCCCGCTGATTTTGTTCAATCAGGAGCAAGCTTCAGAGGGGTGGGCGTGGCCACGGGCAATGGCAGGGGGTTGGAACAGGTGCTGGGGATGTCATTAGTGGTCACGTGATTTGCCTGAACACATAATATCCCCCATGCCCTGTTTCCTCCCTAAGCTTATGTGTGGATATGTTTCATTGTCTAATCAGATATGAGAGGGCATTGTGGTGTTCCTTTTTTTCTGTAACTGATAAGCTCTTGAATCTGTCTATAAAGCCTACCGGTTTCCTGTTTTTAACTTGTCCATTTTTGCCCAGAAGGAAGAGGTATCTAAAGCTCTTGGGAAAGGATCCCTCTGTATTCAAGGAGATAAATATTCTCTCTTCAAATAAAATCTCTGTAAGAGAAAGTGATGCTAGTACAGCAGTGAGCCTTTCAAGTTGTGCCGCCCACAAGAAAGGACCAAGGCAAGGCCGCTTGGCTCTGTGAATGCCATGGAGTCTTGGAAAGACCCCAAGGGAGTGTCAGCCCTGGAGCCCACGAATCGGTGAACCTTGTTTGCTGCTGTTCCCTACACTTTATGCATGACGCATCTCAGGGAGAGGAGTGTGGCATTGTAACGTGAGGCTGACAAACCCAAAGAGATGAAGGCAGATGACTATAAAAGTCGAATCTCTCTCTGGCAGTACCCCTGCCACAACTAGGACTACAACGCTCTCTAACGCCATGACCCTTGTGTCCTGCAGCATGTGACACTGTCTGTGGGCCCTCATGCAGGTCTCTTCTGCAGCCCAGATCCACCATTCTGGTCCTAAAGAGCTGTGGGCACACGTTCCGCCTTATCCTCCCGTGCTCTGGCCATTGCCTTAGCCCGAAGCGTTTTCGTGCCCCTTCCTCGCCATCACTTGTTTCCTCCACGACCTCAGAGACCTGTTCCAGATGGCCTCCCCAGCCCCGCTGACTGAGGTGGAAACCTTCCCTCCTGCTCCGACGGCCGCTCTTCTCTCCCCGCGGCTGACACCCCCTGGCTGACTTGTCTGTGATCTCTCGTGAGCTGAGAGCTGTCACAGGCAGGGCGTGTCACGCCCGTACATCCTCAGCACCTGGCAGAACCTTGGGCCTATGGAGAGCACTCAGTAGTGGCCAGGAGACCATGTATCAGAGAGGCATCCTTGGAATTTAATGACTAAACTCGTTCTTCGTCATACGGAAGAAGTAAGAGCTATCACCTGGTTTACGCTGAGCTGGACAATGAGAGCATTTGTGACATAATCTGCTCTTCATACATCGAAACCCACTCGAGGAAGTCACTCTGCTCATTCTCCTGGACGGGAGCAGACATCAAGTGACAGGAGGTGTGTCAGGGATGCAAAGGAGAGCAAAGTGTCCCTTGGCCAGGTCGTGGTAGGTCCACCGATGAGCAATTAGGAGAGAGCTCACTGAAGTGCGATACTCTGTGGGAATGAGCTTTATATCCATGAACACATCCCGGCTTCTTCTATTTTACAGCTGCACATGCCACTGAGACTGGGTGTCATTGTTCCCTCTAATTATAGAATTTCTATATAAATAGAGCTCAGCTGGTAGTTCAATTTGAGTTATAATGCTGGAATTTTTAACATGACTGTAGGAGTCTGGTACCAAAAAAACGTTTAGACTATTTCAGCGGAAATGCAGATATCAGAGGCATAAGTTCATATTAAAATATTGACAAGTGGCTTTCTTGTCTAAGTGCAATCTTCTTAGGGAAAGGACAAAAGATGTCCCAGAGTGTCATTTTGTTGTCTTACCTGCATGTGTTCTAAGCTTCAGGACACGCTAATGTATCACTGGGAAAGATGGTATCTGGCCATGTCCCCTCCGTAATTGACCATCCAAATACACAAGGGTCCAGCGTAGCAAGAAGACCAACACCGGGAGACAGAAGCCACGGTCTCTTCATTGTTGGCTTCCACGAGGGAACTGGCCCTAGCCCCCATCTAAAAAGTAGGATAATTTAATTAGGAACAATCTTTTTTAACTCTCAGATTTGAGTTCTCTCTATTTGGCTGGGACCAGACATTTCCTTCCCATGCATATGCTGGTGTTCACTTGCACAAAACAGAGACTTAAAAAAAAAAAAAAAAGCAAACCTAATTTTGAAGACCAGAGTTGGAACACCCTCCAAACCGCCGCAGCGCACCAAAATGAAAGCAGAGCGCCCCACGGCCTGGTTCCGGAAGTCACCGGCCGGATGGCCACGCCCCCTCCAGCGGATCTTCTGGCAAGCTAGCCACCACGCTGTTGCGGGGGATCTTTGACTTTTCTTTTTAAATTGTGAACTGTTTCAAGTATGAAACATAAAAGGCACCTACACACCCAAGCACTCAGGTTTCATAGGTCTTAAAGTTTGCAAGGTCTTAAAGTTTACAACGTTACTGGTAGAGCCCTATGAGTTTTCCTAGAAGAAATAAATTGATAAAGATCCATTAATAATCCTGTGCTTCCAAACGACATGTATGTCTCTCTAGAGGTTGACATATATCATATCCGCATATTTTTATCATATAGTCTATGAGTAATATATATTATATATGAACATATGTATATAGGCCTGCATTTATATCTATGATAATACTTGCGATTATATACACAAGTCTTCTATAATCTTGTCTTTCATCAACTGGATACTTTTTTTGAAGTATAATTAACATACAATAAATATTAGTTTTAGGCGTACCACATTGATTCAACAATATGAGTTTGATACTCTTGAAGAGCGATGGTCAGTTTTGTTTTTAGAGAACTTTCTTTGATTTGATTTGATTTGTTTGTTTCAGAAATGCTCACCAATTTGGTCAGAAACCAAATTACTAACTGGTGTGAAGTATTTGATTTTCTCTTTTTTTCCCGGTGTCTTAAGGTGGAAGCTTAAGATTTGGGACCTTCCTTCCTTTCTAATATGAGTAGTTTTTACTATCAATCTCCCTGTAAGCCCTGCTTTAGCTGCATCCTACAAATTTTGAGATATGATGTGTTCATAATTTTCATTACGTTTGAAATATTTTTACTCTGCATTTCCTCATTGATTCATGGTTTATGAGGTGTACTATTTAATTTCCAAATATTTACAGATTCTCCAGATAGCTTTCTGTTATTAATTTCTTTTCTTTTTTCTTTTCTCTTTTTTTTTTTTAACTTAAGAAAACACTTCGTGTGCTTTTGTTCTTTTAAATTTGTTGAAACTTACTTATGGCCCAGAGAGCAGTTATCTTGACAAATGATCCATGTGCACTTAAAAACATAAAATTTCTTCAGCTGTTGTGTGAAGAAACATCAATTTAGCGAAGTCGTTCGTTTGGGTCTCCTGTATCTTCACTGAGTTAGTGCCGGTTTTTTTCTCTTCAGTACGGAGAGGGGAGTATTAACGACCTCAGCTCTAATTATAGATCTATTTCTCCAGTTCTATCAGTTTTGTTTCATATATTTTGAAATCCTTTTGTTAGGTGCATACACATTTATTATTGTCATCCTCTTCTTAGGGAATCAATCCCTTTACCATAGTGTAATGTCCTCTTTAACCCCAATGATAGTCTTTGTTTGGAAATTTACTTTGTATTAAATAAATATAGCTACTGCAGCTTTTTGTTTGTATGGTACATCTTTTCCCATACGGTTACTTTTTCTCTATCTTTATATTTACAGTTAGTTTCTTGCACAGCACATAGATGGGTCTGATTTTTACCCAATCTCACAGTATTTTCACTTCGTGTGTTTAGACCATGCACATGAATGTAAGGATTGGTATTTTGGATTTAAACACACCATGTTGTTAGTAGTTTTCTACTCAGTTCATCTTTTCTTTGTGCCCTTATTCATCTTTTCCTGTCTTCTCCTGGATTATTTCCATTTTGATTCCATTTTGATTTCTATTTCTGAATTATTATATAAACCTCTTTAAAAAATTCTCTGGAAACAACAGACATTGGCGAGGATTTAGGGAAAGGGGAACCGTTTTGCACTGCTGCTGGGAATGCAAACTGGTGCGGCCACTCTGGAAAACAGGATGGAGTTTCCTTAAAAAAATTAAAAATAGAACTACCTTATGACCCAGCAATTGCACTACTAGGCATTTATCCAGAGGATACAAATATGCTGATTCAACGTGGCACATGCACCCCAGTTTATAGTAACACTATTAACAATAACCAAATTTTGGAAAGAATCCAAGTGTCCACTGACTGATGAATAGATCAAGAAGATGTGGTGTATGCAGACGATGGAATATTACTCAGCGATCAAAAAGAATGAAATCTTGCCATTTGCAACAAGGTGGATGGGACTGGAGGGTATTATGCTAAACGATATAAGTCAGTCAGAGAAAGATAAATATATGATTTCACTCGTATATGGGATTTAAGATACACAACAAATGAACATAGGGAAAGGGAAGGAAAAATAAGATAACAGAGATAAGATAAAAACAGAGAGGAAGGAAAACCATAAAACACTCTTAAAGACAGAGAACAAACTGAGGGTTGCTGGTGGGGGGGAGGTGGGTGGGGGGATGGGCTAGATGGGGGATGGGCATTAAGGAGGGCACTTGTTGGGGTGAGCACTGGGTGTTGTATGTAAGAGATGAATCACTGGGTTCTATTCCTGAAACCAATACTACACAGTATATTAACTAACTTGAATTTAAATAAATAGCTTTTTTAAAGGTAGCCATGGGGAGAAAAACAATAAAATCAGATCTCTATCTCACACAATCATGACAAAAACAAATTCTAGACGGAAAAAAAGATCTAATTGTAACTATGACACTAAAAATGTGAGAGTTCTGATTCCTACCTGGAGATGTAAAAAGCTGGAAAAAAATGTCACTCATATTTTTACAATGTAAACTCCCCGTCGAGTTGTACCCATCAGAGAGCGAAGGTCACAGAGCAGACAAATAACCCCAAATTTGCAGAAAGACCAGTGCCTAGGGGAAGAGATGAGACTCTGCTATTTGTTGATATGGGGCAGAAGCAGCTGGACCCTGGTAAGTAGAATTCTGCTAGAATTTTCCGTAAATTGGTGAAGGCCAAGTGCAGGCAACCCCTGGGGGAAGCAGATGATTGAGGCAGGAGGGTTTTTTTTTTTTTTAACATTTATTTATTTTTGAGATAGAAAGAGACAGAGCATGAATGGGGGAGGGCCAGAGAGAGGGAGACACAGAATCTGAAACAGGCTTCAGGCTCTGAGCTGTCAGCACAGAGCCCGACACGGGGCTCGAACTCACAGCCCTCACGGACCGCGAGATCATGACCTGAGCTGAAGTCGGCCGCTTAACCGACTGAGCCACCCAGGCACCCCAGGAGGGGTTTTTTTAATCACACACCCCTACCAGCTGCTAGGGGAGAACTGAGGAGTCCCCAGAAAGCTCATCAGAAACTCTATCCACCCCCATCAGGTCTCAAGCATCAGTTAGAAGTACTCATGAAAGGGGCGCCTGGGTGGCTCAGTCAGCTAAGTGTCCAACTTTGGCTTAGGTCATAATCTCGCCATTTAGAGTTCCAGCCCCACGTCGGGCTCTGTGCTGACAGCTCAGAGCCCGGAGCCTGCTTCGGATTCTGTGTCTCCTTCTCTCTCTCTCTCTCTGCCCCTTCCCTGCTCTCTCTCTCCCTCTCTCTCAAAAATAAACATTAAAAAAGTACTTACGAAATATTGTGGAGAAAGATACAAGAGATTCTGCCAGAGAAAAGGAAGAGTGAAAGCTGAATATGGGCCAGACATGAGGAGAAACCTCTAGAAAACCAGCCCCCCATCCAAAACACAAGGTGTTGCTACAAGAATTTGAAGCCTGCGGTTCCCTGAAGGTAATGATCATAACGACCTCAAACCCACTCAACTCCTAGGAAAACCAAGGGTCAAACAACCTCAGACCCGGGTCACTGAGCCATGGCGCACAAGCCAGGTCCAGCCCACCGCCCACTTGGTGAAGGAAACTTTTGGGGACACGGCCACACCCACCTGTTTCCTTATCCTTGGGGGCTGCGTTCAAGCCACAATGGCAGAGTTGCAGAGAACTTGTGGCTCATGAGTCTTAATATACTGGTCACTTGGCCCTTTACATAGAATGTTTCCTGACCTTTTGACTAGATTAACCCAAAACTGCCCCAGAAAGAAGGAGCAAAGGGAAAGACGTGCCCATGTCGGAGCCTAAAACCATTTCCTCGTTTCTACTGTGGGAATCTTCCAACAAAATCTACAAGGTATAAACAACAGAGAGGGAGGGAGAGAGGGAGAGAGAGGGAGAGAGGGAGAGAGGGAGAGAGGAGAGAGCAACACGTTCTCAAGACACAAAACAATAAACAAAACTCAGCTGTGATACAGATGTTGTGCCTGATGGGGAACCTACAATAACAATTCGCAGCATGTTGACGTTGGAGTCTCTGATGGAAAAGGTGTAGGACATGAAAGCAGTATCCGCAGAGAGATGGAAACTGTAGGAAAAAGTCAGAAATGTTAGAAATGAAAAATTCGGTAGTAGAAATGCAGGATGCTCTCGTGGGCTCATCGTGTAGCCGAGGAAAGGAGCAGAGTCCTTGACAATGTACCGCGCAGAGTCACCTGGCGGAAATGCAAAGGAGAGACTGCAGGATAAGAAGATATTCCGACCCCTGGGAAAAAATATCAAATAGGGGCGCCTGGGTGGCTCAGTCACTTCAGCGCCTGGCTCTTGAGCTTGGCCCAGGTCATGATCTCACGGTTTGTGAGATGTAGCCCTGTGTCGGGCTCTGCACTGACAGCACAGAGCCTGCTTGGGATTCTCTCTCCCTCTCTCTCTCGCTCTCGCTCTCACTCTCTCTGTCCCTCCCCCACTTGCTCTGTCTCTCTCAAAATAAATTAACGTACTTAAAAAGAAAATTTAAAAATATATTAAATAGTTGAGCATATGTGTTGTTGGAATCCCAAAAGAAGAGAAAACATTGCACAACAAAATTCTATGAAACAATGACAGCATTTTCCAAAAGGATTTGTAAATCCCCAACCCCAGATCGATGAAACCCAAAAACATTAAGCAAAATGTATATTAAAAACAAAAACAAACAAACACAAAACAGAGACGAATTTTATTCTGTCGAAAACAAAAGACAAAAAAACAGTCATGAGGTGAGCCAGATTTTAAAAAAAGGCATTTAATAAAGGGGAACAATGGTAATAATTTTAGTAGAATTCCAATCAGACTCCATGCAAGTAAAAACATAATGCACTGACACATTTAAAATTCTGAAAAAAAAAAGAAAATCTGTCAATTCAGCGTTTAATACTCTGAAATATAAAATACTCAGAAATATAAAATAAATAAAAGCTTTTTCAGACAAATGAAAACTGAGGGAATTCATTGTCAGCAGACGTACTCTACAAGAAATGTTAAAATTGGGGCACCTGGCTGGCTCAGTTGGTAGAACACGTGACACTCAATCTCAAGGTCATGAGTTCGAGCGAGCCCCAATGGGTGTAGAGATTACTTAGAAATAAAATCTTAAAAAAAAAAAAGAAAGAAATGTGAAAGCATTCTCTTCAAGGCAAAAGGAATATAATATCAGCCAGAAACTTGAGTCTACAAAATGAAAAAGAGAGTGAAAAAAATGTAATAAATAAAAGTAACTTAAAGTTCATTTTCTTATTCTTTTAAATCACTCTATGTGATAATTAACTGTGTAAAACAAAATATCATAACGCTTCATAGTCTGTTTATAGTTATGTAAAATTCGACTCTATGGCAATAACATTGCAAATAAGAGGGATGAATTTGGCATACACAATTGTAAGGTTCGGACATATGAAGAGGTATAATATGAATGGCATATAAGTTCTGATTAAGTGACCATCTACATTTTAAACTTCGGACAATCACCAGGAAAATTTTCTTAGCTTTGTTTACTCCGGTATAGTTAACACACAGTGTTATATTAGTTTCAGGAGTACAATATCGTAATTCAACAATTCCATACATCACCCAGTGCTCATCATGACAAGGGCACGCCTTAATCCCCATCACCTAATACCCCCATCCCCCAGCTCCACTCCCTCCCTCCCATAACCATCAGTTTGTTCTCTATAGTTAAGAGTCTGTTTCTTGGTTTCTCTCTCCCTCTTTATTTTTCTTTGCTCGTTTGTTTTCTTTCTTAAATTTCACATATGAGTGAAATCATATGATAGTTGTCTGCTCTGACTAATTTCACTTAGCATAACACACTCTAGTTCCATCCACATTGGTGCAGGTGGCAAAATTTCATTCTTTTTGATTGCCGAGTAATATTTCATTGTATATATACCATATCTTCTTTATCTACTCATCAGTCGGTGGAGATTTGGGCTCTTTCCATGATTTGGCTATTGTTGAGAGTGCTGATATAAACATTGGGGTACAAGTGCCCCTCTGCATCAGCACTCCTGGATCCCTTGGGTAAATTCCTAGCAGTGCTATTGCTGGGTCATAGGGTAGGTCTATTTTAATTTTTGAGGAACCTCCACATTGTTTTCCAGAATGGCTGCACCAGTGTGCATTCCCACCAACGGTGCCAGAGGGATCCCCTTTCTCTGCATCCTCTCCAACATCTGTTGTTTCCTGAGGTGTTAATTTTAGTCATTCTGACAGGTGTGACGTGATATTTCATCGCGGTTTTGATTTGTATTTCCCTGATGATGAGTGATATTGAGCATCTTTTCATGGGTCTTTCTGCCATCTGGAGGTCTTCTTTGGATAAGTGTCTATTGTTAACTTTTTTTAGCACAGTTTTTTTCTTTTTTTAAAAAAAATTGGGTCTTTTTAATGGTTTTTATAACGTACCGTCATGTTCTTAATGACTTGAAGCCTATTTACCTAAAAATGTTTCAATTTGGTATTTTACATGTCAGGTCCCCCTGGTGTGTTCACCTGGGTGTATTTTCCAGAGGATTTTCATAGAGGTGTTTGCCATGTGTGTTTCTAAATTTTGAAATGGCACCGATTTTGCACGTCAATCCACAAATCCTCAATGGGGAAAGAAACCCTCCATTTACTTTTGGCGTTCCATTTGATTCTTCCAGATGGCTCAGCAGGCTCACTGGCCTAGGACCAATTTTTATATTAATCCCTGTAATTAGATTTTCCCTCACCTCATGTGTACGGTAAATCTGGACTCCGCAGCGAGGCAAATTCTGGTCCGGAGGTTTCTTTGCTCCTAGAAGACATTTCCCAGAGGCAGGGCAGGCCTGAGCATCCCCCATCTGGACAGACAGGACGCGCCATCCCTCCGCCTCGGGCCAACAGCTCCCCTGCATCGCTGGGTTCATGCCTGGGCTTTCAACCCGCTTCCCCCCACTCCCTGGGCCCCGGGCACCGGGACCGCTGCCCAGCCAGCCTCTCAGCCACACGAGGCACCCGGGACTCTATGTCGGCAGCTCTTTCTTGGAGACTCAACCTCGTTTAAAAACCAGAAATGCACAAATGTATTACTTTGGCAAATCTTAAAAAAAGAAAAAAGAGTATCCCTAAAATGTTTCTGCCCCGACTCGGTGATACTAGGGACACCCCCTGGGAGACTATTCACCACATCTTCAGCCTCTGTCTGTCTCCCCACCAATCCGCCGAGGGCACTTCTGACCCCTGAGAATCTTCTGGACCCATAAGCACACGCCACAGCTTCGGAGGCCGCTCCCCTCCTTGTAGCCTGGTGCACGCGCCTGGGCATGTATGAAGTTGGAGTGCGAATCTGGAGTTATGTCGCCCCCCTCCCCGCCCCCCGGTGCACATCAGTACATCCCTGCTTCCTCAGCTCTCGTCCCAACAAAGTAGGATTTACATGTCTCCCCATACGGATAAAGATATGTTTCCAAGGCAACTCTCTGCCCAAGATGGGGTTTTCTGGGGGACTCTCTTCCCCCCTCTTACCCAGCCCCCCGTATTCTGGCTGCACTGCACCCCCATCCTGCCTGAAGCTGGCTGGACTTGGGGAGCACGCAGCTTTACTGCAGGAAGACTGCAACCCCAGAGCGACAGTTAGGAGATGCGGGTTCCAGTCCTGCCGTCTCCGTAAGTCACAGCGCACCCTTACACAGCCCCCGGGTAACTCTTGGCTTCTGCCAAAACCCCTCACCCACAAACCCACACTGTAATCCTCTGTTCATGAGCCATCCTTGTGCATTGTGGAAAGAATTCACCGTTGTACCTTGAGCCAACAGGACAGGGCTCGAACTGGTGCTTCCAGACTGGAACCCATGTGACTCTGACAGGCCAGGTCCAGTGAGTATAGGACTAAACAGAGGCGAGTTTCAAGGTGGGGTGTGGCGGGGGGGAAGCGAGGGGCCATCTCCGAGATGTCTGGGAACCTCCAGAATGACACACACCCATTCCAGGAGGAGAAGCCCTGGAGAAGGTGGTGCCCAGGTGTGGTCTTGGTGGGTGAGGCATCCACAGAGTCAGGTATGAGCCAAGCTGGAACAGCAGAGGGAACACACATCCCAAATCTGTCTAGGACAGAAATTTCCTGCTGGGAGCTCACTTTTGCATTAAACCTGTAGATCAGTTTTGGGATCTGAGAACTGAAGTCTTTCTTATGTGGAATGTCTCAATCCGTGAACACAATGGATCTCTATTTCCTTAAGCTTTCTTTGATTTCCTTCATCAGCACTTTGCAGATTTAAGCATGGAGATCCTGTATGTTTTAAGTGTCTCTTATTAATTCCTTTTTTTTTAGTAGGTTTCACATCCAGCACAGAGCCCAACGTGGGGCTTGAACTCATGACCCTCACGTCAAGACCCGAGCTGTGCTGCACAATCAGAGGCTTAACTGACTGAGCCACCCAGGCTCCCCCTTAATTACTTTTTTAGGGAAACAAAATCGGCCGCTTCTTGGAAACAGTCATCCCAGTTCTATCAATTCTAAAATTATTAAATCAAAGCTGTAACAAGATATCAAAGCATCGATTCTCTAGCTTGAATGTTCACAGTGATTAGTACTTGTCCTAGGTGCTAGCCCTTAGGCTGTACGATCAGAAAATTTTGAGCTATGAGTCCTACAACTGTATGTCTGTCTGTCTACCTACCTGCTTTCATCCATCACCTACTTGCCAATCTATCATCTCTACATACCATTGCCGTCCCTCCACCATACGTCTACCTATCCGTTTATTGATCTGTCTATCCATTTCCCCGTCATCTATCTATCGATCTTTAACTTCCATCTTCAAGGCACTTTACTCAGCAGCTCGGGATGAAGGAAGGTATAATTTGCCTTTCATTTACTTGTCTTCTCTCTTATTATTCTGCTTTCCTCACCCTTTAGGCCTCATCTGAATTATTAGTATGCACGTTCTTCAAAAAATACACACTTGGATGGAAACTAAAGGTCATTCACCTCCACATTTTGACAGCAGGGACCTTGGCTAAGTCAGTGTTTGTGCTCTTTGAGTTCCTAGGAAGACCTGTCCAGTGACTGAACACTTCTACCGTGCTCAAGATTAATGAACACAGTAGAAATGACATTTTAATTCAAATATTTAGACATTCACAGAGCCTTCATTTCATAAGTGATCCACTCAGATGAGATACTATTATCTTAAGCAACGTAAGATTAATTGGAAATAAGAGAGACTGACTATAATTCAGGATTAAAAAATATTCATGTGATTGCAATGATTTCTTTTATAATTCACGCTAATGCAAATTCCAGAAGATAAATGTATCTATAACCCTTGTTGTGGCCAGTAGTGGACAGGATATGACTTTTAAGATCTAAAACAAATTTAAATTTAAAATGAATTAAATTTCTATTATCACAGTCACCTCTCTTAAGCCTCCTAATACTTTAGGAAACGGACTGAATTCTGGAAGAAAAAAAAAGCAGTTGCTCAAGATACATTTTGTGTGTGTGTGTGTGTGTGTGTGTTCAGGCTAAAAGCTAGACTACCTTTAACTGAGAGATATACAGAGCCTTATTTTCCCAGAGAAGTCAGATCTATTTTGATGCCTTCTAATTTGAAAATAAGATGTTATAATATATTATAAACTAGTAACTTCATTATTCAGACATTGCACACACTCTTCTAGATTTCTTAATTACAAACTTATGACCACGTATCAACCAAGCACTCACAGTATGAGATGACCCTTTTCAAATTACCCTAGAGCTGTATCCACCCTAGAGCACAAGCTTTGGAACGGAACCAAGAGAGAATATAGGTAGGAAGAGTAGGGAGGACCATTTCTATGGGCTGACGTCGTGATTCCCAGTGGGACCAAGAGAGAATATGGGTAGGAAGAGTAGGGAGGACCGTTTCTGTGGGCTGACATCATGATTCCCTCAGGGCCAGTATGGTGCCATTAACTCAGCTAGCCAACCTTCAGCATCAGTTGTACACCTGATGGAAGGTACTAAATTCATGTCTGTTGAGCAGAGTGAGCCTGGATGGGTGGAAAAAAGCAGTCATTAGGGTCAGGCGGACATACACAAATGTCTGTACAAACGAAACAGAAGTCGCCAGGTACCAAAAGACAAGTAGATGAAAATGGCAGAGTATTCGTGGAAGGGAGAAACAACAATCAATGATGGTTAGGAAGAGGTGGATGAAAGGAGTTTCATTCTTATCTAATTTTGAATGTGTTCTGGAAGATAAAGCAATAGGCCCTGGGAATCTTGGATGGAAGGAGTAAGAAAAAGAGAGCTTTTCCAGTGACTCTGGCTGAGTTGAAGTCATCCGAGAGCCAAGAGCCAGGAGAACCAAGCCATGAAGAGAGACAGTAAGAAAAGGCATGGGGATTTGGCAGCTCAGAGATGGAATCTCCAGAGAGAGGTGATGGACAAAATTAATCTGCCAGCAGAAGTTATCTGTATTTACCTCGATGTGTGTTTCCTGAACACCACTGCATGCCAATGCCTGGATGGAGAAAGGAAGCATTGTGTTCTGCCTACTGGGTTCCTGGGTCACACAGGTTGGTGGGAGAGATAGCATAGCACATGACTAAGAAAGAGCCAGAAGCCACAGAAGGTGACAATGGGGGGCTCTCAATAGAGTCACATAAAGTTGCTGAATTCTTTGCAGGTGGGAGTGGTGAGATGTAATGTATACTTTTAAACATTCACCACAACGGATCAGGAAAGGGTAAGAATGGAAAGGGTTACCCAGGATGCTCACGGCAATTCGGGCAGGACAGGAAAGAGGGGTAGAGAATAAGAATCTTGGTACAGAAGGTGTATTCTGGAGATAACCGGCAGGTCTTAGTAAAGTATGGGAGAAGATAGGGGTGGCTTTTGAGTGTGGAGCCTGAGAAGCTAGGGGTGCCATTTGCAGAGGAGGAAAAGTCTAGAAAAGGAGCAATGTGGGGCAAGAGAAAAGAGCAGCATGAGCAGTTAAGACCCGAAGTAAGGACTGTTTCGAGTCCTTGACATGTGTCTTCTTCCCACAACCTCACTGCCATTTCCATTCTACAAAAGAGAAAAGGGAGGTCAAATGTGGACAGGCGATTTGCCCAAGATCATGCTGCCGGTGAACAGCAGAGTCGGGGGCCAACCCAGAAAGTCTGAGTGTGTCTCAGAAAATGATGGCTTGGAGGTGTACGTGGAACACGGCAGTGGAGAGGTCAACTCAGCACTCAGATATGGGTCCAGAGCTCAGAAATTATCTTCAGGGGAGGTAGGCAATGGGAATCTCTGATATATGGCGGGTACTTGTTAAGGAATGAATGAGAGCTGAGTCCCTAAGGTAGGTGGTGTTGAGACTTCTTTCCATAAGCAAAAGAAATGAAACATAAGATGCATCTCCAGGGTTTCAGGGAAGGTGTTTAAGGGCAATTCGCAGCAATAGTACCCCTGGCCAGATGCAGGGTGTTATGGAGCCTGAACCCATAGGCTGCAGAGCACGGGGGTGGACGGGGCTCCCTGGCTCTGGGGGTGAGGCCGCAGGAGAGACGGTGGGCCCTGTGGGGCATCAGCCAGCACAGTCAGGGGATGCAGGAACATCCTGCCACAGAGGCCTGATGGGGCATCTCCAATAAAGTGGCCACTCTACAAACACAAGCACAGGCCAGACCAGTCATAAATAACCATGAGGAACATCTCACCTTACATTGTGACTAAGACACATGAGGGCATAAGTAAGAGACACCTTGCATCACATCAAAGTTGCTTCCTGTCTTCAGAGGATGGACCCAGTGCTCGCGTTCTCTCTCTTTCTCTCTCTCTCTCCCTCCCCCTCCATCACACACTGTTATCACCGGCAGAAAGAAGCAAGATGTAAGTCACAATCTCCCTTTATCAGGCACTTCACATTATTCAAAGACTGATTTCATAGCAGAATTTTGTGCCAATCTTTATTCATTGGCAGATTGCTTAGAAATGTCCGCCCACAGGATAGGAAAAAAAACATGGAATAAAGTGAAAGACTGGAGACCCTTTGGCTCATGTCAGGGGTGTTTCTCCTTTATTTAGATTTCTTTTGAGGATCCGGTCAAACTCCATAAACAGCCTCCATTGAAAAGTGCCTGTGCACACACATGTACACACACACACACACACACGCAAACACACACACACACACACACACACACACACACACACACCATCCCCCTGGAGTCACAAACCCATCGGAAATCCACTCACGGACGTCCTAGGGGCCCATACGCTCAGAGAAGGATCCTGGATGTGTTCCCCATCAATATGTAGGTGGAGATGTTATGGGAGGTTACAAAAGATTACCTGGTGTCATTAGAATAGCATTCAGATAATTCCTAGCATTTGTGCTGGGTTACATTTATAATACATTTAGAAATATACTTACGAGAGGAGGCATACTCACTTTATGGAGGTTCAGTGAAAAAATCCAGACTTATTCACCTCCCATATCACTGAAGAAACATGAAAACGTAGTCAATCTTGGAATTTGTTGTATGTTAGGTATCAATTCAAATGCAACATCTGATAAAATGATAAAATACATCAAATACCGTGACACATAAGGAAGCCTATTATTTTATGTAAAACTAGGTGTGGTCAGTCTTTCTACAATGAAATCCTTGTTATGAATTCTTCATTTCAAGTACAAAATGTTCTCTGACATATTTCAGATTACGCATGTATGATTCTTATTTGTCTGTTACTCTCGTCAAGTAAGATTATATAAGTTAAATCGGTCAGTGTTCATTTGTTGTTTTGGTTACAAGGAATAGCAACCTAATTTACTCTGATGAGAACAAAAAATAAAGCGAAGACAAACAAAAAAATGAAGTCAAGGAGCTGAATTGTCGGGCGCCAGCCTGGGCAGATCTGGGCCTCCCACACCTCCCTCAGAGCTTGGCCACTTTGTGTGTTAGCCCTAGGTTCTCAGACCCACATGTGGGCTCCTAGAAGCTACAAGTTGATGACTTTATGTCATTGTTTCTTCTTGCCATCCCAGCAGAAAAATAGAGACTGTTTTCTAGAAAGTTCCACAAAATTCTAGAAGGAAGCTCTTTTCTTGAGTTGAACCTCCTTCATTTGGCACAACTGGCTAGGGGAACGTGCTGCTTGGATCGGTCAACCCAAATATCAAGTCCACCCTTTCCTGAGTCACCTCCAAATCTCAGAGTTAAAAGGTGGTCCCACCTTGACCTCGCAGAATGAGCTTGAAGATGCCTGGCAGGTACCAACAGCAGCCTTTCCCCTGACTTGGGGGCTAGCCCAAGCCTCCGTGACCATAGCCACTGCTTCCTGTTAATGGGCGTCTACCAGCCCTTCGACTGCTCTCTGCCCTGCCCGGGGTTTCCAGTCGCCAGAGGCAACAGATGTGAGCAGATTATCAAACAAGGTCGAAGGTGCCACAGGGGCATATGCACACTCGGAGATGTGCCCACCCACGAGCCCCTCGCAAAGACCTGTCTGGGCGGGGACTCAGGATGAGCAGAGGAACTTTGCCCCTCACTGCTCCCCTCACGCTGCCTCGTCGCCCCAGTCTCGCCAGCTGAGCCCTGTCTTCTGTGTCTTCACGTGAGGTGACCTTGCAGACTCCCAAGGCTTTGAAGGCACCAGGAGCCTATTTATAGGATATATTTACACAAACAGGAAACACTTTTATATTATCAAACTTAAGAGCATTCAAATTCAATCTGAAATTCCATTTCAAGGTGTACTTAAGACGTTCTGACAATTGTTTTTAAAAGCTACAACTATTCTTGATGGAAACTTCTACTGGGGCAAGACACAAATGCTAACTTATTGTCATGTCCCCACAGAAGGAGAGGAAAATCAGTTGCTCGCAGACTTAATTACAGCAGAGTGGAGGAGAAGGGATGTTTTTTGAAATATTGGGAATAAAAAAAATACGTAACAGAATACCTTATTCGCTTGCAGAGGTACCTGGGGGGTCCTGCACAGGTGGCCCTGTGTCCCAAAGGAAGAATGGGATCGAGCCGTGTGTTAGGTATCACAGGTTAATAGTGAGTTTTCTCTCCCCTACCAGCACGGGCACTGGGCCACAGCGACCCCCTGGGCACTGCACTGTGGAGCCCCCAGGGCTGTGCTCTGTAATGCCCCCCCACCCCGGCTCACCATCTCTTGCCCTGCAGGTGCCGAGGTCCCACATCCTCCTCTTGAGCTGACAGGTGACACTCGCTCGCAGCTTCCCCGGCAGCTCAGCCTCAGCTACGTGGGATCGGTTCTGGCCACCAGAATCTCCCTGGAACTAACGGAATCCGATTTTAGGGGTGACCACAGCCCCGTCCGTGCCCCGCAGTCTTTTTTCTCTCTCTCACTGTTTGCATGGCCGGAAGTCACGAAATCCACAATTACAAGGAGCGGCGTAGGCCAGTTGGCTGAATTATCGTAGATGAGGCTGCCTGACCCGGGCCGACCGCAGCAGGGGCAAAATTGTGCCACACTCTGGAGCCTTGGATTGTTTTTCCCCTGCAACATTGCCCATCCTATCATGACCAGGGCAACGGTAGGGTGATGCTTCCAACGTCCCCCTGTGAGCCTCTGCTACAGTCTTCAATGTATTAGGGCATCACCGCTGTTACGTTTCCCTGCGGTGGCAGGTCTTAGTCACGCCCAGTGTTGTCATATTGCAACGTTGTATTATCCCATCAACAGATACCAAGCATTGATTACACTGTCCTATGATAAGATGTCACAGTACGTATCTAGCACCCAGTGCCGTCTTCAGTAGCTCTGTGCTGCTCCTCTGGTTTATGATTCTAAAAATACTTGAAGAAGTTCCTTTAATTCTTACCACCGAAAGCTGCTGAAAGAGGGAAGCCAATAAACCTGCTGGCAGAATCATCAATAATATTCATTCATCCATTCGTTCACTCAACAAACATTTGAGTTTCCATCAGTCGCATATCAAGAGCCCAGATAAAAAGTATGCCAACAACACAGGCACATTGTCTGCCCTGAAGGAATCCAGGTAGCTTGTGGGGATGACCGCCACTTAAAATGATCATTAGCGTGAAATAAAATAGCAGTGCCAGCTATAAATCATTTGGGGGAAGGCAGAGAAGTATTATTGTAGTCAGGAAGGGGTGGACGCAGGAGCGTAAGAGAGTTTCTTGGAGGACACGTTCTGAGCTGACAGTCTTTGACCAGGGTGGGTAAGCGTGACCAGGCAAATGAGAGGCATCTCAGGAAAGGGGAGCGGAAGGAGGTCCACCGAGCTGGCAGGAGTTTGGGACAGACAGACAGACGGGTGCAAACCGGAAGGTCTTGAACGTGTTGGATTGTAAAGTTCCTGCAAGGGAGACAAGGTGTGGCTGGGAAGGTAACCCAGGGTCAGATCAAAGAGAAGGTGGGTCAGGAGTCTGATAATTTCTGTTCTCCAAGCAAAATGAAGGGAGGGTTTTCCAGATGTTGCACAGACTGATTTGCCAGCGCTGAAGGCAGGGAGACAGGCGCGGGGCCGAGCGTCTAGGGCCAGGGGGCTGGAGAGCAGGCAGGTTGGAAAATGCCAGGGGAAGGACATCTGCAGGAATTGTAGCTCAAAGGAGGCGAGGAGGGTTGTGTGCCTCCCAGCGCTCTTGATACAAAAGATTAATTGTTTTCTGCTTATAAAAGGAGTACGAACTTATCACACAGAATCCGGAAAGTAACGAAGTACAAAGGAGAGCAGAAAAGTCATGGAGGGGCACAGTGTCACTAGAGCCACCACAAAGGGCAGGTAGTGATTGCTTCAAACATCCGTGAGCGCAGGGGTCGCCCCTGGGGTGATTTGCAATAACCTGTGCAACAGTCCTCCACCAACGGTTACTGTCTGTTCCTAACAGTGGGTTCCCTGAGCTCAACAGCCTGAACCCTAACAACCTCCCAGCTGCTGGTGGGTAAGACCCCGAGCGCTTTTAGCAGGACCTGCTCTTTAGCAAACGATCTTTAATAATAAGCCAGGTAGAGGGATATCCTACAAAGTATTTTATTTTATTGAGGTACAATATTCAGACTCTGCTGTGTGCCGCCACCAGCCTGAGAATTATCGCTCACTGTTAATTATTCCTCTTATTGTATCTCAGACGCAAAAAATTGTCGAAGCGACTTACGGTTTATAATTAGAAGCTCTAACATCCCCCTGGGGCCCTCTCCCCAACATGGAATTATTTCTACAACAGTGTCAGTGGGTGGTTATGTTGGCCTTCTCTCTGGAAACTACTTCTCCGCTTACAGAGCCATGCAGATTTAATGGGAAGAATCCCCAAAGACCGGGCTCTGTTAATTAAGTGAAACGAAACCATCTTACACCAGGACTGGTGGGCATTCACTCACAGACTGTTCGAGGGAGACAAGAATGAGAAGAATCGGCAATCGGCTGCATTTTAAAATCTAAAATTAAAAGGATTAGAAAAAATATGTTTTAATGCCCCTAATATAAGTCTTGGGGATTTTTCTGAAGTTGTACTTGTCGAAAACAAAAATTAGCTTGCGGTACTATAAGTGACCGCTCCCTACGTGTTATAAAAATGTGTATTTCTAGTTTAAAAAATGGGCACAGACCAAGGCGACACTTTATTAGCGCGTGGCCGATTTCCCCAAAACGGGAAAGAAAAATGGCATCTCAGAAAGCAGTGCCGTCTTGTGACAGACCTCAAAGGGGAGAGAGTGGTTCACCTGTCAGAATGAAGGTAATGAAGAAGCCACAGCTCAGAGAAAATTATGCCCATTTACACTAGTATGTGTTTGATCTATTTCCTTAGTCCTGTGACACTTGACATTTTCACTTGTCAGTATTTGGACTTTGACAAACAACCTCATGAAGCAAATTCTGTTGGAATTTTTGTGCTTATAAAACCCGGAAAAGAATGGCGTTCATGTCATTTTATTTTTCTTGGCTTCAGATTTCAAAATGAAGTCTTTTTTTTTAAATTTTTTTTTAATGTTTATTTATTTTTGAGACAGAGAGAGACAGAGTATGAACGGGGAGGGGCAGAGAGAGAGGGAGACACAGAATCAGAAACAGGCTCCAGGCTCTGAGCCATCAGCCCAGAGCGCGACGCGGGGCTCGAACTCACGAACCGCGAGATCGTGACCTGAGCCGAAGTCGGACGCTTAACCGACTGAGCCACCGAAGCGCCCCAGGACATACTTTATATTTTTAGAGACACACCCCTCTGATCTTTTCCTGTGCATGTGTAGGGAAAAGGAGCCACCCGTTCTGTGGAGTTGGACGCTCAACCGACTGAGCCACCCAGGCGCCCCAAAAAATGAAGTCTTTTTAAAAGGCTTTACTGCTTAGAATTTGGTCTCCTTCGGCACTTGGGTCAAGAGACCCATCCTTGTCTGTCCAGAGCTCCTCCCAACAAGTAGGAGGGCTTAATTTTTTCAAGTCTTCTGGCATAGGTTAGAACTATATCAGAGGGTATGTCCTAGCAAACACAGTGGGAATTTTTTTAATGTGTATTTATTTATTTGAGAGAGAGAGAGAGAGCGGAAGAGGGGCAGAGAGACAGGGAGAGAGAGAATCCCAAGCAGATATGGCCTTGATAGTGTACAGCCTAACACGGGGCTTGATTTCACAAACCGTGAGATCCTGACCTGAGTCAAAAGCAGGAGTTAGATGCTTACCCGACTGAGCCACCCAAGTGCCCCAAACACAGTGTTTTCAATAATTATAATAATAACAATAATACAAGTTAAAGGGAGGTCTATGAAACCCACAATATTCTGCCTCTAAAAATGTAAGCTATTTGATTTTTACCAGTTCAGTTTGAATCCGCCATGTTATTGAGCAAAGACTTGTGGCTACTTAATTTTTGTTTCACATGAAGCAGGCCCGACTTCGAGACGTCTGCTCAGATCCCACTTTCACAGAAGAAATAACAAAGATTACAGAAGCCATCTGGATCCATGAACCAGGACAGAGGATTACAACCCATCTTCCAGGAAGGTTAATTCTCAACACTGATAAAAGGCTTTGTGGAACATATTAACGTAAGAAGCCTGGTTTCTCTCTGTATCTGGGGTAAAATAAGAGGAAAATGGGAGTGAAAGCATGGTTTGTGGCAGATGATGATTTAATTTCAGCAGATGAGAGGAGGGAAGGTAGAACTATGTAGCAACCAGCGGCCGTATTTCCTCATCTTTTCCATCAAGGAGCACAACAGAACAGGGCAAATAAGGCTAAGGGGCAAGGAGTCCTGGGGCAGGAGGAAAGAAGTTACCTCCCTTCTCTGCATGACTGAAAGATGCGCATGTGAACTCAGAAGCTCCCATTCTTCAGAAACCACAGGGAACGTGGAGTTCGGCAGCGCTGGAGAGGAGAAGTATGGTCCCGCAATTTAGTGGAGAAAAATCCCGGACTCCTGCCAACTAGAAACCAGAAACAAGATTTCCCACAATCAGTTCCAGAAGGTTTGATTAAAATGACAAAACTTGGCATGGCACCTTAAAAGGGCTCACGACAAAGAAATCCCATGCTTTCTTGGAAGAGTCATCCCGCCGACATGAAAGGTAGATGCCAGAGGCATCGCTTACCTGGATTTTCTGAGAGTGTGGACAAGATCGAGAAGCAGACACAGGTTCAAAGCTCATGGAAAGTGTGATGAAATCAGGAAGAAGACGCTGTTGATTCACACGTACAAAGACGCTTAGGTTCTGTGCTTCCCACCCCCGCTCTCCTCCCACACCCCCACCCCCAGCAAAGAAAAATAGTAAGAAATAAACATGAAACTAAGATGTGAACTTCCTTCCCCCTCTTGGGTAACGCTGCATGGTCCCCACTAGCCAATAAGGTCGATGGGGCCCTTGAGATACGCCTGGTCCAAACTGAGATGTGCTGTGTGTAAAATCCACGCCAGACTTCGGAGACTTAGTGTGAAGAAAGCAATTGATACCCTATTCATTTTAAAATTTTGATTGTATGTGGAAACGGTAATATTTTAGATGTATTGGGCCAAAAATATATTATTGGTATTAATTTTACTGATGCTTTTGAGTTTCCGAATGTGGTTACTAGAAAATGTGAAATTACAACCACGGTTCATGTTTTCTTCCCAATGGGCACACTGGTTGAAGAGTTCCTGAGACTTTTTTTAAATTTCTTTTTTAACGTTTATTTTTGAGAGACAGAGCATGAGCAGGAGAGGGGCAGAGAGAGAGGGAGACACAATCCAAAGCAGGCCCTAGGCTCTGAACTGCCAGCACAGAGCCTGATGCAGGGCTTGAACCCACGAACTGTGAGATCACGACCTGAGCCAAAGTCGAAAGCTTAACCGACTGAGCCCCCCAGACGCCCCAAAGAGTTTCTGACGCTTTTAGGGAAGAGAGGTCAGCCTCTGCCCACCCTGCAGTGACCTCTTCATTGTGTTAAAAGTGTCAGATTGGCTATTGTTATAAATTGTATTTTACTTTGAAGATGTTTGTTCAACAAATTTTTGTTGTTTTTATACAATTCCGGATTTTAAAAAATATCTCCAAATTAAAAAAAAAATATTTTGTAAAGTTCTCATGAGACATGAATGACATCCACAGGACACTGTAACTTTGAGGATGAAGAAATTTGGCACTTTTTCAATGCCATACTCCCAAGGGTAACTGCCATTCTGGCTTCTGTAAACACCAATTCTCTCTGAGTTTTTGTCTTGCATTGATTTTGTTTGCTTTGTTTTGCTTTTGCTTCATATAAATGGAATCGTTGAGTATGCGATGTTATACATGTGATGTTTTCACTCAAGTAGTATATTTGAGAGATTTCCATATTTTTCACTTACCAGTAGTTAATATTTTTTCATTATGTAATATTCCATTGTGGATTAATTTTTTCCACTCTCCTGTTGGGGAATTATATCAGGTTTTTCCACCTTTTGACTGATACGTAAGAGCTGCCATGAACATTTCAGTAAATGTCCTTTAGAATATACTTACATTCATATGTATATTTAAGAGTAGAATTTCTAGGTCAATGAATGTTAATATCATTATTAATGGAAACTGCCAGATGGGGTTTTCCAAAGAGCTTGGGTATTTCCCACTTCCAAGGGCATTAGTGGGACTCATGTCCGCCATATCCTTGCCAACGCTTGTCTTTGCGATCGTGGCCTTCTGGGGTGTGGGGTTGTGACCCTGTGACTTGAGTTTGCATTTCCCTACTGAGTATTGAAGCCAAACGCTTTTTTCTTTTTCTTTATTGATTTATTCCATCACGTATGTAGATATCCTTTATTCTGTGGTTTCCAGGAAATAGATCTGGCAAATTTTTGTTAAAATTAAGCTTTTGAATTTTTTGATACTGCTGAAAATATTGTCTGATGTTTAAAATATTTATATTTTGGGGGGCGCCTGGGTGGCTCAGTCGGTTGAGTGACCAAATCTTGATTTCAGCTCAGGTCATGATCTCATGGTTGGGGGATTGAGCCATGCATCGGGCTACATGCTGAGCATGGCACCTGCTCGGGATTCTCTCTCTTTCTCTCTCTTTCTTCCTTTTTTTCTGAGAGCTTTTATTATAATTAGATATTAAATTCCATCAACTTATTTTTCTATATCTATTGAGGTTAATTTACAGATCATCTCCCTTATCTGTCCATGGGGTGAATTACACTGATTAGATTTCAAATGTGAAACCAAGCTGCTATTCATAGAATAAACCCTGCTTGATCCTGAAGTCTTACCTATTTAATTGATCCTTAGATTTGGTTTGTTAACATTTTATTAAAAATTTTTGCATCTGTTCCCAAGATATTGATCTATAATGTTCTTTACTTGTAATGTTCTTGTCAGATTTTGCTAGGAAGGTTAATTTTGCATTATGAAATAAGTTGGGAATTGGTTCATATTTTCTTTCTAAACGTTTTTTAAATTAAAGAAGCAGTGTGGACATAAGAATATACAATTTTACATTCTTTTCATGATAGTTTTGGAGAAAGACTATAAACCAACTAGACCTAATTAATTTCCATAGAACAATAAGAACACAACAGAATACACACTCTTCTCAATTGAACATGAGAACTTAAAAAGGTAAGCCATATTATTGACTATAAATCAAGTCTCAATAAATTTTATAAGATCAACGTCACATAAAATATGTTCTTTGACCACAATAGAAATAAATTAATAACATAAGGATGGATGGACATTTTTTGAACATATTTAAAATCCCAATAACATATTCTAAGGTAGTTCAAAGAAGTCAAAAGGGAAATTGGAAAGTATTTTAGTCTGAATGAAAAGAAAAATGTAGTATGCCAAAATCTGTGGGATGCCACTAAAGTAGCATTAGAAGAAAAAAAATAAGGTCACGAATCAATAATCTCAGCTTCCACCTTAAGAAAGTAGAAGAACAAATTGAATGTGAGCTAGCTGACTAATGTAGATGGAAGTGAAAATCAGTGAAATGGGGGAAAAAGCCAGAAAAAAATCAAATGAAACCAAAGGTGGTTCTTTGAAAAGATTAATAAAGTTGATCAACCTCTAACCAGACAGATGAGGAGGAGGAGAGAAAAGGAAAGAGACAGAGAGAATGCAAAAACAAATGACCAATATCAGAAACCAGGAAGTTGACATCATAACAGGTTCTACAGACATGGAAAACAAAAGAATGAACACCTTAAGCTTATAACTTCATCGACTTAGATAAGCAAATTTCTTGGAAGATAAACTTCAGAAATTTACTTGAGAAGAAAAAGTACTCTGAACAGCTTTATATCTTTTGAAGAAATCGAATTTGTCTTTGAAACCATGCCCCCCCCTCCCCCAAATCCTAACCCTGGTGGCTTCACAAGTGAAATCTACCTAACATTTAGAAAGTGTGGAAAATCTTATGGAAGCTACAGGTAAAGTCACTAGAACTACTATGTGAATTCAGCAAGGCAGCAGACTAGAAAACAATGAATGCACAAAAAACAATAGTATTTCTATATACTAGCAACAAAAAATAGAAATTAAATTAAAAATACCATTTACAGTTGTGTCACAAGTACAAAATGCCTGGGCATAAATCTGAGAAAAGTAGTTTAAGACTAGTCCTGTGAAGACTACCGTGTGTTGTTGACAGAAGGTAAGGAAATTCTAAGTAGGAGAGATCCAGCTCAGGCAGGAGGGCATTCTGCTGGAGTTCCCAGAGCTGAGGAAGGAAAAGCAAGTGACCGTGGCAGGCAATAACACACAGCAAGTGTTTTTACTGTGCCCTGCCAGGCAGGGCTTCATGGAGCCATCCTCAGGCTTAATGTCGCAAGGACCACCATTCAGATGGGGCGGGACATCAGCCTGGAGGATAAGGGACCAGCTTACTCCTCTAGATGATGTCACCCAGCAACACAGTAGGGATGTGTTGGGTCAGAGAGCTCTGGGTCAGAGAGCTCAGAAGGGTCCTAGTTGCTTGGGGTCTGACAAGCAGGAGACTCTTCTCCTCAATGGCCAACAGATGCTGGCGAGGTTTTATTCCATATGCAAAGCAGACAGGCTCTAAGTGGCTTCTTTGCCATTTGGGTCTCTTTTTAAATAATAGGCTGTGTAAACTTTTGAGTTTGGTGCTGGCGGGCTTTTGAGCTAACAGGTCTCAGCCTGCAGCGAAGAAAATAAACAACCTAGAGGCTTGCTTGGGCTACTTTAAAAATAATAGGCTGTGTGAAATTTTGAGTTTGGTGCCGGAGGGTTTTTGAGCTAACAGGTCTCAGCCTGCAGGGAAGAAATAAACAACCCAGGGGCCCGTACCCAGAGGTCATTTTTGGCTCGTTTATGTAACAGACTCACCGTGATGAAGATGTCTCTTCTCCACAGTTATTCTGTAGATTCGTCACAATCCCTATCAAACTTCCAACAGGTTTATTGTGGAAAATATCAAGCTGACTAGAAAATCCATACGGAAATACAAGCACTTGGTAAAGTTGTAACTAACGCGGAGAAAAGAAGAAAATTACAGGACTTGAACCTCCAGGCTTCAACTAATTAATTAATGTTGGTAATCAATAAAGTTTTTTTTTCAGCTTTTGTTTTTAAAAATGTTTAATGTCTATTTTATTTTTGACGGTGGGGAGGAGCAGAGAGAGAAAGACAGGGAGAGAGAGAATCCCAAGCAGGTTCTGCGCTGTCAGCACAGAGCCTGACACAGGGCTTGATCTCCCAAACCATGAGATCATGACCTGAGCTGGAATCAAGAGTCAGAGGCTTAACCGACTGAGCCACCCAGGTGCCCCCTTTGTATTGTTATTTTAATGGATACCTTAGAGGTGACAATATTCACTCTTAACTCCTCCTGTCTTCCTTCTTTGTCTTTTTCCAAATGCTTTTGAGTGTAATTGACATACAATGTTATATTAGTTTCAGGTGTACCATGTAGTGACTCTACATCATCATGACTTTAGTGAGCTACTATTTTATCTTTTAATGACAGTGGAAAGACCTCACAGCAATTTAAATAACGTCTCATGCACTTAGGATAAGCAGTGTTATATATATATGATTTTTACGTGTGTTTTAAATCTCAGAGTCATACTGTTGTTATTCTAGCTATAATACATTTTCTTACTTTTATGGAGACGTGTTTACATGTTCTTGTGTTCCTTGTTGCTTTCTGAGATCCTGGGCTTCTGTATCGTGCATGGTGCTAGGAGGAGCTCTTTTACTGTTCCTTACAGTGTCAGCCTGCTGGTGACCACGTCTCTCAGCTTTGACGTCTCTGGTAGTGTCTTTACTTCACCTTCACGTCTGAGGATACTTGCTCAAGGGACAGAAGCATAGAGGCCTTTTTCTTAAGCTTTAAAGCTGCTTTCTGATTTCCACAGTCTCCTATGTAGAAAAGGTATCCATCCTTCTGATTCTTGTTTCCTTGGGAGTGATGTAGATACTCCTCTAACTCCTTTTAAGGTTTTCCCTTTAGTTTTGCCTTTTATCTGCTGGTCCAGAATGTGCCTCGTGGAAGTTTCCCCTGCATTCACTTTCCCTGGGTTTTTCTGAGATCCTCAAATACAGGCATTGAAGCCTTTCAACAGTTTTATATAACTCTCGTCTTTATCTCTTCAAATACCACTTCGGCCCCACTCTTCCTGTTCTCTTTTTCTGGGATTCCAATCCTGTAAGTGTCCTGAAGATGTGGTTATAGGACATTGGAAATGTATGTGTTTTCTTTCAACCATGGTGGGAAAAATGGCCAGTCACAATATCATACTCTCTAGCCAAAAATAGAAACCCTTTCACATAAAACTGTAATAGGCTGTTATCTTACTGACTTCTGCAATACCTTAGCTGAGCAGAGCAGATTAGCTAATCTCTTTCAAATGCCAACCTTTAGGGTTTTTTAATGGCACTTTGAGAAAATTTCTGTTTCTATCAGCAGAATGATATCCATCTATTCTGGAATGTATTGGAAGAAACCAGAAGTAAACCTCTCCGGGCATATTTAGAATTTTTACACTGTTCAAACCATTGCAAAAAGACATCAAAATTCTCAGAAGAAAACACAATATTGTTAATTATAAGTGTCATGGTCATGGGATTGGTGTGATAGTAATGTATTTTAATAGCATAAACTTATCAAACAATAGGATATATTTTTGATGCAACTTGAACGCTGTAAAATGAGAACAAACATCTCAAATAAGCTCTGCTTATGTTATTTTTAGAGATATCATGGTGTCTCTTTTCTTTGTAGCAAATAGTCCATTTTGTCATTGTTACTGAACGTCCTTAGACAAAACCCCGTCTGTAAACAGAACATTCAAGCAACACTATCAAAGCAGGAAAATAATATATATTGCAAAATACCATTGTCTGGAAATAATACTGTCAAGACTTGTCCATTTCTCTCTGTATTTTAATGTGTCTTTCCCTGTAATTATCAGTTGCTTTCATAGGCAGGGAAAATAGCCAGGTTTTTTTTCCTGGCCAATTTAGTAGTTGTTTTTCCCCCTTCATATATAAAGATGGTAGTTCTATGATATAAAAGCTAAGACTCAAAAGTTCTCTTTACTTTAAATTATTACTTTTGTGGAGTACCTGGGTGGCTCAGTCAGTGAAGCCTCTGACTCTCGATTTCGGCTCAGGTCATGATCTCATGGTTGGTGAGTTCAAGCCCATGTCGGGTTTAGCACTGACAGTGTGGAGCCTGCTTGGGATTCTCTCTCTCTCTCTCTCTCTCTCTGCCCCTCCCCCACTCTCTCTCTGTCTCTCTCTAAATAAACTTAAAAAAAGAATTTTAAAGTTATTACTTTTGAGTTATTGGTATGATTAGGTTGTTGTGTGTCTTTACCACAGTGAAAAACCCTTTCAACTGTGCAGGTCAAATGTAGTTTGTAGGAATAGTGGTGATTTCAGTCATATGATTTCAGAAGTAGATATTGAATACCAGATAAGAAAGTTCTACAAATGTGATAACTTTAAAGAACAACATTTATGATTTGCTTCTTCTTTCATTACTAATGCAATATACTTTAAAAATATTTTAGTAACGATTTCAGGAATAGAATTTAGTGATTCATCACTTACATACAACACCCAGTGCTCATCCTAACAAGTGCCCTCCTCATTGCCCATCACCCGTTTAACCCATCCCCCCAGCCAACACCCCACCAGCAACCCTCAGTTTGTTCTCTGTATTTAAGCTTCTAATGCAAGAAAGTCGGAGAACATAGAGAAATATAAAGAAAAAATATATATAATATAAAGGAAATATAAAATATAAATATAGGGGTGCCTGGGTGGCTCCATGGGTTAAGCATTTGACTTTGGCTCAGGTCATGATCTCAAGGTTTGTGAGTTTGAGCTCCGTGTCGGGCTCTGTGTTGACAGCTCAGAGCCTGGAGCCTGCTCCAGATTCTGTGTCTCCCTCTCTCTCTGCCCCTCCCCTGCTCACATTCTGTCTCTCTCTCAAAAATAAATAAAGATTAAAAAAAATTTAAATATAAATATAAAACAGAAATCCTATGTAATGCCACCATCCAAAGATAATCTCTCTTAACATTGTGGTATGTAGCTTTGGACAGGATACAAGCTGTGGACACAAATGAACACACTTTCTTGAATCTCTAAAAGAAGGAAAGACGGGACAGCTGTCTCTACCTCTTTGCGGGGGAAGAAAGCGTTCCGGAGAATGAACAGGTTTTACGGGGTTATATACTTTTTTACATCTTGTAAAAGATCAAGAGATCATAGGTTAACACATAGGGCAGAATCATGAGTTTTAACATCAAGGAACGCAGGGAGTAGAGCACTGATGGGTATCTTCAGGACAGAATCATTTTCCTTCAGGCTACTCATTCACAAAGCAGATGTACAAACGTGTGCATGGTGAGCTGTAAATCAGGGTTTTGGTTTAAATGAAGCTTATGTACAGGCAGGCTGACTTAAGAAGAAATCTAAGATGGCTTCCCTTGTATATCAGGCCTTTAGAGAGGGTTTTTTTTTTTTCTCATCAAAGCACAGTTACAAACATGTTTTTGAGGTCGTACTCTACAAGCTACCTTGTAGTTGCTGTTTCCTCAGTTTGCAATTGATTGGGAGTATTTTCCCACGTCAACGAGTCTTTTCCTTATAATATTTGCAATGACTATTTTGAAATTTGTCTTATGCGCGTAGCCCATTGGGTTAACCAAATTTCTTATTTAGGGACCTCGAATTTTTCCTATGATGGTATCACACATTTGACATTTATCCTCTGTTTACATCCCGAAGCTAAAACAGTCGATGAGAGAAAGTTCATAGTACATTTTGAACAACTGAACATAACACAGACTCCTTTTTCAAAATTCTTAACAGCAATCATAACAAAGACTGAAAAAAAAAAACTAATAAAAATCCAGTTTTAAAATCTAAACCGGTGGTTCTCATCAGGGACAATTTCGATTTCCAGGGGGCCTTTGGCAAGGATGGAGACCATTTCTGATTGTCACAAGAACGAGGAGGCTAACGCATCTGGGAGAGAGAGGCCAGGGATGCTTCTAACCATCCACAATGCACAGGACAGACCCCCACAGCCCAGAACGATTTCATCCGGAATGCCAATAGGCTGGGAGACCAAACTTTGTCCACATCTACACAGAGCCGTTTACAACCTCACAGTGGCACGGAACTTCTGTCATAGCTGTGCATGAGAAGTCACAGCTGCTGGGAACCCCCCACCGATCTCTTCTGCCCAGATCAGCATGAGTTGGGGGAGGGGGAGGGTAGTTCATGGGGGTGGTGAAACGGCTGGATTCCTGAAAGGGAAGATATGCCCAGAGAAGCAGCTTATCAAACCGGGGCCGAGAGACCCACTTCCTGCAGGAGCTTCCCGAGTAGATACCGTGGGAGCCAAGTCCTTCCCCAGCACCACACCTGCAAGGAAAATGAGATTTAAAAAAAAAAAAACCCAAAGTTCGTCTTCTTTCAACTGTGGTTGTGACTGAGGCTCAGCAAGATTCCATTACCACGGCTCTTGAACTTACCGTGCAGTTACAATCTCCATCACATAGCACCGTATCTGCTCAAAACAGCCCGGATTCCACAAGTGGAGGTATCCTAACCAAGACTTGTAAAGATCGCAATTTCATGCAAATGCTACCGCTTTCTTCCCCCTGGCTCGCTGGCTTTCCAACACGTTTCATTTTATTCTCAACGTCCACATTTTCTCAGCTGCAAGGATTTTTGGAGCAGCTAATAACTTCCCGTTATTGCTTCCCTTCCAGTTTAAGGCTCCACACGGAACCAGAATAATCACTTTCAGATGCAAATGAGATCTTCTCTCTTAGGCTTAAAACACACAGACTGCTCCTGTGGAATAACAACCGAGAATCTGTGCGTGGCCTGCCAGCCCCTGGTGGCCCTGCTCTCTGCACCCCTCCTGCCCCCCCATCCTCGGGTGGGGTCCTGCTGTTTTCCCTGCAGACTTCCGCCTCTCAGGTCCTCCGGCACCTCCTCTAAAGGTCATGCCACCCTTTCCTGCCCCAGGACGTCCACACACATTACTGGTCCCAATACGTTTGCTTCGCCACTCACTTAAGTCCTGCCCTTCCTTCTTCAGAGAAGGTGTCCCTGACACGCTGTCCACCCAGTTATGGATCTTTGTCACAACGCTCACACGGCAGATTTCATTTCTGCGGGGCAGAGACCTGTATTTGCAGGACACACATATCAGAAAGATGAGAAGCGTTCATGCAGTTTGTAAAGCTAAGGCCTCTCGCTGGTTCCGGATAAAATGATCTGCAAAACCCACAGCTGTCCACCAAGAATTTGTCTGCATTCTAAGCACGCTAGAGCGGTTAATTTTGAACTGGTATTTTGTAGCTTTTCAAATTTTTTTTATATTTTTAGCAAAAGTATAACTAAGCAAAAAAAAAAAAAGGAAGTTATAATAGTCTTAATTAATAATTTAATTTAATTAATAATTGAGTAATATAATAATTGATTTAAAAGAATTAAACAGGGAGTATGTATCACGGAGAACCACCAAATGTCAACACCTTCAGGTTGTTAGGCTTTATTCCTGTATTGATTTAGAGAATCAGAAAATAATCTATTTAGATTCGTTAAATACCAGCTTAGTAACAACACCTCACACGTTGTACTTTAATATTGTTCTTGTGATGTTTTGAGTTTGGCACCAGAGGGCTTTTGGGCTCACTGGTCCCAGTCTATCATGAAGAAGTAAACAATACAGGGACAATATATAGAAGCTGTCTTATCTCATTTATTTACAAAAGCTGTAAATACGTCTGTGCTCTCTTTTCTTGCCTCAGCGTCTTTAAAAGAGAGAAAATTATATATAGTAGTAATTATAATAATGTACCATCAGGCTTATAATACCTACAGATGTAATATATTTACTACTAACAGCACACAGAAAAAGGGAAGAAGATATTTGTGTGTGTGCACATATATACACGTTAGTATAAACTTATAAGTTAGTACAAGTCTGAAATAGGTTCTGATAAGTAAGTCTTAGAGCAATTACCAAGAAAATAACTCAAAAAAAATATAGTAAAAAAAATCATGAAAGAAATTAAATTATTGCCCTAAAAATATTCACTTAACTGAAAAGAAAGCAGTAAAGGGAGAACAGAGAAACAACAGCAACAAAGCCTTTTGACATAGAGAAAACAAAAAGAAAATGGCAAACATAAACCAACAATATTAATAACATTAAGTGTGAAAGTACAAAACAATCCAAGCAAAAGGCAGAGATTGTCATATTATACTGGATTAAAAATTAAGGCTCTAGGGAGCCTGGGAGGCTCAGTCAGTTAAGCATCCAACCTCAGCTCAGGTCATGATCTCGCAGTTCATGGGTTGGAGCCCCACGTCGGGCTCTGTGCTGACAGCTCGGAGCCTGGAGCCTGCTTCAGATTCTGTGCCTCCCTCTCTCTGTCTGCTCTCCCCCACTCACACTCTGTTTCTCCCAAAAATAAATAGACATAATTTTTTTTAATAAAGCCCAGCTAACTGTATGCTTTCTATAGGAGATACACTTTCATTCAAAGATGCCAATAGGCTTAAAAAAAAAACGATGAATAAAGATATCCTATGCAAACAGCATCCATAAAAAATCCAGAGTATCAAAAAAAGTAAACATTAAAGCAAAAAAAATGTTGCTAGAGATAAAGAAGGAAATTTTATAGTGATAAATGAATCAAATCCATCAGTAAGATATAACCATGGTAAACAGGCACACATAACAGCAAAGCTGCCCGAATACATAAAGCAAAATATGGCAAATTTGAAGGGAGAAATAGACAATTCAACAATAAGAGTTGGAAGCTTTAATATCTCACTTTTAATGATGGGCAGAAAAATCCACTGTAAATCAAATGAATCTAACCAACGTGTCTAGAACATTCCACCTAAACACAGAAAAATACACATTTCCTCAAGGGCACATGAAAAATTCTCCAGGATAGACCATTTTTAAACCATAGGGCAAATTAAATAAAGTTATGTGATTAATGTCATCCAAAGTGTATTCTCCAACCAATAACAGAAAAATATTGGGGAAATTTATATTTACATGGAAATTTATTTATTTTTTTTAATTTTTTTTTCAACGTTTATTTATTTTTGGGACAGAGAGAGACAGAGCATGAACGGGGGAGGGGCAGAGAGAGAGGGAGACACAGAATCGGAAACAGGCTCCAGGCTCTGAGCCATCAGCCCAGAGCCTGACACGGGGCTCGAACTCACGGACCGCGAGATCGTGACCTGGCTGAAGTCGGACGCCCAACCGACTGCGCCACCCAGGCGCCCCAATTTACATGGAAATTTAAACAACACACAATTAAATAACCAATAGATCAAAGAAAAAAATCACAGGATAAATTAGGAAATATTGTCATAGGAATAAAGCTAAGACACAACCCACCAAAGGCATGGAGTGTGGCTAATTCAGGGCTTAGAGAGAAATTTACAGCTGGAAACCTCTATATTTTAGAAAAGAAGAAAGATCTCAAATCAATTACAAATATTCCACTTTAGGACACCAGAAAAAGAAGAGAAATTATACCTGAGAAAGCGACAGGAAGGAAATATTAAAGATTAGACTGCAAATAAGTGAAATAGAGAAAGTAATGATAAACAAAATCGAGAAAAGAAAAAGTCGGTTCTTTGAAAAGCATCAACAAATGGATAAGTCTTTAGTTAGACTGACCAGGAAAAAAAAAGAGAGAGAGACTCCAATGTTAAACTCCGGAATGAAAAAATGAAGAAGGGGAAATCTTTTCTGACTTGCAGCAAAAAAAAGATTTGGAAGGAAACAGGCAGGTCTCTAGAAACACACAAAGTACCAAAACTGACTGGGTTTTGAGTGTAGGTAGATCTACAGAAAAAGGTTGAGGTAACAATTCTCTAGCACCATGTTTTCCAAAGCTTGGTCACTCGCTTCTGGTGCCTCTTTTTTACTCCATTGTTTTGGTTTTGAAATTGAACCTCTTGCTTCCTTAACTGTATGTTTCAATGAACTGTTATGTCACAACACAAAACAGAAAGCCGATCTCATCTGTCACCTATAGACAGTGCATGTAAAAATAAGTACAACGGAAGTCAGATTAAATTCTTTCAAATGCCCTTGCCTGCTGGAGACAGAGCCCACCCCTCTCAGCGCCAAAGGGGCAGGATCTGGACTCACCAGCTTTCCTTGACAATCTGTTCCAGCCAGTTTCTGGGACCTGCGGGTCGGGGTCTGTCAAGATAATATGGCTGCTTCCTTTTCAACCACACAACTTGAAGAAAAGAGCTCAGGTGAGACAGGGCTCTTCCCTGAAAGGTTAGACATGATTGGAAGGTAAATCCGATGATGTCCATTGGAAAAACCAAACATCCTACAGATAAAACATTGAGCCATGATCGTTCCTCATTCGGTCATTCCTCTGCTTCTTTGTGGTGTCCCCACTTCCATAAATTCTGAATCTAGACATAGGTAGCTCAGTCATGGCGGTTGCTGTTTGACTTGGCAGATTTAAAGCAATTAAAAAAATTTTTTTAATGTTTATTTTTGAAGAGGAGAAAGACAGAGCATGAGCGGGGCAGGGGCAGGGAGACAGGGAGACACAGAATCTGAAGCAGGTTCCGGGCTCTGAGCTGTCAGCACAGAACCCGACGTGGGGTTCATACCCACAGACCGCGAGATCATGACCTGAGCCGAAGTCAGATGCTCAACCGACTGAGCCACCCAGGCGCCCCAATTGACTTGGCAGATTTAAAGGCAGAGGCTGCTCTTGCTGGGTAGCTGAGAACAGAACTGGTCGGTCCCAGCTGAGCCAAAAGCCGAAGATCTTGTCTGTCTCCTACTGATGCAATTAGATATGAATAATGAAGGCAGGAAGAAAGGCCGTAGAGGAAAAGAGATGTGCTTTGTGTATTCATCTCGTAAAATCACATTCATTGATAACGCAAAGTAGCGCGTTAGTGAGGACACTCTAAAAGAGTAGTAGGCCAATCTGATGGCAAAGTAGGAGCCAAAGCGAAGACTGAAGTTCCTCCTGAGCTTCACAGGCAGCTTCCTCTAAGGCAGCCTTATTTTCTGTCCAGCTGATGGGTTCCAAGTCACCGGGTGGTACCTACGCAAGGTAAAAAGGCCTCCGATACATTTCTAACAGTTCTACATGGTTAAAAGCTGAGTTCCCTTCGCTCATATTCTGGTATGGGTTGACCTGTGTCTCCCCAAAAGATATGTTGATTTCCTAATCTCTGGAATATGATGAATACGGCCACGTTTGGAAACAGGGTCTTTGTCGACGTAAGCAAGTTAAGATGATGATCCATTCAGGTGGACTCCTAACCAAAATGATTGATGGTCTTAGAAGAAGAGGGAAATTTAGACACACACACACACACACACACACACACACACATACAGGAAAACACCATTTGAAGACACACATACACGCACAGGGAAGACAGCCTTGGAAAGACGCCAGGAGAGACTGGGGGATGTCGTCACAAGCCAAGGAAGCCCTGATACCAGTACCAGAAAAGGTAAGGGATGATCGTCCCCAGGAGCCTCCAAACGGAACCAGCCCCTTCGCAATACCTTGACATTGCATTTCTTGCCTCCAGAAGCGAGAGAGGGTAACTTTCTATTTAAGAATCACCTGAAAAAACTGTTCTAAACTGCCCAATTTGTGGTATGTCTTCTTCCATCTTTTTGCTTTCAACCTATTTATATCTTTCCGGAAGTTTGCTAGTCATTTCAAGTACAAAATTCTAAATCTTCTTTGGCCGATCTTAATCTTTTTTTTTTTCTTTTTCTTTTTTTTTTTTTTTTCAACGTTTATTTTATTTTTGGGACAGAGAGAGACAGAGCATGAACGGGGGAGGGGCAGAGAGAGAGGGAGACACAGAATGGGAAACAGGCTCCAGGCTCTGAGCCATCAGCCCAGAGCCCGACGCGGGGCTCGAACTCACGGACCGCGAGATCGTGACCTGGCTGAAGTCGGACGCTTAACCGACTGCGCCACCCAGGCGCCCCTTAATCTTTTTTTTTTTTCATGTGAAGGACAAGTATGTCCTAAAAGTCAAAATATCTAAATGTAAGTAAGGTCAAAGTATGTACTCCCCAAGTTTCTGCTTATCCCTTATCTCTTTTACTCACTAAAATTCCCTTAGAAGGCAGAAACAGAAGAATGAAACTGGACCTCTTTCTTACACCATACACAAAATTAAATTCAAAATGGATGAAAGACTTAAATAAATGTAAGGCAGGAAGCCATCAAAATCTTGAGGAGAAAAAGAGAGTAGTCTCTTTGACATCAGCTGTAGCCACTTCTTACTAGATACATCTCCTAAGGTAAGGGAAACAAAAGCAAAACTAAACTTTTGGGATATCATCAAAGCACAAACCTTCTGTGCAGTGAAGGAAGCAATCAACAAAATTAAAAGCCAACCTTCGGAATGGGAGTTATCTGCAAATAATATATCTGATAAAGAGTTAGCATCCAAAATATGTAAAGAACTTATAAAACTCAACACCAAAAAAACAAGTAATCTAATTCAAAATGGGCAGAAGACTTAAGTAGACATTTCTCCAAGGAAGACACACAGATGGCTAATAGGACATAGGAACATCACTTACCTTCAGGGAAATACAAATCAAAACTACAATGGGCGATTCCCTGTCAGAGTGGCTCAAATTCACAGCTCAGGAAACAACAGATGTTGGCGAGGGCGCAGAGAAAGAGAAACGCTCTCGCTCTGTCGGTGGGAATGCAAACTGGTGCAGCTACTCTGGCAAATGGTATGGAGGTTCCTCAAAAAGTTAAAAATAGAACTACTCTATGATCCAGCAATCGCACTACTAGATATTTATCTGAAGGATACAAAAATACTGATTCGAAGGGGCACATGCACCCCAGTGTTTACAGCAGTGCTATCAACAATAGCCGGACTGTGGAGAGAGCCCACATGTCCACCAACTGATGGATAGATAAGGAAGACATGGTATATATATGCAATGGAATATTACTAAGCCATAAAAAAGAATAACATCTTGCCATTTGCAACAGCATGGGTGGAGCTCGAAAGTATTATGCTAAGGGAAGTAAGTCAATCAGAGAAAGACAAATACCATACGATTTCACTCATATGTAGAATTAAGGAAGCAAAACAGATGAACACGGGGTGGGGGAAGAGAGAGGCAAAACCAAAAAAACAGATTCTTAAATATAGAGAAGAGACTGATGGCTCTCCATCATCAGAGAGAAGGTGGGCAGGGGATGGGCCAAAGGCATGAGGGTATTAAGGAGAGCACTTGGTGTGATGAACACTGAGTGTTGTATGTAAGTGATGAATCACCAAATTTTACTCCTGAAACCAATATTACAGTGTATATTCACTAACTGGAATTTAAATAAAAACCTGAAAAAAGGAAAAAAAAAACCACAAAGAAAGGGGCTTTCCACACCAAGACGGAGTTTCTCCTACTCCAGGTTTTAAAGAAATGATGGCATTTTTTAAAAATCCCAAACTATGATGGAACACAAGAAAGGATCCACTGCCTCTAAAAACTATGAAAGTTTCTTGAAAGGTATAAAACAGACATGAATTGTTTTGAAATATTGACGACTCCTTTGTGTATGTTACCTCCTCAAGACTCTGAGGAGGTAGTAAGAGTAGCCTTCAAATTCCCCCCCTGAGATCGGTCAGATATTTTCAATGCAGCCTTCATTTATGTCAGTTTTTCTTATCTCAGAAACACGTTATTCTGTATACCCGCACATGTCACTTGACTCTACAGCTGGCCTCACCAAGTGGGATGTGCATTGACATAATTGCTTTCCCTGTTAAGTCACGTTTTCTTTTCTCTCCCGTTCACTGCCTGGAGACCCGGATCGAAGACAAATGGTAGGTTTCTGCACATTCAAAGACACATTCAAAGAGGATTCCCACCAGCTCCAGGGAAAAGTTGGCATTTTTTGACTCCCAAACTTTCAAAACAATAGATAGGGTTTAGAAGATCTATAAAGAAAAAAAATTAAAATTCCAACCTTTAGGAGCTCAGCAAGTTGACCCTCTGACTCTTGATTTCAGCTCAGGTCATGGTCCTAGGGTGGTGAGGGAGAACTCTGAGTCAGGCTCTGCACTGAGTGTGGAGTCTGCTTAAAACTGTCTCTGTCTCTGTCTCCCCCCCCCACCCCGCCCCACCTCCACTTCTCCCCCATGGGCATGTACGTGTGTATTTGTGCTCTCCTTCTCTCAAAACAAAACAAAACAAACAAACAAAAACCCCAACCTTTAATGAATAGAAAACAAAAATTATCTTCATAGCTTTCTTTCATATCAGTGACTTGGGAATAAATCCTATTCTGTATCTGTAGACAATTTCTAATTGAACAAGAATATCTAATTGCCACTGATTTCAGGAATAACTAAAAAAAAAAAAAAAAAAAAAGATTTTCCAGGTGGGGTAAAACAAGTGAAACCAAAAAAAAAATGATTCAAAAACTCTTGGAAAGATAATTAATTTGTTTATATTCCTAATATTATATTCCTCTAATTGTATCTATGCTGTATTTACAATTCATTGCTACCTTATTATAGAGATTTTTCCCCCTTGTGATGTGTTTTCACTTGCATCTCAATTGTTAAAATGTAGACTATTTTTTCTGGATTAGCTATCTTTTTTTGACCTTATGATTGTTCTTGTGAAGGGTTTGTTCAGCACAGAAAGAGACTTTGTTCTCAAACAGGTGAAAATTGAAGCTTGAAATCTACACATCATTAGTAATTTCACATCCCATAAAACTGTTCTTTGCACCGATATACCAATGAATGGTTCAGCTCACGTTAATTGCGGGAAAGTGCTAAAAGAGCCCAGTAAAATCAGGGAATTTTCTGGAGGAGACAGGAAGGTAGGTTTACCTGCAGAGAAGTAATAGTTGGCAGGCAATTATTTGCGGGGGGAATAAGGCTACAACAAAGTATTGCAAAGACCAAGGTGTCGTGGCTGATAGGCTAAAGGGCCAACGAGACGTCACAATGCACCTGCAGTTTCCCCAGAGCACATGTAATCACCGATCAGTCATCAACGTGACGTGCTTTGCAGAACCCGGGTAGACTTCAGTGGCGTGGCAGCGGTCTGAAGAGTCTACGTTTTGGAGGCAGAAGGACATGCATCTCTGCACACTCTCCTTCACTCCCTTCGCCCTAATTTCTCACACTCTGGTGAGCACGCTGTACTTGCACTGGCACAGGAAATGGGCCTGTAGACACTTGACGGACTCAGGGAACTGAGGCTGCTAAAGGGGGTTTCGTTTTCCTTCCCTCTCTGAACTTGGACAGGCGATATCCGTGCGCCTCCGTGTTGGGACTAATAGAGAAGATGGACTCTTACCGTCACACGCCAAATCGTCAGGCCTGCAGGAGGTTCCCCAACAACTGATTGCGGAGAACTTGCTTTTCTCCTGCAATTAGTTGAGGTGTTTTGCACCAGTCAAAGGAGCATTCTTGCTATTGATTTTTTTTTTTAAGTTCAAAAAAGGAGCCAAGAAGAATGTTGGGTAGGCAGTTATTTGTCCCAGTTGAGCCAAAGTAGGTAGGAAGGAAAGCTTGTTTTTGTTTATAGACAATTTTATTGACTTGTTCTAATAAAAGGAATGTATAACCCGAGAAGTATAGGTTCACAGAGAGAGAGAAAGGGTAGCAAAGGGTCATAGCAGCTATTCTATTATCTCAGGACATATCCACATTTATGCCAAATGGATGGGAGTTCACCCTATTTTTAAAGACACTGATGGAAAGGAAAAGATTCTACCATTTTCCATTTTAATGTATTAATGTAGTATCTGGTCACTCTCAAATACATTTCTATCCCCCCAACCTTGATATACAGATATATATATGTATATGTATATGTATATGTATATGTATATGTATCTGTGTGTGTATATATATATATATATACACACACACAGATACATATACAGATATATATATATACACACAGATATATAATATGAATAAAATAAATATATAAATATATAGTAGATAGGTACTGTATCTGATGTCCATATATGTACAGATAGATATATTTATATATAATATTAATAAAATAAATATATAAATATATTTGGTATACATATATATTGTGCATATGAAGTATATCATGTATATTAGATAGATAATAGACACATGGATAGATAGATACAGATGAGAGAGAGGGAGAGAGATAATGTACTAAGTGCACATCACTATTCCCACAGTCTTTTCTTCTTAAGGCTAAATTATTCCCTTCTTCAGGAATCTGCCTTTTCCCCCCTAAATCCATGAATACTTTTTAGATTTCTTCACCAAAATCTTTCCAGTCCTTCTTGTCTTTCTTAAGTTGCAAAATACCGATTCGCTTCCAAGTCTCAAAATCTGAGTACATAGATATGATCCTATGACTCCATAATAGTAACGCGAGAATAGCGTTTGGAATGTATTCTGTACGATGTGACTCCACAACAGTAATGTGAGAATAGTATTTGGAATATATTCTGTATTGTCATGAGGAAAGCTCATTGTGGTTTCCATTCCCAAAGGCCCTATTTGTGGCTAGCCTGATCCTGATCTCTCTTTTCAAAAGGACCGCCTTACTCCCAGGCATTTGTCTGCTCTCTTGATGCCAAATCATTTCTTTCTGTGCTTAAATGAGTCCATACCCATAAAGTACTTGTGAGAGGGAGGGCATGTGATGAGTGGATGTAGGTTCTATAAATCATCATTGTGTTTGGATATAGTAATCTCACCACATTTCAATATGTGGTTTTCATTCTTTTTTTATCCTTCAGTGACTTAGTCCTTGATGGCCAATCTCTATTATCCCCCCTCCATGCACAAGGGAACTCACAAAATAGGTAAGTGACTTGCATTATTTATAATACATCTTCAGGAAGCATCCAAGTTAAAGATCCCTAGAAATCTCATTAAATTTCTTACACAACTCTTCAACCAACTGTACATTTATCCGGTTTTGTTGTTATCACTGTATTAGAGTTTAGAACATTCTGTGTTGTGGAAATAGAGGCACTGATTCCAAACTATGCATGATTAGTTTTTGATAACAGAATATACATTATTCATGAAATATTTTGCTTAAAATTATAGACACCTAAAAGAAAATAAAATTAATATTTAATAACCGAATTGATTTTCAAATAAACGTGGTACATTTCTGACATTTCACTTGACAATTTTTTAATTTTGGAGGAAGTCTTAGAGCTATTCATTGGAGGAGACTTAATTGCTAATTTACTCTTGGCTACTCAATCACCTTTGCTTTATAATTGGATATTTTTAATATCATTTATGCAAGAATGAGGGCTTAAAATATATTTATCCACCAGTTACTTTCTGAATGCACTAACTGGAAGCTTTTTTCTTCTCTTAGGAATAAAATATTTTTTTATATAAACACAATTTATCATGTTGATAGAGTACCAGACATAATTTCCTCAACTATTTTTAACTAATCGAAACCAATCGTGCTGAGTCATTAATACAATTTCGGTTGCTTCTGAAGATATTTGTCACTTCAATTCACATATCACTCATACACTAACAGGTTCAGTTATATTGGTGGAGAGAAGGTCTACCACTGTTATTATCATCTTGCAAGCTTTCTTTGGATGCACGTCATCTAACACAGCACAGATTATGAGGACGTCACTGTAGCAAGTTGATGAAATGAGGGGTATTTCTCCAGCCACAGTGAGCTCAAGGTGAGCCCTACTCTTCACTGTAACTGCTGGAAGTCTCTCCAAGGTCCTGTGACCCCAGGTCCCATTTGTGCAGCCTGGGAGAATCAGAGCAGGGCAGAGTTTCTTGTAAGTGGCTTCCGAATGACAAGGGACAGTCTTGTTACAGATACTCAAACTCAGAACTTTTTTCTCTACTAGGTCTACTAGAATTGGCAGTGCTGATTACTCAGTGGCAATGAGAACTGATGTGTGCTAAATACTATCAGAGCCAACTGCTTATTTCATGTCTGAAAAGAGCATAATTTGAGACTGGACGGCGAAGAACGCAGCCCAGTGACTGTGCACCTGCCCTATCACGTCGCGATGGACACCCTGGTGCAACATGGGGTGACACACCTGTCGGTGAGAAGTTCGGGTGAGCGATGGCAGAACAAGAGGAGCACTGAGACGCGGGAAAGTCTACTCTGTGACAGGTGACACAGAAGCACGGTGTTGGCAGAGCGCAAAGACAACAGTACAGGAGGACCGTCAAGGCAAAACGAAGGGCTGGGCAGGGTCATCAGATGGAAAGTAGCCAGCACCGTCCAGCGTCATCACAGTCCAAGGGGTAGAAAGTGCCATCATAGGTGCCCCGTATGAGTCACAATTGGTGATGGGACAGAAAAAGGCCAACCACCAAGAATGGGGCCAGGGCCAGCTTTGCAGAAACTGAAACACCAGCAAGAAATCCTATGCTGGCAATTTGGCAATTTTCCTCCAATTAACGATTGTTCATCAAGCCTGCTTCATGGCCTCAGAATGTCGGTTGTCTTCTGAAAAGGGCACCGGAAAGGTTTCTGTGGCCCTAAAGATAATACTGGGAAAGAAAGAGTGGATATGGTCCCGAGTGGTCCCCCACATAATTACACAGCTCATCCTCACCGCCTATTTGGGAAACAGGAAACAGTATTATTCACAGGTCACAGTTGAGGAAGCTGAGGCACAGGAAGCACAAGTAACTCACCTGCATTTACACACAGAGCCGAGTGCAAGAACCCATGTGGATTCGGATTCAACTGGTAAGACCACTGGCTTTCCCTCAAGTGAGGAGTGATTTATCCGCTCAGCAACAGTCACTCAGGCCCTTCTAGGCTCTGCTGCCCAGAGACCCAGTGACGAACAAGACAAACCCAACCCCTTTCCAGGCTCTCATTCTGAGAGAACAGTCAGGCAAGTGCCAGACCCACTCTGTTGCCAGGGCTGGATGGTTATATTTGTGCTTAAGGCCATGGTCATTCAATTAGCATTAGTTCATTGCATGTTGTACATTCAGTTGCTCAAATCTGATTCTTGATATTGGCATTATTGCACACACTCAAGAACCCCTTAAGAAGTTAAGAAGGAGTCGGGGCGCCTGGGTGGCGCAGTCGGTTAAGCGTCCGACTTCAGCCAGGTCACGATCTCGCGGTCCGTGAGTTCGAGCCCCGCGTCAGGCTCTGGGCTGATGGCTCGGAGCCTGGAGCCTGTTTCCGATTCTGTGTCTCCCTCTCTCTCTGCTCCTCCCCCGTTCATGCTCTGTCTCTCTCTGTCCCAAAAATAAATAAAGGTTGAAAAAAAAAATTAAAAAAAAAAAAAAAAGAAGTTAAGAAGGAGTTCCTGAAGGAATGAGCCTAATTAGCTGCGGTCAAGACTGCGGTGCGGAGATCTGGCAAGTCAGGTGAGCAGGTAGCAGCCAGTCCCTGACCGAGTGATGTAGACTGTGACGCACAAAATCAGTTTCCATTGCACGTGTCCCGTGCTACCGAAGCTTTCGCACGGAGGGGGCTGCTTTACTCCTCTTCGATCTTGAATCTCTGTGTTTGCAGAGGCTGCATACGGTCATACTGAAGTCTGGGCATGCTCGGGTGCTCACGTGGGAAAAAACCTGAGACACTGTAGACGTGACGCTGGCTGGCATGACTTTGTGAGCACTACTCTTTATGTGAGACAGGGAGGGCGGTGATGGAAATACCGCTGGGGGGAAGGCAGCCAGTAACACAGAAAGGCAACCAGAATCCAAAAGCAGAGGTTTCTATGATGTTGACAGCCGGCTTCAAAAAAGCAGCTTGTCTTCTAGAAGATACCATCATTATTAAAGGTAGCCCTGCACAGACTTTAGACTCCATTGTGTTTCTCTCCTTGTTGACCTCTGACATCGTCATCGGTACGTCCCTTGGATGCAAAGAAAAGATGAATTGATCAGTCTGACAGTTGCATTTCCGCCTGCCATCGTGCACATCAGAAAAGATCCTTTGCTCCTCGTAGATAGAAACTGACAGTAAATAATGGCCGCGATAAAACAAATTAATCATGTTGGGATGATCTGCGGAGGAAAACAGAAAGACTACGGCAGAAGTGGAGTGCACAGGTCGGGCTCTGATGCCCCTTTAAAGAGGGTGTGAGGGAGCGTGGTTTGAGAAGGTGGTATTTGAGCAAAGACCGGAAGGAAGTGTGGGAGGGAGCCAGGTGGATGTCTGGGAAGCAAAGGACGGGACAAGGGAATGCTCTGTGCCAACATCTGAGACAACGTGGGCCTGATTTGCGAGATCAGCGAGAAGCCAGTGAGGCTGGTGTGGAGTGAGGCAGGGGGGAATGGGTGGAGCCAGATTGCTGTAGGTTGTCCCACCACACGGGGGCCACTCCATCCCTCAGGGGTCACTCCATCCCTCTGGGGGACATTCTAAGGGCTTAGCTGCTGTTCCCCATGGCCCGTGAAACTATTGGCGGGATGTTGGGGAGGAGCAGGAGGAGCGAGGTCTGACGCGTCTTGTACAAGGATCCCAGAGTGTGTCGAAAACAGAAATGGGGCCGGGGAGGGAGGGTGATGTGGGAAGACTAGTTAGGAGACAATTTCAACTGGAAATTTCCAGGTCACTGAAAAACGTTACCATTATTAAGAACTCTCGTAGAATTCGGTGTCCCAAATTTATGTATTCAAATACTAAACAAAACCTGAATAGCGCACCAATGAGAGTTACCCGGTGATTTCAGAACTGTGTCTATCCTACCGGCGCCCACCCCCTGCGCAGAACCTTCCCTGACTTCCCTGGAATTGATGCTTCAGTCCCACAAAAGGTAGGTCTCGATACCTCATTGCATGTGTAATGACCCTCAGCCTCGGAGGCTTTCAGCCTCTCCTTCTCCAAATCCCTTCTTTCAATATGATTTTCTTTCCCCAGGTCTTTGATCCTCATCCCCCCTGACAATCTGTTGTTTGCAATCCCGCTGATAGATCATGGAAAGAATATAGTGAGAAACCTTTATAAGAGGGAGGAAGAGTTTGCTCTAGTGTCCTGACTGACATAACTGTCACACTCCCAGCCTGTGATGGGGTGGATTAGGGCTGCAGTGATCTTCCCTAAGAACTATAGCAGCCATTGAGCTGGGCTGGAGAAGGTCAATAAAATCCACTCATCTCCACCCGCTCATTTTTGCAAAACAGAAATTCTGACTGTGAATCTGGAAATCTAATCAGTCTCCCCAGACTAACAGCGTAAAATAGGTTCTTGATGAAAGATTTAATAGGCTATTTAAAAACCTACGAGTCCTGTTCATTCCTGTATTTGTCTTTCTTTCCCTTCGGAAGCATTTCTTGTTGTTCTTCTGCTTTATTGAATGTGTACTAAAGTGATCTTAACCTCAAATCTCTTAAAACCTAAATAAGCTGTGATTTTACTATTATAAATGATTATTCATAGCTTTTACCTACTCTGCCTAGATTGTATGCCTGATCACGTGTACACAATTCTCCTTTGGCCATTAAGAAACGCTTCAAATGAGTTCAAACCATTCATTTGGTCAGAGACTTGGAAGGTTGATGTGATGAACAATCAACCTCTATACGTCTTCCCTGGAAATAAAATGCAGATGTTCTGCCATGAAACCTCCTTAATGGATGAGATACTTCTGGAAAAAAGAACATTAAACTGAATTCAAGAGGTGGACTACTAATCTGAGCGTTTGTCCATTGGGTCGTCTTCCCCTCCCTACTTGACATTTGGAAATGTGCCAGGGTAGCACTGGAAAACACTAGAAGTGGGTGAGTGGATTTTGGTTCCCTGGATCACCAGATGTTGAATGCCCTGCACAATAAACCATCTCGCTCAAAATGCACTGAGATGGCCTCCATTCTGCTGAGGACCAGGGACAGCCAGATTAGTAGTCAATCTGCTTTCAGTAGGAGATTGGATTTGTACTCTCATTACTAGTCATTAGTTGTTCAATTATGAAAATTCCTTGTGACTTTTTTCATCACTGGTTATGAGCGATAATTTGGGAAAAATTCCCAAGCTCTACAGAAGACATCTTTTATTCTATTCCAGTGTGATGTTGTTTTATACCTCTATTACTGCAACATCTGTTTCCATTTTCACTCTTTCAATCCATCTGGTGTATTTCCTAATGATCTTTGGATTCTGTAATTTTTATAGTACTCTCTAGCTTAAAAACCTTGATGGCTACCTATTTCAGAGCCAAATTTCTTTGCCTGGCTTTCAAAGCATTCAAGAAAATAGATCCTCCCACCCAGCCTCATATTCATTGTATACTCTTCCCAAAGATGAATCAGCCACTCGGCCGAAGCAGACTCCTTGCTAGCTTATAAATATCCCTCTCTTCCTGATCTCTTGCCTTGATGATGCCTCTTTCCCTATTATGTGAACTATCCTTTCTTTCTCCCTGCTTTTCAAATTATGCCACTCTTTCATGAGCTAATTCTATTCTTCCTCTTTAAGTCAGTATGTGAAATGCTTCAGAGCCTGACCTGCGAAAACAGACGATCTGAGATGAAATCTAAGCCTTACCTCTTGCTGAAAATTACTTAATCTTTTTGAGGCTCGTTTTTTTTTATCTGTAACATGGAGGTAATATTTCAATCTCACAATACCATTAAGGTCATTAAATGAAATGCCTACAAGTTATTTGGCATAGTACCTGGTATGCGGTGTGTTCCTACACCAGAACTCGGTGAGCATCCATCTAGGATAATTAATATTAATTAATAACTGCTAGTTCATTGGTCTCCTTTAGAATTTATAATTTCTGTCTAACAAATTGGTAAATGATTGTATATCACTGATACCATTGTTCAATCTACCAGTGGGGTAACCCAACTAGACAATGACCCTTTGAGGGGAAAGAAAATGTTTATACCTCTCCTGTATCTCCATAGATCTGGGATGATGGTCACGTTGATGAGGCTAAATAAATAGAAATTCATCACTTCATTATTCAGTCAGCCAACTGCACCAGCCACTTTTCCAACACTGGGAGAAGACTGACGAGTAAATGCATTCCCTACCCTCAGGAGCTCACGGAGTATAGAGGAAACAGACATATAACGCACGGGTATAAAAGAAAGGGACAGTGTGGTAACAGAGATAGTTATTTCTTGAGTATTTCTCTAAATAAATAATGTTAAGTCTTATAAGCATATTTTATTCATATTAGAGCCAAATGGATGACTCCTTATGTCAATGGTGTGCTGGTAAATGATTAACAACTGGCCCTTGGGGGAAACAAAAAATAGCTTTGGTTTGTAGTATTGGCCAATTTCTATGCTGTAAATACTCCGCCATTGCCAGTTTCAAGCAATCATCATGATATTGCTGACCGTGGAGTTATAAAGAGATGCACAGCATCATATATAGCATATGCATATACACGTAGTATATACGGCCACTATATATATATATATATATATATATATATATATATATCTACAGAGAGTAGATGCAAATAACCTTAAGATGGTAGAAATAGGAAAATACAGTAAAATAATTAGGGGTAATGAGTTTTGAGTATTTATTTTCAATATATGCATACAGTTGATTAAATCATGCACAGTTTACTCATGTGATTGATTAAATTATGTCTATATAATTTAATTTTAATAATGGCTGTGTTTAACGATTGAAAATTTTACTCACCAATTCTCGTGAACTTCTATGAGCTGGCATACCACCGTTATATTCCATTTCCAACTCTTAAAGCTAGGGGGAAAGTTAGCATTTTGTTATTGGCTATGAAGTTGCATTTTCACAAAGTCCATTTTAGACTACACTTGGACGCCCAAATATCTGTTTTCAGTGGCTTTTATAAATATGGAACAGGTTTGAGGATAGAGAGTTCTATTTTTCTTCTCAATTGCTGACATTTCCAAACATACACATAAAATTGGGTAATAAACCTCCACGTTTTTGTCACCTACCTTAACTATTTCAGGTCATTTTAGGATCATCTGTGTGGTCTCCATGTATGACTCCCTCACCACCACATTATGCCATTTTTGCATTTATGTTCCCCCTACAGTATTCCCCATCCCCACAATATTTTGAAGAAAATTTATCAGTTCATGTCTAAATAGGTCAGAATGTACCTAAGATTTATGGACTTCTTCTCTTTAACATGAGTACTATATTCATATAGTAGTCATTTAAACAATTGACACTTAAAAAATTACAAATTGCAATGTCTTGATATCATCAAGGCTCTTTAGTCAATAGTCAAAACTCTATGTCATAAATGTCACAAATCTTCTCTACATTTTTTACCGTTTGTTTGAGTTGGGATGCAACCACACGTTACAATTGATTGATAAATCTCTTATGTCTCTTTTAACAAGTGGTGTTTTCTCTACACATCATTTTTCCCTTATAGCATATTTGCGAAAGAAGTCAGATCGGTTGGTCCTGTAGAGGTTTCCACGGACTGAATTTTACTGCTTGCATCCACATGGTGTTATTTTCATGTTACGCTGTGCTCTGTGTGTCATTCACACAGATAATGGAATCTAGATGAACTTGATCAGGTTTGAGTTCAGTTTTCAAGGCAAGAGTGGTGTCGTGGACCTCTGTGTGGAGGCTCATGGGATCTGATTCTCTCCTGTGATGTTAGCTGCTGTCGAAGCTCACTGACTAGATTCACTTCCTGGGGACTACAAAATGGCTGTATTTTAATTTCTATCATACCTTATTTATATATTAACTGGAATACTTCTATAAATAAAAACTTCTCTTTGTCCACTATTTGGTAAGCCAATGGTACCATTGACCCAGGAAAAAAGAGTAAATGTTTGTTTTGTTTGTTTCTTCCCCTTAACTTACCTGTTTTCAGAAGACATTGGTCACTAGCATCTCAACAGCTACCAATTCCTACTAAGGAAAGACTTCTACAACTTTCCACCGAGATTTGCACAGTGGGAAAATCATTTAGCTCAATACGTATTCATACACCTACCTCAGCATAGAGACCAGCAGTCCTTTCTAAATGACATGACAGGGGCACATTTTAGAAAATCTTTTCTGCTTTATAGGCTGATCGTCCCCATGACATTACTGTTTCCAGCATGATGAATAGCACAGAATTTTATCAGATGTGGCCTTGGAGATTACCTCATCCATATGCCTCATTCATTGTAAACTCAGAAAAATAAGCCAATTGAAACTGAGCCACCTGCCCAGAATGACCCTAACAATTGGTACCAGGCCTGATTCCAGAATCCTTGCTTCCTATTCCAGGAATCTGCCTGAGAGGATGGTTCTATCAGGAATGTGGTTGAAATCACTAGTAAGTACAAGGAAACAAATCTGACTATCACAGATTGTCCTCACATTAAAAATAAGGCGTCATTCAAAAGCTCATTCCAAATCAGACATCTTGGAACTCAAAGCATTTTCCCAAAGTAGCTCAGATTTCACTGCTGTTTACAACCCAGACTAGACTGGCAAATGGTACTTAACTGTAATTTAATACAAATACAGAGCCCTGCGTGTGCAGCACCATTAACAACTGCTCCCTTATAGAAATCGATGAATACAGAAAAATTATTTAAAATCTTCTGCCATGCTGTAGGCACTTTCTACACGTGTCTTCATTTGGTTTCCGCAATAATCCCGAGAGATAGGTCACGTCCGTCTCATCCTGCCGAAGACATTTTGAGGGTCAGAAAAAAAAGCTCAAAGATGCACAGTAAGAGGTGGAGTTTGGTTTGGAGACCAGGGGACCAGTGGCAGGATGTTTCCCGGCCACCTAGGGCTTCCGAGTTAAGATCCATCTGCTTGGCTACTGTCTCAGTGATAGGAAGGAGGAGTCTCCCTCACTGCCAAGTCACTGAGAGCAATTCCAGTGAATCATTGGATGTTTTGACAAAGATTGGTGGGGGCCGAGAAGGGGCTTTTGACTCAAAACTGACTCGGGACTCGTTGACAAAGCTGCACACGATCCAACTGAGAAAAAGGTCCCAAGCTATGGAAGGTGGTTATCAGCAAAGCAAGGGAGGGTTCGGATTCTCATTTCACAGGAAGCTAATTGTTGACTGTGGTGGGAAGAGTTTGATGGCCCCCAGTGGTCCTGGCCTCCTTGCCTCCTTGCCTCCTGATGCCCATGCACTGGCGTGACGCCCGCCAGTGAAGGTGAGCAGGTCATACTGGCTCACTTCTTATGGCAGGACGATGGGATAACATTTCCAAAATCAGATTATAAAAAGCATGTGGTTTCTGGGGGCCTGGGTAGCTCAGTCGGTTGAGCGTCAGACTTTGACTCAGGTCATGATCTCATTTCGTGAGTTTAAGCCCTCCATGGGGCTCTCTGCCGTGAGCACAGAGCCAGATTCAGATCCTCTTTCCCCCTCTGTCTCTGCCCCTACCCCGCTGGCCCTCTCTCAAAAATAAATAAACAGGAAAAAAGATTTTTTGAAAGCATGAAGCTTCTATATCTGGTGTGGTTTCGTTCATTCTCAGATCACCCATGCTGGATGAAACTGACACCATGTCGTAAGAGCAGCCTATGAAGAAGCCAACAGAGGTGATAAAGTACAGAGGGCTCAGCCCACAGCCTGGGAGAAGCTAAAGTTTGTTCACACCCACGTGAGTGTCTTAGAAGACAGTGCTTCAGCCCTAGTCAAGTCTTGAGGTGACTGGAGCTTTGGCTGACATCTTAACTCCAACCTAATGAGAAACTTGAGAAACAGAACTACCCACCCGGCTACGCTACCCCTTGAATTCCCGGTCACAGAAACTGAGATAATAAATGTTTGTTTAAGTTGCTAACTTGTGGAGTAATTTGTAAACAGCAACGCACAACTAATTCAGTGTCATTCTTAAATCAAGGAATGTCTGTTTTTTATTAACACATTTTGGGTCTATGTTTGTAGTCATTTTATTTAGAAACGTTACTGGCTTTTTGTTGTTGTTTGTTTGTTTTACACCTTAAATAAGTTGAGAGCCTTTTTTTTTTTTTGTAGTTACAACCTTTTATCCCTGAAAAATATCAAAGTCAAAAACAGCGTATAAAAGGGCGCCTGGGTGGCTCATTTGGTTAAGCGTCCGACTCTTGATTTCTGCTCAGGTCATGATCTCATGGGTGTGGGACTGAGCCCTGTGTCGGGCTCTGCACCGGGTGTGGAGCCTGCTTGGGATTCTCTCTCTCCCTCTCCCTCTGCCCCTCCCCTGCTCCCACTTTCTCTCTCTCTCTCTCAAAAAAAAAAAAAAAAAGCGTATATAAAAAAAATATCTCTGTGGTTGTCAACTGGGGAAGGTTTTTGTCCCTCAAGAGACATTGAGCAATGACATCTCTGGAGACACCGTTGGAGCTTGTTACTAGAATCTAGTGGGTAGAGGGCAGGGAGGCTGCTAAACATCCTGCAGTCTACAGCATAGCCACTCACGCCAAAGAATTACCCAACCGAAAATGCCAACAGATGTTGAGAAATCTTAATATATAACCACTGAGATACATCTATTCAGAAAATGATTACATTTACAAAATTGAAGCTTTATGATAGTACATTGAAACCATAGGAGATTAATATGTATTTCCTACAATTTTTTCATTTCTTCCCTTCCTATTAGCAGTTTTTGTCAAACTAAAATTAAAATCTTTTAGTTCCATAAAAGGAATCTTCTTTCCATGAACATAAATGACATTGGTTTTAATATGTAAAACGGTGGATAATATTTTGGTACATTCAAGTTGTTAATTGTTCGTGTTATCAGGAACATGTAGGCCGTTGTTTTGGAAAAGTCGTTGTTTGCCATTAAACCCGGAACATCATGGATCACAAAACTCAACACTGACGATAAAAATAACACTCGGTACCCTCAGTGTGTGGGTGACTCTAGAGTAAATTGAGAACAGATATTTATAGGGAGCCTACAGATGAGACACATTTATAATCGGTAAATGGCTCCCATCATCCTTTCCTAAATGATGGATTGCCCTCAAGGATCAAGGATGCAGTCAGAGCACGAGGAAGGTGGAGAATTTGCGCATTTCCTCATGACTCTTACAACCGTGAAACACATCCTCACAAACGCCGGGTGAACGAGGCTGTTGGGGTAAAAGCCCTGTGAAATCCATGGTGGAGGGGTTTGCTCCCTTAGGAAGAGGCTTTCAGAGATCTAAGCAAGTCGAATACGGAGAACAGATTATCTTAGAAAAGTGAATGAATATAGTACCGCTATCGAAACAGACAGGCATCTCAGATCCCCAGGAAGAGCTGAAAGTAACAAAATTAAAAACAATATTTCTATCTGAGGTGTGATTTCCTGCAAGCATACCGAATTTTCCTTTGCCTGAAGTAGTGGCAACATCACAGAGCATCTGTAATGTCCCAGATAAGGATGTGGAGGGGACCGGTGGTGATCTACCGTAGAGAAAAGGGTAGCATAGGGCAGGGCTTGTGTTGGCAAACTACAGATCTGAGTTTAAGTCTTAGCTCTGGCTCACCTAGCTGGTGAAATTAGGTTGAAAGTGAAGATTAAATTAGAGATAGCATTACAAGGGAGCGCTCAAACATAGGAAAAGTTCAAAATCTATTAGCTATTATGGTTACAAATTTAAAAATCCACTGGGGGCACCCAGGTGGCTCAGTGGGTTGAGCAATTGACTTGGGCTCAGGTCATGATCTCATGGTTCGTGAGTTTGAGCCCCACATCAAACCCCGCATCAGGCTCCACTTGGGATCCTCTGTCCCCGTCTCTCTCTGCCCCTCCCCTGCAGGCTCTCTCTCTCTCTCTCACAAATAAAATAAACCATTTTAAAAATAATTTAAAAAATAAACATCTGACGCATAATCTCATAGTCATTCCCTTAATAGCCTCCCCCACTGAAACAGCCACTATCCCACACGCAGCCCACAGCAATTTGGTGCATCCTGGATTCTGTTCCTGGGGTTGGACTGGTGTCAGCCTTGAAGTAGGCAGAGGTCATGACGAGCTCAGACCCAGTGATGGAAGTTTGCTGAAAGACACTCGGCCTCTTTGCTGAATGTAATGTGATGACGGCACCAGTACCCCTACAGGCCCACAAACAGATTCACTCTCCCTTTTTCACAGCATGGCTTTTCTAAGATAATGTTTTACCAAAAAATATATGCGCATCCTTTTTAATACTGTAAGTCACACTATATATACATATGCAAAGATATTAGAGTCAACAGGCTATCTCACATACCAATGCCATTTTATACGAAAAGTCAGAAAAGATTAGAAAGAAGATAAGGATACTGTGGCATATGATATCTGAACATACTAAATACAAAAATAAACTACGTCAACTCTCCAGCTACAGGCAGATAATAAACGTATGAAAGGGAAAAGAGCTACAGTTTATTTTTAATTAAAAGGAGAATTCTTATTCCATTATTGCTCTTGCCTTGCACAGACATCACGCATATAACCACCCGACACTATCACTACAGGGGAAAAGAAAGCTCTGCATTATTTTGTCCTCTTCCATTTCCTGCCTTGTTTTCAAAGGACGTTTCCTAACAGAGGAACTAACCAACAAAGCCAAAGTGAGTGGGGAAAAATGTGTGTTTGCGTATCGTGTGTTATACAAGATGATGCTTTTGGATGCATCACACACTGGAACCTGTGACATCACACCTACACCTTTGGTATTTGTGCTTAGATTTCTAAGGTGCGAGCTTACACTAACAGCCTAGACCGGATCGTTCGCCTTTGGTTTAGCTGGGTTCACCAGTCTTTTATTTCCGCCTCCAGTAATTGTATGCTTATGCTGATGGACCCTATGGTCACGGGAACGAGCTTGGATTCTTTGCTCAACAATGGTGGCACATTTTCTATGACAAAAAAGTGTCTTGAAAATCTGAAATGAAATCTAAGCCATCTTCACATCAGTGCTCTAGATTTTTTCCAGAAATAGAATGGGTTTAGCAAAGAATGAGATGCTCTGAGATTTAAATTCTGCCCTCCAATATTTTACATGGGTTATTATTGGCTTTCTTGTCTTTATATTTGGCTCTCTTTTCTATGTAAGCCTTTATTTTTCTAAAAGCTTACATGCAAAGCAATATTCGCAGACATGACCATGTTGTGTGTCATAAAACTATTACCGTTCTAGTTATCCTGGATAACGGACAAAACATTAGGCATGTTATTCTCGCCATTACGTTCCTCTCTGAAGTTTGATCAGAACACTAGGGGAAACAATTGAGTAATAAAGCTTGAGAAAACAGTAGAAATCGTCCCATTACAGACAACAGCACTGTGGTGTCGAGTGGACAATAAACTTCCACCGCTGGCAACAAATACTTTCCTATACAAGAGGAAGGCTTTTGAAGTAATTGGGCTGGGTTGGAAATTTTTAAAGGTGCATGAGAAAAATGTCACCATTTTTTCATGGATGAAGTATAAAATATTGCAGGCATTTAGTGAACCTTTATTGAGTAAGTCAGTTACTTTTCCGTGTCAATAGTGAGAGTGATACCAATTCCGGGCGTTTGATTTTGGGGACCAGATTTAACTGCAAGATTATCACACTCGTTGCGGATAACCCAGATTCCGAAACATAATTAGGGTCGATGCGTATTTGCACGAGGATAGGTCGTGTATCTGCACATAAATGAACCCGATCTCATTCCGTGTTCTGGGATTAGAGCAACTGCGTTGAATCCAAGGTGTGAACGTGAGGTGGCTGAGTTTCCAAGCACAAATCATCAGATTATCTGTGCCACTGAGTAGAGGCTGGCCGAGGAGTTGTCACAGAGAACACAGGTTTTCTGATTTTGCTCCATTTTTATTCTCTGTGGAATTCTTATTTTCTTGCCAACCCTGTGGTCCAATCTAAACCACTTTTTTTATAAAATTTTTATGTATTTATTTTGAGAGAGAGAGAGAGCATGAGTAGGAGAGGGGCACAGAGAGAGGGAGAGAGAGAAACCCAAGCAAACTCCGTGCTCAGCATGGAACCTGACGCAGGGCTCGATCTCCTGACTGTGAGATCATGACCTGAGCTGAGATCAGGAGTCAGACTCTTATCCAACTGAGCCACCCTGGTGCCCCTAGAAGACTTTTTTCGTAAAATACCTAGACCAGTGGGAAACTGAGACTGAGGAAGAGCCACGTGTCAGCATCTGGAGCCAGAGAGATGGTGAGACTCATGGAGTCCTCTTAATACTCAGCGTAGTGCCCAGGGAAAAAGCACGGGGGGCTAGGGCTGAGGAAGCCTCAAAACTTCCTGAGCGGTCCAGTGCTGTGTAGGGGTTACTGTATGAATACACCAAAGATGGCCCCGGCATTGTTTACCTCACAGCAGGCTACAACCATTAGCTCACAGCCCACTGGCACCAAAGTCAAATTTCACACATCCAATTGCTTTCAAGAGACCCCAAATAGGCAGATTTGTAGCTATTTAGAGCCTGGTTGCATTGCAAACCCCGTGAAACTGCACCCAACATCTACCACCTGTAGATGAGATGAGTCCTGTGGCTATAAGACACCCAAACCGCCATTTTCCTCAGAGATCCCTGACCCAGAGACACCCCCCCCACCCCGACCTAGCTGCTGCCAGCATCATCTGGACATCAAACGCCCACTCTCCATGTCCCCTCTGCCCCCGGAATTTCCTCATCCTCTGTCTTTTCCGGCCAGTGGCCTGTGCAGTTGTCTCTGGAAGTTTTCCAGCTGGGAGGACTTCTTCTGTCATGCAGTCCTATCCAAATGCCCCTCAGTCACGCTGGTCGTGCAATATTGTCATCTCGTGGTCCCGTATTTTCTTTTCCTCGGTCAGCCCTGAAATTCTCAGAGTCACCACAGGGACCAATAAAATATGCAGCCAAGAGAGGAGCAGAGCTTGATCTAGACATAGGGCACACGTGGCGGGGCCTCGCCACTGGACCAAAGTCCAGCCGCCAGGGAGCAGGCGCGGAAGCAGACCCTCCCGGGGATGCTGGTGTGGAGGACAGACAGTCCTCCGAGCGCATCCAGGAAAGCCCATGCTGGGAGGTGATGACCTCCACCCTACGCCGGCACCTATCAAACCACCCCCCTCACCATGCTGGGGTCTAGACAGACTCGTGTGAAGCGCTGGGGAGGTGAAATGCCTACATGTGTCCACACTTGGTCCACTAAGATGAAGTTGTGACTGTTGCTGGAAGAGAAGGCTCAAGTAAAAATTAATCCAGTTATAACTAATTACGTATAGAAAGGTGTTATGTTGTTTGCTCAGCTGAGTTGATGACCGGGTAAAATTTTATGTACTAGATCTGCCACGTATTTTGATCTAATTAAAAAGAACTTTTGGGCCGTCGGGGTGGCTCAGTTGGCTAAGCGTCTGTCTCCTGATATCACCTCAAGTCACGATCTCACGGTTCATGAGTTCACGTCCTGAGTCAGGTTCCACACTATGAGGGCGGGGCCTGCTGGGGATTCTCTCTCTCTCTCTCTCTCTCCCTCTCTCTCTCTGCCCATCCCCCACTTGCACTCTCTCTTTCTCCCTCTCTCTCTCTTAAAATAAATAAATAAGCCTAAAAACTTTTTTTGTTGCCTCCCCACATGCTGGGCTGAGACAACCTGTAGACCATCGCTTCCAAATGACTTCCATCTCTTGGCCCAACAGACCCTTCCGTATGAGTAATGGTTACCATTTTTCTTGTGTAGAGAATTGGGCTAAAAATATCAAAGATTCAATAAAATAAGTTGACAATAAGTTATTTTAATAAAACCCATTGGCTGAATTAATCTCTATTAAAGATTTCCCAAAATATTCACTGTTGTTCAAAAAATAGTAAGTAAAACAGCACGAGAGAGAGGAACCCATCATGAAGTTTACAAACCTTTGAATTCACGGCCCTCACTCGCAAAGACCTCATTCAAATATCTGGGATGGACCCTAGCAATTTCACACTAACAATCTCATGCTCTTTATCTTAAGGAAAAAAATCCTTTTTTCCAACCCCCCCAAACTTGTATGTTCCCCAAATGGCATATTGCCACCGACGTTAGGATATTACCAGGTGGAGCTGTGGTTCTACATCATGTAAGACTGATTTTAGAAGAAATGGCCCCAGGTAGCCACTTCTGTGTTTGGTGTCCAGAAACCTCAGAAGGCTTGGAACCTGAGACCATACTAGACTTGGAGGATGGAGAGACCAGACGACACCCAGGACTCCTTCAAGCTAAGATAAAATGATGGCTGAAAATCCTGCGCTGTTTGGAAAGCTAGAGCACTTACCTGGCTTCTTTGGGTTAACGTATTAGTTGTATATGCTACATGTGTGCAGGGGAGTCAGCGTATAACGATGGCCTTCCAAATCCACTCAAAATTTAGCTGAATGTGGGCAATCACTCAACTTTCCAGCTTTAAGTTTTTCATCTAAGAAACAGGGATAGTAAGAATCTCCATCCTAAAGCTGCAGTAAGGATTAAAGGAGATAGCATATGCACATAGCCTAGAGTTGACCTTGTGCCCCCATCCAGTGGAACATGCCTCAGTAATAAAAAGGGACAAACTACTCATCACACAACCACGTGGCTGAATCTCAGTTGCATCACGTTAGGTGAAGAGAGTCGCAATCAGAAAGCTCCATACTGGATGATTTCATTTCTTTCTTTTTTTTTTTTTTTTTAATTTTTTTTTTCAACGTTTATTTATTTTTGGGACAGAGAGAGACAGAGCATGAACGGGGGAAGGGCAGAGAGAGAGGGAGACACAGAATCGGAAACAGGCTCCAGGCTCTGAGCCATCAGCCCAGAGCCTGACGCGGGGCTCGAACTCCCGGACCGCGAGATCGTGACCTGGCTGAAGTCGGACGCTTAACCGACTGCGCCACCCAGGTGCCCCTGGATGATTTCATTTCTATGACGTGCTGGAACAACATAGAGGGAGAAGCTAGGTCGGCTGCTGCCTACACAGGGGGCCCTCGTGGGGTGAAAGAACTATTCTATATCTTGAACGTGGTGGTAGTTACCCGATTGCAATCTTTTCTTAAAAATTCATGAGATTGTACACCTAAAGGAGTGAATTTTATTCCATGCGCTACGTATTAGGTATAGTTATGCAAATCATACCTCAAAGAACCTCACCCAAACAAACAAACAAACAAAACAAGCAAACAAACAAACCAAAGAAATCTGTTGGAATGCACTAGAGAGGAGGCCAGGCAGAGATGGCCTGAGGCATCTCTGTTCCAACAGCTCTGTTCCCTACAGCACAGCTGGGTCCTGCCACGCCTGCCCCGGAGTACCTGCTTAGAAGCTGCCAGAACCCCCTGATCTGCTTCGGTGGGATGGGGTCTGAGAGTAGCTCATCCAAGTATCATAATCCTCCTGGTGGGAACATGGGGCTGGGGAGAGTTTCAAGGTCACTTACCATGATGTGTCACCTCCCTGACCGTTTCCCTGACTTCAGCCACATTAGGGAGGAGAGCATTCTCAGGTCTGATCGTGCCATGCCTAGCTGCAGGCACAAAGTCTACATTCAAATAATTGTTAAAGTGAAAGATTCCACAAGACCTATTGTCCTGAGGGTCAGCTAGTGGCCAGGAGATCATGAATGAGGAGCACCTCTTAGTGTGAATGGGGACATCCCTCACCAGGCTAGCTATTGATTTGGAAGAGGTGCTTTTAATTCTAAGGGATATTTAAAAGAAGGTCATGCCCCTCTTTGGGGGGATGACGACGTGTCAATGTAGCTCATCTTTGGTACAATAGGCACCGACCTAGTGATAATCACCGACCTAGTGATAATGGGGGAGGCTCTGGGTGAGGAGGTGGTGGTGGGAAATTTCTGCACCTCCCTCTCAATTTTGTTGTGCATCTAAAATTGCTCTAAAAAAATAAAGTCTTGGGGTGCCTGGTTGGCTCAATCGATAGAACATGTGACTCTTGATCTTGGAGTTGTGAGTTCAAGCCCCACATTGGGTGTGGAGCCTACTTGAAAAAAAAGATAATGGAACAAAAACGAAGCCTTAATGTTTTTTTTTAAAAAAAGGACGTAGTGATCCAAGTCTCTAGAAGGAGTTAGCTCTGATCTGCAACTTGTTTCCTCACAGGTCTGATTTTAAGGGAGGGTTCTTCCTCATCCAAAAACGAGCTGCAGGCGCCCGTGTCTGGTCTGTATTTGTCTCGACAACTTGCCGTGTGTAGAATCCTTACGAAGAGACTCAGAACATGTATCTTAGGCAGCAGCTCTTGAGAACTGTTCTTAGTGAACTGGAGTCATATGAATGGAGAAAAAACACACTTCAATGAAAGAGACAGGAAGTCATCTACAAAATTAAGCTTCACTTGTTTGGCAGAATTGTGCATGTTTCCAAAGCAGCCATGGCTTTGTGGTGGGTTCATCACTCACTAAGAATGATGTCAGGCACCCGATATGCATGCAGCAGGGGCTGAACAAGGTTACGTATGAATTTCCTTCTTTTGGTGCAAGAATTGGATTAATCATAATTTTTGCCTCCTGACTCACTCTCATCATTAGCCATACATGGTTTGCTTTTTTTCTCTATTTAGTTAATTAACATATATTTGGTTAGTTTAGCGATGCAATCAACACCCACAATTCAACATCCCCCGCAAAGAAGCTAAGACTTTACCTATAATCTTTATTTAACATCCACAGACCCCCCAGTTTTCCCCACACAGGATAACTGCACCCTGAATCCTGTGTTTAATCTCCCCTTGATTACCTTATAGTAGTTTTATTGCTATTTTACATATTCCCAATGTGTCTCTCTCTATATATTTAATTTTAGCTCTTTTTCCCTTTTTCCCTCTTCCCAAAAAGGTATGCTTTGTGTAACCTTTGGGTCCTTCCTTTTTTTTTTTTTTTTTTAATTCTATATCATGTGGCGAACATTCTTTGATATTGTTGCAAGCAGCTGTGGCTCATTGATTCTGACGCGTGAATTGTTCCATGAACTGTGATGTGTCCCACTGTGAACAGTTTCTCTGTCCATTCTTCTGTTGACATTTTCATGCATGTCCTGTCTTGTACATGTGCCTGGTGTTCCCGTGGGCAATGGAATTGCGTGTGCTGGGATACCCGGTATGTGAATATTCCACTTCAGAGATAATGCCGTGCTATTTTCCAAAACATTTACACCAAGATACCCCTTGCACCCTCAGTGGGTGAGAGATCTTATAGATCCACATTCCCCTCCGCACTTGGTATTTTCAGATTTTAAAATTATTGCCAACCAAATGGAGGTAAAACGGCATCCTACTATGGTCTTGATTTGCATGTTCCTGGCCATTCATGATGTTTAACCTCTCTTCATCTGTTTCTTCCTCTATCAGTTGATTTCCTTCCCTCCTTCCCTCCCTCCTTCCTTTGTTCCTTCCTTCCATCCTTCCCTCCCTCCTTCTTTCTCTTCTGTCCTCTCCTCTCCTCTCCTCCCCTCCCCTCCACTCCCTCCCCTCCCCTCCTCTTCTCTCCTCTTGTTTCCTTTTCCATGGATTTGCTTCTTTATATATTTTTGGCACTAAGCTTTGTCAATCGTTGGTCGCAAATTTCCTCTCCCTATGTGTAACTTGTATTTCCCCTTCCTTTAAGATGTTTTCTCATTAATAAACTTTGATTAATTTCAATACTGCCCATACATGTTATATTTATTCAGCACAACAAGATACCATGATCGTGATTCGTTTAAAAAGACTTGAAGAATTGACGTAACCTGCCCAAGGTCACGTAGCCAGTTCATCGAAGAGCTAGGTTTTGAGCTCAGGTCTGACTCCAAAGACCGTGCTTTTTACTACAAGATCAATTTTTTCCATACTGATGAGGTTATGTTTTTTCCCATCCAAGAGGTCAAAACTTTTAGAAGCATATTTAGAAAGCCAACGTTTTCAAATGTATACATGTAACAAATCTCAGAGCTTTACAGGTAAAAGGGGTCTTGTAGCTTTAGCACATCACACAGGTTACAAGTAGAAATACCGAGACCTACACAGGCGAACAACTGTCCCAAGACCACACGTCTAATTAGAGTCAGAACCATAACTGGAGCCTGGTGACTTCACCCCCCCTCCCCACTTCCCCTATGTCACAATACATGAGGCTATTGGCACACCCCTAGATATTTAATTTCTGTGTCCTTTGTGTACAGCTGCCCCCAGCAGGCTCCAAGCCAAGGTGGGTGATGGTCCGGTGAGGCCAGAGCAAAGACCTGGAGACAGCGATCGAGCCTCACGTTTACTGGGTACAGAGAGTCCAAGAGCCGCCGGCCGGACAGAGCCTCCACCGCTGGGATCCAGGTTCAGGGAGCTTTTATAGCACAGCAGGCTAGCCTGGGAACTCTCAGTGGCCCTTCCCCTCCTCGCGCGACCAGTGTTCCAAGGACATCAAGTCCTGCCACCCGGACAGCCTTCGCTACTAAAGAGACACTCCCGTTGCCCACCCCCCCCCCCCCCACCCAGGAGCCCCTGGCCTTGAACACCCAACAACATGTTCTTCTGCACATTCTGCTTAACGGGAGTGTAGAGGGAGGACCGGATCGCCACATTCTCAAGAAAGGGATTAACAGGGGCATTCGGGGTGTGTTTGCACAAACCAGCTTTCCAGCCTGTACCGTATGCTTCGAAATCGATCTCCATGCCAAAAAAAAGTTGCATTAAACCATTTGCATGAGACCGCTTCAGCTAGCTGCACTCGCCATCATTAACGAGTCTCCTGTGTGGAAAAGTGACCAGAAGTACTCTGGCTTCCTAGAAGTTAGAAAGTGCATTCTATCAAGAGGGCATTCCTGGGGCACCTGCATGGCTCAATCGGTTGGGCATCCGACTCTTGATTTCAGCTCGGGTGGTGGGATCGAATACTGAGGCAGGACTGTGAGCCGGCTTAAGATTCTCCCTCTCTCTCTGCCCCTTCCCCCCGCTCTGTCTCTCTCTAGAAAAAAAAAAAAACAAAAATAAATAAATAAATAAAAGTAAAAAATTTAACGGGTACCTCGGTGGATCCATCAGTTAGAGTCCTACTCGTGATTTCGGCTCGGGTCATGGGATCGAGCCCCACATCGGGCTCTGCACTGAGTGCAGACTGAGTCCCTCTGGTGCTCTCTCTCCAAATAAATAAACATTTAGAAAACTAAATCAATAAAAACTTAATTTAAAAAAAAATTAGGAAAATTAAAAAAAGAGGGCATTCCTGACTTTGGGCAGCCCTCATAGCAGGAAGCATTAAATTGGCCATGAGTTTATTTATGAAGAGCTTCCTGTTGACAGCTCCATAGACAACTAGGAGAAATACCCCAGCATCTTTAAACCAGCCTCTTGTCATCTGCCAAGACCCCCGCCCAAGGTCAGCACATCGACACGAGCACTTCTCCCTCTGGGGACCTGCTGAGTCTGTGGCGAGCCTTCTAAATTTTTTTTTTTTCAACGTTTATTTATTTTTGGGACAGAGAGAGACAGAGCATGAACGGGGGAGGGGCAGAGAGAGAGGGAGACACAGAATCGGAAACAGGCTCCAGGCTCTGAGCCATCAGCCCAGAGCCCGACGCGGGGCTCGAACTCACGGACCGCGAGATCGTGACCTAACTCACGGACCGCGAGATCGTGACCTGGCTGAAGTCGGACGCCTAACCGACTGCGCCACCCAGGCGCCCCATGTGGCGAGCCTTCTAAAGAAAGGTTGGTGTGCCTGTCTTCCACCAAGCTATTCGTGGAGAGGCCTGGAGATGCCCCTCCTCATTCAGCTGTAACGATAACTACTTAACGTTTCGCCACAGATGCACGAATGAATGTGCCCCGGTGCCTTCACACAAGGCCCGTGCTCCTCTGGATCGGCCTTCTCTGTGCAAAGAAGCACGCGTGTGCACCAAGAATGACACAGCTTTCAGTCTTCTGGAAGTCACTGCTGACCAGCTCTCTGCTTGTGCTCTGGTTAGCGTCTGGTTGCCGACAGCACTACCCCCTCTGATGGGGTTAAGTCAAAGGGACGGAATGCAGGGAAGGGCGCGCTGACAAAATCGTCAGGGAGGCGGGAGAAGCAGCTCCTCGTGGGGGCTCCCGGGGGCACCTCTTGGGCACCACACTGTCCTCTTCTGGAGTCAATCAAGGAATAGTTTGCATTGCTGCCCCTTGAAGAACTTCACTGTTTCCGCTCAAATCGGGAACACTCCTGTTCCCGCTGCTGCAGCATCTGGAAGCCCCAGGAGCCACCTGCAGACCCCGGCAGTACAGCTGCATTTCCAGGCCACAGGTCCGTGTGTCACCTGTCACCATCTAACCCCTACGGGCGGGGAGCCAGCACCCTGCCTTCCCCCACAGAACTCAGTTCCAGTTCAGAGTCTCCCACCAGGGCATCAAATGGGCAGAATTGAAGAACAAAGTCACCAAGACAATGGAGTCCTGAGTGCAGGTTTCAATGTTACTCTGGACGGGCGCCGAAAACCGGTCCTCAGCATCCAGACCAACTGTGACCCACGTGGTTGGAGACGCCCCCCAGCTGCACGTGGGGATTTCTTCTCTAAGGACGCGGGGTCCTGTTCCAAGGGGTGAAAGGCACACACATGACTTCTGACCACCTTGCCCTTGACTCTCCTGAAGTACTCCTGTTCATGCAAATGTAGAATACATTTGGGGCGCCTGGCTGGCTCAGTGGGTGAAGCGTCTGACTTTGGCTCAGGCCAAGATCTCACGGGTCGTGAGTTTGAGCCCCGTGTCTGGCTCAGCACTGACAGCTCGGAGCCTGGAGTCTGCTTCGGATTCCGTGTGTGCGTGTGTCTCTCTCTGCTCCTCCCCTGCTTGCTCTCTATCTCTCTCTCTCTCAAAAATAAATAAAGTTAGAGAGGGAGAGAGCCAAAGCATAAGAGACTCTTAAAAACTGAGAACTGAGGGTTGATGGGGGGTGGGAGTGAGGGGAGGGTGGGTGATGGGTACTGAGGGGGGCAACTTTTGGGATGAGCACTGGGTGTTGTATGGAAACCAATTGGACAATAAATTTTATACAAAAAATAATAATAAAAATAAATAAATAAGCATTAAAAATTTTTGGAATATATGCAAATAAAGCAACATGTCCACTAAATCATTATAACGGATAGGATTTTAAATCATTCCATTTGAATCCTCTCTGCCTCCTGCCCCCTCATTCTCTTAACTGTATTTTGCTTTGCTGAGGTCACTATACTTTTGTGGCAGAAAGCACCATAATTTTACGCATGTGTATTTTCCTTGCACGTTGCCCATAAAAGTAAAAACTATAACACGTAGCTTATTTCTGTTCCAATTTTCCAGAATGGAAAATGTTTTCTGCTTCTACTTGTCTTAAAAGCTTTCTTTACTCTTTCCTCCACTGCCTCCGGTTGCGATCCTAGGTCTTTCCATACAAAAGGTTCTTTTGTTGTGTGTTATTTTACTGTAGAGAATATTTTTCAGACTCCCATTCCCCTGAAAGTTTCACATTTAGTTTGAATCTGAGACTTGGTGGTGTTTCATTCTGTCCCTTATAAGCCCAATATGAGGTCTTGGGATTTATTGCCTTTTCTTTGGTGGGAGAAACAAGAGGCAATTTGCTCACCGTTTGAAGCCATTTTTCTTCATTTCTGCAGGGGAGCTCACAGCCCAGTGCGCGCCCTCTCTGCTGGGCTGCAGGGTTCCCAACCCCTTTGCGGCCGTCTCTGGGCGGCCCCGCCCTGGACTCGGGTTGCCCTGGAACGAGTCACCGCTGATGGGGCAAAAGCACCTTGAGATTATGGGGCTGATAAAGCTCGATGGCCTCATTACGAAGCACCATGTGGGCTCATCTTCAAAGTTACTGAGCCTGGTTTCCTGCAGGCTTCACGTGCTTCTTCGAAAGCTGGACGGAGAACAGGCCCACAGCAGTGTTGCACCTTATTTCAGAGGTTCTCTGCCTGGGGGGTTAATCAGATAGCACTGGGGGAGGTGGAAGACTGAGGAGATCAAGGCAGGTGCCGGGTGGGGAGGGGGCGGGGGACGGGACTGAGAAACTAGGAGTTGGAATTGCGTAATTCTTGCTGCCCCTGATTTTGTAGGACTTGGCGTGAATTGTCTGATGTACGTTCACGCTCAGGCTAAATGTGTAGAATATAGTATTAAATACAGCTTTAACCCATTAACATTCTATTAACTCTGTCATCCCCGGTCTGTTCCTGTCTTCCTCTCTGCCTCCTGCCCCCTCATTCTCTGAACTAAATTTCACTTTCCAATCCATGGGGGTTTTTTTTTTCTTTTTTTTTTACTTTTAGCCTCAGGTGCTGAGTTCACCTCCTGTGTCCTGGGAGAACGAAGGACACTCTTTTTCAAATTGACCGTAACCCGTGGCATTCAGTTTGATTAAAATGCATTCAGTTCGATTAGCCATTCTCTCAGACACATTTACCCTCTGAAATCTCTCTTGGCAGAGCTGAGTTTGTGTGTTTCCCCTTGTTTCTTCTGGCTTTTGGCCAGAGGCTTGTCCTGCCTTTCCTCCTCAGCCTGCAAATGTCTTCAGAGAAGTGACCTGTTTCCTTTCTCTATGAGACCCTAAGCAGGGAGCGGGACCCAGTGCTTCATCGACACTAGGCACTTAATAACTGCTGGCAGGATCAATACTTGCAGTCATGGGCGACGAGGAGTTGTGTGTGGCAGAGCACAGGGTGGGGAATCAGCAGCAGCTGGCCCTCACGGTTAGAAGAAAATCTGCTCTCTCTGGCCTGCGGGTCTGCCCAGGCTGGAGCGCCAAGGGCTTCATGGAAAAGTCACCCGATATCCAGTGGCATCAGCTATAGACCCAGATTCGGCTCCCGACTTAGCAAGCCCAGCAGAAAAAGCACTTGCCGCCTCCAGTATCCGTCGAGCAACCAAGAGAGAATTCTAACTGGCCCTGCCGAGGTCCTTCACCCCTCTGGATGACTCACCCTTGTCAAGGTGACGGGTTGAATTGACCGTGAGCCGGGGTTCCAGGCCTCCGGGTAGCCCTCACAGCAGAGCCTGACAAACCTTCAGCTGGACCCCCAGGTGGGGGATGGGGAGGTCTTCCAGAGGAATGGAGCTGGGGCCAAACAAACCTCAGCAGCAACCACATTCCTCATTCTAGAACTCCATGCTGTCTGTGGTCTGAAGTCCCCTTTCTTCAGAGCCCCTGACCTGAGCTGTCTGTTCTGATCAGAGGAGTCTCTCCTGGGGGATCCTTCCTCATCAGGCCCCCGTGCTCCCATCACCCCTCCACCCCCATGCTTTCGCTCATTTGCCCCCCTGCTCAGTATCCAAATCTGACCTGGACCCAAGGCCCCAGTCAAAACACGCCTCTGCCAAGACCCCATTAGAAGAGCAAACTCTGCTTTCCATGTTGGAAGTTACCAAATGGCCTCTCATTTGGCAACTTGGTTTGTCACAGTGGACCTAAAGCACATGGTCCTAAAGCACGCAGAAGTGCAACAGCCCTGAAGTCCCAGGTGGAAGGAAAAAACACAACTGAGCCCTGGAGCCATGGGTGTGGCCCTCGCCATACCAGTCAACTGAGCAACTGAGCGTTGGCTTTGAGCCTACTTCCTGGGCCTGAGACCAATATTCAGAACCCCTTCTGTTTCCAGAAGGATCTAAATTCTTTTATCAAATTAATTTTGATTTTTCTTTTTTGAAAGAATTGTGTTTTTTTTACATAATTCGTTCTTTCCTTGATTTATGTCTTTCACTATTTAGCAAATGTCCCCTGGGTAGATAGCACTAAGTCAGGGATTCTGGCCCCAAATCAGAGAAGAGAAAGCCACTGTTTCAATCCTTGAGATGTTAAATTAAGGAAGGGCTAATTAAATAACCTAAATTTTTTAAATTATTATTATTTTTTAAAATCCTACTTTGTACTAAAGCTGGGCAAAGCAGGAAGCTAGTCTCCTGGGGTGCCTGGGTGGCTCAGGTCATGATCTCACGGTTTGTGAGTTTGAGCCCCTTGTCAGGCTCTGTGCTGACAGCTCAGAGCCTGGAGCCCGCTTCGGATTCTGTGTCTCCCTCTCTCTTCTCCTCCCCCACTCATGCTCTCTCTCTCAAAAATAAATAAACATTAAAAAAAAAAATTTTAAGAAACTAGTCTCCTGGCATGTAAAATTATAAGTGGAAACAGGTGGGAGTAAGCGAAAATATGCTGCAAATCCACACTGATTCAATCTGGTTCAGTGATCAAACCCCATACAAATAAGCCCCCAAGTCACTGATGGTGCAGTTGTCCCTGGCCGTGATTTCAGGCCAGTGCCGGGAAAGACTGCCAGTGGCCCTACAGCTGCAAAAAGCAAAAAACACCTTTTGTCTTAGCCTCTCAGACACTGGAGCCCTTGTCTGCTAGAGCTCTTCATGATGAGTCATTGCTTTGGAGAAGGGATAATAAGCTTTGAATGAAATGTTGTATCTTTGGAACATCTTATGTGTGTGACATTTGCTTGTCCTGAAGGCAACGCTCAGGTGAGCTGTCCTGTCGTCCTGGAGCCCGCAGACCCATCGGGGCCACTTGCCATCTGTCTTAAAAAATACAGAAAGAGCCAGGAGTGCGTGGAAGGCTGAATGATGGCCTCAAAGATATCCAGGTCTTAAGCCCTGGGTCCTGTGAATGTCACCGTCCATGGCAAACTGGCCTTTGCAGGTATGATCAAGGATCTCGAGATACGAAGATGATTCTGGGCTGTCTAGGCGGGCTGAAAGGCAATCACAAATGTCTTTGTAAAAAGAAGGCAGAAAGATATTTGACTACAGAAGAGAAAAAAGCAACGTACAGACATTGGAAGCCGGGGAAGAAAGGCAGATGATGTGGGGCCATGAGCCAGGGAATGAGAACGGCCTCTGTAAGACAGACAATGCCAGAAATGGGTTGAGCCTGGGTGGCTTAGTTGGTAGGCATCCGACTTCAGCTCAGGTCATGATCTCACAGTTCGTGGGTTCGAGTCCCGCGTCGGGCTCTGTGCTGACAGCTCAGAGCCTGAAGCCTGCTTCAGATTCTGTGTCTCCCTCTCTCTCTGCTCCTCCCCCGCTCACACTGTGTTTCTCTCTCAAAAATAAATTAACGTTAAGAAAGAAAGAAAGAAAAAGAAAGAAGAAAGAAAGAAAGAAAAAATGCCAGAAATGGATTCTCCCCTAGAGCCTCCAGAAGGAATCAGCCCAACTGATCCCTTGACTTTAGCCCCAGGAGACTCCTTTTGGATTTTGACCTCCAGAACTTTAAGAGAATAAATGTGTATTGTTTTAAGCCACCAAGTCTGTGGTAATTTGGTATAGCAGCTGTAAGAAACGAATACAGGGAGTTCACATAAAAGGCAGTGACCCCTCCCTCCCCCCACCCCCAGGGAAAGGGGATCAGAAAATATTACTGGAAAATGAACTTCAACTCATGACAAGGTTTTGGTGGCCAGAGAAATCATTTACAGTTAAGAATCTGTCCTTATAAGGAGAGAGTTGGTAGGATCTATACCAGGATGGGGCCTTCTTTAAACGAAGATGTCTGCTCTTTCATTTTCCAGCGTCAGTATCAGGGAAGAATTCTACACTTACAGGGCTAAACATTTCACAGTCGTTCTGCCATTTGGGATATCTTTCCATCGTTCCGTGAGACAGGCATTATAATCATCCAGTAGCAATAACGAAACTGAGGCCACAAATAGGCACAGAACTTCCCAAGGTCACATGTGTAGTGGACCCAGCTGCCTAGTGCCATCCAGACTCCTCTTTGGCAATGACTTTCCCCAGCTCCTGGGCATACTGCCAAGCAGACAGCTCTCCATTGTTAATCCTCTTTGGGGATTGCCTGGGCTGAAAAAAATGCCTCCTTGCAAGGGCAGCCACATCCCTTGAGAGAGCAAATTCATGCCTCCCTCTGCCCAACTCAGGGCAACCTGAAGAATCACCCCATCTTTACAGCCTCCCCCAGGGTCTGCCATGGACCTTCTTAGGACCACACCACAGCTGAACTTCTCCCTCTGACCAGTTCTGCCTCCTCCCTGCCCCTCTCACAGATGTCAATACCCAAAACGATCCTTAATAAAAATCCTACGCACAAACTTCCATCTCAGAGTCCATTCCCAAGAGAACCCAGGCTACCAACGTTTGCTGTGTGAATCATTAACTTGGGACTCTGCTCCAACACCTGTACCCTTTCTGCCTTAATCTAGTGCTCCCTGGTGGAACACAATACATACATCTATGGCCTAGAATCTTCATCTTCTATGCAGAGTGCGAAAGAGAAGCAGGCGACAGAAAGCCTGGGCTGGAGAGGAAATCTGCCAATGAGAGTTCCTCTGGAAAGCAGGGACCACATTTTCCAGTTCCCCTCCCTGCTGATGAACGTGTGTTACTTGGACCCGGGCTGTACAGCTTATATTTAAGTAACGCTGAATAGACACCACGTGCTCTCAGGACAGGACCGCTCATCATTCCCGTAACTACTCAATCCGCCTGCTGGTGAAGAATGAGATAGGGTACCACAGCTCAGTCACCGGTGGCAGCAACTGATCCAAGAATCATCCATCAGGAAAGAGTGGCCTCTTGGAGCTGACAGCGCATTTTTTTTTTTTGGAGCTGGAAGATGGCCCCGAAGCCATTTACATTTAAAGATGTGCGGCTTCTAATTCTGGGTTTGGTTGACCGGTGCACCAAAGGATTGCTTTCAAAGATGTAAAACTTCCACCCAGCACTTAACCAGGCATGACCTATATTAGCAGTATTTTCCAAAAAGCTGGGGCAGGACTTTCTCTTACTCCACTGAAGATGATTAGCTCTCGAAGGACCAGAGTGACCTCATTACAAACCGCCCCAACCTGTATGACTGTTGCATGGTATAGGGACAGCTGATAATGAAGGTGCCTTGCCTTGGCTTAGCCATAGGAAACGAAATACATTCTACATTAAAAAAACAACAACAACAACACACTAGAGGGCTGCATCTTGTCTTCCTGGAATACCAAGGTGTGCTTGACATTTTTGAATTGGAGTTTCATACCTACCTACCTAGCATCTCTCTCTAAACTCCGCCACCACTGCCTCCCCCCAAATACCTTTAAAGGTACCAGAAAACTAACAACATGACGAGAAACCTCGCAGCACTGATAATGCAGGCAGTCTAATGGCCAAATCTTTGGGATGTCGCATTAGCTTCACAGCAGCCTGAGGCTTCGCTCCGTGCCGCAGAGAATGCCTTTCTAGGCTTTTCTAACCTTGGAGCCATTTGTCACTTCTGCCACCTGCACCCACCAGGAGATGTCACAGGCTCTACTCCTTGCAGGCGACTGGAGTGAGCAATCTGGCACAAGGCGAGGAGGAGAAGCCCAGAGACAAGGGCAGGGGGCAGGAGTGGTGACAGGAACAGCTTTTGTGAGCCGATCAGACACAGCCTCTTGGAGCAGGACCCTCAGGCATGACAGCTTTGAGTCGCAAATTACAGTGTCTCTCATGTAGACAGAAAGAAAGGCCAAGTGCACCCTGTCTGCTAGGAAATACTGACTCTTGCCTACAGAATTAAGTGAGGCCCATGAAAAAGTGCCACGTGAAGAAGATGCCCTCGGAAATTGGCACACGGCAGTGTCCAGAAGAACCTCTCAAATAACATCAACCTCCCAAGTAGAAGGTCAAGGTGTAGGTAGCCGGTGATCCCACAGACAACCGCAAAACAAATGAAATACAGACAATAACGTCAAAGATATAATATGAATCACACCGAGATAAATAACCCAAAGTTTTAAAGGGGCAATGAACTTAAATAGACCTTTCATATACAAATGACCTGTAAGCACATGAAAAGATTCTCAACACGATTAGTCATGGGGTGGGGGAAATACAAGTCAAAACCACAAGGAGATACCACTACACCCATCAGGATGGCTGTGCTCCAAAAGGCAGCTAATGACAAGTGTTGGCGAGGATGTGGAGAAATGCGAACCCTCACGCCTTGCTTGTAGGAACCTATAAAGGGGCAGCCACTGTGGAAACCAGTCTGGCAGCTCCTCAAAATGTGAAACACGGAGTCTCTACACGAGCCGGCATTTCACTCCTAATTCGATGTTCGAGAGAAATGAAAACAGATGCCCGCATGAAAACGTGTACATGAACGTTCAGAGCAATATTAGTCACAGGAGCTAAAAAGGAGAAACCATCCAATGTCCTTGAGCTGATACAGGAATAAGCAAAATATGGAATATCCATAAAACAAAATCTTATTTGGCGACACAAAGGAACAAAGTACTGATATGCGCCACAGTTTGGATGAACCTTGGGAACACTATGGTAAGCAAAGGACCGGTCACAAAAGTCGGAAAGACTGTACCTATTACAAGAGTCTGTTGATAGGAAATGTCCAGAACAGACAAATCTGTAGAGACAGAAAGTATATTAGTGGCTTCTTAGGGCTGAGGAGCCGGGGGATGATTGGGGTGGGAACAAGATTTCCTTGGAGTGATAAAAACATGCTCAAATTAGATCATACTCAGCGAATACGCTAAAGAAAACATCAAATTGTACATTACGAACAGGTGAATTGTGTGGTATGTGAATTACATCTCAACATTCAGTTAACTGTGAGTGGCGGGGGTAGGGGGCAGTAAGAGAGATTTCTAAACTGGAAAAGGTCGGGGGCGCCTGGGTGGCTCAGTCGGTTGGGCGTCTGACTTCAGCTCAGGTCACGATCTCACGGTCTGTGAGTTCAAGCCCCTCGTCGGGCTCTGGGCTGATGGCCCAGATATGCGGGATGACCTAACCGACAGAAGGCGTGTGAAGCACTGTGCCATCTGCAATGGTGAGCACTAGATAGGGTGCCTGGCATCCTTCCTAGAGTGTAAGCTTCTTGCAGGGGCACCCAACCCCTTCTCCTACCTCAAGGTGTCTCTGGGACCAGTGGCCCGCCTGACTCACAGAGAAGCTCATATAATACTTACCAGATGAAACACGATTCATCAGTTGCAACATGAAAAGAGCAAACAGATAAACCAAAACGTTTGATGTTACCAGCTGCCACGCGGAAAACCTTAGTTTACGACATGAGGCCAGATTACGGCGTGAAATGTGGGAAGAGCCCTGGTGCACAGGGAGCCTCACGTGATCAACCACTTATCATCTATTCCACAGTATGAAATGTTCATAACTGTCGAGTCTATAGAGACAGAAAACAAATACCTGGTTGCCTGGGGAAGGGAGAGAGGGGAGGGAAGGGGAATGGGGGAAACCCAGGTTTCAGACCTGACTTCACCCCAGCTGTTTGATCGGGCTTCGGTTTTCCTGCCAGTAAACTCAATGTCTAGGGTCATCGCTGACCCACCGATGCTTCCAGGGCCCAGAATCCCCTCTCTCACTCCTTCCCGGGGTTTTGCGGCAAAGAGCTAGAGTAGATACGTGCCCGCTCAAAACAGAATGGCCTAGAAGACGCAGCTTTGCCAAGAGGTCAAGCACACTCTCTCTCACGTAGACAGAACTTTGTTCCATTCTTTGCCTCCTCAATACCAATAATGATGTTTGTATAGTGTCGACATACAAATGCAGGGGAGGAAAGACTTCCAGCATCGAATTTTTTAAAAAGTAATTACGGTGGACTAATTATACAATTCCAGGAAGGATCAAAAGTGTTCGATGCCTTAATTCTTCTCTTCTCTGCGGATGTCGATTGGTACCAGCGATAATTGCATCCAGGTGTTCTGAATGCCACAGTCAAGTGCTGCCCTAGAAGGCAGGCCAAAAACAGACAGGAACACGTCAAACTATGAAGTTGGTCGGGAGAGAATCAATTGATCATCTTCTGTGGTTACCGTGTTACACGATGCTTCCTTCAGTCTGGAGGGTTCTTCAGTGTTAATAACTAAATACTGTTTTCTTTTCTCAAGGTGGTGTTGAGGTTTCAAAAAAAAAAATTAGGTTATAATTTTGCAGCTCTTGATAAGAATGCATTGGAATTAGAAAAAAATAAACTCAGCCAGAACCGGGAGAAAGAGTCACCAGAAAATAGTATTTTCATTTCACAGAGCTAATAGGAAATAGTTTATTTTGTTTGTAGATTTATATCCCCTACCTCAGCGGTGACAGGTCTGTAAGCCAAACATTCGGGGTACCTATCAGTGGTTGAATCGTGTCCCTCAAAAGGATACATTCAAGACTCAGTGCCAGTACCTGCGACTGTGACAGTTTGGGGGAATGGGGTCTTTGCGGATGTAATCAAATCCAGATGAGGCCATTAGAGTGGCTCGAACCCAATATGACTGGTGTCCTTAGAAGAGGTATTGGAGAGACAGACGCACAGGGGAGAAGTGGGGGCAGAGACTGGAGCGCGTGGCTACAAGCCAAGGAATCCAGGGTTTGTTGGCAAAGCAGAGCTTGGAGAGAGGTGTGGCATGGAATGTCCCTAGAGCCTTCAGAGACAGCATGACTCTGTTAACACCCAGACTTTGGATTTCTTGCTCCCAGAACTAGAAGCGAATACATTTTTACTATAAGCCACCTACTCGGTGATCCTTTGGTAGAACAACCCTAGGAAACTAGTATCATTTCTGGTTTCCGTTCAGAGGAAAAAGCAAGTGCGGGGTAAAGTCTAAATAACATTTAGCCGAATCATTTTGGGGGGATTTCAGATGACAACAGTGCCTCCCATTTATTGACCACCTTCTGCCCAGAACTGCATTGTTTCGTGCAACCGTCAAGAAGACAACTAGGTTGTAAAGTAACCAAAAGTGCTTGTCTGGGGCCCTAGGGATTGCAATTGGGAGACACAGAATCTACCAAAATCTAAAGTATGTGCTGAATTGTGAGTCGGGATCCTAGTGGTGGGGGGAGGGGGGCAGGCTTTATAAAGGCGAAAACCACGAGGTCACAGAAGTTCTTTTGGAAGAATTGTAATGGGTGCTAACGCAGCTAAACTCACTAACACACCACGGGCTATTTAGCTACCAGGTGTTACATTATCTCTGTTTCAGTCCTAAGTAGAAGGGTTTGTTCCAGGAGGTGATAGAGTTGCAACAGACAAGTTGCAACTGACCATAGTCAAAAGTTCCTGGTGTTCTGAGAACTGAAACAGAAGTGCGGAGGCCCTGCGACCTCAATATCCTCTAGATTTTGAAGGGGTCTCAGCAAAGCTTGCTTTATTTTGAAATCTGTCAGTGCGTGTGCAACCCCAGGGGCTTTCCGTGTCACCATGTGTGGAGGACGTAGGTAGAGGCTGAGACGTGACCTGGCTTGCCCGTGGTAATCCTGCTCGTAAATGGTGACATCCAGTCCCAGGCCAAAATTATATGACCATACAGATCTTCGATTTATGATGGGTTATGTTCTGATGAATCAAAATGCATTCAATATGGACTTCCAGGGACAATGCAGAGTAGGAGGACCCTCGGCTCACCTCGTCCCATGGTTACAACTGGATTAACACCCACCTCAGTGTAAGTAACCCAGAACGTGATCCAAAGCCTGGCGGAACAGACTCTCCCAGCTCAAGGTAGAGAAGAGGCCACATCGAAGAAGTAGGAAGGGTGGAGACGCCATCAGGAGCTAAAGAGACCCTGGGGACATTCCTCAGGAGGGAGGGATGTGGCTGGCATGGGAAGGGGGAGGAACAGACCCCCACACCAGGCACCACAGGCACAGGGGACCCGGACGGGAAAGACGAATCTCCATAACATTTGGCTTTGAAAACAAGAAGGGCCTACCTTCGTGAGTCCTAGCGGGGTTTAGCGCCTGGACCTTCAAAAATCAACGGGCTCAGCTCTGGGAGACCCAGGAAGGCGACAGGAAACGGAGTCCCCGTCTTTAAAGAGACGCACAGCAAACAGCCTGCTGATCTGAGATACAACATAGACGAAGCGGTTTGAACAATGCCTGCGGTGTACAGGAAGATTTATTTACTAATCTCACAGCAAGTGCTGGAGATACAGGGATCTTTAGGAGACTTCTCCAAGAAGAGAAGAGCAGGGTGCCGCTTCCCTCCCGCCACCCCCAGCGGAACACAGACACGTGCAGGAGCCAGCAGAGGGCCAGCGCTCTCCCCCTAGCGCGCTAAGGGCACACCCGGCCCTGTGTTCTCCTGCAGACCTGCCCCCTCCAGTGGGCCGGAGCCCATCCAGAACAAGGCCACGAGCCCGGCAGTGTCTCTCCAAAGTGACCCCCGCCCCGAGGACAGGGAAAGAAACCCACACGCACCAGTCTGACTGTGGCTCCGCGGGCTGGGTGCAGACATCCTCTAACACAAAGCCTATTTTACAGCCGAGTGTTGACGATCTCATGTCATCTATCGAAAGTGACAGACAGAATGGTTGTTGACCCTCAAAAATTGTGTGGCCGACCGGGAGCTACGGCCGCTGCCCAGCAACACTAGAGAGGATCAGACCGCGTATCGCTGGCCCGGGGGAAAAAAATCCAAATTCCCAAATTTGAGGAGTGGTTTCTACTGGATGCTATTGCTTCTGCACCATTGTAAAGTCGAAAAATCTTACGTCGAGCTATCTGACGTTTGGGGACCATCTGTGTAAGTGTTTCCCTTTGAGTAAAATGGGGGTAACTCTTAGAATTTTGTAGGGTGATAAGGTAAGATGGGTGTATGAGTCAGACCTTCTTCCGCGAGCCAGTTTGGTTGAGTTATCACATGTTAGCCCAAAGAGTGGGCTTGGACGAAGTGAGCGCCGTGTAACGACCGGCTACTGATATGACCTGTGCTATCTCATTTTCATCCTAATTACCCTTCCTACTGCTTCTCCGTGCTCCTTAAGTCACAGTTAAGTGGGCGCCCAAAGCTCTGCTTTAACCCGAAGCCCACCCCTCTGTTTCTGCCCCTCTGGAGGCGGCAGTGGGATGCTCTGTGGTTAGGCTTTACAGCCTAAGAGACAATTAATGAAAATAATAGATTTTCCTTTGTAGCACAACATGACTAACTTCAGTGGGATTTCTTTGCCACTGAATACATTGCCGAAAAATAAGGACTCATAAACCTAACTGAAAGTTTATTTCACTTGACAATAAAATCAACAACGCTTAATGTGACTTGAATTTCTTTCTTTTTTTTTTTTAATTTTTTTTTTTAACGTTTATTTATTTTGGGGACAGAGAGAGACAGAGCATGAACGGGGGAGGGGCAGAGAGAGAGAGGGAGACACAGAATCGGAAACAGGCTCCAGGCTCTGAGCCATCAGCCCAGAGCCCGACGCGGGGCTAGAACTCACAGACCGCGAGATCGTGACCTGGCTGAAGTCGGACGCTTAACCGACTGCGCCACCCAGGCGCCCCAGTGACTTGAATTTCAAATAAAGTCATAATTGCTTTTTGCTGAGATTGCTGTAGTCACTTCATGCCCTGCACCAGCACTGAGCAAATAAATCTAAGATTGTAAGCTTTGGGATTAAGAAAGGGCTTTCCTCTGAGCTAGACAATCGTACAAACGATCCATATGATGGCAACCAATGAAACCAAACAGACAGGGTCCCAGACTCAGGAGCTGGTCTGTCTCAGATCCAAATGTTTACCATTGGGTCTGGGATCTTGGACAATTCACTGACCCTCCCTGGGCATGTTTCCTACTCTCTAAAACGAGGATGATAACAGTACCTCCATTGGGTTGTTGGGCAGATGGGGTGAGTTAATACATTTAAAGTGGTTAGAACAGGGCCTGGCAGGTACTCAGGAGTCAATAAGCGTTGAAACTACTGCTATTATTCAGATTATTAATTTTTTTCCAAATGCCTATTCTTATACAGCCATTCTTCCCTGTGTTCTCCATAAGAGAGAGGATTGAGGTATGAGTGGGGTCAGTCTCTACGGAGAGCCCAGTTGTCTCTTCAGCTCATCCATACCCACCTGCTCAAGCCTCCAGCCCTTGTGCCCGCATGGACCAAAGAAGAGAACAGGAGAGGCGTAGACTTCTCCATTCCTGCTTTCTCAGGAAAGTACACCTTGTCCAGGGCTGGAGCCACAGAGCTTCTCTGAGCTCTGTGCTGAGTAATTAAATTGAGGGCTCTTAGCACAAAAGTCCAGAACTGGGCAGCCAAAGACAAAGAAGAAGAAGAAGAAGAAGAAGGATGAGGGGGAGGGGGAGGGGGAGGGGGAGGAGGAGGAGGAGGAGGAAGAGAAGGAGAAGAAGAAGAAAAAGAAGAATGAGGGGGAGGAGGAGGGGGAGGAGGGGGAGGAGGATTAGCTGGTGCAGCCCTTCAATTAACTACGTAATGCAGAGTCCTTAGGGGAACCTATCGTTGCATATCCTTAAGGAGTGCTTTTTTCCATTTACCAAAAAAGAATATAAAACGTACACTAGGGGCGGTTGAGCATCTTTCTGGCTCAGGTCATGATCTCGCAGTTCGTGAGCTCAAGCCGCATGTTAGGCTCTGTGCTGCCAGCTGAGAGCCTGGATCCCGTTTCAGGTTCCGTGTCTCCCTCTCTCTCTGCCCCTCCCCCGCTCATGCTCTGTCTCTCTCCGTCTCTCAAAAATGAATAAACGTTAAAAAAATTGAAAAGAAAAACGTACACTAAAAGTTCTTCCTCAAATACAAAGTGTTCCCAGTGCCTTTGATGCAGGAGTTAATGAAGCGTTCGTTTAGGCGGCGGAGGCACATGCTAAGAAAACATGTCTAAGGAAGGGGGTCAATCTTTATTGATCACTACCAGTGCGGGGCGTTTCATGCAGTTACTCTTACTTGCATACTCCGTCAACCTAGTATGGTAGGTTTCTTACCCATTTGCAGGGCAGGGCAGGGCAGGGATGATCAGAGCAGTCAGATAATTTTGGCCCCTACCCCACAGCAAAGCAGAAATGCTGGGTTGCTGTCCTGCTGTCCTGAGTGTGCCTCCAGGACCTGTGGTCTCCAGGAAGCCCTGCCCCGCAGGGCTCCTCCCTGCACAGCTGGAGCCCCATCCTCCGGCAGCAGGTCTTGTGCATAATCCTCTTGTGTGTCATTTACCTTACCTCTCTTTAAATTGCATCACATTAACAGCCTTTGAGTCTCTCCAGGACCTCTGGAATTCCACACGGACCTTTCCTCCAGCAGCTCCGCCGTGTTTGGGGCAGCTCCTGCATCCCTGGAGCCAAGTTTCAACGTCTTTCTCCTACTGTGCGATCAAAATTCTCTGCACACATTATGAGCCTGTTGAGTCTTCTCACTGAAGCCTGTGGAGCTGGGAAAGGAGTGAGGAAAGCGAATGTGAGTCTAGCTGGGTTTTCTTCTGAAGCAGTGCGGTGATTGACTCGTCTATTCTGATTTACCCTTAATTGTAGTCCTGCATTGCCTTTTAAAATTTTAGACAAGAAGCAGCTAACACTACCTGCTTTCTTTTTTGGGGGGGGACCTGGGTTCCTTAGAGCCACCCCCTTCCCCACCAAGGAGTCAGATTTCACCCCTCCCTGGGCTGCCTCCCGAAGCTTGGAGGGTGGGCAGGCTGCTTTGCTCTCTGTGCTGATGCTGTATCACGTTGGAAGCTTCATTATTCCTTTCTGGCAGAAGAAGGCCTAAGGGAAAGAATGAAATCTGGCCTTTGGTAGCAACGTGGATGGAACTGGAGCGTGTTAGGCTAAGTGAAATAAGTCAGACAGAGAAAGACAGGTACCATATGTTTTCACTCTTATGTGGATCCTGAGAAACTTACCAGAAGACCATGGGGGAGGGGAAGGGGGGAAAAGTTAGAGAGGGAGGGAGCCAAACCATAAGAGACTCTTAAAAACTGAGAATAAACTGAGGGTTGATGGGGAGGGGGGGGTGATGGGCACTGAGGAGGGCACTTGTTGGGATGAGTAGTGGGGGGTGTATGGAAACCAATTTGACAACAAATTTCATATTAAAAAAAAAAAGAAGGCTTAAGATTGAAACCAAATATCTAATTATGTTGGAGGAGGAAATAGACATTCATTTATTAAATATCTTCCTGCAAACCTCCTGTACACATGTTCTGTTTAATGAAGCAGAGGGCACCCAGGTCCACCACCATCGTCACAGAGATCGTAGAGATAAGATTTCAGGGCCAGCAGGGTCAGGAGGCAGCAGTTAGGAAGCAGTTTTGTTCTAGTCCAGTTGCGCCCTGGTGATGTTAGAATAACAATGTCGTTGAGGGCTCACGCTGGCCACTTGCAGACCGGCCCCAGCGAACGCAGCTGGGAGGTTCATCGGACAAACGGAAAGCCTGAGCGAACTCCACAAAGTAATTGCAAGGCACTAAAGATATTTACAATTCCGCCCCCCCCTCCCTGCCCCACCTCCAAGTTTTAGGATCAAAGCCGAGGCATCTGCACTTCAGGAAAAGAAGGGCTGGGGTAGGGCCAAGCTGAGGGGGAACGGAAGATTCCAGATGATCATCAGAGCAAAGGAAGGGCTGAGCAGTGAATTGCGGGGTTGTCTTAATTCTGATTTTCTGAATTTTGATTGCACTGGAGGCTGTGATCAGTTAGGAGCTGTTGGCATCTCCTTTAACCGAACCTCAGGCTGCCCTAGTGAGGACAGTTCATTCATTGTTATGTAACGATTCTCAAGGAAAACTCTGCCTGGTTGCTCAGTTAATTGATACCCTTAAAGCCCCGCAGGAACCACCGTGGGCGACCATGTGGCTGCTTCTAAATGGGAAGAATAGAAAATTACTCAGGGAGGGGCGCCTGGGTGGCGCAGTCGGTTAAGCGTCCGACTTCAGCCAGGTCACGATCTCGCGGTCCGTGAGTTCGAGCCCCGCGTCGGGCTCTGGGCTGATGGCTCAGAGCCTGGAGCCTGTTTCCGATTCTGTGTCTCCCTCTCTCTCTGCCCCTCCCCCGTTCATGCTCTGTCTCTCTCTGTCCCAAAAATAAATAAAACGTTGGAAAAGAAAAAAAAAAAAATTTAAAAAAAAAAAAAAAGAAAATTACTCAGGGAAATACTTTTTTTGCTTCTCTCTTGTTTATGAGTTAAGAGAAAAGGGGAGTTTTAGGGGTTTTGGAATGCAAGAACTACGTGTAACTAAATACTGTCTTATTTGGGACGGGTTTACTCTGCAGTTGTATTTATTATTGAATGAAATTCTTTCCTGTATGTTTTGAGCCTCGATGTGTGGGATCAGAGACAAGGATTATTGTTATCATTATCATGAAAGTGTCGAGAATACCCTTGAACTTATCGTGGTTACAAAAGTACTAAAGTACACTCATTCTGGGTGACGTTAATGGGTCTGGGCACTCATTGTGGGCCCTTGAAAACACATTCAGACTTTCATATACTCCTTTCAAGAAACTTGGTGTTAACACCGAGAAGGCACCACCAGACATTCCAACAGAAACCACCGGCTGGTGAGACGTTCAGAGCTTTGCACACGGCCTCAGGTGAGAGAGAAGAGGTCCTTCATGGCATCTATTTTAAGAATCTAGAAGAGCTGTAAACCCATCTATTCACTTGACACGGTGGGTTAGCTTTGAGAAGATGATGTCGTGAAGGCTGGGCTTTGTGAAATTGGTCAGTTACAGTCCACGTGTGACCCACAGCCCATGTACAACTGACCAAAGATTTAGGGCCAGCGTTGAACAAGGGCAACCCTTTTTTTCTACTTTAGTGGGAAGGCGAGCCAAAATGGCACATCTCAAGGAAATCAATGAAAAACAGAGGTGGATTTTTTTTCTCTAGTTGAAATATTTGTTGAGACAATTGTGCATTCAAAGCATCCTGCCTACCCTTTAACATCCAGCTCCCCTAACAATGGTAACATCTTGGAAAACTGTAATGCAATAGCACAACCAGGATATTAACATCAGTACGATCTGCCAGTCTTACTGTGATTTCCCAGTTTTACTTATTTGTCTGTGTGTGTGTTTAGCTCTATACAATTTTACCACCTGTATATCCACCACCACAATCTAGATACAGAACAATTCTGGATGCGTCCTCTTTCTCTTTAAAAACCACACGCACCTTTTTGCCAACCCCACCGCAGCCTTCCTTCCACCTCAGTCCCTAAGCCTTGGCAACCACCAATATGCTCTGCATTTCTAAATTTGTATTATTTCAAAAATGGTATGTGAATGGAATCACAGAGTATGTAAGCTTTTGTTTGTTTTTTTCCACTCCATAAAATTCCTTGGAAATTCACCCAAGCTGTTGGGTATATCTGTGGTTTGTTCCTTCCAGTTGCTGAGTGGCGGTCCATAACATGGATGTACCAAAGTTTGTTTAGCAGTTATCTATTGAGGGACAGCTGGGTTGGTTCCAGCTTGGGGCCATTACGAATAGAGTCATGATGAACATCTGTGTATAGTTTTTGATGTGAATGTAAATTTTCATTTCTTTGGAATACATGCCCACAGGTGCAGTCCCTGGGCTCTATTATATTGGCATGTTTGGTTTCATAAGAAGCTGTTACACTGCTTTCCAGAATGGCTGTACTGTTTTCCGTCCCCACAAGGAATGTGTGAGCGGTCCAGTTTATTTACATTCTTGCCAACGTTTGATGTTGTCTCTATATTTTCTTTCAGGTGTGCTAATAGTTGTGTAGTGTTAGTTAGCTCTGTGTTGTTTTCATTTGGGTTTTTCTGATGGGCTCATGATGTTGAACATCTTTCTAGGTGCTCATCTGCCTTCTGTATATCCCATTTGGCAGAGGTGTACGGCTATCTTACCCATATTCTATTTGGACTGTGTGATTTGTTTTCACTGTTGAGTTTGAGAGTTCTTTATATATTCTGGGTACTAGTCCTTTGTGAGATATGTGGTTTGCAAGTATTTTCTCTGAGTCTGTGGCTTGTCTTTTCACCCTCTTCATATGGTCTTTCTCAGAGAATAAGTTTTTAATTTTGATAAAGTCTAATTTGTCACTTTTTCTTTTTACAGATTGTGTTTTGGCAGTGAGTCTATGAACTTGCCTAGATCCCAAAGTTTTCCTCCTACAGTTTTTGTCCTAAAGTTTTATAGCTTCAGGGTTTCCATTTAAGCCCATGACTCATTTTGAGTTAATTTTGGTATAAGGAGTAAGACTTAGTGAACGTTCCATTTTTGCCCACACCTGTTCAGTTTTCCGTCAACATTGGTCAAAAAGGCCAGCTCTCATTTCCCCTTCATCGAATTGTTTACGCACTTTGCCGAAGAGTCAGTTGAGCATGTGTGCATGTGTCTCTTTCTGGGTTCCATATTCTGTTCCATCAATCTGTGAAAAGAAAATTTTAAAAATTATTTTAGGGCTTCAAAAATCCACACGGTTTTGTTATTTGTTTTGGACTTTTGAATAAGCAAACTCTGCACTTTTAGTTTCTTACAAATAGTACTTGCTATATGAGTTTAAAAATAAAGACACACAGGGCGCCTGGGTGGCGCAGTCGGTTAGGCGTCCGACTTCAGCCAGGTCACGATCTCGCGGTCCGTGAGTTCGAGCCCCGCGTCGGGCTCTGGGCTGATGGCTCAGAGCCTGGAGCCTGTTTCCGATTCTGTGTCTCCCTCTCTCTCTGCCCCTCCCCCGTTCATGCTCTGTCTCTCTCTGTCCCAAAAATAAATAAACGTTGAAAAAAAAATTAAAAAAATAAAAAATAAAAAAAAAATAAAGACACACAGGGGCACCCGGGTGGCTCAGTCAGTTAAGTGTCCGAGTTCAGCTCGGGTCATGATCTCACAGTCTGTGAGTTCGAGCCCCCCGTTGTGCTCTGTGCTGACAGTTCAGAGCCCGGAGCCTGCTTCAAATTCTGTGACTCCTTCTCTCTCTGCCTCTCCACCTCTGACACTCTGTCTCTCTCTCAAAAATAACTAAACATTAAAAAAAAAATTTAAAAAAATGAAGACACACATACATACCTCTCTCTAGATATATGCGGACATACATGTAAACACACATATACTAAGGTAAGTGATATATACAAATAGACATACATTGTGTGTCTATTTGTATTCTAAATGGATAAAATTCCTAAATTCCTTGGTATAAATTACTGAGAGTAAAAACTCATCCATCATAAGCTATTAATTACAAGTTTATGATTTGCCATAGTTAGAAATAAATTTTCCGACATTATTTTTAGAGTAACAAAATCTAAGTTAGATGTAATTTATTCTACCTGTACACAACATCAATGTCATAAATTTGCTCTGTTGCTATTTTTTTTTTAATTATTTTCTACTATCTTAAGATTAATGGTTAGCAGTTTGGGTATAAGTCTTCTTAACTATGTAATTATGCATATATGAAACTTAACCAGAGCACCTGTTAATCATATTTTATGCCAGAGGAATGGAGTTTTCTTTTCTTTTTTTCAAAATCAAGCTGAACCACACAACCTGATAGCAAGCTGATGATAAGCAGTGTTGTGCTGAAAATCACGATAATGTTTATGATAATAAGATATAAGGATCTAGATACACACACACACAGATACACAATTTCTTTGAAGAAAGAAAATTGTTGGTGCAACATATACTGACACTTCTAAAGGCTACAAATAACAGGACAATATTGCCCCCTGAGAATTGAATTTGTGACATTAATACCTATGGTGTAGAGATTATCTCAGCACGCAATTCCCTTACACGATGGAATATATTTCAAGTCAAAGTAGAATTCTGAGTAAATTTTTAAATGTGAAAGACAAACATAACCAATTTAATGTCCTTGAGTTATTAGCCTGGGGATTCCAAAAAGTGAATGAAGCTTGTAGCTTATCAGCATTTCCAAAGGAACGAAAGCCTAAAAGGCAAACGTGAATTATGTACGTAGATATGTAATGTAGACGTATATAGTGTGTAGATATATATGTGTGTGTGAGTATCTATACATATGGGGGGAGCAGAGAAGACAGAGAGAGGAAGACAGAGAGAGATTAATGCATCAAATGTTTATGGGTTGATGACACTGGACATTAATTTCATCCAAATAGCGTTCCATTTCCTGATGTTCTAACATCATGCTCATGAAACAACTTCCCGTTTCTTTTCATTTCCCCTACTCCGTCTCCATCTGGGAGAGCGTGCACCCACCTGCTAACGTAACTGGAAGTTCGTGGGCCATTTCGGTTCCCACTTTAGTCAGTAGCCTAGGCTTCTGGTCCACATGTCAATCCCTTCTGGAGGCTGTGTAGTTATTGGTACTCTCCAACCCTGAGTACGTGTGCAAAAATCAATTTCTGCCCCTGCAAAGCTGAGGGTCAGACCCTGGGCTCTGGCCATGCTCCAAGGTTGGCTACCCAGGGAGACCTGCCCTGACATGAACTCATCTCTGTCCACTGGTGATCATCTTATCTCATGGTTCATAGTTACTGCCACAGGGCATATACTCAGAAGCAGAGGAAAAAAGGAAAGACTGTCACAAGAGCCCAAATTCTCCAGTAGCCTCCAAAGGATGTACAGACTTACGCATTCATACACCTGACCTTTATCTCATGTGGTCCGTTTCATCTTGACTATTTATTTGTTCTTCTGCAAAAAACTAAAATAAAATAAAATAATTGAAAAAACAAAAACCCATCACAGGAAAAGCTGGCAGGCTTTTCTGGACTTCTTGGCCCATATCGTTTTGCACTGGGGATACTGCTCGGACTGAATTGAATCTGCTGCACTGATTCCTGCCAAGTAACTAGGTCTTCGACAGATTCCCAGCTATTGTAACTTCATCTACAAGTGCTTCTTTACTAAAGTTATATTTGTACTTGATACCATTTTGTAAAGTTTTCCTTCTTGTCTGACTTGTTAGAGAACATGGCAGGTCCTTTTCTGGTGTCATTCTTTATTGTTAAAGTGAAGCCCGTGGCTCTGCCATTCAAAGTGTGGTCCACAGATTACTGGCATCCATGAAGCATCCATACCCCACCCATGAGATAAGTATGGGACGTGAGAGGACGAGTTTGCAAAGTTTTATAGCAATTTGACATTACCGTGGCATCCACGAGCGTGATTTTGTATTTCGCAAAAGCATCCGTCTGTGATCAATGGGAAATAAAAATTTCGGCTTTGGCCCACAGATAGTTAAGAAGCATGGTTTTATGGAACTATTTTTAAATTAATTCTTTTAAGACTTTCTCAAACAGGTTTGCAATTCTTCTGCACAAAGTCTAAACATACAAATTAAATGTTAATTTAATTTTCAAAAATTTTTATCCAGTAAAATCCCCTTTGATTTGAACTATCAATATGTAGATGTTTGGATCAAAATGATGATGAAGACACCAGGGGCTTCAAATGAAAAGTCCTCTTTGTCCTGATGGTAGTTAAGTGTTACTATGTAATACATTCATTTCTTTTCATCAGTACTGCTGAGTAACCACGTTTGGATAGAGGTGTTGTATTACCTTCTAGGAATTGGTTCTCTCCTTGGAGTAGAAGTGGTGAAAGAGAGAGGAATATATCTAGTATCTAATACTACATGTTTTCCTAAATATTGTATTTTTTATAAATCGTCTTTATTATTTTGTTCATTTTCAGATTAGTACTAAAAAATCACTAGAGATTTATGTTTGGGACAGTCGTAAAAGGTTAATAAAATGGGGGTGGCTCAGTCAGTTAAGCATCCGACTTCGGCTCAACTCATGACCTCATAGTTCGCAAGTTCAAGTTCCGCGTCGGGCTCTGTGCTGACAGCTCGGAGCCTGGAGCCCGCTTCAGATTCTGTCTCCATCTCTCTGTCCCTCCCCTGCTGACACTCTGTCTCTCTCTCTCTCTCAAATATAAAAAATAAAACGTAAAAACGTTTTAAAAAAGGTTAATAAAATGTTATTCATTATGTAACGAAAATCAATGAGAATGCCATGAACTCCCCAGTGTACCAAAGATTTATACAAATGTTGGGAGAAATTCAAAAGAAATAGATGAGATTATCCTCCTCTGGAAACTTCTTAAAGAAGAAGCCAGATGCAAATTAAGGGGCCCACCCAACAATAAAGAAGAACAAGGATATGTTAAGCATAGGCACCAATGTTGAAGGAGTGGCTTTTGGCGAAGGTGGTTCTTCTGAAGGAGCCTGGCTTCAGAAGTCTGCTTAGACAGTCGGAACGTTCAGCCGGACTTTAAAAGCACCTGCAGGATTTGAGCTGGCAAAGACAGAGCAGTTGACAAGGGTCCAAAATGGATTTTGGAAGCGGGAGATGAGCCGAGGCTGGAGTTTGGAGAGTTGAAGGATGCCTAGTGGAATAAGAGACCAGTCTGATTAGAACGGAAGGTGAATCAAGTCACAAAAGAGAGATTGCATAGTTGTCAGATGTGTTTAATGAATACGTGCACGTCAGGAGTGGAGGCTTGTCACTTTGAGCCAAAAAACCTGGTGGGAAACCCTTTTGGCAGGCGAGCAGCCTAATAAAGGCAGTAAGTAATACACCCTGTGCTTGCCTTTCTCGCTCAGATCTTCAGATGCAGGAGATTTAAATTCTAAAGCTCTTGAGCATGAGTTAGGAGTCACTGCTAAAGTTCCATTTCTAAATTTAAATCACCCTGGGGCAGGATATGAAAATGATCGTCAGAACTCTTGGGACATATTTGATCTCCGGCAAAAGCAGTCAACTCTGTAATTATCATTGCCACATTGTATGATTTAGAGTTAAAGATATGTATGGTTGACATTGATACCAAAAGAAGAAAAAATCCCAAACAAACAAGAAACGGGAAAGGAATGGAAAGAGAAAATAGTTTGGAAGTGAACAGATACATCTAATGGAGATATGTCTGGATATGTCTCATGGAGAGTTTCACCCCCAATAGGGATCCTGAGCTGCTTGCCAAAGAATCTGAGCACAGACTTATTGGAGACGACTCAGAATTGTACCGCTCAGATAAGACAGTGTCCAGTGTATGTTCTGTGTCATCTGTTTTTTTTTTTTTTCTTAATAAGGAATGATGGGGAAAAAGCCCTTGCGTTACTCTAGGAAAGATATCGCAACAATCTCTGATATTTTGCTGCGTATGTTGGTATCATAGATTTCATGTATGAAGTTTTTCATCGTGCTGGCTTTGTTTCCTGTGTAAATTTCATCATGAAGCTAAGATAGGAATTCGTTCACCTTATAGAAAATAGGAAATGGGCAACTTTTAAAATAGAAACGTTTCAACTCAGACATAAGCGTTAAGGGATTTAGCCTGGGTTCTTAGCAGTTTACTAAAATGTCACTGTGCCGTCCAAAATGTTCACAAATTTCCCAATACCCGTGGGGAACTATCAGCTGTAGATGTGACTACATTACTTTGTGGATGTAGAAATTATCCTTCAGAGTAAGAATTTATCCAGATCATTGAAACCGAAGCTAAGAAAGCTCCCGGGACCAAGACTCTGCCCAGGAGTGGTCACTTCTTTGAAAAGTCATGCGAGGGTATCTGCGGGGAGGAAGAATTACTTCCCGAATGACACGGAGAGGTCGGGGGACCAGGCACCACTCCAGCCACCGTGTGAGAGAGGAGGCTTGGGGGCAGAGGGCGGCCACTCACCTCATACTTGAAGAAGTAAGAACCCCCGTTTCAACCGTTGATCCATTACAATGTGTGTTAGATAGTTGAGCCACCCCAGATTAATGATTGCTTCTGAAACCATTTTCATCAGAATAAGCATGCACTGCATTTTACTGCATTCTAGAAATGTGCACGCCTTTAGCGGTGGAACGCGATGCCCCCTGTAGACAGCTTGGCGTCCTGAGACACTGGCCACAGAGCTGCCCGTGTTACAATACCGCTGTGTATATTCAACCTTTCTGCAGAGACTCTGTTCCCTGTGCAACTGAAAAGGGTTTTTAATATCTCTAAGCATCTGTTGGGTATTTTCTCTAAAAAAAAAAAAAAGAAAGAAAAAGAGCAAATTTCACACTTCCTCCTCAAATTCCTCCTTAAATCATACAGTTTGTCTGTGGAACACTGCATAATCCTTGCTATTGCCTTCTACCTGCTTTTAGCCCAGGCAACTTTGAACACGCTGCTTTTGTGCTTGTAGATCCTATTAACGAAGCAGTCTGGGGACAGTGTATAATAAAAGAAGCGGTAAAGGTTAAGTGTATTCACTTCTCTTTTTTTAATGATTACTTTGAATGTTTACTTATTTTTGAGAGACAGAGACAGAGCACAGGTGAAAGAGGGGCAGAAAGAGAGAGGGAGACACAGAATCTAAAACAGGCTGCAGGCTCTGAGCTGTCAGCACAGAGCCCGACGCGGGGCTCGAACTCATGAACTGTGAGATCATGACCTGAGCCAAAGTCGACGCTCAACTGACGGGGCCACCTGGGTGCCCCTACGTCTCTCCTAATATTTCCCATATTTGTGGCAAAGATTCTGTATGCTTCAGTTAACGAAAATACTTTCAGTTAGATAACACCACGGCAAGACCGGCAAGTATAAGGACAACACTGGGGGAGGCTTTGCACTTCCCCTGTCACTGTTTAAATAAGGTTTGTAGGGGCGCCTGGGTGGCTCAGTCGGTTAAACATGAGACTTCAGCTCAGGTCATGATCTCACTGTTCGTGGGTTCGAGCCCCGTGTCGGGCTCTGTGCTGACAGCTCTGAGCCTGGAGCCTGCTTCGGATTCTGCGTCTCCCTCTCTTTGCCCCTCCCCTGCTTGCACTCTGTCTCTCTGTCTCTTGAAAATAAATAAATGTTAAAAAAATTTTAAAAATAAACAAATAAATACAGTTTGTACTATAGCAAGATATTCTCTCACTTAATGGGGGCTCGAACAAATCATCAACTGATTAATTACTGTTAAGCCTAGTCTCTTCTGCCTCGTGGTAACTGCAGTACAACACAAGAGGCAGGCAGTAGCCTTTCTGCTTTGCTAGGGAAGAAGGTGCGCTCAGAGGACCCAGCTCATCGTGTAGGCATTTGGGGGGCGCTCCGTCTTTCTCTTCCCTTCCTACCTTCTTCGTACCCTGGCATCTATAGAAGTCCCAGCATTGGCGTCGTCTGAGACACTTGAAGGTCTCCCACATAAAATAAAGAGAAAACAGCAATGTGCCTCCGTTATCTCAGTAGGGGGCGGGTAGTTTGTGTGTTTGTTTCAATAATGCAAACATGTCATTCTTACTTAATCTGTAAATGTCGAAAAGACATTGTGCTAGGTAAGAAATCAAGGCTAAGCATCCTTTCCAGTCGGATTTCCTGAAATGGATTCCCAGAAAAGTTTCCAAGAGCAAAAGAAAAGCATGAAAAGACGTCATTTGATAGATGTGACACAGTAGTAGTTATTGGGAAATAAAATAAGCATGAAAAAAACCTTTTCAAAAAAAATCATTTCAAAGTCAAGGGTAGGGCACCTGGGTGACTCATTCGGTTGAGCATCGACTTCGGCTCAGGCCATGATCCCGTGGTCTGTGAGTTCAAGCCCCGCACTGGGCTCTGTGCTGACAGCTCGGAGCCCGGAGCCGGCTTCTGATTCTGTGTCTCCCTCTCACTCTGCCCTTCCCCTGCTCATGCTCTGTCTCTCTGTGTCTCTCAATAATAAATAAACATTAAAAAAATTTTTTTTAATTTCTAAAAAAAGTCAAGGGTAAAGTCAGTGCCTCATAAATCATGCAGATCCACAAGCATGCCTTATTTTGGCAACAAAAGAGTTCTACCAAAAATGAAGGTACTAACAAGTACCACATCCAGTGGTGTAGCGACTCTCATACATCTTCTGTTTCTCTATTATTTCTTGCTAGCAACTTATAATCAAACTAAATTCTTCCTATGAACTTGAGTGAGTAGTTTGGCTTGAAGGGACAAAAGGTATTAAATTACTTTGTAACACATAGCTTCTGTGGTCAGCCTCTAGCTTAGCAAATTATCATGCACCGTAGACTTAAAAGGATGGAAGTCTCAACAGATTTAATAAACTTTCTGTTTTCATTCCTATTTGGTACTGGAACTTTTAGAGACCTAACTTGAGTCAGAACCAAGAAAGGTAGTTAAGCTTATGTTTTCAAAGACCTAAAGAGAAAAAAAGATATGAAAATTGGAAGGTAGCCCTCAAGAAAAATAAGAATAATGTAGGTGTTGCTAGGATATAGTCATAGGAGAGTAGGTGTATGCATGGAATCCAGGAATCCAGAGCCAGTGGTGACAGGCAGAAAAATGGTTTCTCAAAGATGTCCACGTCCTTGGTCCCATAACCTGTGAATAAGTTAGCTTACTTGGCAAAAGGGCTTAGCAGATATGGCTGAGGGAAGCATATTGAGATGGGAACTTCATCCTGAATGCTGTATGTGGATCCAATGTAGCCACAAGGTCTTTGAATAGGGGGCCATGCTGTCAAAGTGAGAGGGGGAGATTTCAAGATGATAGGATGGTGAGGAAGAGCCACGAATCAGGAAAGACAGGTGGTTTCTAAAAGCTGGAATAGATAAGGGAGTGGACTTTCATCCAGAGCCTTCCGAGGGGTGCAGCCTGCCAATGCATTGGTGTTATCCCATGAGACCCGTGTCACACTTCTGACCTCTGGAACTGCAGGATAATGTATTTGTGTTGTCTTAAGCTACCCAGTTTGTGGTAATTTGTCACAGCAGCCATGGGAACCCAATACAGCAGTCAATGTCAAAACACACAACGTCTGGAAAACAAATTGTTTGCTTGACTATCTTTGTTGAGGAAATACGCTTTTCATTAAATAGCCGAAGAAAGGGACTTGTGGAAAAATTCCTGTATGGAATTGTCTCTTGGTGACACGTCCCAGACTTACCTTAGACGGAGAAGAGACCGGTGCAGAATCGTGTGATGAGGGCAGGGAGCCGCCCTGTTGCTGCTGAGGGAGCACGCATGGGGCCCAGTGGATGTCAACGTCACCCTGGCAGTTACACACGAAAAGGACAGTAGTGAACCTTGGCCTCTGGGAAGCAGACCTTCATGATTTTATGTGCTGGGAGTTCTTCTTCTGTTGATAACACCTGGTTTCTCTTGACACCCCCTCAGTCTCCTCTTCCTGTCCAGGTGACCCAGACCTGAGACAACTGGCACCTTGCATGGGCCCTGGTCACCATGCCCGGTGCAGGTATGGTGTGGGACCCACCCAGCAGACCAGTCAGGCTGATTGCCACACTTTTACTTGTGCCCTTTCCTCTGTTGCTGGACCGCTAATAAGACAGTGCAGTGGAGTGAATATTTGTGTCTCCTCAAAATTGTTATCTTGAAATCCTAATCCCAGTGTAATGGTACTCGGAGGTGGGGCCTTTGGGAGACGATGAGGTCATGAGAGTGGGGCCTTCAGGAATGGGATTTGGCCCTTATGGAAGTGGCTCCAGAGAGCCAGCCTGCCCCCTCCACCATGTGAGGACACGAGGGGGGTCTGCATCCCAGAAGAGGAACCCCACCCGACCATGCTGGCAGGCCAATCTTGGATTTCCAGCCTCTGGAACTGTGGGAAATACATTTCTGTTGTTTATAAGCCACCCCGTCTGTGGCACTTTGTTATAGTGGTGCGAGTGGATGAGGACAGGCGGACGGTAGGCCTGGAGCTGGAGGCATCCATCACCCTTAACGACATCATTAAGGTAGAGGCTGAGCACTTCTGGAAACGAAGTAAGCGCCAAAGAAAGCAGAGCAGGAAGGGAAGAGAGGAAGACTGAGTGAACCTGGTGATGTCATCTGAGCCTCTGGGCCCCATCCTGGCAGACCCTTGGACTTCACCTCTGTGGGCTAAGACACCTCCTATTCAGGTTTTGCTTGCGACCAATACCCCTCCCTAGGAAGGAAACCATACACGTTTTCTGGTTTCCAGTTACGCACACGCAACTGCACACACCACTTTGGCCAGAATGGGCACTCGTGCCTGCAAAGGGGCCATTCGAGAAGACGAGATCAAATAAAAGCGCCTAAAAGAGCAAAGATCACCAGCAGCTCTCTAAACAAATTCGTAACGTGACGGCTCTGGTATTAAGAGGATGAGGGAAAACCAGGTGATGAGTTTCGAAGAGATCCAGGCCTACCATCAACCCCCAAGAAGGCAGAGACACCTCGGCTAAGAGCCTGGCAGTGACGACCGTAGGTGTAACTAAACTCTTACCCAACGTTAAGTAACTCTCTTACAGATCCAAGAAGTGATTTCTGTTTCTTTTCCAATTCTCTGAGGCTCTCCGGATTCTAGAGAGGACAGGGTATCCTTATCCTCATCTGGCAGACGAGGAAGTTGATGTTTGGAGCTGTGGCACGTCCAGGTTATTGATCTGGGGCTGTGGGATCTTTAGCCTTCGTACCTGGACCCTCCTGCCTGACCCCAAACCTCTTTCCCGGACCCAAAGTTGGACTCTAAACAGGTGACGTTGTTTGTATCACAACTCATTCCATCTGAGTGATTTTTTGATTTTTGTGATGTAGGTGTTCACTAGGCTCCTCTGGAAATATTTAGACACTAAAGTTACTCTGAGGAGGAAATCTCTTTGCAATCAATATTTAGAAAGATGCAGTGCAGAAACAAATAAAAGGTCTTCTGTTCAGTGTCTCCTTATTCAATAAGTCCCGAATTGTTAAGTCAATAGGAGACGTGGCTTGTTTCAAAATGGGAGGGAAGGACATTCAGTTTGCTTCATACCTACCTCACCGGGGACACAGCGCGTGGACCAGACTAAAAGCAAGACCCATCAAAACCATCCTGGCGTTATCCACTGTGGCTCCGGAGTGGGTTGACCTGGCTTCCCCACCTGCTTCCTGCCGGGATTCCTGTGTTGATGGAGGATTTAAGTACAGAAACTCCTTGCTGACCTGAATACTGAGAATGTGGACCACGCAGGCTCTGCAAGACGTGAGGGAAGCTCAATTTAGAAAGGCTTTGGGAAAGGAGATAAATTTTAGTCGTGTTTGCAACAGACATAAAGCGTGACCCAAATTCATTAATGTAACAGTGAATGAGCTTCAGTCATGAACTTCAGTTATTTTCTCTGTAGAATGGGGGCAATGATGCCTTTCCCATTATCCCCCTCCCAGACGTTTGCTTTGAGTGCACAGTATTTCATAACCTGAAAAGAATTGTGTGAAGTTAGTGTCATCGGTGGTGTTGATATTTTTATGAGATGGTGTATCAAACAGCAGAGAGAACCGAATGAACAAAAATGCCATCTGCCCCCTGTACTGGGGGCACGGTCCTGCACTGGGGGGGAGCACACCTTGTAGGCAGAGGGCATGGCAGTTAAGTATGCATGTAAAGAAACCTTTGTAACAAGAAGAATAAAATGTATGGAAATTGATTAAAGTCTTGGATTATTTTCCTGGCCGGACTTAGAATAATTTATGCGTTTCCTGAAGTTTCCCCGTCTGATGACGGTGAGGAGAATAAAGTCATTAAAGCAATTGCCATGTTAATAGACAAGAGATTGAAACCTGAAAACGCTGCAGGCTGGAGAAGTCCGTCTCCTGTCACACAGGGTAGTTTTCATTTCTGCCTCTAGGTTTCCAAAGGAATATGAATTGGTAATCAGCATGTTTCATATTCATCATGCAATCAAAATGCATATTTGAACGAAGGCCTCATTTAATAAACCATGAAAATATTCATAACAGTTGTGGTGTAATTAGGGTATGCAGTTTTCATATTTTTATTGAGGTATAATTACTTGTAGCAAAATGCGCGGATCTTAAGTGCACTCGCTGATGAGTGTTTAAAAATGTACATATCCACGGAGCCGACATCCAATCAAGGCAGAGCATTGCCTTCACCCTAGAAAGTTTCTGCGTGTCCCTCAACAGTGTGTTCCCCTCCTGCACCCAGAGCTGGGTTATATTCCCGCAGATCAGCCCTTGAACTTTGTAACAGTGGGAGCATAGAGAACATACCCATGTCTGGCTTCCTTCGCTAGGCATATTGTTTTTGATATTCATCCATATGTGTGCATCCATAGTTCATTTCTTTGCAGTGCTGAGTAATATTCCATTGTATGAATATACTTCTCTTTGTTGACTCATTCTCCTGTTGATGGGCATTTGAGTTGTTCAAATTTCTGGTTACTATGAATAAAGCTACAAAAAACACTATGATACAGATGTGTGTGGGCATATGTTTTCATTTCTGCTGGAAAATTATCTTCAGGCGGAACTAGTGGGTCATAAGGTAACTGGACACTCAATTTGAGGAGAAACAGCCAGTTTTCCATACCGGTTGTACCATGGCACATTCCCACCAGGATGCGTGAGAGATCTAGTCTCTCTCGGTCTTCTCCAGCACTTGGTGTTGAAAGTCGGGTAAATTTAAACCACTCTAATGATGTATGGCAGTGTCTTATTCTGGTATTAATTTGCATTTCCCTGATAACTAATGGTGTTAAAAGACATCTTTTCTTGTCTCTTCAGCAATGCTTGTGTCCTCATTTGTGAGGTATCTACCTAAGTCTTTCGACAAATTTTTTTGACAATTTTTAATTGGGTTGCTTGTCTTTTGTTTTTGATATGTACAAATTCTTTATATAATTTGGGTTCGAGTCTTTCAATATATATATATATATACTGTGAATATTTCTGCTAGACTCTAATTTGTCTTTTTAATTTTTAACAGTCTTTTGAAGAGTAGGAATCTTTTATTTTGATGGTCTAGTTTAGCTTTTTTTTTTTTTTTTTTTTTTTGCCTTCCTGTTAGAGTTCACACTTTTGTAATCTCTCTAAGAAATATTTCCTACACAGGTCACAAAGATATCTACCCCATTTTCTTGTAGAAGCTTTGTAGTTTCAGCTTTTCGTAATGTTTATTTTTCGAGGGAGAGAGGGAACACAAGCGGGGCAGGGGCAGAGGGAGGGGGACAGAGGATCCAACGTGGGCTCTGCGCTGACAGCAGTGAGCCCAATGTGGGGCTTGAACCCGCGAACTGGGAGATCATGACCTGAGCCGGAGTTGGATGCTCAACCGACTGAGCCGCCCAGGTGCCCCTGTAATTTTAGCTTTTAAATTTTGTCTGGAATTCATCAATGCCTGTCAAACTTCATGTTAGATATGGGTCAAGCTTAAGTTTTTTATAAACGGATATATAGTTGTGCTGGCATCATTTGTTACACAGGCCTTCCTTTCTGCATTGAAATACGTTGGTACATTTGTCAAAATTAATTTTGCTGCATATACGCAGATAGAGACTTGATTCAGTTCATTAGATCTGTCCATCCTTACACCCGAATCACACTGTCTTGACCATAGGGTGGCTTATAGGAAGTCTTAAAATAAGGAAAGCATGTCCCCCAAATTTATTCCTCTTTTTCAAGGTTGAGTATTCTGAGTTCTTTAGCTTTCCACATCAATTTGGTATTTGGTATTATCTCAAAAAAAAAAAAAAAAAAAAAAGAAGCCTGCTGAGATTGTTAAGCTATGCATGTTAAAAGTTCCTCTTCCCTATGCATATATTCCAAGCAGTTACAACAAAGTGGTGGGTTAACCCAGTTCCCCAAGTATGGTAGGGAGAGAACTGCCCTCCTACCCCTGCAAAATCTTTGTGATAGGTCGGCAAGGTCAAAACTTTTCTTCTTTCTTTTAAAATTTTTAATGTTTATTATTTATTTTTGAGAGAGAAAGAGAGACAGAGCATGAGCGGGGGAGGGTTAGAGAGAGAGGAAGACACAGAATCCGAAGCAGGCTCCAGGCTCTGAGCTGTCAGCACAGAGCCTGAAGCAGGGCTTGAACCCATGAACCATGAGATCATGACCCGAGCCGAAGTTGGACTCTCAACCAGCTGAGCCACCCAGGCGCTCCAAGGTCAAAAGTTGTCTTCGTTCGAAATCGAAGGGATGGGGCGCCTGGGTGGTGCAGTCGGTTAAGCGTCCGACTTCAGCCAGGTCACGATCTCGCGGTCCGTGGGTTCGAGCCCCGCGTCGGGCTCTGGGCTGATGGCTCGGAGCCTGGAGCCTGTTTCCGATTCTGTGTCTCCCTCTCTCTCTGCACCTCCCCCATTCATGCTCTGTCTCTCTCTGTCCCAAAAATAAATAAACGTCGAAATTGAAGGGTTAACATCATTAAGATGGTGAGTTAGGTTGCTTCTGACTTCAGCCCCTCACCAGGAGACCAACTAGCATCTATCCCGAAACAAGACACCATTGAGAAAATGCCAGATCCTGGGGGTGAGGCCGGAGCACCCCTTGGACCACAGAAACCGAGAAGAACCAGTGAAAAGGGTGACAGCAGCAGGTACACTCTGACCACATCGCCCCTCCCCCGGCCAGCACTGCAAGGCACCCAGAGGGCTCCCCAGGCCTATGGTTTCTCCAGAAAGACCGTACCGTAAGGTCTCACTTATATCCGGAATCTAACAAAACAGAACTCCTAGAAAACTGACCTTGAAGGAATTTTTTGAGTTTGGGTGCAGTAACAACGAAGACTAGGCACAATCATCAAAGAAATCTATTCAACTATCCCTCCCTTTTTCAGCTGAATGTCTATATGAGGCCAGATTTTCTTTGTCTATTTCAACCAAAATGACCTATCCGGATCAGATTGAACACAGAAGTAGATGAAAAACCCACAGATATTCTCATCTGCTTCTCTCTCTGTTACGATAGATTATTATCATGAAATAATTGTTCACTTCTTCCTAAGGAATCTTATTTTTTAATGCGTAGAAAACTTGAAAAAAAGGGGCGCCTGGGTGACGCAGTCGGTTAAGCGTCCCACTTCAGCCAGGTGACGATCTCACGGTCCGTGAGTTCGAGCCCCGCGTCGGGCTCTGGGCTGATGGCTCAGAGCCCGGAGCCTGTTTCCGATTCTGTGTCTCCCTCTCTCTCTGCTCCTCCCCCGTACATGCTCTGTCTCTCCCTGTCCCCAAAATAAATAAACGTTGAAAAAAAAAAAAAAAAAAAAAGAAAACTTGAAAAAAGTAAACCAGCTTGCATGCAGATGGGTTGCTGCGAAATGAATTTCACTCTTACGTACAACGACAGCTCCACCTTTTCCTTTGGGATCACCGTCCTGCACAAAATGCTTTCCTGTTTCCAGATTCAGATCTTCAAAGTTCTGTGCTTCATGCATCAAAAAAGCTTTAAAAATGCTCTTCGCATTCCGTACGATCCAACTGCAACTTTTTTCTAAAAAGGAAAATCTAAGCTATAATAGTTATTCCCCCGCAAAAATGGTCGTGGCCCTCTGGTGTATAAATATATTGTGAGTTCGTGTTCCACGTGCTTTGAAAGGCTGCCATTTTTCAGGACGAACAGGCACCTTCTCACATAATCATGAGTAAGGAAGGCCTGTAACTTTGGACCCAGGACACGGATAAAATGCAATGACATATCTGATGCACCCACTGGAAAACACAGTACCAAGAAGAAAGAGACAAACTCGGGAGGGCTCTCCTGTAAAACTACCTGCAGACAGTGGCCTGTATCAGGATGAGGGCAATGGAGTCCCACAGGACTGAGTGGTGAAGACGGGGGCCTCAGAATCCCAGGCTCTGGGGGGAACCGGTGACCTAGCTGTCACAGGTGGAAATTGTCATCTTGTCCTCAGGTGACGCCCGTGGTGATGGGCATCTGCCAGTCCACGAGGCAGCTGGCTCCATAGGTTACAGCTTTCACCGGCAAACTTGACTTCCTGGAACTAACTTTAAATCTCCTTCCCGCAGCCTCCACTGCCTTTCCCTTACATTAAAAAGGAGCCAAGCAAATAGCATGTTCTAGAGTCCACTTCCTATGAGCTGACCCCGGAGCAAAGCGGGATGCTGCATATGAGAGATCGTTCCTGGGTCAGCCACAGTCAAAACGGGAAAAATCCATTAACCTATTTTCAGTGATAATGGGCTCAGAATAGTCCTCTTGTCTTTGGAAGAGTAGAAATGTAATGTGTCCTTCTAAATTAGAGTGCTGGCCTCTCAACAAACTAAGAGTTCACGCCCCCTCCCTCTCTGGTTCGGTTGAGGGAGATATTGGAATAAAACCAATAATTCGATCATGCCTACATCAGTCGCATTGGATAATTCCTGCGGCCGCTGGTAGTTTGACCTCAGAAGGAACATTCTTCTGCAAAAGGATGAAGGAAATGCTTAGGGATTGCTGGATTTCATTCAGGAGTGGAGATGTTCCTTCCCAACGCCTCAGATCCCCCCTTACTCACTTATATAATGTTTAGAGATTGCCAGACACGTAAGTAAATATATACGGGCCCAGATGGCCTTCAGGAAGACACAGCGTAGTGAAGCAGGAAGAGAGAGAGATTTACTGGCAGAAACACACTCTGAAAGTCTTCTGGCGCTTACTAATGAAGCTGTGCTGAATCCCTTACTCTTCCTTCCTTCAAGCACAAGTACGTATAAGATGGCTTATGTCACAGGGCCTCTGCTGTTCTCCAACCAATAGTTGTTGGGAGCCAGGGTGTGCCAATTGCCCAGAGAGTCCCAGAGGACAGAGCAGCGGACAAGAATTAGTGAGTACAAATAAATACGATGCCTCACAACACGCACACAGGGTTTCCAAGGGTGCCAGGCGCTGCTCCAAGCACTTACGAATATTACTCCATTCAATCCTTGCAATTACTCTAGCAGGGACATATTGTGGCAGAGAGAGTCAGGAACGTGCCCAGAGCTATACATCCAGTGAGAGACGGAGGCTACAGTCTACGAGAGTGGCCTTTCAAGTTTCTTTTATTTATCTCCAACGCAAAATCAGAAATATCTTCGACATCGCAACTCAGCAGACACTCGTGCATGTGTGCGTGCACACACACGCACACGCACACGCACAGAACAAGGGATAGTTTCACAATACTTATTTTTACCAAGTGTCATGCACTCTTGAACTTTCTGTCCTCTTCCGGTGCCTTCTGACTTTGCTAAAGCTTTCTGCCACCATTCACCGAACTGAGTCGTGAGTCCCACCCTCCTAGGTCATAGGCTTGCAGCTGAAAATCTGTGGGTTCCTGGCGGGGGCCTGGGAGGATATCAAAGTCACCATCGCAAGGTAATCATAAGCTTTCTGGTGTGGCGTGGAAACTCCAAGGAGGAAGAGAAGCCCTCTGTCCTGAGGACCACGCGGCCAGAGGTAAAAGCCCAGAAGAGCTTTCTCGGGGGTGCGGAGAAGTCTGTGTTCAGGCTCTGGAGCAGGCAGGAACTTGGCCCAGTGAGGAAAGAGGAGAAGCCTCGTGCGTTGTGAGGCAGGAGACACCAGCACCTGCTTTGAGGCTATGATGAGGGTGACAGAGGAGACAGAGGCTGTGACAGAGCAGAATCCTGGTAAACGTGTTGGCATCGGTGGGGACAGAAATGCATCGATGGGAGGACCAAGGCAGAAGCCACCCTGAGGGGTGAGCTACAGAAACAAATCACCAGGGAAGGATGGGCAGAAGGGCGAAGATGAGGCACAGAAATGATCTAACTTGACCTTGCACTTCATTCTGTGCGGCACGAGCCATGGTCAGGGAGTCCCGTGGGCCTCAAGTGCTGTGGTGGCTGCCGTTGGGGCCCCTTCCCAGCTGTGATGATGGCTCACAGCCGCCATCATTTCTGCAGTATTGCTCTCAGCCGGATGGGAACTGCTTTTGCTCTGAGGTCACACGTCCCTTACCCTGGCAAGTAGCAGCCGTCAGCAGCCTGTGGCCAACTGCCACCATGTATCAAAGGCTGGCCTCCTGGCCTAAAATGGGATGGCTGTGTGGTGTAGTTGATGGACCCAGCTGAATTTACTCCGAGTCAGAATCCCTTCCTTACCTACCTTTCTCTCCTTGTCTTATCCTGCTTTCCCTCACCCCCTCCCCTGAGAGCTCTCTCATTAAATCACTGTCCCAAGAACCCCTGTCTTCAACTTCGCTTCTAGGAAACCTGACTTCAAACATGCATGATAAACAGACACGATTGGTGAGGCTAGACAGGAAAGTGGCCTAACGTTATGGACGGATATCATGTGGAACTTAATTAATATGCAATTTCTTTACCTGAACTTCACGTTGTGGCCAGTACTGACCTTTGAGTTGTTACTGACCTAGGAAATCGCTATGACCATTCTAGGGATGCCAGAAACACCCTCTCTCTTCCCATGTGCCTTCTGTACAAACTCCTTCCCCTCGCCCCGGAATCGGCAATTCGCCGTAGTGCAGGGCCTTCCTCGGCACCAGTGCCTAGCTGGTCGGTCTCCATCCAACCCGAGACACGCTGATTTTCTCTCAAGACCTCCCGCGAAGGGACTTAGACGTGACACGATGTCATTTCAGGGCTGGGTGGCTAAGTCTGAATCAGGTACAAGTGGATCAGAGAAGGAAGGCCAAAGGCACAGCAGAGAGGAAGATGGCCACAGAGATGCAGAGTGAAGCAGGCTTGCGTTGGCAATGACCCCCGAAAGGGAACGATGCAGTGGTTCCTGGTCCCCGACGCACCTGCCAAACTTGCACTTACTTGCCTGCTGGGCTTTAGGGATCTGCTTGGCTTTAACCATCCAAGAGATGAGCTGCCTTTTTTTTTTTTTTTTTTTTCAACGTTTATTTATTTTTGGGACAGAGAGAGACAGAGCATGAACGGGGGAGGGGCAGAGAATCGGAAGCAGGCTCCAGGCTCCGAGCCATCAGCCCAGAGCCCGACGCGGGGCTCGAACTCACGGACCGCGAGATCGTGACCTGGCTGAAGTCGGACGCTCAACCGACTGCGCCACCCAGGTGCCCCTGAGCTGCCTTTTTTAAACCAATTCTTGAATATGAGTGACAATGAGAATCAAGATAACCATGATACTTCATTAATAAAGGCAGTATAACGTATACATACAGCTGGCCCTGAACAATGCAGGGGTTGGGGGCACTGACCCCCTGCAAGGCTGAAAATCTACATAGAACTCTTAAGTCCCCCACAACTGAGCTACCGATAGCCTACTGTTGGCTGGAAGCCTTACCAATAACATGAATGGTTGATTAACACATATTTTGTATGTTAAATGCATCATACCCTGTATTCTTACAACAAAAAGTAAGCTAGAGAAAAGAAAATAGTATAAAGAAAATAATAAGGAAGAGAAAATTCATCTGCAGGACTGTGATGTATTTAGTTAAAGAAAAACAGAAAGAAAGAAAGACATCAACTGTGTATACGTAACCCATGCCGTTCAAACCTGTGTGAAGGGTAAACCGTGGTCGAAGATTAAATTGATTTAATATATCAGCTCATGTTGAGATAGTTACATGGACATCAACATTGCTTCCTGTATCCAAACGGCAAAGTCATGGAGTTGACTTACTCAGGAATATATTGTTTAAATATCTACATATTCTCTTGGGGTAAGAGATTAGAGACAATAATCCTATGACTTCTTTATTACCTAACTCAGTGTATTGAAGGGTCGACTATTTGATTCTTAGCTCAACAGGGATGAATGGGGTCAAGCCATGTGATCCGTTACCTTAATCCTAGAATGAATAATCTATTCATCCCGAGTCAGGTTGCTGATACGGTGCAAATACAGTCAAGTGTCCCTACTGCAGCCAAGACTTAATTGACTGCAGAGAAAGAGTCAGTGATCACAGGTATTTATAGGTAAAATATTTCTTCCTGCATACTTACAAAGAACAGAGAAAGGGGAAAACTGTCAGAGTGGCAAGGTCTTGCACGATGAAATAAAATTCAAATGTTCAGCCCCTGCTTCTGGAGGAGCTCAGAATGAAGTTATTTGCATCGTATTCCTTGCTGGGTCTTTTTATCCTATATCAAATGGAGGTGCGTGCCCCAGGGGGGAGTCCGACAATTCATCTTGATACGTTTCAGATCCCAGAGGGCTTCCCTGAATTTTTATTTAAGAAAAGGTTTAGAGAACTGAAAAAGCACGATTCCTGACTTATTCATTCCCTCCTAGTTGGTGGAGAACAGGTTTAATTTCTGTTGACAGTTGGGGATAAATTACATTCAGATGTAAGTGTTTTATGCAGCACAATCCCTTATCTTTCAGAACTAGAGATGTCCCCAGCAGAGTCGCAAAGCTCTGCTGACAGGCGATGTACGTCCGTAGTTAGCTCCTAGACCAAATCTTAAGCCCTCGAGAATGGTTATCAGGTGTTTCGTGAGCTATGTCCAAAAATGACCTATTTCTCGTTAATTCACAGTGAACACTTGGAGTGCGGTACCCTGGTGTGTAAATGGGATGGCTGTATTTGCAAAAATAATGAGTATTCTCATTATTGTTTCTAGTCCTTGACTTAGTTTCAGTTATTTAGTTGTTCTCAGGATTTAAAAAGTCATTATAAAAGGAGTACATGGTCTTTTTAGAAAATGCAGAAGGGAAGGAGGTGCAATGAAAAGGAAACAAAAAGTCCTCTGTAATTCTGCCACGCACAGTTTATCGGTGATAATGTATTTGCTCGTGTATTCACTTTAAAATTTTGGACTAATTCGCTTAAAATTGTAGAATAATTTCCCAATGTTATATTTTGAGTGAAAACATGATCATTAGGGGTGGTATATCTTTTGAGTACCCTATCTCATCTTAGCCTTATGGATACTGAATAACCTCGAAATACCATGTTTTTTCCTTTTTTTCTTCCTTCCTTCTTCCCTCCCTCCCTCCCTCCTTTCTTTCTTTCTTTCTTTCTTTCTTTTCTTTCTTTCTTTCTTTCTTTCTTTCTTTCCTTCTTTTTCTTTCCTTCCTTCCTTCCTTCCTTCCCTCTCATCCATCCTTCTATCCATCCATCCATCTATCCATCCATCCATCCATCCATCCATCCATGTATCTATCTAAAATCTATTAACAATCTGCTTGTTGTCTTTGGGCTAATAAATAAAATACCATAACAAAATATAACAAAAAATACAATAACAAGATGCTATAGGCTGGGGGCTTATAAACAACAGAAATCTGTCTCCCACAGTTATGGAAGCTGGGATATCCAGGATCAAGGCACCCCAGAGTCAGTGTCTAATGAGAATCCGACTTCTGATTCTTAGCTGGCTGTCTTCTCGCTGTGACCTCACATGGTCAAAGAGGTTAGGAAGCGCTCTGGGGTCTTTTACAAGGGTACTAATTCCATTCACGAAGGCCTCACCCTCATGGCCTAATCTCTTCCCAAAGGCCCCACCTCCAGATACCCTCACATTAGGTTTCAACATATGAATAGGGCAGGGGGTGGGGAGCAGTGGGATTTGGGGGCATAGTCTGTAGCATTTAACATAGACTTTGACTATATTTCCTCCAGCTTGTCATTTGCCTTTTAACGTATACCACGATTTTACTGGTACCTGTGTTTAAATTTAGAGTTGTTTCATGTCTTCTTTTGTGACTTCTTTCATTTGGTTTTATACTTTGAAATCACATGAATGATAAAATGCCCATAGATACTTTGATTTGGTTAATATATTTCTTTTATTTTATTTAAGGAAAATGATACCAACTAGTGGTAAAAATCTCAAGCGCTGTAGACACATGTCACAGGGGAGAGTTAACGTCCTGTCTCCCCCTGCACAACCCTGCCCCGAGCTTTGAACACCCATTCTGCAAAAATCACGGCACTCAGCAGTTCCTACCCTCCAAAGACTTTCTTTTAGCGTACAGACTTTTCTTAATCTCATTTTCCTTTCTATTGTGTTTATTGTAAATTAGCAAGCTTGACTGAAAATGCTAGAATAAGGCAACTTGATCCTACTTTCTCTGTCCAGGAAGCAATCTCAAGCACTCGTAGATTTTCAAAGGTCCTTTAACAATTTCAAGCTTGCATCAGAAACATGTCCTGGTTTCCATTTCACCATAGTTTTGTCTTGTGTTTTAGATCTCCATGAACATGCATTTCCAAATTACCCCATTATCTAATTCACTTATATTTATTCACTGGTATTATTCTGGTCTTTGAGAGTTCAGTCAAAAACAAAGTATTTTCACATCTAGTTATTTATACACATGGGATCATACAATACTTCGTGTATACATGGAGTATCATACATGTATACTTCTCTGCAACTTGCATTTATACTTTGTATCTTTAACGTTTCCCTATATAAGTAGATCTGTATTATTCTTTTTAAAGGCCATCCACCATTCCATTAAAAGTAACTATGTTTCATTAGTTAATTCATTAGTTTCCTGTTGGTAGACATTTAGATTTTCTCTGTTTTTCAATGTTGCAAAAGTGCTATTACTGACATCTTTACATGCATGTGTTTATGTATACTCAAATATCTATAGGAAATAGTTTTATAAGTACTACATGTAAATTTTAAATGTTGATAGATATTATCAAATTATCCTTCCAAAAAGTTCATTCCGATTCATGATTTTCTGCCAAAAGTTCATGAGAGTTCTTTTTCTCTCTCATTCTCTTTAATGCTATATATTATAAGCTTAAAATATTTGCACAGGTAATTGCTGAAAAATAGTGCCATAGTATTGCAAGAATTTGTACTTATTTTGAGTAATAACTGTGATATTAGCTGGTAATTAAATATTTTAGCCTCTTGTAATGTCCTGCCTTTCTTTATTCTTTGCCCATTTTTATTAGGTACTTTGTCTTTTTGTTGTCAATATGAGAGAGATTTTTTTGATCAGACATTCCTATTATTATTAGCATTTTATCTCTTTTCTTTTGACTTGGTATATCATGTCTTTTTCTCCCTCGTAGAAATGACAAGTTTTTTTTTTTTTAAAGTTAAGTTTATTTATGTGTGTGTGTGTGTGTGTGTGTGTGTGAGAGAGAGAGAGAGAGAGAGAGAGAGAGAGAGAGACAGGGAGAGAGAGAAAATCCCAACCAGGCTTCATATTGTCAGTGCAGAGCCCGATTCAGGGCTTGAACCCTGAGATCCTGACTTGAGCTGAAATCAAGAGTTGGGTGCTTAACAGACTGAGCCACCCAGGTGCCCCGAAATGACAAGTTCTATATAGTCAAATATATCAGTCATTTCCATTAGGGATTGTGGGTTTCTCTTCCTGCCTAGATAGGAATGTCGAACACAAACCTTTCAGCTCTTCACATTCTCCCGACCATCTTTTTCCTTCTAAAGGTGTCTCCTGCCTTCACCACCAACTTTGCTGCACTCCCTGAGGCTCCCCGAATCCATGCTAAGTCGCTGAAATGCCACATCACAAGGTATGGACCCGGCTTTCCGGAGATGGTCCCTGATGGACTAGATAACACTACCTGGGGGCATGGGGCAGATACCTACCCGTGCAGTGAATCTGGAGCAATGGGAAAAAGGAGACGGGAGGAAACTTCTCTGAGATTCCCTCTGCACCACTTCTCCTTCTGTGGATGCCTCTGAGATCTGATTCTTCCTTAGAGCCAGTTCAGGGGCCACATCTGCACAGCTGCCTGCCGTGCTCCCTCCCAGCTCACGGGGAGGCGGTGACGTCGGGTAATGCGTGGCCTGCATTACTGCCCTGCCTTCCTCCCCCCTCCTCTCTCTCTCCTGACCCTCTACACAGCATCCGGCTCTTTGTAGAAAATCCGGGCGAAGGCATTTGACATCGGAGGTCGTTCCAGATAATAGCTCCCAGATGTAAGGCCGTTCCCAGACCCAGAGTGCACTGATTAGAGGACACAAAGTATCTGACAATGGCACCGGGGCCGATTTGTCAACAATTACAGCGGAATGTCCAACCAGCAAGAAACAGACTACTGGTGAGCTCTGTGTGTGCCATCATCCCTCTGGAGAACCGGCCAAGACTTGTTGGCAGATTGATTGCATTAGATCCCTTCCGCCTTGGAGGGAAAATGGTTTCTTCTTGAAACTGTACCGAAGAAGTCTCTTGTTCCGAGGGTACACACCTCCTGAGAAGGCTCTTCTCTCTGTTTGTGGAAAATGTCAATGAAAAACATTGACCAAAGGAGTAGAAAACATTAATAGATTAATGGTGTAGTTCATGTGGACAGGAGGTACTAAAAATATAGCTGGTGAGAGGGTCAAATATTTAAGGATTCTAAAAAAAAAATATTTAAGGATTCTATACTTCCTTATTTTATAAATATTGTAACAGAGAAATTCATTTTACACACTAGTAGGATTCTACAGAGGAAAACAGAAAAAGATCAAGATGTTACTTGTTCAAATATCAAAAACTGTGCTGTGTCGTGGTGTGTATATTATGTAACTCAAGGCCAAGGATATCTTCAATGAGCAGAAACAATAAGTCTTTGCCCCTCCCTTGTTTCCTAGGCTACCTGACCCCAACGTGGCGCATCTGTTCCCAGCAGCCACTGGATCTCTGAACGCCAACCCTGTGAACCCCCCATCAAGTGGTGAGTGAAACGGAATGGTGAATTAATGGAGGATCCTGCATACCTGATTTATGAGAATTCTAAAACCAGTTCTTCGTTGGTTTGGGTCTAAAGCGAGCCTTTTTTGTGCTCAGGACTGCATTAATTTATGTGGCCTATAGATGTGGGCAAGCACATCCAGTTCTGTGGCTGTATCAGAAAATATACAAAATGTATATATTCCCTGCCTCATAGACATCACTCGAACATTTTTCCTTCTCATTTTATTATAGTTTATTTTATTTTCCCATTATCTGCCAGCAGGAAATGGCAGTATAATTTTTAAATAACTTTTTCATGTGTTGAAAGGATTTGGGCTGGGGCGCCTGGGTGGCTCAGTCGGTTAAGCGTCGACTTTGGCTCAGGTCATGATCTCACGGTCCGTGAGTTCGAGCCCCGCGTCGAGCTCTGTGCTGACAGCTCGGAGCCTGGAGCCTGCTTCGGATTCTGTGTCTCCCTCTCTCTCTGCCCTTCCCTCCCTCACACTCTGTCTCTCTCTGTCTCAAAAATAAATAAAAAAACATTAATTAAAAGAAAAAAAGAAAGGATTTGGGCTGCCTTTTATGGCTAACGTGTCAAATTAGAGAGGAATAAACATATTCTGTAAATGTGAGGTGCTAAAATCATCTTTGGATGCTAGCCTAAGAGACCCCGCTTCTTATCATAAGTTCTCTCTCTTCAATTCCAGGATGATGCTTTTCCCGCTGGCTGTGAAGACACCGCCCAAGGCTGCGCAGTCACACGGTCAGTAGAAGTCTATGTTTGCTTCACTCCAGAGCCCTTGATCTTCTCCTATCATCCTTCTTCTCCAAGGTAGCGGTACCTGACCTCAGCAAGCTCCCGCTGTCCTCGCCGCAGCCTCCGTATTGCCCCCCGAGGGACAGCGCGCAGGATTCTCCTTCCCCCGAGCTGCTCACTTGCAGCCCTCCTGCTTGGACCGTTTCTTCCCATCTCGGTGACACCCTCACCTTTAGTTTTGTCACCTTCGATTTCAGTCCGGCACAGCTCTCCCAGGATATCTGTCCTCCCTCCCTTCCTTTCTCTTTCCCGTTCTTCTTCATGACTGTACTTTTCCGAAAGAGGCAATCAGCCCCAACAGTGACAAAATCTAAGAATGGTGTTACCGATAACACTCTTATGTTGACGATGATTCCCAAACCAGGCTGATGTCCCTGGAGGGCTCTTGTCCAGAGTATCCAGGAAATGCTTCAAACCTCGGGGGAACTTTTCCAGAAGATGAGCTTTGGGGTAAGGCAAGTGACAACTTCCTGGGGGGCAGAGAAACAAAGAAGGGAGAAGGAAGGAAAACACGTGCACAGCCGTGAGCTCGTGTCTCTCTTGCACTGTCTCTGCCACACTCTTACTGCTCATTGCCTGACTCCTTTCGTCACCACCACCCCCCCACCTTCCACCAGCCACCATCACCACCTTACATTCTTGCAAAATTTCCTTTTTTCCCCAGCTTTCAGCTGCATGCAAGTTCTTCTCAGCGATAATGGTACTTACATGCACTTCAGACACACAAACACTAGCCCAGCCATGTTCAGGCACGAAGACCACAGTTCAGCCCTATTGGGAAAGGGAACTCTTCAAATACCTTGCAGAAAATCTAGCTAGCAAAGGGTCACTGATGGTCATTGTTTCCTGGACTGGCACGGCTGCGGTGACTGGATGCCCCATCTGCCTCTGTCACTTTCACGTCTCACTCATCTCTGTGGTGTCTCCGTCTCTCCTCATTGGCAACGTTGCAGAAGCCCGTAAGGAATCGTTTTCTTTCCATCATTCTGGGGCTGACGCAGTCAACAATAACGAAGTGATGGCAGAGCCCCACCGCTGTGGTACCAATTTCACGAAGGCACCGAGAGTGAACCACGATGCACGTTTTGAATCGTATCTGACTGGTGGCTCTGTTATTCCGAGCGCCGTGCTAATAAGGCAAGTTTGGTTTCGATGCGTTCCATTTTTACATCTTCATAACTTCATAAGTCCCAAACAGTCTTCTCAAATATGTATTATCTTTTCATAAAAGGAAAATGAAAAAGTGTTACTGAATTTGCCGTAGAAAGGACAAGTCCCAGTAATGGCACGACCAATGATGGTTTTGCATATAGAGACGCTGTTCATTTTCCAACATGCAGTGATCTTTTTATTGCCTTACTTGGACACTCTAGAGGTTTCTCTGTGTTTTTCCTAAGTTAGGTTATAAAATTGGAGACACCCCTCCAGGAAGGTTAATTATGATCGTTTTCGTGGTTGTGGACTATATGCTCACCTTGGAGGTGTCTAAATCATCCAAGTGAACGGAGTGATTATCATGGGCTGTACGTGTATACTCAGATGATTTAGAAAATGCTGTTTAAACACTCATAGCTGGGGCACCGTTGTGGCTCAGTTGGTTAAGCGTCTGACTGGCTCAGGTCATGATCCCACAGTTTGTGAGTTCGAGCCCCACGTCGGGCTCTGTGCTGTCAGCGCAGAGCACTCTTTGGATCCTTTGTCCCCCCATCTCTCTGCCTGTCTTCTGCTCTCTCTCTCAAAAATAAATAAACATAAAAACATCAAAAAAAAAAAAAAAACCAACTCACAGCCGTTATATGATCGATTGGTCCTTCAAATTCCAAACTTCTATCAAATAACAAATCATATTCCTTGAAGACAAAGGTCGGGAATATATTTCCTATACGATTTAGGTTGACATAATCAAATGCATGTGCACATACACACAACAAGAATATGGCACAAGGTGCAGGAAGGGTACATAAATCCCAGAATAATTAATGCCCCCGCGCTCACACGGACCTTTCTGGACAGGTCTCTAATGAAAACAACCATCGAAGACTATCTAAAAAACTCATGACAACCCTGTACCCCCTCTCAGGGTTGAGCGGGGAAGGTCACTTCTGCATGGTTACTCTTCCAAGGAAGTAGCATGAATGGACAGGGCGCTGATCATTATTCAAGTTTACCCCACGTTTATATTCCACCTGAGAATCAGCGGGCATCTTGGGTCACAGGGGCACACTCAGGCCAGGATGGGATGCTTCTCGGAGCTAACTGTGCCTGAGGTTGATGTGAAAAGACGTTCTTCCACTCATCTCTCTCGCTGAAGTAGGTTTCTGGAGATTTCAAGGGAAAAAAACTCTGAAAAGAAGAGAATCCCTATTTTCAGGAATCTACGATCTTGGGGAGGACACTTTACTGATTTAAGAGGTGGGGAACAGGCCTGGCAAGAAAAGAGAACAAATCAGAAAGTGGGAGAAATAATCTATAGGATTTAGGATTTAATTACTTGAATTACGCACTTCTGAAAGAGACCAATGACTTCATTATTTAGAAATAAATTTTTTTAATGTTTATTTATTTTTTAGAGAAGGAGAGAGACAGAGTGCCAGTGGGGGAAGGGCAGAGAGAGACGGAGACACAGAATCCGAAGCAGGCTCCAGGTTCTGAGCTGTCAGCACAGAGTCCAATGCGGGCCTCGAGAACATGACCCGAGCCAAAGTCGGATGCTTAACCACCTGAGAGCCACACAGGTGTCCCGACTTCACTATTTGAATGTACTTTAGGCCATTACCTAGCTCAACTAAATTAAATATTTACTTTCGCATGAGGTGTGTTGAATGAATATTTAATATCGAAGCAAGTTTATTGCTGAAAATTGTTATGATTTTTCATTTTGATCACTGATGTTTCAGTGTCATATATATTACATTTTTCCTCATTTATTTTGGTATCTCTGAATATAAGAAAAAAATTTTTTTTTAATTTTCACATGTTGTATATTAAATGAAACATTTTAGATGTTCCTGTTCTTAACACTGGTTGTATTATTACTTCCCTACCCATTTTATAACTTGACTTCAGATCCGAGTTTTTAACCCAAAGTTAAAATGCCGTACTATACCTACCATTTTCAAAGTACAAATATTTATAAAGCATAGGGGGGAGAAAAGTACCGAAAACTTCAAATGAACACATCCCCTAAAATGTAATTTTTTACATTAGATATATATCACTGCAAAATTGAGCAGTCCTTCAAGTAATGTATTAATCACATGTATTTTTTGTTTTGGCATAATTTGGTGGGGATTTATTTCTATATAAGTATTCCAACCTACAAAATACTTCTTTTTTTCCACATACAGGTCTGAAGCATGGAATGCGGTGAGGTTCGATCGATGTACACGCCTATCCAGGCAGAGAACATTTCCATCACCTCCCAAACAGATCTCTTATTAGCGGTTTGACTCCCATCCGGTTAATTCCCATCCCTCTTGGACAACCACTGTTTTGATTTGTGTCACCCAGACCTTACCCATTCTTCAGCTTCAATAAATGGAATCATGCAGACTGTACTGTTTCTGTGTCTGGTTTCTTTTGCTCGTGGTTCTTGAGATCCATTCATACCATTGCTTGTGCCCGTGATTCCTGTTTGTTTTCGTTAATTGGCGAATAGTGATTCCATCGTATAAATATACCATGACCTTTTCTGAATTACCCAGTAAACGGACAGATGGGCCTTTTCCAGTGTTTGCTGATTATTGGAAAAGCTCTTATAAACATTCTTGTTCAAGGTTGTTTTCAGGGTTTCCTTTTTCTTCGTTAAACTCCTGTGAGTGGGATTGTTGGATCATAAGCTTGGTAGACACTGAAATTTATCAGGAACTGCTAAACTGTTTTTCCAAAGTAACATTTCACATGGATGAAGGCTTCAGTCGCCCCACGGCGCTCAGGCTTTGGGGTTCGCCTCTGCTTGTAACCATCAGAGCAGTGTGCAATGCTCTCTCCTTGTGGATGTAATTTTGATCTCACTGAACATCTTTTCAGGTGCGTAATGGTCATTTTTATATCTTCTTTGTAAAGCAGCTGTTCAGGTCTTTTGCGCATTCTTCTTTGGGTTGTTTTCTCTTTTTATTAAGCTATAAGAATTCTTTGTAAATTCTGGATCTAAGACCTTTCTCAAATGTACATAGTGTATATATTTTATCCTATTCTGTGGTTTGCTTTTTTTTTTTTTTTTTTAGTAGTGACTTTCGGTGCATAGAACTGTTTTGAAATAATACACAATTTGTCGATGTTTTATTTTTAATGTTTATTTATTTATTTTTGAGTTGGAGGTGAAGAGAGAGAGCAGAGGAGGGGCATAGAGCTGGAAGAGACAGAATCCCAGGCAGGTTTCACTCTGTCAGTTCATAGCCCAACACACGGCTTGATCTCATGGTGAGATCATGACCTGAGCCAAAATCAAGATTCAGATGCTTAATTAACTGAGCCACCCAGTCACCCCCAATATTTTCTCTTCATGTGGAGTACTTTGGTGACCTAAAAATGATTGCCTTCACAAAAGTCCTGAATATACGCTCCCGTCTTTTACCCTAACAGATGTAGGGTACTGATTTCGGTGTGTGATTTGTTACGTGTTCCTGGTGAAATGAATCTTTTAATATTAAAAAATGCCCTTCATCCTTTCTAGTAATACTCCTTAAATTCTACTTTTTGTGATTTTTTTAAATGTCTAGTTATTATTGAGAGACAGAGAGACACAGAGCATGAGCGGGGGAGGGGCAGAGAGAGAGGGAGACACAGAATCCGAGCTGTCGGCACAGAGCCCGAAGCGGGGCTCAAACTCACAAACTGCAAGATCGTGACCTGAGCCAAAGTCATTCCCCTAACCACCTGAGCCTCCCAGGCGCCCCTACCTTTTCTGATTTTAATATAATTACACCAGCTTCCTTATTCTTACTTTGGTACATATTTTTGCATCTTTATACATTTCACCTGAGACTTCATATTTAAAGTGATTTTTCTTTGTTCAATATATAGCTGGATCTTACATTTTTTAATCTGATCTTCCAATCTCTGCCTTTAAAAGGCAATGGAGTGTTTAATCTGTTTACATTTAAGGCAATTGTTGATGTGGTTGTGAATAGTTCTACCGCTTTGAAATGTATTTTTGATTTGTTTCATCTGGTTTTTATTCCAGGGTTCCTCTCTTCCTGTCCTTCTTTACTGTTAGAATTAGAATTACAATCCAATATGTCTACTGGCTTTTTACTTATACTTTGCATTTTTTTTGGCAATTATTCTAGGACTTAAAATATACACTGTTATTTATCACTTTCTATTTAAACCTAGTATTTCTTCACATAGAATATAAAAGCTTACAAGGTATAACTTAACCTACCCACTTATTTTTAATGGTTTCATAATTTATTTTACCCACCTATTTTTTGCTGTTATTATAAATTTTATGAAGCATCTACAAGCAGACCCTGACAATACTGTGTTCTGTTTTATCTTTTTATAAGAGGAAAATGAAAAAGTGTTACTGAATTTGCCATAGAAAGGACAAGTCCCAGTAATTGCGTGACTAATGATGATTTTACGTATAGAGACACTGTTCATTTTCCAATGAACATATTGTGGGTTCAATTCTAGACCACTGCAATAATAATATAGTGAGTCAAATGAATGTTTTTGTTATATATATATTTTTAATTAAAATTACATTTATACTATACTGTAGTCTCTTAAGTGTGCCATAAAATCTCTTAAAAGACAATGTACATACCTTAATTTAAAAATAGTTTAGGGGTGCCTGGGTGGCTCAGTCAGTTAAGTGTGTCGACTCTTGATTTCCGCTCAGGTCATGATCTCGCGGTTTGTGAATTTCAGCCCCGAGTCCGGCTCTGTGCTGACTACACGGAACCTGCTTGGGATTCTCTCTCTGCCCCTTCTTGTGCATGCTCTCTCTCTCTCAAAATAAATAAATAACCTTTTTTACAAATACCGATAGAATAGTTGATGACTTTATTCCTATAAACCGCTAATCATCACTTGAGCTTGTAGTAAACTGCCATCTCCCATTGTAGATCACCATAGCAAATATTTTAATGATGAAAAAGCTTGAAATATTGTGAAAAATGTGACCAAGACACGAAATGAGTGACTGCTGTTGGAAAAAGGGCTCTGATAGACTTGCTCGAGGCAGGGTGGCACACACCTTCCATTTGTAAAAAACCCAGTATCTGTGAAGCCCAGTTAAGCAGGCACAATTAAGTGAGAAATGCCTGCCCTACAAATCTCATGTTATAGTGTAGTTGCTTTTGCTTTAAATAATTGGGGTTTGGGGCGCCTGGGTGGCGCAGTCGGTTAAGCGTCCGACTTCAGCCAGGTCACGATCTCGCGGTCCGTGAGTTCGAGCCCCGCGTCGGGCTCTGGGCTGATGGCTCAGAGCCTGGAGCCTGTTTCCGATTCTGTGTCTCCCTCTCTCTCTGCCCCTCCCCCGTTCATGCTCTGTCTCTCTGTCCCAAAAATAAATAAACGTTGGAAAAAAAAATTAAAAAAAAAATAAATAATTAGGGTTTTTTAGATAAGTTAAGATTTGAATTTCCATCTGATATCACTTTTCTTCAGCCTGAATAATTTCCATTATCAGATCTCCTGGCAATTAATTTTTTTAGATCTTATGTAATGTAAAAGCATTTCAAGTTTGCATTTTCCTTTGTACAGAGTTCTCAGTTAATATGTGTGTGTGTGTATGTGTCTGTGTCTGTGAGTGTGTAGGTCTGTGTGCATCTGTGTTTGTGTGTCTGTGGGTGCCTATGTGTGTGTGTGGGTCTGTGTGCATGTGTGTGTGTGTGCACGTGTGGGTCTGTGTGCATCTTTGTGTCCCTTTGTGCGTGTGTGTGTGTGTGTGTGTGTTGCGCACATGTATTGGGCCGTGTGTGTGTGTCTGTGTGTGTCTGTATGTGTGCCTGTGCGTGCCTGTGTGTGTCTGTGTGTGTATATGTGTGTGCCTGTGTGTGTGTGTGTGTGTTGCTCTACTTTAAAGACATCATCCTATTATCTTCTGACCTCTAATTATTTCTTAAAAGAAGTCAATCATAACCCATGCTATTATTTCGCAAGTTATTTATATTGTATTCATTCTTTAAATCTTTTTCCTTTTTTAGTTTGGATCTCTATTGTCCTATCTCAAATTCAGTGACCCTTTTTCTTCCATCTGCAATATAATGTTAAGTCCATTCCATTAATTTTTATTCAAATACCTTACTTCTCGGTTCTGGAATTTCCAGTGAATTCTTTTTCATAGTTTCGATTCCTTGCTAAAACTCCCGACTGTTTACTTGTCATGACCACATCTACCTTTATATGTTTGAAGATATTTATAATAGCTATTTTAGAGGCACAGTCTGCTAAATATAACATCTGGAAAATGTCAATTTCTATTGGCTGCTTTTTCTCTTGATTATAGGTCACATTTTCTTGTTTTGAACGCCTGCTAATTTTTAAATTTTGTGTTGACTATTTTAAGTGACACATAGTAGATATTGTGGACTGCGTTATCTTCCTCTAATGAGAGTTGATTTTGGGTGGCACCTGGGTGGCTCAGTCGGTTCAGCATCTAACTCTTGCTTTTGGCTCAGGTCATGAGCTCCTCCCTGAGCAGGGAGCCTGCTTGGGATTCTCTCTCCCCCTCTCTCCCTGCCCCTCTCCTGATCACGTGGGCATGTGCTGTCTCTCTCCCAAAGTAAATAAATAAACATTTTAAGAAAAAGAGTTGATTTTTGTTTCAGGAGGCAGTTATCAGCCAATACCTTTCACAATCAGCAGGCTTTTTTTTATGTTTATTTTATTTTTGAGAGATAGAAACATGGTGTGAGTGGCCGGGGGTGGGGGGAGGTGGGGTGGGGGCAGAGAGAGAGGGAGACACAGAATCTGAAGCAGGCTCCAGGCTCCGGGCTGTCAGCACAGAGCCCCAGGCAGGGCTCGAACTCATGAACTGTGAAATCACAACCTGAGCCGAAGTCAGACGCTTAACCCACTGAGCCTCCCAGGCGCCCCTAATAATCAGCAGGCTTTATGTGTTAGCTCCTAAGAGTTTCAGCTTCTACCTTAGTCATAAGGAGAATCCTTTTGACCTTCTACCCTAGAGCCGGGGCCCTTTGGGGGGAGTCCCTCTAGCATGGTGGAACTCACACTCCAAAGTTTATTCTTCCCGAGATGAGCGGCAGTCACATTTTCTGCTCAGCTCTCTCAGTGATTCATGTTGCCTTATGCTGCCTCCGTGCACGGGCAGTGCAGGGTTCAGGGAAGCATCGGTGGAAATTTATATGCAGATTTGGGACCTCTGCTTCTCCGGGTCCCTCCTTTTCCGCATCTCGTCCACCTGTCACTGTTCCAGCAGATCCCAAACTCATCTTCTGATGCCTCAAGTCAGTGAGACTGTGGCTTCCCCGTTCCAGTTCCATCCGCCAGAGCACATGCTGTGGGGGTGCCTGCAGGTGAAAACTTGGACGAACATGACCCTGCTCAGTACGCTTCCTTCTTGGAGGAGATAGGTCAGCTCCCTAGTTCATGCCTGCTGGTCGCTCTTCAGCATGTTCACATGGTTGTGTGTGCCTGTGTGTGTGTGTGTGTGTGTGTGCATGCACGCACACACATATCTTCTGAGTCGCTCATTATTATCTGCAGAGGCTTGTTGCAACAAAGCCATTTTTCTTCGTAAAAATCAGAACTGTCAGACTACTGTTTTAAGACATAATTCAAGATAGTGTCAATGAACCTTTACCGTTTCTTAGATTCATGTTCAATACATACCAAGCAGATAGTAAAAACTGATTTAAATGTAATTTTAAAACAAGTATATATTTCAGAGCGCCTGGGTGGTTCAGGCGGTTGAACGACCGACTCTTGATTTCAGGTCGTGATCTCATGGTCGTGGGTCGAGCCCCTCATCAGGCTCTGCACGGAGCACAGAGTCTGCTTAAGATTCTCTCTCTCCCCCTCCCTCTGCCCCCTTCCCTGCTTGTGTTGTCTCTCTCTCTCTCTCAAGAAAAAATTTTAAAAATAAAATAAATGCATATATTTAAAAATCATTAAATATTTCCCTGATGATCAGAAATGTTGAGCATCTTTTCATGTGTCTGGAGCTGGAGAGTATCATGCTAAGCAAAATAAGTCATTCAGAGGAACAAATACCATATGATTTTACTCCTATGTGAAATTTAAGAAATAAAACAAACAAGCAAAGGGGAAAATAGAGAGAGAGAGAGACAAACCAAGAAACAGACTCTTAACTATAGAGAACAAACTGATGGTGGTGGTGGTGGGGGGGGGGGGAGATGAATGAAACAGGTGATGGGGATTAAGGAGGGCACTTGTGATTAGCACCGGGTGAGGCATGGAAGTCTTGAATCACTATATTCTACTCCTGAAACTCATATGAAACTGTATGTTAACTGTCTGAAATTTAAATAAAAACGTTTTTTTTCAATATATGAAATTTATTGTCAAATTGGTTTCCATACAACACCCAGTGCTCATCCCAAAAGGTGCCCTCCTCAATACCCATCACCCACCCTCCCCTCCCTCCCACCCCCCCATCAACCCTCAGTTTGTTCTCAGTTTTTAAGAGTCTCTTATGCTTTGGCTCTCTCCCACTCTAACCTCTTTTTTTTTTTTTTTCCTTCCCCTCCCCCATGGTCTTCTGTTAAATTTCTCAGGATCCACATAACAGTGAAAACATATGGTATGTGTCTTTCTCTGTATGGCTTATTTCACTTAGCATCACACTCTCCAGTTCCATCCACGTTGCTACAAAGGGCCATATTTCATTCTTTCTCATTGCCACGTAGTACTCCATTGTGTATATAAACCACAACTTCTTTATCCATTCATCAGTTGATGGACATTTAGGCTCTTTCCATAATTTGGCTATTGTTGAGAGTGCTGCTATAAACATTGGGGTACAAGGGCCCCTATGCATCAGTACTCCTGTATCCCTTGGGTCAATTCCTAGCAGTGCTATTGCTGGGTCCTAGGGTAGGTCTATTTTTAATTTTCTGAGGAGCCTCCACACTGTTTTCCAGAGCGGCTGCACCAATTTGCATTCCCACCAACAGTGCAAGAAGGTTCCCGTTTCTCCACATCCTCGCCAGCATCTATAGTCTCCTGATTTGTTCATTTTGGCCACTCTGACTGGCGTGAGGTGATATCTGAGTGTGGTTTTGATTTGTATTTCCCTGACGAGGAGCGACGTTGAGCATCTTTTCATGTGCCTGTTGGCCATCCGGATGTCTTCTTTAGAGAAGTGTCTATTCTCTATTCATGGAAGTCTCGAGTCACTATATTCTACTCCTGAAACTCATATGAAACTGTATGTTAACTGTCTGAAATTTAAATAAAAACTTTTTAAAAATTGTTAAATGGATTTAATCACATGGCAATCATTTTTTAAAATTGTTTTAATTAACCTCACACTGGGGCGCCTGGGTGGCACAGTCGGTTGAGCGTCCGACTTCAGCCAGGTCACGATCTCGCGGTCCGTGAGTTTGAGCCCCGCGTCAGGCTCTGGGCTGATGGCTCAGAGCCTGGAGCCTGTTTCCGATTCTGTGTCTCCCTCTCTCTCTGCCCCTCCCCCGTTCATGCTCTGTCTCTCTCTGTCCCCAAAATAAATAAACGTTGAAAAAAAAATTTTTTTTTTAATTAACCTCACACTAAAATTGATATTTCTTATCAATAATGATACTGGCCAAAATTATTATTATTTTTGGAAAACAAGATAATAGGATTTTTTTTTGATGAGGATCCAGCCCCCAAATATACTTTAAGTAGTGTTGATTCTTACCCTTTACAATATTCTGTATTTTCATTCAGATTTAGCTCAGGAATTTTTTTTTTTTTTTAATTCAAGTTAACATACAGTGTAGTCCTGGTTTCGGGAGTAGAACCTGGTGAGTCATCACTTACATACGACACCCAGTGCTCATCCCAACAAGTGATCCTTAATCCTTAGGTTGATTGGGAAGGCTGCCAACAGAGAAAATCTAATTCACGAATAAAAAAATAAACTATTGGTAAGCATCTCATGGTATCATTAATTTGGTCATAATTGAATCAAATAATTTTCCCCAAGTTTTTGTGTGTGTGTGTGAAATAAGAGGCAGGGGTGTTTGGGTGGCTCAGTCGGTTAAGTGTCCAACTTCGGCTTAGGTCATGATCTCACGGTTTGTGAGTTCAAGCCTGCATTGGGCTCTGTGCTGACAGCTCAGAGCCTGGACCTGCTTCGGATTCTGGGTCTCCCTCTCTCTCTGTCCCTCCCCTGTTCTCTCTCTGTCAAAAATAAATAAACTCTAAAGAAAATTTAAAGAAAGAACATGCAAATTTTATGATAGTATAAAATGTGTGTGATCACTAATATTTATCTTTCAAACATCATTTGTGTCTTGATTCTATAAACTTTCAGATAAGGTTAAAACAGATGCCTCACATTCTCTAAAACTGTTCTTATCGAGGCTTGGAGAGTGTTTACTTTTGAAACAGTTTCACAGTGTTACGTCCATTATACCAAAATAATGAAAAAATACCATGAAAATGCATCAAGTGTTGTTGGTAGCTAAAATGCATGGTAAGATTTAGATATTTGCCATGTGTGAGTTTTCTAAGAGTAAATGGTAATAACACTACATCTGCTGTTGTCTTTGACCATTCCGGACTCCAAAGCATAATAGGGCATTAAATGTATGGTATCATACTTACAACTTTAATATAAATACCACTTTCATAAAATAACGTGATACTTTTATTGTTGACCTATTTGTGGTGCTTGTGCTTATTAGGGAGTGTTTCATGTGTATCGAAACATGAAAATCAAGTAATCAGAAGTCATCTTATTCAATTTGTAATAAACCTTCACATACCTTGTGCTGCAAAATTAACCAACTCACTAAACAATCTGTTACATTTAAAATGACTTGCATAGGGGAGAAGTCCTGCCTTATAGCAAACCCAAATTTATCTGTCATTAACTTTAGTTTACTGTTTTTAATTTTACCCCATCAAAGTGTCTCAAACAAGCTGCTTTCACATATTAGCCCAGAGTTCAGGGTCAGTTCCTAATAGACACTCATTATTTGAATAAATGATAGAATCACAAGCCTGAAAATATTTTTAAATAGCTCTTTAATTTTGTAAATAATAAACCAAGACATTTGTATTCTCAGGCCCCTCCCCAGACCATGTGTCATCGTAGCCTCAGGGGGTGAGGACTAAGAGCAAAGAGAGCATGATTGTTTTCTACTCTTAAAGCTGACCTTTTTTTTTTTTTTAATATGAAATTTATTGTCATATTGGTTTCCATAAACACCCAGTGCTTATCCCAACAGGTGCCCTCCTCCATGCCCATCACCCACCCGCCCCTCCCTCCCACCCCTCATGAACCCTCAGTTTATTCTCAGTTTTTAAGAATCTCTTATGGTTTGGCTCCCTCCCTCTCTAACTTTTTTTTCCCTTTCCCTCCCCCATGGTCTTCTGCGAAGTTTCTCAGGATCCACATAAGAGTGAAAATATATGGTATCTGTCTTTCTCTGTATGACTTATTTCACTTAGCATAATACGCTCCAGTTCCATCCACGTTGCTACAAAAGGCCATATTTCATTCGTTCTCATTGCCAAGTAGTAGTTGACCTTCTTGACTTCTTTAGCAAGGCAGTAATTGTAAAAAGGCAGGCTTTGCCAAAAGAGAAAAGAGAATTGTGTATTTCCCTATGTCCTTTCGCATGGACACAGTAACTTGCCGATTTCTCCAATACTTTGCCCTTCTTCCTTGCCAACTCAACAAACGTTGATTTCATTGGGGCATCTGGTCAGCACACACTTCGAGAAGGTATGCTCCGGGAGTGAATCACAATGGATTTTACCACTGACCCCACTGCTTCCTGCGATTGATTGGTGTGAAAGTAAGTATGTGGCTCTGTTCCTGGCAACAATGTAAGGAGAATTCTGCTGGGTATGCAAGGAACAGATTTCCAACTTATGGAACAGATTTCCAACTCAAGGAGCCACCCCCCGGACTCCAGACTTCTGAAGGGGTGAGGAAACTATCTTGATGGAAGTAGAAAGCCCAAATCAACAGTACCAGGCAGGTAAGCGAGGGGAGAGCAGGTTCAGCTTTCGAACAACCTCCCAGCCCTCAAGTTACGTGGCAGGGGCGGGACTTCCTGCATGTGTCTGAATGTCAGGGGGCTGAGGTGAGAGCCAGCCATCTGGCATGGGACTACCAGGATCCCTACTTTCTCCCATTTCCATGTCATCCAGCCAGGGGACATGGAAACGAGTCAGGGAGAGACGACAGAAGTCCTGGTCAGTCCGCCATCCCACCGGACCCTACCTGGGCTGACTGCCAGTGACACACTCCATCAGCAAACGCTAGTGGAGTGCCCAGGGTGGGCAGGCCTTAGCAGTCACTAGCGTAGTGAACGGGATGACAGAAGTCTTCACATGGAGCCACGGTCTCTCCTGCCTCCGGCATAATTCACCTCCCCTCGTGCCACTTGCCATTTGGGGAAGGGCAGGGCGGATCCTGAAAATGGGGCTGGTATGTAACAACTGGGTCCTGGGAGCTGGGGTTACACAAAGGGGCCTTCAGCTAAGGAATGAGACTGGTGACTGCCTCACACTCAGCAGGCTTGCTCTCCCCTCTGCCCCGCAGGGATAGATCCTGTAAGAAAACTCCGAGTATTTACAGGAAAACAGAGAAGTGAGATTCTCTGCACAGTTGAGTACAGGGGCAGCAATTGTGTGACTATGCGTGCCCAGGTGAGGCTTTTCTTTCCAAGCAGTCCCCACAGCCAGGTAGGTAGCATTGTGATTTAGGTACCCTCTGATCCTACTTTCTCAAGGCCACTTCTAAAATTCGGCTTCAAGAGCTAAATAACCACTTACAATAACCAAGTCTAGATTTCCTGTGTGCTCATCAATCATTTAAAATTAGCTAGGGGCTCCTGGGTGGCTCGGTCTGTTGGGCGGCTGACTACAGCTCGGGTCATGATCTCACGGTTCGTGGGTTCGAGCCCCGCGTCGGGCTCTGTGCTGACAGCTCAGAGCCTGGAACCTGCTTCGGATTCTGTGCCTCCCTCTCTGCCCCTTCCCTGCTTGCTCTCTGTCTCTGTCTCTCTCAAAAATAACAAACATTAAAAAAAATAGGTAAATAAAATAAAATTAGCTCTATTTTAATTAGTTTTAGCGTCTCCACTATTATCGAATTGAAATTATATCCCACCTATTTCCAAAAGAGTTGGTATTCACTTTTTCATTAGGCACTATTTGAAATGTAACAACCAGAGGACTGTCACTAATCCCATAATCCCTCTTGGGAAGTGGGTGGGTTTTCACTCAATCATCCATCAAGAAACAGAAAAGCTTCCAGGTGGTTAAGAGAAAGAGGGCAACTCAAGGAATTACAGGATTACATATGTAATTACTACAGTAAAAAAAAAAAAAAAAAAAAAAAAGTAAACAAGATGATGAGTGTGAATCATCCTGCTGTCTGAACAGCTTAAGCACATGTGGTCCCTTCCCTAAAGGTCTTACATTACAAAGTGTGCTCGTGTGAGAATTTGTTTATGAATCCTGGGCCAATAATCAAAAAGAAGATAAACAAACACAAGTAATCATCCTTTGAATGTTTAATAAAAAAATGGTAAACATCCCTACAGTTTATTATCCAACAATCGCTAGGCTAACAGATTGAGTGGAGCCAGGAGCCAGTCCCCACATCTGCTTTGGCTTGTGTTGGTGGTATTTGGTGAGAAATACAGCCTCCCGGTGGTTCGGTATTTCCTCATGCAAATCTCTGTGGTTGTTGGCTTTTTTCCTACCCAGAGCCCATGCTTAAACTTCGGGCTCTGTAAGGAGTGTGAGTACCAGCCGAAATCCAAAGATCATTTTATAAGTTTCATTTGGTACTTTTATTTAGGTGTAATTCGCAGAAACACTGAATGGAGCCCCAAAGAAGGAAAATGCTGAAAATTGTTTAGGTAAAGAATACTTCACTCACAGCAAGAATATAAAAGGTAAAGAGGGTAAAGAAGACTAGGGGATATCTTTCTACACCATCAACATAGCATTAGCAAAAGGGATCTATACTTACATTTGTAAACTTTTGTCCAGAACCAACATAATTTAGTGTTTGCAAATTTAGAAAGACCAAATATAGGGGCACCTGGGTGGCTCAGTCGGTGAAGTGTCCGACTTCAGCTCAAGTCATGATCTCACAGTTTGTGGGCTCGAGCCCCACGTCGGGCTCTGTGCTGACAGCTCAGAGCCTGGAGCCTGCTTAGGTTTCTGTGTCTCCTTCTCTCTCTGCCCCTGCCCCACTGTGCTCTGTGTCTCTTTCTCTCTAAGATGAATAAACATTAAAAATTAAAAAAAAAAAAGAGGGATGCTTAGGTGGCTCAGTTGGTTAACCATCCAACTCTTGATTTTGGCTCAGGTCATGATCTCATGGTTTGTGGGTTCGAGCCCCGTGTTGGGCTCTGTGCTGACAGCTCAGAGCCTGGAGCCTGCTTCTGATTCTGTGTCTCCCTCTCTCTCTCTCTGCCCCTCCCCCACTCGCACTGTGTGTGTGTGTGTGTGTCTCTCAAAAATAAATAAACATTTAAAAAATTTTTAAATTTAAAAAGACCAAATATAATTTTGCCTCCATGTAAGAAAAGCAGGAATATCGGGGCGCCTGGGTGGCGCAGTCGGTTAAGCGTCCGACTTCAGCCAGGTCACGATCTCGCGGTCCGGGAGTTCGAGCCCCGCGTCGGGCTCTGGGCTGATGGCTCAGAGCCTGGAGCCTGTTTCCGATTCTGTGTCTCCCTCTCTCTCTGCCCCTCCCCCGTTCATGCTCTGTCTCTCTCTGTCCCAAAAATAAATAAACGTTGAAAAAAAAAAAAAGAAAAGCAGCAATACCTAATTGCAAACCGTATGTCTTAAGAATAGACACATTGCACTTTACTGAAACGATATAAAGCAATTTGAATCAACATCGAGCTACCTCCAAGCCTGATATTTATTTTTTATAGTTTAGTCCAGATACTGTAATATTAATATTCTTAAAATTTCGAAGTATGTTTGTTAAAAAGATGAGCCTTCCATTTGTTGTCTCTTGAGGAAAATATATTTAGAAGCGAAGAGCAACTTTACCACAGCAGGGAAGGCAGATTTTTTTTTTTCATGTATTAGTTATTAGACTGTAATGCAGTAATGAGGGTCTAGGTTTAAGATTGCCTTTTTATTCCTTTAGCCTGCTGAGCATGAAAATGTCTTCAATGCTTCCCAGTAACAATGTAAATACAGCCTGTCCAGATAGAGTTGGCAGGTAAGCTGTATCTGGCCATTTGGAGGTTATTTAATCAAAGGCAATTGGCCCCATGAACCCAGCAACCTCCCCCCTCAATGGTCCAGGGCACCACCTGGCACTGATGTGGGAGCTGACAAAGGAGCATTTCTGGTGACTCCTGTGCAAAAGAAAGCAGATTCGGGGCCCTTCCACAAGGCTTCACTGGTTCTTCCTTTGAAATATCATTTGTTGCATGACAGTATTTTCTTCATCTAACTAGTTTTTGTATTAAACTGTACTCATTTATCTATGTATTTATATGTGCTATTTAGAAAAAAAAACCTACCACTTCACAGAGCTAGAACAAGCAATTCTAAAATTTGTATGGAACCAGAAAAGACCCCAAATAGCCAAAGCGATCTTGAAAAAGAAAACCAAAGCTGGAGGCATCACAATCCCCACCTCAAGCTGTATTACAAAGCTGTCATCATCAAGACAGTATGGTACTGGCATAAGAACAGACACTCCGGTCAGTGGAACAGAATAGAGAACCTAGAAACAGACCCACAAATGTATGGCCAACTAATCTCTGACAAAGCAGGAAAGAGTATCCAATGGAATAAAGACTGTCTTTAGCAAATGGTGCTGGGAAAGCTGGACAGCGACATGCAGAAGAATGAACCTGGACTATTTTCTTACACCAGACACAAAAACAAACTCAAAATGGATGGAAGACCTAAACATAAGACAGGAAACTATCAAAATCCTACAGGAGAAAACAGGCAACAACCTCTTAGAGCTTGGCTGCAGCAACTTCTTACTTGATATGTCTCTGGAGGCAAGGGAAACACAAGTAAAGATGAACTATTACGACCTCATCAAGATAAAAAGCTTCTGCACAGTGAAGCAAATGGTCAATAAAACTAAAAGGCAACCAACGGAATTGGAGAAGATATTTGCAAATGACATATTGGATAAAGCGTTAGTATCCAAAATCTATAAAGAACTTCTCAAACTCAACATCCAAAAACAAATAATCCAGTGAAGAAATGGGCAAGAGACATGAATAGACACTTCTCCAAAGAAGACATCCAGATGGCCAACCGACACATGAAACGATGCTCCACATCACTCATCATCAGGGAAATACAAATCAAAATCACAATGAGATACCACCTCACACCTGTCAGAATGGCTAACACGAACAGGAAACAACAGATGTTGGTGAGGATGCAGAGAAAGGGGAGCCCTCTTGCACTGCTGGTGGGAATGCAAACTGGTGCAGCCACTCTGGAAAACAGTATGGAGGTTCCTCAAAAATTAAAAAAAAATAAATAGAGCTACCCTATGACCCAGCAATTGCACCACTAGGTATGTACCCAAGGGATACAAAAATGTTGATCTGAAGGGGCACATGCACCACGATGTTTATAGCAGCACTTTCAACAATAACCAAATTATGGAAAGAGCTCAAATATCCGTTAACTGATGAATGGATAAAGAAGAGCTGTTACACACACACACACACACACACACACACACACACACACACAATGGAATATTACTCAGCAATCAAAAAGATGAAATCTTGCCATTTGCAACAATGTGGATGGAACTAGAGTGTATTATGCTAAGTGAAATAGAGAAAGACAAACATAATATGATTTTACTCATCTGTGGCATTTAAGAAACAAAACAGATGAACATAGGGAAAGGGAGGAAAAATAAAATACAGAGAGGCAAACCATAAGAGACTTTTTAAAAACGTTTCTTTATTTCTTTTGAGAGTGAGAGATGGGTAGAGAGAGGGAGAGAGAGCGTATCCCAAGCCAGCTCTGGCTGTCAGCATAGGGTCTGACACGGGGCCTGAACTCACAAACTGTGAGATCATGACCTGAGTGGAAATCAAGAGTCATATGCTTAACTGACTGAGTCACCCAGGCACTCCCGTAAGAGACTCTTAAATGCAGAGAACAACCTGAGAGTTGCTGGAGGGGGGGAGGGGGATAAATGGGGGATGGGCATTAAGGAGAGCACTTGGGATGAGCACTGGGTGTTGTATGTAAGTGATGAATCACTGGGTTCAACTCCAGACTACACTGTATGTTAACTAACTTGAGTTTAAATAAATTAATTTTTAAAAAAAGAAGAAAAACATTCAGTGTTTAGAAATCCTTGTCCTTATTGATATAAATTATGATGCTTTTATAATAATGAGCTACAAAATAAGCCTGGATGCTATTCACTCACTATAGTTGGTTACTGAAAAGATGTCCTTTCAAAATGCCTTTTCTTTAACCCTCCAGTACCTGAAGTACTGTTTGATGTTAGTGCCTTTCTATTTTATAAAAGTGATCGGGGTTAAAATAGCTGTGGGTGTAGGAAGGATATCAAAGGAGATCCCCAGATGAGATGATGAGTGTCCGTTTTCCAGGTAAGGGAAGTGGCAGGTGGGTGAACTGGTGACTGCCCGAGTGGCTCAGTCGGTTAAGGGTCCAGCTTCGGCTCAGGTCACGATCTCGCCGTCTGTGAGTTCAACCCCCGCGCTCAGAGCCTGGAGCCTGCTTCGGATTCTGCGTCTCCCTCTCTCTCTCTCTCTGCCCCTCACCCACTCGTGCTCTCTCTCTCTCAAAAACAAATAAAACAAAAAAAAAATTTCAAGAGAAACAGATAACCCAAGGCACATCAAGACATTTAAAAAAAATATTTGAGCAAACATAGATTCTAATCAGGCAACGCCAAAACGAAAGTGGTTACAGGCTCTCACTAGCAGGTGCTTGGGGGCAAGGTCTTTAGAGAGAAAATATACAGGAAGCAGAGCAAAGCAGTGAGTTGATTGGCGGTGGCCTTATTTGGGAAAGCCTGGTTGACTGCGATTGGTGGTTGGAATGTTTCACTGTCTCAGATTCTAGCAGGCAGTGACCCGGGTGTCGGTTTTGGTTTGCTTCGATGGGCCACCAAGTTTGCGAACCACCCCAGTCTCAGGGCCTCCGCATTCAAATAATGCAGAGGGGAGGGGCGCCATTCAGGACCGAGGGAGAAGGGAGAAGTAGGTGGCACCTCCAGGCAGGTCTCTATTTGGACCCTAAATCAGGAGGTCAGCAGAGTTAAGAGTTCGAGAGTTAAGCAGGGCTGCTGCGAGCAAACCCTGGCATTCTACGGCAGGAGGCGATTTTCTTGCATAGATGGCACAGAGCAGGCCCGATTTCTCCTCCAGGTGGAACGCTTGGGGTATGGATCCGAGCAGCCAACAAGGCAGGCTAGACATTCGGAAGCCCTGAGGCAAGAGAGTGGGGCTGTGGAGAAGAGGGAGGCTCCGGAAAAACGGAGATGAAGTTGCAGGAGGGATGGTTATTTGGACGTGGGCAGGTGACAGAGTCAGGAGTGGATGACAAGTCCGTCTTTCTGTAGCTCCGTCAGATGGTCACGGAGGGAGGGGGTTTGGTGGGCAGGATTTCGAGTTCGGTTTGAGACCTGTCACCCGGGACCAGAGGACCGTTTGGGAGGCAAGTGCCTAATGACCTAGACACGAAGATATTTGCACGTGACACATGCCCCCCCCCCCCCAACACTCAGGGTCCTGCTTAAAAATATTTACTTGGGGTTCTTTTTGAAATCTTCCATTTAAGAGCAAAACTTCCTTAATTTGTAATAGGGAATGTATAACTTAGTCCACATCATGAGGGTCATAATATTTGCGGTTCAATTTAGAAGTATTTTTACTTTTTTAAAAATGCTAGCAATAACAAGCAACATCCAACAAGCGAAACAACCCTCTTCTGAGCTGTTAACCTTCATCTTCCTTTGCCCAGTTCTGGTATTCATGCTTGGCTGTTAGAGTGACCACGTATGGAGATGACCCATTTCACTCTGTCCTACTCTGCCTTCTTGCTATCCAGTTCTCAACCATGGCTGAGGTATAGAAAGGATGAGATTTTAGGTGGACATTTCAGCAGTCCGGTCTTCATTGCCTCGTATTATTTTGCCTCTCACGTGTAACTAGGCACTATACTACTGATTGCCGTTGTCTCTTGAGAAAGCCAACCCCAAATGGTACTTTCTTCAGACACTCTCTTCTCCCGGACGTATTTATTCACTGGTTGTTTCTTCAGCGTTTTATCTCATATGTGCTCTTACCCTTTTCTCTATTGGGCAAGTGGAATTGATAGCAATAGGTGATCCATACTGCTCGGAAATCTTAACCATTTTGGAGTTGAAAACATTGTGAGCTTAAAAAAAAATGTACAGAGTGCCAATAGCAAACATTTATATACATATAACCTTTTCAGGGCTCGGGCAACATTTCTACCAACTCAGGTTCTGATTAAAGTAACCTATTTGTAGCATTATTTGTCAACTGTACTCCTTCGAAAAGAATGATCCAGTCAATCATTCATTCGTCTAGCACATATTTATTAAGTACTTATTATGTGTTTTGCAAATTTCAGGTAAGGGAGATATAACAGTGAAGAAAAGACACTAAGCCTCCTGCTCTTAATGAATTTACCTTCTCCAGAGGGAAGACAGATCATATTAATACAGAGAGATTCGTGTCTATCCACTCAATTGCCACGGCATAGCATGGAAATGCTCTCATTCTTGCCTTTCAACCTAAGGAAATAGTACTTGGCTGTCAAATGCTTACATACCACTTAACTAACCTCCTTTGGGCACAGTTCATTTGTTTTTATTGAATTTAAGTGATTTTTCCACCTTGATGTAAAAAAGTTGATTAAAATCCATCCAATGATCCAGCTCAGGATAGTATAAACATATTAGAAAGATCCTTAGGGTAGTTGCCACACCCTTCTTCCTTTACAGATACATCGACTGAAGCTCAGAGATGTTTATGACTCTTTGAAGATGCACAGTTGATGTCAGAGATAAGGCAAAAATCTTGCACCTTGAGAAAGTTATTATAAGAATATTGATAATTATTACAACCGTGTGGGATAACACAAGCAGTGACTTTGATTTATTTTCATATTTAAATGTAAAATGGTGAATCAAACAGTAGTAGAGTGGCTTAAAATCTTAAGCTAAGTCATCTCATCTGAATTGAGTGAATTCAGAATTGGGCAAAAAATATTCGTGAACTATTTCATAGCATTTTCATAGACCATTTCTTGTCCCTCAAAGTCATTATCTATCAGTTTTGGAGGATGATTAAATTATCCTTTCGGTGACTATTTTAAGGGACACCTAAAAGGGTATAAAAAGAAAAGTCAATGTATCTAAGTGAGCCACTTAAGCTTGCTAACTATGCGCCCTTTTCCTGTACCTCCCTAGGCAACAAATCCTGAGCACACATCTCCGTGCAGTGAATCATTGCTTTTTAGATCACATTCTCTGAGCAAGACCAGAGAAATCGATCTCTCTCACAAGATTATAGACGTGCTGGCAGCTGATTAGTCATTAACCTGTTCTCACAGTGTCTCTCAGTGGATTTTGAAAAAACAAAACAAACCACTGGTAACAAACTTTGGACTGGAAGCAGGAATTTGTGAAGGGTCTGTTCCAAAACACTGGCACCATCTTCTCGTATGTTCAGGGCCGTAAATCCCAATAAATCACCTGAAATCAGAGTTTGAAGATGATTCTCTGAAATATTTATTACAATTGTGTCACTTGAGAAATAACTTCTCAAATAAGCCAAGGAAGCCGGATCTTTCAAAGACCTGGAGAGATCACGCCTCACGCGATGGGAACGAACGTGAATGTATTAATGTCACATTCAGCAACTTTGCCGAGGCTCCAAGAACTGAGCTGCAAACAAGTTCCTTAGTGAGTGCAAGAGTTAATGAGACTTCCAGGAGCCATAAGCTGGCTTGGGTGGTGTGGTTTCTGTATTCACAGACTCTGGTTCAATAAAAATGTAAATGTTATCTGGGTACACAAAACATATTTCATTGGTGATAATGAATCTGTTGACATACTGTTCCTACTTTATTATATAAATGTTAGTGATGTATTTGCCAGGGAGAAACGAATACACAGGGAAATACTCCGGGTTGGCACATGTCTGTGTCTGTCCTTGGCCGTTTGCTCGCCTGCCTCTATTGAATCAATCAGAGCACTGTGACATTGGGCGGAGGACAACGGTGTCCTTATTGACTGAGCTAATCTAACTGGATTTGGAATAGCGACTAGGAGATGAGTTATTTTTAAAGCAAAAGCCATTGATTCAAAAGCCTGCCATGCAGCCTGATTACTTAACAGATGTATAAAGATTCAGGTGTGTCCGTGTGGATGTGAAAGATGACCAGACGAGGAGAGATGGGCGGCCCGCAGTGGCCCAGGGGAAGGATCCTGCCTGCTGGTCCGCAAGCCTGCACCCGGCAGGCAAAGATGGAGGGCCGTTCGGTGTCACCAGCCGGCCAGACCTGCCCCCGGACTTAAAATGAACAGGCGTGACCTCTCCTTCCAAGAATTTCAAGATGGTGACAGCAGAACCTTAAAGCAAGTGTGTGGGCCCCCCCCCCCCTCCCGTGCAACTGCACACACGCCCTTAACGCCTGTCCTGCCTGCTGGGTTCCGGGGGTGGAGGGCTGCCCTCTAGCGTTCCAAAAGAGCATTTTTCCTAATGCTTTTTCTTTCTTCACTTCCTCAGCCCCAGTTGGAGCTTGGACAGTTCATTTCTTGGCGCACTTTGTCACGAATAAATGGCTATGGGGTAAATTATGGGAGGACCCTTTACTGTCCATACCTCAGCGGTGGCGTAGCAGCCCTGCTTCCCACAGATGGGAAATGACCCCGAGGACGCCCTGGGATCCTTTTCTCGCCCGAGCCTACCCTTCGTGCTCCTCCTGGCTTTGTGCTAAAGGGCATTTTTCGTTCCGCGCCATCCCTGGCTTACTTTGCTTTCTTCTTTTCTTTCACACTCGGAACTGTTGCTAACTTTCAAAAAGGCGCTCTTGATGCAATAGGTTCTAAAACACTTACGGGATAACTGATAATTGTACAGGTTCACATTTTATCTGGTCTTAAATACAAAGCAATGACCGAGGTCGCCATACACATAAGCACCAAAACAAAACAAAACAAAACCTCAGGGAAGTCTCACATATCCTTGATTTTTATATTCAATTCCTTCCATGACCTTAGTTTATGATACGAATTAAATGAAATGGAGGTGTTGGGAATGAATGTTGGTTTTCCATGTTTCATATTTTGTAGCCCTACTTTTGAAAGTACATTGGAGATTCCCAGAAGGGATGCAGGAGGGCCTGGTCCTTTTTTGTTTTTATTCCCCTTTCTGAACATCTGGCACACGGTAGGCACAAAAATAAATATTTCTTGAATAATTTAATGGAAACAAATGAATGACAAAAACACGGCAGAAGGGTCAAGTGCAAAATCTTCTCCATGCAGAGTCTCTCTGATTATATTTTACCATTGCATTTAGCAAAATCCCCTCAAAGTCTTAGAACAACTCCCCTTTACCATATGGAGAATATACACATGGTAGAGATACTGGTGGTTAAAAATACCCCACTCCCACACTAGAAGGAAAAAGAAAATAATGAAACATTTACTTTTCTCTCATAATCTCTCAGCTCTTTTTGCCCATAAGCCTAAATGACAGATTATTTACTTTTTCTTCTTTCTTGAGTGGGTGAAGGAAGATGTTTATCAATACAAGGGGTGAGGAAGCACCAAGAATTGGGGAGGTGAATAATTAGTATGTTGTGCCAACAGCACGAGGCTGTAAGTGCACAACTCTGCCCGACTCGGAGACCTCAGCCCAGAGGGAGGCAAAGAGAATCCACACAACAGAAACTGTGTAACCTGTCCCTCCACCGAGTCCCCTTAGGCGGTGTCCGGGTCTGGCTATTTATAACTCCCCTTTTTCAGTGCAGTCATTACGACTTGCTCCCAGAACCACCATAAACCTGAAATTCCCCGCCCAAAAGAAAGGATCAAGCCCAGTGGGTGGGTTTGGCTGATACTGGAATTGCCAGGGTTAAGTGGTCTATTCAGTCCGGGTGACTTTAGAGGGAGGGCAGACAAGGCAGGGTGGGGGCGATAGACAACTAAGTCGACATGGAATAGTTTTATTCTTCCGCTGGGGCGGGAGGGTATCAGCCTTGTGACCAACAGGAGACCTTCAGCGGGGACCTTCTCCATCCACGGTCTCCTCCATTTCTCCTGCTCTCCACGTCTCGGGCAGGAGGGAGGGCCCGGACCAGGTGAAGGCTGGTGGGGCAGGACCCCGGACCGAGGAAGGGGCGTTCGGGACACGCCCCTGAGCCCAGCCCCTCTTCTCCGCCCCTCCCCGTCCCCCGACCCCTCGCCAGCCCAGCCCTGCGGCCGCCGGGGTAGAGCCACTAGCTAGTTGCTGGCCGTAGCCCCCCCCCCCGGGCGGAGCGGGCGTGCTGCTAAGAATACGTATTCCCGGCCTCCAGAAGGCTCGCAGCTACCCTGTTCGCCCCGGCCCTGCTGGGGACGGGGGACGGGACAGTGCGGGCGGGCAGCGGGGCAGGGAGGGAAGGTTCCCGAGGGTAGGCGAAGCCAGGGGTCGTCTCCTGGAAGAGACTACGAGCGCTTAGGAATGAGCCCCTCTGCGCTGTTTGCTGGCGGCGTGACCGAGGAGGGTCGCCGTGCCTCGGAATCCTTAGGCTTTGGGAGGAGGTGGGATTTTCGGGTCTTGGCGCCGGACAACACTCGAATAGGAGGAAACCTCCAGAAGGGTGGAATCCTTCGGGGAGCCCCGGGGAGCTCCTCTATCCTTCGGGGCGAGGGCCAGAGGTCACGACTCCCAGGCGTGCGGGGAGTGCACACGGCTCCCGCCAGCGTCTGCCCCCACGTGGCTCCGGCGCGGTCTCTGGCGCCTCCCCAGGTGGCTGTCCCCGAGGAGGGGGCGATCCCGGAGCGGACCCCGCCCGCGCCAGCGCCCGGCAATCCGGGCGCGCCCTGGCTGCCATCCCCGCCAGGCACAAGGGGCTGGGGGGGGGGGGGCGGGGGGACAGTGCCGGTCAGAGGGCGCCCCCGGAACCTCCGATAAGGAACCCTTTGGCCCAGTGGGCACCCCCCAAAGTGTGACAAGCCGACCGTGCAGGGCGCAAGTGAGGCTGCCCACCCAAGGACGTGACGGGGTGCAGCACTCGGTCACACCCGCCTCGCTCCTCCATTGCGCATCTGGGGCAGTTCTCCGCTAAGGGGACTCCTCGCGCCCCAGGCCCTCTCCGCCCCCCGCCCGGAAGTCCCCTGCCCTCCGCGAGAGGGGGAAGGAGCGTGGGCACCCCACCCTCGCCGCGCGGGGAGCAGGAGGGTGGGAACCCCCTACCCACTAAGGGGGGAAGGGAGAACCCCTCCTCGGCGCGCCCAGATGGTGAAATGGAGAAGTTCCAGCTGTCCTCGGGGTCGGGGGCACGAAAGGATGGGAGGTGTCCTCCGGCCTCGCGCTGAGCTCGTGCAGAAGAGCGCGGGAGCACCCCCGCCCGCAGCCCACTGGGAGGCCGGGGGGGGGGCCCTCCCGCCGCGCCGCGAGCTCGTGGGGGGCGGGGGGAGGTTGGGCGCCCCCGCAGCCTCGGAGCGAGGTGGGACGCGTGTGTGGGGGCGGGCAGCGGGAACCCCGGCCCGCGCTCCGGTAGCGGGGAGGGGGTGGGCCCCGCCGAGGCCAGGCGTGGGCGGGCGGGAGGAGGGGACGTCCCGGCCGGCGCGCGGCCGGCGCCCCCTCTTCTCCCCTCCCCCTCAGGCCGCCCCCAGCGCGTGGCTCGGCCGTCGGGGGGCGGTGGCGGTGGGCGGAGGCCGGGCCGCGCGCCGCGCGGTTGGTGGGGGGGCGGGGGGGAGGAGAGGGGCGGGCCGAGGGCCCCGGTCGCACCCGCCCCCTCCCGCGCGGTGGCGGCAGCGGCGGCGCCGGGAGCTGCCCCTGAGGCCGCCGCCCGGCCCCCGCCCGCGCGTCAGCGCCCAGCCCGGGGCGCCGAGCTCCGCCCGCGCCGGAGGCCCCTGCGCGCAGCTCGGAGCGCGGCAGCCGGGCCGGCCGAGGCGGCGCGGGGGTGGGACGCGGGCGGCGCAGCCCCGGCCGGGCGCGCTCGGCGGGCGCCCCGCGAGCCGGCCCGATGTGGCGGGAGGCGATGCGGCGCCGCCGCTACCTGCGGGACCGCGCCGAGGCGGCGGCTGCGGCGGCGGCGGCGGCGGCGGGCGGCGGCGACGGGCTGCAGCGGTCCCGGGACTGGCTGTACGAGTCCTACTACTGCATGAGCCAGCAGCACCCGCTCATCGTCTTCCTGCTGCTCATCGTCATGGGCGCCTGCCTCGCCCTGCTCGCCGTCTTCTTCGCGCTCCGGCTGGTGAGTGGCCTCCCCGCGCGACCTGCCCCGGCGCCGTCCCGGTCCCGGAGCCCGGAGCCCGGAGGCGGACCCGGCCCGGACGAGCCGCGCGTCCCGCCCGGGGGCTGGCCCCTCGGCCCGCGGCTCCCGGCTCGGCTCGCGGTGGGGGTGGGGGGGGGGCAGCGGGCGAGAGAAAAGTTTCCGTGGCAGGTGGGGCCCCAGATAAAGTTGCCGGGGTGCTCCCCGGGGTGGACGGGCAGGGCGTGTGCTACCCCCCCCCCCCCCCCCCCCCCCGCCCCGCGCACCCGCTGGCCCGGCCCGCTGCGCTTTCCAGCCGGCGCCTCGGCCGCAACATCTGCCCGAGACGCGACCCCTCCGGCCTCTGCCCGAGGCTGTGCTCGGGCCCCCGGAGCCGGCGTTTTAGTTGGGAGTGCACGTTAACTCTCCCAAACCTGCCCTGGGAAAGGAGTTAATGGCGAGGGAAATGGGGGGGGGGGAAAGCATAGGATTATGCATCTCTGCCCTTATATCTATTCAGTCCCATAGACAGAACGAGATGGGGTGTTGACCTGTTGTGAGTCTTCACGCTTTGAGTCTGTAAGTAGCAAGCACCCACGGACCGTTGATTTCCTGTTTCTAGGGAGGTTTTTCATCGTGTCGACTCTTTCGTGCGGGTTTTTAAAGTGGGTTTCATCACCAGGAGCATCGGTGCAACTCAACAGCTGATGCCAGTTTTGCCAATTTATGTTTTTCAGGCAGGAATCCTTGGCTCGCTCCCTGGAGCGGTGAGGGAAAATCTGTAGATGGCGGTAAACTTCCTGTTACCGATCATTCTGGTTGTGTGGTTCAAACTTTTGCACTGCCTGTGATTATGTATGTATGTGCAGACTGCCAGGCATCGATTATCCAGTGGGGTATTTTGGGTCAGCGGTTGATCTGGAGATGTCTCTACTGAATGACTTTTGTGTGTGTGTGTGTGTGTGTGTGTGTGTGTGTGTGTGTAGCTTAGAAGTATGCACGTGCATTCGGGTCCGGGAGCAAAGAAATAAATGGACGTTTGCCTGTATTTCACCAAGTGTGTAAAATAGCCAATTGGTTTCTGATATCCTGAGCCAGATGGCACTCAGTTATTATGCACGGGAAAAACTTGTTATCATCATAGGGTTCTTTTAAAAGTAAAGTTTTCTTTCTCCCCACATTTCCCGAGAAGTGCTGTCTCCTGATGGAATTCGGTAAGAGTCCAAAATAGAATGTAGGGGGTCCGGATGCCCCGGATCACACACTGGTTCTTCTGTCATAAAATCCGGAGCAGAGAGCGCCTTTTGGTTCTGTTTTCTGGGGGTGACTTCAGCGCTGTCCTCATACCCACGGCAGCAGCCCCGGGTGCCCCCTGGAATGGGCATGGCATCTCTGTCTCTCTTCACCACTTTCAGGACTGGCACCAGGCTCTCTAAAAGCATCTTTGGTTCATTCCTGCACTTGCAGGGAAGAAAGCACGTCAGCTTTCCTCTGGAAATCTCTTCTGCTAGGACGTCGCTGCTTGTGATTCTGTTGAATCTGTAATTCAAACCCTTCTGGCTCGTTCTCTTCTAAATGGAAAAGGAGGAGCAGGTGATGGCCTATTTATAGCACCATTAATATATTTAAAGACAAGTGTGTAGTTCATGCCTCCCCTGCACACACAGCACTTTGTTTTCTAAGATACAGGTCTCGAATTTCTTAAACCCCACTGATACAGATGTTCTTGCCTGGGCTCTTCCGAGGTTCAGCATCGTCCAGCTGTGACGCCCTTCTCTGAGTTGTTTTTGAGCTCTCCGTTAGTCTCTCTTTATACACCTCCTTTATGTTCCATATCACATGGTGCGAGTGGTATCCTTTTCACAGTTTATCCAGGGGTCTTTACCTTTCCTTGAGAAATCCCCCCCTTTCCACACTTTCCTGGCGTTCAGCTAAAGCGTTTAAAGCACAGAGTAAGCACTTCCCGGGCCATGGCTGTGGCCTAGGATGGTGCCCAGAGGCAGCGAAATGGACTGTTCCTTGCTGTACCTGGTCTGTGCACTGACTACTGTATGAATCTTTCAAGGTGAAGAGCTCTGCAGAAACGTTCCGGAATCAGGGAGTATGAATGGTTTGGGTGGAAAGGCTCCCTTCAGGTGGGGTCTGGGGCTGCAGGGCCCAGCGGGAGGTGGGAACCCCCGCAGGCCATAGGCAGTATCCTTCCATACTAGACGTTAGGGACGACTGGGTCAGTTCTGAGCTCCAGACGGCTCGTTTCTCTTTTGCTTTTAGTAATATCATAAACAGCAGTTCCGCTTTCCGGAGAATGTTCTCTGTTCACACAAAGGTGGAGCGTTGAAAGGCAGGCCGGTGTTCACGTAGAGCTGTGTTCACACCAAGTGGGGTGAGTTCGTTTCTCAGACTGACCAGAGCTTGGCTGCTGAGCCATCTACCTCTGGGGGATGGAAATAGCCGCCTGGGGCCAGCCCAGGTTTCCACCTTCGAGCGCTTTACAAGAATAGCTGGGCTCTGATGTAATTCAGGAGCTCGGCACATCTATTTTTGCTGCCTGAAATCTTGGACAGATTTCTTCTTTCCCATGAATCTGCCTGATTTTGGTTTCTATTAGACTTCTATCCGTTCTTGTAGTAGAAAAAGTCTGGCAGTCTTCTTCATGCACATCCAGTAGTCTCCTAGAACATTTGGATCACAAAATGATCTTAGCATCATCCAAGTACACAGTGATGTTTTGCTATATGGACTTGCCTTTGTACGAAGTGATTTGGAATAGCTGGTAAAAATAAAATGGTAAGTTTTGTCTTACTAGCTCTCTAATTGACATGATTCACAAATCAGTTTCACCGAATTTCAACTTATGATCAATCAGTCCATGAAACTGCATGAAGTTAAAGTAGTTCTTGAAGTATTTTTAAACTTTTATTTTTAATGTTTATTCATTTTTGAGAGAGAGAGGGAGGGAGGGAGACACAGAATCGGAAGCAGGCTCCAGGCTCCAAGCTGTCAGCACAGAGCCCGATGCGGGGCTTGAACCCAGGAACCATGAGATCATGACCTGAGCTGAAGTCAGACGCCCAAATGACGGAGCCATCCAGCTGCCCTGAATTTTTATTACATTGTAAAAATAAATTCTGAATTGAAACTTCACCATCTTGCTTAGTTATTTTCTACATAGGAAGCCATTAAATAGGTTTTATCCCACATTTGCTAGGAATTATGTAGACATAGAATAAATAGGACGCCTGATAGCATGTCTTGAATTTTAATAATTTGTTTAATAATTTGAAACATATTTTCTGTTGCTTTTCAAGGGTGTTGTACTGAGAGCACAGGGCATGATGGGCGAAGTAAACTTGACACCTGGCATCAGAAAATAATGGAACTCATGAGATCAGACTTTAAGTTCTGAGTCTTATGATGTCACTTCATTTTCCAGGACTGGCTCTCATTACTACATGCGTGGAACCGTCTATCAGAATTAAATCCTCTCTGACTTATCACGTCTAAAATCAGCAAGCTTTTTTTTTTTTTTTTTTTTCGAAATTGGCCTGTCATTGTTAGCAAAGTTGACATAATTTTTTTAGTTTGTCAAAATACCAGCTGGCTCCAACCAGATTTGTTTTAGCTAAAATTCATGATGAGAAATAGTTAATATTTCAACTGGAATGGAAAACTTTTATTCCCATACATTTTATAATTTTTTTTTTCAACGTTTATTTATTTTTGGGACAGAGAGAGACAGAGCATGAACGGGGGAGGGGCAGAGAGAGGGAGACACAGAATCGGAAACAGGCTCCAGGCTCTGAGCCATCAGCCCAGAGCCTGACGCGGGGCTCGAACTCACAGACCGCGAGATCGTGACCTGGCTGAAGTCGGACGCTTAACCGACTGCGCCACCCAGGCGCCCCTATTCCCATACATTTTAAATAGATATTGCAACAAAATAGATTTTTTTGTTTTGCTATGATATGGAAGCCCATGCAGGTATACATGCTTTTATTAAATATGTAACATGCATGATTTCGACTGAGAATATGATCTGTCTTCTTCCTTTTTCTGATTTGGTGAGCTAAATCTTTCAAACAATAACCATAAGTACTTGCCATTCCAAATCAGTTTTCCAGGGAAAATTGGGTATTTTTTCTAGGGACAGATATATCAGTGTTTTTTTGTTTTTGTTTTTTTTCTTTATTTATACAACGGAGAAACACACACAGAAACCCAGTCATTGTACAGGAAGATTGGCTTTATTATTCCGGACGGTATTTCAGCGCCCCCAGTGGGTGGTAGGATGTCAGTGGGGACACACTCAATCCTTCACCCTTGTCTTGGGGGGGTGAAGGCTGGAGAAGGCAGATAAACATGTCTGGCCTCTTCTTTAAGGAATAGGAAAAGTTGTATGTACTTCCTCTGGTCCCATAATTCTGGGGGTGCATGGGACTAGAGCTTGTTCTTGGGAATCAGAGTAGAGATATCTCAAGATATACCTTCCCATGAATTTCTTTGCATTCAGGAAACTCTTCCTTGGCAGGTGTTTGTAATTGCAACCAGCCTTTCACGAAGTCATTCCAGTTATAACTTAACTGTGGTATCAACAAAAGATGAGGAAAAACTGTAATTTTCTGCAGGAAAGGTGGTTGCAATTTAGAAGGCTGACAAGGAAGGATTTGGAAGCATCCTTGGGATCTTAAAAGTGCACAATTCAATATATGCACAGGACCTAGTCTTCTCCTTTTAAAAAGGGGCAGAGAAAGTGATGGTTAAGAGCATCTTTCTGCGTGGGCCTTTTGGCTTTGTGCCTTTCCATCTCTATGACCTTTGTCAAATTATTTAACCTCTCTGTGCCTCCGTTTTCTTGTTTGTAAAATAGAATGGTACCTGCCTTCTGAGGCGATGGTCCAAATTAGTGCTTGTGAAGCAGTCAGAGTAATGCCTGGCCCAGAACATGCCCCCCAGGAAGTACTGTCAGGAGAGTCTTCTGTAGTTGCATTTCCATTGTTGCTATGGAAGAACGTGTCACATGGCGTTAAAGCTGGAAGGCACTCTTGGAGAATGAGGACAGAGACCCAAAGCAGTGCGCTCGTTTCTTTCAGGTCCCACAGGGGCAGGGCGGGGGCCAGATGCAGGGCATTTGACTTTTCCTGGGGGAGCTTTCCTGGAGGCCACTGCAGATCGGAGATTCCCGGCTCCAGTCCAGGCACAATCGCGGGTTTCCTGTTGAAATTTCCTACTGATGGTGAATGTCCTCAGCCCTCATTTTCTGGAATGGAGTTACACGTCAATTCTTTTCTCTTTTGATGTTAAAACAAATCTTGGTAGAGCTGCTTCCTGACGTTGAGCTCATTGAAGTGGGCATCATTTATTTTCATTATGCCCAGTATTCCCAGTGTCTTCCCCATTAAGCCGAGGACCCATTTGTGGCTGTGCTTTTGTTGTCTGAGAAATCTCTGGCATAAATACCGTGGCATGTAGAATCATTCCTGTTGAACTATTTGCGAAGTTTCCTCTTACCGATATTTTTAAATCATTCTATTTAAAAGGTAATAACACTGTGAGAGCTGATATATTACTCTGTTACAGGTGTTTAATGGTGGTATTAATCACTTTGATATGTTGATCAGTAATTGCTAGTGATAGTCTAAACTGGGTGTCTGTGAATAATCCGCTCACACAGCAGTCCCTTCTGTAACTTGATATTGGCTTCGGCACAATTTACTGGACTTCACTCATTCTCCTTCCACCTGCAAAGCTCCTGAACTGTGTGAAAGCATTTTCACTACCACATTACTGTCATCTGATGTTCAGCATAGTGTTGTGAGCTTGTCTCGCCTCCTCAACAAATCGGGAGGAAACGGAGCTCGGCTCCGGGAGTTTCACACAGCCCTGGCCCTGGCCCAGGCGTGTAATTAACACGTGTGTAATTGATGGCGTAGGTCTGCTTTCCTTAGAAGCTGGCCTTTCCATCAGGAGCCTACTGGTTAGCACGACAAAACTTTGCTGATAGCCCTGGATCGGGGTCTGTTTTGCCACTTGGTGTGTGCCCCTGAGAAATTAATTTACCTGCCGTCGCCTCAGCTACTGTTTCGTCTGAAATAACACAAATACCACAACCAGGCTCGGGGAGCTCTGTTGGGAATGAAGAAGGATAGATCATATGAACATTGAGCACAGCGCCAGGCACATATTGCACCCAAGCCCCACGATGACCTCACTGTTACTCGTATATTTGTGCCACAGAGGGTTTTCCTTGTCAAGGCATCCTGTAGGTGACATGTATTTCCAGCTGGAAACTAAATGGATAATAGGATTTTTAAGTCTGGGCATGGAAGAGCAGGGGATATGTTTCTCTTTATGTGATACATCTTGTGCATAAACTTTGAGTTATTAAAAAAAAGATAGTTGGTGATCCAAAGATAGTTTAATTAAAAGTCACATTTTGACATAAGTGTTTCCTTTTCCAGCCCTAAAATTCATGCCAAATGGACACTCCTGTGGCTTTTCCTATTTCTCGATTTTGTTAGCTTTGGATAATGGTGTATAAAAGTAAGATATTTACGATGTGATTTCTTGGTATCAAACCGGGAAATTGACAGACCCCTGGAAATTCTGGCTGCAACCACCAGGTGTGTTTGGGAGGAGAGAAAAGGATGGTTGGGTTAGCTCACATGTGCGTCCATTTGACCAAGTTGAGGTGTGGCTGATGTTGCTTTGATGCTCACTTTGTATAAGGATACAATAAAAAAAAAAAAATCACAAGGAGAAAACTTCATGGGTCCAGCCGTTCCTGGTAATGTTATAAATAATGTTTTTGTTCCTTCTTTTTACCTGGGCTTACACTTCTGACCCAGAAGCCACGTAGTCAGTTGAGAGAGTGACGGAAGCGGTAATGGGAACCTTTACCTGAAAAACCATCGTGAGTAACTTTGCCAACTACCTTTCCGACTTTGCTCCAGTTTGCAGAACAATGGTGCCAAGAAAGAGTAGGAATAGAGACCTGGTTCTAGGCTATTAGGGATACCTAAGGCCAGTTATATCTTAGAGTCCAACCAAATCACTTACAAAAAAAACTTGGTGCTTGAAATGGAAATTTTCAATTATTAACACAATGAAAATATATTGGATGAATAATTTATTGTATTTGAAACATACAGACATAAGGTACGATAGCTTCTTTTTATTTATTTTTATGTTTTTTAAATGTTTGTTTATTTTTGAGAGAGTGACATCACGAGGGGGGGAGGGGCAGAGAGAGAGGGAGACACGGAGTCTGAAGCAGGCTCCAGGCTCCAAGCTGTCAGCACAGAGCCTGATGTGGGACTTGAATCCATGAACCACGAGATCATGACTTGAGCCAAAGTCAGACATTTACCCAACTGAGCCACCCAGGTGCCCCAATAGCTCCTTTTTAGAACACTGAAATTATTGAGATTTCCCAAGATGGTTATTGCGGGTGAGAATCCCATGAACAAATCAAGTCTCTGTGGCCAGCCACTTAGAGGAGGTTCCTGGTGGAGACTATGGTGGACCAGTACTTTGGAATGGGGGCCTTGATTGCAAGGTCTTAGAAGTAGAACTTACACCCGTTTCACTAATGTCCTTTACTGTCCCTCAGACATGATGGTGTTGGGACATTACAGCTAGAACGAGCCAGATCTCAAAGGTGCTGGCTCTCATTTCTACGTTCTTATCCCCAAGGCTGATGTGTGTGTATGTGTGTGTGTGTGTGTGTGTGTGTGTGTTTAATTTATTCTTGAGAGAGACACAGACAGAGCATGACCGGGGGAGGGGCAGAGTGAGAAAGGGACACAGAATTGGAAGCAGGCTCCAGGCTCTGAGCTGTCAGCACAGAGCCCGATATGGGGCTCGAACCCACAAGCCGTGAGATCAGACCTGAGCTGAAGTCGGACACTAACTGACTGAGCCACCCTGGTGTCCCTCGTTTTATTTTAGAGAGAGCAGAGGAAGAGAGAGAGAATCTTAAGCAGGCTCCACACGGAGCGTGGAGCCTGACGTGGTGCCCTGTTGCATGACCCTGGGATCATGACCTGAGCTGAAATCAAGAGTTGGATGCTCAACCACAGAGCCACCCAGTCACCCCTATTTTTTTAAGCTGTAAAAAAATTAAGGGCAAAGTAGGTGAGACTTCAAGCAACAAGTGATCTGTGGACATTATAAAGGAAACAACATTTTAGACTAGTTCGTTAGTAGAACCAGTAATGATGTTAAAAATTCAGAGAATAAAGAGATCAGGTGAGTACAAATGAAAGACACAGTAGTTTCAGATATATGGTGGATCAGATGTCTAATCCTTTCTCATCATTGGCTTGTAGTTAATTCAAGCATTTAACAGCCATGTTCTTCACAGTTGGTCTGTAGGTGCACGGAATGGGGTTTATCATTTGACCAATTTGATCAATTTTTGATTTTTAAGCACAGTTCTCGTTGATACCTATCTGACTTCCTTGTTTACATTGAAGTAAACACTCATGAACCCAGTCGAAACCAGAATAGTCTGTTTGGCACTCCTGTCCCAATCCCCTGCTGAGCCTCAAACGTAAACTTTATATTGAACTTTTTGTCATCGTTCTCTTGCTTTTCTTTTTATTCATTTTATCATGTATGTATGTGCATCTGTATATATTATTATAGGCATATGGTGTGAGGTAGTGATTGAGATCAGTTACATTTTTTTTTCTTGTGGCGAATGAAATTTTCCTAATCACTTTTAGCTGTTTCTTTCCCCACATCTGTCTTTCCTTACATCAAAATTCCATATGTGAGTGGTTTGTTATGAGTCCTCTATTCTGTTACACTGGTTGAGTTTTGTTTTGTTTTGTTTTTACCTTTGTATTCCTGCACGTACACACACCCGCTATAATTGGTAAAGCTTTGTAATAAGTATTTAGATTAAACAGTAGTAGCATTCAGCTCCTTTAAAAGTTTCTTGACCTTTTTTTTCTCTATAAACTTTATAGTCACCTTATGTCAACCTCATATGGTTGAGTATGAAAAAACTCAACTGAGATTTTGTTAGTGTCGTCTTGAATCTCTTGATTCATTGATGAGATATTTTATGATATTAAGCTTTTCTATCCATGGACATTGGAGCATCTCTCCATTCATTTGTGTGCTTTGGTGAAGTGTCACAGTTTTATAGATGTTATTCTGTAACTTGCTGTCTTACTTTTTTTTGTTAACTAATAACTGAACTGCAGATTCTTTCAGGTTTCCTACATAGAGAATCATATCACCTGAAGTAATAAGAGTCCTATTTTTCTGTTTTCTAGTATGAAGGTCTTAAATTTCTGTTTCTTATGTTATTGTGCTGGCTAAGAATTCTAATATTATCTTGACAGAGTTGGTGATTGTGAGTAACCTTGCCTTTTTCCTAATTTTTTTTTTAATTTTTTTTTTCAACGTTTATTTATTTTTGGGACAGAGAGAGACAGAGCATGAACGGGAGAGGGGCAGAGAGAGAGGGAGACACAGAATCGGAAACAGGCTCCAGGCTCTGAGCCATCAGCCCAGAGCCTGACGCGGGGCTCGAACTCCCGGACCGCGAGATCGTGACCTGGCTGAAGTCGGACGCTTAACCGACTGCGCCACCCAGGCGCCCCTCCTTTTTCCTAATTTTAAAGAGAGCTCCTTCATAATTTATTTAGGAGGATATTGGTTTTGTAGATTTCCTTTGAGATTCCCTCTTGTTATACTTTATGCAAGAAGTTTAAATGTGATTGGGTGTTGAATTTTACTAAGTTGAAGTGACTACGTATGCTTTTTAAGTTGTTTTTTAGTCTGTCAATGTAATGAATAATAATTATAGGTTTTCTAATATCAAACGATTTTCATATACCTGAGACGAACTCAATTTTCATGGTATCTCTTATCAAATGTTGGATGTCATGTGCTAAGAGTTTGATTAAGAGTTTTACAACATTTTTTTTTTTTTGGTGAAGTGAATTTGAAATATTCTTTTATGAAACTTTGTTTGTTTGTTTGTTTGTTTGTTTAAAGTAGGCTCCACACCCAATGTGGGGCTTGAACTCATGACCCCAAGATCAAGAGTCACATGTTCTACCAATGGAGCCAGTCAGGCCCCCCCCACCCCCCCTTTTTTTTTAAGTTAAAGAGAGCATGCCTTCCTTTTAGTTTTCTATAAGATTTTAAGGTTTTTGGAATGTTGGGATGAGCTGGATAGAATTTGTCTGGAAAACCACCCGGGCTTGTCACTTTCTTTATAGGAAGATTTAGAAACTTCCATTTCAGTATCTTGGATATTAAAAGGATTGTTAGTATTTCTAATTTTATTTCTTGAGTCAGTTTTAATAAGATATTTCAAGGAATTTTTGCCTTTCATCCAAATTCTCACATTTAATGGCCCGTTGATAATACTTGTGTCTTATTTTAACACTTTACATGTATTCTGCCTTTGGTTTTTATTTATAGTATTATTGTTCTCTTTGACCTTTTAAAATCTTGTCCGATGTCTGTTTTGTTTTCACTTTTCCAAGAACTATCTTTTGTCTCTGTTGGGCTTCAAAGGAAGGACAACATAAGCAATGCTAAATCTCCAGGCAGGCGGTTCCAGGGTCTTTGGCCCAGGAGCTGCGAATTGAGTCATCTTTTGACCCAGACTCTTTCCCTGGAAACAGTCCCTTGTCTTCTGTTTTCTGTGACCTCTGAACCTTCTCTTTGGGGTGTTCTTCCTTGTCGGTCACCTTCTTGAATACATCTGGGCTGACTGTTTGGGGAATGTTCCCCATGTGGGGACTGAGCAGTTTCCTCAGCCCATCTTCCGTCATAGATGGAGAACCCAGAGTTTCCATTAAGTCTAAAACAGCCGTAGTGCAGGCTGGTATTGCTTTTGGAATCACAAATCTCTCAAAGCTTACTCAAGTTCTTACCTATTTAATGTCAGTCATCTGTAGGTGTCCGTGGTCATCATAGTTATTTTGAAGATCTACTCGTTAGATTTGCTGTATGTCTCTGCCTTCTCACCCCATCTCTCTTTCTCTCCCTCTTCTCTCTCTTACTCACTGCCCACTCCTCCTTCTTTCTCTCTCTTTGAGCCTATTTGAGTAGTGCACTCTTTTCCATGAGGCCATCTTGTCCAGTTGAAAGGATTTTCTGGCACCATACTCCTTCGACTTCACTCTGACACACCTTAATCCATTGTTGAAAGTGGTCTTGCTTTGCCCCCACGAGGCTGAGTTTTAATCCCTTCTCACCCCAGAACCAAGTTGAGTCATTTACTGGTTGGGACTGAGAAGCATTTTCCTCTTCCAGCCTGACAGATCCATACAGTTCTGGAATGTGTTGCTTCCGCATTCGTCTTCCTGATAGCCAACCTGTTATCTCCTGATCTTGTGTTTGCCTCATGATACCTTAGTAGATGCAGCCAACAGCAGCAAAGCCATGGTTGTAACATTTCGTTTAATGACCTCTTCTGGAGTAGGGTCAACAAACTCTGGCCCACTGCCTATTTTTTAAATAAAGTTTTATTGAATATAGCCGGACCCTCACTCGCGTATGATCTACAGCTGTGTTGAAGGTACATCAGCAGAGTTAAATAATGTGACCGAGACCGTGTGGCCTAATTAAAGCCTATAAAATACTGATGATCTAGCTCCTTGTGCAAACAGTTCACTGAGCCCTGCTCTGGACTTAGAATTCTGTCAGGGCATCTTTCCCCCTCCAAGATAAATGAGAAGATATTTTGACAAATGTTGGACCTTTGCTAACTTGGTTGCCATTTTTCAGTCTCAATAACTGGGTTCTTCCATCTCCTGCTGCTTGGCAACTGTCAATGCCGCACAAGTTAGGTGTTGTCAGACCGGCCCCCTATCGCGTTGTACCAGGTTTTGTTTTCAGTAAAGACGGGATGGGTCGTGATGAGTTAACAAGAAAACCCCAAACGTGGCCTAACATACCAGAGGTTTAGTTCATGCGCACCCATCCTGGCCAGGAGGGAGGTTCTGCTCAGCTTAGTGACTCTGAACGCTCGGCCACAGGTGTCTTCCCCGTGACAGGTGCTTTTAGAAGCATAGAAGGGGGAAGTGCTGCGCGGCCTCAGACGGGCATTTGCATGGCTCTGCCCAGAGGACAAACCTAGGGTTCTACTCTCGTTTCATTGGCCAAAACATGGTTACTTCTCACTTCAGAGGAGGTCAGAAAGTGCTTCCCAGAAGGAACCCAGAAGAAAGGGTTTCTTTCTTACCTTCCTACCATACCTTCCTTCTGCTTTCTCTGCGTTTCTTTTGTCGTTTGCTTTGTTTTTATAATTTCTGAAGGGGGAAACAAAGTTCATTAGTTTTCAGCCTTTTCTTTAAATGGAAAGCTTGGTCCCCACAGGGAGCATTAGGGACTCAGCAGAGAAGTCGCTAACCCGTTGGAGGTGCAAGGAGACCCAAGGACCCGAGGGCCTGCAGCTGCGGAGGAGAGCCTCTCGGGGGTTCCTGAGAGCTGTCACCTTCGCCGCCTCTGTGAGTGCACAGCCAGAGAGCTGGTGCGGGGCCGTGGAGAGCCAGGGTGGGCTGGGGCCCGCCAGCTTGTCCCCATGTGTCCCCGCCCACACCTGTCCAGCGCGCCACCCTTCCTGGGGGCTGCGCCTCCTGTGGCTAGCTCTTCCCTGGGAACGTTCGGGAGAGGGGGTTCTGGGAAGGAGCATCCATCAATTGGATGACAGAACAACCCAGCATTGTCGGCTGCTTGTTTCCTGGGTCTTGTGTATACCATGCTCGCTGTTTGACTTCTACATAAAGAAAATAGCACGATCATGCTTCCGCCTGATGGGATGCAGCCCTTCTTTGTACAACTGAAAACACACCAATGTTCTCCCTCAAGGAGGATCTCAAGGGTCATTTTATCCACCTTAGTGATGTTCATTTCTCAGCTGTCTAAGGAGCAGTGTCCTTTAAAAATCACTTTCCTTGCATACTTGGATATAAAAGCTATTAATACACTCTTAATACATCTCATGTTGTATCATAGGGAAGAGAAGAAAAAGAGTTACTTCATGTGCACACACGCACAGGCACAAATACATTTACACCAAGCCACGGGAGAAATATTTATAACCGCTGCCATCCTGGGTTCTACAGCAGATCACAGGGATGTCACTGGTGTTCTAACGTCCTTCTACCGTCCATTCCGTATCTTCTTGTCTGGTCCTATTTCCTCAGTGGGTGGGGTGACACAAATAGTCCCTTTACCTGGTATTTTGCAAATAGATAATATTTGTTGTTAGAAGTTTCTGTGAACTTTTATCACAGGATACAGGAGCAGAAGAGACACCCTACAACCTGCATTGTGTCGGACGCTTCCTTTCCCTGCCTACATCGTGTATGAGCAACCCAGTTTTTCTTGAGGGTGTCCACCCGTCACCCCAGCCAGTACTAAAAGCTCTTCTCTACCCATGGGCCCAGTGCCAACAGTAGCCTGGCGTGGCCGGGTAGCAGTTTGTCTCCAGTGTAATGGAAACATTATTGAGTTCCTCAGAAGAGGTGTCCTCCTTCGGCAACTGAGCCCTCTGCGTTGGAACAGCCTAAATTTACAGGAATGGAATTAAGACGTTTTCTTAGAGGGTCATTCATAGGACAGCCGCTCCTGTTTCCACCCATTGATTCCCAGACCTGTGGATCTTGGTGGTGGCAGAGCCCGTGCTGTGCACTGGTGGCTGTTTCGAAGCATCTTTTTGCCCTGGAGGGTATCTCCCAGCCTACAAGGTGGTGCCCCCACGCCGGCACCCTGGGCCTTTAGGAGCTCTTTCCCCCTCTTCAGTCAAGGAAGCTGCTTCTGGGTGATGAGGAACAGGGTAAGACCAGCGAATTCCAAGAGCATAAGCTCATCGTCACACATCATTTGCTGTAAAATGAATGCTTCTGTCAAAAGCAAGGCTCTGTGAAATACCTCGTGAATGACCACGGCATTGGGAAAGTCCATATATGGTGGTTTGGGTGGAAGCATGATGGACAGGAAAGCAAAGCCCTAGCCAGAGTAGGTTCAATTCGAGTGAAAACACGCCTTCTGTCTGTTGTAATCAACCTGCCACAGACGGCTGGCTCGTACTTCCGAGAATGACACACGTAAGGGGCTCAGTTACAGTGCTTCGATTCTCTCCTTTTCGGTGGCCATAGTATATTCTGCAGAACCAGACATAATCCAGACGTCTGGAGTTTTACTTCCTCTGGCAGTAGGTCGTAGGGAACTCTCTGTGAGGACATGGGTATGGATCGAGAGAGACAGGGTAGGCGGTGTGGGGGGAGCAGAACCTATGAGTACCTGTGACATTTGCTCATGCAACTTGTGTCTTCACGGTCTGTCTGAGCCCTGGCTCATGTGGCCCACCTCCATTTGCTGATGGGATGCCAGCTTCATGCCTGGTGGGTCACACAATGGGTCCCATCGGCATGGGCACATTAGATTGCAAGGAGACTTGGTGATGGTCCGTGGTTGGCATTCAGTCCCTTTTGGGGTTGGTAATTAGTGAACCCCTGTTTCTCAAAAAGAGGATACTTATTTGCAGAATCACTAAGAATTCTTCATAAAGCACTGGTTTGTGTGGAGAAGTGGACGCTTTCCGGGAAATACGTGAAGACAAACTTGGCTAGTCATCTAGGGGGCCACCAAGATGGAGGAACTCAGTGGAAAGGTTTCTGGGAATCTGTTCCTTCTGCATAGCTACTGCCTCTGTGCTTCTGCGGCCAAGAGTTTGCTGGACCACTGTTCACCAGTGGCCAGAAGTTGCCAGAAGTGCTTTCTGAGCTGTTTACTCTGGTAAATTCTTGTTTAAAATAAAATAATTTATTTGTAAATGTTTGCATTTTTGCTTTCATTATGAAAAAACACTGCTGGTTTCTTGGCGATGTAAGGTTGACTGTTATTTTTTGCTCAATACCTGTCTTCACTGTCTTGCACTGTTGAAATTTTTGTTCCCGTGTTGTCGTTCTTTGTGGGTGATCCTTCCTCCTCTTTGAACACTGTTAGGACTTTTTCTTTATCTCTGATCTTTTGCATGTTTACCATCATGCATTTATGTTTGTATTTCTTTGTGCCTCACTGGCTGGACTTGTAGATTCATGGTTTTTCATTAGTACTGGACATCCCTAACTGATCCATCGTTAGAGACTTTATCTCCTCAAGTCTCTTTATTTTGTAACTTGGGAACTCCAGTCAGACATGTTAATGCCTCCTTATTCATCTTATTCTAGTCTGTGTGTCTTAGGTTTTTTAAATCATTTTTATCTCTAATGTTATAAAGGAATATTTATATTTTGGTGCATTGCACATAAACTCTTTGGTTCATCTTCCAGTTCACTGATTTTCTTTTTAACTATTTCTTTTTTTTGTTTTTGTTTCCATATTTTTTTCTGTTTCAACTGTTGAGCTTTAAAATTTTTTTTCATGTTTTATTTATTTCTGAGAGAGAGACAGACAGAAAGAGTACGAGTGAGGAGGGGCAGAGAGAGAGGGAGACACAGAATCCACAAAGCAGGCTCCAGGGTCTGAGCTGTCAGCACAGAGCCCGACGCGGGGCTTGAACTCACAAACCACGAGATCATGACCTGAGCGAACATCAGACGCTTATCCAACTGAGCCACCCAGGTGCCCTGAACTATTGAGCTTTTATTTACATGATTCTGTTGGTCAGTTTTACAAGTGCCATTTTCTGTGTGTTTGCCCCTGATTTCTTTTGTATGATCATCCTTGGAAGCGTATCCCCTGTTCCTTTAAACATATCATATGCAGCTAGTCTGTATTGTCTGGCTGTCATTTTCAATGTCTGCAGTCCTTGGGAATCTAAACCATTTGTTATTTCTGTGGACCCATGTTATTTAGTGATTGGTCATTTTTGGCGATTTTTGTTTTAAGATGTCGATTGACTTTAATTGGTTGGAATATTGCGTTTGTAAGTGGGGAAGCTTTTACCTGAGAGCCACTGGCTTCTCTTTCCAAGATAGCTGGAATGTGCCCCAGTTGAGGTTTACTCGGTCTCCCTTTGTCTGCGCTTGTAGTCCTGTGGGTCTACACACTGTTGAGGCATCGCAGCCCCTGGGCATCTCCATGCACCTGCTGCCTGCAGGACCAAGCTAGTTTTTGCTCCTTCCAGCTGCCTCTGGCTCCTTGTCTTTGTGGGCTAGGCTTCCTGTCTACGTGCCCCCCTCCGCCGAGGGCTCAGCACTCGTATTTTGTTTTGTTTGTTTTAATAGGGGTGAGAAGGGGAGTGGCTTGGAGACCTTGTCTACTGCTTGTGAGACTAGCCATCCTTCAGGAATACTTTGTACTTGGGGTCTAGTTGTAGAAGGGAAAGTTCTTTAAAGTTTGATGCCTCATATGGACCGTTGCCCATTAAAATACACTTATCTCATGTCATTTTTTGTTTGTTTTGTTTATTTATTTATTTTGAGAGAGAGAGAGAGAGAGAGAGAGAGAGAGTGCACACTGGTAGGGGAGGGACAGAGAGAGCTGGAGAGAGAGAATCCTAAGCAGGCTCTGCACCAGCAGTGCAGAGTCTGACATGGGGCTCGATCCCAGGAACTCTGAGACCACAACCTGAACTGAAACCAAGAGTTGGATGCTTAACTGACTTAGCCACCTAGGCGCCCCTCATGTCTTTATTTCTTAACATGTGAGTGAGAACGCTAGCCTGTGTAATAGGAACTGAGAATAAGTAAATATGTTCAAGCCTTTAGGCTATGTATTTTTGTGTGACTGTAACAAGTCACTTAATTCCAAGTAGTGGATGATACATCTTTCTAAGAAGGCATAAACACCTTTGTCTTATGCATTCTTAATTATTTAAAAACTATTTGTGTGTTATTAATTATTCATCATGACAAACTGATGAAGGTTTGGGTATGGGAAAGCTTCCAGAAGTGTTCAGAATTACTTTTGCATTTTACACTTAGATCTGTGCTGTGACCCATTTTGAGTTAATTTTTGTGAGAAGGCTAAAGTATGTGTCTAGATTTTTTTTTTTTTTTTTTTGCATGTGGTTGTCTAGTTCTAAGATGTTCTGCTGACAAGACTGTTGTTGCTCCGTCAAATTGTCTTTGTTCCCTTTGTCCTGATCCTTTGACTACGTTTAGTTGGGTCTGTTCCATTCTGTCAATCTGTCTGTCTATTCTTCTGGCATTACCACTCCTGCCTTGGTTACTGTAGTTTTACAGCAAGACCGGAAGTCAAGTAGGGTCAGTCCTCCTAATTTTTTCCTGTCCGTCCACATTGTGTTGGCCATTCTAGGTGCTGTGCCTGCCCATGTAAGCTTTAGAATCAATGTGTTGATATCTACAAAATAACTTGCTGGGATTTTTATTGGGATTGCATTGACTCTATAGGTTAATTCAGAAAGAATCGACATCTCGGCAATATTGTCTTCCTATCCATGAACATGGAATATCTCTCTGTTTTTTTGAGATCTGCTCTGCTTTAGTTCACCATGGTTTTGTAGAATTGTTTAATCAGAAATTTTGTTTATTCCTTTCATACCTCATGATAAAATGGAGTATAACTATATGTGGGAAAGTGAAAAATATATTTTCTACTATAACACACATACGTATATATTTAATACATGAGTGAATGAATGATAGTATGTGTCTGCTCACATACACCTGTAGTCAGATATATATCACAGCTAAAAGCAAATTTGTTTTTGCCTCATGACCACACTTCAAAGTAATTTTTCATGATAAAATGTTATTTAGAATGTAAAGTGGGCATCACTCCAATAATGAGCAGTCAGATTAGCCTTGGTGAGAGACCATTGCGATTTGAAGGAGAAAGGGCATGATGATCATCATGGTAACAATTTTGTTATTTATGGTGCACCTGTATGTACTGAATGTCCCCCAGCCATGCAGTATCCGTGTTGCTTTTACGTGGAGAAACAGGTTTAGGGAAGCTCGCGCTCACCTTGAGTCGCACAGAAGTAAGTGGGGATGGGTTCCTACCCTCTGTCTGTTGGACTTCAAAGCACTTTTTTTTATAGAAAAGCAGTGTTTCGCATGAGACTGTCCTTTACCATGTGAGTGAAAAATAGTACTGTTTAACAAAAAAGTGAAAGATGCGAGAACGAAAACACACATAATCTGTTGCCCTATGGAAAAGCCTCTAAGAGACAAAAGAGCTGTCACATAATACATAAAAGCGATGGGTATTTAATAGACCTCTCAATTAGGAGCCATCCAAAATTACCAGAAAATGCATTGAAAATGAAAGGATAAAGTGTTAGAAGGGAATGAGCTAGGGGAGCCTATTACCATTACATAGATGATACCATGCTCGAGATCTCCCTATGAAAAGGCATTTTAGTACATTTCATTGTAAGGTACTTTTTAAAATGTTTTAAAAGGCATTTGAGTACGTTTTAGTAGTAATAAGGGCATTTCATACATTTCATTTAGTTTGTGTTGTGAATTTTTTTTTTTTACCTATATAAGGCATGTTTTAAAGGCATTTTATTACTAATAAAGGCATTTTCGTACATTTCACTTAGTTTGTGTTGTATGTGAATTTAATTTAGATCGACAGTGTTTTTAATGTTTTAGTTCACTTTATTTTAAGCTAGGTTGTTTGTCTTCTACTCTGAATTTTGAAAACCGAAGTGGCTCTGAAGAAAACAGCCACGGGGTGTGCCTCTGTGACTTTGTTCATCATCCTGTCCGCTGGGAATGGCCCAGGGGAGGGAGGAGAGCCTCGTGGTCCAAGGACTGAGGGCATTCCTGCATTTCATTTACTTCCCCTCTGAGAGGCCCCTGATGCCAGCAGAGATGCTGGGAGGAATGTAGTCCCTAAACTTACACATCCTTTAATGAAAGCTCTACTGTGTTTTCCTTGACGCCCTATAAAAGATCCTATTTTGTAGAGAAGTCCATATTAAAGCTTGTTTGGAGTTTGAGTTCAGAAGGCAAGTGCAGAATAATTGCTGACTGTCCCCTTTAGGGAAGAGCAGGATTCTTCCGCGGGCTCAGGTCGGGTGGTGGGTAGGGCCTCCGGCCTCATGAGCAGCAACTGGTGGGCCATCAAAAGCTGTTGGCCCACTGGGAACCCGGCTCGCCCAGCTGAGGCTGGGGGATGCCGTATGATGCTGGAGGTCCTCCTCTGCTACGCGGGATCCAGCCGGTCCTGCCGGGCATGTGCCCACAGGCTCAACACCAGCCCCTTAGGGTCTGGGGCATTTGACTTAGGAGCCTTGGGAATCCCCTTCCTCCCTAAAATGTACTAAAAATTATAGTTTGCAACTGTGTTAGCATGAACATCTATGTAACCTTTGACCCTAAGAGCTTCTGTGTGTGTGTGTGTGTGTGTGTGTGTGTGTGTGTGTTTTGATTTTAGAAGAAATTAAAACACATTTGTGGACCCTTAAAAGTATCATAGGACTGAGGCACTGCGTCTGCTATGCCTAACGGAGAGGTCACCTTGCAGCCCAGACAAGGCACTTCTCAGTGATTGAGACCCTGAAATTAAAAAAAAAAAAAAAAAAAAAAAAGAGAGACGCCAACATTTAAAACCCGAAACAGTGTTAAGTCTGACCGTATGCACTGTGTCCACCATGGTAGGATGTTGGGTCTTTGTTTTGTGTACAGTTAGATCTTTCTTTTTCTTTTTATGTGTTTAATTTTGAGAGAGAGAGAGAAAGCGCACACAAGCGGGGGAGGGGCAGAGAGAGAGAGAGACAGAGGATCCAAACAGACTCCATGATGACAGCAGTGAGCCTGACGCAGGGCTCAGACTCATGAGTTGTGAGATCATGATCTGAGCCGAAGTAGGACACTCAACCGCCTGGGCCACCCAGGCGGCCCACGGTTATTCGATCCTTTCAAAGAGAAGCCCAGGGAAGCACAGGTGATGAAGCTCTCCCCCCCTCTTCCCGTTCCTCTGTTCCTGTACTTACTAATTTTCACTTTACCGTCACACGTATTTTCACATCATCTCCAGTCTTTCTGGAGAAATGAAGCCCATAAAGTCAACGATTATTTCTCCCCTACTGGGCCAATGAAATAACTGAACCGTCATACGAGGCAAACGGCTGTTCTGGTTATTTACAAGTTAGCGTTGTGTCCACAGTTCAGCTCACTGTGGGAGGTTTACAATAAAATAAGTTTTCGTGGCTCCATGTGTGCGGCGGTCGTAATCTCAAGTTGGGTGTCCTCAGAGGACATGCTGTCCTCTCCACGTGCACATTTATTTGTGGTGTCTGAGCGTGGGGAGCGCCCGCACCTGCGGCACATCTGTTGCCCTTGGCAGTGGTCGGAAAGTGTCTGAGGTTGTGAGTACAGCTCAGGCACTCCCATCACGGGCATGAGCGGCGACGGAGGGAGAGAATAAGAATGTGCGTCTGATCCTCTTGTCTTCTGCTAGTTCTCGGGGCCTCATGTTTCTCACCTGTGGAATAGTGCAGACACCATGCCCCAAATAGGGGTGGCGTAAATATTAAAGAGGTTCACATACAAACGAGCGCTTAGCACAGGAACGTGTATCGATTGGTATTTGTTGTGATCGTTCTTGGTGTTGTCTTGGATCGTGGAACACGAGTGACGGTGGGAGAGAAAGGGAAATGAAGTCAAATGGGGGAGGGCCCAGCGCCCCTTCTTTGCCCTCGATGTTCCTCTGGAGTCTGTGTGTGATTTGGCCCATGTGCTCTGCTTCCCCTTGGTTTTACGTTGGGATAAGGCCATCTCCGGGGTGACGCCGGAGTCTGCCAACAGGATGGGGTGGTCCCCGTGCGGATCAGAAAAGACGAATGGCTCACCAGGCTCTAGTGTTTGAAAGAACCGTCCCCAAAGTCCCAGGTATTACTGTATACCCTTTACTATTCTGAAGCCTCAGTGAACGTTCTTAGGGTCCTGGCCATGCAGGTTCTTTGATGGAAAGTTCTTTGGGTGCTTTAGGGGCTCAACATGTTTGGATGAGGGTTAAAGACCTTAGCTGGGTTCCAGCCCACAGGGAATGCCGTTCATGGCCACGTTCAGGCAGCGCTCTGCCGAAGCCAACGCCTGAATCGTGGGGCCGTAACCAAAGGAAACACTACGTCTGTCACGTTGTGCTGAAATCCTATAGAATGGGAATAGTACGCCGTTCGTGTGTGTGGCTGGAAACACATAGATAGAAAATGAGCATTAGTGTGCCAAAGTGGATTTCAAAAAATGCATTAGGAAGAGGCTAATGCTATATGCTCCTTTTCTGTTTGCTACGAGAATGCGAGAGAAGTGGGGCAGGAAGCCTGCAAAATGGCACCTACTTGTAAGCACTTCCTGCTGTCTCATCTGCTACAGTTAGGCCTTCCTGACCCTTTCCTATTAACCTGTGATCCCTTTAAAACATTAATTGCCATGCATTAAAATAAAAGCCCATCACTCTAGAGACTCAGGCAGTTTTTAGATTTTTAAATAAAACATTTCAAACCCATTTGGAAGCCTTCATTTTCTGAGGCTGGGGTATTTCTCATTCTCTGATTCAGGCAGTGAAGTTGGTTGTCTTGTTTTTTATCCTGATAGTAAATATTCTTACATTCACGCTGGCATAAAATCCACTTCTCCATTTATCAGGGAAAATCTGAATGCAACGGCATAGCCGGTTTGCATAATTTACATATACAGTACCGGGTTATTTCTGTAGGGAAACGTCGTTATTGAATGGGAAATTGAAATTCCTCAGAAGTTCCAACCATTCTGCTTCTGAAATGATTTTTATTTATTTATTTATTTATAATATAATTAATTGTCAAATTGGTTTCCATACAACACCCAGTGCTCATCCCAACAAGTACCCTCCTCAGTGCCCATCAGCCACCTTCCCCTCTCCCCACCTCCCATCACCCCTCGGTTTATTCTCTGTATTTAAGAGCCTCTTATGGTTTGCTTCCCTCCTTCTCTGTAACTTTTTTTTCCCCCTTTCCCCTCCCCCATGGCCTTCTGTTAAGTTTCTCAAGATCCACATATGAGTGAAAACATATGGTATCTGTCTTTCTCTGACTTCCTTCACTCAGCATAATAGCCTCCAGTTCCATCCACGTTGCTGCAAATGGCCAGATTTCATTCTTTCTCATTGCCAAGTACTATCCCATTGTATATATAAACCACATCTTTATCCATTCGTTAGTCGATGGACATTCAGGCTCTTTCCATAATTTGGCTATTGTTGAAAGTGCTGCGATAAACATTGGGGTACAAGTGGCCCTGTGCATCAGCACTCCTGGATCCCTTGGGTCAATTCCTAGCAGTGCTATTGCTGGGTCCGTAGGGTAGTTCTATTTTTAATTTTTTGAAGAGCCTCCACACTGTCTTCCAGAGCGGCTGTAGCAGTTTGCATTCCCATTGACCTGGTGGAGAAGTAGGGGGATCCGTGCTTCCCCGCATCTCTCATACTGAGATCATTTTTAAAACCCGATGTATTTTGACACTGACTAATGCGGACATTTGAGGACACGAACCCTTGGCATCACGATATTTCTAAACCATACCTTTGCGATGTTTTTCTTCCTCTTAGGAAGTCGAAGACCACGTGGCGTTTTTAATAACAGTCCCAACTGCCCTGGCGATCTTCTTTGCGATATTCATCCTCGTGTGCATCGAGTCCGTGTTTAAGAAGCTGCTACGCCTTTTCTCTTTGGTGATATGGATGTGTCTGGTGGCCATGGGGTACTTGTTCATGTGCTTTGGAGGCACCGTCTCCCCCTGGGACCAGGTAAGCTGTTAAAATATTTTTTGTGTTTTCTTTATATGCTCTGATTGATGACACACGAGTCCTGTAAACTTGGCCCTAAACTGTAAACAGGAGACCCGTAGCTGGGAAGAAAGCCGTTTGAAATAGCCAGTCTTCGTGGTGCCCCGTGGGTGAAGTCACTCAGTGCCCGTTTTGACTTACCAGACCTGCCAGCAGCCAGGGTGCAGGCCTGGGTCTCACCTCATCATTTGTTCTATAGACGGCTGGGTCCGGATTGACTTCTCATACTGTGTTTAGCTGCATAATCTCCCTGGTCCGTGAGGTTTTTTGTTATTCCAGGATCCCTCTGGGATCGGAGCCTTACCTGAACTCTCCAGCACTGGTTGTTGAAGTTGTACTCTTTCTCAGTTATTAGAGCTTTCTCCTTGCAGACATACTTCTGTGACCCTGATTTTATATCACCCTGATTCCCTCATATCAGTAGGATTGCTTCATACACCTGTTGGGAAACCCATGGTTTTTCATGTTGACTTTGGGGAGGCTCTTAGTGTAGAAAATGGCTACATCTGAAGGATGTTGGCTCTTTGGGACTTTCCTCCTATTGTGCTGCTGTGTGGGTGTGTCCCCCGGATTGCTTGAGGAGGCGGGATGTTGTCTAGGGTGCAGGGCTGGGCTGCAGAAATGATATATGAGTTGCCAGCTTCAAGCTCGTAATGGAAGCCACGGGGTCCTGTAGCCATCCAGGAAGAGCGTGCGTTGAGCACTGGGAGTGCTGTCACAGAGTTGATGGGGACCCAAGACCTGGGGGGTGGGGCGGGGAGGAACAAGAACCAGAAATGAATAGAGGAGAAGGCATTAGGAGGCCAGGACCAGTGAGGGAGAATTACAGGAGAGGCCAGAGAAGAGAGATTCGAGATGGCAGTGGACAAGAGCACTCAAGTGCCGGACCCAGAGAGAGTGTTGCTGGTGTGCTAAAGTTGGAGAGAGCCCTGGATGAGCTCCCCAAAGGGGAGGTTTCCAGTGGGTTCTGTCAGGAGGTTTGGTTGTTTTGTGGCCTCTGCCAAGCCACCATCCCCTTTTGGCCTTGGTTTCTCTTGCAAAGGGGAGGCTCTCTGGTCTCTGGTCTCTCTGCTCCAAAGGATGCTGTTGTTGTGGACAGTTCCCGTGGCCAGTCTCCCCGTCCCTGTCCCCTTCAGGCTCTTTGCAGGGCTGGGTGTGTAGCCCCAGGCTCCCAGCTCCTTCCCCGTCCCGGGTCCCCCCTCTGTCCACACACCACACTCTGGCCTCACCCCAGCACCTTCCAGGGCACACGCCGTCCCTCCTACCTTCACCGTGTGCACGTGGTTCAGGAGGAGGCCACTGGCCAGGCGCACTGCTCGTGGGCCTGTGGTACCCGCCTGGCGGTCTCTGCCTGCACCATTGTCACCTTGTTTGACAACGTGGCTTTGTAAGAGCCTTGCTGTCAGGAAGGGCCTGTCTTTGTTCTCCTGTTCTCCTTTTGTCCAGGATTCTCTGAGCTTACTTTTCCGTATCATGTCCAGGGAAAACTCCAGATGAGATCTGGATTTCAACTATGCAATTTCTTAGTTTTTGCTTTAAACGATGTAAAACATCTAGGAGATAATAAAAGGATATTATTTAAGATCCAGAGATTTGCTGTTGTGTTGCAGTGACTCTTTCCGTGGAATGATGTGGAACGTTCATCCAATAATTACGGTTTTCTTTTATGTCTGAAGACTGTTTTGTTCCTTCATAAAGTCAGTGGTCATTTTATTTAGACTTGTTCTGGGGTGCTTAAAATTTTTTTGTTTTATAAAAGGGATTTTTTTTCTTGTTTTTTTTTTTTAGTTTTTTTTAAAAGTTTATTTATTTTGAGGGAGACAGAGACCATGTGAGCGGGGGAGGGGCAGAGAGAGAGGGAGAGAGAAAGAATCCCAAGCAGGCTCCATGCTGCCAGTGCAGAGCCTGACACGGGGCTCAGACTCCCAAAACTGTGGGATCGTGACCTGAGCCGAAACTAAGAGCTGGATGCTGAACCGACTGAGCCACCCACGTGCCCCGAAGGGATCTTTTTTTTTTTTTTCTTCTTCTTTCCCTAATTACCTTTTCTATTTGGTTAATGTTGGTGCGTAAGAATACTATTTTTTTTTAATGCCTACCTGTATCCAGCAATCTGGGTGAACTCTTATTAGCTTTGTTAGTTTATCTGAGGGTCTCCGTTTATCTATATAGACAGCGTCACCGTCTGAAGATAATTTAAGAAAAAATTTTCTCCTTCCTTTCAAGTCCTGAATTCACTCTAATTCACGTGTGCTGTGTTTTCTGATTGTGTTAGCCAGGACTTGCCATGCAGAATAACACTATGCAAGTGGCCTCAGGTCTACGCCCAGCGTAACTGGAACACCTGTAATGTCAGCGGTGACATACTGTGTGCTTTGTTTTTATTATCAGTTTTCCTAGAACCAGTTAATCAGGACGAGGGCCTCCCACCTGTCAGGAATGCTCCCTCCAGGTGTTGCGTGACCCCTGTGTCCCCTTCATTAACCTTGCTGCCCTCAGAGCAGCCGTCCGCAACCTCCAGGGGCCCCCCACGTGCTCCACCCCTCACTCAGCATGCTGCAGTTTTTCCAGTGCCTCACCGTCCCCTCCCTTCGAGGAGGTAGACTCCTGGCGAGGGGGACGTGTTGTGTCTTCGCACCTAGGAGAGCCCTCGGCCAAGAGCAGGCTGCTCGCTCGGATTTCTTGGCAGATTTTTTTTTACCGTTCTTGGCATTCTCTTTTTACCTGTCTTTTGGTCCTATAACATTCATTTCTGTTCCATTGCTACTATCCCTGTTTTGCATGCTTTCCTACGTGACCTCACTTAGCCCCAGGTTGCTCCCTGAGGTGGCCACTGACACATTGCTGCTTTACGAGTGTGGACGTAAGACACGGGGTGACGAGGACCTTGCTCGCGCCCAGGCGGCCGGTGAATGAAGCAGCACACTAGACCGTGGGGGGCCTCGCTCTAGAGGCTGCCTCTATTTCGTGATACCATGCTTCTCTGCTGGGAGCGATTTCACCCCCAGGGGGTGATCGTCCACGTCTACAGACATGTCTGATTGTCCCACCCTGGATGGGGGACGCTGCGGTTCCCTGATGGGTAGAAGCCAGAGATAGAGCTTAACATCCTACAGTGTGCACTGGAGCACCCACCAGAAGAAAAAGATCCAGTCCCAAATGTTCGGGGTGCTGGGGCCGAGAAGCCCTGTATTATAGGATACGGTGCCTCAGTGGTGCTTTTAGGGAACCAGCTCTCAAACCCTCAGGAAGCAGAGTTGTGGCCACGAGTTGTCTGTTTTGATGAGGAACAAAGAGCGATTTTGCAGCGTGTGGGGAAGAACCAGCAGGTAGAAGGGTGGCCAGCTTGGAGGAGGGTTGGGAGTGTGGTCTGGAAGGAATTCCTGGGGAATCGAGGAAACTGGAAAAGAGGCGGGGGGGGGGGGGGTGGTCAGTTTGTCCTCAGCGCCTGGACAGCGCACAGAACCTCTCTCGGCCTTGGGTATTTGACTCCGGCACCAGCCGGCCCTTCCTGACGTCCCCGCCCACCTGCCAGCAGCCCCCCGACCCCACTGCTGACATTTGTTCCACGTGGCTGCCTCCTGGATGGAAAGGGTTTAAAAGTGATATTTTCTCGATGGTTCCAGCAACTCCGGGTGGAGTCGGTGGTAAATTGCAGAGTTTCAGGCTCTGGCTGCCTAGTGGGACGCTGGCATTTGAGATCGAAGTCCTGTCGATGCACTGCGTCTGTGCCCTGACTGTCCCGTCCATGCGATGACGGAGAGGCCAGGAGACCAGTGCTGTTCCTGTTTCCGTTCTTGTTTTCCTGAATGGTTCTGAAAAGATACTTGAACAGCTTTGCAGGGAATGTTCGTAGAGGCTTATCTAAGGTATTTGCTTTCTCTGTTCTGTTAGGTCAAGTCAGTGGGATAATTTTTATTATTTTTTTTAATAAACCAGTGGCTGTGTGTACAGGATATTTGGTTCCCTCTTCTGCACACGCACATGCAGTGACAGCATAGCAGTGGTCTCTGTGTGAGAGCTTCTAGAGCGTGGGCCCTTCCTGGGAGGGTGAGCCCTACAGGAAGAGGCTTAACGAGGTTCACAAATTGTGTCTCCCAGCTCTGGGGCCAGAGGTCAGAAATCAAGGTCTGGGCAAAGCCGTTCTCCCTCCGAAGGTTCTAGGGGAGGATCCTTCCTGTGCCTTCCAGCTACTTGTGGTTTCTGGCAATCCTTGACATTCCTTAGCTTGTAGACGTACCACTGCAGTCACACGTCATTCTCATCTGTGTCTCGTCTCTTCTTGCAAGGACACCCATCATACTGGATTTAGAGCCTCTTCTGATGATCGCATCTGTAATTGATCACATATGCAGAGACTCCATTTCCAAATAAGATCACGTTCACCGGTCCTGGGGGTGAGGGCTTGAACATATCCTCTTTGAGGGACACGGTTAAACTCACGACAGCTGTGATTTCACTGGAAGACATACCGTTCCCTAAGTGGATCGCGAGGAGCCACTTGGATCTCCTGTGACGTGATGCTCTAACGACCGCTCTCCCTTCTGAGATTTTGATAACTGCTCTTGATGTCGAGCTTCACTTAAACCGCAAATCCACCGTGCAGTTAAATGCGTGCCGTGGAGGTTTTGGCGCTTTTTAAAACCAGACGCATTTCGGAATGTGAACATCCTGTTGAAATAAAATCACACTCGTGAATCCAGAGAGAAGATAACCTGATGATGGCACTGCTACGTAAACAGACGCCATCACGAGCGGATGCTGGTGCATAAGGGAACCTCGCCGTGCCTCTGCCGGTCTGAATAACGCGAGTGAATCTTTTGGGCTCCTGCATTAGTGATGTGACACCCAGGGAGTTTTGCCTGGTACGTTTTTGTAATGCTCTGGGTTACTTGGTGAAGCCCAAGCTTTTAGACGATGTTTTATTTAATGAGTTTCTAGCAAGAAGGAATGCATTTCATCTCAGCAGATAGCTCCTGACTTAGGACCCTCTCTCTGAGACGAGAATACCGTTCAGAAGGCGGCAGGCAGGGCAGGACAGCAGTGGTCCCAATGGCTGGGACTTAGCATACGGATGCTGGGTTGGCCAAGTGAGGACAAGAAAGCCGAGATTTCTTTGCATTTGTCTCCAGTTTTCTGCTTCCTTCATACCCGCAGCTCATTGAATAGAGTTGAGGGAACGCACTCCTGACAACCTCCTTTCACCTTGGCAGGGAGACCACGCTCAAGTTGTTGTATAGATTTGTTAAAGTACCACCAAATTGAAAGGCTAGCATTTTGCTCCAGGAAGAAGACACTTCCTTGGTCGCATTACCTAAAAGGATGCCAGACATTCCCCAAGTGCCTGTATGTTTCCTTACAAAAGTAGGACATCAGTGTGCAAACATCTTTTTTTTGTTTTTCTGATTGAAAGCAGAAGAAAATGAGAGAAGAGAAAGGCTTCTTTCTCATAGGCTGTGAAACGGTACAGCATCAGTCTGCTTTTCCTTTAGTGCAGTCACCGGGAATGCCGCTACAGAATTTGTTTATCATCAGAAGAACCTAGTGGCCTGTGGATGGAGAGAGCAATCCAGCTTGGAGAGACCGCCCCTCGGTATCCGGGGCACCCGTCTCTAAGCCTTTGTGCACAAGGGCGTTTCTCAAGGGGCATTTTGGGTAACATTTTATTACTGTGAAAAAGGATACACCTGAGAAAAATGAAAAAGTAATGCAGATACTTACTTCATTTAGCAAGAGAGGTGAGGGGCGTTTAAACCTTGCATTCTTGCTGTTTTAACGGCAAAGATAATACGGACAAAATGGGAATGTTAAGGAAGCGCGGTGCAGCTGGGCCCAGCCTGGAGTGTAGTGATTTTGAGACCCTGCCCATTTCTGGCAGTTCAGTGGAGGTGGCCTTTCTGTATTCCCCGTACTGTTCGTTCCCAGCCAGAGCGAGGGGAAAGTCATACTGGCTGTGCAGTGAGCTGGGAATTGACGGCGACCCTTCCTGGGGTTTCCCAGCCCTCACCTTGCCCCAGTAGACAGTCTGCTGGCGTTTCCGGAGCAGTCCCTCTCTGCTTCCTCCTCTTTTCCTCCTTCTGTGCATTTCTGCGGAGGAGCCTAGGCCCTGGCCCTGGGGACGGGCATCTTAATTAAACTCCTGTCGGGGAATGAAACAGGCGCTGCCATAGTCACCCCTGCACTTGTGCAGTATCTCCCCCACCCCACACTCATATCGGTGTACATTTTAAAGACCGGGTGGCCTTGCAAACATCTTTGTTTGCTGGTCTGGTTTTCATGGGTAGTAGAGTTGTCACATACGTAGGGATCGCAGTGCAGATACTCGCGGACGTACTGAACGCATACACGTAAGCGGCCTGTCTGCTGGCCTGCTCCACCATCACGGCGATAGAAAACACTTCTGCTGTCCCTGTTCTCTCTTCCGCCGGGCGGTGTTCAGTGACTTTACGTACACAACTTACCCGATCTCTGCTACCCTCTAGGGTATACTTACTTCAGTACTAGTATTCAGTATACTTACACAAGTACCATTATTACTTGGAACTTGCCAGTGAGAAAACGAAAGCCCAGAGAGGTTAAGCCACCTTCCCAAAGTCACACAGCTGGGAAGACAGACAGAATTTGAACACAGCATTCTGGCACCATGATCACCGTGTATCATCTCCATATCATCACCATGTGCTTCTTGTCATGGAAAATGTGGGGTGTGACGGGGCGCCTGGGTGGCTCAGTCGGTTAAGCATCCGACTCTGGCTGGGGTCATGATCTCGCGGTTTGTGGGTTCGAGCCCCCTGTCAGGCTCTGTGCTGACAGCTCGGAGCCTGGAGCCTGCTTCGGATTCTGTGTCTCCCTCCCTCTCTCTGTCCCTCCCCCACTCACGCTCTGTCTCTCTCTCCTTCAAAAATAAATAAGCATTAAAAATTGAAAAAAAGAAAATGTGGGGTGTTTCCTGTCATGCTTCAGTGAATGACAGATTATTATGAGGAGGAAGGGACATATTTGGGAATTCTGGATTGTTCTATCTGAGCTGCTTTTAGGTTAGATGTCATTTGGAAAAACTTCAAAGAGAGGGAGCTGTTACTTAAAGATGCCATAAAATTGATCAATTCATGGGTTCATATTGTCAGCAGATATTCCCAGTTGAAGGGAATGTGATTTTCATTCCTCAGATGAATCCCCAAGAGAAATGGGACATATTTGACTCAAGAAACAAATGTCCATGTATATATTAGTCATTATTGTTTGGGAAATAATGGTAGCTTTTTTAAAAGTTTATTTTTTGAGAGAGAGAGAAAATGCAAGCAAGGGAGGGGCAGAGAGAGAGAGGGAGGAGAGAGAATCCCAAGCCGGCTCTGCACTGGGAGCGCAGAGCCAGACGCGAGGTTCAAACCCATGAACCGGGAGATCATGACCTGAGTGGAAGTCAGATGCTTAACCGACTGAGCCACCCAGGCGCCCCATTAATGATTGCTTTTATACTGAAGCTAACATCACTTCCTTACAAATAGATTCCTTTTCATTTCGCTTCTTTCTGCTGGTTTTCTCATCTGGTCCTTTCTTAGCTCCTATACACCTGCAGCAAGGCCGTATCTTTCCCATAGGAAAAACCCACCAGACTCAGAGGGTCCTGGGTGGGCATTTGCCAGGAGGCCAACTCAGGGCTCAGCGTTCATTTCAGCCGGGTACAGCCTTTCCTCGCGCTGCCCTGGATCTGGGTGCCACCTGTGACCTTGTTTGTAGGCTGCGTAGGATGGCTCTCGTGTTCCGGGAGGTGGCTGCCATCACGAGGATGCTGGTGTTTGCAGCCCTCGGGGCATCTGGAGGCACCACCTGGAGAAGCCCACGTGAAGTTGAAGGAAGTCATGACTGCAGTCTGGAATCTGGAGTGTTTTGTTGGAAGAGCTGGAACTTTACAAGGGAGGAAAAATGTTCTGTAGACTTCCAAAACGTCTGTTACGGACTCCGCTTCGGTGGGGACACTTTGGATGGTGGCTGAGCTAGGGCTCACTGCCTTCAGTGTTTGTGAAGGACTTTATGCAAGGTTGTGTTTGTAATGGAATTCTAGCTACTTTGTGCTTGTAATGAAGGGGGGTGCGGTTCTGTCCAAAGAAACGTGGGAGCCGGTGGATAAGACAGCCGGACAGCGTCAGGTCGGGACGGTGTGTGTGCGCCCATGCATGCGTGCAGGGAAGCTGCCGGCGGGAAGGGCGGTGAATTCTAGACCCCAGGCTGGAGCAGCAGCGAGTTCTTGGGAAAAAAATAAATGCAGACTTTAAATTATTTCCCATTAAGAGTTGCTAAGCAACACCTCGCTTAGCTTCCCCAGTATCCCGTGTTTCATGTCGCCTTTTCTCAGCAGCCGCTAATATCATCCTCACCCAGCTCAAGGGAAGGAGCAAGGTATATACCCCCCCAGATCAAATAAGGAGGTTTACACGGAGGAGACTTCACAGTAAACTTTGAGATTTGGGGTAAACAAAAATTGGAGACAACAGGTGAATACTATATTTTACATCCTCACCATGATATTTTTCTTTTCTTTCTGTATTTGCAGAGCTTCCTATATATGTTATACGTAACATGTATAGTACGATGTTATATGTAACGTATATATGTATAACATATATATAACATATATATTATATATGTAACGTATATATGTATAACATATATTATGTATAACATATATAATGTATATGTAACATAATATATATAGCATACATATCCATATATATACACATATACGTATATGTACATATATATATACATATATAATATGTAACATATATAGCATAATATAATATATTATATATTATATAAGTATAACATATATAATATGTATGTAACATATATATATAGCATACATATGCATATATATACACATATACGTATATGTACATATATATGTATACATATATAATATGTAACATATATAACAATATAACAATATAATAATTATATATTGTATAAATATAACATACAATATATTATATATCTATGTCTGTATCTTTATTATATATAGATGTATATATCTCTGTTGAATGTAATTTTCTCATTTGTGCGATGGATTAGGGTATTAACCGATACTCCAAGTTTTAATGAACTCACATATGTCATGTCTGTTGTGCCACCAGCTCCCTCAGGCCGGGCCTTTATGCGTCTCTCTGTGGCCAAGCCCCAGCCCAGTGCACAGAGTGGTGGACACCGAGGGGCAGGCAGGGTACTGATCGTGCTGGGAAGGGTCGACCTGGTGTTGGGTGAGGAGCAGGGGGAGAGGGGGAGGCGGAGGGCCCGGTGCTGCCTAAAGATGGTCCGTTTAACGCTCTGTGGCCACACGGAGCCTTCCTTCTGGGTACTCTAGTCCATAGGTTTCTGACCCCGGCTAGGGATTTTAGTAAGAATCAAACATTTCTTGGAGAATACAGGTGTCTCTTGGGTTCGGATCATTTACTTTTTAGACTTTATGGCCCAAGAATGGGGTTTATAATCCTTTCTTCCATCTCGGCTTCACCACCACAAAAACGAGCATCTCTCTCTGCTCTTGGGACGTGCCCAGACCCCCCAGGTGAGACCCAGAGCTGCCTGGACTGCTGTCAGCCTCCAGGAAGCTCCTGGGAGTTGTGGTTCCTTGCAACTGCTGCAAAGCCTGTGACCTGGTGCAGCAATAGTGCTGGGAAGTAACAGAGGCGTTTAGGACAGAAGATGTTCACCAGGAAGGGGGCGCTGACTTCGGCCCCCGGGTGAACGTGCGGCTCTGTGGTATTTGCTGCCCGGTGCTGTACGAGTGTCTAAGGGCCGCCGGACCCAAGTACCTCAGGTTGAGTGACTGGGGACAATGGAAATGCGCTGCCCCACAGTTCCAGAATCGAGGTGTGGCAGGGCCACGCTCCCTCCGCAGTTGTAGGAGACTCCTTCCTTGCCTCTTGCTAGCTTCTCGTGCTGCCCTGGCGATCAGTGGCGTCTCGGACTGCAGTTATGGGACCAGCCTCTCTGCCTTTGTCCTCCTGTGGTGCTCTCCCTGCGTCTGTCCGTCTTCCCATGGCTGCTTTCTTGTAGGGACATCAGTCATACTGGGGGACCGCCTATGTGTGTGTGAGCTCATCTTAACTAATTACACCTGCAGTGACCCTGTTTCCAAATAGGCCCATGTTTGGAGGTATTGGGGTTAGGACTTCCCATATCTGTTTGTTTCCTTTTTCTTCTCTCTCTCTCTCTCTCTCTTTGGCGTGGGCACACAGTTTAACCCATAATAAGTGCCAGGGAACTGAGAAGATAATAGGAGCTGTAGGAGCCTTATTTCTACTTTCTCATGTACCTGGGCATGTTCAAAGGCCCGGTGGACATAGAACACACATCTGTCAGCACCTGTATCTGCTACACGTTACGTGGGCCCCGTACAAACTGCAGTTGTTAAGAATTTCAAAACACTGCTAGGAGTTTACCCAAGGGATCCAGGAGTGCTGATGCATAGAGGCACTTGTACCCCAATGTTTGTAGCAGCACTTTCAACGATAGCCGAATTATGGAAAGAGCCTAAATGTCCATCAACTGATGAATGGGTAAAGAAATTGTGGTTTATACACTTTCTTACACCATTCACAAAAATGAACTCAAAATGAATAAAGGACCTGAATGTGAGACAGGAAACCATCAAAACCCTAGAGGAGAAAGCAGGAAAAAACCATTCTGACCTCAGCCGCAGCAATTTCTTACTTGACACGTCTCCAAAGGCAAGGGAATTAAAAGCAAAAATGAACTATTGGAACCTCATGAAGATAAAAAACTTCTGCACCGCAAAGGAAACAGTCAGCAAAACTAAAAGGCAACCAACAGAATGGGAAAAGATATTTGCAAATGACATATTGGATAAAGGGCTAGTATCCAAAACCTATAAAGAACTCACCAAACTCCACACCCGAAAAACAAATAATCCAGTGAAGAAATGGGCAGAAGACATGAACAGACACTTTTCCAAAGAAGACATCCAGGTGGCCAACAGGCACATGAAACGATGCTCAACATCACTCCTCGTAAGGGAAGTTCAAATGAAAACCACACTGAGATACCACCTCACGCCAGTCAGAGTGGCTAAAATGAACAAATCAGGAGACTATAGATGCTGGCGAGGATGTGGAGAAACAGGAACCCTCTTGCACTGCTGGTGGGAATGCAAACTGGTGCAGCCGCTCTGGAAAACAGTGTGGAGGTTCCTCAAAAAAGTAAAAATAGATCTACCCTATGACCCAGCAATAGCACTGCTGGGAATTTGCCCAAGGGATCCAGGAGTGCTGATGCATAGGGGCACTTGTACCCCAATGTTTATAGCGGCACTTTCAACAATAGCTAAATTATGGAAAGAGCCTAAATGTCCATCAACTGACGAATGGATAAAGAAGTTGTGGTTTATATATATAATGGAATACTACTTAGCAATGAGAAAGAATGAAATCTGACCTTTTGTAGCAACGTGGATAGAACTGGAGAGTGTTATGCTGAGTGAAATAAGTCATCCAGAGAAAGACAGATACCATATGTTTTCACTCTTATGTGGATCCTGAGAAACTTAACAGAAGACCGTGGGGGATGGGAAGGGAAAAAAAAAGTTAGGGAGGGAGGCAAACCATAAGAGACTCTTAAAAACTGAGAACAAACTGAGGGTTGATGGGGGGTGGGAGGGAGGGGGGGTGGGTGATGCGCATTGAGGAGGGCTCCTGTTGGACCATAAATTTCATATTTAAATAAAAGTAAGCAAAGAATTTCAAAACAGTGTCACCAGAGCATCAAATCCAGCGCGGGTCCTGTGTGGCCGCACGGGTGGCCCCAGGCAGCAGCGCACGGGTGCCCTCAACCCCCAGGCCAGGGAGCTGGGAGGCAGAGGGAGGGGTAAGGCCCTTTGTTCTTTCCGCACCAAGTTGCTTCAGGGGTGGGGGGTGAATGCCTGGGGGACAGGAGCATCCACCGAAGTGTGGGGAGTGGTCCACACAGTCAGTGAAGAAAGAAGGTGGGAGAAATTAGGAAAGGTGTTGGAAGGGTTGCTTGTCTCTGCTGGGGAGAAAATCGCCCCAAACAGAAAACTGTCCTAAGCTGAGGGTGGAGTCTTTTTGCCAACTAAACGTTCCAGCTCTGCCACACATGATTTATGACTGCTCGCGTCTGCTTGTTTAAATTCAGCTTTTAGTTTAACGAGCAGCTTTAGTTCCTGGGCTTCTGTTAACATATACCACTCTCTCAGAGTACAAGTCGTGTTACGTTGATTTCGTAATAAGCTGGTTTTAGCCATTTCGCCATCTGATAAGTTCAAAGCTGAGATTAACGAGCGTACTTTAAACATCCTCCGTGTGATAATTCTACTCCAAAGAGGAAGGCATTTCGGATGTCCGCTTCCAAACACGGTGAAGTAAGAGAGACTCGGTTTACCCTCCCACCTTAAAAAACTGCAAAATTGGGACAAAGTAACACGGAATGATGGTTTTGAGACATTGGCAAAGGGATGCTACAGGGACGTGAACTTTATGGGAAGGGAAATAATGGTGGGGTGGGGGTGGGGGGGTAGTTTCCTATGATTTCTCCAGCTTCCTGCCTTGAGAGAGACTCCAGAGATTTGTAGCTGGTCCTGTGAAGTCTCCACCTGAGCACCAATTAGCACATTCCATGGGAGGAACCCACAACGTTCAAGAAAGAACCTTCAGGAAAGAGCAGTTGGACTAATTCCTGGTATGGGACCCAGAAGAGCAGGTGGCAGTGACAGAGGAACATTCCTAACAGAAAGGGAGTCACTTCGTCAAGACCTGGTAGCTTCAAATGCCTGTAAGAGATTGACAATACATGAGGTGAAAATCCACAGTCTCACTCAAAGATTACAACTCTCTTCAAAACCGATGGGACAGAAGAAAGTCAACAAAGATATAGGAGATTTGAAAAGTGCTGCCAAACCGTTCGATTTGATGGGTGTTTATGGACTACCCCACCCAGCAACGCAGAGCACGTGTTCTTTCAAATGCACGTGGAACATGTCTCAAGGTAGACCATATTCTTGACTGTAAACGTTCCCTTGAACATGAAAGGATTACCCTCATAGAAAATATGTCCTTTGACCCTCATGGACTTTAATTAGGAATCAGTAACACAAAGAAATCTGGAAAACCAGTCAGTAATTGGAAATTAAACAACCCATTTCTAAATAGCCAGGAAGTCCCAGAAAGGGGATCAGACAGTATGCTGAACTGGATGAATGAGGAGTTGGTGCCTACCTCCTGTTGGGGGGGGGGGTGCATCCTGAATGGGGCTTGGAGAGAATTTATAGCATTGAATAGTTTCTGTTAGAAAGATGAAGAGCTCAAACCAGTAACTTAGGCTTCCACCTTCAGAAACTAGAAAAGGTAGTACAGATTAGAAGAAAGGAAATTAAACAAAGGAGCAGAAAACATTGACATTGTAAACAGAAAAACTAAATAGAGGACATCAATGAGACTAAAAGCGGTTCTTTGAGATGGTCAATAATATTGTTGAAACTCAGTAGGCAATCAGAAATAATGAAATAAGATGAAATTTCCAATATTAGAATTGCAAGAGGGATAGTTACTATAGGTTCTACAGTCTTTAACAGGTAAAGAAATATGAACAGCTTTATGCCGACAGATCCCACAATCTAGATGAAATGGAAGAATTCCTTGGAAAACAAACTAACAGAGTTCATTTAAGAAGGAATAGGTAGCCTGAATAGTCCTATATGTATAAAATAATTTGAATATGTAATTAAGTATCTTCCCACAAAGAAAACTCAGGTTGAAATGTCCTTCGTGGTGAGTTCTTACCAAAATTTTAGGGTAAAGTAATCCCAGTACAACACAAATTGTTCCACCAAATGGAAGAGGGAACATTTCCCAGCTCATGTCATGAGGCCACCATTATTCTGATTCCTAAACCAAAGGCATTACAAGGAGAGAAAAACACGGACCAAAATTGTCAATGAAAAATAAGAATAAAAAAACATAACATGTGTTCATATATTTTCTGTATAAAATATAACATGACCAAATGGAGCTTATCTCAAGAATTCGAAGTTTGTTTTACGTTAAAAAACTCAGTTGATGTGATTCATCGCATTAACGGATCGTTTCAGTAAACGCGCTATATGTCATCATTTGGGAGACGCGGAGGAGGCATTTGACACAACTCGACACCCCTTCACGTGGGATGGGGAGGAACCACCTCAAACTGATTAAAGGCAATTGTGAAAAAGTGTACCGTCGTTCCTGATAGTGAAAGACTGAATGCTGTCCCCGCGATCCAGAGTGAGGTCGGTTTGATCACAACCACCATGTCTCTTCCATGCTGTACGGACACCCTCGCTAGTGAAAATGGCCAGATAAGAAACAAAAGACATGCAGACTAAGAAATGAGAGTGGAATGGCTTTGCCTGTCTGTGCACTGCCTACTATGGTAACCACGAGCACAAGTTGCTACGTCAGTATTTTGAATCAAGAGGTACTCCAAATGGAAGCACTTAATTTTTTCTAATGTTTATATACTTATTTTGAGAGAAAGAGAGTGCGAGCAGGGGAGAGGCACAGAGAGGGAGAGAGAGAATCCCAAGCAGGCTCCACGATGTCAGCACAGAGCCCCATGTGGGACTTGATCCCACAAATCAGGACCTGAGCCAAACACAGACTCAGACACTTAACCTACTGAGGCGCCCAGGTGCACCTGTACACACTTTTGAAGACGAAGTATGAGAAAGAGAATGTAAACGATTTCATTCGTAATTAAAAAAAATCACTACATGATAAAATAATACAACCTAGGTACGTTACAATGAAATTTACCTACTTTGAATGTGACTGCTAAAAAATTTAATACTCTCCTTGTGACCTGCATTGTATTTGCATGGAATAATACTGGTCTATATCGAAAATCCTATGGAACCTAAAAACACCGCTAGCACTAGGACGTGGCTTTAGTGAGGTTACAGCTTACAAGAAATACGTTCTATTCCTGTATATTAGAACCTTCCAATCAGCAACTGAAAAAAAAATACCATTTAATATAGCATCAGAGATACAAAATACTTAGGAATAAACCTGAATAAATGTGTGTAACTTTCACACGGAAAACTGTAAGATGTCATTGTCAGAAGTTAACGAAACGAATACTGGGGGAGAGACAGATTCTGTTCGTGAATCCAAGCGCTCTATGTTCGGTTGACAGTTCTGCCCAGATTTATCCTCTGTGGATTCAGTGCCGTTTCAACGAAAATCCCGGCAAGCTTTTTTGTAGGGAGTAAGAAACAGATTCTAAAATGTGTATGGACGTGCAAAACACCCAGGGACGCCAAAACAAATTTGAGAAAGCCGAACGTGGCGATGCTATCCCACCGGATGCAGGATTTCTCATAAAATAAAATGACAGTAATCAGCATGGTGTGATGTTCGTATAAAAATAGACACCTAGGCCAGTGGGATTCAACAGACTGTCCAGAAATAGCCCCACACTTATATGGTCTGTTTCTTTTTCACTGTGTTCCAGGCCAGTTCTTTGGGGGGAAGTATAAGCTTTTGACGGTAGGTGCTGAAAATACCGGATATCCATATGCAAAAAATAAACTTCCACCCTTCGCTCACATAGTCCCCCCAAATTAACTGAAAATAGGTCACGGACTTAAAAGTTAGTTCTGACACTATGACACTAATAGAAATAAAACATTTCCATGTTTCCATGTCCATGTTTTTATTTCTGGTAGAAATAAAACATTTCCATCTTCCGAAGATCTTGGTACCCTTGGGCTAGAAAGCTGTTTCTTAAGTAGAAAGCACCAAAAATTGTGACCTGTTAAAGGGAAAAACCCATCAGTAGGATTTGGTCAAAATCAAGCTCTCTTACTGTTGAAAGGCACTGCGAAGAAAGTGAAAATTCATGCCGCAGAAAAACAACTATAAGACACAGATACACCTGATAAAGGTCCTGTACTTTGGGTGTATAACAGAGTCTTACAACCCAGTTTTACTTCTTTTTTTTTTTTTTTAAAGTAATTCTGCACCCAATGTGGGGCTTGAACGCACAACCCCGAGATTCAGAGTCACATGTTCCACCAACTGAGCCAGCCAGGCACCCTGCTAATTTTACCTTAACAAAGGTGTGAAAAGGGCGTGTGAGCTGTTTTATTGATACAGAGATCTTGTGACTCGCCAACACATGTAGCAGGTCTGGGATGGAACCCGCTGCTCTTTTCCCGCCTTCCTTCCAGCCTTCCTTCCATTCTGATGTGCTGGCCGTGTCCCCTCCTTGCCTTTATAATGGCAGGAGAAGAAAGTCACTGAGGCGTTCTTAGAGAATGGCAGGCAATATTTCCATTTTTATCAAGTCTAAGAAGGAGGTGATTCCTTGAGCACAAAGATTTATTGCCTCTTAAACTTTTTAAAAGATGGGCAAATCCCTTGCGGAGTCATTTGAAATTCAATTTCTGTTCAGCCTGTTTTTTAAAGGGATATTTTTCATTGAACATGATACACACTCACGCACTTGCAAAAGGCCTAGATCATAATCTGTATTTTCTGTAATGCTCTTGATATGCAAAAATCACTTTTATTACTCTTTTTACCTCCTGATGGGCGGTGTAGCCAAAGAACCAAATGTTCTGAGAACCATAAAAACATAGATGCATTACTCTAAAAATTATGAAACAATGACAAATAATTGCCACTTTTTGTAGACAAACTCATTTTCTTGTAGAAGGGAAGTAAATGGGGGGGGGTTGTATTATAATAAAGTAAAAAAAAAAAATAACCAAATCTAACTTTGTCGTATTGGCCCAGGTGTGGGCAAACAGACCAAGGGGACAGAGGGAGAGCTCGCAAAGACCCCGTCTTGTGGGGCAGAGGGGAGTTAGCATAGGGTCAGACAGGGTGGACTGTTTGGCAGGTGGAAAACTGCCTGTGTGAAATAGATGAACGAAAGAAAGTAATCAATTACCTTATGGGAAACAACAGATCCTACTGCATTCCATGTAAAAATCGGAATTCTAGGTGGATTAAAATCTCAGTGAGGAAAGCAGATCCTTAAGGTTTTCATAAACACGTAGAGGGAAAGCTCTTTGTAACGTCGTCGTAGAGGGCCCGTGCAAGCAGCCATGAGAAGCACAAAGCAAACAGACAAAAACCCGGAACACGTTACAAAAGGAGAGGGATGAAGAAACAGAAGGAAAGACCCATCCCCATTACCGTTATTTCTCTGTGGATGAGCTATAGTGAATCCTCTGTGCGTGCACAAGGAGGCGTGTGGGCAAGTCAGTGGGGAACTGGATAAATCCATTACAGGATTGTCCTTCAGTGAAGTGTTAAATAAGAACCAAATGAATAAAACAGATCTACGTATATCAACACCGATAAATCTTGAAAGCGTGGCGTCGAATGAAACAGGAAGTTTTGGGATCACGCTGATAATCTGTGTGTCTGTGTTTTGAATATGCAGAAGTACAGCCCTTAGATGAAAACAGAGAGGAGACGGGCGCCTGGGCAGCTCGGTCAGCTGAGCATCAGACTTCGACTCAGGTCACGATCTCGCGGTTCGTGGGTTCGAGCCCCGCGTCGGGCTCTGGGTTGACGGCTCAGAGCCTGGAGCCTGCTTCGGATTCTGGGTCTCCCTCTCTCTCTACCCCTCCCCAGCTCGCGCTCTGTCTGTCTCTCTCTCTCTCTCTCTCTCTGTCTCTCTCTCTCAAAAAAATAAGTAAACGTTAAAAAAAACAAAAGAGAAAACATGGGGGACAAAGAGTAACCTACTGATCTTAGCCTCCTGGGATTTTCTGGGGAAGAAGGAAAGAGGATGTGAAAGGGAGATTCTAGGTCTAACGTCCTCAGTGGCCGTGTGCGTGTTACATACACACGTAAAAGTAGAGCATCGAAAGCCAGTTGAGCGCAATGCGTGGTGTATGAGGTGCCTTTATGGGGTGGCTGTCCTATTATTTCTTGTACTTTTAGAACTGCTGCTTTTGCTGGTTTTAGTGTTTTGTTTTGTTTTTTACCTTTTACAGTAAAATTTTAAAAGTAAAAAGAAGTCAGATGTGCTGAATATAACTTTGCCTTTGACCTGCGTTTGCCGGCTAGCTTTTATCTTGCCTCTAGGCTGAGGGCTGCCCCCCGCCCCTCACTGTTGCCTCGCCCCACAGCCTCCCTTGTGATGTTGACCATCCTGAAAAATAAGCCCTCCTTCCCCCCACTCCCTGAATTTGTGTTCTTGTTACTCGTTATAATCAGAAGTGTTCTATTTCTGAAACTTAAATATATAGCACTCTACAACTGCCAGGGAATGTGATACCGAATGATGGTGGGATTTGGTCCCTGGGATCTGCATTCCCAGTCAGATGTTCAAAGGTTATGATGACTTAGAGTAAATAACTAAAAGGTGACATCATTAAATTTACTTGGAATAATTACTTGGGGGATTAATGGCCATAATCCTTAAATCCTATAAAGCAGTTGTTATTATAATTAAATATCAGTTCTTTTTGTTGGATCCCATCTGTTCTAAAACAAATAAGCAATAACCCGAAACCCTAAGCCAAACAAACCAAACTACTGAAAACAATACAATGAGAATGATCAAAATAACGGCATCTGGGCCTTGAGACTTTACGCAAGCATGCTACGGGATGTGACATGCTGTAGTTTTTGACTTTTTTTCTACTGACCCATATGATGACAATTCTATCCTTAGCATGGAAAAATTAAATAAGATAATTGTAGACTGATTAAAATCCTGCCACTCTCTTCCTTTGGTTGTCTTTTTTGCGTGTCTTCTTTTGAAGTATGTGCTCTGTAATAAAAATAATAAAGTATGTGCTATGGTTTAACCACACACACTCGGTGTGGAGCTCGCAGGGACTTGGTCAACATGTACGGCTTTGTATTCTGTGTCAGCTTCGTGCTGCACACATCTTTGAGGAAGATGAAACTCAGAATCTAGACAGGGTAGTTGATAACTTCTTTCCTTGCTGGAAATGCAAAGTCACCAAAGCCAAGTACGGGATAGATGGAAGCTGCATGCTTTAAGGATGCGCACGGACTCTGAGGGCTGTCTTATCAACTAAAAGTGGAAACATGCTTTTTGGAGGGCATCTATCTGCTGGCGTCTGGTGTGGCCTCTGTAAGCCTCAGTCTGATCATTTGTGAACTTCACAGTGAGGGGAGAGCACAGAGACCCTGGGCCTCATGGGGCGGAGATAGGGTCCTATAAAGTGTAATCAATATTGTGATTGTATAAAGAGCTGATCGTTCCAGCCGAGAGTTCTTGGGTGTCTGTCTCGTGGGAGGTCTGCCTCGTCCAAAATCTCTTCTGTTTCTCTATAGGATGATCTGATTATGGGGAATTCACTTTCACCCAAAATGCCAGTTTATGATCTTGTTGTTACTCAGAGAATGTGTCTGTCTGCTAGGCAATGACCTTGTAGGGTGTCGGGTTACCCGGGAACCCTGGTCACTTGTGTATGTGGTGAAGATCAGACCCAGGTGGGTTATGGCTCTCCTTGGGTATTTGCACAATGGGGTCACTGCTTTTGGCAGGTTATGCTGGGCAAATGGCTTGGGCTCTGCCACTTGGAGAGCTTAGGGGATCAGTGTCAATGTCTGGCTGATACTCAAGTGAGCCAGTTTAAGGTCCCCTCCGTAAAATGTGGTCCAGTGAAAAGGATGAATGTTTTTGCAATAAGAGCATTTCCCCTCCATTGGAGGAAAACCTAGGCTTGCTGTGGCTGCCGTCTTTTCTGGATGCCCCTTCGCTCATTATTTCACACATGTCCTAGTGTGGGAAACTGTCTTTTTGTCACGTGACACGATTGGAATCTCCAGCAAGACCCGGAGTCTGGAAGGATGCTCATGTCTAACCACTGGAAACGGTCCCATTGCAGATAAGCTGTTACTTAATTAAAATTAAGAATAACTTTTCCTCAAGAGTCCAAAAAGATTTCTAGCTGATTCCAGTTGGAAGAAAAAAGAGCCCCAGGAGTAGCTGGAGAATGTGGCACCTGCTAAAGAAACAGCTAAGGTTTCCTTCTCGTTTTTAGTACAGGAGATTGTGCCTGTGTGGTCAGCGGTGGGGACAGCACCTTCCAGAACACGTAGCCAAGCATGGCTCCAGCTTCACTCGTAACGCTGAGGTGCTGATATCCAGCACAGTTAAACAGAGACCTTGGGCACCTAGAATTGGTGGATGTGCACAGTATCCTCAGTTTGGCAGGTATTTTTTTCCCCCAACAAGTAATAGAGTGGCTTCGTGATGGTGGCTTTCTGTAGATAAAGGCCGCAGTTAAAGTTTTAGAAGCTCCTGGAAATCCCTGTGCGTTCTACTGTTCCTCGATTTGGTTCAACAAGTAGTTATTTGTTGTAGCTTGTGCTTGTTGTGGCGGGTGCCTGCTTCTGGACCGTGCAGTTCGAGCGTAGGGTACAGAAGAGACCAGCATGCCTTACCTCAGGGAGCTTACAGTCCAGAGGCACAAAGTGTAGGCACAATATGCCACACATCCCTAAGTTACAGACTTTGTTAGGCATGGCTAACGCGACCTGGAAGGGAGAATGACAGGAGGCAGGGAGCGTGCTGGCGGATTTGCAGGGATCAGCGTGATGGTGAGGGGCCGTCCCACACGGACGGCCGCCATGGACATGGCCTGAGGGGTCAGCCTGGTGGTTTGGGGAGAGCACGCAGGCCGTCAACACCCAGACCCCAAGTCTGGCTTTGCCACTTGCTGACCGTGAACGGCTTAATTTCTTTGAGCCTCAGTTTCTTCGTGTGCCAAATGGGTATATAGGGACACCTGGCAGGTCACTGTCCAGATCTGATGAGTGATGAAGCCTCTGGTGCTGCAGCTAGCTGTCACGGAGGGAGAACCAGTCGAAGGTTCTAGTGGGAGCAGCAGCGTGGAGTCTGCAGTATGAGCTCCTGCCCCTGGGGGTGGGGCTTGGCCCCCCCCACTCTTCAGCACCACTGGGAGCTCCTGGGTGGGAGAGGGGACTGCAGGCAGCTCCACCAGGGGCAGTGGAAGGGGGCTCATGTCTTCATTGTCTCTTTTCCAGCTCCTTCAATGTCACCAAATATACTACTGCCCGGAGACCGTGAGCGTATTTCTCTGTTGTTGGTCCGACCACACAGAATTGTGAAGAGATCGTGGCCTTTTGGTAGAGTTTCTTGTATATCATGCTTTTTTGTTTGCCTTTTACAAGGAACTGCAGACACTGACTTCAAATGCTCACATACACACGCGAATCGACACATATATTCTATATCTTGAAACCTCATTAATATGAGATATTCTTGATTAAGAGGCTGATCATTCATTGGACTCCCACCACATTAAATGAAGCAGTTATGTCTGCTATTAACAGGCAGGTGTCACCAGGCACCTGAGGTCAGTCTGGTTGTAAGGGAGGCTGCAAGGCGGGGGGGGGGGGGGGGGGGGGGGGGGGGGGGGGGGGGGGGTGCGTGGTGCTTCGTGTCCTGCGGACGGGGAGGGGGTGGCGGAGAAGCCAAGACCGGCTGCGGGGTTCTGCACTGGGGCAGACGCAAACAGGAAGAACTCAGGAGGGCGCCAAAGAGTGTGGTGCCATCCAGGTGTCCAGGTGAGATGCCTGAGAGTCAGACAAGAGTTTGGAACCAGAGAGAAAGGCAGGCATCAAGGCAGGGATGTGAGCCTCATCGTGGCAGAACGCAGAGCTGTGGGTAGGATGGGGGGGGGGGGACCCAGAAACAGTGGCCCAGACTGCGACCCCCTCCGAGCGAGGGCCAGAGACGCGAGGGGAGTCAGAGTGTGGTGACCTCCGGGTCTCGGATAGAGGAGAACAGAGATGCTGCACAGATGTCCAGAACTGTCAGGATCGAAGCTTTGCACCTTTGAGTGATTCCCCGGTCGCACACGGTGAGGCCGTTCCGGAGACGTGGTGCCTGCAGGTAACACTACTGAGCGTGCACGCTCCGAAACCGTGTGTTGAGTGTTTCTTGCACAGAAAAGGGGGTGCAGGAGGAGACTTAGAGGCGGTGAACACGTTCGTGATCTCGGTTGTGGTGACACTTTCACAGGTGGCTGCGTATCTCCAAATGCACCAAATTGTATGCGTTAAAAATGTCCGGTTTTTTTGGTGTAAATGAATCCATTTTCTTTTTCTTTTTCTTTTTTTCTTTCTTTTTAAGAGAGAAAGGGCCGAGGAAAGCCTGCTTAGTGTAGGCTGTGCAAAATTGGAAGCGAAACGGGCAGAGTGTCTGTCTGCCCAGTGAACGTGAGGTTTCTACTGTGCTGCTTTTCTATTTACTGAAAAACAAACCCCCGTATAGAGATGGCACTACAGTCATTCAGTGAAGGAGGCTCTTGATTTTCCTTCACGGGAAGATAGAGGATTCATTGAAGAAACGTACCTTGTGGGCGCAGCTTTTGTGATTATGCTCCAAAATGGTTAATTGCAGAAGCTTTCTAAGTACTTCTCTTTTCCTAAGGTACTTTTTAAATCTTTTCATTTAGCTTTTGAGAGTCAACGCAAGGATTTTAAAAGAGGAGTTATTATCGGAGCCCGTTTCAACCTGAACACCTTGGACCTGGTCCTTGCTGTGTGTGCAGATAGCATTCTTGGTGTCCTTGTGTCCTGTCCGGCGTGCCTTCCAAGGGTTGCCCCAGACACCGCGCTGTCGGGGTGAAAGGGGACGTGTCGTCACAACGTGTAGCCTCAGCTCCATCCACGACGAGCGGCGCTTCCCTGAGAGAAATTTCTTTTCTTTTTTTTTTTTTCAACGTTTTATTTATTTTTGGGACAGAGAGAGACAGAGCATGAACGAGGGAGGGGCAGAGAGAGAGGGAGACACAGAATCGGAAACAGGCTCCAGGCTCCGAGCCGTCACCCCAGAGCCCGACGCGGGGCTCGAACTCACGGACCGCGAGATCGTGACCTGGCTGAAGTTGGACGCCTAACCGACTGCGCCCCCCAGGCGCCCCTCCCTGAGAGAAATTTCTTAAATGGAGATAGAAAGGAATCTAGGAAGGTAGAGATGTGTTTCCAAGTGTCAAAGCAAAAACAAAACAGAATTTAAGAGGGCAAAAAAATCAACACATAATAACTAAAATCTGCCAGATGAGCCGGAAAGCTAGAAGTTTTTTGCCCCAGAAGCCTGGGAAGGAGAGGCGAGCCCGTTCAGGGCTGGGCGTAGAGCCCCCTGGAATTACCACGGCCCTTCCATGTGCAGATGGTGCTGCCACCACATGACAGATGAGGGGCTAGATCGCAGGGACCCCTCCCGGGGCTGCCTGCTGGGGACGGAGCCTCGGGACCTGGGCAGGGCTCTCTGCTTTTGGAGGCTGTGAGCCCAGCCCGGGTCTGGGTGAGGGTGTGCAGGGCAGGACGTTTCTGGAGGCACAGTTCTGTTGGGAGAGGGGGTTCACATGTCCTGGACAAAGATCAAGTGGCTAAGGCCTACACATGCCTTGACTTCTCGCAAGAGCTTCTGGGGTGTGGAGGGGAGGCTTCCAGCGACGTCACCGAGAGGGGTTTCAGGGACTGGTGGGTGGGAGACATGGCAGGGGGGTGAAATCACTGGGCCTCGTTGCTGCTTGCTTTCAAATGGCCGAACTTCCTGAATGACCTCAAATAATTGTTTACTTGTACAGACACATACATGTATTTGTATATAATACAGAGCTTTAAAATACCAGCATTAATACTGATTTTATCTGTACATAAAGATCGCTTTAGGTATTTCCCCCCCCCCCCCCATTTCTATGCCTCTAATTGCTTTCTCGTCCTGTTGTCTAACCCATTTGTGACCGTATTTCATAGTGGCTGTAACAATTTGCACCTGGGCCACATTTCTTACTAAAGTAGGATTGTCTCCAGAGTTTCCTCACTGAGTAAGATCCCAGCATTTGGACTAAGACTTTTATTTACATAATTACATTTAAGGTTAAGTAAGTATCTATCCATTCCTTTTTTTACTCCATGTTTTTATAAAAAAAAAACAACTCATTGTTGACTTGTGTTAAGTGCCTTTTTGACATCTTAAGAAATGGATTCTGTAGATCTTTTTTTTTTTTTTCAGCTTATATATTTATTTTGAGAGAGAGCCTGGGGGAGGGGCAGAGAGAGGGAGACAGAGAATCCTAAGCAGGTTCTGCGCTCTCAGCAGAGAGCCCGAAACGGGGCTTGAACTCAGGTACTGAGAGAGCATGACCTGAGCCGAAATCAAGAGTCAGATGCTTAACTGACTGAGCCACTTAGGCGCCCTGGATTCTCTAGATCTTTTAATGTAATCACTTATATTTTAGGATTTTGATTGCTCATCGTAGTCTCTGGCATTATACACTGCAGCGTTTGTCTGCTTTTAAATAACTTTTGTCCCAAATTCCACCACGTCTGGCACTGAAATTGTACCCCAGATTAAATGTACTGCTTTTTCCAGGCATACCTTTTCATAGCCTTTTATTTTTAATCTCTCTGGGATACTTTATGAGTTTCTTTTATATAGAATGGAGCCTTTATATATCGGTTTCTAGCACGAAATAGCCTATAATAGGTTAGCGGCATCTGCATTATTGTGTTCAATAGTTTGGGTCTCAGTTCTGCCAAGTAGACGCACACACGTGAACCCAGGTACTTATGTGTGTGCTGCACGTACACACAGTCTTCCCCAGGTGGTCTGTTTGCCTTTTCTTTCCTTCTCTCTCTCTCTCTTCTTTATCTTTTTATTTTTGGGGGGAGGGGGATGGTTTCTCTAAGCCCTCAATTGATTTTATTTTGCCTTGTTACCTTTGTTTTTATCTTAAGTTTATTTATTTTGAGAGAGATAGAGAGTGCACGTTGGAGGGGCAGAAGGAGAGAGAGAGAGAATCCCAAGCAGGCTCCATGCTGTCAGCACAGCGCCAGATGCAGGGCTCGAACTCATGAACCCTGGGATCATGCCCTGAGCCGAAATGACGAGTCAGACGCTTAACCTGAGCCAGACAAGCGCCCCTGGTGTTTACTTTATGGCGTCCTTTGTTTGCCTTTTCTTCTGCTGGTAGAAATTTCGACTCCAGCAGACCTGCAGCGGAGAGAAGTAGGGGGGCTCACCATTCCTGCAGAGCGGGGGCCGGCGTGCCCACCGGAGGAGGTGCAGGGAGTGAGGAGCCCACAGAAAAAAGGCTCCCCGTGGCCAAGGTTTAAGGTGCTCTTATGGAACTAGAGCTGGAACCAAAGTCCTGCACTTACGGTTGACTACAAGGGGTGGCTGCGGGCTGAATAAAGAGCAAAGCGCCGTAGAGGGCCCGGGACAGAGCTGGAGGGCCTGGGAAGGGAGCAGGTGCCAGGCGCAGAATGCCTGCGGCTTCCGAAGTGTTTCTGGAGGGCCTGGGGCTCCCACAGAAGGGAGGTGGGAGGCTGAAGGGCTTTCCTGAGCCCCCACAGATGTGGAGATCAGAGGTGAGCCCCGAAGCGGCCTGTCAGCCCTGCTGGGGGCAGAGGTACCCTGCTGAAGCCCCGCTGCTCACACGGATCCTCTCTTGCACACGTCCTCTGTCCTGCCTGGGAATATCTGGAACTTCGGTTCTGGGTACATCGGGAATATCTGGAACATCCGAGACCTCTAGGTGCTGAGATAGGGCCAGGGCCTCTGGTCACTGTTGCCCACGGCTGCAGGGCTCAGTCTCCACGGGGATTTAAAAATCGTGTCCTCCCTGCCTCAAAGGCAGTATCATGAGAATAAAGGGAAGATCGGGGGGGCCCCACACGGGCCCCAATCCGGCAGCGATGTCCGTTCTCCCTCCTGGTTCGGGGTTACTAGCACACCTGGCGTCTCCCAGGCTGGACTTCTTCTCCCCCATGTGAGCTTTAGTTTTCTCCAGGGCCTTGACCTGCCTCAGGTCTCGGCGTTGAGCAGATTCATTCATTATTGATTGTCGTCTTCTCAGCTTCAGAAACTCCCCGAACAGGTCCGCTTAACGCACACTTTCGTTCCACAAACATCCAAACTCTCTTTCATTTTAAAATGTTGCCCCACAAGACAGGCTGAGAAACAAAGCCCTCTTTCTTCTTAGAACGAGCAGGACTCCAGCAGTGTGGTATTAGAAGCCCCACCAAAAACAGGAACAGCAAACAGGTGCTGGGTCCGCTCAGGCTGTGCTGCTGAACACGAGCAAGCAACACAATAAATAAAAACAAAATGGAAAATCCTTAGCCCCCTGGCGAGATACGTGATAACTGACTCTAGGAACAGGGAGGCAATTGACTTTCCACTTTGGAAGGAGCCACTGGAGGCAGAGTATTTAGTTTTCAATTCCTGTTAGAAAACAGTTTGCACATATTTCAAAGTCTGTGGGATAAATTTGCCGCTGGTTCCTACTTTGCTGCCTGGTTCCTGTAAGTTTCCATCCATCACTTGCATACACATACATGGCTCAGGTGTCTGTTCGCAGGATCTGGCAGAAGGCTCCTGTCAGACAGGTGTTCAGTCGTGCTGTGCGGAAAAATAGCGCCGCATTACCGAAGTTGTGATGGAATAAAAGTGCATTCCCATGCGATGAAAAAAATGAAATTCACGGCTAAATCCACCTTGAGGAGCTGCCCCTGTGCCTGTGTCAGAAGTTTCTGTTGGACATTTTCCTCCGCACTGACCTGTTCTTGAGCTCATATTCTGCCCTTGGTTTGGTAACCTGCCTTTTCCACACGTACTTAAAATTGTTCATCGGCATTGATTTAAATTCCTCCGCAGTTTACCTCTTGTTAGATGTTTGGGCTACTTGAAATTTTCTCACTATTATGATCATACTGTGATAACTGCCCCTGGTCCTTATGCAGAGAGCTGTTCCTGTGCTTTTTATAGTCATTTCTTGGGATAGATTGCAAAATGTGAAAGTGCTGGTCCAAAAGAGTATTTGTAAGGTTCTAGACTATACTTCCAAACAGCTTTGCTGAGAAGATTTAATATGTTATTCCCCACTTGGGAGATAGGGTTCATTCTTTTTTTAAAAAATTTTTTAAAAAAATTTAGAGAGAGGACAGGGGAGAGGCGGGGGGGGGGGGACAGAGGATCTGAAGCGGGCTCTGTGCTGACAGCAGAGAGCCCTGCGTGGGGCTCCAACCCACAAACCATGAGATCATGACCTGAGCCGAAGTCGGACGCTTAACTGACTGAGCCACCCAGGCGCCCCTCTTTTTTTTTTTTTTTTTTTTTTTAAACCACAAGGACTTTAACCGTACTTGCCATCTTTCCTAGGCTCTTGTTTGTGCGATGGATAACGTCATGAGTATTCATTTGAGGTTAAGACAGATGAATAAAATTAGTGACTGCAGACGTGCTTACACTGTTATCTCTGCTGACTGCTGACGTTCAGTTGTACTGTTAGGGAAGAGGGGCTCCACCTGTCCCGCCATGTGTGAGAGAGGCTGGGATCCAAAAGTCCATCTGAGAAGTTCATGATTATATGCTGTTCCACACAGCTGATGGGGAGGTCCTTGCACTGTGCACATGTGAGGGAGAAGCCTCCACTAAATGTGAGGATACCACTCGTTATGTGGGATGAAGATGATATAAATTCCTACTTAATTTAAAACCGTAATCACAAATCTATGTGATACGTACATTTTGCGAATCATTGCTTATGGAGATCAGGAGCGGCATTGATACAGTGGCCCCCTTGCTGGTGGATGGACCTCCATATTGGAAGCTGGAGGGAGCTCCTGTGAGGGAGAGAGGAGGGGCTGTCTGTATTCAGTTGGACCCTTCAGTTTAAAAATCATCTAGGATTCTGTGTTTGGGTGTGTACATATATTCATTTCTGTTTATTTCTATTCAGTTCCAGTTGCATGGTCCTTCGTGCACTCCGTGATTTACACTTTTTATTTCCACGTGTGTCCTACATAATGCAACATTAAAGGCCGCCAGGAAAATACTGATTCATCTTTAAAGCTTTACTTTAGTGTTTGTCAACCATTTTAAAGTGTCTCCCCAAAATGCTTGTTTAAGAGTACCTGCTTACCTTGAGCAATAGATTCATTTGTGCCCTGGGTTAGGATAACAAAAAGCCCATGTAATTTCCTTTTCATCATAAACACCCAAAAGAAAATATATCCAGACACTACTCCAAAAGAATTTGGTAGATTTGATGTTGGCGTGAACACAGCCATTAGTATCAAAGTTTCCCTTTCCTGGGCAGTCTAAGGCTCTGATGTGTTAGGTTGTACTTGAAATGGACCCAAGTTTGTTTTTCAAGCTTATGAGAGAAAAGAAAAACACTAGGTAATTTAAAGATTTTTCTTTAATCTTTATTTATTTTTGAGAGAGACAGGGAGTGAGTGAGAGCAGGGGGAGGGGCAGAGAGAGGGAGACCCAGAATCTGAAGCAGGCTCCAGGTGCTAAGCTGTCAGCACAAAGCCTGATGCATGGACCCTGAGATCATGACCTGAGAAAAGTCGGACGCTTAACTGACAGAGCCACCCAGGCACCCCAACACTAGGTAATTTAAGTTTGACTTGTAAAGTATTGGAATTTGTTGAGTGCCTTATAAATCGTCATCGCTTTTCCTCATCCGTATAACTGACCACAAGTGTTTGCTTTTACAAAAGGAAAAAAAAAAAAGATTCTTAATAAAGAGAACTGAAAAGCTAATAAAAAAAAAAGCTAAAAAATATTACATATAATGTTCTATGTAATATCAAGCATGTTTTATAAAGTATATATAATATACAGTTAACTTGTAAAACTTGCTTTATATAACTACATAAAGCATGTTTTATAAATTAATACATAACTTAAAAAGCATCTATCTTGGATACTGTATTATATAATGTTTGTGTTATATAGAATGTGAATACATATGATTATACAGTAGTATTTATAATGTTTATAATATAATTCTATACTGTTACATAATTGTATTGCAATAATAGTATATACATATTATCTTTAATATTTAAGTTATATAAATGATTAAGAAAATTTTAGTAGAAGTAACATTTTAGGTAAATAATACTTCTGTGTGCTACTCCCATCCTCAACAGGGCTTGAAATAAAATAGTTTATAGTTTCTGTGGAAGGAGCGGTACCCCTTGCAGTCACATAGCCTTTGCTTTGAACATACTCTATTTACGGTGTATAAAATAATGAAATTCAGACTTGCCTTAACTGGAGTATTAATCATTAGGTTAAAAGTAAAACAATTCAAAACTGTTTATTTTTTTAAGCAAGTCACTTTTCTAAGTGATAAATTCTGGTACCGATTTGAATGAAATTAATTTCCCTTGAAGAGTTGTATGTCTTTGGGGATTCACTGTATGCTAATGATCTCTTACATGCATAGATTGAAAGAGACTGTGTGGAAATGGTTTAATGTGCCTGGAGAAAGTCAGGCATTTTTGCCCGTAAAACTCAGAGCTTCAGAGAGTGCAAACATATTCAACTTACTGAAGTAAGACATTCAGAATGAAAGTGCATACACCTCATAAACCATGGATGGCATTGGCAACGTGAATAATATCTGAAATATTATTGTAATCAGGCTCGAAGAAATAGTCTGCTTGCTGTGACTTTCAACATTTAAACATTAATGTATACGGAAACACTGTTTATTCCTGCTGCAATTTTAGATGTGACTCGTATTCTCACACTGTAGGAAAAAAGCCTTAGCTTTCAACACAACCATAAGTTGTTGCATTGTAGGTAATTGAAGAAATGTCCGTGGTCCTGGGTGGAAGAATCTGTTGTTTTCTCTTCTAATCTTCATTTTGCCCAGCATGTCTAAATAATAAATATAATTCCCTTTCTGTTTATGTTGAAATCTGATGGGACTCCGTAGTCTAATTGGATTTCTAAAAGAGATGTGTTTGTTCTTTTATTTTTTTTAATTTTTTAAATTAAGAGTCCATAATTAGGAGGGTTTAAAAAAAATTTTTTTAACGGTTATTTATTTTGAGAGAGAGAGAGACAGAGTGCCACTGGGGGAGGGGCAGAAAGCGAGGGAGACACAGAATCTGCAACAGGCTCCAGTTCTGAGCTGTCAGCACAGAGCCCGACGCGGGGCTCGAACTCACACCCTGTGGGATCGTGACCTGAGCCGGAGTCGGATACTCAACCGGCCGAGCCACCCAGGCGCCCCATGTGTTTATCCTTTTTATTTAGTAATATGAGTGTTCTGAGGGGGAACCTTTTATTTGCAGCGTACTTGGTCGTGTGGAACGGTGATCTCATTGTGCGGTACCCACACCGGAAACATTAGCAAAACCCCTTGGACGATGCAGATTCTCAACCCCCCCCTCCCAGAACAACCGAACCAGGAGCTCCACGGGGAGCCCCAGCAACCTGTGCTTCACAGGCTCTCCAGGCGGTTCTCCCCCTGCAGCTGGAGAACCACGGATGTGGAATTTTTTTCACGGAACATTCCTGCTTGAAATGAACTTTACTCCTCTCCTGCATCGAGGCTTCCTAATGTTAGGAAATAGGTGATACTTGAGGATTTGGATGAAGAGCTGGCATATTGGTTAGCTTTGGTCATGTGACAGACCACCCCAGAATTTAGTGGCCTAAAACAGCCCTATGGTCTCAACGGGGTAGTTCTTCTGGTCTCGGCTGGGCTCCCTGATGTGTCTGTGGTTGGCTGCTCGTCGGCTGGGGCCTGGGTGGTTTGGGATGCCCTCCACCGTGGTGTCTTACCTGTCCTCTTCACGATCTTCCTTTCTCCAGCAAGCGGCTGTGGGCTCGTTCACAGAGGTCCTAGAGAAAGGGCAGGAGTGTGACCTCAGAGTCAGCTCAACACCCCTTCTACCCTTTGTTCTTGACCACCCAGACCCAAGGCCAGCCATGCTTCAAGGGCTGGAGGAAAAGGCCTCACCTCTTTACGGAAGAAGATGCGAGGTCACACCCAAAAGGAGAGGAGGCAGGGAGGGAATAACAACATACAGATATCCCACCCTGCCCCATGCATTCCCAGGGCTCCGGATCCAGCCAGAAGACACATTGGCTAAGGAATTCTGCCCCTCCTCCCTGTAGTCCATTCGCATCAAAGCCTTCTGCTTGTTCTGTGAAGCTGCCAAGTAGGACACAGTGGATTATGGAGAACAGAGGCGTTCATGGTCACCTGGTCGTCCCTGTGATCAGTGAGAATAGCGTGCTTGCAAAAGCAAAAACATTTTTGAAAAGCGAAGTAGAAACAAGCACATTTCCTATGTGATTTCTAGAATGGACTTTGCCTGATGACGGCCTGAACGCTCTGACAGTCCCACTGGCCTCACACGTGGCCGATAATGCCCTCGGGCTGACGATGGCGATAGTCACAGATGGACTTCTAACAACATACAGTGCTCCGGTATTGTTCTGGTGCTGTTTCCGTTTTGAGAGTGTTTGTGCTAAGGAAAAGGGCAGGAAAACAGAAGTGTGTGGTGATTAATGGCCTTTGGACCAAAATGTAATATGGTCCTTTATCCTATTTATCATAAGTGAACTAGTTTTGAATAGTTCATGTTATATTTTACATTATTAATGGCGGTAATAAACTGTCTTGTACATTAATATATAATGAGGAAGGAATATATACGTGCACTTTCAGATCATTTGCTACTGTGGAATTAAAGCAGTGATCAACAAACTATGGTCAGATGTGTTTAGGACAGACTTTATATTTTTATTTATTTATTTATCTATTTAACGTTTATTTTTATTTTTGAGACAGAGAGAGACAGAGCATGAACGGGGGAGGGGCAGAGAGAGAGGGAGACACAGAATCAGAAACAGGCTCCAGGCTCTGAGCCATCAGCCCAGAGCGCGACGCGGGGCTCGAACTCACGGACCGCGAGATCGTGACCTGAGCCGAAGTCGGACGCTTAACCGACTGAGCCACCGAGGCGCCCCAGGACATACTTTATATTTTTAGAGACACACCCCTCTGATCTTTTCCTGTGCATGTGTAGGGAAAAGGAGCCACCCGTTCTGTGGTGTTGCCAACCTGCTTGGCACGTCAGCTCTCTCGCTTACAGGTTCCCGTTGATTCCAGCTAGCACATGTTAAATGACTTTTCTGTCTCCGCTGTTGCTCTCTAAAATAACTGTCAGAAAAAGTCGGTGCCCTGAGGGAGCTGGATGAGATACTATGTGGATCATTCTATTATCCGGTAATTACAAAACAGTCACAGAAGTCTAGATATTATGGCAAAGACTGGTCACCTAACCCTGGCTGGTCCACAAAGCAGAGAAAGTAATAGGTCATCTGGGAAAGAGTTAGGTGGGATTGATTTTGACGTAGCCTGGAAAGAGGTGTTCAGATTGAGCCAATTAGGGCAGACTGAGGGCGGGGCCGTGATGATGAGGGTGTGGCCAAAGTAGGACTGCCGGGGGTTGGCCAAAATCGCTTTGAGTAGGTGTCCGTCAGCCATTGCCACGATGATGCTGAAGCACACGTTATCCCAAGCTCAGTGGCTTAAATCATGAAGATGATGTTTTTCCCTCAGGCCTTGGGTTGGCTGGGTTTTGGCTTACGTCAGCCGGCCTGACTCCAGGCTGCAGTGCCGGTGGGCTCACACCTGCTCCACATACCTCTAGAATCTTCACGGATCAGGAGCTACTCGGCATTTTCTCGTGGCAGATCCTCAGAGCACGGGGACCAAGCTAAACACTCAAGCACTCTTAAGGCCACTGCCACCATCATGTCCATTGGCCACAACAGATCATGCGACCAAGTCCAACACCAGTGGGGCCGGAAGTGTCTTCTGCCCACAGCGGAGTTGTAGCAGAGACCACGTTTGCCGAACCACAGTTCACACTGTTCCAAGTAGAGCAGGAAGAATCCGGGGTTCCGTGAAGCTCATGTTTATTCTCATAGACGTACAATGTTCATGCCAAGCTTTACTGCCATTTCTCTCTCCAGTTGTTTACTTTAAACCCTCAGCTCGTTGGAGACACGCTTGCAATTTATTTTTTTTTCTGGCGATTTATTTATTTTTTTCTTTTTTTCTGGTGTAATTAGCCTCCAAGCAGGTGGTATTTTTTAGCAGCAGCAATTCTGAAATGGCTACATTTTTTTCTAAGAATAGTCTTGGCAACTTCCTAGTTGAGATTAGCCTCTGTTCTTGATTTGCCCTCCAAATTGAATGGGCTACAGATATTGTTGTATTTACTTGGGAACGTAAATTAAAAATAAATTTGAAACGTGGCACATAACATTAACAGCTTCCGTCACTTCAGTGCATTGTCCTTAGCAACTTAAGAGGAAATTGTTTCTTTGCAGAGATGGTGGTATAATTCCATTCTATCTGCAGGGCTAAAATTATAATTAGCACACTTGGTAAGAAGGAACCCTTTATATACAGTGCTAACAATGCTGGAAGTATTTACTTGGTCCTTTTACTATAAAATGGAAACCATGTTAACTACAAAACTACAAGAATTTTGTTCTTTTTAGCTTAAAAATACAAACACTTAGCATTATCAAAATTAAGGCTTTTGAGTTACACTCTTTAGAAGTGTATACTTACCAGTGTCCTTCAACCCTGCCATTAAGTAATAACGATTAACATTTTCTTAAGCGCGTCATCAAAATGAAGGTGTCGAGAAGGACAACAGTGAATCTACATATAGATTCACTTGGGGTTGATTTTTTTTTCCTTTTGTACATTAAATGTGTTACTCTCACTCAGATTAAATTTTGGTTTTGTTGTTGTTGCTGTGTGGACATGGCATCCTATTCACGAGTATGTAGTTCATATGCGATTATGTAGTAATTATTACAGTGTCCCTCGTCTCTTCTTCCTGAAAAGGGGGATGGAGAGGAGATCCCAGCCAGAAGCAATGCTGGTGGATTCCGCATGGATCTGGCATCTGGCGACAGGCATTTTATGTGTTGTCTCCAGGTCTCCCCTCTGTCAGCGAACATTCGGTTCCACTGCCTTGAGGAGGAGAAACCATCCTGAACAGCAGGTTCCTACAGGAGGGAGTTTGTTTCTGCGACACCTCGGACAAGCCCTCACCTAGGAGTCCAGGGTTGGAAAGGGCCCTTACTGATGCCGATGGAGACATGGCTCCTGATTGCCAGCACGTTCTCAGGCAACCACTCCACCCTGGGCCACTGCAGTGCCCCCAGCTGGGAGGAAGGTGCCCTTCCTGCTTTGCAGAGAGTCTTGCTGGAGATGAAGGCTTAGCATCCATGCTACCACTCGATAGCCACAGCTGCTCAACGTCACTGATCATCATGGAGATGCGAGTCAGAGCCTCGAGCAGATATCCCCTCCCCCCCGTTAGAATGGCCTTCACCAAAAAAAAACACAAGAGCTGGCAGGTGCCGGCCTGGGTGTGCAGGAAAGAGGGCCGTCGTGCCCGGCTGGTGGGAATGCAGACCGGTGCGGCCGCTGTGGAAGACCGTAGGGAGGCCCCTGAAGAAGTTAAAAATACCACTACGGGATGACCCAATCCTTTTACCTCTGGGTATATATCCAGAGGAAACGAAAATGACATCAGGATCTCAAAACCATGTGACTGCCATGTTCATTACAGCATTAATCACAGTAGCCGAGGTGTGGAAGCAGCCTAGGTGCCCATCTGTGGCTGAATGAATGAAGATGTGATTGTGTGCACACAGAACGTATGTGTGTGGAGTCGCTTACTGCACACGTGGAGTATTATCAGCCACTGAGAAAGGAGGAAATCCTGCCGTTTGTGACATGGATGGACCTTGAGGGCATTATGCTAAGTGAGATAAGTCAGAGAAGGACACACACTGCGTGGTAGCCCTTATGTCTGAATCGAAACAGTCTTTAAGAAAGTCAAATTCTGGGGCGCCTGGGTGGCGCAGTCGGTTAAGTGTCCGACTTCAGCCAGGTCACGATCTCGCGGTCCGTGAGTTCGAGCCCCGCGTCGGTCTCTGGGCTGATGGCTCAGAGCCTGGAGCCTGTTTCCGATTCTGTGTCTCCCTCTCTCTCTGCCCCTCCCCCATTCATGCTCTGTCTCTCTCTCTCTGTTCCAAAAAATAAATAAACGTTGAAAAAAAAAAAAAAAAAGAAAGTCAAATTCTTAGGAAGAGAGTAGAAAAGTAGTTGTCAGGGCCTGGGAGGTGGTGGGGAAACAGAGAGAGCCGTTAAAGGCTACAAACTTTGCCCTCTAAGATGAGTAAGGTCGGAGGGTCTCGAGTAAAACAGGAGGACTGTAATCGAGGACCCTATGGTGCGTAACTGAAATGTACTAAGAGAATAGAACTTAAATTTTCTCATCCAAAAAAAAAAAAAAAAAGGTTAAATATGTGAGGTGATGGATTTGTTTATTCACTAGGTGAGGGGAACTCTTTTGCAATGCATACGGACATCAAGTCGCAGTGTGCACTTGAAACATGTTAAATTTAATGTCGGTTTCACCGTAATGAGCCTGGGGGAATAAAACAAAACAAGGACACATATTGGGGGAAACCGTATACTTCTGCCTGCCTCTCACTGGCCAAATGACTGATGTACCTAAAAGGAAAGTGGATAATGTAGTCCTCTGGCTGGGTTAGCCAAGAATTGCCCCCGCCCCTGGGTGGCGATGCATCAAATAGCAACCTTTTGGTTAACATTCATTGTAGCATAATAACTCAGCGCAATATTTTGCCTTCCCGTAGCTTTTATTTATCTTATAAGACGCCTTGAAGCCATGATTCTGTTTCTGCATATGTGCTGCCTTTGGCACGTCTTAGGATAAGATGTAGTTTCCAAGCTAATCACATCTTGTTTTTAAAAAGCGCTGGGAATTTAGTCTGAATTATTCCTTTGTGTGTAGCTCTGTGTGGGATAATTACACCTGGGTTTTCCAAAAATTTCCTCTCCGTCTTGGAGTGGGGATTTGCTAGGTGAATCTTGGAGCTGATCTTTGTCGTGCCTTCATGTAAGTGATGAATGCTGGTGATGCTGTCCAAAGGTGGCTTAAAGAATGTTTCAGTGTTGTGTCTGAATTCACACTGGAAACATTATTTGATTGCTAGTAATTAAAAAAAAATGATTTCTACGACGGTCTTACAGTTTAGCATCTATGATGTGAGAGCACAGTAAGTGGAAATCGTCATTCTTCGATATTTGGAGCACCACCAGAATCTCCTGGAGAAGGAAACGCAGGGCATTGCCTACGTAAGGTTTGGACTATGAAGAAGCTGGGATGGGTCTTTGCACTTCTGCTTGGCGGGTCATGGCTTCTGCACATTTGAGGGTAGTTTGTTGCTTCTCTTGTAAATAGAACACGCTAATAGACGGACCAGCAGGGGACTGTCTACAAGATGCTGCCTGAGTATTCGATTAGGGCTAATGTGTTTTAATTAACAGCAGCCTAAGAACCAAACACCGCATCTCAGTGCCTCTAACGTTATTATTTTCAAGCAGCAGCAGTTGAATAACACTTGGAAGAGCCTCATGAATCTCTCAGGCTAATTAATGGGAATGTTTAAAAAGTACTGGCAGATGAAAGTAACAAACATGTCAGTCCCCAAATTGTGTTTTTTCGGCTCCTGATTGATAGTACGAGATCAGTCGCCAAGTTTTAATTTCTTGATTAAATGGCGTGCCCCGTATTGCTGTTTTAGTCACATTGACGGAAGTTAAGAACTAATGTATTTGACACTTCATGCCTCTCATAGGAAATATTTTCGCTCAATATTAAAAAAAATGCGGGTTGTCAAATGTAGCAAGAAAAACTCAAATTATTTGACATTCCGTTTCAACGGCAACTTATGACTATAATAGTAACTGAAGGCAGTTCTCACCAAGAATGCCTAAAAATTATGAAGTGCCTTGAATCATCAAATTGCTGAAATTATATTCTGTGTGGTTTTAATATTTGCTTTGCTCTCATTTTAGTTGTTTTTAGCGTCAGGGCGGGCCCTTGTGGCGTAAAGGACAGCATTCTCCATTTGACTCCCTAGTGTGGGGCGGGGATTAGAACATAGAATGTTAAATGGATGTTTGTGTACCTGTGGCCAGCTCACTGGAGCTTTGGAACCCGCCAAGGGGCTGCTGCCGTGGCCCAGGTGATGGGGGGACAGGGGCAGGTGGGGACTGGCCCTGCGGTGTGCGGTAGGTCTGGGGAGAGAGGTGGGCTGTGGAGGTGTGTCAGAGGGGAGCACAGCACTGGGCTCTGTGACAGCCAGGCAAGGTTGGGATGCCCATGGATTTGAGATGAAAACCTTTTCTTTTGAGTTGGCTTGTGTCTACCTTAAAGTCAGTAAAATCAGTGTGTTTTAATAACAAAAAAATATTTGAATAAACATGCTTATGTACTCTGGCTTTTGAAACCCAGTACTTATGTTTATACCCGCTGCATGCCAGGTTTTGGTTTCCCCTATCATATGGACTGCCTAAATCCTTCTTTTTTTAAAAAAAAAATATGTTTTATTTATTGGTTTTGAGAGAGACAGAGACCGCGTGAGTAAGGGAGGGGCAGAGAGAGAGAGGGAGAGAGGGAGAGAGACAATCCCAAGCAGGCTCTGCAGTGTCAGCACAGAGCCCCATGTGGGGCTCAAACCCACAAAGCCGTGAGATCAGGTCCCGAACTGAAACCAAGAGTCAGACGTTTTAGCAGCTGAGCCACCCACGTGCCCCCCAAAGCCTTCCAAGTCTTGATTCTGTCATCACATCCCCACTCATACTGTCCCTCCATTCTGTGAGGATTTGTTCAGTGTGTGGCGCGTTGCAACGGGGACAGTGAGGAGAGCGATTACGCCGTGGGGCACGTGGTGGGCACCATTCTGCGTGCATGCCTTTGTCCTGTGAAGTGTTTGTTACCACGCCTCCCCCATTTTACGGTTGAGGGGGCTGAGGCCCCAAAAAGTTGTGTAACATTCCCAGTATCAACGGCTCTTTGTTGATGGGTCCCGTATACAGACCCAAAGCTATATCTGAGTCCGGTCCCAGAACTCTGGCGTTTCAACCTGAAGCTATACCGTCACACTCCATCCATCCCATGGATGACTGGGAGTTGGGAGCACAATGCAGAAAGAACGCGCACAGCCTGGAAAGGGAATGAGCTAAGCATGTAAATCTCTTTTTTTAGCATAGTAGATAAAGGAAAATTCTTTATACCCTTCCACCCACCCCCCCCCCCCCCCCGCCAATCTGCGGGGATTCAAAGGAGGAAGGGACCGTATTAGGTTGAAGGACTAACAATGTTCCATGGAGACAGTGCTTTCAAAGGCAGGATGGGATTATGGGAAGGAAGGGTCGATGGAGGAAGTGACAGCAATGGCAAAGCTACAGAGAAACACAGAACAGAGGAGGGGGTCCCACATTCTCCATTTTGGCTGCTCTCCTTTGATGTGTCCCACATGACACCAAAATAAATTTGTATTTTACTTGGCAGACAAAGGAAAGCCATTGGAGATTCTAAGTAGAGAAGTGACACGTTGGGACAAATTTTTAGGAAGTCCCGCCAGATCTCCCTTAATTTTGTTGGATTTTTCTACATGGTGCTGATGACTTCCTGAAAACGCCCTCTGTATCATGGTGCTGCTGTCTGCCCCGGGATGAAGCAGGCTGTTGGAGGGCCGAGGCTGGGTCACTGAAGCATGCCTTCCTCTGCAGCAGGAGGGACCTAGGACAGAGAGGGCCAGGTCAGTTAGCAGGGGGCACTGATCGGAGGGGCGGCGGGCTGCTGTTAAGCTGGATATGAGAAGATGTGACTTTGCGTGTGACATGACTGAGTCCCAGTGACCATATCCAAGTGCCCGGAGGAGATGATGCGAGCAGGAGGTGCTGGGTGTAAGAACCGGGTGGAGTATCTAGCTGACGGTACTAATTACATCTGGAATCCCGCATAGCCCTTCAGACGGCTATAGGATAACCCCAAGTTGGATCTCCCCTCTTTCCCCTGAGAGGCACCTTCCTTTAGTACAGTCTTCATCTTCCGTGTCACCCCCCGCCGCCAGCTGCTGGGATCAGGCGCCTCGGAGTCCGGCCTGCCAGGCCTTTTTCTCAAGCCAGTCAGCTCCGCATTACAGAATTCCAGAACCCAGCTACTTTGGTATCCAAAGAAGTCACCTTCTCCGGACCGCCTGCTTCCTTTCTCCTGTCCCCCAAAGCCCTCCTCTTGGCCACTCTCCCAATGTGTCCTTCCTTAGGGCAAGCCACTGGTACAGGCGCTGCAGAAAGGGGACAAATTATGTTGGGGACAAAGTCCATGAGAATCAGACACCTACGGTTTTTCAGGTGGGAGCTACAGCCATCCCATTTTTAAGAGTCTCCTGCTCTACCGACTGAGCTAGCCGGGCAAGGGCTGCCATCCCATTTTTACCAGCACGTTTTTCTTTTTGATTGAGGTGTAACTCACATGCTGCAAAGTGCGCGAATGTTAGGACGACAGCTTAACAGCGTCGTGAAATTTTACACGGGTGTGTGTGTAGATACCGATCTGTAGACACGTACCAATTCAGCGTATGGTAGGAAAGGGGCTGTCTCTTCCTTTTAGTTTGGGATGTGTTTGGTGGTGCTGGCCACCAGCTCTTCCCACAGAATTTCTTTGAAGGGAGGGCATCATGTCTTCATGGCTTTTCTGCCGTGGTTATTGGAAGGACTACCTAATTCTGGGCGGGAAGGTCCTGGGCCCCTGGACAGTCCCCACTGATGCTTCACTGCAGAACATCTTAGCAGTGAAACAGCTATTTTCTAGCCTTGCAAATTGCCCCCAAATAGATGAGTTTTTGCCTTTTAAAAATAGCTTCTCCGCCTCTGTGAACTAAGAACCTTGTTATGAACAATAGTAGTAGAACATTTTAAGATGCCATTCTTTGTAATTAGTGATATCGGACAAACGTGTAACTGTGACTGCTTTGAGTGTTCATCTCAGCCTGATTTTATTTTTTTCGGAGTAGAGTCGTCAAGATACGCCTTTGAGGTTTTTGTTTTTGTTTTTCAGATGTAACTTCGCGGGGTGGCCTGTATGAGATCATTTTTATTTTTCTTAAAATGATCTTAGACTTGTTTGTACAGAGCAAGTAATATTTAGGGAGCATTTTCTACCTGCCCAGTGCCTCCTCAGTCCCTGACCTACATTAACTTACTCAGCTCAGCAGCTCTAATGAGAAAGGTTATGTCATCGTCCCCTCTTTACAGGTGAAGCTGGGGCATGGAGTTATTACAGCTTGCCAAGGTCACAGCCAGCAGGTGCCAGAGGCTGCACCCCTAACCACTGTACTGACCTCTCGTTGCTCAGGGAAAACACCAGCATTGGAGAAAGCTGCAGACTGGCTGCTAGAACCCATCATTTCAGGAGGCTGATGAGTGTAACTTTAACGACTGGCGTTTCTCTTAATCCCATTTCTTGGGGGTGAAGACAGTACGTAATAGCGTCCACATCGTGTGGAGCTGAGTCAGGGCCGACCGCGTTTAAGGAATGGAAAATACTAACAACGGCCGGCACCTGCAGGGTGCCGTCTGTGTGCCCTCCCCGCTCCGAGAGCGTGTGCGCTCCGCTCCTCCCCATGGCCACCCTGTGGGGCAGGGACTGGTTTGGAGGTGAGGACACTGAGGCAGAGGGAGCTGAAGTAAGTTGTGCACAGGCCAGCTAGTTAGGATTAGCATCGGGCTGCTCACCTAGATAGCGACTTTGAGCTTTGCTCTCAGCTCCTGAGCTGTATTGCCTCAAGAAACAAAACCAAACCAAAGGGGCACCTGAGTGGCTCAGTTAAGCGTCCGACTTCGGCTCAGGACGTGGTCCCACCGTTCATGAGTTCGAGCCCCGCGTCAGGCTCTGCACTGGTGGCGTGGAGCCTGCTTGGGGGTTTCTCTCTCTCTCTCTCTCTCTCTCTCTCTCTCTCTCTCTCTTTCTCTCTCTCTGCCCCTTCCCCACTTGCTCTCTCTCTCTCTGAAAATAATAAACTTTAAAAAATTATAAAAGAAGGCAACAGGCTTTCTGGGAAGCAGAACTCTTAGATCCCAATAACCCTGGAAGAGTCCGTAAGCCAGACTTTATTTTTGCCCAGGCCCCCTCGCCTCTACTTCCTGGAAGTCACCTTACCCTGTGTCACTGAGCCATCAGGAAACTTGGTTGTTACATCCGCCATCGGTGGCCATGGAGAAGCGTCATCACGCTGTCATAGATGGGTGAGCCGTTCTGTGTGTAAATGGAGGTCCCCCTAACTTCAAAGGACTGCGTGGGAGTTTATCCAAACCAGGATCCTCAGACTTCTGCCCTCAGTAGAGAATTCTGTGATTCAGCAGTGTTTCCTGATAAATGAACTTTGTTTCCACTGGAGAAGAAAGAAATCATTTATAGGCTGTTTCTACCAAAAATATGTTGACTTTCCAAAAGAACAGTTTCATCCTTACATCTTACTAGATTAAAAACTCCTTGAGACAACGGCCTTATTCATCGAGCTTTAATCACTCAGAGAGCTTATGGTTAAATAAGTCGTTCCCTCGTGGGTATCTCCTTAATGATGTTTCCCATGCACATGGGAAGCAGTATTTCTAAAACTTTGTCTTGGGTGGCGTCTGGCTGGCTCAGATGGTTAGCACCTGACTCTTGATTTCGGCTTAGGTCATGATCTCGAGGTTCGTGAGATTGAGCCCCGAGTTGGGCTCCACACTGAGGAGTTGGGCTCCTCCCTGTCTCAGCCCCTCCCCTACTCATGCTTGTGGGCATATGCTCTCTCTCTCTCTCTCTCTCTCTCTCTCTATTTAAAAAAAAAAAAGAATAAAACATTGTCTTGATATTATAGGTTAAAGGACAGGGCTAATCATTAATGGATAATAATGAACATGGATTAGCTAAAATATTGCTTCTTTATGAGGATAAAAAAAAACCCCACTACTGCTGTGTAAACCATAATTCTGTAAAAGGAGCAGTTGGATGAACTTCCCATTTCTTAATATATGATGAAAATATCCATGGGTGATCCTTGTGTGGTGGTGATCATTGTAACGATTATGATTGAAATAGCATCTCGGGGGGGGCGCCTGGGGGCTCAGTGGGTAGAGCGTCCGACTTCGGCTCAGGTCATGATCTCACAGCTTGTGAGTTCGAGCCCCGCGTCGGGCTCTGTGCTGACACCTCAGAGCCTAGAGCCTGCTTCTGCTTCTGTGTCTCCCTCTCTCTCTGCCCCTAACCCACCTACATTCTGTCTCTGTCTCTCTAAAGAATAAATAAACATTAAAAAAAAAAAGAAATAGCATCTCGGTTTCATCAGAGATAGACCTGAACTTAAATACATGCACATCTGTCAACAGCCTTTTGAAGTGTGTACTGGGGAAGGATTGGCTGTTGAGCAGATAGGATGATACCAGGATCAGAAAGGGGGACAGGGCGTGAGAGATTTATGGAAACAGTGTATGAAGACCCAAATTAACGCCTCCTTGCCAGGCTCCATCTGAGGACAGGGAGGCAGTGGGCACTTGCCAGGTCAGGGCATACTAGAGGACAGGTGCTTTGTAGGAGAAGGAATGCGTTCTTAAATAATTTTGCCAGATTTCATACCAATTTGACAACCAAATGATTGATAAAGTATATTCATTTGTGTAGCCTTTGCGAGGATGATTTTGCAACTGCTTTTCGAGTTGTATGTAGTCTTAGTATTTTTCTCTCTTTGCTGTTATAAAATTTGCCTCTTTTGTAAAATGCCAATAACAAAAGACTGTTCATTGAAGAAAGACGAGGTCAACAGGACAGTAGGTGGAAAGCTATTGGTCTGAATCTGTATCCTGTTGCTGAGCTAAAGAGCTGTTTATCTGCCAAATCTAGAAGTTTGCATAAAAATCAAGGACCCAGGAGCTATGAATTCAGACTCTGTTGCAGAAACTCTTATTACTGTGTGAGCTGAGGCCAGACATTCAAACTCCTCATGTTTTAAACAAATTCATCTGAAACCCAATGCTTAAATAAATAACACCTTCAAAAGAATGTTTGGACATTTCATGTCCAGGAAAGGTTACGTAAGTTTAAACAGTCTTGTAATTAAGTGTCAGAGCAAAGTCAGCCCACAGTATTGGAATATGCCATATGGTCAGAAAGTGTTGAATATGCCGTATTGTCCCCACCACGTAAAGGCAGAAATGTGGGCAAACCCGCCTTCTTCTAGGTTTCCCTGTACCAGTCAGACAGGCCCAGCGAGTGGTCATTTTTATGACTTAATTTTCATTTTCTGGGAATTTTAATAAGTAGCATTAATTTATTTCTCGATTACAAGAGTAATCTATGACTTTTTTTTTTGCAGAGATATTAGAACCCACACAAAAGACAGAGATTAAAAAAAAAAGTTAGCCAACCACCCATTCATAACTGCTGTTAACTTTTGAGATCAAGATTCTAGCTTTATACTTAATACGTGTGCCTGTGCACTTTTTATGCAGAAACAAAGATGTGATCATAACATTCTTATAGCCTTAGTTCTGTTTATAATAGATGGTAGTCTTAAGGATATTTGCTTATCAACAGTGGTTGCTTATTGTTCCTTCCTGGGTGTTCTAACTTATGTTTCCCTTGTTGTGGACCCTTGGAAGGGGCCTGGTGTTTTGCTGTCACAACCCTGACAGATCGGGTCGCACAGTGAAACCCTTTAAGTGCTATTTCTAGGAGAAAGAGCGTGTACATAACTTAAGCTTTGACTTTAGTTTCATTTCTCCTACGTAGTTCAAATCCTTTCTCATTATTTTATGCATATGTATTTTCTTTTCCTGTTCATTTCAGTGTATTCTTCCTGAATCACTTGAGAAGTACTTTGTTCCTGAATTCCTTTATAAGTTTTATTGACATTGCATGACACCTACCCATTCATTTGGGAACAACAACAGATTCACAATAATAACCATTCTTGCATAAGAACACGATGGGGCTTTTTATTGATTTTGTTCACTTTTACGCTGACCCTTGGTAAGGCTTCACAGTTTTCTCCATGTACACCCTGAATATTTACATTCTGTCTATTTCCGGATGCATTTTATTCATGAAATTTTCGTGAGGAAGTTTTACTCAAATTTTCTATATTGTTCTCTCTCTCTCTCTTTCTCTCTGTAAGTGACGGGCCCATTTCATGCTGTTTATTTATTTTTTCAGTATTCGTTTGCCTATTTTGTTGGTGTTCTACACACAAAGATGCTTCTTCGTGTAGTTTCCGATAGTTGTAACTTTTTCATCTCACGGTTTTGGCTACACCTTGGAGAACCATATAAATAACACAACAGCTTGTGATGTTAGTGCCTTGTGGTAACATTAGTGCACGCACCTCTAGAATTTCATTGACTACGATGAGGACGTGGCTGTTGATTGCAGTGAAGCGTAGCGATCCTTTGGTGTGTTGTTTTCTCTCTGATGTTGGCTCACTTTTGGTTTCCGCATGCCCCTCCGTCTCTTACTTTCTGCATCTTGCCCCTTTTCAAAATTTTCATCCATTGTTTCATAGACTGCATATTTTCACGAATTGTCCTGAAAGCACAAAGCAGGTATATGGTCTACCATGGCAATACGGCATTTTTCCTTCCCTTTTTTTTTTTTTTGTTTGTTTTTAATTGGCCATCTCAGCATTATTGTGAGAATATTATCAAAGAGAAAGTGATTCTCTGGAAGGAGATCAACCATAATTAGCTATATTTTGGCTTCTGTGGTGTAGAACCAACTTCATCTTGCATTTCAGAGCGACAGTCTTTAAAGTGCACATCTCCTGGGGCGCCTGGGTGGCTCAGTCAGTTGGGCATCCGACTGCAGCTCAGGTCATGATCTCACAGTTTGTGAGTTCGAGCCCCGCATCGGGCTCTGTGCTGACAGCTCAGCCTGCTTTCGATTCTGTGTCTCCTTCTCTCTCTGTCCCTCCCATGTTCACACTCTGTCTCTGTCTCTCAATAATAAATAAACAGTAAAAAATTAAAAAAAAAATAAAGCATACATGTCCTAGGGGCACCTGGATGGCTCGGTTGGTTAAGTATCCAGCTCTTTGTTTCAGCTCAGGTCAGGGATCTCATGGTTCATGAGTTTGACCCCTGTGTCAAGCTCTGCGCTGACAGCGTGGAGCCTGCTTGGGATTCGCTCTGTCACCCTCTCTCTCTGGCCCTCCCTACTCATTCGCTCTGTCTCTCTCAAAATAAATAAATAAACTTAAAAACAAATAAAATACACGCATCCTAAATGTGCTATCGAGTCAGTTACTGATCAAAGTTATTCTCTCAGATAATTGTATCTTTAGCATGTTCTCGAACTTTTTGTTGACATGTTGCATTACTAAGAGCCAAAAGTATTTGAGGAGATAAATGTGATTTAGAGCTCAGACATTTGCCATATGTCCTCTTAATAATAAGCACGGTGTGGGGGCGCCTGGGTGGCGCAGTCGGTTAAGCGTCTGACTTCAGCCAGGTCACGATCTCGCGGTCCGTGAGTTCGAGCCCCGCGTCGGGCTCTGGGCTGATGGCTCAGAGCCTGGAGCCTGTTTCCGATTCTGTGTCTCCCTCTCTCTCTGCCCCTCCCCCGTTCATGCTCTGTCTCTCTCTGTCCCAAAAATAAATAAACGTTGAAAAAAAAATTAAAAAAAAAAAATAATAAGCACGGTGTGGGGGGTGCCTGGCTGGCTTAGTCAGTAGAACATGCCACTCTTGATCTCAGGGTTGTGAGTTTGAGCCCCACGTTGGGGGTAGGGTTCAGTTAAATTGATTTTTAAAGGCGTGTGTGTGGGGGTGTGTGTGCATGAGAGAGAGAGAGAGAGAGAGAGAGAGAGAGAGAGAGGGAGAGGATATGGCATTTCTTAACAGTAGGGTCTCCAGTTGTCTGTATCATCTTTCTCCCTTTATCTTCTGGATAATTTTCACAAGTTACATAATTATTTTCTGTATTTCCATATCTTCTATATTTTTGTAACTGACTTCTCATTTCATGTTTTATGATTTAGATTCATTCAAATTTTCGAGGTTTGTTTTATAGACCAGAGCGTGTTCTACGGTGATGATGTTCCGTGAGTTACTGAAAAGAATGCATTTCCCACCTTTGCTGAATGGAATGTCCTATAAAAAATTAGAATACATTGATTGATGGATTTTTTTAGATCTTGCCCTCGTTACTGATTTTCTCTCTACTATATTAATTACCAAGAGGGAAGTTGAATTTTTCAGCGACAGTTTGGGTTCAACTGCTTTGATAAAGGTAAATCATTTTTGATTCACATATTTTGAGGCTGTGTTGCTAAGTACATGCATATGACAGTTTCTTATTTTTTAATGTTTATTTTTGAGAGAGAGAGAGCACATGAGCAGGCGGGGGAGGGGCAGAGACAGAGGGGACAGAGGATTCCAAGCAGGCCTCCACACTGAGAGTGGAGAGCCCAACGTGGGGCTCAAATTCATAACTATGAGATCATGTCCTGAGTTGAAGTTGTTTCCTCAACCGACTGAGCCGCCCCAGGTGCCTCTGCATTTTACAGTTTCTTATGCCTTCTTTGTGAATTAATCCATTATCATATGCAGTGTCCTTTCCTAATCTTGGTACTATCCCTCATTCTGAAGGATGCTTTGTCTGGTAAAATAAAACCAGTCTAGATTTTTCCAGTTGGAGTTCATATGGTACCCCTTTTTCTGTTTTTCTCATCTTAAGTCCGTCTGTGTCTTTGTTTTTAACTTGAATTCCTTGTAGACCGAGCAATGTTGGTTATTACTTTGTTATCCAAGATGACTATCTGTTTTTTTAATGGGTGTGTTTAACTGCTTACTTTCTACATGATTATTGATAAGGTCGGATTAAAGACTGCAACCTTGCAAGCTGTTTTCTATTTGTTCCATCTGTTCTTTTGCCATTAAAAATCATTAATCTACCTGCTTTTTGCTTGAGTATTTTATTTATACCTTCTCCAATTTTTTAATTTATACCTCCTGTAAGTGTTTTTAAAAAAATTTTAATGTTTATTTATTTTTGAGAGAGAGACAGAGTGTGAGCAGGGGAGGGGCAGAGAGAGAGAGGGAGACACAGAATCCGAAGCAGGCTCCAGGCTCCGAGCCATCAGCACAGAGCCCGACGCGGGGCTTGAACCCACAGACTGTGAGATCATGACCTGAGCCAAAGTCGGTCGCTTAACTAACTGAGCCACCCAGGTGCCCCATATACCTCCTGTAGCGTTTTAGTGGGTGTCTTTAATTGCAGTTTACCTTTAAATTATATTATGCCACTTCACATGTATTAAGAGCCCTATAACAGTTTATTGTTAACATCCCTCCCTTTTTTGAGCTATTGCTTTCATTTATCATATTCTTAGCTGCAAATTCAGTCTGTTGCTACTCTTTTTCCTTGACATTATATTTTAGAATGATTTTTTTAACAAAGGAAAAATGGTTTTTACATTTACCTTTATTTTAATCGTTTCTGGAATTTTTGCTCTGTTTGTGTAGATCCAAGTTTCTGTAGTGCAGATCTGTGGGTAATAAACCCTCTAATTTGAATCTGTTTGAAAAAAAAGGTTTCTATAATTCTTCTTCACTTTTAGAGACATTTTCTCTGAGTATAGATTCCAGTTTGACAGTTTTTATTTCTTTCAACAATTTCAAACGCCAATCCATTGTTGTCTATGTTACATAGTTTCTAGGTAGGCGTTGGCTGTAATTCTTTTCTTTGTTCCTCCCTTTGTAATGTATTTTTACTTTCCTGGGAAGCCTTTCAGATTTTCTCTTTGGTTTTGGATTTCAGCAGTTTGATAATAATATGTCAAGATTTCTTTTTCTTTTTCTTTTGTTTGTATTTATCCTGAGGTCCTTGGATCAGTGGTTTGATATGTTCCTTTAATTGTGAAAAATCTTCAACCATTATTTCTTACGTCCCATTGTGTCCTCTCCTTTAGGCTCTTATAATACACGTTAGTGGCTGTTTGCTATGGTTTTACTGCTCGGAGATGTGCTAGCCTATAGTCCCCACCTTTCTTCTCCTTGTGTTCACGTTTGGTTAATTTCTACAACCTGTCTTCAGTGTCACTGACACCTACCTAGGTTGTGTTGACTCCACCAATGACTTCTCCATCTGTCAGAGGCTTCCTTCCTGTCTGTCTTCATATTTCAGTGTCTAGGATTTCCTTTTTACTCTTTCTTACGACGCCTCCCCCACTACTGAAACCCTCTGTGTTCATGTGTGTTGTCTTTCTTGTCCAGTGTTTAACACGTTAATTGCAGCTATTTTAAGCTCCTTTTCCGGATCACGTGTGTATGTGGATTTTTGGCTTGCTTTGTCTCCTGTCGATGCGTTTTCCCGTGGATTGTCATGTGCCCCATAATCTTTGACCGAATGTTAGACTTCTGAGTTGGACAGTAGAAGTGGAGATAGTTACAACTTAGGCCTAGCAATGGGCAGGCCTCTCCTTCCGCCAGACGGTCGGTGTGGAGGGCTGACTCGTTCTTGTCAGGAGTTGTTCTGGGTTTGGGTTTTGGCTTGCGGCCTTCCTGCACCACTGCTTTTCATTCTTTTCCTCGTCCTCAGGCTGTGGTCTGGTTTGGTGGAGGGCTTTTTCCAATGTTCTTGCTCTGCCCTCAGCTTTAGGCCTTTCCTGTGTGCTCTGTACCCCAGCAGCGTCTCTCGTTTCACTCCTACCCCTCCCCCCGTATGATTACTTATTACTCAGTACTCAGCCTGATGATGGGATCAGAGGAGAGGAGCTGTGCTGTCCCGGGCCTGCCTCCCTATTAGGCAGGCTCTGTGTCCAGGGCCCTGTACTTCCCCATGATCAGCAGAGTTCTTGTGATCTGGAATGCATTCATGGCCTCCCCACCCCCGCCAAAGAATAGAGGACTCTTTACAAAAATTTACTTATTCTTCACTTATGCTCTGGGGGTGACAAGAAATGCTGCCTTATCTCCGTGGCTTGAGGCTTTTGTACTGTAGGGAGAAGGGCGGGGCTGGGCTTTCTGCCATTTCAACAGTGGTGGCCCTTCTCTCTTCCAAGCGTGCACCGTCGAAGGAGGCTTCTCCCACCTTCCTGCCCCACTCCCAGGCTTTTCCAGGAACGCTTGGGGGAAGCCTCTGGGAAGAGCCGGGGAATGGGCACACACCCGCCTCGTGTCTCAGCCCCCAGGTTCTGCCCTCTCACACTAGCCCGCGCTCGCCCTCAGCAATTCATCAAATGTTCCAGCTGACCTCTTCTTACCTGCCCACTTGGTGGTCCTGTCTTCATTTGCTCCAGCACGGGTGTGTGAGGGGGTGCCGGCTCCCATCCGTCCACCCCTCAGGGGCACCCATCTTTCCTGCGACGTCAGGCTAGGTCATTGCCACGTGACGTCCACTCCCTGATGAGCTCAAGGAAGGTCAGGAGTTTCTGCTTTTCTCCAGTGATAGGCTGGGCACGATGCTCTTGACCGATGGCGGCGTGCGAGGCGGAAGCCAGAAGTGCCCACTTGCACTCTGTGAATTTATGCATTCCTCTGCGCATTGAGCAAAGCCTCCCTGAGTACCGCAGGCCAGGCACGGAGCTCCGTGACGAAGGTACTGCAGATGACCAGGACAGACCAAGCTGTCTCCAGGGTCCTCACGACCCAGGAAGGAGGCAGACGATACATATTAGAAAGTAAAGAAATAATGAAATGAAGGAAAACATTGGCAGGCTTGCTATGAATGATTTTAGTAGGGTGCTATGATAGGGGTCACAGAGTGGGGTCTGACATGGGGGGACATAGCGAGTGGTGACCTTTTTGAAGAGAGGAAATGGAAGCTGAAACCCCAAGTCAGAAGAGGAGCCGGACTAGTTGAGAGTTTAGTTGGGGCAGGTTGGGGCAGGGGTTTGGGAGAAAGTGTCCCAGGCAGGGAAGTTATCAATGAACCCTGGGTGGGGAGTACGGCAGGATCCGACAAAAGGGCCCCGAGTCTGGACGGGGAGGCCTCCAGAGGGAGGCGGGAGGCGGGGGTGGCGTTGACCCTACAGGTCACTGCGGGAAGAAGCAGATTGTCTTCTCAGCACCCTGGGGAGCGGCTGGGGGATTGTAAAAGTTGACTGTGCCAACCAGAGTCCCTGCAGAAAACAGATGGGCACACCCACATGGGGTGACTGGGAAGCAGCTAATGAAGGGACTGTTCAGAGGTCTGGGCCAGCATAAGAGAAGCCAGTCTGGGCCAGCATAAGAGAAGCCAGCCTGGGAGGGTGAAGGTCAAGGTCACCTACAACCGGGAGCTGTTACCACTGGAGCCTGAAATGGGAAGGAGGGAGCAGGAGCCCTAGAACCCGGTCATACGGGTTCCAGGAGAGTCTCTAGGGAGCCCTGGCTTCTACTGGAGGGGGGCTGGCCTTCAGTGACCCAGCGGGGTGTGCTCTCCCACTTCCTGTCTGTGCCTCCAATGGGCAAACACAACAGGAAGCCAAAACATCCACTTCTCAAACACCAGCCTTCCAGGCACGTGGGAGTGTGGACAAGGACGGAGAATGGACGTGGAAGAGAGAACACAGTGTGCAGCAGTGAGAGGGATGGGAATGCAGTTTGCCTTTTCCAGAGGTCCCTGCACCTGTGGCAGGGCGTGGAGGAAGGGGCAGATGTGTGGTGAGGGATCAGAGGGGTGAGGACCTCCCAGCGGCTGCAGGAGGGATGTGGGTGCGCGGGCGGTGGTGGCAGAGGAGACCCGGCAGGGTCGGGGTGTGTTTTTCAGTGACGCGAATCGAGGGTGACTTACAGGCTTTTGTAACGGGGTGGAAGCCAGCCCTCTACTGGAGTGGGCAAGACCGTGGTGGGTCCAGGTGTGTGGGAAGAATCCAGAGTCGTGTTCCGGAGATCTTAAGTCTGAGGCAGCACTGAGACAGCCACATGGAGGGTCACTCGAAGTCCAGAATCTTCTGCTGTGTCTGCATTCTCCTAACGGATCTTCTGTATGTAAATAACGTGTCTAATGAGAACATACTTTTGAAGTTCGTTATCTTCACTTTTTTTTTTTTTTTTGAGAAAGAGAGTGTGCACAAGTGGGGGAGGGGCAGAAGCAGGCTCCATGCCTGGCATGGAGCCTGACGTGGAGCTCGACCCCATGGCCCTGGGATCATGACTTGACCCAAAATCAAGACTCAGACGCTTAACTGAATGAGCCACCCAGACCCCCATTGCCTTCACTCTTTACTACCCCCTGGAATAGCAAAGAGGAGCTGTGCTCTGGTGCTGTATGAAAAGAGGAGAAGATATTTGCCAGATAAACCTGGTCAGAGGCTAATACCCCAAATGTACAAGGACTCAGGAACTTCAGTGGCCAAAACCCACAAACGATCCCGTTCAAAAAGGTGGGCAGAGGAACTGAACAGACATTTTTCTAAGAAGACATACAAAAGACCAACAGGTGCATGAAAAGATGCTCAACATCACTCCTCATTAGGGAAATGCAAATCAAAACCTAGAGGGCGTACTGCTAAATAAAATAACCCAGAGAAAGGCGAATACCATTTGATTTCACTTATATGTGGAATCTAAACCAAAAAATAAATAAATAAATCTAAACCACACAAAAAAACAGACCCATAAATACAGAGAACACACTGATGGTTGCCAGAGGGGAGGGGTGGGGGGGATGAGTGAAATGGACCAAGAGAAGAGGGAGATACAGACTTCCGGTTGTGAAATGAATAAATCACAGGGGCAGAAGGCCCATCATAGGAAAGAGCGTAGGCGCACAGTAGGACGGTAGTAGTGTTGGGTGGTGACAGACGGTAACCACACTGGTGGTGAGCACAACATATACACTGGTCACATCACTATGTTGCACACTTGGAACTAATGTAACGTTGTGCATCACCTCTACTTCCATTAAAACAAAAACAAACACCATGACCTATCATCTTAACACCTGTTAGAAAGGCTCTCCTCAAAAAGACAAGAAATCACAAGTGTTGGCAGGGGTGTGGGGAAAAGGGAACCCTCGTGCACCGTGGGTGGGAATGTGAATTGGTGCAGCTTCTGTGGAAAACAGTATGGACTAGACTCCGAAATTAAAAACACGTACCGTATAAGCCAGCCATCCCACTTCTGGGTCTGTATCCAAAGGAAAGGAAATCGCAATCTTGAAAGATATCTGCCCTCCCATGTTCGTTGCAGTGTTAGCCACAATTGTCAAAGCTATGGAAACAACTTGTAAGTGTCCACCTGCGGGTGTGTGTGTGTGTGTGTATACACACACACACACACACACACACACACACACACACAATGGAATATCATTTAGTCGGTAGAAACAAGGAACTCCCGTCATTTGTGACACTATGGTTGGATCATGAAGGCATGTGCTAAGGGAGAGAAGCCAGACACAGAAAGACAGATACCATATGATCTTACTTACATGTGGAATCTAAAAAACACCCAAACTCATAGAGCACAGACTGGCGGTTGCCGGGGGCTGGAGGCAGGGGAAATGGGGAGATGTTGGCCAAAGAGCAGAAACTTGTAGTTACGAGATGAATAAATTCCGGAGATCTGACATACCGCGTGATACACTCAAGAGTGCCGTGTACTCGGTGAGTTGGTGAGTGAATGGATCTTATTCTGTGTCTTGACTATTGTATGTACTGTCGCAATAAACACAGAGGCGCATGTATCCAAAAAAAAAAATCTTACATGTTCTCGCCCCAGAAAAGACGTGGTAACCACCTGAGGCGACGGGGGTTAGCGAACTCTCCTGGGGCAGTCATTGCCCAGAACAGGAGGGTAACCACACCAACACATACACCTTAAACTTCTATGATGTTATATGGCAAGCGTATCTCAATAAAGCTGGGAAGGAAGAGATTCCATGGCTTCCTTTCTCTTACACTTGAAGTATCACTATGACGTCAGGAAATTTAAAATAACTTCGGGGGGCACCTGGGTGGCTCATTCGGTTGAGTGTCCAACTTCGGCTCAGGTCATGAGCTTGCGCTTTGTGGGTTCGAGCCCCGCGTTGGGCTCTGTGCTGACGGCTCGGAGCCTGGAGCCTGCCTCTGATTCTGTGTCTCCTTCTCTCTCTGCCCCTCCCCTGCTCATGCTTGTTCACGCTGTCTCTCTCTCTCTCTCTCATAAATAGACATTAAAAAATAATAAAAAAATAAAAGATTAAAAAAACACATTAAAAAATTACTTTGTGAAAACCACAAAATTTTAGCTCTGCAAATCATTTCTCCAGATGCAGTTTCTGTGGCAAAGTGTGTTCTACATTTGACATTATGTCCTGTTCTTAAGTTTATCCCCACTTCTGTCTCCATTTCCTCGAGGATAATGGGTTATAAAAAGCAATAAGATATGTTTGCAGTAAAGGCTATGTTTCTTGCAGAGAAGGCCCCATGAAAAGAGACAGTGAAGCCAGGAGGCATTGGATATTGAGTTGTTTTTTTCAGAAAACTAGAAAGCGGATATCGAATTGTTTTTCAGAAAACTGAAAAGTGATTTGGTATCCTTAAACCCAGCCAAATTTCTCCTGTGTCATGCCCTCCTGATATGCTTTAGAGTAGCTGCATGATTCTGGAACGTTCAGTTTTAAAGAAATAGGTATTTTAAAGGATGCATTTGTTCAAGCTGCTTTTGCTGAATTGTCAGTGTGGAGTGGGAGTATTCTGCAAATAGAGGCTCTCTTCTGTGGTTCTCCTTCTACGTGCTATAGTTACACCATACAGGTGCCAGAAAATCCTCGTCTTCATGGCAAGATTGTCACCTTGCAGGCAGGAAAGTCATTCCCTGCTTTGACCCAGCAGGTCAGCCTTGTGCGAGTGACAGCGTGGGCTGTGTATAAAGGCACAGGTATTTTCTGTTGATGGGGGTTTTAGAAATTTAATCTGCTCTGATCTTCAGTGTAGAGGTTTTGTGTTTTTAGATAAAAGCTCTTTGCCTAAAGCATTGTTTGAGGCCGAGTCGGAACTAAGGGCCTTGTATTGCACAGCCGAACCCAGTCTCTTGTGGAGCTGACCGGCCTGTATGTAGACGGAACCTGTCATCTTTACTGTGCTTCTGATCTTCTCTCACGCCTCTTCCTGATCTTACAGTGATGTCAGTGAAACACCGAAATGGTTTAGTTACATCGGTCACGTGCATGTAGGTCGGCAAGCAGCGATTTGCTTTCTGTGAATGGACCCTGATGTTCATTTCAGGACGTTCACTTTGCCTCAATCAGCCTTTTACCCTGCAAGGCACATGGGGGATTAAAAACAGCAGAAGGAATTTCGTGACTGATTGATTGAATGAATGAATGAATGTACAATACTGGCTGGTACAAGCGGTGTGATGTGGCTGTGCGGGGTTCCTGTAACTTTTTATATGTTGGCTTTATCGGCATGGCCAGCCCGGGACCTGCCCCTCTCCTCCTGGGAGGGGCTAACCTACTAGTAGTAACCTGTGAACAGTGAACAGTAATGAACAGTAGTGAACCCGTGAACGCCTCCAGGTGAGAAAGGCTGTCTTGTTGGTGGGCTCAGTGTCTCAACAGGTGGGCTCACGCAGGCCTGCTGGACTGATGAGGAGACGGTTAACAAGGATCCTGTTCTCCCAGAGTAGAGAGCTTTAAATCAGCCTATAACTGATACTAGCACGGCTATTGGCCGACATGTACAACTGGAGTGGCATCGAGGAAATGGGAGAATATTTCTGCTCTTCCCTTTGGTTTGCACCCCTACGTGTGTGTGTTTACGCCTATATGCGTGTGTATATATAATCGTAATGATCACAGAATGTATTTGGACACACTAGGCACTCAAATATTTGTTGAGTGAATGGCGCGTCTTTGTTGCTTAATAAGTGTTTATTGAACTGTTTTAAAGAAATGGAAACATTTGGTACGGTTTGATTGTTTCGTCATCGAATATTTTACGGTAAGGTAAGGCTAATCTTCGAAGGCAAACAGAGCCACCTCTGTTTGCACAGCATTATTGAACGTAATATGCTCTGATAATGTTATTTTACGGGAGGAATCCCCAGCTTGAGATACATGTCCTTTCAAAAGTATATTTATTTTGCGCCGATGACACATCAGAATAAACCGAAGGGATAGAAAACTTTGAGTCACGTTGGGGGTTACAGGGAAACACGGGGCTTTCTGTATCACCACAGCTACACACAGGACACTGGGCAACACCCTGCCATCTACTGCAAGAGGGCGGATGGTTTTCCATTTTAACTTGATATTTTAGGGTGTCATTTACGTAAGATGCCTCTTAATTTTATGATTGTGTGAGCTTACGGAAATGAGTATTTACATTTTACTTTGTAGACTAATGTCTCAAAAATATAGAATTGTCAGGATTTGGATGGTTAAAACTTAGCAGGGGGCGCTTGGGTGGCTCAGTCAGTTGAGTGTCCGCCTCTGGATTTGGTTCCTAGTTCACACGATCAAGCCCCGTGTCAGCGTGGGGCCTACTTGGGATTCGCTCTCTCCCTCTCTCACATTAAATAAACAAACACTTGGGGGAAAAAAACCTTAGCAGAAACCACGGTGAAATTTATGATGTGTTTTTGGTAATATCCTTGGAATCTGAAATAGGTCATTATATTGTACGCTTAGTTCATGAATATGTTCCTTGTGTTAATGCTTTTAGGGATCCAAATTCAGCATGAGGACATTCGGAGCAAAGGTACACCCTTCTGCAAGGGGGCATACTTGAAAGGGTGACAAGATTTATAAATAAAGCCTGAGGTCTCGGATACACTGGATTGGCTCGTACTTTCTGGTTTACGATTTTAGCTACACTTCAGGGAACCTGTTCCATCCATAAGATTCAACTTGTTTATTTCTAAGATGGTACAATTACTATAGGAATCTAGTTTTAAATTAAGTTAAAAGAGTCACGACTTCAGGGAATTTTTATGGTTCTTAACCTGTCCATATGTGTATTTCCCCTTCTGATTTAGAAATGGTATGAGACTTCAACTTTTAAACGGGAGCCTGTGATTGAAGAATGTGTAACTTATTCAGCTGCTCAGAGAATACTCTAGCTTTTCGGTGATTGACAACTGCAACACATTTCAAGAAGGAATGCGTCCCATCTTAGAAAAACCAATTGCATTTTGTTTTAGGTTATTCTTATTTGGAGTACTGAAAACATTTCGTGTCATGAATGTCATGCAAAAATGGAATAGGGCCTTCCACTATTTAAGGTAATGGGGTTTGAATGCTCCTTTACAGTGGGGAAGTTCTGTAATTCTTCCTACATGACTGCAGTTCTGAGGTATGTGGAGCCCAGGGAGGTGACCCAAGATGGGTGAGGGGGTGTCAGGCAGAAGGTCCCAGAAGGCAGCAGCAAGCAGGTATTTCAGACTTGGCTGCTTCTGCTGGCCCCGCCTGCTACCTCAAGCTCCAACACCAAGGACACGTCTCCTTGTTCCTTCTCTCCCTCTCCCTCCCTCCTGCTTCATCTTTAACACAGGGAATCCTGAGCAACATGCAAAACACAATTCAGGCGTCCTTCACTCCGGTAAGCCCCACTGATCTGAAGTGTTCTTACCTTTAGCTAATAATAACAGTTGCCATTTATATATAACCGGACAGCTTACAAGTAGTCTTACACAGAACTTATTGATCATTACAACGTTAGTAGGGCAGATTTTCTTTCATAAGTGCGGAAACCCAGGTTTTAAAAAGTTGAATGATATTCCTGTAAGGCCTCCTTAGCCACTCTTCACCCATCTGTTGGTGTATGAAATACTCTTCCACTTGACAAGATGTAATTTGAACTCAGTTAAGATTTCCTCAACTTTTAGTCCACGTATATGCCACTGAACTGAAAACATGATGGTTAATAATGCTTTGGGGAGACTTCCAAGTGACCAGGTAAAAAATAAATATACCGCTTTCAAGGTTTATGTGTGATCTAATAACACCCCCACTTAGAAAATGTAGTAGAGAGAAATAATCCAGTGTGCAAGATCTACAACACTACAGAGTTTTCTTTTTTTTTTTTTAATGTTTATTTATTTTTGAAAGAGAGAGAGAGAGAGAGAGAGAGAGAGACAGACAGACAGAGCACCAGCGAGGAAGGGGCAGGGAGAGAGAGGGAGACAGAGAATCTGAAGCAGGCTCCAGGCTCTGAGCTGTCAGCACAGAGCCCGACGCGGGGCTCAAACTCCTGGATTGCGAGATCATGAGCTGAGCCAAAGTCGGACACTCAACCCGCTGAGCCACCCAGGTGACCCTACAAAGTTTTCAAAGGAATAAACTCGCTGACAACCTTTGTTGTGCTGGACCTTTGCCAAGAAAATCATGCAGTTGTTTCTGGATTGACCTCCAGAAGGCACGTGCCTGAAGTACTGTGAATAAATGGAGAGCTGCAGCACCCTGCTGGGGAGGGACTGGGACCCTACACTCCCCCTTGCACTTCCCGGAAGGTAACTGCTTCAGAGAACTGTTCCAAGGCTTCCCTCTTCTCCGTCCTGATGGTCACTCCGAGCTGATAAACATCTCCTATCCCACTGGCACGTTCTCAGCAATCTGGAGAGCTTCCTCACCATTTCCACCTCTCTACACCCCTGTCCTGGGCCTTCCTGCTCATCATGGCCTTTAATCTGACAGCAGGTCTGCTGTCTTGGGCCTGCCCTTCCTCCTGGCCAGCTTCCAGGTCTCCCTGCTATCCAAGGGTGTGAATTTCTTCCTTCTCTGCTACTTCCTGACATCTCTGTCCCTACTGGATCTCCATCAGCATGCCAATGTGCTATTTCTTACGTCTTACAAAGCAACATTCTTGACCCTATTTTCCATGGGCGACCACCGTGTTCCTCTCTTTCCATTTCTAACAACACTCCTTGAAAGCATTCATTGCCTTTGCTCTCTGATCACAGCTTTCCCTGGACCCCACACTCCTCCAGAGTGGATGAGACTAGGGAACAAGTAAGAGTAGCCAAAGGGGAGCAGAGGTCCCAGGATCAGCCCATTTGGAGGAAACTGTTCTTGTCAAGGTCACCTGGCCAAGGTCACTATGATGTCCATGTTGCTAAATCCAACTGTTAGTTGTCAGCCTGCTTTTTACCAGTTCTACACACTGGACCCCTTTCTCCCTCTGAATCTTAGTACATGTGGCTACACACACATTCAAAAAGAATTTTTTTTTTAAGTAGACTCCATGCCTACCATGGAGAACCAATGTGGGGCTTGAGCTCAAGACCCTGAGATAAGACCTGACCTGAGATCAAGAGTCACACACTTAATAGACAGCCACCCAGGCGCCCCTCCAAAGTTTTAGAAGTCTAAAAAGCAAGCACAGAGACATGATAAACAATTGTGAAAATGGACTGTTGGTTGAGGAAATACTGGAAACGTACCCGAGAAGCAAAAGACTTACGTTCTTGAAATATAGAGAGCTTTTTCACATCAATAAAAAGAGATCAAAAACCCCAAAGAGGAGCCGCCAGAGACAGGAATGTAAAATGCACAGCACCAATACAAGTGAAAGAACTAAGCTCCGTCTCACCAATAATAAATACGTTCAAACTAGCGTGTCAAGGGTATGACACTTGCCAAACGGAAAGAACAGCAAACACAAAACTGGTCTCCTTCTGTGCTGCCGCTGGAGTGTAGGCCACGGCTCATCCTTGGAAGGGATTTTGCTCTGAGTCTTACCATGTGCATGTCCTTCAATACATCACCTCCACATCTGGTGACTATCTGCAAATATGCAAAAGATGGCACTTGATCTTCATAGAGGCACAAGGAAATCGTAGGTTCCAAAATATCTACTGGTACCGGGACCTGGGTGCCTCAATCGGTTAAGCGTCCGACTTCGGTTCAGGTCATGGTCTCATGGTTTGTGAGTTCGAGTCCTGCGTCGGGCTATGTGCTGACAGCTCAGAGCCTGGAGCCTGCTTTGGATTCTGTGTGTGTGTCTCTCTCTCTCTGCCCCTCCTCTGCTTGCACTCTGTCTCTCTGTCTCTCTCAAAAATAAATCAACATTAAAAAAAAATTTTTTTAATCTACTGGTACCTAAGTAAAAGTTATGAAATGAAGGTTTGTTAATGTCCTAATTGTGATAGGTCATCACAAAATTAAAGTAGAATCCCAATTCCGTTCTTAATTTATCTTAAAAAAAGATAGAAGGATAAATATCTAGATAATAAATAAAAGGAATGATGAATGGGTATAGGGATATGTACATTGACTTACCCTCGTTTGAATTTTCTGTGTTTATTTTAATGAGCATCTATTACTATGAATAAAAATGATAAATTTTTTAAAAATATTATTTTGGGGGCACCTGGGTGGCTCAGTCGGTTGAGTGTCCGACTTTGGCTCAGGTCAGGATCTCATGGTCCATGAGTTCGAGCCCCGCATCCAGCTCTGTGCTGACAGCTCAGAGCCTGGAGCCTGCTTCGCATTCTGTGTCTCCCTCCCTCTCTGCTCCTCCCCCACTCACAGTCTGTCTCTGTCTCTCCAAAATGAATAAAGGTCAAAAAAAATTTTTTTTAAATATAGCATTTTTATTTATGAAAGGAATTATATAATCTATGGTGAAAATAACTGATTTTTTTTTCATGAAGAACACATAAGACAGAGAAATCTGATGAGCTACTCTAGCCACGTTGTCTCTGGGAGCAGCTGGACATCAGAGTCTGCACCCCCAAGTGTGTCCATTCATAATGGGGCTTTTATAAATTTTAAAGATTTTTAAATTTAAAAAACTCTAAAGAAATACTGTAAAAGCCTAAGTATATATATGCGCGCGCGCACACACACACACACACACACGTACACACACACGGGTATACACACCTCTGTGTGATCCCTGGGTCCCCAGTGCCAACCTGGAGAGGGACACTTGGATGGGAGATACCCAGGATTCTCCCAGGAGGGCAAACTTAAAACATCCTAAATGTGCTGCATTCTTGCGTTGCTTTTGTTCTCTCTCTCCAAGTGAGCGTAGGGTAATGTTCACTCTTCGAGACCAGCTGTACAAACCTGAGCTGTTGCCTGGTGACTTAAGACGGGCGGCTGACAGATAACAGAGGTGGCCAGGTAGACCGGGAGCATTCGATTGCCCTTCTGTTATCCTTGATTTCGGGGCTTTCTGATTGATCTTTGAAGACAGGCTTAACATTTCATTTAATCAGGGGGGGGGGTGAATACTTTGAAGAATGGAGTGGTAAAATTTGTCGTTCTTAGTGGGAAGGGATATTACTTCCAAGAGAAGGAAAGAGAGAAGGAAATCTGATACGTGATTGGAGGTTCATTATTACTTTGAGAGTCAGTAGGCGTTCTCATAGACGAGAATACACGTAATTGATAGGAGCTTTCTTCCCCTTACAACAGGTAGGAGTTGTGTGATACGAACAGCTTCTGTGAGAGCTGTCCTCGTATTCTGTTAATGCCACCGTTTACGTCTTTCAGAAGTTCTTTTCTCTGTTATTAGATGGAATTATTTTCAAGTGGGAATATGTAACTGTTCACAGTTTACAGCAAGCGGACTTTGGTCTGTCCCCCGCCACACCAGTAGGGTGAATGGGAAGCTGCAAGTAGAAATAGGCATATGTATTCATTTAAAGCATCCTTTTGGGGGTGGGATTGCGTGACAAATGGCTAAGTGTCTTAAATCTCTGTGGTCTAAGTTACCTCAAGTAACCATTCCAAAGGCAGACCTGAGCAGGTCTGTCGGGGAAGTGCCTTCATATAGATTGACAGAGGGCAGCTGAGGGTTTTCCTCAGTTTATCAACAAATTACATCTCTTTAATAAGTAGAACTTTATAATGTTCAAGATGTATTGTCACATATCCGTGTTCGCTGTGGAAATAATCCAATCCGAAAAGGTATTTTGTGTTTTGTTACCTACTCTCTTCCATTTATCCTTGTTTTTGTAGGAAGACCTAGAAACTAATAAAAACAGTAATTACATAAAACTGCTGTGTGGTGAATCTCATAAGTGAGCAGATTAGCTCAGTGTTATTTGTGCTTTATCGGTTTGGTTCTTCTTCTTTTTGTGCATCCTATGCAGAAAAATGTTTCAGTAATTTTGGCATATAGTTTAAAAAATAGCCCATTGATATCTAGGACTAAAATACATATTGAAATCACTGCTTTATATACCCTTATACCCCTAACGGTGTTGTTGACGTCCTAACTTTTAAAATTAACTGTCTGTATTAATCATTTTTATCTTTCTGTAATGATTACTGATTGCCATTTGGGATAATTTAGAACGTGCTTTATATAAGCACAGAAATCATTGAACCAGTTACTTTGTTTTCTCCATCGATCCATTTAGCCCATCCGTGGAGAGTGGTTCCTATGCTTGCGCCTGGTGGCCCTCTGCTTCTCTAATGCTCCGGAGGTGATGCTGCTGCCAGTGGGGCTCCAGGGGTCAAGGTCGGTGGGTCAAGTGTGCAGGAAGTTGAGTGGGGTGGCTCCTGAGATTGACACCCATGAGAGAAGGGAAGGAAGCAGGTTGGACCGTGGGAGGTGGACTGTACTGAGGCCACGGCTCGTCCTGCACGGATCTCGGAGGTCGGAGTGGAGGTCGGGGTGGTCCATTGGAGTCACCTACCTAAGCTGGGCAGTAGGACTGGCCTGATACCAGTGCCGGCCGGCCACTGAGCTGCTCAGCTGCACCTGGGCAGCCCTGGGCAGGTGGCTCTGAAGGGGATCCACGATGGATCGTGGGGATCCACGAAACCACAGCCCTGAGGGGATCTGGGTTTGTAGTGCGGCAACCAGCGCAGTTGGGGTTCTGCTCTGGACTGGCAAGTTGCGGTTTTTTTCTGTGATCCTGCCGACTTGCTCAGGACGGAGGCCAGAGGTCCTCAAGTCTGTACCCTTGTCCCTTTCTTTTCTGTGACTACCTAAGCTCAGATCCTCTTTATTTCTCCAATTGAAATGCTACCCAGGCTTCCGCCTGTCTTCCGCTCGGCCCCTGCAGCCCAGTTTGCCGGGGCGGGGTGTTCTTTCTAGAGCCACTTGGGATAGTATCACCCGCCTACTGGGAGCCCCTGATGCAGTCTAGACTTCTGGCCTAAGCGTATGAATCCACAGGTGCTCTCTGTCCCAACCTCCCGCTTTCCACCCCTCTGGCCACCCCTCTGTGTTGGGGCTCTTCTCATAATGTTTTTCCTGCTGTTCAAGACTGAGACAGGTGCCTCTCACACAGGCTTGGATGTCACCGTCACTAACCCATCCTGGTGAGCAAGTCCTGGATCCCGTGTCCAAGGACTCCTCCAGGCCTGGCGGATGGTGTGGGCTCAGAAGGCAAAGAAAGGTGCGGCGGACAATCTCGATTTCATTTTAGGAATTACCTGAGCGTAGAGATGCTATGAGGCTCCGTTGTAAAGTCACAATAAGCACGTGGGAAGCACTTTTATATGTTTCCAGCGAAGTCTGAATTACCTGGAAAGCTACTGAGGCATCAAGGAGCAGAACTCGACACAGTGTTACAAACAACACGAAGAAAGAAACAGACTTCATTTTGATTAGTTGTATTGGTAGCTTTGAGGACATTTTAGGCAGTGAGAGAAGATAATGGATGGGTGTGTTGACTCCGTCCTTCCAAACCATGCTTTTCAGGGAGAACGCTGGGCCCAGGGCCATACTGTTGATGTGCACGAGCCGAGCGTTCCTCCAAACCTACGGTGCCATTAATCACTCCTGCGCCGCCTGACGCTCACGTGCACGCCCTTCGGGGAAATGTCTAACTGCTTCTCTGCTGTCGCTTCCTTTTCACTGTTTCTCACTCAAACCTTCCTACCCCTCAAATATATAAACCTTCCTACCCCCAAACAAAACTCAGGCAAACCTGTGTTTTATTTTTTGGGTAGACCTTTTTAGTCTGGTCTCATCTGTGAGCTGTATTTAGGCGCATACACATATGTGTGGGTCCCAGTTGCCCTGGCATCACACCTGTATAATGTTAAACAAATGTGCTCTGATTAAAAGGAGTTACGCTGGGGCGCCTGGGTGGCGCAGTCGGTTAAGCGTCCGACTTCAGCCAGGTCACGATCTCGCGGTCCGTGGGTTCGAGCCCCGCGTCAGGCTCTGGGCTGATGGCTCGGAGCCTGGAGCCTGTTTCCGATTCTGTGTCTCCCTCTCTCTCTGCCCCTCCCCCGTTCATGCTCTGTCTCTCTCTGTCCCAAAAATAAATAAACGTTGAAAAAAGGAGTTACGCTGACTTTGTGGGAACATCTGCCTCTTGTTCATCATGTGCTAGGAAGCTCACATTCTCTTATTTGGAAAAATCTAGTGTATTTCCATGAACTCTTAAGGTAGGATAAGTTAAGTGTTTTTGGAAATTAATACTATCACAGCCCTTAGTACCTGAAATTCTGTTTTGTCCCTAGGAATTTAGCTAAATACATTGACAAAGGAGGATGGTTACTTTTAAGTGAAAGAGCTTAAACTGGATATATTTATGATTAAAAAAAAACAACAAAAAACTCCTCAGTAGGGTAATGTCATTGGGTAATAAAAAGGTTCTTAAGTAGTAGTTTGTTTTGAGTACAATTAGTCCCATTTTAAGTAAACCCAGAAAAGTCCTACTGTACCTTTTCAATATTTCTGGAATCTGAAGATTTTGACATTCTTATTTAAAAATAGCTCATGAAATAGTTATTACTTCTTCATCTTAGGGATACACTCAGAGGCTGTTTCAGTGAATTATTTTAACCAGTCACTGGAGAGTTTTCATTCACCTCAGAAAAAAAAAAAAGCAAAATTGCATAAGAGATGACTGAGCTCATCAGAACAGTTTTCTCTCCAACTCCCAAAAGGTGCGTTCACTCTCTGTTGGGGTAACCCGTGGGGAATGCTGGGGGTACTGCAAAGACCGTGAAGGACGCTTGTCGCTCAAAGACAGAATCCAAGGTTAAAGCACAGATGGGATGTTTGAAATCCTAAAATGATAGAACTATCCAGTCTGTCTCACTAGACTTTTATGACTTTTCATTAAATGTATGATTTTGAGTGCAAACAAAATGCAAAGGAACATGCTTTAAAAAAGAAGAAATAGGGGCACCTGGGCGGGTCAGTTGGTTGTAAGTGTTGGACTATTAATTTCAACTCAGGTCATGATCTCAGGGTCATGGGATTGAGTCCCATGTCAGAGTCTACGCTGAGTGTGGAGTCCACTTAATATTCTCTCTCTCTCTCTCTCTCTCTCTCTCTCTCTCTCTTTTTCTTTCTCTCTTTCTTTCTCCCTCTGTCCCTCTCCCCTGCTCTCTCTCTCTCAAATAAATAAAAAATAAAAATAAATTTAAAAAATTAAATCACTAAACTATAGATGATGATTTAACTTAAAAATAACTTTTTCAGGGGCACCTGGGTGGCTCAATCAGTTAAGCTTCAGATTTCGGCTCAGGTCATGATCTCGTGGTTCATGAGTTCAAGCCCTGCCTACAGCCCACTTCGGATCATCTGTTCCCCCCGTCTCTCTCTCTGCCCCTCCCTCGCTCGCTCTCTCTCAAAAATAATAAACGTTAAATAAAGTTACTTTTTCAGTGCATTCATACACTGATGCACTGAAAAATTGATTGGCCGATTGATCAATGGGGTAGGCGGATGAGGTAGGTGGGTAAGTAGAGAGATGGTGGATATGCAGGCACATTGATGATAGGTGATAGATGATGGCTGGTTTAGTGCGTTGCTCTTATAACCCTGAAGGCAGCACACAACTCTAATCCCCACCCCAAATCATCAAGACACATACAGGATTGAGGAGTGGTCCTGGACACCATATAATCACACCCTTTTTGCCCAATTGGTTTTCTTTCCGTATTTGTATTTCAGCAGTATAGTTTGACTTGAACTGATGAGATAGCCTGTTTAAAATGGTGAGTAATGTATGATTACTCCTGCTGATGATTCATTTAATTTCCTCGGTTTCAAAACTCCCGTCAGAGGTGATGAGGGAGGAGATAGAAAAACTATTTTCACTACTTGTCCTCTTTGTAGCCCCTTTAATACCGCCTTTCACTGCTTAGCAATATGCAAATATTAGGAAATTCAAAGTAGTAGTCTGTGCCCATCTATACTGAAAAATCTTAAAATCTAAGTGAAATCGATGGAGTTTTAATAAAACATATATTTCCTCAATGGAATTAAGGAATCGTCAGATCATCGTTCGAGAAATCTGGAAAAACAGAACATATTTTTAAGAAGGTGCTAATGTCAAGGCTGTAGTGTCTAGGATTGGATGGTTTCTGTAATGTTTAACATATTGCAAACTAGGAAAAGAAGAGCTTTCCGATTCATTTTTATGATTTTGGCACCGTCCTCGCATTCTAACCTTAAAGATCACACAAAAATAGTACTACCGACAAATCTCACGGCTGTAGATACAAAATCTTAGGAAAAATACTGGCAAATTGCGTCCAATAGTATGTTAAAATTATCGTAATAATAGTGGCTAACACCATTATCTAGATGGTACTGTGTGCCAGGTACTATTTTAAGTTCTTGTGTTATCTTATTAACTAGAATCTAAGCTGATAATGTCTTTTTCTATTTTGCTAATTGGCGTAATCACAGAACCTAGAACTGTGCCTGGCATAAAACAGGAACCCATTAAATTTGTTGAGTAAATGAATTAATAATTTTCACAACGACAATATGCAGTTGATACTATCAATAGTCCCTTTTTATATACAAGGGTATAAGGGGCCCATAGAGATGAAGGAATTTGCCAAGGTCACACATTCCATGCACAACTATTTAGTTGTTTTTCTTTTCTTTTCTTTTCTTTTCTTTTCTTTTCTTTTCTTTTCTTTTCTTGTCTTTTCTTTTCTTTTCTCTTTTCTTTTTTTTTGAATCTAAGGAAGGTTTGACTTTAGAAAATCTAATAATATTGTTTAATATTTTAACCCATCAACAAAATTTTTGATATTTGTTTAAAAACAATTCAATTCCAATTCTTAGGGGGAGGAACTCTAAGTAAAATGAAAATCAAAAGGAAATTTCCTTAATATTTTATAAAAATAACTGAAGCTCTGCCTCCGGATTCTTATGGGTATAACATTCAGGAATTCCCATTAAGATGAACAACAAAGAAGGATTTATGTTGTCAGTTGTGTGGGAAAACAATGTACTTAACCAAGCTTTCACTGAATATGGGAAAAAATTCAAGTATACATATAGGAAAGGATAAAGAAAAGTGATCATTATTTGTGTTTTTTTAAACTTTTTTTCATGTTTATTTATTTTTGAGAGAGAGAGACAGAGACAGAGCATGAGTAGGGGAGGGGCAGAGAGAGAGGGAGACACAGAACGTGAAGCAGGCTCCAGGCTCTGAGCCGTCAGCACAGAGCCCGACATGGGGCTTGGGTCCACGAACCGTGAGATCATGACCTGAGCCGAAGTCAGATCTTAACCAACAGAGCCGCCCAGGCGCCCCATTTGTGGTTTTTATACATTGACCTCGATATATAATAGGTGAGTGACTGAGGACAGGTTACTCAAATTCTCTGTGCTTTAACATTTAATCTCTCAGTTAAGACTGTTAGTACCACATATTTCACAAATGTGTTGTTAAAGCAAATTGGATAGTGCATGGCAGGTGCCTCTTTTATAGTGACTGGCAAAGAGTAAGCACTCAGTACATGTTACTCATTTTTATTATTACTTCCTGAGAAACCAAAGAGACACAGTTGAAACCCATTAGCATTAATGGAGAGACTCCATTAGAGGTACAAGTTCATGTGTAAAGCTTGAGTGCTTTCCAATATACAAGCAAAAAAGTTACCGAATATAATGAGACAACACTATTTACATTAACACTAGTATATCTAGGAATATATTATATTAACACATTAGCAATAATATGCCTAGGGACAAACATAAGGAGAAATCTCTTGGAAGAAGACTATAAAACTTTAAGGAGTATCATAAGAGAAGATATTAATTCATCAAGAGGTAGCATATTCTCAAATATGAAGATTCAGTGTTCTAAAAGAAAAAAAAATGTCAAGTATCCCTAATCCTTACTCTCACCCCAAATGCACAAATAAGTGTGTAGAAATTAATGGTGTGTCACTGATTTTAATAGGGCCTTTGGGGCACCTGGGTGGCTCAGCTGGTTAAGTGGCCGGCTCTTGATTTCGACTCAGGTCATGATCTTGCGTTTTGTGAGTTTAAGCCCTGTTTTGGGCTCTGGGCTGACAGTGGGGAGCCTGCTTGGGATTCTCTCTCTCTCTCTGTCCCTCCCCGGCTTATGCTCTCTCTCTCTCTCTCTCTCTCTCTCTCTCTCTCTCTCTCTCTCTCTGTCTCTCAAAATAGGTAAATAAACTTAACAAAGAATTAATATGGTCTTCCATATACAAACAGGAATAACCAGAGAAGTTATGTAAAAAGGATCTGGAGATGGTTACTTGAATTTTTGTGAGCTGGAATGTGTGAAAGTTATAATAATTAAAAGATTAGGCCTCTGGAATAAAAATAGACAGATGGATATGACAGAAATAGTCACAAGTATATATGTGTCATTTCACATCAGTGGGAAATGAATTAAGCCTTCAGAAAAAGTGTTAGCTAATCATTTGGGGATGAAAACAGGAAATTACAATTTCTGGTGTCAGTGTTCTCATTTAGAACACTGGCCACATGATCTAAATTTCTCCACATGTCCCTCCCATAATATTCTCATCAATAAGGAGAGCAAATGAAACCATTCATAACGTATCCCAAAAGTGTAAATTTCTCCTACAAACAAAAATTCACAACTGCCTATGTAATTTGTTCGGTGGGACTATCATATATCAACTACCCGCAGAGACAGGTACGGGAGCCAGGAGGAAAGCAGGAGAGGTTGGTGGCAGCCCAGAGATGGGGGTGGGGGAAATACATACAATCATCCTCAGAGAGAGAAACACTCTCTCATGCCTGGTTTGAACCTTGAGGGATCAAAACACTGACTTGCGGAGAATTTAAAGAGACAATTTGAAAGTTCATAGGAGCAGGGGTAGCATTTATGGAGAGAAGGAAGGGGTATTCCTTGGATGCAAAGTGATGGAGGTGAAAAAATGAAAGTAGAAATTAAAGTCCTACAGAAACCAGGGAATGAGAAATCGGAACCCTTTTACTCTGGTAGTGAGAACACTTAAGATCTATTCTCTTAGCAACTTCCATGTATATAATACGATGTAGCATTGACTGTAGTCACCATGCTGTACAGGAGATCCCCAGATCTTATTCATCTTAAAAGTCTCTATCCTTTGACCACCATTTCCCTATCCTCCCCACCAATCCCCTGCCTCTGGTAACTGCCATTCCAGTCTCTGTTTCTATGGGTTTGGCTTTTTTTAGCTTCTCTGGAAAAGTGAGATCATACTGTATCTGCCTTATATGTCATGTATGTCTTATGTTAGGACTTACTTCTTTAGCATATTGCCCTCATGTTGTTGCAAATGGCAGGATTTACTTGTTTCTCATGGCTGAATAATACTCCATTATGCACATGCACACACACACACACACGTGCATACACACACGTGCGCGCACACACACACACACACACACTGTTGATAAACACTTAGGTTGTTTCCATATCTTGGCTATTGTGAATAATGTTACAATGAACATGGGAGTGCAGATATCGCTTCAAAATCCTTTTTTCATTTCTTTTGGATATGTACCCAGAAGGGGGCTTGCTATATCATGTAGTACTTCTATTTTTAGTTTTTTTGATGAATCTTCATTCTGTTTTCCATAGTGGCTGCACCAATTAACATTCCCACCAACAGTACACGAGAGCTGGAAGTATTAGCTGATGGTATGGTGGTAACCATTTTGTAATATAGAAGTATATCAAATTACCATACTGTACATCGTAAACTTACACAGTGTTATATGGCAATTGTATCTCCATAGAGCTATAAAAAATAAAATACTTTATGAGTTAAAAAAAATAAGAACCCACTCATTTCCCTCCCAAGGAGCCATTGATCAAAGAAAGTGTATTATATCAGAAGAAAAAGGTACCCTTCATTCCTGCCTACATACGTGTGGAGTATTGTTTGCCCAGGGATTTAAAAAACACTTCTAATGAGCAACATCTATACAAAGCTTCTCAAAGAAGTCAGAAAATGAGAATGGAGAACGCCCCCCTCCCCAAAACAAACCATGAAACCAAAAAAGGAAAAATGTAACACATCACTTCAAGCTAATTCATATTCTTAAAACACTTACAGATAATTAAAAAAATTTCAAATTAGAAATTCAGAAACTCAGAACAAAAATGGATAATAACAGCAGAGAGATACAAAACGAGAATTGACTTATCCCAGAAAAAAAGAATTTGAAGAGAAGGACAAAGGTTTAGAGGGCATAATAGATTTAATACAAATATAAAGGAATTGAGAATGGTCATTATCCAAGAGAACCAAGATGAAATGAAGAAGTAAAAAGGAATAGAGAGGCCAGGCATAAAATATAGGCAGAAAAGTTTTAACATGCATATAACTGCAATCCCTAAAGACATAAGCAATGTGATGACAGAGACCCGATATTTAAAAACTAAAGAATCTGGGGGAAATTAATGAAGACATCAGAGGGCCCACCATGTACCTGAGAAAATTGACCTAAATTGGTCAATGCCACTATGTTTCTGAGACGTCTCCTAGATTTTAAAGATCAAAACACACCCTCAGGGTTTCTGTACAAACATATCCATCACTTATAAAAAAGAAAATTGGATTGACACCAGAATTCACTATGTTGACATACCAAGCAAGACTGCAACGGAGCAGTAATTTATGAAATTCAAGGATATATTTTTATATGAGCTTGTAGTTTTATACCCAGCCAAACTGTCATTCAAGAACCAAAAACCTAAATAATCCTGTACTCATGAATCCTTCCTGAGGAACCGTCTAGAGCAGTACCCCTCTGTGTGTCGTTTCATGGCGAGGTAAGGAGCCATTCCAGAAAGCAGATCAACGCACCACTTGCTTGTGTGAAGAAATCATATTTACAAAACAACAGAAAAAGTTTGGCTGAGCTAAACAAGGTCCTTAGTGAAATAACTTAATTCTGGCACACTTTCTTATTTTATGTTGCACTAGTTGCCACTCCCTAGACTATAATTTTCATGGCACTCTGTTAAAGGACAAGATTTATTTAGGAGAAGGTGCCTGGGGCACATAGGCAACAGGACTGATGATATTTACTGAGGATGTTGAATTTTGCATAGTAGCCATGACCTCTGGAAGCACAGGTGAACACACACAGTGTTTGCTAGGACATCTGCATTCTGTAAAACAACAATAATAAGACAACTTCATCTGTTTCCAAACTTTATGGATAGTCTGTAGAACTAAGAGTAACCTGAAAGGGAAGACAAATAGGGAACAGCAGTATACGTAAATGTTGTCTTTTTTTTTTTTTTTAATATATTTTTTTTTCAACGTTTATTTTATTTTTGGGACAGAGAGAGACAGAGCATGAACGGGGGAGGGGCAGAGAGAGAGGGAGACACAGAATCGGAAACAGGCTCCAGGCTCTGAGCCATCAGCCCAGAGCCTGACGCGGGGCTCGAACTCACGGACCGCGAGATCGTGACCTGGCTGAAGTCGGACGCTTAACCGACTGCGCCACCCAGGCGCCCCAAATGTTGTCTTTTCTGAACAGATACAATACAGCTTAAAAGTGGGTTGGATATTGAGCCAATGAAACTCTCACACACTCCTTTTGGTGGTGTAACTTGTTTCTACCGCTTGGGAAACAGCAAGTGTGGGTCTCGTACAGTTCAACACATGCATAACTCACTACTCAGCAGTTAGTTCCACTCAGTTTATTTTAGAAAATATATAAACATATTCATCAGGAGATATGCAGAAGAATGATTTTAACAGCCCTTGGTGGTAATAGCCTAAAACTGGAAGGAAACAACCCTCATGTCCACTAGGAGGAAGAGGATTAGCCAATTACGGTATATTTACACAGTGATCTGTCTGCTGGACAACAAGGAGAATTCGGGAACCACAGTGATTACACTCGACAGTATGGATGAATCCTACCAATGTGGTGTTGGTCAGGAAGAGCCAAATATAAAAGGGTATATGCAGTAGGAGTCCATTCATATACAGATTAAAAAGAGCCTGAATTAAACTATGGCATTTGGAGTCAAGGTCATGGTTACTTTTGTGGATGCAGTTGCTGGGTGGGGGAGGGGAGACACAAACACAGGTTGCTTGGATGCCTGCGATTCAGTTTCTTGTTTTGGGTTCTGATTATATAACGTTGTCTGCTTTGTGAAATCCATTATGCTGTGCAATTAGGAATTTTGCACTCCTGTGTGGATGTCACTCTTTAATGAAAGGTTCACCAATTGGGAAGAAAGAGAAAAAAGGGAAAATAAAATGAATCCTTGATTGTTCCTTAGGTTAATAAAAGAGAGTCAAGGGACATAATTTAAAGGTGACAAAGCAAATAACACCTAACCCAGTAATGAAAAGAAGGACTAGGGCTGTGTGTGTGTGTGTGTGTGTGTGTGTGTGTGTGTGTGCGCGTGTGATGTGTAGCAGCTAGCACTTAAACAAAAATACAAACCTTTGTAAGCACAAAGAAATATAATGAAAAAGCAAAGAAAAATGTCCATATAAATAGAGAACTCCAGTAAATGTAATATACACAGTAAGATTAACATAAACTGTTTGACCACATTATAACCTAGCAGTCATGTCATTGAATACAAATGGGCTTAACCCACTTACATTTTTGAAAAACATTGGCTCACAGAATAAAACACAACTCTGTGCTTTTTACAAGAGACACACTTCCAACAGTTCAGAAGGCTGAAGGCTGAGAGCTCTGTTGCTCTCTCCTGCTGTGTCCCTGTGATGTGCCTGTCACTGTGGGGTATTGTCCTTGTTATGCACTTACTTGCTCCATGAAGAGGTTCAAAGCTTATCCTTACATTTCCTGCCCCAGCGCTAGGATCGGCCATTTCTCCAAACGGCAACAGTTTGAACACCTAAATATATAAAAGTAGTATTGGATTGTAATTTGCAATATAAAGTAAACATTCATAAATCCACACTCCTTTAAATAAATGATTTAATGCATAAAGAAATGGGGAAGGGTAGTCACCTCTCCCGTGCAGGTGAATTTCACACCATTTATGTAAATATTCTGCTTTCAAGGAAGAAGAGCCTACTCCTCACCCTTCAGGTGTTAGCTGCCCAAAGTAGTTTCTTGCCAGAGGGCAGTGTGGGGAGGTTGGGGAGGAGAGTGGTTTTGTGGTGGAGAAGCCTGAGAGACATGACCTTGACCACGTGATCAAGGTCAACATCAACCAATAAGCCATGTGGATGGCACCTGCCTGTGATATGAGGTGATGGGAATGACAGTCCACCTCTGTGGTCTCCTTCCCAACACACATAACCCCAGCAAAATCATGAGAAGACACCAGACAAGTTTCAGCCAAGGGACAGTCTGTAAAATGCCTTATTAGTAGTCGTCAAAACCGTCAAGCTCATCAGAAACCAGAAAAAGTCTCCGTAACTGCCCCCGAAAAGGGACATAGGAATGTAATATGGGATCCTGGAACAGAAGGGGGACAGACGCTAGGTGAAAACTGAGACAATCTGAGTGAACTCTGAGTTTTAGTTGGCAGTGTTATAAGAATATTGGTCTATTAAGTGGAACAGATGCTTACCAATCAATTATAAGATGCTAATTAGGAGAAACTGGGTGTAAGCTGTATGGGAACTCTGTACTATGTTTTCTGTAAATATAAAACGGTCCTAAAAAAATAGATGATTAAAAATTTTACAAAGGGGAAGAGGCAAAGGTAACACTAATTAATGGCAAAGAGTGAAAGAGGGAGGGGATGTTATTACGATAAGAGACCAGATTGGATAAGAAAAGAACCATCTGCATGAAGCAAAAGCTTGTCATTCAGGCAAAGGACACGCAAGGAAACATAGACAAACAGACTTAAAATAAGATCAAATCAGGGGCCGCCCGGGTGGCTCAGTCAGTTGAGCGTCCGACTTTGGTTCAGGTCATGATCTCATGGTTGGTGAGATCCAGCCCAGTGTTGGGCTCTGTGCTGACAGCTTGCAGTCTGCTTCGTATTGTCCGCCTCTCTTTCTGCCCCCACGTCTCTCAATCAAAACATGAACAAACATTAAAAAAATAAAACAATATCCAAACCAAATAATCGGTGAAGTAGATCCTTAGAGTTCTAAATTAAATGCGACCCCCTATAATAGAGATTTATCTTTGTCTGATGTGGGTTCATCCATGAAAATTCTCTGGGTGTTCATTTATCTATTGTTTTGAATATTGTTCCTAAAAGTATGTATTCAAAAGTTAACTTAAGTTGGAAAGGCAGAAAAAAATCAAACTCTGAAATTAACCTCAGGACATACCATATTGATAGCTACACAGAAAGGCAAATTAATACAAGCACCTTTTTTTTTTTTAATGTTTATTTTTGTGAGAGGGCATGAGCAGGGGAGGGGCACAGAGAGAGAAGGACAGAGGATCCGAAGCGGGCTCCGCACTGATGGAGGAGAGCTGACACAGGGCTCGAGCTCACGAACCAGGAGATCATGACCTGAGGTGAGGCCGGACGCTTAACTGACTGAGCCTCCCAGGTGCCCCAATACAGTAGCTTCTAAAACAGTTCTACGGCGGTATAGTCTTTACAGAAAATTTCTAAGAACAGAAAGACCAGAAATACATCCTGGACCATACTTGGCTTGTTTTTTGGCAATTGTACAGATACAGTGATTCCAAAGATCGCGTTAAGAGTACGTATTGAGGGAGGGAAAAAACATATTGATATGTTAGAGACCAGGGTTACTGCTGGAGAAGGGAGATACACATATGAATTGAGCAGTGAGGAAGGATGATGCGGTCGTGGGTTCAAACTGGAGGAATCCCCATGAACGTGTGACTTATAATATATATTTACATGTGTATTTCCTAGCTGTGCTTACAGAGAGTGACCAGGAAAAAAAATGGATTAATAGTCATAGCTGGTACCCAGTCCCTCATTCCTAAGTACCGTTTCCCTTCAGGAGCCCGGGATCCTTGGAGAAATTCTAGATCCTAGGTCTGAGGTGGAAGGATATTTGAAAATTATCAACACGTGCTTAATTAATAAGTAGATACATTTTTCTGAAGTAAGCAGTCTAAGTTGAGAGAACTGAGTAGTTGGAATGGTAACATTTAAGAAATTTACTTTTAAGGAATTTTACTTTTATGTTGTTCTTTTAGAAAACTTTCAACATCTTTTTATAAATTTTTGATTCACACATAATAGCCCATTTGAAATAAAATTTTTTTTTTTTAAAGTGAGCGTCCCCATTTTCTTCCCTTATGGGACTTCCTGCTGAGGATCTTGGTGTGATGTTCTGTTCGGTGCTTGTATCGGCTTCCATGTGAGGAAAGGCATGTACAAGCTAATGTCACAGTTGGCTGGTTCCTTGGAGGTCCTGACCGTCCGTACATGCAGAGTGGAAACTCAGTGGAAACACTGAAGCATGTAGAACAATCTCAAACAATCAGCAACTCTGAGCTGTCAAATGACGCTGTTATCCAACAGAAGAAATTCACTCATTGAGGTATCAATGCGTTTTGGTCAGAATCATGGATCTTTTTGAATGTAAGCTAAAATGCTGTGTTTTTCAATAATCTGGGTTTGAGAAGAAATTGAGTAGTGTGGAGGTAGAACAAAAATTCAAGAAAATTCTTAGGAAACAAAGTGGCTGGTGAGAGACTTTGAGGGATGATGGTGATATCCGAGCAGATGTTTACGCCCCCTCATCCAGAGATGATGAGGTCTGTTTCCCTTTCATCCAGGGACAAAACAACTTGATATTCTCCTCCAAAAGAAAAACAAAATGGTACCATCCAAAAGACTGTGGGCCTCGCAGGCAGGCTCTAGATTTCTAGGCCAAGCAAGGTTGAAAGTGGGCTCAAAACAGAACGGGTCCAATCTCAACAATAGTCTTGGATTGCACCCCTAGCTCTCAGGATTGGTCCTCTGGCTCGAAGATGCCCAGAGCAGGGGAGAGGCATGGGACATCAGTCATAGTGTTGTAACATTTTGACCTCATGCTTACTGATAGCCTGAGCCAGGCACAGAGAGTCCCTTCCTACATTGGGGGGCACCCTTCACTGGGTGGGACACAGCTTCAACATGGTGGGTGCACCCAGGAGAAGAAGCTAGGCATAGCCACACTTGTAACTGTTCCCTGGAGACAGGACCAGGCTGCTGGAGGAACGAAAAGCCCCTCTCTGGTTCCTGATGTACATGTGATCACAGAACAGAGGCTAAATCTACATTTCTTGATGGCCAGCGATAATAATTAGAAGAAATCCCCAAACTGTCATTCATGCTCAGGACCACCCACAGCTCATTGGAGTTGAACTGCCCTCCTTCTTCCTGATCACACTACGCAGTTTACTTTGTGGCCATCCCCAAATTAGTTCCCACCAGAGCTCCAGGGGTGAGGCCAGGCAGAAGCCCCTGCCCAGGGCATTCTTGTCAACCCTCCCTCGGGACAGAGAGGGAAGAACGGACCTATCGTCTCACGCTGCCTCTCGCACCTCGATGACCTAGAGTTCCCACAGCTTCCTGGCCAGGACACGGGCTTCGGGCAGCCTCCCCTGCATCACTGTCTCTTCCGACTCCAGTCTCATTCTTTGCCCTCCAGGGCTGATGCGGTTCTCAGAAATCAACTGGAGAGGCTAAAGATACAGGAAACTGAGTTTGGAGGCCATGCATGTATACTCTCGTTAGAGACCGTTCAGGGGAGTGCTCGTGTCTTATGGATTCATAGTTTTACAGCTCCTCTTCCGCTGTGATTCACCCATTCATTTCTCTAGCAGCTTCTTAGAAGCTTTGCAGTAAAAGAGTCAATGACCCTGGTTTTCACTGGGTTTTTACCAACACGTGGTAATATATTTCGTGCTTGGCACCCTGGAAATGATGCAGCGTATTTGGAGGTCAGTAAGCCGGAATCATTTTATATGAATAATCTGCGTCATGTCCAGGCTTTGCTCTCATGGCCCTTCTCCCTGGAGGATTCTTCTCCAGGATAAAGCCGTCCTTTTTCTGGGCTTCCTGGCACTCCCTGAGTATCATCTATAAGCACCTGTCCCCGCTGGTCAGGGAAGCCAGTTTATCTGGGGCCTGTGGAGCCAGACTCCACTCTCTTTGCTCTCCGCCGTATCCCGTGCGGAAGACAAAGCCGGACACACAGTAGGTGCTTGGTCAGCATTGCTTAATGAGCGAATAAATACCATGACACCTGATCCCGTTGGTTCCCTTCTGTACCCAGAGTATTTGTGTTTTGGTTTCCCCTGGGTTCGTGACATTGTCCTAAGTGCTTTTCCTTGTTCTTAAAATTCTCCTCCTGAGATTTTAAAAGCATCTGAGAAGTGTGCAGTTAATTGTGGAATACAGAACTTAGTTACGACAACATGGATGGCTCTTGCGGGCGGTATGCTAAGTCCAGTAGGTCTGACGGAGGAAGGCAAAGACTGTATGATTTCACTCAGATGTGAAATCTAAACAAAACAAACTCTGAAGCACAGAGGACAGCCGGTGGTTGCCAGAGAGGCGGTGGATGGGGTGGGGAGGAGGCGTGAAGTAGGGGAGGGAGATCGAGAGGGACAGACATCCAGTTATAAAATAAATACGTCACAGAGATGCAAAGTACAACATCAGGAATACAGTGGGTAATATTGTAATAACGTTGGTGACAGATGGTAGCCACACTTACCTGAGTGATGTACGGAATTGTTGAATCAACACGTCGTACACCTGATACGACATTGTTTGTCAAGGGGCATCTGGGTGGCTCAGTCAGTTGAGCATCTGACCCTTGGTCTCAGCTCAGGTCATGATCGCACTGTTCTTGAGTTCGAGCCCTGCGTCGGTCGGGCTCTGCATTGACAGTGCGGTGCCTGCTTGGGATCCCCTCTCTCTCTCCCTCTCTGCCCCTCCCTTGCTCTCTCTCTGTCTCAAAATAAATAAATAAACTTAAAACAAAAAAGCCATTGTATGTGAATTATACTTAGATATTACCAATTTAAAAATTGCGTGCAAAATAGTAATTAAAATGCATCGCAAAAGATGCACACATAAGCCAACAAGCGAACAGTAGACAACAAGAAACCAGTCATTTACATACATAAGCCTCTTTTAATCTTCCTGGTGGTTGCTAATACATGTGAACTTTAAAGATTTTAAGTAATCTCTACCTTAAGAAATGAAAAGAGATACTTTTAAGTCTCACAACCCCGAGATCAAGAGTCACATGCTCTACTGACTGAGCCAGCCACGCGCCCCAGTCCACATGAACTTTGAAGCTAGACGGCCTTACTGCTCAAGTCCTATCAAGTTAGTGACCACGCGGAAGTTGAAGGCTGAGCTCAGAGGCCAGCGGGGGAGTGTGGCAGTGTGGGCTGTGGTGCCAGCCCTCCAGGGTTTCACCCCACATGACAGGGTGGACCTGGGAGAGGGGCCGCCTGTCTCCGTGGCCTCAGTTGCCTTCTCCCCTAAACAGCGCTGCATCAGAGGGCTCTCACGAGTTATGTGGGCTCTTTGATGATTATCAACATGCAGACCAAGGGGGAGCATGGTTCCAGCCCCGAGAAGCCCAGCCAAGCAGTGGAAGAAAGACAAACCTTGAAGGTGAGTAGTAAATTGAACCCATTTAGACAAAGGCAGTGATGGTGTCTCAAGGAACGAGAACAGCACGAGGGAAACTACAGACATTTTAGAAGAGCAGCGTGAACACGCATTGACTTGGCCCGTGTGTGCCCTTCAAGGGCGTTTGTAAACCATGAGAGAGTCCCTGGAAGGCAAGCTGAGCCAAAGTTGGGGCTGTGCCCTTGCCGTAGATGTGCTGTCATGTGATGGTCTGGCTCAGTTCCCTTGGCTCCTGGGCTGGCGAGCACCATGCGGTAGGTTTCTGGAGGCAGTTTCGGCCTCAGCATTCTGACTTCATGCCCTTCACCTCGCTGTGTGTCTTCATGGTGCTCCAGGTGTGCTGTGTGTCTAGGGGCACCTGTTAGACGGAGGGACCCCGCCATTAGGTGACAGCGCTGAAGTCAGTTATGAACCAGCAACAGAAAAATGCAACTAAAATGGGCCCAGACACGAAGCTCAAATAGGAAATTGCGCAGAATCTAGAATCACGTATCTCTTTTAATTAGAACCCGTTGCGTCTGTCTTAACAGGCATGTTCGAAGGGATAGAACCGTGAACACGTGCGGAGTGTGCACGTCCCCATTTTTGTTTACCGAGCACCGCTCTCGAGACCGTGCTGCCTCTGTGGTTGGGAATTTACATGTACTCATTAATATTTAGGTACTGATCGTGGGATTAGCACTTTAGAAATAAATATCATACGTACGGTACTTTCTTGCCCTTGCAGTGACGTTAGAGCGACACGGCGCCGGTGAAGATGTCTGGTTTGCTCCCGGTTTGCATGACAGCGGGGGTGGGATCATGTTTCTTTCAATAGCCTGGTACCTACCGTGAAAGTGTGAGTGCCATAGGCTCAAAACGTAATAACCCTGAGGTTTTAAAGTGATCCTGAGGAAGACCACATCCTGCGCAAGCCTTAGGTCCCCGGATAAATGGGACAGGACTGTTGGTACGGTAGAACAGGAGAACACGAGGGACCCGGGTGACCGTCTTGCTGGTGAGCTGGAATTGGGTACTGTGGCAGGAAGTTGTGTAATCCAAGAACTGAAAGCCCCGCGGAGCCAACGCAAACACTAAAATAATTCATTTTTGCAGCTCAAGGAGCTGCATTCTTCCTTTTGAGATTTTCCTCTTTGAGAATGAGAAAAAGAAAAAAAAAAAAGGCAGACAAAGGCATTTCGAATTTGGTGGGTCTTTTTGTATTAAGAGCCCATTGTATACACACACTCCTCCACTGAATGTTGATTTATGTAGATGTTGACTCACAAGTTTAAACCAGAGTCCCCAAACAGTATTTGTTTTTAGATGAATAGTTCACTTATTTTCTCTGCATGAGTTTTTTTCCTCTGAAGCACTGGCCTTTCAAATTAAATAAATATAATGTTTCAAAAGGATGTAGGCATGAATATTCATAAAGACCAAAACAGTGAACATAAATAAAAGCACTTTTATATAACATCTAAATTTTTTTTTATGAGGACCTTACTTTGTGGAAATTTTTTTTTGCACTTCTAAGAGGATATTCAAAGTGATTTTCCAGGACACTGTTTCTTCTACATAGTTTACCTGTTTTCACATAGTTTCATACGTATTTCCCTTTACATACGTAGAAATCAGGTGGTTCTGGCTTACGGCACAATCCATTCACCATAGATTCAGCCTCGTATGGTGTTAAGCCTTCAGTAAAATATCTAAGCAACTAGAGGAATGTCAAAAAATAAAGCAAAATAAAATCAGAGTAAGTACCCGGGAAAAAATGGCTTGTTCATACGCAGAGTAGGGCTGCATATTCTTAGGTGTTTCTAAAGATGTGCCTGTGATTTAAAGGTTAAGAACACATGAGGCGCCTGGGTGGCTCAGTTGGTTAAGCATCTAACTCTTTTTTTTTTTTTTTTTTTTTTTTTTTTCAACGTTTATTTATTTATTTTTTTGGGACAGAGAGAGACAGAGCATGAACGGGGGAGGGGCAGAGAGAGAGGGAGACACAGAATCGGAAACAGGCTCCAAGCTCTGAGCCATCAGCCCAGAGCCCGACGCGGGGCTCGAACTCACGGACCGCGAGATCGTGACCTGGCTGAAGTCGGACACTTAACCAACTGCGCCACCCAGGCGCCCCTAAGCATCTAACTCTTGATTTCAGCTCAGGTCACGTTCTCACGTTTCTTGGGTTCGAGCCCCGCTTCGGGCTCTGTGCTGACAGCGCGGAGCCTGCTTGGGATTTTCTCTCTCTCTCTCTCTCTCTCTGCTCTTCCTCCTCCATCCCCCCCTTCTCTCTCTCAAAATAAATAAAGTTAAAAGAAAAAACACATGGAAACCTTGTGTGATTATATGCTGGGAACCCAGGCAGTGAAGATCTCCTCATCCCACTTCCTTCAGGGATGGAGGTAAGAGTGGAAGAACTGAAAGAAAAAGATAAACACAAATTAAGGCTGCGGTTACTTTTGCCCGAACAGCTCGTTTGAAAGGAGCCGGCGTGCCGTCATACTTGATTGATTAACTCAGTTTCGGGGTTGTCAGGGTATCTTATTTTAAGTGATCCCTGGGATTACTGACAGAAGGCAGAAGGCACAGAAGTCTGTTTTACGGCACTGGCTACCTCGGCCTGTGACTGTCTTTGAACTTGACCGCGGAATAAATGCTGAGTTAATGGCAGCGTACTGTATAATCTAAATGTGAACGGTAATGAGAGTGAAGTTACTATTATCTGAACAGTAATGCGGGATGGGAAGTTCTTCACACGGAGGGTGGGATTGTAGCATTCAGTTTCGCTCAAAGAAGGGGCCGCTGAGAGACGACTGTGTCCTTGGAGTCACTTGTGAAAATCTAAGGTCAGAAAGGAGAAAGCTGTTTATCACATTCAGAAAAAAAATAATAATAATTAAAAAAAAAACCCACCAAAGAACATATTATTTTCTCCTAATCATGTAAGTAGAAAAAAATCAGTGGATGTATTCTAACAAACATTTTGCCTGATTGCTTCCCAATGAACTTGCTGGTTTTTTTCTTTGCATTTGATGAGAGAAATAATTTTTACAAAAAGGGACTCCGGTGTTGGAACAAGCTGTTTTGAGTAGGGCAGATGGATTCTGAAGGTTCTTTTTATTTTGAATAACACGTGCTCCATTAACCTTCAGGGATTATGGCGGAATAATGTTTTTTGTTTTTAGCTTTAGCAGAAGATTATGGCTTGTTTTTATGCTGCTTTAGGACTTTGGGCAAAATACTTAACCCTTCAGCACCTTGATTTTCCTAATTGTAAAATAAGAAAATACCTGTGAATAAATCTCGTCATGTGTATTGAGCTAGGCAACATATCCATTTCAGGTTGGATGATGATCTTTCTGTCTACTCAGAGATATTTCTGGCAAACATCCCCACTTTTTCTCATTTCTTCTGCTCTTTGTAAAGACTTGGCACACAGTTTGAAAACCTTGTGGAACCTGGGCATTTTGGTGAATGGCTCTCTTAGAAGCCATACTTACCAATTATTTTGCCACGAGTTACCATTTTGCTGAAACGGCCACAACTCCTGGGAGTCCCAAAGGAAATGACCTGTATCTTAGGTTTTCATTACCATAGCAAATCACTTCTGATGGCGGATGGCTACGTTAGGTTTCTGCTCTGAATGCTGAATAGCAAGCAACCTCTAAATCTGAGTGGCTTATAGAATAATGGCATATTTCCTATTTCATCCTAACCAGTCTGTGGGTTGGCTGACTTTGTCTGGACCCTACCGGGCCAAACAGATAGGATAGATTCTAGACTTTGAGTTGGGCCCAGATCCTGCTCCGTATGTCTTCAGTCCGGGCCCATTTGAGAGATGTGTCCTTCTGGACCATGGCCTCCTCATTGTGGAAGACCAAAACACCAAGGGGGCTGGCATAAATGTAAATTGAGGCTTCCTAGAAAGTGGCAGGCTGTCGGCCCCTATTCTGTTGCTTAAAGGAAGTCACATGGCCAAGTCCAAAGTCAATCAGATGAGGATGTATACTGCCGCTGATTTCCATGGCCAGGTCAAGGAGAGAGGAAGCATTGTGGACAGATACTGTATTCTGCCACCTCTGGTATGTTAGGAAGCCGTGTCTAACTGAGGAGCATTCAAGAATGCTTTGTGTTCTCATTTTTGTCTTGGCCAAGTAATCATTACCCGAAACAAATCTTTCAAAAATGTGAATAGATGCTCTGGGAAAGAGGAATGTAAGGGGAAACACTACGCTATTTTTTTAGGCCCACGGAGCACAGCTTAGATGCTTTCACAATGAAGATCGTAGCCCACATTCCTACATGGTGGTTTGCGAATTGCTGGTGGGAAGTCTACCGATTCTCCACTCTAAACTCACCAGAGTCACAGACAGACTCTGCCGTCACTGTGTGACTCTGAGCTGGGGAAGGAGATAAGGGAAGTAAATGGATACGTTGGGAAATTGGCCTTCATTCCAAGCCATTTCAAGTGTCTTCTCTGTCATAGCTAATAAAATGCCTTATATAGTGTACAGTTCAAAAAAATGCTAGGGGATACATGAATACGAATGATGAGTGAAGAGGTGAAAATGGCACACAGAGATAGGCGGATACCCAGAACCAGACCAGGAGTCAGGAGGAAGAGAAGGACCGAGGAAAGGAAACCACGTCAGGGTTCCCAACAGACGGAGGGCTGGGCGGACAGGCAGCTGCCTTTGTTCCCTGAGGAGGTAGGGGTTTTTACATCCTACTGTTCTTTTTTTCAAGCTTTTTAAAATTTATGATCTCCCTCCTACTTCCTTTAAATGAAAAGAGGCACACTGAGAGCTACTGTTTCTCCTCTGGTTCCATCGGTCTCCCTGACTCTGAATAACATTTCAGAGGAATATGAGAGGTACGCGGTGATTCATGATTTCATCATTACTCTCTGCAGCCCCAGCTCTGTCAAAGAACATAGTCTTTTGCCTAATAACATAGGCATTTGAAGAAATGTTTTCCTATTCTATCCTGATGGGGTTGATACTTGGGAAATCTTGGCTGAAGCTAACTGTGGAGGAGGTAGAAACGCTTTTCTATTATTAAGTCATCAAGGTGTCCCCAAGTTTTATTGTGAATTATGGCCATAAAGGAGGTTTGGGAATAGTATAAAGTTCATTTCCAAGAATTTCTAAGTATGTTTTTCATGGTAAGAGAGATGGGGTTCTACTTGAACTTTTCAAGGGTTGACTGAGAGATACTCTCCGATGACTCTGGGACAGCTCCGTTTTCTCCTGTGACACGAGGGCTTCCCGTCAGCAGAGTGGAGTAGGGACCACACAGAGGAAGGTGTGTGATGTGGATCTGGGCCTTTTTGCTTGTTTAGTGGAAATGACACTGGAAATAAATATATGTATTTTTTAAATCCTGGTCTTCGTTTTAAAATCAAATTGTTATCTGTCTTTCTCTGATTTACTTCACTCAGCATAATAGCCTCCAGTTCCATCCACGTTGCTGCAAATGGCCAGATTTCATTCTTTCTCATTGCCAAGTAGTGTCCCATTGTGTATATAAACCACATCTTCTTTATCCATTCGTCAGTCGATGCACATTTAGGCTCTTTCCATAATTTGGCTATTGTTGAAAGTGCTGCTATAGACGTTGGGGTACAAGTGCCCCTCTGCATCAGCACTCCTGTATCCTTGGTCAAATTCCTGGCAGTGCTATTGCTGGGTCGTAGGGTAGTTCTATTTTTAATTTTTTGAGGAACCTCCACACTGTGTTTTCACTCATATGTGGATCTTGAGAAACTTAACAGAAGACCATGGGGGAGGGGAAGGGAGGGGAAGTTACAAACAGAGAGGGAGGGAGGCAAACCATAAGAGACTCTTAAGTACGGAGTACCAACTGAGGGTGGATGGGGGGCTGGGGGAGAGGAAACTGGGGGATGGGCACTGAGGAGGGCACTTGGGATGAGCACTGGGTGTTATGGAAACCAATTTGACAATTGATTCTATTAAAAAAAAATAAAATTGGCATGGAGGACTCAAGAAATAAAATCTGGTAACCAGGTCAAAGACAAGAAATTATTCATTGCAGTTCACTGATTTGTTGATTAACTCAGTAGGTGTTTAGCACCAGACTTTGCCCATACATTTCCCTTGTCCCATGGGTCTTTCTGGTTCGAATATTGCAAATTCCCTGCAGTGATGGCCACCAGAGGACAAGTGACTGACCATTGAACCCAATGACAGCCTTTCATGGATCAGCGTGGGTCCCACGCACATCACCCCAGAACAGGATTACAGTAGAGAGGCAAATCCATCCACACAGGGCGGGGCCCAAGAGCATGTATTTCTGACAAGCTCCCGGGTGAGCTGGGGCCCAGGTGCGAGGCGTACCCGTGGTGTACCAGGCGTATGAGCTCCACAGAGGAAAGGACAGTTCCACAGAGGAAAGGACAGTTGAACTGTCCAGGGAGGTCCAGGGAGCATCGGGAAGTGCCGAGGAAGCCTGTGTCCCCTGTGCCGCGTGGACCGTGAGCCCACATATCCACCCAGCCAGAGGTCATCAGACACTTACAGGATTGACAGTGGGAAGTGGGTTTCGTTTTCGTTACTTGCGCCGAAGTGGTTTCGATTGTTTACAGCTTGTGTGGGTCTTTGAATGAAGAGTATGTGGCCGTGATGTCTGCTAGTCTCCCGTATCTTTGTCACCCGTCAGGGCTGGAGGTGAGCTGGGCCGAAAACCAGAGATGTCCAGCGACCCGCCAGGTGGCGGTGGGATTGATGCACATCTGGGGAGTGCCCTTGGGTTAACACCTCCCCGAGCACACGCCTCTCGTCGTCGGTCAGCTGCCTCGGGCTTCCCTGCTCGCACCTTTCGTGCGTCACTGCACCCGCCGTGTTGCATCCCTTCCTTCTGCAAGTATCTCTGGAGGTCTTTTATGTGACAGGTCTTGTGCTCAGGTGCAGGGAAGCACCCATACGCAGCCCTTGTCCCTGTGAGCCTGCATTTACATGGGGGAGACGGAAAAGAAGGATTAGAAAACTATCACAGTAAATGCTCCGATTCCAATAATGATACAAAGAACTGAAAGCGAGGTGATTCGCTAGGGCATGAATGGGGTGATATTGTCAGTAGGGGGATCAGTGGATTCTCTCTGGGGAGGTGGTGTTTGAGTTGGGGAGCTGTGAGTGACAGGAAGAAGCCAGCCAAGGGAGGGTGGAGGAAGAACACTAGGGGCAGAAGAACAGAATGTGCAAAGGCCCTGAGGTTCAGGGACCAGCGAGAAGGCCAGTATGGAGGGACTGTGGATGTGGGTGATGGGAGTTGGTGAGAGAGGAGATTGGAGGTGTCAGCCAGGCCAGAACATGAGGAACCCTCGCTGGCATGGATGAGGACTTTGCGTGTTTTATATCCTCAGTGTTACAGAAAGCCAGTGGCGGGATATACACCGAGAGGGAGTGGCGTGGCTGGTCTTAACGTGTTAAAAGGTCACTTTGATTACCGTGACATGTTACCTGATGGCTCCATCATAGCCCAGGAGTATCATTCCTGTTTTGTGGGGAAGACACTTAAGGTCTGATTTCGTAGCAACTTGGACGCGTGTGATACTGAGTTGCTGCTTAATCACCGTACTATGCTTTCAATCCCCCGAACTTCTAACTGCAAGTTCGTACCCTTTGAAGATGTCCCCATGGACCTGCCATCCTAACCACTGTTCTACTCTTCCTACGAGGGTGGCTTTTTTCAAATTTTAGATTCTACATCTATGTGGTGCCCTACGTATCAGTAAACCATCAGTGCCCTTCTCTTTCGGACTTATCTCACTTAGCATGATGCCTTCAGGGTCCATCCATGTTGTTGCAAAGGGCGGGGTTTCTTTCCTTCTCATGACTGAAAAATACTCCACTCTGTGTATGTATCTCTTACCTTCATGCATGTATCTACTGATGGACGCTCAGATTGTTCCATCTCTTGGTGTCGTGAATAACGCTGCAGCGAACTCGGGAGTTTTCAACATCCTGTTTTCATTTCATTTGGATATGTACCTAGAAGTGGTAACTGTATTGCGGTGTGTAAAAGTATCGTGTTGTACACCTTAAGCGCACACATCATATGTAAATTGTATCTCAATTTTAAAAGAAACCCTTGAACTTCTGTGTGGGAAATTCATTCTAGAGGACACTAGTGTAGGCGGATGCTTTTGCAAGAATCCAGAGGTGATCGTATGAGTTGGACTAGAGGTGTAGCCCCAGGGGGAAAGGGGTAGGCGGATTCAGGATGTCTTCTAAGGATCAAGAGAACGAGGAAGAGAAAATTATTAACAATAGTTCCTAGGTTGGGGACTAGAAGTTTCATTAAGTGAGATGGGAGAGGATGTGAGGACAAAGGTTGGAGGTTGGAGAGATCAAATCTGTGTAATGAGAATTGCTCCCCCATACTTGAGCCTCTTCTGATGATCTAGAGTCTCTGTAATGCTTTCCTGTAAATAGTATTAATGACGATTTGGCTGTTGTGTTTGTGTAATCTACTGTGGTGCATAAGCATGATATTCAGAATTAGATCTTAGGACTGAGACAGTGTGCTCAGCCTATAGACCCGTGTAAAGTCTTATGAGGCCCTGGGAAGCCAGAGTGGTTGAAAAGAGAATGGAACATGAGAAAGTTCCAGAAGCATCTGGAAGCATCCATGACATTAATTGTGTTGAATTCAACCTCAGTCAGAGATCTAGACTTCCTCTGTGGAGGAGACAGTCCTTCCCTTGACTTGTACTTGTGGGAAAGCCTGTGTCTCTAAGCGGAGGAGAGGTGGCTTCGTAACGGATACCAGAGCTGAGGTTTGATGGGATTTTAGTGGGGTGGCATATGTGGATTCCCCAAAGTCTGTATATGCATACACACGCACACACACACAGGGATTACATATATGTATGTATATGTATATGTATATGTGTGTGTATGTGTATATGTGTATAATATACATGTGTTTCTCTGTATGTGTATATGCACACACATATATAGATATAGATACAGATGTGCAAGTGCATACCCTCCCCACTGGGAGGACCTGGGAAAGAAAAAGGGGAAAGGGGAAGAAGATAAACCTAAAAAGAGTAATCATAAAGAGACACTCACAGAAGCCTGACATACACTGATGTCTTAGCATTAAACATTGGTATGACTGAGGGCCCCCAATTAAAGAAAAGGCTGTTTGCACAGTTGTGATATTTGTACTAAGAAATGGAACAGTGACTCCAGTCCTTATAGAAAGTATGATCGATAACAGAAAAGAAAATACTAATCTAGATGAAAAGGTAAGTATCATTTTGCATCTCAACAAAAGAGCAAAGGGAGAGAGAGGCAGACCAAGAAACAGACTCTTAACTACAGAGAACAAACCCATGGTTACCAGAGGGGAGGTGGGCGGCAGGGGTGGGGGGAGGTGGGTGAGACAGGTGGGGGGGATTAAGGAGCGTACTCGTCGTGACGAGCACCGGGTGTTGTATGGAATGTTGAATCACTAAATTCTACACCTAAGACTGATGCTAGACTGTATGTTAACTCTACTGGAATTGAAACAAAAACTTAAGAGGAAAGTTAAAGTACACTTCTGGCTAAATATCTTGCTAGTTGTTTCCAGACAAAAATGTAAATTCTCCTGAATAGTAAGTGGCATAGATATTCTCAAAGCCAGCAATCCTTTGAGGTGGAAGGGTACCATTCAGTAAGACAAGTTTTGTTCATATTTAGAATTTACTTCCAGAATGCTCAGTTAGATCGATACAGTCAAGAATTCCCTCTTTCCCTTGGGAAATTTTGCAAAACTTTGGCATTTGTAGTCGTATTCTAAAACAACAAGCAACCGCGTTAAAAGAACTGCAATTCATGCTCCAGTCAAGCAGGTATAATTCCTATGGCTTTTAGTGAAATCTCTGCCTTTGAAAATTAAGCTAGTACTTTCAACACTGTGCTATTTTTGATTTCTCCGAGATTTGTGGGAGAGAACAATTCGAGGAGCTCGTCTTCTGATTATAAAATACGTATGTTCACTGGGATGTTATTTCTCTTAGCACTATTAGCATAAAAGAGTAGAAAATGTTTCTCAGATGGTGTATCCTCAACAGAACCATGGCGATTTACATAAGTAATCCTGATTATCTTCCTGATCGTGCTTGCTTGTGTGTGCTCGGGGAAGTGGGGTTAGACAGCAGAGCTGCGTGAGGACAGTAACGCTAGGGTACCATTTGGATGGAAAAACTGGAAACTCCGTCTTTGAAGCTACTGTTGACACGTCTGGGAACGTTCTGCTTGCCATTGAACTCTGAAACAAATGTGAACCACACTCTGAAAATCCACGGACTTTGCACCAGGGACCTGGGTAGTCAAAGACCAGATCTATGTAGAGTCAGGTTAGGACCATTTCTGTGTCTTTCTAACCGTTGCTTAAGTGGTACCTCAGCTCTTCTCCATGTTTGCAACAATTTTTCCGTTTAAAAAAGTAAAAAAAAAATCATTTGTAGGAAATGATTTGTGATTCATTCATAAACTGTAAATAACTGTGAAGTTTATTCTTTTTAATGTTTTATTTATTTTTTCAACGTTTATTTATTTTTGGGACAGAGAGAGACAGAGTATGAACGGGGGAGGGGCAGAGAGAGAGGGAGACACAGAATCAGAAACAGGCTCCAGGCTCTGAGCCATCAGCCCAGAGACCGACGCGGGGCTCGAACTCACGGACCGCGAGATCGTGACCTGGCTGAAGTCGGACGCTTAACCGACTGCGCCACCCAGGCGCCCCTGAAGTTTATTCTTTATCCTCCACGTGGAAATGGCGTATGAGATGTAAAATGGAGGGAAAGGAGTTGAAATCGAAAGTCTGGTCTGATCTACGGCATGATCTTGATACTATGGTTTGAATTGTGTCCCCCAAAAGAGCAGAGATTTTAAAAGTGTAACAGTGAGCAGAGACCTGAGTGCAGAGAGGAAGCCAGGCAGGGGAGGCATGGGCAGAGCACCCAGGAATGAGCATTCTGGGCAGACCCCAGAAACAGCCCTGGAGGCCAGATGGAGGGAAGGAGTGAGTGGGTAGAGTAAAGGGGAGGTGGCCCCAGGAGGCCACATCTGGGGACTGGTGGCCACTGGCAGGACCTGTACTCTGAATGAGATGGGGGCAGCTGGAGAGTGTGGGTGGAGAGATGATAAAAGTTTGTCCTTGAAGTGGCTCTAGAAAGAGGTGAAAAGCCCGTCTGAGGAGTCTTGACCTCCAGCCCATGTAGTTTCCACTTTTCTTCTGTGACCATGAGGGCCCTTGAAGAGAAGAGTTCTGAGCACAGGGGTTAGCCAGAGGAAAGGTTCATCCAAGGAAGGAACTAACTGGACCTGTGTCTTCAGCATCACGAATCTAGCAGCTGTATGTTGGCTGGATTAGGGAAAGGAGAATGTTGGAGAAAGGGAGATCCATGAGAATATTACCACAGCAGTTGGATAAGGGGTGCCTAACTTGCCATGAATGATCAGCAGTAAGGAAATGCTAGTGCAAGGAAAGTCTGGTGCATCCGTTACTGTGGAATATTTTGTAATTGGTAAAAAGTAAATCATATATTCACATCTCCAGACTTGGAAAGATGCCCATGATGTATAATTCAGTGCTAAAAGCAAATTGCAGAGTAATGCATATAAAGGAATCTAATCTATCCATCAGTAAAACTCGTGTGTGTGTGTGTGTGTGTGTGTGTGTGTGTGTGTGTGTGTGTTGTATGAGCTTGGTGTCAGTCAGGACCACCCAAGCTGTGCTTGGGGTCCCAGGTGCTTACTGCCACAAAGGATTATGGCAGGTTCAAATGAACACAGGTCCGTGTGGGTCAGCTGAGGGAATCTGCCCCTCACTTGACACGAAGCTTGGGAGGAGGTCCAGCATCATGTTTCCATGATTGCCAGGGAGGGGAGGGGGCTTGGTAAGTTGTGCAGTAATTTCTACCCAAAAGATAACATATGTCTTCTTCCCACACTTTATTTGTCAAAGCAAGTCATATGGCTTCCTCTGACTTAAAAGAAAATGCTCACTGCATTGGTACTATGTTCCCAGAAGGAAGGGAGTTAGAAATATTTGGTGATGAGTCCTAATGATTACCAGAAGCATGGAGAATGGGGTGGGACAGGCAAAAACGAGGAAGGATATGCACTCTGGCTCCCTTGTCGGGGGATGGGGAGGAGGAAGAGAAAAGTATGGAAGCGTATTTAACAGATGGGAAGGTCATGAGCCTCGTGGAAGTAAGGGTGGAGAAGCGCAGACAAACAGATGCGAGACTCTGGGGTCCTAAAGTAAGAAGACATTGTTTTTGAGTGTGAACGTGAAGAATTGTCAACGGCGAGGCTTAAAAGTTTGCACCTGGCTTGTTGGGGACAAAGACATCGTGGGCAGGATTGCGTTACCCTGCAAGAGGAGTAGGTTTAAGAACATAACAAAGAAGCTCTTAACTTGGTTTGAAACTTACAGCGCTTGAGGTTCAAGTAGTCCAGAGAGAAAGATGTGGATGTCTCACAAAAGGCAAATGGCAGCCTAAGTTAAGGGAAACACTTCAGTCGGGTGTTTTTGGGAGGAGTCCTACCTCTTCCAATGTCACGCTGACCCAAGGGTCTGTGCAGGGTCTCAGTAATCACACCAGTGGCTCCCCTTTCTTCAGCCTCCGGACAGAGATACAGTCAGGGAGGGTCTCAGTCATGGAAATGTCCCCATGGGAACATGGAAACCCAAGTGCTTGCATTCGCCTTTTTGGAGCTTTTAACCCACACGTTCTTTAGATGTGCCAAATCCATTTTGGTTTTACATATGGCCCTAGTTGAAGTTGCTTTGGAAAGAAGGCTAAAAGGAAAACTAGAGCCTTCTGGAAGCAATAAGAAGTGAAGACTGTTCCCTATGTGGGGCCTGCAGCCCCACACTTGACTTTCTTCTTCCTCGTCCAGCCTGTGGAAGGCTCCCTGGGCACCTCGTGCTGTTCCTGAAACGTTGCCACTAAAATTCAAAACTTGATTTAATACAACTTGCTTAATTGACCTTTAAAAAAATTCATTTTGTCATCTAAAAATGAACACTTAACAGGAGTAATTGTATTTGGAAAACAGAATGTCTGTTCTCCACTTGGTTAATGCAGATAAGCTTTCCATGTGCTTCCTTTTCAAAGCTCAAAATGTCTGCTGAACTGTAAAATAATTGAAATAATGTTAGAGTTTTAAAGCTGTCCAAAATTAAGCTGTTCAAAAGTTACGGTAATTTCAAAGAACTGCAGGTTTTTGCATTAGAGGAAAACTGTAGTTGTTTAAGAGAGGCTCTTTTTTGTAATTGTCAATTCTAATACTTGAAATAACCATTTTTTAATGTTTATTTTTGAGAGAGAGAAAGAGAGAGAGAGAGAGAAAGCAAGTGTGAGCAGGGGAGGGGGCAGAGAGAGGGAGAGAGAGAAGCCCAAGCAGGTTCTGCACTGTAGCACAGAGCCCGATGCAGGGGCTCAAACCCAAGAACTGTGAGATCATGACTTGAGCTAAAGTCCAACACTCAACTGACTGAGCCATCCAGGTGCCCCTGAAGATAATCATTTAATACCTCTTGTAGGAAATAGGATTTTTCATTAATGCCGTGTGTAGAAATAACAGTGTCTGGATTAAAAATATTTCCTGTAAATTTGTAGTAGAGATTCCGAAGTAAATTTAATTTTCTCAATAAGCCATGACCATGCACAATTATCTATCTGTTTACTTTTGAGAGAGAGAGAGTGAGCACGGGGGAGGGACACACACACACACACACACACACACAGAGAGAGAGAGAGAGAGAGAGAGAGAGAGAGAGAGAGAGAATCTCAAGCAGGCTCTGCATGTCAGTACAGAGCCTGACATGGGGCTCAAACTCCTGAACTGTGAGATCATGACCTGAGCCAAAGTCAAGAGTTAGACGCTTAACCAACTGAGTCACCCAGGCTCCCCTCTAACTGACAATTTTGTTAAATGTTCATTGTTGTGTGTTACCATTTATCATAAACCACCAGCCTGTAAACACAAACTGAAAGTTAAGCGTATAGAAATGAAGGAAATATGAACAAATCTTGAGACATTAGCAATTTCGTAATGATCATTAAAAATCGGTCCTGCTTACTGAAAGAGTTCAGCATCTGAGCCAAGATGTCGGGCACTTCCTGTGATTGTCGTAGCAGGAGGGGAAAGAGCTGCTGTCTTTCCACGTCAGACTTGCAAGAATGTCTTGTGTGCACGTGTGTCTTCTGTTAGACCTTCAGCTTCATGGGATTTCTATCAGGGGAAAGAATAGGGGATTTCTGTCAGGGGAAAGATTTCTATCAGGGGAAAGATTTCTATCAGGGGAAAAATCCCATGAATCCCAGCTTCATGGGATTTCTATCAGGGGAAAGTTTGTCTTGGTCAAAGTCTTTACCAAGAACACGTAGAAGAATTAAACCCGTGGATTGCTATTTGGGCTTTGACACTGACTGGTTGGGAGGTATTGGCCAAGTTTCCCATTTCTCTGGGTCAGTGATACCCCTTTTGGAAAGCAAGATGCCACTATTGAAGAGTGGAGAAGGCACTTGTACACTGAGTGCTCCTTAAATGCATGTGCTGGTTCTTAGCAGTTTTGAAATCTGATTTGGGGCTCTAAGAAATCACTCTGTATATTCTCTTCTTGGGAAGTGGAGGCAGGGGACTGCCCCAGTCTGCTTGGGTCGATTGGCACCTAGCTCAGAAAGGTCCCTCCGAAGAAACGCCTGGTTTCTTTCCATCAATACTAGGTGTTTTGGTACATAAACTGTCTAACATATTTTTTTCCCATTCCATATATGGAATAGAAAGTGTAGAATGCTGTATAATAATACATGAATGAAAAGCATCTTCACAGTCTTTTTTAAATTTTTTTAACGTTTATTTATTTTTGAGACCGAGAGAGACAGAGCATGAACGGGGGAGGGGCAGAGAGCGAGGGAGACACAGAATCGGAAGCAGGCTCCAGGCTCTGAGCCATCAGCCCAGAGCCCGACGCAGGGCTCGAGCTCACGGACCGTGAGATCATGACCTGAGCTGAAGTCGGAGGCTTAACCGACTGAGCCACCCAGGCGCCCCTTCACAGTCTTTTTAAGGAGGTAAAATAAAAAAGTATTTACCAGCAAAATAGTATGGCCATGGTGATCCTTTTGCCCATATGTTTTGGCCTGAAGTCCATTATGACTAGACTGAATTAGGAGGAGTGGGCATAGAACAGATGGGCCATACCCAACCAAAGCTCCCTAAGGGGGATTCCTGGATTCGTTTTCACACTCCTGGTAGGATTCTTCTTGGCTGTTATTCTGAGACGCTTGAACTTGCAGGATCTTAGAGAAGATGACCCAGGGACTTCACCCCAGTGTCTCGCTGGAGTGGGGCTGGGTACCCCTTCTCTCCGGATACATCAGCTGTGAAGTGACGGCTGATACACGTGACTTTCAAGTGCCTGAGAGCCAGGATTCTGCCTCTGTCCTCCACCTCCAGAACCTCAGAGAAGCTTCATGCGTGCTTGTCCAATGAGCAGGTGTTTGGGAGAAAAGGAAGGGGCCTGTTTGAGAGGTCCCAATTTCTTTGTAGGTTGCGCCCCTGATCTTCCATATGCCCTTTTGTCTGTGATGTTGTACCCATGGGGCTTATACCGCAGACCCCTGGACAGTGAAATGGTGACCATTACTTTCTGATCATGACCTGTGGTGCGGCTCCCCTTGTGCATGCAGGAAGGGGGCCCAGTGTCCTTGCAGCCCTTGCTGTCTTCAGACCCACTGTGAGCAGCGCCTGGTGCCCAGGTCCTTCTCGTGAACACACGTCCTGACTCCCCGCAGAAGAGCTGGCATGGTGTCTCCCTGTCTTTCCAGCTGTGCTGGGGTTCGGGGTTCCTTATGCAACACGGGTCACTCTGCACGCAGGACGAGCTCTTTCCTTGCTTAGCTTCCCTTTTGTTCTTGAGTGAAGAGCTGTGGGGCGGAGCTCTCCTGATGCCGCTCTTCTGCTTCCCTGGCCTTGGCTCTTTCCCCACTTGATTTATCACCTTTTCACCCCCCTCAGTGTTCTTCTGTCTCTGCTGCTTTTTTTGGCGAAAACAGCCTGTTCGGTTACCTACTAAGCCTTTCCCTTTTCTGTTCCGAATCTTTCTGTAAGCTCTCCTATGGCTTGTCTTTCTCACTGAGGTGACGTTCACATAACATCAATTAGCCATTTTGAAAGGAAGAATTTGGTGGCATTTAGTACATTCACGGTGTTCTGCCACCATCGCCTCCATCCCGTCCCAGAAAGTCTGTCATCACCCCAAAAGGGACCTCTGCGCCTACCAGGTGGTGACTTCCCCTACCCCCTTTCCCAGCCCCTGGTAGCCACCAGTTTGCTGCCTGTCTCTGTTCATTTATCTATTCTAGATAGTCCGTACAAATGGAACCTTACAGTATGTGGGCTTTTGCCTTAGCTGCGTTCTCGTAGCATAATGCTCTTGGGGTTCATCTGTGTTAAAACATGTTATCTCAGTACGTCATTGCTTTTTCTGGCCGACTAGTATCCCATTGCATGGATGTGCCACAGGCTGTGTATCCGTTCATCCACTGGTGGACATTTGTGTGGTTTCCACCTTTTGCCTGTTGTGAATCGTGCCATTGCAAACACGTGTGTGCATGTATCTGTTTGAATGCCTGTTTTCAGTTCTTTAAGATACGTACTTAAGAACGGGATCGCTGGGTCCTAAGGTGGTTCTGGGCTTAACTTTTGGAGAACCTGCCAAGTGGTTTTGATAACAGCCGAACCACCTCTGAGCTGTTTCAATTTATTACACGTCCACACCGCTCCATCCTGTTGCATCAGCTCCCCCAGATGAAACCCGACCACCCTCCAGGGATCTCCCGACACAGTTGGAGACATAGCTCAGGAATCCAGATGTGTGTTTGGAAGCACAGATACTAAACCCGAGGAGTCTGGGACCAGCTTGCATCCAGATCCAGAGAGTGTTCAGAGTTCCCTAATGTCTGCAGTAGTTTGGGGATGAAAGTTGGAAACCTTCAAATCTTGAAAAAGAATGCTTTTTTTTGTCCCGCTCACAAGAGTTAGTCCTTTATTGTAATCCATTGGGTTTGTTTGAATGTGCTGTCTTATTTTCTCATAATACTACTCTCTAAGTGGGTGCGGTTCGGGGCGCCTGGGTGGCTCAGTCGGTCGAGCATCTGACTTCGGCTCAGGTCCCGATGTCGTGGTTCGTGGGTCCGAGCCCCGCGTCAGGCTCTGTGCTGACAGCTCAGAGCCTGGAAGCTGCTTCGGAGTCTGTGTCTCCCTCTCTCTGCGCCCCTCCCCAACTTGTGCTTAGTCTCTCTCTGTCTCTTTCAAAAATAAGTAAATATTAAAGAAGAAAAACACAAAACTACATGGGTGCAGTTCGCGGCGTTTTGCGCAGCCTTTCGTGGGCAAGGGAGAGAAGCTCTGGGGACGGGCGCTCCTGCTGACTCTCCCTGTTCTTCTCCCGTAGGTGTCCTTCTTCCTCTTCATTATCTTCGTGGTATACACCATGCTCCCCTTCAACATGCGAGACGCCATCATCGCCAGCGTGCTCACGGCCTCCTCCCACACCGTCGTGCTGAGCATCTGCCTGTCCGCAGCGCCCGGGGCCAAGGAGCACCTGGTCTGGCAGGTGGGTGACCAGTGCCCCCCACCCCCACCTCTGGGTGCCAGGGGTGCCGTGCACCTGTTCGGGGTGCGACTGGGGTACCCGGCAGGTGCCCGAGGTGGCTCTGTGTTGCTAGTGGGGAGCCAGCCACACCCCACCTCCAGCAGCGGCATCAGCACGCAGCAGTCAGCAACAGCGAACGTTGCGGACGGCCGCTCCATTTTGCTGGTTGCTGGATGGTCGTATGACTGTGGATGCTTCAAAGCTGTTCTTACTATGCGTTGGAATTCAGCACCCTGTTTTTAGAGTGAAAATAACTTACACAGTTAAATTCATAATTCTCCCCCACCTTCATATCCGATAAAGCCCTCTCTTTACAGAGGGGGAAAGATCTCCATTTCCTGATCTTCTGGTAGGTCCGTGGGCATTAAAAAAAAAATAAATAAATCTTTCAAATGCTACGACAGCAAATTTAGCCTTGCTAGTAAATGGGGTTTCGAAGAAGCCGTTGTGTTTAATTAGTTAAAAGCATTTGAAAAGTGACTTGATTTCCTGCTATGCACATCCATAAACATGAGGGTCAGTGGTTTGGAGTTATCCCTAAGTGTCTTTTTTTTACTTGAAACAGGTATGTTCAATTACGCTCTGTTAGAATCAAATTTAAGAAATGCAGCCATGGTGTAAAAACACCGAGGGTGAGAGAACTGGTTAGGAACAGGACTGCCATTGAAAGTGGGGGTTTAGACATGGATCACACGAGCCCTGTGGGGTCTGAGAAACCCGTTTGTCGTTCACTCGGTGGAATGTTTCATTTGGAAACTTGACATAGAGCTGGAGGCTTATCCTTGGGTGTCTGGAAATCCCGCTTAGCTGGAAAGCCTTCTGGGGATCCCTTTTCTCAACATTCGTCTCCTAGAGCTCCTGTGAAGCCCGGGGTTCAGTCGGAGCGGTCTGAAAGACAGCCTTCGCTGGCACGGGGTGAGCGTCAGAACCCTGGCCCCGATTCTGCACGGTGGGCTCCAGGTTCCCGCTGACTGGTTCAGACGTGGAGCAAAGCCACGTGCCCGCACGCATTCCCTGCCACTGGCCCGAGTAGCCGGCACCACCCGAGGCCCAGATGGCGACCCGTCAGTAACAGATCAAAGGAAGGAACGAAGGTGGTGTTTTATGAAAAGAAGAAACAATGCAGCTGCGCCTGGGAAGAGGCGGGGGGAATGTTCCTTTTTGTACGGGCTCTGCCCCAGCTTTTACTTCCTTGCGCCACATGTCAGAGCCTCTCTTGAAGATATTTATGGGATGTGTCTCCTCTCTCCCATAAATTCCATTTTTCCAGTCTCCCTGGAGTGGGGCTTGTGTGGGGGGGGTGGGTCTGTTTCTGCAGTAGGAACGGGTATGTGATCAGCTGAGCCAGCTGACATTATGACAGTCACTGCGGGAAAGCCCTCATCACACAGACACGGGGGCACTCAAGCCTGTTTTCAGGGCTTACAACACTTTCCTGGTTTTAGGTTACCCTAGAACACATCCGCTGAACATTTTGTACCTATCTCTTTGGCCCCTTCATGAATAAATACAGTGTCTGCTGGGGCAGATGTAATAGAAAAAATATCTTGGAAAGGAGGATTAAGATACATGCCTGTAAGGATCAAATGGGTTTAAAAAAAAAGTGGAGGGGGGGGGAATAAATGGTTTGTCAAGAATCTGATGTATTCTAGGTCACTACGTACTGTAGTGAGTTTGCTTTTCTTTCAGAGCATTTTTATTTTCTTCTGCAAGTTCAAAAAATTGGGAAAGAATGTAATCTCAAACATTCAGTTACTCAATTTTCCAAACACACAAAGAAAAACAATTTTTATCAGTGGACAGCCAGAGATAGGATAATTCTGGAAGAGCAAAAAAGAATAAAAGTTTTTCATTCCAAATGATTCCATGTAAGAATAACATTGAAAGGAAGCAGAAGAACAGAACGTCAGTTTTCCTTTTCTTCAGAAGTAATTTCACAATGATTCCGAGGGCAGGGAAAGGCAGGATACACTGACAGATTGAAAATGGAAGGTCCGTTGGTAAATGTCAAAGTCATGAGGAAAAGAGATTTAAGGACCTTTGGCCACTGCTGGACATGTAACCTACAAATAGCACTGCTTTGTGATGGGAGAAAAACACTTCATTGATAACTGTTGATGAAAAGTGTACATAAATTGGGATGATACACATTAGGTGGTTATACTGCTATGGTATAATTGTTTAACACAAAATTACTGAAAGGCTGTCAGTTTCATATGAAGAAAGAGGTTTGCTGATGAGTGGTGATCAGTGTCCCCCTACCTTATGAACCGCGGAAGACAGAGTGCATTTTGTTTAGCGTGGACCCATATTAATGTTTGTTTGGGGATACCTGGGTGGCTCAGTTGGTTGAGCATCCAGCTCTTGATTTTGGCCCAGGTCATGATGTCATGGTTCATGGGAATGAGCCCTGTGTTGGGCTTGGTGCTCCTCATGGAGCCTGCTTGAGATTCTCCCCGCCCCCACCCCACCCTTCCCCTGCCCCTCTCCCCCACTCATGCTTTCTCTCTCTCTCAAAAAAATAAAGAAAGAAAAGAAAAATATGTGTCACTTTATTTTTGGAACATTGGCAATCCACTGATAGCATGTAATGCTTCTCTGTTAACCAAAATGTCGACTTCATAGGAAACCCTATTCCCTTCCGTGTTGATTAACAGAGTTCATTGTTCTCGGCACATTTATTTTCCCGCATTTATCTTGAAGTAGAATTCAGTCTCAGGCTACAATATATTACCCAACTGAGGGAATTTAGTTAATCACTGAAAGTGATGAATGAGCATTTCTAGTACATTTAAATATAAAGTATAATCCCTAACTTTTTTTTTTTACTTTTATTTTGAAACAATCACAGACCTACCAATAAGTTCCAAATCTAATACAGAGAATTTTTTTCCTAATCCACCAAAAGATAAGTTACCAGTCTGATGTCTCATTGCTCCTAAATGCTTTATTTATTATTATTATTTTTAATGTTTATTTATTTTGAGAGAGAGAATGAGCTGGCGGGGGGGGGGGGGGGCAGAGGGAGAGGGAGATACAGAATCTGAAGCAGGTTCCAGGCTCTGAGCTGTCAACACAGAGCCCGACACGGGGCTTGAACTCACGAACCATAAGATCATGGCCTGAGCTCAAGTCAGAGCCGCTAAATGCTTTAGACAGTATCTCGTACAATGCCATTGCACTTAACCATAATGCAACTATCAAAATTGGGAAATTCACATGGCTCTGCTGTTGTGATTCAGATTCATCCAGCTTTCCCAACAACGTCCTTCACAGAAAAGGGCCCAGATCAGAATTCTGCAACATTGCCGTGTGTTCTCTAATCTCTTGGGTGTCTTTCAATCTGCAGCACCCCCTTAGGCCTCCCGCGGCTTTCGTGATCTTGACACTTTTGAGGATGGCATGCCAGCTATTTTATCAAACGGTCTTCAGGTTGACTTTGTCTGATGTTTCATCATGAATGGGTTCGGGTGATGCCTCTTTGGCAGGAAACACAGAGGTGATGGTGCATTCTCATCACGGTCTCTCAGGGTCTCATCGTTTATGTTGGTCTTTCGTCTGATGGCCGTCTGCCAGGCTTTACCGCTTTGGCATTACTCTTCTCTTCTTTGTAATTAAGGCATATTTTGTGGGGAGGTACTTTGAAACCAGGCAAATATCCTGTTTTATTCACTTATTGATGTCTAGACCGTCTTGTGTTTCCCCGTTCTATACAGAGGGTTATAAGCCCACTTATATGAGCCCACAAGTCTGGGCTCAGACTTGTCCAGTGGGCGCCCCTTCAGGCTGGCTTCTGCACCTTTGGTGATGGTCCCCATCACTCTTTGAGCACTTAGTTGCTTTCTGACACAACAAGACGTTTCAGGCTCATCTCATGCTTTCCCTGCCCTGGCCCTAAAATCTGCCATCTCTCCAAGGAGCCCTGTTCTTCTTGGTAAAGAGTGGCACTTAGCAAGCTCTGGGCTTGTAGGTCTTCTCATTCCCACTGGGTTGTCACTACTCCAAGACAAGGGGCACACGCATTTACATCTACATCAACTTGTATCTATACCTACATATTAGACCCCATGACTTCACACTGGTCTTTCCAGCCTGCCACGAGTTTCATGCCAGTGTTCTCCCTTTCTCTTGTGATTCCATGGCCAATAGTGAAAAAAGTTCAGTTGCAATGATTCTTAACGTGTTTACTTACTGGATCAATGCCGGTGTGTAACCAGTCTCCTATCTCAGTCGCCACCCCTACCCCCACACAGGGGTCTTCTCACTTGGCCCAAATTCCCCTCCCCTAACACCTGTCCCCCTCCCCTAGCTCAGGCTATGACACCACGTCCATCTGAGGGTGTCCCCTCCCCCAACCGGAGCTGTGGCCTCTGTGTCTTCCCCATTGTAGAGGCTCCTGGAACCCACCCCGGCTTTATCACCTTGGGCGAATTCAGCTTCCCTGGTCCCCTCTAGATGCAGATGTTCCTTGCTCTGCCTGATGGCTGGGGACTGAGTTATTCAGGAGAGAAGGAAACGGACAAGAAGGGCAGGAGGAGAGAGGATGGGGCAAGGGAATGGAAGAAAAAGAACACTTTTTGAACAGAGTTTATTTGTGGAAGAAGAAGAAGTTTTTTTCCAGCTGCTCTCTGATCCATTTTGTACTGTACTAGTCTCTCAGCTTTTCCTGTAATTACTTCGTCTTTGTTTTCCTAACTGGGTGTCAAAAAGCAGTTTTTCTGATATGACCCTCAAATATCAGGAAACTTAAAAAGCAGTTTTACATTGTTGATGTAAGAAGAATGCATTATTTAATTTTTTTCTTTTAATATTTATTTATCTGAGAGAGAGAGAGAGAGCAGGTGAGGGGCAGAGAGAGAGGGAGACACAGAATCCGAAGCAGGCTCCAGGCTCTGAGCCGTCAGCACAGAGCCCGACGCGGCGCTGAAACTACGAACCGTGAGATCATGACCTGTGCCAAAGTCAGATGCTTAACCTACTGAACCACTCAGGTGCCCCAAGGATGAATTATTTTATTTATCTATCAGAAATTTAGTGTGTGCCCCAAAAGTCCTTAGCATTGCATAGTTAACTAGAAAACAAGAAGGTTCCTTGTATCAGTAAGGTAGCACACATTTGAGTAAAAATTCTCTGAGAGCAGCAAGGTAGGTGTCTTCTTTGCTTATGGCTGTATCCAGGCAAAGGGAGACTGAGGTTAGGAAAACAGCATGATACCTCACTGCTCGTGCTGTGGTGCTGCATCCTGCTTCCGCTTACGGGTGAGGGTGGCCGGCCTGGAGACAAGATTGGGCAGCGGGGCAGGAAGCTTGCCTCCCTGACAGGGGCAGGGAGTCCGTCACTCAAGCGTTGGTGTAGGCTGCTACAGCCTGTGTATCTGATTAGATATACTTGTGTTCTCTTCTCTGTTGGCCACACTTCTGTAGGTCAACATCACTGCCGGCAGTCTGCCGAGCTCCCCCCCCCCCCCCCGGGATTGCCAAATAGTCCTGTTTCTATGCCACGATTACATTTTATATTTGAAACTTACCTACTTTTCTTAAATGTTCCTTTCCTTGGCATTCACGCCACGTTCTGGATTTTCATTTTGTGTATCATTTATTTTCCCAGGAGACAAGGATTAATTTGAATACAGATTTACTTACACAAGCCAGTTATTTGGGAACCCATATTTATTAGAGAAGATAAGCGAAGGAGTGGTTATTGGTTTTCTGTTCTAACAGGATTACTCCTGTTTCTGATAAATGGTAGAGGGTTCCTGTATGCGGTGGATACTTTGCCGTATTTAAGATACACTTTGAAAAATTTTAGTTTGGACCTAAAGTAGAAGATACAGTCTGTCACGTATGGCAAGAACATAATCGGTAGTCATGAAGATTTGTTACATAACTGATTCTTCTGCAGTATAATTCAGGAACTGTATATTGGAGTCTGGAATTAAATTGCATTTAGGATCTAATCTGAGAAGCTCAAAAGGAAAACAGCAGGTTACCAGCTGCCGGGACTCTGGCTCTGGAGGAGACTAATTGTTGGGAATTTGGACGTCTCTTCCTACTGTCTTGTCTTTGGAGAAGCGCAGGATGTTAGTACTTTCCACAAGAGGGAAGAAAGGACACTGAACCACTGTTCCTTTTGTGTAGCATCTAGCTATCGATGGAGGGGGATCTGTATCCTATTTTAGCAAACTATCAGTTATGGGGTCTAACGACATTATAATTTGGAAGGAATGGGGGTAAGCCTGGAAAAGAGGTAAAAGTAGGAAAGTGTCTGATGTGACTGAATCCTAAGGCAGATCTAAGGCACTGCACATGTCTGCTCTCCTCGTTCCTGTTCCTTCCTTGTCCCCCCAGCCCGGCAGGAATCCCCGCCCCACCTTTAAATGGCGGAGCTCAACACCATCACCCACCGGGGAGACTTTGGTGGAGCAAGTGACCAACAGCAACACTATTAACGCTTTGCTGCAGGGCATCCTATCTACTGCTTGGAGAATGTTCTGGCACTTTCCTACAGTGAAACGGCAAGAATGCTCGACACAGAACTTTCCTGTTGGTAGTTAATCATTTTACTGTCATGGTGGAATGAGACCTCGGTTTATTTTTCAGCATTTGTGAGGCTGTTTAGAAGAGGGGACAGAAGGGACAGAGGTAAAAGGAAGCCCTGTTAGACCATGAGTTTTTGTCTTGGAGGTTTGATCAAAGGCGCATGAAACAAAGAGGGTTTCCTGAGAAATGAACAATGCTGATCGGTCACCCTTCATCGGTCTCTATATCCCTTTCTGGATTCCGTCATCAAAACTGTGTGCCCTCTGTTCATTCAAACCACCGGATTCATATCCAATACGATACATTATAGATCGATTACAGGTTGGCTGAGTGGCACACTCACTGGTTGACATCTGGACACGTGATTGTCCTCACGTGTTCACCTACCCACACAGCCACGTTCCACAGTCCACCGGGATCTGAGGCTCTGTCCTTTCCAAGTGTTTATTTTTGAGGATGATTTGTGAAAGATACTGATTCTAATCATATATTAATCCATCCGTAATTGTCCTTTATTCTTTTATATTTATTTTTGAGAGAGAGAGACATAGAACATGAGTGAGACAGGGCCAGAGAGAGAGGGAGACACAGAATCGGAAGCAGGCTCCAGGCTCCAAGCCATCAGCACAGAGCCTGACACAGGGCTCGAACTCACGGACTGTGAGATCATGACCTGAGCTGAAGTTGGACACTTAACTGACTGAGCCACCCAGGCGCCCCTAAATTTTTTTGTTTTAATGTTTGAGTGAGAGAGACACAGAGTGTGAGAGGGGGAGGGGAAGAGAGAGAGGGAGACACAGAATCCGAAGCAGGCTCCAGGCTCTGAGCTGTCAGCACAGAGCCCAACCTGGGGCCCAAACCCATGAACCGTGAGATCATGACCTGAGCCGAAGTCGGACACCCAATTGACGGAGCCACCCAGAGCCCCCTGTAATTGCTCCTTAAAATTCCTAGAAGACAATGAGAAAATCAGCCCTCCAATGGGGACACAGGACTTCTAACTGGTACTTGCAGGATGAATAATGAATTTGCTGAATTGTATGAACTTGAGAGAAAAATATATCTACAGCTTAACTTGAGCAAGAATTTTGCTCTGGTTCTAAGTGATCTCTTTGAAGAGTAGACAGAAACTCAGTGATTTGGTGCAGTGGAGAGAGGATGTGTGCATCATTACTGGGAGACACTGCAAGGAAAGAAGGACCTGGAAATGTGGCTACTTACCAGTAGTGTGGGAATGGTAATAATAGTTTCTTCCTAGCCACAGACATGGTTAAATGAGATGATAAATGAAAATGACTTACCTGGGCCAGGTGCATGGTTAGCACCAAGAAACATCAGGTAATAATAATAATGGCTGCTTGGTAATATACTTAAAGCATTTCGTTTTGTTTGTGGAGTGCGTTGGGGACTGGGCAGGCCCCGAACAGAGGGAGGGGATGTACTTTCTGTCTTTACAACAATAATCCCAGCATGCCTTTTGTGAGAATGATGTGCATCAGTTTTTGCCTTTCCTAGGAGATGTGAGATCCTGCTGGTCAGACGCTGGGTTAATCGTTTTTGATATCCTTCTCAAGCAGCTCATGAGTGTTTTGACATGGCAGAGTGTGGGATGGTGGACAGAGCAAGGGCTTTGGCCTCAGATGGGCTCTGGGTTTGGATTCCGTTTCTCCCACTTTCTAGCTGTGTGTGGTAGACATGGACGTGGACCACCCCTCAGAGAAAGATTTGCTGCCCAGCTCTTGGGGAGTTGTTGGCTCTTAGATTCTTTAAGGCTGCCTCAGCTTCACAGAGCTGTCAGCTCAAGGTTCTGTCTCTTCAAGGGTGGCCCACATCCGTGGCTGATTGAGGTGGGCCTATAGAGTCTATCTAGCCTGGTCTGATTCAGGGCAGTTCCGGTGGGCCATTGCAGCTCTGGAGTTGCTGTAGGTTTGTCTAAAGTTCTCAGACCTTCATCACAGCTCAGCTTCTCCCTGTGCTTCATCTGGCTTCCTTTCTTCCCCGCGGGCATTGATCCGAAGGGAACTCCCTAGTACCCACTGAACTGTGTCTCAGAATGTGCTTCCTGGAGAACCAGACTGCAATGCTACATGAGCTTGGGCTAATTCTTTAGTTTACTCAGTTTTGTCAACCATAAAATGGCAGCAGGAACACCTACTTCCCTAGACGGTTGCTGGCCTTGGTGCTGATTCAATAAACTAGTATATATGAAAAACCAGTTATCCGGCAGGGCTGGTCCCTAACCTTCAATGAATAGTGGAAAACGACAGCAGCATTTATTCATTTTGCTGAGTTTAAATGACTTTTACAGAAGCTAAGAGAAAGGGGAAATAAAAATATTTGGGGGAGTATGGCAATAATCACAGTCCCAAATGACCTATGGAGTTTTGAGTAGGACAGGGGTTGGGTTGCACATCCTCAGGGCACAGGTCTGGTCTGCTTGACCATCCTGCAGTGTGCCCACCCAGACTTAAGGCAGTGAGCTTCATCCTCACGAGGTCCGAGAAGCCCACACTGCACTAGTAACTGGAGTTTGGAAGGTTTATTAATACCCGAGGATCTGAGCCCCTGTAGGTTAATGGAATGCCTGGTTTTGGAACCCCCTGAGATATAGCTCATCCCTTGTCAACAATGAGAGGGAGAAGTGCAAAAGGAGTCATTTATAGTATTAACTTATAGCAGGACATCTTGAGCTTCTGTGCCATCCTTCTCTGTAATGTCTTGTTCCCTGGAGGAGCCCACTCTTATTCTCTAACCAACCTCGGGGGCTACAGTTTGCCCCACTCAGTAGCAGCTACATGGTACAAGGTGGATCTGGCCATCCCGTGTATCAGTTTTGTGGTCATAGACACACACACCTGTACAGGGCTGTCGCTATGTATCACTCCTCCCACTCCCCGCTGAGATACTGTATTGGTTCCCCAGGGCTGCTGTTACAAATTACCACCAACGTGGGTGCTGAAAACAACAGCACTTTCTAAACTGTGAAATTTATTCTCTCACAGAAATCAAAACCAAGGTGTTGGCAGAGCTGAATCCCTCTGGAGGCTCCGAGGGAGAGTGCGTTCGTGCCTTTCTCCAGCTTCTGCTTGTTGCTGGCACTCCTTGGCATTCTTTGGTGTGGGTGGGGCTTCAAAACTCTATGTGTCTGTCTTTGCATGGTCTCCTTCTCTTTGTGTCTTTGCACCTCCTCCCCTTCTGTCCCTTACAGACAGAGACACTGGTCGTTGTCTTTAGAGCCCTACTGTGAATTCAGGATGATCTCATGCAGCATCCTTAACTTGATTACATCTGCAAAGACCCTTATTTCAAACAGGGTCATATTCTGTGGTTCCCAACAGTGGAGGAGCTTTTGCGGCTTCTCTCGAACTCACTAGAGATACCAGCTCCCACAGTTGGACTGTGGTCTCCACCCTCCAAGTAGTCTCTGAGCCGGTGTCTGTGGGGTTCCCTTTCTCTTGTCTGCTCAGGTACAAGTAAGCTCTGTGGTGCACAATATAGGAAGATACCTCATTAAAAGATTTTTATGGTGAGGAACCTGGGTGGCTCAGTCAGTTAAGCATCTGACTCAGGTCATGATCTCATGGTTTGTGAGTTAGAGCCCCACGTTGGGCTATTTGCCGACAGCTCAGAGCCTGGAGCCTGCTTTGGATTCTATGTCTCACACTCTCTCTGCCCCTCCCCTGCTTGCGCTCTGTCTCTCTCACTCTCAAAGTAATAAATATTAAAATTTTTTCAAAAAAGATATTTATGGTAACACATAGGGAAATAAAGCAGGACTAGGAGAATTTAAAGTGAGGAAACATCAGAGAATTCCACCCTTGTTTAAACAAAACAGAAGGCAATCACCAAGGATTCCTGAGGAATGGTTGCAGGTACACAAGTCAACATCTGCCATTGGCTCAATGGCCCATTTTTAAAAATAGGTGCTGTGGTCACATTTTTTAAAAGGTTGACAGAAGGGTTTCAGAAGGTTTTCAGTAAATACGCTTCTTCTGATGACTTGTGAGTTCTTTCATTGTTCATAGTCACTTTTCACTTGATCTGAGGTTTTTCAGACGTATAATCACATCATTTTCAAGTGAATTTCCATTTTCTGAGTTTTAATTTTCTTTCCAATTGTTTTGCCTAATTGTACTTCCATAAAAAATTCACATTAAGGTGCTGGTAGCAGACATAGTTACCTGCTGTATTTTGTTTTGTTTTGTTTTGTTTTTATTTAGTAGGACTGATGTTTCTCCTTTAAGCAATATGTTGGCTTTTGGGTTAAGTAGGTTTTGTAACTTGAGGGAGGTGACTGTTTGTTCCTATTTAGAGAAGTTTTATTTTCTCTTTTCCTTCTTTGTTTTTCTTTAAAGAATGGATCTTGAATGTATTAAGAGACGGTTTCTGTCACCCGTGGGCAGGATATTATGATTTCTTCCCTTGTGTAATATCGGACATTCTTGAATTTTTGGAATTAACTCAGTAGGGCATATTGTCTTTTTTTTTTTTTAATCTAATTTGATGCTTTATTCCTTTGGCCAATAACTTATGAAAGATTTTGCATCTGTTTTGACCATAATTAAGAGCAAACAGGCAGCCCTAGCCTCGGGCCACAGACGGTTCTGAGGGCTCCCCTCCATTGTGAGCACCCTTCCATCTCAAATGTTCCTATAGATTAGACCACATTAGGCCAGATACCATGCCCTTACTTTGCTATGCGCATTCTTCTGTTTGATTTGCTTTCTCTTGTGGGATTGGTTTCTGTCAGAGATATTTTCTCATAAACGCAGTCTCTTCCTTCCAAGGTTTCAGCGATTTTCCGTGTTGGATAATCTCTTTTCATGGTTTCAATTACCTCTGTAATTGTGTTTGTTTCTACTCCTCCCCGGTTACTTTCTTATTCTTGGGACTTGTCCTTTCTCCGTTAATTCCTGATTCATCTAGCTAATGTTTTGTTTATTTTCATTTCTCCAAAGAATGAGTTGTGGATAAATTTATTTGATTAATTTGGGGGTGTTTTTTAGTTCGTTTTTTTTTTTTCTTTATTCATTTCTTCCAGTAGTTTTTATTGGCTTTGTTTTGTTTTTGCTTTTCTTTTTCTTTTCTATGCCTAACTTCTTGTGTTGGCCTCTTGTTTCTTTATGGAAGTGCTCACCTGCTATAAATGTCCCTCTAGAACCTGCTTTAGCTCCATGCCTTCTGTGTGCTCATCATCGTTATTTCTAGATAATCTTGCTGATTGACTTTATTTTTTGACAGAGAGAAACTTCAGTGTCCCCCCACACTGGGGGATAGAGGGTTTTTCCTTTCTGTTTCTAGTAGTAATTCTAGTTTTGGGGTTTTATTTTGTTGTTTGTTTGTTTGTTTCTGTTTTGGTTTTGGTTTCTTGGGTTTTGTTTGTTTTTGCATTGAGATTAGAGAATTGTTCAGGTTATTTCTGCTTTTTGAAATGTATTGAAGTACTGTTTGGTAATCTAATGATACTCTGAAGGCTTCTTTTCTTTTCCTTTATAGAAGAAATAATCTTTCTTCCTAGATGCCCACTGGACTCCCTTATTTTTGAAGTCTAGCGACTCCACTGTAATTTGAAGTTTTATTGATACTTTCGACTTAGTTTTCCATTTTCCAGATTTCTTTTTTTTTTTTGAAAAAAATTTTAATGTTTATTTTTGAGAGAGAGAGAGAGAGAGAGAGAGAGAAAGCAGGGGAGGGGCAGAGAGAGAGGGAGACAGAGAATCTGAAGCAGGCTCCAGGCTCCAAGCTGTCAGCACAGAGCCCGAAGCGGGGCTCAAACCCACAAACCATGAGATCATGACCTGAGCCAAAGTCGGATGCTCAACCGACTGAGACACCCAGGTGCCCCCAGAATTCTTTTAATGTGAACACTGTTAGTATGAACGCTAATCGTTCTTGGGAGCACGTGGTGGGCTCAATCAGTAGAGCATGTGACTCTCCCACCTCAGGGTTGTCAGTTCGAGCCCCACGTTGGGTGCAGAGATTATTTAAAAATAAAATCTTAAAAAAAGCAAAGAAAGAATGCTGATGGTTCTCACGGCCAACATTAGAACGCACTGAGCACGTGTAGAGGTGGATCACCGCACGGAGCCTGTGGAGGGAGATGCCAACTGATAGAACCCCCACACCGCGAAGCTGGGGTGCCTCCCATAATGTGCCCAGTGGAGCCTTCCTTCTGGAGGCCGACCTCCTGAACACACTGTATGCAGTAGGCTCCTGCCAACATTCCTATAGTTGCAAACCAAGGACTTGGCCTTTCCACGTCTGGGCGGGCCCCTCTCTACTTCCCGTCCGGCACCAGCAGCCTCCTCTGTGAGGGGCCCGTCATGGCATCTTTCCTCGGCCTCCTGCCACTGAGCCCCACTTGCCTGTAGTCGCCCTCATGCCCACATGGAGTCTGGGGGTTCCGTTGATCTTCTAATTTTGTTGAAAATATAAACTGTACATGCATTTCCCTTGATTTTTGGTGTCCTGGATAATTTCTAGGAAAGGAAGAAATGTTACCTTTGTGGGTCAAAGTGGAACTGTTTAGTGTTCCACCTTTTCTTTGGTTTCTTAAAATTTCACCTTCTATGCCACGTCCGAGCCTCCGACTCTAGATCAAGGTGGTAACCCAAGATAGGAAGGAGAAGAAGCAAAGGAAAGATAAAGAGACTAGTCAGAGTTTTATTATCACATAGAATGTTTTTCTAAGATTCCTGGCCATGAGTTGTATTAGTCAGCTCAGGCTGCTCTAACAAAATGCCAAAGACAGTGTCGTTTCAGCAACACATACTTATTTTCTCACAGTTCTGGATGCTGGAAGTCTGAGGTCAGGGGGCCAGTATGTTTGGATTCTGGGAAGAACTCTGTTCCTGGCTTGTGTATAGCTACCTTTTTGCTGTGTTCTCACGTGGGAAGGAGAGGGAGAGAGAGGGAGAGAGTGAGAGAGAATGAGGGGGGGAAGAGAGAGAGAGACAAAGAGAGAAAGAAAGAGAGAGGAAGGGAAAGAGATTGAGGAAGACGGAGGGAGGGAGAGAGAGGGGGAGGGAGTGGGAATGAGAGAGGGAAGGAGAGAAAGCGGGGGGAGAGAGGGAGAGAGAGATCCAGGAAAGCCTCCTTGTGTGCTACAGGAGCAAAATAGAAGTTAAATGAAGTTAAATTCTTTTGTAAAATATTTTTTTGCTGAATCCCCCAGAAGAACAACAACAAAAAAATGCGTTTTGCCTTTTCAAAGACAGCACATGATGCGTAATGGAAAGAGCTTTAATTTTGGAGTCAGGAGGACTTGAGCTCAAATCCCAGTCGTGCATGAATTGGTTGTAGGAATTTTAGCAAGTGATTTAGCTCCTCTGACCATCTGTTTACTTATCTGTAAAAGAGGGCCAGTGACACAGTGGACTGAGGATTAGGGGTCGGGTGTACGTAATTCCTGAGTGCCTGGCCCACATCAGGTGTCCAGTAAATGGCAGCCATTCATTAGCTGGTGGCTTTCTGGGTCTTTGCTTTCTGTCGCTTATTTTTTGTTAGTTTTCAGTAACGCACACATAATCAACTTTTATTTATTTTATTTTTTTTTAATGATTATTTATTTTTGAGAGAGACAGAGACAGAATGTGAGTGGGTTAGGGGCAGAGAGAGAGGGAGACACAGAATCCGAAGCAGGCTCCAGGCTCTGAGCTGTCGGCACAGAGCCCAACGCGGGGCTCAAACTCACGAGCTTTGAGATCATGACCTGAGCTGAAGTCGGACGCTCAGCCAACTGAGCCACCCAGACGCTCTGCATAATCAACTTTTAAAGTTAGGAGAGAACTTCCCAAGGTGTGATATTGTGAAAACACTTTATACCCAGCAAAATATGCCATGGTGATTTTCTAGAACAGCTAATGGACGAATCATGTAAACCTTAAGGGGATCCAGGGAAACACTACATCAGTTACTTCAACAGTTACATGTCCCAAACTGTGGAGAATTATGATGTGGTATGGGAGGTGCATATAAAAAGTAGTTTCCAAAACTAATTTCTTTAACAATAATAATAGCTTTAATTAAATGGTATCGTTCTCATCCATCAGGTTATAATTTCAATCTGTTCTTGTCAATTTAGATAACTTACTCAATTCACGTCAATTTCAGGTTCATTGCTCTATCTAGAGACATATTTTGAACAAGTTCCACGTTCCAGGACTTTCTAAGCGCTACCAAAAGGACTCGATTTAAAACAGTAACAATAAAAAAAGCTTCAGGCACCTTAGCATCTATTCGGAGACTTGTAAGTAACACTGACATCCAGAAGCGTGGACTCATAATCATTTACAAAGGGAGGCGATTGCTTCCGCTGTTTCTCCACTAAATAGTCCACCACAGTGCGGACATCCACAGTGCCGGGTTGTGCATCGAGAATGTAGAGGGTGCTTTGATGTGATGCCACATCTCGTCAGTCGTTCAACTGTGAGATTGTCAGTGGGGCTTACGGGTGGGACCGTGAGCCCTGAAGAAGGGCTTGGGTTAATCCAGAACAGGGGTTCACAGTCTTCTTCTGGGAAGAACCACAGAGTAAATATTTTCAGATTTTCGGGCCATCTGGTGTCAGTGGCAACGGCTCAACTCTGCCATAGTGCACGAACTCCTGCGAGCAACACAAGCAAATGGATGTGGCTGTGTTCCAATAAAACTTTATTTACAGCACCAGGCACTGGGCCAGACTTGTCCTAGAATAATAACTAGAAATCTAGTTTTCCCTCTAATAATGTATCCCCCCACAAAACCCTTTAATGTCCTCTGTTAAAATTCTTTTAAGCAAATGCAACTTGTTATTTGTCAGAAATTTATGCAACTTCCAGAGCAGCCCTTTCTCTTAGAAATACAGCTCCCTTCTTGTTCAGTGAGCCTCAGAAGACACCCCACGGAGAGTCCTTGGTGACCGTGAGGTTAATTTGCATTCAATTGATCTCCCTGTCTCTACTCTAGTGGTAAGACTCAGGATTTTCATCCTTTTCCCATGTCTGATTTCCGCGGTGCCCTGGGTATGCCTCAGCATTGCTGGATTTTAAGCGGATGCTTCAGATTTCCTGTAACGCCCTCACATTTTCCCGCACTGTGTAACTGGCTGGGAAATTGAGGCACACGTGCCATTACATTCTTCAGCTCGTGGGGGACTGCCGCGTCCCAAAGAGCGTCCCAAAGAGGACAAGGAAAATACTCCAGGACGTGCCAGTCAGCACTTCTTGCCCTGGCTGGGACGGTTTTACAAAGACACGGAGCTGTTGGGGAAAGCCTGAACATGTTACTGAAGGGTCGTTGATTCCTAACCCTCCTGCTTGCGCTCCTAACTCGAGTTCTCTCTCTTCTGGAGTCCCAGTTGAGGGAGGGATTAAGGGAAGATCAGAACCTTCTTAGGAGAAAAGGCACTTAAGGATGTTCATCCTGTCCGTTGCGGTCCTCCGGGCACTCTGCTTACTCAGCCGTCAGGGTTCACTCTCTTTTTCGAGAATTCCCCCTAATGCTGCATTTTGCGTATGGTTGCCTGTTTGTAGTCAGCTCTCCTGACCAGTGTGCGCGATACAGTTACATAAGCGTCAGTTGTGTGATCCTTTTCATTTGCAGCTCTTTTCGTTTCTCTTTTCGTGGACTGTCTACCAAGCGATTCTCCGCGATTTCCGCTTCCGATCTGGTCCACCTCTCGGGGTCTTGGAATGCCTTTGAGATACTTTGTTTAGAACCTCTGAAAATGTAGCCTTACAGGGTTTTCATGGTCTGCCCAAAGCTGGCATCTAAAAATAAAATTTTAGCTGACTGGCAGCATGAGAAGTGCCCAGATCAGCAGATGGTGTGAAATGCAAGAGTCGTCAAATGAAAATATATTCAGGAAAATACAAGACCTTCCCATTTACCAAAGGTCTGGTGGGAACACATGCTCTTTCGCGATGGGCTGTTCGGCTGGGGGACGCTGGAGGCAGAGGTGTCTGTGTCAGTGGGGCTCTTGAGGTCCTGCCTGCTGTCTTCAGGGCAAGAGAGAGAAATGTGGCGGGGAAGGCAGTGCCAGTTGGAGGGGTCGTCCCCGACAGAGCGGGCAGATCCGCTGTGCACAGGATCCTGGGTCCGTGGGAGAGGAAGTCTTCGGATGCACCTCATTGAGGGCACTGGCTCTCCGTGTCCCGCATTTTAAATCAAAGTCTTGCATGGTGCAGAGGTGGTGCTGAGGGCGTCCCCACGCGGTGTCGATGACGGGAGTCTACAGGAGATACTGAATGTGATGCAAGTGGAATAAAAGCCCAGTGCAATCTTGTCCAGTTAGAACATTGGGATTAGATTTACTTTGAATGGATGAAAGGCAAGAGGTGAGCCACATAAACCCCGACGGAAGCAGCAGGACGTAACAGAGTTCCTCGAAGACTTCTAAGGAGTCTAGTTGGCTGCGGGTTGCATGGAGGCTGTGTGACTAAAGGGGAATTATCTGCTCTCCCAGGCAAGACCATGTGATGCAGATCCACAGAAAGCAAAAGGAGATCAGGAAATCAACAGAACCACCCTCATGTTTATGTCTTTTGTTAAGAAATGCATTTCCAGAAAACAGGTTGATGATAACCAACGGATGAACATTTACTAATTCATTGGCAGTGAGGTAACTAACATCTGCTTTCCCAGGCACGTTACACATCTCGACCTGGGGAAACATCCACCGTTGTCTCTACTGGGGAGAGGAACCTGAGGCCGGGAGAGGCAGCAGGTGGCTCCCGAGTTACCCACCTTTGGGTGTCGGGCATAGGTTCAGACCTGGGGAGCCTGATGGCAGATCCCACATTCCTAACCGCTGTGGAAGTCTTTGGGCACTCCCTCCCTTCTCACTGCAGTGATCCATTAAATGGAAGACTGAGCTTTCCCGGAGCTGCATAAAGTAAAATCTTAGGTGATTTTCTGGACTTTAATGGCAGACCAAGAAGGAACTACATTTTTGACACAGAGTCTGCAGCCACATGTACTGGGTTATAATTTGAAGTAAAGCCAGGGCTAGTGTTACGGAAAGCATAGGGCTTTTTGAAGCCTAAGGTGGAACCATTCCCGCTTCTGGTGATCAATTATATGTGTAAGGCAGGAATATGTACAACAGGCACCTGTCCCGAGGGGGCGGTGAGAAAACGCCAACAGGAACAAAGAGGGGACATGACCTGGGAAGCTGGGGATGTGAGCTGAGTCTAGCTCCAGCAGGAGTCAGGAGCCCTGTGACTCCAGGCCCTTCTGTGCCCTCCCCATGCAAATGCCCTGATCTGTAAAATGAAGGGTTTGGAGGAAATGATCCCAAGGTCTTCCCTCTTCTCTCCTTTTATGACTTTTATGACTGTGTGTTCAGAGTGCAGAGCCCCGATGTAAAAGCTCTTCTGGAAAATATCGAAAGGGAAAGGGATCGTGGTCCATGGAGAAGTGAAGGTTTCCAGCGGTGGTGTGGTTATGGATGGCGGGGTGAGGGTGTTTGTTATGGAGCAGCGCTGAGCAAATTCAGCCACTGGCATTGACTGTGGGGCCCCGACTGGAAGGATATGCACGCTCACTGTTTTCCCAGAGGCAGGCAAAAATCACATGGGGGTTCTCTGTCTTCTTGTTTTCTGTATTTGCTTTTTAATGAAAAAGAATAAAACAACTCAAGAACTACAGTCACTTTACCCTGACCAACCCTTGGAAAATCAGGAAACCTTTCTGTGAAGAGAGCGTGGTTAGATAAAGCAAAGCACTGAGTGGCAAGAAGGAAGCCAGTGCCACACAGGCCCCTTCCTCAGGACCACCGCCCGGATCTGTCCACAAAGCTGTCCTGGGCTTTGCGCCCACTGACGGTTGCCAGAACTGTAGGCTTCGTGACCACATTCCACTGACAGTTTCTGGCTTTAGACCCTAACTGATTCACTTATGGAACTGGGAAGCAGAAATAGCATAATTCCTTAACAGGCAGGTACTGCACAAAACAAATATGGTATAAATCCCTCCCTTATCCTAAGATTGTTACTTTAAGCTCGGTTAGAAGTGTATCAAATCGATTCATCTTTGCAGAGAACCAGATCTACTGTGTCTTGATTTTCTCTATCATTTTCCTCATTTTTTTAAAGAGGGAAATGTATTTATTTATTTTGAGAGAGACAGAGACAGCACAAGTCGGGGAGGGGCAGCGAGAGAGGGAGACTGAGAATCCCAAGCAGGCTCCGTGCTCCCAGAGCAGAGCCCAGTGTGGGGCTCAGACCCACAAAGCCGTGAGATCATGACCTGAGCTGAAACCAAGAGTCAGATGCTTAACCGACAGAGCCATGCAGGTGCCCCTATTATTTCCCACATTTTAATCTCATTAATTTCTGTTTTAATTTTATCTCCTTCCTTCTGCTTGCTTTATGTTGAATTTGCTCTTTTTTTCCTCTCCTTTCCCTAGATGAAAGCTTGTTACTGATATTAGATCTACTTCTTTTCTAAAACAGGCACATTTGATGCAACCAATTTGCCTCTAAGCACTGCTTTGGCTGCATCTCACAAATTCTGATAGGTGGATTTTTTATTTTCACTTTGTTCAGGATATTTTGCGATTTCCCTTGAGATTTCTTATTTGACTGAAAGGTTATCTCTAAGTATACTGTTTAATTTCCAAATATTTGGGAGCTCTTCCAGCCATTTTCCTGCTACTGATTTCTAGTTTCATTCTTTCATGGCCTGAGAACACACTTTGTATAATTTCTGTTCTTCCAAATTTGTCCAGGTTGGTTTTAGGTCCAGAATGTGGTCTATCATGGCGAATTTTCCATGAATTTTTGAGAAGAGTGTATTCTGATCTTGTGAGATGGAGTGTAGTATAAATGTCAGCTAGGTCAAGTTGATGGATTGTGCTGTTCAGGTCCTTTATACCCTTACTGATTTCCTACCTGCTTAATCTATCAGTTCCTGAGAGAGGAATATGAAGTCACCAACTACAATCATGGATTTGCCTATTTTATCAGTTCTGTCAATTTTTGCCTCACGTATTTTGCCCTCTGTTGTTAGGTGTGTACACATTTAGGATTATTTTCAATTTGTTTTTAATGTTTATTTATTTTTGAGACAGAGAGAGACAGAACATGAATGGGGGAGGGGCAGAGAGAGAGGGAGACACAGAATCTGAAGCCGGCTCCAGGTTCTGAGCTGTCGGCACAGAGCCCAACGTGGGGCTCAAACCCACGAACCGTGAGATCATGACCTGAGCTGAAGTCGGAGGCTTAACCGACTGAGCCACCCAGGCGCCCCTTTCTTCTTTTTTTTTTTTTTTAATTTTTTTTTTTTTTTACACATTTAGGATTATTATGAGTTCTTAGAGAATTGACCTTTTTCCATTATGTAATGTCGCTGTTTATCTTTGATCATGGTCCCTGTTCTGCAGTCTGCTTTATCAAAATTAATATGGCTGTGATGGCCTTTTTTTTTTTTTTTTTTTTTTTTTGGTGTTAAGAGGTGTTTCAGTCAGCGCCTTCCACGAAAACAGAACTGGCAGTATACGTATTTATATACATTGTGTTCATACCAACAGTTACTGAATGCTCTCACACACGTGAGACCTAGGTTTTAGGAGCACTTCTCATATCAGCTCCCTGTTCTCTCAAAACCAACCGAGAGATACACTCGTGACTCTGAACCAGAGACAAAAGTATCTCCATTAGACCTGAGAGCGAAGGAGTTTGCTAGCGCTTTGCTGACCCTTTTCCATATGCCTCACCGGTGTTGACCCTTGTCTGTGACCAGGAGCCGCCGTCAACACTCACATTCCCGGTGGCAGGAAGATGCTACAGGGCCAGCGAGGACTAGCCAAGGTGAGCAGGCAACATTGGTTTCCTATGGCTTTCCTATGGTAACAAAAGTTACCGCAACTTTTGTGGCTTAGAATAACACAGATTTGTTCTTATGGGGCCTGAGGCCCAAAGTATGAAATTGGTTTCCTTGGGGGTTAAATCAAGGAATGGGCAGGGTGGTTCCTGTGGAAGGGTCTGTAGGTGGATCCATTTCCTGCCTTCCTTGTTCCTCATCATTCCAGCCTCTTCCTTCCAAAGGCACATCTCCTATCACTTCTCTGATCCGTCTTCCTTCACCTTCTAAAAAGCCCTGTTTGGTGGGTCTACCTCACGGGGTGCATCCAGAGTAGCCTCCCACCCCCAGGTCCTCAACTGAATCAATCTGCAAAGCCCCTTTTGCCATGCATTTGCAGGTTCAGATGTCTTGGGTGGGGCATTGTCCAGCCCAGCACAGAGGCCTTACCTTCTCCAGTCCCACCGGCCACACTGCTCTGCTCTACAAGAAGGAGTGAGTAAAGTAAGGGGAGAGAGACAGGGAGCATCCAGGGAAGCCCCTCTGCATGGAGACAAGAGAAGGGGTCATCATGCAGAAATGAAAAACCAATGACAACCAGGGGAAACCCAGGTGTCGTGACCTGAGACAGATTCCCATAGAGAGAACACAGGTGATCCCTGAATGTTTGATGAACACAGGTGATCCCTGACTGTTTGATGAACACAGGTGATCCCTGACTCTTTGATGCTCTATATCACAGGGACTGACCCAGCAAGAGGTGTCCCAGGCTTTAGAGTCTGGCTGGCTCCAGCTGGGTGCAGGCGCCCCTGGCACTGGCAGAAGTTTGGGTGACATAGGAAGAGAGAACCAGTAATACGTTTTCCCTTCTTTGTAACCTCATAGTTGCTTCTCTTCTGTGGTGCCAGCTCCTGATGGACAGGCCCAGTTTGGTTCTGCATAGTAACCTCTAGACTCTGCTAACATGACCTCCACCCCTTTTTCTCCAGCCTGGGGTCAAAGGTTAGGGATGGTGTGCTTCTTCCCTCTAATGTGTGGGTTACCTCTGCTTGTCCAACTTTGCCTCTCAGTTTTCCAGCTCGGTGTGTGTAGTAGTTAGCTATAGCTGCATAACAAATTTCCCCAAAACTTAGTGACTCGGAACAACATTTATCATCTGTCTCACAGTTTATGTGGGCCGGGGATCTGGGCACAGCTTAGCTGGACTCTCTGACTCTTCTAGGCTGTGGTTGGGGTGTTGGCTGGGACATTGTATCTTAAGGCTTTCCTGGAAATGGACCCAAGCTCACTCAGTGGTCATTGGCACTGTTTAATCCCTTGTAGACTGTCGGTCTGACAGCCTCAGTTTCTCATGAGCTATTGGCAGGTGGCCTCACTCAGTTCCTTGCTACTTGGCTCTTTCCATAGGCAGCTATGATATGGCTACTAGCTTCTTCAGAGCAAGTGAGGGATAGGGCCACAAAGTACCAGCAACAGAGGAACTGAGAGCAAGACAAAGCCATAGTCATTGTAACCTCATCTTGGAAGTGCCATCTGACCCATCGCTTTTGCCCGTTGGGTCCAGCTCACACCCAAGGGAGAGGAGGTACCACAGGGGCGTGAGCACCAGCAGGAGGGGAACACTGGGGGCCACCCATGCAGCTGGTTGCCGCAGACACACACCCCGCCTCTAGTACTGCCACGTGTTTTTCTGAACCATACTCATTTAGCCACCGAGTTCAGGGTCCACTGAAGTTTTCTAGAAACACCTTGGCTGGACCTACCCCTCCCTCAATTCCTTCTGGGTCCTCGGTCTTGGTTTCAGTTGTCACGCCTGGAGACACCCGACTCCGCAAGCCAAATAGTCAGTGATTCCGTGTCCTAACCCCCTGACGCGGTTGCCACAATTTCTATGCACGTTTCCTTTTTCACTTGTTCATTGTTTACTACCTGCTCAGCCTTGAGCTCCATGGGGTCACGAGGTTGGGATTTGCTTTTGCGCTGTGCAACTTCTGCGCCCTCCCAAGCGGTAGCAAACTTCGGGCTCTGCTGTGGAGAAGCTGCCTGTCAGTGGGAGGTGCTCCCATGGGAGGGGCTGAGGGTGGCATGCCTGGAGGGGGGTAAAAACAGGACCCAGAGCTGAGGCCCCCCGGCTTCCGTTTTCTCATCAAGTGTGCCTTCCGCAGAGACTTAGGTTAGGAACTCTGCCGTGTCCTCCATGAGTTCGTATTCTAGTGGAGAAGACAGACACCGGGGTGATGGAGGTCCGGTGACTTCTGGGCTGCTTGGGCTGAGTGTGGTGCTGGGTGGTAGGAGTGGGGGCGCCCTGACTCCGTGCAGAGGGAGGCCGTGAAGGTTTACCGGGGCAGACTCCGGTTCGGGTCCTGTGTCGGCGTCTCCCCCATGGGAGGGCACGTGCCGGCAGGTACGTGTGCCCAGGGAGAGCCAGAGCCTGCAAGGTGCCCCCGGTTCTACAGCCTCATCAGGAAGCTGTTCTCTAGGATGCTCTGACAAGCCTCCAGAACCCGACAGCATCTCAGCTTGCCCGCGGTTCCCTCGTGGTCAGTGGGACCCCTGGCTTCCTCCACCCTGGTCAGCTGGCTCTTCAGCCGTCTCCCTCATAGATGCCACCTAGCATTTTGCACGGAGCAGGTGTGTCAGCTGGTGCTGACCTGCCTTCTGCCTTCAGTTGCCCTTGCTTTTGAAAATTCACTGGCTCCTGTCCTCGCCCTCCCCCAACAGACCCCCCTGCTGGAGGACTGCAGGTGGCATTTCTTATTGAAGGGCCTTTGGGACCCTCACCAAAGTCACTGATGAAGCGCCTGGAAGTGGTGAACTCGTGACCTTTGTGACGGGGACGGCACGAGCAAGCTTCTCCATCTTCCTAACTTCCACGGAGAGAGGTTTCATGAAGTCCAGGCCCCTCCCTGTGGGAGCCGCGTGCGGCTGAAATGAAACTGGCATTGGTTTGACTGACGCCCGCCTGTCTCCTGGCTGACAGGGGCAGCAAGGAACAGCATTTGCGGGACTGTTTTCATTGTCTCGTCGGGCGCCAGGTTCAAACACATACCATACCACCTTTAGCAGGCAGCAAGGTAATATTTCTAAATTAGGAAGACAGTTTTGCCAGGAAAGTCAGGTATTAGCTACTCAGGTTTTCTAGAAGAATGATTTCTTCATATGTTAATTTTTGTGTCAGTATACAGAGACGAAAAAAACCAGTGTTATCTACTCATAATGAATCTGCTTTGTAAAATATGTTTATATTATATATATTTTAAATTATATATACGTATATATATACATATATATGTACATATATGTGTATATATGACTACTATACATATACATGTACTGTACATATATACGTACATATATGTGTATATATATATATATATATATATATATATATATATATGTATAAAGGCCAGTAGTTAAAGCTTGGGTGGGAGAATACAATCCATGTGGAAATAGTTATGGCCAGCACGAGGTGTGGCGGCTGTGGACTTGGTTTAGGAAGCTGGCGGAGCACCTGTACCCGGACCCCTATGCCGCTCGAGCTGAGTGTCCATCTGCATAGACTGCTTTAGCTCTGGTCTTGCACCAGCGGCCCCTGATTATCCTGTCCCTTTAAGAGCACGCTATTAGAGTGGTAGTTTTTGCCAGTTAGCTTTAATACTTCCTAATAGCAGCAGCTCTGAAATATTTCTTCAGGCTCAGGCACTTTAATCATTGAAATATGTTGAAAGCGCAGTCAAGTCAAGACTGTGCCCAGACTTCAGGCCCTAAAGAAACTTCCTGGCAACTCGCCTAGAATCCCAGAGCCATCTGTGATTTGCATTTAAATGAGCTTTTGTGAAATTAAAAATAAACATGGGACCATAATATTTACTTGTCCGCCTTTGTTGCCTGCCCTGGGAGGAGAGGGAGCAGGGCTGATTGCATGCATGTGTGCTGGGGGCCCAGGCTGGCGCAGCTCACTCTACATCTGCAGGCAGCAGCCCATAATTACAGGTGGTGGCTTTGTAGGCGAGGATGATAATACTGGAAAAAAAAAAAAAAAAGAAAATTTCGAAAGGAATTCATAAAGCCCGTGGTGTTACATAACAGCGATGGGCTCTGCTCTCTGGGGATTATTTTGTAATTCCTACAAAGGCTCACAAATGTTACGACCCGGTGTGTTAGTCAGGCTAGGTGAGGTTATGCTGTCGTAACAAACGATCCTGAAATCCCGACGACATCCGGCAGAGTCGGGCTTCTTTGCTCACGTTGCGTTTCGGTCCTGGATGATTGGCTTCACTTCTCTGAGCTTCCTCTTCCTCCGGATCGCAGGCTGAGGGAGCATTCCCGTGCGGAACGTTGCCGGGCCCGCAGCAAATGGCGGCGAAAGATGGCAGAGTCCTGTATTGGCCCTCCGAGCTTCTGTTCGGAAGTGGCTCACGTCACTTTCCCTGCGAATTGTTGGGCCAAATTTTACGTTAGTTGAGAGGAGAAATGGAACCGCCATGACAGGAGGGGCATTGCAGATCACAAGACCAAGTTTGAAGACAGTGAAACAAAATGGAAAGGAATTTTCTCACCAGATGGTGCAGCGAATATCTAGAAACAACTGTACGTTCTCCCACACTTGGGTCTCATACCCAGAGGTGTCTGCTTTCCAAAGACGATCCCATTTTTAAGCACACATTCATTTGTTTCTGGATCTTTGCTCCATCACCTCTGGAATCTGAAATCTGAGCTCTGTCCTTGTGGTTATGACTCTTGACCACATTTGGAGTAGCCTGATTTTTAAGTGACCAGCACTCGTTGCCCCTCCGAAGGCCCTCAGAGCTGCCTGGCTGTTTTGGCTTCACGGTTTTCATTGTGCAGGAGTGTTTGGTAGAGTGGCTGGCAGGAGGCTAGGGCCATGTAGCCCCGTGACATGTAGAGACCCGTGTCTCTCCAGCCAACATCTGCAGGGTCCCGAACAGACCTGAACTTCCAGTGAGCTCCTGCTTCTCGTACATCCACTTGGAGCCCCTCCAGCTCTCTTTCCTTCATGGATTTCCCCTTTGGGACTTTGAAATGCCCTCATCCAGTGGCAGACCATTGGCTACTATTTCGTTTTCCTGGGACTCTAGAAACTTTTTGCAGGTAGAACCCTAGAGGTCCTGCCTTGACATTCCTGAGTTCCCAAAGCGAGAATGCAGATTAATCCCTACCCACAGTGGTGCTCTCTGAAATTGTATCAGATTGAGTGGATATCTTTCCCTTAAATAGCAACTAAGCGCTATCTGACCATTAAAACTATAACCAAACCTTCTTTGTTTCTGAAATTAACCAAGGGTTGATTGCTTTTTAAGTTGGGAAATAACACATCTCAATTTTCTTACGAAATGCCCTTATTGGTGAGAAAACGAACCGCTAACAGTCTGCTGAATCTCAAACTCCCTGTCCCCAGTTGCATCACTCACTAACAAACATGACACTGGTATGAGTGTGGCTGGGAAACGTTAGATGTGACCCTTGTTCTACAGAAGGTCTCATTGGCAGTGATTTCCATCCACATTTGTGACATTGGAGAGAGAGTTGCATTAAACGATCAACTACTTGGAATAAACCTTTCTTCTTTGGACATCTGTCAGCTCGTTGATGACTAAGTCCCTTGGTATGACCGCAGGATGCGTCTGCATCAGTCTTTGCCGTGAACCTGATTCCCTTGACTGTCGGCCGTCCTGGAGTGCTGTTGCCCCGTGCCTGGCACCCTCGCATCTGGTCTTCTGCACCCAGGCTCCATACACTCCCCTGTCCCACGCCTTGTGTCCCTGTGTCACTTTCCTGAGACAGCACATGCTGCAGCCTTCCCAGACCCATGACTGCCACCTGTACTAGCACTCACATGACACCCCTCTGCCACCATGATGTGCCCCAAATTTCCCCAGCTTCCTTGCCACTCAGTCCATGGAACGCTATGGTTGATTCTCGACAGTATTCTCTTTTCTCGCTCCCACTGTCCCCTGTGCCCACAGACTTCCTGTTTGTCTTTGAAAATTCAGCTCTAGAGTCACCTACTCTGAGATATAGTTCTGGACTCCCCACAGGTAGAATTAGTTGTGTGTTTATTTTTTTCTGAACCTGCAGACACCCTCAATGCCAGAACCTTCTGCAGAGTTCTTCTTCAAGGGTCAGTCTTCACTGTAGCACGTTTCGCTCTCTCAGGGGCTCTAAACATCTTCTTTGGGACTGGGGAAACAGAGGAAGGAAAACTGCTCTGCGTTCATGGCAGTTACGATGCAGGACCCTGTAACAGACACTCACGGTTCTTTTCCATGCTCCCTGCACTCGCACGATCCTTCTTGCAAAATCAGTATCACTGCCCCTTTTAAGCATTGGCAAACAGATGCAGAGAGTTGCAATGATTGAACTTCATGAACAGGAAGCGTCGGAGTCTGTGTTCTCCACTTGCGTCATGCTGTCTCTTGATAGGTCCAGGCTTCCACATAAAGATGCACAAAGGAAAATTAAAATAAAGTAAAGTAAAGTAAAGTAAAGTAAAATAAAATAAAATAAAATAAAATAAAATAAAATAAAATAAAATAAAATAAAATAAAGTAAAGTAAAATAAAGTAAAATAAAGTAAAATACTAAAAAATTAAAAATAACAAAAAAAAAGATGCAGAAAACAAGTGTTTGGAGGTAATAATTTCTGGTTTCCCTCTAAGAAGACAGGAATAACCAGGCTTATTCATGTGTTCTACCGCTCAAAGCATTTCAGAAAGCCCGCAGGGTGCCAGGTGTGCCTAAACTCCCAGAGGTTCTGTGATCCCCGAGAGTCACCAGCACTGGTGTTTGAACATAGGTGTGGTAGGTCTTCTTATGAGCTCTGGAACATCATAGTTTGGGAGGAAACTTATTGCAACAGATGTTGGAAACTGTAGAATGTTCCGTTGCATACCAGTACATATGTACCTCTGAGGGTTCGGGATGTAACTATTATGTAACTACTTAAAAAGAGTTGGGGAGCCCCCCTGGGATCAAGGCATCCCAGATCCCCTGGAAAGCCATTCCCTGAGGGTGCTTTGTCTAAAATTATGCCTGTTATCTTTTTTTACTTTTCTGGATTAGGTCTGTGAGAGATGCTTTATTGATGTTTTGTTGTTTTTTTTTTTAACTTAATTTTTTTTAATTTATTTTTGAGAGAGAGAGAGACTGTACATGAGCAGGGGAAGGGCAGAGAGAGAGAGGGAGGGAGACAGAAGATCCAAATGGGCTCTGTGCCAACAGCAGCAAGCCCGACGTGGGACTTGAGCTCAAGAACCGTGAGATCGTGACCCGAGCCAAAGTCAGACGCTCAGCCGACTGAGTCACCCTGGTGCCCCATCTCTGTACTTAATTGTATTACCTGAGCAATATGTTGGCCGAAATAATGAAATCCGTATGGAGCTGGACCATTTAATTAAAGTGTTACTATCAATGGCTTAGTGAGAATCCTGTAATTCGTGCAGGTAGATTTAATAGAGCTATTGGTTCGAAGAAGCAATACATTTGTGGTAATTGCTTCCATAAGGAGAGCATCCTGTAAGGCTGAGAAGGGGCTGTAGTTCATGAAGCCAGCTGAAACACTGCTCTAAACCTCTTCAAATAAACCGACTTGTTCAGGCAGAGAAAAACAAACTTTTCCCCTTAATCCACATTTTAATTACATTGTTTTTAAAAATCCTTCTGGAAAGAAGAGTCTGGACTCCGAGTCTTTCATCAGTGAAAAGCAGTATTTTGATGGTGACAGACACCCTTCCTACATCCTTGCACGTGCCAGGACTAACAAGCATGCATCTGTATTCGTCGTAAACCTTTGCTTTTTTTCTTTCGAAGGTAATAAAATCACCATACAGCCTTTAAGAATGTTAGCCACAGGTGGATCTGTTCTGTCTCCCCTGCTTGGATTCTTGGAACATAATACAGGTCAGTCCCCTGAGAAGTATATCTTGAACTTACCTCGTACCTCCTTCCAGTCCCCAGAAATGCCTTTTGGATCTGGTCATTCAAATTAGACGGTGGAAAGGCGCATCCCTGCATGGGTTCTCTTTTATGATATTTTCTCGCTTACTGTCTTGAACTGTAAACGTACCGGAAGGGATTGGCCTTCTGATGAACTTTTAGGAGATCTCAGAAATTGAGACACTTAAAAGAGAAGTTACCGATTTTTCCCTGCAGTAGCTCACTTACACTGAATATTTTTAACCAGTGTGTAGTATTTTTAAATACTTTTATTAAAATAGGTTATTTCTTCTTGTTTTTTAATGGGAGGAGAGACTGTAGTCCAGCTTAACCCTACCCCTGAAGAAAAGGGCCAGTATGGCGCTGGTCAAGCCCTGGCCTTTGGCCACTCGATGCCTCCACTTTCTCGAAATCTAGTTAGAAGGCCAGTGTGCCCCAAAGGGTCCTTGTCACAAGGTGAGCAGCCCCTGTAACCTGTGCTCTAAGACTTCAGATGAGCTTTATTGAGGTAAAGCTCACACACAATAAGAGGCACCATTTCCAATGTATATATTTTGATGAGTTTTGACAAGTCTCTGATCGTACAGAGTGAACACGTGCCCCCAGTGAGTTTGGAAGATGGTGGATCACCCCTGAAATGCAGTCGGGCTCTCTCCTTGCCTTCTGATGGACTGTTCTTTGGGTTCGAGCATCTGTTGTGAAGGCTCGGCTTGCGTTAGGAAAGCTCGAGGTCTTACCGTCAGGCTTTCCAGAAAGGAAAAAGGAAGAAAAGGAAGGAAAAAGTGGCCAGACTACAAAACAGTAGCTCATCTGACTTCTTGCCTCTCTCTGGTCTAAAAATAAAACTTAACTCAGTTGAGCCTGGACACATTTCAGGAGGCATTAAAGACACACAGCACGTGCCTCCAGATAGCCGAGGGCAGCTTGGTGAGCATGAACGCAGAGCCAGGGAGCACAGAGCGGTCGTTGTCTGTGCTGTAGACCGGCACGTGGTGGGGCCGGCTCCGTGTCGCATGGGCACCTGTGTTGACAATGGCCAGTGGATGCGCTTTTCCCAGCCAACACATGGCTCGCCCCCCGGACCCGCCGTAGTGTTTCAGAGCGCTGTCACTGACAGTGTTAACTTGCAGAGAACAGACATGGGGACAGCAGTGTGACCCTCGATTTCTTTCTCAAAAGGTGGGGAAAGAAAATGTGGGGAAATAGTAAAAATGGTAAGATGTGACAAATGTTGTCTTCTTGCTGGTGTTCCCATAAACATGCCTCCAGGGCATAAACCATAAAAAACACGGAGGCCTGGGCCTGTTCGTGGGTTTGAGCCCCGCGTCGGGCTCCGTGCTGACAGCTCAGAGCCTGGAGCCTGCTTCGGATTCTGTGTCTCCGTCTCTCTCTCTGCCCCTCCCCGGCTTGTGCTCTGTTTCTCTCTCTCTCTCTCTCTCTCTCTCTCAAAAATAAATAAACATTAAAGAGTTTTTAAAAACAAAATATTTTTAAAAACTTAAAGAAAGAAAGGAAACATGGAGGCCTTGGAAGTCAGCAAGCAAAAACAAGTCACGTGTATCGGGAAACAAAAAGGATCAGATTTAATAGTTAGGTTTACAGAAATGAAGGGACAAAATATGAACTTGCTTATTAGTTATTTCAGTGCTAGAACTAATTATGCCAAGGGTATCTATAAAAAAGAAAATGATTAGTCAAATTTCAAATATGCTTAAATTTACATTTTTCTCTTTCGAATTAAAAATAAAGAAATAAAGGGATTTGCCATTTTTTTTTTTAGCAAAAGCGTTAATTCATCTGAGCATGTTTGTTCTGCCTGAGAGAACATGAGTTCCAATGGCATTTTGAAGAGTGAACATATTTTTGCATTTTAACTCTAATGAAGGCAATATGCTATTCTTAATAAAGTCATGGTTATTTGGGGATCGGAAATACAGATTTGATTATAATTATAATCACCAAATGTTTACTTTCTGTAAATAAGGATCTGGGTTGGGTTTGCATTTACACATGTGCATTTCCATATTGCGGTTCTTTTGAACAAATCTATGTACGAAGCTCTTCGTGAGCTCAAAGAACCTTCACATTTGATCCTTCAGATGTGTCAGCTGGATAGCCAGACCAACTTCTCTGATCACTGAGTTTTTGAGAGTCCCAGAAAAGAGGGTGTTGGGTCAAACCCACCTTCATTTTGCCACTCAAGGCTTCCTCACGTATCGGACTCTGGCTGGACAGTCACGCCTAATGTGGGTTCATGATTGATCTCCTGGGGTCTAAGGAATCTTCTCAAGTTCTGTGAAGAATTTGAGTTTATATTCAGGTGTTTCAGCAGTTCCTACCAGAGAGGCAAAGGGTTCCCAAAATGCAAAGAGCCCAGGACTATTTCCTGCTGCTTCCCAACCTGGTCCTCTCTGCTTCCCGGGTGTGGTCCTAGTTCTGTGTCCCCCACGCCACTGCGACAGAAGGCGGTGGCCTTTTGTAATCCATTCAGCCTCAGATGGACACCAAAACAGGGAAGACAGGAAACACGTGTCCCCAGTACGTGGATGGAAAACCAGGCCCCTCTGAAGGGACATGGGTGTCCACTCTATCTGCCTTTCACCTTTCTGCACTTGTGCTGTTTGAAAAAATACGTCTTTCAAGCTCGTGTCCAACTCATTGCTGTGTGATGGCCCCGTTGAATCCTCCTGTGGTCTCTTGAAAGTTTGTCATATGGCGGAGGGCTATGCGCCTTGGAGTCTGAGCCTTTCAGTTAAGAAATATTTGTTGAATGCCTACTACATATTCCAATGATGGCCTCAAGTGCCTATTCTATTAAAAGTTATGAAAATTTAAGTAGCACTTGATATTCACCTTGTTTGTGTTTGGGGGTCGGCGTGCCTTCTTGGCAAATGGTTCAGACCTTTCACTTTTGAGTTGATAAAAGTCGGTTTATTATGTCGTTTCATTTCCATATATTCAGATAGAAAATATATAGTATTTGGTACCTGTCGTATATTATGGATATTCATTTAAACATAATTTTATATATGTACAGACAAATAAGCATTTTAAATTTAAATATATAGGAAGTTAATTTAAAAGATGTTCTTAAAATAGGAGGGTTAGATACTTTCCAAGTGTGCGTAATTTATTTCAGTGACACTATTTCTAGCACTGTAGCCGGCATTTGTATCTTATAAAAAGTATGTACAATTTTCATATGAGACTTAGTTTTAAATTTTAATTTAATTCAGGAGAATCCTAATCCCCTACTTCTGCACGTGCACACACACACACACACACACACGCGCGCGCACAAACACACAGTTCTTTGATGACCAAATTATTTGGCAACAAAGTTCAAAGTAATGGAACCAATTCTTTGGATTGTGTCAGTGTCATGATTCAGAGCTACACTAACACGGTAGCCACAGACCATGTGTGGCTATTCACAGTTACATATAAGTTAAATACAAAAATCCAGTTCCCCAGCCACATGTGCCACATTTCATGTGTTTAAGAAGCATTTGTAGCTGGTGGTTCCCATCCTGGACAGCTCAGAAAAAGAACACAATTTATTTAACCAGCTTCCTAAAGCTGTTGCGATAATTTGCACTATTTCGGTATTATACGTAACGCTACAGTGAACAACTCCATACATACAGTGTTACACATATGTATCCTATCTCTTTCAGGTGCAATAATTTGCTCATCAGTAGGTGAGCGATTAGAGACAAGCGATGTGTCTGGAAGTCTTCCAGCAGAAATAAATAAAATAGTTAGAGATCCCCAGCATCACGGGACCTATATTCTAGAAAATCAACAATGAACAAAATAAAAAATGAACGAATGGTTGGATGAATGAATAAATAATACATACATGAATCCCTTTGCATTGAAATATTTTTTTTAATAGACATGTATTATTTGAGCTCTTATTATGGTTATAAAGATGTGCTACTGTGTGTCAAGCCTGAATTGTAGCTTGTGAGGACTTCTGTCATACAGGTTTTCACATTCCGTGCTTCAGTGTTTTCTCCAGCTTTATTGAGATGTAGTTGACGTGCGGCATCCTTGTAATCTTAAGTTGTGCGGCATAAGGGTTTGGTTTGCAAATATCGTAAAATGATGACCATGGTAACTTTAGTTTATCTCCATCATCTCACATAGATCAGAGAAAAAGAAAAGGAGTATTTTTCCCTTGTGATGGGAACTCCTAGCACCTACTTGGTCTCATGGCCGGAAGCTTGTACCTTGTGACCACCTTCCTCCAGTTTCCCCTGCCCCCACCTCCTGTGTCTTCTGACTACAAATCGAATCTTTTTTTTTTCTTTTTTTAAAGTAATTTTTTTTAACATTTATTTATTTTTGAGACAGAGAGAGACAGAGCACGAACGGGGGAGGGTCAGAGAGAGAGGGAGACACAGAATCCGAACCAGGCTCCAGGCTCTGAGCTGTCAGCACGGAGCCCGACGCGGGGCTCGAACTCAGAGACCGCGAGATCACGACCTGAGCCAAAGTCAGACGCTCAACTGACTGAGCCACCCAGGCACCCCTCGAATCTCTTTTTCTGTGAGTTTTGTTTTGTTTTGTTTTGTTTTTCAGTTATTCTTTTATTTTTAGATGCCACATAGAAGTGAGATCATACAATATTTATCTTTGTGTGTCTGACTTCTTTCGCTTAGCATAACACCCCCAGGCCCATCCATGTTGTCACAAATGGCAGGATTTTCTTCTTTTTTTTTTTTTTAATGAACAATGTTTCTGTGTGTGTATAATATTTTTTCTAATGCTTACTTTTGAGAGAGAGAGACAGAGACAGAGACAGAAACAGAGTGTGAGTGGAAGAGGGGCAGAGAGGAGGGAGACACAGAATCCAAAGCAGGCTCCAGGCTCCGAGCCGTCAGCACAGATCCCGACGCGGGGCTCGAACTCATGGACCGTGAGATCATGAGCTGAGCCAAAGTTGGATGCTTCACCGACTGAGCCACCCAAGCACCCCTATAATATTTTTTTAATCTACTTATCATCCACTGACAGGCACTTGTGTTGATTCCAGTTGTAAATAATGCTGTAGTGATAACGGGGGTGCTGACATCTCTTCGACATAGTGTTTTCATTTCCTTCGGATATATTCCCAGAAGTGGGATCGCTGGATCATGTGGTAGTTCTATTTTTAATTTTTTGAGGAACCTCTGTTTTCCATAGTGGCTCAACCAACTTACATTCCCACCAGCAGTTACACTACAATTTTAAATCTTTTCCTTTGTGGCTCATGTTTTTTGTGTGAGAACTTTAGACCCAAAAAGCGCTAACTAAAAAAGGAAGTTTGACAATTTTAGAACATTAAAATTTTAAATTTCAGTGATGCAAAGACAACTTTAAAAGATGAAGACACAGGACCAGGAGAAGATGTTTGCAATGAATAGAGCTAATAGAAATTCTGTCTCCTGTGGGGCCCCTGGGTGGCTCAGTCAGTTAAGCATCCAACCCTTGATTTCAGTTCAGGTCATGAACTCACGGTTCATGAGTTCGAGCCCTGTGTCAGGCTAAGCGCTAACAGCGTGGAGTCTGCTTGGGATTTTCTCCCTTCTTCTCTGTCTGCCCCTCCACTGCTCACGTGCAGTTCTCTCTCTCTCTCTCTCTCTCTCTCTCCAAATGAATTTAAAGAAAAAAAAGAAATTCTGTCTTCTATGAAGCATGAAGTATACATACCCCATACAGAAACGAAGAGATCTGATACTCCGGCTCCCTAGTCATTAGAAGACTGTAGATTATTTATTTATTTATTTATTTTAATTTTTTTTTCAACGTTTATTTATTTTTGGGACAGAGAGAGACAGAGCATGAATGGGGGAGGGGCAGAGAGAGAGGGAGACACAGAATTGGAAACAGGCTCCAGGCTCCGAGCCATCAGCCCAGAGCCCGACGCGGGGCTCGAACTCACAGACCGCGGGATCGTGACCTGGCTGAAGTCAGACGGTTAACTGACTGCGCCACCCAGGCGCCCCAAAGACTGTAGATTATTTTGAGGGGTTTCAATTTTACAGCCATGGGACTGGCAACTATAAGGTGGGCATACCTGAATCGGAATTGTAGAAGGAAGGAGGCTGGCGCTCTGCTGCTGGGAGAAAAAAATAGAATAATTACTTTAGGAAGTTATAATCATGCATACCTTTGAAGCAGAAATGCCACTTTGTTGATCTACCTGGAGAGATTTCAGTGAGTGTTCCCAAGGAGACAGTTTCCAGAATATTCATTTCAGCATCCTTTGTAGTGGTTAACAATTGAAAGCAACTAATAAGTGTCCAAATTAGAAAAATGAATATTTAGCTTATAGTGTATTCAGACAGAAGAATATTTTTTTTTGAGAGAGAGAGGGAGACAGAATGAGCAGGGAAGAGAGACAGGGAGAGAGGGAGAGGGAGAATCTTAAGCAGGCTCCATGCTGAGCATGGAACCTGACGTGGGGCTCGATCCCACAACCCAGGGATCATGACCTAAGTCGAAATCAAGAGTTGGATGCTCAACCGACTGAGCCACCCAGGCGCCCCCAGAGAGAATATTAATCAGAAATTAATGAAATGAATTGGACGTAGATGTCCTAGCAGAAGTAGATGTCTAAAACATCAAACCAAGTGAGAAATAGCACACCGATGAATCTGCTTCTGTGAAGAGAGGAAGGGTCTTTCCTACAGCTGTGGATGGCAGCTCGCAGCTATTTGCTATGTTATTTTTTTCCGTACTTTTCTGCCTTCGAAATGTTTCTGTTTTTCAAAAGCAATTACACATGGCGAACAAACAATTTCTAGTGCAGGGGGAAAAGGCGGTTTTAAAAAGTCTTTCTCTCTTATCCATCCTGACCTAACTGGGTTTCTTTTCATGGTGTCAAGCCTTTAGACACAAGTGTGCCATTCAGATGTAAGTTTCAACGTTACCTTTTGAAATGTATGGCCTTGAGCCTTCTGAAAGCACTTGAATGAAAGTTATTCAAATACGCTTCTCCTGCAGAACAATGGTGGGAAAAAGTTTGCCCGAATTCACTAATGTTTTTCCTAATATTTAACTTCATCCTTTATTTATTCTGTTTTTTTTTTTTTTAATTTTTTTTTTTTTTCAACGTTTATTTATTTTTGGGACAGAGAGAGACAGAGCATGAACGGGGGAGGGGCAGAGAGAGAGGGAGACACAGAATCGGAAACAGGCTCCAGGCTCCGAGCCATCAGCCCAGAGCCTGACGCGGGGCTCGAACTCCCGGACCGCGAGATCGTGACCTGGCTGAAGTCGGACGCTTAACCGACTGCGCCACCCAGGCGCCCCATATTTATTCTGTTTTTTAAAAATATATGAGCATTTTGTTTCTATTATCGTTTTTTGTCCCAGTTGATTTCTAACAGTGCATAAGGAACAGTTGAGATCGAGACTAAACTTGGCCTGAAAACACATACTTGGCCTCCTTCTGAAGTTAGATACTGTGTAGTAATTCTCTTTAGCTTTCCCAACGAGCTGTAACAGACGTATTTGAAGTTACAATATGAATGTCTGAGGTGTAAAGGCAAATAATAAGTATCTCTTTCAGAACTGTTGGAATGTATAAAGAATAGAATACCCTGACTTGCTTAATCTTTCCACATGGTTATTTGTAACATAATGGGGATGCGGCAGGTTCAGACAGGACACATGCTTGTATGTGTGGGAGCCAGCAAAACACAGGGTGCTGCGCTGGGCTCCCCTTGCCCTGTTGGAAGAAACCTGACATGCTGTCGCTGTGACCCCATCACAGCCGCCTTTGCTCTCTCCCCTCCATCCCCACTAGTGACGCAGTTTCCCCAAAATGCCAGTTTTGATTAGGTCCGTGCTGATTTCGATTCTCTGCAAACCAAGCTTGGCACCCAAGAATATTATATTGCACATTTACCAAAATATTTGTGTGATGTTTTCCCTGTACATAAGATCGTGTTGTTTTGATTACGTAGACCTTGTACATGTCTTGTTAATTTCTGGCTATTTTGTATAGTTTTAAATTCTACGAGTGATTTTATAATTTTTTTAAAAAATTATACTTTCCAACTAACTATTCCTGGTATAGAGGGAAAACTCTCAGTTTTGGTATTTGTAGCTTCTAACAGGCCAACTATAACTGAACAGTCTTACTAACTCTATTTTTTTGTTTTTTTTTTTCCATATGGATGATCATGTCTGTGATGAATGATAACTTGTAATTATAATTTTTAATAATTTCAATATTTATCTCTCATCTTCTTCTTCTTCTTCTTCTTCTTATTATTATATTCAATGACGTTAAACTCCTGGGAAGGCATTAACTAATGTGGAGGGTGGACATTCTTTGTGTCTTCTTATTTTATTGGACAGGCCTATCCTGCTTACCTTCAGCACGATCCTTGTGGTATTTTATTTACTGCGATAATTCATTGTTTAAGGCTGCTGTTGTGCTCAATGACGAACAGAAAATTTGTTAGTCTTTTCTGTTTCACTTAATGAGTTTAGATAAGTAATTCCTTTGGCTCAATCCTATGCAGAACGAACACACACACACATACACACACACACACACACACACACACACACACACAAACACTTACACGGCTTTAAATCACAGATAAACAAACTGATTACACTGATGAAAACATGTTTCAAAATAGCAAAGCTTGTTCGCTTAAAACCTAAAAATCTCAAGCTTTAAATTTTTATAAAAACGTCCCTTTCCTTACCTTCTATGTATGTTTATGAACTGTCTTCTCCCCTTGTCCTGGAATCCGTCGATAAGCCCTTGGACTTCCTGTTTGTATTTTCCAGAACCGCCCTTATGGGGCAACATCAGATTCTCTATCCAGCTAAGAAGAAGGCTGAGCCGTTCTCATTCAGTATATTGCCTTCTACTTTGATCTTACCTGCTTCAATTCCAGCTCTCAGATTTAAGCAGCTTATTTTGGTGTCCTGCAGATTGTTTTCAATGGACCGTATCGGTCTTACTCTCTTTCCTGACATTTTTAGGGAGAAATTTAACCTTTTATCTTGCCACATTTGAAATTTATTCATGAAAGATGTGATCTGTGATATTTATTTTCAAACAGCAAAGGTTAAATGGAATTAGCAAATCGTACCACTTAAATGAGAACCAGTATGAACTAGATAAATATTGATGAATGCCGTTCCGTAAATGTCCTCGGCCTTTATGACTGACGGAAATCAGCCGTTCTCCACAGTTCTCCCCGGGGCGGGGACATAGAACTTCATAGACTGTAAACACAAATTAAAACATGCAGGTGAGACCTAGCGATGACCATGCCCCATAAAAGAGGGTGTCCACTTTTACCCCAGAGCATCCCTGAGTCAGAGGGGAGGCTGCCTTCAAAGCCTTTAGATTCAGGACACTTTCCCATGTGGATCAGTTCCAAAGTCACACATATTTTTGAAATCTCCTGTTTGATTCTTAAAATCAAAATGTGGAAACTGCCCATGTTGCAATCCTCTTGATGGAATATTCATAACTGTCTTAATATATGGAGGCTTTTTTAAATCCATAGATATGAAATAGAATGGCTCTTGTATAACTTTATCTAATCCAGACAAAAGGCAACATGTCCCTTGTGAGGGTGCGCCTTGGGTCAGCTGGAAAGCACAATGCAGGGGCCGTATAGATGAGATGGGGAACTTTACAGCTTCTTGAAGAATTCAGTGCTGCCTTTGGGAGTGCCTGGCCCTCATTTCCATATTATATCTTAAAACATAGTGGACATTACTCTCCCCATGTTCTAAGGTTTGGGGGACTGAGGACCCTTGTTTATTCAACTTTGAATCTCCACAGTGCCTTACCCGTTATGACAGTAAGTGTTGATGGGCTGAGTGAATACTCAGAGAGGCAGGGTGTTAGAATGGATTTGGGCAAAGGCTCCTCTTCTATCACAAGCACCAGCCATAGAGAAATAGGGTTTGTTTGTTTTGAAACTGCACGTTCAGATGAACTGATCCCATGTGCTGTGTATGGCCATATTCCTATTTGATTTGAGGATGAATTAAACAGATTAATTTTTAAAAGATTAATTCTGTAGAAGATAGTCTTTCTTTGTGAGCATGTTTAAGATGTTCTTTATTGCCTGAAAATAGTAGCTTTAGTTACTTACTACTTTTTCTTCCAAAAACGGCTTAATAGGGTTATGCCTTGTGCCATTTCTTCCTGAGTCAAGAACCATGCTAGGAATGCAGCATAAATACGCGTTTACAGACGAGGTAAAGGAGATAATGGACTGAAGAGTCCCTTCTTATTGTCATGAGACGGTATTATAATAGGAGGAATATGCCTATAGACAACTTCCAGGAATATTCACTGTAATTTAAGTGGAAACAACATTGATAGCACACCCACCGGGTTTCCGGCTTGCCTGGCACGGTTGAAGTCCTCTTGATGTTGGCTCGTGTACTCTGCGTGGCAGGCCTGGGAGGCACACGGGGTGACCGATTTGCCCAAGGCCACGCGGCTGGCGGGTGGTGGATGGAGTTGGGAGTCCAGCCTATGCAGTGTGTTCTGAGTCCGTGGTCTTCATGGTGGCACCGTGCTTCCTCTGCAGCTGTGAGTCACCCTCTGACGTGGGACATTATTTCTGTGCAGTGATGGATGGCTTTCCTGCACCTGACATGTTCACTGAGCCACGATGCCTGCCCAGGGCCTTGGGAAGATACATTCTAAGTCACGTAGGTTGGACTTCTACACACCGCTGCCACCCAGCAGAGCTCAGGTAATTCAGAGTGGAGAGCATCCCAAAGGAAATGCAAAGTTTCATTCTGTTAGTGAAGACCTACAGAAACAAAGCCTAATGGTATGCAGGACCATTTCGAAGAGATATTTAACTGATATCACAAATGATGGTGAATTCAGGACGGCGCAGTACTGAATAAAGTCGTCTCTGAATTTTAGGGTGAATTTCCTAGCGGCCATTCCTATATGCAAACCACCACTTTATTCACCCCTCCCGGGTGATGAAGATAAACACAGAAGCAGGTGCACGTGAACCGGCTTGTGACACAGCGCACGGAGAATAGACACGCGTGTGCATGTTGTGTTCACCTGCGTGGCTCACTCGTGGACCAAAAGAAAAGCATCCCCTCGCCTCCTGCCTGGTTCCTCTGTGGCTGGTCTTTGGCATTCGGAAGTTAACTGTGAATTCGCTCGGTATCACTCAGGAGACTTTCAAAGCGCACAGAAATGACACTCCGCGTGACTCATTAAAACGTTTATCAAAAGTGCTTTCGGTTTCTTTACAAAAGCTAGAGAAATACACGCAGAACGGAGGAGTTTTCAAAAGACGTGTCTTTCTCGTGTGCTGAAATAGCTACAGAGCCTAGGGCTCTCTGGTAGGATCAATTCCGTGTGGCACCCACTTCATTTAATATCAACAGGGAAATGCAGAATGCCTGGGTAAAATCTATTCTGAGCTGCTTGTTTCCTCCAGCGTAAGTTTGCTTCTCAAGTTTTGAAAAGAGAAACTTCCCTTCCAAAAAATAAAAGTGTATGCTCACACAGTTGTTTGAGCTACCAAAAAAAATAAATAAATAAAATAAATCAGGACAGTGATCGGCCTTCTTAGCACAGAGTTCACGGGGCACCTGGATATATGTGTACACACACACACACACACACACACACACATACATAGACATATATATGCCTGGAGATAGATATAGATATAGATATAGATATAGATATAGATATAGATATATGCATAGATATAGATATAGATTTATAGATATAGATTTATCTATATATGTATATCTATATATGTATATGTATGTATATGTGTATCTATCTATATCTATATCTATATCTATATCTATATCTATATCTATATCTATATCTATATCTATATCTATATTTATATCCATATATTTAAAACAACACAGACCAGCGTTTCCCAAATGTCTCTACAAACCTGAGTCGTCCAGGAGGCTCCCCACAGAAGAATGGTCTTGTGTCCATATGCTTCTGGGGGATGAATACATAGTGTCCGTTCACCTGTGAAACCTCATCACCCATCGACTATTAATGGGTCTACAGCACTGAGTCTGGAGCAGCCCAGATTTTTTTCCCAAATGCACTTAACCAAAGAAACTTTTTCCACATAACAAATGCTAATACCCTAGTTCTCAGAGACATGCTCTGAGGAACCTAACCCAGCTTTCTCCAAATAAGAGAAAAAAATACATCTAGATACATCTAGAAAGTTCTTAAGTCTCCAAGAATGAGTAGAAAGCATCCTGCAAGGAGGATTTTTCTCCTGGAGTAAGGGAAGCACGCGCCCAAGCGTGAAGGAGAATTTGGGGTCAGCAAGGAAGTCGGCCCGGGTGGGTCAGCACATTCGGCAAGCAGCTGGAAACCAGCAGTACGAGGAGAGGACGCTGCCCAATGAGCCACTGAACACCCCAACCTCCATTTTATTCTTACTAAGTGATTTTGCAGAAATGAAGTCCACGTTGCAGACGTGACATCTGCAGTGTCCCAGAGCCTCAGTGTGGCATGGGAAGCCTACAGCTGGAGGGACCGGTCTCCCTAATCAGGGGCTAAATGAATCCCGCATCGTGGGACCTCAGACCCCTCGATGGCGAATTGCGAGAATTGTCACTGCACGACCTCATCCAATGTTCTAAAATTTTGCCAGTGAAGTTGCAAAGTATCAACATTTAGACGTTTCCAAGTATAACAGTATTTTTGGTCTTGGAAAAAATACTAAGATGGCGAAGTCTGCAATAACTTTTAATTACGTTTAGTGTGTCAAGAAGATGTTGATCAGACTCCTGTTACTTTTTTCATATGATTTGTCTTTAAATAATGTCAGACTCGTTGGGACACCTGGGTGGCTCATTCAGTTGAGCGTCCGACTTCAGCTCAGGTCATGATCTCACACTCCGTGAGTTCGAGCCCCATGTCAGGCTCTGTGCTGACAGCTCAGAGCCTGGAGCCCGCATCAGATTCTGGGTCTCCCTCTCTCTCTCTGCCCCTCCCCCTTTCATGCTCTGTCTCTCTGTCTCAAAAATAAATAAACATTAAAAAAAATAATTTCAGACTCACTAAGAATACTATGACTTACCATTTATGTTTGTGAGGGTTTTTTCCATCGGGTATCCATTCATCTGTTGCCACAGTGCTGTCCTAGGCATCCCCGTGGTGTGCAGGTAAGGGTTTACAGTTTTGTTTTTTATTGCTGCAGCCTTTGATTCTTAAAAGTTTTGCTAGTGTGTTGACTTCTGGGTAGTTAGTGGTTGCTTTTATGTTCCTCTGAATTGTTCCCTTAGAACCAATAGGATTGTCTCACAAAACTCTTCCCTGGGTTCTGTTGCTTCAAGCATGACAAGTTTGTCTGCAGTGGATTTTGGCATTTCCTTACATTTTTTTTTTTTCCTAAAGTGATAGGGAAAGTGTCTTTGCTCCCTTAATTGCCAAAGAAAAAGATGCTGTCTTCAAAGATTGCCTACTTCTTTATACTCTGTATTGTGGAAATTTGGAACTTCATGCCTTTTAAAGGTGTGGTTTTGTTAATGAGCTTAGTTCTTCATGCCATTTGGGTATTCAAACTCCACTGGTCATAATCTTCTCTGGTGCATCCTAATTCCTTATTAACTCTTCTTTGTATGGAAAGAAGTATTTAATGTTTATGCAATTGCTTCATTTCTATATTAGCCAGTACCCAGTTTCTACTTTGGCGAGAATCTATCAAATATAATTCAGTCTGTCAGACGGCAGAGACATAAAGAAAAATCTGATCTGGACCCGACTCAGAAACCCTGGTTGTGTAAGTTTTTCATAAAGGAGGACCTGTCTTCTTTCTTTTTATCCACCTTACCCATCATAATTGATTCTGTTGATTTAAGAGAGAACAGTATTCTGGATATTGTTTTTAAGATTTTGTGATCTGTTTTTTTAAACCGTTTCACTTCTTTTTTTAAAAAAAAAATTATTTATTTATTTTTGGGGCAGAGAGAGAGAGGGAGACAGAGAATCATAAGCAGGCTCTGTGCTGTCAGTGCAGAGCCTGACAAGGGACTCGATCTCGTGAACCGTGAGGTCAGGACCTGAGCCAAAATCGAGAGTGGGATGCTTAATCGACTGAGCCACCCAGGCACCCCGAAATGATTTCACTTCTCGTACATGTGGCACTTACTGTGGCTTGTGACGGGAGCTCGGGTCCTGGTGATGTTTTCCTGTTTCGGTGTGTGTTCCTCCGGTGCTGTCCTTCCATCAGTGATTTGTCCCCAGACCATCCTGGCAGTGTCCCTTTGTAACCCGGCTCTGACCTGTGACCCACCAGTCTCTCAGCCTCGATGTGGTTTCATCACAACGGAGCCCTTTAACTCTACAGAGTAATTTTTAAAGCAGTGAAAGGGCTGTTATCCTTAGGGCTGGGGCAGAGTTGTTGAGCGGGCTTCCTTTTTTCTTTCAGGTTATGGAAAGGATGTCATCTGACTGCCTGGCCTCACTTCCAGAGGGTTCTGTAGGTTTTAGGGGGGATTTCCCTTTGGGAATGGGGACAGGGTCTAAGATGGGTGGTCTTGATTCATGACTATGGTTGTAGCTAGTAAGGGGGGAGAATTCATCACCAGAACCACCTGTGTTTAATGCTATTGCCAAAGCTGACATTTTTCCCTTCTTGGAAATGAAAGAGGGGACTTTCGGGTTTTCCAGTTATGTCAGAGCACACTCACCAACTCTCTTCCCAGAAAAATTCATGACGTAGGTGAACTTTTACTTAATTCTGTTCAACTTACAACTGTTCTAGAAAATGGTTTTTTCCTGCTGCGTGACTTCTGTGTGTGTGTGTGTGTGTGTGTGTGTGTGTGTAGAGAATATATTTTTCTTTAGTTTGTCAGCCATGATGTAATGGACTGGGATGAGACTCACTTCACATCTGTAGATTTCCCATCCTTTCCAGTGAAATTGGGGTAATAAAACGTGCAGTGTGTATTCACGGGCTGTTTGTCAGCTAGGCTAGTGATTGTGATAGAGCTTTGTCTGTAATGTGCTACTGAAATAGAAGCTATTTTGCATGAAGAGGCTGGGTCTACTTAGTAGCCGCAGAGAAAAGTGCATCGCTCAGGGGCCACATGGTGGGGGGGGGGCAGGCATGGGAACAAAAGACCCCTGTTGGATGTGATGAGGCCAGGTAGCCCCGGAGAGAGAGCTCCTTAATGCTTAGGGTGGGTGGGGAAGGCCCCAGGGAAGAGGGCGTCACAGAACGGAGTGGCTGAGGCGACCCCAGACATCAGCCCAGAGATCTTAGAGTGCAGATACGTTTGGGGAGTCTATACCCCTAGCAGTGGCATGACCTGGCTTGGGGGTTTGGGGAGATCTTACAGAGGATACTTGTAATGGGCCTGGGCCATGGCATTAAAAACACGTATTGTCTATGACAAACTGCTTGGCCTTCACCAGACAGGCACTACAAAGTTGATTAATTTTAAACAATGGAAAGACGCGACCCAAGATTCCTGGAAGACATACCTAAGCGTCTGTCACCCAGACAGTCCACAGCTTCCGCCCTGGTGATTCACGAGCTTCTTCAGCTCCTGGGCTACTCCGCTCAGCTGATTCACGAATACTCTTCCTTTCTTCGGTCACTAAGCTGCTTGGAATAGATGGTTTTGGAAGCTTGGCTTTTTCTGTCCTGTTTGTCTAACATCCTGCCTAATTGCTCCACCGAACTACTGGCTCTAAGGTGGCTTTGCTTTCCCAGATGGGGAGTCCATAGTGGGAATGGTAACCTGCTCAGATTTGGGAAGAAAAGAAAGATGGGCTCAGAAGCAGACTGACACTTATAAAGACCCAAGCGAAGTTAGTGAGAATGAAATCTCGTTTTTTTTTATTTTATTTATTTTTTTTTTAATTTTTTTTTTCAACGTTTATTTATTTTTGGGACAGAGAGAGACAGAGCATGAACGGGGGAGGGGCAGAGAGAGAGGGAGACACAGAATCGGAAACAGGCTCCAGGCTCTGAGCCATCAGCCCAGAGCCTGACGCAGGGCTCGAACTCCCGGACCGCGAGATCGTGACCTGGCTGAAGTCGGATGCTTAACCGACTGCGCCACCCAGGCGCCCCTGAAATCTCGTTTTAATTTAGCGGTTTTAGTCCTCTGTTCGTGGAAGTGTAGAAGGGCTCATTGGCAGATGAAGGATTTTCAATAGGCAAAGATCAGTAGACCCACTAATCTTACAAGTGTAAGGAGCCATGGATGTGTTCAAAACCGTCTTATTGATTTTATAAAAGAGATGAATTAAGTGATTCGCTTAAGGTCATACCACCTTTTTATCCCTTGGAGCTACAAACCATCTGCTTTCTGCTTGAGCAATTCATATAAGCTTTTCCCTAAAGGTCACGTTCCAAACCGGATCGAATTTGTGATTCAAGTGAGAGGCTGTGACCAGGATGTCTGGCGGCCATACATTTTTCAGGAACCAAATGAAAACACAGAGAAACAGGGATCAAAACCGGCTCGTTCCCTGACTCTTTGACCGGAACGACTGAACTGTCGTTTACATATCATTGTCGTTTACATATCATCAGCTAAAATATCTTCACGTTCTGTAATTTTGTTGTAACGAATACACTTTAACATCAACATTTCTTTGTAGATAACATTTGACGTAACCACGGCAGTTTAGATTTCTGTAAGACGAGACGGAGTGGAGGCTCCCTCTTAATTTGGTATGTCAGGAGCAGGTGAATCAGTGCTTTGTTAGGTTTCATACATGAGTAGCAACAGTTGAAGGTGAGCCAAAAATGAGGGTGAGATAAACAAGAAATGTCGAAGCAAGAGAAAATCGAGAGAACCAGCAAATAGCTTTCTTTGCAAGTTAAGGAAAAGCCAAGGCATTAGAGAAAGAAATCTTGTGACTGGGAGTAGAAAATCAAGTCACAAAGGGATATATAAATATTTTTAGTCCCACGCTATAGAATTTTACCGTCTCTTCTAGCTTGTAGCTTTCTGGAAACTTCCTTTTAAATATCAATATATTGGTCATAATTCAAGTATTGTATTGTTTCAGCTTAGTTTCAGGGGAATACTGCAGTTAATGTTATTTATTTTATATCTAAAAATTGTGACATAAGAGGACAGTAGACATCTGTCCTGGACTGTTGTGAGTGTTCTTTCATTATTCAGCCCTTAGTCCTCGTCTCACAGGCCCCAGAAACACTTGCCTTGTCCATGCAATGATTGTTGATTCTACCAGAAATATTCTTAGCTGATATGTCACTGGGGATTTACTGTAAAACTGAGAAGCAGTAACTTGGAATTTGGAAGATCTACTATACTCTATGAATCATTTTCTTTTATGGAATCTAAAGCTTAGGTTTAGTAATTGCTTTGGAAAGTAATTTTGCTCAGCATTTTCTTCACTATAATTAAAACTAATGACTCTTTTTTTTTTTCTTCTCCCTGGTTTTTTTAACCAAATGAGAACAGATTCCACCCCCTTCCTTTTTTAATTGATCTCTAAATTTTCCGGGAAACACGTGTGCTGTGGGAGCTGCATGAAGTGGCCATTTGACTTATGGCCAAATTGGTTTCAGCTCACTCAGGAGCCCATGATGTGAAGAAAATGTATTTCTTGCAATTAGTAAAGGTGGGCATTATAAAAAACCTTTTTAGGTCCGCGTCACTGCCAGCCTTTCACTCGAAAAGTCTCTCCACAAAGGATGTCCTGGAACTTCTCCTGGAAAAGGAGGCCCCGTGCCAGTCTCATGACACCGTGTCAGGAACAGAAAACAGCAGAGGCGAGCTGAGCCCTGGGAGAAGTTCCAGAGGTGGTACTCCTTTGAGAGGAAAAATTTTAAATGGCTCTCTTTTAGACAAGAAAACCAGCAAGTTGAGGTGATTTCAGTGAAAAAGAGAGCGGGACTTGGAGTATTTTTGACAAAACATTTTTTAAAAGTACAACTAGACTAGCAATTAGAGAAATAAAATTAACCTGAAATTATAAATGCCATTCTGAAGTAAAACATATTAATTATTAGCTTAAACTTCAAATTAAAAAGTTTAACTTCAAATTAAAAACTGACTCGGCCGGCTCAGTCGGTAGAGCATGTGACTCTTGACCTTGAGATTTTGAGTTCGAGCCCCACACTGGGTGTAGGGTGTATTTAAAAAAAAAAAAAGTTGAGTCTTACTTAATTATAAAACCTCCCTTTCAGTCTGCCTTACATTCTCTATTTATTTCCCACGACTTCCTATCATTACATTTATTTCAGAAGTATTTACTATTACTTCTTCGAGGTTGGTTGTAAGGGCTGTTTTTAAAGCCTTTGATCATTCTCACATCTGTGACATATCATGATTAGTATCTGTCGGTTTTACTTTTACTTGTGAGTTGAGATTTCCCTGAACGTTTTATTTTTATTTAAAATTGTTTTTACTGATCGTTCATTTTTTGAGAGAGAGCCTGTGCATGCGCACCTGAGTGGGGGAGGGGCAGAGAGAGAGGGAGACACAGCATCTGAAGCAGGCTCCAGGCTCTGAGCTGTCAGCACAGAGCCCCCTGCGGGACTGAACCCACAAACTGCAGGATCGTGACCTGAGCCAAAGTCGGATGCTGAACCGACTGAACCACCCAGGCACCCCAAGATTTTCCTGAACCTTAATAGACTGAGAAATTTCAGATTGATTCCTAGACATTTAGAGTGTTACATTGTGGGATTCTGGGTCTTGTTTAGATCCTAGGGGAAATAGTGATTGCTTGTTTTAACAAACAACTGACCCAGGTAGTTACAAGCTGTAGGTTTTTAAGTTTTCATGTAGCTTGTTCTCCTGGATTAAGGATTGTATTGATCCGTGTTGTGGGCCGAATTATGCCTTCCCACCCCCAGATTCATATGGTTAAGTCCTGACCCCCAGTGCCTCAGTATGTGACTGTATTCGGAGGTCAGGTCTTTAAAGGGATAATTAAATGAGGCCATGTGTGTGAGGCTTAATCCAATATGACTGGCACGATGGGTGCCGTTCTACTAGAAAAAGAGATTAGGATACAGACACACGCAGGAAAGACCACGTGAAGGCACCAGAAGAAGGAGGGCATGTACAAGCCTAAGGAGGAAGAGTCGAGAAGGAACCGTCTCCACCAACACTTTGATCTCAGACTTCCATCCTCAAGAACTGAGAGGAACTCAATTTGTTACGTAAGCCACCATTCGTGGTAGTTATTACGGCAGCCCGAGCAGACTGATACATTCGGATTGGATTTTATCTTTTTGGTCATTATTTGAAGAGTGAAACTTTTTTTTTTTTTTTGAAAATCCACCTTATGAAATTAGTAACATGACATTAAAGAAAGGGATATAATTAACATGCAAACTCATGTTCACATAAGGTACAAGCAAATGTGTAGTGCGTCTTCTGAGGAGGGTGTCAGGAGGTTTGCACTCACGGGAGCGACAAATAATCCCCTCTTTCCCATATTGTTGGGGAAATGGATACAGGGCTCTAAAAAGAGACCTGCAAAGGAAAAGACTTGAATATTTAACTGCATGACTTTTCCATTTCTTTCCATAAAAGTTATCCTAAGCAATAATGTAAATCATGTAGAAAAACTGGGAAAACATTTGCAGCATCTGTGGTTCAGAGTCGATTTTTTTTTTAATGGATAAAGGAATGTTTTTAAAGGAATTCAAAAAATAGTAATAGGCCAGCGGTGGAGGTGGACCACAGGCTATGGATGCAGAGCCGTTCACACACACACACACACACACACACACACACACACGCACCCCAGACGTTACTATTATTCACAATGTTAAGTTAAAGCATCCTCGAGCAGTAGGGCAAAGCTTTCAAATACATGTAAAACTTAGGTTGATAGAACCTTCTCGAAGGAGCTTCCTCCTCCACTGCTTTTGACGTTTCCGTAGGTGTTGTATCTAGAGGGCAGTCTGTTCCAATATAGCAACAATGCCCTTTGACCTCTCAGTGACGCTTGTCCTCATGTATTCTAAGGAAATACCAATGAAGTCGTGCCTGGATGACTCTGTTGGTTAAGCACCTGACTCTTGATTTCGGCTCAGGTCATGTTCCCGGGGTCATGGGATCGAGCCCTGTGTTGGGCTCTGTGCTGACAGCTTGGGGCCTGGAGCCTGCTTCTTGTTCTGTGTCTCCCTCTCTCTGCCCCTCCCCTGCTCATGCTTTGCCCCCCTCTGTCTCTCAAAAATAAGTAAATATTAAAAAAGTGTCAGAATTGTAGGAATAATACAATTCTATTTTTGTAAAAAAAAATGTTAACGCATGAACACAAACCATGAGAGGGATACGTATCCACATACTGAAATGGATTATTTTGGATTATCAGTATTTGGATTATAGGTGATTTTCAATGTTTTTTTTCTGTATTATCTTTTCCACATTCTAAAATAAACCTACAATGTTTTTTAAAACTCAGTATAATTTATTTAAACACAAGAAATGTGTTCCAGAAACAGTAGTGATATGATTGCTTTGATTTTCCAAAGCTGCAGCATTTTTAAAACATGAAGTGCTTTTGTAGCCAGTTTTTAGTAATGTCTTGCTTTTACTTTGTTGATTTCACCGAAGATTATCCTTTTTTTCAAATATTCCTAAAATTTAGGTCTTCCCAGAGTTAGACTAATACATACTCTGTTGCTATGCATACCCTTGATAAAGCCATTCGTTTTGTATTTACTCTTTTGGAATGGGACTAACTTCTATCCAGTTATGGATCAGTCAAGAAGGTTAAACTTCAGCTGTACTTTTGCAATCAAATATGTCCATGGGCCACTTTTACCAAAATAATTCTCTTTTAAAACAAATGCAAAAAAAAAAAAATCTATTACAAATAATCAAGTGTATTGGAAAAGAAAATTGATATTTTTAAAATGAATTGTCCTTAAAACAGCATTGTTGTTTATCAAGAATTAAGAAATAGTGAACCTGTTTATGAGAGAGAGAGAGAGAGTGTGTGTGTGTGTCTATTTCTGGCAAGTGGAATTATTCTTTTCTACTTACTAAAGCAACAAGGAAGTATTGTTTAGACTGAAATCTGTTGAAATTGATCCTCCGGGTACAGCGTTCTGGGCTTAGACTTGTTTCTCCAGCAATCTGCGGGTCTGAGCACAGACTCACAGACTCAGCCTTCCCTTCTCAGACCCCAGTGGAGGGGACCGAACATGTTTTCTTTCTGGCTCCCTGTGCTGTACAAGGTCCTCCCAGGGGGTGGGGGGCGGTAACAGACCTGTCACGGGGCCGCCACGGATGGCACTGGGCAAGCCTGCAGCCCCAGTGGATGCCTCTTGGGGGAGGGGTGGTGGCTGGGGACCATGCCCACGTCACCCCAGAGGCTCTCCCGCGGGTTAAAGCGCAGAGACAGGCCCATCAATTACCGAGGGCAGAGGCCTGCTGTTCTCCCTCTTGCACTGCCTTTCCAGCTTTGCCTTTGGCATCAAGACAGTGACGTGCCGGCTGGTGTAGGTGACACAGGCTCACAGAAAGGAAGGAATCCGCTCAGGATACCTTGCGTGATTCTTGGAAGACAGGCCACGAACTTTGGAGGTTCTTGGATAAATAAAAACAACACCTCCCAGCGCTGAGCTCCCGCTACCTGCCAGACGCCACAGAAAGCAATATTATCCAACTTATTACTTTACTTTAAATGCACGAATGGCCGTGTTCCTGTTTTACAGAATATGAAGCGGAGAATCCGATAGTTAAAGCAACCTGCTAAAGGTCGCATAGTTTAAGTGACTTGCTAAAGGTCGCACAGTTTGTAGACAACAGATGGCACCATTTTATCCCCATGCACGCCCATCGACCTCATTGTTAAAAGGTGTCTCAACCAGGGGCTTCATTCTAAGTACATCCCCAAATATTAAACAAATTTTGCTTAACAAGTAGACTGCAAACCCCTCTGAAGTTGGCAGGCGATTTTCAGGAATGTCTGTGTCGCAGGCGTGGTTTACCTGAATAGATTTATCTTTACTGAAAATGTAAACTTTTAGGGGCGCCTGGGTGGCTCAGTCAGTTGAGCAACTGACTTTAGCTCAGGTCATGATCTCGCGATCCGTGAGTTCGAGCCCCGAGTCGGGCTCTGTGCTGACAGCTAGGAGCCTGGAGCCTGTTTCAGATTCTGTGTCTCCCTCTCTCTCTGCCCCTCCCCCACTCGTGCTCTGTCTGTCTGTCTGTCTCTCTCTCTTTCTCTGTCTCTCAAAAATAAATAAACATTATGGGGTGCCTGGGTGGCTCAGTCAGTTAAGCCTCCGACTTCAGCTCAGGTCACGATCTCCTGGTCTGTGAGTTCGAGCCCCGCGTCGGGCTCTGTGCTGACAGCTTGGAGCCTGGAGCCTGCTTCGGGTTCTATGTCTCCCTCTCTCTCTGCCCCTCCCCCAGCTCATGCTCTGTCTCTCTCTGTCTCAGAAATAAATAAACGTTAAAAAAAAATTAAAAAGGAAATGTAAACTTTTAGTATCCCGGCATCCCTGTGTGTGTCTTAATTAAGAGGTTCCCACATTTCTGAAGACCTCATTTCTTTCTCATGAATTTGTGCTGAAAGTTACTCTTTTTTCTCCTGAGTTCGTGATGGGGTGCTGTTATTCTGTTTTTCACAGACTGTCTGATATTCCCGACATACTCAGTCTCTGCCAGCCACTGAAATGGGACTGTTGACGTGTTCCAGGGTGGCCAGGGAAATCCAGGCTAAGCAGGTCACATCTTAAATCTTTTTTTTTATTATTATTTTTATTTTCTATGTTTTTGAGAGAGACAGAGACAGCGCGTGAGTGGGGGAGGGTCAGAGACAGAGGGAGACACAAAATCCCAAGCAGGCTCTAGGCTCTGAGCTTTCAGCACAGAGCCAGATGTAGGGCTCAAACTCGCAAACCACAAGATCATGACCTGAGCTGAAGTCAGACACTTAACCCACTGAGCCACCCAGGCGCCCTGTGAAGAGGTCACATCTTAGAGCCCGCCTTTGGGTGAGAGCGATTGCATTACATTAAAGCAAACAGAGCATTTTAGTTATAATTTAGTATCAGGCAGAAGCCCAAAGAATGCAAGACAGTCTTTAAAGCATGTAGGAAGCTACTGCGTTCTGTAGAAGACGTTAAAGTGGATTGGTCCTGTATTTGGAGTATTTCAACACAGTTTCACCTTCCATCGGACTTGCAAGTAACATGCATCTGTGTGGTCTTGATGTGCATGTGCCTGGCACACGGGCGTTTTCTAAAAGGAAGGGGGGTTTGTGATTTGCACTCAAGGAACAAAACAAGGTGGTGATGAATGTGGCTCTGTGGGGTGGAGCCAGCAGCCAGCTGGGAAGTGTTGAGCCCTGCTCCAGTCTCAAAGGACACCCGGAGAAAGTTCTGAGAAGTCATCCTGGGTGTTATAAATACCCTTGGGGAGTGCTGTTTTCCCCTGGACTACTTTCTTATAACTGCAGCATTAAGATCTTCAACTACTACTAGTAAATTAATTGAAACAAAATCCGGAAAATTTAAGGGACAAAATTTGCTCCTAGAACAGAAGGAACAGGGAAGCTTTGAGAATCTTTTATCTGGCTCCAGTGGACCAGAGAAAAGGAAAGTGTGTAAAGACGTTTGGGAAATGCTGGTGTGTGTGTGTGTGTGTCGAGGTGCCCCCTGAACTCCGGGCTAAGAAAGCAGATCACTGCCATTAATTAATTAATTTGTTTGTTTATCGATCCTACCAGAGAGCCCTAGGCTCTGTAGCTATTTCAGCACACGAGAAGGACACGAGTGTCTTTTGAAAACTCCTCCGTTCTGCTCTGCCTGTATTTCTCTACCTTTGTAAAGAAACTTACATTTTGACTATTGTAACAGGAGTAACAGAGAATTCAAGTCCCGGCTGATCTGGAGAGGGAGGGGGCCAGAGAGAAGTAGCTGTTGCTGCTGGGCAGGGGGTGGGCGGGAGCACAGCACAGGTGTGTGTCTCTTGGCGGAACCTTCCGTGTTCTCGAAAAGCCATTGAACTCCGTGTGTTCCCTCCAGCTATCTGGGAAAACCTTGCTCTGTGTGTCCTGCGACCCTGGACTGTTTATACCAACGTAGTATGCAGCGATCAGAGATGCTGGCAGTGAGAATGCCTGTGGCGTGGACCGGTTGGCATTTTGTTTCTTGGCCCTTGACCTATCTGAGAGCACCCGGAGAAGTTTCTGCGGCGCGAAGCCTCCGAAGTGTTCGCTTGTGTGCTGATGGAGGGCCAGTGGCCACCGTGCAGGAGAATTCTGGGATGAGCCGGGCGCTATTTAGAAAGTTACATAAATACAGCATTGAGGTCTCCCCAGCATAAACACTTGGTTCTTTATCCTCCCCCTTCCCATGCGCCGAAATATCTTTCACCTGCTCCGACTTGCTGCCTGGGTATTTTTTAAAAGAGAAATTCTTCTCTTCGGCACGATTTTTGTTTTCTTTTTGCTTTGTTGTTGTTTGGTGCCTTTGCAATGAACGTATTGTTTTGTTTATGTGATTTCTCTAAAGTAATGGAGTATTTGGGGACCGTGGGCAGGTATGTTATGTTCAGAGTTGCTTTTACCCGAGTCTGTGGCGTAATTGGTCTTCGTGCTGGGGGACTCTCCTTCCTGTCTGGGTTTGTGTTTGAACAGGGAGCCACCCCGGGGCCTGCCCTCCCAGCCTCCCATTTCCTTGCCTCCCCCGTGCTCCTGCAGGGCCGAGCTCCCTGGAAGTGTCCAGCGGAAGGCAGTTCACACCCAGCCAGTCTGGGTCCCCATGTGCTCTTCCCTGGTGGGCCAGCAGGGGTGTGGGGACACAGAGACACGGGCAAGTCAGGACCCCTCATAGCTGGTACAGACACATTTCCTCTCGAGTTGGGAAAGTCATTGACTTTGGCTCTAAGGATACGCCCTTGGAATGGCAAACCTTAGGAGAGTTAGTTAACCTCTGTGCCTCAGTTTTCCTCATCTTTACAATGGGCTGTGGAGTTTTACGTTCGTTTATGGCACAGCAGCTCCTCTCAGGCGAATCACCCCCGAGATAACACTACAAAATCTGGATAAAATATAAATCAAAACTACCCGAAAGCATTGGAGAAAGGCTGAAAAGAAGAAGAACCAGATAGGAGTCAGCACTTGGATGAAAAGAACAGCTCCTGGAGGAATTTTCTGCTCTTCTGGATTTGGGGCTCTGGGGGAAAGCCTCAGTCAGCCCCAGGAGGGAGAGATGAATCCAGAAAGAAGTCTGCAGTCTTCCTGGACTGGGCCACCAGTAAGAGACTTCAGCCACTCTACAGTGTGGCCACAGTACAGCTGCTGGAACAGGAGGAGACAGGCCACAGGGGGGGAGCCCCAGTACTGGATGTGAACCCCACAGACCTCAGGCAGACCCCTGAACAATACAATGACAGGACAGAATCCTAGGACACAGCGGAGGACAAGGGACGAAGCAGAGGTGGCTCTGCTGTTCCCTGTGGGGCATTTGGTTCTTAGGGGCCATCAGGTGGAAAAGGTAGGGTCGCATCTTGTAATCTCTAGCAGTCACTCAGGTGGTGATGCACACGGACAGAGCTGAGAAGCCAACGGATGCGTCTAAACAGAATCAAAAGAACAAAAGACCAAAAACGGTTGACCCAAAGCAAAATGGAAAGGAGGCCAAGAGGAACATAAAAACAGATGAAACGGACGTAAAACACCTAGTAAAGTAGTAGATCTAATCCAGCCACGTCAGTAACTACGTTAACATGAATGGGCGATACAATACCGTATTATACATTTGAACGTTGCTGAGAGAGTGGATCTTAAAAATTACCATCACAAGGAGAGTTTTTCGGCAACTGCGTGAGGTGAGGGATGGTAACAGCTTACTGCGGTAGTCCTTTTGCAGTACTCAAATATCAAGTCATTCTGTTGTACACTTAAGACTAATACAGGGCTATATGTCAATCACACCTCAGTTTAAAGAAAAGCAAAAGGGAAAAGAAAAGGCAAGGCGAGGCGTAATGGTCAGGCAGCGGTGGGGGCCGTCTCGGTGTCTCCGTCAGCCGCCTCTGGCTCCCTGCGCTGTCTTCACTCAGCAGTGTGCTCGGGAGCTGTGGCTCCCTCTCCAGCCCCAGGTGAACTCTGACCGGTTCCAGACAGCCGCCGTGGTCTGTTTTCCTTTCTGGGGGACTGGTCTGGGAATGCGCACAGGACCCAACCCTAGAACCTGAGGAAAGCTTGCAGAGGGGCTTTGTCACTGGCAGAAAAGATTACTAAAGGGATCGTTCATTATTAATAGAAGTGATTTGAGGGGCGCCTGGGTGACTCAGTGGGTTAAGCGTCGGATTTCAGCGCAGGTCATGATCTCGCGGTCCGTGGGTTCGAGCCCCACGTTGGGCTCTGTGCTGACAGCTCGGGGCCTGGAGCCTGCTTTGGGTTCTGTGTCTCCCTCGTTCTCTGTCCCTCCTCGCTCAGGCTCTGTTTCTCTCTCTCTCAAAAAAAATAATGATAAAATAATAAACATTAAAAACAATGTGGAAATGATTTGAGATGCTGTAGCCACTTTGGAAGACAGGGGGCAGTGTGTTGCAAAGCAACTGTAACCTCACTGCATAATCCAGTAACTGTGCTCCTGGGCATTTATCCAATGAATTTAAAAACATATCTACATGAAGACCTGTACATGCATGCTTATAGCAGCTTTGTCCATAATTAGCAGAAGTTGGAAGCAAGCAAGATATCAGCAACTGAACGGAAAACGGAGCTGTGGTACGTCCACACGAGGGAATACTATTCGGTGATCCAAAAGATGGGCTATCGAGTCATGGAAAGACGTGAAGGAACCTTAAATCAAAAACAATAATAATAATAAACAAAAACAGAGGACGGGAAAAACCTTTCTAATAAGGGTGACTCAGAGTAGAATTGGTGGTCTCCTCAGGTACATGAAAACAAAACTACATGGGCTAAATATACTAAGAGGATGTTATTACTGGAATTGATAAAAACCAAGACCCAGGAAGATGCTGTTTGCAGGAGATGCACTTTATAGAGAGAGACAGCTGGGCTGAAGATAAAAGGATGTGAGGGATATGCTACCCAAACACCCTAAAGTTGCAGCGGCCGCCCCAAGATCCCATTCAGGACCCAGAGAATTACTAGACTTGTCACGATCTGATGGTGCCTTCGTTAGGACAGAACTGTTGTGGATATATATGTGCTACAAATAACTGAAAGTGGAACTGATAGAATGAAAAAGAACAAGAGGGGTGCCCGGGTGGCTCTGCCGGTTAAGGGTCCGACTTCGACTCAGGTCTCAGGATCTCGTAGTTTGTGGGTTCGAGCCCTGCGTCGGGCTCTGTGCTGACAGCTCGGAGCCTGGAGCCAGCTTTGGATACTGTGTCTTCCTCTCTCTCTGCCCTTCCCTGCTCATGCTCCCTCTGTCTGTCTCTCAAAACTAAACATTAAAAAAATAATAAAAAAGAAGAATGAAAACGAGTAAGAGACAAATCCTCTTTGAACGAATTGGTGGTAATTAGGGGGAAAATGACACCAATCTTACACAAACCATTTAAAAAAATAGAAATGGAAAGAACACCTCTCAACCCATTCTATGAGGCCGGTATAATTCCGGATACCAAAATTTAACAAAGATATTCAAAAGAAGGAAAGTGACTGGCCCCTATTCCTAACTAATTTATATGCAAAATCCTTACTAAAATCTTAGCAAATCAAATCCACCAACATATACAGAGGACAGTCTATCTTGACTATATTGTGTTTTCCCAAGAATGTACGGTCAGTTTCACATGTGTAAATTAATCAATTTATTCCCCCACACTTAGAGAATAAAGGAGAGCAACTACATGAATATGGCAACGAATGGAAAAGCATTCAGTTAAATTGCAACACCTTCTATGATAAAGACTCTCAACAATTTAGAAAAGAAGGAAACACTTTCAGACCAGTAGAAGACTGTATATGAAAAACACTCAGTTAACACCTTATTCAGTGGCCACACGTTAAGCACTTTTCCTCTAAGATCTGGAACAAGGCACCTCTATTCAATTTTTTGTTTTAATTTTTTTAATGTTTATTTATTTTTGAGACAGAGACAGAGCGTGAATAGGGGAGAAGCAGAGAGAGAGGGAGACACAGAATCCGAAACAGGTCCAGGCTCTGAGCTGTCAGCACAGTGCCCGACGCAGGGTTTGAACCCACGAAACCCGAGATCATGACATGAGCCAAAGTCAGATGCCCCACCGACCGAGCCCCCAGGGGCCCCCTTCTATTCAGCATTTTACTGCGGGTCATACAAGTGAGATGAGGCAAGAAAAAGAAATACAAGGCATAAAACATAGAAAGTAGCAAGTAAAACTGTCTCCTTTCACAGAGGACCAATTATTTACCCAGAAAACCCTCAGGAATCCCGTAAACAACCACCAGAACTAATAGGCAAACATAGCAAGTTTGAGGGGTGCAGAGCCACTCAACAAAAATCGGTGGTATTTTTCTATATTGGCAGGAAAAAAAATGAAAAATAAAAGTAAAGGAAAAAAAAAGTAAAAATAGAATTCCCTTCACAGCTACATATGCAAACAAAATGTTTAATCCTACATTTAAGAAAGACCGGTGAGATCTCTACATTTAAAATTACACCGTTGCCAGAAGACGTTTCAGAGACCAGAGTAAGTGGAGCAGTGTATTGTGTTCATGCATCGGAAGCCTCAAAATTATTAAGATGTAAATTTTCTCAAGATTGTCGTCTGTATACAGTCAGTCCCGATGACCAACCCAACTGGCTTTCCGTAGAAATTTATAAACTTACTATAAAATTTATACTGAAACGCGAAAGACTTAGAATATTCCTAAGTCCTCTGGAAAATGATCGTGTAAAAGTCGAACAAAGTTAAGCTACTCAGTTTGATTGGCTTCAGTCGTCAGGATGGGTGTTGCTGGCCTAAGGATCAAACAGTGGGTCAGTGGGACAGCAGCCCAGAGTTCATAACAGACCCGGCTAATGTGCTCATCGGATTTGGGGGCAGAGATGCGAAAGTAATCTCATTCGTAGACGAAAATCTTCAAAATGATATTAAAATAATCGAATATACGTGAGAAACCCAAAAGTAAAAGCAAAAGTCTCTATCTCTGCCTCTTATAAAGAAGTTAAATCCAAATGGATCATCTATTCGTAGCTAAATGTAAAAACTAAACTATAAAACTCCTAGGTGAAAACACGGAAGAACATCTTTGTTGGGGCTAACGCAGACAGTGGGTTTCTCATGCAGGACACGGAAGAGAAGAATCTTAAGAGAGCAAATTTTGCTCATCAGAAACGTCGGGTAGAACATGAATAAGGTAAGCCACAGATAGGGAAACCTATTTGCCAGACACAAGTCTGACAAAAACCTTTTATCCAGAATATACGAAGGAACTCCTACAGTTCAACAATATGAAGAAAAACAACCCTATCAAAAATGAGACAAGATCTGAACAGACGTTTCACAAAGGCTGACATATAAATGCCCCGTAAGCACATAAAAAGGGTCTCCAGTTCAATTAATCAATTAATTAATTAATGAATTAAAACCACAATGAGATGATGAAAAACCGTAACGAGAGCCTACCCACAAACCAAAATCGCTTAATTTAAAAGAATGACACCAGCATTTATTGGCAGGATTGTCCTAGGCGCCCAACATCTACTCTCTGCTATCACTGTGTCTTTTTCCTCTTGTAAGTGGAGTGCACACACATTATCCATTGCATTGTTTCCTAAACACCTTTCAGTCTAGTAGCTGTGGCATAGCGCAACATACGTAAAGACAGGCTTTCTATAGTAAGTGAGGAAATGCGGACCTCGTTTTGAGAGAAAAATACTATATTGATGCTGTGTTAGACGAGAATAAGCTTGTCCCCAGATTCAGACACCTCAGTTTATATGTTTCCTGTTTCAAGACCAATAGATATGATTATGATTATATTTGGAAGGAAAACAATGCATTGGTTTTATTATTTTATTTTATTTTATTTTATTTTATTTTATTTTATTTTACTTTGTTTTGTTTTATTTTATTTTATTTTTATTTTATTTTATTTTATTTTATTTTAGTGGCGAAACAGCATCATAGATTTGGACTAATCCATGACAAGGTGATAGAGGCAGTTCAGGGGTCAAGGAAAAAAGTGCCACCAAGTTAGTGATGTGGAAATGCGAACCCGAATTGGAATTTTAAAAAGCACGCCGTGTCAAAGTGTTCGATGCACGTGCAGACCTGCCCCGGTGCCACCTTCTTTCACACTCACAGTACTTCCCCACCCTGTCTTCCTGCCCAGGGTCTCCTCAGCACAGGCACACATCTGTGCCAGGCGGTTCGAAGTGTTTTCATGAATTCTGACCAATGTGACAGAAAGAAAATGTATAGTTAATTAAATTTCATCACGTTGGCTATAGGGCTTCCTTTCGGCATAGAATGCAACGAATCAAATGAGCAGGCGACAGGAGCCTGGGGGGCTGTGCTTCCCCGGGGGTATGTTAAGGTGGCTAACTGGCTGTCTTTAATTGGCCCAGACATCGGTATGTAAGACCGTCAGAGAAAGGCCTGCAGCCAGGTAGCCTCGTGGGTCTGCAGGCTGCAGTAGGTGATCTGTTATCGTAACGTGCATGTGAATGAAGAGTCCCGTTGAAATGAGATGGTGGGCACATGAAAGGAAATGTGATCTGAGCTTGTCCCTGGGTGGGTACAGAGGCTCTGTGTCCATCCAGAGCCACATCCATATCTGCATCCATCTGGCTCTCTGCAGGGAGAGAAGTGATAGATGGATGAATAGCTTGATCAGATAGGAAGGAAGGAAGGAAGGAAGGAAGGAAGGAAGGAAGGAAGGAGGGAGGGGAGGCAGGGAGGGAGGGGATGGATGGATAGCCCCATGCATACATACACAGACAGAGAGAGGTACAGATAAAGGCCACTTCACCCCTGGGCTTCTAGGTGAAAAGTTGGAGGCTCCGAAGTGAAGGAGTTGCCCAGGATTATATAATCCATGGCAGGTGGAGTTAGGATCCAAGCCCTTGCCTGCAGAGGCACAGAGCCCTCTCTTTCAGCTTCGACATGACATTATTCACATGACTAACTTTATTTCATCCCCTGGGACTCAACTCACCTGCTGCGGGAAGTCTCAGCTCGTGCTGCCTCCTGCCCAGGTGGGTGTCCCTGCTCCCAGCGACGGCCCCGTAAATTGCCTGGAACTCAACTTCGGCAACCCTGGGCAGTATCTCGAATTTGATGTCTTCCTGTGGTTTCTTCCCTGCTGTGCTGTGTGGTCCTGAAATGGCACGTACTGGTTTCTTTTTAACTTAATCATTTTAGTCTCGATTTTATTTTGTATTTTCATTTATGTCAAATGTACTTTCATTTATGTCATTTCTTAGAAATGTGATAAACATTCATAGTAACAAACAAAACTAAAAGCTGAAGCAAAGAAAATGAGGAGTCTTTCCCACCCCCACCTCATCTTCTCGTCCAGTGTCCACTGTTAACAGGTTCCCTGCACCTGCCAGGAAAGGGGTGGAGGTCATCTGAGCACCCCTCGAGTCTCACTTTGGGCCGGGTGCCCAGCTGTCAAAAGCCTGCCTGCATGACTGCATGGACGTGGCCTGTCCTCTTGAATTAAGAACAGAAATAGAGTCAGTGTTCAGTATGACGACAACCAACTGAAAAATATGATTCCATTATATGTTCTGGACAAGTAGGAGCGAGAAAGGAGAAGAGCACACGAAAGGGAATATAAGTGTGGGGACCCAGAGGAAGGATGGATTAGGAATTGAACATCCAAGTGTCCGTTGAATCGCTCCCCCCGCCTCTGGCCCCCCTCTGCAATGGCCTTGACATACAGCAGTCTTATTAAATTGTTCCAATGATACTGGCCAGTGCAATTAGTCACAGTGATGAAAATAGCCTATAAATTTAGAGAAATTTAGAGAAAAAGTGGAATTTTAAAATTATTCTTCTGTATCTATTATTTATTACAAATAATGCATTGTTACCAGAAAAACCCAAGAGAATCAGGAAAAGTGACTAAAATCAATGCAAAAGCTAATAAGACTTGGCTTATTTCAGTCTGAAAAATGTATTAGAAGTGATTCTATTGGGAAGGTTTAAAAATGTACAATTTCTCCAAATAAAGTAATAAGAAAAATAGGAGACATTTGGAAAAATTAAAATTCATTCCTGAGAGACATAAAAAGTCCAAATAAATAGGGTGTGGGGGCATATTTGGGTGGAAACAGTGAATATTAGGACAATGCCAATCCCTACCAAATTCATTTATGCTATTAACACAACAATTGACATCCCAAAGGACGCTTTTTGGTAATTGTATAGTGTGTGAGGCTACCACAATACCTCAACCTCGGTGGCTTGAATGACCGCAGTTTAACTTCTCGGAGTCCTGGAGACTACAAGTCTGCGATCAGGGTTCCAGTCTGGTTGAGCCCTGGAACTTGTCTCCAGGCTACCTTATGGCCTTTCCTTGCACATTGGGAGAGAAGACCAACTTCCTGGCATCTCTTGTTACAGGGGCACCAGTCGCATCAGACCGGGACTCAGCCTTCTTGATGTCAGTTAAAATTTTCATTACCCCCAAAGGCTCTGTCTTGAAATACCATCATCACTCTGGAGGTTAGAGCATCACCATAGGAATTAAGGGGAGGGGTTACAAGCATTCAGTCCATAACAGGAATTTGTATTTTATGTGGAAAAAGAAACAAGAAATAATACCTAATAAAATTTGCTTCGTCAGTTATGGGTTTAGAATCAGTAGACAGATCAACGGAATATTACCCTTATTGGCAGATCACAGGCCAGACCATACTTATTTTTGGCTCTGTGGGCGAAAGTGGCCATAGATTACATATAAACAAATGAACATGCTTTGCTTCCGTAAAACTTTATGGGCACGGAAAATTAAAATTCATATAATTTTATGTATCGCCAGGTATCTTAACTGCTTGTTCTTGTGTTCATTTTTTCCAATCATTTAAAGATGTAAAAAATCCTTCATAGCTCCAGAGCTATGCAAAAACAAACTGTAGACCTGATTTGGCCTGTGGCCCATATATTTGCAAATCCCCCTGGAAGAGAAAAAGGGAGCCCTGTAACAGATTCTAACACACATAAAGAATTAAGATGTTACTTGGGGTGCCTGGGTGGCGCAGTCGGTTGGGCGTCCGACTTCAGCCAGGTCACGATCTCGCGGTCCGTGAGTTCGAGCCCCGCGTCGGGCTCTGGGCTGATGGCTCAGAGCCTGGAGCCTGTTTCCAATTCTGTGTCTCCCTCTCTCTCTGCCCCTCCCCCGTTCATGCTCTGTCTCTCTCTGTCCCAAAAATAAATAAACGTTGAAAAAAAAAAAAAAAAAAAAAAAGAATTAAGATGTTACAAAAGCGGCATCACCAACCAGTGAATGAGATAAAGGCTATTCAGTAAATAGTGTGAGAAATTGGCTACACAGCAGAGGGAAAAAAAACCCATGGTTGACCTTCATCCAACAACAACCAAATGAATTACAAACGAAGAATTCAGTGTAAAAAAAAAAAAAGTCATTAACATTAAGGAAAATTTTAAGTGGGTAGTTTTAAGTGAGTAATTTTGTAGTGAGAAATCCTTTCTAAGCCTCAAAGAGGCTCCTCCTGGGAGTCTGTCCTGCCTTCCTTGCTGTTCCCTTTCAGTTGTGTTCCCGAAGCTCGAGCACCTGAGAAAGGTTTTCATCTTGCCCCTCCCGGGGATGGGGGCCGCCGGAAGCTTCCATGATGTCACATACACATACATGATGTCACAAATACGTTAAAACCATCAAAGGAAGTTTGCACTGGCCCAGCAGGGTTAAATGGGTTCTTTCACAACTGATTCCAGAAGTTTCCTCGGTCATGTAACTCTTCCTCCCTTCCCTACACCTGTGGCGCTCAGACACAGTTGGCTCGCAGACTTTGTGGCCGGCACGGATAAGCCTGGCCGGAATATTTAGACTCCATCGATGAAAATCAAAATCAAAGCTGACCGGAACTGTTGGAAATGAGACGAAAAGGGAATGAGGCATTTTGGGTGCTCACTATATAATGAGGGTCACTATACTTCAGCTAAGTGTGAAGAACAAAAGGGTAATGATGTAAAAGAGAGGCCTGAGAAAGATAAATTTGGGACACTTGTAAAAAATGATAGAAGAGTAGAGATCATTAATTGATACTGGAAGTCTTTGAGTTCTGCCATTTAATTTCCTTTTCTCAGAAAACGATGGTAGTGATTCTTGCCAGATGCACCAGAGAATAGTATCAATTCGGGACATACCGTTGCAAAATCAGGTTGCATTTAATCTGTGGCCATCTTTTTAAAAACTTTTGGATTTAAAAATAGTTGTATAGTTCTATAAGCCATTCTAGAATCTTTATGTTCTCTTCATTCAAAGGCATACTGAAGAGATTGGGAATTTTGTGTTGGGTTGGATTTGGGAAAACAGCAAGTTCACTCGAGAGTATAGGAAGCAAGATTTTCCTCTCTGAAGATAGTTTACTGGTTCAAGAAAGTGTTGCCTGCCTTCCATCATCAGAAAAGGTGAAATACGGGCACCTGGGTGGCTCAGTCAGTTGAGCACCTGGCTTTGGCTCAGGTCATGATCACACAGTTCGTGGGCTCGAGCCCCGCGTCGGGCTCTGTGCTGACAGCTCGGAGCCTGGAGCCTGCTTCGGATTGTGTGTCTCCCTCTCTTTGTCCCTCCCCTGCTTGCACTCTGTCTGTCTCTCACACAAAAATAAATAAACATAAAAAAATTAAAAATAAAAGGTGAAATAATACGTAAAGTTATTTGACAGGGCCATAATATAGTTCGATATTACTACCGAAAGTAATATATGTTACAGTGTGGACAGAAGCCCAGAGGAACTTGCAGGATAGACGTGGTGATGTTACCATATATGGAAAAAACTTCGGGGTGTTTTCACTTCTAGGCACTTAAACAGTTTTAATTAATTTTTTTTTGTTAATTCATCTCAATTATTTTTTTTTTAATTTTTTTTCAACATTTATTTATTTTTGGGACAGAGAGAGACAGAGCATGAATGGGGAAGGGGCAGAGAGAGAGGGAGACACAGAATCGGAAACAGGCTCCAGGCTCTGAGCCATCAGCCCAGAGCCCGACGCGGGGCTCGAACTCACGGACCGCGAGATCGTGACCTGGCTGAAGTCGGTCGCTTAACCGACTGCGCCACCCAGGCGCCCCATCTCAATTATTTTTATGTTCAGTACTCTTACTAAGTTTATTTCTATAATTTCAATATTGATTTTTTTCATATTTTTACACTGGTAATACAACAAGCATTCACATTGAAAACAAATGGTTGCTGTTTAAATCTGTGGTCCCTCTTTAATTTTAAAGGGAATTCGGTTTTATTGTGGTTTCATTGCCGTCTTCAGAAATTACAGGAGGAGGTAAATCTTTTTAGCTTTTGAAGATATTCATGGTTATTGGCCATTTGGATTTCCTCATCTTCGAAGTAGCTTTTTAAATCTTCTTTTCCCTACGGGGTTATTTGTCCTCTTTCTTTTCAATTTGCAAAAGTCGTATCTGTAGCAGGGAGATTAAGCTTTTATTTTTTTAGATGAGCTGCAGGTACATTTACCCAAGCCTATCCTTTGTCTTTGTTTATAGTGGCTTTGACTATCCATTTAAAATTGTGGGTTTTTAAACATGACGCTTTTCCATTGTTGCCTCCAGGGCTGAGTCTTGTTTAAAAGGCTTTCTCTGTTCCCAGTATTTTGTAAAAGTTTTCACAAATGTTTATTAATATGATTTTGTTTTTAATTCAGATATAATTCATCTGGAAATCATTTTAAAAGATTATGAGAAAAGACTCTAGAAAAGTCTGCCAACTGGAAGTTGATGTCTTTTGGGTAAATTAAAAATAAGATCCTATAGTTAAAAAAAAAAAAAAGATTAAAAATAAGATCCTGTAGTAAAAAAAAAAAAAAAAAAAGATTTGTCATTAGTAATTGATAAACTAATGGAAGAATAGGGTCACACAGATGTCTCACAAACTATGTGAAAATAAGGCATAATTTTACTGAAAGACAGAAAACAAAATCAGAGGAAAGGGGAGGGAGGCAGGACTCTGAGTGGACAGGCTTGGGTTTCCTGCAGTGGCCGCTGTCCCCCCACTTACCATGCAGATGGTGTACTTTTCCTATGCAGGGTCTCTTTCTGGAACCAGAAAAAAATATAATGCAAAAATTTTTTTTTAATTTAAAATCTGGAGAGCTTCCCCCCCCAAAAAAAAACCCTATAAAATAAGTAAAATTTTTAGGAAGAACCCGCTTACTTGTTTTTGTAACATCTGTGAAGTCTGCGTGGGGATTACACGGAGACCAGCAGATCAGTAAGCTGAACAGAGATTCCCATGGTAAATGCAAAATAGAGGAACATCATGAGGCAAGGAGCCCTGGAATGAAGTAAATTTGAACAGAAATCCTGGGCTTCATCAGGGATCAGGCAACTTCAAGAAAATCCTACCTTAATTACGTACGACGCTGAACTCACCACCACACGAAGGCCCCTCTATAAAATAGTAGCAAAAATATAGCTTATTTTCTTTAGAAAGTTGAACTTAATGAACAAGAGAGCTCCTCCTGGTACTTTATGATTTACCATGTTATGTAAGAAAGAATGCGTAGCTTGAGGGTTTATTCACGCAGATTTCCTGGTTCGATGTTTTTGGCCCCCAGCCTTTTCTGTCTGGGACATGAATAGGTGGATTGCGACTCGTTCGGGGGTGAGTTTGGGGACCAGGAGCAGCGCCCAGAGCGTCAGGGAGAGCTGTGGAGCAGCTGGCCCTGTCCCGCTGGGATGAGTCTGTGCATTCACTTATTACATCCTGGGGCAGCATTCATTTTGAACCTGCCTCTTACTCGTAAAACCAAAGGCTTGTAACTCACACACGAGAGAGTCGATTTTATCAGCAATATATCTACTGTCCTTTTCTTAACGTGTGCAGCCCTGTTAACCAAGTCCAGATCTGACGAGGGTTCTGTGGGGCAGGGGAGGGTTGGAATGGAGTTGCCTGGACCATGGACCTGAATATACAGAAGGGAAACCAAGTCCAAAAGGCAGTAATGGCCTGGGAACCTCAAGGCAGAGAGATGCTCTGGGACAGGAAGGCGCAAAGCATCCTGGATTCCAGAAACCTGAGCTGCCTGCTGTCAGTGGGGAAATTCCTGAGTTGTATTACTCTGGGGAAGATGCAAAGTTGCATTAAAAACTATGAGGTGGGGCACCTGGGTGGCTCAGTCGGTTGAGCACCCGACTTTGGCTCAGGTCATGATCTCACGGTTCGTGGGTTCGAGCCCCGTGTCGGGCTCTGTGCTGACAGCTCAGAGCCTGGAGCCTGCTTCAAATTCTGTGGCTCCCTCTCTCTCTGCCCCTCCCCCACTCGCGCTCTGTCTCTCTCTCTCTCTGTGTGCCTCTCAAAAGTAAATAAACATTAAAAAAGTTGAAAAAAAGAAAGAAAAAACCTATGAGGTACATCAGTGAAATATGTGCTTGAGTGTCCAGAACACTCACTGAGAGGTATTAGATTGACGTCTTTTGATATAAAAGTGCCACTCTAAGATCTGGTGTTAGCAATAAAATACTGTGACAGATATTCCACAGACAATGCTCTTTCTGTCAGCAGTTTCTGCCAAGAAGTTTTGGAATATCCTCAGAAGCTACTTTTTATATGTAGAAGTTTCCAATATTGAGCGCTTGAGTATCCAGACCAAAGACATTTCTTATCTCGTGTGCTCAGTGAGTGTTACTTCAATTTAAAGTAACCCATGAGTGGGGACTGCAGCTCAAGAAAGGGAGTGTGGCTTGCCAGGGGTTTTGATAGAATCAGTTGTCGGCCTGACCTTGGCCAGGATTCCCCTCATCTGCACAGGGAAGGCCTGAGTGAGGGAGTATGGGTTGCATCTTCCTGTGCTCACCCCAGGGAGGGTGTTTGCTCTTCTCTTCCTCCCTGGGGCTGTGGGTCACCAGTGAGGACGGAGTGGAGCAGAGGCAGAGGATGGGGTGAGTAAAGAAAAGGAAAGCTGTTAAAACGGACTCAAAAAGAAGAGTGTAGCATTGTGAGTCTTATGGAATACTGAAACAGACATCATCTGTTCAAGATACCCATGCAACATGGGTTGATTCATTACTCTCAGGCACTTCTAGAAACTGGGGAAAGCAGGGAACACAAATAATAAAACCCCTGCCTTTATGACATTAGCATCCTAACGGGGAAGATGAGATAGAAGTAAACATTATACACACACGCACACACACACACACACATGCACACATATATGGGAATATGTTGGAAAAAACCGGAATATGTTGCTCATTTATCATTGATAAAGTCATGTGAGTGAGATCTAAGTATGTGGACATCTGCTGCAAGAAAGGTCTAGGTGCAAGGAAGCCAGTGTGCAGGAGCAGAGCACACAAGCCATGACACTGAAGAGGTGGAGGTTGGCCACGCGTGGCTGGGGCAGCGATGATAAGGGCATTGACTTTGGCCGGATTGATTTGAGAAGCCAGCAGAGCTTCATGAAGAAATGACAGACATAGCCCCACTTTCATTTATTCGGGGTGGGTGGCTGCTATGCTGAGAGGAGATGGGCAGACGGGGAGCGGAGCTGTGAGGTTAGGTTAGACGCCACCGCTGCGGCAAGAGGGGCGCTGGCTTAGTCTGGGCACCAGCGGTGGAAGTGATAGAGGCAGTGATGTGGGATGTGTGCTGCAGGCTGACTAGTCTAGATATTCCATCATCAGACGTGGATGGAGCAGCAAAGAGGAGGCAGAACGTAGGACTCCAGTGTTTGGGGACGTTGGGCAGACAGATGCCTCGCCAACCTTTGGAAGTAAAGCAAGAGGAGAAACTCAAATGGCATGAAGGAGAAACTTCCTGGGGGAGGAGCCTCATGAGGGAGCAGCCTTCTGGGGGAGGAGCTTTGTAGGGGATGAGTGCCATGAGGAAGCAGCCTCCTGGGGGAGGAGCTTTGTGGGAGTGGAGCCTCATGAGGGAGCAGCCTCCTGGGGGAGGAGCTTTGTGGGGGTGGAGCCTCATAAGGGAGCAGCCTCCTGGGGGAGGAGCTTTGTGGGGGTGGAGCCTCATGAGGGAGCAGCCTCCTGGGGGAGGAGCCTCACAAGGGAGAGGCCTCCTGGGGAAGGAGCATAATGGAGGAGGAGTCCTGGAGCCTTTCTAGTTTTTATAATGATAATCAATATTTTGCTTCAATGCCCGGGCCTTTCTCTGTGAGGAGCCAGGAGCCCTTGTGTGCATCCCTCTGTCAGGGCACTTCCCTTCTTTTTTTTTTTTTTTTAATTTTTTTTTTCAACGTTTATTTATTTTTGGGACAGAGAGAGACAGAGCATGAACGGGGGAGAGGCAGAGAGAGAGGGAGACACAGAATCGGAAACAGGCTCCAGGCTCTGAGCCATCAGCCCAGAGCCTGACGCGGGGCTCGAGACTCACGGACCGCGAGATCGTGACCTGGCTGAAGTCGGACGCTTAACCGACTGCGCCACCCAGGCGCCCCAGGGCACTTCCCTTCTTTGTACTCTGCAGTCTATAATTAATTTTTGACTTAATTACTAAGTTTATGAATCTGCTGCCCTTGTCCCCAGCCAGAATGTAAATCTCCACGGGGACATTTTGTCTGCCTTGTCCTCAAAATGTCGGCTGAATAAATGGCCCAATGAACAGAACTTCACCAGGAGGATGGAATTTTCTGTATTTGGGAAGCATTCACCCCAAAGAATCTGTTTAAAATTATTTAAAAAAAAAAACAATCCAAAGCTTTTATAAGAAGAGCTGGTCCCTTTACCCTCCGCCATCAAGATCGTGAACGCTTTTTAATAGCAGGAGGAAAGACGAGGTGGAAGGAAGATTGGAGCCCCAAGGCCTGGCTCTATGGACTGAATCCAGAGCCTGCTTCTCTAAGCCAATTATTTGAGACATTGGTATAAAATTCTAAATTGGTTTGCCTTTTTCCCCTCTCCCTTTTAATGTGTTCTCTTTGTCCTTCAAGGCAAAGTGCTTTGCAAGGGATAGTGGTTTTGTTCATTATCTAATTATAATTGGCCCTTTATAATGAGCGCGTTGTGGCAGGTGCCCAAACAGCCGCTCGCACCCAGTGGCAGCTCTCCGAAAGGAAGTAGGCGTGACCGAGAAAACAACAGTGTTGTTATTAAAGCGTGGTCAGTGCTGGCTTCGCTTTTTTATTATTATTATTAAACAGCACGTTCCTTATAGACCGTTTGCACTGCGAATTTTCAAGCATTTGTTAAGAATTTACATACTAATATTTTAAGGAGCCGTCTCCCCATAGGTTTGTATTCACATTATTTATGGTGATTCCCTAAGCCCCAGAAATATTTGGGAGCATGTAAGTCAGCTTTTTCCAAACATACACAAAGTGTTTTCAGTCCCTGGCTTTGTGAGAAATGGTGTGAACCCTCAAGGAAAGAGCAATCTGTTGTTCTCTTTTCTCCCACGGATCTTCTTGTTGGAGATAAAAATTCCTCTCTACTGTTCAGAAACAAAAGTAGCAGTGTTTGACATCTCCTGAGCTCTGGATGTCTCTAAGTGACAAACAACAGAATTTTAAATACTAGCAAATGATGTCGGCATACCAGAATTTTATGTGATGATGTTTGTTTGTTTTTTAAATTTTTTTTAACGTTTGTTTTTGAGAGAGTGTGAGCAGGGGAGGGGCAGAGAGAGAGGGAGACACAGAATCCGAAGCAGGCTGCTCCAGGCTCTGAGTTGTCAGCACAGAGCCCGACACGGGGCTCGAACCCATGAGCCGTGAGATCATGACCTGAGTCATGATGCTGAAATGACTGAGCCACCCAGGCGCCCCATGTGGTGATCTTTTGGAAATCATCCTTTTTCAGTGTTTTCAGGGCCTGCTGACCATACTGCCTCCAGGGGCCTTCTCTGCAAGGGCCCAGCCTCTCCTGTGAGTGGGGGTCAGAGCGAACCCTACGTCTACCAGCACTGGCTGGCTGACCCGTGAACCCCCTTTGGCATCCATGTATGTTCCTCATAGGGGAGCGTGTGTGTGTGTGTGTGGGGGGGGGTGTGTGAGTGTAGTCACCAGAAAATTCTCGATAGATGTTATTCTTCAGCCATGTATTCCTTTACTTGTTATTGAGGCATTTCTGTTTTCTCTCCTTGTCATCCTTTCATGGTTGGGAAGGTAGATCTCATAGTGTCTTTGGCCAGAAATAGAAAGTAATTCTTTCCGTGTCCATTTCTCAGATGGGTAACCAGAGGCACAAAATAACAGCCTTGCATGGGATCCCTTTCCATGATAATCAAATGTTCTGTCATTTGATTTAGCCCCTGTGTGGGGGCACTGTTACCCAAGTCAGCACAGAAGCTCATTCCGGTAAATAGCTTCCTTCTTCCTCGCTGATCACGCGGTGGGTGCTTGTAATACTGACCCATTTACCTGAGTGGGTAGCTTACTGAACCTCACCAAAAGAGCTAGGTTTTTGTTACTTGAGAACGTGTGAACCACAAAAAATCAAAAACATTTTCCTAAGATGTCATTGTGTGCTTTCTGCGTCTGCAGTGGCTGGGCTGTGCAGCCTGCAGCCCGGCCTCCTGGGCTCCCAGGGGACTGGGGTAAGTGACCCCCTCCTCCCCACACGCTCGACTGTAGAATAGGGAGCTCTGTTGTTGAAAGCACCGTGATAAACATTGGGGTACCTGTGCCCCCATGAATCGGCACTCCTGAAAGGGCCCAAGTGTCCACCAACTGACGAATGGATGAAGATGCGGTTTATACGTACAACGGAATACTACTTGGCAATGAGAAAGAATGAAATCCTGCCACCTGCAACAATGTGGACGGAACTTGAGGGTATCATGCCGAGTGAAATAAGTCAGGCAGAGAAAGACAGGTATCATACGTTTTCACCCATATGTGGAACTTGAGAAACTTAACAAAAGACCACGGGGGCAGGGAAGGAGAAAAAATAGTTTCAAACAGAGAGGGAGGCAAACCATAAGAGACCCTTCAATACAGAGAACAAACTGAAGATAGATGGGGGAAAGGGCTAAATGGGTGATGGGCATTGAGGAGGGCACTGGTTGGGGTGAGCACTGGGTGTTGTATGTGAGCAATGAATCACGGGATTCTACCCCCACCCCCAACCAAGAGCATGCCGTGTACACTCTATGTTAACTCACTTGACAATAAATTCTATTTTTTAAAAAATGGGGAACTCTACAGGCGCCTGTGGGGCTCAGTCAGTTGAGCATCCAACTCTTTGATTTCAGCTCAGGTCTTGATCTCATGGTCATAGGATCAAGCCCAAGGTGGAGCCTGCTTAGGATTCTCTCTCTCCCTCTGCCTCTCCCGCCCCTGTCTCAAGTGAAAATAATGATCAAATAAAATGGGGAGCTGTAGAAGCCAGATTGTACTGGAAACAGGACCCGGCCCAGGGGAAGAGTTGCATACACCCCAGTGAGTATTGCAGCCCGTTACTATTATGGTTGTGGTTGTTGTTCTTAACTGGTACTCACAGAATTAAGTGTCCCAGACGATGTATTCCTGAGGTTATGCCTCTACTCAGTCCGCCAACTGGAGTCCTTACTATTTTTCTAAAAGGAGTCTCACTTTTGCTCCAAACTGGGGGGTTAAGCTGGGCTACATACACACAGTAGACAAGGTTCACCTAAGCGAGGAAAGCGAGGTAAAGGCAAAGGAAGTGAAAGCCGCTCGAGTGTGTTTCTGAGCTCCTCCTGGAAGAGCGAGCCCAGCAGATGTTTTCTGAGGTGGGAGCTACGCAGAAGTGAATCCAGAGATCTCTACAGATCTTGATTCTTTTTAACTGTCTAAAGGGTAGGGAGACAGTATGAGGCTTTTGCTGGTTCTTTCTTTCCTCGATCAACTGCTATTTTTGCTGTGTGCCTGAAGGCAAGGGAGAAAGAGGCGGGGCCAGGGTAAGGCTGGGCTGAGGTTTGGGCTGGATTCAAAGCCAATGTTGAGGCAGCTTCTGGGGAAGGTGCACAGAGCCCTCTTTGAGAAGCCGGTGCCCTCCGGCCGCAGTCCTGGAGCCCCTTTGCCATCAGGAGGTTTCAGAGCTGAGGTGAGGAGCTCACAGGCCATCAGCAGCCTGAATCCTTGTCCCCGAGGCCTCCTGCCTTCAACTCTTTGGGGCCCTGATTTGTTTTCCTTCGGGAGCAGTGAAGCAGCAATGAAATATGCAGTAAAAGCCTGGAGCCGGAATAGACCATTCATTCATTCATTCATTCATCCATTCATTCATTCATTCGCTCTCAGTGACTTACTCAGTGATCATTTGTGAAATACCTCTTGTGCTTGGTGGTAGAAAGATTCCCTGCTCCAAACCCTGAAGTCTGACGAAGGGGAGATCCTTGTAAGTAGGCAGTCACGCCCCAGGACGAGTCCCGGGACAGATTCAGCACAAGGTATGCTCGTAGTACAGAGTGGCAAAGAGGCCACCTACATCTGGGGCTGGTCTGGGAGCCGGGAGCCTTCCTGCTGCCCGGGCAGAGTCACGGGGACAGTTAGGCCCTGACCAGGCCGAACTCTAGAAAGGAGAAGTGGCTGAGAAGAGGGAGAGAAAAGAGTGTGGTGCAGAGACAGGGCACTGAGGCTAGTGGCTGGAACCAGGGTGCCCTCACCTCGGGAAGCAGGGTGGCTCCGGTGTGGGCCATGAGTGTAACTGGGATCCCAGAGGACTAGCGTCAAGGACATCCTGTGCTATTTTAGGAAACACGTACTTGATCTGGTAAGCCAGCGTTCCCTGAAGTATGGCGCTCGGACTGCCGTGATGTAGTCACCCAGGCACATTCCTGGGATATGTCTCAAGCTGATCAGCGTTTTCTGAAAGCAAGTCCTACAGTTTTGTATTTCAGATATGCATCCTTGGTGTTCCTCATGCATCCTCATGTGAGGTTTGCAGACAGAGCTGTAGGTGAGGCAGGCTGGCTCCGGAGGGTTTAAGCAGCGGGCTGCCTGATGCAGCTGCTAGAGATTTGAGTTGTGTGCTAATTGGCACCCCATAGGCTGGCACTTCCCTCGCCCCAGAGCTCAAGGGACTTGTCGAGCAAACAGCAGAGCTGCGAGCCATTTCCTGAGGAGCCTCTGTTCCATCGTCCTCTTTCTGTTCCAGTGATCATGGACGCCCGCATTAGGATGACGCCCACGTCTGCCCAGGTCCCCACCACTCTGCTGATCCACGGGGGACCCAGAGCTTGCGGGAAAAACGGGCAGTTGATGTGTGAGCCACTGTGATCTGGGAGTGCCTGCTGCCCCGTAGCATTGCCCACCTGCGACTCTGTCCTGGGTTCTTCCAGATGCAAAAGAATGGGGACTGCCCTGGGGCGCCTGGATGGCTCAGTCGGTTGAGCACCTGACTTCAGCTCAGGTCATGATCTTGCAGTTTGTGAGTTTGGGCCCCGCGTGGGGCTCTGTGCTGACACCTCAGAGCCTGGAGCCTGCTTCAAATTCTGGGTCTCCCTCTCTCTCTGCCCGTACTTGTGCGTGTACTCTCTCTCTCTCTCTCTCTCTCTCAAGAATAAATAAACATTAAAAAAATTAAAAAAAAAAAAAGAATGGGGACTGCCCTACTGGGGCGGGGGGAGTTGGAGTTTGTGGAAGGGTCCAGAGTTGATTGAGAAACAGAGCAGAAGAAGCAGGCGTGGGGGGGGGGGGGGGAAGAGCAGAGATGCAAAAGACATTAAAGGAGTAAAACTGTCAGAATATAGTGAATATCAGATGTGAGGGGCAAAGTACGCATTGAGAACGCGTGTCCTCTTGATCCTTTTGGGTGGTCAGGTAGTGGGAGGCGACACCAAATTGCCACCAAATTCTTAGAGAGATGGGGGCAGGATAATGAGGGAAGGGAGACAGGGAATTTCTTTTCACCATATCCTAGAAGGTGCCTGAGGGTCCCCCAGGTGGAGATGTGTGCCAGGAAGCTGGCTGTAATTGCCTGAACTCTGGAAGGTGGTTCTGGGCTGGAAACAGATTCATCCGGGAGGTGTTGCCCTTAGGGGATTGTGCCCACCCTGAGAGCCGATGCGGTCACTTAGTTTGAATCTTGTGAGCATGAACACAAGACCCTGGGGAGCACTGAGACATAAGGAACTCAGGGGAGCCAAGGGCTCTTGAGGAAAGGTCGGGGCTAGAGGTGATAAGCATAAGAGGACAACACGGAAAGATATTTGCAGATAGGAGGGAGTAATTAAAAGTACCGAAAGCCTCAGAAAAAATCATGTGCTATGAAATTGAAGAATGCTCCTGGGATTTGGCAGTTGGGGAATCATCACCGACTTTATAACGGAACTTAGTTTGCGGGAGGTGTATGAATGAGGAGCATATCATCAGCGAGCAAACGAGCATCACAAGGAGTGCTGGGCTAGTCGGTTAAAAAGTGGTTGCTGTGCCAAGGTCCCGAAGGTGCATCCAAGTTTGAGACTCACTTATCTTTCAAGAGACTTGGTGGAGATAAAGAGGAAAGTGGTGGGTCAGAGCTAGAGACGTGCAGGCATCCCATTAGTGACAGAATCAATGGGATGACACCCAAGGGCGGTGGCTGCAGTGAGGCCCCAGCAGGACGCCTGGAGGAGGGTTTTGGGTCAAGGAAGAGAGGTTGTCCTTGAACCTGAGGGATGGCTCCCACTAGAAAAGCCTTGTAGACGTGGTGTAGGTGTAGAGCTCAGAGGTTATGTGTGGGGGCAGTGAAGGAGGCCTCTGTTTTCTCGAAGTAGAAAAACGGGACTGCCTTGAAAGCAAGGGCTTAGTGGGAAGGAGACCAAGAGAATGGCAGAGGTTTGAGGTGGTCTTGAGGGGGCAGAAGTGGGAGTTAAGCTGTATTTGGACTACTTTCTATTGGTGCCAAGATTGGAGACCATGAGTTTGTAGTGCTTCAGACTCCAGTCCGTGTGGAATCCTCTTGAATTGTGTGCCTGGCATAGGATGGACGTGACAGAGGACGTCAACCTCATTACTGCAGGGCACAGCCCATGTGGTACCAGGGGACTGGTGAGGAGGAACTTCAGAGCACGTGAGGTGAGTTCTGGCTGTCTAGAGAAGGAAGCCATGCCGCCAGCCAGGCTGATAGGTTAGTGCCAGGAGTGAGGCACCTGTGATGTGTCAAGGTGAGGCTGTAGGAAGTTGGAGGGCAAGGAGGGACAGGCAGCGAGTTTGAGATGTTTGAGATGGATTGGTTCACATGATCAGAAAGTTCAAGGTGATGGCCACAGTGATGGGGTTGAAGGTCACTGGTCTAAGTTCATGTGTCTAAGAATTGGTGATAGGTCATGTCTATGACTATTGAAATATCTTGGAGTCACGAATAAAGTTGATACTGTGAAAGTCTCTAAGCCGGGCCCCGATGGCTTCAGTGAATGATGAAGGAATTGAAATCCAGACAGCTGGCCGTCCCGCCTTTCCCAAGCGGAAGGGTGGAGCCACATGGTCAGTCTTTGCACAGAATCCAAGACCAGAACCCCTTCACAGTCCTACCAGCTCCTTAATCCAGTTCATTTTCCTTCTTACAGTGTTTCCTTTTAGGCCACTGTAACAGTAGGTCATTAATAGTTCAATTTTAAACTAATACCACAACGAATTAAGAAATTGGAGGGGCGTCTGGGTGGCTCAGTCAGGTAATCAGCCAACTCTTGATTTCAGCTGAAGTCATGATCCTGGGGGGGTCATGGGATGGAGCCCCAAGTCGGGCTCTGTGCTGAGTGTGTAGCCTGCTTAAGAGTCTCTCTTTCTCTCTCTCTCTCTGCCCTTCTCCCCTACTTGTGCGCACACTCTGTCTTTATCTCAGAAAAAAAAAAAAAGGGAAGGAAGGAAGAAAAGGAAGGAAGGAAGGAAGAAATGGAAAAATAGCTGTGGAGGAGATTCCTAACAGGCCTTCTGCATCACCCCTGCCTGCGCTCCAGGCCCCGGTGCTGAGAAAACTCAAGTCAGAGGCGTAGTCAGAGTGTGTAGGCTCTAAACTTCACATAGGAAGGGCGCTTTTGCACGGACTCTGTCCCAGACTCTCACCTTTAGTCACGCTTATGGCTAAAATAAAGCCCCCTAAGACAGGCTCAGCTTTGAGCTTGATATTCTCACCAACACAGCCTTCCTCCCAGGGACAAGCATTCATTCAACAAGGGAGACCGTCCGCGAGGTTCCCCAAGAGAGAAACCTCACATCCCTTGTCTTTGTTTCTTCCAGGCATGTGCTTTGCACTCTCTGTATCGGCTCCAAGGCTCCCCTCCCCGCTCCCTTCCTTCCATGGGTCTCTTCCTCACTTCTGTCCCCTCTATGTCCTCAGCAGGACGTATGGAGTGTGCATCAGTATGAGCTACCTAAGGTGGCTAAGACTTAAACTTGATTGATTCTCTCACAGATCAGGAAGCTAGCAGAGTCCAAAATCAAGGTGTCATCAGAGCCAAGTTCCCTCCAAAAGCTCTCGGGAGAACCTCCTTCTCTTCTCTCCCCAGCTTCTGGTGGCCCCAGGTGTTTCTTGGCTGTGGTGGTATCACTCCGATCTGTGCCTCATCTTTACTTGGCTTCCCCTACGTCTTCTCTTTTTTGCAAGGTCCTTTGTCACTGATTTGGGACTCACCCCAATCCCGGATGATCTCATCTCTGTTGGGCAACCTAATTACACTGCAAAGATGTAATTTCGGAGGGACGTAACATTGAACGCACTACAACCAAAAAATGGTACCTGAGCAAAATCTGTTTGCGTGTTTTCCCGTTGTGCGTTCATTCTACCCTCCTAACCATGGCGTCCGCTCCAGGAGGGAAAGAATGTGTCTTCTGCTCCTGCTGCTTTCCCTTAGTCCCTCCAGCTGGTATATACTCAGGATTACTTCCTCTTTGGCCCGATTGGCTCTTCTCAATGTGTGGACTCCATGCTTGGAGCAGCCTCCCTCCGACCCTGTAATACTTAGCTCAAGGCTCCCCTTCCAGAATTCTCCTTTTCTTGCTTCTGTACATCATCTGGTCCGCCTCTCCGACTCAAATCTTTCTGGACATCATGGTCTCCATAAAGAGGTTAATTTTTCTCAGACTGGTCTGAATTCCTTCTCTTATTGGTTTGCCAGCCTATTTAGGGTACATTCCATACATAGCTTTCGTGTGTGGTCTCAACTCATGCATTTACTTTACAGCAAACACTCTCAGAAAACTACACGTAACAGAAGCTTATGCTACAACACAGGGAAAGCTGTGTTTGCTAACTCAATCGGGCTGTCCCAACCATATGAGTCAGCCTCACATTTGGCTGCATGAAACGGAAAATCAAACTACGGAGGCTGAAACAAACGGAAATTTATTTGCCCGAAATAAAAAGAAATCCAAAGGTGGAGGGCCACTGACCTTGGTGCAGCAGATCCATGAAATCGGGGCTGCTGTTTCCAGAGTCCCCTGGCTTTTCTGTCGCCGTCATATGGAGGCTGCTGCAGATCCAGCCATTTCATCTACATTCAAAGCAAGTAGGAGTAGGAAAGCAAACGTTTCCCATGAATTGTGTCTGCTCCTTTTTAGTAAGAAATTAAAAGCCGACACAGAGACTCTTCCTCTTCTGAAGCTGATTTGACTCACATCTGGTTCCACTCCCAGCTACATAGGAACCTGGCGAAGCAAGTGTGTGGGTTTCCAGCCTTTGTGGGTACCTAGGGAAAGGGGTGGGAAAGGCCTTGACTAGCTAATCACCAGTGTTTGCTACTCCTCCAAGAGCTTATGTCACCCCACCTGTCCTGGTTCTTATGGGTCCCCACCACACCACCTGATGTCGTCGTCTTGCCTGATGATTGATAGGAATAGCTATTAACTTAGTAGGCAGTAATTAACTCCAAAGTACATAATTACCAGACTGCAAGACTTTTCCCTGTTTAGAATGTGCCGTTGCGGCCACCGCCACTGACAGAAAGCTCCGGTGCAGTTGTGTTGAAGCTACTGTTAAGCCTGAAGAAGACTGTCATTCAGGCAGAGAATGCGCCGTGTTTATGGGCGTGCCCACAGATGTTTTAGTACAGGTGTTAATAGAGTGTGTGAAGAACATCACAGGTTGCAGGACGGCCCCTGCTGTCATTGCATCACCCAAAATTCTCTTCTCTTGGGCTGTTCCCCCGTGGGCCCGAACCTAATGGTGACGTGGGTGGAAAATGAAGGAGAATCCTGAAAACGTAATGACTCCTGCAGAGAATGATTTGTGTTCCTTGGTTAATTCATCAATCATCAACGCAGTATTTAAAGTAATTTAATATTTATATAATTTGATTCCATTTAGGATATCATTTATAAGATATATCATTTTAATATTTATATAATTTGATTCAATTTAAGGTATCATTTATAGATAGTTTCACATTAAAATCTAAATTTGGCCAATGACCATTTACTTTTTTTTTAAAGTTTATTTTATTTTATTTATTTTGAGAGAGACAGCACGAGCAGGGGAAGGGCAGAGAGGGAGAGAGAGAGAATCCCAGGCAGGCTCTGCATCGTCCACGAGGAGCCCGATGCGGGGCTTGAACTCACGAACTGTGAGATCATGACTTGAGCTGAAATCAAGAATTGGATGCTTAACCCACTGAGCCACCCAGGTGCCCCCCCTGCCCCACGCCAGTCAGGGACCATTGAAATGACCCTGTTATTAGTGAAGGCTCCACTTGGAAGCGTTCTTTTCTCATTGTTAATGAAGTATCGTTGACATACTATGTCATAGCCATTTCAAGTGTACAACATGCCGATTCCACAATTCTGTACCTCACTCGTATATTCTATGCATTACCCATCCCCCCGCCCCCCGCCTCCTATCTGTGACCCATCAGTTTTTTCTCTGTTTTAAAGTGTCTGGTTTGACCTTTGTTTTGTTTATTTTGATCTTTAGTTTCTACATAGAAGTGAAATCATATGTTTGTCTTCCTCTGTCTTAATAATTCAGCATAATGCCCTCGTGGTCCATCCACGTGGTTGCAAATGGCAAGATTGCGTGTTTGCAGGCTCTGAAGTATAATCCCCTTATCCATCCAAACTATCGGATTTGCTCTCCAAACACCATCAGACCTGGGATGCCGACATGCTCTAACAAAAGAACAAGAGAACGACATCTAAGTTCAGAAGGCTGGTTTAGTAACTGGTTTTAACTTTAACTGGTTTTCCGCTTGTCTTAGAAACTGCTGAATGTTTGCTAGCTTTCCAAATGGAACTTACAGGTGCAGTATGGGTAGGGACTCTGTAGTCCTGGACGAGTGCATTCAAAATATTCCTTTGGAAGTTACAGGGAAGCCCGTCCTCCCGAGAATATTTCCCTGACGTCACACTATGCACATAGTGTTTTCCATCCCTTCCCCTGGCCTTAGTTCAGCTGTTCCTGTGGGTCTCCTGAAATCCCATTGGTCTGTCCCGATGTGAGTATCTGAGGTTGGTCTTGGCTCAGCTCATTAACCTCCTTCCATCTCTCTCCCCTGACTGAACCCCAGCGCTCGGCCTCAGTTGTATCCAGGCTCGTGTTGTTACCCTCCAAAGACAGGGTTATCTCGCTCCAGGTCGGCGCCGGGCCCCCCTAAATGAGGGGAAGGGTGTCTTTCCTTTGGTTTAAACAATTACACTACACCTCACATTTTTAGTTTGAATAGCGAAGCCCACCTCCTGGGAGGGAGGAAGCACATCCTCATTAACATGAGCCATTATTCCATCCATTATTACGTTCTCAGCTCTTCTCTCCACGTGAATTGTTTCTTTGTTCCGGCAGTATTCGACGTTAGTCATCTACTTCTGTCCATCCTTAGTTTCTCCTTTCGCGATGCACAACGTATTCCTCTGGGAAAATTATTGTAAAACAATAATAACTTACAGACTCTCCAGGCATGGGTCCCAGGCATGTACATATCTTTTTAAAATGCCAGGTGACTCTAATGCACAGCCAGTATCAGAACCTTCTTCAGTGAGCTCTTGTTTGGAAAGCACTTTGGTGAAGCCTTATCTTGCCTTTTCCATTCCTAAAGACAAATCAGAAGAGGTATTTGTATGGCAGCTACAATTGCAGTGTGCTTTCAAATGGAAGTCTTCAGTTCCCTAAACGGAGCATAGTTTGTGCCTGAAATTTGCATGTGTATGTGATCATGATGTTTTCATTAGATTCACCGTAGTTCTAAAAGATAGCAAAAGTCACTTACAGAATCGGGTGTGATTTATGGGCATTACCAGATGGGAAATAGTTGGTTAAGAATGTATTTAGGGGCGCCTGGGTGGCGCAGTCGGTTGAGCGTCCGACTTCAGCCAGGTCACAATCTCGCGGTCCGTGAGTTCGAGCCCCGCGTCAGGCTCTGGGCTGATGGCTCAGAGCCTGGAGCCTGCTTCCGATTCTGTGTCTCCCTCTCTCTCTGCCCCTCCCCCGTTCATGCTCTGTCTCTCTCTGTCCCAAAAATAAATAAACGTTGAAAAAAAAATTAAAAAAAAAAATAATGTATTTAAATCTGTGGCTGATGGAGTCAGGGATAAGTTGATCTTAATTTGAAGAATGATGTTATCAGTCAGAAGATGTGTCTCCTGGGGAGGCCCGTCTACAAAGGTACAGTATGTCCACCTGGGAGCATGCACCCCTCCGGGGAGTAGCCCTCTGTCTGGAGAGCTCTGAAGTGTAATCTTGTTAGTAAATCAAACTTTGCCAAACTTAGGAGGCAGACTTGCTATAACAAAAGTGAAAACGGATGGTGTTTAAATCCAGGGAGTTCATTTCCTAATTTGTCATTAGCGGATGACTGTTGGGTAGACCAGATAGTTGTTTCAAACTACCTCCCACTTTCTGCCTCTGTAGCAAGAAACTGCCTTATCCAGAGGTCACCCGTGAGCATGGAGATAGCACAGGTGACGTTTAAGGCAATGTTGCTTGACTCTTCTCCATTGTAACTCTCCCGAAGAGCCATTTTAGATATTTTTTCCCAACTAACGGAAAACTTACTACCACAGGAATATTGCATATCTGTTTAAGTGACACGTGCATGTCCGTCTATTATGCATTTAAAAAAGTAATTTTCTTGCCTTTCCCCATGAAGCAGTGTTCTCCTTGAGGGTGATATGGCCCCCGGTGAGAATGCATCAGTTTCTGCAATCCTTAAGTATGCACTCCATTGGGAAGATGCACCAGCGAGGTGGGCCAGGTACTAGAATCGGCTGACAAGAGGCCATCTGTTCTGGACGGCACTGTTTTCACCAGAGACTGGCCTTTTTCTGTGCTTCCAGAATTAAAATCTTCTCCACCTACTCAACCCCCTCTTTTTAACACATATCTTTTCTTTAGATGTTTTCGTTTACCCAACAGATCAGAGGCAAATCTGGTCACCCTAGGAGAGTTTCACTCTCTTTCAGGTGACAACACACATACTGCATTTTTTCTTTCCAGATTAGCTCTGAGAGGACAATTCTGGGTCCAAGTCCTTCATGCCTGTCCAGATACCATTTGCATGGATTTGCTGAACATTAGGTATATGTCGAAGCAGAAGCCTAGTATTAGGGATAACATCTTCCAAAACGATGACAAAGTTTTATCTCCAAATATGAAAGGCAGAAAAAGAAGTTTGATCTGAAGCCAAAATTCATATTTAAATGTAAGCGCCATGAGGGGAAGGAATTTTGTCCTTTTTCTCAAAATTACAGCCCTGCACCTTGAACACTAGTAGTCCCTCAATAATATCTGTTGAATGAAGGGATATATTTGTATTCAGTATTTGAATTATGATCTCTCCAATTCTGATGTGGTGAAGCATGTGGATATAAGGGATTATATTCATTCATTCAAAAAATATTCACCAAATACACATCATGATAGACCCTTTACGACTTACCCAATATATACGTAAGGGAAGGAAGGAAGGAAGGAAGGAAGGAAGGAAGGAAGGAAGGAAGGAAGGAAGGAAGGAAAAGAAAGAAAAAGAAAGAAAGAAAGAAAGAAAGAAAGAAAGAAAGAAAGAAAGGAAAGAAAAGGAAAGAATAAAGAAAAGAAAAAAGAAAGATGGTGTCTCTGCCCTCGTGGACTGCAGAGAAGAGTAGGACACACGGGCAATAAGCAGATGGATAAATACAAATGATTACCTTTCTTGGACGAAGTAATCTTGGAGGAAATCGCTGGGCATAGCGCTGGTGAGTAACAGGGAGACAATCAGAGAACATGCCAGAGAGGAGCTCACATAGAAGCCACAGGTCAGAAGGATGGTCCCACAGGGGAAGAGGGGCAAGAAGGGGCTTTCTCAGGCCAAGCAAGCTGTGTGTGCAAAGGCCGTGGGCCTGCCAAGACACACAAGTTGGAGGACCCCAAAGGAGGGTGTGGTACCTGGAGTGGAGTGGGGGTAGCACATCAATAGAAGTTGAAGATGCATTGGGGCAGGTTGTAGATGGAGTTTTGCGCAGACATTAAAGTGGAGATGCTTTGAGTGCTGACCTCACGAGCGAGATCGGGGATAGAGGTCTGCCATTGGGGGTTGGTGCCATGTAGGTGGGGTTGAAGAAGCCAGGTGCATGGATGACCCTGTGAGGGAGAAATTGGGGACCCAGATGGAGCCCTGGAGAGTGTCACATCTGAGTCAGAGTGGGGGAGTCTGTGCGTCAGGCGGATACCAGGGAGCGTGGAGCTCAGGAAGCCCAGAGAGATGGGGACTCTGGGCTGGAGAAAGTGACCAGCTGCCGGTGACGGGGGTGAGGGAGGGACTGGAAGGGGCCAGTGACTTTGACAAGAGTGGCATCTTGGAGTTGCTACATAGTTAGAAGTGGACTATGGAGAGTCAGGAATCAAAGAAGTAGAAAGAGCTCAAGTAGACAAGCCTTTAAGAGTTGGCCACAAAGGGAGAATGAGAAATGGAGAAGAAGGACGGGTTGTGTGAGGTAAGAGAGGGGACTGTGCAGTCAGAAGCACCCTTGCCTGCTGTTGGGAGAGATTGATGACACGGAGGAAGTCAGGAATGAGCTAGAGCCTGGAATCCCCACTGCCTGGAGACCATTGATAACCCAGGTGATGGTCCAGGTCTGTGTGGTTTTCCTGAGCTCGGAGGCTAAAAACTATGTTGCTTGCATTTTGTGGAATTTGGTTGTCATCGAAACAAAGCCATTTCTTAATGCGTATTCTTTTTTTTTTTTAATTTTTTTTCAATGTTTATTTTATTTTTTTTTTGGGACAGAGAGAGACAGAGCATGAACGGGGGAGGGGCAGAGAGAGAGGGAGACACAGAATCGGAAACAGGCTCCAGGCTCTGAGCCATCAGCCCAGAGCCTGACGCGGGGCTCGAACTCACGGACCGCGAGATCGTGACCTGGCTGAAGTCGGACGCTTAACCGACTGCACCACCCAGGCGCCCCAATGCGTATTCTTAAAATCAAATTGTTTTCACCCGTTCCATTTCTATTGCCATGTGGTCCTGATGCCTGGCACTTAATTTTCCTCCTCGATGTCTTTCAGTGCAGTGATTGGCTGTAGAAATTCTCGAGCTGTGAAAAGTATGCCCTGTAGCAAGCCCAGCATGTTAATTTCCCTGATAGGAAAACAACACAGGACCACCTGACCACGGGAAGCTCCACGCTGCCTGTCTCTTCTCCTTTTAGTGTGGAGGCCAATTCTGAGACTGTTCTGTCTTTCTCAAACATTGGGTAAACTTTTTTGCTGCTTCTATTTAATATCATGCTGTCAATAGTCTTGTTCAAGCATAAAGAAAGGCATTGCAGTGTTTCTCGAATAGTCAAAATACATTGTGAGATACTGAATCTTGCTCTAATCGATTAAGGCCTGACTTATTATACGTGATACAAAACAAAGGGAGAATCATAAATTGTCAACTAGGATTTCCATTCTTTATTTTTGTCCTTAAAAAATTAGTACCTGTGGGGGCACTTGGGTGGCTCAGTTGGGTAAGTGTCTGACTCTTGATTTTGGCTCAGGTCATGATCTCTCAGTTGGTGAGTTCGAGCCTCACATCGGGCTCTGTGCTGACAATGTGAAGCCTGCTTGGGATTCTCTCTTTCTCTCTCCGTCTCCCTCCTTGTGTGTGCGCACACTCTCTCTCTCTTTCTCTCAAATAAATGAACTTCAAAACAATTAGTGACTGCAAACACTACTCATCAAATCATTTTATTAACCATTAAATGATTAATGATAAATGATAATCGTTAAAAATCATCTTGGTTTTTTAGCGGGCAAGTTTATTTACGTAATGTGCCCACTGGAAAATGGAAGTGAAGATTTTTAACTTTTTCTGCTTGTTCTTTGGAGTTCTAGTAGCCTTGGATGGGTTTATTTCCTCCCTGGCTTACAAGACTTCTTCACACCCTCAGGAAGCATGTTAATTCATCCCAGAAATGCATTTAGACTTGGAAACACTAGCATTTCAAAATACGATCATGACAGACCCAGAAGAGGGTCGGGGTTTTCTCTCTTACTTTTCTTGTAAGCTGAAAATGTGTGTGTGAAGCTTGCCGTCTGGAAACCTTTGTAAACCAGACTCATGGGGTAGAGAGCAGATCCCTGCTGTTTGTCATGGAGGCTTGGGGAGGAGGGACCTGCCATCGACAGTGACACATGAAGACGTTGTTCTTCTCCTTCTCTCACGACATGACATGTTTCCAGCTTTTACCCCAAACGATCTCCCTCTCATGTAGTTCCTGCATCAGTGAACGTGAGAGCTAGGTACCCAAGCCAGAAACGTTCTCCTTCCTCCCTGCCCAGACATCAGTCACAAAACTGACACAAAGAGGACTTTAAACCTATAAAAGTTACCTACTTTGAGCTGTATCTCCTAAAAATCTGCGCAATGATACATTCAGATTGGGTTTTTTTAGGAGAAGCTAACACTGTTGTGTAAGCTCCCAACAAATCTCCTATATTTTTGGTCTAACTAAGCATACCTTTTCGGAGTTTATGAAGGAGAAAATAAGCAGCACGGGCATTGTAATTTTAATAACACTTTCAGTTCTATTTAACGAAATATCTATTTATTTTGTTGAGCCTGTAGGTCATCAGTGATGTGGTTTCCCAAACTGTGTGCCAAGGCACCCGCTGGGGTGCCTCCCAATATTTTAAATTTTCAAGGGAAACATAGCAACCCTCCGTATCTGGCAGACACCATGCAAACCACAAACTCACGGTAGTTCGTGGTTTCAACGTTAGGTGACACTACATTCCTTTCACTTTATTTTTTTTTATTTTTTTTATTTTTAAAATAATTTTTTTTCAACGTTTATTTATTTTTGGGACAGACAGAGACAGAGCATGAACGGGGGAGGGTCAGAGAGAGAGGGAGACACAGAATCGGAAACAGGCTCCAGGCTCTGAGCCATCAGCCCAGAGCCTGACGCGGGGCTCGAACTCACGGACCGCGAGATCGTGACCTGGCTGAAGTCGGACGCTTAACCGACTGCGCCACCCAGGCGCCCCTACATTCCTTTCATTTAAAAGCTGGGATTTGGGCAAGCGTTGTGACGAAAATTCAAGAAATCAAGGCAGAACAGAGATTGCGAGTGGCAGTGCTGAATCGGAATCTAAGGCTTGTGAAGTTACGTGATGCTCAACCAGCTCATTGGCTACTGAGGGCCCAGAGTAAGTCCCTGGGTCTTCTAAGAATGAAATAAAAACATTACATTTTATTTCAGTATCTACTTGGGGTTTCTTTCCCCAACAAATACTAGGTTGTGAGGTCATATACTCAACTCTTGTGGACCTTACTACTTAACAAACAGTACTTTTGGATATTTCCTTTGGCCTAGGAAATGCTATGAAAGATTCATGAGCCACAAAGAGCATTGTGAAATAGGAAAATGTGGGAGCCTCTGCATTAGTGGTTTCAGTGGTTAAATTTTGTGTGCAAGGAAAATTTTGTAATCATGTTGGAAGAAGTGTGTTCGGTTTATCAGAAGTCTTCCTTCAGCCACAGCACTCTCCTCATAAAGACAGCTAGCTGTGAGCCCCCATGATGGCGGAGCCTGTGGTCCCCCCAGAGCCTGGCAGCTACAGCTGGAATCTCATTGCCCAGCTCATGACCAGCCTGCTTCTTACCGCCTGTGTTTGTTTGTTTGCGCTGTTGACTTTTCTTGCTGGTCTGTTTTATTGAATTTATTCCAATGAAGTTGATTTCATGGGGAGGAGGTGTAAAATTTACTTGATCGTAAATGAATGCTCAGTAAAGGCTCCTTGAATGAGGTGGTTTACTGAATGCATCATCTCAGTTCCTGTTGACCCCTCATTGGCTTTGTGTGGCATTTCCTCCAAAGAACTATCGGCCCCAAATTTCTAAGGAATGCACGTTTTAACTTTTGAGTGGATACTCTGGTAATTTATAAATAATATGACTTTAAAACTCCTATTATTGGTATCATTAATGAAACCTCTGAAGTTTAATTTGTAGTAGGAATTTTTTTTCCCTAGTCACAGAAGCCTTCAGTGTATGCATCCAGGAAGCTATTTATCTCTTTTTTAAATGATTATTTATTTTTGAGAGAGAGAGAGAGAGAGAGAGTGAGAGAGAGCACACGAGTTGGGGAGGGGCAGAGAGAGAGAGGAAGACACACAATCCGAAGCAGGCTTCAGGCTCCGAGCTGTCAGCACAGAGCCCGATGCGGCGCTCGAACCCACCAACCATGAGATCATGACTCGAGCTGAAGTTGGGCACTTAACTGACTGAGCCACCCAGGCACCCACATCTTTTTTTTAATTATAGTGCGACTTTGTGGAACATTTTTTGCCTTTACTAAAAAGGCCATTCCCCTTCAAAGTAGACCTTGTTAATCACAGTGCTCCTTGCTTCTCCTGTATTTGGAGTCTTGTTTTTGCAGGATTTTGCAACCCATTGCTTAGTTGTGAACACACCTACTGTTATCACGTTTAATTTCATGCCCAAGATTGGCCACGCCATCCTTGTGGTGGATGGCCTCTACCCCCGGACCATTGTCCCTCTGTTGTCACATTACATTTGATACCTACATTTTGGTCTGTTTACCTTAATAAGATGTCCTCTTGGCCAATCATAATCAGAAGGGTACACTGTGCTTGGTTGGTTTAACTCTAAATTTACCTAGTATCGTGTAGGTTATAAACGGGATTTAAACATGCCACAGTGTGAACTGCACGTAGACCATCAGTGCAGAAATAACCCTGCGTATCCACCAAAGGCATGCCTCCCTTCTGGTACGCTGTGGTACTTGAAAGGAAATAGTGATCTCATACATGAAGTAGGATGATCATTTCATCTAGAACTAAGCTGCATGGATTGACATGCCTGATAGCCTTGGTCACATTCGTCAGCCCAATCCAAACACCTGTTGGCTTTTAAATTTTCTAACGAGTGGATGTAGATCAAATATAGCACCTATAAAGTGGTGATGAATGAAGAGAATTTTTTATGGTGTTTAAACGAAGCCAGATTTCATGGGTTCAGGTTAATTAGATGATCTAAATTGATGAAAGTCCAAACTAACGTGTGTTAAGGTTTCGTCTTTGTTTTCACTTTTAAGTTCACTGGAATCGCCTGAATTAGGCAGATTGTGCTGTATCGCTTGGTAAAGATCCTTTGGACAGCTGACTTAAGGCTAGTAAAATTGGGGTTTAATTAGTACACAATTACATGTTTCTAAACTTTTGAAAACCATTGGGACGTAGCACTTAAAATGTGTTCTGTTGTGCATGTGTCTTTACATATGGGAGAGAGAGTCTGGGAACATTCAGAGACCTGCAATTCATAGCCCCTTGGATGATACAGGACCATTTGGTCCACTGAGTTTCTGAAATAAGCATAATAGAACCTCATTGGGATAATTAACCTTTCAACTATTTGAACTCTCAAAGACCAAGATGATAATGATTTCTATTGGATATTAGCAGAGGTATAAATTTCAGTTTATCATTGATTCGTTGATTAACAAAACATCAGGTGTAGTCATCCACACGTCCCTGTGTGGTTTTAGGACCAGACAGACATGAGCCTTGTCATGAGGTGCTCTCAGAGTTGGAGGCAGATCTCTGTTGACACTGAAGGAAGCAGGGGGAGAAATGTCTGGTAGCATTGCTCTGGAGAAACAGCCAGCAGAATAGGTCACAATACAAAGGAAATGGGAGGCCCCCCTTTGGATGCCAGGAAAGTTCAATGTGAGTTCTAATAGTGGTGGTTCCCTCCTTCTCATACAACTTATTTGTTTGGTCTTCTCTCTTGCCATAGTGGAGAGGAGCTAAGTGCGAAAGCTAATATTGTTCCATGCTCTTGAAGTCAATGATAGAATAGACAAGAGAAGCGTCCTCCTCTATGGAAAGCAGAGTGAGCTGTAAATCTTGATGGAGGGAGGCTAGTGTAGTCTTTTCCTACAGAGTTCAGAACATTGGAAACTGTGTTTTGTTTCTTGTTTGTTCTTCTAAACTCTTAATCGAGCCAGCCCTCTGCCCATCGATTTCACATTTGTAGACCCTGAGCTGAGAAGTACAAGTTTGGCTTTCTGAGCAGTTAAGTCAGCACTCCTTTCTTGGGAAGCTGCATTCTTGATGACTTACACTCGTGGGAGGAACTTTCTGTGAAGGTCTTGAGTATCTTCTGGGCTTATCTCTTTTCTTTGGCTTGTAATGAGCTGGTGGCCCATGTGCTTCTGAGACAAACAATGGTCTCAAACACCCCCCCAATTTTATCGACCTGTAGTATTGGACTTGAGCCCTATCTATATATGAGATTCTTTATCCTTCAGCCCAAATGTGGCTGGAAAAATAACACAATGTATGCTATTCAAAAAGACTTAATAATAACCGATGTAACATGAAAGAGAATAGATGCTAAGAGTCACAACCAGCAGCACTGTCTGTTTCCAGGGGTCATTTGCACAGGAAATCAAATTGCATTTGCCCCCCCCACCCCAGTTTTCAACTCCAGTCTTTAACTCCGAGCCCTATAATGCCCACCATTGAGATGGTAGGTCTCTCAATTTTCGTTACACCTTTCTGTCTCAGTCTGCTTGGGCTGCCATGATAAAATACCACCGATGGGTTAGTGCAAACTACAGATATTTATTTCTCCATTTTGGAGGCTGGGGCATCCAGATCAAGATGCCTGATGAGAATGGTCACCAGGATGGCACCTTCTCCCTGTGTCCTTACGAGGCAGAGAGAGAGGGGACTCTGGGGTCTTCCTATCTTTGTAAAGACACTAATCCCATCAGGGGAGTTCCAACTTCATGACGTCACCTAAACCCGAATTTCTCCCATGGGCCCCATCTCCAAACACCATCACATTGCGGGTTAGGGTTTCAACATATGAGTTGGGGGGGGTGGGGGGACACAAGCATCCAGTCCACCACACTTCATTTCTGACTCTACTCCTATTTATTTGGAAGGATTTTAAATTAGATTTCTAACACGTGACGTCGGGATCACCGGATGTTATTAGCCAAAGCACAGTAATTCTGGTCAGCACTAAATGATAACAAGCAGAAATCCTGAGACCAGGGCCTATAGCAAATTTAATTCTTTGGGGGTCGCAGGGAATGCTCAGGAGATGGCATTGGGATTCTCCGCAGCCATGTTTGAGAGCTCCGTTAAGGAAAATTCTACCCCATCATTTTCTTCCTCAAGCGAGAGCATTGTTTTATTTAAGCCAAATTTGATGCTTATGAGATGCAGTGAGCTTGCTGAATATTCATTTGCAGCTCTTTTCATCACGTTCTTGTATTCCTTCTATTTTCCTTTGACTTATAATTGGTGTTTTTGCATATTTATGATCTGCTTTGCCTTAAGCTGATGACCTGTTTCAAATGCAATAATATCCTTTCTGCTTCGACCCCTTGCTGTTAATTCATGGAGAAGTCATGTCATTAAGTGGTGGTCACCCACTCATTCCCAGGAGCCTACCCTCAGCATTCGTGTGTGTGCCTTGCTGTCCTCTGTGGACGTTGTAGATTGCATCCCCTAACATAAGATTAAGAGTGGGCATATCGAACTCTTTAAAATGCATTATGTCTCAGAGTCACCAAGTTTCTGAGTGGTCATCTGAGCCACGTGGTAATTTCTCAGATGTTTAAAGACAGCGAACTCCACACACTTAACTGTTCTCTTTCCGAGTGAGCTACCCCTTCAGATCCTTTGCTCTTGGTCACATGATCCATCAGGAGGAACCTGACCCCCAGGTTACTTTCCTTTGAACATACACAGACATGCCAGCCCCACCAGCTAAAAGCTCCACGGACAGGTGGCCTCCAAAACACAGCCGCTTAAAATAACTTAGATGGGGGCGCCTAGGTGGCTCAGTCGGTTAAGCGTCCGACTTCAGCCAGGTCACGATCTCGTGGTCCGTGAGTTCGAGCCCCGCGTCAGGCTCTGGGCTGATGGCTCAGAGCCTGGAGCCTGTTTCCGATTCTGTGTCTCCCTCTCTCTCTGCCCCTCCCCCATTCATGCTCTGTCTCTCTCTGTCCCAAAAATAAATAAACGTTGAAAAAAAAATTTAAAAAAAATTAACTTAGATGATGGAAGTGCTTTACAGCATAAGATACAGATGCTTTCTAAAGGAAAAAACTAGGCGCTTCTTACAATGTAACACAACTCTTCAGAGATACCTTCCCCACACCCTAGTAGAGGGTGGGATCGTGCTGGATGAAGCTGTTTGACCCTTATGAATTGGGGCGGTGTGGCATTGCTCAGGGATCATCTGGAGAGCCTTGGCTGGCTTGGGGGCCTGCCCTCAAGTGTTCGAGTGTTTTAGACCGTTTCTTTGCCTATGAAACGAAGTAACAACACATGTCCATTCTCCTGCTTGTTTTATTTTCTGGATTTTTGCGAGGATGAAAAGTTGCAAGGTGTGTTTGGCTTGATCGGTTCTGAGGGTCGCTGAGCAGTGTCGCAGGATGACCCCCCTCATGTAACGTGCAGGTGGGGAGTGGGGAGTGATGCAACCCAGCTTCTGCAGACTCTGGTGCGGGGGCCATGCTCCATGTCAAGGCCTGCTTTGACTCTTCAGGGTGAACTTGTGACGGCTGTTTTCACCCTAAACAATTTGTTTTCTTCCAAGACGGCTCGTGGGAGGCCAAGTTCTCTCTCCTGCTTCCTGACAGATGTAAAAGTAGTTAAATGAAGGAACAGGATAAAAGAAGGCATCACGACGGTGTGATGTTATAAAACAAATCCAACATTGTGAAAATAGGGTTTTTTATCATGTGTTCTGCCTAAGAGGATTCTGGAAAATGAAATGCTGGGATATTATTTTTGAAAAGAAAATGTTCACTGCAGCACTGCCTTGGTGCTCCAGGTTTCATACGATGTCATTACACGAATGCACCGTTTGGAATGAAAAACGCTTTAGGACATCGATCACATTTGCAAATTTGTGTCGTTATTAAAATGCCAGGGCCAGTTCTATTAATCTGAAGGGTTCAGTATTTCAGGATGAAACCATGTATCAGAAAATTTAATTTAATTCATTTTTCCATCAGAAAAGTATCGTATTTTACTTGGCATTAATACCCTTAGTTGTTTATTTCTTAAGCATTTCCCTGTGCATAGCCAAACAGAAGTTGGTGAATGCATTCTTTCCAACGATCTACAGCCCAGGAAGCGTTCCAATTCTGTGTTATTTGAAGCGATGCGACATCCAGAACGCATGGCTTTTCCTTAGGTTCCGTGACGATGCAGATTCGCCAACACACTGTGTCAGGCAGAGACCAGCGCTGGGAGAGCAGCCACACCGGTCTTTAGAGAGCCTCTTCCTTCCTCAGACAGACAGGCTCCCCTTGTAGAATGTTGGGGGGGCTTTCTAATCAGCAAGAAGCGTCTGCCTGGTGAGCCACACGGGCGATGGGCAGGGGCCCAGCAGGCCCGCAGGAAGCCCAGGCTTCAGCCTATAAATGCAGTCTAGACGGGATCACTCGAATGCTGGAGTGAGCTGGGGGGACGGGTACCTGGCCCCGTGACAGTCGCGCAGGGCGGCTGTGCCGGCCTGCACGGGGTGTTACGGCAGAGGAGACAGCGGTTCCCAGATGGGCGGAGGTGGCCTGTTGCCCTCGTGTCCTCGTGTGTGGGAGGAAGAGACTGCAGTAATCAAAGGGTTGTGACATTTGTGGCCAGTGGTTCCGCTGAGACCAGGGCCTCCATGCAGCTGGCTGTTCAAAACGGAAGTTCAGTCGTCCTGCTGCTTCAAGTGGGAGCTGAGAGCTTGGGGTTGACTGGCCTGAGTAGGGTGGCCACGTCCCTCCTGAGGGGAGCACAGCCTCAGCCATGGGGAGGGGGTGGTGGCAGGGACCAGAGATCCCCCCCATCGCAGGGCCGCGGGGTGGGGCAGCCTTGCCATTGGACTAGAGCCCGCCCCCTGCCCTGCTCTGGGACCAGGAGAATGCAGAAGGGACAAACTGGATCCTCAGAAGAATACAGGAGAAGGCAGGGCTCGGCATCCCGGTGGGTGGCATCAGTGTCATTAGAGCAGTGTCCCATTCGTGCATCCTGCTGAGGGCAGGGCTCCTGGGGACAGGTGATGGCATCATTCGGCTCCGTTGCTCACATTTGGTACTCCTTTTGGAGGAACAGACTTCCTAAAATGTTGACACTTTTGCTTGGAAGGCATTTTCTTAAGGAGAAGGAGGCCAATCCCTCCTAGATAATCACGAAGTTACTTTTCAGCTGCGCCTCTTAAGGAAAAGAGGTCGCAGTCTCGAATTCTGAGCGGCCTGGCTTGCGTCGGCTCCCCTCCGTGTCTGCATTCTTCGGTGCCTGGTCCTTCAAAGCGAATCCAGCAGGGACCAGCTTCGGAGAATCTTTAGCAAAGTAGACGGTCGTTGCGCAGGAGCAGGGCGCGGCGGGGCTGAATTACGGGCGCGCCACCGGGCAGGGCGCCGGAATTAACCCCGCCGGGGGACGCGTCCTCTTTCCTGGCACGCCAGGACATCCGCCGGCTCCGCCCCGTGCTCGCGGGATTGACCCTGGCGGAGGTGACGTGCGCAAGCGCGGAGAGCCCCGTGCGGCCAGGCCGGCTTGGGAATGCCCGCGAGGACAGCCACCCGCCCTCCCGGCCCCGCTCTGGGCCGCTGCTCACCCTTACACACCCGTGACCAGCACACGTGCCTCTCGCTCAGATCACAGGCCTGTCCTACGTTCACGGGGTGTATTGCACATGTCACGCAAAGCCACACGTCACGTGCGTGAATCGCGCGCGGCATGCACACGGACGTCACAGGCACCGCCTGGGTCCTATACCACACACACAGATACGTCACCCAAGTCACATGGAGACAGAGACACGTACGTGTCGCATACATACGTCACGCATACAGGTCACACGCCGCGCGCATGACACGCAGGTTGCACCCCCCTACTGCGTGCACACGCATGACAGGTGTACCGCATGCGCACGTAGCACGCACACGCAGGTTGATACTCCACCCGCGCACGCCGCTGGAGGAAGAAGACGTGCGGGTGTGTGACGGCACATTTCCGGGGCCACGGTGAGAGCGCGGGTGGCTGTAGGGGCTGCCCGCCTCCGGGACTGAGAGGCTCGTGGGCGGTGGACTCCGGGACGGCCCTTCTGGTCTGAGCTACCCTTCCCCTGCTCCTGCTGCAGGGCGTCTGTTTATTCGCAGGGAGAAGCTCATCAGATCGTTCTTCCCATTTCTAGTTCTGTCCTGCTGTCCCCTCTGTCCCCAGAACGGCTTCCCCAGGGCTTGTGGAGTCCTGCCTCCCACCCGTGTTCAGAACCTGCGGAGAGTGAGGAAGCCGTCAGGTGGACAGAGAACGGGACGTCCCCTTTGCTGCCGTTACCACTGTTTGCAGGTGTGGCCTCGGATCTGGGCCACACGGTCCTGGCACCGCTCCCCTGAGTTGCCCCAGCAGGGGGACTCGTGGGTCCACCGGCTCCGTGGGCTGAGACGAGACGGGGTGAGAGAAGGCCCCTGGGAGGAGCGGAGACTTAGCCGTGGGGCCTGGATCCTTCTCTCAGCCTCTCTAGTCACATGAGCAATGGGGCCCAGAAGCTCTCGAGGAGAAAACAGGGCTTTTGGAAGCTGGCACCCTGCCTTTGTTGGTAGGGCCATTAGCACCCTATTTGGGCAGCCACGAGGCCGTGTGGAGGAGGGGGTGTTGGGCACCTTATCCAGCTGTGGCCGCCCATCCTCTGACAGACTTGCGGGTCTTGCCCTGAACACGTAAGAGCGAAATCCGTGCTAATCCGTTTTGTATATCACTACCGCCTGCCCTGCGTCCGAAGTGTGCTGGATAAGAGCACACACTGGAAAGACAGTGTCCCACACTTTGGTGAGAATATAAGTGAATATATAGTGAATATAAGTGAGAATATAACTGGCAGGGTGGCTCAGCCTGTTGGGCAGCCGACTCTGGATTTCAGCTCAGGCGGTGACCTCAACGGTTCATGGGTTCGAGCCCTGCAATCGGCTCTGTGCTGACAGTGCAGAGCCTGCTTGGGATTCTCTCTCTCTCTCTCTCTCTCTGTCTCTCTGTCTCTCTCTGTCTGTCTCTGTCTTTCTTTCTCTCTGCCCCTCCCCTGCTCTCTCTCTCTCAGAATAAATAAACTTAAAAAAAGAATGTAAGTGGAATGTTCCCTCAGAGCAACCTCACAAAATGTATTAAAAACTTAAAAACAGTCGTGGCTTCTCACTCCATGCGTTTTACGAATCGACCTAAGGGAAAGATGAGAGAACTATGAGGCCAAAACGTTATACGTGAGGGTGACCGCTACAGAATTATGCAGATGCAAGGAATATTAAAGTAGATGTCAAACAGTATGGATATAACTGACGTATTGTGTAGTCATAGAACTGAATGGTAGCTAAGCATTCGAGACCCTGTTTTGACAGGATGAATGTGCGTTAGAAAAAAAAGCAAAAGTAAGACACTGCATTCAGAGTGAATTCGTTCCTTTTGGAACAAGATAGAGGTCTTGGCAAAACAAAGTTTGGCCACAGTTTGAGAATGCAGAGGGTCATGGGGCGGGGACAGGGACATAACGGACAGCGAGGTGTGCTCCCTGGGCAGAACTATCACACTGTTCTTTTTAGTTTTTCTTTATATTTTTCTGCCCCCCCCCCAGTTTTGGTGGACATGAATTTTTATCACCAAAAGACTAGAGAGTTCTATGGTTTAAGAATCTGCCATATTCCTACCTCAACAGAGGATAATAGGGAATATCACTTATCCAGGCTCAGGGAGTACAGTGTTGGTGATCAGCAGCCTGGATCAGTCACCTATTAATTGAAATAATGCTGCGTAACAACCGCAAAATCTCAGCGGCACACAAAGTAGACTGTCGGCTGTCTGGTTGTCTCTGCTCCATGAGTCTTTTTTGGAACCAGTGTGTTAGCCAGGTTATGTTTTTTCTGATGAAGCACAAGAGAACCACTCAAAACATTACGGGCCAGGGGCGCCTGGGTGGCTCAGTCGGTTGAGTGTCCGACTTCGGCTCAGGTCATGATCTCATGGTTCGTGGGTTCGAGCTCTGCATCGGGCTCTGTGCTGGCGGCTCAGAGCCGGGAGGCTGCTTCGGATTCTGTGTCTCCCTCTCTCTCTTCCCCTCCCCTGTTCATGCTCTGTCTCTCTCTCAAAAATAAATAAACATTAAAAAAGAAATTTCTTTTTTAAAAAACATTGTGGGCCATCTGAGTCTGGGCTCTGACACCCAGTCACTCCTACTGAAATCACATGGCTGAGCTTAAAGACAAGGGAGCGACTGCAGTGTCATCCGTCCAAGGGCGTGGATCCAAGAAGGGGCTAGAATCCCTGAAGGTGATGGCTGTTTCTTTTAAGCAGATAAAATCGTTAGTTTGGAAACAAATAAAATGGACTCCCTGCCGAGCCCTCTCTTGCCCTTGCTAACGTGCATTTTGCCACTGTTGTGTTCCAGAGGTAGGAACGCTCGCCCTACTGAGAGGCTCTCTCTGTCTTCTTAGATCCTGGCCAACGTGATCATTTTCATCTGTGGGAACCTGGCGGGAGCGTACCACAAGCACCTCATGGAACTTGCTCTGCAGCAGACGTACCAGGACACGTGCAATTGCATCAAGTCCCGGATCAAGCTGGAATTTGAAAAGCGTCAGCAGGTAACGTGCGTGTTTCAGTCTCGCTTCCCCATTACTTGAGGCATGATTAGGAGGATGCTGTTAGGCTGATGCTGTTAATACCGTTCACTCATCGTGGGGCATCAGAAAGAATCTGGAGCAGCCGACTGCCCGCGCCCAGCCTTGGGCCGGGTGTCTGGCGGAGTTAGAGACCAAAGAGCAGGGATGGCATCTGTAGACCCAGCCCCGGTGACCTCAGGATCACCCACGTGCGAGCGTCACATCAGCGGCCATCATCACACGGATGGGGAAACTCCAGTAGTCATTATCATCATCATCAATGACACTTGGTCGAGACGCTCACTTGAACGAAAACACGGGGCTCTGATGGCGTCTGCCCCAGCCGAAATCTGAGCCTCCTCCCTCTGCGCCGGCACACTGCTTCCTACAGTGCCTACCGTGTAGTCCCCGCGGGAGGAAATAATCCAAGTCGTTCCTGAGGGAGGTCATGGGAGTTGAGGTGGAGGGTGCAGCAGGGAGCTCGCTGTCGTGACTGGGCCTGTCCCGGGGTGACCGTTGTGGGGGAGGCGTGGAAACGCACATCAGAAAAATACACAGGTTACGGCAAAGCATTGGAAGAATGAGAGAGGAAGACGAGTAGGAGGTGTGGCGAGCAAAGCCGTGTGTCATCAGGGATGGTGGAGAGCTGGTGAAACAGATAGGCTTTGGAGGGGAAACCATAAATACACAAGGGGCCCTGTATTTAATATGCTTAACTTCAGGTGGCGGCGGGGCATCACGTGACTGGCTTTGTTTTTCTTGGGTTTATGTATCTGTCACCAGGGACCCCAGTCCCCGTGTCTAAAGGTGGTGATTAGCAGGACTCTGTGAATACCCCACCCCACCTGTCGGAGAGCATTCATCACCGTGCCTGTGCTGGTAGCAGTCAGTATTTGGGACATGGAAGATGTTTCACTATTACGTGTTAAATGGTACCGAGTTAGTCCGTTCTATGAGATTACACCAAAATGTATCACGGTAGCAGCAAAAACGTATATTTTAGGGGCACCTGGGTGGCTCAGTCAGTTGAGCATCTGACTCTTGATTTCAGCATAGGTCATGACCAGGGTCGTGGGATCCAGCCCTATGGTGGGCTCCGTGCTGAGTACAGAACGTGCTTAAGATTCTCTCTCTCTCTCCCCCTCTGCCGCTCCCCCCCACGCCCCCCCAAAAAAAGCATCCTTTAGGTTTTGATGCTAGACTTTTGTGTGTAGACTGAATAGTGATCAAATTCCTCTTTGAAAACAGCAGGCTGATTTCACTTCATCCACTCAACAAAAATTGACTGAGCACCTAATTTGTGTCTGGCATGATTCTAGGCACCAGGATACGACCATGAACATTGTATTCTCACTGGTATCACTAGCAAATCTCACAGTTAAATTTTAAAAAGCATTTTGTTACAACCCATATAGCAAAGGTTTCCAGTAATGAATGTTTAATTCTTTGATATCTATGTGTATCAAACTCCGGGTTCAACATTAAGAGTTATAGACCATTGTTAATTTGGGGCTGTTATCCAGTATATTTTCATATACTTGTGTCCAGTAACATTTTAAATCTGGGTTCTGGAAGATTCCACAGTTTCAACAGGCAGCACTTAGTGTTCATGATTGTTTTCTCTGTAGATTTCAAACATTTGAGGATAAATGGTTTCCTTTCCCAAATAGTAGCGACTCTATCAGTTTGGTTCTGACAGGCATATTTAACTTTCTTTTCCATCACCTCGAGAATCTACTTCAAAATTGCATGAAGGCTGAGGGAACTGAAATTCCAAGTAGACAGATTATGTAACCTAATATTTATAGTACCAGCTTTGGCAAAAGCGGTAAGTCAGGCTACTGACCTCATCTGCACTGCATACTTCTCTGAAGAGTCCCTGAACCCCCAGAACCAGGTGTCACTCTTGTCACGGTGATCTATGGCCTCCGAGTAGTCCGGTGGCCACACTTGGACCTTAGGTAGCTCAGGAATTAGAGCTATGGCATCTTGTGTGTTGAGGCTTTATGGGACAATCATGAGAGGTACTATAAGGTATTATAAGGACATTTACTAGTTTTTTTAAAAAGGGACCTTTTAGAGAAGAGGGACACTTTGAAAGAAGAGTAAGACCTTGTACTAAAGATGTTTAATAAAATATAATTTGACACCACAAGTGTGTTTTGCTATTGATGTTGGGAGTCAGCTCCCAGGGTCTGGTGCCCAGAATGCAGTACTTTTCTTGTTAGGGCTTTGGAAAATGTGTTTCTAGAATTAGAGTGAATGCTTACACTTTTTTGAAACTGGCATGCAATTAAGTGGGAACAGAATCTTCTTTTAGTTAATAAAATCAGTAAGACGTGATCTGCCAGATATAAGGAAATACAAAAAAAAAAAAAAATTAGCCAACAGCAACCTGTATGTCCTTCATATAGAGGGTGAGTCCAGAGACCGTGAGTCCTGGTACGGCCACAGACCAAATGACAGTCCGAGGGCGCCACGTGTCCCTTCCTGCCCACCCTTTACCACAAACCACCTTTGCTTCATCCACAATCACTGCGGCAAACGGCAGTACTCTTCAAAGTGCTTAATTCAATGATAGGGGTGGATGCTGAGCAAAAGAATTTGTTTCAGCATCTATTAGGACAATATAAATGCCATCCATTCGAATATTCTATATTGGCAGTTGCCTCTTCGGGAGTTGACACTCCCAGAGGCTGAGTGGCTGCCATCTTGGATAGTTACTGGGCCTGTTTCCCAGCTCACCCATGCTGACCTCGGGCCTTGGAGAGGAAGGCCAGTGTCAGGCGAGCCCATCAAGCCCCCCTCATGCAACCTGCTAGGGGCTGTAATAGCTGATGCTGTTGGGAGGTGTCTAGGAATTCTGAAACCTTTTCAGCATTGCTCAGCTCTTTACTTTCTTTCCTTCAAATGTTGTGATATTTTTCCTAGATGCAAATGAGATGAATTTTTAGAGACTAAAAACCATGTTTGAATAAAGTGACTATTTGTGCTATGAGATTGGGGGAGAGGAGAGAATGAAAAATGTTAGCAGAGATTTTTCTCAGAGTTATATTCTTGCCCTAAAAGTGCTCTCATATAGAAACACTGAAAATTATGATTTTTTCACTAGGTGGGAAATGTAAGGCGTTGCATTAGCACCGAGGCCACCTTTAGGCCTTTCGACTTTTTTCTCAAGACTCACATCCTGCAGGAAAAGCCTCAGCCACGTCTTGAGCACAGTTTCAGTGCAATAGAAGGTTCTTTATCAAACCTGAGAAAACAGCGGGTGTTTTTCCCTGGAGTATGTAATAGACTCTCAGGAATTGATAGGAGCCGGATTCAGAACAAAACAAGAATTTCTCTCCTAACCGCATGGGCAGTGGAAATGAATTTTGCCTCTGAAGTAGTAAAAACTGGATTTTCTTTTTTTTTTTTTTTTTTTTTTATAGAAAGAAAATAAACCCTCTTCAACTTCTCTGTTGTCTTTGTTTTAAAGTGGTGTAACTCAAAGTGTTTTTACATGGTCTGCCTTCATCTGGAACCACGCTATAGATTGAATATGACAGAATTACGCATTCTAGTAGAAAATACTAGTCAAGCGAGGTATGGACCCCTGATGAACCTAGATCTGTACCCCAGGTGGGGGTTTAGTGAACCAGTAGCCTTTCTGGCTGTCCTTGGGGGCAAAATTGTTTTTCTTCTCTGCGGACATCAGTGAAATGAATAACTGATCCTTTTGTGTTCATGGTTGAATAATGAACGTGCCCATCTTTATCCTAATACGATAGCAGGCCCTATTAGGGCATTGCTGAATGTATTGTGTAAGTCATTTAGGATGCCAGGAAAAAGTGTTGTTGGAGATGTTTTAGATTTGGGCTGCTAGATTTGGCCCTTTATCATGAGGGAAAGGAGACCAGAAGTAACTAATTTTTTTTTTTTTTTTTTTTGCATCCTCATAATGGGCCTGGTAGTCTGTTTAGTACTTTGACATATCCATTCCCTAGCTGTGCTGTAACAAATTACCATAAACATAATGGCTTAAAATAGAACAAATTTATTCTCACACAGTTCTGGAGGTTAGAAGTCCAAAATCAGTCTCATGAGCTGAAGTATTGTCACGGCTGGCTTTAAGGGAGAGTCTGTTTCCTTGATTTTGAGTTTCTAGAGCCTGAGTGAATGCCGTGACTCCTAGCCCCTCCCTCCATGTTCAGTCTCAGCAGTGTAGAACCTTCCAGTGTCTCCACCTCCTTCTCCCTCTCCCCCTCTCCTCGCGAACTCTCTGCCCTCTGATTCTCCATGTACTTTCTTCCCTCCATCTGCTCTAAAGCCACTGCTTCTTCTCATAAGGATAATCCAAGGTAGTCTATCCACCTCGGGGTCCTTAATTTAATCACACTGCAAAGCTCTTGGTTTACCGTGTAAGGTGACATAGTTAGGTTCTGAGGACTAGGATGGGGACCATCCTCTTTTCAGGGCCATTATCCAGCCTGCCATCCTCTTTTTTATTTCTGTATCAACTCTCTGACCTAAGTCCTTTTTCCTATTTCAACCAGGTAAAGGAATTGTCCAAATTACTTATCCAAGTTCGCTCGGCTAGTCAGCGTGGTCTTTTCTGCCTTTCATGTTGGTTCTTTGCAAGTTCGTTTCAGCGATCTCTGAACATAGGTTAGCTAGAGATTTTCTGAGGCATGAAATACTTTTTTTTTTTAAACTAACTATGCCATTCATCATTACTAGTTAAATAAGAAAGCCTAAGATAATACCAAATGTGTGTCTGATGTGGTCACTAGGTAATGAGTTGCCGGGTTAAGTGAAGTGTCATCCATGAGGGTGTCGGGTGTCAGGAAGTTATATGGAAGGTCACTCACACCATGCAAGGAGCCACCGTGTGAAATCTGTCTGTGGCTTTATTTCCCTACTGTGGCAGAAGGGCTGAGAAGAGAGAGGGTGCACTCTGGAGGCAGAGCTTCTGAATTGAGCTTTTTTTTTTTTCTTGAGAGAGAGAGAGAGAGGCAGAGAGCATGAGTGACAGAGTGGCAGAAAGAGGAAGAGAGAATCCCAAGCAGGCTCCGCACCATCAGCGCAGGGCACAATGCAGGGCTCACGAACCGTGAGATCATGAGCTGATCCGAGATCAAGAGTCGGATGCTCTACTAACGAAGCCACCCAGGCACCCCAAGGTTGTGTTACCTTAGTGTGATGCTGGTCGCATTTCTTAACTGCTCTCTTAGATTCTCTCACGGAGGTTCACGTGATCCCTTGCCCAATTTAACAAACAGTTTTCCCAGCCTCCAAAATGGTATCCTGTTAAGAAAGTGGTCAGTAGCCGGTCTGGCCATTGAACCCTGATGATGCAGGTGCACTTATATTAAACAGCAGAAATCAGCTGCCGCCCTGGCCGAGGCATTGAGCGTGAGGTTGGTGGGAGGGAGGGATGGATGTGGCCATGCCATCCCCGGAGTTACCTTCTCGTCCATTCTTCCTTGAGGCAAACAGAGTGAGCAGAGAAATGTTGGATAATTGGTGGATAATTACCCCGGACACTCCTCTACCAGCGTCTTCTCACCAGGTTCAGAAGTTTACTTTTTACCCCGGGGAATGGATGGTGTGAGTCAATCCCAACTCATATTACAGGACTTATTGTTTCCCTCAATTTCCTTCATCCCAATAGGAGCTTTTAGGCAGAGTCCAGGCTGAGGCATGTCAACCGCATATGCTTCTTGAGGAAACCAAATTGGGCAGAAAGAGCCCAACAGAAGTTCCAGCCAGTGAGACATTGTCACTGCCATTCCTGAAGAACTAAAGCAGTCGATTTTAGTGTCAGTGTTACCCAGGACCTTTGGGTAGGGTGGTGCATCCAGCAGCGACAGCAGAACGTGAGAAACCCACAACGTCACACCCTGTGTACGGTCTGGTTCAGATACGCAGACCCTGCTCTGGCTTTTGCATCATCAAAGATTATTAACTACGCTTTCCTCCCACCCGGGGGATGGGTGTCTACTTTTTTTCTATTTTATTAAATAATCCCTGTAGAGTTTCTATTTGGTGTCCCTTCCTTGATGAAGTCATAGCTTATATTGTTCTTGGTCACCATTTTCGTCCATTTTATCAAGTGATAGATTACATAATTTTCCCTTTGGTATCTCTCGCTCAGTGGAGAGGTCATAGCTCATACAGATGCTTATCACCGCCTTATTCTCATCACTCATTAGTGAAAGATGGAATCACGTAGAAGACCACACTTCCTCATCACTTGAAAGTTGGAAAAAAATGGAAGAGTCATGGTATCATGGAAGGGCTCTCCTCACCGTGTTTGCCATTTGAATCGTCAGATTGAAGTTCAACAATTGGTTTAATGGTTTGCACCATATTGTATCATGTTGACGATTTAAATTCTCTTGAAGCTCAGATGTTATGCCTTATTGAGAAATTCCGGGGCAAGGTATTCCAGGACGCTGCATTTCACCATGAGCCTTTTACCCAGTTCCTTTAAATGAGAAATGGAAATCGATTCCAGAAAAAAAAATATATCAATGACCCTCAAATCGTTAAGCCTGAAATAATTTCTGATAAGTCCTTTAGTTCAAATGGTTGAAATCAGTACATATTTTCTAAGATTACAATGAAGGCCGTGTTGTAAATGTGTACTCTGGCTCCTTTAAGGAGAAAGCAATGATTACAGATCCAAGACTAAGGGGAAGGAGGAGGGATTCATAGGAATCCCTTCGAATGTCCATGCGTAATGAAGACTACCACTGCAGGGGGTTAGTAAATAGTAGCTCACAAAAATAGCACTCTTTATTTGTTCACTCTTTAACAAGTCAGACGTTCTGCTCTAAAGGAAAGAAACTATGAGTTAGAGCAATTCATTAAGCAGAGATCCTTTTAATGAATTGAATACATGCAAGTGTCTAGTTATATCATGACAGTAGAAAAGCTACATGGTAAAGTAGAACTCTCCAGACGTTTCCTCTATGTAAGAAACGTGAGCCAAACTCCCATCTAATATCTATGCAGAGTAAGCATCTCACCTGTCTTGTTGGGGACACACCAGATTATCACAAGCTAATCTCTGCTGATAATATAAAAGAAGCACAGAAAACAGAAGTTGCACCCTAAGGAGAGCATCTGGTTTTGATATTTTGGGCCTCTGGGAATTTTTAGTGTTTCATGGAGACCGCCTACTTTTTATGCCCTGTGATGAAATATTTTGATGCTGGCAAGATTGTATAATAGGCAAAGAATAATCTAGTGGAAAGACTCAAGAAAGTTCTACCTCACTTGATATGAGTGAAATAAACCCAATAGAAAGGAATTCCAAAATCAGTCCTTCTGGTTCCATTATCCATTCTCCTGGTATTTGTCACATACAGGAGAAGATGTGCATTTATTCCAAAATCAAAGGCAAAGTGTCAAGTCTTTTATGATATTTTTCTTCCTGCAGATGAAACCACAGATGGGCCACTTAACTGTTAATAGAGGGAAAAGGCACTTTATGTCCATCAGCACGGGGCTGATTTAAGATGTTGAAGTTATTGAACCTCTGTGTTTAATAATTTGTTAACATGAGCCCAGTCATAGATAAAAACACATGTCATGTGGCGTTAGTGATGTGCTTATTGTATTGAGGCACCCATGGATGTTCATACCAAATTAACACTTAGGACTTATGAGTTTTTTAATTTTGTTAATTGCATTTGTGTTTTCAAAAGGTGTTATTGTTTGGATTTTTTTTTTTTAGGTTGTCTGGGTGTCCTCAGAGTTTTAGGAAATTTTGTTCTAGGGTTTTTCCGGAAGAATCCTTTAATCTGCTTATATGTTAGGAACCATTTAATATATGTAAGCTGCCAGATGTGAAAATTCCTCCCAGAGACCTGTGTTTTCCATATATGTGAAAGCATGTACAACTATATGCTTTGCTCAGGAATGAAACCAGAGGAGCATTGGGGTAATGATATGCACATAAAGCCGTGCATAAACTATTAAGTTAAAATAATAGTTTTTACGTATATACTCCCGTTAAATACAGGATCATGAAGACTGTGGAAGGCACTAGCTCTCCTATCTATCGAAACGTCTACCTCACAATTTTATCTGTGATTGTATGTTATGTGCCAAGGGATTAACCCCCAGAGAATAGAGTAATACCTGAGATTTACGGTCCCTTTTGTCTTTGGGCTTAAACACCAATGAAAGGAGACATGATAACTTACTAAATGCATAAATTTGAGTAGAAGGTGCAAGTTACTGTGGCAAAGTGTAATGGAGGAGGCAGAGCGGCATATGGGAGCAGGCATCAGGGAGGCTTCTCTGGAGAGGTGACGTTTGGACTGAAATGGTATTGCAGAGGGATGCAGCCCTCTGATACTTGGATGAAAACGCTCTAAACAGAGGGGGCAGGTCTGCAGGGTCTTGAGTTAGAAACCAGATTGTCCTGTTTGAGGAACATCAAGGTCGGGGGACAGTTGGGTAAGAGAAGAGAGTTGGAGACAGAGACGGGAGCCAGACCACACGCTTGGCCTTGTAAAGTATGCTGAGGACTTGGAATTTTATTATACACTGAATGGGAAGGCACTGAGGAGTTTAAGGGAGATAGTGAGATGAACTGGTAACATTCTTAAAAGGATCTCTCTGACTGCTGGTGGAGAATAGAGGAGGAAGGAGCGTTAGCAGAGGGACAAGTTTTGGGAGTAGTCCAGACTAGAGGTAAGAGTAGCTTCGGTCACAGTGGACAGATGCAGGGTATATTTTGAAACTAAACTGGTAGGAATTACTGTTGAGTTAGGTGTTGGATGGGAGAAAGATAAAATAAGAAAGGTTCATTAGCTTTGAACTCGAGCAGCTGGGTAATGGCTAGTGTGCCACTTATAAGATGTTAAAGTCTTCGGGAACAATATTTATTGCAGGTAGTGGTAGAGTTGAAATCAAGAGTTGAGTTTTGAACAGTTAATTTTTTTAATATGAAATTTAGTGTCAAATTGGTTTTCATACAACATCCAGCGCTCATCCCAACAGGTGTCCTCCTCAATGCCCTTCACCCACTTTCCCCTCCCTCCCACCCCCCATCAACCCTCAGTTTATTCTCAGTTTTTAAGAGTAATTTTGAGATACCCATGATAATGTCCAAGGGGCAATGCCAACCTATAGTTTTTACATGGGATCTGGATCTGAAAATGTAAATTTGGAAGTCATCAACATACGTTGGTATGTTGATATACCATATATATATTTTATATATGTATATAATATATATATATACATATACATATATTTTATATATGTATAAAATATGTTTTATATATATTTTTAATTTTAATGTGTATTTATTATTGAGAGACAGAGTGTGAGTGTGGGAGGGGCAAAGAGAGAGGGAGACACAGAATCTGAAGCAGACTCGAGGCTCTGAGCTATCATCACAGAGCCCGATGCGGGGCTCGAATCCACAGACTGTAAGATCGTGACCTGAGCCAAAGTTGGACACTTAACTGACTGAGCCACCCAGACACCCCAACATATATTGGTCTTTTTTTTTTTTAATTTTTTAAATGTTTATTTATTTTTTGAGACAGAGAGAGACAGAGCATGAATGGGGGAGGGTCAGAGAGAGAGGGAGACACAGAATCCGAAGCAGGCTCCAGGCTCTGAGCTGTCAGCACAGAGCCTGACGCGGGGCTCGAACTCACGGACCGCGAGATCATGACCTGAGCCGAAGTCGGACGCTTAACCGACTGAGCCACCCAGGTGCCCCTATATTGGTCTTTAAAAGACTAAATGAGATTTTCTAGGGAGAACGTGATCAGAAAATATTAAAATGACCCAAGGCCAACCCTCAAAACACACCAATGTTAGAGAAAGAACAGAAGGAGAGGACTCCGCCAAAGTCACTGAAAAAGATCACTCTTGTAGGAGAGAAGCCAGAGAATGTGGTTCAAGAGAAGTAAAGGGGGAAAGTTTAGGGGGGACCATGGTCAACTTAGCCAAGTGCTGACAGAGAGTGTCAAAGAAATGATTGCCAGTCTTGGCAACATGTTCACGGGTGGCCTGGGCAGAGGGATGGAAATGACTGAGCTCAGGTAGGGAGAAAATAGAAGGTGAGGAAGTGCATGCATTGAGCATGGGCAGCTCTTTTGACACATGCAGCTGTAAAGAGGAGCCAGAAAGAGCCACGCGGTTTGTTCAGGCAAGGTTTTCTTTACCCAAGATGGAGGCCAGTGTTGTATTATGTATCTTACATGGCATCTCTGCAAAAACATTTTGATAGTTTCTAGTGTATTACATTATATGGTTTTCTCAATGTCTTTCTTTTATTCTGAATCCTTGATTCCCAGGAAGTGAGGGGAAGAAGGATTGATTGATTTTTCCAGAAAGGCAACTGTGTTCCTAGATTACAATTCCTAACTAATCACAGTACTAGTCTATTGAGTATAGGAACTCCTGTTCTGGTAATAGCTACTAGAAAGGTTTTAACTCCAATAGAAACAATGAAAAAGAGTTACTTAGTAGACAAATAATAATAACAACATGGAAACCATGAAAAGGAACAAAAAGACTGGGAAGACTGTAGGTAGAATAAAGACAATGAAGACAAAAACTCGGGCTTCAACTTGGGTTAACTACCTTTTAGAAACACATTAAAGTGAAACCGTGAGATTAAACATTAGAAGGAAAAGAGTTCCTCCTCTTAGCCAATAAATTAAAAGAAAGAAAGAAAGAAAGAAAGAAAGAAAGAAAGAAAGAAAGAAAGAAAGAAAGAAAGAAAATCGCATATCCATGAATGTGTCATTATCACCATATTCCTGGGAGGATCACTGTCCAGGGCTTGAACACTTCAACATTGGATAGTTTTCCTAAAAGTGTAATCTTCCTTATAAGAAGGGAAAAAGCAAAGGTAGGCGTTCCACCTGGAGACAAAAATCATCAGTGGAATAGTTAAGAATTGAAAAGCAAAAAACAGGGACCAGTGAGAGGCAGCTCCGATCACCTCCTTTTGTCAAAACTGTGAAAGCCACCGCAGACACACTGTTTTCTCCCTGCTGTTCACGGACTCCTGCCCATGACGATCAGCCAGCAAATAACGCTTTGGCCTCAATGGAATTTTCTTGCTGTTTTCTTCCCCCCCACCCCCACCCCAGTCCTGTTTTAGGCACCTTTCTGGCTACATGTGTGCCAGATTCTCTAAGAAGTTAGGACTTCGGTCTTTTAAACAAGCCGTATCGAATCAAAACAGGAGTATTTAACCATTGACTGCGGAATAAGGTCAGACCAACCTGCTGGAGTCTGAGGCTCGGCAGGCCATGCCTAACATCTCAGCCCCGAAGGACATGACCATCTCTTGGACAAGGCTTAGTTACATACGTGGACCCTCGCACTCCAAGACGGGCTCCACCGATTGGAGGACCAAACACAAATCACGCACATGAAACAGTGCATCATGTGAATGTGCCTCGTGAGTGTCTTAACCTGACCCTCTCCCAGTGTTCCTGCCTACAGATGAGTCCCTGGGGGTCAACATGTGGCAGCTGTCTGGGCAGCTGCCTGAGAGCTTACTGCCAGACTAAGTGACTCGGGTGCATTTCCCAGGGACATCATCATTATCCCTCTGAGAGGTCTACTTGGGGCCCATTCCTGCCATCCTGAAACTAGACTGTGAATTCTTTGGTGGAAAGGGCTGTCTGTGATTTTATTATTTTTCTTTATAGTCTTAGAACCTAGTACAGTTCCCTGCACGGAGTAAGCAAGAACATGCACGCTTAAACACAGCTGATAAAAACACCGGTATAGTGTTCCCTCTCTCTCTTTCTCTCTCTCTCTGTCCCTCCCTCCCTCCCTCCCACTGTTCAGCTTTCATAATGCAATAATTAATTATGTATGTACTCAGAGGTAATTAGTTTAACTGTGTTATTATCAGTGGTCCCAAAACCATGTCCTCCTACATTTTGGACTCGTTGTGATTTATAGCAACTCTGGACTCCAGAGTATTCTTACCTCCTCTTGATTCACACTTCTTGACTCTCTACCTCTGTCTCTTCTGGATTCTTTGCACGTTATGGGTGATCTCTGAGCACTTCATGTCCTATGACTGCTTTGAATGAGCCCAGATACTATCAGATGCGTCGTCCCATTATGAGGCTCAATTATGTCATGTTATCATTCACATTAGATCTTCAAAAAAGTAACAAAGACAGCAAAAATGTGCTATTCCTGTTCTCCGGGCCCACATTCCTCTCCCCAAAAGTCACTGGTGTGGTCTTGGCTGAAATATTTTTATGAACTTGGGTTCCATTAGCCTCATTGTCATGGAGGTGATCAATATAGCCTTCCGGGAAGGAGTGTACAGACAGAAGTTTTGCATGTGTCATAAATAATGCAATTTTTATGTCAAAGACAAAATACAAGCTTGAAATCACCCTAGCCTATTAACTCGATCCAGATCTGCTGAGGAACACACATTTAAACTAGCCTTCAATGAAAAGTTCTACTCATGGATACAATGTTGGTGACAGTTGGCAGGATAATGGATCTTTGGAACAGTGCTAGATTTTGACATCAGTGAGTATAGCACATAAGATAATTACTCTCTCAGACCTTTGCTGGTGAATTTTATTAACAAGTTGGGGGGAAACTCCCTCGGGGGAATATTTCGGAGTGAGTGTTCCACAGGGTGGGTCAGTACACAGAGACACGTCCACCACGGATGATATGTTTTAAGAAGGGCAGGCAGAGCAAGGAGCACTCAAAACTCGGGCCGTGAAGATGTGACACTTGCAAGTGAGTGAGCTTTCTGAAAAGTTATGAGTGGGATTTTGAATGCCTTATTGAAAACCGGAGGGGAATCCTTTCATTAAAGAGCAGAACTTCACCAGCTGATATAAAAGAACGTGAACGTGACAAATGCCACAGGAGAGAGAATTGACAGATCTCTCAAAGTTGCTGATGAATAATGGAAAGAAAGTTAAAACGTGCCTTTAAATAAGTTTGCTTTTTATATGCTTTCATGAAAAATGGTCCTGTCCTTTCCCGTGGAAATCAGCATTTATAGCTACTGTCTTCTGCTTTCGGTGACATCACAGCTTTATTTCACTGGGAAATGGGCAATACAAGCATGAAGCCGAGAAAAACAAAATCAAACAGGTTATGCAAAAACAGAGAGAGAGACCTACTTGATGGCATTTTGTGGGTATTTTCTCTAGAGAATGATGACCTCAATCGTTTCATCTCTTCCTGTCTTTCTTTGCTGGGGGGATAGAGAATGCCGGGCTGCGTTGTTTCTCGGTCTGTAGCTCATAGAGTGGGCCAGCTGAGAATGGATTTGGAAAATTTGCTTTTCTGTTGCTTCCGAGGAAGTTCCATGCTTGCTGCCTGCCCAGCCTTTCCTCATAGGAGCACCCTTGAGTAGAGGAATGAGGATTTGAAAATCAATGCTATCATGCATGCTTCCAGTGTCACATATGTCCTGCAAAGCGGGACCTTAGGTCTGATCCTGCCTGCACACAATCCCAGGGAATTGCTGGGAGGCGGGTGCTGGGTGCGGGGAGAGGTGTGGGTTTGTCATCTGTCAGGGGTGTGGTTAAAGGATTATGTGGCATGGGGAAGCAGACTGCCCTTAATCTCTGCCCCACGATTTTCAGTTCCGTGAAACTCTGCCCATAATGGATTGTACTCAAATTGGAGTTGGAAAAGAATGCAAATAAAAATACAGATTACCCGGCACCTCAGACTTAAAGAACAGCGTAGATGATGATAATGGGAGATGTGATTGTGCTGTTTTTCCTTGCTGTTGAGTTATGTTTCTGTGTTCTCTTACACTGCGATGTTTCCTTTATCATATACTAATTCTTAGGCCAAATCTATGTTCTGCAGAAGTTTGTCTCTGCGCCCTGACATCATGGTTGTAATTGATATATTTTGCCATTACATTTTCTATCTTTCAGGATCACCACTACCCTCCCTTTTTATATGTTTTTAAATTAGATTTTTTTTTTTTGCCTGTTTGTTTTCCTACATAGACTGTGCGAATATTGTTTTCATGTTCCTAAATATATTCCTTTAGCCTTCCCATTCAGAAATGCTGAATTTCCCTATTTACAAAAATATACCATTGAATCAATCAGCAAAGCTTTTAGGGTTTTCCCTGCAAAGTTCCCACACAGTTTTCATAAATTGATTTTGAAATTTTTAGAGGTTTTGTGCTCTTATAAAGAAGTTACCTTCCTGTCCACATGAATTTTATGTGATTATAGACAGTGTGCAGAGATACTGTTGAGATGTATGTTTTTCTTGTATCCAGACACTCAGGAAATTTCCTATCCACCATGACAGTGCCTTCTTCCTGAACCCATATGCAGCAGTCACCTGCAGGCCCCACACTCTTTTGTTTTTCTACCTTTAATTTTTCACACAGTCTGATGTCAAGAGCTTTCAAAGCCCTGCATGACATCATTCTGTTGGGCAGCCTTTTGGTGCCTGTATTCATAGGAAATGCTCATTGTATTGGGGTTTTTTTTATAATTAAATAAACGAACTTAAAAAATTGATTGGAGAAAGCTTTCTCTGGTTTCTTTAACATTTTTAAGCCATGTAATTGTGATTTTGGTTTTAAATCTAAACTTACTGGTTTTTAGAGAGAGAAATTGGAGACTAATCGCATTTGTTGTGATATCATGATACCATATACCTAGTATCTCTCATTCTGCTTCTTGACATTTAGTGTTTGTTCCTAATGTTTTTTTATAGTAGTGTCATTCTGTTTTGAATTCCTTTTCCTTTTGAATGTGATTTATCAGGAACCATTCTTTTCTCTATTCTTTTATTCTATCTCTAACATCTTGTAAGCATTTTAGAATATCCACCAACATATTAGCACTGTAGTTATTACTTATCTAAATGGTCCCAGTAATGCATATCTGTTTCTTCTTTGCTAATAAATATTCCAGTTTCTCTTATTTTAAAAGTTAAAAATAACCTAAGAAACACGTTACCGATTCTTGCATATCTCACAATGAGTGTTTATTCTTGCTTCCTTCCACTCGTCACTGATCTCGAAAAAGTAGCAACTACTCTCGTTCCTCTTTCCTTCTTACCCACTTCCTAAACTGACTCTTCAGCTGCCATCAAAATTCATTGTTCAACACAAAACACTCGCTAAATTTAAAGCCATTTTCCATCCTAGATTTGTGCGGTGCTGCCTTTTGCTGTTCACCTTTTTGTCCGTTACGGAAAAATACTCTTGGAGGGAAAAACATAAACATTTCTCTTGGTTCCCATCATCTGGTACCATTCAGGTTCTCCAGCTCTTTCCTCTCTGCGTCCTTTGATGGACACTCTTTTTCTTCCTACCACCAAACACACACATGCTCTTTTGGGTTCTGCACAGAGACACCTTTCCTCTGCGCTGTATTTGTGTTGGTCAGCGTTCGGCTCATCACACACTTTCAATCATCTGATGGCTCCCAGCGCACTAATTCTGCCCTCCGCCTTTCCTTGGGTTCCAGACTCATTTTTCATTACCACCAGAGATGTCGTGTCTAAACCCACCTTTCCCAAACCGCTCTTCTGTCATCCTCCCTACTTCTGTTGGTGACCCCCCCCCCCCGCCTCACCCAACTCTACATCTCTCTCTCTGTTTTCTCCCCGGTATCCCCCATAACAGATGCTCTGTTGTATAGTTTACATTGGCATTTCCACTGCTGCCTGCTTAGTTTATGTTGTCACTGTGCCGTGCCCTCATCAGATTCACGCCATGCCTCGGTATTCTATTAATCCTCTCAAGGCACAGCTGGGACAGAAGTGAGCCTGGTTAATAGTGGCATGCTTTCAACAGGGGTTCTCTGAACTGTTTGCTGAGAGGTAGTATTGTGTATTTGCTGTACATGGCTTTGGTTCTTCATCATTTGGCTCTGAATCCTTTGACACTCCTGGATACTTGGATGGCTTTGCAAAAGTTATGTTAACCTTTCTGGCACTCTGTTTCCTCATCTGTAAAATGATTGTCTTAGTCCATTCAGGTAGCTGAAACAAAATACCATGACCCGAGGGGCTTGTGAACAACAGAAATTCATTGCTCACAGTTCTGGAGGCTGCAAGTTCAAGATCAGGGTGCAGCATGGTCAGGTCACCTCTCAAAGACCTCACCTCCTAATACCATCACACTGCCGTTGGGATTTCAATACACGAACACTGGTGGGGGACACCAACATTACGACCACAGCAATGCAGTAATGACATTACTTACCTCAGTAGAGATGTCGGGATGTCATGCATTTTTATTACCACTCAAGGGGCATGTGCTCACTAAATGAATATATGTCCATGTGTGTGCACTAGCCCAGTATGTGTATTTAAACTTAAAATATATTTAAATCTAAAACATTTACAAAGACATATTTATATTTAGTTTAATTTATAAAAATTTACATGGGGGCGCCTGGGTGGCTCACTCCGTTAAGCGTCCAACTTCAGCTCAGCTTGTGATCTCATAGTTTGTGGGTTCGAGCCCAGCGTCGGGCTCTGGCTGGCAGCTCAGAGCCTGGAGCCTGCTTCAGATTCTGTGTCTCCTTTGCTCTCTGCCCCTCCCTCACTCAGGCTCTATCTCTCTCTCTCTGTCTCCTTCAAAAATAAATAAACATTAAAAAATTAAAAACAATAAATTATATATAAAATATGTATTTGTATTTAATATATGTTTATACTTAGAACACACACACATATATGTACGTGTGTCCACATATATCCTGAATCCCTGTGGCCTAAAGAGAACGCCCAGAAAGTGGCTGCCACTTCTGTCAGAGCAGAAGTACATCTGAGGCTCATTTGATGTGTACGAGCTTCACTGGGAAACTTGTAGGAGTGATCATAGAGGCACAGCCAGCACCTGCATCTTCAGAGTCCTTGGGAAAGAAAGAGCCTCGGAGCCATAAAAGGCCAGGAGGTACTTTTCCAGGCAACAGACAGCGATGAAGGAAATGCCGAAAACAGAAAGCATCAAAGACCACCCCAGTGAGGGTCAAGTTTGCGTAAGAGCTTTGGGAAGAAAGATGGTTCTCTTGGGTTACCTGGTGACCAGTGAACATATCACATCCCTTACCTTCTCTCCAGTAATATCTCCATACACATCTGCTCTCAAGTCATGATTTAGAGACCCTTCTTTCTATGAGGAATTGATAAGACCCTCGAGTTTTGAGGCCGAATCTTTGTTTATTCAACAGGCACTCCAAATATCCACATGGACTCCTTTCTGTGCTGCTGACAGTTTAGTACTAGGGATAAGGGGAGGAACCCCGAAAGCTTCTAGAATGGAAAAAAATAAATACCCTAGGTTAAGTGCGATGGGGTAAGAGTCGAATTTTTATTTCTCATGCGTGACACCAGAAGTTAAAAAAAAATGGTAGAGCAAAATCTTAAAAATACTTAAGAAAAGTATTTTGCACTTCAGTGTGTATACTGAGTCAAATCAGCATTCGTCAGTGAGGTTAAAGTAAAGACTTTCAGGCATGCGTGCACTCAGAAAATGCAACCCCACCCCTGCACTGTGATATGGTGATTTTAGGATTTCCTCCAGTAAAACATACAAAAATGAATTCAAATGAAAGAGAGGAAAAGTTGGGGAGTAAGAGAAGCTTTGTGAGCCGAGAAACTGGTAAAGCTTAAGAGAGAAGACTAACCAATTATAGTTGCCAAATGTAAAAATAGAATTATTAATCAGACCAGCAAGAACAAAACTCTAATATCTGAAAACTCAGATGATTTCAGCTTGGGAGTGTTTTGGTTGATGAATCCTTTATTGTCTAGAACGGATTACTTCTAGAGATCAACGTTAAACAAAAAGAAATGGTTTATCCCATTGCTTTCAGTCATGGTGCATATTTTTAATTTCAAACAACATTAAAGGAGAGAATTAGATTATTCGTCAAAGTGCATCATGTGTTAAGTTTGCAAAACTCTCTTTTAATGCCAATTCAAAATTCAGCATGAAGGGAAAAAGACACGACTTGTGTAAGGACCAGCCATCCTAATTCCGTGGTTTAGTACCCTGAGTCCTCCAGTTTTCCTTCCAACCACATACAATAAAATCTGTTTAAGGACCAGGTACAGAGTGAATATTACACTTAAGCTGTGAAAGTCAGAACTCCCTGAAGCACAGTATACATTTCAGTATCATTGCTGTTTGCACTCATGCAACATCTTTCATCAGAGGGAACCGAGTTCTTTGTAAATGTCATAAATATCACATCCCATAGAATTATTTCATACTGTGGTGGTCTCGTCACAAATACAGAGGGCAGGGAATTCCTGAAGTCTCAGCAAAAGCTTATCCCGATGGGCCATGTCATCCAGCTTCCAGAAGCAAGACTCAAGAAGAGGTTTTATTTGGGAATTACTTGTTTTGGGAGCACTTGCCTTCCCTCCAGCGTCCCAGAGTCCTCCTCCTGATGCGTTCTGTCTGCAGCTTTGCCCCTGTAAAAAGGTGCTGAAGGAACATTGGGTAAACTCAGGACAGGTCAGGACCTTCATTCGAACCAGAATTCCTTGCCTGGGCAGACCGTTCCATCCTTTGGAACGTACGAATGTGCCTTTCAACTTCTGATATGACGGAGCTCTGCCCGATCGTGTGTCCAACCCTGTACAGGTTTTCTTTTTGTTTTAATTGATTGGTTGGTGGGAGGGCCGATTGATTTTCCAGCTTCTCAGTTCCTTGGTTTCCTGGTCTGTGAAATGTGAACAGTGGTGGCATCTGCCCCATAGGGTTGTTCCGGGGCCGGAGAAATTGTGTAGACGCTGAACTTCACAAGCTCCTGGTCTTCTCGGTTGTGAATTGGTGGTTTTGCACAGAGATTCATCTATCGTGTGAATACTCAGAAATGCCTTGGCTGTTATAAAAAATAGCCCCGATGTAAACTTCTGGAAATGGGTGGTGCTTTTAAAGCTACTTCCTAACGTTTCAGGAAATAACAAACACAGGAAAGTAAAACCATCCGGTGTGTTGCTGGGCACCTGGCTGCCTCCTTCCCTTCTCTTCTCTCTCCCCCATCACTGGCAAAATTGGGGAAATATGTAAAGACCCCCAAAGAATCATGTCTCCTAGTGAGTGCAGATCAAACTGTCCTTGACTTTTGATGTTTCCTGATGTTCTCTTTTTCCCTCTGCGTCAAAATATTTCAGACTTGAAATTCAAAGCCAAGGGACAAATAATCAGACCCTCTGCCTTCCTTCCCCTTCCCTTGAGGAGCCCAGGGGAAAGACACAATGCTGAGAGTGATTTCCGGGCTCTGGGCTGCAGTTTCCTCACGAGTAAAAGGAGAGTTCTGGTCCTCAGTAGGTTTCCTGTCAGCCCCATGGTCCGTGACTTCACATTTTCCTATTGTTATTTTCAACCTTTCACAAACCTTTAAAGAAAAACTCCATGACTGACCTTTTTTTTTTTCTTTTTACTGCCCCTTCAATTCTGGCTGTGATTCTGAGGTGTTTCCAAGAAGCTTTCACTCATCCCTATCTGTTGACATTGGTTTCTGTCCTGCGAGCATGGTGTTCATTTCTCTTGGCACATCACTTCTCTTCTGCCTAATTATTTTCATGAATTGCAAATATTCATGCATACTCATTATATACTCATTTGCTTCAGAGCAAAGCATCAGGATAAAACACTTTCTTATGTGAGTAGTGCGGAAAAGTACTACGATGACATTTAGCTTAGAAATAGATCCTACCACTAATAGTATTCGTTGGTGGCCCAAGAGCATCAGTAGTCATTCTAGCGGTTTCAGGTAACAGGCACCCATGGAGGCATGCTTCCTAGCAATGGAAAAAAACAGTGTCTTCTCATAATTACAGAAAATCTTTGTCGAGTAAAACGCCAAAGGACGGAAAAATGGGCTTACTGCGAGAATGGAAACTAGAGAGCAATATATAAAATAAACTAGTATCCAGTCATAAAACTCAGGAAAATTTAGTGACAGATGAATGAATTGGAACCATTTGTGTCACTTGATAGAACTTGGATGTGCAAAGAAAGTATTATTTTCAATTTGTGAGGCGAGCCATCACGGCCATTGTAAGCAAAACGATTTCCTGTCAGGTTCTGGAAACTAGTGGAATTGGATAAAAGTCATTCACTCATAGCTATGGCTAACGCAAAAAAGGATGGCTCCAGAGATACGCTACTAGAACTTACTGGGCATAAAACTAGTCGAATAAATTTGAATGATCTGTTGTAAATTACTTCTCTGGCTGAGAAAATGCTTTTGCCTTCATGTCCTGAGTGTCACGCAACTGGGATCTTAATATTTAGAGATACCCTCTCACTGAAGGAACTGATTTGGCCTCTTATCAGGCATGATGATGCCTTTGAAAAACAGCAAGCAGGAGTGACATTATTTTCGTCTTTTGTGCCTCCTTTGGGTAACAACTGAGTAAAATGTTTTTGACTATAGATAATCGTGTTGACGCGGAATGAAACATCGATACAAAAATGATTTCCTTTGTTTGCCTTCTGATGTCATAGAGGATGAAGCACGGGGTTTGGGGTTTCTTTCTGGATACGTGGTCAGTGAAGAGAAGTTTAGCAGTAGTCTCCGTGGGCTTCATCAAGCATGGCAGATGTAGCACATTCTGAGAGTCAGAGGGATCTACGCGTAGCCTTTACTGAACTACATGCTGTTACACACGTTCATGTGCTGAAGTATAATGTGCGCTGCTTTGGTGTGAGGCCTGTGCAGGAAGCCTTGCCTGGTGACAGCTCCAAACACTTGTGTGTGCCCGGGCTTTCGTCTCCAGTCTGTTCTCCATTACTCACTCCCTGGGATTCTCACCCTTTCTCAGGGCTTTGAGAGTCTCCGTACGCTGAGGAGCCACAGCTCTGATCTCGCCCCTGAAATCCAGACTCAAAGTCCAACTACCAAACCCTTGTTTCCATTGGAATGTTTGAAGAGCATCTCAACCATAACATGGCCCAAACAGGACCTCTGATTTTCCCCAAACCTACTTTTCTCCCGTTTCGCTGTCAGCGAATGACATGCCATTCACCCAGTTTCTCAAGCTGGACTCTGCTTTTTCTCTGCCTCCTCATATCCATTAGCACCATCGGCAAATGGTACTGGCTTCTGCACCCCAACCTAAGGACGCTCCACCTGCCCTCACCGCCCTCGCCACCACCCTTCTCCCTGGACAGAAGCGTTACCTGCGTTGTCCTTGCTCATGCCCTATCCGCCCACAGTCTGTTCACTACACTGCAACCACATTAAGCCTTAAAAAAAGTCTTATCATTTGGTGTTACTCCTCATCTTAACCCCAGGCAATAGAATCTAAAGTCCTTACCCTGATCTACATGGCCCCAAATGATCTGGCCTGACTGAGCCTCCAATTTTTCCACACTCCCCCCACCTTCCTGCCTCACATTAAGAACATAGGGCCCTTCTACTTCTCAAAAAGTTTGGGTGCATTTTGCAAAGTGGCCTTGACATTCACTGTTTCCTTTGCTCCCGGCCCGCCTTCCCTTCAGTCTATACTGCAATGCCAGCCCCTGGTGATAACCCTGGGACTGTGCTGTCTGATAATACAGCACAACCATGGTTGTTTATTCCCAATTACTTACCAATGTGCTACATCACTTCTCTTTTTCTCCTTTCTTTTTCTTTTTTTCTCTTTTGCTTTTTGTCATTACAGAAATAAGCAAAGTTCTTCTGTAAAGGACTGAATAGTAAATATTTTAGGCTTTGTGGGCCAAGAGGCAAAATCAAGCCAGTGTTCCTATCAGAACGCATATGTTACACACACACACACACACACACACACACACACGCTGTCACATACACTTTGCATTTAAAAATGTAAACACCATTCCCAATTTATGGGTTATCCCCAGATGAGTGGGAGATAAAATGTAACCCAAGGACCATAGATTGCTGACCCCTGGTTATTACCACTTGGTAGAAAATAAACATCAGCAGAGGAGGGAATTTGAAAATTTGGCTTATCACTGTGTTCCTCACACTTAGAAGACAAAGATTTGTAGCAGCGATAATAAATAATGCTCAAAATATTAAAGGAAACCATGCTAAAACAAGTAAAAAATGTGATGGCCATATCTCATCAAAGAGAGAATAATATCACAGTGGTAACAATTCCAAAAATAGCCCACGGAAATTCTGGAATCAGCAGTGCAGCAGCTGAAATGAAGTATTCACTAAAGTGGATCAACAGTTGATTTGAGCTGTTACAAGAAAGAGTCCGTAAACTCGACCATAGATACCAGTGGATAAACAGGCAAATTGACGAACAGAGAGACCAAGAATGGAGACGGATGAACGCTGCTTCAGGGGAATGTAGGGTACCGTTAAGTGCACCAACATCAGGCTATTGGGAGTCCAGGGGAGAGGGCAGAGAGGGAGAGAAGGAAAAACTTCAAAGAAACAATGAAGATCATTTCCCCAAATTCAAGAATAGAAAAATCCAAGCAGGATGAGTGCAAAAATATCCACACCTAGACACATTGCAGTAAAAATGGAGACATCCAATCACAAAGAGAAAATCTTAGAAGCAGAAAGAGAAAAATGTCCCCTCACTTCTAGGAGAATCCTAATGAGGTTAACAGCTGACTTCTCATATGGAACAATGGAGGCCAGAAAGTAGTTGGATGGGATAGTCAACGTCCTGAGAGAAAAAAATACTTTCAACTAAGAAACTCGTGTTAAGATAAACAGAACAAGCTCTATAGGTATATAGAGAACATTTATACATGTTCTTTTCTAAGTTTCTTTAAAAGACATAGAATTGTGTACAATAATAAGTATGCAAAGGTATTATTGAGGGTATGACGTATGTAGATCGGATATGTACAGCACAATGTAATAGCACTAATTGTGTGCAATAATAGCACACAAAGGGGGAAGAATAAATAAAAATCAAGAATGCCCTCCTAAATTTCATAGAGAAATCCAAGTGATGCAGAGCAGCCAAAAAAGTGTTGAAAAAGACAAACAAATTCAAGGACTATTTTTCCTGATTTCCAAACTTCCTGAAAAAATATAGTCATCAAGAAAGTGTGTTGCTGGTCTAAGGATAGAAATATACATCAGTTTAATAAAATCGAAAGCCCACAAATAAACCAGCACGTTGATCAAATTGACGTTTGATGTGGGTTTGCCAAGATAATTCAATGAGTGAATAATCCTGCCTTCGATAAGTTGTGCTGCGACAGATGGAAATCCATGTGCAAAAGAATACAGCTGGACCTCTGCCTCACACCATATAAATATTAACTCAGAACGGTTCAGTGATTTAAATGTAAATGCTAAAACTATAGGAGTTTTATAAGAAAATGTAGCCATAAATTCTCATGATTTGGTATTAAGCTGGATTTCTTAGGTATGATTGGAGGAAGTACAACAGAAAAAAACAGATAAATTGGACTTCACTGAAGTTGAAATCTTTTGTGCTTCAAAGGACAGCATCAAGAAAGTGGGAACGACGGCTCATAGAATGAGAGAAAATATAAATATTTTCAAACCCTATATCTGAGAAAGGACTGGTATGGAGAATATATAAAGAATTCTTAAAACTCAGTAATAAACAAGAAAACGCGTCAAAGGTTTTCAATACACGTTTCCCCAGACAAGATATACAGATGGCCAAAATACAGATAAAAAAGATGCTCGTCATTAGCAGTCTGGGAAACGCAAATCAAAACCACAATGAGAAAGCACTTCGCAGTCGCTAGGAGGACGATAATCATAAAGACAGAATATAAATGTTGAAAACGTGGATAAATTGAACTCCTCATACACTGGTGACGGGATTGTAAAATGAGGACACTGCTCTGGAAAACAGTCTGGCAATTCCTCAAAGGATTAAACATAGAGTTACCATATGAACCAGAAATTCTATTTTTAGGTGGCTACCCAAAAGAAACGAAAACATATGTCCACACACAAAAATTGCACATAAATGTCCGTGGCAGCACTATGCATTATTCATAATAGCTAAAAAGTGGTAACCACCCAAATTTCTAAACTCATTCTCCTAGGAATCTGCTATCTGCTTATTTCATCTCATTGGCGATGACACACTATGTGGTGTTGGAGAAGTGAAACCTTGCCTGACCCCATGTAGGAACTACTCTTAATCTATGTTTATACCTTGTTCTTTACTGACAACTGTCAATAGATATTTAAATTCTTTTAATGTTTATTTATATTTGAGAGTGCAAGAGAGAGAGAGCGGAGGAGGGGCAGAGAGAGAGAGAGAGGGAGACACAGGATCGGAAGCAGGCTCCAGGCTCTGAGCTGTCAGCACAGAGCCCGTCGCGGGGCTCAGACTCAACGAACTGCAAGATCGTGACCTGAGCCGAAGTCGGACGCTTAACTGACTGAGCCACCCAGGCACCCCAATAAATATTAATATGTATCATTATCGGCATCATCAAAACACTGCCCTCAGGAACCACTCTTCTGTTGCCTAGCTCTCCGGGGTAGTTGGATGCCACACGGTTGCCTTTTTCCTTCTTTTGTCTCTACTTAAACAAAGGCAGCTTCCGCTCTTTGCGAGTGGCGTATCTGTAGCCGAGTCTCTGCTTTCCACCCGAGTGGTTTGCGAGCAGTGTTTTTACTTCCTCCAGGATAAGCTATAACCTTCCCCCCATCTGCATGTGTGTACGTGCATCCATGTGTACATATGGTCCCTCCTCACCCACCCTTTGCTTTTCTGTCCCTGAGTGTGCGGGCTCAGCGATAATAAGTCTGCAGTCTCCAGAATAAAGGCCACCACAGAAGAGGCACGTATTAATCATTCCTTCTTATTTTCTGTATTTTCTGATGTTGTGACATCTGGGGCCTTGCCTGTCCCTGGGCAGACTGTCCCCTCAAGGCCAGCCGGTTGGTTCATAGAGATAGTAAAGCACTTGCCGGCTGGGTTTACCTTCATATATAAACCTGCCTGTCCGAGGCCCACACCCGGCCACATCCCCTGCTGGTCTGTCATACCCCAGGCCATTGTCTACCTGCCCTAATCACTCTGGGTCCGGGTACCAGACAACTAGGGACAGTCCCAGAGCTTTCTGTCATTATTCAAACTAGCCAGTCCTAAGCCTGCCTGCCCTGCCTCGCCTTGTCTTTCCCACGGAAACCACAAGAAAGACTCTTGTCCACGTTTTGTCTCTCTTTCCCTCTGCTTCTAACTGACCCCGGTGCTTCCCACATGGCCTTGCAAGGCATCCCATGGCTCTTACTTCTTGGGTAGAAGATGAAGACTTCTGCCTTCATGACAGTCGCTCTGTGTCTCCGTGTCTCACCACATCTGATTTTCAAAAGCCCTCATTTTACATCTTGAAACAAGCCCACTATAAACTGACCGGTGTGGCTACCCTGAGTCTAAAGGTTGATCTTTGGCCGTTTGTACCAACTGAGAAAGAATGAAGTCAGGTTGATTACTTCAGAATCAGGATAATGATGCTGGGAAGCACGTTTTGCGGTAACCACGTAGTAGTGGGAAATAGATTCGGGTAGCACAGGTGCCCATCCGGAGACATGAAACCCAAAGACCGGCCTCAGTTGGGAGCTCACTGAGTCCGAGCATCTCCAGACCTTCCCCTCCAGGCTCCTGCACCCCGTGCGTCTCAGTGTTGCTGCTCTCGTTCTAAAGGAAATGATGTTTGGAGAGTGTGAAAAAAGTTCTTTCTCTGAAGATACTCAGTTCTTTAGAGCCTCCTGGAATAGGGTCAGTATAAAAAGAAAAGAGTCAATGGGCGCCTGGGTGGCTCAGTCGGTTAAGCGTCCGACTTCAGCTCAGGTCACAATCTCGCGGTCCGTGAGTTCGAGCCCCGCGTCGGGCTCTGGGCTGATGGCTCAGAGCCTGGAGCCTGCTTCCGATTCTGTGTCTCCCTCTCTCTCTGCCCCTACCCCGTTCATGCTCTGTCTCTCTCTGTCTCAAAAATAAATAAAACGTTAAAAAAAAAAAGAAAGAAAGAAAACAGTCAAATGAGTCGTTTTCCTGCACCCTAATACAGCGGGATTGCACGAGGTGGTACAGTTCCAGAGCCCCTTCCTGGGAGCAAAATCAGTTTTCTGTGTCCGCAGGAAGGTCGCCCAGGGACTGTTGTGTGCATGACGGCGGGGCGCCTGGGTGGCTCCGTCGGTTGTTCAGCTCAGGTCATGGTCTCCCAGCTCGTGGGCTCGAGCCCCGTGTTGGGCTCTGTGCTGTCAGCGTGGAACCTGCTTGGGATTCGCTCTCTCCCTCTCTCTCTCTGCCCCTCCCCAGCTCGCATGCACTCTCTCCGTCTCTCTCTCAAAGATAAATACGTATACTTGGAAAAGAAAACTGATGGGATGAACCACTAATGACGGTACCCGTCGTTAGCGACTCAGCCAAGAGGAGGCCTCAGAGTGTTAAGATCGTCCAGTGGTTTTGCAGCTTCCTTTTCATTCTGGGTCCTGTAACCGCCTGGGTGACCAGTGGCAAGTACTCGGTCCGGGGGCCGGGGGTCATGATTTCAAACCCAGCGTCAGAGGGTTCTTCTTTAGAGCCATTTGGTGGGCGAGAATATAGAAGGAAGGATGTAAAAAATGCAGTTCGTTGCATGAGACTTCCTCTTCTAGTAAATAAACCGCGTGTCTATTAATAACAATATCCTGCCATCGCCACTGCTTAAAAATCGGTTCGACTCACTGAGGTGTCAGCCCTGAGCAGAAGACACACAAACATTTGTCACAGACGTAAAAACTGATCGATAGGAGCTATAAAAGGCAAAAGTTTTAAATCCTTCTCTGATTATAGCTGTGGGCACCTCCATTAGCTTCTCTATTAAGTAGGGACGCGTATGAAAATATTGAGCCATTTACGTTATGGGAGAGAGAGGGAGAAAAACAGAAGGAGACAGGCGGGATGAGAAGACTCATTAAAACTGCCATTTCTTTTGCTGGATCAAAATCCAGCTTTCAAGTATTAACCGTAAATTTTTTTTTTTGCCCTTGATCTTTTTAAGGTGTGCAGACATATAAACACTGTAAACAACCACACAGAAAAATATTTCCTTTCCCCATCCTCGAAGGTAGGATAACGTTGGGATATGCTACTCAAAACTTGACATGACATTTTCTGTGTAATTATAATCCGTGTTAATGATGGAGGGGAGGTTTTGCATAATGCTGTGCAAAGTTCATCTGTCCTTCGTAATTCCTTTTATCCGATCGACCCTGTTGTCCACAGGAGGAACTCAGAGAGGTTGCGTGTCTGGGTTTTGGTGACAGTGACGTGTGAAGGTGACCTTTTGACGTGGGTCATATGTTTTTTAAACATGCACATGTTAAATCAAGAGCGTGATGTTTGCAAAGCGTTCTTTATACGTATCTTGGAATGACTGCTTTCCTTTCATTTCTAGGAAAAGATCCTCTCTCCCTCCAAGACTCGCCCAGACCATGAAACACTGACTTTCACTATTACACAAGTTTTGCAGGGAACTTTGTAGGAAAAGCAATTAAATGTTGCCCAGAGGGGAAATAAAAATGTAAAAACCGGAAACAAAAACAAACATAAAGAAAACAAAAAAGCTAAAGGAGGAAAAAGAGATTTTAGAATGGACAAAGGGAGTAATAACTTCCATGATTCCAGGGTTTTTCCATGTTCCTATGTGTTGGAACTGACATTGTAATTTCCTTGAGCCCAGGGGTGCTGTGGGGTGTAGACGGGGGAGGGTTCACATTCAAGTGCAAAGTATTTGCAGGTCCATTAATGGGGTTTGTTTTTTTACACTAAGTATAATTACTAAGAAATTTCAATCTCAAAATATTTCCCTCTCTCTCTGTTGTTTGCCCCCCACCCCTTGATGACTCCCCTAACACAGGGCTGGAAAGTGGTGACTCAGGAACCGGCCAGCCTGGGTTTGGGTTTGGCCCACTTGTGAGATGTCAGGCAAGTTACTCTCTTTGGCCAACCTTCCAACAGACAAAAAAAATGGGGATGCTAATCACTCCATCCCATGTTGCAGCATTTAGTGAGGATTAAATAAGAGGTATAAGGAGTTTATTCTTTTCCTAGCACACATGGCTCAATAATTACCGGGTAGTTTAGTATTCTGTGGATATTCTGTATGTACCTTATTATTTAGAACGCTGGAGATAATGCCATCAGAAATAGCTGCTGATTGAGCGAAAATGACCTTAATCCCCCACCCTGGAGGTGTATTATTTTCATTCGGTTAATAAGTGTAAAATACCATGAGGATTCTTCCCTAACACAAGAAATATGAGGTCTCAAACATTGTAAATTCTTACCACCACTCAGGAAGCATAAATCTTGACTCCCGGGAGAGGAGCCAGCTTGTGGGGCAGCGCGGGAGGTCAGCGTTGGAGTTAAGTGTGAGAGGATGGTTGGAAATCCGGGGAGAGTTGTTGAGAAGGCAGTTGGGGCTGTAATTCTGGAGTCCGGGGCTGTGGGCTGGGCTGGAGGTAGATGTGAGTGTAGCCAGCAGATGGAGAGCATTTAATAAGGCTCTGAGATTGGACCCAGACTTCAAGGGGCCCCGGCATTCAGAGGCCGTGAGAAAACGGCAGGCCAGCCGAGGGCCTGGAGAAGGGACGGTCCTTGTATCAGGGGGGAGCCAGGAGAGCATGGGTTCAGAAAGCCAGCTAAATGCAGGCATGCCTCGTGTCATTGTGCTGTGCTGTCTTGCGTTTTTTGTTTGTTTTTTTTTTACAAATTGAAGGTTGGTGGCCTCCCTGTGACCAGCAAGAGTCTCTCGGTGCCATTTTCCCAACAGTATTTCCTCACTTCGGGTCTCTGTGTCACATTTTCGTAATTCTCTCATTGCAAAACTTTTCAAACGTTGTCATTATTTCATGTGTTGTCGGTGATCGGCGCTTACAACTTGCTGAAACCTCAGGCGACGGTTAGCGTTTTTGAGCAACAGAGTATTTTTCCGTCAAGGTATGCACCTTGTTTTTTTAGACACAGTGCTATTGCACACTCAAGACACTAGGGTATAGGGCAAGCATCACTTTCGTATGCAATGGGAGACCACAGAATTCACAGGACTCGCCTTAGTGTGATCCTCACTTTATCGCCGTGGTCTGGAACCGAACCCACGGCATCTCTGAGGTGTGCCTGTAAAAGACTGTCAGGAGGGGGGAAGGAGTGTCCTGAACAGGAGCTCTTCCTACGGGACGGGGAGGGAGGGAGCCTCCTTGCTCCTGGTTCAGCAGAGACAGGAGGGAAGGCAGCGGGAAGGCTGCATACTCTTTGGGGGAGTTTGCTGCGTAAGAGAGCCAGGATGGAGAGAAGTTATCTTACACGTGGGAGAAGGAGCAGCCGGTGTGTGCACTGTTGAATGCTCCGGCGGAGAAGGAAATGGGTGTTGTGAGGGGCAGGCAGGTGGCTGGAGAGAAGCAGTGGGCTGTGGTGCCCACGTGGAGGGGCGGAGCTTCCCCGGGCGGGGGGCGGGCAGGACCCATCGTTCCTCCCTTACAGGTGGCAGGTGCAGTGCCTGGATGGAGATGCTCACACGTGGTTCTCCTTCCCACCTTTTATCAGAGCTGGGTCTGCTCCTGCCTTCTCATTTTCTGAGCTTATCATTTCCTCATTCTCTCTGATTTGCTCACTTTTGTGTCTCTAAATGCCCCACCTTGCTCACCTGCCACTCGCCCACACGGAGGGATTGCAAGATGTGGGTCGTCGGGGAGCGCTGCTGTCCCTGGAAATGGGAAGGTCAAGAGAAATGTCCTTGCCCAGACTCTAACATCAACAGCGGGGATAAGGAACCCATGAAGCCTTCAGACACTGAGAAGTGAAGCCAGACCTTGAGACATGGGAGTGTTCCAGTTAGGAAAAAAAGGACAGATGAGTACTGCTTACTGGCCTTTGTACATTTCTGAAACACGTGCTTGGGAGCTGCGAAGGGTGGAAACGTGGATGTTTCCATCGAGCTTTGGAAGTACATACTTCGAGATCCCTATTAGATTTTGGACACAGATATCTAGAGATGCACCTCTGGGTTTGCGGATCGATACCTCCCATAGAATGTCCCTTGGCTGTTGTGAGAGCAGGAGCCTAAAATACGTGTTCTTTATGCCTCAGGGCCGGAGCCAAGGGGTTCATCAGTAACTGCAAATTGACCGTGTCACAGAGGGATCCTACGTTTGTGGCACACGATCGGGTTATGTTCCTTTGTCACTTTTATTGCTATTTCTGAATGTTTTTAGAGCCAAATATCTGAACTGCAAGAAAGCACAAGTTTTGTTCTCAAAAGTAACTACGTACTTTTTATGACCGTATTTGCCATGGACGAGTCACTGTGAAAACACAGAACAAAGCCCCCACCACCTGTGTCCAGGCTCCATTTGGGAGAAAGCTTCCAGAGCTGGGCAGTCAGAGTCTAGAGGCTTCCCCACAGCCTGTGAGCTGTGTCTCATAGAAGAAGGATATTTGTGATGTAATACGGGAGGCACCTGACCCATAAAAACACTGTCCACAAACTGACTTAATATTTGTGAAACACTTCCTTAAATGTTTCTCAATGATGACATACCAGTGCTGTGCTCTTCAAATTTTCAGGCATGTTTGGAACGTGAATAATCAGTTGATTCAGTCACAGATGCTGGGAGAATTGGTTGCGGAAGAGAAGTTCCTTCACTAAATACCAGGATTGGACAAAAGGCCCATAGATGGATCTATGGTTACCAGTATTTCTAGTCTTTCACATAAAAGTGAACCTGGGGTCCTCACTGGGTAGCCTGGCAAACATCCTTTCCCACCTCGGCCCCCTGGGGGACCAGGGTACTGACCTCCAGATGGCAGCGTTTGGTCCCTTCACAATGAAAGCAAGATGCCCGCCGGGGGAGGATAGGGTGGGTGGTGGGTAGTTGCCATTCGATGAGGCTAATTGAGCGTCTGCCTCCCTCACCAGGGATACTTGGTAGAGATGCACAGACCAGGGCAAAGTCTTCTGGAAGAATGGGAGGAGATGTGTGCTAATGAGCTGTCTTGAATGCTAATAGGGAGGCTTGAGCAGGGTTCGGTGCCTCACAGGATGGTTGACAGTGGCCCAAGAAGGCACCGCCCATGCCTCCTCTGGATTCCCTGTGTGTGTGCTCTGCCCTCGCCCCACCACCCCCCCAGCACACCCATGTGTGCACACGCAGGTGCGCCTTCTTGATTTCCACCCCATAAGCCAAGTGCTCAATAGAGCTGTTCTCTTTTGTTCTTTCCTCCTGAGGGTTTACCTCACATGGAGGGTTAATGACCTCAGTTCTTGAATCAAGGATCAAAACAAATGCCCACTTTGTGCCTCTGAAATGCCCCCTCAGATGAAAACATCTGGGCCAGGGTAACAGTACGCCTTCAGAGGTGCACAGTCCAGACCTTTGCTTTCATCTGTCCGTTGAGACTCGGATGCCAAAACTCCTCGCAAATAATTGTCCTGCCAAAGTCATAAGACCCTGCAGAGGGGACAGTTGTGACTGTGGCGTCATGCCAGCCATCAAGGCTGATAGAAGAAACCACGCATTGGAAATAAGCGTCCAAGGCGTTCAGGGCCCCAACCTCCAGGTGCTTTGATATGCTGCCTTCCTCAAGGTTTTCTCAGCATGGCGATTTCTGGTCCTGGCCAGCAAATGCACAGAGCCGGGAAACTCTGTGGCACCTTCCCTCGAAGCCAAGCACCGAATATCACTGCCTTTCCTGAACCCCAGACTGCACTTCTGCCTTGGCCCTCTCGCTTCCCCGGAGTCTTCTCGTGAACACACAGCTTCCTATAACCCCGTCTTCTTGAGATTTTTTGCCTCTTGGGCTATGCTGTTCATTGGCATGGTCACTAAAAGTTTTCTCTGACAAGCTTGTTTCCCCTTTTCTGCAGTGAACAAAGGTGTATTCCCTGCAGCACTTGTGATGAGAACTCAAAGCCAGGCACATGGAATCATGAGGTGTTACTAATCCTGAGTCCGTTAGGGGTCTCCAGAGAAACAGAACGGACAGGGTATATGTGGACGCATGGAAGGGGATTTGTTTCAAGGAATTGGCTCACACAGTTATGGAGCCCGGCAAGTCCAAACTCTGCAGCAAGCTGGAGGCCATGGAAGAGCCAGTGCAGTTCAGATCCAGTGGCTTTCACCTGATCGGATGAGGCCCACCCACGTTATGAAAGTAAACTGCTTTCCTCCAAGTCCACTGATTTAAACATAAATCTCATCTGGGGCACCTGGGTGGCTCAGTTCGTGGACCATCTGACTCTTGATTTCGGCTCAGGTCATGATGTCAGGATCGTGGGATGGAGTCCCACCCCTGTGTCGGGCTCCACACTGTGCGTTGAGCCTGCTTGGGATTCCCTCTCTTTCTCTGTCTCTTCCTGCCCCTCTCCTCCCCTTGCATTCTCTGCTTCTCTCTGAACTAACTGAACTAACTAACTAAATAAATAAGTAAATAAATGTAAATCTCATCCAAACCACGCCTTCACAGAAACATCCAGAGTAACATTTGACCACATATCTGGGCCCCGGGGCCCAGCCAACTTGACACCATTGGACTGAGTGTCTTTGGTCCTTGGGTTTAAACTGCTGAGATGTATTTCAGGCGAAGAATCCTTTGAAAACTAGCGCATCACTCAAGGTTCCGAGATGAAAGAAATAAGGAATGCCGTCGGCAGGCACTTTGCGAGGGTTCACGGTCAGTACAGGTGCCGCTTTCCTTAGTCTTCAGCTGCTCCCTCCGTTCAGTTCAGTTCCTGTTAAATAATGTAGAATTATTTAGCTCTCTCCAATGCAGCGTAATTTAAGATGAGATTTGGCACACACCCAGCGTCTCCTTTGTGTGTGTGAGAGTGTGTGTGCGCCTGGACGTTCTGCTCGAGAGCTTTGTGATACCCGATCGCTTGCCACAGCTTTTGGAATGGAAGGAGGAGCGGTCTGGTAAACCGATCCCCAAATCACTGTTGTTTCCCTTTCGACTTGCTGAAAAGTCTGGCGGTTTGTGTTGAAACCCGTGCTCTGTGGTTTCTAAGGGTGATACTTGCCAGTTGGTCCTCAAATAGCCATGGCTTGTAACAGGACACTTGTGGGACCAGGACGTTGAGTTACTCAGGGCGAATAATGCGTCTGCTATGAGCCAGCCCTACCAGCGTGATGGAACTTGTAGGAAACGGTTTCTTTAATCAATTGGCACAAAAGCAGAACTTTCCTGTGGGTACTTGGGGAAATGGCCCTGCAACACACAACCGCCCAGGTGTTCATAGAGCACCTTCATTCACCTGTGACCAGCTTTCCCAGCTGGTGTGTGAATTAACGGGCTATGATGTAAGGACCAGATAGATAAGCAGATAGGGAAGGATGTATGTGCGTGTGAACACTTCACTTCCATGACTGGTTTTCACTATACTTCTTTGCTTCTGTGCTCCCAGATCTAGGCCTCTCAGCTGAGGGTGATGTAGCTGTGGAGGCACGGGAGCGGGTTACAGGGAGAGTGGGGTGGGGTAAGACCCTCTGCGGTAGGTAAACCTCAACCATTAAGGCACCACTGACCTGCAGCCCCCAAGACAGAGCTCTCCCTTACCTCTGTGCCCTTCAGCCCTCTGTCTCCTTCCCTCTCCCCTTCCCTCATTTCCCACCAAGCTGGCTGACACTTTCAGTCTTAACTGAGGTGTCACCCCCCAGGGAAGCCACCCCAAGAACAACATCGAGCAGCCTGCACTGAATGCCGATACCACTACCCGTGAAACCCTATGCTGACGTTGAACTCTCTGGGTCAACCGTCTGCTTGCCAGCCATGCCCAGTGGCCCGTGTGGGATATGAAGGGCCCATTCAACAGCTCTGCCTGAGATCCGAATGAACTGAGATAGAAACAAGTCAAGACAGATGGAGATCAGAATTCCACTTCTGTTGTTGATGAAGTTCTCTTGGAAAACGTGGCTTGCGTCTGACCCCAAATGGCGTTAGGTCAGTTAGCCCTTGTCACTGGTGGAAATGAACGAGCTGCCGAGCCCCCTGCTGAAGATGCTCCCCAGGAAGATTTAGGGCATTGAGGAGCAGATAAGAAGACAGACGTGCTGCTGGAAAGGACATGGGAAGGGAGGGCTGTACTGAGCATGCACAGATCCTTCTCCAAAGGGGAGTGAGAAAGGCATGGACGGGACAAGGTCGTGATCTCTAGCTTTGCTCCTTGGGCAGGTGGGGTAATCAGCGTTCTCCAGAGACACAGAACTGATGGGAGATGTGTGTGTGTGGAGAGAGAGAAATTTATTTTAAGGAGTTTTCTTGTGCAGTCGTGGGGGCTACACGCAAGTCCAAAGTCTGGAGGGCAGGCCAGCAAGATGGAGGTTCAGGTCAGAGTTGATGTTTCAGTCCTGAGTCCAGTGGCTGGAGGCTCAGGCAGAACGTCTGCATGGTGGTTTAGAGGCAAAATTCCTTCTTCTTTGGGAAACCTCAGTCTTTGTTCTTAAAGACTTAACACTGATTGCATGAGGCCCACCCACATGATGGAGGGCAATTTGCTGTACTTAAAATCAAAGCACTGTGAATGTTAATAACATCTTTTAAAAAAAAACCCTTTTACAACATCTGGATAGTGTTTGGCCAAACAACTGGCCGCCTTGATCTTGCCAAGTTGACATATGAATTAACCATCATAGCACAGAAGCAAGAGAAGGGGGCAGTGGGGAGGGGGGGAGGAAGGACTTCCTTCCACATGCTCTTAGAGGCAGAATTCAGTCTCTCCAACACCAAGCACCATAGATCCTCTATAAATATCCACTGCATGTGTGACTTTCCCCAAGTCCTAAAGAACTGGATTTCTTTCTTTCTTTCTTTCTGCTACTTGGGAGCAAACTGGTTTTAACTGTGTGTAATTAAGGGTAAAACCATGCACCTAGGTATGTGTATGTGTTTATTCATAAAATGTATATGCTCATGTTTTATATACTTTATAAACACACATTAGAACTAAGGAGGAGAAAACAATGAAAATAATATTTTAAATTACTTTTTAATAGTTCAAAAATACATTAGATTCTTACTTAATACATTTAATAAGAATATTGTGATGGAATGTGCTTTGTTGTTTAGGGAATTTTGGGTTAACACTTTCCAGTAGAACACTGTTGGGTACTGTAGTGAAGTTCAGTATATTCTGACGCTTAGTGTAACGGCCAAATGATTCAAAGGAAAGAATCCGTGACCAAGTCTTGAAATCATTACACTCATTTTCCAATTTCGTCCACACTTACCCAGAGACTTTTTGATGAAATTCAGCTGTAAACTCTCCATGTTTTCCTGATGTCAATCAGTTCTCCTTGCAGATCAACCAGAAGGTATTGCATTTTTTATTTTTTAGCAAATGGGTTCAAGATGTACTGAATCTTCATTTGGGAGATTTTAACTGAATTTAAAAATTCCTTTCTAAGGAATGTACAAATGTACAAATATGAACGTTTGTATATTTTCGCAAAAAAAGATTACATAAAAGAAGGTTTTAAATGTGCGCTTTTAAATGTGTGTTTCTCCCATCACATGTGTTCTTATAAACATTTCTCCTTCATGGTTAAAATAAGGTTTAGTTTTAAAGGACAAATTAATTGTGTGTGTGTTCACAAAAACATCCCTTCGCTAATACAATATTGGAAGTTTTTTGATGTGACGGGCAAGATCAACAAATTTGCACTCCTATAATCGTAGCCAGAAATAAATAAGTAAATAACTCGTCTTTAAGTTTAATGACTTTTAACCAGAACACTACTGTGTGGGGTGAAAGTCCATCCTATTATGAAGTTTTATGCAGATTTCACTTTCTAAATTTTTGTTCACATTTACTTATTTGAGAGAGAGAGAGAGAGAGAGAGAGAGAGAGAGCGCACACGTGGGGGAAAGGGCAGAGAGAGAGAGGGAGACACAGAATCTGAAGCAGGCTCCAGGCTCCGAGCTGCCAGCACAGAGCCTGAAGTAGGGCTCGAACTCCCGAGCTGCAGGATTATGACCTGAGCTGAAGTCGAACGCTTAACCGACAGAGCCACCCAGGCGCCCTCAGATTTCACTTTCTGTAGAATTCACCACACAGAAAACATTCTAGAGCAGGTGCATTGCCACAAGCCAGGATGTGCTCTGAGCTGACCCACCAGGGCGGGCACCAGCTCCCACGCTCTGCTCAGGAAGCCCTGTCTTTCCGCTGGTGCACCCTCTGTTGTGGGTGATAGCCCTGTGTCTGGCAGTCACCTGCAGAGGGTGTCATTGCCAGTCAAGAAATTCAGTTGCTGGCTACTGTTCTTACTTTTAATTTACCAAGATAAGTAAATAGAGCCTTTCAGGTTTTCTTCACACCCCCTATGAGTCCCAAACCGTATCCCCAACCCAGAAATCACCAGGGTACCCTCATAATAGGGGGCATAGTATGTCTCTCTTTTTATCTATTTTGGCAAATGTTATTAATTAGTCATCTGAAGTAAGTGTTAGTAGAGGCAGCGTGACTAGAAGATGTCCAGCTGTGAGTGTCCCTGGAAGATGTCTCCTGGGCCTGAAATCTGTCTTCTGGAATGGGAGTTGGGGTGCAGCACCGGAGGATGAGAAAACCTGGTCAGGTGTCTCGGGCACATCATAAGCTGCATCCCACTTGTGTTCCCTGGCCCTGCCCCACAGCCCACACCCCGCCACGGGTACAAAGCTCATATCCGCACCCATCGGTTTCCTTCCCAAGACCACCCGGGTCCTCTGGTCCCGGAGCCACGTTTCTGACATAGTGTATGAGTTTCCTGCTGCTGCTGTAACAAGTCACTGCAAACTTCATGGCTTCACACAACACAAATTTGCCCTCTCTCAGGCCTGACGCTTAGAAGTCAAAAATGGGTTGGCACACCTTATTCCTTCTGGAGGCTCTGGGTGGGGCAGGGTATCTTTTTTTTTTTTTTTTTTTTTTTTTTTGCCCTTTCTCGTGTTCACAAAATGATGAAAGAAGACGATTTAGGTAATACAAACACATTTTATTTAACACTTCATGAGACAGACGGTCTCTATTTGGAGAACTGCAAAATGGGGCAGAAGGCAGGCAGCTTTTCTGGGATAATGAATAAGAAACAAAGAGGAGGAAAACAGACCCTATCTGATGGGTGGGGGGGGGGGGACAGTAGTCAACCCTTTTGGGGTAAGAAAGAACAAGGCAGGACATACAGAGCTCAGAAGTGGCTTGGCATCTGGGGGCTGGCTGAGTGTGTATACTGCGTCTCTGGGCTAGTAGAACAGTTGCAGGGACACAGAAGTTGCCCACATCTGTGTGTGCCCATGGCACCCTGGGCAGGAGTGGCTCCATCTTGGGCCCAGAAACTGTTTACAAAACTAGCTTCCGCAGGCTGTCCACAGAACTTGGCACAGGGCCCCTCCATCCTCAAAGCCAGCAGTATACTACCCTCCCATCTCTCTGCACCCACGGTCACATCACCTTTCTCTGTCTTTGACCTTCTTTTCTCCCTTTTATGAGAGTCCTTGTGGTAATAAAGATAATCTTCTCATCCCCAAAGCCTTACCTTAACCATATCTGCAGGGGCGCCTGGGTGGCTCAGTCTGTTGAGCGTTTGACCCTTGATTTTGGTTCAGGTCGTGATCAGGTTCATGGGATCGAGCCCCATGCGGGGCTCTGCACTGACAACATGGAGCCTGCTTGGAATTCTCTCTCTCCCTCCCTCTCACTCTGCCCCTCCCCGCTCATGCTTTCTCTCTCTCTCTCTCTCTCTCTCTCTCTCTCTCTCTCTGTCTCAAATTAATTACTTAAAAAAAAAAGTAATCGTATCTGCAAAGTCCCTTTTGCTCTTCCCCAGTCCTGGGATTAGAATGTGGACGTTGCCGGGTGGCCATGTTCAGTCTACCACGCATAGCCTCATTGCCTTCGTGAACAACCATGGGTCAATTTGTAACGTAAAAGATGTTGGTCCAGCACCCTCATAATGCCAAAAACAGAAGAATATTGTAGATTTTAGGGAAACAGTGATGGGGTCAGAAGAAACATAGAACTCCTTAGGTTAGGGTATAATCATTTTCTAACCAAGCAGATGTTCAAACCTTCGCAGTGATCCGTATTCTGGAAGCAAGAGGCTGCTGGCAGATATGCCTCTCCCATTCCAAGGACACAGGCAGAAATGCAGCTGAGATTCTTGCTTCCAGCTGTTGCAAGTGCACACAACAGCTGCCGCCCCTCCCCACGGCGTAGCTGCCGCCAGCCAGGCAGAAGCCCGGTCCCTCCCTCCCCAGCCCTGCCAGGAGACAGAAGCACTCATGCCTCCAGTTCGCAGCTGTAGCGCTTTCTGTTGTATTTTTAATTCGTGTGCTGGGGCCATGGTTGTTTCACTGGTGTTTCCCAGGATTTGGAACACGTCCTATGTTAGGTCTAGAAGAGCTTCACCCAGAATGCTGTTCCCTCCTTCTCCAAACCTCCGGACCAGGAATGGCCTGCCCCACTTACCTGGATGGCGTCCCTCATGGATCCCTCTGACAGATGGCGCTTCCCCGTTGTTAGGTCTGAGTGAAGAGTCTCCCAGAAGATAATTTTTTTTAAATATAATTTATTGACAAATGGATCTCCACACCACACCCAGTGCTCATCCCAACAAGTGCCCTCCTCAATGCCCATCACCCACTTTACCCTCTCCCCCACCCCCATCAACCCTCAATTTTTTCTCAGTATCCAAGAGCCTCTTATGGTTTGCCTCCCTCCCTCTCTGTAACTTTTTTCCCCTCACCCTCCCCCATGGTCTTCTGTTAAGTTTCCCAAGATCCACCTATGAGTGAAAACATACGGTATCTGTCTTTCTCTGACTGACTTATTTCACTTAGCATAATACCTTCCAGTTCCATCTGTGTTGTTGCAAATGGCATGATTTCATTCTTTCTCATTGCCAAGTAGTATTTCATGTTATATATAAACCACATCTTCTTTATCCATTCATCAGTTGATGGACATTGGGCTTTTTCCATAATTTGGCTATCGTTGAAAGCGCTGATGTAAACATTGGGGTACATGTGCCCCTATGCATCAGCACTCCTGGATCCCTTGAGTAAATTCCTAGCAGTGCTATTGCTGGGTCATAGGGTAGGTCTATTTTTAATTTTTTGAGGAACCTCCACACTGTTTTCCAGAGTGGCTGCACCAGTTTGCATTCCCACCAGGAGTGCAAGAGGGTTCCCGTTTCTCCACATCCTTGGCAGCATCTATAGCCTCCTGATTTGTTCATTTTAGCCACTCTAAACCAGTGTGAGGTGGTATCTCAGTGTGGTTTTGATTTGTATTTCCCTGAGGAGGAGAGATGTTGAGCATTGTTTCATATGTCTGTTGGCCACCTGGATGTCTTCTTTGGAAAAGTGTCTATTCATGTCTTCTGCCCACTTCTTCACTGGATTGTTTGTTTTTTGGGTGTGGAGTTTGGTGAGGTCTTTATAGGTTTTGGATACTAGCCCTTTATCCAATATGTCATTTGCAAATATCTTTTCCCATTCCATCGGTTGCCTTTTAGTTTTGTTGATTGTTTCCTTTGCAGTGCAGAAGCTTTTTATCTTAATGAGGTCCCAATAGTTCATTTTTGCTTTTAATTCCCTTGCCTTTGGAGATAATTTTTATTTAAGGGCATCTTAGATGTCAACAAGGACACAGCAAAATGCTCAGTACTCTTACCATGCTCAGAAACATAGTCAGGAACTTAGGAAGAGAAGGAAAATCCGGAGAGCGGTTACAGTTTGCCCGGTTTAGGCAAACAGTGCCTTCAACTGTTTGAAGAGCAGTCTGCTGTCTCCCTCTCCACGTGGACCACGCTTCTTGAGATCTGCTGTGAAATTCAGGGCAATGACTCAGCAAATTCACATAGTCAGTTTGAATCAGCAGAAGATAACCAAACAGGGGGCGCCTGGGGGGCTTGTTCGGTTGATTTCAGCTCAGGCCACGATCTCACAGTTGGTGACTTCAAGCCCCATGTTGGGCTCTGCGCTGAAAGCACACAGCCTGCTAGGATTCTCTCTGCCCCTCTCTTGCTCTCACTCCCTCTCTCTCTCTCTCAAAATAAATAAACTTAAAAAAAAAGATAACCAGTCTTTAGTATATTAATATATTAAACTGAGTTAAGTAGATGTTTGCAGCCTAATCAAATAATCCAGAAGAGTTAGAGTCTACAAATATGTCAATATGATAATCTCTTGGTATTTGTATCACTAGAATGACTGCAATTACTACTAATAAGTATCTATTAAATGATTACAGTAGACGGCATTATGTACATACTTTCTAGATTGGTACAGATTTAGTTACCAAAAAAAGAAAAAACAAGAATAAGAAGGAAATCCTATACAACAACACTAACCCATTGCCCGTATCTTCCACTGGAGCAAAGCATAGATGGGCCTGTGAAAAGCACATTTCCCAGAGACCCCCGGCACTGTCACCATTCACTTCGAAGTGACAATTGGCTCATGTCTTTGGGTACTTTCCCTGTGCAGCACCTCACTTTTGGAGTCTCTAGCCTCATTCTCAAGATACCAGTGCCCACCAGGAGACTTCAGGACTGAGAGACTCTGAGGACCCCATGGCTGCTGCATTACTAGGCTGATGGGATCCCATGTGCAAGAACACATTAAAGGATGTTCCTTCAGAGCCCTTAGAAAGGGATTCATTTTTATGTGGCCAGTTTAATGGTCTTGAACGTTGAACATTGGTTCTTCTGCAAGACCAGTGGGAGTGCTCTGTAAGACACATGTGAGACTGGTGGAGGAACACTTTCAGGGGCAGACCCAAATGCATCAGGTCAAGATTCTGGCAAGTGGGACTCTGAGGTCAAAGACAAAGGCCTGAGGCCAGGCACCCCTTGCATGGAGTTTTGCATATCCCAGAACTCTCTTAGAAGGAGATTTTGCTCTGTGCTATCTGGAAATTGCAAGAGGCATCTGAAGATGCTTAGCAAGTTGGGCTGGAAGGTGGTCATCCACAGGATGACTGTTTGGAGAGGCCCCTTTGTGAGTCTCTAATGCCTAAAGTAGCCTGTCCATCTCTTTGAGCATAAGCTAGCTAGAAGCTTCCAGATTCAGTGTGCCAATGCCCTATAAAGTAGAAATGTTCCTCAACATAACACTGGCAATTTCTGTTTATGGAGACCATCAAAATTGAGGTTATAGGAACATTTCAAAAGCATCTCTTCATAAAACTTCTAATAAAAACATTTAATGGCAGGAGATGGGCCAAGATAGTCTAAGGGGTATATCACAAATTGTTCAATCTGAAAACAGGCAAGTTGTTTTTTTTGTTTTACTCACTGCTGAATTGAAAACTCATTTTTAAAAATTCTACTTCAACTGGAAAGAACTATTTCTGTTCTCCAATAAGACTTTTTCTTTCAAAGAGGGCTGATAAGAGAAAAGTCTCTTTTTCAGTGATCAAAATGAGACACTGTGTTCGGGAGTACTGCCCTGCCATCTGTCCTCCCTGCCTCCCTTTGCTGCATTGAAATGCACTTGTGATCACAGGTGTCCCCTGGATGTCCTGGGTGTCTATCTGGAGGCTCCCCAAGCTGGCTTCCCAGATGATGGCTGAGCTTTTATCCCCAGCTGGGGCTGGCCTCTCCAGTTTGGATGTTCAGCGACCTGATTTGTCAGCATTCCACGTGTGAGCCCCCTTCCTGGGCGCTGACTTGCTTGCCTCAAGCATCAAAAGCAAAAGGCAGGTCGTTTGTGGATTTATGCCAACAAGTCCCACTGTTGTGCGTCAGTTCATGCTCCATGTGTCGGAATTCCGTTCTATTGTGTATTCATTCCCCAGGAGCAAGAATCGGAATGAGCTCTAGGGATCGCTGTGAGGACATTTCCAGTGCTCCCTTCATGTCCTTGTGGAGGTCCACACAGCCACAGTCTGGACACCCGTGGTCCCGAGCCTGCCTGGCCTCTCCCTGGACAGCCCAAAGAGACCATCGCCAGCTGCCTGTCCTCATGCCCTCTCCCTTGCACTTTCATTGCTGCCCAGCCGTGTTTCTGTTGCTCTCCAATGGGTTCTAACAAGCCATTCTGCAGCATGTTACTCTCGAAGATGTCTGTTCTAGGTCTATTTGTGTTTGTTTCTTGGTAGAATTCCTAGAGAAAAATCTTCTAGCCCTTTTTTCCAGGTTCCAGGAGGGAGAGGAACCACCTCCCCTTGTGCCCACATGCTGCCTACACATGAAAGCTGCCATTCTCCAGGGCTGCCGGGAGGGTGGCAACTGCCTTTGTTTAGTGCCCACATCGCGCCCAAACTTTGCATGTTTTTATTAGTAACTTCAGTGGAAACTTGCAGAGTAGGTGGAACTTCTGTTGTCGAGGACAGAGCTGAGACTCCTGGGCTGTGAAGTCCAAGATCGCACGGCAGCGTTCAGGGATGGGAATTGTAGCCCTCGCCGCCTGGGTCTACACGCCCCGCACTTTCGCCCATCCCGCAGAGCCTGAGTGCTGGGGCTCCCCTGGCCTTTCAGCTGCCTGCTCCGTTCTGTCCCACTGGGGATCATGTTCACTGGTTCCGTTCCTCAGACTGGTCACCCCTCCTGGGTCTCCTTTGTACCTTGGAATATAGCTCTAATAAAACACTCAGGCCCATTGCTAGGATCTGGTTCATGCATGAGCACCTCTGCATAAACCAACAACTTCTCTGGGAGGATTGGTTTTGTAGAGGCAGTTCTGACATCAGGTGGGATAATCACATATCCATGAAGACCTGCGTGGAGGGAGGAAGAAAACGCTACTGCCAGCCTAGATGTTTGATGCACATGCGCAAAGAAACTGTCTTGCAAGCTGTCCAAAGGAGAAGCGTTCACTTCTCTGACTCCTAGGCTTTTGCATTTCCCTGATGAGGAGATGTGTGAACTCCAGCAAATCAAGTATGGTACAATGAACGGCAGGTACAGTGATTTACACAGCCGGAAAGGAGAAGCATCAGCCTACGTCGTGCCGTGTTCTATCGTCGGGTTCCAATATGTACAAGATGTTTTGGCAAGGGCCGCGTGGTCCACTGTCAGGCCATTCAGAAATCTTTGTCTTAGTGAAATCCCAGAACAGAAGAACCTGTGTTCTTGGTGACTATTCATCTGTTCCCAAACTCTACAAGACACTTCTTTTTTGAGAAACTATTTCTCAATATCTACTATGTGATTTATTAACTTCTCTTAAGACTTATAAACATGATAATATCTCTCTTCTAAAATAATAAGACCGCACGCCAAAGTCTTGTCCAGGAGGAGAGAGGCCAGGGGCGCCAGGGTGGCTCAGTTGATTGAGCGTCCGACTTCGGCTCAGGTCGTGATCTCCCGGTTCGTGAGTTCGAGCCCCGAGTCGGGCTCTGTGCTGACAGCTCAGAGCCTGGAGCCTGCTTCAGGTTCTGTGTCTCCCTCTCTCTCCACCCCACCCCTACTTGTGCTCTGTCTTTCTGTATTTCAAAAATGAATAAACGTTAAAAAAAAAAAAAAAAAAGAGGAGAGAGGCCACTTCCTTGACCTGCCTGGATACATACTGTACTGATGCAGGAAGGGCAATAAAGTAACGGACTTAGATGTAATTTTGTATGATTACCTTCTGTGAACTAGAGTTAACTAAAGGTTTGTTGCCTTTAACTAACCAAACTAGTTAAAACCAAAGTATTCCATAGGTGTAGGGGAGATTGAAAATGAAACCATTGCTTACTTACCCCCCCCCACCCCCGCTTCCTCCATTGGAAGTAAGATGTCTGAGTGTTAACCAGGTAGATGTGGGAAGGGCCAGCTATAGATGATACCAGAAATGCAGGATGCTGCCCTGTGATTGGTTTGAGTTCTGTAGATGGATGCCACCCTCGTTGCTTGTGGCTGCCTGATGACGCCACTTCTCAATGATCGTGCTCCTTCCCTGGAGGAAAAGAAAGTAAAATTAAACATATAGTGCCCTAGATTTCTCCACCAGCAGCTCTAGTGAAAAATTTATGAAGATGAGATTCAGTACTTTTACCATCATATGCCTGTTTCATTACTTTAAAGCTGTCTAAAAACCATGGTGCAATGGTTGGTTTTATACGTCTACTCAGACCATCATTCCTTGCTGTTTGGTCAAACATCCGTCTAGACTTTGCCATGTAAGTATTTTTAAGATATTCACATTTGTGGGGCGCCTGGGTGGCGCAGTCGGTTAAGCGTCCGACTTCAGCCAGGTCACGATCTCGCGGTCTGTGAGTTCGAGCCCCGCGTCGGGCTCTGGGCTGATGGCTCAGAGCCTGGAGCCTGTTTCCGATTCTGTGTCTCTCTCTCTCTCTGCCCCTCCCCCGTTCATGCTCTGTCTCTCCCTGTCCCAAAAAAAAATAAATAAACGTTGAAAAAAAAAAAAAAAAGATATTCACATTTATATCAGTAGACTTGGAGTAAAGCAGATCACCCTCCATAACATGGGTAGGCTTCTTGCAATCAGTCGAAGGCCTTAAGAAAAAAGAGTGTGGAGGCACCTGGGAGGCTTAGTTGATTGAGCAGCCAACTCTTGATTTCAGCTCAGGTCATGACCCCAGGGTCATGGGATCAAGCCCTGCATCAGGATCCACACTGATCACGGAGCCTGCTTGGGATTCTCTCCCTTTGCCTCTGCCTCTCTCCCACTCTCTCAATCTCTGTCTCTCTCTTAAAAAAAAAAAAAAAAAAAAAAAAAGTTAGGAAGGAAGGAAGAAAAGCGAGGTCTCCTGAGGAGGAGGAAATTCTGCCAGCAGATTGCTTTTGGAATCAAGTTGCAACATCATTTCTTCCCTGGGTCTCCAGCCTGCCCTGCAGAATTTGAACTTGCCAGCCCCCACAATCGGGTGACCCAATTTCTTAAAGTAAATCTGATAGATAGATGATGACAATGAGGGACTGATTGCTTGACGATTGGTAGACAGAAATAGAGGTAGATACAAAGGTCTGTAAAGTTATGATAGATACATAGATAATACACATGCTGTTGGTTCTGTTTTCTCTGGGGGATCTTGACTAATCCACAGCAGTGTGTGAGAAATCGCTGGAAACCGTAGAAGTGAAGAACAGTAAGCACACATTTGGAAATAATGATCCAGCAAACAAAGGTGTTTTCTAATCAGAGGGACAGAAAATACGACATTGTGGTGCAGCAGAGAATCCCATCAATCAGGGCCTTTCTTCCGTTTCACTGTCACCTGAGACCTGTGCGGCAGCGGAAGAAAAGCCAGATGCTCTGAAACGGGGGATGATCTCAACAGTGATAAGAGTTTGAATTTTTTTTTTTTCAACGTTTATTTATTTTTGGGACAGAGAGAGACAGAGCATGAACGGGGGAGGGGCAGAGAGAGAGAGGGAGACACAGAATCAGAAACAGGCTCCAGGCTCCGAGCCATCAGCCCAGAGCCCGATGCGGGGCTCGAACTCACGGACCGCGAGATCGTGACCTGGCTGAAGTCGGACGCTTAACCGACTGCGCCACCCAGGCGCCCCAACAGTGATAAGAGTTGGGATGTTTGTCGGTGGCCTGTTCAGTCTTCACTGATTTTGGAAGGCGAATCCATCCCAGTTCCACCGGTTTCCTAGAATACATTGTTGAAACCTATCTGAACCTAACTCAGGACCAGGAGGCAGGTTAAGTAGGGAACAGCGTGTCTCATAGTTTTTTGAGAGTCACCTGGACTAGTGGTAATGCTTCAGAGGAGACAATGAAAAAGAATTGGAAAGAACAAAGACAAGAAGAGCCAGAGGAATAGGTGATGTAGATGAGTCAAACCCCAGTAGCACAAAAGCACTGTCACCTGCAGGCGATGCGAGCGTGGGTCATTTTCCACTACAATCCCCTCAGTCTGGCCGCCAGTGAGCACAAGTGGCTCACGCACAGTGCCTGGCCCGTGGTCGCCACTCAGGACACATGAGTTGTCGCCAGTACCATTTTTTCATTTACTGAACGTTCTGGTTTCCAATGTATTTATTTTAATTCAGTGCCTAGAATTTGGAAAACACTGGACAGTTAACCTAAAGGTAGCCGTGTAGACAGGGAGGAAGAAGCAGCTAGCACCGGAGGTCCTGCGGGTTTCCATCCAGTGTTGTGCCATCTGAACGATGGAGGCCTGTCACTTGTGAGAGATGGCCATCCCCCATCCTCCCCTTTCCAGCACACTCTTGCTTCTTTCTGACTCACCGCTCACTGCTCCGTGTGTATCCAATGTAAGAGGCTGTTGTAACTCAAGTAGGTGAGACTAAGCTGGCCTCTCAAAATAATATTCATCCTTTCAAGATTTATTGAGTGCGTATTATGTTCTTATGTACGAGACATGTTTTTTTTAGAAGAATGATGAATTCTTTTTTGGACAAAATATGCGTGGAATGAATGGTTTTATTAAACACCTGTACTATTATACTGTTATTTAGCTTTATATAGAAAGCAAAAGAGCATCTGGGTGGCTCAGTCGGTTAAGCGTCCAACCCTTGGTTTCAGCTCAGGTCATGATCTGACGGTGCATGAGTTCGATCCCCGTGTCGGGCTGTGGGCTGACAACACAGAGCCTGCTTGAGATTCTCTCTCTCTTCCTCTCTCTCTGCCCCTCCCCCACTTGCTCTCTCTGCCTGTCTCAAACTTAAAAAAATTTATAATAGAAAGCAAAGACCTACGTTACATACAAAGAATGTATTTCTCAATGGTATATGAAACACGTACACACACACACACACATACACTCTTTCTCTCTAAAATAAACTCCACTTACTCCTTATCCACTATCCCGTATTCTCTAAAATAACTTCTCTTAACATTTGATCTGCAGTTAGTGTTTTGCTTTTTTTAAAATTTCTTCCTGATCCGTCCTTATGTGATTTTCGTAACTTGACTTTCAAGTATGGCTGATAAGACAATAAGCATGGGAGGAACTTTCCAAGGAGAACCTAAGTAACCATGAACACTTTGATTCTTTAACAGCCTGCCCATTCTCATTTTGAATCCATTCTGTATCTCCTTAATTTCTAAATCAAACATTGGAAAACATTTTGAGTCATTTGGTCTTTGATGTGATGACACGATTTAAAAATTTGCTCCGTGTTAAGATGGAGGTGAAAAGGGGAGAAAGAGTTGATGCGTGTTTTTTACGTTGGTGTTATGTTGGACGTTTCGCTTTTACTGATTCTGGCAATTTTCTAAAGGTAGAGCATTACAGAACAAAACTCTACAACGTGAGTCTATTCAGTGGTTTTCCTACTTAAGGATCCACTCATAGGAGACGATGCTTGAGTGGGCATGGGACATTCAAGAGAAAAATGGAGGAGGGTTTATGTTTAATATAAATTACACAACCGAGAAATAGTCCTCTCTATCAAAGTGCTGCCTCGAAAACTTCGTATTGTTCACAGTGCGTGTGGTGGAGACATCGTGACAGCATATGAATCAAACTAATTGTAACTCTTACTTGGTTATGAAGAAAAAATGACATGTGCGTTCTTCTAAATTAAGCCTTTCTCACACAAATTGCTGGTTGCCACTGTAAATCAAGCAACATGTGTTCTGAATTCTGACTCCTAGAGAATTAGCTATTGAGTGGGGAAATGAGATACTTTTGTTTGCAGCTAAACTCAAGTTGACTTTTTTTTTCTTTATCTAAAAATAAATGTTATAGAACGATTGCTTCCCCAGCTTCCCTAGCAAAAAGAAGGCTGGGACTGGGCCGGCCCCTCCATTTTAGGGTGAGGAAAGCGAGACCCAGAGAGGTTAGGAGGTGACCAGGAGTCCCATTCAAAGTAGTGGCCCTGACTCAGACATGAATTTTAGTTGTCTGGTTGGTGGGCAGTGACCTTGCTGCCCCAGAATTGTCTCGAATCATGCGGCGAGACAGCCACTGCATGGCAACCAGCCCCTTACATCCAGGATGTGGCCACATCCCCCCATAAGCCAATACCATCAAGACACGAGCAAATAGGGGAGCTGGGATTTGCTTCCAGACTTCTGGACACCTGGCCCGTGCTCTGAGCCACTGCACTCTCCTTCTCAGCTGAGAACCCACTAATAACTTGGAAATACACACACACTCTCTCTCTCTCTCTCTCTCAAACTAAATTTTATTTATTTTTGGGACAGAGAGAGACAGAGCATGAACGGGGGAGGGGCAGAGAGAGAGGGAGACACAGAATCGGAAACAGGCTCCAGGCTCTGAGCCATCAGCCCAGAGCCCGACGCGGGGCTCGAACTCACGGACCGCGAGATCGTGACCTGGCTGAAGTCGGACGCTTAACCGACTGCGCCACCCAGGCGCCCCTCTCTCAAACTAAATTTTAAAAAAATTCTTAAAAAAAAAGAATCAAGGATACTTAAGTACCTAGAGGATGTAGGTTACCAAGGTGGGTACGAAGCCCAGAACAAGTCCCAGTGCCCACATGGACACGTCTCGGGAACAACAGAGCATCCTTTAGGGTGTGGCCACTTCCCTAGTGTCTTCTCTTTGTGGCTTCACCTGTGAGCCTCTCTGGCTACGACGGACCGTCAGGCCACAGCTTTTTTCTGATCGTTCACCTCGTGCTCACTGTCTCTGCTGGGCAGCCTCACTCTACACCAGTGGTTGAAACCGGGGACAATTCTGTTCCCTCCAAAGGGTACGTGGCAGTGCCTGGAGACATCGTCGGCTGTCACACTCGGAGGATGCTACTGGCACACGGTGGACAGACGGCAGGGACGCTGCTGAAGATCTTTCAGTGCACAGGGCCGTCCCACAACCGAAAGGATCGAGCTGCGGGTGTCGGTGCTGAGGGGGGAGAACGCCCACCTTGGGCATCCCACTTTGTTGCCTGTCAGTTGCGTTGCATGCGCCTAATGTCTTGTTTCACCTAAAAACGTGAATAGAGAAAGTAGGCTGATAAAATCCCAATATACCTCTGGTTCTCTGGGGGGCAGTGGATCTCACAAGCCCTGGGGAATCACCCTATGGTATAGACAGAAGCGTAGGCAGGCTCTTTTGTGCCGAGCGAAGGAAGAGACTTGCCAGCCTGCGTGGCGTGTGTCTGCTCAGGTCCTCGGGGTTGGGGGCGAGGCTGGAGAAGCAGAGCTGTAGAGGTGGGCCAGCCCACGTGGCCGGGCGACACTGTCTTCACGTGCTAGGGCTGCCATCACAAAGCGCTGCGGCCTGGGTGGCTGAACCGGCACAAACACGTTTCCCCACTTCCAGAGGCTAGAAATCCAAGATCAAGGTTGCCCAGCATCGGTTTCTCCTGAGGCCTCTCTCCTTGGCTTGCCGATGCTGAGCCTTTTCCCGTGGCTTCCTCGCTGTGCGTGAGAGAGAGAACCTCCTCTTCTTAGAAAGACACCAGTCACACCGGATTAGTGCCACTTAACCTCAATTTCACTTAACCCCTTCTTTAAAGACCCCATCTCTAAGTCCTGGGCACTGGAGGCTGTAGCTTCAACATGAATTTGGGGGGCACGGTTCAGCCCCTAACTGAAGGCGTCCTTCGTCAGCAGCACAGAGAAAAAAGAGGTGGTGATGCACAGGCCTCCCTGCGTCTGCCATGGATCCAAGAGCAGCCGGACGTCTCCCCTGCTCGTTCTCTCTCAGGCTTCTCCGTGCTGCCCCTTCATCTCCGATGCTTCACTTGCTGCTTTTTTAAAAAACGTATGTATGTTGAGAGAGAAAGAGAAAGAGATAGAGTGCGGGAGAGGCAGAGAGGAGGGAGAGAGTGAGCATCCCAAGCAGGCTCTGCACTGTCAGCACAGAGCCCAACACAAGGCTCGAACCCACGAACCACGAGATCATGACCTGAGCCAAAATCAAGGGTCCGAGGCTTAACCGACTGACCCCCCCACCAGACGCCCCACTTGCTGCTTGTTTAGGTGTCTTCTCACGTCCTTAAATACTTCCCTGTCTCTTCTGTCCCCATCCTGTCCCCCACGTTGCCGTCTTCTCTGCGTCCCTGTCGCCCAGGTGCACCTAAACTATGCAGCAGGAATGACTCCTGGGCAGCTTCCCAGGCTTGCCACCTGGCACGGAGCCATCCCCTCCGTGGAGGTGTGGGATGCAAGCATCGCGGCCTCACGGGGAGGCAGGGGGGATTATAACATGGGGCGGAAGCAGCACACGACATCGAGCCTCCACCAGAGCGTGGAGCAGGGGCTGGCAGACTCTTTCCGCGAAGGGCCAAGAAATCAACAGCTCGGGCGCCGTGCTCCACACCGTCTCTCTCTGTCAAAACCACTCAACGCTGCCATCGCGGTGGGAACGCGGCCACAACGCGCACACGGATGAGCGCACCCCCGTGCCAATACTTCACTAACGGGAACTGAAACTTTAATTTCACATAGATTTCGTGTGTCAGGAAGTATTTCCTTTTGGTGAAAAGAATCATTTAGCCACGAAGAAAACCTTCTGAGCTTCAGAGGGCTTTCCGAAGCAGATGGTGGGTGGATGTGACTTGGCCCTTAGGCTGCAGTTTGAGGACATCTGGTGTAGAGAAACTTCTCTTGGAAATCATACTTAGAGGCATAGCAGACACACTCCAACTGTCGCTGACGACTGAAATGAGAACAATAGAGGGATATCCTTCCACCAAAGGGCACTGTTTTATTACTTCTGTGGTCTGTCTCAGATGTGACTCAACACGCTGGACTTTACAATAAAAGCCATAAAGTGGCTCTTCCTGGGGAGGGACAGAGAGAGAGAGACAGAGACAGAGAGTGTCCCAAGTAGGCACCATGCTGTCACCGCAGAGCCCAGTGTGGGGTAGATCCCGTGAACCATGAGATCATGGCCTGAGCCGGAACCAAGAGCTGGGCCCTTAACCGAGTGAGCCACCCAGGCGCCCCATGCACCCTTGATTCTTCACACCTCATCCGTCCCATGCAGGACGAGTTAGGAGGAAGGACTGCTCCCTGGATTCTTTCCATCCCTTGCAGGGACCCTAAGGTTATATCCGCATCTCCATACGTTGGTCTCCCACTGCCCCCGACTGTGGTATCGGATTGCCCCACTGTTCTCTCCTCCTTCCCGCTAGTATCAGTTATGGAGGTGGCGGGGATTTTTCCTAGGCTATTTGGGATCTAGAAGGAGCACCCTTTAAAGGAGATGGTACATCACACCGTTCCCACCACGCCGTGATCTCCGTGACTCTTAGTTTGCCCCTCTTCTGATTTGTGCACACTAGTAGGAATTGGCTAGGCTTTGTCTCTCCATGAGACTACTTGGAAGGGTGGGCAGGGTTAAGATCCAAGCCTACCCCACCTCGTGCTCAGTTCTGGAATCTTTGCTTTCTCTTCTTGGCCGTTGGTTTTGGAGTTCATGATATGGGAACATGCCCTTTTTTGTGTGTCATTGCTGCAGTTGATGAATTTTCTTTGTTACTTTTTATAAATGGTGGCCGATTTTATTCAGTAATGTGGGAGGGAAGTTCTGCCCTATGCTAGTTTTAATATGACACCTAAATTTGGCCCCTATCTTATTCATCTACTTATAGGCATCAACAAATGCAATCCTAATTACTGATCATTTGATAAGTGTAATAGACATCTAGAATTGCAACAGATATGTAAATAAAATGCATCATCTATGCTCATTCCGCTCCCCCCGCCCCTGCCAAAGTCATTTAGACCATAACTGGGGACAACAATGTTAAGTGAGAGAGCTAGGGACTACTTAATGATAGTGGGCACAATCAGTAATCTGACTATGAAATCCTAATTCAGACAAAAGAACAGTGCGTGTGGGTTTGTACTAGTCAAAGGAGACTGTGCCATCACTGAGGCTGATGTGTACGGGTTTTCTGAGTGCCAGGCATTGTTCTAAGCCCTTTATAAACATTTGTTCCTTTAATCCTACAGCAGCCCCATTCAGGAGGGGCTTTTCTCTTCCCATTTAAGATGAGGAACAAGGGCAGATCTTGAAGGAGAAGTAGGGACAAAAGAAAACACGGAGTGTAATAGGAGAGAGTGTGCAAGGGACCCTCAGCACACCCATCGCTCTGCAACGTTATGAATAAAATGGCAGCAAGTCGGGTAGGGGGACTGGATGATATCACGAATATTTTGGACAAGTTTAGACTTGAAGGAGGGATAGGTGAGTTCACTAGGTAATTTCATATCGTTCGTACTGTTTTTGATGTCGCCTGGGTGCTGTTAGCAAGTTACAGCTGGCAGGTGCATAATCCTATGGATGAACCACTCAGCTGCAGGGGAATATTTGGAAGTATCTATTATTATGATCTTGTGGAAATCATTATTTTAAAAGTTAATAGATAATTCTGTTTCACTTTTTAAATGTATGGTACTTTTTAAATTTATTTTTTACTTTTGAGAGAGAGCGCCAGAGAGCACTCATTTGCACTCCATGGCTAGAGAGAGGAAGAGAATCCCAAGCAGGCTCCATGCTCAGGGCAGAGCCTGAAGCGTGGCTCGATCCCCTGAATGATGCTCAGGGCAGAGCCCGAAGTGGGGCTCGATCTCATGAACAATGCTCAGGGCAGAGCCCAAAGTGGGGCTCGATCTCATGAACGATGCTCAGGGCAGAGCCCAAAGTGGGGCTCGATCTCGTGAACGATGCTCAGGGCAGAGCCCGAAGCGGGGCTCGATCTCATGAACGATGCTCAGGGCAGAGCCTGAAGCGGGGCTCAGTCTCATGAACCATGAGATCATGACCTGAGCCGAAATCAAGAGTCAGGCATTTAACGGACTGGACCACCCAGGAGCCTCATAAATGCATGGGACTTTAAACCCCAGTTGTTGTTGTTTTTTCCCGTAGTTTTACAACATTAGAAAGCGCATGACTGAGAATCCAACATCTTATTTTATGGGAGTTTCTCAATTGTGAATCCACATCGAGTGAGAAGCTTCAAGTCCGTCAACTGAATTGAAAGTTTGGGTGCTTCCTTCACAGATATTCTGCCCAATCGTAATTGCATATATTATATGCAAAGAACATCTTGTTTGGGGTAGAGTGGTGGTGTGTGTTTTTATCAGCTACCAGAAAAGCATCTTCGTAAAATCACCGAACATAGAACAGAACATGCACAGACACTTCAGTGGACCACTTCAGAGCGAATCAGGACATGTATCTGAATACCATTTCACTGATTTTTCTCCCTTCCAGAATTGGTTATTAAAAGAAATCTCCTCAATCCTATCCAATTTTTGTTTATTTTTATTTTCTTGACAAGAAGTCAACACTAATTTTTAAAACCCCCACTTTTTCTGAGCTAAATCCTACAAATTGATGTCTAAAACAATCTTAAAATAAATTGAAGGTGATTCACTGCATTTGTAGACAGCTGCTTAATTTCCATTATCTGTCTTATTTGTTTCAAGGCATTTCTAAGAATTACTTGCTGAGGGTTGATTTGAGGTCAAAACCAAAATGGGAACATAGCGATCGAAATGAAGTGGCATTGCACACCTGGGTGGTTTCAGTCGGGTAAGCGTCCTGTTCTTGATTTCAGCTCAGATCGTGATCTCACGGTCATGAGACCGAGCCTCGTGTCAGGCTCTGTGCTGAGCGTGGGGCCGGCTTGGGATTCTCTCTCTCCCTCTCTCTCTCCGCCTCTCCCCTGCTCACATTCTCTCTCTAAAATTTAAGGAAGGAAGGAAGGAAGGAAGGAAGGAAGGAAGGAAGGAAGGAAGAAAACGAGAGAGAGAGAGAGAGAGAGAGAGAGAGAGAAAGAAAGAAAGAAAAAGGAAGGAAGGAAGGAAAGAAAGAAAGAAAGAAAGAAAGAAAGAAAGAAAGAAAGAAAAAGGAAGGAAGGAAGGAAGGAAGGAAGGAAGGAAGGAAGGAAGGAAGGAAAGAGAGAGAGAAAGAAATGAAGGAAGGAAGGAAGGAAGGAAGGAAGGAAGGAAGGAAGGAAAGAGAGAGAGAAAGAAATGAAGAAAGAAAGAAAGAAAGAAAGAAAGAAAGAAAGAAAGAAAGAAAGAAAGAAAGAAAGAAATGGAGTAGCATCAGGGCTCCTGTGTGGCTCAGTCAGTTAAGCATCCAACTCTTAATGTGAACTCAGATCATGACCTCACGGTTCACAGGATCGAGCCCTGAGTCAGGCCGTGCGCTGACAGCGAGAATACTGCTTGGGATGCTCTCTGTCTCCCTCTCTCTCCCTTCGCCTTGCTCGCGCTCACTCATGCTCCCTCCAAATAAATGTGTAAACTTAAAAAAAAAAAACCCCGACTTCAGCTCAGGTTATGATCTCACAGTTTGTGAGTTCAAGCCCCATGTCGGGCTCTGTGCTGACAGCTCGGAGCCTGGAACCTGTTTCGGATTCTGTGTCTACCTCTCTCTCTGCCCCTCCCCTGCTCACACTCTGTCTTTCTCTGTCCCTCAAAAATGAATAAAGGTGAAAAAAAGAAGCGAAATAGCATTCACCTCGTTTCCTCACAGAGGGCCAGCCCTCCCAGGGCTTCCCCTCAGGCAGGAAAGTCCAGCCTGGAGCGAGTGTTTGCAGAAGAACGAGAAGAGACAGAAGTTGTGTGTAGAGCTGGACAGGAGACATGTTCATGCAAAGTCAGGTTGGGATCCAAGATGGCGGAGGCGTTGATCGAACCTGGGCTGTCGGGTTGCTCGTGGCGAGGGCCTGTGGAATTGTTTAACCTCTAGATCCATGAACGTTGGCAGCCTCTGTCCTCCAGCTGTGTCCAATGAAAACCACCACCATATTCCCCTCCACCCCCCATCCCTTGAATCAGGACAGGTTTGCCCCTCATTTTTTCTAATAAAACATGGGGACGTCAGGCTGCGTGACTTCTGGAGCATGGGCCTTCTGAGGCCCAGAAGGTCCCCTCTCGTTTTTGGGGACTGCTGCTCTGAGATCACCATTAAGAAGCCAGCCCAGCCTGGGGCACCTGGATGGCTCAGTCAGTTGAGCATCTGACTTCAGCTCAGGTCATGATCTCACAGCTTGTGAGTTCAAGCCCCATGTCGGGCTCTGTGCTGACCGCTCGGAGCCTGGAGCCTGCTTCGGATTCTGCGTCTCCCTCTCTCTCTGCCCCTCCCCCACTCATGTCCTGTCTCTTTCTCTACCAAAAATAAATAAATACATTTAAAAAAGAAGCCAGTCCAGCCTAACAGAGTATGAGTGGCCGAGTGGCCATGCGGAGGAGAGCCGAGGCCCAGGCACCTGCCAGCTGGGAACACGCTGGGCCTTCCTGCCAGCAGCCCTGCTGTGGAGCACAGGCATGTGACTGGCCCACAGCAAAACCACAGAGGAACTGCCCAGCCAGTCCACAGGATCATGATGAGAAAAACATGCAGCATTACTCTAAAGTTTTGGGGCGATTCATTTGGCGGCAATAGATAACTGAAATATATTCCTGATCCAAACCGGGCGTGAGCTCAGGTCAGCACGGACCCACAAGCCGGTGAGGGTAACATGCTCTTTTCCTTGGAAACTGCTGCGTAGGATCCAGTATTTTATCAGAGGCCACATGTCAGTTCAGTGCTCTTAAAAGTCTGTTCACTGTCTCACAAATACTTTCCTTGGCATGACGAAGTTGAGCATTCCCAAACTTATATCTGCTGATGTTGTTATTCACGTTCGTCAATAAAGATTGTCGAATGTAACATAACCTCTCTTCTCATCGGCCGTGATTTTCATTCCCACGCCGACCTCAGTTTTCGTTTCCTGGCTGGAAGCCTGCCCTCTTTGCACTTTGGCAGGACTGCCTTTCATGCGTTATTCACCCCTCCTCTCTCTCCATGCCCGCCCCTCCTTCTGGGCGGTGCACCTTCTATCAAGTGCAGGAGTCAGGGATGGGATGGGCCTTGGCCCAAGTAACTTACATGAGCACCCGCCTTCTCCCTGCGGAATCATAACACGGCATGCTGCTCTATCAGCTCTGGAAAGATCAGATCGCAGCACGCCTTAAAGAAATATATATGAAGGAGTATAACTGCCCTTCGTTCCCCACAACTGCCCCAGACATCTGTGCGTTCACACCAGCCCCTGTGCGCAGTGACACAATCAGAAGGTAGCTGTGTATCTGTATCTGTAGGGGTGTAGACCTCTGTAGGCATGGATCTATGTACACGTGGATTGCACACATGTATAATATACATATGTATATTTATTATGTTATATATGTTACATATACTCTCCCATCATTTCTTTTAGTGCAGAGAAGCACGGGTTTGTTTTTTTTTTTCAATATATGAAATTTATTGTCAAATTGGTTTCCACACAACACCCAGTGCTCATCCCAAAAGGTGCCCTCCTCAATACCCATCACCCACCCTCCCCTCCCTCCCACTCCCCATCAACCCTCAGTTTGTTCTCAGTTTTTAAGAGTCTCTTATGCTTTGGCTCTCTCCCACTGTAACCTCTCTTTTTTTCTTTTTTCCTTCCCCTCCCCCATGGGTTTCTGTTAAGTTTCTCAGGATCCACGTAAGAGTGAATACATATGGTATCTGTCTTTCTCTGTGTGGCTTATTTCACTTAGCATCACACTCTCCAGTTCCATCCACGTGGCTACAAAAGGCCAGATTTCATTCTTTCTCATTGCCACGTAGTGTTTCATTGTGTATATAAACCACAATTTGTTTATCCATTCATCAGTTGATGTACATTTAGGCTCTTTCCATAACTTGGCTATTGTTGAGGGTGCTGCTATAAACATTGGGGTACAAGTGCCCCTAAAGCACGGGTTTTTAAAAATTACCAAAAAAAAAATCACAATGTATTTCTCTTCTGTCACACTCAAGGATGTCTTTCTATTTCTTTCTGACACCTTCGGAAGAAATCTAGAAGGTGAAAATGACAGCAGAAATATACTCAGACACCTGTCAGACTACAAGGACATCCATAGCCCAAGGAGTTCGCCCGCTGCCCACTTTGCGAGTGACAGAGCTGAGGCCAGGCTGTTCTCCTCCCTGAAACCCCAGACCATTTCATGTATAGCTCAGAGGAAATCGGCGTTAGAGTGTAACGAGATGTTAGTTGTACATCCATGCCCTCCTTCCTGTATCTGACACGCATTTATCGAGTGTCTACTGGGTGTCAGCTCTGTGTTCCGTATGAGGATGTGATACTGAAGAGAACACAGTTTGGGCACACCGACACCCACAGCCTCGGGCAGGAGGATCAACAGGTGATCCAGCCGAGTTTGAGGCTGGATGTTGGCTGTCAGAACAGCACGCGATGCCTGACCCATTGGGGAGCGGTGAGCGCACACAGGGTCCTCTCAGGGAGGAAGCGATGGAGGAGGTGTGCAGTTCGAGGCTTGACTGAAGGATTGGCAGAGATGGCCCTAGTGAAGGAAGGGGGTGTGGAGGGGAGCCTTGTGATGGAGCCAGGGATCCAGGTCACACTGTGCTCTCCAGGGAGGAGGTGAGTGCAGCGTGGGACCGGGGCTGTATGAAGTTCCGTCTGGGCTCTGGAGACACAGGAGGAAGAAATCATGGAGGTGGGGTTCACGGGGGTGTAGCATATCATGGAACAAACCGGAGAGTCTGGACTTTGTCAGAAGAAACGCACAGAGCTGGGACTCACCTGATTTGGTTGCTTCCCGCTTTAGAAAGGTCCCTGCTACAGAAGAGAAAGTGTGATGGGGGGGACAGGAGGCAGGAAGCCCAGTTAGGAGGCGATCCACTCATCACATGGGTGGCTGTGGTGGCCGAGAATGGGGCTGGGGGGGGATAGCATTAGATCAAGGAAAAGGGGCAAGTTCTGTACATAGTGTGAAGGAAGGACGCTGCTTCAAGGGAGCAGGGAAAGAGTAACCAAGGACGAGAGCAGGTTTCTGCATGGTCGGTCACCTTGTACCTGGACTAAGGTTATCAGGGGAGGGATAGTCCCAGGAGTGGAGGGGATGGTTTCTGTTTTGGAAATAACTGCATTTATGTTCCCTGCACAGACCACTGTTTTTTCTCCCAATTCCCATTCCGTCCTTGCCAAGTAAGAGGATCTTTCTAGCAGGGCACGTGCCACCCTGAATAAAGATAAGCCCCAGCGTCCCTGAGAGGGGTGTCCAGCCTTACAACGGCCTCTGGCCAATGGCACGTGAGCAGAAGTCATGGTGTCCTTCCGAGGGACGCCCTAGAGAGCTGTGCTCTTCGTGCTGGAAGGATGGGGCCGAGCAATTGAAGTGATGGACCACAGAGTCTAGAACGGGAATGAATGGAAGGAAATGAAGGCCAGGGGCAGCAGGGGAAAAGTAGTCAGGTTAGAGGTCCGCAGGGAAAGCCTCACAGTTCGGAGCAATGGTTCTCAACCAGGGGAAAGTTCCAGCCTCCTCCCCACTCCCCACGAGGGAGCATTTGGCAGTGGCTGGAGACAGGGAGGGGGGCCCTTCTGCTATTTCACGGAGCAGGAGCGACTAGAGTCTAGTCTCCGTCTGCAGGGTGAATGCTGTTAAGCATCCCATCGTGCACAGGACGTGCACAAACAGCCCCCACCGCCAAACGCTGTGCAGCCACAGTGCCAATAAGGTACAGGTATATAGCAAAACCGCAGGCCCTACCTGGAGGTGTTCGAATTCCTTCACCTGTACGCACGCACACATGCGCACGCCATCTGTGCCCTCTGTAAGCCGATCAGAGCTCGTCTGCCGGGCCAGGCTCAGCCCACAGGCGGCCAGTTTGCTTCCTCTGAACTTAAAACTTTGATAAGTTCTTAAGAACATGTATGCTCAGAATCGATGAGTTAGGAAGCACACTAAGTCAAGGTGTCCTGCCACCTTACGTGTCCAATTTAAACCTGAGTTATCATCACATGTAACTTGCAGTAAGATCTATTACAAGGTGTTTTTCTTAAAATTTTTTGACATTTATTCATTTTTGAGAGACAGAGACAGACCATGAGCGGGGGAGGGACAGAGGGAGAGAGGGAGAGAGAGAATCCCAAGCAGGCTCTGAGCTGTCAGCACACAACTCAGCCCAATGCGGGGCTTGAACCCATGAACCATGAGGTCATGAGCTGAGCCAAAGTCAGACCCTTAACCGACTGAGCTACCCAGGCGCCCCTCAAGGTTTCTTAAATGATGGAATCCCCAAGCCATACTTTTGTCAGGTGTCTGTAAATAGGAGGTCTCGAACAAGAGTCGCTGTTTTTAGCTAACATGTGATGCGATTCTCTCGAAAGACAGGACTATTAGTGGACCGTAGTTGGGGCAGTACCTGGGAGGAAATCTCCCAGTCTGTTGCTGGAAATGCCGAATGCATTCTCTAAAGACAAAGATAATGCTTAAAAACTACTACTTTTATTATTAATAGTTTATTATTATTTATTATTATATTATTATTTATTATTAATAGTTATAATAAAAACTATTATTCCACAGCTCGGGTATGTGACAAGTTAGCCGTCCAGCAAGCTGCAGCCAGAAGAATACCTTTATTCTGGAGGCTGAACCACGGTCATTTCATGAGTTACTTTCCACAGAATTCTAGGATGTGACAGCCCTTCACCTTTTTGCTGGCAAGGATTTTGCTGGACGATTTGCTGCTCGCATCTTTAAATTTTATCGGAGGAAGCTTAGGACATATCTTGATTAGCGGAATGAGAATGAACACAACTCTATTGTCTCTCTTCCCTCATCTATTATTCTTTCCCTGAAAAGCTGATGTCATGTGGAAATGATGGGCACATCTCTTGGTATGAAACGCATCAGTGCCCAAGGAGACAATCTGTGTTTGAGGGTGGGCACGATATTTAAAGAGTGTTGTCTGCAGGGTTGTGTCCTTGGAGGCTTTCCTCTGGAGGCTGGCATCAGGGCATTTTTTAAGACAAACAGGCAGAAATGTGAGTGCCGACTTCCGTGCTGTAGAGTCCTGGGATCACCCCTCCAGCTCCTTAGGTTGCATCCACGGAGAAAAAGTGAGCGCTCGTTTCGGGATTCAGTCATGTGTCCACAAGAGAAATGTCAGGCAGTTTCTTCCAGAATTCTCAGTTCCCTCCCTGTCCAAAGAAAACCTTTGATCTCAGCTGTAATGTGCTGTGTGCCCCAGCATTGCGCTGGGGACGCCTCTGGCGGGGGTCGGACTGGGTGGGTGGGAGGGAAGAGGCTGAGGGCTGTCGATGGTGTAGGAGACTGATGAGGCTTTGGGGTTTAAGACTCCACGTTCAGCCCAGTTAGGAAAAAGGTCCATTTCACCCCACTGAGGGAAAAGGGAATCAGTCACAACTCGAGACCCTGCCATGTGGATCAGTCCCCTCCCTGTTGCTAGCTGAAACTGTTATTTATTCTTCTGCCTGCTTACGGATTGTCCCTTTTTCTCTGGGTGCAGTTTAGGAAACTGGCTAAGAACAGTTCAGACCATTGATGACACCTCTGTGGGTTTAAGTCCTGACCCCATCACCCGTTTGCCGTTCAGTTTCCTCTTTGTAGAAATGGGGAATAATAATACCTCCCTTATTAGGTTTTGGGGAGAATTAAGTGAGATAATGCCTACGGATCACTTAGAACTGGGACTGGCGTGTGGAAGGTGGCCGATACACCTCTGTGGAGTGGGGAAGGAATCTTGAATTAAGAGCACAGCACGCGCATTCAAGTTGAGCAGTTCTGTGATGTCCTGGGAACACAAGGAGGAAGTTCCAATTCTCAGTGCCCCAAATGTGAATTTAGAGACCCGTTTTTTTAAAAAAGAAATTTTTTTAATGTTTATTTATTTTTGAGAGAGAGACCCTGAGTGTGAGTTGGGAAGGGGAAGAAAGAGAGGGAGACACAGAATCCGAAGGAGGCTCCAGGCTCAGAGCTGTCAGCCCAGAGCCCGACGCGGGACTCGAACTCATGAACGGTGGGATCATGACCTGAGCCGAGATCAAGAGTCAGATACTCTACTGACTGAGCCACCCAGACGCCCCTCTCTTGCCTGCTCTTAACTGTTTCATAAATCCGAGCATCCGGGCTTATTAGAGAAGCATCCGGAGCCACCGAGGGATCAGACCAAGGGAACCTGAAGACTCATGTCTGTCAGGGAAGGAGCCTGCTGGGCACCCAGCAGACAGACTCTGATGGCCCTTCTTTCAGTACCTGTCCCAGATGATGCCACTGTGTAATGTCACACGGCCAGCCTCCTCCAGAATGGGAGCACTCGGTGGGCCGACGCCAGCCCATCGCATTCGTATTCGGTGAGAATGAAAACCTTGACAGGAGAGTATAGACAACAGCGCTTTGTGCGGAGTATGGCACCTGCCCCCAAGGGCAATGGGTCGATTCTCGCGACGTCAGCCTTCAGTTAGAAAAAGTCTTTCAGATGGGTCATCCCTGTTTTTTTCTCATGGAAACAGAAATGCTAATTAGAACTGAAACGTTGCACATGGGGTGGGGTGCCCGCACCCCGTAGAAGGCAGCCTGACGGTCACACCCCAGCCCCTCCAACCCTGGCCAGCAGTGCGGGCTTTGAAGTCCGGAGGACCTGCCAGTGTGCCCCTCACGGCCACCTGGCATCGCTGAGTCCGCTGGGGAAAGAGTCAGTGCTTCACAGAGCCCGGGACATTGCCAGCCCCCAGTGCAGAGGGAGACACAGGGCTTTTTCCCCCGCAAAATCCGGGAGATTGGTCTGTCTTTACACATTATCTCTACAGTGTTTTTCTACAACTAGCTTCACCTGTTTCAGGCCGGAGGGTGTTCCTTGCTTGTGGGCAGATAATCTTGGAAAGGCAGATGAGACCAGAATTAACACCACTCTGGAGCATTTTACTTTTTTACTTTGTGTCGTGTGATTGCGGAGGTCTGTTTGCATTTTGAGATCTCCTTTGGGTGATTCAACACTGCCGGTGTTGAGTTGTGTTGTGCTCAGACCTCGTGGGTGCAGGGGCCTGACAGGTGCACAGGACCCCTCCTGCCATCTTGCTCTGGGTGCTGTGTGCTGTGGCCTGTCCTGCAGGCTGGTCGGGGGAAAAGAGCAGTGCCTCTTCTTTCAGGACCTCCATATTCTCCCCTCCAAGGATTGAAGATTTCCACCTTATCAGTGATTTTTTTCCCCAGCAGAGGCTCTCTTTTTGAGAATTGAATTGACAGTTGACGGTAAACAGTTCAAGGTTAAGAGTATCAATTTGCCATCAGCCATGACAGTATAGTCTATACTTGGACTTGATTGGCTTTGTTCTCTAACTTCTTTGAACTAGAGAGTCGTCACCAGATAGTGAAAATTTATTCTTCTACCGTCTGTTAATAGTGATGTGCACTCTAAAAGCCTCTCGGTCTCCTCACTGAGCTTGCAAATCGAGTTGGTGGAAAGAGTGATCGGTGGCCGTGAAGCCAGAAGACACAAGTTCCATTTGGTTTGGACTCCCTAGTGAACACCCCCTCACTCTACCCCTGTGAACCACACCTATATCTAGTTTGCCCCCCCCCCCTTTTTTTTGGTCAAAAATGTTTAAATTTAAATGAAATTGAATGTGACCAGGGTTTGTAAAATGAGGCAACAGTGTAAGTATGTCATGAAAGGACTTACCGTTTTGTGAAAGGAAATGGCGATTTGTTGAATACGTGTTGATTTTAACTCACACGAAGCAGTCCCGTTTTCCTAGACTGTGAGATAAACAGGCTAGCTTTCCGTGTGCCCACAAACACTGGCCATTACATGCCACACCAGGATTTCCGTCTCTTCATTCTCCTCCTCCTCCGCTTTGAAGTCTCTCTTCAAGAGCCAGCACATGCTCCGTCTCCTGTCCCCTTTGTCAAGATTCCAAGTGGTCACTCCTTTCTCATAGTCCCGCTGACAGTTTGTGCCACCATGTTGGGACTTGAGCACTTGGGTTCTTTCTTCCATGTGTTACCAATTGTTCAACTCCAAAACGCTGAGATGTAAATTCTAGAAAGGGTCTCCTGTGGTTCCATCAAGTGCTGGGAATCCACATGGACACAGAGACCGTCAGCTCACCTAGCTCAATAGATCAATGTTTCAGACCGCCACACTAGGACCCAAAGGCTGGAGTGCTTTGGTTGAGGTGTTCTAGACAATGGCAGAAAAAGGTCAGGAGCCAACGTCTTACTCCATTTTGGTGTTGTTTCTACTACAGAGTGCTGCTACTCTCCAAGTATGTTTGTAACTGAATTTTTTTTGAAGACAAGAAAGACGAAGCGAGGCCATTAAAACAAGAAGAGTATTCAGTGTATCCTGAATAATTGACGTGACGCAGGATTTTTAAGGAAGGGCCTAAAAGAAACAAACTAAATTTAATAACCGGAAACAGCAACAGTAGTAGTTTTTACTAGACCTTAATTTGGGGGACGTGCCGTTGTTGTTCAAGGTTGGTGTCAGGGGAAGATGCTTATTTTCTGAGACCAGCAGACATGAAGCAGGCTGCAAGGGAAGATATGAACTGGAAAAGGTGTTGACATATCTTTATGTCCCTGGCAGGTGTTTTCCAAGTACCGTGTTTTTAGCATTTGTTCCTGAATGGACACGTTGTCCTTTCATGCTGCGGGACAGTGTTGAACGACATCGTCTGTCTCCTAAGCCCCACAGGGAACCCAGTGGCTGCTTAGGAATCTGGAATTTCCATTCTGATAGCTACTTTTTGTTGGGAGGAGAAACGTTGGTAACAATATCCCTTCTGTTCATTGCATTGGCTTGGCATCCTGATATGACTGAATTGCGCTTAAAATAAGGACAAAATAGAAGTAAGAGTTTTGAAAGATAAGCGGTTTTTTTTAAGTTTACAAAAGGAGAATGTCACTGTCTTTCTCCCCTTTGAAAAATTCAGCAGATTTAAATTTTTATTACACGCATGGCTTATTGAAGGCACAAGGCATCACATGCATTATAATATCTTAGCTCAAAATTTAAGTACACGTCTTCTTTGCTTAAATTGGATTTTCCTATCAACCCAAATAATCTCCAGATGAGCATAAAAATAGAAAGGTATAATATCTCCTTTGTTTCATTATATTAGAAACACTTTGGAGCCCAGAGTGTCCTAAACTTTCATCAAGAATGCATTGAAATTTACTAACTCTGTATCTCTTTCATGAGGCATTTCAAAGGACAAATATAGGGGAAAAAATTAATGAATAATAATCGGAGGTTTAATAAAAAGATGTGTTGAAATGGACCCCTCATACCAACGCCAAGTCATTTATCGATAACCTTTGAATATGCCAGAATCAGTCACATTTTCTGTCCTTAAGATGGTCTTTACTAGGAAGAGAGAGTAGTAATGCTATGCATCAGTCAGTCTAATGACAAGTTAAGTTTCCAAATGTCCCCTCAAAGAGTTTCTCCAGTGTGCTTGGAAGGACAGTGTAGCTAGGTTATGTCCAGTGTTAAGCACTTACATTTGTATGCTGCTTTCAGATAATTTGGGAGGGCATGTGGCTACATGAGCAAAATGCTGAAGTATTAATGAAAATATTAATCTTGTCACATTATGAATTTAGTTGAAATTTATCATGTGTGTCATAATATTGGGCTTTTTTTTCCTTCAAAGTATAGCATTTTATAAGGGAAAAAAAGATAAATTTAAAAGTATCTAGGGGCGCCTGGGTGGCTCAGTCGGTTGAGCGCCCGACTTCGTCTCAGGTCATGATCTCGCGGTTCGTGGGTTCCCGCCCCACATCGGGCTCTGTGCTGACAGCTCGGAGCCCGGAGTCTGCTTCGGATGCTGTGTCTCCCTCTCTCTCTGCCCCTCCCATCTCATACTCTGTCTCTCTCTCAGAAATAAACAAAAAAATTTTTTTAAATAAAAAATAAAATGAAGGTATCTAGATTCACACATTTCAGTACAGGCTTTTAGTTGAGGCTCACACTCGTGCCCAATGCTGTGATCACCAAGAGGACATGGGCAGACAGCAAAGCATGGACCCCATTCATGAGCTCTGATCAGAGGCTGTACGATCCACTGGTGGTACCAGAATTGCATGGTAGTGGGGAAGCCTTGGGTTCTTTTATCTGTCTGGTTGGCTGTTACTAAAATCTTAATTCCAGTCTAAATTCACATGGATTGTTGAACACTTATAAAAAGAAGAAGAAAATTTTGGCTTATACTATATATATATATATATGTATATATATATATATATATATATATATATATATATATATATATACACACACACACACACACACACACATACACACACACACATACATATCTTGTATTTTTGAAACTACCTATAAAAAGCCAGTCATTCGTCTACATTTGAGTCTAAAATAAAAATCATAATTTACATTTGGTCATTAAATGAAGCTATGGGCATGAAAGAGAATTACTATATTGGATTCTTCTTTTTTATTCATGGACTCTGTCCTTGAGGAAAGGCTTACCTCTGTGAGCTTTGGGGTTTAGTCTGTTCTTATTACAGAGTATATGAGAGAAGATGCTTGGAGGGTCTCAGTGAGGTTTACCCCCACGCAGACCCTAAGACAAGGACCTGGTTATTATCATTCATTTGGGAAGTGGTTGTAGGTCGCAGAGTGAGGGAGTGGACCAGGGAGGGAGGTCAGCTATTGGAAGGGGCCATTGGTGGCATCTGGGGCTCAACCCTGCTGGAGACCCTCAGAGGGAGGTGTGGATCATGCTCAGATCTTCCCACCCACTGGGGGGTGTGGGTGCGGAAGCTGGAGTGCTTATCCACCAGTTACTTCCTCATTGGTTGAGACACAGAAATGTAAGGAACAGTAGGCTGCAGATGGCCTCCAGGGAAGACAGAGTAGAACATGGGCAGGACAGCATTGGCTAAGAAGTGTGGTTAGAAACAAGTATCAACAGTGAGAAGGTCTACTAATTGTTTTAAATTCTACGGAAGACCGCACAGAATCCACATGTACACACAGGCCATCATCGTAAGATAGTAGAGCAGAACTCAATAAATTGAGCATTATGACCTGGTAACTTTTAAAAAAAAAAATTTTAACATTTATTTATTTTTGAGACAGACAGAGACAGAGTGTGAGCAGGGGAGGGGCAGAGAGAGAGGGAGACTCAGAACCCGAAGCAGGCTCCAGGCTCCGAGCTGTCAGCACAGAGCCCGACGCAGGGCTCGAACTCACGAACTGTGAGATCATGACCTGAACCGAAGTCAGCCGCCCAACCGACGGAGCCACCCAGGTGCCCCTGAGGTGGTAACTTTTGTTTTTTCATAGCCTTCAAGTCCCCCATCACCCATCACAAAGAATACACACTTGGTTCTAATGTAATTAAGCGAATCTCCAGACATATCTGTGGGCACACAGATTCCACTGGGATTTCATAAAAGATAGCCTAGGTCCAGATTTATAATCTGTTAAAATTGTTTTTGAGTTTATTTACTTATTTTGAGAGAAAGAGCATAGCAGAGGAGAGGCAGAGAGAAGGAGAGACAGAATCCCAAGCAGGCTCCGTGCTGTCAGCGCAGAGCCCGACGTGGGGCTTCAACTCACGAACCTTGACGTCATGACCTGAGCTGAGATCAAGAGTTGGACGCTTAACCGACTGAGCCACCCAGGTGCCCCGATTTATAATCTGTTATATTGTACAAGCTAACATTCCTTCCTACTGTTTTAGAAGTTGACAAATGTACAGTCTGTGTCTGCTTGCTGTGATCATGACAGAGATTTGATAGCATCTTGGAACAACATGCTTCCCTTTGCTTCCACCCAGAGCTGCTCTGTTCATGTCTGTAGAATATGAGCAGACAGGCCTCTTGATTATTTCTGATGGCCATTTCACGTGTCCCTCACTGGCCTTCCCCTATTTGTTGAAATAGATTTTTAACATAACGACTCCTTTGTGAGTATCTATTTTCATGTCATTAGTAGTTGCTTGGGCTTCTGGGCTCCAAATGGCTCCTTTCTCTCTGGGGCTACCTGTTTCTTTACTCAACCAAAATATTACTTGCTTTTTTTAATTCCTTTATTGAATTCAACATTTTGCAACCCTCTGGTGTTGTTTATCCTGGCCCCTGGCTGCCCGCTGAGATGTCTCACTCAGACATGGTTTCTGCTCTTGCAACATTTTGCTTAGGTCCAGAATTTCTTCACTTTAAACTAACATGATGCTGCTGTATTGTTAGATCCTTAGTGAAAGTTGGGGAGTAACAGAAGGGACTTTGAGCTTAGGATAGGAATCATATCAGAATGTAGTTTCAAGTGGTTATCAGTGCTCAGCCATTTCCCAACACGGGGGCACTTGGAATGTGCTCTTTTTCCTTGGGTGCAGCCTGTTCATACGAAACTGGGGTCCCTCCTCACCCTACATGACCTGTCCACTCCTTCCCTCCATTCCCTGGGCCCATAACCACAGTGTGATAGTCTACCAGACAGGAGAACCCAAAGCAATCACTACCTTCTTTTGCAGAATAGTTAAGGTTTCCTTTGTGTGAGCATCACTGATCTCGACTTTGCCTGGGCCTGGGAAAAATTTTTGTGATCAAGAAAGTCTTTAATATGAGCACTGCCTACCTAGATCCCCAGGTCCCCAGGTCCCCATCACGGTCATCACTGACAGTGAACAGAAGCTTCAAAATTAGATTTTTCTTTGATGTATCTCAGATAAAATGCATGGCAGGTCATTCATTCATTCAACAAATAACTACAGAGCAAATACTCCTTTCCAGGAATTCTTCTAGGAATTGAGCAATAAAGCAACATACAAGGTCTCCCTTCACTTACCTTTATGTCACCAGTCTCTGTGAGTGGGAGGAACCACACTCAAGCATGTATCTCCAGTGTCCACAGCAAACACTATTACTTCCTCTCTCAAAAAAAAAAATTTTTTTTTTCTCTAAAATGTATGTGGACTTCTCCATCCTTTCCCCAAAGACTGAAGTATCTGTGAAGTCTATCATTTTGGTATTAAGTTATACCAGCTTTCTTTTCATTAAGGTTTTCATGATTTATCTTTTTTTGTATATTTTCTTATTTTCTGAATTTCTGCATTCTTATATTTAAGGTGTACTACTGGAATAGTTAGAATTACATTTTGTCTTTTTTTTTTTTTAATCCAGTCTGGACAGTATTAGTCAAGTAATTGGAATACTTAGTTCATTTATATTTCTTTTTATAAGAGAACAAATCTACACCTTTCTTTATTTACTTTTCAGTTAGTTTAAATCCTTGGAGGGTACAGCATCACACGGATTCTGTGGCCAATGGCTTTAGCAGGAAGGTTGCTTTGGAATTTGGCACGAACCGTGCCAGTGTTTCCATGAGCATGAGTTACTTTTCCCCAGGTTTCTCTGCTTTTGTTCAGTTTGCCACCAGGAGTCACTGTGTTGTCCTCTGCTTTGTACACATCAGCACATCTCTTGCCTAGACTGAATTTCATTTCGAGCACAAACACCTTCAATTTTAAGAAGATTTGGGTGCCCCCTCTGGTTCTGGAGACCCCACTTACAGCCAGCAAAAATGGCTTCGGATCAGAGCCTTCCAGACATATTTGTCACTTCAGGAGTCCTGTTCCCAGCAGGTTCCAAGATGGCGGAAAAAGCTAGTTCGTTTACATTTAATGTAATTTCTGATCTAACAGACCATTTTATGACGTATTTTCTGCTTGTTTCATCTGTTTTAAGTTTTCTTTGACTCTTCATTATGACTTATTTTGAATAAATAAGAATTCCTTTCTCATTTTTACTGTTAGCCTATTAGTCATACATTCTTTCACTCTTTGTGACTAATGTGGAACTCGCATCCATTCTTCACTTACTGTCGTCTAGTATAAACTACTACCTGTGCCACTTCCCATACAATCCTAGGACCTCAGAACATGTTAACTCCACTACTGCCATTTCACTTTTAGTGTTAATGCCATTGTGGATTTCATACCTGTTACATTTTAGATGACCCAAGACATTATCCTCATTATTTTGCACAATTAATATTAATTTATATTTTTCCCAGATGTATATATGGACATTTAGCTTATTAAAAACTTTTGATTTCTCCATTTTATGAACTTAAATGGAATCATCAAGAAGAATTTAACAAAAGTCAGAACATAATTATTAAATAAAAGGTGTCTTCTTAATCTCTTAAGTACCAATAAAATTCTCTTTGGCATGTCAGGGCCAGCACGTAGGTTATGACAGCTGTTAGCACTTTGCCCTCTATCTAACTGCCTCTTTTTGCAAGGAGATTGGTAATACTAATCAGATAGGGGTGGTGTTTTGACTCATTTTTTTCACATGAATAGCGGGTCCTCCTGGACTATTCGTTTCCCTTCTGTTTCCCAGATCTCAGGCATGCAGCTTCCTTCGAACACCAGCCTGTTCCTCTGGCCTCATCTGATGGCAAGGGTACTGTGGGTGGGCTCCCTGCTGGCGTATGAACAACATGATATCACGGATGTTGACTCCGTCTTCTTTGCGTCTACCATTAGTGCTTATCATGGAGTCTGGCATTTAATAGGCAATGATGGATGTTTTCTGAATGGGTGAATAAATTGATGAATGACTGAACAAATGAGCAGCACTCAGTTATGCCAGTGTCTGGTGAAGCACTCTACCAGGCACTGAGATCCCTACCATAGGTGCCCACTCGGCCTCCTTCTGGCTTTGCAGCTGTTTTTAACTGGAGCAGGCTGGGGGCGGGCTATCGTGGGGGTCTGCTCATGTGCATCAGGATGTACTCCTGGCCTTTCCTCTGCTCCTTCGGTGGATGTTCCCAGCAGCCACCAAAATGATCTGCCCTGGGGAATGGCCCAGAGAGGGACACTAGCCCTGTAAACCTGGGAGCAAAGCCCAGCTTCCCCTGCCCTCCCCCACTATTTTTTCACCACTTTGTCCAAAGAAAAAAAAATTAAGAAAGAAACAAGAGACAGAAACTGTGCAAGATAGAGAAAAGATCTCATTCAACAAATGTTTTTTAAACCAACACCAAATATCGGTTGCCAAATGCACAATACGTAAAGAGTGTGGCATTTTCTACTATAAATTAATGTTTAAAATTATTAAGGATGAGTATAAACTTTCAAAGAATGCCCTTCTATGATACTTTCTTCCAAAAATATTGCATATTTTCCTTGCAGAGAGTGGGGAAAAAAATGCCACTCTAACTGCAATAAGTACATTTTCAAATAAGTGTAATATTATATGTTATTGTTTACTGTACTTAAAGACCAAAAACACAAGAAAGGCTCCTACTTGATCATTTCTGTGTGCTGCCCCTGTAGTCTTTTGTACATGACATTTTACAGATGCTATTTCTCAATCCATCTTTATGATAGTTTAGAATCGCTAAAGGGGATTGGATGGTCATCACAGAGGAAATGAGATATTTGAAAATATTTGACTATCTCATTTAGGAAATGTGGAGTATTTGTTGACTTTCTGAAATGCAATAAAGCTTGTACTTTATCTCTCAAATGAACAGGCAGGCGAAAATGAGTGTTTTCTATCTCAGACTGACCGTTGGTTTCTGGCATTTTTATATCATTTCTGCTTTACTACTTTAAAATCAAAGTAGATAAATAATACCCTTGGGGGAAATAACTTTGCCTTCCTTTATTCCCCACTCTGAAGAACACACACTCAGAACTCAATAAATAATATAACACACTCTGACCTTAGAAATTTTGATTTTTTTTTTCAACATGTATTTCTACACTCCATATGGTAGCTTGTTGGACAGAGTCCTCAGATTGGCCCCACTGCAGATCGGCGGTGGTTTCCAATATCGCTGGGATGTTACCTTAATGATTTGAAATCTCTCGGTCTTTCTCCCACGCCTCGTTTCAGGAGCGTCTCCTGCTGTCTCTTTTGCCGGCTCACATAGCCATGGAGATGAAAGCTGAGATCATCCAGAGGCTGCAGGGCCCCAAAGCCGGCCAAATGGAAAACACAAACAACTTTCACAACCTGTATGTTAAGCGACACACCAACGTGAGGTATGTACGTCCCTCTGTCCCCGCTCCTCAGCGAGTCTGGGGAGCCATTCGCCAGACGGGGGACATTTTCACCTGGGAGCTCGTGTCTTCCCAAGTCCTACCTCTGCTGAAACTGTTAACACAATTCCACCCGCCCTTCTGCTGCCTCTTGGGTTCTTCACATGAAGAGAAGAAAATAGAATCTTCTTTATGGTATTAGATTGTGTTGTCCATCATGGCCCTGCTTTCTATGGCTGACCTTCCTTCCCAAGAGAGAGAGGTGGTTTCTGGAGTGCTTATTCTAGGAAGCTCATGGTCAGATCTCACGGCATCCCCGGAGCCCAGCACGCTCAGCATTGTAGTAAGATTGAAGGTAGGGTCAGTGGGCTCTTGATATAAGAACCGATTCCTCAAGACGAGCTTGGCAGGGTCAAGGCCTCAGTGAAGCTAGCATTTCCTGTCCATCAGGAATGATGGGCTTCTGGGGTGTGGCCAACCAGTGACCAGTATCACAGGGGACTGATAGGCACCTTCATTCATTGATGGTGAAAGTTCCTGCTTTCCAAGTCTCCCATAGTCTGTCCCGTCTCTTCCCAGGGAGCCATTCCTGAAATCACAGTACTTGGAAAACCAGCATGTTACCAGCATAGGATTGAGGTCCAGAAGGAGAACCGTGAGAGGCCTCCTTCTCCCCTAGCTCCAGAGAGGAGCAGTGCAGGCTCTCACTTCAGCATGGGGAGGGGGTTTCCTCCCATGCTGCCCATCTCCCAAATGCAGGACACAACCCTTCCAGACATGGGTGCCCGGTCCCTCACTCCTCTCTGACTCCCCTCGCCCCCGTTCCTCATACAAAAAGCCTTTGGTCTTTGTCCTTACAAAATGGATGTCCTTACATCCATTCAACTATATTGCAGTGATGCTTTTTATTCTCACCAGGTTATCTCCATAAGTACCTTGTGCATCTGTTCTCATTCATTCATTCCACCTTCATGTTATCACCCACCCTGTTCAATAGTTCAAGAACTACAACCACAGACACATCTACAATTTGCTGGGCATTGACGAATTGCCTTTTGCTCTCAAGCCCAGACCCTTTCTGGTGCATGATGCTGGCTTCCAGTCTAGTTGCCTCAAGTCCATGACTTTTGAAGTTCATTATTAAGAAACATGCTTAACTGCAATTGAAACACACAGCTAAGACAAATCTCAGTTTGACCTCAGAATTTAGGATAGGTGCGTAGAGCTAGTGTTGAACGTGGCCCAAGCATGCACAGAGCTAAATGTATGATGAGAAATGCATCTTGGGACGGGAATCACAGAAAAAAGTTACATATCAGTAGGAACTAAGGAAGCATTGGATAAATGAAGAATCAGAGGTAAAAAAAAAAATTTTTTTAAGTCCTTAGCATTTTGAGAGATTAAAAAAAATAGATGTATTTCAAGAACATTCACACATGTTAAGGAGTAAGATTATTTAAAACACTGGCCTGCCTTCAGGTTTTTAAGTGTTTCACCTAAAAAATTAAAGAAAAAAACATTCTCACACTATCTAACAAGGTGTATTAACACTAGAAATTGCCCTTTCCAGACTTAGCTGTCCAAAAATCAGCAATATCTCTCCTATCTCAGGAAATACTTCTAAGTCACACATGGAGTATTTAAAACATGTGAAGATAAATGCAGCTGTGTCTAAACAGGGTCCCAGAACATCTTTAAGTACCTGTGATACAATCCAGGAACAGAGAGACCTGTAAAAAATGAGTGGCCATGCCACCAACCTCAGGCCGATGATGAAGGCTCCCATGCCGTCTTAGTTAGCACTTTCTACGTAACAGAGTATCCCCCAGACCTCGTGGTGTAAAACATCAATAGACACCATCTCACAGTTTCTGTTTGTCAGACTTTGAGAGCAACTTAGCCTGGTGGTTCTGCCTTACACTGAGGATTCAGGCCTGCCGTTGGGCAGGCTGCTGGGGGGGTGGGGGTGGGGGATCTGCCTCCGAGGTGGCCCCTCAGATAATTTGCAGTTTATCCCAACTGTTGGCTGGAGGCCTCAGTTCCTCATCCTTGGGCCTGTTCGTAGGTTGCTTGAGCGCTCTTACAACACGAAAGCTCACTTCCCCAGAGCAAGGGATCCAAGAGAGAGTCAAGGGGAAACCGCAATTCTTTTATGTTCTAGCCTTTGGAAGCCATTTCTCGAATTTCTGCAGCATCCTTTTGATGACGCAGGTCACCCCTATGCGAGTCCCTGTGTGGGGGAGGGACAGTACAAGAATGTAAGTACCAGGAAGTGAGGCTCGCTGGCACCATCTTGGAAGCTGACTGTGGAGGCAAAGGGTCGGCGAAGCAGCTTGAGGAGGTGCCTTCAGAGATTGTCTGGGACACGTTTGCAGTGTTGGATTCCATTTAAATTTATAAAGGATAGTCGGGACGCTTAAGTAACTTAAATACCTAAAACTTAAAAAAAATGTAAACGCATACATAAATGGCATGGAGTACAAATTATTTTCATAAGACATATGAAAACGTATGGCTTTTTCATCCTGGACGGGCCAGACATAAGCAAAGAGGCAGACATGGTATGTGGATATTACAGAGAGTCCAGATGATACCGGAGGGTTTTTTAATTTTTTTCAATGAGAATTGTTCGTTTTGTACACAGTAAAGATGAGTTAACTTTTAGTTCTGCTTCAGCCATTCACTCAACAAAATGTTTCTTCTCTGTTAATACATACTAGCTCTTTACTCCCTAATGATGACGATAATAATGTTAATAATAATGAGGAGGAGAGGAATTTATAGATATGAGGGTCGCAGCTATCCGTTGCTTCCCAAATCCTGAATCTCAAACTGCCAGCAGGAATTTTAGAATTCTTTCTCAGGCCCTTATACAAGCAAACAGAAGCATACTCCACTGATAATCTGAATCAGGCCAGTGTCATGAACTCTCAGGGCGAACACCTCATGAACCAGGGAGGGAGGGTGGGACTGGCCATGAAGGAATAAAGGTGATCAGTCCGAATGGACTAGAATGGACAAAGTGTGCCATGTGACTTTTTCTTCTCCCATTTTAATTATAAAAACTCAGCATCAAAGAAAACATTTTTAATGGGAACGTTTGGCAAAATGTGTATGAATTTCCTATCTGGGGAGATGCCGTTTTTCTTGCAAAATATAAACGTAGATGTTAAATAAAGCTATATACTGTTTTAATGGACAAAAGTATCATTACTTCTTAACAAGTATAAACCTGCACACGCTGCCCCCCTTCCTCCCACAGTATCCTGTACGCAGACATCGTTGGCTTCACCCGGTTGGCCAGTGACTGCTCCCCAGGAGAGCTGGTCCACATGCTGAACGAGCTCTTTGGAAAGTTCGATCAAATTGCAAAGGTGAGTGTTAGTGAGTCCCTTCCACTTGGAGGATTTATAAAATCTTGGCTCACTTTTTCTCTGGTCCCTTATCAACCTTTGGCTTTTGCGTAAAGCACTATTTAGGAATAGTGTTTATACATTCATTGGGTATACTTGCCATTGGGCCCTGATGAGCCTCGGCCCTTTCTTGGGGATGAGAAACGTTGTAGCACAGAATTAGCAGGTTTGCATCTATATTTAAAACTTCTGCTTAGACAGAACTCAACACACATATAGTAAATATGTTCAAGATGGTAAGATTTAAGATGCACATCCCTCTGCACGGTGCTGTTCTAGGCTTCTCTTTTTAGGCATTTCGATGTCAGGAGTTGGAAACGTGATTGCCCCTCATCCGGTTGTAACCCGTCCAGTTGTAATTCATGTACCCAGCACTCTGGAAGAACCCCTAGAATAAATAGGATGCCTATTTTCCACCTAAGCCCATTATTTACTATTGTAAAAATTTACTGTTGAAAAAATTCACTCATATCCATTAACCCTTGTGCCCCCTGAACAGAAATGTAAGTTCACTGTTTGCCATTCATTTGCTCGTGGATGGGAAATTTCACCGAGAGGAAATGGCGACAGGTAATCTGAAATCCACACTACAACTTGCGTATCTGCTGGAACCATTAGGGTTCCTTGTGGGAAGAGCGATAAACACTTTTTTCTTCCTTGCTAGCCCTTTACTTCCATCTCATAACACATTACTGGTCAGCCTCATTCTCTCTTGGAATTGTTTCCAGCAAGAAAGACTTCATTATGCTTATTGAAATGAATTATTTATAGAGGGAAGACAGAATTGGTCCCAAATTTAGTTCGCTGCAAGATTTACCTCACTTTTAAACCATACAGAACATTCCACCCAAGCCTCTTTGGAATAAATGTGGCGTGTTGATGTTCACAGAGTCACTCCTGGGTCAGGCTCCCCGGGAGATGCCTTATGCTGCCTGCCTGGCCATGGTGGATCTCACTGGGGATTTTAAAAAATCAGAGTGTAGCACTGCTTTCTTCCTTTACCAAACCAAAGGAAAAAGTTGAGTTTTTTTGGATACTTATTTTTTTTTTATAAACTTTTTTATGTTTACTCATTTTTCAGAGAGAGACACAGCACAAGCAGGGGAGGAGCAGAGAGAGAGGGAGGCACAGAATCCCAAGCAGGCTCCAGGCCCCGAGCTGTCCGCACAGAGCCCAATGCGGGGCTCGAATCCATGAGATCGTGACCTGAGCCAAAGTCGGACGCTTAACCAGCCAAGCCACCCAGGCGCCCCTGGATGCTCATTTTTTAGAAGATTGTTTAAAACATAAATAATGTCTTAAAAGTTGGAATTAATAAGAGATCATTTTTGTCACATTAGGAAGAAACATGCCAGTCTGGGTGGGTGATAACATGGCGTTCTTCCTCTGTGCAAGTCTCCGTGTCAGTATCTCCCCTTTTTATAAGGACACCAATCATAGTGGATTAGCCGCCCACCCAACTCCTGTATGACCTCCTCTTAATTAGTTATATCTGTAATGAGGTCAAGTTCAGAGGTACCAGGTGTTAGAACTTCAACATACGAAATTAGGGAAGACAAAACTCATTGCTCATAACAGAAGTACTTACTGTGACTTCCTGTTCCTCTCTGATGATTTTAACAAAGGAATGTCCAGGCAATACCAGGGTACAGCCTAGGATGGCTTGGTCCATCCACTGTTGGTCACAGAGGGAGCATGTTTTGGGTACGAGTTCATGCCTCGTGGTTACATAACTTGGAGGTGGCCAGCATCGTAAGCAAACGGCTCAATCAACTGAGTGAATTCTACATAAAGCACATAACTGAACTGAGGAACTCCAAATCGTGGGTCATTCACTGTTACTTTTTAAAACATTTTAACCACTTTCTTGAGGTATAATTGACATACTACCAAAAACTATACATATTTAATATGTGACATGTAATGAGCCTGGGGATAAGCGTACACCTGGGAAACCGTCACCACAGTCTATGCCATTCACAAACCCACCACATACAAAAGTCTCCTTTTGTCCTCCTTATTTCTGATCGATGATGATGTGCTTAAAACACTTAACATAAGTTCTGCCTTCTTAGCACAGCTTTAAGTTTACAGCCCAGTATTGTTAACTATGGACACTATGCTATACAGTAGATCCCTAGCACTGACTCATCTTATGTAACAAAAGCTGTACCCTGGGGCGCCTGGGTGGCTCGGTCGGTTGGGCGTCCGACTTCGGCTCGGGTCATGATCTCGCGGTCTGTGGGTTCGAGCCCCGCGTCGGGCTCTGGGCTGACAGCTCGCAGCCCGGAGCCTGCTTCGGAGTCTGGGTCTCCCTCTCTCTCTGCCCCTACCCTGCTTGTGCGCTGTCTCTTTCTCTCAAAAATGAATAAATGGAAAAAAAATTAACAAAAACTGTGTACCCTATGACTGACACCACCCTATTTTCTCCTTCCCCTAGGCCTGGCAACCACCTTTCTACTCTCTACTTTTGTGAACTTGACTATCCTAGATCCCTCATACAAGTGAGATCATGCCCTATCTACACGCTGGATATCCTAAATAAAGTCAGGCTTATTTCACTTAGTAAGCTGAGTTAAAAGGCACACGAAAAGGACCAGACACAATGACTAATTTGGATTTATTCTTGGGATGCAAGGATGGTTCAACACACAAATCAATCAGCACGATAGACCACATTAACAGAATGAAGGATAAAAATTACATGATCATCTCAATAGATGCAAAAAATGCTCTTGATAAAATTAAATACCTTCTCATGATAAAAACTTAACTAGAGGCACCTGGGTGGCTCGGTCGGGATAAGTGTCTGACTCTTGACTTCAGCTCAGGACATGCTGTCATGGTTCGTGAGATTGAGCCACGCATCAGGCTCTGCACTGATAAGTGTGCAGTCTGCTTGGGATTCTCTCCCTCTCTCTCTCAGTCCCTCCCTAACTCATGCATGTTCTCTTTCTCTCAAACTAAATAAATAAACATTTTTAAAAAAACCTCTTAACTAATAACATATAGAAGAAACTCACCTCAACACAATCAAGCTATATATGAAAGCCTATGGCTAACTTTCTACTCAATGGAGGAGAAGAGATAGCTTTTCTTCCAAGATTGGGAACATGGCAAGGATGTCTGCTCCCACCACTTCTGTTCACCATAGTACTGGAAGTCCTAGCCAGACCAATTAGGCAAGAAAAAGAAATAAAAGGCACCCAAATCAGAAAGGAAGAAGTAAAATTATCTGTTTCCATTGTATAACCTTGTGTACAGGAAACCCTTAAATGTCCACAAAATTTGTTAGAGCTTTTAGATGAGTTTGGTAAAGTTGCAGGATACAAAATCAGTGTACGAAAATGAGTTCCATTCCTTTATGCTGATAGTGAAGTGTCTGAGAAGGAAATGAAGAAAATAGTCCCGTTTACACTCGCATCAAAAAGAATAAAATACGTAGGAATAAACTTAGCCAAGCAGGTGAATGCCCTGTATGCCGAAAACTATAAAACATGGATGAAAAAAGAAATCTAAAATGACAGATAAATAGAATGACATTTCATGTTCAAGGGTTGGAAGAACTAATATTGCTAAAACGTCCTTCCTACCCACAGCATCTCCAGATTCAACGCAATTCCTATAAAAATCCCAGGGGCGTCTCTTACAGAAACAGAAAAGCAATCTAAAATTCACATCAAACCACAAAAGACCCCAAAGAGCCGAAGCACTTTGAAGCAAGAAGAACAAAGCTGCAGGCATCACACTTCCTGTTTTCAAAATGTATTGTGAAGATACAGAATCCAAGCAGTAGGATACTGGCATTAAGAACAGACATACAGGGGGGCCTGGGTGGCTCGGTCGGTTGAACGTCTGACTTCAGCTCAGGTCATGATCTCACGCTTCATGGGTTCGAGCCCCGCATCGGGCTCTGTGCTGGCAGCTCAGAGCCTGGAGCCTGCTTTGGATTCTGTGTCTCCCTCTCTCTCCGCCCCTCCCTTGCTTATGCTCTGTCTCTCTCTCTCTCTCTCTCAAATAAATAAATAAATAAATAAATCGTTTTAAAAAAAAAAGATATACAGACCAATGGAAGAGAATCAAGAGCCCAGAAATAAATAAATAAATAAATAAATAAATAAATAAATAGACAAACATTTGATTAAACTTATCAAAGATAAGTTATATCTTATATATATATATATAAGATATATATATATATACATATATATATATATATGTAGTCAACTGAATATGCAGTCAACTGATCTTTGATAAGGATGCCAAGAATTCACTTTTATTAAACTTGGTGTTTTCAAGATTCAGGATACGTATTTAGGAAGTATGAGACAGAAGCCCTATTAATACATAATTGCTTGCCTTTTTATTACTTAATGATATTTGTAATCAGAAATTACCAAGCTCCATAGAAAAGTATGAAAATATGCCCTAACTTGTGCACTCTCTATCAGACAGGGAAAGAAATATGAAGAATCTTCAAGAAACCTAACACCTACTTGAGAACAAGAAAATGTTATGTTCGTTTTTATTATTTCAGATTTGTTCAGTTTATATGCAAGCCTGTGTTAGTGTTACGAAAGAAAAAAAACCTGTGTTTGGCATATCTTTCGGTTTTTGCTTCTTTTTTCTTTCCTTTTCTCTTTTCCTTAGTGGTGAGTCTGTAAAGTAACTAGAAAAGTTAGAAATGCATGTAGGATTAATGCATATGAATGAAGTTAATCTCAATATCATAATATAAAAACAACTGAGGCATGAAAAATAACGAGTCCAACTTTGTATCAAAAGTTTAACCTGAGGTCAGAATTACATTTGAAATTACTTGGCCATGTTGGGTGGTAACTTTTTGTATTGTGGAGATGTTTATCAGAAGCTATATTCTGCAGGTAAGAATCTACTTCAGTTTTAAAATAAATGAAGGGGCACCTGGGTGGCTCAGTTGGCTAACTGTCCGACTTCGGCTCAGGGCATGATGTCACAGTTTGTGGGTTCGAGCCCCGCAATAGGCTCTGTGCTAACTCAGAGCCTGGAGCCTGCTTCAAATTCTGTGTCTCCCTCTCTTTCTGCCCCTCTCTCTCTCTCCCTCTCAAAAATAAACATTACATATTTAAAAATAAAATAAAATAAAATTAAAACAAAATAAAATAAAAACCATGAGTATAGTAGGAAATGACATGCGATTGTAATTCCAGTCAAGTTCCAGTCATCATTTACTTTCCTTGGAATATTTCACTTCACCATCAGTATTTGGGATGTTTGGACTGAAGAGAATGATCTTATACTCTTCTGCTGCTGTTAAGTGTAAATCATTCCAGAGCATTCTCTCTGCTTTCCTTTCCTTCCCCTTTTCCTTCGTCTTACTGCTTCAGCACATGGCCATGGGGTGGCTCATTCTTGTTGGGTGATGAAGGGAAACCCAACCGCTGGTCATTTCTGTCCCCACAAACCCTGGTGACGGCCACGCCGTGTCAGTAGAAATAGCACCTGATGATGATATTCGGAAAGTCTAAACCAGATGTAAGCTCTGAGTGCAATTCTGTGATCTCTTCTTCCAGGAGAATGAGTGCATGAGAATAAAAATTTTGGGAGACTGCTACTACTGCGTGTCCGGACTCCCCATATCTCTCCCGAACCATGCCAAGAATTGTGTGAAAATGGGACTGGATATGTGTGAAGCCATAAAGTAAGTGTAATGCTCAGTAGGACCCTTTTTAACTGTTTAATACTCTCAAGTTAGAATGCTCACGACTGTTTCTGTTTTTCTCTCTACTGGGATTAAACACATTACTGTGCATTTAAATGTAAGGCTCAGAGACTCAGTTATTGGTGTCTGAGTAACTGGGTCCAGAGTAAGACTTCTCCAAGTGTATTGTTACCACTAGCCTTAGCGGAGAGCAACACGAAGATAGATATCTATGGGCAGGGATGGTTTGGGTGGTTTCAAGAGTGACTTTTTTTTTCATTTAAATATCTGCTCTGAGCTTAAGTCTGTGCTCTTATCATGTGACAAAAATTTTCTTCTTTTTTTTTTAAGTTTTTATTTAAATTCTGGTTAGTTAGGGGTTCCTGGGTAGCTCAGTTGGCTAAGTGTCTCACTTCGGCTCAGGTCACGATCTCACGGTTCGTGGGTTCGAGCCCCGCATCAAGCTCTGTGCTGACAGCTCAGAGCCTGGAGCCTGTTTCGGATTCTGTGTCTCCCTCTCTCTCTGCCCCTCCCCTGCTCGTGTTCTGTCATTCTCTCTCTCTCTCTCTCAATGATAAATAAACGTTAAAAAATTTTTAATAAAAAATTTAATAAAATACTCTGGTTAGTTAACATACAGTGTAATGTTAGTTTCGGGTATACAATGTAGTGATTCAAATACTTTTATATAAACAATTTCTGGCAAACAGTATGGCTAAACTCAGGGTGTCAGAGAGAAAGTAGTTTTTATCATCAGACCACAATTAATATAAAAATCTAGTCCAAAATTACTGGATCTAGTCAAAAATGCTCAGTTCTATTAATTTAATTTCAGTTTATATCCATAGTGTATGTTTTCGTCATAATTTTAGAGAAAATTTACTTACATAGAATAATATTATGGTGACAAATGCCGGCTAAAAGTGTGAGGTATAGAGTTAATTTTTTATACCAGTGCCATAATATGCTCTCATAATGCCTTTGGTAGAAGCCAGAATATTCTTCCAAATGGTAAAAGCTCTTGCTTGTTGTTTGTAGGATTCAAAGATTTTAGTTTTTTGGGTTTTTTGATTGCCTATTTTGGTCGAGTGACTTTACCCCCTCCTCCACACATTTTCAGTCTAAACAGGACAGGAATTATGGTTGATGTTCCATCTCCTTGCCCCAGAGTAAATGGGGCTTTCAGTGAGAAAGCAACAAGTCAAGCAGTCACGTGTTTGGCCATTGTATATACTAGTCATGTGATGAAATGGCCTGCAACGTTTGTGGGGGCTTTCCCAAGGCTGTCCAGGAATAAATACTGAAGCCCGCACTGCCTCCACTGAGTGTGGGAAGCCTCAGTTGTTCAGATCCCAAGCTTAGACAACTGTGGGCAGAACAGCGTTGGGAGACAGATGAAGTAAGTGGAACGGAAGAAAGAACTGAAGAAGGATTAGTCTGCTTCCCACCCAAAATCCATCATGTGGGAATCACCTTGTTCTTCCTGCTTCTTCCCATAAGTAACTCGTTTGTCTTCTCCGACATGAAAAATATTTTTACTTTGTGCCCATAGTAATTAACTATTTTGGACACCATCGGTCTAGACCATGTGAGTGAATCTAATCAGTAAAGCTAATAGGTTTTCTCAAATTTATAACCTGTCCCCGGAGGCAACCCCAGTGTTAGTTTTGAACACGGGATGAAATGGATTCTAGTGAAGGAAAGCATTTTCTTCTGGATTTCTTTTTCCAGTTGATGTGGAAAGACTTTGTAAAGGACAAATATATTTATTGTGTGCATGAGTAATATATTGGATTAAACAACCCACCCTTTTACTAAAATTTTACTTCTGCTTTTGAAGCAACTGTTTTCCAGTTCTGCTATGTTTTCCTTACTCCAGCATGTTGAAGAGCTTCTCGGAGAAAGAATGTTTACATTCTGTGCATTCACATGTCACCAGTTCATCAGTAATTTTTTTCTGTTCTATTTTTTTATTGTGGTAAAATATACATAGCATAAATGTTGCCCTTTAACAAGTTGACATGTACAATTCCGTGGCATTAAGCACATTTAAAATGTGTGCAGCCATCACCACTATCTACTTCCAGGACTTTGTGGTCTCCCAAGCAGAAACTTCATACCCATTAAGCAAGAACTCCCCTTCCCCTCTCTTCCCAGCCCCTAGTAACTCCTTTTCTACTCTCTGTCTCTATGAATTTGCCTTTTCTAGATATTTTGTATGAGTGGAGTCACAATATTTATTGTTTAAGAGTATGGCTTATTTCACATAGTATCACATTTTCAGGGTTCATCCACGTTGCGCAATGTCTCAATACTTCATTCCTTTTATGGTGGGGCATAAGATCCCATTGTATGTATATATCACGTTTTATTTATCCATCCATCATAGATGCATAAGTACTATCTCACACGTCCAGAATCTCAGTAATGTTAAAAGATTTGAGGAAACTTGCCAGAACTCTTGCTTATTAAACTAAATTTAAGCTTCAAATTAGGCAACGGTTGTGTGTCTCCATGAGCTGCTACTCCTTGACCAAGAGCTTTCACATTGTCTCCCTGGTGTAGGTCATCTGTTCAGCTCATATGCATTTGACAAAATAATCAGTAATAGGTTATTTTGTTGCACTTACAATAAAGGGCAGGAAAAGAGAGGGCATCTCAGCAAATGTCAGGAATTATTTGTTCTTCTAAAATACAAGGGCAAATATTTCTGTTCCCACTTATTGAGCCATACGATGAGGATGAATGCAAGAATTCTAAGTTTTTAAGCTGGTGGACAGAAAGGGTACGCTTGAACATAGAATTTTGCCATATTATCTCAGGTTTTTCCTAGGAACCAGCAACATGGATCAAAGAACATTTGTCTGTATTTTTCTTCCGTGTTTGGACCTCCACACCTGTTCAGCACCTCATTCTCTATTAGCCAAGCACCACAGGGAAGCACGTCAGCTGTGGTTTGGAATCTTCCCAAGGCTTAGAGAGATTTTTTTTCCCCCTGTCATGAAAGTGTAAACTGTTTTTAATAAAAAAAGTAATATGCAGAGCCCTGACTTTATAAGTGACTAGGGTTCCTCTGAAATGGAAGAGATTGTCTACTATAATTTTTTAAGTTTATTTATTTATTTTGAGGCCGGGGGGCAGAGTGCAGAGCATAAGCAGAGGAGGGGCAGAGAGAGGGGGAGAGAGAGGGAATCCCAGGCAGGCTCCATGCATGGGGCTTGAACTCACAAGCCATGAGATCATGACCTGAGCCAAAATCAAGAGTCTAATGCTAAACTGACTGAGCCATCCACGCGCCCAGATTGTCTACTATTATTGCAAGCTTTAAGCAACTATTTCACTATTTTTCTATAGATCACCCAGGTTGCATCCAAATCCATGAAAACATTTGGTCAGTCAATTCATTTGAACCCTTGATCAACCCATCTTTCTAAAAAAGACATAAAGGCCATGGAGGTGGTTTTAAAGAGCCAAATCTTTCACCAGTCAGTTCTGTCAAAGTGGCCAACCACAGAGTGCGTCATCGAACCTCTTATTCCCTCGTGACTTTCTGCTGACCATATTTGATAAACGGAAATGCCACGTGGTTGGAAATGTTCTGTCTCAATAACAGAAAATCTTAAGAACAATTATAGGTTCTACAACAAACTTTTCAGGATCATTATCTCCCAAAGACAGAAACACAATAAATCCTTCAGAAATGGCCAGTAATTCATCAATTACTAAACTTATACCAAGTGTCTATGTTGTACTAGACCCTGAATCCACTGATGGGTATACAAACCACTCAGACCAGGTCTGTGTCTCCATGGGGCTGATACTCTGAGAGCAGATGTGGACACAGATGGGGAGTTTCGACTATACTCAGAGAGGCTGAAGCACAGAGGTGGGGTTCCCACATCAACCCACAAGGAGAACGCAGAAGGCCTTCCCGGATGAGGTCGTGCCTAAGCTGCTCGTGGAAGGCCATGTGACATCTGCGCCCTGTCAGGAAAGAGAGGCTCAGGGCAGTGAGGAGCAGAACTCTTGAGGGACCACCTCGAGCAAAGGCCCAGAGCTACGGCCCATATGGTGCCCAGGCAGCCATACGCACCCATTGCTGATGGAGGATGGAGTGAGGGGGGTGTGCAGCTCTCCAATGTCATGTGGAGGCTCTGGCCCATCATGTGGATGGAAGAGTTTGGATGAATTGCTAGTACCGAATAGGTTGTGATCTGTTTTGTGAAACAGAATGGGATGATAGGGAAAGAGAAAGGGAAGGGAAGAGAGGGGAGGGAGGGGAAGGAACAGTTTTTTAGATTCTTCTTACGGGAAACCATTTCTTTTTACACTGTGGGTCCATTTCTTACCATTTTTAGCTTGTTCAAATGATGTCATTTTATCACTGAAGCATGATATCCAGGCCTACGTCATTTTGAGATGTTTATTTACTGTAGCCCACACCTGGTGACCTTCTCTCTGCTGGGTTGCAATCAATGTCATTGCTTCCTTCCACGTCTCCTCTGGGATAGTTCTCTCCATGTACCGGGCACCTCTCCATACTTGCAGTAATATTTTAATTGATAAATGTATTTAGCTGGCAGAAATAAACAAGCATTTCCATCTGCTGTTAAAGGATGTTCTTCATTTGTCTCTGTAAAGGAGTTGCTAATAGGGTCCTAAAGTATTTCTCAAATGATTTTTTTTAATTAGTTTTTTAAAAATTTTTAAATGTTTATTCAGTTTTTGAGAGAGAGAGAGAGAGCAGGGGAGGGGCAGAGAGAAAGGAAGACACAGAATCTGAAGCAGGCTCCAGGCTCTGAGCTGTCAGCACAGAACCCGATGCACAGCTCGAACTTAGGAACCACAAGATCATGACCTGAGCCAAAGTGGAGGCTCAACCAACTGAGCCACCCAGGCACCCCTAAAGTTAGTTTCTTTTTAATGACACCTTATGCACCATTAAAACTTTTATGGAGTTTTGTTGCTGTTAAAGAATGTGCACGATTGAAGCACTTTGAAGTCATGGTTAGTTTGTTAAGAAATTCCTATTCAGGCTGAAGTCATTATCAGGCTTATTAAATAAGCCATATTGCCCCTTATCGGCAGAAAATATTCATTGGAGGTGTACATTGTGCCGAGTGCTAGAATCCTATATGGCATCTCAGACCGTTTCTGACAATACGAGGCGATGTCACACGATCCTAGGGTGAAAATTCACAGCAGGTGTCCACACGTGACAGGTGCCTGATACACATATTTGTTGAAAAAGTAGAAGTTACAGCCAAAAGGTTACATTAGTGCTGACAGTCTGGCCTGATGTGGCTGGAGAGCCACAGCTTGGGAGCTTTTGGTGTAGTCTGGGAGTAACCAGGAAAAAAACGCCCTTTCTCTTGGCTCAGAGCTGCAATCTTCTGCCCCGGGAAGAAGTCAGGACTGTATTTCCAGCAGTCTGAGAAATTCTGAGTAATAAAATGCCCTGAAAATTGGCCAAGAGTTACAGGAAGAAGACGATATCCCCGGATGGTGACGTTGCCTGCCTTCTCTTTAGGAAAGTGAGGGACGCCACCGGCGTGGATATCAACATGCGCGTCGGAGTGCATTCTGGGAACGTCCTCTGCGGCGTGATCGGTCTGCAGAAGTGGCAGTATGACGTGTGGTCACATGACGTTACCTTAGCCAATCACATGGAAGCCGGAGGGGTTCCTGGGTAAGGCCGGACTGGATTTCTCTCTTCACGCTGTGCGCATGGTTAGAAATGAATGATCAGCAAGAGATTAACAAGGGATTGACTGCTCATGTCTGACGGCTTCTGTTGCCTCCGTTTAGTAGCATGTTATTCCTGCCCTAGTGATCTACATTAATCCAATAAACTTGAACTCTCAAGTCTCACTCAATTCCACTACCCCATGACCTATGGTCAAAAGACTCTGGATATCAGATCCTGAATTATTTTTATTTGCAAATTCGTAAATAGTACCCAAAGGGAAAGATGTTTTCTAATGCAGTACAATGGCATTTCTCTTGACCAATGACCTCTGAAACCAGTACTATTGAAATGAGGACGAGGCAGCAGCTACCTGTGGCTAGAAGAGCATGTTTCAGACAAGAGGATTTTGATGCAAGTGCAATAATTTGGTGAAGCGTGGGAAGCATGGAACTAAGTCATCCATAGTTGTGTGTAGATCAGCATACTCCCAAAAATGCCTCTGGCATATGTTTCCAAAAATATCCTCACACACAAAACTTCAATATGATCGAGTTTTATTGGCTGTAATTCACCACACCCACCATGCAGGTTTCCGTAAACGCAGAGAAGCTCCAAATGTTAATATCTCATGACCTCTGTGAGCATCTATCCAGAGCCCCATTTCATAAAATATAAACCTTACAGTCATTTTTACCAAGAACATACGGCCTTATACAACCTTTCCTTCACTGGGGCGGGAGGGTGGGGGGAGAAGGTATTATTCCTGACATCACAAGTAAACAGAAAAATCTTCATGTGTATCCATGTTTATCTTGATTATGGTTTTAAAATGGAATTTCAGACGTGTTCACATTTCTTCTGTCACCTTGGAACACTTGAATGGCGCTTATAAAGTGGAGGAAGGAGATGGTGACATCAGAGACCCATATTTAAAACAGCACCTGGTGAAAACCTACTTTGTAATCAACCCCAAGGTCAGTACTGTAAAGAGTCTATAATTAGCCTATGACTTCTGTGATTTAAAAGGGAAAAGGGCAAATTACTGATACAGGTAAGTGTTTTTAGTCGAGAATCAGTTTAATGTGCTACTAGTCTTTGCCTCTAAAATTACTGTAAATGCATGCAGCCATTTAATTATGGAACGTGTTTTATAATAAGTTAAAACATTAAAGAAACCATTGGGAAAAAAATGCTTGCTTGTGTGATGAGATTACTGTCTATATGACAGGTTGTATGTGTTAGTCAGCGTTAGGCAATGTATAAGTTAGTCCACGATGCTCCTGAAAGTCCCTCAGTGTGCCCACCCTGGCAGTTGGGAAATTACATAAAGACAGAAGGTTTTGCTCAGGAATTCAGATGATAAAAATCTAATGAGATGAAGTAGGATGAACATACAAGAAGAAGGAAAGGAAGAAATACCCAAAAGATTGGCAACTAAATGTCACAGGTGCGTTCATGTGAGTACATGTATGTGCAGACAAGGTGAACTTGGATGCGATAAAATCCTCCGTTACCTGGAAGACCGTCCAAGCCACCCAGAAAGAAAGTTAGGAGCTGTCTCTTGCTCCGTTCACACCAAATGTCAGGCCAGAGCAAGGGCTTGGAGCTCTCATTTCTCACAGCCCTTCTCAAATTCCTGCCAAATGAGTGTCACTGCTATTTGCAGACTAAGAATCTGCAGCTCCTAGGGGTTATGTAACTTCTCTTACGTCACACAGCTGGTAGGTGCAATATATCAGCAAGAAACAAAATCAACAAGATCAAGTGTATGGATGTTCACTCATGGTAACCTCCCTGAAACTCCGGGCTCCCCTTTGGGAAGACACTTGCAGCTAACTTGACAGTTGATTTGGAGACGGACGAGTGACAGTCAAGAAGACCTGTGGGGTGATAGGCAGAGGGAAGAATCAAATAAATAAATAAATAAATGTGTACAAAGAACATTGTGTTCAGGCAAAGAATACCAGAACACAGATGAGTAAGACCGTTTAGCATCATAAAACAGCCCCAATCTCTAACACCTGTCACTTTAGGAGACCACAGTCATCAAGAAAAAGTTGAAACAGATCAGCCTATCTGGTTTAAGTATTTACTTTATAAAAATGCCCATGAAAATGGCTTATTTTTTCCTAAGTTTAAATTACAGTTATCTTTTGCTATTTGGGGAAAAAAATCACTCAGCTCAAGCAGCTTGTAATACTGGGAACCAATCACACTGAGGGAGTGAGGACAGAAGCCACGGGGAGTGAGGGGGCGATGTGGGAGGAATCGCTTAGTCGGGGCGAGGGGGCAGGAAGGAGAAGTTTTGCCCCTTTGGTATGCCAGGTGTAATGCTTTGTTTCTCACCCCAAGGGGGAACGACGGAGTCCTCACCTCTTCAGACCTCGCCACACCCTCGATGGAGCCAAGATGAGGGCTTCCGTCCGCATGACCCGGTACCTGGAGTCCTGGGGAGCAGCCAAGCCCTTTGCACACCTGCATCACCGAGATAGCATGACCACGGAGAACGGCAAGATCAGCACCACGGTGAGCTCTCCCTGTGTTCCAGAGCGCAGGCGCGCGCCAGACCCAAGCTAGTTTCCTAAACCAGAAGGCTGGGCATCTCCTGTCAGAATAAGTGGTCTGCAGTGAAACAAGCCTAACCCCTTCTCCTCCTTGAAGAGACCCCTTAGAAACAGCTATCGAGGTGTGAATGAGTGCCAGGCTCACCTTGCTAAGGGTTTCAACCAGAGTGATTTTACATTATAACTCTGTAACCCAGGACCAGTTTGCTTACTTGTTATTTAACTCACTTATTAGCAACTAAATACAACTGAACTTTTTGTGGCGGTATTTTGTTTGTTTGTTTGCTCTCAGGAAGTAAGAAAGCCTGCACATCCTAATAAAAGAACAAATGAAGCCATCATGCCCTTGCGGTTTGAAACACAGCATCCAGACTGTCTTTTCATTGTGGAAATGTTCAAGCTGTGTCAGGGGCAGTGAACATTCTATTGTTGTAGCTCCTTATTTATGTCACTCCCAACTTCTAACAGATAATAAAGTGCCAAAGCGCTTTATAACAGGGACACTCTCAATAAGATGGCTGAAATGCAGAGAGAAAATAGAAAGACCCACAGGGGGCCAGAAAACTGAATACGGCGAAGCACTTAGAATAATCGCAATGACGTTTGATTTTAAAATGATCTGTGAGTAAAATTTCACATACGATGGAGTTAATTGTACTAGGGATGCAGTTGAGGCAGAAAAGAAAATGGAATGTTACATAACCCTCAGGTTGTTAGGCAGCAGCGAACTTTCCCCATCTGCCCTGTGCTCCCTACTCCCAGCAGCTCAGAGTGACAACACCCAAGGCCCCCAGATCCACGTACTTGTTTTGACTTGGTTATATCTTTCCTCTCAACTTCCTTGGTGTTTTTTCCCAACTAACAAGTAAACGTGATCTGACAGAAGATCACACCCATCGGTCAACCAGGGAAACTGCCAGGACAGGTCCAAGAGCAGTTGCCAGTCTGTTGGGAAGCAAGAGACCCTAAGTCGGAAACCAGGCAACCAACAAGATCATCTCCGCTGCTGCTGAGGTCGATGATGATGAAAATGAAATGGAGATGTCTTTGGGAAGGAGATGTCTTTGTGGCGACTCTGGGGTTGTCTCAGAGAAAGAGAGCAGTAAACTGGGGAGGAGGTGGAGAAGATCAGTCCACTGGCCCCAACATAGTAATGAGTTGAAGTCTTCGGGGGGCAGAGAGGAGGCTGATGTGGCAGTTAGTTTCATCAACAGTAAGGAACAGAGGTCATCAAGGATGAGATGCACTGAGGTCATTGTGCGGAATCCATTCTAAGTGTAGTGAGAAGTCATCAGAGGATCTTCAGCAAGGAAAGGGCATGGCATAATTAATGCTTTGGAGTAATAGACCAAGAGTTCAGGGCACCAGGGGAGAGCGATGCCCTGTTATGCTAAGGTTTTAGTTGCGGAAGGAATGAAAAGCAAGTTCAGGGTCTATAGTTCATGATACAGCTTGGCTGTATCCCTTACCCACTTTGAGAAAGACCCCACGGTCATTCTTATTAATACATTCCAGGGTCAAACAGTATCATTGCCAAAAGTTATTTCTTTTATCTAATCCCCTCTGCAGAACACCACTGACTCCCGATTCAACATTGATAGAGCTGGTAAATAATGCATTATTTTACCTTATGTAATAAACCTTGGAGTTCAGTTATTTTTAAAAATATATATATACCGTACCTTTCCCTAGGCTACCTATGTTTCCTAATCTAATGCTGTAGATAAAGCAGCCAAGAAAAGTTTCTTTGGAGCCACTTGGAGCAGCTTTGTCTCAACTTTTATTTTAATTTCCACCACAAATGTATAAAAGGGGGTCTTCCGGGTTTTCGTAAGTCTACTGAACATGTGGCAGTGGGTCCCCCACTGATAAACCCTGACCAGTGTCCCTCTCTCAGTCCCTTTTCAGAAACTGCTGGCACAATCAGGTGTGGATTTCTTCTTTTCGATCAGTGAGTCATGCTGTTGCATAGTTCACCGAGGGCACCGTCTCTTGACAGCCCAGTTCGGGCATGACGCTTGACTGTACATTTTGTGGTGATGTGTGTGTTTTCAAGAACGTTTGAGTACCTGTCTGACATCAGACTCCATTTTCACAGGATTGTAAGCTGTCTGCAGTAACTCTAGCGGCAGTTGCCTGAGGCCCCTTGTGGGAAATCGTACCTGCAAATATCAGGATATAAATTTTAAAGTTCCAGACAACAACTCTGATAGTTCTAACATCCAGAGTTTATAGATGACACCAACATTCCAAGTATAAACTGAGCTTTTAATCCTTTTCACATTTGTAATTAAGCTATTCTTCTCCACAGGGGTAATTATTTGTTACCTAAATGATGCTTTCCATGATAAAAGGAGAAATAATGTTATAAATGATCATCACTGAAAGATCATTCTTTAAAGCGTGCTTTTGGAAACTAATAACTTTTTTTTTTTAATAGGATGTGCCAATGGGTCAGCATAATTTTCAAAACCGTACCTTAAGGTATGTTATTTGTCCCACTTTTTGATTTTTAAAGGCTTGGGTTTTTTTAAATATTTCTGAAAGTAATTATCATCAATTAGAGTAACTCTGAAGGCCACTTCTTCTAAAAAGAGCAGCTGCTTGTGAAAAGCTCGATTTGATTGTTTTCAGCTTCTAAAAATGTAGTTATTAATGTGACTTTACTAGGTCTAAAAGAGCGAAATGGAAAAAGGCACCTGGTAAATACCTTAGAACTTTAAATTGTTTTCCTTAAAAATGACTCTTCTTAACCTTAATATGTAGTAAAAAAAATTGAATTTTCTTAAAACGAGTATGTTGCTTAAAATTACATTTTCGTATCTATGGAATCTTGGAGATAAAAGCAAGAGAAATCGAACCTTTCTATAGTGAAAATAAGGCCTGCCTGACCTGCTCAAAAAAAAAAAAAAAAAAAAGAAAAAAGGTTCACCCAAGTGTCCACAGGTCCCCTGTCGCCATCAACCACACAATCACAGTCACTAACTCTTTTTCATGTTCCTCTGGTTTTGGGGTTCAGCTTTTCACATCCGTGTTGGTTGGGGGAGTTAAATATTTCTTATTGAAGTCATTAGGATAATTCATGAAAAGCCCAAAACTTAAGTCAGGCTTTTGTTTCCCCACAGAGAAGTACATTTATTCTGTAGAAAATGCATTATATCCAAGTAAAATTATACACAATTAGATTGTTTCCTGCCACCTCCTTGCAAACAGTGACCTTATTCCAGAATCCATCTCTGTGACTTTATTTGTTGGAATGAGCTCTAATTTGTATTTTGGGGGAAAATTTGAAATTGTAATATTGAGATCTAATACTCAGAGTCCTATGTTATAAAGATATTGGGTTCTTGGGCTTTTGAAGCATTCTTTAAGTGGCACGTACCATATTAAAGAGAACTTGAGCTAATTTGGAAATATTATGGACCCCATAAGATGCCCTGAGAAGGCGTGACTCATCAAGCCAGTAAGATGCTAGTGCATCAGCGAGGAACTGTCCACGGAAATTTCTTAGGCGTCTTCACTTTAGAGTCCGTATTCCTTCTGTGATCTATCTCGTTCTCCCTGCGGCTCTGCCTCAAGGGTCTGTTTACTGAAATCAAAGCAGGAAATCCCTCATGTGGTGCCAATACGATGTGGGTGGGCAGTGGTTTCCGGGACGAGTGCTGTCTGGAAGACAATGATAATAAGCCATCATTTGGATCTGTACCAGGCATACGGAGAATCTAATTTCATCCCTACAGCATGACTTCAGCGTAGACGCTATGCCATTACCATTTGAGAAGGCAGGAAATAGAGGCGAGCGGGGTTAGGAGAATGCCCAGAGCTACACGGCTGCAAGAGGCGAGGCCCAGATTTGTGACCCTAAACTCTGCACTCCCCACCACTCTTCTATCACGCCTGCCTTGCTCGGAGCCTCTTCCGTGTTGACTCCACTTTCCTCTGTGGTGGTTGGATCCTTGGTGGCCCCAGGGCCTCACAGAGAGCTCCACTTCCAAATCGGACTCAACTAGGCTGTCTTCACGTGTCCTGGCTTCCTGAAGTGGCCTATGTTATAAAATCTCTCTGTGCCTTCAGCCTGGCTACTGAGTCGGCATCACCTGGTGTTGAACATTATCTGAGATCACACTCTATCCTCAGATACAGTAGCCACGGCACGGGAGTGGGTCAGTTGGGGAAAGAGCTCAGAAGAAAGGATGGAGGGAGATTGGAAAGCAGGGAGGGGGGCAGTGACAGAACACAGACCGGAGAGTCAGAAATGCCTGAAGTCTGGGAAACAAAGCCTTAGCTGACAAACTAAGAGCTCCTAGTGGTAGATTCTCACCTCCAGGGGTATCCTATCATTTGCCATAGCAGAGATCACAAAATCACAGAGATAAGGAAACTGTGTGTTAAGAATTATTGTCCAGATAACCAGTAAATACAGAGGATTGTGTAATAATATGCATTTATCGGCTACGTCATGTGCTACCTTTATAGCATTGAGTGCTGTATATTATGTAAACGAACCCTAAAACAGATCCACAGAGGCAGTGCTGTTGTTAGCCCCGGGCGTAGCATTGAAGGGTGACATTTTCCTGTGAGTCTCCAGGTACCTCCACTGTTCTTCAATTCAGTGAGACTTTGTGATAAAGAACAGACACCAAATTGAAGTCCGCAAAGTCAAGCCTAAGCATAGCGCTGCTAAAAAGAAAACTGAAGGCAGCTCCTTGCCTGGGAGCGAGAATGAACCATCCTAGATGATTGCTAAGTATCTTGCTCTTTAAAAAAGGAGGGTAAAAATTAATTTGCCTTCTTCAACAGCTTAGAATCTGGCATGCTAAAACCTCTTCGTTTGCTCCTGTCTGGGGGCAGATCGCCTCCTATCATTCTGCTCTTGGAGCAGGGATGCCCTGGGCCTGTTTAAAGAAGGCAGGACCTGAGGACACCAACCCACAAACAGGGATGGGTTGAGAAGGCCCATCCATCTGGTCCATGATACTTCCATGAGATTTAATTACCGCTAGCTGTGACATTGGATACGTAATGCTATTCTTGTCTGAAATCAGAGGAGTTACTGTTCTTCCAGAATAGAAGGCCCATCCAATGAGTTTTTTAACCCGCCAGAGCACAGAGAAGCCTAGTGCTGTCTCCACTTTGGACGAGGTGGCTTGATGATGCGGTGCACAGGCTGGGTCAGGCCAGTTTGGTGACGCTCCCCTGTGCTTTCACTCGGTACCGCTGCTGTTTAACTTCTAGAAAATAGGGATTATTTTGGTTTTCTCCTTTATATCATTCTTATGCTAATGGTCAGATTAACTCAGAGAACACATTCTTTTGACTTAATGTATTTCCAAGGCATCCTTTATTATGGCTGAAGATTATTTTCTTCTTTTTTTTTTTTTTTTAAGATTATTTTCTTCTAAGACCAAGTGAGTGTCTGCAGATATATGTGGGGTTTTCCCGTGAACTGTGCTTTCGAATACTGAGGAAGATTTACATGCATCCAATTAAGCTTTGATATGCCTCAAGGAAGAGTGGACTTCTGCAAATTTTTGAAAACTGACCAAGGGAAACATGGACAAGGCATAGCTTTTTTTCTTTTTTTTTTTTTTTTTTTTCTTCAACCAGACCAGATTTTTACAGGGGAGTTTCCAAAACCAGGGTGTTCTGTCATAAAATAAAGTTTACCAAGGCAACACGTCAAGGGCTAATGCATCTCCTAGATGCAGAAAGTTCTTTTATCGTAAACACCAAGTACATATCTTTCAGCGTGGCTTTTTAACGTCTGGTATTGTTTCGCCGTAAGTGAAAAGTGAGGCAACATTTATTGCACCAAAAAACTCTAGTCAGTTCGCTCAATCGGCAGAGTGTCTCAGTGTTAATAGAGTAAAGGCTGCTCATAGACTCTTGTTTCATTTTGCCTTTTTTTGAATTCAATGGGCAGAATGAAAGAGAGGTTTTGGCATCATAGAAAAATGGACTTAGTATTCGGTTTAGTCATAATCTCTATCATAATATTTCCCTTTTCACGTAGAACCAAGTCGCAAAAGAAGAGATTTGAGGAAGAATTAAATGAAAGGATGATTCAAGCAATTGATGGAATTAATGCCCAAAAGTGAGTACTTCTCAACCTTAAATTATCACACGTTTTTTATTTCAAACCCTAGTATGTGGAAATCATGTCACGCCTTCCAAGAATTTTACCTGAAACTCTGTAATACTTACCATGACAAAGCCATTCCTTTAGAGGCTTTCATTTCACCTCAGTTGTCCTTAATAACAGCTTCCGTCAATTAGAAAAATTTTAATCCCTGCCTAAGAAATCCTCTCCAAGTAGATTACTGATAAACAACATGAGATGTAAACACAGAAAAATCAGAGCGAAATATGGTCAGTAAGTAAGATTTTTTAAAGACCGATAGGAATGCCCTATGGGAAAATCTGAGTTGGATTATGTGACTGTATCTATTGAAAGTGCATTTATTCCGCTGAAAAATCAGGGAACGTGGAAGTACCTGCATTCTCCGTTGTCGAAGAGAGGTTTTGAGCATTAGAATCTGAATTCGTGGCAGCAGTGGGAAGATGAAGGTTCTTTGGGGGACAAAATGGCATTCAGTCTGTGAAGTCTGTGAGTTGCCAGTGTAGTTTTAAATGGTCCAGGAGACGGATGCAGGGGAAACCATGTAAAGAAGGTGGTACCTTTCGCAGCCTGGACATAATAACTACATTCATTGGCCTTGAAATTCTCCGTGGGTCCATGTGTCATGGCTGAATTCCTGGAGGCAAAAGATGGGTGACAGTGTGGTGCCAGGTACCCCTTAGACGCTGAGTAAAAGCGTTTTTAATTTAAATTGTAGCAAGCACATCCGTAGGTCCAGATGAAAAGACTTAATGGAAAACTTTCCACGATTTTTATCATGAAAGTTGAGTCATGAAAAGTACGAATGGTTTTCACCTAAACTCCCTGCTTCCAGAATTACGTTACACAGCTTTAAAAACTGTGTCTTTTCTAGATTGTTCCTTATAAGCATTCGTTTTAGAATATTTACACAGCTTATGAAAGACTCTCATGAGTGTATATGTATGTGTACATAGGGGGTGTGTGTGTGTGTGATTGCAGAGATAACAATAAAGTTATCTTGATTGTACTAGAGCTATAATTCACATATGCTAACGTGTTCAATTAACACGTGTCTGGAGCCCCTCATTGTGCTCCAAATAGAGAAAGCCTCCCCCCTTCTGTCTTGGAGCACTCGGGACACGCCAGCAATGCCCAGACAAATGCTCTGCTCTGCCTGGCACCAACAGCAGTCTAAAAGTCAGCCTCAATTCTGCCCCAATCGAAACCTCAACACATCACGAACCGAGAAACATGATGACCTGGAATCTGGCAGCTAAAACCCAGGGTGGAGTCTGATGACGTGTGATATGGGTGGAAGGATATATTCGTTCAACCAGAGGAAACAGCACCTACTACTCTGTGACCCACCAGAAGAAAACACAACATCGGGAGAAAGAGAACACCTTGTTCCTGACCACGTGTAGCCCGTGACCGTAATCACAGTAATAATAGAAAACCCGCATCTAAAACGAGCCTCAGCATGTCTTCCCACAGGACCCGTACCTTCTTAAACTACCTTTGTGTCCACCTTTTAGAGTGTTCCTACTGAAGGAATCACTAGGTAGTATAATCGTTGGCTTGGCTTTATTTTTGTCGAGGTGGCCTTCGGATTGTCTGTTTGTACTGTATCATTTTGTATTCAAATACATGCGGAGCGACTGCCTTTATGTTCTAACGTAGGTTTATTCTAAGGTGGTATTTGATGTTGGTGTAACTGCTTGTGTTGTAATTTTCCCAACACGTTTCAGAAGCGAAATAGGGAGAAATGTCCTGCTGTACTCAAAAGCCAAAAGGGAAGTGTTTAAATGGAAGCTGCTTTGCATATATTTTTTAACGAGACTCATTCCCATTCTGTTAGACCTTATTCATCACCTGCTCTCGTGCCTTCGTATGATGGTCTTCTGTCTTTGAATTTCCACTTGAGGATTCCACAGAGATCCCAGACTTGACGTACCATTCTGTCATTTTCTGCAGTGGGCAGGAAACCATGATTTATATGCAGATTTTCATGTATTCATTCATTTACTCATTTATCAAGCATTTTGTTAAGGGCTGGGCAGTGTCAGCATGTGCTTGACATCCAGGACACAAGGCGCAGTGTCCCCTTGCAAAGCCCTAAGGGAGGGAAGTCACCGCACACGTGCTCAGGGCAGAGGTGCGAGAGATTTGACTTAGTCTGGAAGGCGAGGTGACAAGAAGAAAGCATGATTGATAGTTCTGCACGGAGGAGACTTGCCAGAAGCTTTTCTCAGAGCCTCATTGTGGGAAAAGGGAGGCCTCATGGTCAAAGGTGCCCAGGCCATCCCCTCTAGGGGCATTTTTCTCTAGAGGAGGTGGGCTTTCCTGTAAGACTAACTTCAATAAAGGGGCATTCATTCTATATGGTTATCTTGAGGATGGGACTGCCATGTCAGGTTCTCCCAAATTTTTTTTTTCATTTTTTTTGTTTTTTTTTTTAATGTTTATTTATTCTTGATAGAGAGAGACAGAGACAGAGAGAGAGAGAGAGACAGAGCACAAGCAAGGGAGGGGCAGAGAGAGAGGGAGACACAGAATCCAAAGCAGGCTTCAGGCTCCAAGCTGTCAGCACAGAGCCTGACGCGGGGCTCGAACTACAGACTGGGAGATCACGACCTGAGCCGAAGTCAGACGCTTAACCCACTTAGGCCATTCAGGCGCCCCTTGGTTTTTTGTTCTTTTGTTTTTTTTTGTTTTTTTGTTTTTTTTTTAAGCAAAAACAGAAAGAAGTAATGTGAAAAGTTCTAAGAGGGAAAGACCGTGGCCTTCGTGCTGAAGGAAACGAGCTGGAGGGTTCATGAAGAGCTTGTGTGCCAAGTTTAAATATGTGCGGTGGGCGGAGTTGATGTGCCAGCGTAGGACAGACAGACCAGAGCGTCTCAGACCGCAGGGCTGAGGCAGGCTGGGCCCCCCACACTGAGACACCACCTGTTCAGCAGCATTTATCTCATCCGGGGTTCTGTAGACCATCTTTCCCCAATGTCACAGGCCTTAGTACACCGTTCAGGCCACTGAAGCCTTCAGTTTCAATACTGCCTAGAGAGGTGTTGTAGTGCACCTGGGCCACCGTGACAGAGCACCACGGACGGCGGGGGGGACTGAAACAGCAGACATTTACTGCTCACAGTTCTGGAGGCTGGAGGTCCAAGATCAGGGTGCCGGCATGGTCACGTTCTGGTGAGAGTTAACCCCTCGGTTTGCAGAAGGTAACCTTCTGGCTGCGTTCATATGGCCTTTTCCTGAGGCTGTGCAGGGAAAGAGAGAGAACTCTCTGGTGTCTCTTTTTATAAGGACGTTAATTCTTTCCCATCAGGGCCCCACCCTTATTCAGGCCACGTTGATGGAACATTGATTACCTCCATAGAGGCCTCATCTCCAGATACAGCCGCACTTCAGGTTAGGCCTTCAACATACAAATTGGGGGGAAATAGAAACCTCCAGTCATCACCGTAGGAAAGGGGTCCTTCTCTATTTTATAGTGGCCTCTTTGCCGTGAGAACCTACATGCTTACGTGCCAGAAGAATTCTGGGTAAGGATGTACATGTACTTAGTCCCCTCATTCAAGTCAGGATCTTGTTCAGGATCTTTGCTTGAATCTTTGCTTGAGCTGGGCCTAGCACAAAAAAACAAAAACAAAACAAAACAAAAAAAACCTTGGTATAAATTAATTCAGAGTCACTTGGGGCGCCTGGGTGGCTCGGCTGAGCAGCCGACTCTTGATTTTGGCTCAGGTTGTGATCGCACGGTTCGTGAGCTTGAGTCCCAATTTGGGCTCTGCACTGACAGCATGGAGCCTGCTTGGGATTCTCTCTCTCTCCTTGTCTCTCTGTCTCTGTCTCTCTCTCTCAAAATAAAGAAATAAACTTAAAAAATTTTTTTTTAAATAGAGAATCGCTCATTATATAGCCCAGGAGTGGGGTTGATTTTCTTCATCCCATAGGCCTCCTGGGTCAGGAACCATGTCAGGACCCCATAAGTAAAACACACATTCGCCCTCCCTTCCCTCTTTCCCCTTTCCCTTCCTCTCTCTTCCTTTCTTTCCCCTTCTTTGCCTCTCTTGTAGTTCCAGTTCCCAAAAATCGTATTTGACCTTATCAGCCCCCACTAACCTTTCCTATTCCAAACATGCAAATCACACAAATGTCTGAGTGTCCTGCTCGTCAGTGAAGGGAGCTGAGGCCATCTCAGAGACCCTCTGACGGCAAAGCCTGTGAGAAGAATACACTCTCCTTCCTTCCGAGGAAAAGCTCAGAAGAACCCAGCACTCGTGGCTGACGAAACTCGGTGTTAAGTGTTAGGGACACAGGGAAGTAAGGCCTGGCCTGGAGCACTTCCTGTCCACCCGCAGGACACAGGCAGGCAGCGGAAACCAGCCCTGGACACGAGGCCCTGTTCATTCGGGAGCTGCTTTTACTTCTCCTTGATATATTTCGCTCTTACTTTATTTCCAATCTGAGGTTACCCAGAGGCACTTCGAAATTAGATTTTTCTCTCTCAATAAAGGAAAAAAAAAGTATTTTGAATACGTTTCCTCCATACATTATTCATGGTTCGATATTCATAATGAGCACACGGTTCTGAAAATGAATATGCTTAAAATTTATCTTCAATTTTATTTTCTGCTCTTTTTGCTGCTTAACCAACCTTTTATTTCTCCAGCCATTCTCCTCGAACAGAACGATACCATAATACTTCTTCCAGCTGGTACAGTAATAAGAAATACCCAGAAAAGTCTGTTTCCCTGATAGCTAAAGCTTATGCCTTAAACCAAAAGGCATTTTCATGGTTCTCACTTTCAGCGGCCATCATTTCTAGAACGCATCACTGACCTCTGTGCCTCGCTGGGAAGCACGCTGTCTGTAGCGTAGATCTGTGGGTGAGTCGGGCTCACCGCGGTACACGTGTGGTGCGAGGTTCTGGATGCAGGGCTGTCCCGGTAGGACCTGGACAAATGTGCTGATCTCCTGGGTTAACCAGTCATTAGCCCCGATGGGAAGCATCTCTGTACATTTAGAGACACCCCCCCCCCCACCCCCCGCCCCCGCCATCCAAAGTCAGTAGGCGGCTGGACTTGCCGATTACAAGGTAAAGTGCAATCGTTGACTTGGCCTTCTTTCCTGGATCCTCAAATCCCTAGCCCCCAAACATACCTCAGGGAGTCGAAATCCGTAGGCCACAATGGATTGCAAAAGAACCATAGTGAGAAATTCATGTGAATTGATAATTACTTGAACAGATACAACAGTTTTTGGAAACCTATGTAAAGCATAGTTTTATACCTAATATCCTCAAATATATATACTCTCTCTCCCTCTATATTGATATGTAGGTATAGATGTAGATATACGGTTATATGCACTTGTAGATATATGCACATATACGTTATATATACACACGTATGTACTCACTTGTAGATATATGCACATATACGTTATATATACACACGTATATATGCACTTGTAGATATATGCACATATACATTATATATGCATTATTTATGCACACATATAATATAGACACACATATCTATAATGCCTGTATACGTAACTCAGTTTATTTTTTTATTAGAAAGTTATTTAAGAAAACTAGGGAAGTAGAAATGTAAATTCCCCCGTGTAATGACCCAAACCAGTTGGTGATGAATTTTGTTGGTATCGATTTCTAGATTTTTTTCTCGGCACATAGATTTCCATTTTTCCTTACATTCCTGTACTCGTGGATGTAAGAATGTGTATCTTCGTGTTTCACTCAGCTTTGTTTCATCGAGTGTGCGTTTATTTTATTTCCAAGTGTGTGACCGTACCAGGCATGGATCACATGCCCGGCTTGCTTGGTGTCGCTCTTCCACTTGCAAGCGTGTAAAGCGTCCTAGAGAAAAGTTTTGTCCTGAAGCTCTTTGTCTATTTCAACCGGCTTCTTGAAACCTGTTTCTAAAAGTCAATCCATGCATCAGAATGCACACTTTCATATGATTTTTAGTTATTTTTCAACATCTGAGGGATATATATGTATTACACACGTGTTTGCATGGATATATATATTTGCATCTCCATATTATGCGAGTGGCCTGAACCGATCACTTAATGTATTAGTATTTTTACCTATTTTTCAACACCGCATTCAAACAAAACTTTTTTACTTTATGGAAATGAAAGACATGACCGTGAAAGTATTTTCAGTAAGTGTGAAAGAAGCAAGATCTTCCCTCCCGGAACTCAGAGGACACCCTAAATGGTTTTGATGCTCTGATGTATTGTTTGCTATAAGCTAAGAAAAACGGTAGTTTTCTATGAACCAAATTTTTCAGGGGATGAAACTACCATGTGATTTCAGTAAAATGTCAGGAAATAAATTTATCGATGTACTTGGATCTTTTTGATGGCCTATTTCCCTAGTTACTTAATTCGGGACCACGAGTTTCAGTTTGGTATGATGACTGTAACGGCCAGTTTTCCCAGGAGGGTCACTCCTAAAGAGGGGTGTCATATTTGCACATCCCCTTCTTCCTAGACTCCGTATCCAGAGATCTGGCATCATGCGGTTGTTTTTAACTTCAGTTTTGGATGATTTACAATAAAGAAAGAAGGATGCCCATTACTGTTTAAAAAGTAGTTTTCCAGCTCATTGGTTGGAGGGTTGGGTTAATGATGTTTGTCCTTTTTATTTACAGGCAGTGGCTCAAGTCTGAAGACATTCAGAGAATCTCGCTCCTGTTCTACAATAAAATACTAGAAAAAGAAGTAAGCTACTTTTTTATTCCCCCAGTCTTTTTTATCTGAAATGTGAGTTTTTAAAAATCCCTTCATGAAACTGTGCTCCTGTTTTCGGCACGAAGCACTGACCTCGCCTCCGACTATATCAGACCTTTTTACAGCCTTTTCTGTGTTGCCTCCATGCACAAGGTGTTGCACTGTGTGTCTTGTTACCGAGTTTCTGTCTGGCCGGGCACCCGGCTCAGCCCTGCAGGTGGCAGTGGCATCTTCAACGGGTGTGAGATACCGGGCTAAGGAGGAGACAGGAGCTAATGACTGGCTTTCTCAATGGCACATTTTCTTTTCTTTTTTAAATGTTTGTTTTTGGAGAGAGAGACAGAGAGCAAGCAGGGAAGGGGCAGAGAGAGAGAGAGAGGGGGGGGGGGAGAGAGAAAGGATCTGTAGCAGGCTCCAGGCTCCGAGCTGTCAGCACAGAACCCGACACGGGGCTCGAACTCATAGACTGTGAGATCATGATCTGAGCCAAAGTCGGATGCTTAAGGAAATGAGCCACCCAGGTGCCCTTCAGTGGCACATTTTCTTAGAAAAGTTTTTAAAAGAAAATAAAACCGTTCCTGATAAATGCACAGCTTCTTTACACAAATCATTGAACAAATATATGAGATTTACATTCAACATCTGTTTGGGAGAATTAGAAATGCCAAACTTTTAAGTGTTTGTTGCATCTAAATACTTTTGCCTTGTGACCCCTCCAGTAAGAGATATGATAGGCTCAAATAAAAAAGCCCCATGTATTTGGGCTTTACATGTTAGGCTTAACATGCATTTGCTAAAATGTATTAAGTAATTGCTACCCCCCCCCCCAAAAAAAAAAACCACCCCTCTTCTAGGTTGGTTTTATTGCATTTGCCTTTTGTTTTGTTTTGGTCTAGAGAAAGGAACAAGTTAGAGACAATTTTTATCATCCAGCTATATAATTACAGGCTTAGTTCAAACAAAAGCTACTATATTAATGTCAGTGGTTGCCGCACTGGTATTAAAATTCTGTTGAGAATATTCAGGTCATTGCTTTATGGATATTGAACAGAATAGCCACAATCCATCAGGGTTGGATTTTCTAGTTGCACCTAAACTTTCTTTTGTGTTAGCAGTCAGTAAGATCGATTGCCTGATTCCAAGTCAACATACTGACTGCAGACAGCTTACCAAATTGACGTGTGACATAATTCATCGTTACTATCGACCATTTTATCCTTGAATAACTTGAACAGATACTGATGGTTACTTATCGTTTAAATGTGAAATGATTCCTGCCTGATTCGAGTCCGTTTCCCTTATTAATACCACAAGGAAGTCCCAATTCATATCTTGACAGCCCCAAAGAAGGTGAAAGACAAGGGTGCAAGCGAGTGCAAAAATGTAATCACACTTACGCAATTATGTGAATATCGCTTCTTCACCGGCGTGTAAATTATCCTGTTAAGTCACAAGTAAAATATTCAAGTAAACAGAAGGCGATCGTCATCTTAAAACACAGTTCTTGCTGACATTCTCCCTGTGTGCCTATTTGTAGAAGCCAACGTTGAGGCAAATTGTAGATGCCATTGGGATGTAAGCTCCCTTCCTGTCCACCTCCCCCCAGCCTGCTCTTCTGGCCAGGAGGATGGGGTCAAAGGCAGTAAGACATAAAGCAAGAGAAACATCAGTAGACCACCCAGACACCCGTCATCCCGCACTGAAACCCCACAGCTCAACCCAAGGCACGTGTACTCAAACTTCCCACGACTTGGGCACGGTCTATGCAGATATGGTGAATGCAACCTGCCGGTATTGCCAGGAGGTTTCAAGAGCGTGGGCACAAAAACTGCTCTTTCCTTTAATTTTATGAGAATACCCTCTTTTGTGAGGCAGTAGAGCCTGGTGGTTGGGACCCTGGGTTTGGGAGCCTGTCCCAATTTTTGCCATGTGCTGTGTCTCCCCGAGGATGTTAACTAGTCAGAGGGCGCCTGGGTGGTTCAGTCGGTTAAGTGGCCGACTTCGGCTCAGATCATGATCTCACAGTTCGTGGGTTCGAGCCCCGCGCCGGGCTCTGTGCTGAGAGCTCGGAGCCTGGAGCCTGCTTCCGATTCTGTGTCTCCCTCTCCCTCTGCCCCTCCCCAGCTCACATTCTATCTCTTGTCTCTCTCAAAAATAAAAAAACGTTAAAAAAAATTAAAAAAAAAAAAAAAGAATGTTAACCAGCCATTCTGGTCTGAAGTTCTTCACCCAAAAATAGGGACAATAATAGTTCATTCCTTAGGCGGTGGTAAGGATTAAATGAATTGGTGTGTGTTATGCGTTTAGAGTGCCGGTCACACCATCGTCGGGGCTACATGTGACAGAGATCGCTACCACCATTATGAGTGCAGTGCTGGCTGGCTTTTCTCTGCATAACTCAAGCAGGGGGTCCCAGGCGGACAGCTACCCTGGTCAGTGTATGGTCATGGATGTTACGGAAAGCCATGTGAAGCCAGTCATTGCAGGAGAAGAGTCCATCAGCCAGGCGCACACAAGCAAACGGAACGGTCATAGACCTAGAACAAAACCCACCGGCCTTCTCTGTCTTACAGAGTTCCTCATTGGCCCTGAGTAGCATTGAGGTAAATAATAAACGTAAAACACTAAAATAAATAAGATGAGCAAACTGCCTGTCCGCAGTACGCTTCAAAAGTTAAATATGTGGATGGTCGCCTGCTTTCCCCCAAAGCTGTGGACGTGAGACCCACAAGGGGACCCGCGCACCTGCACGCTCACAGTGATGCCACCAGTTCCCTCACTGGTCCCTGTGGTCAGGTGCTGCCTTTCCTTGCTGGTCAGTTTTTCTCATAAAAATCCTGGTTTTGGGGGCAGAAACGCTTTCACAGCCCAGCTGGAGGGAGGAAGCACTTAGTGCCAGCGATGAACGGCCGTGTCCCTGGCTTGTTTCTCGGCACATCATAACTTAGGAGTTGGATACATGAAAACAGGTGCAGGTAGGCTGCTGGCTGATTGTTTCAGCCCCTCCCAGAGAATGTCACTCATGGTTTCCTTCTTGTCCCCTCAGTACCGAGCCACCGCACTGCCAGCGTTCAAGTATTACGTGACCTGCGCGTGTCTCATATTGTTCTGCATTTTTATCGTGCAGATTCTGGTATTACCCAAGTAAGTACATGTGGTTCTCCACTGGGACTCTCCCTGGGTGCACCTTTCTACCAGAGCTACTTATACGAAAGGATAAGAGAGGATGCAGATTTCCAAACAGAGGGAACATGGGGAGGGGGCAGTGAAGCTAAGTGGCTCCCATGTGTCATGCTTAGTTACAATAATACTGGATTTTCAAAATGGACGTATTGATTCACTATTTATAGGGATTTAAAAAAATAAATTTAACCTTCTTACTTTGATTTCCATATTAGTCTGGTGCCCGGTGTAAGAAACGTAGCCCAAGAAACTTTACCCAGAAAGAGATAAATGTCTAGATGTTGTTTCTAATAAATAAATACCGTCATTATGTATTAAAAGGACAACACCCACTCTGAGCACACTTTACGTACCTGTCCGTTCTGATTCTACCTTCTTCTTCCTGAAGTCCACCCTCTGCCACCCTTTCAGCTTGTTATGGGGTCACTGTCCAGCTCACCCCTCCCAGGAGGCACCTGGGGACAGAGGGGAGAAACTGAGCAAGCCAGATTTCACACTTTGGGGTGGACTTCTGGTCCCATCTGTTGGTGAAACTCCAGTCACCTGGGATTGCTACATTGCCTTTCTCTCGCACCTTCTTACTGAGTGCAACACAAGTCAACCAACTGTCTCTGAAGTGATGGATTCGTTCTCATTCTGTGGTCTAAGAGAAAAGAAGAAAACAAAACTCTTGTCCGTTTGTCAATAATTGGGGATGTAGAAACTTTTAAGACAAATCTTCTACTGCTTATCGCAATTTTGTAAAAGCCAAAGCAACCGTTTTCAACCTAGTCTGATCTAGTTGCGTGTTTGCATTCAACTTCAGCAGCATTTGTGGGCAACTTGACTTGCCGAGACTGAACTGCATTTTGTCTCATGAGGGTGTTGCGGAAACTAGAGAGAAATGATCTGCCTTTCCCCTCTGTACCCCAGAGGACGTTCTTCCGGGCCCTAAGCCAATACGAAGGCATTTATGGAAGTAATAACAAGTCACGGTATAACTCACACATGCACGTTCCAAGCTGTCTGCCTCCTTTTAGAAGAGGTTCCTAGTGACTTTCCCTCCCTCCCCAACCCCCCATAAATTAGCGTTGAAATACAAGGGCCAAATGAGCTCTTCTACTGGGCTTACAGAATCTTCCGTGAAAGTTCCCCATGTCAACACATCCATTTCCCATTCTGAAAAAGTAACAAATTAAGCTGCTTCTGAGCTCCAGGCCTGTGCTGCTTGGGAGAGAAAACGGAGCCTGCACACCCAAAGCTTACTGACTGATAGAGCCGAAGGGCATTAAAAAAGTATATAGGTGAAACAAATATTACCAAGGGAAGTGGGCTCTTATTTTTACTATTAAGTAGAAAAATTCTTTCATTTTTCTACATCTTCCTATTGGATGAGTACTTTTTATATTTTCTGTATCATAATTAAGACAGGGTTTATCACTCACTGGAAGGAATTAGGAGAAAGGAAAGTGACTAGGACGTTTTTTCTTTTTCAACCATCCGTTTTCGTACTATGCAAAGTAATTCTTTTTCATAGTATACATTTGGGTTTTTTTTCTTTATTTTTATTCAAGAATAACTAACATACGGTGTTCTATGAGTTTCAGGTGCACAACATAATGATTCAACAACTCTGTAATTACTCAGTGCCCATCACGCTGGGTGTACTCAATCCCCTTCCCCCATTTCACCCATCCCCCGCTTTCCCCTGGACAGCCGCCAGTTTGTCCTTTGTATTTAAGTCTGTTTTTTTGTCTCTTTTTTTGTTATTAGTTTGTTTTGTGTTTTAAATTCTACAGAGGAGTAAAATCATATGGTATTTGTTTTTCTGTGACTGACTTATTTTACTTAGCCTCTGGCTCCGTCCGTGTTGTGACAAACGGCAAGATTTTCTTTATGCACGAATAACACTCCATTGCACATGTACCACATCTTTCTCCCTTCATCTACCGACGGACACTTGGGCGGCTTCTGTATCTTGGCTATTGTAGACAATGCTGCAGTAAACACAGGGCTGTGTACATCTTTTCAAATTAATTTGGTTTGTTTTCTTTGAGAAAAAGCAACCCCAGAGCCCTGTTGGCAATGCAGACTGGTGCAGCCACTCTGGCAAACAGTATGCAGGTTCCTCAAACAATTAAAAATAGATCTACCCTATGACCCGGCAATCCACTACTGGGACACTTTAAAAGATGATGCCAAAGAAGCCAGAAACTTCCAGGGACCAAGGAAAATAATTTGTGGGATTGCACTTTTCAGAGAGCATCAGGGAGATGTCTTCTGTCTCTGTTTTTCTTTTCTTACCTCTCTTCTGTTGTGCTGTATCTTTAAGAGGACCCATGGAAGTTCCTTGTCTCGGGCATCATCACCAATTATTAGTGGGTTTCTCTTGAGCAACACGTTGGATTTTGAGCCGGAACGTTTTGAAATCTGTGCTGGTTTGCACTTCCCTCTTTGTGTTGGCAGTTGGAGAGCTCAGGGTAGGTCCGCGGGCTCCACTGAGGGAGAGTGGAGACTGGAACTTTCTGTGCTTGTTTCGTATTACATTTATATTATATTATGTTTATGTTGTATTATAATGCCCTCTTATTTCCATGCTAGTGTCCTCATGTTTCTTTTTTTCTTTTTAAATGATTCTTCTTGTGAAGTATTTCAAAGATACAGAAAAGTACAGAGCGTAAAACAATAAACATGCATGTGCACGCGATCCAGGCGGTACAAATTTGATCCTATGATATGTTTACTGTAGATAAGTTTCCATCATCTTGAAGCCGCTATTGTTTGCGTATACTTCCTACGAACAGCATCGATTTTTATCTTGGTTTTTATTTATTCGATCTGATATTTTTTCGGTATTAATGTGATTTGATTCCACTTGTGTTTGATTTTATTGCTGGTGTATGTGGACTCACTTCTGCCATCTTACATTTCAACGACCTTGCCTTTCTTGGTATACTTCCCCACTTCCTAACTTCTAAAGGATTGATTCAGTTTTCTTTGTTCTGTTCTTTTCCTTTACTAGTTAATATCTCTCTCTCTCTTCCTTATGCACATGTGTCCTCTCTCTCTTCTCTCTCTCTCTCTCTATATATATACACACACACATCCATACACACACACATAGTTATATACAGCATACATATCTAAAATGTATGTACTTACATAACCACATATGTATATAACTGTATGTATATAACATACAGTTTTCATTCAGTATATTCTGAAGTTAATCATTGTATCTTCTACATAATTATTTCTTAGAGATTTTGTTCCAGATAATTATAGTCAGTATTGATTTAGATTTGCTCTTGTTCTTTACCAGCTTATTTCTTCATCAGTTTTTTTTTTTTTTTTTTAGTTTATTTACTTATTTTGAGAGAGAAAGAGAGAGAGAGAGCATAAGCAGGGAGGGGCAAAGAAAGAGGGAGAGAGAGAATCCCAAGCGGGCTCTGCACTATCAGAACAGAAATTGAGGCAGAGCTGGATTTCACAAACTGTGAGATCATGACCTGAGCTGAAATCAAGAGTCCGATGCTTAAGCAACTGAGCCACCCAGGTGCCCCATCAATGCCCTTTTTTAATTAAAGCATAATTAACATACTGTCATATTAGCTTCAGGTGTACAATATAATCATTCAAAAATTATACACATTTGTCAGTGCTTATCTGGTGTACTCTTTTTTTTTTTTTTTTTTTTTTTTTTTTTAATGCTTATTTGAGAGGGAGAGAGAGAGCACGAATGGGTTAGGGGCAGAAAGGGAGGGAGGCACAGAATCCAAAGCAGGCTCCGGGCTCTGAGCTGTCAGCACAGAGCCTGACACAGGGCTCAAACTCACAAACTGCAAGATCATAACCTGAGCTGAAGTCAAATGCTTAACCAACTGAGCCACCCAGGTGCCCCCTTTCCTGGTATACTCTTAAATCCCTTTATTTATTTCACCATCTTTTAAAAAGTTATTTCTTCAAGTTTCTCTTCGTGCTGATATATATCATTTATTACTTCTTTTATTAAGGTCTGTGGGTAGCATTAGCACCTACTTTTTTCTTTATATTAAAATATTTTTACCTACCTTTTTCACATTTGCTCTTCAATAGTAGTTTAACTGGGTATAAAATTCTAAGTTAACTCATTTTCCCTTACTATTATGATGATGATATCACATCAATTTCAGCAGCTGTTGTTGCTAATGAAATGTTTTCTGTCAATCCCATTATATTCCTTTTTAGATAATTTGTCTTTACTCCATGTGTGCTTCCCAGCCCCCTGCAAACTTCACTATATTATTTCCCAATGTATATTTGTTCTTATTTACCTGAGTGACTAGGTGTGATTTTTCAATCTCAAGATTCATATTTCTACTTAGTTCTTGGAAGTTCTAACATTATCACCTTATGTATTCTTCTATCCTTACTTTTTTCCTCCTGAAATCTTATTAATTGTATATTGTGTTATTCATTATGTTTACTGGGTCTTAGAATTTTTCCTCCAAGTTTACACTTCTTTATTTCATTGTGCTGCAGTCATTCCGGTGATTTCCTCATCCACATCGCGTGTATAATTTCAATGATTATTTTATATCTAAGAAGTCTATTTGTTCTTTTTAAAATCTGAATTTCTTTATAATTCTGTATTTTACCTAAGGATTCCTTTTTTTTTCTTTTCCTTTATTAGTATCATAAATATATTGCGTGAAAATAGCACTTCCTTCATTCTGTTATGGTGGTGTATAAATGCATGAATTCTGCTGTGTGATCTATCTTTTGACTCATAGTGACATGCCTCCTTGGATTGTATGTAATTTTAACTGTGAGCTCACCAGCATCCAGGGTTTGGGTCCATGGTGATCTCATACTCTGAGTTGCAAAGGCATTATTACGATACGTTTTTCAGTCTCCACAAGCTGTCTCTGGGGTTCACTAGTTCAAGTCAAAGCATTTTGTTAAAGTAAGTTCAAGGTCCAAGTCCCTTCACTACACAAGGGGTTAGTGCATTTGACTAACCCCTTAGCATGGATCTCATTTTAGGATGACTCTGTTTTGACTCATCACCCTAGTCAGTCAACTTCCCTGAAAATTATCAGCCTGGTGGACATAGTTTTTGTTTCCTATTTCTTGGTAGGATAGCACTTCATGGCTTCTGACTTTATTCAAGAATTCAGTTCCAATTTCCCTTCAATAAAATGCCTGAGAGCATCCCTACTTTGTGTAGCATAGACATTAAATCTCACACTCCAAGGCACGTATAAGCCTCTGGTTCCTCCTGGGCTGTTTTTCATCAATACCCCTACACACTCTGCTTTTAAATACTCTCTGTGTATTTAGTGTTTTCTCTTCCTTGATAATGAGTTTATCTATCTAAAAATAATAATTTTGTTATACTTTATGAAGAATTTTCATTGGGACAATGATGCTTCTCACTTCTAATATGACCTCATTTATTTATTAATGCGCTGACCTCTTTTTCTGTTTTATGTTGGGGAAACTACCTCATATTTTTTGAAAAAAGGACAAAAATGACTAATGAATGAAGGAATGAATGAGTGCATGAGTAATTAACAGTAGAGGAATTTGTGACCTTGAAGGGATCAGTAAGGGGGAAGATTGGCCTAAAAGATGGCCTTGCCTTATATCATCCCTCTTTGGCACGTAATCTTGAATCTGGCCCTAGTCTCAGAATTTAAATAGTTGTAATTAAATTCTTAATTGGCTTCTCTTTTTTAGGCTGAGTCTCTCATTTCTGTCTGCCGTATATAATAACTGTATCAGAAATGTAAGCTGCTTTCAAAGACCAAAAATGATCAAGCCTGAATTGTTTTTGCAATTTTTAGTAGCTTCATTAATCTTATCTTCCAAACTAAATACATTAAACCAGGCATAGGCAATTGTTACAATAAGAATGATTTTTTTTCCTAATAAAGGTTAGTTAAATATCAGTGTGTTTCATTAGCCCAAGTTAAATTAAGAATAGTGGTATTTTACTTAAGCAAAATTAGTAGCAAAATTATAAACTTAAATATGTGAGATCTATTATTTCTATTGAGATTCTTTGATAATTATTCCATGACTCATTTCAGTAATCAGTGCTCATTAATTCTTTAATACTCATTTCAAAAGAGTCACTTTCATTTTGGTTTTATCTCCAAGAAGGAAAAGAAAAATTGGAGGAAGTTTAATGGTAGAATCATTCACGTCCATTGAAAGTAGATTTGATTTTCAGGCGCCTGGGTGGCTCAGTTGGTTGAGCATCCAACTCTTGATTTTGGCTCAGGTCCCGATCCCAAGAGCATGAGATTGAGCCCTTTGTAACACTTCACACTGAGTGTGGTGCCTGCTTAGGATCCTCTCTCTCTCCCTCTCTCCCCCCCTGCTCACATGCTCTCTCAAAAAAAAGTGAACTTTTTCTTTGGTGGGCTCAAGTATTGGATACTATGACACCAAACTCCTCCCCATGAGTTGGTATGAATCTTAGAGGAATGAAAGGAAGAGGGAGAAGGGGGGGATGCACAGAGAAGGAAGAAGGAGGGAAGGAAGGAAGGAAGGAAGGAAAAATGAAAGTAAGGAAGAAAGAAAGGAAGGAAGGGAGGAAGGAAGGAAAAATGGAAGTAAGGAAGGAAGGGAGGGAGGAAGGAAGAGGAAAGAGAGGAAAGGGAGGGAGATCATTCTCACGGTCCAAGATAAATGAACCCTACGGCTTTTACGGAGATGAACGATACCCAGCTGTGGATTCAGGTCATCTGAAAGTAAGAAAATACCCACAGTGAGTAGCTTGAATGTGAGTTAGCAGTTTAATTTCTTCCCCATTAATAAAAGGCCAGAGGCAGTATGGTGCTCTGTCCTTTGGGTTCTTTGGGGGGCCTGGATCCCTCCAGCACACATTCCTACTTTCATTAGACTTTGTTCCTCATCTTCATTCTCTAAGATGGCAACACACATTCTGAGCAACCTGATGGAGGAACAGACTCAGAAGCAGAGGGCAGAAAACACTCATTACTGCCCTCTCTTGAGGAAACTTCCCAGCAGCTACCTCATGACCCTTTGGTTTATAACCCAAGGCAGATCTTAATCACATGCTCAAACCTGGCTCCAAGGGAAGCTAGAATTTGTAGCCTTCAGTCTGTACAACAGAGGGCCTGTCTAAAAATTGTTACCATCGTGAAAAAAATGGAATTCATGAAAACCTCTGTTCTCTCCAGGAATGAAAACAGATTTGTGTTGCAGTTAGCTGAATGCCACTGGTATGGTAAGAAACGAGCGATAACAATAAAAGTGGAACCGAGCGTGTTTTCACTCAATAAAACAGGCCATGTACCTTTACTTCATACCTATTCTGAGCATTTGTTATAGGAATAGAAATTCACAACAGAAACACACACGCAGCCGAACATTTGTGGAATCATTCAGCAGGAGATTTTGAGCTGTCGCATACCAAGCACAGTGAGAGCTGCTAGGAAAGCATCAGGAGCCCCCGAAATGCCTTTTCTCTCATATAACTTACATTTTATTAGGACACGTGACAATAATGTAATAAACAAATACACATACAATAATTCAGTGGTGATATGCTTTTAAGAAAAATAAGACACAGTAGAACACTACAGAGCAGTGGAAGGTGATATTTCCATTTCTTTTTATGTTTTTATTTTATTTTTGAGAGAGAGAGTGCCAGCAGGGGAGGGACAGAGAGAGAGAGAGAGAGAGAGACACAGAATCTGAAGCAGGCTCCAGGCCCTGAGCTGTTGGCACAGAGCCTGACATGGGGCTCGAACTCACGAACCGTGAGATCATGGCCCGAGTTGAAGTTGGACACTTAACTGACTGAGCCACCCAGGCACCCTGGAAGGTGGTATTTCAGATGAGGGTGATCAGGGAAAGCATCACTGATTAAATAACATTAAAGCAGAGGCCCGAGTGAATTGAAATGGGAATTATGTGCATATCTGGCAGAATGTTCTAGATGATAGGAGCCACAGTGTGTTCAAGGAGGAGAGTGAGCCAGGTGAGCACTGTGGAGGATGGGGTCAGAGGAGCAGCGTGAAGACAGGTGTTGGCTCTCACAGGCTACTGGGAGAACATGAGGTATAATGCGCCAGGAGGCCCTGGAAGGTTCTCAGCCGAGGATGTGATCTGGCTACATTTAGAAGCATTGTTTTTGCTGCGCTGCAGGGGAGGGGGGCTGGAAGTAGGAAGCCCCGTTAAGATGATGGTTGGTACTGGAGTAGCAGTGCAGGTGGTAAAAAGTGGTCAAATTCTGGAGCATCCCATGAAGAGTGATGGAGACAAGTCTTGCCATTGGATGAGATGTGGAGAATAAGAGAACGCGGAGTTCTGTGAGATTTTTATTTTGGTGTTGCTTTTGGTGTTTGGCCTGAGCAATTGGGAAAATGGGGTTGCCATTTACAGGGAGGAAGCATCCTGGAGAAGGAGCAGGTCAGGGACAGACGTGAATCAAGGGCTCAGTTCTGGGCATCAAAGACATGTGTGTGCATCTTAGACAAGTGATGGAGCTCCACGGAGGGAGGGAATGTGTGAGTCCTGGATGGTTCACGGAGGAGCTAGGGTTGAAGCCATAATTCGGAAAACCCAGCACATACGTAATATTTAAATCCCTTGGTTAGGATGGGCTCACGTAAGAAATGAGTGTAGAAAGAGAAGACGGACCTTCTGGGGAATAGTATGTCTTAAACTTCAAATCTTCACCCCTTCTTGTCGCTGTGATGTAGAAGTTTTTGCTCTGCCAAAAACAATGCCTCCTCCCGTTTCCCACATCATACGACTTGAAGTGGCCAGAACATCTCAAAGTTGCTGCAAAGTCCTATCATCAGAGAAAGGCTACTGTGATGTGTAATGGTGATGAATATTTCAGTGTCTTTTCTCCTTTTCATTTTTTTTTTTTTACCAAATTCCCTTTCATTTTGAAGTTCTGTCACCTATCACTTAAAAGAGAGAGAGATAAAGGGATGTGTATTACTTCATGCTAACTTATAGTTAGAAGAAAAGCCTTCTTTCCTGAGTTCTTACTCTCCTTCCTGAACCCCACGTAACAGGTGCAAACAGGGCACTGATGGGAGAATCCACATCGTTTTCGCAGGGAGGAGTGAGGGCAACAAGGGAGGAGGGACATGAAAGTCATCCCATTAAATGGAATTCGAGGTGAAGATACCATTATTTACTTATAGAAATAGTTTACAATTCATATAACTTTTAGATATTGGGGGACATATATATATTCCTGCTGGATTTTTCCTGTCTGCAAATGTGTTTCCTCATCCATGTCACGACCACCTGCGAGCAATATACCGACTAGAAAAAAACCAGAAAGGAAAAAGGACCTTGTCTCAAATCAGCCTTTTCCATATATGGTCACAATACACTTGATTAAAGTGCCAAAGTCAAGAATTATCACTAAAAAAGCATAGTTCTTTTTGCCTTGTGACAGGGAAGAGTCAAGTTTGCTTTTCAGGGAGCATATAAATCATGTATGCTTGTGCATTAAAGAGAAACAGCTAAGCGAAATTAGTCAGAGAAAGACAAATATCATCTGACTTCACTCATATGAGGACTTTAAGATACAAAACAGATGAACACAAGGGAAGGGAAGCAAAAATAATGTAAAAACAGAGAGGGAGACAAAACATAAGAGACTCTTAAATATGGAGAACAATCTGAGGGTTCCTGGAGGGGTTGTGGGAGGGGGGAGGGGCTGAATGGGTAACAGGCCATAAGGAATCAACTCCTGAAATCATAGTTGCACTGTGTGCTAACTAACTTCGATGCAAATTAAAAAAAATAAATTAAATAAAAATTTTTAAAAAAAAATCATCAAAAAAAGAATAAATCAGTCATTTAAAGTAAAAAAAAAAAAAAAAAAAAAGAAACAGCTTTGCAACTAGAATGTTAAAGTTGATTATGTGACACAAACATCTTGGTATGTTTAATGAGTTTGAACATGGTTTTGAAAGAGTGGGCAGGATAAATGATTATAATTAAGAGCTTTGGCCAGCCATTACTTTGTCTCATGGGATCTCTTGTTCCCTGGGATGACAGGTGCTTCCATCTGAACACAAATGCCAGTGTGCTTTGAACTTGAACACTGGACAGCCACAGGTTTGAGCCACTCTGAGTCTGAATCTCGGGCTGTGACATCATGTTCTCTGTACCAGACCATATCATCTACAAATTCAGATAACCTCTTCCTTTCCAATGTGATGCCTTTTATTTCATTTTCTTGCCTAACTTCCCTGACTGGAAGCCTCAGGGTAATTTCAATAGAAGTAGTCATAGCACAGATATATTCCTGTTCATGATCTTAGGAGGAAAACATTCAGTAATTCACCATTAAGTATGATGTTATCTGTGGGTTTTTCACAGTTGCCTTAAGATAAAGGAAATCCCCTTTTAATGTTAGTTTGTTGAGAGTTTTTATAATAAAAGGGCTTCAGATTTTGTCTAATGCTTTTCTATAGCTACTGAGACGATCGTGTGGGTTTCTTTTCCTTTATTAATGTAGTGTGTTATATTGATTGATTTTCAGATATTACACCGACCTTGCATTACTCAGGTAAATCTCACTTCATCATGTTATAGAATCCTTTTTCATATGTGACTAGATTCAGTTTGCCAATATTTTGCCAATGTTCTTGTATCTATACTTCTAAGAGATACTAGTCTGAGTTTTGTCTCCTTGTGATATAGCTTGCTCTGATATTGGTACCAAGGCGATACTGACCTGATAGAATCAGAACATGTTCCCTCCTTCTTACTTTCTGGAAGAGTTTGTGGAAAAAATAGTAAAAGCCCTTCTATACGTGTTTTGTAGAAGTCACCAGTGAAGCCATCTGGACATGCACTTTTCTTTGCAAGTAAATTTTGGTTTGGGTTTTGTTCTAATTACTGATTCCATCTCTTTACTTCGCTAGGCCTATTCAGAATTTCTGTTTTCTTCTTGAGTCACGGTTGGTAGTTCATGTCATAATGTACTCTTAAGAATGCTCGTTCCTGGGGCGCCTGGGTGGCGCAGTCGGTTGAGCGTCCGACTTCAGCCAGGTCACGATCTCGCGGTCCGTGAGTTCGAGCCCCGCGTCGGGCTCTGGGCTGATGGCTCAGAGCCTGGAGCCTGTTTCCGATTCTGTGTCTCCCTCTCTCTCTGCCCCTCCCCCATTCATGCTCTGTCTCTCTCTGTCCCAAAAACAAATAAACGTTGAAAAAAAAAAAAAGAATGCTCGTTCCTGCTTTAATGGTGATCTGTCATCCGTTTCACCAATGCAAAAACAGAGAATCGATAGTGTTAGCACGACTCTTTGCCTTTATCAGCAGCCCGCTGTCTGTGGGAATTCTGACACTGGAGAAAGAGCAAAGTAGTGGTCATCAGATGCATCCAGAAAAAAAAATGCCACCAGCTCTTCTTTGAGGTTCTTCACTGTATCAGGTGGGGGACTATAAAATGCGAGAGTCCGTTTCAATGCTCCTGTGGTTCCTTCAGGCTCACGTTACTATGTCTGTTTGAATGTCCAGACTCTCTATCACCTGTCTTCATAGTAAAATAATTACTCCTAAAACCAAAATTGAAATGCATCGAAAAAACAAGAGCCTCGAAAAGTCATGGTAGTGTAGGAATCTTTTATTTCAACTCTGAGTCACAAGTAGGTTAACCCGTAACAGTCACTGGCTCTGTTGAGATATGTGTTGACTAGAGGCCAGTACAATCCATAATAACTTATCCATTCCTGAAGAAATTCAGATATGCCATAACCAATGGAAAAATGTAAATATTTCTCCATACTTCTAGTAAAAACTGAACAATGGGGAGTTTTTTTCCCCCAAAGGAAAAAGGAAGAAATTTGGAAAAGTAACTGTTTTCCAGTCCTTCCTGTGTTTCCATTTAACCACTAATGAGGTAGTACCCAGGAAAAAGGTTAGTTAATGGCTTTGAGTCCACTGAAGAACAGAAATTGCCTAAGGTGTTTCCACAAGGTAATTTAATAAAGTGAAACCCTTACAGAATGAGAGAAGGGCTGAGAAACCAAACAGGAGAGGGTATAACAGCGACGAAGAAGCTGCCATCGTTGGGTTTGGAAGGACACAGGAGGAGGTGGCTTGCCAGAAACGCAGGCTCCCCGACCTTCCTGAGGGGCTAGAACCACACCAGGCCTTCGTGGGACCAGGGCGGATGGGCTGTCTGCCAGGGACCCGAGACCTCCTGGGAGGCAGGAGTTGCGGGCTGTTGAGAAAATGGTTGCTAAACAGAGAGTAAGAAAGGGAAACCCCCAGGCTTCTTGCTTCCCCCAGCAGCCTCCAGGCTCCGCCAGTACTTCCCGTTGGCCAAACCTAGTTAGAAACAGTTGGCAGAGAATCTGGGGAATGGAATTTTGAGGAGATGGAACGGAAAGGCATTAGAAGACCAATAGGAAATTGCCAGTATACTTAGTGACAAATTGCCCCAAGTTGATTGAAATACGTTAACCTCCAAAGGCAAGAGCTTTGGCCAACGGCAACCAGAATACATAGAAAGCAAACCACAGGTGATACACCAAGGTCAAACCACTAAAGCCAAAGAAAAAAGGGGGGTGGGGGACTACCTTCAATACAGCCAGAGGAAAAAGACATTGCAGCTAGACATGGATGAGGGGAATGATGACCGACTCCCAATTAGAACCACTGGTATAAATATGGCCAATGCTGAATCCAGTATTCAGTGAAGCTATTCTTTTTTAAAAAATGAGATGAAATAAAGACATTTTGCAAGTGAAAGAAAGCTAAAGGAGTTCAGCAGCAAACCTACAGTGTAAGAAATGCTAACAGAAGTTCTTTGGGCTGACCTGAAATGATGCCGGGAGCAAACTTGAATCTGCAGGATGAGATGCACGGCATTCGGCATTAAACATGTGAGAGAGTATCAAAGACTATATGCTGATATTCGGTGAATTTTTCTAAAAAACAACTAACTGGTTATTCAATACAGCGGGGAGAGAGAGGGAATCTCAAGCAGGCTCCATACTGTCACTGCAGAGCTCGATGTGGGGCTTGAACCCATGAACTGTGAGATCACAGCCTGAGCTGAAGTCCAATGCTTAAGCGACTGAGCCACCCAGATGCCCCTGATACATGTGATTTTAAGCTGCATATGGACCACGGCCAGAACACATACTAGGCCATAGAAGCATCTCGACAAATTTGTAAAGATTGAAATACATTTGAAAAGATAAAAAATCTTTCAGTATGATGTCCAACCACACTAAAATCAGGTTAAAAATAAAAAGTGTATATAGAAAATATCCACGAATCTGGGTGCCTCGGTGGCTCAGTTGATTAACTGCCAGACTTTAGCTCGGGTCATGATCTCCTGGTCCGTGGGTTCAAGCCCCGTGTCGGGCTCTGTGCGGAGGCTCAGAGCCTGGAGCCTGCTTCGGATTCTGTGTCTCCCTCTCTCTCTGCCCCTCCCCTGCTCATGCTCTGTCTCTCTCTCTCTCTCTCTCAAAAATAAATAAACATTTAAAAAGTAAATAAATAAAAATAAAAACTAAAATATCCACAAATATTTCAGCATTAGATTTTATGCTTTTGAAGAACCTATGAGTCAAATGAAAAAATCATAAGAGAAATTAGAAAATGTTTTGAATATCAAAAAAAAAACATGCCAAGATATGGGGATGTAGTTTAAAGCAATAATTTAGAGAGGAATCTGTAGTTTTCAAATACTTACATTAGAAAAGAAGAAAGGGTTAAAATTTGTTGTCTAAGTTTCTGACTTAGGAAGCCATAAAGAGATGAGCACATCAAGTAGAAGGGAAAAGATGTTCAAGAAGGAAGAAGAAATCCATAATAGAAAATAACCAATACAGAAAATTAATAAAGCCAAAAGTTGGTTCTTTGGAAAAGTTTAAAAATTCCTAAGCCACTAGCAAGACTGATCAAGAAAGAGAGATCATCACAGAACGCACAAATTAATGACATAAGTAATAAAAGGAGATTCACCACAGATCCTACAGACATTAACAGATATGGAATATTATATAATAGATATAATATTATAATATTATATAATAGATACGAAATATTATAAATTACTCAAGGCCAAAAAGGTTCACAACTTAATAAAATGGGAAAATTGCTTGAAAAGCTACCCTACCAAAACTGACACATAATTGGATAGAAAGTTTTAATAGGTGTATATCTATTAAATTTATTAATATTTTAAATCTTAGATTAGAAGAAGATTGATACTCTGTTGACTTTTTTGTGAATTCCACTGAACATTTCGAGAAACTAAGGTGGGACAAGCGGTCACATCTTAACCAATTTTAATAACCGAGTGGATAAAAATGTCCTATTCATGGAAAGAGGCTCAAAGATTGAGGCTAAAACAGAAGGTCACCTGTGTACCAGGTATAGGAGATCTCACTAAAATTAAAAGACAAGACAGTTTGGAAATAAAGGATGGAAAACAGCTATTCTGAGAAACAGCTTAGAGGAAAAAGAAAGCTGCAGGAATAAAAATTTCTGATGATATGGAATCAAGTGGAAGGCATTCAGCCTGAGAAAAAGAAAGACTTTTACAATGGTATAGTCACCAAGAAGAGTTAATAATCATAAATCTTCATGCGCTCCAACATCTCTTCGAAATAAATAAAGAGATGCGATTAAAATGTTCAGACATATTGACAAACCCACAATCCTAGCCAGAAATATTAATACATTCTGAAATTGACAAACCAAATTGAGCCATTAAGTCAACCCACTGGGGATTTGACTAACTCATCCGGCTCTGACAATAGATGTATTTAGGGAACATGTTTTGTTTCCAGCATAAAGGAAATATGTGTCATTTTCAGAAATCCATAAGATATAATAGGAGTAGATCATATTCATCACACCCTAGGAGAAAAATAAATTGTCAAAGTGGAAATAAAAGAGACTACTATCTCCGATCAAATCTAATGAAATTAGAAATAACAGGGACAGACTGAAAATAATCTCCTTGTGGAATTTGTAAATCACACTTTGGAATTATTCTTGTTTTAAAAGGAAATGGAAATTGAAAGTACAGACTTTTTAGAGAAGAAAGAAGATGAGTAACTATAAATCAAAAGCTATAGGATTTGGCTAAAGCAGTATTTATAGGAATATTTATGTACTTCAGTGCATTTATTATAAAATACAAAAAAAAAATGGCAATAAGTGACAATCAAGAAAGAGACAATGTAAGTTTGCATGAAGAAGGAGGAAGCAATTTTTAAAACTTAAATCAGAAACTATGTAGAGAACTGTCAGAAAGCATAGACCTTAATAATAAGCCAAAAGCTCATTCACTGAGATCAACAGACATGCAACACTTCAAAACTCTGATCTAGAGAGGGGAAAAAAATAACATTAAGGGCAAGAAAAAATGCTTCAAATATGGAGACTTGTAAAATTAAAAGAATATTATGTCGAATATTTTACCTTTGAAAATTTAAATGGAATGGGTAATTTTCCAGGAAAATTATCAAAATTGACTCAAGACATAGAACCAGGAAACAAGGCAGAAATGTGACATGTCTACTCCTAAAATCGAACCTGGGTCAGGAATACAACTGAATGGACATTACTCCTAACCACACCGCTTAATAGATGTGTAACTTTAGGCAAGCTCTTTAACCTCTCTGGGCCTCAATTTCTCCTTGGTAAAATGGGGTAATAATAGTAACTAGTACTCATGATCATTGTGAGGGTTAAGTGAACTATACATATAAAGCCTTTAGAACAGCACTTGGTACAGAGTAAATAATCTCTCCTCATATCATCGCCGTCTTGTCTCATCACCACCACCACCATCATCACCATTACCATCATCACCATCGTCACTGTCACTATCATCAGATGGTTTTATCGTCGATATTTACCAACCCTTCCATAAAAGATCATTTATTTGTTATCTGAAGTTTCAGACCCAAGAAAGAGATGTTATGTGCCTGAACTCAGCCTCGTGAAGCTGACATTACCTTGACGGCAGAAAGGAACGAGGCAGCACAGAATCTAAGAAAACTCCTCAGAGCTCTCCTATAAAAATGGATGAGAAAGATGGCAAACAAATTCAGCAGATGAGTTACTGTGCTGTCCGTCAGTCACAAGACTGCTGAGAGGTGTTGGCCGTTGCACATTCCCCTCCCTCCACGCCGCCCGGCTGAGTGGGAGGCTCTGAGATCAAGTGTTGGGGAGATGAGAGACCGGTGGCTTCCAACCGGGGACTGAGTGATGTCTGAAAGCAGGACGCTCTAGGTAGGGGAGGTTAGGATGTATGGTGCTTACCTCTGCTACCCTGTAAGCAGCTCAAAACAGGTGTGACACCTTACTTGTCTTTGCATCGTCGCAGCCTAGCATGGGACTGGGTGTATTTGCTGTGCTACCCCTTCTAGCGGAGACCTAACGTTCCTCGTGAAACGTGCACCGACGTCACACCATCGGGCCAGGTATTCGAAAGCACTGCGGATCCTTCTAGAAGATAACTCAGTGCCCGGTGCCTCATCGTGTCAGGTGCAGGTTTTGGTTTGAGGTCTGACTTTTGTCACTCTTCCTTGATGTGTGATCGTCTCGCGATAGAGTAGGTGTTGGAGAACGTGAGCTGAGTGGGGCCTTCCCATGGCGATGGCATCAGGGGATTTATATAGTTCACTGCTTACTTGCTCCCTTTCCTTCCCCACGGACTCACAGTCACATGGTCGCTGGGATTTCAGCGTGTGGCTGGTTTGCGTCTGAGGCTTCCGCGCTAATCGACATTCAGCATCTTGCCGCTGCGTTCTCTGTGCCGGTTCTGTCTCCCCAGTGTCTCTAGCCAACCTCATTGGCGGGAGGTTCCATTGCAGTCTGACACACACACCACCTGACCTCTCCTCCGATGTCTCATTTCATTCGCACCTTTAATTCTTCATTGCGGTTCAGCTCCTTTGGTACCCCTTAACGCTTCTGTCCTTGGAATAAATGAAGTTGTAAGAGGCTCTGAACTTTTGAGCCATTTAAAGGATGTCTCAGAGAGGTGTACGATTCGTATAAATGCTTTTATCTACCCGTAATGTGTCGGTAGCAGAATTGTGACTTGATTTTTCACGTGATCACGGGAAGCTTGCGTGTTCGTCTGCTTGTGCAAGAATGTGAAGGCCATGGCCCCTGACATCTTTGGGGAACCTCGGTAAACATATAGCTGCATCAGTATGGAAGGGAGTTGAATCTGGTTGGATTGTACTGGGGAAGACAAGCCTGTTTCCTCAGTGAGCAGGCGTAAGGATGGGTCTTGAGATCTTGCAGGGCATCCGATGAGACTTCTGTAGAAGCAGCAGCAGCCAGGACATGAGTGGCAGGCAAAAGACGACACGCGGGCAGGAAAGTACCAGGTGCAAAGGAGAGTTGTAAAAAGATTGTTTTCCTTTCCTAAGGAACTGGTGCTTACTTTGATGAATCATCAAGTTGATCAGACATAATTGTGGACACGCTTTTCTTTCTTTTTAAAAAAAATTTTTAATGTTGATTTATTTTGGGGTCACCTGGGTGGCTCAGTCGGCTAAGCATCTGACTTCGCTCAGGTCATGATCTTGCAGCTCGTGGGTTCAAGCCCCACGTCGGGCTCTGTGCTGACAGAGCAGAGCCTGGAGCCTGCTTCCGATTCTGTGTCTCCCTCTCTCTCTCTGCCCCTCCCCCGCTTGTGCTCTGTCTCTTTCTCTCTCTCTGTCTCAAAAATAAACACTAAAAAAAAAAAAAAATGTTTATTTTTGAGAGAGAGAGAGAGAGCACAAGCCAGAGAGGGGCAGAGAGAGAGGGAGACACAGAATCCGAAGCAGGCTCCAGGCTCCGAGCTGTCAGCACAGAGCCCAATGCAGGGCTCAAACTCATGAACCGCGAGATGATGACCTGAGCTGAAGTCTGGCCCTCAGCCGACTGAGCCACACAGGCGCCCCATAGACATGCTTTTCTATAGACACGTTTTTGGTTTGTTTTAGCTCCGTTTTCATTTTTCACAAAATGAGTGAGGAATGAAGGCCCCATGAAATTAAGGCCTAATTACGCCACAAATATTACTATGGCTTTCCAGAGTAACGGGAACTACTCCCACGCTAACCTGTTCCTCTTTGTCTCCTGGTAGGACGTCCATTCTCGGGATCTCCTTTGGAGCCGCGTTTCTCTTGCTTGCCTGTATCCTTTTCGTCTGCTTTGCTGGACAGCTTTTGGTAGGTACTTCACATATGGACCTTATTTTGAAAACTGTGTTCGTTGAAGGCAAACTGATTTCTGGCTTGAAACACCGGGCTTGTTGATTTAACATTTCACGGGATACGGATCCCAGTGAAGACGCAACCACCCTTCATGCCAGCGGCCCAGAATATAAACTGAGGCAGCTCATGTACAATCAAGACACTGAGCTGAAGATTATTTGAAACATTGGATGTCACACCATCAAATTATATTCATGTTTTTTTATTTCTGTCGCCATTTTGCATTATGTCCTCTGAGTTTTCAGAGTATTTTAGAGCAGCCACTCCTAATATAATAGGAGGCTTTTTGTGTGCAGGGGAATTAAAATGTAAACCAGATACTTCTTTTTTTTTTTTAATTTTTTTTCAACGTTTATTTATTTTTGGGACAGAGAGAGACAGAGCATGAACGGGGGAGGGTCAGAGAGAGAGAGGGAGACACAGAATCGGAAACAGGCTCCAGGCTCTGAGCCATCATGAGCCATCAGCCCAGAGCCCGACGCGGGGCTCGAACTCACGGACCGTGAGATTGTGACCTGGCTGAAGTCGGACGCTTAACCGACTGCGCCACCCAGGCGCCCCCAGATACTTCTTTTATATCCACTTCCAAGATATAAAAGTTGGGGACATATGAAAACAGCAAATGCAAAAATATATTTTGTTAGTGATTTAATTAACAGTGTTCATTAATAGTGTTAGTTAATGATTTAAACCAACCATTGCAAGCTTGGATGGGTCAAGTGCTAGTTCAGGATGTAAGAATCAAATCTAAGTGTATTCTTGAGTCGAAAGCAAGTGGCCCCATGAGAGCATCGGAAGAAAGCCAGCAATGAGATAGACACCCAAAAAAGGTAATCAGTGTTTTTATCTTGTTCATTGGAGATGTGTGGAAATGAGAGGCCCCTCTGAGCCAGATTTTGAGCATCGGGTCCATTCTAGTCTAATGTGTTGGAACCTTTTAGCTAAAAAGTGTAAAGATCTTAAAGTTCGTCTCTGCCTCTCAACAGTGGGCACTCTACGATGTCTGCTGGGTACCGTTGCAAACTTGTGTGGGGGGTGTTTGCTATATCATAGTTGAGGTGTTTTGAATTGGATTGGAAACTTCAGAAGTGGCACTATGGTTCCTGATTTCCTGGAATGCACACAGCGCATCTCAGATTTCTTTAAAATCGCCTGAAGGCTATAGGTTGTAACTACTGCCCCCTGGGAATCCTTGTCAAGCTTCTAAAGTGCTTCAATATACCAAAAAGCCTGATTATCCACGTTCAGATTTTCCTTAGGTGGAAAAGCACACGGGCCCTGCCCTCTGATTTCCCGGCCCCCATAAGGCTTCTGCAGCCCACTTCTCAGGTTTTCAGAGTAGGAACTATCATTTGTGGTCCCACTGGAAATCCAAACCTCGTTCTAATTAAAGCGACTTCTATCATTGTGCCTAAGTAGCCACATTAGTCATTTTCTGTTCCTAAGGAATCCAGTCTTCAGGGTGGGGGGGTGGGGTGTGGAACACAGTGTATATTTAAGGTTTCAAGCTGACTTTTTCTTCGACTAAATTGCTATAGAAAAGAAACAGAAGCGGAGGCTGGAGAAAGTATCTCCAGAGCAACTTTGCTGCCTTTGCAAGAATGCTTTTGGTCTTATGTAATGTCTGTCCTCTCAGCTTACCGAAGCTGAGATTTTGGATACCCAGCCAACCTTTCATGGCTCCTGGCCCCTCCCAGACCCAGCCTGTGGTCCCTCGAGGCCTTCAGGGATCTCAGGATCCCATACCCACCTTCCCAGGAGCATCATGAAACCCTGACACCCCCCACACCAGATGCTAGGGAGTCCGTAACTCGTCTGTTGTCTTAAAGAGAAAATCTCATTCATCAGTAGATGGACATTTAGGCTCTTTCCATAATTTGGCTGTTGTTGAAAGTGCTGCTATAAACATTAGGGTACAAGTGCCCCTGTGCATCGGCACTCCTGTATCCCTTGGGTAAATTCCCAGCAGTGCTATTGCTGGGTCATAGGGTAGATCTATTTTTAATTTTTTGAGGAACCTCCACACTGTTTTCCAGAGCAGCCGCACCAGTTTGCATTCCCACCAACAGTGCAAGAGGGTTCCCGTTTCTCCACATCCTCTCCAGCATCTATAGTCTCCTGATTTGTTCATTTTGGCCACTCTGACTGGCGTGAGGTGATATCTGAGTGTGGTTTTGATTTGTATTTCCCTGATGAGGAGCGATGTTGAGCATCTTTTCATGTGCCTGTTGGCCATCCGGATGTCTTCTTTAGAGAAGTGTCTATTCATGTCTTCTGCCCACTTCTTAGCTGAATTATTTGTTTTTCAGGTGTGGAGTTTGGTGAGTTCTTTATAGATTTTGGATACTAGCCCTTTGTCCGATATGTCATTTGCAAATATCTTTTCCCACTCCATTGGTTGCCTTTTATTTTGTTCACTGTTTCCTTTGCAGTGCAGAAGCTTTTTATCTTCATGAGGTCCCAATAGTTCATTTTTGCTTTTAATTCCCTTGCCTTTGGAGATGTGTGGATAAAGAAATTGTGGTTTATATACACAATGGAATACTACTTGGCAAAGAGAAAGAATGAGATCTGGCCTTTTGTAGCAACGTGGATGGAACTGGAGAGTGTTATGCTAAGTGAAGTAAGTCATCCAGGGAAAGATAGGTACCATACGTTTTCACTCTTATGTGGATCCTGAGAAACTTAACAGAAGACCATGGGGGAGGGGAAGGGAAAAAAAAGTTAGAGAGGAAGGGAGCCAAACCATAAGAGACTCATAAAAACTGAGCATAAACTGAGGGTTGATGAGGGGTGGGGGGGGAGGGGGGTGATGGGCATTGAGGAGGGCACCTGTTGGGACGAGCACTGGGTGTTGTATGGAAACCAATTTGACAATAAATTTCATATTAAAAAAAAAGAGAAAGAGAAAAGCTCAGTGCTGGGAATGAACTGGTGCCTACCTCCTTTTCAAAGGAAGCCTGGATTTTGCCAAAGTGGTCAGGGAGACTAGGCTTGAGGATGTCTGTTCTTTCTGAACTTGAGTTAGATCAGTGAATGAGTCCCCCACCCCCATCCCCACCAGTGGTCAGCTGTAATCCTTGATCCAGAGGGAATCCAGATAAAATCAAGAAGGAATTCTTCTCATTCCCCTAAGAGGTTCTTTGTACTGTGTAAACTATTCTGTAAAGGCTTTTTTCTCACCATCAATATCAAAGAAATTAAGGCAACCCAGGAAAGCTTTCAGCGTGCTTTCTATTCAACCCTCCCCATTCAGCCCAAAGCTGTGTGTGTCACAAATATTTCCTAGTGGTCATGGAGAGGTATGACATCCTCACTGCTCATTCTCTGGCCTCTTGAAAGCCTACCAGTTCTCTGAGGTGTTAGTATGACTTGCATTTATTTTTGGATTAAGTACTGAGTTTGTGAAAGAAATGTTAATATCCTTAATATCTTTCTATGAACATACATTGACCTTTGGAAAACTTAAATGCCAGAGGCAATCTGATGCTTATACTACAGGGGAAAAATTTCTAAAAAATATTACTGGTATTGAACTCTCTGTATGAAGAATTAGAGTAAAATACTTTTATAAAGGAGGTTGAGCAAAGGTAAGCCTGACTGATCTTTTTCCTCCAAGAGCTCTACCTTTGTTACCCTGTCTTACACAGGAAATATAACACATGTAGCTGTACTCACCGGTCATTGTACAGCTGGGTTTGATAAAAAGGTAGAAGAAAGTAGGTGATGGGCATTGAGGAGGGCGCCTGTTGGGATGAGCACTGGGTGTTGTATGGAAACCAATTTGACAATAAATTTCATATTAAAAAAAAAAAGGTAGAGACATAGCCTGTGGTCCCTCGGGGCTAAAAAAATGGCCAAAGAATAAGAGTGATAGTGAAACGCATTTTTTTTTTTCCTTCTGATAGAAAAATGAGACAGATATTTGTTCAGTGGCACAGTCTGAGAAAAATGTCAGGGAATTTATATGTTCTCACCATTACTGCTAACGAGAAGCCCAGAGCACGGCTGTCTGTCCCTCGCTCCCACCCTCCCTTGCCCTAGCCGCTCGCCCCAGTGCGTCCCCCCACCCCCATGTTGCCCTGCCACTGCTTGTCTTCTAGAAAGTTTCTCAGAAACCCCACCAGCCCCTGTAGTGGGCTCTTCTTTGAGCACCATGGGACTTAGGATCTGTGCCCCATAATTTACCACTTGATTGTTTAACAACTTATTTGGCTCCTCCTCTCTCTCTCTCTCTCTCTCTCTCTCTCTCTCTCTCTCGAGTGTAACTGTTGTCTCCCTTACATAGAATAGTTTTTTTTTTGAGATGAGAATTGTTTCCTACATTTGCTTTCTGTCTCCCAGGGAATCCAGCAGAGTTCCGCCCACTGAAACACTTTGATAAGCGGGCACTAAGTCAGCACTCGTAGACTCATGTCATATCCGTGCGGTTCCTTTCCACCATGTCCGCTCATCCAGCTCCCAACCTCCCCAACACCACTGGGACAGTTAGGCGTCCCCAAGTGTCCCGGTAATCTTCCCTTCCCCAGATGCCCTGGCGTGGGGACGGGTTCTGCATGTGTGTGGCTGTGGGAAGCATGGGTGGGTGGCCATCACCTTGCCACGCTGAAAGGCCTCACACGCACCATGATTCCTTGACTCTGATGTGCTTTGGGCTCTCTCCGCGGTTGGAAATAATCTCCTAACCTTCCCAGACCCAGTCTGCAGAGCCCCCCCCCCCATGTTACTACCAGCGTCCCTCGCGCCTGCCGGGCAGGCTGCCCATTTCGTAATATCATTTGTGATCTTAGATGGAGAGATCACCAGTGAATCTGCTTCAACCCTGTTTTGCTCACTGTAGTACTTCAGGCACTTGAAATACAAGATAAATATTTAACATCCGTGGGCTGGAAGGAGTGTTGGGCAGCACCCAAATGCTCAGAAAACGTCTTGCCCTCATCCTCACCCCAATCGACTTCTTCTGAGTGCGCGGCTCTGAATTCAGCCACGGTCGCCCATCCCCGCTGCCAGCGAGGTCCCTCCTGGGTCCTCACCTGTCGGGTCTCCGCATGAGACCTTGATAGCATTTCAGAACTGTAAAACTTGAGAGCAGACAGGGAACCCAGAGATGACTTTGTCTGGCCTCACGTCTCGTGGGTGAGAGACACAGAACTGTGGAGGTGGCCTGTGCTCCCATCATGGCAAGCTTCCGCGCCCAGTCATTTCGAGGAAGAGTTTTCCTCCACAAAAAGTAATGCGGAAGCACACATCAGCAGATCTCTTGAGGACAGAAATGAAGACTTTGGAACAGGACCACGAGTGCGATAACTGTAAGACCAGAAGTTTCCTGTCCTTGGGTAAGAACCCTCAGAATCAGTATAGACAGCCTCTGATGGGCAGGACCCCCATCAATAACTACGTGTCCAGTCTCATCACAGTTTACAAATAATAAATATTACCTTCCGTTAAAATTGACGACTTGGCCTGTTAGGCATTGTGTGTATTCCGGCTCATTTAGCCTCACAAGAGCCCTTGGAGGGAATGGCCATTCTACAGTTAGTACAACAGACCCTCACAGATGTTACACAGATTGCTCTGTGGTGGAGAGCAAGTAGGAGTCAGAATCAGAACTGGAGTCGATGCTTAGAACCCTTACAATTAATTGGAAGGTGTGCGGAGAGAGTCCCTGGCAAACAAGCTCCTGGCACTAGGCAGGCATGTCCACGGTCATGGCCATGGCAGGCGTGGCACTGAGGTTGCCTTGCAGTGACTGCTAAGCATCCACTGGTCAAAATCACATTGGTAGGGACGCCCGGGAGGCTCAGTCGGTTGAGCGTCCGACTTCAGTTCTGGTCATGATCTCGCGGTTCATGAGTTCAAGCCCCACGCCGGGCTCTGTGCTGATGGCTCGGAGCCTGGATCCTGCTTCAGATTCTGTGTCTCCCTCTCTCTGTCCCTTCCCCGCTCATGCTCTGTCTCTCTCTGTCTCTCAAAGATGAATAAACATTAAAAAAAAAATTTTTTTAATCACATTGGTAATTCACGGTAACCTCGCAGTGAACCTCATTCATATTTTTCTCTGGTCTAGTTTCCGATATGCATTATCCAGCTGTTGGCCCAGTTCATTTAAAACTGGAGTCTGGGAAAAGTACAGCTCCATCTTAAAAGACATTTGGTAAAATGGGGGGAAAACGTTAATTTACGAGTGGATTTAGACTGTAACATATTCTAGTGTGAAAGTACCTTTAATAATAGTACTTTCCAAAATACATGAGAGCCCTTCGAATATGAAAACATATTATTTTATCTGATAACCAAAACAATCCAGTTTAAGTAGAAACTAAAATGTAGAGCAAGAGATTCAAGTTTACATTTTCATTACAATCAGCAATAAAAGAATAATACTTGTCATTGTCATAATACTAATAATAGTTTACTGCCAAATTTAACACGAAACTACCTGAGTGGACTTATAATTTTGTAATAAATACAAGAGAGTGACTGTAACCAAAAATGCCACCAAAAAAAAAAAAAAAAAAAACCCAAAAAACAAAACAGAAGAAAAAAACCACCCTCAAAAGCATCTTTTAGGACAAGTGTGCCAGATATAGTAAAGGAAAATGCTAGAGTGTGTCAGAAGAAATTTTTCTCTCAATGTGGTTGCGTTGTGCTTTGTGTAGCAAAGATAATATGGTGCCATCCCACCAACCTTGTTCCTAGCGGAAATGAAAGCACAAACATAAAGTCCATCCTGTGGAAGGAAAGTAGGTCACACACTGGCTGATAGAAAAGCTTTCTACCCAAAGGAGTGTTTTACCCTTGAAGTCTATTTTCTCCAATGTCAATAGAACTCTGCCAGCTTTCTTGTAGTTAGTATTTTCCCAGCGTCCTTTCCTTCCATCTTTTTTTTTGTTTTTCAACGTTTATTTATTTTTGGGACAGAGAGAGACAGAGCATGAACGGGGGAGGGGCAGAGAGAGAGGGAGACACAGAATCGGAAACAGGCTCCAGGCTCTGAGCCATCAGCCCAGAGCCTGACGCGGGGCTCGAACTCCCGGACCGCGAGATCGTGACCTGGCTGAAGTCGGACGCTCAACCGACTGCGCCACCCAGGCGCCCCTCCTTCCATCTTTTTATTCAGCTTTTCCTTGTCCGTAAGTGGGTTTTAGATGTTGTGTCTCTGGTAAACAACATCCAGGTGCATGTTACTTTCTCTGATCTAGCAGTCTCTCTCTTTTCCCTGACAAGTATAATGCATTTACGTGTATTACAATTACTACTACCATCTTATTTTGCTTTTATTTTTTAAAATCCATCATGTGTGTTCTCTGCCTGTACTTTTTTTTTCCTCTTCTCCTGCATTATCTTGGATCCATGGAATTTATTTATTCTCCTTTATTCCCTCTAGTGACTTGGAAGTCATCTATCCTGGTATTTTGTTTTTCCTGGTTAACTTAAAATGTGTAATGTACACGAGACTAACAGAGCTCGTTAATGTCTCCACCTTGTTGTTGAAGAATATTGTACTCTGCATCTGAATTCCATTCTTGAATAAAGAAGATGGAATAAGATGATCAGATTCTTGAAATTAGAAACTCAGTAGTTATGCTGAAAAAAGTAAAGCAAGAGCCGAATAAATAACCTACAAAACAGCATAGAAAGATAAAGAGGGCAGGCCAGATTTTTCTAAATTTAAACTGCTGTTGTCATTCACTGCTGTCGTTATTCTTGTTGTGTACCCATTTGACACCATTCTTCCTGAACACCATCCCTTCCTCCGGGATTCCATCTCCATATTCCCAAAGGATTGTTCCTTTTCTAGTCTTTTCAGTGAGAGCCTGTGCATAATGTCCGCAACTTTTGTATTTAAAAAAAAAAAAAAAACAGTCGGGTTTCTCCTTGTTGAATAATGGTTTATGATAAGCTGTCTAATATTTTGAAAATATGAATCCATATTTTCCTGTAGTTGATGGACCACGGAGAAATCTATAGTCAAATTACTGTTTCTTAGAAGGTGACACGTCTTCTCTCTGGTTGTTTTCGTGGGACTTGCTCCTTATCTGTCATGGGCCATGGCTCCCTTGTGCTTAGGTAAAGGTGTACTTTCATCTTCCTGTTTGGGACTCAGCGGGTCGCCTCGGCCACAGAACTCATGTTTTGCTCCAGGCCTGCAAAGCTGTTGCTCCGTCCTGGTCTTTTGTGCTGTTTTTCTCAAACTTTCATTACAAGTATATTGAATCTTTTCATTGTACCTTCTGTGCCTGAACGTCCCATTCATGTGTTTCATTGCTGTATTTCTGCGCTGTTTGATGGGGCATTTCCTCAGGGCTGTCCTACCCCCTAGCACAGCTACTAAATTTTCCATTATCTACATTTTCATCTCCTGAGAGTCTTTGTGGCTCATTTTTTTCTCATAAGTGCTCATTCATTGTGTACTCTGATCCGTCTTCTAATTTCTTTGGTCTTATTCTGCAGGCTATTGCAGATTGATAGCATACCTGCAGATCCCGTGATGCGAATTCTACTTTTTGTTGTGTCTGTTGATTCTTCCTCATATGGCCCTATGTCCTGTGTAGTTCATAATTTCTTTTTTATTGTGAGGTCATGTTCAGAGGGAATTATCCTTTAGCAAAAAGGGTACTTCTGCAGGAACCCCAAGGACTCTCTTTGGTCTTTGACCCAGTTGATAGCCCCTCAATTTGGGGCCCCATGATGAAGCTTATGATGTAATTTCAAATTCATCGCCCATATTTAGAGATGGAATTTATCACTGGAAGTGTGTTGATACTTCCCTCAACTAGTACATGGAGTTTTCTAGACTTTACATGGAGGGAAGAGCATTCTGAGGCTTCTGGGATTTTTTGTTTGTTTTGTTTTTATTGAAGTATAATTAACATATACCATACAACATGTTGTGTTAGTTTTAGGTACTATATAATGACTCAACAGTTGTGTACAGGAATTCCACTACTGAGTATTTACCCAAAGAAAATGAAAACACTAATTCAAAAAGATACATGCACACCCTGAGGCTCCTGATTTAGTCAGGGGTCTTGGCCTCATCTGCCCCACCCTTGGTAAGCTCAAGGCAACCCCTTTTTTCCTCCTGCGGGCATCAGCCCCTAGGTGTTAAGCTTCTGTCCAGTCCTAGGACACTCCTAGGCCAACCCCACAGCCTCAGTCCCTCTAGCACTGAGCTGCTTCTTTGCTTCTGGCCCCTGGAAATTTCTCTTCAGGTCCATTGTTAAGATAAAGAATGTATTGAACAAGCATCCATCGAGTCCCTGCTCTTTGCTCAACAATGTGCTGCTTTGGGGATACAAAGGCAGGTGTGGTGTGGTTCCCATCTGCAACCAGCTCTCCATGTGGCCAGAGACAAACACGAACGTCGTCAAAGAGAACACAAGGTGGCTAGCCCGTGAGTGCCACACGGTGGATGGATGGCTGAGGAAAGTGGTTCACCCAGGGCATAGCAAGAAAAATGTTGATTTTATAAAGTATGATTGACTGAAATCAAGCAGCCTTTCTGTGGGAAACTCAAGTACAATTAATCAAAGTACACACGGCAGTCTCTGTAACACTAAATGTTACAAGTAATTATTCCTGCAGCTGGTGGCCGCCATTCAAAAAGACAGTCGTTGGCCAATTAAAACGCCAGAGTAGGTGTTCCTCTAGACAAATGCACGAAAGCACACGGGTATATGATAAACTTCACCACTTCTTCAGGCAAGATTCTAAGATGAGTTTTCTTTTTCTAATAATAAAAATTTGCTACTCCCCGTTATAATGTATTTGTAACGTTTCTAAATGTTTTTTTCATTTTATTAAACCTTAAGAGCATCATCTACTTCTTTTCATGTAACTGATTTTATTTTTTTAAAGGACACCGATGAAATTGTTAATGTGATCTGCTCTTATAATTATTATGTTCAATTAGGAGAAATTTTAAAGTGAGAGGTTACCAATTGTTTCCAGTGCAAGAGGATCAGAGTGGAGACGGAGGAAGAAGGAAGAGGGGGGTATATTTTTTTCCTGTGTTTTATTTTGGTTTATTTATTTTGAGAGAGAGAGAAAACACGAGTGGAGGAGGGGCAGAGAGAGGGAGAGAGAGAATCCCAAGCAGGCTCTGCACTGTCAGCACGGAGCCGCACACAGGGCTTGAACTCATGAACCATGAGATCATGACCTGAGCGGAAGTCGGATGCTTAACTGACTCAGCCACCCGGGTGCCCCTCCTGTTTTGTTTTGTTTTGTTTCAATCCAAACATATTATGAACACATTATTTTTCTGGGGAGAATCGTCTGCCTATACTGAGAGAAGAACGTCGATATTCATCCCATACGCCTTCTAGCAAACTGCACTGGCCATTGTCCCCGGCACCAACGCCATGATGGGGTTTCCATAGGAATGGACATTCTTCCTCCTCTCACATCTCCCGCTACAGTTGGTGTCAGTTCCACATTCACCAGCGGGTGTGTGTGGCATTAACAGTCAAGCACATTTCTGGAAGGCTCACAGTGAGCTCACTGTAAGCAGGAGGCCATCGTGCATGCAGTGGGATTCACTGATGGTCAACAAAGGGAGGACGCAGATTTGACGGAAGTTATTCCAGTCGTTAAACCAGAGATCAAACAGGGGTAAAGCTGGGCTCTGAAGGGCGCCTTCTGAATTAATGCCAAAATACTGTGGGAGATGGTAGCGTTTATAATGTTTCATGACAATGGTGTCAATTTTGACACACTTACTTTTCCACCGGGGACTGTACTTGAATAGTTAACCCAAAACAGGCACACTGAGCTCCGTTATCATGTCAGGAACGAAGTCGTGCTTTTTATTCAGAGCTATAGTCGCATCAGTGGTCTCCTTTCCCGATCCTTCTACCTCAAGAACATCGTCTCTTTTCTCCTCTGCCCCGCCATCGGCATCCTCTGCTCCCCGCACATCTTCACTCTCCTCCCCCTCCTCTCTCTACACATCGGCTCAGGGCGCACGTCCCTGTCACCGGCTGTTTCCTGGTCCTTGCCACCAGCAATATTTTCCAATTTCCATATTTCTGAACAGTTTTCTTCACGTGGCCTCTACCTGGTGACAGGAATGAAGAAAGAAGGAGGCTGCTTGGAGGAAAAACCATAGTGGAAAGCGGGGAGGGGGAATGAGGTTTTATTGTTCGTATAGATACAGAGCAAAGAGACACTTAGTCATTAAATGTCTCTGAGAATTATTATGTTTTCTTCATAAGCGTAACAATGGGAGCTAACGCTTGGGAGTCCTGCCCCTGGTGCCTTATTATGTAGCTCATTTAACGTCCTACAAGACCAAGGAACCAGGTATTATTATTGTCCCCATTTTAGAGCTGGGGAGGCTGAGGCCAGAGAGGATAGTTCACCTGCAGAAAGTCTCTCGACTCTGGGGGTTTGCTCCTGGGCTCCTGGGCTGATTCTTACTGTCCTAACCACCTCTCGTCCTGTCTTGCAGAATCCCATTCCATTGCTGTATCAGCATTTAACATGCTGCAGTGCTTCTGTTTCTAAGACTGAAGCAGAAAGACTCTGAAAGAGGTAGACAAATAAAAGTGCTGTCTATTCGTGCTACTGAGGATTCTGTTACGCGGTTTATCGATGTTACATCAGCTTTGCCATTAGATTAACTTAGTGGTACGAGTCAGAAAGGTACAGTCTGTTGGCCTTTTTTTTTTACAATTTTTGAAATCAGGGCACCTGGGTGACTCAGTCAGTCGAGCGCCCGACTTCGGCTCAGGTCATGATCTCACAGTTCGTGGGTTTGAGCCCCACGTCAGGCTCTGTGCTGACAGCTCGGAGCCTGGAGCCTGCTTCGGGTTCTTTGTCTCCCTCTCTCTCTGCCCCTCCCCTGCTGGTGCTCTGTCTCTTTCTCCCTCTGTCAAAAATAAACCTTAAAATTTTTTTTTAATTTTTGAAATCATAACCTTTTACTACTGTTTTCAGGATACGTTAGCCATAGGGCCACAGCCCCTTTCACATGAAGGTTAAAGTGGAGATCCCTAGAGACCGTTTTGTACAGCTTGTCAGGTCAGGTGACATCTGTCGATCCCGGCAGCGCCTGGCACAGGCAGTTTGTTACCCCCACGCCTTAGAACTCTCCCCGCCTCCATCCTGCTGCCACCAGGACAAAGGTCTGAATTACAGCAGCCCGTCTGGAAAGGTGGCCTTAAGGATGAGGCGAGCTCAACCCCTAAAGTCCCACGGAGCAGAGTCTGGCCCCCAGCAGATGATGAGGGAACCCTGGCTACCATCCCATAAATACCTCAATTCCTTCTTGTATCGAAAGCATTTCTCCCAACACCCACACTCGCTGCCGCGTTATTCGCAGTAGCCGGAAGTCAGAGGCAACGCAGTGACCATCCACAGATGAGTGGATAAATAAAATGCGGTACGTGCCTAGAATGGAACGTTATTCAGCCTTCCAAAAACAAGGAAATCTGGTCACCCGTGACAACGTGGATGAACCTGGAGATAATGCCGAGTGAAATAAGCCAGTCACAAAAAGACAGATGCTGCAGGTGCCCAGAGTCGTCAAACTTTTAGAGACAGAAAGTAAGATGGTGGTCGCCGGAGGCAAGGGGAAGGAGAGAGGGGAGTTCTTCAGTGGCTAGAGACTCTAGTTGTGCGAGATGAAAAGTTACAGAGACGTACTATGCAGCACTGTGAATATAGTTAACGCCGCTGACCCGTGTGCTCAAAAATGGGTAAGAGGGAAAAGGTTACGTTAGGTAATTTTTAGCACCATCAAAACTTTGGAAAAGAGGGTCTCCGTGTGGAAAGTCCCCGGAGGGCAGGATAAGGTAAAGCCATCACGAAGACACATGCCTGAGAACAGTGGGTGTTGCCTTTGGAGGTAAGGACATCAATTTGCCTGGTAGCCAACTGGATCATGACTAGCTACCTGCCGATCTGTCTCCCATGTGAATGGGCTGAATTGTGATCATTGCTTTATCATGGCTGTGACCTGAGACCTGCCACATTCCCCCGAGTGGTTTAATCAACTGACATAGTTTTCTTTTATCAGAGGGTTTTTTTTTTTTTTTCATGTTTATTTAATTTTAAGAGAGAGAGAGAGAGAAAGGGAGGGAGAGCATGAGCAGGGTTGGGGTGCAGAGAGAGAGGGGGACACAGAATCCGAAGCAAGCTCCAGGCTCTGAGCTGTCAGTACAGAGCCTGACGTGGGACTCTGACTCGTGAACTGGGAGATCGTGACCTGAGCTGAAGTCAGACGCGTCACCAACGGAGCCACCCAGGCGCCCTGAGTTTTTTGTTTGGGTTGTTTTTAAACGTAATTTCAGGACATACAAGCACATGTCCTGAATTTATCGCAGAAACTTAACTAATTTGTTCTTTATTTGTCACCATGATGCTCACATAGTTTGAGGAAGGTTTGTGACCTGGTGTGGGCCCCCAGCGGAGACGGCACCTCCTTGTTTGTTCTGGGAACAGTACCGATGCCTTTTGTGTTGTTAAACATCATGAAGAAACGTGACGCGTTTCCTTTCCTGTCTCCTCCCAGCAATGCAGCAAGAAGGCCTCCGCCTCTCTCCTGTGGCTACTGAAGTCGTCCAGCATCATCGCGGACCGGCCCTGGCCGCGGGTCTCCCTCACGGTCCTCACCACCGCCATCATCCTGACCATGGCCGTGTTCAACATGGTGAGTCAGGGCTGCCGCCAGGCACGGCCTTCTTTGCCTCCGATGCCTGACTCGGTGGGACTTTCAGACCTTGACCGGGGCTCCGTGCTCACACCAGTTACTGCCTATTAAATTCAACATCTGTCCACCCTCAGCATCACTAAGGCCAAGGGGTGCTTTCTGCAGGAGCCACCAGGGAGAGGGTGGTACCTTCCAGCAGCTTCCCACGGCCCTGCTAGCTACAGAAAGGACACTGACTGTCAGTGGGGTAATCACCGAGGGATGACAGAACCACCTAGATACAGAGAGTGCAGTGGGAGAGGTATCCTGCTCTGGAGTCTAACAGGCCTGATCGCAACACTGGCCCCCCACTTGTCCGGCTGTGCGATTTTAGAGGGTTTCCACGCAACTTTCACAGGCTCCATTCCCACTTCTCAAAAATGAGTTCTGACGCTGCCCCGCTGGGGCAAATGAGCTGGCGTTCCTCCTGATGTGGGGCTGGGGGTGAGCAGCCGAGAAAGAATTCTTGAGACATTTTTGGTGCAAAGGGGTGCTTTCACTATAGCATGGGGACAGGCCCCGTGGGCAGGGAGAGCTGCACTTGTGTTTGGTTTGTGAAGAGTGACTGATTAAATACTCTTTAGTTAGTGGGGCTGGGGAGAGCGTAAGTCTCTGTGGAATTTGGAAACAAGGCTTCCGGGACCTTGAGGGGCTAGCTGCTATTATAAGGTAAGGTTATTTACTACTGCCTAGTAAAACATTAGTCCTGAGACCCTCCAGATGTCTATCAGTGGGCCATACATTTGGAAGGTAATTGCTAACGTGTATCTTGGCAGAGGAGGGGGGGTTCGGGTGATCAGAGTGAAGGCACCCTCACCAGAGCAGAGCTATTGTGGTAAAACATTGAGGGAAGTCCTTGCGGGAGCTGTAGGAGGGTTGCAATCTGTATGCCCCAGGAATCCCACCTGGAAACTCAAGTGACAGCAAAGTCCCACCCTTGTCTCTTTTTCTCCCGTCACTATCACACTTAGGACAGAACCGGGTGCTTTGTACATATTTAACCAGTGGTCGCTCTCACTATATCGATGGTACCATGACTCGTATGTCCCTTAAAACAGACACGTGGGTAATCCACACCCGTTGCGATGCATCCTTCTTATTCTGACATCGTCACCAGCAACCATGAGGCGTTAAGATACCTTGTATTTGGGCTATTTCAGTAGCTGTTGGAACTACAGGGCATACATACAGCCTTCGCCTTCCAGAAAGCAGAAAATCAGGCTGAGGAAGCACACCGGATATATTAAATAATAAAGACATAGTTTTTGGGGCTTGGCATCCCTTTGGCATAAAAATATCTGTTGGGCATAACCACGTGCCAGGTGTGTTACTAAATGCTCGGAGCCTAAAAACTGTGAGCCGCCTTCGGGAGCTCACGGTGCCGTCCCCGAGACCGACAGCTGGCTAAGCCCATGTGAATCGGAGACTCCACCAGCGAGGCGTGTGGAGAGGTGTCAAGGAGGGAGGTCAAGGCCGGCTGGACTGAACCCTAGCGGATGGGCAGGGGGGCTCACCAGAGGGGAAGGAACGGTGAGCAGGAAGGAAGACGCTGGGCATCTGGAACATTTACGTGACACGGTAGCGAAGGGGCTGAGGCTGAAGGGGACCTTGGGCATTTCCTTGACATCAGTTCTGCCATCATGCTGCAGAACAGGCCACTGGCTCCTTCTGATGCGTGCGGGGGTTCAGGGGAAGCTGATGCCAGCGGGAGGCCAGCCGGGGGCCTCTTCATCTGCTTCCCTCTACCTAGAAGTCCGTCTTAAGGCGTCCTGGAAAGGGGGTGCCAGGGAGAAGCCACAGCTGGCCCTCCGCCCTCCGGCTTCCTGATGGGCGTGCGTATTCTGGGGCGTCCTCCCACATCGCCCGCTGGAGGACAGGCACGCTGGCTCGCCCCGCCTCACTGGACCACATGCCCCAAGTCCCTCCAGGAGCTCCCCTGAGAGAGGGCGTGCGGCCAGGCCCTAATGGCAGCCTCCCCAGGCACAGACTGGTGCAGTAGGCCACTGTGACCACTCCTTCCTCCGGCCGCCCGCTTGGCCACAGCGGTCAGCTCAGAAAGGAGGCTGCTCCGAGTTGCCTCTTGCAGGCAGTTAAAAGTCGTGGTGCCTGTGGGCAGGGGCTCAGCAGTGATCCCACATGGCCAGCTGGCTTCCCTGAGCCCCGCTGGCCGTTGGTCTGGCGTCCCTGTGTGGAGTTGCCTTGCTGTGTCTGGTTCACCGTGGGGACTCCACCGTCCTGGGCCGCCTCCCTCTTCTCTGTCAAATTAGCCACTGACCCTGAGCTCATCTCCCCTCCTCCTGCATTCACAGCCTCCGAGGCCCATCTGCTGCAGAGACTGTGAGACCCCCTTTGGGGTGGGGTGGGGGCCTCACCTTCTAGGTCTCAGGCATACCTCGGCCATGACATCATTTATTTCCAACACGGACTTAATCAAGGCTGAGTGGGGATCGGCTGGAAAACGGGGCTGTGTCTGGACGGGTAATTCCCTCAAGAGCCGTCCTGCTCTAGAAGGAACTTAGGCACAAGGAGAGACCGGCATCAGTCAGCCTGGGTCCCTTGCTGACGACCCAAAGGAATTTGTACTGTGGCCCCAGAGCTGTCATCGGAGCGGGAACAGCCACAGGGTAGGGACCGTGGCATGAGGTACAGAAGACGGAGACAAGAGGGGCTTTTCTGGGAGAGGCGTTCTGCAAATGTGTGCCCAGCCATTAGAATACCTGACCTTCCTGCACGAGTCTGTCCAACGTACTTTGGATAGTGTAAGGGCGTGACAGTGTTCCTAGGGGAGGAAGATGGACAGAGAGGCCCAGGGCAGTGGTGACAACGTGTACAAACGAGTGCGTTTCCTAAGATGGGTTCCTCACGCTCGGCTTTGTAACATGCATTTTTGCAAGAGCCCTGTCGCTCGAAGGTCCAGCTCTCCAGAGGGGCACACCAACAAGCTCCCAGAAGATTCTGGTAAATGCAAGCTGCAGGGGCCAGCTGGGTCAGGGGTGGACGCCACCGTGAAGGGATAGGGCGCAGAACACATTTGAAGGACAACAGGTGCGCTAGGTAGGGTTCTGAGATGCACGCACAGACGGTGGTGTTCAGCTCCCTTAACGGAAAGCCCTATGATTCAGCCTCGTCATCTGTCCAGAGCACTTTCACTCCAGAGCTGGGCACGGGCGGCATGCACAAAACACACTCCGGAGCGTCCTGCATTGGCCAACAGCGCCACGTACAAGGTACAGAACGAGACGTTTGAACGACGTCCACGCATTTGACGGTGACACCTTCCCCTCCACCCAGCACATGTTTCAGGAAAGCACCTTCTGTGTCAGGACTGGCCCTTCAGTAGTTACTAAGCGTAAGAATGAATGAAGGGGGAAGCATGCAGTCCGTTAAAAAAGAAACCATTTCTTTTGGGGAAGTCCAGTTTGGCCTCGTAAAACCAGCATTTATCACCTAACTTAAAACGTTTTTTTTGAATGTTTGTTTATTTTTGAGAGAGAGAGAGAGAGAGAGCATGAGCTGGGGAGGGGCAGAGAGAGAAGGAGACACAGAACCCGAAGCAGGTTCCAGGCTCTGAGCTGTTGGCACAGAGCCCGACACAGGGCTCGAACTCACGGACCATGAGATCATGACCTGAGCCGAAGTCAGATGCTCAACCGACTGAGCCACCCAGGCGCCCCTCACCTAATTTTTTCAAGGCAGAACCTCCCTGGGAAACATCTGATTGCATTTCATAGAGAATATTTAATGTGACTGACAGGCAGTTCGGTCACTGTCATAAGTGTTTGAGGAGCTGAATGTGTTAGGTTTCGTTGTTTTTTTGTTTTGGGTTTTTTGTTTTTGTTTTTTTTTTTTTTTTTGGCAATAACTGGGCTTCCTTTGGAGAAGAAACACACCCTCAGCACCAGGAATCCCTCTCCCAGGGCTGTTTTCCCTTCTCACCAAGAAAGGAATCTGTTTTCAGCTGCTGCCGACAGGTCTGTGGGACACATGTGAGCAGTGTGACGGATGACCCTGAAGAAAGACATAAAATAAGGCTTCTCCGCACGAGCTGAGCCGCCTCCTACAGCAGCAGAGGCTGTGGGCAGGGAATAAGCCGGATTACCTTTTTCCGTCCATCATTTCCATTGATATCTGCTGCCGTGAAATGAGTGGTCTTTTTCCTGCCGATGCTCCCCTCGTATTTATCTCAAAGAAACATCATAAGACAGTATGAAAGCCAGCATTAGGTAGAGAAAGGAAATCGTTTTCCCTGGCAGTAAAGCTTTGCTTATGATTTTTAAAAAAATGTTAATGCTCATTTATTTTTGAGAGAGAGTATGTGAGCAGGGGAGGGGCCGAGAGAGAGACGGAGACACAGAATCCGAAGCAGGCTCCAGGCTCCGAGCTGTCAGCACAGAGCCCGACGCGGGGCTCGAACCCATGAACTGCGAGATCGTGACCTGAGCCAAAGTCGGACGCTTCACCGACTGAGCCACCCAGGCGCCCCTGAGTTTTTATTAATCGTGGAAGGGGACGGACTTGCTCACGAGGGTGGGGTCTTTGGCCACATCACTGGATTGATGGACGAGTGTCCTCCAGTTGCCTGGATCCCCGTCCCCGAAGCTACGACTGCGCGAGGCAGACGCAGGGTCCCGTGTCACGGGCCACACCGCAGGCTGCTGTGACCGCCCCCGGGTCATACATCCCCAGGTGGCGCTGAGGCAGCAGGCAGAGGCTGAGCACCAGTGGGCACCGTGTGTGGGAAGGGCCCGCCCTCCCCGGGCCGCTCACTCACATTCAGGGCAGGAACACGGGTACCATCTGCCTTTACCTGTGCGCCATTAAACGTTCCCGGCGTTATTTCTGTGCCTTTTCCCCCAGCCCTGCTTCAGACCCCCTTCCTGGAGAGGCGTCTGTCTAATCCAGCATAGCCTTTTAAATTTGTCCAGGGCTTCCTTGGGGAACACGGTTTCTAGAAGAACTGAGCCCGCTCCCGAGTTGTAGTTTTGCCATTTCTTAGCACTCGGTAAGCCAGCGAGGCTGATCCAGGCCTGGGACTCACGGTGTAACAGGAAGAGTAGTGGGGTGGGGGAGAAGGGCTTGCTTTGCTTAAGTCACCAGGAAGAAAATTTTATTTTCTTTTTAAAAAAAATTTTTTAACATTTATTCATTTTTGAGACAGAGCATGAACGGGGGAGGGGCAGAGAGAGAGAGGGAGACACGGAATCGGAATCAGGCTCCAGGCTCCGAGGCGTCAGCCCAGAGCCCGACGTGGGGCTCGAACTCACGGACCGTGACATCATGACCTGAGCCGAAGTCGGACGCTTAACCGACCGAGCCACCCAGGCGCCCCTGAGTTTCCATTTTAAAGGGACTGAAGGGACGCCTGGGTGGCTCAGTCGGTGGAGCATCTGAGTCTTGGTTTCGTGATCTTGACGTCATGAGATTGAGCCCCACGTCGGGCTCTAAGCTCAGCATGGAGCCCGCTGGAGGTTCTCTTTCTCTCCCTCTACCTCTCTCTCCTGCTTGTGCACTCTCTCTCTCTCTCTCTAAAAAATAAAAATAAATTAAAATTAAAAAAAAAAAAAAGAATTTAAAGTGACCGAGAAGGCATAAATCAATGCCAAATTGCAGTGTGAGGTCACGGGCCCAAACGAGGGGCTTCTTGATTTCAGGGGTAGTTAGTAAATTCTAGAAAAAGGGAGCAGAGGGGGTTAAGGAAGCAGGGTTGGGGATAGTGACTGAAGTTCTCTCTTGTTTTTTTGAGTTCAAATCATCCTAGTTATTGGATAGCCTCCTCGCAAGACAGAGTTTTCACAGGATATATTCTGCTCTTGGAGCAGCAAGGATTTACTTTTTCTCTACATGGTGATGCAATCCAGAAGTTTTTGTTAATATGTAACAGGCGCTTAAGACTAATAACCTACCAAACTAAACAGTCTCCTTTTATTTGTCATTTTTTGATTCTTTAATATTTAAATCAGCTATATATGGGGTCTGTCAAATTGACATCCATCGGTAAAACTTTGGAGCCCAGCAGTTGCCAAGTAATTGCATAATTTGTTTTTTCCTGATACAATATTTTTTCCCAAAGAATTAGCACATTTGTAAGTAAGTCAACCAGGGGGTGCAGCATTTTTAATACATCCTTTAGCGGCATATAAAGAAATCAACATTTCTTTATTATTTAAATCAGCATTTTGCTACATGTTCTCACATGACACAATGGGAAGAAACACTGTGTCTAGTATCATTCTTGGCATCCTAGAGGAACGTTCCTCAGAATAAGCTAAGTAAAGGCCTTATGTGCTGAAGTCAGTCCGTTTTGGTATTTGACAGCTGCCATCAAAGCAAATAAATCAATAGGAGCAAACAAAAGCAATTATACAGGGCGCCTGGGGGTTTAGTCGGTTAAGCGCCTGACTTCTGCTCAAGTAGTTTGTAAGTTTGAGTCCCGCATGGGGCTCTGTGCTGACAGCTCGGAGCCCGGAGCCTGCTTCAGATTCTGTGTCTCCCTCTCTCTCTGCCCCTCCCCCGCTCATGCTCTGTCTCTCTGTGTCTCTCAAAAGTAAACATTGAAAGAAAAAATTTTAAAACATGGCAAACAATAGCAACTATAGAAGCTATGCAGGAGGGTTTTACTTTTATTTTTTTGTAATTTTTATTTCAACTCAAGTTGGCAAACATACAGTGTAGTCTTGGCTTCAGGAGTAGAATTTAGGAATTCGTCACTTGGATATGACACCCAGTGCTCATCACTCACAAGTGCCCTCCTTAATGTCCATCACCCATCTAGCCCATCCCCCCCACCCACCGCCCCTCCAGCAACCTCAGTTTGTTCTCTGTATTTAAGTATGTCTTACAGTTTGCCTCCCTCTCTCTATGTCTTATTTCATTTTTCTTTCCCTTCCTCTGTGTTCGTCTGTTGTGTTTCTTAAGTTCCACACGTAAGTGAAATCATGCATTTGTCTTTCTCTGACTTATTTCCCTTAGCCTAATACCTTCTGGTTCCATCCACGTTGTTGCAAATGGCAAAATTTCTTTCTGATCGCTGAGTGATATTTCAGTGTGTGTGTGTGTGTGTGTGTGTGTGTGTGTCCGCCTTTTCTTTATCCGCCCATCAGCCAATGGACATTTAGCCCTTGAATACGTATCGCTAGCCCCATGCAGAACACACAGTCCAGGTTTTGGATGAGATGCCTTTCTTTCAGGGAAGGGTACCTGGCCGGAGTGATCCTCTGGTTCACCTTCAACTGCCCACTTCCCTGGCCCTCAGCCATGGCACAGAAAAGTGGCTAGTCTGTGGCCACCTCGGTAGTGTGTGCTTCAGGGGCGCCCGGGTGGCTCAGTCGGTTAAGCATCCGACTTCTGCTCAGGTCATGATCTTGTGGTGTGTGAGTTCGAGCCCCACGTTGGGCTCTTTGCTGTTGGCACGGAGCCTGCTTCGGATTCTGTGTCTCCCTCTCTCTCTGCCCCTCCCCTACTCACACTTTCTCTGTCTCTCCCTGTCTCAAAAATAAATAAACGTGGGGCACCTGGGTGGCGCAGTCGGTTGAGCGTCCGACTTCAACCAGGTCACGATCTCGTGGTCCGTGAGTTCGAGCCCCGCTTCGGGCTCTGGGCTGATGGCTCAGAGCCTGGAGCCTGTTTCCGATTCTGTGTCTCCCTCTCTCTCTGCACCTCCCCCGTTCATGCTCTGTCTCTCTCTGTCCCAAAAATAAATAAACGTTGAAAAAAAAAATAAAAAAAAAAAATAAATAAAAATAAATAAATAAATAAATAAATAAATAAATAAATAAACGTTAAAAAATAACATGCTGCAGCTTCTCCGGGAAAGAGACAGAGAGAAAAAGAAAAACAGAAACGCAGAGAAAGAGAAACAGAGAAAAACCGGGGAAAAAAATGGAGAACGAGAGAGACAGAGACTGAATTTCTTCTACCTCGCCAACTGGTTGACACTTTCCTTCTGGGTGCCGATACAGGGGACCATGGCTGAAGAGCTAGTTTTCTCAGGATTACTTATTTTTTCCAGAGTGAGGACCCCTTTCCAGCAGTCCTTACTCAGAGCATTCACCCTCTCAACATTCTACCCCTCGTGATCCTGAACTGCCAAGCGCTCACAAATAATACATACAAATGCTGATGCCAAGGAGTGCATTTTGCCCACACAATTAATTTCTTAAAGTCAAAAACTCCATTGACCCAGTTCATGTTTGAAGCAAGAGGGTGAAGACACTGAAAAAAAAAAAAAAAAAACTGGGGCGCCTGGGTGGCTCAGTCGGTTAAGCAGCCGACTTCGGCTCAGGTCACGATCTCACAGTCCGTGAGTTCGAGCCCCGCGTCGGGCTCTGTGCTGACCGCTCAGAGCCTGGAGCCTATTTCAGATTCTGTGTCTCCCTCTCTCTCTGACCCTCCCCCGTTCATGCTCTGTCTCTCTCTCTCTCAAAAATAAATAAACGTTAAAAAAAATTAAAAAAAGGGGCGCCTGGGTGGCGCAGTCGGTTAAGTGTCCGACTTCAGCCAGGTCACGATCTCACGGTCCGTGAGTTCGAGCCCCGCGTCGGGCTCTGGGCTGATGGCTCAGAGCCTGGAGCCTGTTTCCGATTCTGTGTCTCCCTCTTTCTCTGCCCCTCCCCCGTTCATGCTCTGTCTCTCTCTGTCCCAAAAATAAATAAACGTTGAAAAAAAAAATTAAAAAAAAACCTGAAGGTTCTACTTTCTCGGTAGAGAGTTGAGTGTCTGTGTGTGTGTGAGGTGATGTCACCCTCAGATGTGATTCCGACCAAGCCCTCTGCCCTGAGCTTTGTACATTTCTAATTTAACATCGAACAGAAGTGTTTCTGTTTTCGTTAATATCGTCTTATAGTTCTGGAATCCACGACAAGTGTGGAGCGCAACAATAAATAGTTATTTACTTACTTAATAGAAATTCTCAAAGCTTCAAACAGGACAAGATGTAGCTATTCGCATTTGAAAGACAGACGCCAGATTGCCCACGTAATCCTGCTTATGGTGCAAAAGGAACGCAGTCATTACTAATGCAGCACCCCCCACCCTGCTATCCCTTTCATCTCTGGTGCACTAATTCACTGAAAAAACATTTTCTTTGCAGTTTTTCCTGAGCGACCCAGAGGAAGCCATCCCTCCGACTGCCAACACATCAAACACAAGTCTTTCTGCCTTAAACAATCAGGCAGTGATTCTGCGTGCACAGAATTTGTTTTTCCTCCCGGTAAGAGCATTTCACTCATTATTACTGCTCTTGTTGTCTTGCTCTAAGCTGTGAGCCCATTTAACGTGATGGCCTCCACTTTCTGATCGGCTGTAGATTTCACTTCTCCTCCTTGGTGTCGATACTCGAGTTAAGTCCCGACCAGCCAAAATCTGCCAGCCAGGCTGACGGACGCCGATTAGACACACTTACGGTGCAAACTTACAGTGTCCTTTTGGTGCTCTCACAGATGTCTCTGCTTTTATTCTCTTAGTGCTACATTCGATAGCATGTATCCCAGCGTTTGACGTTGCGTTGTATGTCACTGAAGTTCTGGGTTCATTGCTGATGGGTTTTGCCAGTAGTCCCGGTGGAATAGTGTTGGCTTCCTTGCTGATGATGGGGACTGCCTCTCGTATTTCTGCCTCTCCCTTGGCTGTGGACGCTGCCCACTGGTTATATCGTCAAATAATCCTTGCCGACTGACTCATTTTAACCATCCTCCAGAGAAGGGCCAAGATTCAAATTTCAAAACCGGCTAACATGTTGGTCTTTTCGGTGGAAAGGGTTAAGTCATTTATTTACTATTTAGTAACTTCGTTTCATAAATCATTAATGCAAAAGAAGTTTTGATAGTCTCCTCTCTTGTGTAATCATCTAAAGTAGATTATTCCCACCTGGTTTCTGTCCCATAGAGTCACATTTCGAGAGTGCTAAAGGAACTGTTTTGGAGACTGAAATTGGTGATTTAGTGTGTATACTTTAAAGATTCTTGGCCAGTTTTTTAGACTCCATTAGCTGTGGTAATAAAGCAGATTCCTTTCCTCATTCTTCTTTTGCTGATTTGTTCCCTTGATATTTGGCTTGGATCCTTTTTCCCATTTCCTGTCTTCAGTTCCTGGGAAGCTTCCAGCTCTCTCTACAGAATTGGGGTGTCTGGTGGTGTTTTTGAGAGGGTTTCTGAGGCAAGCTGACCAAGGTCCCTAATAATGTCCCCATGGGCATGGGAAGAAAGCCTGCCATAAATCTGTCCCTCCTCCAAGGGGCCCTGGTTCTCATTTTAAGCATTATCATAAGCTCCCCTGAGTGCTAGACAACATCTTTTCTGTTTTAGTTACATGAAAAGTGAGAGACAGGAGGCATGGCAAGGGTTTATTGGCTGTCATCTCGCTGTGGGCAATTTGAAGCCGCCTTCTGTAGAGAAAGATTTACGTGAACTGCGGTCTGGCCCTCCCTTCTTGAAAGAATGGCACTGGCATGCACAGAGGTACCAGGCCACTGGCAGAGGGACAGAGTGTCCCAAGCAGCATTCACAGGGCACTTCAGCCATTTGCAATGAACGTCCATTTGCATAAAAACAAAGGATAGCTGGCAAAGCTTTTTTCTTTTTTTTTTTTTTAAATCTCTCCACCCGGTATTTGTGGATGCAACAACCCACTGTTTGTCACTAAAAGCAGTAAGGTCATCATTCGGAGTCTCATTAGGTAAGTCGGTATGACTTATTTTCAAAAGAAGCATAAACCGTTAGAAAGCCAAAATGGGGGAAAGTAATATTTACTCAGCCTTATAAGATTCGAAAAAATTAAAAAACGAAAAACGAAAAAATACGCAGTAGACTCTTTAAAATGTAGGTAGAATTTTGTCAACAAGCCACTGTTGTTCCAGTAATAAGTCATGAGAAAGGGAGATGATGATGCCCCATGTGCTCAAACACTGCACAGAAAGTGCAGTGTTAGAGGTATTAAGAGTCCCAGAAGGGCCCGAGAACATCCTGGCTTCCCCCTTCATAGACGGAAGGGAACATCGGAGAGCCACGCACAACTTCCACGTGATTCCTCTCAAACCCATCGTCCATGGTATCTGAGCTCGATGAGGCAGTGGGCAAGACTGTCCACATTCATGTCCACATTCACGGCTTCTTGTTACATCAAGAAGATGTAACACTTCTTGACCATAATCTGTAATAGTCATCAGCTCAGGTCACGATCTCACAGTTCGTGGGTTCGAGTCCCACGTCGGGCTCTGTGTTGACAGCTCGGAGCCTGGAGCCTGCTTCAGATTCTGTGTCTCCCTGCTCATGCTCTCTCTCTCTCTCTCTCAAAAATAAAGTAAGCATTAAAAAAATTTAATAAAAAAAAAAGAAATTAATCTGACAGGCATCAACACTAAGCAACAAAGGTGTTCATCAAAGTGTTTATGTAACTCCAAGAACAAAGAAAGCAAACAACCTACGAGTTAGAATAAACTTAACGGTTTAAATAAATTGTGCTATTCTGGGGCGCCTGGGTGGCTCAGTAGGTTGAGCTTCCGACTTCGGCTCAGGTCATGATCTCGCGGCTTGTGAGTTCGAGCCTCATGTCAGGATCTGTGCTGACGGCTCAGAGCCTGGAGCCGCTTCAGATTCTGTCTCTCTCTCTCTCTCTCTCTCTCTCTCTGGGCCCCTCCCCTGCTCACACTCTGTCTCTCTCTGTCTCTCAAAAATAAATAAATAAATAAACAATAAATAAATGAATGAACTAAATAAATAAATAAATAAATAAATTCTGCTATTTAGTTATATCCAGCCATGACAAAGATATTGTAGCAAAATATTTAATGACATAGAAATATATATCCACAATAAATTATTAATTGAAAAGTGTCACTGAGGGGCGCCTGGGTGGCGCAGTCGGTTAAGCGTCCGACTTCAGCCAGGTCACAATCTCGCGGTCCGTGAGTTCGAGCCCCGTGTCGGGCTCTGGGCTGATGGCTCAGAGCCTGGAGCCTGCTTCCAATTCTGTGTCTCCCTCTCTCTCTGCCCCTCCCCCGTTCATGCTCTGTCTCTCTCTGTCTCAAAAATGAATAAAACATTAAAAAAAAATTTAAAAAAAAAAAAAAAAAAAGAAAAGAAAAGTGTCACTGAAAAACATCCCAAATATTCCCCAATTTTCTAAAATGTCACTATCCGTATTGAGTAGTATTAAAATATCAGAAATAAGTAGCACACCCCTCACAAAAAAAGGATGGAAAAATATACCCAAAATAATTAATAGCGGCTCAAGTTTGTGATTGGAGATTATAGGAGACCCTTAGTTTTATACGAGTCCTTTGTATATTCCCTAAGTTTTAACACCAGATGTATTATTCCTGTAGTAGGGGGGAAAAAAAGTCATTTTAAAATATCCAACAAAATCTACCACAAAGGATTTTTGCCGTGGAGGCAGTTCATACTATATCTGTATTTATATCATTATATCTGAAAAGCTTCCCTGTGAGTTTGCTATTACTGGAATTCTCATTTTCCATGTGAGGAAACTGAGGCCAAAGAGACCTAACTGAATTATCCAAGATAATAGCCGCTGTTCCCTTGGCGCAAAAATGCAAATTGAAAAAAAAATGCCAATCGATTTCATCAGTTAGCTATATCAAACATGTTAATAACCATATTAACTAATTTTAACTCTGTTCACCTAATCTTAATGGATATTAACAAATGATATTTAGTAATTAAAGTAATAGTAATGATTTTCAATATGAATAAATAATATACACATTAACTAATAACATATCAACTACATCGAAACTGTGCGGAAATCAGGTCAGTAGTAATTACATCCTAATGGAAGTCCGTTCGGGAGCCTGCCGCCAGGACTCTTGCCCAGTCGGTGTTCTCCCCGGCGGCTTCGTTATGTGGTGGAGACAGCCGATCTCCAGAACCCCTGGCCTTGCCCTCTCAGGTTATCCCCCTTGTTCACACGCCCCCCTGCCGCTGTCTGCAGGCTGCCAGCCTACCTTTAATTAACTCCCAGACCACATTGTGCGTGACCTCCGGGCGGTCTAGAAGGTAAATAGTAAATGACTAAATGCCGCTTGCCATCGACGTACGCTTTTCAGTAGATACTCCTGAAATAGGAGAACTTTTTAAAAGCCGAAGCACGAATCTTAAAATGTGAAACTAGGGGCACCTGTGTGGCTCAGTCCATTGAGCGTCCGACTTGGCTCGGGTCATGATCTCACAGTTCGTGGGTTCGAGCCCCGCGTCGGGCTCTGTGCCGACGGCTCGGAGCCTGGATCCTGCCTCGGATTCTGTGTTTCCCTCTCTCCGGCCCTCTCCCCGGTTGGCGCCCCCCCCCCTTCTCTCTCTGTCTCGAAAATAAATAAAACATAAAATTAAATTAAAATAAAATAAGTGAATCCATAGGCCGTATTTGTATAGGTGTTGGCACTTACTTCAAAGGAGGGATGCTACAGAAATCCTGTGTGACCCTGTGTCCCCCCACCAGGTGCACGTGCACACACTGATACTCACGGTGACACATTTGTTGACGACGTTCATCCTGAGGTCTCCCGCATCATTTCACTAGCAGCATCGTGTCTGGAACTGAGAGCTTCCCCCACAGCCGGCCCCCAAGGCAATGTCATGGCCTTCGAGGAGCGGTTCTAGACTACTCTCCACTACTCACTGAAAGACCACTGGGTTGTAAACCAGGGCCTCTCAGACTTTGTGGGGAAGGCCCCTGCTTTCACCTGTTTAGTTTTTTTTAAACTGCCAACCCATCGTGGAGGGGAACTTTCAAAATGAACAGTGAAATAGCAGAAAAATGAACTAACGCAAGGAGACATGAGACACAGAAGCCTGTTATCTTGTCGGATTCGGTGGGATGAGGCTCCCCGTGAAGCCCCTGTACACGGTCCCCGAGCAGCCCTCCCTGGGGAATTTGCTGAGCTGCCTGCTCTGGGTTCTGTGTCTGTCCCCAGGCCTGAGGCGCCTCCTGGCCCTGAGCCCTCACGCCTGCCCTCTGAGCTGGGGACTTAGTCACCAGGCTAAGGGAATGGTGGCAGAACTCCATGTAACTCAGGGATGGTTTAGGAGCACACACCCCTCTCCTACCTCCTGTTTTGGGGCAAACTGAGCCAGGTCTCCCTGCCTCGATTCTGTGCTTCCACTCGGCCAGCCCGAACAGTCCTATCAGGACACCTTTCTTTCCTCTGTTCCTCCCCCCATTCTCTGCTGCGGGGAGAGTGGGGTCAGCCTAGTGGGGAACCCCCCCTCGGGGAGGTAATCTGGCCATAGAAATTCTGCTTACAGCGCTCCGTGTCCCGTAAAATGCTGCCACCTGTAAGGCCGCCTTGTTCAGGAAAGCCTCACCTCCTAAAGGGTGACCCAGTGGCTGTGTGATCCAGGGCGGTGGCTGGTCTTCCTTGGGAGGCTGAAATGCCAGGTCTGAGTTCTCGTGAGTACGGATCTGTATTAGCCCTTGTGTGGCCGCCTCGCTCCCAAACCTCCCTCTCGCAGAGAAGGAAGTGCTTTGTGTGACCAGGGCGGCTGGCTTCTCGACTTCTCTTCCCCAAGAGCAGGATGGATGAGCTAATATCGCTGGCCTTCCGTGGCTTATTCCATATAATGGAAATGACAAACCGGGCTAGTTTTTAAAGACAAGGTCTGTCAAACATCAGTCGGATCTATGCTTCATTATACCATGAAACTTTACTGAGTGCTGCTTCTGCTCCAGAAATGCTGGTAGCAGCCAACCCTGGTTCCTGAAGACACGGCAGTGTCACAGGTAGAGGCCCCATGGGCCTGGCGACAGTGTCCACTTACCACATCCCTCCTGGCTGGCAGGGCTCTGGGCCGCAAGCTTTGCTTGTTCTTTTCAGTGACTTAAAAGAAGGATATTAGGGGCACCTGGGCGGCTCAGTCGGTTAGGTGTCTGATTCTTGGTTTCGGCTCAGGTCGTGATCTCACAGTTCGTGGGATCGAGCCCACATCGGGCTCTGCGCTGACAGCGTGGAGCCTGCTTGGGATTGTCTCTCTCCCTCTCTCTGCCTCTCGCCCGCTTCTGCTCTCTCTCTCAAAATAAATAAACATCCAAAAAAAAAAAAAAACAGAGGGCATTCTTCCCCTCATTTTATAGATGGAGACATGCTCCACAACCAGGTTGGGTCACTGGTGACCCCGCTAATGAGTGAGCAAAGCAAGATTGGCTGGGGCTGTCGCATCTCGATGATGTCCCGTAGGGCAAATGGCGAGGGAGCACCACGGTAGGGCACACGTGTCACTGTTTCCTGGGGACGACAGGGGATGCAACGTGCTGGCTTTTTTCCACACGCCTAGCTCTTCCCATTCCCTCGTGTTCCCTGCCCACTTTCAGGGATTCTGTGACTCACCCCGGCCAACGCTTTTAGTTTGTCAAATCCTCTCTGCTTTGGACCTGCAGTTTCTCCTTTAATAAAATGCCGAGGCTTTCTTACGCTTTTAACAGAACTCCCGGTAATGATTTATATCTTCATAAATTAAGAATTGAAAGGCCAAAAGAGATTCTAGGTACTATAGCTTTTAAAATCGATACCTGTGTACAGAGTCACTTGTTTTCATCTTCGAGAAGCAAATGACATTTGCGAGTCACGACCTGCCTTCAGTGTAGATCGTTAAGAATTATTTCTATTGGCAATATGCACGATTGTTCTCATTGGGCATGCTTCACTGGGTCAGCAAGCCATGGAATGAGTAATTCTTTCCTAAAGCACACATTTTCGGGCGTGTACCCCGGGGTCAGAAAACAGAAAAGGGCATCTGTTTTTCACAGCCAGTTCGGAAGTTGCGTGCGTGAGCTTGGGGGTTGGTGGTGACCCCCAGTGTGAATTCCTATTCCAGCATTTCGCAGAAGAGATCCTAAACGTTCATCTGATATATTTCCCTGTTCCAGTACTTTATCTACAGCTGCATTCTGGGACTGATTTCCTGCTCGGTTTTCCTGCGGGTGAATTACGAGTTGAAAATGCTGATCATGATGGCGGCGTTGGTAGGCTACAACACCATCCTTCTCCACACTCACGCCCACGTCCTGGACGACTACAGCCAGGTCTTATTTGAGAGGTAACCTGCGCCCTCTTCCTTCTCCGCGGTGGTTTCACGGGACGTTGATGACGTGAGTGTGTGTTGAGCAAACACAGACTAGCGGTATCCTTGCCATTGATAATCATTGTGTGGGCTTTTCTTTGAAAGTGTGGTGCAGAAAATTGATGTGTGTCTTCACTCTAGATTATATACAATACGTATCATCATGTACCCTTAGGAGGTTTAGGGAGGTGATTACTGCCCCAATCTGTACTGTATTGATAACGATAACCTAGGGTTTCTCTTCCTCAGCATTATAAAACTTCGGAGCGAGTAAGTTTCTGTTGTGTCGGGCGGTGGGAGGACTGCCCTCGGCATTATAGGGTATGTCGCGGCATCCCTGGCCCCTACCCGCCAGATGCCACTCACAGCCACCCGCCCCGAGTCATGACCACAAAAAGTGTCTCCAGACGTTGCCAAACGTGCCCTGCGGGGCAGAGTGGACCCCAGTTCAAAACACAGGAATCCACCTACACCGGAAAAGTAAGTGGATACATTCACAAGTTATAGACTTCAACATCTTACGGGAGATTCCCTAAAATACCCTGGTGTGGAAGGAGGTACTGGCTGGCAGCTGGCGATTCTCTGTTCTATGAAGAGATTGATTTGCAGGAAGAGGTAGACCTGTGATATAATCCGGTCCCGGATACGATCAGACGATATGATGTGAAAGCATCGGGTCCCGAGTTCGGAAATATTGAAAATGGTCCTCAAGCCCCTCTTTGGGTTTATGAAAGGTCTCCTGCCATCAGATTACTTCCATAAGCTTAGAATACCTGTTCCCTGCTTGAAAAAAAAAAAAAAATGGAATCATTATGATAGTCTCCATCACACATCTTGATAGCAAAACTTTTTACATCAAGTGTTGGGTTTATTTCTGGACCCACCAGGCTTCCAGTTTTTTTCTGTAGGCATGTTGCATAATCCTCCGTAAAATATCTATATATTTCTTTTAATATAAAATAAATGTCTTAAATATTTTCCTAGATGTGTGGCTCCAGAAAGATGGCTTGTGTTGACCACATATGGCCGCTTACTTCTCCATCAGGGGTTTAGTGTCAAGGACAGTGGGCCCCCCACTGCGTGCACGTTTCTTGCCAGTAAGAACTTTCAGAAACGCAGTGGCAGTGCATTCTCTTCACGTAATTTGATTTCCATCGTCTTCCACACCATGAAGCTTTAATAATCTGTAATCAAGCTGAAGAGTAGTCGAGTTGCAAAAATGCATAATGGTATTAAGGAAGGTTTATGATTCCTTACCAAGGAGGAGAATGAAATCAGAAGTTAATTTTCCAATAAGTTCTCAGAGTCACCAAGCAAACATGCTTAAATATTTCTCTGCCACATCCAGGGAGCCTGCCTCAAATCCCTATGTAAATGTGGCGTTACCGATTTCTATGCGCAGCAGACAATGTCGCTGAATTTCCCTTTATTAAGTTTGAGGCTCCTGAATATGCGACACATCTGAAGACAAAGAAGCAATTAGATCAGCGGCTTTCTGATGGAGACAGAATTACTCCTGGGGACCTGAGACAGACACACGATCTGGGGTCAGAACCGAGCAGCACTAGAGGAGTTACTTGGTTGAAGAAGTTTTTACTTCCCGAGCCCTTTCGTTTCATGCAAGATCTTTTGTGTGTATTCTCCTGGTCGTGTCTTCATAAGAACCTTACAATCAGAGAGGGCTGCCCTGAGAAGCCTCCAGAACGTGCCTCCACTCCGAAGGAAGACAGCGTCCTGCCAGGAGGAGGGATGCACCTGCCTCCCCGTCCTCCTCCTGCCCATACAGTTCTGGCCTGTCCAGACCCGCTTCCTGCACGAGCTGCCCCAGCACCCCCCAAGCATTCCTCCACCAAAAGGTGACTGTTCCTGGCAGGATAGCAGAATACCTTGAAATCCACAAATTTTCTCAATATCGGTTTAAAACTAATCCCAAATGAGGGGCCCCCAGGTGCCTCAGTCAGTTAAGCATCTGATTCCTGAGATCGAGCCCCCCGTCAGGCTCTCTCTCTTCCTCAAAAATAAATAAACATTAAAAACTTTTTTAAACCTATTAAAACAAACAAACGAATGAGAGACTCCTAAGACCAAGACTCTCTCCATTTCCCTCCTGATTTCTTCAGCCTCAGTGTGTGTTGGAGAGAACCCTAAACCCCTCCCGGAGCCAAAACCCACCAATGGCTGTGTGTTCTTGGTTCGAGAGAATTCAAGAGGTTTCCCCATCAAACACCTGACCCACGTTTCCTCATCCTTCGCCTCAATGGTGTCGACACTGGTACACCTCCTTTCTGTTAAGACACTGGGACCCTCAGAAAAACAAAAGCCCCCTGATCTGGGACGGGACCTGGAGACGGAACATCCCGAAATCCCAAAGCCAGTGGCGCCCTTCAAGGAGGCAGCTGGTTCCCAGGAGTGCCACACCGCACTCCCAGTCCTGACGGAGCTCATCCGTGCCACTGAAGCTGTGCTTGGCCCCATCCCTTTTCTGACTTATTTCTGGTCTTCGCATCCTTGGTCTCCCTTTTCACTCTTGGTTTCCTGGTCCTTGCCCTGGTCTTCTTTCTGGAATGTGTGCTCTGCTGTGATAGTCAGTGCCCTTGGGGCCCCCCTTGGCAACACCGAGCATTCCTAGCAGACCTACCCCAGACTTGTGGCTTTCACCGGGGGTGTTCCTGCAGACCGAGCGGCCCTGTCACCCTGCAAAGCTGGGGAATGTCTCCCCTAGAGGTAGCAGATGGGGCTCTGTCATCTGCTGTCCTCTTTTCCTTAAGGCAGGTAACAGACACTCTAGAATCGAGGAAGGAGCAGGTCTGAACCGAGTACCACTCTGATAGCCACAGTGCCTGTAACTGTGCCTGCCCTCTAGTAAGTAGGTGCTAAGAAATATCTAACAGCAGGTAGACTCCTTAATAACCAGAAAGGCCCAAATACTGGCTCTAATGAAAAGCCTCACCTCACCTGCTTCCCTGAAGACAGAGGCTCATGGAAGATGTGTCTTTTCAGGAACAGGATCGGTTTTTGTTTGTACTCTTACGTTTCAAGGGCAAGCTTGGAGAGGGCATCTCTGTTTATGAGGCAGTGTTAGGCCACTTTCTGAATACACATTTGGACTGTATTGTCGTCCTATATGTGAGTTCACCGTGACCCATGTTTCGGGGGCCTTTTCGGAACCAAATTTGCCATTGATAATGGACAAGCCAAAAGGATGTTACGAGCCAACAGGGACGTTTTTACAACAGGGTTAGCGAAGAAAACAGGAGAAGTATGCACCAGAAAAACTCCAGCTCAACGAATAATTCAGAAAGTGACATCAAAGATATTCTGACAGATTCGCAAGTGTGGAAAGCCTACTCTAAAGCAGAAGTAAAGAGACTGCTTTGAGTGTGCCACTGAAAGTTCATTAAACAGAGGCCAGCGATGCCCCAAGACTTACCATTACCTGCTCTTATGCGATTCTGGGAAGTCACGTCATGGTGGAAGAAGCCCGGGTGTTTCTGGTATTCAGAAGGTCCAGGAGAAGCCGTTTCCTAATTCTCTGGCATTTACGACATCCCCCGTTTTTCCGTGAGTACAGGATGTTTTGCTGAACCAGTCAGTGGCCATTCCGGTTCCTACCCGTGACGCTGTCTCCCAGAGCCCTCGGCCGGCATCACGGAGGACACCAAGTGCTCTTGGCAGTGACGGTGATGCTGATGAGCGTTGATGTTGCTGCAAGATGTTCTTGTTGCGAAGACACTTTCCCTTCCCTTGTCAAGGTCTTGCCACAGAGTCCGCAAGACACTGTCAGATTTTTCCTGGGAGTTTTTTTCTTGCAGAACTGAAAAGTCTCAAGGGATGAGTGTTATCGTTTCCTATGGACCCGGCCATTATGCTAATCCACCTGAATATAGGAAACGTGCGTTTAATTCTGAAAATGCGGGGATGGGGAGCTTGAACAGGACGGTGGCTGGTGGGGTGGATAACAAGGAACCAGCTCTGTTTGGGCGCTTAGCTGAATACGACAAATCCTTTGTGGACAGCGTATACGTAAGGCGTGTAAGTAAGCAGCGATGCCCAGTGTCCAGCCTCGTCCGCAAGCTCTGGATTGTTGTTGGTAGAAATGTCTGCATAATTTTAACTTCCTTAAAGTTCTGCGTCAAGCGAGGTGATGGAGATGCTCAGACGCACGTCACCGGGAGCTATGCGTGAAGCACCTTCAGTGTGACGTCGTTCCGCTTTCTCTGTTTTTCCTGTGTCTCACTCAAGACACAGAATTCGAGATGACGCGACAGATTTTGACAGTGTCCCAACTTGGGATCAGCCGAGGGTGAGCTCACTGCAGCATTAATCACGATCAGCAGAAAGGCAGGACGGCACCGCACGTCCACCCTGTGGTCGAGGGTCTGGGGGTGTCCCCGAGCACCTGGAATTCCTCTCAGGTCTCCTCTTTTAAATTAAAAATGTATTCCAGATTTACATTCTAACCCATCACGTATCCAAGGTAATGTTGAAAAGTTTTGAAATTACTTTCGAAGTTAACATCTCAGTTTCTCGTCCCCTGCCCAGTTTCCCCTCTCTGTATCTCCAGAAAGTAAGAAAGACTCGTTTCTGCGTGGCTGGAACCGCCCCCCCCCCCCCCGCAGTGGGTTGTGGGGTCAGAGAAGCTGGTGGTGGGTCGTCCGAGCTGCCCGATGTAAAAGCAAGTTGTCTGAGGGCTACTCAATTCCACCAAACTTTCTCTTCTTTCTTCTAGAAAAAGCAACCACCAGTGAGCTACTGTGTTATTTAATCTAGAAAAGAAAATGCCCTGGGAGGTGGATCCACCTGCAGGAGAGTACTTGATTTTTAGGCTGTTCTGTTTGATTTTGGAGTGGGGGGTGGGGAGGAGATTTCCCGGAGCCTGTGCCCAGACACTGTGCAGAATGCATCTTAATCATCACTCCGTCAGCCTCTGATGCTAAGGCCACGCACAGCCCTGCGTCTCACTGCACTGATCGGTCAGTCGCCTCCCGCTTACAATCACCTTTACGGAGCGAAACCACCACCACATTCGTCAAGTGCATTATCACATCCATAGCAGAGGGCCAGCGCCGCTCTCAGCCCCGCCTTTGTCCTCTCTCCTGACCTGCAGCTGTCCCCTGGGCTCATTTCCTGGCGAGAGCTGGTGCCTTAGTGTGGTAGGCTCTTCCAGCTCCAGAATGTCTTGCTTGGCATTTATGAATAATACAATGAGAAAAACTTAAAAAAAAAAAAAAAAAAAAAAAAGGCCGGGGTGCCTGGGTGGCTCAGCCAGTTGAGCGACCGACTCTTGATTTCGACTCCGGTCACGATCTCTCGGTCCGTGGGATGGAGTCCTGTGTTGGGCTCTGTTCCGACAGCGTGGAGCCTGCTTGGGATTCTCGCTCTTCCTCTCTGTCCCTGCCCCTCCCCTCTTCGCATGTTGTCTCTGTCAAAATAAATAAATACCCTTAAAAAAAATACTCTGAGAAAGCATCGGCTCGGGGCCCTCTGTCCTTGGGCGACATTGGGCCACCCGCCCTGGAGGACTGCTGCGGGTTCCAGGGGATCCGTGTCCAGCCAGGAGAGGAAAGAGTGTCTAGAAAGGAAGCCCCTGGGGTTTCAAACCAGCACGATTATGTGTCCCCTCACTCACGTGTTTTTAAAACACACTTCTATTGAGCACCCGCTGTATGCCGGGCCTCACTGCTGGAACCTGAGTGCACGGAGATGAAGAAGGTATAGTTTCTGCCGTCAAGAAGATCACAAAGTCTCTCTGAGAAGATCGTGTCTCACGGGAAGGCTCACGGGAGACTTGCCTGTCGGGGTTGAGTTCGTGCCGCACGCCTAGAAAAGGAGAGAGCGTGTCGGCCGACTTGTGTTAGGACCCAGCGTTGACTCACGTCGGGAAGACGTTGAAGAACTATGAGGATTCCCAAGCGCAGGAGACAGGTGACTCCAGCATCACGGCAGAACAACGTGTCTCTCGTCTTGGCCCCTCCCCCAACCTCTGTAACAGTGATTTGGCGTCTGTGCAGGGACAAAAGTGCCCTTGTAGGAGCTGAGGGATTCAGCAGCATATGCCAAAGGGTCCGAGAGGCATCTCATGCCCCCACGCGTCAGATGATAGGCGTACGGACCCCAGGCGTTCACGCCGCCGTGGCCGTGAACCAGCTCAAACCCCTCTGGGACGTGGTCCGGGAGCCTCTGGAGAACACTCGGCCAGTCACCCACAGATGACGGAGCCTTTGCGCGAGTCCGGTTTCCAGAGCAGAAGTCCCAGCACGCTTCTGGGAAAACCTTGCAAGTCTGAGTGCCCTGAAGTAGCTAAGGGGACCGGCCTGACTCTACTCCCCGCCTCCCCAGGGTGGCACAGCCGAGGCCCATGCGAGCAAGCCCCCACTGCTGCCGCCGTGCCAGATGCTGCCAGGGAGGCTCCCTCCTGGCCCCGTGCACAGTGCTGAGTCCTGAGCTGTGTGACGGGGACGGTGAGCAGCCAGGTGGGGGACAGACGGGGACTCTCGATGGGCCCGATGGGGATGCGGATCCCACTAGCTGCATCGAGGCATCCGTCGGGAAGCCCGCCGGGGGGACACTGGGAACACCGCGCCCGTGGACCGCCCGCAGCGGGCCCATGGGCTCCCCGCTGGGCTCCACGTGCCGCCCTCGCACCCCGACCCCACAGCTGGCTCCCCGCCCGCGCTCCCAGTGGTGGAGGAGACTGCCAACTTGGGCAGAAAGCCGGTGCGGATCTGAGGACCAGGGAGAGACAGACGACAGACTTGAACTTGAGCAAGGTTTGTCAGAGCAAACCGAAGGAGGCCCTTAGTACTCTGCCCGGTGCACGGCCAGACGGAGAGATTGCTCGCAGCTTGAGAACTGGGCCACGGGAGGGGGCAAGGGTCGTGCAGCAGCCGTGGCCACAGCCAGTCTCAGGAAGCCCCAAGCTGTTTCTGTCCCAGCGGCCGTTCATAAGGACTCCAGGAGGGGACTGCCCTTTCGGGTGTGAAGAGAGCCGTGCAAACCTTCAAGGAACAGAAAACCTCGAAGAAGAAAGGAGCAGAGGAAGTAGCGAACAGCCAGAGAACCCTTGGTGAGGGGGCATGAGTAAGTCCTTGCCAGCCAACATTACTCTCGGTGCAGACGGACTGAATTGTCCACCCAAAAGGCAAGCCTGGCTGCAGGAGTGAAAAACGCCAGCACCAGGGGCGCCTGGGTGGCCCCGTGGGTTAAACGACCGACCGGTGGTTTCAGCTCAGGTCGCGATCTGACCGTTCGTGAGATCGAGCCCCACGTCGGACTTTGCGCTGACAGCATGAAGCCTACTCGGGATTCTTTCTCCCTCTCTCTGTCTCCCTCCTCTCCCCTGCTTGTGGGTATGCGCACTCTCTCTCTCCCTCTCAAAATAAATAAATAAATAAATAAATAAATAAATAAATATTTTTAAAACAGTTTTTTTTTGTTTTTTTTTGTTTTTAAAGAAACAACAGGTGTTGGTGAGGCTTTGGAAAAAGGGCAACCCTCAGGCACTGTTGGTGGGAATGCAAACTGGTGCAGCGGCTCTGGAACTACCTGGAAGTTTAAAATAGAACTACCCTATAATCCTGAGTTCCTTTAGTCACTTTTCTTCTTAAGATAATAGAGGCCTGTTTCCGCTAGGGAAACATAAAGCTTTCAAATGGGAGATCATGGTTAAGTCTCCGTGCCTGGACTGCTCTCTCTCCTGAGATTGAAGAATGTCCTTTGTACCTCACCTGAACCGTTGGCCTTTAGGTTAGAGCTGGTCCACCAGGCAATTCCTCATCCAATTTTTTAGGGTTCTTTGTTCTTTTGTCCTCCGAAAACTTGAGGGCCAGAATGATCGCTCCATTAACAGCCTCAGGGTGAGGGCCATCTGTAAATTAGTGTGTGGCCCCAGGCTCGTTTGGGCATCTGAGTCTCCAGGGTCCAGTTTTTAGGTGTGAAAGGAACCATATCCTGTCACATTTTTGCTAGAACTGTCCCTGAGTTAGAAACTTTCTCAGTTCTGTCAGCGCTGTGACCCCTACCTCATCACTCTGGGATAGCCCAGCGGGACAAGGTCAAGTCCAAAGTGGATTGCAACCTTAATACTTAAAGAACAGAGAGAGAGAAGGAGGCCTCCCACCCAGCCAGCTGCCATTTTTACATAAATGACCAACACGATGGTTATAGGTGGAATTGCGTCCCTCAAAGAAGACATGGTGAAGTCCTAACCTCAGCCACCTCACGACATGACCTTACTTGGAGTAGGGTTGTTGCAGATTATTTCATTGAATGAAGTCCTACTGGAGTGGGATGGTCCTTAATCCAGCATGGCTGGTGTCCTTATAAGAAGATGGCCATCTTGATGGCTCAGTCGGTTAAGCATCTGACTCTGGCTCACGTAATGATCTTGCGGTTTGTGGGTTTGAGCCCCGCGTTGGGCTCCATGCTGACAGCTCAGAGCCTGGAGCCTGCTTCAGATTCTGTGTCTCCCCCTCTCTCTGCCCCTTCCCAACTCATGCTCTGTCTCTATCTCAAAAATGAACATTAAAAAAAATCTTTTTTTTAATATGACCGTGTGAAGACACAGACTCATTGAGAGAACATCATTTGTTGGTGGAGGCAGACATTGAAATGATGCGGTGGTAAGCCAAGGAACACCAGGGATTGGCGAGCACCAGAATGAGGCGAGGAAGGACATCCCTATGGGCTTCAGAGGGAGCACTGTCCTGCCAACACCTTGACTGCAGACAGACATCTGGCTTCCAGAACTGTGAAGTGATCAACTTCCATTGTTTTGAGCCACCCAGCTTACAGTACCTTGTTTTTAGAAGCTCTAGGAATCTGATGGAACGTGATGATCAACACAATGGACTGGACCAGCTCCTGGGATTCCATTCTACCTATTCTGGATGCTCCCTCCGTGCTACATACTCCCCTTCCTCCCAGCCTCTCCCACCTGCCACACAAAGAGCAAGGTAACCCAAGAATGCATCTGTGGACGGACAGATTTCTCATTCAAGCTGCAGGAGCCACATGGCACTCACCCATGCATGGTCCACACGGGAGACAAGGGCTCCTGTAGGAATCAGCCATTCTTTTTGGCCGGATGAATAAAAGACGTTTTTGAGAAGCCTAAATGAAATCCACGAAAGCACCGTGCAATCTTTCTTAGGTGGCAGGGAGGGTCAGGAGGGAGAAAGGCATTCGTGTGCCCACAGGTCTGTTCTACGTGCTGATGCGTCTTGCTACTTCTGAGGCCCATTCAGTCCCATCCAGCAACCACTTGTCTTGTCTCCCCTTGTCCTTCTCCCTCGAGGCCCCCACCCCTCCCATCGCTCTTCCCCACTAAGGCTCCAGATCTGGGAGACGGTGGAGCAGAGCATTTCTACCCCCTAAACCAATGTTCACATGCATTCACGTGAGGAGTCCCAGATAGGATCGCTTGCCTGTATTTTCTGTGTGATTAACTGGAAACCCAGCCAGGCCCCAGACTGCATACAGAGGGCCCTACCTCCCCGTTTCCATCCCTGAGAGGGACCTGAGCTGGCTCTGCATGGTTGGGACATCTGGTCTCTTAGCCGGGCATGCAAGGGGGGACCTGAGTTCCGATTGACCGCATGGATCAACTTGCAGCAAGGTCCTGACCCGGGAGTTAACGTTTGACTCTTTGTTTGGGAGTTCCGGGGGCGGGGTGAAGTCCTAACCTCCGCTACCTCACAACATGACCTTACGTGAAACAGGGTTGGGGCAGGGGTCCTCAGACCCCTAGAATTACAAAAGAATGGAAGGTTTGTGAAGCAACACGAACATTTAAAACCCGCCTGTACATCTGAGAACGCTCGCTGCGTTGTACCGCTTTTGCTAACTGGCAATATGGTGTCACGAGAGTCAATATAGAAAAATAAGGGTTTAATATTCATTGCAGCCGACGTTGTTGATAAACATCTGCTCTCCTCAGCCACTGCAGCTGTGCTTTTAGACACAGCTGTCACAGGCTCGTGAAGGAGCAACTTCATTTCTTAGGATCCGTTCTGGGGAAACAGGGATGTGGCACCTTCCTGTTTACTGGAGAAACCGGCAACAGCCTTACGCCTTACGGCTGACGAGCTCACCTGCCTGCAGCCCAGCCGGTTCAGCAAGGAGGAACGAGCCCCTCATGCAAGCCCGGCCTTTCTGGAGAGTTCTCTGAGGTCCTGAGCCCTTCGACCCCCCGGGACTGGCTATTCTGCCTCTTCCTGTCTGCAAGGAATCGAGGTTTCCCTTGCACGTGGATCTTGCCTTCTGTTAATGCTAATTCACCAACCTCCATTTTCTTATCTTTTTCACGACCTCTCTAGCCCCGACCCTCACTAAAACTCATGGGTGCCACTTATGAAGAGCCTCCCACGCGTCAGGCTCTGCGCCAGGTTATCAGTGGTTGGCATAGTGACCAAAGCAGCCTGGAAGATGGGTATTGTTACCCGCTCTGGCTGATGGTAAGAGTGGGGTTTGGAGGGGTCAGTCCTACGTGCCACGAATCAACAGGGCAGGGGAGGGAGGGACACTCCAGTCCGACCTGGGTTGTCTTCCTCCAAAGCCCCCTGAGCTCTTTTGGTAAAACATGGATTCCTCACATGTCATCAGAGGGTTCCTCCCTTGAACCGTCCGTAGAGAGATGGGAAAACCTTAAAGCAAGCTCAACCCACAAGCAGAAGGTGATGGCCTGGTGCTTACTTAATTTAATTAAACATGACCTATGCTGCTTATGTGGTATGTCTCCATCCGTAATCAGCTTTTTAAGTCCTATCACGTGTGGGAGATGGTCATCTGTCTGCTAGGTGGGACTCCCCAGGGATGGCAGGAGATAGCTCTTCCCTGCTGGATTAGCCAGGGTTCTCCAGAGAAACGGCACCAGTAGGATGTTGGTATATGATATATGTAATATACGTATATCAAGCAAGAGGTTTATCATAAGGAACTGGCTCCCGTGGAGGCTGGCGAGTCCAAAATCTGCATGGCGAATGTCCCAGTTGGAGCCTGAGGGCCAGAAGCTGCTGTAGAGCCAGGAAGAGCCAGTGTTTCAGATCAGAGGCAGTCGGGCAAGAGAGAATTCTGTCTCACTCGGGGGCAGGTCAGCACTTTCTTTTAGTTAAGCCTTCAGCTGGTTGGATGAGGCCGACCCAAATTACGCAGGGCTTCACTCAGCTCACTGCTTCAAATGTGAACCTCATCCAAAAAACACTCTCACAGAAACACCCAGAGTGACAGTTGAGTAAAATGTCTGGGCATCCCGTGCCCACCACGCATGCCAACTCCATATGCTGGGTGATGGTTTTCTGGAATGTTGTGGTGAGGACACGGACGGGGATTGATGACTGACGTCTACCTGGACCCGAGAAGAAACAGGGCAGTGGACCAAGAATTGCCATCTGTGGTACAAACCCATACAAAAGAGAACATAAGACCGAGCGCCTACCAAAGAAGTTATGAGCAACTATATAATTTGCAGGTGAGGGTAGCTGGTGGAATGAAGTTCCCTGCTTCGTTTTTCTCCCTCCCACGATTGTTAATTTCTAGAAGACGGTCTCTTTCTGAGAGTGGTAACTTCAAAAGTCGGTATCCTATGTCAGATTATCCATATGGATCTCAGAAGTGTAAAGAAAATACTACGATGCACGTTCCTCTGTTCTTTTATGTTTGTTAGAGTTTGGTAGAAAGTAACACATCTGTGTTAATTTGGAAGTATATTTTACTGAGCTTTCAAAATAGGGATTATTTTGTTTTGCTGCAATCTGGGCTTGGAGATGTATTTGAAAGGTGTGTGTTTGGCTGGACTAGAACATGCAGTGGAGGTTCTCAAGTTGGTTGATATACAAATTCTAAGTGCCGTATGTATGTTGTTTTGTATTGTTTTTGTCTGTCTGTCTGTTTGTTCTCTAATAGACCAGGCATTTGGAAAGACCTGAAGACCATGGGCTCAGTGTCTCTCTTTATATTTTTCATCACACTGCTTGTTCTGGGTAGACAGGTAAGACATCTGCTTTTTCACATAACTTCCCCCAAGTTCCATGTTAATAATACGTTGCTCGTACGTTGACTCTACCTCAATTTCAAAAAAAAAAACAACAGAGTCTATTCAGTAATAATAATGAAAATATTTTGCTGATGTGCACTGTAGCTGCTTTCATGCGAACAAATGCTGATGTGTCACAATCATTTTATCACCAGAGAGAAACGTGTGTGTGCGTGCGTAAATATAGACAAAAGGACAGAGGTCTCTCATTTTTTTTTTTTTTTTTTTTTTTCTGCAAGAGGCAAACTTGGTGAATGGTAGAGATGGGAATCCATTTCCTGGTAAATCTCAAAATAACGTTGTAGGTTTTGTAAGCCTACAAAGGTGATCCCTCCATAGCTGACGCTATTTGTAAAACTGTCCCCTCGTCTGGGATTTTACTTGCATTTCAGAATGGATGGCCTGTTTCTTTTTCTTAGAAGTGGGTATGAATACCTTTGACGTCACCTGAAATCATTCCTAGAAATACGGTCCTCTGTTCAAAAATTGTATTTTGTCATGAGAATGAAACTGTCCCTCCTTGCACTCCCCACTCCTTCTAGTCTCCAAGGAGAGGCTGTGGGTGCAGGATTTTCAAGGATGATATTCTTTCTCTAGCTGCACACGAGCACGATTGCCCAAAGGACATAGACTCATTGCATGCCAGGCACTCTGCCTTCACCAAAGTTTGCTTGGAATTCTTTGATGGATGATGTAAAACAAAGGAACAATATATAGAGAAATAACCAACTAAGATGCAAAGCCAATTTAATCATCGACACAGCACTAAACAGTTAAACCGTAGGAAGTTGTTCACGGTCACACAGTCAGAGCAGAGGCCGGATCTGTGGCTGCCAGTCGAGTGGCCTGGAAACGCTGTCCTGTTCCAAGGAGCACCCACGGCATGCTTCCCTGAGAGCTACAGTGCATCCCACCCCAGTCTCCCAGGAGCTTTGTTATCCTGATGCAGAGCTCTAGAAGACCCCTGTCTCCCTTCCATCCCCCTCCCCCACCTCCATCCCTGGCACAGCTTCGTTCTGCATCCTTTGGCTTGTAGCTTTGACAGTCTGCACGTTCCGATTAACCCATTGAACCGTGTCCTGTTCTTTCTTCCCGGTTCCATTTGTTTCCTGCCACCTGGCTTTCTCCTCCATTGACCTGCTTTCTCTTCTCACTCATAGAGAAAAGGCACGTCCACTCTCAGGAAACCCTATTAAAAGTGAAAAACGGGAACGAAATGGGCTTCCTTGCATAATATCCCCTAGCTGATCATTCCTCCGGAAACATGGCCGCCCCCTCTGTGGGGTCCCCTGTTTCTCCATTTCGTCCCAAGGATGTCCCGTCTGCACTCTCTCCTACTGTAGTCATCAGATTGCTTCACAGCAGTGTATCTTAAGGACCAAGAATCAAATTGAATTCTCCCAACCCTTTATTGATCACTGAGATGATAAACATGCCTCTACGTAGATGTTGTCACATCCAGCGGCTGCCCCTTGACCTGTTACTCTTTGGCATAAGATGAACAATAAGAAGTGTTCACCGTTATGGTCGGGCATTAATTTAACACAATAGGGATGACTCCAGTCTTACACGCATTCAGTTCTTTTATTGTCACTACTGTGACAATAAGTACTGTCCACGCTTAGAGTCACTGCTCCCTACAGGAGTGATGGCGTGACGATCATTCTTTGACAGCTCGCACCGAGAATGTGCCAGGGTGAGCCGGGATCATTCAGCGATCTACTAAGGTCCCAAGTCTGTTGGGCTAACAAGAACTTCGAAGCCTGTGACATAGTGCTTCTACATACTCTTCTAAAAACACAAGTATGTCAGGGGCGCCTGGGTGGCGCAGTCGGTTAAGCGTCCGACTTCAGCCAGGTCACGATCTCGCGGTCCGGGAGTTCGAGCCCCGCGTCGGGCTCTGGGCTGACGGCTCAGAGCCTGGAGCCTGTTTCCGATTCTGTGTCTCCCTCTCTCTCTGCCCCTCCCCCGTTCATGCTCTGTCTCTCTCTGTCCCCCCAAAAATAAATAAACGTTGAAAAAAAAATTAAAAAAAAATGCTTTAAAAATACAAGTATGTCATAAACAAATGTCCGATATTTAAAATAAGGTTTTTAATTCCATAAATGTGCATGGCCTCAGGGCTACTTATGCCTGAGGTGGTTTATTTAAGCAACAGGACAGACATTTTGCCACTTATTTTCACTGTCATTTGTCCCGATGACTCCCCAGGCCCATGACCATGGTTTTTGAAACGATAGTGATGTGTTTGCTCTCTGAGCAAGTTAGCATGCTAAATATTGTTCTGGGAATCTAAGACACCTTCCTGAAACCATAGCCCGTGTCCCGGACAAGAGCTGTGCATGGTACTACTCTCTGTGCTGAAATACAGGCTGTGATAGGGATGCCAGCCTGAGCTTAAGGGCCTCTTTTGAAAACGGAAGATTCTCTGTACTTGTCCCGAGTTTAAATGACCACACGCTGCCATTGAGGGTCTGCATTCTAGGTGGGCTTGTTCAGGACGTGGATCCAGACAGGTGGTAGCCTGGTGGCCCGAGAGGTAGGCTGAGGTCACCGTGTGCGAGGCTTCAGATCAGAACCTGGGAGTGTGGGGAATCACACGCTGCCCACACCCCTGTCCGTGTAGAAAGAGGTCAGCCCCTCCAGTGCCCCGGCTTGTTTTCAGAACTGCATGAATAAGAACTGCCCTCGAGGCCGTGTTGGGTGTGAAACACAACAGTGAGGCTCCCAGAGATGGCCTGGGTGCCTCTTCCAGGCTCTCCCTGTCCCCTCTCGCCATTGCCAGAGCAGATGAAGAGCGAATCTGCCCCTCTGTGTACTGTCGAGTAGCCCCAGACGGACTTGGCGAGATGGGTGAGGGTATAGGGACGGAGGTTCAGCAGGTTTGCTTGAAGTGCCACCCAGAGTCTCGGAGGCAGTGTCTTCCCCTGACCCTCTGCCGCCTCCTCCACATGGCCTCCCCCTGCGTGTCTGTGCCAGATCCCCCTCTTTCTCTTAGAAGGACATAGTCACTGGGCTCACGGGCCACCCTAAATGCAGCAGGATCTCATCCTGAGGTCCTTAAGTCAATTACACCTGCAGAGCCTATTTCCAGAGAAGGTCGCAGGCATATTGCAGGTGAGGACTTGGAACTGTCTTTCTGGGGGACACCATTGGATCCATTCGACTGGCCTGGGATGGAAGACTTTGGGGGCCTCCCCATGAGTCTCCAATGAGCTTGTCCTTCAGGAGAGGGTCCTGCAGCAGACGGCACTGGGGAGGTGGGATGCAGAGACTTGGCAAAATGTCACTTTCAGGCCAGTGGAGATGGTCCCAGAGTGCCCCGATTCCTTTAGTGGGAGCCTTACCAGGTGTTTCCTGTGATGCGGTGGCATCACTCAGGCGACCTGAGCCACCTCTAGTACGGCTCACGGAAGCCCCGCCAGACCCACGCGCTGGGCTTGCTGCCTGCCCTGTGCCACTTCTCCTCGTTTCACTTTGTCCGTCTCGAGGGGGTATCTGTGTCTTTCCGATGCCACCGTCATGGACTGCTGAGTAATCTTTGAGTTTAAAACCGGCCACGCCACTGGTGTACCCCCCAAAACCCGAATAATCTGTTGTCCAAGTGGGAGCCCTTTTCCAGCAAGGGCAGAGTATGATTTCTGTAGGTTACAGAATGTGGCAGATTTGGCGTTAAGGTAAAAAATTGAATAGAAACAAACATTAAAAATACCTCTTCTGAAATCTTTTTAAAAAAATGTCTCTATATGAAGTAAAAATAAATTTCACACCGGAGGAGGAGGAGGAATAATTTTTGAGCATATCGCCCATGGCTTGAATCGAGTCTCGTTGATGAATGATCATTGTCTTTTAGGTTCCAAAATGTGAATTGTTTTAAATTGCCATCTGTGCCTAAGAGGCTGTGTGTGTGTGAGTGTGTGTGCACATGCGAGTGCATGTGTGTGCATGCACGTGTGCACTTGTGTGTCTGTGTGTAAGAGGCTGTGTGTGCACGTGTGTGCATGTGTGTGCATGCAGGTGTATGTGTGTGCCTGTATGTGTGGACACATGCGTCCATGCGTGTGCACTGTGCACACGTGTGTGCACTTGTGTGTGCACACGTGTGTATGTGTGTGCCCGTGTACTGCATCAGTATAAATAACCGAACCAATAAAACAAACAAACTTCCAGCATATTTCTTCTTTGCATGTTTTCATCAGGAAGTTAGTCTCTGTGCTGAAATACGCCTCGTCCATTAGGCCCTTCTCTTTCAGGAAGATTCTTTCAAGGGCTGTTCCACCATAGTAAATTCTTGACATCACAGGAGACCCAACGTGATGCCAAAATCAAAGACACCTTGGCCAGTAAACAGGCCTCTCTGTTTCTACAATGTCAATTAAAACAGTTTTTAAGAAACTGTTTTAAGAAAACATTAAATTGTGCGACATCATAAAGCACGAATGCGTGTTTCTAGCAGCAGGCAGCGTCTTAATTAAATGATACCAGAACGAACGTTTGGGTAAACAGAATGTCATTCTCTTAGGACAATGCAATCCCAGGTGAAAAAGTACAAAATTTTCAATGAATTCCTAATTACAGAATTTGTGGTAGGGGAAAACTGATTTCTAGATAATACAGGCAAAGTGCCATGCCTGAGCACGATTATGTTTTGAATGCAAATTACCAAACAGTGCCCTCTTTCGACTAACGTATTTCCCGTTTTTCATTTTTTCATTGTATTTATGTTCTATTATGCCTCTTCTCAAAAGATAAGTCAAGGCACCTTTTATTAACATAACTTTGCCAGAAGCGCCCACGTCACTTACATGCCTGTTTCGCTGGTCCTGAGGCTGGTGCTTTCCCGCACCTGCTTCTTTGCAGATCCGGGTGAGGGGTCGGGTGACAGACATTTGCGGGGAGCAGCGGGCTCCATAGGGTGGGTGGCAGTTCTGTGGGGGGGTTCTGTTTTCAGTTTTGTTTTTGTTCTTTTTATTTTCTCTTTAAAACCTCCGCTCTCTGGCAGGACGAGATGCCTATTGTTTCTTTACCTCTGTGTCCTCTTGTAACAGAATGAATATTACTGTAGGTTAGACTTCTTGTGGAAGAACAAGTTCAAAAAAGAGCGGGAGGAGATAGAAACCATGGAGAACCTGAACCGCGTGCTGCTGGAGAACGTGCTGCCCGCGCACGTGGCCGAACATTTCCTGGCCCGGAGCCTGAAGAACGAGGTGGGGCACGCTGGGGCAGTGGGCAGGGGCAGGGCGAGGAGGTCCCGGCTGGGGGGGCCTGGGGGGCCTGGGAGCCTTCAAACGCCTCAGTGCTCTGGTGTGCTGTTGGCCTGAATTGGTCTGTTCTTCAAAGATAATGATTGGCCAACTGGGAATAGTGAGTTCGAATCACCTCCGAACGTGTTAGCTTGAGTGTTGATTCATCATTCCTGGCTTTCCTTCCCCCATCACGTGACACTCTCCGGGTGCCATGTGAGGCCCTGGGCTTCCAAACGAGTCACAAAAGTGGCCTCTCCGTGGTGTGAAGGGCCGCCTGCCTTACCAGCACACCACAGAGACTGAATCAAGGGGCACCGTTAACGCATGCATACCACACGTCCACTGTTTCATTGCTGGAAACTTCCCTGAGTGCCTGTAAAGGGCCTTGGAATTTCAAAGATGGGAGATGGACAGAGTTTAGAAGTTGTCCATACAAGATCAGGTCACAGATGAAAGTCTGCTCTCTTGAGGATGCAAATGGGGATTTCTTGGAGCGTCTAAAGGAACGGATATTTAACTAGAATTGGAAAGACGGGAGTGTCGTTTTAGCGTAGAAACGGCTTATGAAATGAGACATCGTGAAATTTCTTTCATATTCCTAACTTACGGTGAGTTAGCAGATGTGTCTACAGTGAGAAACACGTATCTGAGCTCTCACTGTGAGCAGAGGCCTGTGTTTGCCATCGCGGACACAGAGAAGGTCAACCTTGACGACACTAGAGTACAAACTATCTCAAGTGACAAGGCCCGAAGTGGTATTTTCCTGTAGCACATTTTTGCGGGGGGGGGGGGGTGTATTTTCACTTGGACCGGGCCCCCAGAGGGAGTGTCTCGGAGCCCACTGCCTGGTGGTTGTCCCTGCCAGGTCTCAAAGTCCCCAACCTTCTATCCTAAGAGAAGAAGTAGAAAATACCGCAGAGCAAGCTTTCAAGAGTTCACATCCCATCTCTGCCAGTTACCGCTAAGTGGCCTTCAGCACAGCACCTAAGCTCTCAAGTGCCTCAGTTTCTTCATCTGTAAAATGGGGGCAGTAATAATATTCGCATCATAAGCACAGAGTGAGCACCAAATAGCACATTTAATGTTGACATTGGCTAGAAAGCACCAGGGAGGGGGTGAGGGGCTGGACATCGCCCCCTCCTCTTACTGGAAGTGCGCTGCATGCGGCAGGCCGCCTGGGGTCCCGCCAGGAGGTCTGGTTTGCTGTAGAGCCCACCTTTCTGTTTCTTCCGCTCTTCTCTGAAGTCCGTACATCTTCAGCAGCCGGTCTACCCGCTGGCCACGGATAACGAAATCACTGCGCTTGTTAAGAAGGAGCATCTGCCCCCGGTAGCGACGTAAGAGCATCTTTCTGTCTGTGTGCCTGGCTGTCAGTTCGGCTCATAAATTCAGCGTGTGCCTACTGTCGCCCCTGCCCTGTGGCCACGCTGGTGCCGGGCCTGGACACAGAGATGAACGGGACAGGGGTGGCCCCATTGCCCAGAGGGGGACTGCATCCCCTTGTCTCCAAGCGCACTCGCGGCGTATCTGTGGGAGCCCAGACAGGCCGCCACTGTGAGGAGGTAGCTTCTGAAACTGGAAAGAAGGAGCTAGAAAGTAGCTGGGGGATGGATGCTGGGGTTGGCGGGGCAGGGGCGGGGGCAGGGGAGTGGAGGAGTGAGAATATTCTGGCCGGGGGAGTGCCTAGTTCAAGCCCTGACAATGCCTGTGGGATTAGCCTTGCCCCCTGGCAGACCCTTCCTGATGTCTCCCGAGGCCTCCCCGGACTTGGGGGAAACCGTGGATTCTCTCTGTTCTTCCCCGTCGGTCTGACTTATTCTAAGCGAATGCCTGAACCCAGTTCCCTCCTGGAAAATGGTAAGGAATGGCAGGATGGGTCAGGAGCAGAAACCTAGCGGGGGATAGCGTGGGCTTGACTCTCCCGTCCACACCTAGGCTCTGTCATGTGGACTTGGCCTGCTCCGTCTCTGGGCTGAGCCCAGTCTCTCTGCTCATAACAGGGAAAGAGTGGTGCCTGACTTGGCAAGCTGCCTTGAGGGGGTGGGGAGTGGGACGCCTACACATCGCTTCCCCTGAGCGTCCCTCCAGGTGAGGGGGGCATTTGACATCCCCGGACACGGAGTCCCACGTCCACACAGGTGGGGCCCAGCCGGCCGGGAGGTGCCCGTGCCACAGCTGACGGTGACTCGTCTGCCTCCTGAGTGGCCCCCTGCTGTGTGCCACGTCGCTGAGCACAACTCTCGCGTGCTCCCAAGAGAAGGGTGACCTGTCCCTTTGAGTCTCATCAGCGCTGCCATTTTAAGAACTGGACGCACACAGGGTCCCCTGTAGCCTTCACCACCCAGATGGGCTCCCTGGGGAAGCGCTGTATTGGGGGGGTGGGGGGGGGTAGGGTGGCCTAGTGGGTGGGAGTCCGGGCTGTGATGCTCCCTCTCTGCCTGGGCGGTTGGGGGCGGGGTGGCTCTTTGGCGACAATGTAGGAATCGGCACAGGTAGATGGAGCCGGTCCTGTGCTTTCTTTCCTCCTTTGTCAGCTAAAGAAGGCAGGTTCCTCGTTGCGGGGGGCGGGTCCCCTCCCTGGCCAGTCCATCCCCGCGTGTGCTCGGAACCTGTTGGGCCCCAAAGTAATCCCGGGTCCCGGCGGCAGCTCGTGAGGACGGCCTGTCCCCACCTGCAGGAGACAGCGCCTCGCCCCAGGCAGCCTGCAGGCCCGGAGGAAAAGGAACACTTGTTCCAGGTCCAGAGCCGTTCGAACTCCCGGCCGCAGCCAGGTGCCACAGCAGCCACGTTAGGGGTCTTCGGTTTTCACTCAGGGCCCCGCGGTCCCCACGCACCATTAGATGTGTTCTCTCGCGCTGCTGATTGTGCTCAGGAGGGTAAAGCGCCACACGCATCTGAAATCGGGGGCTTCGGACCAGGGGGACAGTCCTTGAAATGACCGCTTCGTTCTGCTCCGCTGTGGGCCGCAGGCTTCTCCGTATGTAGTCAGACAACAGACAACTAACTGCCCTGGGTGGTAGCTTTCCATAGTTCACTGCCAGCCTTTGTCTGTTGGGGTAAATACAGGGGGGCGGGGGGGGGTGCAGCTCTACAGGCAGCCGCTCTAAGTCTCGCGGATTAAACAATTTCAGGGACCCCCACGTGGCGCTGCGCCGTCAGGGCGGCCGGGAGAGGCAGCCCACTGGGCAGGGAGGGTTATGCTGTGCAGTTGCTGGAGATCAAAGAGGCGGTGTAGGAGATTCTGCTGGCTGTGATCCTCGTGGGGAAAATCCTGAATGCAAAACAGCTCGCGGCGCCCGGCTGAACAAGAAAGAGAATCGCTAACCGGCCGTCTAATGAGCGCCCCGCCGTGATTCTCAGTAAGGGACCGTTAGGTTTTGGGGGGGGCGGGTTTCCCAAAGACTCCTAACAAGATTACTATAAGGAGACTCATTGGAGCGCATGAACTGTAGCAAACTCCTGGCCCGTCCTTCAGCTCTCCCCACCTTCTCCTGTCCCGATCTGACCCCTCTGTCCTCGACTGACCGTCCTCGGGGGACAAGCCATTCCCCAGCCAGCCATGTATAATCCCGGCTTCATCGTCCCGGGCCAGCCAGGCGGATGGTGTTCAGCCTCCTGCAGCTACACAGTAATGGCATGTGTGCTGTTCAGCAGCACGGATAACGTCAAGGACCTCCGGGGTCAGGGCCGAGGACGTGTCCCCTGCATGAGCCCTCTTGCACCCCGAGGCTTCCTGGGGAGGAGGTTCGGCCGTTGTGAGAAATGCAGTCCCCTGGAGGGGGGCCTCTTCTGCTGGGTCCCAGAGCATGGCTGACACTGGGGACCGAGAGAGAGCCCCGCGCCCACGAGCAAGGCCTCCCGAAGGGATCCCTGCCGCGCGGGCTCCGTGTGGCTTTCCTGGGCCCCGGGCCAGCTCTCCTCCACCTGCCGGGCCCCGCTTGGCGGCCGAGCTCACAGGTTCGGCCCCAGCCCTGGCACTTCTCAGACCTCCATCCTCTCAGAGGCTGTTACCAAAGGTAAGAGCAGCAACTCACGCGAAGCTTCACAGCGATGCCTGGCCGGCAGTCAGCACTCCATCTTCGTTTTCTTTTAAGCAAATATCCCAGATGTATGCAAAACTTAAGAGTCACTGCCCACTGGGACTTATTCACAGCTTCAAGGAAGCCTCCTTCCCCCCCCCCCCCCCGCCCCTTATGGGGCCTGAAGAGGGCAAACCTCCATGGAACCCCTTTGCCCTCAGACCAGCCGCTGCGCCTTCCCGGCTCCTCCTCCGGGGGGAGGGCTGAGCACCCACGCCATCCGAATGCAGATACCCGGGTTACCTTCAGAGCTTGGGGCGGACAGGAGCAAGCCTTTCAGTCCCACCACCAACATTACCAATGCACGGCTTTCTGGAGCAGTCCTTGGGAACAGGACACACGACCTAAGCCGGGACCGATGTTAACAAAGAGCCTTCCTTCACTCTTTGGTTCTCCAGGCCACCACGTGGATGTTCAGAGGAAATGAATTTCTTTTCAGAAGCAAAGCGTGATTGAATTACAATCACGTCCCCTAAAAGCTTTGGCTTCAACGACAACCTGTGTGCGGGCAGAGCCCTCATGGGTGCCGCGGGTGCCTCTTCCTTCCCTCAGGGCATTCGCTTCGCTCAGAACTTCTGCCGTTTTCTCCCTCAGCTGCTGAGGGTTCTTGGCCAGACGCAGGCGACAGGCCATCCGAGCTCAGGGAGAGAGCTCTGCGCTCCTGGGCCAGAGCCCTTGAAACCGCCCTATTGTAGCGGGAGCTTTCGAGATGCCTCTTGAGCAGACATCAAAGCCAGCTTTCATCGCTTGTTGAAAAGGCTCCATTTTGTCACTGCAGTCTGCCCTCTGCCGAGTCGCCAGGTGGCGAGAATGGCATGTGATTCTGAGCCAGGCGGCCGCGTTGCTGGCGAACTGAGGCTCGATCAAAACAGGACACAGGTGTCGCTGTGGGTGTGCGGGCATTCACCAGGTGGGCGCGCTGTACCCGCCTTCCCAGCCGTGAGCCCCACCGCCACCGCCTCCAGGCAGACCCTCTGCCCTGATCCCCGTAGCCAGGCTGGCACGCCCCCAGCACCTCCGGAGATGCCTTCGTGCTTTCGAATTACTCCAGTCCCCTGAGTAAATGAGGAATCCGATGACCGCTGGGAAGAGGATGCCAAATGGTGAGCACACAGTCCGTTGGGGGGAAATGTGGGAGGTGGGAAGGCCCTCCTTTGCTGCAGAATGGACCCGTAGGAGAGAGCACGGATGTGGAAGTTTGGAAACTGAGTGCGAATGGCCGTTCTGAGCATTTTCCAGGGCATGCCAAGCGGACCTAAAGTGAATTTCGGCCTTTGACACAGACAGGAGCTCCCATGTTCCACAGGGGGCGCTAACCGCTTGCTTTATAAGTGCTCTGCTGGAAACCTGATTGCTTGATTCTCCCCCCTTCCCTCGCAGGGGGCGTAGGAATGGGCAGGAGGCTGGGGGCTGGAAGAGGGGTGCTGGACAGGACGTAGCGAGACGTAAGCCCCCCCCGGGGATCTTCCCTTCACCTCCAGCCTTGTGAATGGGTCAGAACCTACTCAGCCTGACATGTGTGCCCTGTGCTTGTGTCGCTGAGTGGTCCCAGGGAAACACCTGCCTCTGGGGGACACGGGTGACAGGCGGGTCCCTGATAAGTGGAAAATGCAGACGGAAGGGGCTGGTGGAAGTGTCTTAGCCAAGAGAGTTGGGGCTGCGGAGAGCAGAGGTTGGTGAACGTCGTTCGGGGACCAAGCGAGAGAAAGGCAGTTGGCATGGGGTCGTTGGCGATGGCCGTTGTACAAAGCCACCTGGAGGGGTGGACAAGCCCCAGCAGAGAAGCTACAACAATAGCCCGAGAGCCCGGGGCAGAGATGGTCACAAGCAGAAGGGAGCGTATCATGCACAGCAAGGGAACCTCGGGCAGGGTGTCCAGGGATGGAAGAAGCAACAGGGCGTCTTCCAGCCACCGATGGCAATGACCACCCGGTGTGAGTGCCCGGGGAGCATGACGCAGTCAGTGGAGCGCTGTCCTCCTCCATCACACACTCCTGTCCCTGTCCTGCACCCCTGGAGGTCTGGAAAGCCTGGCTGAGGAAGTTGGGGAGGGTGGACGTATAAGTGTGAGTAGAGAGTGTGGAAGCCAGGCGTGCCCTCTCCCCCACGCTGCAGACCCCTCCCTGTGGGCCCGTGCTGGGGAAGGGGAAGAGCCCCACATCCAGCTAGGTCCTGAGCTTTGACCGCTTGTTGAGCCAGGCGCGTTAATTATCGACAGGAGGACCCGAGAATGACAGGAAGAGTCATGGGGTTGTCCCAAGTCTTCATCCACGGGCGGGTTGGGTTGGAGAGGAGCTGGTCTCACTCAGCAAACTAAAAGGGACAGCGGGCACAGAGATGCGGTGGCTTTCTGATTGTGTTTTCGTTACTTGAGCTGCTTTGGCAGAGTGGTGACGTGTGAACAAGCATTGAAAGGACACGCGAGCTCATTTCCAACTCCAAAGCGCAGTGATCCCTTCGGGCAACAGTGTGCCCAACAAGAGTCATCCACTCTAGACCTTGAACTCCAGACTCTCCTGGGAGTCTGCCCACGTGCCCTACCCCCATACCCAGATCCTCTGGAAATACGAGCTAAGGTCAGACCACCAGCCAGTCAGCTTGTGGTCCACTCTGGCCCCAAGACCAACGCAAAGACCTGAGTTTGGGGTATGGTTCTAAGCCTTGCACATTTCCCTGGCTCCAGAGAATTTATGAAGCTTCCCATTGGTGAAGTTTCCCTGTTTCTCAGGAGTAGCCCTTGAGCCTGAATCAGGGACTGGGCGGGGGGGCAGAGGTCCACACTCATCCTTGGTGTTTCAACGAAGGTCCCAGGAAACTGATCTAGAGAGAGAGTGGGTGAGCAGTTTGCAGCCCAAGCCCCCAGCAGCACTCACCACCTGCAGAGTGCCTGACCAGGGTTCCAGAGATTAGTCCTGGCCCCTAGGCCCGCTGGGAACCCTGGTACATCATCCGGTTCCCCCAACCTTCTACTTTGTCATTCAGCCTGTGACTCCTAACCAAGGCTGCCTAGCAGAATAACCCATGGCCCTTTTCAAAAATGATGCGCAGGCCTGGAGCTCACCCCAGGGCCGGAAAACCCACCGGTGACTGTCCCATGCATTCCTGTTTGTGGACAGTGGAATGAGATAACACATCAGACCCCTTCCAATACATAGATCTGATTTTACTGGACCCCAACACGGTGCAGTTCAAATGGACCCTCATCCCAGCTGCGAGTCTGTCCAGTCTGGCAATTTCATCGTCTCCCACTCCTGTACACCCTTAAGGACCCCCACGGAAAGGAGAGAGGTAAAGCGACATGACCTGCACGTGGGGCGAGGCCCCCACCGCCCCTGAATCTGGGCAGCACGGCCTGCGGTCATCAGGAGATCCAGGTTCAAGGGTAAAGTGTAGCACCTGTAAAAGGGAACTCTGCATCAGACTTGGTAACTGCGACCTTGGGCAAGTACTGTAACTCCCCTCTGCCTCGGTCTCCGCATCCGTACGTTGAAGTAAGAGAGCCGGCCTCATAGGATCGTCGTCGGGGGCAGGTTACTTCCTGTGGAGTGTTGACAGCTGCCCCCGTCAGGCAGCAGGCACTGAGTCAGTGCTGACCGCTCCCGAGCTTATTTTTATCATTGTGCCCCAGACGGTCACCCTGGCCAGTATCCACAGACAGTGGGGACATGCAAGGTGCAGAAAACATTTCCTTGTCTTGCCAGATACGCTCCTTTTCCTTAAGAACAGGGAAGTCAGTGGGCCACCACGTGGGTGGCTCAGTCGGTTGAGCGTCCAACTCTTGATTTTAGCTCAAGTCATGATCTCATGGTTCCTGAGTTCAAGCCCTGCACTGGGCTCTGTGCTGACAGCTTGGGACTCTCTCTCTCTCTCTCTGTCTCTCTCTGTCTCTCTCTCTCTCTCTGTCTCTCTCTGCCCCTACCCCCCTCTCAAAAATAAATGCATAAACTTAAAAAAAAGAATAGGGAAGTCTATGAAGTTTATACTTCTCTTATAAAACTGGCATCATTAACTAGCAGGGGCTTCTAGGGGGTTGTCTCCCGGTAAACCCTGACTCCCCGGCTTAGCATTGCCAGGCCCTACAACTTGACAGTCATCTGTGTCGCAGGTTCTCTTCCCAGGATATGAATGTTCACAGCAGCAGCTTCTCGGACAAAGAATAGGTCTGTGTGGTGAGCCAGCACAACCATGTTGAGAGCAGAGTGGAAAAGAAAACCCTTGGTTCTGTCGTTCACGTGTTTTATAGAGATTGTGAGGTCGTAGCAGAAGGCATTACGGGTGGCTGGCCCTGAGAACAGGAAGATGACTTGAGGCTAGCTTTTCCAGGAAGTGGTTGTGACCGTCCATGGGCTGCCATTGGCCTGCTGTGTTTGTGAGGAGACCTCAGTGGGGAAGAACGGCTCCTTGGAGAGGCCACCAAATCTGGGAGTTACGGTGCTGTCGAAGTGCGCTCTCCCAGTGGGGGGATTCGTCTGGTGCCTCAGAGAGCAGAGCTCACTACAACGTTCATGCAGAGTGGATTGCCTCACCCTGCCAGGCGCACAGGAAGTGCCAGTGACTTGCGTTCTTCCATCCACGTTGAGGGCGGCCATCTTGTTTGACAGAACTCTCCTCATATTTCCCCGCAGAGGGAGCGTTTCCCTGCGCCCACCGTGGCGCCTGGCCTTCCTGCCCATGTCATGCCACCTGAGGGCCCTGATGAGCCAGCGCCAGTGGGGGGACAGGTCCTCACACCCAGGACCAGCCTCTCTGCCCACATAACAACCCTTCCTTTCTCAAACCTTCACTGAACTTCAAAGTTTCACTGTGTGTTGAAAAAAACTATGGAAACGCCTTAAAATTGTATTTAGAAGACATTGTAATTTTATTCATGTCTATGGATGCAGAAGTATGAGCCTCTTTGTATTTAACAGCAAAAGCCTATCTTGAATAAACAGAGTTGGCGTTTGATTCGATGTGGATAAGTAACCCAGGGAGTGTCGTCGGTTCTTTCTGGGGTAATTAAGAGGTAACTTGAGGAGCTCCTCTCAGGAGACACTGAAGAAAAACAGGCATAAAGACCTCAGTACAAAGGATGTAGCCATGACAATGTAGTCATTTTAGGCATTTTAGTACAGTAGTTTGGGAGATCGTTTTGTTGGCCTTCAGTTGCTTACAGGACATTTCTTTCTGAAGCCAGAAGTCTGTGATCTCTTGTAATCGTCGAAGGCAACGATGGCAGAGAAGTTTTGCCGGAAGGACACCTCCTACTGGCCGCTAGTGGCAGTGGAAACACTGTGTTGAGGGCTCAGCCTGCATCCTGCTCCTTAGAAGCCCTCACCTGCCGTCATGGCCGGTGTCCGGAATGGGCCAGGGGCTGGTTTGGGGCACATGCAGGGGGGCACCGGGTGATTTCTTCACCAATCCCCACATAAAGAAACACTTGTCTTAAGAGCATGTTTGTTTACAAGGTTTCCTAGTGCTCAGCTCTCGCTTTCCTCCCGGGCAGGAGTTGTACCACCAGTCCTACGACTGTGTCTGTGTCATGTTTGCTTCCATTCCGGATTTCAAGGAATTCTACACAGAATCGGATGTGAACAAGGAGGGATTGGAATGCCTTCGGCTCCTGAACGAGATCATCGCCGACTTTGATGATGTAGGTACCCGAGAGTTACCCCTGACAGGCCAGGGTGGCCCCTGTCCCACACTGCAGCATTCTGGTGGCCATCCCATCTGAAGTTAGTCCGATCCTGTGGCATGTCTTAATACATGTCTCCTGGTGTAATTATTGGTGGCTGGACGAAAATTAAAGCCTTTTGCTCTGTTATGGTCCTTGACTAATTTTGGAGAAATGATATATTTTATTTGTGAGGTAGTGTGTTCCCTAGGAACCAGTACCAAAATCGGTATCAATAAAATGTCTTTCCAGTTTGCTGGTGGATTTTCTCAAAAGGCTTGAACTCCAAGGAAAATACTTGTTTATCGGTTGATACAAGAAGAAATAATGAATGTATTTATCATAGTAGATGACTGGCATGTCTGTCTCGGCATACTCCAAGGTCAGATATCAACTTGAACTATGCAGGGATGATACGCTCTATTATTGAAAAAGCAATATGGATGAGGGATAATATATTTGAGAAGGGACACAGTATATGTTTCGTAATTTGAAATACGTATCATTTTTCAATTTTCAATATTCTGCCTACATGGAGAATAACGTGTTTTGTTTGCTGATAAGAACAAACACACCAGTGGTTTTAAGGATGTTGCTGCTACATCATTCTTATAAATATCAAGCAAAATATAGCAAAATTGACATCCATGAACAGAGGTTCATCGGGATTCATGGAACTTCGAAATACCGTGACGAAATTATTTACGTAACGTGATGTTTGCAGGCCAAGCTTCTAAATGTCGTGTGTGACCTGTGCATTTCTCTGTTATCACCATTGTCAGCATGAGATTGACTCAAGACTTATGGCGAAGTAATGACAACTAGTGCCTCCCATGGTTATGCCAGGTTCCTGGTGAGAAACAGTGGCCTATTGGCTACAGCTGCCCCTCAGTGAAATAAATGCTCACCAGTACGGGTGGGTGAGTGGCAGGGCTATTTTGGGTTGGACTGGCTCATGGATATGAGGTACAGGCATTTGCTAATCTGCCTCAGACCCTCTGACATGGAATCTTGAAAGAATCCCTTCTGAAAGCAGGAGTGCTGACAAAAGGTCAGGAAGATGTCCCCAGCCTTCAGTTGGTGCCTTTGGCCTCATGAGCAGATAAAGAACCTTCCAGAGTCTCCTTCCCTTCCTCTCTCACCCCTTCGTTCTCTTTCCTATAGCCTCTGCTCTTATTTTTACATTTTCTCCATCCCAACCCAAGTCCTAATGTACTTGGCCGGGGAGGAGGCAGTGGGAGCTGGTAACTGGTACCAAAAACTGGGACAAGAAGTATTAGGGTCAGAGCTGATGGGGAGAGCCATCCTAGATAATTATTCCCTTTACATCTAAAGCTCAGAGGCAAAAGCCAGTTCTCGGCACTATAAGTGGTCATAAATCACCCTCACCATGCAGGGAAGACCTCCCTCACTGAATCATACTTATGTGTTTGGCCTTTTAAACACAGAGATGGGAAATTTATTTGAGACTGTTATCACTTGCATCATAATTTATTCCGGTTCCTTCCCTAGCAGATTAAAAGGGAATTCATGCTAATTGGAAGCATATCATTATGCTGCAATTCCTTCCAAGGACAACGCTCTTCGTGGAGCGTATAAAGTGTTCTTTCTCAGCAAAGCCCGAGGTCGCAATGTGAATAAGCAGCGGTTGGAATCGTTCATATTCCTATTGCCGTGAACTAGAACTGGAGAATGTCTTTAGACACTGCACCCAACTGAGTAACTGAACAGTTGTCATTGCTTCACAGCTGCTGTCCAAGCCGAAATTCAGTGGAGTTGAAAAGATCAAGACCATCGGCAGCACGTATATGGCCGCGACCGGTCTGAGCGCCGTGCCCAGCCAGGAGCATACCCAGGTACGGATGTGTCTGGTACGCAGCACATTGAGCCTTGGTTCCACCCACGGATCATCCCTGGAGCCAGAATGGCCACACGCTAACTCATAAACTGTACTGTGTGTACAACCTAAGCCTCCGTGATTAAGATCCTGTGAAAAAAAGATGAGAAATCCAGAGGCTTCTGAGGGTCCGGTCACAGAACTCCTTTCTCCGGTCAACAGGGATAGGAAAAAAAAAAAAAAAAACAGAAAAAGATCTGGTCGCTGCTTGATTCCAGATAAATCTACAAGAAAGTAGATTGGAGTGGTTTATTTTAAGATGGCTTGTTAAAAGATGGCTCCTGGTCTTTTGATTAAAAACAGTGTGGCCAAGGGGCACCTGGGTAGCTCAGCTGGTCTAGTGTCCAATTCTTGGTTTTGGTTCAGGTTATGATGTCACTGTTAGTGAGTTCAAGCCCCGCATCAGGCTCTGTGCTTATAGCTCAGAGCCTGTTGCCTGCCTGAGATTCTCTCTCTCTCTCTCTCTCTCTTTCTCTCTGTCTCTCTCTGTCCCTCCTCTGCTCTGGCTCTCAAAATAAATAAATATTTAAAACATTTTTAAATAAGTAAAATAAATAAAAACAATGTGGTCAGGGCACCCGGGTGGCTCAGTCGGTTGAGCATCTGACTTCGGCTCAGGTCATGATCTCACGGTTCACGGGTTCGAGCCCCACGTCGGGCTCTGTGCTGACAGCTCGGAGCCCGGAGGCTGCTTCAGATTCTGTGCCCCCCTCTCTCTCTCTGCCCCTCCCCCACTCATACTCCGTTTCTGTCTCTTAAAAGTTAACATTAAAAAAAATAAGTAAAAAATTGTAAAACGTGACCAAGGGGCACCTGGGTGACTCAGGTGGTCAAGTGCCTGACTTTTGGTTTCTGCTCAGGTCATGATCTCAGAGTTTGTGAGATCAGCCCCACATCAGGCTCTGCGCTGACAGCGTGGAGCCTGCTTGGGATTCCGTCTCCCTGTCTCTCTGCCCCTCCCCCACTTGTGCTCTCTCTCAAAATAAATACACAGTAAAAAAAAAAAAAGAACCAATGTGGTTAAAAACCAAGCTGACCACTTAGAAATTTGGTTGAAAAGGTGGCTTGGGCAAAATTGAGTTATCTTCAATTAACTGTAGTTTTGAGAGGGTTTTCTGTTGTGTTTTGTTTCTGTGTGTATGTATGTGTCTGTGGATGCGTAGATATGCTTGTGTAGACTGTGGTTCAATAAACAAGACCCCCTCCTTCCTTTTAGGACAGCGGGCTCCCTGATGGCACCGGCACAGATTTGCTGTGAGGCAGGGGTGGGTGCATCTGAGGAACAGAACTTACCAGAGCACAGCTTGCTGTAGGCAGGCCTACTCCCCCCCGAGAAAGGAAGGGCTGAGCCCGGAGCCTCTGCGCCCTCTCCCGCGCCTCCCACAGACCGGATGGAGTGAGAGAGGGACAGAGGGACAGCGGCATGCTAAGCAGAGCTTCTGCTCTTTTCCTCAGTATTCATGGGCCGAGACTAGAAGGCGAACCATCTGACTCAAAGTTAACGCTAGCGGTTTTCCAGGGGAATGGGTAACACGTATCCCATTTGCTCTTCTCCTTGGGTTTTTGCTCCCAGGTTATTATTTCGCAACGGGTGGGCATTACCTGAGTAATAAGGAAAAGTAAAATGGCAGCAAAAGAAACTTCAGAAGAATCTTATCTTGGGTTCTGAGCAGTATCCTTCCAAGCCATCTTGGTGCCAAAGGCAGAAGGAAGAACGCGTCGCCCTGTATAAATGGTAGCGTATATTTCTAGTGGTTGGATTTTTACTGACAGAATATTAAAGTGCTGACAAAACTATTGGGAAATTGGAGTATATAGGTATGGAAATGTATAACACTATTTTAATACCAATTAGTACCTTAATTATACCAACAACAGAACTAATGGTAATTTTATCTTCCTGGCTTTATGGAAGCAAACTTATACCTTTTTAACACCTTTAGTGTCATGGGAAAAGTTAACCATTAAAAAAAAATAACATGAAATCTTGTATATAGCCCTTTTGCCTCAGCCTCTAAGGTGTTCAGCAAGGCGCTGTCGGAACTTAGCTGTCTCAGTCAGCGAGGGGGCCACCATAACAGAACACCACAGGTTCAGTGGCTCAGAGAGCAGACATTTATTTTCCCACAGTTCTGGAAGCTGGATGTCCCAGATCAAGTTTCTGCAGGATACATCTCTTCCTGCTTGTAGATGGCCCCCTTCGTACTGTGCCCTCACATGGAAGGAAGGAAGGAAGGAAGGAAGGAAGGAGAAAGGAAAGGAAAGGAAAGGAAAGGAAAGGAAAGGAAAGGAAAGGAAAAAAAAGGAAAGGAGAAGGAAGGAAGGAAAGAAGGAAGGAAGAGAGAGACAAAAAGAAAAGGAAGGAAATAAAAAAAAGGAAAGGAAAAGGAAGGAAGGAAGGAAGGAAGGAAGAGAGAGAAAAGGAAAGGAAGGAAATAAAAAAAGGAAAGGAAAAGCAAGGAAGGAAAGAAGGAAGGAAGAGAGAGAGAAAAGGAAAGGAAAGAAAAGAAAGGAAAAGGAAGGAAAGAAGGAAAAAAGGGAAGGAAGGAAGAGAGAGAAAAGAAGGAAGGAAGGAAGGAAGAAAAAGAAAGAATAAAAGAAAGAAAGAAAAAGAAAGAAAGAAAGAAAGAAAGAAAGAAAGAAAGAAAGAAAGAAAGAAAGAAAAAGTTCTTAGTGGGGAGGATTTTAAGACTTCAAGATAGGAATTTGGGTTGGGACACAATTCACACCACATACTTACCTTCATTTAAAATTTTGTTACATTCCTTCTGGATTTTTCTGCACTAATTTTTATTTTTAAAATACTGCATTAGGATGTCATTTATCAGGACTCTTGAGCTTTTTGGTGCCTCCTTAAACTCTGTGCCTGAGGGGGGCGCCTCACTCACCTCCTGTCATCCGGGCCCTGATTCTGAGGCCTCTCCAGCTGATCTCCTCTCTCGGAGTCATTTAGGGCACTTGGCCTGATCACGCCCAGTCCAGACCTTAGCTCACCGGTAGCCACTTTCTGATCCCTTGTGGGGCTCAGCACGGAGATTCTCAGAGGCGTCGCTGGTGTAGACCCACTCAGCATTCAGCGTGTGGGGTGGTGCATCCTCCCCCGTCGCGTAAAGCCTGACGCGTCTGCCTGTCTTCCCTGACTCTGCCTCCTCCAGACCCCGGCCCTGCAGCCCACGTCTCTCCTTTCCCTCGGGCACACCCTGTGGACTGATCGCCCGCATCCACCGCCTTTATCTTTCCCCTTCCCCTCCCCCCCACCCCCCCCCCAATACCAACAACAGAAATCCCACTCTTGAAGACCAGGAAGCACTTCCACATTCCAGAACCCCAGCCGGGTTGTGTACTCCTCACCCTCATTCTTGAAGTCCTGCCTGCAGCGTCCGGTAGAGCTGATGGCCCCCTTCGCCTAGAAGTCCCCTTGTCTGTCACCCGCCCGTGGTCCATCCCTTCGGGACACTGTCCGTGCTCTTGCCCTGACAGCTGCTCTCAGTCAGGGGTCTCCATCCATCCCTTCTGCGGATTCAGCCCCAGCCAAAACCGTCACCTGCCACCCTGATCGTGGGGCCGGACCTACCATTCCAGCTTTCCAGGGACAGCCAGTTCTGACCCCCTCATCTTCTTCCCGTCCCCCTCCTCCCAAAACAGAGCCCCGGCCATCCCCTGTGTCTCTGAGGATGGTGATGGAGAGCCCCGTCTCCACTAGTTCTCCAAGTCGTCCCACGCGTACTGAAGACACCATCCACAGAGGCAAAGCTCCGACTTTCACGGAAGCTTGTCCTGCGCCCTGACCTGAGGAACTGTGCCTCCTCTGACCTCCTGTGTCTAGAGCCCATTTCCCTGCCTCCCACGGGCAGCGTATCACTTTCAGCTTTCTTGCAAAGGTGCGTTTCTTATCCACCATCCAGATGGTAGTGCCCTGTCGTAGGCGGCGTCCCCAAAACCCCCAGCAGGGGGCGGTGTGCATGGCGACTACTCCGGCTCGTTGGCGGAGGACGGAGAAGGTGCCCACCTAACCTCCCAGAACAGTGGGTGGCTCCCTTCCCTGTTTCGCACGCCTGCCCCTCCGGATCCAAACCCTCTCCTTCTTCCCCCTGACGTTTCCGAACACTCGCAAAATGCCTCCTGAGTCTACTTTTGACAAGCCTGAGAGATCCCCCCTCCCAACCATCCGTGTTACAGATGGAGAAGGAGAAACTGAGGCACAGCAGTGAAGTAACTTGCCCAAGGTCACGGAGAGAACAAGCAGCAACAGACTTGGGCTGCCAACCTGGGGCAGGGCTCCCCTGCTGGTCCAGAGCTCTGCCGCTGCCTCGTGGGCTCCTTCACCACCCCTCCCTCGCCACGTTCACGTCTGCGCCCGTCACTCACTGCTGCTTCCTGCCTCACTTTAGCCCACCTCTCCTGTCCCCCCTGCCCCATCCCTCCTGCCTTCCTCAACCGCACCCACCAGACTGGCCTTCTTAGCCACCCTTGGGCTGCTTCCCAACTTCTTACCAGTCACCCGTCGATAAGCTCGAGTGGAAAAGAACGTGAGTCTCAAGTGAGACCACTCATGACTTAGCGCAGTAGCTAAGCTTTCTGCGCTCCCGTGTCCTTACATAATGGGGAGCGTGCCCATTTCATAAGGCCGTTGGGAAGACTGCATTAATATGCAAAATACTTCTTGGCCACAGTAGGTAATAAAAATGCTAAGAGCCATAGTAATACAGTTGTGACTTGTACACTGTTTTGCATATTGTTACTATCGCGCCCTCCAACAGAACAGCTACGAGGCTTTTGGACATAAATGCAATATGATATGTCGTCATGTCCGTGCAGAGAATGTACTCCATATGAGCTATTTCTATTTCGGGCATTAATTAGATCTTGGTAAGGTCATCCTAGAAATATTTTGAAGTGCAGTGAAAGTCTGCTACAGGGAAAGTACATTACGTTTGATTGGGGTGGGGGGATAACACTTGATAAATATCAATGTAGATATTTGAAATGAACATGGCTTCTGCCTTTTGTAACCCACCTGTAACCCACCTACTTGTTTTCCTCATTGTAAGCCAAAAAACCTTGCTACGTATTGTTTGGCCAAATATTTAGTTTGGCAACAAGAGACATTCGATTTGCAAAATATATTGGGTTCATCAAGGATTAATGTGCTTTCGTTAAATCCCAAAAGAGGCAGAGTTATCTGGGTAAAAGCCTTTTGAAATCGAGCTCTTACATGTAAGACTAGAAAACCTCCTCGTTTTCTACTTGGGGGGCAGCATAACTTCTCCATTGGGAAAACGGATGCATAGCAGCCTGTCAACACCTGGTCAGAGTAGGGCTGACCGCCTTTGTTTGGATTTTTTAAATGAAACGGTACATTCTGATTTTAAGCTGAAAGGCAACGTGACAAAATGGTCGGTTGCATTATGCATCACAACTGATTGTTTTTAAAAGAAGCAGGCATTTGTCAAGAAACGAAACGTCAGACTGAGAAAAGGCTGGCGTGCTAACCCCACTCGTGATTCCGTGAACACGCGCCTGACAAGTAGGCGTCCAGGGACGGAAGTCAGCAGCCGGCACCCCGCCCCCACCTGCCAGGACCTCACCTGCTTGCAGGACGCCCAGGTGCAAAGCCTCCTGCTTGTTCCATGCCATGGCCTTTGCACGGTAAACCCTGACAGCAAATTGTGGTCCCAAGTATGTTTTCCTTGACTTACAGAGTCCTTTTTTTTAGAAAAAGGACATTTCACCAAAAAATTATCATTTCCAGCTTCTCCTGAAAACTGGGAGATTATCTACCTGATCTTCATCCCCGATGACAGTGTCCATCAGCTGGAACGTAGAAGCAGCTGCTTCATTTAGACTTGAGCGTGTTCTCAGTTTGCCACACTCCCCACGACTCCCTATTGCCCCATTCCCTCTGCTGCACTCTAGAGCCTCGCCTCCTCGACCTCCGAGGGGCTCTGTGGTTTATGAAGACCATCCTTCGTGGCCTAGTCAATGACCAGGGTTTCTCTGGCCGTAGCCATTATATAAATGCTTCTGATCTTTTTCAGAGAAACATCACTGACAACTTAAATAGGTTGAAACAAAAACACAAGAATGAAAACTTTGCATTCAGATTCTCGCTTGGATTATATTATTGCTGTGATAAACCAAACCACGAGCTCTCATTCACAATCTCAAGTAGATGGATACCTGCTGGCACCACTTTGACAAGAAATAATTCGTTGCTCCAGAAAGTACAGGGGAGGGAAGAAGCAGAGAAGCAGGAGGAGGCAGGGAGGTTTTATTCTTCGCCCTGGAATGAGCACTGGTGCCTTTCAAACTTTTAGGAAGCATTTGTATTCTTAGTCTCTTTTTAGTCTATTTAATTACTCTATTTGTTGTAAGTAAAAACTACTTGATTTTACAATCATTTAAAAATGAATTTAGTATTTTTATTTATTATATGCCAACAAATTCAGCAGCGGACCCAGAGTGGCAGGTTGAGGGTAGTTACTAAGCACTACCCTGGGCTCCATCTGGTTCTCGCCCAGTTCACCCCACAGGCACCGTGGCGGAGGGCGCCAGCCTGTCTCCTTTATTTGGCTCCCCGTGTCCCCCAGATGAGTTCCCAGGCTCCGTACGATCAGCCCACGAGACGCCTACACTCACGCATCCAGCGTATTAGCAAACCTGAGTTGCCAACAGAGCAAAGAGAAAACGTTTCCCATCCGCATCCGGCGACTCAGGTTAATGGCTCCGTCTCAGGCTCGGCTGTTCTAGGCTTTACTGAGCTCGTGGGACATCCAGCAGGTATTTCCTTTCCCCACTGTGGCAAGCGTTCCCCGAAGTTTACAGTCCGGGAAAGGCGTGCGTGCAAACGATTCCAATGCCGGGTGACGTGGAGAGTGTCTGGGAAAACCGGAGACAGTCTCGGTCAGCCCAGGCTGCCCTGGCAACCGCCGATAGACTGGGTGACAACACACCTTTACTTCTCACAGCTCCAACGGCTGGTATGTCCAAGACCAAAGCACCAGCAGGTGAGATGTCTGGCGAGGACCCTCTTGCTGGTCTTCCGGTGGCTGTCTTCTCGCTGTGTGTCACCTGGCGGAAGGCATAGAGAGGAAGCCAGCTGTCCCCAGCCCCTCGTAGTGAGGGCGCTAATCCCATTCACAAGGACTCCCCCCACATGACCTAACCCGAGGCCCCACCTCCTAATCCATCACCCTGGGGATTAGGCTTCAACATGGGAATTTCTCGGGGGTGCAAACGTCCATCCACAGCAAGGGGTCTCTGCCAGGTTGACTACAGGAGAATCGGGGAGTCGCTCTGAGACCCTCTGCTGCCAGGCTCCTGGTAGCTAAAGCACACCTTGAGACTAATAACCATAGTTCCCTTTACTGGAGAAAGGAGAAAACAGTTCGGGTCTCTGCTGAAATGGAAAGCGGCATCCGATGCTGTGTATTTCTGTACAAACATCAAAGCTACCGTGATGTGTTGTAAGCAGAGTGAAATCTCTTCCTGCTTTCGTGCTACTAACAGGAAGCTGCAAACCGAAAGAAACTAAACCACTGATCTTCACTATATCCACTGAGAGTCTCAAAGACACTGGAAATGGCAGACTTTTAGGTCATTGTCAAAGCCGGGCATCCCCGTAGGATGCCCAGTGTGTTCGAAGGGAGAAGGTTCTGAACAAGGGCATGAGACAGTTTCTGACATTTTCCTCCTCGATGTTTTTCACGTCAGAGTGACCTGCTTCTCTAAACCATCATGAAAGAAACTAAATAAATCCTGAGCCCCAAGGATATAGGCTGCATCCATCTAACAAATTCATTTCACCTTACCCACAACCCTGAGAGATAGGTAGTTCTTGTCCCGTTACAGACCAGGAAACTGATGCCCAGAGAAGTTGAGTGACTCAGCCAAGGCCACACAGCTAACAGTTATAGAACCTGGGGCTGGACCTAGTTTTGCCTGATTCCAAAGCACCGACAGTTAATTCGGAAACTTCCTACATTCGGACAAGTGGTGGTCAGGATGTAAACCGCGGTCCTGGGGAAAATAAAGGAAGAGGTGAATGGCAGAAGTGTGCCCATGAGAGGCGGACTTGGGAGCTGAGGGACCGCGGTGGAGGGGGCGTAGAAGGCCAGGCTCACCAGCATCTCGGGTTTCCGACTTAGGGATCTGCCGCTGATGATGCCATCGGCAAAGCAGGAGAGTCAAGAAGAAAAGCTGTCTCGTAGGACATGGAATACTAACGTTAGTTTTGGATGCACCGTCCGTGCTCGAAGATACCGAGTACACTTTCAGCCGTCCATGGGGGTGGCGGACAGTTCCAGAACCATTCGTGACGAATTCCCGGTGATAGCTCTCCGTCAGCTGAGTATCTCTTAGGCTCATCATCCAACCCACCTGCCACCGTTTACCGTCAAGGCTATCAAGGAAAACTGCTTACCTGTTTGTCCACACGTCTGTGCATATTTTGCGTAAATCTACCCCAAGGAAGCTCACGAAACTGAGTGCAGTGCAAAATGTTTTTTTTGTTTTGTTTTGTTTTGTTTTGTTTTGTTTCTTTCAACGTTTATTTATTTTTGGGACAGAGAGAGACACAGCATGAACGGAGGAGGGGCAGAGAGAGAGGGAGACACAGAATCCGAAACAGGCTCCAGGCTCTGAGCCATCAGCCCAGAGCCTGACGCGGGGCTCGAACTCACGGACCGCGAGATCGTGACCTGGCTGAAGTCGGACGCTTAACCGACTGCGCCACCCAGGCGCCCCGCAAAATGTTTTAAAGTGGAAGGAAATGCAAAGATGCGAAGATTCGAGGCTGACACATAAAATGCCAACAGCACGGTTCCCACCACGTTCTAGATGCGCACGGGGTGGGGGGCAAGTCGACAGAGCTGCTACGACAGGGCCCCGGACTCAGACTCCTGGCGGGGAAGCCTGGTTGTGCAGCTCCCACCCGTTAGGAAGCATCCGGGGCCTCCCTTGCCCCATCTGCACGGTGGGGACGAAGACAGAAAGTCCCTCACGGGACTCAGCGTGAGGATTAAATACCTTCAGGCACACACTGCTGCTATGTAGCCTTCGAGAATTCCCAGCAGCTGGCATAAGGTCAGCGTTGCAGTGTCCGCACAGGCGATCTTACTGTCACTCCTCCATTAGTATATTTGAAAACCGGGCCACGTCAGGTACGGACCCTCATGACCATGACAGTGGGTCTGAGTGACCCGTGTGCTTGGCAACTAACTTTCTCATGGAAAATGGTTTAAAACGTGATGGGGGGGGGGAGGTGCTTGCTAGAACATCCCCTAATGTGCATTTTAGTAAAATACTTTCTCTGTAAAGTGAGGTGGCTGGAAAACAGTGAATGTGAGTTGACTGAGTCTAGACGGGTCCACAGATGGCCTAGCAGTCAGGCCATTTTCCATAAATCCTTCTTCGTGCTTCGGAGTTTGGGTTCACACTGGGACGTTGTGAGTCCCAGAGGTGTCCTCTGACAGGTTCTGGACACTCGAGTGTCTCCCCAGGCGCGAGCCGATCTTCAGGCCGTGCCAATCGGCTCACCGGGGCGACAGTGGACGTTCCCTTCAGAGAAGGGACAGACCTCAGGGGATCTCCCAGGGGCCTCAAGTGGGAGAACAGCTCCTGGGCAGCGGTTGTCAACCTTCAGCATCAGGTAGATGCCACCACAGCAGGTGCACAGTGAATGTTTGCTGGGTGGACGAAGAGAAGGGAGGAGAGAAGAGAGGTCAAGGAAGGAGGCAAGGTGTACGTTAATTTCAGCCTAAAAAAATTCGGTGTTTACCAAACAGGCCCTTGAGTTACAAAACAACCTCAGTAAAGACGCATTTACTTAAGCAGGGTTCCTTGCTGGTGGAACTTCCAAAGCAAACGGTTCACAAGATGTGTTCCAGGGCGCTCAATGTGTCTGCTGCCATGTCCCTGGAAGTCGGTTAAATATTTGGAGACGTCTCACAGAAATCACTTGGGTCGTGGGAGAAAGAGCTGCTTTATGCTGTCATCAAATATTTATCAAAAGCTCAGTTATAAAGACTTCTTGAAATGAACTGAGCTCTTCTTGAGACCGAGCAGAACTTTTTCCAGGGTTTACTAAGCCTGAACAAGTTACGGATGTTGGATTTAAACCCCACTCCCAGAACTCAATCTCTTCATTCATCACAGAGGTCAAGTAAAACCTCCAGCTTACGTCCGCTGCATGAAAACAGATCGGGTGATCATGTATCAGGGGAGGAAGCTGGTTTGTCTTACCGTGGTTCAGGAGAAAGCAAACGATTTCCCCCCCTGTGGCAAATCTGTCCCCCTTGCTGGAACAGTCGTGATGTTCACAGGATTCTGCCTGTTGATTTAAGAGTTCATGCTTCCAGTTTATTTTTTTAAGTTTATTTTGTTTTAGAGAGAGAGAGAGTGTGTGTGTCTGTGTGTGTGTGAGAGAGAGAGAGAGAGAGAGAGCAGGGGAGGGGCAGAGACAGAGGGAGATAAGAGAGAATCCCAAGCAGGCTCCACACTGTCAGCGCAGAGCCCTAAGCCAGGCTTGAACCCACGAACCATGAGATCATGACCTGAGCTGAAACCAAGAGTCGGACGCTTAACCAACTGAGCCCCCCAGGCGCCCCTGTGCTTCCTGTTTAGGAGCAAGATGTTTCCAATGGACTGGAGGCATGAACTTCCCAATCACGCCGTCCCCGTGGGTCACAAGACCAGAAACATTAGCAAGCTCTGATAGAAGAGCAGAACCGTTGTCAAGCAATGACTCTGCAGCGCGTCTGGATGGCTCAGTTGTTGAGCGTCCGACTCTTGATTTCAGCTCAAATCACGGTCCCAGGGCTGTGGGATCGAGCCCCGTGTCGGGCTCTGCACGGAGACTGCTTGAGATTCTCTGTCTCTCTCCCTCTGCCTCTCTTCCCCACTCATTCTCTCTCCCCCCCCCCAAATTAAAACAAAAAACTGTAATAAAAAAAAAAGAAATGACGGCATTTTCACCGACGTTAGCTGGCAGTGTGTTCCATAGTTCCAGTTGTTTAAATTGTGTGGATTTTCTCTTGCAATTTTTAAGTTGAGGATTTGTGGCAACAGTAGCGTTTCATCGGTCTTTCTCTGGAATGATAGGATTTCTCCAAGGAGAGGAAGAACGTTCTCAGTGACTCCTCTGCTCGTGTTTATGTTATTTAGTGCAGTGATCTCAGCGGCCAGCTGCTTGCCCCTCGGGGCCATTGGGCAGTGTCTGGGGACATTTTTTCTTGTCAGTCCTGGAAGGGGGCATCTCTCGGAGGAGGCCAGGGGTGCCACTCGGCATCCTGAAGGGCGCAAGACGTGGCCCCGGGACAAAGAATGATCCGACTCAGGTGTCATCAGTGTTTACATCGAGAGACTTGCCTGGTGCTACCCTTCCTGACTCCTTCGGGGAATAACCCCATTGTCATTTTCCTTTCTCCTTTGGCCGTTACCTTGGTTTTCTCCATCCCCCTGTCACCTTCAGGGTGCAGGACACATCCCCTGTCTCCACTGTCCTCCTCCCTCATCCCTCCTGAAACCCTCAGAGCTGGTTGCTGGTTTCACCCTCCATGGTGAATGCGCCCCATGGTCACCACGTCCCTCCCCTTTCACCGTCTCGAGAGCTCTCTCTCTCTCTCTCTGAGTTTGCTCTGCTGGGGCCCCCTGCGGGATCAAACACTTGAGCTCCACAAAGGGCCACCCCTCCTGCTCTTCTCTCAAGTATTTCTAGCGTCCTTACTGATTTTGTTTCCTCCCCCAGCCGGCTGAGGCTGCTCCCCGTCTTCCCGCTCGAATACCCTGTGTCCTCTTCTGAGCCTTCCCCCACTTCAGTGGGTGCGTCAGTGCGCGCCCCCCCCCCCGGCCCCCGGTGTATGTTTCCCAAAGGAGCATCAGTTGAGCATCAGTCGGCAATGACCTTCCACCAGAGCTCGACAAGGCTCTCCCTTCCTCCTACGCACTTCCTCTCGGCTACCCGACCAGCGATCTAAATGCGGTCTCTCAATAAACACGTATCAGGTGCCTCTCCTGGGCCAGACACTTTCATATTGTGGAGACGCAGATTAATAGAACATAGTCTGTGCCCTTGGGGAGCTCACAGACGAGTGAGGGAAATAAAAGACCGCACTGATTCTAAACCACAAGCCACAGATGCAGGCCAGGGCTGGGACTGCATTTCACGCCCCTTCTTGGTGTGCCCAGTCGTTAAAAATTGGGGCAGCAAGAACCTTTCAGACATGTAAACACATTTTATGAGTTATACGCATATAATAGTAACGAATCTGTGTTTATAAAATAACCCCAAATAGAAATCTTACAAAGGTGACTTTCAAAAGGAAATACAAATATAATAGGTGTTACAAATTAATAGTAAATATAAATTAGTAACAGAAATAGCAATAGCAATAGAAATAGCAATAGAAATAGAAATAGAAATAGAAATAGAAATAGAAATAGAAATTAGTAGTAAATGGGAATACAGATTCCCACTTACCTTCACTGGGAGCCTTGAACTGGTCTTTTCCTCCAGCTCTATGTGTTAGATAACTATTCCTCAAGGGGCGATAAGTCCCCCAGGGACAGTAAAGGCGGGAAATCGTTACCCCCCTGTAGCCGCTGGCTCCGGCTGCTGTAACGGCACCACAGCCTGGGCGGCTTAAACAACAGAAACTTCTGGAGACTAGAGGTCAGAGATCAAGTGCAGACGGGGTTGGTGTCTCCTGAGCCTCTGTCCTCGCTTCCTAGACGCCATCTTTCCCCTGCTTCTTCGTGTCGCCTTCTCTGTGTGTCTTAATCTCCTCTTTCTAGAAGGGCACCAAGTCATGCTGGATTGTCACTAATCCCTCATTGGATCCTAATCTCTTATTTAATGATAGCCATGAGAAGCTGCAAAGCAAATACTGAGGATTTGGAGGTTATGAATTTGGGGGAATGGGGGAGACACATAACACCCTTCCCCTAAAAGGGAAGATGGGGTGTTTCCAGAACCGAGGTGAGCCGTGTGGCAGGTGTGGAGTAGGGAAGGGGAGGAAAGGACCCCGACCTCTCTGCCCTGCTCTCCCTGACCTTCCCTGGCCCTCCCATTAGCCAGTCCCGCAGGGGGCCAGAGGTCACCCTCGGAGCCAGAGGCCAGCGGAAAACGGGGGAGACAGGTATGCGGGGCAAGCGGAGAACCAGGAGCCAGCCCCTCCTCGAAGTGTCTTCTGCCGTCAGTTTCTGGGTTAAGACGACATAGGTCCCATTCCGTGCCTTCCAGCGTCTCAGGTCTCCCCGCGGCCACAAGAATGAACCGGGACACAGGGTCCCCTTGGGAGGATGGGTAATCCTCACACACGCCTGTCTGCCGGGCATTGAGGCCCTTGACCTCAAGCATTGCTGTCTGCCTGGAGCCCAGGTTTGTGACCCCAGCGACCGTTTCCCTGCCGGTTGACCTCTAACCCCACGTGCGTGTGTTTGTTTCCTCTCAGGAGCCCGAGAGGCAGTACATGCATATCGGCACCATGGTGGAGTTTGCCTTTGCCCTGGTGGGGAAGCTGGACGCTATCAACAAACACTCCTTCAATGACTTCAAGCTGCGAGTGGGTACGTTGTGTGAAGAGCGCCGGCTTCCGGGGGAGGGCACGGCGTAAGGAACAGGCGCACCGGAAGTGTTGTGTGAAGGGATCTGACTTCCGGGGGGGGTGGGGGCGGAAGGGCACAGGCCCACGAGGACTGTCGGCCATCTTGCCACGCCGGAATAGAGTCATGGCGGTTGTGTCTCGAGTGCCGGAGGACTGAATTTGGGGGAGCAGGGGGTGGACAGGCTCAGGGAAGTTAGGAGCCTCTGAGGCACTTCAGTGCAAAGTAGAAAACAAAACCCCCTTTGGTTGGACCCAGGCTGCGAGCACTATGTCTAGCAAGTGGACCGTGAGCCGGATTTCAGTCCCACGGCCTCATCCTTCCTGCCAGGGCCCCTCCGCCAGCCACGGCGTGCGTGGCCTCAGACCATCCCGAGGAGCCGTTGACTGCAAACCACGATATTATTTCAGGATCAGCTGCCAGTGAAATTAGCATGGGCTGGAAGACGCATCCAGACTTCGGAGATCCAAAAATGTGAAAAAAAAAAAAAAAGTTTTAAGGCAGCTTAGAACTGTTGAAATAGTCACACACTCCTAGGCTCACAACCTCCAAACGCCCCAAACGTACGTCCCAGGTTCTGAAATAGCCATAGCTTTTCTGATTGAAGATTCAGCCCTGAGAGAAAAGGCCAACTTCCTTTAAGATTTAGAATTTTTCTATCTCAAGAATAAACATTAACAAAATTAAATTTTCTAGTAAGCTCTTCCCTTACTTTAAGCTGGTCCATGAGCATGTTTCGTGCTTACTTGCCTTTTACAAACGTCTGTAAAAATAAAAAGTGTGTTTTACGTGCTCGGCTTAGCACGCAGTTGTCTTGCCATATTTGTGGTTATGGCCATTTGTGATTGGTAAGAGCTGCTTTGACCGTTTTATGTTCCTCTTGGCAACACATTCTGCTTCTTCTGAAAGCAAGTACGCATAAGAGGAGCTCTTTTAACAAATTCCATTTGAATGGCTTTTCCCTGCTTTTGGATACAGATTTCAACTTAAAAAAAATCCCGATAAATGGCGAGCGATTTTCTTCCTTTGCTCTGCCTATGTTCTGAATTTTAAAGCCCAGAAATATTTTATATCTCTTATAATGTGGCCTCTTGACTGCTTGTATATTCCGTTCATTGTTAGCACCTGGACACGTCTTGCTTTATACTTTCTCACCTCCGTGCACAATGGGTTTCACCTTATACCCAGGTGAGAAGGGGCAGGCCAGTGGGAGGCTTCTGACCCCAGCCTGCTGACCGCATCCAACATGCAGGTGTCCCCTAGATCCTCGAGCTTCTTTATTGTTTTGACAGCCTAGAAAGTGAGCTCCTCGACCTTTCAAACTACCCTCAAAAAAAAAAAAAAAAATTTTTTTTTTTATTCCACGTTGGAATGATCTCGATTAGTAAACGCATTCAAACCAAAATACTACCACTCTTTACTGCAAGGTGAAATAGAGATCAGTGTTTGCTGATCACATGTGTTACTTCCCCAAACATCACAGCTTTCTTGGTCTTGGACCTTAACGGTATTTTCCAGATTAATGCGAGCAATTGAATAGGCCTTCTTGGAGAAGAATTTGGTGTTTACACTCATGGCTGAATAACTAATAACGTCTACACAGTCACCCCACATGGCAGCTCTTTTAGGTTTCTGAGGAAGCTCAAGGTCTCACGGGCCTCTGGGGCTGCCTTTCCCCACCCCTCGGCCTTTCTCTCAGGGGTCTGCCTGCCCTGCTGCACTTGGGTGTGTGGCGCCATCCAGTGGCAGTTCATGGTAGGAACTTGGAAGAGTAATACTTCAAAAAAAAAAAAAATAGATGATACAAATAAATGCTGAATTCACTCTTAACGTCCTCTTCTGCATGTCAAGCTGCAGAATCAGTCGGTCAGCAGGAACCAAAATCTGAGCACATTCCTGCGCTAAGTGGAGATTGACCCCGTGCCAGCAGTCAGCAGCCCAGGCTCTCCCCACTGCCTACCCCGCCAGGCACTGACCCAGCAGGATTCAGCAGCCCGGAGGAAAGCTGATGGCAGAGGGGGCTTGAGGGCACCAGCCAGCAGCCAGCGGCTGGACTAAATTCTTTGGGGTGTCTATAGCACAGTGTGGGCTTTATTGAGCACTCCGCAAAAGCAAAGCAGAATTTCTTTCTTGCCTCTTGCGTACCTTCAAAGGTTTTGTGGAATGCCGTTTATACCGTTTCCTGCCTACCTCTCCATTGCGAAGAGAAAGTTTTGCCTCGGGTCTCTAACAAGCCGTAGTGCACTAAGCAGTACAGCAGTGGGAGAAGGGATCTCAAAACACCCTCATTAATCAGTACAAGTTGACTGCTGCAGCAAGGCAGGAGTCCTAGATCTAGGAGAGAACACATACCTAGGGCATAATCAACCGAAGTCAAGAACTCTGTTTCTATTTCCGTGGCCTTCCTCCGCACCACTCCCGGGATGACTGTGGGTCTGTGTGTTTGAACTGAGATCCTGGGGCAAGGACTCCTCCTACCTGGTGCATGGGAGTTGGGAGAGAATCCCAGGCCTCTCTGATTAGAGAAGTTGATCAGACTTCTAAGGAGGTGGCAGGTGCCATTTCCGTGTCTCGGGCAGTGTGAAAGCTCACGCTGAGCTCAGGTGTCAGCACGTAACAACCGTGGGGTTATAACTGCAGCTACAGAGAGGACAATCAGAGCAACGGCCTCCTCTGTTAGTGGTGGCCCAGGCTGCCTGGTTATCTGGGCAGTCACATGGGAAGCCAGGGGGCAGCAGGGCTGGAGAGTGGTGCCTCCTGAGTTTCCCCGGCAACCTTTTGATGGCTGTCCCTGGAGAATCACAGTTTGTGAGGAGGTTTATGCCAGAGGCTGGATTGTCCTCAATCTGATGAGTGCAGAGCTGTAAAGAGCCCAGCTCAAGGGGGACAGGAACCCAAGCAAAAGAGACATCCCCCCACTTGTGCGGAGATGGCCTGTGGGTTGCACCTGCTTCCCAGGGGTGAGCCTGTCTACCCCAGGACCCGTCCAAACGTGACGCTCTTGGGGGCCTCTCCCAGGAGAATTTCCTCAAATCTGAACTCCGTCAAAATCTCTATATGGCCCATACTAGGCCCTGTTATTGTTCTAAAGTTGACCTGGGTAGACTCCCTCACTAGCACGGTGTGCGTTGAGAGAGCCCTTTGAAGGTGCTTTAGCAATGGAAATGAGAGGCACAAACATGGTCCTCTGGAATTCAGTAACCTTGGCATTGGGACATCATCAAAGGCGACAACCTGAAAGGTGGGAAGCAGCCTCGTGCACGGGAAGCTCATGGCAGCATCCTTCCCAGCAGGGCCACGGAGCCGGCTGCCACTGCCCCGCTGCCTGTCTGATGGCGCCCTCTCCTGCTTTCTTGCCTGAATCCAGAGGTGGTGATAACAGTGCCCACCGCACAAGGCTGTTGTGAGCATCCCCAGAGTTTTACAGTGCGCAGCAGGTAGAAAATGCCACACTGGTGTGGGGGCAAGTGGCGGATTCAGCAAGATGTTGGCATGAAGCCAGAAGTCCATCGGTGACCAAACTGCCAGTGAATGTGGTATATCTATTCAGTGTAGCTGTTGAAAACAGAAAGATGTATATTTCAAACATTAACATTAACCACAAAACTGCTGGAGAACAGTGATCATCTCTTATCTAAGATTATATAGCAACATAGAAAACTCAGTCGGGTGACCAACTTTGGCTCAGGTCAGGATCTCACAGCTCATGAGTTTGAACCCTGCGGTGAGTTCAAGCCCCAGTTTGGATCCTCTGTCTGCCTCTCTCTCTGCCCCTCTTCCTCCCCTTCTCTCTCTCTCTCTCTCTCTCTCTCTCTCTCTCTCTCCCCCCCCCCAAATCAAAGATCTTTTAAAAAAAAACTTAAGAAAACTATTATAATGTTTTGGGTTTTTTTAATTTTCTTAATGTTTATTTTCTTGAGAGAGGGAGACAGAGTGCAAGCCGGGGAGGGACAGAGAGAGGGAGACACAGAATCCGAAGCAGGCTCCAGGCTCCCGGCTGTCCGCACAGAGCCCGACGCGGGGCTTGAGCCCATAAACCATGAGATCATGACCTGAGCCGAAGTCGGACGCTCAACCGACTGAACCACCCAGGTGTCCTGATACAATGTTTGGCTTTTTTGAAAGCGTAGCCAACTTTATGTTATTATGGAATAAAAATGATATCTGGGTACCTATGTATGAATCAAGACCAAGAAGAGAAACAAATTATTTTTCTTTGTTTTAGAATTCCGTGAGTTGGGCTAATGTTGGCTGCATAATGATGATTCCGAAATCCTCTTGTACAACTTTTCTGTTGAAGACGGTCGTTGTAACTTGAGTCTTCTTGCCCGGTTCTGATGCATTGCAGGTATTAACCATGGGCCTGTAATAGCCGGTGTGATTGGAGCTCAGAAGCCACAATACGATATCTGGGGCAACACCGTGAATGTGGCCAGCAGGATGGACAGCACCGGCGTGCTGGACAAAATACAGGTAATCTAGTCTGCTCCGTCATCACGGGCCAGGTCTATCCTCTTGGAAGTCATAAATGAGCATCATCATAATGACAATGATGTATTAGAACAAAGAATCTTGGTAGTTACTTCAATGGTGAAAAGAACCTGAAATTGACATAAGTCTTTTTTATTGGGGAAATGGTCATCCGTTTCTGCACTCGCCGTTAACAATACTTGAGAAACGTAATAATGTAAAGGTTATAGCTTTGGAGGAAGTCAACGATGGCCAACGATCAACATGGCAGTCTGACACCTGAGTGAGTCAAGGCTGGCCCCTTCTCTCCTCTTCCATCTCCTGCCACCAGAACCTTGAAGGGAGCCCTGCAAGGGAGAGGGGTTGTACAACCAAAACCAGACAGAGCCCCCAGACTTCCCATCCCAGAGGCTGAGTTGGAAGGAGGCAGAAAGGAGCCGACTGGGGAAAGACGAGGGACGAGATTCAGGGTGATATGAAATGGCAACACCAAATCGGGCCAGCATGGGATTTGGATATGGAGAATGACCGGATGGCACTGGAATCCACACAGAGGAGGTTGCTCGGGCAGGATGCCACACACCTGGAAGGAGAGACCGACCTCTCCTAATGAGAAGAACGTGTGCACGTGTGTGTCTCTGCAGAACTTTCTATTCGCCACTCCCTCAAAACGCAGTGATTCCCCATTTCACCCCAGATTCCACGCTTCACTTCTGGAAGATAAATTCCTGCCAAGTGGCAAATTTGTGTGAAAACCACTGGACGCAAATAATAAGCTTCCCCCCCCCCCCCCGCCCCTGCTTTATGGAGAATTCGACAAGTCCCTGTTCTGTGTGCCTTGGCTTGACCCCTGTCCTCAGGTAACCTTGCCTCCTAACATTCTGATGGAGATTTAGAGTTCTTTTCTGAAATTCTGTCGAAGACACCAGCTCCAGTGCTATCAAAAGCGGGCTTCTCATTAAACTTCTGCCTACTTGCTTTTCACACTCTTCACCTGCCTCTGCTTCTGTGAACCTTCTATAGCATATCTTTAATCTCTGTATGGAACGGGGCCTATATCTCACCTTCTTCCCACCGGATGACTAGTCAGCAGTTGCCGAAAGTAAGCAACAGAGAACGGGGAGAGGTGGCAGGCGATGTGGGGCGGAGAGGAACGTCTGGGGCTTCCCAATCAGACCACATTGCCAGGGGAAAAGAGTCAGCTGGCTGTGCTCACGAGAGCCAACCCAGACAAAGCTCTCACCAGAAACGGGGCTGGAGCGGTCGTCACGGTGTGTGGAGATGGCCTAGATGCCCACCACGAGAGGCGTGGTCTACCACATTGGCACCTCGCTGACCCGTGCCATGATGGCACCACGGCCTCGAGGGCTTTCTGCCTGCGTCTCATTAGCTGTTCCTGATGCCCCGGGGATGTTCCAGCGATCCTGTACAGCGTGGGGTCTTGTGTCTGGTGTGAGGAGAGGGTGCTCCTATCAAGGACGCACGTTCCCAACCTGCAGGCCAACCTAGCCACCCCCCCCCCCCTTCCCACACCTGGAACATTCAGAAGACATGTTTCACGACTCTCCAAGTGGCTTTCAAGCATTTGGGATACGTATCAAAACCCATTTAGGAGAGGCTGTTCGGAGAGAGTGCTCCCTCCTGGAGGTCGTAAATCCCCTGCAGGTCAGTGTTTGAAATGAGCTGGAGTTTGCGTGTCTCCATCTCCAGGAGGATATTGGGCCTCGTAAAACTCCAGGTGATTTAGTGCTGAGCAGCACCCCCTGGAGGGTCTCTGTGCACCCGGAGCCTGGAGGAGAAGCCCCTCCGCGTGTGTTCACTCAGCTCAGCCGCCGGGAGGTTTGTGTCAAGCAGGTTCCTTCTCCTGAGATCGCGGTTCACTCCGTCTCCGGTAGCTTCGCATTTCCACTTACGTGCAAGGAAAGTAGTGAGACACGAGGAAGAATCAGAAACGATGCTGAGATCGTTAAAAGCTTCTCCCGGGCCTGAGGAACAGGTCCTTTTGATTAAAGAGCATCCACGCCCACCACGCTTTCCGGCCTGGAAGCTCACAGAACACTGGAGAAAGCCCGCGTGTCACCCAGCCAGGCCGCCCCTGGGCTTGGAGGCATGCTGGCCGCTGTTCGTCGGGGAGACAGCTCCCTCCTCCTTGCGTCACGGTAATTGTGTGGTTGGTGTTCCAGATTCCAAGGGATAGCTCACAAATGCCCGTGGTGATACTTCACACCAGTAAACACCTTGACTGCAGAATTAACCCCGAGGCTCCAACAGATGTGTTTGTTTTCTGTGGCAGGTCGGAAATCAGACGCCTCTGGAATTCTCTAATTCTGATTATGCCTGAGAGCTCTCATCGTGAGACCCTGTCTGTAATCTGAGTTCCCGGCTCTGTCCGTATTCCTTCGGTTCTTCCCCAGGATCCAGAGTCCTTCCCGTGCCCCTGGCTTCACCTCCCGGCTACACTTGTCCTTCCCCAGGACTTGGGCTCAAGCTAGCAAAGGACAGGACATGAACATACGGCACCTGTGACCCTCTTTTCTTGCTCTGGTCACAGGGTCCCGAGGACCCACACATTGGCCCCTGTGCTCGGGGCTGGCCACGGAGTCAAAGTACAGGGAGACAGGGTGGTTTTTCCAGCTCTTTCCAACAGCCTGCCCTTGAGATCTTTATATGGCACCCTTCACCCTTGCTTCTGGGGGCCTCTGGATATCTTCCTGGATTCTCATAAGCACAGCCCTCCTATTTCTGCCTCACACCTCTCTCAGCCACCAGGCTCAAGGAGGCTGGCTCACTGCTGCGGCCACTGCCCCCACCACTGCATGGTCCCCCGACGGCACCCACCCCAAAAGCAAAATCGTGTGATACCATTGCTGTGCTGTTCCCAAGCCTGCACAGCATGTGGGTGCCACCCACACGGCCAAGGTGGTCGGCTCCCACGGGTGCCATGTTCATCCTGTGATGCAAGGGGAGGAAATCCCTCCTCCTCCCCCTCCTCCTCCTCTGCTTTCTCCCCTGCTTTCAGAGCAGCATTACCAGGGGTTTCTGGACAAAACAGCTCCTCCCCCTCTGCTCAAAAGCCAGGTACCTCCTGGGAGGCCTGGCTGGGGACCGTGTTCCTGACACGGAGGTCTGCCCTCACTTCTGAAGCTGAGGCCTCTATGTTGGTAGCCTCGTCTGTTCTCACCTCACCCATTCTCTGCTTGAGAAAGCGTCTTCAGCAGGAGGCTTCGCCAACACTCAAGCAGATAAATGCCACGCAGACCTGAGCTGTCATCCCCAGACATGGCCCCCGAGGAGAGCACGGTGCACGCCCCGGCTGAGATGGGGCAGGACTCGGTACGACCCTTCTCCCCTAAGAGAGAGGGGCCGTCCTACCCGGGAAATTCCTCCGCCGTCTGACACAGCAGGACCTGAGGCGATTCGGCAGTGGGGGTCCTGGCCTCGCGGGGCCGTGGCGGGAATCACGTCAACATGCTGCAAGAAAGGGGCCCGGCCCTGGTCACCTTCTGTGTCAGCTCGGTGAAGGGAGGAAGCTGCAGAAGGCCTGACTCGGCGTGTCAGGCCCGTGCTAAGGCTGGCGCAGACCCCTAGTGTCCTTTTAGTTTTGTGCTCGAGCATTCGCCGAAGCAGGGGGCCATTTGCGGGAGCTGACGGTGCTTCTCAGGGTGTCTTCTCCCATCTGAATTAAAATCCATTATTCACATTCATGATTTTGTGAAATGACATTCATGACGGTTTGTAAAATCCCACTACAGCATACTTTGATTTACTTTCCCTCTTCCGGGTCTCCCTCTCTCTCTCTCTCTCTCTTTTAGTTTCTTTATTTTGAGAGAGAGAGAGCGGGAGGGAGCAGGGTAGGGACAAAGAGAGAGGGAGAGAGAGAATCCTAAGCAGGGTCCTCACTGTCAGCACAGAACCTGACACGGGGCCCAATCCCACGAGCCGTGAGATCATGACCTGAGCCAAATTCAAGAGTTGGACGCTTAGCCGACTGAGCCACCCAGGTGCCCCTTTCCGGGTCTCTTATATGTGAATATGTAACCTTCGCGTAGCTGAAGTCATAGCGTGGGTCTGGGCTTCAATTTTTCCTTTGGGGGTGAACAGATTCTGCCTTATTTCCTAGGCTCGGCCACGATAGGGATCATGACAGCATCACGGTTTACACCGCCCTGGAGATCACTTGACTTTTTAGGTGGTTTAGAGTCTGTCACCGTTGCAGCATGAAATTACGCGTTGTCCCTAAAAGGCTTTTCTTCTCCTGCGTGATTCTGTCTTCTTCTAATTTCTTAGGAGTGGAACGAAAGGGCCAGAGAACATGAATGTCTTTTGGCTCCTGATCTTTACGGTCAAACGACCTTCCAGAGGCTGTGTCTCGGAGGCACTGACCGCTCCTTCGTCTGTCTGTGTGCTTCTAGGTCACTGAGGAGACAAGCCTCATCCTCCAGACCCTGGGGTACACGTGCACATGTCGAGGAATAATCAACGTGAAAGGCAAGGGGGAGCTGAAGACGTACTTTGTAAACACAGAAATGTCAAGGTCCCTTTCCCAGAGCAACGTGGCATCCTGAGGGGCTGCCTCCACTTCGGCAAGACGACTGTACTTTCGGGAAGGTACGATGCACTTTCTGACCGCGAGCTTTGTCTCTCGTTTCTGGTGTGCGTGCTCTGTTGTGTCCTATGGAGCCTTTTCAGACTCGTTCCTCTGACCTGGTGGCATACCATTTGGTGTCTGACGTGTCCCAAGATCGCTCTGCCACTCGCACTGTGCTTACTCCTAAGCAGAAGGAAAAGGAGTGTGTGTTATGGGAGAAATGCGCTCAGAGAATTCACAAAGATGACAGAGGTGAAATAAACAAAAATTCTTAAGGCAATAAAACTAGGGGGTGTATATTATCTTCCAGTGCATGTTTTTGTTTTTTTGTTTTTTTTTTCCTGGAAAATATGGTAGCTGGCCAACCGCATCCGCTAGTCCGATATTACAACACACAGTATTTGTGAATAATTGATTCCGTCGCCCCACATGGAAGTTGACTGTGTTCACCCAGTGTATCTCATTGCCGGCGGCCGTCCACGGGACCCACGGTCCTGTCGCCTTGCTCTGTCGTGTCTCGGGCCAGAGGCGTGCAGCCACCCATCACCAGAATTAGTTCTCATGACCTAGGACCAGTTTTGTACCAAACGCGTCCGACGTTTTGATGCCATTGTCTTTTGTAAGGTTGATTCATTAAAAGTTTTACGTACTTTGGTTTATAGTCTGTATCTTTTCCCCCCTTTTCTTCCTTCTCCCGCGGTTTGCTCCACAGCCAAGGTTGGCTTTCCATTCTCCTGACTGACGGTTGTTTCAGAAAGCGCGCCCCAGGAGCAGCGATTGGGAGATCCTTGGGTAATTCAGATCAGGACAAGGCTGGTGAGGTAGACACTTGATTATGCCACTCTCTGGAAATGCTCCGAGCGCCCTGTGGCATCTCTAGAGGATATTTTTCTGGGGAAAATGTTGTGTGTGTTTTTTTTTTTTTTTTAAGGTTATTATTTATTTATTTATTTGGAGAAAGAGAGAGGGAGAGAGAGAATGCAGGCAAGGGAGGGGCAGAGAGAGAGGGAGAGAGAGAATCCCAAGCAGGTTCAGCGCTGTGAGCACAGAGCCTGACGTGGGGCTCGAACTCACCAGCCGTGAGATCACGACCTGAGTCAAAATCAAGAGTCGTGCACTTAAGCGCACACGCCAGCCTGGTGGGGCACCCTTGGCTTCTGTTCGTAGCTCAAGGCAGGCGTGTGTGAGAACCGGAGGACCCCAGTCTACCAGGAGCACCTTGTTCTTGGCAACCCAGACCCGAAGCGCCGGGCCCTCGTTGGATTCCTAACTGACCATTTTCTGGCCGTGCGACTTTGACCACGTCGCTTAATTTCTCTTAGGGGTATTTCCTCATGGGTAGCTTAGGGGATCAGGTGTGACTGAGAGAGCTAATGACCATGCGAGAGCCTGGCAGGTCCCCAGGGCTTTCTCTTGCCGGTGCCATCCTGCCAGGACTCAGGCTCACGTAAAAGCACTTCTCGAAATTCCTAACTGGCCTTCCTCGCCGAAGTGGGAATACAGCATGATGTGTTCCACGGTCTGCCTCAGTCAGGCAGTGTTGGAGATCTCCAGAAAGGTGACCGGAAGAAGAAACGTAGTATAGGGACGTCTGTTTTCGCTGTCATGGAAACGTGGCCTAGGAGGCCTGGGGTCTCACTGACTTCAGACCAGCCTCCTGTGTCATTTGTAATAACGGTCATCAGCTGCACCTTGTGGGGCCCTCCTCCCTTAGAGCCTGCAGCACCCATCCCAGGGCACGTCACCTCCCCTTAGTGGACACCCACAGTTGGGTGATTTGCCAAGCGCCCTCAAGCATGGCTTTCTGCACCCACCAGGGATATGCTGAATTTGGTGAAAAGAACTCAAAAGGACAGTTGTTTCTTTCCCCCGGAACTGTGTTCCTAGTCTTAACCAAACAGTATACTTTTCTCTTTTTTTTTTAATGTTTATTTAGTTTTGAGAGAGCACAAGCAGGGGAGGGGCAGAGAGAGAGGGGGACGGGGGATCCGAAGCGGGCTCTGGGCTCTGAGCGATCAGCACAGAGCCCGACACGGGGCTGGAACTCACAAGCCGCGAGATCATGACCTGAGCCGAAGCCGGACGCTCAACCAGCTGAGCCACCCAGGCGCCCCCCCAAACAGTACACGTTTTAAAGCAATCAGAGTCATTATCAGAGTCTATCTTGCAGAGGTCTGCACACATACGATCTCTCCGAGTGTGGTCCCCAACCAGCAGCGGCAACACCTCATTTACAGGCCCCAACCCGAGCCTGCCAAGGCAGAGGTCCTGGCCATGGGGCTCAGCACATGCACCGTGCTTGGATAACAAGCCGTCCAGGCGATTCTGGTCCCCGGCCTGAGTCCCCCTGTGCTTTACAAATGAGGAAACCGGTGCAGCAAGGTCCAGGGGCTTGGCTTGTTCGGAGTCTCCCAGGGATCAGTGCCCAAGACGAGCCTAGAATGCAAACCCGCCTGCTCCCTACATCTGAAAGTGTGCCTCCCGGTCAAGGCTCCATAAGCTCCGGAACTGCACATACTCCTGTGGGCGAACCACGCAGACGAGAGGGCTGCAGCTCATTTAGCTGGCCCAGCGACCTTGGTAGCAAGCAAGCGTCTCTGCTCAAAGCTCTCCCTAACCATCCGTTCTTGCAGAAAGCCCTCTCAATACATTTAATTTTCCCTTGATGCCTGATAAACGAGATCTTCTGAAACCTTCTCCAATGCAGGCCCTGCTTGTTGAAAGTGGAAGGTTCAGGGAGTAGGATCTGGCTTAAAGTAACCAGCATTTAGTTTGACACTGATTTATTGTGGTCACGTTCAGATGAAGGCATTTCTTAGAGATGCCTGGTGTTTCTTGGTTGCCAAAGCCAAAGAAAGAGTAGTTTGTAAAAGTTTCCCTACTCCAAAATTTATATATTTTCTATTATATTATTACATACGTGGCTTAATGTACCCAAAGGCATTCCAAATAAACTATTCCTAGTTGTTTGGGGGCGGGGTGTGTGGAACTAATAAAAAACACCTATGGCGAAAAAAAATACCATTTTTCAAATGAATAAAGAAGCCTGTAGGAGCCACTCAGCCTTGAAATTGTCAACAATTCGGTGTCAAATGCCCTTAGAGCATCAAAACAATAAAACCAGCCAAGGGGGAATCAGTATAGAAATTAATTAGATCACCTGCTCATTAACCACTAAGCTGTGGGACATGTAATCACCAGAGGTGAGGGATGATTTCTTTCGAGAGACCCCGAGCGCCTCCCCGGGGAGGCAGTGGACAAAGTCACCCGACCGCGACCAGGTGGGAAGCTTTCCTTTTATTCACGTGCCCGCAGTGGCTCAGTCTCGAGCATCATTTCTGAGGACGCGATCCCACGACGTGGTGATCACGGGGTCGTCACCGCAGGCCACGTGAGGGAAAGCAGCCTCAGGGCCCGTCCTCACCCCCCCCCCCACCCCGTCCAGGCGCAAGTGGCTTCAAGCGGGATCCGTGGCCCCCGTGGCGGGGGAAAGAAGGTCCAGGCGCTGCCCGTCTGTGCCACCTGCCGTCCAGGCCACGGCAGGGGCCGTCAGGCTGGAGAAACGTGGCCAAAGCCGGGGCTCTTGATGCCGGGGATGTCGTTCTTCCTGTAGAAGTCCGCCTTCACGAGGTTGGCGCGGCCGTGGTCCCGGTTCAGGGGCTCCACGGGCTGGTGGATGCGTCTCCCGTAGGCAGAGGACGTCAGCACTGCCACGGGCCGCTGGCGCTCCTGGCGGGGTGACCAGAACACGGGGTCAGCTCCGCCCGCTTGTTCGCACGACCCACCTTGGGTCCTGGAGGCTGTGTCCACCCGGCCCGCTGCACCCCTGCGTCCGGCACACCCGGGTTCCGCGATGCCGCGGGGACCTCCTGAGCTACGTCACGCCTGCCCCTTGTGCTCAGAGCCCTTCGTTGTCCCCAAGTCTTTCACGTCACCCAGAGGAAAGGCGAAGACGTGGTATGGGGTGCCACGTCCCCTCTGACCTCAGGCTCTGTTCTCCCTCCCGCCCTCCCTCCCTCCTCCCGCGCTCCTCCTGTCTGCCTGTCTCCCCTCCCGCCTTCTCTCTTTTCCCAAATCTTTCCACCCTCCACCTGTCATCTCCCGACTCCCTATCTCCCCAGCACCCCATCTCCCTGGTTCCCTCTTATCTTTCCGGCCCCCTCATATCTGTGACCCCTCATCTCCCTGGGCCCCCTCACCTCACAGCTCCCCAGGCTCCTCGCACTTGCCCTGCCCCCTTAAAAGGCCCCATTTCTCTGCATACCTCCCATCGCCACCTGGAATTCAGTTCCTTATTTGTATGACTTCATTTTTCATTTCCTCATAGGAATGTGAGCTCTGAGAGGACAGGAACATTTGTCTTCTCCCCCTAGGCTCAGTGCAGGGCCAGGGGCGGGGGGTGGGTGCTCAAACTCGGGCCGGGTACAAGCGGGCCAGGCGTGTTCTTAAGACAGGAAAGCACGAGCCTCACTACCCACTTGGAGTGAATTCACATAAACCAAAACAGTAGAAAAAAAACTTCATGTCTGTGACTTAAGTAGTAATACTTCAGAGTTCCTCACTTAATTCCACAGTGAAATAAAGTCTCCCTGGAAGTGACCTGGGGCATTCTTTAACAATAGCAGCCCCAGGCCAAAATCTGCTGACAGAGAGAGAGAGAGAGAAAGATCCCACTGGAGGCTTCTCCATTCTGATTTCTGTGTATCATAGAAAAGCTGATGATGTTTACTCAGCACCCGGCTCTTCGTAAACACACTGTCCTCAGATCAGACTCCGCAGAGACGATGTCCGAGTGCGGAAAGGCCCCAAGAAGGTCTCACCGCTAAGGATCCACACAGCCTCCTCAGCCCCGGCACCTGCTGTGGTACAGACCTCCCTTCCCCAGGCAACGAGCTTTGCTCCTGCCTCTGCTCACACACTGGGGCGGCTGACCACAGCCAAGCCTGAGCTGTCAGAAAGTCGTGCAAAGATAGAGCAGGAGCAGCCCCATCTGCGAAGGTTCGAGGCCGGTACCTAAACTAGGGTGTGGTTCCCTCCCTGGCAGGGCCGGGGTCCTCCGAAGAGCTGTGACAACCAGGACTCAGCAGTTAAACACCTGCTCTATCTGTTGAAAAGAACTTCTTAGTTTTGCCTCATTAAATTAAGTAAACTCAACAACAGAGTCATAAAGACTAACGCGCGGAAACACGACCAGACAGGGAGCCGGTATCGGCCTAGTGTCAGTGCCGGGCCCGGTGAGGGAGAGGAGGGCGCACGCAGGGGTGAAGGCAGCGCGCCCAGCTCGCTGCGGGATAGACGCACAGGCGCAGCGACTCTGTTCGCGCTTTGTCAACAGCCTGTCTCAACATTACCTCCTCGTTCACGTGAAGCCCCAGGCTTTTTGCATGTTCTCTGTCATCTCGGTGCAACTTCTGATTGTAGCCTGGGCTCTTGTCAAAAACACAGTCATACAGGGAAATGATTCCTGTCTGGGGACAAAAAGAGAAAGAAAGGCACGGGTCTGCTGGAGGACTGGGCCACAGAAGCGCTCCGGGACACGGGCAGCCAGGCCTCTCCCCCGATGGACGGTGGAGACGTGCAGTTTCCCATCTGCACTGAGCATGTGCTCGGGAAGGTCACCCCAGAGCAGCCTCCACGACCAGAGCAGGAGGCCGAGGCCCCCCGCCAGCGAAGCAGGTCCTCCAGAGGCCCGGTGAGGCGGGGACATCTCCGTGGCTCTTTTCCTGCACCTCCTACAGATCCCTCCTTGCCCTTGACCCAGGCACACAGCCTTAAAGTAACAGTGACCCACTCAATATATGTGTTTTCTCCTCATCGCCACCCTTCTCATAGTTCTCAGATTTCCTACAATAAGCTTGCACTGCGTTACAAACTTAACCATAGCCAAACACTGGACAGTACAATGAAACAGAAATATCCCTAAGTTCCTAGCCAACAGGTGGGCACCTAGTACAAATCTGTCTCCGGAGAGACGGAAATATTTTCTTTAATCAGATGTGGTAGCTCTTATGAATGTAATTCATGAATGCATGACTATATTTATTTTCTATATGATATATACATATGTATAGTATTTGCACACGTATCAGGCATATGTATACAACGTGCGTGCACACACAGCTTTGATGCATTAGGAAAGGATCCCGTTTCATTCGTCCACCGTTCCATCCCAGGTTTCTCTTCGTACAAAAATCCATCTGCCTCACTTGGGACCTGATCAAAGGGAAAGAGATCCACGTGTCAGCTCGTCTTTGATCTTGACCTGCAAGTCAGGCCTGTCCTTTCTGCTCCCGAGTCGAGGGCCGGGTGCCTTGAACCCTCCAGCAGCAAACCCAGGCACGCCATGCCGCCGGCATTTGGGGGTACAGGGTAGCTCACCTGTGCTCGCTCGCTCGCTCGCTCTCCCCGGGAGCGATGCTAGGAGCAATCCTCTGAGTGCAGGACTAGGAAGCAGAAGGTAAACAGCGCCAGGGACGCACAACATGTGCTTAGTCTGCTGGAAGGCATGGGCAGCCCGCTCTTGCCGGCTGGGACTCAGAGTAGCTGGTAGCAATGGAAGTGACCACATGTCATTTCCCACCCTGACACCTCCCTCACAGGTCCCGTCCCGTGCACACGCACCGCTCCTGCCCGGGAGGTGGAAAGCTCAGACACGTGGCCACCGTCCTGGTGCAGCGAACCATCTAGTACGGGAAACAGGGCGAGCTTTCGGGATTATTGTCTTAGGTTCCTAAGAATTCCAATGGCGACATGCCCGAGGCACGTGTTCAGCGGCTGCTGGAATCCTGGCTTATAAGTGCAGACTCACTCTGAGCCACTTGGGGGCAGGACGCCTGGCTTGTGGAGTCTGAGCCCCGGTGGTCATTTAATGAGGTCACCATGCAGGAGCTCCTTGTTGGCTCCTTCTGTCACCTATGGGCCCCTGGGTCTGTCCACGCACTGGGTTGGCTGGCCTTGGCCTTCACTTGTCCTGAAGGCCGCCTATGGGATAGCTCATCTACCCAGGGTCCGAAAAACAAAAAGCCCAATTCAGCGGGGAGGTGCTACATTCTTCAGCATTTGCTGTTGCAAAACTTGGCTAGCTGTTTGGGAAGAACAATAAACTTGGATCTTCACATCGCATTAGAGTCAAAAGTAAATTCTGGACGGGTTAGAAAAATATGGGAAGAGAAAATCCATAAGGGACTTCCTACGCGTCAAAGCATTGGGGAAAATGTCACAAAGAAAATATCAATCACTTGGGTTATATAAAAATCAGACATTTGATAATCAAATAAAATTAAGACTTAAAAAAAAAAAAACCCGTAGGAAGGATAGAGAAATCTCAATATCTTTAACGTGCAGTGTAGGATGTCTGCAGAAGGAGACACTGATGGCATCGGCTGGGAGCTGGCTTCTAGCCTGGAGATGGTGAGCAAGCTTTGCAGCATTTTTAGGGAAGCCACCACGCCAGAGGGCTCTGCAGTGACACAGGAGAGGCTCAGGTACACCACACGCTCTGCCAGGATGGCGGGACGTAAATCCCCCAAAGGGGCATTCTGGCCTTTGCAAGGGGAGGCACCTCCATGCAGACCCTTCCTTTTGGGGTTCAGAGCTACTGGCCAGGTCCGGCTGAGGCCAGAAGGCCGACCTGGACAGTGACTGAATACCCCATCACCCCCACAGCACCCCTTTCCACACAGGAACTGGAGCTGGGATCGTGGTCATGATGTGGCTGTCACATTGTCGCCCAAATCCCGCCTGGCCTGGCGGACCCAGTGCATTGGGTGTGTTTCAGGGACGGCAGCTCCGGTAACAGAAACACCTGCTGCCCGGACTGAGCACCTGGGCGGCAGCTGCACCCTCAGATCTCTGGGCCATCAGTTCCCACCCGGCTCCATGTGGGTGACCAGCAGCCCCCAGGCCTGAGGGACAGCCCTGCCAGCAGGGGCCAGGGGGAACAGGGGCTCCTCCGGGACCTACTGGCTCGCGCTGTCCTCCTGTGCAGGTGGTTCCCATGCAGGCCTGACCCTCCCGCACGGAGTCAGCCCCCTGGAGGTCCTGGACGTGTCCTGGGAGCCGGACTCCGAGGACAGAAGAATGAACGCCAGAACTGAGTGAGAAAGCGATCAGTGCTTCCTGAGTGAGGGAGGCAAGGTTGCCTCACTTGGTTCCCTGCGCTGGGGAAGCCCCCTGTGGTGAGCTGTCCACATTCTCAGCTCCCTGAAAATACTCCACACAGGCAGCGCTCGGAGAAGCGATGTGCCTCAGTTCCCCTGAGTTGCTCACCAGAATCCTGTCTTGCCGTATGTTAGAGCAGTCTGTGGGAGGGCTCCCTGCACCCATGGGGTGTGATCGGAGTCTCTCTTTCTCTCCTTTGCAGCGATTTTTGCCTACTTACTACTTTCTAGAGTAAAAATGAATTGTTCTATCACCGAAAAGTAAGGGGGAGAAATCGACCGGCAGGCAGGCAGCCTCACTGAGCAACGTGACTGTCCGTCGTCAACTTCTAATCAAACTGAAAATCTGTCTTTTGCTAAATTTTAATTATTCATCTTTCTTCTTTCCTTTTGTCTTTCATTCCTTTACGGTTGGAAGCAAAAGGACACGAATAAAAGCCAGTCTGGATTTAGATGCTATCACAAAACAGAGCTTCTGGGTTTACTCTTATTTTGCTATTAAAATCTCTCAAGAGATTTCCTCTCTCAAGCATGATGTTGAGCAAATGAGCCCATTTGCTGCCTCTCTGGTAATCTCCCTTTGCCCCTTTGTATTTTGAGGGTTGTTAAAACGTAGTATGATCTCATTCTGGTTGTGCTGTCTGATGGCTTGCCTTTGGTCCCCTCCCTCGCACCCCCCCCCCCCCCCCCCCGTGGCCCCTGCTCCTAACACTGCAAAATAACTTGCCTGTAGCCCTGGGCTGTGTGTGCATATGGAGCGGAAGCCTTCACTCGTCGACCTCCAAAGCACATCACTCTAACTATTGTGTCAGGCACCCAGCGAGGCTCCAGGACAGGAACAGGGAGTCCCTACCTTGGAGGAGACCACAGGCTGAGAATGGAAATAAACTCATTAATTAAACAACAGCAGGTGATACACAGGGAGCCACAGAGGGGCGCCCAAAGTACAGGGGCACCAGCCAGGAAGGATCGGCTCCCGCCTGGGATCACGCGGGATGGGGACTTTGCTGAACTCATCGTAGGGGGCGCTGCACCACTGTGGCCGGAGTCCCAGGGCAGCCACCTCCCTGGGTGCTGTGGGTTGAATGGCACCACCCCCCCCCCCAAAATTCCTATGTTGAATTCCTGACCCCAGGATCTCAGAAGGTGATTTAGAAATCAGGATGCCGAAAACGTAATTAGTTAAGACGTGGTCATACCTAATCCAACAGCACTGGTGTCCTTATAAAGAAGCTCGGAAACAGACAGGGATACACAGGGAGAGAGAAGATGACGCAAGGAGACACAGGGAGGAGATGGCCATCTACAGACGAGTGAGAGTGGCCTGGAACAGACTCTCCCTCATGACCTTAGAAGGGGCCAACCTTGCCGCCACACTGATTTGGACTCCTGGCCTCCGGAACTGGGAGACGATAAATCTCTGTGGCTTAAGCCCCTGGTCTGTGGCACTTTGTTATGGCAGCTCCAACACCCATACTCGGTGGTCATGTTTTGAACAATGGAAGGTAAGAATGGAGATAAAACAAAGGGCACTGCAGTGGGGCCGGAGACCCAATCCCAGAGCGCTGAGCTCCGGGTAAACTGAGTCGGTAAACCCCTCAACCCAGACAACCGGCTTGGTAGCCATCACCAATGTTCCATTCTGCTCTGCTCCCGACTCCGCAGAGGATGAATCTCTGCTCCTTTGGGCGAGTTAAGCCATGTGACCAGATCTAAGCAATGAACTATGAGCGGGGGGTCACATGGGACTTCTCAGGCAGAAGCCTTTGGGGACTCTGGAAGCTTCCACAGCAGTTGCTGAGTGACTATCCTGGGCAGAGCCATCCCTCTGATCCCCGTTGGACATTTAACATGAGAAGTGAGTCTTACTTAGGACATTGAGACTTTGGAGGCTGTTGTTTACGTTTCTCATGACTACCACAAGCAGTCCTGGCCTACAGTCTACAAGGGCACATCTCCCCGGTTGTGTGCTTCTGCGGTTCCCCGTGCCTCCTACCAGACATTACACGCGTTCTGCCACAAATAACTGGGGTAAGATTCCCAGCAAACGGGGACCCGAATCCTTTCTTTTCTCCTCCCTTTCAGACCATTCAAATATAAGCGGACTCTCCATTGTTGGTTCAAGCCAGGTAAACTCTGCAAGAAAGAAAGAACTAAGAGAAAGGAAATCAATACATTTCCATATGGCACTCAGGCAGGGGTAATGTTTTGTGCTCACCAAACACGTGGCCTCTTCCAGAATAAACAGAAGACTGCAGTGGCCAGTTTCCATCCCACTTACTAGTTCTGGCAAAGAATTGTGGGTGAAGCCAATGGGCATCACCTTCTAGGCTTGGTCCATAAAAGCTCTCGTGTGTGTCCTCCTTGCTGTCTCTGCATGCTCTTTGGCCAGCAAGTTCAAAGGATCCAGTAAAGGACCGCAAGATCCCAAAGATCCCCAGGCCCTGGCAACAGTGGAACCGCTAAAAAGGAGGAATCTAGTTCCCCAGTTACTGTATTAAGCAAGCTGGGGGGGGGAGGAGGGGTGCCTGGGTGGCTCAGTCGGTTGGGCGTCTGACTTCGGCTCAGGTCATTATCTTGAAGTTCAAGCCCGCGGTGGGCTCTGTGCTGACAGCTCAGAGCCTGGAGCCTGCTTCAGATCCTGTGTCTCCCTCTCTCTCTACCCCTCCCACTTGTGCTTGGTCTCTCTTTCTCTAAAAAATAAATTTAAAAAATATTAAAAAAAAAAAAAAAAAAAAAAAGAAAGCTGGGCTGGGGCGTCTGGATGGTTCAGGTTAAGTGTCCAACTTCGGCTCAGGTCAAGATCTCGTGGCTCATGTCGGGCTCTGTGCTGACAGCTCAGAGCCTGGAGCCTGCTTCAGATTCTGTCTCCCTCTCTCTCTGTCCCGCTTGCACTCTGTCTCTCTCTCTCAAAAATAAATAAACATTTTAAAAATTTTTTTAAAAAAAGAAGAAGAATTAGAAGTCCAGGCAGGAGAAACACACACATTGGGCTATATGTGAAAAAGAAACACACTTTTCGTTATGTGTTATATGCATAAGGCCAGTGGTGGGCTTAGGTTAACCAGCCGCTCTCTGGACAAAAAAGACCCGGTGTGGCATTTGCCAATTCCTGCAGTCTAAGCATTCTCACCGTGGCCAATTTCAGGCTTCCAACGGAATGCAGAGTTCAGACGAAATGCTACAAATTGGCTCTTTGTTGTGAGCATGAGCAGACTGCGATATAGGACACAAGGGTGGTTAAGGCTCTCGGGGTTCAAGGTCCATTTGTTCCCAGAGCACAGCCCAGCCCACCTTGACTAAAACAGTAATCAAGCTATGATCGGGCTTGTTCGTTTCCTCTCTTCGGGGGCACGGTACTGCTACCTCTCCTCTTGAGGCTTCCAGTCAGTTTGCCTACCCAGAGCTGTGCGACCTCCTCGTAAAAACAAATTCCCGAGGCGATCCAAAGGGTTTCCTTTGATTCATAAGGGCCTCATTTTACTTCTGATAAGTCCAGTGCTTGTCCTTGGGAGTCCAGCGGTATGTGAAGCTTAATGGGGACATCTTCATTAATTTTAACATCATTCAAAAGTCTATTCTCAGAAGGAGTGTAGCTTGTCGAGGACAGGACGTGCTAGTTCTTTTAAGAGGACAATACTCAGCTTTTCTCTTTGGTTCCTCTGTGGCAAAGGTTCTGTTTCCTCTCCTGGTGCATTAGGATCACGAGTTTGGGGAATTTTCAGAACTTTTCCAATAATCTGAACATTTTAACAATTTAATAAGAATCCTATCATATCATAAGCAGTCTTGTTAAGGCATTATCTTCACTACTTTTTAATTTTATATTTATTTTTTGAGCAAGAGAGTGAATGGGGGAGGGGCAGAGAGCGAGGGAGACAGAGAGAGGGAGAGAATCTTAAGCAGGCTCCACGCTCGGCATGGAGCCCGACTGGGCGCTGGATCCCAAGACCCCGCGATCACGACCTGTGCCGAAATCAAGAGTCGGACGCCCAACCCACGGGGCCACCCAGGTGCCCCCTTCACGACTTCACTACAATGGATCTGTTGCTGGTGGGGGTTGCGCCCCAAACCTACCCTTGAGCTGAAATGAACCAGCGCCTCCCTCTGGGTGCATTTCATCCCAGAAGAGTGCTCCAGGTCAGGGTTCTGCATCAGTCTATCCGCTCACTTTGTCTCCAAGAGGAGACTCGGACCCAGCTGTTCTCTCTTCCACTGACACCAGCCCCCCACCGCCCCCCTCTGCCCCCCATCCCTGGCCCCCAGCTGTCCACATCACGGGAGGAAGGGTGAGCCACGGGGGCTGCCCCTCGAGTCGAAGCTGTTCCTCTTGGCCAAATATATTGGAGATAATGCTGCTCCTTTTCTGGTGTCATTGTGCTCCTTAAATGGGGACAGTTTTGGAAAAACTGTCCGAGATGTATTATGACATGCAAAGAGCAAGCTGCAAATATACATGCACAATTGTGTGATCTGTGTGTGAACATGTTCTTGTAAACAAAGTTAGACACCTATCCGTGCATTCGTATGCACACGGTGGAAAGCCACGCACCACGTGGTCACATGGGTGGTAGGAACACTGACTCCACCCTCCGGGTGTTTCTGTCCTGCTTCCCTGGGGTGACCTGCCTGCCCCTTGCTACTCTCTACCTGCCCTGGAAAAAGAGGTTCAGCCCCACCCCCACCAAGGGGCAGGTCACTGGACAGGGAAGACACAGCCAGCCCGGATTCAGGAGAAGCAAGGGCATCTACTCCCAATTTTGATCCCTGAGGAGCAGCTCAAGGCCAAGGATACCCGAAAAGGCAGATAATCCCAAACGAGACCTCTATTCATTCTCAGGGACTGATCTTGTGACTTGGTTTTAAAAGCCACCCAGGTGGCTCAGTCGGCTAAGGTGTCTGACTCTTGATATCAACTCAGGTCATGATCTGATGGTGGTGAGATCGAGCCCCTGGATGGGCTCCATGCTGGACTTGGCTCTCTCTCTGCCCCTCTCCCCTGCTCGTTCGCTCAAAACTAAACATTTTTTTAAAAATCCGCATCCATTTATTCCTCTTTCGTTCATGCAGCAGGTACTTACCAAGCACCAACTATGAGACGGGCACTGTTCAGGCCGCTGAGGACAGAGAGCGATTGCCGTCCTTATGGAGCTCATAGTGTAGTGGGAAGAAAAAGCAGCAAGATAATCAAGTAAACCTTCAGGGGCACCTGGGTGGCTCAGTTGGTTAGGCGTCTGACTTTGGCTCGGGTCACGATCTCGCAGGTTCCTGAGTTGAAGCTCCGCATCGGGCTCCCTGCTGCCAGCCTTTCAGTGCAGAGCCTGCTTGGGATCCTCTGTCCTCCTCTTTCTGCCCCTCCCCGGCTTGTGGTCTCCCCTCGGCTGCATCCAGTGAAGGGTAGGTGGGCGATCAGGAGGGTAAAGAAACAGCCCCTAGCCTCTGTGTCTCCATCACACACGGACGAGGAAAGTCAGCTAATCTCCCTAAAGCTAAGGTGGGGCTTTCTGAGCAAAGCTTCACTCAAGACAGGCTGTCCACACTGCAGCTCACCACGAGAGAAAGCATATTCTAAAACCCCCTAAGAATTCTTTTTTAATGTAGCTCTGAGACTTTGCGAAACTTCATCAAATCTTCCATCAAAGGGCATTGTCCTTCGACTTAGCTTTTCCATTTCAGTAGCAGAAATGTTGCACGAGGCAGAAGAAGGAAAAAAGTAATTCAAAAACCTCATTGAACTGAATCTGCCTTGCTGCCTCCTGAACAGTATTTTATAGGAAAAGCCCACACTGCTAGAGGCCCCTCGGGAGCCGTGCAGGAGTTGATCATATTTTAGCTGGCAGCTTTAGATGACAAATTTGTCTCAGGATCCAAGGCATTACTGGGGCTTTAAGTAAGCATGCCGCATTGAGGGCCTTAACTTTGGGGTCTCCCAGGGGGAGACCCCGTAGATTAGAAACCACCAGAATGACTCTCAGATTACCTGCCTCACCTGTGTATGCCTCTGACAGCAATCAGGGGTGCAGGATGTAAGACACTGGCTGGGAACCAAACCTCAGTGACAAGAAACTAATAATCACTAACAAAAGCAAATAATAGCTCTGCTTACATTGGGCTTACTATGTGCCACTTCACCTCTATTAATTAAATTAATTGTCATTACTGGCCCCGTGAAGCTGGTGCTGTTTCACAGATGGGCGAAGTGACCCAAGGAGATTGTGCCTTGTGCCATTTGCACAGCTAGGAACGCGGAGTCAATATTTTTACCCGAGACTTGTTGGCCTGTGCTAACTAATTAATTACTAGATGTGTCACACGGTAATTGACTGGAGAGCTAATTCTGCCCTTTGTCTTCTCAGCTTCGAGTAGGACCCAGATTTACAATTCACTTAGGGGCAGCTGAGTCCTCTAGCAAATTTGTGATACCAAATTCATCGTCTTCAGTCCAAATGATCTCATGGTAGAGAATCAGCCTCTGGAGTTCTGCAGCTGATTAAATACTAGTTCATACAATCCCCAGGGGGACATTATTACCATTGGTGGCTGTCTTGCAAATATACTTCGAAATGCCTTTTGTTTTTCTTGATGCTTTTAAGGGCTATTTTATTTAGGTGTTAATATTTCTGCTGCATCATTTTCTTCTGCGTGACACTAAAGGCCTGAGGATTTGAAATTGCCTGTGACTCCAGCTATCCAGACTGTACTAATTTTTTTTTTTTTTTCTTAAAATCCGCTTTGCATTAATTTGTTCTAAGGCCCTTTCCTACCTTCCAGGTACAGTAATATATTGGAGCAGGGGTTTTCTATCAAGATACACATAGTCACCGCTTTAGCCTTTCAGGTCACATGGTTTCCAACTGTGCGTGTGGCCAGAGATAATACTAAGTGAATGGGCATGGGATCTTGTTGTAATAAAACTTCATGAAAATGGACTCTGGGCCAGATTTGGCCCAGGGGCCTCTGTGTGTTGAACCCTGAATTAAAGCAGCATACCTCTTACCTACCCCGGATCTCTCTCCAAATACAGAGCCCTGGGCACCTTGGATATCAGGCATCTCTCTGCATCTTGGCCCCAGAGAGGCAGAGTCACGTATCAGATTGGTGAACCTGCCATGTTCAACGCTGCTGCTTTTCCGTTGGCAATGGCTGGCCCACAGTGGGCGGGGGTTCAGCTCTGCTTTTTCTGGGGCCCACAGCTGCAGCGGCTGGGTAGGATTCAGAGCTTCTGTGTCCACAACCCATTTTTGCCCAGAGACCTTAGCAGTAACCTGCAACCTGGGTTTTAGTCTCTGATAAATATGTATCCTGAACCCCATCCGCTTTAGTCTTTTATCTTATTTCTGAATAGCCTCAAAGTGGTACTTAACAGGCCTCCTCAGAGGTACACACAAAATGGTGTATTGTGAATTTTTTCATTTTGTCAGGAAGCCAGACAAGATTTATGTTCTCTCAATAAAACAGCACGGACCATCTTAAAACATCAAGATTCCTGGCTTTTTGGCTGTTTCTCTCATGCTGTGCGGTAACGCTCTGCCTGAATCATAAATTGGCAATGATACAGGTTTTGCATACTTAAATTGTAAAATTCATTTAATAAATGAAATTATTTACAGATAAAAGTTCTTTCAAAACATATCACTCATGGGAGGAAAACATAGGAGGTCCGTGGTGGCAGTGAGGTTGGGCACTGTTGCCCTAAATCCACCCCAGCATTAATTCCCAGTGGACGTTCAAGCCAAGAGTGCACCGAACAGGGATGCGCAGAATGGCCACAGATGTCCCTTTCTTCCTTCTGTCCTTCCGTCCTTCCATATTGCTCAGAGCCGAGCGGAGAGGAGCTAACTGATACAAGAGAGCCTCCTGGCCAAGGTCGTGTGTTAGTTTGCTCAGTCTGCCAAAACAGAGCACCCAGACTGGGGCGGGGGGGGGGGGTGTTAAACAGGAGAAATGTACTATCTCACAGTTCTGGTGGCAGAAAGTCTGAGATCAAGGTATGGGCAGGGCTCCCTCCTCCCGACGGCTGTGCGGGAAGAAGCTATTCGCGGCTCCTCTCCTTGCCTTGCAGAAGGCCGTCTTCTCCCTGCCTTTTCCCTTCATCTTCGATCTATGCATGTCATGTCCCCTTTCCATAAGGGCGCCGGTCATACTGGATGAGGCACCCCCCCCCCAATGACCTCACTTGAATCTGATTACCTCTGTAAAGACCCCGTCTCCAAATAAGGTCACATTCTGAGGTGCTTGGGATTAGGACTCTAACATAAGAATTTTAGGGGGACACACAATTCAACCCGTAACAGTTGACTAAACTAGAAGCTTCTGTTTTGTTTGTAAGGGTAAGCTCCATGACATTCTGTTCTCTGACATTTCACGTGTGACAAGTCCCTGAATGCGTGCAGACCTGATCCAGATGGGGGTTCATGTGGGCTCTATGGGTGATGGGTGGGGAGAAGAGAGGAAGGTCATTCCGTGCGGACACCTTACACATCAGGAGGGAAAGACCTCCTTCTTCCTAGGCACTTGGCTAACCTATACCCTCTCTGAGCCACTCACTGTCCCTGCAGGCTGAGCGACCCCAGAGATCCTTTTAATAATGATGTCCCTGCAGCCTGAACTGCAAGAAACATCGGAGACATTTAGGAAAAACAGCTTGACGAAAGCAGTCGTCGACTCCTGACAAGCTCTGAATTTGCTTCTTTTCCTCTGGCTTCTCCCCCTGCTTTGGCTGCATGGTGGCCCGTCACAGACCAGCAGGCTTTTCTCATGAGTCGAGTGTGCCTGCTGGAGCCAGGCCAGAATCTGGTGCAGCCTCCCTGTCCTGCTCTCCCTGCAGGATGGCCAGAACTGCCCGTGGTTATCTTCGGTTTGCAAGAGGGCCCTCCAAGCGCATAGTCAGTACCCTGGACTTTCTGGGCGCAGTCGCTGCAGTGAGCGCTTTCAGGCAGGGCCCAGAGGGAGTCCTGACCCCACCAGCTGCGCAGCCCAGGTCTCCTGAGACATTCCTCCAGATCCTGAGCAGAGGGGTCAATCAGCCTGCCGCTCCGGGTAGTAGTACTAGAAGCCCAGTGGTTCCCAATCCCTTACCCAAAGAGCACTGGGACCCTAACCTATCCCCAAATAGCTCAGAAAACGCGGTTGAGCATTCTGGCACCCCACCCTCATCCCAGCTGAGCATGCCTCCCACAACACACACACCAGGCTCAGCCCGTGCCCATCTCTAGGTGAAGGGTGGGAGGGGGTGTCACCTTACTCTTGTGGTCATGGTAGCTGCTCTCTTTGGGGTCTAGGCACCCGGGAGGAAGGCCCTCTCCCACCCTCCTTCCCCCTGTGACCCTGATGCCCCCTTAACCCGTCTCCTCTCTGCTCGCCCAGGTGTCCTCACAGACTGTAGAGCCCTCCCCGGCCCCCACCCCTCCCCCCCTTGCAACCCCGACCCCAGAGTCCCACCCCAGAGTTGCAGCCCAGACTCTGGGACTTCCTCCCCCAAAGTGTAGCTCCGACCTCTCTTGCAGCCCCGCCCCCATCCCGCCTCTCCTCCAGCCCCCTCCCCCGCTCTGCAGCCTTGTCCTTATTCCCTCTACCCACCCCGCACCTCCATTCCTCTCTCAGGCTAAGACACCTGCCTCCACCCTCCCTCTCCTGCATCCCCTCCCCCCACTCGCTCCTCCCTCTCAGTGAAGCCCCGCCCCATCCCCCTCCCTCCCCTCCCTGGCAACTAAGCCCTGCCCCCATGCCCTCTCCCCATCGGCTCCTCCCGGGCGGTGAAGACCCGCCCCACCCCCCCTCTCCCCATCCCTGGCAGTGAAGCCCCGCCCCCATGCCCTCTCCCCCTCAGCTCCTCCCTGGGGGTGAAGCCCCGCCCCATCCCCTCCCGCCCCTCCCGGCCAGTGAAGCCCCGCCCGCCCCCTTCCCTCCTCGCCGCCTGCAGTCTCCCAGTCTCCACAGCCCCTCCGACTCGCCGCCCCGCGCCCAGACGCGCAGCCCCTCCCTAGGGCGGCTCACCTTGCCCGGGCGGTAGTAGTAGCTGTGCTCCTTGGGGTCCAGGCGCCGCGGCGGGACGTAGCTGAAGGCGGAGAGCGCCGAGAGGGGCAGCGGCCGGGGCTTGATCCGCAGCGTGGCGGCGGTAATCTCCTCGTCGTCGTCCTCCATGCCACCCCCGTCCAGCGCCCCCGCGGTCGGTCCCGCCCGCCGAGGGCCCTGCGGGCAGCTGGGAGCCCGCGTTCGGCGTCGCCGGGAAACCGCGTCCCTTTGGGGCAGGCCCCTCCCCCTCCCCGCTCCTCCCCGCTTCCGACCCCACCCCTCCTCCTCCCCCACTCGGCTCTTCCCCGGCCCACTTCCCCGCCCCGCTTCTCCGTCCTCCAGGCACCCCCAGCCAAGCCCCGGGTGTTTCCTCGCAGGTGCGTCCCTGGAGTCCGAGCTGCAGACGGGGTTCCCGGGTGGGAGACGCCTCTGGGATCAGCGCCTTCCAACCCGCTGACCCTTCCCCGCGCAGCGTCAGACCCCTCACCCAGACCACTCGTTTGTGGGGCCGTTTGACCGCGCACCTGCTACGTGCGGGCGTTGGAGGTGCAACCTTGAACCGAGCCGCGGGCGTCCACCTGGAGCTCGCAGTCCGCTGATAGAAGGGAAAAGACCAGTGACTTGAAGAGGAACTAGAGCAGCGCCGCCCAACAGCAACATAGTGGGAGCCGCACACGTAATTTAAAACTTTCCGGTCCCCTCTGAAAAGGTAAAAAGACACAGGTGAAATTCATTGTAACAATATATTCATTTTACTCGGTGTGTCCAGCACATTGTCACTTTAACACGTGGCCCCAGCCACAGTTCGAGGGCTGCGTGGCCGCATGTGGCTAGTACTTAGGGTGTTGCCCCGGAAGGCGTGAGGCTCCCAGGAATTAAATCCGCGTCTCTGGTTGGAGCGCGAGCGCCCCTCTGCTAACAGGGTCAAGTTGTCTCTAGATCTGCAGGCTGGTTCTGGAAGCCCTTGGCTGAAAGTTCAGGGCGCAGAAACTCGTGATTTCATAAAAGTTAGGAGGGGAAAGGCAACATGATGACAAAAGCTGGGGAAGTACTTTAAGCAGGGTGCCTGGCAAAGGCCAGCCTCCGTGAGGAGGTGATGCTGGAGCAGAACGGTAAGAAGGAGGAGCCAGACTTGTGGAAGTCTTCCAGAAAGTGCCTTCCAAGCAGAGGGAAGGGCAGCTGTGGGGCCCCTGAGGCAGACCAATCTTGATGTGCTCCAAAGGCAGCAAGAAAAGAGGGTGATGGAGTCTCAGAAGGGGATGTGGGAAATAAGCCCAACGACCAGTCAAAGGAGGGCTGTGGGGACTGGGAGCACAGCCAGGGGAGGCCACGCCGCACGTTCTTGCCAGAGGGTGTCTGATGGACAGGCAGTCAGCCTGTGGCTACAGCAGACAATATATCTCCTAGCTCGCCAGCCCCTCCCCTGGCTCCTCATTGGCTGAGCACTGCAGAGGTTACAGCCTTACCGGAAGTCACCTATGCCCCCATAAGGCAAAAAGTAGTCTGATTAGAGCAAATGTACATTTCCGGAGGTGACGCAGAGACTTCCAGTCCCTCCTCCCTGTTCTTTGGCGCATGCTCATTGCAAAGCCTGTGAAAATCAGCCCGCAAAGCAGAGAGGGGAAGAACTAGGAAGAGAAGACTTAGGGTTTGGGACTCCGTGGGGAGGGGGGTGGGGTTTCGTGCATATTTCTAATACGTTGTAAATGGCACAGCTTTTATTTGGTATTTCTGAAAATGAAGCATCTCCCTTACTTCTCACAGAGGACACTGGAGGAAGTGAAGGAGGACAGGTAGGCAGGGACCAGATGCAGATCTCTCAGGACGCCCTCTACCTTCTGATCCCCCCCTCTTAATAGGAATCTCTTGTCTGCAATTCCTTATGCAGGCTGGTGGCTAGACACCTCTCAGTCTAAGGCACAATGTGGCATCTCTCTGTGAGGTCTACTCGCGTCCCCTGGAGGTCCTCATGTGCAGGACTTAATGCACCATTCTGTCTCATGGCCCCCAACATGAGGTCTGAGAACCCCGTGTACCTTCTTTGCCCAAATAGCCATTTCTTTGCTTCACTGGCAGGACAGATGATTTGGGCTGAGTCAGACAAAGGTCAGACATCAGTCTACTTTGTCCCCAGGCTCCAGGGGACATCTCCTGAGAGGTTGACATGTCCTTGGAGCTTGGAGAGAGAGCACTACCATCTCTCCGGTGTATGAAGGGAGAGTGTCTCTCGTCCTTCCCCCATGGGGCAGAGTCCTCATAAAAGGAGCACAAAGAAAAAAAAAAAACTCTTATAATCCATTACCTCTCTCAGTCTCTCCAGCCTCTTTTATTTTTTTTTTTTAATTTTTTTTTTTCAACGTTTATTCATTTTTGGGACAGAGAGAGACAGAGCATGAACGGGGGAGGGGCAGAGAGAGAGGGAGACACAGAATCGGAAACAGGCTCCAGGCTCTGAGCCATCAGCCCAGAGCCTGACACGGGCTCGAACTCCCGGACCGCGAGATCGTGACCTGGCTGAAGTCGGACGCTTAACCGACTGCGCCACCCAGGCGCCCCTCTCCAGCCTCTTTTAAAGATGTGACAGAGGTGGCCAGTTGGTCACGAGACTTTGCACACCTCGCATAGATGATCCAGCAACACGGTGTGGAACGTGGGAGTAGCTGACACCAATTAGCTTGAGAAGGCAGCTCACACCGACCCCGAGATAATTTCATCCCCAAATCTTTTTCCAAGCCTCTAGGGATGTGAATCTGTTGCGAGTTTCAGTACGTGACATTTCATCATGCACTAGACTGAGTGCTCAGGGGGGCGAGACGACAGACATACAGCCTTTTCTTCTTTGATGACTCAAGTAGGTCCTCAACAGATGGTTGGCACACAGTAGGTCCTCACAGATCTTTGGTGACGAGATAAAGTAATAATACAGTTGCCATAGCTTGGTTCGCTCTAAAGGTAGATGTAGGACACGGGCCTGAATGTTCTAGCTTTATCTGGGAGGTATTCCAGGGGGCATGAATGAAGGAGCAGGAGTGGGAGGAGCAGGAAAGTCAGTAGAAGAATGAATTGTCAAGGGCCGCGGAGTTCTGCCCTGTCCAGAACTTTCTGAGGAGTGTGGAGCAGGCTGTCAGAAGTGCCTGCCAGATCAGTGAACGGTGAACTTGAAGGCAGCGCCTGTTATCCTTATCCCACGGTCCATCTGGGTTGAGGCCTGCCCTTGGATCTTTTACTCCTAACCTTGAGTGAGCCCTGCCTGGTGCTGCACAGGCTCCCTGTGGGCATCTCCTGAGGGTCCGAGGAGACCTGGAGTTGACAGCAGAAGGCTTAGCGGCATCTATTGAGGTGCGACGCTGTTTCAGGAGGTGAGTCCTAGCCCGAGGAGCGGCCACCACCCTGAGGCTGCAGGTCAGGGGCCTAGAGGCAGAGGAAAGAAGAGGTAAGACAGACTTCGCCGGTTTCAGTTGCCTCGAGGTTTTAGTTCCTTTAAAAACTTTTTTTCCCCACCCACGAGCCTATTAACGTATTCCAGGTACGAGTGGAATACAAAGTCGGAGAGTTGAATGTGTTTAAGTCCCTCATGTCTGTAACTTGTACTTGCAAAGTTCTGTGCAGAACGGAAAGGGAAAGGAATGAACAGCCACCCTCGAAGGAAGTGAATTAATGGTTGAAGCGTGCACGCCGCCTACAGGTTAACTATGGGGTGGTGGTGGCGGCGGGGGGCGGGGGGGGATCTGCTCAGCTGGGTGTTGCAGGTGACAGCCTCCTCCTGGATACTCCTCACCCCCAAGTCCCACTCCAGCCGTGGGATTTATGCGGTGCCGGGGCTGACTTTGGGTGCTCTGGCCCAGGCTGTGTGCAGGTGCCCTTGTGACTGCGCAGCCTGCTGTGCTGAGCCCCCAGGACCTCTGCCGCCTGCAGGGGACGGGGGCAGGTGCACTGGGGGCGGCCTGGGCTGCAGGAACACGGGCGTTCTAGGGCGTGCGGGAAGCACCCAGTTCAGACGTAGCCGGAACCCTGTGCCCTTCCTCCTGACGTCTAGACAGAGGGGATCCAGGGGAGGCCAGGTGGAAAGAACTCTTTCTGTCAACGTGAGGCAGGGAAGGAGAGAGCAAAGAAGGGGCTGTCACCTTAGCGTGTTACATGATGGTCACATCCAGCACTGGCTTGAGCACATCTCGCGTGGAATGTTATGTTTATCTGTGAGCCCTCCTAAAACCATCGACCTTTCAGGCCAGAAAGCAGCCCCTAGTTCTCTACGCCGATGAGGGACCTCAGATGTGGCAGGTTCACTGCGGTGCAGGTGACAAGTGGGTGGTCCTGCGGAAAGGTGTAGGACACACATGGGGAGGAAGCGGCCTGAGGGAACGGTTTTCTCCCGGGGGCTTTCAGACCCGTCAGAGGCGTGGCCACAGCCTAGTAAGCACAGAGCCTGATGCTGTATGCAGAGGTTTTAAAACAAGGTTGACAAATAATAATAAAAATAAACTCAAATAAGGTTAATATCTCCATTTCAAAATTAAAAGCCCTTACAATTATTTTGTTTTTGAATGTCAGTGTAACTCAAGTGGCTCAACATAACTGGGCTTTAATTCACAGGCTTTAAGACATCTGAAAAATTACTTGGCTTGATGGCTGAGAGTGAAGGGGACGGGTGTAAACACACCCACGTCTGTAGCCAGCTAAGGAGGAGAACTGTGCACCCAGCCACTCTAACGGGCGTCGTGAGGGACGCCTGGGTGTCCCAGTCACTTGAGCGTCTGACTCTTTTTGGCTCAGGTCACGATCTCATGATTCACGAGATGGAGCCCCGCGTTGGGCTCTGTGCTGACGGAGCGGTACCGGCTTGGGATTCTGTCCCCATCTCTCTGCCTCTTCCCCGCTCGTGCTCACTGCCTTGCTCTCTCTCTGTCCCTCCCCTTTCCATGCTCGCTCTTTCTCTCTCAAAATAAATAAATAAACATTTAAGAAATAAAAAGTAAATACAGAGCATTATGAACCCAAAGGGTTATGAGATGATGCTCCTGCAAGCCCGAGTACCCTGCCCGCACTGGGTTCCAAACCCTTGTCCGTGGGGTCTGGCAGTGGCAATGGCGATGTGACTCCGGCCGTCCCTGCTGTCCTCCACACTCATCACCAGATCACAGTGTGCGTGGCTGGTCGTGTGTGGTGGGACTGGATGAGCCTTCACCTTCCTGGACGCCCCTTCCCTGGTGAAAAGCCACGACTGCTGTCAGTGCGTTTAGAGAGCATGTCTGTCGCGAGGTTGTTCCTGGGTGCCTGGCTCATTGCATTGATGGGGGTCCCTGTGGTTGGTCGCTTTGAACATCAGACCCGTGAATCAATACTTTCAGATGTAAATTTAATTTTGGTTTGTTCACCTTGCCGATTTTGGAATAAAAACGAACACGGATTTATACGAGGCCCAAAGTGGACATTTTCTGATACTGACCACTCTCGCAAGGAGCGGGACCCTGCGGGAACCAGGTTGCACAGAGAGGGCTGACCCTGGGCCTGGGACCGGAAATGGTCCGAGCCTGGGGCATCCTGTTCTTTGGAAGTTTCAAAAACGAACGTGTCAAGTCAAAAAGACAAAGGCGCCATGGTGAAGGGTTTCCCGCTGGTCTAAAATGGGGCAACTTAAGCATCAAAAGGATGACCGGGATGGACTGAGGCAGGTCAATGTACAGATTTCATGACTTCGTAAATTTCCTAAGCCAAAAAATCCTCACCAGACCAATTTTTTACTCTATAAATTGATGCAAGGAAAGTAACATTTTTTCTTTTGTATGTTTTTTTTTTCTGTATAAACCTTATGTGAGGGTACACAAATAGTTGATGAGAGAAATCTCTTCTTTGTAGATAAATACAAGCTAATAAGGGGAGAAGGGATGATAGAATTAGGAAATCATTCCCTCCCTCCCTCCCCCCCCCAAACACCTAGTGGAATAAACGGATCTGGGCAGCAATCACCAAGAGACGCTAAAACCGTCTGCTGTTGGCAGACGGATGGATCGGGCTGGTAATACAGGAAGCCGCTGGTCAATTTACTAGGTATCTCTAAGAGGGGACAGCAGGGCATCACATGATACGAAGCAAATGTGCCGCCTCTGAAGCAGGCATCCTGAAAAAACTTAAGCAAACTTAAGAATCTAAGCAAAGGGGCGCCTGGGTGGCTCTGTCGGTTAAGCGTCCGACTTCGGCTCAGGCCATGATCTCGCGGTTTGTGGGTTCGAGCCCCGCGTCGGGCTCTGTGCTGACAGCTCGGAGCCTGAAGCCTGTTTCAGATTCTGTGTCTCTCCATCTCTCGGCCCCTGCCCCCTACTCATGCTCTGTGTCTCTCTGTCTCTCCATAATAAATAAATGTTAATTTAAAAAAATTAAAAAAAAAGAATCTAGGCAAACCTCTGCCTCTAACGTTTAATTTAACAGAAAATACAGCAATTGGAGGAATAAGTTAGCTAACACCAAATCGATAGTGTGGGGCATTTCACAGGGCAAGTGATCTAATTTCTCCAGTAAATTAATGCCATGATAACTAGGTGAGGGGAGGGGGCAGTTACAGCTAGGGGACTTAAGGCTTAGAAATAGAACATCTAAAAGTAATATGTGACCTTTGTCTGGAGCCTGACTCAAACAAGCCAACAGTTAAGAAATAATTTTTGAGACAGCTTAGGAAAGCTAGAATATAGACCAGGTATTAAATGATTGTAAAGAATAATTACTAGTTCGTTAGTTGTAATGATGGTAGATTAGTTAGACAAAAAAAAGTGTTCATGGGTTGTGGATGTATACTTAGGTTTTTAGGAATAAACTATATGATAGCCTGGATTTCTCTACAAGCTTTTCAATAAAAAAAGGAAAAGAAAGGGAATGAATAGATGAAACATGATTGGAAAATTTTGGTAATTTTTCATGCTGAATAAGAAGACTCACATGGGTTCATGACATTGTTCTTTCTATGTTTTCTGTTTGTGTGTTCAAAGTTTTCCATCATAAAAGTAAAAAATGGTAGTTATTGGGACGCCTGGGTGGCTCAGTCGGTTAAGCGTCCGACTCTTGATGTTGGCTCAGGTCATGGCCTCACGTTTCATGGGGTCAAGCCCCACATCAGGCTCTTTGCCAACAGCGTGGAACCTGCTTGCCATTCTCTCTCTCTCTCCCTCTCTCTCTCTCTCCCTCTCCCTCTCCCTCTCCCTCTCTCTCTGCCCCTCCCCTGCTCATGTGCGGGCGCTCTCTCTCTCTCTCTCTCTCTCCCTCTCTCTCTCTCTCTCTCTCTCTCCCTCTCCCTCTCCCTCTGCCCCTCCCCTGCTCATGTGCGGGCTCTCTCTCTCTCTCTCTCTCTCTCTCTCTCTCTCTCAAATAAATGACCATTAAAAAAAAATAGGGTTATTAAGAGAAATTGTTTCTTGCAAATATCAGAGTATGAACTAGATGCCAGGGGATGGGGACAGAAAAGCTTGTTTTCATCTCAAATGGGATTACACATATATTAAGGGAAAATGCCCTAAAAATTTTTTTTAATGTTTATTTTTGAGAGAGAGAGCGAGAACGAGCAGGGGAGGGGCCGGGGGGGGGGGTGACAGAGAATCTCAAGCAGGCTCTATGCTGACAGCAGAGATGTGGGGCTCGAACCCACGAACTGTGAGATCATGACCTGAGCCAAAGTTGGATACCCAACCGACTGAGCCACCCAGGTGCCCCCAGGGTGAAATGTCTTATTATGGAGTCCCACAGCCAAAGAACACCAACTCGAAGTTAGGCTTACCGACTGTTGAGGCAAGGGAGACAGGTCCCCAGGGGAACCGAAGGGAGGGGCGGCCTGGTGGTCAGAGTATTTGGGGAAGGGTGGGCTGGGGTAAGACTGAATGAAGCTGCGTTGGGGACACTCATGTAGACCAGGTTTGGCTGTAAAAGGGTTGACGTTGGGCCTAACCCGAGAAGCCTACTCAGGATCCTCAAAGGGAAGATACATGTGGGAGGTGGTGCCCAAACCCGCCTCTGCTGGGGTTCTGTACCAGGTTGGAAATGGAGGCTACGTCTTTGTGTCGAATTCACCCGTGGGATTCTGATGTGGCTCAGGATCCTGCAGGCAATAAAGGAATGTTCCGCTCTTGTCGACATGGTTCCAAACAGCAGGTTTTTTTTTGTTTGTTTTGTTTTTTAATTTTTTTTTTCAACATTTATTTATTTTTGGGACAGAGAGAGACAGAGCACGAACGGGGGAGGGGCAGAGAGAGAGGGAGACACAGAATCGGAAACAGGCTCCAGGCTCTGAGCCATCAGCCCAGAGCCCGACGCGGGGCTCGAACTCACGGACCGCGAGATCGTGACCTGGCTGAAGTCGGACGCTTAACCGACTGCGCCACCCAGGCGCCCCCAAACAGCAGGTTTTACAGAGTGAGGATTCGAGGCCCAGGGTCCTTGATGCTCATTAACAAAAGCAGCTGCCACAGGTTCACGGTGACGCAGTCACGTCCGTCCTCCAGAGCGTTCCTGACGTGCACCCTGGACGTGCACCCTCGCCGCTAGTCGCAACAACGAAGGTGAATTAGGAATGCAACATTAACACGTGGCCGGTAACAACGGCCCCCGAGTCTTTCTGAGCATTTACTGCTTTCCAGGTACTGGCCAGACACTTGACAAGGTGTTTCTCATTCCACCATCCTGCACGGAGACTCCTAAGGGGCCGGGCATGTCTCCAGTTTGGGGAAATCTCGGCTTCTGGAGGCTAACTCACCTAGCTGGCCACCACTGAGCCCAGATGCCCTCACTGCACTTGAACACGAAGTCTTCCGGTGGGTGCAGCGTTTTACGAGGGAACCGAGGGCTTCCTTGCTCGCTCAGAATTCTATCAAAAATACACCGAGTGCTGTTCCTTCCTCTTTTTCCTTCCACCTAACAGACGTTTACCAAGCCTCCACACACACCCGGCCGTGGGAGGGTGGGCAGACAGGGTCCTGGGGCTCCAAGGAGCTGCTACTCCAGCCATAATCTTCTCGCCAGCATCCTGTCGACCCTTCACGTTGGGTAGGGTCTGGAGACCTGCATTCCTTCTTTAGAGGAAGGTAAGGCGGGCCACCTGTCACCTCACGCTCCCACAGCTCCTGCCCCCCGCCCCACGTACACGCCAGCACAAGATCCATTCTCCAGAAATCTCCTTTCTGAACTGCGCAACCCAATGAATATCCCAAGCTTTGCTGCCCCCTAGAGGTGGGTCTGAAGAATATCACCTTGGTGCTGGTGGGGTGGGGGGGAAGCTTGCAAGTGGACCAATTTTTTTCCCGTTTTTGTTTCCTTTTTTAAAAATTTCCTTTGCTCTTACTTTTGAAAAGCTACAGCAAGATATTGAAAGATGTCACCAGGGCACCTGGGTGGCTTGGTCGGCTAAGTGTCCGAATCTTGCATGATCTCAGGTTTCCTGAGTTTGAGTCCTGAGTTGGGCTCTGCGTGGACAGAGTAGAGCCTGCTGGGGATTCTGTCTCTCCTTCTCTCTGCCTCTCTCACTCTCTGTCTCTCTCTCAAGATAAACTTAAAACAACAACAACGGGGCGCCTGGGTGGCTCAGTTGGTTACGTGTCCAATTTCAGCTCAGGCCATGATCTCACAGTTCGTGAGTTCGAGCCCGGCGTCGGGCCCTGTGCTGACAGCTCAGAGCCTGGAGCCTGCTTCAGATTCTGTGTCTCCCTCTCTCTCTGCTCCTCCCCCTCTCATGCTCTGTCTCTCTCTCAAAAATAAATAAACATGAAAAAAAATTAAAAAACAACAACAACAACAACAAAAGAGATACCATCAATGTATTGTCGCAAGAGCTATGAGACTGGATAAGTCATTCCAATAATACCATCACTTTCGCTTCTATGGGTAAACATCACAACTCAGAGGACTGAGGGTTCCGATGATAAGGACTTGGTTTTATAATCTTACAGGATTCGTCAAATTCACTCCACTTGGTGAAAGTAGAAATCATGTTATCTATTTATTAGCCTAAATGATCTTCATGACAAACATGTACATTTCAGCATTAAAATTTGCTTTAATTAAAAAAAATTTTTTTTTTCAATGTTTATTTATTTTTGGGACAGAGAGAGACAGAGCATGAACGGGGGAGGGGCAGAGAGAGAGGGAGACACAGAATCGGAAACAGGCTCCAGGCTCTGAGCCATCAGCCCAGAGCCCGACGCGGGGCTCGAACTCACGGACCGCGAGATCGTGACCTGGCTGAAGTCGGACGCTTAACCGACTGCGCCACCCAGGCGCCCCTTTTTTTTTTAATTTTTTTTTTTTAATTATTTTTAAAAAATATTTTAAGTTTATTTTTGAGAGAGAGAGAGAGCAAGCAGAGGAGGGACAGCGAGAGGGAGAGAGAATCCCAAGCAGGCTCTACACTGCCAGCAAAGAGCCCGATGTGGGGCTCGAGCTCATGAACCATGAGATCATGACCTGAGCTGAAGTCAAGAGTCTGAAGTTTAACTGACTGAGGCACCCAGGGGCCCCGGAATTAAAATTTGCTTTAAAACCAAGTGTCCGGCCTCCTCTGGTGAGACCGCTGGGTTCTTTGTGGCCCTGCCATGCCTGGAATATTCTCCGCTGCACAGACCCACCTCCCTGTCGCCTAGCCTTCAGCTCACAGAACCTCTCACTCCCCAGGCAGGCCTGGGCTGTTCTCCATTCTGAGTCTGCACATCAGGGGGCCAGCGGGCTCTGCACTGTAATCATCTGGTCACTAATTTGCCTCACTCAATCCCCCCACCCCTCAGGCCTGGGCCCTGTTCCGCTTCCCTAGGCAGCAGCCTTCAGGGTGCCCCGCGCCCGGGGGAGCACTTTAAGAAATGTCTGGTAAACCCACAAAGGGCAGGGAGAGACAAATGAGACTAGGAGGGAACTGTAGAACTGTAGGGGAAGGGGGATCTGATTCTGGTTGGAGGAAGGATGGTCACGATGGGGGAGGAGTTAGACCCACAGCAGAGGTGGAGGAAACAAATTCTAGGCGGTACTTTTTCTCCATAGCGTTTAGAGCAGACCGTCCCCATGTGTTTGTGTGGCTGTTCGTGACCCTCTTCTCCCGCCACATCTCAGGCTGTTTCACGCCCAAGGATGAGTCACGGGGAGAGGCGAGCAGGGCAGTGGGACTGGCCTGGAGGCCGGGGAGGGAGCCGCAAGGTCGAGTGGGCACAGGACCGGGCAGCCTCCAGGGACCTGTCCCTGCCCCGGCTTTGCCGCTGTGGTTTTCCTTCTCTGCAGTCAGAGGCACGCACTCCACCGGCTGCAGACTGTGGGCTGACTCTGCTCTGGGTACTTTTCCAAGGGGCTTATGTATTTTAACTAATTCTCATTTTGACCTGTTGTGGGTTGAATCCCGAAGCCGATCCCAATGCCTGTGAATATGGCCTTATTTGGAAACGGTCTTCCCACAGTCAGTCAAGACGAGATGAGGTCGTTAGGGTGGGCCCCAATCCCATATGGCTTGAGTCTTTGGAAAAAGGGGAATTTGGGCACAGAAATGCATACACAGGGAGACGACCACGTATAGACAGACAGACAGACAGACACACACACACACGCGTGCGTGCGCAAGGACGACAGCCATGTGAACACGGAGACAGACTGGACTGACCTTGCCGCACACCAGGGAAGCCCAGGCCTCCAGAAGCCGGAAGAAGCCAGGACAGACCCTCCCCTGGGGCCCGCCCAAGGGGCGCAGCCCTGCCGACACAGTGATTGCCGACTCCAGGGCCCCAGAGCCATGAGAAAATAAACTTGTGTTGTGTGGCACTTAGTTGTGGCCGCCCTAGGAAACTTTTCAGAAGCCCTTTGTTACTGATGAGGATTTGGGTGGAACGGAGGCCCAAGGCCATCAGGCAGCAAGAGGAAAAGCTGGAACTCAAACCCGGGCTGGATTCTTTGCGGCTGTGCTCTTACTGCTTCTCAAGACCAGACTCGAATCTTCACCCGTTGCTTGTGATGCCTGACGGGGGTGGGACGGCCCTCAAGCCGGCTGAGCTGGCCCGCAACCTGCGAGTGGGAACCACACCCGACTCAGAAGGCCAGGGACCCACAGGAGTGTGGGCTGCAGTGCTCAGCACGGGTGCGCGGTCTGAGCAAGGGATGGCAGCGGCTCCCTGTCCGAGCTCTCTCTGCTCCACCAGCTGGCCTCCATGTCCTCTTTTCCCCCAACACTTTAACCTGACCCCAGTGGGACGGGACGGGACAGGAGGAGGACGCATCTGCACTCAATGGGAGACAACACGATTGATTCCGGATTCAAAATTCAGAAGCTTCTCCCTCCAATCAAATGCCCCTCCCGAAACCCTGCCTAAAGAAGTGACCTTTGGGGTGCCTGGGTGGCTCGGTCAGTTAAGGGTCAGACTTCAGCTCAGGTCATGATCTCGTGTTTCATGTGTTTGAGCCCCGCATCGGGCTCTGTGATGACAGCTCGGAGCCTGGAGCCTGCTTCGGATTCTGTGTCTCCCCCTCTCTCTGCCCCACCCCTGCTTGTTCTCTCTGTCTCTCAAAAATTGAATAAATGTTAAAAAAAATTTTTTTTAAAGAAATGGCCTTTTATGTCTTTATCCCTTAAAAAGAACCAAACGGCTCCCATTCCAATGGAAACCATTTTCTTCATAACTACAGGGTTATTTCTGCATAATTCTGTAATTACATGTTATATCCATAATCCTCTTTTTCATTATTCCTTCTCTTACCACGAGACTGCCTCTAACAAAGGAACAGGAGACAAACTTTCGTCCTTCTATTTGTTACAAGTGTTAACAAAGATCTTGAAAGAAAATATTTTCAGTTAGCGGCTATTGCAAAACAAAGATTTAAAATAAGCACACCTGGGATGCCTGGGCAACTCAGTCAGTTGAGCGTCAGCGTCTTGATTTTGGCTCAGGTCATGATCCCAGGGTCATGGGATAGAGCCCGGAGTCGGACTTCATGCTGAGTGTGGAGCCTGCCTGGGATTCTCTCTCCCACTGCCCCTTACCCCTTCCTGCACGCACACACACACGCCCCCTCTAAAATACAAAACAAAAATAATACTCATTACATTTCTTTCTTTTTTTTTTTAATTTTTTTTTTTAACATTTATTTATTTTTGAGACAGAGAGAGACAGAGCATGAACGGGGGAGGGGCAGAGAGAGAGGGAGACACAGAATCCAAAGCAGGCTCCAGGCTCTGAGCCATCAGCCCAGAGCCCGACGCAGGGCTTGAACCCACGGACCGTGAGATCGTGACTTGAGCTGAAGTCGGACGCTTAACCGACTGAGCCACCCAGGCGCCCCTCATTACATTTCTTTATTGTACTTGATCAATTGCTTTGTGTATAAAAGTATAATACTAGTATTAAATAAAAATAAAAATTTATTTTAAATTTACCACTGGTAAGTGTATACATGGTATAAGGAAAACCAGACCCTTTCCGGATCACGGCCAACTCACAACTTCCATCCTTTTACATCCTTCTTTGTACTGAGTCCCAAGAAAACACAAGTTGGTTCACCGAGTCCTGAAGCCAGTATTCTCTCTTGTTACCAACGAACGCCCACGTTGTGAGGAAATAGTTTTCTCTGCAAATATTCCACCAATTCAACTCTTGATTTTAGCATCTCAATCTCATAATAGGGGATCTGTAAAGGGAGGGAAATAGAATACGTCACACAATCCGTCATGTTCTGAAGTCACCCTGGTGTTTCGGTCCCTCGAACCCTCCGCCGCGGCTCCTGGAGGGAAGAGCTCACGGCTGCTCGGCAGGTCTCCCCAGTGCTTGCGAGGGTGCCCGGCACCCAGTGCGACTCAGCAAACGAGCCACAGAACATGCAGAGAGAACGGGCGTCTCGCGTGGAGAGAGGCTCACATTTCGGGTCAGGGCGGAAGGGGAGCCCGAGCCAGAATCTGGATGCGCAGAGTGGCGAGACCAGTCCTCTGCGGGAAGCAGCGGGGCCAAAGGGAGAGAGGCAAGAGAGCGGAGGGGGGCAGGGGTGCGAAAGAGACCGCTGAGCACGGGCCGACCGTGGGGGGTCTTGGATGCCCAGATGCAGATGGGTTTCCACTTCATCTTGTAAGCAGTAAAGGAACAGTAAAGGTTTCTCAACACACACAGGCATGTCAGTTTCAGGAGCGTTAATCTGGGGATGTAGGTAAACTATGCAGTGGAAAAAAGTAAGCAGACGGGACAGCAGAGAGCAGACCAGCAGACTGGGAACACACAGTCTGGGAAGCTCCATGAACATTCGCTGCTGACTCCACACAGACCTCCTCGCTAAGAGATCGACAAGACAAACACAAATAAGGGCTTAAGCTTAAAGGTACGATGATGATCCTGGTTTTAACAGGGTCATCTCGGCTATTTCTATTCATTCAATCAGAGGGACATTAAAGCAAAACAGGTGCTCTAATAATTCAGTAATCCTAGAAGCAGAGGTTAGTATAGCTTAGAAAGGGTATATGGATGCCGCACTTGAGAAAACTGTGGGTCTGAATATTCTGTATTTCAAAATATAAATACAGGGATTTTTTTTTTTTTAACTGGGAAAATAATGCTCAAAGTTGGCCTTTAAACTAGATGTAAGATGCATGGTCCACTGGGCTGGCAGACCACCTAGCCCTCTGGAGAAAACACATCTAAATTAGAAGTCGCTTTGGGGGAGAAGAAAACAGGTGAATTCCTACCTGAACAACCTGATAACCAAGCAGGCGCAGGTGTCTTTGTTTAATAGCTTCCTTTCCCAGTAAGTGTCTGCTATTCAGAGAAAATCTTTTTGGATCATCAATGCATAGTGCTAACCTGAAAAATCGGACGGAGAAACTTAGCTCTTAAAACAATCCAAAATATTTATACATTTTTCATGTAAAGTGTTTATTTGGGATTCGGCTATTCCTGTGTGTCAACGTTATTTTCAAATAAATCATGAGTGTGCCATTCTTTAATATGCTGAGAAAGCAATCTTATTAATATTAATGTTTCTGTTACAAGGAATTTCCAAAATTGGGATGCTGTTCAGTAGTGTCTTTACTTCTAGAAACACGTCTATTTTCCCACCATGTTTTTAATGCTTTATTTATTTGGGGGGGGGGGGGACAGAGAGAGAGGGAGAGAGACAGTCCCAAGTAGGCTCTGCACTGACAGCAAAGAGCTCAGTGTGGGGCTTGAACCCAGGAACTGTGAGATCATGACCTCAGCCAAAATCAAGAGTCGGATGCTTAACCCACTGAGCCACTCCTGTTTTCCCACCTTCTTAAGAAAATACCATCGAGGGGGCGCCTGGGTGGCTCAGTCGGTTGAGTGTCCGACTTTGGGCCAGTTCATGATACGCGGTGAGACTGAGCCCGCATCAGGCTCTGTGCTGACAGCTCAGAGCTTGGAGCCTGCTTCAGATTCTGTGTCTCCCTCTCTCTCTGCCCCTCCCCTGCTCATGCCCCATCTCTCTGTCAAAAATAATAAACATTAAAAAAAAAAAAAAAAAAAGAAAACACCATCGATTATTAATCCCAACAAGTTTTGTAACATAAAAACCACACCAGCTTTCTTTACCTTTTATGCACATCTTCATCAATCGTAAATGGCAATACTAATCCTTCTTCATCTAATTTAATTTCCACATCTGGTGAGAGAAGAAAGGAAACATTCTCCGTGTGATACCCTCACAAACACTACATTCCTTTCCTCCTCCTCCTTTTGTTCTGAATTCTCCCACACTGCAATTTACCAGCTGCGCTGGAGGCTGCAAAGAAATGACCACACCAGACCATGGTGAGAATTTTAACGTAACCAGCTCTACCATCAACCAAGTCAGCCTTAATTTCAGAAGGCTCAGCCACTAAATCAAGGTGTCGGGTGTGATAAGAACTGCACGTACTTCCTCTCTCTCCTTGAGGTGAGTATTGGGAACCCTTCACCCCAGACAGGAAGCAAAGCCAGACTGTAGCCTATACAAGTCGCCACTTTCATCACGGAGTCTCCCAGAGTCTCCAGGGTAGGCAAAGCCTCCTGCACCCCACTCTGTGGTCGCTGGGCACGGCAGAGCCCCACTTCCTCCCCTCTGATGTCCTGCTATTCTCTTTGTGAAAAGAGCCCCTAAAGGAGGAGGGAAGTGAGCTACGACGTCCTGAAGCCTATAAAACACTACCTCCTCGGAGCTGATTTTCTTGTAGTCATTCATTTAAAACACTGTTAAGGGCAGAAGGACGTGAACTCTCCCGTCAGCCCCACCCAACAGAACTTTCCGCCGTGATCACATGTTTGCGCCTTGGCTGTTCCAGCACGCCTGCCACCAGCCACCTGTGGTTCTGAGCCCTTGACATGTGGCCAGGGCAACCAAGGAACTGAACTTTGGATGGTTTTTAAACTTTAACTAACGTAAATTTAAGTAGTCACAGGTATTCCTGGCTAGGGTGTCGGACAGCACTAATGTAGAGTGGCACAGCAATTATACTGGCTAATGATTACCCAGCACTTGCTATGCTCGGGGTATCACTCACTTAGTGCTTAAGCAAGTCTGGGTCACTATTCTTCGTACTCTCATTTTACAGAAAAGGAGCACGCGGAAAAAGATTACTCTGCCCAAAGACATTCCCCAACCATGTGGCTAACAGGTGAGACTCCCCCCACGCATCTGGACTCCACGGCCCTACTGCTCACCCATGGTTCCAATTTGCCTTCGGGGAAGGGCCAACTCCGTTTTGTATTTCCTGACCTTCCAGTGCCTGCGAAGTCCGGCATATTCCCAAAGAGGACAGCAAGCCAAGCCCGGTAAAGGAGACTCCCAAGTACTTACCTATTGTATAACAATAGGGCGTTAACACTTTTGAAGCAAAATACATTCTTGCGCCCAGAAGGTCAATCAGTCCAATCCTCACAGATTTGTAAAGCTGAAAATCCACAGGCGTCTCCAGAGAACAGCACGGAGTAAGAAATGACCTCACTTGATATTTAGGAAGAAGTTTCCGACCCTGAAAATTGTAGGTTTAAACATGAGAAAGGAAGATACGATCCAAAACCAGAAAATAAAACAAGGTTACCTGCGAATAAGTCTGATCAATATTACTCTAGGAGCAGAATACTTTTCCAGATTAACGACAAATACCTTCCTCAAAATGACAATAGAAAAATATTCTTGCGATAGCTCAAATCCAATAGTTCGATAGATCTTTTAAATGTGTGGGGTTTTTTTAACATTTATTTATTTTTGAGAGACAGAGACAGAGCATGAGGGAGGAGGGGCAGAGAGAGAGAGGGACACAGAATCCAAAGCAGGCTCCAGGCTCCGAACTGTCAGCACAGAGCCCGATGCGGGGCTCGAACTCATGAACCATGAGATCATGACCTGAGCCAACGTCGGACGCTTAACCAACTGAGCCACCCAGGCGCTCCTAAATGTGTTTTAAAAGTAGTCCATGGTCATAGAAAGAAAGAAAGGAAGGAAGAGGGGGAGGGAGGAAGGGAGGAAACAACAGTGCTCTTGCAGCTCAAGAAACATCTCTTTGGAACTCTTAGAATTGCTTTAAGGGCCTTAAGGACACTCATGTTTTTAACAGAGGACAATGTGATAAGGGTGACATTTCAATTTACCAGGAGAAGGAGAGCTACGTAATAAATGGTACAGCCGGTAATCCATCCAGAAGATAACCAAGTGAAAGTTCTAGCACATGTTGAGGACTGCCATAAATTCCAGGTGGGTTAAAGTGCTATAAATACAGTAAGGGAAGGGAGCATTTTTAAAAATTTAGTAAAATATGTGTATTACCTTAGGAGTGGTAAAATATTCTAGAGAGAGGAAACCCAGAAACCATAAAAGATGGATACATTTGACTATAGACAACTTGAAAATTTCTGTAGAGCAAATAGAGATCATAAACAATATTAAGCTACAAGCCCCCCTCCCCCAAATGAAGAACAAAAACTAGGACCAAGTATGTGCAACATACATAGGAGCTAATATCTCTATCTCACAATGTGTTCTAGGACAAAAAAAAAAGAGAGAAAGAAAAAAGACAACCAATAGGAATCTGAGTCAGGAGGTAATGAGGTAATTCACAGCAAATCGAACAATAAGCATTGTGAAAATATGCTCAGCTCGTTAAGATGCAATTTAAATATGTGACACGGTACTTTTCCACGGAGTCAAATGACAATGATTCAAGGGACTAACCACGCTGGGCAACAGAAACGATAGGTAAAGGGACATCTCCAACTATCAGGGGAAACACATCTGCCAGTAGTCCAGAATCTAGTCCGCAGTCTAGTCTCTAGATTGAAAAACAAAAAGAATGCACTTAATCTTCATGCATTGCCCTTGAGGAACATCCATGGTAGACTGGGCATATTAGAGCCAACTGTCCTCGGAAGAGCCCCGTTCCAAGGAAAGAGAGAAACAGGAGTGTTCGTGTATTTGTGCACGTTTGTACATAAAACTGCTAACACCACTCCTTCAGGGATGGAAGGAAGCTGAGGTAAGTAGCATTTACTTTTATATGCCTTACTACTGTTAAAGCTGTTTTGTTTTTTTAAGTAGGGTCCACGCCCAACATGGGGCTTGAACTCACAACCCTGAGATCAAGAGTCCAATGCTCTACTGACTGAGCCAACCAGGAGTCCCTGTTGAAGCTGTTTTAAAGAAGAAAATAGGAGTGCCTTTCCATTCTTCCTTCTTAATCTGAAATGAGCTGCTTTTTTTTTTTGTTTTTTTTTTTTAATGTTTAGTTTGAGAGAGAGCCTGTGCTCATGAGCAGTAGTGGGGTGGAGAGAGAGAATCCCAAGCAGGTTTCACGCTGTCAGCGCAGAGCCCGATAACGTGGGGCTCGAACTCACAAACTGGGAGATCATGACCTGAACCAAAATCAAGAGTCGGATGCTCAACCGACTGAGCCGCCCAGGCGCCCTGAAAATGAGCTAGTCTTAAATGTGATTCAGTCAAGGGAGGGATGAGCAAGTCTGGAGAGGCCATGTGTGATCTTAACCAAGGTGCTGGATTAAGTTACAAGAACGAATCTCTGGGGTACTAGACAGGAAGCACCAACTCCACCTATCAGGTGAGAGTGAAACTTCTGGCTTGGCGTAGAAATGTACTTGAAACAGTTTAGGATTTGCTCAGGCCTAACCGAACGAGGGATTCACATTTACTATCTAACAGCTGTGGGGAGTACAAGCCCTTCAAGGCCCTCAGAGCGCATCCAGGACGCTCTGAGTCATGTGCCTGCAGCACCCCACAGAACCTTCCAAGAAACCTTACGCAACTGGAAATGGGTACTTCCAACACAAGAGAACAGGTATGGGGCCAATTTATCAAAGAGAAGGCTACCTAGTGGGAAAGTAAGTTGGAGTGAATGAAAGCTCTGCTTTCTGATGAGGTTACTGAGACAGATCAAAAGAGGAAAAACTTAAAAGATGGGGAGGGAGACACAAAAGAAAGCCACCCCCACAGGGAAATAAGGTTAAGAAGACCCCTGCTTTTACCTTATAGAAAGGGCATTCTAGCACTGAGGTTAGGAACAGTTGGGTCAGCTGTGCGAGGTTCAGTCTGTCCACGTACGATTCTTCCCCTGAAACGAGAAGCATTCCAGTTGTAGGTAAGTTTGAATTTGGTTTGTGAAGGAACATCACAAATGGACGATGTACACTAATCACTCTGGAAGTAACGTACTATTAAATGGCACTCGGGAGGGGCGTCTGGGTGGCTCAGTCCGTTGAGCGTCGGCTCAGGTCATGATCTCGCGGTCTGTGGGTTCGAGCCTGCATCGGGCTCTGTGCTGACGGCTCGGAGCCTGGAGCCTGCTTCGGATTCTGTGCCTCCCTCTCTCCCTGCCCCTCCCCGACTCATGCTCTGTCTCTCTCTGTTTCAGAAATAAACATTAAACAAATTTTTTTTTAATAAAATAAATGGCACTCGGGGAAGAACTTGTCAGAGTTAACCATGCCTTCTGGCTTGCCATCAAATGCCATCTCATTTAAACTTTTTTGTTTTAAGTTTTATTTGAGAGAAAGAGAGAGAGCATGAGAAGGGGAGGGGCAGAGAGAGGGAGACACAGAATCCGAAGCAGGCTCCAGGCTCTGAGCTGTCAGCACAGAGCCCGATGCGGGGTTCGAACTCACAAACCGCGAGATCATGACCTCAGCCGAAGTTAACAGTCGGATGCTCGACTGAATGAGCTCCCCAGGTACCCCAATGCTATCTCATTTGAACTTCTGAGGAATTCAAGCTATAATGAAAAGTCAACAGATATGTTAAAACTAGTGAGAATTTCCTTTAGCTGTGGAGACAGACATCTGACGTTATTTGGGTGGCCTTGAAGATGACCCACACCCTTTCTGAACAGGGGAGTCTACAGTTGCTGTTGTGGCTTCTGACATATTGGCATGACTATCACCGATGCCACACCATGTCCCCGCGAGACTCAGTTCAGCAGTCTGTGCACCCGGAATGGTTTTCTCTGTGCAGTGCTCCATCATTCTTTAACTCCGTATTTACACTGGCATCTGAAACTTCACATGTCTTCTTTAGGTTATTATGGAAGAGAAATCAAAGGCACCGCACGGCTCAGGCTAAGAGGTAGATGTGCGACTTGAAAACATCACGCACGCACTCAAGGGTTAATTTTTCCACTCCCCAAGTTATAACCAACTCACCTTGCAGCTGCTGAAGAAAATAAGGGCTGAATATTTTTGCCATAAAGTTGACCGGATGGCATTCGATGAGTGAACACGAATGGAGAATTTTCAATAACGTTTTGGGTGGAAAATATTCAAAACGAGTGAGTAACAGGTTTTCTAGCTTTCTAAATAAAGCAGAGGCGTTCGGTGGCAAATAATTGAGTTTTCCAAACGGTTCAATTAACTCGGAAACCTGACAAGGTGAAAATTTCTCTGACTGGCCAACAAAAGTTTCCGCCACTGCATCGAAGATGGGTTTTGAAAGAATCTGTTTCCTCCCGCAGTACTCCATGACGGTGCTGATGACCTCAGGATCCAAAGCGAGACACAGTGAGGCCACATGTCGCTCCAGGGCTGTTGTAAAAAATCGGTCATTGTGCCCAAAGTATATGAAAGCCTCCAGGACTTTTCTGAGCTCTTCATGAGTAAAATGAGGGATATGCCTCACAGCATATTTTCCCAATTTTATAACCAGAGGAAGTGCTTGAGTTTGATCAAGAGCCACTAGGGCAGTGAGCATTTGACTCATCAGCGTAGGACTCAAGTTGGAAACGACCGACAGGGAAAAGCTGTTTATCTTGTTGAGAAACGCTTGGTGTCGGTCCACTTTTTCAGCACATGCCTGCAGTATTCTATAAAGGGCCACGATATCCTCAGGGGCAAATGTTTCCAATTTTTCCCCTTGCAGTTGATATATAATCAGTTCTAGTGTCTCACCGCCTGGACCCTGCAGTCTAATCAGACTTTCCCCAAGGATACAGAGACTGCGGACTTCCAGGCCACCTCTTTTGACACGACGGCGGCTTTCTGCCACCAGGTTTAGTAACAAGTTACTCTGAGGGCCCACGTACAACAGACTCAGAGCTTGCAAAGCAGTCACCAAAGCCGTGTCCGACAGACTCGGGGATTCCTGCTCAAACCGAACGCATAAAGCTTGAAAGACACCATTCTCTAGTATTCCTTTTGGCAGCTTGTGATTGCTGTCTTTTTTTTCCACTTCACAGATCCGTTGCAAGGCTCCTGCTGCCAGGCTATCAGGCAAAGGTTGCAGCGTGCCTATAAAATGTAACACGTCTTCTGAGGAATCCAAGTCGTCGAGTCTCCTGTAAAACATCTGTTCATCCAGGCTTTTAGGATTTTGTTCAGGCCCAGCCCAATCATGTGCTTGAGAGAACACTGGCTCACCAAGTGGACGCAGGGCGTCTCCGTTTTCCGAGTGGAACTTTTTACAACAGGCATGATGGAACCTGACCCTGCAAGGCTCCGGTTGTAGTGAAGGGAACCATGGACACAGACGCCCCTTGACCATCTTGCGAACATGGTTTACGGGGTGATTTTTCAGAGCGGCCAGCGCGCCATGTATCCGAAAATCGGATAAATGGTAAAGGTTCCTCCGCAAGGTAATCAAAGCCATGCCATCAGATTCTCAACTCCTCTTGACTTCTAACTAAAGAAAATAAAGAAAACACGGTCAAACATACTGAGAACGTGACTCGCTCAACAACATGAATGCTTCTGAAACTGAGGATGAGTACTCATAAGAAACGACACACAAAAGTTTCCCACTGAAACACAAGCACCCCGAGATCAGTCGCAGCATCCCACAGCTTAGAAACGTGGCTGGCACCCAAGGATGGTAATCGCTATGGTTTCTATGCACTGTTGTGCCCCCTAGAGCTTAGCCCTCAGCTCAGTGAATGAAGTACTTCTGGTGTCATTTTATAGTCGAGGAAACTGATGCCCTCGGTTTTCTGTCCAGCTTCCAAGCTGGACACAGTAAGTGGCGGTGCTGGGATTCCCCTCGGGCAGTCCAGATCCGAAACACGCCTCCTACATGTTACGTGTTGGGTCGACGGAAGGCACTGCGTTTGGTTAACCTGACTCAAAAGGAGCAACGGGTTAAAATGGCCAAAATTCGTATAGGTCCACGCAAAGCAAAGGTCAAAACCACGTTTAAGAAGCCCTGAGGCGTTGGTTTCTGCCCGGAGTAAAGACCTGGCCAGTGGTAAGGAAGAAAAGGATCTAGCTTGGCAAAGAGGGAAAATGTAGGATTTAAAAGAAGATAAAGGAGGCGGGCGTGTAAAGGAAGAAGGTGGGCGGTCCGTCCAGATCTAAACACCCCGTGTGAGATTTGGGAACAGGAGTGCGCGCGCCAGAGGGGACGGGGCGCCCCGGGGACCCGGTCCTCCTTGGAATGAAAGGAACCCACGCGCCGGGCGCCCCAAACCCGACGTCTAGGGACCTTCGATAAAGCACCGGGAGGGAGGCGGCGGCGGCTGGAGAGCAGCGGAGGGGCCCGGGCAGTAACGACAGCTCAGCTATGCCGCGAGCCCATGCACGCCGGGCCGGGACACCTACCACGCTGGGACATCTACTGCGCTCACACCGCGGGAGGTCGTGCAGCGGCGAGGACCCTGGAGCCTCGTGGGCCTCCGTACGCGCCTTCCCAAGCGCCGGGCAGCGGGCGCATGCGCGGGGGCGGAGGCCACGCCCCGCGTCCGGAGCGCTGTGACTGGCACAGTTCCTTCCCGAGCTCATTGGTCCCCGGCGCTGACAAGAGTACGCTGGCGCCCGCTCTCCCCGTGGGTCTCCGGCCCGTCACCCTTAGGTGAGCGCCTGGCGGTGGCTGTTTCCTAAATGAGCAACCCGTCCTGCTGGAGCCTGGGGGACGCGCCCCAGGGTGGGCAAAGGCAGCGGCTTCTGCGCCCCCACGTCCCTCCCCCGGCCGGGCTGGGCGCTCGCGGGTCGTTCAGGAGCTTGGCCCCGCAGGGCAGAGAGCGGAAGGCGGGCTGCCCGGAGGCCGGTGCTCGGGGGATTGCGGCCGCCTTCCGGGAGCCGGCCCCACGTGGCGGCGTTGACCCACGGCGTGGGTCCCTCCCGTGGGCGTCTCTGTTCTCTGGGCTGGGGGCGAGGGGACTCGAGAATGTTTGGAGCACAGCCCCGGGCGGCAGGCGGGGTCTGTCTCCCTTGCTGCTGCTGCGCCTGTGGTTGCCGGGGATCCGCCTCTGAGAAACGCGGGGCCGTGGCACCTGCTTTTTAAGTGTTGGTGGACCCGGGAGGTTCATCCTCTGCAGCGCCTAGGAAGTGCTCGAGGGCCCAAGCTATAGTGATAAGCGGTGACAATTTCCATGTCTCTCGCTGCATTCCCACAGTTCTCACCGAGTCCAAATGTGTATTATCCTTAACAATACTTATGCGTTCATTCGTTCAATGTATCGAGCACCTGCTCTGTACCAGGCTATGTTCCCTATGGACATTCCATGATTCTAAACAGCCCATGATTCTAGACATGTTATCTAACCCAATTCTTTTCATGTCTTTCGTGGCTTAATTTATCCTTGGATGTAACTGGTCAGAGGAGCATAAACCTGCTGATGGTTCATTCTGGAAGAGCCAAGATTTGGTTTGGTGACATCTGTCCCCACAAGTTAACAATTCCCCAGTTTTATACTGGATGAGGCTGTGAGTGTTCCTTATTTTACTCCTGGTTTTCTTTTCCAGGAAAACATATAAACTATCTTGAGTGGGTTGGAAATATTTTCTCTTTGTACATATGTAAGTGTATCTACCTGTGCACCCACATATGTTTGATATTGAATTAAACCATAAAGCAGCGTATGTAGATTAACTTCAGTACTTTGATCAGTTTATTCGGCATTAGGATCATGTAGGAACAGAATCCTAAACTTTCATTGGAATTTTATTTTTAATTTTTTTTTAACGTTTGTTTATTTTTGAGCGAGCACGGCAGAGACAGAGAGGGAGACAGAATCTGAAACGGGGGCTCCAGGCTCCGAGCCATCAGCACAGAGCCCAACCTTGGGCACGGTGAGATCGTGACCTGAGCTAAAGTCAGATACTTAACCGACTGAGCCACCTAGGCGACCCTTTACATTTTTTTAAAATAAAAATATCTAAGACGTAGTGAACACTGCCGTGTCTCAGCTGTTGTTCAAGTCTTTGCAGCTAGCACATCTTTGTCAGGTGGGTACAATTGTCCCCATTGTAAGGGTGAGGGAGCTGAGACACAGATCAGTTGAAAAGCTTGCCTGAAGTTCTCATGTTTTGAATGATGGACCCTGAATTCAAGCCCAAGTAGCCTGACCCCAGAAACTGATTTCCGAGCCTTGAACTTAAAGCTTTACTCGTGGTTAAATGAATTCTCTCTTTTTAAGACTCACTGAGTTAATGCTAACAGATCTAGAGAAGTCTCTTTCGTATGTGTGGATATTGGTGGAGACTTAAAAAAGATTGTGAGGGAGAATTAATGCCTGTGGTGTACTACTTAATTAAAAAGAAAATCCCCTTTTTTTGTTTTTGTTCTTTTTTTTTTTTTTCAGTGTAATTGTTACAGGTGAAGCATATGCCTCAAAGTGATGAGGAGGTTTTTGCTGCTCTATGCTACGCAGCAGGGACAAGCAAAGGCCATAGCAGAGGAGATCTGTGAAAAAGCATTTGTGCATGGATTTTCTGCAGATCTTCACTGTATCAGTGAGTCAGATAAGGTAAGTAGTTACTCATGTGGTTTTTATTGTGTGTTTTGTGCCTGCAGTATTTTGGTTGGGAGGGAATGTTAAACAGCAAAGCAGGGTGCTGAATGCCACCATAATCCTTTTCTCCCCCACCACGTTCAGAAATTTATTTTATCAACTGTGTTGTAAGATTTCTGCCATTTTTTTTAAGCATATAAGTGTATGTTTGAATTAGACTAAACTGTCCCCCAAACCGAAGCAAATAACTATTAACCGTAAGCAGAAGTCGTAATGCTTGCCTTGGTTTTCTTGGTTCTTGGGGTGGCTTTGCCAACAAGTGAGACGTGTTTGCGTGCACGTGTGTGCTTTCCAACTCACAAATCCCATGTCTCAAAATAAAGACTTGGCATTCATGTCAGAGTTCCTGCAAATGAAGCGCCATGGAATTTTTTTCAAGTTTATTTATTTTTGGGAAAGAGCAAGTCATGGGCTCGTGCACAAAGCCAGTGGCGGTGGGGAGGTGTGTGGAGGGGGGGAGGGCAGAGAGAGAGACAGAGACACAGAATCCGAAGCAGCTCCAGGCTTCGAGCTGTCAGCGCAGAGCGTCTGCGGGACTCGAACTCACTAACATCGAGATCATGACCTGAGCTGAAGTTGGATGCTCAACCGACTGAGCCACCCAGGTGCCCCAAGGACCGTGTAATTGTTCTGTGGAATAAAATTTAAAGTCGAAGTGGAAGGATCTAGAGAAGATTTGGCTTCTTTAGGTGAAGGACTGCTTATTTTTACGTTCAGTCTCCGCAGAAGTTCATACTTTAGACTATGTGAGATCATAACACACGTATATTCTTCTCTCAGTTTGTGGGATTGAGTCCTGCAGTGGTACTGTTTTACACAGTCCGGTTCATAGCAACTAACAGCTTTTTATACCAGCACAAGATGATGTACCAGCCACTCATGAGTCAAGTTTAGCTTAGTATTTTAAAAGTTACCCTGCCAGTACACTCAAGTTCATAAGCTCCTCTGTCCTTTCCCACATCTCTGGTTCAGAAGACTAGACTGTCGGCAGCACACTTGAATTATAAACTCTGCTCATAGGAGAGCCACCTGGTTCCTTCATGTGTGAGGGCCAAGGTGAGCCAGCAGGGAGCATCCTGGAGGACACCGCCAATCAGCAGGTTCTGTAATCCTGTGGTTACTTCAGAGTTGGCATAGCGGATGCCACATGATACAATAGGAACAAAAACAGACTTGTCCGCACCGTGTAACTGGCCCGGACTTGGCCCCTAGGGTCGCCTCACCACCCAAATCAGCGGCTACTTGAAAATTCGGTGAGTGTTTTAGTGCCTTGTGAGTCACGTGTGCGGTCCCAGCTGATTGACTTCTCCAGCTGTTCCTGATCCAAGTTCAAACAGATAGCTTTCTACTTCCTAGGTCGTGGTCGCCCTTTTCAAGGTGGAGTTACTTTAACAGACTGTAGAAGTTTAATACACAATTTGCGCCGCGTCCTGTAAGCATTGAATCACCTGGAAAGACGTTAGCTCAGATCCTTGTGTCCGCCTGAGAAATAAGTGAATTCCTCAGAAGCAGCTTGGATCCGCATGCTCAGTAGAGCTCTGGAGTCATGATAGAGATGGTGAAGTGCTCTTCTTGGAATATTTAAATTTAGGTGAGAATTAGGATGAAGAAACCTGATCTGTAAGACACGGAAACGCGGACGATCTCGGCTTACCACTGACGCTGTCTCCAGCCCCCCGGAGCCCTGAGGGAGTGAGGACTTAGCCAGGCTCCCTGGTGTCTGAGGAGTGGAATGTGCACCTTCCCAGAGTGACCATGCTCCCACCCTCTCTGCCGTTAAACAACGCGCAGTACAGGTGACCGGTTCAGGATAGAGACTAAGCCGGTTGCGTGGCTGATGCGTTAAGTAGAAACTACATAAGCTGTAGATCCCTGACGTGCCTGCTTGTCTTCTAGTACGATCTGAAAACCGAAACGGCGCCTCTCGTCGTCGTCGTTTCTACCACGGGCACGGGAGACCCACCCGACACCGCTCGCAAGTTCGTCAAGAAAATCCAGGACAAGGCACTGCCAGTGGATTTCTTTGCTCACCTGCGGTATGGATTACTGGGTACGGACTGTATTTTGGTTCTGACTCTCCTCAGTTATTACAGGTTTGATTTCTGGTATCTGAATGTATCCTTCAAAACCGTGGTGTGTAGCTGTAGAGGTCTTGTTTTTGTTTGTTTTTTATAGAAATGTGTAAAACACGTAAGTGTAAATACTGTGCTGTGTTCTGCAAATGAGTCCCCTGGCTTCACCCCACAGCAGCGCCTCTCTGGGGCCAGGGGACATTTTCTGACTATCAGTGGCTAGTCTCCATCCCAAACTTGGTTAAAAATAAAAGGAATCCCTGAAGGAGCAACTTTAAATGCTGTTTTATTGTTTTTTGTGTGTTTTTTTTGTTTTTTTTAAAAACAGGCTCCCAGGTCGATCTGATTTCCCTAGGAGTCACTCCCCTAGTATGATTTCTAATCTCAGCCACATATTAGGACCAGCCAGGGGAGTTTTCCTTGAAATCTGTTACCCGGGCCCATCTCCAGTGACTCTAACTTAATTGCTTGGAGGTGGGGCCCTGGCATCAGTGGTTTTTAAAAGCTCCCAGGTGATTCTAATATGTATCCCAGGTTGGGAAACACTGGCATCTGAGTTTCTGTGAAGTATAGGTTAAAAAACTAAGATAAAGGATCAGAAAGACCAGCTCAGCAAGATAGGACACCAGAGAGACAATTCAGAGCCCATATTCCTGGCTTGTGATCTGTATTGTTCTTTGAATGCTCTTTGAGAATTATTTTGGGGAGGGTATCTGGTAAGGATGGATTATGCTAAGTGACTGATCAGAAATTTGAGGTTATGACACTGACCAGGTTCTGTCTTACAGAACTTATTCAAATAAGAGGGGGGTTTAGAGTACTTACATGTTTTTATTCAAGTTTTTCTGATTTCAAGAATGAACACATGTTGCTTTAAAAAAATTCCTTGAAAAAAAGTATAGACTGAAGCCCATCCCAACCTTTCCGGTCATTCTTAGTCCGTTTATGCCCCCCTCCCTCCAAAAGCTCCCATGTTCTTGTTGGGAAGGTACATGGAGATGATTGAGAAATTGACCATTTTAATTTTAAATTTTTAACCAAGTATGAAAATGTTAGTCCATTTTCTTACCAGGAGACACAGAAGCAGTTCCTAATTCACCTCGCACAGAAACATGGCAAGTGATTATATATTACCTGTCTCTGCTCTAGATTAGGGGTCAGTAAAATCAGTAAAGGACCAGCTGCTAAATATTTTGGGCTTTGTGGACCATGTGTTCTTTATAACAACTACTTCCCTCTGCTGTTGTGGCTTGATAGCTGCCATGAACACTACGTGCACAGATGGACTTGGCTGTGTTCCAGCACTTTATGTGAAGAAAGACAGCGAACGGTATTTATTTGGCTCACAGGCTGCAGTTTGCAGACCTCTCACGAGATCAGAAAAATCTGCAAAGACAGATGTTACGGTTTTTTTTTTTTAACGTTATCTAATTCTCGTTTTAAGGTTTTCTTCCACATTAAATTTTTTTTTTTTTATATTTATTTTTGAGAGAGACAGAGAGCAGGGGAGGGACAGAGAGGGAGGGAGACACAGAATCCAAAGTAGGCTCCAGGCTCTGAGCTGTCAACATGGAGCCTGACCCTGGGCTTGAACCCATGAATCATGAGATCATGACTAGAGCCAAAGTCGGACACTCAACCGACTGAGCCACCCAGGCGCCCCTAAGGTTTCCACATTTTTACAGATTCGCGTAAACAAACATGTGAACATATTTTTGTTAACAGTGGCCAAGAAGTACTTGTTTGTGTTTCGATGCATCTGATACTTTAACATGGTAAGATAGAAGACGATCGTTTGCATGCTTAGTATTACTCAAGGAAAACCTCAGAAAACGTGAAGCTATACGTTATTTATTCGTTAATCAGCACGTAGAATGTTGTTTTAAATACTCTATGTATCTGTTCTATGTACCTTCTTTAAATCTTACGGTGCACTAAAAACCCGTTTGGGCTCCTAGGGCTGGGCGATTCAGAATACACATACTTCTGTAATGGCGGGAAAATCATCGATAAGCGACTTCAGGAACTCGGTGCCCAGCATTTCTACGCCACTGGACACGCAGATGACTGCGTGGGGTAAGGACAGACTGTGCGGCTTCCACTCAGCCCCTACTGGTACTTGATGAAAGTCTGTGAGGTTCTAAAATGTGATGACTTTGGATTTAGCACCGAAGCTTTTATTTTGAAAGTGGTATTTTCATTTCCTTAGCTTTTTTAGCTCTAGGGCCAGAGATCAGCCGGAGCTTGATGTACGTATTCTGTTGACTTTAAGTGCCTCACCCATCTCAGTAGCTGCTACCGGAAGAAATTTGAAAAACCGCCCCAGTGCCATTATCTTTATCTTGAAGCGTGTAGGTCTTTGTGAAAGTCCACATTTCTTTTTAGGAACTTTGATAGCACGTGCGCTTGCTTCTCTGCCGCGCGCACAGGGGTGACTGCGTGCAGGTCCTCACGTGGAGGGCGCCCGGCAGGCCACGCGTCACCAGCAGAGAACACAGACCAGAGGCCTTCCCGGCACTCTGGGTGCCTGGGCTCTCTCCCTCGCCATCTTAATGGCCATTTGCCACCATGCCGGCCAGAAATAGAATTCCTGCTTCCATTAGATTATTCTCGTTTTTACAGTTCAGTATTTCACTGCACGTGCGGCCTCTCAAATCCTCTTCATGTGTCTGTTCAAAGGTCTTCTAGATGTCGTGCTCCACCTTAGTTTATCACTTAGCCTTTGGCCGTTTTAGCCAGATTACAGCATACCCACTTGCTTTTTCCTACTCGGTGTGTGTGTTAAATTCATACTCACTTGATTTTTCTTTATGAATAATGACAAAGTCAGCAAATGTCTTGCTTTTCTGCATAGCGTCACCTTGCACGAGTGTGGGTCCACGTAACCCACCCTTCGGGTCCGCTCCCTCCATCATTTCCTGCGGCTGCGATGCTGTGGACGCTTCCAGATCTCGGCACGCACGTGCTTAGTTGTGACAGAGCTCGACCGTGTTGCCTTGTGTCTTCACCTTTTAGTTTTGTTCCTTTATATTGATTTTTTTTTTGGTGGGTTTTTTGTCAGAATCCTGTTACCTCCCATTGTTTGTCTCATAAGAGCCGTTTACTTGCTAACTTCTTCTAGAACCCATTGGGCCTTTCCCTGAGCCCATATTTTACGTCTTGTCAGGGGCATTGTTTCCCTGTGCATTTACTGGATGGAGTGTTAAAATTCTTGGGGCGCCTGGGTGGCTTGGTCGGTTGAGCGTCCGACTTCGGCTCAGGTCATGATCTCACGGTCCATGAGTTCGAGCCCCGTGTCGGGCTCCGTGCTGACCACTCAGAGCCTGGAGCCTGTTTCAGATTCTGTGTCTCCCTCTCTCTCTGCCCCTCCCCTGTTCATTCTCTGTCTCTCTCTGTCTCAAAAATAAATAAACGTTAAAAAAAAAATTAAAATTCTTAAGTGTATTAACCTGCATCTCTGAAACTTTTAACCTAACCACCTTACTTGAACTTACCCTCGTCTAAAATTGTTTTCAAGAAGATATCCTGGACTAGTGTACCCGTCACCACATTGATGGGTTCAGGATGCAGCGTGGGGTCCAAATCCCTGCGTCCAGATCCGGAACTATCCACTGCCTCTAGTGACCGTGAAACTTTGGTCGCGTTACTTCCCCCTCTCGTGCTACCATCTCTCCCTGTGTGAACTAGAGAATAATAGTGTGTGTTGTGGAGAGTTTTGGGGAGGACTGGATGAACTGACACAGGCTGTCCTCTTAGAAGAATGTCTGCCACGTAGTCAGTACTCCACGGACATTAGCTCTCCCGCGACAGTGTCATCGTCTCAATATCTCTGAGCCTTGAGAATGGCGTGTTCGATGGAGCGGCCGTCGTGGAACTCAGAGTTTTGGGTACTTGCTTTGCCAAAGGCTCGGAGGGGTGGATGTGGAGCGTGGAACCAAATTTTGAGCTGTGAGCATCTAGTGAATCTAATGAGCTTATAGCCAGAGTCCTATGAAGACAGAGGCCTGGAATGTGCCTTCTCCTGTCATTTAACTTTATGAATTAGAATTTAATTGATATGTCCTTTGAGTTGTGACTAAAAATGAGAAGGAGGTTATTTCCAAGGTTCCGATCCACAAGTTTCTCAGTTCAGGAAATATATGAGATGTTACTGTGGGCCTACCCTACTTTGTTTATTGGCAAATACACTACCACATTTTAAGACCTACCTGTGATTCACTCAACTTTCCTAAAGGATTATTAGTTTTTTCCTTTATGTTCAGACTTGCTGCAGATTTTATCAAAAATATCCAGAACCGGTTGAAGATTTGAACTATTTATACTTAGTCAAAATAGCATTAATCTGGACTGATTTTGTGGTGATATTCTAATTTCTAGGGGGGAAAAAAGGTCAGTAACTTAGGTGAAAAAGTGAAGTTGCATTTGAGCTATGTAATTGTCATGTGATGTTAGAGTGGACTTGGATTTGGGGGGAGTTCTGTTAGCCTCGGAATTTAGCATGCCTGTTTAAAATCACAGCTGCTTAAAATAAAGATCGCCAACTATATTTTAGAAAGTTAAGAGCAATCCCATTCCTCTTACCTATTACTAAAATGGCTGCTTTTCCGTTCTGACATTGTGGCTGAAGTGCCGACGAACACAAAATAGTGTTGTTTTTAACTCGATCTCAAGTGTATTTTGTATTCCGAATCATTGTTATGTCTAGTGCTTTTGACCGCTTCATAGTGCTCAGCCAAATAGACTGCCGTTGCCCTAGTATTGCACATTTGAGTGGAGAACTTAGGCCTTTTTGTATTTTTTCCTTTTTTGTTACCACAATCCAGTTTAGAACTTGTGGTTGAGCCCTGGATTGACGGACTCTGGGCTGCCCTCACGAAGCATTTTACGTCCACTAGAGGAAAAGAGGAGATAAATGGAGCTCTCCAGATAGCATCGACTGCCTCCCAGAGGATGGATCCTGTGAAACCAGAATTACTGCACATTGAATCACGAGTTGAACTTCTGAGATTAGCCGACTCAGGCAGAAGGGATTCTGAGATTCAGGAACAGAATGCAGTGAACAGAGATCAGTCGAGTGCTCTGATAGCAGAGTCTGAGCCCTCACTCACCCACTCGGTTCCCCCACTGTCACAGGCCTCTCTGAACATCCCTGCCCTTCCACCAGAATATTTGCAGGTGCATCTGCACGAGTTTCTCGGCCAGGTAAGTGGCTTTACTTTATTCCTCGTGCTGTAGAATGTTAACTCACCAGGGGGTTTGTTTTGTTGTTGTTACATGACAACAGAGGGCAGCAAACTGGTCCACCACCTATCCCGGAGATAAAGCTTTGTTGGAACACGGGCCTGCCGTGTTCCCACGTGGTCTGCGGCTGCTTCTGTGCTACAGGGTTCGTGGTTACCGAGGCCTGTGAAGCCCGGCCCCTTTCTGGGAAAGTTTGTGTGTTGCAGAAGCGTTTGTGTTATTACATTACCTCTGTGGTTGAAGCAGCAAACGGTTAAGAGCTCGGTTTCTCTGTTATTTTGGAGAATTCTTTGTTGCAGGTACTCAGGAAATTACCTTAGCAGCTAAACTTAAAGCACTTCTTTATAGTAAAATCTCATTTCCAGCATGGCTTTTTGGTGTCTTGGGATGCTCCGTTTTGGGGATTAATTTTCTTGGCAACATCTTATAAACTTGTTTTCGCCTATATTAAGTCACTTTCTTTTGTCAAGTGTATTTTTTGTACCAATAAGGAAGTGAGTTTAAAGTAGTCTGTAAATCTGGGGGCACCTGGGTGGCTCGGTCAGTTGGGCGTCTGACTTTTGATTTCTGCACAGGTCTTGATCTCATGGTTTGCGAGATCGAGCCCCACATGGGGCTCTGTGCTGAGAGCGTGGAGCCTGCTTGGGATTCTCTATCTCCCTCTCTCTCTCTCTCTGCTCCTCCCCTGCTTATGCACACATGCTCCCTTGCTCCATTTCTCAGTATAAATAAGTTAACTTAAAAAAAAGTCTGTACATTTTGAGCATTAATTTGGATAATATCTCATTTCTCGTCACTACTCTTCGGACATGCCTGGTACACATCTCCATTGAAAGCCAGTCTTTTGGGGCAGAGCCACACTCTGTCTTTAGAGTGGCTGACTGTGGAGTTCGTGCCGGCTTTCTCATGGAAACCACACCCTCATGCAGCCATCCTGATTTCTTGTTTCTTGATTTTTTATTTCAATTTTTTTGGGGGGTGGGAGGGGAGAGCATGCGTGGGGCAGAGAGGCAGAGGGAGAGGGAGAGAAAAAGATCTTAAGTTGGCTCCACACCCAGTGCAGACCCAGACATAGGGCTCAGGACTTGATCTCATGACCCCGAGATCGTGGCCTGAGCCTAAATCAAGTTGGACGCTTAACCAACAGCCACCCAGGCGCCCCTCGATTCCTTATGTTTAATGAAGCAATTTAAATATGACTTTCTGGTATATTAGAACTGTTTTCTGACACCTGATGTGGTGGTGGTTTTTTAACGTTTATAGCATCTCTCTGAAGCATCCAGATAAACAAGTCTTCATACGTAAACAACTATTGGGTATCATTCCGCTTGATTATCTCGTGAATTGTTGACGGAGGTGATGATAGTAGGTACACGTTTGTCAGGTCTGGGAACCGACACGAGCGCCTCTAACGAACCTGGCGCACAAGCGGGTCCAGGGCCCCTGTTGCACGCTGTGGGGACGGATGCACGTGGCAGAGGCGTGTGTGAACGTGATGGCCTGACCGGGCGCTTGAGGAGGATCTAAGGAGGTGTCTGTTACAGGAAGTGTCATTAAATAAGCGTCAGTTGCTGGGAGTGTGGTTGAAAGGCTTAAAATCGCAACCGGTTAAGGGATATTTGTGTACATTGCCCAAAGGATATGCTTAGAGGATAAGGGCTTGGACAGAGATTTATTTTAGGCCATCCTCTTGGGGTCGTCACGTTAGGGAAGGGGAGAGGAGGGGAGGAGCCCTGGGAGAGCGGCCAGTCCCGCTCCACAGCACCTGTGCCCTTCCTGGGGGCTCTTGGGCTGTGGGGCCTCTGGGCTGCGGGACCGGCCGTGGGACCCCTTGGCCCCCGTCACTTGGACCCCGCACGGCTGCTACCTGGTGTGTCGCCTGGTGTTGGGGTCGGAGCGGCCATCCTAGGATCCCAGGTGTGGAAGGTGCAGGCCTGCTCCAGGCTGTCCCGCTTCTCCCGGGTGAGGTGACGGGCAGGACTCATCGGTGCGTCCTCTGCCGGGAGGTGCAGGCCTGCCCCAGGCTGCCGGGCTCCCAGAGGTTGTACCGAGAGCGCTGGCCCCTCGGTCTGCACGGGGCGTGGGTCCTCCCGGGGACGCCCGCACACCAGCCACGTGTCCCCCGTTGGGTCCGATGGGCACCGTGGCACTGACGGGCTCGTGTGCCGTGCTGCAAGTCCAGATGTCCCGCCTTGAGCCAGATTGCCGCGACAGCCGGCCGGAGCGTTGCCACGGTCTGTCCCGCGTGGTAGCATGTGGTCTTCTTTAGGGAGAGACGTGGAGAAGAGCAGACTGGCTAAGTCTGTGTCCACGCGCCGTGCGCCTGAGGCCGGCGTGGATCTGATCTCTCAGAGGAAGCCGTCCTGCGCGGAGGCCGAGCTGGGGCTTCCCGCTTGTTTGTGTTTCTTGTGGCTCCTCGTCGTCCTTCCCGAGGGTCCGCCTGGTCGTTGCAGGGCCCAGGTTGGCGAAGTGGATGGAGACCGTCCCTGGTCCTGTCGACTTTTAGGGATGGTATCTGTGCCTGCAGTTCCTCTCAGGATGCTGGATGTTTCCCTTTGTACCTCGTGGGGGGAGAAGGCCATGTCGAACTCACAGGCTTCCTCGTGGCCTTGCCACCACATAGCCCTGAGCCCCCCAGGGTGGGATGCCCTAGTGGGGGCGTGGGCGTGGCTTGCAGGGCAGAGGACTCGCGCAGCAGGGAGTTCTTGCTCTCTGTAGGAAGATGTAGCCACTTCCGCAGACTCAGCAGGTTCAAGGGAATCTAGGGATTCAAGATTTTGAAGCCTCACGTCCCCCTGTCAGCTGCCAGGAGGCCATTCTTTCCCTATCAGAGACAGGCCTCAGCCTTCTGTCCCGAGGCAAGAGACAGCAGCTTCTTTGGATGCCGTGGAGGATGTTCTCTGGCTTCCACGTTTAGTTTTTAAGTGTTTTCTCAGCTTTTGCGTTTTCTTCCAGAGGTGTCAATGAAGTTTAGTAAAACCCACAACTCGACTGGCCGTATCAGTGCTATTGCCCCCTAGATCTCCAGCACCAGCTACTGTCCAGTGCGTTCCCTTTCATGGTGCACCCTCCCACGTAGCTCCCGCCTTGCCGCCTTGTGCTCTGTCTCCCCTCTGCCACCGGTGTCGTGTGCTGTTGTCAGCCAGGTGGGTGATCCAGCTCCAAACTCCCGTTTTAGCATCTTGAAGCCACTCTAGCACCGGCTGTCACAGACTCGGTTCCTGTAAATCGAACTACGTGATTATTTTTAGGGTATCCCCTTGAGATCCTCCCCGTGGGGAGAGGGGGGGCAGAAGCAGGAGTGGGCACGGTGAGAAGTGGGCTGCGAGGCATTCCAGCAAAGGCCCCAGCCGATCTCGCGGGGTTCTCCGGAGCTGGGATGGCCCTTCAGAGTTGGCCAGAGTTGGGGCAAAGGGACTGGGCCTTTATGGTCATCAGCTAGTCATTGTGTGTGGGCTGCCTCTGAAAGGAGGCGTGACCGGGGTCCCAGATGACCGCGAGCCAGCTGAGGGCCGTCTGCTGACAGTGCTCCCAGCAGCCCTGCTGAAGGCTGTCTCTGGCGGGGGGCTTCTCCCGGTAGCCCTATGTCATGACTGTCAGACTCTGAGCTCTGACGCTTTTCCCAGTTTTCCCGTCTAGCCGTGTATCCAGTGTTAACTGACTAGCGTTTTGTAAGTTTCTGTCTTCAAAAGAGCTGAGGAGCATCAAGGTAGGAAAGGGGTGGAAATAGTGCAACCAATTGGATTTCTTTGTGGTTTCCCAAGACCTGGGCTCGCTAATACGGGAGCCACTGGCCATGGGTGGCCACTTAAAGTTAAATAAATGAAAATAAGAGTTGTTTGTTAGGCACGTGCGTCTGGTGGCTCCTGTGCTGACCAGGGCGGGTGCGGAACATTCCCGTCATCAGTGCCCAGCAGGCTGAAGGTTCTCAGGAACATCTCTGCAGGCGACTTCCAGCCTTAAACATCTGTCCTTTCCTTTGCAGTCTCCTTCCTGAAATAATGCATGCACGCTGCCTCCTTTTGCACAGTTTACTTGGAAGACTATTAGACCTTTACACGAAAATGCTGGTGCCTGCCTGATGTTATCAATATATATCCCAGAAATGTACCTAATAACCAAGGCATTTAAGATCTGGATGAGCTATCTCTTCTGAAAGATTGAGAGGCGTGTGTCTGTAGCCATTTGCCTTAGAAACAAATTCTTCAATAGCTAGGATGTTTTCTAAGACCCTATAGATCTTACCTAGTCACTAAGTGAAGCAATGGTGAGTAAAATTGGAAATCGCATTTAGTGATATTTTATCACATTTGTCTCTCGAGGAGGAAAGCCGAGCATCTGTGACTCCCGTGGATCCAGTTTTTCAAGCTCCAATTTCAAAGGCAGTTCAGCTGACTACGAACGATGCCATCAAAACCACTCTCCTGGTGGAATTGGACATTTCAGTAAGTTCCAGAAGCTGTGTCTGAGCCCCGTGTGCTGAGGGGCTGCTGGGGTCCCCACGCTCGGGAAGGAGGACGGTCTCTGGCCGACACCAGGCCCGCTCATTCTCGACCCCCCCATGTTTTCTCCCCACGTCACATCTGTTTTCTTTTCACTTTGGGGGTGTGTGGGGGTGGGGCTGCAATGAGGAGGGATCTGGGAGGTGAGTTGATTGGAGAGAACAGTGGCGCCACCTATAGAGTGTCTCTCACCTAGGAGAGAACAGCGTCCCCTCACTCAGTAAGCCATGACAAAATAGCAGCATCAGAGCGGCATTTCCGTTCGAGAAGAGCCCTGAGAGAGGCAGCCGGTCGTCGGAGGGGGGTCGGGAGCAGAGCTCAGACCCGGCCGGGCACCGACTGCTTCATTCCTCGTGGTCGTGGTGGCTCTCGTGCCTTGAGAATCCGGGAGAAGTCACGGATCCCTCCAGAAAGATGGTGATAAGCGTTCTCATGTAGTTTCAGGGGCACGTGCTGTGTCTCAGCTCCATCCACGAGCCACTGCCCGGCCCCTGCCCCAAACCACTGGCCTCCTGTGACCTCAGGGCCGGAGGCTCCAGAGTCCCTCAGCTGTGTATTTCGGTGGGGGTTCCGGGAAGGGGGTTGTGCTTTCAGAAAAGGGAGTCAGGACCGTCTGTAGATTTCGCCGAACTTCTGATAGGAAGAGAGAAATGACAGGCATCAAAACGAAGTGGTTTTGCTGGCATACGATTGAGTCGTTTCCCGTTCCTTTGGAAGTGTTGTTAAATATTCTGTGTATACCAAAACGTTTTCTTTTTCATTCTGTGTTACACTCTTGTCATAAAATGGTGAGGGTTGGCCGGTAGGTGGGTTCACGCCGTGTCCCTCGCTGGCCAGGGATGTGAGCACGTGTGGCCAGAGGCTCTCCGGATCCTGCACTAGTTCTGTGTCACTCTGTGAGTCGCCGTGGGGGGCACGTGGATCTTCCAGTCTGCGTTCATTCACAGCACAAAGCCAAGTGCTGTAACGTTTTCTGCTCAGTAAGGAGGAAATACAATGTCTCTCCTGCCCTGTTCTTCCCCGGAAGAAAAAAACTAAAGGAAATCGAGGACCAGTGCAGACAGCCTCAAGAAGTTTCTCTCGCTCGTTACATGCGTGTTTGCCTGAGAGGGAATTTTACGTTGATGATTAAAACGTTTACTGAGTCACCTTAAATGAGAAAGGTTTTAACATTGTAAAAAATACTCAAATGGTCGAAACAAAACACTGGGTAACTATGGAAGTTTTTTTCTTTAAAGTAACTCCTGAGGGGGCGCTTGGGTGGCTCAGTCGGTTAAGCGGCCCACTTCGGCTCAGGTCACGATCTCACGGTCTGTGAGTTCGAGCCCCGCGTCGGGCTCTGTGCTGACCGCTCAGAGCCTGGAGCCTGTTTCAGATTCTGCGTCTCCCTCTCTCTCTGACCCTCCCCCGTTCATGCTCTGTCTCTCTCTGTCTCAAAAATAAATAAACGTTAAAAATAAAAAATAAAAATAAAAAAATGTAACTCCTGAGGCCCCTGGCTGGCTCAGTCCATGGAGCATGTGACTCTTGATCTTGGAGTTGTGAGTTGGAGCCCTGCACGGGGTGTATGGGTTACTTTAAAAAAAAAAAAAAAAAAAAAAAAAAAAAAGTAACTCCTAATAAAAGGTTTGTTCAGTTGGGCTTATTTTTTGAAGTTAGAATCATTTTGTTTCTAGTTCCTGTTTTGAAATGAGAATATAATAAAAACATATTTTTGTTACCCCACAGCTCAAACACTTAACTCATATGTGCTTTTTTTTTCTTCCATGTTGGTTCTTCTCTAGAAAACAGATTTTTCCTATCAGCCTGGAGACGCCTTCAACGTGATCTGTCCCAACAGTGATTCTGAGGTTCAACACCTACTCCAAAGACTGCAGCTCACAGACAGAAGAGAGCACTGTGTCGTCTTGAAAATTAAGGGTGACACAAAGAAGAAAGGTACAGTCCCGATCTGTTATTTCTTAAGGTGTCATTGGACCAACGCATGGGAGGTGACCAGTGCAAGGCCCTCCTTCCCCAACCCTGTGTGATGGCTGCACAGGTGGCCTGAGGCCTGGCGCCCCGTCAGTGGGTGGGACACGGGCACGTGCTGGCCTGCCGGTTTCTTAACTTTTACACCCATCACACGGGGTGGGATGATCATGCATTTTCTGCTTACTGGGACACTGCTGGACAGGACACGTGAGTGTAACTGAGTCTGTTCGTTGGCTTTCTGCACTTAGCATTATTTTGTTGTGGAGTTCTACGAGAGTTGTCCTGCAGTAAACTTTTATTATATGGACCTTTTTAAGGTTTTCTTATAATGTGTATTTCTCATAGCATATTTATTGCTTATTTAGTATATAAAAATAGTTTTCCATAATTAAGGGGCATTATTTGTTTTTTCAGTTGTTTGCCTAGAATCTTGAACTGGAGTTTCATCAATTCTAAAATTCTTTTTGAGAATAATATGCATTGTTAATGGACAAGAGCCATATTTTGGTTTTTGTTTTGGTTGTTTGTTTGTTTTGGTCCTTGGCTTTGGATAATTTCCCTCTTGTTTGGTATACCTAGATTTGGTAGGTGTGGCTAATAATACTATTGAATTTATAATTCTTTTATTTATTTATTTTTGCAAAGTGGATTTTTTTTCCCTGTAAACATTTCGGGAAAATTTTTTGACTGGATAAACATTGCCACAAATCCTATTGTACCTTGCTAGCACGGTAATGTAAGGAATACAGGTAATTGTGTTTTTAAGGATGCAAAAACATTCTGTTCTTTATTTTTTGTGTCATGAACTCTTTCCTGTGTGCCTGAAAAGGAGCAGCCTTACCCCAGCACATCCCCGAGGGACACTCTCTCCAGTTCATTCTCACCTGGTGCCTTGAAATAAGAGCAGTTCCTAAGAAGGTACTTCTCTTTGGGTGACTATTTGCAAGTATACTTAGCTCTGTGTAAGATTCATTAAATCTGGTATCTGCCCTTTGAAGGCTTAGAAGATACGGCGTTCAAGGCATCTTTTCAAGAGTTTCCAAGCGTGTATGGTATTTTTCATGGACAAATATTTTTGGGGTTGTGCTTATATTGAAATTTTGTGTTTTCTGTTGAAATGACGTTTTTCTTATTCTTACCAGCCGCTAACTTGATGTGACACGTTAATCAGCGATTAAGGTGACCCCAGATGACCTTGTGTTCTCCTACTGCACAGGGACACCTTTTCTAATTGATGACAGGAAGCTTATGAGGGTGCAGACCTGTTGAATGTTGGGATCTCTTCCGGGTGAAAGCACACAGTCCCCTACTGTTAAATCAGAATTAAAGGATTCGGGTAGGTTACGGATGTCTAGATGAATGTGCAGAGAGAATGAACCACTAGGTGTCAGTAGGATGCCGGGAGCTGCGTTTCGAAGATGCTCGAACCTGATTTCTTCCAACTGCGTCCCTACACAGATCCAAATGGGGAAACTGCCGGCCGCACTTGCCAGTGAGCATGGGTGGTGCCTCCATCAGGGTGCCCTCCACAATGCCGTTTCTGCTCTCTGTCGTATTCGTCGTTTGTTGCATGCAGCCTTTGGGAAGCAAACTCCTTTAGAGAGAGGCTCAGCCCTGGATGTAATTTGAGTAAATTCAGAATTCAATGTGATGAGAACTTCCTGATTAAACACAGTACGTTTCACAATTTAGTTCAGCTCTACTTTTCCATACAGCGAATATACATAAACATATTTTTCCTTACTATAAAAGTAACATTCTCGCTGTAAAAATTCTGGACACAAAAATGAGGAACTCAGGAACTCAGGAGCTCGTGTACCCCAGCGTGGGAAGGTATCCTGCCTGCGACCCGTGCAGAGAAGTGGGGTGCTCGTTCACCCCACACGGTTTCCGAGTGCTCGGTGTGTGTTTGGTCCTGTGCCTGGCATCGTGAAGAAGGCTTGCAGTGTGTTAGTCCCAGGATAGTTCAGGCAGGGCTCCTGAGCTGAGCCACTGGAAACCCGTGACCCCTCACAAGAGGAGGGACCTCGTCCTTCCTGTTGGGGGGTCCAGGGCACGAGGTGCTTGAGCCATGGGGTGACAAGTAGGAGTGTCTGTTAGCATCTCATTTAGCACTGGAAACAGAGGACTCGCTTACTTGCTTTGTCCCTAAAGAACCCTGGAGTGGTGACAGCTGTATGTGCCATTTAACAGGTGTATATCCTTAAGAACCATCTCTATGTATGTCATGGTCCGAATACGTGGAAACCGGAAGTCGTTACTAGCAAGTTTGGTCTTTTGTCCGAGAGTTTGGACTTGGCTCTTTGAGGCTTGGGATTCAGGATGTCATTGCTTGGCTTTCTTTGTTTCTGTTCTCCTCCTCTTTCTGCAGTGAGTCTGAGGTGACTCAGAGAGTCTGTGTGCAGGAGGCTTCTCGATGCTCTGGCCCTGCCTGTCTTTGCAGCCTTTGTCCTGCGCCCCCATTTCCCTGCATGCTAGTGAACACGGCATGGCCCCGGGGAGCGTGCTTTTGCCGGCCGCCTGTGCCTTTGCGGAACCGCTGGCCGCTTCACCCTCCTGACCGTCTCTTCCACGGGGCCAGCTGTCGGCCCAGGCTTGGCGTTCCGGGACACCCTGGCTGCCGAAGCCCCTATCGGGGTAGTTGGCCTCCTGAGCACTCTCACGAGCTGGGAGCCCTTAGGGCAGAGCAGGGGTCGTGCCCAATGCCTGTTGTATAAAGGACTTACCAGTTAGCAGATGAGAGAAGTCTAGCTTGTGGTCATCGGCTAAAACAAGAACAGGTATTTTGTCTCGAGTTAAAATGAGGAGTTAACGAGACTCCTGATCACTGTTACTCAAGTACACCAGACGTGACATCTGAGGTCCTACTTGGGACTGAATCACATTTGTTTGGGAAACAGGAAAGGTGACCGAAAGTAGAACATGGGAGGGCACTTTCTTGAGCAGGCTGAATGAAAGCACATAGGTGCCAGCCAAGTTCTCTCTCCTGATTGCACACCTAGATGCGTGACCGGGCGCGTCCCCGGGTGACCAGGCGTGTCCCCGGGTATGTACTGACGGAAGATTCGCGCAGCCTGGCCCCGCGTTGTACTTTCAGCCTGCTTCCTCCTCTGGCCGCAGGCGATGCTGAGAGCCCTGGCGGAACACGCGGCCGGCCCAGACAGGCGCAGGCTTCACGAGCTGTGCAGCAGGCAGGGCGCCGCCGACTACGGCCGCTTCGTGCGGGACGCCCACACCGGGCTGCTGGACCTCCTGCTGGCTTTCCCATCCTGCCAGCCTCCGCTGGCGCTCCTGCTCGGTGAGTGCTCCTGGCCCTGCACCCCAGGGGGCCTCCCGTGGGTGCTCCCCGGCCCTGTGCCCCAGGGGCCCTCCCATCAGTGCTCCCCACCCCTGCGCCAAGGGCCCTCCCGTGAGTGCTCCCGGCCCTGCGCCCCAGGGGCCCTCCCGTGAGTGCTCCCCGGCCCTGTGCCCCAGGGGCCCTCCCGTGAGTGCTCCCCACCCCTGCGCCAAGGGCCCTCCCGTGAGTGCTCCTGGCCCTGTACCCCAGGGGCCCTCCCTTGAGTGCTCCCGGCCCTGCGCCCCAGGGGCCCTCCCGTCTGTCTGGCAGGTGGCAGGTGGGAGCGCGTCTCTGGGAGGGAGCCTCTGTGTCGGGGTCTTCCTGGAAGTGGGAAGAACCCCGCTGCCACAATGTTTATTTCCTTACTTCGTCCTTCTGCCATCATCACAATCGTCTGAGCTTCCTTGCAGCCAGTGGTCATTCTCCTTCTTTGGATTGGCCTTCAGCGTCTTTTCTATTCATTCAGCTATGGTTTGGAAAGTTTTTTTGGTCAGATTTTACCGAAAAAGGAGTTTCCCGAAGGAAACCAGGTTTTTCAAAGCTGATAGGCATCAGGTGTACGTGACAGAGGTTAAGGAGGTGGGTGCTCTCTGTGCAGAACACAGAGGTGTCGCCGCTGGGCACGTCCAGTTCAGGGCGCTCCCAGGGCGGCAGGGGCCCCCGTGTCGTACCGGCACGTGCCGCCTCGTGCAGGGAGCCTCCGGGCTTGAGGCTTGGGTGAACTAGCCACAGAATGTCCAAATGTAGGATTACCTTGATTTTCATCCACACTGTCTCTTGGGGTCTTTGTTCCAACAGAAGAGAGAAGACCTCCCTGAGGAACTGTGTGTCAGGGAGGGACTTTCTGCAGCCTCCGTGGGGACCACAGACGTGTACCAGGGATGGTGACGGAGAAGTGTGCAGGAGTCTTAGACACGTAGTACTTTCCTGTGCTTGTAGTTTTGTCCTCTCCTAGCTGTTTTCCTGTGGTGATAACTAGGAAAACCTTTAGAATTGCATTATCTTTGGTTCCAGGAAAACGTATATCCTGCTTCTCACTGTTAGGCCACAACGTGCCCCGTTGTCCCGCAGAATTAGCTGTGTGCTCCTCTATAAGTCAGATTCTGCTTTATTTCCCTTCTTCTTTTTTTAAGTTTATTTATTTTGAGGGTTTTGAGGGAGAGAGAATACACGTGCATGAGCGGCGAGCAGGGCAAGGGCAGAGAGAGAGAGAGAGATAGAGAGAGAGAGAGAATCCCAAGCAGACTCCACACCCAGCGTGGAGCCGTGAGATCATGACCTGAGCGGAAATCAAGAGTCGGACATTCAACTGACTGAGCCCCCCAGGTGCCTTTTTCCCTTTTTCTTAGTACTCCTTTTCCTTGTCCTCAAAATGGTGAAGTTTCTGAGTGAGGCAGCTCCTCCCACTTCCCCGTATTCAAAGGGATGCTCCTCCCCTTCCCAGTGGAGTCTGTGGAGGGAGAACAGGGGTTGGGAGAATAACCAGAACATGTGTAGACAAACTGTAAGAAACTCTTGTAAAGCTCCCCAGCATATGAGAATAGGTTTCTGTTCTTTTCAGCGATTTGCTGTCTTTTAACTTCTGTATAGCATTTATTACACAGTTATGTAGAAAATGAGTAAAGGCATTGAGGCTTAAAAAATTAGATTATTGGGGCGCCTGGGTGGCTCAGTCGGTTGAGTGTCCGACTTGGCTCGGGTCATGATCTCACAGTTGGTGAGTTTGAGCCCCTTGTTGGGCTCTGTGCTGACAGCTCAGAGCCTGGAGCCTGTTTCGGATTCTGTGTCTCCCTTTCTCTCTGCCCCTCCCCCGCTCATGCTCTATCTCTGTCTCTCAAAAATAAATAAACATTAAAAAATTATTTTCCAGCTTCTTTAAAGAAATTGAATGTATCTAAAGCTTATATTATGTTGAGCCCTTTTTAAGCCTTATTCTGTTATTTGTTAAATTTTAGAACAGGTCTTTCCCAGTTTTTACTAGAGAACTACTAAACGTATAACATTGAACACAAAAAGTTTCAGAGTTTGTTAGTGGACAGTTAGGTATTCAAGTAGTGAATCTTTTTTTTTTTTTTTTTTTTTTTTTTTAATAAAATTTATTGTCAAATTGGTTTCCATACAACACCCAGTGCTCATCCCAAAAGGTGCCCTCCTCAATACCCATCACCCACCCTCCCTTCCCTCCCACCCTCAAGTAGTGAATCTTTGACTTTTTTTTTAAGTTTATTTACTTTGAGAGAAAGGGAGAGTAGGGAAGGGGGGTGTGTGGATGTGGGGGAGAGAGAGAATGACAGAGAGAGGGAGAGAGAGAGAATCCCAAGCAGGCTCTGTGCTGCCAGTGCAGGGCCCAGCTCGGGCCTCAGACTCACAAACCATGAGCCATGACCTGAGCCCAAATCAAGAGTTGGTTGCTTAATCCACTGAGCCACCCAGCTGCCCCTGACTCTTTGACCGACTTTTAAAAGAGCACCAATGTATTTGGAAACCACTGGGTTCTGGATAACTTAAAGGTTTTACCACTACATTCCCATTATCTTCTTACTATATAAATATAAGAAGGAAAAATATTTCAAGCCTAAGTATTTCCCATAATCCTTAACACCCTTAATCTTTTGGGGGTCATGATCTTATTTGAAATACGAAAACTCTGGACACTTCTCAGAAAACTGCACACACATAGCGAATTTAATGAGTTTCTTGATTCTGAAGCCCCTTCATGGATGCTTTTATTATCCTTTGGGTTAAGAAGCTAGCCTTAGAAAGACACGCTGATTTCCAGTTAAAGGAATGCCACGTGTCTGGTTTTTAATGTGAGGAATTGGAAAAAGTATTCAGTCATAATTTGCTTAGTCACAGTGAATTTACACATGCTCTAAAATATGATTTAGAGTGGGAGAGAGCCAAAGCATAAGAGACTCTTAAAAGCTGAGAACAAACTGAGGGCTGATGGGGGGTGGGAGGGAGGGGAGGGTGGGTGATGGGAATTGAGGAGGGCACCTTTTGGGATGAGCACTGGGTGTTGTATGGAAACCAATTTGACAATAAATTTCATATATTGAAAAATAAAAAATAAAATACGATTTAAATGCAAACATGTTATTTTGGGTATTCGAAATAAAAAATAGGCATCAAACTCAGACTTGAATTTTGACAAACCCTTACATATAATTTTTTTTTCAGTAGCAATGAATTCATTGCTTGTTTTTATATTCTTTTTTCTAGAGCATCTTCCTAAGCTCCAGCCCAGACCATATTCGTGTGCAAGGTACTGATATTTACTAACACATAGCATCTCTCTCCCAAAATATTGTGAATCTCCGACTTCTAAGTCCTTATTAGTTCCAAATTCACCCGGTGGAAGTTTAACCTGATTTGTGGAAGACAATAGCGGGGACACGATAGGGAATGAAGGAGACCCGTCTTGGGTCTCTGGTCCTGCAGGAGCGCAACCACGTTTAGTCCCTGGGCTGCAACCACATTCCCCCATATGAGGCCACAGTCGCCCGGGCCTCACCTGCTGCCTGGAGTGCTGGGCCAGGCCACCTTCGCTGGGTAACAGAGGCCGCCAGTGAAGAGATGAAAGGTTGCAGAGATCTTACGGAGTCTCGAAGCAAACAGGGAATTGGAATCTCACAAGATGGGGGGCAGGAGGACGGGAGCTTTTAAGGAGCAACAGATCGCTTTTCCCTGAGGAGTTAGAAGGCAGCTTAGAGCCCAGAAAGAAACCTCCCTGTGTCCAGTAAGAAAGGCTGAGTGTAGCCTGTATGATCAGTCCTGATACAAAGTTTAAAAGTAACCTGTGTGTCTCTGCAGCTCAAATCTGTCTCACCCGGGGAAGCTTCATTTCGTTTTCAACGTCGTGGAGTTTTTGTCTCCCACCACGATGGAGGTCCTGCGGAGGGGCGTGTGCACAGGCTGGCTGGCCACAGTGGTCGCGTCCATCCTTTGTCCAGACACGCAGGTGTCCCCTGCAGAAGGCGGGCCAGCCCCTGCTCCTGAGGTACCGGGAGTGTGCAGTGTGGGCGTTCTTAAAATGATGCTGTTTGCCTGATTCGTTGAAAAAACAACGTGGTCTTCCCTGGCATCGTCCGTTACTGTGCAGTTTATTCAAGGGAAAATTTTTGCCATACTTGAATTTTAGAATCTCTTTCCTGGGAAGTCAGGAAGACATTACCTGCGTTCCATGTCCCTCTCAAATATTTAAAGTATGAATTTTGTAAAATACAGTCTTTTCTCCTTCCTTGTCCTGTGCGTAGAAAAGAAGGCCTTTCCTGCCAGTTGGCACAGGAAGAGTCCAGGACCATACTGAAGGCAGGTGTTGAGGTGTGCAGGCCAGAGCCTGTGTCCCAGATAAGTCCTTAACTTGGAGTCAGTCGACACCCAGAGATTAATTTTATAGCCTTTAGTTTTGGGGTACTAGAGGTTGTTTTTTTTTTTTTTTTTTTAATTTTTTTTAATGTTTATTTACTTTTGAGAGAGAGAGCACAAAGAGAGGGAGAGACAGAGAGAGAGGGAGACAGAATCCAGAGCAGGCTCCAGGCTCCGAGCTTTCTGCACAGGGCCCGACGTGGGGCTCGAACCCATGAATTGTGAGATCGTGACCTGAGCTGGAGTCAGACTCCCACCAGACTGAGCCACCCAGGCACCCCTAGGGTACTAGAGTTTCACCCTATTTCTTCCCTTTTTGTCACAGATGTGGTATAGAATTCGAATTAGTGCTGTTAATGTGAAGGCATAATGTGGCAAAATGGCTTTTTAAACACACGGGAGAAAAACGTGACTCGATTTTGTGAACTGTGGACACTTTTACATCTGGACTTAGTGCCCATCCTTCGTGTTTTGATACAGCATGGGCAGAATCTCACTCAAGACTGTGGCGAAAGGAACAGTTTAAAGTCCCTGCTCGCCCACAAGGATGGTTGAAATTAAACAAAACATTTCAGGCTTTATCACGAAGTCGTCTTTCTCTGTGGTATTGAAAAAAAACGTACCTGTCATTTGTAGCCTTATCTTAGGACAGATGTGGTCGTTGTAAGTTATTGCAGTGGAAGAGTTCGTGCCCTGAGGGGGTAGTAAGACTCGGTGTATACTTGAGAGGGCTTGTGGGAAACTGCTGCTTGAAGTTGCCCTTTACTGCGGTATTTTGCCAGGCTGCTGCCTGGATGGAGGCGTCTGAGAGAGAGACCCCGTCTCCTCCCCTGTGCCCTGTACTCCTGGGTTCACGCATCAACAAAATATTAACCTAACACAGTGTTCTTCTTTTTGTTTTTTTTAATTAAAAATATTTTTTTTTTCAACGTTTATTTATTTTTGGGACAGAGAGAGACAGAGCATGAACGGGGGAGGGGCAGAGAGAGAGGGAGACACAAAATCAGAAACAGGCTCCAGGCTCTGAGCCATCAGCCCAGAGCCTGACGCGGGGCTCGAACTCCCGGACCGCGAGATCGTGACCTGGCTGAAGTCGGACGCTTAACCGACTGCGCCACCCAGGCGCCCCTAAAAATATTTTTTTTAATGTTTATTTTTGAAGGAGAGAGACAGGGCGTGAGCAGAGAGAGAGAGGGAGACACAGAATATGCAGCAGGCTCCAGGCTCTGAGCTGTCAGCGCAGAGCCGGACGCGGGGCTCCAACTCATGAGCCGAGAGATCATGACCTGAGCCAAAGTCGGATCCTCAACCGACTAGGCCACCCAGGCACCCCGGTTTTGAAAAGAAATACTACAATACCGACAGGACCGTACTATGTCGTACAATCCTATGAAAAGAGATGATCTCCAGAAAGCTGAACATGTGTGCGCCACGCATATCACAGCCACTCAGCACGGGTGCCTTTTACACATTCTTTCCTCCCTTCCACCCTTTTCTTGCTCCTTTCTCCGCCTTAACAGATCTTTTATTGTAGGCTCCTCAGTGTTGAGGCATTAGAAGTACCGGGAAAAGGACACGATTTCAACTGTGCTGCTTAGCACACGTTTTATTAGGAAGTGTAGAGACTTAAGGGTCACGTGACCCACCCCACACCCTCCCCGCGCGGGTAGATGGGACAACTGTGACAGACGCCCCCTGTCCCTGGGAGGCGTGGACCGCCCCTCCCGACGGTGTGTGGCCAGATCACGCTATGAGGCTCGAGCGGACAGGATGCGTGCCTGGCCCGGCGGGAGCTCCCTGCCGGTGCGGCTGTGATAGGAGGACGGGACGCCACGGGTCAGGGACGCTGCTGGGGCTTGGAAGTGGGTGAAGCTGGTCTGTGGTGCAGAGAGCTATAGCCAACCTGTAGCCTTACAGGAGAGCCAGGAAGACGTGTGGAGGTGTTGTGAGCCGTGTGGGGTCTGCTGCAGCGAGAGTGGACCGATGCTGGTTGCCTTGCAGTCCCTGTCACCAACACACTCCTGTCATACCCGGTGTATCCTGTTTTGTTTTGCCTCACGGGTCTTATTACAGACCAATGTCTGATTATCATCTCTTGTCCCGAAAATGTAAATCCTCGGAGACAGGGATCTTGTTTTGTTCATTTCTGTATCCATAGTGCTTGTCCTATTGAGTACCGGCAGGGAGACTCATACGTGAATGAGTCAAGGCCAAGGTAACGTTAATGACTAGAATGAGAGCACGCATTCACTCACAGCTCTGCTGGTTCTTTGTTTAAAAAGTACAGTGTTCATCCCGTTGATGAACCTCGTATGATTTTCCTTCCACCGAAGGAGAAAACGTGTATAATTACACATGGGTGTGTAGAGCAGTTTCCCATTACCCGGTATAACTTCTGCACAGAGCAGAGTGAGACTGGAACTGAAATATATTTAGAAGTTGATTCCTTGTAAGTATTTCTGGCACACAGTTTAGAAGAACAACCTTTGGACATTTTAGCAAAAAGGTTGTATTTATCTGTGTATTTGGCTTACTTATTCTTCCCCTTTTGCAGACACATAACATTGACCCCAGATTAACAAATACAGCACGATTCTCTAGCATCTTTGGAGCAAACCTCAGCTTTTTCCTTCAGTTGCCTAATTTGCACTGGAAACTTTCACTCCATCTTGTTAATCTTCGTTGCCCCTTCGTGTGTGAACACAGAGAATCCTGTCTTCAGGTTTTTGTGCATTTCTCCATGATATATATAATGGGTTGCCTACTAGAAAGCAGATCTTATCCACGGGCCCAGGACAAGAATGTGATTGTATCTGTTCAGTGTTCTACCTTCAAAATATACCTGTCATTTTTAAAGCACCTTTGATTTCGACGGAAAGTAAAACTTTGCAAGACAGGCTTGTGTTTTTCTCTTTGGTGGTGGAAATGTTCATGGTTTCAGTAAGATCTGATGCTGCTGTTTAATTTCTCTAGCAAAGATCATCTTGCTTACGTACCTTTGTCTAGGTTTTCTTTCAGACTCACGAGCATTGGTTTAATATTCCAGATCTCCATCTCTCCTCGAACGACCGGTTTTTTCCACTTACCGAGTGACCCTGCCGCCCCCGTCATAATGGTGGGTCCGGGAACTGGCATAGCACCCTTCATTGGTTTCCTGCAACACAGGTGTGTGCTTTCTTTGACTAGTGAGAAAATGTATCCCTTGTGATACTGACTAGAAATACAACAGAGCACCTTTTTTGTTTCTGCACTGACTTTTTTGGATATTGGACTTGGGTTGTAAAATTTTTATTTTAAAAAATTATTATCAAATGTGTGATCGCATAGCGTAATTTGTCACCATGGGAAAAGTAAATCTGCTGTCTCCCAGAGGTTTCGTTTTGTGTTAGAAGCTCCCTTTTTACGGCAGCACTTTATTTTTCTTTTTTTTCCCCCAGCTGCACGTAGTTTATAACGTGTAGTTGGGGACAGATTTCAGGCACCACTTTCTGTTGTGATGATGTGCGCACTGTCCCATGTGTCCCTTAACTAGATAATCCTGCTACTGACGGAGATTCGCTTACACCAAAGGTTCAAAGTTGAACCCAAATGTCAGTAATTTTCAGCAGATTGATCTGAATAGATGTGTCTTCGTATCCGTATAGAACTACTTGATGTAAAACGAGTTGTCCTTCTCTCCCTCTCTGTGAAATCACGAACAATTCTTTTTGTGTGCTGGTCTCCACATAGCGGTGTACTATCCTGTGGACAGAGTCTTTTTGTTGTTTTTACTTTGTTTTCGTTTTTTCCTCAAGGAAGCAGAGAGGAAGGGCAGACGTGGCCGGCTCGTCTCATCGCTGTGTCATTTCTGAAACAGTTCTCAGCAGATCGTTCTCTTGCTTAAAGCCCGGGGCCACGTTTCCATTCCATTAATTGAGAGTTAATTTTATTCACAGAGTCGCTATTAATATTGAATGTAGAAGTCAGTGTAGGTTTCACACTGTGATGTTCTGGGTCATCCTCCTAGATCCCCACGAAATGCTCGTAGGTGCCTGTAGCCCACAGGTAATGCCTGTTGTAGTGGCTGCTGGAGGGACCGGGGATCCCTGGGAACATGGCACAGTGGTCACTCAGTGACTGCAAACCCTGCCTCGGTTTCTTGGGGGTATTTCCTGACCTAATAGCTTGGTTTTACATATATATATATGTATGTATATATGTATATACATATATATATATACGTATATATATATATATGTATATATATATATGTATATGTATATATATATGTATATATATATATGTATATATATATATATATATATATATATATTTTAATGCTTGTTTATTTTTGAGAGACAAAATGTGAATGGGGGAAGGGCAGAGAGAGAGGGAGACACAGAATCCAAAGCAGGTTCCAGGCTCCGAGCTGTCAGCACAGAGCCCAATGCGGGGCTCGAATCCATGAACCGTGAGATCATGACCTGAGCCGAAGTTGGACGCTTAACCAGCTGAGCTGCCCAGGCACCCCAGTTTTACATATTCTTTATGTCCAACATCTCCACTTTCTTTCTCACGTAGAGAGAAACTCCAAGAACAACATCCAGAGGGACACTTTGGAGCAATGTGGTTGTTTTTTGGCTGCCGACATAAGGAAAGGGATTATTTATTCAGGTACGACACAATTCTAGTATTCTGATTCTAGGCTTTCTCAGCTTGAAAGGATGAACTTTCAAGTAACTCATATACCGTATTTCAGAGAAGAGCTCCGACACTTCTATAAGCGTGGGATCCTAACGCACTTGAAGGTTTCCTTCTCGAGAGATGCTCCTGTCGGGGAGGAGGAAGCCCCAGTGAAGTATGTGCAAGACAACATGTGGCTTCACAGCAAGCAGGTGGCCAGGGTCCTTCTTCAGGAGAGCGGCTACATTTACGTGTGTGGGTGAGTGGCCGTCAGGCTCAGGGGCCGGGTCGGCGAAGACAGTTGATGATACTTATTAAGTGAACCAGGGACTGTTAACCTAGGTGGGTAGGGATGACTGATTTGATTCCTAAGTACAGGAATAGGAATACAAGTTCTAAAATGATTTTAACATACATTTAGCAGCCAAGATGTTGTCATTATCCGAGAAATAGAAGTGAAAATTAATCTTTGCTTTTCAGAATGCCATGTGCCATATTGAATACATGTTTTAGCCTCTAGAAGTTCTTTTTGGTATTAAGACGTTAATCATTGAACTTGCAGTGTCAGGACTGATTTTGTTGTATCCAAGAATATGTGACGTGTGCAGCTAACCTAACTTAAGGAAAACTCTGGTTTTTTACTCTGAGAATGTGAATCTAAAGATCCTTTTTTTCAAGGCATAATTTATGTCAAAGTTGACCTAAGCCAGGAATTTTCTTTGTTAAGTTTTATTTACTTTTTGAAGCAAGATCTATTATAGAAATCCCAAAATTGCCATAAAAAATAAAAATTTGGGGAACTTACCAACTTGTCAGTGGAATTAAAAAAAACTGCTAAATAGAAAGGACTTTTGAAGTGAGAAGTAGTTGTTTTTAATTCTAACACATCCCTGGCATTTATTTATTTATTTTTAAATTTTTATTTATTTTTGAGAGAGAAAGACAGGGTGTGAGCCAGGGAGGAGCAGAGAGAGAGGGAGACACAGAATCCAAAGCAGGCTCCAGGCTCTGAGCTGTCAGCACAGAGCCCGACGCAAGGCTCGAACCCACAAGACATGAGATCATGACCTGAGCCGAAGTTGGATGCTTAACCGACTGAGCCGCCCAGGTGCGCCCACATCCCTGGTGTTTAAAACATGTTGTAAATCACCAAGTCAGGTTTTTTTGTTTGTTTGTTTTGTTTTGTTTTTAAACTGTGATACCGAAGAAGAAATACTGGTACAGTGATCTGGAATAGATATAATTGAAACAGGTTTTATAAAACAGAGCTTTTTCTATTGACTTCTCATGACCTGTGGTGATAACGTCTATTCTGTCTTATTGTTAAAAAAATTGGTTTTGACCGCTGAGTTGATTCTGTGACCTATTAATGGATTTTTGACTCTCTGCTTTTGGTTGATAAAGGCAGAGATTCTGGACATGATGTTGGTTTACATTTTCATTTAGCTTTTAGAGAAGTATTTGACCTTCACTTTGGAGAGTGCAGAGCTGTCAATGATGAGGAATAGGCTGGAGTTTTAGATGCAGCTCGAACTACTAGAGGCAAAGTCAGTTGCACAAGTCTACGGATAACTGATAATTGAGAACTTGGGGGATATCTTACATGTCCAGAGTCTTAAAATATTAACTCAAGAATAGTTCTTTACTCATCACTGGTGCCTCACTTTCCCATCTGTGCAGTGGAGTTGATAATGTGCATCATGGTGGTCTGTGGTCAGGGCTCAGGACGAGACCCCGTGGTGCCCTCATGCGGACCAGCCCCTCAGCAGGAGTGATCTTGTCCCTCAGCCCAGGGACCACTGTCCCAAGCCGGGAGCCTTGTGCTGCTGACAGTCAAGAGGACAGTGGAGACCAGGAGGTGTGGCAGCTGCAGCCACTGGCGCCACGGGGAAGCCACTGGCGCCACAGCCACTGGCATCCACGCTGTGGGGATGAAAACTCCGGTGCAGTGGTGGAGGGTGGAGCACGACCAAGTCGAGGTGGCCCCTGGAGACGCCTTTCTCAAGAAGTGTTACCGCAAGGGCAGGACAGGTTCTGTTCCCGACATCTTGGAGTCCTGCCTGACACTTTGTTTTTTTTTAACTTGTTTGTTTTTAAGAGCGCATGTGTGCAGGTGCGTGAGCGAGCGGGGGAGGGCAGATAGGGAGGGAGGGAGGGAGAAAGAGAATCCCAAGTGCCGTCAGCGCAGAACCCAACATGAGGCTCGATCCCAAGAGCTGCAACATCATGACCTGAGCCAGAATCAAGACTCAGACGCTTAACTGACTGAGCCACCCAGGTGCCACCAGCGTCCTGTCTGGCACGGTTCAGATGTGGAGTGATAAGTGTAGCACATTCCCTGCCCCCAAACAGCTTACTCCCTGCTGGGAAAGCCACATCAGCAGGTGGTTGGAGGGGACTGCAGGGGCACAGGAGGGTCACCTCACCCTGTCCTGTAAGTGAATAGGCTAAAACATGTCGAAGCACTTAGAGCCAGGCCCACAGTTAATGTGTCTGTTAATATTTGTGTGTGTGTGTGTGTGTGTGTGTGTGTGCGCGCGCGTGTGCACAGGCATGTGCGTGTCCATATAAAGGCTTGTAGGTGGAAACCTGGTTGCCCTTGGGAATGCAAGTTCCGCCGTGTGCCCAGAGAATGAAGTGGGGGGCTGAGGGCCATGAGCAGAGCTAGGTTTATGGGGTCCTGAGACCTTGGACTTGGCTGCTCCTGGAGCAGGGGCGCCTTTGAGGGTTTCCAGCTGGCAGTGATCAGCTCTGAGGTTTGGATGGGTCACTGGTGAAGGCCTGACAGCTGACGGGCTGGGGCACCTGTTGGGTCGCTTCCCAGAGAGACAGAGGGAGGACCAGGGTGGGTGACGGTGGAGTCCGTGGGATTAGATTTGTGAATTACAGAGGCTTCGGTGAAAATTCTTGTTTCCTAAACACTGACGCTATTATTCCTTTTTCTAGAGATGCAAAGAATATGGCCAAAGATGTCAATGATACCCTTGTGGAGATAATAAGCAAAGAGACTGGAGTTGAGAAACTAGAGGCAATGAAAACATTGGCTACTTTAAAAGAAGAAAAACGTTACCTTCAGGATATTTGGTCATAAAATCAAAAGAAAAGAAAAGAGTGGTGCTTTTTTGGCTGAAAGCGCTAAAAGACAATTTCACTGAAACTGAGACTTTGAATTTTTAAAACTAAATTAAAAAAGGTTTCTTGGAGGAGGTAGGGCAGGAGCGGATCACTTCCCATTACAGCAGACTTCCGGTTTGGTTTTCCGTAAATGCCCCTGCTGCTCAGCACACCGCGCTTCAGCCCCTACACTGGCGCCTCCCGGGCCGGCCACTGCGTCCTGGGGAACGTCACACGTCCCTCCGTCCGTTCACAGGGCGTCTGTCTGTACGCGACGAGGCTTCCCAGGACAGGGCGTGGGCCCTAGAGCCGAGCGCGCGATAGTTAAAGCTCGTGAACTTAATGTGGCAGTTTTTATAAACAAGGTGAAAATAATTTATTCTTACGTGAACTCTACCGTAAAGAATATTCATGTATTAAAATGAACCGTGTGTGGTGTGTGATTACTTGTGGACACAGACAGTCCCTGACGTCCGACGTTTTGACCTTACGGTGGGTGAGAGCGGCTCGCATCCAGTAGAAAGTGGACTCTACAGTTCCAGTTTTGCTCTTCCCCGGGTCGGGGACGAGTGATGTCTCGCTCTCTGGTTTGCGGGACGTGGCGGAGTCCCCAGGCCCGGCCGCCGTCTGTACCCGCGCAAACGTTTTGTCTCTTTCGGTGCAGCGCTCGGTAAATCGAGGGGGTCGGCACTAAGCTGCACCTTCAGGGCTCACGTCCGTGCGGGCGCGCGTGTGAGGTTGGCCGGGCTGAGCGGTGACGTTCGGTAGCTTAGGCGGATTAAATGCTTTTCGACTTAACGAGGTTTTCAACTTAGAATGGATTTGTTGGGCTGTAACCTCACTGTAAGTTAAGGAAGATCTGTATAACCTCGCCAACTGATTATTTATTGCCAAGACTGTATTTCTGATAAAAAAAATACTAAGGTAATGCTTATAGAGATTTTTTTAAATGACTTTAAAAATGTGACCTATATTTTAAAATTCTATTTTATCTGACTTACCACAATTGCTTCTTAATATCATGGTTCCAGAATTTAGGGATATTTGCATAGTTTACAGCTGTAAGCAAGTACATATTTTAGTAAAACTACACCTCCATTCCCCCCTCCCCCCCCCCCCCGTTCGTCTCCTCTGCTCCTTTTGGCATATTTTTTAGTTTTTCTACATTATTTTAACCCCATGCCATCACTCAAATTGTGTCCTAGGCTTAAAATACCTACTTAAATTAGTGTCCTTGTGTTCTAAGAATGCCTACTGCGGTCTGGTATTTATATCCCCCCACCCCCATTCATGTGTTCCCGTGCTAACTTCCATTGTGATGATAGTAGGAGGCGGGGCCTCTAGGAGGCACTTGGGTCCCGATGGTGGAGCCCTCAGGAATGGGATCAGTACCCTGACACGGGAGGCCCCCCAGAGCCCCCTGGCTCCTGCCTGGGAGGGGGACACGAAGCCCGCAGTCTGCGGCCAGAAGAGGGCTCTCTCCAGAGTCGGGCCCCACTGGCACCCTCCTCGTGGACGTCTAGCCTCCGGAACCGTGAGAAATAATGGTTTCTAAGGCACCCGCCGTCTGGTGTGCTGTTCCAGCCGCTCAAGAGCCTACGACAGCTCCCAGTGACAAATTCTTGTAAAATTTGTCAGTACAGAAAAAAAAACGTAAAAGGGTATGATTAATTTTTCTAGGCTCTGGTGTTCACTGGTTTTTTATTCAAGAGATTGGCATTTATAAAACAAATCTACCTGCCACAGGTTCCTGGTCATTTTGAAAAATAAATAATGTTAAGATTTGATAAAGCTTTATGCCTGTTTGTTACATTATTCTCTAGTCTTATTTCGTATATTTTATAACAAATCTATTTAACCTATTATTTTATAGATTTAGAATTATATATAGAATTATATTATTCATATATAACAAATTTATATTTAAACAAATCTAAAAAAAACAGAACCTATCAAACAAATCCAGTTAAAGACTAAATGACAAGCACGTGCTTGTATATATCAGCCAAAAAGGACTTAAGATGAGAACGTTGAAAAGGGCAAAGCACCACGTTCTTTACTTTTTAAAACTGTAACAAGAGGTAACAAGAGCTCGTGTTCCCCTGCCCATATTGTCTATACCGTGACCCGCAACTGCCCTGTGAAGAGAAAGTGACAGGCCACCCCGGTGGTGCTGGAGCCCATCCTGAGCCGTCTTGTCTGCATACGGCCTCCAGGTTAGTCCTGTTAGACGCTGCTGGGTGTCAGGTGTTAGAGCTGGTCAGTCAGCTCCCTCACAGCCTCGCCAGTGAGTGATGGTGAAGATAGGCGTCAGCTCAGATCCTGTGCCGTGTTTATTAAAAGCGTGTTCGCGATCCGACACACCACGGCTCCTGGAGCCTGTTACGTCAGCTTAGTGGGGTTCCGGGTCTCTCTCTCTAGATGGTCCACGGCGTCTTCCAGGAAAAGTTGCGAGGTGGTTTTGATGTGCCAGGGGCAGGATTTTGTTCCTCCTGACGCCGTGAGCTGCCCTCCAACCCAGTGGGGACACGGGGCTATTTTAGGGCTAAGTCTCAGGCACTACCCAAGGGCCTTGCTAGATGGTCTGACCTTTGCGGGTGGCGAGTACCTCTGAATTACTCTGTCCAGATTCCGTCCTATCTGGAGCACCACTGGTGTTACCAGTAAGAGATGCTTCCTAACCTCAGTTGTTCTAACGAGCCGATCTCAGACCCATTACTTTGAGTAACGACGCTGATGAGTGAAAGCCAGAACTTGGGGTAGCTCTCTGCAAAGGGGGTTTCTCACTAGAAAGCCGACTGGGCCCAGGAGGTTCTTCACTCTGTGTAGCACATCTGTATGTCTGTCCTGATGGATTCTAAACTGAATCAGATTGAGAAAAAAAAACATGAGAATTTGAGCTTGATAATTAGAAAACTGGGTGTATGTGCCACATCCGACAAACTGGGACCTTCCTTGCTTTGAAATACACCTGAAACTTAAAATCGATTATGAACGAGGCCAGAAGAGAAAACAGGTTGCATAACATAAGGCATCGTTCTCTGACCCTTAGGGGGTTAAAAATGAACTATAAAAAGTAACCCACAGAGAACATCGTAATTTTAAACACCTGCAAATGATCCATAGCATAGGAGGAAATAAAACCGGATTACGGAGTATCTGGGGCGGATTTCTTTTGAAGGACTAAATGTACCCGTGGGGTGCAGCCAGAACGGTACCCAGAGGGGAATTTCATCCACTTCACAGATACTTGAAAGTATACTTTTTCAGGTACTGCTCAAAGTACTGTGGCTACAGCAGTGAACACAACAGATGAAATGCCTCTGTTCCCAGGAAGCTTGCGTTCTTACGTTGAGGAGAGACAGCAACGAATAAATAGACGTACCGGTTGTACGTGTCTGAGAAGGAGGTGGAGGCTACGGAGAGAGTGGTCTGGAAGAGATCTCGTGTACCGGCAAGTAGAACCTCACTGGGAAGGGAAAGACTTGAGAGGGACAGGGAGCCAGCCGTTGTGGATTTCCTCAGGCCGAGGGGACAGGACAAAGGCCCCGATGTAGGACAGTGTCGCAAATGTGAGGAACAGAAGAGACAAGGGGAGGTCTGACTGTGCATGCCCTGAGACTGTTGGAGATGATGGTGTTTCCTCTGAGTGTCTAGAAAGCCACTTGGCTGGAGGAGTGACCTGATCTCGCTCCGCTCCTGAGAGCTTCCTCTGGTCGAGACTGAATTGAAGGGGTCCCAGGTTGGAACAGCGAAATCGCATAGAGAGCTGACGTGATAGAAAGGGTCACGAGAGTCAGAGATCTTAACCAGTATCTGCCTTTACTAACGTCAGGTGTGCAGGGAATTTGAGGACGTCGGGGAGGTGCAGAGACATCTAGGCCCACCTCCCCTATTCCTCCATGGTACCGTAGGCCCTGGCTGAGATTCAGCACATGCGTGTGTTACATAAGGGGGGCATCACTTACACAAGAGGGCTGTTTAGATGATGGAATGTCTTCGCGTGACCAAAATTACACAGCGAATGTAACATTTTCTGGAAAGCCAAGCCTCGTAAAGCTTACATCCTCGCTTTATTTCTAATGAGCATGCTGGACCAACCAAGGATTCAGTAATTACGTTAAATGTACTAAACAAGTAAAAATATTTTTTTTTTCCTTTTTAAAAAATGTTTATTTATCTAGAGAGGGAGGGAGAAAGGGACGGGGCGGGGGGCGGGGGGAGGGGGGGAGACCAAACAGGCTCTAGGCTCAGTGCAGAGCCCAACACAGGGCTCGATCCCACAACCATGAGATCATGACCTGAGCTGAAATCAACAGTTGGACGCTCAACTGGCTGAGACACCCAGGTGCCCAATAAGTAAAAGAATATTAAGCAAACCCATGCAGATGCTGTTTAGAAGACACGCTGTCTGAAAGCTTGGAAAAGGACGTGCTGTGCAAACAAAGCAGATGCAGTGAAATCAACATAAAAAGAAAAGTTCAAGAAACGCTAGTGGAGATATGTTCACGGTGATTAGAATGAATAAGGACATGAAAATCCTAAGTACATACGCACTTAATAACAAGCCTCCAAAATATATACACTTGTCAGAAAAGCTAAAAGGAGGAAAAGCCAAATCTAAAATCTGAGTTGGGTGGGCGCCCGAGTGGCTCACTTGCTCAAGCGGCTGCCTTCGGACCAGGTCATGTTTTCACGATTCATGGGTTCGAGCCCCACATGGGGCTCTCTGCTGTCCGTACGGAGCCTGCTTCAGATCCCCTGTCCCCTTCTCTCTCTGCCCCTCCCCTACTTGTTCTAGCTCTTAAAAATTAAAAAAAAAAAAAAAAAAAAAAAAACTGGCAGCAAAGGGAAGTAAAAACTGAATAGTAACTTCAAAATAAATAAATAAATAAATAATCAAAATCTGAGTTGGGAAATATAATACCACACTTAGTAGTGGAGAGAATGAGCAGACAGAAAGACAAAACAGTTAACATTTAGAAGATTTTAAGCAACAAAACCAATGGGCCTGGTTGACCTATATAACACCAATACCTTCTAAACGGGTTCTTTTCTAGTTTATACTGAATATCTGCCAGAATAGACCAACTTTCAAAAAGACGAAGACTATATGACAGGTTTTCTAAGAATTAACCAAAAGTCAAGAACTAAAATGAACCTAGAAAAAAAACCCAAATATTTGAAAAATAAGCAATACACAAAATGACCCACAAGTCAAAGAAAAATCACAAAGGAAATCAGAAAACATTTTGGTGAAAAAAAGGACATACCTAAATTTGTAGTATATGACTCAATCAGTGCTCTGGGTCTAAATCTGTGGGTCTAAATTGTTACATTATGAAATTAAAAAAGCTTAAAAGTCCATGATGTAAGCTCATATACTGGTAAGTTAGAAAATGACCAGTAAATTAAACTCCAAGAATATAAAAGAATCTGTCAAGATGAGAGAAGAATGGAATTAAATAGAAAAAAATACATACAATAGAAAACCAGAAAGCCAAAGTTAATTGTTCAAGATTTTCTCAGCTTTATTAAGGTATAATTAACAAATAAAATTGTATGTATTGAAAATATAGGGGCCCCTGGGTGGCTCAGTTGGTTGAGCATGTGGCTCTTGATTTCAGTTTAGGATCCTCTCCCTCCCTCTCTCTCTCTCTCTCTCTCTCTCTCTCAAATAAGAGAATAAGTTGTGCAATCTGATGATCTGATATACATATATTTTGTGAAGTGATTACCGCAATCAGGTTAACACATCACCTCATATGATTACCATCTGTGTGTGTGTGTGTGTGTGTGTGTGTGTGTGTGTGAAATGAGAACACTTAAGATTTACTCTCAGCAAATTTCAAGTATACAATACTGTACTACTAACTGTAGTCACCACGCAGTACATTAGATTCCCCAGAACTGACTCATCTCATAACTGAAGACTTGACTCCTTGACCAATGTCTCCCCATTTCCTTACCCTCCAGCCCCTGGCAACCACAGGCTACTCTCCATTTTAGGACTTTGGCCTTTTGGGTTTTTTTTTTACATTCCACATTTAAGTGAGATTATATAGTATTCGTGTTTCTCTGTCAGGCTTATCTCAGCATAATGTTCTCTATGTTCATCCATGTTGTCACACATGGCAGGATTTCTTTCCTCCTCGTGGATGAATAATATTCCATTGTATACACTGGTAAAGATCAACTGAGGCATAGTGAAGATTCTAAGATTTCATTTGAACAAAAACCAATTCGAATCGGGCAGCACCAAAACAAGTTGTTAGGAGTGCTCCACAGACAGGATCTAGGAGAAAGACTTTTCTAGAAAAGAAAGGAAAGCAAAGTGAGGAAATTATTTGGTTGGCTATAGCTTAAGTGGTTGTATTTTTTGGGATAGCCTAGTTGACTGTGATTGGTTGTCCTTAGATTTTCATTTCTTTTTTTTTAAGTTTTAGGTTTTGTTTTTTTTTTTAATTTTTTTTTTCAACGTTTATTTTTTATTTTTGGGACAGAGAGAGAGACAGAGCATGAACGGGGGAGGAGCAGAGAGAGAGGGAGACACAGAATCGGAAACAGGCTCCAGGCTCCGAGCCATCAGCCCAGAGCCTGACGCGGGGCTCGAACTCACGGACCGCGAGATCGTGACCTGGCTGAAGTCGGACGCTTAACCGACTGCGCCACCCAGGCGCCCCTTAAGTTTTAGGTTTTTTAAAAATATTTTTAATGTTTAGTTTTGAGAGAGAGAGAGAGAGAGACAGTGTGAGTAGGGGAGGGGAATAGAGAGAGGGAGACACAGAATCTGAAGCAGGCTCCAGGCTCCGAGCTGTCAGCACAAAGCCCGATATGGGGCTCGAACTCACGGACCACGAGATCATGACCTAAGCCGAAGTCAGATGCTTAACCAACCGAGTTATCCAGTCGCCCATGTTTTTTTAAGTTTTATTTATTTGTTTTGAGAGAGAGAGAGAAGGAGAGAGAATCCCAAGCAGGTTCTGCACTGTCAGCACAGAGTGAGACTCAGGGCTCGATCTCATGAACCGTGAGATCACAACTTGAGCCCAAATCAAGAGTCGACGCTGAACTGCCTGAGCCCCCCAGGTGCCCTTGATTTTCATTTCTTAACTCTCACACATTACAAGCCCTGTTGCCAGAGTGCTAATTGCTTTTATTAACAAACCCTTGACAACCACTGATCTCTCTTTTTTTTTTAATTTTTCTTTTAACGTTTATTCATTTTTGAGAGACAGAGAGAGACAGAGCATGAGCAGGGAAAGGGCAGAGCAATGGGGAGACACAGAATCCGACGCGGGGCTCGAACTCACTAATGGTGAGATCATGGCCATGATCATAACTGACTAAGCCACGCAGGCACCCCCCACTGATCTCTTTTTAATACCTATAATTTTTGCCTTTTCCAGACTGTGTGATATGATTAGAATTATACAACAGGTAACTTTTTGGCTAAGTCTTCTTTAATTTGGCAAACTGTCTTTAAGATTCATCCATGTAGTTGTGTGAATTAATATCTGGTTCCTTTTTATCACTAAGTAGTATACTGCTGTATGAATATATGACTGTTTATTCATTCGCCTATTGAGGGAAATCTGTGAAAACATAAGATTTCGATTCACTTGGTTAAACACATAGGAGTGGGATTTCCGGGTCAAAGACTAAGTTTTTATTTCATTTTTCTTTTCTTAAAATTCTAAGAAACTGCCAGACTGTCTTCCGAGGTAGCTGTCTCATTTTGCATTCCCACCAGCTGTGAGTGAAAGTTCCTGCATTTATTTTGGGAGGAAATGTGTAGGAGTTCAGCATTGTTAGAGCCTGCCCTGGGTACCGGCCTCAGAATTATATAGTGCTGCATGTAAACAAGAAATTCAAAATTTCAAATGGCAGCATAGGCATTATAAACACAAGGAAACAGAACTTGAGTTACTTCATTTCTGTTGTTCCGGACGGCCACTGGAAGTTTTCCTTCTCGGTGACTTCTGTAATATCTGGAAAACAATAATTTATTCCTTTCCTTATAAATAATATAGGCGAGAAGTGCTCTAAACTAGGGGTATAACCAAGAAACATCTCCCCCTGCTGAAGATGTTCATCACAAAGCTCTGCATGGAGCCAAAACCAATGTTGAAAAGTCTACCTCAGCCTTTGAAGTGCGTTTACAATCTGAACCTCAACGCGGCCACCGGAGATGCTCCTAAGATTTTGTTTTCTGCTGTAACGTGATGTTTGTTCCTGAGCCACTTTTTTTTTCGGATGTGAGATTTTAAATCAAGTAAATCAGAGAGAAAATATTTACAAACATCCAGATTCAACCGTAAAAATCGTATAGTAAAACTCAGGCTTTAAAATTGTTCCTTGAAGATCAGCACACAGACCTTGTAGAGAACACCATTAACTATGCTAATAATATGTAAGTAAATGGAAATTCACACAGAAAGAAAATAATCAAATTTCAAGGCAGAAGGTCAGGGCAGAGGACAAAGGATGCTGGCCTTTTCTTGCCAGAAGGAACGGCAGGACTTGTTTGAATATTTTTGTTAATTTCACCGAGAACTGGACACTTCTAAAGGGGCGTCTGGGGGACTCAGACGGTTAAGCATCCAACTTCGGCTCAGGTCAGGATCTTACAGTTCGTGGATTCGAGCCCCACGTTGGGTTCTGTGCTGACAGCTCAGAGCCTGGAGCCTGCTTTGGATTCTGTGTCTCCCTCTCTCTCTCTGTCCCTCCCCCGGCTCATGCGCTCTCTCTCTCTCTCTCTCTCTCTCTCAAAAATACACATTAAAAAATATTTTTAAAAAGCCCCTAAAACCCACTCTTTTTCTCAAAAATAAGCACTAAATTTTTTTTAATTAAAAAATAATAAAACAATAGAATAAACATTCTCAATGTTCATTAATATTCAGCCATTTTCTGAGATTCCTTTGAATGTTTTCCCTTAGTAGAAATTTATGGTGAATTTTCCGGTGCAGCTATCTTAGGAACAATACTTCAACTGCAGAGACATTTGAAACAAAGTTATCAACAGTATTTCAGTTTCTGGAATTTATTGTGATGTGATTTTTATAAATCTCTGACAATGTTACCCTGGTAGGTAAGACCTTCTTAACATTCACATATCTGTTCTCTCATGTGCAAACAATTTTTCAAAATTAAAATTTAGGAAGTGCTTTTTCGATTAACTATGGGTGAAGAGACATGACAGATCTTGTTCTATGTCCATTGAACATGAAAACGCAAGAAGTTAAGTATCGAAAACAGACATTGCAATATAATTCATTAAGATGTTAGACCAATACATAGCTATAAGTTTCCCTGGTTTTTTCAAAACGTGTATTAGTGTATCTTTTATTATAATGTTTATTATACTTTGTATTTCTAACTGACGTGATTATATATACCTATATCGAGTTCAGTAAAAAAGACATTTTGGGGCTCCTGGGTGGCTCAGTCGGTTGAGCATCCGACTTTGGCTCAGGTCATGATCTCACGGTTTGTGGGTTCAAGCCCCTTGTCGGGCACTGTGCTGACAGCTCCGAGCCTGGAGCCTGCTTGGGATTCTGCGTCTCCCTCTCTCTCTGTCCCTCCCCTGCTCACGTGCTCTCTCTCTCTCAAAAATAAATAAACATTAAAAAAAAAAAAAAGATTAAAAAGACATTTTCACTGCATTTCTCCCCTGCCATTATTATTATTATGTGTTTCATTAACATGATTACTACTTCTGTTCTGTAGAGGAGGAGATGGTGTTAAACCATGATCTGCTCGAGGTGTGAAATGTATTAGGTAGGTCACTGCTGGCCCAGAAACAGGACGCAGCATGGGGTCATACTATAAATAACACAGCGTCGTGAGGGAAAACCTTTCTATCTTGTGGGAGGAAGATTTGCGATTAAAAAAAAATGCAAGAAAAGGCAAAACATACAAATTTTGCCATTTCCTGAACATGCTTTCTTTTCGTTACTATGTGAAAATGCAAAACATCTACCCCATGGCTGTTGTTTCCTTTGTTTCTGCCATTTACCAAAAGTGCCCTTTTCTCATCGTTCCACGTCTGACACTCCCGAAGAATGACAGAGGGCGAGTGTGGGGTTGCTGACGTGGTTATTTCAAGTCTGCTGTCATACAGGAGTCCGAAAATGAAGGGGAATTTGGTCAGGAAGGTTTCATTCCCTCTGACTTGCTACGCGGCCACGTAGGGGCTGCCAGGTCTGATGGAACCGTCTGCCAGCCGCAAAAACCCAGGGAGGAAATGGGACTGCTCACGGTCATGCATGTGTTTTCCTGACACCTGGCCATGGCGTGGCCAGTGTGAGGGGCGCCTGCTTGGGGGACCATAAAATATGAAGGTCGTAGGGGCGCCTGGGTGGCGCAGTCGGTTAAGCGTCCGACTTCAGCCAGGTCACGATCTCGCGGTCCGTGAGTTCGAGCCCCGCGTCAGGCTCTGGGCTGATGGCTCAGAGCCTGGAGCCTGTTTCCGATTCTGTGTCTCCCTCTCTCTCTGCCCCTCCCCCGTTCATGCTCTGTCTCTCTCTGTCCCAAAAATAAATAAACGTTAAGAAAAAAATTAAAAAAAAAAAAAAATATGAAGGTCGCTGGCGACCAGTGTGATCGCCACTCGGGTCTTCCACCCAATTATCGCGAAGCAGACAGCCCCGTATCTTTCCTTAAGTCGCCTCAAATAGAAGAGAAAATGTGTCATGTCCCTTCTGTATTAAACTGCACTCTGATTTCTGAACATTCACCTTCTGTAACTTCAATTTTCAGATAGATGTAACCAAAGCTGATTTCTGTTGTGCGTATTAGACTACAGGCCAAGAGCAAATGCAATCCTCATTTTCCAGTAGCGTATGACGAACAAGGCTTTACAAGGCCAAGCGATTTCATGTGTCTTCATGGCTTCCAGTCCCACTTACCACTCAGACCACCCACACTTTTGGTATGGGTTTTCCGAAAAAGCCAAAAACCAGCCCACACCACCCACCAGAAAAACCCAGGACGCTCGTCCACTCCGGCCGTGCAAGATGAGACTTACTTGCGTAGCGTTTCTTTGGGGGTTCCTTATAAAGTGAACGATGTATGCGAAACGACACTTGTAATTTTTATTCTCTGTAAAGAATCCTGACAGCAGTTTGAGCTGGAGCCTGTAGGGAAGCAAGACACGTGAAGCCTCGTGATACGGTCACCTCTCGGGCTGCCTTCGCACGTTCGCATGACCAGGAACTCTGACCGGCAGGCTTTGGGTGAAAGCCTGTGTCACGTTGCCTACGTCTGGGGAACATTTTTAAGTCTGTATCAATATTGGCGACTGGATGGGAGTTTTAACCTGAATGAATTGGAGTTGATGATGGTCCCATCATCCGAGTTTCCACACGTAAAGTGTCAGAGCGAAATAGGCGTTTAAAATGGTGTAAGTACGAGGGCGCCTGGGTGGCTCAGCCAGTCATCCAACTCTTGATTTCAGCTCAGGTCATGATCTCCTGGCTCATGGGTTCGAGCCCCACGTCGGACTCTGTGCGACAGTGTGGGGCCGGCTTGGGATTCTGTCTCTCCCTCTTTCTCTGCCCCTCCCCCGGGCGAGCGCCCCCACCCCCAACCCCACTCTTTCTCTCAAAATAAATAAACTTTAAAAAAATTTAAAATGGTGTTAGTATCTTTTAGCAGCACCGTTGCTACTCTTATGCGATTACTGTCACTTTTACAATCGTTCCTGGAGGAACATTTTGTGGATGGGTGTGCTCTGAATTTGAGAGGAGCATTGGTATACGGCAAGGTCGTTGCGATATGTTTTTAGTTCCCCTGGCAAGTGCCCAGCCCACCGCAGGGTTCCGGAACAGACATCTGTCTCCATGGTCCTTGATTCAATTGCAGTTAACTCAGCACCTTCCACCAGCTTTAATTCACTTTCCGAAGGTTAACAGGTAAAGGAACAGGTTCAGAAAAGGTCTAAATCATGTTTCTATATTTCCGGATGGACGATTTTAACAAAGAGCATGACTCCGTTGTGTATCAGAGAGGTTAAATTCTGCCTTTATTTCAGAACATCCCTGTAGATTGTTGGGAATTTTTTTTCTTCCGTATTTTCAAGGGGAAGTCGGGAGTAGTAGTTTCTTTGTGAAGAAGTTTCCAAGGAAAATATGTGAACTCTCTATCACAGGACCCACCACAGCTCAGGGACTTCGCCACATAGACAGATTGTTTTCTCCAGCGCACCCTTGTTTTTTTGTTTTTAATTTTTTTTTCAACGTTTATTTATTTTTTTGGGGACAGAGAGAGACAGAGCATGAATGGGGGAGGGGCAGAGAGAGAGGGAGACACAGAATCGGAAACAGGCTCCAGGCTCTGAACCATCAGCCCAGAGCCCGACGCGGGGCTCGAACTCACGGACCGCGAGATCGTGACCTGGCTGAAGTCGGACGCTTAACCGACTGCGCCACCCAGGCGCCCCCAGCGCACCCTTGTTTAATAGCAACTACAGATAAATACGCTGGGCGTGCGGCAGGGGATGCCTCGCCTACATGTGCCTAATTAATGGTCAAAGGGATGGACTGGTGAGTGTCAACTTGAAGCTGGACTAGAAAAATCCAGAGGATGACATGACTCGACCCGTGATAATAGAATACAATAACGCCACACATCCGACTGTTTGGGAACACGCTGCTATTTAAGCAGCCATGTGAGCCCCTCAGTGATGCATGGATGTACTTGAATAACTTGGGGCCCAGTATCCAGCACTTGTTATAATTCTCTGGGACAAAGTCATTGAATATGAACTCTAAAAGATCAAGGGGACAATGGAGGGAGGTGCCTCTGGCCCACTGTCTTTCTAAGAATATCAGATCTGCAGTTCTATTTGCCGGCTAAGTGAAATATTGGTAACCCAAACTCAAAATAGTCCCCCATCTAGCAGCAAATGCCCTGGCTTCTTAGAGGCACTCCAACAGCGCCTAAGTGCGGCTCGATTCCTCTTGCCGACGCACCAAAGGTGACCTGAGCTGCAGCCCCCAGGCTCTTGGGCCCATATTAGAACGCCCTGTGTCCCAGTTCTCCTTGCTGACAAACACCTGGCTTGGTGTGGGGCTGTGTATGCTTTTGGCGAAAGAGGATGAACCAGAACACAGAACGGTTAGCTACAAATCTTTTATCGGAATTCCAGAGCTCGATATCACACCCTAGAAACGCTCTGTCTTGGGAAAGAAGGGGTGACTTCTTACAGAGCCCTAATAAGTGGGTCAGCCTAAGTTTAGCTAGTTAATGGAAGAGTCAAAGACGGTTCTCAAAAGAAAAAGGAATTTCTTTTTTTTTCCTTTGGAAACCTAATCAGCCTTGGTTTGGCCAATTTGTGTTCAGCAAGAAGGGGCGGGATGTGAGAGTCATAGGGCCAAGATAGGAAGGCTAATGAATATAAAAACAGCTCGCGTGGCTGCTTAGTGGCGTATTCATGGCGTCTCAGGGATGAGCGGGGACCTTCCCACCCGAGGGCCAGAGCAGCAGCCGAGCATTTGGACGAGTCTGCTGACAGCGATGGAGGCACAGGGCCGGAGCCCAGGGAGGTGAGGTTGCTTTCAGGGATATTGACATTCCTTAGTCACCCTCCCGGCTCGGTTTATAACATGGACCCTAATCGAATGATGTCCGCCCACGGGTTCCTTTCCAGCCTCGGGGGAAGAATCCTTCCACCCTCTGTGCTGAGGCTGTGGGAAAGAACGGGCTCTGTGACCTTTCCCAGCCCCTCGGCATCACTTGCCTGGGAAAGCTGGGTGGTTGGAAGGAAGAGTCTCTTGAGGCTGGAGGCATCTGGCAGAGACAGCCGAGGAGGAGCAGATCGGCTGTAGGAGAAGGGGAATTATGGGGATCTTCAGCTACAAAGTTGGGAACTGTGTATTTTCAGTTTAACGTACATATTTATTCATCTATCCACTGGTCTGTGGATCAACCACCCGCCCACACACGCCCACACAACCCCCATCCATCCAACATCTATGCATTCATCATCCATCTATCATCCACCCATCTACCCACTCATCTATCTATCATCTATCCATCTATCACCCATCCACTCATCCATCCAACAAATACCATTGAGCAACACTTACAAACCTGCTCCTTGTGAGGTGATCCTCAAGGAATGCACAGTCTTGAGTGGGAGACAATGATATGAATCGATAAGTAATTTAATAACAACTTGATAAATACTGGATAGCTCACAGTATAGTATATTACTAAGTACTAGAAGTGTTGAAAATACGTGCCCCTGCCTATTTGCTCTGTCATTTCTACCATCGCTACTCAGATCTCATTTTGAGCACTGAGAAATTGCTTCTACCTGCTGAAAAATGTGCTATGTTCACGGGTTTCTGTTCCTTTGAAAACACCATACCTGGTGTTTGCAATGACTCTTCCTCCACCCCAGTTGGTCTATTTGGCCAACTCCTCTCTGTCCCTCAGGACCCAGTTCAGGGTCCGCCTGACTGGAGTAGCTGCCGTAATTTCAGCTCAATGGGTCCTTGGCTGATGTGGTCACGACATCTTGTCACCAACCCAACAGTCAGTGACCGTCCTGGGTTGACATTATTCCCAGGATGCCTCCTCACTGAACTCTAGGTTCCATTCTGCCTTGGACCATATCACTGTGCCCACATATTCCCTGTGAATGGTGCACAGTGGGCTATCCAGAAATGCTGACAAAATGGAAGGAAGGAAGGAAGGAAGGAAGGAAGGAAGGAAGGAAGGAAAGAAGAAGGGAAGGAAGGAAGGAAGGAAGGTCAAGTAACCACGGGCTTGTTTTCTCATCATTCCGTGAACGATCACTGACAGCTGTTTTGTGGGTGCCAGGCCTGTGCTAAGAGGTGGGGACACCACAGCAAGCGGGTCCATCACAGAAGTCCTTGCTGTCCCGGAGCCTTCGCTCGATAGAGCCAAAGACAACACGCGCAGCCTCAGACAGTGCTAAGTGGCCATGCGACATCGATGACAGACTCTGACCACGGGAGCATCAGGTGGAAGCGAGTCAGGTGCCAGAACCACATCCAGAGTTGCAGCAGTGGGGACACAGAGAGGCTGGAGCGCTGACTACGACAGACGATGCACACGGCGTCCTGTCCGGGAGGACAGAGGGTCTCTCCACTGGTGTCTGCGGCACCAGTGGGCGGCAAGGCCAGCGTCCAGATAAATTGAAATAATTGCAATAAGACGGACAGAGAAGCGAGTGAAATGAAACCCAAAGCATAGCAGCTTTGCCAGGGGAACAAGCCTAAAGCTGATGAGGCATTTGAAGCTCGACAGTTTACCTGCGTACTGGAAACAGCCATTTCCTTAGCTTTCCGGATTTAGCCCCAAGGGCCATGCAATTGAAAATGATAGCAGGGGAGCACAGCGTTTACTTTGAACCTCACATGTGGGAATGATTTAGGAACTGGATTGTGTTACAAATGTCACATGAACCTCTAGGGCTCCCTCATACGGCTCACATTTCAAAGAGCTGTGTGCTCTCCACAGCCCCGGGAAGCCGCTTTGCCTGGATTACCAAGCGGCGAGCGCAGACTGGGGAGAGGATCTATTAGGTTAGATCACTTACAAATTGGTGTAAGTATTCGTTGAGAAACGGGCTGGGATACAGGTTGTTTGAAATGCCACAGGGGCGATTGTGTGAGATCTGTCAGTGTTGCGTGATCCTAGAAAGACTGTGAACGCACACAATTTTATCTGCAGACACCGTGGGATTTAGATGCCAAGGAACCCCGGATTACGGGGCTGGTTCCGGGGTGGACTCTCCTACCGTCTCAATAAGTCAATAAATCCCTGGGAGCCCCCGGTCCTCCTCTGTACATGCAGGCAGCCAAGGTCTCGGACACCTGGGCTCTCCCTCCTGTAATAAATGCTATGGTTTTCCTGCTCCTCAGCACGTGGGTTATTCGAGTTTGAGCTAATATTATAGACAGAGGGGGAAAGCTGCCAGCAAATCTTCTACTGAGATAGAATAGCTACGTGGGATTGTCTTGGAAAATTAGAAAATTCTAGGCAGATGCTCGTATTCTAACTGCGGACATAACTTTTGTCAAATATTTGATTGGTTCCTCCTTCTTTTCTTAGGTACGTTACTAGACAATAAAAAGCCTGATAGACATTAGAAAGAGAAAATGTCGAATTCTGCAAGTTTATGCGAATTCTTGTGTTAGTCTCCTGGGGACAGTGCCACAGACCAGGGCCTTAAACAGCAGGAATGCATCATGTGACAGCTCTAGGGCCTGCAAATCGGAGATCAAGAAGCTGGCAGAGTTGATTTCTTCTCAGGCCTCTCTCCTTGGCTTAGTGGTCTGTCTTTTCCTTGTGGGTTCACATAGGAACTCTCTGTGTGTGTCTGTGTCCTAATGCCCCCTCTTAGAAGGGCACCAGTAATATCGCATTAGGGCCCACCCCAATGACCTGATTGTAACTTCATTCTCTCTTCAAAGGTCCTGTCTCCAAAAACAGTCACGTTCTGGGCCACTGTGTTAGGACTTCAGCACAGGAATATCGGGGGGACATAACTCAGCCCGTGATGGTTATTGTATCACAGATCTTTTACTTAGGAAACAAATTACCTTTTTTTTTTTTTTACAGTGTTATTGAAAGATAACAGACACCCAAAAAATGCACATACTTAATGTGCACAATTTGATGATCTTTGACGTCTTTTTGAAACTATCAAAAAAAATCAAGATAATGAACTCCAAAAGTTTTCTTGCGTCCCTTTGAAATACATGCCTCACTTCATACCAGTAGCCCCGTCTCAAAAAGCCACTGAGCTGCTTGGTGTCATTACACGTCACTTTGCATTTTCTAGAACTTTCTATGAATGGAATCATACGTTACATACTGTCTTGTTTTCTAGCTTATTTGGGTCATAATTATTTTGCAATTTATTCATATTGTTGTGTGCAATCAGTAGTTTAATGCTTTTTGTTGTTGAGTTGTGTCGCATTGAATGGCTACATCACAGTTTGTTTATCCATTTACCTGTTGGTAGCCATTTGGATCTTTCCAGCTATTTCCCATTGTTTCCAAAGTATTTCCAGTTGGCTTTCTGAATAAAGCTGCTATGACATTGGCGTACAGGAATTGTGTGGACATAGGCTTTTCTACTCTTCAGCAAATGCCCAGGTATGAAATAACTGGGTCGTGTGAGGATGTGTGTTTAACTTTTTAAGAATCTGCCAAACTGTTTTCCGACGAGGTTAGAGCGTTCCTATGCTGCACATCCTCACTGGCACTTGGTATGGTTAATCTTTATATTTTTATTAAAAAAAATTTTTTTAACTTTAATTATTTTTGAGAGAGACAGTGTGTGAGCAGGGGAGGGGCAGAGAGAGAGGGAGACACAGAATCCGAAGCGGGCTCCAGGCTCCGAGCTGTCGGCACAGAGCCCGACACGGGGCTCGAACTCACAGAGTGTGAGATCATGACCTGAGGTGAAATCAAGAGTCAGAGGCTTAACTGACCGAACCACGCAGGGGTCCCTCCCTTCCCCCCACCCCCCACCCCCCGTTCTTTGAAGTCTTTGTTTTCACAACCTCTAGGTTTACGACAAAACTGGGAAGGAGGCACAGAGATTTCCCTCACCCCGGCCCTCGGCACGCAGAGCCTCCCCCACTATCTATATCCCTCACCAGAATGGTTCCCTTTTCTTAGCCTGAGATGAACTTTCACGGGCACATCATCACCCAGCGTTTACATTAAGATTCACTCTTGGATTTGGACAAATGCGTAACGACATATACCCATTATTATAATAAGATACTGAGTATTTTCACTGCTCTACAAATCCTCAGTGCTATGCCCGTCTCCCTCCCTACACTGCCCACCGGCCCCCTACAGCCACTGATATTTGTACTGTCTCCATAGTTCTGTCTTTTCCAGAATGTCATTAGTTGGAATCATACAATACGTAGCCTTTTCAGATTGGCCTCTTTCACTTAGTAATATGCACTTAAGTTTCTTCCATGTTTTAATGGCTTGTTAGCTCATTTCTTTTTAGCGCTGAAAAATATTCTATCGTCTGGATGGACCACAGTTTACTTATCTAATCACCTACTGAAGGACATTCTGGATGCTTCAAGTTTGGGCGATAATGAATAAAGCTGCTATGGGGCGCCTGGGTGGCTCAGTTAAGCATCCGACTTCGGCTCAGGTCAGGATCTCGCGGTCTGTGAGTTCGAGCCCCTCGTCGGGCTCTGTGCCGACAGCTCAGAGCCGGGAACCTGCTTTGGATTCTGTGTCTCCCTCTCTCTCTGCCCCTCCCCTGCTCACACTCTGTCTCTGTCTCTCTCTCAGAAATAAAATAAAACATTGAAAGCAATGTTTAAACAGGAATAAAACTGCTATAAACGTGAGTACAGGTTTTTGCGTGGATGTGTTTGCAACTCCTTTGGATAAATACCAAGGAGTGTGATCGCTACATTGCATGGTAAGAGTATGTTTAGCTTTGTGAGAAACCACTAGACTGTCTTTCAAAGTAATTGTACCATTTTGTGTTTCCCAGCAACGAATGAGAGTTCCCATTGCCCCACATCCTTGCCAGCATTTGGTGTTAGCGTTCTGGATCTGGGTGATGGGAATAGGTGTGCAATGGTATTGCATTGCTGTTTTAGTTTGCATTTCCCTGACGACGCCTTGTGGCACACCTTCTCATATGCTCCTTTGCCATCTGGGTATCTTTGGTGACGTGTCCATTAAAGTCTTTGGCCTATTTGTTAATCAGGTTGTTTGTTCTCTTGTTGCGTTTTAGGAGTTCTTTGTATATTTTGGATAACAGTTCTTTATCGGATAGGTCTTTCTCCTACCCCGTGGTTTGTCTTTTAATTCTCTTGACACTGTGTTTTGCGGGGCTGGTGTTGTAGCTAAAAAGCCACCGCAAGCCCGGGTCATCTAGGCATCTATGTCATCATCTGGGAATTTTAGAGTCTTGTGTGTTACATTTACGTTTGGGATCCATTCGGAGATGGTTTTGTGAAGGGTGTAAGGTCTGTGTCTAGATTCATTTTCTCCTTGTGCTTGTCATTGGCATTTGTCTAGGGAGTAGCGATGGTCGGCTGATTTTCAGGAGCATCTCGAGACATCCTGGTTGGTTCCCCTCTGTGGGGGATGGGCAGCACTGCTTTTGATAAGACGAAAGAGGCCAAGCAGGAAGCACCGTCCAGGGCCGCCGCCCGCAGAGAGGTTTCTACCAGAAATCCAGCATGGGGGATTTGGCTGCGGCTGGTGCCTTGGTTTCGGCCTAAAAGACAGCAAAGGGCCACGTCCTCCCACCATTTCCTCAAGGCCTTCCTGACCCAAAGCAGCCATATAAACAAACATAAAACCCAAAGTAGAAAAAATATGGGCACCTACAGATTGTAATTTTTATCATACAATAAGCTTCTAGAACTTCAAGTCATGTAAAAAAAAAAACAAAACAAAACAGGAATTCTTAAAGAGAAGCATTAATGTCACCTTCCATGACTTTGTTCTTCCAGAAGGGTCTGTGGCAAGGTCCCTGGGTAGAAGAGAAGAGGCTTAGAAGTAAGTTTTTCTCTTGATTGTGTGCTTACTTTCTGATATTTTCTGACCATTTCCCCTCCATTCTTTTATAAATTGTTTCCTCTCCCGCTGGCCACGATTGACAGACTGAAGACACTCCATTCCCCCCCCAAATACCTCGTGTGTCTGTTATATACATGCCAGCTTAAGCATCTGACATCTAGCAAGCACCCAGGAGCGAGAGGGGGTTGAAGCATTTAGGGACGCTCACCCTGCAGATGCGTGGCAATCCACAAAAGTCCCCAGCCTTCCGGGTGACGATTACAACAGGACATGGCGACATTTGCCTACATCCCAGGGGCAGTCTGTCAACTTTCCACAGCCCTGGGTGTCGTAAAACTCACTCTCAGGTTCAAATCCACTCTAACTTGGGACCTTTCCGTCTGTGCCATCCATATGCCGTTACAACACTTGGTATGTCACACACGTGCTGGATAGGAGTGGTGACTGTGACCAGCGGACGTCCCCTCAGCCACCTGCCTCTGGGTTAGGATGTGGGAGTCCTGCAAGGGCCTTGATCACTAAGACTACGCGGTGCAAAGCTCACTCCTGTCCCAAAATGCCACTTGTGCATGTCCCAGCCAGCCGGGCTCGATAACTGCGCAGCCCAGAAGTAGGCCTCGTGGCGATGTTAACTGAAGTTACAAGAACCTCACAGTCCTCGGAAATGATGTGTGAACTCTTGAGGCTGCTGATGTGAACACAACAACAGAAGCAGGTAAGAGGTCAGATGCATCTCATTTTAGGACGGATTAAGTAAAAATAAGCAATGATTCAACAGCGAGGCTTTAGAATACTTAGGGAAACAAAACAGACTGCTTCTTTTCTTTGAGAAACAAATCAGACTTGGCACAGAAAATCAGTGACCTAAACCTAAGGGGGAGTGGGGGTTCCGGGCCAGCTCACTGGCCAATAACAGCGAAAAAGCATGTTGAAAGGAAACAGCCACCTTAAGCAAATTCAAACGAGTTGTAACAGGCACGATTTTTCCCAATGCAGAAAAGTGTAGACCCTGCTGAAAATTTTCAACTTAGCTATTTTTAGTTGCACGAGACACAAAGACTATATAATCCTCATAAAGATGTCAGCTGGCCCCAGCCCTCCCCAGGCACCTGCAAGCACCATTCATTGGACTGATGACAAAGCATCTGCGTATGGAGAGAATCATACACCTTTCATATGTTACAATAAACTGTTATCAGTGCAGCAGACAGTGCTTTTATCGGTAGGTGGCATTGACCCTGGGGAGTCCAATTGGCTAAAGTATAAAACAATGGCAACATATGTGAGATCCGCTCTTGCTTACCTTGAGCACCGCCTCAATGTTATAGCAGACATTTCGGGCGGTCGCTGGTGGAAAGCTCCCCGGATGCTCTGTCCACCCTTCCCAGGTTGGGGGTCTCCAGTTCTAGAGGCTCCAGACAAAATCGGGAAAGGCCAGAGGTTTATGAGTTGCTTCCATTTTGTTAAACCACTGAGCAAAGAACCAAAAGTGAAAAACAGGTGGGTGTTGGTGAGTAGATGATACTTGTAGAATATTCTAGTAACTTCCGCCTGGATCATCCAGGTCCTGGTGCTGAAGACACTGGACACCTGCATTAGGATTCAGGTAGGAGCGAGTGGGTTGTGGCTCGCAGCGAACCCAGGCTCTGTGCTCACTTGGGCAGGCGGCTCCCTCTCTCATGGGTCCCCAGAACGCAGCATCCGGAAGCAGCAAAGGGCACAGCCTAGAGGGAGACGTCAGGATGTGGGGATTGAGGGTACCCACATCCTGTGGATCCACGTGAGACTGTGATGCTCCCCGTGGGCTTCTCACCCCTCCAGGTTCAGGAGGGACTCTGCAGAGCCCCGGGGACCTTGTCTCGGGGACACGCACACACCTGCCTCATTCTGCACCTGCAGCCGGAATCGTTCAGGGAGGGGAGGGAAGGCATAAGGGAAAACAGGAACAAGACTGGGAGAGAAGCATAGAAGGAGGAAGAGGCGACTTGGCTTTGATCCTGTCGTCCATGGGATCGCTGCAGGGTTGAGTATCTCCATCGTTGGTGACACGGTGCCTACAAAGCCAGCCGCGGCCCTACCTCCCGCCTCCCTCAACACCAGCACGAGTCACGTCAGCCTCCGGACACGTGTGACTCAGTGGAGGCCACCAAGGGCAGGGATGGGCAGCCACCCCCTGCAGCCAGGTGCACAAGGAAGGCAGGTGGACCCTGGGGGCTGTTGGTAGACCCCAGTGGCACAGGTCACGGGGTGGTGGGAAAAGTAAGGGGCTCCCTCTCATGATCGATCGCCTTCTTTTAGTTTTGCTTTCCTCATGAAACAGTGACATGTCGCCTGGGTGCCTAGATTTTAAAGGGTCAAGGGAAACCCAAGAAATGAAGCCCTGCCCAGTGTCGGACAGCTGTCCGGAGCCCGGGTGCGTCTCAGCCCCAAAGTGAGAGAATTTGCGTGGGAAGTTGTGCTCTGCGCCTAGCTGGGGGCAAGAGGGAGGAAGGCGGTGTCACTTCAGAGACTGTCCTCTAGATGGCGCCCTGAGACAACGTTTGCATTCCTTTCAAATCAATCTTAAAGTGCAGCGAAGGTTCTTTGCACACTGTAAGGCGATGCTTCACATTTCTGGTGCATTTTGTTATTTTTTTCCCCCCAGCGGGCAATGAAACCACTCGTTTTTAAGTCAGACATTTGTGTCGATGGCCCGTCTCCTGGTTCCGAGGAAGAAGGGGGGAAAGGAACGTTAACTTTGGACCTGACGGACCTCCGTCACCTTGAGAGAGTTGCTCACACGCTCTGAGCATCCGTTCCCGCGTCTGTAAGTTGGAGGTGATAAGGCTTGGCTTCCAGAACTGCTGTGAGGATCAAACGAGATACTTGATATAAAAGTCCTTGATGGGTATGGCACAGAAGTGCTCACTAAGCCGGGCTCTCGGGGGAATTGAGGGGCGGTTCAGAACAAGACAGACGAGGGCCACTTCCTGTTAGCCAAGCGGTGCTGGGGAACTCACTTCCCTCTGCTGTAGCTCAGTGTCTTCATCTCTGAATGGGTATAACACTATTTAAAACAATAATTTCCATATTGCTGTAAGGTTTAAATGAGTGACTATCCATCAGGTCCGATGCCCAGCAAGGCATCATCTCTGCTGTGCCTCTTTCCGGGCACTGGGACGGCATCAAGGGCTGTCTAACCTTCTGTGCCGCATACACGAGGGAAGGGAGTTCTCTTTAAGTAAACTAAATACTGATTTTCTGGTTCATTTGACGATTAAAACAAAACATTCTTAAGCACTGCTTCGATGGCCTCTCTATCCTACCCATGTCATTTCTCTTCCAAGCAGTTTGCTCTTTCCCACTGGGCCTCTGAGGAAAGCAGGATCCAGAATCTGTCAGTTCCTCACAGGGGTCGGATGGAAGCATCCTTGGGAGTTAAAAACATGCTTCTCACGGCCCCCGGAGAACTGGACCCCTACGGTACGAGGAAGAGGAGAGAACTCATTTCACACAGAACACCCCTCCCCCTGCATACCCACACCTAAAGAATACTGTGGAGTTCTCCGGAACTTTCCAAATGAATTCCCAGAATGAAAACATGGGGCTGATCTAAACCGGATTCCAGCACGAGGGCTGTGTGGTCCTGTTACCTGGGGCATTTCAGCCATCATTTCACTGGTCCTCGGGGCTTGCTTGGGGCAGAGGAATCTTCAGAATTAATTGGAAATCTTCGTGCAATTTACATGAAATATTCATCTACGTCTTTGTGAAGCTTGGTAGCTCATTTCTTTCTATTGCTGAACAATAAATCCCCCATTGTAGGGGCGCCTGGGTAGCTCTGTCGGCTAAGCATCTGACTTCGGCTCAGGCCATGATCTCAAGGTTTGTGGGTTCAAGCCCCGTGTTGGGCTCTATGCTGACGGCTCAGAGCCTGCTTCGGATTCTGTGTCTGCCTCTCCCCTGCTCATGATCTGTCTCTCAAACATAAATAAAGGTTAAAATTTAAAAAACATTAATAAAAAATCCCCCATGGTGTGGATATACCATAGTTTGTCTACTGAAGGACACCTTGACCGCTTCCAGGTTTTGGGTTTTTTGATAATGAAAAAAGCTGCTATAAACTTCTGCGTGCCAGGTTTTGTGTGTCTGTAAGTTTTAAGATCAGTTGAGAAAAATCTAGGAGGACTTCTGCTGTTACTATGGTGAGGCTTTGTGTGGCACCATACAAAGCAGCTCACGTGTCTTCCAAGCGGCCGCAGGACATTGTTCCCACCAGCTAGGAATGGGACCTCTAGCTCCTCCGCAGTCTGGCCAGTAATCGCGATCGTGCACTTTTTGGAGTTTAGCCATCTTTAATGGGTGTGTAGGGGTCCGTCCCTTTGAACTGGTGTTTTTGCAAATTAAGTAAACACCCCGTGGTGTGATTACTGGATCCTAGAGGATGATGAGGGAAACAAAGGCAGGAAAAATGAAGTTTAGCCTGCAGCCCACTGACAGGTACCAGACTCTGCCTCGAGAAACATTCCTTCAGGCGCTTCTGGCTGTCTTAATGGCTTAATGTTTACACGTCATTAAAAACTAAAAGCAACCTTATCTTGACAATAGCTAAATCTTCAGGGTCCTGTCAGACCCCGCTTTCAGCATCCAGAAATTCATCAGAAACTAACTTTATCTTTATCCCCCATCCTTCCACAAAGTTAAAAGTATATAATCAGTCACTCCTCACATTCCCAGCACAGATTTTTCTGCCCACGGGTCCTGTCCCTGTGCTTTAATAAAATCACTTTTTGCATCAAAAAAAAAAAAAAAAAAAAAAAAAAAAAACAAAACCAAAATCTCAAGAATTCTTTCTTAGCCGTTGGCTCATAAACCCCACTTCAAATGTCATCAGGGTAGCTCTATTTTTAATGTTTTGAGGAACCCCCGGCTGTGCTCCAGAGGCTGCCTCAGTTTGCACTCCCACCAGCAGTGCAAGAGGGCTCCCCCTTCTCCGCATCCTCACCAACACTGGTCGCCATTCTTTTTACTATGAGAAGCACAATCAGAGTGGATACTTTTAAATGGAATCCTGCTAAAAGAAAAATCAAATGACATTAATATCAAATGACACTAATCCCAGTTTAATCTCTAGGATTATTTCTGGATACGGTTGAAGTTTGGCTGGTTTTCGTTAGGACACTGGCTTTTAGTCTCACATTCAAATTCTTTGGAAGGGAGTCCCAAGGGCGGTGCTGCTCAGGGTCCTTTCTCCAGAGGGGACTGTCACCAGGGGGCTGCATCCTCCCGCAGGAAGGACGCACAGCAGGGCCCTTCCCCAGGCCGTGGGGGAGCGGTGGAGGTGAGGAGCCCGGGGCCTGTGTCACCCTGAGCCACAGGACTGGGACTTCGGAGGAGTCTGGGGCCGGGTGGGCTCTGTCCCACGGAGGCCCCGCGGTCACCGGACTGGGCGCTGCCCCGCACGTTTGCCCCCCTCTCCGGGGAACCGTTTCGGTGGGGACCCCTGAGCCTCCACCTCTGGGGGCGCCCCGAGCCTGCTCACCCCCCGGCGCTGCCTCGTGTGCAGGGCAGGTGCAGGGGCGGCCGGCGGGGGCAGCAGGGTGTCCCTGCCCCCGGGGGAGCCCGGTCCCCGGGAAGGGGCCGCCCGCGCCCGCGTGCCGGGGGGGACTGGGGTCTGGCCCCACTGCCTCGAGGGCAGATGCCAAAGAGAAGAGGAGGTGGGAAAGGGCGGGAAGTAGGGGGGTGTGGAAAGATGGGGACCCGGCAGCTCCGGGCCGAGTGGGAGGGACGGTCCCGGGTGGGGAGCCCGGACCCGCCGGCTCTGTGGGTCTGAAGCCAAGACCCTAGGGGGGATCCACTGCACAGACAGCAGGGGGTTCCGCCCCGGGCGCCCTTGTGTCCTGCTCTGTCCGCACAAAGGTGAGGCCGTGGGGGCCCCCGGCCCACGAGGGTGCGCGTTTGCACCCCAGGCTGCGGTGGCACTGGCGGGGCAGAGCCTTCCAAGCTGTGACAGAGTCCCAACGGGGGATGCCGCGCGTCCCCAGGGCCACCTGCCGGGGTACACGCGGGTGAAACTGAAGATCAGAGGAGACTTTATTTGAAGTCTGTAGGAGTCTGCACTCAGCTAGTCATGCTGTCCAAATACCTGTTTGATGCACAAAGTGCAGCCTTCCTTGCTAGCGCTTGAATTCACACGTATGCTGATGTCTCTTTATAACGTTTTCCTTGCTTTCAGAATAATTGTGAACATTTCCCCAGCACTGTCAAAGCATCTGCAGGGCTTCAGACTTTGCTGAGGGCCATCGAGTTTCTTTGGCCCCAGGAGGTCTTTTACACTCCTTTGTTTTTTGGGGTTTTTTTTTCGGGGGGGGGGGGGCGGTGGTGATTTGTTTGTTTTGTTTCTTTAATGCATGCATTTTTGAAGTGTCTCCATTATATGTGAATTCAAATTTCTATCTCAAAAGACAGCTCTGGGGTACATAACAGGCAGAGAGCAGGTACCGAAAGGTTACAATGAACCCGGTTTGCAGCTGTTCTCCACGTGGGGGCCTGGTGCTCTAGTCTCATAAACTCCAATAACCAGTTTCTATGTAAGTAGAGTATTCAAATGACATCCTTAAATCAACTCATTTGCAAACTCATTGCTGTAATTTTTAAGATGATTGCATTGGTCATGACCAATATATCCATTTATTCATGGTGTGCTTGGCGATTTCTAATGACATGACATAGCCAATAGTTGGTTACTAATCAATGGATTAGCCAAGGCAGACACCCGAAAGTCATTCCGACTCCCTTGCTTCTCTGATCAGTGGTTGTGAAGTTTGAGAACAAAAAGTATTATTTATTTTGGCCTGAGAAGTGCATCAACGGTAATACCAAATATTGCACAATACATCACCATGTAGGATAAAACATTTGCAGACCGGGTACCATTTTGGAATTTATTGCTGCTGTTTTCTCCTGTTGAGGGCACTAATAATAATTGATTTATAATTGATTTAAGGATGCTTTGTAACCCAATAAATACTGGACCACGGCATTCAGGTTATTTGTTTCAAAATTACAAAAGCAAAGCAAACATACTGCTCTAATCTTTCCTCTTTTTCTCCTTTAGATGTTGAAACACAATGAATGAGATGTGTTTTCCCTGCCTGGTCGCCTTTCTGCATGCTGAAGTTCTGACAGTGATTTTTAAAATGACAGTATTCCTACTTCTTTTTAAATGAACTCATATTAAAGAGGAATTGTATATTTCTTCTTGCAGACAGAATAAGATTTTATTCCAGTTTAATACAGTCTGTGATCAGAAATTTGGTGTTAGAAAGATCAGGAACGAAGACCTGATCTCCTCTGAAAATACACACTGCAAAGTGACTTACAACATCATAAAAACCTAATCAGAGTTTGATACCAATTGTACAATTCCTAGCAAAAGTCACTTCATATAGTCTTTTCTAAAGATCATATTAGCTCTGCAACTGGCAAAAAATCAAGCCTATTACCCATGATAAAATTTGATATCAGATCTAATTCAGATAAACCTATTTTATTGTGTTGACAAGATAAAGCTAGCCCATCAAGCACACTTTCAGGCCAGAAAGGAGAAAAGTAGTGTAACATTCATTACACGTTGCTAGTGGTAGATGTCTTAACTCAAGTGTAGGTTGGCCAAGAAGCTATGTTCCTCTTCTCCTAATTTAATCAGCGATCAGAGGCCAGGAGTTCAAATGTGCTCCCTTTCTTTCTCAGCTCCTGGTAATTTAATCCTCCACAACAAGAAAAACTTGAAATGGCTGAATGTTACAGATTCATAGGCTGAGAGGGAGATCTGGATTCTGGAAAATCCAAGCCACCCTCTATCATGTTAGCATCCTACCGTTGATAGTTTAATTTCCTATAAAAAGTTGCCAGTGCCTTAAGATGATGATTAATCATTACGAGTAGATATTGGTTCCAATTAGAAGCAGATGGTTGATTGGATATACTTTAAAGGAAATTACCCTTTGGGGTGCCGGGGTGGTTCCGTCTGTTAAGGGCCCGACTGTTGGTTTCGGCTCAGGCCATGAACTCATGGTTCCTGGGTTCGAGCCCCATGTTGGGCTTCGTGCTGAAGGTGTGGAGCCTGCTTGGGATTCTCTCTCCATCTTTCTCTGCCCCTCCCTTGCTCACTCTCTCTTTCTCTCTCAAAATACATAAATAAACTTAAAAAAACAGAAAATTACTTTTTGAACTCAGGAATAGAAAACAAGCAATACAAGCCTCGTCAGGCTCCACTGGGGATGCGGGCCTAGAAGAAAGGCAATTTAGAATTCAGGTTAACCCAGCCTCAGCCTTCCAGAATCGGACCCCATTCTCATTTTTGCATCTTTCAAAACCAACCAACCAACCAACCAAACAAACAAAGAAAGAAATGAACTTCACACAAATAAGTAAACACTGCAGTGTTTGTTCTGTAACAGGAATGGGAGTGTAATGCCTAGAGGAATTAGAAACTGTTTTATTCTTCTTCTTCAGGAAAGCCCATAGACGCAGGGAGATAAGACACTGGCCGCTGATAGCTGCCACAGATGTGGTGACTGGTCACATGAGAACTACCTAGAATGTCACCTGGTTTTTTAAAAGGGAAATTTCAAACTGTTTCACAGGTTTGCAAAGGGCATCATCAGCTTTGGCTAAGAAAGTTAATGCTTTTCTGCTAAAGTTGACCACTTTTGCCTTATACCATGACTGTAAATCAACATCAGACTCGGACTTTTGCGCTTTGAAAGGAAGTACGTCCTGAACCTCCAGTTTGAGCATCTAGATTCAGCACCAAAACAGCATCGTCTGCAGGGAAAATGCATACATTTGGTCCAATGCAGGGTTTTATAAAGTGCATGACACCAAATTTGTGCTATGCCATTTGATGTGACTTCTAGACACATTATGAAATGTTAAATGCCTCATTTTGTGTTAAATTGTGTTGGGTGTTATGTGACGCAATATAAACCTATTTGGAATTGTTTTGTTTTGTCAATGGACATTCTCGAAAGTCAACTTCAAACCTTGGTAAAAGTGTAGGAAGTTCCTGAGCTCACTCCTCCCCCAAATCATTAATTACAATGGAGCTTTTATGCAATGAAATAGCATTTCCCCCTTCATTGGCATGAGACAATGTAATTTCAGTTGTCCTGCTGGAACGCTCATGTTTTACTGGGTGTTTCCTCACTGGCTCATTGGACGCACCATACATTTGCGCAGTCTTGATGATTTTAATTATTGCGGTCATTTGAAATCTTGCTGTTAGACGTGAGCGATATAAATTTCTATTTTAACTCGCTGGTGTTAAATGCGCCTTTGGGAGCTGTCCAGTTGTACCTCTAAAAATGTTGTTTAATGACACTGGTCATGAAGTGACATCATTTTCAAAGACCGTTGTGACGCCAGTGTGGCAGCCCAGGCTGGGAGATCCTCGCCTGCTGCATTAGATCCGTTCTGGAAGGTTCAGAGAAGGGTGGGGAGCTACCCCAACCGTCACCAGAAACCACCCACAGACATTCCAAGCCCCAGCTCTAAGGAAAGCATGTTGATAAAATAAAATTATTATGGCAGAAGCGATACCCCTCTTAGTGAATTCACCCCTCTTAGTGAATTGCCAATTTCTAGAACCCAAACTGATTCATCTTCAAAACAAAACAAAACAAAACAAAACAAAACAAAACATAAAGAATGATCCCGAGTATTGCTAACAATTCTCAAATTCTTCCTTTAGTAACCCTCCTGCTGTCGCTTTCTGCCAATGTGTTTCCTGGGCAAAAAAATAAGAGAATCCTAATTATGTGCATTATAAATTGTATTATATTGTTTGTACTTACGCTTTATGTAAATAGTGTATCTCATGCAGTTGTATGCAAGCATTGAAATAAATACTACCATTTAGGGAACAGTTTGGTCGAGTGTCTTTTTTGCACAGCCTCAAAGGGTGCCAAGTTTTCAGAGGTGCTAAGGCACCACTGTTTCTTGAAGAACTTTAAGAAGTGCCTTCGTCAGAGACTGGGAAAGGTTTCCCAGCCAAACCCCATGCTGCTGCTCCCGCATGACCTTCAGATCCCCGCGGCCTCTCGCTTACGGGCCTGGACAGGACCAACAAGCTTTGTGATAATTCTGTGATTGTCCTAAGCAGTTAAAAAAATGTTTTCTGTTGGCAAAAGGAAGCGTGTGACAAGGAAAGCCAATCAGGTTTTTAATTTTCATGGAGTTAGTGTCTGCTGCTTTTGTTGACTGATTTATTAAGCTATATTGTACTCACCCTCTCTCCAGCATGCTGCAGTCCATTCTTCCCCACATAAAAAAAGGGTTTTCGCTTTGTTTTTAAACAGCTTTCTTGGGTGTAATTGCTATACAAAAAACTGTACATTTTTTTAAAGTGAATTTATTTTGAGAGAGACAGGGATAGTGTGACTGGGGGAGGAGCGGAGAGAAGGAGAGAGAATCCCAAGCAGGCTCCGTGATGCCAGCACAGAGCCTGACGTGGGGCTTGAACCCACGAAACTGCAAGATCATGACCTGAGCCAAAGCCAAGTCAGATGCTTAATTGATTGAGCTACCCAGGCACCGAAAAAATCTGTACATCTTTAATGAATCCAGTTGGATGACTTTGGACATATGCACAATTTTTTTCTTTTTAAAAGTTTTATTTATTTGTTTTGAGAGGGACAGAGATAGCGTGGGTGGCGGAGGGCCAGAGAGAGAAGGAGAGAGAAAGAGAGAGAGAGAGAGAATCCCAAACAAGCTCTAAGCTGTCGCGTAGAGCCTGACGGCTGAGCTCGAACTCACAAACCGTGAGATCGTGACCTAGCAGAGACCAAGAGTTGGTCACTTAACTGACTGGGTCACCCAGGTGCCCCCAAAGAAATCTTTTCTTGAATGAAATGCTACCAGTCAACGTGAACATGTCCAGAAGATACGGGTCCAGGAAAGCCACTCTATTGAGTGAGAGTCGTATTGTATATATACATGCTAAATGCCACGTGTGTGTGTGTGTGTGTGTGTATACACACACATATATACATATATACATATGTGTATATATATACATATATACACACACACATATACATATGTGTGTGTGCATATACATGCCCCAAATCCCAAAACTCCAAGTAATGAAGTGTTGAGCTTTTGAAGCATTTCAATAATGTTTTACACTTTTTTCTGTAAGAAAGAGCTGGGTAGCAAGTAGACGGAAAAAGATGGAGGCAAAAAATAGTAAAAGAGCACACTAAGAAATGTAGAGACATATGGGCGCCTGGATGGCTCGGTCGGTTAAGCGTCCGACTTCGGCTCAGGTCATGATCTCGCGGTCCCTGAGTTTGAGCCCCGCGTCGGGCTCTGGGCTGATGGCTCAGAGCCTGGAGCCTGCTTCCGATTCTGTATCCCTCTCTCTCTGCCCTTCCCCCGTTCATGCTCTGTCTCTCTCTGTCTCAAAAATAAATAAACGTTAAAAAAAAAAATTAAAAAAAAAAAAAGAAATGTAGAGACATAAAAAGAAACAGGAAGCACGTAATTTAGCTCTAAGTATTTTATTTTAATATTATTATTTTTAAATTTTTTAGAAGGTTACTTATTTATTTATTTATTTTTGAGACAGAAAGAAAGAAAGAGAGAGCGTGTGAGCACGAGCGGTGGGGTGGGGTGGGGGGCAGAAGGAACGGGAGAGAGAGAGAATCCCAAGTGTGGGGTGTGACACAGGGTTCGATCTCCCAAACCGTGAGATCATGACCGGGGCTGAAATCCAAAGTCAGATGCTTACCTGACTGAGCCACCCAGGTGCCTGAGCTCAACATATTTTAGTCTGCATCTGATTGGTTGGTGGCAAGTTGCTTGATGTGACAATTTGGTCACAACAATGACAGGATCAAAATTGAATCCATCCAGTCAATTTTTTTTTCCTGGTAGTAATTGTTATAATTGCAACAAAATTATTTTTGGATATTAAGCATCTTGTTAATTTTTCATGACATTAACCTAAATGTACAACAAGAAGGATAATAATATATGACTCTCACAACTGAGTCCATACACTCAGATGTGCAAGAAAGAACTCACTTTTACATCCTGGGGTCAGTTAAATCATCTTCAACCTCAGTTGTTCTGGGGCTTTCGCCCACCCCATCTCTCTGTCAAAATGGTGCAGAGCTTCCACGACCCAAAGAAGACACGTCCGTAAAACTGGGGAATTAGGAAGTGCAGGACGTCACTGGTGCTTCATCGTCTAATAATGCCCATTAGAACCAAGACGCCCATAGGCTGAGAGGACACATGGTCTACTCAATGTTCCAAGCTGTGTGCGGAGTGTGGGGGTCTTTGGTAAGGCTAGGGTCCCACAAACTGAGTCACTTCTCCTTAGGAGCTTGCATAGTCATACCCTGAGGCTGGATCCTTCCCCAGGGCACCAACATAGAATGATAGGTGACTCTCTGCTTCTCCTGGGAATCTAAACATCTTTTAATAAGTACAGGAAATGAAACGTGAATAACAAATAATTCTAAATCACTGAAGGTGATCTTTTATTCCTTGCACGTAAAAATATTGCTATATAGGCAGAGGAATCATCACTTGCTTTACATATTTTTAAAAAAACAAATTAGACGTAAAAATATAAATTTTGAAAAGAGTGACAGATCTTCTATTTCTTTTCCTTTTTCATTGCAAACGTATTACATATTTATTATGGAATACCCAGAAAATTTTAAACGGTGAAAATACTACAAATTATATCTATAGTCCTACCTACCCAAAGATAATTACTCTTGGCACTGTGAGTATATCCTTCCATATTTGATTCTGTCCGTAATTATAATAGCTGATGTTAAGTGAATACTTATGTGGTCCCAGGCTACTTTACATGCTTTTACATGTGCCCGATCATTTCACCTTTATGATAATCTTATGAAGTAAGTGCTGTCATTATCCTCATTTAGCAGATGGAAAAAACCCGTGCACACAAAAATATGAGAAAAGTGTCAATTCTGGAGTAACTGAAAAGGACCTCCAAAAGTTTGTTTCTCCATCAAAGCCATTCGAACTCTGTTTTAAGAACTGTTAAAATCAACTTCTTTGTATGCTGGAAATAAACAAAAGACTCGCAGTAATCCAAAGCAAAAGAAATGAATCAGGGCAGAAACATGATTGGAGCATTTTAACTTTCTCTAGTCCCATCTCTCTCTCTCTTTCGGTAGAAGATAGCTGCAAAAACCAGTGATCTTGCAACCGTGGTAACTGTGAAAACTTGCAGTCTAGTAGTTAGCGGAAGCAGCAGAATGAGGTTAGAATTCCAAAAAAAAAAAAAAAAAAAAAAAAAAATCCATCCTTACAGAATTGTCTTTAATCTGCAAGCTCCCTGGAAAATCTCCATTCTCAGTCTTTACTCAACCTGACTCAGAGCTTGGTCAGTGTGAACATCTTTATCCCCATGCTGTTTGTTGAAAATAACCAGCAGCAATTGCTTAATAATGTGGTTTCCTGAGGCAGTATCATCAGCCAGAATAAACAAGACTGATAAAAAAAAAATAAAGAGGGACACCTAGCCGGCTTAGTCGGTGGAGCATCCAACTGTTGATTTCAGCTCAGATCATGACCTCATGGTTCATGAGATCAAGCCCTGGGTCTCAGTGTGGAGACTGCTTGGAATTTTCTCTGTCTCTCTCTGGATTTCCCCTGCTCTCTCCCTTTCAAAAATAAATAAACTTTAAAGACATTAAAGAGAAAATTTAGAAAATGAGATGTTTATGAGATCTTTGAAAAGCTCTGATTTATTTCTGAGAATCTAGAAAACCACAAGCATGTGCAGTGCTGTGCACATGCCTAGGAAAGATCTAGAAAACCCCAGTCTCTCACCTCTGGCTCATCTTCAACTTTGCACAAGCAGGAGGTAAAATCTAAGCCAGAGTTAAAAACTACTGAGCATTTTAAAGTTTGCTTACACACACTCACAGAGCACCTTTGCAAAGCATGGGAAACGTAGGATTCATGACATTTTAGGACATTTCTGTCCAATTATTAGCTGACCGCTAGGCTAACTGAGCAGAGACTTCAGTGGCCAGATGACAGGGAATACAGATTTACAGAATGAATCCAGTAAAGTCACTAAACAAATATCAGCAATAAACACGCACACAAACAGCAATTACAACAATCCAACGATCTTTGTGGGAAAGTGGATCTGGTTTCTAGAGTTGCCACATTATGTGATTGGAAATACCTAGCTTTCAACAAAAAATTCAGAGACCTTAAAAAAATATGAAACCATAGGAAAAAACCGTCAACAGAAGTTGTCCTTGAGAGGGTCCAGACGGTGTATTTACTAGACAAAGACTAAATCAGCTACTGTAAATATGTTTAAAAAAACTGAAGAAAACCATCAAACAATTGAAGGGAAGTAGGAGACAGGTGTCTCACTACATAGAGAATATAAATAGAGTGATAGGAATTATAACAAGAAATAAAATAGAAACTTACTTAGCCGTTCCACTAGTCAGGGCTGAACTGGGATATAAGCCTTACTGTTGGATATTGGAGACTATGATTTTTGTTCACTGTCTATATATCCACCCACACACTATGCATACGCAGACATATGTTTTGTTTCATTCTAAGAAAAGTTATATTCTAAGTCTGAAAACCTGATTTATTAATTAAATCTACCACTTACTAGATATTTCTTGTATCGTGTCTTTTTCCTATATTGCTGGATTTTAGGTATTCCTGTACATTTTCTCTAACACAGTATAGATCAAGAATAATTGACTGAAATTAATTTAAAAAGTAAAGGTGAAAAATTCTACGTAAGTGTTACCACTTTGAGTTCAGGAAAAGATGTCAAAATCACAATATGATTCATTATATATGTATGCAAATCAATGAATATACAGTTTATACTTTCTATCAAATTATTTTTATTGCCAATTTACACTTGACAGAAATCTTGTTCCAATAAGCTGCTTTTTGCCAAACTTTCTGGGACCCAGATCACTTTTAAACAAATAGTATCTGATAAGTGAAGGCAGAAACATCAAAGAGGGTCTCACATTCTTTGTGCCTCTTTCTTTCTTCTTTTCTTTTCTTTTGTTTCTTTTGTTTCTTTTCTTTTCTCTCATTTCTTTCTTCCTTTCTCTTTCTTTCTTTCTTCTCTTTCTTCTCTTCTTTCTTTCTTTCTTTCTTAGTGGAAAAGAGGGACAGAGGAAGAGAAGGAGAGCATCTTAAGCAGGCTCCACACTCGGCACAGAGCCTGACATGGGGCTCGATCCTGGGATCATGACCTGAGCCAAAATCAAGAATCGGATGGTCACTTGACTGAACCACCCAGGAACCCCCACCCTTCTGTTTTTTTGGGTACCCTTTTCTTTATGACATTTGCTGACTCAGAAGTTGCAAGGAATTTCTAGGCTGGGCAAAAAGCAGCAACTCAGAGCTTTTACATGTCTCATTGGGTTAGAGAATCACATTTGGAGGTAAGGAGGATCAAAAGCAAAACAAAAATAAAAACAAACACACAAAACCCAGGTGTTTGCATTCCACAATTCTTCTGACCAGGGAAATGCAAATAAGTGAGGCTCACTTTCCACATTGTTTTTCACCTTGAGGCTTTGATTATTCTGAAGTCACATGGAACGCTTTTTTTCTTTTGCTTTTAGTAGTTTTTCTAGGATGTGCCTAGGGGTGGTTGTCTTAGTATTTATGGTGCTCCGGGTTCACACGATTTCTGAAATCTGAGGCTTCTAATGTGATGGGGCAAACCCTGGAAACGAGCAAGGGGATTCTTTCCTCTAACACGGGAGAAAAGACTAAGGAGGGAAGTGTATGGAACAGCATCTCCAATGTGTAGAATTAGAAAGTGCACCAACCAAGGATGAATGAGGGGACCCTGGATCTACCCTGAAGCAGAGATGAGAGGAGCGCCAGAGTCTCGAACGGTTCTATCAGCCGCTATTGACCTGTCTCCAGCAAAACTCAGCATCCCAGGAATGTGCACGTGGCCTGACCAGGCCGCAGTGGTGAATGCACAAAGCAGGTGATGGATTCTACAGCGGGGTGATTTATAAAGTTTTCACGAGATGAAGTTGAAAAGATGAGCTGAGAACAGGTGGCTCATGGATGAAGTATGGCTCAGGGAGCATGAGCGTCTACAGAATGTAGGGAACAGTCGCAGTGAGTTGACAGTGAACTCTAGTGTATGGGGAGAGGTCAAGGAAAGGGCATGTTGTCAGAGCACAGAAGTTCAGAACTGGACCTTTCAAGGTGGAACCATCCTGGGTAATTGGCACCACCGGGGGTGGAGTCTTGCCATTTGGATACAATGAACATCTGGAGGTAGATATCATTGGAGTTGGTGTCACGCCATTGACGAAGCATAAATACGGAGGCTCCAGTGACTCTGGTCTTGGCAAAGGATGAGTTGGAGGCAGAACACTGAACGAGGGCAGAGTCCCCAAAGAAGAGAGGAGTCATGAATTGAGCAGCGACCTACGGCAACACTTGGGAAAAGAGAGGGTATCACCATGGGGCACAGTATGCCCAAGAGAAAAGGAGGAAAGACGATGAGGCAATATTGCCGGAACTGTTCTCCGGAAGCCAGAAGGCAGGAACTTTTTCTCCTTCCTCCAAGACGGAGGAATGAGGCACTTGAGAAAGCAGTCCCCAGCTCCGCTTGGGGTTTCTGTAAACGTACAGTGGCTGAGGGAACAACCTCTAGAGGACGAGGGTTTTCAAGATATTTCTATAAAATACAGTGATGGACTTAAGGAGACAGTGGATTCTCAGAGAAGGAGGTGACCTGATAAGGGAGAGAATGGGAAGGGGTGGCTGTAAGGTTCTTCACTGAAGCAGACTTCCTCGTTCTTCATCCCGAGGGAGGCAGGTAGGGAACAAACAGGAAAGGACTGAAACCGGCTCAGGGCTCATTCTTTGATCTCCTTCATTGTACAGGGACTTTCAGCTGTCCTGTTTTCTTTCTAAAAATGGCAGTACCTGCTTCTGAACTCTTCTCAAGAAACCACTGAGTTGCTTTGTTTTTCTAATTTACGGTGATGGTCCAAAATCTTCCCCAGATATGAGACAACGCATGGAGATGTGCTCCGGGGCATTGGAGATTGTACTTGTGTTCCCAAAGGAGGATTTCTGTATAGTTTGTCTTCTAAAAAGCTTAAAATATTTAGCTGGTCAACTGAAATACTAAGAAATAATTTGAGAGATTTTTGGCCTAATTTACCCAGCAGAACACGTAGAGGGTTGGGAACTTTTCCATATTTAACTCAAAGTAAAATGTTATGGAGGTCTAGGGTGACATTATGAGACATTTCCAAGGGTTTGTAGTTACTTTTGCTCTCAAATGGAGTGGTTGTATTTTAAGACTTTATCATAAATGTTTTAAACCGTAGGAGATGTTATAGAACCTGATGATGTATATAAGTACAAATCTCAATTCAGAAATGATAAGATATTGCATTCTTAGCACTATTGGTTAAATAAGTCAAATGAACCAAGCGCATGCATCAGAATTTGAATATCTCACCTTTTTTCCACTTCAGTGATTGAGTCAAGCTATGGAAAACACAGCTTCATTGTTTTCATGTAACGTTTCAAATATCATCAACTCCTGGGAGAAAACTGCTAAGCAAATTAGTCTGCCAGTTCTAGAGATATGTCAAAACAGATGTTGGCATTTTCCTATTACATAAAGAGTAATTCTAAAGCATTTACAGTCTTTCTTCTTTTGCTCTCTCCCTGATTTCTTCCTTCCTTCCTCCCTTCCTCCCTCCCTTCCTTCCTTCCTTCCTTCCTTCCTTCCTTCCTTCTTTCCTTTCTTCCTCCCTCCTTTCCTTCCTTCTATCTCCTGCCTCCCTTCCTCCCTCCTTTCCTTCCTCCTTTCCTTCCTCCCTCCCTCCTTTCCATCCTTCTTCCTTCCTTCCTTCCTCCCTCCTTTCCTTCCTCCCTCCTTTCCTCCCTCCCTCCTTCCCTTTCTTTCTTTCTTTCTTTCTTTCTTTCTTTCTTTCTCTCTTTCTTTCTCTTCCTTTTCTTTCTAACTTGAAGTCTGTCTTTTATAGAATTTAAGAGTGTTTGATGTTAAGTGATCTGCCTCTATGGTTTTGGGCAGTTGGAAGGGAAGGGCACCACGGCAATATGGTGCTGGTCCTGGTAGGTGGTGGAAAGAGTGGCCCGGGATTCTGAGCTAATGACAGGTGGGAGCTGATGAGGATAAAAAAGAGACATCCAGTGAGTTCCCAGAACCAAGGGCTTCCAGAGATCTTCAAATAGCCTTGGTTCCAGAGCTCCCCCAAGTGACCATTTAGGGACTATTTGCTCCTTAAACCTCACAGTTTTCCCCACCCTTGCCCCCATCCTTGTCCTCCTCCCTTCTGGCTTCCTCTCCTTGCCTTGCCCCCTCACCTCTCTATTCCCCGTGTTGAATGAACAAATGCATTTGTGGTAGGTAAGTTCAGTGGGGGAGCGGTCTCGTGGCCATCAGATCTGGGATGACGGTGTGGTTGCGTCACCTCCTCCAAAAGGCTGTCCTGTTGAACGCATGCAATATAGTCTCAGTGAGACCCGGTCCTCTCTAGGGTGTCCCCTCCCATAAAACTGCCAGGCAGAACAGTCTTTCTTCTATCTATTTTCTTGATTTGTTCTCCTGGTCAGCCCTAAGCTGAGATGGGCACTGAGGGCTCTCACAATGCTGATGCAGTTCCAGAAAGCCAGTGCCAGAAATCTGACTTAGGAGGAGAGGAGCAACTTGCCTGGCGGGGTATTTACCGATGCCATTCAGGACTTGTGAGACCTGTGTCCAAGTGCCATGGGGGTGTGGGCGGCCTTCTCTTGTGGGACAATCACAGCCCACTCTGATTAACACACAAACCCAAGTCTCCTCACCCTGAGGCTCCGATCACGGACAGTGGCTCCTTCTAGAACAGTCTGGCACATTACAGGTCCTGTTCTTGGTCTTCTCCAGCTGTAAGAGCTCAATGTGGAATCCGTTACGGAATCGAGACCGAGACACCGAGAGGGATGGTGTTCCTTGAGTCTCATCCCACCCCTGTCCTAAGGCAGCTGCAAATGAGAGTTACTGCCTGCCGAGCATGTCTGCATGACACAGGGTTCAGAGAGAAGGTAATTTGAAGTTTTCTTGATGGATACGATTCTAATGTAGTAGCTCCCAGGACTTAAGCTTCCGTAGTGAAACGTGAACTTCATGTCTTTGGATAAGAAATTGAATGGGGTTTCTTTAATTTCAGTCCAGGATGGATTCTCATCGCTGCGAATGCACTCAGGCTCTAAGGTAAGGGTGTGCAATGTCAGTGCTGTGTTCTGAGTGACCAGATGTCCATCAAAAGAATGGGTGTTCTTTTATGAACCAACTCTAAAGATCAACATGAACGCCCTGGTGATTTCTCTACAGACCCCGACAAAGGGCAGCCAGAGCGGTCACTGACTTGGTCGTGTACGAAAACTGAAAATTCAGTGAGGAACACAATGCTTTTAAAAAAAAGAAAAAGAGAATCTAAAATGAGTGTGAGTCCAGCGGACATGGCTACTCTTGACCTCTAATGTCAGGAGAAACAGGAACAGAGAAAGAAAACGTAAATCCTTAATCAATAGAGGTTTAATAAAAGCAGAAAAAATTGGGAATGCTGATTTTTATAGAATTAATATATCACTGAACTTCTGACGCCGACATAGCAGTGGCCGATGGAAGCTCAGGAGACAGAGCGTTTTTAGGCACGCACCATTTTCTAAATTTGAAAGGCTTTTGCTGACTCCCTCACAAGAGACTAGGGCAGAAGCAGCCCAAGAAGTGATAGACAAGAAAACGGTTTATTTTTAAAAGGTCCGTGCACGCAAAGCAGCGTCTGACTGGATGGCCAGCTCCTAGAGCACAAAGTGAACAGCGAGAAGTCATCGAGGTCAACACGACCGGTGTCAGCGCATTCTCTGAAGACCTGGGCGAGGGGACAGGTTGCAGGTGGTCAAACCCGCTGGGGGCACAAAGGTGTTGAGGCCAGAAAGGACCAACGGGAAGAAGAGAAAAGCTCCCTGAAACTCAGTAGGTCATGATCCAGGGGACCGATAGGCGATTGCAAACTAACCATGTAGGCATTAATGCTCTTGGAAGATGTCTTCTGAGCTATGTGTCAGCCTGGAGCATCTTCCATCCTTCAGCTTCCCAGAAGAAGCTGTAGGCTTCAACCTCACCGAGGCTGACATATGGTGGCACCTGGGAATGTGTGTCTGCGGTTAGAGACAGGAAGAGGACTGGGGTTGTACTGGAAAAGAATGATATAGAAAAAATGTCAAATGTTGGGAGCCAGACCACCCCCATCCGTGACGATCCATGTCTGGCTCTGCTTCTGAGTGGGTTTTTTTGACCCTGAATGAATCTGGGGGGAATTTGCCCAACAAAGCGCAGGGAGCATTGGAAATGGAGACACACATGCATGGATAATTTCCTAAGCTGTTTGGTCTTTGAAGACAATTGAAGACAAGGAGTATTTTACATGTTAAGAGTTTGGGAAGATATGATCATGTGTTTTGAAATATTTTTCCAAACTTTTGTCATGTTCAGTGTTTTTCCAAAATTATTTAACTTACAATTTACCGTATGAACATTTGAGAAGAAAGAATTTAAAGAGCTTCTGATGGTACGATGTAGAAGGGCAATATACTGTGTTTACACGTTGGCTTTTCAATCTTCCAAAGTGCATCCTTGTCTCTTGAAAAGACGGAATGTTCCAACTAATGTGGCACGTTGTGAAAGGTAACTAGGATTGCCCACGCTGGTTCAGGTAAGTAAGTGGACAGTGTAGGTACTGCCTGGACTCAGACTCCAGCTCTCCGCCTCTGTCCCTTACCAGGGCCTTGGGATGTTAATTAACCCTTCAATGCCTCAGTTTTCCATCTGCAAAATGGGGATAATCATAAGACTGATCTCATAGGGACATATTCATAACTCATGAAGTTAATACATGTGAAGCACATAGAAAAATCCCTGGCCAGACAGGAAGGTGATGTCAACAAATGTAAGTTGCTATTAATGCTATTATTAGACTGAGTTCAAATGTAAATAATATTTCAAGAAGGAATATTGCATCAATATGTCCCTGTGGTAGCTGGGAGTCTGCACAATTAACAAAGGGAAAAATGTGAAGCCTTTGAAGAGTGGGAAGGCGATCTAACACGAAGAACAAACACATGTACGTAACAGGAGACAAGCTGTAAGTTTTGGTCAAGGATATATTCCTGGGAGCCTTTAAGGGTCCAGCAAAATCATAAACAAGCTGCAATTACCCCTTGTAGAGGTGCAGATACAAAGGGAGCCCTTCCAATTGTTCATTTCTCTGTGCAATACACAGAAATCCATCAGAGCCCTTTCCTGCCCTTGGAGATGATGGAGGAATTTGCCCAAACACGGAGCATTCACATCGCTCTTGGGAAGAAAGGCTTTCTCTACAACTGAGGCAATGCTATTCTCACTAGGGAGCATTCTTCAAGAAAGAGTGTGAGACACTGTAATTCACTGAGAAATTACGGACAAGAGTGTTGTGTTCAGTTAAGTCGCTAATTGTCTTGGGCTCTCTGCACTTGAGAGAATCTGAGAAAGACAAGAGCGTCTAAGGCGAGGTAGATTTTTTATTTTATTTTATTTTATTTTATTTTATTTTATTTTATTTTATTTTTACTTACTTTTATTTTATTTCACTTTATTTTATTTTTTTCTTTTGTCCGTTTTCTTTTTGGCAAAAGAAGCAATGATGGAAATAGTTTTGCAGCTGTCAGGTAAAAAATGACCTTCATAGACATCTACTTTACAGTTTCAGATGCTTTTCTGGATTCTGAGGAGGAAGGCACATACTGTGGGAAGTCTGGGCCACGTCGTGGGTGGTGAGGCCAGCAAGGAGAAGTGACCCAGTGATGGCTCTGTTGCCATGAGCCCTGGAAATAGAAACTCCCTTACGTTATGCTGCAGGGCCAGGATCTGGAAGTTCTCCGTGAGGGCTGTGTGAGCCTCAGCGGAAATTCAGCGCAGGCTCGCTGTCGCAGTGCCGAGTGACACGAGTGGCGCAGAAAGCTGTCTCCGCTTGTATGTGGGACCCAGAGCTCTCCGTCCGCCGAGACCTGGGGCCCAGGGAACAAGCGTCAGCACCCTCGGTGACACCGCTGGGTTTCCCAGAGGGGTGTGTGCGGCGGCCCAACTCCCGGCAGGTGGAGGGGCAGAAGTTACTGGATTGAGGGAGGGAGGCGGGCCCGGGTGAGGAGAACGGGCCCTTCCTGTGATGTGGCTGCGGGTTGGCTCCGCCCGTGAACACGGCCCCCGGGGCTCCGGCTGTCCTGGGCGACACGTGGCAGCGGGGCGGGAGCGCCTGGGCAGGCCCCGTGCAGCCCTGTGGAGCACCCACGGAGCACCTGTGCACATCGGAGGAGCACCCCGGAGCACCCCGGGAGCACCCCGCGTACCTGCGGAGCACCCACGGAGTACTCACGGAGCATCCCAAGCACCTGCGAAGCACCTGTGCAGATCGGAGGAGCACCCCGGAGCACCCCGAGTACCTGCGGAGCACCCAAGGAGCCCCTTGCACATCGTAGGAGCACCCATGGAGCACGTGTGCAGCACCTGTGGAGCACCCCGGGAGCACCCGGCAGCATCTTCCGAGCGGGCGGGGTGTGAATGGTGAACCCACGGGTGGCCCTCAGCTGCACGCACACCCGCTCCCGCCCACCTGCTGCCGACCTCCCCGCGGAAGGGCCCGGGTCAGAGAACGTGCACCTGTCAGCCGCACGTGAGTGTGAACGCGCGTGAACCCCGGAGTCACGGGAGAACCGCACCTGCTCGCCAGGTGCAGTCGAGGAATCGGAGGGTCTGTCCGGAAGCGGACGACCCATCACTGCACGGGGGGGGGGGGGGGGGTCCCGAGAGCCCCTTCCTGGAAGTGACAGGTGGGTGAGGCCTGCACGACACCCCTGTCCCCGGGTTTGGCGCCGTCTGTGTGGAGATGGGGCCCCCGTGCGTCACGGAGCACCTGAGGGCAGCGCTGCTCCTTCTCCGTGTTCCGCCCCGTGTTCGCGGCTTCACACACTGGGGGCCACTCGCCGCATCGGCCACCGACCTCGTCCAGCTGCCCCCGCTCCGAGGAGCCACCTGCACCCACTTGAACCAACAGAATTTAGCGCAAACCGACGTTTTCGCAGCAGCCGGGTCTACACGCGCATCTCCTGTGTGGTGGGAGCAGTCCCCTAGGAAGACGCCTTTCTGAAAATCCGCGTCTTTCCCGAAAGGTCCGTGGAACCGAGGCTGCGAGGCCGGAGTCAGCTGCGGGTTGGGCCTTCGTTACTGGGCGGCCTCCACCTGCCGCGTGTGCTCAGGGGGGCTGAGGGGGAGCCCGGGTGAGGAGGCCTCTGTGCCGGCCCCGGGGACCGCGAGGGCGGGGGGGGGGGTCAGGGCGCAGGGGGATCCCCGAGATGGGAATGGGCCGCTGACCTGAAAAGTCGGCGATGGTGCAGATGAAGGGCGGGGGGGGGGGGGGGCTACAAACCAGTGGTTGGACTTTTCTGGCAAAGCAGGAGCAGGTGGGTGGGAGGAAGCAGGGCGCCTGGGGCCCCAGGCGGTGCAGTGAGGCTGGGGGCCGGGTGTGTGGGGGGGTCTGAGGGAGCAGCGAGTGTGTGGGGAGGGGGCGAGGAGCCAGGAGGAGTCAGATCAGGAGGAGCCCCTGGGGGGGGAGTGGGGGGGGGAGCAGGTTTGTCAAATCACAAAAACGACTCTTACACCCTGTGGACCAGCGGCTTTATCCCTTGTCAGCTGTGCAGCTCGTTTCTTTTTAAGCCAAAACAACCACGGGTGCAGGGCAGTGAAGGGGCGGGTATGGCTGAGGCGCGGGGACACCTGCTGTTGCTGGTCAGCTCTGGGAGGACCCTCCCGGTCAGCTCTGGGAGGACCCCGCACACTGGGAGGCCCTGCTGGGAAGGGTGGTGCATCGCAGACCCCGAGGCGCCCTCCGAGTTAAGAGGATTTGCAATTACAGAGAGAGAGAGAGAGAGAGAGAGAGAGAGAGAAGGAGGGGAGGTGGGGAGGGAATGAAGGGCCTGGGCAGGGCTGGGGCATTCCCTAAGAAGGGGCCCCCATCCCTGGCAGTCAGCAGCTGTCCCCCTGATAACCTGGAGAGCCGGATGTGGGGTGAGCTCAGTGCCTAGAAAATAGCCAACTGTCTTGTGTACCTCCCAACCCATCACTTTGGCCTCCCAATGCAGTCAGGCTATTTTCTGGAAGCTCTTCAGAAAACAAGTTTCAACAGTGCAGTGAAATATAAAAGGGGGCCTAGGTAACACTAATTCCTAGTGTTGGACTGGGTATGAAGTTTTGGAGCTTGTGAAGGTCACCCTTTGTGAGGTAAAGCCAGAGTCATTTGGAACCAACAATGGGTTCTTATCCAACCCAGGTAGAAACAGCATTTCACCCGCCATGTCAGGTTTAATTCCACCAACATAAAGAAAAAGATTACGTGTTTGGAAACAATGGGCAGGAAGGGATTAAGGGCAAAAATCCCGGCGTGTCTCAATCCTACATTCATCCCACCAGCATTGGATAGTGATGTTTACAAAATTCTGTCAGCCTGAGGTGGAAAGCCAAGTTAATATGTCCAACACTAAAACGGATGCATTAGAAAGAATGTTGCCGATTTTTGCCTCTCTTGGGAGGAAGATCATTGTATCTGCTAAATTACATTGGATTTTCTTCTTTGTGATAGGATGGGTTTTGAAGAGAGAAACTATTTCCTCTGGGGAAGTTGGTCTACATTGCTTTTCTATAACCTGAAAGTACTGTGACCAGCATATCCCAGAACTAAGCTTTCCATTTTCCTGCGGCTCGCTCTACTAATACGCAAAGAAGAGCTTTAAGAAAATTAAAAAAAAAAAAAAAAAATGCAGAGAAAGTTCTGATACCTAATGCCTTACGATCCAAAATGTTGGGTGAAAAAAATGCCTAAAGTCCCCTACACTATTTGTTAAAACAGAAGATTTTGCTAATTAGAATTCAGGCAGATTGTATTGGGCTGGTGCTGAGAAAAAAACGCTTTGTTTTCTGTACGCTTAAATTACCACTGTTCTGTTACATTACGGAGTTAAAATGACTTTTACCATTATATTGCACCAGGACCCACCCTAATGACTCCACTTTGACCTTAATTACCTACTTATAGATGCTGTCTTTAAATACACAGTCTGAGGTCCTGGCGGTTACAACTTCAATGCATCAATTTTGTGGGGACACAATTGAACTCCTAAAAATCATGGTAGAAAGTCTCCTGACGGTGTCGGGTTCCTCTAAGGTCACATTCATCTTCTGGACATTTTGAGACTGAGAATCTGCCTTTACCAATTTTCTTATTCTAATTTTTCTAAGTACCTCAGTCTCTTGAGGCACCAGGACAAGAATGAATAAATAAAAAGCAAACGATAACAATGAAACCAGATGCCCTCAGTTTTAACTAGAACTTCTTTTTCCATATCTTGTTTCTCGCGAAGCCCTGAGGATTATTCCTGTGAAGTGACTTTCATTTCTGTCCCCTCCTACTCTTTTCTGTCTCCCATTATGGTCAGACTATTGGCTTATGTCCCTAACTGTAGCACAAGGAAGTTTCTAGTGTAGTGCTTGACTAAACAGTGTCATAGCTTTTTCCCTTCGGGGGTGTGCTTCTGAACTCGCTGTGATTCTGGGGGGCTGTGTGGAGGTCACTAGTGCTTTTCACAGACTATTTGTTGACTCCTCCTGGGAACATGATACAGTTGCCCTTTCTGCCTCTTTGAAAGTGAGTGCTGACTTTCTGACCTGCTTTGACCAGTGAAATGTGAAAGGAAGTAATAGACATTTCTTCATGAGGGGCTGTCAGTCAAGGGCCCTCACCTACCTCACCACAGGGGTGTGCCTGGGGCCTAAGGTTGCGAATCTGATTACCCTTCTCTTCTGGAACTCATCGAGACCTGGGGCCCCAAAGGGACCAGTCTAAACCCATTCTCTTCCTTTCTGAGCTCCTAAGAGGTAAATACCGTGTGAGCTCAGAGTAACAACACCTTCTCGTGTATCACTTTGAAGAAAGTATGCCTGAGAGAGAACCAATACAGAAAAGCAGAACCGAGGGATGGAGAGAAAGGGCAGATTTCTGAGGATGTAGTTTTAGTATCTGGGCTTGACTTGGAGATCTGCATAACACAACTCTGTGTGTGTGCGTGTGTGTGTGTGTGTGTGTGTGTGTGTGTAATATACCTTCTTTTGTGTTTAAAGATCAGAACTGGGTTTCTTACTCTCATACTGGCATTCACTTCCATTTCCCTCCCGTCCCTACCAGGAAGTCTGTAAGACTATTTTCAAGTCTGTAGACCAGAAGTCGATAAGAATCTCCCAGGTGACTCTACGAATTAAACAATTTCATCCATCGCTATTATCTTATGTATTTTCAATGATTGAAAATTCTCGCAGAATGAATTGCTAAGTCTCAGCTCTAACTTACATTGCTCAACACCTGATTGCCATCCGCCTGTGCTCATCTGTCCCCACTGCCCTGCAGGGACATAGTACATTGTTTGTGAGAAATGTGAGCATCCCTTACACTTTATCCTGTCCATCCTCCAGCCCGTGCCCATTCATCTGGAATGCTCAGCACCCTCAACGCCATTAAGAGAATTCACACCTCTTCTTCCAGACTCAAATCAAAAGCCAAACTTTCCATAAGCTTCCTTCTGTTACTAGTCATGAAATAACGTTGACCAACCTTCAATTGCAGAAATACCATGGTGTATGAGAAGGAAGAAAAAGAATCTATATTTCTCAATTACTGACCTGAGTGTCCTTCCTCATTGGTTAATATTCAGAAATATCACCTGGTCTTTTCTGTTCCCCAGACTCATTGAGATGAGCGAGAGTTAATGTAGACTGAAGTGAACTTTTGCTCATATTTATCTGTCACTGGGTTGTTTTGTGACTGTGTGTGCATCATTTCTCATAGGTTGTAACTCCTCCAGGGAAAGAACGAGGTGGCATGTGTCATTAAAGTGACTAAAGAGACTTGTGTCTTAGACACAAAAGGGCTTTAATATACTCTACTGCATCAATAAACTAAATGTAGAAGAATATGATTAAGAGATAGCTATATCCAACAGCATTTATGCAATATAGATTTTAGACATTGGAATCACTAGATAGAGTTTGTCGAACTTTCACAATCTTTAGGAAAACGGTGTCTTTGGCAAAATCAACGTAAAACATTTCTATGCTTTAAAGTGATGACATCAAAACAGATTTTTGATACTGTTTCTTTGACTTCTGTCACCTCATGTTCCCCCCCCCGCACCCCCCCCCCCGATTAAAGATAGGGCGATTTGTATGAACTAAAACTACTTTTCTTCATAAAATGAAAAAAGACAAAAATTGCATTCATAACTATTCTAATAACTGCTTGGCTCTCAGATTGTGTGGCATCGGGGCATATCGCTCGCTTTTTTCTCGTTTGACAATAAAAATCAATGGCTTTTGGATTCTTTATTCTTTGGAGAAGAAACAGAAGTCTTGGGGTGTATTCTCTTGGTCACACAATCATTTATGGCCACCTATGAGCTCCTCAATCACAGGAAATTTCCGGCTATAGTTGCAAATGTCTTTTTTTCTCCTACTAGGCAGAAGCACATTCTTTACCTCTTTACCAAGAGTTATAAAACTCGGGCATCTGATAAGACTTCAGATGATCTACATTTGCCTCTAATGTTTGAACGCAATGAACAAAGTACCCCAGCTGGCATTGTCTTTTGAGCTAATCTAGATACAGCCCTCACATTCCACCCTCGGGGGAAACTAAGGCAGGAGTGGCAAAGTGACTTTCGAGGTCACAGACCTCACTGGGGCAGGGGCAGGGCTGGGACCCCCATCTTCTTACATTCACTGTCCTGGGATGGGGTCTTCCGAGGGTGTATTTGTCCCAGCACACGGAACAACCTGTGTATAAGGATCCATGGGGGCAGTCTCCTGCCAGTGGTGCCCAGGTCCCTAAGAAGGTCCCCTCTCTGTTCAGCCAGGCCAAGGGCTTGAAGTGCCCCAAACCACATGAAGCCACAGATACCGATGCCCTGTGCTCAGCCCTGTCTTTATTCTGACCCTAGTTGCCTGTAGATGAGGCTGATCTTCTGGCTGGATTATGGAGATGTAGCAATACACCTGTCTCCTGGGGCCGTCACAAGTTCATGGGGCTCTGCTGCACCTGACGTGGGTTTGCAATATCCTAGAGAAGCAGGAGTGCTGAAATAGCGTGCCACCAATACAAGCTGTAGACTGGGCAAAGCGTATTTTATCAACAGAGCAGAGAGCAGATTTATAGTACACAATTGTGTATTATGACAAGTAAAAATAGCTTTTTTTCCTCCATGTTCTGGAAAATTTTTGTTTCTTAACTACGAGGGAACTGTTCACAGGTTGCTATTGCCCTGTTGAGGGTAGGGATAGAGATTAAAAACATCCGTGAAGATCCTGGAAGTAATTATTTTACATTCAAGAAACCACCGAGGGCAGTCTTCCATAGGCAAAGCATTGTCATGGGGGTTATTTGGGATCTGAGATGATCACAGATTCTGCCCTCCAGGAGCTCATAATTCATTAGGTGTTTATGCAAGAATGCAAGAGAGACATTGACAAGTTCCAAAAGAGCCGTGAAAGTGATAACTTAATTCCGAGGAAGGGGCACTCAGCTTTCCACTGGGTGTGTTGAAGGAAAGAGGGAAGATCCTTTCTTCATGTCTTTCGATTTCAGCAAAGTAGCACGAGTAGCTTGTCAGAAGGGGCTAACTAATTACACCGTGTGCTTTCCTGCGGTGGGGAAGACAGTGTCACCTGAGCAAGTCACTGTCAGACACAGATGCTCATCAGTTCCAGAAGTCGTTGCTTCACTGAATACACGTTCCTCTTACGTGGAAGGCTGTATGTGAGCCTGTGCTTTAGAATTTTGAAGTAAATAAAAATTCCTAAAATTAGGGAGTTTGCCATCCTTTAATTGATTGAAGAGATTTTTAAACATTAGGAAAGTTTTAAAAATGATGTGTCTGCAGTTGGATGTTAAACAATACCTTTGATCTTGCCCTCTGTACCTCCAAACTACAAATCAGCCTTTCCCCAAGCTCCTATGTTGATTTTTATCCCGTTTTCATTGGGAATGCCCACGATACTAGACCTAAGTGAGATCTATTATTGCATTATTGCAATAGTGAGAAATTGCCGTAGTGAGGAAAATGAGAGACGACACAAGGCAGCCTTAGCCTGTAGAGTACCTTTTCTCTCTATTTAATATATACATACTTTCCTCTTTCAGACTCTGTTTTGGTTTGTGTTTGTTGTGAAAGGAAATGCTTTATCTTACTCATTCTCCTATCCATCAAATGTACCATGGTTTATGGCACACAGCAGTTCTCTTTCTTGAGAACTAGATTAAAAATGAACGAATGGATGGATGCACGAATAGATGGGAGAATTCCATCATTTCCACTCTTAAGAATGAACCACTCAATCATATTACAGAAAGTCCTAACCCCACAGAATTGGAACGTGCACAAAATGTAGGTTGAGGCTTTGTGACGGTTGCTCTAACTTAGCATATTGCACCAACTGGACTGAATTTACCACGATGGCACTGGTAGGGGGCCGTGCCCAGGCTTTGGTAGGTAAGGTAGAATATAGCTATGGTACTTGAAATCTAGTGATTTTTGCTTAATTGAAGGAAATGGAAATGGAAAGGAAAAGGAGATGAGCAGCAGACAGCTGATGCGAAAACGCAAGGGTGTGGAAAAACTGTGACTTGTGTGTCGAGGAAGGAAGGACTCGGTGACACTGACGCAGGTGATGGGATTGCTCGGGAATCGCCCCAGCCGAAGTCTCACGAGCCTTTACTTCTGTAAGTTGTCTGTGGGAGCCCAGCTGCTGTGTCCCCCCGGGGACGAGCCTCCTGTGTCTCATGAATCTCTGAAAATGCATCCTTGACCCGTTCAAGCGAGGCCATCGAATCTACATGGGACGTGAAGTCAGTGGATTAGAGAGAAATCTGTGTCTCATGGAAACAATAAAAGGATGTAGCCATGAAAAGCAGCTTACAAGTAGCGACATAATAGCACCGTGTGATAATCTCATTAAGTGGGAGCCTTTATTTGGTAACCCTGGTTGTAGGCAAATAAAAGCTGGTAGACTGGGCAAAGTATGTTTTATCAACAGAGCAGAGAGCAGATTTCTAGTGCACAGTTGCGTATGATGACAAGTAAAAATAATGACCTACTTGCCCAAGGGCTCCAATAACATTAATTTGTGCACAGAAAGAAGATAAACCAAAGGGCAGCTGCTAAGATTGTGGTGGGCAGAATCAAGCTCCCTTCCTCAAGGATGTTCACACTGTCATCCCTAGAGCAGGTGGACATGTGCTACCTGGCAAAGGGGAGTTGAAGTTGAAGCTGAAATTAAGCTTGCTAATCAGATGACCTTAAAATAAAGAGATCCTGGGTCACGTGGGTGGGTCCAGTGAGTCACAGGGATCCTCACCTGTGGAAGATAGAGGCAGAAGGGGGAGGTCTGGGTCAGAGAGAGATTTGGAAATGGTATTCTACCGGCTTTAAAGAGGGAGGAAGTGTCCTCAAGCCAAAGAATACAGGCAGCTTCTAGAATCTGGAAAAGGCAAGAGACACGTTCTCCCCCAGAGCCAGGCAGGTCTGCTGACCCCTCGATTTAGTCTACCGAGGCCCATTTTGGACTTCTGACCTCCAGAGCTATAAGATAACAAATTGGTATTGTTCTTGGCCACTAAGGTTGTGGAAATGTAACAGCATTAGAGAACCAATATAAAGATATTTTCAAACAATCGTAGACTATGCGTACCATCGTACCTTCAAATAAATTAAATGAGGAACAGATAAGCGTGAACCTTCCAACACCATTTCTGATTTCTACTCAACACTGAAGACCGAGGATTGGGTCTGGAAGGGACGTATTCCCTCACGTCTCATGGGGAGATTTTGTGTGGGTGGTGTTGGAAGCCTGGGACCCGTGGGGCACAGCAGCTGGGCTCCCACAGGTAACTTTAGGGAGCAGAGACTCATGAGCCTTTGGCTAGGGAAATGCGTGAATCCGCCCATGAAGAAACCTTCCTCACATCAGCAACTCTATAAACACGGCCAAGCTTAACCAAAAGAAAATCACATTAAAGAGCCCAAGAATGGAAACGACCTACAATGTATTGACATTAGCATATTCGATGGTAAAAACACATTCACAAAAGTTGCCAAAGACCCAAATCAAGTAAAAACAGTATACGTTTCCTTACATCCTCCTCTTAACATCATGGAAGGCTGGGGGAGGGGTATGTCAGGTCTTGTTCTGCCTGCTGGACACGGCATCTTGCAGTTCTAAGTTCAGAGCCAGTGGCTGTGGTGTGCCCAGTTCCTGTCAAGCAGGGGTCTCTGCTTCTTCTCTCTGGGGTAGATGAGCTCATTGTGTCTAGCTGAAACCCCAAGCATAGAGGAGCAGTTGTCAGCTTCTAGTCTTAAAAAAAAAGAACGTAGACTGAGGTCCACACTCTATATACGGAACTGGATTTGGCATCTTCCAGCAAGACGATTTTATTCAATTTCCATTTCTATTGGGTGTTTTAAATTTGCCCCCTTGACTGTTTCCACTCCTAGTGCTCTATATAGGCTAAAACTTAGTCCCCAACTCATTTCTGGTCCATAGATATTTTCCCTAATTTTTATTTAAAAAAATTCAAGGATATCTATGTGTGTGTGTATACATGTGTGCGTGTACATGTACTTGTATATATCCTCGTCTTTTCTGAGTATATGGCGTAAAGGGCTTTTGGATGCCTCTGACCAGAAGTTTAATCTTAAATGAGGACTGGCCTCTGGCATGTCAGGCAGGGGGAAGGAATAGCTTTTTGAAAAGAATATGGAGAGTACTTTTTTATGGTTCATTAAATGGGCAAGAGATATCTTTTTGTCTTATGAATATATACAGAGCTGAAAAGTCTTGAAGATTCAGCAAAGCAGTTTTAATAAGACCCATCCGCATTTAAACCGGGTAGTGAAAACAAGCAAAGCCTTGAATGGTGGCCATCCAGTGTTCCATTTTGGAAGGAGTGAGACAATGATGTCTCCTATATGGATATTGAGGCATAATAAACGAAATCAGTGTAAGACTTTTTTTTTTTATAGCATATTGTATCATGAATTATTGTACATCCATCCGTAAGAATTCTTTTGTTGGTTTCGGAAATTATTATTTTTCTCTTAAAAATGTTCCAATGGTTCCTGAGCTCGAGAAGCATGCATCCCCTAAGACTACAGGTCTTAACCAGGAAGCTTACGTGGTCATTTCATTTCTAGCTCTACCTAGCTGTGTGGTCTACACCAATACAGCGAATCCTCTGTTATTTACGTGCTCTCAGGCTACCGAAACCGCTGGTTTCTTACTGATGCCACGGGGAAGCAGTCAGTCTGTGTGCGTGTTTGCTGGAAATTATACAACACGCCGTGGGAGTCGTTAACCCTTCGTTCATAGACGCTGCCGTTCCAAATACCTTCTCTTCCGTCTCTCTTGACTGTTCGCAACATATAAAGACATAGAAAAGCGGTTATTACTTATCAAAATGTATTTCCCAAGCAAAATGCAAAATTAATACGTCCCTGCCTTTCTGCCGTGTTTCTTTTCCCCTTTACTCAGCGAAGGTTCCTTGAGCTTATGGGCTAAGCCTGCACTTTTGCACCTTGGAGCGTTTAGAGGACATTTTGAGCAGTTCCACCACTGTGAAGCTTGCTGCTCGACCCTTCCTAAGTTTTACTCTGACTGGCGGATCCACGAGGGGATTTACGAAATGTTCAGCATTTGTGTAGCACTTGCCCAGTAGAGAAGTAATCGTTTTCATACAGCAGAATTGCAAAGAAGACTTTTCCCTTTAACCTACTAAAATATGAAGGCGAAAGCTAACTTACACTAATTTTCCATTCCATGTAATTCAAATGAGCACATTTATAAGCAATATTAACGTTGGCTCTAAGTAACGATATTTGAGAGAAGAAACAGGATTTTTGGGTGACCAAGAACTTTTCAGTTCTAAGAAATAGAAAGCAAAGGGCCCCTGGGTGGCTCAGTTGGTGGAACATCAGACTCTTGATTTCTGCTCAGGTCATGATCTCATGGTTCATGAGTTCAAGCCCCACATCAGGCTCTGTGGTGACGGTGTGGAACCTGCTCGGAATTCTCTCTCCCTCTCACTCTGCCCCTCTCTCTCTCTCTCTCATGAATGAATGAATAAATAGAATTAGAAATCAACTCTGGTTAAATCAAGGACAGAGGGTTTTTTTCCAAGGCTGTGATTTAGACAAAGAAATGAAAGAGGAAACGGAATCGGCAGGTGCAGTCTCCCTGGGGTGTGCTGACCTCGAGTGTCCCTCCACTCCAGGTCACCATTCCAGGGTTAGAGGGGTGATCATTCTGGTTTGGTTCACATGCACCCGGCAAGGAGAGAGTTCCTGAAAAGGCTGTTACCAAAAGAAGGGGCAATGGATGATAGATTGCAAAAATCCAAATATTCCTTTCAGCAAATGGTCAGGTTTCAACAGAGAAGAGAAATAATCATGAAAGCAATTCAGAGTCATATGTTTTTACTTTGGAAAGTAATTTTCCATTAAATCACCATGGGTTTTAGAATCAAAAGGAGTTTAAAAAAGAAATTACGTTCAATTCAACAATGTAGTTACTTATGCTGCCCCAAAGCAATAAGAAGATGGTATGTAAGAGACGTTGCACATTTTTATGGATCTGAGATAAAGAAGATTTAAACTACTGTACCTTATAATATTTATTCAAATTGGCTTCAGCGAGACAGATGGCACATAGACCAAGAACTGCCTTAAGAATCATAAAGAAAAAGGAAGGATGCCTGGCAATAACTAAGTTATAGGAAAGCGGCGAGTGGCAGCTATTTTTTCTATTGAAATGTCTGGCTTTATTTAGACTCCTATGGATTAATCTGGGGGAGATAATAACACGTAAGGAAAATTAATAGGAAGCTATCATAATAAATGAGTATTATTCAACTTGCTTCAAAGAAAAAAATAAAGTGCATTCTCCTGTAAAAAAGATGAATATTAAAGTGGAAGGGATCTCATGAGATAAGAGTCTAATAGTCCACACTAATGCTTTCAATCAGGGAAGAGCAGCTTTGGAGGCAGAATGTGAAGAGTGGATTGAATGCCAGAATCTCATTTTCCTTGTTTATTTTAACACCCAGATCCCAGAACAGTTGTTGTCACATTGCAGGCATGCGATAAACAAATGCACTGAAAATTAATAAAATAATCAAGGGAAGATCACTGAAGCACAAAATGCTAGGGATCTAAGGGTGAAATTCTAGTCCCATTACTGAGACTAGCTTGTATGACCACTGTAAACTTGAACTTTTCCAGGACTAGTTGTTAGACAAGGAAGTTGAATTAGATCACCTCTGAGTTTTTTTCAGGGAAGTTTAAAAATAAGCAGCAGGGTTCTCCAGCAACTCTCTTAAATACCAAATGTCATCAGGCACAAGCAAGTTCAAAGCAAGCTTGAAAAAACAGGAGAACAGAAAACCTTCTCTCCCCTTCTCCATCCAGGCATGGTCCCACTTTCCTCCTTCCACTGCTCATAGCAAAGAGTAATATGTTAATGGATGGGGGTTTGAATCAAGGACACTTCAACAGTGGACTTTTGAAAATTAAAGTGGCTGATGTGGATACTCTGGGTAGAGAGCTCTGTCCAACAGTTGTGTCTCTGAAAATCCCTCACCTAGCTAAGCGTGTTTGCATCTTTTCATTTCTTCTTCCTAACTCTGCAGGACATAAAGTCTCCAGTAGCCACATTTTCCTTTGACTATGGGTCGCATTTTCCCATTTCTTTGTATGTCTAGTAATTTTGGATCGTTTCTTGGTCATTGTAACTCATGACATAGACACTATCCTGTTATGTTCCTCTGACAGTTATTGATTTTTTGTTTGTTTGTTTTTTGTTTTTATAGGCAGCTAACTTGATTGGACTCAAACTCCAAACTCTGCCTCTCTCCACAATGGGGTGCAACCCAATTCTCTGTTCCGATCCTGCAACCTTAGCTGCGTGGCTTGTGGTCAGCCTGCACACAAGTGGCTCGGGGTGAACAGAAGCTTTGTGTAGAGTTTGTGTCCCAAATCTGAAGCTCTCCCTCTGCCACCCTCCTTTTAGTGATTTTCCCCAATAACTTTTTAGCTCCTGTAGTTGCCCCATACTCCGTCCTCTGTTTCCTCAAGCCTGTAGGTTTCTACGTGAGTTTTAGCACTTGACAGGCAACTGACTGAGACCGGCTCTCGGCAAAAAGCTACCAAAAACGGGGAAACTCGAATTTCGCACAAAACCAGTCTGTTTTTTCCACATGCCCAGCCCTCCAGCATTTGCCTCCCTTTGGCAAATCTCTAGTTTCCCCAAAGTGTTGTTTTTATATTTTGTCCAGAGTTTATGTAAAAATCTTCAGGAGCGTTGGTCCCGTCTGAGGCATTTGACCAGAACGAGGTGGGAAACTGCCGAGGCAAATAAGGAATAATGATTTCAGAGTCCAGATGAAGTAAAAGTTTGGTAAGGGTGGAGGGGGAAAGCTCTCCTTCCCTCTCCAAAATGGAGATGTGCCTATGTTTTGTGTATTTGAACTTGCTCAGATCAAGCCTCCAGTTACTGGGCTTTTGTCCTGTTATCAACAGGAAGTAAGATCAAGAAGAAGACATTGCCGGGAGAACCAGGTTTCCTCAGAAATTCCATGGGGAATGCCGCCCAGGTCTGGAAGGTCTATGGATCAGAGAAAATGGAAGTGGTGTGGCTATCCCCAAACCAGAAAAAGTGGAAGAACCATCTCTTGATGTAGCATGCCTGGCATCACCCTTTGTGTCTCCCGGAACACACACCTTCAAGGGCTGTCCGAAAAGTCAGACCTTTACAGGCTTCACTGGTTGTGCTTCGAAGTGAAGCAATTGAGTTTCTAGACTCCTAATAAGCAATGATTATCTGCATTTTCTTTTTCTCTCTCAGAGGAAAAAAAAAAAAACTCACTTCATATTAGGAAGTCAATCCCCTACCTTTGCTTTTTACTTTTGCTCTGTTAGCTTTTGTTTGCTTAAAATTTTTTTTAATGTTTATTTATTTTTGAGACAGACAGAGACAGAGCATGAACGGGGGAGGGGCAGAGAGAGAGGGAGACAAAGGATCTGAAGCGGGCTCCTCAATGACAGCAGAGAGCCTGACGTGGGGCTCCAACTCACGACCTGAGCCAAAGTCGGATGCTCAACCAACTGAGCCCCCCAGGCACCCCCTCCTTCTCACTCTTAAGCAGAGGGTCACAGGCCACTACAGATGAGTTCGGTTTAGCCAGATGTAGAGAGAAGAATGAGCCCCTAGTCATTAGCCATATAACTTTTAGGCTAAACCAGGACATTTTTGGTAGGACAATTAACATACACAGAATGTTTTGAACAAATGTGACATGTGACCCCCCCCACTGATTCGGTGCATCTCTATTTCTCCTTTCCCACCCTTCACTGGAGCAGGCTGGGGTCCTCGACTCAGTATATTTAGCTCGTCTCTGCAATAGCTCTGGTTGGGGGGGCCCCATCTCCGAGTAGGTGCTGAGAGCTTTATTTTCTTATCTTTGCCGTGTCATGACCCTCTGTAGACCTCACGCCTGTACAGACCCCCTGACGCCTTCCCTATGATCTTTCTCTCTACAAGGCTAACAAGAATTTTCCCCAGAAACGCAGCTCTTACTTATTTCCAGGACCAAGGAGGCTGAAAATCTGAGTCGAATGCAATCCCACCTTTAAAAACCTCCCCCCTAATCATTTACCAGGGACAACTGGTGCACATTCATATCTTTATCGTAAGGTGGAAAACCATGAATCTAAGGCACAGACAACAGGTGTGAAATTGAATTTATTGTCTCCAATGATTCCCATGGGGGTATTGCCATCCGAGCAACCTGGGGACCATTGCATTTCCCAGTTGTGGGTCTATATTTACTCCGTAATATCCGCCAGGACTGTTAAATATAATCCTCCGTCATCTTTGATAGAGCCCAGGATATTTTATAATTTAAGCGAAGAAAAATTATTCTTTAATTTTGCTCTGTAAACACATTGCAAAGTGAAATCCAATGTCTAAGTAATTTGCATACATTCATAATTTCATTTTGGCGTTTTATCTTTTCATTTTGTGGTGGCAACATACCCACTACCACAGAAACGAACAAAATGCTTTTACGCTTGAAAATGTAAAATCCCATCATAGTAACAGTATTTTACAAATGCATCCAGTTAGAATATTCATGCTAACCAGTGTGTATTCCACTCCGGTTCCCTATTGACTTCCCAATTACACTATTTCAATCGAATTATTTTACTTTTGAATTTTTACAGGATACCAGTTTAAAACCCATTTATTCGGAAGGGGCATTGAAAAGCCTTCAAATTCTTCTTAGGCAGCCGTACTTTGGACTGAACTTTTAACTGAGTACCTTTCCCGCTGGATTTTACTGCAGACGTGAGGGTGAGGGTTACAAGCCTTGGTGATGTGAACAGAACGCCCAGGAACGCATGGAACATTCTTCTTCTGGCAGATGTGGGTCCCTCCCCCGATGCCTTATGTTCAGGGGACTCACACATTCACGTTATCTGCTCGGCTCTGTGGACCTTCTGCTTAACCCTCTCCTATCGAAGTTCATTTACTATTCTGAAGAGACAGATGGGCCGAGAGGCAGGATTTTCTAAAACGATTTGAGCAAAGTCGCGAATAGAGCTGGAGGCAGAAACCAGGCAGCCAAGCTGGTCTCGGGTTCCTTCTCGGCTTCCGAAGCTCAGGATTATCTCCAGTCTCACCAGTGGGAATTGGGAGGCAGGGCCATGTTCCTGTCCAGAGCTCAGGTTTGGAGCCAGATTCCCTGAACCTAATCACGGACTCCACCCTTGACTCCGTAGCTGGCCCCGCATGATGTGAAGAAGCCGTGGTTTCTTCCTCTATCAAACGGGACTTCTTCAAGCATCGCACTGGGCGACAATGCGCTTCAATAAGGTGATGAATATTACAGCTCAGTGCCTGCCATAGAGTAGTGAGAGGCCGCATGGAAAGTGGACCATGACCACACTGCATATTCAAACAGAACTCTGAGCCACACCTGCCCCGATCGGCTCAGGAAACCGACCACTATCTATGTCATGGGCCCAGGAAGCCGGTCTGCTCTCTGTAAGTCAGGAAGTCAGACTGTGGTGTCTGGGAGCAATCCAGGAAGCCAGACAATAACTCCTGTAAAACCCGGCTCGGAAAGGGCAGCTTCCCCACTTTCTGCCCTGCGTCTAATTTAGGACCAGCCAAAGTGAGCCAAATACGCTCCCTGGCCAATCCCCCGGGAGCCTGCACCCAGTGTCCGACAGCCTGCACCGAGGTGGCCCTGAGCTGCGTCTTTCCCCCCATAAGCCTTTCCCAGCCCTGTGCCTGCCGGTGAGCCCCTGTCTCACTCCAGGAACGCTGGCTGACTCCCTGGCTAATAGCAATCCCTGAGTAGCCTCCGCTTTCCTCATTTGGCTGCTCTTTCTGTCTTTCCACAGTATCATTCAGTGAGTAGTATGAGTCATAAAAACAATAACATAATTATTGAATTAAATATGAAATCAATGAATCATCAGGTAATGCATCTCCAGAAGACTCAGACGTAATTTCTCTTAATTTCAATGGAAGCATTATTGATCGTCTCTCCTTGCATTCATTTTATTTTGCCGAATCTTGATTTTCTTAGTAAATTATTCATGGGTGGTATGCCAGCCTTACGTCCTCTGCTTATTGGTGTGCAGGCCGGTTAACTTTAAAGTGATTTGCGGCTCTCTTTCTAAGATCGCCAGGGCCAGTAATTCTAACGCACTGTCTGAGACAGCCACACACAGGAGGGGACAGTGGCTTTTACAGCAGACTCGGTCCTGTCTCTGGCTTCTGCTGATCTTTCAGACTTGTCACAATACTCAGGAGGAAATTGCTTTGGGCTCTTGAATGTGTTCTTCAGAAAGCTCATAGATTTCTTGGCTTAGTCCCCTGCAGTTGTAGACTTGTATACAAATTGATCCTTTGATGATTCATTCCAGTATTTTTAATGGGTATTGAATTTGAGCTATTCATGTCTAGATTTCTGATTTCCTTTCAGAATTTGTTCCTCTTATGTGAAGAAAATGCACTAGTTTTCTGTGCTTTATCAATCCCTTGGATCCTATGTGCTCTTACAATAACTGCTGAAACCCAGTAATTACATCTGTGCAGTCCATTCTTAGAGGGCCGGGGTTATCCTACTCATAAATGTTCAGTTGGGCCTCACCGAGACGCCTCAGCAACACTGTGCAGCTGAAACACAGACACGCACGTTCCAGAAGATGCGTCACGTCTCACCCTTTCTATTTTGCAACTCCCCTGCCCCAGAAACGACCAGAATCTGTAGGACAAGATCTCTGACCTCTGACCAACCGTAATGTACAACCCCTTACGAAAAGATGATCAAGGAACAGGTTGGTTACCATGTAATCTGTAACACAAGCCTCTTCTGCCGCTAAACCCAGGGGAAAACAGGAGGCAAAAAAATCCTAAATCTCTGAATGCGGTTTCAATAGTGTCGATTAAATGCGACTACTTTATGGCGGGAATTTAGTTACGTTGTTCTTAACAAAGGGTGGTCTGGCACAGAGCTAGTTAGAAGTGAAAGTAATGTCGCGTGTAATTTTGCTGTGAATTTCAGCCTGGATAGAGGCTGTTTCAGTAGAGGGAGTCCTGGTCAGTGGGGAGACAGATGGCATACTTCAGGAACTGTGGGAGGCAGGGATGAACTTGAGATACTTGCAGAGAACTGTCGCTATGTATTTCTTTTTGTATGATCCAAAATATAGGAAAGTAAAGGAAGGGGGATGAGGCTCATTTCATTGGGTTTAAGCTTCTGCAACAGGAGGAAAATAATAGTGGAAAAGGAGTTATGGGAGAAAAGAACTTAGCACCAACGTCTATACGCTCAAATCACTGAGCCTTCACTTCTGCCACTAAATTACCATCCAAAGGCCTAAGATCTCCTATCATTCGTGGATGGAATACGGGCTATCCTTAGAAACCAGCAAATTGCTTGTCAACATGAAAACTGGCCTGGTCAGAGAGTTCCAGAAGTTATCAGTATTTCTAAATATTTTAAAGAGAGAATAAATTGGTTGTCTTAAGGGACCGTGTGCAAGGACATAGCAGCAAAGCTGAAAGCATGCTCACGGAGGGACCGGAGAGAGGGAGAGAGAGTGAGGGAGGTAAAAGCAAGATGTCTCAGCCCCACCCAGGAGAAAACGTGCTTGTTCTGGGGTGTCTTCTCTACAGCAGTTTGTGGGCCAGAATACGGGCACAATCTCACCTGATCGTAGCAGCAGTGCATGCGGAAGAAAGAACAGACACACCGTCAAAGTCTGAAAACAGACTTATCTCCTGATGGGCAATTACGTGATATGACCCGGAACGTTGCTTTAAAAATTCAAATTTGCCATCGAGGGGGGCACCTGTGGGGGCGAGCACTGGGTGTCGCACCTAAGTGAGGAATCACTGGGTTCCGCTCCTGAGGCCAAGACTACGCTGTATGTTAGCGAACTTGAACTGAAATAAACGGACTTCAAAAAACTGAAACATTTCTGGCATTGATAGAGAGTACAAAGCTGAAGAAATGCCACGAAGAGAGAGTGAACAGGTTTGTTTGGTATCTGCAAAGAGTACACGTTCATTCTTCTACATCAGGACTTCAAAGTCAGCCACATGCAGACTCCCGCGAGCATAGTTCTCTGACGGCTGGAAGCTGTGTGTCATTCTACTTGTGCACATTGTATTTGATTTTTTTGTTGCAGCTGCACCTGACTTATTTTTTCCCCACACCGCGGCTGGCTTGAAGGATCCATGTGTGCTGTAAGGAGGAGTCCCCAAACCAACGGTTGTCCATGTGGCCATCACGGAGGAAGAGGTACACATTTAACGTAGGTGGAAGAATTCTTCCCCAGACAGAAGTCAACTGAAACCAGCCTAAGGGAAAAGAGACTGTAATGGCTCATAGAGCAGAGGAATCTCGCTTCAGGCATGGCTGCATCCAGGAGCTTGGGCATTGCATGGCTGCATCCAGGAGCTTGGGCATTGTGGGTCCCTCTGTCTTTCCAGCTCTCATCTCTTGTGCCTTCTGAAGGGGCATTCTCCTCAGGACCTCTCTCTTCCTATCACAGCCAAGTGGCCTTTGGCCAGCCGGAGACCTCCCTGGTCTACGGTGCACGTGTGTAAAATGGGGTTAATAATTCTTGACCGAAAGGGGTTTATAAGTGTTGAGCGAGACCCTGCAGATAAAGAACCCAACACAGCACGGGCTGCAGGACCAGTGGAGAATCTAATTCGGGACCAGCACACGGTAGAGGTATTTTTGTGTTTGTAATAATTGTCATCTGACCTGCCCGGAGTCCCCGAGGTCCTGTAGAGAAATGGGACACGGTTCTGATTGCAGGGCTTCAGGAAAATGCGCTTTCTGGTGGTGAACACAGACAGCATCGAAGGAAATGGCCACACAATGGCCAAAGCCCCGTACAAAGGAGTGAGCGCTCCTCGTGGTTTTTGTCTGTCACCGCCCTCTGCCACTCTTGTGCCCCTTCTCTCCCGGCTCACCCCCCCGTCGTACTCACCACGGTGCCCAGTGAGCACAGTAATGGCAGCCCAGAGACGGGATGGAAGTTTTTCTCCCGGGGCTCATCCGACGACCCTGTGAGCTCTCTGACACGCCAGCCACCCCTCCAGATCCCCTCGTCCCCTTGGCCTTGTGAGTATTACAAGCTTCACGTATCCTTTACTCATATCCAGGGCTGATATTAACTATTTACAAATGACATGTAACTATATCCTCACCACCACTGGAGGGAATTACAGATGACTCTGAGACCGGGGTACCTGATATTCGTCACCCCCTTGCCATTCCTAAGGGAACTCTGACTTTGTGTGGATAGCCACAAGTCCGGCTACAGATCTCAATTTCCTAGGCTTCCGTCCAGCTGTTAGTGACGGTGTGGTAGTTCTGTCTCGTAAGCCATAAACAAATTGTCCTGGGTTGAACTTTTTTTTTAACGTTTACTGATTTTTTAGAGAGAAACGGAACACGAGCAAGGGAGAGAGAAAGGGAGACACAGAATCCGAAACAGGCTCCAGGCTCTGAGCCATCAGCACAGAGCCCAACGCGGGGCTCGAACTCAGGAACAGCGAGATCATGACCAGAGCTGAAGTCGGCGCCCTGTCCTGGGTGGAACTTTTAAGGAAACCACTGTTTTGTCTGAGAAAAAGGGAAAAGGCTTAGCCGGTACAGTGTTTGGCTCTCCCTCTCATTGTTGCTGCCTGGAATGCAGATGTGGTTTCTAGAGGCACAGCAACCATCATGTGAGCATGAGGAGAAGAGCCATGCACTAAGGATGGTAAGGCAGGGAGTGGGAGGAGCTTGGTGGCCTGGGGGACAGTTTGGAGATACTCTTTCCATTCAGAATACGTATACCTCTAAACTTCATTTATCTGAAGGAAAGGGGATTAGAGAATTAACTTCATCAAGCTTATGTTACTTGTAGCTGAAGAACAACCCTAAGCGATACTGAGTCGGAATTATTCCAAGGAAAAATGGAATACCAGGAGTCTTAGTAAACACCATGAAAGACGCCAACAAGAATGGGGCCATGGGCACTTCTGAAAGAACATTAGAAAAAGTAACCCATACACACACACACACACACACACACAGAGGCACATGATATCTTGTTTTATTTTGGAATTTGATCACCGGGCAATAGGACTTTATGTTGGACAACTTTTTTAAAATATCAGAATAGTATACTGTTCTCCTCATTCCATTTTTTTTTAAAGTAAAAACAGGAAAGATGATGTTAACATTTTCCCAGGAAAGTTGTGTAAGTGCCCAAATTAGAACTAACACCCTGGAGGTTTTCTTTATGGGCTTATGGCTGGATCTGATGACTTGCTATGTTGCCCTGTTATTGGAAAATTGCAAGGATCAGTGAACACTGATAATTGAAGCATGAAACGGAGGCCAATTTTACCTGATTTGTAAATTTGGGCAATTGCCGTTGGAGACGGTAGATGTCTAACCCCCAGCCCTCCCCTGCTACTGGAACCAGCCAGCAGAGTTCATGAGATATAAATGAGCTGATTTGTATAAATAGGAGACTTTGCACATGTTTAATGTTGTTATCTTTTTTTTTAAATTTTTTTTCAACGTTTATTTTTTTGGGGGACAGAGAGAGACAAAGCGTGAACGGGGGAGGGGTAGAGAGAGAGGGAGACACAGAATCGGAAACAGGCTCCAGGCTCTGAGCCATCAGCCCAGAGCCCGACGCGGGGCTCGAACTCACGGATCGCGAGATCGTGACCTGGCCGAAGTCGGACGCCTAACCGACTGCGCCACCCAGGCGCCCCTTTAATGTTGTTATCTTAAGTCATCAGTGCAATCTGACCACACAGATTGTGCCCCCACCATGGGAGCATCATGCAGGGGTTTCACTCTGATGATGGACCAGTGTGGATCTTACTGGAAACAATGTGGGACACACAGAGTGTGCCTTCTCTCTTTACTGACACTCACGCCTTCTCTAGCCTGTGGAGGCAGAACGCGCCACGTCTGAGGGAGGGGATTCTGTGTCCTGACTCTTCCCTTGCTGTCAAAGCTCACGGGAAAAGAGAAACGTGCAAAATAAGAAGCAGAAGGGCATGAAGCTGGACAATGAGTAAATGGCAAACACAAAAATGTTAAAACCCTGAAAAGACCGGAAAGAGAAGCTATTTAAACCATGTTGACTTCCGGTGGGCGGGGGTGGGATGGGGCTCTTAAATAACAGATTTATTTATTAAAAAAAATTTTTTTTGTTAATGTTTTTATTTTTGAGACAGAGAGAGACAGAGCAGGAGCAGGGGAGGGGCAGAGAGAGAGGGAGACACAGAATCCGAAGCAGGCTCCAGGCTCCGAGCTGTCAGCACAGAGCCCGATGCGGGACTCGAACCCACGAACTGTGAGATCATGACCTAAGCGGAAGTCGGACGCTCGACCGACCGAGCCACCCAGGCGCCCCAGTGACAGGTTTATTTAAAACAGCAGTTCAAGACATGAAGTAACCCTTCAGAGAGGTTAAGCCCTTCAGGAAAGCTCCTAAGAGCTGGTGTTTGAACGATTGCATCTGGCTGATGTCAACTCAGAAGGAAAAGTAAACGGGACCCCAAGGTCATCTTTATTCGTTCCTCTGAAAACAAGGATGGAAGAGTTAAAACAAATACAGGTGTTACTTTGGAACTGTTTCTTGTACAAAGTTTCTAAAAAACGGATTGCAGGCAGGGCACCTGGGTGGCTCAGTCGGTTAAGCATCTGACTTTGGCTCAGGGCTCAGGTCATGATCTTGCTGTTCCTTCACAGGTTCGAACCCTGCGTCGGGCTCCTTGCTGTCAGCACAGATCCTGCTTTGGATCCTCTGTCTCCCTCTCTCTTCCCCTCCTCTGCCTTGCACATGCTTTCTCTCGAAAATAAATAAACATTCAAAAAGTTAAACAGTGGATTGTAGGCTCCTAAATGATTGCCGTCACCTAAACGGACTTTGGTCAAACTATCTGGAAAATTTAAAGTGACAGATAACGCAACAATAATCACCTTTTAAAATAGCGACTGTCTCAACTTGGGTTTCCCGAGGCAGATGCTGAGATGATGTTCCGATGCAAGATGTTCATCCGAGTGACCATCTGTGAAGGGAAAGGGGAGGGTCCGGGATTGGACAGAGGGGAGAGTGACATGTGATGCTGCCTGACCAACACACCGCCCTGGCAGGGCTCCCAGGAGTGGGGTAACTGGCCCAGTCATGCTGCCCCGGGCTGAATGGGCCGGGTGTTCACCACCTCCCTGGATGCGGGTGCCCAGGGAAGGGCATGGCCGTGGATGAATCAGTGCCCTGATGCTGGGGTGGACCCTCAGAGGACCTAGAACCACAGCAGGTGTCCTTCGAACACACTCTCTGCCTCTGGGCAGCAACCTTCCTTGAAGGGGGATGTGGGTGCTGCATCTTTGTGCCCACGGAAGTGAAATACGCAAGGTTAAAATTTTCAACGGTGTGAATTCCCCTTGCTTTACATTAACCAACTGTTTATTTTTTTACTTTTAAAAATTGTTTGGGGCGCCTGGGTGGTGCAGTCGGTTAAGCGTCCGACTTCAGCCAGGTCACGATCTCGCGGTCCGTGAGTTCGAGCCCCGCGTCAGGCTCTGGGCTGATGGCTCAGAGCCTGGAGCCTGTTTCCGATTCTGTGTCTCCCTCTCTCTCTGCCCCTCCCCCATTCATGCTCTGTCTCTCTCTGTCCCAAAAATAAATAAACGTTGAAAAAAAAAATTAAAAAAAATTGTTTGAATGTCTATTTATTTTTGAGAGAGAGATAGAGAGACAGAGTGCAGGCAGAGGAGGGCAGAGAGAGAGAGGGAGACACAGAATGTGAAGCAGGCTTCAGGCTCTGAGCTGTCAGCACAGAGCCTGATGTGGGGCTTTGAACCCATGAACCATGAGATCATGACCTAAGCTGAAGTCGAATGCTTAACTGACTGAGCCAGCCAGGTGCCCCTAACCAACTGTTTAGAAGCCAGTGTGCCCTGGTGCCACCTGGGTGGCTCAGTCGGTTAAGTGTCTGACTTCGGCTCAGGTCATGATCTCACAGTTTGTGAGTTCGAGCCCCGCGTCAGTCTCTGTGCTGACAGTGCAGAGCCTGCTTGGGATTCTCCCTCTCTCCCACTCTCTCTGCATCCTGTCCACTCCCCCGGACCCATGCTTTCTCTCTCTCTCAAAATAAATAAATAAACTTAAAAAAAATTAAAGGCAAGTGTGCCCTAAAGATCTCTCTCTCTCTCGCTCTCTTTCTCTCTCTCTCTCTCTCTCTCTCACACACACACACACACACACACACCTGTTGGAACTAATACACAAATTCAGCAAAGTGGCAGGATACAAAATCAATATCCTCAAATCACTTACATTTCTATGTACCAACAATGAACAATCTGTAAAGGAAATAAAAAAAACAATTTCCTTTGCTGTAGCATATAAATATTCCCACACCCAATGATTCCAGTGTTGGACGACGGGGAGGGTTTTTCCATACCACCACTATGTAATTCTCCCACACCAGCTGGGTGTCCTACAGTTGAACTCAATTCTGACCCTATTGACTCTTATTTGTTAGGGCATGTAGAGTGATAGCACCAAAGTCAGGGTTTGGGAAGACTTCCCAGGTGACTTTGTAGGGGACTGGGAGGGAGTGTGGAGGCAGGGAGGCTGGAGGTCAGAGGCCTCTTCTAGACAGCAGGTGGAGGGAACTAGGGTGAGGGCAGCCCCCTGACAAGAGCTGAAAACTATCCCTTGTTTAGTGCAGATTTCTGCGTATCATTGCTTTTTAGCACTGAGATTACGTAACTGTAAAGGAAGCGTAAATGTTAGACGGTCCTGGGCACCGGGGGCTGACGAGACAGCCCTGCTGTTCATTTCTGCAGCCTGCCCCCCACCATCCAATATTGTCCCCACCTGAGACCAGCAGGAGGCACAGAGGGACACTCATCAAAGGGACAGGTCCACCCACGTGGGAGAGATTGGAAGCACCTCCCAGTTCACTGTAAAGTGAGACCACAATCTCCTTGCCTCGAAGACTGACTGAAATCAATAACCAATAACTCCGAGCTTCATTGAGAAGCAACGGAGTGTCTGTCCTAGAATGAACCAGTAAAACACTCAGTCTGAGAAAGACCATAATTCCTGGCCCTACTTCTGCCTACCCGGCCCCAAAGCTGGGTCTAAGATGATGCTGACATTACATTAGTGATGATATTGTATTTTTACTTGATTATAGTTTGAAGATATAACTCAATAGCAGGATACAGACTAAGAATAATATATGATCTGGGTACATTCCTTTTTCAACAGAACTCTTTTCACAGATTTGTTTCCATTTTAAAGACTTTACAAACGAGCAAGGAGGTGACAAAATGATAGAAAGATGGACAAAGAATGAAATGCGAATTCAGAAAGTACAAAAACACAGTCATATGTATCTACTGGGATTCACAGTGTAAAACTCCACTTTTTACTCACCATGTCGATCAAGACAAGAGGGAAAGGTAATGTCAAATGTATGGAAACAATCTCCCTTTAGTAGAAATGCAGACTAGCACATTTCGGGGGTAGTTGGGAATATCTTCGGAAAGCCCTAAAATTTTGCTTGGCATTTAATCTACATCGTCTGTCTCCATGCGAACAGCAGAATTCCATACGGAGCAGGTGGCAAACCGGAAAAGCTACTGTCTTATGGGATGCAGGCCAACACTATCCCTTGCTCAGTTTCTGGCAGGACAAATGGAGTAGAACATGATGTCACTTACTTGTTAACATTGTGAATGAAGGAGCAGGACCAACTTTGGGGGGAAGATCCAAAAACATTCACTGGATGTAGCTATAGGGGGATCACTGGGTGCTTCCAGACAGGGTTTCAACTCCATGTTTGGGGGAGAGAGATGAGTGAGTCAAGGAGTGGGTTGAGGTGGTGGTGAGGAAGTGAGAGAGCGAAAGTAGCAGAATTTTAAGGAAGTTTATGGTGGAGAAAACGAACGCTGTGAGTAAAGGAGGAACATACAGTGCCAAGGGCTTTATTTTTTAGGGTATCCTTGAGCAATTCTTTTTTTCTTCTTCTTTTTTTTAATGTTTATTTATTTTTGAGAGAGACAGAGATAGAATGTGACTGGGGGAGGGGCAGAGAGCGAGAGGGAGACACAGAACCTGAAGCAGGCTCCAGGCTCCGAGCGGTGGGCACAGAGCCCGACGTGGGGCTCGAATTCACGAGCCGTGAGATCATGACCCGAGCTGAAGTCGGTCGCTCAACCGACTGAGCCATCCAGGTGCCCCTCCTTGAGCAATTCTTAATGCTAATGAGTAGACAAAGAAGAGGAGGTTGAATATACACAAGGAAGAAGATAATTGATAGGTCAGGGTGCCTAGGAATTGAGGGGTGGTCCATACCACCTGAGCTGTATTGATCCTTGCTTCCAGTTAACAAGGCAGAAGAAAGAAATGATGAATGAAAATACAGGCAGGAATGTATAATTGCTAACACAAGTCTGAGGCCAATCAATGGCTAATTGAAGGGGAATGTTGGAATACACACACACACACACACACACACACACACTGGAATATTACTCAGCCATAAAAAGAACAAAATCTTGCCATTTGCAACAACGTGAACGGAGCTAGAGAGTATTCCGCTAAGCGACATAAGTCAGTCAGAGAAAGACAAACACTACGTGATTTCACTCGTATGTGGGAGTTAAGAAACAAATAAGCAAAGGGGAAAAAGAGAGAGAGGCAAACCCAGAAAAATACTCTTAATTATAGAGAACAAACTGATGGTGTCCAGAGGGGAGCTGGGTGGGGGATGGGTTAAATAAGTAATGGGGATAGAGGAGTGTTCTTGTCGTGATGAGCACAAGGTGATGTATGGAAGTGTTGAATCACCATATACACTATATACACCAGAGACTAATGTAACACTGTATGTTAACAAACTGGAATGCAAGTATAAACTGAAAAAAAATATATATATCCTTACATATTACTCTGTAAAAGCTTTATTGTTTCTCTGTCACTTAGATCTGGAATCTACTTGGACTTGATTTTTGTCTACGGTATGAAGTTTAAGCCAATACATTTTTTTCCATGTGAATATCCACTTGACCCATCATGATTTATTCAAAACACTGTTCGTTCTCCTACCGTGGGTGGATCTCCTTTCATGTTTTATGCTTTTGTTGCCCTGTATTTTTATTCTCTAGGTGCTTCAAGGTCAGTAGAATATCACTATTTTATGAAGCCCATATTCCTTTATATTTATCCATATATTTACCATTCTTCCTGCTTTTTATTACCCCTGTTGTCTTTATTCTTCCTTCTGGGATCATTTTTTTTAAGGGAGGGTCTTCTGGTTACAAATTCTCCCGGGTTTTATTTGCCTGAAAATATGTTCATTTTGCTTTCATTTATAAATGGAATCTTCATGGGTAGATACATCTAAAATGACATTTATTTTCTTTCAATAATTTGTACCTTGCGCCTTCAGATCTCCTGGCCTCCTTTGTTTCTGTTGAGAAGTCTCCTTCTCCTAGAAAATAGAGGCATGAGTCTTGGAGATACATCATACATGTTGAAAAGGTGTGACCTATGTTGAGTTATGGCTCCAAAATAGGAGGAAATGACAAAAGAGGACGGGCAATATTTGAGTAAAGCTTAAAACTTTAAAAAACTCATGGGAGCCAGCAAGCCATCGACTGATGTACACAATACCTCCCACACACCCTTCATATGAAGAGAAACACACCAAGGGTTAGTATCATAAACTAAAAACAGAGAAAATCAGAAAGGAGCCTTTGAGTTGAAGAAAGACACACACACACACAAAGATAGTTCTTTTTATGTTTTTCTGGTCTTTGTGGTTGTTCTTAGTGGGAGAGTTGATTCACAATCAGCTAATACACAGTGATGCAAACTAAGAAAATAACATCTATAGCTTTCCTTTTTTTTTTTTTTTTTTACAAAATGCAGCCAGCTCCATATGAAGTCAAATAATAGAGAAGAGTACTGCGATAATTTAATACACACTTTGTTTTTATCCATCCTTTATCTCTCAGCCCACAGAACCTACCCTACCCCCTGGCGTGGAAGGATGGCCGGTCTGCAGTCAGGAAGGAGCAGTCAGAAGGCTCATGCTATGGCGTAAAGGGATCAGCTCTGGGAGTCGGACTGGAATTTCCCCAATGTGAGCTTTGGAACTTCGCCCATATTTTATTTTTCTCACCTGTGAAATAGAGCCAATAACTAGTCTTCCTTCCCCATGGTATTGATGTATGGATCAAAACCAAACTGAGACACTGATAGGAACCTTACGTAAACCTTGAAGTGTTATAGAAAGGGGACTTATAGCTATGATTTTTCTCCTTACAATTGTGTTGTTCAGCCCAAAAGGAAGAGATATCAATATGAGAAAACAAAATCAAGTTTATTCCTTGGATACTTTTATATTACCTGTAGAACCAAGGCTATTTAATGACCATTTTCTCAGTGCTCAAGGTCACATGACTTTTAGAGGCCCGGAGAGAAGATAAACTAGTTTGACATCGTTGACTCTAAGCAGAGTGCCTTGAGGTTCTGTGGGCTCTGACCGGTTTGAAAACATGAAAGAGGCTGGGAGTATCTATACTCCAGGTCTGTCTTTTCTTCCTGGAGAGAGCACGTAAGGAGGGCTTAGTGTCCCGGAGAAGTCACTGTTAAAGTTCTTGAGAATTTGGAAGCATCTCCCTCTGAACCATAGGGGCTCTCATTAGGTTATTGGATTGTAGAAAATCACTCGTCTCCCTAGAGCAAGTTGACTCTTAATTACTTATTACTTTAGCCACATTTCAAGGTCTGGAGAAGAGACTTAACGCAAATACATAACATCACTGGTGTTGTCACTATCAGTCTATTTCATATGGATTTGGTATAAATAGGATCTTTAATACTAGCAACAGATAGTGACATTACTATCTCGATGTAATGGTATAAACTATAATTTATTTTTATGGGCACACGGGTGAGTGAAAGATGCATTCCAAAATGAATCCATCATTTCATAAGTTGAAAAGAAAGGAATTTATGGAAACATTTGCTGTAAGAAAATCATTTGGAGGGTGAGGAATTACAGACAGCTTACGAGCTCCTCGCGGGAGAAGAGGCAGCCTCCTTTCCTGCCAGCTCCTGAGAACAGAGTATTATGAGAGCAGATAAAACTGAGAGAGAACTATTTTAGAGGGTACTAATAATGAAGAGCGGATTACAGCTTGAAATGTGGCGATGATCGAAACCTGAAAGTATTGTAACTCGGGATTCTGATGGCTGGCATTTTATTGAAAAAGTCTATCTGGTTTTATTGGCATATCTACGGTGTAAAGTTCCTTTTATAACTTCTGTCCTTGGAAAAATGGTCAAAATGTTATTTTTATTGTGCTGACGTTAAAGTTATGAAAACCTGCCGTTTCTCATACACTAATAAGATCCGTCCCATAAAGGCAAATGAAAGAAAAAGAAAAAAAAATAGGATGTAAAATAGAAGTAGAGATAGAATTAAAATACTTACGGCGGGGGCACCTGGGTGGCTCAGTTGGTTAGGAATCCAGCTTCTTTGGCTCAGGTCGTGATCTCTCGGTTCGTGATTTCGAGCCCCGCGTCGGGCTCCGTACTATCAGTTCAGAGCCCCCTAAGGATCCTCTGTCTCCCTCCCCCTGCTCCCCACCCCGCTAGTGTGTGCCCTCTTTCTCTCTCTCTCTCAAAAATAAATAAACATTAAAAAAATAATTATGGCGACTTAAATTGAAGGAAGAAAATAGAAACACTTCCGTGAAAGGCACATATAGTGAAACTTTAGAGAAGTTTCAGAGGCAAATAACAATTTATGATATTGAGGATGAAGTAGAATCACAAAGTCTTATTATACTCAATTAATATGTGAGAAACAAAACGGTAAGGTAAACTGCTTAATATTGAGTAAAATCAGAACCAATTTTCTCTCCCAGTCCCAAGCAATACGTTGCCTTCATTTTTTTGCAGTTACATTACTCTTCCTGTAAGAAAAAGGAAGAATTTTCAACACATTTCAAATCAGACTTGTCAATAATTTTCAAAAGTTATTGGTCCAGCCAAAACTTTTATTCAAAAAGATTCGTGTTACTTCCTCCTGCTTGTACTGTTTCCTTCCCCATAAAGGGAGGCGGCCATGCTGCCTTTGTTTGCTTAGGCAAACCCACCGGGCCAGTCTACCCACAAAATGTATCCGACTCCAATATATACTTCTTTCCTGCCCTCTGAGTCCAATCCCCTTCACATCACAGTGGCCAGGATTCTGTCTTTCCCTCTGTCCTCCCAGGAGTGACATGCTGACCTTGACCCTCAGTTGAAATCAGTACCCCACCCCATCCTCTAAATACTTTTTCATGACTGCTTATTCTTTCTGTTTCTAGAACTCATCATAGCTTAAAATAATGTATGTATTGGTTTCCTTGCAGGTGTAATATCTGTCTTGCTTCCTTGATGGAGTGTTCTTTGAAGGCAGGAGCCACATTCCTCTCGTTCATCCTCTCGTAGACTTTGTGCCCGGCACAGGGCCTGGAATCATTTCTGTAGATATTGCTTAAATGAATACATAGTCCAGAGTCCTCAGTCACTGTAGTCTGAATTCCCATGTAAATCCAATGATTCTTTTCTTTTGGAACCCAGTTTCTCTTTCAACAGATTGCAATATGCTTTTGCTTATCACCTTTGAATCCCACGAACACCTGTGAGGTTAAAAGAGATAGCTATTCCCATTTCATAGATGAGGCACTTGAGGTCAGAGGTAAAGAGATCACCTAAAGTTCCACAGAAAGTGAAAGACCCTGGTCTTGAAGCCAGTTCTTTCGTGGTCAAGTCAGGGAATTTTTATAACAGTGACCTGCAGTTGAGTAAATACTGATCAAAGTTCATTTCGTCTTTTGGCCCTACCACCAAAAGAATGTTCTGAGCACCCTAAAACATAGACAAGTGAGAATTCCCATCACTGTGTTTGCTTGCTGAGAAGCTTTGACAAATTCTGGTATCCTGGAACCCTATGCAATGCCAAGGAAAACCAAAAAATGACATTGATTCCCTGCCAGACACTTTGAATACCATATCGTCACATTTCTCTTAGCAATGAAGAGAGGTGGAATTCTCTCCCTGTAGAAATGAGAAAAACTGACACTCAGAGAAATTATGGAAATTGCCTCTGGTCACATAACTATAAGGGTTGGGATTTGACGTCAGTTATCTGTGACCTACGCCAAAGCTATACTTTTCCCAATGAACAGTATACCATTAGACCTCAGAGAGTAACCCTTTGTGACCCCAAATCTCCCCGTAGAACAAAATACACTCGCAGCCCAACCAACAATGTTCATATCACATAGATATCCATACGCACCATGGCCCCCAGATTCCTTAGCAATACCTACTGATTTTTAGGCCTTCAACTGCTGATAATTCATATTTTTTTTTCCCCAGAAAGATGGTCGTCAACATTGGTGAGATGTGAAACACACTTGAATGAAAGGAAACGGGCTAATATTAATCAGCTCGGGTTTTCACAACAGAACACCACAGACTTGGGGCTTAAACAAAAGAAATTAATTTTCTCACAATCCTAGAGACCAGGAGTTCATGATCAGCGTGCCTTCAGGGCTGGTTTCTCTGATGCTGCCTTCTCTGTGTATTGGGGGTGGGGATGAGAGAGAGAGTGAGAGAGAGAGAGAGAGAGAGATCGATCTCTGGGGTGTCTTCCTCTTATTATAAGGACACCAGGTATGTTGGCTTAGGACTCCATCCTTAGGAACTCTTAACTTAATTACCTCTTTAAAGGCCTTTTAAACATTGAGCTAGGAATTCAACATACAAACTTTGTGGAAACACAGTTCAGTCCATAACAAAGGGCCTCCATTTGTTTGCAGTCTTCCTGTTTTTTCCTTTCTGGGGGTAAAATAATTGCCTTTTGGAGGACTGTCTACATCCCTAGGGCCCATCTGTGTTTAAGATAACAGAGGATACAGGGGTGCTTTCTGCAAGTGTACAAAAACGCAACTGAGCTTTGGAGAGTTGATAGTGGACTATGCTTATCTTACTAATTTTTGAGCCCTGAAGATGCTTTCTATGCCATCATTTTGGGAGAGATTAGCAATGCATTAACCTCAGTGCAGGGGGGCTCCTCAGTGCTGGGGTCATCACATTTGCATTTGCAGATTTGATTAAATGGCATCTTTAAGGGTTGATTTCATTTTGGATACATTCCAGGATTGTCCAGAACTTTTTTTTTTTTTTTCCTGTCTTCAACTGCAAGAACCAATAATTAAACTGAAACTTACTTAATGTGTTTAAATTAGATTCTTGGATTTGGGTATTGTCCTCTTAACACCAATTCACTTTTTCAAACTGATTTGTCACCGGTGCCTTCTGGCGTTATTTTGAATTTTCATTCAGAAAATAAGATGATTATTCACATATTTTTCTCCATATCTATTAAAAAAACACATAGTGTGTGGTGAGAACTAAATTGTTTTTGGCTGGATCTTCTAACAGCAGAGAATACCAATGTTAGCAAGATAATTCTTTCTGTATTATCAGTAAATACACTACGTTATGGAGGAAATTGCCTTAAAGAAGTAATTCTAAAATGTCACCTCATGGGTCAGGCACTGTGTGGGTATTGCCAGGGACTATGGTCCCTGACCTTCAATGGCCTACAGTTGTGTCTGAATACCAAGGCATGCTCATTTATAAACACAAAACACATTATAATAGATAATGCTGCAACAAAGGAACTATTGAAGAGATAAAGAGTGGGCAGAGGGGAATGTTAATTCTCACCGTTGGGATTCATAAAGTTGGCTGATTCAAAACAGGGCTGTTCTCTTTCATTGGAGGGAACTGGGGAGTGGAAGGGCATGAGTCCAGGCATGGGAACAGCTGGGCAGGGGACTTTTCTGCAGTCTCAGGGTTCATTCACACAGTGCTGAGAGCTTAAGGCTGGAAAAGGAACGAGGGACCGGATTGTTTAAGGCTTCAAAAGGTGGTCTGGGAAGGGTGAAAACCATGGGAAGCCATTATTTAGTACAAAGAATATCAGTCCTGAAATACCCATCATTGTCCAGAATCCATGTTGGTTGAAAGTGGCCATTCCTTCTTTTAAGGGTCTTAGTGTTTAATGTAGGGGAGATGGCCAAATTGGTGGAGGTGATATGATGGGCACATTCTAGAAATGTGCATGGGTGTGGGAAAGCCCCAAAGAGAGGTCTCCCAAGGGAAGACCACAGGAGTGTTTTCTGGTAAATAAAGCGGATGGTTCTAATACAGTTACTACAACAAAGAATTGTTACCATCAATAATAGTGCATTTATTTCCTTTTCAAAATTATGTTTCAAAGGGGAATAATAATGCTATGAATTTCAATTAGTTTACATTCTTAGATCACTGTGCTCTAAAATGATGTCTGATGATTCATGATCCCAATAACTGACTTTCCCTAATTGGAAGAGAAAGTATTACTTTTAATCCTTTAACTCAAAATGTTCTTATCCCAACAAAAATGAATGATATTCCTCAAGCTGGAATTTACAAATGCCAAATCTATAACTTTTGTTATTGAAAGCATTTAGAATGCTTGTCTTCCAGTGGAAATTTTTCAGTCCTATTAATAATTTATTGTTTTAAACATTGGCTACAAGGAGACATTCGAGAGTAGAAAATATTCAAATATACTTACAAAAATTGTGGCCAGTTCATGCTATTTGGTTTGTTAACCGTTGAATAATTAGTTCATTGTTTTAGAAATCCAGGAGCTAATCTGAAATGCTAAGGCTGTGTATTCAGTCTCAGCAATTAACATGAGTTGTTAGATTCCAACCTGGTTTCGTATCCTTCTGCATGAAGAGAATTTAAACCAGGATTTGCTCTTCTGTGGCACTCAGTACCCTGAGAACAAAGTTCATCATGCCAGAAGGAAAAGGGAGCCCAGCTGTTTAACATAAATACATATCAATCTGTTTTCCTTAATATGCATTCCAAATTTCAATCATTTATTTGCTTGTCATGAAGATTTTACTCTACATGAGTGAAAAATGTTAGCTACTGAGAGCAAGACAAAATGCTCAGATAGGAAGACTTTCCTCATGAGCCTATAATCTACTAGGGAATATTGGATAGCTGCACAAATGTCTATCATATAAGAGAGAGCACGTTCCATTAGAGAGCCCATACTGTAAGAGAGGCAGAGGAAAGAGAGATTAACTCTGCCTGGAGAGTCAATTATCTTTTGGAAGGAGGAGCGGTTGGGTTTGTCCTTGAAGGATGATGTTAGGATGGAAAAGTTCTTTCCCACTCCTGACGTTTCCTTCTCTGTGGGCAGAGCCCAATGTGTGTAACACTCTGACCTTTGTCCTACCTTCCTCTCCCTGCCTTAGGATTTATCACATTACTAGGTTGGTGAGTAAGAAGAATGTCACCACTGGCTGAGGTCCTCCCTTTTCTTGTCTTAGTAGTGAGCTTACCCTTGGGGAGTACCGTTCTCTGCCACTCGAGCTCTATGTCTTACCTGGACATGTGGCTCAAAGTTCAGAGGCCTGCCCAGGTTGTCCTTACTCATGAGCGGGTGGACTCTGGGATTAATTGTCGGTCTCAGGTGGCTTTTACTTTTAATCATTTAATGTTCTGACTGTACCACTGTGGGTGAGACAATCAACCTCCATGACCCTCAGTCTCCTCATCCGTAAGTGGGGGAAACAGGGTTTCTGCCTCCTAGAGATATTGTGGAAGTTAAGGGATATAATTTGTGTAAATCATGTGGACAACACTTGGCTTCCAGAAAGTGATAGCTCAGTCATAGATACCATCTGAGTTGTGCACGATGAGGGGGATGGCACTCTCCTCTCTGCAGCCGGCTCCAAGTAATGCCTGAGCGTCAAGGACACATAAATCAGGGAAACAGGTATGAAAATTCAGAAGCAAAGAGGGTGAAAATTTGTCCAAGAATGGCAACACGGAGAAGGTGATTCTTTTTTTTTTTTTTTTTTTTTTAATTTTTTTTTCAACGTTTATTTATTTTTGGGACAGAGAGAGACAGAGCATGAACGGGGGAGGGGCAGAGAGAGAGGGAGACACAGAATCGGAAACAGGCTCCAGGCTCTGAGCCATCAGCCCAGAGCCCGACGCGGGGCTCGAACTCACGGACCGCGAGATCGTGACCTGGCCGAAGTCGGACGCTTAACCGACTGCGCCACCCAGGCGCCCCGAGAAGGTGATTCTTGAGCAAAGACCTGGGAGACTAACGTACTCATGTGCTGGTGTCTCCCAGGGCTGCCATAACAAAGAACCACAGACTGGGTAGCTTAAATTACAGAAGTGCATTTTCTCACAGTTCTGGAGCCTAGAAGTCAAAGATCAAGGTGCCTCCAGGGCTGGTTTCTTCTGAGGCCTCTCTCCTTGACTTGCAGATGGCCGTCTTCTCCCTGTGTCCTCCCTATGTGCATGTCTGTGTCCTAATCTCCTTCTTCTTCCAGGGATTCTGTGGGATTGGCGTCCACTTTAATGATCTCATTTCTGCTCTTTACCTTTTTAAAGACCTGTCTCCACACACAGTCCCATTCTGAGGGACTGGGGATTAGGATTTCAGTTTGTAAATTGGGGGCGGGGGTGCAAAATCCAACTCACAGACACTAAAGCTGGAAGCTGACTGTTGACTTCTGGAACCAAATGATCCCAGTGCCCTAGGGTGGGGGGACAGGAGGGGACAAAGATTGAGAGGCAAACCAACGTGGTATGGAGGGGTGGGGAACTGTCCCTAAAGGACTGCAGGGGGTCTGGCAGAGAGCAAGGAGACCAGCAAGGAGGCATCTTATCTGATTCCGTGCCAGACATGGACCATGGCCTGCAGTGGATGTGGTGAGAAATGGTCAAATTCTGGGTAGGTTTTGGCGGTAGAACAGAACAAAATTGCTGATGCAGTGGGTGTAAGATGTGTGAAGGAAAAGCATGGCACTCGAATGAGATGAGAAGGACGGTAGGGGCTTGGTGTGGCCCTAACAGGAGCATCTCGAAGATGAAGTGGGATAATGCAAGCTGTATGAGGTTCTTATGAGTGCTGCAACAAATCCCTCCCAGCTTAGTTGTTACAAACAGCGCAGTTTATCATCTTAACGGTTCTGGAGGTCAGAGGTCCAAAATCAGTTACACCACGCTATGGTGGAGGGGTCAGCTGGGCTTTTTCTCTCCAGAGGCTCTAGGGGGAGAATCCATTCCCGGCCTTTGCCAGCATCCTGAGGCTGTCTGGTTCCTTGGCTGCTGGCTCCTTCCTCCACCTTCAACGTACTTCTCTCCAACCGCTGCTTTTGTTATCCCATCTCTTTCTCTGATTCTGACTCTCCTGCCTCCCTTTTATATTGACCCTTGTGATTGCATTCGGATTGTCTAAATAATCCAGATAATCTCTCCATATCAAGAGCTCTATCTTAGTCACATTTGCAAAGTCCCCCCCCCCCTTTTTTTTTTTTAAGTTTAGTTATTCCTTTTTGGGAGAGAGAGAGAGTACCAGGACGGGCAAAGGGAGAGAGAGCCAGAGAGAGAGGGAATCTTAAGCAGGTTTCACACTCAGCATGGAGCCTGATGTGGGGCTCAATCTCATAACCCTGAGAACATAACCCTGAGAAAAAAATATCAGAACCCTAAGCTGGAATCAAGAGTGAGATGCTCAACTGACTGAGCCACCCAGGTGTCCCTGTAAAGTAAATGGTTGATAATAGCAATATATACATGGAACAGTTGCTTGTCAATTTTGATTTGTAACAGCGTGTCAGGCATCATAAGCAAACGACAGTCCAGACTTTGATTGCGTTCTGCTAAACCGGGACTTCTCAATTTGGTTCTTACAAATCGTTACATTTTAGAACTTACAGACTTTTCTGCCAACAAATGCACACTATATGAATTATCATTTTAACTGAACAATGAATTTTCCCACAATTATCATCTCTTGCAACATTCAGAATAAATTCCGTCGCTCTGTGGTAAGTGTGGAAGTAAATGTCTTCAAATGGGCCATTTTGCTTCCAATTTCCTATGGTTTTATTAGAACATTTTTATGTTTATTTACTTTTGAGGGAGAGAGAGAGAGAGAGAGAGAGACATAGCGCGAGGGAGACACAGAATCTGAAGCACAGAATCTGAGCTGTCGTCACAGAGCCCCACGCGGGGCTCGAACTCGCAAACTGCGAGATCGTGATCTGAGCCAAGTCAGATACTTAAGCGACTGAGCCACCCAGGTGCCCTGATATGGTTTTAAATTCATTAAATGACCATGTCGTTTGTTCTTTTCCAACGACAAAAATGAATCTCTACAAACAAGACACACACGCACCCTGGCCAATAGTGTTTTGGCAAAGGATAGGCGTGGCAGCATTTTACCCGTGGATGGTGCTGTCGGCAGCCCACCCCAGGACCTTTGACTCCCACGCATCTTGCTGAGTTGCCAACATCTCAATGCCTTCACTGTTTCTTCACCTGGCCACGTCTCAGGTTTGCCTGTAGCTTGCAATTCTGAGAAGTGAGGCCACACAGCGAAGAATGTACTAGGAGGCGGGATGCCCGGGCAGCTCTGTCAGTTAAGCATCCGACTTTGGTTCAGGTCATGATCTCATGGTTCATGAGTTCCAGCCCTGCATTTGGCTCTGTGCGGGACAGCTCAGAGCCTGGAGCCGGCTTCGGATTCTGTCTCCCTCTCTCCCTGCTCCTAACCCACTCGTGTCCTGTCTTTCTCTCTCTCTCAAAAATTAATAAATATGAAAAAAATATTTTTAAAAGAATGTATGATGTGGTGCTGGCCACACCCAATCTCCCTCTGTTTGGGTGGAGCCAGAGCACAGGCTTACTTGCGGTTTACCAAGAGGTGACAGATCCCCTGAGCTCAGGGTTCTTCTGTGGTTGGGCCCCATGGCACCTGCAGTCTCCCCCCCCAGGCTTTGGCATTGTCCAGTGGGGTTTGGGCCTCCGGGAACCAGCAAGATTAAGGTAATGATCCTGCTACTGCTTTTAGTACCTAGACGTCCTCGGTCTCTGACTTCGCGTGTCCATCGGCGTCCGCAGAACGGGGCTGGCTAACTTACTAAGCTAGTAGTCATCATTTTGGTGGATGTTCTTCCCCACACCGTCAAACTGTCAAAGCAGGGTGTCCTCGCGAGGACTTCTGGGAGGCCATTTCATCCACACCTTCCCTCTAGTAAGGAGACTTGTCAAGTCGGTGTGAGCTGGTTCCTATTCATCTGGTGTCTGGAAGTGACTTAAAAGAAGAAACATTGAGCCCCTGCAGGGACTAGAGAAAGCTCCTCACTCGGTCTTTCTCACCTAAATTAAAAAATATAAAAAAATAGAGGAGAGTCTTGGCACAAACACAGGCTTTGTAATTGGGAGCGTAAGTGTGCTCATACCCGTCTTTCGCTGGACATCCCACATAGTGCCCACCTGAGCCACCCAGCAGGGGTGGTGTCCTCCTTTGCTGGGGCCACATGGCCAGCAGGGGGCAGGACTGGGTTTGGCCACGTGTTCATCCACTAGGACAGCAGCCTCTTTAGGGGCGAGGAGGCGAAGGATCATGCATAAAACCACAGAGAAGAAGCCAAAAAAATCCAAGTCCTCTGGTTCATTTATAAGATAATTTATTTTAACAAAAATAACAAAAGGGACAAGGAGGAACTATTTTGCTATGAGAATGCCATCTTATGGCTAGCCATATATACTCCTAAATTCAAAAAAGTATGTCTTCTTCAATTCTGGTATGTTTAAGGAAGATGGTCCTGTTCCACTGTCAAAGAAAAGAGGGAAAGTGAACGAACTAGTCAATTCCTTTACTGGGGAACAGACGAAGAGTGAAAACATCAGTGATGAGAGAGAGAAGGCCCTACGTTTCTGTGGCTGCAGCAAGAGAGAGCATTATATTGACCTTCCTGTCCTCAAAACAGACACCTATGGTTAGGTCACACTATTGGGTGCAGGTGTGGGCAGACGTGGCCCAGGAAGCAAGCTGTAGACTGGGCTGCTGGGGGTACAAAGCTTGTGACAGAGGCACAGATGGGAACGGTAAGGGACAGTAACCAGAAGATGGGACAGAGGTGCGTCTGACAGAGTGGAGAATTTGTTAGTGGAGTTGAAGGTAACCTCCAAAAGTTAAGCTGAAACAAACTGAGCAGGATCTTGAAGACCAGACTAAGCAGATATTAGTTTCTGAGGGATTGTGAGGAAGGAAAAAGAGAGAGAGAAGAAACGGCAGAGAAAATAAGAGGAAACTGATGGAATTCACATACCTACTATGAGCTGCGACAGTTCTGGGTGTTAAAAATACTATCTCATTGACTTCCCACAATCTTGATGAGATTAAGCTTATTTCCTTTTTACAGAAAAAGAAACGAGGCTCAAATATGGTGAAGTACTTGCCCAATGTTTTGAATTGCATTTATGCTTGGATTTTTACACCGCTGTAAGTTGATAGGTCCAAATTTCAAAGTAGACCCATCCAGCTCCAAAATGTGAGCTTCTGCAATTGTATTGTCTTATAGAGAAGTGATCTGATGATATGAATATTAATAATAGTAGCTATCACTTATGGTGCATGCATGTACCGGTTAATACCACTGATATCTCTCATCCTTTCAGTAATGTACCAGTGAAGTGAAATATACATTAAGAAAATGAGAGTCAAAGAGGTTAAGGAAGTTTCCAGAATGAGAAAACCACCAAGGCAAAGCTTGAAATTTGTACTTGGATCTGCCTGGCTGCAAAGCCATTGGGTTCAGTCTCCTTCCCCACATCTCACTGAACTATCCAGGTGAGCTGTCACAGGAGCAGATACAAGTGGAAATGGTGGGGATCAAAGCCATTATCTTATCCAGTTGGATGTACCAGGATCAACCTTACTTTGCCACGATTCCCCTTAGACACCGCAGCAAAGTCTCTCTTCCTTTCTCCCCACTCCCTTTCCAGTTCAGAGGAATGTAGCGGGAACTCCCCAACATGATAGCAATTCTCTGAAGGAGAAGAAGGTAGGAGTCCTGGGTGTTGGTTAAGAATCACATTTCTGGTTATTATCAGGGGGAAAATGATTCTGGCCATCTCAATCAAAGCTGTGATTTACTGGAACTCTCTCGAGAGCTCAGAGAAAAAGCTGGAGGACAGGGCTTGGGAACTGGACAGGTGTCAAGGTGAGCCGGGCAGCAGTGATCAGACCAAGTGTCATGCTATGGGAAGAGTTTGTGCGCTATCCATCACAGCTTCTGGGAATGATGTAATTGCCAACTGGCCCATCTCTTGAAGTAGTTTGCTCAGGATGTAAAGCTCAGGGAGAGAACATTTCATTGGATGCACCTGCCAGTTGCTTCACACAGGCCCACAAAAACATGTCCGTGACATACGATTCTTCCCATAAATGTAGAGATTTCACTGATGACTTCAGGAAGATGTGCAACCAGTAGAATAAATTCCTTGGAACCACGACAAGACCATAATCAACATATCGTGAAATATGATTATAAATCCATTTATCTAGGAATTTTACTGGCATTCGGTTTTAAAAAGGGCTATGTGCATACTTCGTTTTCCCGTACTTCTATAGGGGAGTTCCTATGGCTGGCTTCCAAATGGAATACATTTTAAGTCACAGCCACTAGCTGACTGTTAATAGTGCTTCAAGGGAAGTTACTGAAGACTGATATACCTTTCTGGCATTAAAATTCAAGGTTGTCTGAAAACTTGCTTCCTCATGATGGATCAGTCCAAGCTGGAAGCATGATAAATTTAATTATAATTGACTTCGCGTGGTGATTGCCAGTCACTTACACATCTACTGAGTCCTACGAAGTAATTTGTCTCACCTGATTGAATGTTAAAACTGAAGAATGGCCAAAGGACAGACAGGAGAAATAACAAATTTACCCATAATTAAAAGGCAAGTTGGCCTTGGGACCAGATCGACTTAGAGCAAACTTCCTAGATCTAGTCCACTGGGCCCTTTTGTTTATCAAAGTGCATCGTCTGCTTAGTTAGAACAGCCTGATCCTCTCAGCTTGGAGGGCCTATGAACATGTGGTGGTGATTCCAGAAGTAGAAGGAGAAACCCACCCCTAACTGTACTTAGTAAACAAGTCAGCAAGCCCCCAGACTCGATCCCAGGAGGCTCCAGAGAACACTGCGCTTGGTGCTGATGGGTCCCCTGGCTCAGAGGCGTTACAGGGCACCCAGACTTTCTATCTCTCCAGCTTCTGGACTGCAGTCCAGCTCCTACCAGGATTGGTTCCCTGAAGGTGGCATCACTGGGACCTGGGGCTCCAGTGTCCCTCATTCACAACCTGTGGATGGAAAGAGTTGCTCCTGGACATTCCCCAGGAGAGCAACAGGAGTTGCCTCTGAAGCAGCAAGCCTTCCTTATGCTTCACTCGTCCAGGGCAGCCATGTTTCCACTCCAGATCCAAGCAGTGGCAATGGCGATGGGCTACTTTTGATTGGCCTAGATTATTCAGGGAGCACACCTTCAATTAAGAGTGAGTTATTGATTTAATATTTAAAATAATATTCTAAAGTAATTGGTGTCTGGATTACACTAAGGTATAGTCTAGTATTAATTCAAAATCATTCAAAAACTTACTTTCTCATAATGAATCAGACCAAGCTGGACGCACGATCAGTTTAATTATAATTGACTTTGTGTGAGTATTGCCATTCATTTACCTATTTACTGAGTCCCATGGAATAATTTTTCTAATTTGCATAAGCATTAAGAACGAGGAAGCAGAAAAAGCACAGACCAGAAAAGGGAAATAACAAATTTGTCTATAATTAAAAGAAGACTGGTCTCTGGGACCAGGTCTCCTACTTAGATAAACTTTCCAGACTTAGTCTACTGGGTAGTTTTCATTATCAATGTATATCATCTGGTTAATTAGAAACAACCCCATTCTCTTTTCTGTGAAACATATGGGGTAGTTTCAAACTCATATTTACCTTAAACAGTAAGGAAGAATCCAGGGCTCATGCCTTGGAGATCCAAGGTACCCCTGGCCCCAGTGTTGATGGTTTCCATGGCTCAGATGAGTCATGGAGGGTCCAGGCTTTCTGTCTATAGCCCAGCTCCCCACAAGGCTGGTTGCCTGAGCATGGGAGTTGTGAGGACCCGGGGTTTCAGGATTGCTCGTTCACACCTGAGATAGAACATTGCAGGGCATTTTCCTAGGAGAATGAGAAAGAATTTCTTCCGGAGCCACAGGCAAACCTTTCTTTATACCACATTGACCCAGAGTGGAACCATTTTGGAATCAATCACAGGGAACAGAGATAGCCTGAATCTGATTTGCTTAAATAACTGGGGGGTCACATTTGCAATTAGGGGTGTTATTGAGTTAATATTTAAAATAATATTTTGAAGAATATTGCTATCTGGAACATTCTAAATGAGCAGATAAGGGAAGGAAATAAGAAAGGAGAGAAGGAAGAAAGGACGGAAGGAGTGAAATTGGCCTCTCATAAGTCCTCTAGGCTGTTTGGGGAGCATTATGCCCAATAAAAATTTATGCCCAATACAAATAAAAATGTAAATGTATAAAATATACATGTTCATATAATATAGAAATGCACATATTTACATATTCATATAAATATAGAAATATATATATGTAAACGTATAAAATAGACATTTCTATATTTATATGTGTGTGATGGGTGTGTTCATTAAAACAAAATACCAGGCATCCTTTACTTAGTTATTTTGTTGGTGGTGTGGGAGTTTTACAAGGAAAGGCTGAAGCATCACCGTCCTCAGCTTCTGTATGAGAACTGAAGGCATTCTTTCTAAAAGTCTAAAGTCCTGCCTTTCAGGAAGGTGATGAAGAGGTGACAGGTGTTTGCCTCAGGCCCATTAAGGAGCCCAATTCTGCATTTTCCGAAACTGACATTAGTCACTAGAGTTGAAACAGCAGAACCGACCTGCAGCGAGGGAATGCTGGAGGGGCATCCTGTAGTTGCTGAGGGCCTATCCACAGTTTCTATTTGTTCTTGTGTTCGTTTCATATCAAGGAAGCTGTCCATTTCACCTAGACTGCCAAATTTATTGACATGAAGTTGTTCACATTATTCCCCATTATTCTTTTAATATTTGTAGAATATGTGATGATGGCCCCATCTTTCATCTCTGATATTAGTAATTTGGGTCTTCTCTATCTTCTTGACCATTCTTATTAAAGGTTTGTCGATTTTATTGATCTTTTCAAAGATTAATATGAAACCAGCTTTGGTTTCATTAATTTTTTTCTGATCTATCCTTTTTATATTTTATTCATATGCTTATTTAATTTTTTTCTTAGCTTCTACATTCTTTGCAGTTAATTTGCTCTTTGTTTCTAGACTGTTGTGGTAGATAATTAATTTTACATCTTTCTCCATTTCTCATACAGGTTTTTAGTGCTGTAACGATTCCTCTATCCATTGCTTTAGTTATAATCCACAAATATTGGTATGCTATCTTTCCACTTTCATTCAGCTCAAAATATTCTAATTTCCTTTGTGACTTCTGTTTCGATCCATGGATTATTTCAAACTGTGTTGCTGAATTTTCAAATATTTGGGTATTTTTCGGGATCAGTCCTTATTTCATTTTTTTAAATTAAATGTTTTTATTTATTTATTTTGAGGGAGAGAAAGAGAACAAGCAGGGGAGGGGCAGAGAGAGAAAGGGAGACCGAGAATCCCATGAAGGCTCTGTGCTGTCTGTACAGAGTTCAGTGCAGGGCTTGAGCACATGAACTCTTGACATCATGACCTGAGCTATGATCAAGAACCAGATGCTTAACCCACCGAGCCACGCAGGTGCCCCATATCGGTCTTATTTCCATTTAGTTTTGTTGTTGTGATATAATACACTCTGTATGATTTTCAAGTTCTTGAAACTTGTGTTTAGAATTTTGTGACCTGCATAGCAAAGAGAGGGCAAGAATGAGAAAAAATGAAATGATATCTGTGGAATGCGGTTGTGTTATAAATAATCATGTGTGTTGTCTGATGGCAATTGGGATTTCTCTAATGTCCAGAAGAGATTTTGAAAGATTTTACAGAGGGAATCACATGATCAAATCCACAACGACTTTTCAGTTAAGTAAAAATTAAAATACAAATAAAAAGAAAACTTGTAGTGAGCGTTAAATCTGAGATCAAGACTGTTTTAAAAATTCGTAATGGCCATCATTGTAAGTTGTTGATAAAAATGATGTACGATAGCCTTTAGATTTAAAAGAGAAACAAAGCAAAACAAAATCTCCAGATTACTTAAACAAATAAGGGGTGAAGTTATCCACAAAAATTTTTTTGAAGTCTAATATCTAAAATAAGCCCAAGACTTTTGATGAAAAAACTTATGATCATAGTGATAGGTGCAATAAATTAAAAATAAAATTATATGTATTTGACTAAGAGCTTCATGTTCTGGCAGAGTACTAGAAATCACACCCCCTCCCCCAAGATGCCATAAGCCAACCTCTGGAGCCTGTGAACATGAGGAGATATCATGCTTGTAAATATGTTACATGGCAATAGGATTTTGCAAATATAATTACGTTTTCTACTTAGTTGACCTTCAAATAGGGAGATTATTCTGAATTAACTGGATGGGCTAGAATGTCAGAGATAATTTAAGTATCCAGCTAACAGCAGCAAGAGAATGGGGACCTCAGTCCTACACCCACAGAGAACTAAATGTGGTAGACAGCCTGAATACATGTGAGGGTAAATTCCAGAGCAGAGGCTCCAGGTAAGAGCCCAGACTGGTGGATGCCTAGATTTTGACCTCATGACCCTGGTGACCCTGCTAAGCCACCCGGACTTCAACTGTAGAAATGCGAGATGGTAAACAGGCATAGGTTAAGCCATTACTTTCGTGGTAAATTTCAATGCAACAATAGAAAACTAACATATCTCATTGAGTTAACAAGTTTTATTAGTGATTAAACCAACCCATGAAGTTGAGAAAGAAATCCAAGGGAAGAAAGAAAAAAAACAAAAACGCACCTTCTCTAATGTGTAGGACAGATTTTTTTTCTTCCCTGATATTCTACCAGTGCTGAGCTCACTGAGTGTGAATGCTTCACAGGCAGGGAGCCTGGGGACTCTTGGGGCGGGGTGGGGGGGGTGCAAATCCCACCCCAGGAATGGTGTATGCATCAAAGGGCTATCTGAAGAACCATTGAAGATATCATACTGATCTTCACATATTTCCAGATTAAGATGGTCCTTCAGTACTGGGGCACTAGAAGAAGAGATGGCCATCCTATTTCCCTAAGGCAGGAAATCAACAGGAGAAAAGTCAAAATGGAAGGCAGAAAGCAAATAGTGCTCCTGTTGAAGGGGAGTGGGAAAAATAGGAAGAGAGAAAAGACGAAAGGAATGGAGAGATACCTCACAAGGAGAATTTTTCTTCTTTCTGGGGGTCATAATTTGGCTGGAGATAGAAGATGATGAAATCAGTAGCTCTTTTCCATCACAGGCTACCCAGAGCTGGAATATTTTTGACGTGTCTGGTTGGGAAAGTCTGAGGCTGTCCCCTGCAGAATTCCAGTTGAATGTGGGCATGAAACGGAATTGAATGCTAATGATTTCCAGGTAAGGAAAGTTACATACCCAGAGAGCCTTTCGCAAGGAATAGGGCTTCTGATTCATTCTGGTCTCATTGTGTATCAGGAGGCTCTTTCACCCCGTGTCTCTATAGGAATTAGTAGGAAAGTTGGTTCTAAATGTTTCTAAGATTCAGAGTTTCTGTTTTGTGTGGTTTTTCTCGGAGGCGGGGCGGGGGGGTGGTGGTTGTTGGCAGTGGCCTAGCATGCATCCAGCTGTTGACTTTTACTGAAATTCATTTCATTATCTTGAGATTTCTCTTGAGGTCTCTGTAGGAATATCCAGCTGGTTTTCTTATGAATCTGATTTAATTGAATTGGCCATCAGTTGTTGTTGTTTTGTCTTTTTTTATTCCTCTAATGGCAATCTTCATTACTATTGTATATATCACATATTGGCCCCATCTTGAGTCAGACTGATGTCTATGCACTTGATATAAAGTATGCACAATTCTATTTATAATTGCTATTATCGGTTTTTATGCAGGTTAAGTTACTGAGTATTTAAAGCAATTCACTTGGTTGGAGTCTTCAAACACTGAAGGTATACAATTAATCTTTCCATCAGCTTGTCACAGAGAAGGTACTTTATGTACTAAAACCTCATCCAGAGTACATTAACTAAGAGTTCTCAATAGTTAGAGCCATTAGTTCTCTGAAGCTTTTGCCAAAGACCAAATGCAGCACTCAAGTCAGGGCTTGAAATTCGCAAACTACATGGGAAAGGCGGGCCCCTGAAACATAAAAATAATGCAAGTAACAGGCATGTTTCTCCCAGATATTAATGGCATTCAGTGAGTTTTCACATTTATTTGTAAAGCTGTATCTCAAATAGCTGCCCCTCCAAGAAGTCTTATCTGATACCTCAGTCTCTCTCTGAACAGTCCAGAGCACGTGAGTGTTCAACCCTCCTGGACACTTTTGTTCTACTTTGTGGTACAGCTTCCTGTAATTTCTCATAACCCCCTGACTCATAGTTTTCTCACTATGAAGAAGGAATATCTTATTTTTATAGCCTGTCTATCAAATAATGAAGAGCTTAGAAAATAATAAGATCTTGAATAGCCATTTTGGCTTGGAATGCTCATGATCTAGTCATTTATTTTATTTTATTAAAAAAAAATTTAATGTTTTTATTTATTTTTGAGACAGAGAGTATGAGCAGGGGAGAGGCACAGAGAGAGGGAGACACAGAATCCAAAGCAGGCTCCAGGGTCTGAGCTGTCAGCACAGAGTCCAATGCAGGGCTCGGACTCACGGACTGTGAGATCATGACCTGAGCTGAAGTCAGGAGCTTAACCGACTGAGCCACCCAGGCACCCCTCTTGTCATTTAAACACACACAAAGAACTTACCACATTCTGGGCACAAGCTAGGTCTGGGGAAATATTGGCCATGTCTTATGATGGTCAATCTATTCTTGAACTGAATCCTGCCTTCTGGACTCATGACTGAAAATTTGATTTTCACAGTCCTATGGCAAGAATAAAGAAGCTCTTACCCACCCACAACTGCTCCCTATGTGTTTCTTCTTCTTTGATGAGCAGACTTTATGGCTACATTGCTTTGCTCACAGGAGGGAGATGCATGCCATTTAATTAGTAACTAAGATGTAGGACAGTCCATTACTATATTTAATTTTCTCTGACCTATAAGGTTCACCACATTATATTACAGATGGTGTGGCCTAAGAGGTAAAGGTGTGGTCTTGGGAGCCGGTATCTCTGACATAATTGCTTAAACACATTAGAAGACTATTTCACATTTATGTAACAGTTTTACATTGAGTTGATTTCTAGCAACACTGTGAGATAAGAGTTACAGTTTGTTTTCTTCCATACGGATATCTTAATGGTTCCAGTACCATTTGTTGAGAAGACTATCCTTTCCCCAGATCTCTTGAACATGTATGTGTCCTAATACTTCTGGATTGTTTAGTCTGCACCATTGGTCTATATGCCCTTCTAGGTCAATATTACACAGTCACGAACATTTAGCTTTACCATCAGTCTTGAAAATCGATGATTTACATTTGCCGATCTGTTATTCTTTTCTTAAGATGCTTTGACAAATCTAAGTCTTTTCCATGTAAGTTTTAGAACTAGATTGTCTCCTTTTACAACAACCTGCTGGGATTTTGATTGGAATTGTATTAAATATATAGATCAATGTGTGTGGGGGGATTGGCATTCTTAGACTATGTCGTCTTCCAATGATTACATAATGCATATATTTATTTTCATAAGCCTTTGATTTCTTTCAGTAGTTTTCAGTTTTTAATGTGCTAGTCCTGGCTCCTTTTCTTAATTTTTTCTTAAGTATTTCACATTTTTTTTTTTTGCCATTGTAAATGGTATTGCTTTAACTTAATTTCCCCATTGTTAGCTGCTAACATATAGAAATACAATAAAAGCCCTCAACATTTTCACCACAGTTGCTTTAAATATTCTTTAAAAATTTTTTTGATGGAGAGAGAGAAAGAGACAGAGCTTGAGTGGGGGAGGGGAAGAGAGAGAGGAAGACACAGAATCTGAACCAGGCTTTAGGCTCTAAGCTCTCAGTACAATGCCCGACGGGGGGCTCGAAGTTGTGAACCGTGAGATCGTGACCAGGGCCGAAGTCTGATGCTCAACTGACTGAGCCACCCAGGCACCCCTTAGTCATAGTTGTTTTAAATTCATGGCCCATGATTTCAACATCCTTGCCATATTTGGGTCTGGTTCAGATACTTATTCTGTCCTTCAGACTATGTTTTTTGTTTTTTATTTTTTGCTTTTAGTATGCCTTGTAATTTTTTGTGAAAGGGCAGACATCACATACTGGGCAAAAGGACTGTGATAAATAGGCCTCAGTAATGTTGTGGTGGGTTGTGGGGTGAGGGGAAACATTCTACAGTCCTGTGATTAGGTCTTAGTCTTTTAGTGAGCCTATGCGCCTGGACTATAAACTTTACAAATGTTTCTCAGTTTTTGTTTTTTTTTTCACCCTGATAAGTGATATGAGATGGCTAGAAAGGGCTTGAGGGAATGTATCCCTTCTCCCACTTGGAAGGTAGATGGGCTTTTCCTTACCCCAGGTTGGTTAGGCTCTGAGCAAACTCCAGTAAGTTAGACTCTGGGAAAGTAGTTTCTCTCGAGGGCAGGCCTTGCTAAGTAGGACAGAATGTTCTGGTGTATTAAGAAATGGTTTCTTTTCCCCTCCCTCTGCCAGATGCACAGGAGACTTATCTCTGATCTTCACTGTGGGAAACTGGTGAAGCTCCTGGAGATAAACGTCTTGAATGTGTATGTCCCCCCACCTCCCTGCCACTTCCCACCATGACTGTGTCTTGCTGGAGCTGTTACATCTCAGGCTTGTCTGTTCTGAGCCTTCAGCAACTCATCAGTTACATTTCAGGCTTTCCCAACCAAGCCCTGTTTCTCTTGGACGTCTCTGCTCATGGACTTCTGTTTCGGTAAATTGTGATTCTCTGCATCTGCCCGTGTCTCTAAAATTTTAGGGGCTGTGGTTTGTCCCGTGACCTCACTTCTCTGACAGATCTAGGAGGAGCTGTTGATTTTTCACTTTGCTCAACTTTTTATTTGTTAGGACAGAGTGATGGCTTCCAAGCTGCTTACATGGGACTCTGGGTTTCATTACTATTTATTTTATATTTTTTGTTGCTTCTACTCTCCTACTTCTCGTTTCCTTCCTTCTACTTTGCATTTAAATTGTTCTTCTTTTTCCAGATTCTTAAGGTGAAAGCTTAGGTCACTGATTTGAGTGTTTTTTTTTTTTTTAATCTTTCCTAATATAATCATGCAAAGCTATATGTTTCTTGAATAGAATTCTTTACCTGCAGCTCGTATTTAATATGTAGTTTTAAATTCATCACTTAGTAAACTATTTTTAATGTTTCTTGTCATTTCTTCTTTGATCCACATGATATTTGGAATTGTGTTGTTTAATTACCAAATATTTGGGGGAGACTTCAAGGAATTTTGTTGATTTCTTATTTTAATTCTGTTGTGGTCAGAGACCATACACGATATAATTTCGACCCTTTACACGTCTTGAAAGGTGTGTGATGATTAAGTATTTGTATTTTTATCTTGGTGAGTATTCATTGTTCGTTTGAATGTACAGTCTGCTCTGTTGGGGTGGGGTGTTTCATAAATGTCAATTAGGTTGGTTGATCATGCCATTCCATTATTCAAGTGTCTTCTGTCATTATTATTGTTTTGTCTAATGTTCCATGGCAGTTGAGATACCACTGGTAAAATTCCCCACTCTGGTTGTAGATTGGTTTTTTAAATCCCTTTATTTGTGTCAATTCTTTATGTACGTGGAAGGTCTAGAATAGGTGTATACACACAGAGAACTTATGAGTCTTCTTTGATTTATCTACTGTAGCTTGCCATTATTTGACCCTCTTCTTTTTTCATTGTCTTGAAAACTGCTTTATCCAATCTTAATATATCTTTTGAAGCTTGTTATAGTCAGTATTCACAGTGGTATTTCCCCCCCATACTTTCACTGTGGTTTTATATTTAATGTATGTCCCTAGACTTGGCACACAGTTTTATAGACCTGCTTTAAAAAAAATGCTGAACTAGACTGTTTAGATAATTTTATTTTTTATTTATTTTAGATAATTTAGGTTTTATAAAGATGATTTGGACTGTTTAGATAACTTTACTATAATTTCTGCTATTTTGGTGTTTGATTTTCCTTCTTGCCATTTATTTACTATTCATGCCATCTGCTTATTAATCCTTTTCCCATCTTTTCCTGTCTTTTTGGGGATCCGGTGATTAAAGTTTGGTATTCTTTATTATCTCCACTCTTGGTTTATTAATTCCCTTCTTTTCTCTCTCCCCACGCCTCCTCCCTGGGGCTTTCTTGGGTTTAATATACAATGTTGACTTATTGGTTTACCTTTAAGTTGGTTATAACACAGGTGGAGTGTGAGAACTTTGCAGGAGTAGATTTCCATCTCCTGCTTCCCGTCCCATATGCGAGCTTTGTCCTTCTCCATATGTTACAAACTCCAAATACATTGTTATGACTTTTGCCGTAAATCGATTTTTCTCAAATTGTGGCCCAGGTACCCTGAAATTTTTTCAGGTTGTACCTGAGGTTCGAACTATTTCCAGAAAGTTTATTTACCTTTTTACTCTCATTCTTTCATGAGGGTATATTTTCATTTTCAGAGGCTAAATAACAGGTGTTGTAACAGACTGAATACGAAGCAGATATGAGAATCTAGCTGTCTTCTCTTACTTCAGACATTAAAGAAATTTGCAAAAAATAGAAAACAGTTCCACTTTCCTTGCTAATGATTTTGTTTTAAAATTCAGTTATATTGGGGTGCCTGGGTGGCTCAGTCAGTTGAGCATCCAACTCTTGGTATCTGCTCAGATCATGATCTCGCAGACATGAGATTGAGTTCTCCATCAGGCTCTGTGCTGAGTGGAGCCTGCTTGGGATCCTCTGTCTCCCTCTCTCTCTGCCCCTCCCCCCTCTCTCCCTCTCTCTCTCTCTCAAAATAAACAAATAAACTTAGAAAAAATATAATACAGTTATACTTCTTTAAAAAGATGTTATTTTTGTTAACAGGTGTGGCATTCTTGTTATTTTCAAGTAAATCTATCTTTATAAAGTGAATAATTTATTTATTGAAGCTACATATTATATATATTCACTTTATACATATATTTATTTTACATATATAAATACTATATATATTCATGTTATAGACATAAATTCACTTGAAAATAGGAATATACACATATTATTATTCAGTTTTAGTTCTTAATATGCTAAATATATTAGTAGCTATAATTCACATATCTTTGATATCCTCAGTTTTTAAAAAAAAATTTTAATGTTTATTTGCACTTGAGACAATGCAAGAGACAGAGTGCAAGCAGCGGATGGGCAGAGAGAGGGAGACACAGAATCCGAAGCAGCTCCAGGCTCTGAGCTGTCAGCCCAGAGCCCGACATGGGGCTTGAACTCACAAACTGTGAGATCATGACCTGAGCTGAAGTTGGACACTTAACCAACTGAGCCACTCAGGCACCCCCTCTCAGTTTTTTTTTTTTTTTTTTAACATAAAGGGGTCTTGTGACTAAAAAGTTTGAGAACTGATTCTTTTTTTTTTTTTTTCAACGTTTATTTATTTTTGGGACAGAGAGAGACAGAGCATGAACGGGGGAGGGGCAGAGAGAGAGGGAGACACAGAATCGGAAACAGGCTCCAGGCTCTGAGCCATCAGCCCAGAGCCCGACGCTGGGCTCGAACTCACGGACCGCGAGATCGCGACCTGGCTGAAGTCGGACGCTTAACCGACTGTGCCACCCAGGCGCCCCGAGAACTGATTCTTTACAGTTTAAAATGAAATTTTAAAGTCTGTCATATTTACTTACTGATCATTTTCACTTTTTTACCTTCCTTCTCGTAGATACAAGTTTTACGAATTGTCATTTTCCTTCAGCCTGAAGAATTTTCTTTAATATGTTTTATACAAATCGCTGCAATGGATTGTCATCACTTGTGTTTGCCTAAAAATGTCTTTATTTTGCCTTCATGTTTAAAAAGCTGCATATAGAATTTGGGGTTGACAGTAGTCCATTTACAGAAATTCTGGTGAAAACCGTGATGCCCTGATCTTACTCCCTGTTCAGAAAGACTAGTTGTCCCAGCTTCTGGAAATGGATACTTGAGAAGGTCAAAGTCAGTTGTATATTAAGGAAATAGGGCAGTTGGCAGGAGGGGTGAAAAAGAACCTTGCATCCATCTTTAATTTAACATGACAAACCTCTCCTTTTTATCAACTTGTCGTCCACCTGCAGAAACTGGAATATTTTAGGTTGAGTTCCCCTATAAATTTTCTATTTTGGCCCTGACCTCAATTCTTGAAAGCCTTTGTTCTCAGAAACCTACGTCTGTCAACACCTGAATAATGGAATTTTTAGTTACTTTTAAAAGCTTAACTTCTGTTAACGGTATTGTACGTTTTGGGGGAAAAAGATAAAAAGAAGGAGTTGGGTGACCTACAGGTGTTTTAGTAGCATTTTATTTTAAATTTTTTAGTAGAATTTTAACAGGAACTAGTCTTTTCGCCTTGGAAACTGACCACCTTAGATCCATTTTGGCAACAAATGCAAAGCCCAGATCTCACAGAAGAAACAAAACACAAATCCCAATTACTGGAAGAAAAAAAAGCGGGATCTATCCCCTGATACCAAACAAGACGGAGATAAATGTTTAGAAAAACGTGTTATTTTAAAATAAGTGTGTGTTTACCAGAAGGTGTGCCGTGCTCACGTCACTCCCCTTTAGAGGAAGCAGAGTGTTGGGGGAGAGGTGGAAACCCCCCCCAAAGCCAAAGTCCTATCCCAACGGGTCTTTGTCCACCTCGGCTCCACATTCTGGGACCGCCTAGTGACCACTGTCCTCCCGCCGTGGGTATTCCCAGGAGGGCCGTGGCATCACCTGATTCAGGTGTCCTTCACTCCGGGAGCCCTTCGCCATCTGGGCAGATGTGACCCGTTGAGCGCACCGACCTCCAAACCCTGCGGGGCTTCTCGGCACCCAGACACCCCGCCCTCTCCCTGCGCCCCCGCCTTCGTCCCAGACGGACACCTTCTCCCAGATCTGTGCGAATCCTGGTCGGCCTTCAGGGCCCCCGCAAACCACCACGCCCTCCGTGAAGCCGTCCGGAGGCCGCAGGGGAAGTTAGCGCTCTTTTCCCTGCAGAGGGACAGAATGCTGCCTGGGGTGGTGGTTTACTTCTGTGCCCCTCCTGGGCCTTGCTGGGGTGGGGGTTGCTTTCCAACAGCACGGGCACGTGGTGCAGGGGGGAGGACATGGGGTTCAGGGGACAACTTAGGAGCTAAGTGGTAGAGCACACACACCTGTCTCGGCGGGTCTGGGCAGCTAAACAGACCGCCACTGACAGGTGACTTAGAAACAGCAGACATTTATTTCTCCCGGTTCTGGAGGCCTGGATGGCCAGGATGAGGGCCCTGGAAGGACTCAGTGCCTGGTGACCCACACTCTGGTTCGCAGATGTCTATCTTGGTGTCCTCACCTGGCAAGAAGAGGCCAAGGAGTCCTCCGGGACCTTTGTGATCAGGGCACTAATCCCATTCCTGAAGCTTCCACCCCGGTGACCTAATCAGGGCCGCATCTCCAAACACCAACGCGCCAGGGGTTAGGATTTCTGCATATGAATTTGGTATCGCGGCCCCTGAACTCATACTACCCCACACCTTAGCCTCCACATCCCACAGTGAACCTGCCAGGGTGCCGTGTCCCCGTCCCTCCGGTGCTCCACGTATAGGGTCAGGAGCGGCTGCATGACTACGACCAGCGGAGGCTCTCCAGACTGACAGTTGGCCTGGTCAGGAAAGATGAGCAGTGGTTTGGGGTCAGCTTGATCTGTTGAGCAGGTTCTCACACGCTGAGCCATCGCTCTGCTAAGCGATCAAAAGAGCCGCGCAAGTCGCTTTCAGGCCCCCTTGTGTGTCTTAGTAGGAGGTGGTCAGCAAGGGCACGTCTTGTCGATTTTTCTGCCCTGAGGCCTGGGGGAGCACCAAGATCCAAAATGTTGGGAACGCATGGCTGACGACGGACAGAATGCTTACCTTCTCACATCGAGACGTATCTGGAAGTCTGTAACAGATGTGTGAAGCATCAGAATATTCCGCGGACACTGCTTTTGGGTTTGCACTCAGGTATCAGTGATCCAACGGTAGCCCGGTGGATATTATCTCAGCTTATCCCTGGGGGGTCGAGACTCCCCAATAAACTGTCCTCGTCGCAAGAGACGCTCTTTGCTCCGCAGCCTTCCGCATCCTGCCAGTATCCCCTACTTGTGCTTACGTGACTTGCCCACTTGTCCACTCTTGCTGCAGACTTCGTGTGCGGAGTGACTATTTTTGTTGTTGTCCCTGGCCGCTTTCCCAAGCACGTATTAAAAAAAAAAAAAAAAAAAAAAAAAAGCTTTTTACCATTTTTAAAAAAAATCTGTTTTACCATGTAATTCTCCACCGCAAGGATACACTGTTAGGACTAATAAAAAAAAAAAAATACAATTCCAGCTGCCAGACAAATTATAGGCTCTGCTTTGACTCTGGCAGCTAATGGTATTTTATTTTTAGCACGTGCAGCACAAGAAAGAACACACAAACAGGACGTGTTTGCTGTTGTCTCTGCTGTTATTCTAAAGTTTGGCTGAGGACTGACTGGCATTTCATGGCCCTACTTTATAATGAATGAGCCAGAGGCAAAAGTATAAGAACTTGGATAGAAAACACAGGATTACTAGGTACAGCTTTGAAAGTCTCATCTAGACAGAGGTCACTTGTGACTTCAAATCGGTCCAGGATGATGGCAGCCAGAAGATTCCCTTAGAAGAGCTTTGGTTCTCTCTTCATAAAGAGTGAACATTTCTTCCTGATTCCTGATGCTCAACAACATAAATTGGGAAATAATTCCTCACTTTTTCTGTCTTTGTTTACCTATTTCCTTGGCGACTATATTATGCCTTTGGGCTTTAGAGCCTTAGATGGATCTCCTTGTTCCGTGATAATCATCTTTATTAGAAATGTATCTCATAGCAAGCAGCTGTGCTAAACAACCTCGGTATTTTAATTTTTCATGTAATTTGATGCACATGATCCCAGTTGCGTGTCATTTTCCTAGGTCATTGGTGTAAGCCTTAGCGAATAACAAATCTCAAGTACAGAATGCTAAACCTAATCAAGTAATCCCAAAGGAGAAGATTGACTATATCTCACGTCTATGAGCATTCTCTGTAAATTCGCTTGAAATCTAGCTCGCTGACCACAAAATTGCTAAACCAGCTCTCGTTACATCTGCTGTCACTCTAGAACCATCTTTCCAAAAGAACCCACTGTTGTCACTTCTCAGCCTCAGACTCAGAAAGCTTGGGAACATACTGAAATCTCCAAGCCACATTGCCAAAACCCAGAAATTGCCATGTGAGGTCTCAAATATGTTTATAGTTGTCACACATTAAAAAAGAACATACCTTTGGGGCGCCGGGGGGGCTCAGTCAGTTAAGCCTCTGACTCATGATTTAGGCTCAGGTCATGATCTCACAGTGTGTGGTTCGAGCCCTGTATTGGGCTCTGCACTGACAGTTACTTCTTTTGCTGAAGTAACAGAGAATCCCCAAAATCTCAGTGGTTGAAGGTAATGATTCTTATCTCTTGTTTGTATGACTTCTTCAATGCGGATTGGAAGGGATGTTCTCATCATAGTTACCCAAGGTTCAGATGGATGAACATTTACCTCAGTGAGTTTTGGCAATTGCCCCAGCAGGTCAAAGGGAACCTGCCAGATCATATATTGGGCTCCCAAAGCTTCTAACCTGCAGTGAAATATTTCACCTCCTTTCACCTATCAAAGGCCAGAGGAAACTATCTGCCATTCTCATTTTTAAGAGGACCAGAAGTTCACCCTTACCACGTGCTGGGAAGAAGGACAAGATGCATATTTGTGCGTCCCCTCCATCTTCCCAGATGTAGAATTTTCCTGCCTTAATTTTTGAAATAAGTTTTGGGACAGATTAAGATCTAACAAAATCAGGGATCTGTAATCCTGGCTGGACCACATTGTAATCTTGGAACCTTTAGGGGTGCCTGGGTGGCGCAGTCGGTTAAGCGTCCGACTTCAGCCAGGTCACGATCTCGCGGTCCGTGAGTTCGAGCCCCGCGTCGGGCTCTGGGCTGATGGCTCAGAGCCTGGAGCCTGTTTCCGATTCTGTGTCTCCCTCTCTCTCTGCCCCTCCCCCGTTCATGCTCTGTCTCTCTCTGTCCCAAAAATAAATAAACGTTGAAAAAAAAATTAAAAAAAAAAAACAACAACCTTCCGATGTCTAGAGCAGACCATTAAACAAGGAAACTGACATCTCTGGGGGTGATACCCAGCATGGGAATACTTTATCCCGGTGTGAATTTTCTATATAAATTCAAGAACACACAGGGACCAAAATACCAAAACACAAAGTACAAAACCAGTGGTTCATCTTAATTGTCACAAGTGCACCAGGTGAAGAGAATGATCTCCATGGCAACTGGGCTTGGGGAATTCAAGAGTAGTTCAAATTAGTGTTTCTTGCTCTTATGTATTTCTGCCCACAACAAAATGCTCGCTATCTTCCTCAATTTAATACAAAAGTATTGCTTCCTCAATTTTTTTTCTCCTAGAATTTTATTTAGCCTGTTGCAAACAAAGGCCTAAAACTAGGCAAATTAGGCTCCTCTCATAGAAGGTCCTCGAAAGTGTCCTTGGCTACCAATGACTACATCTAAAACATATGTTTAAAAGCAAAATCAGAGAATTTCAGGATTTTTCAAATTGAATTAATCCTATGGTTGTGTTCCCCCTGAAGTTGCCTTATCCCCCCAAACTAGCAGTATTGAGGCCAGAAGACTGGGAATTTCAGGAATCTGGGCCACAGAGTGAAAGAAACATCTACAGGGGCCCATGGGGACAGCTTGGCGGGCCGTAGGAGTGCGACTGCGAACTGGAAGAGATAAAACAGGTGGCATAGGCACGGAGGGGAGGGATCCCCTTCTGTGGAGAGACTAAAGGAAGAGAAACAGAGGGTGTGTAAGTGTAGGGTTGAATTTAGACAGAAAAACCATGGACCAGGGAACAGAAAAAAATGGAGAAAGAACCAACGTCTACCTCATTCTAGGGTTGTGGGGCTTTCTCCAGACTGGGGCCTGTCCCCCCTATTCACGGGCCTGGGGAGGAAGGAGCCAGCCCCGGGCTCAGTAGCCAGCTCAGAGGCACAGTCCCCTCCTTGAGTGCTCCGGGAAGAGGGCATATAGCCTCCAAGGGAAAAAAAAAAAAAAAACCCCGAAGCCTCCCACTAGCCAGAGGCCCTTTGTCAGCTGGCTGCCAGAGAGTGGGAGTGCCCTGGAAATGGGGCACATGGAGGGGGATCCTTTAAGACACGGTGTGGCACGGGAGACTGTGGAGCAGGACAAACCATGGGACACTGTGAGGACGGCCTGCACAGAGTGGTTTAAGACACCTGGTCTGGGGGAGAGAGACTGGGGTGTTGCCATTTTTCTCCCCATCACCAACAAGATGGGGCCTCACGGAACTGGCAGTGGGCCCACAGGGGAGGTGGGACCCACCCACCTCCAACCACACCCCTCTGTGCCTGATAACTGGGCATCTAACAAGCAAGATTGACAGTGACCAAGGACACAGACCCTCCTCCAGACGAGCACAGCACTGGTGACAAGGCACCATCAGATGTTTGTCCAGAGGTTTTGTATTTTCTGATTTGATTCTTGGTCAATTATTATTATATATATATGTGTGTGTGTGTGTGTATACATATATATTTATATGTGTATATTTATATATATATTTATATGTTTATATTTATATTTATATATACACATAAATATATACATAAATGTATATACATACATATATACATATATATACACACTTGTATATACATACATATATACATATATATATACACACTTATATATATATATGTGTGCATCTATATATATTGTTTTTGTTTTTGTTTTTGTTTTTTCTTCCTTCTTCTTCCTTTTCTTCCTCTTATTCCTATCCTTCTCTATTCTGGTCATTCTGGTTGTTGGTTGAAATAGAAGATAAAATTATGGAAAACGATGAAACTGAGAAAAAGAGAAATAAGAAAATACTAGACCACAAGGGGAGAATTAAAGAACTAAGTGATTCAATAAAACGTAATAGTGTCTGCATCATAGGAGTTCCAGAAGAGGAAGAAGAAGAGAGAGAAAGGGGCAGAAGGTTACTTGAACAAATTATAGTGGAGAGCTTCCCTAATTTGGGGAAGGAGGCAGACATCCAAATCCAAGAACTTTCAGATTTAACAAGAATAGGTCTTCTCCATGGCATATCATAGTGAAACTGGCAAAATACAAAGATAAAGAGAGAGTCCTGAAAGAAGTTAGGGACAAATGGGCCTTAACCTACAAGGGTAGACACATGAGGGTAGTAACAGACCTGTCCACTGAAACTTGGCAGGCCAGAAGGGAGTGGCAGGAAATATTCAATGTGCTGAAGAGGAAAAATATGCATCCAAGAATCATTTATCCAGCAAAGCTGTCATTCAGAATAGAAAGAGAGATAAAGGCTTTCCCAGACAAAAACTGAAGGAGTTCATGACCACTAAACCAGCCCTGCAGGAGATCTAAGGTGGACTCTGTGAGTGGAACATTGCAAGGACTACAAAGGACCAGAAATATCACCACAAGCATGAAACCTATACATAACACGAAAACACTAAATCCATATATTTCAATAATAACTCTGAATGTAAATTGGCTAAATGCTCCAAGCGAAAGACATAGGGTATCAGAATGGATAAAAAAACAAGATCTGTTTATATGCTGCCTACAAGAGACCCACTTTAGACCTGAGGACACCTTCAGATTGAAAGTGAGGGGATGGAGAGCCATCTATCATGCTACTGGAAGTCAAAAGAAAGCTGGAGTAGCCAAACTTATATCAGACAAACTAGATTTTAAACTAAGGGTTATAACAAGAGATGAAGAAGGGCATTATATAACAATTACGGGGTCTATCCATCAGGGAGAGCTAACAATTATAAATATCTATCCCCCAACTTGAGACACCCAAATATATAAATCGATTTATCACAAACATAAGCAATCTTGTAGGTAAGAATACAGTAATTGCAGGGACTTTAATACTCCACTTACAACAATGGACAGATTATGTAGTCAGAAAATAAAGAAAAAAACAATGGCCTTGAATGATATACTGGACCAGATGAACTTGGCAGATATATTCAGAACTTTTCACCCCAAAACAGCCGAATACACATTCTCCTCAAGTGCACGTGGAGTATTCTCTAAGATATATCACGCAGTGGCTCACAAAACAGCCCTCAATAAATATAAAAGAGTTGAGATCATACCATGTATATTTTCAGATCACAATGCTGTGAAACTTAAAATCAACCACAAGAAAAAAATTTGTAAAACCTCCAAATGCATGGAGGTTAAAGAACATCTTACTAAAGAATGAATGGGTCAACCACATAATTAAAGAAGAAACTAAAAAATATATGGAAGCAAATGAAAATGAAAACATGACAGTCCAAACCCTTTGGGATGCAGCAAAGACAGTCCTAAGGAGAAAATACATTACAATCCAAACTTATATCAAGAAACAAGAAAAATCCCAAATACAAAAGCAAACTGCACACCTAAAGGAACTAGAATCATAATAGCAAAGAAACCCCAAAGCCAGAAGAAGAAGAGAAATAATAAAGATTAGAACAGAAACAAACAATACAGAATCTAAGAAAACATTAGAACAGATGTTTTTTTGAAAAAATTAACAAAATTGATAAGCCCCTAGCCAGACTTCTCAAAAAGAAAAGAGGGAGAACCCAAATAGATATAATCATGAATGAAAGAGGAGAGATCACAACCAACACCACAGATATACAAACAATTATTAGAAAATACTATGAAAAATAATATGCTAACAAACTGGGCAACCTGGACAAAATGGAAAAATTTCTAGACACCCACACACTACCAAAACTCAAATGGGAAGAAATAGAAAATTTGAACAGACCCATAACCAGCAAAGAAATGGAATCAGTTATCAAAAATCTCCCAAGAAATTAGATTCCTGGGCCAGATGGCTTCCCAGGGGAATTCTACCAGACATTTATTTTATTCTTTCTTTCTTTATTTTTTAAATATATGAAATTTATTGTCAAATTGGTTTCCATACAACATCCAGTGCTCATCCCAACATCTACCAGACATTTAAAGCAGACTTAATACCTGTCCTTCTCAAGCTGTTCCAAAAAAATAGAAATGGAAGGAAAGCTTCTGGACTACATTCTATGAAGTCACCATGACCTTGATTCTCAAACAAGACAGAGACCCTATTAAAAAGGAGAATTACAGGCCAATATCCCTGATGAACATGGATTCAAAAATTCTCAACAAGATACTCGCAAATCGAATTCAACAGCGTATTAAAATAATTATTCACCACGATCAAGTGGGATTCATTCCTAGGCTTCAGGACTGGTTCAATATTCACATCAATCAATGTGATACATCACATTAATAGAAGAAAGGGTAAGAACCATATGATCCTGTCAATTGATGCAGAAAAAGCATTTGACAAAATACAATATTCCTTCTTAATAAAATCCCTCAAGAAAGTTGGGATAGAAGGAACACACCTTAACATCATAAAAGCCATGTATGAAAAGCCCACAGCTAACATCATTCTCAATGGGGAAAAACTCAGAGCTTTCCCCCTGAAATCAAGTACATGACAGGGATGTCCACTCTCACCACCATTGTTTAACAAAGTGTTAGAAGTCCTACCCTCAGCAATCAGACAACAAAATGAAATAAAGGACTTCCAAATTGGCTAAAAGGAAGTCAAACTTTCACTTTTCCCACATGACATGACACTCTACATGGAAAACCTGCAAGAGTCCACAAAAAAGCTGCTAGAACTGATGCATGAATTCATCAAAGTCGCGGGATACAAAATCAACGTACAGATCTCAGTTGCATTCCATACACCAATAATGAAGCAACAGAAAGAGAAATAAAAAAATCGATCCAGTTTACAATTGCATCAAGAGCCATAAAACACCTAGGAATAAACCTAACCAAAGATATAAAAGATCTCTATGCTGAAAGGAATGGAAATGAAAGAAATTGAAGAAGACACAAAGATATGGAAAAATATCCCATGCTCCTGGATTGGATATTTAACAAGTATTGTTAAAATATCAATACTACCCAAAGGAATCTACATATTCAATGCAATCCCAATCCAAATTTCACTGGCATTCTTCTCAAACCTAGAACAAATGATCCTAAATTTTATATGGAACCACAAATAAACCCCAATAGCCAAAGTAATGTTGAAAAAGAAAACCAAAGTGGGAGGCATCATAATCCCAGACTTTAGCCCCTACTACAAAGCTATAATCATCAAGATAGTATGACATTGGCATAAAAGCAGACACATAGACCAATGGAATAGAATAGAGAACCTAGAATTGGACCCAGAAATGTGTGGCCAACTGATCTTTAACAAAGCAGGAAAGAGCATCCAATGGAAAAAAGCCCATCTCTTCAGCAAATGGTGCTGGGAGAACGGGACAGCAACCCATAGAGGAATGAAACTGGACCACTGTCTTACACCAGACACAAAAATAAACTAAAAATGGATGAAAGACCTAAATGTGAGACAGGAAAGCATCAAAACTCTAGAGGAGAAAATAGGCAACAACCTCTTTGACCTCAGCTGCAGCAACTTCTTACTCAACATGTCTCAGAAGGCAAGGGAAATAAAAGCAAAAATGAACTATTGGGACCTCATCGAGATAAAAATCTTCTGCACTGCAAAGGAAACAATCAGCAAAACTAAAAGGCAACCGACAGGATGGGAGAAGATATTTGCAAATGACATATCAGAGAAAGGGTTAGTATCTCAAATCTATAAAAGAACTTACCAAACTTAACATCTGAAAAACAAATAATCCAGTGAAGAAATGGGCAGAAGACATGAATAGACACTTTTCCAAAGACGATATCCAGATGGCCAACAGGCACACGAAAAGATGCTCATCATCACTCAACGTCAGAGAAATACAAATCAAAACCACTTTGAGATACCACCTCACACCGGTCAGAGTGTCTAAAATTAATAATGCAGGAAACAACAGATGTTGGCAAGGATGTGGAGAAACGGGAACCCTCTTGCACTGTTGGTGGGAATGCAAACTGGTGCAGCCGCTCTGGAAAACGGTGTGGAAAAATAGAACTACCGTACAATTCAGCAACAGCTACTAGGAATTTATCCAAAGGATAAAGGAGTGCTGATTCATAGAAACACTTGTATCTCAATGTTTAGAGCCGCGCTTTCAACAATAGCCAAGTTATAGAAAGAGCCCAGGTGTCCATTCGACGGATGAATGGATAAAGAAGATGTGGTTTATACATACAATGGAATACTACTTGGCAGACAGAAAGAATGAAATCTTGCCATTTGCAGCAACGTGGATGGAACTGGAGGGTATTATGCTAAGTGAAATAAGTCAGGCAGAGAAAGACAGACACCATATGTTTTGATTTGTATGTGGAATTTGAGAAACTTAACAGAAGACCATGGGGGAAGGAAAGGGGAAATATAGTTTCCAACAGAGAGGGAGGCAAACCGTAAGAGATTCTTAAGTACAGAGAACAAACTGAGGGTCTATGGTGGGGGGAGGAGGGGAAAATGGGTTTTAGGCATCGAGGAGGCCACTTGTTGGGATGAGCACTGGGTGCTGTATGTAAGCGATGAATCATGGGAGTCTACCCTGAAACCAAGAGCACGCTGCATGCAATGTATGTTAGCTAACTTGAAAATAAATTATATTAAAAAGAAAAGAAAGAAAAATGTAGGGTAGAACTGCTGTCTAGGCATGAGAGAAGAATCCCCACTGATTATAAGAACTCATGAAGTTAGGCTCCTCTGATTTTCAGACTCAAATGTTATGAGTTTGAAACTTCCCAGTGGGGGTCCCTCGTGCTTGGGGTGCCTGGCGTGAGGTCTTTTCCTCTGCCCTCTCTCCTCCCTTGGTGTCCTTCACGTTCATGGGCAGTCCTACCTGTATGTTTGGATCCAGACCATGTCTCCACCCTTCCTACCCTCTTTGACATGCCTCTTCTCTACATTTGGCTGTGGAGAGTCTGTTCTGCCAGTCTTTGGTTCATGTTCTGAGTTATTTGCAGTGATACGGGTGTTATCTAGGTGTACCCATGGGATGAGGTAAGCTTAGGATCCTTCTAATTCACTATCTTCCCTGGAGGTCCGACAATTTCTGTTTAGATTCTACTACACGTGAAAATTGTTCACTATCTCAGAAGTACATAAGGCACATCTGCTGTAGCTTGCCCTTGGCTAGGGACAGAGATAAGGGTTATGGCCCTGGAAGGGGTTGGCCAAGGATTGTCTTCGGTGACTCTAGGTTCTTTTGCTGTAGTTGAAGCAAGAAAATTGTTTCTGGAGCATTCTTGGCCCCTGGCATGCAGGGGACATTCTAAAGACTCATATATGCACTTCTGGGAAAGAGGACGCAGTGTGGGGCAAATCCACCCCCAATCAAGACAAATACAGGCACCGTGAAAAAAATAACTTTTTCAAATTAAATTAAAAGACAAAAAACTTTGTTAGAAAAAATGGTACGTCATGAATAGAAAATACCTCAAAAAGAAAATTTAAATGATGATATTGTTAGTTTATCGGAGTAGAGAAATTTACAAAAAGTGGTAACAGCATTGGCAGCAGGTGGTAAAACCGGGAACATCATGTGGCTCAATGAAGCTTTATTCAGTGGAAACGTTAGGAGGGCTTTTACATATCTCGTTAAATCCCTTTGCCTATGCGCATGTCACCTAGAAAAATTGGCCAAGTGCTCTGAGATGGATATGATGGCCATCATGATACCATTTATGTCATAGGGAATTGTCTTATCCGTCCATAAATAAAAAATAGGTTGAGTGAATCACTGAGGTGGATGTCCCCCGCAGTGAGTTGTAAATCACTCAATCCAGTCCATCAAAGAGTACTGGGTGTGTGTTTGGCCCTCTGCTATGGTGCTATGGGCAGGCTATTTTGTGGACTAATGAGGGAGAACCTTGTTGGCCCCTCCCCATCCAGCGCCTGGGCACGAGAGAGGCCCAGAGCTGTGGAGCCTCTGAAGATGGCTGTTGGAAGATGTTGGAAGATGAACCCCAAAGAGCTAGCTCTGCTTTTCACCCGGCTAGGTCACCGGTAATTCAGATTCAATACTAGGTGGAGATACATAGAGTAAAGGTGTAGTTCTTACACGGGCAAGTCTGTGGAGTACGATTCGTAACAGGTGCAGGAGGCAGCAGCCTGGACCTAAGGAGTGGGTAATGTCAGAATTCCCAGGTAAGAAATATTTATTTACAAAGCGACAGAATTTCACTGAAATTGTTGTTATGCTTATGTTGCCTATGAGTAGGAAGAAATCAGGACGTGGCACATTCTAATAATTGGTGTGGAGAGTGATTCATTGACAGTTTACTGAATCTCCCTCTTCTTCCCACTAATACAATGTATTGACATTTTTGTAATGGTGTTTACAAGGAATGGTGTTTATTAAGCGAATAAAGTCTAGATTCCAGCACTCAAAATGTGGTTTCTGGTCCGCCAGCCTCTTCAGCCTCAGCGTCCTCTGGGGGCTTGTTAATAATGCTGAATTGTGGACCCTGCCGGAGACCTTCTGAAGCAGAGCATTTCCAGATGATTCCTATGCCAGGGGAAGTTTGAGCAGCACTTGTCTAGGGAATTGATCTCAGCCAGGTGGTCACAGAAGACCCCTGGCAGAATGCAGGTGGCAGTTCTATTTGACCATTGGCTCTAGGGCAAGAAAATACAGAGAATGTGACTCTTCCATGTAAGTGATTTGAGCTAAACACGAACCTCAATTCTTGCTGCGTGTTAAAGTCACCTGTAGAGATTTCCAGAGATACTACGTGCTGGCCTTCCCAGCACCACTGCATCCCAGTCCATGGAATCGGGGCCATCTGTATTCCTTACCTCCCCTGGTGGCTCTAACATGTAGCCAATTTTGAGTACCCCTGAATTCGGACGCCCACTGAGTTGCTTCTGTTCCTTCTGACCCACTCTTACAATCATTGGGAAGTAAAAATTCCTTCACGTAAATTCATTTGATCTCCTATAATGAAAGTGACCACTCGGAATGTGCTTATCTATAAGTAAACTGACTTGTACACTTCGCTCTGCTTACATCAGGCATTTCTTAATCAGCCATTGCTGTTGCTGTAAGCGTACTTTATATTTTCGTCCTACCATTCTTCCTTGTCACAATTCCTGAAACACCGTACAGATCAAATTATGAAATAATTTTCGCTAACGTAGGTGGTGTTTGAGCTTTTAATTGTGTTTGATATTTTCAGCTCTATTACTGTGTTTCGGGTGCCTCCTATCCTCATTATCAGAGCCTGTGACTTTCTGGAAAAGCAGGAGGTATTTGAGTTGATAGATTATCCTTACCTGTGCACTTGGTAATGGCCAAACCACGTTGTTAAGAATTTAGAGCAGATGGAGAAGGAGTGTTGATTTGAGTAAAGGCAGCAGATCTAATCTAAAATTACCCACTTAATGGAGTTGCATTAAGCAAATGAACCAACAGCAAAAACACGTTTTAACTACAAAGAGTTAGTTTAGTTTGGCCTCAGCATGTTAATGTCTGATTCTGTTGGCACGATTCTATAACATCAGTTTATGCCAAGTTCTTTTGTATTAGTGAAAAGCCACGAAAGACACAAATTATATGAAATGCTTTTATAGCTGAAATGTATTATGATCATGTTCAAAACATATGAAAAAAATGGCCAATTAAATAACTAGAATGACTCAGACATTAGAGGCAAGAAAAAAAAGCATTTGTATGAAAAGATTCAGTACCTATTATGGGATGGATATTAGGTAACAGACATCACAATACAGGTTTCCCCCACTGTCCAAAAGCAGAATGTTCTATGAAACCTTTCATAAACTGAAATGGTGTGAAGTGAAGAGCATATTAGGATGGTCATAACTTTTTTTTTTTTTGGAAAAGCAAACATCCTCTTCGGATTACGTCCGTTTCGTGAAAACAGGTACAAAGGTAGGTCTTTTGCCAAAGTGAAGTGGCATAATGTGAACTTCTGGAAAGTGGGAAACACCTGCATGATGCAAAGAGCTTGAGTTTGTGACCTTGGGTTCCCTTTGACGTTTCCTAGAGGGGCAAGTGGGCGATGGGCATGGAGGAGGGCACCTGCTGGGATGAGCACTGGGTGTGGTACGGAAACCAACTTGACAATAAATTAGATTTAATTAAATAAATAAATAAATAAATAAATAAATAAATAAAATTAAAAAAAAAAAAGTTTTTCAACCCATGAGACTCTATGGGAACTACCAATTGTCAGATATAAAAATATGTTTATTTCATCTTCAGCATGATTTCTAGATCTTCTAGCATTGGTGATGAATTTAAATGATGCTTACTTCCTAGTGACCAGAGGAGAACTTTGGTATGGGAATCGGAAGGAATGCCTCTTCTCACATAGGAAGGCTACTCAGTCACAGGGCATTAAAAATTAGGACCTCCTGACCGTTGAGCGGTAGAACTCTCTCTTCACTCGAGGGGGCAATGCTTTGTTTCGGCATAGTTTCCTCTCAGGGTCCAAGGCCACACGTCTTCCATTTTGACGTGATCTTTTTCTGAGGCACACGAGGGTGGCAAACACGTTCTCATTAATCCTCACGACTTCCTGTGAGAGGCTTGGAGGAACGTGCCGTCCTACCGACAGGGCGCACGAGGGCGTGAGGTCACAGACCACAGTCTGACAAGCCCTGGTGCGATGGGAAAGCAGAGATAAAGAACAGAACCAGCCCAGTGCACGGCCGCAGCCCATCCATCAAACACCCACCTCCAACTTCGGATTCTCCGTGAGGACTTCTCCTTGTACCTGAACAGGTCAGTGTTCCTTCTGACCTTAATTTTACCTATTTCTTCCTGCCTTATGTGGCTTGTGCTTTTTTTTTTTTTTTTAATTTAAAATTAATAGCAAGCTTCAGAAGTATATATTTAATACATATTAAGTAAATGAAGGACTTTTGTGGCTACTCCTTTCAGACTATGAATCAAAGCCTGCCTCCCTCATTTCTTTTCTCCAGGAGTTTTTCCCAATCCGGGCAACAATGTTAATAAATCACCGGACTGCTTCAGATCTTTTCTCCTATGAGTTTATTTAGTGTGAAAATACACTTACTAGTATGAAAGAAAATAAGTATATTGTATATGGTTTTTAATGTTTATTTATTTTGGGGGGCGGGGCAGAGAGAGAAAGAGAGAGAGAGAGAGAGAGGGGGAGAGAATCCCAAGCAGGCTCCGTGCTGTCAGCACAGAGCTCGTCGTGGGGCTTGATCGTGACCTGAGCAGAAATCAAGAGTCTGTTGCTTAACCAGCTGCGCCCCCCAGAGGCGTCCCGATTTATTGCATATTATTACATGGATACATAACCGATTCATTTCTCTTTGCTACCCACCCATCCTACTTTACTCAGGAAAAAGTCCTTCGAGATTTTTGTAAGATAGTCCCACCAAGTGAGATGGAGAAGGAATGGAAAACTGACTTGTAATAAGAATGCAAAGGCGAGGAGGCAGGGAATGAGGAACGCGTGTTTGCGCAGCACCTTAACATTAAAAAATATTTAAACGTAACCATCTCAATGTGGTTTGGAGCCTTACGATCGCCTACGATTTGAGGCGCTGGCATTACTTGGCTTTGAAGCATGAAGACAGAGAGGGTGGACGGGACAGAGAAGCCCTAATACAGCTAAGATGTGAGGGATGGGAGCCTGACGCTCACCGGTGGATTCAGAAGTGCATTCTCTGCCCTCCCGTGGAGGAGGGAGCCTGGTGCTCCCATCGCTTGTCCAGACCAGAGGGAAGGCTTTACACTGGCCTTGAATTTCCCCAAGTGCAATGACTAAGGTGCAGAGTAAACCCAACTATTCATTTGTGTCATTTCTACCTATTATTAGAGTCAGTAATATTTTTTTGTTGGGAAGACTGTATCTTTCTGATAAAGGAGAGTCTGATAACATCACCGTACGTATTTTCTGTATTTTCTTTTTGCCTCTGAACTGAAGCCGTTACATGAATATCCATTGGTACCTCTAAAAGAAGGCCCTTTGGTTCCGAATGACATTCTCCCTGAAAATCAATTTTAGGGGGAAGAGTGAGATATATGTTGGTTGAAGATGCAGTGACGTAAGAGCTTGTGCCTGCTAGAGGGAGATGGAACTCCAGAATGGAGAAACTTGTGACTGTTCTTGTTGAGGGAGGTGTGAGATAGCTAACCTGCTTTGCGGTCGACCCGTCGGCAGCCCACAATGAGGGCGATGGGAATGGGGGCCAGGTTAATGGAGCTTTAATGGTTCTTTCCGGTGGAAACCCATTGAAGTGAATATTCAGATTATTTTAATGAAGGATAAGCTCTTGCCAGAAGAGGAAATATGAGACACCGTTTAATACAGAAGAGTCTGTGTCTAATTTTGTGTCATTGTTTTCACTCAGTGGGATCCCCTTCTCCCCTCGTACGTCACGGCTTAATTGTACTACACTGCCTTCTGCCTTCACCCTTGCTTAGAAAAAGTTCTCATAAGCTTATTCATACTAACGTGTAATTGGCTGATAAGCGAATCACTGACCTGTCCCTCAAGAAGTATGTTTCTAGTAACAGAAACCAAGAAACTTAATGTCCTAATTTTTAAAAGGTAAACCCACTTGTCAAAACAGACAGGGAGCCATAGGATAAAGATGATAAAACTTCGTCAATTTTTCTTAATGATGATATGAGAAGCTTCCTGGTTACTTAAGAATATTATTTTTATAAAAAAGTATTACAGCACTTGGCACTGTGAACATTCACATGGCATTCACAGGTGACATATGAGGGTTCGCATGCGAATTTCCATTTTTTCTGAAGCTACACTTCCACTCGCATATCTCAGTGATGTTACTGCTCTCGCCTTCGCCCTGAAAGGTACAGTTATTGGGGAAGAGTTTGGACATCACTGCTGTAAGACAGAGGAATCACTCTCCTGATGAGACTAACTCGACACAGAAGTGTTTATTTTTTAACAGGGGGGATGCAACCAGAGGCTCTGAGTGCTGCTTCTGTCACACCACGTGGTCAACTGTCAACTATGTAGTCAAGGGGAAGACAGAAATACGCAGTCGTCATCCTCTCTGGGATGACCTTGCTGTGCAAGTCCCAAGGGGGGAGAGGTTTCCTTTCTTCCAAACCCTCAAAGACAAGCAGGGCAGGTCTCTAGTAGCTCTATGTTTTAGGGCTCAAGATGTCTTACGGCTGGTCCGCTCTAACGATAATCCTACAGTACGTAGGGAAGCAGTGTTTGAGGGAAGATTCATGGTTAATGGCAGCACCTCGGTTGGTCTTTGCTTAAATGGAGGTAAGATACATCAGACAGCCTGTAGTAGCTAAGAGCTGAGGGAAAAACGGAACAATTGGTGGCTTAATTCCAGGGAGGGTCTGCAGCCCATGGGCAAATGGGTCCACAGAAGACTGTGTTTCGTTCTCACCGACACCTCCTCTTTGTCAACCGCTGGCAGGACCAGCTTCATGACGGCAGCATGTGTGGTCCCACAGGCCCCCACGTTCAGTAGGGCCCCCATGTTTGACTCACTGCTCTGCTGTCACTACCTTGAAATTTGTAATCATTTTTGATCAAGGGTGCAATTTTTGATTTTGCCCCTGACCCCGCAAATTATGAAGCTGATCCCGCTGGTGGGAAGGATATGGATAGAACAGAAGGTCTGAAGGGTGGGGCCCCGACCTTCGCACAGCTGTGTTTCCACAATGTTGAAATTTGAAGTATATTGGTTTACTTCCTCTCTCACCCCCACTTATTGGACCTCCAAGCATCTGTGCTGACGTCCCAGGGGCTGAGAGGACACCATGCCCTTAGGTAGGGTTGGGGCAGCAAGTTCCAACACTCTCTAAATGCATTTAACCTCTGAATTTTTTTTTTTTTTAAACCTTGACGTTGTGCCTGATGCTCTGGGGGTCTAGGGATCGGACAGCTATCATGAGATCATGGTTGCCTAGGGGGGAAAGAGAAGAAACCATGCTCTCTCCTCAGAACTCAGCAGCGCTCGGCATGGTTTCTCATCACTTCCCAAAGGAGGCGAATACAGAGTTGCACTCGAAAATGGCAGTTTACTAATGATGCACGACAGATTCAGAACCCATCAGCCCAGGTGGCCACTTACTGTTGCAGATTCAGAGCTCTGCAGAGAAGGGCAGGGGCCAACAGCACCCAGGGGCCTGGACATCAGCATTGTTTGGGGAGGAGAGGGTGTCACGAAGGGGTCTGCGCCCCTCGGGCTTGGCACTGGGAAACACGGGCACTGCTGGAAGAACGGGACTCAATGAAGCTGAAATAGAAAAAAACGTGATGGGCCGACATTTGATCGCTTGCCGTTTTTCATCATCAGTTTTGTCTCCACAGCAGTCTTTTTACTTAGTGACACTTGGGAAAAGAGGAGGAAATCCCAACGAGTAGAAATTAAATATCTGGGGCCCATGAACTTTGGGGAGATGAGCAGAAATCGGTAGCTCCAGGGAGCTTCTCTACCTGCTGAGATACCTGCTCCTGAAAGGACGTTGTCCAGAGGAGGCGGGACTCCGGGCTGCTGATCTGTGGCTTAATAGGACACAGGATCCCGCTCCTTCCACACACAATAGAGGGGAGTGAAGGGAGAAGAAAGAGAGCAGCAAACCTCTGGATTTAGTAGCCCAATAGCACGACTGTGCAGTGAGCAGCTTAGCAATAGAGTCATGCTATCATAGTGGCACAGGAAATTTCACCTTCCAGAGAGGAACCGATGACGGGAGTGACAAAATGTGCTAATTCAGAGCTAATGAGGCTAGGAAGGGAGGTGATAATGTGTTTTGACAGTAAGTGGTTCAATAGAGGATGCAGAATTCCATTTCCTACGGCCTAAAATGAGAAGGAAAACTAATGACTATCGACATTGTCTTTTACAATATAAAAACATAATACTTAAGTGTTTTAAAGTAGATTATTATTCAGATAATGTTTTCATATCACCCAAGCAACAACAGGAAACATGTTCTCTTGCTCAGATAAAACTTATAGAAGGTCATGCAGAAGAGCAAAAATGTGATGGACAGGCAAGCACCTGCAGGGAATTTGGAGTGGGGCCCATAAAAGGAGACACCCTGGGAATACAGGGGGATTGGAGAGAGTGCCTTCAGCCCACAAGACGTAGCAAAAGGTTGAGTCACTGAGAGATTCCTATAATTAGATTTAGCAGCAAGAACAATTAAAAATTTACCTTATGTGGAATATTTCTGATTTTGAAACATTTTTTTCCCTTAAAAATTTGTTACAGAAATGTGTTAATCATGGCTTGAATTACAGCATTATATAAAGTAACAAATGATCCAACATACACATTTTAAAAGTTTATTCTCATGGAATAATTGCAACTGTGAAATTGCAATAGATTGTCAAAGTATTCTTTGCTTATCATTTGCACCATGATGAAACAGTTCGTTGAAAAGAGATTTCTACATAGTATTTTGAGTGAGAGGGAATTTCGTCACTAAAACATAAAAATTCCATATAATTCTCTGTTTTAAATTAAAGAATACGTTTTGCAAATTTTAGGTCATTGAATTCTCATATAATTTTAGAGTCAGATTTTCAAGTTTTATAAGAATGTCTGCTGAAATTTTGACAAAATTTTACTGAACTTATAGATAATTTGGATAGAATGGACAGCATAACATTAATGATTTTTTTTGATCCATGAACATGGTATATTTCCCAGTTTATTTAGTTGTTATTTAACTTCTGTTGCAATATTTTATAGTTTTCAGCTTACAGCTTTTGCACATAGGTTTTTCAATTTATCCCTAAGCATTTTGTGTTTTATTATGCCATTTTAAATGTTCATTTTTATTTCAATTTTTCTGTTTCTAGTATTTAAAATAGAATTCGTATTGCATCCTATGGCCTTGAAGAACTAGGAGCCCTTTCATAGATTTGTTTCTTTCAGCAGAGACCTTGCCATCTGCAAATAAAGATCGTTTTATTTCTTCCTGTCTGATTTATCTATTTCTGCATAGCAAATTACTTCAGAAGTTAGTGGCATAAAAGGACAAGCATTTATTATCTCACTGTTTCTGTGGACCAGAGATCTGGATGTGATTTACTTGGTTGGATTCTCTGGTTTCTCTCATGGATTCTTTCATGGGATTTCTCTGAGAACAGTTAGGCTGTTGGCTGGGGCTATGGTCTCATAGGCGGAATCAGCTGGAGTGGGGAGATCTGTTTCCAAGCTTCCTCACATGGCTGTTGGCAGGCCCTGATTCCTTGCCATTTGGACTTTACCATATATTTCCAAGGTGACCTCATGACATGGGAGTTGTCAAAAAGAGAGAAGCAGTCAGAAAGAGAGAGATGCAAAGAATGCCCAGCAGAAGCCATAGTTTTTTGTTGTTGTTGTTGTTGTTGTTTGTTTGTTTTTGTTTTTTGTTTTAGCTTTTTGTTTTAGCTTTATACTGGGAATGATGTCCTATTACATTTTCCATATACTATTTGTTAGAAGCAGATCAAAAAGTCCTGTGCACATTCAAGAGGTAGGGATTATGTCATGGTGTGGATTCCAGAAATTGGGAGGGCCTTCTGAGAGGCTTCCCACCATACTTTCCAATCTGTATGACATTTATCTCATTTATGACTCTTGACCTATTGAAACGACTAGGACTTATGAAATAACAACTTAATAGATGTGGACAGAATGGATATCCTGGTCTTTGATCCTGCTGTTGGGAAGAAAGCAGTATTTCACCATTAAACATAAAGTGAAGTATAAATCTTCTGTAGAAGCATTTTTATCTGATTGAAGATGTTCACCTATAGTCTTCTTTTTTTTTTTTAATTTTTTTTTCAACGTTTATTTTATTTTTGGGACAGAGAGAGACAGAGCATGAACGGGGGAGGGGCAGAGAGAGAGGGAGACACAGAATCGGAAACAGGCTCCAGGCTCTGAGCCGTCAGCCCAGAGCCCGACGCGGGGCTCGAACTCACGGACCGCGAGATCGTGACCTGGCTGAAGTCGGACGCTTAACCGACTGCGCCACCCAGGCGCCCCAACCTATGGTCTTCTTTTATTGAGGTTTCTTTGTTATCATGAATAGATGTTGAATTTTACCAAATATCTATTTTTAAACTATTGATTTTATAATGTTGTTTTTCTCTTTTGTCTATGAGTGAAATTATTTTGTGTATTTAACAAATACTGGTTGACATTTCAGTGTTAAGCCAAGTGTGCACTACGAGAATTATCTATCTATCTATCATGCATTTCTACTATCTATAAATCTATTAATCTATCTATCATCTATCTATCTATCAATCATCTACTATATCTATCTGTCTATCATCTACTATCCATCTATCTATTTATCTATCTACCTATCATCTACTATATCTATCTATCATCTATCATCTACTATCCATCTATCTATTTATCTATCTATCTACCATCTATCCAGCTCTTTATTGGTAAATAAATTGCTATGTACACAAGATTTTTTCCAAAGTTTGGAGGGTTACATTTCTGTAAGAGGATTTTGCGGAAAGTGTAAACATGGTGAGATGATATGTAATGACTTATTCTGATAACAGAGAAATGTGTTTGTAGAGGGCAGGACTTATTCTGGCATGGGAGGCACACTGAGAAGAGGGAATATATCATTCCATGTTACTGAGAAGTCCAAGGGTGGATTAGGTTTTGGTATGACTGGATCCAGGTGGTCAGATAAAACTAGCAGGATTTTGCATCTTCCTTTTTCTCATCGTTCAGGTTGTTTTCACATGGCTTTTTTCTGGAGATAGACTTTGTCCATACAGAAGGCAAGAGGGCAACTAATAGCCCAGATCTCTTATCTTTTCAGGGGAAAGATAATGTGCCTCTCCCCAAATTCCATATTGTAATCCCACGCAACACCCACGTATATCTTTTGTCATTTTTCAACCCTGTATATGTCATGTGGCTTTTCCCTCCTTTTGTGTTTGGGACAGGTCATAGTGACTAACAGCCCCCACCACAGGCTCTCATCCAGTTGGGGAAAATTCCCTAATGGGATCTATTACTCAGCCATAGAAATAGAGGGCAGTCTTGCAATTTGTGACAACATGAATGAACCTGGAGGTCATTATGCTAAGCGAAATAAGTCAGAAGGAGAAAGATAAATACTATATGATCTCATTTATATGTGGCAGAGAGAGAGAGAGAGAGGGAAAACAGGCTCATAGATACAGAGAAGAGATTGGTGGTTGCCAGAGGCAGGGGGCGGGGGTGTGGTAAAATAGGTGAAGGGGGTCCAAAGGTGCAAACTTCTAGTTATGAAATAAGCAAATCATGGGGATGTCACGTACAGCATGGGGACTGCAGTTAATAGCATATTCCCTATTTGGAAATTGCTAAGACGTAGATCATAAAAGTTATCATCACAAGAAAAACATTTTTGTAACTCTGTATGGGGAGGGATGTTAATGAGACATTGCGGTGATTTCACAATATACACAAATATTGAATCATTATGTTGTACTCCTGAAGCTGATATCATGTTACATGTCAATTATATCGCAGTTAAAAAAAAAAAAAGAGAACACAAATGTAATGGGAAAACACGCAGGCTGATAGAAGCCCAACTCCTGTTCTTTGACAAGTCCATTCTCTGTTTTATTTTGTGGCTGCGTGCTTCCACGGAGAAGCAAGCTTCCAGTGTAGACTCCTTGAACTCTCCCTACAAATTAAAAATGCAGAGAGAAGCAGGGACGGTGCCTGATTTACTTTTCTAGCTTCCCAGCCCCTCCTCTCCTGCACACACACTTCCCAACATGCATGCACCACATGTCCTCAATCTCAGACGCGTGGGGAGATGGCTTGGACCTCATTTGTTTTTTCAATGTTTATTTTTGAGATGGAGGGAGAGAGAGACCCACACAGAGTGCAAGTGGGGGAAGGGCAGAGAGAGAGGGAGACACAGAATCTGAAGCAGGCTCCTGACTCTGAGCCATCAGCATAGACCCCAACGCGGGGCTCGAACTTGTGAACTGTGAGATCGTGACCTGACCTGAGCCGAAGTCAGCTGCTCAACCGACTGAACCACCCAGGCGCCCCTGGACTGCATTCCTTTTTGACTCTTAATAGTGAGAGCTCTGAGTAAGAGATAACATGGTAATGATATGCAGTTAAAGGGCAGTGTGACTTTCTAGCTGCATGATAGCTATTTATGCATTATTTTCCCAACCAAATTATAAACTCCTCATGATGTACCATGCTGTCTTCCACATACTTAGCATAGCAGGGGAGCACACGAAAATTTTTGAATTAATATAGTGTCTGTATTAGTTTCCTAGGGCTGCCGTAGCAAATTACAAAATTGAGCAGCTTAAAATGACAGAAATGTATTCTTCTACAGTTCTGGGGGTTAGAAGACTGAAATTAAAGTGTTGGCAGAGCTGTGCTCTCTCCGGAGATTCTGGGGAGTATGTTTCCTTGTATCTTCTTAGCTTCTGCTGTTTGGCTTAGCTTCTTTGGGCTTCCTTGCCTTTTAATATTTTTTAAGTTTATGTATTTTTTTGAGAGAGAAAGAGAGAGAGAGAGAGAGGGAGAGAAAGAGAGAGAGCAAGAGTAGAGGAGGGGCAGAGAGAGGGAGAGAGAAAGTCCCAAGCAGGCTCCATGCTGTCAGTGCAGAGCCTGACGTGGGGCTTGAGCCCACGGACCATGAGATCATGACCTGAGCCGAAATCAAGAGTCAGATGCATAACCGACTGAGCCACCCAGGTGCCCCGGGGGTTCCTTGCCTTTTAACCATCTCTGTCTCTGCTGTTGTGTGATGATCTGCCCTCTGTGTCTGCCTGTCTCTGCCTTCACATGGCATTCTTTTCTCTGCCCAATTTCCTTGTCTTATAAGGATACCAGTCATTGGAGTAGAAATCCATTGGAACAGGACCCATTGGAATAGGGTCCGCCTTAATCCAGTATAACTTCATCTTAACCTGATTACATCTGCAAAGACCCTATTTCCAAACATGATCATATTCATGGATACCAGGTGCTAAGACTGCAATACAATCACCTTACAAAACGCCTCGTTTTCGAGCCCTTAGAGCCAGAAAGAAAATGAGCTCTGGGATGATTAAGATACATGTATTTTCCCGTAAAATTTTCCCAGAAGAGGCAATACTGTAGCGAAAACATGACATCATTCCCCTCACCAGTATTCTAAGAGGATGATCTCCCGTTTGGGTGTCTGACAAATGGAAGTGCTGATATAAAGTGGATTGTGTTACATTTCCCCCCTCCCCCCACCCCCCAATCTGTGAACCCAAATGTTAGCCGGGTTCCTTTGGGCCTGTGAACAACTGGTGTCGATCTGTTCCTGCTCACTTTGACATGAGCAGTAATGAGCACAGACAAGACCGAACGAGTCTGATCGCTTAAGAAGACCCATATTGTGTCTCAGTGTACATTGTGTTCGGGGCAGCTGCGGGCAGCTGTGCGTGCGGAGCTCAGCAGGGTTCTTACTGAGCCCCCAGCCCATGGGTGCTGTGCAGCCTGCATTTACTTGGGATTTTATAGTGACTGAGAGCAGTTGGCACGAGCGACAAGAATGCGCTGGTTTGTAAGAATTATCGGCACTAACTCTGTCACTACAGTATGTTGAGGACACCTGTCTTTCCCAGTGGGTCTTGACCTAGTGCGGTCTTTGAAACTATTTAAAGATTTGTATATCACTGTTCTGACGGACTGATCACAAATGCCAAGGAACATGGGGAAAATGTTCTGGACGCCTCGGAATGCGGTCTTGCATTGCTTAGCCCCCTCATGTGCCAGGAACAGTGAGATGCCTTGAACAAAAATAAAGGCCCTCTCTTGTTGACAACAATCCTTAAGGATGCATTAAGATGCCCATAGTCCAGGGAAGGTGTTATGGGCTGAATTGTGCCTTCACCAAAAAAAAAAAAAAAAAAAAAAAAAAAAAAAAAAAAGATATATATATATATATATATATATATATATATATATATATATATATGTTAGAATTCTAATTCCTAGCCCTTCAGAATGTGGCCTTATTGGGAGATGAGGACTTTACAGAGGAAATTAAGTTGGAATGTGATCACCGGGTTGGGGTGGGGCAGTCCAGTGTGACTGATGTCCTCAGAACAATGGGAACATTTGGGCACAGAGACAGACATGCATAGAAAGAAGACAATGTGAGGACACAGGAAGAAGATGGTTTTCTATGCAGCCAAGGAGGTAATCCTGGAGTAGAGTCTCCCTCCTGGCCCCAGGAACCAACTTGGCCAACACATTGATTTCAGACTTCTGGCCTCCACATCTGTGGGAAAGCACATCTCTGTTCTTTACATCACTTAGTTTGTGGCACTTTGTTACAGCAGCCCTGAAGACTGACCCCGAGGTAAACAATTTGTCCAGAACTTGGAGTATGTGGCCCCAAAAGGCACCCAACTCATCTGCAACAGGTGGGAATTCAACACTGGGTCTACTAATTATTAACACGTATTTGTGGTGTAGCACTTATCTTTGCTTTCCAAGGTGATATTACTACTTTGTCCATAAATTTAATCTTTTAGGCTCTAACAGACTAGGCTCTATATGTATAGGTATCCTACAGCAGAAACATAGGGTGTCTGTATTCAGAAATACACTCTACGGCTTAACTTTTTGGTACCCAGATCTCTCAGATGTCAGATGCCTAATGGAACTATAGTTTGGAGAATCAGAGATCATTTGAGTTGTTTACATCATCTATTTTTGTTAGTTTTTCTCTTTCTCACACATGTTAACCCTTTAAATGTTTTAATGTTTATTATTTTTGAGAGAGAGAGAGACAGAGCATAAGCGGGGGGGAGGGGCAGAGAGCGAGGGAGACACAGAACCTGCAGCAGGCTCCAGGCTCCGAGCTATCAGCACAGAGCCGGATGTGGGGCTCGAACTCACAAACTGTGAGATCGTGACCTGAGCCGAAGACGGACGCTCAACCGACTGAGCCACCCAGGTGCCCCTAAAGATTTTTGATTGTGACAGGTCATTTAGTATAGTGCCACAAAATGTAATTTTTGTGTAATAATGTAATAATGTAATAATGTAAATGTAAATTCTCCACTTTGTTTGGAAAGGAAGTCCAAAATGTCTAAAATACATTAGGTCTCAATTTAAAAGTCTGGAGAGAAACATCGGTGGGAGAAAACAGATCACAAAGCCTCCCATTCAGTTTAATCTGGGGCTGCTAATTTGCTCTCTACCTCAACCCCCCAAGTTTAGGAAAAATTTCCAAAGGTGGCCCAAGCTCTAATTTTTGCATTATTGGTAAGCTCTAATTTTTATGTAGTTTTTCCTTATATTGAGAAAAAATTTGCCTCTCTGAACTTTCATACAGCTATCACGTTTTGTACCTCCGTATTGCGAATATATAATAAAAAGACTGTCCTTTTAAGTGAGAATTTGCCAGAGACAGGGGTTCAGTGAAAGATCTCCTTGATGTCCTTTGATCCTGGGACAAAATAGGCTGACCTCCTTCAATCTTTTCTCATGTGGCAATGCTGTCCGTGGCCGTCCCGGTCAGCCAGCTGTGAACGCTCCTTGGTGTGGTCTTGTCCCTGTGCAGGGAGCGTCCGGAAACTGAATTCACGGTTCTGACCATGTTCTCTGTGGTGCTGAACAGAGTAGAGGGTGATTGCCACTCATCTGACATGAGCGCCGAGCTTGTACTGAGGCCGCATCCACACGTGGAGGTGCGTCAATGTCCCCAAATAAGCCGAAGGCTTTGGATTCTGCTAAGAGTCACGGATAGTTCAGAATATAGCTTTGTGTTGCAAAACACCATTGGTAACCTACAGCCTGAAGACAAATTCTGCCCGCGATCATTTTTGTAAATAAAGTTTTATCGGAACTCAACTACATTTATTTGTTTGTGTTTTGTCTGGGACCGCTTACATGCTCCACCTGTAGCATTGACAAAACGCACCAGAGACTCTGAGGCTTGCAAATCCTGATAAATTTCCTATCAAAATAAAAGTTTTAAAAAATGCGCCACCTCTTTGTTATAGAATATCGGGTTTGTACTCTTTTTCTTCCACACTATCTGACAGTTTTATTATCTCCCTCCATAAGTACAGTTAGATAAAAATCGTAAGACATTAGGAACCTAGGAGCCTGGAAAGAATGCAGCCTTATGCCTAAGTAAAACATGGTGTTGAAATTTTGTAAAAATGTGCTTTTATTAAAATGAATTGTTCCGTCATCAAAGTTAGATTTGTCTGCAGCGTGGAGCAAACCAAACTCTTGTTTTCAGTGGAGTCCTTCAGTGACATAGGCGAGAGGCTTTCCCTTAGTGTCATCTGTGGCTGACCTGTCCTGATGCAGACCAGATCCTCTAGGCCAAGCCCGCTGACCTCTTCTTTTTATTTATTTTTATTTTTTAAAAAATTTTGTTTTTGAGAGAGAGAGAGAGAGAGAGACGGGTACAGAGTGCGAGTGGGGGAGGAGCAGAGAGAGAGGGAGACACAGAATCCAAAGCAGGCTCCAGGCTCTGAGCTGTCAGCACAGAGCCGGACGCGGGGCTCGAACTCATGAACTGTGAGATCATGACCTGAGCCGAAGCCAGATGCTTAACTGAATGAGCCACCCAGGCACCCCCCCTGCCCCCCTGCTGACCTCTTCTGTATGTGCCGTCCTCACCAGTGGCTCTCGCCTCCACGACAGAGCTCCAGTCTCCTCTCTGGAGCTGTCTCACTGACATAGACAACATTCTTATGTTGTACCTGACTTTGGGCTTATTAGAAGACACAAGACAAACCATTTCACAATCTCTCTGGCGAGGGGCTTATGGAAGCTCTAAAGATTCATCTGGTTTTGTCAACCTGAGTGTGTCTTCCACTGCAATATTTTTATTCCTATAATTAAGTCGTGTTCTAGAAACGTCTCATCTAACAGACTGAACGCGTGTAAAAAGAGAAAGCAGACAAACCACAATTGATTTCTAAAGTATCTTCTGTCTTGTTTTTTTAAACTAATATTGGTCTCTGCGTTCCGAGCTGCAGATGCAGATTATGAGGGTTTGTTTGGTTCTCTGGGGTCAACCCAGATGCTGAGATGATCCACAAGACATCGCGCACAATCCGCGATTCTTTACCGTTTGCGTCACGTCGCGGCGTTTCGTAAAGGGCGTACGTTATGGTTTAAATTGCAGTCAGTTTCGAATGAAACGAAGCAGCGTGTTTGGGGAGGGCGCAGATAATTCTAAGAAACATCGCATTGAAATTTATTTCTGCTCTGGGATAGATTCAGTGAATTGGAAAAGAAACCCACGGTGCAATGCATTTTAAAACAGGCCTTGCTGTAGCGATATTCTGATACTTCTGGCACTGCACACGTTCCTTTTCTGTATGATAATTGCAAATTAATACAAAAACACGGACTCACAGTCCTTGACAGCTGTGAGGGCACGGCGCTTGCAGGATTGGCTGCTTGATGATCAAACCGGTCTTGGAAAGCCAAACAAAAGATGCATAAAGATGAATTGCAGCCAGAATAAACACAAGAACATGATACAGAGTTTTGCACCCACGACGCCTCCGTGAAGGGAGCTTTTGAGGGCATGAAGCCACGTTCACTGGCGGCCTGCCCCTCCCTGGCTGGCATTGTTCTGGGGGTAGAGAGCCTGCTGAGAAGTTATGGTAATGATTTGTTTACCTTCTGGCTCTGCCGTTCACCGTTTGCATCTCCTAGGCTTAGAGCAGGTCATTTCAGTCGCCTGATTGTTTCCATCCTCCATTTCCCCCCAACCCTCCTCTAGAGAAACAAAGGAGAGTTACTGACCCAGGGTAGGTTCTAATAAATGATTGTTAAGTGATTGGATGCAGTGATTTATTGACTTTTTCATGCATGTCTGAGGTGCTGATAATATTATTTACATTGTATAGCCTTTTCTATTCCTGATATCTTTAGAATAGTTGCTGTACCCTCAGCTTCAGATGTATTTATTAATACCACTAAGTCCTAGGATTGTTTTGATTTAATATAATTCCTGAGCAGTATTTAGGAGAGAGAGACAGAGAGAGAAGGGGAGAGAGAGAGAGAGACAGAGAGAGACAGAGAGAGACAAGAGAGAAGGAGAAAAAAGAAGGCCACACGGGCATATGGAAGAAGACAGAAGAGTGTAGTATATGTTTCTCATTGGGACTTTGGTTAGAACCAAAAGAAACGGAAACCCTTCTGAGAATTCCAAACACAGAGAGTTCAATACAAAGAGATGTTTAAAAGGTGAAGGGAAAGTTGAGAAATTTGGTAGGAATCCGTAGGGTCAACTCAGAGATGGACCAGCCACACAGAAGGCTACTATCCTGCTTTCTCCCAGCTGGAAGCTCAAAGGCAGGAGATACTTACAAGAGCCCAGGGTCAGGGTCAGTCAGAGGCAGAGGCAGGCACAGAATTCCGTCTGGATATACAGGGGAGATTCAGCCACTGCCAGACTCCATCAGCTGTAGAGGGAAGGGAAGAAATGCCCTGAGTTTTCCTTTCCCTTCACCCTTCCCTATTCTTTTCCCTGCTATTGGTAGGATTCTGCCAGAACACATTTTTCATGGTGGAAAATGCATCTTGTAGGGATGGGCCGGTGATGGAGAAGAGCGTGAGGAAGAGCAGGACAAACAGGTTGAAGAGCAGCTCAAGGTGAAGGACAGAAGAAAGTAAGAGTGAAAATCTGCATAGCTAGCTTCACTTAAGGAGTAGATTGTGAAAAGATACTATTTGATTGGAGAAACATTTGTTAGCAGAGATTTCCTAATGCCCTGAGATGTAGAAAAGACTGATTTAAACTCTCTTTCTACTAGTTGGGACACCTGGATGGCTCAGTCGGTTGCACATCCGACTTCAGCTCAGGTCATGATCTCACGGTCCGTGGGTTCGAGCCCCGCCTTGGGCTCTGTGCTGACCGCTCAGAGCCTGGAGCCTGCTTCGGATTCTGTGTCTTCCTCTCTCTCTGCCCCTACCCCGCTAGTGCTCTCTTTCTCTCTCTCTCAAAAATAAAAAAAACATTAAAAAAATTGAAAGAAAAAATACACTCTCTTTCTCATAAACACCCCCAGGTTTCTCCATATGTTCAGCAGGATCTACAGTTTCCTCTTTCCTCTGGCTTCAGTGTGCTACCTCGGGGTAGGTAATTTCTCCATCTAGGGTAATTGCTTAATTAGAGTAGAATTAATGATATCTTCATTCATGAAGAGCTGGAAGGTCACTGGGGGGGGGGGGTGCAGCTCGCCCACTGCACGACATGGGGCTCCCAATGACCTGTTTTCTTTCCAGCTACCTTGACGCGGACTGTTCCTCACCAACTCCGTCATCTCAATGTGTCCCTGTTTCTCACTCTTTTGTCCGATTTCCTTTCTTCTCTCTTCTTCGCTCTTTCTCCTGCCTGGTACTCAAGCATTCATAATTCTCACCTGATTATGGGAAACATTCACCTCATGCCGGATACTATTGCCAAATTCAGCTGCATACCTTGCCTCACATAACACCGTGTTTATAAGATTAACAAGGACTTTGATATTAGAGATACTTCTCGGCCGAAAGTCGACAGCTAATTATTTAATAAAATTATTATTTGTAATACAAAGGACGTAGGAGGAAGAAAAGTTAAGGTCCCGATAATGACATCAAGGTTTTGGGGGTTTTAAATTTGAATTTCTTGTAAAGTATTCTGATAACGCCAACAGCCCCACAAGAGAATGTTGGACCTGGTGGACCATTCTGGACCAAGGGCAAGATACCCAAACTACGTTCTGAATGGGGCAAGGCCAGACACCCTGAGCGCAGCCACCTGCCTCCTTTTGCCCAGGGGCTCCTCTTTTGGGGACACTTCATTGCTCTACCGGAGAAACACCAGGGGAAAAATATCTCAGGTATAGACACCTTCTCCTTGCACAGCTTCTTGAAGGCCTACATTGCTTTCCTCCCTTCCTCTGGATTCTGCCTGGATACTGGTGACTTTCCAAAAAGGAGGGCCCTTTTCAGGCATCGGCTGTGCTCTTAGCGACCAAAAATAACTGAGAACTGAAAATATCTGAGCTAAAAGATTAGTGAGGTGTTCATTAAACCAAAAAGGGAGGGATGGGTATGATAGGCCGAAGGAGGGATTACAGAAACAGAATCTCGAAGTAGAGAAATTAGACAGGAAGAGACCCTAAAGATTGTCCGAGGAATTTCCCTAGTGGATTCTACAATCTTTCAATCTTTACACCGAGAATCTATTGATTGGACCATCACGTCACACAGCGATCTTGACTCTGAGTGTTATCCTGGTCATTCTAGATAAAGAAGTGAGCGTGACCAATTAGCCTAGGGATTTTGGAAAGAATGTAAAGGATTGTAATGGCTCCTCTGTGGGATGGGAGAGGCAGGGGTGGGGGCAATAGGGATACTGAATAAAAACGGAGAAGAGGGGCGCCTGGGTGGCTCAGTCGGTTAAGCGGTCGACTTAGGCTCAGGTCATGATCTCACGGTTTGTGAGTTCGAGTCCCGCGTGGGGCTCTGTGCTGACAGCTCAGAGCCTAGAGCCTGTTTCAGATTCTGTGTCTCCCTCTCTCTGACCCTCCCCTGTTCATGCTCTGTCTCTCTCTGTCTCAAAAATAAATAAACGTTAAAAAAAAAAAACGGAGAAGAGTCACCCAAGTAACATCATCTATTTGTATTTCATTCATTCATTCATTCATTCATTCATTTTTGAGGAATTGGAGAAATGTGTACCCGATACCTACTATGTCCCCATGCTTGGGCCTGGTAGTGAGGATCCTCGTGAAATGATTCCCTCCGTGTTCTTGCGGAACATCCAGGCTGGGGGGAGGGACAGCTCAAACTGAAGTTATACAGAGTGTAAAATGTGAGATTATGACTTGAAGATAAGTGCTTATTTCCGGCCGGGGAGGTCAACAGAAGCTCTCCTGAGAAGGTTACATCTCATCTGAGTTATGAAGACACCTGCTTAGGTGACAAAACTGCTAACAATCTACCAGCACAGCCGAGAACAGAGCGCGTGGATCAGAGTGCAAAGGCCTAGAGTCAGGACGCTCTTGAGAAACCGACCTTGAGTCTGAAGACAAGGATGATTGGGACCCGGGAGTCTAGGAAATGACTGTCTCTGATGAGGGCGCAGAGTAAAGCAGAGTCCAGATTGATTGGGAACTCCTTGGACTGATTGCCATCTTTAGAAGAAAGTGTCTGGATTTTTTGGGTAGAAATTGGAGGAAGCAGACCAGCGCCCAGGAGAATATTTAAGAGGACAGGTGAAAGGTACCAGTACCAAGGCTGGGAAGCAAGGATGGGAAACAAACTTGAGCCGTATTGAGAGGGGAAAATCAACAGGGAGCCTTTCAGGAAAATCTCACCATAGCCTAGTCTTACTTGTTTGCATTTGATTAAAGATACTCCATTATCCTTGTCCAGGATGTTTTGATTTCTCTCAGAGTAACTACAGACAGATGGAGGGGACTGGCAGAGAGCTGTAACATAGATCCACATCTCATTGGTTCATATATGAATAACTATCAAAAAACCACAACTGAGTAAATACACAGTCGGCTCAGAATGACAATGTGGATATTAACTCCCATTTGTTAAGCATTCGCCAAGCATTTTATACATTGATCTCATCTTATTTAATGCACATATTTAACTGCATCTGCATTTATGTATGAGGAACAGAACAGCATGGTAATTAGGCAGCTTGCCCACCATATATGGCTGGTAAGTCCGGGGGCCAGAGTCAAGGCCAGGGGTGTCCCACTCTAAAACCTTGTGCTCGGGGCAGAGCCTTGGCCAACTGGGGTTCTTCCATCCTGGGAAAGGAGCTCCCGGCTTTTCTCTTCACTGTCCTCACTGTGCCCAGGAAAGAGCTGGGTCTGAACTCTGGGAGGAATGAGCCGAGTGGTCGGAACCATGCCCTCCTGTCCCCTTTAGCCGCACCTGTCTGCCCCCGTGTGTCTATCCCGCAGGTCTTGTCCTTGTTCTGGGCCAGAGAAGGGAAAGTCTCTGGTTCCTGGGTTCGTTAGCCTTCTTTCCTAGAAGCCAGTGTCTCCCACCCAGCCTTTGTCGGAAGTGGGCGTGATGGCCCATCAAGCATCTGCCCATCACTCCCCAGTTGGTGCAGAGCCCAGGCAGGGCAACAGGTGCAGTGTGCTCGGGCCCCATCTGACACCAACCCCTGGGTCTCCCCATCACCCCACTGCCTGTCACGGTGAGACAGAACAGTGTGGACCGCGACCACACTGATTTGTGTGCCCTCGGTTGTGGGAGCGAGGTTGAAGCCCAAGCCCCGCCCTCACCCTGCCCTGAGTGACGTCACTTGCCTGTGGTTGCAGCTTGCTAATGTCACGCCTGTGTGTGTGTCCGCGGAGAGGACCCTCGGTCGCGCAGAGACTCAGAACCTGAGGCCATGATGTGGATTCTGGTGCCAGCACCGAGTGCCATGGCACTCTACTGGTGGGTGGTGTCTCAATTTTGCCTCCATCTATTGAATTCCTTTGAAAATATTAACAGCAATTTGTAGAACATCTTTACAAATAATATTGAAATGCTAAAAAGTCAAGACATCAGGGTACAGTATTTGCTCAGGGAAGGTTTTCTCATGTTTAATATTTCCTCTCAGCTTCTTTTCGTGGTTCCTTTTCACGTAACCTTTAGTGCTGTAATTTTCTCTTTGCCGAAGTTTCTGCCTTTAGTAAGCCATGCTTTCAAATAAATGGAATGTAATTTATTTTACTCCGCAGTTCTCTTAACATTAGAATTTTTCTGTAGCAAATGAGTAAAAGTCAGCACTTTATTCTGTATAAAAGTTGCAGACACTTGTGAAAACAAATAATTTATTAAGAAAAGAAAGTAAAGACAAAACCAACATAACCCATATTGGGATTGCGATCCCCTGAATGTCACTGCTTTGTCTGGAAGTGAAGAACATGCAGAGAACTTTCCCCTATCTGGGGTTGGCTGCAACAAATAATTTGATCCACTAAAATTGTGTACGGGTTTAAGTTTGTTGTTGGCGGTGACATTTCTCTATAGTCTCAGGAATGTCAAAGCGTTCCTATGCAGGTGTGTTGGTTGTTTCCTCATTCTTTCCGCATTGATTTGGAAGGAAGAGTCCTTCCTTTCTTCCTTCCTTCCTTCCTCCCTCCCTCCCTCCCTCCCTCCCTCTCTCTCTCTCTCTTGCTTTCTTTCTTTCTTCCTTCCTTTCTTTCTTAGAGACAGAGACTAAGAAGGGGAGTTGCAGAGAGAGAGGGAGACAGAATCCCAAAAAGTCTCTGCACTGTCAGCACAGAGCCCAATGCGGGGCTCGAACCCACAAACTGTGAGATCATGTCCTGAACCGAAGTCAAGAGCCCGATGCTCAACCAACTGAGCCAGCCAGGTGCCCCTGGAATGAAGATTTCGGAAGCATCAGGGCTCAGCTTTAAGCCCTGATTGAACCATCTGTCTTGTGTGGGACCTTGTCAGAATTTGTTTCTTAGAAACTGATGTGGTTTGCAGGAATGATCCACAGTGTATGATAAATGCTTGATTTCAGCCAAATATGAATGCAAATGGTTTGTGCACTTAGAAGAACAAAATGGCTCACTTGCAAGATAAATAAAATGTAGACTATGATCATTTCAGTTTTCCCCTGTTGATTTAACATGGAGGTGATGTCTGGGGGTGAGAGGCAAAGGACTCATTTTTACCAGCCCCAATATCACCCATCATAGAAGATATGCAGGAGGTGAAAGCAAGATCTGTTCACACATATTGAGTAGTTACATTTTTTTCCCAATAAAAATGTCAATAAAATGTCTTGTGTTTTTCTGAGTGGCATAGATAACATAAGCTCATTGTACAGACATAAACGTCAGAAATCAGAACAATAAAGAAGACAGCAACACATCACTAGAAATCTCAATGTTCACTACACAGGAAAGCTTAGTGACCAAAATTCTTCCAGACGTTTGCACATACGCCCCCATACACTGCATGTATATATACTATCTACGAATACATATCACATGTTCATTTAATATTGTATATAAACATACACATATGAAAACACGCCAATGCATGGGTTGAGAAACAGAGAAATCTACATGAATGGACTCAAAATGGGACCCGTATCCATCCTGGTGTATTTAAAAAAATAATTCAGTGTCACCTAACTCCCAACAATCTAAACTCATATTCTTTTTATTTTTCCATCTGGAAGACACGTTCAATAGAGAAAGATGGCTAAATCTTTTGTATTATTTGAAATGACCACCGACAAATATTTTATTCTCGTATCTCTCCTAGAGCAGTTGGACGATCTACATCATGTGGTCCAGTTCACCCTCCACTGTACAAAGTCTTAACTTCTTAGCTAAAACCTGCAGGAGGAAGAAGGCATGTTTTAGAAGCAGTACACTCTCCTCACTGTCAGTGGTTTCTCTCAGTGCAGGAAAGAATGTAAGATCCTTCCACAGGCTTCAAACGCGGTTGCTTGTTTCAGAATACACAGAGCGCACATCAACTTGTCCAAAATAATATGGAGCCAGTGTCTATGAAAAGAAACTAAGGTGGTTACGACCACCTTAGATTTAGGGCAACATAAGAAAAACCTTTTGTTTTTATTTCTGATTAAATGGGTGCATCTGTCTTTAATCGAATGTACTATTCAGTGATGGACAGTTAGGCCACTTGCTTTCCATCTTTAGGTCTCCGTGCTTAATGTTAAAGTTGATGCATCTGAGGGGCGCCTGGGTGGCTCAGTCGGTTAAGCGTCTGGCTTTGACTCAGGTCATGATCTCACGGTTCACAAGCTTGAGTCCCGTATCGGGCTCTGCGCTGACCTCTTGGAGACTGGAGCCTGCTTTCGATTCTGTGTCTCCCTCTCTCTCTGCACCACCAGCATCCCCCCACCCCCGCACTCTCTCTCTCTCTCTCATAAATAAATAAAGATTAAAAAAAGCTTAAAGTTGATGTATCTGAATTTGATTCTTCTTTCCTTTCTCTCCCATGAGCTAAAAATCTCCATACATTCCAGAAACAAAATCTTTGCGACCTTGTCAAGTGCTTCACTAAGAGCACTCCATTTATATTCTATGAGTCCAGAATGGACCATTTTGGAAATTTCACTTATTTTTTTTCTCTAAAATAGCACTTATTGATTTATTAACATTTATTAAGGACCAACAACCTAATTTCTTTTCTATGAATAATGAATCAAAGCCAGCTTAAATGGAGACACCCATTCTTAGGTTCTATTGAAGGAGATTCATTTCTCATTGGAGTTGATCAAAGCCTGGTCATCATAAAGCAATACAGGAATTTTCATCATCTCACTACATTGACCTAATAATTAAAAATACTGTAATGCTCCATGTGGAATCTTGCTTCTGTCTTCCTTCTTTCCTTCTCAATTCTTTGTAGCACATGCCAAACAGAGAAGATTATCGGGTTGCTTCTCTGGAGCAAAACCGGTTTTTGTCCATGGTGTTCCTGTACAAAGACTGAGACAGGCCCTCCACGGTGACCCAGATAATTGTCCGGAGGTGTCATTAATATGGGGAACTGCAGTCTCTCCCCACACACTTCAATCAAGAGGTTGTAAAATCCTGCCAGGTCTCTAGTTTAAGTCAGTAGGAAAATCTCACAGGCAAGAGAGCCCGCCGCAGGGGCTATTCTCGGAAATGAAAATGTCTTGGCTTCTTAAAATGTTGGAAATGACAGTAAAATATCTTTTACAGTATTACCAGGTATTTTCCCTTTGCTTTGGATTCCATCTTAAAACTGGAAATCACAAAAAATGAAAATTTGTAAAGCAACAAATCACGGGTGATTTTCTTCCAATTTGCTCCATCATTTTGACGTCTTATCACACACATATTGGTATTCACAAGTGAAGGACGGGTAGCATTGTTTTCAGAAGAGAAAAATCAGTTATCACCATGTAACATAAGAATGAGGTCACAATTTAGGAGGGACGAGGCCCCCTGCCTTTGTCCTGATTGTCCCTTCTCCATGAAGTTTATTCCCAACAAAGCAGCAGCCGGGCGACCACCTGGAGCTGCAGAAGGGACCAGAGACAATGTCTCCATCCCCGTTTGCCTGGGGCTGTAGCTCGACATCCCTGTCCCAGGAGCTCATGCGCCTGAGGTGTTACCACGGACAGCTCTTAGTCTGGGTGTCAAGTGGGTAGAAAACAAGCTTCCCAATGTCATCGTTGACACTCATGGAATAAGACAATCTTCTCAAATAATTCTTGCATGTGTCTATACGGGATTTCCTTATTTTTTAACATGAACATTTGGAGCTGAGAGCCTGAAGACAAAGCCTTGGATCTTGACTCCCTGCCCCAGCTTCTCATGCATGGAATGGTCCAGCCATCTGTCCTCTTTCCTTGTCACGGCATGGTTGGCTTCTCTCGGTGAGTGAATGCCTACTTCTCTGGTTGGAAGAAACTGACTTGGGACCTGTGAGCTGACATCGCTCATCTTCTCTAGAGATTTGGCAGAATAGGGCTCTGATGGCTGTCCTCCCCTGCTCCACGGCGGCCCTTCCAAGTGCCCCGTGCAAGGCAGATCTTCCCCTGCGGAGGAGGAATGTTCTGCCTGCCAGGGAAAATGGTACAGCTGGGCTGCCTGGTTAGGACTTTCAAACCAGCGCTCAGCGCCCAATTATGGAGGTGCCTTCAGGGCAAAGCAGGACCGGCAAATTCAGAAATCCTTCTGGGCTCTTCTGCTGATTCTGTTATGTAAGTTGCTTTAACAGGTGTATGGAAGCAGATCTAAAATTAGCCAACAGACTTTTTCCAAATCATTTCTCTTGGAAAGTTATTGGCCTGGAGTGATCAGCCTCACGTGTTCCGAAAGTCGGGGAGCGGGGCTAAGGATGGGCTGAAGAAAGAAGTGACAGGGAGGAGAGATCTCCCTGCACAAAGGTCTCTGGCTGACCGTCCCGCCCCTGAGGCGGCAAACCCACGCGGAAGGCAGGGCGGCCGCCAACATGAAGGCGCTGAAGGGCAAGGGCAGGATAGACGATGGGCACGCTGTGTTCACAGGGGAGCGTGTCGTCCGTTTTGAAGGGCCAGGGCTGCGTGTCACTGTTCCCACTCGCGGGGTGCTGTGACGGGTCGGCAAGACACGCGTGTGCAGGGACGGGGTGGCGGAGGGCCAGAGCCCCTGCTTTCCTGGGAAAGCGCTTCAGACACACCATGTCCCTCCTAGCGCCAGTCCCCGAGCTCCCGTGTCATCATTCGCTGAGTAAAGCCCACGGAGGGGTTGGCATCCTTTGCCTCGACAGTCGGGACAGGACATTCACGGGCGCCGTTGACCAGCTGAGAAGATTGGAGACGATGAGCTGAACCCCGGGAACCTCCGCTGTCCTCCTCTGCGCACCGCACACATCCACGAGGTGACCGAGTGCAGGGCCGCGCGAGGCAGTGTCTGGGGACGTGCTGCGTGTCGCTTGGGGCGTCTGCCGTGCTTGTGTGCAAGTCTCCGTCTGGGGCGCCCCGCGGACGTCTCGGCGTCTGGCCGGGACCCCGGGGCCGGTGCGCGGCGGGCGGAGGAGGTGACACGGGAGCCTGGCCGCCCGCGGGGGAGCTGATTGACGGCCTCCCGTCGCGACGGGGCTGTGGGTGTGGACGCTGAGCCCCGGGAACCCGGCGATGTGGCCCTGTGACTGTCGCGTCCGCGCTCGTTGTGTTTTCCGGTGAACGGCGAGCCTCGGCCGCCCTTAACGGGTCACGCCATGCAAGGTGGTCGCGCACCTGTTTCCTCGCGTGGTGGGGGCGGCTCGAGGCCCGGGGCTGCACCCTGTCACCTCTGTCACCCGGCGTGGCCTAAGGGAACGAGGAGTGAACGAAGCGGACACTCGTCTGGTGACGCTGCGCGATCCACCGCGGTCTCAGCCAAATGCACGGAAGGTCGCGGACGTCCGAACCCCGCGCTTTGCTCTAAGGAGGACGCAGCCACACGGACGGAGTCCCCCCCACCCCCCCCCCAACGGCTCTCAGTCGCCAAGAGTCTGCAACCGGGTCCTGAGGCCCCGAGTCTTGTCCCTGAAGCCCGCTCACCCGGGAGGGCACCTCGGGTGGTTTTACCTGCTGCGACACTTGTCACACTGCCCCGGTCCCGGTGCTTATGCCGCCTCCCAGGGGCCTCAGGGGACAGGCGACACCTGCGTCCCCTCCAGGGCCCAGACCCGCCACCGCCCCGTGGTGGGGAGGGGGCCTCCAGGGCCGAGCTGCCCCCGGGGTCTCTAACCCCTGCTCCTCTCGGGGCCTCCAGCAGGGGGCCTCCTGCTCCTCTCCGGGCCTCCGGGCTCCTTGGCCCTTCCCCAGGGTCTGACACTGTTCCTGCTGCCCACGAGGTTCTCCTGCCTGTGATTCCTTCACAAGGACCTTTTTCTTACCTGGTTAAAACTGGCGGGGGGACACTCTGGGCTCCTCAGCAGCGGCCACACTGCCTTGAAAAGCTTCTGCTGGACACGAACGGGTTTGTCCGGCAGCCAAGTTAACAGGCAGGCGCTTTTAGACCATTTTCGGAATCATTCTTTTGCTCTTGGCATTCAGCTTCATAATCATAAGGGTTTAGATGCCCTTGGGATTTAGTACAAGGCCACGGGGCTTTCGAAGTTGCTGGAGCAATTCCTGCCTCCAGTTACCACCAAAGGATGAGGAAAACAGAGAGAAACTGATCTGTTCATTGTGGATGATTTATACCAGGCAGCACATGTCATGATTTCTCCACTAGATCCCTTCCTGGTCTGTGACAGAGACAAAGTGACATTTCTGGTTTCTAGATAAGTCCCTCACTGGTTCCATTGATCACTGGGACAATTTAGGCATCTCGCCGATGTTGGGTCCAGGTCTGGCCCCTCACTTTCTGGTGATGACACAGTTGTCCTTGGTATTTCCATCTGGTGTTCACTTTAATCTGCAGAGCCAGAGAAATGTTTTAGTTATCTTGTCCTTTGTTGGGGAGGAGTTTGTAATAATAGCTCTTTCTCTAATACAATACTAAAAGCAGTATTACAAAAAATAGATGAATCTCTTCTTTAAATTACACTGCCTTCCCATGTGGCATTCGCTCCGTGAGGGTCAGGTGGCTTTTCCTGATATCAGTGTTTTGCTGTGCTGTATAAGGCACCCCTGTCTGACTCTAAGGAACCCGGACCCCAACCCAAGTCCCTGTCGGGACACCCTTAATTGTGATACCTTTTGTGTGTGTGTCCACCGCACTTCAGCAAGTGAACACGAACTTCCTCCCAGCTACTTCCCCAGATGGGCCCCGTGAAACCGTGTCACCTGATGGTCACCCCGGGGGTCCCTCTTCCCACACTGAAGGGGGACCTGGTGTGACCACGAGAACACATTGAAGCGATGTGGTGCATCCCTAAGATCCAAATCCACCCCAACTCCACACCCGGTGCCTTGTGAGCCCCAGGTGTCCGGGCTGCCCTGGAGAGGAGGAGAGGGGCAGACCCGGGAGAGGGGGTTTTGAAGCAATGACCTGTTCCATCTGGAGTTCGCAGGATTAGCTTTTCCGACACAAGGAGGGAACTGGGTTTGCGATCATTTAACTACGGATGCACAATGTCGCACTTTTTCTGTTTCGCATGCCTGCGTCTGTGGCCATTACAAACAAACAGATGCCATTTATTTTTAAATTTTTTGGATTTCTCAGCTCTTGAGTGGTTATCTTTGATTCTGCAGAAATCCACTCAGATAGTTCAAGCTTTTAATATCAGGTTTCCTGACTCAAAGTCAAACATTGGTTTTTCTCGGTCAGTTTACAGAAGCCACTCCAAATAAGCCTCATGGGAGGTAAGCTCTTTGTGTTCCCAAATTATTATGTGACCAGCCTCCAGAATGCTGGGAAGGCCTTGACATATATTGGTTACATATCACCCCATTGTTCTGGACACTCATTTACTGGTGATAGTCGAAAACCAGGGTTGTGTCTTGTGCTGTAAACACCTAGAATGTTGCATCTTTTTTGAACTTGAAGCGAAGAAATAGATATTTGGGCTTTGTCTTACATGTCACTGGCTGTCACTCAGGATGGTCCAAACAGGTGCAGCGTTTTCTGCTCTATGAGCTTGCATTGGAAAGGGCAGTCCTGGATGGAAACAGAGAAGACGGGTGCTGAACTGAGTAGTGGGATCTTCTCAGGACGGTGCTCCCCCCCGGGTCTGAGTCTGCCCTCGCCTGCCTTGGTGGGGTCTGGGGACAAATGGGCAGCCTGGGAGGAAATTATTCTGAATATTCACATTGAAAGGTGAAAGAAAGGAGACAGACTGAAAAGTACATACCTCAGCCCAGACCATTCTTTTTAAAAATGGACAATTGTTTGGGGCGCCTGGGTGGCTCAGTCGGTTAAGCGTCTGACTTCAGCTCAGGTCATGATCTTGTGGTTTATGTGTTCAAGCCCTGCGTCGGGCTCTGTGCTGACAGCTCGGAGCCTGGAGCCTGCTTTGGATTCTGTGTCTCCCTCTCTCTCTGTCCCATTCCCACTCGCACTCTGTCTCTCTGTCTTTCTCAAAAATTAACATAAAAAAATTTAAAAAAATGGACAATTGTTAGCTCAGGGCAAAGAAGTGAAGAAAAACGGGTTTATATTATGACTCTTCTCATTGACATTAAGCAGCCCTAACGATGGGTTAAATCTATGAGTCCATTTAGAACTTTGTCTTCAAACCAGAACAGTTTAAAGACCGATGCTTCTGAGATTTCTAGAGAACTGGTCTACCATATACTAACATATGGAGGGAAATATGCTATTGGGTAATTATAAGATGAAAATATTAACGTGATTGCTATTGGGGAAGACTGGGGCCCAGTGCCTCATTCTCAGGGCACTGTCAGGGTCATTGCTGCCTCAGGGACCTCTCTGTCCTCTCTCTTCAGACCCCACCGATATGGTGCCTGGCCCCACCAGCCTCACTTACAGGGATAGGGGTCCTTAGAGCAGGATGGAATCTCATTTCCCTGGTCCCCCACCTTCTGCCTTCTAATCCACCTTATACTTCAGGACCAACTGATCTTTTCTAAATTCTTATGTAACCATGAAATAGTTACTTAAAAATTTCAAGTGTCTCCCAGACCTAGAGTAAAATGTACAAGTTGTGTCATGTGGGCCCAAGACCCACTGCTTCAGGACCCCCCCGACCCCCCAGCCAAGATCTCTCCATCCCTTTGCCCACATATGCACCCCATGTTCCATGCGCTTGGCCAGTCCTCTTCTTCTCAAGCACCATGTACTTTCCCACCTCTGAGCTCTCTCTCTGATGTTCCTCCTGGGTGGAATACGCTGGTCCAATGTCTTATTATTACTTTTTAAGTTTATTTATTTATTGTGAGAGAGAGCAAGCATGAGTGGGGGAGGGGCAGAGAAAGAGGGAGAGAGAGAATCAGAAGCAGGTGCCGGGCACTGTCGGCGAGGAGCCCAACATGGGGTTCGATCCCACGAACCACGAGATCGTGATGTGAGCTGAAATCAATGGTCGAGGCCACCCAGGTGCCCCTCCAATGTCTTATTATTTAAGGCCAAGTTTAAGTACTACTTTCTTACAAAGGCTGAAAGCCCCAACTTTACTGGATGAAGTTAGCGTCCTCTTTCCAGGCTGTTCTCATGCAATCTGGACAAAAACCTAGCCTAGCCAATATTCAAGAACCGTCTAGTTGTTGGGCTGAGTCACTTGACAGGCCCAAGCTGGCCACAAGCTACCCAGGGAGTCCTTCTAAACCCCAGGCATCGACTTCTCCCCACTCCGCAGTGTTCTCTGAAAGCCCCTTCTGGATTCTGTTTAATGACCTCTTGTAATTAAGTCTGTGTTTCTGGCAGGGCGACAGAATTCTGAAGATGGGGAACACATCCCATTTTGCAGTATCATCTGCCACAAGTTGGTGCTCAGTGTTTGTTGAACTGTTTTTAGTTGTTTTTTTTTTTTTTTTTTTTAATAAGTTCTTCAACGTTTATTTATTTTTGGGACAGAGAGAGACAGAGCATGAACAGGGGAGGGGCAGAGAGAGAGGGAGACACAGAATCGGAAACAGGCTCCAGGCTCTGAGCCATCAGCCCAGAGCCTGACACGGGGCTCGAACTCACGGACCGCGAGATCGTGACCTGGCTGAAGTCGGACGCTTAACCGACTGCGCCACCCAGGCGCCCCAAACTGTTTTTAGTTTTTAATAACTCTGTCTCCATCATTGCACTATTAGTCCGTATGTATTTGCTCATGGACCAATTCTTTTGTATCGTTGTAGAGTAATCTTTAGCCAGGTTGCGGTCACATGAGGGCTTGACTGAGCTGGAGAGTTTGCTTCCTTGGATACTTGATCACTTTGCTGGTGAGTTGACACTGACAGGGCGCCTCAGGTCCTCTCCTTCTAGGACTTGTCACAGCTGCTAATGGCCTCACATCACGGTGGCTTATGTCCTCCGGAGCAAGCGACTAAAAGGCCCAATGAAGAAGCGACAATGTCTTTTATGACCTAGTCTCGGAAATCATATACTTGGGTGGCTCAGTTGGTGAAGTGTCCAACTCTTGATTTTTGGTTCAGGTCATGAGCTCAATGTTCCTGAGATCAAGGCTCTGTGCTGACAGTGCTGAGTCTGCTTGGGATTCTTTCTTTCCGTCTCTCTTTCCCCCTCCCCCGCTCTTTCTCTCTCTCTCTCTCATTTTACAAAAGCAAATCATATATTTTACAGTATTCTCCGCACTGGACAGTCCTGATTCTTTGTGTGAGACGATTACAGAGGCATAAGTCCCAGGCAGTGATAATCATCAGAGGCCATCTTGGAGCTGGCTCACACATGCCACCCTTTACAGCCCCATGATTCATGTCTTTCCTTATGTAAAACATACTCACCCTTTCCGAGGTCCCCCCAGGTCTCAACCCTTTATAACATCAGCTCAGAATCCAGGGTCTTATCATGTGAGTCAAGTTCAGGGGTGGATGAGGCCCTTCAGGTACAGTGCGTGGAGTACAGTACCTCTTTACCCACAGACCTAAGAAGAGGTAGCCACTCCCCCTCCGCCCCCACCATGCACCCAACATACATATCCTATACATTACGGGATAGCCGCCGTAGACCATCTTCTTCAAAAAGGGGTAAGGCGGGAGACACACAAAATCCTTTGGTCCTCGGCAATTCTAAAATCCAACAGGATCCCTGGGGGGTACGGGCAGAATTTAAATACTAAAAACTAGTTCCAGAATCCACGCATCTAATTACTACCCCATGACACCTCTTAAAGCTTAAGGCTTTGTCAATTTTTATGGATACCGAAACTCTGGGAACCCTTCGTCATTATTTGTTATTATTTTTTCCTCCTTTCACTGCTACTGGCTTATTTTATGGAAGCTTCATTTTTAGACGTTGGCTGCAGGTTTTCCTCCATTGTGTTTTAATTTGTTAGGAGGATTGTTTCAGACAATACCCGGCAGAAACCTTCATTAGGCCAAGAGAATTGGTAGTAAACTAACTCAAAAAATATTTTGAGACCACTAATGTGCCTTCTTCATCAAAAACGGATGACGGCTGTTGGTGAGGACGATATCCCAGGTAAGAGAAATTACGGCATGTCCTAGGCGTTGGGTTTTTCAGATTGCTTCACGTTATGTGTCTTCTCTTCGTAAGTCTTTATGCAATCTTACTGAAGATAGTAAGCAGGTCTGTTACCAAAAGTAAGAAGGAAGAGGGATTAGACTTACTCTGTATGACTATATCAAATGGACCTATGAACAGTGGGTCAGAAGGAAACGTGATGGGTTTTATGCAAGGACTTTACAACAGAATGCTCTCAGAATGCAAGATTCTCTAAGGAGGTAGTGATTATTCATAGCGGGTTTCTGCATAAACTGGATGGCAATGTGGTATGAAGTGACTCACTGATTAATTAAACAGGTACCCAGTAAGTGCTTTCTGCATGTGAGACACTGTATTCTGCTCTGGGGGTTCAGCAGTACAAAAAGCAGATTAAAATCAATCTTGAGGACTAAATTCTAGTGGAGAAAAACACATCCTAGTTGGGAGTGACTAATAAATTATTGTATTATATTGTATTACATTTAATATTATATTATTGCATATTATAATATTATAGTGTATTACATTTAATGTAGTATAATATTAGTGATATGTGTCATGGAAAGAAATAACGCAGTAGAAGGCTGACAGGGGGTATGAGAGAAGCAAGCATATCTATCTATGTCCCGGTAGCAGACATGGAAAGTAGAAGGGCCCCGAGATTGAAACATGCTTGTCATTTTCAGCAAGTGCAAGGAGGCCAGGTGCCTAGGGCAGGAAAATCCTGGGGGAGGACGACAGTAGATAAGATCAGACTGGTTGTGTAGGAGCCACAGAAGTCATTGTGCAGACTTTGGTTTTCACTTTGAGTGAGATGTGGAGCCTCAGAGGGTATTGGGCAGAAAGGTGTTACGATCTGACGTGCTCATTGAGAGGGTCTCTCCAGCTGCTGTTTGGGAATAGCATGGAAGGGGCCAAGGTGTAGAAGACCAGTTTGGAGGCCACTGCCATGGTCCGGAGTAGAGACAGTGGGGACTTGGAACAGGTGGTGGGGATCTTGGGTGTATTCATGATCTAAAGCTGGCAGGATTTGCTGACGAGTTGCATATGGACGTAAAGAATCAAGATGAGTTGCATACGGATGTAAAAGAATCAAGAACTATTCTGAGAGTTTTGGTTTACTTAACTGGGAAATGGAGCTGTCTTTTACTTTAGGGAAGAATTCTGCAAAAACCTTTGTGTGTGCGTGTGCGCGTGCGCATGTGTGTGTGTTACATCGGAGGCTTTGGAACATGTTAAGTTCAAGGTGCTCGTTAGACCTATAAGTGCAGAAGCTCAGGAGATGGTGAGATTTACAATCTGATGTTCCATGGAGAGATCGGGCTTGATATAAATTTATTAGTTGTCAGGGTATAGGTAATAGTTAAAGGCATGTGTGTGAATGAGATCTCCAAGTGAGTTAGTGTAGAAGGAAACGATAGGAGGTTCGTGGACTGAGCTCTCAGGGGTTCCAGAAGTTAGAGGTTGAGGGAATGAGAAAGAACCCGCAATTGGAAAGAAGCATTTTCCAATTAAGATGCAACAGAAGAAATGCAGGTAAGAGCCCTGGAGGACGAGGAAAGAATGTGAATGAATGTGTCCGGACAAAAGCGCAGAAACACTTTAAGATCACGACTTCCTCTTTTGAGGAAGAATGAGTGATAAACTATCAAGTATCACAAAAGAGTGGTTTGAGATTGGGCTAGTGGATGTAGCAATGGAGAATCCACTGGAGGCACAGGAAAGAGCACGTGTGCTGGGGCACAGGTGGCATCGCATGAGAGAGGGAGGAAGGCTCTGGAGGCAGTCGATGGAGGAGTTTGCTTTGAAGGGAACGGGAGGAATCACGTGGTACCTAGAACAGAATGTGGAGTCAAGAGACAGGTTGGATTTTTTTTTTTTAAAGGTGTGTGAAACCAGAGATTGTGTCTTAATGGAGATGATCCATAGAGAAAAATGGGTGAAGTAGGAAGAGAGGGAGAATTTCTGGGCGAAGTCCTTAATAGGGACTTAATAGGGAAAGACAAAAGGGCTCTAGCTCACAGGTGAAAGACTTGCTTTAGGACAGCTCATCGTAGTGCCAGGAGGGAGGGGGGAGTGACAGACACAGTTTACAGGCTCCCAGTGAATCGGGAAGCATGCGTGGGCAGTGGGGGGCGGGGAGGATGTGTTGGGTTTTGAGGGAACAGGAGGAGAGAGACTAAGTGTTTGAATGGAAGAGAGACGTTAGAACCGCCAGGAAGCATTACCGGCTGCTTGAGATTAGAAGTCATGAACTTAAAGTGTTTCCACGCTTTTGTCCAGATGCATTCATTCAGCTATGCTGGTGCCCAGCGGGCTCAGGCAGGGAGTTGGGTTTTTCCGTTTCTACAGTGGTTGTTTTTCTTTGGAGGAAACAACAGCGGAGCGAGATGGGGAGTATAGGCAACGCCTTGATTAAAGAAGCAGATCACAGAGTTCAAGGTGAATAACAAAGGCTGTGGGGCACAGGACTGCTCTTGGGGAGTGGAGATATGGGAGAATAAATACATTGGAGGTCCTGGTAGATCAAAGGATTTCTGGTGTGAGGTAACAGAAAGAATAAGCTAGAAGTCTCAGAGGATGGTTGTTGGAGACCAGGGTTCTTTGAAATCGAGATCATACAGGTATTGCAGTGTTTGGAAACAACAACATCAGGGGTTTGACCATACAAGGGAGGCTTGTAGTTTGTCCGGAGTGGAGATCTTGGAGCACAAGGGTCAAATGAGTAAAAAGTCACCCTCACAGACAGTGAAGAGTTATGGCGGTAGTCATGCTGGGGGGAGCTGGTGAGTGATGGTGTTCAAATCTTCACGGAGTTAAGGGTTGGTCCAGAGTTTAATAGAAGATAGCAAGATGGTGGGGTATCAGATCGTGTATGCTGATACATAAGATTTAAAGTTGGGGGAGCCAGGAAAGAGGAAGGGGCATGATCTTGAAGCAGTAATCAACAACAAGGAACAAGGAGCCATTTCCCTAAATCCAGGCCAAGGGCATGATCTGGTGTTATGGCGGTGGGTAGAGAGACCATGTCTAGGGATATCCTTTCTCCAAAAGCAAATGGAGATGTTTGAGGAGAAGGTTTGAATATCCACTGTATCGCTGGTTAGAATATATAACCTATAACTAATCTATTTATGGAGAGACAGACACACACAAAAGAGAGAGAGAATAAATATTATAAAGTCTTTTTTTTAAAGTTAAGGCAATTTTCACCTGTACACAGAATTCATATATTTTTTTTAATATGAAATTTATTGTCACATTGGTTTCCATACAACACCCAGTGCTCATCCCAAAAGTTGCCCCCCTCAGTACCCATCACCCACCCTCCCCTCCCTCCCACCCCCCATCAGCCCTCAGTTTGTTCTCAGTTTTTAAGAGTTTTTTATGCTTTGGCTCTCTCCCTCTCTAACCTCTTCCCCCCCCCCCCCCCATGGACTTCTGTTAAGTTTCTCAGGATCCACATAAGAGTGAAAACATATGGTATCTGTCCTTCTCTGGATGACTTATTTCACCTAGCATAACCCTCTCCAGTTCCATCCACGTTGCTACAAAAGGCCATATTTTGTTCTTTCTCATTGCCATGTAGTATTCCATTGTGTATATAAACCACAATTTTTTTATCCAAGGGATACAGGAGTACTGATGCCGAGGGGCACTTGTACTCCAATGTTTATCACAGAATTCATGTTTAATCACAACATGTAGGCTTCTTGTATGTTTACTCTGAAATCCCACAGTAGGTGATCAATAAATGCCTGTTTATTGGCTGATAAAAGAAGAATCTAATATTGAGTGCACACTTTAACGTTGTATAATATCATGGAAAAAGTGTATCTGAATATGATTTTGAGAACACTGCAGATTCATAGGCTTATACTCCTGGAACGGAACTGGAAGTTTGCAGATCTTTCTAACATTTAAAGCTTCTATAGTAACAGAATGGATCATGATCTGTGACGGGGGGGTGTCTGAAACCACCGTGGAATGACCTCTCTGTTACAGACATTGGAAAGGGAGTCCAGACAAGGAATGGACCTGAACACCTAGTTTTCTGTGAAAAAGCACATCAAGATAGATATTTCCAGAGTCCTGGGCTTCTGTTCCTTCCATCACATGTGTGTTTTCAGAAGTCCCATGTGACTCCAGGGTCTGCTGGAGGCAAAGGATGTGGTAAGTTCTGTGTGTTTCTGTGGCTTCTTTCTCAAGTCCAACTTATGTTGGACCCTGCCCGCCATGATCCCTGCAGCCGACCCATTGTGTGCTTCTTCCTGCAGGGACCATCATGGGAGCCTCTGCGGGGGGACTTCAGCCAGACTTCAGCCAGAAATCTGTAGATCTGGTGCTCATCCCCAGTGGCCAGGGTCCTTCGTGCACCTCACTGAATCTCCAACTCAGGGCTACCCTTGCCCCTTCATTATTATCACCCAGAATGAGGAGCTGTCTCCTGATGGAAACATTTTCCATTCTGTCCTTCATCCATGACTCCTCAATCTATGTCTAGAAGGGCTTTTGTTTCAGACTCTTGGGCACTGACCCGAACCCCTCCCCCGCCCCCACCCCGTGATCTATCCTGGTGGACTTCGCCCAGGATGCCTCACCGAGGAAGGCCAGACATACACAGCTTCCCTCCTCCACTGTGCCTTCCACCTCCACGGACCCACCAAATACAAAGTCACCTCCTTGGAAGCAGACAAAGACTGACTTAAAGAGCCCACGTCTTTCTGAATCATTTGGGGGGAATTTGGGGGCACCTCTCACATCCCTTGGTGTAGATAGTTGCATGTTCTAGTTCATTCTTGTACACAGAGACTGAACAAAGTCATCCAACGTGAAGTATTTTCTTGGGGTGATTGTCTTTGTGGGCCCCTAGGGGGTCTGAGAGATATTTAAGTTTCTTTATTATCTGGAGAATTCAGGGCCTGTTGAACCCAACAGACAATAACAGGATATTGTCCTTGGGCGATATTTCTGTAGACTTGTCACAACACGGCATGCTGCGGAGGGTTACAACTTTGATAATAAAGAGGCCAGAGAGTCTCTTTTTGTTTAGGGGAAAGTTCAGAAGACATTTATAGAAAATTCAGCATCTTTTCAAAATGTGGCAGAGGTGATAATGTCTACTTTCTCCTGCCTCCCAATGTACCAAAAATGTAAAAATGAGTCACAGGAGAGTAAAGCAAAGGAAACTATCCAGGCAGAAAACACAAAATAAATCTGGTCTATTCTGCTGATTTTTCTAGTCAGTTTTTAAAGAATTTCTCCATTTGGATTCTGAAAGAAGTTTCCGTAGAGCAGGGTCACAGTGTTGTGAGAAGCATACCGACTAGAATTCAGTCATTAGTGATGCCAGCCAGACCCTGCTACTAAATCATGGTGGGATTTGGGTTACAAAGCATATTGTTTCTTTCCTTGATTCCTATTCTGTGAAATGAGAAAACTGGTCTAGATTAGTGCGGTCCAGTGGCAATATTCTAGTTGCCACATTAGAATAAATAAAAACAAATAGGTGAACTTAAGTTTAATAATCTATTTTATTCAGCTCAATGTATCCCAGACATTATCCTTTTAACATACGATCGATAGAAAAGTAGCTATTTTTTTTAAGTTTATTTATTTGCGAGAGGGAGGGAGAGAGAGAGAGAGAGAGACAGTGAGTGTGAGAGAGAGTAGGGGAGGGGCAGAGAGAGAAGGAGAGATTGAGAGAGAGAGAGAGAGAGAGAGAGAGAGAGAGAGAATCCCAAGGAGGCTCTGTGCTGTCAGCACAGAGCCCAAAGTGGGGCTCAATCTCATGAACCGTAAGATCACGATTTGAGCCAAAATCAAGAGTCAAACATTTAACTGACTGAGCCACCCAGGCGCCTTGGAAAATAACTATTAAACAGGTATTTTCTATTCTTTTGTTTATACTAAATTTTAAAAACTCTGGTGGGTGTTCGCCCCAAGACCGCATCTCAGTTCAGACTAGCCACAGTCGTGCTCAGGGACCACATGTGGTCGTGGCCACCGTACTTGTCAGTGAAGGTGTAGGCAGTGTCTAGGATCCTTTCTGGTCTGACATTCTGGGGATCCAAGTCCATGCCTTTAGAGGGATCACTTTTGATTTATCTTCTAAATTGTCCTCTTAAAATAAGGTGTCGGGAGCTCCAATACCTGTGAAAAAAGAATTACAACCGTTTACTAGCCCTAATGATATGCCAAATATTGTTCGTAGCACTTAAATACATTAATTCATATAGTTCTCATGGTAACACGAGAAGGTGGATGCTGCTCTTAATGTCCATTTTTTGAGGAATCTCCACACCGTTTTCCAGAGTGGTTGCACCAATTTGCATGCCCACCAACAGTGCAAGAGGGGTCCCGCCCCAAAAAACCTCTTTAAAGAGGCTGTTTACCAAAGATTGGGAAGCTAAAATCTCTTTTAATTCCAAACCCTTGTTGGCAAACCTTCCTCCTCTGGCTTCCCTCTCTGCTCTGCTCGAGGTGTGTGGTCCTTCCTAGCCTGTCTTCCTCTCCTTCCCTCCCTTGGCATAATGTGCTACCTTTATAACATATAGTATGGTTGAGGATGTACGCATGATTCTCCCATAATGGACCTTGGGTTTCATGAATGTCTATAAGCTCTACAGGTCTTGTTATATCTCAGGATCTAGCCCGGACCCATCAGAGGGACCCGTTAAGGAAATCTGATCATGGACCAGATGAACAAATGAGAAAGGTCTCTAGACTTCAAACAGCCTAATGATCGTGTGAAAGAGAAGGGTCAGGACTGATTTGACAACGACACAGGTTTTATCTTCTGAAAATTTCCATTTTGTTTCACAGTTCAGAGGGAGCATAAAACCACATGGTTAAAAAGCATGTGAAATTTCAGAAAGAACATTGTCCTTCTTAAAAACAAACTTTAACTGTAATTATGCTGGGTTTCATTTTAAATGTTGCCATATAGATCAGATCAAGATGTTTTCTACAGCCACCAGTTAACTTTTGAGTAAATTCCCACAGGATTTATTTTCAGGGAGTGTGAAGGCGGTGTCCTTGTGCAGAATGTTCTAGATCACTTCTGCTTCTCATTACAGTCTGTGAGGGTGTTCACGCCGTGAGCCTTGACGGATCATTTGGTGTAGTCGTATGGGATTTTGTGCAAAGTTTTTTAAGGAGCATTTGATGTTATCACAACTATTTCTATTTTATCATAACTACTTCTTTTAAATAATATTGTTGCTAAAGACATCGGCTTCAAAAATTAAAAATATGGCTATATGGAAAAACTCTCAAAAATACTCATGAATTTTAGTAATCTAACATGCTTTTTCAGTTCAGAATTGTGAATTCATTTTTGTGGTATACTCCCCACACAACATTACACAATAGAATAAAAATCTCCCGTGTGTCTTAGTTTAGGGCATATTTATGATCAGGGCCACATGGGTGGCTCAGTCGATTAAGTGTCTGACTTTGGCTCAGGTCATGATCTCTTGTATCGTGGGTTTGAGCCCCGTGTCAGGTTCTATGCTGACAGCTCAGCGTCTGGAGCCTGCTTCGGATTCTGTGTCTCCCTCTCTCTCCCCCTCTCTCATGCACACTCTGTCTCTCTCAAAAATAAACAAACATTAAAAAGAATTTAAAAAAAAAGAACGACAGGGATTTTCCATATTCATTTTTTTCTGTAGGGTGAATAAATGATAATCTTTTAATCTCATTCTCAACCTCAGAAAAACTATCAAATTGATTTAATTTCCTATTTTTATTATGTTAATGTAAAAATAAGCTGTTTTGATTATTAGTGCAAGCACAAACAATGTGAAAGTGTGCATTTCATGGGGCACCTGGGTGGCTCAGATGGTTTAGCATCCAACTCTGGATTTCGGCTCAGGTCATGATCTCAGGGTTTGTGAGATGGAACCCTGAGTCGGGCTCTGCTCTGACAGAGCCTGCTTGGGATTTTCTCTTTTTCTACCCTTCCCCAATTGCAGTCTCTCTCTCTCTCTCTCTCTGTCTCAAAATAAATAAATAATAAAAAAGAAACTTTCTATTTCATTTATTCCGTAAATGAAGGATCAAGGTACAGACTTCCAGTTGAAACGAATACGATACAATAGCTATGCCCTATAGCCTTCTTATTCCAAGGAAAATAGTTAAGGTAACAAATAAGAAATTAATTGTACATTTATAAAAATATCTCAGTGACAACCTGATAAATTTTCCTGAAGCTTCTGTTCAATTACATGTAAGATAGGCTTAAGGATGAATTTTGTTGTGTAATTTTAGATGTCTCCTTGTATATTGACCCTATAAATTATAGGATATTTCTAGCTTTCGCTTATTTACAGAATTTTCTTTCGCATTTTTAAATCTTGAGACAGTCCTAAGTGAGCTAGTCTAATTCGACACAGGTCTTGGCTTATGGTTTTTCTTGTATCATCTTATAGAATGTGAGATCTGTGAGGGCAACCGTCTCTGCTTTTCTGTTCACGGGTGTCCCAAGTGGCTAGAATAGTTCTGGGGACATGGTAGGTCCTCCCTGGATGTTTGTTGACTGAGTGAATAATTGCACTGGAGAGGCATCTGGGCTCTAATGCACTTGCTTTCTTTCTTTCTCTGTGCGATCCTGATTTTTATTTTTATTTTATTTTATTTTATTTTATTTTATTTTATTTTATTTTTTTAATGTAATTTATTGTCAAACTGGCTTACATACAACACCCAGTGCTCATCCCAACAAGTGCCCCCCTCAATGCCCATCCCCCATTTTCCCCTCTCCCCTATCCGCCATCAACCCTCAGTTTGTTCTCTGTATTTAAGGGTCTCTTATGGTTTGCCTTCCTCCCTCTCAACTGGTGAATGGAAAAGAAGATGTGGTTTATATATACAATGGAATACCACTTGGCACTGATTTTTAGTCACAATCTCCAAAATTTCAAATTAGCTTCTCTCACCTCACAACCAGTCAAACTAATCTCGTGTTGTTACTCTTCATCTGTAACGACATGACGTATGGAAAGCCAAGTTAAGTGAGATGTTACCCCCTCGGTCAGAATCCCACTATTTTCATTAGTACCCTTGGATGACAAAAATATGGCTCAATTATGGTTACGCTGTTCTAATTTCATTGACAGAAGTTTGTGAAAATGTTTTTCTCTTGTCATATAAACACTTAGGGAATACCCTTGGTTTTTGCCTCTTGGCCTCTAGAGCTTAAAATACGCAAAGTTATCACAGAGTTATCACTTTAAGGGAAAGTTTTCATGATAATGAATCAAGTTTCCACCTTGAAAAGCTACAAAAAGAGCCCATGAGACCAAAATAGTAGAAAGATGGAACGATCAGAATTTAGGATCCAACACAGTATTCAAAACTGGTGGTGAATAAAAAAAACTTAAACGGACTTACGCTTCCCTAGTTGCGGAAAATGTAGCCACGTGTAAACTCCAACTGATAAACAATTCCGAGAAGTTCCAAAGCACCAGATTAAAAAATTCTAATAACTTAGAATTAACATTCCACAGAAGTTTTTAAACACATGGGAAGTGGGGCGCCTGGGTGGCTCGGTGGGTTAAGCGTCCAACTTCGGCTCAGGTCACGATCTCACGGTCCGTGAGTTCGAGCCCCGCGTCAGGCTCTGTGCTGACAGCTCGGAGCCTGGAGCCTGTTTCAGATTCTGTGTCTCCCTCTGTCTCTGCTCCTCCCCTGTTCATGCTCTGTCTCTCTCTGTCTCAAAAATAAATAAACGTTAAAAAAAAAATTTAAACACATGGGAAGTGAGAAGAATTCGGTGCACATGAGTATGTGACAGATCACCCTGCTTGAGTCCGGGGGGACCATACACAGGGTTCCAGTATCGATGTTAAATAAAAAGTCTGTTTAAATGTTGTTGCTAAGCACTTAAGTGAGCCAAATAGAAGAATATGAAAAGACTATGTATTGGTTTCCACGATAAATTTGAACGGGATATATTTATGCCCAGTTGAGACAAAGTAAGAATTCAGCTAAAAGACACGTACAAGGACACAAACCAAAAATAAAACAAAGACACACTATATGCTGAGTATGTTAGAAGCGCTAGACCAGTCTTTTTGCTTGGATCAGCTCATTTAATCCTCAAAATGACACGATGAGCCAAGCACAATTACTGACCCAAGAGTTAACTCCAGAGGCTGTACTGTTAACAGCTATACTATATAAAAGTAAAGAATGAACGTGTGGTATAAGAAAGAGCACCCAGGAAGAGGTTAATAAAAAGATAGGAAGCCTGGCAGGTATAAATCAGAAATCCAGCTGAAAATCATTAAATGGGATAAATGGAGACAAAAATTACAGTCCACGAAGAACACAGATAATGCACGCAACTAACAGAGTTTCTACGTACACAAAACAAAAACTAAGAGCCATACAGGAAGAAATTCATAATCCAATTGGAATATTATAATGCCTACCTTCCAGGATTTATTTTTCAAATAAATAATTTTAAGAAACCCTCCCAAAGTTGTACACACAATTAACATTTTGATCTAACAGACGTACACAGGATCTACCGTAGCAATGGATTAATATCGGTCATGTAAAATGAGCCCCTTATACTCAATAGGCAAATGGCCCCACAGAAAAGTGTCCAAAACATAAATAAGCACATTGACAAAAGAAGAAGCTGAAATGCTAATACACCTATGACGTCATCAGATGGTATCTCACAGTTAATGGCGAAGCACATTATAAAATCAGTGATATGTATGTATGTGATTTATATACATGTATGTTTGCCTATGGCACTGGTAAAAATAAACAGGTTGATAACATGAATACGCTTTATCTAAAGAAGTGCAGAGACAGGCACTTGCGTGTTTTGGTAGACAGTTTTTCGTAGACCATCCAAAGAACAATTTGGTAGCGCCTCTCGAACGTTAAGTGCGCACCTCCGTGACCAGTGCTCCCCCCTTACCGCATCTAACACATCGAAGGAACAGACCGTGTGCCATAAGGCATCTCCACAAACGTCCTCTGCCACCTTGTGTGTGTTCATGACAAACTGGAAACAACTTGAATGTCAATACTGGGATGGCCGAAAATTCTAGCAAATCCATATCATGTCGTGTATGCTGCAGACGTTAGAATGAGGTATAGCTGAACGTGCCACTAAGAAAGACCGCTAAGTCGTTTTACCACGTTAACAAAAAAGAGGGTATACGTAGGAAATTGATCTCTGTCTCTCCATACTCCACATGACTATGGAAAGATACGTATTATTAAGAGTGGCTCCTTTTGGGGAAGAGATTACAACTCCCTGCCTGTGGGAAGCAGGGAGAGTGTAGGAGGGATTTCTGTTTTCCCTCGAGTTCTGAGTGGTTCTACGGTCTTACAAATAGCAGGATGGCATATGTTACTTTTGCAAGATAAATAAAACATAAATACACCCCAAAACTAATAAGATATTTCCTGAGCAGGTTAAAGTGGTTCTAAGTTACCACTTGATTTTGCAGTTTTTAAGAAAATATATTTTCTTTCTAAAAACTTTATTTATTTATTTATTTATTTATTTATTTATTTATTTATTGAGACAGAGCAAGAGCGGGGGAGGGGCAGAGAGAGAGGGAGACACAGAATCCGAAGCAGGCTCCAGGCTCTGAGCTGTCAGCACAGAGCCCGCCGCGGGGCTCAAACTCATGAACTGTGAGATCATGACCTGAGCCGAAGTCGGGTGCTTAACCCGCTGAGCCACCCAGGCGCCCCAAGAGAATATATTTTCCGTTTGAGCAAGTTGCAGAATTTTAACGTCGATTTCACCACTCAAGTAACTTGTGCAGCGGTGTTTTTAATTCTTTCGGCTTTGCACTTTGGAGGATTTACTTTCCATTTTACGAGGTACAGCACCCCCCCCCCCCCTGTATTTTTATCATGTGTCTGGCAACAAATTTGTGAGGTGAGTCATCACGGTAAGGAGAGAACGACTCCAACGAGGGGAGAACGAGTTGGCCTTGATTCTGTTTTGTCTTCGACGCACCCAGGGCTGAGTTAACCTCTGAAGACAAAACGGCTCTCGGGCAGGTGATTCGTCCTGGGTCTGTTTCACGTAGGTTCACGAGCAGGGTGTGAAGAATGATGGGCGACGTCCTGCCCTGGATTGTAAGACATCGGCACAATGGTGCTTCTCAAAGCAGAGGTCGTGAAGCTCTTCCAGATCCTCTCCCCCGTCTGTCCCCCAAGCTCAGCACAGCCCAGGCACCTGGCCTGGCCTCGCAGTCGCCCGGACACCGCTGTCCCCGCAGCATCCTCGTCCGCCCGCTTGTCAACAGCCCGGCGGCTCCGTCCCGTCCGACGGAGTGATGAGCATCATTTGTTCCTCAGCCTTCGCTCACCTGTTCCCTCATTGGACACCCCCGGTGGGGACCCCACCCCCCCACACCCACCCGCTCCGAGGCCGGGACAGACATTGAGTCACAGACGTCGAATCCATCTGAGTGTCTCACACCCAAAGACCTTACACTCGCAGTGTAGCCAGTAGGAAGGACCGAAGCCTAGCCACCCCGCCGTGTGCCGGGCAGAGCTCGGAGAGGTTCCAGGGACCCTGCTTCCATAGCCCAGAAAATAAATCAGGGTCAAGGGCCCTCCCTGCTGGCATTGTCTCCACCGCCCCAGAACCTAAGGTGGTCTCCACCTTTGCTCCCGTCCCATGTGCGGACTGCACAGGGGCCATGTTCCCTCTGCCTGGAGCTGTCACCTGCAGGGATCCTGGGATCCACCAGGAGGCACAGCCAGGCAGGTCTCCTTGGCTTCGCCGTGAGGCACCAGGCATCTGACTCGTTTCACTGCAGGGGCACATCTCCATTTCTCTTCTACCTTGTCCAGTGCTGACAGAGACTCGTTGTATTTTCCACAATGAAAATACATTGGAACCATGACAGGGACTAGCTGGATGAGATGACCAGGGTGAGATGACCAGGGTGCTGGGTGTCCCTCCAAAGACCTATTGCTGTGCAGGTTTGTACAAAGCTCTCTAACATCCAACGCAGAAAGCAGCGAACTACCAGAACACAACGTGACGACAATAGCTTAAGCGAAGATTATCTTTAAAATGTATTTAATGTTTATTTATTTTTGACAGAGAGACAGAGCGTGAGCAGGAGAGGGGCAGAGAGGGGGGTGGACACAGAATTTCAAGTGGCTCCAGCCTCCACGCTGTCAGCACAGAGCCCCCATGCAGGGCTCAAACTCACGAACTGCGAGATCATGACCTGAGCCGAAGTCGGACGCTTAGCGGACTGAGCCACCCAGGCTCCCTTGCTAAGATTGATGATCTTAAGTCACTTAAAGAGAGGGCAAGGTTGACTTGGGACGAGGGAGGCAAGGGGTCACAGGGTGTGAGGGCAACAGAGCGGAGCACAGTGGTCAGCTGGGGAAGCTGGGAAACTTGCTGGGGGCGGGGGGCCCGCGGTCAGGTGTACCTGGGAGCTCTCTACGTGGAGGGAGCACCCATGAGCGAGTTTGTGTTTCCAGAAGCACCTTGCTGTGTCTAACGGCTCCCCCTAAATGAATTTGGAGCTCTGTTCTGCTCTCTCTGCCTTCCTGTGGTTACGATTGGAGAGGGGCAGGTGACCAGAGAGCTGTGGTTCAGGATGTGTGTTTGAACATGACCTGTCTTAATGATCAGGCCGGGGGAGCTGAGGGGCTGATGCTGTCTTTGGATTTATGTGTGATTTCAGCAGTGATTTTGGTTTGTTTTTAGTTTTGCCTTTCGTACGTTATGGGTGTTTTTTTTTTTTTTTTTTTCCCCAGCACCTTCTCAAAGGTTTAAAGCAAATGATTTGAAGTCATTTATCCAAATATTATTCTGCAGTTAATCAAGATGAAAATAGCGTCACTTCCCTTGCACTTGAGGAATGAACGCCTTTTTTGTTAAAAGTTGTATCTTCTTAAGGCTTATGTACCCAGCTACCCTTATTTTTTACCCCATCTAGAAACAGTGATGAGAATGACTTGACTTCTGCGGAAAGTCTGGCCACGTGGAATTCTTTACCTAGGTCTCCAAAACACTCTGGCTGCAACCTTTGGCTACAAAATAACGCTGCTCTATAGTACGGAGACAATAGCTGCTTTCGCGGGCTTTAGCAGGTGCTGAGTTTATTACACCGAAAACCTGACTGTTTCCCTGGCCTGCCTTGTCCCCTCCCGTAGCTTAACCTGTACCCTGATGGTCCCAGCCCAGACCTCTCCTCTGGGCTCTGCCTAGTACACCCAGCCCCCCGGCCCCCAGGGAACAGGTGCCCCCAGGGATCCCGTGAGTGCCAGAAATGTTAACACACCGAAAACCCTGTGCGTGCTTGACTGAGTCCCCATCTCTCCATCCACAGTCTGCCCAAGTCAAAACCTCAGAACCTTCCTGCCAAACTCCCCACTCCTCTGCCTCCACATCCAAGTAGGGCTTCTTCCACCTCCCGAACGTTGTCCTCATTGGTTCCCACCTCTCCGACCTCCCGCCTCGAGCCCCACCCCGGCCCAAACTGTCTCAGCTCCCTACTCACCATCCTGCATGCCTTCTAGCAGGTTCCCATCCGGCCCCGTGTATCTGACAGACACCTGCCCATGTGTCTCCACTGCTTTAATCCCACCCATACCTGTGGATGCAGGTTCACCATTGATGCGTGCACCTGTATTTCTTGTATATATGTGCGAGTTGCACGTATTTCACGTTTCTGTGGCAAACATACAAATGTCTTTAATGTCATCTGGAACCTATCTGCCAGCTTTTAAAAGGCTCTTCAGTTTATGGGGCGCCTGGCTGGTGCGGTCGGTTAAGCATCCAACTCTTGGTTTTGGCTCAGGTCTTGGTCTCAAGGTTTCTTGAGCTGATAGCCTGGAACCTGCTTGGGATTCTCTCTCTCTCTCTCTCTCTCTCTCTCTCTCTCTCTCCCTCTCTCTTTCTGCTCCCCCATCTCAAAATAAATAAACCTAAAAAAAAAAAAAAAAAGAAGAGCTATCCAGTTTAAAACTCCAATGGGATGTCTAGCCCACAGTTTCTCTGTTTACCACGGATGGGCAGCTTGGCACGTCGAGGGACCTCAAGTGGGCGAGGGTCTGGCCTGCTCGTTCCCCCTTGTCCTTTGCACGGCAGCCCCTGGTGAGTGGAGGACAGGCTCATGGCCCAGTTCTGGGGCGTCTCCTTCCCTCACTGTTTGCAGAGCTGAACTCCTCTGGGTAGAGGTGCCGGGGACAGTGGAGAGAGAACGTGGCCACATCTTCACTTTACTGCCACGGTATCTGCTGCCTCCCTGGACAACCTCTACCGGCCGGCCGTATCCTGTCTGTGTAGGAGGGTGTGTATTCTGGCCCTTGAGTGGGGTCTGTGGGCGAGTTAACTTGGAGTCTGGGAGGCAGACGCCCAGAGTGAAGATAAATGGAGATCCCGGGAGGACTACCGGTCCCAGCAGGGAGCACGGCTCATCCAGATTTTGCCACGTGGAGCATATGAGGGTGAACTGCATGCAGTCTCGGGGTCCACGCGTTCCCTTCTCTCCGGAGTGAGCGGGTACGTGTGCAGAAAGCCAGAGGAGCTGTCTCCAGTACTGAGGGCACGCATGCTGGCCACGCCTGGCTGAGACTGACGGATGAAATAACAAGCCCGTCTCTAGCAAGGAGGAATACACGTGCAGAGAGAGCTGCTCTCTCTTTACTGACATCTCGGCGAAAGCCTCTGAGTCCCCAAGACTGCAATGCGGAAGATACACGAACCCATCGGAGTGGCAGGAAGCATCCCGTGTGCGCGCACACGTTTGTAAACGTGCAGAGCGGATCTGGAAAGACACCCCGGTGCTCGTTCTGGTCATGTGACTCCTGCAGTGCCAACCCGAGGACGGGGTGGTGGACGGGACTTAATCTGGAGTATTTGCCCTTTTATCTGACCGCAACTTTGAATCGCGTCTCTGCATCACCTCGTCAAAACAAAATAAGATGGAAACCAGAGAGAGAACATAATGTAAAAATAAGAGACATGCCATATTGTCCAACTGCTATGACTAAAACCAAACCCCAGAGAATGGAATTTGCATAAGAACAGACTTACACCATTGTTACACGTGTGCAGAGAATCCACAAAGCCAGTAATGTTTCAGTGACTGAACTCTTCTGTTTTGTTTACCCAGGACCGTGACAAGCTAAAGGGTATTTAGTGCAAACCCTTTCAGGTTACCCATTAAAATTTTTCTGAATAATATTTTTTCTCTCAATGCATTGAAAAAAACCCCCTTGATTTATGCATAAATAACGAACAATAACTAAGGGATTTTTTTTTTCCTCCGAGCCTTTCAAATAAAGGTGATCTTTGGCTTGAAAATAGCTAGTAAAATTTGAAGCTATTTTTCTTTTTTTTTCCCCAAAAAGTTAGAACTGTCTAAGAACAAGAGTGCAGCATGAAAGTAATTCTTCAACCATAGCTAATGGTATTCCACAAATCTTTCATGCAATTCAGAAATGCAGACAGAAAATTACACTAAAGAACAGCCCAGGGGAGAAAATGGGCCATTTTTAGTACAATGTGGCTTTCTCATTTGAACCTAGTATTTCAGATTTATTTACTGATATAGTTAAGCTCACAGAAACCTCTTTTTTTCTCCCCCCAGAGTTGAAACATACTTTGAAAAGATAAGCACTCCTGGTAAATGTTCTAAATAACCCAGAAAAAGTCGCAGTCTTTAGTAAACCAGCATTCTCAGATATTCAGCCTCTGTACTCTTTTCATAAGTGCTTTTCCACTAATGCTGTCAAATATCGTTGTGTCAGCTAGCTTCCTAGCACCAGCCTTCATCGTATAGATGTGCAAAACTATTCTCAGTCTTTCATGTGAGGCCAGTTCAGATGTTTCCAAGTTTCGCTGTGATGTGTTGCCGTGAAATAATTGTATATGCATCTTCGGACGTGTTCCTATTGAGGTCAGTGCATTTTTAAGTCGGATTCATATTTATCCCTACCTGCTGTCACGATCAGACTTTTTCCGATGGTCGTTGCTGATGTAAAGGATCATCTCGTACTTCAAGCATGTTACTTAGACTAAACGTGTTTCGTAGTAGGTAGACTATCCAGATCTAAGAATGGTTAATTTTTTTTTAATTGCGGAATACTCCTCAGGCGCCACATGCAAATTGCAATTCCTTGCTAATGGATGAGTGCTTGCAGGACCCCACATTTGGATCCAAAGAGAAGAAGGGAAGTATGTAATCCACATCACGTGGCATTAGAGTCGGTTGCATATTTTGTGTTTCTGCTCTGGAAGAGGAAGGATCTAGCACGTGTGTTGATGTGTCTTCTTATTTATTTTTATTTTGTTTACCTAAGTGCTGCTACTGTTCAAAACCACACCGTGCTCCAATGCTGAGTCCTTCTTAGCCTGTGCAGCAGCATAGACCTCCAAACTCCACGGAATTCAGACAAAGGTCCCTTTCTTTCAAGGACGGGGTTAGTTATAAAAGCAGGTGCTTCGAGTTTTGGCTTTGCTGAACAAGCAATAAATATGAGACCTTGAGCGAAGGAGATGTCTGTGTGTGTGTGTGTGTGTGTGTTTTCAAGTTTATTTATTTATTTTGTGAGAGAGAGTGAGAGTAGGGGAGGGGGAGAGAGAGAGGGAAAGAGAGAGAATGGGAGAGAGAATCCCAAGCAGGCTCCACACTGCCAGCCCAGAGCCCGACACGGGGCCCGAACTCACGAACTGTGAGATCATGACCTGAGCCGAAGTTGGATGCTTAACTGACTCAGCCACCCAGGCACCTCTCCCTGTGTTCTTCAACAGCTTTCTGTCTGTATAATGTAGTGGACCCTCTAAAATGGGGCCAGCAAACTATTTCTGTAAAGGGCTAGGCAGCAAATATTTCAGATTTTGTGAGCCCAGAGTTAATATTGAGAATGTTAGGCAGGCACTTAATTGTTTCCCAATAAAACTATATTTCTGAGGTTTGAAATTCCTAAAATTTTCATGTGTCACGACAGCATAGTTGGACACATTTTTTTAGAGCTATTAAACTTTATTTCTTAGAGCAGTTTTAGGTTTATAGAAAGTTTAGATTTAGCAAAAAGTACGGAAAACTCACATATATTTCCTCCTCAGGTCCTCCTTCCTCCTCTCCTATTTTCCTCTATTTTTAATATCTGGCATTAGTGTGGTATATTTATTACACGCGATGAGTGTTGATACTTCGCTATTGACTGAAGTTCATCGTCTATGTTACGTTTCACTTTTTGCGTTGTATGATTCTATGGGTTTTGACAAATGTCACATATCTACCATTACAGTATTGTACAGAATATTTCCAGTGCCCTAAAAATCCCCTGTGCTCTACTGTTCATCTCTCCTCTCTTTCTTCCAAGCCCCTGGAGACCGCTGATCTTTCTACTGTCTGCATAGTTTTGATTTTTCCAGAATGTCTCATGAGTCAGAATCATAGAGGGTATAGCACTTTCAGATTGACTCCTTTCACTTAGTAATGCGAACTTACGGTTCCTCCATTTATTTTGAGGACTTGTTAATTCATTTCTCTTTACCACACATTATATCCCATTGTACAGGTACACCACACTTTATCCACTCGCCTATTAAAGGACACCTTAGTTGCCTCCGAGTTTTGACGAGGATGAATGAAGCTGCTATAAATATCCACGTGCGGGTTTCTTTGTGGATGGAGGTTTTCAGTTTGGGTAAATACCAAGCAGTTGCTGGATCCTATGGTGAGTGCATGTGTAGTTTTGTAGGAAACTGCAAAACTGTCTTCTAGAGTGATTGTACCGTGACACGTTCCCGCCAGCAGTGAATGAGGGCTCCTGTGGCCCCACATCCTCACCAGCCTTTGCTGGTGTCAGTGTTCTGGGTTTTGGCCATTCTAACAGGTGTGTAGAGGTATTTAACTTTTGTTTTAATTGGTAACTTCCTAATGACATGTGATGTTGAGCGTCTTTTCATATGCTTATTTGTCAACCATGTATCTTCTTTGGCGAGGCGTCTGTTCAGATCTTTGCCCATTTTAAAAATCATGTTGGTTGTTTTCTTACTGTTGAGTTTAAGAATTCTTTGTATATTGGGGCGCCTGGGTGGCACAGTCGGTTAAGCGTCCGACTTCAGCCAGGTCACGATCTCGCGGTCCGTGAGTTCAAGCCCCGCGTCGGGCTCCGGGCTGATGGCTCAGGGCCTGGAGCCTATTTCCGATTCTGTGTCTCCCTCTCTCTCTGCCCCTCCCCCGTTCATGCTCTGTCTCTCTCTGTCCCCCAAAAAATAAATAAACGTTGAAAAAAAAAAAGAATTCTTTGTATATTGTGGCTGATAGCCCTTGATCAGGTACATCCTTTGCAAATATTTTCTCCCCGTCTGGCACTTGTCTTTTCAATATCCTGACGGTGTCTTTCACAAAGCAAAACTTTTAAATTTGAATGAAGTCCCACTCATCAATTATTTCTTTCATGGATCCTGCTTTTGATGCTATATTTAAAAATCCATCAACACACCCCGGGCCACCTAGAGTTTCTCCTGTGTTATCTTCCAAGAGTTTTATACTTTTGCTTTTTATACTTGGGCCTATGAGCCATTTTCAGTTCATTGTTGTGACAGGTATAAGGTCTTGGGCTAAATTCATGTTTCTGCATGTAGGTGTCTCATTGTTCCAGTAGCATTTGTTGGAAAGACGATCCTTTTTCTGTATTTAACTACCTTGGACTTTTTTTTTTTTTTATGTTTCATATTTATTTTGAAGGTGGCGGAGGGACAGAGAGAGGAAGAGAGAGAGTCCCAGGCAGGCTCCATGCTGGTAGCACAGAGCCCGATGCGAGGCTCAAACCCACACGCTGTGAGATCATGACCCGAACTGAAATCAAGAGTTGGATGCTCAACCGACTGGGCTACCCAGAGGCCCCACTACCTTAGATGTTTTTTCAAAGATAAACTGTCTACTCACCCTAGAGTCATCCCTGATCCACAGGACATCTGTTCGAAGGTCCTGAAATTGCAGATTATATTGAACCCTATATATTCTATGGTTTTTTTCCTGTACATACATACCCATGATAAAGTGTAAGGTATAAACTAGGCAAAGTAAGAGATTAACAACTATAACTGACAATGAAATAAAACAAGTATGACAATATGACTGTGGTAAAATTTATGTGGATGTGGTCTCTTTCTCTTTTTCTCTCTCAAAATATCTTACTGTACTGTCCTTACCCTTCCTCTTGTGATGATGTGAGATGATAAAATGTCTATGTGATGAGATGAAGTGAGGTGAGTGACGTAGGCACTGAGATGTATCATTGGGCTTATTGACTGCCCGCTAGAAGGAGGATGATCTACTCCGGGACTGTGGTTGAGCTGAGTAACTCAACGCTGCGGAAAGCGGAATCGTGGATGAGAAGGGACCACTGTACTTGTGTGGGTCTATTTCTAGGCTCTCTATTCTGTGTCATCAACCTATTTGTCTATTCTTTCATCAGTGTTCTTTTGCCGATGTTTATCCATTTTGGTGTCTTGATTATTACAGCCCTGCAGGGAGTCTCGCCAGTTCTTTTCGTGATTCCCCCATGCTGTTCTTGTTCTTGGACATTGTGTTGGCTGTTCCAGCCCATCTGGAGCTAGAGGATCCCACCTCAGCATCGCCTTCCCCCACCCTTCTGCTTTCACAACATGGCAGCTGGGGTCCAGGATGGACCCCAGAGGGCGCGTGGTGTCTTGAATTTTACAGGACCACAGCAGTTTTGATGTCAGAGAAGAATAAATGGAGTTAAAACCCTAAGGTCATATGTTGACTAGAAGGATGGTTAAAAAAGCTCTATGCTATAAATAATGTGGGTATAACCTCATCATTTATGTTACCATGAAAAGTTATTAGAAGTATAGAAACAGAATCCTCCACAGATAGAGGATTCCTCTGACGTTAAAAGGGATTGTGAGTGAAAAATGGAAACAAATGTGTTAAAAAGAACAGTGAAGAGGAAGGTCAAGGAGAAAGAAAAACATATGACACTAAAATGTACATGCATCAGTAGTGCATTAAATATAAGTAAGCTAAATGTTCGCGTTGAAAGAAAAAGTTTATCAGTATGGATAAAAAGACAACTATTTGGTCTTTATCAGGGACATATTTATAATACAAAGCAACAGGAAAGCAGAAAGAAAAACAAAACATACAAACACTAACCCCTCTACACATCGTTTTCCAGAACTTATGGGAGTTGTGTGAAACTGACCACCTCTTGGGTCATGATTAAGTCACAAAAACTCAGATGCCTGCATTCATATAGAATATATTCTCGACCTGATCCAACGAGGCTGGAGTTAGGGATGAAATGAGCACATAGGTGAGGATTGAATGATGGAAATACAACGCAGTGCAACACAGAGAAATATAATAATATAGGACAGATTTTCATAAACCGATGATGACTGCCACGAATTCAAGAGAATAATCAACTCAATTTTGAACGGGAAGCCCATGAAACAATTGTGGAAGCAAGAGCACTCTGGAGAGGTCATAGACGCAAAAGCCTTGCCCTGGAATCTTGTTGATGCTTTAGAACAGGGGTCAGCAACCTTTTGCTGTATAGGTCTAGACAGTAAATACGGCAGGCTCTGTGGGTCACGTGGTTTTGTCACACCTCCTCAACTCTGCAGTTGTGGAGTGAAGGCGGCCAGAGACAGCACGCAGACAGACAAATGTGTGTGGCTGTGTCCCAGCAAAACTTTATCTGGAAACACAGGCTGTGGGCCGGATCGGCTTTCTTCGACAGCAGCCGGATCACGTTCGGGCTGGCCGGCTGTGCCGGAAAATTTCATTGTGGTGCCGGATCAACGTAGAGCCATGTTAAGTATCGTCATCTGACCTTGACGAAAAAACAAAACCAGAAACAAAACCCCAAAACCAAAAACTATAATTCTAGTGTCTCTGTGAAGAAGACATGGAAGCCTAAGAAGGTGGACGAAGAAGGTCACTGAACCACGGGGACAGTCAATAATGCTCAGACCAGGGGTTGGCAAACTACCGCCCCCCCACAAAATCCAACCCCGCCTGGTGTTGGGCCAGAAACTTGAGAATGATTTTTACATTTTAAAAGCGTTGTAATTTTAAAAGGGTTGTACAAAGTGAAGGTTATGCGCCCGAGACCACGCGTGGCTTGCAAAGTCTGGCATGTGCCGTGTGGCTCTGTAAAGAAGACATTTGTGGACATTTGGCAGTGTTGCGAGTGGGGATGAGAAGACTCAAATTTACGCTGGATGGGCAGAACTGAAAGCCGGGGAACGCTTCTATCTTCACCTTCCCTCTCATCTTCTACACTTGGATCCCAAATTTAGGAAGTTCAAAATGGACATTCTTGACTTCCTCCCCCAACGTTTCCTTCGCTGAGTCTCCCACATCTCAATAAATTCTGGCTCTGTCCTTGCTTCGCGCGGCCCCAAATCTGTGGAGTAACCTTTACTTGTCCACAACCAGTCTATAAGTCATCTCTTTGCTGATATGCCAAGCATTTCCATAATCTAACTACTTTTCAGCATCTCCATCTGCCTGAATACAAAAGCCTCCTCACTGGTAATCTTGCTTCTTGTATCCTTTACCCTCAATTCTGTTTTCAACACAGCGGCCAAAATGTCCTGGTTGGACATAATTCATCACAGGAATAGGAAAATCAATACTGAATAAGAACAGCGAAAACAAAAGGCTTAACTTGTCAGATACGATGATTTATTATAAAGCTACGGTAATTAAGGCAAAGAGACCAATAGAACAGACTAGACGGCCCAGAAATTGCCCACCCATGGAAGGTCATGTGATTTATGACATTGTCTTGCAGTAAGGAAAAGGAGGCATTTTGAAAAATATAGATTTGAGATAATTGGCTGTCCATGTGAATATAAAAAATGTTGACCATATAGCTAAGACTATATACAGAAATCAATTTTAGATATAAAACTTTATTGCACTAAAACAATAAAGTTTTTGGAAGAAAACATTGAAAAATATCAAGACATTGTGGTAGGAAAAATTTTCTTAGAACACACGTGGTTAAAAATACTAACCATATAGGACAAAGATAAATTTGACTATGTTAAAATTATGAACTTAACTCTTCATCAAAATATATCATTGACGGTGCATATGTAAGACCCAACCAGGGGGAGGTATTTTTAATGCATAGGTTTGGAAAGGGGCTCATGAATATTATTTTATGAATCAAAGAGGAGATCCCATAAAAGTAGGCAAAAGACTTACTTGAACAGATACTTCACAAGAGAGAATGTCCAAAGGGCAAAAAAACATGCAAAAATGTGTTCATCAGGAGAAACAAAAGCAATACTCACCTCCCAGGATGCTTAAAATGATAAAGGTGGACGACATCTAATGCCGATAAAGCGCAGAGCATGGGAAACTCTTGTATGTGTTGATGGAAGGATAAATTGGTAAAAATACCTAAAATTTTTGGAAAACCGGTAGTATCTGCTAAAACTGACCAAAGGCATGGCATTCCCTTATGACACAGCAAACCCTCTCCCAGGCACTATTCTTAAATTTTTTTAATGTTTTTATTTATTTTTTAGAGAGCGAGACAGAGCGAGTGGGAGAAGGGCAGAGAGAGAGAGAGGGAGGCACAGAATCCGAAGCAGGCTCCAGGCTCCGAGCCGTCCGCACAGAGCCCGACGCGGGGCTTGAACTCACAAGTCGTGAGATCATGACCTGAGCTGAAGTCGGACACCCCACTGACTGAGCTACCCAGGCCCCCCTAAGTGGCACTATTCTTGAAGGCCAAGTGGGAGAAAAATGGAGGCAGCATCCGCGGTGACCAGGTATGTAAATTGTGGAACATTCCTGCAATTGAATAGCATATAGCAATGACATTGAACAAACAGCAACTATCCAGGCAGCAGCAGGTGCAAATCTTAGAAACCAAGTGTCGGGTGGAAGAAGTCAAGTAAAAATTAGTAGAGACGATTGGACGCTGTTTTGGAAACATGAAAAGGACATAAAAAAAAGCCCCAAGCAGGCCAATGAATCTGTGGAGTCAGAAGTCAGGATATGGGCTACCTTCTGGAGTCAGAGGCATTGCCTGCCGGGTGCTGGTAACATGCTGCTTCTCCATCTCGTGCCAGGTTACAAAAGTGTCCGCTGTGAAAAATTTACCATGTCCATACCTATTACTTAGGAATTTTACAATTCATGCATTTAAGAACTCAATCAAAGGTTAACTAAATGAAGCAAAAAGGTACATCGGGGGGCTCGCTTTTAATGGAACCACGGAAACCAGATTTAGTCTCTCACCTGATACAGCTAAGAACCAGAGAGAACACTCATCCATATATGTATTTGTGCAGAGTAGGAATTGGCCTCCTGGTGTCTGCCAGGGATTATCCTAAGTGTGGAGGAGAGATCAGTGAACAGAACCCATCAAATCTCTGGCCTTAAGGGGCTTTCACGCAGTGGATGGATAGAGGGGAGGGACAAGCGATCTGATAGAGCTCAGTCGTGTGCTGTCAGGTCACACCCTGTGTAGTGTGACAGAGAAGGGTGTTGGGGGTTCTAATTAGTCAAAGTTGGCCAGACGAGGCTTCCCCTAGGAGGACATACTGGTGCTGAGGAATGCTGACGAGAAAGGTCTAGACACAAGGAAATAATAGTGAGGGAGAGGAGCAGGTACGTGAGAGGTCCGAGGAAGGTTCAAGCTGGTGAGTTCCATGACCAGGAAGGAGGCCAGGCAGGCTGGAGACTCAGGCGGGATTTCTACGTTACAGCCTTGGGGAGGCTGCCTTCTTCTCCAGGAAACCTCAGTTTTGCAGTTAAGGCCTTCAACTGATTGGGTGAGGCCCACCCATATTTTGAGGGTAATCTGCTTTACTCAAAGTCAACTGATTAATCACATGTCAAATGTTAATCACATGTATAAAATACCTTCACAGCAACATCTAGACTAGTTTTTGAGAGAACTGGGCACCACAGCCTGGCCAAGTGGACATATAACATTAACCATCACATCCAGGCAAAGATGCTTATAGACATGAGGAGTTCTGAGCAGTCTGGTGCCCAACTTGCGAAATACGATTTCCTGATTTTCCTCAACCTTGATCCAACAAACCAAGTTCCTTAACGTAGGTTCTGTCCCTCACAGACAATGTCGTCACCCCCTCCCTGACGGTGCTTTATTCTATTTTTTCTCGGTAACGTGGCCATCTGCTGCGCTGGACGGGAACGGATTGAGTGAGGTTGTCTACAGGTGGAGAGTGTCTGCTTCTAGAGAAATGGGGAAAAGTCTCGGTGGGGGGGAGGGGGACCAGACCTTCAGCAGGGTTTTCCAGACGGCGACACAAGACAGTAGAAGGGGGGCGCCTGGGTGGCGCAGTCGGTTAAGCGTCCGACTTCAGCCAGGTCACGATCTCGCGGTCCGTGAGTTCGAGCCCCGCGTCGGGCTCTGGGCTGATGGCTCAGAGCCTGGAGCCTGTTTCCGATTCTGTGTCTCCCTCTTTCTCTGCCCCTCCCCCGTTCATGCTCTGTCTCTCTCTGTCCCAAAAATAAATAAACGTTGAAAAAAAAAAAAAAAACAGACAGTAGAAGGGCTCGGACTTTGGGATCAGATGCATCTTGATGGGGTTCCCGCCGGCTGTGGGCTCTGAGCTGAATGACCTTGGACAAGCTGGTCCAAGAATCTCTTTTCCTTTATGGTCAGAGGCAGGTAATAAAGTTCAGGTCTCAGGACGGCAGTGGGGGGTAGAGGCGCAATCATACCCAGTGTCTTTCACTTTCTGGAACCTGGTAGAACTAAGGTAACGCTAACTCTCTTTTCTTTCCTGCGGGGCAGACCCGTCGCCTGGCCTGAGCAGGAACTGTGGGAGGCTGGCCGACGGGTCCGCAGTCAGGGTGCAGCTGTCACAACTGCGGTGCAGGGTGGCTCCCTTGGGAAGGCAGGCCCCTGACACGGGGACCCCGGGGGCGGTGCGGAGACTGCGGCCCGGTCGGCTCCGACCCTGCACCGCCTCTTTCCAGGATCCTCTGGTGGATCCCAGCGGCCGGGGCTGACCTTAGGTCACGGGAGGCTGGAGTCCAGGCCTGGTTGTCAGGCCCTCGCCGCAGGCCCTCGCTGCTCACTGCGCAGACCCAGCGCAAAGAGCGCCCCGAGGCTCGTGCTGGTGCGTGTGAGGGACGCTGCAGGTTGTCAGCGCTGCCGCGATCCTTGCGACTCTCTGCAGGTGGGAGACGCCAAGGCCTTGGCTCAGGGATCCGCAGGTGCCTGGGGGCGGGGGAGGGGGGGGGAGTGTAGCTGCGTCCTGGGTCCCTGCGTGGGCGGGGCCGCCCGGGGACCCTCCTCCCGCCCCCGCCCCTCAGCCTGGGGACAGTGAGTCCCGCTTGCCCTTCGTGCCTGCACCTGCCTTGTGTTTCTAAGATTCCTGATCCCAGTGGGCATGTGACAGCTGTCCACTTCTTTAACAGTAGACAGTGGAGCTCGAGCTGACCTCGAACTTCTTTGTGTCGTTATTTTTCGCGACTTTTAATGACCAGGAATGGCAGATGACAGGCTATTTGGATGTTTTTCATGTTGCTCATCATGTGTGAATTAATTTTCACACGGGTGTGAAACCTGCAGTCGTTAAACCTTGTGCCAAGAAGCCTGGAGCTCGTGGGCTTCAGTATCAGCCACGGCCATGGCCAATTCATCCCCCCTTCATGTTCTCCAACAGAAGGTGTGAAATGACCAGGCTTGGGGGACTCTGCACGCAGCTGTGCTTTGTGGCATTTCCACTTCGTCTTTTTTTTTTTTCTCTGTAAGTGATCAGGCGAGTTGCATACGGTGTGGGAAACAACTTGTGAGATCAACTTTTGCTTTTCCGAGTTGATAACCTGGGCGGTTTGTGGTATGATAACCGTGTTCACACCCAGAGTCTGGATGCTTAGATAAGGATGTGAGGAGGCCCTCCTTAGGCTTCTGCTTTGTCTTTCCGCTAGCACCTTTCAAAGCAACCACTAAGAGTTAAGCCCAAGAGAAGTTAGTGACCTCTGCCCCATCATCTACTAACGGGGCGGGGGGGGGCTTGCCATCTGTCTCTCTGTCTCCTGCTGGTTCTGACCTGGGGCAGAGGACGGCCCTTCCCCTGCTCCTTGCATCCCCTCCCCTCCCACCCCCACCCCCCCCCCCCATTCTGGGGACTTATAAGTGATGAACCTTGTGATTGCTTTGTGTGGGTCCGTTGAAACTGCCCCTTCAATCAAAATGGCCCCATGGGTTCCACTTCCCCAAATGGGCGTCTGGATGCTAAGGGAGCTTCCAGTTGAAAGGTGTGGGTGGCTTCATTCGAAACACCAGATAAGGGGCTCCGAACATGGTAACTCAGGCAGCAGCTGCTACACACACAAAAAACCACCCAGGGCTTCACCGGGGCGGATCCAGATGGAAGTCCGCTGTTGTCCCGCTTGGGGAAGCTCTCGGGGGGCACCCTGGGACGAATGATCTCCTGAACAGATGCTCAGTGTCAGAGAACCATGGCGACGAAAATCAGTGATAAATGAGGGAGAGGAGCTCACGCTTCACAGCCCTCAGATTTTCATGCTCTGTACAGAGCCTCTGTAGCGTGCAGCATTTCCAAATTACCCAGAAGGAAGCCTCCTTCCCCACAAACACGGGCAAGGCGTTTTCTGGGATGGCATCTGGTCTCTAGACCGTTTTCTGAGCAAGGTCCACAAGCCATGCAAAGGTAACTGTGGAAGAAGGAAAATGTCTTAAAGCCACTGTTAGCGGATTTTCTTCCCCTTCCACCTAAACCCTGACACGAACAAACTGAATCGAAGACACTAACAAACTTATTCTTTTTTTTCAACTGAGCCCATCAACTTTTTGTTGCTTACCAAACCAGGCTATTAAAACAGAAAGAAAATTTAGCAGTGGGAAGCAGGGAAGCTTTTACTCAAACTTCATATTTCCCAGGCACTGGTAACATAGGCAATAATTTTAAAGGAAAATATGGTATGATTGTGGGAAAGGGATCTCTCAGAAACACAGGAAAAGGACTTTTGGAACCTCCCTAAAGCAATAGCATGAATGTGATTTAATAGCAACACAGACTAAATTCCCAAGGTCGGTAATTTCATTTCCCATCATTTCACAGAATAACCATCTAGAGGATTCACAGAAAATGAAAAGCCCCCCCCCCCCCACTGAGTCACTAACAAAACTTTTTTTTTTTTGCCTACAGACCAGAAAAACATGAAATTTCCAACCCCTTTACAACAGCCCCTTCCAGTAATGATTTACTCAAATATGTCCAAGACAGCTTATTATGATGGGGACAGAGAAGCGTGACTTCTGATCCAATTTAATGGGCAGAGGCAAAACCCTGCCTGAACTCCATGGCATCTTAATATGCCATGTCCTGCCGCCCCCAATCTACATATTGCCCCTCAAGGGACGCAAGAGGCAGCCACCGTCTGGACGATGGCATCAGAAATTTGTGACCTTGAGGGGAATGAGAATCGAGGTCTTTGTTGCCTCTCTTCCCCTCGAACTCCTTTCAGCTGTGTAGGACCCGCCATATTGCCATGACGTGTATCCTTGGGTAGAGTCACGGAAAGACTGGCCCTCATGCAGCAAACGTGGCAGGTGAGAACGTTCACCATCCCATGAGTGCTTTGCTTCCTCCCTTCAGGTGGGCAGCTAGAAAGAGAAAGTTAAAATTTAAGTCATAGGAAGTGGCATTTTCCACCCTGTGTGTGAGATACTGTGCAAAACTATGGAGGGGGCTTTAATGACTTCCTTGAAGGCGGGGAACGTCACCCAACACTGAGGCAGCCTCAGAATCAACACAGAGCTTGGAGATTGAGGCTCGCATGACAAACTGAACATTCTTTTGTAGGTGGGCTCCTGAGACACCCAGCCGTGGCCTCGAATCCCAGTCCTGCCTGTTAGTGAGTTAAGTGGTCTTACATGAACGAACACAGAGTATTCCTCTGTCAAGAGATGGAAATATACTGGAATTCAAGGCTGTCTGATAATTAAATGGGGTAACTCCTGTGAACCATTTCGCACCATACCTGATAAATACCAAACTCAAGAAATGCTATTAACTTTACAATTTCCTGTACTGTCGCGGTCCTAGGAGGAAAGGACAACAGCAGACATTCTATTATAGAGTTAAATAAACACCACTCAAGTTCTACAGACTTCCTGCCATCGATACCCGGTAAGATATTTCAGCTAAAGTAAGGAATTCCATTCCTTCAAAAGCCAAACTCTGGCTCCTGGGAATTTGAAACTATTTGAAACCTAAGATGAATATGATATATTTTGGAGTTTAGAATCTTACCATAGCAAACCCCATGGTCTCTTGCCATAACAGAACTAATTCTCAGGATGTAAAAATCTTTCTTTATTTTTTATTTTTTTTTTTTTAATTTTTTTTTTCAACGTTTATTTATTTTTGGGACAGAGAGAGACAGAGCATGAACGGGGGAGGGGCAGAGAGAGAGGGAGACACAGAATCGGAAACAGGCTCCAGGCTCTGAGCCATCAGCCCAGAGCCCGACGCGGGGCTCGAACTCACGGACCGCGAGATCGTGACCTGGCCGAAGTCGGACGCCTAACCGACTGCGCCACCCAGGCGCCCCTAAAAATCTTTCTTTAAATGCAGAGTATTAAAAGAGAAGAAAATTGTAGTGATCAGTCCAGCCCTTTCAATGCACTACGGTCATGTGAGGAGGTGCTCGGTGAATGCCCGTGCACAGCTCGAAGGAAGAACGTGGTTGTTTGCCTTTGGTTATGGAAGTGATGTCCTGTGACCTGACACAATGACGCAGAGAAGGTGGGAGAGGCAGAGGGAGAACGGGGACAGTCCCAGATGTCATGAGCAGCCTGAGTGGTGCACGTTTCACTGGGGTAGATTTTAGAATACGGTGGGGGCTCTTTGACATCCAGATGGTTCTTTGCTAAATATCTTCAGATTAGACTATTTCTGCTCTAGTCTGTATTATATCAAACTCAATGATCAATGAAAAGTGATTCCTGTTTTATGGCTCTTCCTTCATATGAAATCTAAAATCTCTTACCTGCCATATCAGACTGTATAGATAGATATAGATATAGACATATAGACATATATAGATATTTCATTTTCTTTATTCATCAGTCAACTGACACTTGGATTGTTTTCATATCTTGTTTCTTGGGAATCATGCTGCAGTGGACATGGGAGGGCAGGTATCTCTTCAAGATACGGATCTCGTTTCCTTTGGATATATGCCTAGATGAGGGATTGCGAGATCATAGGGTGGTTCTATTCTTTTTTTTTTTTTTTTTTAATTTTTTTTTTCAATGTTTATTTATTTTTGGGACAGAGAGAGACAGAGCATGAACGGGGGAGGGGCAGAGAGAGAGGGAGACACAGAATCGGAAACAGGCTCCAGGCTCCGAGCCATCAGCCCAGAGCCTGACGGCGGGGCTCGAACTCACGGACCGCGAGATCGTGACCTGGCTGAAGTCGGACGCTTAACCGACTGCGCCACCCAGGCGCCCCAGGGTGGTTCTATTCTTAATTGTCTGAGGAAACTCCATACTGTTTTCCAGTGACTGAAGCAATTTACATTCCCACCAACAGTGCACGAGGGGTCCCTTTTCTTCACATCCTTGTCAACATTTGGTATCTTTTGTCCTTTGGTTGATAGATGTCCTAACAGGTGTGAGGTGGTAGTTTGTAGTTAAAAAAATTTTTTTTTAATGTTTATTTATTTTTGAGAGAGAGAGAGAGACACAGACAGAGTGTGAGTGGGGGAGGGGCAGAGAGAGAGGGAGACACAGGATCTGCAGCAGGCTCCAGGCTCCGAGCTGTCAGCACAGAGCCCGACGTGGGGCTCGAACTCGCAGAGCGTGAGATCATGACCTGAGCCGAAGCCGGACGCTTCACTGACTGGGCCACCCAGGCGCCCCAAGTCACACTCATTTTAAAGTGCATCTTTTATTTAAATGTGAGTCACTCCAGCTGCAGGGATGCTCTTGTGATACTTTTCTGGGGCTGCCGTCACGAAGTCTGGACTGAGCAGCTTACCCAGCGGAAGCGAATCGTCTCTGCTTCTGGAGGCCAGAAGTGTGAGATCCAGATGTGGGCAGGCCTGGTTCCTCGGGAGGCGGTGAGGGGAATGTGCCCCACGGTTGGTTCTCTCTTAGCCTCGGGTGGTTGCTGGCCATCTCTGGTGTTCGTTGGCTTGTGTTCGCTTCCCCCCTGACCTCTGCCTTGTGTTCACGTGCTGTTCTCCCAGTGTGTGTCTGTCTCCAAATTTCCCCTTTTTCTAAGAATGCCAGTCTTAATGGATGAGGGGCCGGTGGCCTCATTAGACCTCGTTACCTCCCCAAAGACCTTATTTCCAAATAGGGTCACATTCTGCGGCGCTGGGGAGAAGGGCTTCGACCTGAATTGTGGGCGGACATCTTCAGCCCATAACCGAATTGTGAATTGATGGCGACTGGGGAATCTACCCTACCTGGCAGCACCTTCCCGAGGGACCAGGGCCCCCGCGACACACACAGCATGACCTCCCCACCGCCATGTTCTATAGGCGCCTAGGAAGAACCTCAGCATGGCCTCATGGGCCCCCTTGGAGGAACTTGCGCACATTCTGTGGCTTCTTCTTGTCATTCCAGGCTTCCTTCAGGGAAACACAAAGCACCAAGTCCTGTCCTGCTTCACAATTTTCCCGAACCTCTTTAGCTTGGGCCTGATGTGGCCGGTCAGGAATTCTATCTGCGACACATCCATTTGGCGTTTTGAAGGGGATCTCACAACGACACGCTTGAGAAACCCATGCATAAAATGTTGCTTGGTGGAAATTAAATGATAACGTCATCGTAAATCTCTAATTATGTGGAAATGGGCTGTTCTTATCATCATCTGGTGTTACGAACTTTTAAGTACACTCTGCCTGAAACTTTACAGTAATGCCATCTACATCGTGAGCCTTTTTGTGCCAAGCTTATTTTAGAAGGGAAAATTTGTGTGAAAATATATGATCTATAAAATATCACAGGTGTAACGGCTGCTGGAATTCCAGTGCTGGAATTTGGGCGAAAGATGCTCAGATCTCAGACACATGGAAACGGTGACTGGAGCACAGATCGTCCAGGCCACCACCCAGAGTGGAGTCAACTAGGTAATAGCTGAATGAAAGAGAGATATATACTAAAACGAATTAACCTTTTGTTTTTTTTAATTTTTTAACGTTTATTTATTATTGAAAGGCAGAGAGAGACAGAGCGTGAGCAGGGGAGGGGCAGAGAGAGAGGGAGACACAGAATCCAAAGCAGGCTCCAGGCTCTGAGCTGTCAGCACAGAGCCTGTTGCGGGGCTCGAACCCACTAACCGTGAGATCATGACCTGAGCCGAAGGCGGACGCCCAACCGATTGAGCCACCCAGGCGCCCCAAAACTAATTAACCTTTAACCGGTAATGACACTGAGGGGAAACACAGTGTGTAAATCTCTGTATCAGTTTTCTCTCTGCTATAAAAATCCAGGTGATTTTCAAACTTAATAAGTTAGAACCCACTTTGCCGGCGACTGGCTCATGTTAGTGGTGACAATCTGGTTACCATTTCAGAGACTATCCAGAGAAAATCATGTCCCTGAGTTAGGATGTGGATGTGTATTTAGGATTCCTTTGATCAGGTGTGTGGACTGCCAATTTTCACTGCAAACACACCCTTTGCTTTTTTATTCATTCATTGAAATAAATGCAGCAAACATTGTTAAGTGCAAGGGGTAAAGATATCTGGCTTTGGAAATCCTAGACCAAAGGCAGGAAGTAAACGTTAGTTCATCAACTAGTCCATCAAATTGCTTTTAGTGATAAAAATTTTATCACTTTCCTGGCTTTAATGGACTCCTCGGAATCTCCTGTCCAGCTGAGCTAAATAAAAGTGGGTTCAGACAAGCATTTGTTTATTTTCTCCTTGAGGACAAACTGTTTTGAATAGTGCAAGCCAAGACCCCCCCCCCCTTTTTAGCCCAAAACAGGGAAAGAAGATACACATATTTGTGGAAATTTAAATAAATATTGCTGTGTGTGGTGTAAGGAATTATAGAAGTATCTACTCCATCTTTCTAAAAATAAAGTATATTTCATCAAGGACTTCAAAATGTCTTTCATCAATTCTAAGAGGACAGATTTCCCCCGAATTCCAGAAGATAACGCCATTCCTTGCAGGCTAATGGCCAGTGTGAATGATGGAAGACAAACGATCGTCTATTGGTTTGATACAAGCATGCGATGAAAACCGGAGCCTTTTAGAGAACATTTTGTCCAGAGCAGACGTCTGGTGTATGCAGAGTTATAGAGGATAATGTTTTAAAGATAAAGGAAAATCTAAAGTGGCAAGCATAAAATTGTGTTGAGAAAGTATTCGTACATGTTGCATATTGATCTCAGGATTGAGGTGTTTTTTTTTTTTTTTCTGTAATTAAACATCAAAGTGAAGGTGAACTTTCATTTTTTAAATAATTTATTTCCTAAGTACTGTTTGCCAATATCACTGTCCCCTTTTCCAGCATATGGAATGGTCATTGGGAAGTAGTTTCCCATTTGGGACTCACCTCCAAGCCTGTCCTGAGGCTGCGTGGGGACGTGCGCTTGTTGGGATGAGTGGAAGCAATGCAGATCACATCTAGGCCGAGGCAGGACTCTGCAATTCCATCCATCTGCAGAATGGGTACACAGGACTCAGGGCCCAAGGGGGCCGCAAAGGCACAGAGGAACCTCGGGCCCCTGAGCCTCGCGCAGTGAGCCGTACACCCGCCAGGAGGCTCGCGTTGCACGCTTCTGTGGGATTACGTCCTTGTGTGTTGTCAATACCGCCTCACCACTGCCCTTTTTAAGAACCCTTCTGTGTTGTTAGCTAGGCCAGGCAATACAGTGCCCAGAATTCCTTTCCTGTGTGGTCCCAGGCTAGGATTTACCAGAAACGGGAACTCGGTTCCAGCTGGACACTTGGACAGACACAGGTTTCTTGAAGCTTCCTGGCGGCCTCTTGGGAACCATCCGCTTTGCCAACCCTGACTCGTGCAGGTGGAAGGAGATCCCCCAGAGAATCTCCAACACTGAGGCGCCTTCCAGGTGCCATTTTGACCACCACTCCCTTGGGAGCCTCGGGCTGAGACCCAGGGGTGGCTTCCCCGACCTCGTGGGAATATCTGGATGGTTGGCAGTTACAGAAGACTTAATCCTTTATGAAACTCTTTACGCCTGAAATGCTCAGCGTGACTTCTGCTAGCTTTACTGAATGCTGCAAACCATGAATACATTTCTGTGTGTCAAGCTACTGAAGTTTTAGATTTATTGGCAAATGCCCTTTCTTACGCTACTCAACATGTCCTTGGACTCTGTTCTCTCTTTTTTAAAACACAGGCTTCATTTATATTAACACATATTATTTGAATTTTTCTCTAAGCCACATTTTTATGCCTCTTGTACTAATCTACATTGTTTCTGGAAAACCCCCATGGCCATTCTGTAGGTACAATGCCAGTTCCTGAAACATGCAGGCCCACTTCACATTCTTCCTTTACAATCTCTTTCCGTTTTTGAATATTAATGAGATAAAGTGTTAGCCTAATCCTCAGTACTTATGTGGGATCACTCTCCGTAACAGTCAAAACTAATTTAAAGGATTTATCTGCGTAATCCTTAACAATGCTCTTTCAAGGCAGCAGATGATGGGGTTGTCGTGAATTTCTCTCAAATTCCAATTTTCTAATTTACATACCAGAAAATAGGAGGTTGCCCCAGAAGCCAACATATCTATAGAAATATTGGCTGACAGAAAGCCAAAAAATGTGTGTTGCATGCCTATTAGGAAACACACAAATAAATGATGAATTTCGGGTTTAAGTGTCTAGGGGAGGCAAGACTGTGTGGGAAGTCAATATACGGGAATCAAGCACAAACACTTGAAAATCAATTACAGAATTCAGTAAGGTGCTAAGTACAAAATTAACATAAAAACCAAAAGCCTAACTAAACATAAACAATAGTTAAATGTATTGGAATGAACTATCCCATTTACGAGACTAATCCAAGTAGATAAAATAACTCGATATAAACTTTACAAAGCATGTACACCATGTAGAAGAATAAATCTTTAAGATGCTACTGAGGGTTACCACCGAAGAGAAATGGAAATGCAAATCTTACTCCTGGCTGGAAATGGAAAATGTGTGAAGAAGCCAGTTTCGTAAACTAGCCTATAGAGGGTATTCAGTAGATACCAATCAATGCATAGGCAATAATGTTTTTGCCATCCATGGACTAACTAAAGTTCTTTGGGAAAAGAAGCATACAGGAATATGTGGGGCCCTTCCGAAAAGGAAGAGTAAACAATGGGGCGCCTGGGTGGCTCGGTCGGTGAAGCGTCCGACCTTGGCTCAGGTCATGATCTCGCGGTCGGTGAGTTCGAGCCCCACGTCGGGCTCTGCGCTGACCACTCGGAGCCTGGAGCCTGCTTGGGATTCCGGGTCTCCCTCTCTCTCTGACCCTCCCCCACTTGCACTCTCTCTCTCTCTCATTAAAAAAAAAAAAAAAAAAAAAGAGTAAGCAAGGTGAGCTAGTTCTACCAGATGTGAAAAAGGTAATAATGATCATAATCAACAAGACTATATTATATATCTCAAAGATGCTAAGAAACTAGATTTTAAATGTTCTTACCACAAAAAAAGAAATGACAATTATGTGACTGATGGGGGTGTTGGCCAGCCCTACACGTAATCCAGTTGCAATATATCAGTGTATCCAATCAACTCTCACACACCCTAAACTTACACAATCTTGTATGTCAATTATGTTTTAATGAAAAAGTAATAGAAAGGAACATTAATTCAAATAGTGTGATACTAGTGCACAAAGAGAGTGTACAATCAATAGAACATATTTCAGAATCTAGAAATAAACTAAAGCACATAGAGGTATTTAGTAAAAAAAAAAAAAAAAAAAAAAAAGAGTTGTACTTTCAAATCAGTGGGGAAATATGGATTCTTTATTTAAAAAATTTTTGTTTATGTTTATTTATTTCCAAGACAGAGAGAGACAGAGGATGAGTGGGGGAGGGGCAGAGAGAGGGGGACACAGAATCGGAAGCAGGCTCCAGGCTCCAAGCTGTCAGCACAGAGCCCGACGCGGGGCTTGAACTCATGGACCGCGAGGCCATGACCTGAGCCAAAGTTGGATGCTCAACCGACTGAGCCACCCAGGCGCCCCAGGATTCTTTATGTTTTAAAGGTTTATTTATTTTTGAGAGAGTACAACTGGGGGGGGAGTAGAGAGAGAGGGAGACTGAGGATCTGAAGCAGGCTCTGTGGTGACTGACAGCAGGGGGACTGATGTGGGGCTCAAACTCATGACCCACAAGATCATGACCCGAGCCAAAGCTGGGTGTTCATCCAACTGAGCCATCCAGGTGTCCTGGGAAAATATGGATTCTTACATAAGTGTGAATAAAACAACTCCCTAGTTACCCGAAAGTGCAGATTGTGTCCTTACTTCACCACTTATACTGAAATAAATTCCAGTTGTATCAAAAAGCACTTGAGAAAATTAGCATATGGGCATAACATACAGTAAAAAATAATTGTGAAAAGGGGAAGGCCTTTCTAATCATTGATGGAAAGTCTTAAATGAGAGGACAGGTGGATTCACTCACATTACAAAAACTCTACACAACAAACAAAAACACTGTAAAAGGTAGAAAGTTAAAAAAAAAAAAAAAAGCCACAGGGGAAGGATGTATGCTCTGAATGCCCAACAGAGAGGGACATGCTCTCTCCATTTACTCATTGGAACAAGTGAATACGAACGAAGAAAAATATAGAAAAGTCTTCAAGAACAAGGAATCCTGGGTAAAGAATGTGCAGTTTCAGACCTCAGCTTTGGGAAGTCAGGATCGCACAGGGCCAAGCCCGACAGGTTGCCTCAGGTGAGACCGCAGGGAGGCGGCAGGTGTCCCGGGAAATGGGACTGAAGCAGAACAGAGTTGAGGATTTCCAGGAATAATCAGTGTTAAGGAATCTTGGCAAATGAGGAATTTTCCACACAGGGTGGGACCAAGGAGCGGGGACGTGTTGGTTTCAGAGTGCACCTGTGAGAGGTGTGAGCGGACACGCGGAGGTCTGTGTGCACAGGCCTGCGTGACACTTAATTCCGGGGCACAGAACACTCTTAAGAACGTGAGCTTTGCCTCCGAGAGTTGTCTGGAAGTTTGCAGGTTTCTAGTTTTTGTTTTGCTGTAATCTTTCCCCATTTTTAGTTTTTTTAAAATGTTTATTTATTTATTTATTTTGAGAGAGAGAAAGAGAGAGAGAGAGAGCAGGGGATGGGCAGAGAGAGATGGAGAGACAGAATCCCAAGCAGGCTCCATGGCTCAGTGTGAAGCCTGATGCTGGGCTCGATCCCACGGTGAGATCATGACCTGAGCAGAAATCAAGAGTCAGAGGCTTAACTGACTGAGCCACCCAGGATCCATCCCGCCCACCCAACCCCGCATTTTTAGGTCTTTGTGTCTGTTAACCTTGTGTGTAACAAGTCAAGTGGGGAGTTTCTTTCCCTCTGACAATCACTGTGAAGGAACATTGCCACTCTGTCACAATATCTGCAAAATCACTTTATGACTTTGTTCCGTAAAGTAGGATACAGCCTGACTCAGCTGCATTCACGAATGCAATTAAACGGTGCACGTCCAAAACACGACGACGCGTGAAAAACCAAGTTTTCACCAGCAGAGAAAGACGCGAAGCAAAACATCTCAAGCCAATGGCATTGTCCCCCAAGAAAGCCGCATGTCTGCGTTCAGCTGGTGTCTCCTAGGGCCATCCGTCTATGTGAGCCGACCAATGGGATGCCGGAGACTAAAAGGCTTTCCGTGCCGCAAGAAGCCCGGGAATTTCTGACACTCAATTCCAAGGGATAATGGTATAATTTTGGAGTAATTGTTACTAGTTATTAAAAATATTGCCCCACCAGGATCTTACGTCTATAATGTCTAGTGTAACTATTACGAGAGTAGGATCCCATTCTTCATCAGACTATAACAACTCAGGGGCTCTTACTTGTACTGAATGCCAATGTCCTGGGTTAATAATGGCCGAATATTAATCTGAGAAAAACATTATGGGACAGAGCCTGCCATCGGCCAGAACTGTAAGAAAGCCATAGCTTCCTAATGAGGCAGGGAGTGTGGCTGACTAGAGATTGCTTTTGCCTGGCGTGGATTTTCACCTGTCTCCGTTACAAAAATTTGGAGCCACTATACGGGGAAGGAGACAGAAGTCTTTTGCAAAGACCATTCTCTCCAAGCAATACAAGAAATACACCAGCTGAATTTTAAAGACAGATCATACTCTGACAAATTTTGATATGTTGACTCGAGTGGTAATGACGTTAACCGTAACGTGTATATGGAAGTAATCAAATGCTGTGTCAGTTCTGAGTGGCAAGGTGGGAACATTCTAGGGGAAATGTCTATGTCTGTAAGCAGAATTTTAATGCAACCATTAGGAAATGGTTAAATCCTAATGAATTGTTAGGCAGTGTACACATGAAAATTGAGAACATAATGTAAGAGTTGAGAAAAGTCTGTGGCTTAATAATTGTTGAAAAACAAAGCAGCAGCTTTGCTTAACTTTATTACAGTTACACAATGTATGTGCATAGATGTACACATAGGAAAATACATGCCCCAAATAGAATTCATTATATAAGACATTTAGGTATATATTAAAAATATTTAATTATAATATTCATGGTATTATAATAAAAGACAAATTTTTAAATGTTTATTTGTTTTTGAGAGAGAGAGAGAGAGAGAGACAGTCTGAGCGGGATAGGGGCAGAGAGAGAGGGAGACACAGAATCCGAAGCAGGCTCCAGGCTCCGAGCTGTCAGTCCAGAGCCCGACGCGGGGCTCGAGCTCACGAACCGCGAGATCATGATCTGAGCTGAAGTTGGACAGTTAACTGACTGAGCCACCCAGGCGCCCCTCATCCTGAAACCAAATTTCCTATTTTCTAAAATATGACATGGTTTTGATAGGATTTTATCTTGTTGCTGTTGGAAAATTGGAAAACTGACTTTCACGCATATGGCACAAGCGAGCGGAGACACACGTGATAAGATCTGGGAGATCTGAAAACGGTTCAGTGACTCCTTACTTCCTTTCCAGTGGGAAAGTATCTCCAGCCATCAGCCACTGCGGCCCCTGGGCTCAGGCTAAGCGCTGCGTCTCCCTCCCTCAGGGAGCAGTGCAAACACTCCTAACTGCTAGGCTGTTGTAATCCGTGAACAGGATGACGCAGGCAAAGCCCTCTGCGGAATGGCAGAAGCATTGTCAGAGAAAGTCAGACAATTACGATTAATCGGCTTTTAGAAACTGCTTCTACCTGGACACACTATCTGTCTGACAATACACAAAACAAACACAAAAGCAGGAACAAAAACAGAAACAAAAACAAGACAAAAAACCTAAGCTAGCTTTGGCCTAATTTAGCAACTGTCAAACAGTATACTTAGCAACTGAGTTCCGTTAACCAACTTGTCTGAGGACACGCAGTTGGTGCCTGGGCCAGACCCTGCGTCTGGGAGAAGTAGCCCATGATGCCACCAACCGCCCCCCATGGTTTCCGAGGTTGCGCGAAGCCATGGCAGCAGGTGCAATGAGGATGACATATGGGTACAGCTGAAGGAGCCCCGTGTGACTGAAACCGAAGCCCCCGCATCAACCCTGATGAAGCCAGAGGACAGAGTTGGAAGAGGAGTGACCCCAAGCGCATGACGAATTTGAAAACCCTATCGCAGCGTAGAGGGCGACCCATTTACAATGCTGTCCTGCTTTACGGCACGTTCCGTTCTGCACAGGGTGAGATTCAACAAAATACATAACGTCAGTCCAGGAAATTGTTTAGAAGACAGAACACCTGGGTGAGTGAACGGCATGTGGGGCCGAGACAGGTGATTGTGTGCCAGCGATGCATAAATGGGGACGTCTGTCCTGGTGGACTTCCTTCCTCTGAGAGCATTCAAGAGAATTCAGATCGTCAAGATGAGCTGAGTATCCCAGCTAAATATTCCACGTTCACTCCGTTTGGTATTAGAAAACACTATTCCCAGCAGTGAAAGAGTCACCGGTGAGAAGCGATGACTTTATTCTGCTTACGTCGTTTATTTATTTACCCCAGGTAGCTTTATCTTGGGTAGAGCTCCAAATTAATAGAGCGTTGAAGCATCATTCTCTTAGCAAAGTCAAAAGTGCAGGGGAGATCTTACACATTTAGCCTCATTCTGTGTTTGATCGAGGCTCTCGGTTGCTTATATATAAATGTTCCCTAGCTCAAGATTATCCTGCCGAAGGTAAATCACCTAATGTGATTCCACTCAATGGGGGGGTGTATCTGTCTGCAGTTACATTGATTGGAATTTGGTCTTACAATGTTTAAAAAAGGTGGCATTTAGAACTCTGTTTTCCTTCTTGCTTCTCCATATTTTTTCACTTGCTTTACAAGATTGTTCCCAATGGGAATGTGACCTTCCTGAGCCTGTGGTAAGATAAATGCAGTGTCCCCATCTGCAGAGCCCTGAATGAATATAATCGGAAAAGGTAATTCCAGGAGGAATCAGAGCTCAGAAATCCTGGGCCTCAGTTTCCTGCGGTGGCCAAACCTAGGGCTGTGGCTCATGGTAACTGAATTCATGAGGGGCTGGTAGATAAAGTGGTTGCTGATGAAGAGCCACTAGCTGATGATGGAGAGACTCAGGGCCTTCTCCACTTTCCCCCTGCCATGCCCTCCCTCCTCTGAGAGCTTTGCACCAGCCCGTGGGTCTAGAGGCATCATCTGATTCCCTATGAGATTCTGCTTTGGGTGATGGATATTAGTCTCTCCCCTAGTTGGTTGCAGGGCATTCATGGAGGCCAATCCAAAGCGGGAGGGTGGGGGCGCCTGGCTGGCTCAGTCGGTTGAGTGTCCGACTGGTGATTTCGGTTCAGGTCATGATCTCACAGGTTCGTGGGATCGAGCCCCGTGTCATGCTCTGGGCTGGCAGCGCGGAGCCTGCTTGGGATTCTCTCTCCCGCTCTCTCTTCCCCTCCCCAGCTCGTGGGCACTATCTGTCTTTCTCTCAAAATAAATAAATAAATAAACTTTTAAAACAAGGTGGGGTAAGGGTGGAGGAAACAGCTCAGCCTACCCTGGACCTGCCCGCATCTAAGTTCCTCACTGGTGTGTGAAAGGTTGGCTCGATGGTCCAGCTCATGCCCCCTCACCGGACCTGTCCTCTGTGGGTCTACACCTCTGGATCTTCTTCAACTTGCCATGGACAGAAGACGGCAGGATTCGATCTCCCTGACCACCAGCACCCTGTACTTCCCTTCTCCACTCACCGAGCATTGGCTCACGACAGGAAGTGTACCTGGACAAAGGTGAACTCAGTTGTCCCCGGCCTGGACACTGCTTGTGGGGTCGAGGGGCCTAAAAACCCTACAGTATGATCACAAGGTTAAAACAAATTTCTAAGGATATTCTTAGCAGTCATGCCTTCACAAAGTCTATAATCTTCTTTGAACAAATTAAATCTTCCCGATCATTAATTTTTAAGAGGCCTAAGGGATCAGGTTTATGTGTGTGTTTTAGTTTTAGTTTTCTCTGCACTATCTCAAGCCTCTACTTCCTCCAGATAGAATTCAAAAGGAGAAAATGAACAGAAAGCCAAACAATGTTCCTTAGAATCTTCCGGAGACTTTAGGCTGAAACTCTGTGTTCTATTAATTTTGTGTGAATGGATTTTGGATTTATTCTTTTTCAGAGAAAAGAAGTAAAAGTGAAATCTGATATTATGTCCAAAATACATTGCTCTCTCAGCCCTTTTTATGTCTTTGTGATGATCAGATTTTTCTGATCTTTTCAGCAGTGCTCTTAATATATTATAGAATAAATCCAGAAATGGAAAGTTTAAATTTAATAGCTGACGCCAGGAAAGCTAAGTATTCATAATACAGGTTACAATGAAACTGACCTGCCTCAAACCTTGCCTAGAGTGGCCAGTATCGTATTCATCAGTTATAATTCACTAGTTCAGAAATTGTTCTGCTCGTATTACTTTTCTTTCTATTTGTTCCAACCACTCTAATAAAGCAAGCCATGAGAAACGATGTTGGATCTTGACATTTTTAATATCCTCAGGGTACTTCTCTAAAATGCATCTGAATTCAGATTTAATTAATTATGTGAATAACATAAATGTGAAAATAATTTCCTGCTCTTGATATATTAAGTTCAATAGAAAAATCTCAGCAAGAGAAATGGAGTGAAATTAGGTCCACATTATTATTTTAGAAAGGCTCATTTACTTTGATCCTTTTTAGCTCAATCACCAGAACTGAGCTGATATTCACTGAACTGATATGACTTTACTCATGGCAGCACCATGCACAGAGGTAATGCTTTCTTGGGTAAATTTTCCCTAAGAAAAACCTTTGTAATGGTCATATTGCTGACTAATTTAATTTTAATTATAATTATTGGTAGAATATATATATATATATATATATATATACACACACACCCATATATATACATATATATATATATATATAATATGTAATGTATATACATGTTAATGTTACACTTATAATATATTGCTTATAATTTTAAGAAAGCTGTATATATGTAATATATGATCTAGTATATAATTAATATATAAGTTAAAATAAGATCTCATTAAATGGAAATGACTAGTAATGTGATGCTTCTAAAGATAATTTTCACTAACCAAGTAATTTGAAATCCACAAATAATTTTGCCATTGGGCAATTATAAGGGAAAGAATTTAAGTAGAATCTACTTTTGTAAAACTTAGCAGTTGTTAGATAGCAAGTTATAAAATATAAATGAATGTAAAAGAAATAATCTATATTTTATTCATGGACAAAATAAAAATAAATATTAAATGGATTATGATATCCCATATTTTTTGTACTGCCATGGAGAGATCTTTAAAAAAAACATATTGAAAAAATAAAATGTAGGTATATTAAAATTCATAAAATTATGTTTAAGTTTACATATTTTATGTATACTCATAACTAATTTATGACAAGTTTACTACCCTAGCTTTAGTGAAAGCAAACTCATTAATAATATTTTCAAAATTTATTTATTTGCCTTTTTTTTACTTTCAATTGAGAGAATTGATACATTTGACAATTTCCCTTGAATAAATAATGAACTTAAATAAGTTTAAAGTGAATTTAGCTTACTGAATCTTTTTTAGAGGGCATCAGTGTACTGTTAAAAGAAATTACGAAGTCCACTTTCAAATTTGGGTAAGATCGTAGTAAACAAAATTTGCACATCATGTTTAGAAGGTCCAAACCTGAGATTGATGAAAACAATCAAAAATAAAAATAATGTAAAACAGTTATACGATAAAGTAATAAAAGGCAGTTTGTTTGATAGCAGTTGTGAAGGAGAACTTAAATGTAATATTTTTATAACTAGAGGCGGGCATATGGGTGATTTTGACTTATTCCAGATACTAGCCAAAGTTCTAAGCGTGTTGTCCTATTTGCCTGGACTTTGTGACCTCTGTTGCCCCAAATCGGCACATACCAGACATGCTATAAGTCTTAACAACCCCGGCCTTGAAATATATGCTGGACTTCCCACGTGTGGTAACTGGTAAGTTATATCGTTATCTTGGAACTCAAAGCTCTTGTAGGGTCACCAGATTTAGCCAATAAAAATACAGAACACTCAGAGGCACCTGAGTGCCTCAGTCAGTTGAGCATCCAACTCTTGATTTTAGCTCAGGTCACGATCTCGAGTTTTGTGGGATTGAGCCCTGCATCAGGCTCTGTGCTGACAGCTCAGAACCTGCTTGGGATTCTCTCTCTCTCTCTCTCTCTGCCCCTTCTCTGCTCTCTCTCACTCTCTCAAAAAAATAAACTTAAAAATATATAAAATTGAGATAAAATTTCAATTTCAGATAAACAGGAAATAACTTTGTAGTATATATATGTTCCTTGCGGTATGAGGAACAGCTTTAAAAAAATTTTTTTTTAATCTTTCTTTTTATTTTTGAGAGAGAGAGACAGCATGTGAGCAGGGGAGGAGCAGAGAGAGAGGGAGACACAGAATCGGAAGCAGGCTCCGGGCTCCGAGCCGTCAGCACAGAGCCTGACGTGGGGCTCGAACGCACAAACTGTGAGATCGTGACCTGAGCCGAAGTCGGATGCTTCACCGACTGAACCACCCAGGCACCCCAGGAACATCTTAATACCGAAAAAAAAAATCATTGTTTATCTGAAATTCAGATAAACAGTAGGGGCTTCCCTACTTTCTCTGGCAGTCACAGGGTCCAGATGAAGTGCTCTCAGAACTAACGCTCCTGTGTGTGTTGGCTCTTATTAGTTCATTTAATAAAGTACTGCAAGGAAGAGATGGCCTCACAAGGGAACTGGCTGGTTTGCAAGCAGAACTGAGAGGGAATAGGGACAGCACGTTCGTTTCAGGGTTGGAAAATAGAACCAGCCATTAAAATAGTCTTGAAGGAAACGGGAAAATTAAGCCTTTAGCCAACACGCCTTTTATAAAAGGACTGATCGGATTAAGGCCTTCTGGGAAATCCTTTCATTTGTACAAAATGGCGCCCAGGTAGGTAAAGGTAGGAAGTTCTGTGGTGATCGTTCAAGATAAGATCCTTTCTTCTTATGAAGATACATTTACAGGCAAAAATAGGAGTGTGTCAAATTCTTCAAAACTATTTTTCTCTGACACTGCTTAAGGCCCAGAATTTGATAAGAATTAATCTCATGTGTTAACACCTAAGTAGGACATGGAGGTGCAGCTTAAACATGAACGTGACGTACAGAGTGAGCTCTTTAGTGTTACCAAGATTTCCTCAAATATTTGAAGACTCGGTGTATTAGAGCTCTCCAAAAAGAAGAACCAATAAGATATATATAGCTCTGTTGAAAAAGATTCATTATGAAGGATTGCCTCACACGATTATGGAGCCTGAGAAGTCCCCTGATCTGCTGTTTGCAAGCTGGAGGCCCAGGAAGGCCAGTGGTTTTATTCCAGTCCGAGCCTGAAGGCTTGGGGACCAGGAGAATCAATGGTGTAAGCTCCAGTCTGAGTCTGAAGGCCGGAGAAACAGAAGCTTGATGTCTGAGGGCAGGGGAAGATGGCTGCCTGAGCTCAACCCTTCCTCCCCCTTTTTGTTCTCTTCAGTCCCTCAAGGGATTGGAAGATGCCTGCCGACGCTGGTGAGGGCAATCTTCTTTATTCAGTCTACCAATTCAACTGCTAATTTATTCTAGAAACGCCCTCATGGGCACAGCCAGAAATAATGTTTCATCAGTTTTCTGGGTACCCCTTGACCCCTTAGGTCAGTCGAATTGATGCATAGAATTAGCCATCACACTCAGATGTGGCCATCAGTTCTGAGGAATGTTCTTAGAATTTGCATGGATTACATGAACAATAAGGCTGTGTGAGTTAGATCATTTTGTACAAATTTGTGAGAACAATGTACGATACTCAGCACACTTCTTACTTTGGCCATGGCTTCTCTTTTATGATTTCTCTCTCTCTTTTTAAGTTTATTTATTTATTTTGAGAGAGAGAGAGAGAAAGAGGGGAGGGTCAGAGAGAAGGAGAGTGAGAATCCCAGTGAGGGTCTCCATCCCAGGAACCCTGAGATCATGACCCGAGCCAAAAGTGGAGTCAGAGGCTCAACCCACTGAGCCCCCCGGGTGCCGTGATTTCGCTTTGTTTTCAGTGACACCAGTGTTTGTGGACGAGCTCAGCCACACTGGAACACGCATTGATCCCAAGATCAGCCCACACATACCCACCTCCTTAAATTTGTTCCCTCCAGCTTTCCCATGTGACTAAAAGCAAGAACTATTTCACTCTGGGTCCCATGCTGTTGGCCTCACACATTGTTCATCCCAGAGTAGGGTCAGGAATGAGTAGGACCAGCATCCCAGAGTAAGGTCAGGAATGAGTAGGACCAGCATCCCAGAGTAGGTCCTACATCCCAGAGTAGGACCAGCAAATGAGGGCATATTTTTCCTCACTGAATAACCGCCTGTTCTCCAAAGTCTATGCTCGTGTGGAATTCTACATCATGCTCCCGGGCTAGCCCTGACCTGATTTTCTTGATAAATCATTCAGAAATCTTTGCTAGCCTCAGGAATCTTGCTATCCAGTGATTCCAGAATACATGACTAGCTGAAACAAATTATCCAGTTTTGTACTGGCCTTTGATTTTAATTGAACCGCTGCTAAACACAAGCATGAATGAAGATTCGTAACAGTCACAATAAAAGCCAACACTAGCCTTGTGTCATCTGACCTTCAGAATGAAAAGCGACACTTTCCCTAAAAGTAGGAAAGTCCAAAGCTAACTAGAACTTTTAGTAATTTACCTGTGAAGGTGTTAGGGGATTTAACAGTCCAGGGGGAGGGACGGTGAAGAAGTAAGTGCCTGATAACTGCAGTGTGCCCGGGTGAGGTTTAGCGTGGGTCATGCCTCTCTTCCGCCTGGAGTCCAGCCTGGGTGGGCAGGGGGCCTTCCAGAGGGAGGCGACACATTTGTCTCTGTAGCTGCTGCTGGCAGACCCGCGTTGTCCTCGGCATGCTCTCAGCTTCAGATTTTAGGGGGGAACCTGAGGACAGGGAGTCAGGACTGCCACAGAGTTTTTACCTGCAACATTCTTTCCTGACTCTATAACCATATATTCTAGTCACTAAATAAAATGTCGAATCTCCAAGTTCAGAGACGTCTAAATGACATTCCAAAAATCCAAATTCCAAATTCATTTGGGCAACATCCCACGAAGTGAGCGCGGGCACATGACTCCTACCATTGTCGCTGGAAGTCGTTGTAGCCCGGGTACCATCTCGATGCACGCCGTTGCGATTTGTTTTATTCTAATTGCCATCCATATGGCCATACATTTCTGACAAAGGCACCGTTGGCTGACATGTCCCAAGGCAGAGAATAAATTCAGGTTGTAGATGAATTTGTCAATTTTCAACTATCTCATGCAGACATTGTCTTCAACCTCTGGCGGTTGATGCAGATAAGTAATGCGTGGGTCCAAATAGATCCTTTGCCCAGTTTTTCCATGTCCCTACCATCCATTATGTTTAAAATAAAAGCCTAAAATGCAAATGGGCCATCACTACAAGCTGCACCTGCCTCTCACTCTTTCTTGTGATGGTCTCTTCTCCTTTTCTCTTCATCAGTTTTTGCTCTACCTGAGGGTATGGTGAGCGAAAACCATACGTCTTTTCTTTTCTTTTGAAGTAAACGAGAATTCTAATTAACAATTGTCCACAATAGTAGATCTCAAAATTTTCTTTCTCATTGAAATAAAAAGAATTCAATCTAGTCAATGCAGACAGATGTCTGCACATCCAGTCCTCTTTACTGTTTTTTTTTTTTTCATCATGCAATGTTATTAAGCATCCTAGTTTATTTCAGCACTCAACTTAAAATGAAAGGTTTAATGAAACTCTGTGACTATTTCTTCCTGCAATGGGGGGACTACGATGAGCTGTTTTCCAAAACTGGCAAGATGGAAAAAATCCTCTGCGGGTTAAATCACAAAGGGATTAAAAGAAAAATTTTCAAAGTGGGTGAAAGCAAGGGTTTGCAAAATCATCCTGCACAGCACGGGGATAGTAAACCAGGCTCTGCCGTAGCTGACTGAAGGAACCAAGGTATCTAAATATAGAATGTGTCCATTAAAAATGGGCTTTCTAAGAGGGTGCATGGCCCCCTGCAGATTCATGGTGGGCATCCCTCAGGACTGTTCTCGGTAAGGTTGCAAGAGTCTTGAGAAGAAGGCCAGGTGTTACAGAATTCGATGCTGTTCTGGTTCCTGATCTCATCCCATCAGGCATCCCCACTCTCCGCTCTGCAACTGCATCATGGTGAAGCCTATGCACAAGGGGCAATAGACAACGACAGTATCATTTAATTGATATTGAGACAGCGAATAATCCAATACAGAACTTTGGCTTAACCTCAGTGATGGACTAGGACATTCTTTATTGCTTGCTCCACATCCAACTTTTGGAAAGGTGCCACCCTCTTGTTGGTTGTTGGGTAGACTTGAGGTGGGGGCAAGTCAATGTTCCCAGGGGTCTCTGAGTCCGTTCACCCTCCAGATAGACCAAAGCGTATGAGGCCTGGGTGTATGTCCTTAATGCTCGGTGACACTTCCATTAGAAATTGTGCTTCAGCAAAAGTTTTGGAGATGAATTACTTGGATTATAGATAATACAATATATCAAGATAAAAATGCAAGTAGATTACAAAAATGTCATCTAGTTTTGTAAAAATAACATTATCTGTGTCAGTGTATAAAACAGACACAGCCATAATCAATCATACACAACTAACTGTGCATAAGGAAACAATTCTGATGTACAAAATAAAATCTAAACTGTCAGGATTAGTTTTCTAAGGGGAGGGAGTATGTTATGGGGTACTTTCTGCTTTATACCCCACTGTATTGTTTGATTACTTTAATATTCATATGCATTACATCAAGAAAAAATAAATAACAAATTACAACAAAGACATATAATTTCAAAAAAAATCATTAAATGTGTTGAAATATTGAAAATATTATTTCAATTGGATATGTCTATGGACTTGGTGATAGTTTCACAAAAAAAAATTTAATTTCACTCAAATTTCACAGTATAAGTATATACATATCTCCTAACTCATTGAGGGAGGAAGGAAGGAAGGAAGGGAGGAAGGAAGGAAGGAAGGGAGGAAGGAAGGGAGGGAGGAAAGAAGGAAGAAAATATTTCCATATTTTTACATGTCAATCATAATGTAATAAAGTGGTTTTAAGCATACTCTCATTCTCTTATCCTATGATGATAGATGCTTATTATATGTATCCATTCTTTCACTCAGTAAAGAACTTTGTCCTCTAGGGTCTTGGTAACACAGAGAAAGACTGCAGGGGCCATGAAATATCTCTTCAAGCCATGGTGAATCGTTCTACTCCTGGGAAATGGGTCATAAAGTTGAGATACAGATTGATTTCATATTTTCAACTTATCTGTGTGTTCTAAGGACAATAAGGCACTGAAAATTCAATAATACAAAACCCAGACAAGGAAAAATTCTAGGACTTTGCATGATTGATTTCCAGAGTGAATACACAGGAATTAATTTCAAATACAGTGCTCTAGGACCTTTATCACTTTTTCAGTAATATACTAACATCACAATATTTTAGTTCCCCCTTCCTCCTTTCTTGTATTCTTTCGTCCTTTCCTTCCTTCCAACCCCTTCCTTTACATTTCTGAAATACATCTTTCTTTCCTACCTCATAGCCTGAGGCTCAAGCAGTGACACTAATGAATATTTTTCTTACTTTTTATGGGAGTTTCATTTTTGTGATAGCTGGTGGGTGTGATACTTTTTCTCTAAATTGCGAACAGGTTGCTGAGCTGTTCTGTGATAAACGGCTATAAGTGCAGCAATTAAACCTTGAAATAGCCCTGCTGTGTTTTGCCACTGCTGATTCTACAGGCCCAACTGGGCATATAATGTCCTCTGTCACTGGGGCAGGTCCCCTTACTTCAGTCTGTCAGGTGTTTAGCATCTTTCCATTTACCTGTGCAGTAACGGCCCTAATAGAGCCGGTTTTAACAGCAGCCCATTTAAATTTTATGAAACATACTAAACAGGGTAACAAAGGATATAAAGAAAAGGTATTAGATAGAGTTAACACAACAGAAGAAACGTTAGTGGGAGTGAAATTTAAAATTTTCTTTCATGTCCCTAAAAAGATAAAATGATCTCCTAGGTGGAATTTGTTTACACAAGAGGTGAAGCTTTAAGGTCAACTGCATGTTAAGAATTTCCTACCCTTATTAGAGCCACTGTATCGAATGCAGAGCCACTCTGTTAAGTACAATGTTATCTTGACTACTTAAAGCTGCTTTCAAAATGGAAACAAAAGACATTGAGGGAATTAAAAACAAAAAGGATGTTTGTGATCGTGTTCTCCATCAGGAGATGAGGTGAGAGAATACGCTTAAACTAGAATTGAGAACATTTTAAGAATTTTACCAAGAAATATGAAAAGGTTGGTAGGAATTACTCTTCCATTCAAACGTCTTCATGTTCTGGTCGAAAGCCCACTGGTATTGTAAGCTGAGTAGTATCGATGTGTCTCTAATAAGTATTTAAATTTTTTTTTTAATCTTTACTTATTTTGAATTTTTTTTTCCACGTTTTTATTTATATTTGGGACAGAGAGAGACAGAGCATGAACGGGGGAGGGGCAGAGAGAGAGGGAGACACAGAATCGGAAACAGGCTCCAGGCTCTGAGCCATCAGCCCAGAGCCCAACGCGGGGCTCAAACTCACGGACCGTGAGATCATGACCTGAGCTGAAGTCGGAGGCTTAACCGACTGCGCCACCCAGGCGCCCCTAATCTTTACTTATTTTGAAAGAGAGACAGAGTGTGAACAGGGGAGGAGCTGAGGGGAGGGAGACACAGAATCCGAAGCAGTCTCCAGGCTCTGAGCTGTCAGCACAGAGCTTGATGCTGGGCCCGAACCCATGAACCGTGAGATCATGACCTGAGCCGAAGTTGGATGCCTAACCGACTGAGCCACTCAGGCGCCCCTCTCTAATAAATATTTAAATATTAATTGTGATTTTAAAGAGATATCGAGGTCATTTAATAAACATTAAGGACGTTTGTAACGAGGGGGACTAAGACACATAAATCAAAGGATGTGGAGAGCAAACGAATTTTCTAAACGTATTTTGAGGGTTTTGGTTTTTCACTCTTGGACCTTACCTACCGGTTTGCAGACCATCCAGGCCGCTCAAGTGAATAACTGGTTCTCCTTGTTTAGATACAAATGGTTGTAGATTCGGTCATGTTTCTGTTTTTGCCTTAACGAAGCACTGATCCCGTTTATCCAATAAATCCTTTGTTCTTGTGTTCAAACTTACATATCAACGTGTAACAACATTGAAATACCATTGCAATACCATTGTTGGGGGAAGTGATACATATTGGCTGATCTCAGGTCTTAGTGACATTAGAGAAAGAGTTCAGCTTTCACATAAAGGTCACTAAATTCCTGAGTTTACCATTATGGGTTAAATATTCTGCTAATTAGAAGATCTCATTTACTTTAAGAAACACGTTTTAATACAGTTTTGATTTTAAGCATAATCTGAAAAAATTTTTGTCAGTTTTCACTAAATATAAAGTTTGGGGAGCCCAACTTGAAGCATTAAGTTCGTTGAGTCTGTGACTGTCTTCTCTGAACTGAAAATCATTTCAGGATTCAATGTGCGGTCCTGTCACTCAGCTCTGTTTCCATACAGAAAACTAATATTGAATATCGTACCCAGTAGACTTACTTTAATTGCATAGGTCATGATTTTTTAACGAACATAACTGGAATATATTGGATCGAGCCAAGGAAAATCTCAGAAAATGAGATATACCTTATATAACACTATCGTAATATTCAACTGAAATTACAATATCTGCAAGGGATTCATATAGAATTCTAATTTAGTGGAAATTCTCACCCAAGTAGAACAGGGAAACCGTATGACCTCTTACCCTACCTTCCCCGAAGACTTGTTCTCACCAGTTATTTTTTAAACCACAACTTCCACCAGACCAGAGTGTGATTTTCTAAGCTTTTCAAGTAAATCCTCATGGATCTGACAGTAATGATGAAAATAAGTCATTGTAATCAATTTTGTGGAATGTGTTCTACATAAATAAATGTTCAAAATACTGTGGATTTCCCTTTAATACCTAACACGAAGAAACTTCCAAACACGATGTGCACATTGTGTGAAACAAACCCTGTGGGTTCAGGGGAACGCTCCGAGGATTCAATACCGACAGGATCATCGCATTTGAACATTTTATTCTAGCCCTTTGACACTGGTCTGATAATTATTCTCACTGGAATCTAAGTTCTCGAGATGTTTCCGAAAGGTTACGTGAGTTAAAGTGTGCAAACCCTAATGGCTATGGTTTGCCAACATAATTAAAGCCAGCTAAAGAAATCGGACCAAGGGGCTGAATTTCAAGCACCTATCCAAACTTTCAAAACCAAGGATTATGGGGGTTATACTTGAGAACACTACTTTGTCGATGCAGATGATCGTAATAATAATTTGGCATTTACGGAGCGCCTGTCTTACACCAAGCACTATGACCCGTGATGTACCAATGTCATCTCATTGAATCCTGGCTTTAATTCTTTATGAGTAGAGTTATTTCCACATGGAAGCCTGGCGAGCACACACACACGTCATTTGCTGGAAAGCTGGCACACCGGTTGCTGAGCCCAGGATTGTCCGACCTTATAGTCTACAGTCTCCATCCTGGGAGGGGGATGGTTTTCTAAGCTTTTCAAGTACAATCTCATGTATCTACCAGTAATGATGAAAACAAATCATTCTAATCAATTTTGTGGAACGTGTGTCTGTGTTTCTGGCTCACCTTCAAACGGATCAGCTGGCCTGAATGTTTTCACAATGAATAATCTGAAAGCCAAAGTTAGTGGCCCCGCGGATTTGGCACTGGATCGATCCGCAACTATTTTAGTCATTATGTTTTATGGAAAAAAATCCTCTACTTTTATTACTTCCTGTATCTAGATCAGACTAAGAGAACGTGCATGTCTTTCCCAGAGTAAGTACAATTCCTATTAAGGGCATACGAAAATAATAGCGGAATATCTGAAACCACTCCAACCTCAGTAATAAGGAACCGGTTGACTAAAGGATATTTTTTTTTTCAACGTTTATTTATTTTTGGGACAGAGAGAGACAGAGCATGAACGGGGGAGGGGCAGAGAGAGAGGGAGACACAGAATCAGAAACAGGCTCCAGGCTCTGAGCCATCAGCCCAGAGCCTGACGCTGCGGGGCTCGAACTCACGGACCGCGAGATCGTGACCTGGCTGAAGTCGGACGCTTAACCGACTGTGCCACCCAGGCGCCCCAGGAACTGGTTGACTAAAATAGAGTTCATCTACAAGATAAAGTACTATGCTACCATGAAAACATATAAGGAATGACATTTAAGTAATGTTGTGGAATGGGTTCCAGGTTGAATGATAGCTGTGTATATGGTTTGCTCTGTATTTCCAAGGGAGATGAAGATCTATCTATACACACACACACACCCCCAACATGCATACACATATACATGCTTTCATACATATACACACACGGTATATAAACGATACACACTCACATGCACAAATGTGTACCTACATATATACAGACATACCTATTTTTTTGTTAGGAAAAATGAAGGGGGCGATTGGGTGGCTCTGTCGTTATGCGTCCAATTCTCGATCTCAGCTCAGATCGTGATCTCACGGTTGGTGGGTTCGAGCCCCGCTGCTTGGGATTCTCCCTCTCTTTCTTTCTCAGCTCCCACCTCACGCACACGTGCATGTGGGCACATGCTGTCTCTCTCAATGTAAGTGAATAAACTTAAAAAAAGAAAGAAAAAATAAAGGAAGCATATACTGTAAAATTTAAAAGAGAATAGTTACCAATGGGAAGGATATAGGGTAGAAGGGGCAGAGGTGAAGATATATCTTCTTTTGTATATTTAATCTTAAAACCAAATGAATATTTTACACAATCATCAAACAAAACTAAGACAAATAGTAATCAGCAACTGAAAGCAAAATGAAAACGAAAATGATGGGCATAACTGTGTATTGAGTTGGTGGCATAACCACAGGGAGAAACTCTATTAAATAATTTTTTAATGTTTATTTTTGAGTGAGAGGGGGCGGGGCAGAGGGAGAGGGAGACACAGAATCCGAAGCAGTCTCCAGGCTCCGAGCTGTCAGCACAGAGCCCGACACGGGGCTCGAACCCAGGAACTGTGAGATCATGACCTGAGCCGAAGTCAGACACTTCACCAAATGAGCCCCCCAGGCACCCCTAAATAACTTTAAAGTAGTAATTTTACCTGACTTAAAGTGGTTCTCAAGCAAGAATGAGAGAAGAAAAAGGGGAGATACCTTTATAAGACAGGAAGACAGAGGAATGTAAGAATAGCCAGAGCAAGTGATAGAGTCAGGGGAGAACATACATTCACATACATATACATATATACACACATACATACATATATCCTATATATAGAACACATGTTAACATACACATACACACCTATATTCCGTAGATAACAATATCTACATATCTACATATATGCACACATATATACAACCTATATATGACACATATTAACATATATACACACATATATATTATATATAGCAATATTTACATATATACACACATACATACATATATCCTATATATAGAACACATGTTAACATATACATACACACCTATATTCCATAGATGACAATATCTACATATCTACATATATGCACACATATATACAACCTATATATGACACATATTAACATATATACACACATATATATTATATATAGCAATATTTACATATATACACACATACGTATATACAACCTCACGCATATTAACATATATATGTATATACATACACACATATATTCTATATGTAACATATAGAACGTATGTACACATATACGTACACAATGTATGTGACATATGTAACGTATATTTACATATAGACGTCTGTACACATAGAGATGTACATATAGATCAAAATATATGTATGTTTTGGGTGACCCTATATAGTTTGGATGACACTAAAGTAAGAGGGATTTTTCACTGATGACCGGCTCACAAACAGTTTGACTTTTGGCAAGTAATTGAATCTCTCTTGTTTTTCAGTTGTGAAATAGGATAAAATCTTGCTCACAAATTTGTAATCAAGATGAAATTACATAAGGTACCATCTGCTGAGTGCCTAGGAAGGGGTCTGGCTTGCACAGTCTCTACAAATATAAGTCTTTGTTCTGGCCTTTTTTCCTTTAATCCATAAACCAACACATAGCGGCCGCACGTATCTCCAGGGTGTGCCAGTGTGTGAGAAGCACCAGGATGCACAGACACAACTCGCCTTGGGTCCAGCGGGTCCCGAGGAGGGTCGTGGTCTTCTGGGAGAGAGTCAGGTCAGTTCAGGTTAATTGGTTACCACATCCAATCTGTTGGCCCTTCTAGGGTTTCCCTCTCAAAAAAAGTCACCTTTCCATATCAACAGATGTGCTTTAGATTTTACTTCTCCTGCCACCTTACAGCGACATGTGGTTATTTCCTCCCAAAGCCTATCAAAGGCATTACTATATCCGTTATGGAGTTGCACAAACAACTTTTAGATGTTAAGTGATTTGATCAAAACCCAGTCTTCTTATCCTGGTCTGATAGGACCCCTGGTCCTGGGTCCATGTTTCCTGGGTGAGGCTGATGTGTCCAGAAATGGGGGGCTGGTTGGGCTGAGTGGACCCTGGAGCTTGTCTCTCCTTCCCAGTGGTCCAGGGGCTATGTCCCTACCATGTGGGGCTAGACTTTTTCTGGCTTCAGAATTCAATTTTCTAATAATCTCTTCAAATTCAGGGTTCAACTATATCATTCAATGTACTAGGTGTCTTCAATTGTTTTACTTCAATTGTTTTCTTCCTCTTTTTAATTGATTAAAAAAAAATTTAAACCACCTTTGCTGTCTTCTAGTACAGTCAATTTCCCAAAAATCACAAGTAGCTTTTTTTTAAGAATTGAGAAGAGCAGAAGTGTCAAAAACAAACCCAAGATATCCCTCTTCATTTCTTTGATCTGTTCTTTTCAAGTGAAAAAAATCATGAGATAAAAATGTTTGCAACTGAAGAAAATCAGGAGGTGCCTGCGTGGCTCTGTCAGTTGAGCATCTGACTCTTGATTTCAGCTCATGTGACGATTTCACAGGTTCATGGGTCTGAGCCCCCATAGGGCTTTACGCTGCCAGCACAGAACCTGCTTGGAATTCTCTACCTCTCTCTCTGTTTCTTCCCTGCTCATGCTCTCTTTCTCTCAAAAATAAATAAATAAATAAACTTAAAAAAAATAGCAATATAGTATCCTTATATTGTCTATAAAAATTTGAATATGTATTTCCATGATGCTCTTTTTATCTTTTCTATGGGTGAGGGCCAAACTCTTTATGAGAATTTACATTTAAACTAATTTCAACCATTGAAATAGGGAATACTGGTTAACATCACAGCACTAATAAAAATATAGTTGCCATGAATTTATAGTTAATTATAATTATTCTCATTTTATAATTCCCTAGGTGTAATATAGCAAATACATTAGTTTATAGTACCCAGGACAGGCTATAACTCTGGGAACACTGGGAGTCTATGGAATAGAGCATCTGGGAGGTCATGTGGGCCACCACAAGGAAGAGTCACCACCAAGCTCGGTCCTGGCACAGCACTCGTGGCACCCAGCCATGCCAAGACCAAGGGCAGCCTCTTTCTACAGATGGATCAGCTGGTTGGGGGCTGGGGGGGACTTCAGGGTGCAAATGTCACTCTAGACCCGAGTTAAATGAATTTTAGATGTGACAGTATATATTCCCGCATGAGACTATTTAAGTCAGAGTGCCTGGAAAAGTTGGCGGATCAGCTTTAGTTTATTATTCAATAAAATGTTGTTTTCCTATTGTCAGGTGGAAATAGGACCTTGTCATAGAAAAGTATGTGCTGTTATACCAATAAAGTGAAACTCACGATTGAAAATATATAGGGTCTATTAAATTGTGCCTGGGACACATGTAACATGGGAAGAAGGCATTTAAACACATATCTCACACTTAAAAAAATGTATCCAGAGGTTACGTGTCTTTCTATATGAGGGTATTCTATTTTTTTTAAATGCTTATTCTCATTTTCCCACAGTCCCATACTCTTAGATTATGCCGAATGTTACAGATGAGCCTGTGGTTCACTGCCACACCATTGAAACTTACTAGTAAGGGGTCTCCAAAGCTTTTCAGAAATCAAAGTTAAAGCAGACACCATATTTTAATTCATACTCAAGACCCCTTCTCATTATTCACATTCACTTTGATAAACCATCTTCCAACATTACAGGGTAGAAGTGTTCTTTATGTTTCAGGGGATTTGAGTGATTGCAAATAGATTTTCTAGATGTGTGACAGATTGTCAAAATTTTAGCATATGGGATGACATGCCAGAACGTGAGCCAGGCCATTTTTGAGAAACCCCCGAGTTTCCTCAGCTCAAATAATTTCTGTTCGACGATTCCGTGCCTTCCTGTAAAGACAAAAGTAGCATCTCTGATTTCCATAAGCATAACTTTTATATTGTGTTTCTTTAAGTCTTAACGACAATATTTGACTACAGGTAGAAAATACAGAAAAGTTATTAACAGTCTAGCTCACCATTGGTCATCTCTTTGGTGGGAGACAATAGATTTGCCGTAGTATTTATTTTGGAATTTCTTTGCCCTGTGATTGTTTCTGGAAAAGGTGAGGTTAGGGTTGTTCATCATTTGTAAGGACATACTAAAGCAGTGGACATGTGGTAGCGTGATGCTGATGTTTTGTCAACCTTCTGGGAGATAAAGGAATACTTCCAGTCTCAAATTCCATGATAAGTCCAAAGCCTTCACAGTTTCATCAGACACCCAGGGACCTCCATTCCCATGGCCCCATGGTTTGGGATTCTTCTCTTGTGCCTTTGTGGTCTCCAGGTTGCCCTTCAGTGACTCAGACTTCAGCTTCAATACTTCTCCAAATGGGCCACCAACGGTCCCCTCAAATAAAGAAGACTGCTGACCAGGTGGACCTCAGCTACAGCTCTGTAGGGAACTGGGGGGAGGAACTTTACACCAAATGACACGGGAAATGGTCAACAGTTCCACCTGGACATTTTGGTGCTGACTGGTCTCATTCTGACACTCCAGCCACTGGAACTGCTCTCCATCCTTCGTCTACCTTGATAACTGCTAAATCAATTCAGGAATGAAAACATTTATTATGGGTGTTCATGCAAACGCATGAACTTGTCTTAAGTTGTATATATTTAAAATATAAGACATTGTCATTTCTACTTGGAGAAAAGTGGAAAACATAGACTTTTTGTAAAACGTATTCAAGCCTACATGTTTTTTTTTGCTATGATTACCTTATCTACTGCTAACTTCACTGTTTAACCTGGAAAGTGATGCTGATATGTAGTCAAAAGTTATTCCATTCAGTCCTTTATCATGCCTTCCCAGCTCACTTATGCCTTTTAATACGGCAAACAAAATGTCATGCACTTGAGAAATCTGTCACTAAAACAGACTGTCCAACTGTGGCTTTATTGCTTTTTATATTACTCTGGAGAAGTTTAAAGAAAGATTTGGAAAGAAATAATAAAGAGCTCCCATATATAGTTGTCTCAATAAAATATTATTTCTCTAAAAATAGGCCTTTTTGGGAATATGAATTTCATATAAAATGTCTACTTTACTAAAACATGTATAATTTTTAAATAATCTACCTCAGATACTGTATGTGTTTTGGCTTTCACGTGTTCTTTTAGATAAATGTTCTCTTTCCTCAAATGCAATAAAATGGAAGATTCTGTGTGATTCCAATACACAAGCAACATATTCCTGTAGAAGACCAGTTTGACACTTAAAAAAAAATTTGTTTGGATTATATACTTTATTCATGTTACAAGTCTAAGGGAAAGTACACGTTTGGATATGTATTAACAGAAATAAAAGCACATATCCACACTCAATTTACTTTTTGTCTTTAACTGGCCAGCTCATATCAGTGTCTAAGAAACTGTAAAATTAGCTCAAAACAAAGTTCTTTCCAGGAAAAGAGGTGAGGAATTTCATATATTACGAACCATCATTTTTTTTTTTATGTGGGCACAGTCCAAATTCAGCAGAGAAGGAATAGTAGGAAGTGTGCACAGGGTCAGGTACACTGGGTGGCTCCCCGAGAGCCAGAGATCTGAGCAGGCTGTCTGGCCCCAGCCCAGGGGACCCTGTGGATGCAGCAGGGGTGAACACAGGGCCTAGTTTCAGAAGTTGTTGAATTCTGAGCTTGAGAATTTGAAATCAATCTGCAGGCCTGGGGGAAATTATTAAATATATGACGTGGGGAATATCAAAGCGACACCCCAGAACGACCAGGCAGAGCTTATGAAGCCGGAGAAAGAGTGGAACAGGGGGAGGAGGGCAGGGGGACAGGTCCATCGGCCAGTTCATCAAGATGGGGAACATTTCCCGATTTATCTGTACAGTTATTCTCAGCTCATCCTTTTCAGTGTCATCCTTTGAACTTGTTTCACACCGACCATGAAATGGTAGCATCTGTCTATAATTTACAGGTAAATCAGTGTAGACGCAGAGTGAGGGATTGCCCACCACTGTTTCTGGAGGTGATTATGACCGGAAGGCGCACATTAGGTCAGTGGGGGAAGATGGGGAGGACAGGACACAGACAGGAAACATTCTCCAGGTGGAGGGAGTGACTTTTGCCTACGGACAGTGGTGAGGGCTGGGTTGCCAGCAGGATGAGAGCTGTGAAGCCCAGAACTGATAGGTTCTTCTTTTTTTTTTTTTTTTTAAATATCAGAGTTTTAAAAATGTTTATTTATTTATTTTGAGGTGGGGAGAGGCAGAGTGAGAGAGGGAGAGAGAGAATTCTAAGCAGGCCCCGCGCTCAGCACAGAGCCCAACACGGGCCTTGACCTCACCAAGCGTGAGATCATGACCTGAGCAGAAATCAAGAGCCACCCAAGGCACCCCAGAACTCATAGCTTCTTAGAGTGCAGGCTGTCAGGACTCCTTGATCACGGAATGAGATGGTTCTTCTACGTTCCTCTTGCACCAATTGTTACAAAGCTACAAGTGAATGCGTTTACAAATGGGCGCACCTCTATTTGTGCAAGACGAGGGCACTGTGATTAGCTTTACCTAATGTCCCAAGCCGAATTTAAGGTTTGTAGTTATTTAGTTACTTATTTATTTATTTATTTTTGTCTGTTTGTTTTTTGTTTGTTCTGGTACATTCCCAAAACTAAGTCAGATGTATTAAACTCTAGGAAAATGCAGTTAGTGTGAACTTGCTCCTTCCAGGAAAACAAATAACAAAGCTAGTTAAAAGACAGCTGATTCTTCACTTTAAGAAGGGATTTTGACTTTTGGCTGCTTTTATGTGGTGAACTTCCCCACTACGTCAAAATGCACTTCAATTTAAAAGACTGCAATTTGCATAAAATTCTCCAGGGGTAGATTCTGAGAGATCCTTCGCTACTGAGCCTCCAGGTGTGAATACATTTAGGATTCTCGTCTAACTGTGAGAGGACATTAAACATCATGCTCACTGCAGAGATCATTTGATCTACGTTTTTCTCTTCTAGGGTATCACATACACACATTACATGCACACATTGCACAAGATGGCTTATAAGGGAAAAGCTAACAAAGCTGGAAGAGTTAAACTGTCAGTTGAAAGAGCTAAGTGAGTGAGTACTGATGGTATCAGAAAATAAAGCGCATCAATTCTTGGTGCAACAGAATGTTTTTGACAACGGGAAGAAAGACCTACGTGGAAAGAAAATTGTCACAATAATTTTTTACTATCAGGACAAGATGGAAGAAATCTGCGTTGCTTCCCAATTCCTCCAAATTCTGAGTCTGACACCACCCAAGACGTGAACCATTACAACAAAATTAACACATAACCTCAACTATCTCCTTATCAGTGGCCTCCCACTCCTCAACTCATGCAATTATGAGTTGTTTTTTTCTCATCAGCACCTAAAAATTTCCAAGTTGGGCTCAAACAATTCTGTGGTTTTAGCAAATGCAACAGCTCAGATTGTTGGAAGACTGCACTTGACCTCTGTGCAGAGACATCAATTCCCTACATCTAACACTAAAAGCCCACCCATCCAACATTTCATAGGACTGCCCTTCCAGAACGGTTCTGAGGATGTTCCAATTAGGTTTTATAAGAAATTATTGCTGAAAAGGTCCTGGAGTCCCCCTTCTCTATTTTTTCCATCACACTCCAGGCTTTAAAAAATCTATTACAAAAGGCACCAATAAAGTTTCATTGCAAAGGAAAAATAAAGGAACGAAACACGTCCACCCTTAATGTTGTCCCAGAATTATGCCTTTAACAGCAATATTAATACTGTTTGCACCTGATGTCTTGGATATCCTTTGGGAGGGCTGGGATCAAAGCTGGGGTTAGTCTACTTTCTTTTTAAAGTTTCTATTTTCATTCCAGTGATTTAACATCCAGCATTATATTAGTTTCAGGTGTACAATATAGTAAGTCAATACTTCTACATGTCACCCTGTGGTTATCACAAGTGCATTCCTTAATCCTCCTTGCCTATTTCGCCCTTCCCCCCCACTCCCCTCCCCTCTGGTAACCATCAGATTGTTCTGTATAATTGAGAGTCTGTTTCTTGCTCTCTCTCTTTCTCTGCTTCTCCCCCTTGTTTGTTTTGTTTCTTAAATTCCAAATATAAGTGAAATCATATTGTCTTTCTCTGACTGACTTATTTTGCTTAGCATTATCATCTCTAGCCCCATTCATTTGTTGCAAATGACAATATTTCATTCTTTTTTATGGCTGAATAATATTCCAGTGTGTGTGTGTGTGTGTGTGTGTGTGTGTGTGTGTGTGTGTATAACATCTTCTTTATCCAGTTTTCAGTCAACGGACACTTGAGTTGCTTCCATATCTTGGCTATTGTAAATAATGCTGCTATAAATGCTGGAGTGCATGTATTCCTTTGAATTAGTGTTCTTGTATTCTTTGGGTAAATAACTAGTCGTGTTATTGCTGGACCATAAGGTAGTAGTTCTATTTTTAACTTTTTGAAGAACCTCCATATTGTTTTCCACAGTGGCTGCACCAGATAAAGACACCACTGAAAAAGAGAACTATAGGCAAATATCCAGGATTAACATAGATGTAAAAATTCTCTATAAAATACTAGCGAACTGAATTCAACAATACATTAAAAAAATCATTCACCACAATCAAGACGGATTTATTCCTGGGTTGTCAGGGTGGTTCAACATTTGAAAAGCAATCAATGTGACACATCACAACAATAAGAGAAAGGATAAGAACCATATGATCATTTCAATAGATGCAGAAAAAAAAATTTGACAAAGTTTAACATCCATTCATGATAAAAACCCTCAACAAAGTAGGTTTAGAGGGCATGTACCTCAACATAATAAAGGGCATATATGACAAACCCATAGCTAACATCATATTCAATGGGGAGAAACTGAGACCTTTTTCCCTAAGGGCAGGAACAAGACAAGAATGTCCACTCTCACCACTTATATTAAACATAGGACTGGAATTCCTAGCCACATCAATAAGACATGAAAAAGAAATAAAAGGAATCCAAATCAGTAAGGAAGAAGTAAAACTTCCACTATTTGCAGATAATATGGTACTATACACAGAAGACCCAAAAGATGCCACCAAAAAACTGCTGGAATAGATACAGGAGTTCAGTAAAGCCACAGGATATAAAATCAACATACAGGAATCTGTTGCATTTCAATACACCAATCATGAAGCAGCAGAAAGAGAAATTGAGGAAAACAATCTCATTAATAATTGCACCCAAGATGATAAGATACCTAGGAATAAACCTAACCAAAGAGGTGAAAGAACTGTACTCTGAAAACTATAAAGTGCTGTTGAAAGAATTCCACACGACACTGGAAACAGATGGTATTTCTTATCCCTCCGTTTTTAAAACAAGTAGCAAGAGAGAGAACTTCTCTTCTTTCTTGCTTTGAGGCAAAATATCCTCACCACTGGTGAACAAAAGCAACGTGGTTAACACTGGCCTATTTTTATTTTAGGAAGTAAATACTAAAGTGCAGAAAGAAAAACTATTTGCATCCATTTCATTAGTGTCATTCCTGGATTGTTGAGTGGAAGCCAGTCTCCTCTACATAAACACAAAAAAGAGGAATAACTTTCCTCCTCAGTATTACAGGAGGAAATGTATATTAATCATACTTTGAAGGAAATAATAAGTCCTGATTAACTCGGATAAACTCCAGGAATGATAATGGGTCCATATGAAGAAATGTATTAATATAGCCCATCAGATTAATAGGGATAAAGGAAAAATTCTAAGCTCATCTACATAGATGCAGAAAATGTGATGATTTTCAATTTTTAAGACATATTACACACATTAATATTAAAACACTCAATAAAATAGGAGTTGGTGGGTGTGTTGGCATGTATATGTATATATATGTATATGTCAATACACATATATAATTACACAGAGAAAAGTAATTAAAAGGCACAGGATTTAGAATAAAAAAGTAGAACTATCTACATTCACAGGTAATATGATTTTATATTTTAAAAATTCACAAGAACCAGTGGATTATTCATACAAATAACAAGAAAATTTAGTGAAATAGCATATTACATAATTAATGATCCATTTATAATAATCAATAGCTATACATATTCATATATGTAAAAGAAATAGAAAACAATAGATTCATTGATAATATCACAAATTAATACATAAGAAAGTAAAATAGCCAGGCACAAAGTGAAATTTGAAACTAAAATATCTTAAAAGACATGAATTATCTATGAACACAAATGAAACCATCCCATGTCTACTTTCCCACTAGACAACTTGCGAGAATATGGCCCTCTTCTCCTACGCCTCCGTCCCACTGGGTCTTGGCATGGCCCGCTTGAGAACACGGTAAATCCTCAATAAAACTTGTTGAATAAATGGATTATTGGGTGCTCATGTGTAAATACTTCAGCATTGAAGTATTCAGGAAATGTGAAATGATTAAAGTTTTATATACCATAAAAAAGCCTGGCACTGTGTCATTGAGATTTCCTTGAGATAAGAATTATTCTTGCAAATCTATACATATATATCTCGTTTGGAAAAGAAAATGATGGAGTTTTACAAGTTACACATGTTGTGCATATTTACATACTAATTATGTGTATTGCACATACACAATACACAATACACAACAATTTCTTCCTTATATAGTTAGCTTTATTCTAAATTTCCTTTAAATAGCAAGTAGCTCTGTTAAGTTAAAGTATTTCTCAATTGAATAATAAAATTTAACCTGGTTTATACTCAGCTTTCTGGTTCTGGGATAGAGTGACATGTATTTTTTTGCATCTCACTGAAATATTCGAAAGTCTAAGATATTGAGATCAAATCTCCCAGGGTGTCCTGGTAAAAACTTTATAGGAGAATTATGCTCTGGCTGTGACCCATTGTCTGTGAATCTCAACCTTCTTTGGTAGTTATTTAAGGAGGTAATTAAGGTTGATGAGATTGGAAGGACAGACCCCAAATTCCATAAGACTAATCCTCTTAAAAGTGGGTGCACAGGGAAAGGTCATGTGAAGACACGAGGAGAAGGAGGCTGTCTGCAAGCCAGAAGAGGGCCGTCACCAGAGACCAACCCTGTGGATACCTTGATCTTGGACTTACAGCCTCCAGAACTGTAACACAGAAATTTCTGCTGGTTAAGATACTGCCTAACCTATGGTATTGTGTTATGACAGGCCAAGCAAGATAATACAGATTTTGTTTTCCATGTCACCAGAAAATCCCTCTTATTATAAAATTAGTGTTGGTTTTTTATCATTTCACAAATGTTTATTGTTCAAATCCTTCATCGCACACACTGGAGAGAAAAAGCAGATTGAGGTCTCTGTCCTTTAAGAGCGTATATCCCGGAAGAGAGGTGACATCTCAGGGCTCCTTAGCAGCCTCCAGCAGCCAACCCCCTCATCCTAACTGCTAACTGAAAACGTTATCTCACAGTAAAACTGATTTGCACTTCAGAATCCTCCTTAACACAGTACAACTACCAAAGGATAGAATTAAGAATGTTCTAGGAGAAACTTGCTGGTCCAGTGCTATATACAGAGAGGCCTGGGAAGTGAGATGGCTTGGGAGCACTAACCACACCCATAAATTCAAAGAAAAAAAAAAATCACAAAAGTCATAAAAGAAAGTCTGTGTGAGCATTTGTCTGCACAGGATAATAAGGAAGCTAAGTAGGCTTTGGGGCACCTGGGTGGCTCAGTTGGTTGGGCTTCTGACTTTGGCTCAGGTCGTGATCTCACAGTTCGTGAGTTCGAGCCCCACATCGGGCTCTGTGCTGACAGCTTCAGCTTTGGATCCTCAGTCTCCTTCTCTCTCTGCCTCTCCTCCTCCTCTCTCTCTCCCTCTCTCTCTCAAAACTAAAAAAAATACATTAAAAAAAAAAGAGGTAAGGTCTTAAAAACAGTATTCAATAATGTCTTACTCTTTTTCAATGAAAAAATATTACCTTATGAAACATACATGATACCAATTGAGCACAATTAAAAATACCAACCATTCACATCTTTTTTATTACTATCAATAGTCATAAATTATAGCTCTAGCTGACAACGGACCTACCAACAATGCATTTAAAGTAGTACATGTTTCTGGCATCTTGCCTTGGAACAATGAAAGATAATATAAAAACACTGTCATAATAATGACTGGCGAGGATACTTCCATTTCAACCAATGAGTAAAAAAGCAAAGTCTTGACTCCATTGCTTCTATGGTATGTCACAGCTTTCTGTTTAAAAATTTTTGGTTTTGTGGGCAATCACTAACTTATGTCTATTTTTCATTCTTAATGAAAATTACAGAATGATAAAATTCAACATCTGGTGCATAAACAAAAAACTAAAAATAAGGGCTCAATTAAAAAACAAAGGGGCCCCTGGGTGGCTCAGTCAGTTAAGCATCCTACTTCGCCTCAGGTCATGATCTCACAGTTTGTGGGTTCAAGCCCTGTTGTTGGGCTCTGTGCTGACAGCTTGAAGCCTGCTTCAGATTCTGTCTCCCTCTCTCTCTGCCCCTCCCTCCCCTACTTGCACTCTGTCTCTCTCTCTTTCAAAAATAAACATTAAAAAAATTTAAAAAAAAGCAAAAGAAAACAAACTTAGCAGTGTATACTATCAAACAGACCCTAATTCAAGATCTAAAAGAATAGGCATAATATTTTATATTTATTAAAATAATAATATTCTAAAAAGTGTTATCAGTCATTAACTTTATTCAGTTATTAACATAAAATTAAAATATTAAAGACCACATTTAAGAGAAATAAAAGGAGATTTTTGCCAAAAGCACAACATATCTATCTTGGGAACCCAGGTTAATAAATTATGCAAACATATTTAGAATACAGGGGATTTGAAAAACACTTCTACCTGGTAAGCAAATAGCATATATTGTTATTTTAGATTCAGTCATGTAAGAACAAAGTTTACTCACATATACATAGATGGTTGAAAAAACGATCGCACATTTTTCTTGCAATAGAAGAAAGAAGAAAATTCCTCAGGCTGCCATCACTAGGTCATACACAATAAAGCTTGATTATAATAAAAAGATAAAAAAAATAGTCTGAAATTTATAAACTTACACATTTCAAAATAGCTCTTTTTAGAAGAGAAATTCAAATGAGAAATTAAAAGTCACTTATAAATGAACAAGAATTAGAACACTAATTCTCAAAATCTTCAAAACTTTGTCAAAGGAGAGTGCAGCCGAACATTTTTAATTGCAAATACATTCACTACAAAACAACAAAGAAGGACAAGAAGCTAAGACAACAACATACAAAGCTAGAACATACCATTAAATAAAGCAAAAGAAAAGAAACAATTTTTCAAAAACGGATAGTGATTTTAAGTTACGTGAAAATGAAATGGACCTAGGGGAGCCAACATGCCTGCACGAATAAAAATAAAATCTCAATACTTAACGAACAATAATCAAGACTTAGTAAAAGCTTGGGGCGCCTGGGTGGCGCAGTCGGTTAAGCGTCCGACTTCAGCCAGGTCACGATCTCGCGGTCAGTGGGTTCGAGCCCCGCATCGGGCTCTGGGCTGATGGCTCAGAGCCTGGAGCCTGTTTCCGATTCTGTGTCTCCCTCTCTCTCTGCCCCTCCCCCGTTCATGCTCTGTCTCTCTCTGTCCCAAAAATAAATAAAACGTTGAAAAAAAAATAAATAAATAAAGTAATGTATACTTAAAAAAAAAAAAGACTTAGTAAAAGGCAAGAATTAATAAAACAATATGACATTGATGCAAACATAGACAAACAGACTGATGGAAGAGAATAGATTCCATGCATACACACACCAACACACGCACACACACACCAACACGCACACACACACACTCACAAATGACAAAGTTGGTTCTTGAGATGAAGGATGATTTTTTTTCAGTACGTGGGTCTTTATCAATGATATATCCATATAGATTAAAAAAAGAATCTTGGCCTTTGTCCTATACCTTAGGCAAAACAAATTCTGTGTGAATTATAGATAGAAAAGTGACAAATAAAACAACGAGTCTTCTAGAACATAATGTAGGAGAATATTCTTATGATTTGGAGCAAAGCTTCCTTAAACAGATCATGATAATCAGTAACCAGAAGTATAAAGGTCGATGATATTCAAATTGAGAAAGTGCATTATTAAAATACTATTAAGAGTGTAAAACAGCAAGTTTGGGCTGGAGAAGCGCTTTGTGATGCACATAACTGACCAAGAACGAGTGTCCAAAGTATAAATACATCTCCTGTGCATCAATTAGGAGACATATTTCAATGCAGTTTTATCATTCGAAAAAGCAGCTCTTTTCCAATTTTCATATCAAGGTCATAAAAGCAAGTCAAACCCCACGAGCAGGAAGTGTCTCTGTGGGTTACCATTGGCTGGCAAGCCAACAGCTCTCCCGGATGCTTCTTTTGTAGAAATTGCACGTGAGAACTGTACGTCATCAGATGAATTAAAGGAGCTAATATTTGCAATTTTGTAGATGCAGTCTGGATTTATGTTCTTTATGGTTCTGTCTAGCTGTTCCATAGGGGGAGAATCTAGGTGGTCAAGGGAAGGAGCCAAGAGACCAGTTGGGGATCATTCACTAAGAGATGATGGTACCAGGAGGTAGATTGCACGAGGGAAGGCGAGTAAAAGTGGCGAGATTTGGTCGATACGTTATGGGGTTATGGGAATAGTGGACAGGGCTGATGAGGCACCGGATATCAGTGACAACAAGGGTATTTAACACAGCACAAGCAGTAGAGACTCAGTTTCCCCACCAACTCGCATTTTATTTTGGATATTTTCAAACATTAAGCGAAGCTGAAATAGTTTTCTAATGACGTCTCTCAGAGCCTAAATCTATTTTCTGCCATTAACGTTTTACTCTACTTGTCCGTCAGATTCTCACACAAGAACCAACCCTTCTGTCTTTCCATCAAACGGTTTTTATGCCTTTTAAAGTAAATCACAGTGAACGACACATCTTCCTAAATAGTTTGCATGCATGTAATTAGCTAGATTTCAACATTTGCTTATAGTTTTATATAAATTTTACGTGACACGAAATACGTAAATCGTAAGTGCGGATTTGTTACATGTTGACAAATGCCTACATCTGGGAAAGCATTAATTTTTTTAATAGGATAATGCAATCCTGCAATTCATTATGAGTGAAGCAGCTTATATGAAGTCATAGGTAATTGCTCATAGTACAGAAGAGTTGGCAGGAAAAACTAGAATTTAACATGAGAAGAACGTACCTAAAATTCAGTAACTTAAATCGCCACCTAACGGTGTGCATATTTCTTCAGCTATTTTTTTTATTAGAATGATAAATGTAATGGCTTTTTAAAAATAACTAGAATTCCATGTGGAAAAGATAAGGTTGTTGATTTGATTTATCTATCAATTACTCAATATGTTTAGCCTATACAAGTATTTTTAAAACTCAGGTTAATGAGACATAAAGCTTTAAAGAAAGTCAACCTATTCTCCTGTCTAGACTTGTGATTTATAAAAACCATGATTTTAATTTTTGTTAATTAAAAAGCATGATGTTGAGATTCTGTATGAGAGAGTGTTAGCAACCCAATTACCTGCCACCACTGGTATTTTTTTTTTTTTTTTCACTGCTTGGCTCTTTTTGATTCCCTGTTTTCGATATATAGGGGCACCTGGCTGGCTCAGGTGGAAGAGCATGTGACTCTTGATCTCAGGGTTGTGAGTTCAAGCCCCATGTTGGGCACGGAGCCTACGTAAAAAATGAATCAATAAAAATAGCTACATAAAATGATGTTTATTTAATATTGTGGTAAGAAGAGAAATAGCACCTTTATTAGGAAAAATGGTGCCGGCAATTTTCAACAGTTTTTCCTTCCTGCAGCTGAGACACACAGATCATACAATGTTCCCACAGTTTTCCGCTCAAGACTTACAAACACACACAACTCCAACAACCCCAAGAGGCTTGTGGAAAGGAGGTCAAAGTCAATTTTGTCATATTTTGACAGCCTGGAACAAACAAAATGCCCCATACCATCGCCTTCATCATAAGCACTAAAATTTGGAGCCATTAATCACAGCTGAGATTTGCAGAGAGGTCCTGGGAGTCTCATCATGAAGTCATTTTAAATGTCATCCTGGGAAAATGAAGGGTCTGCCTTAGCATCTCTGAGCATGAGATAATCAGGAAACGATGAAGAAAGATAAAGCAAAGCCAAGAATTGAAGATGTACAGAAGAAGCGTGGGAATGTCTTCTGGAGGAAATAAGGTAAATGCTGTGAAAGAGTAAAGTACAAACAAGCCTCCCACCATCGAAACATCCGACGACTGTATCATCCAGTGGCTTTCTGAGATTGGAGTTTATTTTCCTGCTTTTTTGTTCACTCTGGTTTTTTTTTTTTTCTGCACATTTTTTTTTTTTTGCAGTTTAGTTTTTTTCAGTCTTATTGAGGTACAATTGATTAAAAAACGACAGGCATTTAAAGTACACATTGTAGTGGTCTTATGTACATATAGATTGTGAAAGGGATCCCAGGATCTCATTCGTTAACACGTCTGGTCACATCACATATTGATCTCTTTTTTGGGAGGGGTGGATGTCACTTATGCAGTATAGTGTTTTAACTCTAATCACCTTGTTTTAGAGGCTCAGAACTTTGTCATCTTAGAGCTGAAAATTTGTACCCTTTTACCAATGTCTCCCAATTTCCCCCACCTTTCAGCTCCTGGGCAACCACTTTTCTACTCTGTTTCTATGAGATTGTCTTCACTTAGCATAGTGCCCTCAAGGTCCATCCCACCTGTCCCAAATGTCAGGATTTCCTTCCTTCTCGCAGCTGAATAATATTCCCCTGTATGTATATACCACATGTTCGTCATCCATTCATCTGCTGTGGACACTTGGGCTGCTTTCATATCTTGGCTGCTATAAATGATGCATAATAAACATGGGACTGCAGACATCTTTTCGATATCCTGTTTTGATTTCTGGTGGGATTGCTGGATCATATCATAGTTCTATTTTCAAGTTTTTGAGGAACTTCCATACTGTTTTCCATGGTGACGGCTCCAATTTACATTCCCACCTAGAGAAGTTATTATTTTTTTTAAATTTTTTTTAACGTTTATTTGTTTTTGAGACAGAGAGAGACAGAGCATGAACAGGGGAGGGTCAGAGAGAGGGAGACACAGAATCCGAAACAGGCTCCAGGCTCTGAGCTGTCAGCACAGAGCCTGACGCGGGGCTCGAACTCACAGACCGTGAGATCATGACCTGAGCCGAAGTCGGCCGCTTAACCAACTGAGCCACCCAGGCGCCCCGAGAAGTTATTTTTTTGACATGTTAACTGCAAATAATAGGCCAGCCAAAAAAAAAAAATGAATGAACAAATGAATGAATGAATGAATGAATGGAAGAAAGAAAAGAAGAAAGAAAAGGAAGAAAGAAAGAAAGAAAGAAAGAAAGAAGGAAAGAAAGAAAGAAAAGAAGAAAGAAAGGAGGAAGGAAGGAAGGAAGAAAAAAAGAAAGAAGGAAAGAAAGAAAAGAAGGAAGGAAGGTAGGAAGGAAGAAAGAAAAAAGAAAGAAGGAAAGAAAGAAAAGAAGGAAGAAAGGAAGAAGGAAAGAAAGAAAGGAAGAAAGAAAGAAAGGAAGAAAGAAGGAAAGAAAAGAAGAAAGAAAGGAGGAAGGAAGGAAGAAAAAAAGAAAGAAGGAAAGAAAGAAAAGAAGGAAGGAAGGAAGAAGAAAAGAAAGAAAGAAAGAAAGAAAGAAAGAAAGAAAGAAAGAAAGAAAAAGAAAAGCCCAACATGGTTTACTTTATTTCTTCAGATGTGGGTAATCTTTTGGGACTTTCTTTCCCTTTTCTAGCTGTTGCCACCTCCACCTTCCTGTCACTTTCCCAATCCCTGGCCACATCCTTCCATGCTTGGTGACCACAACGTCCGTGTGAACGGTGGGTAGGACACCCTGGGGGTGAGTGGTAGGGATCTTGGTCCCTTATCCTAGTTAGATCAGTGTTGCTCCCCCCTTCCTCCAGCCCTCTTCGCTTCAAGGTCATGATCAATAATGGCACCACCCCTGAAACATAGACTCCAAGTCACCCCGCCTTCTGATGTCACATCCTTTCATTTGGGGCCAATTCCTCTTCCACTTCCACTTCCGGAACTCTTCGAACTGAATGAGACCGCCCCGTAAAGTGGCCTGTACACTCTCTCAGTACCCGTGCGCACCCTCCCCCTGCGTACCCTCCCGTGCACACACCCTCAGTGATTTCCCCAGTCCTGATCCTCAGCTTCCTTTGAAACCCTGTGAAGGCGGACCGCTGGCCCAGTAGTTGTGCATCTCAAGAGGAATCAGCGAGCTGACCTTGGTGAGCAAGACTTCACCACTAGGTGTCGGGGTTGGGGGAGAGTGTCAGCAAGCCAACGTGACAGGCGCTGCTCCCGGTGACAAAGACCAAAGATGCACAAGCGTTAGATGTTTCACAGTAATGAGACATCGGGTGCACATGTCGACTCACAGACACTGATGGGAGAGAACCACACAGGAGACCCCCAAGTGCTCTAGGCTGATTTAGGTTAGCTGCTGTAGGAACTCCAACATCACTGCCTCTGTCTCTGGCCTTCCGGCCGTTGATGCAGTGACTTCCCTCTGGGCCACATGTTCCAGGCTGTTCCAGGCCGTGTGGTGGTGAATGTGTGCCCAGAGTGGAAATGTGGGAGGTTTGTTCTGATCTTCCCTAAAGTGGTACACAGATGGCCCCGCTGGAGATAAGTACCCTGTGACCCAATCACCGTGCCCCTCACTCTATACAAGCTGGCGGTTCAGGGGGCACCTCGGTGGCTCAGTCGGTTAAGTGGCCGACTTCGGCTCAGGTCATGATCTCATGGTTTGTGAGTTCAAGCCCCACATCGGGCTCTGTGCTGACAACTCAGAGCCCCGAGCCTGCCTCAGATTCTGTGTCTCCCTCTCTCTCGGTTCCTCCCCTGCCCATGCTCTGTCCTCTCTCTCTCTCTAAAATAAACATTAAAAAAATTTTTTTGAAGATCATTTTTTTTTCAAGATCATTTGCCTACCTGTTGCCTCTGCCAGTAGAGTCACCCTGAATGCAACTCTGTGTAGACAGTATGGAGTGGCTTGCTTGGTTTTTCAGGCTATAGGATACATCAGTCATTTTGTTGTCCGTTTCTCTGTCCATTTGACAGAGAAAGACCTATTGCCAAAACTTCAAGAGGGAGAACATAACTCGAAAAGCCAAACCTGTATTATAGTGGTGTTTACTTATATGGAATCCTGCTTTGGAACCCCTGGCAGTTAACGAGTCGAATAATGATTCCCGTATTTGAATATAAAAATTGATTGCAGCATCATAACAAAATCTATGATTTGGCTATTTAAAATAACTACTGGTTATTTAAAATAATTATTTTATAAAGTTTTGCAAACCCTGTTTCCATAAAACAGTCAGTAAAGCTTCTTAAACTCTCTGTCCCCGGAAACCATTGTTTCCTGGATTATTTATTGAGAAGATAAACACACGATGTTTACAATCTCTACTCGTTATAACGCTCTTAAGCTGTAAACTTTTTGTTTCCAATGAGAACATTTGTTTGAATTTTAAGTAACACCCACACCTGTCCTTTCCCCGGTATCATAAGGGAAAAAAAAAAAAGTTTGCTGTGATAACACCTAACATCAGTAGATACTGGATGTAAAGTTTCAGCAGAATGACCACGCTCCGGTGAAGTAGTTTTTCAAGGTAAAATAGTTTTATGTGTTTCGAATGTCTTTCACATTTCACAAAATTCCTCCTTTCCCCAGCAACAACACCCGTGCGCACCACTGCTTACCTTTTCCTGTCTAGCACAACCATAGTTAATATACTCTTGACCTCATCGCATCTCCAGAAAGAAGCAGATTCTAACGGGTCGTTTTTATTTTTTTATTTTTTATTTTTATTTTTTATTTTTTTAAATTTTTTTTCAACGTTTATTTATTTTTGGGACAGAGAGAGACAGAGCATGAACAGGGGAGGGGCAGAGAGAGAGGGAGACACAGAATCGGAAACAGGCTCCAGGCTCTGAGCCATCAGCCCAGAGCCCGACGCGGGGCACGAACCCACGGACCGCGACGGGTCGTTTTTAAATGTAACGAAGCACGCAAAATGTACCGCTTTGCCACTCGGGTTCAAGCCCAGGGTCAACAAGACTAAATGCAGATGCCTGAGAGGCAACTGCAGAAGCCCCTTTGGACATGCACTTAGCCTTCCTTACGATGGCATCCTACTTTGGGGGCACCTGGGTGGCTCAGTCAGCTGGACGCAGTTGAGCGTCCAACTTCGGCTCAGGTCGTGATCTCACGGTTTTATGAGACCGAGTCTGTCTCCTTTTCTCTCTGCCCCTCCCCACCCAATATAAACAAACAAACAAATAAATGAGAGGGCATCCTGCTTTCATTGAAATTCCATTCAAATAAAAAAGCGAGCAACATTGTTCCAGATTAAGACACAAAGCTCTATGTTGAATATAGTCTTGGAGAGATTATATCCGTCTCCAAACATTAACATGAGAAGGATTTTACACAGAGTATTGACTGATGTGATGTGAGATACAGTAAGTTATTTTAGTAGGAGGAGTCAGGAATGGTTATTAATAGTAGCTTAATGCTCTTAATATTTTTTTTCCTGGCAAAACAGTCTTTATACTAAAAATTGCACTTGTTTGATGCATTCATGGGGCAGTATAGAGGACCTTGGGAATCTTCTCATGAATGGTTTTTACATGGAGTATTATGATGAGACTTTTTCATTCAAAGTTCATGGCATTTGGGGATTATAGTGTGAGAGTAGAAAATAAAGAGCAGGGGAGCTGAACTTTAATTAATTGTTGTCAGCTATGATATACTTTTTTGGCTAAATAAGTAAACGTTTTGATACCTGGAATTTAGTGGGGAAAAAAAGAGTGCCACTTAATGGGGTACATTCCTGCTGCCCACCATTGCCCCTAGAAGCCTTTAGGTCTTATTTTGTTTTCTGTTGAGGCAAAGTATCATTCGGGAACCAAAAGCCAAAAGTCCCTTCAAGGCCAGAGAGGAGAAAAAACTGGTCCCTGAGACTGGGATGCCCAGAGAGGAACAATCGATGAATGGAAAATGAATCCAAAGAGTAGTTTCCAAAGCTAAATACCCACAAGGCCCCTAAATGCTATGAAATATACTGCTCGAATCTGCTCTCTGCTCTTGAGCTGGCCTGCATTTGCTATGCTTCCCACTTAGGTTTTCTCCTTCCGGATGACTGGCATGGTGGGCTCGCAAACTCCTGGAAACCACACAAATGGCAGAGTCACTGGAATAGCCCTAGACTGTTGAGCAAACAAGAAAGAAACCTCTATTGCTCTAGCCTTTGCATTTTGGGTCCCTTATTGTAACCACAATTTAGAATACCCTAATTATAGCAGAGCAAAGAAACTTCACTTCAAAAACAAGTTGCAATAAGTCCCATTTGGTTTTGTTTTACAATGGTCTGCGTTTTCAGAAAACAGGCAATCTTTCAGCTCTTGAAGGTGCACGCATACCTTTGCCAAAGTGAGGATGTAACTTCCTGAAGGGGCTCTCCCAGGTCGTGCATGCCCCCCCCCAAACACGCCCCCAAACAGCAGCCTGCGAGAAGCTTCCAAAATGGTGTCCCATGAATCTTAAAGTCCAAGAGTACTTAAAGCTTTGTCTGGGTCTCTAGCTTCTCTTTGTGGTCCCACCTCCCGCTGTTTGTGGCAAACTGGCTGAATTTCTTCCTGTCCCGAGACCTTCTGGGGTAGTTTTTCCTCTCTTTCTTGTTGCCTGGCCACCTCTCACCGACGCCGCCACCCCCACTGTACCTCCCCACTATACATCACAGTAGGAAGGGCTTATGTATTTGTGCGATTGTTTACCATTGACCCTTCCCTGGTGGCCTTGAAGCTCTGTGGAAGCAGGGTTAGTGTCTTCTTTTCATATCCTGCAGCTCACATGCTAATGATAGACCCTGGCAGCATGGGGTTCCCCAAAGTCCTTTCAAAGATGAGAGTCAGAGGCCAATGTATATGGCTTTGTGAGGATCATCCTTTTCTCTCTGGGGGAGCGCAGGTGTCAGTACCCCTCGGGAAGAGTAGTGATCGGGGCTGTAAAGCCTGGCCTGTCGGCCAGGGTGTGCCTGTTTTGACCCACCCTATGCAGGGAGCAGACCCTACTCCTTCCTTTCAGATCCTTTAGAGGATCGTCAAGGCTGTACTCGCTCTAGGACAAAGGGGAGCATGGTGTCCGAGCTCACACCCTCCCTGCCGGTCTGAGCCTTCTGAGAGCTTGCTGTTGGGATGGGGCATTTTGCTTTATTGTGCTCTCTTCTTCTCCTTCTTCAATATTCCCTTTCTTCCTTGCCCTCATTATAAACTTGCTGTCTACGTGAGGGGCATGACAACAGAAGATGAAGGCAAAAGGAAGCTTTTCTGATATTGATTTTCAATATCTTACACTCTGACAGCAGGTGGAAAGGACTCCTGAATCATGGGAGACCCAAATCATGGGAGAAAAAGCACCAGCTGAGAGTGGAAAGTGGCTTCCCAAGCTGGAGACAGGGGGCTGTGAGATGGAAAAAGGATGGGACGGTGGTCCCTGGGAACCTGGGGCCAGGGATTGAATTAGGAAAGAACAACCCAGAGGGGAATGCTTTCAACAAAGGCAGATCTCCTACTTCCTTTCCCGGCTTAACTGGGGTTAGTGCCTGACTCTGGCTCCCTGAGCTGTTCTTTGACGGTATCTGGAGATGCTTCTCGACAGAGGCCAGGGTGATGCCGGTTCCTGGACCATCAGGAATCAAATCTGAGCTGTTGCTCAGATTCACCCCGGGGATTAGGCGATGTCCCAAGACGCTGGTCACCTTTCTGAGAAGTAGAACGGAACTCTACACAGCTGGCAGAGCAGTAGTAATGCCAGATCTCAAATTCGAACCAAACCGGCACCGGCTTGAGCCCAAATTCCCTGTGCATCTATCACGTCGGCAACTGACTACGGGCCACCAGGATGAGAATCTTTAGCCGAGGGCTTTTCTTCAAGAATCTAGCCATTGTGTCCCACTTCAGCTTTACAGATTCATGTGGAGTCGTTACGTGAGGATGGATGTTCTTTTTTTCTTCTATGTCTCTGTCACTATTTGAATTTCCTGTACTATTAGCATGAAAGTTTTATAAGCCATCGAACAGGTAAATTGAAAAGGGAAAAGGAACTCCTCCAGAAATTGATGAAGCAGTCATTGTGTTAGGGGACATGTGAATTTTCAAGATGGTTCTAAAAAAACTTCTCTGGACATCAGGCTTTTTCAGTTTATATCCTCTCTGAGCTCTGAGCTAACTCAAGTGAAAAAACACTGCAAATCGGTGGGAGAACATAGCCCCCTGGTACAGTGAGAGGGCTCTTCCTCCGCCTACAGGAAGTAAGTTGCCTGGGCGGTGGGTGGCTCACCCCCTAAACAATACCAGCAATAACAAAACGCCATTCTCTTTTGCATCTTCAATACCTTCCATGGCCCTAACTCCTCCCCGGCGAGCTTGCCTTAATATTCACGACTGAGCTGCACAGACTGTCTACACCTTCTGCTTCTATTTGTGTGCTTTCTCCCGCATCCTGAATTCATTGCCATCTGGCTTCTGTCCCTCCTCCCAGTGGAATTGTTTGAATCCAGGCCACCCATGACCCACGTATCGTTAAACCCTATGGGCACTCTCCTTTGTGTGATCTCAGCTACTCTGTGCCCTCGCTCTCTCCTGTGGATCCTGTGTCACGACCCTTTCCTGGTCTTACACAACCCTCCCTGTCTCTTCATCAGGCTCCCTCTCATCTCCCCCTCAACAGATGTTGTCATGCCAAAGGCTTTGATACTGGCCTCGATTCTTCTGTCCCTACATGCTATCTTTGTCTAATCTTTGGCAACTCCCTAGCTTCAGTCACTCCATGGGAATCAAGGTTTCTTGACAGCCCAATATCCTGATCAGAAGACACATATTCACTTTTCTTTTGCAACTCTGTATTGAAACTCAAACTGTTTGGCACTCGACTCACCATATCCCCTCATCGCTGCTACCAACTTCGTGCTACCCCATCATGGATTCCAATCCTCTTTCTACCTTACACTAACAATTTTCTTTCCATCCAGGGTAGGGGCAGACATATTCTTTCATCACTGAGCTCTCAAATTCCACCACGGTGCACAACTTCATCAAGGGACTTTCACGTAGGTGTAATGGCGATGGCACCCCCTGGTTTGCTCAATAAAAGTCGTGCTGATCTTCTTCTCCTTCGTTACCAACACTCAAACAATCACCAAATGCATGTAGCTCTTCTGAAATATCTGTTGCACCTACCCATTTTCCCCTTTCAATTCCCGCTGGGGTACTTTTATCCTTGACTATGGATCTAATTCTCTGGCTCGTCTCCTGCTCCCCCGCTGCCTCTCTGGTCTTTGTAGCCAGAGGGACATTTCTGAACACAGTGGTGTGGTACTTCAACTCTTCAATGTCTTCCCGAGGCCTTGTAGATAACAAACAAACAGTCTGGCTCTCAAGTCCTTGGATTCAGCCCCTCTTCCCGCCTCATTACCATACATCCTCCAGAGCCCAGACTTGGGGACCGACCTCATTTGTCCCAAAGGCTCCATCTTCTCTCTCAACTGTGGACCTTTGTCTTTGCCCTGTCCTCCACCTGGAACAGTCTTCCCCGACCCTCATACTCCACCTCTGGTTCAGGTCTCAGTTTAAGTATTCCTTTATAAGGAATCCCTCCTTTGGCCCCAGACAGGGTGAGTCAGCCCTGCTTCCATTCCTCAATTATCTGTGCTTCCTCCATTATAACATGATTGAACATAATGGTCATCATTTGTTGTGAATGGTGATCATAGTGGGAAACAGATCATTGTCTGTTTCCCAGGAAGAGGGGAGGTTTTGTTCACCAGCATGTCCCTGGTATCCTGAGAGCACTTAAAAAATTGCTACTAATTGGATAACTTCTATTACTCCCTTAGAATCTCAAATACTTATGACAAAAAACCACAAGAACTTAAAACCCTGTGTCTTTTGGTAGACAGTGATTTCTGAGACAGGTTAGATGTTTACATTGTCTGTTTTTTTCAACTTGATCTTGAAAACAAGTTTCTGAAAAGTGATAAAAACAAAAGACCTCGGAGTTTTAAAAGTTACACTTAATGACCTCCAAACTCAAATCTTCACTAAAAATAAGTGTTTTTGCTCATGCAGAGAATGGTGTGACAGCTTTTCTGAGAAAGATAAAGTGGTTTCTTTTTTTTTATTCAAAATGTGCTTCTCATTGAAATCCTTAAGATTTAATTTCCATGTGGGGCAACTGGGAACCATATTAATAAACAAAAAGATTCATCATCGACTAACCGTGTGAATGTAGTAGAAATAGTCTGACGACCCGACATTGTGGGAAGACATACGGCACATTATCCTATGGCTGTATTGTTTAGCTTTGTTTTTTCTGTCCCAAGGGAATAGTTCATATTTTCCTATCATTTCTTTTTCTTACTTCCTCTCATAAATTATGGCCAGGATCGATAAATGACCAAATATAAAATTGCATCCTTGCTGAATGCAGGTTCCAAAAGGGAAATATATCCCTACCTTCCAAAGTAACGAAGCACCTCTCAGACCAGAATGCGTTATCAGAAACTCTTGGGTATTTATTTTGACACGTAATTGTTTAAATCAATGTTGGAATCTGTAAATTGCTACCTTGAGATAACTTAAACAGCTGAAAATGTGTGGGCGCTTTGTTTGGCTTCTGATATTACTGCATCTCTTAGATTTTGGTCAGAGTTTTTCAGAGTGTCAGGCTATAGTCAGGATGTCTTTTTTTTTTTAATGTTTCCAGTTTTTATTTAAATTCTAGTCAGTTAACCTATAGTGGAGTATTCATTTCAGGAGTAGAATTTAGTGATTCATCACTTACGTATAACACCCAGTGCTCATCAGAAACCTTTAGGTCAGAATCCTCACGGTAATAGACTTTTTGGAAAGTAGGGGCAGGGGCGCCGGGGTGGCGCAGTCGGTTAAGCGTCCGACTTCAGCCAGGTCACGATCTCGCGGTCCGTGAGTTCGAGCCCCGCGTCGGGCTCTGGGCTGATGGCTCAGAGCCTGGAGCCTGTTTCCGATTCTGTGTCTCCCTCTCTCTCTGCCCCTCCCCCGTTCATGCTCTGTCTCTCTCTGTCCCAAAAATAAATAAAAACGTTGAAAAAAAATTAAAAAAAAAAGAAAAAAAAAAGGAAAGTAGGGGCAGCCCCCAGCTGTGTGCTGAGAGCATAGAGTGCCCAGTGGGCATCCTAGTTAGCCTTCCTGCCTCCCTCTTCTGGAAGTGGTCTATCAGCACTGGCAGGGAAGACATACATGGCAGGCCTGGAAAGCTCATGAAACCCTGAACAATGTTACATTAGCTGTAGCGCATCAGGATGTGTGCATGCTTTAGAATAACACTGTATAGTAGAAATAGCCTGCCGGGCACCTGGGTGGCTCAGCCGGTGAGCGCCCGACTTCCGCTCAGGTCATGATCTCTCGCATTGTGCGCGAGTTCGAGCCCCGCGTCGGGTTCTGTGCTGACAGCTCGGAGCCTGGAGCCTTCTTCCTATTCTGTGTCTCCCTCTCTCTCTGCTCCTCCCTCCCTCACACTCTGTCTCTCTCTCAGAAATAAAGAAACATTAAAAAGAAATGTAAAACAAAAAAGGACATAGCATGCATGCCACACATACGATTTAAAATTTTCTAGAACAAATACAGCAAAGTTTTCTAAAACAAATAAAACTAATTTTAATAAGATAGTTTAGCTAGCCCTATTTATCCCAAATATCTCCTGAAGAGGTAGTAGTTTCAATTGTTGATTTAAACTAACAAGTGCATTTTCCGGGGATGTGTTTGGGGTGCGATGGTGGCTGAGCAAAGGTAGTGGCTCAACCTTGGTGGGGAGGGTGGATACAGAATCGTTGGAGGGAGGTGGAAAAAAGATGGGGGGGGTGGTTTAGAGAATAAGGCCGCATGACATTGTGCAACAGCAGCTCAAAATTTATGTTTTTTGCATGTCTACCGGACACTTGCAATGTTTGGGTTTTTTTTTTTTTTTAACTTTTTAATTCGAAGAGTTTATGTTGATACAGAAATTGCAAAGATATTACCCATCTACACTTCACCTTACAGTTTCCCTCTTAGCAACATCTTACATTGATCAGTTGTCAAAGTTATAAGCCCATATGGGTAAAATATTAACAGCTGATGTCCGTCCGTTATTCAGGCGTCTTTAGTTTTGCCTCACGCCATCTTCTGTCCCAGGATTCCATCCGGGAGACCAGATCACATTTGGTTGTCGTGTAGCCTTAGGCTTCTTCCGGCCGTGATCGTTTCGCGGACTTCCCTTGTTTTGACGACTTTGACTTTTGGGGAGTACCTGCCGGGCGTTCTGTAGACTGTCCCTCAGTGAAGACTTGTCTGACGTTTTCCTCCTTAGACTGGGGCTGTGAGTGTCTGGGAGGAAGACCCCGGAGTGAAGAGCCATTTTCATCCCGTCACCAGGTCACCTGCTGTCAGTATGAGTTATGGTGGTTGGTGTTAACCTTGACCCTCTGGCTGCCGTAGTTGTGTCAGATTCTCTACTGTAAAGCTACCCTACCTCCTCCCCCTTCCCCTATGTACTCTTTGGCAGTCGTCATGTGCAGCCCACGCTGATGAAGTGGACAGGGACGCTTCCCTCCTTGAGGGGGACGTATCTCCGCAAATTACTTGGAGCCTACTCTCCATGGGATATTTGTATATTCTCCCCCATCTATTTGTCGATTCAATCGTATCGTTATTTCATTATGGACTCATGGATATTAATTTGATAGTTTGGGCTAAATCCAATACTTACTTATTTTGTTGCTCATAATTTTCCAGCTTTCGTCATCAGGAGCTCTTTCAACTGGCTCCTGTCCTTGGGATGCAACCCCATCATCGTGCGCTCTTTGAGCACTTTCTAATGTTCTGGCTCTTCGAGATGCTCCAGACTCATTCTATGTATTTCCTACCCCGGACCCCCAAATCAGCCATCTCTCCAAGGAGTCCTGGTTCCTTTTATTGGAGAAGGGCATTTACAAAGTAAAACCTGGATACGAGGTATGCTCGCTGGGATGGGATGTTGTTGATTTTAGTTTCCCTTAGCTAAAGGAGCAAGGAGTGATACGTGTGTGTACAGATAATGTGTATCTACACACATCAGTAAACATTTCTATGTGTATCCATCTGTATCGATGTTCCGTTAATCATGAGTTCCTACCTACATCCAACTCCAATCGGTCGCCACGTGGATTATTCTAGCCTTCTCCCCTTCCGCATTTGTGACCTCCCACCTCCAGAGTGAGAAGCCTGGCTGCCAGTAGCTGCCATCCATTCACTTAACTCTTCAATACCAGTCTACCTGTACAGTAGTTATAGACGTGCTTAGAAGTGCATAGAAGTTTTAGTAGTTTGTTCGTCCGTACCTCTGCGGGAAACAACTTCATCTGCTAGAGGGCAGTGTGTACGTACAGTTCCTTCCGCCTTTCAGCTTAAAGAGTTTGCTGATTTTCCAAGTTCTCTGGGTTTTGGCAAACACATTGTGTCACTTATCCACTGTTAAAATATCATACAAAACAGCTTATGGCCCTACAGATCCCCTGCGTTTCACGTATTCAATCCTTCTGGACTATACGCTCTTGACACCCACTGACCTGCTTGCCATCTTTACGTGTTTCCCTTTTCCAGATGTCATATGAGTAGAATCATTAGTAAGTAGATAGCCTTGCCCACCGGCTTCTCTTAATATCTGAGGCATATGCATGTTTTTACAAGGTTTGATATAAGCTTGTTGTAAGCTCGTGCCTATTAATCCGGAATAGTATTTTATTGTGTGGATGTTCCACTGTTTACTCATCCATTTACCTATTAAAGGAACTTGATTGCTTACAGCTTTTGGTGATTGTAACATTTGCTGTAAACATTCATGTACAGATTTTGTGTTTACGTGTCCGTTTTCAAATCAAACCAATTGCTGGACTGTATGGTAAGACTAGGTTTCAATTTGTCCAAAACAACCAAAGTCTCCCAAAATGACAGTCTCCCAATTACCGCAGGCTACATCATTGCCAGAAATTGTTATTGTCATTCTTTTTAAAAATTTTAGTCATTCTAACAGGTCTGAAGTGGTATATTATTGTTTTAGTTTTCATTTTACAGTGGAGAAATTATATTGAACATCTTATCATAGGCTTTCTTGCATCAATATATGCTCGGTGGTGAGATGTATGTTCAGATCGTTTGCCCATTTTTAAATTAGGTTGTTTGCTTTTCCTATATTTGAGTTTTAAGGGTCCTCAGTATATTTTGGGTATCAGTCATAATCAGAATATGTGCTTTTACCTTAGACTATTGCTTGTCTTTTGATTTTCTTATCAGTGTCTTTGCAGAGAGGACGTTTTTAATTTTCATAAGGTCTAACTTATTATTTATTTGTTTCATTTTGCTTTGGTCTTGTATTTAAGAACTGTTCAGAGAATCCAAGTAGATTTTTGTCCCATGTTTTCTTCTAGAAATTGTATTTTACATTTGGATCTATGTTCCATTTTGAGTTAATTTTTGTGAAAGATGTAAGATCTTTGTCAAGATTCTTTTTCTCATCTTTTTTTTTTTTTTTTTTTTTGGCTTATGGATATCCAGCTGTCCCAGCACCATTTATCAAAAAGACTATTTTTTCTCAACTGGCTTTGTACCTTTCAAAAATCAGCTGACTATATGCATGTGGGTCTATGTCTCATCTCTATTGATGTGTCTTGTATTTCTTACACAATACTCTGTCTTAATTACTGTAGCTTTACAGTAAATCTTGTATGCGATTCCTGTAACACTGTACTTGTAATAATGTTTCAAAATAGAAAGTTTAGGGCAAGGTTCTTTTAAATTAGGGGGAAGTAAAAAAAAACACTGAAAAATTCCTCGTCTTTAATTCTGTAGTTACTTTCCACAGCGACAAGAAGAAAAGCTAAGCAATCATTTTTATAGAAAGCAAATTAATGAGGTTAATTTTTTTATGTGTGTTTGTGTAAGTCTGAAATATAACTATCTCTGACAAAATTTAAACTAATTCATGGATGGGTGCCTGGTTAGCTAGGTTGGTGGAGCATGCGCCTCTTGATGTCAGGGTTGTGAATTCGAGCCCTATGTTGGACATAGAGATTACGTAAAAAAAAAAAAAGAAAAAAAAAAACAACTAATTTTTGGAATGTGGACTTATGACTATTTACTGAGGGAAGCAGCAGAATTTGGTCTAAAAGTTAATGCAAAATGACTGTAAAGGTCAACACATAGATTTATAACATTCCAGAAAAAGTAATAGAAAATGTAACACATATACTATTTGCATTAATATTAAAACGATAAGCTACCTAGGATTAATTAGGGTTAGAACTTTTTATGTATAAATTGCAAAAGTCAATTAAATTACACAAAAAAGTGAATAAATGGAGAAACATAACATTGTAAATATATACATATTCCCCACATGAATAAACTTTAACACATCCACTAAGAGCTGAGTGATATTAGGGAGATATTGGACAACATCTTTAAAAAATATACATTTTTTAAAAGAAATAATACGCCAGGCAGTCCCCACAACAAAGAATTTTCCAGCCCAGAATGTCAGTTATGCTGAGGTTGAGAGATCCTTCCATAAAAGAATAGAAAAATGGGCCATACTGCAAACAGATAATGGAAAATTTGGCTCACCCTATATAGAAAATAAAACTGTATCATTGCTACTCAGATTAAGTTAAAAAATGTCTCCTGATGGATTAAAGATCTGAACATAAATGGCAGAAATATGACCCCATTGTAGAAAAACATAGGGGCTATTTTTTGGAAATTCTTCCTAATATGAAATCACAACAAGCCCCATAGGAACATTTGATAATAAAAACTTTAGTATTTATGTGGTTGTTTTTTGTTAAAACCCATCAGAGGTATCTCCGTTTCTACCAGATAAAGTTTAAAATTTCAGCCCATTTGTTCCTGATGAAATATGGTCATACTTTTGAAATACCTCCATTTTCTCTGACTCTGTTGGCCCCTCGTGGGGAGTCAGTTGCTTGGTATTTTATACACACTGAGCTATCACTGCACTTGTAATCACTCATTAACTTTCTTTCAAATAAAAGTCCTTCTTCACTGGGGTGCCTGGGTGGCTCAGTCGGTTAAGCGTCCGACTCTTGATTTCAGCTCAGGTCATGACTTCACGTTCTGTGAGTTTGAGTCCTGGGTAGGGCTCCGTGCTGACAGTGTGGAGCCTGCTTGAAATTCTCTCTCTCCCTCCCTCTCTGCCCCTCCCCTGCACATGTGTGGGCTCTCTGACTCTCAAAATAAGTAAATAAACCTTAAAAAAAAGTCCTTCTTTGCTACTAGACCAAGAGCTTCTCCCAAGATGGACTGTGCTTTATCCATTTTTACCCCAGCGCTGAGCACCGTGCCTGCAACAGAGTGGCCAGACCCATGCTTTGATTAAATGAATTGATAAGCCCTCGTCATTGGCATATAATCATTATTCCTCACTCTCAAGGCTGCCTAGGATGAGCGACAATCCACATAACTGCAAACTCAGATATATTCAGCAACAGTTCATTTCTGCTTCTCAATTATCAGAGAGTATTAACACCCTCATCAAACAATGACAAGTGAAACATTTTGAAATAAATACAATTTAATAATGCAACAGAGGAACCAAAACTCTTAGAATCAATGGACCACAGAATGTATTATGTATCATTAAAAATTTTACAAAACAGTTGAAATCATGACATATCCCCCGTGGAAAGCATTTCTGTGTTTGTTCTCATATGGATGGATCACAGAGATGTATTTATCTCGAATGCTGCAGCTCAACCCCCACGTTCATTTTTATTTTAATCAGAGACGAATTTTCAGAATCTTACCTATCTTTGAAACAAAGATGTGCGAAAGTCAGTACTTGTGGACCCGTTTGCACCTTAGATAATATTCATAGCAAAATCAGGATGCATTCAAAGTTCCAAGTGGGAAGGGCTAGTTAGGTTTGCATTGAGAATCTCCAGCAGTTCTTCCAAACACTTAATTTCCAGCTCAAGGAGGCTTAGCCGGCTTTACCCCTGCCACGGGGTCAGGCTCCTGTGATGGCTTCAAGGCAACCTTTGTGACTCTATTATACAAGGACTGGTTTCACCTCGTAATGAGAAAAATCCAAAGGCTTAGGACTTATCCAACAAGTCTTGTATTTTCAGAACACCTAGTTTTCTGCCAACAATAGCTGATGCAGAGGAAGTGGGAGAGAGAAGTCCACCGACTCCGGAAGCTTCAGAACACGTTTATCCAACTGTTGCAACATCTACCAATGCCTGTGAGAAAGCAAAGTGATACGTCGTGTAAGTTCGTTTTAATGGGGATGAGAGGCAAAACATAACTAAGCATCTAATTCCCTTCCCAGGCTAATTTCCTGCAAAAGGTTTTCTTTCTTACTGAGATTGCCACGAAGTTAACCTTGAGGGCTGCATTAGAATTTTCCCAAGGAAGCAGGTCCCCAGCCCTTTAACTGGGGTGACCTGTGGGACTGGGCTGATGGGTTGGAAGGCCATTTTATCCAATATGAGTTATGGGGGCTCTTCTTGGCCAGTTGTGATCAGTAATTCAGCTGGACCGCATAGGGGAGCTTGTGGAGACCTACAGCAGATGGGGCAGACTGTGGGAAGGAGACGTAGAATGGGGAAGAGACTCATGGAGCTCATGCGGAATTTCCCCAGAAGGAACATCATCACGTACCCAGCCGATGGCCCATCGCAAAGCTGGAATTATTGCCAATTCCAGCAGTGAGTGGAACTAAAGATAACACAAATGCTGCACGCTAAATGCCAGAAGGTCAAATTTTGTGCTCTATCTCCGAAAATGTGCCCTATGGAATGCCACATAGGCCAAATTTCACACCCAATTTATTCTGAACTTTAAAAGTAGTCGTCAAAACAAGGTCTGACATATCCCATTGTGCATTTATAATGGAATTAGTCTTTTCTGAGTAAAGCGGGAAAAAACGAGGCCCTTAACTCTGAGATGCTAAGTGAGATCAACATTACCCATACATTAGTGGATTATTCTGGGCATTGGTTCTCATGTTTCTGTTAACTTTGATTTGCTTTTTAACTGTGGCTTTGCTTTCCACCATAATAAAAAATAAAGTCAATCGAATCTCCAAAAAGAAATTACTCCTGAGATTTGAAAAGTACCAGACATTTCACAGCCTCGGGAGAGAGCACCTACAGAAGTGGTAACACGCCTACAGGCTGCACACTAAGAATGATTTGACTGTTGAATAAATATGAGTTGGAATTTTGAAGGCAATTTTCAGCTAATGAAGTCATCCTGATGTAAGACTCCTGGGCAAATCAGACGGCAATTCAGCAACAGAGAACTAAATTTTCTTGTCTCTGAGAGCATAAGCAGAGGTGAGTCCTTTCTCACTGCCTTGTGGGAGATGGGGAGACAGAACCAGAGAGAGCTTACCACTTGGGGGTAGTGGATGTGGCTTGTGTGGTTCACGGTGACATCTCAACCTTGCCCAGCCACGAATGGTCCCCCGTGTCGGGCAGCAGAGCCTGTATACATCTCCCCTGAGCCAGGCACTCCCACATGGGCACGATTAACCTGAACTCCCGGTCAGGGGGTGTACTGTGCAGCAACAGGAGGGAAGCCTGAGAGGTATCTCCCTGGAAATGTGGCCTCCCCATGGAATCAAGTTGCCTTGGTCTGCTACGGAATGGAATCAAGTTGCCTTGGTCTGCTAAAGAATCCATAAGATTCTGTCTGGAAGGTACAGACATTCTACCTTCACTGTCATTAGCCTCCAGGACTTGTGAGCTGGGATAAATCTTGGGGATCATTCCTTCCAATCGGCTCATTCAAATATGGGGAAATGGAGGCCTTGGGAGACTAAGGGGTTTTCTCCTAATTTATATGATGAGTTCAGGACCACAGTGCTTGGGATGCGGCCCCCAGTCCACTGACATTTTTCCCCAACACACGGTCTTGGACGTCAAAATTGGTATTCTACTTTGGATTTGGAAAGATGTCTTTATCATCAGAGAAACCTTGAAAACGATATCTTTTCTATACATTAAGAATGCAAGGGAAAACTCTACCTTTGCAAAACAGTAAGTGTTATGTATACAGGCTTAGGAATTGGGAAACAAATAGATGCAACCAAGAAATGGAACAAATTGTCCATAGTCTGAATATGGTAGAACAGTAGCGACTGAGAAAGCTGTAGGGGTGGAAAATTTTTTCCCTTTTCCCTTCTAGGTTCTTTGGCTGTTCTAATAATTACATTGACGTAAGACAGATGAACAGGAAGAAAACAAACTTTGTATGTTTGGGATCCCCATTAAAATATGAGACTTCCCCGGGGCGCCTGGGTGGCTCAGTGGGTTAAGCGTCTGACTTCAGCCAGGTCACGATCTCGCGGTCCGTGAGTTCGAGCCCCGCGTCGGGCTCTGGGCTGATGGCTCAGAGCCTGGAGCCTGTTTCCGATTCTGTGTCTCCCTCTCTCTCTGCCCCTCCCCCGTTCATGCTCTGTCTCTGTCTGTCTCAAAAATAAATAAACATTAAAAAAAAATTAAAAAAAAAAATGAGACTTCCCAGCAGTCAGGTAATTGAAGCTTATATTCCATCCTGAGCTAAGGAGAGGGGGTCTCAACGGGGTGGCAGACAATTCACTGGAAGCTGAGAATAACAGATGTTTGGTAAACAAATGTTTCCATGCCATGCAGATAAGTCTTTCGGATATAAAATGTTGTTTTTAGTCATAGCTCTCTTCCTGGTACAGCCTTATCTAAATTCTTTCAGGCAGTGAAGGGGAAGGTAAAAAGCTCTTCCTGAGTCTGCTGAACCTTGATTGATTTCAGCTTGAAATAATCCACATGCCAAAGTGGCACATCCTGGAGTAGCATATTCTGCCCCCCCCTCCGCCCCCCAAAAGCCACGCATCATGGTGGCCAAATCCCTTTTCTACCTTGAGCTCTAAGGGCAGAGGCAATCCACACCCCTCTGCCATCACACGTCACACTTACCCGAGCAACTCTAACCGCCTGATCATTTCCAGATGTGGAAGTTCTCAAGAGACCCAGTCCTCTCCTTGTGAATCTCATCCTACCTGATGTGTGACGTAAGATAACGAGGCCCCCATCTTACCCCCACACGACTCACCCACATGGATCAGCAGTGTCTGTTTACTGAGGGGAGAATCCACAGAAAACATTCAAGGCTCCCCCACCCCAGAAAGAATGAGCTTATGTCAGTCATGAAACTCTGAGCCTAGAAACAATTTCCACACCAAGCTAGCTAGTTTCCTTATTTCCTGAGCCATATGCTCACTTCTTAGCTGAAATATCCTGTGAGTGGTTGTCAAGAACTAAGATTTGCTAAATTTGTGTATTTTTGCTGTTCTCTTAGCTCAAATTAGAAACATATGTTCACTACCTCTGCCTACAAATAGTTCAGCATGAACTGTTTCCCTCATTTTATTCAGAGCAGATCAGTCAAACAGTTATCATTTCAAAGTCGACCTGCACAGAAATGCGACATGCACAACTTATTTTATTAATTGTGTTTCTTTGCAAACTAGCAAACAAACTCAATTAACTGAAATATGGCCATGCGTCTTCGTGCCTTAATTAGTGCTGCCTTCAGGTAGGAGATGCTAATGGCGTCATTAAGCTGCGGAAGCCCCAGGAAGAGCCTTCAAGACCCAGAGTTCATGTTTGAAGTAAGGACCGATAATGGGATCTGGGACTTTTCATCTCCAGAGTCCTGTCTTTAGTGGAGCTGTGGCTGCAGCCGAGAATAATTGCCATCTGAAGACAGCTCCCAGCATGGTCCAAGGAGGACTGGATGAGCTGACATAAAAGTCTCTCCTCGGTCGGCCCAGTTGTACTGGGTGTTTTCCTGTAAGAATGGCGGATCAGGAGCAGTGAAGAGACCCGAAAGCTCAGGTGTCATTTAGGGCCACTTAGAGAGGCAGATGGCCACATCCTGGCCCAAAAGTGATGCTAGGGGTTGATAGGGGTCTATAAAGAAAGCTGGGACTCAAGTGACGAAATAAACAGCAGGTATCACAGTATTATTGTAGTCCAGGATCTGAGGAGAAGGGGAACTCAAATTTATCATCTGTCATGTGCCAAGCTCACTTTCTCTCTCCCTAGATAGATATAGATATAGATATAAAGATATATCTGTTTCTACATACACTCACCTATTTTATATATAAAATATATAAATGCATATTTATTTATACATAGGTACATATGTGCACATATAGGTACATTTGTGTGATTACCTCATTAGCTCTCACAGAAACCCTACGAGATAAGCATTTAAATAATTTTATCAAAAAATTGAGGCTTACATGGTTGTTACAACTTGTGCAAGATTCTGCAGACATTAAGGGCACAATGAGAATGAAATCTACCAATCATCTAATCTATTACCTTTCTATCAATCGATCATCTAATCTATTATCTATCATTTAATCTATCATCTATGTATCTATCTATCATCTAATCTATCATCTATCTATCATCTAATGTCTATCTATCATCTAATCTATTATCTATCTATCATTTAATCTATCATTTATCTATGTATATATGTATCTATCATCTAATATCTATCTATCTATCTATCTATCTATCTGTCTATCTATTCATCTACCTATCCTTCCTTCTTATTCAATTATCATTATTCTGTCTTGTTCCCACACTCTAGAGTGGTACCTGGTACAGGTTAGGCTCTCATGTAATCGTGCTGAGCAAACTGCCCTTTGACCACCCCAGTGCCCATATTCTTTACCGCATCCCCGTGCCTCACCAGAAGAGTTTGCTCCCATCATTTCTGCCCCGGGTTTCTCATTCTAATGACAGGATCTCCGTCTGAGGACAGGAGATGATGGGGCTGCCATACTCCTGCCCTGGAAAAGTCAAGAATCTGCTTAAATAAATTCCTGCTTATGACCCCCGCTGATCTGGACCTTAAGAGGCAGGACCAGTGAGACAATGGGCAAGAGAAGAAGAATAAAGACAAAATGGCATGCTGTCCGGGTAACTCAAGACACGGGGTCCGCTGAAGAACATGCAATACGAAAGTCAGGTATTGGCATAAATGAATTCCTTTGCAACTAGTCTTTTACTTGACCTTGGAGATGCAGGGACTAGTAAAAAATGGAGTAGAGAAGAAATGATTAATAATGGTGTCCTCTTTCAAAAAGTGTATTGTCGGTCACCCACTCATTCACTGCATGCATTTACTGACTGTACCCCACCCTTCTGGGTGAGAAAACAAAAACAAAAACAACAGAGTGGAAAAGCGTCCTCACTGCCTTCAAGAAGCTTCTATCCTAGCTTCTATCCTGAGTCTGTCCATCTCAGCACAGCCAGCTCTCCTGTGCACCATACTTGGTGACACCATGCAAAATCAAGCATTTGTGTAATTTTTACAGACTTGCCCAGGCTGACCCCTGATCTGAGGCTCTTCATTCCCACATCACTGTCAGTAACTAAACCTGTAGCTCTTTATGCAATGCTGGCATTATCTCCCAGAAATCCTGTCACTATCTCCGTTTTACAGAGGAAAAATGCCATCTCGTGTCTTATCTCAGATTCTTACTGATCCTCCAGTTCCTGGTTTTACCCCCTGCCCTGCCCCTGCAACTTTTACCCCCCTGGTTTTTACCAGCTTGGATCCCTCCCCTTGAGACGTGACACTCCTTTCTGTATCATACCCAGCTTACTTCCCAGTTGGGGATCCAGTCTCCACGCCCCCCTGTTTTGGATTTTCCCTACAAGCTCCAGGAGGAAAACACACCTTTGCCCAATCCCCACTGGCAGGACCTTCCACTGTTGACTCCTGACCCCTCCCCCTCCTCGCCAGAGCAGGAGCCTCAGCCATTTATAGCATGAGTTATAAGACTGACACTTAACACCCACTTTTGGAGTTGATCAAGCAGTTTACAAATTAAAGCTAAACTAAACGTAATGCAGAGTAGAGGCAGCACGCACACCCTTTTCTGCAGCGATCGGATAGAATGTTATGGAGAAAGAGAACATTACCGTGTGCAGTGAAAGGCAGCAAGCTAATGAATTCAGGAAGCAGCCCACAGCCTAACGCAAGAGCGAGTGACAGTGAAAGCATAAGTCACCTAAGACAGATGGAATCGGGAAAGGCTTTCTAGGCAAAAGGTTTTCACAAAAATATAGATTGAAACGGTGGAAAGAGTCCAAATTCCTGTACTGGGAAAGTTTGTGAGGTATCTACATCTAACATCCTTTCTTTGAGCTCGTATTTCCAGCCACTACATAAAAGCCCGAGGAATAATTTAAGGAAAGAGTCCCACATGTTATTTATATAGAAGTCAATATTTTTAGAGTTTAAATATTTCAGGAAAACTTTTCCTCCTGATTTATCAATCTGCAAAACACACGAAGCATGAGAGAGAATTAGTCCCCAAATTCCCACTCATGATAAAGAGGGTAAGCTCAAATAACCCTGGGGTGACAAGGGTTCGCTGTCCAGTTTATGGAGCAGCTGAGCTGGTGAGGGGGTATGGAGAGCCCCTGCCAGTTCTTCCGCATGTGACACGCAGAGTGACTGGGAACCATTTCCCAGCTCGTTATCATCAATGTTACGGGAAGTCCTTCTGGCAAAAAGGAAATGATAATCGAGTGGGTAAGTCTACCAAAGGAATGAAGAGTACAGGACATGGTGACCACGGGCATAAATCTGTAAAACTGTCTGAAAATGTTACTTCTGTCTCTTTGAAAGATAATGGCTTGTTTACACAAAAAGTAACGCACGAGTGTAGAGTTTACGATGGAGGCAAAAGTAGAGGGTGTAACAACAAAGGGATAAAGGTTGGGAGGAGAGAAGTAGGACAGTTGACCGTGAGCAACACGGGTGTGCTCTGTGCAAATTGACTTACACATGGATTTTTTTTCTGGACACACAGGACTATAGATGTATTTTCTCTTGGTTATCATCTTCTTTTCAAAAAATCTTTAAAAATTTTTAAGTGTTTTTTTTTTTTTTTTTTTTTTTTTAATTTTTGAGACAGAGAGAGAGATAGCGAAAGAGAGAGCTGCGCTGAGTGATATGAAGATGCCACTCATTGGGTTATCTTTACGTTTGGATTGCACCCAACAGAGAGCAACAGAGAGCCCCACTTCCTTAAACTGTCCCAAATCACCAACCAAAGCCCAAATTCTGTAAGGTCTTTCTAACAACCACATCCCGGGAGACCCCCGAAGTCCCCCATGGCATGCAGAAGCCCTCGCTGCCGGAAATAACACACTTGTTATACATTCAAGTATAAGTGATTTCTTGGACGGAGCTATATGAGAAAGAAATACACTTCTATTGTTAACCCACCAGAATTTGGAGGTTTACTCCATTTAAAACAGTCAAGTTCTGCTATTAGTGTTTCCCTACCTGACAATGTAAATATGCCTTTCTTTTTTGAAAGAAATATTCCAACCAACATTCATCCTTTCCTTTAACTGACAAATGTTAGGGTTCTTGGTTTTTCTTAAGAATCTTCATGAAGAGAAAAAGTTAACTAGCACGCACCCTGTGGGAAGGGGGCTCAGAGTAAGTGACAAAGCAGGAAACCCTAATCCTTTAAGTCAAAACTCGGGGAGCTTTTTCTATAGAGGGTAAGAGTAAATATTATCAGTTTTGTGGTCCACCTAGATCTCTGTTGCATGTATCTATGTGTTTTAAGAACCCTTTAAAATGTAAATATCGTTCTTAGCTCACACACTGCAAAATGATAGGCCTTGAGCAGGATCTGGCCCATGGGTCAAGTTTACCAGTGTCTGTTCCACTGGACTGCAGGATGTGGGACACGAATGTCATCCTGATGAGTGAGACCCCTCCAGGGGCCAGGACTGGCTGCACTCCACTTTAAGACTATACACTCCTTGAAGGCAAGGATCCTGTCTTATGATTTCATCTAAACCATTATCCAACTTGCTAGAAGGCTTCAAATGTATCCCATTTTGACTCTTCTCTTGCTATGTGCAAAGCTCTGTGTTAGGCACTCTCATCTTAAATATAAAACACGTGTTCCTCCCCCCAAACGAAACTGAATTGGATTGAACTAAAATTTAGCTATTTAATTTGCACTGTACAGGCATAATTGCAATGGTAATTCCAGAAGAGAATACTAAGTATTTTGTAGTCTACGATTCTATCATGGTACTCTTTCTAGTAGCAATAGTCATTGTCATTGATGCTATCACTGAATGTCGTATCACTTTCAAATGTGGGAGCTTCAGTGAGAAAATACGTAGAGAAACAGAGAAAAATGAGAAAATACGTAGAGAAACAGAGGAAAAGTATTTGTAAGTTTTATATGAGGCTTCTATTGAATAGAATGCCAAAGATATGGTGATGTCTCCTCGGGATATATTTTTATCTTCTCCAAATCATTCTAAGACATAGTTGTGTGTCCAATTATCCTGCACATAACAATTCCTTCACAAAGCTTGGAGGCTGGGCAAGTCTGGGTTCCCAGAGAAAGTTGGGGGCTAAGAAACAGGAGGAGCCATAGTGTCTTTGGTCCCTTGAGTTCCGATTAAGTTCTTTGTCCCTAATGTCTGAATATCCCTCCTGCTAGAATGACTGCATTGGAACTCCATTGTATGAGAAAACCTACAGCATCTAGTTTGCGCCTGCTGATGTGTGTAACACAAAAGCTATCTTGAATATTAATACAACCAATTCTCATGCCAACATCCTTCAGTTAGTTTGGAAATTGGGAACCCAAAGAGCGCATGCGGATTTGTGACATCATAATGGATTCTGAGTCCGTATGATTCATGAATAAATCCCTAGCAGATGTGTTTGCTGAACTAAGGTGTGTTCACGTTATTTGTCTAGTTTATTCTCTACAGCGTGTGTCGGGGTTTTTCAGCTCTGGCCCTGTTAGTAGCCACCTTTGCATTGTTACAACCTCCCCTAAGGAGCTTGTCTCCCTGTAGAAACACCTCCATTAAATTGAATCCAAATTTTCACGTGAATAATTGCAACTGGATAGATCCACAGTGAGGAAAAAAAAATATGATTATGGCAAAGAAACCCTGTGTAATGAGATCAACAATAGCTTTGCCATGTACCTGTTATTCAGGTTCTTGATGATAACAGAATAAGTCCAGGGTACACATTGTAAAGCTCTGTGGGAATAAAGATCCATTTCTAGACTTGAACTTCTTATGTGTCTACTGTGTCCACGATGCTCCTCTTTTGCTTCGGAATTTCCCTTTCTAAGCTCTGTAGCTGAGTCTCACAGGACGTAATTTTCATTGAATGCACAGTGTGGGGACAGAGATTTCTTCACTCTACTGGGGACTCTGAGATTATTATCCGGATGTGGGAGAAAATGTCCTGTGCTCAGAAATAGACTGTTTACAACAATCCTGCCAGTTTGTACCCAGAGAAATTCTCACTAAAGGCAAAAGATTTTTTTAGAGATACCTTGCTTATTAAAAGCTCCAATATCAGGGCGATGGTTACCAACCTAACTAGCATTAGTCATTAGAATGATTCTACAAAAAGAACTACACTCACCTCTATTATGAAATGTAAGCTGAGACGTTACATTTCAAATGGCAATTGAATAGTTATTTTTATAGAATAAATTATTTTTGGTAAATAGCTAATACTACTGCTAGTCTTTTAAACCTCATTGGTTAAAATATACTTTAATGTATTTATTTAAATACGTATGAGTGAAAAATAAATTTATATGAGACAAACATACAAAAAGCTCTAAATAAATAAAGTGGCTAAGTGCAAATAAATAAATCTATCAATAGACGGCAGCTAAAACTTATCAACCTCTTTCTTAAGCCAGATATTCTTTCTGACATTCCTAAGTATGTGTTCTAAATAATAATAATAATTAAAGTAATTTATGAGAGCTGTATCTTCGATTTCCTGGAAGAACACTTTATTTATCATAAGGGAAAGGGAAGATAAGGAATTAAACAATTATAATAAATACAAAGAGAGAGGGAAGTATAGAGAAGAACAAAGAAGGCTTAATATGTCAAATCGGGTGCTCACAACATCCAACCTTCCGGCAGGGGAAGCCCTGCGGTAAGTAGGCCAGGAGGATTCCCTATTGAGGGTCCTGGGGGAGAGTCCTCCCCTCAGCTACTTCCAACCAGCAATATATACACTACCCTTGTTTGATCTATGGTTAGTCATTAAGTTTGCCTAAGTGCAGTCCGGAGCGAGCTGGTTTTTCTCTGTGTTTCTTATCGTCTCTCACAATCCTAGGAACCTTGGTGTCTGTATATTCTTCTTCCCTCTCTGATCCATTCCAGGGGGCCTGGTCTGGCTTAAGGCAGTGAGGCACGTTAACCCCTCTTGACATCAAGGACAGAAGGGCCAATTCCGATCCCAAGGTCAGATATGGAGCACAACCCAACTGAGCTCCCCATGATTGCGTATGTGCGAGTCTGGGCAGAAAACGCATGAAAAGCCACACAAACAACTTCCGTACAGAACAGTATGTAAATGACACACACTCTTCTCAGGTCTCCAGATACAGGGTCCAACCACTGAATCATCTTTTGGCCCGTCTCCAGCCAATTTATGCAATTGTGATAATTCTCTCTTTTCCTCCATTCTGTTGACACCACTCTTGCTGGTTAGATCATTATTCTCTTGCACATATGTAACATATGTTACTCCAAAAGCGCCCTCAGCAAATTTTACTCTCCTGGACCCACTCAACCTAAATCTACATGCCACACTGCCATTACTCCCTCCATGCTGCGTTTAGTCATTCGACATTTTTGGAAAGTTATCTAATTATAAGGCACCATTCTTCTCAGGCACAATAGGCGGGCCATGCAAGGTGTTTGCTATGGACATCTCCCCCTTCTGTGGAACCTGGGGGCGGGCAACTTGTCCCTAAGATTTTAAGGAACTACTTGCATAGAGATCTGTGTACTTACTGGTGGCCCAGTTCTCTTTCCAGACACAGATCAGTCAAGGTTGCTCTGGCTCAGAAAAGGGCTGATTATGCCAACCTGGGTGATATCGTCCCCACGGGGATGAAAATTAGTGGGAAGCAAAAAAAAAAAAAATATTATGTATGTAGAGCATTAAAATTAATGGGGTAATTAATAAAGGAATAATTAACGAATCTTAATGGTAGTTACTGTTTGAATGTCACATATGGATCTGTTTTCAGGCTAAAATTCTTAATTCCATTTTTCCTTTTGAGCCACAAAACAAACTTACAGGTAGTTAGTATTGTCACCACTTTACAGTTGAGGACACTAATACTCGAAAGATCCAAGTGGCTTATCAGTGGTCAAAGAATTAATGTCTGAAAGTTAAGAAGGTCTCTTTTGTTAGGGAAAAATCTGTAATAAGATGGTCAACAGGACTGATAAGGGAATGCCAGTTCTAGTCGGAAGACTACCCCTCCGGGATTTCCTTCCTACCCTGCTTGCCACAGGCACCGAGTTACTACTGATGAGGGGTGTGGAAGTAACAGACTATAAATTGTCCCATCTGTTGATGCTCTGGGCTCAGATCTCTGGAGAATGATCTCCTCCGGGCCCACCAGTGTAAAATAAACCTCCTTCCTTCCAAGATCTCCAGGTGCCGCTTGGTTCTCCTGCCGGGTGATCCAGACCAGTTTCCGTGACGCTTTGATTTGAGAGTCTGTAATCTTACCCCCTAATGTCCCCAAAAGACAACCCATTACCACCACTATAAACAGAGTCTGCCAAGTGATGTTCTATGTGAAGGGTAAATGCATCCCTGGGGTCCAGGGAGAGAAAACTTCTCAGAGAGGGTACTCACTCCCCATAGGGCACATTACAATGAAGGTCAGTTTCGCGGTCTGTAGTTGGATTCTGACTCTACGGACAGGCAGAAACTTGTTTTCAGGGATTAAGTGTACAAACTATCAACTGTTTACATCCGTAATGCCACACACTTATGTTGTGCCAACAATGTATAATTTCACAGATAAGGATTCATCAAGTAAATGATGCTTGTTAGATCAGCGAACACTAAAAGGCAATCACACATCTGTGCTAGGCCCTGCGTGGGCTGGGCTGTACCCGGGCGGAGTCATCCACACTAATGCATGCAGAGGTGGTCCAGGAAAGCATGACCCAGCAAGGTTGAGAGAAGAATCAACATGGTCTCCTTCCGTTTGTTGCAGATGCATTAAACCATCAGCTTCCCCAGTAGAGGCTAGTGTCCTGCACATTTCGACATCACTTAGTGGACATCCTGAGCCAGTGTCTTCTTCGCAAGGAGATCAACACACAAGCAGGCACCGTGGTGAGGGTTTCTTTTCCTGAGGGTCAGGAATTGAGACGAAAGATGTTGAGGAGGTTGTGGATTTCACAGGACCTTCACCCGTGAGACCTCATGACAAACCATTTTCTCCCTTCATTTTAATACTGACTTGAGTTGTGACCTATTCACAAGGTGGTTGCTCAGAAGAATCTAAAATAACAACTGCAAATCTTTATGCCAAGCTCATAGGCCATTTAAATTATTTTTTCTCTTCTTTGGAATCAGCACCATTTATATTTCTCCTGATCGCTTAGGGATATTTGAAACGTACCCAGGAATTCCAATCTAACGACCGGTCTGTGGCTCTAATTGAAAGTATGGTTTCTTTAAGGAGTCAAAACAATGGCTCGTGAAAAAAATGCACTTGCCAAAAGTCGCATCTGGGGCTTCTTGGCAAAGCAAGAGGGAGGAAGCTGATGTTATCACTGCAACAAGGTTAACTCAAAGGTCTTCCTTCTCTGCTTTATTGTAATTTAGTCTGTTAACATCAACACTCAATATCTGATTAGGTGACTAAATGAACTCATTACATATGAGTACATGATTGCATACCTTTTGGGGGGACTTTGAATTTGTACATTGTCTCCATTAAAATAAGCTAGGTCTGTTGCCTAAAGGGTTAAAACAAAACTTCTGAGAAAATAAGCTTAGGGGTTAAAATAAGCATGTTCTTCTATTCTTGAGTCCGTTTTCCACCCTTTTCAGATTAGCTTGGGGGAAATTAGTTAAATCTGCATCCTGCTGGGCAAAGTCCTTTCCTGATTACTCTCTCTGCTCCCCTCTTTTCCTATTGACGCCGATGGACCTCGAGACTGAAAATAGAAACTAATTATTTTCCACCTTTACCCCCACTGTTCAGAGCAGTGCCTGATGTGTTGGCTGTGACATTACCACTGCGCTCATTAAAGCCACACAGAATGAACTCACAAGAGCAACGATTTTGTTGAGATTAACATAAATAACATAAGGCACAAACAAGAAAACAAATATTATATAGAACATGTTACCCACTCTATTTTTAATTGTGGGAGAAGAAAAACATCGTTCTGTACTCATTGAGGGAAAATTAGTTCCTGATGAAATAAATACTCCCCATCTTGAAAAAGAAAGAGAGAAAACAAGAAAAAAAAACCCAAACTACCAACAATATGCAAAAATGGAGATCAGTTGACTGGTTTGCAACAAGGAATGTTTTATGGTCTGAAAAATAAAACGATTTTTTCTACATGGTAGTAACATGCAGACAGTGAATTCATTAGCATATATCCTGAATGAATAACCTATCATGATTTTTATAATAGAATTTACAAAGCAATTTTGGATTGACAATCAACTCTACACAGCATCCTTATGGGATAAAAAAGACAAATATTTTACTCCTGTTATAGAAGAAGAAATCAAGGCTCAGAAACCTTCGGTAATTATATAAAGTCACTGGTTTATAAATAAGAGAACTGAAATCAGGCTGCAGGTCTCTTCATGTTTACCCAAGCCTTTCCTAATGCATGGTGAAGAAGTGTCAGTGTGTAGAACATCCTTGGCCCTTGCCAACAGCGGGTTAGGTACACCCACCCTTGCCCAGTCAAAAACCCGTGTATAATTTTTCACTCCCCCAAAACTTAACGAATAGCCTACTGTTGACTGGAGCCTTCACGATAACATCAAGTCGATTAACATATTTTGAGTGTTACATGTATCATCTGCTGTATTCTTACAATAGAATAAATGAGAAAGAAGAAAATGTTACTGAGAAAATCACAAGGAAGATAAAATACATTTACAGTACTCTACTGTGTTTATTGGGGGGAAAAACTGCATATAAGTGGACCAGTGCAGTTCAACTTCATGTTGTCCAAGAGTCAACTATAGCCAGTGTGATGTGTTAATTTGGCTGAGCCATGAGGAATCTTGATATTTGGTTGAACGTTATTGCAGGAATTTCTGTGAGAGCGTGTTTTAGATGAGATTAACATTTAAGCTGGTAGACTGTGTGAAGCAATTTCTCTCTATCTCTCCCTCTTTTTCTCTCTTATTGGTTCTGTTTCTTTTCCAGAGAACTCTCATACAGTTGGTCTCTCTGAATTAGAAAAATTCTGATTTATAGTTGGCATTAAGTTTCATCATTTGGGAGTTGACAAGGACAAACACTAGGTGAACAAAGTTAAGTGCACATATGTCTTATTTTAACATACAGAAAATTGTATATAACATAGTGTATGGCTGCTGTCCTTGTTAAAGAAATAGGATTATCTCTTAGACCAGAGTTTTTCAATAGTTTCATTTGTATTGTCATTGTCCTTTAACTAACTTTAAAAAATAATTGTCCACTCAAGAATTTTTATGTAAACATCTATAATTTGTTAAATACTTTTAAATATTTGCAAACAAATGTGTATTTCTTGTATTATGTACTATGTATTAAGATTAAATCTATTTTCACCAAACTGTTGGAAGCACAAGTTCACCCCATTCCTTAGAGGAAAATGTGCAGACAGGTTGACAAGAAGTCCTCATGTTTGCCAAATCAGATTTATATCTTTTCAGAAAATAACCTCAATTCATGTTTTATTTCCAATAAACATGATATGTATGACACACAATAGCTTCATCACCTCTGAATTCTAGTTTGGAGATAGGTAGATGATAAATGGTGGTAGATAGAAAGATGATAGACGGATGGATGGATAGATAGAGAGATAGAAGACAGAGACACAGAGCCTTACTGTGACTTTTTTTTTTCTTTTCTTTTTTTGCCTAGCCAGATAAGGTTTGACACTTCAATCTTTCTTACTGAAGCTTCTCCTCTTTGCTCTCCTGGGATTCTTCCTTAGAAGTGGAAATTCTAGATCACATCTGAAGTTGGTGCCTGGAGGTTTGCACATCTCAAAGCCATGCACCAGAGGAGGATGGGATGAGTGAGAGCTTTGCCTTCCTCTGTAGGGTGGGGGAAGCATCATTATGAAAGTGGAGGAAAGACAGAAGAAACAGCGAACCCCGGGCTACTCAGGTATATCAAGTTTAGAACACAGCCCGTGGGAGTGGAGGGTCTGGAAGTCAACTCCCTAAAAGGGCCTGTAACTCCTCTGCATGCCCAAGAAATGGTGTCCACTGTAGAGTATGGATACCTCACCGGAACAGCTGTTCTTGACCAGTGTCAGCCATGTGTGTGCTACTTAAATCTGCAAGGTACTCCACCAAATAAGGGTCCCAGGGCCACCATCAGTGGTATATTACAAATAAGCAATTGAAAGCCTCTATTCTATCATGCAGAAAATACAAAAAGAAAGCTTTTAAAATACTGATACTAAACCACAAAAGACTGCTGGAAATAAAATTACAGGTCAACTTCTTTATGTATCTACATATAAAAATCCTTAAAATACATTAGCAAACTGAGGTCAGCAAGTGAACAAGAAAAAGTATAAAGCCAAATTAAGTGTATGTCAAGAATTTGAGTTTGGATTAAAAATTGAAAAACATAAAATATAATTAGTAATAAGAGATTAAAGGAGAAATGTGGATATCTTGCTAGATGAGGAATTAGCATCATAAAATTCCATACCCATCTTAATGAAAGCCTTTTTTTTTTTTTTCAACGTTTATTTATTTTTGGGACAGAGAGAGACAGAGCATGAACGGGGGAGGGGCAGAGAGAGAGGGAGACACAGAATCAGAAACAGGCTCCAGGCTCTGAGCCATCAGCCCAGAGCCTGACGCGGGGCTCAAACTCATGGACCGCGAGATCGTGACCTGGCTGAAGTCGGACGCTCAACCGACTGCGCCACCCAGGCGCCCCTATGAAAGCCTTTGCCTACTGGCAATTAAAAAAAATGTTTCGTGTAAGTTTATGTAATTCAGAGAATAGATAATCCTTATGCAAACAATATAGAGAAAAAATAAGGAAAGTTAGAAAACTCATTTTATGAGGTATGATTATAATCTTGATATCAAGAATAAAATGAAAAAATGTGGATCATTTTCATGTATAAATACACAAACAAAAATTCTCTATACAATATTAGTAAATTAAATCTAGAAATGCAAGTAAAGTTAAACATCATGCTTAGTTAGAGCTCTTTCCAGGAACTGCAGGATGTTTTAACATTTTAAAAGTTTAATGTTACTTATTTTTTTTACATTTAGTTAATTAAATGAGAGAACTAACAGGACCATCTGAAAATATGTAGATAAATAAGATTCAGCAACCATTTAAGATTGATAAGCTTCTTGACAAACTAGAAATAGTAAAGAACTTCTTAAATTGTAACAATATGGCCACCAAAACTGAAATACATAATGCTCATAACATTAAATCATTAAGATGGTCCCCATTAAATTTAAAATCAGAACATTTCTGTATGAACAATGTGCCTAGAGTTCTTAGCCTGAAAGAGATATAGGTATATTGGTTAATTACAGGAAACATATTTGGTAAACATAGAACAATCTTAAATATAAACAGACTATTAGGGTAAATAAGAATTTAAGCAGTGAATTTTGGCTGTATGATTAATATAGAAAAACAAATAGCATTCCTAGTAAACTGAAATTACCAAATTAAAAATAATTTAACAAATAAATTCATTCAGAGTAGTTACCAAAACTTTGGCAGGAAGGAAAATATAAACATGTGTAAGATCTTTACGAATAAAAGTTATATAATTTTATAAAGTTTTAGAAGTATTGAAAAAAATTAACGTAGACATATACCATTTTCATGGGTGAGAAAGTTTAGTATTTCAATATTATTAATCATCTCCATATGAATGTACAAATTAAGTGAAAACCAATTAAATCTTAAAAGAATTTTCCATGTAATATACTCTTTCTAAAATTCATTAGATGGGAAAATGTATCCAATAGAATTATATAAAATAATATGGGAATCTTGGTTGTCCTTCTAGATATCCAGTGATGTTATAAAGCTATATAATTAGAGAAAAAAGGCTAGAAATACTCTATCTATGATGGAAATCTGGTATATGAGAGAGATTGCATCTTGAATCTGCGGGTAAATGAAGAAATACTTCAGAGATAGCACTAAGTTGAATCCACTCTGCCCATAGGACATAGTATAAACATAGAAGAAATTAAATTGGATGCATACCTCATCCCATTCTCAACATTAATTCGATATATCAAAGTCATAAATGTGAAAATAAGTGCAATTTCTACTAGAAAATCTAAAAAACTATCTTCATTGCCTCAAGGGAAGTAGATTTTAAATCATGACATAAAATTTAGGATAGGTATTTTAAAGGTAAAATTTGGTAACAAGACTCTTAAAATTAAATCCAGCATCTCTGTAAAAACAAAAACCACAGACAGGATTAAAGAGAAAATCACGGACGAGGAGAAGATACTAAGAACATAACTAATAGTGTAGAGAGAGTTATGATCAAGAACATATAAAGACTTTTAAGAGTGGAAAAAGGGGCCCACTGTGTAAACAATTTACTTGTAAAAGTTAAGTAAAAGTGTTCCCTTAACATGAAAAAAATCCTCATCCTCACTAGAAATCAGAAAAAAAGGCAACAAATCCATGAGCTATTTTAGATCCATCCTACTGGCAAAGTGAAAAGATCTGATATTATAACTTTTAGCAAGGACATACAGAAAAAAAAAAAAAAAGAAGAAGAAAGCTTGCATATTACTTGAGGAAGGATCAGTAGGTGAAAACAAGTTTGGGAGCAATTCGGCAACCGATCCCCATTGCTGAGCATGCTAAATATTACTTAAGAATTCCATTTCTAGAAATCCATCCTTGAGGTGGAAGCAAGAGGAGATAAAGCGAATATGACCCTTGTCGCCATTGTTGGGTTGGTTGTTAAACACACGGAGGTGAGGTCGTGTATGGTTACTATTGTGTGTGGTTATATTTTTTTTCAGAACCAAAGTAGTGTTTAAAATGAAAAAGCCACAGGGACGCCTGGGTGGCTTGGTTGGTTAAGCTTCCGTCTTTGGCTCAGGTCCTGATCTCATAGTTTGGAGTTCGAGCCCCGCGCCGGGCTCTGTGCTGACAGCTCGGAGCCTGGAGCCTGCTTTGGATTCTGTGTCTCCCTCTCTCTCTGCCCCTCTCGTGCTGCCACCCTGTCTCTCTCTCTCTCACTCAAAAATAAGTAAGCATGTATATATATATTTTTTTAATTAAAAAGCCATTACATTCTTCTGTGTTCAGGATTTCTCCCCCACGCCACCCCTTTTTGGTAAATCCAAATGAAAAAGCACAAGATTATGTCAAACAAAAATTGACAGCAAGGGTAAATATGCTATTTTTCCCACTTACTTGCGCTTGAAGGGTTTAAGGAAGAAGCTTGAAGGTTGTGTGCTTCTCACATCACAGGAACATATTCCTTTGGAACCGATTTTTTATTTTGCGTTGGAACTGGAAAGCTGCAGAGTCTGAATGGCCACTCCTGCCTCTAACTAATGTACCTGTCATCAGTGAAAAGACTTTCTCTGAGTTAAGGGCTTGAGCCAAAAGCTCAATTTCTAAAACATTTCATATGCCACTTTGCTAGCTGAAAATAAGGCATCTGTTTGTTTTGTGTGTTGTTACATCTCCTGGGCCAAGATGAGCTTCTTGTGCCCGTTGGTGCTCAGCGAAGGCTTGATGGATGAGCAGGGTTGCAAAATGTATGACTTCTCTGGTGTTACGAGTGATCCCTTTCCCTGTGTGTTATATAAAATTCCTATAAAAAACATGCACGGCAAGCAAAATCCAAAAAAAAGTGGACTTTCTGAGAATATGTTAATCTTCTTTCTTACAGCTGCTTAGGAATTCACTTCTACTGGAATCTCCTGAAAAGCAGAGACTCCTTCATAATTGCCTGTCTGAAGGATGGCAGGCTGAGATGATTTTCCTTGGGCTCCACGGGCAGTCTCTGACCTTCCGAACCGCATTGGCAGGTGGACCAACCAGACGACGTGGCGTCAGAGAAAGACCCAGAGCGGAAATGGAGACGTGTGGGGTGCACCCTTGAGATGAGAGGCTGTGAGCACAAGCTGCGTGAGAATTTGCTTTCAGCCGCCTACTCTGGCGCTGGTTGAAGCCAAAGGTAGGCTCTGGAACAGTGATCCTGAGTGCCCAGGGGACCTCTACGGGTCACCACTTGCATGATTTGGATTTGTTTACTGCCATCATGGAGTCATTTTGGCGCTGAGTCTTTGGAGCCCTAACTGGCTGCAAACTCTGGAAGAGGAGAGTTTATGAGGATGCGGCATACTTTTCCTCTAAAGGACTCCCTAGGGGCGCCTGGGTGGCGCAGTCGGTTAAGCGTCCGACTTCAGCCAGGTCACGATCTCGCGGTCCGTGAGTTTGAGCCCCGCATCCGGCTCTGGGCTGATGGCTCAGAGCCTGGAGCCTGTTTCCGATTCTGTGTCTCCCTCTCTCTCTGCCCCTCCCCCATTCATGCTCTGTCTCTCTCTGTCCCAAAAATAAATAAACGTTGAAAAAAAAATTAAAAAAAAAAATAATAAAGGACTCCCTAAAGAGGCCATGTCACTTCTTGGTTTGAGTGGATGCAAGCTGCAATGACTAGCTCTTTCAGTTGGAAAGGATTTCCTAAAGTACCAGCTATAACGGGCCCTAAAGGCATCCCCTTGTGTCGGGCCCCTGTGCCTTCTAGTGTTCACCTACCACGTTTTGTCGTGTGATTCGACCGGGCACACAGGGCAGCCTGTGTTTCCCTCTGGCCAGCATGCTGTCATCAACGCAGTGACACAGCATGGGTTTCTGTGCAAGGTCGATCCAATCAAGGTCATGGCCTACATGTTCGCAGAGAAGATGGTTGAAAAAGTGGTATCGTTAACTTAGCCTAGGGTGATGCATGATTATGTGTGGACTCAGAGCTGTCCATCTTCAATGAGGATGAATTCCGATCCCCTTTCTTGATGAGAATTGAAAAGAATGCTGGTATATCTGATATCTTTTTCTGCATAATAAGCCGACCCAAAATGTAGTGGCCTCAAAGAAGAGTTTATTTAACTTCTGATGGTGTGGATGAGTAATTTTGGCTGGGCTTCTTTGAAGGGATCTTCTGATCTTTCCAGGGCACGCTCATGCGGCTGCGGTCAGCTGCTGGGTTGGCGCAGGTCTGATGGTCTGATGTGGCCTTGGCCGGGTGGCTCTTCTCTGCTCCAAATTATGTGCGATCCTGCACAGGCTAGCTCCTGTAGAGGTGGAGAAACCCAGGGCCAGAAGACGAGAGATACAAAATGCAACGGATGAGCTCTGCCGGGCCATCACGTGAGGCAGTGGCCGGAAGGGAGGTAGGGGAGCATAAAAGATCATCTACTCCATGGTGGGAGAGCCGTTGGTGCTCCCAAGCCTGGAGGTAGTGCTTCATCGCAAGCTACATCAACAGCCATATTTTCTCTTTAAAATTGCTCAGGCCTTCATCGACAGTTTGAAGCATCTCCTCATTTGAAAATAAAAATTGACGACAATTAGACAAAAAATACAAAAAAATATATAATGCTTTCATGAATAAAAAAGAATCAGGAAGGAGTACTAGGGGTGCCTGAGTGGCGCATTCAGTTAAGCGTCTGACTCTTGATCCCGGCTCCGGCCATGCTCTCACGGTTCGTGAGTTTGAGCCCCCGTTGGGCTCTGTGCGGATGGTGTGGAACCTGCTTGGTCTTCTGTCTCTCCTTCTCTCTGCCCCTCCCCTGCTTGTGCTCTCTCTCTCCAAAATAAATAAATCAACTTAAAAGAGGAAGGAGTACTAAAAAATTTACAAATGTAAAGCCCCTGATAATATGATATTATTGCAACACATCGAGTTTGTGTTACCAGGAGAGGTTCAGAGAGGGAACCAACAGCTTCAAAGTTGGGCTTAATGCAACAGAAGTCACTTCTCACAGTCAAAGTAGTCCAATGGGTTGGTTTAGGTTGGTGATCCTCCTCAGGGTGATGTAGGGTCCCAGACCCTTCTCCAAGGCCCCAGGTGGTCTGTTGGGTCCTTGGCAACTTGGGGTCAGGGGGAAGAGGAGAATGAGGAGAGGAACACAAAGAATTATCGTGACCCTCATGTAGACTTGGCTTCCACCATTGCTGCACACATCCAGTGGCCAGATTGCAGCTGCGATGTTGACACAAAACATGCATATACAATTCAAAAAGAGGCAAAATTAGCGATCTCAGCAGGCAGCATGGTGGTCGCTTAAGGCGCTGATCACAAGGTCGTGTGGGGGACAGTCAGTGGGCTGGCATAGCTATATTCCTAACCTGGTGACGTGCATTTGATCACCTGGAGGTCATTCATGGAGCTGTAGAGTTATGATTTATGTCATTTCCTGTGTATGTGTGACACTTTCATTTTAAAAGCTTAAAAAATTTTTTTAAATTTTTTTTATTACATTTATTTATTTTTGAGAGACAAAGAGAGACAGCATGAGCAGGGGAGGGGCAGAGAGGGAGGGAGACACAGAATCTGAAACGGGCTCCAGGCTCCGAGCCGTCAGCACAGAGCCCGACGCGGGGCTCGGACTCACGGACCGCGAGATCGTGACCTGAGCCGAAGCCGGACGCTCAACCGACTGCGCCGCCCAGGCGCCCCAAGAACCACACAAGCTATCGGCAGGGCTAAAAACAGACAAACCAGTCTGGCCTGTTCTTACTTAACTTTGAATCTGATGCTCAGATTTTGCTCTTGGAAATAAAGATAGAGACTGTGACACATCTGCAGTGCAATTATCTTACCTTTCTTTAAATCCTACCATTGCGGAGCCAAATGTTTACGTGAGATTATTTTATGTGCCCACCGACTGGCGTCTGAAAGAGCTGCATTTTGGCACAGGTTAAAGCCTGTCTTAGGAACAACCCAGTGAAACTCATAGTTTTCTCTGCCATAGGGAGGTTATTGGGAACACTGGCCACCTCACTTCTAAGGGGACACTCCTTAGGGATTGAAGAAGCAAGACTGTCTGGGTGTGTCTTGGGAAATCGCCTTTTGCCCTGGGAGCGGAGCGGCCGGGTCAGCTGGGAGACAGGGAGGGGGCATCCCCACGAGGAACTGTGACAAGCGATGTGCCCACAGTCCCTGTCCAGAACCCGCAACATCTCTCGGGAAGACGCTTTTCCTGGGTGCTGGTGTTGCCCCTTTAACGAGCTGCTAAGTCGTTTGAACCGTGCTCCCATTCTGAGACGTGGAGCAGGGACGGGCATCAGTTCCTCGTCTCTGCTGTCTTCGTGTTTCTCGCTTCGCTCCTATGATTTCTGCAAAATCAGATCAAGACAAATAAAATAAAATGAGGCGACAAGAAAGAAAATGAAATAAAATGGCATTTACCTTTTCCCTCCTCCCTCTACTAACAGCAGAGCACCCCCTGCTATGTAAACCACAGTGGAAACGAAGCAGAGACATCAATTGGGAGGAGTGAGGCCCTCGGTCTCGTCCAGAGTACCCAGGACCTTCTAGACGTGAGCTCTCTCTGCCTCTTTGTCTCTGTCTCTCTGTCTGTCTCTCCTCCTTTTTCAAGCTCTGTCTCCTTCTCGTGCACACACACAAACACATATCCATCCATCCATATTTTGTGCGAATATTTCAAAGCATATATGAAACGGGGGTGCCTGGGTGGCTCAGTCAGTTAAGCGTCCAGCTCTTGGTTTCGGGTCAGGCCCTGATCTCACGGTCTCGTGAGTTCGAGCCCTGCATTGGCTCTGTGCTGACAACGCGGAGCCTGCTTGAGATTTTCTCTCTCCCTCTCTCTCTGCCCTTCCCCTGCTCACGTTGTCTCTGTCTCTCTACAAAATACATAAATAAACTTAAGAAAATAAAAGCATATATGAAACCAAAAGTGTTAAGGGCCAAACAGCTGATTGTACCAGTATAGATCCTAGAAAAACATCTGAGTCAACTAATAGCTTATTTATGACAAAGGTTAGCTACTGTTTAAGGGTAGCATACATTGTAAATAGAGGTGGTATAATTAAGGTCTAAGTCTTCCTGGAGAGCTGTGCACCCCTGTAATGAGGCCTGGAGAGAGGTAAGGATCAGGTATCTTAGTAACTAAACCTCTGTCTTACCTCCATCTAATACCTTAAGATAATAAAGGCCAGGGAGTTAGTTCTGTGGGTTAATTAATGTGCTAGAGACAGAAATGTTTTTATTCATCAGGAAAAAAAGGATAAAGAAATGTCCTTGGCTACAAGGAGAAACTCACCAAGACGGCAGATTCTCAGATCTGATGGTCATCTTACCTCTAACACACCTTACTCTCAGGGATAAAGGATTCTTTTTGTGTTGGATAACATGGAGGGGCAGAGTTTAGACCAGTGAAATGGGAGGTACGAAGGGCCCAGTATGTATACATACCTGAGTATCTGAGTGTCTGAGTATCTCTATCTATCTATTATCTATCTATCTATCTATCTATCTATCTATTATCTATGTATCTATCTATCTATCATCTATCTATCATCTATCTAACATATCTATCTATCATCTATCTATCTATCTATCTATCTATCTATCCAGATGCATTCTAGACAGATGCATGAATGCATCCATCCATCCATCCATCCATCCATCCATCCATCCAAGAGATTTAATGGTTTTGTGGGAAGCGGGGGACACATCCAAGGGGCATAGAAAGGAGCCGAGGGTCCTTGTGGTGGGAAAAGGGACCCCGTGTTCTCGATACCTGTTGATGGTGGTCAGCATCTCAGCAGGCCATCCTCTAGCAAAAAGAAAAAATAATTCTGAGAGATTCTCTTCCCCCAAATCAGATATAGCTCGGGGTTTCACCCGGCGCTGAAATCCTGCTAGGGGCTTCTAGGAATACTTGGGATCTTCCTCCCATAGACACTCCCCAACACACATACTTACACACACACACACACACACACACACAAGCTTGTGAGAATGCTCAGGGGATAAGATAGAATTTTACTGTAAATCTGAGAGTTTTGTAAACGAGGTGTGTGAACATTTCTGATTGATGGATGGGTTGATGGAGAAGGATGTTAACAGATGTCGGTGGCAGGGCACGCCACGAGGGCATCCCACCCACACCTGCCGTTCCCTGCACATCTGTCACGTGCGCCATGCAGTAAGTTTGGGGACAGTGCGGATCTCCTCACACCCTCTCTCTGAACGATAAGTGGTAATGATCATTTTGTCTCACGGTTTCTACACTCCCTGGAGTGGATGCAGGCCTGGGCCGGGGCTGAGCTGTAGAACAATCTCCTTTCCCCCAGAGTGGAAAGAGACAGGTGCCACGTCGTCACCCACCCAGCAGCTGGTTTTGGATCATGGATGCACGTGATTGTTTCCCTGCTCCTTCCTCATGGTCCTTTGGCCCGAGGTGTGCCTACAGCAGGTGAGGTGTGAAGAAGGACATCCTCTCTTTTCCGCGCGATCATTTCTAAGGTCCACTGCTCACCTTCCGGACGATGGCAGGTGACAGGTGTGCGGCCCCTGTCTGCAGAGGTACTGTCATCTTTAAAAACCTTGGAGCCTTTGAACAAACAGTTCAATTGCTTCCTACACGTCTCCCTGTCAGGATAAATGTCTTCGCAATCACTTCCCCAAAGCTCGCTTCTGCCCCCACCCTGGGAAAGCATGGGGATGTCTGAGCTCCTGAGGAGACGAGAGTGTCTTGCAATATTTTTTGATAACACTTACAGAAAACAGAAGCGGCATTTATGCGCACCGAGATGGCGTTATGATCTCATAAGGAAAAATTTACCATCACAAAAGCCATTTATCTTTTAAAGCCAGCAGAGGGAAAGAGCCTGCCTAGATTTTATTGGGTTCTGTGCCACAAAATGTAGGTTTTGTTCAGAAAGGATAAGATCTGGTTTTGATCAAAATTACCATCATTTTTTTTCCCCTGTGTCATTTGTGCAATTATTGGTTGATGAAACTCTTGCTGAAACAAAAGGAGTGTGGGCCGTGGCACACGTCAACGCTCAAGCGTCAACTTAGGGCGAGTTTGGCTACTTTTGCTTTTGGATTGAGGTTTAACACGGGTGTTTTCTTCTTCCTTTGACTTCCTGTACCTTTCCAAAGAGTGTGTGTTTATGCGTATTGTGTGTACGAGCTGTGCATTTGTGTAGTTTGTGGCGTGTCTGTGTGCCTGTTTTATGTGTATGTTGTACGCATGGTATCCGTGTGTATGTTTTCAACGTTTTATTTTTATTTTTGGGACAGAGAGAGACAGAGCATGAACGGGGGAGGGGCAGAGAGAGAGGGAGACACAGAATCGGAAACAGGCTCCAGGCTCTGAGCCATCAGCCCAGAGCCTGACGCGGGGCTCGAACTCACGGACCGCGAGATCGTGACCTGGCTGAAGTCGGACGCTTAACCGACTGCGCCACCCAGGCGCCCCCCGTGTGTATGTTTTATCCGTGTGGTGTGTGTGAGTGATGAGTGTGCTTTATGTACGTGTGTGGGGCACGTGTGTGTACGGTGTATAGATGTGCCATACGTGTGTCGGGGACATGCGTGTGTGTGTGTGTGTGTGTGTGTGTGTTTCTGGTGTGCATCTGCCGCCTGTGTCTATAATAGCTTCCCACCCTGTGAAACAAAAGTTTTGCACCTCCCTTATCTTAGCACTGACACCTCCACTAACAAAAGCTCCTTAATAGTCAATATTCACAACATGTTTTCAAATATTTGCCCAACTCAGGCTCAAAGCTTAATTGCTACATTACTATCACAGGAGTCCTTGAAATAATTGGGTTTACCAAATCCGGCCCGAATGATGCTCACGTACGCGTCTTCCTGCCATGGAGCACGTGTCAGACCCGCCAACCCCTGCAAGGCAGAAGCACAGCCGTGGAAGTCGGATGTTATCACTAAAGGCTGCAGGAGACGTGGCTGGAGTCTGGGCAAATACGTACAGAAATGGGTCCTGCCACATAAATAATGGCAACCTTGCATCTGTTTCACCAAGAATTATGCAGGTGGCAGAAATACACTAATGGGATGAGAAGCTGGCCACTAGAAACCTTGTGAAATGGAAACATTCGTAAGAGAGAACAATTTGAATTTTTTTAATTCTTTTTTTTAATGTTTATTTATTTTTGAGACCGAGAGAGACCGAGCATGAATGGGGGAGGGTCAGAGAGAGGGAGACACAGAATCCGAAGCAGGCTTCGGGCTCTGAGCTGTCAGCCCAGAGCCCGACGCAGGGCTCGAAGTCACGGACTGTGAGATCATGACCTGAGCCGAGGTCGGACGCTTAACCGACGGAGCCACCCAGGCGCCCCAAGAGAGAACAATTTTTAAATTGTTGAATGCTACTGTGGCCCTTGAAGCCAATCACATGACCCTCTATCATGGAGAGTTTCCACTCACAGAGTTGCTCAAACAGATACTGGTGCGCAGGTCCAATTTATTTTTGCAACAAGGATATGTATTTTATGAAGTGGCTGAAATTGGAAACTCTTTAATGTTTATTTATTTTAGAGAGAGCTAGAATGTGCACACGTATGCACATGAATGAGGGAAGGGCAGAGAGAGAGAGAGAATCCCAAGCAAGCCCCACGCTGTCAGCGCAGAGCCCAGCGCGGGGCTTGGTCCCAAGAACCTTGAGATCATGACCTGATCAAAAATCAAGAGTCAGCCACTTAACTGACAGAGCCACCCAGGCGCCCCTAGAAATTCTTTAAACCTGTAACTAATACAGGTCAGTTACATACGGCTTTGCAAACAAACAAAAAACAAAACTCAAATGTAATTAGAAAACTGTAATTGCAGAATCTAACTGGTATCTGAAAATGCAAATGTTTTTCAAACCAGAAGTTCTTGAGCACACAGGGCAGCTGGAGCACAGCCCGCATCAGCGGGTCAGCCATGGGCACGGGGGGGGGGGGGTTCCTGGGATGGCATCCTTCTCACGGCCTCCATCCTAAGATCACTGTGCTTCTTCCTGAGCCACACTACCCTGGACAAGGAGCCTGATCCTTCAGAATTCACCTGTTCGCATAGGTCACAAGGAAATGATGAAATCCCATAGCCGGCGGGATTGTTATGAACAAACAGGAATACTCAAGAGTAACTCTTTGTAAGCCCAAAATTCTTCTCCCAGGACTTCAGGCCTTGTATTTGCTCCTCTGACTCAGCACCCACTCACTGGACCAATTTCAGGTCTCAGCGGTGGACAGATCTGACCTCTTCCTGCCCACGTGTCTACTTCCTCTGCCAGAAATGCGCGTACTCCCTACAAGACTATAGATTTTTGAGACAGATAGACGTAGTAAGACATTTGTTCAAAAACAAACAACTGTCATCATTCTCCCAGCTCTGTATTTCAATTCTTCCAAAACAACACAGTAGAAACAGAGCTGTTGACGACTGGGGACAAAATTATACACCTCCTCTGAAGGTGAGGTTTCTTTTGTTGACTATCTTTCTCAAAGAATTAGTGTTGACCTCTGCTTTAAGATATACGGCCAAAAATTTCATCAAATAACGTTGACAACCTCTCTCAAACATATACAGTAATGTTAAAAGATTCCATATGAGGGGCGCCTGGGTGGCGCAGTCGGTTAAGCGTCCGACTTCAGCTCAGGTCACGATCTCGCGGTCCGTGAGTTCGAGCCCCGCGTCAGGCTCTGGGCTGATGGCTCAGAGCCTGGAGCCTGTTTCCGATTCTGTGTCTCCCTCTCTCTCTGCCCCTCCCCCGTTCATGCTCTGTCTCTCTCTGTCCCAAAAATAAATAAACGTTGAAAAAAAAATTAAAAAAAAAGATTCCATATGAATAAGAATTAACTTTCTGCAGTTTCACCTAAATTTACGATTGAATGGAAGTCGGAATGAACGCAATAGGCGCCGGGGTCTACAAGGTGCATTTGCGTGTCGTGCCATCGGCACGCCCGGCCGATGGGCTGTGTGAACCTGGGCAGGATGCCCGGCCTCTCTGCGCTGTTTCCTCATCTGTAAGCTGGGGGCAGCAGGGGTCGCTGTCCAGGGGCCCACGTGCAGATTGAACTTGTCATTGGACGCGGAGGGAGCGGTAGCAACAGGGCGGCCCATACAACGCACGGGGCAGTTACACATTCTTGTCAGGACGAACCCATCCCAGAACTTTGGGCTTCTATTTGTGTCTCCTTATTAACCCTCAGCTCATGGAACTTGCGTTATTTATTCACCTTCCTGTCTCCTTTTTGAGACTTGGCTTCAAGACTTCCTCCCCCTTCGTCTCCAGTCCATGTAACCAGGGAAACGGTCAGCAAATGGTTGCTGAATGAGTGAATGAATGAGCGTCTCCGAATCAAAACTTTCAGTGCTTCTATAACCTACAACAAACTCAGGGACCTAACATGAAAAAGTCCCCGTAATCTATCTACAGCCTCCTTCAGAGGCCAGGTTCCTCAGCAAATACCCACTAGTGTTGTCTTTGGGGTAAGAGAACTGCTCCTGGCTCCCCAAACATCCCTGTGTTTTTCTAGTTTTGATTTTTCTTTCTTTCCCGTGATCACATATTTTCATCTAAACCTGTCACTTAGATTTAGGAAAACACACAGAGAGAGCATAACTTAAGACTGATTAAGTAGAGGAGTCTGGGTGGCTTAGTCGGTTGAGCATCTGACTTCGGCTCAGGTCCTGATCTCGCGGTTCGTGGGTTTGAGCCCCACATTGGGCTCTGGGCTGACAGCTCAGAGCCTGGAGCCTGCTTCGGATTCTGTGTCTCCCTCTCTCTGTGCCCCTCCTCACTTGTGTTCTGTCGCTCTCTCTCAAGAATAAATAAATAGTGAGAAAACAACAACAACAACTGATTAAGTATATTTTGGAGGGTTTGCTGAAAAAAATATTTTTACACAGTTTAAAAAATTATAGATTAATGCATATTCCTGGGGCGCCTGGGTGGCTCAGTCAGTTGAGTGTCCAACTCTTGATTTCAGCTTAGGTCATGATCTATCTCATGTGGTGAGATCAAGCCCCACACGGGGCTCCCTGCTGGATGTGAAGCCTGCTTAAGATTCTCTCTCTCTCTCTCTCTCTCTCTCTCTCTCTCTCTCTCCCCCCCTTTGCCCCTTCCCTGCTCATGCTCTTGTGCTTTCTCTCTCTCTGAATGAATAAATAAACAAAATTTAAAAAATAAATTCATGCATATTCCCAATCACCATCGATTAAATATGGTGAGATCTTATTTGTAAAATTTGTAAATAAGCACTGTAATTTGGTTTGCATCTTGTCCGCCATTAGGTAAAAAAATTTTAAAGGCAATGGTCACAGAGTAGAGCGCCGAAAAGGATGTAGGTCTTAACATTTTTAATTAATCGTATTTACTGAAAACAAATCGTAAACAGGATGACACGGGAATTCATTTCTCTGCAAGCAGGTGAGAAGCGTCGTCAGTTCTGTTCTAGAATTGCACTTCCGAACAGCTCAACTTCTGTGAAGAAGATTTAGACACACAGAGCGTTTTTACTTCGATGAATTTATATTTTGTACTGGGATATAGTAAAATTGGCACAGGCTTCAGGGTCTTCAAATGTGCATAAATTCGTCACCAAGTTTACACGAAGAACGCGTGCAAACACGCACCGGCAGGCACACGTAAGACTCTTTCTACATGTGCGTCATCGGTAGATGAGGGCAGGACCTTCATTTTTAAGGCCTTTGCACAGGCGTGACTCACGCCAAGGGTCCTCCTTCCTGTCCCCGCCCCCTCACCTGCTGCACGCTCGGGGCCCTTGGCAGGTCACAGAAATAGCCACAGAGGCAGCACACTGTCAGCAGAAGGCACGACACTAATCCTCACTCTGGTCTCTTCCCAGGGGTCTTCAGATTCCTCATTGTCCCATGAAGAAGGATGCTGGCCAGCGATTATCGTAAGCATCCAGACATGGGGAGGATGTACGCTGTGCAAGAATCAGGAAAGACACAGATTATGGACACAAGTGGACTTCGGTGAATTGGATGCCGCGGCTCACAACCCAGTGAAAAGGAAATGAAGGGGGTAAGTGAGACCTTGGGGATTCGGAAGGGGTCCCCGTGCTGCCAGGGTCCTTCAAGTCTCTCCGTCCCTTCTCCTTCCTCTGTCTCTCGCCCTCTCCTCCCTCCGTCTCTTTCTCTCTCCCTCTCTGTCAATGGCCCATGCACACACACACACAGACACACACACTCAATTTCTTTCCTTCAAGCACAGAAGGAAGTTTGCTAGGGTCAAGTGATAAATAGCATCTTGTAGGAAAAAAAAATCAAACAGTCACAGACGATGACTAATGGGCAAGGCAGGCATGGATGAGGCAGAGAAAAATGTTACCCATGAAGAATTTCAAAAATTAGATTTACTTAATTTTTAAAAACGTCCTTGCCGTAAGTAAACAGATGGGAGTGCCAAACAATAGCGAAAATCAAACCTCATCTGTTATGTTTATTGGCAATATAAAATCGAGCCGGTGTCATTGGGTGCAATTTATCCCAGGGAGGAGAGAGAAATCCAGCAGTGTTCCGGGCTCTCTTCTACTCACCGTCTTCCTCTTACTTGATTCTTCCAGCTAAATTATAAAGGGAAAGGGGACGAAGCAAAAGGAAAAATGCTCAGTGAAAAACAATGGCCCTAATGCACTGTGAATAAATGCAGCGTTTTCCTTAAAACCGAATCTTTCTTAGCCTCCACGCTGTCTGCTCAGGACCCCGAGGGCTGATGGCGGGGCTCCTGTGTGCAGTGACCATACCTCTGGGCCCTGACGGCGGCTGGAACCTTTCCCAAGGCTGAAGTCAGAGGTCCTGAGTTTCCTCACATCGGCTCCCAGCTTCTCTGATCTGTTTCCTCATCTGAAAGTTGGGATAATAAGATCTGCTCCGTCTCTGCCCTTGAAGTTAAACGAGTCAAGGCAAGTAGGAAAAAACCCGATGAGGTGTGTGATGGGCTGAATTGTGTCCCTCGGATGTCGTATGTGGTCGCACCCCTTACCCCTTTATCATACTTGGAGATACGGCCTTGACGAGGTGATGCAGTTAAAAGGAGGCTGCTGGGGCGGGTCCCCAGGCCGTCTGCTCAGCGTCCGTGTAAGAAGAGGACATCTGGACAGAGACCCCAGACATCCGCTTGCAGAGGGAAGACCACGTGGGGAGACCAGTGGGAGTAGCATCCGCCCCCACCAAGGACAGAGGTGTGAGGAGGAACCACACCTGCCAGGGCCTTGATCTTGGACTTCCGGCCTCTGGAAGGGTGAACGAATAAACTTCTGTTGTTGCGATGCCCTGTCTGTGGTGTTTTCTCCTGGCAGCCGTGGAAAATGAATACAGGATGTGAGTCATTATACGACTATGATCGATGGTGTGAAAACCACGCACATCATCTGGAAGGTCACAGAGCTGCGAAGGGACGGGAGCACCAGCTCTCATCACCGTCCTCTCCAGGTGAAACATACCACCCTTGCCTCGGGCGCCCTGACTTCAGATGAACGAATTTGCTTTGAGAAGAAACACTGTTTCCCGCTCTCCGTTTCTCATCCCGCCCCACACCCAACCCGCTGGCGCATTTTCCGGCCCCTAATGACTGAAAACCAATTTTACAAACTTCAACCGTGGGAGGCATGGCAAGCCTGGAGAAGCTTAAGAGGAAATGAATGTTTATAAATGAAAAGGGCAGAGGTTAACCATGCAATAGAGCATCATTAAATATACTTTCTCTTAAAGCATTAAATATTTTGTGGGTATTTTATACCTTGCGCAAATGTTAAAAATGTCAATATTTATGCCAGCCATGCAATGGTAGAAGGGAGTACAAAAATGATGATTTTTTTTTTTTGCATTACGCAATGCTAATTTAAAACACGATGGCAAATAATTTATAATTATATAGATATGGAAATGTCTTTGCCCCTTGAACTCCCTAAACCACTAAAATGTGATTTATTTTTTTATTTTTCTTGCTGCCTAAAGACCTTTTAAAATTTAATCTTTGTTGGTTTCCAGAAGATGGATGTCTTGGGCAGTGGATTTGGATCAGGAAAATGAGCCCCTCATGTCCCTGTCTATATTTCATTTCCACCTGGGTTGCTACTGACAGCTGTCCCTTTCAGTAACCACTGAAAATTAATTATTGAGTCCCCCATATCACAAGTTTGGGTTTAAATTCTGAGCCGAGAGCAAAATCTTTCCAAAGATTTCCTTCAACCAGGGAAGTCCTGCTGTGCCCAAAGGCAAGTGATTTATTTTTACCCTCTTTCCATATCACCCTGCAGGTAATGCCTTCAGAAATGAATCTAAACTCTATTTTAGAGTCCAAGGCCAAAATGCCAAATATTGCAGGTGTCCAGGGATCCCTTGGCATTGATTTGGGAATGAAAATTAAATAATAGGAAGCAAAAACCTAGACCGGTCCAAAGAGCTAATGGTTATTTTAATTCTCGATTGTAGTGGTTATTGTCTTTTCTTCTTCCTGGTTCTCTGAGCAGCAGATTTGCATCTCAGCCTGCCTTCACTCAGGGCCACTTGTTAAGATTCTTTGTCCGCCTTTGGATGCGGAGATCCTGAGAGGCACAGCCCCTGATCCCCGGTGTGCCCGCCCCCGCCGGCCCTGACCAGCGCTCCCCCGGGTGCCTGAAATGGCTTTCCCGCAGGGAGGGCCTCACGAGTGCCTCATGAACATTAGTGTTGGAGGTGCAGGGGGTCAGGTGGGCACATAGAGACGGAGTCATCAGGACGGGAAGAGATGTGTGTCTCACAAGGAGCGTGGAACTTCGGTCCATCTAGACTTCGGCCCGATCTCGTGATTCGTGGGTTCGAGCCCCGCGTCGGGCTCTGTGCTGACAGCTGGGAGCCTGGAAGCTGCTTCGGACTCTGTGTCTCCCTCTCTCTCTCTCTCTGCCCCTCCCCCACGCACACTCTGTCTCTGTGTCTGTCTCTCTCTCAAAAATAAGTAGACACACAAAAAAGAAATCAGCATAAAAAAAAATATTTTATTTAGAGAGAGAGAGAGCGTGCACGTGGGGGAGGGACAGAGAGGGAGAGAGAGAATCCCAAGCGGGCTCTGAGCTGTCAGCACAGAGCCCGACATGGGGCTTGATCCCACGAATCATGAGTTCATGACCTGAGTTGAAATCGTGAGTCAGACACTTAACCAAGTGAGCCACCCAGGTCCCCCCAGAAATCAGCGTTTTAAAACATATATCGGTAATGGGGCGCCTGGGTGGCGCAGTTGGTTAAGCGTCCGACTTCAGCCAGGTCACGATCTCGCGGTCCGTGGGTTCGAGCCCCACGTCAGGCTCTGGGCTGATGGCTCAGAGCCTGGAGCCTGTTTCCGATTCTGTGTCTCCCTCTCTCTCTGCCCCTCCCCCGTTCATGCTCTGTCTCTCTCTGTCCCAAAAATAAATAAACGTTGAAAAAAAACAAAAAAAACATATATCGGTAAAATCATCACAAAGGCTCCAGTGTGCCCTGGTGAAAAGAGTCCCATGTCTTACCAAGACTTTTCTTTTTTAAGGAAATCTAGACAGAACCAACGAAAGAGCCTCTCTGGCAAGACCGCCAACAGGAGAGTCTGAATGGTAACACAGATGTCCGAGGTCCCCATGTCCTCTGCCCAGCCTGTACCTTGCTCTGTGGTTCTGCTTCAAAGAGAGAGAGAGTGCCAGGGGCACCTGGATGGCTCAGTAAGTTAAGTGTCTGATTTGGGCTCAGGTCATGATCGGGCAGTTCCTGAGTTCAAGCCCCGTGTCGGGCTCCGTGCTGACAGTTCAGAGCCTGGGGCCCACGTGAGATTCTGTGTCTCCCTCTCTCTCTGCCCCTCCCCTGCTCACTCTCTCTGTCTGTCTCTCTCTCAAAAATGAGTAAACTTAAAAAAACAAAAAACCAAAGATTGAGTGCCACCTCATGTCCTCCAGAGAAGCATCCACTTGACTCGATACCATGGTGGCAAGGCCCCTGTGGCTGACAGCAGAAAGCACGGGACGTTTTGCTGTGTACTCCACTGAAAACCCCTGAGAGACACGTTTGTCTTCTCACAGATTGTGTTCTCAGGAAACAGAGGCTGACTTGGAGTTTGGACAGCAAGATGCTTCCCGGAGATCAACACCCGGAAGGGGAAGGGAGGAAACAAGATGGGCAGGGGAGGAAGTGGAATTTTTGATGTCAGGCTGACAAAGCACGGCCTCTTCTTCCCTGGCAGGGGCCTCCGGAATGGGCCGTGCCCACCAGAGTATCCTGGGTCAGGCTGGCAGGACCAGGCTCCCTGCGTGTCTGACTGCAGGCTCTGGCAAGGCTGTGCCCTCCGTGAGATGGCAGAGCCTCAAGTCTCCATCTTAGGGACCTTCTGCTACCCACGTGCCCCATCGTCAGGCATCAGGTTTTCCATGAAGGGGTCTTGAGAGACAATCAGCCTTCTTCAATGGCCTCGTATCGGACTGTCAGCCTTTGCCTTCACAGGGTCAACACAAGCACAGGGCCTTCCCTCTGCTCTCCTGTGTGGAAAAACACGGCTCTTTCTCAATGCCCAGTGGTTAGCAAGCAAAGGGATCCACCCATCCAAGAAGGCAGCGTGGGAACTTGAACATCCCTTGGGGATCTCACTCCCACATCCATTGGCTCATCGACATCACTTCCGAACAGATGCACTACTCTGGACGTTCTGAGAAATACTCCCCATCTTCTTACAGTTCTACGTAATAAAAAATGTCAGTAAACAGAACACATGAAGACCTTCACTGGATGAGTGGAAGCCTAAGACCAACAACGCAGTCAACAGCCGTCACAAGGGCCTCAGTGAAGGGACAGGGTGAGCTGGCAGTGTTGAGAATGGCCTGTAGTTTCAGGGCATGTGTTTCAGCCAGTGGGTCCAGCAGAAAACCCATTTCGCCCTGAGGGGGTCTGAAAGGTTAATGGAGCAAAGGGCTGATAACTCTTAACGGCCATCTTGGACGGTCACATGACTTCTAGGATCTGCTGAGAAAAAAATTATTAAAGGATTGCCGCGATCCTAAATATCAAAAAGAATTCTTCATATCTCGGGTCCCTTTTAGCGGAGGCCAGCCCAAATCTCAGGAGGGCTCCTCATGTTGCCTTCAAGGACACTGTCCTGCTGCTCACCATCCTGAGTGCTACTCTGTCCCTGCCCCCACACACCTGCTGCAGCCACTGGGCACTTTCTTTTTTCTTTCTCTCTCTTTTTTTTAGATGTGTGCACTGAAGACATTAATGCTCTGAGAAAACAGTTAGAAATGCTGGATTGAAGAACTCTTTAATTTTGGAAAAAGGAAATGCAAAGGGAAATATGATCTCACATAATGTAAAATGGCAGATAAATCAAGAACGAACAGGTTCTATTATAAATAAAAGTTGAATTTCAGTTTCACATTGGGATGGCTTTGATCTGTTTTTCACCTGAATATGTCCACTTGGAGAATTCAAAGACTTAAAAAGATAATCACAAAGAAGTTGAATTACCAATCGTGTATTTAAAAATTTTTTGTTAATGTTTGTATTTATTTTTCGAGAGAGAGAGACAGAGAGACAGAGTGAGTGGGAGAAGGGCAGAGAGAGAGAGAGAGAGAGAGAGAGAGAATCTGAAGCAGGCCCCAGGCCTTGTACCCTCAGCACAGAGCCCAAAACGGGGCTCAAACTCATGGACCGCAAGTTCATGGCCTGAGCTGAAGTCGGACACTCAACCAACTGAGCCACCCAGGTACCTTCCCAATCATGTATTTCAAAACATTAATTGTTGAAGGAGACATTTTCCTGGGTAAATCATACATAAAACATTCAGAATAACGTGGAGGCATAAAGCATAATATACCTTATAAAATATATCTTCTATTTTTCAATGGATTATATGTGTAAGGCTATGTGAACCTAGATCAGAGGAACTGAATAGGTAAATTGTGAAATAAAAATGGCAGCTCAAATTCAACTATATCAATAAGGCCATTAGATATGAATGGATAAAGCCATTTAATCAATGGTAGAGGTTATCAGATGGTGGATATTAAACAAGATTCTACTAATAGGCTGTCGGTAGGAGACCCTTTAGATTCAAAACTACAAATAGATTGAAAGTAAAAGGAAGATCAAAGATATATCAAGCAAACTTTATCCCCAGGAGAGTTGGAGTGTCTACACTCATATCGGACAAAATAGACTTTAAAGCAAAATGTGCTACTGGAGATAAAGAGGGAATTTTATAATAAAAAGATCAATGCACCAGAAAGATAAGATAATAATGGACTGCATCTTGCAACAGCACCAAAATATACCAAGTTAAAACTGATTGGGGCGTCTGGGTGGCTCAGTCGGTTGAGCGTCTGACTTCGGCTCAGGTCATGATCTCACGATTCGAGCCCCGCGTCGGACTCTGTGCGGACAGCTCAGAACCTGGAGCCTGCTTCGGGTTCTGGTGTCTCCCTCTCTCTCTGTCCCTCCCCCGCTCGTGCTCGGTCCTCTCTCTCTCTCTCTCTCTCTCAAAAATAAATAAACATTACAAAAATTAAAAAGAAAGTAAAACATGATGCTAATTTCCAATTCTACACCTAGTGAGGTTTCTATTTCTTCAGAAACAACAGAACAAAGGAAATAGTTCAGAAATTTTTTGTATCCTTTCTTGGGTTTTACTGGATTTTTTGAAAATACTGAATGGATTAATGGAAGTATGGAAGTTCAAGCAATATGACGCTTCCAAGAACACCTCTGGAATAAGATCTTAGCATAAATCAAAATAGAGAAAAATGGAACGAGGAAAGAAATCCATGAGAAACAGGGACTGTAGTTTGGTCACGTGTGTTGGCAATGGGATATATGTCCCTGCGTCGCCGGAAACCCTTGAGCACTAGGACTTGATTTTAGGTTCACCTGACTTGGGCTGCTCTCAGCTAGCTTATGGAATCAGGCAGCATCGTTCTCTGGAGAGAGGAACGTTCCTGCCAGGTCTCCAGTGTTTCCGGCACATACATTTTCAGAGACATTGATCAGTGCGTGGAAAGACAGCACCATGAGTGAGAGCCAGAAGAAAGAAGACAAGAGAGACCTACAGAGCCTTCGGGTATCGGATTTACCAAGCACAGCGTGTAAACACGCTACTTACTTTGTTAACAAAGTGAAGGTAAAGCTTGACAACAGCTGAAGCAAGTCTAAAATGATAGAGAGTGTTTCAAAAACTTGCAAAAGAACTGAATAGGATGTCTAGGAACAAAAAAAAAAAGAACTGGTGAATGCTTTGCCTGGAATAGGACTTTCTTCAGTGGGCTTTGAAAAATTGATACGATCGGTGGGCCTCCATAGCTTGCATTCCGAGCAACCCTGTGGTCAATTGGCGGTCTGTGATGCCACCTGCATGATCAATCACAGCCTTGAGGCTGAGAAATTCATCAGCGGAACAGACACCACACGGGTGGGTCAAGTTCCACAAAGGAATGGTTTTGAAGGTCTTCAACCTTGTTTGTGGGACCATCTTCCTATTTCTATCTTAGATGGAGTAGGAAAACTCGGAACATCATTTCCAAATAACAGCACTGGAAGGGGGCCAGGGAGCAGGGAAGTGTGCAGGTCAACTGGGAGAGCGCCCAGCGATCCAAGAAGGTGAAAAGGAGAAAGAATTGGTTTGCTCCCTTGCTTTGAAGCTGCCTCTATTGGTATGCATACTATTATGATGCCTGTACATTGGCTGCCTATAACCTTGGATTCATCAAACATCTTTGTTCTGTTAATCTGTTAAAGGGAATGACTTCAAAAAAGCAACATTAAAATCTGTCAGGCAATACTATTATAAAACAGTAACTATAACTGTTTTATAATGTAACTCTTAAAATTTTTTAATGTTTATTTATTTTTGCAAGGAAGAGAGACAGAGTGCGAGCAGGGGAGGGGGAGAGAGAGAGAGGGAGACACAGAATCTGAAGCAGGCTCCAGGCTCTGAGCCGTCAGCACAGAGCCCGATGCAGGGCTTGAACCCATGAACCCTGAGATCATGACCTGTGCCAAAGTCAGATGCTTAACCAACTGAGCTGTCCAGGGACCCCATAATGTAACTCTTAAGGGCTTGTCCTCCTTTAAAAATGTCACCCAAGGAGGGGCACCTGGATGGCTCAGTCGGTTGAGTGTCTGACTTTGGCTCAGGTCATGATCTCACAGTTCATGGGTTCAAGCCCTGCTTCAGACTCTGTGCGGACAGCTCAGAGCCTGGAGCCTGCTTCGGATTCTGTGTCTCCCTCTCTCTCTGCCTCTCCCCTGCTCATGACCTGTCTCTCTCTGTCTCTCAAAAATAAATAAACATTAACATTTTTTTAAATAAAGAAAATAATAAAAATGTCACCCAAGGAGTTCGAAAAAAATGGATCAGGGCAGGATTTTCAGTCAGAGACCAAGGTCGAGTTCATTCTTACCAATAAAAGTGTAATTTTATTAGAAATTATTGGGGAGTGTTTTTCCTTAAAGTTAATTATTTTTAAAGATCTCACTAAGCATCTTTAGTACCTGAAGGTGAATGTGAATTAATAGATCTCTTTAGAATATTATTCTCAAGGGGTGCCTGGATGGCTCAGTCGGCTAAGTGTCTGACTTTGGCTCAGGTCATAATCTCAAGGCTAGTGAGTTCAAGCCCTGCGTCAGGCTTTGTGCTGACAGCTCAGAGCCTGGAGCCTGCTTCAGATTCTGTGTCTCCCTCTCTCTCTCCCCCTCCCCTGCTTGCACTCTATCTCTCTGGCTCAGTCAGTTGAGTGTGTGGCTTCAGCTCAGGTTATGATCTCACAGTTCACGGGTTCAAACCCTGCGTCAGGCTCTGTGCTCACAGCTCAGAGACAGGAGCCTGCTTCAGATTCTGTGTCTCCCTCTCTCTCTCCCCCTCCCCTGCACACTCGCTGTCTGTCAGAAATAAATAAACGTTGAAAAACATTTTTTAAAAAAGGATATTATTCTTCAATATCTAAGGTCAATAACCTTTTATGCTTCACTATTGAGTAAGATAAAGGCAAGATCATCTGAATTATTCCTACAGTGTTCCATAATAGGGGAACTAGATATAAGAATTTCCTGTTTTCTTATTATCATCAACTAATGAACAAAATTAGGTCCCATATGATAAGATTTGTTTGATATTTTTAGACTATTTGATTGTCATTTTAAAGTCCCTTAGGCTGGGCTGAAGGTTCCTAAAGTTACATATTAAAACACACCGATCTTTGTGTAAAATTAACACCTAATGCCGTAGGTAATGACATTTGAAAATTAAGGGAAGTGATTTCATATATAACTCAGAGAAAAACACAATTGTAGCAACTTCAGCTACCAAGCGGTTGGTTGAAAGCCTCTAAATCGTTTCCCCTGACTCCACAGGTCCCAGTAGATGGGAATAAAATAGATGGAAAATGGAGGGATGAGGGGACAGCGGCAGTTAGAGAAAACCCACTGACGGCTGTGCAACGGAGTCCAGTAAAGGCAGAAGTCGGGTGCTTCCCGGAGGGCCTGAGTCTGCGGCAGCGAGAAGGAGCAGTTTCTCCTCAAGATCACCCAGCAGAGCCTGACTCAAGAACTCAGTGGCAAGAGAAGACAGACTCATAACCCTGAGGTGAGGTGCAAGTTTACTAGTCAGGCTGAAGCCAACACAGCAGCCCGAGTACAAGGGGGAAGAACAGGGCTCAAATTTAGGAAAGCATTTTATATCCTGAGAAATGCCAGGGATGATAATTTTCGGGAGTTTTCCTGGTGATCTAAAGTTTTTGCTTCTAAGACAGTCCAGGGAAGGGACTGGTGTTAAGGTTTATCGGATGCAGTGCACAAGGGTGACCAAAGGAAGGAACCTTATCCACGCCTCCCTGAAGTTTCCAGGAGCCCCCTCTGTATCCCTTAGGGGGCAGAAACAAAGAAAACGAACATTTACGAAAATGTTCTCATGTGCCAACATAGGGCCAGCTACTTCCTACGAATTATCCTTTTAACTCCCAAGGAACATTCGAAGTAAGCCCTGTAGCTTAATTTTACAATTCTGTTAACAGAGGCTCGGAAGACACGTAACCCCGTTGAGGACGCGGGCCAAGTCCAGGACTGTTGGCCTCATAGATCTGAGCTTATATTGATCTTCAAAGCAAAGAAACCCACAACCTGAGCAGAGGCCCGCTGCACTCTGGGAGCCCCTGGGGATTCTGTCCCAGAATCAGTGCCTCGCCCTCCATCAGCATCGTGCCTCTTTCACTCTGTGGCTGCACGTACCTGGGACAGCTTCCCTTGGAAATCTACAGGAGAGGGCTTCAGGCTGGCCCTGTTGGCTTGCTGCGGTTACCGGTGTGACAGATGGCACCAGTCCTGTGGGCTGTCACTACGTGTCCCCAGCTTCAGAGTCACCATTCCCCGCAGTGCAGCTTTCCAGGGAATGACAGGTGAGGACGAAGGTCATGGTTCAGGACTCCCTCCCTGGAAATCAAGCCGGTCTGGAGGACTCACTCCCAGAGACATCATCTCAAAGTTCGGCCTGTGCAATGATGGAGACACGCGTGTTTTGGAGAAGTTCAGTATGTCCGTTGAAGCCGATGCTCTCCATCTACCCCCAAGTCGTATTCAACCACACGTCAACTAAGATTAAAGCAAAACTTCTGTCATATGGTGGCAAAGCCACCGTTTCTAGATTCCCAGCCTGATGCAGAGTCCCAGCCTGTGTTTTTGTCACCTGGATGGGCTGTTCCCATTCCCTGAGTTCCCTCTGATGGGCATTCAGGGTGTTTTACAAGTAGCAAGGCTGGGGGTTTGCTGACTTGCTCTCACCGTTGGGTGAGGTCAAGTGCTGGCCCAAGGCGACTCCCTCATCGGTGGGGGCCTGGGCTGCCCGCCTCTTGCCATGTTATCTACCTCTTCTCAGGTACCTGAAGTTCAGGTATTCAGTTTCCACTCTGACACTGTTTAATTCCCACCAAACAAACAGCGGACTAGACAGAGTCCGTCTCAATCACCCCTTTGGGAGTATAGAAACTCTCTGTAAAGGGTCGGGTGTGGGCACAGGGGAGGAGACAAGAAAGAACAGATGTTTATGGAGCAGAGATCCAAAGACCCTGCAGATTCGAAGCGGGGCCTCTGCCACCCAAACGTGTCCTCCTGGCACCGGTGATCGCATGTCACCGATCAATGTCTCTGAAAATTATCGGGGGGGAACACTCGAGACCTTGTACAAACGTTCCTCCGTCCAGAGAAGGGTGCTGCCTGATTCCATGAGCAGGCTGGGAGCAGCCCATGTCCAGGTGAGCCTAAAACCACCTTCAATGCTCGAAGGTTTCCCTCTCACCTGTCCGCACGTGGTGGTGGAGTCTCATTTCAAGTAGAGGGAATTCGCCTTCCCTCTCAGGTTGCTTGGGAAACCCACACTCATCTCCCCTTATCAAGTGGACACCCTGAACATTTTAATCTCTCCTCACCTTTCCTTCACGACCTTTCTGGTCCAAACACACCAAGAGGCTGAGCAGAACAAAGGAAGATTCCTTTTGTTCTTGGATGGGGACATGCCGTCCTTCTCTTGGTAACAGAATATATTTGCCGATATCCACACAGCGTAGTAGGCAACCTAAACTGTCAGTGTCTGAAACATCTAAGCCCCCAACAGACACATTTCTACAGACAATTCTTGGCCACAGTCCACCTGCAGGGTACACATCTGATAACGACACGCAGTGGCCCTTCCGGGAGCAGAACTGCTTTCTCCAGCGGCACGTTTCACCCCACAGCTGGAAGACCGGTAAGGAGCTGTTGACTCATTCCAGACTAGAGAGAAGAGGGCAGGATTCCTGGAGCGTAGCCCTGCCCTGTGGTGACTCTGCTAGAAACCTAGTCTCCAAGAGATTCCCAGGGTTTTGAAAAGATGTTGTCAGGTGCAACCTTTGAGATAAGTACTTAAGTCAAAGACTAGTTGCATTTAAGTTTAACAAAAGGCATTGGATTCCAAATACGCACACAAGTGTTTTGGTCACAGTTTCCATCGAGGAAATATGTTTTCTCATAGCATGGTGTGATTGTCGTAAGCCTTGCCTTTCAAGTGGAAAAAGACAAACTGACCCCCTAGGAAAGGAAGTCAGCCGGTAGAATTTTTATTTTACATAAACTTAAGTTTCTAGAACCTTCTGTGTATCAACTTTGACCTTGTACCTAAAGAAAATGAGGGCAGAACAACCTGACTGCTCCCCTGAGAGCTTCCATCCATGATGGCGGCCGGTGGCTCAGAGCACTGGGAGGTCGTTACACTGAGGTGTCGTATTGTTGACTTCTTCACTCCAAGGAGGTTCCATTGCTGGAGTCAGACTCAGTTTTATTGGGGCTCATCGCCTTCGTCTCGGACAGTCTTTGCCTCCCTCTCTAGTCCCTGCAACGCACACACTGCCTGGGCCGCAACTGGCATCCAATAAATGCTTGCCAGGGGAGTTTGTGAAACCATTACCTAGAATAAGACTCCATGTCGTAAATTATTATGCACGATATGCCGAGTCCCTGGAGGCAATTTTCGGTGGAATAGCCCTGGGTTCTCTGCATCATGGTCTGAAAGCTCCACGAACAAAAATCAAAATAAAACACACTTGGCATTTTCTTGATAACTTGGCTATACGTTCAGCCCAGTGAATTTTAAACCAATCAGCCAGTATGTATTGAGTAACGTTTGCGTGTACGTTTCTGTGTTTTAAAAAGGCTTGTACTGCCTAACAAGGAAACCTGGAGAAATGGGATATCAGCCATTGAAGTCAGCATCATTGCTTTATAATTCTAATATGTTACATAGGATTATCTATTCTTTGAACGGTAGGACAGACCACAGGGATACTCACACAGATGAAATGCAGAATTCTTTGTTACTTGCAGCTTCAAACAAAGGACGTCTGCCACAGAGGGGCCACGGCTGGGGACTGAATAAGCTGGTGCCACCAGCAGAGGCTTGGTAGGGTAAACCGGGGGGATGTGGCTAGACCTCCCTGGCTCCCTGGGAATTGTCCAATGTGAATGATTCTTCAGGGACACCGGGCTGATCCTGGCTCTTTGAGTGGCTACAGTGATGTATTACGTGTCTTCAAATGAAAGTCAAGCATCACCAATGCCATTCTTTTAACAACCAGACCTTTGACAAATCTCTTTAACACCACAAAGTCTTTCCCTCTTTTTGTGTCGTGCATGCATTTTGTGGAAATGCGTGAATTACAATAGTTCAATGACTGGGTTGAGAAAGAACATAATCACAGGGGTTTTTTGAAGACATTTTAAACGTCGCTACTGGAATAAAAACTAAAATCATGTTCAGAGGGGGGGCCGGGCAAACCAAATACTCTGAGTTCTGCATACTCTAAAGGCGTCTGTTGATAGATTGCTATTGTGACCTAGTCCTCATTTGAAGAAGTGACAATTTCAATGGCTCCTCCAAAGTCACTGACAGAATGCCAGTCATCAAATGACACAGGGCACAAGCCAGAATTTAACGGTCCTGGTGCTTGGGGCAGATGGCGTTTGGCAGTGGAATTAGGGCAATGTCATCACCCTATCTGGCAAATGCAACCTGACACCTTCCTCAGCTCCCATACTGGAACTCTATATTGATCATCTGTCTGTAAACTCATTAGGAATTTGTGCAGAAGTTGGCTTGGTTTTGAGGAGAATAATGTCACCATACATTTGACGCTGTTTAATTAAGTTAAATACTATTCACTTTTTAAAGCGTGCATTTAATTAGAGACACGGAAATATTTTTTTCTCATAGGAATATTAAAATAGCTTTCCTCCTATTAGTTCTCAAAAAGTTACATATCACTTTCCAGGTTTCATGTGTCACACCAAATAAATACAGGATTATTTAGGAAGAAATGATATTCTCAGTTTACACACATGCATATATATGGTGTACATATGTGTCTACAGATATATGCATATGTCTATATATATATATGTTACACACACACACACACACACACACACATACACTGGTTCTGTCATTGGAAGAAAGTGACTTTAACTCCTCTGGACTTCTTCTTCTTCTTTGTTTTGTTTTAGTCAAATTGGTTGGACGAGATGATCTTTAGGATTTTATTTAGGTCTGGGATGCCAGGGTGGCTCAGTCGGTTGAGCGTCCGACTTCGGCTCAGGTCACGATCTCGCGGTCAGTGAGTTCGAGCCCCGCGTCGGGCTCTGTGCTGACAGCTCAGAACCTGGAGCCTGCTTCAGATTCTGTGTCTCCCTCTCTCTCTGACCCTCCCCCGTTCATGCTCTGTCTCTCTCTCTCTGTCTCAAAAGTAAATAAACGTTAAAAAAATAAAAAAAAAGATTTTATTTAGGTCTTACAGGCTTGGCTTCATTAAAAGGAAAAATGAAAAGAGGAAGGGGGTTTAATACCCGATGGTTATAGAACATCTCTACTTAATACATTTTAATTTTCTCAAAGAAAGAGATAGTAGTTGATATCATGTCTTTGCTAATTTTTTTAGAGCTCATAATTTAATATGTTTGCGTAAAATGAGGTGGGGAAGCTGGCTCCTGTCCCTTTAGTTGTAATATACCTTAAGGAAATTTTTGATTAGTCTACAAGACCCCAGGGCCGATGTTAATAACAAATAATGAGAGCATACGGTAGAAGGACTGATTCATTTGTGGTCTACTGGTCCCAACCCCTTTGTGAAAAACAGTAAAAAAAGAATTCGTGCAGTAATTTTAAAACAATCCTTAACAGTGCCAGAGTCTCTTAAGCCTTACGCTATTTGATTTATCTTTAAAATCTCTTTCCAATTAAACATACTGATACTCGGAATTAAATCAAAGCCTCAGATGGTAGGCGGCACATTTGCTTTTAGCCTAATTTAAAATGCAGACACCTCAGATTTGCCAATGGCAACTGAAGATTCCCTAAGATCAAATCTTCACAGATTTAAAAGAGGTATAATTCCACAGGGCCCCTGTGCAAGGCTCAAGGACAGTTAACATCAAACTATTAACAAAAAGACAAGAGATAAAATATGTGGGTGAGATGTGGGGAAAAGGCAACCCATACAAACTGTTGGTGGAAATGTACACTGGGGCAGCCGTTGTGAAGAAGAGAATGATGGTTCCTCAAAAAATTACAAATAGAACTAGCAGGTGGATCCAGAGTTCCTACTTCTGGGTCTATGCCGAAAAGAACTGAAATCAAGATCTCAGAGAAACATCCGTACTCCCATGTTTATGATGGCATTCTGTGCAGCCAGGTATGGAAACAACTGAAACGTCCTTCACTAGATGAATGGATAAAGAAAATGTAATTCCACACACGCACACACACACACACACACACACACAGTGAACTATTACTAAGTCATTAAAAGAGGAAATCCTGCTGCTTTTTGACAAGATGGATGAATTAGGATAGTTTCAAGCTAACGCAGGCCAGACAAAGACAATTACTGCCTAATATCACTTATATGTGGAATCTTAAAAAAAAAAAAGAAAGAAAAAAAGAAGTCAGTTTCATAGAAACAGGGAATAGAATGGAGGTTGCTGGCGAAGGGGAAAATCAGGTGATTTAGGTCACAGGGTGCACATTTTTAGTTATCAGAAGAATACGTTCTGAATAAATAGGAGTAAGTACAGGATGGGGACGATAGTTAATGATGAAGGTCACTGAGACTGGATCTTAAGCATTTTCACCACGCGCACAGGAAGAACAATTACCACCGAGAAATACAGACTTGAGAGCAGACAGCAGTAAAGTACACAGAAGATCTCTCTTTGGAGACCTACAGAAGATTTCCGAGGAGCAGGGCCAGAAGCGGTGATTTAGGGATGCCCTCCCTTGATCTTCCCGCCTACAGAAACGGTTCTTGGATGACTGTGAGAGCTGAAAATTTCAGTTTGCCTAACAGTCTCTTACTCGCTTTTATCATTATGAATCTACATCCTTATGAACTACTCCTCAGCCCTCGGAAGAGGTTTATTTACAATTCAAACGCTATTTCGCCGCATGGCCTATCCTGGCAGGCTAGCAAGACTGTGCTTTTCAGGGGCTCCGTCGACTCTCAAGTCTAGCTCTGCCAAAACGTGCAAATGGGCAGCTGTATCTCCAGAAAAGCAGCCGCATTTTATTTGCCTTCACATCCCCAGAAATAACCCGGGGCCCGGCCCAGAGCCGGGTGGGTGATCCACCCATCTCTGTAATGGCGGCCCTTGAAGGTCAAGCATGGTGGCTCAGACTTTTGTGGTGTCTCCTTTGCACCCAGTAATGCGCTGCAGTCCTGTTTGACTCAGAGGAAACGTGACAGCTAATTGCTCGACTTGTACACGTTTCTCAAATTATGGTTTGTGCTCACTGAAATGCAGTGAAAACACAGCCTACGTCACTCCCCTTCCCGCCGTTCGTCCAATCCTCTCGATTTGCATATTCAGGTACAAAGAAGTCTGGAACTCCTGCCCTGGTTTCCTAGGAGTGACGTGGGCAAAGCCTCAGCACATTTCCTGAAACCAGAGTAGCGACAGCATATGGCTCCTCAACGTTGTGCCACATCCAGGCACAAGACGACGTCCGTGAGACGTGTTGTGGATGCTGGTCACTGTCATACCTGGTTAATTTTATTGATACAGAAAATGAGACAGTAAGGTACATTGGAACATCTCCTGAAATTTTGGGATAGGCATGGCGTTAGGATTCAGAATATAATGTTATCCTAAAATATAAAGATCTGTTTGCAACAATTGTGAACTCTCCGGATTAGGCCAAACCAAAACCCCAAACCACCACCAACACCAAAACAAAACAAGTAACCAAACCAACAACAACAACAACAACAACAACAACAAAAAACAGTCCAGACTTAAGTTTCAAATAAAAAAGTTCTTCCGCATCTATTTCCAAACCACCTCCTCAGAGTAGGAGTGTAAGTTAACTTTCCAGAGAGGCTTGTTCATTTTCCTGTGGTGTCACTAACACGGGGTTCATCGGATAGAAATCAGCTTTGGCTTTGGAGAATGTGAGTTTCTAGAAGTCCACGTTGTGTCTACTCTGGCTGCACATAATCAAACAAATTTTCTAATGCAACGGAACAGAGAAATGAGAAAGGGTTCTGATAAAATGCGAAGTTGATACACTATTAGGTACTGTATTGGTCACTTGCTAATTTTTTGTTTTCATTTGAGAGACAGGGTGGTGGAGAAGGGCAGAGAGAGAGAGAGAGAGAGAGAGAGAGAGAGATCGACTCCGTGCTCAATGCAGGGCCAGACGCGGAGCTCAATCCCTCAACCCTGAGATAATGACCTGAACTGAAATCAAGAGTGAGATGCTCAACTGACTGAGCCAGCCAGGCAACCCCATTAGCCACTGTTAATTTTAATCATGGTGCAAAAATTCCATTTAATTATGCGACATATGTATGGAACATTCCGCCTTCATAGACTGCACCAAGGAGAATGAGAATGGTCCAGGAACATCACAGAAGAGGTGGCCGATTTTTAGCGTTTGTTTATTTTTGAGAGAGGGACAGAGTGTGAGAGGGGGAGGGGCAGAGAGAGAGGGAGACACAGAATCGGAAGCAGGCTCCAGGCTCTGAGCTGTCAGCACAGAGCCTGATGCAGGGCTGGAACTCACGAACCATGAGATCATGACCTGAGCCAAAGTCGGACGCTCAGCCGACTGAGCCACCCAGGTGCCCCGAGGTGGCAGATTTTCAATGACCCATGGAAATTACTTCCCTTGGACTACTGAAGACACACTGGAGGGAGGCTTACAGGAAGTGGGAGGTGGTGGCTGTGGGTGTGGGAGGCAGGAACGTGAACTGACCCCAAGAGAAATTGCTCTCATGACTGAGGCCAATCGACTACCTGCCCCTCGCAGGTACGGTCTAGATCTTGGTCATGTGTACAGGGGCAGGGGATTTTCTGGACCTGTTATTGCACAAACGCTCAGAGCTTGTAGAGATTGAATTTGTTAGCAATATAATGTGGTCGACGCAGGACATGCACATGCGGTCCTCAAAGCCCACACTTTGGAAGGACATTGGGTTTGGAATCAGAGAAAATCAGAGTGGAGGACCCCAGACTAGATCACAGGGAAGAGACTCACTGTGTCTTGTTACGAGCATGGGGGTGCATTCCTTTACAGAGCAGAGGAGAAGGCAGCGTGGTGACATCCTTGCATAGTTAATGCCCACCCGCCCCCCCACCCCACACACACAGAAGTCCAGGGCTTCCCACGCAAACCGAGTCCATGGACAGTGGACACCTCTTCTTCCAGGTTTGCTCATCTGCCACCACTTGAGTCCTGAGAGAGCTACATCATGGGTGTTTGCTGTTTCGCTTAGGTCAATTTTCCTTCTGCCTTCGTCTGGTAGTAATGCCTCAATCTTCAAGCAAGAAACAAGCTCTTTCCAGCGTGAACCACTTTCTCCACATTTCATGGGTCTGCGGGGGTTCCCAGGATGCAGGACTTTCAGTGATAACACTGGGAAACCCCAGGCCAATCAGGAAGAATCAGCAGCCCTGCTTCTCCAGATCACGTATAATGAGAACATTCATCAGACTGCTCCCGCCTCCCAGGTTCAGAGGGTAGCATGTGACCCACACTAGGCCAATCGGAATCTCTCTCTTCTAGAACTTGGATCTTGGCTGGGAGAGAGAATCAAGGATAAAATATTGGAAACTCTGCACCCCGAAGGTATTGTCCATGTGTCTCATTTCCCAGGACGCCTGTGTTCCCTGGCTCTGGACCTTCTGAAAACTGATAGCTCGATCACCCTGAGTCATTTCAACAAATTTCCCCTTTGGTGAATTAGCCAGAGTGGGAGTATGTCACTGGTACCAGAAACTCCCACTGGTGCAGAGAATGTCCCATGGAGTTGAGGGGAGACAAGTGAGAGACGCCCACTGTGGGGCCGGCGGAGGCAACAAAGTAGAGGACGTGAGAGTTCTTTTCTTTCCCTGCTTATCCGGAGTGCAGAATGGGAAATCCTGCTGTAAACACAGCATTTTGTTCAAGTGTTTCTGTTGTGTCTTGTGACTCACACCAATGCCTGCGGTGGATGAACTTCAAAGGACTCGATAGATGAATGTTAAGGCCTTGGAAATAGATCAGTGAAGGAGGAAGCCACCGTGTTGCCAAAACAGGAGCTGTCTCCCTCGGGCCAGGACTCCAGGATGACCCTTGGGGCCGATCAACAGAGGCCTAGGGGCAGGAAGTCATAAGGGGATCATAAGGGGACCTGGGCCGGGCCTGGTCTTCCCAGAACCCGCCCCTGTGGAACAAAGGTGGGATTGCACTTGGCCTCCCCTAGGATTCTGCCTCCAGGCAAAGTGCAGGCTGTCCATTGGTTTGAATTACCCAAAGGTGGACAGAGAATACAAATTAAACTGACCTTTGTAGAATTGGACCCCTATTCAGGTCTGTTCTAAGAGGCAGAGTATGCCAGGCTGGACCTCAATCCAGGAAAATCGGTCCTTAATTAATCAACATCGGTCAAGTACAAATCAACAGGAAGTCAGCTGACCTTCACAGGAGCTGTTTTCTCAGAGACACTGGGCTCCACTACAAGGAACTGGAGTTGCGTAGACCCTACGGGGACCCCGAGGCGCCAAACCCAGGGGAAGCAGGTTTCTAGGTGGTGCTGCTCCAGACAGGACAGCCTCCCACTGCATCTCTCCAGAAGGTTCTCAGAGAACAGCAGACAAGGGAGCGGACGCCAGCGGGGGAGGAACCACCTTGGAGCCCGTCCTCTGCCAGAGCAGCGAGTCCCGCTCTTCTGACCCAGCAGGGTGTGGACATTACTCAGGACCCATCCCTGTCACCTTGGTCTGCAGGCTGCCTCTCTTTCTCCTCTTTCCCGGTGACACGGCAACTATACACAGGGTTTGCGGCACCTGCTGCTGGTGAGAAGGTCAAAGTGGAGAGGAGACCGAGAAAGGCACTGAGGCTCGTTGACAAAACGTCATCATCTGTTCACTATTTGCGGTGGATGCATGGGGATGGGAGGATATTATTGTCTGCACTTTCTTTTTTTAGATTAATTTATTTAAATCCAAATTAGTTAATATACAGTGTAGTATTGGCTTCATCACTTACGTGATTCATCACTTACGTATGACACCCAGTGCTCATCCCAACAAGTGCCCTCCCTGATGCCCGTCACCCATCTAGCCCATCCACCCCGCCCACCTCCCTCCAGCAACACTCAGTTTGTTGTGTACATAAGAGTCTCTTAAATTTGCCTCCCTCTCTGTTTTTCCTTCCCTTCTCCTGTGTTCACCCATTGTGTTTCTTAAATTCCACATATGAGTAAAATCATATGGTATCTATCTTTCTCTGACTGACTTATTTCACTTAGCATAATGCACTCTAGTTCCATCCATGTGGTCTCAAGTGGTAAGATTACATTCTTTTTGATTCCTGGGTATATATATTATGGAAAGAGCCCAAATGTCCATCAACCAATGAATGGATAAGAAGATGGGGTAGACATTTGGGCTCATCCCATAATTTGGCTATTGTCGATAGTGCTGCTATAAACATTGGGGTGCACGTGCCCCTTCAAATCGACATTTTTGTATCCTTCGGATAAATACCTAGTAGTGCAATTGCTGGGTCATAGGGCAGTTATATTTTTTTTTAATTATTTTTTTTTTCAACGTTTATTTATTATTTTTGGGACAGAGAGAGACAGAGCATGAACGGGGGAGGGGCAGAGAGAGAGGGAGACACAGAATCGGAAACAGGCTCCAGGCTCTGAGCCATCAGCCCAGAGCCTGACGCGGGGCTCGAACTCACGGACCGCGAGATCGTGACCTGGCTGAAGTCGGACGCTTAACCGACTGCGCCACCCAGGCGCCCCGGCAGTTATATTTTTAATTTTTTGAGAAACCACCATACTGTTTACCAGAATGGCTGCACCACTTTGCATTCCCACCAACAGCACAAGAGGGTTCCCCTTTCTCCACATCCTCACCAACATCTATTATTTCCTGAGTTGTTAATTTTAGCCATGCTGACAGGTGTGAGGTGGTATCTCATTGTGGTTTTGATTTGTATTTCCCTGATGAGGAGTGAAGTTGAGCATTTTTTCATGTGTCGGTTGGCCATCTGGATGTCTTCTTTGGAGAAGTGCCAATTAATGTCTTCTGCCCATTTCTTCATTGGATTATTTGTCATTTTAGGTATTGAGTTTGATGAGTTCTTTATAGATTTTGGATACTAACCCTTTATCAGATACGTAATGTGGAAATATCTTTTTCCATTGAGTCAATTGCCTTTTAGCTTATCTAGTTTAGTGTTTATTATTCCCTGCACTTTCATATATATATGTATATATAGTTATGAATTATATATTATATATATGCTATATATAATATATCATGCCATTAGTCCAAGAAATCCTGGCCAAGAATTATAAAGATAATAATAATAATAAAAATAATAATTAAAGAAAAAACCCAAACCACTCTTTCTGGTCCCATCCCGTCCTCTCTTCTTCTTTGCAGGGTGACTTCCCAAGGTGACAAGGTCGATGATCATTTGCTTCTTATCTTTTCCTAATTGAAGATGGTAATTTTCCCTCACTCTCCTTAAGCTTCTAGAGAGATTTTTGGTGTGGTTTTAGTGATAAAACTCAGACAGAAATCAATTAACAAACTGTGCAAATCAGTTGTACAATAATAGAAGATAACCCACTGCTCAACTGTGGGAATGACAGCAAAATCTGGAGGAATCAGAGCAGACCATGACCTGAGTGTAGGCGAATGTTTGCAAAGCCACACAGACAGGGTGGCCAGGAATTATTTAGGTAGTAGGACTCATCTAAAGAGTCTGAAAATGCGTTTCCAGTTCATGGACCACTGAGACACCCGAAGTGAGCAAAAATGGAAAACATGAATTCATTTATATCATAGGAAAGCATCATCAGCTAGTTGAGCTGGGATCTCATTAGTAACTACAGTTATTCTTTGAGGACACACTTGTTCTGCTTGTGTGGAAACATGGCAGGAAGACACAGCCACCCAAGTATCTGCTTTGTTGTGTCGTTGAGGGCAGCCCGACTGAGGAAGGCCCATCCTTCCAACCTCACACCTTGTTCCTCAAGGGCATGGAAGAAAAGGAAGATGGCCCGAATAAGAATGAACACAGGCTTGCTGTGGCAAGAGAATTGGCCACCATCACATGCGTTTGGAAGAGACGCCAAGGCAGACGGGGGTTGCGGGGGAAAAACTTTGTGGTGAAGACAGGGAAGGCTTCAGGGGTGTCGTGATTGGCATGGCGGAGCTGGAGGTGGCCAAACCAGAAGTGGGGCCCTAGGTAATTGGTTTGGGGCATAGATTTGACTTCCTCTGGTTGTTCCTGACTCAGCAATTTAGGGGAGCTGTCAGTTCTTGAGTCCTGCTCATTCGGGGCTGGTTGCTGAGGAGGTCTGAATCAGAGTTCTGTTTTCACATATGGCATGACCATCATCCGCCTGTGTATGCAGTCCCTCAAGAGGAAAGAAATTGTTTATCCTTCTTTTATAAAACATGGACAATGCCCCCATGGCCTGCCTACTGCATTGAGCACGCATAATTTCCGATGAGAAGCTGAAGGCTGATTGCCAGTCCAGTCTGTCTAAGAAAGCACCATGACTGTCCCCTACAAAATGTCCAGCCTAGGAGGACGACCTGGTTTCAGGCCCAGCTCTGCCACCTCCAGCTTAGGTCCCTCACCTGTGAGATGGGAATTGCAGTGCCTGTTGGATAGAGTGATGATATCAATAGTTGTCTAATTATCAAGAATTGGTATTATTATGCGAACATAGGCATGGAAACTGGAAGGAATGAAAAAATCGGGGGGACACCCTGAAACTGGAAAGAGGCAGCCTGGGGACCAGGTCTTCCTGCAGTCGGGTTGTTCTCCCCACCAAGGTCCATGACCACAGATATGAGCAGAGCAGGGAAGGTGCTTCTGCAGGGCTGAAGGCCCTGAGCCAATGTGCCCAATGCTACTGGGCAGTTTGGTCAGCAGGGACAGCGCAGTGTTAAGAAGGACCCAAAGTTTATAGAACACTTATGTAATTCAAAAATAAAACAAAATTTGTCGATCTATCCTGAGAGTGCTCTGTGCTAGGTGAGGGAATAAAATTCAAAAAGATTTGTAGTTAAGAAGAGGTTTGAACCCCATTCAAACTGCTTCGGTTGGCTCCTTTCTGCTCCTGCAAGTCTGATCTATGTTCAAGAGTTTTACTTGCTTTCAAAGCCATAGTAAATATTATTGAAGTCTGTACGCTAAATTTCTTTGAAGAAGACCATTTACATCTAGAAAAAGAGACCAAGAACACACTGTGTAACTCCAGTAAGCTGCTACAGGAATGCTAAATGATGAAATTCTCAAAACCTAAAAGAACAGAAATCGTTCTCTTAGGCTGACTCCCTCGCAAAGCTTCTTTGTCCCTCCCAGGGTGTTTCAGGAGGGGTTGGTGCCCGAACTTAGGTGATCTGCCTGGGCACACCCAGTGCCCAATGGAACAAACCACCCCGATTCAGACCGGCCCCTGGTTGTGGTGTTTGAAGATATGAGGAACCATGTCCTGATTGTTCTAGAGCCTGTTCCACCGGAGAGAGAAGGGAGAGATCTCTACATGGCATCACTGCCAGCATCCGAATAATTATGTCATGGTCAAGGCAAGGTGCTGTATAGAGAGACCTCTAAGGACGAGCACTGGCCTGAGACCGGAAGGATACATATTGGCTTGGGAATTACATCCAGTTTGTCATGGGCAGGGCACGGTGTGAGCATTTTATGTGCACTGAATCTCATCCATCTTATGGGGAAGGTATTACCAATTCTATTTTACAAAGGAGGATGTTGAGGGTCAGAGAGATTACATAGATTTCCCTGAGCCAAAAGACTGAAAAGAATACTGTGAAGAATTATAAAAACAACAGAATAACAACACAATTTAAGAGAATAAAAGGTAGTACTCTTTTCAGTGAATTTGAAAATCTCTATGAAATGCATTTCATAAGGATATAAAGATATACTAAATTACATACACAGACACATCTATAACCACACATAAGCACACATGTACCCATACACAGAGACTCATTCAATTGCATGAAAACCTGAATGACTTCTTAATAGGCACGGAAGGAATTAAAAAGATTATCGATGTCACTTGCAGTATAGATCGTCAATTGATAAATATCATACTGCCGGATCTAATTTGAGAGCATAATAAAATAAATGAGAATTATATGCTTCTGAGGCACAGATATTTCACAATCTGAAAAATTCATGAATGCAAGTCATGTAATTACTGGTCTCCCCATGTTTCCTTAAAAGGATAGTTGCTATGTACAAGGTTATTTTAATATCCAATCTCCAGAGAGCTTGTTGCTTATTTTGTTACTAACACATGTTTAGATGCACGTCTGCTCACAGCCTCAGCCCTCTGCAAGACGGGAGTTGCTTGCAGACCATTTTCCAAGGCGACATTTGAGCGTCCTCTGACAATTAGAACTCTGGTAACTGAGTTCCCCAAAGGGTTGATTTGACATGCTTGCTTCATTTCAGAATGTCCTAAAGAGAAAAGTAAAAACTACCCTAATTCCATCTCCTGGGAATGAGCGATCCTACTGTGGTGTCTCGTCAGTCATGCTCACGGTATTTCAAGGGGGACAAAATGACTTGTGCTGGTACCTTTCAGCTCATCATCAAATGCGTCCATGCCAATTAGTGGAGATCTGCATCTATGTTTCCTAAGCTAGAGGTGTGGATACTCCTCCTCACTGGTGAACAGATTAAGTAATTTGCAGGATATGCCTTTCAATAAATGAACTTCCTAAGGACATATATGCATGTTTTGGTCGAAAAACTATTCGTTATTTAATAGATACGATGTCAGAGAGCAGATGCACTAACAACTGAAAATTCGGCTGATACACGGCGTATTTGGAAAGGCACTAATCGCACAAAGGAAGAGGTCAACACTGTATTGGAATTCACGTACAAGCACACCATTTGCGATTTGAGCACACTATCTGGTTTAATGAAAGGGAGTAATGTTTCCCCAGCATGAATATTAAACAGTACTATAAAATGAAGTTGATGTAGGCTGTGGACCCGGAGGGCCAGCAGGGGCATCTGGAGATCTGGTTCTAAACTCAGCCCTGAGACACTGGAGCTCCAGCTGCCTTCCCCAGACATTGGAATGAGTGAAACATAACCTACCAATGGAGACAAAGTATATACACAAGACACTTCACAAGTGGTAGGTACAACCTAAATTATTAGTAGACGTTGTAGTGAAATGTCCACACCAGACAATATTGTAAGGATACAAGGGAACAGATACCCAGTACAAAATAAGGGATTTTTAGAAATTCCATTGGCTGGTGATGACCACTAACAACCAACCTCAGAAGTGACAATGACATTGTAACCAAAGAGGAAAAAGTATGAAATATGTTAGGTACATTTTCAAATATAGTAAGACCTGAAAACTTCACTTGGAAATACTTGTGATTCTATTTAATCTTCTACTATTTTTTTGACAGTGAATTCAGCAAGCCACTAAGCACATTTTTAATCTTAACAGAAAGACTGAGCAAAGAATAAAAACTATACTTTCTATAGAAGTAATTTTCTTTCAAGTTGTCATAGCAATAGAACAATAAAATGCCATTATGCAAAATGAGTTACGTGCAACTTTAAACAATGCCTGCAGAAGATATTTCGTGACAGAACACCCAGTATTATTTTTCTACACTGCACACGTACTACTTTGGTCGGTTTACTCAGTTCTCCTCACACCTAAGTTTGGGATAAATGATGCAGAAAGATCAGTCACTGGCATTAAAATCATGCAATTTCAAACACAAAAGGCAAACCCATTCACTTTGCACAGAAATCCAGAAGGAGGCAGAATATGAGTACAATATTGCAGTCCAGGTGCTCTGAAATGCTCAGTTTCAATGTCCTCTCTTCTTACTGCCCTGGATGTCTTCAAAGAGTGATTAGAGCTCCTGGTTTATGCTGCGAAGTTGGAGAAGAATCCAATACCCATAGAGCCTACCATCAAGATTTTGGTTTCTAAATAACATGTTCTGCTGAGAGGAACCAGGACTCCTTGGAAAGGTAGCTAATTCTGGAGCTGGAGCAGGAAAAGGATAAAATGAGTCTGGAACATCTTATTGTATCAGAAAATAAACAGGTCCTTAAGGAGTCGTAGGAAACCATCAAAGTGAGTCAAGAACTAAAAGAGTTGCCTTGGCCCAATCTGTGAAAATCTGTGCATCAAAATAGATATTTATCGTAATAGACGATGGCCCACTGGATAAAATAAAAATACATGAGTTGAGTCTGATGTAAACAAACATATACACAGGGGGAGGGAAATTTCTCATTTGTCGTGCGATGCCAGCTAATAACTACAGAGTGATGGAGTTATACAATCACAGGACATTGAAAGTAGTAAGCAGTCAAAATTTGATGAAGAACACAGAGTTTTACTCAAAGTATCTACCCATGAACTACCTACAAAGGGAAACTTATGATTCTACAGTGGAGAGTCTTGGCTGGCAGCACTAAACTAAGTTATCAAAATGTCACCTTTGGGAGCAACCGAGATGTCCTTCAGTCTGTGGATGGATAAATTAGCTGGGGTCCATCCGGACAGTGGAACACTACTCATCGCTAAAAGGAAATGAGCTATTAAGCCATGAAAAGGCATGGAAAAACCTTAAATGCATATTTCTTAGGGAAAGAAGCCACTCTGAAAAGGCCACATACTTTTTGATTCCAACTCTATGACATTTGGGAACAGGCAAAGCTACACAGATGGTAAAAAGGTCAGTGGGTTGCCAGAGGTTTGGACCCAGGCATGGGAGGAACAGGCAGGGCACAAGGATTTTTAGGGAAGTGAAAATACTCTGTATGACACAATATTATGGATTCATGTCATCACACATTTGTCCAAGCCCATAGAATGTATGGCACCAAGAGGGACCCGTAATGTGAACTTTGGATTGTGTCAATGCATGTTCATCAACGGCAGCAAATGTACCCCTGTAACAAATCCCCGCCTCTGGTGGGGGATATTGACAAGGGGGTGAAAGGGTGGGTTGTGCTTGTGTGGAGGCAGGAGCATATGGGGAAATCTCTGTACCTTCCCTCATTTATGCTATGAAACCAAAACCGCTATTAAAAAGTAAAGTCTCAATGAAAATAAAAAGGGAAAAAAAAGCTTACCATTACCAATTTGGAAATAAATTGATATTAAGTGCTTCCCCCAATGATAAAGCACTGAGAAGTCGGCAGTTCAAAAACACATCAAATCGGACATATTAAATATGTAAAAAGTAATTTGGGATAAATACCTTCATCACTTGGTCGTTCTCAAACTGTTTTTGCCAATTACACTTTCCCAGCCATGCGGGGCGTGGTGGTGGTCTGAAAAGCAAATAAATCTTGACATTGCTAATGGTGGTTTTTCAGAGATGATGTGATTTTGCAGGCCGGTGTCGTCGAAGTAGCAAAATCTTCACATGGTAAAGTAGCGACAAGGCACTGAAGTTAGTTTCCGTGAGTGGCTGGGGGGCCAGAGGGGGTGGTAACAGGAATAGTTTGCAACGATCTACTCAAACTGCAGCCGTCACAGATATGCCTGGATTCATGTTGGTACACGAAGGGTTCCAGGACAGCCAGGTGGCTTAATGGTGTCCTTGCCCACCTTGGCCAGGCTTCCTGGCTGTGTGTTTCTAAAAACATGAAGGAGAAGCTCAACAGCTTAATTCTCTGGGGTGGACGGGTCCCCAGGCTGCCTAGATTGGCTTCAGGGGACAAGTTATTCGGGTGCTTCCAGTGGGTCGTCCTTGGGTCCTGAGCTCATTCTAGCTGAGTCTCCCTGGAGGCTCCCCAAGCACACGGTGTCAGCTCCAGGGGAAGACCTTGTTGATCAAAGGTGCACCCCCTCAACTGCTCATCAAGGTCTTGGCAAGGCCAAGGAGCCAGGAGCCCAGCGGGGAACACACAGTTTTTATGCCTCCTGGTTTTCAAATTCCTGTCAGTAGCCTTTTTGAAGATTCAAAGCTTTCCATCATTTGACTAAGACATTACCTAAACCATGTATTTTTTCTTGCTGTTGCAATGAAAATGTTTTGCCTGCTGGTAACTATCACTGAATCATCCCTGAATTGTCACTGACGGTATCCCGGCCTTGGAGGACCTTCCCAAACCTTTGAAGGCCACGTTTGGGGTGAGTTCCTTTTGAGGAGGCTTGGTTTGCAGAAGAGGGATGTAAGGCTGCAACTGTGAGCAGGGGCCTCAGCAAGACGCTGGTGTGAGCGTCCCTTTGGATGGGTCGCTGGGGAGGGTGACTGGCCGACAAGGACGTGAGGCACGGGAACCGCTCCAGGTGGGCAGATGACAGAGCGAGCTGAGTCCGGGGCGTCGTGGGGAAGGTCAGCCCCAAACTTATCCTTTTTTGGATAAGGATTAGGTGGATTTCACAGATCTTTTTCCACTGTAGAATTACAGTGACCAAAGCCTAGGTCATAAATGGAACCGTGGCAGCCTAGAAAATCAACTAGTTAAGTCCAAGTCTAAATGGTTTCCAGGATGTTGGGGTGCCCATGAGAAGAGGGAGGACTGACTAGGGCCATGGAATGGAAAGAGGAAACCATAGGGTCTCATTTACTAGTTTTAAAGTCAAACTTATTTGGAAACAATTGGAACTGATATTAGAATCTAATAAATACAATAAATAAATGCTTTGGTAGAAATATTAATGTTCATCTATGTTCTATGGTAAAAAAAAAAAAAAAACACAACAAAAACCAAATCTATCATATGGTAGGGATTTTACATATTTTGAGAGAGGAAATTCAGCTGTTCCTAAACAGAAAGATTATTTTCTGTGGATTTAATGTGATCTTACGTTCCCTGATAATGAATTTAAATGACAAAAGGCCCGTCGCTGAGAAAGGAAGTCTGTTTGCTCTCCAGAAATCCACACTCAGTATTTGTCAGATAGCCTCTTGGAGGCAAACAAAGATAAATCCAGGCAATCCAAATTGTATCGTATAATCCCATTACATGATTGCAAGGGCTGTGTAGCAGATTAGAAGTGAAGAAGGATATGAGCAGAAATATTGTTATTATGCTGATTCAATTTTACCTAATACTTTTTAAAGTGTGCAATAGCAGAGATCTCCAAATAAATGAGCTTGGCTGGGATACAAGGCCTGTGATATATGGTAATAAAGGTCTCTGTTCTTATTATTTCCATTTAAATATATATTAGATTAAATTTCCAGTTGACCTGCTCTATCAATAAATGAATAAATCTAGAGATATTTCCCATGGGCAGCCAATAGGTTAGATTATCTCTAATGTAAAGCATATGTAGAAATGAGGTACAGAGGGCAAGAAGGGAAAAAAAAAAGACAAACCCTGATTATTCCTCAAAGGGACTGTTAGGCATAGCAGAGTAAGGGGTTCCCAGCCAAAGACGGGCCAGCTAAGGCCATGGTGCCGTGTTATCTGGTGTTAAGGCAGGAGCAGAGATGTCCTGCTCTCGACATCAGGTAAATATTAAGTTTCGCCCCCCCCCCCCCCCATTTCCTTGGTCTTTGTGGTGGATACCATCTTGGTCACTGCCCGTATCCTCAGATGCTCCTGGCTCCGGCTTAGCCCACCCGGCTGCTTAAAGCTGGCCCTAGTCAAAATTTTATAGCAAATTCATTACTGAATGAATAAAAGACTATATTTGGATTCAAAAGACTTTAAACAGTAGATTCAATGAAATTTAGAGACAGACAAAAAAGCTGGAAAGGAACTATAAGGGGGAGTGGGTATATTAGACACCCACTGTGAAGATATTTAGTGCTGTTTAATATTCCTATCTAATCTCTTGATAGGCGTTGGTCATTCTGTACCAGAAGTTCAGTATTATGTTATTTCCAAGACCACTTCTGGATGATACCGGGCAGTGAATTGTGCTTCACTGACTTTGAAGAATTAGGGCAGGCTCTGAGTTCACTGATTTGGTGGAGACCCCCTTGGTCTCTCTGGAGATACACTATCTCTAGTCCGGAGATAAAAATAAAGTTTCCAGTTCCGTTACTAAGCGACTGTGTGATCTTAGGAAAGCTAAAAGAGAGGGTGTATGTCCATTTCCCCGTTTTCCTAGAACTAGCAATTATCCGGTGGATTTTAGCGATGGGTGGACCTGTGCAAAGGAGAGCTAGGCTGAGGAAGGTGGAGATGGGAGCCAGGAAAGGGATCCCAGGGCAGCCAGGTGAACAGACATTGCAAGAGGTGGAGGAGGTTGAAAATGGGCAGGAGGCAGGCAGAAGCCAAGAAATGCTCGGAACAGAAATAAGAAGACGTGTAAGAATACGTCACCTGCTCTCTCCCTCCCCATCCCCCTCAGTCCCTGGTCACCACACTCCCGGGCACTGAAGCGGACACAGAACAGGTGGATGCAATAAGGAATAACCGCTACCTGGATAGGTGGAAATGTCTTGGTCCGTGGGGGTATGGGGGTCAACCAATTCCAGCCCAGATAACACAACGAATTCTATTATAACAAAATAGACTATCAGATGGCAACTTTCTGCACTTGAGGCTTTTATAAACTTTGTCATTTATTTTTTTTTTATTTTTTTTTTCAACGTTTATTTATTTTTGGGACAGAGAGAGATAGAGCATGAACGGGGGAGGGGCAGAGAGAGGGGGAGACACAGAATCGGAAACAGGCTCCAGGCTCTGAGCCATCAGCCCAGAGCCCGACGCGGGGCTCGAACTCACGGAGTGCGAGATCGTGACCTGGCTGAAGTCGGACGCTCAACCGACTGCGCCACCCAGGCGCCCTAACGTTTATTTATTTTGAGACAGAGAGAGAGACAGAGCATGAACGGGGGAAGGGCAGAGAGAGGGGGAGACACAGAATCGGAAACAGGCTCCAGGCTCCGAGCCATCAGCCCAGAGCGCGACGCGGGGCTCGAACTCACGGACCGCGAGATCGTGACCTGGCTGAAGTCGGACGCTTAACCGACTGCGCCACCCAGGCGCCCCTAAACTTTGTCATTTAAACCAAACACTTGTGACTACCTGTAAGAGAACTGGGTAAAGACAAAGGAAGGTGGACTTCAGTTAGACCACAAAACCTTTGTCCCGTAAGGAGCCGGAAAGCGTTTTCTCACCTTGACCAGCCCCTGAGGCTGGCCACTGCTCATCTTGGCGGCCTGTGGGTTCTTCTGCTCCATCCTGTGGTTTCTTCGAGACGGGGCCATTATTGCCACAAGAGAAGAAGCGAGAAGATTCCTCACTGGAGTGTTCTCAATCGTCCGGCCTCACTACGCCATGTTTCCTTGTCTGGAACCTAATTTTATTACCGTGCCCTTCCCTCCTTTCTTTCTATCTACCTTTTTTCTATAGTTTGTGCTCACCGATTCACCAATCAAACGTCAAATAAAGGCTCGCGATTTGTCAGATCCAGAGAAAGGCTCTGCAATTTCAAAGGTAAATAGAACAAGGTTTCCTCTGGGTGGGGGTGGCGGTCACCATTACTGAGGGAGACATTAAATGGGTTTTCACATTCCCGAGGCCATGTGGTGACAGCCGTAGGCAGGTGGCACTGTGAAAAAACATGGCCGGGGGGGGGGGGACGGTGCCCAACTAAGTCTGCAGTGGTCAGGGACACCTCTCTGAGCCCTACCTTGATGTACCTTAAGGCTGAGGAGAGCTTGTCCCGGTGAAGGACGGAGGCTGACCAGGGGGAGGGAGCCATGGCCTGTACACAAAGGAAGGAAAGAAACTGGAAATCCTAGTTCTATGTCTCTCCCTTTCTCTCCTTGAACCCCCTCCATCCCTGCTTTTCTTTTCCTTAAAGTTACTTTATATTTATATTAATGATGGCTCTCATGAAAAACACGATCATTCCATCATAAGCATACTGATATTTTCAGTGTGATTGAAATGCTTGAAATACTTCCTTATATTAAAATTTTTTTCATGTTTATTCATTTTTGAGAGAGAGAAAGAGAGGGGAGAAGAGAGAGGAGAGAGAGAGAGAGAGAGAGAGCGCATGTGGGGAAGGGCAGAGAGAAGGAGACACAGAATTGAAAGCAGGCTCCAGGCTCTGAGCTATCAGCACAGAGCCCACAGGGGCTTGAACTCACAGACCGTGAGATCATGACCTGAGCCAAAGTCGGTCACTTAACCACTGAGCCTCCCAGGCGACCCTGCTTCCTTACATTTTAAAATCTTGGTTCTGGTTCAGCTTGTTTTGATATTTGGTTTCAATGAGGCCTTAGCTAGAAAAAGCCCTGAAACAGCCGTGTAGATCCACGCGGACGAAGCACACCATTGAACGCATTTCCTTTAAATCACTTTTCAAACCTATCCGTCCATCAGACCAAGACGTTTGTGGAAATTCATTTTGCTTTTAACGTCACAGGTAGAACCTGGAAAACCTATGCATGGCTTTGGGGGGAAGGACGAGCATCATCTCAGGACAAAGGTGGCTCGGGAAGAATTTCCGCACAAGCCTGTCCTCTCCAGCGTTTCTCAGCTTTTTCTGCTGAAAACACCTGCGGGTGGGCCCCAATAGTGTGCGTCTGATCCCCCTGAAGCCGTGGGACACCGGCTGAATGGGCGCCGGGGTGGGGGGTGGGGGGTGGGGGTGCTGCCAGGGTCTTGGCCACGTGGTGTTCACCCCCCCCCCCGCCATGCGCGTGCAGGACAGGACAGTTGCAAGAGTTAAACACACCCACGCCCGCTGCCAAACGGGTCTCCACGCCTTGACCAGAGGAATGGGAAGGAAATGGGGGCAGGAAAGTGACTGGCAGAGTAGAGGTGGGACCCCAGGGAAGGGGAGCAGAGGCAAGCCTAGAGGAAGGAGAGCGGATCCTGCCGTTACGAGGTTGTGTTCATTTAGGGAACGTTACGGATGGGGGGCGGTGAGCCGTATTGCAGTATCTACTATTTTACAGAAAAGGCAGGAAGCATGGAAGAAAGAAAAGGAGAACAAAATGGAGAAGGAGGGAACAAAGAGCTGATTGGTGTCCACAATGCCGTTGTGCATGTTGTATTTTTAAGTAATCGCAGCCACCTTGGGTGAAAAGTGTTAATAATCTGTAGTTTATAGCCTAGCATACAGAGTCAGTAGTATAAAAGAGTGGATTGGTACTTTACAAAATTCAGATTTGTTTGAGAGAGAGAGAGAAAGAGAGAGAGACAGAGAGAGAGAGAGAGACAGAGAGAGACTGTATGTGCTATCCTCCGGAGGGGCAGAGAGAGGGAGAGAGAATCCCAAGCAGACTCCACTAGGTGAGCAGTGCAGAGCCCCATTCAGGGGTCCATCTCACAGACCCGATCAGGATCAAGACCCTGCGCTGAAGTCAAGAGGAGGAAGCTTCCCTGACTGAGCCACATAGGCTCCTCCAAATTCTGGTTTCCTATCTTCAAATGCTTCGGGTAGTAATCATTAAAGTTAAAAACGTGTAAAAGGACCGCTATGATTTCCACCACAGAAGTAGTTAATATTCCCATAAACATATAATAAAAAATTTGCTCAGAAAGATTTACTCAGGCTCAGAAACTTGAAACAGATAGCTGTTTAAAGCTTAGTTTTGGGGCGCCTGGGTGGCGCAGTCGGTTAAGCGTCCGACTTCAGCCAGGTCACGATCTCGCGGTCTGTGAGTTTGAGCCCCGCGTCAGGCTCTGGGCTGATGGCTCAGAGCCTGGAGCCTGTTTCCGATTCTGTGTCTCCCTCTCTCTCTGCCCCTCCCCCGTTCATGCTCTGTCTCTCTCTGTCCCAAAAATAAATAAAAAAATTTTTTTTAAAGCTTAGTTTTGAGGAGGGGACCTTGGGGGGAAGGGGCAGGGATAGAGGGAGACAGAAGATCCAAAGCCAGCTCTGTGTTCACAGCAGACAGCCTGGGGGCTCGAACTCCCAAACCCACCCTTAAGATCATGACCATAAGGCGCTTAACCTAACCGACTGAGCCACCCAGGCGCCCCATAATGTTTATTTATTTTTGAGAGACAGAGAGAGAGAGCATGAGTGGGGGAGGGGTAGAGAGAGGGGGAGATACAGAATCCAAAGCAGGCTCCAGGCTCTGAGCTGTCAGCACAGAGCCCGACACAGGGCTCAAACCCATGAACTGAGGGATCACGACCTGAGCCAGTCAGACACTTAACTGACTGAGCCACCCAGGCGCCCCAAAAGTAACATCACCTTTTAATCCACTAAAACTTTTGTTCCTAAAATGATGAGGCCCTCCTCAAAGATAAAGAAGCTTAATTTATGCTGATGAGCTCATCTTGCCTTTGCATGGAGAATGGAATCTGAATATTATCTGGTCTATTGAAATTGCAGATTTAGATTGTTTGAGCATTTAACATGGGCTGGGCTTTCCACATGCACGTGCGTGCGCACAAAACTAGAAATCACTGGGCGTGTGTTGTGCCCACGGCCTAAACTTTTGAGAATATTAAAAAAAAAAAACTCACAGGAGAAAACGGAGGGCACTTGACAGCAAATCCATTTTGGTCCTTCCTGCCTAAAAGTCCCTGAACACAAGCTTATGGGCTATGCTTTGAGAATGATGGCTATAGGACATATGCTTTTAGGGTGATGGCCGTGGTGCCCGTCACAAGAGCACAGAAACTGCCTGTGGACGCCCGCTGTGATGCCCCACCAGCAGCCAGCCCTGTGGGACCGTCACCCTCAGAGATGCAGAGATGGCTCCCCAGTAGGAACGGGTCGCAGTTCCACCCCAGGAGAGAATCGTCTCGCCTGAGAAGGGGTGTCCCCAGGCTCAAAGCTGCATGTACGTCAGCTTTGTGACACCAGTCAAGGCACGACCGCACCCGCCATGATTCTGCCCCTATAGGAGGAATGTGTATGTGGGGGGGGGGGACGTGCTTGAGGGGCCACCAAAGGACCCGTGAGCCTGGAGCAGAGATCTGGTAGACGGGGAGGTAGGAACAAGAGGGGAAATGAGAGTGGAAATAATGTCACGAGGAGCCTCATTGCCTGATCGTGAATGTCAGGCTTTTATGAGGAAATAAAGAGCCCCTAATGCGTGGGACCCCGGGGCTGGTGTGGTGGTCAAAGTGAGTTCTGAACTCGTGGAGGTTTGGGTTTGTCCAGACCGCGTTAGGGAGGCAGGGAGAGGGGCCACGCAGGGAAAAGTGGGGCTGCTCTGGAATTTGACACTGAACATGATAGGAAAACATTGAGTCAGCTTTATCTAGGGAGGTCCTTCCCTGTAAAGGGTGATTCGACCGAAGTCCTTGATCAAAATGGCGGTGGGGAAGGTTGCCATGTTGAGAATAAATCGGAGGAAGCGGGAGCCCTTTTACTGAAACCATGCGGCCGGGACAAAGACTTGAGAGCTGGAGGTGTGGCTGGGCCTGGCCAGCCGAGCTCTCAACTTTTCTCCCGTCTTCTCTGAAGGGGCCTCTTATTAAAGGAAAACGATGGATCCGCTCTCTCCACCTGGGCTGCCCTGCCTTGCCTTCTGGGGCCAGCACCAGCCTGGGCGTCTGCGGGAAGTTCTCTGATCTGCGTGGGAACCAGGTTGTAGTGCTTTCTTCCCCTACCCTAACCAGCTGAGTAACTGAGCACATCCAGACATGCTGACAAATGGGCTGATACCTGCGGAGGAAAGTGCTTGAGTTCGTCCTCTTACCCATTTTGTTGGGTTTCCAGTTCCCGCACTATTCAAAGTGGATCTGAAACTAACAGACACACACAAGCCCATTAGGCACATTTCTACATGAGCATACCCCAGCGAATCCTACAACCTGATGCGACCTTAGCCCGAAGTCCAAGGTGAGCGCGGGATCATATGGCACTGGGGAGGGGGGAACCGAGGTGTGAGGGGAAAAGCGCTAAGCGGGACGTACATTAAGAACGGTCCATTTCATTTGGTTAACTTGCGGAAACTAATAAAAAATCCTCTGCAATTTCCCTTCTGTAAAATCATATGTTATTTTTATTTATTTATTTATTTATTTATTTAAAAAAATTTTTTAACATTTATTTATTTTTGAGACAGAGAGAGAGCGTGAACAGGGGAGGGGCAGAGAGAGAGGGAGACACAGAATCTGAAACAGGCTCCAGGCTCTGAGTGGTCAGCACAGAGCCCGATGCGAGGCTCGGACTCACGGACCGTGAGATCATGACCTGAGCCGAAGTCGGACGCTTAACCGACCAAGCCACCCAGGAGCCCCATATGTTATTTTTAAATGAAAGAAAATAAAATTTGTGCGGAGTTTCTTCTCTCATGATAGCGCACACGGGAAACCTGTAATTCTGCTTGGCATTTTCCTTCTTTAAAGATATTTTTTTTTATACTCAGGAGCCATAAACCATAACCTCTGGGATGTTAAATTTATCCTTATTCATACCAAGTGTGTGGCTTATGAAGATGAAGAAGGTGTGTATTTCATCCTGAAGCAAGAATGCACCACGTAGAAAATGATGGAGAGAAGGGCTCTTCATTTCAAGGAAGCACTCTCCTGATCTAAAAATGTCACTGCCGTTAAACTTTTAAGGGCCCTGAGCCACCCTCAGAGCACAGCTATCTTCATGGAGCCTGGGTCCCACTTGGGGTCACTCTCTCGACATCCACGGTGGTTTCGAATACTGTGAGGTCAAGAACCCTCCAAATATCCCAGAGTTGTCTTGTGCCATGTTTGATAAAGAAAGATTCCCATCTCTGGTGGAATTCCAGAGGGTCAGCTTAGGAGAGAAGCTGGGAGATTTTACCCTGGCTTTATGTGAAGTTATTCAAATTTCAACCCTTCTGGAGATGGGAAACAAAATTGGGGACATTATGAGTTCTGTATCCAAGTTGCGACTCTGGAATTACCGACAGGTGGGAATAGTGCTAAGTCCTGGTTGATTTTTAAAGCCAAGAGAGTAGAAATGTTATATTGCTATGGCTAATAGAGCCAAGAAAATGTGGGCCGGTGGGCAGTTGATGCGATTTATTGAGATGATCTTGCATCTACATTCCGAGGCAATTTGAGGCTATCACTAATTTGTGTCCCTATCGCTCCTTAGACCAGAGCTATCAGAGCCATCACTCTGCGTCGTGACCACCTTGAACTGTCGTCAAACTGGGCTCCAGAGGTCTTCATTCTCTCTGTGGGATCACGGGTGACTTCTGATAATACTACCGCAATAAATGTCTCAAAATATCTCCCAGCAATTCAGTGAAACAAAACCCCTTTATGACCAATGTCAGCGGCAATTCTCCCAAAACATGATTCGTTCCTTTCCGGTACATTGTTTAAGGAAATAAATAAAACAACATAAAGCCTTGTTTTAACCCAGTACAGTAAATCCCTTTCACTTCTCATGTCAGATGTTATGCAAGGTCTTGCAAATCACTGTCACTTAGAGAACACGTAATAAGAAGGCATTGCCATATTTGTTCTGAACTCTTTCCTACATAATGACGTTGGTTTTAAATCCTTCCTCCACGAAGCCATAAAGCTCCTTAGAATAATTCACTCAGCATTTCTAGTAATTCTACCAGTTCTCCGAGCCCAGGTGCATGGGGGCCTCCTCTTAGATTAATTCCCTTCGGTGATAGGTGCAATATAAGAGTTAGGGAGCACGGATCTCTACTGAGCAAGCAAACTTTTGGGGCCCCCAGGCTCCAGTCCTTCCCTCCAGAGAGGGCGGGACTGTGCCTGGTTAGCACAGGGAGCAAGATGGCTGTGAACACACACTTTCACACTTCCCCCCGGGGAAGCGAGGTGCTGAGAGCGCGTCTGGAATGGAGCAGGATCTCTCAGAGGACCCCTGGGCCTCCCATCCTGGCGCAGGCGGACCCGGGGCACCGCAGGCCTCTCTGGAGGGGCAGCAGAGGTGAGTGGCTGCTCTCTGCAGGCAGGCAGACCCGGAGAGAAAGGGGAGAGGGTACCTCTGACGGGGTTGCCTTCTCACACTTCAGAAAGGTTACTTCTACTCTCCTGCGAAGGAGAACTCACGAAGGTGATGGAGAGAAACCGGGAGTGAGTCTTACTCTGAAATTTCTCTTCACGTGAAAGCAAACGCCAAGGGTGGATAAGAACTGCCCACCCCCTGTCTATACATCCCTCCCCGCAACAGTGTTGAAGTCAGTGTAAATGTCTATGGCGACTCAGGTGTGGCCCTCCATCATGGGTGAAGGGACAGTCAACCGAAACAACCCTACTCCCATGTCACAAGCCCACTGCCCTAACACAACATTGTCTCTTAATGTAACTCCTTTAGACATTCCATGGAAACATGGGTGGGCAGCACGGATTTGCCCCTTCTGACTCCCTGAAGTAGGACTGAATCCAGGAACTAAAATGACTTCAGGGCTATTCTGATCCAAAAACTAAGAAGCACTCCATATTCAACTTCCTGTCCCAAATGTCATGTGCAAAATAGTCCATCAGTGGTTCTGCAAAGATATCCAATGACAACATTAAGACACTGCAACAGTAAAACCTAGAGGCATTTCCATGATAAAATTCTAATCCTGAAATCCTGAATTCTCATCTAAATCCTGAATTTCAGGATTCAGCCCCTCCCATTATTATTACAACTTTCACAGAGACCTTGGAGTTTAAGGCTAAAATCCCCTTAGAAGTTCATTTCTTATTTTTTTAAGTTTATTTATTTATTTTTGAGAGAGAGAGAGAGAGAGCGCAAGAATGCATGCAGATGAGTAGGGGAGGGGCAGAGAGAGAGAGAGAGGGAGAGGGAGAATCCCACACAGGCTCTGCCCTCTCAGGGCAGAGTCTAACCCGGGACTCAAACTCATGAACCCTGAGATCATGACCTGAGCCAAAACCAAGAGTCCGGCACTTAATCAACTGAGCCACCCGGGCGCCCCTAGAAGTCAGTTTCTTTAGATTAGTTGCAAGCATTTTGTACTTGCAAGTTACAAGTCCAAAGAAATCAAATTCCAATTCTAATTCTCCCCAGTCTGACATCCAGGCGTGTTGCTGCTTTGGTGAACATTTAGGAAATTGCTGTGGCGGCAGCCTGAAATGCTAGATCTTATTTGAGTTGTGACTTTCCCACGAAGAAACAAGTGTTTCCGTTCCCTCTCCCACCGACTATCCAGTTGTGGCACCAACATCTTAAACTTAGAGGCTCACGGTGATCTGTGCTCTCTGTTGCACCCAGATTTCAGCTCCTTTGCATTTTCAAAGACACATATGTTGTTCTTCCCAATGATGCCTTAAAACCCAGTATGTGGAAAAATTATTTCTTCCCTCCAAATGCATTTTTCCCTTGGCTGGACTTGCTCACTGGAGCCTGTGTGGCTCACCAGTGTGTGTTGTGTTCCTCACACAAGAGTGTGTGAGCGTAATGTGACTCACATTGCCCCTGTCGTTTCAGTCAAGCTGTAGCAGCCTGCTTCCCCGAGCCCCCACCATGAGAGGTCCCTAAAATCCATCCTTTCGCTAAGATTCCAATGGTGTTTCTTAAGGGCTGAGTAATTGAAACTTCGTTGAGGACAAATAAATAGCCCTCCTGCCTCTTGGATTTGTTCAGGGTCTTTTTTTTTTTTTTTTTTTTTTTTTTTCAACATTTATTTATTTTTGGGACAGAGAGAGACAGAGTATGAACGGGGGAGGGGCAGAGAGAGAGGGAGACACAGAATCGGAAACAGGCTCCAGGCTCTGAGCCATCAGCCCAGAGCCCGACGCGGGGCTCGAACTCACGGACCGCGAGATCGTGACCTGGCTGAAGTCGGACGCTTAACCGACTGCGCCACCCAGGCGCCCCTGTTCAGGGTCTTTAAGAAGTAGGTTCCAGGATGGGATTGGATGTGCAAGAAATTTACTGGGGAAAAACTTCCGTGAGGGTAAAATGCAGCCAGAGTCATAGAGGTATGATCTGAGTCCTTGGAAATAGAGGCTGTCGTCTAGGAAAAGAATTACTTTCAAGGGAGAAGAGCAAATGATCCAAGACGGGGCCTTTCAACTTCACCATTTAAAGGTGGAGTAGATGAAGACGATCCTAAACAGTAAGTAGGGAGCCCTACCCCCCAAAACAAAAACATCCTAGAACCAAGAGGGAGTGATGTCACAGAGACCAAGAGAAAAAGACCGTTAGCAGGGTCAGTTGCAGTGAGGTGAAAACCAAAAAGCCACCGTTGTAGAGCAACGTGGAGACTATCTTGAAAAGAATAATTTTCAAGAAGCAGGAAGGGCACACACCAGATTGTGGTCAGTTGAGGAACAAATGGAAGAGGCAAAAGCATGGGAGACCCGTGGAGACGACTATTTAGAGAAACTTAACCAGGAGGGGGTAGAGCAAATGGGTCTGCAAAGGGATAGATGGCCAGGGGAGACGTGGGGCTCTGTTTCATCTTGTTTATAGAGGACGGTACTAGAGCACGTTTACAAAGCCATCAGGAATAACCTGGAAAAGTGTGGAGACAGCTGACACAGGAAAGAGAGGATGGCCAAAGGGGAAGTACCATGTTGAGAAGAGATGGGACCTATGGCACACCCGGGAGTATTGGTTTCTGATAAAGGAAGAACCAGTTCATCAGTTGTTATGGGAGGAGAGAGGAAGAGGGTTGCAAATGTGGGCAGGTTTATGGGTTGGGAGGGAAGAGGAACAGGTCTCCCATCTGGTGACCGCTATTCATTCTGTAGAGTATGAGGCAAGGTTATCCACCAGGGGTGTGAGGAAGGAAAATGTGTGAAATCCCACCCACAAGAGGGGAAAACCAAGGAGAATAGATGAAGGTAGATGTACAAGGTAATCGTGCCCATGTGCAATTTGAGATGAAGGCATTCAGGGATACCGAGCTGACAGGTTGTGGCCTTTTCTCTCACGATGTTTCGCTGCTCCCAAGAAGGATGCAGGTACCAAATGGAAATGTTCATTCAGGCTGGAGGGTTGCCACTCAAGTACCAGGCAGGAAAAGAGAGGGATGGGCGTTGATAGAAGATGAAGGATGTGAATGATGACCCTGAGTTGTATAATGAAGGAACGGAAGGCCAAAGGGATAGTGAGGAGATGAAAGGTTGAGTGAGCTAAAAATGACATTAAGGCCCAGAATGTTCCCAGTGGAATATCGTTAGCTAAAATTTGTTTGTGGTTAGAAACTGGTGGTTGGGGAGTGAAATGTCAGAATTGATAATTTTCTTTTTTTTAATGTTGATTTTGAGAGACAGAGAGAGAGAGAGAGAGAGAGAGAGAGAGAGAGAAAGCCAGAGAAGCAGGTTCCACATTGTCAGTTCAAAGCCAGGGGGCTTGAACCCACGAACCATGAGATCATGACCCGAGCCAAAGTTGGATGCTCAACAGACTGAACTACCCAGGTGCCCCCAAACTGGTTATTTTCTGATGGAAGACTCTTGGAGAGAGTTGCCGAAGCTCATTGTAAGAAAGGTCATGGAACATGACGAGGCATGGAGCTTCAAGGTCAAGGTGTGAACAGCATATCCATGTAGATCATGGGTGGCACATCTGTGTGGCTGTTGAAATCCAAGGATCATGCGGGGATGTAAGTAGGACACATGATGTAGATGTAGGAATACAGACGAAGCCAGTGATCCAGAAGCTAGAATTCTTAATGAATGAAGTGGCCAGGAGAAGAGTGCTGGAAGCAATGAGGAGGGGGTAGGGCTGGTCAATGGTGTTAGCCTCGCAGGAGCAGGGCTTGTGAAAGCTGGAGACGGAGTGATGGTCTGGAGGCAGCGCACGGAAGCAAGGGGGAGCCTAATGCCTTATCCTGACCCTCAGGGACGGTGGGTGTGGGGAAAAACAGTCCTCTGTCTTCCTCTGTCGGTCTGCTAGAACAAACTACCACAGGGTGGGTAGTTTATAAGAAACATCAATTCTTCTTCACAGTTCTGGAGGCTGGAGAGCCAAGGTCAAGACACCGGCACAGACAGGGGAGGGCCCTCTGCTGAGTCACAGGCTTCAGGGTGTGCCCTTACATGGCAGAAGGGGCTAACTCTCCAGGAACACTTTCATAAGGGCACCAAGCCCAGGCTCTAGTGACCTAGTCACCTCCCAAAGGCCCACGTTCTGGTACTGTCACCATGGGCTTGTGAATATGTGAATTTGGTGGGACACAAACCCAGAAACCATAGAATCCTTCATCTGAGAAGTGGGTCATCGGCAGAAAAGGAGATTTCGGAATGAGGAATCTGGAGGGTGACAAGTTATTTAAAGAAGTATCAAGGTGGATGGGAATGTGGTAGCTTGCATGGAGTGTCTGGAACAGGAAAAAAAATAACAACAAAACACAAAGTGTAAAAACTAAAGAAGTCTTTAATATGTATGGACTTCAGGTATTAATAATGTATCAATATTGGCTCAATAATTTTAACAAATGCAAATAGGAATGAAAGATGTTGATAATAGGGGAACAATGCAGACTTCATAGAAACTGTGTACCCTCTGTGCAATTTTTGTAAAATTGCAACTTTCTCATGAACCCTAAAGCTATTTTAAAATTGAAAGTTGAATTCACAATATATATCCCATGGAAACATGTTTGGTGTTACTTTAGAACATGTAACTTTTAATGTACAGACCAAACTCAGCACACAATCAAGTTAAATAGAGTCAGGAGTATTACTGGGCAATGAATAGCATTTTATTTTTTATTATTTTTTAAAAAACTTTATTTCTTTATTTTGAGACAGAGAGAGAGAGAGAGAGAAAGTGAGAGCACAGGGGAGGGCCAGAGAGAGAGAGAGAGGCAGAGAGAGAGGGAGAGAGAATCCCAAGCAGGCTCTACACTGTCAGCATGGAGCCTGATGTGGGGCTCAACCTTACGAACCATGAGATCATGACTTGAGCAGAAGTCAAGAACTGAATGCTTAACTGACTGAGCCACTCAGGCACCCCAATAAATAATGTTTTAAGCTTTGTAAGTCTTGGGGTGCCTGGCTGGCTCAGTTGGTAGAGCATGCGACTCTTGATCTTGGGGTTGTGAGTCTGAGCCCCATGTTGGGTGTAGAGATTACTTAAAAATGAAACCTTTAAAAAAATAATTAAATAAGCTTTGTAAGTCTTACTTCTGCCCAGGGGATTTCACACACTCACTTCTCCCCTCATTGTCCTCTCCCCCTAGACCACAGACCCTGACAGAGGCCCTGGGAAGGGAAAATTTTTCAACCATTCCTTTCACTATGAAAGTTCAAAACGCCTTTTAAAAAGCCAACCAGTCTTATATTGCTGATGGCAATAGATGATAGGTAGATAGATGACAGATAGGTGATAGATGATAGATAGATAGATAGATAGATAGATAGAGACATAGACATATAGTTCTATTTTGATGGTAGCAATCTGGAAATATATACTAAATTTACAAACGCACATAGCCTTTCATCAAATAACTTCAGTTCTGAGACTAGTCCACAGGGACTGTTACATACATGTGAAATGGCATACACACAGTATTATCTTCTACAGCACTGTCTGTAATGGGAAAATGATTGAACCATAAATGTTCATCAACCAAGGATTAAACAAGCGAGCTCAGCGTGCAACGGAATACCATGAGCTCTAAGAAAGAATTTCCCACTTCAAGGCATATGTCTGTGTGCATATGTATCATATCATGTGACCGTATCACCCCCAAACTAATGTAAACTAACGAATGCACCAGTTCCCTCCACCAAGGTGAAGGTGGGGCGAAAATGGAGTTATGTGGGAAAAAGCCATGAAAATAGTCTTATTTCAAAACAAAATGCATTGGTTTCTGTTCCAGATCCATAAGGTAGTGTGAAAAATTCTTCTTTAAACAATATTTCCAGTTGGATTAATTTAAACAAGCATGGTAGATATGCTTGCACTTCCTATGGTGTCATCTCAAAACTTATTTTCCCCTTTTTCTTTTTTTTTTTTTGTTTTGTTATGAAAAATGGCTTCAGTTCTTTGTTCCTTACCTTGATAGTTGAGAAATGTTACGTCTTTGTTGACTATTTGTGGGGATCTCTTTAAGCCAACTCTGAGTGGAAAAGTGAAAAAATTCAGGATTTCTTTTAAATTCCTCATATAGATTAACAAAATGATTCAGAAAATAGTGAAAAAATTCAGTTCTGGGAATGCTAAAATCTATGAAATAAGTAACTATATAAAAAAAAGGGGGGGTTCAAACATAGTTTTAATGATACTGGCAGAATTTGCAATAATCCTGGAGAGAGCACAATCAGAAATTTCCATAAGGGGATAATGAAAAAGGGAAAAACAAGAAAACGATGAAACGATGAAACGATGAAACGAGCCCTTACGTGTCTTCAGAAGATATGTACATACATAAAGAAAGCATCGTTCCAGTTCCGATGATGTGTAGATAGGACATAAAAGATTCTCGGTATAAGGTCTTCCACTAGTTTCACACTTGTTTTCTTAAAAAGAATAAGCTTTTAAGACCAGCTCTTCCAAAAGAAATGAATAGTAATGCTGTAAAAATAACTAGAACCAAGAAAAGTAAGCCAGTAAATTGTACTTGGGAATAATGAAGTCTTCTTGATTATTCTTCTCCTGTCAACTAGAAGTCAGGTCGTAAGAAACGTCTTTGTGAAGGCAAACAGAGGGAAGTTGAGGTGGGTTAAAATAGAAAACAAATCGTGAAATGCCGGTATGGCTCTGACTGCAGTCTTACTGTGCTGCGTACCTGCTGGGTGTCACCACGCAGGGTCCGGGCTGTGCCTCCTGGGGTGTGCTCCTGATGGTGGCATCCCTGCCGGACCGAATAAACTCCTGATTGCAAAACACAGAGGCTCTGAGCCACAGGGCTAAGAGAGGCTTCCTTTAGGGTGTAACACTTGAGATGCTTTGGAAAAGCACCAGACAGATTGAGGGGAGGGGTAGACAAGGAAAGCGCTGTGTAAGCAGAAGCACCCAGTGTGTCGAGGCTGCAGAAAAGAGCAAGTCTGGACGTGTGGGGAAGGTTGCGGCTTTGATGTAACTGGGAACGAGGGTTAAACAAGCCTCTGTCAAAGGGGAGGGACGAGAGTTGTGTCATGTTAATATCCATAGAAGCAGGATCCTTTTTTTTATTATTTATATATATATATATATAATTTATTGTCAAGTTGGCTAACATAAAGTCTATACAGTGTGCTGTTGGTTTGGCGGGTAGATTCCCGTGCATAAAAGCAGGATCTTATTCACATCGTCAAAAAAAGTCAATAGGGTTGGTTTAGCAGGGTCACAAAAAGAGGCACTGAACCAGTAAAAGGGCTCCTGTTGCAAACGGAAGATACGGTGAGGGACAGAATCAAGGCTGTGATGGTGAAAATAGGGAGGAAGAGGGTCACTACATGTGGGTGGAGAAGAATGGGAGGGGCCATTCTATGGATGTAGTACAGGGTGTGTGGGGATGAAAGATGCAGGAAAGGGGGTGCGAGCTTCATTTTAGACATGTCTAATGTCAACCCTCTGTAGGACACTCACGTAGAAACTGTGAAATAATGTGGAAGATACTTCAATCTGGAGGCAGCAGGGTGGTAGTTTGACGGAGGGAGGGGTTATGAGATCATGCATTACAAACGTGAGTGAAGAGAGGAAGGGATCTAGGATGGAACCCCCAGGAACCCCAATGTTAAAGGTAGAGGAAGTGGGAAGAAGAGTCAGGAAAACAAAAGAAGTCCAAGAAAAAGAGGTGTCAAAGGTACTGACATTTGAGAAGGAGGGGTAGGTCATGATGGTCAAATCCTGCTGTGGCTTCACGTGAGATAAATCATGGACTCCAGGAGCATTTGACAAGCCAGTGATCACTGGGGATCTGAGAAGGAGCAGATCTCATGGAGACCCCCGTGGGAGTGATGAGGAAGGAGGCTGAGGCTCTTGTCGATGACAACACTTGAGAACTGAAACAAATGCCTTTGACAAAAGGCAGGACAGAGAAGAAGGCCTGTTGGGAAAGTCTCTGCGATGGGGATTCATAGGGATTCATGAATAGGCTGAAGTAGACCAGTGAGTAGAGAGGGGAGGTTGGAGATCTGTGCAGAGTGGGGACAGTTCCTGAAGAGGCAGAAGGAGAGGGCACCAGAGCACAAGGTGAGGTCGGTCCTTGGCTGGAGGAGAGATTCCTTGGCCAAGTGAGAGTAAGGGAATGACCAGAGCAGGTGCTGGTAAGTGAGGAGTTGATGGGGAGTGAGGGGAAAGGAAAGCCAGGATCAGGAAGCTCTTACTAAACCCTCTATTTCCTTTATGAAATTGTAGTGGAGGGAACTTTCGGAAGCAGATGTGGGGTAGAGTGTAACAGGGAGGAATCATGACCTACAACTTTGGAATCATTTTTAATGGGAAGGCATAGAGGCAGGCCACCAGCACACAGCAGGATTGCCAGGTGGCAGGGAGGCTGGAGACCATGAATGTTTAGGAGCCCTAATCTGCAAGTGTTTGTGACGCTCTCCAATGGTACTTGCAGACCTCAGACTACGGGGGAAAATTCAGAGAGACTGGCTAATCAGAGTTGGGATCTCCTGTCGGCAGGGTGGAAGTCAGAGAGTTGAGGTAGTGACCGAGAGTGACTGACAGGGTGAGGCGTGTGATAGAGAGGGACGAGGGGATGAGTAAAGACAGGAGGAGACTGAAGAAGGAAAGGAGGAAGACAGGGACTTGGGCATTTCAATAAATTCAGAAATAAATTGGTGGAGAGGGGCGCCTGGGTGGCTCAGTCTGTTAAGCATCCGGCTTCAGCTCAAGTCACGATCTTGCGGTTCGTGAGTTAGAGCCCCGCGTCGGGCTCTGTGCTGATGGCTCAGAGCCCGGAGCCTGCTTCGTATTCTATGTGTGCCTCTATCTCTGTCCCTCCCCTGCTCGCACTCTGTCTGTCTGTCTCTCTCTCTCAAAAATAAATTGAAAGTTAAAAAATATTTTTTAAAACTTGGTGGAGAAGAGGGAGTAGGGAAGCTCAACATATTTAAAAAGTGTGTCTAAAAATTAATAGAGTTAAAAAGTTCCTTGGATATGTTTCAGTGAGCTCCAAATGCAGCTGTGAGAATTCATCTCTGTCCATCTCTGTGGAGAGTGGGCAGCCGGTGACATAACTCCAGCCTCCCCAGGTGCAGGTTGGCCCAGGGACTAGCATCAGGACCTCAATCATATTCCCTTCCCAAGAGTAAGAGTCACAGATCCCAGTTAGTCAGTGTCAGGTGCTGAGCTGAAAGGTTATGTGGGGTTGTCAGCACCACAGTAAACAAAGGACAATCAAGGGAAAGTGCTGGGAAGCAGGACCTATGGGAAACAAGAGTCTACACCAGAGGCAGATAGATGAAGTCCCCATCCCAGCTCCAGCCTCCATGCAGCCCAAAAGAGTTAGATTCATCGGGAAGCTGTAATCTCAGGCTCCCCCACATGCACGGCCATTCCTGAGGCCTTAGCGATGTGTTCGTGCAGTGACACGTTTAAGCAAAATCTGTAAGTGAAGATACGGCTATTACACTTCATTAAAACAACAGTCACTTACTAGTCGTCTTCCTTCCAACCCATTTCACTGCGTGCCTCCTTGTCGTAGATACTATGGAATCGGCTTTAGAGGGTTTGAGTGTAGAGTAGGGGTTACATTTAGTCTGGCTGTGTTGAGATGTATTTACGTGATTCTTGTTGGGTCTGGGTACAGTTAAATTATCATTAGGCATCGCTGTGTATGAAAGGACCCAGGAAAATGTTTACCTGAAGCCGTGACGGGAAAACACAGAGCCAGTGGCCTTATGATGATAGGGACCAGTTCGATGACTCCAAGACCAAAAGTGTGTGAGCATTAAGGAGGAAAGGAGGCTGGAGTCAGACAGAACCAGAAGTTAGTCTGAGGAACATTCTTTCAACCATCAGACGTGAAATATTTTAAGCAGAAGATTTGGGTCTCACCGAAGTCTATTCAAAGGGGGAAGGTCTTCTCTCTCAGGAATAAACTCAATAAATGATACAACATATAAAATAGTAGATACACTATAAATATTTTCCCTTTAAGACAATTTTTAAGGTTTATTTATTTTGGGAGAGTGAGCAGTGGAGGGGCAGAGAGAGAGGGCGAGAGAGAATCCCAAGCAGGCTCCTCGCTGACAGCACAAAGCCTGAGGCGGGGCTTGAACTTATGAACCATGAGATCGTGACCTGAGCTGAAAACAAGAGTCAGATGCTTAACCGACTGAGCCATGCAGGTGCCCCTAAATATTTTCCCTTTATAATGGAATTGCACAAACTAGAATTTCTCAGAATCTCTGTATGTAGCACAGAACTATGTAGCTTTACTATAAAGAGCCAGTATGTCTTTAAAGGCTCATATATGAGAGGTTGGCTTGGTAGAGATTTCCCCAAAGTTGACAAAACCACAAAACTGACCTGGCATTACCAATACTAAGATGTGGTGATGCCTGGGTGGCTTAGTTGGTTAAGCATCTGAGTCTTGATTCAGCTCAGGTCTTGATCTCCGGGTTGTGAGTTCAAGCCCTGCATTGGGCTCCAAGCCCTAAAAAAACAAAACAAAACAAACAAAAAAAACAAACAAAAAACCAAGATGTGAAGCTGAAGGAAAAATTTAAAGCTATCAATAACACAAATCCAAATTTTGATACCCGTGCTAGAGGAAAGACTGGATTATTCTAAACACTCTAAGAAGAATGTCACAAAATTGTTGTCATGGAAAGAGGTGATCAAAAACTGAACAAAGATCACAAGAGAAATATCACAGAAGCCTGCTAGATGGTTATCAATGAAACTTGATGTTATTATGATTGTCATAGATCTTGAGTATTTGGGGTATCCACTAGCGTTTTAATATTGGTAATTTGTTTCTTTTTTCATTCCACGTAAAGATTTATTTTTGTTTCTGATTTCGAATGCTTTGGCGTGTACCGTTTTTCTTTAAGAAAGCTCCCCGAGGGGCGCCTGGGTGGCGCAGTCGGTTAAGCGTCCGGCTTCAGCCAGGTCACGATCTCACGGTCCGTGAGTTCGAGCCCCGCGTCAGGCTCTGGGCTGATGGCTCAGAGCCTGGAGCCTGTTTCCGATTCTGTGTCTCCCTCTCTCTCTGCCCCTCCCCCGTTCATACTCTGTCTCTCTCTGTCCCAAAAATAAATAAACGTTGAAAAAAAAAAAATTAAAAAAAAAAAAAAAGAAAGCTCCCTGAATAAGTAAGCTCCAGACCTTACACCCCGAACTCACCTGATGTCTAACTTACACCTGATAATCACCCTGCCTCCTGCAGCCGGAGAAATGCTGATGAAGACCAGCTTCTCCAAGGGAAGAGATTCTGGGTAACATGGAGCCCCAGGATGGCCAGGGGGACAGGGAGCCATGATGAAGTGGAACAGGGGTGGAAGTCCACAAAAGAACAAGGACAAAGGGAGTCAGGTATAGGATGGATCACTTAGGAGGACATAAGTGATTATCAATGATTCAAGACTATTCCCATCAAAAATTGGTATTTGCTATGATCTTTTCAATCTTATTCTTTGGTCATTCACTCCACAAAAGATCTATACCTACAGTATACCAAGTCCTTTACATATGCATGGATTTGTGTTTGTATGTGTGTGGGAATAGATGTGTTTGTTCATATATATTTAGCGTCCACGTACCTATCATAATTGATCTATTGTTTTAATCCTGGGGGTAAGGGTTTGAGGAAAGGTTGATTAAGAAAAGGAAATATGAATATGAATTGAGAGCTGAGCATATTTATTTTTTTTTATTTTTACACTTTAGTAATTTTTATTTTATTTTTATTTATTTTTTAATATATGAAATTTATTGCCAAATTGGTTTCCATACAACACCCAGTGCTCATCCCCAAAGGTGCCCTCCTCAATACCCATCACCCACCCTCCCCTCCCTCCCACCCCCCATCAACCCTCAGTTTGTTCTCAGTTTTTAAGAGTCTCTTATGCTTTGGCTCTCTCCCACTCTAACCTCTTTTTTTTTTTTTCCTTCCCCTCTCCCATGGGTTTCTGTTAAGTTTCTCAGGATCCACATAAGAGTGAAACAATATGGTATCTGTCTTTCTCTGTATGGCTTATTTCACTTAGCATCACACTCTCCAGTTCCATCCAAGTTGCTACAAAAGGCCATATTTCATTTTTTCTCATTGCCACGTAGTATTCCATTGTGTATATAAACCACAATTTCTTTATCCATTCATCAGTTGATGGACATTTAGGAGAGCTGAGCATATTTAAACATTAAGGAAACAACTAAGTAAGCCAAAGGAAAAATAGAGTTTCCCATTGCCGATACATGGTAAGAGATTCAACACAGAAGAACTTAAATTTCTGGACATCTGCGTATGAACTTCTCGTTTTTTTGTCTCTGACTTTAGAGCTTTTTAGGATACACCTGCAAACTGCCTCTCTTCCCAAATATTTGTCTTTCTTGCCTGATATGCCTCTGATAGGAAGCAACCTTTCCATACCACACATCACATCACATCACATCACATCACAAACACACACACACACACACACACACACACACACACACACACATTAAGCACCTTGGGATTTATAAAGTAAGAGGCCAATCTTGACTCTATAAAGGTTGGGAAATATGTATGGGAATATCATGGGTGCTGCTGTTTCTGGTGTCTAAAAGGAACACAGAATTCTGAAAAGAACGTTATCTTGCTATGCTTCGTGGATGAAAGCATATTTGTGATTTGTATAAGATTGGGTCACATTAATCTCTTCAGTGACTTTGTGTAGACTTCTGGCAACCCTTGATTTCACAGTGACATTATGAGAAACTCACTTGGGCATTCTCTTTCCAGTTTATCCCAGATCTCCAGTTCACCATGGAAGTCATAGATCCTGGGGTAAGTGTTCATTATTCTGATGCAAAGCATCTGCTGTACATACCTTAGATCCTAAGCATCACAAAGTTCTCAGGGGCCCAAGTTCAGGAGGCCATCAGGGACCAAGACCCAGTGGGGTAACACAAGCCCTCCAATGAGATTCTGGCTTGGAATCTATAAGAAGGGGCAACTCATTAGACGGTATTACTTCTGCGCTCATGGTCCACACGGAATCCTGATCCATAACCCAAATCAGGAACCCCTCAGGAGAAACAGTGGCTCTCAGACTAGGAGGAGGATTTTTTTAGTGATCACTTCTTCCAATGGTTTACCTTTCCTCCTTAGCTTAAATCCACTGGCCAAGCAACTCAAAATTTTCCAGGAAGAGAATGTAGTACCTCAGTGGGTAGATACGGGTTTGTATATATGAAGGCACAGATAGTTTTATTCTGTATGTGATGGCACACAGGATAATTTTTCAACATGAGTTGATTTCTTTACATATGAGGGTTTGGGGTTCTCAAAAATCTCTAGGCTTTCTTGGTTTCTTATGGCAATAGTATCATGACACTTGGTTCTGTAACATTATTGGGTACAAATAGAATCAGGTGGTCCAGGCATCCAGGTTGAAACTACAGTTCAGCGTGTTAAATGATAATATTATCTTCCATGCAGAAGGCATATGTGTCCGTAGCAACCCTAGGAAGGAAAGATCTATGTTCACTGAGAAGGATTTTTCTTGCTATAATTGAGAAAAGTCACTCATAGATAAAACGTTTAGCTGTCTCTGTCCCACTCTGGGATCTGGAACTTCAATTCAATAGGACAAATCCAGGGAAGTAGGAGACACATAATTCAGTTCCTATTAAACATCATATTTATCATCCTCTGGCTCGCTTTTAGGTCCGAAGCAACCCACTCACAGAGCAACACTGGGCAGGACGTTTAAACTGTCTAGTAGCAAACAGTCCTGATGGTGAATGCAGCTTTACTGTGAGGGTGATGACAACAATATTCAATTGAATTAGAATCTCAGCCAGACCATTTCCATCAATAATTAATATGTTGTTGGGTCAATAACAAAGCTGGGTTGTAATCAATATTACATCATAAAGCAGTAATTGCTGAGCACCTCAATACAATTTGGAAGTTTCAAAGTGGATTGTAATATGTTATTTCCCAAGGCACTTAGGTCAGCGTTTTGCTGAGAGGGGAAGTTGTTTTTATAAATGCTTAGCAATTTGCCAAGGACACAGAGAAAAACATGACAAAATGGGGAATACGTTTCCTATTTCCTGAACCCCCAAACTTGTGTCTTAACAGGCCTTCCTGGTATTTGTGATATGTGCTGACATTTGAGAACCAGTGATATAAGAACTAATGAAAACACCAGATAAGAAGGAAGCTGAGGTTATATCTAGCCAAGTTTGGCACCACCACTCAGAAAGACTGGTGTTTCCAGGTAATGAGCCTAAGAATCCAGGCCAGAGCTTACATTCTAGAAAGGAAGGCAGACAAACACATAATTCCAGATTTTACAGGAAAAAAAAAAACCAACGAGGTGTCTTGGGCTCCATAAGATCATGGGGGAATTTAATTGTGGGTAATTCAAGGGGTTGACATTTGGTTAAGACAGGTGTTAGCCAGGGGAAGTGTAGAGGGGAAATGACACAGATAAAGGGCGGTTGTGTTGAAGGAAGGAAGCTCTGGGAAGAAATGCTGGGAGTTTTAAGAAACAGAATAAGAAAGGCAAATCGGGATTCATGAGCAAGACGTGAGCAGTGAGAGATGGAAGTGACCTATGGATACCGGGTCAGCAGGGAAGGTTAGACTCCGAGATTTCTGTCACCAAGACTGTAAACAATAAGAAAGATGGAGATTGTTTAGATGTTAGATATTTTTGTTTGTTTGTTTGCTTTTTGATGTGATTTTGGTTACTGCTTAGAATATATGCGGTGGAACAAAGAAGGATTGGAGAGAACAGTTAGGGGGCAATGACATTGATCCAGGTGATAGAGGTTTGAATCAACTGATGGTGGTTTGAGAGGGCTTAACACATCTAAAAAATACACAGGAAGTAAAATCAATGGGACTCCAAGATTAATGGGATTTGTGACATGAAGAAGATGAAGCTGTAAAGGGCAATTCTGAATTTTCTGGCATTAGACACCAGATGGATGGTGGTCCCATCAATCTTTGTAAACATGTGATTGTAGAGACTTACTTCAGTGAGGAACAAACACAGAACAGGTTTTGTTCAAATAACTACCACCAACTTTTCCCTTATGAAATCTGACCCTCATCTCACCTCTGCTCACCTCTCATTTTAGACATCAGAGAGAAGAAAGTTCTCAATCAACAGGGTAACAGTGTCTTAATACTTACTCACATCAGCTTGATTCTACATCAAGCCCAGTTATTGAATCTTATCTTTGTTTTGGTTGACTATTTCATTGTATTTTAGGACCATTACCCTCTCTTACTGCCTTCTGCACAATGAGGCCTGGCATGGAATCCACTCATGTGTCTACCTGCATCTAGGTGGGACAGGAGGCTAGTGGGGGTCTCCCTCTATTGATGACTGATTCCAATTCCAGAGCGAGTGAGGCTTATTCAGCTTCTCACGTCTTCATGGCCACATGAGGCTGTACAATATGGACTTCTGACCTGGCTTCCCTCTTGGTATAAGTGGTCCTTTCATAGTCCCTGATGTTTACTTTCTGACTTCAAAATATGGTGGAAGCCCAGAGGAAAGCTGCAGCTTGCTGTCTCCCAGAGCCCATCAGCGGTACAAAAGCCTTACCCAAATATTGGTTATGAGCCCCCAAATTCACATGGAGTCAGTATTCTGAAGCGACCTGCCTTTCTTTCATGTAAAGTTTATATTCACATAAAGAAAGTGGGGGAGGGGGCTGGGTGGCTCAGTTGGTTGAGTGTCCAACTCTTGATTCTAGCTCAGGTCATGATCCCAGGGTCATGATCCCAGGGATGGAGCCCTGCACTCAGTGCGGAGCCTGCTTAAGATTCTTTCTCTCCCTCTGCTCCTTCCGCTGCTTGAGCTTCCTCTCACTCTGGTCCTCAAATGAAAATAAAATGAAATAAAGTTTATATTCACACAAATAGAGATGTCTTCACAGAAGTGGGCTGTCAGTTACAACACACCTATAATGAGAGAGAGATTTATTCTTGGGAACATTGTGAAGTCATCAGCCAGGGCACCATTCATGAGCATTGAGCATTCTGGAGTTTTAGACTACAAATGCCCTGTCCTCCTAGATAACTGATTCCTCAAACTTCCTTGCAGGGACAAGAGATATGAGAATTAACCAGTTTCCTTAACTAAAGAAGACAGACATTTTAAATGAAATGTGGGCAGAGGGAATGCTTGAGACTTGTCAAAAATTTGTTTTGAAAGATAATAGAGGGAGACTATATCCTACAAAGTATCAAAACATAGTCTAAAATTATAGTAACTAAACTATGTTAATTCAGAAAAAAAGGAATAAAAGAGTGGAACAGAAGAGAAGTCAGCAGCAAAGCCACATAAAATATGTTTACAATTACATAAAAAAACATCATTTCAAATCAGTAGTGAAATTATGAAAAACCTACCAATCTGATAAACAAAAAGGTATATATACCTGCTACATGGCAAGAAACACAATAAATGTATATGGATTAATAATACAAATAAATTAATAAATGCATTGGAAAATAATATAGAAGTTCACTTTCTAGTCAGAGTTAGAATTGTTTTATTAAGATCTAAACCCTAAAAATCCAAACAAATTCAAAGTGGATTTATATAGGTACATATTTAATAGAAGGAAATATAAAGGACTGCCGAATTTGGCTTAGGAAATTGATGCTTACCCAAACCCTATGGCTTAGAAACCATACACAAATTATGGATGGCCATGGCCTCCTATAATATCCTCTGTGTGGCAAAATATACCACAAAACAATCAAAAAGAAAAGTGGTGAACTATAATATAGAAAAAGTTCTTATTAATAAATAAGAAAGGATAACAACAGAAAAATACACAAAGAGTACGCAATAGTTAATATGCAAAGTTAGGAAAATGTAAATTCAACAACGGCATGTGATTTTCCTTTCAGATTGGCAGAAATTGTTCATATCCAAGTGTGTTGTTGAGAACGTGGTGTACATGGCAATCTTGTGCTCTGTTTGTGGAATTCTACGTTAGTACAGATTTAAAATTTTTTATTGCTTATTTTAGACAGAGTCAGAGGGAGAGAGAGAGAGACAGAGCTTGAGTGTGGAAGGGGCAGACAGAGAAGGAGACACAGAATCCAAAGCAGGTTCCACGCTCTGAGCTGTCAGCACAGAGCCCAACATAGGGCTCCAACTCACGGACCGTGAGATCATCACTTGAGCTGAAGTTGGACACTTAACTGACTAAGCCACCCAGGCACCCCAAAGTTAGTATAGATTTCTTTAACAAGGTACCCTGTCAGTATTAAATATAAACACACATCCCTCCCAGGGACATGTTCACATGCGTGCAAAAAGGACATATGCAAGGATAGGCAAGGAAGCTTCACTTGTAACAGCAGAATAGTTGGAAACAACCTAACTGCTCATCAATGAGAGAATATTAAAATGAGTAGGGGCAGTGATTATAAAGAAAAATAATACATCCATATATTTTGATATTAAAATAGTCCCAAGAGATATTTTCAGTAATAAATGCATGGCAAGAAAAAAATGTACACTGTGGTTCCATTAATGTTATGAACAAGTCAACTATATGTTTGTATGTATGTATTCATCCATGTATAAGGTCTTCATAAATCCATATCTAGAAAGCACTCTCATCAAGCTTAAAAGCATGGCTTGCTCAGGAGAAAATAATTGTGTAGGTATCAGGGAAAAGGGGAAATTTTGCATTGTAGTATATGCTTTCCATATTGTCATAACTTAAAAATAAATTTAGAAAATAGAGAAAAACTTCTGCCCAGTGAAGAAAACCACCAACAAAATGAAAAGGCAAACTCCTGAATGGGAGAAAATGTTTGCAAATAATGTACCTTTGATAAAGGGGTTAATTTCCACAATGTATAGAGACTTCATACAACTCAATAGCCAAACAACAAAACTAAACAAAAACCAAACAATTCATTAAACATATAGGCCAAGAACACACTGTATACTCTGTGTGTTCGCTCACTTGACAATAATTTATATTTTAAAAAATAATCAGAGCATTATTAGCACCTTAAAAAAATCTAGGCAGATCATCTAAGGTCTGAACAGACATTTTTCTAAAGAAGACATACAGAGGGCCAACAGGCACATGAAAAGATGCTCAACATCACTAGTCATCAGGGACTTGCTAGTCAAAACAAATTGCAATGAGATCATCTCACACCTATTAGAACGGCTGGTATCAAAAAGATAAGAACTAGCCAAGTCTTGGTGAGCAGGTGGAGAAAAAAGAACCCTGGCACACTGCTGATGGGAATATAAACTGGCACAGCCACCGTGAAAACCAGTATGGAAGTTCCTCAGAAAATTAAAAATAGAACTACCATATGATTCAGCAATTCCACTCCTGGCTATAGATCTAAAGAAAATGAGTCCATTAACTCAAAAAGATGTATTTACCCCAATGTTGTTCACTGCAGCATTGTTTACAATAGACACTCTATGAAAACAACCTAAGTGTTCATAGATGGACAAACAAATAAAGAAAATGTGATAAATGCCTCCTTCTCTCTCCTCCTCTCTCTAGAATATTATTCAGCTGTAAAACAATAATGACATCTTTTCTATTTGCAAGAACACGGAAGGACCTCAAGGGCATTATGCTAAGTGAAAAAAAAAGAAAAGAAAAGAAAAAGAAAAAAAGAAAAGCTCATAGATATAGAGAACAGATTGGTAGATGCCATAGGTCGGGGGTTAGATGTGGGTGATATGGATAAAGGAAGTCAAAATGCACAAACTTCCAGTAATAAACAGGTCATGGGGATATAATGTACAAATTTGGAGAATTTGAGAGGATTTTTATAGTTCTGTAATAAGCATTCTTAAAGAAACCTGTATCACATCTAGCCACTAACTGACGAGCGTGAGGAGGGACAGTTTGGGAGGGTTGATTCATAGAGTCAGGAATTACATTGTGTTCAAATAAATGATTGAGTCTAGCAACTTTTACTTTGCATCTATGTAGTAGATGAAAGCCATTATTATTGGAAGCATCTGACTTTTTATCTGAAGCCTCTGAAGACACTGGTATTAAAGTGGCATCATCAATACTTGGGGATGATTTTCTACTTTTGGGGCCAACACATTCACAACAGTGTCACCTTTTCTTGGCATAAAAGAAAACCTGAAATCCAAATCGAGTGAACTACTTTAGAGAGCCAATCATGTGACCTAAATACAAAGTCGTAACAGGAAGAAAGGTCTATAAAACCAGCCATCAACAGCTACACATTCGTGATTTTGGACACACCTTTCTTGTTTTGTTTTGTTTTTGTTTTTTGTTTATTTATTTTGAGAGAGAGAGAGAGAGAGAGCAATTGGGGGAAGGGCAGAGAGAGAGAGAGGGGGAGAGAGATAACCCCAAGCAGGCTCCATGCTGTTAGCAAGGAGCCCTGCTCTCGGTTCCATTTCACAAACCATGAGATCATGACCTGAGCCAAAATCAAGAGTCAAATGCTTAACAGACTGAGCCACCCAGGCACCCCTGGGCACACTCTTCTTGAAATAACTTACAGATACTGGAGTGGTAGATTTACGTCTTCTTGGTTTTAAATGGTCAGGAATACCACTCCAAGCTCCTGTGGTGGATGGAAAAACATTTCATGCAAGTTACATGGTCACTATCAGTTTTCTTAAGATATGGAAATTCCAGGGGCACCTGGGTGGCTCAGTCGGTTAAGTGTCCAACTTGGCTCAGGTCATGATGTCATGGTTTATGGGTTTGAGCCCCACACAGGGCTCTGTGCTGACAGCTCAGAGCCTGGAACCTGCTTCAGATTCTGTGTTTCCCTCTCTCTCTCTCTGCCCTTCCCCCGCTCATGCTCTGTCTGTTTCTCTCTCTCAAAAGTAAATAAACATTAAAAAAATTTTTTTAAAGAGATGGAAATTCAATACTGAATATCTACTTTAGCACGCACTTTTAACTTCCAAGCTTTTTCCTAACAGAGGAGTTTATTGCTAAATAGGAGTGTTATCAAGGAATAAAAGTAAATAAACCCTAAATCCACTGTAGCAAGGGCGCTAAGATTACTGTCTGCCACCTTTCGGGTGTATTTATTGGGTTAAATCAATTTCTCAGAGTCTGGGCTCTTTGAGCACTGGAGAGAGACAGAAGCCAGGGGCTCATGAAGGAGAAGGTCAGCTCACGTAGCTGTCCCCTAAATCACCCACCCAGACCATCAACTGCACCTTCCCACTGTTAGTACCAGGATGGGGCTACGGAATAGAAGTGTCTTATAATCACTGCAGAATGGTTTGAGGCTCTGGAGGGCAAAGATTGAAACCAGCTAACATTTATTTTATTTATTTATTTATTTATTTATTTATTTATTTATTTATGTTAGCATTTAGCTAGTTATGCTAGGTAGTTAGTGTTTCCTACTGTGGATAACAAATAGCAAAAACACATCCCCATTGATGTTCCCCATTCACAATGGAGCAGCACTGTCACTGACAGCAAGAAGAGAATTTTGCTCCGGATAGGACAGCAGGGAATGACAGAAAGGGGAGACCTCCCCGCTTTGACCAGAATAGAAACAGAATCTTTCAATGCCCTTAAAAATAATTTTCCACATAACGACTTAGTCACACAGCTAGCGAATTAGTCTGGGGCACAGAGAAATTTTAGACCAAAAAAAAAAAGATGTCAGTGAAAAGTCATTTGTAGCAGGTTTTGCATCAGTGTCATCAGGTCCATTTGTACCGTTGTGCCATCAAGTTGGATTTTATCCTCAAAGAGCCCGGAAAGTCCACTTAGGTGCTGAATCTAATCCTATTCAACTGGGGCCTTGTGCCTGAGTAAATGTGTGTGAGGGAGCTGTGACTGAAGCCTGCCTCAGTGTCGTGCTCACATTTTCTAACCCCAGGCTATAACCGAAATCCCAAGTTTCCATTGGAGTCTTTGTCGCTTTCATCCTCAAGGTAGATATAGAAAGAAACGCTGGAATTCAAAGACTTCATTCAATTTTTTTTCTCCCTAAAGAGGGCGATAACTCCTAATCTGAAAAGAACCCCATGTGAGGTCAAACGCATAGCACGATTTAAATTTTTTTGAGGACTTAAACCTCATGAAAAGTCTATTTTGTTTTCATGTTTTAGCTTTGTGTGCATGGCATATTTATTTGCCAAAACCTCTTAAAAGTGAATAATAGTCCATTAGTTAATCCAAAAAAATCTTCAAAACCAGCAATAGTTTATAACTCACGAACTTCCAGAATCTTTTGGACTCACTGAAAGTGGATCAGGATTAAAAAAAAAAAATTGTGACATTGTAGTACAGTTAGCCTTGTTGAAATTGGGGGAATTAAGGTAGAGATAATTCCCTACAAGAGAAAGAATGAAGAAACGTTCCTATATTGCTTAAGGTGTATTTGATGGGAATTAGCCAAAAACTCAGTTTTCATTCCAAGCTAATATCTACTAAGTATTGCATTTTCTATGTTCCAAAGTGGTTTGATATTATCTCATTTATTTTCAGAACAATCATATAAATTAGATGTGTTTTTCCCCTTTCTACAAATGGGAAAATTGAGCTTTAAGAGGATAAGTATCTTGCCTAAGTTAATACTTCTGGTAGATGACCTAAAACACAGTTCTGTCCTTGGTTCTACCTCAGTTTTGTTTGTTTGTTTGTTTGTTTGTTTGTTTTTCAATCAGTAACTCCAAAAAGTGGAATAGTCATAATAAGACAGGAAAAAAAAGGGGCAGAATTCCAGAGCTAAAAATTGAACATTCACATTAAGTGTTAGTAGCAAAAACAGCCATTAGACTTTTAGGGATCCAATGTCACTAGCCAGGTCATTGGATAGCTAGATAAAAGTTGAATTTTTAGCCCCAGTGGTAACACCATACCATTTTGGCCTGAACAATGAAACCATTCAAGAAAATTAAGCCTCCTTAGTCTAATTCCAAGTCAATAGACACATCCCTTATTCTTTTATTTATTTATTTATTTATTATTATTTTTTTTGATGAAGTTTATTGTCAAATTGGTTTCCATACAACACCCAGTGCTCATCCCAAAAGGTGCCCTCCTCAATACCCATCACCCACCCTCCCCTCCCTCCCACCCCCCATCAACCCTCAGTTTGTTCTCAGTTTTTAAGAGTCTCTTATGCTTTGGCTCTCTTCCACTCTAACCTCTTTTTTTTTTTTTTTTTCCTTCCCCTCCCCCATGGGTTTCTGTTAGTTTCTCAGGATCCACATAAGTGTGAAACCATATGGTATGTGTCTTTCTCTGTATGGCTTATTTCACTTAGCATCACACTCTCCAATTCCATCCACGTTGCTACAAAGGGCCATATTTCATTCTTTCTCATTGCCACGTAGTACTCCATTGTGTATATAAACCACAATTTCTTTATCCATTCATCCGTTGATGGACATTTAGGCTCTTTCCATAATTTGGCTATTGTTGAGAGTGGACACATCTCTTATTCTCAAATACGCCTGCCCACATAAGAGATTTTTAAAAAAATCTAATGAACTTTAAATATTTGACCTTTGTATTGTATCAATGAGCAGGATTTTATCTTCCATGCCGTCTAATGAGAGAAAGAGAGAAAATGCTGAGAGATTAGGAAACCACAACAACCCAGTCTGCACAAGGGTTATGATACTGTAAAGGCACGGACAGGCATTCTGCTGTCCACTGAGGATGTGTCTGTCTAGTGCACGTGACTTAGTCCCTCACAGCCTGATGTCCTGGGACATCAGGGAGAGACGGCTCACAGAGTAGAAGATTCACCCAACTAGCTCTCCTGCAAATGACACATCTGGACACTAAATGCTCCTAGGATTACTATATACTGTAGGCACAATAGGACTTAACGTCTACCGTGCTAGAACATATCCCCTATCATTGCGTCTATCAAGGTTGAGGGGCAGGTAGAACCTCCATCATCCCCGCTTACAGACAAGGAAGCTGAGGTTCATAGAGGTAAAGGTACTTGCTTACGGCACTCTATCCTGTCCCAGACTCAGAAACACGATCTGGAGCAGAGGTCTGTGTTTGGGCAGAGACCTTTTTTAACCATTCCATGTGACTCTCCAAGAGTTGCCTTTTTAGGGTCCTTCCTGTCTCCTTATGTTTTCATGTTGGCGTGAAGATTGTTGGGATCACTAGTAAAGCCAGGGTGGGCCTGTGTTTTGTGATCCCAACTGATGAGTAATTTGCTTTCATGGAAGACAGAGACTAAATCTTACTCTTCTTTAATCGTTTCGGGCTCTTAATGGCATAGAGTCTGCCTTGCACAGAGTAGGCCCTTTGTACTTACTGAATGATAATTAATATCATCTCTATAATGAATATCATGATGATATTGTCTTATTCGTGGACTATTTATGTAAAGGCTTTGGGAAAGTCTCACTACTTTGAGCCTTGATTTCCTCATATTTAAAATGGGGCCAGCATGACCCCCTTGTAGCGTCTCTGAGACCTACAGATGGTATGGGTGAACCACCAGTGTCCCTTACAGCACGTGGGAGGTAATTCATAAAAAGAGGTAGACGTTATCACAGCACCCTGGTGATTATTTTATAATCACCATTGTATCTCCTATCAATATGTCTTCCGTTCCCTATGGAACTTCACACACAGATAGAAACATAATCGATATTTAATAATGGAGCTTAATAAATGCATGGTAGTTGATTAATTAATTGTCAAAGAACGGAGGCGGAAAAGAAAAATCACCAGCAGAGCTTCGGGCAGAAGCGTCCCTCTCTAATCCATCTCCTCCCCTTCTGTCCGTCCCAAGTTGACAGTCGTACCTCCTTAGTGCATGACTGATTATGGACTTCCCAGCCCAAGGGCTGTCCAAAAGCAATCACAGAATCTTGTACCCCAGAGAGTGCCTCAGCTCTCGGATCCCAAAGGCATGAGAAAACCCTGAAGATACATTTCAATTATCATGCAAAAAATATGAGACCACATTAAAACTATGCCTACCCTCAACCTCCTGGGGCGTCTACAGGCTCAGGATTCATGTTTCATCAGACACCCAGGGAGAGGGAGGAGAGTTCGTGCACACTGGGGGTCCAGAAGGACATCTTCCGAGAAGTCACCAGCTCTTGTGCCACGGTTTTGGGGGCAGGTCCAGAGGTGAGTATTCTAGGGTAGATGGAATACTCTACCCTATGTGGATATGTCCATTTTTGTTTCATACGGTTTTCATTTAAAAGGCACGGAATGCAGGTGGAGAACTTCCCAAGTTCCTGTTAAAGAATGATATAAGAAGTTAACTATGTGATTTAATAAAATAAGAAAATCATCTTCTCTGGCTGTCACTCTTTAAAATATTCCCCAACCTGCTTCGCTTCCTTGACCTCTAAATAGTTTTTCTCATTGAAACCTATATTGCATTATTAAGGTTAGATGTCTTGTTTGATAAGGTTTTCGTTTTACTTTTAAGATCCTACAAAGATGAGGTATTATAGAAAGTATTTCCTGATTTTCTGGCTTTGATAGTTTCTTCATCTTGCCATAAGAAAGAAATATTAATTTTTTTATTGTAAATAGACAAACATGAACACCCAAGTTTATTTAGAGAGGGGTTATGTCCCGAATATGTTCGGGACAAACATCAAACACATTTGATCTTTTAACTTCGTGTCTAGAGAACATACGCGAAGTCTGAAACTCAGCAAGCACCTTCCTGATATTCCAAACAGCTTCAAGACTTCAAGACTATCCCTCCTGGCTGGGGACTCTCAGTCATGTTTCTCTTTATGGGACAAAGGGGCATAACTTTTGATTTGTACGAACATTGACAAAAGTGCTGGGAGGTGCCAGAGTCAGCAGTCAGCCCAGAGGGCACAGAAAAAAGCAGACAGCCGGCCCCTTGAGCTCACCCAGACTTCAGAGTTTGCTTACCCTGAGCACGTGCCTGGGAGATGGCCTCAGAGGGATGCAAAGGAGGTGAAATTTCACGGCCTAGGAAGTGTCTACACGGAAAGAGGCTAAGCTAAATCCAGCCAGTAAATCTGCACTGGCAGAATGTACTGGGAAATCCAAACCAAAAGAAAGTGGAGGTGGAGATGGATGGGGCTGAGCCCCAAACTTCTGATCAAAAAGGCTGGAAGTTAGTGAGTCAGGAATCAGCCTTGGAGGATCGTAGAGGCCAAGACTCCATTCTTTGGAAGCTGGCACATAGGTGAATCTCAGATACGGATCCAGCCTCCAGATGCCTTAGCCAAACAAGGCATTGGAAGGAGACTGGCTGCAATCACCACAGCTCATGGGTCAGGTGGCTCTTGTGTGTGTGTGTGTGTGGGGGGGGGGGGGTCGGTGGTAGTGCTGGGTGTCTCCTGTTCTTAAAGGGGCAGCACCTTCTGGGCAGGAAAACACCCCTACTGATGCCTCTGTGAGTGTCGGCTTGCCCTTAATTCCCAAAGCAGACGCACTTGCTTTCTTCTTTCCAGGTGGCTGCCTCCAAGCAAACTGCTCTGTTGGGGCCCAGTTTCCATCACCAACACCACATGGAAAGACCAGCACCATAACAAAGGCACATCACGTCAACTGGAAAACCCAAGAAGGCCGTGCTGATGCCCAGCGTCAAGTCAGGCAGAACTCCCCAAAGGCACAGGATGTGGTAGGTCTCTATGGAAAACAGCAGCTCCACTAGCTTACCCCAAAGTGACCAGGCCCAGAGGAAGTATCTCAGCCTGATACCTTCTCAAGGTGTGGAGAGACATCAGAGTGACAATCGAGTCACTTACAATGGGGTTAATGGTGGGGCTGTTCTCAGCACCATGGATTTTCTTAGAAGACGCCCTTCCGCTATATGTAAATGACCACAACTCGACCTAGAAGGTTGCTCAGGGAGCGTAACCGGTTAGAAAGGAGGACTCTGAAAGTTTCAGAAGGGATACTTCCATGAATCCTTAAAAGCAGTAGAGACGGTCATCTGTCCGGATAGCCAGTAACAGCCCAATGCCCTAGAACCGAAGCACCCTTTCCCCAGACAAAACTGGGCACACTCACAGATTCTTCAGCGCTGTCTCTCTTATGCCCCAGAATCTATTATATTTTCCCCATTCTGACTTTCTGACAACAGAACAATCGCTCCGATGTATCGTGCCGTGAAGAATGTTACAGTCTTGTTTTGTTGTTCTAACCATCGTGTCCTTCTCGCGGCAGATTTCCCAGCCCTGTTGGTAGCATGGTGAAAAACACCTCCTCGGGAAAGTGCCTTCTACTGCCATTGACCGCCTCACTGAGAGCACATTTCTACCTGTTCCCGCTTCAGAGGTGAACCCGACACCTCACACAGAAATCTGCAAGCTCCCCGAGCGTCGATGGAAGCCCCGTCCACGTGAATTTCTTCACAAAAAGACTTCTGCAGCTAAAATGGTGTCACGGTGAATAGACAAGGAAGTCGTCACGGCGCCATTGTGGCTAACGTTGACTTTCACTTCTTCAGAAGGTTATGCTGTCACTCACCTTTCTTAGGGTCGTTAATATTGCCCCCCTCTTGCTTTCTGCCCATTTGCGATGCTATCACCTGGTTTTCATTTAAATGAGGCAGGGATTGGGGCACCTGGGTGGCTCAGTAGGTTAAACTTTCGACTTCGGCTCAGGTTCGTGATCTCATGGTTTGTGAGTTCGAGCCCCACGTCGGGGCCCTATGCTGACAGCTCGGAGCCTGGAGCCTGCTTTGGATTCTGTGTCTCCCTCTCGCTCTGCCCCTCCCCCACTCATGTTCTGTCTCTTTCTGTCTCAAAAAAATAAATAAACGTTAAAAAAAAAAAATTGACTGAGGCAGGGATTAATTCTGAAATACCGGAGCAAACAGAACGCACTGTCTACCATCACAGAGAGATTGACCTGAGCCTTGCTGGTGAGGGCACATGAGGCCCACAGTGAACCCATCAATCGCCAATCTATTTAGTTGGTGCTGGGGTACCTCCGTAAGAAGCTCTGAAAGCAGGAATGTCCCAGAGACACCATGACAGAGATGTACTTACTTCTCAGAACTGATTCTTCTAGAAAGAATCGCTATCCTCCTCTTTACTCTAAACAGGAAGTAGCCTTAACATCAGCCCAAGGAGGATTTCTGGGATATGCATATTTCCTACACCCTTGATCTTGGGAACAACAACAACAACCGAACAACCAACTAAGCACTTGGAGGTCAAAATGAACTTGTTCTAGAAGACGAAAATAGTGCTCTGCATAATCCCCAATACAAATAACGGCTACGTGGGAGGTGTCATTCAGTCTGAGAGTCAAAGGAGACTGTTCACAGAATTCCAAAATTGGGCCAATTACCCCATTCGGTTCCAGGAGCATTGGACTGGGTGTCCCACTGTGGGTCTGCACCAGAAGACTTACAGCATAGAAGAGCTGAGGTGACCTCGTGCTCTCCCTGGACAAACCCACTCCCCAGGCCGAAAAGGACAGACCCAAGCCCGGTAGGCCTAGCATGCCCCAAACTGACCAGTCAGAAGAGCTGCTCACCTCTAGCAAAGTCGGACTATGGGGACACTCCCTGGGCTCCATTCACGGGAGGTGAACACCAGGAGGCGGGAGCATTCCATCCCTGACAATATAGATATACAGACATACAATTCAACCAATGTTCCTTTAGACACCTGAGCTTTAACATGTTGGCAAACAGCGAGATTCCAACTGTATTAGGAAAATAAAGGGAGGTGTTGTCGTATCTCATGCCATATGACATGACGGAGGCTGGAATAATGAGGAAGTGATATGAAAACCTTCATTTCGATAAATTATGGGTTGAGAGTAGTCCAAAGAAGGGATGGCATTTCCCAATTAAAATCTGAAACGTATATTCTGGGGCCAGGAACAGAGTGATGGTGTTGTCTGTAAAAAGCAGAGTGTAAACAGACTGCCAAATATATCGAAAGAAAACACCAACCTCGCCTCACTTGGGGGAGAATCTGGGCGAGCATTATAGGAGAGAAACATCGTCTTGAAAACAGCTAGAGTGGACCTGTCTTTGAGGGACCGAGGGAGCAGGCTGGCCCTGTACGACAGCTGATGGCCCCAAAGGGTCTCAGGTTGCCTTGCCAGAAACAGCTGGCTTTCCCCACACCCCAGTCATCTCCCTTGCACACTGGCAGACATGGGGGACCTCAGCTTTTCTAGGGGAAAACCCACCCTCATCCATCTTTCCTATCATCCTTGACCCCACATGACACTCTGGAACTTCTGTACGGGAGGAGCTTAGAGGTAACAGTCTGGATACAAAGGGGTGGTTTAGGGTTCTCATCTTGACATATTTTTGTTGCCCCTCCCCCTACATGGTCAGTTTATTTGGCTTGGTATTTTTTAAATTAAAAACAATTATACATTGTGGGGTGCCTGGGTGGCTTGGTCGGTTAAGCATCTGACTTTGGCTCAGGTCATGATCTCACGGTTCGTGAGTTCGAGCCCCAAGTCGGGCTCTGTGCTGACAGCTCGGAGCCTGGAGCCCACTTCAGATTCTACGTCTCCCTCTCTCTCTGTCCCTCCCCTGCTCACAATCTGTCTCTCTCTCTATCAAAAATAAATAAACATTTAAAAAATTTAAAAAATGTTATAAAAAATTTATTTATTTTGAGAGAGACAGAGAAAGACTCCCAATCAGGCCCATTGTTGTCAGCACAGAGCTTGATGCATGAACCATGAGATCATGACCTGAGCCAAAAAATCAAGAGTTGGACACTTAACCGACTGAGCCACCCAGGTGCCCCTGGCTTGGCATATTTGGATCAGGAAGCACTTTCTTGATTCCCTCCAGCTGAACACCACAAGAAATAGGCTGCTAATCAGAGTTAAATGTATTGGTTTGTTGTGACAAGGAAGATCGCGCCCTCGAAGGACCTTGGAGCTTCTCAGTAAGAGGAGCTTGTGAAAGGCTCTGGCTTTGCATATGTGACTTGGGAAATGTAATTAAGGAACTGTATGTAATTTTGCTCTGGATGAGTGAAGTCAGAAGGCAGACGTGATTCCATGATTGGGTTTCTCAATGTGTCTTACCTAGGAGGTGAGATGGGAGAGGGTAATGTCTGGTCATTTGCTGTGGTTTGGGCAGCATTCTTATTTTCTCGTGTGTGTGTGTGTGTGTGTGTGTGTGTGTGTGTGTGTATGTTGAGACACGACTGCCGAAGCGTCTTGTATTCTTTTCGCTCCACCATGGTCACGCACCTTGTCTGGTGCCAGTGTTTTGTGAGATTGTTTATGTTCAGTAGGAGAGCCTCCTGTATTCACTGATAAAAACACGCCAGCTTCAAGATGCTTTTTAATTGCTCAAGTTTATAGTGATTATGGGAGGACCAAAGTCTCTGCAAACTACCCATGAGAACTCCACTTTTTGGCTTCTGAAGAACATTATTATACCATATGACATGACATTCTTCATCTCAAATAACAACAGAAAAAGAAGAAGAAGAAGAAGAAGAAGAAGAAGAAAAAGAAAGAAGAAAGAAAGAAAGAAAGAAAGAAAGAAAGAAAGAAGAAAGAAAGAAAGAAAGAAAGAAAGAAAGAAAGAAAGAAAGAAAGGAAAAGAAAGAGAAGGAGGAGGAGGAGGAAGAGGAGGAGGAGAGGAAGTAAAGAAGATGAGAATGGCCATTAAATCACACACTGGGAGGTGCCAGTGAACCCATCTCCATACACACTTTTCTGGGCTGTTCCAGAACATCCCTTTTGCTGCCCAACCGTTGGCAAAGTCCCTTACAGGCAAATAGCCAATAGTCCCAGGTTCTAAGATCACAGACCCTGGGAGTCAAGATGTTAGGCTCCTGAAGGCAGGGGGGCATTAGAGAGAAAGTGGTCTTTAAGGAAGTTTTCCTCAGTATCCTTTCTCACAAAGGAAGGGCTTCTCATCAATTTCAAGTACCCAAGAACCAGCTCTAGAGACGTCACCTGGAGAACCATTGTCCCCTGCCTGCAAAGTTCGTATTTACGTTAGAAAATTAGGCTCCTCTCCGCCTATACTTGCAGATTGATAGCTTCATTCTGTGGGAGGGAAAACGTCTGCCAGCGCAAGTAAATAAAATGGTGACAGTTTCAAGAAGCAGCATGACTCACAGCAGGCTGCAGGAAGTTTACAAATCATCAGATTTGTTTACTGTATAAAAATACGCAATTAATTCACCGTAATTGATCTGAAAAGGAACATTAGTGAGAATTTATTTGTGATGTTCAGCTTGAAATCATTACCCAAAAGAGAAAAGTGATATTTGAAATGCTCAAGAACCACCGACTAGGCACACCTATAATTTTGTATCTTGAAAGTCCAATCATGCGCTCCCATACGTCTTAACTCTGTTTGTTTTTCTCTCTGTCTCCCCAGCCCCAGCGCTCCCCAGATATTCTGGGTTGGGGGCAGTTGTCTGTATGTGCCTTTTGCACCACCATTAGGTGCCCCTAAAGTATCCGCTTGTCTCTTGAGTGAAACGTCGGAGGAATCTGACCCCAACGTCTCTCAGCTTTCCGGCTGCACCTGTTGCGTATTCCTGACAACTCGGCCCCTCCATGCATTGCCCTCCACTCAATACGAGCTCAACTGCCAGGGATCGATCCCCCGTCTAACCTTTGTTGCTTTCGCATTTCTCTTTCCCAGGGTGGCCGGGGGTCCCAGCCTATTCACGATGGTCAGGTGGGTGAGTTCTACTCTCCTTTCCCACCTCTCCAGTGGTTGTATCTCATCCTCCTAGCACCCATAATGTCCACCATTTTCTTACAAGGCGATGCTCTTGGTGCCTCTTTGCTTTGTACATACTGTTTCAGCGGTCTGGGGGACTCTTAGCCATTTCTTCTCACAACACCCTAATAACTCCCAAAGACCCAGGTTGATTCCACCCGCTCTGTGAAGTCTTCCCGAAGGCTCTTAGGCTCCTCACCTTCTGTCTCCTGGAGCCACTGAGGGTTTCTATGAGAGCACCGGCCACAGTTACTGTGATCACTTACACACCTGTCTCTGCCAAACTGGTTACAAACTCTCCAGGGTCTGTTGGAAGACGCACAGGGTTCAATATTTCACCTGACCTATGTTCTGCCCATGATCGTCTACAGCAGATATTTTGTGGATGTTTTCCTTCTACCTCTTCTTGTTCATAATTTGTTATTGTTATTGTTAAGCACCCCCTCACAGACGATCCAAAATTTCAACGGCTTTCCTTTATTCTCTTTCATTTTATTTTCATGATGTTTTGTCATTTCTTCTCAGATTTCCAAGAAGCCTTTTTTTTCCTCTCACGAAGTCATATATTTTAGAAGTGAATTGGAAAACAAGAGACCTACAAATCCAAAGCAGAGCCAGCAAAGCAGGTATAAAAAGATACTCAAAGTTGAAAGGGGAGAAGGGGTTTATTTATATTCTAGTGTGTTAGCTCATAGAGTTTATTTCGTACCGACAGTAATTTTGGATGAGACAGAAGCCCCATGCGAGCTGAACAAGTCACAAAAAGTTCCACTGAACTTTTGGAATCTGTCTTCAGTATCCCCATCCTTTCTTTCTTCAGTCTTCACTTTTACAAAAGAGGGGGTTATGCCAGATATCAGATCCCAAGATTTTGTGAAAGATCAGAGACTGGTTACAGAGATTAGAAAACAGAGAGGAGTGCCTGGGTGGCTCAGTTGGTTAAGCATCTGATTTCGGCTCAAGTCATGATCTCACGGTTCGTGGGTTTAAGCCCCGTATTGGGCTCTGTGCTGACAGTGTGGAGCTTGGAGCCTGCTTCAGATTCTGCGTCTCCCTCTCTCTCTGCCCCTCCATTGCCCCCCCCCCTCAAAAATCAATAAATATTTTAAAATTGTTGTAAAAAAAAGAAAACAGAGAAACAAAAATCTTTCCTTGACCTAACATGGTCACCATTTCCAAACACCTAGAAGAGGGTTTCTTGACTTTGGCACTATTGACAGTTGGGCTGGATAATTCTCTGTTGTGTGGTTGTCCCATGTCTTAGAGGATATTTAGTGGCTTCACGGGCCACTACCCTCTAGATGCCAGTAGCACCCAAGTTGTGACAGTCATGTGTCCCCTGGGGTGCGAAAGCACCCTTGTTTGAGAACTGCTATTCTAGAACACAATTCCCAAACTCTGTGCTGTGGTTCCTTGAATTCTGTAGCAACTCTTGGGCTCCCAAGGCATATCTTTTTTTTTTTTTTTAACATTAATTCATTTTTGAGATAAAGAGAGACAGAACATGAACGGGGGAGGGTCGGAGAGAGGGAGACACAGAATCCGAAACAGGCTTCAGGCTCTGAGCTGTCAGCACAGAGCCCAACACGGGGCTCAAACTCATGGACCGCAAGATCACAACCTGAGCTGAAGTCGGACGCTTAACCGACTGAGCCACCCAGGTGCCCCTGAAAGCATATCTTTAATTATCTAGTGAAACACAGCGACATTTGTCTGACACCATGGGACCTGCTAGTCTGTGGTAGTTTGCAATTTTAACATTAAATTGTCATATTACTTTTGATGTCATCCCACATTTGTGAGTCTGGATTTGGGGAATAGCTATAATGAAAAGCAAGCACTAAGTAAAAATCAATGTGGAACAGGAAATTAGAATGGCAGTATCCAATATAATTCCAAGGATTAAGAATTTGTTCAATGCCCAATAGTTGCTAACTAATCAGGACTTAAAAGCTTACAAAGTTGTTTAGATTTAACTACATAATTAGCTGAATTGTAGGCATTTCTTTTGGCCTAGCTGTCCCAATGAACAAGTAGCTGAGATGCTACATGTACTATGAACCAAATGAGTTCGGAACCTCTGCCCCAGTGCAGAAAGTTTTGGTTCTTCCTACTATAGAGTAAGTAATCACCGTATGTACATATTTTCTTTCAAATTATAATTGGTATAAAACCCTGAACACAATTGTTTTTATGAGAAATATTTGAGGGAGCTTGGATGGAAGCAGGTACCACGATTCTCTTTACCAATTCATATGAAGACGAGTTGACAAATCTTGGAATTATGATCGAGACTGAGGACCTTTTGATGGTGTTTGTAAAACGACTGTAATGGACAATCTCTTTCATTTTCACTAAATAATGCACATGATATTATAGAGATGGTGACCCATAATCTCTCCTATGCCCCAATTTTTGGCTTGAGATTCATTTTTTTTTTTTTTTTGGTAGGATCCACACCCAATGTGGGACTTGAAGTCATGACTTTGAGATCAAAAGTTGCATGTTGTATTGGTGAGCCAGCGAGGTGTCCTTGGTTTGGGATCCAGTGAGGTATTTTTATAGTATATGGAAGCAATCTTCTTTTGAAAGGGAAATAATTGAGGCAAGAATTAGCAAAGTATTGTTGGCTTCGGGGAAAAGGTGATAGAAAGAAGGTATTTGAGAGGGATGAGAAAAGAGAGAAGACCGACAACTGAGAGGGGAAAAGTAATATTATAGATGCACGGTAAGTTAAAAAAAAAAGAAGGCATTTAGTTGCAGTTAGAAAAGACAGTGATGGCTCAACACAACAAGTGGTGGATTGCAAGAGAAAAGGATAGGAGAGGCATGTTAGCAAAATATTCACATGCATCAAAGAAGAAAGAATCAAAGAGAAGCTGAGTATAGTTGGAGAATAAGTTTCCGTATCCTCGCTGAGCTGAATTTGATGCATTGGTACCCTATCCGTAAGAAAATTGATGTGGAGTAGGACAAGTAAATGCATGAAACCCAACTAACCAGCTACGAGAGATCATATTTCCAAAGATGGCAGAAACACATCTCCATCCCCACATGCCCACTTGTATAATGTTATCTTCATGTAGAGATGAAGGCAAGTTCCCCTGCCTTGGAATCTAGTTAATCTGTGGTTAATTTGAACAATGCAAGGTGATGTAAATAATATTCTGGGACTTCTGAGCTCAGAAATTAAATATTCCTAGAAGCCTCTGCTTTTGTACTCAAAAGGAAGCCAAACTATGTAAGAGTTTGACTAATCCAAGATGGCCATACTGTGAGAAGACCAACACGGTCACATGAAGACACCATGCGGGGCAATACAGAGGGTGGAACCCACAATCCCAGCCGAGTACGCAGCCAACAGCCAGGAAAAAGCCGTAGAAGGGAGGCCATTTGGAAATGGAACTTCCAGCCCTACTTTGGACACCCACCTGATGCCATGTGGAGTGGAGTGGAGTTGTTCCTGATGACATCCCTGGCCAAACTGCAAAATTTTGAGCACATCGGTGTTTCCAGCCACTAAGTTTCACAATGGGCAACTTGAGGTTTTCTAGCCTCAGCAGACTATGTGTACAGAGATGTCTATTCAGAGTAATTGGCCCAATTCACTGGTCTCTTGCCTCTTTCCCTTGATTTACTTAAGGGAGCCCCAGTAGACTTTCTCTGTATCTGTCAGAGACCAGGCAAGAAAAGATCAGGCGCTCCAAAGGTCTTTAAACATGGACAATTCAATACAGGGACTTATACATGGCATGGAAGAATGAGAAGTCAAATGAAAGGCAATCACGGTGATGGTAAACACTTGTATGCTCTTCCCATTCCTGGGGCTGACGGAGTAATGGGAACAAGGAGCATTTCCAGAGCCCAGCAGCTAGAACCTTCTATCTTATAGAGACTACCTCGTGGAAGTTGGGACCATGGAGGGTGAGGCCGACCCGCAGACACTGGAGCCACAGGAAGGAGCATTCTTACATCCTTCCCCTTCTTTCTCTAAGTACCCCTCATTTTCACTACACTGACTCATGACTGCAGTGATTGCTGAGTTGAACCACAGATCGGAACAGCACACATCAAGTTGCCATCATGCAGAATTACCCATCTCTGAGACAAGAGAAGTTCTTTTATTTATTTTGAGAGAGAGAGAGAGAGAGAGAGAGCGCACATGCGTGCGTGCACCTCAGTAGGAGAGGGGAAGAAAGGAAGGGAAAGAGAGAATACCAAGCAGGCCCCGTGCACCGTTAGCGAGGAGGCTGGCTTGGGGCCCGATCTCACAAGCCCTGAGATCATGACCTGAGCTGAAATCAAGAGTCAGATGTTTAACCGGCTGAGCCACCCAGGTGCCCCTGAGACAAGTGAAGTTCTGACACAGGTTCCTTAACACATGTTAGACCTTCTCACCCCTGAAGCTCAGTCCACATACGGATTCACTTGTGTTGGACTTAAGTGCTGGGCAACCTGCCCAGGCACGTCTGAAATGCATCTTAAACGTGTTGACCTCGGCAAGCCAGAGAGACTTGTTGGGGTTGGGATTAGAGGTGCTCTCACAAGTGGGAGCCCCAGGCTGTACCATCACAGCTGAGGACATCTGAAGGATAAGGATTCTTAAAGCAGGTTATTTTTTCTTAATTATTTCAACTTTTCCTCACTAGCTCTTTCTTCTGAGATCTTCCCATAAACCTCCCATCTCTTCTTGGATTGCCCTCTTTAAAATGCTCTCTTTTGAGACGCCTTGGTGGCTCAGCCAGTTAAGCACCCCACACTTCATTTCGGCTCAGGTCACGATCTCATGGCTCGTGAATTCAAGCCCACATCGGGCTCTGCACTGTCAGGGTGGAGCCTGCTTGAGATTCTCTTTCCCTCTCTTTCTGCCTCTCTTCCACTCACTCTCCTCCCTCCCCCCCCCCAAAAAAAAAACAAAAAACAAAAAAAAACACTGTAAAAATATGTTCTTTTTCAATCGATTGGACTCCAAGAGGTAGATGTTTTCTTGACTTTGATTCCTAGGCTGTATACCTTAAGCACACCCCCAGAAAAGATGCTACAGCAGCCTTACTTAATAAGCAACATCACAACACCTTGTGAGGAATTAGCCTTTTCATTTTTCCAAACTGGATGGGCAGTGGCAGGTGGGCAACCAGGAACCAGAGATTTAAAATCTTAGCCAAGGACCCAGAATGAATGAGGAGCAGGCTGGAAGCAACCTTGTAAACGCTTTACTCCCTGATTGCGGTCATTAAACTGTGCCTCACAGTTGGGTTATTGATATCTTTATGTGCCATTCCTCATATGTAGTAATCACTTTACACAAAAATACAGGTCAGTCGATAAGAAGAGCCTTTTCAAACAATTAAATGCGCTAGTCTGATGTCTTTCGGGATAGCAGGATCTATCTGAATACATGAGCAATTTCATTATTGGAACACAGTGGCAAAAGGAAATAAAAAGGTCGTGAGCCAAAAGAATGAGAATACAAATGGCAAACAATGAAAACAGTTGCCTTGCTAAGACCTGCTTGATGCATTTAAAGCAACTTCTGCATGCTCTGAGTTTTACATTTTGGGGAGGAACCGATTTTAAGAGCCAACCTTCTTTGGATCGAAAAGTGTTGTAGAAAATCTTGGGAGAAAAATTATTCTCATTTTAAAAAAAAATAAAGCCACTGTCCCATTTATCTCAAAATGAAAATTCGCACCCATCACTGACCATTCTATGGAGATCAGGACAGTCAAGAGGAGGAAAGGGCATGGGGAACCCAGGCCAGAGAGAACACTCCCATCAGAAGTAGGAGGAGATGCCTCTGGCCCATGGGGACTGAGCCCATGACTGTCACCCAAGAACCCGCTGATCGTGTCAGATCCCATTTCCCACCAAATGAAGCGCACACGCCATTTCCTCACCCCGATTCTGTCACTTCCCTTCCTGCTTCAGACTCCTTTATTTCTGAACACACAGGGACCGTCCTCATCATGAATGGGGCTGTGTCACGATTAAGTGCAGCTACAAAGGCCTGTTTGGAACCCAAACCAAATGGTCACAACAAAGAATGACAAAACGGAGGTTTGACGTCTCCCCCTCGCCCCCAACCCCGTTGTCCTGGAGAAGAATGAGAGTCTGCTCACTGATGACACCCCGTGGGGCACCTCCTAGCCGCGGCTGCCCCTTCTCCCATCTCCTGACTTCTCTTTGTCCTCTCAAGTACAGACGACATGATCGCAAATCCCAGGAGTGCAGGCAGAAGAAAGTTCGGCAGTGGTGGCCCCAGTGCAGTCTGGGAATGGCGGGTTTTCTTCGACTCCGTAAGATGAGTATTTCCTTCCACGTGTGATAATATTTCCACAAATTCGATGGCACGCTGCAGCCATCAACCTTGGTTAGTCTTCGTGGTTCTTACGTCAGAAGGCTTCTCTTCATTCTCAAAACAAGCATCTCCTATCTTTTGTCTTTGTCCTTAAAACCTGAAATCATGCAAATTCTCAAAACAGCAAACCCAAAAATACAGAAGGGGGAAAAAAAAAACCCATAGATTTTTCTATTCTGAATGTACATTTTCCACAAACACAGACTGTTGGCCAAATCTTTGAAGCCAGTCACGGACATCGTGGTCTAACCCGTTGTTCCAGAGAGAACTGAAGGCCCGTCTCCGCTCGCCTGGCGGGGGACTCTCAGTGGGGTCTGCAGCATTGAGTTAGCTGGCACCAACCATGGAAATAAGAGCCACCATTGACTAGGACTTAGTCTGCATCAGACGCTGGATTAAAATCTGGCGTCGAGTTTCAACTCGTTACATAAACAACTTGCCAGAGAGTCATCATCCCCATACACCTGGCGGAAGGACAAGTCTGAGCCCTAAAGGGTAAGGGGCTCGAATACAGGGCCTACAGTGGCTGCACTTAGATGTGGGGTCACCTGGAGCAGGTGACCTCTCAGCTCTGCTGCTGGGCAGTCCGAGGACAGAACTCCAGGGAGAGGACAAGACACAGCCGGTGGGCACAGAAGCCCCCCACTGCTCACCACTCTCAGGGCCCACGGAGAAAATGGAATAAACCAGCAACGGAAACTAAAGCCGACACAGAAAGACCAAAGGGCCAGCAATTGACCTGTGGTCTCCTTCTGGAACAATTGCAAGTGTTTAAAGTGAAGGAATTTTAATTAAAATTAGAGAATTAAGAATCTTCAAAGCGTCAAATCAGTATCAACTTGAAACGGATGGTCGATTTTACTCTTCTCAGTGTTAGAACGCAAATATTGCTTACATGCTCCGAGATAAATCATCTTTTGTGTTTGTCGCGTCTCTTAAGCTTCCTTATATCACAATGAAACTGTTTGGTTGGATCTCAATTTGTTTTCAGTAGAGTCGATAGTAAACGTCCTGGGGTCTAAAAGATAGGTTTTCTTTTCTGTTAGTGGCTCACTAATTGCTAGAATGGATAATGGTATAAATTAGGATGTTATCAATCAGATCAAAAGTCCAGAGGCTTTAAAATTGGCAACTGATACACTTTCCAAGAGTGGGCTCCAAAAATAGCTTGTGTTAATTCCAGTTGCAAGTGATGTGCACAAAATCGAAAAGCAAATACACTTGCCAAACATAAAAAAAGATCTAGAAGTGTTCATTTGGCAATAATCATTGCCAAAGAGTGAACGAAAAGGTAATCCTCTCTAAAAATAGCTGGACCTTGTTTGTTCAAATATTTACAAATATTCTAAAGTAGAGTAACACCATTGAAAAATAATTCGCAGTATTTAAGAACAACAGCCTGACTGTCTAAGGAATCACTTTTGAGTTACCCTTTGCTTTCTAATCATTGAGGTATCGGCTGACAGAGAATTAACAATATCACTGAAAAACTAGTTTCAAGGTCTGGACTGTTTTTCCATTTTTTAAAAGTTTTTTAACGTTTATTTATTTTTGGGAGTCAGGGACAGATCGTGAGTGGGGGAGGGGCAGAGAGAGGGAAAACACAGAATCCCAAGCAGGCTCCAGGCTCTGAGCTATCAGCACAGAGCCCGACACGAGGCTCAAACCCATGAACCTCGAGATCACGACCTGAGCCGAAGTCAGATGCTCAACCGACTGAGCCACCCAGGCCCCCCTGACGGTTCATTTTTAATGCGCCATTTCTCAAAGAGAGAGGGAGAAATATATGCATTGTACTAAAATATGATTGGTTTCCTAAAAAAGCATTCATAGGCAGGTGGGAAAATTCAGGAAGCAAAAAAACCATCCACTTAGATGCTACTGAAAGATTAGAGACCCTCCCCCCCACTTTTTTTTCCAAATGAGAAGAGTAAAGTTCTCGCAAATATCTTCAACTGTAACGTTCCTTATATGTATGATTTCGGGGCCCACGTGGTCCTCCTTGCCTTCACTGGAGATGTCAAGGGCGGGCAGACTGGGACCTCAGAGGGTCACATTCAAACCGTAATGATGTCTGAGTGTCACCACCCTGGAATTCATGTGAGGCTCTGGGTCCTTCCCTCTATGTCTGCTGATTGCGTATTTAAAAAAAAAAAAAAAAAAATTGTGTTAGAAGTGAAAAGTCTGAATTGAATAGCTCTGTAAGTCTGCACATTAAGTTATTAATTTATCCAAGGCTAAATTTTATCTGTCCTAATTTAAGAGTACAGCTTTGTTTGTGCCAGAAGTAAGTAAATATGTAAAAAGGAGGCAGTGTTCATGGCTCTGGTGCCAGATTTTAACTGAAAGAGGAATAAGAATTCAAGAAACAAAAAACCATCCACTTATATGCTACTCAAAGATTCATGCCCTCACCTTCCCAATGATCCGGGAGACTGATTTTAGTCCTATCCCTGAAAGAGTGATATTCTTCACGCATGGAGGGCGGGTGCCATAAATGTTGATCAGCCCACCCACATATTATTGCAAGCGGCTTGAAAAACATTTTCTCCCCCAACTCATAGTACAGGACACAATACAATATTTGTTTCTATTTATAAATGTTTGCTGTACCTATTTGCCTTGTTTTCCAGGAAAGTAATATATTTAAATAGACTCTATGCTTTGGCAAGTTTTTTTATGTTTATTTATTTATTTTGAGAGAGAGAGAGAGAGAGAGAGAGAGAGAGACAGAGAGAGAGAGAGAGAGAAACCACGATCGGGGTGAGGGAGGAGAGAATCCCCAGCAGGCAGAGCCCGACTCAGGGATGGATCCCATGAACCATGAGATCATGACCTGAGCGGAAATCAAGAGTTGGACAGTTAACCAACTGAGCCACCAAGGCGTCCCAAATGCTTTGGCAAGTTTTATAAGAGCACACTATGCCTGGGATTTTCAAGCCTATTGGAAAAGGGTACTGGTTATATACTATCTCCTTTATTTCAAATAAGCCTACATTTTTACTTACTTTATTTTATAAAAATGCTTAAAATAGCCTGATCCAACCACTAAAGGATACATATATGACAGTTTTTTTTTTTTTAACAGGGATTTATGTAGTGCTTTTCTTCCAAGAATCGCCGATGTGTCACACACATTTATACACATTTTCAGGCCCCATCTCTTGTATTGCCCCTTAGGATTCACCAGAAGTATATGAGGTCTTATGTAACACGCAGATTGTAAGATCTGCAAAGTGTAGAAGTGTAGACATTCGGCAAACTCATGGCATGTAAAATCTGGGAAAATTTCCTGTAGTGATTTCATCGACTGAAAAGTACCATGTATAAAAGTGCATTAGCATCAACCCGCACGAGTACTCTGGCTAGGAACAGATCACTTATTGTACTGAAAATTGGGAAACTGAGCCAGGTTTCTCTGGCAGTACTTGGAGTGAGATTACTTTGTTTTTCATATTCTGTAAATACACATAGGAAATGGTTGATGGAGACCCGACCAGTGAGAAACCAAAGAAGGTTGAAAGTTACACGAAACAGACAAAGTCACCACGGAGTAATCCTGTTATCTTGGCATCTCTGAGCTTTGCTTAAAGAATGTGTTTGTTTTGTTAACAGATGTTACACAATGTACTTGGTTATAACTCTGAAACAGACGCGATCCATTTTTCAAAGCCTGACACAGTGATTGGGATACATATTGAATGGAGTTAAATATAGAAGTAATGTGCGCAGGAATGAAACAATTCAGAACTGGACCTTTCCCCTGCAGTTAACCTGGGGTAATTTACTAACACGAGCCAGATCAACCCTGGGGAGGAATTCCAAACCCTCAGGAATAAATCATGGCTCTGCCAGGCTAACATGTGCGTGGTTTATGTGGTTTGTGAGTTATCCTGTGTATTCACTGCATCGCATGACTTCGGTATCAAGGTAAGCATTCTCATTGGTTGGTTTCCTGACCTCCCTGCAAATGTCTAAAACCTTATTCCATAGTAGGCGCGGCACACACACCCTGTCATCCTTCTTTTGTCTGATAAAGTATTCTGTTCCAAATGTAAGCTACAAAGTGTATATTTGACAAGCGCCACAAAAATAAGTGTTAATTTAGGGGTAATATGACATGCTCCTGGTTCTGTGCATCTCTGGGTATCATCACTTAAAGAAACAAATAGTAGTACGCATAAAGAAATTGCATTAGGCACTGTCTTTAGACAGTTAAAACAAAAAATGAGGATTTCTAGTCTATGACAATCTTGATGCATTATTTTTTTTTAATTTTTTTTAACGTGTATTTATTTTTGAGACAGAGAGGGACAGAGCATGAATGAGGGAGGGTCAGAAAGAGGGAGACACAGAATCTGAAACAGGCTCCAGGCTCTGAGCTGTCAGCACAGAGCCGGACGCGGGGCTCGAACTCACGGTCTGCGAGATCATGACCTGAGCCGAAGTCGGCTGCTTAACCAACTGAGCCACCCAGGCGCCCCAACTTGATGCATTATTAAATGCATGTCTGAAATTTGGCTAAATTAAATAATTTTTAGAAAATAGGATAAGCAATCTATCTAATTGCTTTAAATATTGGCTTTCTACCCATCAACCAAGACAAACACCAGAGTCATGTGTACTTGAATTAAATTACCTTATCTTCTTAAAAAGTCTCTTTCCCTAAGTGACATAGCAAAACTGTGCCCTCAGTTATTATCAAAGGATATTATTTAAAAACAGCACACGAGGGGCACCCGGGGGGGGCGGGGCGTTGCTCAGTCAGTTAAGCCACCAACTTCAGCTCAGATTACGATCTCACAGTTCCTGAGTTTGAGCCCCTGGTCCAGTTCTGTGCTGACAGCTCAGAGCCTGGAGCCTGCTTTGGATTCTGTGTCTCCCTCTCTCTCTCTCTGCCCCTCCCCTGCTCTCTCTTTCTCTCTCTCTCTCTCAAAAATAAATAAACATGAAAAAAAAAAAAAACCAGCACACTAAATTCATTAGGGCGTTTGTAATAAAATATCTTAGGGCAGAAAGAGGCACTCTGGACCAGTGAGTGTCCTTGCTGACTGAGTCATCTCAGACAAATGTTACTATAGGCAGAACTGCTCTGGACTATTTGTGGGATCCCTACACACAGTAGGGGTTGCAGTAGCCTACAATGCCCACATTTAGGGGCCTTCAAACCACGGTGGTTGACCTTGTGTTCAGGGTGGACCAGTGTGGGTTCTGTATTGTGCCCTCTGTCCTCACTGCAGTGGGCAGAGTCCCCCGCCATCTGGGACTCGCCCGACAATTGAACACTTGGACACGCACGTGGCCACTGCTGCTCCCATTTTGTTGACAAAATCAAGTCACAGGCGGTTCCTAATCTGAAATAGGGGGGCAACTTTTCCAAAGGAGGGGGATTTGGAATACTGGTGAACATTACTGATGTCTACCCCCCTCCCCCGGAAAAAGCATCATGGGACAGACTGTTAATAAGTGAAGTCTAGGAAAAGCTGTGATTCCCACCCCTCCAGAGAATTTTTTTTTTTCAATAATGAGAATTATTCAACTTTCTCTCTCTCTCTTTTTTAAACTTCTCTTCCAGGATACTCTATGGGACCTGCAACTTGAGACTCTATTTCCATTTATATTTATATACTATTCACATATAAAATTTATATATATATTTGAATATATTTGAATATTTGAATATATATTTGAATATATATATATACACACACACACACACATATATATATAAATTCTATGTGATGTGTATTTGATCACAATAAAAATTTGGGGGAAAATTACCCAAGAAGAGTCTTGCATTTAGGAAGCAAGAGTTTCTTAGTACACTCACGAAGGTCATTTGGTGGGAGCCTCTAGGAGTGAGGCCTCGGCGTGAAGTCTGTGGTGAATGTGAAGGTCTAGAAACTCAGCTGCCAGCCTACTGTGCTCCTCATGGCGTGTTTTCTTAGAGTGAGATCTGAGCGGAGCACCCCCATGGCTCCCACAGAGAATTAGCGTGGGACTGCAGTACTCTAGGATGGTATTATACATCATATAAATATGTATACATGTCAGATTTTAAGTAATATAAATGTTGGTAAACGTAAACCGCAAGGTAACCCCACAACTAACAGCTGACACAAATTGACCACTAAGTAAGTGTTCATCATCTGAGCTGAAATGAATAAACAAGGTCATTCACATTGTCCACCTTTCATTTTTGAAACTAAAAGCACTTGTATTTTTAAAAATGTTTTTAAAATGTTTATTTATTTTTGAGAGACAGACAGAGAGAAAGAGAGAGAGAGAGAGAGGGGCAGAGAAAGAGGGAGACACAGAATCCGAAGCAGGCTCCAGGCTCTGAGCTGTCAGCACAGAGTCCGACGCGGGGCTCGAACTCACGAACTGTGAGATCGTGACCTGAGCCGAAGTAGGACGCTTAACCGATAGAGCCACCCAGGTGCCCCAAAAACACTTGTCTTAAGGCAGAATTAATTTCTTTCCCCATGAATCTTTTTTGAGCATAAAGTGATCTGATTTTAAAATGGACTCCTCTTAAAAACTAATAAAATGGACACCTTTATTGTTTGGTTTTTTTTTTTTCTCAAAAATTACTCTTGGAACCTTTGGGAATCATTTGTGGTTTAAGCCATTGGCCTGTCACTAAAGTGTTTGAAATTTCATACAAAATCTATACTTTTTTGCTCTAAGGATTTGCAATTCAAATGTTCACCTTTTGAAGTATCTTTATGATGACACATTCTCTTAGCAAATGGAATGAGCATATGTGGCTGGAGAAAAGGAACTTTTTAATAAAAAAAACCTGGTCCTTCCTCTCCGGGTGATATAGTCAAGCTGTGTGACTGAATAATAGCAAGGGACAGGGGACATCTTTCCAGATGGCTCCTCACACCCTAATAAGCCTGAAATGTCATAGAATGTGGCTTTGCGCCCGAGGCTTTAATGTCACTAAATATTTTGCTTGTTTTTCACACCATGCTATTCTTATAATCATTCCTGACTTCACCTTCAATTGTACCCGCAGGAAACAGAATACTAGTTTAAATAAAAACACGGAGTCCCTTTGTTTCAAAGCTCTGGTTAATTGTGCCCGGGGTAGGACATGGTGACTCAGGAGAGACAAAGTGCTCTGACATCTGAGACCCTCAGACTTGCACTCAGCATTGGTCTGAAGAATCCAAATGTGTTGAACTTCCAGAAGCTTCCATGTTGAAGCCAGAAACCCTCTAAAGTGAGGGAATGAGCTGCTTTAAAGCAATGTTTTTATAATCCTAATATATTTTAGTAGCTAGCTGTAAATTGTGAGTACTGATGCTTCAAGTAATAAACAAATATTGTGAAAACTCCCTGTGGATTAAGGGGTGTGTGTGTGTGTGTGTGTGTGTGTGTGTGTGTGTGCACATGTGCACTAGTACTAAAGAAATTTAGTTTTATATTCTCATCGACCTGATTCCAGGAACATGGTCATTTGAGACCCCTAAAATTCTTGAGACTCATAGGGCTGGTCCATACCGAATTATCTAATTTTTATTTTTAACGTTTTATGTCTTTCTTAAAGAGATTCTCTAAAACTGAATGAGCTTCAGGCCCCCAAACCCAGCTCACTCTGATAGTTACTATATCTCCCCTAAGGTGCTCCAAGAGCCCACTGAGTCAATGGACTTTAAAACCTATCCCTGCTTTGTGATGGGGGGCTCGCGGAACCCTCAGTGTTCATTAAGTCATTTAGAAGACCCAAGACAACCAACTGTTAAGTCAACAGTGGGGCAAACCAAAAGGTAACCCGATTTGCACCATGCAACTATCCACAGCTACTGAACTGTGTGCTGCTGTTACCTCTCTAGGTAGGGGTGAAAATAGAGCTAAGATAGGAAGCAGGCTAGACTTTTCCTTTGTAAGAATCGGTGCCTCCTTGGTGTCTCCACCCCGAATGTGGATTATCTCTTTTGTACCATCTAGGAGTTCTACTACAAGTGTGCCTTTCCACGGAAGGCACATCTTTTTCTATAGGTGCTTTGGGTTCTTGCTATGAGACACTCAGCATCCTCAGGAAAGTTTAGAATTCAACCATGAGGGCCCGATCCGGACTTTTAACCAAGGTCTTTTGAGAGTGGGCTGTGTGCAGTCATTACCTATATGGACGTTCGCTCTCCCTGGGCTGCTGCCCTACTGATTTATGAAAAGAACTTCTGAAGGACCAAGTTTCTGCCAAAGGGTGGTTGGCTCTCGAATAACTGGATATGGGAAAATGCCCCATGGTGCTGCAAATGCCTATGAGCCATCCCCTAAATATTTTTTTATCATGAGCAACACAATATATTCAGCGCCCCCCCCCCCCAATCAAAATAGTATTGAGTATATTTGCTTAAATGTCATAGCTATCCAAAACCATGATCTTTTTCCCAGTCGTGTTTTACAAAATGTCACTGAGCTACCTATTCCTTGATTACAGGGACAAGAAAACAGTGTTTACAGATTGACAAGTGTAGAATTGATCACGGTATTCCTGCGTGAACCGGTGTGTCTAAAAGCTAAACCCCCAAAGTGGCACCAATTCTTTCATATTCAAACTTCCTAGACTGCTTCTTAGAAGCGTGTGCCTGTGCGACTCTGGCTAAATCATTTGCCTTTTCTGCATCTTAGTTATACTGATCACAGTGAGAATACCTGCCTTTCAAGTGTAAAGATGACAGTTTTAGACGAGTGCATTTTAACATCCGTGTGGAACTGAACTTCCATGAGAAAAAAACTCCCATGAACCTCTTTCCCTGGATTTGACTGGCATTAAGGGGAAATAGTTGTGTGTGCGTGGATTCATGGAGCTATAGTATGAATAAAAACAGAGCTTTATTTCCTAGACCCCTACTCCCCTGCTCTCCAGCAGGGCAGGGATGATGCTTCTCACCTCCGCAGAGTCAGAACACGGGCCATGCAGGGGCGAGGCACGTGGTCGGGTGAGGAGGCATGAGGCTGACATGTCCACCACCAGGCTAGCCATACTTGGGGAACAAGGATTCTCAAGGATCCACAGTCCATTTGAAGGAGACCTTTGGGAATAAAGGCACTGAGGGGAGTTTTCTATGCTATGCAACCATTTAACTAATCACATCTGGATTCCCTGATGTACTGACCGCAAAAAAGCAATCAGACAGCAAACATTCTGAGAAACTACTACCCTGGACTGAATCAAAGGGATAACTTGCAGAGGTGGAATTAACATTTGTTAATGTTAACAGAAACAAACAAAGAAAGAAACAAACAACCTCACAGGCCCAAAATGGCTTCCTTTGGGCCAGGCCAAGTCACCAGACCAGCTTAACACCTACCCTAATGTAGTCTCAACCTCCCTCCCCGCACCCCCCCCCCCCCCCCCCGCACAAATGTGTCTTAACCTGTCAATCAGGAACTTTCTGATAAGCACCTGGAGGTAATCTGTCAGGTGGGCCCTCTCTACCCCACCAAGGAAGGTGAGATGATCCCCCTAAGAAGACGCCCCACCCTTCTTCCCCTACCCACCCTTCCCCTACAAGGCAAGGTGATCTGGGTGGAACCAGTCTTTACTTTTGCTGGTAACTCCCATGCTGTGCCTTCTTTCCTGTAAAAGCCTTCCATTTTGTACAGCTCCTCAGAGCTCCTCTCGATAAATCCTCTAATAAAATCAGTTGCATCTATAAATTTACTTGGTTGAACTTTGTTTTGTAACATGTGCCTCCACTAGCCTCCTGGACTGAGTAGGAGCCCTCAGAGCTACCCCTTTCCCTTTTTCTTTTTTTTTTTTATTTTTTTTTATTTATTTTTTTTTAATTTTTTTTTTTCAACGTTTATTTATTTTTGGGACAGAGAGAGAGCATGAACGGGGGAGGGGCAGAGAGAGAGGGAGACACAGAAGTGGAAACAGGCTCCAGGCTCTGAGCCATCAGCCCAGAGCCTGACGCGGGGCTCGAACTCACGGACCGCGAGATCGTGACCTGGCTGAAGTCGGACGCTTAACCGACTGCGCCACCCAGGCGCCCCCCCTTTCCCTTTTTCTTAAAGCACAAATTCACTTAGAAGACGCCTGGTGCCCTTTTGCTGAAATCTAGGCAAGGGGCATTCGCTGTGGGGCCACGAGCCACCTTGCTATTTTAATAAGTTTTTTGAATTTCCAGTTCAGGTTAAAGAAAACCAGAGCAGGGTTTACAGCAAGCACCTTACTCAAGTTCTTTTAAAAAAAAATTTTTTTTAAGTTTATTTATTTTGAGACAGAGACAGAGAGAGGGGGAGGGGCAGAGAGAGGAAGAGAGAGAATCCCAGGCAGGCTCCGTTGCTGTCAGCTGACATGGGGCTCGAACTTACGAACTGTGAGATCATGACCTGAGCCAAGATCCAGAGTCAGATGCTTAATTGAGCCACTTAGGTGCCCCAGGGAATATGTTAAAATTGAAGAGTAAAATGGAGGTGTGCCGCTCTTTAGGTGGGCTCCTCCCCGCCCTCACTTCTGACATAGTCTGTGGTCTAGAAGCAACTGTTAGGTCCCACTGACTCTCAAGGGGAGGGGTGTACAATGTCTGAACACCAGAGGGTGGGCTTCTACAGGACTTTATCTTCTGCATGATGGCAATCAGCCTCAGGACCCCAGTGATTCCAGTCTCTCCCAAATGCAACGTTCAGGCATCAGCTAGAGTCCAAAATCCCACCAAAACGAAGTCGAGGTGTGGATGAAGGCTCCGGGAGCCTGCTTGGGATTCTCTCTCCTCCTTTCTCTCTGCCTGTCTCTCTCTCTCAAAATAAATAGTGTATGTTCATTAACCTATAATTTGTTAAATATAGTTCCTGGGGCAAAATTCCTCTCCTGGGGACCAGAGCAGCCAGGGAGATACTGGGTGGGTGGATGGGTATAGGGTGACAGTCCTACCCTAAGGTGGGACCATTCAAACAAGGGGAGCTAGACGGTAGAAGGGAACCACTAGCCTACAGCGGTTCTGAAATCCCGCCAAACGAGCGTCGGGTTTCTTGATTAGGTTTCAAGGCCCCAGACTAATTCTCTGTGATTCTGAGCAGCACCTTTCATGTTCCTGGTTCTGCTTCCTGAATAATCCTTCTCTTTCTACAAAGGGTGTGTGATTGCAACTGTGGTTTGATGAGTCTGTTCATGGTATTGCCTCCACGAGTGAAGTTCATAGAGACTCTTACGAGTGGATTTCCTATCCATCCTTCCCGGTGAGACAGGGAAGCGTAACGGACCCCATTTTAGAACAGCTCCGTCTCTGTGTTTCTGTTAGGCCTCGTCTCTGAATGAGCCAAAAGAAGCCGTGATCCCACTTCAAGGGGAAAGCAAGAACGTTAACCCCTCGCTGAGCTCTGTCCCAGGCGGAAAACACCTGACAACATTTAAGAGTCAGATTCCAAACATGTTCCTGGACATTAGCTTCCAACAAATGCCTGCTGATTCTGGCCTCAACACCCCCTACCTTCGGTGATTTATGGACCAATACTTATTCTTCACCTGACACTTGCCTTTGATTGGACCCTAGCCTGGATTTCTGAAGGGACACGGACCCTGGACCCCTTTCCGATATAAACCTCTTGCCCCAAGCAATGATGATAATGCATTGCATCCTTTCTAAATCTTTTAGGCTCTCCAGCTGCTGTTCTCTGCCTCTCACACTAGTCTATTTTCACTTTCTCTGCTTGTGTTTGATTTCCACTATGTGTGAAGTCAAGAGCCTGCTAGGCTGGTCTTCTGGGACACTCCCCTGTGGGTCCTCGGACCCAGCCTGCCTACATCACTGAGGTTTCATGTGCAAGGAGACATCTGGCATTATAACACAAACGGTAACAAAAGTCAATTCTTTTAGCTACAATAAATGCAATAAACATGTTGAAAAGTTAAACAAAATTAAAGATAGCACAAAAATAATAAAAACATGAACAACTTCATTTCTTAGGTTTATTCATTTGTTTTTGAGAGAGAGAGAGAGAGAGAGAGAGAATGGAGGGGCAGAGAGGGAGGGAGACACAGAATCTGAAGGAGGCTCCGGGCTCCGAGCTGTCGGCACAGAGTCCAATGCGGGGCTTGAACCCACAAACTGCGAGATCATGACCTGAGCCAAAATCAAGAGTTGGATGATTAACGGACAGAGCCACCCAGGGGCCCCAGTTTGTTGGTTTGTTTCCAAGTAAAATAGAATAAGATCTCCTTCCTATGATTTCAAATTTCTCAAACCAACGTCACCAATATGTTATCGTGGAAATGTTAGCCAACATGACTAGATAAGAAATGAGGAAGTATTATCTTGGAAGGAACGCAGTGAAACCATCAGGGTGCCCAGATGATATTTTGATAATCTAGAATACGCGAGGCTTTAGTGAAACGCTGTTAACAGACAAGAAGAGAACTGAGTAAGATGTATGGCTTGAAAACACATGGCGAAATCAATAGTTCAAGGCTCTTCCTCCCCCTACACAAAATCCCACTGAAATGAGGAGAGGCGTGTGTGTGTGTGTGTGTGTGTGTGTGTGCGCGCGCGCGCATTTCATAACCACACTGGGTGAAACAAGAAATGAAGCTGTCGGGTGTGGGGCAGTTTTGATCCATTTTTTCAGTAAGGTTTGAAAGCACACGGCATCAGGCTGATGGGGGAACCAGGGCCATGAACACACGCCGGCCCACTCCCTGTCTCCTCCTGCTGAAGACGTTCCTGTTCCCTCCTGCTTCCCAGCGGCCAAATCACAGCGCAGGTGTGGGCCAGGTACAGTCAGGGTAATTAGTGGAATGACTGCACAACACCTGAGCCAGTGAATTTGCAACCTGAGGGCTGGAGTCACTGCACATCCATTTGGTTTCCCCAACGCAAGCCCGGTGTCTAGGACACCATAGTCGCGTCCTTCATGCGCTTGAGGAATGGATCAATGGGCCCAACACTAACGAATGAATGAGAGATGGAGGGATGCTGTTCCCCGCACCCCCCTCGCTTTGTGAAAATCCCTGCACCCAGCTCTGCTTACAGAACCCAGAATGCCACTCTCCTGGCTGCTTCCTCCTCTCCCCTCTCCCTCCCTGCTGTGGGGCTCCATCACCCCGCCCTTCCGTTCCTCTAGGTCATCAAACCCCTAAGGACCTTCTGCCCTGTGCTCATGCCATGGACCCACACGTTGTGGTTACTTTCCACAAAGATTTGCTGGAGGGAGCTTTTAAAAATAAAGGTAGATTCTAGCTCAGAGTTGTTATTGGATGGCATTGAAAGGATCCATTGGCCAGGCTCGAATTTTTTTGGTTCTTTCTCAGGCCACGCAGATTCCTTGCCCGCGACTGAAGCCATTTGTGACTTTGCCAAGATGACAGACTGTGGCCTTGTGTAAAAAGAGCAATTAGGAAAGTCCAAGGCAGATGCCTCTAGAATAAAAGCCACAGATCCCTCTGCAGACTTGTTAATTTTAACAGAATCCCATACTCAACGGAAAGACTTAAGACAAAGACAGGACACTCTGTACTTAAAATACAAGGGGGTTATCCTAAGGATTGTTTTGCAAGTAAACCCCAGGACAGAAAGGTTTATTATTGTTTTTTTATACTTGCCCTTACAAACAAACAAACAAACAAACAAAAAAACCACGCCCCGCTATGACAGACAAGCATCACACCCATTTTTTATAACTCAGGCCAGGGGAGAGTGGCCTAAAAGAGTTAAAAGAACTCAGAATTCAAGTGGAAAGTGTGGAGCAGAGACAGAACAGCAATGTTCCCTCTTTAAAATGGGGAACATTTTCAGCGATCGGTCGGTATTTTAAAAACCTAAAACTTCAACCCGGTATGTATGTAACGAATCGTGAATGGTTGAGTGTGCCTTGGGTTATTACCCAAGGCAGAAGTTGGAAACGGAGTGACTCACTTGCTATTGGTTTACAAATACTGTAGTAATTTTGCTCAAATTCAAATTCCTCCAGGTCACCAAAATTACGCTACATTTGTGTAGCCCCCTAATGCTTAAAATACCTATATACTTGAAATATCACATGCATTGTTTTTCAAGTGACAAAACTAAAAAATATAAACAAATAAATAAATAAACACCAGCTTATCTTTGCCAGTTACAGAGCTCACGGTTCCCAGGCTGTGATGGGACTTTTCTCAGGCACCACTGACTTTGCAAGGCGGACCTTGACATGTTGCTTCAAGTGTCGGCAGCTCGCCCAGAACAAGGGTTTTTGCTTGGTGTTTGTTTTGATTCTGTCCTGAAGATTTCAAATCGGCCAGCTACAGTGAACCCAAGGGATAAGGTTGGTTACTTGACCACAACGTGACAAACCTCCTGTAATTCTGATCTACAAGGAAGAATATGGGGGTGGGGTAGGTAGTCCGCCAACAACTATTTCTACACCAGCTACTGGCGGGAGATTTGAAATGATTCTTAACTTTTTGGGGGTCTATGCAGGAAGCAGCCTGAAGTCCACACCACGTGAGCACTGCATTTAGTGATGCCCCCCCTTTTTTTTTTTGGAAATGATCAGTTGTTAAGTGTTTGTCAAGTGTTTATCATGCGATCAGCATTATTTTCGAACTACACGCAGATTATTTCATTGACGACCAACTGCAAGAATCGGGTGCCATTGGTGTCATTACACAAATAAATGGGAAAACAGAGGCTGAAGGCCGTGAAATGCTCTGCTGAAGGTCATACCTGGTCAGCTACCTGCCCAGGTGTATTTGTACCACAAAGTGCTTGCTCTTAGGCTCTCCGCCATGTTCTCCAAACACCTCGTCTGAAACACTTCCGTTGTCTCCCATTGTCCTGTCTTCGTCCTAATCATGGCTTCCTCGGAAAGACTTCCCAGACCTCTGAGCGTATCAACCTTCGTACTACAATTTCTGAAGCCATCATATGCCAGTTCTTCCTCTCATTGTTGCTAGTAACTTAGCATGCATTTGTGTGACCATATACTGATGTCTCTCTGCCTGTCTGCAGAGCCTGCGTGGTGGGGGAGGGGTGTTTCCGTGTTTACTCGTGATCATCACTTTCTTTTTCTCCCAGCACAGATCTCAAAAATAGCGTGTGGTAGGTATTAACCACGTATTTGTCAAATGAATGAATAAATGAGGATATTTTGCGGAACACGATCACTGGCTTTCCTCACCAATAGCGGGCCGTGATTCCACCACAAAGAAGACACTAGAAAGAAAAGAAGGAGGGAGACAATTCAGGCAAGAAGAGAGAGAACAGAACAGTTTTACGATAATATTACAGTGGAAATATTTGGGCAGAGTGAGGTCCTTCAGACTGCAGAGAGAGAGAGAGAGAGAGAGGTATCAGCACACATCCACAATGGCATTCATAGAAACTGCACAGGGAAGGAGCCAAGCTATCCATGCCTGACATTGTAACAAATATAAGACACGGGCGAGACCCTTCTATTATGCCCCAACACTTCATTCATGCCATTTTCTAACCAACTCAGGCAACTAGTTAGCCCATGGTACTCAAAAAGTATTTGGAGAGTATTAGATATTGAAAGGCAAGGGGACACAAGAAGGTGTTTAGATTGTTCGTGTGGCCTTAGATGAAGGCTATGATAATGGCAGGGGATGTTTCTTATATTTTGTCTACATATTCCTAACCATGAACAATTGCTGTAGATTCAAATCAGCCTTCAGAGCAGACGTCAAATATATTTAGTGACCATGTTACAGAAGAGATAGAAATGGTACCCGGCCAATGTCCATACAAGGTGGAATACTGATTTATAAGACAAAGGAAATCCAGGAACAAGTCTGATGGTGACAAATTATAAAATTCCGTATCACTTGATTGGAAATGAAAACACTGAAGAAAGTTGTGACCATCAGGCTTTCAAAATTGTTTCTTTTCTCATTTGCTGGATGTCCATTATGGTAAATATTATATACTTATACCCAAATGATATGCCATTCATATTGGTGAAATTATGGCTTAACAAAAACATTATTAATGTGAAGGGTCACATATTCATTCCAGATAAATAGCAATTTCATTCCCATAACAACTTGTCTGACTTTAAAATTCTTCACAGAATTACTTTAAAAGGTAAACTGATGGGGCGCCTGGGTAGCTCAGTCAGTCGAGCTTCCCATGTCTTGATTTCAGCTCAGTCACGATATCACAGTTCCTGAGATCGAACCCTGCATGGGGATCCATACTGAGTGAGGAGCCTACTTGGGATTCTCTCTCTCTCTCTCTCTCTCTTTGTCTCTGCCCCTTTCCCATTCATAATCTCTCTCTTTCTCTCTATCTCTCAAAATAAATATTAAAAAAAAAAATCTCTCTCTGTGTGTGTATCCCTCTGCCCCTCCTTCACTCACATTTTTTCTCTCTCAATCTCTCTCTCTCTCACTAAATAAATAAATAAATAAAAGACAAACTGATGTAAATATTAGAATACAAATTTTACTTCTGTTTGCACATTTAAAACTGGCCCAGAGTGAAACCTAGCAATCCAATGTTTGTTTTTCTTTGAAGAACCACATCAGGACAAACTTGTTACAATGTGCCATTTTCCAGCGAAGTCCTCCCAAAGTCATCCATTCTATATGCAAGGGCTGTGACGCCCACGGTCCCATCCTACGTGGGCATCATCCTCCTCGTCTAGCCAGTAAGAGCTCCAGAACCTATCTCACAGCTGTAAGGATAGGAACCGGGTTTGAATCCAAATACAGACCTTCCAAAGCCCTGGGGATGATTTACAACCGCAGTGTGTGCGACGTGGGAAAGCTGCGTTGAGAAGAGACTGGAATTTGCCGCGGCAAGAGAAAGGGGTAGCTCAGGCAGGACAGAAAGTGACCCGTTTGCCAGGCAGAGAAGCTTGGGAAGTGATTTTTGGGGTCGGGGTGGCGGGGGGGGGGTGGAGAGAGGAAGAGAGAGAGAGAGAGAGAGAGAGTTCACAAACACACCGAAGGAGGAAACTATAAAGAATATTCAGAATTAGTAGCATAATCCAGCGTGACTGAAGCACATGGCATAGAGGTAAGAGTTGGGAAGGGTGAGGCCAGAGGAGGGCAGGAGGTGAGAGAGGGCAGGGGACATGTGACATGTGGCAAGGGTGGAGGAAACGGAGGATCAAGATCCTTGTCTGTAACAGGTGCCTTTCTCCACAGGGCTTCTGACCAGTCCAGGGCAGGCACCTCATCAGAGCCGTGACTGAAGTAAGCCCTAACAGAGCCGGCCAGAAGCTGGATGGAAAATAGAGCAGAGGAGGAGAAGCAGGGAGAGGGAAAGCGAGGAGAGGGGGAGATGGAGGGGAGAGGAGAGCAGAGAGACAGAAACACCAGGGAAAAGCCAATTGAGATGACAAATTTAACTGACACGTTGGGATGTAGCCGGAGGGCTCTGAAGTTCCTGGGCTGGTCATGTCCCCTAAAGCCTCCCTCCAAGGCAGGGGACAGAGCGGGGCTGGCTGGGAAGGCACCTTCGGCCTGGGGCGTGCTGGATCAGATGTCTGACAGGTCTGAAACGGAATGTTCTAGGCAGGCTGCACGAACACCTGTCTGGATGTCAGTAGAGCATTTAAGAAAAGGCAAAGATTTGGGAATCCTCAGGATAACTGTCTTCAATGGTAACTCAACCAGTGTTCAAATGGTAGATGAGCGCCTGATTTAATGGATGAGTAGATTTATGGAGCCATAAAAGTTGGTAAGACCGTTCTGGCCAGGAACAATATGGAAAGAAAGAAAATGCAATATTCCCCGAATAGGTTGGAAATGCCGGGGACACAGTGAAGTCAGCTTTCTGGTTTGCATTGCTCCTGGCCCTTGGGCGAGAGGAAGGTACACTTCACTAGAATGTGCAGGATTCTCGCTCAACGGCTCTTAACAAAGGGTGTCTTGCAGCAGGAAGTTATGAACATTTTTGTCAATATTCAAACAATCTAGTCTCTCAAATGTAGTTGTGAGTAGTTGTTTGATACGCAGAATGTCTTTCTTTACATTTTTTTTAATGTTTACTTATTTTTTTAAATGTTTATTTATTTTTGAGAAGGACAGAGACAGAATGCCAGTGGGTTAGGGGCAGAGAGAGAAGGAGACGTAGAATCCAAAGCAGGCTCCAGGCTCCGAGCTGTCAGCACAGAGCTCGACATGGGGCTCAAACTCATGAACTGTGAGATCACGACGCGAGCCGGGGTCGGAAGCTTAACCAACTGAGCCACCCAGGAGCCCCGGATCTCCTCCGTATTTGATGTGATATCATGCTACTATCTCTTGCAAATTTTCCCTTAAAATTATCACATTTTGTGATGGTAGCACTTTTCTGATTCTCTAATTTTCACACCCGTGGAAAACAGATGAGTTGTGGAATACCGAATCGATCCTTGTAGTAGGATCCAAGCGGTCCTGCTTTTCCACCAGCAACTTAGAATCCTTCCGTTTTGAAGTCACCTGTGGGATCCCAGGAAGGCAGCTCTATTTCTGATTTTCTTTGGTTGTTGCGCTATCATGGGATTCTCGTCACTAGTCCTATCCGGAAGAGTAAGGAAAATTCAAGATTAAACACCACTAATACGGCTGCAAGGGATTCTAAGAAGGCAAGTGAACATTCACTTGTGGAAAGTTTGTGTTTGCCACTATTTTGTTGTCTCTTTACCCCTGCTGGAACTGGTGAGCGCAGAAAATCTGCTTTATGAATTGCGATACTCCCTGAAGCAACCATGCATCCTGGGATTGGGTAAATGGCAAAGTTCCAAGAAGAGAAGTAAGTCTAGCACGCCACCTCGAAGTCAGCGTTCATGTCCTCCTGTAAAAAAAAGCTCACCGTGGCCAAGTTTTGTAACATCTGGCCATGGCTGTCACATGAACGCGCGCTGGGCTGATCCCCCGTCTCCCTGCACGGATCTTGAGTTTTGTCTGATATTTAGTCTAGCTACATACACGTGCCAAGACCACAATTTTAATCAAGCCTATAATGGCCAACGACAATCTTCTTTTGACTACGTGGGTCACACAAACAGAAACTAAACTCTGAGGACCTGTATGTGCCATTCTGAGTCTTTTGTGACGTTCAGTGCATGGACGTGTTCGCTCTACTTTGCAAGCACCTGCATGCCTTGCATTTTAAATATGCAAATCCTCAGTGTCAGGTAAGTATCTTTCTTGCCAACACATCTCATGTGAATGCTGACTCTGAACTTAGTGTCCTCAGTTTCTTAGGGAAGTCTCTCCAGATGTCTATGGCGCCCTAGAAATCCATTCCCACGAGAAGGCTTCCCAAGGGAACGGGGAGAATAACGAACAGAATCCCTACCACTAAGGAGATGGGGTTTCTTCCTTTGTGTTCATCACGTTAACCGCCAAGTTAATCCCATTATTACGCTTAGGAATTGAACACTTCACCAAAGTTAACATCTCAAAGTTAAAAACATATGTACCTTCAAACTATTGACTTATCAGGTGAGTTTCCTGATTCTCTCCTAACTCCCCCCATTTAATTATTGGTAGGAGTCTAAAAATGATCACAATTCAAGTAATTTAAATGGCTCAAAACAAGAAAAGAGATAGAAGTCACATATACAGTATTTCGGGGAGGCAGTTGCTGGGGAAATAAACAACATTTGTATCACATTGCTTCCCGTCCAAAATGTGAGACTGAGCCCACCTGTTTGGCCCTTCTTCTGAAGATTCCATTAAAGTGGTAGTGAAGGCACTTCTAAAAAATCCAAAATAATGAAGAATTCTGGGTGGGAGACTGGAACAGACAAAAGAATGGGACAAGTGCCAAGGCCAAGGAAAGCTGCAGAATGACAAGTGGTAGAGGCTGTATGTCCATGTCCAACAAATGACGTACAACCGTCTCAGACCTAACAATTTCTTACCATAACAAACATTTGGTAGTATTCCTTTTATTGTTCAGAAAATACATGTATGGGGTGCCTGGGTGGCTCAGTCGGTTAAGCGTCTGACTTCGGCTCAGGTCATGATCTCACGGTTAGTGAGTTCGAGTCCTGTGTTGGGCTCTGTGCTGACAGCTCAGAGCCTGGAGCCTGCAGCTTGCTTCGGATTCTGTCTCTCTCTCTCTCTCTCTCTCTCAAAAATAAATAAACATTTAAAAAAAAAGCTGAAGTAGTCAGAGGCTCACGTCTATGCAAGACAGTGTGAATCCATCGTCTGTAAATGCAGCATTGGGAGAGGTATATTGTTTTTGCTATGTACACACTCTAACAACTTTGCCTTTGATTTTGGAATTTTCTAAAATGATAAAATTTCAAGCAGAATAGAATCATCTTCCCTGGATTTCAGGACAGATACGTGCCTTGAAAGTTCCATGCTTATTAAAACTGTGTTTGAAAAATGTTCACCATATTTCCTTATAGGAACACTGTCAAAAGACAAGAGGTCATCAACACCCTCAAAGTTCTGAGGGGCAAGGTTTTTAATCTGAAAGTTCTAAATTTAGGTGAACTACCACACGAGGCAAGAATAGAAACATTAAAAAAAATTTTTTTTAACGTTTATTTATTTTTGAGACAGAGAGAGACAGAGCATGAACGGGGGGAGGGCCAGAGAGAGAAGGAGACACAGAATCCGAAGCAGGCTCCAGGCTCTGAGCGGTCAGCACAGAGCCCGATGGGGGGCTCGAACTCACGGGGTGCGAGATCATGACCTGAGCCGAAGTCGGAAGCTTAACCGACTGAGCCACCCAGGCACCCCAAGAATGGAAACATTTTAAAATATGAAATAACTAAGTGTTTCTTTTCCTACAAAGCTATGTAAGGCTATACCTCAACAAAATAAGGGAGTAATCCCTGAAAGAAAAATAAAGGAAAATCAGGAAACGCTGGATTTGATAAAAATCGAAGTGCAGGAAAGTTGCAATATGAAAGAAGGGAAGTTGGCCTAGAAAGTAATTAACTAATGAGAGTCCATTTCTTACCCCTCAGGAGACTGGAGGCAAGAAGCTGGGGGGGGGGGGGGGATGAGAACTAGGAGGGATGCCCACTAGTAAAGACAGTTCCATTAAAATGTTGAGAAGCCGAGGCACCTGGGTGGCTCAGTCGGTTGAGTGTCCGACTTCGGCTCAGGTCATGGTCTCGTGGTTTGTGAGTTCAAGCCCCACATCCGGCTGTGTGCTGACAGCTCGGAGCCTGAAGTCTGCTTCGGATTCTGTGTCTCCCTCTCTCTGCCCCCACCTCCCTGCTCTCTCTCTCTCTCTCTCTCAAAAATAAATAAACATTAAAAAATTAAAAAAAAAAATAAAATGTTGAGAAGCCATGAATTTATGGTAAAGACAAATACAGCATTGTAAGAGAAAACAAATTACAAACAATGGAAAAACATAAATATTTTCAAGAAACCGGGATTTCCAACACGAATAAACTAGTCCCGTCTACAATACAAACTTTACAAAGAAAATCAAAATAGGGGCGCCTGGCTGGCTCAGTCGGTTAAGCATCTGACTCTTGATTTCAGCTCATGTCATGATCTCCTGGTTGGTCAGGTCAAGCCCTGTACTGGGCTCTGTGCTGACAGTGTGGAGCCTGCTTCAGATTCTCTCTCTCTCTCTCTCTCTCTCTGTCAAAATAAATAAACATTAAAAAAATAAAATTAAAATAATTCCAAGCATGGGATTAAAAGTATAAGAAATTGAAAGATATAAGGGATTTGCTGAGGCCAATTTTTCTGTCAAAAGAAAAAAACATGATGGTAACCAGTCACTTCAGTAAAAACCAAATGTGTCAAAATGAAGGCACACAACTGTATGGAACGTGGCATCATTTTTAGCAACTGCTGATGTATTCGAAATTCTTGAATTGATTAATTGATTACCTGCCCTTCAGATGAAGGATACCGAGGCCCGACTCTCTGTGTGCGTAAGTGTTGACGCAAACCCTGTCGTGCTCTGTATTTACACAGCGAGGCTCCTCTCTACTGAAGCCACACCAGGGAATGTATTAGAATTTTGCAGCATGTCTTCCAGAAGGATGGGGAAAGTGCCAGAAGATTTGACTGTGTCTGATGGTTAGCTTCATGTGTCAGCTTGGCCAGGCCATGGTGCCCAGTTGTTTGGTCAAAGACTAGTCCAGATGTTGCTCTGAAGGTATTTTGTAGATAAGATTACTCTTGATAGATTATTCTTTTTTTTTTTTAACGTTTATTTATTTTTGAGACAGAGAGAGACAGAGCATGAATGGGGGAGGGGCAGAGAGAGAGGGAGACACAGAATCTGAAACAGGCTCCAGGCTCTGAGCGGTCAGCACAGAGCCCGACGCGGGGCTCGAACTCACGGACCGTGACATCATGACCTGAGCCGAAGTCGCGCGCTTAACCGACTGAGCCACCCAGGCGCCCCTTGATAGATTATTCTTGATGATGTGGTGGTCCTCCTCAATCAGTTGAAGGCCTTAAGAGCAAAACTTGAAGAAAGATTCACCTTCAAAGCTGCAACATGGAAATCCTGCCTGTGTTTCCAGTGTGCAAGCCTGCCCTGTGGATTTCAGACATAAGACTGCAACATCAGCTCTTGCCTTAGTTTCCAGACTGCTGGTCCATCATGTGAGCCCATTCCTTCGAATCAATGATCTATCTATCTATCTATCTATTTATCATCATCATCATCTATGTATCTGCCTATGTGTGTATGTATGTGTGTCTGTATCATCTATCTATGGATCTATTATCTATCATCTATCTATCTATCTATCTATCTATCAATTATCTATCTATCATCTATCTATCTACCTATCTATCTATCTATCTATCTATGTATCTATCTATCTATCTATCTATCATCTATCATCTATCTATCTATCTATTATCTATCTATCATCTATTATCTATCTATCTATCTATCTATCTATCTATCTACTTACTTAGCTACCTATTTACTTATGTATCTCTCTCTCTCTGTCTCTCTGTCTCTCTCTTTCTCATCTATCATCTCCTCTTGGTTTGGTTTCTCTGGAGAGCTTAGACTTACACTTTGCTTTTTCCAGGATCCCTTCCCGTGATTCTCCCCATCCGAACTCAGAGAAGTGCTTTTCTTTTGGGCACAAATTACTGATGCAAGACTGAAAACTGCCAGTAACTTGGTTGCATGAGCCTTTGGGCTGTGGGTGGAGGTGGGAATCACAGATCTGAATCCAAAGAAATGGAAGTCTATATTCATAGAATTGCCTTCCAGAAGGATGTAGCTGTGCAGGACGCAGGGAGAAGAGAGAGGCAGCTCACCTCCCTTCCTTATCCTACAGACTCAACTCTGGGTCTCCAGGAGGTTTTTTTCCCAAAGTGCCTTGCTTCCTGGTGGCCTTCTCACCTGACCACCAGTGGTCTTTATTTTGACATGTGCTCTGGTAGCATCTCTAGCCCATCTCCAGCCTTGCCCTTCTTACTGGCAGCATTAATAGGTGCTGACATATACTTTGAGTTTTGTTGCTTTTTCCTTTAAATTTATTCCATCACCTTGGTTAGTCTGGCTCATAATCCATTAATTATGACCAACTATTGCCCAATGGGGAATTTGGCCAACTAAGATTCCTTTAAATTTATTCCATCACCTTGGTTAGTCTGGCTCATAATCCATTAATTATGACCAATTATTCCCCAATGGGGAATTTGGCCAACTAAGATTCAAAAGAAGAAGGAAAGTTTAGGTGCCTTTCTATTCATTCTGTCTTAGTTCTGTCAAGGACTTGAGCAGTCTATCCCATTTTTCCCCCAAATTTTGAGAATCTATACCAAAAAGGACGCAGTATTTGGGCAGATTTTTGTGCAAGTGGATTGGAATTTGTACCTTCATATTCCCTTAAGAATCAAGAGACAAACTATAACTCATTTTTTTACTTGGGATTTCTCTTTCTAGGCTGATTCACTCTATCCTGGGAGTGTCTATGTGAGGTCCCACCAAGATGCACCTGCACTGGCTTCTCTCTCCATCTCAGGGAAGCTAAGGTGAACCAACGTTCTTCCCAGGAGGGAAGGAGAGGGAAAATTCCAGGGACCATGAACTCCCAGCAGCCAGGAGATCAAGTGGAAAATTGTTACAAATCCTAAACAAGGAATAGGTGGCTGAAACTATCGGACCGCAAGACAAACGTTAGTGCACGAGCTGTTCTTCTTTTTACATAAATCCCAGGTCTGTTATCAATTGGGCTACAATCATCTCTGAAATCAAATCACCTAAGTCTGTGTTGGATTGAACTGATCTCCCTCATGTACCGCTTCTCGGTGGAAAGGACGACACTCTCAGAACTGTCCCAGAAAATCTTCTTGGTTCTAGACAGTGGGTCGATCTCCAATGGCACAACCCCTTTAGTGTCGTGCCCCCATTTTCTTTGAGCCCTGCGCATTTTCTCAGGGAAGGATTGCAGAAACACCACCATTCCCGTGATGAGGGAGCTATCAGCATGACTTTCTCTTTACGGTTCCATATACATTAGGAAAGCAGAAAATGTGGATTCTAAATGCATGAAATCCAGCTGCATGGTATTATTTTCATCTGCTACAGCCTTCAGGAAAGCTTAAGTGGACATATGGGCATGATTTAGGGCCGTAGCTCCCAAAGTTCAGCAGGCACTCTCACCCGGAGGGCTTGTTAAAACGTGGGCTGCTGGGACTGTCCCCTGAATTTCTGATCCGGTAGTCCTGGGGGGAGGGTGGCAAGAATTCTAGCAAGTTCCCAGATGATGGTAGGGCTGCTTCTCTGGGCTTCACACACTGGAACCACTGATTTAGGGAATAACAGGCATTAAGTTACCGGCTACTCCTTCCAGGAGACACAAAAGAAGACAGTATTCTCTCCATTACATGAGGAACAGTATTCTGCTTGTCCCTTCAGAACTTTTCCTTTCAGAATCACGAGTTACAAGATTACGTAAGAGTTTACAGAAATTATGGAACCAACCCTCATGAGAGGCTGTCTTTCCCCTGCCAACCATTTTCTTGCTGGATCCCAGCTGGTAAGACGAGAGTGGGTAGGGATCTCCTGCTCACGCCTCTCAGAACTGCTTGATATCAGTTTGTGTTAAAACCACTGAATCATCACAAGGAGGTCGCGCTATTCTTACCATACGTTCCCAGAGAGACAAAGAAGTCAAGGACTTGTCTTTCTTTCCTTCATTTAATTTAATTTAATTTAATTTAATTTAATTTTATTTTATTTTATTTTATTCTGCAATCAACTTATGTGTTGTGTTTTTCCCTTTTGTTGGTCCAGAGACTAGTCTGGTCCCTGTAATACACTTTTCCATCACATCCACGAACGCAGCATTCAGTTCTCTGTAAAAGCCTCCCACCTATTAATACCTTCCGTCTATGGTGTTTGTTTAAGGCAATAAGGGAAAAACCATACCCGTGGATTCTTTCCCATGAAGAAGGCGGTGTTAGGTGTGGTGCAGAAGAGCCCCAGTTCTGCCGACTGGGACAGCAGAACCCCTGAGGGGTGATGCCCACTTTGCCATGGTTAGCGCATCATCGCGTCTCTCTGGACTCATTCAGGTCCCCGCTTGAAAAATTAGGTGTGACGGGGTGACTGTGTAGGGACTCCCAATCTCTTAAAAGTCTATTGTGTAACATTTAGAGTGATTACAAATAAATATAATGAATTCTATAAATGGATACATTATAATTTACAATAGTTCTAGGTTATACAATTACATAACCTTACGAGCCATTTAACTTAAGGTTTATTTATTTATTTATTTATTTATTTATTTTGTGAGAGAGGGAGACAAAATGAGCATGGGGGGGGGAGAGAGAGAGAGAGAGAGAGAGAGCTCAGTCCCAAGCCTGATGTGGGACTCGATCCCACTATCCTGGGATCATGACCTGAGCCAAAATCAAGAGCTGGCTGCTCAAAGGACTGAGCCACCCAGGCACCCCAGGGCCATTTGACTTAAAGTAAGTTATATTGAAATTTTTTTTATTTCTGGAACTTGTATATTAGAAATTATTAAGTTTAAGTGTTAATACGCTTCTTTCTAAGACTCAAAAATCTACTTCAGGAAAAAAAAATGCCAACCTAGATTTTAAGTGAATCCACATTTACCTTATGTGCTTCAAGCCTACCATTCATGGACTGTAACCAGAAGCTTCCTGGACTCTATCACATTTAATCTAATCTAATTTAATTTAATTTAACTAATTTAATTTAATATTTAGTAGGCATTTTGAGTTTGGATATGTTCAAGCTGGACTACATCAGTAGGGGTCATCACAGTTTCTCTGTTACACTTACATAATTCCTTTAAAAAACAAGGAAACTTAAAGTTATCTGAAAGTGTATCTTACGCAGTCAAAATGTAGCTTTTAAGATGAAATGTAATCGAACCGTTAATGTATCTTACACAGGATATTGTCAAAGTCGAATTTTGTTACCAATTGTCAAAGCCATGTTCTTAGGAGCACATTAGGCATAGAAATCCACTGGGAGCAGAAGAAAACTATGACACTGAAAAGCCCATAATCCTGATGTATTTGTAACTCCCTGTAGCTCAACATATGCCTGCTGTGTAAGCCCAGAGACAACAGTCAGAAAAAGAAATGATTCGCTTTCTCCCCCTTCAAAACTCTCCGACAACGGATAGGCCAATTGAGTACTTACCAAGTTTTGAGTTCACATTTTAGAAAGTTATGAAACTGTGGCACATTCCCTTTGGTTATCAATTTCTCTTTCCCTGAACACCTACGATACCTACCCAAAGCTCGTTTGTTATTTGCATGTCTGATAAAGAACCTACTTATTTTATGAGACTTATTATATTTTGACTGCCAAAAATGATCGAAGTAGCTCAGTTTGGGTCGCAAGCCAAATCTTTTCATGATATGGAAGATAAACATAATTTTTAAAAAACGTCCTTGGTGGTAAGAAGTTGGAAAACCTTTAATATTGTCCAACTCCCTTATTTGATAAGTAATATAAACTTGGGTTCATACAGATAAAATGGCTTAGATTCAGAATACCCTACAGGGAGAGACCTGTGACCAGAACCCCAGATTTCCTGACGTGACAGACCTGAGTTCTTAATTCTGCATCTCCTAGAAGAAATAAAACCAAATTACTCTTTAAATGTGTCCCAAGACTGAGGATCTATCTCAGATTGCCTGAGTGGACTAACAAGACAGGTCAATGAAATGCAATGCTGATCTTAGACAGGGTCCTGGCCCGGAAAATGGGCACTAGTGAGACGACTATCATAATTGAATAAGAAGGTCTGGAGATTAGTTCATGGTACTGTATCCCTATTTCTTTTTTAAATGAAGCAGCTCATTTTCAATAGGCGTACAAAAGTATTTAATTCTTCAATCGCTAAGATTTTATGTAGCTTCAGCCAGTAATTAAAAAGACTCTGATGGTATTGGTTTACGTCTTTATAATTCAAAATGTATCCACATTTGCTATGAAGGTAGAGTGATGTATGGAGGACTGTTACTTCCTTCACCTGAGCAATGTCATTCCCCATCCAGTCAAGTTTTTGTGCGACTCCATTAACCTCAAACCGTAGTAGAATTCTTTGAAAAAAGCCATGCTCTGAGATAAAGCTTCCCACTGGCCCGAACTGGCTGGTCCCTACAAAGGTCTGAATTTGCTGAGAACTGGTTGGATCCACCCCAGATTCTCTGCTCACTTTGTCTTGTACTCTTCTGAGGGTTCACTTCCATCAATTATTAATTTGGTATTACCTAAGAGATATTATCTTAGTAGTTCTGCTAATTGTTAATGTGCTTTAGCAACAGGAGTCAACATTTCCCTTTTAAATATTTAAGTAACTTCTTTAGCCAATTCCCTAGCATAATCAAGTAAGTCATGTCTGCTGGCAAAACAGAAATACTTTATAAAAGGAAATACTGTAGAAGTAATCAAACCTGGAAGAGCCTTATGTCTGTTGACTTCATGTTTCAATAAGGCAGGGGACTGAATGCCCAAAGGTCAAGATGTATGTTGCAACTGGGGTATAGAAACGACTCCAGTCTACCTTCCGGGGGGCCCTGGCTTGGAGCACAGGCTTAAAGGAACCCTTAGCCAATTGTATCCCTCCTAGAGATATGGTTTTAGATTCTGATTTGTTCCAGAAACTTCCTACCCTATCTCATGAGTTCCTAGGTCTGCCTGGGGGTTTCTACATTCAGAAAACCAGTTGTTAGACCCCCCTGTCTAGAAAAAATGTCCGCTTCTCTATCAGGATCTACTGAAGATAGAATTCTAATCTGTATCAATGGTTAGGTTTGTTTTGTTTTGTTTTGTTTTTTTCTCTTTGAGGCTAATTTCACAAGAATTTTGTTTAAAACCATCAGTGGCACTTGTTGGGATGAGTACTGGGTGCGGTAGGTAAGCAATGAATCACGGGAAGCCACCCCTGAAGCCAAGAGCACGTTGTATACACTGTATGTTAGCTAACTTGAAAACAGATTATATTTAAAACATAAATGAATAAGTAAATAAATAATAAAACCGTCAGTAGACATTTTTGCTTCGCACCATATAAATTGGTGGTTGGGTTTATTTTTTAGTCGTGAATACTTTCTTATAAGAAGTTAGAGTCTCTGTAACCACTGCAAAACTTAAAGAACTTTGGCAGTACATAAATAAGTCATTTATATCATGTCTTATGGTAAAACTATGTAACTGAAACTCAGAAAGAAAAAAAAAAGGAAAAAAAGGCCTCTCACTTGTCAATCAGAAGTCGTTAAAACCTTCCATAGAACCCAAGAATGTTGTGCATTAACCTTGGGCTTTAATTCGGCTCTGACCCTAATCCTCTTGATTCTGTGATGTACAAGGTCACTGCGGCTGCAAGAAAAGGGAAAGTAAGAAAGACACCATTTGGGGAAACCCATTGTTACTCAAGGCCCCAACAGAAACGGCAGAGATGGAAACCTGTGGAAAGGAAAACCTAGACCTCCAAAAGCATACCATCCTGGTCCGGTTGACACAGGGACAGACTCACACATAAAATCAAGACTGGCCGGTTTGGGGCGTGAAGTGTCAGGGAGCTAACAGGGAAGCGTCTTCTATACAGACTGCTTTTTGAAAACCATGAAATGTATAATATTTTGAGTTGTGTTCATGTAAACGAGTTCCGTGTAAAAGCGGTCATGTGGGGGGAAAAGTGAACCTCCAAGTTTAACCTAGTACGTGGGGCACAAAAATGATGCATCTTCCACAGACAAAACCAAAGTCGGATTCACTTCCACCTGGATGGTTAGATGCGTACGAAGGAATTTCTTTACCTCAGGCAAATTCTTACAACTCATTGTCTTTCTTTACCCAAAACTCTCAACAAAGCTGGAGAGGGAAAAAGTAAAGACAGGCTCATTCAGGATGAATCAGTCTTCAGCTGTGATAAAAGGGCTGTCAAGACAGAGGAGAGAAAAGCCGTAACACTGAGGGGCGCCTGGGTGGCTCCGTCGGTTGAGCATCCGACTTTGGCTCAGGTCACGATCTCACGGTTCGTAAGTTCGAGCCCCACGTTTGGGCTCTGTGCTGACAGCTCAGAGAGATAGGCTCCGACAGAGAGGCTTCACTTACTAGCATACTCTCTAAACTCACCTTTGATTGTTCTTTTTATCAATTCTCTCCAGGCTCAAAATTGTTCTTAATAGACGCCCACTCTAGTCTGTCTTTCTTCAAACCTGCACCCGACTGATTTATAAATCAGGTAAAAGATAAATCTTGGGAGCACCTGGGTGGCTCAGCCGGTTAAGTGTCAGACTCTCGGTTTTGGCTCAGGTCATGGTCCCAGGGTCATGGGATCAAGCCCTGGGTCAGGTTCTGCACCGAGCATGGAACCTGCTTGGGATTCTCTCTCTCTCCCTCTGCCCCTCTTCTGCATAGCTCTCTATCTATAAAAAAAAAAAAAAAAAAAAAAAAAAAGAAAGAAAAGAAAAAAGAAAAAATTAAGGAGAATTTTGTAGTTCCATCAGTGGACGTAGATCTAGGACACATTCTTCCCTGAAAATGGGCATTCACACTCAGAACACAGGTGGAAAAATTTTGAGGAAAAACCACACTGAGATTTACAGCTCTCTCCCAACCAGGCTTAGAATTTAGGGCTATGACTTTATTTCATTATGTTGCAACATTGACACCTTTTTCCTCCCAAGCCCTGAAATACAGGTAACATAATCTTCTCACCTGCAAATAGATCTGGAATGAAAGAATTAATGAGAATTCATTAAGAGTAAGGACAACGGAAGTAAATAAATCACCAGGCAAAATTGTAACTACAAGGTCCTCCTCTGGCCGGTTTGCTTTATCTCGCTGACATAAGCAATGCCATTTTGACTTCTCTTCCATGTCCCCGAGATTCCCCCCATCTTTGGATGCTCCCATGGATTTAGGATAAATATTAGAGTAGTTTCCACCCAGGAAGCATATCCATACCAGACTGAAACAGTTAAAAACAGGCTTGTTTTCTCCAAGTTCTCTCATCCCAGCCTGGCTAGATGGCAATGTCCAGTGGGGTTGTAGGAAACAGACTGATCAGCTGCCTCCATCAGCCTGTTCCCTCAACCCTCTTGTCCCATCAGCAATTAATGACCCCCATGTGGGACTGTTACAGGAGCTGAAATAGAGCTTTGTTGTGTTCAGCTTGGGAATTTGGGGGTTATCTATTGCAATACTAACATAACCTTACCTAACAGATTTGCATTTGAATCCTAACTCTTCTGTTTACACTGTTTGATGCGCCATTAAATGACTCGAAGCCTCACTGAGCAGACAGGAGAAGATTCCCAGGGGAGAGATTGGGAATCCAGGCGGGAGGTCATCCCAGCTTTTTGGAATTACATCTAGCCTTGCAGGATACTTGAAGCTCTAAACATGTGTTTTTTGATCTCATTTTTGGTCATAATCAAGAAACAATGGAATCTCTGCAATCACAACTCATTTTCTCCTTTTATCCTGCTGCATCCTGAGCAATAAAAGGGGAATCTGAAGGCGAGGTTTGAAAGCAGAAAGCTGGGATTCATAAATTCACTACTAACAAGAAACGAATTGTGGCCAAAATGATAGGGAGTCACACAGTTTCCGATTCACAGGGCGCACCTGCATCAGAGAAGCGTATTTCTATCCCGGATGCACATAGATTGCTTTTGTGAATGTCACATGGCACAGCTTCTGAAGATGGAATCAGAAAACAAATTCAGGAAAAAAAAAAATGATTTCGGAAACATCTCTGTTTTTCTGGAGTTCTTCCGGGAGTAAATTAAAGCGTCAAGCTTTTATGATTTCGATCTGTTATTACAATTCATGTATACAGGTAATTCTCCTTCATTAAATGACACCTACAGGACAGGCCACTTTCTTAGAGAAGCGTCAACGCTGACATCCCTGCCACCCTGTGAGCACGTGTTCTTGGCTTGGGAAGAGACCCGCCCACCGCCCCGCCCCCTGTCCCCATGCGGGCGCAGAAGGGGCTGGGCAGTTCTGCGGAGAAACGGGTCAGGTGCAGGGGGCCTGTGGCTCCAGGGATTTCTGGGGGGGGCGGGGTTTCCACCCTCTGCGGGCTGCACACGTAACCCCAGAAGGTCAGGGACAGAAAGCCAATCACAGAAGGCCCAGGAGCCTTGGTGGGAGAAAGAAACGAACAGCGATCAGTTCGTTGGAGATGGAATCCGACGATCAGTTCGTTAACATTAAGCGGCGGCCTGTCACGCCCCTCATGCCATGCTGCTTCTGCCTTGGTCCCGCTCCAGCTTCCACAATACGGGCTTCGGGACCTGCCCTCGACCCTGACGCCCTGAGGTAGCCCAGACTCCAACCCCGTGGAGTCATTCTTTACCTTCTTAATTTTCTCAGACCCTGTGTGCAACCTGTTACCCAATCCTGTCCACATCACCTCCCAGATATATCCTGAACTGACCCCTTCACATTCCCAGCCCCCGGCTCAACGGTCCCACGTCCCAACTAGTCTGGTCCGAGGCACCAGCACCTCTTGCCTGGATTATTGCAATGGCCTTTTAGGAATTGCTGGGGTCTGTGCCTTAGGCCTACCTTCCTAGAGTCGATTCTCCACAAAACCAGGAGCCTTTAAATTTAAGGAAATGTCTCTCCTCTGACCAGCCTCCTACATTGGTTTCTATCTCATTCAGGGTAAAGACAAAGTCCTTAAAAAGGGCTCCAAAGCCCTGTCCCGGGGGGAGGCCTGAATCTTGGGGACCTCTCCTCCTGCTGCCCTCCCTCCTGATAGTTCCACTCACCTCCTCTGCCGTCCACAGCACCCTCCAGACTCCCAGCTTGCAGTCCCGGCCTGGCTGCCATCTGTGCCCAGAATGTTCTTTCCCGCATCAGCCACACCCTGTTCCCACCCGTCCTTTAACCCTCTCTATCCACGCACTGTGCTTTATCTTTCCCTTAGGGCCAAACGCTTTACTCGGTAGCTATTGAAGGCTTTCACAGTTGGCTCTTTGCAGGCGCGTAAGGCTGTGGTCCACAGACCCGTGTTTTACGCCAAGAGGAGGGCGATCCCTGCTCTATGCTGTCAGGTGAGTAGCAGCAATTTGAAAGTAGCCATTTACATCCTATAACAACAGTTTGCATATTTCCCTCAGGTTGTGTTCTTGCTTGCTTTGTTTCGCAGGCAGGTGAGGAGAGGGGACAGGAGTGAGACTGTCCTCTCTCTGTCTCCTATGAACAATGGCATGTTAGTCTCCTGGAAAGCTTTATGAAGTTTGAAATATTAGGTGTGATATGCTTGGGCTGTCGGTTTGGGTTTTTTGTTTGTCTTTTTTTTTTTTCTTTTCTGTCACTGCGTAGTGGTGATGGTTGTTTTGTTTTGCTTTGCTTTTAATTTAATTTAGTCAGCCGCCAGGTGACATTCATCAGGCACGGCGGGACCCAAGTGAGACAGTGGGGGTGCCCGGGCCACCAACATGCTGCAAGGCCACGTTGCTGGCCTGCTTCCCACACAAAAGCTGTGCCGTGGATGATCAATAACATCCTGATTGGGGAGGAAGTTCTGGCATCGAGCCTCCCGAGGAAGGAGGAGGCAGACACAGAGCAAATGATGATTCTTTCCTGATAGAATTCTCCACGAGTAAATCTCCCTTCCCATTTATTAGCCAACCGTCTGTGACAGGTGGGTCAGGAGGGAGAGGAGAGATGTGTGATTAAATTCCGCTTTTCTGGCAACATCGAATCATTACATTGTTACATTATTAAAGCCGAACTCGCTCCAGGAGGCTCCTCCTTTAAAATGTATACACCGTTAGTACATTCGCGTGAATTATTCATCAGGAGCTTTATGAAATACTTTGGGCCGAATGGAATTGAGCTAGAAGGTAAGGCGAGAGAGAGAGACAGAGACTCAAGCCCAAAGGCCAGTGGGTGGAGGCCCCCCAAACCCAAAGAGCCGAGCAGAGGGGGCGCTGCCCCGCCTTGGAACGGATGAACGACTTAGATCCCAGAAACGGTGGCTTTGTCCAAGAGCGGCGGCCCAGGAGGTTTTTCCCTGCTACCTCTCAGTGTTACTTTCAGAGTGTAGACGCCTCAGCCCTCGGTGACCCCGTTGATGAGTGCTCCCAGCGGCCATCTCCCTCCTGTTGGCACCGCAGGGAGTGAAAATCAAACCAACTCTACCCACTGGGCCCGTGCGGAAACTCGGGTGGGCGTCGAGCCTCCCGCCTGATTGTTGCCCCCGGGGTCGCCCCCATGGGTCTCCTGCGCGATGTGTGTCTGACACGGGGACACCGCGTTCCCAGGGCACGCCAGCACACGGTGGCCTCACTCAGCCACCAGAGGAGTGAAGGGGGCAAGGAATGTGACCACGGAGAGCTCAGGCCTTCCTCCCAAGGTCACCGAGTCCAGACAGCCCCAAGGGGAAAGCGTTGAGAAGCAGCGTCACCACGTTCAAGCCCTGTGAATATTCACCCTGAAGAATAAAGAGGAGTTGCTATTGTTACTGCTTCTCTAAAGACAGATGGAGGGGGCGCCTGGGTGGCTGGGTCAGTTGAGCGTCCGACTTTGGCTCAGGTCATGATCTCACAGTCCGTGAGTTCGAGCCCCATGTCGGGCTCTGTGCTGACAGCTCGGAGCCTGGCACCTGCTTCTGATTCTGTGTCTCCCTCTCTCTCTGAGCCCACACCCCCCCCACCCCCCACTCATGTTCTGTCTGTCTGTCTGTCTCTCTCTCTCTAATATAAATAAAACATTAAAGTTTTTTTAAAAAGGAACGAAAAAGAGGGGCGCCTGGGTGGCTCAGTCGGTTGAGCGGCCGACTTCAGCTCAGGTCACGATCTTGCGGTCTGTGAGTTCGAGCCCCGCGTCCGGCTCTGTGCTGACAGCTCAGAGCCTGGAGCCTGTTTCGGATTCTGTGTCTCCCTCTCTCTCTGCTCCTCCCCTGTTCATGCTCTGTCTCTCTCTGTCTCAAAAATAAATAAACGTTAAAAAAAAATAAAGGCAGATGGATGACCTTTGACTTCTGGACATAGAGATTAAGCACTTTGCCAGTTAAAATAAAAAGTAGAGTTTTTAACTTAAAACCAATCTAAAAAGGGGAGCCTGGTGGCTCAGTCAGTTGAGTGTCTGATTCTTGGTTTCGACTCAGGTCGTGATCTCAGGGTTTCGTGGGTTTCAGCCCCGCATCAGGCTTTGCACTGGCATTGCGGAGCCTGCTTGGGACTCTCTGTCTCTCTCTGTCTCCCTCTCTGTCCAACCCTCATTTGCACTGTCACTGTCCCTCTCAAATAAATAAACTAAGAAAAAAAAAAAAATCTAAAAAAATGTGATGTGTAATACCTGAAGACCTCTGGGGTGTGTTACTAAAAGGTATGATTTGTTGCCTCCCTCTCGAGCTCCAAGAACGTGCTAACATACTCCCTAATACCTAATTATTCTTATTCTTATTCTTATTCTTATTCTTATTCTTATTACTACTATTATTATTGCATAAAGAACAAAAAACCTTCACTTAATCATTTTTTTTTTTCCAGAAAAGAATGTTGTCACCATATTGTTTAAAAAGTGCTTGCTTACTCTAGTAGAGATAAATGGATTTCTGTTTCAAATGAAAGTGAATGGAGGGGCGCCTGGGTGGCTTAGTCGGTTAGAGCCTGGAGCCTGCTTCGGATTCTGTGTCTCCCTCTCTCTCTGCCCCTCCCTCACTCATGCTGTGTCTCTCTCTGTCTCTCAAAAATGAATAAACGTTAAACAAATAATAATAAGAAGAAAGTGAATGGAAACGTTAACTATTACAAACAAACGATGCCCTCAGCTCTAAAGATTTGTCCATCCCTACCGTTATTCAGGGGTTCCCAGACTGACCTAATTTCCAGTAATTTCTGGGGCAAAAAATTTCCAAAAAGTTCTGGGGGTTTTCTCTATGGGAAAACAGCAGACGCACACACTTACAGCTCAGCACGTTCCTCTGGGGGACATCTACTGCCCTGCCCGAACCTTTGTTTCTCTCCTGGAAGGCAAGTCTTACAGCATTGGTATCGGTCTCTCTGTCTACAAATGGCAGCCACTAATTTTAATCACGGTTTGACAGGTGGCTTTTTGCAATTCAGACCTGCCCGTCTCTGGTTCCCCTGCTCTGGGAACTTCATTACCATCATGCCCCAGCACACTCTGTCTTACACAGTATTTTACCTTTCATAGGAAAAAGTACCCCTTCATCACAGCCTTATTTGCCTGGTTTATTGACCTGACTTCTGCTCGGGAGGCTTTGCACTCTGGCAATTTTCCAGGCTCAAAACGCATCCTGCTTCATCCATAGGAATGAATCTCCAAAGGACTGGTCCTGCCCCAGGAGGGAGCAGCCTGGGGGTAATGGAAAAGTACGGGAAATCTCAGCTTTCCAGGACGCAGGTCAGACTAGCCAGTTCCAAAGTTAGTAATTTTACAAGGACAGAATAAAGGATATACACACTCCACCCCCACCCCCCACAATTGGTCATAAAGACAAGCAGGCTTCCCTAAGTCACCCCCAAAACCACATGATTTCAGGCTGGACAAGACACCTAGAGACAAGGCCAGCTTTGCTCCTGGTTGATTTGATGGGTGCTGGAAAGGCCACTGTACAGACACAACTAGCTGCCTAGCCAGTGTCTTTCTACACTTTTCCCATGGTCACAGGGCCCTGAATTTGTTTGGGGCAATGGTATACTCAGCTAAAAGATTCCAAAGAATCTAACCTTCCTTGATTTTAATTTCTAGCCAGTGATTTATTTTGGGAAAATATGAAAATACACTAAAAACGGGCACATATGTTTAAAGCCTTTTTGTACTTCCTCTCTTCCTCTCTGCTTGGAACGCAGTGAGATGGCTAGAGCTCTAACAGCCACATTGGACCCCGAGGTAAACTTGAGAATGTCAGCTTCTGGCTTAGAATGTCAAACAGAAAGATGGACAGAGTTTGGTTCCCTTTAGCCTAGAAGTTAGCAAAACAGTTTTGGACTTTCTACTTTTATAATTTTTTTAAGTATTTATTTATTTACTTATTTATTTATTTATTTATTTATTTATTTATTTATTTATTTTTGAGAGAGACAGACAGAAGGAGTGCAAGTTGGGGAGAGGCAGAGAGAAAAGGAGACACAGAATCTGAATCGGCTCCAGGCTCTGAGCTGTCAGCACAGAGCCCGACTCGGGGCTCGAACTCACCAACTTCGAGATCATGACCTGAGCTGAAGTCAGATGCTTAACCGACTGAGCCCCCCCAGGCGCCCCTCCACCATCTTAATCATGTTCAACCCTGGCAAGCTCACTGGCCAGTCCACATAGTTGGTTTTGGGCCTCCTCTCTTATCTGTTTAATCCAAGCCTCCAGCCTCCTACAATCACCTCATCCACGGCGTTTTAAGGGGATCGACAATCCTTTTGTGTAAGAGTCTGTTGATGTGCTCCACAGACAAACAGCTTTCACATCAATAACTGCTGGAGACTTAAGGCACAAGCCCTTTTGGTTCTTCTTACACTATCCCTATGAGAGGCGCATCTGAAAGCGAAATCCACATATTAGTCTCCAGAGGAAACTATTTTTCCAAAGCTGCATTCCAACTGGGGAAGGATATCTATCCCCTTCCAGCCTCCTGAAGACTTTTTGTCCCGAATAAAGGGTGGGGAAAAGAGTCAACTGGGATCAGGGCTTCAAGGAAGGAAATGGAGAACACTTCAGTCAGTGAAGGGAGTCGGGAAAGCTGAACTGTAGAGAGACACTTGTGAAGGTCACAGCCCTGAGACACAGGCCGACGGAAGCTGATGCTTGATCACAGATCATAGCACGCCCTCCCCTCCCCGAAGCCTTCGCTCCACACGAACAGGTTTTCATGCCGCCACGGAATATTCACCAAGATAGACCACGTTCTGGGCCACGCCACACCCAAGGACAAAATGAAAGGTGCGGAATACACACACAGTCTGCTCTCAGGCCACAGAATCAAACTAAAGGAAAAAAATCAGTTAACAGAAAGATAGCTGGATAACCCTTCAAACGTTTGGAAATTCAACAGCACACTTCCAAGTAAGCCAAAGTCGAAGAAGAAGGAGGTGCAGGAGAAGAAGAAGGGGCAGGAGAAATTTTTAAAATATTTTGAATTTAATGAGAAGGAAAAGATAGCATTAAAATTTGGGATGCAGGGAAAGCAGTTCGCAAGAGGGCAATATATAGCACTCCGTGCACATGTTACAAAAGAAGAAAGAGCTAAGCTTGCACTTTAGGAAACTAGAGAAAAGAGACCAAAAGAATCAGAAAAGAAATTATTTAAAAAAAAAAAAAAAAAAAAAAGAGTAGAAATTCACATGCAATGAAAACAGGAAAACCATGAAGACACCAAAAAACCCCAAAAGTTAGTTTTTGAAAAGGTCAATTAAATGAATAAACCTCTAGCCAGTCCAATGGTGAATTAAGGCAAGACACAAATGACCAGTTTCTGAAATGAGACAGAGGTCATTAATACTGATTTCATGGATTAAAGAATAATAAAAGAGTACTATGAATAACTGTATGCCAACAAATTTGATATTTTTAAAAATTTTTTTAAACGTTTATTCATTTTTGAGACAGAGAGAGACAGAGCATGAATGGGGGAATGTCAGAGAGAGAGGGAGACACAGAGTCCGAAACAGGCTCCAGGCTCCGAGCTGTCAGCACAGAGCCCGATGCGGGGCTAGAACTCATGGACCGCGAGATCGTGACCTGAGCCGAAGTCGGACGCCCAACCAACTGAGCCACCCAGGCGCCCCAACAAATTTGATATTTTAGACTAAATGAACCAAATTCTTGAAAAGCACAAACTGCCAAAACGTAAACAACAAAAAATTGATAACCTGAGTAGCCCATACTTATTAAAGACATTGAACCCATAATTAATAACATTTTAAAACAGAGACCGCTGGGCTCAAATGGCCTAACTGGTGGATCCTACCAAACATTTAAGAAAAAAATGATACCAATTCTCCACAATTTCTTATAGATTATCCTAGTCCCAAAAACCAGATAAAGACATGACAGAAAGGAAACTAGGAAAGGAAACCGATACCTTTTCTGAACACAGATGCAAAAATCCTCAACACAATATTACCCATTTGAACCCCACATTTTTAAATTTTTTTTTAATTTTTTAATGTTTATTTACTTTGGAGAGAAAGAGAGACAGAGAGAGAGAGAGAGAGAGAGACAGAGAGTAAGCAGGGGAGGGGCAGAGAGTGGGATTTATTTCAGGTATGAAAGGCTGGCTAAACATTAAAAAAATCAATCAGTGTAACCAACCACATGAACAGGATAAAGAATAAAAATCATCAGATCATAGGGCACCTGGGTGGCTCAGTTGGTTAAGTGTCTGATTTCGGCTCAGGTCGTGATCTCGGGGTTCATGAGTTTGAGCCCTGCATTGGGCTGTTTGCTCTCAGCAGAGAGCTCACTTCAGATCTTCTGCCCTTTCTCTCTCTGCTCCCCGCCCCTCTATCTCATACATAAACCTTAAAAATATCATCTGATCATATAAATTGGTACAGGAAAAGCATTTGAGTAAATACACATCTAATCATACTAAAAACCCTCAGAAAACCAGGAATAGTTGGGAACTTCCTCAACTTGATACATATCTTTTTTTTTATGTTTATTTATTTTTGAGAGAGAGACAGAGCGTGAGCAGGGGAGGGGCAGAGAGAGAGAGGGAGACAGAATCCGAAGCAGGCTCCAGGCTCTGAGCTGTCAGCACAGAGCCCGAACCATGAGATCATGACCTGAGCTGAAGTCTGACGCTTAACCAACTGAGCCACCCAGGCGCCCCATCAACTTGATAAACAACACATATAAAATTCCTGAAAAATGCAGATTTTAAAGCTCTTACAGGGAGTCCTTGAACAGCTTCCCCCAAGAGGAATACCCAGGAAAAGATAGACAAAAGAGGCTAATTAAAGCCAAGTAGAAATAAAGCTGATGGGTGCCTGAACTGGGAGGGCCAGGGGATTTCAGTAGTTTGAGTCCCTAAGAACCACACGTGGCTAGAAAGTGGCAGAAATTGAAGCCATCTTTGGCTCATACAATTAGAGCTTTCTTATCTACAGGATGAGGAGATGAAGTTTTAGTCAACAGGACCAAAGCCTAGAAGAGGCGTATACACGATCACTAAAAAAAAACAACACAAAACAAAACAAACACAAGAGCAAGTAACCTATTGCCATCAATTTTCAGGCGCGGTTTGTGGAAAGACAGGTCCCACGCATTCCATCACGTTAGATGTCAGGATTGTGTGACATCTGATCTGCTTACTTGGAGAGTGTCTACACCCACCACGAACACTGCATTCAGTGCGTGCGCACCGATCTCAGGGAGGTCCCATATTTGACGTGCATGACTAGGACTCATTACGGACGTTACACATTAAAGGAGGCAAAACTTTATGCAGCGTGTTAGTTTTAGAAGGACCGAGAGTCCCTGCACACCCAAACTTATGTCAGCATCAGAATGACCTATTGGGCTGGTCAAACCATGGATTGTGGGTTCCCACCCCAAGATTCCCGAATCAGTAGATGGGGCTGGAGAATTTGCATTTCTGACGAGTTCCAGGTGAAGATGAGTAGTCCCAGAGCCCTAATCGTCACTGTTTTGTGTGTGTGTGTGTGTGTGTGTGTGTGTGTGTGTGTGTGTTTTATGTTTATTTTTTTTGAGAGCGCGAGCGCACGTGCACGAGCAGGGGAGGGGCAGAGAGGGAAGGAGACAGAGGATCCCAAGCAAGCTCTGAGCTGACAGCACAGAGCCCAGCGCGGGGCTCGAACTCACGAACGGTCAGATCTTGACCTGAGCTGAAGCCGGAGGCTTACCCGACTGAGCCACCCAGGCACCTGCCACGGTTTTTGACTAAAGGCGGAGAGGGAGCTTCAAAAAGAACACCATGCCAGCCCCAGAGAGGGTACCCTGTTGAAAGCAGAGTAAACCAGAGTGCCTGATACCAAATCGTTTACCATTTGATATATTTCAAGTGCCTCGTTATCTACTTCACTGGATTCTAACAGACTTGAAGTAGTTGGTATTTGGCCCGTTGGCTCAAGAAGTAAATGATTCAGACTTCCAAGGGGCGAAGCCAGTTTGGCACTGAAAATAACGACAACGAGGGCTTCCGGCCACAGGCAATTCTGATGTTACTTGCAATGTCTGTTGAGGTTTGGGCCCCATTTGCCGCGGGAGATTACAATGCGTCAATCACACTACGGTTCCCGTTATTTGTTTTCATCGCCCTCCAAGCTGGACTTTTTCTGATCTGTAGAACAGAGAGCTAGCAAACTGGTGTGATTTGCAGCCATCACATTTATGCTGATTTTTTTACACAACAGAAAACTAAGGCAAGAGAACTAAAGGACTCATTCCGGAAGCTGAGGTTACTCTTTAGTCAGAGAGAAAACATTTGTTAGATGACTTTACACAGTCGGCCGACTTCAACGCAAGAACATGAGTTTCTTAGGGAGACATGTTTTGTTTTGTTTTGTTTTTCCTTTTTTCCTTTAAACTGGGAGAACATAGGGGTATTCCTTTGCACTGTGAGCGTTTTCATAAGAAACTGCGAAGATGCAGATTATTCGATTCAAAAATCTCTTAGTAAACTACATCATAATCTGGATTGGAGGCTCTCTCCTCCACTGTTGACATAAATGGGTGGTTACTACCCCGATCCAGCTAGAATGTAAGGCATGTCTCAAGGCTTGTGCTACAATGGAATCATTTCTTGGCCAAGATGCCACAGCCACATTCACATTTGATGAGGCACAGTTAAATTATTTTTAATGTTTATTTATTTTTGAGAGAGAGAGAGCACGAGCAAGGGAGGGGCAGGGAGAGAGAGAGAGACAGACAGAGACAGAGACAGAGAATCTGAAGCAGGCTCCAGGCTCTGAGCTGTCAGCACAGAGCCCGACAGGGGACTCGAACTCACGAGCCGTGAGATCCCGTCCTGAGCCGAAGTCAGACACTTGACCAACTGAGCCACCCAGGTGCCCCTTACGAGGCACATTTAAAACGATGTCCCCAAAGCAGATGAAAGCTCCAAGGTAAGGGGGTCAGACGTTTTGCTAATAGATGAAGACAGACATGAGGTTTCTTTCTCCTCCTGCTCAATATGAAAAAAGATCGCTTGTTGCCCAAGTGGACCCACAGAGGCAACCCGCAGAAAGAAAGAGGCTGAGAGAAATGAGGAAGGAAAGAAGGAAACAAGGGAGGGGTGGAGAACAGAACAGGAGAGCCCCTGAGTGGGAACGAAACTTGATGGCACAGGGTTTCAAGATACACCTGCTTTGAGCTCCTTGTCCACACCGCTAAATGCTCTGACCCCAGGCTTTGTTATTTTACTGTTCTTCACGTCATCCAGCGGCTCCCCAAATATATGTTGGGTTGGGAGTGAAGCCTAGGGATGAAAGGGGTGGGGAGAAAGAAGGACTTCCAGAATGAATGACAGAGATGAACCACGATTGCCTGTGGGGCTGGCTGGCTGCCACCATGACAGTTGCTCATTTTTTTCTTTGTGAAAAACAAACAAAATCTCCCGATTCACCCGCCACCTGGAGTCTCAGAATTTATCACCGGTTATGGTCTAAGATCTGTGGAGTCAGGGGAGAACACAATAACCAGGGAGCTCATTCCCTGAGATGATTTCGTCGGTTTTAAGTCCCGTTGGCTCAGTGCTGTGGAAGGGGTAAGAGGCCACCCTCCGCGACCGAGTCGCCCGAGACCTCAGGGGGCAGCTGCGGAAATCGGAGGTGAAGGGGTGATCGGGACCAGCGTCGCACCATTGCCACGGCTGTGACTCTGAGGACGGGGCTGCTGACCCAGAGGTCAAGCTAAGGGAGGAGCTCAGAGGGAAAACACCAAGCCAGCTGGTCTAACGCCCTCGCCCTCGGTGCATCCAGGAGGATGTCACAGAGCCTCCCACAGAGAGGGCTCTGCCTCCCACCCTAATGTGACAGCTGACTCAGGTTAACCCCCCAAGGCAAGAGAATTACTTCTTTTTTTTTTTCCAATATGAAATGTATTGTCCAATTGGTTTCCATACGACACCCAGTGCTCCTCCCAACAGGTGCCCTCCTCCATGCCCATCACCCACCCTCCCCTCCCTCCCACCCACCCCCGTCAACCCTCAGATTGTTCTCAGGTTTTAAGAGTCTCTCGTGATTTGGCTCCCTCCCTCTCTTTTTTTTTTCCTTCCCCTCCCCCACGGTCTTCCGTTAAGTTTCTCAGGATCCACATAAGAGTGAACGCATATGGTACCTGTCTTTCTCTGGATGACTTATTTCACTTAGCATCACACGCTCCAGTTCCATCCGCGTGGCTACCAAAGGCCAGATTTCATTCTTTCTCATGGCCACGTAGTATTCCATGGTGTACGTAAACCACGATTTCTTTATCCGCTCATCAGTCGATGGACACTTAGGCTCCTCCCATAATTTGGCTGTTGTTTCTTACAATGAGGATAAGCTCCCAGGGCAAAGTAGCTCGTTGACCTTCTAATTACGGGGAGCAAACCACACCGCGCTTAAGAAGGGGGACATATAAGGGCACATTATTAAGAGATTAAATAACAATAACTATTAGCACCTGTAACCTAAAGACGCCACAGGGATGGATACACAATCAGTCTCCTTCATAGGCTGCAGTTGAGGGCAGGTGAGGGATTCTAAGGAAGCCCAACTCTTAAGGAACAAATTTCATTGCCTAATAAACATATTGAAGGGAAACAGGTAAAATGGAAACAAGTACGTTATCTTCCCGAGAAAACAGAGTCAAATGACTACCGACATTGCTACGATTATGCAGTGGAACCACTTAGGGCTTCCGGCGGTGTAACTGCGTAACCAACCCTCCAAACAACCCTGTCTGAAATATGAAGTCTTTTGCAGACAAGTCCTTTGCAAGGGGCTACAATTCATTTACTGACAAATGACAGCAACCCGTAGACAAAGGAGTCCACAACTGGCAACTGAATCACGGCTACAGGTTGCTTTGGGGAATACAACAAAACTTCTCCTCGCCTTTTGGCCCGATTTCCTCTCCTGGAGAAAGCGATTCCCATATTTTCTGGTGATACCGACAGAGACATAATTTTAAACACAACTTAATATGAGAACTGCACGAAGCAAGCTTAAATCTAAATCCTGAATTAATATCACCTTGATTTTAGACTCTGAAATTGGTGCTTTGCGGGGACAGACAGGTGAAGACACTGGTTTTCCCAGGCTGCGGCTGGTGGTGTTTTCCTGGGGAGGTGGGGAGGGTCCACGCCGTAGGACCTGGAATTGGAGAATGAATCAGAGAATACCCTTGTGCTTTTCTGAGTAATCCCGGCCCTTTCCGCCTGGGCCACCTAGCCCATCTGGGGACCCCTGGGGGAGAGGCTTGTGGGCCACCGTCCGCTTTCTCACTGGGCTCCTGAGTCGGCCGCCCTGGATGCCCTGCGTGGCTTACCCCACAATGACCTCCGGACAGGGAGCAGAACAGAGAGGTGTGTCTGCCCCTCGGCGGGCTGGGAGAGCTCAGGGGAGCCTGGTGTGTGCCCTCCCGGGACTGTCAGGGTGGCTTGGACTGTCCCGCCGTAGCCCACAGACCTTTATTCCAGACCAGGGAGCCCCTCTGATGAGGGGCTGGCATCTGGAGGCGGGGGCAGCAGGACAGCATCCTGTGGCTGGCGCCACCTCCTGGAAGTTGGGGGGGTTGCCTCTGAGGAGCTTAAAAAAATACCACCTTGAACCCTGGGACAGAAAGGCGTGGGGGTGCACCGCCAGGAGCCTCAGGGCACCCACGAGGGGCCCCCGTGAGAGGTTTGGCGGGGGGAACCTCTTTAGCAAACAGACGGGGATTTCTTCCTTCCTTTGTGGCAATTTACCCCTCTCTTCCCAATGAGATCAGGCTGACCCGCCACGTGTGGTGTGGCCGCGTTCCCGGCAACCTCCTCCACCGAAGCCACGTTGGGAATTTCAGGATCCTAAGGAGGGCGCCGCGCCCTTTGGTTCGCATGCGGTGGTGCGCGAAGGAGGCCCCCCGGGGCCCCGGGAGCTAATCTCGTGTATGCATCCCTTTGCCTGCAGCTCTGGGCTCAGAGGCGTCACTCCCACAGCTTGAGACCGAGTCCAGGGCGGGGATTTACGCACCGAGATCGGCGTGGGGCACCTGGGAGGCTCCGGCCCCGGAGCGTGGGACTCGGTTTCCACTCAGGCCATGATCTCACGGTTGGTGAGTCTGAGCCCCTCTGTGGCGATAGCACGGGGCCTGTTTTGGTTTCTTTCTTTCTCCCTCTCTCTCTCTCTGCCCCTCCCTTGCTCGCTCTCTTTGTCTCTATCAAATGAATAAACTTAAAAAAAAAAAAAAAAAAAGATGTAGGCAAACACTGAAAATCACCCCTGTCTGCCTTCGCCTCTCTTTGCTTGCTTGCTTGCTTTCTTTCTTTTGCTTTCTTTCTTTCTCTTTTTCTTTTTCTCTTTCTTTTGCTTTCTTTCTTTTTTTCTTTCCTTTGCTTTCTTTTTCTTTCTTTCTTTGTTTCTTTATTTTGCTTTCTTTCTTTCTCTTTTTCTTTTTCTTTCCTTCTTTCTTTTGCTTTCTTTCTTTCACTTTCTTTATCTTGCTTTCTTTTTTTTCTTTTGCTTTCTTTCTCTCTTTCTTTTGCTTTCTTCCTTTCTCTCTTTTGCTTTATCTCTTTCTTTCTTTTGCTTTCTTTCTTTTGCTTTCTTTCTTTTCCTTTCTTTCTTTCTTTTGCTTTCTTTCTTTTGCTTTCTTTCTTTTTTCTTTCTTTTGCTTTCTTTCTTTCTTTTTGCTTTCTTTCTTCTTTTTACTTTCTTTCTTTTACTTTCTTTCTTTTGCTTTCTTTCTTTCTCTTGCTTTCTTTTTTTCTTTTGCTTTCTTTCTTTCTCTCTTTCTTTTGCTTTCTTCCTTTCTCTCTTTTGCTTTATCTCTTTCTTTCTTTTGCTTTCTTTCTTTTGCTTTCTTTCTTTTCCTTTCTTTCTTTCTTTTGCTTTCTTTCTTTTGCTTTCTTTCTTTTTTCTTTCTTTTGCTTTCTTTCTTTCTTTTTGCTTTCTTTCTTCTTTTTACTTTCTTTCTTTTACTTTCTTTCTTTTGCTTTCTTTCTTTCTCTTGCTTTCTTTTTTTCTTTTGCTTTCTTTCTTTCTCTCTTTCTTTTGCTTTCTTCCTTTCTCTCTTTCTTTTGCTTTCTTTTTCTTTCTTTCTTTCTTTCTTTTTGCTTTCTTTCTTTCTTCCTTTTGCTTTCTTTCTTTCTTTTGCTTTCTCTCTTTTTTCTTTCTTTCTTTCTTTCTTTCTTTCTTTCTTTTGCTTTCTCTCTTTTTTCTTTCTTTCTTTCTTTTTTTTCTTTCTTTCTTTCTTTTGCTTTCTTTCTTTCTTCCTTCCTTTTGCTTTCTTTCTTTCTTTTATTATTATTATTATGTTACCTTTTTTTTATGGAAAGCCAGTTCACAACAGCTGGCTGCATGTCTGCACCTCCTCGTGCATCATGGAGATGCTGGTGGCTTCTCACCAAAGGGGGGCTTGGATGGGATGCAGAACAGACAACTAAAGAAGCAAGACAATGTGAATAGTTTGAAAGCAGCTGGGAGACAGAGACCACGGATGGAGGGGTCCTTCAGGGGACAGGGACAATACCTTACAAGGAGATGAGCATGATCCAGGCAGAGACGGGAGGGAAGGGCTTTGGGGCAAAGAACCCGGCAGGACTATCTGTGCTCGGTGTATTTCTGGAAGCAAGGGTGGATTGATTGCCCGAAGTAAGGACAAGCCAATGCAGGACAGAGAAGCCACCTAACTGGGTGTTTTCTTTGATAGAGGTTACACTCAAAAGAGACATCAGCATTTATTGAGCAACTGTTATATGCCAGGTACTCTGCTATACGTCAGGAATACAGTGGTATGAAGGCACACATAATCCCTGCCTTCATGAGAGGCAGTTCATAGAATATTTAGTTATAAATGATTCAAAAATTACAAGGACACAATATGTCCTCATGAAACGGCCACTGACTTCCTGACCCAGCATGTCGTCATTTTCCTCCAGAGGACACACAGAGGTTGTAGATGGAACCACACAGTGGGGACCCAAGAGAAGAAGCCAAGAGACCCCACCCCGCCAGGTAGCCTGGCTCACCCAGCACGGGCTGCATCTTTTTGGCGAGTTGACTTTCTCAACATCCCCTTCCTGTTCTTGAAAATGGGTCTAGGGGCGCCTGGGTGGCGCAGTCGGTTAAGCGTCCGACTTCAGCCAGGTCACGATCTCGCGGTCCGTGAGTTCGAGCCCCGCGTCGGGCTCTGGGCTGATGGCTCGGAGCCTGGAGCCTGTTTCCGATTCTGTGTCTCCCTCTCTCTCTGCCCCTCCCCCGTTCATGCTCTGTCTCTCTCTGTCCCAAAAATAAATAAACGTTGAAAAAAAAATTAAAAAAAAATAATAAAAAATAAAAAAAAAAAGAAAATGGATCTAATGAGATCTACTTTGCAGAACTATGGTGAAAATAAGCCATTTGTGACTTGTACTGCACGTTCCTGAAATATGTGAGTGACTCAATACATTATAGCTGCTAGTGCTCGTGAGAGCAATGTTCCCCATCACTTTAGTGTCCGGGGAGCCTTCAACCAACAGAGCAGAGGGAGGACGAAAACGGGATCAGATCGAGGGATTATCTGTCCACATGACTTAAGCCAAGATTGAGGTCCGGTCCAGGTAAGAGGACTTGAGCTTTAATTAAGGTCTTATTTCAGGAAGGACTTCTTGGGGACTGGGGCAGACTGCCTCTTTCCTGTTGGTTAACACTGGCAAGAGGAAAATGGGTATTTATTTTCCTGCACGATTGTAGAACTGAGCCTGATAAGTCTTCTGAGAATTTTCCAGATTACAGCACAAAGATAAGACCTTACTTAAGGTCTTTAACATCCATCCCTGGATGTGCTGACTGTTCCAGGAGCAACTCACTGACCTGAATGAATGTTTTATTAAAACTGTCCCCAACCACCTTGTTGGAAGAAATTGTGCCTAAGGAAGCATGGTTTTATACGCTTTCTTATGAACTCATGAAAGGAACAAAGGATGATATATGAGGCACAAATAAAAAAATTGATGAGAAAAAGTCCAGGAGTCAGGTCTCACTTTATGGAAGCCGTGAAGAGGTAAGGGTCAGAACATAGAAAACTCCATTTTTTTCCTATTGATGTGGCTTTTCTGTCGCTCTGCAATGCTTCCTTCTTAATACTTTCACAGCTACCTACGCTAATTTTTAAAAAAATATGGTCTATTAAAATCCTTTTGTAAACCTCAGACCCCAGTGGTTCCTGCAGAGGATTGGTATGGAAACACAGTGAGAGTTTCCAGACGAGCCCCAGGTACACTTGGAGGAGACTTTGTGAAGCCTTTGAAACCAGCTTCGCATAAATCTTTGTCTCAAAATTCTGAGCATGTTGCCCATACTGTGTTTTATTTTTGCTGAGCATTGCACCATGGACATTGGCACGTTATTAAATGCTCTCTGAATATCCCCCAAAGCAGACAAATCAAGCTGTCCGACGACTTACTAGTCATCAGGCCACACCTTTCTCAAGACCCGCAGAACCAGAAGACTAACTGGTGGGCTGAGGTCTGGCCAGTTCCTGAGTCAAAGACTCTGCTACTCCCATGGGGAGGGCTCTGGAAATTGCCATGGTGCCCTAAGCATATGGCTCAGCATGGCCCAGAAGAGAGTGCTGGGTCCTCATGGAGCCACTAAACTGCACCTTCCCTCTTATCCTGGAAACAGTTTCCAGTTCACCCACTCGGTCAATGAAGGTTATGCTGTGATGTCCTGATGAGCACATTACACCCCCACCCACCCCGAATGTGAAGCAGCCCATGCTAAGCAGCACCCACTCATTGTCCTGCTCAGCTCTTGGTGTCCCTGCCCCCAAGGCTCCAGATCCAGATTCTGGAACCCACCCGCCCCTGGAGCTGGCCACGTGGCCACGTGTCCCGAGACACTCTGCAGCTGGCTGATTTCATTCCTGCCTTTACTCATCAGGAACCTGTTGGCCCGGAGACGCCCCTTTCCCAGATCCCCCTTCTCTGCCAGCTCACGCTGCTGGGTCCCTGCATTCTCAGAGGAAGCCCACACAGGTCAGGCCATTGGACCCAGTCACAAAAGCAAGGCCCTAAGAAGGTCCCTAAAAGAGTCAAGGCAGCTGCATCATGATGGGCAGCGGCGTGGAGGGTGGGAGTAGTCACTGCCTTGGCAGAGGCAGGTGGGGCGAGAGAGAGAGATATCAGAAGAGGCTCCTCTTGCCCCCATGCCTGCCCTCCCCCTACCCCGGAACTTCCCTGCAGCTCCCACAGCCAGTAACGGTCTCAGCAGGACCATTGCTTTTGGACTTTACCCCTTTTCTGTTTACTTCGAGAAAGCCCAGCGAGCATCTGGGCTCACTCTGGAATGCGGCCTGGCTTCAGGTCTCACCTCTCCCCGGCACAGCCTCCTTGGTCTGCTGCCACTCGTGTCTTCCCTCGGGGTGCCCGCCCTCCCTGTGGCAAAGCCACCTTCCTTCAAAATCACACCGTGCTCCTCTGCTGGAGAACTCTGGTTGCTGGTCCACTGAGGCCTAAACTCCTTTGTTGGCCTGTAAATACCTTTCCCCTCACAGTTTGCTTCCAATGGCCTACTACCCTATCCCATCACCTCCATGATTAGATTCTTCTGCAAGAACAGAAATCCACAATAATAGTGACTCAAATGAGGGAGCTTATTTTCGCCCTGTAAGAAAACCCACAGACAGGTAATCCAGGGCTCTGTTCCGTGAAATGCTTGGAGACACGGGCTCCTTCGAGCTCACTGCGCTGCAAGACCTCATGGTCCCAGGTGGTGGCTACAGCTCCAGCCTTTGCGTCTGCGTTCCAGGTAGGGGGATGGAGGAAGGGATGAAGGAGGGGTAAAGGATCCCGGACAGTTGTCTTTTAAGAACGTTTCCAGAAACTTCAGCCACAAGCAATTTTGGCTGCACCCATGAACCTTCAACCACAGTGAACTTCTTACCATCTCCCCAAAAGGCCACACCCTTCGTGCACCCCGCGTGTGTCAGCACCCTTTCTTTTCCTTCTGGAATTTTCTTCTCCTCCTTCTAGGCCTGAGAAGAAAATGCCAATCGATCCCTCGTGATGCGTCAGCTCATTTCCTCTCTTTAGTTAACACCTGCCAGATGCCACCACCAACCTGAGAAGGGCGAGTGCATTCGTCCACTTCCACAGCTTCGGCGGAAACCGCGTCCAGTCATCAGCCCCCTTGGCGGATAACGCGCAGCGCGGCCGTGTTGAGGTTCCCAACGGCGTGCGATGTCCCAGAGCCCGTGCCTGGCCCACCGCCCCTCACTGCTTCTCTGCTAGTCGCACCCTCCCCACCGGTGCCTCAGCACTTGGCCACACTTCACCCCGGTGCCCCTGGGCCCGGAGCCCAAACTTCCAGTGTGTGTGCCAGTGTGTGGAAGGGCGAGGGTGGCCGGGGGGATGTGAGAGGAATTGCAACACAGCAGGGCACCCTGGGTCAGAGCCCAGGGGGGGACCAGTGGGGCAGAGGGAGGAGCAGGGCATTCAAGTCCCGTTCCCTCTGGGCTTCCTGCGGCAGGTGCTGGGACCCAGAGAGGAGCGGGGTCACAGCCCAGCCAGGAGAGGCCCACGAAGACGATAAAGAACGACAGGCCACACTGAGGGCACGGCTGTCACCAAGGGCTGGCCTGGCTGGGGTCTCACCCTTGCTAAGGAAGGACAGCTCGCTGTGACCGCCCCCCCCCCACTGCACACAACCGTCTGCAAAGTAGGGGTGCTGCTTCCCCAAGAGTCAAGTGTGCGCGCTGGCCAAGGGGGACACGCCCTCCATCCGCTAGAGCTGGGAAGAATTTCCACCGACAGGTGGACAGGACACTGTTCCCGCAGCAAGAGTGGGTGAGTAGAGAAGCCGGGGTGAGAGATCACAGGTGACAGGAAGGCGGTGGTGAGTGGACCAGCGTGGCCAGAGCCAGGGGGCTATGAGGCTGGAGTAGTGATTGTGCCAGAACCCCGCCAAAAACCAGCCCGAGTGCCACATGAGTACGTTTGCGTGTTATTTTGTTTACAGTGGGAAGCCACTTAAGTACACGAGGAGCAGTGGTTCTGGGTATCTTGAAATATCTTTGCAGGGAGGAAGGATCGGTGACGGGAACATCAATCAGGAGGCCACTGCAACGTTCAAGGGACATGTAATAAAGACTTGAGACAAGGCAGTGGCAAATGGGAGCCGATGCTGCAGATAAATCTCTTTTCGGAAGAGGAACTTAAAATTGTGTCTTCTCAACGAAGCCACTCCTCTGTGGCCTGAATCCAGTCCGCCTCCTCCAGTCGGGCAGGCTGAGCGGGGCACCCCGTAATGGATGGCTCCCCTAAAGTCAGGGGACGAGGCGGCCCCTGCTCCGAGCGTCTGAAATACGGAGGGGGATAAATCTCCACTGCCTTCTCAGACAGACCTCCAGCGATGGGATAAATCAAAAAGTCCCAGCCAAGCAAGGAATGGAAACAAAAAATATTGGAGACAGCAAGGAGGGACCAGCAAACAAGGGACAAATAAAATAATAAGGATTTTACACTCGGAGGAGGATGGATCTCGCGCCCCAGACAGGAGGCCGGGCAGAGACAGGAAGAGGAAATCGGTTATGCATGTTTAATTGAACAGTTCAGGAAACCCAGTCACCGGCTGCATCCAAGCACAGGGCTGGGCCTTGCTACTCTCTGGAAATGGCTTCCTCTTAGAAGTCCCCGTGGCCTGACGATATCTCTGTGGGAATGGCTACCCACCAGCCAGTCCAATCCTTTTTTCCAGTACCTGCTTCCAGCCCCAGAGCTGGAGAGCCAGGCACCCTCTGTCCCCTTGCCCTGTGGCTGCAAGTGGCCCCACAGGAGGTGAGGGGCAAGCTGCTGGGGGCTTGTGGGAAACGCACTTCTTTCTTTGTCAAATAGAGAAACTCTCACCACTCCGGCAGCCCCGCTTTCTGCCTTGGGATGTTGTTATGTGAGCATGCAGCACCTGCAATTATGGAAGCCTCTCTGCGAACCTAAGAGAAATGGCAGGAGAACTCTAGAGACTCTGAGGAAGTCCCGCCATCTTGGAATTAGGGCTTTGAACCACTTGTCTTCTTGCTAAATAAATAAACAGAGTATGTTCCTATGGTTTAAGCAGCTGCTGGTTGGGCTTTCTATTTCCTGCAGTTGAACATCTCCTGGAATGATACAGCCCAAGTAAAGGGGTTGGCCCCATGGTACCTGGATGTAAGCTGGTCCTAGCTGTCTAGTGAGTACACTATACCCAGGCAGTGATGGGGTATTATTGACTGGGTCTTTCTGCACCCTTTTCTCCTGGAAAAAAAAAGAGGCCCGTCTACAGAACTGATGAATAATTATAATAATAAATAATTACTTTTAACATCTCAACTGAAATTATCCATTCTCTCTCCCCAGTTTCCAGACAGGACACAATATCTCTATTTTAATAAAACAAACACAAACTTCTTGATGATATACATTTCAATGACAGGTTACTTATCGACCAAAAAGTTTCCCATCTCCATAATGTATGGCAAGCCTTCTGCTTCAGAGACTGGTATGTTCTTCTCATTTTTTGTTTTTTGTCTTTATTCCTGAAGTTACTTGGGGCTGACATGATAAAGATGTTCTGATGTTAAGCAATTAGGTATACTGATTACAATTAAGTTTTGAAAAGATCAAATTTTTAATTTCCACAAGTCTCTATGTTGCTATATTCTTTTTTTTTTTAATTATTTATTTTGAGAGAGAGGGAAAGTGCAAGTCAGGGAGAGGCAGAGAGAGAGAGAGGTGGAAAGAGAGAGAGAATCCCAAGTAGGCTCTGAGCCATCAGTACAGAGCCTGATGCAGGGCTGGATCCCATCAAACTGTAAGATCAAGACCTGAGCTCAAGTTGGATGCTTAACCTACTGAGTCACCCAGGAGCCCCTATGTTGGTATATTCTTGTGAATTGCTTCAGCCCACATCATTTGCAGGCAGTCTGTAACAAGGGATTAAATCACTAAAAAATGTTAAACAGGGCATTGGGGATGGATGAACCTCGTGCAACACACATGGGTGTGCAGCTAGAGTGTGAACTAAATTTACCTTGAATTCCATCAATACCTTGTCTTACAGGTCAAGACATTAAGATTTTCGCTACTGGGGTTTTAAAAGTTTCTTTTAGGGGGCGCCTGGGTGGCGCAGTCGGTTAAGCGTCCGACTTCAGCCAGGTCACGATCTCGTGGTCCGTGAGTTCGAGCCCCATGTCGGTCTCTGGGCTGATGGCTCAGAGCCTGGAGCCTGTTTCCGATTCTGTGTCTCCCTCTCTCTCTGCCCCTCCCCCATTCATGCTCTGTCTCTCTCTGTCCCAAAAATAAATAAACGTTGAAAAAAAAAAATTTAAAAGTTTCTTTTAGGTGTTGGCATAACCAGATCATTAAAAAAAAAAAAAAATCCACGTCAGTTTTTGGGAAATTAGGTTAATTCCATCCACCAGAACTAACACATTGAAGAGCTTCAAGTAACATTTGCTAAATGATCTCTTGAATTTGCTACTACACGTCTGCACTCAGAAAGTTGTTCTTAAAAAAAAAAAGCAAAACTTTGAAGCACAATTTTACTCCAGTTGTCTCCTCACATACCACATTTTTAAGACCCACAATACCCTCTATGTCTCTCACAGGCAATAACAGAAGAACACTAATGTGTGTGCCTGAAACGAAGTTCTTTACTTGGTTCTAACTAATTTGCACGTGATCCAGCACTCATAATGGTGCAATTCAAAACTGATTTAAAATACTGAATGTGGAGGCAGTTCAGAAAAAAAAGGAAAAGGCATATATTAGTAAGTGGTCAACTACCATCCCAGGAGACTCAGAATTCTATAAACTGCAGGTCTATTATTTAAGACAACTCTGTTGTCAAAACTAGATCATTGATTCATAAGTTATAGTAAAAGTTTCCTGAGTTTTGATGCTGCTTAGATTATACAGTGCCCAACCTGGACTAGAAGTCACCGGGAGATTCTCAAAAGCCCAGCGTGCCAGGAGTAGAAAGTCCCCTCTGCTGGTTCCACTCTGTGGCCACGGCTGAGCATCATGGTCTAGCACTCGCTGTGATGCAGTGCCCGTCACCCGGGAGTCATAGAATGAGCCAGAAAAACACAACACCGGCTCGTGAGCGCTCATTCCATGAGCCTGATCTGTTTGATGCATTATTATTTTTTTTTAACGTTTATTTATTTTTGAGACAGAGAGAGACAGAGCATGAATGGGGGAGGGGCAGAGAGAGAGGGAGACACAGAATCGGAAGCCGGCTCCAGGCTCTGAGCCGTCAGCCCAGAGCCCCACACGGGGCTTGAACTCACGGACCGCGAGATCGTCACCCGAGCTGAAGTCGGACGCTTAACCGACTGAGCCACCCAGGCGCCCCTGTTTGATGCATTATTAAACCGGGAGCAGTAGCTGTGCCATCCGGGCGGGGCCTGTACCAAGATGGAGATGCTCAGAGAAAATGAAGGTGCACTTTGGACTCCGACCTGAATTGCTGCTTTTAAAAAAAGGGGGGTAAAACCTCTTTTGGAATCCGAAGACCAAGTTTGTCACCTCTGGCTCACATCAAACGAACAGCCCGTCCTCATGCCTCTTCGGTGTGTGTGATCTGCGATATTCCTCTCTGCATCCAAGGTCTTCCGGGTGTCGACTCCGCACAGAAGACCCGCGTTGCCGGGCCATCCTCTAGGACAGACGAAAGGATGTGGTGTTTCACTGCCAGGCTCGCTAAGCATCACAGGGCAGGAACCTCACAGACCTCACTTCTGTATCCTGCTTGCTTCTGGTGTTTGAAGGCCTGAATATACGTGCTTCACGTAGCCTGAGGTGGGGAGGTGAGTGAGTGGAACGGCCACGGAGACCAATCCCCCAGCTTCTCCTCCCCGCTGTGTGCTGTGAACCGACATTCGTTTGTGTCCCCCACCACCCACCCCCCCCAGCTTCACGTGTGGGAACCCTCTCCCCCGTGTGATGGTGTTAGGAGGCAGGGGGGAGCTCTGGGAGGTGGTTAGGATCAGATGACGTCATGAGGGTAGAGCCCCGTGATGGGATTAGTGCCCTTAGAGGGGTCCCAAGAGGGCCTGCTTCTCTTATTGTTCTCTACCCTGTGGGACCACAGTCTGGAAGAGGGCTCTCGCTGTACGTCGGCCGATGCCGGCACCCCGATCTCAGACTTTCAGCCTCCAACCGAGCAACTTCTGTTCTTTTTATATATTTTGAAGTTTATTCGTTTATTTTGAGAGAAACAGAGGCTGCACAAGTGGGGAAGGGGCAGAGGTGGGGGGAGACAGAGAATCCCAAGCAGATGCAGCTGCGAGCACGGAACCCAAAGTGCAGCTGGAACTCACGAGACCGACAGATCATGGTCTGAGCTGAAACCAAGAGTCAACGCTCTTGGTCAAGAGTCGACGCTCAACATGCTGAGCCACCCAGGCGCCGTGAGAAATTTCTGTTCTTTTATAAGCCACCTAGTGTGTGGTATTCTGTTACACCCGCCCAAACAGATTAAGATGCTGTGCAACGGTGGGGAGTGTTTGCTTGCTGAGTGTCTGTTTCCTGCCAAAAAGGGTCTATAAGCATCTGTGAGATCTGTCTTAGTCTGCTTGGGCTGCTATGACAAAACGGTCATAGACAGGGTCGCTTAGACCACAAGTATCTATTTGTTACAGTTCTGGAGGCCAAGAAGTCCAAGATGAAGACACCAGCAGGTTGGTGGCTGGTGAAGGCCTGTTCTGGGGCTTGTGGGCACCTGTTGTCCCATGCTGTGGATAGAGAGCAGAGAGCTAATCTCAGCCCCCCAAGTTCCCACCTCCAAATACCATCACCTGGAGGGTTAGGTTTTCAACATATGAATTCTGGGGGGAAGGGGACACAAATATTTAAGCCATACTAAGGATTAACTATCAAAATAAACAAATCAAATCCACATGGGGGAAATAAAGAGAATTATATATTGCTATTTATTAGTATTATATCTGTACTTCATTGTCAATTATAAAAAGCATCTTATTTAAGCTAATAAACCACTGTCCCTAGGGAATTGTAAACTGATATTCTATCATCTTCAGAATAAAACAATAATATTTCATAGAACACACACAAAAAAATCTAGCACCCAAAAAAGTAAAACTCACAGTGACAGGCATCCAGTTGTCCTTATATAGAGAGAAGGAAATAAGATGAGCAACCAGGAAAAAACCAATTAATAGTAAAAATGCCCACAGAAGTGATGGAGAAGATGAATATCATTAGAAGATCCATCATCCGTGTCCTCTGTGTATTTAAGACAAGTAGAGGAAGACATAAAGGCAAAGAGGAGAGAACTGGAAAACACACAAAAGGATAAAAAGGAAATTTTAGAGTTGAAAAAATACAATGTCTGAAATGAAAAACAAACTGGATAAAATTAATAACAGATTAGACATTATCAAGGAAAAGATTAGTGAGTTTAAGGACGTTGCGATAGAAATCAACCAAAAGGAAACACAGAGAGTAAATGAGAATAAAAAAACAGGAACAGGGCATCAGAGGCTATGTTACCATCAATGTATCTTTTAGAACAAGAATTCCATTACCGAGGATGAAAAGACACCTCTAGGCTCCGGAAGTTAAGTGGGTAAGAGGATATAGTAACAATAATGAATGTGTGCATACTTCATAACAGAGTACCGAGGTAGGAGAAGCAAACCCAGAGTCAAATGAAAGAAGAAATAGATGTTCTGGTGGTTTCAACACTCCTCCTCAGTAACTGACAGAACAAGTTGAAAACCTGTAAGGACATAAAAAATGTGAACAGTGCGATCAAGCAATTCGATCTCAGTGACATTTATAGAAGATTCCAACCAACAACAGAAGAAGACACGTTAAAATTTTTTTTTTCTTTTTTTTTTTTTAATTTTTTTTTCAACGTTTATTTATTTTTGGGACAGAGAGAGACAGAGCATGAACGGGGGAGGGGCAGAGAGACAGGGAGACACAGAATCGGAAACAGGCTCCAGGCTCTGAGCCATCAGCCCAGAGCCCGACGCGGGGCTCGAACTCACGGACCGCGAGATCGTGACCTGGCTGAAGTCGGACGCTTAACCGACTGCGCCACCCAGGCGCCCCTAAAAATTTTTTTTAACGTTTATTTATTATTGAGAGACAGAGAGAGAGAGAGAGAGACAGAGTATGAGCAGGGGAGGGGCAGAGAGAGGGGGAGACACAGAATGAGAAGCAGGCTCCAGGCTCCGAGCCGTCAACACAGAGCCCAACAACTCGAACTCACGAACTGGGAGATCACGACCTAAGCCGAAGTCAGACGTTCAACCGACTGAGCCAGCCAGGTGCCCCAGAAGACACATTTTTTTTTTCCACATGCCATAAGCCATATTCTGGGCTATCAAGCATATCTGAATAATTTTAAGAGAATAAAAATCATACCAAGTTGCCTATCTGCTCCAATTAAGTAAAGTAATTGCTCATATTAATTAAAATGTTGAGTACTTTTTAATTAAGCAATTAAAATAGAATTCAATAACAGAAAGATATCTGGACAAATGTCCAAATATTTAGACATTGAACAGAATGCTTATCAGTAATTCTTGGGACAAAGATGAAATCATAACACATCAAAATCTGTGTAATGTAGCTAACACACGGTAAAATTCATTGCATAAAATTCTTACATTAGAAAGAAAGAAAGGTTCCAAGTGGATGATTTAAGATTTCCTGCTTTAAGAGTGAGGAAGACTGAACTAATACAAAAGCAAGCAGAGAAAGGCAATAATAAAAACAGAATAAATCAATTGATGCTTTTTAAAACATAGGAGCTAGCAACACCACTCCAAGAGAATCTGCTGTTCTTCTGTTTTTAATGTTTATTCTTGAGAAAGAGAGAGAGAGAGAGAGAGAGAGGCAGAGTGAGAGTGGGGGGCAGGGGAGGGCAGAGAGAGAGGGAGACACAGAATCCGAAGCAGGCTCCAGGCTCCGAGCTGTCAGCACAGAGCCCGACGCGGGGCTCGAACCCACGAGCCGTGAGGTCATGCCCTGAGCCAAAGTCAGACGCTTAACCGACTGAGCTACCCAGGTGCCCCGAGACTCTGCTCTTTAATTAGTGGCAAGTACCTGATTCATTCAGATGTGAACAAGGGGAGCTCCAGAAATTGTCCAAAAAGAAGTGCCCAATTTGGGGGGGGGCACGGAATCAGCAAAATGGCACATGGAACGTTCCCTGGGAAGTCCGTGATTAGCTCAGAACTCTCAGAAATGTTACAGTAAAGCAGAGATATTGACGCGTAGGTGAGTTTGGGAAAGAGCATTCTCCGATCCCTTTAATTCCACTTAAGGCTTTAATTTTAGAAAGTGCATTTGATTACTCATGCTGTAATGGTTACAAGTCTTTAAAACCAGGGACTGTTTGTTATGCTGCGTAATCTCACATCAGCTTGGAAAACAAAATTGCAAACTCGTGGTCATTTAGCTGAAGCTCATGACAGAAGCCACTACTTGTGTATTTGCTTAAGTACATTTGGGGGACTTGGTCATCAGGGAATGTTTTCTCACGGAACTTATTAAATACGCACACACGCGCTTTAAGTTTACAACAGGAAGCCTCTGCTATACTTGAAAGTCTTTGCAATTAACTTTGCAATCATGGTATTGAACGATTGCAGGCAGATATTTAAAAAATAGAATAGATCCACATTTTTCTTTTTTTTTTTTATGTGAGTGAAACTTATACCACAGTCTCCCGATACTATAAACATTTTTTTTTTTTTTGGTAAAATTCTCTAGTTCTCAGCTTCCATATGTAATTTCTAGAGATTGCAGATGATTATTTATATGTCCTAGAGGCAGACTTTTGATGGATTAATTCCTATAATCCATCATTTTTCTTTTCTCCCCATCTGTGTCGTGCATCATTTTTGCACTTGATTGCGGAACTTCTGAGATGCTGAATTCTAGAAAATGTATAGTGTTGTGGCCATCTGCTGCAGCCCATGATCACACCCACTGATATCATTTCTTTCTCAAGACACTCCAACTTCTTTTAACAAAACCTGACATCTTCACCATGACAATCCTTCATATCTGCAAGCTCCTCATCAAGATGTTTCAAAAAGCTGAAAGCAAATCCGCATTTCCTTTCTTATGGCACACGTTTCATGTGCCATAATCAGGGATCGCCCTTGGCAGAGGAATATTTGCAAATACAAGCGAATGCACTTAACAACAACTGTTTAATTACAGTGTTCGTTCTGTGCCTTTCTTTTTTAATTTGAGAGAGAGAGAGAGAGAGAGAGAGTAAGGCAGAGGAAGAGAGACAGAATCGTAAGCAGCCTTCAGGCTCAGCATGGAGCCCGACACAGGGTTCAGTCCCATGAACCTGGGACCATGACCTGAGCCAAAAATCAAGAGTTGGGTGCTTAACCGACTGAGCCACCCAGGTGTCCCTATGTCTTTGGGCTTTTTGAACAGACCCGCTTGGGTGTGATATTTGCACTGACCTCCTCATTGCTCAAGGCCTGTTCTGTTTCTTCCGAATCGACCCCAGCCTTCTGGGGAGAAGAGCCCGTGGCATGAGATCTGAATGGAGGCCGAGCTTTGTGGGCTGTGGGCTCTCAGATAAATGACGAGGTCTCTCTGGAAATCTAGGACCACATGAGGGAATACTTCCAAAAGCATTTGGTAATAAGGCGCTTTGTAATATTGTCCTTAGTATTCATATCACAAATCTAGTTAACCTTCCACTCGCCAGACACATTTAGTTTCAAATGCTTCGTCAGTAGCATTATTTGGTACAAACAATACCCTCTACCTTGTATCAATGTTGATTACCCTTCAAAGAACCCTTTTGCCAGCATGTATTGGTTTTTAAGGTCTTTCTTTTTGACCTCTATGAGTCTCCTGTGGTTCTTTCTCCTGCATCAGGAAGGTTTATGTTTATCCTGTGTTCAAAGTCAGTATCTTTGATCAGAGCCTTTTGGCCAACTATTTTGTCTTTCGTGTGAAATTTCAGTGAAGGATACAGCTTTTGAAACACTGACGCTGATTCTGTGTTTGGAATGCCCCGGATGTATCTAGCCCAACGTTTACGTTCTTTAACGTGTCTATTAAGTTTTTTTTTTTTTTTTTTTTTTAATGCATCTGTTAAACTTTTGAGGGAGAATTTGATGTACACTATACTGAGAAGCAATTCTATCTACTCAGCATAAATGTCCTGGATTCTCCTTCCTTTTTTGTGTTGTAGTTTTTAATTATCTTACAACAGTTAACTTATAATAACAATTACAATGATATTATTACACCTTGATATTATTATAATAATGTATTGTTATTTACAATAATGCAAAAAGTCGTGTTCCTTACGAATTTACCTTTATCTTTACTCCCTTGCCATTGATAATTCCCTAATGCTCCTACCATTTTTCAGTAGACCTGCTCATAACATCATAAAACCTGAGGATTTAAGGGAATGAGTTTGTTTTGTTTTGTTTTTTAACAACTGAGATGATGTGAGTTGGAGCAAAGCTTGCTCTCAAGTGCTCTGAATGTGCCATTTTCTGCCAGAACTTCGTGATAGTTACAGTGACTCTAGGAGGGAGGGATTATCATCTCCTTTTCAGGGAAGAGTGAGACTTTGAAGTTATCACCTGACCAGCCATCCAGCCAGCTGCTGGGAAACAGACGATCACATCCGCGACGTCCAATTAATGTATTACCTAGACTTACGGCTAGTTTCTACAAAAGACACCCTCCAAACACCCTTTCGGCTGAAAATTTGAAGACCGCAGCTAGGACGTACGGATCACCCGTGTCACGAAGTCTGTGTGACTTGCCTTTTTAAATAACGTTCTCGGGCATTTCATTGAGATGATACATTTTCCAAGCAATTCAAACAAACGTAGCTGCTGCTCGAACCTGTCTGTACTCCTCAGTTTACCTGAGCCAGCGTTCCTGCCTTGGGCGAGACTGAGCTGGAATAAATAAAACAGCTGTGTGACCAAGAAAACATTTTTGTACTTCGACGGTAAATAAACAGGTTGATTAATTATGCTAATTACACCCGTGAGAAAGTAAACTCCAGTTGAAAGTAGTGGGGAGAAAAAAGAAAAAAACTGAAAAACCCCAACCAGAGTTGTTCGAGACTCACGTCAAGTTCTCCTAGATTCTGATGCTGGTGCTGCATTCATTTTATAAGTTATCAGGCAATAAATATAGACACGTATTAAAAGACAAATTCGTCACCATTTCGAAGAACTTAAATCATTTACATTTATGATACACAAGACATATTACATGTAGCAGATGTGTTACACTTTCCTTAATATAAATTTTTGTTGGAGGAAAACATTTTATGGATATAATCATGAAGCCAATAAGCAACAACGAATGAATGATGCCACACGTGTTCAGGTTTCTTAGACCCACAAAACCCTAGAAACTGAGGGGCGAGAGATCAAGGACAACTCGGTTGGGCTGTGGTTTCCCAGGGGACGAGACAGATGACCACAGTCCCGGACACTCGGCCCCCAGGGCCGGAAGTGACAGGCTCCAGCAAAGAATAGTTGCCGTATTTGATTTATTTTCCAAGAACATGCGAGATGCTGCTGGTAATCACTAGGAACTACCTTCACTTTTATAAAAATACTTTTAAATTTGAGCACCTGACAAGTCAATAAATATATCAGCATATACAGAGACTGAGAATTTTGTTGACTCCAAAAGTAGTTCAGGCCAACCCGGAAATGACCATCTCTGTAATCGTGAGTAGAAACTAGCAACGCTATTACAATATCTTGGCCAGTTTGCAGGAAAAGAAATCTAACCGCAAATCCTAACAAGGGAAACCTCCTTGGGGTGGACCTATCTAACAAAGCACCTTGTACCCTTCTTCCTCTCTCTCAGTTTCCCAGGGCTATCTGGGGAATGTAGCCTTTCGCATCTCACAAAAAACAAGCTTGGCTGCAGCACAAAAGCACTGCTCAGCCTCATGGACCGAGAGACGAAAGCGACGCAAGGAACAACCGGAAAGATCAGCAGGGATGCTGAGCCAGACCTTCTCGTGTTAAACCCTCCCCCAGAACATCCCCACCCGCCGCTTGAGCTCTGTGGTGTCAGCACCGGCCGGGAGGGGGGCGGGGGGTGCGAATGATGCGGAAGCCCGGGAAGCCAGCAGCCCCGAGCACTCAGTCATTCTTACAGAGGGCAGATGGTGCAGGAATGGTGAGTATGGACCTTTGGAAAGGTGCTGGCACAAATAAAATTCAAGGGTTTAAAGTGTTAAAAGAAATATGACTTGCTAAGGCAGAGAAAAACAAAGCCATAAGTCGTGATTTATTCCCTCTGAATTGGCACCAACTTGCTCTCACTTCACAGAGTTTTCTTATCCTCAGTGTGTCAAGTTCACTGTGCATTCTATAGCTTAGTGTGGCCTCATACGGAGAGCTCCCTCCATTTCCCCCAAATACACTGACCAGAACTAAGCAGCCTAAAGTTTTGGTCATAACACAGAAATCAGAACGGAAATATTTCTGAGATCATTGGTATGCTAATATTTAACTTCAGGAAACCTATAAGCTACTCTGACCTTGCAGTATTTCCTCTGGTCATTCTTATCAACCAGAGAAACCTGGATGAGTCACGGCATCTGGTGTAAAAGTATGTACAGAGCGTGGAGTTTGCAGAACACCTAATGTTTGCAGCGCTTCGAGTGTGTGCAGAGCACCTAGCGGGTGCTGGCTCTGGACTCGCAGCGCTACGTCAGGGGCTGGGAACGAGGGGGACCGTACTCACCACATTGCAGCCCGCGCAGTCAGGTCCGTTCTCGCAGGTCCTGCGGCGAGCTTGAATGCCGCCCCCGCACTGGGCTGTGCACCGTTCCCAAGGACCCCAGCCTGTCCAGAACATGTGGGGGGGGCACAGCAAATGCTCATTGCAGTATCTGTGGGGGGGGGGGGGAACCAAGAGGAGAAGGAAACCGTTCAGTGCAACCTGAAGCCACGGGTCTCTCCGCTGTCCGTCCCTGCACCGGGGGGTCGGACACATGGGCATGCTCCGCGTGGGGGGGTTTCTGTGTGCGGAGTGGTCGCACGATAAAGGGGGCAGATGTGGTGCTGGCCATGCTGTGATATATGTGTATATATATATATATATATACACAAACAATCACAATGGAATATTACTTGGCAATCAGAAAGAATGGCATCTTGCCACTTGCAACAACGTGGGTGGAACTGGAGGGCATTATGCGAAGCGAAATTAGTCAATCAGAGAAAGACAAATGTCATATGACCTCACTCATATGTGGAATTTAAGATACAACACAGATGAACACAAGGGAAAGGAAGCAAAAATAATATACAAACAAGGAGGGGGATAAAACATCAGAGCCTCTTAAATATAGAGAACAAACTGAGGGTGGCTGGAGGGGTTGTGGGTGGGGGATGGGCTAAATGGGTGATGGGCATTAAGGAAGAGACTTGGGATGAGCACTGGGTGCTATGTATAGGGGACGAATCCCTGGAATCTACTTCTGAAATCATTATCACACTGCACGCTAACTAACTTGGATCCAGATTAAAAAAAAAAAAGTAATAATTCAAAAAAATGCGATGGTGGCCATTTGAAAGAGAGGTAGAGCATGTGTATGGGGTTTGATAAAACCAGAAAAAAGATTTGTCACTTGTGCGCGAATACACCGAGCAAAACGAACCCACACACAGCAAGAGTGTCAAAAACCAAGATCTCGTCTTGAAGGAGGGAGTCGCTTCTAGTTTCAGAGAAAGACTGTTGAATATCTCATGATTGAGGATCGAGAGAACCAGGAAATCAATCAGGCAAATAGTCATTACATAATGGGAGTCCATTTCTCTGGGCACTTGAAGGCATAACCTACGTATACTGCCTAGCTATTCTTTCTGTTCCTTTATCTTTTATTTTTAAGATAAAAGAGGAATCTAAGACTTCTGTCTCAAGATCCCACGTGTTTCCCATGGCCCCAACTCTCCAAGCTTCAGACCTTAGACATTCTTGTTTTCCCATATATCCTTGTGTACCAGGGAAAGAGGGTGGTCTTCTAAGAGACAGTGGTTTCTGGGTATCTTGAAGCCAGGCTATAAAAGAGGGTAAATAGGGGTGTCTGGGGAGCTCAGTTCGTTAAGTGTCTGACTTCAGCTCAGGTCCTGATCTCGCAGCTCGTGACTTTGAGCCCCGTGTCAGATCTGTGTGGACAGTCAGCTGGGAGCCTGGAACCCGCTTCGGATTCTGTGTCTCTCCCTCTGTCTCTGTCCCTAACCGACTTGCATTCTGTCTCTGTGTCTCTCAAAAATAAACATTAAAAAAATTTAAACGAGGGAAAATAGAATTGAAGAGACAATCGATCGAAAGAAGGTGATCTTAGGAAGCATAGACAAATATGCCTGCAGAATCAGGAAAAGCGAAACCCACCAACTAGTCAGGACACATTAACATATGTGTTGGTGCATGGAGAAATTCCAGGAGGAAACTGGGATGTATTCTGAAAATCTGTTTGAAAAAAGAAAAGCCATTTAGCATCAGAACTCTCAGCATTTAATTCCAAACATCCCTGGGTAACTCCTCTCACTGTCCAACAGGAAACGGAAAACACTTGACTTACTGCCATTTAAAAGATGCTGCATGCCCAGGCGCCATGACATTAATTTCAGCTTTAATAAAAGAAGAGTGGGGGGGAGCTCTTTCCTTACAATTCGCAGCAAAGCCTTGACTATTAATAAAAATAGGGCAGCTGAGCTCTCATTTTCCCCACAGACACAAAGCACAGTGCTCAGGTGCCTTCTTACCGCCCACAGTAAGATGCCTCTGAAACACTAGGCATGGTTTTACAGCCGAAAACAGAAAGACAAAATGAAACAAAACAAAAACTGCGGAATAACTGAAAGGTACAGCTAGTGTGGGATTTTCAAACAGTTTTATCACATCTGCTACCAGAAACTTGTCTTCCTTTTTCTCTTTCTCTCTCTCTCTCTTTTTTTTTTTTTTTTTTGACCTTTCTCCTTTAAGACTTTTCCCCTGGAACCCATCGATCCACAGTAGTCCTCCACGACAAGCCACAGACAAAGCTGTTAAAATGCCACCCTCCGTAACTGCAGGATCCTGACAAGGAGGTCAGAAGGAAAACAGAAATGGCTAGATTAGCTCTGTGCCTTCCGTTCAGGAATCCAACCTACGAGTGATTGCTGAGAGGCGAGACCCTTGCCGGCCCTGAACTCTGGATTCCCTGTAATTGTGGGGTCCTCTCGGACCGCCTTCCTTCCACCCCAAACGACTTCTGCTCCCGAGAGAGTGGCCTCATGTTATTCTTAATCACCAGCAACAGCGGGGACAGGAAGTTAGTGACTCTGGTGATTCTGACTCTGCTTGCTTTAGGATTTTTTTGTTTGTCCATTGTGATGGACAAATGTCGACACAGTGGATGGGTTCTTGGGATTTCCATTCTACTGTCTTCTACACACTATTGACTTGTACCAAATAACTAGCAAGTTTTGTTTGTTTGTTTGTTTGTTGTTTTGCATCTCATTGGCTCTCTTAAGGTGTTGAAAGTCGCAGATGCATTTCAGAATGCATTAAATATTAAAACCTTAATTTTGTTATGCAATGACTTATTTTCATTTTACATCTTAAAACAATGGTTGTTTCTCTATTAATTATCCATTTTACATAATCTTGGTCTCTTAAAGAAATTCCTTTCATAATCCCATGTGAAGTAAATTATCAACACGACATCACATTTGGTTTTATATTCCTTTATGCTATGAATTCTGTTCTGGTCTTATCCATCTCATTTCTTCATTAGATATCCATTTTTCTTCCATTAATAAAATGAATTATAAATGTTACGTCCATAAACCGAGTAGCATTTTAAATATATACACTCTCCAACCAACCTTGCCACCCAGCTTTCCCTGAAGACTTGCTTCATATAGAGTTGCACGTGGACACCCAATAAACACACATAACAAAATAAAAGAGCTGGGTCCTCGCTGCACGCCTGAATGCTCAGCCTGAGAAAGTTCATGGCAAGGGGTGGTTGATTGCAGAGGGATTCTTGCGCTTCCTGAGGAAGCCCAGCAAAGTGGGAGAACACTTGCCTTCTCCTCTGATGTTTTAGAGGGTTTCAAAACTTTCAGCCAATCTTAGCAGGTACACGGTTCTGAAACAGCAAAGAGACAACTCAATCTGTGATTGGCTTTCCCCTTACCAATGGGAGTTGTCGCAATCTGTGATTGGCTTTCCCCTTACCAATGGGGGGTCCACGCAATCTGTGATTGGCTTTCCCCTTACCGATGGGGGTCCACACAATCTGATTGGCTTTCCCCTTACCAATGGGAGTTGGCTCAATCTGTGATTGGCTTTCCCATTACCAATGGGGGTCAGTGCAAACTGTGATTGGCTTTTCCCTTACCAATGGGAGTCAGCGCAAACTGTGATTGGCTTTCCCCTTACCAATTGGGGGTTGATGCAATCTGTGATTGGCTTTCCCCTTACCAATGGGGTCGACGCAATCTGTGATTGGCTTTCCCCTTACCAATGGGGGTCAGCGCAAACTGTGATTGGCTTTCCCCTTACCAATGGGGGTCGACGCAATCTGTGATTGGCTTTTCCCTTACCAATGGGAGTCAGCGCAAACTGTGATTGGCTTTTCCCTTACCAGTGGGGGTCAGCGCAAACTGTGATTGGCTTTCCCCTTACCAATGGGGGTCGACGCAAACTGTGATTGGCTTTCCCCTTACCAACGGGGGGGGGGGGGGTCACACAGTGACGGGTCTGGCGTAGGACTGTCTCACTGGATTGCTTCATACATAAACTCTGCATTGTCAACATCATCCTCCCATTGTACACTTTCCTAAAAAACGAATGACATCTTCATTGGTAACTGAGGAACATGATTAAGAAAGAAAGGGCTGATGGCTTACGTATCAGTTGTAATGTTCTAATAAAGGCTTCAGTGGATCTCATGTAGTTGTACTTTGGAATATTAATCAAATATCAAATATCTGGTTGGGATATTTTTGTGAGAGACTCCCTCAGTCAAAGTGCCCTTTGAAGTGGTATCACCTGAACTAGTGTTAATACAACTTAATTAAAGGATCGTTGTGAGCTATGTGCCTTTTCATTAATGAAAACAGAAAGAAGGGTATGCCAGGAGAGCAGAATAGGAGTTTAAAAACGATGTGAAATTTACCTACATTGATTAATAATAACTGTAAGCCAGAATGTACTTTAAAGGCACACGAGAGAATGAAAGATCAAACCCGCAACTGTGTGAGGTTGAAGCCGATCCCTAAATCTATGCAAAACAACCCACCGTTGAATCCAGGACCGAGCTGAAATGTCGTCATGGTGAACCTGGAAACACATGGAAAAGAATCTCCCGGAACCGTTTAGACCGCAGCTGCACTGAGAGTGTTTTCAGCGATCGTGATAGGTGGTTATAAAATAGAACCAAAAACCCTGAAAATGATCCCAGATGTGGTGTGCTTGCTTATTTCACGTTGCTTTATTCGTCTGATGGTATCATAAACCTTGGTCTTCACTGGGTCCTACTCAGAACGTTGGGTTGAATTCTAAGGGGGACACTCGGCTTTCCAGCAGACTCACCGTGGGAATGCCCCGGGGGCCCCGAGACGGAGGCCCTGGAACAGAGGTGGCCGATGAAGACGAGCTCAGCCCAGCAGGCAGAAGGCACCACTGTGGCTCAGGAGGGCTGTCCACTCGAGGTTAGGAGAGGGGGGTGGCAGGAAAGGGAGAAGGCCACTCACTGTAACACAAAAGGATGCTGCTGGTGAGCTAAGCCAGCTCCCAACCTCTGACTGCAGGCACACCAATCCACGCTGAGGACGGCGGTGCCTGTAGCAAAGCGGTTGAGTACCTTTCCTAGGGGTTCTGCCCCCCACACAGCTGGCACATCTGAAAACCCATCCCACAGGTGGGACAGCAGGAAGATCACAAGATCTGGGGCGGGGGGGCAGCCTCCTTTCCTGCGGGAGGGGGAAACAACGGGATCGCACAGTCAGACTGACTCCCAGTCTGTCCCCCAAGTTCATATGTTCCTGAATGTTGGATGGTAACAGGCCACATCATCTCAGTTCCTGAGTGGTTATTTGAAGTAGCTGGTTTCAGAGTCAAGATAGGGGGTGCCTGGGTGGCTCAGTCAGTTAGAGTAGGACTTAGGCTCAGGATAAGCCTCAGACTTAGCTCAGGTCTTGATCTCACCATTAGTGAGTTCAAGCCCCACCCCATTGGGCTCTGGGCTCACAGCTCGGAGCCTGGAGCCTGCTTCAGATCCTGTGTCTTCCTCTCTCTCTCTGCCCCTCCCCTGCTCACACTCTGTCTCTCAAAAATAAATAAACGTTAAAAAAAATTTTAGAGTCAAGATGGAAAATTGAGCAAGATATTTTAAAATGCATCATTAATAATTCAAAAGAATACACTAGAAACCATTAAGAAAGTTGAATCATGCAAATATGTTGAAGATGCGAATCACATTGTTTTAATTAAAATATATTTAGAGATAATCTCCCCCAAACACCAGAAATTGTACTGATGCTGCCCTAATTGCACACACTTTTTATAATGTGAGACAAAATCACATTTGAACAAAAAAAATTATCCAAACATAGATATAATCATAATCCTAAAATCTGTAATGTCAGTGCAAATCAGCAATTGTCTTGAACACTTTTGTATAGATAGTGTTGTAACCCTCAAGACTAAATAAAACTTTAAAACGCAGGGGCATTTAAACTGAAATGATTTCATTTGAAACCAACAATGAACCATGACAACTCAAAGAATAGAATTAAGGAATTCAAATTGCATATATAGATATATACATAGACATCATAATATATATGATCTTATAAAATATATAATATATACTGATATAAAATAAATTGTTAGTGACAGCTATTGAAATTTCATTTATACTGTATTTCTTGTTTTCAGTATTTATATTAGATTATTTTAGGACTTAAAATCTTTTTTTCAGTTGAAATGCTTTATTAAAATCTGCTTATCCTTATATTAAAAAACATATGGATGATTTTAGGGATTTTAGGCATTGAAACATCTGTTCTATAAAGAGTCCAAACCTTTCTGCAGTCCACTTCATGCATGCAGAAATTATTTTTCTACCTATGAATCGTATATGCATTTCTATAATTACCTGTCACCTTCCTTTATAGGATTCAGATCTTTGTTGATACAATAAATCAACTGACATTAATTTCCATTTTTACGTTTACATATTCCTTCAGAAATATGCAAATCTCTACCTGTACAGTTAAAACTCCTAATGTAAACAATAAATTAAATATGCAATTACTAAAAGAATTTCATGTGAAATTTTTTTCCGAGACATTTCTAAGTACGTATATCATTTATTCACTTTGTTTTCTGGAAGTTAGCTATGACAAAATATTGTAATTATTTTGTACATGATAACGTGATAAAGTGCAGTTACCACCTAATTTACACTAATAATCACAAAATGTATCTGGATAATTCCAAATTTCCCACCAAGTTAATTAGCTAGCTTCTTCCGCTCTGCTAGCTGTTATCATTTTAAAGCTATCCAGTTCATTCATTAAAGCGCAAAAAACAAAACGAAACGTTTCCGACATAAATAAATGATTTTATTTATTTATTTTGAAATCTCTACATATGACCAAGATCCTAATGTGACAGGACACTGCAAGTTTTCCACCAAAATTCCAAACAAGTGTGGAGTATTTAATTCACTTAACATTTTTAACAACATGCCAAATCACAAAATATTTTGTTTATTATATATGTGACAAGCATAGAGAGAGGTAGGTTTACAAAATATTTATGTTTTGTATGTGATATATTATCATATATTGTTATATGTTATCATGTATATGTACTATCATATATGTCCTATAGGTTATATGTTATTTATATATAAAAAACAAGTAAGATACAATATACAAGGAAATTTCTGCACACAGTTTTTTTTTAAAGATTTTATTTATTTATTTATTTATTTATTTATTTACTTTTATGATTTTTTAAAATGTTTATTTATTTTTGAGAGAGACAGAGACAGAATGCGAGTGGATTAGGGGCAGAGAGAGAGGGAGACACAGAATCCAAAGCAGGCTCCAGGCTCCGAGCCATCAGCACAGAGCCCGATGCTGGGCTCGAACCCATGAGCTGTGAGATCATAACCTGAGCTGAAGTCGGACGCTCAACCAACTAAGCCACCCAGGCGCCCCTATTCTATTTTTTTTTAAGCTCTATACCCCACGTGGGGCTCGATCTCACCATCCTGAGATCGAGAGTTGCACACTCCAGGGACTGAGCCAGCCATGCGCCCCATCTATGTACACAGTTTTAAATGGAAGGGTTTCTCACGTATCCCTAGGTTTACATGCTTGTAGATGTTCCTTTGAGGCAGACATAGGTTTGCCTGTGTCTGTGAAATAATAGAGAAATAATACAGTTTCAATAGACATCAGCAAATGGATAATTTCTATAATAAATCCAGTCTGAAATACTTCACTGAAGTATCCTAAGTGTTCCTGCAACTGGTTTGCCACGTTCATTTTTCATCTTAAAATTCTAACTTGTATAACACTCTTTGTTAGAGAAAGGAATTTCAACTAAAACAAGAAACAGAATAAGTCTCAGTGCTACACTTGATGGCCCTTTCCTCCATCAAATGAGGCACATGAATGTATGATTCACTTTTGTGGTCTTCAAATAATAATACATAGCAGCGCATAAAGTCTCTAGCAGGTGTCAGTAGGAAACATCTAATTAAAGAAGTACTAGAAAACAGCTTAGAAGGATGGTATGCATCTCTCTCATCAGTGTATTCGGGGGTAACACCCAATGATTTCGTCTCGGTGGCTCTGATTGGCTCTGCGATGGCCCTTTCACCTTGGCGGTGTGATGGGTGCTGGCCCCGGGGAAACGAGCAGAGGGCCGTTGGCTTTTTGCCACTTTCCTCACTGTTGACAAATGAAGACGTGCGTAAAAGTAATGGATGCTTTCCCTCTGCCATCCAGTGCCTGCTGCCTCCCCATCCGCTGGGCCTAAGATTCCCGCCCTCAACTATTCATTCATCACATTTGAAATGACTCGGCATTCGCCTGAGAGCTCCACGGATGAAGCAAGTTCTTCCTTCTGGGGTTCAGAGTATACCTGTACTCCACCATTCCAAAGTGATGTGGACACCATTTTGTTTATGAAAATACAGGCAAATCTTTTCCTGCTCCATTTCTCCCAAAACAACAGGAAAGACAGAGACTTTAAACATCTACCCTTTTTCTGGCATGGCTGGTTGGTCCATCCCGGGTTCAGCCACGGCAGGGATGCATCTGTCCTTCCTCCTTTCTCACGGGTACTCTCATGTTTCGTACCCACCAAGGCAGGTGAAGCTGGCAACTCCCTACTGTGCTTGGCTCTTTCTGCAAGAAGCTGTGGCAGAAGGGAGGGAATGGCATTCCACCTTTGGCTGGAAGCATTCAAAGTTGATGCGCTGCGGTGTGGGTGAACCTAGAAAAGGAATTTTTCCCCCCAAAGATCAGTTTCCATAGCTTCTGTCACCTCCCTGTCTGGTCAGGTGAAAATACAACTCCTGCTCGCTCCATAAATTTCCCACAGAGACCTCAGTGCTCCCCTAAAGACCTGCGCCTGGGACGAAAGAATGATCCAGACCCCTAACTGCTTACCCAAATCTCTTACGTATTAAAAGATCTTTAAGTATTAAGTATTAAAGACCCCGCCACTTGAGATTTGCAACTTTCAGCCTCTCCCTGTTTTCCAGGCTTCCCTCTTGGGTCTTCTCCAAAGGTCCCTTGTGTGAGCTAAGGGATTAGGAGATAATTAATATCTGTCTTCACACCAGCCTCACATGACGTAGTATAGGACGCTGGTTAGCTCCTCTGCATAGTTTCCTCCCATATTTGTCTTTTATTTTGATAAACCAGTTCCATGTTAATAATCAATTATATAGTATATTATTCGCAGTAGAGTAGAAATGTACTGCGGGATGTATACTTGAATTTTTATTCTAGAATAATTTTAGATTTATGGAAGAGTTGCAAAGAGCACAGGAGTCCTGTATCCGCCTCACCCTGCCTTCCCCCAATGTTGACATCTATCATAACCAAAACACATTCATCACAACTGAGAAATAACATCGGTGCGGCTCAAGGATTATACAAACTGCTTCACGTCTGCCTTTTTTACTTGTTAACACATTTTCATGTCAGTCAGTAAAGAATCTGTTTCCCTTTTTACAAAAGCTTCAGGGGCTCCAGAGGGGCGCCTGGGTGGCTCAGTCGGTTGAGCATCCGACTTCGGCTCGGGTCACGATCTCACAGTTCATGAGTTTGAGCCCCGTGTGGGGCTCTGTGCTGCCAGCTCGGAGCCTGGAGCCTGCTTTGGATTCTGTCTCCCTCTCTCTCTGCCCCTAACCCACTCGCATTCTGTCTCTGTCTCTCTCAAAAATAAATAAACATTAAGAAATGAAATGAATAAAAGCTTCAGGGGCTCCTGGGTGGCTCAGTCGGTTAAGCGCCGACCTCGGCTCAGGTCATGATCTCACGGTTAGTGAGTTTGAGCCCCACATCAGGCTCTGTACTGACAGCTCAGAGCATGGAGCCTGCTTCGGATTCTGTGTCTGACTCTCTGCCCCTCCCCCGCTCAGGCTCTGTCTCTTTCTCTGTCAAAAATAAATAAACATTAAAAAAAATTAAAAAAAAAAAGCTGCAGAATATGCCATTACAAGAATAAGCCTAAGTTCATGTAGATGATTTCCTGTTGAAGGAAATTTAGGCTATTTTCATTTTGTTTGTTTGTTTGTTTGTTACAAACAGGTTGCGACGAACATCGTTTTCGTAAAAGTTACTGTAAGACAAGTGGAATTCTGAGCTGACCGTTAGAATTTTGTGATGGTTGATTTTATGTGTCAACTTGACAGGATCATGGCCGCCCAGATGTTTGGCTAAACATTAGTTTTGAGTGTGTCCCTGAGGATGTTTCCAGATGAAATTAGCATTTGACTTGGTAGAGTGCAAATCCCAGGGCCCACCCCACCCGCCGCCGACCCAGCGTGGGTGAGCATCATTCAATCTACTTAGGACTACAGACAGCAGGAAGATTGAGCTCGGGCACTAATGTTCGTCTGCCCTCAGCACTCGTAGATGCTCAGGCCTTCAGATCTGGACTGGAATCTATATCCATCAGCAACCAGGGTTCTCAGGCCTGGTCCCAGCATCAGCTTTCCTGAGTCTCTAGCTTGTTAAGACTTTGCGGGACCTCTTGGCCTCCATAAGCATGAGCTTTTATATTTATATTTATATTTATATGAGCTTACATATTTTTATATATTTATATAAGCTCATATATGTATACATATAAATACATATATATTTATATGATCATATATATATATTTTTTTATTAGTTCTTTTATCTCAAGAATGCTGACAAATACAAGGTATTATTATTAATTTTGTACCAATCAACAACGTGGCCGTGCTTACTGACACCTTCACTAATGCCTAATGTGGGCTTGTTTTTTAAAGTTTGCCCTCTCCAATAGATGTGTAACACAGAATTCCCTGGATTTTTGCCAGGCTTCCTCTTGGAAAGTTGTCTGCAGCCCTAAAAAACAGCATGATATTCCATGAAAAAAGTTGACGCTGTTTCAAATAAAAAGCTGCCTGCAATAATAGTATTTCTTTCTCCGGATAACGTCAAAGGTGGTTTATGTTCTTAAAATGCTGCTCAAAACTTTAAGTCTGTGTATTTTTTTTTCTATCCAGAGACAAAATCCAATTCTATAGAAGGATATAATATGTATTTTTTTTTTCCTTGTGCAGAATATTTTATGCTGTGGGCAAAACTTTGATTGCTTTAACCTTTATTCTAAATTACATTAAGAAAGAGTGGTCAATTACTTCCATGCCCCAACAAAAAGTGTTATTTTGGGAAGACGGCTTCCTTAGAGTAACCTATGGGAATTCACAGACATTCTGTGACAATAAGGCTCACGAAGTCAAGGAGTCAAGGGTCACGGTTTTTTTTGTTTGTTTGTTTTTTGCTTTTTGTTTTTGTTTTTGTTTTTTTACCCCACTTTGTGTTTCCCTCTGTGATAAAATAGTTACTGAAGTTCTTGTCTTACTGTTTTAAGTTGGAGTTCTTGGACTATTTTCATTTTGTATATTGTCCTGGTTTTGAAAAATCACACTTTAGAGAAGGTTGTTGGTTGGAATCCTAAGATTTAACACTTAAGTATTGAAAATATGTTTTAGAACTAAATATGTATTTAGAGGTAGGTTTTGCCACTAGAAGAAGGATACGTTTCTCCTTTCCTGTGTGTGTGTGTGTGTGTGTGTGTGTGTGTTATAAACAAAACAGTAATGTTCATTCTTATTTGAAAATATCTAGTTATACTTTACTTTTACACTTAAGAGTATCTAGTTATACTTTATCAACTTGAATGGCAGAGAAAATGGTGATATCAATTTTAGAAAAGCGACATTTGGGGCACCTGGGTGGCTCAGTCGGTTGAGCATCTGACTCTTGGTTTCAGCTCAGGTCATGATCTCATGGTGCGTGACATCGAGCCCCACGTCGGGCTCTGTGCTGACGGCACACAGCCTGCTTGGGATTCTCTCTCTCCCTCTCTCTCTGCCCTTTCCCTGCTCGTGCTGTCTCTCAAAATGAATAAATAAATGTTTAAATTTAAAAACAACAACAACAACAATTTTTCACTGCATCCTTGGGAATTTTATGGTCCTCTTAACTATTAGATTCTCTAAGTGCAAACTGACTTTTATTGGGTTAGTTCTACACGGCTGGTAATTCATGGGTGGATCCCAGGGTTGTTGCTAAACATTTTGTAAACACAGCACAGCCTCCAGAGCTGAGAATTGCCTGACCCAAATGTCAACAGTGCCCTTGGTGAGAAAACACAGTCATTATAAAATAATGCTGAAGATGCTGACTGTACCTTTCATTTACAAAGGCCCAGATTTTTTGAAAATACGGCCTTTGGGCTGTATGACAAAACTAACACGTATTGAATCCGTGTTTGGGCGTTCTAAGAATAAACGTGATACACAAAAGACACATTAGTTAAACCGGCACAAGGGAAACAAGTTAAAAAAACGCATGATTCAGGGATTCCTGGGTGGCTCAGTTTGTTAAGCGTCCGACTCTTGGTCTCAGTTTAGGTCTTTGTCTCAGGGTCATGAGTTCAGGCCTCGCTCTGGGCTCTATGCTGGGCACGGACCCTGCTTAAAAACAAAAAAACAAACACTCCCAGAAAAACAGCACGATGCAACACAGATGAGAATATTGCCCACCTAGAAAACGCCTCGGGTGGTATTGCAGATGTGCAGAGGTCAGAACATAGCTATCCCACAGGTAGATGTGCATCACTATAGGAATTAATGCAGTCGTGGTGATTAAACACCACCTCACTTTTATCAAGCTGTGTGTTTTCTTATTGTTAAGAGTTCTTTGTATATTGTGGGCAACAGTCTGTTATCAGACGTGTCTTCTGCAAATAGTGCCTCTCGATGTGTGTCTTATCTTTTCATTGTATTGACAGTGTCTCTCACAGAGCGGAAAGTTTTATTTCTTTAAAAAAATTTTTTAAACTTTATTTATTTGGGGCACCCGGGTGGCTCCGTCGGTTAAGCATCCGACTTCGGCTCAGGTCATGATCTCATGGTTCGGGAGTTCAAGCCCTGCATCAGGCTCTCTGCCGTCAGCACAGACCCCACTTCAGATACTCAGTCCCTCTCTCCCTCCCCCTCCCCTGCTTGTACTCGCTCTCTCAAAATTAAATAAACATTAAAAACACACACACACATATTTCAAATGTTTATGCACAAACTCCATCTTTCTCTTCATTTTTCCAGTCATTACATTTGGTTACATAATTTGCTAAACATTTCCATCCTTTTGGATACTGTAGGTATCTTCATTTATTTCATGTCCTAGACGAAATAATATGTACTTTCATGCAAAGGGTCATTTGATTCAATTGAGTCATTTTCTTAGGAAAAATTCCCAAAGTCAGTTTAAATGTTAAGCTTCTTTATGGCTTTTATGATCTATGGTCACACATCTTTATTAAGGTTATATGTCCACACCCCCCTTCATGGACCAGTACTATCTACCATACTGTGTCTGGATGAAATGCCAATTTCTACACCCAAGGGGGAAAGCAAATTAGCCCATCCGCATGGGAAAGAACTTGGGCACCGGTTAAATCAACCAGTGTAGACACAATAAAAATTTTTATTTTAAAGCAAGCTTCACTGCCGGTTGGAATGCAAACTGGTGCAGCCACTATGGAAAACAGTATGAAGGTTCATCAAAAAATTAAAAATAGAACTACCCTACCAACCAACAATGACACTACTAGGTGTTTATCCAAAGGATAGAGATGTGCTGTTTCAAAGGGGCACATGCTCCCCCATGTTTATAGCAGCACTATCAACAGTAGCCAAATTATGGAGAGATCCCAGATGTCCATCGACTGGTGAATGGATAAAGAAGATGTGGTTTATATATACAATGGAATATTACTTGGTGATCAAAAAGAATGAAATCTTGCCATTTTCAGCATGGATGGAACTAGAGGGTATTAGGCTAAGTGAAATTAGTCAGAGAAAGACAAAAATCATATGACCGCTCCTATGAGGACTTTAAGAGACAAAACAGATGAACATAAGGTAAGGGAAGCAAAAATAATATAAAAACAGGGACAGGGACAAACCATAGGAGGCTCTTAAATACAGAGAACAAACTGAGGGTTGTTAGAGGGGAGGTGGGTGGGGGGGATGGGCTAGATGAGGGATGGGCATTAAGGAGGGCACTTGTTGGGATGAACACTGGGTGTTATACGTAAGTGATGAATCACTAAATTCTATTCCTTAAATCATTATTACACTATATGTTAGCTAACTTGGGTTTAAATGAAAAAAAAAATAATAATTTTTTTAAAAAAATTAAAAAAGAAAAATAAAAAAAAACTTATCATCCCCTATATATATTCTATCCTTATCTATTTACTTCATCTTTTGTTTATATTCCTCCTTGAACTTCTTTGTACTTAAATATTTAAAAAAAAATTTTTTTGGCTTCATGTAGAAATTGATTTTCTGCTTTAATGTTACTTTCTCACTAATGTAATTTTATCTTAACTATACTTAAAGATTTCGTATATTAAAAAAAAAATAAAGCAAGCTTAAATGTCAAAGACATCCAAGGGGAAAAAAAATTGAAAAAAACTCTTCAATTTCGTTTCGTTGAGACGGTGATGATACACTTTCCCCCTGTGAACCTATTGAATAAATGTGATTAGTATTACCACCGAATTGTACTCTTCCCTCTACGGTGATTGCCATGGGAACAGAACCAGAGCATTGGATCTGGAAGTTGCAGACATGAGGAGTAATGCTTGCGAACTTCAAAGTGCTTCCCAAATACTGTGCAAAAGACACATTTCCAATTAGTTAAGAGCGATGTTGCTGACATTGTTTTACTAGAACCAATATCCAAAGCCTCAAGACAGTAGATCAACACTATGGCAGAGGAACATATCCCAAGTTATTCACAAGTGATTAAGTTTGCACGTCCAATTGGAGAATTTATTTTCTTCAGTTTCCTCTTCTGTAACTGGAACAGTAATACCCAACCCACAGAGCTGTTTTGAGGCTTAAATATTTATGAATTAAATGAGAACAAAGTTTTTTTTAAAGATGGGATGCATATGGCTATTCTGATTTATGCCCCAACATAATTGAAAATTGCTACATATTATGCCGCTTCAGGCGTGTTTGTAAATATTTTATACAAAAAAAATGCTAAATGGGCCAATGTGAAAATCGTAAATGTGCAAAAAGGTTCATTATCTGACAAAGCATGTGAGATGTCACGATGTTTTCCATTAAGTGGTGCAAAGCAATTCAGTTACATATCTGAATCTATCAATTTGCCTATCTCATGTTTCTTGTTTGACCATTCGTATGTCTGAGGCCACATTGCACCTGTTGAAGACACAAAGAAGAATACAAAAGAACCTGCTGCCTAGTGACGGAGTAAGAACACATTCACGAATATTCCTACATGGTACAGCATGACAAGGGCTAAGTGTGAAGTGAGAAGCCCAGCCTGTAGCTGCTGCAGGAGGTGAGGGGAGCTCAGAGGAGAGAGTATAGGAAAGGGTCCCAGGAAAATGGAAGGTTTCAGCTGGCTTTTGAATGAAGGTGATAGTTTAGCTGTGTGAAGGACCTCTCCAGTACATGGAGGTATAAAGAGGTATGATATGGGGAAAATGTTGGGGTAGAGGATCTCAAGAAGAAAAACATTGGGGTGCCTGGGTGGATCAGTCATTTAACCGTCTGGATCTTGATATCCGCTCGGGTCATGTTCTCGTGGTTGTGAGATGATGCCCCAAGTTGGGCTCTGTGCTGAGCATAGAGCCTGCCTGGCATTCTCTCCTTCCCTCTCCCTCTCTCTCTGTCTCTCTCTGTCAAAATAAATAAGTTAACTTTTTTAAAAAGAAGATAAACATTGCCTGTAGTGTATATGATGTATTGGGCTTGCCACAATAAAAGGCAGTGAAGACATTAGAATATTAATGAATGACTCTAATGCATGATAAATGGTTTAACCATAACTACAAGTAGGCAATTTTAAATAAGGGCATATAACCAACCAACAAACATCTATTAACTCAAAAATACCTGTATTTCTTGCTAAAGATACCCAGTAATTCATATTACATGCTTTTATGTGTAAAGCATGTTAATAAATAATATTTTAAGCAATGACTTGCTTTTAACATACTAAAAATTGCTAATTATTTATCTATTATATACTTAGTCTAAAATTCATTGAATAGTGTTTGAATCATTGAATTGTTGAATCATTATATTGTACACCCTGAAACTAATATAATACTCTATGCTGATTACATTTGAATTTAAAAATAAATTAAAAAAAATAAAATGCAAATGATAGTTTTTCACTTTCTAATTTGCTTTTACTTATAAATTTTATTAGCTTATATGTAATACCAGTAATGTCAACCAAATAATTTTTAGTTAAAATATTAATAGGTAGTTATAACACTCCAGTTTTCCTGCAAGATATGTTTTCAAAATGATTGAGTCTGATGTAAAGTTTACCATGATGTCTTTTGGGGAAAAAATGGTAAGATACAAGCAGCCAAAAGAAGAGAGGGCACTTGAAACAACCAATCCAAGAACACTTCCTGAAATCTAGTAATTATAATTAATTGACGCTCCTGTTTTTGTTATGATGCAGACACCATCCGTGGCATTCACTCGTCCCCATATTCCAGAAGCCAGAGCTTCTGAGGGTTCCCCTAAGGGTTTCAGTCATCTGAGTCATAATCACGGTCATCGTGTGAAATTTCGTGTACCGTAAACACAAAATCTTTCTGGAGGGGCCAGAACTTATTAAATTAATTATTGATCATGGACCTCAGCTCCCTGGTGGGCAGTTACTGATTTAAGGATCTCTGAAGTAGAGAAGTCATATGATGGAACCCTGTTTGATGGAGACAAGAATATATGAACGAACTCCTTTGCTGGTTGTGGCAATTATTCACAGAGTATACATATAGAAACATATCCAGTTGTACACATTAAATATATATGATTTTATTTGTCAGTGATACATCAATAAAGATGAGGAAAAGAGAAAAGTATTTGCAAAAGACAGCTGACAGAGGACTTTTATCTAAAATGTATGAAGAACTCTTACATCTCAACAATGAGAAAACAAACAATCCAATGTTTAAAAATGGGGAAAAAACCTGAATGAAAGACACTTCGCTGAAGGAGACGAACAGATGGCAAAGAAGCATATTACGTGATCGATCACATGTCATTAAGGAATTGAAATTATAATAAGGAGCTACTACTACAGATTTATTAGAATGGTCAAAATCCAAAACGTTAACAGCACCAAATTCTGGCAAGGACGTAGAGCCACAGGAACACTCATTCATTGCTCTTGGGAATACAAAATGGTACAGTCACATTGCAATGTCTTTCATGGTTTGGCGATTTCTTACAAGCCTAAACATCCTAGTACCTGTGATCCAGCAATCACATTCCTTAGTATTTCCCCAAACGAACTGCAAATGTACGTCCACACAAAAGCCTGCCCACAAATGTTTAAGCAGATTTATTCCTAATTTCCACACCTAGGAAGCAAACAAGATGTCCTTTAGTAGGTGAACAGATAAATTGTGGTATGCCCACGCAATGGAATATTATCCAGCACAAAAGGAAATGAGCCACCAAGCCATGAAAAGACATAAAGGAAACTTAAATGCATATGACTCGGTGAAAGAAAGCACTCTGAGAAGGCTGCTTACTGAGGATTCCAACTATATGACATCCTTGAAAATGCAAAACTGTATTGCCATTTGCAGCATGGATGGACCTAGAAGGAATAAGGCTAAACAAAATATCAGTCAGAGAAAGACAACTACCATATGATTTCACTTAAAGGGGGAATTTAAGAAACAAAACAAAGGAGAAAAAGAGACCAAAAACTAGACTCTTCAATACAAAGAACAAAATGATGGTTGCCAGAGGGGAGGTGGGGGGGAGGGGCAAAATACATAAAGGGGATTAAGAGCACACTTATCTCAATGAGCTCCAGGAAATGTATAGAATGATTGAATCATTATGTTGTATACCCGAAGCTAATATAACACTGTATGTTATATTATTGTTATACTGTTATATATTGTTATATATTACATATATATGTTATTATATACTGTTATATATATTGTATTCAATTATACTTGAATAATGAAATTAATTAAAAAGCATAGAAAAGGTAAAACTAGAGAGACATTAAAAAGGTTAGTGGATGGATGCCTGGGTGGCTCAGTCGGTTATGCATCTGGACTCTTTATTTGGTCTCAGATCCTGATCTCACAGTTTGTGAGTTCAAGCCCCGCGTCAGGCTCTGTGCTGACATCACAGAGCCTGCTTGGGATTCTCTCTCTCTCTCTCTCTGCCCCTTCCCCTGCTTGTGCATGCGCTTTCTCTCCTCTCTCTCTCTCTCTCTCTCTCTCTCTCTCAAATACATAAACATTACAAAAAAATTTAACAAAAGATTAGTGGTTGCCAGGCATGAGGGGAGGGCTAGAGGAACAGGCAGAGCACAGAGGAGTTTCAGGGCAGGGAAATGATTCTGTGTAATAACATAACTGGTACAGGCCATTATATAGTTGTCCAAACCCGCAGAATATAGAACACCAAGAGGGACCCCTTATGTATACTATGAACTTTGAATGACGTGTCATTGTAGATCCATGGGTTATAACAAATGTACCACTTCTGGGTGGGGGGGGGGCACTGAGAGTGAGAGAGGTTGTGCTTTTGTATGGGAAAAAGCCATCCGGGGACTCTCTCTACTCAGCTTCACTGCTCTAGACAAATAAAATCTACTTCTTTTAAAAGGGTAAATTGCACAAGTTTATAAATTATAAGTTCAGCCCCAAGTCTAGATCTGTCCTTGATTATTATAGGACAAACACGAACATAATGATTGTTTCATAATTTACCAGGTGGGCTGATGCATTGCGATATTCTACTCCCTATTGCATTTTAAGTGACTCCTTAAGCACATAGCCTAACTCCCAGGACTTTGGGTAGTTACTCATGTTCCTTCTAACACAAGCCCTTCTCACTCAGTGTCCCTGTAATAATGTAGTAACATAATCATAACTAGTAGTTTAATGTATCTAATTTTGACCGTTATCCTATTTTTAAATCATTATAATGATGGCGTACATATAATGCTGTCTTGTTTTCCCCAATTAATGCTATGAGTATGTCTTCATAATCATCATTTAACGTCATCAAAATAATCCACTGTGTGAATGTGCCATTATTTTACTAATAATCCTCTTCTTATTGAAAACTTAAGTTGGGAAAACTCAAGTCCTTACTCAACTATAGCTTTAAAAACAAGTTGGAGACGAATGTTGGGCCAGTAGGTTGGTTTTGAGTCCACTCCAGAATCTGACGTTAATGTAAATTCATTTTAAGGTAAAGCGAACTCTCAGTTAGTGCCAAGTCCCTTTAGCCCAAGCCCTCAATAGATATTGAGGAGCTTTTGTTTATGCTGTAATTTCACCTTAAACTTTCAGCCCCACAAAAGCAGGGTCAGATCTGCCTCCTCCATCACCAGACACCCAGGACCGGGCTCACTGCTTGGCACATAGCAAGTTCAGTAAATATGTGATGAGTGAATTAACGAAAGGAAGGCCACAGTCTTTAGAGGCTGAATCAGAGCCAATGCAAACAAAAGCTCGACATGGAAATTTGGAAAACATGAAATTCATTTTGAAGGCCGAAGGTGTGTTTTGTAACATGGTGCATGCCAAAATACCCTTCTGGATCTTTACGTGCTTCACACTGAATGACTAATGATGTGTTGCTGGGGTGATGAAGGACCTTGCAAGGGATCCCGCAATTTCTCTCGAAACACGGAAACATCGTGTGCTTCTCCTATCAGGCAGATGCTGTCTTCAGAGAATATTTAATTAATAGAAGTGCCAACCTCTTCACTCCACCTCTTGAAACTTCGCCCTTTCAAGCAATAATTGCTCTGCAGTTACCTAATTTCCATACTAATTTTCTTAACGAGGTATTAATTTTGTGGTCTAAATGACACTACCAGAGGCTGACGGGATTAATGGTGTCCTAATGCCAGCCTACACAAGTGCAGAGGTAGTCATTTGTTTAATGGTATCATTTCCCCGCCCCCCCAACCAGATTTATAAAGGAAGATGTCAATTTCATGGCTACTCCATTTTTGTACAGATTAAGGTTCTTCTCATTTCCTACTTTTCTTGTCTCCCCAGCTGGTTAATAAAATGAAAACAAAAATAGTGCCTAAGGTCCAAAGGTTTCCAATTGGTTCGCTACTGTCTGAGATCGCCGCACTTTTTGATACGGGAGGGAGTTTCAGTCTCTCCTAGGGATTTGGATGTTCTTTCCGGGTACTCAGTAAAATAACAGTGAAGGGAAGAATCGGGGCGGGGGGGTGTCATTTGTTCATTCCACAAGTATTCATTGTGCCCAACTTGCACGGGGAACCAAGCTGGAGGCTGCAGGGAACCTGGGAAAAAACAAGCCTGAGCCTTGGGAAGTTCATGTTCCCCTGAGCTGAAGGCAGCTCAGGACAGGAAGTGACAGGAAGAACTCAGAATTCTAGTTTGTGCTTTACAATGGACTCAGAGGCCTTAAAATTCCCCTCACCTTGGCCATGATTTAGACTGGCTTCTTCCTGACCTATGCCCCTGACCTCCCTTTGCCTAGAGCATTTACTTAGAGAACATTCAATTCGGGGCAGCCTGGCTGGTTCAGGTTAAGCGTCAGACTTTGGCTCAAGTCATGATCTCATGGCTTGTGGGTTCGAGCCCCGCGTCGGGCTCTGTGCTGACCTCTCAGAGCCTGGAGCGTGCTTCAGATTCTGTGCCTCCCTCTCTCTGCCCCTCCCCCACTCACGCTCTGTCTTTGTCTCTCTCTCTCTCTTTCTCTCTCAAAAACAAATAAACATTCAAACAATTTTTTTAATAAAAAAAAGAAAACTTTCAATGTTTTGAAAAATGGAAATAATTTCTCTGCCCCTTTGAGATATAAACCTTCTTAAAGTTTTTGTCACTTTTACAACACAGGATTGTCTTTCTCAAAAGCCTGGGAGACATCCCTTCGAAATGTAATCTTCAAGGAAGTTAGGGTCCTTATCTCCCAGACTCTGTGGGAGGGTGGGAAGCTACTTTCGATGGGTACCTACCTACCAGCAAATACAGATGTCTTCATCAACAGAGAACAGCATTGCAAAGTCAAGAATGACTCAAAGTGTTGGACACATTCCATTGATCAACAGACCCATAAAGTCTTCTGGTACTTTTCTACTAGTTCACACCAGCAGTTAAAAAACTTTATCACCTTTGTTCAGCAGAACTGAGTCCAATTTCAGTTCCTGACTCTTTCTCCTTTTGCAATAGCCTTAAATAAAGTCTACTTGCCTGTTTAACATTGTGCGGTGTGATTTTCTCTTTGACCCAACTGACGATGATTCCTCGGACAAGTTGCTCATGCTCTCTGATTCAGATTCCACAGCAATAAGAGATTGACCCTAAAATCTGACCTGTTTATCTCATTTTATAAATTAAGGTGAGAAAACAGAAGAATAAATATATATATGTGAGTATCTGAAAAATATAAGGCAGTATGCTGTTCAGGAGTTATTAGTGTGTATAATTCAATAGTTAATAACCAAATTAACAAATGTAATAGCTCATTTTATAAATCAGCATGTAATATAATTAAAGACATATTTATCCACTGAAATATAAGCTAATTAATACACATCTAAAATGATTTAAAAACTAGAAAAGTCCTCCCACTCCCATGACCTCACGGTTTCCCTTTTTTAAAACTGAAGAGAGGCAATGAGCTGTGTGTTGGAAGACTTCAATAATTTCTTAGGGAGAAAATAGCATCCTATCTTACAGACATAAACATTCAAGTTCTGGGATCCTGATTTTCTTCCTGATGAAGGGAGATGGGAACACGAGGGCTCTCTACCAGAGCTTGTTTTCCATCCATGGAGCCACTCATGATACTCTTAGAGCATTCGCACCACGGCTATCCTTGACCACTTGATCTTGTGTCTTCTTGGCCACTTGATCTTGTGTCTTCTTGGCCACTTGATCTTGTGTCTTCTTGGCCACTTGATCTTGTGTCTTCTTTTTGAGACTGGCTAGTTTCCCTCTTTTCCTCTGGCACACACCTGTGACCACATGCCTGAACCTTGGTGAGGGAGTTGTGTACAGGTTCGGTCAACCTGTTCTGGGGCTGCAAAACCAAGTCATTAAGAAACTTCCATTGGTTACAGAGCTTATACAGCCCCTTACACCATGTTATTCAACGTTCACAGTGTGAGGTGGGAAACAAGATGACATAGAGGCTCAGGGAATGCAGCACGTAATGAGCATGTAACCAAACTCACAGAAAGTAGTGGGTGAGCAAGGCTAGTTAGTAAAGGACAGAGTTACAAATTCTATAGGCTCGTCTGACCACATAGCCCACGGCTGTAAATATCATTTTAAAAAATACTCACTTACGGTTGGTTAAGCGTCTGACTCTTGATTTTTGGCTCAGGTCAAGATCTCAGGGTTTGTGAGGTTGAGCCCCATGTTGGGCTCAGCACTGACAACGTGGAGACTGACTGGGATTTTCTCTTTCCCTCTCTCTCTGCAGCTCCCTGTAAACAAATAAATAAGCATTAAAAAATTAAAATGCTCAATCCAAAATAAGACAGGCAAAAAGAAAATAGGGAGCAAAAACTAGGTGTAACAAATAGAAAACAAAATGTAATACAATGGGTTAAAGACAATTGGGTCAGTAATCAGATTAAAAGGAATGGTGTAAATACATCAATTAAAAAGGCACAAATTGCTAGGTTGGATTAAAAAAGCAAGACCCAAATATAAGCTATTTAGAAAAGACAAAAAACCAAACAAACAAAAAACCCTTTGCGCTTTAAACATAAAGGCACAACTATGTTAAATAAAATGATGGAAAAAGATAAAGCAAGCTAACATTAATCCAAAAATCGATGAAGTGGTTTAATTAATACCAAAGTGCATTTCAAGGCAAGAAATCCATTTACCATGGATTGAGAGAATGTTCCATTAATAAGACATAGTAACACTAAACATGTGTGCAACTGGTAACAGAACTTCAGAATTCATGAGCAAAAACTTACAGAACTACAGAGACAGACACATTTACAACTATAGTTGGATATTTTCACACTGCCCTCTCAACAACTAATAGAACGCTGTTCTAGAAATACATTACAAAATATCAATAAGAACATTGCTAGACTTGAAAAGTGGTGTCCCCCATGTTTATCTGACTGCGTTATAAAGTCCTCAGTCCTACAACTGCTGAATCACATTCTTGTCACATACATATGAAATCTTTCTCAGGATAGACTATAATCTAGGTGAAAGAAGGAAAGAAAGAGAGAAAGAAAGAAAGAAGGAAAGAAAGAAAGAACAAAGGAAGAAAAGTAATATCAATAAATAAAACATTTCAAAATACACCAAGTGTGCTCTGAGTACAGGGAATTAAATACGAAATCAATCACAGAAATGTGGAAAATCACCAACTATATGGAAACCAACATGCTTCTCAGTAAACCACTGATGGCATCGTTGTTGGCGAAGATGAACAGCAATCAGAATTCTCATGCCCTCCCAATGGGACGTTTTGAACGTCAAGCAGTCGCTTGACGACTTGGGAAGTCGCTTCCCAAGGGAAAACAGTATGACAGTTTGTGAACATTCAAAGATATTTGTACCACGTGACACAGATGCTACACATCTAGGCACTTACCCTAAATAAATGAAAACCTACGTTCACAGAAAAAACTTCCACGCAAACGTTCACAGCGGGCGTACTCGTCACGGGGCAAAAATGTGAACAACCCACAAGTCTACCAGCAGGTGAATGGGTAGATTATGGTAGATCCATACAATCCGATGTTATTCAGCAGACAAAAGAATGGACCATGAGTAATGCAAACGATATAGATGGATATCAAAATAAGTTTTGAGTAAAAGAAGTCAAAAAAGAGAGTCGCACATTGTGTGATTCCAGTTACATAAAATGCAAACTGAAATGTCAGAAAGCTGAACAGTGGTTGCCTGGGCCCAGAGGCGAAGGGATGAGTAATGGTAGAAAAAGCTGGAAGAAATAATTATCATTGAGGATTTCAAACAAGGAAACTTGTAGGCCAATAAACATGTTCGGTGTTATGATTGGTATTGGTGGTTTCATAGTATGTGACTGTATCTAAACATATCAAATGGCCCAAGTTAAATATATGTAATTTATTGCAACGGCTGTTATAACCTGGTAAAACTATTTAAAAAACAACAACAAGAAATACTAAAAAAAAAAAACACACACACAAAACAAAACAAAACAAAACAAAAAAACTACAGTGTTTAGGGATACACAGTTACTTTAACAAACCTATAATGAAAAGTAAAGAAGTAAGGATATTTGATTCAGAATCATTCACTAAGTTACATGCTTGTTTTTTTTATTTTTTAAATGTTTTGATTTATATTTGAGAGAGAGAGAGAGACATAAAGTGCACAAGCAGGGGAGGGACAGAGAGAGGGAGACACAGAATCCGACGCAGGGCTAGATCTCAAGAAGAGTGAGATCATGACCTAAGTGGAAGTCAGATGCTTGACCTACTGAGCCACCCAGGCGCCCCCTAACATGATTTTTTTTTAATATAAAACCACATTACACCCAATCTCGTAATTCACAGTTTCCGCCCAAGAACATGAGGTGAAGAGGCAAAAACGTGAATGTAAAAAATTCATGATTATTAAACATAGAACATAATACATTATTAAAACGGGTCTCAGTGAAATGGATAAGGCTCCTCACTTATGTATCTATGAATACTCACCTATCTTTTTGTTTGTTTCAAATGTTATTCTTTAAAGACTATTTTTCTGGAGCAGTCTTTGGTTCATGGCAAAACGGAACAAAAGTACAGAGATTTCCCGTATGTGTCCTGCCCCGACACGTTCACAAGCCTCCCCCATCAGTATCGCCACCAGCGCTGTGCATCTGTGATTCATGAAGTTGCACTGACATCTCAAAATCACTCTGAGTCCATGGCGTACCTTATAAGATTCACTCTTGGTGTTGTGCGTTCTCTGGGTTTGAACAAACGTGTGATGACAGGTGCCCATCGGTACAGCACCACACAGAACAGCTTCACTGCCCCGGAAATCCTGTGTTCTGTTTACTCATCTCCACTCCCCAAAGCTCTGACAACCACTGATCTTTTTCCTCTCTCCGTCATTTTGCCTTTTCCAAAATGTCATATAGCTGGAATCATACAATAGGTAGCCTTGTCAGAGTGGCTTATCTCACGGAGGAATATGTATTTAAGGTTCCTCCATGTCTTTTCACAGCCTGATAGCTAATTTCTTTTTAAAAATTTTTTTTTTCAACGTTTTATTTATTTTTGGGACAGAGAGAGAGAGAGAGAGACAGAGCATGAACGGGGGAGGGGCAGAGAGAGAGGGAGACACAGAATCGGAAACAGGCTCCAGGCTCTGAGCGTCAGCCCAGAGCCTGACGCGGAGCTCGAACTCACGGACCGCGAGATCATGACCTGGCTGAAGTTGGACGCTTAACCGACTGCGCCACCCAGGCGCCCCTCTAATTTCTTTTTAGACCTGAGTAACATCCCATTGTCTGCATGCACTACAGTTCGTTTGTCCATTCACTTCCTGAGGGACATTTTAGTTGCTTCCAAGTTTTGGTGATTATGAATACATTAAAAATTTTTTTTTACCTTTATTTATTTGTGAGAGTCAGGGAGACACAGAACATGAGCAAGGGAGGGGCAGAGCGAGAGGGAGGCACAGAATCCGAAACAGGTTCCAGGCTCTGAACCGTCAGCACAAAGCCCGACGGGGGGCTCGAACCTGTGAACCTGTGAACCTGTGAGATCATGACTTGAGCTGAAGTCAGAAGCTTAACTGACTGAGCCACCCAGGCGCCCCGATTGTGAATACATTTTTATAAACATCTGTGACCAGGATTTTTGTGTGGACGTAAGTTTTCAACTCTGGCAACTACCAAGAAGCTCAATGCTGGGTCGTGTGGTAAGAGCATGCTTAATTTTGAAAGAAACCGCCAAACTCTCGTAAAAACGTGATTAAAAAAAAAAAAAGTCATATTCAGCACAATAATCTGTACTTCTATGTTTATCATCAGTCAATAAATTAAGACACCTCTAATGGTTTTTATAAAGTATAATGCCTATTTTTTAAGACAAAGAATATGGACAAGGGCATGAAAGTAAACAAACAAAAAATAAGTCAAGTAATATTTCTAGAAATCAGAGGAAGAGATGATTGCCCAAAGATACAGGACAATATCTCTGGAGCCACTAAAGGACTTCCCTGCATGCTTACTTGTGATAAGTGAACTCTCCTGGGCAAAAATCATCAGATTGTGGGTGTAAACAATTCATCACACTGATTTTTTCTGGTGACTAATGAAGTCCCAGGAGAGCAGGACTCAGTCGGAAGGTGGGTACAAAATGCGGAGGGCCATTAGGTTACCGTGGTAGCAGAGAGAGTCATTTCCACCTCGATAATCTGAACCATCAGGAAAATGATCAAAGGAACAGGCAAAGGCCACAAATAAGACTGGCTTACTGAGGCACAGCTTGTACCTCCTCACCTGAAACTGTAATCAAGTCAATTTTGAAAGGGATCGCTGGAGAAGAAATATTTGCGTGGGGCTTATCACGAAAATGGAGTATAACTTGACAGGGACGTGAAGAAATCCCCCCAAAGAATTCCAGCCACAGCAGCCACGTGTGAAACACCGAAGCCAGCTCCCCCAACCTCCAGCCCACAGGAAAATGCACACAGGTCCTACAGAAAATGAGTTACACGATGGGAAGAGTGACCGGAAAGAAAAAAGTGTTTTCAGCAGGAAATAAAAAATAAAAAGAAAAAAGTATTGGGTGTAAATGACATGATATTCTTGGAGCAGAGTACGGTAGTAAATACAGCTGCCAGGACGAGTTCTTACTGTGCTTCATGGGAACAAGGCGCCTTGCTCACGGTACCTGTGCGGCGACAAGAATTAAACTCCCCACCAAAACTTGGAGCGCTGATGTCTGGAGGTGGCAGCTGAGTTTCTCTAGACCAACACCGCCCAGTGGAAATACAAGCCTCACAGGTAGTTTTAAGTGGTCGAGTGGCCACTTTTAGAAAAGTAAAGAAGAAAAAAAGGTGACATTGACTTTAATTATAAACGTTATTTAACCCAACTTACGGAAAAATTAGGATTTACACGTATAGCGGTTATAAAAGGATGATAAATGACACAGTTTGCGCTCCTTTCTTTCATACTGTTTGAAATCCGAGGCACGTCATACGTACAGAGCATCTCAGGTCGAACCAGCCACATTTACAGTGCCCTATAGCCTTGTGGCCAGTGGCTACATCTTTGGTCAACAGGGGGCTAGACCTTGGAGAGGTACAGAGGTGCCCTCTTGCTGCCCCAGAGAACCTGATACTCACAACCAAACAGTGGAGTGATTCACAGCAAGGCAAGCTTCATTTGAGTGCATTTCACACATTGAAAAGTGTCTTAAAATTTCTTTGAATACAAGATTCCATCTCTAGGGTGGCTCCAACTCCAACTCCAACTCAGGTCACGATCTTACCGTTCATGAGTTTGAACCCCGCGTCGGGCTCTGTGCTGATGGCTCAGAGCCTGGAGCCTGCTTCTGATTCTGTGTCTCCCTCTCTCTCTGCCTCTCTCCCACTCACGCTCTCTCTGTCTCTCTGTCTCTCTGTCTCTCTCTGCCTCTCTCTCTCTCAAAAATAGATAAACATTAAAAATTAAAAAAAAAAAATCTTCCCTCTCTAAAAATGTTTGGAAATCCCCGCACTAGACCTTCTATTGCAGATAAGACAACCCAAGGCCCCAAAGGTTAACTAATGGTTCACGGTCATCCAGACAGGGAATGCGGCCCTGGACCTGAAGCCAGCTCCTGACTCGTCACCTGGCATCACCTGTGGACTACGTGCCCACAAGAAAGTGACCAATGTCCTGTGAGAGAGTATGCGATCGATCATTGTCCGATTGTTTCAGAAGCTGATGCGTTGCCACAAAGCAATCACGATTATTAGAGAGGAGTCCTTCTGATTTTTGTTTGTTTGCTTTGTAGAGTTTATTTTAACGAGAGGTCACAACTTTTCTTTGGTCACTACTTTTCTTTGGCCACGTAGCTTCTGTCTCACTTGTTCTGAAATGCAGTGAGGGAAATAAAATGATCCTGACTAACCTTCTGACATGAGAGTAAGGCCTGCTTGCTTTTACTTTAGAACTTCTCTTCATTGAAATAATTATAGGTTTACAGAAAGTTGGAAAGAGGATATAGGGGGGTCTCAAGTACCCTTCATCAAGTTTCCCTCCAATGGTTACATGTTACACGATTATGGTACAAGGTAGACACCAGAACAGTGACATTGCTACAACGTGTGTGAGGAGTTCCATATAATTATCATCCTTTGTGAAATTTTGTGTAACCGCGACCATAGTCAAGATACAGACTCATTTTGTCACCATAAAGATCTCCTTTGTGTCGCCTTCCTCTCTACCACCGTCCCTAACTCACGGTAACCACTAATCTAGCTTCCCTCTTTATGATGTTGTGATTTTGAGAACGTTATAGACATGGAATCACATGGCATAGAACCTTTGGAGATTGGCTTTTTTACTGTGTGTAATGCCCTGGACATCCATCCAAGCCGTTGTCTGCCTTAGTAGTTGATTCCTTCATGTTGCCCAATGATATTCCCTGGTATCGCGGTACCATGGCATGCTCAATCATCCACCTACGGAGGGACATTTATTATTGCTTTTCAGCTTTGGACTATTTCCGATGAAACTGGTAAGAACAATCATGTGCACGTATTATATGGAAATAGGACTTCATTTCTTTGGGATACATGCCCAGGAGTGAAATAGCTGGGCGATATGGCCAATGTAGGTTTAGTTGTGCTAGAAAGTGCCAAATTATTATCCACAGTGGCTGTATCATTTTAGATTCCCACCACCAATGTATGAGAGATCAACTTTTTTTTTTAACTTTTTCTTCTTTTCATTTTTCCTCTTAACTTTTGGTATAGTTCAAGGGCACATTTATGCTTTTTGTGCACTGAATGTTGTGAGGAAATTATACCTGCGTATGAAAGACACAGCTCCCCCCCAACAGTGGTCATTTTTGGCAAGGCATGGAGATTCATTGTAGACACCAAGGCTGCTAACCCAGAATGCTCGATTACTTTATTTCAAATCGTGTAGGGTCTGTGCAGGCATTATGTGTGTTTCCATTTGGTTCCTTGCTGCTGTATCCGACAGATATTTTGAGTGGTTGTCTCATTGACCCAGAGTCGCTGTAGAGCAAAGGGAAACCTCTTGCGTTATCAGTGAGGTAACGATGAAATGCCCTTTGCCACTCACCGGGCAGCATGTTGCCATAGCAACACATCATTCTGGAAATTCATCAGTTCAGCTGGTCATTATCCCCAAGTAGCAGATAGCTAACATATTCTGAAAGTTCTTGCTCTTAAGTTGTAATTGAACCAGGGAATTACTTTGGTCTTGGCGCTGGGCGCTCAGCATTACATTTATAGAGTAAAGGAGGATTCAAAGACAACAGGTTTTGGCTAGTGTATGCCTGAATAGGAAATTTTAATTAACTCAGTTTATCAGATTCAGCTACTGGCTAATTTCCACCCCCCCAAAAGAATATGTTAGCCAGTTGAAGCCTCTTAGTCATAAATTGTATGTGACATTCTTCTACCCCTAAGTATTATTTTAAACCATATTCCCACATCTCGCCCTGGGTTGAGAAGTTCCAGGGACGGTGGTCCTGGAGGATGTGGCTGGTCTTGGTCACTGTGATCCCGCTGGCATCTGCAACGGTGCCTGGCACACAGTAGGTGTTCGAGCAGAGCACAGGGTTCAGAGTGTGGACCCTGGGGCCCCACGGCCCGGGTTAGACTCCCGACTCCGACACTTACAGGCCACCTGGCCAAGAGCAGGCCAGTCACTCTCTGCGTCTCCTTCACCCTGGGGTCCAGCTCACAGGTTGGGGGCCACGCAGTGAGCTTCTCTGTGCAGAGGGCTTGAACGGTGCCTGGCACGTGGGGCACATTGTGTAAGAATCCTCTAGTATTATTGTCTTGCCACTTCCAGCTCGTGGATTATAAGCCCTACTCAAGTGTCGTCTAAACTGAACAGGCTCCTACTTCTGTCCGTCCTCACCACACCCAAAGCTGGAGGGGAGATCCTGCCTCAATCCCTGCAACGTCTACTGCCTTACAGAAAACCACACCAGACTGCACACTCCTTTGAGTACGCAAAATCATGGGCTGAAACTTTCAGAGAAATTTGCCACGACATTTTCTGTGAATGGAAACCAAATTCTACTTCAAACAAGAGCACAATCGAGTCCTCTGAGTGTCGTTTCCAAACTCTCATCCCGTTCTGTAGCTTAAATGTAACTCCAACTAGATGGAAAATTATTCTGCTAAGGAGGCAATTCAAGGTTCTGAAGGGAGATTACTTGCCTTTAGATTTATTGTATCTAAATTACAAAACAGCCACCCGGCTGGCAGTGTCGGCCGCCCTTCTCTGACAGTCACCAGGCAGGAACACAGATTCTAAATCAGCCTCGCACCCCACTGGTGAAATTTACACTACGTCTGGTCCCATTAGTGTGAGTCGGGATGGTTGAGAAAAATCTATGCTAAGCACTTTTACAGTACATTAATTTAAAAGAAAAAAAGGGAGCTGTCTACTCGGTGGAATAAGAAAATCAAAATGTCATTTTTCTGAATTGCTACGTTATACTAATTACGAACGATCCAAGCTATCTGGTAGGGTTTCCACGTACACTCTTCGGGTGTGATCTTATCCATTCCTATGGCTTCAAAACTGTGTTGAGGTCTCTATTACTGACCCAAACCTTCCTCTTTAGTTTCAAAGAAAAATTTTCAAATGACTGTCAGACCAACCACATGCAACCGGAACTCACCATTTTCAAACTGACCTGTGTTTCCTTCCATTGGCTCAAACATGACCATGCCCCTGAAATCTTGAATTCTTTTGTTACTATAAATATTTTAGTCTGACCCATCCTTTCTTTTAGCCTCATCTCCTGTCTGTCCACCCACAAAAGCAGCTAACTTACACTTCTCACCCTTTCCAGAACATCCCATGCCTTTCTATGCTACACATTTTGCACAGTCTCTGCCTTCCCACACCTTCTCCACCAGGCAACCATCTCCATGAGAGCCAGCTCTCATGCTTCTCCTCTGGAAGGAAGAAGTGTTTCTGGCCCTCCTGTGCCAGGTCAGTGCTCCCAAATCTCTGTGCTCATGGAAGGTGAGTGTGACTTCAATTAGGACAGTGCATTGAGTCAATCTATAGAAAAAGTGTCTATCTTTCCTTGGACGATATGAGCTTTCCTGGAGGTCAAGTGCTGAGTCTTATTCTCGCCCATGATACCTTTATTTTTGCGGTAGGCTGTCAGTGAAGGCTGGTGGACTGAATACATGAAGATTTCACCTGAAGAATGTCAATCATTAAGCTAAGGGTTGAACTCTGATCTTTCAATCCTCCTGGTTATTACTAAAGAATAGAAGAAGAGTGATCACATTAAAAATTTATCACTTATTTTGACAACTTTAAGTGTTCATTGTACGCAGGTTTCCCCTAAATTGCTATGTGCCCCTCTTTCTGTCCATTCAACTGAAAGTTACCTGGGAGGTGAGAAGCAGAAGTGAGGTGGGGACAAGGACAGACATGTGAAAAAGCAGACATGACAGGAGAGCTATAGGTATAGCAGACTGGTTCTGAAATTTCAATGACTACAAAGGTTACTCAGTAAGATTGCTGACACGGAAATTCCAGGTCCAACCTCTGACAATGGGATTCAGGAGACTTGTCATGGGGCTTGAGGACCAAAATTGTTAAAAAGACCTCTAGGTAAATCTAACACGAGTGACCTTGGATGATTCTCTGACCAACTGTTAGGGGCTGTTGACTCCAGTCCACATCATCAAAGATGGTAACAGTAAGGTCAGTGGTAGATGAGCCTTGAGACATGGTGACCTATCTGTTAACTTCCCTAAGCCCTTTGAGCTACTATATGGAAAGGGCTTAGCATGGTGCCTGGACCACAGGGAGCATTAACTGTCCTTGAGCCATTGTCATGATGCTGGTGAGGAAGAAGGAGAGGATGTCATGGCCAAACACCCTCCTTCTATTCTAGAAGCTCTTCTTTCCCTACTTTAAAAAGTAGCTCCATGTAAGTCATTAGTAGATGTCACGGACCTTCTACCAGGCTACACATTAGACTCACTTATGGGGCTATTAAATATTATAAATGGCTGGGTCTTGCTTTCATCTGCACAGGTATGATTTAATTTGTCCAGGTAGAACAAGGGCATTGGTATTTTCTAGAACCTGTCAAGGTGAGGGTAATGTGGAGCCATAGATGAGCACTACTGATGTCTACATCATGGGACAATATCAAGAGAATTATGGGTGATGTAAAATTAATGAGTAGATAATGAATCCCATTTTCTTCAACATCTCATTTGGTCCCAAGTAATAAGCCATATACTTTGGAAGATTGAAAGTCCCATACAGTACTTTTGGAGAGATTCTACATGTTCTGAAATTCGAGGAGCAGGCATGGAAGTATATCAGGCAGGACTCCTAATCTTCTCCCAGCCTCAAAGACTATGGTCAAGTGACAGCCTTGAGCTATTTACTCTTTCAGGGACTGCCTTGCCTTTCCAATGAGGTCAACATGTTCTCAGGGAAGTCCACAGCCTGAGGAAGGTAGTGGTAGCCACGGGCATGTTCTTCTCAGAGACGCCCACATCCAACAGCTGGGCAAGGCAGGAGGTCAAGGTCCCAGCCATTTCTACTCAGTTTCTACAAGAGAAAAATTTGCTCGAAGATCCACTGTGCTAGGAGAGCCTCCTGACAGGTCTGTGCCATGATCTGAAGACTCTCCTGCCCAATCCTGCTTCCTTCTTTTATTTCTCACAGGTGTTACTCCCCCTAAAACCTCTCATGTCCTGTCCCAGTGTCTACATCCAGGAGAGCCCAGACTCCAGTAGGATGCTCAGATGAGGAGAGCCAGGAAAGCACAGCAGCAATGCAAATGCAGCAAAGACTTCCAAATCCAGAAAAAGCCAGTGGGTCAGTGACGGAAGGTGTTTGAACCTAAACTTGTAGATAACGGGCACTCTGTATGCATCGCCTCTTTTATTTTCATTTAAAATGTTGCAGAAGAGTTATTGTGATTACTATTTGACTCTACTGCCACCGAGACTTATAAATATCTAGAAACTTACTAATGTCACATAGCGTATAATAGGTGGAGGAAGGATACGATCTCAGCTTTTTCTGGAACTGAAGTTTACATTTTCCCCCGCACTTCATACTCTTTCCCATCCCTCCAGCTCATAACAATTCTCTCCTCGTCTGAACTCCTTAGTGCACTAACGGTCACCTACACGGTTACACCTAACACACAATTACACGATTCTGCAGCGACTTCTTATGGTCACATATATCCACCCCCAACACCATAATTTCAAATGCCTTAAAGTTAGGAAGCATGTTTTATGTTTCTAGTGTATTCTGAACTTAGCCTGGCCAATAATATGTCTTCTGTCCATGCTTGTTTATTAACCATGCAAGTAACAGGTACGTAAAGAGCTTGGCCGTGTTCAGAGAATGGGATGACATCCAGGACATGTGACCACGTGGAAATGTTAAGGGACATCTGACAGCTTCGTGTATGTGAGCAGGACTGTCTCTGCAGAAGCCAAACTATGTAATGTGCCTGTGATGGGAACATCACACAGACCTGGCCAGTCCTGCTCACCTGCCGTCGCTCTTCCGTCATTCCCCATCTGTCCCTGCACAAATGAACCCCCTGTATGTCCATGTTCTCTCCACACCGCCCCCCCCGGCATCTGGAGTCTCTGCAATGTCACTGAGCAGCTCTGGAACAGCCTCTGACCAGGGCTAGAGCCCTTCTGGTTTCCTCACATGTCAAGGGCACGGCTGCTTTGTGACAATGGGAGGGGGGATGGCACACAGGTTGCTCACGTTGGCAGGTAGGCTGTTCAGGAGGTACCGTCCTTCTATTACCTCCTGTCTCCGGACTGCCAACCCTTGGCCCTTAGACACAAATACTGATTAGTTCATTCATTCATTTAGTGAGTATCTGTTGAGCACATACTTTGGGTCATGCTCTGGTTTAGCTGCTTTTGCTACTAAAATATCACACTTAGAAACTTCTAAGATATTTGGATCTGGGCACAGTGATTTCCTCTGGTTGGAGGGAGTGAGTCACCTGGAGGGCTTTCTTTTCACCTGGACATGTGAGCTACAGTGAATGATTGCACTCACTTGTAAGTCTGGAATTTTAGTTTCCATGCTTTTCTAGTCTAAGTACGAATAGACTCTGGCTTTCTAAGGGGTTCTGGCTGCTTCAGTGTCCTACCCTCCTCCTCCCGCCCTTATGCTGGCCCTGAGCCTGGCAGGAAGGAGGGAAGGGTCACACAGGACTCCGTGCACCATTAGGAAAATGGAGTGAAGACAGCGCTTCCAGGGCCTGCAAACGCATAACCCGTCTTTGGGGGGAGGATGGAGAAGGGAGAGCCTACACTTTTTTATTTTATTTTATTTTATTTTATTTTATTTATTTTATTTTTATTTTTTTATTATTATTTTTTAACGTTTTTATTTATTTTTGAGACAGAGAGAGACAGAGTATGAAGGTGGGAGGGGCAGAGAGAGAAGGAGACACAGAATCGGAAGCAGGCTCCAGGCTCTGAGCCATCAGCCCAGAGCCCCACGCGGGGCTCGAACTCACGGACCATGAGATCGTGACCTGAGCTGAAGTCGGACGCTTAACCGACTGTGCCACCCAGGCGCCCCATGAGAGCCTACACTTTTAAACTGGACCTCGAAGGACGAAGAGGCATTTGCCAGGCAGAGAAAGGAACTACGGAAACATGAGGGATGGATGAAGCCATGACCAAAATATGGAAGACTGGGGCCTTGTCTTGTGGACATATGGGGCTCAGCGTTACCTAGAAGGGTGGTGCGTTGGGTTGGAGCTAGCGAATCATCATATCTGTCCCTTCCGGCCTCTTCAAAGTCACAGAAACATCCCATCTTGTGTGTGTTTTCATGATGTAACTAGTTGGGTCAAGTGTAATGGAAGTCCTGAGATTTGCAAAGAGACTTTGGAAAATCATTTTGAATACTGTAGCAGAGCTGAAGAGTCACGTACCTGACGAACGAGCATCTCCACGCTAAGAGCGCAGGTTCTCAACCCCTCGTCCAGAAGTAGAAGTCAAGTACACCAAGACATTGATCTTGTCCACTCTTGGGGAAGGTTTCTATTCTTGAGACCGTCACAGGTGGCTTTATTTGCTTCCCCCTGACTCACACCAGTAATGCCCATTTCTATGGTGGCCATGACGGGGAAGCCCTGAGCTGGAGAAACCTCTGCCCCAGGAGATGTAGACAGACATGGTCATAGCAACACCATTTTTAATCACACACACAAATGTGAACAACCTAAATGCCACTCGGCGTGAGAACGTGGAATTCAAGAATACAGAGGTATGCTCTGTAGTGGTGACGACGAAGAAACCTTAATTATCTGCGCACACATGATAAATCTCACAGAAGTAATGGGAACGCCAAGTCACAGAACAAAACCATAATACCACGCCTTTCCATCTGCCTCTAGGCCACACCACGTGGAACTGAGAGTTGCTGGAGTTACAGATTTATTTGGCAAAATGATAAAAGACAGCTTGGGAATAACAAACATCATGGGAGACTGGTTATCTGGGACAAGTGCAAGAGGGTTCAAGGCACATGTGAAAGGTCCAGGGGGAGGGCCTAGAATTGAAGCTGGTTAGTGGGTAATGTGGAGTTTTCATTTTACCGTTGTTGCCCTTGGCCAACACATCTATTTACTCAATATTTATTATGTATCCAATATTTAATACAGATAACTTTCTTAAAAGTGGAAAGATACATATAAGATGAAAGTCATGATCCTTGCCAAATTACAGTTTAATGTAGCCGAGACCCGCATCACTTGGATCACGTCCTATGAACATGCACACAACACATACACACGGTCACGAAATAGGAAGCTACGTTTAGAAGTAAATACATTCAGATAAGAGTTTGTGTTGATGACAAACAGAGGGACAGAGGGATCTGAGGGAGCAGACAAACCGATTCACAGCAGAGATCTTTAGAAGAGCACTACCCTTTCACAGGACATCTTGAACTGTATGTGACTTGGGACCCTTCCAACCAGGGTGTGAATGTTGGTTGGATCAGGGGGTCAGATGAGACAAGAGACTCTGTGTGAGCCAGAGGAGTAGTTTGGTACCCTCCTGGTGAAAGGAACAGGGGGAGTGAAAAAAGAGTGACTGAGAGAAAGAGGAAGCCAGTGAGATGTCAGAAAGATTCCACCACGGAACCCTCAACAACAACTTTCATACTCATGTGATGCTTCCTGTAATTAACTTTCTACATTTTCTTTAATGTTTATTTATTTCTGAGAGAGAGAGAGAGGGAGAGAGAGAGTAAATGGAGGAGGAGCAGAGAGAGAAGGAGACAGAACTCAAAGCAGGCTCCAGGCTCTGAGCTGTCAGAACAGAGCCCTACGAGGGGCTCGAACCCACAGTCCATGAGACCATGACCTGAGTCGAAGTCAGACGCTTAACTGACTGAGCCACCCAGGAGCCCTGCAATTTATTTTTTAAATGCAGAAATGAGTAAAGGGACTGAGTTTGTGTTTGTTTGACCCTGAGAGAAACACATCCCACCTGAACATAGACAGGGCTCTAAGAATGTAAGACCGGAGATCCCTTAACAGAAATTGTGGGGAGAGCTGAGATAAGGAACCAAATATCCAAGGGGCAAGAAAGCCCTAGCTGGATCCAACGGGCAGGTGTGACATGTATTCTCAAATGTCCCCGTGTAGGGAAATGGGCTCTCCCCATGACACTTCTGAGATCATACGCCCCACACTGACAGGCAGATTCCAGGCCCCTTCAGCTTTCTGGCTTCCATGCTGACTTTCCAGTGTGGCTCTCTGAATCTTCCATGGGTTTAGTTTGTGATCTACGTGGCATCCCAGCCCAGTTCGCAATCACGAAGAAGGCACATTATGAGTCCTAACAAAATACACTGTTTTTCCATAACTAAGACTTGAGTACTTGAGAGACAGTCAAAGCCTAAAACCAGTTATACATTGAAGGCCATGGTGAGGGTCCCAATCAGACAGCAGGAAACACGGGACCGGGGGCGAGGGACAACAGGTTCTTGTCCAGAGATGGAGCAGGGCCAGCCTCAGGGTCCACGAGCAGCCCCCCAATTCCTGGGAGGGCCATGTGTCAGAGGACACAGGACAAAACCCAGACACTGGAGAAAAGACTGGATCACCGCTTGGGAGAGATGTCAAAGGCTCTGTCACTAAAACTAGGAGAGAGTCCAGAGCCAGGGTGAGATGAGCCGGCACTGAGCCTGCGTCTTCTTGCTCCCAGCATGCTCGGTGCCCAAGGCCCGGAAGGAATCTGAGGAACCCGGAGGTGCGGGTTAAGGACCCACCTTCAAAAGTTAGAGATTCCTGAAGACAAACTGCCAGGCGGATCACCACAGGACAGCAATTCAGGAAACACCAAGACAACTGGCTCTTATCCAGTCCACGCAGAAATACATCAATGTTGCCCAAAAATATTTTTTAAAGTGCTAACCTTGTGTAATCCGTACAATTTCTAATTGAAAGAAAAAATGTATACTTTAACTCAAAGAGCAGCAGTTCATTGTGAAGATTGCCTTTAAAGACCCAATTTACCAAGGACAAGTCAAGGCCACTGTGGGTGACACTATTTCTAACGTTGAGCCAGAGTTCTTTTGGTATAGTCAAGGTCAGACTTTAAAAATTAATTAAATGTTCGTATCAATGAGTCTCAAAATGAAGCTTTAAATCCCAGCAATTAAGCTTAGAGAATAATTAGAATACTCAGGGTCAGAGTTTTTCTCCAAAATTCCAGAAAGATATTTAGGCATTCGGGTAATTAACTAGTAAAAGTTCTCACGTTGGCAAAATTACATGAAAAAATGTTGTCCATAAAAGCATTTAGGCTAATTTGTGATAATTTATACCAACTTCTACTGGACTCCAGCCAATATTACTTTAAGTGCGTCTTACTAATTATAGGCAATGTTTGAAAACATATTTACTAGTTTAAGAAATAAATCTTCTTTGTGGCCCAAATTTTCTTTTCCTCTCTCTCAAATCAATTTTAATTCTGAAAGTGTTGTGTATTTCATTGGTTTTATTATATTCTTTTCCTTTTGAGTGATATCCTATTAAGTACTTTATTATTTTTTTAATTTAAATTCAGATTAGTTAACGTATAGTGTGGTATTGGTTTCAGGAGCAGAACCCAGTGATTCGTCACTTACATGTAACACCCAGTGCTCAACAGGTGCCTTCCTTAATACCCGTCACCCATCTGGCCCATCCCCTGCCCACCTCCCCTCTGGCAACCCTCAGTTTCTTCTCTGTATTTAAGTGTCTCTTATGGTTTGCGTCCCTTTCTGTATTTATCTTATTTTATTTTTCCTCCCCTTCCCCTGTGTTCATCTGTTTTATTTTTTAAATTCCACATGTGAGGGGCACCTCGGTGGCTCAGTCGGTTAAGGATCCGACTTCGGCTCGGGTCATGATCTTGGGGTGTGTGAGTTCGAGCCCCACGTCGGGCTCTGTGCTGACAGCTCAGAGCCTGGAGCCTGTTTCAGATTCTGTGTCTCTCCATCTCTCGGCCCCTCCCCTGATCATGCTCTGTGTCTCTCTGTCTCTCAATAATAAATAAACATGTAAAAAAAATAAAAAATAAATAAATAAATTCCACATGTGAGTGAAATCATATATTTGTCTTTCTCTGACTTATTTTGCTTAGCATAATACACTCTAGTTCCATCCATGCTGTTGCAAATGGCAAGATTTCATTCTTTTTGGTCGCTGTGTAGTATTCCATTGTATGTATATACCACATCTTCTTTATCCGTTCATCAGTGGATGGACATTTGGGCTTTTCCCACAATTTGGCTATTGTTGATAGTGCTACTATAAACATTTGGGTGCATATGCTCCTTTGAATCAGCATTTTTGTATTCTTTGGATAAATACCTAGTAGGGTAATTGCTGGGTCGTAGTGAGTTCTATTTTTAATTTTTTGAGGAGGCCCCACACTGTTCTCAAGAGTGGCTGCACCAGTTTGCATTCCCACTAACAGTGTAAAAGTGTCCCCCTTTCTCCACATCCTCACCAAATCTGTTGTTTCCTGAGTTGTTAGTTTTAGCCATTCTGACAAGTGAGAGGTGGTATCTCATTGTGGTTTTGATTTGTGTTTCCCTGATGATGAGTGATGCTGGGCATTTTTTCATGTGTCGGTTGGCCATCTGGATGTCTTCTTTGGAAAATTGTCTAATCACGTCTTCTGCCCATTTCTTCACTAGATTATTTATTATATTCTTCTATGGCTCAGGATTTGGAGGAAAATCAGGTAATTAGAACTATAACCTGAATATTGTTTTAATCTCAAAAGTGTCCCTTACATGTTCAATACATTAAATACATATTTAAATATGTACATTAGGTTTTCCACCTAAATATTTTTTTTTTTAAGTTTGGACTAGTTAAAATAAATGATAACAATGGATAGTAGGCAGATTAGCAGCTAGCTGCTTTCTATCCACCTCCACCATCCAGCAATTATTCAGCACTAATTAGGGTTGGCCAACATAGGAAATCGAAAAATACTTGTTTCTTTGTATTGACTTTTATTCGGTCTCCAAGGATCAGTTCCTTCATAATTATAATTTCATGTACTCTTGTCTCCAGGTAGCTAGTTAAGTAAAGGCTGCATTGATTGCTCTAAACATCTCATTAGCAAAGTTCATGCTCTCAGCTTCTCTGAGGAGGTATTACTAAATCTAAAGGTATATCTGAAAGAATCACACACAAAAACACGCCTCTCATTGCTCACCTACTCCCCGAAACATCATTTCTATACATAAAGCATTACAATAATCTAGTAATAATGTTTATGACAATTTTGGGGTTATCTAATATGATCCTCAGGAATGTCCTTTAGTAAAGAAAATTCCAATTAAAAATGACAGGATATAAGTTGTATAATATATATTTTGGTTCATTGTTATGTCCCCAAAATATGGGTAAAATGCTATGATTTAACATAAAAAGTGGTCACTGTAGGATTATTCTGCAGTTATTTTTTGACCTAATCAAGAAGAAAGAAAGAAAGAAAGAAAGAAAGAAAGAAAGAAAGAAAGAAAGAAAGGCTTACTTCCATTATTTATTTAGTTAATTAATTGGAATTGTTCTTGAAGACTGGAAATTATCTTTCACTAGAAAGGAGGGAAGGAAGGAAAGAAGGAAGGAAGAAGGAAGGAAGGTAGGAAGGAAGGAAGGAGGAAGAAAGGAAGATAGGAAGGAAGGAAGGAGGAAGAAAGGAAGGTAGGAAGGAAGGAAGGAGGAAGAAAGGAAGGTAGGAAGGAAGGTAGGAAGGAAGGAAGGTAGGAAGGAAGGAAGAGAGGGCAGGACAAGGCAATGAAGGAAGAAGGAAAGAGAATGGAGACAGGGAGAGAGGGAAGAAGAAAACAGAAAAAGATATGATTTCTTACAGTGATATATATTCAAGTGAAAAAAATATTGTTTTGCACATCCCAGGAATTTATTTTTAGAGTTGGCCACTGTTAATCACTGCACTGCATCACTGTAAAGCTGTTTTCCCAAGTCACTGCAGGCACACTGGTGGAAAGGATGCTGGAAATGTACTAAGTGACCCATGATGATTTGGACAAAGTCCACTTATGCTAATAGGTTCCAAATCGGAACAGCAGGTATTAATAGTTGTACATCACTCTCTTATTCCCAGGTCTGTCACATCTCTGTCTTTTATTATTTGAGGGAATCCTCAAGTCAACTTTTCCTTGGTGAAGTTTTATTTAAAAAGAAGAGATGGCTCATACCGAAACAGACAAAGACATCTGAAGAAAACTACAAATATCTCTTATGAATATAGACACCAAAATCCTCAACAAAATGCTAGCAGACCAAATACAGCAACATGCAAAAAGGATTATACACCATGACCAAGTGTACTTTACCCAAGGAAAGCAAGGCAGGTGTAACATGTAAAACTTAATTAATGTAGTACGTTATGTCAGTAGACATAAAGATAAAGGAAACATGATCATATCGATTTATACAAAAAGTTACTTCATATAATTCATAACCTTTCATGATAATAATGCTCAACAAACTCAAACTAGGAGGAAACCTTCTCAATGTGACAGAGTATCTATGAAAATAACAGATCAATATCAGTCTGAATGGTGAAAGAACTGATGTTTCTCCCCCCTTGATCAGGAACAACACAAGGATGTTCACGTTCATCACTTCTATTCAGCACTCCATTGGAGGTCTCACAGGGCAATTAGGCAAGAAAATTAAAAGGAAAAAGAAAAACGATCTCTATTTTATTTCCATATACAGGATCTTGTATATGGAGAATTCTAGGGAGTTTACTAAAAAAAATTAAATGCTTACTTATTTATTGAGAGAGAGAGAGATAAAGACAGAGAAAGAGAGAGAGAGAGAGAGAGAGAGAGAGAGAATCTCAAGCAGGTTCCATGCTGTCGGTGCAGAGCCCAACACGGGACTTGATCCCACGACCCGTAAGATCATGACCTAAACTGAAATCAAGAGTTGGATGTTTAACTGACTGAGCCACCCAGGTGCCCTGGACATTCCTAAAAAATTAAAACTTTAACAAAAGAGTGCCGCATGGTTGCAAGATGCAAGCTGAAAATTGTATTTCTATATGACTTGCAAAGAAGAATCTGAAAAGGAAACTGAGAAAAAAATTCCAATTATAATTGCATCAGATAGAATACAATTCTTAGAAACAAAATTAACAGGTGCAAAACTTATCCTCTCAAAACTAAAAAATACTGTTTACAGAAAACAAAGAAGACTTCAATGAAAATACATCTCATGTTCATGGATCAGAAAACGTAATGCGAGGATGGCAGGACCACCCAAATTGGCCTACAGATTCAAAGCACTCCTTACCAAAATTCCTGCTGGCATTTCTGCAGAAACTGACAGGTCTTAAAATTCATATGGAAGTGCAAAGGATCTTGAATAACCAATCTTGAGAAAGAAAACCAAGTGGGAGAATTCATGCTTTCCAGTGTAGAAACTTACTATACAGCTATAGCCATCAAGACAGTGGTAATGACATAAGAATATATATAAAGATCAATGGGTAGAGTTGAGAGTCTAGAAATAAATGCTCAGGGGCACCTGGGTGGCTCAGTAGGTTGAGCGTCAGAGGTCGTCTCAGGTCACGATCTCATGGTTTGTGAGTTTGAGCCCCGCATCGGACTCTGTGCTGACAGCTCAGAATCTGGAGCCTGCTTCGGATTCGGTGTCTCCCTCTGTCTCTGCCCCTCCCCGACTCATTCTCTCTCTCTCTCTCAAAAATAAATAAACATAAAAAAAAGAAATAAATGTTCATGTTCACAGTCATTTGATTTTCAATAAAGATGCCAAGACAATTCAAGAAGGAAAGAATAATCTTTTCAACAAATGGTGCTGGAACTCCTGGACACCCACGTGCAAAGAGTGATGTTGCATCACTACAACGTCATATTCAGCAATTAACTCAACATGGATCATCCACCTAAATGTATGAGCGGAAACTGTAAAACTCTTAGAAGGAGGCAGGTATCCATTTTCACGACTTTGGTTTAGGCAGTGGATTCTTTAGCTATCACACTGAAGCACAAGCAACCAAAACAAAAATATGTGCAGGTTTCTCCATTATCCAAAGGTTCCATTTGAACTGCTTCACTTTCACCGAAGACCTACATTACTATCTGTTTCCGCTACAAAAAAAAAAAAAAAATCTGAGACGGATTTTGCTTTTATAGCACGATAATTGCTTCCGAGCTTTCTGCCATTTCCGCTTACGAAAGGTTTGAAAGCAGGGGTCCACTTTCAGATGGAAGGGGAAACCTGTATATTAGCTGTCATTGATATTAAAATATTTGCTTTTCAAGGGCACCATCGAGAAAGTCAAAAGGCAACCCACAAATGGAAGAAAATCTTTGCAAATCGTACACCTGACAAAGGACTTGTTTGATTTCGTTTATGAGACGTGTCCACAGGGGCAAACCCGTAGAGACATAAAATAGATTAGCAGTTGCTTAAAACAAGGGAGGAGGAGCTGGGAAGATATGCAGACAGTTGCTAAAGCCTGTGGGATTACTTTTTGAGGTCACTAATACTCTAAAATTGAACATGGTGATGTTTGCTAACTTCGTGGGTATCCGAAAAAAAAATTGAATTATACACATTAAATGGATGAATTTTATTTTGTTTCAATTATACTTCGACGAAACTGCTTTAAAAAGTGATAGGATTTTTCTTTTTCTTTTTTCACTGATTTTTGATGCATACCATCTTCTAGAAGAAAGCTCATATTTAACGTAGTCATTATTCTTTGTTTAAAGCGTATGGCATATGATAGTCACCAGAGCGGACAACAATGATCATTCCAGAAGAAATGAAGACGGGTTGCCATCTTGGCCTTTCAATCAGTGAGCCATTGCTGCTGGTGATAACTGTCAAACACCTCGAGTATGTTGTTTGGGAACTGGAAAATTCTTCAGTACAACATCGAAATGTATGCTTCCATTTAAGCTTTTAAAATCAGCGACTGCTGATTTTGTAGCTAACAATTTTGTAGCAGTTTGTGTGTGTGTGTGTGTGTGTGTGTGCATGCGCGTGTCTCTGTGTGTGTTTACTCTCTATCAGACACTGTTATAAACACTTTTTCCCCCTTTTCACCACATCCTCACCACACTCACTATTTCCTGTCTTTTTGATAATAGCCAGTTTAAGACATGTAAGGTGATATTGTGGTCTTGATTTGTTTTTTTAATTTTTTTAATGTTTATTTACTTTTGAGAGAGAGAGAAAGAGACAGAGTCCAAGCAGCAAGGGAGGGGCAGAGACAGAGAGAGAGAGGGAGAGACCCAGAATCCGAAGCAGGCTCTAGGCTCCGAGCTGTCAGCACAGAGTCGGACACGGGGCTCCAACTCAGGAATGGCGAGATCATGACCCGGGCCGAAGTCAGCCACTTAACGGACTGAGCCACCCAGGCGCCCCACCTGATTTGTGCTTCTCTGATGATTAATGATGTGGCGCATCTTTTCACGTACCTGTTGGCCAGGTCTTCTTCGGAAAAATATCTATTCAGACCCTCTGCTCATTTTTCATTTGTTGTTGTTGCTGTTGTTTTGTTGTTGGCTGTTGGGTTGTTTGAATTCTTTATATACCGCGGATATGAATCCCTTATCAGATATATGATTTGCAGATATTTTCTCCCATTCAGTAGGGGTGACTTCTCATTTTCTTGATGGTTTCCTTTGCCATGCAGAAGCCTTTTAGTTTGACGTCATCCCATGGATGCTAGTGCTTGTATTGACTCATAAAATTCTCACCGTGCCTCTATGTAGTAGATGTAGGTACTACTATTGCTAAGCTCCTTTTTATAAATGAGAAAACCGAGGTTCAAGGAGCTTCTGTAACTTGCCCAAGGTAAAGATCTAGTAAGAGGAAGGGTACAGACTAAGTATAGCTTTTGCAATTCGTAAAATATCAAGGCTAAGAAACGGGTATTGAATGTGTCAAGGTGCTAACCTTTTATAGATGTACTCAATCTCTAGATATAATAATAATAATAATAATAATAGTGTCATTGCTAGATCTCTTTTTGAAGTTGCTGACCCTGCTCTTTCCCCGTTCCTTCCAACATCCATGGGATAATCTGTAAGAATAGACTCTCTCGGGGGCGCCTGGGTGGCGCAGTCGGTTAAGCGTCCGACTTCAGCCAGGTCACGATCTCGCGGTCCGTGAGTTTGAGCCCTGCGTCGGGCTCTGGGCTGATGGCTCAGAGCCTGGAGCCTGTTTCCGATTCTGTGTCTCCCTCTCTCTCTGCCTCTCCCCCGTTCATGCTCTGTCTCTCTCTGTCCCAAAAAAAATAAACATTGAAAAAAAAGAATAGACTCTCTCGGATTCCAAGCACTGAGTCTATTATTTTTTTCATTCAATGTCTCTGACAACACTGGCCGTTCAGGCACCTGCTACCAGCCTACAGGCGGTAATGACAGTCACAGTCAGGTCCATGTTTACATGGGCCATTTCATGGACAAATCTTCACTCCACACTAGCTGAATTGATTATAGGATGGAACATTTCTGAGCCCATAAATTCCAGCTAAAAACGTAGCAAGAGGTTTTGGTGTGTGTGTGTGTGTGTGTGTGTGGTTTTGGGGTTTTTTTTGACACACAAATAGTTTTATTTTTCCTTCACTCACTAGTTTTAACCGGGAGGCAGCTGACTTGACCCACTAATATGTGCATTGATATGTCAGTCACCATTTGGTCAAATGCCTAGACGTAGAGACGAAACAGAACAGAGGGTGCATGCACACTTCAATGCAGTCTACCGTCCCGACCTCGGGCCCCCCACTGTGTTGGACACAAAAATACTTTGGGAGAGGTGAATGATTTCTAGGGAAGAAAACAGTGATATGGACCTGACATGGCTAGACTCAGATTCCCGTGCGTCTTATTTCGAGACCTGTTTTGATCTTACCGCCCTTCTCAGAAAGCGTTCATCTGAGATCGATACTTAATATGTACACTTTAAATATATATAGTTATATTGATTATTCATCAATCAGGCTGGGGGAATAAAGGTATTCACAACATCTGAAAAGAAATTAAATGTGAAAAGAAGTATTACCTAATGAGAAAACATAGCATGGTCAGGCAAACTCACGTATCTCGCTTTTAAGGTCTGTTACATCATTCACCAGTGAGTGGTCCATCTTCAGAGGCACTTGATGGTGACCTTGAAAAGGAATGTTGAGATGACTTTTTCCAAAATCAAATAGACGTTACCTGGGGGAACTGAAAGGAAAAATAGCTTGGTAAAAACAAACAAACAAACAAAGAAGTTAATCTTCTTTCTTAGCAGTCGCAGATACTTTGCAAGGAAAATAACAGAAAATGACTTAACGTGATTCAGGAGATAAGAAGCAGGTTTTGGGGTTTTTTTGTTTTGTTTTTTTTTCCCACCAAATTACCCCTCATCGGCCATTTCCGAGGCTGGAAGAGGTGAGAGAGAGACAAGTAGAGAAAAAGGTGATAGGGACTTGGCATTTCACACATTCCTGCGTTGGAGACGCTGAAGCTGAAATTAACGGTGGCAGAAGAGACCCTGTGTATTTCCACAGGTCTCCACTCCTCCAAATTGGAGTTCAACGTTTATTTATTTATTTATTTATTTATTGTGACAGAGAGAGACAGAGCATGAACAGGGGAGGGGCAGAGAGAGAAGGAGACACAGAATCGGAAACAGGCTCCAGGCTCTGAGCCATCAGCCCAGAGCCTGACGCGGGGCTCGAACTCACGGACCGTGGGATCGTGACCTGGCTGAAGTCGGACGCTTAACCGACTGCGCCACCCAGGCGCCCCACCAAATTGGAGTTCAAATAGCCTCGCCCCATTTACTCACTGCGATAACAGGCCTCACCAACACACAAGGTGAGAGACGCAACCCTTAGACCCTGAACAGTGAAAGGTGGGCCTTCCATCTACTGCTGAGGAGGCATTCCGTAACTTGGAGATTAACTGATTCCGTAACTGATTCCGTAACTTGGAGATTATAATCTTGCATAATTTGGAAACGGCTAAAAAGAGTACATGAGACCACGCATGCGTGGCTCTTACCACCGTTAACATTACTCTCAAAACGTCAGCCGACAAATGATTGCCTTTTTTGCCACAATTATCAGCTAGTGCTTTATCCTTGAGTCGCTTTTAAATACAGACTACGATCACAATTTTAAAAATAGACAAAGTACGAATTATACTGCCTACCTTGACCACGGAATTTCTTCCTCAGTAACTGAGGACCTCAATAGCCTGTTTTCCACAGGGCCTAAGACTCTGTCTCAGTGATATGTTAATACTTTCCTTGATGTGATATGTAATATATGTGAGCAGTCTTTTAAACAATAATAACATGGGAATTTGCGAAATTATTGATCAGACGTGTGTTAGTTAGTATTTCTACTGTAAGAAAAAACACAACCGTTTTCCATTCCGGTGTCTGTGTCTGGGGTCTCCGAGACCATTCCCAGGTTCAGTGATTTGCTAAAAGAATTCACAAGACTCAGCAGGTACTCGCACTCGTAACTCGGATTTATTACAGTGAAGGATACAAAGGGAAACGTCACAGGGGGAAGAGATCTGGAGGAAACCAGGCATAAAATTCCAAGAGTTCTCCCCCAGGGGAGCCACACGGGGCAAGGTTAATTCCCCCAGCCATGAGTTGTGACGATCTGTGTAAAGTGTCGCCTACGAGGGAAGCTCCTTAGAGACCCTGGTCACAGGGTTTGATGGGGGCGGGGGGCACTCATATAGGCCCCCCTCTACCAGCATGCACCAACATCGTAGTCTCCCAGAAAGAAGGCAGGTGTTCTGCATGAACTATGTTGCTCATACAAACAGCATAGGCATAGCGAGAGTGTAGGTACATCATCGAGAAAGACTTTTATATCAGTTCAGGGCACCATGTACCTGCCAAATTCCTGGATGCCCGCCAGGTGTGAACTTACCACCAGCACTTTCTCAGGAGGGCACTTCCCAGCCTGCTGATAAGCCTCCTTGCATGGTGCCTGCTAACATTTGCAGAGACAATCATTTAGGCTTTTTTGCTATATTTATTTATTTTTTAAAATCTGTATTAGCTTTTCTTAAGCGTGTGAAATGAAATTGGTACTTGATGTTATTGAAGTGTTAAGTTACATTCAGATTTTAAAAAGGCTGAAATTTAAAAAAAAATAACCTGTAAAACTGTATTATGGAAACCTTTCTGAGAACACAGGACGGTGTGTAATTATAAAATATGTAAGTGTTCCTATTTGTGTTTCATAGATACTTGGCTTGCTGTGGGGGGGATATAATAAATAGACTCAGAATTTGTTAAATAATTATAGTGCCAATATGTATACTATTCTGTCATTAAAGCAACATTTGTCCTGGGATAGATAGATAGGTAGATAGATAGATAGATAGATAGATAGATGAAAGATAGATAGATGATAGATAGATAGAAAGATAGATAGATAGATAGATAGATAGATAGATAGATAGATAAAGGGGCACCTGGGTGGCTCAGTTAGTTAAGCTTCTGACTCTTGGTTTCAGCTCAGGTCCTGATCTCATGGTTTCATGAGTTCAAGCCCCACATCGGGCTCTGCACTGGCAGCTGGGAGCTTGCTTGAGATTCTCTCTCTCCCTCTCTCTCTGCCTTTCCTCCACAAGCGATGTCTCTGTCTCTCTCAAAATAAATAAACAAACTTAAAAAAATTAAAAATAAATAAAAATGGTTTAGATTAGAAAACAGAGGGAAGATTGATTCATGAAAATATACTCAAACAGTTAGGAGGAAAAACACTCATATTTCTGTTTAGACAGCAATTTAACTGTTTTTTTTTCTTTTGCCAGACTTTTCTTTCTCTAGCCCCAATTCAAAGCACTACCATTCTCAAGCTGAGTGCTTAGTAACTATGAAAAAAAATTCTACTTACTGGAAAAGTGAAATTTATTTTAACTTCATCTTGGTGGGAAATAGATCACCAAATACTTTATTTCATGCTTGTGGACTACTGACCATGCTCATCACGGGCTCGATCCCACATCCCTTCTAAATATGGTTGTTCCTCTGTTACCGACTTATTTTAAGAAGTCATCCTCAAACTATAGGTAATAACACTACATTGCATCTTTGAAAGTTGCAAAGGAGATAGATCTTAGCAAGAAGAAGTAATTCTTTCTAGGTTCCGAGTGATATTTAAAAAAATTATTCAATGTGGGGCACCTGGGTGGCGCAGTCGGTTGGGCGTCCGACTTCAGCCAGGTCACGATCTCGCGGTCTGTGAGTTCGAGCCCCACGTCAGGCTCTGGGCTGATGGCTCAGAGCCTGGAGCCTGTTTCCGATTCTGTGTCTCCCTCTCTCTCTGCCCCTCCCCCGTTCATGCTCTCTCTCTATCCCAAAAATAAATAAACGTTGAAAAAAAAAATTAAAAAAAAAATTATTCAATGTAAGTGAAAGGATAGGACAAAAATGGTCTATGGCATTAAAACATTTATCACTTAAGATCTTGTGTCTTAATTTAAGGAAATACAGCTGTATTATATTTATGTATTTATTTTTTGTTTATTTATCTGTTTATATATCTATTATTACAATATGATTTTAATTTGTATTTAAGTGAGTCTTAATATTCATCGAGGTGTGAGCAAAGAGCTCAATAAAATATTGAGGTAACTTACGTGGCCTTTATTTATTTGCTTGTTTGTTTATTTTTGAAAGAGGGAGAGAGAGTGTGAGTGGGCAAGGGGCAGAGAGAGATGGAGACAGAGGATCCCAAGCAGCCAGCGCAGAGCCAATGCTGGGATCAAACTCATGAACTGTGAGATCATGACCTGAGCCAAACTCAAGAGTCGGACATTTAACCGCCTGAGCCACCCAGGCGCCCCAGGGCCCAGTAGTACCATTTAGTCTAAATTCATGGGTGAGGGTGAGCGGACACGAATCCTACTCTCAGCTCCACTGCGTGTGCGTATATGTTCCATGTATCTTAGCATCTCTGCGGGTAAAACTCAGCCCCATCCAACTCAAGGATATCACTAAAATCAGGTGGATTCCCACTTTGAAAACTATGAAGGTCGGTGTCCTTTTATTACCTCGGGTTTCAAAAACGATCATTTTTGCATTTACTATGATACGACTCCTGTCAATGCTACATCTATCTGCACACGCTTTAGGTGACCAATTATACAGCTCTTGAGTCGTTTCTATTCCAAGTCGTGTCAGCTGTCGGCGCGTTGTTTAGGAAACAGAGGTGGCTGTCTAGAACTTTAACTCCCTGAAAAACAGTTAATGTCACTATATTTTTATCAACACATCTGACTTTGTTTGACACTCTCAATGGGCCAAATTTAGTAATGAGCCAACCAGAGTCATGGTGGAGAGGTTGGCATACATTACAGTGAAAAGGACCTAATTTGGTCTTCACGTAACAATGCATATATTTCCCTGAACCCTTCCAACAGACTTCCCCAATTCTGCAGCATCTGGGAAGTCCTCGAGCCTATTTAATCTAAGCAGAGAGTGGTGAAATGGTAAGCAAAGACTGTTTGTATCTCTGAGAACTCCCCAGAGCCAGGGCTGTGTGGCCACTGGCCAACAGACAGTCCCACCGAGGGTTTGTATTTAAGCCGGGAACGGGTGCCACCCCCCACTCCCCACTTTGTGGCTTTGTTTTATTTGTTTTGCTTTGTCTCCCATATGGTGTAATTCACCCTCTGCACCATATTACTTTAAAATAACAAAATGGAGCCCATCTCCTGGCAATCCTCACAAAACGCTCCTGCTTTAGGGACCTCCGGAGCTTCTGAGCACAACACAGTTTTGTTTCAGATATTTATCGAATGTATAAAGCATGCGACACAATGCAGGGATGTGTATTCAGAATCACTGCATAACTGTGACCTTCTCACTTTATTAATTAATAAGCTCCCTGTCTGGAATTCAAGGCAACTACGTCTTAGGCTAAACTTTACCGCAAAGTGAATAGTATTAGAGCAAAGTGTCCCCAAGCAGCCAAAGCACAGAATGAAGGAATTGAGGGACTTAATTATATTACGTTTTAAGATGGCAGAACTTCACGCGTCAATGTAAAACAATACTGCATTATTATCTGTTACAACTCTGCATCCAAGGCGAAGTCTACCTTAATTCATTTCCTTTCGGACTGAGTGTAATGAGTTCAAACAAAAAAGCCTGTCCCTGTTCTTGAAACCACCTATCCCATAATCACATAATTGCACTTAATGTCCCTAATAAATGTTAAGGTGAACAAAATGGCAACAGATGGTGAGTGGGAACAAAAGGCAACTTGGAGTCTCTCTACTCGCTCTTTTCTGATCGGCCGACAAAGCTGAGATGGCTTTCCTGGATTCCAGACTTGATGCCTCCTCCCTGACCCGGCACCCTCCCTAGACTCATGAGAGCCGGTCTGTGGCCACAGGCAGAGCCCTGAGAAATGGCCACATGTAAACACCAGGCAGGCAGATGAGATGGAAGGAGCAAAAGAACAACCACAGAGGTGGAAGGGGAGCCGAAGAGGCAGAGTTCTGAAGATCAGGTAAGAAAACAAGTCCCCAAATACACAGACCGTCAACACAACTTTAATTTTATGCATGTAGAGAGGAACCGAGCAGCGGTCTGTATAGGACTTGGTCATTTATAGAGCTCAACTCGCCAACATCCTAAAGGAGTTACCATCTACTATTTGGCCTCCTGCCCTGAGAAGACCTTCAAAGAAGTCACAAAAATATCTGCCCAGATAATGTGCCTTATCTTGGCTGGGTTTCCAACAGTGGAGAGACATGGGCGCAGCAAGCATATGGCCCCCTAAGTGTCTAGGGAAGCTGTTTGACTCAGCTCAGTGTTAGGCAGCTGGGAAATGCCACATGGAGAAAGCAAGATGTCCTGTGTCTACACCAGAGTCTGTTTGACTGCGATTGCTAGGTAACCACAAATAAAAATAAGCCAGCTTTTCAAACGGCCATTGGAGCCTCTTCTCCAATTTATGTCTGTTCGAATAAAACCAAAGTGTGAGGAAAGAAATTCATCTCCAAACTTGGATTCTTTTTCTAGAGTCCAAACCCCAGATTTCAAACAGATTCTTGTACGAGATGACGTTTCTTTCAAAATACATTCAACAGGCTGCAATCGTTCAAATAAAAAGATCCAGAAGTTAGTGGAGGCATAAAACTGGTAATTTATGGAGGTGATGAAGTTAATTTATGGAGGTGATGAAGAATTGTCAAGCTAGTCTAAACAAACTTACATGCTGTCTGGGAATCCAGCTTCTAGTAGAACATTTTACGTGTCTCTCTTGTGTCACTGACTATGGTTTGGAGCAGGCATCTATCCTTAGAACTCTGTGTATCCACTGTTTTGTCCTCCTGGAAGGTGCCTTCTCTCACTGTCAATGGCTCTTCCCCTTGAATTTAACAACCTTGCTAGCAAGAAATAGAAACAGCAGAGTTCTGTGTAAGTATGAGCATATTTAAGGAAAATACAAACCTCTGAGTTGAATTAGCAACATCCTGATTATGCATGTTACATAATTTCAATTTGTAAATAGCTGTGAATTAAAAACAAAACAAAACAAAACAAAACAAACAAACAAAAGAAAACAACAAAAACTACAAGTGTATGGCAGGGTCCACTGCAGCCCCAGACATGATCAGACAGCCCGCATCCCACTGCTGCTGAGGCCTGAGCTCATCCCCTCACTGCAGTGTGCAGGAGGAACATTGTTCCAAACAGACTCAGCATTCAGGTCTCTAGATGGCTGTGCTGTTTGAAAAACAACCAATGTGGAAGGTCATTTCATTTAGAAGTCTGTAATTTAGGTCAAGTGTTCTGTTTGACCAGATTCAGATTTTGTTCAAAACATACTATGTAGCATAAAAATCTTCATGTATGTATTACCATCCTTGTAGGCATGTTCTGAATAACGATTGAACAAGCCGACTCTTCCAGAATTAACGTGCAAACCCAGTTTCATTAAAAGTCATCAGAAGCTTCTAAGGGGCACATGGGTGGCTCAGTCGGTTAAGCTTCCGACCCTTGATTTCGGCTCAGGTCATGATCTCATGGTTCATTGGGTTGAGCCCCGCATCGGCTCTGCACTGACAGTGTGGAGCCTGCTTGGGATGCTCTGTCTCCCATCTCTCTGCCCCTCCCCCCTTTCACTCTCAAAAAAAATAAATAAACATTAAAAAAACCCGAAGCTTCTAAAACCCTGTCCTTATAAACACAATGGAAGCAAACATGGCCTTCAAATGGCCAGTGTCGTGGAAAGAGTTAGTGGTTACTTCACCATCCGCGGCCCCCGTTGGAATGTAAGCTCCCAGAGGGCAGGACGCCGCCAGTAAGTTCACCATGTTCCTCATCAGTGCTCACCTGAAACACAGACTAGTACAAATTCAATAAATTTTAGTGAGTCAATGAACAACTTAAACAAGCTAATGAATAATTACAAGATGAGATGTGCTGATTATACTGAACCTGAAGAGTGAGGAAAAAATTCGCTGAACGGAGAATCGTTATAAGTGGGGAGGGAGTGTGTATAACAGAGGTCAAGGGAATCCAAAATATGGGGACGGAATGCAGGGAGACGCTGGACGAACATGCGGAACTGCGGGAGACCCCTGAGGTACCCTGAGCGGCACGTACGATTAACAAAGAGACGGAACATTCCTGCCTTACTCACTGCACAGCAGCATGACAGTACTTTGAAAACTCAGCATTCTACTTGTGATACCTGATGCGTGTTTTCCTCTAGATTTTTCATAAGATACTTTGCCTCTTGTCCCAAGGGCATGGTTCCAAGAACGCTTCCATATACCATCCTACAACAAAAACATTCTGCTGTATTATCTTTTAGCCACTAGGAAATTACAATGATAAACACAGGATTGCACCTCACGTAAAAATGTCATCTAACATGGGGCACCTGGGTGGCTCAGTCAGTTGAGCACCAGACTCTTGATTTTGGTTCAGGGCATGATCCCAGCATCGTGGGATCGAGCCCCGCCTTGGGCTCTGCACTGGGCATGAAGCCTGTTTATGATTTGTTCTCTCTCTCCGTCTGCTCCCACTTTCAAATAATTTTTTTTTTTAATTTAGAAATGGCATCTAACAAAACGTTCAATTGTCTGAAATCACTGCAATTAAAAGGTTTTGTCAAGACACGACTTATATTAGGACAAGTGAAGAAGTCATAGTAAGGTACGGTGTATTGTCTTTCCAGTTGCTGTAAAGAAAGTATGACAAAGAGAGAAATTAGAACCTCCCACAATAAGCACGGAGGACGACAAAGGTAAGGGAATGTGGGCGATTTGGCAACATGAGGAAAAAAGACAGAAGGCCTGACCTTGAAATCGCATGTTTTGAAGGCAAACCACGGAATCAGAAGGTGGTAGGAAACTCCTCAATGAGGAGACGGCTTCTATCGGTGGCCAGATAGATGATGTGGACGAGCGTGTCCCTGCCCTGCACCACGTCGATGGCCACGTGGGAAAAGCGGCTGTTGTCCTCCATGAAAGAGGGCACCGAGGTCACAGGCTGGACCACCTCGTGCATCAGGGTGAACTTCTGAGCATCCTGCAGATTCCTTTCGGTCAGGTTCATGTACAGTCCCTGGTCCACCGTGCCACACTGCAAGGGAAAACAGGCCGTTACGGGGACCGGCCACCTGGACACACACAGCTGATCCTGGCCACCCCGGCGGGAGGGGGACTCGGAAGGTTAAGAACGTCAGTGTGCAAACATGTGTGCTTCTCTGCTCTCTCCAAGGTTCCCCCTCCCTCGGGTCCCTCCCATTCTAGATTTGAACCCATCACATCTGGGGAGTGTCTCGACTCCATTACAGAAACATATGATCAGATGTTAAAAATAGAACGCGGAAGTTATTGCTGACTTTAATTTGAACAGCATCTGCGTAAAAACTCCTCAGCATATTTTAAGTCACTTGGGAGCTGTCTGTCGAAATGCATATTATTATATCTGTCTGATAAATCAGGCACCCAAATTGAAAATGCAGCAATCAAGAACATCATTTAGATTTATTACTTTCCCTATTGGAGCAACGGGCCTATATGAGGCCATGAAGGGAGAGTTATGTTAGTTTCATCTGATGACGGTATAATGTTGTTACAGCATCGTTCACATGTGCTATAAAAATCCATGCTTCCTTTATTGTCTTAGATTGTTACTCCAAGTTATAATAAATAATAAACTTCCTAGAAATCTGAGAAACATGCCAAATTTTGCATAATGGGAAGAAACAGGGCAAGGGAGAGAAGGAAAAGGGAACGGAAGAGCAAAAAGGAATAAAGGAAGAGAGAGATGTTCAAGGAGAGGAAAACCGTGAGTAGGAAAGTTGTGCCTAAAAGGGAAAGAAAGATCTGGAAATTTCTTGGAGTTTAATTTAATTGTTGCAGGGGGGCTGGGATTGTATCCTGTGTGATGAACTAAAGGATGTAAGGATGAACTAAAAAGATCTAGGAAAGAAAGTGAAGCTTTCCCGAAGCAGAGGACTGAGTCAGGAAACCATAAGCCTTTTAAAATTTATTTGTATATTCTAAATCCTGTGAAATGAAAATGGAAATAACGATCAGAATTTCATGTGGGTTGGCGTGATAGGAGTACATTTCCTTGTCTGTAACAATATGAAACTACCATTTATAACATGTCATTTCGATATTTGCTTTTAATAATAGATTAGAGGTGTAAAAAGTACAATGCTTTTTAAAAGTAGAAATACGTGGGAAGCATTTGATATCATGTTCTGCATGCTACAAGAGGAGAGGAAACACTGAAGGATTCTAGAATGTTGGAGCCAAAGGGATTTTACGCACCAGGTCTAATACCTGATTCAATGCCAAAACCTTCCTATGGTGCCTACCAGTCAGTTGAAGAGGCTTCACGAGGTCAGGTGACGGGCACTGCCCTGCCCCTGGTTCTGCCTGGTTGTCAAGATGCAGGTCATAACTAATCTGTCTCTTACCAGTAAAGGAGGTGATCACGTGGCCTTGATTTTTTAATTAAAATTTCATTTTGGGATCTTTGTAGCATACGCAGTTCTACAAAATAATACAGAGATTCCATATACCCTTTACCCCGTCGTAACATCTCACCCAGCTACAGTCCAATGGCACAATCAAAATATTGACATTGATACAGTGCAGATACAGAATGGTTTCCTTACCAAATGGACCACTTCTGTTCACTTTTATAGTCACACCTCCCTCCCTCCTTCTCCCCCCGCCAGCCCAGTTCTCGGCAACACCAACCTATTTTCACTTCTATAATTTAGTCATTTCAAGACGTTATATAGAGGGAATCACGTATTATATAACCTTTGGGGATGGACTTTTTCCACTTTTTCAGAGTAACTTCCTGCAGGTCCCTGTTGTTGAACGTATCAACAGTCTGTGCCTTTGTCCTGCAGAGTAGCGTTCATGGGATGAACGCCCGACGTGCAATCACTGTGTTGTATGACCGTTTCACACAATTCTGCTGAGCCATTTTCCAGGGTGGCTACACCGTCCTCCCTTCCCACTGGCAATGCAAGGATGATCCAGGTTCCTCGCAGCCCTGTGAGCATGTAATGTTGTCCCTCTTTCTCATTACAGCCATTTCCATAAGCAGTATTAACTCATTGTGGTTTCAACTTGCATTTCACTGATAGCGAAAGTGTTGGGTGGCCTTTCATGTGCCTATTTGCCGTTGGCATATCTTCTATGGCAAAATGCCTCCTCGTGTCTTTTGGACATCTGCAAATTGAGCTGTTTTCCGCTGTTATGTTCTTTTTCTTTAACTGTCGCATAGTGGCATTTCCTTATATATTCTAGATATGAGTCCTCTGTTGGATGCATGGCTCATAACTATTTTCTCCCAGGGTGTTCCTCATTTTTTCTTTCTCATTCTCCTAACAGAGTCTTTGGAGAGTCAATGTTTTTAATTTTGATGATGTACAAATTTATTGATTTTTTTATGAATTATGTTTTTAATGTCAAGTCTAAGAACATTTTGCCTAGCCCTAGATCATGAAATTTTTCTATTTGTTTTTAACTAAAGGCCCTATAGTTTAAGATGTGAAGTTAAGATTGAGGGTTTGTTTGTTTGCTTGTTTTGTTTGTTTATTTTTGGTTTTGGCTATGGATGTCCAATCACTTCAGCCACGTGTGTTGAAAAATGTATCTTTTGTTGGGGCGCCTGGGTGATGCAGTTGGTTGAGGGTCCATCTTCATCATGATCTCCCAGTTCATGGGTTCCAGCCCCATGTTGGGCTCACTGCTGTCAGTGAAGAGCCAGCCTGGGATCCTCTGTCCCCCTCTCTCTCTGCCCCTCTCCACTTGCGCTCTGTTGAAAATAACTAAACATTAAAAAAAGTATCGTTTGTCTATCGAATTGCTGTTATACCTTTGTCAAAATTCAGTTGGGCAAATCAGGACAGACCCATCTCTCCCTGCTGCGTACCACACACAACTGTAAACCCTGGCAGTAATTCAAGAGGCATCTGAAGGAGCACCCTGAAAGGTGGCGGGGAGATGAACTGACTCGGGCCACCGGGAGGTCTTACAACCATGCATCCAACAGAGGAGGGAACTCAAGCCTGACACTTGCTTGCCTCTGACCTAGCAAAAGAAGGTCCTCTCCTCCCCCAGTTGAATAGGAGTCGCCCTGACAACATCAGGTGGTCTGCGCAGCACTACTATGGGGACCCTAAAGACCCTCACCAATAAGAAGCAACCAGGGGAAGCCCTCTTTTCCTGCAAGTGAGGTTTCCCTCCTCTGTCGAGAAATACTGAGGTGGGCAGGCAGAACCGGGGAGAAGGACTCCACCACAGTAAGCAGCCTGGCCCAGGAAGAGTTTTTGACTCTACTGGATTGAGACTCCACCCCCCCCCCCCCAACAGACACCAGGAGAGCCAAAGTGCACCGGTGCGGGAGTCCCACAACAATAACTCTACCCATCTTGGGAAACTTCCTCCATCCCCAGAGACAGGGAGGGATCTTTCCACAGCCAGTGCCCCAGGGAAATCTCTTGGTCCCGCAGGTCTGAGATTCCTCTCCCCACCAGACAGCCACGCTGTATCTGGTTTCCTACATCTGGTCTAGGAAAACACTTTTTGCTCTATTGGACAACACCAGCGGGGGTTTGGGGGGAAACATGGGAGGCTCAAGCGGCATTGCATACACCAAACAGATCAAAGTGAAACCATTAATGTAATAAAAAGCAATCTCCTATGGTGCCTATGTGGCTCAGTCAGTTAAGCGTCCAGCTCTTGGTTTCAGCTCGGGTCATGATCTCACGAGCTCACGAGTTCGAGCCCTCCATTGGGTTCTACGCTGGCAGTGCAGAGCCTGCTTGAGATTCTCTCTCTCCCTCTCTCTCTCTGCCCCTCTCCAGCTTGTGCTCTCCCGCTCTCTCAAAATAAAGAGATACAACAAAGCAAACCCTCATTGGAACCAATGCCCTCAAAGCAGCACAGGACCTGCATGCTCAACCTGAACAGAGTATGCAATAAAATAAAAAATCTAAATAATACTGGAATCTCTAAACATAATAGGCAAAATGTCTGAGGTTCTGTCAAAATTCACGTATCCTACAAAAGCCAAGAAAATCACACCTAGAACTGAAAACAAAACAAAACAAAACAAAAATCCATCTGTTGACAACAACACTGAGATAAGTCACAGGTTGGATCTATCTGACAAGCATTTTAAAGCGGCCGTCGTAACACAACTTCCACAGTCTGTTACCCCCTCTCTGGGAACAAATGAAAACACAGAAAATTTCATCAAAAAAAAAAAAAAAAAAGTCACGAAAAGGGAGCAAATGGAAACGGTAGAACTGAAAAACGCAATGATGGGAAAAAATTTTTAAATCGCTGGATGGGTTCGACGGTAAACTGGAGGTGACAGAGGATGAGCTTGAGGCCAGATCAATAGAATTCATCCAGTCCAAATAACAGAGAGGGGACAGAGTGAGAAACTATAAGTGGATAAAAAGGAGTGAGCTTAGGGCTTGTGGGAAAATAACAAAAGACCCAACACGTTTATTCTCAGGACCCCGGAAGGAAAGGAGAAAGAGGGTAAGACCAAAAGAGTGTTTAAAGAAATTATGGCTGAAAACTTCTGACATACGGCAAAAGATACACAATCACAGATTCAAGAAGTCGAGATACTCCAAACAGGAAAAAGTCAAGGAAACCTACACAGAGACCTATCATAGTAACACTTCTGAAAACCAAAGGCAGAGGAAAGCTCTTGAAAGCTGCCAGGAGCTTCTCCCCAAAAAGTGGGGAGAAAGAGCTGACGAAATTGCACAAAGCTTTGAGCAAACTCAAGGGAAATTTGGGAATTGTACCCACTTCCGATTAAGTTTTATTTCTAACTGAGCCAAAGATCTCAGAGCACATCTGTAGATGGGTGAGTTGGGTTTGTTACCTGCTCCAAGGGTGAGTACCAGTAGTGAGTATTGAGTAGTGAGTCTCAGTGAGAAAGGGTTACAATGAAGCTATTATAGTATTTGGAGTTGAGCTAGGAAATCCAGGGCCAGGTCTAAGGGGGCTGCTGTAGACTGGGTGATATCACGAAGCTGGGGCGATGCTATCATTAAAGAAGTAACAGTCACTTGTTTAGCAAGAGGAGGAGCGTTCTGGGCTATTCTGTGGGTGGCCTAGTGAGTGACTCAGCCACTTCAGGCTTCTGTGACAGAATACCACAGACGGTGGCTTACAAACAACAGAAATTTATTTCTCTCAGTTCTGGAGACTGGGAGGCCCAATATCACGGTGCCGGGATGGTCAGGATCTGGTAAGGCCACCGACCTCTCCTTGTGTCCTCACACGATGGAAAGAGATTGAGTCTCCGGGGTCTCTTTATCAGGGCACTAATCCCATTCATGAGGACTTAACCCTCATGACCTGATCATCTCCCGGTGACCCACCTCCTTGAACCATCACACTGGGGGCTAGGATTTCAGCATATGAACCTGGGGAGACACAAAGCCTCCGTCCCTGACAGTGACTTTCTTCTTGTTCGTGCTTAGATCAAATCATGAAATGGCTTTGTTTTTGCCTCATCTTACAATAGCCTCAGAGTCAACCAGCTTTAACTGAGATTGTTTTGTGTAATGGGAGAATAACATGGCCCAGCCATGAGCACCAAGTCGGCTTTCAGATGTTAGGAGCTGGTTTTTTTTTCTTTTTTCCTTTGGGCCTGTTCTCAAATGTTATTTGCATAACATTTTGTTGGATAGTGTACCCATTGGACCTCTCTATGCCTTTACAAAAACAGTTGTCCCTTAGATTTAGTTTTTTTGTTTTAATTCTAACAACTAGAGTTGATTCGTATTATTTTTTTCTATTTCGAAGACTTTCCAATTAATAAGCAAGTGACTGAATTTTACAGTGTAATTAGGCTAATTATAGCAAAACAACCTTCGGTATTCAGAATGACTGGGAAGGTACAGATAACAACTATATCTCTTGGAACACATTTTCAGGGATAATCAGGTGTCTGGTGGGAGAAATCGAATCGGTCGTATGCTCCGGTAGGTTAAACTGAATTGTACCAATTGACATATAATTAACAGACTGGTTAAAACACATTGGACAGCAAAAAGGGCTGGTAATGTTAGAGTAAGAGAGTTACGAGCACCCTTCTAAAGACTGAATACAAACTGGAATTCACCATTGTCAGAAACCACGGCATCTAACCCTGAGCTCCTGCATCTAAAATATGAAAAAGAAGAAGAAAAGGAAGAAGAAGAAGAAAAGGTTTTAAGGTTATTTATTTATTTTGAGAAAGAGAGCGAGTGCGGGCAGGGCAGAGAGAGAGGGAAAGAGAGAGAATTCCAAACAGGCTCTGTGCTGTCAGTATAGAGCCTGATGTGGGATTTGAACTGACAAACCGTGAGATCATGACCCGAGCCAAAATCCAGAGTTGGATGCTGAACCCACTGAACTACCTAGGCGCCCCGGTATCTCAAGCTACTGTAGAGAAATCCAAACTCTGTTGTTGGATATTGTTGGCCCAATTGCTGTCCTCTTTGCTTACGTCCAGGTGGAACTGAATCTCACTGCCCCAAGGTCTCCCGGGAATGCATCGAAGAAGCAAGGGGCAGGAAGTGGGATAACTCAAGACCTTGCTAAATGAGAACGTTGTTGGAGAGCGTGTGACCCAGCTGCAGACACGCCATTTCAGTCCGCGCCCACGCGGCCCCAGTGTCATGAGTGCTTTGTGCATCCGGCACGTGGTTGTCGTGCATCACACTAAACGACCTCCCGCCCCGATTCCTCATGGAGGCTTCTCCCACGTCGTAAAAGCCTCTTCCGATGGCCCCCAAACTCCCTCATCTTTCTGTCTCCAGAGAGGACTTTTCTGATGTTGTAAAAGAAACACACGATTTTGATAGAGATGCTCAAATGTTGCCCTGCTAAGTAAACAGGAAGAGAGTACATTTTAGCAGAGACGGGCCACTGCGGTCATGGAAGCAAATGATACCTGGGAACACGTGCGAGGTCCCATCGTGGGACCTTGCAGGACACGGCCCGGCCTCGGTGTGGCCTGCGGTGGGAAGGGAGACGCTCCATTTCTGAGAAAGCTTCCTGACCTTCAGCCAGCAGCGTCTTCTCTCTTTCAAAGACACCAGAGAACAGGAATAAGGTTTGAGCCCACTCCAGCACCACGGAGCCTTTAGGTGGCAAACACCTGCCCTGGCCCACAGTTACCAATACGGTCTGGTTGGAGACGGACGCGAGGGGGCTTTGGTCTCTCCGCAGAGGATGGGAGGATACACGTTGTCCCTCCTTCACTTAAATATTTAAAGTCCGTTTCTTGCTAAAGTGCAATTTGCCACAAATCTAATTTGTGTGGCCTCTGAGTCAATCAAAGAAACCATAAAGCAGACAGCACCTAATTTACGGGGCATGTAAGTGAGGAGGATCTGAAAGGACTTTGTACATAATTTTCACGACTGCACGTGAATAGATGCACTAACGAAGCAAGGCCTGGCTATGCGTGTGCAGATACGGCTTTTATCACACGCGCTTGGGTAGTATACACACTCATAAATTACACGGTTTCCTATAAAAATTCGTGTGCAGGAAAGGAATTACATGTAATTTAAGAGTTTTGTTTTAGGACTTTGCTGCCAAAATGGTCGTGTGAAAATAAGGTCTCTGAGATTGCTCAGAAAAGATCTGAAATTTACAGAAACACTTGGCACTGAGAAAAATGAACAACCACAGCAGGAGAGGAAGAGAGTCCAGCGTGGCTGGCTGGCTGGTTACATATGTACGTTTCTTCAGGACACGCTTCTGTGAATGTTTTACGAGAACGTTCCAGTTAGTTTGGTCTTGTTAGGTTCCCTGATTTTATTTTCAAAATCACAGGTGAATACCGTTGTTGTTTATAACTTAACCTCCAGGATCAGAAACGACAGCTTAGAAGTGCGGGGAACGTTTCAACATGAACGACTCAGAAAAATAATTTTAACAATATTAACTTGAACTTGAAGACTCTGCATTTTATACACATCAATAAAGTTAAAAGGTCTACTTTTTTTCTTGAAAGAGTTTAACTGAAAGAACGTAGGTTCTTGATGCCTAGATCTTAGAGGGAAAAAAAATGGTTTTGAGAAATTAAGGGGTTGATTCAGGCCAAGGCAAAGAGAAGGTAGAGACACCAGAGATATTTTCCCAAAATGCAGTGATGAATGATTGTTTCATAATGTTTACTAGAGAAAAAAATGCTGAAATGATTGGAGCAAATTGACTGAAACACCTAGACCCGAGCATTTTATAGATGGGATGATAAATGAATTTATGATCCAAGCTGGAACACTTCTAAGAGGGAAACAAGACACTACTATTATGCCAGGACAATGAAACGTGTAAACCGGGACCTATTCTCCTTAGAATTAATCTTTGCACAACCAACATCTCACCACGTTGCTGATACCAGCAAGGACAGGAATAGGATAGGACATTTCCATGAAATACACTGCAGTTTTGTGTAACGAGGCTTATCTTATTTGCACAGTATTTGTGCGGATTTCATGTTTTGTGCTACAGGTTTTCCTGTGGCTGAACGTGCACGGGTTTGCCCCTTTGCCCTCATGAGATTTTGTGGCGAGAAGGAAGGGAGCCAATAAATAGCAAACATTCATTAAACCATTCTAACTTGAACAGACAAGATTAAACTCAAATGTTTTGAATGACTTTCTCTCGCAAGTACAGAGCTTTCCTCCAAACTCTGGAAGGGATTTCACAGCTCCTCGACTTTCAGGCATTTAGGGCTTGACGAATGAACAAAAGGGACAGGCTATTGCCCTGCGTTTTTTAATGTTTTTATTTTATTTTTGAGAAAGGGAGATGGAGTGCGAGTGGAGGAGCAGCAGAGAGAGAGGGAGACACGGAATCCGAAACAGGCTCCAGGCTCTGAGCTGTCAACACAGAGCCCGACGTGGGGCTCGAACTCACAAAATGGGCAATCATGACCTGAACTGAAGTCGGAAGCTTAAGCCACTGAGCCACCCAGGCACCCCAAGTTATTGCCCTATTTTTAAGGCACCAAAGACATCCATCCCTGTGTGTCTCTTATCACATGTATATACACCTGAAGAACTTCATTAAATTGGCCAAGAGTCTTCTGTTTTGGGTTGAATGGTCCAGGTCATCCGTCTTTTGGGCAAGCCTTCAGTAATCAAAGAAAGACTGAACTTTTCCAATTTCTACATAACCCTTTACAATGGCAAAGTCTATTGTGGGTCAGCCTTGTAACACTAAGCCGGTGTATTTTTAAAACCTCAGAACAGGGAGAGACACTAAGGAAGGTCACGATGTTGGCGTCTGTTAAAATATTTAGACCAAACCAAGGGAGGCCAGGAGCAAGTGAAGAGGGAAGAACAGGGAAGTGTCTAATCCCCCTGAGCCTCAGCTCTACACCACGAGGACAAGCCTATCTGCCTGGAGAATCGTGCAGAGGGCTACAGATGAGCTGTGAATGGCGTCTTCTCATACCTGGCACATTATCAAAGGAAGGCAGGGAGGCTATTTCATTAAAATAACCTCTGACTCTGTGACATCAAATGATTGACTTGCACGTCCTACCCAATGTAGAAAATCTGCCCAATGGCTTCTTATGAAGCCAAATCGGGCCTGAAAGGCAGGAAGGAGAGGTTCACATGTCCTAATACTTCCTCCAGCACGTGGGATAAACACGGTGTGCTAGGCTGGCAGGCTAGGCGGGCGCCATAAATCAGGCTTTGGCTTGTGCTTGCACATTCTGAAGAGAGCCCACTGTTCACAAAGACACCCCTTTTTAAGCATTTCTCCAACGATAAAAATACATGCCCAGCCTGCGCCTACCTAGTCATCTTCCTCATCTCGGTGTTGAATTCCGAGACTCTCCTTCACCAACAAACTTTATTCCCAGTTCCCACTTGTCTTTGCTTTGCCTGTTTCCCACCTTCCTTTTCCACTTATAAATTCCCAGCGTGAGTAAATGTCACCGGTCCGGGAGGAGCCTACGACCGACAGTCCGTACCTTTGGGCACTGATTTGTGTGGACTCTGCCGACAGGGCTCTCCCTGGGCCCAGGACAGAGCTCCAAAAAGCCACCCCAGCCTGGCCATGTCTGGGTGGCTCAGGGGTGTGCCTGCTCCCAGGGAGGGGCTCCAGGCTCCCCAAGCACCTGTTTTCACGATAATCGGAAATGATTTCTTGAGCTAAGCCCAGATCGGATTTTCTTCCTCCAACTAAATTACCTTTAATTACTAGAAAGTTAATGATTGTTATTTTTAAACCATAGAGAGTCTATTTCATGCTTAGCTCACATCGTCAAAACATTTCAAACCAGAACAATTAAGTGTGCTTAGGAGTCTTCTTTATTACAAGTAATAGCTCATAGAAATGACTGAGTTGAACTAAGGAGGCTTGTAGATAAGTAATAAGTAAGTGAATTTCATATAAGATCATTTAATATGAGGTCACGACCCTACGAAGGAAGGAAACAGTGGAATTCATTGTGGTTACTGCGGACAGAATAATAATTGTTTTTCTGCAAAAGGAAGACAAATTAGGGTCATTTAGTGCAGGCCGACCTGAAGTCCATGTTGAGGCAGTGAAGATTTGTGAGACAGATTTTCTAAGTTCCCGCTGACTTTTCAATCCACGGACAGGCAGGTAGCTCCCTGGGGGCTCAGGAGCCCAGCTTTACATTCTAATTTGGAAGGGCCATTCCTGAGGCTATTTATTGGAGGGAAGTTTTATAGCATCTCTATTTTGGGTATTATTCATTCAGGGTTTACTTGTTTTCAGTAATCCTGCCTTACAGAATCGTGGAAAGAGGGTTACCCACCGATTAAGATTGCAAGGGCATTACGATAGTTTAGGCATGTCCCTTAGCACACACATTTAATTTTAGGAGCTGTTTTGGCAAAATGAATTAATCCAATCGTGAGACTCCGATTTCTCATGACGCACATAACTTTGTGTTCCTGTTTCCTATAGTGATTTATCTAGATGAGTCCACTGCCCAAATAGATGATTAAAAGCAGCTGAGGGGTGCCTTGGTGGCTCAGTTAAGCATCGGATTTGGGCTCAGATCGTGATCTCCACATTCGTGAGTTCGAACCCCATGTCGGGCTCTGTGCTGGCAGCTCAGAGCCTGGAGCCTGCTTCAGACTCTGTGTTTCTCACTCCCTCTCTCTCACTCTCTCTCCCTCTGCCCCTCCCCTGCTTGTTCACTTGATCTTTCTCTCTCTCAAAAATAAATAAATAAAGCAATAAAGAGAGTTGAAAACCAGGGTGCAAACGATGGAGAAAGTAAGATTTGTCCATTTTTACCGCCCCCCCCATTTGTTTACAATAAGATTGACCTATTGTCTTCTTCTTGGTCATAAGTAGTGGAGAGTATTCCCCTTCTTGTTTAACATTTTTAATATTTCTGCTAAATTGCAAGATAATTTGTTTCTCTCTTATACATCCACAAACTGTTGACTGAGTCCAGAGTATGATGCTGGGCGCTCAATGAATAAGATGTTACTCTGGACCTAAAGGAGCCCGTAAAGCTGTTGTTTATTCATTCATTAAAAAAAAAAAAAAAAAAAAAAAAAGTATCTCTAAGCACTTAGGAGACATTAGTGAACAAAACATAGGCATTTGCCTGCTTTGCGGGACTCACACTCTAATAGCGGGAGGCAAACAATACAAATAATCGTAAAAAGCCGTTCTTTCGTGGTATGTTAGAAAGTGGCCAGAGTTACGGAAATAAATGGAGGAAGATGAGAGGGGCCAGGGCTCTAAGTGGAGGGGTTAGAACGTCAGAGAAGGAGGTCATGATAAGACTCAGAGATTGATATTTGAGCAAAGATTTGAAGGAATTGGCCCACTGGAATTTCATATGGCGGAAAAGCAAGGACAAATGTCTGGTATTTTAGAGAAAGACTAAGGAGGCCAGTGTGGCCAGCGCTGTGTGAACAAGACAGAGAGCGAGAGGGGACAATGACGGGGAATGTGGGGGGCCAGAGAGCAGGGCGTCAGAGTTCTCCAGACCAGAAAGAGGGGCTTGCCTATTGCAGGTGTCGACAGAGGACTGAGCGAGAGTTCCCAGACCGTGGAAGTAAGCACCACAACTCAGGGAGCTGATAAAAGTGAGGGAGAACTGATGGCCTCAGAAAGACTGAGAACTCCACAGGGCAGTGAAGGAGGAGCAGGAAGGGGCCAGGAGGGGGAAAAGGAAGGGACGAAAGTGAAAACCCACACCGTTTGTAAGGGAGCTGGAGTCAGGGAGGATGTGTCGCCTTCAGGAGACTGAGGGGTGCTCCTCAAAGGAAAGCGCAGCTATGTGTTGGGGGGCTTGTAGGAGCTGAAGCCGAGAAAAGCAGGCTGACCCCAGGGAAGAGGAAGAAGAAAAGAGAAGTGAAGAAGTAAGGTGGGCGCTGGCTGGGCCTGATGCGCTCACGCCCTGGTCCGTGAGGATAGCAGACGGGTCTCCCAAACGCGGATGGGAGCGACGGTGCCCGTGTGCTGTGCAGCGTAGCGATGTCTCCCGGTGGCCCAGGCCACAGGGGACACTTGCATTACAATGCAACAGGGGATATGAAGCTCAACTAGATGCAAAGGACCAGCTTCCAAAAGGGAGATTTCTGCACCCATGAGATACGCTCATGCTGGAGTTTGAGAACGATGTGACTGGGGTTACAAGGAGCTTAGTAAATCCCTACTCAGGGCTTCCTGCGATCTGCAGAGCCTCGCACTGGCCAGGCGAAATCATACCCCTGCCAACCTGGGGCATCTGCCCGGAGGAACCAGGGGGCCTGGAATGTCCCCCACACTGAAGCAATCGCTAACGTCTCCCGAAGACGCGGTCTCTGCACCCCTAGCTGTCACTGTAACTTCTCCGAGACTGTGGCCTCAGGGAGCCCTTTTTGCCACTCTTTCGACTCCGTATGTTAAGGGGATCCTTCAGAATGCCATCCCAGCGGTACATTTTCCTGGAGAAACAAGGGATCTAAGGAGCAAGAAGAAGGGATTCAAGACCAGCCCTCAGGTAGAGTGAGGGGCGGCCCCTTCCTCTAAGGCTCTGGGGCAAGAAGAGAGGAGCCTGTGAACGTAGGCAATGTTGTCAGTAGATTGGGTGGTGGATCAATTACACTAATGGCCTAAGTCTCCCTTCGTCCCTATATCCACGCCCTTTGTCCTGTCAGTCTTTCGTGCCCTCATACCCCGGGTTTGGCTGTGGAATTGGATCTGGCTAACGGGACGTCAGCAGACAACACGAGTAAAGGCTTGAAAAGGTGCCTATTTTTACTTCCTCCTTAATGTCTCCGTCTTCACCAAAGGACGTACCCACACCACTGCATGGAACAGAGAAGATTCTCCCCTGTCACCCCAACCAAGTTCGTCCCCATTCAGCCCCCCTGTGATGGCCACAGGCGTTCCGCCTCACCTCCGGATTCAATGAACACCACACACCCGTGGTAACGATTGATTGTTGGTAAAGACCACTGAAGCTTGTGGTCGTCTGATATACAGCATTGTATGATACTAGGGAATTGATATTTCCAATTGAGAACGATTTGAGTGTGTCTGTATTCAAGGTAACATACAATTTGTTGTCCAAACCAGGATGCCTCGGAGAATGAAAGGGATGATGTGAATAATTACACGTAAACAAGACTGCTTTCTGACAAAGGAGGAGGTAGTTATCTTGAATTTACCTAAGACTCTTCATTTCTTGTTGGGAAAATGAAATTATATGTAACGGATACGAGAATAATAGGGCTAAGACAGAAAGTTGAAGAACTTCACACCTGCAACTCAAGAAAACTTCAAGTCTTGGTCAGAAAGCACGACCTTGTGGTTTAAGATGTTGGATGGCATTATCCCAAGAAATGAGAAGGGAGTGGCATGGACCTGGATGGACGGCTGGGTGATTGGATGGATAATGGATGATGGAAGAGTGAATGACTGGGTAGGAAAAATGCCAGGTGTGTTTCTGGTACAGGCGAACTCACTAAATGTTAGTAACTGACAAACTAAGAACTATGAGCCACCTCATCGTTTGACAAATTGCCCCCAGATAACTTAATCATAAGCAGTGAATGTAAAAAGAAGGTTTTGGTTTTGTTTTGTTTCTTTATTTCCCCCCATAGTTAACAGGCTCGATCTAGATCTTCTGGGGCTTGAGACCCTTTTCTTTGTACAACCTGAAAGGGCGGGATGAATTTGTTGTATGAGTACACCATGGCCACCCTAAGAGAGTAGATAGACTGGGCGCCTTAAACAACAGAAAGTTGTTTGCTCACAATTTTGGAGGTTAGAAGCCTGAGACCAAAGTGTCAGTATGGTTTGTTTCTTCTGAGGGGTCTCTCTCTCTCTCTCTGGCCTCTCGATGGCCACAGTTTCCCTGTGTCTTCACATGGTCCTCCCTCTGTGTGTATTTGTGTGCTAATTTCCTCCTCTTATAAGGACACCATATTAGATTAGGGCTCACGCTAATGACTTCATCTGTACCTTAATTATCTCTTTAAATGCCCTGTCTCCAAATACAGTCACATCCTGAGGTGCTTGGGAATGGGACTTCCACGTATGAATTTAGGGGAACAAAGTTAGCCCCGGGCACTGGACAATGCCCAGTACCAGCATTCTGTTCCTCACAATTTATGAACAGCTGTTATGACAATGAGTGATAGCCTCCCAGAGGCTCTGAATCCTGCTGAAGCCCAGACAAGGGTGAACAGTAACGGGCATTGTGTGAAATGTGCTTTTGTGGGGGGGGGGGGCTGGGTGTAGGTAACGACAGGCCAGGAGAGCCGACAGAGCTCAGCTCCCATAGCTGGTTTGCCAGCGAGGCAACCAATCATGCAGACGAGAGAGTGGGGCAAGATAGAAAGGAGACTCCAAGTGTCATGTCTCAGCCATTCAACAAATGCTTAGTAATGCCTACTATATGTTGGAAATTACATCAGGCATCAGGAAGTTAATAATATCTTTTATTTACTGGGTGCTTAGTGTGGGCCAGGCTCCGCATATCCATTCTTTGAGTCCTTATCACCAAAGAAAGCAGGAGGACACTGAGCCTCAGGAGGAAATCAGCTCACCCAAGTGGCTGAGTTTGAGTGACTAAACTCCAGGCTCTTTTCTCTCCTCCAAGCTGCGTGCCCCAAGAGAGCTCAATCCCTGACATACAGTTGGTCCATGACATTCAAAGGATAGAGAGGTAGCATGAACACTGGAATCCCTTAGAAGCAAAGACCACCCTGAAGAGATTTAGGAAGGTTTCTCGAAGGATGCCATGTGCATTTTTCAGGCTGTGAAGGATTACAAGGAGAGAGGGGGATTATGGACAGCTGCAGAGTGGAAAAGGCCGCAAAACAAAGACATGGGCAGAAAGTTTAGACTTTATCCCAAACCCCAGAGGTTGGAGACTGGCAGCCTGCAACTGAATTCAGCCTGCAGAAACATGTGATTTCATCCCTACAGGATCGGCCCCAAAATGTTCGAAAAAATATTTTCCAATATTTCAGAAGGAGTTCACACACACAGAAAATCAAGGTCTCAACCCGTTTAGAGAAATCCAGATAATCAGTCAAGGCTGGTCCCGGGCTCCACACAGCATCCAAGACTGTGCTTTCCTGGCCATCTGGTTTGCCACGGTCCTCACCACTCCTTGGCCTCTTCCACTCATTCGGCTTCCTGAATTGGCTCCTGGACATTGCTGAGTTTCTCATTCTTGTGCAGATAAGGAAAGGTTTTTTGGAAGATTTTAAGAAGGGAAGTATGATCAAATTTGCACTTAAAAACAAACAAACAAACAAACAAACAAACAAACAAAGGTGGTTGTACACAGAGAGAAAGAAGGTACCTACAATAGAGATCCCATTCATTCACTTGCATTCATTCATTCATTCATTCATTCATCTTATCCACATATTTATTTATCCGCTCATTCTCTGGCTGTTTACTGGATATCTACAGGCACTTTGGATGCAATCTTGAGCAAGAGAGTAAAGACTCCTCATAGAACTTAATTTCCATCAAGAGAGACAGCCAATTGATCACCAAACAAGTAATGATTGCCATGATCACAAGTAGGGATTTCCGCCAGGAGGAGAATGGAAGGTTGACGGGATGGAGTAACCTGGGAGGCTCCTTGGGCAGGGTGACCAGGGAAGGCTTCTTCATGGACAACCTGGGGCAGATGCTAGGGGACAGAGGGGGCAGCTCCCTGGGAAGGATGTCTCAGCTGGAGCCAACAGCCTGGGCAACAGGAGACGATATGGGTCATGAGAGGGAGATGGGGGGCTGCTTGGTTGAGTGAGGAATGGGGAGGGGGGCCGGGCGGAGGGAAATATGGTCCCAGAACAAGCCACACAGAGCCTCCAAGGGCCATGGAAGGGAACGTGATTTGCCTTTAACATTTGTAGCTGTTCAATACTTCCTGATATTTTTTTTTGTAAAGTGTTTTTTTATTGTAGCAAAAAATAAGAACATACAATTTTCCACTTAACTATGTTTAATTGTAAAATGCAGCAGCATTAACTACATCCACAGCGTTGCACAAGCATCTCCACTATCCATTTCCAAAAGGGTTTAACTTTTTGAAAGCTCATCCTGGCCACTTTGCAGAGAGTGGGTTAGAGGGAGGCTAGGGCGTAGATTCAGGCAACAGATGGAGGAAAGCCTGGGCAAAGACACCAGTAGTGAGAATGGAAAACACACACACACACACACACACACACACACACACACCCGAGAGGCATGTTAAAGGCATGCTTGCCAGCAGGTGGTTGTGGAATGATTAGGGAGAGTCATTCCTGAGCAGGAGTGATGTGATAAGCTGCCTCCAGTTCTGGTTCTGATGAATGGGAGAGTCTCGGAGCCTCTGTTTTAGATAAGAACACACAGAGGGAGGTGCGCGGATTGAACCTACTGAGCTTGAGGTGCCACTAGGAACTGAATTAATTTAGTTGGAAGTAAACATGTAGACCCAGAGCTACACCTGGGAGATGAAGGCTAGGAGCGGAGGCCAAGCCAGGGGCATAAATGAAGAGGCGAAAAGAGCAGTCAATGATGTCAAATCCTTCCAAGCAGCCAATTACACCAAGGGGCTGAAAAACCATTCCCTGGGTGTAGCGATTGGACATCACTGGTAGAGGGTTAGGGATTGCTTCACTTGAGGGATGGTGGTCAGAAGCCAAATGAGCGAAATGGACAGCAACTGGGATGTTCAGAAGTTGTTAAAGATAGTAAATTAAGATTAATCGCGCTCAAGAAGCTTGGCTGCGAACAGAAGACAAGTGAAGGGGGAGTACTCATTCCCCTCTCCTGAGGTTTTTGTAGAAGAGAGAAAATGTGGGGCGCCTGGGTGGCTCAGCCAGTTAAGCATCTGACTTCGGCTCAGGTCATGATCTCACAGTTTGTGGGTTCGGGCCCCGTGTCTGGCTCTGCTAACAGCTCAGAGCCTGGAGCCTGCTTCAGATTCTGTGTCTTTCTCTCTCTCTCTCTGCCCCTTCCCTGCTCACACTCTGTCTCTCAAAAATGAATAAACATTAAAAAAATTTAGAAGAGAGAAAATATATATTCTGTCACCAAGTGGGAGCATGAAAATAACCTACCGTTTCTCATTCCACCCCAGGAACCATCTTTCTCCAAGCCATCTCCACAGCGAGCAAAATGTTTTTATTTATTTTATTTTATTTTATTTTATTTTATTTTTGAGAGGAGAGAGGGTGCAAATGGAGGAGGGACAGAGAGAGGGAGACACAGAATCGGAAGCAGGCTCCAGGCTCTGAGCTGTCAGCACAAAATCCCACGCGGGGCCTGAACTCACGAACCGGGAGATCATGACCCGAGCCAAAGTCGGACTCTCAACCGACTGAGCCCCCCCGGGTGCCCGCGACCCAAACTTTTTCCCTTCATCTGTCAGACTTCCATGTCTTGGTTGAGATCGGACCAAATTGTGGTTGGAACTGCCTGAAAATGCATGAAGAGAATGCGTTTTTATTTACTGGCCTCGCAAAAGCAAGAACTGGGTGAGTTGTGTCCAGCTCGTTTATCTCTGTGGGCTGAGCTGCTTCGGGATAAAAGGGGTCTGAGCGTGGTTTGCAGCACATGGGTGGGAAGTAGCCATCAGAGAGGAAGCAGGTGCAGCTGAAGAACTGGGCAAAGCGACACACGATGCTTGAGTAGGAGACAAGGGAGAAAAGGCCAGCCGTGGGTCGATGACGTTGTGCATCTGCCCTGGGAGGAGAAACACCCAGGCCACAGATGAAGGCAGGTGTTTGTATCAGCTGGAGGGAACCCGGGAGACCTCAACTGTCTCTACGGAAATATGAGGCAAGAAAGGCCTGCTGAAAATCAGAGGCTGAGGACTGAGGACGGATGAGGGGAGTCTAATCCCCGCCCCAACTTCCTGAACTACCCCCCTCTCCCCCATGTAGGTAGCAAGTCCTTATATAGCAGAGCCTAGAAGGGTGAGACCAACATAGGCGATCCAAAATGCCTCTCCCGTCTTTCCGATGGGGCAGAGCGATCCCTGATTTCTCAGACATCTATCTCCCCAGTCCCCCATCACATGGCTTTGGGGTAAATTCAGGTTTAAGTAATTATGAACACCCCCCTGCTTTGCCAGTGACTTTTTTACGGATGGGCTTGTGATCCTTCTGGCCAAAGAGATGCACAGCTTGGTCTGCCGGGCGGGGGTGCTGGGAAGGTTTGTTCGTGAAAAAAAAGAGACCCGCAGAAGTCAGCTTTCTTCGTGATTCTACAGATGTGATCCCTGAGATCGCATCCACCCGGGCAACCAGCCCGAGGACCACGCTGAGGACAGCAGAGTGGGAAGGGGGAAGGACGTGGGGTTCTGTCCTCTCGAGCCAGGAAGATAAGCGGTGTTGTGAACGTCCAGATACGTGAGGTAAGCATCATGTTCTTACTGCTTAAGCAGCTTCGAGTCCCCTACAGCCCAAAGCATTTTAACTGATATGACAGTAGCTGCAAATTTCATTAAAAACATTGCTCAGCTTCCTTCCCTGAGATCTAATGAAGAAGAAAAAAGAGAGGGACAGAAACAGGTGATAGGAACCCTTGACACAACATTAAACCACACGCTTCAAAGCAATATGTATACAAGGGTTTAAAGGATGAAACAGATATAGCAAAAAAGAGTACTGAAATCTATTATTAATTCACATTTAAAGTTTAACCCGTTGTAATTTCTAGTGTCTTCCGTTCTGTGACGTACAGTTAGTATTCCTTATACAAAGGAGCCGTGTGGTGCTCTTCTGTATGTAACTTCTCAGTGGTAAATATGTAACATTCCAACCTCTCTAGATTTTTTGTTCTTTAGAACCGTGAACATATGCTTCTAGGCGCTAAAGAACTGTCATGGTAGAAAAACAAGATGGGTGGCTGGAAGTGTCTTCCTATTGAGCCGCTGGAAATTGTACCACACGGCGCAGAAAGGAGATAAGGCATCCAGATTTCAGGAAACAGTAGGAGCGCGTCCCAGGAAATCCAGGGCCTGCGAAGCATGGAACTCCCTGCCCAACGTGAGGGGAGACATGGGCTTGGAGAAGGCATCTCGGTCAACGTATCCAACCGCAGGATAGAAGGAGAGACCAAAAATTATTCCTCCATGGAAACCCCTTTAATGATGCCGATCATTTACATCTACCAGCATCTTTTTAAAAAAAATGTTTCTTTCTTTAATTTTGAGAAAAGCAGAGAGAGAGACAGAGCTCACGGGAGGGCAGAGAGAGAGGGAGACACAGAATCTGCTTTCAGCGCAGAGCCCAACATGGGGCTCGATCTCATGAACTGTGAGATCTTGACCTGAGCCCGAATCGAGAGCCAGACTCTTAACCGACTGAGCCCCCCAGGCGCCCCTACATCTACCAGTCTCTTAATCGAAGTATTTACTACAAGCTCTCCAGAGATCATGAAATAAATGAAAGACATTGCATACTCTGACCTTGACAGACATAACTGTGTGTAGTATTGGATAGACAACAAGCCTCTGTGTGTGTGTGTGTGTGTACATACATGTCTTTTGCAGTCACTGGAATCCATGCCACTAAAGTGCACAACATTCACAAAATATGATGCTAATACCATTCATGGAAGTAAGATTATTGTATATTTTTTACATACACCTAAGTAATCATGTAGGTTTTTCTTTAAGAAGCTGACTTAAATTCACAGAAATAAAGACCCAGATAAAGGATTGGCGTCTATTCTCTTAAAATAAATCTCAAACATAGTAGATAGCTTCCCATAATGTGTGCTATGTGAAAGTGGATGAGGGCATTTAGCACCGTTGGGACCTAAACATTTCAGGCGGACAGTCTGATATCACGTAGGTATCTGTTGTGAATTCAGCATCCCCAATGCAACCAGTCACTGAGTTTGGAAAACACTTTTTGGGAGGCAGGGAAATGTTTACTAGTCGTGTCACCAATAGATAACATGGCATTGAGGTCAGAATTGAAAACGTCAGAACCAAACTCTCTGAGTTTGTGCCTCGATCTACCGCTTACACTGAAGCAACTTACTTTCCTGCGCTTCTGTGTTTCTTTTGTAAAACGGGGCTACTAGAATGATCTATGAGGCAGTACACTTAAAGCATTTAACACCATGTTTGGAAAATAATAAATGTCCCAAAATGCTTAGCTCTTATCCTATTATAATTATTTATTTCTAATCACTAAATATTAACTTGAAAATAATGAACAGGAAATACTAGCTCACAAATAATAGTTGAGGTTGGCCCTGCTGTAACAAAGTGCCACAAACTGAGTGGCTTAAACAACCACAATGCATTGCCTCCTATTTCCGGAAGCTAGGATTCCAAGATCGAGTTGTTTCCAGTGTTGCTTTCTTCTGAGGGCTGTGAGGAGGCAGAGTCTGTTCCATGATTTTCTCCTAGCTTCTGGCAGTTTGTTGGCCATCCCTGGTACTCCTGGGCTTACAGAAGCATCATCCTGACCCCTGCCTTCATCTCAGCATGGAGTTCTCCCTGGATGCCTGTCTGTCTCCAAGTCCCCCTCCCCCAACTTTATGGAGGAATAATCTCCAAATAAGTTTATATTCTGAGGTAATCTCCGTTAGGGCTTCAACATATAAATTTTTACAAGACACAGTGTAACCTGTGACAACCATGAACTTGTACAACCTTATTTTTCCAGCAAGTGCACCCCATATCAACTTATTTGTCATTCATAGGCTGCTTATCCAACTTGAAAACATTTTCTTCTTTTGAATTTGACTGTTTGCTATATTAACACTTATTATTACCTCACCAACTAAGTAAAATAGGAGAAAATCAACCCACTTTAGGCCCACTTGATTCTTTAGTAAATAGATCGAAAATTACTAGCAAAAATAGTTTGAAAATCATGTTTAAACATAATTATTCATGCCAATGTTGCTCTGAAGATTATTTGTAATCCAGCCTTGATTATAAATTATCCAATATTTATTCAAGTTGACAAGTTCTTTTTTAAATTAAGCAGCAACTCCTTCGTGCACAGATACATTTTTAAATTGGATGTTTTAAACCACTGTTTGGTTTATCCTTGAATTTGTCAATGTTCTCCAAAGAAACAGGATGTGTACATTTAGAGATACATTTTTAAAGAATTTACTCACACAATCGTAGGCGCTGGGCAAACATGAAATCTACATGGCAGACTAATGTTCTGGAGACTCACGGAAGCGCTGATGTTAGAGACTTAAGTCCAAAGGCAGAATTCCCTTTTCCTTGGGAACTTTAATCTTTTTCTGTTAACACCTTCAAACTGATTGAACGAGGCCCACCGGTTATGAATGGTAATGTTTTATTTAAAATCTTTTGATTTAAATGTTAATGCCACCTAAAAAATACTTCCATATTTGACCGGGGCATTCGACCAAAAACTGGTTACGTTGTCTAGCCACGTAAACGCATAAAATCAACCATCATAATCCTGTATTATTGAGTTCTATTATGATTCAAGGTAAAGCCATACTCTGTGGTTCATACAGACAGGAGTGACAGTGCTGGCTTCACAGGTTAATAAGTGATCACCACCCACATCTAGTTTTTATATCCTATCCCCCAAAATATATATTGACAATATATAACAGCGTCTAATCAGGAAACAAAGGGAAATGGTTAATAAATTTATGCAAATGAATGGTCCAATAGTATTCGACCATTAAATAATGTTATATCATGGTTTGAGGAAAAGAACAACTGTTACTTTAACTGTCACGGTGTCTCCACTCAAGTGCTTCCAATAAATGTGGTCAACAGACAATATGGATGCGATCCATAAGTTCAATTAAATTCTCAATGTTTGTCTCCTGTTTCGATGAATGCAGGTTAATATGTATCAGTCTAATTTATTTATAAGCTTAAATTATCTTTATGAAATGCACGCACAATTTCTAGGCTAAAAGTTGTTTTATACACCGTGAAGGAAGAAGTCACATCTAGTCTCATTTCCTGTAACTACTCCTTGAGCGTTGAATCCCGTGCTCCACGGGTGGCCAACCATTCTCAGCTGCCAAATGAGTCCAGCTGGAATGCCGCCTGACATATCGTCCCACACCCATTCCCTCTCCTCCTTCCAAAATTCAGATCATAAATCACCCATTAGCTAGCTTCTGGTTCCCCTGGAGTCTTAAATTCTTCTGTACTGCCATAATGCTTTGCACAAATCTCAGTATGGGTGTGCACGTCACGTTAGACTATTACCAACTGTACATCTGTCTGCGTTTTGCTGGGTTGTGCTGTTTCAACTTGGCTGAAGTTTTGAACCACATTTCCCAGAGGCCTGTTACTTGAGTAGCTTTTATGATACACCTTTAAATAAAGGGCATCAGAAGCAGTTTGCTTTCACCTGGCGAGATCAGCAAAACGGTATTCACTCTCTAGCCCTATCTAATAATCTAGTTCACAGGGATCTTGGTGGCCTCCATATCCTACAATACATTTATGCTGGCCCTCTACGTTGGTGATATCCTACTGATCTGATCCAGTGAGCAAAAAGCAGCCAATGCCCTAGATACCTTGTCTAGACGTGTTCGTGCCAGAGACGAGAAATGGACACCACAAAACGTAAGGCCCTATTACCTTGGTAAAATATCTAGAGCCCCAATGTTCTGCGGGTATATTGCGATATCTCTTCTAAGGCAAAGGCCTTTTTGGATTTGCCGTGTGCGACTCTGACTTATTTGAAAAACCTCAAGGGCCATCAGTTTGGAATGAGGACCAGATCAACATATTGCTCTGCAGTAGGTCTGGGCTGCCCTCCAAGTGGACCTGCCACTGGGCCCTTAGGTCCCAGTAGATTCAAAAGTGCTTCAAGTTATTGCAGATGGAAATGCTAGTCAGAGTCTCTACAGGGTCACGCTGCGGAATTTCAGGATTGTGCAGCAACGCTCTTTCGTCGTCAGCGGAGGTGTTTTCTTCTAACAGCTCTGGCTTGCACCCCAGTAGAGACCCAGTATCGGATTCTGAGCCATTAAGTTACGGTTCCACCTGCTCTGCCCCTCAAGCACTGGGAGATGCCTGAGGCCCTGGGTAATAAAGCTGAGTGTCTTAGCAGCTCTCTATCATCGGGTTGAAGTTTTACGTAAGAGATTCGGCTCAACAGGACTTAAAGGTAAAGTGAGACAAGGGACAAAGACCCGCGTGGCTCCTCTCTCAGCCCAACCATAGCCACGGGGGGATTTTCGTGTGAGGCGTTGATGAAGGAAGGAAAAACTCAAGTGAGGTTTATAGATAATTGTGCATAACATGCTGGCATCACCTGAGCGTGGATGGAGACAGCACTCCATCCCCTCTCTGGGGGACCCTCTGGCAGCCCCACTTTCCAGGACCATTAAGTACATGACAAAGGGAAACTCTGTCAATGGACAGATCTTCAAGCAGTGCCCCAGGTGTTTATTTCCTCTGGGGGGGTTGGGGAGAGATTTCAGAGGGACATCTCCATACTGACTCGTAAGCAGTGGCTAACAGATTGCCTGGGTGATCATGAACTTCAAGGGACCAGAACCGGAAGATGGGTGACAAAGAGGTCTGGGGAGGAGGTGTGTGGCCAGGCTTCTCTCAACAGTCACAGCAGGGAGACATTGTCATCCTGTAGTAAATGCTAGAAAGAAATGCAGGACGACAGGATGGAGCCTTTTAAAAAGTTTAAATCTTGGGGCTTCTGGGTGGCTCCGTCGGTGTAGCGTCTGACTCCGGCTCAGGTCATGATCAAGGTGGTTGAAGAGTTCGTGCTGCGCATCGGGCTTTGTGCCGACAACTCAGAGCCTAAAGCCAGCTTCAGGTTCTGTGTCTCTGTCTATCTCTGCCCCTCCCCCATGTGTGCTCTGTCTCTCCCTCTCTCTCTCTAAAATAAAAAAAAATAACTTTAAATTTTTTTTTTTAAAGTTTAAATCTTTTTAGGTTTTGGGAGGCAGTCACAGATACTTTTAAAAACTTAATGTTATATACGGTTTTTCTCAAAAACTCATACACTGCACGTAGTGATTTCTAGAGGTTCATGAACCTTCTATTTAACTGAATCTACACACTTCTTTGACTGAAGGTCAAGAAAATCTCTTGTTTAAATAATATAGATCTGTGAACAGCTAGAAATCAACTAATTACAAGATTTCAAGGGGAAGTTAAAATCCTTCGGGGCCTAGCCCCCAAGTAAGCAGTGTGGTTAGCAGAGTACTAAACGTATCAGAATCTATTCTGTCTGTTTCCCACCCAATCTATTTTAGTCTCTCTGTATTGTTCACTCTCTGTCACTAAAAACCATCAAATGTTTTAAATGATCTTAGAGATGAACTAACATAACTTCCCTTGTCCTATGTTTTATTGATGAAGAAGCAAACCCAAAAGACAAGGTGAATCATGTTAGAAAATCAGACATAAAAATAAAAATTTCATTAATATTTACACTGTACTTAACTTTCTTTGTGGCAGACACTTTTGTAAGTATTTTATATGTATTAAATCATTTAATTCTCACACGACCCTATTACCGCCTTCAAGGAAACTAAGGCTTGGGAAGGAAATTAACTTGTCACAAATCACATGGCTGGTGTGTGATCGAAGTTCTTGATACAGGATCTGACATAAATAGAAGTTAAGTGCATAATTAATAACAGGGTTTGTTTTTTCCTTTTCTTGTTCTTTCTCAATGGAGCTATTTGATGGCAGAGAGACTAGAACTCAATCTTCCTACCTTGAGGCTTTCCTACCCACAAGCCCTCACCTTCGCCTTCCTGCCTTCTCCTCCCTTGTCCCTCAACTTACCTTCATTAAACAATGAATCGCCTATATTTGACTAAATGCAATTCACTCCGTTTTGTGACTTAAAAATCAGACACTTGCCTTGAATCCGTCCCTGTAAGAACAGCTTACCCGAATTCAGTTCCCTTTCACTTCTTTGTATCGTTATCCCTGCCCCAGTTTCACATTAATAAAATCTTGGTACCAGTTAAAATAATTTTCTGCACATTTCAATGATTATGTTAATTTACATATTTTCATAAATTTATATCTATTTATATAAAATCTCAAAATTATTATCGTCTTTTTTTAAAATTTTATTTCTCACTATACACTCCCTTTAACTGAGATCCGGCCACCTGACATATCAAGGTGGACTTGAAATGATATGAGAAAAAAATTTAAAAAATGAATCTCAAAGACAATGACAAAAAAACAACATTGGCTCTTTCATCAGAGAGTCTGACATCTGTGATTGTGGTTACTATCACCACCACCATCGTCCCTAAAAGAACACTGCACTATTTCAGCAAGGTCAGTAAGGAACCTGCCCTTCCAGAAACTTCCAGCTTCCCTTTCCATGAAAGGGTTTCGCTTTCTTGACCACTTTCTTATAATTCAAATACTCTGCCTCTTCATGACCTCTTCTGTAGATCATTGTGGAAAAGGGGCAAAACACTGCTCAGCCTAAGAACTTCCTAGACTCTGAAACATCAAAATTCCAAGTGTTTTTCTACCCTTAGAAGTTATAACCAGCTTACCTTGAAACTAATGAAGAAAATACTATGTTTAGCATAAAGTCTAATAGACGACATTTAATCAGCAAATATAAATTAAGGAATTTTGGGGTGCCCGGGTGGCTCAGTCAATTAAGCGTCCGACTCTTGATTTCAGCTCAGGTCATGATCTCACTGTTCATGGTTTCAAGCATCATGCTAACAACACTGAGCCTGCTTGGAAATCTCTCTCTCTTCCTCTCTCTCTCTTTGTCCCTCCTCCACTCGTGTTCTCTAAATAAATAAATAAATAAATATTTATAAAATGAATCAAGGCGGGGAGCCCCTGGGTGGCTCAGTTGGTTAAGCGTCTAACTTTTGCTCAGGTCATGATCTCACGGTTCGTGAGTTCGAGCCCTGCATCAGGCTCTGTTCTGACAGCTCAGAGCCTGGAGCCTGCTTCAGATTCTGTGTCTCCCTCTCTCTCTACCCATTCTCTGCTCATGTTCTCTCTCTCTCTCTCAAAAATAAATAAACATTAAATTTTTTAAAAAACTGAATTAAGGAATGTCAATAGCATTATGGTAAATAAAACCCCATCAAAACGAGGGAATAGCATATTTTCTAGTTTTCTCAATAAAGTATGGCTCTTAACAGCAAGTAAGTTACTTCTGTAAGTGGACTGATTAACTCAGAAACCGGACTGGGTGGCAGTTTCTCTTTGGCAAGTGGGAGAAACAACTTTCTGCTGTTGCATCCAAAATGGGTTTTGAAGGAATCCATTTGCCACTGAAGTATCACAGGATCACTCACAAGGTACAGCAACATGTTACGCTGGGACTCTGTGGGAAAATGATTATTGTGCCCCAAGTATCTGAATGCGTCTGAGACTTCATCTAGCTTCTCATTAGAAAATTCGGGGATAGCAGGGTGCCTGGGTGGCTCAGTTGGCCAAGCCTCTGACTCTTGATTTCGACTCAGGTCATGATCTTGAAGTTTGTAAGATCGAGCCCCACCTTGGGCTCTGCACTGACAGCGTGGAGCCTGCTTGGGATTCTCTGTCTCCCTCTCTCTCTGCCCCTGCTCATGCCCTCTCTCACTCTCAAAATAAACAAACAAACTTTTCAAAAATGAAAGAAAAAGAAGGGGTGTGTTTTATAGCACCTTTCCACATTTTTATAATCAGAGGTAATGTCTGATCAGGAAGCACCAGCATGGTGTGCTTGGGCTTATTAATATGGGACTACAGGTTAGCTACCAACTGAGAGATGTTGCTCATTTTATTTATATTTATTTTTATTTATTTATTTATTTGTTTGTTTATTTATTTATTTATTTCTCATCTCATTTTAAACAGTTGACTGTATATACACTTTTTTTCAGCCCAGCGTATGCACAACACCCTTTGTGATAAATTCTTCTAATTTTCCCAGGGCTGCCTTAGCTGGACTTTGGGAGTTTAATCATACTTTCTCCAATACAAATAGTGTGAGTGTCCATCAATTTTCTTCATCCAATTTTGGCATTCCGACATCAGGCTTACTAACAAGTTACTTTAGGGACCGACAGGCAACCATCAGGGCTTACAAAACAGTCGCCAAACCAGTATTTGACAGTTTTTAGGATTCAAAACGAGATTATAAACACTTCAGATGTTATTCTCTAGGATTCCTTTTTCTTCCATTTCCAAAATGTGTAGCAAAACCTCTGGTGCCGAATGTCAGGCACTTTTTGTGATGAAATGATTTGTTGAAAATCGACTGTGAAACATCTATTCAGCCCCGTGTTCATTCTCGTTTGCTCTATCCCAGTAGTGTGCTTGCAAAAGCAATAGGCACCAACCGGAGGAGCCCATTTCCGGGTTCTGCCCTGGAATTTACAACAGCAGGTGTGAAAAATTTGAGCCTGAAAGATGCTGGGTGTGGCGAAAAGAACCAAGGACATAGGTGTTTTCCGCAAACGTGATTCATAGGTGAATTTTTCAGAGCAGCAAGAGATCTACGTGTGGCAAGACCAGATAAATTTAAGAGATTCCTCTCAGTGTTATCAAAATCATGCAGTTCAGTTCTCCTTTTCCCTTGAACAGTATCATATATATATATATATATATATATATATATATATATGTATGTATATGTATATATATGTATATGTGTATATACACACACACACACACACACACATATATATATATATATATATATATATATATATATATATATACACACACACATATACATACACACACACACAGTATGGTTAAATACTGGAAAAGATTCTAATTTGAGAACATGCCTCACTCAACAAAATTTATCAGTGTTGATGAAATGAAGGTCTGTATCTAAAAAATTAGCAGAATCCCCGTTAAATTCTAAGCGCCAGGGCAGAACACCATGGACCTCGATTCCCTCCAGCCTAAAGCAAGAAAGTTGCCTGCTACCTAATAATGATACTAACTTGAGCATTTACAAGGTGCCAGGCACAGCTGTAATGCGGTCCATGCGTTAACAATCCCTCTACACCACCCTAGCACATACTGCCGTCCTCATTTTCTACATGAGAACTGAACCAAGAGGGGAAGAAGTCTGGCCACTCAACGCAGGGGGTATCAGATGGGGTCAGGCTCTGGCTGTGTGTCTCCAGAGCCCGTGCCTTTTCTATGTGTTCAACAAATCAGCGGTGTCGGTCAAGATCAAACTTAAGGAAAGAGGTAGCCGCAGATCTTCAATGATTTTTCGGGCAGAATGGTGACATTTCGGATAGGTCAAGGCAGGGGTGGTGCCCGGAGGCACTCCAGAAATTAGGGGTCGCGCCCTCAGAAGAACAGGCCCCCCTCAGAGTACAGGCAAAAGGGAAGGAAGAGAAGGGCGGCGCTTGGGGAAGAGGCTGCAGCCCGTCCCGCCCGAAGCTCCCCGCTGGGGGGCCGCGGAGCAGGAGGCGGGAGTTCCCCGGGGAGCGGAGGACCTCCCACCCAAGGCCCGGCACCCAGGGGCACCCGAGCTCGCGCCCCGGGTGGAGCGGACGCCAGGCCGGAGGAGAAGCGGCCGCCAGCCCCGGGGCCCGGCGCAGACGGACGCGGTTCCCTCCTCGCTGCGCCCAAGCTCCGCCCACACGCGGAGCGCGCTGCGATTGGCTTCGGGTCACGGGCCCGGATTCTGATTGGTCTGGGGCGCCGAGCAGGTGCGCCTGGAGAGTGTGCGCAGGCCCGGGAGCAGGGACCGCGGTCCCATAGCTGCTCTCCCCGTTCTCGGGATCCGCGCTCTAAGTGGGGGCCAGCCGTCGCTTCCCCGGGCGGGCCCAGCTGAGGACCAGGGTGGGCGAGGGCGCCGGCCCCCACGTCCCTCCCCCGGCCGGGCTGGGCGCTCGCGGGTCGGTCTAGAGCGCGGCCCCGCTGGGCGGAGATCCGAGGGCGCGGTGCCCGGGGGCCTCCCGCCGCCTCCCGGGAGCGGGTCCCGGCCGCGCGGCGGCGTTGGCACGAGCGGCGCTGGTCCCGCAGGGCGCTGTGGTCCCCTCCGCGGGTGGATCTGTTCTGAGCACATCCCTAGACGCGGGGTGGGGGAGGGGGGTGGCGCGAGGGGACTCGGGAATGTTCGGAACGCGGCCCCAGGTGGCACGGGGAATCCTGACCCCAGGCTTCTGCACCTGCCAGTGCCTGCGGTTGCCCGGGCACCGCCTCCGAGAAACGCGGGGCCGTGGCACCTGCTTTGTAAGGTGGTGGTGCGCTGGAGGGGTTTGTCCTCTGAAGTGCCTGGGGCTGTGCCTGGCGCCCGGGAGGTGATATAAATTATTAGCCATGTAAGAAAGAACGTTTCCACCATCCAATTTTCACAGTAGTGAGTAATCACTAACTGTTTACTGCCCTTTCTATATGATGTTTTGAGAGTTTAAGTGTCGTCCATTCGTTTAACAAGTATGTGTCTGCTGTTTGGTAGATTCTTTTCTGATGCCGAAGAACAAAACTGAATTAGATGCATTTAGTGATTTTTTTGTTTTTAATTATTTTGCCAATTACTTTCTTCAAGGCTTAATTTGCTTTTAGTCAGGTGTAATTGTCCAGAGGAGGGTAAACTTAGTATTAACTCTTAGTCTCAGTCCAAAAACCCGAATTATGTTACGAGTTTCAGTTTAAGTCTTTTTAATTTTTTTAAAGTTTATTTATTTATCTGAGAAAGAGCGCACGCACACACAAACCCAGGAGGGGGAGAGAGAGGAGAGAAAGAGAGTCCCAAGCAGGCTCCACGGTGTGGAGGTCGAGCTCACCAACTGCAAGATCATGACCTGAGCCAAAGTCCAGAGCTTAACCAACTGAGCCACCTAGGCGCCCCCAACTGAAATCTTTCTTTACAGCTTTTTGCTGACAGTTCCTCTAGATGTAGACACTGTGGAAATTCTATGAATGAGTTTTATTTTGCTCTTGATGAACTGCTGTGGAAAAGCAGAATTATCAGAGCATATTGAAATGTTTTTCAGTGATGGTAGACTCATTCTTGGAGAGTAAAGGAGCGTATTATGATTGCTTGCTTCAGCAGTAGAATGGGAGATCCATCAAAAAACCTCACATTTTACTTGAATTATTTTTTTTTTCTTTTTCAAAAAAAGCAACAACAACAACAACAGCCTGTTTTGTAAGTGCTGTGTTTCATTCTCTTACTGCATTAATCAGGTAGATGTTATTATGCCCCCTTTAAAGGTGAGGAATCTGAGACCAGGTCAGTTTAGGAGTTTGCTCAAAGTTACACCTGTCATAAATGGCACATTCTGGGATTCAAGCCCATATAATCTGACTCTAGATTCTGACTTTGAATCACTCTGTTTACAAATTAGGGATTCATTTCTCTATTAACCCTGTGTAGTGATAAATATTCTTTCTATATTTTGAGTACATTCAGAGTTAAGGCCGTCACACTAGTCAGAGTGATTATTGTTTAGCGTATCTCCAGTAGAGTAGGTACAGATTTATCCTTGATAATTTTTGTGCTATAGTATGTCTTACTTGTCTGATTTTGTAAATGAAGAGACATTTTCCTATGTAACAGATGGGACCATTGTATAATCTTTGAAGGGCCAGAAGCATCGCAGGGGAAAAAAAAAAAATAGAAAAATGTAGTATATTTTTATTAAAACATTTTTATTTGTATTTTTATGTGGCTGTTGCAGTCTTAAAAATTTGAGGGACTTAATGTCTTGCAAGTCTGTTTTTGTGTGATAACCTTTTTAAAAAACTTTAAAAAATTTTTTCAGGGCTGTGTAGCTTATAGCAATCAAAGGGTCCTGTCACGCTATGACGATTTTTAAACCTTACGTTAAGGAAAGGCCATTTGTATCCCTGGGTTTATGTCTCTGCTGGGGAGGAGTTTTCTCCAGTCTTTGGAAAGCCTCGCCTCGCTCAGTGTAAAATCTTGATTGGTGTTCATACAGGCACCTTCGTCTGAGGCCTGGTTCTTAAACAGGGCGACTCATCAAAACCTCCATGGGAGCCTTTACGGCTTATACATGTCTAAATCCTACCTTCCTGGAGAGTCTGATTCGGTTCCTTACTGGGGGACCAAACCCCTTCCTTTATTTTGATAAGGATTCGGGGCTGAGGATCAGTGGTGGAAGTCGGTGCAAGAATTTGCCTCCTGCTCTTTCTTGCTAATCATGTGACTTAGAATCCATGCTTAATTTTGCAAGTCATGTAAAGTAATTATCAACAAGAGGCTTGGCCCGTGAGGGATCCTTGGAGTGGGACCTAAAATTGCTTATGAATGTACAAGGTTGTTACCGGAGGAGTTAGTGGGAAAATGCCCTGAAGGAGGGAGTGGCGGTACCTTCAGTCTTAAAAGTAGTTGTACATGTGTTCCTGTGATGTCCTGATGGTCCCCCTCTGTCACTACTCCCCTCCCCCTCAGTCAAGCCTCAGCAAAAGTTACTCCCCGAGATCACATAGGACCTATGTCGGGTTCATGTTCTAAATTGAGCTGTTTGTCTTTGGAATTTGCATTGTACTGTTTCGGACATTTCAGGCTACAACAGGTCGCAGAAGCTCGTATACCACAGTGATCTGTCAGCCAGTAAGTTATCACCCATGGTACTTCAGAACTTGTCAAAACCCCTGCGACATGGATGGCAGGAGAACAATGTCTCAGAAAGGAGGACAGTGGTCAGCTGGATTGAATGCTGCCAGCACAGTGATCATGGTAAACTTCAAGGCCCTGGTGACCTTGGGAAGGCTGGTTTTAGTGGAGGAGGTTAGAACTCGGGTTGAGGAGAAGGTGAATAGCACAAAAAGCTTTTCAAAGTATTTTGCAAAGAGGAGCCAGGTTAAAATCAAATCCATTTCGTCACTGCATACAGCATAGCAGGCACTATCAGGACGCTGTGGGAGACAAGGATACACGTGACATGTGTCCTGACCTCGGGGAGCTTAACCACCTGTTGGGAAAGTCACAAAAACACTCAGGACAGCATTTTTTTAAGGGGTTGCAGGAGTAACCCATAGCACACAGGAGGGGCACGGTCATCCCATCTTGTGAATTAAAGGAGTCAAGACGTGTAAAACCACAAAGAAAAGGGCCAGGCACTTAGTAAGTCCTCAATTGCCTATTAATAGCAATAGCAACGTTTGCACAACATGTCTAATGCATTAAGCGTAATCTAATGCATTTAATCTTTACACTAGTGATGCGTATCATTCACATCTTCAGATGAAGAAACTGAGGCACAGAGAGTATTGTGCCAAAGCCTCACCACTCTTAAGTGACCAAGCCCCTACTGATGTCTGCGCAGCCCGGTTTCGCTCTGTGTGACGGAACCGCTCAACAGTTCGGCCTCCCTGTTTCCTGGGAGAGAGCGTGTACAAATGTCACCAGGAGCGGCGTTTCCGTGTACAGAGCTGAGAGCTAAAGTTGGCAAATATTCCAAGCTGCGGGGCAAGAGTGAAAAAAGCATTAAAGGTGTAAAAAAAAGCTTGGCACTTGGAGGATGAGTCCGGAATGTGTCTTGAGAGATGAGAGAAGGAAAGGAGAGGCAGAGAGGAGCTGACAGGTTAACAGGATCCAGGCCTGCGAGTCTCTGTTGAAAGAAATGAGGTTTTACCCTGGGGCCAGTGGGTGGGGAGTCTTTGAAAGACTTTAAGTAGTGGAAGGACCAGATCAGATTTGCATTTTAGAATATTCTCTGTGGCTGAAGGGCTAAGGGTGTGTGGGGAGGGGCAGTGGAGATTCCAGATAGGAAACAGACCTTTTTCCAAAGAAGGCTCTGGAAAGAACTCCAGTGGTGACCTTGGTGTCGGAGCAAGGGAGAGAGTTTAGTGAATTAAGGAGGATCTGGTAAAAGAATGGTTATAAACATCCTTGCATCATCACATATTCCTTTTTTTTTTTTTCTTTAATTCTCTAGAGATGATAAATAGCCAAGGATTTAAATGAGAGATAGTTGAAGCTGGAAAACTAGACTCATTGAAAGCAAAGGGAGTCAGTATCATCAAGGATATTAGGTCATAGAACCAGGAAGAGGCCTTTTAGGCTGAGAACTCTGAAACCCCGTTTCTTTTTTCTTTTTTCTTTTTTCTTTTCTTTTCTTTTCTTTTCTTTTCTTTTCTTTTCTTTTCTTTTCTCTTTTTCTTTTCTTTTCTCTTCTCTTCTTTTTTTTCTTTTCTTTTCTGTTTTCTTCTTTTCCTTTCTTTTCTTCTTCTTTTTTTAATGTTCACCCATTTATTTTGGGGGGTGAGGGGAAGAGGGAAAGAGGGAGAGAGAGAGTCCAAGCTGAGTCTGCACTGACAGTGTGGACATGGGGCTCAAACCTTGGGATCATGACCTGAGCTGAAATCAAGAGTCAGACACTTCACTGACTGAGCCACCCGGGCCCCCAGAAAGCCATTTTTCTGAAGCTAAGACTTGGTCTTTTATGTGTTTGTCTGGAAACAAGGGTGGGTAAACACTGAACCACAGAAAAGAAAACCTCGTGATTTGATATGACCTGGTCTCCGTCTGCCATGTCCCTTCCTGTGCCTCTGACCTTCTCTGAGCTGCCCTGCTGCCTGTAGGCCCCGGAGCTGAGAGACAGCTCTCACTACTCGGTCAGCACCTCCTCAGGCTGCCTGTACATCCTGGAGGACCCTGCAGGGTTCTTGACCAATTCACAGGGAATCCGTATCTCTATGTGTAAACAGTTCCTGATACGCATAGATACTAACGGTGACTCGGTAGGTATTTAACTCATGTGAACTTGAGTTAGAACTTGAGTTCTAAATTAAAAATAAGTTAGAATTCTTATGAGGAGTCCCCTTCATAATATATTGAATTTGGGGATTACTGCATTTAAAGGCACATGTACAGCACAGCAGATTATATATTAATATAACTTTTTCAAACAGTTATTTTCAAAGCTATGTTTCTTTTTTTTAATTTTTTTTTTAACATTTATTCATTTTTGAGAGCGAGAGAGACAGCATGAACAGGGGAGGGGCAGAGAGAGAGAGAGGCAGACGCCGAATCCAAAGCAGGCTCCAGGCTCCGAGCTGTGAGCACAGAGCCTGACGCGGGGCTGGAACTCGTGAAGATCATGACCTGAGCTGAAGTCACACGCACAACCTACTGAGCCACCCAGGTGTCCTTCAAAGGTATGTTTCTGATAATATTTTAAAGCGCTTATAAAGTTCGTGTTTTCTGAGGCTGGAAATATAAAGTGTAGTCTGAAATTTCATTGCGACTTTTTTTAATATTCACCCTTAACATTGATTTCGGTTGATGAAACGGACATTGTCAAAATTCACACTTTATACTGTTTTAGGGCGGGTGTGAACTAATACATATATACTTGATAATAAACAGATTTTCTCATACTGATTACTTAAAACAACCTTTATGGTGGGTGAGATGGGTCTCATGCCTGTATTCCAGCAAAGAAACTAATGCATAACAAAATGAAGGCACTTGTCTGGGTGCACAGCGCTGTTTCTGGAAGAAGGGGAAACACAAATTTAGGGTCTAAACCCTACTATGCCCTGCTGCCTGTGGGAAGAGACTTACCTGCGAATTTCTGCTACTTAAATACTCGGGGTTATGAATGGTGTCCAAGCCTGTTGGTATTCAAAACAGTTCCACTTGATTTCTTCCTGAAATGAAAGCAATTACACATAGTATCTAATTTACCAATAAGTGTAACAAATAATAGTGTTTATAAAATGTTTATAAGATCTATTCCAAAGAGCAATTTTGTAAGCACTAATTTTTTTAAGTTTATTTTATTTATTTTGAGAGAGAGTGAGAAAATGAGCGAGGGAGAGACTGAAGGAGAGGGAGAGAGAGAATCCCAAGCAGGCTCTGCATTCAAGCACAACTGGGGGCTTGAACTCACGACCATGAGGTCATGGCCTGAGCCGAAATCAAGAGTCAGATGCTTAACCAACTGAGCCATGCAGGTACCCCAACACTTTTTTTTTTTTTTAAATGAACTCTTTTCCTCATCATTTCACTCTATTTGTTAACTTTATTCTAGGAGTCCTTGGAGTGATGTTCAGAGTGCTGTGCATTTTTCCTGAATGCTAAATTTTAAATAGGTAATAAGAGAGCAGTTAGAGTCTATGTGGAAAAGTAGCGAGTGGGGATGTGGGTTAGTGTCAATCAGGAATGTGCTTATCAGCCTTTTGAATTACGATTTTATTCTAATTCTAAATTCTAATCTTGCCCAGTGCAGAGCCCAGCATGGGGCTTGAACTCATGACCATGAGATCAAGACCTGAGCTGAGATCAAGAGGCTGATGCTTCCCTGACTGAGCCACCAAGACACCCCCTAAATTCTAATCTTGATAGTGATAAGTTACTGAAGGATTTAAAGTAAGAGAAATGATGTTATATGATATGTAGGGCTGCTAAAGTAACCAGGGAAAGATGTTGCTGTTTGAACCAAGCAGAGATGCGGGAGAGGGGAGGGGAAGGACACAGGGAGAAAGGGGACAGATGATTGAGATAGTTATTCCCATGAGAATATCTACTTAAAAAATTGGTGTAGCTGTTCCCTAGAAACTCAGAACAGGCAGGGCATCATATGTCAGAGTCATCAACATTGTCTCCAAATATCAATATGGCTTCTTTCTTTGCTTTATTAAATTTCTAGTCAGATTTCACAGTGTCAGAGAAGACTCTTGAACACCACTGATGGAGACGTTGGTTGTTCATGGGACACCCGTGAGCTCCCCTCGATTTCTCAGCCCTCTTACAGTAGGAGGGACCATGATGCTGGCCTGGCCAATTGGATATGGACACTTAAGGGCCACGCATGACCCTCCCGTGGGTGTTCACCCCTGCAGCAGCTGTGGGGGACTGTGGAGATGTCCCATCCCAGACAGTACAGCCTCGATTTATCTGTGTCCCTGAATACTTGGTAGAGTAGAGCCCATTGCTAACCTGTCGTAGACAGATATTGCGAATAAGAAATAAACTGTCATGCTAAGCTACTGAGTTACAGGGGTCAATTTGTTACCACAGCATAGTTTATGCTATTTGTGACTACAACATGGTATTTGTTACCACAACATAGCTTATACTGTTGAAAACTTTTTTTGTTTTGTATTGAGAGCTTTGTATTTTTTTTTTTTCAACGTTTATTTATTTTTGGGACAGAGAGAGACAGAGCATGAATGGGGGAGGGGCAGAGAGAGAGGGAGACACAGAATCGGAAACAGGCTCCAGGCTCTGAGCCATCAGCCCAGAGCCCGACGCGGGGCTCGAACTCACGGACCGCGAGATCGTGACCTGGCTGAAGTCGGATGCTTAACCGACTGCGCCCCCCAGGCGCCCCCTAGAGCTTTGTATTTTTTAAGATGATGAACATAAAGTATTATTTGGCAGAAATGTCTTTATTAGAATCCCAAGTTTGTGGAAAGGATGTAGCAACACATATGAAGGGTAGTACAGGAGAGTCATCTGGCCAGATGTAATCTTCCTCAAACTGAACTGAGGACCTTAAGGGAGATTCATGCAGAGATGTGAAAAATGGGATTCCTCTTTCTGCTTAAGAGCTGTTCCAGGCGTTACTGACTCTGCCTCCTACCTTGTGCCTGCCCCTAACCCCGGAAATTACTTTTATTCCCTTCTACAAGGACTTTCAGCGTAAGAGATTTATGTAAACCTGGATGCATGGGAAGGAACCGAAGACAAAACTCACAGTCATTTTAAGTTGAAAATGTCCAAGTAAACAATATTAAATGATAATTGGGCACTTAGATTTCTGTAGCTCCCTGCGGCCGTCCCAACAGCATCCTATTTGAAGATTCTGCAGATGGCCCTGCTCTAAGGTTCATTGGAAGTGACTGACTGAACCGTGAATGTGGTTGGAACACAGCAATTGTGGACCAAGAAAACAGCTAGCAAGGACTTTGATGCTCCCCTTCTATGTGACAACTTAATTTTTTTTTATTACGTTTTAAAACGGTATGAATTGTAAGTTGCATATTTTTGTTTGGAAAATACAGATTTAAATATTTTTTTAATGTTTCTTTTCTTTGCTTTTATTATTTATTTATTTATTTTTTTTTTTTTAGAGAGAGACAGAGTGCAAGTGGAGGAGGGGCAGAGAGAGAGGGAGACACCGAATCCGAAGCAGGCCCCAGGCTCTGAGCTGTCAGCACAGAGCCCAACGCTGGTCCCGAACCTATGAGCAGTGAGATCATGACCTGAACTGAAATTGGAGGCTTAGCTGACGGAGCCACCCAGGCGCCCCTGGAAAACACAAATTTTAGTTCAAACATGACCTATTTTTCTGAATGGGAATACAAACTTTAAATTGACACTGTCTTTCCTTTTTGTTATTTTAAACATTAATGAATGAATCAAGAAAATAATGCTTATTACATGATTATTACCCATTATGACATGGTTATAGTCTTGTGAAAGGGGTGTTAAGTGACATGCTCTAGGGAGCAGATATGCTAGATTTTTGGTTAAGAAGTTTGGGGGAGGAGGAAGTGAGTGAGCCTGAGGAGAATGGCGGGTTAGATTGAAGGACTGATACACTGGAGAACAATGGAGTGTTGCTGGGGATGTAGGGTCTGTGGGTCCATCACTGTCTGTAGCTGAAGTAGGAGGCATGCGGGGAAGTGTTTGTGGGGGTTAACAACCTGCAGGCCACAGGGGCTGACAAGCAGTTTCCGTGGGTTCGCGGGTACAGAGCTCAGCTAGAGTGGTTCTAAAAGGGATGCAGTGGAAGAACGGGGGGTCCCCTGTTCCTGACCTACAGTAGGCTCAAGTACAGGAAGTTAAGTTCAAAACACTGCAAGTCAATAAACAGAGCTTGATAAAAGAATAACAAAATACACAAAGTAGAAGGAAAGAAATAAGAGGAAAAATTACATGAGGAGAGTAGAAAAAAAATGAGGTTAATCAAAACACCCAAGGGGCGCCTGGGTGGCGCAGTCGGTTGGGCGTCCGACTTCAGCCAGGTCACGATCTCGCGGTCCGTGGGTTCGAGCCCCGCGTCGGGCTCTGGGCTGATGGCTCAGAGCCTGGAGCCTGTTTCCGATTCTGTGTCTCCCTCTCTCTCTGCCCCTCCCCCGTTCATGCTCTGTCTCTCTCTGTCCCAAAAATAAATAAAAAAAACGTTGAAAACACCCAAGTCTATGTTCTTTGAAATGATTGATGAAGACATGAAACAAATGAGTAGGAAGCATGTTTGAAAAGGGACACAGAAGTATAGATACAAGAATTTTAACATTTTTAGGTTTATTGATTTATTGAGAGAGAGAGAGAGAGAGAGAGAGAGAGACAGGCAGGCTCCATGCTGTCAGCACCCAGCTGGATGTGGGGCTTGATCTCATGCACATGACCAGAGCCGAAACCAAGAGTCAGGTGCTTAACCACCTGAGCCACCCAGGCGCCCCGATTCAGGAACTTTTTTAAATCTGAAAGAATATACATTGTTAGATATGATCATTTGGTCCCGTTTCTACAGGTTCGCGATCTACAGGGAAAATCTTGATGTCTGGATCAGAAAACTTAGGAGCCCCGCCTTGGAGAGGCAGCAAGTCATGGTGGTAAAAAGTGTAGGCCCTGGCGCAGATTGTGTGGACATACACCTCAGACCGGCTCCTTCCCTCAGAACCATAAAAGCAAATAACACAAATGTGTTTGAATTACTTCAACTAATATGGTAAGGTCCCCACTCGAATAGGAACATTAACACAAACACTTACACAAGTCCTGTTACGAATATATACTGATGTCAAATCAATCCCAGATTTTCATCTGGCGTTTACTTAATGCTAGCATTATCCAAATGCTGTCTTTGACGTCCGTAGATTTTCATGGCTAGAGGATTTGATGGGTTTTCTTAGGATGGGAAATATCTTCAAAGAATTTACCAGAGCAAGACAACGTTGAAGTAGACGCGTTTCTGTCTGAGCAGTCCATCCTTAGCATTCCATCAGTGTGATCGCATCAGTGTGATCAGCGGCAAAGCCAAAGAAGAAGAGGCCCAGCCCAGATTCTAGAAGGGGGTGCAGCTGCTGATGTTAGTCTGGTCTACCCAATTCACCAACGCCTCTGATCAAAGGAGTTAAAATACTGTGCCAACAGTTGATGTTGAAAACAAACAAAAACAGCCCCCGATGTCGGGAACTGATCTGAAGTTCGCAATTAGGCCCCAGTGTTGTCACAAGCTACTCTGACGTCCAAGTCTAGATTGTTGTGTTCTCTCCTGGACGTGAACTATCACAGAGTATCAACAAGGTCACTGTGCGACACAAAGCACCAAACACTGCTCTCACTTACTCAAGGGGTGCTGATGACTCTGCTATTTATAGCTTTTATTTAATGTGATTTAATTTGATTTAATTTGATTTAATTTAATTTAATTTAATTTTTTTATCATCCCTATCGATAAGATTTGTGGGGACACCCAACTGTAGAATCACCCCAGCTCTGTGACACCATCCAGTTGAGGGCAAACCTTGCTTCCTTGAATGTTCCACCAAATGCCCCAACCAAAGCCTCAATCCTGTAAGTAGTTATTTCTTATATCCTCTCACTGAAAGATCCCCGTAGCTCCCTATGATGTACATTCTGCCTCGTTACAAGGAGTAATGAATTGAACCAGTTTATATACAGGTGTATTTCTAGTGAGTTTTGGCTAAAGGACATTGACGATGTATATTGTCTACTAACTCTTTACAGCAGTTCTGTGAATGGTTATTATTCTCCAGATGAGGAATCTTAAGCTCAGAATGCTTAAGAATCTTGAACAAGTTCATGCGGAGAGTAAACGGCATAGTCAGGCTTCAGTTAGGTCTGCTGTGCTCCTAATACTATCGTCTTTCAGACATAAGATTTCAAAATCGTTACAATACATGGTATTTTATACATGCAAACTATGGAATACAATATATATGTAAATTATAGTACAAAATAAAATAAGCACCCATGAAGTCACTATCCAACTTACGAACAGGGAGAACTGTTAGGTCTGTCACTGTTTTGAGGCTCTTATCTCATGCCCTTTTGTCATCCCCAGAGGAAACCAGTAATCTGAGAATTATATTTATCATGATTTCCCCTCATTTGTCTCTTTATTAATTTTGAAAGCATTTAAAATTTACAGAAAAATTGCAGGTACAGTTCAAAGAAGCTTCTTCTGAATCATTTGAGAATGTTACCAACCTGACTCCCCATTGCTGTGTATTGCCTACAAACAAGAACATTCTCCTGCCTCACTGCAATGCAGCCATCAAAATCATGAACTTAATGTTGATGCATTGCTACCTTCTAATGCTCAGTCTCCATTCAATCTTTATAAATTGTTCCGGTAATGACCTTTCTAGTGAAAGGGATCAGTTCAGAATGTTACACTGCCCTCAATTGTCATGACTCTTTAGTCTGTCTTGGTCTGAATTATTTCAAGAGTCTTTCCATGACTTTCATGATGACAGTTTGGAAGACTGCAGACCAGTTATTTTGTAGATCCTTCCTCAATTTCAGGTGGACGTTTCCTTGAGGTTAAATTCGAGTTACGTATCCTTGACAGAAATGTCACGAAATGATTACTGTATTCTCACTGCATTCTATCAGGTCGTGAGCAATTTCAGTTTGTTCCAGTAACGATGATCTTCACTTCGATCGCTTGATTAAGGTGGAGGTCAAGTAATCAGGCTTCCACTGCAAAGTTACTATATTTCCCCCCTTGCAATAAGTACTTTGTGGTGAGGTTCTCTGAAACTATGCATATATCACCATCATTCTTTCCACCCTTCTTTCCTTTTTGGACCGGGATGTTCCAAACTCATCTCGTACTGGTTCCCCACCCCTGCCTAGGTGCTAGCCATTTCTCCAGGGAGCCCCAGTCTCTTTTAGCGAAGCATAATGATATTCTAAACCAGAAGCTGCTATTGGCCTGTCACTGTTCCAAGGTCCGTATCCCTTCTTCTGATGTTCAGCCTCTGATATACCAAACCCATCTATGCCCACTTCCGCCTTGGGTCCTGGTGTCTCAAGCCAGCTGATTGTGCACATGAACTTTCTCCTCTCTCCTCAACCTTTCACACTTCTCGTTAGGCTGACCCCTTCCTTGTGTGGATGTCTCTGCTCGCCTAGGGTTTTGATACACCAAGCCAAGCTACTGTCAAGGGCACTCTCCTCACCCAACTAGGGCTCCATCATTCCGCAGCAGCCTTGGATGCTTTCCGGGAAAGGATCCCTCACACAGGCTTCCCTGCAAGTTCATGTTCCTTGCCGCAAGGCTCTTCCGTGCTCTTGCCTGTTACAGCTATTTAATTCATTTTTACTGCTGTATGTATTCCAAGGTGGTAATGCATCCAAATCTAAGTATCTTTTCAATATTATCATAGGAAAACCTAACTTTTTTTTTTTTTTTTAAGAGTATCAGCTCTTCTTGGGTCTTTGAATTCAATACACAGTTTTGAATTATCTTGTCAGGTTTCTCCAAAAACGCTTTTGGGATCTTGATTGTTAGTCTACGAATCAGTGAATCAATTTTCAGAGAACTGAATCTTTCTCATTTTATAGCTTTCTGTCCTTGAACAGGTTATAGCTCATCACTTATCCAGGGCCTTATGGTCTCCCAGTAAAGTTTTATATTTTCTTCATATAGATTTTGCACATCTTTTGCTAATTTATTTTTAGATTTAAAATCTCTCCCGTCACTTTTTAAAATTGTGTCTTTTGAAAAGTTACATTTTTTAAAACGTAACTACTGGTGTATATAAATATGATTGACTTTTCTGAATTAATCTTGTATATCTAGCAAACTTGCTCATCGATTCTAGTGCCTCATCTATAGATTATTTAGGCTTAGACCATAGAAAAACATTGTATGTAAATATGCATTATATTTCTTTCTTACTAATATGGATATACATTATATTTCTTGAATTGTTTGTAATCTTAGAGCATTGTGTATAGCTCCAGTATGATAATGAATGCCAAATAGTAGTAGTAGGTACGCATGTCTTATTTTGCGTTGTTTTGTTTTGTTTTCTAAAGATTATTTATTTATTTTGAGAGAGAGAGCATGAGTCTGCGAGGGCAAAGAGAGACAATCCCAAGCAGGCTCCTCGCTGTCAGAACAGAGCCCAGCATGGGGCTCGAACCGATGAGCCGTGAGATCGTAACCTAAGCTGAAGTGGGACGCTTAACCAACTGAGCCACCCAGGTGCCCCTACAGATCTTATTTCTGATTTGAAATGTTTCTAATGTTATACCATGAAGAATGATGTTTTCAATAAATACTTGATACATTTTATGAGGTAAGTAGATTGCAATCAATTCCTCGATTTCTCAAATTATACATTTTAACACGTTATGCATAGGTATAGAATACTATTTTACTAATCTGTTGAAATAAACAAGTTTTTTCTCCTTTGAATCAGTTCATGTGGGAATGACGTTTATAGATATTCCTACTTATAAATTTGCATTCTAATTAAAAAATTCAGTTTATTTCTTATGCTTTTTTTTTTTTTTTGTAACAGATTCTAGGACTTACTTTGATAAATTTTGTATTGAATGTTTGTATCTTTATTCCAGAAGGACCTGATTTTTTTTTATCATGCTATTCTTGCCAATTTTCAAGTTTATTGCCTAGTATACGACCTGATTTGGGGAGTGCAACCTGTTATTTAAATTTGTGGAAGGGTTTGTATGCTACTTGAATGATCTATTCTCTGAAATTTTGGTAGAACTCACCATAAAATTATCTCTGCCTGGTTATTATTTTATTTGTGGAAATACTTGGAACAACTGACCTAGTTTTTATGTTATTTTTTTTAATGATTATGTAGCCATTCAGGCTCTCTGTTTTGTTTTGTCTTTTAAGTTAACTGTGGTATGTAATTGTGCAGAAAAGTTGCCATCGCAGTCTTGAGATTGCTATCCCGACAAAGGCTAGCTTGCCCGACTGATCCTTGGCCTGCATCTGGGAACAAGGATTTGGGGAGAGTTTCCCTCATTCCCCAAACTGTTTGGAGTGGCTCATTGTGCCTCAGCTGTTTGTAGAAACAGTGTGGTTCCAGTTGCACACCTGCTTTCCTTCTGGGAGGCTGGAATTTGGGTCACGCTGGGCAGAGTGCTTACATGACAAGCGGCCTTTGCAAACCCTGGGCACGGGGTCTCTCCTGAGCCTGTCTGGTGGACAGCACTTGACTCATGTTGTCACAGCCCATTCCTAGAGTAATGAACTGTGTCTTGTGTGGCTCCACTGGGAGAGGACTCTTGGAAGCTTGTGCCCTGCCCTCTGCTGAGTTTGCCGAAATAAACCCTCGCCAGGAATATGAGTCCTTGTAGCAAATTGTCAGACCTGAGGGGGTCTTGGGGCCCACAAAACAGTAATATCTTTCTAGAAACTTTTCCATTCAATCCAGTTTCTTGTTTACTGTTATACAACTATTCATGGCACTCGTATACTATCTTTCTAATTCCTCTTTTATATATAAATGGTGTTCCTTTTGTATTAAATGTTTCATAGTTAATGTTATTTATTTGGGCCTTTAAAAAATGTGTTCCTAATTAGTCTACAACAGTTTGTTCATTTCCTTAGTCTTTTTAAAGAAACTTCTTTGGGCTTTGTTGATCCTCTCTATGGTGTCTTTGTTTACTGTTATATTGCTATTTGCTCAAATCCTCATTATCTTCCCTTTTCTTTGGATTTATTCTTCGGGGTTTTTTTGTTTTTGTTTTTGTTTTTTTATCTAGCTTAGAGACTTACGCTTAACTCATTATCAGCTTTTTCTTTTCTAGCAGGAATATTTTAAACTATACATTTGCCTCTAAGTATTCCTTGTAGTGTTTTCCACCAGTTTTGATTTGTGATATTTTTATTACTGTTGAGTTAATTAAATTTGCATTAGTATTTTTTCCTGGATGCAGTAAATATTTAGAAGTACATATTTTAGTGTCTACTATATACAATATAGTATATATACAATACCACTTCTCTGAAATTTTATGTAATCTAGCTGTCAACTTTTTTCAAGTTTTAAGTGTGTTTATGAATATTCATTCACTATTAGTCAAGGGATGGTTCTGTATATACCTATTAACTCAAAGATTAAGTGTGTTTTTGAAATCTGTAGTTTGTCTAGTTTTTGGACTACTTAACCTATAAGTATTAAAATACATATTCCATTTCCTTCTGTAATGGGGTGTGTGTATGCGTGTGTGTGTGTGTGCGTGTGTGTGTGTGTGTGTGTATACACAGATGTAGTTTGAGTCCAGAACTTTATCCTTTGAGAACATCAGTGATACCGGATTGGCCATCAGGGAAACACTGCATTTTACATTTGTTCACTCGCCCACATACTCACTCTTCTAAAGTTTAGGCTCACTTTTTTCCTTTCCCCCCCAAAAATGGGAATGGTCATGACAGGGAACTTGTCTTTTACTTATGGCAAGTTTAGTGGGATAGATTGAACTTTTGGTCCCAGTTCTTTACTCTGGAGAATGGCCTCACAATAGGTCAAGTGCACTTCCACACTCCTTGACTTTGGGCTCGGCCACGTGACTCGCTTTGGGAGTAGTGCTGATGCAATGGAGGTCAGATTATACTTGTGTGGTCAACCTCGCCCTCTTGAGTTCCAGTGATCCGTCATGAGAAAAATACACACACCCTAGGTAGCCATTGCCCCTTCAGCCTGGACCCCAGAATGAGAGTCATGTCCCAGACTGGTGGCTAGGAGCAGAATCTGGTCCAAGGAAGACCAGAGATGTGGGCAGTGAAGTTGAACCTTACTTACCTCAGCCTAGATCTTAGCACCAAGAACCTGGAGTCCAGTCTTCCATGGCCAAGGTGAGAACAACTCATGGATCCATGAACATGAAAATAAAGAAGTCTCTTAAGCCACCGAAATTGGGGTGGTTTTGTTAAATAGTGCCATTGTGCATGTACCTGGCTAATATATCCAGCAAATCATTAAAACTGTATTTTATCTCGGGCACAGATCTTTTGGCAAGGAAGGAGACTTTCTGTTACCTGATCCTGCTTTCCTGCAATGATGTATGCTCCTTCATTAATATAACAACAGGGTTGGCTGGAAAGGCCATCACCTACACATCAAATTATGTAATAAACTGCTTATTAATAATTTGCATTGTTACATATCTAGAAAATTGTAAGTAACACAGAACACGGGTGCAGTATGCTTCTGGTATTGACCACCAACTAAGCGCAGCCTGACCAGGTGTTAGATGCTGTCTTTGGTCGTGACAATAATCACCCTAGGTGCTGCAAAAGACCAGGATTCTCACGACAGGGTGCATTCTGCTTAGTATGGGTCAGTTTTAGTAATCCAACTATCCCTGCCAGAGACTGGTTTGGAAATGGATATTTGTCCTAGTTCTTGCCTATGACATAGTAACTGAACATTTGCTGAACATCCTCATGTACCAGACACTGAGCTAAAGACGTTTCATGGATTATCCTCCCTCCCAAAGCAACTCTTTGAGATTGGCACTGATCTTAGACCATTGTCCTGGGTTATTTAGCAGTAAATGGCAGAGATAGGAAATAAACCTGGGTTACTTTCAGGGTCTGCCCCGGTAATCGTGAACTTTTTTTGCTCTATCCATTCCTTCATTCACTCAGGCAGCAGACACACCCATAAAGATGCTTCCTGCCAACGTACGTGTGACGGAAATAGAGGGGAGAGTAAAACACAAAGTCCCCAACTTCCTGAAATTTACATCTTAGAGAGAAAAACGTGTTAATGAGCAAACAAGTTGTGTGTGTAATATAAAGATGGATGAGAGAGAGAGAGAAACTGGGGGTGATGAGTTGGAGCTTGTCTTCAATAGGATTGTCAAGAGAGATTTCTGAGTTCTCTGAGTCGATGCCATTTGAGCGAAGGTTAGAGTAAGAGAGTGAGCCTTGTCAAGACTTTAAGGTGAAACATTATAGAGATACGTTGTGCTGTTCGCTTCCTAGCATCGGATGATATTCATAATTATGGAGACTTTGAACCCTGCATATACTACTACTGTATATTCTGTTTCTCTATCACTTTTTGATGTGGCTGGTGATTGCACACAGTTCTCTTTAAGCGCGTTGCCGATTCCTGTCACATCTGTGACTGCTGGTTGAGGTTTTGTGAGCCACCGTGACTTCTTGGAGAAGATTGTCTTCCTGTCTGAGGCACGATTTGAACACTCTCCGGTCCTTTTTATTCCAAGTCCGAAACTAATGCCAGAAAGAAAATGCACACTCACACACATTTTTGCTTAAAATTCTAGGCCCTCTGTTAAACAGTTTTTGTGAATTATCTCCCTTATTCCTCACAAACACCCTATGATGCATCTAGTATGAAAACTCTGAGATTTGGCTCTTTTCTCTCACCATTAGACAGGACTCCAGCCATACAGCAGTGACTAAAAGGCATCTCCTGTCTTTGGCTTTTTTTCTTGCGGTGTTCATGACTGCTCCATGGGTTTTAGGGATGGCTGGCACATTTATTACGGATGTCTTTTAGAATGATGTGAAGCAGACATGCTTAGGAAAGATTTGGGTTTGGGAGGACAGTGTTTTGGCGAAATTAGTACTTACCTCCACCAGTCTCAGGGTAGATGGATGGCAACCGCCCAGAAGAATTCGTGTATTGAGAATGCCAAACTTACAAAGAGCAGGGTGGTAGCAGGAAGGAAGCCTGGGCAAACACAGCCTTCCAGGTCTTTCTACGGAACACGAGGCATGGGAAAAGAGCATCCTTCCCAGGAAGTCAGCCTTCTGGTGTTGGTGTGTTCCAGAAGATCACATCCAGGGATAAAATACCAGCATTTTGTTTTCTTGTGGATTACCGTCTGAGCTAAGATTTTTCTTCTAAATTTTCTTAAGGCCATAAAATTTTCTTCAAATTTCTTTTATTTCTTTCAGTTATAGTCTCATTTAGTTTTGTGACAGCACTGGTTGTTTTTATCCTAAAGAAAAAGGGTTTTTTTTTTTTTTTTTTTTTTTAATATTTCTTTCTTATCCATGTTTGCATTTGGGGAGGACACTTTGTTTTTTATCATCATGACCATTATGAAGTGGCCACGTAGACATATAACTGGCAAACCCCATAAATAACAGTGTCTTCCTTAATGCAATGTTGCAGGTTTGAATTTTATTCTCTTTGCTGACTTCCTAGAGATGTTTGAGCAAACAGTAAATTCATTTAGCATGGATAGGTAGATATATGTGCTGTCACAGAACCTTCTTACCCAGTAAATTTCGACACTTAAATTAAAAACTTAATTCCACTTCCTTTAACTAATTGACTTTGATAACTCACGGTAATAGCAAATGATAGAGGTATCGATAGTGATTAAGTTTAAGATATGGATCAGTTTGAAATAACTTAATTCAGTTTCATGTAATGGTAAGAGAGAGCCTCACACGTGGAATCACATGACCTGTTTTCACATCCTGGCTGATAAATGCTCACCCCTTCTGGGGCATCGGGCAGGAATATTTTTCCAAGTCTGTAGGTTTCAGCATTCTCGTTTGTGAAATAAATCCTCAGCCTTTTTTCTGGCACCACTAAGAAAGCCTCACTCAGTGACTCAGCAGCCCTGTTACAGTCATACCCACATCCTGCCAAAAATCATTCGAGGACACCTTTGAAAGGTAGGTGAGAAACCAATACCATAGGTTGTCTTCAGGGAGAGGAATGTCAAGACTGGGAGGTAAGAGTGGACAGGCAATTTTTCACCGCATCCCGTAAACCTTATCAATTTTGTTCACCTAAATTTACTACCTGTTATGGCAAATAAATAAAAAGCAAAATTATAAATAAGGAAAGTGACCTGAGAGGGGGGGAAAAAAAATCTTCCGTTGTGCTCTATTCTATGGTTGCAGTGACTGGAAAAATACTTTACCAAAGCCCTAAGGGAAGAAAAAAATCATTAGATTTTTCATTTTTTTCCCCTTTACTACTTTCCAGTAGGGAGAAAGGCTAATGAGTAACACAATAGCCAGAAGGAAGACTAGAAAAGTTGAATAATACATATTAAGCCTCTCAGCATTGGAGACTTGCCTCTCTTCAATATTTACTTGATCTGTATTTTGTATTTCAGCTGAGAACACTGATAACTCTACAGCTAACACTTGAGATGCTGACATTTCGCACACACCTCGCGAAGACGTTCCATAAAACCTTCACTTCCTCGGGTGTCACTGTGCTTTAACTGGACAGTCACTTCATGCCAGGCACTGTTCTACCTTCCGTTGGTAAAGACACTTGAAAACATTTATTTATTATGGGGCGCCTGGGTGGCGCAGTCGGCTAAGCGTCTGACTTCAGCCAGGTCACGATCTTTCAGTCCGTGAGTTCGAGCCCCGCGTCGGGCTCTGGGCTGATGGCTCAGAGCCTGGAGCCTGTTTCCGATTCTGTGTCTCCCTCTCTCTCTGCCCCTCCCCCGTTCATGCTCTGTCTCTCTCTGTCCCAAAAATAAATAAACGTTGAAAAAAAAATTAAAAAAAAAAAAGAAAACATTTATTTATTTTTACAAAGATTTAAGGCATAAAATGACACAATTTGTCTTCAGTTCCTGGGAAGCAAAATCTAATGCAACACTAACATTTTTATTGCTTTGAGGAAATAGACACATTTGTAGGCATTTTGCGTGTTTTCAACAAGTCATCATGTTTTTTTTTTTTTTTTTTTCGAAGTATTTTGGAGGGAAGTGGTGTCTGCACACTCTTTTGTGGAATTGACAGATGGTGGTATTGAGTGCACAGTATCTACTCTGGTCATTACTTATTCTGGCACATAGGCGTGGAAATGTTTTGTTTTGTTAAGGCTAATTAATCTGTACTGATGCTCACAGAAGTGAATATAGAAGAATCGTATTTTATTTTATTTATTTATTTTTTTTAATTTTTTTTTCAACGTTTATTTATTTTTGGGACAGAGAGAGACAGAGCATGAACGGGGGAGGGGCAGAGAGAGAGGGAGACACAGAATCGGAAACAGGCTCCAGGCTCTGAGCCATCAGCCCAGAGCCCGACGCGGGGCTCGAACTCCCGGACCGCGAGATCGTGACCTGGCTGAAGTCGGACGCTTAACCGACTGCGCCAGCCAGGCGCCCCAAGAATCGTATTTTAAAATGCACTTTAATTCTGGAAAAAATATCTTTTGCTATGGACGGTTAAACATATGTTTATGTAAATATAGAGTACAAAAGTTATAATACATGAATTCTACTCCATGAATTTTTTCTTGCTTTGTCTTTTTGTATTTCTTTGAAATTTTTAGGTGACGTACAATATTATAAGAGTTTCCAATTCATAATGTGGCGACTTGACATTTGTATATATTACAAAATACCGTGTAGTTATTGTCTGTCACCGTACAAAGTTAGTACAACATTATTCACTGTATTCCCTCTGCTGTACTTTTCATCTTCATGACTTATTTATTTTATAACAGGAATATCTATCGTAAAAATATTCCTGAATATTAATATTTGTCTTTTACCAGTGTTTTCATTGACGTTCTTACTTTATTTTGTTATTATGATTATGTTTTATGTAATTTTTTGTTAAGTTGGCTAACATACTGCATATACAGTGTGCTCTTGGTTTTGGGGGTAGATTCCCATGATTCATCGCTTACATGAAATTTTCTGAATTACGTGTATACTGAGATTTAAACTTCAAAAAGCAAAAAGCTTTGTTATGACATACAAATTGAACTCCATAGGTTTACACACAGACCCTCTGCAATCTCAATACCTCCCACTATTTTCTGAAAGTCACAAATCCACCCCACCTTTGGGAGAGAACAAAGTATGAGCATCTAGTTCAGACTCAGACAAGGCAAAGTGAACCTTTAGCTTTTAAAGAGTAGATGATCCTAGGTTCACAATTTGGATAAGATTTTTAAAGTATGATTTGAAGATGAGTATTTAGTGAGAAAATCTTAATGAATGCTGTCTCTTCTTTATGACCTTGGCTATCACCCCTGCCCAGCTGGAGATTCTCATTTTAATGAGGCAATATTGTATTTCTGAGCAGCAGGGCCCTGCTTTGAAACAGTTCTGCTCTCTTCTGAAAGCTCAAAGCTGCTTTCATGCAAGTGCTATTGATTAAGAAATTACTCTTTCAAATGAAGACCAAAAAAAAAAAAAAAAAAAAAAAGTTCCATAAGGGGCTTAGCATTGAGAAAGTTTAATTTTAAAGGAAAAATTCCTCCCCATCTCCATTCTTCCTGGATGTCCTGACTTTTAAGGCCCCTCCATTGTTCCAAACTTTGTGTCCAGTCACCATTTATTTTTTCTGAATCTGTAATTTGCATTTCATAAAGATAACAGGCAAAGGGCATGTCTGGCTTTCTGAATAATTAATCAAACCTTCCAGTGGTTCATCTCAAAAGGCCAGGAGGGAATACGTATTCACGACAAAAATGGAAGAGTAGGCATGAAACGTACCGAGTTCTCTGTTATTCAGACACTTTCATGGATCACCTAAACTTGGAGGTTTATGTAACCCTAACCCAAGCCCAAACCTTTACCCTAACACTTAACCCCTAACCCCTAACCCCTAATCTGAACCCAAACCCTTATCCTGAGCCTAAATTCTGCTGCATGGTTTCGAGCTTGAATTATAGCTAGCTTTGTATCTGCTTCACAGAAGAACGGTTTAAGTGTTCTTTTTATAGTGTAATATTCTATTGGTCATATACAAATGGCTGTTTCAAAGAATGGCCCCAACAAATATGGCATGAGACCATTTAGATTCCTACTCTACTTTGGAATGAACCATTATAGTTATTTTTAGATTCCGGAAACAAATAAATTATACAGTATTAATTTTTGAAACTTCTACAAGAGAAAACAGTGTATCTTACACATATTATATATATAAAAAATTTCATTCTGGGGCACCTGAGTGGTTCAGTTGGTTAAGTGTCTGACTTGAGCTCAGGTCATGATGTCGAGGTTCACAAGTCCGTGCCCCAGTGTCCGGCTCTGTGCTGATAGCTCGGAGCCTGGAGCCTGCTTCAGATTCTGTGTCTCCCTCTCTCTCTGCCCCTCCCCAGCTCATGCTTTCTCTCCTTCTCTCTCTCTCTCTCTCTCTCAAAAATAAACATTAAAGGGGTGCCTGGTTGGCTCAGTCGGTTGGGCGTCCGACTTCGGCTCAGGTCATGATCTCACGGTCCTTGAGTTCGAGCCCCGTGTCGGGCTCTGTGCTGACAGCCTAGAGCCTGGAGCCTGTTTCAGATTCTGTGTCTCCCTCTCTCTGACCCTCCCCCGTTCATGCTCTGTCTGTCTCTGTCTCAAAAATAAATAAACGTTAAAAAAAATTAAAAACAAATAAACATTAAAAAATTTTGATTCCATTCTAACTTTGAAACATCCTTGAAATATGTTTGTCAAATTGTCCCTACTCCTTCCTTAATGTAAGGGTGATCCAAATGAAAATTAAGAAGTTTAATGCTCCTTCTTGGAAATAAGGAGACATCTCCCCATATTTTCTTAGATCAATTACTTAGGAAATCATATAACTGCAAGTCCTATCTTTGTCTCTTGGAAGGGCACGTAAATCTTTTGAGAATCTAAGTAAGTTTCTTACCAGCTTTCTGACTCTGGACTTTCTCAAGGACCTGGGAACCACCTCTTGGATGCAATTGTCTAGGAAGAGACGTGTCTACCTCCCAGATTCAGAGCTGGGGTAGGAACCAAATTGATGAGCACCTCACCCCAAGTTGCAAAACCGCCTCCTGTCATAAGGAAATGAAAACTTGATTTTTCCTCTGGATAAAGCCAATTAAGTAACAGCTGTGGTCACCCCCAGTACCGAGTATATTTAGGATGAGTTATGTGTGACAAATAGTACTGTGCACTTGAGGACTAGTTGTTTATCTTGAGAACAAGTATGTCATTGCCTGTGTCTGCTTGGTTATATGAAAGGGTGACATTCTTTCTTTGCAACCTCTTAGCAGATTACCTGTGATGTACATCGTATTGTGGTTTAACAGTAATTCAGTAATAAAACTTTTCCTTCTATGACCTTTAAGAAGATGGTTTTTGTATAGGTTGGAAGATTTATTTTTTAATGTATATTTATTTTTGAGAGAGAGACAGAGACAGAGCTGAGTAGGGGAGGGGCAGAGAGAGAGGGAGACACAGAATCTGAAGCAGGCTCCAGGCTCCAAGCTGTCAACACAGAGCCTGATGCAGGGCTTGAACTCACAAACTGTGAGATCATGACCTGAGCCAAAGTCAAGCGCTCAACCAACTGAGCCACCTAGGTGTCCGGGAGATTTTGTTTTTAATTACAGTTTCCCGACATTAACAATAATGATTCCCCCCACCACCACATACAATTACACAATCCCCACAGAAATCGCCTGCCACAAACCTGGGTAATGAGGGAGGCGGGAGTTCGAGTACTGGGTCCCTGACTCCTGGAGTGGTGACCTTCGTTATCCCTCACGCTCATGTGACAGGGCCGAAGAGAGTGACGATCAGTAAATATGTGTATCCCACCCTGAGACTGTGCACATGTGGCCATGACTTGTCCCGATACCTAGTGGCCACGGGTGGCAAGATGTGTTCCTTCTCTCTGTTTCTGAGACGCTCACACGGAATGAGTTAAATATGAACGATTTTATGTGCTTTTTTTTTTTTTAATTTGTTAACTTTTTCCTTCCATGTAACACAATGTCCCCATTTGTTCTCAGTGGCGGTCATAATAATACTAAAAAAAAAGACAAAACAAAGAAGCCCAAATGTTTTGTTTTGGCAAACGTATCCCCCTTCTCTGTTTCGCGTGAAATCCCAACGAAAGTCGTCTGTGTGCACCTTCAGGATAAGGGCGATTCCTAATCTGGAACCAGAAATGACAATGTTCCCTGACAGGCAACCTGGACGTGTTAGGATGTGTTAGCCAGGGAGTTTGTCTCTCCCAGAATGGAAGGGAGAGAGATCTTACAAGTCATTCTTTTAGGAAGTCTTAGCAAAGCAAGCACAGTCATTGAGCACAGTGAGAGACTATCTTCCTTTATTCTGTACCAGATTTGTTTTCTTTCTGTTTCTTTCCGCGGAAGTGAATAGCTTGATAGCTCCTTCTCTGGATTCAATTTTAAAGAACTGCGTCCGCTCTTAAACATCTTAAGTCAGGCTCAATCATTAAAGCAGATGCTGACCACTCAGAGGCTGTCAGATGGAAACTACTTAAGGAAAAACTACTCACCCCATGGTGAGCCTAAGTCCTCCAGAGATGGAAATTTCTGGAAATATGTCTGGCACTAGCCCCTAATGTGCACTATTAAAATACTAAATAAAAATCATCTGTTTCTCTTAGGTTTGAATTTCACATATCATCAATTCAAAGAGGAGGTTGTTCTGAAATGCGTAGTCAGCTAGGAACATTTAGGAAGAAATACTTTATCCAGAGAATTCAATTATCTGTCATTTGGCTTTCAAAATACCTGGGTCCTAATAAATCCTAGCGTATATACTCTTAGAAGAATATGGCTGTTTGGAACTCTCCTACCTTTATAGAACCATCTGGTTCTGATTTTCCCATAGAATCTCAACAGAAAAAGAAATCTGACTGCTGTATCAACTCTGAGCCACTCTGCACTCAAACTTCTGAGAGATGTTATCGAGGGCTTTGGCCCCTTAAAAATAATAGAAAAATGGTTACAAACCCATTCCAGCTCCAAACTACCTCTCAGCAACGTGATATACAAATCTGTCCTTCCGGAAGCCCTGCTTTAGTGTTGCGATTTCGCTTTGGAACACATTTATCAGAGATCATTTCTGATAAAGAGATGAGGTTTAATTTAGATCTGCAGTAAGAGGCTTAAAATTGGTTTTGTTGCCAGGCTCTCGGTTGTATTCTGCTCTGATGAAAAGATGGGAGAAGAAAGTGCTGGTACACTTGTCACTTTTTCTTCCAGGGGCCAGAGCTGGTGTGATGGCAATCCCATTCTGTTTGAAGAGCATCGCGCCCCTTCATCAACAGTTGTGAATTCACTCGTCCATTCCACAAGTCAGCTAGGGATGGGGGTCCCAGGTCTATACTAGTGCAGGGGGTGAGGATACAGGGATGGTATATGCATTGTTGACCTTGATAGTCTAGGGACCTTGAAGTCCAGAGAAGCAGAGCAGTGTGTGGGCCCGGGAAAGGGTACGTGGGAGATGGTGCACAGGGTCAGGGAAGAAAAACAGGCAATAAAGCTACAGGGCACTTGTCAAGTAGAGGGGAGCACCGGGGAGAGGCGGGAGCAACGGATTCCATAGAGAAGGAACTTGCCACATTCAGCAGACAGCGAGGAGGGCTCCTTGGAAGGAAGAGAGGCTGCATAAGGGTTAATAGTCTTAGGGAGCCTGGGTAGCTCAGTCAGTTAGGAGTCCAACGTCGGCTCGGGTCACGATCTCACAGTTCGTGAGTTCGAGCCCCGCGTCGGGCTCTGCGCTGACAGCTCGGAGCCCGGAGCCTGCTTCGGATTCTGTGTCTCCCTCTCTCTCTGCCCCTCCCCCACTCAGCTCTGTCTCTCTCTCTCTCTCTCTCAAAAATAAATAAACATTAAAACATTTTTTAAATAGTCAGAAATAGGCAAAAGCCAGACCAGAAGGGCATTATGTGATATTCAAACCCCTATGTCCAGATGATGATTTGCTTTCTAGATGTTTGGCAAATAAGAGTATACGTGTATTAACTGTAGCAATATGCCCTATTCATAGGTGATAATGAATAGTGATAACACCAATCTTTTAAAATGTCTGTAGTCCTTAAGACACTATGTGTGTTTACTATACGTGCATACAATTGACCCCTCACAGCTAATAGTAAGGCAGAATCACTGTATACGTGTATACGCCCTTAGGTTGTGCATAGAGATATTACAAACACTAAATCCACACGAATTTCTTTTCCTTTTCCTTTCTGTTTAAACTAGACGTAAGACACTTGCTGTTTGTAAATCTGGGAACACAACACTCTTTTTTTTTTTTTTTTCTTTTGCCTTTTTTGAAAAGCATGTTTTACGGCTGAATCCTAATTGGGAAACACCACTCGTCTCACCTGAGGGCTTCTGATTCGTCTCAAGTCCACTTTCGTAACCACTGCCCTTTGATGGTGCAGCGAACCAGACTTGAGCGAAACGATGACAAGTAGGTCTCTGAGCCTGATTTGCGCTCCCCTGGCAACCCCAGGGCCCTTCCTAGGCAATATCTGATGGTCAACCCCACCGGACAGTGATGTCCCGTCCTGACCATTTGAACCAGCTGGGGGGCTTTTAATATCGCATCGAAAGCAAGAGAGAAAAAGTAAAAGTTTTTTTTTTTTTTCCTTTTTTTGAGAATGATGTTCTGGGAACAGAAATGCAGCAATTTGGGGAGACCAGTTAGCAAATGTAGCCTCAAGCTCTACCATTGATCATTTCTGACCTGTAGAATCAAGTCTTTGTTAGAAAGCTGGCAGATGGAGTTCTTGAATTATGATTTACTTAAGCTAAGACCTAAAAGAAATTTTTAAAGGCATGGAAGCTAATAGCTCATGTATTGACCTATAGGGTACTGGATCAATGGAATTCACAGCAAATTCACACTGAGCTTGCAAAAGCACATTGTGCTAAACAAGATTCATCCATCTCAATGTCTTGTTTTAAAATTTTTCATCTCCGGGCTCCTGGGCGGCTCAATTGGTTAAACGTCCGACTCTTGGTTTCAGCTCAGGTCCTGGTCTCCCGATTTTATGAGTTCGAACCCCACATAGGGCTCTTTGGAGACAGTGCAGATCCTGCTTGGGATTCTCTCTCTCTCTCTCCCCCTCTCCCCAGCTTGTGGCCTCTCTCTCTCTCCAAAAATACTTTTTTCATCTCTCATCATTCAGCTGGCCTTTAATGAATAGCCTGAAATGACTTGGAGGCATAGAGATCGTAAATAATTAACAAATAAAAAAATAAAAAAATAAAAAACCTAGCTCTTTCCAAAGCTTTATTATAACGACTTATTTCTGATTGTTTAAAATAGATCATCTTGGTCATGCTAACTCTGAGTAAATTCATTAATTCATTTCAAGAATAAAAAAAAGTCTAGGGGCGTCCGGGTGGCTCAGTCGGTTGAGCGTCCGACTTTGGCTCAGGTCATGACCTCGCGGTCCATGAGTTCGAGCCCCGCGTCAGGCTCTGTGCTGACAGCTTGGAGCCTGGAGCCTGCTTCGGACCCTGTGTCTCCCTCTCTCTCTGCCCCTCCCCCACTCGTGCTCTGTCTCTCTCTCCTTCAAAAATAAATAAACATTAACAAAAATTTTTTAAAAAGAACAAAAAAAAAAATCTGGAAGACAGTATCACTGCTACTGAGCAGATTGCTTATCATGCTTTTTAAAGATGGAAGAACACCGGACTAATAAATAACCAGCCGCTGATACATTTCGTGTTGTTTTGTTAAAAATTCTATTTTATTTGAGTAACTATTTGAAATCAAGAGATAACCAGCCACTGATAACATTTCATGTTGTTTTGTTAAAAATTCGATTTTATTTGAGTAACTATTTGAAATCAAGAGATAACCAGCCAGTGATACATTTCATGTTGTTTTGTTAAAAATTTGATTTTATTTGAGAAACTATTTGAAATCAAGAGATAATCAGCCACTGATACACTTCGCGTTGTTTTGTTAAAAATTCGATTTTATTTGAGTAACTATTTGAAATCAGGAGATAACCAGCCAGTGATACATTTCACGTTGTTTTGTTAAAAATTTGATTTTATTTGGGGCGCCTGGGTGGCGCAGTCGGTTAAGCGTCCGACTTCAGCCAGGTCACCATCTCGCGGTCTGTGAGTTCGAGCCCCGCGTCAGGCTCTGGGCTGATGGCTCAGAGCCTGGAGCCTGTTTCCGATTCTGTGTCTCCCTCTCTCTCTGCCCCTCCCCCGTTCATGCTCTGTCTCTCTCTGTCCCAAAAATAAATAAACGTTGAAAAAAAATTGATTTTATTTGAGTAACTATTTGAAATCAGGAGATAACCAGCCAATGATACATTTCATGTTGTTTTGTTAAAAATTTGATTTTCTTTGAGTAACTATTTGAAATCAGGAGATAACCAGCCAGTGATACATTTCATGTTGTTTTGTTAAAAATTTGATTTTCTTTGAGTAACTATTTGAAATCAGGAGATAACCAGCCAGTGATACATTTCGTGTTGTTTTGTTAAAAATTTTATTTTATTTGAGTAACTATTTGAAATCAAAGGTAAGAAGAGGATTTTGATGGAGACATTGGAAATTAGAGCATAATACTCATTTATTATTTCTATAAATGATCTCCCTTTCTCTTTGAAGTAATGGTGAAGAAGGACACAGTCATTGACAATCCTTTACAGTTTCAATAATCCTTTACAACCTCCAGAGGCTGTTTAGGAGGGCCGGTTCAGATTCAAGTGTGTAAACGATACATTTTTAATAGTCTTCGATTGGGACTGTGATAATTAGGATGCAGTCAACTGCAGGCAACACGAACCCCAACAAACAGTGGCTGAATCCTAAGGATACGTTGTTTATCTCTCCAAAAGCTAAAGACAGGTGGTCCCTATGGTATTAACTCTTCCACAGTGGCAAGACTGTCACTGGTGGTCAGCATCTCCATGATTCTTTGGCTCTCCCTGTCATGATTCCAAGATGGCTGCCATGAAGCTAAACATGATTTCTCATGTGGACATGTGTGGCAGAAAGCAGCATGGTTGGGTGCTAAGAGATTCTGCTGGTGACTAGGATGGAACGTGAGGCTCCCTGGCCTCTGTGGTCGGTGGCCAGCCAGCCAGGAAGGCATGGGAAAACCTAGTGTCCACCGTTCCTACAATGTGTGCATATGGAGACTTCTGGAAGGAAGCGTGCTCTCGAAAACATTGAGCACACCACTATAGTGTGAATGGAATCAGCAAGTAGATCCCCAGAACTGTTAAAATAAACATGTTTCATGATTCCCTCTTTCTTCTCTGCTCTGCCTACTGTTGGTAGGTCCTACTCCATCACCCTCAGAATATATAATCCTTTTGAAGGATGTTTGATGAATTTTTTCTGTCTCCAATATTTCCTGCTTTTAATGCTTGTTGCAGAAGCTTGGATATTACATGGATGAGGTCTCCCGTCATAGAGGCTGCATTTCCACCCACCTACCCAGGTCAGAGGAGGCCACTAGAGGCGTGGCTCTGGGTGTGCAAAGGCCAGGTGGCAGGATTAACCAGCCCTGAATTGGGACAATAGATTAGATGCATCATTTGGGAGAAGAAAATGCATAAGTTCCTCTTGACTGAGGAAATTGATTTTCAGTGCTCCACAACCCTTTTTTAGGACTTCATTACCTCTTTCCAAGATAATTGTCACAGACTCTTCACCAGTCAGTCTCACCATCCTTCCTGCCTTCACAGGATATTGCAAACATCTACTGAAATAATGTAAGACCGATGATTATCAGATACCTTAAATGGCCTCCCATGTCTACAAGATTAAATCGAACCTCCTTTTCTGGCGGCGATATGCTTTTCCACTCTCTGGCTCCAACATGCAATTTCAGCCTTAGCTCCCATCACACTCCAGACCAGCTGGTCTCACCATCCCCTTCCTGTCACCTGTCATTGTCCATCTGTTCCTCCGTCCTGGTTCCTGGAATGATAGCCACCATGGCCGGATGGAAAAAATCCTTTCCGTCGCATCGCAAGTGGGAAACTGCCCTTTTTTCTAGGTCCAACGTGTGTTTTCATTTTCAGAGAATAATATTCTAGGTCCAACGTGCATTTTCATTTTTCAGAGAATAGAATCCTAATTCTGGTTTGGGGAATGCTCAACCCCATCCCTCTACCATTTGGATCATGATTGATCGTGGTGAAGCCATTACCCTGCCAACAGGCAGTGTGGGGCCCAAGGCGGACTTGGGGACTCTCCCAGGGGTCTGTTCTGCAGGTGGCACCAGGGACAAACTGTGCTCCCCCACTGAGGTGAATCGCCCAGTGGCAGGTGCCCTGATGTGACTCTGTTGATTTTCCTTTCACTGCGGCTGAGCCCGGCCCCTGGCCACCTCCAGGCTCACCACCTTTCTGGGCTGGCGGTTTATTCTGTGAGCTGCCTCCCCCTCCACCTGTACAGCAGCTTGTCTTTGTCACATTTATTAGCCAGAGTGGCTTTTCGTTTCATGTAAGCGAAGGCTCTGATCCCCTGTCTCCAGGCGAGTTCTCGGGGAACTTTCCTTACTGTTCTGGACAGACATGCCTTCCCACTCTGCATGATTTGTGTGTGGTTCCTTCCACTTCCTCATTGTGGCCCTCATTTGTGCACTTTATTCTCGTTTTCTGGCAAGGATGTGATCGATGTGCGTCTGTCAGGGACGGAAGCCACATCTCAGTCACTTCTGATCCACAGCAGCTGGTCACCACCATCGCTGCTCCGGAGCTCCTGGCAGAAGGATGAACACGGACAGCTTTTGCCAAGACTCGTGCTTTGATACATTTCCTCACGAGCTCATTTATTTCCTGAAAGCGCGGTGCCTTCACGAAATACACATGTCAGTACGTCCATGGCTGCTACGATGGATTACCACGAACTTTGTGGCTTAGAACAACACACAATACAGCGCTGAAGTCATGAGTCAGAAATCAGCCTCACTGGGCTAAAAGAAATGTGCCAGGATGGCTGGTGTCTTCTAGAAGCTCGAGGGGAAAATCATTTCCCTGAATCCTCAGCTTCCGTGGCTGTATTCTCTGTTGCCCGACCCCTTCTTCACCTCACTCCAACCTCTTGCTCAGTCACTAAGTCTCCTTCTTTCTATTCTGACCTATTAGTCTCCCTTTGACAAGGAGCCTTGTGGTTGTGTTGGACCCACCCGGAGAATCCAAACTAATCTCCGTATCTCAAGATCTTTCACTTCATCCAACCTGCCAGGCTCCTTTTAACATGCAAGTCCATCTTCACAAGTTCAGAGATGAGCAGGACCTAGTGATCTTTGGGGACCAACGTTCAGCTACCCCATGTGGAGGAGTAGGGCCAGAGGGATTCAGGGGAGGAGAGGGAGTCTGGGATCCAGGGAAACACAGACAGAAACAAAAATCAGGCTCCTAGAACCTGCCACACACACTTCCACTTGTACTCCTTTGACAATAGCTTGGTATCATTGTCATGGCATCCCCGTAAAGTGAGTGCTGTCACTATTATTATTTTACAGATGTCAAAACTCAGTCCCGAAGAGTGTAAGTTGCCTGAGATCGTGGAGCCAGCACTCCACATGGCTTCAATGTGAGTGACTTCCTCTCTGATGAGTTTTCAGTACTTGTCTTGCTGTTCTGCAAATTATCAAATCTCTGTCAACAAGGTGAGGCCCCTTGTGAGCAGAGAGCCTGTTATTTATTTTGTAATCCTGTTGCCTAACCCATGTGTACCCATTCATATTGTAAGAAGCGGTTTTCATGTTACTGGCAGGAAGACCACCCATTCTGTCCCCAACAATGGGTTCCCAACCACCCCGTTGTGCAGAAGTCAGATATTAAGGCTGGGGTTATTGCCGCCATCTTGGACCATGAGGCTTAGAACCAAACCCTTGGGCTACAAGGCATCAAACATGAAAGAACATGATGGCAAAGTGCTCTACCAGCCCGGGATCACCTGTTGTAGGGCATTTATATGTGAGAGAAATTGCTGTCTTTTTAAAGCCATTTAATTTGGGTTCTGTCTCCCCAGAGGAGGAGCCTTATCCTCACTGTAATGGAGGATAGGTTAGAAGAGGTGGGTGGGTGATTGAAGGAAATAGGAACTAAGTAAGCTGTGAGGTGTTTTTTCGTCATCTGGGAGAGTTCTTATTTTAATGGAATACCAATAATATTTTCACGATGGGCTCAGAATCAGAGCTTGATGAGATGATTCAGGGACGATGACTTTGGGACCACTTTAGAAGAGGGGTGGTCACATTGGTCACGGGACTGAGGTGCTGGTGCCATAGCACAAGTGAGAGACACGAGGACCGGGGCCCCCACGGTGTTCATGTGGAGAGAGGACACGGTCCAGAACCCAGTAATTTCTGAGGTAGAAACCCAGGACTGAGAGAGGTAAAGGAGAAAGGACAGTCAGCTGTGAAGATGATGTCCACACTGCGGTCAGGAGCTGCCTAGGGTTCTGCAGTGTAGGGATGAGTGACGGGCGTTGGGAAGGCTCTTTTTCTCTCTGTGGGGGCTGTTTGACTGAACCGTGTCCCCTCAAATCCTTCTGTTGAATACCTCAGAATGTGACTCGATTTGGAGATGGAACCTTTCAAAAGGCCATTGAGGTAAAAAGAGGTCACTAGAGTAGACCCAGACTCAATTTGTCTGGAGTCCTCGTAAGAGGACATTAGGAGGCAGACACACAAAGAAAAACGAGCATGAGAGGACTCATTTAACTGCAGGCAGAGGAGAGAGGCTTCAGAAGAAGCCAGCCTTGCCCACACTGGGATCTCGCTCAGATTTCCTGCATCCAGACTGGTGAGGATATAAATGCCTATTGTTTGAGCCACCCTGTCTCCGATCCTCTGTTATGACAGCCCTAGAGCTACACATTGAATGTTTGTGTCCTCCCCCAAAATTCGTATGTTGAAACCAAATATCCACTGTACTGTTATTTGGAGGTGAGGCTTTGGGAGGTGATCAGACCATGAATAGGATTAATGCCCTTATAAACAGACCCCAGAGAGCACCCTTGCCTGTCTGCCATGGCAGGACACAGTGAAAAGATAAGCCATCCCTGAACCAGGAGTCAAGTCTTCACCAGACACCGAATCTGCGGACCCCTTGACCTTGGACTTCCAGGCTCCAGAACTGTAACAAGTAAATTTCTGTTGTTTACGAGCCACTAGTCTATGGCATTTTGGTACAGCAGCCCAGGCAGATTAAGGGGCCCAACTAACGAATGCAGGGGCATAGTGTATCCTTTAGAGAAACTCCGTCAAACCCCAATCGTCCCATTGGCCGAACTGGATGACATTGCAGAGACAGTTTGGGGAAGGTCACTGAAAAGACACAAACTCTGATGGATCCGTGAGCTGGCCCCGGGCACTGGAAGGCTCTTCGTCCCCCGCCCTTAGCCCTGGAATGTGGGTTCCGCTTGCCTTTCCTGTGCCGGGAGGCTGCTCCAAGTTCACAGCCCTGAGATAATGATGTGGCCTTGAGAACACCTCCCTGCACAGCATACGTGACTGAATCCAGTTAAGATCTCTTCATGAATGTTTGGGGCTTGGGGCTGCCCAAGATAAGCCTCAAATATCAGTTCCCTTTGCTTATTAAACTGTTGCCTGCCATCCTGGAGGGTCTGTTTCTGTCTTATGTGTCTCCCTGCCCTTTGAGTACAGGGTCCAACTTCAGATTACACCTGGGAAGCCCCCAAGGAACTTGGAAACCAACAGATGAAGACAGACAGCATAGCTCAGTGGTCACTGAGACACAAGGATTTCCCCCGGGTCATGACAAGTGTTCCTGGTTCAGGAACCCAAGGATTTCCAAAACCTTGGTCAGGGCTGGTTCACATTTGGTTTGGGCTTGGCCTGCAGGTAAAATTCCCATAGCTTGTGGGTCTGTACAGGCTTGATGACCAGCAAGTATAAAATACTTTTGTGTGTGTCTTTGTGTATCTCGAAAATAATAATAATCGACAATGCTTGTGATGGAACACAAGTGAAAGAGGCATTGCTCAAAACTGTAATCTATACGAAGCGAGCTTTTAAAATTCATTTTTTAAATGAATTTTTAAGCTGTGGGTGCATAACTGTATAAGACTGTATTTTAAGTTCTCTGCAATGTAGTCCGATTAAGTGGTCTCATGTTACAAGGTCATGAAGGATGTTGTCACATATGTGCATAGCCAAGTTATCTTGAGGTTTTTGTTCTTTTTTTTTCCCCTGTCTTTTTTTTTTCTCTCCTTAGGGAGGAGACTCCATAACAATCCTTTGCTCCTTTCATGAGTTCATATGAAAGGATGTAAAGCCATGCTTCCTTAGGCACCATTCTTCCAACAAGGTGGTTGGGGACAGTGTGAATAAGCATGCATTCCAAGTGGTGAGTTACAGTTAGCATGTCCAGGGATGGGCACTTCTCTCCTGTGTCATTGACTGTTGGGTAGGAAGCCCAGGAGCAGGGTCTGAATGTGTGTCCTGATCCCAGAAACATCTAGAGGGACTTATTAGGCCTGAGTCCCTTAAGGTTTCCATTTATAGCAATGCAATGCAAAGAAATACCCATTCTCTTGACGATAATGCTGACAAACAGAAAATAGGCAACCTCTCAAGTTCTCCCTGGAGTAGCAGAGCGCGTCTCCAGACCTTGCTTGTAGGGTGTCTTGTGGTAAGTGACTTAGGCAAATACGCCCAACATCTGGTCCCTTTCTTCCCATTATAGCCTCACGTCTGTCTGTGAAAACCAGTGTCGTAAGCTTGCCAGACATTGGTGGATAAAACAATGGGGAATAAAGCAAAGGGTTCTGCAAAATATCAGCTATAAAGTTTTCAGTGCGGACCCTGTGTCAGACAGCATTCCGGGCACTTTCCATGTGCTTTATTTTCATCAGCCAAGTGAGTATGAGTAGATCCATTTTACAGATGGAGACATGATGACATAATTGGCAAAGGCACATTCTAAGTCAATATGCGCCCCCCCCCATATGTCACAGCATCTAAGTGAGAATGGGGTGTTGGGGAATTAAGTGGCTAGTGGATATTGGGCCATCACGATTGAATCATATGTGAATATGTGTTTAATCTTCTCTCTACCAGACTTGGGTCCCATTTTGAAAGACGATTTACCACTTCCCTCTGCACACGTGGTAGGAGCTCAAGGGACCCAGAGAAGGCCAAGCCATATTTAAGGATGAATGATTGTGTGAGTTTTCAATTCTCCTAACACCTCTCCTGAGAAGATTGCCTTATACAGCAACCTCTACCATGGAATGAGTCAAAATCGCTTTGCTCTTCTGTCTTGCACTGATTTACTCTTGTTTTCTCGACTCCCGTCCACAGTTGGCTGCTCTGTCTCCTTTATTCCAAGGCACCTGCCTTCCCGTCCTGACTTAACACTTGCGATAGTATTTGGGAAAGAGGGTGTCCCCTGTGTGCTTTCAAGCCCGAAAGTTGTCTGCAGAATCTTGGGCATCTGTTCCATGACCAGTCTCAACCTCTTTGAAAGATGGCCAACACCATCTTTGTGACACAGGTCATGCAATCTTCAGAGCTCGGTCTCCCTTGTGTGATGTGATCTCTTGAAATCAGACATGGACGCTCCCTGACCTTCCAGGGGGGCACACATCAGGCCCCACGGAACTCTTTTTTGCTTGTAAGAGTAGCAGGTATGACCCATTTGGGGCCCGTGTCCAGAGGGTCATTGGTGGTAAAACAGAAATGTTTTCTATGGGCAAGAGAGCTCACCATGGCAAAACGAAACAAAACAAAACAGAGCCTCTCCCCAAGAGTCCCATGATGGCCCACCAGCCCAAGATGAGGACTCGTCAGTAGACAAAGCAGTGTCTTATACTTCCTTCGCTTCCAGATCCTACCCCATGGACCTTCTGGACACAAACCAGCAGCATCAGCCCCTGAAAAAGTAGCATGTGTCTGTCACAAGGAGCGATGCTAACCTTAGAAACTAAAATCGAATGGTGTCCATTCAAGATTCAGCTTTAAGCTTGCTTACTGCCAACTTACTGATCTTCCGATGAAGAGGGTGTGTTTCTACCAACCATCTTTGCCAAATGTTACTGGAAAATACAGAACGTTGTCAGGCTAAAGAGACTAAATAATGCCAAGAGGTGATAATAACTTACCTTTTAGACACAAAAGACTGAAATCAACCCAAGTGCTAATTAGGGATGGATTTTCCTGAGTTCTGTTATATACAAGCAGGTGAATTATGTACACACTGTATCATTGTGGAAGCCACTTGCTGGAGGAGCCCACAGGGGGTGGAGGGGTGGTCACACAGTTACCCTGGAGAAGCCTGATGACTGAATCACATAGCTAAAACATTTGCAGGGGTAGAATCTCTTCTCGTTTGTGAATTATGTTATTTGTCACAGTCGTGCAGCTTTTCCTTTCAATACAATTCAGGGATCACATTTGTTCTTTGGAATGTCCAGCTCATTTAGAGGCCCCTTGCCTCCTGTGCATGTAGCCTCAAAGGGCTGTGTCCCTGTGGCTTGGTTCAGTCCAAATGTTATTAGCCATCCTTTTTTTAATTCCTTATTTCCCCTGCCCCTTTTCTTAAGTGCTCCTACAGTTTAGCATCCTTAAGCAACCAGGTTAATGAGGCAGTTTGCTCCTGCAGATTACCTGGGTTGTAAGGAGAAGTTCTCTCACCTCCGGGGGGTTAATACCCCCTGTTGACTTTCATATTAGAGTAGGAAATGTAGGGTTAAGGGCGGAGATCTGCCTCTGCTAGATCTAGAGGGAGCATTAAAGCAACTGGCGAGGACTTCTTTGTTTTGGTTCTGTGTTTCTTCAAAGGAGATCTGGCCCATGCCTGTGTGAGCTCCCAAGCTCCCTTAAATCCTGCCGGGGCATCCTGAGGTCAGGGCAGGCCTCAGGAGCCATGACCTTAGCAGTGCACAGGGCCCCACAGATTCTGTAGCTGGCTCTGCCTGCAATCCAGATCTAGGCAACCTCCCGAACCTTAGAGTGAGTCCTAATCATTTCTTCCACCCTGACTTTGTACGAATCTTCGAGTTTCTCAGTGGCTTTCCCTCTGGAACTCATTTCTTGCTTTCTCAGGATTTCCATTTCCTTTGGGTGGCATGAGCTGGGAAGTCTGTACTCAGAATAATCTCAAAAACATTTTTTTTTTTTTACGTTTGTTCATTTTTGAGAGACAGAGAGAGACAGAGTGCAAGCAGGGAAGGGGCAGAGAGAGGGAGACGCAGAATCTGAAACAGGCTCCAGGCTCTGAGCTGTTAGCACAGAGCCTGATGCAGGGCCTGAACTCATGAACCGTGAGATCATGACCTGAGCTGAAGTCGGATGCCCAACCGACTGAGCCACCCAGGCGCCCCTCATTGTCTACTTCACTAGTCTACTTCAGCTCCAATAATGAGTCCTTCATTTATAGTGATTAATTTTTAATGCTGAAGATTAATATAAGAACCTGTTTAAACACTTGCCAGGAGCTAAGAAAAATAATTTAAAATAATTGATTCAAAAGCCTGTAGAGACACACATATCAGAGCCAGATCAGGCAGACATTCAGCCACTGATCTGAGGTGTGGCTCAGTCCTGAACACGTGGCGTGGATCGTCACTGTGAGACGTGCTTCAAAGGGCAATAAAATCCTGCGCCCAGAAGTCTGTTACATTTGGATGCTGCGGAGGTCACTGGTGTCTTACCTTAAAATTTCCACAGTTACCTGGTTAACTATGTTTTACCTGTGTTATTTTCAAATGTTTTTACTTATTTTAGAGAGACAGAGAGAGACGGAGACACAGAATTTGGAGCAGCTCCAGGCTCTGAGCTGTCAGCGCAGAGCCCGACGCAGGGCTCAAACTCATGAACTGTGCGATCATGAGTTGAGCCAAAGTCGGACACTTAACTGACTGAGCCCCCCAGGCGCCCCCAGGACTATTTTAGAAAAGAACAAGGCAGAGGTGTGTGGAGTTTGATTTTATGTTTGTAACAATTTTGAGAAGAAAAAAAGTCACATAGATTTGTAGTGGCAGGAAATATTGTTCTGAATGGAGACATTAGAAACCCAAGTGGTAGTTAGTTTTATGAAGAGATTTAACTTGGAGTTTTTATTCATTATAGTTTTTTGAGCTATTTGGACTTGCAATTGTCAGCACAGGTAACATTTTTATTAACATCAATATGGCTACTTAATGTATGCATCCAGGTCAAGGTTATGCTGATATAGCCCCGACATTTCCAGGGCTTCATATCACAGAAGTATACTTCTCAATCCCAGAACATATTCCCCGTGGGTTGGCAAGCGGTCTCGGCCCTCATCACGGAAATCCCACTATGCAGACCATGTGACCCTCTCAGCCTGGTGGCAGAAGGAGAAAGCAGAGACTGGGATCAAGACGGACTCTTCGCTATGTAGCCAGGAAGAAGTGAGGAAGCACGACCCTCCTGCTCAACTTTCATTGGCCAGTGCTCCTTCCAAGACCCTACCCAAAGCAAGGAGGCCTGAGAATTATAAATGCCCTTTAAATAACCTCCACCCTTAGAGACATCGCTATGTCAGATACATAGATATTGTCTCTGAGACTACAACAGATGGCATAAAAATGTTTCCCAGGAGGGGTGCCTGGGTGGCTCAGTCGGTTAAGCATCTGACTTCAGCTCAGGTCATGATCTTATTATGGTTTATGGGTTCGAGCCCCACATAGGGCTCTGTACTGACAGCTCGGAGCCTGGAGCCTGCTTCGGATGCCGTGTCTCTCTCTCTCTGCCCCTCCCCTGCTAGTGCTCTGTCTCTCTCAAAAATAAATAAAAACATTTAAAAAATTCCTTAAAATTTTTCCCAGGAGAGCCTCTGAGAGCTGGCCTTTGCTGCTTATGGCTATGCAAGTGTTTCAGGTTCTATGTCCTGTTTACCTATTTCAGTGAGGATATCTCCATCTCATGTATGACTCCTCATGGCTACAAAACAGCTGCCACCTCTCTTGGGATCACATTCTTATGCTATGACATTAAAAGGTAGGATGAAAAGATATTTACTTACAATTCCCTACCCGCATATTAATAGAGGTTAGGTTCAACTGTATGCATCTAAAAACTAAATTTCATACTGGCTTAATACACAGGAAAGAATTTATCAGGTTGTTGGGAGCAGGGATGTTCTTACAGTTGTATGATTCTATCAGAGTCTAATATTTCTTCCATTATTATGCTCTGTTAGCCCTAAGGGGTTGCCCTTGATTGCACAGTCCATATGCTGGTTACTTGAGTAGTTACGTTGGCTTTCATACAAGCAGGGAGAAGAAAAGAGACTAATAAGAAAGAACCTGGTCTGTATGTGCTGTCTTTTGAGGGAGATTCCCAGGAGTTTCAACCATCTTCTTTATTTACCATTTTCCAGAACCCTGTGATATCATCCTATCTAGCTGGAAATACATTTATATAACTACATACTACCATAATGTTTGTGCTGCTTAAAAATATTATTTCTATTTCCTATTGTCAAACATTAACCTGGCCTTTAACTAGACAATTGTTGTGATATTTAGTGAAGCTGATTTCAGAATTGTACCTCTGTGCTTCTGTAGGACTTCTTTTTTTAAATTTTTTTAAATATTTATTTTTAAGAGAGAGAGAGAGACAGAAGGCAAGCAGGGGAGGGGCAGAAAGAGAGGGAGACACAGAATCCGAAGCAGGTTCCAGGCTCTAACCTGTCAGCACAGAGCACGATGTGGGGCTCGAACTCACAAACCATGAGATCATGACCTGAACCAAAGTCAGTTACTCAACCGACTGAGCCACCCGGGGGCCGAATGTTCCTGAAGGACTTCCAATACTAACACTTACCAACAAGTACAGCTTTCGAAATAGAAATTCTCAAGATTTTCTGTCTTTACTCAACAGAAGACCATGGGGGAAGGGAAAGGGGAAAAAAAGTTACAGAGAGAGAAGGAGGCAAACCATAAGAGACTCTTAAGGACCCAGAACAAACTGAGGGTTGATGGGGAGTGGGGGAGAGGGGAAAGTGGGTGATGGGCACTGAGGAGGGCACTTGTTGGGATGAGCACTGGGTGTTGTATGGAAACCAATTTGACAATAATTACATTTAAAAAATTCTCAAGATTTTAAATGAAGAATATACAAATTAACTTAGTTTTTTGTTTGTTTGTTTTTTTGTTTTTGTTTGTTTGGTTTTTTTTGGCCAACAAAGGTCTCTCTATATCTAAAGCTCTGCCAGATGTTGCAAACAGAAGAAAATCTTAATGCCATGTAGAGTGATTTCACTGAAGGTCACATTATGTCCTTTGTGTATCGAGTCTTACATGCTGCTCTCAGTATCATATTAAATGGTAATAATGAGACACTAGCTCATAATGTACTCAATAATAACAGTAGTCTTCACAGAAGATGAAGTGGGTTAAATAAATGGCTCTGGTAATGTTTAAAGAAATCCTATATACAGCCAAAGCAGTTAAGTCTGGAAATTTCCGATAATCAAATCGCAGTCATATCAACCAAACGTTTACTGAGTATTCTGAAGACAGCATCCATATACAGATAACAAATGCCAACGGTATAAAAGCTCCAGCTCATTGACTTCATGTCTCCAGTAACCTCTATTTTTTTTTTTAAGCTTCCAATGTCAAGGGAGTTGGAATCAGCCTTCCAAGATATGTCTAAGATACTTGCTTTTCTCCCGGACTTTTCACCTAATTCCACTGAGGAGCAAAGGAGGTAGAGAAATGAAACCCTGACAGATGTCTGACATTATGCGCGCACTCATTTTTAAAAATTTGAGCCCAATTAAATCTAGTTATTGATTGGCCCAGGGGTCCTGGATCATAACGATTTTCCAGCCATGCATTTCTAACAGGATCAGGACAATTTTTTTTCATGTTCGCTTTCAGAACAAAATGACACATAACAGAGAATGATTTAGCCTATAGAGTGAAAGTGTCCCCATTAGGTTTTATTTTCAATCATGAAAAAAAAATTGAAATTTAATGTAGATCACTCACCCCAGATGTTTCTTTTCCAGCGGTTTGCACTGAATAGAATTTAGACACTTTAGAGGGCAGTTGAATGTGATGATGGTCATGAACTCAACTTGAAAAACTAATGATATATTTTTTTAAGTTTACTTAGTTATTTTGAGAGAAAGGGTGAGTGGGGGGAGGGGCAGAGAGAGGGAGAAAGAAAGAGAGAACCTCAAGCAGGCTCCACGCTGTCAGTGCAGAGCCCGATGAGGGGCTCGATCTCACCAGCCCGCGAGATCATGACCTGAGCCAAAATCAAGAGTCGGACACTTAAGGGACTGAGCCACCCAGGCGCCCCGAGAAACTAATGATTATCAGTTGGAGTAAGAGACGCTTATCAGGAGACTTCACTGGCTGATACCCAAGGGACTGGGCTCCATGAGCACAGGAGGATGCTGGAAGCAGAAAGCCGTCATTCTGAAAGTCCCACGAAAGCAGCAGTGGGCCGCTGACCGCCATCGGTAGCTGCTCATTGGTTGTTCTCCATTGGTAGCTACGCCGTTGGTCGTCTGTGCAGTGGACGTCCCAGACAAGACTGCCGCATGCTAATTAATTGTAGTATCCCCAGAGTGGGACAAAGAGAACTCATCTGTCTCCTCATAATGACGTGGCTCAGAAGCACACTAATGGGACAGAAGTTTGGGGCCATCACTGCCAGGACCCCGTGGACTGAGCGCAGGAAGGGGTGTCTCGCACAGCATGCATATGCCAGAGTAGGGACCCTCAGCTCAGGTCTCTCTGAGAGCGCGTGTTGTTGGGCGTGGCCGTGTGTCAAGGCCACACGGCCGTGATGTAGATGGTGAAAATAACCGGGGCCCCAGACGGGCATAGTCACAGCCAACTTACTATGAATCATGAGAAAATGCAAATGATAAAGTCCTGCGATTGAACTTTATAGATAATAAAACTTTATGCATCAAAAGACTGTCATTTTTTTTTAATTTCAGAGAGAGAGAGAACACAAGCAGGGGAGGGGCAGAGAGAGGGAGAGACAGAGAGAGAGAGAGAGAGAGAGAGGAGAGCAGGTCCAGCACAGAGCGTGAGGTGGGGCTCAGTCCCATCATGTTGGGATCATGACCTGAGCAGAAATCAAGAATCCAGAGATCAACTGACTGAGCCACCCAGCACCCCCCCCCCAACCAAAAAAAAGCTGTAATTTAAAAATATGTCTATTTTGGGCACCTGGGTGGCTCATGCGGTCTGGCAACTGACTTTCGCTCAGGCTGTGACCTCACGGTTCATGGGCTCAAGCCCTGCGTCCCGCTCTGTGCTGACAGCTCGGAGCCCACTTCGGATTCTGTGTCTCCTCTCTCTGCCCCTCCCCCGCTCATGCTCTGTCTCTCCCTGTCTCTCAAAAATAAATAAACATTAAAAAAAATTAATAAAATATGGCTATTTTACATTGAAGCCAGTTAAGGGACAGAAAAAGAGAATGAGCAAAGATTCTTAGTGTTGCCAGGGACTGGGTGTCCCTTGGATTCCTTCAATGGAAGAAGAAGGCTAGGATATGGGGTTGGGGGTTAGCGGTGGTGGTGATCCTAAGAACATAGGAGGAACCAGGAAACCTTGATGTCATGCCCAACCCATCAGAAAGCCTCCACAACGGTGCACCAACAGTTTCCCCGCAACACTGGCCAGTTGTGCAGACAGAACGCAGAGCACTGAGGAACGTGGTTCGTGTATCACCACGGCCTCAGTCCCTTCTTACAATCCAGCAGGGGCTCCCTTCCACCTGGAACAGAAGACACAGGACCTGCGTGATCTCAGTCGCCTGGAATCCTCTTCATGCCCTGGGCATGCACACTTTCTCCGCCTGGCCACCCCACCACCTTCCAGCAAGTTCCCTGCGCTGGAAGCTTCCTCCCGAGTCAGCCCGAGGCCCCACCCTCGGTTCCCGGTTCGCGGATCTCCTCCTCCGGGATCCTGGCTACTCTGCGAAACCCTCCTTTCCCCGCGTTGTCACCATCCACGGTTCATGCCTAGCACACCTCTCGTCCTAGAATCTAGAATCTCGTCCTAGAGTTACCAGTAAGATTTTTCTTTTCCGTGAACCCGACCCTGTGTAATCCGACAGTGCGGGCACAACGTGAAGGAAAACACAAAACAAAACAAGGACGACAGCCTCCGGGGAAGGAGCAGGACGGCAGGCGGGTGTCATGCTGTCGGTGATACAGCAGGACGGCAGGACTCTGCAGAAGGATGTGCCTTTAGCTGATGGGAGGGAATGAGGCTCGTTCGGGGCCTAACAGCTGCTTCTGGTGAGTGGCATCTGGGTAGATCGCTAAAGTGCAAAGCATAAAGTGAACGATGTTATCAGAAGTAATAGTTCTGCAGTAATTAAGAGGGAAAGGCCGCAACAGCCATTCCGTCCCGCGAAGCCTAGATTTAATAAAAACCTGCGTGCGCACAGTAACCGTCAGGCTTTACGGTTATGCATTTATAGCCACTGAAAACATTATCGAGTAATTTCCCACAGAAAACAACTTTGTTTCTATGGGCCTGAAATGCTCTTCAAACCCCTTTCAAGCCACTGTTTTTATCATTTTATTTGTGTAACTTTTTCTTCCGCCGTCATTTCACATTTACGGAAACATTTCAAGATTAGTGCAGGGAACTTCTGTAAACTCTACTCAGCATGCAGGAATTGTTTCCTTTGCCCCATTTGCTTTCCCTCTCTCATCGTCTCTCTCGCACATATACACACATACATCTAGGTTTTTTGGAACCCTTTGGGAGTGATGTGGGGACATTCTATATTCCCTTCTTGAACACCTCTGCTGGTCCTGATTCCCGGCCTGGCAGAGTCATCCAGACCTGATTCCTGAAGGGCCCTGGCCATGCACAGTACCCCCTGGCTGGACCCCCTGGTCCTTCCATGGACCCTTGTCACAGTCCGTGAGAGTACTAATCAATGCCCGAGATGATCAGCAGTCCAGACAGCCTCCTCCCTCCCTCCTCATGTGGTAGGGACCCACCTTCTGCTTCACAGCCAGGACATGCCCCAGAGAGCGCGGTGCAACTCCCTCTCTGCCACATGATTCAGAGGCAAGAGAGTCTCAAAGTGCCCAAGAGACAGACTCAACCCCAGCTCAATGGACTTTTTCTTTTTAACGTTTATTTATTTTTTTGACAGAGAGAGAGAGAGAGAGAGAGAGCATGAGCAAGGGAGGGGCAGAGGAAGAGGGAGACACAGAATCCGAAGCAGGTTCCAGGCTCTGAGCTGTCAGCACAGAGTCCCATGCGGGGCTCGAATCAACAAACCATGAGATCATGACCTGAGTCAAAGTGGGCGCTTAACCAACTGAGTCACCCAGGCGCCCCTCAATGGACTTATATTTTACGTCCCCTGGTGAAATCAATTATTCCCTTTGGACTTAAGACCTCTAGACCAGCAGAACCTCAAATGATAGCAGATGAGGCAGAGAAGCCAACAGGGACTTCAGATTAAGGAGCACCTGTTTCTATATAAGGTAAAATAACAAACGTCAGGGTGTGCTGGTGCATGATGGCAATGAAACGCTCAGAGCTCTGGACCCAAGAGAAAGGCACAGCTCTGAGTCGCAAAAGCCCCATGTCAAGCAGTGATTAAAATTAGTGGCTGCCCTTTCTAGACAGTGGGATCAATACTAATGAGTGTAAGACTTGCCTTCCAGGGGGGAAACAAATGCAGCGGACGGCTTCCAGACAACTACGCGGAACTTCGAAGGGCCCACGTGTGGGGTCGGCTGCATTCGTTGTCATGCTTACACCCCGGAGGCCATCTTTAGAGCCGCACGTGAACGAAGTCAATCTGGAAACCCAGTGAATAGACCACAGGGAAGTTTAAAAGATTAGAGTTCTGTCGTTTCTAATTTTTAATCCCACCGTTCACTTTCCATTTTCAGTAGAAACCTGTGTGTTTCTATTTACCAGGCAGAGTGGCCAAAAATGATCAAAAGTTCAGTAACAATGGTACTTTCTGAATTAAAAATGAGTAGAGCTTTATTGTCTTACAAAGACAAAGTATCGGGGAGTGTAATAGCATGAACCGGTAGACCTGAGAAAGAGGTGTGGAAATGTATGTGATGTAGGTCATACGCCCTGGGGTCTTGAGAATTGCTACTTTTTTAATTGAATTTTTATGTATATAATTGTAGATTTGCATATGGTTGACAGAAGCAATACATAAATATCCAGGAACCCTTGGCCTAGTTCCTCCCACTGGAGGAATCTGTCACAACTAAGATATTAAAAAAAATAATTTTTTTAGGTTTATTTATTTTTGAGAGAGAGACAGAGTGTGAATGGGGGAAAGGAAGAGAGAGACAGAGACATAGAGTCTGAAGCTGACTCCAAGCCTGACGCAGGACCCGAACTCACGGACTGTGAGATCGTGACCTGAGCCGACGTTGCACGCTTAACCGACTGAGCCACCCAGTAGCCCCATCAACACTGGTATAAATCACTGTTCTTATTTGGATCTCCTCAATTTTATATGTACTCGTGTGTGTGTGTGCGTGTTCATTTTATTTCTATACAATTTAATCACGTGTGTAATTTGTACTTCATTCTGAACGGTTCCATCATCCTGAGGACCTCTCAGGTTGTCCTTAGCAACCCCCACTCTGCCATCCCTCACCTGTGGCAATCACTGATCTATTTTCTGCTTCTAGAAGTTTGCCAGTTCAAAAATTGAACCTTGAGGGCAGCATGTTAAGTGAAATAAGCCAGTCAGAGAAAGACAAATACTGTCTGATTCCACTTCTGTGAGGTCTCTACAGTAGTCAGGTTCACAGAAACAGAAAACAAAATGGTGGTTGCCAGAAGCTGAGGAAGGGGAAATACACAGCCGTGGTTTAATGGGTATAAAATTTCAGTTTTGCAGGATGAAAACGTTCTGGAGGCTGGGTGCATGATAGCTTGAGTGTCCTCAACATTACACTTAGAAATGGTTAACATGGTAAGTTTATGTTATGTGGATTTTTTTTTTTTACCATGATTTAAAAAAAAAATAAAGAAGAAGATGATCAGTTAGCATACTTGTGTGGGTCTATTCCTGTGTTGTCTATGCAGCTCTGTTGACCTACGGGTCTTCCCCCCCACCAGGGACATACTGGTGATCACTATCTATGCAATAAGTCTTCAAATCATGGAGATTGATTCATCCCACTTTATTCTTTGTTGAGATGGTTTTAAGTATTCCATCGTTTGAAATTGGGAAAAATAGACACACAGGTCTTTACTTTTTATAGTCACACGACAGCCACACTGTTTTCCTTTGATTGCTCTGTGTGCGTTAGCAGAACCTCACGTGCATGAGACATTCAGGAAATACCGTGTACATTTTTCTCAGGCTTCACATCCTCGGCGGGGAGCATGTCGTACTCACTGAGCTGTCCCGGTGGGGAGGACCCTCAATGTTTGCTTTCTGTGGAGGGCAATGGTCACAGCAGAGGCGAAGCTATGTGTTTGACCTCTGTCTCCACGCAACGGCCAGTTGCCAAGTTAGGCTTGACTATTTCCAAGTGATCTCTCCTGTCTTAGGGCAAACATAACGGCTCTACTCACAATGGCCAAGATATGGAGGCCGCTGAAGTGTCTCAAATGGTGGATGGGTCAAGACAATGTGGAATGTAGGTAATGAGATACTAGTCAGCCTCAAAAACGAAGAAAATCCTGCCATTTGTGACAACGTGGACAGACCCGGAGGTCTGGCACAACGTGCTGAGCGAGGTAAGCCAGACTAAAAAAGAAATTCTGCAAGGAGTCACTCGTATGTGGAATCTAAGGCAAAGTCTAACACGTAGAAACAGAGAGTATAAAAGTGGTTGCTAGAAGGTGCGGCTGGGGGAATTAGGGAGAGGTTGGCAAAAGAGCATATGTATTTTCAGTTTTCAGATGCATAAGATCAGAAAATCTAAGGCAAAACTTGGGGGCTGTAGTTGATGCCGCTGTATTATATAACTGAAATTTCCTAAAGAACGTAAATGTTCTCACACACTGCACGGTAAATATGCGAGGTGACGAGTGTGTCAATGAACTTGGACGGGATTCTTGCACGACGTATACGTATATATAATCATCATGGTGTGCACTTTAAATATCTTGCAATTTTATTTGCCAATTATGCCACAATAAAGTAACCCAGAAATGGGAATTACACCAGAGGGCAATTGTAAATTAGTCCCTATGCTGATGGAGGGGTGAGGCTTTCTATTTTCTTTTAATGTTTGTTTATTTATTTATTTATTTTTATTTGGAGTGAGAGAGAGAGAGAGACAGACCAACAGACAAAGGGCAAGTGGGGGAAGGGCAGAGAGTGAGGGAGACACAGAATACAAAGCAGGCTCCAGGCTCTGAGCTGTCAACACAGAGCCCGACGCGGGGCTTGAACTCACAAATCATGAGATCATGACCTGAGCCAAAGTTGGACATTGGGCCAACTGAGCCACCCAGGTGCCCCTAGGCTTTCTATTTTTTAAAAGTTACATTTAGGGGCACCTGGGTGGCTTAGTTGGTTAAGTGTCTGACCCTTGATTTTGGTTCAGGTCATGATCTCACGGTTCATGAGATCCAGCCCCCGTGTCCGGCTCTGACCTGACAGTGTGGAGCCTGCTTGGGATTCTCTCCGTCCCTTCCCTGCTTGCTCGCTCTCAAAATAAATAAATAAACGTTAAAAAAATAAATAACAGTTACATTCAGACGTAGCCGTGAAAATCGCCTGGGTGGGGACACATGAGTAAGTTACTTTTAAAGTAACCTTATTCTCTGACTGAAGCCATTCCCTCGCTGCTTCCTGAAACTTGGAGGGTAGGTGACCCCATCTCCATTTTAGGAATTCCTTGCCCTCCAGGATTTTCACCCTGTTTTTTTTTTTTCCCTCCAAAGTAAATAAATAAAAGCTAACACTTACCTTGGGTTTTCATATCAGTGTCCTGTCTTGTTTCCATCTGGGTCCCGCCCAGTGGCTGATACGGAAAGATGGCCAACAAATCCAACGACTGAGTGAACAGGAAGCGAACAAATCCAAGATGAGAAACAGGAAAAAAAGATAAGGTTTCAGAATATATGTTTTCTGAGATTTCCGACTTTTCAGAAAAGAGAGCAGAGCAGTAATCTGTGCTGATTGGTAAAAGCGGTCCTCAGTTTTCACTGAAACCTTGGAGCGACCACAACCTTACCCATACTCACTGTCCTCATCAAAAAATGCAAACAGCTTATCGTTTGGTCTAAGGGAAATACAGATCTATATTTTTATATGGAAAGGATAAAAAGCTCACTCTAATATTACTACTATTAATTGAAAGGTTCCTAAGCTTGAGACTGAGACCACTAACATCTCTTTTGTGGTAAAATATACACTTATTTCATTAGTAACTGAGCATATTTTATGTTCTAGGCACTGTTTCCGGCCCTAGACATAGAATAGTAACCAAGCAGATAAAAATTCTTGCCAGCACGGCACTTGCCTTGCCAGGTTATGTGCAGGAGTTAAAACCAAAGAGAGATATAAACATGAAATACCTTGTATTTGGGGTGGTAGCTATAAAGAGGAAAATGAAATTGGGAAGGGGATAGGATTGCGTGTGTTTGGGTGGGAGGATAACACCCAAAGAACAGGCCAGGAAGGTATGACTTGAGAAGTCGGCACTGGAGCAAGGACTTGAAGGAGGAAAAGGAATGATGTGTAGGCATCAGGAGGAAGATTCTTCCAGAGGCAGGGAGCGGCCAGGGCCAGGACCATGAATTGGAAGTGCATCCAGCTCAGTGAAGCGACGTCACTGAGGGCTCCAAGGTGAAATGGTCCTCAGATGCCATTGTCAGGCCTTATTTTTATTCAGATCGAGGTGGAGACCATTGGTGGGTCTTAGTTTTGGGGAATAGACCACAGGGAGGAAGAACCGAAGAAGAGACACCAATCAGCCCAAAAACGTGTGTCAATAATCCAATGACAGATGCTGGTGGCTTGGGCCAGGGTGGTAGCATTGGAGACAGTGGTAGGTGGTCAGGTTCTCAATCCATTTGGAAGCTAGGGCTGGCAGGAGTAGATAACAGTTTGGGTGCGACAGCTGAGAAAAATCTGAGTGTTTGGGATGACACCAAGTGTTCAGGATGCTCAAGCCCCTGGAAGAGTGGCATTCACAGGTATGGGAGGGCTAGAGCGAGGCAGGTTTTCTGAGGAAGACTGAGACTTCCATTTTGAACGTTTTATGCCTCAGCCATCCAGGAGAGGAGCCAAGCAAGCAGGGTAGACTTGCAAATCTGGGGCTGAGGGGAGAGATTCCAGTTGGATATATGACCTTGGGAATCCTCAGAACATGCTGTAGGTGATACAGACTGTATTTTCCATGACTTTATTACAAGGCTGCCATGAATGATGACATAGGCCTCCGTAAAGAGAGGGTAGCAAGTTAGAAAGAAATATGACGTGGGTGGGAGATATATTACATCTTCCCGGATCGCCTTGACTCCAACTCAGAATTTGATTCCGTACCATGTTACATCCACACAATTCACTTTATGAGCCTTCGCGATGGAAATACATTTCTTTGAGGCGGATGTCGTGTGTGAAAGGCGAAGTGTACCTCTGTATCATTTGGGCCAGAATATACTCCCCAGTAAGACTTAAAAGTCCCAGACTTCTGCTTCCACGTTTCCAAACTTCTCCTCCAAACTGCCCCTTTCCGTCCATCCATCGGGATACACATGGATAGGAGGAAAAGACAAGGAAGAGTCAGCTGGATAAGTTGCCCACCACTTCCGGATGAAGACCAAACACGGAACTGCACAACCATCCATCAAGCACCACGTTTCTTGTGAGAGGAGTGGAGGTAAGTCAATAAACGTGGGATGGACCTTCTCTCTCCTTTCCCATTCTCTCCCCTGTAACACCTCTTTCATCTGCTCAGTGAGTCCTAAAGTCACTCGGCAGATCATCCAAGGACTTGAGCTGAAATTCGTGTCAGATAAGGTAGTGCTAGCTGTGGTAACAGGTAGTCCCCACACTTCAGCCATCGCATGATAAATCGTCTTTGAAGTTGGAGGTGGGAGTTGATGGATGCAGGCTGATTGAGGCTCTGAGTCTTAATTATGTGGTTTCTAAGGTCCCACTGGACACTCTCATCCAACTAGGGGTTGGGAAAGAGAACACAGAGAGAACAGGCTGCTTTCAAACATCTCAGCCTGGACAGGATATATTCCCTTGATGAGAACTTTTGACATAGTTCTTCCAACAGCAGAGAGCATCCAAAGGTGGGGAGTAAGGAATGCTGAAGATGGGGGGGGGGGAAAGGACAGAACCCACCAGCGTACTGAGATGAAGAAGGTGGACAGGAGGTGAGCCAGCCAGGCCGCCATCTTGTCTGGGCGTTCTTATTCCAGGCATAGGATTTGTAAACTGTCATTCATTCCTTCACTGTGATCCCATTCGCAAGGAAGTAGAGCACGTTTCCTGCGTTTGAGGGTTTGGAGAAAGGACAGGGCAAGCGTCACAACTCAATGAAATAAATGTTGGCGTGGGGGTGGCTGGAAGGTTTGGCTGTGAAGCTGACTTTTCCACAGACCTTCCAAGTCTGTTTTCTGACTGCAAAGCATACTCAGAAGAAAAAGAGAGGTACAAATAAGAACGTGTTCTTTCTTCTATCTGTATAACTGGAAAATTGTTCCTATATTATCAAATTAGATTCCATTCCCCAAGCGACTAAGGGTCGGTCACAAGCAGACATTGAGGGCAACATTGAGCCTGGAAATGATTTTGAAAAGGCAACCAGAAGGTGCATGTGGATGAAATTCTGGTGAGTAAAAGTAGTTGTTTCTTTTAGGTTTTTATATTTGTTTTCCTTGGATTTTCCATTTCCAATTAGCTTTATTGCATTTGATGGAATTATTAAATATTGTCTGATTCTTCTGATGTCCCAGCTTTCTTCCTTCTGGACCGTACAGCCTTTTGTTTGTTTGTTTTTTAACGTGTATTTATTTTTGAGAGAGAGACAGAGACAGAGACAGAGAACGCAAGAGGGGGAGGGGCAGAGAGAAAGGGAGACAGAATCAGAAGGAGGCTCCAGGCTCTAAGCTGTCAGCACAGAGCCCGATGCAGGGCTCGAACCCATGAGCCATGAGATCATGACCCAAGCCGAAGTCAGGTGCTCAACCGACTGAGCCACCCAGGTGCCCCTGGACCATACAGTCTTTTAAAGAGAGTCAAGTGGGATATCTTCATGTTTTCTTATTACTACAATCCATGGGAAATTTGTATGTAGAAATTGTTTTATAGATATGATGAATTTTGCTGTTTTGGTAGGGTTTTTTTCTGTCTATTTAGAAAAAGGAGAGCTACTTTTATTTGATTTTAAAACCAATTTAATGAGACAGAGAGGTTGCCTTTAAACCAGCATTGGAAATACCTAAAGTTCGTGATAAACAGGCGAACTTCTCACCCCAAACCTTTAGAATCAAATTATCAGGGCTTAGAGTCCCAGCATCTATAGTTTAAAAGAATGTTTTCACCAGGTTTCCAGGAATTTCAAGCACACAGTGAAGTTGAAGACTACTCGAAACCCATGGGAATGACTGCAATTTTTAAAGTTCAGGGCATGTTTTCAGGAAATCTGAGAAGCAAGTGTGTTATCTTTGCTAGCATAAGGAACTGCATATGGCACTCATAAGTAGTAGGAGTCACCACACAAGAACCTGCACCAGGATGTTACCAAGAGCTTAGTTCATTATTGTCCCAAGAGCCAAGATGTCTTTTAGCAGTTGAATGAATAAGCTAGTATATCTGTACAAGGGGATGTTATCCAGCACCAAAGAGAAATAAGCCAGTAAGCCATGAGGAACATGGGGGAATGCATATCACTAACTCAAAGAAGCCAATATGAAAAGGCTACATATCACATGATTCCAGCTATATGGCATTCTGGAAAAGGCAAAACCACGGAGACAGTAAAAATGCCAGTGGTTTGCCAGAGGTTGGGGGTGGGGACTAGGGATGAATAGTCATACCCAAGAGGATTCTGAGGCCAGTGAAGCTACTCCATCTGCTATCAAAATAATGGGGACGCGCCATTATACATTTGTCCAAACCCACGGAATGTACAACACAAGAGTGGATTCTAATAAACCATGGACTCTGGGTGATTATGATGCGTCGATGTAGGTTCATCAGTTGTAACAAATGTACCCACTCTGGTGTGGGCTGCTGGTAATGGGGGTGGCTGTGCATGTGTGAGGGCAGTGGGCATGTGGGAAATTTCTGCGCCTTCCTCTCAATTTTGCTGTGAACCTGAATGATCCAGTAATCGCACTACTGGGTACTTACCCCCAAAATACAAAAACATGAATTCAAAGGGATACATGCATCGTTATGTTATAGCAGCATTATTTACAATAGCCAAATCTTGGAAGCAGCCCGTGCCCATTGACAGATGAGTGGATAGAAGAACGCAACCTAGTTAAGGTGTACAGAAGGCTTGCCCTTCACTGGGTGTTCTTCTCTGGCCGCCCAGCAGGGAGCAGACTTCGGTCTCATTTCCACATCCCTGTCTTGGTCACGGAGCCTTCTCAGACCCTAATGATCACAACTGTCCAAGATTTTTCATTGGCATCCAACTACTATTGGCCTGATATAAATGGGGATGACTGTGTATTTGCAGGCAGTCGGCGGTTTATGCAGAAGTGGATACTGTACACACATTTATAAGGTGCTATTATCTCCTCGAGCACCAGGAGCAGCCTCCCCCAAACGCCTAGATAAATCCGCAAGCATTCATTTCCACAGCTGAAGTTGAACATGTTCCAAGCTATGCTCTGGGACTAAATAAAGACTCCTGTCTGCCTGTGGAAAAGGCCTGGTGAGTTGGATAAAGCAGCTCAGAGCAAATAAAATTGGGGGGAAAAAGCACTACTCTGTAGAGAGAACAGATAAACAAATTGAACACTTAAAAAGGAACCCAGAATGCTGCCCTGCTGGGCATTATAGAGGAAGAATTTTAGGAAGACTAAACCATTCTCTTAAGAAAATAGCAATACTTAGATGCTGTAGGTTAAGCCCTCACAGTTTTGGGGTTTTTTTGGTTTGGTTTTTCTTTTCTTTTTAGGATGCCAGTGCCTGACTTAAGCTTTGTTGCCTAATGCAACCATTTCAAAGAGGGCTGTCCCCAATAAACACACCGCCAGCCACACACTAGATAGACAGCCAGGCTGCCTCTGCCACTGGGGTGACTTGGTTTTAGAGATTTTAGATGATTTTAATAACTGACCATTTGGACTGCTTGCTTTTTTCTCTTCCTGCACATTACATCCCCGCCCTTATATTTTCTTAAAAAAATTTTTTTTTTATGTTTTATTTTGTATTTGAGAGAAAGAGAGACAGAGGATGAGCAGGGGAGGGGCAGAGAGATGTAGACAGAATCCGAAGCAGGCTCCAGGCTCCGAGCTGTCAGCACAGAGCCCCACGGGGCTCCAACTCACGAACCATGAGATCGTGACCTGAGCCGAAGTCAGACGCTTAACTGACTGAGCCCCCCAGGCTCCCCTCCGCTCTTATGCTCTCAATTCACGAATAAAGATTGAGCCCGTGAGAGCCTTGGCCCCAACTCTAGACCCCAATATTAAGCAGAACCCCACACCCACCCTCCTTTCTACCTGTGACCTCACTATGTGGCCCCAAGTATACCAGATAATTTCCAGTTCTCGTAAGTGATAAACGTTTATTTTTTTCAAAGTTGCCTGCTCGTCGTTGCTGAGGGCATCTTGCAATCATAACAGGAACCACGGGGGCTGGTCCAACCACAACACTGCTTACTGATAGGCTGAGACCAGCACACAACCAATGGTTGCAGAAAAAACTAAAAAGCAAAGAAAAAATGAGACTCGATTTCTCCCTCTTCGGTAATTGTAACAGAATAAGAATAATGCGACCTCCAAATGGTGATTTAGCAGTTACACTGAAAGATAAAGATGAAAAAAGTCCAAAATAGCAGTGAGACGGGGCTCCCTAAATGCTACATTCTTCCTAGCTGCTGTCCAGATTAGCAAGCAAATGGTACCCTTATCGTTAGGGATGCTTTTGTAATCTCTGTGAACTCTGAACTGATGAAACAACTCTATAGAGGGAAGCATAGTCCTGTCCTTATTTAATGAATAGCATGCCCTCTTTCTCCGTATCGCTTCAAGGGAATCGTGTATAATTTTATACCTCTCGTTCCCTGAATTAGTGTTTCCAGTGTGCAGTCCCCAGATCAACATCACTACGCGGGAACTTGTCCCAAAGGCAAACTCTGTGCCTCTGCCCCAGGCCATTTGAATGAGAAGCTCAGGAGAGTCTCTCAGCCATCTGTGTTAATAAGCCCCTGGGTGTTGCGGATACCTGCTCAAGGCCGAGAAGCATGGCCCTACATCATGTCCATTTTCTGCCTTCAAGTCTTTCTGAAGATTACGTAAGAAGAGAAATAATCATAGAACAGGACTGGCTGCATTATAATCCACACTTCTAAGGGTTGTTTGTTTGTTTGTTTTGCTAATTTGTCTGGAACTATAAAGCCCTGGGCCACATTGACACCTTCTTCACTTCAGGAATATTAGTACTTGCACAGTCATGCCCTGGGAGTTTCAAGGCATCAAGAAACCATATATGAAGAGCAAGAGGGAGTATTTCATCGACAATCGTCACGTTGCCATGAAATGAGATGATTTTAGAGGGCTTTTCTCTGGGGATCACGTCTCCACTGAGAAGTAGGGCACAAGAGAGATCATGTTTAATACAACACAGGATAAAGGATGAATTCACAGATCGGAGCCCTCTGTTTGGCCGGACTGGGATTGGAGAGCGGCTGGCGGACTGATGTTTCTCACGGTGATGTTATATATATGTATATTCACTACACTCTTCCTTGTTTAGTAATTTTAATTATTTCCCCCCTAATTTCCTACCTGTCAAGGGCCTGATATTTCTAGGGATTTTCCTTTCTTCTCCCCTCCCCCCATCAAGTTTCAGTTTATTTCAAAATGTATAAAATATATAAAAATATATTTCAGTTTATTTAAGAATTTTTCAAAAGGACGTTTTTTGCACGTTGCGAGAGCAGTTCAGTTGAACGTCCTTTTAGAACGGAGATGTGGTTCATGTATCGCAAAGTTGCCCTTCCAATGCGTACCATTCGGTGCCAGCGTCACCACCATGTAACTGCGGAATGGATTTCCTTCTCGTTCTTTCCTGAGAAGCAGGAGGCTCTTCTTTAGAGTCCTCGTGGGAGAGCCTCAGAGAGTCGAGTGAAGCCGGGTCCACCCCCAAAGCACGTGGGTGTCGCTTCACTGGAAGCAGTGAGTTAATGTGAAAAGCACAGGAGAATCGCTTAGATAATAACCCGAGTTATACTTGGCCTCTTGTTTCCTGTACTTGAGTGTCGAAATTCCAGGAACGTTTTGTCAACTGCTCGGCATGATGTTTCGGTCTTCTTTTGGTACAGAGCTTCGGAGAGTCAGAGAAATGCTAAACTCAGCTTCGCGGAAACAAGAGGAAAGATGAAGAGACCCCCCACGCTTGCCATCTTCTTCCAGATGTTGGTTATTAACTAGCTCTTATCAGACAAGAAGGCCACCAAGAAACAAAGGCACGTGGGGAAGGGAACTACCCTGAAGCCACGAGATCTGAGTCTGCAGCAGGGGAAGGGAGACAGATTGCATCTCTCCGCTTCCTGACCCCCTCTCCCCCACCCTGCACAGCCCACATCCTTCTGGAACACAGAGCTGCAGATCCCTGCGAACCCTGGCTTCCCTCTCTTGGAGTTAAGACCCTGCCAAGTCTCATCTGACCAAATGGCTGTGAGCTTTGATCCTGCCTAATTGATTCGGGACCTCTTCTCTGAATCCAGATGAGGCAACCTCTCGGGGGAGCCCTACACCCAAGGTCCAGACTTCTGAGAGTTCCCCCAGTCCTCCTGGAGGCCGGGCGGCCAGACTCTGTCTGAGGCTTCACCTGAGAAACTGAAGCAGGGGGGAGATCCGTTTTGATAAAACACAGAGCGAAGGGGTGTGGATGTCAGTATAAACGAATATAGAGAGATACAAACCATGGCCGGTCTCACCATCTGGTCTCAGAGGATAAGTAAGAGTAATTGCTTCAAGCTGTGTGATCAATCCACCAAGCTGCAAGGTCACCCCGGACATCAAAGAGGGCCAGGGCTTCTGAGGGAAGGCCAGGACATTCCGCATCCAAACCCTTTTTCCAAAACCACACGGAGCGCCTGACTGCTGCTGCCTTAGAGACATCCGAACCACAGGATCATGTCCTGTGCTTCTCTTGTGAGGGAACAGCAGACCGGGCTTGCTAATCTGCACAGCTCAGAGACCCCAAGGCCACCCCTGGGTCCCTAGTCCTTCTACACACACACACACACACACACACACACACACACACAGTAACTATGTGAGAAGGTGGACATATTAATGAGCTTAACTGTAGTGTGTTTCACTGTGTATATGTGTACCAAACTATCATGCTGTACCCCTTAAATATACATAATTCTGATTTTAAAATTTTATTACACATTTATAAACACATTATATATATTTAAATATATGCAATTTTTAATAGATTTAAAATGAGTCCAAAATGATGATCTCTTTGGCATCCCAAGTGACTTCAGAATATTTTTATTGGAACAAAGTAGCTTTTCCATAGGGCTGGTCTTATTTAATGTGTGTGCTATGAGCATTGTAAAATTATTTATTTTGGAATATTTTGCTCTGTCCTGTGCCATTTTGAATTTGATAACTCAGGGGCTTTCAATCTGATTTGTTTCTTAAGTTTTAAAATCCACTAAAATTGAGGAAATAACAAAACCTTTTTGCGGCGGAAGATTATTGACAAATTAATCTCAGAGACTCCATTGAAGGCCTCTATTAAAAGCTTGAGGGCACTGGAGAAATTCACTCATATACTGAACATCAGAAATACCCCAGCAGGTCGGACTGATGGTCCAGCCAGCCAGGCGTGTGCCCATGTTGGACACTAGAATGGAAAGTCTGCGTCCCTATGCAACATATTATGGGGATGTCATGGCACTTCAACGCAATTCCCGAAAATGTTATTTTGATTTTCTGCTGAAGTTTAATTAATTGAACTGACAATAACTGTATTACAAAAGAAAGGAGTTCTTTGGAAAACTGAAATTTTAATGGGGAATTTTATTAAATACATCATCTTGATTTGCAACCTTATTATGAAATTTTAAAAATTCATATTCTACATTTGGACTGTCCATATGTTTCTTTAATAAGCTGCAATAAAAATAGAATTTAAAAGGAATGCAGCATCCCATCACTTTTATCTTTTACTTAATTAAACTTTCCTGGCTTGTTAAATCATATAATTCCAATCATACTGATCCCGGCATGGGTGGTTTTTAAATTTTTTTTTTCATTTGTTGAGCCCTGTTGTCTTTTTAATATGTTTTTTTTTTTTTGTTAATTGTTGAAAACTATTTAAGTGCTGCGTTTCATTATAGTTTTATTTTATATACTGTCTTATTGTTTTATGACCAGCAGAAAGCTTAATTTATTGATATTGGTAGGGAAGTTTTATACAGACAAAATAGAAGAGTGTAATTTAAATTGAAGGCAAAATATAAACGTAACCATTCTAGACATCTAAGTGAGGAGGCACTATAATTACACCAATCTTTGGTCAATCTTGACCACCAGTGGGTGAAGTCAAGGAGATAAAGCCATCATCGCAATTCAGAAAACCCGACTCCTATCCATGGACATAACCCCCACCCAGAATAGAAGTAGGTAACCCTTTCCTGGAATTTATACTTGCCAGTAATATTCCCTGGATAAACAATGGAATTACTCTAGGTGGTTCTACTTTTCAGAATTTTTTCAGAACTTTAACTTCTATTCTTGGTTATGGTGTGTGTGTGTGTGTGTGTGTGTGTGTGCGTGGGTACGCGCAGGGATGAAATTCTTTGGGTTTAGGAAATGCACTTTCTTATGTATGTATATACAGACATTTGCCTGGCTCTATGTTTATGAACTGCAGAAGCTGAGGTTAAGTGGCTGCTTATAAATACTGTCCTACTTGTCTTTAACCTGAACTGGAAATTCAAAAAGCTTATAAAAACACCAAGGTGACGAAGTGTCCCCAGAGTGAACGCCCCTTGCTTAGATTTCAGCACAACTGCAATATGCCTCTTCCAAGTTGAATTTGTGCTTTAAGAAAAAGAACAACAGTAGTGCTGAGAAATTCTACTCGGCTCAGGAGGCTAGTGACGGGATACGGATCGCACCTCTCCAAGGCATCAGTTTGATTCAATCCAGAGTGGCAGTTTCTCGGGACATCTGCTGTCTGATTGCTCTTTTGTGGCCAGCAAATGAGGGAACCCAGATGTCCTTAGTTGAATAGAGATCCCTCATTTTAAAAGCCCCTAGTGCTTGGATGTCCCTTTATTCCCAAAATTCAGGTGCAAACGGACTGCGGATCGACGGCGAATCGCTGAGAACCCTGTCTCCCCCCAGAAACGACGTGTCCGGTGGGGGACGTGCTGGCCTAGAGGCTCCTCACGTGACCGGGGCGGAGACACGCCTCACCTGTGAATGGCCCATGTCCTGGCTCGGTGGAGGTGAAGGGCATCATTCCTGCCCTGCTGGAGAGCAGATGAGTAGGAATCTGGGGGAAAACCATCTCTGTTTTTATTTACTGTAGCTCTGTCAATCCAGACACACACGAGTGTTCTTTGGTGTTCTTCCAAAGAAATGCTTTCTCCTGAAACTGTCTTCAGTGGTCTCATCCAGTGAAGGAGATTACTTTGTGGTCACCTGTGTCAAGGCTATCAAGTCCCTCTTCCTAACAAAATGGGGTTCAGATGCCAAGACCGATGATGCTATCCATATGCACTAGGAGGTTATGCCAGGACTTAGGACTCACAGTTACTGATGCTTTCCCGGGAGGGCAGCACAGGCTCTCAGGCAGGTCTGGAGTAGGGTGAGGAAGCAGGAAAGGTAGTGGCCTTGGGGTGAACAGTGGTTATGGGGTGGGGACAGGGCAGCTGAGTCTCGTGTGTTTGAACTTCCTGGCCAGCCCAGCGTGGGTGTCATGCATTTCTCGTCGGTTTACCGACGATTTGGCGCAAGAGGGAAAGCAAGAGGGTGGAGCTTGAAAGCTTTCAGCAAACAACTGAGTCAGAAGTTTAGGATGATGGATATTAAAAGGCATCTAGTCTAGTTGTACTTTTTCTTTCCTAAAAAGTAGATTTTAGGGGTGCCTGGGTGGCTCATTCAGTCAAGCACCTCACTTTTGATTTTGTCTCAGGTCATGATCTCACAGTGTGTGGATCGAGCCCCGCGGCTGGGCTTTGCGTGGCAGGTGCAGAGCCTGCTTGGGAATCTGTCCCTCCCTCTCTCTCTCTCTCTGCCCCTCCCCTGCTCTTTCTCTCTCAAAATAAATACAAACAAAATTTTGTTAAAAAGTAGATTTTACCACCATCATCTTGGAAAGCAATGACTCAGTCATAGCCACCCATATGGACATCCCCAGCAAGTAGTCTAGAACCTATAAATATGAGGAATGTTATTGACTGGGGCTGGGCTGGCAGACATAAATATTCTGATAGGAATAGTAATGTGAAAAATTCCAAGAATTTCAATCCGTAAAAGCCTATATTCTTATCCCTGCAATGCAGGTGCAAGGGCCCTGAGGGAAGTTCTGGAAAAGGTCCCAAGAAAGCATGGACCTTCTGGGTGCCTGTGGTTATCAACTAAGTATAGAAGGGGATATTTAACACTGATATTACTTCGACATTTTGGCTACATATAGTATACTCGATTTATAAAAGTAATAGAGGCTTGTTCACAGGAATGCATAAGTAGTTTGCGGACATTTTTCATACATTTTCATATTAAAGTTTGGGTGAAGAAATCCCTGGTTTTTTAAAAAAAAGGGGGTGTTTGGGGGCACCCAGATAGCTTGGTCGGTTAAGAGTCCAACTCTTTTTTAAAAAAAATTGTTAACGTTTATTCATTTTTTGAGAGACAGAGAGAGAGAGAGAGAGAGAGGGGGGCAGCAAGAGAGGGAGACAGAATCTGAAGCAGGCTCCAGGCTCTGGACTGAGAGCACAGAGCCCCATGCGGGACTCGAACTCACAAACTGTGAGATCATGACCTGAGCTGAAGTCAGATGCTTGACCGACTGAGCCACCCAGGCACCCCAAGAGTCCAACTCTTAATTTCTGCTCAGGTCATGATCTCACGGATGTGAGATTGAACCCCACATCAGGCTCTGTGCTGAGTGTGAAGCCCGCTTGGGATTCTTTCTCTGGCCCTGTGCCCTACCTGCCCCCAAATAAATAAATAAGCATTTTTTTTAAATAACAAAATAAGAAAGAAGCTTTGGGGAAGATGCCTTGTTTCAGAGTGGCAGTGGTAGACAGAAAATAAGCATCCTCTTGGGCTATGGCTGTATCCTTGGCGATCCCTGACAATGGAGGGTCTAAGGTCTGGCACAGGCCATTTCTGCTAGAGAGGGTTAGCCTTGAGTTTTCCCACTGACTTTCTGTTGGACAGAACTCAAAGGGCCCCACAGAGAGGACGAGACTCCAATGGAAAGGTGTGTGTGGAAATGCCAGGTTTGGGTAGTAAAGAGATTTCTAGAGACGGGAGTGGACCCTCCTCAACCATTGTGTCCAAGTGGCAGGTTTAGACCACTCACCACTGCTCCAACTCACCTTGACTTACCCACTCTCTGAACAAGGGCGTGAGGTAGAAAATTATTTTAAAAGCAGCTCAGCTGGAAAAGACAACCAATGTGCCCTTTCTCCCTATCCCAATGTTCTCCTTCCCACCCAGAGACCACCACTCCCCTACAGCTGACGTGCACCTTGTCTTTTGGGCTAAGTCTTTACTTTGTGGTCCACCATTAGTCATACCTATGTGTGCACCTATGCGAGTCTGCACATGCAGGCAGGGCTATATTTATAAATTTATTATTAATTAAAAATTACACATAAAACCTTTACTTTTATTTTTAATTTTACTTGTATTTATTTTAAATGCATTTTAATACTTACATTATTTAATATTTAAAATGTTAAAATGTATTTTAATAATTAAAATTTAATATTTAAAATATTAAAATGTTACTGTTTATTTAGAAAGAGAGAGAGAGAGAGTTCAAGTGGGGGAGGAGCAGAGAGAAAGAAAGAATCCCAATAGGCTCCGTGCTGTCAGCGTAAAGCCCGATGGGGAGCTTGAGCTCACGAACCACAAGATCATGATCTGAGCCTATATCAAGAGGAGTCGGACACTTAACTGAGTGAGCCACCCGGGCATCCAAGTGACCAACTCTTGATTTCAATTCAGGTCACGGTCTTACAGTTCATGGGTTTAAGCCCCACATTGGGCTCCGCATTGACAGTGTGGAGCCTGCTTGGGATTCTCGGTCTCCCTTTCCCTCTGGCCCTTCCCCACAAGCTCTCACTCTCTCAAAATAAATAAATAAATAAATAAATAAATAAATAAATAAACAAACAAACTAAAAACAATCCATTTTGTGTTTTAAATTTATTCAAGCTTATTTTAACATAATTTTTAAATAACTTTAAATTATTTGCAATATTTAAAATAGTTACATGGCACAACATTTAAAGAGTCCAATAATTCTTTTCTTATTTTTTATTTTTTTAAATGTTTATTTATCTTTGAGACAGAGAGGGAGAGAGAGAGACAGAGCATGAGTAGGAGGGACAGCGAGAGGGAGACACGGAATCCGAAGCAGGCTCCAGGCTCTGACCTGTCAGCACAGAGACGGACACGGGGCTCAAACTCACTGATTGTGAGATCATGACCTGAGCTGAAGTCGGATGCTTAACTGACTGAGCCACCCAGATGCCCCAAGAGTCCAATAATTCTTACAAAGTTGATTGGTAACTTTGTAAACATTGGGAGCTCCCCACCACAATGTACCCCCTAAACTCTTCTCCCCCAAATCATGTATATTCAACAATTTTAGCTGTTATTTGTTAGTTTTTTTTTGTTTTGTTTTGTTTTGGTGTTTATTTCCAGGTCACTAAGAATTATGCTTATATCCTTGCTCTTTATCCTTTGGTTTTCAACCCACTCTGTCGACGCACCCTGTGACAGAAGCAATGGGCTCTCCTGCACACGTCCTCACGCTGACCTTGCCTTTCCTGCATGTACATATTCTCTTTGCTTTAATCTTTCAAATACGCTTGTGTCATAATTTTGCTTAGGTCGATATTTATTAGTACTTCCGTCACATTAGATGCCTGCTATTCATAGGTTTTTGTATAGTACATTTCAATTATTTTTTTCTTCTTGCATATGATTTCATTTTCATCTCTCCCTTATGTGTTTATCACTTTTCTACCCCAGACTCTTCTTCCCTTGTATAAATCTGTGTTGCTATGTTCCAAGCCACTATCAACTTCATGCTCCGAGCCCTCTGACTGGCTCCCGATCATCTGGACTGCTTCCTCTCTAGGTGTGCTGCCCAGGCCCCCGTCCTGGGACCCCCTTCCCCTCCCCCTAATGATGGACACCCTATTTCCTGAACTTCCTTGTCCATTCTTCCTATTTTCTTGGATTTTGTAGAGCATGTTTTCCAGTAGCTTCCTGGGACAAGGTGCAAGGGGCGTGAAACCTTTGAGAACCTGCCTGTCTGAAGTGTCTCGATTCCTCTCTTGCCCCTGACACACAGTTTCCCTTGCTGCAGAAATCGAAGATGCTAAGACTGTTTCCTCAGAACCTGGAAAGCATTCTTTTCTGTACCTTTTAGGGGTTTTTCGCTTCATTCTTTACAAAACCAAAACAAAACAATGCTGTTTTCCTCTTTGTTGAAGCTTGTTGAGCTTCTCTTCGTTCTACTCCCAGTTCTGAAAATTCACAATGTCATCCCTGGTATGGTTCTATTTTCGGCTATTGGGCTTTGCGAGCCATGGTGTGTTGAAATTGAGAAACTCTCATCTTTCAAGTCTGCACAGTTTTTTCTTAGTCGTCTTACTGATAGTTCTCGCCTATTTTCTCTGTCCCTTCAGCCATCTTTAACTGAAAATCTACAATTCTGTTTCACTCCTGATAATGTCTTTAGATCTAATTTGGGGATAACTTTAGAACTGGCCAGTGTATCTTAACTACGGTATAATATTGCACTGCACAAATATGTCTTATTTAATAATACGTTAACAGACATTCAGACTGTTTCTCCTGTGAGTTTTTGGAAGCAGTGCTGCAGTGAATATTTTTGTGAGTCTGCTCTTGGGCCCATGTGCAGTTTCTGGAGTGTAGACCACAGCTGGGGTACAGAAAACACACATTGAAACGAGACGCCATGACTGTTTGGCTCCATGGCAGCTCCAATTTATAGCCCTACTTGCATTTCCTGACACCTCATCAATGCCAGATATTGTCGAACCTCTGAAATGTTGCCAAAATGATGGGTGAGACATTGTTTCTCAACTGAATTTGTGTGTATTCAATACCCATCAAAGTTGGAGATCTTTCCATCTATCAGACATGCAAGTTTCCTCATGTATGAATTGCCTATCCATTTGCCCATGAACTCTCAATGAAATTAAATTTCTGGATATGACAAAACGCATACCTCAGAATATGAAAACAGAACCAAATCTGAACTGCACAGGAAACACGTGACTTGTGCATGATGGCATTTTGCAATTAACAGGAAATATCCGGATTCCAGTGATACGTTTAAATAAAATGTGTTCATAAAAATTTCTATGTCACTTAATTATTTCAAAGAGAGAATGCTTTCCTGTTTTAAAATTAAAATGGCAAATGAGTCATCACATTGATTTACTTTTTACATGTTCATCTATTGACCATGTCTCCATCCTGCATGGGATATTGTTAACGAGTCTTGTTAGCAAGCTAATTTATTTTGAAAGTTATAAGCATAAATATATATGAAAAATTTTCTATCTTCAAAGTAGAAAAGAAAAATTCATAATAATCTCCCACCTAGGAAAATCAGTATTAATGTTTCATAGATATTTTCGTTACTCTTTAGGTAAATATAAGCATCTTATGTTTTAAATATGAATATTTGTACAGACCAGTGTGCCACAGTTTCCGCTCAATATAACAGGATGAAAACTTTTTCTACCCTGTCAAACATTATTTTGCACAGCAATTTAAATGGCTGTAGAGTGTTCCATTATGTGGATGTGGGGCAATTTCTTTAAATAGTCCCTCACTTTGTTGTACACGTGTCTCACATTTGGATCACCACTCTCAGGAGCATGAAATAAAGACAGAAGTCATATCCTCATTCCTTACTGGAAAAACTACAGAACAATAGTAAAAGTCCCTCATGAGTGCCTAGTCTAGAATGTTTTTTCATTCTTACTTTCTTCTATAATAGTCTCTGAATTATTCTGAATTCTGAATTATTGAATAATTCTCAAATTATTACAAAACTTTTATGCCTTATTTTTCAAGGATGACACATACATGCAGACACACACACACACACACACACACACACACACACATTTTCCAGGTCCTTTGGCTGAAGGATTAATATCCTAGTCAATGGGATCAAGTTTGGTGTCACAAGATACTCAAGACCTCTGGATGCTTTGTTTGGCCAATTTTGTGATCAATCAAGAACATGTTAATCTAGCTTGGTTTCCTTGCATAGTGATTTCAAAAAAAAATTAATATCAATACTAATGTTCAATTGCATGAGATGGTGTCTTCATGAGTAATCCTTTGAACTTATCACCACATCATGGGGATTTCATATTGGCCCCTGGCTTACATGATTCAAGTGTCACATAGAGGGGGTAAGGAAATTAAACGTCGTTTCACAGTGAGGTGTCGAGATTATCACTGAAAACCCCCAGTGTCATAGTTTACTGAATCTAAAATGAGTATTTTGTCACATTTAACATTGTAAAATTAAGGTGATCCTACAGCCAATTGTATCTTAATATGGTTATTGGCAATTTTGCTTTCTTGGTGCTACATAAAATAACAGCATATCTCGTACTTTATGGCTTCTTACATTCTTTCACTAACAGTCTATAGATAATGCAGTTAGTAGCCTTTGGCATGGTTCCCAATGATCCCCACCTCCTGATAGCCATACACTATGTAGCCCAGTCCCCTTGAGCCGGGGCTGGACTGAGTATATATAACACTGCCGAAGCTATTGGATCTCACTTCCAAAATTAGGTTATAAGGATTATGAACTTTGTCTTGCCGGCACTCTGTCTCTGGTTGCTCGTGCATGGTCGTGTTGATGGAGAGGACAGCCTGACGAAGACCTGAGTGGCCTCTGGCCTGAATACACCAACAGCCTGAAGACAGTAGTAGCTTTGGAGGATGGCTGCATCTCTCAAATTAGAAATATCTAAATAGCCACCAATGGTTGAATGGCTATAAAAATTTTGATGTTATATACAACAGCATACCCCACATCAATGGAAATGAGAGAATTAATTCCATGGAAGACAACATGGTGCATCTCACAGATGTGAGGCCGAGTGAAAAAAAGCCAGATATGAAAGAGCACACATGGACTGTTGAAGCAAGTAGGCAAAGCAAATCCATGGTGTTAGAAGCTGGGATAATCATTAACTGAGAGAGGAGAAAGGGGGTAAGAATGGAAATGTGCATAAAGAGTTTGTCCTGATGCTGGTAATATCATATTTCTTGATCTGCCTGGCAGTTATATGGTTGTGTTTATTTTGTGATAATTCAGAAACCTGAACATTTATTATTTGTGTAAATTTTTCTACATGTTTTTTTCCCCTTTGTGTCTTTCTTATCACTGTGGAAAAAAAAAAAGAGCTGAATGTCATGCACCAATTCTTACATGTTTTGGACCAAAACAGACAAAGTTCTGTAGAGTCCATTGGCCAGAACTTGTCTCAAGTCCCCATCTAATTGCATGAGGCTAAGGATTTTGGCCTTGAGTGTGCTCCACATAGAAAGAACTGGAAGTCATCAAACTGTAGTAATGTCTCCTCTGTTAAGCTACTTTCTAAGGTCACATGTCTGTTAAATGGCAGAGCCAGCATTTAAACCCAGGCATTTGGACTCTGGAATTTGGGAACCTAACATGCGGTGGACCACCTAAGAGGTAAAGTAGCTTGTTAAAAACTTATGTCACAGACACAGTACTCAAATCCAGGTGTCTCCATTCCATTCTAGTGCTCCTTCTACCTAGTTAGATACTTTTCTGACTTTTATTAATCAATTCATGTAATACACATAAACACTTTTTTAGGAAAATGTTGTCTAGCAGATACTGTGTACCTACCAGTCTTGGAGATTCACAATGTTTAGGAAAAGTCCCTCCCTGAAGGATTCCATGGCTAAGAAGGACATATGGATACTAAAAGGAATTAAATGTGACACACATTTACTTGGGTCAACAGCTCCTGGAAACTGGACTAAACAGTAGGGATTCAGCTATGGACAAGACATGAAGTATGTCCTCAAGGATCACCATTTTATGGAAGAGATAGAAAATAGAAAATAGAGGAAGAAGGAGAAGAAGAAGAAGAAGAAGAAGAAGAAGAAGGAGAAGAGAAAGGGAAGAAGGAGAAGGAGAGAAGGAAAAGAAAAGAGAAGAGGAGAGGAGAGAAGAGAAGAGAAGAGAAGAGGACAGAAAAGAAAAGAAAAGAAAAGAAAAGAAAAGAAAGAAAAGAAAAAGGCAAGCTGGGCTCATTGCAATATAATATTAAACCATGTAATGGTTTAATGTAAATGGCATGTAAATGCCATGTAAATGCCATGTAAATGGCAAAACGCTGGGTGAACCAAGCTGGCCAACTAGGGCTTCAGAGAGAAGCTAAGATTTTTTTTCTGGACTGATAAATATGAATAAAATTTGTAGGGAAGATAGGGGCACAAATGCCAAGAAGAAAATGCCATCTGTGAAAAATGCATGATGTGATCAAGAGACTGCTTGGCTCGGCGTGAAGTGCAGGGGTGGCCAGTGTGAGGGGATCTCAGCATGAGAGACATAAGGTTTTACAAACTAGAGGGCAGTCAGTAGTTAGGGGTAAGTGGAATTATCATGCACTTGGATTATGGTCAAGAGATAATTCAGAAACACAGTCTATTGTTGGAGTGAAAGAGGGAGGGACTCAGGGATGATGCAAGGTTTTGGCTTGAGCAAATGGGTGCCGCTAACAGATGAAGGAAGGAGTAGTTGCAGAAATGGCCGTGGCTGTGGAGCCTGTTTTGGACTTAGTCTAAGTGGCCTGTGGAACATTTCAGAGGAGAGTCCATTATGACTCAGCTGTGGAGTAGTTTGTATATTTCTTGCATCCTTCTCTCTCTGTATTATCAAATTCTCTTTACTCTTTAATTTGTATCTACATAGAAGAGAAATTCAAGCAGAGATGTTTTTACAATACCCCCAAACTAAACAACCACTAAGAAGACCTTATTGATGCTGAATGCTGCCCCTGAGACATTACTGTGAAATTAATTTGTAGAAGTTGAAAGGGAACTTGCCATTTTATTAAATTTCTTTCATATCTATCTTCAAATACAGGGTGAGACTTTTTTCTTGTTTGGGGTGGTCATTTGTCAACATTAAAACCTGTAAAACAGGACCACCAAATTGATTTACCAGCTTTTCTGTTTGTTTTTACCTTTGTGTTTTAACAGCATAATTGAGATATAATTTACATGTGCTATACAATTCACTCATTTAAAATATACAATGAAATGTTTCAATGCATTCACAGTGTTGTGTAACCATCACTGACATCTAACTTCAGAATATTTCAATAACCTGAAAGAAGCCTTGTACTCATTAGCAGTCTACCAGGTTCTCTTAATATTTCATTCAAGTTGTACTCATTACTGTAATCACTTGTCCCGTTATTAAAATATGTATTTTAAGAACAATGAAATAAGATGTTATTCATTAATTCTATTAGTATAGGTTCTAGATTCACTAGCAAAACCTCATTAAAAATCAATGATCCAAACAAATAATAAAATGAAAGACATAAATGCTAGCATACTGATAATTACATTAAAAGTAAATTATCTAGGGGCACCTGGATGGCTCAGTCAGTTAAGTGTCTGACTCTTGATTTCAGCTCAGGTCACGATCTCATGGTTCGTGAGTTTGAGCCCCACATCAGTCTCTGCGCTTGCAGTGCGGGCTCTGTTTGGGATTCTCTGTCTCCCCCTCTCTATGCCCTCTGCTCTTTCTCTCTCTTTCTCTCAAAACCAAATAAAGTTTTTAAAGTAAATTATCTATACACACAGAAATTGTCAGAATGAATTGAACAAATGACCCAATTGTAGGATTTCTATAAGAAGCTCACTTCAAATAGATCCATGTAAGAAAAAGAGAAAAAGATTTTTTTTAATGTTATACAAAAACAGATCAAACAAAAGCTGAAGTTCAGACTCATTAGACTTTAGAGAAAAAATATTCCAAGAAGGAAAGGACATTCCATGACAATGAAAGTGCTCTTCATTGAGAAGATCTAACCATACTAAAGGGTATGCACGAAACAACAGAGATATAAAACACACAAAGGAAAAATTAACAGAAATGAAAGAAGAAATAGATGAACTCACAATTATGTTTGTGCACATGAATAACTCTCCTCTCTGTAACTGATGTATGTAACTATCAGACTGAATATCAGAAAGTATACAGAAGAACTAACACCAGCACCAACAAATGGGATAAAACTGATATTTATAGAACCCTCCAATTAACATAAGCAGAACACATATCTCTTCCATGTGCCCAAGGGATAGTCACCAAATATGCTTTATTTTGGGTCATAAAACAAATCTAAATGGGTTTTAATATTAGAAAACATAAAAATATGTTCTCTAACCATAATGTGATTCTCTAACCATAATGTGTACCAGAAAGATGACAGGAAAACCAGCAGATGCTCGAAAAGTAAACAACATGCATCTAATCATCTCTGTGCCAAAGAGGAGGTCTCCAAGGAAATTTGAAAAGCATATTGAACTGAATGGAGATGAAAATACAAAATATCCCAATATGTGGAAAATAAATTTAGTTGTGCTAGACGGGAAAACTAATGCCCGTGGACATGGAGAGGAGTCTGAAGTTGGTGACCTATCTTACTAGAAAAAAAGAATGTGAACAAAATAAGCCAAAAGTAAGACGGAAGTGAGTAAAAAATAAGAGCAGAAATCAATGAAAGTGAAAAGAGAGAAATGGAGAGAAATCAGTGAACCAAAACCAGACCTTTCAAAGGATCAGTAAAACTGATAACATGGCTAACAGAACTGACAAGGAAAGAGAGAGAGCACCTAAGTTACAAACACTTAGAATGAAGAGGGACTATCACTTCTAATCTCACAGACTTTAAAAAGATACCAAGATAATACTATAAACAGCTCTATGTGCACGAATTAGATAACTGAAACAAGATGGACCAATCCCACGAGCAGCACAAACTACCCAAGCTCACCCAAGACAGAACAGATTATCTGAATAGTCCTCTGTTAATATAACAAAATTTTAATTAGTGGTTAAAAACCTTTTTTAAAAAAAAGAAGAAATTATCAGGTTAGATGATTTCACTGGTAGAGCCTACCAAACTTTAGGGAAGGAATAACACTTCTATGTAATCTTTTCCTGAAAATAGAAACACACACACACACACACACACACACACACACACACACACTTCCAAAATTATTTTTTGAGTACAGTATTTTCCTGATACCAAAACTAGGAAAAGACATTACTTTATTAAAAAGAAGTAAAATTATAGACAATATACCTCAAGAACATACACATAAAAATCTTCAACAAAATATTAGCAAACTAAATCTAAATCTATTGTCTATCTATCTATCTATCTAATCTAAAACTTGTTGGCACCAAGTAGGGGTTTATTCCTGAGACAAAGGCTAGGCCAATATTTACAAAAATACTCAATATAATTTACCGTATTAATAGTCTAAAAGAAAAATACCACATGACCATATGAGTTGATGGAGAAAAAGTATTTGGCAAACTACAATATCTATTCATGATAAAAAAAAAAATCTCAGCAACAATCTAGAAGCGAAAGAGAATTTGCTCACCCTGATAAAGAGCATCCACAAAAAACTGGCAGCTAATATCACATGCATGTTTTAGGGTGTAGGTGACAAGGAAAAAGCTCTGGATGGTCAACACTGGATAAATTTGGCAGAAAGAAAGAAAGAAAGAGAAAGAAAGAAACTTCAAATTGTAACCCCAAGTACAAAATAAATATTCATGAGTCCATACTAATATGAATAATTGAATAAATAAATTAGAGACAAGAGACTGATTTTACATGCAGAAGAATGCCAAATAACTTATATAGATTCTCCACCCTCAAGAAGAGAGAACATAAACTCCATTCCTTACATATGGGCCGTGTGCAGTGACTGCCTGCCAAAGAGTACATTATGGGAAGTGAAGAGTAGAGTTACTTTACCGAGGAGAAGCCTAAAAACATGATCTCCAACAGTGATCAAGGTCAAAATCAACAGTGATAAGTCATATTGGTAATATGCGCCCATGTTGATATGATGGCATAAAAATGACACTCAGCCTCTATGGTTTTCCTCCCCCAAATCCATAACCCCAGTTTAATCATTAGAAGAATACCAGAAACATTCAATCACAGGGACATTCTATAAAATACTTCACCAATACTCTTCAAAGTGGTCAAAGTCATCAAAATCAAGCAAAATCTGAGAAACTTTTATAGCCAAGCAAAGCCTTAGGAGAAGCAGCAACTAAGTGTACTGTCCGGGGTGGAATTCAAGAACAAAGTAGAAGGGCATTAGGTTAAAAACTAAGAAAATCTAAATAAAAGATAGGCTTTAACTAAAAATAAAATATCAATATTGATTAATTAATCACAACAAACGGTACTTATTTAAGGTATTAATAATAGGGGAACTGGAACTGGCTGCAGGATATATGGGAGCTCTCTGTAATAGCTTCTCAAACTTCCGGTAAACAGAAAGCTGTTCCCCAAACTAAAGCTGACTTAAAAATAAATTAATGCATTTTATGAGAATAAAATATCTTGTATGCTTAAAAATAATTTGACAAAATCCAACACCCATTTATGATAAAACCTCTCAGCAAAATTGGAACAGAAGAGAACTTTCTCAACCTGATAAAGGGCATATATAAAACACCCTACAACTACCATTACATTTAGTAATCAAATATTGAATGCCTTCTCACCACCACGACCAGCCACAAGACAAAATAGAGTTCTTACTTCTATTACACATAAACAACAACAACAACAAAAATGGACCAGAGATTTGAATAGACATTTCAACGTTTATTTATTTTTTTGGGGACAGAGAGAGACAGAGCATGAACGGGGGAGGGGCAGAGAGAGAGGGAGACACAGAATCGGAAACAGGCTCCAGGCTCTGAGCCATCAGCCCAGAGCCCGACGCGGGGCTCGAACTCACGGACCACGAGATCGTGACCTGGCTGAAGTCGGACGCTTAACCGACTGCGCCACCCAGGCGCCCCTTGAATAGACATTTCACAAAATAATCCATATGGATGGTCAATAAACACATTAAAAAATTATCAACTCCAATTGTCATCAGGGAAGCCTAAACTAAATCCATAATTTGATATAATCTCACACCCCAAAATGGCCACCAAGAAGGCTAACCTTTAAAAGACTTCCAACACCAAATGTTGGTGAGGAATTGGGATGGCTGGGATTCTCACGCAATGCCAGGAAAAATGCAATGTGGTGCCATCACTTTGAAGTGTTCTGACATAGAACACATTCTGACAGTTTCTTTAAAAGCCAAACACATACCTTTTCTATGACCCAGAGTTCTACTCCTATTTATTTATTCAAGATAAATAAAAAACAGGTTCACAAAAAGACTTGTCCAAGAATGTCCAGAGCAGCTTAATTTATAATAGCTGAAAACTGGAAAACATCCCTGGCGTCCTTCAGTAGATGAATGGTCAAACAAACGTGGGCATATTCATTCTTACAGTGAAACACCACTCTACAATAAACAGGAACAAATGTGTGAGACATGCAAAACAAGGGTGAGTCACAAAAACACTCTGGGCACAAAGCCTAACGCACAATAGAATATATAGTTTCATTCCATTTACATGAAATTCTACACAAGCCAGACCAATCTTGGTAAACAAATTTGAACAACGGTTGCCAAACTGAGTGAAGTAGGAGTGAATATTCTCTGGGGTGGAGGAGGGGTTGGGGAACTTTCCCTGGTAAGATTAATACTTCATATTTGGATAGGGGTTGGGATTACAAGTGTATACAGTTGGGAAAACTCATCAATTGTACACTTCTTATCTGTGCCTTTCATGGTGTATATAATTTGCATAGATCCTGTAAACGTTTCAATCGGATTAATGGCTACATACATAAGCATTCAAAAGATTGTGTGCTGATGTCTGCAACTTACTTTGAGGTGCTTCAGAAAACAGATTAAGTGATGAATATACAGAGACGGGTTTGTGGACATGTGAGAAAGCAAGTAGAATAAACTGATAATGGTAAAACCTAGGTGGTGGCTACTTGGGTATTCATCGTAAATGTCTTTCAGTTTTCTGTGTTTTGAAAAAATTCTTAATAAACTCCTGAGAAAATCACAATTCTTTACACAATGTCATTTTCCCACCCAAACAGAAAATAGGCTGATGCAGAAGTCACTTTAAATCAACTCACTCCATCTTAACAAGGTCACCGAGCTCATTGTTTGTCATTTTATAATTCTGTATTTTAGATTCATGACTTTCCTTATTTCTCCACACTGCCACAAGCCAACAATGAAATGTGTGCTCTTAACGATTCTGATATCCCAAGACACTTCAGGCTAGTAAACTGAATTGTCTAGAAGGCACCTGGGTGGCTCTGTCGGTGGGATTCTGACTTCAGCTCAGGGCATGATGTCACGGTTCCAGCCCTGCATCAGGCTCTGTGCTGACAGCTCAGACCCTGGAGCCTGCTTCACATTCTGTGTCTCCCTCTCTTTCTTCTCCCCTCCCCCACTCATTCTCATTCTCTCTCTCTCTCTCTCTCAACAATAAACATTAAAAAAATTATATATATAAAAAAAGAAGGCTCTTTTCATTGACTGCCCTGTCTTTGTGTGCAATGTGCATATGGGGTTAGAACATACACACATCAATAATCTACCACGAGGAGATACATTTAATCATGGCCGCCAGGGGAGCAAAGGTGTTTACAAGGTCTGCTCCCAGCATGTTCCTCATTCACTGTAGGGTCTAGTAACAGGGGTCTCCCTCTCAGGGTCATGTTAACCCTGGCCCCACACAGACACTCTAACCTGACAGGGTTAGCGGAATTAATCCGCATTTCTGATTTTCTGAGCACGTCCTCAGGAGGCGCATTTGCATGGGCCCCGAGTAGCTGGGCTTTGGCTTATTTCTAGGAAGTGCGATGCTGGACAATAGCACCATTTGCCACTCAGCTGTGTGTCCGTCGACCTAACAACTGCTGTGAAGCTGTCTCAGTCCTGCCGAGAGCAGTGAGGCTGTAAGGAAAAAGAAATCAATTTAAAGCAATCAAAAAAGTCTACGGTTTTGCCAACGTTGTTGTAACAGAGTATTGGCGACCGAATGGTTTCAACCACAGAAATTTATTTTCCCAACGTTCTGGAGGCTGGAAGGCCGCGATCGAGGTATTTGTGGGTTGGTTTCTTCTGAGGCCTCTCTCCTTGGCTGTCTCCTCCTTGTGTGTACGCATCGTCTTTCCTCTGTGCGTGTCTGTGTCCAAAGCCTCTCTTCTTATGAAATCACCAGTCACAGTGGATTAGGGCCCGTCCTCATGACCTCACTTGAACGTAATCATCTCTTTAAAGACACGATCTCCAAGAGCAGTTGCATTCTCAGGTCCCAGCGATTAAGACTTCAATACCTGAATGGGGTGGGGGGTAGAGGGACACAGTTCCGCCCATAAAAAACAAAGTCCCTTTCCTCAAAATCCTTGAAACTCTTGAGACAAGAATGTATCACTTTGATGAAGAGTACGGTGCTCGGGAAGCGGGCTCGCCGGCCATAGGTTATGCTCCCCCAGGAACACAGACGACTGCCCGAGGGGCCTTGCTGGTTGCGTAGCTTGTTGGTTTCGGATCTATTTTTCTCTTGCCCTACGTGTCACAGGGCGCCAACAACAGGTTCTGTTGCCCGGGTTGCCTTGTGGTCTGGCTTCCCTTTCGGTTTGACCGATGGAAGGCACTGCCGGGAGACTGAAGAGGAGAAGAAATGGAGACCCCAGAGTATTTCTGTCCTCCCCCAACCCCGTTTCTGCCCCAGGTCATGCTTCCAGTCCTGGCTTCATCCACCTTACCACTCTAGATCGTGCTGGAAGCCCTTAGCACCATGGTTCCGAATTCGGCTGGGTTGCTCTACTCTAGTGTTCCAGCTCATCAAGGTGTCCCCTGCTTTGGGTTACTGCCAACACTACCTCTTCCCGTGGCCTCAATGTAATGGCAGTTAAATCGCCACACGTAAATATATGCCTGTGGACCTTTCCATCACCTAAGCGACGAATCCTGTTTTAAAACTCCCTGAATTTAGAATAACCGGAGTGTTTCTTGCTCGATGGCCTGGGCGGTGGCTCGAACACTCTATCAAACACTCACTCACTAATCAGGTGGAGGTCAGAGTCAGTGGAATTTGGGGACTTAGTGTGCAGGGAGCCGTAGGGTATACGAGAGCCGAGTTTGATTATCTCTTGCTGTTAGAACATCCCCTTAAAACTCAATGGTTTAAAATACGATTACATACAGATGGTTCTGCAGTGTGGGCGGGGCTTAGAGGGGAGAACCGTTCTCTGGTTTTCATGGTGTCACCTGGGTGGTTCGACTGGTCTCTAGTATTTACTCCCGAGAGGGTCTTATTCACATGGCCAGCAAGTTGGTTCTGGCTTTTGGCTTCTGATACCGGTGGGGACTTGTTTTTCCTCTGTGTGCCTCTCTCTCCCTACTCAACACAGTATGGCCATCCTGGGGGAAGCGGAAGTCTGACCTGGTAGCTGGCTTGCCCAGGAGCAGGAGAGTGAAAGTTGTGAGACACTCTTAATGCCTACGCGTGCAAGTCCCAGAACCTCACTCTGCCCTGTTCTGTTGTTGAGAGCCCTCGAGGGCAGGGCAGGTTCCCAGGGAAGGGAAAAAACTCCCACTCTTTGAGGAGACAAGAAACTTGCAAAAGAACACATAGGAGGGGAGACAGCGTTGTGGCCCCTTTAATGCCATCTGCCACGTCGGGGAAGTCAGGCTTTAATACATTAATATACTTGCCATGCTCGGGTTGCCTGGGTGGCTCAGTCAGTTAGACATCTGACTCTCGATTTCAGCTCAGGTCATGAGCTCACCATTCATGAGTTTGGGGCTCTGAGCTGGCAGCACGGAGGCTGCTTCGAATTCTCTCTCTCTCTCTGTCTCTCTGCCCCTCCCCTGCTTGCACTCTCTCAAGATAAATAAATAAACATAGAAATATATATATGTAATATATTATATATATAATATAAATGTAATATATATAATATAAACATACAGAGCTGCAGACAAGCCGGTTAAACCAGGATACCAACAATTATTCTCCAGCTATAATTCTCCCGAGGCACATGAGCCTTCTTCCCACCCTCCCTCTCCTCCAACACCCCACTTGCTGGGCTCAGCAACACTTGGTCTCCACTTTTAAAAGTAGACATAGTTGCATCTTTGTTTCACCTTAACTTGTAAATGTCATAGTAACTTGGACGTCTCAGCGCGGGCTTTCCGTCTTCCCTCATCCTTCCATTACATTCTCTACTAGCTTTTGCTGCAGGCCAACGAGATTGCCCTTTGGCGACTCATGCCTCAGCCATCTTTCTAATCAGGAGGGGTTATGTCTTCCTAATATGTAACCGCTCATTGAATCCTAGGTCAGGCCAGGGGGCAGCGGGGGGAAGGGGTGTCCGAGTTCCCGAAAGGACACGGGTTATGTGGCATCACGCGCATTCTTGAGGGCAGTTGGGCCTCTAATGGTGAAGAGCGAGTGGCCTGCCCCACCACGAGCTCCTGAGCACCTGCCCCCCCCCCCACAGCCAAAGCAATAAATATGTCAACCACCAAATGAGAGAGGGAGAGAGGGAGATGGTTATTCAATTAGAATAGCCTTGCAAATTGGCCCTGAATTTCCCCGAATTGGCTTCTGAACTTCCAAGAAGCTCAACTATACTCTTAAGATCATTATCAACACCATCTATTTCTCGTCTTTCGCTTGGTAAAGGGAAGAAACAGTGCCTGCCAACGGCTGAACTCCCTACAATATTCCCCACAATTCACCTCGGGCTTGTTGTACACGTGAAATCGTGTGCAAATGAAAAGAGTCAAGATTTCTCGTGTCTCTTAGGAAAGACCACCCACAATGGGTGGAAGGTTTTAGAAATGGTGAACACGCACCATGGAGACAACACTTTTTGTTATTCTATAGTTTTCGCTTCTTCTTTGTAGCCAGTCTTTACCCCATCGTGAAACTGGTGATCTGGTGTTTTCCCTTTGCCTGCCTTCTCATTGTTAAAGGACAAGGACGTGAGAGGAAAGAGGACCTGGAAAGCAATCTTTATCACGTTGGCGAGCCAATCTGGTTACTTTACACATGCACACAAATGCACACACAAAGACACACAAGCATATATGCATGCATCTGTTTTCCTTTGCTCTCCTCTTTCAAAGAGTATTATTTTTTTTTAACGTTTGTTCGTTTTTGAGACAGAAAGAGACAGAGCATGAGCACGGGAGGGGCAGAGAGAGAGAGAGCCACAGAATCCAGAGCAGGCTCCAGGCTCTGCGCTGTCAGCACAGAGCCCGATGCAGGGCTCGAACCCACCAACCATGAGATCATGACCTGAGCCGAAGTTGGACGCTTAACCACTGAGCCACCCAGGCGCCTTCCCTGCTTCTTTCAAAGTTTAAATACCTTTGGTTATACAATTTGTGTGCCTGGAGCCTCAGGTACATACACTGGGGAGGGAGGAAGGGAAACTGGGGTTCACACACCCGACAGTCTTCATTAGGCAGAACCGCTGATCACCCTGGGGAAGAGAGACTGAGAATAGCGTGGCTTAAGCAGCGGGACACAGACCGCTAGCATTTCAGAAGGGAAGGCAGGGAACTGGGCTAACGGACTGAGCTTCCCCTGGAGACAAAAGCAGCAAAGTGGAGTGACCCCTAATTCCCCCTCTGAGAGGATGAGAACCCAGCGTTCACTTTGGGGGCCCTTGAACGGAGGCATGCAGAGATGGTTCCCCCAAATCCACAGTGCCTGGAAGAGAAGAGAAGGGAGAGAGTGACAGTTAGCGGAGCAAAGAACCTGGGCAGCTCAGTGGGTTGAGTGCCCTACCTGGCCTCAGGTCATGATCTCGAGGTTTGTTAGTTTGAGCCCCACATCGGGCTCACTGCTGTCAGAGCCCGCTGTGGATCCTCTGTCCCCCTCTCTCTGCCTCTCCCCACCTTGTACTCTCCCAGAAAGAAATATATATATATTTTACATATAAATATATATAATATAATAAATATATAAATAATATATATTATATATAATATAAATATAATAATAAAATAAATAATATAATAAAATAATATAAATGTATATATTTTTTAAGAAACAAGAACAGACAAGATACTGCAGGTGCCTATGAGGTGGCAGAGGTGAGGCTGCGGGAGAGCAGGGGCCCCAGGGAGGGGTAGGGCTGGGGCTTGTTGGGGGGGAGGTGCCGCCTGCAGCATCCACACAAAAGGATCAACTCTGCAGCCTGAGACAGAAACTGCTGGGGCTTGGGCAGCAGAGGTTGTCAGTAAATCATTACAAAATAGCAGCCTTCATAGAGACATTGTGATAAAGCATATCAGGGAGTGCTTACAAATCCTCAAAGAGTTGGTGTGTGTTGTTTTGGAAATTGCTGCAAAAGTGCAAAGGGAATACCCACAGGCTTACAAAGAGAAATGAAATTCGAATATCGTCACATTTTATGGTAAAAAAAAATTACATTCATAAGAAGCTTTAGATTAATCTATTATTAATGAGGAAGATCATTTTAAAATTAATTGCCGCGTTATCTGATACAGTAATTGACCTCCAAAACGGCACAAATCATGGATCCACGTTTGAGCTCTTGTATTATATCCACAGGTTATAGAAAATGCAAGAGGGGACATGAAAACAGCGTCATGAACATTTACCTTTAAAACTACATCAGTCAACACAAGAACTTGGACACGGATGCTTATGGCAGCTTTATTCACAACTGCCAAGACTTAGAAGTAACCAAGAGGTCCTTCAGCAGGAGAATCGACAAATGAGCTGCGGTTCATCCAGATGGTGGAATGTAGACGCTAAAAAGAAGTGAGCTATCAACCCCTGAACAACATGGAGGAGACTTAAACGCATACTACTAAGAGGAGCCTTGAATGCATATTCCAGTGTGAAAAGGCCTCTCGTTGTATGATTTCATCTATATGACATTCTGGGAAAGGAAAAACTATAGTTACGGCAAGAAGGTCAGTGGTTTCCAGGGGTTTGGGGGAGAAGCGGGTAAACAGTTGGAGCACAGAAAATGTGGGACAGCGAAACAATTCTATATGATACTGTCATGGCGGATACATGTCATTATACATTTGTCCAGACCCATAGAAAATACAATAATGAGCCCTATTGTTACGTATGGACTTTGAGCGATTATGATGTGTCAGTGCAGGTTCACTGATGGTGATAAATGCACCCCTCTGGTGGGTGACGTTGGGGGCAGGGAAGCTGCACACGTGCGGGGTCTGGGGGTATATGGGAACACCCTGCTGAATTTTACTGTGAACCTAAAACTGTTACAATATATAATGTCTATTTAAAGAAATACATATCAAAACATTTACATTCAAGCATGCACCTCATTTATATGAGGAATTAAATATTTTTAGAAACATTACTCTATAAGAATCGACACCTTTACATGTAGGAAAATGTATACTTCAACAAAATTTAGCAGAAATGTATCCCAGTGTTGCCACAGCGTATACATCGTGCTCTTCATTACAAAGTGTAAAGATTCTACTCAAAATTAAAATGTATCAGCAATTACTTGTGATGTTACTCTTGCCAAGAGCAAGTGATGTGGCTTTTGATCTCATCAATAGAAGATGAAGTTGCCGTGGGCTCAAGTTTCAGTGATTTAGGATGTGAATTTTCAGACAAGTGAGTCATAGAAATCCTATGCTCAATCAAGATATCCCATTAATGAGGTATTATTATTACTTATTATATAAAATTATTACATTGGGAGAGTTTTTGCAATTTATGAGTTTGGGTCGTTACTCATGTATAAAATTACCCGTATTGTATTCCACGAATAATGTAATATTTCTAAGTAAAAAGGGTCTATTTCTTAGTACTTTTAACTTGACTTCTTTATCTGCTTCCTGAACAGTGGCCCACATTTTCATTTTCGCGTGAGCCCCACAAACTATGTAGCTGGTTCTCTTTATAAGGGTCCTAAATCCACAGAATGTATGTATTTGCTTATCTCAAATGTATTTTATTTTCCTTTAGGAGGCACTTTTAAGCTTCTCAGTTTCCCTCACATTACTAATAACTTCTAATATTCTCTTTCAGATTAATTACTCAGAATCGATTGCAGAAGCTTGTAGAATAAACACGCCTAATGATTTGTAAACTTCCCCCAGCCTTCTGTGTGCTTTACTGTCTCTAATGGAAACTGTCACCATTTAATTTACTGGTTCATGTTTGTGACCATTTCTCTCTCGCGGTGAATACAAGAGCTCGAAGCCCATCACCCTGACATGAGGGCGGCCTAATTCCCAGTTTAAAGGTGAACCTGTAGAGGGGTGGTGCTGGGTCATCCCTAGGACTGGCTCTTGGGCCCCCCAATTGGGTTTTCCTCTGGAGTCTGTGGGCCCAAAACCTGAGAATTTCTCTAAATGCCACTTTGATGTTAGCTCTTCTCTGGCCTGCAGCGGATGCTAGTTAGGTGCCTTCTAATTCACAATAGGCCTCTGGCATCTTCAGAACACGCCACTGTCCCTTCTGATTGTGAGAGACCCCGCCACAGGGGTCAGCAACATGGCTCTTTTAGGGGACTCAGGAAGAAAGTATATGGATAGGGTTCCACAACCAACCTTCCCGGGTGTGGGTTGATACAAAGTCTGATTAATTGCGGTTGTTATTATTTTAAGAGAAGGGAATAGATGCTTTGCTATACGGTTTAGGGATTTCTTGAATGAGTGGCAATCTTGGAATCTAAAGTGCACTCTTGGGGGAGGAAGAGGGGTTGGTACTAAGAGTGGCTTGAGGGTGACACCTGGGTATCTCAGTCGGTGGGGCGTCGAACTCTTGATTTCAGCTCAGGTCATGATCTCAAGGTTTGTGGGTTTGAGCCCCACATCAGACTCTGCAGGGCAGGGCCTGCTGGGGATTCTCTCTCTCTCTCTCTCCCTGCCCCTCCTGTGCTTTCTCTTGAGGAATCTGAGTGTTTCCATAATCTCTCACTCATTCCCAACCACGGTCCTGAAAAAATAAACCTGCAATAGAAAAAATTTAAAAGGCACACGATGTTTTCAGATGAGCATCCCTGGCCCATGCAGTAGTCCTTCCATGCAGACTACTGTCCTAAACCCCTTCTATACAGAAATTCTAGAACAGTCCTGGGGAAGAGGACTGGCAGGAAGTTTGGGGGCAGATGGTGTTATTCCGCACAAGTATGGCTCCCTGGTGTTCTGTGATGTGGAAGGTTCTGGGGCCAGGCCTGGGGGGAGGAGACTGGCACCTCCTCCACCGTCCAACAGAGACGGAGGTCTCGACAGGATCATGCAATGTTTGCTCAGCATGAGGCTGGTCTTCCTCCCAGACATGATTTGGCACTCGGCTTACAGTTTTCTGTATTTTCCAAAGACATAACTGCCACTCTTTTCTTTGCACTGGATGATTAACTTCAGATGTTTAGCTAAGAAGTGCCAATGCCTTTCCTTTGACTACACACCATGCATAATTTATTTGTAACAAATCTCTCATATCATCTCTTATTATCTTGCTTGGCTTTGATTTATGACATAAGATGTACAACGATATCTTTTACTCAACTCTCTAAGCTGATGACAGTCTCCCCATTTAGTAATAATGTTAAGTCTTGGTTTCTTAAGAGAAAGTTTATTAAATGTGATCTAAACAAATGGGGATTGCTGGGCGATCCATTTTCTTCCTGTCGAGAGAGCGGACCAACCTTTTCTTCAGCATTCTGCCTCCAGGTAAAGGAGTTACGCCTCTGATTGGTCAGTTTGGGAGAGTAACTGCGCATGCTCAACCTCTCCTCCCCACCCCTTCTTTGTCTTGAGAACAGGCCAGCGGGGCTCACCCAGCCCGATGCTGATAATAGACGGCAACATCTGTTTAATTCTGGAATTTAGCAAGTGCTCACATAACCAATGTCCTCCGATTCAGCCCCTATTGATAATGCAGCTTATAATTTACCCACTGTGTTGAATTTCTAAATAAAAAAAAAAAAAATTCTCAACTTGTTCATGTAGGGGAGACACGTAGAGGGATGCTATTTGTGGGCCAGCCCAACGAGGGTTTTTTGGCTAATGCAGTCAGTCAAACCGCACCCCCCATTGCTGCTGAACTCTATAATTGTCTCTTGAGTCAAGATTAATTTGACCTCCAATTGCTTAGTGTTCCTCAGGATTGTTTACATGGGAAATATGATTTACCTATATCTCGAGAAATCCCTGAGGATGCTTCTAAGGCTAGTTAAATTTCTAGGCAATTTCTGGGCAATTCAGTTGTGAAGAATGTGCTCGTGTTGGCTGTGTAGCCTCTGGGTCTTTCCCGCCTTCGGGGTTTCCGGCAGAAATTTACGATGAAGACCGCTATTTGTGGACTGGTGATTTCTGGGTTCAAGTGTGTGTGGTGACCCATACATCACCCCTACAGGGACACGCTCTGCTACTTGGAGATTGCCATTATTGTATTTTGTTCATCCCAGGATTTCAGAATTAATCCGTGCCTCATCTAAATGCAAAATAGGAGATAGGAAGCCAAGACGAAATGAGCAGGAAGCCAAGACGAAAAAAAAACCAAAACCCACAGCGACCCTAAGAAAGGATGGGTTATGGAGATAAGCTTTTGATAAATTGTAGAGCAGTCTCAGCAGTAACGTCACGATTAATGAATCACTTGCTGCCGTCCTGTTACTTTGTTTTTACTCTGAAAATGCGGTCCATACATTGCCAGTGAGACAGATCCTAAAGTTGGCATGGATGGAGCATTCAGAAGGTGCTCTTAGATTTTGGGGACTCGTGGGTGTAGAAAAACTCACCTCTGGAACTGACGCAAATAGAAATCTACACTTGAAGGAGCTCAGCCAGCGATAGGCAGAAGAAATTTCCCAGAGGCGATTTTCACTTCTGCTGATGAAACTAGGGTGTCTTTTAATCCAGCCAGGAGCACGAGGCGGTTTTTAAAATCTATGGCATTCTTGCATTCATTTCCCCATGACGTGTAACTGACTACCACAACGTCACCATGACTTATCCGGACCCTCTGGTCAGCGTCTCCCCGGATGACGATGAGGATGCCTGTTTGCCTGCGCTCTTATCTGGAGGCCTGACCGGGGAAGAGTCCTTGCCCGTCTCAGTCAGGTAGGAAGGGTGCATCTCCGTGGACCGTATGAGTGAGGATTCTGGCTTCCTAACAGGTGTTGAAGGGAGGCTGCCCCCAGTTTCTTTTCCACAGGGCCCTTTCCGTGGGGAGTCAAGACACCGCAGTTTGCACCTTCAACAACGGAAAGATGGTTTCTATTTCCTCACACGATCTCCAGTCCTTTTTTTAAGCACCTTCACCAGATTAAGTCAGAATCACTCAAGGTCATCTCCCTTTGGCTTACCTCAAAAAGTCAGCTAATCTGTGATCTTAATTATCCGCCCTAAGGTGTGACTTAAACAAGCGACTTAAATCTCTTTGTTTTGCCAAATCACACAGTCTAATCAAAGAAGAGACATCCATCACATTCGTCATATTCTGTTGGTCAAAACCATGCCACTGTTTCTGCCACACTCAAGGGAAGGGAATTATCCAAGGGCATGAATCCTTGAGTGTCACCTTAGAATATATCTGCCACAATTCTTTTTTTTTTTTTTTAAGTTTATTTATTTATTTTGGGAAAGAGAGAGAGAGAGAGCAAGAACAGGGGAGGGGCAGAGAGAGGCAGAAATAGAATCCTAAATAGGCTCCAAGCTGTCAGAAGAGCCCGATGTGGGGCTCAGACTCATGAATCATGAGATCATGACTTATGCTAAACCAACAGTCGGATCCTTAACTGACTGAACCACCGTATCTGTCACGGTTCTCGATAGTTTACTGTATTTGTTATCTAGTGAATTCAATACATTTTAGAAAAAGAAAATTATGGTCTTCTCAGATATACCCAGTCAATTCCAGAGAAATGGGGATTTGACTACAGGACACTTTTACTGATTATCTGGACAAATAAATACTGCTTAAGTTTTCCTGGATTAATGGACATATATCCCTCCAGAGAGTTATTTTCTTCCAACCCGTTTCTGCTCACCAAATAACCTTGGAATTTATATTTTTGGTCTCCTGAATCAACGTCCCTAGCAAAGGGAGGTGTTCTGAGAAAACGAATAATACCACTGACCCTAATCCTGTTGTAAATGACTAAAGCGACACTGGTTTCTCTCCATCTTGAAAGTTTGTTGAGATACTCACTCCCTCTTTCTTGGTCAGCTGGGGTAAGCCAACATTTTTTTTTTTCCCCATGGAAACCTTATGAGGTGGGTTTGTTGTGTGGCCCTGCCTGGAGTGGCCCATGGGCTCTCCTCTTCAGCATCTCTCTGTCCCCACTACTCCCTCGTGCATTAACACTACCTTTGTTTTTTTTTCTGTCAACACAGATTCTAAATCCATATTCTTCCGTTAGGGTAAGGGTCTCCCAACATGGCCTTTTAGCAACGGAAACATCTCCTGTCGTAGAACTGTTTCTAGGCTTTGATAAAGGAGATCAATCAGCATAAAGGCAGACACCCCCAAAGGAGGAGAAAACTGACTGGGTCTGGCTTGAAAGCTACATATTATTAAGACACCAGTGGACTATTTTCCTCCACCTGGCTCTGTTGTTCCCCTAAGAACAAGGGTGCCCTCCCCACCCCAGAGTTGCCACCCTTGTGAGTCATGGTAGCCTTTACTTGTGAGGTTTGGAAATGCTCCAAATGCTTCTCCATTCATTCCATGGAGAAGCTCCTTCTAGAATTCATGACAATTTCAGGTTTGGTGGAAAGGGCTCAGTCTCTACATCCTGCAAAGGGCACTGGTTGACTAGCAAGAGCCTGGTTCCAGCTTTTTTGACCCAGAAGTCTTGGTTTCTGCCCCACCTACGCACATCTTTCTCTGGCCTAAGATTTGTGAGTGAGAAATGCAAATCATTTTAATGCCAATTCACCGGCTCCATTTCACCTTGGCCTCTGAGAGCCCAGCCCAAGCAACTTCATCAGTAGTAAACTACATAACTTTCCTCTCCAGTCCTATCTCCATTCCTCAGGGTGGGAAAAGCTCTGGAAACCAGGCCTGCCTGATATGTCAGATAGGACCTTTCCTTCTCCAATCCATGGGCTTCAGTCTGCGGGTAAAATTTCTGTCATCCTTTCCCCTCTCATCTTCTCCTTTTAGTCATACTAATTAAATTTCCCTTGTGTTGAAGATAAATCTCTCTAGCCATAGTTCTTGTTTAGGATTTCTTCCTTCCCTCATCGAGGGAAATACTTCCGATGGTACACAATGCAGGAGGAACAGGCATTAAGCAGGATTCTTTCGGAAGTTTTTTTTTTTTTTAAAGACTTTAAGAATATCATGAAGGTGTTCACTGACTTTTGCACTTCATCTATGTTGCTAAGACATCGTATTAAAATATCAAACATTCTGCAATATGCCATACTGACAATTGATGTCTTTCTGAATGCATAGGATTCTTAACATCTATGTTCATTTACAACGAAAAAAGAAATTTCATTTTCTAAGACTAGATGAGATAAACGGTCAAAACCAAAACACCAGGAACAAATTTCTGTAAAGCTAGGTTTTTCTAAGAGTTTTGAGATAAAACTAAGATCTCCCTATGACAAAATGCCCAACTCAAATAATGCAATATTGATTTCAATCAAGATAACTGTTTGAAGGTCGAAGGGGAAAGTAGGCACAGAGCTACCTCTGGAAAGTATTATTTTCTCATTTTATTAAATGACATGAGAGAATGTCTTAGTCCATCCATCACAAAAAAATTGGAAATTCTCTCTCTGCACTCAATCACAGTTAAATGAAAACTACATGAAACAAAGGGAAGAGCCAAATTCAATGACTGCTTATATTGAAATATTCACTTCCGTAATATTCCCTTCCAGAATACTCACTTCTGGATGCTTACAAAAGAAAGAAAGAGAAAGAAAGAAAGAAAGAAAGAAAGAAAGAAAGAAAGAAAGAAAGAAAGAAAGAAAGAAAGAAAAGGAAGGAAGAAAGAAAGATGGAAAGAAAGAAAGAGAGAAAACACGATTGGCCCAAGTTCAGGAGACTTCCAGGAAAACACCATCACGCACTCTCACTGTGCAGGAGCTCTTCGGGACTCTTGGGACACTAATCCTGAGGCACTAGTTCCCCAAATAGGTTGTGTTTGGGTATAGTTTTAATTTACTCTCACCTCACTTAGCATGAGAATTGAAATGCCACATATCTCTAAGTAATCATCTGAATTCAGGCTTTATTTTATGCTTTGGAGTCTGGCGGTTAAAACATTCTCTGGTGCAGAAGATTCTGTGATTGCTGTTGTCTTGCAGAGGAGTCCATAATCAACCAAGTAATGTGCCATGTTCAAGGAAGCATGAATGCCAGCTCAGAACAGAAGAATTTATTAGATGGAGCAAAGAGTGAGCCTCTGTCTGCCAGAAGCTTCTGGTGAATTTTGTCCTTCAGACTCTGTTTTTGACAATTAATTTTTGACAATAAATATGTATTGGGCTCCCATTATTAAATGTCTGCTACATTTCTACTGTGTTAATGGCTCCAAAGGGAACATAAGATATATTGATAAGACATACATAATGGTAATTGCAAAAATAATCCCAGAGATGGTGTAATAATGGCCACCTTTCTTCATTACTTTCCTTCTAGGTGTTAGGAACTCTTCTGGGTTCTTTCCAAATTATTGGGGAAGCTGCAAGTTGGGTAATACCAGCCTTCTTTTAAAAATAAGAAAAGCAAGGCTCAGAGGAAACTTACCCAAATCTTCATGCATAATGTATGAACAAGAATGCATTTCATTATATTAATTACTATGACGATATTATCGACAGGTAGTTGGTATGAGTTATTAAGGCAAGTGGGATTATCTGACAATGAGAAGAGAATTTGGTGAGTCAGAATCAGAATGGAAAGATAGATTTGAATAAACTGGTTCACTTATTTATTTATTTTTTTTCAGGCTGAAATGGAATAGTGTCATTCTTGGGAGAATGTTTATCTAGCCATGGTCTTGGTAGGGAACATAGGTTACTTATATCTGCTAGACAAACTGCTTTCCACTGAACCGGATAAGAATGGGCAATTTTTATGTCTGTGAGTATGCTTTTTTTCTTTGTTTTAGGACACTTTCGCTTTTTGGAATTAATGATTAAAAAGAAAAAGAAAACAAACGAAGATACAACCAAAGGCAGAGCTCACTGTAGGTCATTTGCCAAAAGTCTAAGAGTGAACAAGGGAGTCATACTTCACACTTCTTACGCTTTACTTTCCTCAACTATGGAGAAGGGAAAATAATAGCTAATGTATAATATGGGAAAATGAATAAGGTAATAAATGTACAGTACCACTGAGGTATAGAGAAAGATAGAATTAGTAAATATTACCTTTAGAAGGGAAAATAAGTCTCTGGCTAATTGCCTTCAAATTCAGTCATCGAAATAAAAGTCCTTGGGTAGTTTCTTAATTCATCTTCCTGGCAAGAACCGTATCTAAAATAATTCCACCAATACCCCTAAGATTGGTCACACTTTGTAGCCAGCTTTTCATCCTGTTCAAGTTTCAGCAAATACAGACTTCTCTAGAAATGTCTAGTATTGAAGAGTTTTGCTCTCGGTGGTGCTGTTTATCATCAACAAGTTTAATATTATTCACTCTTAGGAGTTCCTGGCAAGTAATACATCACACACACACACAGTTAAAACATGAAAAAGAACGAAGGCTTTTTAAGAGTTTTAGGGACCCAAGCAAAATGTAAACCTGTTTCCCACTGGAGTCTTTTCAGATTAGAAATAATTATCAGTGCCTTTTGGAAAAAAAGCAGAATAAGGTTGCAGCATTCTGGTATCTCTTTCTACTCTTGCCTTCAAGGTGAAAGTGACGAGCGCTGTAAAGAAAACTTTGGATCTTGGTTAATGGTTCTGGGAAAGAAAGCTTTGGTGCTGATCCAGACAGTTCTCAGTCAAATTTCTTTCTCATTAGGCAGGCACAATATCCCACTTGAATAGAATGAAATTCAGAGAGAAATTGGTCTTTCAGTTTTGCAGAGGAACAAACTCCAACTTAATGCTGTTGATAATCTACAAGATGACATTTTTGTGGAAACTTTTATTAACGATTTTTTAACGACAGCTTTGGCAAACAATCCTTAAATCCAGCAGAGCCCTTTAACTGATGGATTAGAATATTTTGTTACTTTGAAAAAAAAAATCTTTAATAGCTGTTGGAATATTCTGTACCAATTCCATTGAAACTAGGAAGTACCATGCCCCCTACCCCATCGCACCTCCCCCCCCATCTCACCAAGAAAACAGAAACAGAGTAGTCATTCTCAACTTCAAACTTGCATATGCCATATGATTGGGGAACTTTTCTGTATATTTGTTTTCTTCCATGAAGAATCCAAAATGTTAAGAATTGGGTAAAGAAAACCCATAAAGAAAGGACGTATTATAACTGATAGGATTGAAAAGTGTAGACCAGTTCTGCTTCTAGATGATTCTGGATTTTTCTGAGCTCCTAAAGACTTAGCTACCAGCTTATACAGTCCAGAATCTTATCACACGTACATGTTAGGATTATGCTCTGAAACCAAACAGAGCAAAATCTCAAAGAGTGGACAAAAAGATTCCTAGAAGAATATTGTTGACTCTGGGTTTAGATCAGTAGTCAAGCTATTGAAAAACCAGCCACTTCACTGTGTACTAGAATCCAGGAGGTCTGAAGTCCTGGTCTCAACACACCTAATTTTTATTTTGTAAAATGAGACCAGCCTCAAAGATGCTTTGTAGTTTTATAGCATCACAGTGGAAAAATGTGCATGACTCTAGTGAGCTATTCCATCCAACACATGCTTGTTCAACATCTGCTACATAAAAGGTTGGACAACATAAGATTAAAACATTTCTGCTGCCTTCTAAAGCTTGTAGCACAGTGGACTCTGTTGCAAACTATCATTGGAAACCTTAGTCATGTTCTCAACTGCTAGTCTTAGAATATATTAGCATTTCAGCTTATCACGATGTTAAAATAAATTACTTTATCAACTTTCTTTCCATGTATGTTACATTAACAAGCAAAATTTAAGAGAGTTGTTAATGTAAATTAACCAGATATCATAGCCAGGTTAGACATTATATATATATGTGATTGAAAATTTAGGATTTATCACATCCCTCCACTATTGGGGGGCTACTAAATAACCAAAATACTAAATAATTTGCATCCAGGAGACCACATGCTAGAGCAGGCAAATAAGAAAGATAATAAAACTATAAGCCTATAAATAAAGATCCCCGCACAATATGACTTCACAAAGGTAATCTGCTCTCTGATGCGAGGTGAGGACACCAATTAATACAAGTCAAACCTACACCTCGGAGAAGAACCTGGAATCTGAGAAGCAGACCCAGAGTGTGTCTGGAATATTCTTGCAAGAATGAATGAATCTCCTTTCCCTTCGTCCGTGGGCTATTCCAGAAATGTCACAGGTAATGCACGCGGGTGGAGGTCAGCTCTTGTCCAACCAGATGAGCTCTATTCCCTGTGCTACTGTAAGAGCGTGCTGCCCTCCTGCCCACATGAAGCTTGGAGAGCAGCTGGAGAAAGGAAGAAGAATGTGAAGTCTCTAAGATATAAATTACTATAAAGGATAATTTTGTTTCTTAAAAAAGAAAAACCAGTGATACAACATTACATTTTTTTTTTTAAGAAATATGTCTAGGCATTGTGTTGGTTGTCAATGACTTAATAAAATGGGAATGGAATAAAGTCCCTTCCAATGCTGACATTCTGCAGCTTGAAGATGAACCGGGTGCATTCAAACACAAATGTTTATAAACCGACACTTGTAGAAGTGATTGGTTCTGTGTCTTCCCTTTTGCAAAATTTCTCTCTCTGTCCAGTTCCTCGGAGAGACTGGGAAATCAGAACCCATCTATCTCCAGAGGAGGACGTTTTCTCTACATTCTCTAAAGCTGCTGAACCACAACGGACTCCCAACTGGGGGAATAGTCGATAATCAATAAATCAATAATCAAATGGATGCTCTGGATGGTCAAATGACTGACATGATTCGTGGCAGTTTTAAAGCGGGCTGACTTCACCAGGCGTTCCTCCAATATATGCGATACTATTTGTAATTGTAAGATCATAGAAAATGTCCAGTAAGAGCCTCTATACTGTGTACTGCTTTCTCCAGGCAGGTGAAACTCGGGAGGCAGCCTTCCCTGCCGCTCTCCTGAGGTTCCTTGCAGCATTCCGCCTTAAGAGTTTGCAGAGAGCAGACATTCCAGGAATCCATGCAAATGCTGATGGAAGGAAAACAAGCTTCAGTCCTTAGCTCATTAAGCAATGTAATTTGGAAGTTGATAAGATCAAAATGGAGGTTAAGAGTAAGCCAGAGATGGAAAGGCACAGTTATATGCAGTCTGGAAACTGTCCACAACTTTTGTTTTTTTTTTGTTTTGTTTTGTTTTGTTCTGTTTTTGAATGTTTCTTTGTTCTAATTAAAGTCATCAGTTTGGGGGCACCTGGGTGGCTCAGTGGGTTGAGCGTCGGACTTCAGCTCAGGTCATGATCTCATGGTTCTTGAATTTGGATCTGTGCTGAGAGCTCAGAGCCTGGAGCCTGCTTCAGATTCTGTGTCTCCTTCTCTCTCTGCCCCTCCCCTGCTCATTCTCTCTCTCTCTTTCTCTCTCTCTCAAAAATAAATAAACATTTTTTAAAAAGTCTATTTGAATTGCTGAATAGAAATAATCTAATTCTTTTTCCTTATATAATTTTATTTATTTATTTATTTGAGAGTGAGAGGGGAGGGGAGGAGCAAAGAGAGGGAGAGAGAGAATCCCAAGCATGCTCCACAATGTCAATGCAAAGCCCTATGAGGGTCTCGAACTCACAAACCGTGAGATCATGACCTGAGTGGAAATCAAGAGTCGAACGCTTAACTGACTGAGCCATTCAGCTGCCCTGAAATAGTCTAATTCTAAACCTATTTTTTAAAATAAAATTTTATTTTATTTTTATTTTTTTACCATCTATTTATTTTTGAGATACAGAGCGTGAGTGGGGGAGGGACAGAGAGAGAGGGAAACACAGAATCCGAAGCAGGTTCCAGGCTCCGAGCTGTCAGCACAGAGCCCGATGCAGGGCTCGAACCCACAAACCACGAGATCATGACCTGAGCTGAAGTTGGACGCTTCACCGACTGAGCCGCCCAGGCGCCCCGAAATAAATTTGTACTTTAAAATAGAATTCGATTTACGGAAAATTTGTGGAGATAGCAGAGTTCCCATATACACCATACCCAGTTTCTCCTGTTAATATCTTACGTTAGTAATGTACGCTTATCACCATTAATCAGTATTGATCATTTTATATGAGCTAAAGTCCATTTTGACCTAATGTCCTTTTTTCTGGTCCAGGATACCACAGTACATTTGTTTGTCCTTTCTCTTCAGGCTCTTCTTGGCTGTGACAATGCCTCAGTCATTTCCATCAAGTCATATCTACGGGGCATACTGATATCTTTACTACGTACTACCACTGTAGATGTGAATCCTGATCGCCTCCCTGAAGTCGTGTTTGTTAGTTCTGTATGGTAAAGTTACTCCTCTCCCATTTCCACACTATACTCTTTGAAAGGAGGTCACTATACGCAATCCTCACTCTGTAAGTGGGGAGTTAGGCCATTACCTCCTTGAGTGGCGACATAAATTACTTGACATTTTTCTGAAAGGAAATTTATCTATTATCCGAATATTTTTTTCTTATACGTTGATTTGTATCTGTATGGCCTCATGGATATTTAGTTTACATTTTGGGTTACAATGTAATACTTCTTAATGAATTGTGTTGCTTGAATCTTTCCATTTTTACCAGTTGGGAGTCACGTCGGCTGCCTCCTGTGTCTCTGATACGTTCTCATCACTGGGGGCTTTTTCAAGGACTTCCTTCCTTACTGGCATTATCACATGTTCCAGGGTTATCCAGAATCAGAAAGTTTTCAAGTGTCCTTTATTCTTTTTACTGGAGAATGATGGTAGAAAGCAAGATCTGGTTGATCGACCAGTAGATATGGTAATGGTGTCACATTTTGTAACCTGTAGGGACAGTATTTACATGCCTGACTCCACTAATTCCCAACATGATGAAGGTCATCGCCGCTTCGTCCCGCCCATCAGTGAGATTGTATCACACATTTGTACACAATAGATACTTTTGTCACTGTCTACATTCTCTCCTGGATCTCCTGACCTCCTCAGGGAGTTTTTATAATTTTTTTTAATGTTTATTTATTACTGAGAGGCAGAGAGAGACAGAGCATGAGCAGGGGAGGGGCAGAGAGAGGGGGAGACACAGAATGGGAAGCAGGCTCCAGGCTCTGAGCTGTCCACACAGAGCCTGATGTGGGGCTCGAACTCACAAACACGAGATCATGACCTGAGCTGAAGTCGGACGCTTAACCAACTGAGCCACCCAGGCGCGCCTTCTAAGGGACTTTTTAAAAACTGATATACATTAAGGTTACTCTGTGCTAGAACATTCTGACTTTTGACAAATGCAGAGTGTCATGTATCCACCATTAAAATATAACAGGAGAACTGTTCACAGTACTAAAGTCCCTTGGGCTTCACCTAATCAACCCTTCCCCAGCCCCAAACTCCTGGCAACCACTGATCCATTTACCATATGATCTAGAATGTCATATAATAGAATGATATAGTATATAGCTATTTCAAATGAGCCGTTTTTTTTGTTTGCAATATGCGTAAGACACACCCACAGCATTGCATGGAGTGGAAGCTCATTCTTTTAAATCACTGGATACTATACCATTGGGTTTTTTTTTTTTTGTACCACATTCTGTTTATCCATTTATCTGATGAAGGACATCTTGGTTTCTTCCAGTTGGGGGTACTTATGAATAAAGCTACTATGAGTATTAATGTGCTTGTTTTGTGAGGACATAAACTTTCAAATATTTTAGGTAAATACCTGACAGATCATATGACATGATTATGCTTAGTTTTGTAAGAAACTAGCAAACTGTCTCCCAAAATGGCAGCACCGTGTTGCATTCTAACCAGAAATTGATGAGATTTCCTGTTTCTCTTTATTCTTGCCAATAATTGGTATTGTGGGGTTTTTTTTAACTTCAGCCATTATAATAGGTATATAGCACTATCTCACTATTGTTTTAGCTTGCATTTCCCTAATGACAAATGATGTTAACATCTTTTCATATGATTATTAAGATCAGTTTACTTCTTTTTTAAAAAAAATTTTTTTTTAACGTTTATTTATTTTTGAGACAGAGAGAGACAGAGCATGAATGGGGGAGGGGCAGAGAGAGAGGGAGACACAAGATCGGAAGCAGGCTCCAGGCTCCGAGCCATCAGCCCAGAGCCAGACGCTCTGGGCTCAAACTCACGGACCGCGAGATCGTGACCTGAGCTGAAGTCGGACGCTTAACCGACTGAGCCACCCAGGTGCCCCAAGATCAGTTTACTTCTTTGGTAAGGTGTCTGTTCATGGTTTTGCTATATTTGGTTGGGTTAGTTGTTCTCTTGTTGAATTTTAGCAGTTCTTTATATATTTGAGGTGCAAATCTTTTTCTCATGTATGATTTTTATGAATATGTTTTTCATAGTCTCTAGATTGTTGTTTTATTCCTAACAGTGATTTTCCCTGAGAGAAATTTTGAACTCTAGTACTTTCAACATATCAAATTTATCTTTCATGGTTGGTGTTTTAGTGTCATATCTAAAAATTCATCACCAAAACCAAGGTGGTCTAGAATTTCTCCTATATTTTCTTCTAGAAGTTTTATAGCTTCGTATTTTACTTTTTGGTCTTTGGTCCACCATGAGCTAATTTTTGTGTAAGGGGTAAGATCTGTGGCTAGTTTGTTTGCTTGTTTGTTGCATGTGTTAGTTGAAAAGATTATCTTTTCTCCATTAAATTGCTTTTATGCTTTTGTCAAAGAGCAGTTGACTATTTTTGTGGGATCTATTTCTGGGCCTTAATTTATTCCTTTGATCTATGTCTATTCTTTATACTACTGTGCTATCTTGACTACTGTAGGTTTACAATACGTCTTAAAATAGGATAGTGTGTGGCCTCCAGTATTTTGCTTTCAATATCTTTTTGGCTATTCTAGGTCTTTTACCCTTCCTTATAAAGGTTTAGAACTAGCCAATATATACAATATATACAAAACAGCTTTCTGGGGGTTCATCTGGCACTACATTGAATCTAGTTTAGGCTGGAAACAATTGCCATCTTCACAATATCAAATATTTTCACCTGTGAAGATAATATATATCTCCATTTATTTAGATCTTCTTTCATTTATTTTATTGGTGTTTCCTAGATTTTAGTGTACAGATTATATACATATTTTGTTAGAATTATGTCCAAGTAGAGACATGTTGGTAGCTCAGTTGGTGAAGCATCTGACTCTTGTTTTTGGCTCAGGTAATTATCTCGTGGCTCCATGAGTTTGAGCCCCGGGTCAGACTCTGCACTGGCAGCACAGATCTGGCTTGGGATTCTCTCTCTCCCTCTCTCTCTCTTCCCCTCCCCTGTTTGTGCTGTCTCTGTCTCTCTCAAAATAAATAAACCTAAAAAAAATTTTTTTTTAAAGAATTATGTCCAAGTATTTCTTTTCTTGGAAACTTACAAGTGCTACTACTTTTTTGAAATTTCAGATTCTAGTTATTAATTGCTGGAAATCAATCGGCTTTTGTATATTGGATTTATATCCTGTGACCTTGCTATACTCACTTTTTAGTTCCAGATTTCTTTTTCTTTCTTTCTTCTTTTTTTTTTTTTTTTTTTTTTTGGTAGATTTTTTTCAGATCTCATTGCCAGTCTTAGAGGCATATATCCAGTTTCTCATAATTAAGTATGATATTATCCATTTTTTTAAGTTATTCTCTATCTAGTTGAAGACATTCCTCTTTAGTCTAAATTTGCTGATAGTTGTTATAACAAGTGAGTATTGTTCTTTATTATTTGCTGAATAAAATTTGTTAATACTTTTGAGGACCATTTTATCCATATTCATAAGAGATATTATTTGGTAGTTTTCTTTTTTCATAATGTCTTCATCCAATTTCGTTATTAGAGTAACGCTGTACTTAGTGAGCTAGAAAGTGTTCTGCCTGCTTCTATTTTTTTTTTTTTTGGAAGAAATTGTGCAGGATTGGTATTATTTTGCCAATTCTAAAGCCAAAAGCACTTGTCTGAGCTACTTTCCTAGAAACCGTTGATGAGATGTATTAGATTTGTTTTCAGTGATACCAGATTCATAATGTATAAGAGTCACTCTTGGTTCTCATTTTCTGAAAGGATTTGAGGTTATTAAGAGGAGAAAAGCAACTTCACATTCTCCCCTGGATTTGGGGAATGTGTTCATTTCAGGGAAAACCTACAGGGATTAGTCTACTCCACATTCTGTAGTTGGGCACAGGAAGCAGGAAGTGAGGATAAGTGCTTAGCTAATACGTACTTCATACCTGAAAGGCAACAGTGAGCAGGTAGGTATGTCACAGTCTCTTGGATCAAAACAGAGTGGCCTTTCATCCTGACGTACCCAGCACGGGCTTATTTTGCCTAATGTCCAACTTGTCCAATTTTGGCGTTGCCTTGGATTTTTCTTTTCTTTCTTTTTTTTTTTTTTTAAGTGTTGTTAGTAGTTCTATGACAGTAAGTTGGGGTGTTTGAACCAGACTTTCACAATGTACATCCAGAGCATCCTTTGGCCATCATCCAAACGCCTCAATAAACTTATTTGTCCTACAGTGACACTAAACATTTTTAAGACGCAAGTCCTATAGGTGTTGCTTGTTTTTATTAAAACCTAATGAGAGGGGTGCCTGGGTGGCTCAGTCAGTTAAGCCCCTGACTGCAGCTCAGGTAATGATCTCACGGTTTGTGGGTTCAAGCCCCATCTCAGAGCCTGGAGTCTGTCTCAGATTCTGTGTCTCCTTCTCTTTCTCTGCCCCTCCCCGACTCATGCTCTGTGTGTCTCTCTCTCAAAAATAAATAAATATTTAAAAAAATTTTTAAACCTAATTGGAAATATTTGATCAACTATTCAATTAAATAGTGGATCCAAAAAGAACCATAAACTTTTATTTTTGTTTTAATTTTCTTTTAAGTTTTTATTTAAGTTTCAGTTAACATACGGTCTTATGTTAGTTTCAAGTGTACGATATAGTGATTCAACAACTCATCCGTCACCCAGTGCTCATCACATGTGCCCTTCTTCATCCCCGTCACCTATGTCACCCACCCCTCCCCCAACCTCCCTTCTGATAACCATCAGTGTGTTCTCTATAGTTGAGAGTCTGTTTCTTGGTTTGTCTCTCCCTTTTCTTCCCCTATGATATTTTGAAAAAAAACATAAGCTTTTAAAGCTTTGAGTGAGTTCCACTTGGGTGGGGGGGAGCTTGCATTCAGAAAACATTTATCCCCACAAAAATAAGAGAAAAGCTAAAACGTACAATAGGAATTCAAGTGTCCATAGCTTAATGTTTATGTTCTTAATCACACCTTGGAATATCTCACCTTGTGGGAAGAATCTTTTGGTGGCGTTCCCATTTTTAATTTGATATATTTATACTTTGTGTCACAATGGCACAATATTAAAATACCAGTGAATTTTCAGCGTCGAGATTTGACAAAACTTTCCAAAGAATCATAAAGACTAAACCTAGAACTCTGGAGAACTGAAGAAGCTATCAGTACATGGAAAATATTTATACATTTCACCTTAAAATATCTTAGTGTTGGGAATATTCTCCATTTAGTGGACTAGGCTTTCAGGTGAACAGGTATGATAACACTTAGAGAAATCATATTTTCTCTATTATAAGCTTTATGGTCTATAGAAAAGAGTCAGTTAAAGTCGTCAACGATTTCAAAATTATTAACCACAATGTGGAATTGCAATTTCCAAGTTTCAATGAAAATGAAATGGAAAATGAAAACTGATATGATTATGTTGATAAAACGTGCCTTCTCTTCCTTTCATATTCTAATTAAGCACTCTTGATATTGTCAGCAACAAACAAGTAATCTCATCAAATGGATCAGTTCTTCTCCTATTTCTCCGAAGAGACTTCTTCAGAAAATAAAACCCCAAATCACTGACATTATCTAATTGGCCCTGTTAATGACATCTATCTACTGCTTCGTCTCCTACCACTTAGTTATTTGCTCACTTTGCCCCACGTGTATTTTCTATTTCCTGAAATCCAACATGGCCTCCCACCTCCCGGTGCCTTCACACCTGCCCCCTACCGACTGCTCCTCTGCCCTGCTCCACCCAGCTAACTCCCACTCGTCCTTCGTGCGTCAACTAATGTCGCTTTCCTCATTTCCCCACATCTGAGTTCCCTCAGACCATTATTGATTCTGATAAATTTTTCTAGTTTTACTTCACAAAATTTATTCCCATCTTAGTTAATACATCGTGTGACTACGTGTTTCACATATTTTGCTTTTAGATCGAAAGTTCTACTGCGGCACAAGAAGGAGTGAGAGGAGAGGCCACGCCAGCCTTGTTGACTGAAGTCTTGAGAAGACCTGGATGGGATTGCAGTCTCAGCAGTGTTCCCTGGGAAAGGAAACTCTTTTTGGCGCTGTTAGAAGCACCGGCTCATCAAAACCATGGGGAGGCTTCTACTTTCTGTTGGTTTCATCACTTCCTCTAAGGCCTTTCATCAGCCCCTCCAGAAGCTGATAGAATCCCGAATCTAAATTGGGAAAGTGTGACTGTTGACTGAACACCTAACTTACCTTCCAGACAATACGGATTGTATTCTCAATTTTGCTTTTAATTTCCTCTGTGGTCCTGAGCAAAGCAGTAGGTATTTCCAAATGCAAGTTCGTGTCTTTGGCAAACTGCTGCCTTAGCTCCCTGGGGAAATAAAATATTATAATCTGTCTCAGATTTTTTAAAATGGTTTTGAAAGGCTGAGCAATTACTTTCTAATGATGTAATATTGATCATAATGTGGCTACCTTATTGACCCAATGACATATCAATTATTGATGGAAATTGTCTGTAAAATTCCGATTCAATTAAACATGGCCATCATCCCCTCATGGGAAGGTTGCATTCATCCTCAGGACTGTTCCCTGCTAACCAGTTTGAATATCCTGCCCCGTGCTGCTCTGGGAGTAGGTTGCTTTATAACTGAAAAACAGCCAGAGGATGATAGGCTTGATTCTAGCAGAAAGTAAACCACCCACTCTGATGCCTCACCAGATCTTTCCTAGGATGTTGGATAAAACATCAAAGGCTTAAGTGACTTCTTCCAAATACTTCGAAGAAAAACAAAAACTTGGCTGAAGATACACCTTGTGTTTCCCCAAGTTCCTGTAGGCACACCGTTCTTCTAGAATTGATAGAATATCGTGACTTAGCAAAATTGTATGCTAAGGAGATTCAAATTGGATAAAGTTGAGTACCTGATTTTATTTGTATTGTCTCATGGATTCAAGTTTGTTAACAGAAAATACAATGCCAGAAAATCATTGGTGTAATAAAAGAAAACAGGAAAAGCTAATGATATTATGGGTGTTTAACCAAATTCATAGTAAAAAAAAAATAATGTTCTCTTGACAGGAACTCTCTCATACACCATGCAATTGACTTCTTTCAATGTACAGAAAAGTCATATATTTTCCTCAAATCATGTTAAACACCGGCTGGCAGACTTCTTGAAGGTAATCAGGCTTTGCTAACAGTCTCTTCAAAGCGGTTTCAGAGTTCATTAACACTCTTCCCAATGTTCTTTCTGCTTTTACTCCCTGCTGGCCACACTGCCACCCCCACTTGTTGGAGAACTTGCCTTATCACAGCACTTCCTTTGTTTGTACCCACATCTGTACCAGTGACCCACTTTTGTGTCACAAACCGCCCCAAATTCTCATCATTCATAATCTTGTCATCTCTGGTGGTCAGGAATTCAGGGGCAACTTGGTAGGGAACTTCTCCGCCTTGAAGTCTCTTGCGAGGCTCCAGCCAGGTGCCAGCTGGGGGTTGAAGTTGTCTGAAGGCGTGACTGGGGCTGGAGATCCCTCTTTCGAGATGTGTCCCTTACACCGCTATGAAATCGCTGTGCGCTACTGGCCAGGGACCTCCTTGGCTCTCCACAGAGGCCTCTCAGGGAGCTGCTTGAGTGTCCTTCCAGAACACCATCTGGTTTCCCCCAGAGCGAGTGCTTTAAGATGGCAAGCAGTGTAAAAGGCTTCACTGCCTCCATAGAGCTTACGGATCACGCGGGGATGGCTGTGAGGCATGCTGGGCGTGGGCCGTGGGAAGGCATGAGGACCGCACGGAAGGCATGAGGACCGCACGAAAGGCCTGAAGAACACGCGAGATTTTCTATGGCTGCAGGTTGTGCTTCTAGAAGTTCAGAAGAGTTCCGCCCAAGAAGGAGCAGGTGGTGGGAACAAACCTGCATGGGGGGGGGGGGGGAGGCGGCACTGTCGCTCAGAGGAGTGTGGTCAGATCTGCAGTTTGTGGGTGACTGACTCTGCCATGGAAAGAAGGGGTGATCCACAGTCACGTGACTGGGTTGAGATGGGTGTGTTCGTGCACCTGTGTTTCTTAGTTTTGCTTGTTTGTTTGTTTGTTTGTTTGTTTTTTAATGTGAAATCTGAACTTCTTAGAAAATCAGATTTGTACTTCGGAATCATTTCAAATTTATAGAAAAGTTATAAAGACCATAGAGAGTGCCAGTGTAAGTTTCACCCAATCTTCCCTAACGCTAACATCCTATACAACCGGGGCACATTTGCCACAACTAAAGAATTAACTAGCAGGGTGCATTACTATTGATTACAAGTCGGACTTTATTTGGATCTCACCAATTTTTTCACTAATGTCTTTTTCCTGTTCCAGGATTTAATCCAGGAAACCGCATTATATACCACATTATATACGGATAGTATAGTTTTGTTTTTGTTTTTTAATGTTTATTTATGTTTGAGAGAGAGAAAGAGCGTGATCGGGGAAGGGGCAGAGAGAGAGGGAGACCCAGAATCGGAAGCAGGCTCCTGGCTCCGAGCTGTCAGCACAGAGCCCGACGCCGGACTCGAACTCATGAAATGTGAGATCACGACCCGAGCCCGAGTCAGAGGTTTAACAGACTTAGCCACGCAAGAGCCCCAGAGACCGTACACGGTTTTGAAGTGTAGTATCCAAACCTGCCTGGAGGAGACCCGAATTGTCACTCTTACTCACGTGTAGGCGGAGGAGAAGGGGAATGACTGGTCAGAAATCGCTCCAGATTTAACCACTCCGAGGTCTGATACAGCCCTCATAGATTCTTTCCAAGTTCTCGTTCTTTCTCTCTCTCACTTCCTTTGTTAACACCTTACTAATCCATTCCTGAGGAAATCTGATAGAGATGAAAGGAAAAGCTTTGTGCTGGTGTTTGTTGTTGTTGTTGTTGTTGTTGTTTAATAAAAATGCAAAATAAGAAAAGTAAAGCCAGGGTTAAGCCCTGATATAAAGTTAACACACAAACACAGTTGATGAAAGGTGGGTTGAGAATATTATTCTTAGCAGCTTAAACAGAGCAGGAAATGGGAGCTGTTTTATAACGGCCCTAACTCAGAAAGAAAGATAGTTTACGTAGCAGAAACATGTCTCCTTCTGGTACTTAAGATTCCTGCGACCCTTTTCTCCCAAGGGCTCAAAGTAGTGACTAAAGTGCTCAGGGAGATCTCCCCAGGTGATCCTGTTGAGTGCCCGTCTCAGCCTGTCTGTAACCACTGTAGAGGCTACACAGGCCCTTATGGTTCTTACTGCAAGATGACAAAAGGTTTATTACTTTCAAGTCCTGGAAATTGCACAACACACCTGGGGCCCCATGCAGTGAGGTCATGGCAGGGGTGGGGGGGGGGGGAGGAGGGCCTGGGGTTCTGCTTTTCTGGAGGGTTGCAGGTGGGGGCCTAGGGTTTCGTGGGCTTGCTCTTGATTAGCGAATTTAAAACTTAATGGGGAGTTCAAAGTGGAGGGAAGAGAAAGGATGAGTGGCCACACGGTCATTTGCTAAAATTAACCACGATGCCTGAGACAAAGGAGCCTGATACGGGAGGCGTGGCTCTTTATCCAGGCCTGCGGCTGGCGGTGTTTATTCCAGACAGCCCTCTTTGAAGTGGGTGTCTTGACAGGCAAAAGTTTAAGTCAAGCCCTTGAGTTGCTTTACCTAAAAGGAAACTCCAGCGGTCAGGATGTACACTACAAACAGCTGACACGATTCCTCTCTTTCTTCCGTACCCTTTCTTCCAGGATAAAGGCACAGGGCAGTTCCGTGTATGGGGCACAGACAAGGGTCTAGTCAATGCGTTAGAGACTCAAAGCTCGGTTGTCTCAGAGAACCGGGGTTCCTCCTCAGATCTCTTCAGACGAGAGGTGTGCCAGCCCCTGGGACAAGCTGCACAGGCCACTTCATATCTCTGAGTCTCGGTCCGCTCATCTGTTGAGGGCAACAATAGCTACCTTGCACGGTGGCTCAGCAAGTTTGCATCCCATGCGTGTTGTGTTCTGTATTTCTCTGTGGCAGCCCTTGTCGGCGAGGCGGTGGCGGGGAGGGTCTTCACGGTCATGATGATGAGGGGTATCTCTGTTTTGTAGACTCGCGCGGGGCAATGAGGTCAAGGTGATGTTCTCCGGTACCCAGTGGAGAGCAGATAGTCGATGTTGTCCTTTTAATTTCGGGCCTCTTTATGGTTGCTTCAGCTTGAAATGGCCTGGGCATCTTCTCTGGGAAGTGAGGACGCCCAGGCAGGGGAGGTGCCCATCCTCCGTGGTGGACAGGCAGGGACACGCCCATGCGTCCAAAATCTCCTGCTGGAAATCAATAGCTGCCCCTACTTATCTTCACTCTTAGGGTGCTATTAAATTACGATCAAGTTTCAGGTATTTCCTTAAGCCTTAACAATAAGTTAGCCATTGTATTAATCATTTTTATTTGCCCATGTGAAACATGCTCAAAATGTCAACAGTTTACAAGGGTCATGGGTCTGCAGGTAAGCTGTGGTTACACCGATCTGGGCTCGCTTCGGCTGTGTCGTGTGCTCCCAACTTCCGGAACGTTTCGGGTATGCTTTCCCTGTCTCCATTCTGGAACACAGGTGGAATGGGGCAGGGGCTGCCGTAGCAGACACAGGTGGACAAAAGCCAAGTCAAACTTCGCGGGTGTGCTCAAAGCCTCATCCAATCAGATTCACTAATGCCTCCTTGGCTTCTGTAAGCCACATTGGCCAAGCCTACCATCCATTGGGTGGAGAAGTACACTCCACCACAGAGAAAGGCACGGCTGTGTTACCTCCGCAAATAATTCTACTGTGATGGGACAGTAGAGAATAGAGACACCAGGGAATCTGCCACGTAAGAGTATGGTTATGAGGTTGGATTCTGAATGACCGCTGTGATCAATGAGCAGCGAGCAGGAATCTGGGATTCTTTGTCTATAAGCTCCAAACTCATCTGAAGCATTCTCTCTTTTATCAGCTAGACGGGGGTCTTCGAACATATGTACTGTGCCTGGTTTCCTCAAATCATCAACCATTTCACAGTAGTGTTACCCTTTTCAGTGTATTGGATTTCATCTTTTCAATTTAATTTTCTGTGGCTTGTTTCTGATGTGGCCTGTACGTGTCTGGGTGTACAAGTATACACATGTATTGGGGGGTTGGTGAGATGGTGTTGGGCAGCTACCTGACCTTCTGCTGAAGTAGGTACTAATAACGTGATTCTCACGTTTTAAGGACCTGCTCAGTTTAAACCATCGGCAACCCACGGGTAGTGAAAAATCACCAGTGGATTTTGAAGCACCACCAAAACACAGATTAATGACCCAACCCTGTTCTCACGACCTTGAGCAAAGATGTACTACACAACAATTATCAGGAAAAAAAAAATGGAGAAGAAATGACCACTTGACTCAGTTCTAAAGCACATCAGATGCTAGTAAGCATAGAGTTGTCCCTATAATATAATCTATGGTAGTCTCTAGGTTAAAAGAATGAATACATTTCCTCCATATCTAGTTCTCCATATTATATTTTAGATTATATTTGACCCAAAAGACTGGCTTTCTAAATCCATTTACAGGAGTGTCCATTTACAACCTATTTCCCCACCTCAGTTCTATAAAAAGCCCTACTTTACCAGGGCATCCATAGGCATGATCACTCCTTAAAAATGTTACACATATTTGGGAAATCACTAAAGCAAATTATTTGTTGTGAGTTCAGTCAGAAGATTCCATCAACTTCTGAAGGGCAGTCACCTATATTCTCTGGACCCAAGACTCTTTTCTTTGGGGTGCACCTTGGGAGATAGTTTTCTGTAGAGTAATAAGGGAAAGGCTTCTTTGAGATACATGACTTTACCCCTCCACCCTCACTCATATACGGCTGAGGTGGTGACTAATCTCTAGTGAGGCTTCCTGTTGGGAAAGCAATGGATGCCCGGGCCTCGCGCGACTGACAGGGTCCACCCCACTCGCATGAGTATCTTATGGACGGAACTTCATTAGTGAGCAACAGTGTAGGGGAGAGGGAAGGGGCCTAGAACAGAAACCTCAACCACGGCCCATAGCCAGCAGGCGTGGTTCAGGTGGGTTCCCCAGGGGAAGGTTTACCCCTTCACCTGCATTGCATTTGCTTCTGCTCCCAACAGACCTTGAAAGCCTCATCGCTGAGCCTTACCTTTCTAGATTTGGCCACTGCCTCTTATAAACACAGTTACTTTGCAGACAGAATAGAAGCCCATGTTCCCCTCTGTACTTAAATTCTCCTTTCTGCTGTGTGCTTGAGCCCAAACAGTGAAAGATCTCATGGTGCAACTGTCTCAAAGTCAGACAACCAGGTAGAGTGAGGACGATTCTCTTGATCTCTACGAAATGAGCTATCACCATAGATGAAAGCAGCAGGAAATGCTTAGCTGAACAAGATGAAGGTAGGTCAGGTAGAACATTCTATGCAGGAAACAGGGGTCGCACAGGTAGCTGGTGGACAAGGAAGGACAGCAAACAACCCATTCCCCAGCAGGCGGTACCGTGCTTGGCCCAGCCTCAGTGGTCTGTTTTTACATAAACGATAAATACAAAACACTGAAAATTTTCCAGCAGAAGCCTCAGGCTTACTCTGATGAATTTCGTCAGCAATGAAAGAATTCTATCTCTGAGTAAAATTTCTAGGCCAAGTGTGAGGTGGTTTGCTAAAGAGTGCTATTGATCTTGATAAACTGTAATGGTCTAAAAAGGCAGGAAGGTATGGACAGCAAGATCATGTCCCGGGTAATCAAGGCATGCAGAGACCGTCACGAAACTGGCAAATCGTGACACTTGGATGTGGATATGAAAACCCAGGCAATCTTCTGACTTTAGTAATCATAAACTGACAAGCAATTAAAGTAAGAGAAAACTTGACTCAATTAGGACTTTGACATGACTCAGAAACGTTCAAAAGCAACAGTTGCAAAAACAGCTGCACAAGAAATCACAGCCTTGGAAAAACAAGCCAGTGTTTAAAACATACGTGTAGTACATTGAAATTCAAACCAGAATTCGGAATCTTAATGAAAAAGTATTTGTACGTGTGTTTCACCATCGGGAGAGTCATCCTGATCCCAATGGCCCCCATCACGGGGCTGCTGGTGATCACTTCATACAGCGTCCGCTGTCTTGATTCTTCAGATCGCTGTCCTTATAATGGTAACCGCCATAAAATAATGTACGCTCTATGCTGATATATTTATATATTCTTATGCATTTATATCACATTCTCTACCTCTAACATAAACAGTTTCTCACATGGGATGAGGAAGAGAGAAAGAGAGAGATACAAAATGTGTGTATAATTTACAGCATTTTGAACATGCCCTCACTGCACTTGAATACACACACCAAATAAATTATGAATTACACTTCAGATCGACTCTAATATTTCTCAAATTGGGAATTTTACGTGGAGCGAAATAAGTATCATTACTGTTCTGAGACAAGTATCAAGTTACACAAAAACTGCAGCCTTCCTGCTTGATGAAAATTTTAAATACATATAAATACATATGTATATAATATAATATAATATAATATAATATAATATAATATGTACATATATATATATATAAAACAAATCTAGGTTAGGGAATCTAAACACACAAATTCAATATGAAATTCAAATTCAAATTTAAGTACCCCACGTGATCATGTGTGTTTTTTTCTTCTTCTTTTCTTGAGCTGCTGTGATGCATTTTGCAGAAATTCAGGGTTGCTGTTACCTCCATAAAAATAGTTGCCAACAATTACACCCCCACCAGCCAACACTATCGTGGAGTAAAGAAAATGTCAGACAGAAACTTCCAACACGTTCTGGGTGAAAGCACACAGAATCCATTTGTTGCTTGGTCCCACTTCCTGTCTCAGATGTAGAGGTGATGTAACTGGTGTCTGTGCTTCTGTGCATGTCACACTTCTGTGTCGGGGTTGGCCTCCTGCCCAGTAGCCGCCTTGTGGGTGTGATCCCAGCCCCGGCAGGCTGTGACACCCTCCTGCCAGTCTCTTGTTTTATCATTGTGTGAATCCTTACTGTTTCAGCTCTGTAATCTTATAATTTATAAAAGGCCATTGTGGTGTGGATTATTTCCAACGGTTAGGGTAGGACCCAAGACTTTTTAACAAATTTCACTGTGGTTGGGTATTCTCCATCCCTCTGAATTATGTTTTTAATAAATAAGACCAGTGCTAGAGAACAGCCAGACCCTTCCCTGAGGGCATGGCGGGGGTTGGGGGTCAGGGAAGAAAGAAGGGACATGTGAAAGTACCAGGACACAACTTTTCCCCTTTGGAAGTCTATCTAGAAGCTAGCTCTACGCAGTCTCTTGAACGTTATGAGGAAAAACAGATGAATTCAGTTCATAAATTGGTCTAAAAGGCAATCTTCTAACCAGACTGAAAAAGGAGTTGGGCTTCCTTCTTGGTCTTACACTTGTGGAAAGTGGAACCATGCTTTTGGTCAGCATGTCCACTTGGGAGACACTTCCATTTAAAAAAATATATTTATTTATTTATTGAGAGAGAGAGAGAGAGAGAGAGAGCTGGGGAGTGGGAGAGAGAGAGAGGGAGACACAGAATCTGAAGCAGGCTCCACACCGTTTGCGCAGAGCCCGATGCGGGGCTCGAACTCACAAACTGTGAGTTCTGAACTGAAACCAAGAGTCAGATGCTTAACCAGTTGAGCCACCCAGGTGCCCCTCCACTTGGCAGATACTTCTTACGGTCACACACTTTTTTTTGATGAGGTCACCGGCCATTTGGGACTGACTGCTCTGTTGCTCCCACCCTGCCAACGGGGCTGTGAATCAGAAGGACTAGAGGTTTCTTTGGATAATTTGGACTTTAACGCAATTGGGAAAATGCCCTCTTCATTTGGTCGTATTGTCCTCTGATGCTGCTAACACTAACACTTGATATAATTCTTAACGAGAACATTTGGTACAGCAATTATTAACAATCTTTGGTCAGAGCTGACATTGAGATCAAGTAAGAGGAAACAAACAGAGAACCAATAGTAATTAGGGTCCATGTCAAATGCCACTAATCCAAAAGGAACAAACAACGAATTAAGTAAGAGATTTTAGTCTGAGAAGGTGCAAAAGACCTGTCCCAAACTGTAGAATTTTTTTTTTTTTTTTTTAAAAGGAAGAAGGAAGGAAGGAAGGCAGGAAAGAGGGGGAAAAGACCCTTTATAAGCCTTAGAGACCATCAGGTCACAAGGCTTATAGGTTTATTGTACAACCATGAACTCCTGACTTCAGTTATTTGGAGATTTTGTAAAAACTTAACTGTACTTTAATCTTTCCTAAGCAGAATATTTCCTATCTGTTTTCATTTCAACGCAAAGCAATATTGTCTCTGTTGCCATAGTATTTAATTTGAGTGGGTGGTTTCATAAATCAATTAAGATTACAGGGGAAGGGAATCAATTTGGTTATTTTCTTCTTTGGGAAATTATAGCACACTGCAGTGATAATGAGATGCTCAGCCTTGAGTGGTCCTTACTCTCTATCCTGAGGGGCCAGCATTTTTTGAGAACTGTTTGCTTTATCTCACCATCCAGAAAAGGCTACCCTTATATGACTCCCAGAGGGAGAAGGCATTAGTTCTAAGGAAAGGAAGTGTAACTTGTTCAGGGAAGGGAGACTTCAATTTGTAGGTGTGTTAGGATATAGTGGGAAATCAGTGGGGATGCTATTGACATTTGGGAGGTACATTCTTCACGGCAGATTACTGTCCCTCATGTTGTAGGACTTTTCATAAACCTATCCCCCTTTCTAAAATAGCACATTGTGTCCCATTCAGGCATTATAACAACCAAAATACTTCTGCATATTTCCATATATCCCACAGAGGACCAGTATGAACCATGCTTGGGATTAAGCTTCTTGGTAGGACCAGGCCATGTAGATCTTTTGACCATGTTGGTTTAGAACCTCTGGGAAAGGCATCTGAAGCCATGGGCTACATGACATTTTATTTCACATGGTCTCTACAGGTTCTTGCTCAATGTGTTTGGGTCAGCACAGGCCGTAATAAAGGTGTGGGGCCAACCGTAGACTACTCATTCTCAGTGAAGCCAAAACGGCACTTGGGAATATCTTGAGGGTGTCCATAAACAATGGTGGGAATGCCTAACTTTAATGGTTGTCACCTAACTTTGAACTTCAAGGGAAAAACATCGTCCCATGGGGAACCTGAATAGACTTTGGTTGGCCCCAGAGGGCTTAGTAAGCAGGTGCACCTAAGACAAGGCCTTTTGGTTGAAATGCTTAAGGAGATAATCCCTTCGTCCCCAACTCACACCATGGGAGAGCTCAGCAATGCTCGTGACTGGGTGGGAAATTCTGCCTAATTCAGGAGTTCAGTATTAGAAGGCCCATTTTGCTATCCCAGCTAAGACATATTCTCCAGCAGCTCCTAACCCTGCCCTGTCCAGCAGCACGCTGACTGCATAGATAGTTGTACACAATTACTGTTAGTCCATAAACTAACCGGGCTCAGTCTCCACCCCTGCAAGAGTCCTCTTTGGTGGGAAAGGCTGCAGGGTTGGGGCGTGATCTCAAAGCTCCACCGGTCTCTGTGCTTATTATAGATTCACATTTTCTAATCCACGTAAACAATTGCGTATACTGTGTCATTCAATTAACCTAAAATGTACTCCAAAACTCTTGGGTTTTGAGGGCTAGTGAAACTCCTAGAAATGTTCCGGGGAACATTGTGGCTTCACAGAGGAAGGAATTAAACTAATGTCATTACGTAGGAAAGCATGAGAGTTTGCACAGAGAATGCCAATGGTTTCATATTAAATTGTTTCCTTATAAAAGTGATTTCAAAGACTACAGATAACATCTGACATGAGACATAAAAGAGAGTTACAATGTGAGTTAAATATAAAAATTCATGAGTTTATATTGCTTTATTTGTGTCCTTATATACCAGGTACACGGAAGGACCAAATCACGTTTTGGGAGAATAGCTGTGGAATTTGGTAATAAAGAGTTTTGTTTCACTGACTTGTTTGAAGCTATTCTGAGACACTTTTGGCTATAGTATTATCAACTTTACCTGTGATCCAGCTAAGAAGAATGACGCCCCATTTGATGGCAGGATATGTATTTTCTGGAAGGCAGTCACACAGCTGGACAGTTGGTTTGGTCTGGGACTGCTAGAGGGATAGGGATTAGTGTGTGCCTAAATTGGCCTTGGAACAGATGTAAGGGACGCTTTCAATCAATTGTCACCAATTTCCCACTTGCCCATATTGTCTTGGCCATATTAACAATAGGAGCATAAATATTCACAGGGGTTCTTGGTTGGCTCAGTTGGGAGAGTATGCGGCTCTTGATCTTATGGTCCTGAGTCCAAGTTCCATGTTGGGTGTAGAGATTACGATAAATGAATCTACATATATGTATATATAGAGATTCATAGTATTACCTTTCATAATCAGTCAGCATACAGTATTTCCTCTTCCTACCGACATTAGTAGTTACTATTATAGACTAGCAATTGTGAAACACAATTCAAAGGGTTTGCTTTCTAATCTACAGAAGAATAGTTTAAAAAAAAATCCAGAGTAAAATTTCCAAGCCTCAATTACAGCAATGTTTATAGCAGCATTATTGACAATAGCCAAATTATGGCACCTCCTAATAAGAGCTTAAATGTCCATCAACCAATGGATAAAGAAGAGATGGTCAGTGGAATATTAGTTGGTGGTGAAAAAGGATGGAATTCTGCCATTTGCATCAATATGGATGGAACTGGAGTGTATTATGCTAAGCAAAATAAGTCAGAGAAAGACAAATATATGATTTCACTCATATGAGGAATTTAAAAAACACAACAGATGAACCCAGAGGAAGGGAAGGAATAATAAGATAAACAAGAGAGGGAGGCAAACTATAAGCGACTCTTAAATACAGAGAACAAACTGAAGGTTGCTGGAGGGGTGTTGGGAGGGGGGATGGGTAAATGGGTGATGGACATTATGGAGGGCACTTGTTGGGATGAGCACTGGGTATTATATGTAAGTGATGAATCACTAAATTCTACTTGGGAAACCATTATTACACTATATATTAACTAACTCGACTTTAAATAAAATTTGAAAAATGTTTTCTCATGTTGTCTCATAGCCTAATCCTCCAGAATCCCACCAAGGATGGGATCTAGTGATCACTCTACACGACTGCTCTGAAACTTACACTTCCTGTTGATCAAAGTCACCCAGATCTAAGAGGCATCATCTTCCCTGGCATGGAAAGACAAACCCCAAGTGGTCCATGGAGACTTCTAGGTTCTGGGCCAAGACCAGGGCCCTGAGGGTTTAGTGCCATTGGAGTTTTGAGATGATGAGCGTGTGTTCCCAAAACAAAGACCTTTTTCTCACCATCCTCCAGCTGGTGCATTCTTTAACCTTTGCCTTGGAAAAAAAATGAAAGCATGGTATTTCCGGTCTTCACAAAGAACAAGCTTCATGGGGCTCAGGGTGGGTGAGCCATCCCGAGGGGAAGCTTATGAAAATCCCTCTAAGACAAGAAAATGCTAGTGAGGATTGCTCATTTCAGATGTGCACAAAGCCTTTATGAAATGGAAAAGACACAGAGAGTTTTTGGTAATGTATACAAATTAACACAAGGAGAAAATCATTTTGGATGGATGCCCCATTTAATCATGGTGCCTTGTCTTATCTGCTCAGGGTAACCATAAGAGAATCCCACAGACTGGGAAGCTTAGACAACAGAAATTCATTTTCTTTCAGTTCTGGAGTCTGGAAGTCCAGGATCTAGGTGCCAGCAGGCCTGGTTTGCCTGGTTTTCTCTTCTTGCCGTGTCCTCATGTGGCCCTTCCTCTGTGAGCACACACTCCTGGTGTCTCTTCCTCCTCTTATAATGACATTAGTCCTTACTGGCCTGGCCCTCAGTTCCTATTTAGCCTTAATGACACCTCTAATGGCTCTATTTCCAAATACAGTCAGGTTGGGGATTGGGTTTCAACCTATGAATTTGGGGGGGGGGCACAATTCAGTCCATAATACCCCTCATGCCAAGGCCTTTCTGCTTGTGCGATATGATGGGCTCACACTGAGCTGTGTCAGGCTGTGGGATTCACTCTCATTCCTGCTCATGTAGGAACATTATGCCAAGTAGCAGATTAACAAGCTTGTATTTTTCTATCAGCCTCAGATGATCTGAGTTGTATAGGGGTTGACAGGAAATGTAATAAAACAAGATAGAGAAATAAATTCCAAGAATAATTCTGAGCAAGTTAGTCATGTCATAGCACGTGGGTCAGAGCCTGGTATTAACAGGGCTCTGAAATTGGAATCCCATATGGATCAATGAACTTCTCAGAGATGCCAAGTCTGGTGCATGTGTCCAGAAGGCAGCACAGATGGAAGCTGCCCTTCTCAGAAACACCTTCTCAGAGCAACTGAGTTAGTGGACGCTGATCCGTCACACTACATTAACAAAAACCAGAGGTATACGTCCTTGAAATGATAGATTAGTAACATCATATCTTTCTTCGGTTGAAAATTCCACTGGATCGTTCACAATGGAACAAATCTGTCAGGTAGACAAACATGGCATCCAGCTGTCTCTTTGTCTCTAGTTCTGAGTTCTAGTGGGACTTTGGGGTCAACCTGGCATCTCTCAGGGCTTAGTTCTACGCTAGATATGAGACAGGCTGCATGTAATATGGTAGACTGTCCACGTGCTCCGTTACTCCCCATCACCTGGTCCTTTACCATCATGGAGGGCTCAGGCCCTCGGGTCCCTCTACCCTTCTCTGCAAGCCCTCGCTGGATTCATTTCCTTCCCACTGGCTCTTGTCCTTTGGTGGTGTCCGCCTGACAAACTCCAACCTTGGAGAAGCCCCTTTCTCTCTCGGCACATGGACTGCTGAGCACTCTGAGAAACGGATTGATCTATATGGGATCCCGATTTCAGAGCCTCCTTAGTCCCAGGATCTGACCCATGGAGCTAAATGTGCCCATGACTTAAACTTGTTTTGACATACACTTGCAATTTTCTTCCTCATCTCAGGCTATTACCTTCCTAGTCAGTCCTTGTACAACTCAGGTGATCTGAGACCAATAGACAAAATACAAGCTTGTTAACCTACTGCTCCTCATAATGTTCCTCCAGAAGCACAAATTAGACAGAATCCTACAGCCTGGTCCAGGCTTCCCCTCACTTCCAGTGTGGGAACATCATATTGCACGGGCAGAAAGACTTGGCAGTCTTTTAATGGGCCGCCATTAAATGAACACACATTAAAAATGGTGCCTACTGTTTTGTCTGTAGAAATGAATAAAAGTCCTCTGATTTTTTTTTTCAATCTCACAAAGGATTTGTACACATGTGAAACAAGCAATTCAGCTTCAAGTTGTCTTTCTTTAAAAAAAAAAATTAATGCTTATTTATTTTTGAGAGAGAGAGAAAGCATGAGCAGGAGAGGGACAGAGCGAGGAGACACAGAATCCGAAGCAGGCTCCAGGATCCGAGCTGGCGTCACAGAGCCTGATGCAGGGCTTGAACCCACGAACTGTGAGATCATGACCTGAGCCGACATCCAAGGCTTAACTTCCTGAGCCACCCAGGGGCCCCTGAGTTATCTTTCTTTAAAGAGGTGTTCCATAAGGAAACCCCTAACCCCTGAGATGCCCCCCACTATGCTTACTCACCAACTCCATCACCACCACTGCATATAACCTACTCTGCATAGCTGTTCAGTTTCTCTCTTCTCCTTCACAGGGAATCTATGCCCAAACATTTCTAATATCATCAAATCCTTGACGCCTCTGTTCCCCTCACTCTCGGCCCACAGAGAAAGCAGAAACCATCCAAAGTGAACACGTGCAGTTGCCCTTTCCCCAACCTTGCCTGTGTCTCTCCCTTCAGTTACATAGATCACGCGTGTCTCCTGCCCTCTACAACCAATCCCTCCTTTGGGACTAGAGCCCATAATTGGTCCAGACTTATTTAACTTTAAAACTTCCTAATAATGCTATTAGAGTAAATGATTAGTACTTGAACAGCAGGATGAGAGATGCATACTTTTTGAGAATTTGGGTATGTTTTGGCAAATGGCTTACAGGTAATTCAGTTTACCTCACACTGGCTATGTACTTATATGCTCCCTAATTCACTACGCGTGTTGCAATTACAAAAAAAAAAAAAAAAAAAATTGCCTACTCAATAAGGAGGAACTGATCTTTCATTGTTTAGAATTTGTAACAGTTTACCAGGGGTTCACTTTTTCCAAGGACTTATTGACCTTCATTGACTTTTTCTCTTCTGCCTCTTACAATCTTTGCCCCCTCTCCTCTCCTAGAACACTTTCTTAAAGTTCCACACTGGCAACGATAAGAGGTTGAAGCATATTAGAAACCAGACATTAACAATTATTCTGCGTTAATTATGTTGCAGGCATTGTGCTTAGTGTTTTTATTCTATTATCTTATCAATATAGTAATAACGGGCATAGCTGAAATTTTTCCTCTTATCAGGTTTCCCCAGTGTGCGTATAATTGCCCCCATACTGACCACTACTTGCTTTTCCAAGTTAATTTATACTAAATCTCCTTTTGTCTCATGAATGAACAAGTCAATGTTAAGAATGGTACCGACTTTCACGTGTCACGGCCAGCCAGCATCTATTTTCTTGTCATCCTTGGTATGACTCATCTCACTGGCCAAATTAAAAATCTCTATGCGATTTCTGTGAACGTTATAGTCATTCAACACAACTTTTTCTTCTTCTTCTTCTTTTTTTTTTTTTGATGGGACCAAATAGGCAATGTGGTGTCTAAGGTTTACATAAATGTATCTATAGAACAGACCAGGCTGCCCTGTTGTGGAATCTTAGCGTTGCTCCAGAAACTGTGCCCCCTTGGGGAACACTGGGGTATGGCACTTTGCTAAAAACCAGCAGATGCTCTGCACTGGGTGGTCTGCTGGCAGGCGTGGACACAGACCTCCAGCTCTGAGTATAACCAGAACTTTCTTTATTGGTTTGCAATACTCTGGGCCTTGGGGCGCCTGCGTGGCTCAGTCGCTTAAGTGCCCGACTCCTGACTTCAGCTCAGGTCGTGATCTCCCGCTTGGTGGGATAGAGCTCTGCCTCAGGGAGTGCGCTGATGGCGTGGAGCCTGCTTGGGATTCTCTCTCTCCCTCTGCCTCTCTCTCTCCCTCTCTCTCTCTCAAAATAAATAAACATTTTTAAGAGATACACTGGGCCCTGACTGGCTAATAGGAGAGCAGACATACCAAAGGGTGACTGAAATCTTTGTAGATAGCATGAGTTTTGCCACTTGCAGAGTTAACAGTCAAGATCCTGTCACCTGGGCAGTTCCTTCTTTCCCAGGGCTGGGTGTGGCCTTGGAGAAGGCCAGTCTCCTTCCGCCTCGGCTGTGGCTGCAGCACCTTGCCTTGCAAATGTGTCCCCATAACTGGAGTGGGAAGGGGTTTAGCAGGGATCTCAGCTGTGGGAATGGCTGTCCAGGCCCTGAATTTTAGTAACAGGGAGAAAGTCGCCCAGGGTGGGACGTGTGTCTTGACTCCCATGGTTCAGTCCCCAAGTCCGTCTGAACCCACTTCTCTGGACCCTGAGGTGCCCACAGCCTCCAAGGACCCTGGCTTACACTGTCCCCAGCCCGCAGTGTCCCCGGCCTGTAGTGTCCCAGTCCCCAGCCCTCCTGGTTCTCAGCCCGTCAGCCCTGCAGGGGGAGCTCCCTCCTTGAAGGTAGAAGCTTTGGGAAAAGGTCAAGAGCTCAGCCAGGCCTTGCACCACCTCAGGCTCTCAGGGCTTTGTCTCTGCTGTGTCCTTTCAAAGAGCACACACTTCACCTAATTAATTTTTAATATTGCAACCTTACCTACTGCCATTTCAATAAAGGACCATGGCCAAACAACCTTTACAGGTAATAACTTTATCAGATAAAGTTGACTCATTTTCCTGTAAAGTTCAATTGTCAAATTCTATTGCAGCTCAAGGTTTTAAAATAGATTTTTTAATGGCCTCCTAGTTGTTTTTCCCTCTTACCTTGTGGAAAACTGCCTTGCATGGAAAGGAAAGTTCCAGAAGAACTTCCCCACATGAGGTGTTTACACAGCAGCAAGGGTCTGACCCTTCCATGTGCCAGGCCTGGCGCTAACCCCTGAGCCTCTGAATGGAAGAACGTGAAAATGGAAGATGTTAACCTCACGCCGAGATAACCATCACCATTTGGAAATCGTGTATTAGAAATTACAATGACCAGTGCTTATGGTGTTTATTTCTATAACTATATAAAAGGAGGAAACCCTCCAGTCCCAACCAATGTTGTTTATTCAGACCTAATACATTGAAACACTTCAAATTTGGAAATAATTGCATTGATGTAATCATTCTGTAAATATTTTTTTGAACACCTGCCTTGTGTAGTGGCACATCTTTGGGCAGTAGGGTAGTTTGTCCTTGACCCACAGGATCACAGGTTCCAGCACATTCCTGACCCCCAGTGGGAACCAGCTCAGCCCTACAAGACTAATGGCAAGACCCTCACCCCCTCCTTACATCATGTGTCTGAAGTCAAACTCAGGTGCCCCTACCAGCCCCCATCTGCCAATTGTGTAGTCATTTCCTCTCTCAGTGTTAGGATTTCACATATGACCAGGATTTTCCTTCATGGGAGATCAACTGTAATTCAGCTTTTCCCTGCACTCCTGCTCTCTATATCTAGAGAATTCTTCATGTTCTCTCTTCCTTCTGTAATTTCGGCCCCTCCCATCACTCCAACACTTACCCTGCTACCAGGGTCATTGCAGGGACCCTTTAACTAGACCCACCTCATCCTTATTCCTCCAGCTCTCCTCCCTGCCCACGCCCACCCCTCTCCCCTTACTTCTTAATTCAGTCTATCCAACGTGCTGCAGTCCACTTGATCCCCTTTGATCATCAGGTTTAACGTCAACAGATTTAGGACCATTTACAACATGGCACCAACACTTATTTTTATCTTCCTTTCCTCACTCTTCCTTCCACCAAACCTCTGCTTCAGGCTCATTGATGAATCTGTGGCCCTTACAATATGCCAGGTGTTTCAGCCTGTTCTCTAGACTTTGGTGCCTTTCTCCTCCCATTATTTTTACACTTAATCTTGTTCACACTTCAAAAGTTTATCCATCTTGAATAACCTTTATTTTCCAGCCCTCCATTGTCGTCCTTTTCTCACCTCTACATGATTGTCTGCCCCATTAACAGGCCTTTTCAGTCATGCCCTTGTGTTTTTGTAGCTTCTGTAGAACTGCAGAGGAGAGTTCTGCATCACTGTGTGGTCTCAGACTGTCCTGTTTCCATCCAGGGCTGTGAAACTTAGTCTCCACTCATCATCATCACCGATTTATGCTGCTTCATTAGCTTAGCATACATTTATTAGGCATTTATTGTGGGATAGTCACTCTGCTAGGTACTGGAGTTAAGAGTAAACACAGCAGATGCCCTGGTCCCAGGACACTCACAATGTAGTAACGACCACTCATATAAAAATAGGGTACAACTCAGTGAGGAAACAATTTAGCCAGGTGCTGTGGGTCTGGCTTGGGTCTGATACATCTACATTTAAATCTCTGAGCAGAGATCATTTATTATTTCTACCTCACTTAGTATGTGTGCAACGGTCCTTCCTCTGTAAGGTGAAATTAACAATACCTCTATTATAGGAAGGTTGTGAGGATGAATGTGATAATCTTAGCCCAGCACCTGGCATTGTGTACAAACACAACAGCCGGTCCAGATTGTTACTATAACTCAGCCCAGGCACCAGGGAAACTGTCTGGGAGGGAGGCAGGGGATGTTTCCCATGTGACGATGGAGCCATTAGGGCAACAGGGTAAGATTTGAAGACTTAAGTACGCTGCTTTTCTCCATTGCAATTCTGAAAAAAAAAATGTTGCTTGATGGAAGGATTTGATATAAAATATAAGAAAGAAAAAATGATGAATCAAAATTCAATTTCCGAACATTCAGTGTGCTGGGGCATCTGGGTGGCTCAGTTGGTTGAGTGTCTGACTCTTGATTTTGGCTCAGGTCATGATCTTAGTTTCGTGAGAGCTCTGACAATGCAGAGACTGCTTGGGATTCTTTCTCTCTCTCTCTCTCTCTCTGCCTTCCTCCACTTGCACTCTCTCTGTCTCTCTCAAAATAAATAAACTTAAAAAAAAGAAGGGAATTTTCCAAATCTCTGTGAAACTCCCCTTAGAAATATTAAGGAGTAAACTTGGATAATCCAATATACAGAACGTCCCTCTAGTTTGAAAACATACTGTTCTTCCCTCTTATGAGAGTAGAAGTCAAAGAGAAGTCTATGGTTCTCTGGCCAAGGAGTTGTAGAAAAGAGAAGGAGAGAAAGGGGTATCAATTCTGTTTCTCTCACACCTGGAAAGACCAGGCAGGGAAGCCCCTCCTCCAGTGCTACATAATATGTGCGTCCAATATCCTGTATCCTAGATCCTGGACTTCTGTAAGACAGAGAAATGGCAGGGCCGGGGCGGGGGGGCAGCCCTCAGAGACTGAGCACTTTCTGTCTGAACTAATTAATGAGCTAATTAAGTTGTTGATAAGATGAAGATTTAAGCCTTTTGGTCACAGATTAAATCTTTTGGGTATGAAGCTTAACGGGACCACAGAGTACGCTATGGACAAAGAAAAATTAACATTTTTTGCCACATATTTTTCTTACTGGAATTTGTACCGTCACTCCACAGGCAGACAGAGGTGAAAAATAGCATGATGCGTATCGGAAAACCATCAAAGGCAGGAGTGAGGCTGGTTGCGTCATCTCACACGGTCAAGTCAAATGTGTAAATCCTTAAGCGGCGACGAGAAGAGATTTACTGAGAATATGTGCTTTGGGCACCCAAATGTTGTGCTGAGTTGTATTTATGTTTATTTTACAACTTCTGTTGGCAATCCTAAAGTAAGAAAATAGGTTCCCGTGTCGTCCTATCATGATTTGTCTCTTTTCTAATATTTTGCTTGATATTTTGTTTCTAGCCTGATGTATTTGAAGGCCAAGAGCACACTCATGCACCATTTGATGGGAACACAAGTTATAAGAAGGAAAGAGATAATTGTTCCCAAAGTTGGAGCCCTACCTCACACCACACATAAAATGAATCAAAAACCTAAATGGAAAATCTAAAACTATAAAACCTCTAGCAAAAGTATAACAGTAAATAGTTGTGACCTTACACCAGGCAGTCTTAGATATTACATCAAACCCACAAGAAACAAGAGAAAAAAAATAGCTAAGTTAGACTTCATCAAAATTAAAAAACTTTGTGCTACAAATGACACCATTAAGAAAGTGAACAAACAATACAAAGAATGGGAGAATTACTTGCAAAACATATATCTATCTAATAAGGACTTATACACAGAATATATAAAGAGCTCTTACAACTCAATAAAAGAGGCAAATGACTCATGTATACATAGGCAAATGATCTACATAGTTATTTCTTCGAGGAATTTATACAAATAGTCAATAAGCACATGAAAAATGCTCGATGTTATTAGTCAACTGAGAAATATGACCAAAATCACAATTGAGTATTATATCACTCCCACTTGGATGCGGCAACACAAAACAAAACAACACAGACAATATCGAGTATTGATGAGGATGTGGAAAAACTGGGATTTTCCTACAAGGCTGGTGGAAATGTAAAATGTTGAAGCTACTCAGGGATATAGTCTGGAAGTTCCTCAAAAACATAAATAGAGTTACCATATGACCCAAAGTTTCACTTCTAAATACATACCCAAGAGAAATGAAATATATGTTCACACAAAAATTTGTACGTGTAAGTTAACAGCAGGATTACTTAGAAGTGCCAAGAAATGGAAGAAACCCAAATGCCCATCAAGTGCTAAGTGTAAAACTCAAATGTGGTAAATTCATAGAAAAGAATATCTTTCTGCAATAAAAAGAAATGAAGTCCTATGTATCTTCCAGCACGGATGAACTTTGAAAACATGCGAAGTGAAAAAACCCATAAGGCACAAGACATACTGCTCACCCTATGATTTTCATGCCTGTAGCATGATGGCCATTTCAGCCACAATCGATGATCAAATGGCATTATCGGTTTAGTTTTTACTTAACTGTGAGAACAAAGTACAACAGCAGACAAGATAAAGACTGCATTTGAATGCAGAGTGTGCAGATGGAAATAAAGAGGCAATGAAAGAAAGTCAAATTTTTCTCAGGACAATTGATCCTTTCTTAATTTAATTTAAAACAATGCCTACAGCTATGCTGATTTCTTATTATTCTGAATTTGAAACTCTCTCTTCCTCTAAATTTATCTTTGTGGATAAAACCTATAATTACTGGTTTTAATCCAAAAGCAATTGGGTCATACATTTTCATGAAAATCAAAGCAGAGTAAAATGACCACATTACAAAAATCTTTAATAGACAGGCGCAAGCTATCTTTTCTAAACTTTAGATATGAAGAAAAGGAACTTAGTGCAGGCATAAATGTTCGTATTTCCATGGACACCAGTCCACAAAACCTATTTGTCTAAATCAAATTGAATGACGGGCATGAGAGGTGTTCTTAATAAGCAGGCACAGAGTGAATTGAATTATCTATTCTGGATTTCCCATGAATATTTCTCATGGTATGTGGTCATGTCACCTTTATAGAGGTTAATAAAAAATTAAAGGGCTGGCCTCTGAAGCGTGAATCAGAGCAAAAGTCAGGTGCAGCAAGAAAATAATTCTGGGCAACTCAGGACACAGCAACTCCAAAGAAACGTTACTGGATTCTCAAGAGTGCATTCGCGTGGTGCACGTTCTATATTTGGCTTTCCCTAGCGTGAGCCCTTGGAAAGATACCAGCCACTCCGTCAACCTAGTGTCTCAGGTCCCCACGTTGAACAGTGGGCACAACTTCCCCAAGAGAACGTTCTCCAGCTCCTGGGACTGTCGGCATCCATTACCATGTCTTGGTGCCACACTTAGAAGGGGAAAGAAGGTGGCTGACATTGGCCTCCTTAAAATACCTGAAAAGTAACCACTTTTGGGGCTCATTTTGTAATTAAAGTCCCCCCACTTCTACCAAATTTACCCCAAATGGCAAATACATAAACTCCGTTTCTTTCTGCTTCTTCATTACAAACATTATTTTTAAAAATGTTTCTTTCAAAACCTCAACAGTCTTTTCTCTAGTTTTCTGCAATCTTGCATCCATAATAAGTAGTTAGTCCGCGTTCCACTCTTACACATTTTCTTGGGTCTGGATCATCCCTCCCTATGCCCTTGAAATGACTTCCCTTCTTTCATTTTTCCTCTTTTATTTCCCAGGTCTTAAGTTGCCTTTACCTTCTGATTCTTAACTCTGAATGGCCTCAATGGGAACCATATTGTGACAGTTAATGTGTCGACCTGGCGGGGCCCTGGTGCCCAGATTTTTGGCCCAACGGTAAGTATTGTGGATGTTTCTGCGAAGTTTTTTGTTTCTGTTTTTGTTTTTGTTTCGTGATACTAACATTTGAATCACTGGACTTTGAGTAGAGTAGGTTACTCTCAGTGAAATGGTGGGCTTTGTCAAATCAGTTGAACAATTTAAGAGAACAAAGACTGACTTTCCCAACCAAGAAGGAATTCTATTAATATAAGGCCTTTTGGAATTGACCTGAAACTTTTTCGGAGTCTCCAACCTGCAGGCTTGCCAAATATATTTTGGACTCTCCATGACAGAGTGAGCCAATTCCTAGAATAAATCTATCTACTATCTATCTATCTATCTATCTACTATCTATTGTCTATCTATCTATCTATCTATCTATCATCATCTATCTACTATCTATCTATTGTCTGTCTATCTATCTATCTATCTATCTATCTACTATCTATTGTCTATCTATCTATCTATCTATCTATCATCATCTATCTACTATCTATCTATTGTCTATCTATCTATCTATCTATCTATCTATCTATCTATCTATCTATCATCTATCTACTATCTATCTATTGTCTATCTTCTATCTATCTATCTATCTATCTATCTATCTATCTATCATCTATCTATCTATCTGTCTATCCATCATCATCATCTATCTATATCTATCATCTATCTACTCTCTATCTATCTATCTATCTATCTGTCTATCATCTATCTACTATCTATCTATCTATCTATCATCTATCTATCATCTAACTATCTATTCATCTATCATCTATCTATCTACCCATCCTGTTTCTCTGGGAAATCCTGACAAATACATGTATGTATTGTGTTTTCCTCCCTGTTTATCCTGTCTCTACCTCCTTCAATATCTCTGAGCCCTTAATGCCTCACTTTCTCTCGGAGCCTGGGAAATGCCGTCTCCCTGGGAGGCTGCAGAAACCAGGCCACACGTTCACTATTCCTGCCCAGGAACCTGCTTCTTCCTGCTGTTTTTCATGACACCTGCCCATCTCTAGCTTGACTCCTTCTCCTGCGCTTCCCTCTCCACTTCTGCCCCCTGGAATCTGTGTTCTTTATCTATTCCACTCCCCAGGTACTGTCCCTGGTGTGGGGCACATGGAGTTCAGTTCATTCTGGTCGGTACCAATTTAGGTCCACCTGAAACCAGCCCAGGTAGGTATTTGCTGTGAACTCTTCGACTTTGCTTGCGTCCTGCTTGCTTAGGGGTTAGTGCCAGCTACCTCCTGCTTCATAAGTCACTCATTGGGTCCTCATGCTCCTCCCCCATGACACTGTTCTGAAAAAGTCACGCTGCATGAGTGGTTTCCCAACCTGTTTCTCCAGCGTGTCCTTGGCGGTGGGCTGTAAGGGCCCTGGTGCTCCTCTGTTTCCACGTGGAAGCGTATAAAATGACACTTCCGTGCTCTGCTTTGCAGCAAGTTATATTTTACACACTTCCCAGCCAAATCCCATGGTGATCCTGGACCTGCTCATTCTTCCCAGCCTGAGCCTTTTCTACAGCCACGATCTCAGCACTGGGGCGGGTGAGGCTTTCAGGCATCGATAACGGAACCCCCACTGACATTTCCCCAGTTTGGGATCCTAATTATCCCCGAAGCCTCCCCCTTAATATTGGTTTCTTTGCAGACACACAAATCTCAGCTCAGATACCTTGTGCCCAGGAATAAGATTCATGGTAATTAGGTTCTTAGGGATTAATTAATCCAACTGATAATTCTTGGAAGCTGGCCTCGTGTTTGTCTGCAAACTCCCCAGCCCGTGCCAGGAAACGTTTCCCTGCTGCTTCCCAGCCCCTCCTGTCTCCTGCACGTTTGGGAGAGAATCCGACACACAAAGGGCAGCATCCACTTTCTTCTCTGTTTGCTCTCCGTGCTCCGTGTTTTACCGTCCGGCGTCCACGCTTCTTCCTGGCACCCTCGCCATTCACTGCTCCAGTTGGCATAGCCATCCCCATGGTCAATGCTGGGGAGAGGGTCTCTCGGTGTGTGGCTCCAAATGTCACAGCCGTGTTCCCCATGTCGTCACCAGCTCCGCAGAGCCTCCCAGCAGCCTCCACGGCACACAATCACCTGGCAGCTGGGGACCGCAAGGGACCGAAGCGACAGCATCTGAAGGATATTTCAAAACGAAGATGCTGAAACATGATTCTGAGGGGGAGGCTTCTCTCTCTGAGGGAGAGGCTGTTGTCCTGGGGGGCAGTGGTGGGCCGGGGCTGACCAATGACAGCTCAGCGCTGATTGTTCAACATCCAAGAAGTTGGCAAGCTGGCTGTGACGTCACAGACCTCAGGTCCTATCCACCCAAGCCTTAGATGGGGTCATCAGCTGTAGCGACCACCCCCACCCAAACACACACTGTTGTGATCACATGGTCTGAAAGCCTGTTTACTGGCGAAACTGCCTTAGCTGAGTGACCGTGACCACCCCAGAGGCAGAAATCCCATTTTCTTTGCCTTTAAATGTGCACAGCCTTACTCTATGTCTGCATCTCACAGACCCTCATTAAGTGTTTCATCAAAAGCAGGGCGCCTGGGCGGCTCAGTCGGTTGAGCATCTGACTCTTGGTTTCCGCTCAGGTCACGATCTCACGGTTCGTGGGTTTGAGCCCCATGTCGGGCTCTGTGCCGACAGCGTGGAGCCTGCTTGGGATTCTCTCTCTCCCTCTCTCTCTGCCCCCACCTCTCTCAGAATAAATAAATAAAAAAAAATCTCATCGATGAAGAAGCATATAAAAACATAAGAAGAGAAAAAAAATGGTAGCAACGGAGCCCCTCATGCTGGGAAACAAGGAAAGACTGAGGAAATTCCAAGGGCACCTGTGAGCCCCAGCAACCCTAATGCAGGGAGAGCAATGGCTACTTCATCAGGAAAGAGGAGGAGAAACCTCCTGCAGGTTGGAAGAACCCGGCCCGTCTCTGCAACCAGGGAGGGACAGACTTCACCCAGTTTCAAGCTTCTTGCATGAGAAGAAATTGTGGGCTAAGTGAGGTTCATCTTAATCTGTCTGAAGTTGCTTTTATATCAGTTACACATGTTTAATTTAAGTGAGTCGGCCACCTTAAATTTCTTAATGTCTGCAAGCAAAATGTATCATCAAGCAGGCCCATTTTGTTAAATGTAACTGGTTGCAAATTGATGGCAACTTTCAACTGTCTGGCCACACGCTCCTAGGTATTGACCACATCTTGTTGGGCAGGTCTACCTGTGACATTACCTGTAGCCTGAGTGCACGATGGCCGGGGCGGGCCCGGGGTAGAGTGGTATCCTATCTGTGTAACTCTTTATCCCCCAGAAGTTTCCTAGTTTTGTCTACGACTGCATCCTCCTTGGCTTACCACCTCTTGCCCTATCTGTACACCTGCTGTGCTGGGCTCCATTCCCTCTACAGGCTCTTAACTTCCACGGCCTGCCTCCCCCCTCCGCCCCCCACCGCACACATGCTCCGACTGGCTTGCTGATAGCTGGTATTCAGATGATCAATGCAAATTCTAGAAAAATTGGCATCACTATGTCCATTCAGTAGATGATAAAACTGAAGCAAAGACTCACCTCACTACCTATAGGCAGTCAGCGACAAAACCAGAAATGTTACTTTTAATCCTTCTACTCTGACACCTGTTTGTCGCCAGGTGCCTGCACGTCTCTCCATCCGGGCTACTAAGCTGGAACCTTGCAGGACAAAGTCCCTCTCTCTCGACGCCGAGTGGATGGCAAGAGAATCATTACTTCTTCAAAGTGACGCAAAACCCGTATGCCTACGTTGCTCAAGACCAGCCTTTGAAATAAATGAATTATAATTGTCTCTGTCTTTCTGGTCTGGAATGGCCAAAGACCATGAGACGATTTTGTGAGAATATTTTTAAACATCAGATATATCGGTATTTGTTATTCATCTTATGAAGGATTCCCTGTGGCTTCTCTCCAGCTCTTACAGCTGTCTTTAACTGGATTGCGTATTTGGAACTAAATTATCATTGAGCAACGAGTTAGACTGATTATGATTTTTCACAACTGCATCTGAACAAAAATCAATTTGTACTCCACTGACTATGGATGCGTACAAATGAATGGAGGCCAACCAGGGCCAGCCTAAGGCTGGGACCTCCTATTGGCGGAGTCCCACCTGCTTTTTAAGGTTGTATATTTTCTGCAAAGACCAAGGGATTTGGAGGTATAGTCTGTGGTTCAAAACAAAAATTTACATTAATGCATAGATTTGGGGATAGAAGATCTAAATCTTCTAAATAAATGGTAAACACAAATAGGCACACACATACAGTCTTGTGTACATAACTTCAGGCGCACAGCCTCCCCCCCTACCACCCCCCCCACACACACACAGCCTCTCAGCTGGGTGCTTACACACGTATTCACATGCATAAACCCCATGCTGTTACACTGTGAAGGAACACTAAATTACAGTTATTATGAGAAACTAAAGAGAATACTAACAGTAATCCTCAAGTAGGACAACAATACTAAAACAGGCTAAATCTGAGTTCAGTGGGACCTCTCTGCCCTGGCTTTAATCCTAGTGGACAGGAACTTGGCAGGCCCAAGTTCATCTGGGAAGCTCTCACATTTATCTATAAGCCCCTCTGAAGACAAAACATAAATATGCCCTTTCCCTGCTTGTCCCTTTACCACAAATCTACATTTCACGTTAGAAAATAATCCGCCTTAATGGCTTCTCATGGGAGATATCTCTAGATTTATGCATTTATTGAGAGAGTAGGTCAAATGGAAATTTAATCTAATACACATTTAAGTGGAAAGAATAAGAACAGACACATTCATTATTTCTATTTATCTCCAAACCAGCTAGGCTGATGTTATTTTGAGATCTCTACAACTGAAGGTTTTTAAAAATATGAGTATGAAGTAAAATGGGGCTTGCATCATAATTTAATGTTCCTGCTAATGTGCTCCTTGATTCTAATCTTCTATAAATTCATTGCAATTAAGTGGTGGAATTATGTAATGTGATTTTGCCTGTCTCAATCCATTATCATTTGTCCACAAGAAGCTGTCTGGCAAATACCAAGAATGTATATCACTGACGGGCAAATAGATTTCCTTTCTCAGCGAAGTGTAATATGTCATTTAAATTCATTATCTGGGAATGTAAGATCACATTAAATATATAGAAAATAGTCTTCCTGGTCAGAAGCAGCTGAATTTTCACTCTCAAAATATGTCGAATCCCTACCACAATAACACTTTCTTTATCTTGAAAAGCAGAAAAAAGGTGCCAGTTTTATCAGATTCACCCCCTTGTATTGGTTAGACCCTAGTGTATGTCCTCCATTTGTCCACAAATCTCTAGAATTGAAACCAATAAAGCAGGCCACGCTGTTCCCTCTTTGTATCACATTCGGCTGGACTTTGGGCCCCTTTCTCCTGCCCCTCTCTTTGCCATGAGCACCAACCTCCCAGAGACCATTAAACCCCAATACCTTACCAGTTCTGAAAGCAGGTAAGTCAGCTCTTCAACATACCAGACTTCCATTCAGGCTACTTCTCTTCAGTTCTAGAATGCTCACGTGGAAAGAGACTTTTACAAAATCTGTCCACGGTCTTATTTACCACAGAAGAACACGGAGACCAAGAATTGGTAAAAGACTCGCTCCTGTGTGGAAACACAGCAGTGTTGAGTATTTAGCATAATTTTCTTTCTTGGGCCTCCTCTTTATGGCTTAACTGACCAGCACATTCTACCTGTCCTTTGCCATTGTCCCTGCTGAATAGATAATCAGTGCAAACCTTTCCACCTGAGGGCTGCCTACCTTGGGGAAGACCTCTGTGATCTCAGAGCGCGGTGACCAGTGGCACAGGGGACCTCTCAGCAGCCAGGGCTTGGGGCTGACCTTCCCCACGACACCCCGGACTCAGCTCACTCTGTCGTCTGCCCATCTGGAGCAGTTCCCATGCCTTGTTGGCCAGTCACCATCCCCAGTGACACCCCCAAAGGGACACTCACACAAGCGTCTTGCTGAGGCCCCTGCTCACAGCTGCAGGCTTACAGCCATCTTTTGCAAACCAAGGCTTCTCAAAGGAACCCCTTCAAAACTCTCCGCAACTAAACAAATGAGAGACACAGGCACAACAGGCTCTCATCCCATTTCTTCATTCAGAGAATAATTATTGAGCAACTGCTGTATGCCGGGACTGGATTAGGCTCTGGGGATGGGCATGGTGGTGAACGGGACAGACAACAGTCTTGCTGTCATAGGGGCATGGAGGCAGCAGGTCACAAACTAGTCATTAAATAACAAACAGTATAATTGCAGGGGTTGTACGTTTCTGGAGGAAACCGTCAAGGTGAGGGAAGAAAGACTGACGGAGAAGACCCTGCATTTGGTGGAAATTTCTCCAACTGCAGCCACTCTCACTTTTGCTCATGAATCTCCTACCACAGTGGCCTCCATTGAGAACCTCAAATCCCCAAGGTCACGGCTGCCGGAGGGCTTTTGCTCTGTTTCTCATTTCCACAGTGCTCCCCAGAAATCTCAAGGTCAGTTCTTCCTAATTTGGTTCTCAGGTTCCACGTGATCTCCTCAGAGAGCTGGGCCTCTGCTTCTCCACCCAGGTGCCCCTTGAGATCGAATCTTGATAGCTTCTCTTCCCAGTTTCTGTCAAGATGTTTTAAAAAATTAACTACTATTTGGGGCACCTGGTGGCTCAGTCTGTTGTGCAACAGACTCTCGATTTCAGCTCAGGTCATGATCTCTTGGTTGGTGAGAGAGAGAGAGCCCCATGTGGGGCTCTGTGCTGACAGTGTGAAACCTGCTTGCGATTCTCTCTCTCCCTCTCTCTCTCTGCTCCTCCCCATCTCTCTCTCTCTCTCTTTCTCTCAAAATAAATAAATAAACATTAAAAAATGAACTTTTATCTATTTCTAGTTTAAACTAGAATTTCAGCCAAGTTTGGATTAAAGATACTGAGATCTTATAATTTATTTTTGGACCACTAAGAACCATTAAAGAAACAGGGTGATGTTGTTATCCGGTCACGTTGAAGGGGAGCAGAGCCTACAACCCAGCCACTCTCCTAAGTAGATACCCTGGCAGACTTTGTACCCATGCACAGGACTCATGCACAAGTTCATATGGGCACTGGGGAGGCAAAACCAAACAAAAATGGCAAATGACCTAAATTATCAGTCAAATAGAAAAAAAACTTTAGCATTTATTTCTTCATGTACAAAATTCTGTAGAGGAGTTGTTAAAGGTAGCTATACACATCAACGTGAATAATGTCACAAATGCAGTACAGAACGAATAAAGCAAATCCCAAAAGAATATGTGTGTAAAATTCAAAAACCTTCAAAACATTGTATTTAGCTATATAAACCTACACAGATACATATTTTATGTGACTACCATGTACTGAAAATTAAACAGCAACAAAAAGACACACACACACACACACACACACACACACACACACACACACATAAAATTCAGGATGGTGGCTCCCTCTGGAGGCAGGAAGCTGGATAAGATTGGGGAGGTATACAGAGAGGGCACATATTCCATATTGTGTCGTGCGGATGGTATGTGAGCCTGTGCTGTGTTATTGCATTATTTGCATATTTAATTTATAGAAATTATTTTTATTTAGGAAACATTTCACAATGAAAATGGGAACTGGAAAAAGAGAAACCGGCATAAGAGCTTTGAGAATACAAAATGCTGAGTTAACCCTTAAATTTGTGTAGCTAGATAAGGATATACAGAGACTGCATGTATCAGCTCTCATAACAAAATACATTAAATCTCTAGCTTCTCTATATCTGGTCTTTGGTTCATGTTGTTAATTAATTAATTTTTTAAAAACTTATTATTTTTTTTAAATCCTGTTTTTATTGTAACTTTTCGGTGTAAAAGCAATATTTTCTTTTAAATTGGGGTATCTTTGACATAGAATACTTTATTAGCTTCAGGGGTAAAACATGATTTATTATTTGTACACATTGCGATCTGATCACCCCAGTAGGTCTAATTAACATCTGTCACCACAGAGAGTTAAAATTTTTTTTCTTGTGTTGAGACCTTGTAAGATTTACTCCCATAGCAACTTTGAAATATGCAATAGAGTATAATCAACTCTAGTCACCATACTGTACACTATACTGCCATGACTTAGTTATAACTGGAAGCTTGTACCTTCACCCACTTCACCCACCCTGTTACCCCCTTGCCTCTGGACACCACCTTGTTCGCTGTATCTCTGATTCTTTATTAGAATTTTTAAGTCTTAGATCATATGATAGTTATCATTCTGTCTTATTTCACATAGCATAATGTCCTCAAGGCCCATCCATGTTGTCATAAATGGCAAATTCCATTAACTTATGGCTGAATAATATTCCATTAAATATATACACTATATTTTCTTTATCTTTCATCCATGTATCTTCTTATTAATGTTGAATTCTTTCTATATTTATAACCAAAAAGGTGAAGAAATTGCCTGTAATATTGTAGTGTTAGTTTTAGTATTTTTTAAAAGTTTACTGATTTAATTTTAGAGAGGAGAGAAAGCAGGGGAGGGGTAGAGAGAGACAGAGAGAGACAGAGAGAGAGAGAGAGAGAGAGAGACAGAGACAGAGAGAGAGGGAATCCAAAGCAGGCTCTGCACTGTGGACACAGATCCCGATGTGGGGCTCCATACCCTGAATTGGGAGATCCAGACTGAGCCAAAAGCAAGAGTAGGAGGCTTAACCGACTGAGCCATCCAGGCACCCCTTATTTCAGTATTTCTAAAAACTGCGTTGAAGACTAGAATCGTTGACTTGTAACTTCAAGGTTATGGTGTAATTTTGCAAAAACCTTTATCACAGAAAAGTGTATTTGTTCTCTTAAATGTATAAACTGCTTTGCTTTTGAGTTCATTTTGATCACCAACCTTCTAATTAAGTGGAGAGAATGGTTTCTCCACTCTAGTTAAAATGAATTCAATTAGCGTATTAACAGGCTTTCATATCTTTCAAAAATTTAGTTTTCAGAAATAAATAACTGGCTATATCAGACTACCTGCAAAGTAAGTGCTACTCTTGATCCTCTAGAGCTCATATCCAATATTTTCATGTTTATGTACTAGATTAGTTTCTTCTTGCCACCCCTCATTGGATGTAGGCATCATGAGAGGAAGCTTCTCCTACAACAAACTCTTCAAATAGCATCTAGCACCTGATAAACACCAGAATGAAAATCTCTTCAGTGATTTTCTAGGCACTGGGAATATCTCAAGGGAGTCAAGTAAAACCCAAGTCTGTGCTTGTCAAACACAGACATTAAAAAAAAAAAAAAAACATTATCGATGCTGAAGTTTCAATGAATTCCCTGGTTCCTCTTGATCTTCCCCCTATGAGTAAAGGATGATGTTTCTGATATTCTTCATCTGAAGAACTGTAATTTTTCTATTAACTTTCTTTTTTTTTAGTTTATTTATTTATTTATTTATTTTGAGAGAGAAAGACAGAGACAGAGAGAGAGGGCGAAGGAGACTTCCAAGCAGGCCCAACACTATCAGCAAGGAGCCCTACACAGGGCTTGGACTCATGCACTGTGAGATCATGACCTGAGAAGAAATCAAGAGTCAGGTTCCCAACTGACAGAGCCACCCACACACCCCAATAACCACTAACTTTCTGAAGGGTCAATGACCATTATCACTGAGGCCAAATATCAAGCAGTATATTTTCATAGATATTGCTACAGTGAGCCTACCCTCCTCACAAGTTATCTTATCAATATTTTCCCATACATTTCTACTGATTTTCCTTGTGTGAATGCTTTCTGATTCTTTGTTACCAGGTTCAGAGGGGTCAGCACTAGCTCTTGAGTCACACCCGCGCTTGGAAGGTCTACCTTGCTTAGCCCTCAGTTCAGAAGCTAACCAATGAATGACCCGTGAGAGCTTTGAGAGAAAGAAGCAGAAGCTACCAGGGGTAAGAGAAATCACAAAGGACTCCCCCAAAGGACATTAAAATAAATCAAAATAGACATTCCAAAATGCTTTTGGCAGACAAAATGGAAGGCGTTGCCATGGCTGAGCACAGCAGCTGGCCCTGGGGCTTTGAAGTCACTGAACAGGTAAATGAGCAGAAGGTGGATGGAAATTGTCACTACAGAAAGGGCTGAGCTATTGAAATGGCAAGTTTAGAAGGGTCCGGGATGAGAAAGCAGATATTGGATAGACAGTCATAAAACTGGCTAATGTCTACAATATGGTAAGTTTGGACACATGTGTACAACATTACCACAATCAAGGTAATAAATGTATCATGGGTCTATGCATGTGTCCACACTCTCCAAAATGTATACATTAACTACATGCACATTTTTTTTTGTATTCAACTGTATACCTCAAAGAAGCTGTGCAAAAGAGATTTGGATAAAAAGAACCTTCTTTACAATGAAAAAGACTCTACATTAATTATCATCCTCTTGGGGCGCCTGGGTGGCTCAGTCGGTTGGGTGTCCGACTTCAGCTCAGGTCACGATCTCACGGTTCGTGAGTTCGAGCCCCGCGTAGGGCTCTGGGCTGATGGCTCAGAGCCTGGATCCTGCTTCCGATTCTGTGTCTCCCTCTCTCTCTGCCCCTCCCCCGTTCATGCTGTGTGTCTCTCTGTCTCAAAAATAAATAAACGTTAAAAAAAATTAAAAAAAAAATTATCATCCTCTTTTCCCATTCATCAAGAATGACGGCAGGTTCGTCAAGAGTGACGGCATAGAGAGAAGGGAAGACTATGAGAGTCTTAATAACAAAGAGCTGAATTGAATATACTAATTGTTAAAGGTTAAATCGTTTGCCCTTAAATTTATATTTTGAAGTCCTAAACTTTAGTACCTCAGAATGTGATCTTATTTGGTATAGCATCTTTCCAGAATCAAGTTAAAATGAAGTCATTAGGACAGGCCCTAATCTAGAAATTGTTCCTTAGAAGAAGGGGAAAGTTGGGGCACCTGGGTGCCTCAGTCCATTAAGCGCTAGACGTCAGCTCAGGTCGTGATCTTGTTGTGCCTGGGTTCGAGCCCCACATCAGGCTCTGTGCTGATAGCTCAGAGCCTGGAGCTTGCTTTGGATTCTGTGTCTCCCTCTCCCTTTGCCCCCCCCCCCCCCCCGCTTGGGCTCTGTCTCTCTCTCTCTCAAAAATAAAAATAGACATTAAAATTTTTTTTTAAAAAGAAGGGGAAAGTTGATACAGGGAGAACCTCAGGTGAACAAGACGATGAACATCTGCTAGCCAGGGAGAGAGAGGACTGGAATAGATCCCTCACTCGCAACCCTCAGAAGGAATCTATTCTGCCCAAATCTTACATTTAGACCTCTAGTCTCCTGAAGTGTGAGACAAGAAAATTATATTGTTTAAGTCACTCGGTTGACAGTAGTACTTCAAAAACTAATACACCAGTAATATTTTTTGCAGAAGGAACTTTGCTTCATAAAATTACACTTGTATAGGTTGTGATTTAAAGGGGCTATAATGAATTTTGAAGTACTTACCAAGTTCACATTGTGATCATTCTCTAAATACTCACACCTAGCAAATTAGGAGGCTTGCAATTTTGAACTGGTATTTCAAACTTTTTTTTTTTCTGGATTATGTTGTTACAATCCCCCAAATGAAATACTTTGGTATAGACCTAACAAAATATGTATAAGATCTCTGTGAGGAAAACTACAAAACTCTGAGGCAAGAAATCAAAAGAGAATTAAATAAATGCAGAGATAGTCCATGTTAATGGATAGAGCTCGTGCTCACGCTCAGTATTGTCAAGATATGACGACTTGATCTATAGATTCAGGGCAATCCCAATCCAAATATTGGCAACAAATGGGTATCCTTGACAAATGGATTCTAAGGTTTATATGGAGAGGCAAAAGACTCAGAATAGATAATATAATGTTGAAGGAGAAGAACAGATTTGGAGAATTGACACTACTCAATTTCAAGACTTACTATAGAGCTACAATAATCAAGACAAATGATATTGGTGAAAGAATAGACAGATAGATTCCTGGAACAGAATAGAGAACCCAGAAATAGACCCAGGTAAATGTTGTCAGCTTGTCTTTGACAAAGGAAAACTAACTCAAAAGAGATCACAGTCTTAAATGTGATGCAAAAGAATAAAACTCCCAGAAGAGCACATAGGGTATGACATAGATTACCTTGAGTATGGCAAAGACTTTATAGGTACAACACCAAAGGCACGAGCCATGAAAAACTTACTTGGTAATCTGGACTTCATTAAAATTAAAAATAACGTCAAGAAAATGAGAAGATAAGCCACATTTAGGGAAAAAAAAAACACTGGCAAAAGACGTATCTGATAAAAGACTGCTGTCCAAAATATACAAAGAACTCCTAAAACTTCACAATAAGAAAAAAAATCGATGAAAAAATGGGCCAAAGATCTTAACAAACACTTCACCAAAGAAACAGAAGGCAAATAAGCATTTGAAAAACTGCTGCACCTTCTATGTCATCAGTGAAGTGAAAAATAAAACAATAAGATGCTACCACACACCTATTAGAATGGCCCAAATCCAGGGGCGCCTGGGCGGCTCAGTAGGTTGAGTGTCTGACTTTGGCTCAGGTCACGATCTCACAGCTTGTGAGTTCGAGCCCCGCGTCAGGCTCTGCACTGACAGCTTGGAGCCTGGAGCCTGCTTCAGATTCTGTGCCTCCCCCTCTCTCTGCCCCAACCCACTCGCATTCTGTCTCTGTCTCTGTCAAAAATAAATAAACATTAGAAAAAAAAAGAATGGCCCAAATCCAGAACACTGACAGCACCAAATGCTTGTGAGGATGTGGAGCAACAGGAACTCTCATTCGTTATTGGTGGACATGCAAATTGGTACCGTAACTTTGGAAAACATTTTGAAAGTTTCTTAAAAAACCACACATACTCTTATATGATTCAGAAATCACGCTTCTCGGTATTTACCCAAAGGACTTGAAAACTTGTGTCCACACACACATACCTATACTTGGATGTTTATAGTAGCTTTATTCATAATTGCCCAACTCGGAAGTAACCAAGATGTCCTTCAGTAGGTGAGTGGATAAATACACTGTAATTCATCCAGACAATGGAATATAAGTCAGCGCTAAAAAGAAATGGGTCATGAAAAGACAGAAGGAAACCTGAAATGCATAGTATTATGTGAGAGAAGGCAATCAGAAAAGGCTACTTCGTGTATGATTCCAACTATATGACACTCTGGAAAAGTTAAAACTATGGTGACAGGAGAGATACCAGTGGTTGCCAGGAGTTGGAGGAGGGTAGGAAGGACATGTAAGGAGAGCACAGAGGATTTTTAGGGCAGTGAAAATGCTCTGTGTGTTACCATCACGGTAGATACATGTCACTATACATTTGTCCAAACTCATGAATACACGACACCAGGAGTGAACCACAACGTAAACTATGGACTTTGATTGATTATGATGTATTAGTGTAAATTCATCAATGTATAACAAATGCACTTCTCTGGGGGAGAATGAGGGAGTTTATGCATTTGTGAGAGGAAGGGCATAGGGGAAATCTGTGCATATTCTCCCCACTTTTTCTGTGAAACTTACGCTGATCCAAAAGAGTAAATTCTTAACAAAAAAAATGCACTGAGAGGCTTGCTAAATTGTTTGTCAGTAAGAGTAAAACTGAATGGAATCACAGAAATTGTTTCCAAGTTGTGTTCTCAGTTCTTGTGACATTTGAAAATACCGTATTTCATATTTTGCCCTTTGTACTTGCAATATTATGGTCAGTACGGAGGTTATTCATGGTCATGGCCATCAAATTGGATGTCTATGAGAATTCCCTTATTTTACAGCTGGCATCTGTTTCTTCCATCTCTACAGTCTTGTTTGATAGAAATCCCTAATAGTAGCATTGGTTTCATCCACCATCTCTTGAACGCTTGCTTGTGCAAAAGGTTTTGTATACTTCCGTTGCTAATTTCTGCTTCACTCTTGCCATTTCAATGTCTAGGGAAAGCAGTTTGAACTCCTGCTTTTCAGGATGAAATGTAAAACCTGAATCTGCCAGAATCCCCACAGGTCCTCTGACAACAACCCAGTATACTTTTGCTTTGTGCAACTTTTATGTCTGACATATGTCGCCCACGCGTTAAAATACATAATGTAGGTACAGCAGCGGTCCTGCACCTGATATGTGGATTTTCATTCTGTGTTACTGCTACCCTTTATGTGTTTCAGAATATATAACACACAAGCCTAATTTTATTTGTCAGTAGCTACTAATTGTTTGCATTCTACTGTCTATGCCTATAATTAATTATTTGTTTCAATAAAGCATAAATATCCTAAAGGTAGTCACTTATATACAGAGACATTCTACATATTATTCAATCACTTTAGCACTGGGAATGGCTATTAATACACTGAAGTGACTAAATGGAAATATACTTGTATAGTAATTGGGGTTAATGTAAGATAGCATTAGATGCAAAGAACAAGCATGCTTAATGTAGTCCTACTTAAACAAATATGTGTGAATTTGCCTAGAAATATATTAATAGAGTGCATCTATTGGAAATGGAATTGGGGTGGTCTTTTCTATCTCTTTATGGTGTTTTGAATTAAGGAAGACATACCAAATCTACCATATACTATTTAGGGAACTCAACACTTAGAAGTTTTGCAGGGAAGTCAGCCCAAGAGAACAATCTCTTCTGCTAGGTTTTGAGAATTGTGATCTTTAGGATTCTTGCAACAGCTTCCTGGGATTATATAGTGTTCCTAGGTTTCTTTTTCTAGACATAAATGGTCTTCTTCAAAGAGATTTTTAGCTCAAGCATTTCAATAAATTTACTACAGCCATTTGAAAGCAAGTAAAACTCTTGAAAAGAGATCAACCTGCTGGAGTAGAGATGCCAGCCACGGAAGTCTAAACAGGGTTAGAACCTGCTCTTAACTACCACTACTTGTGAATTGTATTCCTTCACCTAGCACAGAGCAGCTCTCAGAGTAGATCTACACGTTTTATTTTATATTTGAGTCACATGAGTGTTCTATAAACTTCGTATCCTACTTAACACCATGCTGTCTGGTCGGCTGGAGCTATCCAACAGCACTGCGCTTTGGCTCAGGGTCTCCAGCTCTGCAGAACACTCTCCTTGCTCTGCTCTTACTTTGTGGTCACACCTGCCGGGAGGTAACAACCTGATTCTAGCCCCAGGGCCTCCTGAAAATCCTTTTATTATTCTGAGCCTCAGTGTCTATATTTGCACAATAGCACAACTATTTGATGGTAGTACAACTACGCCTTCCTAACACAACTATATTCATTAGATGCGTAATTCCCCTTTAAAGGTGAACATCTAAAGCCCTGAATGGAAATCTGCCTGATTCACTTGCAGAGCTGGGACTGAAGCCTCGCCCTCCTTCTTCCAACCAGGGGGGTTTTGTAGCGTGCCATCTTGGCCCCTGACTTCTTGTGGAATATTTGGTACACAGCATAGTTGGTATTCCTTAGGGTGTTACGGAACCAGGCTGGAACGCTGGCGGAAAAACCAAGCGGCACTGGGAGATCTTGGTGGATCGGAGATTTATTTAACACCGGCAGGCTCAGAGGAGACCATTTCTCCAAAGATCTGAGCCCCGAATGGGGGGGGGGTGTAATTTATAATTGCCAGCTTCCATATCTATGAGGGTTTTCACGCTCATGGCAAACAGGACGAGAAGAACCCAGAAGAGGGGTCTCCAACCTAGAGACCAGAGCTTGTTTTAGTCCCGCTGGCCATCTTATGGTGTAAAACTTTATTCATTTTCCCAGCAAGGGTACTATTCATGTTTTATAAAATGTTGGCGACAGATTTGATTGAGTCTCCTTAAGAGCAGGTATAAGGATCGGATGATGAATCCTACTCAGACAGACTGCCCCCCTTCCCCATGACACAATGAGCCAGACACTTGGGTAGAGTTTTCTCCCATTCTGTCTACATGTAAGCAGAGCAATTTTTACTGAAAGAAAACAGTGGCCACTTAGAACACAAGATGCGCTAGCTGTGACTTTCCAACAGTATGAATAAATAAATGCTTCCTATTTTCATGGCAGTGATGATGCTATAGGTCATTTCAGTAATCCATGCATTTATGAATCTTCGATTCTTTATACTAATGAAAGTCATGACTTTGCTTGATTTGCGTGGCCTTGCAGATATTCTCATGCGCATTGGCTCTTGATTATCCTAAATTTCTTTGGCTTTTGCTATCAGTCGCAAAACGCAGTGCGTTATCTTGTATTATTTTATCATTGATATGCATGGTTTGCCAGTTGACTTCTGTCTGAGTCTTATCACTGAAACTACACCAAAAATCTCTTCAGAAGCTTAAAGAGTCTAGAAAAACATTACTGTCTTCCACTGGTAAAAGCTTCTAAGCAAACCATCACCAATCTCACCATCTCACCTCGGTCACCCTTGAGGAGGATCGGGAAAAGCAGCCTGAATTTTCTTTATTGTAGTTCTTGTTCAGAAAATTCTTGGATTAATGCTAATAGAAGGCAACAAGCTCTTAGCAGAAGAAAATAAAGGATTGTTTCAGATCAGGTTACATAATATTCTGGGATAGGCTGAAACTATAATTAAGCCTAGATTTGCTGTTGGGCGGTGGGGGTGGAAATCGGCCCAATTTGGGCTTGTTTTGTTTTCCTTTATCAATACCGGTGACCAAGATTGACTTCCTTTTTCTTTCAGCTTGACCCAAGTTAGGTGTGATTTTTCCTGATTCCAGGTCTGACTTCCGTTTTCCTAAAGCATTTACATTCAAAGACTTGCAGTTGCGAATTATTTCTCTGATTCTTTGAGATGTAAACCTTTTTTTAAAGTCTTCTGCCAGTTTTGCAATGCAGGAACGCCTTTCTCAAGGACCTGGGACCAGATCCTTGAAACATAGTTCTGAAGGATCATGCCCCAGACCCTTCTCTAACAGCCTCCGTGAGAGGGGAGGAGCCTAATTTAGGCAGGCTCCTAGTCCCAAGTTGTCAAATTACCTCCTCTAGAAGATAGAAGGAAGTCTCCATTTTGTTGGGTGCTTTGGAACATTTCCCAGTTTCCCCCTCTCCCACCCTTCCCAGAGACAACAGCCCTCATGAACCCGGGCACTGTTTCTGGTGTCACTGGGAAAGAGGAGAAAGAGAGGCAGTCTGCAGACCAAGGTGACAGGGATGGGTCCTGAGCAATGTCCACACCCTGCTGGGTCAGAAGAGAGGGACCCACTGCCCTGGCAGAGGGCGGGCTCCAAGGTGGTGCCTCCCCCGCTGGCGTCCCTCTCTTGTCTGCTGTTCTCCAAGGACCCTTTGAGTTGAGAGATGTATTGGGAGGCTGTCCTTGCTGGAACAGCACCACCTAAAAACCTGCCCTGGGTCTGGGGCCTCGGGGTCCCCGTAGGGTCTAAGCAACCCCAATTCTTTGCAGGGGATCCCAGTGTCTCTGAAATAAACAAACGAACAAACAACAACAACAACAACAAAACAGCTCCTGTGAAGGTGTAGCTGGCTTCCTGTTGACTTGAATTTGGGCCAGTTGATTAATTAGGGACCAATGTTGAGATACTGTTCCTGGATTGACATCCAGTCGGGGATACTCTGCCTTTTAGAATGGATCTGAGGATGGGCCCAGATCCACAAAGTTCAGTTTAATACGTATCCTTATGTCCACCTTTGGATAATTCAAAACAATGGACAGCCTGCCCTTTGCCTGGAGGCAGAACCCTAGGGGAGGCCAAGTGCCATCCCACATTTGTCCCACAAGGGTGAGTTCTGGGAGGACCAGGCCGGGACCAGGTCCCCTTATGATCCCCTTATGACTTCCTGCCCCTAGGCCTCTGTTCATCAGTCCCAAGGGTCATCCTGGAGTCCTGGCCGGAGGGAGACAGCTCCTGTGTTGGCAACACTGTGGCTTCCTCCTTCACTGATCTATTTCCAAGGCCTTAACATTCATCTATCAAGTCCTTTGAAGTTCATCCACTGCAGGCATTGGTGTGAGTCACAAGACACAGCAGAAACACTTGAACAAAATTCTGTTTTTACAGCAGGATTTCCTGTTCTGTCCTCGGGATAAGCAGGGAAAGAAAAGAACTCTCACTTCCTCCGCTTTGTTGCCTCCACCGACCCCCCAGTGGGCATCTCTCACTTGTCTCCCCTCAACTCCATGGGACAATCTCTGCCCCAGTGAGAGTTTTTGGTGTCAGTTGATGAGGTTTTTGGGGTGACAGTGGGGTTCGAAGTGTCTAGAGCTGACAGCCAAGAAAGAATTCTAGAAGACATCTTTGGTGCAAAAAGGTGATTTTATTGAAGCAAGGGAACAGGACCTATGGGCAGGAAGAGCTGCCCCGGGACCATGAGGAGATACTGGTTTTATAATATGGAGCTGGGGGGAGGTAAAGTCCAGGGGAAGTTTCCAGTGAGATTTTCATATGCTAAGGAAGACTCCCAGGATACTGGAGGCCTAGCTATTGTCAAATTTGGGTTGTTTGCCCTCTAGCAAAGCATTAGCATTAAGACATAGGGAGTTCCTGGAGAAATGTTTTACTCTGCCAGCCTCAAATATCTACCAATGGGTTGCAGGTTATAAGGAAATTTCCTTTTATCTGCCATTTCCTTCTGCGTTTGTTCCCACATCACTATGGAGGGGTAATGGAGACTTAGGTCCTACAGGTCTATGATCTCAATCAGTTAACCATTTGTTTTTTCCCCTTTCCTTTGCTTTGGGGCAGCCAGGAGTGCTGAGGAATATCACATACATCCCACCTGGGGGTGGGGAGTGAGTGTTTGCAGCCTGTCAGTTTGCCTTATGCTCCCACGTCACCAGTGCTGTGCTCCCACTCTGGTTAACTCACACAAAGGAGAAATTTGTTATGACTCAGGGTGGCTGTGTAATCAGTTTTCAGAAGGTTCAGAGCCAGAGAACACAGGCGTCCTGGGAAATGAGACACATGGACAATACCTTCGGGGTACAGAGTTTCCAATATTTTATCCTTGATTCTCTCTCCCAGCCAAGATTCAAGTTACAAAAGAGAGAGATTCTGATGGGCTTAGTGTGGGTCACATGCTAGCTCCCTTGATGGGGCCAGGAGTCAGGGAGAAGGCAGTTTGATAGATATTCTCATTGTATATGGTTTGGGAGAAATGGGGTTATCAGTTCTTCCCAATTTGTCTTAAAATTATCTCCTTTTATTCCTAAAAGCCCTATATCCTAAGAAAGCTTTCGGTTTCATGAAAAGTGGAGAAAGTGGTCCACCCTAAGGAGGGCTTAGGAAGACTGAGGCATTGTTACAGAAGGCAGGGTGAATGTTGCACTGCCACGGCAGAATAAATTAGGTGTTTTTACTAGACATAATGGACAACCTTGGGCAAACCAAAAATGGCGAGTATTGACATCAACCCTTTTCGGTTTCAGTTTGAGTTTCTAGATTCTACTGGGCCACTAGAGTAGGAAATATGGGAGAGAATGAAAGCTCTAATATGTGGATCTGGTTTTCCATCCTTGTCTAGGAAGCCTGGAGTCCTTTTAAAGGAAGGGATTCATTAATTACACGGGAATGTCATGGCACTGTTATGGCCTCTTCCCTGGGATCTTTCACTATGATGTTTTTTCTGATTCCAAAACCAATGTTCTTCTGAAGCATGGGTTTGGGAAGGCAGGATGTACAAGTGGCATGTTGACCACATTATTCTGCCAGGGAATTCCGGCTATACAAGTTCTAGTTGAGCATTTATTCAATATAAAATTTTAAATAATTTTAAGTATTTTTTACATAAGGTGACTTTTAAAATAAATCACTTTTCAATCCGGAAATTTCCGTGCCTCTGCACAGATGGCCGAGCTCTAGACCTCACCTCTGGGGGCGTGTGGTTGAGTGGCCCAGGTCACAGAAGCAATTTCTCCTGGGGTCAGTTAACTTTGCTTCTCTCCGCAGCCACAGCCTGCACCTCCCACTCCCCACAAACCTCCCTCCACTGAGTCTTCAGGAGTCCAGAGGAAAGAGTTTCCACGGGTCGCTGAAAATCTGCCACCTCTCCTGGGGACTTTATAGAACTCTCATTCTCCTTAGCGTAGTCTGTGAATGTGGACCGCTCCATACGTCCGCTGCATAATTAAGTGTATTTCTACACCATGATTGATAGGTGACCAACGTCGAACGCTTCATCGACTCCACGTTTCATCCGAACCCATTTCACGTGTATCTCCTATTTCTGTGGAAATTTATATTCTAATAGGTACAATTGCAATAGCCATTTAAGTATTGGGGATACTTAAATACCTGAGCGCTGTTTTCATGAAGCCACATTTTTAAAAGCCACCTCTATGGTTTGTTTTCTTTTTCCTTTTTCAAGTTTTAACTTAAATTCCAGTTAGTTAGCATATGGTGTAATATTAGTTTCAAATGTGAAATTTAGTGATTCGTCCCTTACATACAACAGCAAGGGTTCATCATAACAAGTGCATTCCCTAACACCCACCACCCATCTAGCCCATCCCCCACCCACTTCTCTCCATCAACCTTCAGTTTGTTCTCTATCTTTAAGAGTCTGTTTTCTGGTTTGCCCCTCTCTTTTCTCTTCCCCTTTTGTTCACCTGTTTTGTTTCTTAAATTTCACATAGGAACGAAATCATATGGTGTTTGTCTTTCTCTGACTGACTTATTTCACCTAGCATAGTACCCTCCAGGTCCATCCACGTATATAAATTATGTATAGTAAGTATATCCACATATCATAATTATATAAATTATCTTGCCCCGAGAAGATTTTGGAACATAAGAACGGAAATATCCTTAGCGATTCCTTTTAGGCTTACGGGAATTCATTCATTTTAGGCTGAGTTCAGATGCTTCTTCGTTGTTGATGAAAATATTTACATTTTTCAATCCTAAAGACAGGCACATTCCACATTTGTAGGGGATGCCCCACTTTATATCATCTTCTGCATCAACAAAATTAACCAGCGGTTCCCATCGTTCAGCATTCGAGGCGCATCTCATGGACAACCTCTTGCAATAGAAATAGTTGAAGTTGGGGTTTTCGGGGACGATTGTCCCAACTTTTGTCTTGGGAGAAGACGATGGTCTTCTCTATGTGTCTTCCCAAGGAACTGAGGCAGAAGCTACAGCCATCGCTCTGCCTGAACGGCAAGTGGGTACAGCCGGCCTGATGATGAGTTGTAGCACAGAGGACGTACTCTTTTCTTTGCATTTTAGCGAACAAAGATTCATAACACAGTAAGAGTGTACAGATCCAGCAATTAGCCAGCACGTTTCTGGGAGGCAGGTAGGTGCTCACGATATTACTTGGTACCAGGGAGATACAACAAACATGTGGGACATGGTGCTTCGTGTTATGGGAGGAATGTTGTCCTCCCCAAAAGAAATCGAAGCCCTGAACCCCAGAACCTTATTTGGAATGTGACCTTATTTGGAAGCCGGATCCTTTCCGTTGTAATCAAGATGAGGTTTTTAGGGTGGGCCCTAATACAATACGACTGGTGTCCTTATAAGCAGAGGGAAACTCATTCACACACACACACACACACACACACACACACACAGACCTGGGATGACAGGTGGCAGGGATTAGGTCTGATAAAGCTACAAGCTAAGGACATTAACAGTACCCACCAGCACCTAAAAAAAGTCAAGGAAAGATTCTTCCCTACAGGTTTCAGAGGGTGTGTGGTCCTGCTGACATCTCGATTTTGGATGTCTAGCTTCAAGAACTGTAAGACAATAAGCTTCTGTCATTTAGGGCATCCAGCAGCCCTAGGAATCTAATACACCTCCTCCTCAAAAACCACCATTACGCAGAGATTTGCCGGCCACCAGCTCCTTACTAGACACCGGGCTTATTTCTAGGGATGCAAACGCAGACACAATGTGGCAGATTTCTTGGAGAAGAGCGTATACGCTAACTATGTGGGTGTTTTGGCACAGCTAAATGATATGATAGCAGATGGAACCCCTAAAAGGCAGCCTTGATATCCTGCGGTGGTAGTACACTGTAAAATAACGACTGAATTGTAAACCTCTTCAGACTGCAGGATATTTCAAAAAGATGCAGATTGATAATGGTAAGTCCTAACAACGGAATGTTATGCAAACCGTAGTTTCAACTCCCATATTTATTAAGGAACCATTTCTGGAGGCGGGTAGATTGAGGGTGGGGATCCTAAATCATTACTTCTGTCCCTGCTCCTCTGTAATCTCCTGTAGGTCTCCAAAGGAGAGAAATCTTCTGTGAACTTGACTGCTGTCTGGTCTCAAGTCTATATTTCTTGGTGGTAATTGTTCTTGAGTTTTGCATAGCAGCTTTGTGAAATGACTCCTTTTTTTAGTCAAAAGTGCAATGTGTTTGATCTTAGGAAGGCATTAGTGGTAACTGGTAAATCAGGATGTCTGCATTTAAAATTATGTTAAAGACAAGAGCATTTCCTATTCTCTGAAGCTTTTTAAAATTCCAACTATCAGTATGTTTAATTGGAAAGAGAATCTGAGGATAAATCAAACAGCGTAAGGCTTAAGAGATTCTGGCACTATTAAGAGTACAGCTTGAAAATTATTGCACGGATTCTTTTGTTTTTTTAAATTTCCCAGTGATGCTATGATACGTAGTTCACAATGAATCAGTCTTTGTACCATATGCTCTCATTACTTAATATTAACATCTGCCCTGGGGTCCTGTAAACTAACCATAAAATTTCCTTCAGGAATAAGAAAGGATAGCCAGTTTTTCTTACCTCATTTTATGCAAATGAATTAAATTAAAAATGCTGAAAAAAATTAGGAAGGATATCTAATCAACTTCTATGTCATTCACTGAGCAAATTAAAATTTAAAAATTAGAGATACTCTGTAACTACAGGGCACTGAACTACCTTCTTTCCTTCGTTCCTTCCTTCCTTCATTCCTTCCTTCATTTTTCACTTCCTTTCTTCCTCTCTCTGTCTCCTGCATTCTTTCTTTCACAGTCAGATCTAGAAAACCTCAAAGAAGGAATGAGATATTATCCTCTTACACTCCTCTATTATAAAAGAGAAATATCAGGCCCAGAATAAAGTGACTTTTTATGATTATAAAAACAGTATATATATTTAAACTGACAGTGTCATTTTTTTTTTAATTTTTTTTTCAACGTTTATTTATTTTTGGGAGAGAGACACAGCATGAACGGGGGAGGGGCAGAGAGAGAGAGAGAGACACAGAATTGGAAGCAGGCTCCAGGCTCTGAGCCATCAGCCCAGAGCCCGACGCGGGGCTCGAACTCCCGGACCGCGAGATCGTGACCTGGCTGAAGTCGGACGCTTAACCGACTGCGCCACCCAGGCGCCCCGACAGTGTCATTTTTAAATACGCTCTGAGATTTATTTGGGGTCACCCATGACATGCAGTATACTCAAATTTAAGAATGTGACATATAATTTTCTAGAGACCTATAATAGAAGAAAATGTATTCTGAGAATTCTGCAGGAAAACTAAATTGCGGCTAAATGCATACTTTCATGTTTATAGTTAAAGCTATACTTAAAAAAAAAAACAAATTGTGAGGCACCTGGGTGGCTCAGTCAGTTGAGTGTCCGACTTCAGCTCAGGTCATGATCTCACAGCTCAAGATTTCTAGCCTCGTGAGTTCGGGCCCCGCCTCGGGCTCTGTGCTGATGGCTCAGAGCCTGGAGGCTGCTTCCGATTCTGTATCTCCCTCTCTCTTTGCCCCTTCCCCGCTCATGCTCTCTCTCTCTCTCTCTCTCTCTCTCTGTCTCTGTCTTTCAAAACTAAATAAACATTAAAAAATAAAAATAAATAAATAATAAATAAATAAGTAAAAATGCAAATTGTATTTAATGTTGACCAGATAGTGTCAAATCAGTGGCATCACTATAGCCAACTCCTACACAAAATCCTGGGGAGTTTATGATGTCTGCACAAGGCAGATCTCCCCAGTGGGCAGGAGGAAGCTGTCAAGCTACATTTACCAAAAAAGGGTGATAACATTGCCCTGCCCCATAACTCCATTGTCAAACACCATCTGACCCAAGCACAAGGACTGGTTCCATTAAATTCTGGTCCCCTGTGGCATCTGACGATGGTGGCCTTCTCAGGGACTGATGTCACAGGAGTCATTTAAATTCTCGCTTTTTCAATATGTGATGAGGGTACAATATCAATTTGTTACCAACTTCTATCAGAGCATATGCAGAACTCAGCAGCTTCTGCTTGTTTGTTCCTAGTCCTGAACATGACTTTTCAAGCTCAGAACAAGTTTCACATTTTGCAGAAACACAGAGGAGGGGCCACGACCCTTAACCTTCTAGGTCTACTGTTCAGCATGACTCCTGGCAACATTATTGGATCATTACATGCTCCTTTGGAGTAACTACAAAATCAATTTAGAAGGTTTCAGCAGCATTTAACTTATGTAAAATATTTTTTGGTATCGCTAATATATAACATTGACAGGTATCAAATGTTATAGATGTTTTGAAGCATTCTTCTTGGCTTTGAGTTGTTTTATCTGTTTGATAAACCACCGAACTAAATGAGATACATATCAGATGTGAAAAGAAGACAAGAAAGAAGAATTGGGATCTTAGTCAAAACAAAAGCATTTAACTTCATAAAAAATATACAATATACTTACCTAGTAATTGGAAATGAACATCAGAGCAGTGTTTAAATAATATATTTGCTAGTTTACCACAATAATGTAGAGGTCAATAATTATTTTGGAGGATTTCTGTTATTAATATGATCCCTTAAAACCTCTTGCTAGGAAACAATAGTGTTCATTATGAAATTAAATAACTATGTAATTGTTGCTGGCTAAAACCAGTCTGAATTCATTGCACCTATAATTAAAGGAAATATTTCTTTTTTGGTTTGTTTACAGCTTTTATTTAAGTGATAGTTAACATACAGTGTAATATTAGTTTTTAGGATTAGAATTTAGGGATTCATCAATTACATACAACACCCAGTGCTCATCCCTAAATGTGCCCTCCTGAATGCCCATCACCCATTTAGCCCATCCCCCCACCCGCTCCCCCTCCAGCAGCCCTCAGTTTGTTCTCTGTATCTAAAAGTCTCTTATGGTTTGCCTCCCCCTCTCTTTTCTTTTTCGTTCTCCTGGGTTCATCTGTTTTGTTTCTTAGATTCCACATATGAGTGAAATCATATGGTATTGGTTTTTCTCTGACTGATTTAATTTTGCTTAGCATAATACACTTGAACTCCATCCACACTGTTGCAAATGGCAAGATTTCATTCTTTTTATAGCTGAGTAATATTCTATTATATATGGAATATATATATACACGCATATATACATATACATGCGCGTGTATATATATATATATATATGTATATATATGTGTGTGTATATATATATATATATATATATATATGAGAGAGAGAGAAAGAGAGATACAGATGATGTGGTATACATATAAACCACATCATCTTTATCCATTCATCAGTCTATGGACATTTGGGCTCTTTCCCTAATTCGGCTATTGTAGACAATGCTGCTCTAAATATCGGGTGCATGTGCCCCTTCAAATCAATATTTTTGTACCTTTGGGTAAATACCTAGTAGTGAAATTGCTGGGTCATAGAGGGAAATATTTCTAAGGAGATTCTGATTCATTAGTGTTCACTTTTATCTTAAACTATAGTCTTAAATAGATTGGTATGAATGAATATAGACATTATTAATGAACATATGTTAAAGTGTACTCTCCAGTAAGTTACCTAACATCTATTAATATGTAAAATGGGGGTGAATAACTGTGAGGGGTAAATGAGTCAATATGCTGGAGCAGTACTGGTTAGTATTGCTACTGACCAAAGTGTGTGTGTGTGTGTGTGTGCGCGCGCACGTGTAGTGTGTGCAGGTGTTCCATAAATAGGTCTGCATGCTAATTTTCACTTATTAACATACCATATGCTTTTCCTCATCACTGCTACCTATGACCCTTCTGTTAATATCTTTGCGCAGAAATATTTTAAATTTGTCAAAAGCGGATTCTTAGATTTAGCTTCCCAAACAAAATTACTGGACCAAAAACCATAAATATATGAAAATAAATTAGGCACCTAACCATGTTGCCCCATCACATTAAAATTTTTTGTAACCGTATATAGGCATTTCTCTTTTCCTTCACTGTGGTGAGTATTATCTTAATTTTAACATTTCCTCTGTTTCTAAGTAGAACTCTCATTTTAATTTTCAGACGTTGAATGTTTTCTCATCCACTTCGTAATTGCTGTATTATTTAGATGAATTTAATTCGGTCTTGGAAACACTGTGCTTTCTCAGTGTTGAGACAAAGGAAAATAATGAGTTGATCGTGGAGGCACAGTTAATACACCCTCTAGGTCTGGATGTGGCTTAGGTCAAGTGTGCAGCGATTGGCCAATGTGGGTGAAGGGGCTGACCTGAGGGCACCTGCTCTCTCACATCTCCTCCATCAGTGCATCCACACTGGGGTCAATGCCACTGACAGCTCTTTGATTGGGTGGTGGCCCACAGCTCTTTGATTGGCCCACAGTTTCTCTAGGGAGATAGCTACCTCATATTTACCTTAATTGAGTCTGTCTGGTGCCCATTCAAGTCCCAAGAAGTTGGACAAGAGGACAGACAAGCTTAAATGGACCAGAGATGTGTGTGGCCGGGGGTGGTCATCAGGTTACAAAATGACTGGACTTTGGCGGGTTCTCCTGAATGAAGCAGGGAGTTCTCGGAAGCCACCGACTAGAGTTGTGGGAATAAAGACCACCTAATGAGAAGAAACAAGGGGTCCTTATTCAGAGCTCCCTGGAGCAAGGGAGTCCTCACCCTCACTTGCATTTGGCAGGGATGTTTTGTTGTTGTTCTTTGTTTGTTTTTATATAAATTGGACTTCATTGAAGTTAAACACTTCTGTGCATCAAAGGATATAATCAACAGAGTGAAGTGGCAATCCACAGATTTTGGAGAAAACGTTTACAAATTATATACACACTCAACAACAACAAAATGACCCAAATTTAAAAAAGGGCAAAGCACTTAAATAGACGTTTCTCCAAAGAAGATCTACAAGTAACCACTCAGCACATGATTTTATACGGCAAGGTTGCCTGGATTGGAGGCTGAAGCTGGAGAAGGGCTAACCAGAAGCTGGGCATCCTGTGTGTTTGGTGCTGGGTACGCATTTGGCTTCCTGTGGTTGGTCCAAAGTTGGAAGTGGGACAAAAATCAGGGAGGCCGTCCTCTATTCATCAAGTCCTGGCCACTTGGAATCGATTATTGCAGGGGTTATTATTTGTCTTCCTGGATAATTACTAGCAATAGTGGGCTGGCTTCCTGGGCTGGTTCCACACGTAATGGGTGGGTTTCCTGGGTCGGTTACAAGAGTTTATGGCTCAGAGTCCTATCTCTATACATGGTCTGGCTACACAGCCATTCAGTCACATTCAGTGCCTTCAGTCCCTGAGCATGAAGTCAGTGGAGACTCCACAAGGGACAGGATTGGGGTCGGGCACGTATGTCAGACCCTGCGGGTGTCATCACTTTGTCTGCCGTTTGAAATGGCTTCTCCATGCAATGTTTGGGGTTCATCACACTGATAAGCTGAGATCCCAGAGCTTCTCTCTCTCTCTCTAGCTTGGAAACCTGGCCCTGGAGAAGTAAATATGTCTCTGAGGAGAGATCTGTTTATTCAAATGCTGAATCTATTGACAGATTGAAAGGAAGGCACACAAATATTCTCTCCTTCCTTTGAGGAGTTTACTGATCATGTTTTCATTCACAACAACAACAAAATCTCAGTTCTCAGCTGAGCAGGCTCACCTCATTTCTAGAAAAATTAAATGAAGTTGGTTTGTGAGTGCCGATTTACATTCCCCCACATCACCTGAATTCTTAATCCCATTACATATGTGATTAAGTGATTTTCCTCCAGACTGCGGAAAGAGTAGATCATGGCTCATCTCGTGGGTTCTCGTACCAATGTGCTTTGTCTCTATCACGGATGCTGAAGCTCACAAGTGTGGCATTCTGACAAAATGTTTGACCCCATTCTTGATGGTGCTCATTACTGGCTTGTTTTGTCTGGGTTTCTGTGAGCTGTGCCTGGACAGAAGGCATTGAAACACAGCTGAAGTTTGTGAGCCTGTGCAGTGCAATCTGGCAGTGCCCTAACGTTGACACCTCTGGGCCGGGATCCTGCTTTCAGGAATGTGATCAAAAAGAACATGCCAGCTGCGTGCATTCCAGACTCCTATCAAACACCACGTATGAGTTGCTGAATAATTTTCACAGTCTCCACTCAACTGCATGATGGTTTGGAGTCTACACTGCCGTCCTCTCTAGGACACAGTATCTGTAAGTGTAACATCCACATGCCAGTTTGTGTAATTTGTGTGCAGTTTGTGTTTCCTGAGGCTCAAGGCAATAGTCACGGTATTTGGGATGTGGCTAAATGAGATGTATTGATATCTTCCTCTGGGAAACCATCCAAAGTCACATTTCACATTTTCCCCTTAGATATATTGTTGGAAATTCATTGATCTGTGATATGTACACCAATTTTCAGTCTCTTTCCAAGGACTTTTCCCTGATCAGAATATTAATCTATTGAATAACTTCAGCAAGGAACCAGCTCCAAGAGGTGACATGAGAGGTAAAGCAAGAGGGCAAGAAACCTCATGGAAGAGACTCACATGGGGCAGGACCCAGTCTACATGCTTAGGGACCAGAGTGAGCAAAAGAAAAGGCATGAAATGAGTGCAAAGTTATTCTATAAAAATCAACAGGCAGATAGAAGTTTTCTGTGATGAAATCAATCATCAGGGCAAATGAGCAGAACTGAGTATTCCATTCATGTGATTCATTCAGATGTCAAATATCACCCATGTGTTGGGCACGTCTAGGCACTGTGAGGGATACACAGAAAAGACACACTAGCTGATTACAAAGAAAGTGCAAAGAAAGTTTTAAGGGGGGGAAGGAGAAACTTGGGTCCAAACACCTTGTCTAAAAGCCAAGTTAAAAAAGTTGGAGAATGGGTAGCAAGGCTTGTTTTAGGAGTCACCGAGTCAAGAATCCTACAAGGTCTTGGGAGAGGTGATATTTGAGACAGATCTTGAAGATGAGGTGAATTTCAATGGACAGGATAGGAGGAAGGGGACAGCCAGCATTCGAAAGATAAGGAATGGAATGAGCAGACGCTGAGTCAGAAAACTGAAAGCTGGTCGAGATCGCCATGTTGTAGGTCATATGTAGGGTACGGGTACAGGAAGATTGTCACCTGTAAAACATTTAGGTGGCACCAATATTAGAATATTCACACAGGACAGCTTTCATACCTCAACTGAAGCCATGCTATTTTTTTTTTTATCCCAATCCTTACTATTTGACTTTTATATTTTACACTCTTTTTGTTGTGGTCAAAACTTCGTACGTTGAAATGCACATCTTAACTGCGCAGATTGGTAAATGCCTCTGCCCTGATACAGAACATTTTTGTCTTCTTAGAACTCTTCCTCCTGTTCTCTCTCAGTCAACCCCACCAGGGGCAACCACCATTCTTACTTTTTCGTCTTAGATTAGTTCTGTATGGACAGTGTGGACATTTCGTGACTTGCATGTTTCACTCAACATTTGTCTGTGAGATACGTGTGCGTGTGGTTTTGTGTACCAGAAGTGTTGTTTTCAAGGACTCAGTAACAATTCACTGAATTACTAAGCCCTCCTGCTGATGGGTGTTAGCGTTGTTCTCAGTTTGGGGGGGTATTATAAGTAACGCTGACGGGTATTCCTATACAAGGCACTCTGCAGAATATTCTCCAAATATTAGTATAAAGAGTGCGAGATTCGTTCATGTTTTTGTGTGTATCTGTATCAGTTCATTTTTATCGATGAGTAGTGTGGAATTGTATAGAACACTACAACATTTTTAAATTAATTAATTTATTAATTTATTTTTGAGCGTGTGCACATGAGAGAGAGAGAGAGAGAGAGAATGCATGAGCGGGGGAAGGGGAGAGAGAGGGAGAGAGACACCCCAATCTGGCTCCTCACTGTCGTCACAGAGCCCGATGCAGGGCTCAATCTCACGAAGCATGAGACCATGACCTGAGCCGAAATCAAGAGTCAGACGCTTAACTGACTGAGCCACCCAGGTGCCCCAATATACCGCCGCTTTTTAATCCCCTTATCAGTTGATGGACATTAGAGTTATTTCTGGTTGTTGTCTATAAAGATTGCAAATGTACATATACACATGTAATGCGGCTACCTGCTTTCATTTCTCCCAGGTAAATGTTGAAGAGCAAAGTGTTTGAATCTCACACACATGTTTAACTTTGTAAGAAACTTCCAAACCGTTCGCCACACTGGCTGTGTCACTGGGCATTGCCACCGGCAATGCCCGAGAGTTCTAGTTGTTCCTTAACTTCACCAACACATGGAATAGATCAATCTAATTGTTCTTATTCTAATATTAGAGGTGGATTGTGCTACCTTATCGTGGTTTTAGTTTCTGTTTTCCCACAACTAATGATGCTGAGCACCTTTCAATATGCTTGTTGGCCATTCTCATCTCAAATATCTCGCCTGTTTTGTAGCAATTGAGTTGGTTGTTTATCTTCTGATATATTTTTTAAGTTTTTTTTAATGTTTATTTATTTTTTAGAGACAGAGAGAGACAGACCATGAGCAGGGGAGGGGCAGAGAGAGAAGGAGACACAGAATCCGAAGCAGGCTCCAGGCTGTGAGCTGTCAGCACAGAGCCCAACATGGGGTTCGAACCCACGAACCGTGAGACCATGTCCTGAGCTGAAGTCAGACCCTTAACCAACTGAACCACCCAGGCGCCCCTCTTCTGATTTTTGAATAATGAAAATTCCTTCAGTGTATTCCTTCTGGATACAAGTTTTTTTACCTCTTATGTGCTTCGCGTATTTTCCTCCTAAACTCTGGCTAGTCTTTCTTTACGTAAAAGTAACTTACCAAGTGCAGAAGGGATTAGTTTTGACCAACAACAGTTTGTCTTCTAAAAAATGTTTATAATCGGTGCTTTTTGTAGACTTTCTAAGAAACTGTTGCCTAGTCCCACGTGGCAAAGACATTCTTTTATGTTCTCTTTAAAATGTTTTTACTTTTTAGCTCTTACGTTTAAGTATCTGATCCATCTTGAGTTAGTTTTCATACATATATCATGTGAGGTAAATTTTGTCCGTATAGATACAGCAGTGCCTCCTTTATTTGTGGGAGATGTGTTTCAGGACCCCCAGTGAATGCCTAAAACCATGGTTAGTACTAAATGCTAGATAGATAGATGATAGATCGATAGGTCGATAGATCGATAGAATGTTTTCTTCCTTATATATAATATCAATGATAAAGTTTAATTTACACATTAGCCACACTAAGAGATAATCAACAATATCTAAAAATAGAACAGTTATAACAAATATAATAAAAGTCTTGTGAATGCAGCCTCTCTCTCTCTCTCTCTCTGAAAAAATCTTACCGTGCTGTCCTCCCTTCTTTTGGTGATGATGTGAGATGATCAATTGCCCATGTGATGATATGTAGTGAGGTGAGTGATGCAGGTGCGGTGACGTGGCGTTAGGCTACTGGTGACCTTCTGACGGTACATCAGAAGTAGCTGCATCTGTCCCTGGGTGGCGGTTGACTGCAGGTACTTGAAGCAGCAGAAAGCGAAATTCTGAACAAGGCAGGATTCCCTAGGCCACTTTTTTCATACCCCTTGTTAAGAAAACTTACCTTTTCCCCTTGAATATCTTTGAAACCTTTGGTCACAAACGACTGTCATACCAAGTGTGGATCTAGTTGCAGACGCTTGGTTTCTTCAACCTTTTTTATGATCCTTTTGCCTCCATAGGATTTTCACTGTTTCCTTCATCAGAGCCGCTCAGAATATGTCTCTTTCAATGATGAACGCTTTAAAACCTTTGCTCAGTGTCTCCGTTCATTTATGATTGACTTCTCGGGTTCTCGATTTCTCTAAACGAACATATTCAGGTGGAATACAGACCTAAGTCAGTAGCCCTGAAGTTAACTTTTATAGATAATAGAATTTATTAATTATTTATCTGCCACTTTGAACGGTGTGAAAGCGTATTATATCTTTCGTTTGCTTTTTCTAAACTTAAGGAGTTCTTTGGCTCAGCATTTCTTACTGTTTTCTCAGGCCGTTCATCGGTTTTAGTGTATAAACTCCAGAAAAAGTGCCCGGTGGCCCAGCCAGTATGTTGGAGTCAGGGACAAAATAGTGCTTGGGGCCGTGAGGAGGAGGGCGGTGTCATTGCAGATAACCTAAAAAGCCTATCTGAGATCTGGATTGACCTCTGGTGGAAAACATTTTAGAAGGAGACACGAGTGCTCAGGAAGAGACCTTGAGAAGGTCATCAACAGAGAGAGGCATCTTTTTGATGGTTAAGTTTATGTGTCCATTTGGAGGGTGTTTTGGGATGAGATTATCATATAAATAGGTGAACTTTGGAGAAAGAAGATTGTTCTCCATAACCTAATAATCTCAGGTGTCTCTCACTCAGCTGAAGTCCTGACTAGGACAAAAAAAGCAAGCTCCAGACTTTAACTGCACCATGGGCTCTCCCGGGTGTCTAGTCTGCCAACCTACACTTCAGATTGTGTGTGTGTGTGTGTGTGTGCACACGCGTGCACGCATGAATCCTAGCGTAAATATGGTTGTCTGGAGAACCCTGACTAATATATAACTTCCTAGATCTCCCTTCAAAGAAGGGTTTGCCGCCTCGCTGCAAAGACTGGACGTAGCAGAATGAGCTAGAGTCAGATCCTTCAGAACCCGCCTCGGCTACAGGCAGCAACCTCACTCTGTGTCTGTCTTTGCGGGTAGTATCCCTGGAGACTGAACGGGGCAGGCGTATACTGGCCCACCATCTTGGCCTGACGCACACTACTTGTGCCAGAACTCCTCACCAGGTTGACCGAGGCTTTGTTGATCCCTTTGTACCCAATCCTGCTACTTCTCCATTCCGGTCGTCGGTGTCAACCTGTAATTCTGATTTATACCTCAAACCTCAACCAAGCTCCTCATTCTGAAGAAATCAAACTAAGACAGAAACGTAAATGTGCCGCATGGAGTTTTCAAGTGGGACACTCAGTGAAATCCCCTTACTTCATTCATCTGTAACAACTTCACCACCAGCTCTTGCCACTAGTGCTTTGGGCAAATGACCTGTTCTTTTGAGGGAGGGGGCAGCTGCATCCTGTCTTTGACACGGGAAGATGAATTGTATCTGTGGGCTTTAAGCCACCTTCCATGCTACTAGCTTTGACTCACTGACCAGCCAGGCTGCCAGACAGCCTCCCTGGGGCTGTGTCGCAAACTGTGCTGTAGATGTGGATTACATTTGGAGTCATCATGGCCCTTTCACCACTTTGACTTAAAATGCATGTTTTCTAAGATTGTATAAGTGTTTAAGAACAAACGAACCAATGACAGACAAGGCATCAGTTTTCCTGTCGATGATTCACTGAATTATGGCAAAATGGCTCTTGGATCATGGATGCTGGATAGTTACCTTCTTTGTCATACACCCTTGTACCAGCCTGAACATGGACCATAGTGGAGAGGGAAAAAAAGTCATGAGTAAGGCCAGCTTTGCTTGTGAAGATAGACCCAAGGTGTCATCGTCTTGTGAGGTGCACATCTCTCCCCATGTTGCAATGATTTCATCACCATCTGCCCATCTGATTTCCCTGCCCCCCTCCCCCCAACACTTGAGTTCGACAGGTACTTGATGGGCCCCATTCTGGGAAATACCATTTCAAGTGGCACTCCCACACCCCTCATTCTATACTCCCCATCAAAGGAGAGGGGAGACCAATGATAAGTCATGGTTGACAAAGGAATCAGAAACTTAAGGCTCCTATATGAGCATAGCAAGTTTCAAAAACACATTCTATGACAACTTTAACAATGGAAATTTAATGCCAACTAGAGAATTAGTCCCAACCTTGAAGAACTTCCTCCTAGGTTTGTTTTTATATTATATTGTTTTATTTTAATTCCCAAACCATTGATTGGGCAGCTCAAAAGAATTTCATTTTTGCTATTTTGGTGATGGGCTCTGAACAAAAGCTTGGATTAATTTCTGAAGGCATCTCTTTTGGAGTGATATGAGAGGAAGGTCATAAAGAAATCACTTATCTTTGGATACAATGGGAATTCAAGGAGCATCATTGCCCAATACACTGGGCATCATTGGAGAGTATTTATTCGAGGCCCAGACTATAAACTCAAACGTCTGATTTCGGGGATCCAATAATTACTTTTCATTAGTTATTGAAAGGGCTAGGCCTCAGTGACACCCTGGATGTAAATAAAATATAAACAGGAGACATGAGGGGCCCATTTTCCTGAACCCAATCCACTGCCCAAGACATCCATTTTTTTGAAAAACAAACAGAGGTTACATTTTTAAAGATTTAAGGCAGCAAGAAAAATGAAGAATAAATCACAATTTTGTGGCTCGGGAACTGTGAGGGGATAAAGCATTCTTGGATTTATAATTACAACCACATTCTCATATTTATTTCCATAGGTTAATGCTGGGTCCTGGAAATCATGACTTTTCACTCTCTTTTTAGTACTGCAGGGTGTGTGCTAACATTTTTCACATTTTCACAGCTACTAATGACCTGCAACGTATCTAATGTTTAGAGCAAATATATTTAATGATGCTGTAATGCACAGTGAGCCCTCGTCTTCTTGTTTATAAATATTCATTTCCTCTCATTGTTCTTCAGGTTTGCTACCACAGGGCCAGAATACGGACAGTTGGTTTTCCAGTAATGAGGGGGCCATCGATGCCTTTAGCATGTGCCTGTGGGGGAACGGAAATTGAAGGGTGGGAACTATCCTTTCCTTTCACGGAAAATATTTCTCATCTAAAGTTATGATGCATGAAGAAATGGGTCTGGTCTTCTACACGACGAGGACGCTCATGATGAGGTAGCAGGCAGCCCTGACACTCCTACTAAACTGTATTACCTACTAGAAGGCATGTGTCATTTTCAAATCAGCACTAACATTTGTATAAGGCTCTGCATCTGTGGTAGATAATTATGTGTCATTTTGACGGGGCTTAGGGATGCCCAGATAGCTACTGAAACATTCTTTCTGGGGCATGTCTGTGAGGGGGTTTCAGGAGGAGACCAGCATTTGAATCAGCAGGCTGAGTAGAGCTCACCCTCACCAATGAGGGTGGGCATCAGCCGATCCGTTGAGAGCCTGATGGAAAAAATGGTGGGCAGAACAGTGACTCCACTCTCTCTGTTGAGCTAGGAAGGCCATCTTCTCCTGCCCCCAGACATCAGCGTTCTTGGTTCTTCAGCCTTCGAACTCTGATCAGGACTTACGTCATCCACCCCCCTGATTCTCAGGCCTACAGGCTCTGATTGAGTGTCGCACTGTTGGTTCCCCTGGTGCTCGGGCCTTTGGACTTGAACTGAATGACACTACCAGATTCTTGCTCATTCTCCAGCTTACACATGGCACAGGGTGGGACTTCTCAGCCTCCATGACCGTGTTAACCATTCCTATAATAAAGTGCTTCCTATATGTGTGCATGTAAATATATATATATTTTAATATGTGTGTTAATATATACTTATATATGTAATTTGTTTTGTTTCTGTGGAAACCTTAACACAGTGTCTCACACCTTTTCCTACGTACCTGGCCTCCTTTGACCCCAGGGGCCGACACGGAGCAGGTCTCATTATTATCCCAACATTTAGGGGAGGAAATAGATCAGAGAACTTGGGAGCCTATCCAAAGGAACTCAGGACCTCTGACTTCATGTGTGAAAATGCCCTCAACAGGCTTGGGAAAAGTTCCTTCTCCCACTGCTGTGACCAGCCCAGGCCAATAGCAAGCCATCGCTACCTTCCTCAGGGCAACGTTGTGGGGATGCAGGGTTTCTGCACCAGTACCTCCAGCATCAGCCCTCAGGGTCCGGATAGAAGAGATGGTGACTCAGAAAGATAGGGTTTTAAGGAAATCTCTACAGTTATTCACAATGAATTAACGCCTTTGTTTTTCACTGCAAAGTTTTATTTTGTTTATCATGGTTTCATTTTTATAAGGATATCAGTGGATGATTAGCGTGTGTTTCCTTTCCCTACTGAAATAAATACCACTGTTTGAAATTTTATTTTGTAATGAATAGTAACACATGAACTTAGATTTTTGCTGTTACTTGTTAGAGCCCTAATTTTCTTGTGATATCAAGGAAGATTTGAAAACCTCAGTAGAACTAATTTTGACTGGCTGTACTTGTCTGTGGGAAACTTCCTGGCTTATCTGTTCCTACTCTGTTTACTCACCATCCCTATGTGTATTATTTTTCCTGGAGAATACTCTTTGCCATGTAACCTGATACTTCGTCCTGTGCCTGAAGGGTAACACCAGATCTCACACAGAGAGAAAGACAGAGACAGAGACAGAGTTGAAATTGTTCTGTATGCCACGGACCCACATCTCCATTTCACCATGTATCAATTTTATTCCCATCTGCCCGGGTTTTGAGCCACCCCACCCAGTGTACCAAAGTTCAATAACTTCATGTAATCTATTTCTTTCCAGACCTTATTTGCTTCTTGAATATATATATATATATATATATATATATATATATATAATTTATTTTGAGAGAGAGAGAGCATGAGTGAAGGAGGAGAGAGAGAGAGAGAGAGAGAGAGGAAGAGAATCCCAAGCAGGCACCACACTCTCAGCACAGAGCCCTATGTGGGGCTCTATCCCAAGAACCGTGAGATCAGGACCTGAGCCGAAATAAAAAGTTGGAAACTTAACTGACTAAGTCACCCAGGGGCCCCTGCCTCTTGGATATATCTAGTCCTTATGGTAGTCATTGACTAATATACTTCTTTTTAATTAAAAATGGGTGAGGTAGGTAGAATGAAGCCCCCCTCCACCTTAAAGATCTCCATGTCAAAATGTCCAGAATTGGTGAGTATGTTATGTTACCTGGCAAAAGAAAATTAAGGTCGCAAGTGAAATAATGTTGCTAATAAGCTGATCTTAAAATAGGGCAATTCTCCTGGATCATCTTAGTGGACGCAGTGTAATCACACAGGCCTTCGAAAGCAGAAGAAGAAGGCAGAACATGCATCAGAGACGTGGGACAGTGGAAGGGAGGTGGGGAAAGCGACAGGACATGCCATCGCCGGCTTTGGAGGTGGAGGAAGGGAGCTCCAAGACTAGGATGAGAACAGCCTGGAAAAGTCTGGAAGAGCCTGGAAGAGTGAGGAAGTGGGTTCTCTCTTGGAACCTCCAGGAAGAAACCATCCCAACTGACACCTTGATGTTCATTCAGTGAAACCCGCTGCAAACCTTTGACCTCCAAAACAGTAAGAAAATACATTTAACTTGTTTTCCACTCCCCGGTCTGTGGTCATTTACTGGAGCAGCCATTGGAAACTAACCCAATGAGGAAGCTAAAAGCACACGGAGATGGGGCCATTTATGATTAAACCAGAGCTTTCCAGTCCTGGGTTGGCATTGCTGCCTGTGAGTCTGTCCCGGGGAGACAGCAAGGGTACCGAGTCCGTGGACACATGGATTTGGGCACAGGTACGCGTCATGGGAATATGTGAGCAAAAGCCTTCAAATTAACCTGATCTTTTCTTAAAATGATATATAGTCCTTCTGTCTGTGTGTTTGTATGTGTGTGTGCATGGGTGCGTGTTCTGAAATTTCATTTTGGCATCCGTGTATGTTTATAATAAACCAGGAGCCTAAAAGCCGAGAGTGCAGATGCTCTGAGATACCTTGTCTGGGCATTCCTGAGTGGCTCCCTCTTTGCCAGGCCAGCCCATCAATTCACAGTGGATTTATCAGGCACATAAGGACAAAATCTGTAGTGTACTTTCTTCTTAGCTTTAAGGAATTGTTTTGGTTTGGGTTTTTGGGTTTGTGTGTGTGTGTGTGTGTGTGTGCGCGCGCGAGTTTTTGGTTTCTGTTTTTTCCTGTATAACCACACACAGAGCTACAGACACAACTTCAGACTCCTTTTCTGTGTTGCCCTCTTCATAAACAACAACAACAACAAACCCACATATTTAAATAGAAAGCCTGAAGAAATTTACCAAGTCAATGTAATCATCTTTGCAACATAAAATATGTGATAAATCAACTGTTTCTTCAAGCGATAAACACATATGATTACGTAGAGAGCGGTAATTCCCTGACTTTTAAATCATTATGTTGAATTAAACCAGTGGGAAATATCTCCTGCCATATCTCCTGCCATAGTGCACTCTGTTTATAGTTTCACAGAAATTTAGCATTTTTTTATGTTTGTTTAAAATAATTATCCTTGAAGTGCTCCATACGCGTTCCATGTTCTGGAAACACTGCCTGTGTTTGTGTTGTTTTTAGTGAGCATGATAAGGACATCATGCTGCTGTTGCCTACCTTGTATCCTTTACTTATTTTTTTTTAAGTTTATTTATTTTGAGAGAGAGAGAGAGAGAGACAAAGGCAGAGAGAGGGAGAGAGAGAATCCCAAGCAGACTCTGCACTGGCAGCTCAGAGCCCGACATGGGGCTTGAACTCACCAACCATAAGATCATGACCTGAGTGGAAACCAAGATTTGGGCACTTGATCAACTGAACCACCCAGCTACCCAACACAGTATCCTTTATTGAGGTAAGAAAGTGTGAATGAGTCATATGATACTATACTTATGAATATTAATGAAAAGACAACACGATTGGTGACACGAATTTTTTTGAAATCTTTCAGAAACAAGTTTCATCCTTAAACACTTGCTAGATTCTTATGAAAATTAGTGAGAAACGTGTATAACCCCTTCACAGCAGATTGTAGTTCTGTGTGGACATTTTTTATAATAGTAACTTACTGGGATGTTGAGCTTTATTTTTATCATATACAAATGAGTGAATTCATTTTTCAGATATCCATACGATCAGTGACATAAAGGAAATAAATGTATCGAGGATTTTAGAAATTTGTATGTTGTGGGGAATAAGCTTAGGAATTCCCTGAGCTTGCACTAATGGGGGTTAACAAGGCATAAAGAAATAGAAAGCCACAGGATGTACGCATCCAAGATTAGGTAAAACAGATTAGGTAAATGGGGCAAAGGCCCCCAGTATAAGACAAAGGTATAGGAATAGGAAATCTCAGAATGGAAGCATCCAAGATGAGGTAAACAAGATTGGGTATTCAGGGCAGAAGTGCCCCCCAACTTAGTACAATAGCAGAAAGCTGCTTTCACAGGAAGGAAGGACCAAAATAGGTAAACAGGAACACAGGGCTATAGACTGCAGCAGGGTGAAGTTGCCCCAGGGCAGCTAATTAGCAAAAGAATGGTGCCTTGTTGACCCTGAGGTAGCGTGCTCTATCTTTCTTGTCCCCTAGAGCAGTTCAGGTAAATAGAGGTGGTGCCTCATGTTTGCTGTAAACAGCCTTCCACCCAGCACCAGAAGTTATTTTGTATTGACCCAAACCCCTAACACCGCATGTCCCCCAAACCCCCTTTTCCCTGTGCCCATGAGTTAATGTTCATGGTTTCATTGTCTCTTTGTGCACGCCCAGCATGCTGGTAAGCCTTCTGATCCTAATAAAAACAGAGCAAGGACCCTTACTCGGGTCCCTCATCTCCGCCCGGACATTAGCCTCCCTCGCATTTCAATCCTGCATCCCACTCTCTTGCTGGACAAGAGAGAACTCCAGACCCAGAGTCTACAACAATATGTTACTAGACTTTATGGACTGAATTGTGTCCCCACCTCCACTGCACCCCATGTGTCGAAGACATAACTCCTTCAATCCTCAGACCGTTTGGGGGATTAGGGGCTTTAAAGAGACAGTTGGGTTAGGTGAGGCCATAAGGGTGGGTCCTAACCCGATATGAATCTCTTCTTAAAAAAGAGATTAGGACACAGCCACTCACAGAGGAAGACAACACGAGGAGGGAGAAGATGGTCGTCTACATGCCTCCTGGAGAGGCCTCAGAGGAAAGAACTCTGTGGACACCTCCATCTCAGAGTGCCAGCCTCTGTAATTCCGAGAAAACACAGTTCTGTCGTTCAAATCTCCCAGTCTGTAGTGCTTTGCGAGGGCAGCCCTGGGACACTAACTCACTGGATCTGGCCCTCAAACACCAGCACCTGAGCTTCTCCAAAGGAAGCAGAGGATGAAATTTATAGCCTCAATAACTACCGTTTCTTCCAAGCAGTTTGCTAAGAACATTGGCAGCATAGACAATGATTTTGCAACCTGCATATTAAATTGTGTCCCAAAACATTTTTAGAATTTTTAACTTACCTGTTCATATTTTGATTAATAGACCCTTGAAATGGAGTCCCTGGGTGGCTCCAGCTGTTAAAGCATCCAACTCTTGATCTCTGCTCAGGTTATGATATCATGGTTCGTGAGTTTGAGCCCCGCGTTGGGCTCTGTGCTGACAGCATGGAGCTTGCTTGGGATTCTCTCTCTCTCTCTTTCTGCCCCTCTTCCACTTGTATGAGCATGTGCATTCTTGCTTCTCTCTCTCAAAATAAACTTTATATATATTATATATATATGTCATATATATAATATATATAATAATGTATGTATATATGTATTACATATAATATAATATGTATTTATATATAATATAATATGTTATATTATATTAATATAATATGTATTATATATAATAATATATGTCATATATAATATATAATATAATATATTTATATAATATATTATTATATAATAAAATATAGTTATAATTATTAATATAAAATATATTATATAATGATTATTATAAAATATATTATATAATGATTATTATATAATATAGTATATTATATTATAATTATATAATAATATAATGTATATAAATAAAATATATAAAAATGTTACTTTATATATATGTGTGTATATATATATATCTTTGAAATACATTCAGAATTAATTAGAATTTATAGATGTATATATTTGTCGTGAATGTAGCTTACGACTGTTTTCCTTTACATTGCCTTTCCTGTATTACATTTTCTTAATTTGGTTGATCGCTTCTTTATCTTTTAGATTTCAAGTTGACATTTTTGTCCAACCTTTGGATTTCAGAAATGCTTCAGCAAGAATAATCTGGGGAAACCAGAATCACAATTAGCTGTATCGTTGCAAGTGTTACATACCTGTTTATGGAGTTCTCATTTAAAGCAACATAGATGAGGGGCGCCTGGGTGGCTCGGCCGGTTAAGCGTCTGACTTCAGCGCAGGTCATGATGTCACGGTTTGCGGGTTTGAGCCCTGCGTCAGGCCACAGAGCCCGGAGCCTACTTCAGATTCTGTGTCTCCCTCTCTCTGCCCCTCCCCTGTTTGTGCTCGCTCTCTCTCTCTCTCTCTCTCAAAAACGAATGCACACTAAAAAAAACTTAAAGTAACATAGATGAGGAGAGTTGCCACACTTATTTTTTCTTCAACTATGTTTTCTACATTTTCTAAATATAGATAATAAGATTTGCCACAGGACGCTAGAAATCACTGGAAAATTAAATGAGAGAAAGTAATAAATTGGAAAATGGCAGGAGTTGAGGGAAGTACATGTACTTTGGCATACGCACTTCAAAACTAAGCCAATAACGGACAATAACTCTCAAAAGTTGCTTTCTTATTGTCGGTTGGAGGAGTATCAGCCTAGAATCTTTTATTCCTTCATTCTTTTCAAAATTCCTAGAACATTTTGGTCGTGTAGCTATTTTTACACATTGGGAAAGATTCTCTAAACAGTTGTTCATTGTCTCAAAAACAACCGGTTTTTAAATCATACAGATGTTTTTAGGGGGAAAAAACACAATAAATAGAGGCAAGACTGAATGTTAAATAACATATGCTACAAACACTGCAAACACGTTTCACCGACTGTTGGCTTCTATTTTGTTGATCATTTATCTGCTTGTTTTGGGCCATGGGAAAGAAGAGTAGTGTTAGTGTGCAATCGGTTGCCTCCTTCAGGTAAGGTTGTTAAATTTAGTCACGTCTGAGTTATACTCTTTTTCTGACCTTTCGAGTAATTTATAATCAATAGCTACCTAGAAGTTTTAAAAATCCTGAATATTTAGTGTATAACAACTTCAGTGTTCAGTCAATTAACCATTTTACCCTGACCCATGGATAAATGAATTGTTAAAAAAAAATACACACACACACACACACACACACGGGTCACCTGGGTGTCTCAGTCGGTTAAGCGGCTGACTTCAGCTCAGGTCATGATCTCATGGTTCATCAGTTCGAGACCCACGTCGGGCTCTGTGCTGACAGCTCAGAGCCTGGAGCCTGCTTCCGAATCTGTGTCTCCCTCTCTCTCTGCTCCTCTCCCACTCATGCTCTGTTTCTCCCTGTCTCAAACATAAATAAACATAATTTTTTTTTAAATTGTTACTCTGGTTTGGTCATCAGGCCTGTGAATGTGAGTTGTTTTCCCTTTAATGTGTTTCCATGAATTTCTAAAATGAGAAGGCTACCATGTGCCATTTCTTTCCCAGTAGATTTTTTGACAAACAAAAATTAATTCTGTAGTTTCTTTGGTATTATGAAGGGCTGCTGTTACCATAGACTATGGCATTGGAAAAGTGGGCAATCCTGATGAAAATAATACATTTATAGGTGAATATGTGAAATGAAATAAAGGATTTTATTTAGTTTTAGTTTTCCGATGAACAAAAAGAAATCCGATGTATATAACTCTGAAGGATGATGTAGGTTGCTTGGAAAGTTCTATGTTTGTCTTTAAATGCTGTCTTTTGCAATTCTGAGTTGCAATTTTGCTCTCAACTTGTATTCATTCATTCAATTATTTGTTTTGAACACCTACTATAGTCTTCTAAGTTCTCATAGTTTCCTCAAAATGTACCAGTTCCCAATGGGAACAATTTAAATTGAAGTAAGAGAAGTATCTGATCATCTGTCTAAACTTATTAGACTCTCTAAGTTGTCCTGATGGATTTGCTGATGTCCCAGCCAATTTGCCTCTTTTCATTTCCGACAGAGTCATGGAAAAGCTCCAGTATTGATTATAGATTAATATCTTAGATTACAGGAAGGGACTCTAATTCAGTAAGGATATGGCAAAGTGTCTCAATCAGTATCTAATGTGAAGTGTTTGTTTGTTTGTTTGTTTGTTTTAGCATACCACCAAGACTTAGGGAATGAAAGAGACTTTTTAGACCCAAATGCATGTGAACTCTTCAGGACTGGAAAATAACAACCGGACAAGAATATTAGAGAGACAGATTTTATTTCCAAAGAGAAAAGTATATAATTAGATCAGGAAAAGTTGGGCAGAGAAAGCGGAGCTGGAAATCGAGATTAGTTCTGTGTTTAGAGTAAAGATATTATTTAATTGCTGATGTTTATTTTTTTTCCTCTGTTGACATTTCTGGTCATAACCTAGCATGCATGTGGAATTAGCAAGATAGACTCGGTGTCTGCACTTAAATAAAGGATCCCATTGGAGAATCCAAGAAGGAAGAAAATAAATGTGGTCCAAGCATTTGTTTACAACATTTTTTTTCACTTAAATCTTCATTTTGTTAAAAAAAAACACATTATATTTATTTCTATATCGTTTGCCATATATTATTGTTGTCAGTAATTAAAAAGGAGAAAGGAAATGAAATAAAATAAATAGAGACATTCTTAAGACATCTTCACATTCAGGGTTGACTTCCAAATCACTTTTTTAAATCCACATTTCACATTTTATTTTACTTTTTATTTTCTTTTATTCTGGTAAGAACACATAGCTGGCAGTCTTCCCTCTTAACAAAGTTTCAAGTGTGTAGTATGGTATTGTGGGCTATAAGACACAAGGCTGTTTTGCAGGTCTCTGAAATACATTCAACTCGCTTTAATTGAAATTCTATGTTCATTGATTACCAGCTGCCCTTTTCCCCTTTCCTCCCGTCTCTGGAAACTGCTATTCCACTCTTTGATTGTATGAATTTGACTATTTTAGATACCTTATGTAAGTGGAATCATGCCTTATTTGTCTTTCTATAACTGGCTTATCCCACTTAGCAGAATGTCCTCAAGTTTCGTCCATGTTATCACATAATGCAGGATTTCTTTTTGTAAAGGCTGAATACGATTCCGTTGTGTGTTGTATTAGAAAAAAACTACATTCTCTCCGTCTAAGAGGGAAAAATCCAGTTCTTTCCTCTTGCCTTCCCCTTCTGTGTGTCTCCTTTATGCTCACACAAGATACTTCACTTCTGGATACCAAATATGTTTAGGTTTTTCCCAGACCAAGTAATTCTCTGTGACACCAGCTGGTTGTCATACAATGTAACTCAATTCTAACACTATCTATGTCGAGACAGTGTCAGATCCCATAGGTTAAGATTCGATCCCTCGAGGCTGCCCTCATTGTCCTTCAGATGTGCCAGAAGCGGGCCCCCAGGTTACCCAAAATTTCTGTATAATTTGGTTACAAATAAGAGGTTCCCATGACCCCCTCCTCAAGTTTAATTAATCTGCTAGAGCCATTCACTGAATTCAAGGAATTCACTTACTTTCTCTTACCTGTTTATTAAAGGATACAGGTGAACACCCAGAGGAAGGGATATATAGGGAGAGTCTAGGAGACTATCAGTTACAGGGACTTCTGACCCCATGGTATTGGGGTGCATCACTCTCCCAGTGTGGATGTGTTCACCAATCTGGAAATTAGCCCCTCTGTCCTCTTTAAAGAAGCAGGGGGTGAGACTGAAAATTCCAAGCTTCTAATCATGGCTTAATCTTTCTGATGACCAACCCCAATATAGGAGCCATCCCAGAGCCCACCCAGAGTTACCTCATTGAACCAAAAGATGCTTTTTGTAATCTGATCACTTAAGAACTCACAGGGGTTTTAGGACCTCTGTGCCAGGGAACTGGGGGCAGAGACCTATACATGTATTTTCTATTATCCCACATATGCATACACTGTATTTTCTTTATCTTTTCATCTATGGAAAGCCATTTAGGCTGTTTCCATTCTTGGATAGTATGAGTAGTGCTGTAATGAACATGGGAGTGCTAATATCTTTATGAGATTCTGATTTTAATTCTTTTGGAAAAATACTTTGATGTAGGGTTGCAGGATCATGTGGTAGTTCTCTTTCCAACTTTTCGAGGAACCTCCACACTATTTTCCAAAATGGCTGCACCATTTGCATTCCCACCAACAGTGTACAAGGATCCCAATTTCTTTATGTCCTTGCCAACATTCATGTCTTTTGGGGTTTTTTGTTTTTGTTTTTGTTTTTGTTTTATAATAGCCATCCTAACTTACGTGAGGTGATATCTCATTGTGATTTTGGACATTCAAGACCTGAAACCAAAACTCCTGATGAAAATGGGGGGTTGGTGGGATTTTCATGACATTGGTCTCAGTAATGGTTCCCTGAATAAGACACCAAAACACAGGCAACAAAAGCAAAAATAGACAACTGGGACTAGATCAGATTAAAAAGCTTCTGCACACTGAAGGAAACAATCGACATTTAAAAAAATTGTAGGTAGACTTTTCTTTCATCTCCAAAATATAGTTAATTACCCCTAAGGGAAATGTCGAGATGTATTTTACTATATCTAAGTGACTGCTTTATTTTTTTTTTTAATTTTTATTACATTTATTTATTTTTGAGAGACAGAGACAGGCAGAGCACAAGTGGGGGAAGGGCAGAGAGAGAGAGAGGACAACACAAAATTCCAAGCAGGCTCCAGGCTCCGAGCTGCCAGCACAGAGATCGATGCGGGGCTCCATGGGGGCTCCACGCGGGGCTCGAACTCACAGATTGCGAGATCATGACCTGAGCTAGAGTCAGACACTAACTGACTGAGCCACCCAGGCACCCCACTAAGTGACTGCTTTAGATGAAGGTATGTGATCATGGAGAAGAAAGAATAGTCAAAAACAGAAGAACTCAAGACATGTTTTGGGAGCCAAGAGTAGTTCTGTTGGTCTTAAGACTAAGTAAAATTAGGTATCCCTGGAGAAGGCTTGCCTGTAAAGGGGGCTGCAAGACAAATTGGGGAAGGTTTTCCATGTTAAGTTCATGAGTTTTTGTCAGTTATGGAAGCACTGAAAGTTTTTGTTGGGAGACCTTCAATCATCCATCCACTCATTCCTTCATTTGACAACTATTTGCTACACACTGGAACAAAGGGGAGAAAGTCATAGTTTCCGCCTGCTTGAAACTGAGTCATGCGGAGACAGGAAGGTGAATAAATAATCAAAGTTCTGTGAGTTAGGTATTTAATAAAGGACATGAATAGGAACCCCAAGATCTGGGATGGGCTCATCCTGCAAGACAAAGTAAGTGCCCCGTGCATTTTGTGGGTTACCCTGTCTCCCCTGCTCCGTGTCCAATCACAAGTTCAATGTGAACATAGGCCCTGAAACAAATACCCTTGCTGTCCTCAGCTTACAGGTGAGGAAACATCACAAAGAAGTCAGACATGCTGCCCAGGTTCAGGTAGCCCATCAACAGTGCAGATGGAACATGACACATGAATGTACATGGTAGACCTCAGAGTCTACTGTGTTCATTCTTTCCTTGGATAGTAAATTTCAGGTAAACTACAGAAGTTGAATGTTTATATGGAGGTTTTTGATTCTACAATGAAGTTCGCGAGGTGCTGATAAAGCTTTGGACCATTTTATGGTCATATATCCTAGAGCAGAGGTCAATGCCAATTCTTGGAGGAAGATGTTTAAAAAAAAGTTATCAGAATAGGTGATGAATTTTTTGCCCAATATTCAATACCTCTTTTGTTTCTCGTGTTTTGTTTTAGACAAATTGAAATTCAATACTATTGGAAAGATGAAAATTGCTTTTAACTAAATTATCTTTTTATTTCTGTCTGAAATACCTACAGTTTCTTAAGGGGTACATACGTTTCTGGTGGAAAAAAGAGACATGTCTGTCAGGAAGAGGTCAGAGGGCTGCTAAAACTGCTGAGACCTGAAATTGGTCCAGAGTGTGGGTGCTGAGTCAGAGGGGCAAACATGGAACCTGATGGTCCAGGGGGAGAAGTTTTGGGTTTACAAAGAGCTGCTCATGAGTTATCCTGTTAATTCCTCATGATAACCCCACAAGGTATGGGGGTTGGTCATCTCTTTGTGACTGACGTGGACTGAAGAATTCTGAAGAACACAACCAGGCTTCTTGGCCAGGGAAGTGTGGCTCAGGAAGGGACATGGCAATTGGAGGCAGGGCTGTGGGGAAGGGCTTTTGGAAGGACACCACTGGAGGGAACATGCTGATGGCCAACGCTGCCTCACTGACGCAGGCTATACTGGACCTTCCCTGCGTGCCCAAGAGCTTCTGGTTGGAAAAACACTTGCATTTTTAGTTACCAGTTAGATGGTCTAATTACGAGAGTTTCAACATTCTTTTTGCAAAACAAACAAACAAACAAAAAAACTTGGATTACCACTATTTTGATCTCATAATCTGTTGTGTCCCCAATCCCATCGGTGGCCTATTCTGAACTACAGGGTTACAGAGTTTCCTCCATCAACCACACCATAGAACGTGTTTTCTTGTTTGGGCCATACATTGGATGTAAACTCAATGTTTAAAGGCCAATATATATTTTAACAAGTCCGTAACTATAAACTCTGCCCAATACTGTGTCATATTGGCTTTAAGGAAAACAGTAGCATTCAATCAGTTCGGGATATGTTCTTTTTAAACATTGCTCTCTCTGGTGACCATTTGCATTAACCTGGCCAAGTTTTCATTTGCTCTGGGATATTTCTCTCAGGAACTGGACACCTGTGTATTTCTTGGTTAAGCAAAGTCAAGATCAAAATAGGCTAAACGATATTGCGGGCGATTACGAGGACATTTCTGTACCTAGTTACCCACGTCTCAATCATGTCTCATGCGGATTTTAGTAATAAAAGTAAAAGCTAGAAGAGGACATCCGCTCTGTGGAGCTCAGCTAGAGGTCACGCTGGTGGGAAGACACATCTGTGAGCCCCCCTTTGACTGGATTTCCAGGTGTCCTTTGATATGATGGGAGTCGGAGGTGGGGAAATGCAACTATGAAGAATCTTTTGAAAGTGGAGTTTTCTGTATTAAGATAAACAACCAGCAAATCTTTTGTTTCATTAAACGGAATATTATCATGAGTCAAATAGTTGCTAAATTGGAGTTTGAATTCCTGCTGAAGACCCGGGACACGTGAAGGCCATCCTTGGTTTTCTCCACGTTAGGGACATCTGGGGTTATCCTGAGATTTGTAAACACTGCTGTAGACACATTGTCACCAGGAGGGGACAGGAGTTCGTCACCTGCTCCCCTTAGAAGGCAGCCTGTGCCCCAAGGGTCAGTGGGGCAGAACGGCGCACCTCTGTGGTGTTTTGTCTTCACAGGGGGATCTCAGGTATGGTAGGTCAGTGGACACATAGCGTATCTTTTGTTAATCTTCCCTAACTGTATACAGAACAGGGATCACCAGTACCTTTTAAGAAGGCAAATACAAATTATGCTTGGATTAGTTTGAGCCACAGCTGAGAACAACAGGATTATTTGGTGGGAGATGGAGAAGGTGCCTCCATCTGTCAGTGTCGGATCATGGGAGGGCTTCAACTGTCATTGCATCTTCTTACCTTCTAGAAAGTTCTTTCTTCCATTTCATCCCAGATTGTATTTTTAAAAAAATTTTTTTAACGTTTATTCATTTTTTGATAGAGAGAGACAGCGTGAGTGGGGGAGGGGCAGAGAGAGAGGGAGTCACAGAATCCGAAGCAGGCTCCAGGCTCTGGACTGACAGCACAGAGCCCGAAGCCGGGCTCGAACTCACAGAGTGTGAGATCATGACCTGAGCCGAAGTCAGACGCCCAACTGACTGAGCCACCCAGGTGTCTCTCATTCCAGATTTTAAAAAAGCATCTGTTAGATACCAATGGTTCCCCTTGTGTTTAAATCAGTCTTTCTGGAGTCTTTTGTCTTGTAGGGCTGAGTCACTGTTCTTCCAAAGACTGGAAAGCAACATGTGTACTGGAGAATTCTCTGTCTTTAGCAATAATACTTCCCTCTTCTTTTTCACCTACACTTTCCCTGCGAGACCTGTTCACAGAGCTGCTCCTTTGTCTTAGTAAAGTTTGCCCTTCCTGAAGACAAAGATCTGTCATCTCTGTCATGGTGTGGCAGGCCAGAGACAGTTGTGATTTAGCACAGAGACACTGGCTGGTTGGGGCCAGAGAGCAGGCAGGGGGACCTCAGGAGCAAGCGGTGGGGTGACACTGCTCAGGAGTTGGAGGGAGATGCCTGCGGCAAAGGAGAGAAAGTGTGCTAATGTGCACTTTTTTCTGCATATAGGAAAGTGTTATTTTATGCGACCTTGACTCAGGAAGAAGGCAGGAGACTCTTCGATTCAGACAAAAGGTGATGTCAATGACATCGGGCACCATGTTCTCTCTCTTCCTCAAACCACCTATATTATCAGATCTCCCCATCCCTATCCTGCTCATACAAGCCTTCCTTCTGGAATATTCTCTCCTCCTTTATCAACTACTAACCTCTCTGCGATCTATCAGTGTTTGTCGAAGAGGGCACTATGATTTTCGTATTCATAGCTAAGTGCTCACCTCTCATAAATCACGCAGAGGAGACAGAGGTTCCGAGTTAAGACGACCATGGCAAAAATAGCACCAAGTTATGGGTGAGTTAGAGCTTTACTGCTTTCAGTGGGAACAGCAAAGATACAACACTGGCATTTTGTTACACATGAAGTGTCAAAACACAGCAGTTTGGGACATCTCACGGGACCAGCGGCGTGGCAAACTGCGGTTGATATGATGTGACCTGACACGTGTTCAGCATGAGAGACATTGCCAGCATCTCTTCTCCCCTGGGGAAATGTGGCGACCCTCCCATCTGCCAACCAAAAAAAGGTATTGCATTAAGAGCAGGTGACCTTCCCCCACCTTCCAGGCTCTCCTGGGGTTGCAGACTCCACTGCTCCCAGAAGTGCCTGCACCAAGTAGAAAACAGGACGTCCTGCCTCTCAACCCACTCCGCAATGGAGACCTATGAACAGGACAGCCGGTGTTGAAGTCAGGATGCATCAGCACGCATGGCCACACAGCCAGCGGAAGCTGCATTGTGCGAAATCTGGTTTACTTTCAAAAGCTTCCTCCCGGTGGCCAAGGCACTTTCCTCCCTCGTGCCCACTGGCCTTCAGTCTCTTCTGGGCATTTCTCCCCCAGCCAGATCATCTTTCCTCTCCAAAGAAGACCAAAGAAACGAACAAGCAAAAACAAAGACCGAAACATCTCGCTCCCACTCGTTTTCGTGGTATCAGTGGCCGAGAAGGTGCCCCATCTGAGGTCCTGCTCTTTGGAGAGTTCCTTCACAGCCGCTGTGACAGATATATAAATAAGAAATAGCAGATGTTCTAGCGTGCTCTGCAGAGTCAGTTAAAATAACAAACATCAATGTATTTAATGTTTTTGTGTTTCAGAGCCTTGGAGGCAAGCCCTTTGAACTTCCTGGGAAAAAAAAATATCTAAGTTCCCAGCCAGGAACATGCATGAACTACACTTTGCCTTAGAAGGGATTGCACCCTTTCCTGTAAATTTGGGTGGGAAAACAGGAATCGTGTGCACTTATTTAGATAAAGGTATAAAATACCCTTTCCCCCTCCCCCCACCTCCCCGCCACCAACTGACTGACATTCTTTGGGTTGATCAGTAAATGAGGTGAGATAAAACCAGGTTTTAACTTTAGATTCAATCCTAGCTGAATTTTTTCTAAGCTGACTTGAGTGTTGATCTGACAGTCCTATAATCATTATTTCTGAAAGAGCTTTACTCACAAATAATTGTCATACATTACATGGAAAAAAAATAAACAGATACCTATAATTTTGATCAAACACAAATATATAAAGCATTCTAAACAAAGTTTATGTTTCGTAGTACAAAGAGCATCTCTATTCCGTTTCTAACTGCCGAACTTGAAAGAATAATGGCTCGTGTAATTTAAAAATTTCCCCAACGAGAATGCAGCTATGTTTCTGTAGATATAAAGGCTCCTTCTACTTTCTGTAAATTTTATAAACATATTACAGGCCACCTTCCTTTCTCCAGAATTCAGACGTTTTACAGTATTTTTGACAGAATTCTTTTCACTGACAAGGAGAAAAGAAAACGCATTGGAGCAGTGATTACAAGAGCTTTTATTTTGGCAGAGAGAACCGAAGAAGACCATTGAGCTGTATGCTTTTGCAAATCTTCAAGTCCCCCTACAAGTGCCGGCCATAGATTTGTCCCCTGCTGCTGTTCGGAAGGTAAACATTATGTATAGTTGTACAGCGATGATTCTTCTTCTTTCCTCTTCATCTGTATTTGATTTCTCTTGGGCTGGAGATCCATAAGGAAGGTAGTATTCAAATGATTTCATGCATCCCACGTTTTTTAAAAAAAATTTTTTTAACATTTATTTATTTTTTGAGAAACAGAGAGAGAGACAGAGTGTGAGCAGGGGAGGGGCAGAGAGAGAGGGAGACACAGAATCCAAAACAGGTTCTAGGCTCCGAGCTGTCAGCACAGAGCCCGACGCGGGGCTCGAACCCACGAACCGCAAGATCATGACCTGAGCCGAAGGCGGACGCTCAACCGACTGAGCCACCCAGGCGCCCCTTTGCATCCCACGTTTTAAAAATCCGTCATAAGATCCACTTCCGTAATGGCGATTCAGTGACTCTCCAAAATCTGCTCCTTCGTGTAAGCAGCCAAAGCACTAACAATAATTGCCCAAACCCACATTTTCAAAACCCTAAAGGTTAAGCAAACTCTTTTAAAATCGAAGAGGCTTTATTCTAGAAAATAGCTGGATATTGGTATCGACAGTGATATTCCTAATGATCTAACTCACTGCGTTCTTCTCACCCTCGTCTTAGGTTCGTGAAACTTCAGGATCGCCTTAAAAACCAACGCCCCGGGAAGCACAGTAGCAACAGTATTCTGGAAGCCACCCAAAGGGGCAGATCGAGTTTGGAGTTCCCCCAAACACTATGCCATACAACTGTGACTATTTGACCTGTCTTTTCCCTGGATCCTTCCAACTTACAGACCCACTCCTGGCCGAGAGTTCCATTAGTATAAACAATTTTTCCCCTGGGATTTTTTGACAATAGTTATTAAACATTGCCACTGCCTAAATTGGAGCAAACAAGAAATTGTTAGCCAAAAATTTAAAGGGAAAAATTGTAGAATGAGATGTCCATAGAGACCCCGTAAAGGCCTCACATATTTCTGGGGAACTAGAAGTCACGTACATGGGAACAGCTGTCTGCATGCGTAGGGAAGACCCGAGAAGGCTCCGATCTCATATCTGTAACTTCTCTTGAGGCCCTGCACAAGTAGGAATTAAAGGGCAGGACAGAGCTGGGAACTGCCTGCTGGAGCGATTGAAGGTGCATGCCCCAACGGGTGCACAGAGCTTTGCAGCAAAGGTGGGAGACTCACTGTTTCCAAGCATGTATGGAAATTTCTACTGGATAATTGGATGACCACAAAGCTTACTAAGTAGAGACTTAAGTTGTTACACACAATAAAGAATAGGGACCTTCCTGAATTAGTTTAGGAAAGTCAGTAAACAAACAAAATAGCAGTAACAACAGCACCAAGAAACTCTTGGGAAAGGAACGATCTGATTTTCAGAGTTGCAAGATTATATTATTTAAAACATCCAATTTTCAACAATAGATTATGAGGTATGAAAAGAAATTAGAAATTGTCCCTGAGGATGCCCAGATGTTGGACTTACTAGACCAAGACTTTTATTGCTGTTTCGTGTTCAGAGAACCAGATGAAACTATGTCGAAAGAACTGAAGGAAGGTAGGAGCAAATGTAGAGACTATAAATGAAAATAATAGAAATCGGGGGGAGGGGTGGTAGTTGGAGAACCAAATAGAATTCTGGAGTAGAAAGTATATAAGTAAAGCTCAAAAAAAGGAAATTGAAGTAAATACAAATGATGCAATAATAAAGCTAAAAAATAGAAAGGAAGTAGAGAATGGAAAACAGGGGAAAAATCAATGTAAGCAGAAGTTCATTTTTTGCAAAGATCAACAAAATGGATAAACCTCTTGCTAGCTTGATGAAGGAAAAAAAGACCCAAATTTCCAAATTCAAGAGTAAAAGAAGAGACTTTGCTCATGACCATTCAATAATTTTTAAAAAGATTATAAAGAAGTACTTTGAATAACTGTATTCCAACAATGCTTAAGTTGCATTTAAGTTAATTATCTCTATGAACCTTAAGTTCCATTGCAAATATCTTCATAAGAGAGAGGCGTGCGCACACACACACACACACACACACACAAAGAGAGAAGGTCATGTGAAGACAGAGGCAGGAGTGATGTGGACACAAGTCAGAGCATGTCAATAGCCACCAGAAATTTAGAAAACCATCAGGCAATTCCACCAAAAGTTATACATACAGTTAGCATGTGACTGAGAAATACCATTCTTAGTTATATATACAAGATAATTGCACAGGTCCACGCAGGTGCACAAGTGTTCATAGCAACAGTATTCATAATAGCTTGAAATGGGAACAACCCCAATGCCCATCAGTTGATAAATGGATAACCAAGAGGGGGTTTATACACACAATGAAATATTCAGCCATACAAAGCAGTGAAATTCTGACATATGCTACGACATGGATGAACCTTTAAAACGTTATGCTAAACCGAAGAGGCTAGATCCAACAAATTACATACTGTCTAATTCCAGTTATATGGAATGTCCAGAAAATGCAACTCTGTTAAGAGGCAATAGCAGGTTACTGGGGAAGGGGCAACCAAGGACTGACTGCAAATAGGCTTGGGGTGACTTTAAGAGGAGATAAAAATGTTTAAGAAGTATCGACTCATTGGACTTTATTGGAATAGCGTAAGATAGGGTTTCCCTGTCCCAAAACTTACTTTGGGGTGTGTACAACAGATGTGCTGGGAAGGGCTGGAGGGGTTTCTGGCATCCGGAGGATGTTACCTCCCACCAACATCTGTTGAAGTCCTACTCAAGCAAAACAGTAAAACAAAAACAAGAATGAAACTCAAGCTTACAAATTGTATTTTGGAAACTCCCAGATGAACATAAACAGAAGTCTAGTGTAGTCTCTAAATAATGTCATAGAGTACTGAGATGTGTGCGTGGTGGAGAGAGAGAGAGAGAGAGAGAGAGAGAGAGAGAGAGAGAGATACACGTGGGGAAAAGGAATTTTCCCCTGAAGACTCTCAGACTTTGAGATTGGGAACTCCAAGCTGCCTGTGACATTGGGAATCTTTCTTGAGTTGTCCTTCATGATTTCTTCTTGTTGGACAAGAGGAAAGCGAGAGCTAAGCCACCAGAGAAGACAGAGGAAAGGGGGAGGGTGGAGGACACACTTAGAAGGGGGAGGAGGGTGGTGGGCTCCTGGCCTTGGGGCAGTTAGAGACGGATGAGCCCCCTTCTCCTGCTTCCCACCTGCACATACCCCCAGGTAGACATGGCCTAAGCCGGGACCCTTTCCTTTCTTCCTTCCTCCCTCCCTTCCTTCCTTCCTTCATTTCTTTCTTTACTTTTCTTTCTTTCTTTCTTTCTCTTCCTTTCTTCCTTCCTTCCTTTCTTTTCTTTCTTTCTTTCTTTCTTTCTTTCTTTCTTTCTTTCCTCCTTCCTTCCTTTCTTTTCTTTCTTTCTTTCTTTCTTTCTTTCTTTCTTTCTTTCAAAGTTTATTAACTTATTTTGAGACAGACAGAGAGAGAGAGAGAGAGAGAGAGAGAAAGGTGACTGGGGGAGGGGCAGAGGAGAGAGGGCAGATTGAGAATCCCAAGCAGGCTTCCCACTGGCCAACCCAGGGGCTCAAAGGCACTAATTATTGACATCATGACCTGAGCCAAAGTGGCTTAACCAATTGAGCCACCCAGGCACCCCCAGGACACTCTGCATTACTGATCAAGATTATATTTTCACCTTCCAAGTTGGAGGCCTGGCCTCAGGAGTCCCACTCAGGACAGAACAGCCAGGAAGCCCCCAACGGTGGTCCCTTGGAGATGTGCAGGATGGGCCCCGGGCTTCTGGCCCTGAACTGATGGTCCCTGAGTGGCTGCTACCCCTGTGTCGGGTTGTCGCAGTCTGGGCACCACTGGTCCACAGCCCCAGCCCAGGCCCCCCAAACCCTGCGGGGTCCAGGACCTGGAGCCCCAGGCTTGGAGGGAGCCTCCTCTCAAACATGAACATCCTCACCAGAGCCTCCCTCTTTGCAGGAAGAAGGGATACGTCGGGCACCAGAGTCCCAGGACACCTGAGCTTCATTTGAGATCGGGGAGAGGGGAGGGCTGCATGCGGGGAGCTGTTTATTCTACTGTGCCTGGGTCCCTTCTTTGAAGTCACCTGCCCTGCCCCCCGTCCTTGGCTGCGGCATCCCACTCTGGCTCCCATCTCTGTGCTCCCTACTCCGACAGGACCTCTGACCTCTCCCTCATCAACCTGCATCCCGAGGCCCCCGACCAGGACGCCCAATTTCTGCATGCAGCCCTCCCACTAAGCATTTGCTCCTGCAGACGTTTGGTCTTCCTGGGGGTGGCCCAGCAGAGCTGAGGCTCTGGGACGGGTGTGCTGGCTGTGCTGTGGGAGCTGGGGGGACCCCCAGGAAGGCAGAGGAGCCCCGAGCCTCAGACCCTAGTCTCCCAAGTCCTGGGCTCTTGAGTATCAGACAACATTGAAGCGTGGCCTCGTGCACACCGCCCTGATGCCCTTTCCACGTCCTGGGGTCCTGAGCAATTCTGTACACATAGAGCCGGTGAAGCTCTTACAAAATCAGTCATTAAAGTCCACAATGAACAAACAAAACAAACAACAAAGAGCTGCCTCTCTCACCTCACCTCCTGGGTCACTGATTTCAACTCCTGGGTTCCCGGCTGTCCACCGCAAAATGACAAAGTGCTTTATTCAGTGAGAGGAGGACATTGTTTAGATCCAAGATGACTGCTTACCTCCGGATCTGCTGCGTGTGTGTGTGTATGTTGCTCATTGCAGGCGGGAAACTTTTTTTTTCTTTATTTTTTTCCGATTGACAATGGTACCTCCATTTTCTACAATATGAAACAGCAGAACCTCCTGTCGCTTATCGTCAATGACTCGGCAGAGGTTTAGTTACCAAGATCCCCGGTGTCTCTCCAGGCCTCAGTATGTGGGTGCACAGACCCCCAGGAAGATTTGGAACGTAATTACACTGCCTTTATTTAAAACATACGATAGTGTTAAAAGATACCTAAATATTTACCATAAATAAGCCATCAGGTGACTTGAGTGTTTTCTAGATTTCATTTTATGATAAGCATAGACATGTTCTCAGCTGGTTTCGTGGCCAGAGAATTGTAGATGACTTGGAAATGGTTGCCGAAACCCAATGTCTAATTCATGAAATGTACAAAGAAGGAGAAAAGGCCCTAGTAATTAAATCCCCTCTGAATCCTATGAATGGAGGCAGTAAACATTATCTTCAGCCTTATCAGCCGCCCAGCTGCCTGCTGTGGCAGACACATCTGTCACTCCTCTGTAACACAGAGCTTCTCCTGCCCCTGGGTCTTTAATTGAAGAAAACCAACACTCCGAACACCTATTGTTCATTAGAGGCTGGGAGCTGTCAGTCACCCCTTTTGGATTGTTTGGGTTCCTTCTAACCTCGTGCGTGTCCACGATTAGCTCACTTTTTATGCGTGTCAGCGTTTCTCTTTAAATTTTCCCTTTGGTATTTGGAATTTGATTTCCTTAAATGGCAGAAAACAGGGAAATCCACTCATTCAAAATTTAATGACGGCAGACTAGTTTAGTGCAGTAGCTGGATGGATGGGCCCCACGAGAGACTGGCTTCAAAATATGACCTGGACTTCCTAGCTGTGCAACCTCGAGAAAGTTACTTAATGTCTCTGTGACCGAAGGTTAATTTTAGGCTTCACCTTGGCTGGGCTGTGATGCCAAGTTGTATGGTTAGACACCATTCTAGATATTGTTGTGAAGGTCATTTTAAGATGGGATTGACATTTAAGTCACTACACTGAATAGTGTGGATGACCGTCCCCAATGTGGGTGGGCCTCGTCCAATCAGTTGAAGTCCTTAAAAGCAAAGGCTGCTGTGTCCTGAGGAAGAGGGGATTCCACCTCAAGACTGCAACATAGAAACCCTACCTGATTTTCCTCCTAGTGCCCTGCAGCCTAGTAGCCTCGGATTTCAAACTCGTTAGCCCCAAAATAACAGGAACAATTCCTGAAAATCTCTCTTTTCCCCTCTTCTTCTCCTCCTCTTCCCCCTCCTCCTCTTCCTCCTCCTCCTCCTCTTTTTCTTCTTCTCCTTCCTCTCTCTCCCTCTCTCTCTGTCTTGCAAAGGCATACAAAAGAGTTGAAATAATTTGCTTCCATTTTAAATTAAGGAATAAATTGGGAAGACCATACCAGGAGTTTCAGCTGCTATGTTTAAGGACACCTGGGCACTGACTGCTCTCTCCACCAAATGGAGCTATTATTTGGTAACTCGAGGGGCTCCCCACGTTTGCAGACCTCTTAAATGATGTGCATGGGTGTTTTGCGTAAGCTCCCCAGTGGGGATGGACGCCCCGAATAAAGGTACCCTTGCTGTGGCCACAACAGGACTTCCCAGATGTCACCAAACCCTCCCTGCTCCCACAGTGTCCCTCCTGAGTTCACCTCCATCGGGACCCCCATGGCCAAGGAAAGATGCCCTGAAATGTTGCGGGCGTTCCTCTATGCAGCCACCTCACTCCTGGCGGCGTTCCTTATTCTTTGCTACGTGAAAAGCAAACGGTAAATTCACTGGGAAGATGGGAGGGAATGTCTCCTACCCTCACTTGCCCCCTCACCTCAAACCCCATTATTCCTTCCCAGAAGCAATGTAATGATATGCTGCCCTCATTTTTAAAACGGTCTTCTCTTATTCTTTTAGGTGTTTAAGTTTATGTATTTACTTTGAGAGAGAGAGTGACAGTGAGCTGGAGAGGGGCAGAGAGAGAGGGAGAGAGAGAATCCCAGGCAGGCTCCACACTCCCAGCATGGAGCCCAATGGGAGGCTTGAACTCACAAATCACAAGGTCATGACCTGAGCTGAAATCTAGAGTCAGTCGCTTAACTGACTGAGCCACCCAGGTGCCCTAAAAAACTGTCTTTGTTTATGCACGAAAACAAACATTTATGGGACGCAGGATACAGATATTCAAGATCTGATGAAACAAGAATGACCATAATCCTACCTTGAGACCTTGACATAGACAAGGGTTAATGATTTCATCCAGGCTATTGTGTATCCCCCTTTGCTCTCCCATTGCCTGCAGGTAAGTTGGGCTTTTTTCATAACTGAATTGATGAACACAGAAAATACAAATACGGAGTCTTCAGCATGCAGGTGGGACCAGAAGACAGAGTGAGAAGGGATGAGAAATGGAGTCTAGCACTTGAAGGGCTCCCAAGTGAAAAGAGCCAGTGGAGGAAGCAGAAACCAAGGAGATATGGGGAAGATACTGATCAGATCAAGGGAAAGGTTGTCACGTGTCACCAGAATGAAAACCTGAAATGTGCTTTCAGTTCTCACAATAAACCGACACAACACAAATGGAGGGACACACGCAAGGGGAAAGAAATCGTATGAAATGTTCTGTGGCCGCCATCATTAACAAAGATATGAGGTGAACAGGCTGATGTCATTGCCAGGACCCTTCAGAGAATCCAAGGCTGTTTGTGCACGACCAGGAACAAAGGATGAAGTGATGTAGAAATCTCACGACTCACTAGTCTCTTCATTTTGCTGGTCTTGGCGTAACTGTCTCGTGCAGGAAGATGTAAGTAGCAGGCATTGCTTTCATAAGAACGCTTCACCCAGATACAATAGCAGAACCAACTCTGACGTGTTTCATTATTTTAATATGTGCTTTGGCAAAAATAAAGGCTGCTTTCTGCAGGAAGTGGTCAGAATGGTAGTTCACACTAAAGGTGTAAAAATTAAAATATGTTCCAGCTATCTTTAAAAAATGACAGCATTACCCTACAAGCCACAACTTTATTGACGCCTGACATTTATTTCAAGATACTTCAGCGATATTCATAATAACGTGGTCATATGTTCAAAAATTTAGCATGTTGCATTGAATTCCCCTAGCAATTTTGAGGCTAAGTATGAGCACAAATATTACAAACTTTCTCAAAGAAACCCAGTACAGAGTTTTCTACCAAATATAACATTTGTGGACTTCTTGTTGATATTTTCAAAAAGTTAATGTGATTCATATGGCAAATTCAAGATCTCTATGTTACTATGTTCAAATCCAAGAATAAATAGCAATACAATTCAAACAAGGAATTTCTACTTAAGGATTAAAACAGGAAAAAATAGAATATTCAAAAAATTTTGTAATGTTTATTTATTTTTGACAGAGAGAGAGAGACAGAGCATGAGAAGGGGAGGGGCAGAGAGAGGGAGACAGAGAATCCAAAGCAGGCTCCAGGCTCTGAGCTGTCAGCACAGACCCCCACGTGGGGCTCGAACTCACAGACCATGAGACCACGACCTGAGCCGATGTCGGACGCTCAACTGACTGAGCCACCCAGGCGCCCCAGGAAAAAAATAGAGTATTTTAAAACTTGGGCAGACTATTTAAAATACTAAGCACTAAGAACCAAATATTTTAAAAATAATTTTAAGTATTTTTTATTAGGAAGTCTAAAAATCTCTAACATTGAGGATAATTTGCTGTAATGTAATCTATATTTGATAACTATTGTGAATTTGGTAAAAAGAAATTTAAAATATATTTTAAATAAATTTTGGCAATATTCTGTAAGGTTGAAATTTTCATACCCTATGGCCCAGTGATTACATACATATATAAAATTTAGCTGATCTTACCAGGAGTTAAGAATATTCAAGAGGTTGTTCATAACAGGAAATAATCCAGACGGCAACGGGGTCATGGATTTACAGCACAGAATATTAAACAGTGCTGAAAAGGAATTTACTGTAGCTGTAAGCCATAGTGTGAATTAAATTTTGTAACAAGATCAAGGAACGAGAAAAGCAAGGATAGGAAGACCACATATGGTATGTTAGCTTTGTAATGATATTACACTAAATGATAACACAACTAAGCGATATTCCTTTAGGCAGACACACACGTGTGGCCAGAAAACAGAGTTTTTGAAGTTTACTCTTGGAAGAAGAGAAGCATCTTTGGTGCCCCAACTGTACCCCCTCAGTCCAGCTTTAGTTGTAGCCAGATCTGTGTGAACACAGCCCCCTGTCTTTTAGGAGGACACTAGAAGAAGCCTTCTGTACTAGGACTCTGTAGGTCCTAGTATAATCAAGTCCCTGTGACATATAGCTGTGAGTTTCATAATCGACCCCTAAGACTCAATTTGGGTAGGTTGGCATGGGTTAGGAGTGGAATGGAAGGCGTGATCTTGTAAAGGAATAACCATTTACATAGTGTGAGAAGAAGAAAACAGTTCTGCAAGCAATAACTATCAAAAAAGTTTACAAAATTTCTAAAAGGAATCCCAGCTGAGCATGCTGAGAGCTTTTTTTTTTTTTTTATTATTATTTTATTTTATTTATTTATTTATTTTTTTAACGTTTTTTTTTTTTTTTTATTTATTTTTGAGACAGGGAGAGACAGAGCATGAATAGGGGAGGGTCAGAGAGAGGGAGACACAGAATCTGAAACAGGCTCCAGGCTCTGAGCTGTCAGCACAGACCCCCACGTGGGGCTCGAACTCACAGACCATGAGACCACGACCTGAGCCGATGTCGGACGCTCAACTGACTGAGCCACCCAGGCGCCCCAGGAAAAAAATAGAGTATTTTAAAACTTGGGCAGACTATTTAAAATACTAAGCACTAAGAACCAAATATTTTAAAAATAATTTTAAGTATTTTTTATTAGGAAGTCTAAAAATCTCTAACATTGAGGATAATTTGCTGTAATGTAATCTATATTTGATAACTATTGTGAATTTGGTAAAAAGAAATTTAAAATATATTTTAAATAAATTTTGGCAATATTCTGTAAGGTTGAAATTTTCATACCCTATGGCCCAGTGATTACATACATATATAAAATTTAGCTGATCTTACCAGGAGTTAAGAATATTCAAGAGGTTGTTCATAACAGGAAATAATCCAGACGGCAACGGGGTCATGGATTTACAGCACAGAATATTAAACAGTGCTGAAAAGGAATTTACTGTAGCTGTAAGCCATAGTGTGAATTAAATTTTGTAACAAGATCAAGGAACGAGAAAAGCAAGGATAGGAAGACCACATATGGTATGTTAGCTTTGTAATGATATTACACTAAATGATAACACAACTAAGCGATATTCCTTTAGGCAGACACACACGTGTGGCCAGAAAACAGAGTTTTTGAAGTTTACTCTTGGAAGAAGAGAAGCATCTTTGGTGCCCCAACTGTACCCCCTCAGTCCAGCTTTAGTTGTAGCCAGATCTGTGTGAACACAGCCCCCTGTCTTTTAGGAGGACACTAGAAGAAGCCTTCTGTACTAGGACTCTGTAGGTCCTAGTATAATCAAGTCCCTGTGACATATAGCTGTGAGTTTCATAATCGACCCCTAAGACTCAATTTGGGTAGGTTGGCATGGGTTAGGAGTGGAATGGAAGGCGTGATCTTGTAAAGGAATAACCATTTACATAGTGTGAGAAGAAGAAAACAGTTCTGCAAGCAATAACTATCAAAAAAGTTTACAAAATTTCTAAAAGGAATCCCAGCTGAGCATGCTGAGAGCTTTTTTTTTTTTTTTATTATTATTTTATTTTATTTATTTATTTATTTTTTTAACGTTTTTTTTTTTTTTTATTTATTTTTGAGACAGGGAGAGACAGAGCATGAATAGGGGAGGGTCAGAGAGAGGGAGACACAGAATCTGAAACAGGCTCCAGGCTCTGAGCTGTCAGCACAGAGCCTGACGCGGGGCTCGAACTCACAGACCGCGAGATCATGACCTGAGCCGAAGTCGGCTGCTTAACTGACTGAGCCACCCAGGCGCCCCCTTTTTTTTTTTAAATAGATATTAAACTATGGAAAATCTGTCTATTCCCTGAATATATGGAGAGGCGTGTAATCTTCCCATTTGGGCAGACTCAAGAGTCAAAGAGCAATCCTGTACTAATTATAATATAAAATCACCAAATTTTGATAAAAACTTTCCCAGGAGCACTTTTATTTATCTTGATAATCTAATTATAAATTCATCTGGAAAAAAATCTCCAAGAATAATCAAAGACATGTAAGACAATAAGGGAATGTGCCTTACCAAGTATCAAGGTGCAGGATAAATCCAGGGTAATTAGAACATTTTAATATTGATGTAAAAATACATAAGCCAATCACTGAGACACAATAGATAATATTAAGAGATCATATAGATATGAAACAATTTCTCATAAAGGTGATATTCAAATCAGCGGTGGATAAAGAAATCACAAAAATAAATTTCAGAAACAATCAAGTGATAAACACAAAACAAACTTGTAAATGTATTATAGGAAAAATTTTTTAAATATATATTTTTTTAACATTGGTATAGGAAATAACCTTGCCAACAAATCACAAAATGAGAGTTTTTCCCTTTATGGCAAAAAGCATCATGGAAAAAAGGTAGATAGACACCAGAAAAATATGCTTAAATGTGACAAAGTCATTGTAGAATTAAAATGTAAGCCTAACACCTAAGAAGCATTTGCTGCATGCACAACAATAAAGGATTAATATTTAGATTATACTTAAAAATCTATAAATACTCAAAAAAAATAAAAACCCAATTGACCAGGGCACCAAGGTTAGACGTAGGGAATTCAGAGAAGAGAAAATCCTAAGGATGTGTGAAAATCACATTGGGCTATAATTTTTCTCCCACAAGATTTTCAAGATTGAAAAATAAAAGAATGACACCATCTAATTTTGTTGACAATGTAGGGCAACAGTTACTGTCTTTTCACTGGGGGATGGAAAGGTCCAGTCTTCAAAGGACAGCTTGTCAGTATTTCCTGACAACCTCAGTGTGCTTCACTCCTGACACATCGTTCCTTCTCAGGATCAAATCCTTTTTAATTTTTTTTAAGTTTATTTATTCATTTCGAGAGAGAGAGAGAGAGCGAACGAGCAGGGAAGGGGCAGAGAGAGAGGGAGAGAGAGAATCCCAAGCAGGCTCCACACTGTCTGCACAGAACTCGACTCGGGGCTCGAACTCACAATCTGTGACATCATGACCTGAGCCAACACCAAGAGTCAGATGCTTAACCGACTGAGCCACCCTCAGGATCAAATCTTAAAACATACTCATATGGGAAAAAGCAACAAGGTCACAAACCTTTTCTTGTGTACCTTTTCACTTATTAAAACACGGGATGGGGTAGGGGCGGGAGCACCCCGACATTGGTCCTCTGGGGAATGGTTACCCTGCCCTGCATCACATGGCGAAGCTTCACTTAGCACATTGTCCTCATGGGGCAGCCCGCCTCCAGTGCCAGACTCCTCAAAGGCAACCCTGTTCAAGTGTGGTTTCTGTCTTTGAACTTTGCCAGTTTTTTCTTTGGCAGTTACATATACATATGCATATATACAAATTTATATGTGTCCACATAAGTGTATGCATGTAATCATTTATGTATATACAAAGGATTATATATACATAATAATTTTGCGTTGTATATGGTTTTCGAAACACAAGACATGTTGCTAACTATATAGTCTAATACTTTGTATTTTTAGTCATTAATCGGTTGTGGAGATATTTCCTTAATAACCCATACCATTTTTTCTTATTTGTATTAATCTTGGTTTGAAAACTACTAATTGACCTTAAGGAGACTAACGGACTACAGGAGAATGATGTTGTGTGTATATGCGTATGAGTGTGTGTGTGCCAATTCACATGGATACACGCGCGTGTGTGTGCTTGCGTGCGTGTAGACGATTTTTGAAATGATAAACCAAACTTGAATTCCCCAGACGAACCCAAATTGGTCATGTGCATTTTACTTTTTGTTCTTTTTTTTTTATATTAAATAGAATTTACTGTCAAATTGGTTTCTTTTTAACTCACTGGCTTAGTTGGTTGATATTCTGTGCAGAATTTTTGTAATCACCTTCAAGAGAGAGAGTGGCCCGTGGGTTTCTTTTCTAGCACTGTTCTTCTTAGTATTAATAGCCATATTGTAAAAGCCACCTTTTTATATATTCTTCATGATATAACAAAGGCTTATGCTCATTTACTATTCGATTTATTTGCCTGTTGCTTATTTGTGGCATAGTACTATTAGTATATATGATCATTAGATTTTACCTATACTAATATTAGTGTTAAGATTGATATCGGCCCTGGAATGCTTAGTTTGTGGAGGTAAGGTTATTTATGTTGCTTTAACCCTGAGCACAAAATCTTTGCTCTTGTGAGTTCCTTCCTTCTGTGTGGATTTAATGAGCTCTGTGTTACTGTCACAGCCAAAACATCACACGCTGCTTTGAACAATGGGGGCAAAGGTGGAAAATAATTACTATCTATTTTAAGCCTAGAGGTCTTTGGGTGATAATTGGAAGAGGAAAAGGCAAAACAGGGTAATGAGGGAAGGACTTTGCTCAGCAGGACTCTGGCTTAATTGATTTACCCCAGATTAACCTGGAAAGAGTTGAAATGGACTCAAAATGCTTACGTTCACGCACACGTATGTTTAGTTGCTAAGCTCCTCATTGGAAATTTTGCTTTACCTCTGTAAATAACAAATCTAGTTATTTTATGATGATATTTTAATGATTTTTGTTTATTTTTAGGAGAGAGAGAGAGAGAGAGAGCATGCGTGCACGTGCATGCACACAAGTGGGGGCGGGGGCAGAGAGGGAGACAGAGGATCCAAAGCCGGTTCTGTGCTGACAGCAGAGAACAACGCGGGGCTTCAACTCAAGAACCGCTAGATCATGACCTGAACTGAAGTCAGAAGCTTAACCAACTGAGCCACCCAGGTGCCCCTCAAATATAGTTATTTTTAATGAAGATGTTCTATAACCTTGCAGCCAAAGAAGAAAACATACTTACTCATTTTAATCTATTTACTCTTTTATTTCACCAGATGATAAATATTGACAATCAAGACATAAAGAAAGAAATAAAATGGAGGCAAGATAATTCTACATTGGCATTGTTCCAGCACTGATAATGTCACTTTCTTCTCCCTGCTTTGCCAAGATGCCTCATATGTGATTTTCAGTTATGCTTATTTGTTAAGTAGTATCTTTGTGACTGTTTCCATTAGGACCCTGGAGAAGCAGTCAGTTTTAAAATCCAACGTATGTTTCCAAGATCCCTGAGTGAGATCAGGAGAAATATGAAGAGTGCTTTAGTAATTCCAAGGAAGGGAAAAATATTTAAACGACATATGAGCCCTGCAGAGAGATTTGTCATTGGGTTCGTGGATTTTTTCTAGGAAACAACCTCCTGAATAGTTTACAACCCAAGACAGCATCAGAGTGAAGAGGGAAAGGAGTTACCATGATGTCTCAATGGGAGAGGCTCTGGGAAATCCAAGAGTGGGAAATCTCCAGATCTCTTTCCATCTCTATCCCTGACCTGGACAACTTCTCTGCAACACCTTCTTGTGTGCAGACCTCTTTATTGAACACACGTGCACAGCACACACTTCAAGGAACACATACAGGGCTGTGTGATGGGCCCTCTGATGGTAGAAGAAGAAGGGAAACGAGAGATGAGACGCACAGGTAATCCCAGAGTCGCTTTTCTCACAGTGTCCCTTCACAAAGCCCTTGGAACTTTCCTAGCGTTGTTCTCTCCACGATGGGCAGGAATGATTAGTCTCACTGACTGGATGTTTAGTCAAAATGACCTTATCTTAGAGAAATTTGCACACTGTGATAATGTATTTTTTTTAAGTTTATTTATTTATTTTGAGAGAGAGAGAGAAAGCACAAGTGGGGGAGGGGCAGGAAGAGAGGGAGAGAGAGAGAAGCCGAAGCAGGCACCACATTATTAGCGCAGAGCCCGATGTGTGGCTCGAACCCACAAACCTCGAGAACATGACCTGAGCCGACGACGTTGGGCACTTAAGCAACTGAGCCACCCAGGCACACAATAATATGAAGTTTAATTAGAATACACCAAATACACCTAAATTCACATCTCAAGTTGATGCTCTGATGTGTGGCTCCCAACCATTTCTTCTGAAGAATGGGTATTGGATCTTAAACTGTGCATAAATCCAGGGATCCACAAGTGCGCCTGGGGCTTCCTATGGGTTGGGGGTGTGTTTGGGAAGGGGAGCGTGCTGATCCTAAACCAGAAAAAAAGATATCTCTACTTTCCTTCAACTACTGAGATGATTGTGGATTCATGCGCATGGGCTGCTGTAACAAAAAAGCATGGACCAGGTGGCTTAAACAATAAACAATTATTCTCACAGTTCTGGACTCTGAGAAGTCCAATAACAAGGTGCTGGCAGGTCCAGAATTTGGTAAAAGCTCTCTTCCTGGTCCATAGACGGCCATCTTCTCACTGTGACCTCATGTGGCAGACAGAAGGAGAGAGGGTGTGAGACTGATCTTGGTTTATGGTAGAGAAATTTGGCCTATCTTCTTTATTTTCTTTACAACTCCTGGACAGTGATAGCTGCTCTCTCTTTTGACATACGAGTCCCAGATTTTGTAAAGACTACTCTACACATAGCATCACTTCTGGGCCAGGATGTGGCCATCTGCCTTCCTAAATGCCCTTAAATGACATCTAAGCTGCTGACAACCGTCACTCCTCACCATCCCCACCCCTGCAGAGAAGCACCTGTTTCCACACTACACGCGAAGCCCGATCCTCAATGCCCACTGGGCTGACCCAGGAGCAACTTTTGTGCCAACTCCTGCAGGCCCGCATGGACCATGCTGGGAGCTGTCTTCGGATGGCAATTATTCTTGGCTGCAGCCATGGCCCCATTAAAGACAGGACTCTAGAGATGAAAAGTCCCAGATCCCATTAGCAGTCCTTACTTCAAACATGAACTCTGGGTCTTGAAGGCTCTTCATGTGGCTTCCACAGCTTAATGACACCATTAGCATCTCCTACCTGAAGGCAGCACTAATTAAGGCACTAAGATGCACAGCCATATATTAGTTAATGGAGTTCATTTGCTGGTTTGCAAGGAAATGCAATTAATAAAATAAGTTGTACGTGTCACGTTTTTTGGCAGGTCAGCTTTGAAGCGGTATCTGTTTGACTGATTTACTCTGAGTAAAATGAGAAAAAAATAGTTCATGCTGAACTATTCATAGGCAGAGGTGACGAACATATGTTTCTAATTCTGAGCTAAGAGAAAAGCAAAAATACACAAATTTAGCAAATCTTAGTTCTTGACAACCACTCACAGGGTATTTCAGCTAAGAAATGAGCATATGGCTCAGGGAATAAAAAAAACTAGCTGGCGTGATGTGGAAATGAAGCTTCTAGGCTCAGTTTCGTGACCGCCATGAGCGCATTCTTTCTGAGATGGGGGGTGGGGTGGGGAATATTTTCTGTGGATTCTCCCATCAGTAAACAAATGCTTCTTATCCATGCAGGTGGGTTGCGTGGGGGTAGAATGGGCACCTCGTTACCTTACATCGCACTTCATGGCGGATGATTTTCACAAGGAGAGGATTAGGTCTCTTCGGTCCTGCTGCATCTGGAAGTGATCAGGTGGTTAGAGTCGTTTCGGGTAAGTGCGATGGCAGAGGGGTGTGGATGACCTTCTGCCCTGTATGGAAGTGTCAGCTCAAAGTAGAGAAAGAGTTTGGCCACCATGCCTCTTGTTCAGCGGAAATTGTTTTATTATAGTTAGACAATGGGCAATTCATTTCATTTTTGGCACATCTGTGCCATCTGTGTGGCACATTTTTGGCACTAGCTGATAATGTTTTTATTCCTAAGCCTGAACGCACACTAGTGGCTTTGCATTGTCATTTACAGATAGCACATGTTCTGAGCGTTTCTCTGATGACAGAGTCAGACTCTGAGTTGCATGAGATCCTCAGCTGACCCCTGTTCACATTCAAGTTGGGCCATTGCTGGCCACGGGGAGGAGTCATAGTAACAGCCCTGGTGTTCCCACTGTCATCTCTTAAAGGGAAGTTGAGAGGGAGGGCTGGAGCGGAGATCACACAGAGGAGTTGGGGACCCACAGGGGTCATGACGCTTTGGCCTCAGCCTCTTGCTTGGTGACTCATCCTGTTGGTGCTACCTTAAGTATTGCCCTAGGGCTTGTCAGCCTCCACAGATCACAGTTCATCAAGCTACACACCCTTTCCTTCCAAGTAGCATCTTTTAAATGCCACCTGTCATCCCAATGGTGAGGGGCAGGTATGTTCTTTTTTTTCTTTTCTAACATGCTAGCCCTTCTGAGACCCTGGGGAACTTTTATGAAGCTGTTTTATGCTCCTCTGGAGCTGCAAGGGAACTCTTGTCGGAAGCTTATCTTCTTCCCTGGACCACTCATTGGAATGTATACCACGGGTTGGACACCGCTTTAAAGCAGTTTCTATAGAGTCTTTGCAGGTGGCTGGAGCTAGGCAATAGATCCCCAAAGGCCCTTTCGATCTGGCACTTACCTTTTCCAATGTTTTCTGTGTCTCTGCAATTTGTCAGTTGAAAAATGTTTTACTGGAATCTGCCATTCCATCCAGGCAGGAGCAGTCCCATTTTGTCTGCCTGCATGCCCCTCAGATCCTTCTGTCCTGGCCTGTGCAGACACTAACTGAATTCCCTCCTGATCTGGAAGTCAACTGCTGTCTCTGTCTCTCTCCTGTATCGAGATGATCATAGGGAAGAAGAAACAAATATGTGGGTTCTTTTTTTTTTCTTTTTTGTGGGGATGTTATTGTTTCAAATTTGTTTCGCCCATGAAGATTGGACTAGCTGATATGAGTGATTCTACCATCGACAAGGTTAACTCTGCCAGCCATGTTGTGTAGACTTTCCCCTGACAGCTTGGCATATTTTGAGTTTTAAAGAAGTGCTCCTAGATGTGGGATGTGTAGGAGGTGAGAGGAAAGACAGATCCTAGACCAGAGGGCCTGTGGCTTTCTCCAAGGGCCGAGTCTGGATCTGTCCCAGGTCCAACATAAGTGCACTGCCTACGTGAGAGGCGGCTGGTTAGTATGTATGAGGTTAACCTCATTCCAACTGTCCACTGGATTACTTGGTTTGGAATGACTTTTGAGCTGGGGGGTTACTTGGTAGAGAGGTTGCAGCTTAAATGATACTTGATTTTCTATTGTTTGCCGTTCTCAAAGTGAGTAGTGGTCTCCTCTCAGGCTTGCAGGACAGGCTTCTTCCTGACGATGGTCAGCGCACCTGCTGACTGGGGGTGCAGGCTGATTGTGCCCGTGAGGGAGTGCCTGGCTCCCTAGGGGAGGCTGGTGTGCTTTGACTCCAATGCAGACATGCAGATCCCCACTCATGGTTCACACAAGAGTTGAGACCTCCCTCGTAGGCAACAGTAGCCTCCTACTTCCCCGGAGCAGGGAGGCGAACTTTCTAGTTCTGTCTCCCAGCTCCTCACAAGGCAGGAAGGATTCACTTTTCCTCAGACCTCCAATTACACAAATTCACCTTAAGATGTGTCAGGCTTTATCTTAACTAATCCTAGGACTGAGCTTTCCAGATAAAAAAAGGTGTGGAATTTGACCTATGTAGCTTTTCATAAACACATTCTCTCGAATAAAACAGCCTGCCATCTGACTTCTGGTCAGTGGCGTGAGGGGCCTTGTCTCACAAGTAAAACCGGAGCAGTTTGTGCTCCACAATGGACCTCGGGCTGTGCTACAGGATGTTTTTGCTGAAGACCCCGTCACCCCACCCCCACCCCATGTGCTCTGTAGATCTTTCCTTGTCTGCCCAGAGTACTCTTCACCTCTTCCCGCCTGGGCCATGAATCTCCTTTGCGCGAGACAGCTGAACTGCTGACACAGTTTGCTGAGGAAAGTCCCCAGAAACCAAATTTGCGAGAATGATCTTCCCATCCATCAGCCTGGCCCTACAGATCATCCACGCTAAATGGCCTGGACAAACTTTGTTGGAATCTCTCACCAGCCACAAGGCACGCACCTTGAAAAACGAGCAAGAGAGAGGACTTCTACAGGCAATTGGTATTTCAAGGGGATTAGAGGCATGGCTGTGTTTCTCGTCCCCGTCCCCGCCAATAAAACTGACTCACGATCTGTCACCTCTGTTTCATAGACAGGAGACTGGTGTCTGTAGTGGTAAACTTAAGTGCCCAGAGGTTCATGAGAGTATAAAATGCTTGTTGGTCTCTAAACAGGCTACTGCGGAAACGAACTGGCACTCTTGAACGTGGCAAGAGTTGATGGCTAACCCGCAGCCTTGAAGTACTCATCCTCATCCCAGGGAAACCAATCATGGCATAATTGAGCCACGGAGGTTGCTTTTAGGTCATCGAAAAAGTTGTCCCCTCTTCCCACACAGCAAGACCAAATCTTGTAGGAAAACACCTCTGCTTACAAAAATTCCCGGAGATTCTAGATGTAAAAATCAACTTCTGCTCTGCCTGTTGTATTTCAAAAGTATATACCTTGAAACAAGTCATCCTTCTGTAAGGATAGATACCTTGCCGCATAAGCTATCTAAGGAGAAAAGTGACTTAATATCTGCTTCTGTATCTCTTCTATTGAAGATAGGTGAAATTCTGAAGAATAATTCCTGATAAAGGAATTATTAGAAGGTCTTCATGTGTCAGTAAATCTGGGGGATAGCTAAAGGCTCTTCCTTTAAGGATGTCTTGATTTCATCTCTTTTATGAGGTGTTTTTAAGGTTGTTAAAGTTGTGTTTGTGGGATATTGTCTCAAGGTTGCACCCTTAAATCACCTTTATTTCAAAATAGTCCCCTTGTCATTTTTTTAGAATGATCATATGAATAGCTTCATAGTGTGATAGTCTCACTAGGACACGATAATGGAGAGGTAGAAATAAACTTCAATGCATACATCTGATGAAGTTTATGTAAATGATGATAACAGCAGGTCTGTGAAGGATCAGGAGAAAATACTAGGTTTATCAGCAGTACTAAGTCAATTAATTTAGCACTTTATTCAATGAAATGTAGTCGGGTTCAAGTATGTTGTGTTCACTGTTGGGCATAAAAATATGGAGACCACGATCTGTGCCCAGAAGGAGCTCTTAGTTCAGCATTATTCAAACTCACCACTGGTGATATTTGGGACCAGGTAATTCTCTGCTGTGTGTGTCCTGTGCACTGTAGGATGTTCAACATCATCCCTAGCCTCCACCCCCTGGAGGCCAGTAGAATCTTCTCTCACAGTTGTGACAGCCAAACTTGTCTTCAGAGTATGCCAAATATCCCCTGGGAGGTCAAATCGTGGTTAAGAAGCACCGTCTGGTAGGAGAGAGAACTCGTTAAGGTCCATGAGATATGATAAATGCTGGGTGAACACAAGGTATCTACTAGTCGCTGTGGACTGACCCCACACAAGGTCAAGGAGTCCAGAGTGGACTTGATGGCTTGTTTTGACGTTAGTTCATTCAGTAGGAATAGGCTAATTTTTTTTTTTTACTTAATCTGGTAGAAAATATGATACCTTTAAAGCTTTATTCTCAATGAAGTGACAAGATAAATAACATTTTTACTATCAGCCAATTTCTCTATGTTCTGAGATTTGCAACTTGTTTATGACTTTCAGATGGAGAAGATTTTTTAAAATATCGTCCTATATTTTTTCACAAGTATTCCACAGCTTTGCCGTTTATATTCATTCAACGTATTCTATCTGAAGGGTTTTCTAACAGCTTTAGATTGAGGGATTAATCTAATTTTATTTTCTTCATATGATGAGCAAGTTTTCCCAACCTGGTGATCTCAATGCATGGTGTGTAGGCTCTAGACAGCCGTGGGTCACAATCCAGGTCCAATTCTCCTCGCCTTTCATATTGGCCTATTTCCCTATATCTTTGGGAGTGCCAGCCCCTGGCTTTGTAATATCTTTTACATAGAAGGATATGTCGTCTTCTTCTTTTTCAGGATTGGTCTATGAATACAGAGAGATCTGTACTGTCATAAGTTTTAAAAGCTGCTCATTCCCCCATCCCCAAATGTGACTCATCCAGAGTCATGTTAAATTTTCTTGTTTAGTTTGGGAAGGATTGATATCTTAATGTTTGCCCTTGCCCCTTTTATTTCCTCTTTTATTTCACTAATTGATTTAAAATATATTCTCTGGGGAGCCAGTATACCACGGGTAATTTCTGGCCATGTGATAATCTAATGTTTGTGCAACTAGTATCTTTTTTGTGTTTTTTTTTTAATTTTTTTTAACATTTATTTATTTTTGAGACAGAGACAGAGCATGAATGGGGGAGGGTCAGAGAGAGAAGGAAACACAGAATCTGAAACAGTATCCAGGCTCTGAGCTGTCAGCACAGAGCCTGATGTGGGGCTCAAACTCGCAGACCGTGAGATCATGACCTGAGCCAAAGTCGGACGCTCAACCAACTGAGCCACCCAGGTGCCCCACTTTTTTGTGTTTTCTAATTACATTTTCTTCATCTTCTTAGATTTTTGATCTTCACAGTCACCTTGTACTCATATTTTATCATGAACCTTTCCATTGATTCTTCTGAGTTTTATATGCATATTTCAGTATCTCCTGCAAAGAATGACACAATATTTGCCTTTTTTGTTCTCATCCTTATGGTGTATGTTACTCACTAATGGTATTAAGTATAAATATCTACAAAATGGAAACCTTTATAGATTCAGCTACATGATAACTGAAAAGTAACAGTATAATTAAAGACAAAAGGAGGCAAGTGATAAACCAGGGATTTATATGTGTTATACTACTGACAAATAACTGTTTTATAAAATGTCTTAGTACCTCCTAAAATCAACAGGGATAGAGCAACATGACCCAGGCGATAAACTGTCAGTGAATCTGAAAAGATAACATCACACATGTTTTGAAAAATCTGATTTACTTGGTAAGTATGCTTATATGCTTATTAATGAGAAGATAAATATAGCCCGTTAGGTCTCCCATTGCTGAAGTCTTAAAAAGTTAGACACATTGGCAATGAGAAAGAATGAAATATGGCCTTTGGTAGCCACATGGCTGGAACTGGAGAGTGTTATGTTAAGTGAAATAAGTCATCCAGAGAAAGACAGATACCATATGTTTTCACTCTTATGTGGATCCTGAGAAACTTAACAGAAGACCGTGGGGGGAGGGGAAGGGAAAAAAAAGTTAGAGAAGGAGGGAGTCAAACCATAAGAGACTCTTAAAAACTGAGAATAAACTAAGGGTTGATGGGGGGTGGGAGGGAGGGGTGTGTGGGTGATGGGCATGGAGGAGGGCACCTGTTGGGACGAGCACTGGGCGTTGTATGGAAACCAATTTGACAAAAAATTTCATATTAAAAAATTTAAAAACAAAGACAATTCTAAAACCAAAAAGAAAAAAAGTTAGATACAAACTTTACTGGCAACATGGAAAACAAAGTTTTAGCAGGGGCCTAAAGTAATGCAGCAATCTTGAAGAAAAGTTCAAGCATGTAATCAACGGGGGGTATGTTTAACTCAGAGCCCAGTGGTTCTACCACCAAGGTGTATATTCAAGAGGAGCTCTCAGTGAATAATTCATGAACAGAGTGGAATGAAAAGGAGTGATAAAGAATATCTGGTCTATAGCAGTGTGACTCCCCCAGTCAAAGCTGGGCACCTACCTGTTCACCTTCCCAGTGGAGATCTTACACAAGTTCAAAAGGACTTCTAAAGAATGCTAATTTCATCATTGTGTCTAATAATGAAAAACAAAAAAGTCTAGATCTATCAAAGTAATGAACAAATAAATTGTGGTATATAAGTATCTTGAGAGATCATAGAATAGTCCAAAATGGTATGTTATCTACATATCAATATAGCTTTACCTCAGAAGCAAATTTAGAATAAAAAAATTCTATGAGATTCTACATTTATATAATATCCATGAACAACAGCACATTTTGCTCATTACTTACATATACATTAGTATCTTAGTCTGCTTGGGTTGACCTAACAAAATACCATAGATGGGGTGGCTCTAAACCACAGACATTTATTTTCTTGCTGTTCTGAAGGCTGCAAGTCTGAGATCAGGGTGCCCGCAAGGTCAGGTTCTGATGAGAGCTCTTTTCCTAGTTTGTGGATGGCCGTCGCCTTGCTGTGTGCTCGAATGGCCTTTCTTCCACAGATGAGTGTGAAGAAGGAAAGATCTCTCTTCCTCTTCCTAGAAGGCCAACCCTCTACGGTTAGGACCCCACTATTATGACTTCATTTCTCCTTGATTGCTTCAGGAAAACCAATGATCACATTGAGAGTTGGGGCTAAGCAGGAATTTGGGTGGGGGGACAAAATTCCATCCATAGAATGTAGTAAATTAGATTTATATTCATTTATTTTTCTTTTATGAAGACTTCTTATATAAACCTTTTATAGGAATGCTGGTTGTTTATATATAAGTACATAGTAAATGGGAAGTAGATTCGGATTAAATATACTCGAGTTGCTGTCCCTGTAGAAAGGAAAATAAAATTAAGATGCAGGGGTGCCTGCGTGGCTCAGTCAGTTGAGTGTCCGACTCTTGATTCTCTCAAGTCATGATCCTGGGGTCATGGGATTGAGCCCCTGCTGACAGTGATAACAACACGGAGCCAGCTTCAGATTCTCCACCCCCCCCCCCCGCCTCTCCCCTGCACTCTCTCTCTCAAAATAAATACATAAGCTTCAAAAAATTAAGGTGCAGATGAAGGGATATAAAATAAGGCTATCCATGGATGGACTGATAGGAGACAGCGTATCTTATCCTGAGGTTTATAATCGATAGCATACATTCAATTCTATACCGATGAGGACAAGCAGGTTACATACATGCAAGATTTGGGCCCATTTAGATGAGGACAAATCCAGTAATACTCGTGACATTTGTAGCAGTTAATGACTTGATGAAGATAAAATGTAGGTAAAATGAGAACGGCAATTCAGGCATTGCCACGTGTGATGTGACAGAGGCACACGCTTTCTTCCGTCCAGGACCGTCCTTATCAGCATTTCAAATGACCTCCATATTTTCACATTCAATGGCTTCTTCCCTGTCTTCATCTTCAGTGTTTTGTTTTGTTTTTTTTTTTTTTTTGCGGGGGGGTTGTTTTGTTTGTTTGTTTCTTTGTGGACACGGCAGACCTCCTTCCCAAAATATTTTCTTCTCTTGCATTTCTGCCACATAACACTTTCCTGGTATGTGTGTGTGGTCCAACCCCACGTCCGTATCTGTGTCCTCCCAGTCTCACCTGCTGGCTGTGTCCCTCTTCCAAACCTGCCTGGGGCCCCTGTTCTCTCTTCTGTCTTCGCTTCTCTGTTTGCTTTCTCAGTGCCATGGTTTAAATCCATCTTATGCCCGTGACTCACAAATCAGTATCTACAGCCGCAACTTTCTCTGGATCCCCGGTGTTTCACAGACAACTGCGTACCTGATAGCTCTCCTCCGATGTCAGATAAGACCATCATATTTAACATTTCCCATACACAGCTCTTGTTACATCCATCTAAACTACTAGAATCGGGGGAATTTCTCAGACTCCAAGCTTGGTTCCTCTTTCCCGACTCCACTTCTAACCCATGGGCAGCCTGTCTCATCCATTACGTCCTGAACCATCCATCTTTCTGCCTTCTCCCCGGCTGTCTCTCTGGTCAGTTCTCTCCAACCCAGACTCCTGACTCGTAGTCAGGCTTCCACACCTGCCTCCTCTGTGGTCTCCCCTTCATGCAGCGCCCAGAATGACCTTCAAAAATGATCATCAGATTATATCATTCTCCAGTTTCGAAGCCCACCGGGGCTTCCAATCACATTTAGAATGATCTACAAAGTCTCTACCATGAAAGTTATGGGTCGGTATCAGTTGGCCACTGTCTGATGTTCTGACCTTTGTTCATTTAGGTCTCCGCTGATGTTAGGTTCCGGGCACACATGGCCCATCAGTGCACTATTGGGTGGTGTTCACTCCTCTAATTCTTGCTGCCTGAGAGCATTTACCCTTCCAGCGCTACACAGAGGACTCTGGCCGTCATTCAGTTCTCCGGCCGATCATTGCCTTGAAGAGAGGTCTTCTAAATAATCCAGTTGAGGGCAGGACCCTTACAGCCACGTTTCTACATCCAAGTTGCTGTTGCATTGCCTGAATTTTTTTTTATGTTTTTTTTCTTTTCTTTTCTTTTCTTTTCTTTCTTTCTTTCTTTCTTTCTTTCTTTCTTTCTTTCTTTCTTTCTTTTCTTCTTCTTCTTCTTCTTCTTCTTCTTCTTCTTCTTCTGCTTTTTGTTTTCCAATCACAGTCATATTGTTTACTTTGAAAAATTATTTGTGGTCTAGGGCGCCTGGGTGGCTCAGCCAGTTAAGTGTCCAACTTCAGCTCAGGTCATGATCTCACAGTTTGTGGGTTCGAGCCCTGTGTTGGGCTCTGTGCTGACAGCTCAGAGCCTAGAGCCTGCTTTGGATTCTGTGTCTCCCTCTCTCTCTGCCTCTCCCCTACTTGTGCTCTGTTCCTCACTCTCTCTCAAAAATAAATAAAATGTAAAAAAAATAAAAGAAAAGAACGTAAGAAGAAATTATTTGTGGTCTCTCTAATCCACTGAAATTAAATTTCACGGAGACAAGGACTGTGTTTTTGTTAATAGAACTCCATTGCTCACAATGGGTCCTGTCACATGCGGACACACGGGAAAGTGGATACATTTGAATGTTACTATGAACCAGACATGGATCAGAGTGTTACATTAAATCACCTACAGAGGAGAGAGCTAAGAGCAGACATGTCCACTGGCTTGCTGTGGATCTTGTACTACTAATAACAGGCAGGACTGGAATTTGAACCCAGTACATCTACACCCAGGGCCCGCAGTCTTCATAGTACGCTGTTACTGTTCTTAAGTGTAATGACCTATGTTGAGTGAAAGAACAAGTAGAAAACTTATTCATATTGTTGTATTGTGTTATTTTAAGACTCAGCTCAGATTACCAGGTACCCTCAATGTTAAATGTTGGAGATTCTCCACCAAATGGAGTTGGGAATGGTACACATTTTATAATCAGCTCAAACCACAAAATCCATTGATAAAGTACTATGTATAGTAATTTTCCCATGAAAAATTAGAAACATCGAGTCCAGTGGGTTTATACCCACTGTCTCTCAATTTATCAGCCAAGATCCCAGAGCCCTGAGATCCCTCTGCCTACGTGTTTTAGGAATATTGTCCAGAGCACAGATTTTCTTTGGACATGATTATGTTGTCTCATGAAAGACAGTCTTCAAAGCTTCAAGTGGTGACAGTGTCTTAGTTGGGTGGTGAGCCAAGGCATAACTTATCCTCTTCCTTTCGTAAGATCAGCTCAGAACCCAAAATGGGGCATGTGTTTATGTTTCTCATGGTCACCAGCAACGTACCTTTCATGGTTACCGGTCATTACAAACAATCCCGACAGGCGGATGCGTGAATATAAACTTGCACCTTGTAGTTCATGATTTATGCCTTGCATATTAAGATGCATATCGTGTGGATCCCCTGTGGCCATTCTGCTCTGCTTCATGGGTTTTCCTTCCTACGTGCATAATGGTGTGGAAGTCAGACAAAATGGCATTCCTGCTGACTCCTGAACTGTAACAAAATCCCTGTACGGCTGCTTATACTGGCATAAGTTTCCATTCTTTTTAGCCACCAGTTAATAACATGTATCATCACAATAAGACACTCCAGGTTTACAGAACCTATTTGAGACTGAGGCATAAGACTTCACCTTTACTGAAATAGCAATTTTCATCTTAAAGAATATTGGGAATATTGAAGTTTGAAAGCTCTCTTCAATGAGTTTTCATGATTGTATAAAAAGAGGATTCTATTAGGCATAAATCTATCTCTGCAGACGCGTTTGCTTTTACTGAGCCTTGCCTTATTTCCGAGTATGTATTATTAATCCTTAAGACGAGGTTTATGGTTCCTTCTCTGTGTTGGGCTATTTCTGAAGGATGTCTCTGAAGTGAGATAAGGTTAATGAGAAAAAAAATATCACCTGCAGCAGCTGAACGAGAGAAGGGACATAACCTCATGTCGATGATAATAACTTTTTAAAAGTATGACTAAGGAAAGAAAAACATTCTGGCGAGGTGCAGAAAATACAACACGGGTGTGTCCCATTTGTACCACGGACCTGTACTGGGAGTTTATTAATCCCTGCAGGGCTCACCAATAACTCAGACTTGGGAATAATCAAATTGAAGGTTTGTGATTAACCTTTTCCTGTTCTGGAGAAGAAATGGGTGAAATTGAGGAAAGTGGACAAGGCCGCTCTCCTCTGTCTGATTTGAGACTCCAAGGCTCCATGGTGAATTGGGAAATGATCTGAAATATCAAGGTATGACCCATGGACACATACACATTCGGTCACAAACACAGCATAATGTATGGTGATGACCCGAATCTAGGATATGTAACAAACTCATGACCAAGGCCGGGGGATCTAAGAGAAGAGGAGACCATCACAGTGGGCTCCCTCATCTCCAGTACCCCAGTCGCTCCCCAGGCTACATACACATGTGCTGTAGGATGCGAAGAGTCGTGAAGTCAGCACAACACCTCAAGAGAACCATTAGGATTGGGTCGCCCAGTTTCAGTCATCATGAACAGGATAGACTGCTGAAATTGCAAATAGAGGGCACTGGAAAATGGACATCATGGAGAATAGGAGGGAACCACTTAGAAGGAAACTGAACTCAGACTTGGAAGGCAAATGCTCGTAATCGTTTCCAAATATGAAATTCAGTAAAATCATTTATATTAAAAGGAGCTTAAATAAGATAATAGCAAAATGAAATGCAAAGGGAGATTTCCAAAGGGAAAAATAAAATTAGATTTCAAACACCGGGATGATAGGCTGAATAATGAATGAGATCAAGGAACAGGACAATCTTATGAAATATAAAATTATTAACCTAGAGGAAAGATTTGTGATAATATAGGAACATATTTCCTATAAACATATAGGAAAACAAACTCAGAATGTGAATAATAAGGAAGATCTAAGGTATTTGTTATTTCTAAATTATGAATCCCAGAAAATGAAACAGAGCTATACTTAAAGATATATTAATTTTCTCTAGAAAGTCTGAAATACTGAATCAATAGGCCAGTTAATACCATCTTGGTTTCTTGATGTAACACACTAAACACTGGCACATATTCAAGGTAAGCGATTAAAGTTCAAGGAAAAAATTATTGATGCATCTAGGGAGACCATTAGGCTGGTCTCATTGTCTAGATTTCAACATTGGTCTAGGGGCAAAATCTATAAAGTCCTGAGTGTGTGTGACTTGAGGACACTTTGTATGGCCAAGCCTGTAATAGCTCAAGAAGCGTTATTCTAGAAACCCTTGGAAAGGCAACACTAACTTAACAATGAAATCCATTCAGTTAGGGATAAAGCACAATAAATGTTTCAGAGATGGAGAAATCACAAAAAGATGAATTATAAATTCATTTCAAGACGGCATTAGAATATATTCACATGATACGGGCACCTGGGTGGCTCACTTGGTTAAGCGTCCAACTTCAGCTCAGGGCATGAACTCACAGTTCGTGAGTTTTCAAGCCCCATGTCAGGCTCTGTGCTGACAGTTCAGAGCCTGGAGCCTGCTTCAGATTCGTGTCTCCCTCTCTCTGTATTCCTCCCCAGTTCCCACTCTGTCCCTGTCTCTCTCTCTCTCAAAAATAAAGATTAAAATTTTTTTAAAAAGAATATATTCACATGATATCTTAAAAAACAAAGAAAATAAAATTAACATTAACACTAAATTATATAGCATTTACGAAGCTAGAGACATTATCGCTATGGAATGAGATTGTTCAACAGTGATCACAGATCACTTCAATAATTGATTATCTTAAACAAAGGAAAATAGAAGCCAACATGCCAAAAATATTCTAGATGTTGGGAACATAAGTCTTTATGCTCATCTATTTAACTTCTAAAAGAGAAATAGAGATTTAGCTAGTTTCAGGAGGTTACTTAGCTTTATAAAAACTGATGTTAATATATAGATTTCTTAGAACAGGAGGGAGGGAATAGTCAGTGACAATTTCACAGCAATTGGAAATCACAAATAGACAGGTTATAGGAATAAATGACCTTAAATATAGGCTTGGTCACGCGTATATGAATGACACGTGTCTGTGTAGAATGTAGAGGTGAAAGCAACTTTTTCTCAACTTTCAACCAACCAGTTAAATTTGCCTGAATAGCTTGGGGGTGAGCCTTGTATCCTATGTTGTTACGCAGTTTCTATTGACTTCTTTTGTGTTCCTTGTCAGGGTTGTTACGATGCTTTGGGGGATGTGAAAATAACATATAGGGCCCTGAGTTTTCCAAAATAACTGTATCCTGTAGCCAAATATTGCCACTATTAGGGCCACTCATGGTCTGGTGAGTAAGAAAGAGAACAATATTTCCAGAAGTCCACAGTAAACTAACACTTTTTTATGTATTACCCACATATTTACCGGAATCCATTATTTTATTAATAGCAACCCATTTCTGAACCTGTTGAAATATTGAACTTGTTTTAAAACTTGGGTACCTCATGGGGCCCCTGGGTGGCTCAGTCAGTTAAGCGTCTGACTTCAGCTCAGGTCATGATCTCACGGTCCGTGAGTTCGAGCCCCGCGTCGGGCTCTGTGCTGACAGCCTGGAGCCTGCTTCAGATTCTGTGTCTCCTTTTCTCTCTGCCCCTCCCCTGCTCATGCTCTGTCTCTCTCTGTCTCAAAAACAAATAAAAATAATAAATAAATAAATAAATAAATAAATAAATAAGAAAAACTTGGGTACCTCCGTAGGATTGCCTCAAAACCAAATTAAGGGGCCATTAGTTACATTGGCCTCCATCAAGAGCTAGCATCTGGATCTAAAACCATCACTGCCCAGCCCAGTGGATGGAAGGCTAGTGTTCTTTCCAGTACTAGCCTCAAAACTACTGCTCTCTTTAAGTTTCCACTGAATTTGTTTAAATCACCTTGGATCTATTGAGGTATAAATATTTTGCAAAAACTCAGTTTTCTGTTACAAAAAAAAAAAAAAAAAGACCGTGTTTTGCTTTCCCTTCCTAAATCCATTCTGGGAAATGAGTGAATCAGAGATAAACTTAAGGAATTTTGCTTCCCACCAGTTAAAAAGAACTTTTACACAAAGTTGCCTACCTTCAAGTATTACTGGGAGGGCTCAGTAGAGCTACACCAAGTAGGCACCGACCTCCTGCAGCTTTATTTTCCCGTCCTCTCCTCTTTTTCCGGCTCTCTCCAGCGACCCTGCATCCAGTCTCCAAGCTGAGGTTGGGGTTGCTTCTTGGCCTTAGCTGCCGCCTATGGTACGCGACCCAGTCACCTGAAAATGGGCTCCCAACATTCTTGGCGAGTTAAAGCAAATATTACACACTGAAGATTCTCCCCCTTTTGAAAGGCCTTTCGTTTCATCCCGTCTTAGTCCTCTCCCTTTTGCAAATTTCTGGAGCATGGAGTTGCCCCAGTGCCTCCCGCTTCTAGGTCATGTGCTACTTTCCATTTCCTGCTGCTTCCGGTAGCTTCTGTCTTAGCGGCGAGGCCACACCTAGCAGAGGGGAGGACCGGGGACCGTGTGCTTCCTGGGTACCCGTACCCCTGAGCACTGCTGGGGCCGTCTGGGTACTAGCTGGTCTTCACATCGGCAGAACTTCAAGCTAACAGCTGCCACCCCGCTGAGACTCTAACAAGGCTGTCCTCAAAATGCAGGAGATAAAATGTTAGCACCCAAACAAAGCACGCAACCGTAGACGCTTGTTTTAGGTAACATGTGATCGGCTGTAGTCCTTGTTCACAAATTTGCAGCGCAAAAGAATGACCCAACAGTCTTGAATCAAGAAACCGTTCTCCTTTGGGAGGTGTCCTATTACATCTTGGAGGCAGGTGCATCACATCCCCTTCAGAATCTGGTACTCAGCAAGGATGCAATTTTATATTTGTTTGTTTATAGATTCTGAGCATGGTTTATGAAGGAAGGGAGGGAAGGTGTCACAAAATATGAACAATCCCCCCCCCGACAGGAAAAGGAAACAAAACAACCCGGGGGGGGGGGCGGGGATATGCCATGTGTATCACGGTAATGTCAGGTGTCTATAGTCTACAGTAAAAATGTTAAAATTCACAATGTTTGTAAATGATGAGTCTTTTCACTTATTAGTCTCGGTTTTCCTCCCTCAGGGAAATTTAATCTCACAGATTTCAATGGGAAACACACTTTGAAATAAAAAAAGACACCACTTTATCTTTCTCAGAAAAGCTGTCACTTGATTCTCTGCAGGAGGAAAAAAAAAAAACTTGCATTAGTGCAGACTTGAGTTTGCAGGTGGCAATGTTACCTTTTTCAAAAAGAAACGATTTTCAATTTTTAAATGGTATTCTAGAATTTTCTTAGGAAAAGACATTTTAAGTTTTCGAAAATAGCTTAGAAATTACAGCCGCCCAAAATCTTTAGAGCTTTTATTTCTGTGTTTTTCACCCATTTCTAAGGAAACAATAGGATTTGATCAACAGCAGTGATTTGTTAAGTGCCTACTGTGTGCCGAGTGATATGATGCATGCTAGTGAACACTATCTGTCATCTTCCTGGGTGACAGACAACGAAACCTGTAGTCACTCGAACATGCCATCCGTCCTGTCATAACAGGAGAGGCACAGGGAAATGACAGATGCAAGGAGAGCCGACTCAGCCTGGTCTGGGGTCAGAGGAGGGGACCCTTATACAGGGACATTTAAGCTGAGACCTGAAGCAGGGGTGAAGGATGCAAGTGGGGAAAATTGTTCCAGGTGGAGGATGGGGCAAAGGTGAGAGAGAGAACATGGCGCCTTTGGGACATTTGCTTTGGGACAAATGAAGGAGGTGAGCAAGTTCGAACCCTGGAGAGGAAGAATAAGGGTTATGAAGGGGAGGAGGGGCCAGATCTGGACAACTTGAGAGCCAGATGGGTTTTTGTTTGCTTGTTTGTTTGTTTGTATCTATTTTTTAATGTCTATTTTTGAGAGAGAGGAAGAGAGAGAGACAGAGAGATAGAGAGAGGGAGGGAGGAAGGAAGGAAGGGAGGGAGGGGGAGGAGCAGAGAGAGATGGAGACACAGAATCCAAACTGGGCTCCAGGCTCTGACCTGTCAGCACAGAGTCCCACTGGGAGCTCGAACCCACGGACTGTGAGACCATGACCTGTGCCAAAGTTGGATGCTTGACCGACTGAGGCACCCAGCCGCTCTTAGAGCCAGGTGGTTTGTACATAATCTGCAGTGATGACGGGCCATTAAAGAGCTTATATACCATACTTACGCCCGCCCATAAAGTCCCTGTGGCTGTAGATTTTAGAGAGGCAGACCACAAGATAAGTCAGAGCTGGATCCATAGCCAGGAAAAAGAGGATTATAGGTCCTCCTAGGAGTTGGATGGGGAAGATGGATAGATGCAAGAGCTATTCCAGAAGTGGAGCCAACTATATTTGGTGATTGTCTGAGCTTTGACAGTGAGAGAGAAGGAGAATACCAGCATACCCTGTATCACTGTGCAGGTTGTGTATTGAGAAACTCGGGGGTGTCACTGCTATCTCATCTATAAGAAAGGCTCTTAGGGCACTTTGGGTAGCTCAGTTGATTGAGCTTCCAACTCTTTTTTTTTTTTTAATGTTTATTTATTTTTGAGAGAGAGAGAGAGAGAAAGAGCACAAGTAGGGAAGGGGCAGAGAGAGAGGAAGACACAGAATCAGAAACAGGATCAGGCTCCAAGCTGTCAGCACAGAACCTGATGCACACCTCAAACTCATGGACCACCGAGATCATGACCTGAGACGAAGTCTGTCGCTTAACCAACTGAGCCACCCAGGTGCCCCAAGCGTCCAACTCTTTATTTGGGCTCAGGTCATGATCTCAGGGTCATGGGATCAAGTCCCACCTCGGGCTCTGCGTGGAGTGTGGAGCCTGCTCGAGATTCTCTCTCTCTCTCTCTCTCTCTCTTCCTCTGCCCCTGTCCTCCACTAGTGCTCTCTCTCTCCCTCTTGCTCTCTCAAATTGAAAAAGAAAAAGAAAAAGAAAAAAAAAAAAAGGCTCTTGACGAAGTTGCGCAATACGGTAGAATGTGAGGACCCAGTAATGAAAGAGTGTCTTGATCTCTACCCTGGTGCCATTTATTATGACGTAGGAGGAAAACCAGAGTTTATGATAGGCAAGTGGCTCATGGTGGCAGTGATGAGGGGACATGAGGAGTCGAATGTGAGCAGTTCACCTTTGACTGAAGGGATGTCACTCACACTTGTGTGTCTGCTCCTCAGACAATGGCGTGACAAGGTGTGCTTGAGAAATCCTGCGTTTGGGTGATGATGAAAGCAAGAGGGTTTGCTGAGATTCGAGAGTGTGTTGTACGGATGGTCTAAAGAATCTGTGGGCTTTCAACATTTATTGTTAAGGGAGAAGCAAAGAATGAAGAGTTGGGGGTACGACCAGAGAGACCACGAAGACTAGCGACACAAGGTCCGTGGAAGAGAGGAAGGAAAGGGCAAAGTAGTGGCCTCATTGGGAAGAGGGGCAGAATCCAGGCCACAGTGCCTTGAAAGTGGAGTGAAAAATACCAAAGTAGAGACAGGAAGTGTAGAACACTCTTTCCTGTGGTTTTGTTGAGGACATTAGGGCCACGAGGACAGCAGCAGAGGGAAAGTTAAGAGTAAAGGGCAGTTTTGAAAATGCGAGGCAGGAGTGCTATTCTTTTAGGAGGTTAAGCAAGCAAAATGGAAGCAATTAGCTTCCCGTCGAAGCAGAGGTATGCCGTCCTGCGTCATAAGAGTGTGTTCTCGCACATACTACTCACTTCTGTTTTGCTTGAGCTAGCTCAAGTCAAAAGGATGTGAGCTGATACAGAAAGATATTCAGGGAAGAAAATTTTCAGGAAACATCTGGAAAATGTATATGTTCCCTAATGCTATTACTATTTTGTCACTTTCTAGAGAAACTTCTCTTTCCCTTTTCAATTTACCTGTTCGGTGGCTCATAAAATTTTAATGTTAGTGGTAACAGGAAAATCAAATAGTGCTACATACATAAAGTAGGAAAGGAATATGAATCCTGCGCCAAATTAGTTATAGAAATCTTGAAGCTGAATTTCAAAGCAGTAGCTGGATTCATAAAAGAAAGCCTTCCTGCTATCCACCCCTGGCCTGGCAGCCAGAAGTCCATGTTGAAAATATTTAGGAGAGAATTTTCAAAATCCAAGTTTACAGCTCACTCTAAAATCTCTTAAATGCTACAAAAAATCTGAGATTGATAACCTGTATTTTTCAGGTTCATTGCTTTAACAAACTTGCAACACATCCTTCACAGGTAAATTAACCTTTCTGTTGTCTTAATTATTCAAGGTCTGAAAATCTAATGTAGTCTCACCGAGGGTTATGTGTTTCGCACATTTACGCTTGAACTAAGGTGCACATATTAGGTATTCCCTGTTATGTTATTCTTTACAAGGTATTCTAGATTCGCTTGAATGTATCATTATTACTGATTTAAGTATTTAAATATTTTTTTAAATTACTGCTGTGGACTGAGTCGTATCCCTCTACTACTCCCAATTCATACGTTTAATTTTGCGATGGTATCTAGAGATGGGCTTTGGGGGAGTAATCGGGTGTGGATGAGGCCATCGGGGCCATATTAGTGCCCCTATATAGGAAGAGACACTGGAGAGCTTACTCTCCTTTGCTAGAAGACACCATCTGGAAGAGTTCTCACCAGAAGCCAGCCATGTTGGCACCCTGATATGGGGCTTCTGGCTCCCAGAACTATGGGAGATAATCCTCTGTTGAAGCCACCCGGTCTATGGTATTTTGTTATGAGAGCTTGAACAGAGTGATACGATTGTGAATCGTGTAGATAATCTGAACCCTAAATTAGGCTATAGGGATTTGTTATGTCACTCTAGGTTGGGGGTTTGGGCACTATTGGCATTTTGGGTCAATACGTCTTTGTTAGGGGGCTACATTGCAGAGTATTTCATTATTCCTGGCTTCTACCCAGTAGATGAGAGTAGTATCCCCTTACCTCCAGTGGTGACAACCTACAGTATTTCTGGACTTTGTTAAAGATTCCCTGGAAGGGAACGTCCTCCTGTCTCCTACACGAAGATGCACCTTCACCCCTGGCAAGGATGACTGCACTGTGTAATGTTTAAAGCAAAGATATTCACTTAGCTTAGTCTTAAATAATATTCTCTTCTCCCATCCATAAGCCCTGGTTAGTTCTAAACAACGAACACATTATTGTAGCTCAAGGAACTGTTATGAAATGCAAAAACATGAAACTTAAACATACTTATCAAAGCCAACGCACACTTTTATTAACAACTTTATTAAAAACTCTTTAAAAAGTAGACATAGAAATACAAATATATTTGTATGTGTTAAGCACCTGCCAAAAAAGGATAGCTTCCTATGTTGTTCTTTTATCATGAAATGGGCTTAAATTTGAGAATCAACTTCTTTGTCTTCATGGTTGTTTTTGCTGCTTGGATTTTACAATTGTAATTATCCCCCTTCTCTCTGTATTGTGCATTGAGAAAATCTAGATTGGTCTATTAATCTCTGTTCAGTTTCACTCAGTGTATAAACCTCTTCTCTAAAGATTTTGAGAATTAAGAGTATCTTTTGAGGAAATAAAAAAATGCAAAGTGTTTATAATGAGCATGTCAGCCTAAAAATCTCCTTAGAAAAATTCCAGTTATATAATATGGGGATTCTCAACCTTGGGTCCATGGGAAACTGAAAGGTGTTCATGAATGGACATATAGGGGTCTAAGTTCAATTCCACCCAAAGCCACGGGTGTGTAGGCACTTTCCAGTGAAGAGGAATGGTTTTAATCAAATTCTCAAAAGCGTCCAACATAAAATTTAAAAACAAAACAAAAAACAAATAGCAACTGAGTTTAACAGTAATAAGAGTCTAGACACTAAATTTATCTTACAGTATTCTAGTCACATAAGCTTTTTCTCCTGTTTAATAGGAACTATTTCTGGGACACCTGAGTGGCTCAGTTAGTTAAGCATCTGACTCTTGATTTTGGCTCAGGTCATGGTCTCACAGTTCATGAGCTCGAGCCCCATTTGTGTTTCTCTCTCTCTCTCTCTCTCTCTCTCTCTCTCTCAAAAACAAACAAATAAATAAATAAACTCTTAAAAAATAGAAACCGTTCCTACTTATCATAAGGCATAACTAAAAGCATCATATTCTTGAGGAAATGAGATCTTAACATATTTATTCTTTCATCCTCTCAACATTGGCTGGAACTCAACTGAAACCATGATGATCAGGATGGGTTCTCCTCATTCAGGAATAACAGATGGTTAATGTGTGAACACTTGGCAAACATCACCACTCACACAGTCTTCCCAGGCCAGGAGGGTGCTGGGTATTCTTCACCATGGTGAGCTTTGTCAGGGAGGACGAAACCTACCTACCTGCATCAGGAAGGAGAGATACACCTACCTGATGTCCCTCCAGACTATTCTCCACAGACTATCAGAGACCCTAACATGCAAAGTTGATGTTGATGGTCACCTGCTTAAACAGTTTCCATGATTCTCAACCATATCGTCTCTATCTGCGTGTGCTCTCCCTAAATGCACGTCATCCTTTGTATATAATTCTCTTCTATGAAAACAAGACCTGGTTCCTTCTCGCTATAAGTTTATGAGCACTTAAAAACAGATGTCAACGTTTTGGGGAAATGGGAATGTTGAACCACATAAATACTGAGGCAGTAACTCGAATGCATAGCAAGGAAGTTTGCCAAGAGGAAAAAAAAATCTACTATCAATGGTTCATATGCTGTGTGATTCTATTGATGTATCACTTTAAAAAATGACAAAATTACAGAGATGGATGACAGGAGAGTGGCTTTCAGGGGGTTGGAGCTTTAGGAAGCATATTGTTGTTAAAAGATAATACAGGGAAGTTTCTTTGAGGTGATGCACTAGGTCTCTTTCTCTCTCTTGATTCTGGTGACCACTATTCAAATACATACGTATGCTAAAATCTTAGAGCTATATATCTTTACCTTTTCCTTCCCGCCTCACCTCCCCCTGAACCTGAGGGCATGTTAAAAACAAAACAACAACAACAACAACAACAAAAAAAAAACTGGTAAAATCTCAGTAACGTCCGCACAGGTTTTGATAGTATCATACCAACCTCATCATTGTGGTTTTGACAATGCACTGTGGTTATATAAGAGATACTGTTGTGGAAATCTGGGTGAGGGTATGCAGGAACTCTCTGTACTCTTTTGGAAAACTTGTATGAGTCTTAAACTATTGCAAAATAAAGTTTTTAAAAAGATTGTTCCAAGAGGATCTCTTTTGCATTGCTGGTGGGAATGCAAACTGGTGCAGCCACTCTGGAAAAGAGTATGAAGCTTCCTCAAAAATTAAAAATAGAACTACCCTACGACCCTGCAATTGTACTACTAGGTATTTATCCAAGGGATACAGGTGTGCTGTTTCGAAGGGACACATGCACCCCAATGTTTATAGCAGCACTATCAACAATAGCCAAAGTATGGAAAGAGCCCAAATTTCCATCAATGGATGAATGGATAAAGAAGACGTGATATACATAGAGAGTATTACTCGGCAATCAAAAAGAATGAAATCTTGTCATTCATAACTACGTGGATGGAACTAGACGGTATTATGCTAAGTGAAATTAGTCAGAGAAAGACAAATATCGTATGATTTCACTCATATGAGGACTTTAAGAGACAAAACAGATGAACTTAAGGGAAGGGAAGCATAATAATATAAAAACAGGGAGGGGGACAAAACATAAGAGACTCTTAAATATGGAGAACAAACAGAGGGTTCCTGGAGGGGTGGTGGGAGGGGGGATGGGCTAAATGGGTAAGGGGCATTAAGGAATCATTATGCACTGAAATTATTATTGCACTATATGCTAACTAATTTGGATGTAAATTAAAAAATAAAATAAAATAAAATAAGATTGTTCCAGAGCTAAGTAATGTCATTGGGATTTTATGACATTTAGTTAGTGATTTTAGTTACTGAAATTCTTACAATATTTCAGGAAACAGCAAAAATGAGTTAAAAATAGAAATCAAACAATTTTATGATTAGAAACTACTATTAGAATATTTTCAATAGTTAATTAAAAGAAGGGAGATTACAAATATTGTATTTATCCTCTCAAGGAATTAGCCAGGGAAAGAGTGTTTCCAATGAAAAGTAGTTGGGAAAGCTTTACAGATTATTTTATGACAATAGTGTATACAAAACTTTTGAAAAAAAAAAAGTAATTTTGAATAACCTATGATTTCTCCTGTGAGATAATTTACAAGGAATTTCCACATCAGAATTGATGAAACTGTATCTAATTTGTTATTGATCACAGGTCCCAAAGCAATAATTCTGTATAATTAAACACTGTGAGATTACATATTTGTTTTTTCAAGCCATTTTTCTTTTTCCGGAAGATTTTGCAATAACTCTTGCTCTCTCAAATGTATGCCTTCATCATTTATCACAAAGCTGCTGTATTCAATCAGCCCAGGGAACTTGAGGGTCTTCCATATGGTTCATTTTCAGTGTCTGTGTTGGTACATCCACCTGAGGGTCCATTAGCTGGGAAGCATCCAACATGTCTGCGTTTGGCATTTCAGTCACCTGAAGCACCACCTGTCATGCTAATGTGCTGGCATCCTTTCTGATCACAATCAGGTCACAAAGTCTTACTCTTCATTAGTGTGAAGAGATACAAACTTCTCTTGAGATACAAAATTTCTTCAGTTGATGTTAAAGACCCTTACAAAAAGCACCTTAGTATGTGAAGGATGGAATAATAGAACCCGAGATTTCCTTCCAAGCCCTCAGAGATGCCATATTGTCCAGTAAATTATTTTTATTTCATAGAAATTGGCCCATTCTGTTCTTTATTTTTCTCCTGCAGTGCCTATGAAATTTTGTTTTGATACGTGAGGTGGCCAAGTTTGAAAGAAGTGAGACTATTTAATGCTAGTGCATAAGAAAACTCATTGTAAATAATTAATGGATAAGGTGATGCATTTGTTATTGCCTAATTATTGGGAAAATTGCTCATTCCTTATTTTTACATTCTGGCTTTCTTATGCATTTTTTTGCAGGGCTACTCTCCAACTCCACGAAATGTCAGCATCATTACTGTGAAATTTTGCATATGAATGCAAAGCCTTTTTCTCTTGGCCCTCATCACCTGACAGAGTCTGTTCATGGCTCTACAACCCATAATAATTGCTTCTAATTGACAGGAAACAGTAGGATTTTCTCTCCTCCTAAAATTGAATCTAAGGTAATTTTTCATTCCCTGTGTTAGAAGTGTTTGATATTCTCAACAAAATCTACTCATATTTAAGTAACAGAATCAAGGAGGCAAGATGTTTCTGTATGTACCATATATGACATAATATATATGCTACCTTTGCATACATATGATCCTAGACTTTTTTCCTTAAATTAAGCATGCAATGCAATGTATAAAAGCCTCCTGAAGCATACTAATCAATGTCAGTCAAAGGCACATTATTCCTGCAGAGTGTCTCTCAGTTGAGAGGGACATATTCATTCTCACAGTGTTTCGTACCATCTGGACGTCTTCACGAATCCAAATGTCTGCATTTGTTCTCCAAATGCAAGTACTCCCACAGTCGACAGAAAGGCACGGCTGGTTTTGGGGGTAGGATGACAATCACTGGCCCCATTCGCCTCTTTTACTATAAGGGGGCTCTTACCAGCCCCTCCTCTGCATTCGCTCACATTAGGCAAGACTTTTGGTGAAGGCTGAGCCTTAGGGAGAATGCACATGCTGGTCCCACTAAAACTAATGTTCACATTTCTGTGATGTTACCACCCGAGACTTCGTGGGAGGGAACTAAGGGACCAGAGGGACACTGTCTTCTCAAAAGCCCGAAGGGGATTTCACATGACTCACCAGAGGGCAGCATGAGGAGGATCCAGGGTATCAGAAGGGATGGCAGGAAGCAGGCACTCAACTGAAGGAGGAGGTGCCAAGGACACATCACAGATTTTGCTGTGATCATTAACACAGAACCTCAAGGCTTAGCACTGTCAAGTCTTACCCCTGGTCGGAAAAACTCCCCAGGGCATTTATTGGCCCAATGATGCAGGCATTCTCCATCTTGTGATGCCAATACCTCAACATATGGCTTTGAAGGAAGACAGAGTGTCACTCAGCAGGTGTTATGTGTTCAGGCTCAGAAGGTACATGGGTCGTTGCCACTCATATCAGATTGACCAGAATTAGTTGCATGCCCTTTCGTTTCATTTATTTATTTATTTATTTATGCATGTATTTTGAAAGAGGGAGAGAGAGAGCATGCAAGCAGGGGAGGGACACAGAGAGGGGGAGACACAGAAGCTGCAGCAGGCTCCAGGCTCCGAGCTGTCCGTGCAGAGCCTAACGTGAGGCTCGAACTCCCAAACTGTGCAATCATGACCTGAGCCCAAGTCGGTCACTCAACAAACTGAGCCACCCAGGTGCCCCCTTCGTGTCCTTTTCATATACAACTTTTTAAAAATTACTTACTGTTTGTGACCTAAAAACACCCAGATTATCAGTTTCAAGACTTCAAAGACGTGTGTCGGCATTGGATGATTCTGTCTGGTTGCTCTTGTATGGTTCCTTCTGGACTATTCTCCGATATTCAGCGATATTTTCTACTCATTGTCAGCTGCCTATTTTTTACCTTTCAACAAAGTATACCCTCTTTACCAACAAGTATACATGATTGGGCACAGAGATGGACATAAGGCCAAATGATTTCATGATTTGTGTGCTTTGCCTAGCAATGATGCTATGAGCAATGGCAGATATGATCTTAAATGACTCCTCTTGGAACAAGACCTGGCCACCTTGTATCACAATTTTTAGTTGCTGATGCTGCCCGTTCAGGAAGTGAGATTTGAAGGGAAATTTGGCCTTAACACATTGCCTGAATGAACAGGAAGCATTCCCTTATGAGTCCCACATGGCTTCCCAGGTTGGGGCTGCTTCTCACTGGACACCCTCCTTTCTTCCTCCATTTCAAGGCAAGCGTCCAGTTAATTGGAACAGGATTTGATTCCCCTCTGATTCTTCTCTAATTCTGCTTGTTATATCAGTGCTGTGGTGGGATGGGGGAAGATTGGGGAATGAGCTGGTGAGGAGCCTTGTGCCTGATGTGTAGAGATATCACATGTGTATCACGGACTCCACTGCTTTGTCTAATTTAGGGAGATAATTTAGGCAATGTTGTGGATTTTCTTCTGTGTAAGACTGGTTTTAGGATCCACCATTAATTTAATCAACTCTTGGCTGGGAGAAGAAATATGCTACAAACAATATGTCAATTATAAGGTACCATCCTGAATGAAAAAAATATATTAAGTACTTTTAAAAAGTGTGTATTAGAATAAAGAATGTGCAATAATGAAATGAGGACTCATTTTGATTCAAGATATCTATAGATATAGATATAGATATCTTGAGTGTATATATATATCTTGCATATATATATATATCTTGCATATATATATCTTGCATATATATATATATCTTGCATATATATATATATCTTGAATATATATATATCTTGAATATATATATATCTTGAATATATATATATCTTGAATATATATATATCTTGAATATATATATATATATATATATAGATAGATAGATAGATAGATCTTGAATATATATGCATGTGTGTGTATATAAACACACACGCATATATATTCAATACCTATCCACTATCTGAGTTCTGGCATTTCAGAGAAAAGGTATAAAAACATATCTAGGCACGGCTGGCTACGTAATTTGTAGGACCTAGTATGAGATAAAAAAGCAGGCTTCTTATTCAAGAAGCAGGGAAAAATATGTAAAGCACTAAAATGTTGTTTTTTTTAGTGCAATGTCATTCTAAGTAATGAAAATAAATTTTTAAATTGTTAGGAGTTTTACTATTCATTTTCATATTATGTAATACCAGTGTTTAACGTAAATATTAAAGCATTTAATTCGTTTGTAAAACCACCAACTTTATAGAATTCACACTACATGGCTCGTGCACACATGTGTGTTTTGATCTTACAGAAGACGAGAGACCCTGCACAACATCAAATCACCTGCCTTTTGCTTTTGTTTTTACTTCCTGTGTGTACATTTTACCACCATTCTCTACTTTTGGTTCATTAAAGAATAAGGAAGGACTGAAAGGAAAAGCAACTACGCATTATTCTATTTTTCTCTTTCTTTGTCATCACTGTTAGCTTAAGTGGCTGACATGAGAAAGTAACATGGGTTAAAAAAAATCTTGGGGCGCCTGGGAAGCTCAGTGGGTTAAGCATCCCACTTGGGCTCAGGTCATAATCTGGTGGTTTGTGAGTTGGAGCCCCGTGTCAGGCTCTCTGCTGACAGCCAGGAGCTTGGAACCTGCTTTGGATTCTGTGTCTCCCTCTCTCTCTCCCCCTCACTGCTTGTGCTCTGTCTCTCTCTCTGTCTCTCAAAAATAATTAAACATTTTTCAAAAAGTCTTTATTTTACCTCCTATATTTCTATTTTTGGAGACAATAATTGCTTGCTTCCCTGACTCTTTCCATCCTCAAAATAACTCTGTAGACTAGTCTAATTAGTTTTTCTCCCCCACAGATTGGAGAGGAGCAGAGTGAAAGAGAGAGAGAGAGGATCTTAAGCAGGCTCCACGCTCAGTGCAGCGCCCAATGCAGGGCTTGATCCCACAACCCTGGGATCATGACCTGAGCTGAAATCAAGAGCTGGATGCTCAACCGAATGAGCCACCCAGGCACCCTAGGTTGGTCTAATTCTTAAATGTAGTCCATTTCGGTCTTTGCTACTCCTTTCCTGTGATCTCAGCTTGGTCCTAATTTTCCCCCTGGTGTGGTTGTAAGAATCTGCATCTGCGACCATCTGGCTCTAGTCTTATGCCTAATAAATTCTTCACATTTTTTCTAAAATAATCCTTAGAAGACACAAATATAATCATGGAGTCTCCCCCACCGAGCCTACCAGAAGGTCCCTGAAGGACAGTCTTCCGACATGTCTCAGGAGGTCCCTTTTCTCTAACCTTATTGCTTACGGAGTCTGAGCCCATCCCTGTGACTCACCCACAGGTACCAGTCCTGTCAAACTTCTCCGTGTTCCCTGGATATGCCAGACAGTTTAATTGCTTCCTGTCTCCCCATGGGTCTTCCCCATGCAGCGGCAGCTGAATTTCTAAAGTTCCAAGAGCTTCTTCCTCTAAGGGGACTTCCTAGGGTCTCATTATCCTCGGGAAGGATTGACCGCTTTTGGTGTGCCATAAATCCACTGCTGGTGCTAGACCTGTGTGTGTGTGCACGGGCATGCACACATACAGCCTTTGTCCTAAGTAGACCAGATGCCCCAGATCTTGCTCATCCTGAGCCACTCATGCCAGTCCGGCTGCTGTCCGCGAGTAGGCACGTAGCATCACCGAAGACTGGGTAATTATCCGAGCCCTCTTTATCATAAACATTCATTACTACTCAGGAAAAAGAAACATGCCAGCTATCTTCAGCGGAAATTAAAGACAAAATAACTGTGAAATAAAACATGTGTAGACAAGATGTTGTTTAAATTCCTTAATTTTTTTTTAATTTTTTAATGTTTTATTTTTGAGAGAGAGAGAGAGAGAGAGTATGAATGGGGGCTGGAGGCAGAGGGGGAGACAGAGTCCGAAGCAGGCTCCAGGCTCTGAGCAATCAACACAGAGCCCCACGCGGGGCTCGAATTCACAAACCGCGAGGTCATGACCTGAGCCGAAGTCGGACGTTTAACCAACTGGGCCACCCAGGCGCCCCTCCTTTTTTGATATAGATATATCCAGAAAAATATTGTGGGGCTATTTTCACTAGTCAGATAAATAAGGTAAAATGATTTGTATTTGTTTCAGATGAAGCCATCTATAATGTTTTTATTTTTTTCATTGTTCAGAGCTGGATGCTAAAATAAATACAATAATTTATTTCTGCGTTTGAATTGGAATACATCTACAGTATATGGAGAGTGATAAAAAATATAAGGGCATGAATGAGCTAATGTTTTCACTTGTGTGACCTCATACACATTTCATAAGGTAAAGTAATATATTTTTAATTTAAAAAGAATAAGAAGGTACACTTTTGGAGATATATATATATATATATATATATATATATATATATACCAGAAAAGACAAAGAGGCGTTTTTAGCCACAAAGATATGAAACATGGAAATAAGAAAAGAATGAAAAAATTTAGAATTTTGTTAAGTAAACATAAAAGGCTGAAACTTATATTCAGTCTCCAAGCAAAACTGAACCTAATGTATGTGATTAGGCAGCATGTGAGGTGTCTTCACTGAGTTCACTATAGGTAAATGCAGGTAAATATGAGGGCTTACAAAAGCCTTGAGTTCATAAAGTAAGCATCTGAAAGAAAGTTTCACGTTTTGAAAACAGAGTAAAGTCTGACAGTTGTTGGTGTTCAGGAATGTGATGATATTCAAAAAACAGTACGATCCACAGGCCCCACACAATCTTCTTTAACACATACAGAGTCCTTGTGTTCTGATTATTGAATTAAATTGCAGTCTGTGATCGATGTTAGCAAAGTAGCCTGACTCCATAGATTTCAGCTAAAGCACTGGAATGAGGCCTACCAACCAGTTTCTCCAGAACATTCTTGATCCCATTGGGTTGGCTGGGTTGTCCTATTTGTGGTTGAGTAGGATTCTGTGGTTACTTTCAGGATCAGAATGGGATTAACTTAACACTTAGAAAGGAGGATGTGGAAGGGGCTGGAAACCGCTAAGAACTAAATATTTGCCATCTGTGTTCTAGGTCATTTCTAGTGTTATTTTTATGTATTAGTCCAAAACTATGTATTTTTTTAAAAAACTGCCTTATGAAACATGTATGAGATCACATAATATCAAGTATAGCGTATGAAACAAGGATTTGAACAGCAGACATCTGTAGAATGATGAACAAAATATTTTTAAAAATCAAAACTTAAGTGAGAGGGATTTTTCTGGTTGTGTATAAGATCTCTCATAACCATTAAAGAAACTGGAGCTTACTGAACAAGGGATTATAGCCAACTCATAATTCTACCATAAAGCTTTGACCAGGAAAACCTGAGTATTTTGATCTCAATATCTTAGATTGCCATATATTTCGAAGGGTACAAAAAAAAAATAGGCAAGTCATTCTATAACAAATCGAGAAAACAAGAATGTAAATTAGGTTTAGTTTTCTTTATTTAATTGACATTTAACCTACAAGGGTGATCTATTTAATAGATATTTAAAGTGAAACCATCATATGATAATAGTTGGTAATATTCAGAATCACTATTATTTCTTAAAGTGAGCATATAAGTACAGATATAAAAAGATGGGAAAAATGAGGTTAGAAAATACTGAGCACAGGTCAATTAAATAGTATCTTGTAGCTAGGAATTTTGCTTTTAATATAAGCAAAACTCAAAGACATCTGGAAGGTTTTGAACAGAGGAGTTGCATGATGTCATTAGGTCCCTGGAAGATCACTCTAGCTACTGAGTTGCCAGGAGGCTCTGGCAGTTGGAAACAAAGACCATTATTATTGTTACATGAGCCATTTCAGTAATTCACGTATGTAGTAATCGTGGCTTGACCTTGAATGATAGCAGGGAATGTGCTGAGAAGTGGTCATATTGTGGGTGTGTTTTGAAGATAGATCTGCCAAGGAATATTTCCTGAAAGATCGGATGTGGAGTGCTAGAGAAAGAGAGGAGCCAAAGATGAATATCAGACTTGTTTTCTTGATCAAGTGGATGGCGTTACCACCAACAGAAATTGGGAAGGCAGAGAAGACATGGGGTATGATGGAGTTCCATTTTATACACTTAAGGTTAAAACGTATAGAAGATGTTCCAATGGAAATGTTGAGCACAGAGTCAGTGATATGACCCTGGGAGTTGAGAGGGATGTGATCTAGTACACAGATGGTTTTTAAAGTCAGGAGAGTAGAGAAAATGTAGGGAGGGTCTATTGATAGAAAAGCAAAGAGAACCAAAGACTTGGAACCTGGAGTTGCTCCAAATTAAACATCAAGGAGAGGGACACCTGGGTGGCTCAGTCGGTTGGGCGTCCAACTTTGGCATGGGTCATGATCTTGTGGTTCACGAGTTCGAGCCCCGTGTCGGGCTCTGTGCTGACCACTCGGAACCTGGAACCTGCCTCAGATTCCGTGTCTCCCCCTCTCTCTCTGCACCTCCCCTGTTCATACTCTATCTGTCTCTCTCCCAAAAATAAACAAAACATTTTAAAAAATCAAGGAGAAAGGATAAAGCATTAAGAGATACTGAATGAGAAAACTAAGGATGTGATGCCCTTAACATGATGCATTAAGGATGAAGGAATTATCAGCTAAGTCAAAAGTTGCCAAATAGTGTGAGGACTGAGACTTGATCCTTGGAGTTCACAAGATAGAGCTTATGGCTGATTTTGGAGAACAGTTCCGGTGGAGTGGTCAGGCAAAGCTTACTTGGAAGGCATTAAAAAGACAATAAGAGCATGAGAATCCAAGGCAGCATGTATGGAAAATTCTTTGGAGGAACTTTGCTATCATGAGGAGCAAGGAAAGGGGCAAATGTTGGTGGGGAAGTAGAGTAGAGAGAACATTTTTTAAGATGGGAGACAGGACACCATGTTTGTGTAATAATGTGAATGATCCAGTAGAAAGAGAAACTTTGGTGTGATAAAGGGGGCGAGGGGCACCTGGGTGGCTCAGTAAGTTAAGTGTTCCAACTCTTGATTTCAGCCAGGTCATGATCTCATGGTTCATGGGAGCTAAATAGGAGCTGTATGGTTTATATCTGTCATAGGAGGCTGGGGTATGTGGGTGCAGACGATGGTTGATGTGGGTGCAATTGCCATGGGTGTCTGTGAAGTTTCTCTTTCTATCAGCAAAGAGTCATGGTCATCTGCTGAGTCAATGTGGGAAAGAAGTGGGGCATTGGGCATAAGCCATGAAATGGTCACATGAGCGTGGGAAAGTAAGCAGAAAAGGACGTGTAATCTGATCACCAGATAGCTCTGAGGACCCAGCTGATGTTGACGATCATGAATGAGAGAGAACACCAGCCAGGGCGTTCTTGCCTTTTTATCCAGCCCTGATCAATTGCATGGGTGCCGTTGCAGAACAGAGCAGGGAGGAAGTTGCCAACAGAGCACCGAGCAAAGCAAGAAAGGAGCAAGAATGAACAAGATGCATGACGCATTAAGAATAGAATTCTACCGTCCTAGTTTATGATTATATGTTTAATATCATCCCTTGTTTTACTTGTTTCCCTTCAATCTTTTGGTCCTTTCAGAGTGGTATATTGTTCTTTTAGAGATGCCAAGCAGCTCTAAGAAAGAGATTGTCCTCTCTGAGAGTTTATTTTTGAAGATTTTATTTTTGTGTTAGTCTTCTCTATTTTCTCAGTAAACTGTTTTTCCTCATTTTCTTCAGCTAACTTAAAATAAGGCATGATGTCTCTCACCAACCTTGGTAGGTATTATCACAATGCACCTTGGATCTGTCCTGATACATGGTTGATAGCTAGATTCTCTTCAATCCACAGCTACAGAGAGCCAGATGCATAATCACGGCTCCCCATTCTTATTACCAATTTTTTTTCACATACATTAATGGTAGTAGTTGTTATTTCTAATAGTCACTGGGTCCTTTTGATATTGCTTTTAAATTACTGTTCCTGTTTCCAAGGGTAAGAAACACCAGTCAGAGGCGTTAAACCACCCTGTTACCTGGTCATAAAGCTCCTGTATGACAGAGGAGAGATTTTCTTTTTGCTCTGTTGATAATCACACTCTCTCTACAACCATTCTATAATATTTTTTTGTCTATAATTAGATTCACAACACCAAACCTTTAAGTTGGTACCACCCGCTGTGGTCTATGCTGACCACAGATCGCTGCTTTGGGGCCAACTTCTCAGCTCTTGGCCAGAGATAATGTGCTTGGCAGATGTCCTCTTGCTGCTTTCATAGTCAGAAGTACTCTTGAATCCTCTTTTATTCTGACTTTCACTGAGTAAGCATATGTTCATTTATCATTCTTTCCCAAATACTGAATAATGTCTTCCTATTATGTGGGATGCCACTTTTATTTTTCAAATTGTGAATCATTCTTTTCAACCTTATTGCCTTGAGTGAGAATATTTATTCTATTTTTTTGTTGTTGCTCTTGCCAAATCAATGAGTCTCAGAATATAATGATAGCAATTATTTCTTCCCAAGTCTTCTGGACATCTGATCATTTGGCTGGAGTGTGCATGGTGTTTCATTGTGTAACATAATTTTGCAGTAAAATGAGGATGTTTTGGCAAGATCACTATGGAAAAGCCAACAGGATTTTGAGCCTGTGTAGGTACCACTTGGTTTAAATTCTTGTGTAGTAATTTTAAATTTTGAGACTGAATGTTTAATTGGCGCATTATATCCAGACACAATGAACATAATGAAGCTATAATTAAAACTTAATTATAATTAAAACTCATTACAATTAAAAGAGGAAAACAGTCTGCACATTTATTTCAATGTTCTGTTGCATAAAATTTTAAATTATTTTTAGTTTTTGCTTGAAGAATAGACTTTCCAAATGATGAGTAAACTTGAAGATCATACTGGACTTGAACTTTTTTAAAAGGAATTTCACATGTGTTTGTTTTTTGCTAGTTTTGCTGCCTGTTTCTTAGCGCTTGCTTTGAAAAAAAGTTTCCCCTGCTTCTTTGTTCCTCTCAGTCTCTGGGTTTATAACTTTGAAGTCAGGGGCTCTGACTCCCTTGAGCATGAGCATCTGAAGTGAATACTAAACACGACCAAGACCTCGATACGCAAGAATCTCAAGAAGCTAACGTCAAAGATTTAATCTTCATAAGTTCAAGTTAAGACCACACAAATGAACATGAAACAAAATGATATGTACTGTTCAAAATCACATCTGATCCCTCATGACTACCAAAACTAAATAAGAAGCATGCCTGCATTACAATGGTGTGATCATGTCCTTCTAGCCGGTTTCTCCAGGTTTTTTTGATGATAAAAATTAGGTCCAATTAGATTTACTTGTTCTTCTCATTCTTTCCTGTTTAACAAATTTCTCCGAATGTTGTTGCACAAAAATGCTCCTTTGTTATTCTCAGGGATTCCATTGCCCAGAGATTCAGGAAGTCCACAGTAGGGAGGACAGTCTCCGTCCTGAATATCTGTGGGCTGGGGGCACAGCTGAGAAGACCCTCGTGGCTGGGAGATGGGACACCTGGAGAGGGAGCTCACTTGCAGGATGGCCTCTACACCCACAGTTCTGACACCTGGGACTAGCATGACCTGAACGAAGGCCGGCACAACTGGGGACGTTTGTCTGAGTATACAATTGCAGCCTCTCCAGAGCACCTGTCTGGCTCAGTTGGTAGAACATGTGACTCTTGATTTCAGGGTCATGAGTTCAAGCCCCACATTGGGGATGGAGTTCCCTTAAAAACAAAAACAAAAACAAACAAATGCAGCCTTTCCTCATGATGTGGGCTTCTCCCAACATAATAACTGGACTCTGGACTCTGGGAAAGAGCATGATGAGGTGGGGCCTCAGGAAAGAGCTTCCCAGTGGCACCAAGTAGAGGCTCCATGACTTTTTCTGACCTAGACTCAGAATTCACAGGCTCGATTCCATCCATCACACTCTAATGGTCACAGCAGACAGAAGCCCACTCCAGATTCAAGGGAAACAGACATAACTCCACCTCTTGCTGAGAAAAGCGACAAGGTCACCAGGTACAAGAGGATGTGGGAAGGGCAATAATGTTGCAGCCACTCAGAAAATACCATCTACAACACTCGAACATTTTTACCATTTGCTTTCACCTCCCGGTGTCTGTGGTCACACGTATACAGAACACGCCGAAACACCACGTATCAAACCATGCCTATGAATATAGCACAAGTGTGCTGCTCTCTGCCGTGATCCCTCTGAGGCTGCTATGTGCTACTTGGCATATACTTGGCATATCTTCTGAAGTATTTATAAGAAGATCCATAATGAGTTATGCCCTGACAACACCTTTCTTGAGCAGGTCAACAACACATTTAGAGCAAAGTTGTAGCACTGGAGATGAAATTCATGGCCAAGGATCTTAGTTCCAGACAAAAAGTGGTGAGATAGCTTTTAAAGTGAAATGAAACTAGCATGCTAGAATTTATAAATATATATATATATTTTATATATTTATAAATGTATAAATAAATGGTGTGATCACCATTTATAAATATATAAATATATAAATATATAAAAATATTTATAAATATATATAAATATAATATATTTATAAATATAAAATACATATTTATAAATACAAATACATAAATATTATATATTTATAAATATAATGTATATTTATAAATATATGAAATATATATTTATAAATATTTATAAATAAATATAAGTATGTAAGTATATACTTATAAATATAAATATATATTTCTATATGCTAGAATGTATATGTAATATGTATATGATATATATATACATATATATCATATATATGTCATTATATATTAAGATACAAATCTCATGTAAATATGTAATTATATTATTAAGAGGGAACTTATATTATTAAGATATGTGATATTTTGTAATATTTTCTATAGTCTCTGAATTGATGATATGTCAAAAGATCTATTATAAGAAAAATATTCACCATCCTGTTACAACATGTGTTTGCCAACTTCCATGTCCATATGCATGAAGAATTTGAGTACACAGGGGTGTCTGCTGAGAGCAATTTGCTTTGCTTAGCTTGTACTTTTTAGTGTACGACATAGAATTTTAAAAATATGTAACACACATTGGATCTCTGGAAACATACAGAATCCTACCGTGCTATCTAGTTTTTATCAAATAAAACTCCCTTCCCCTTTTGGAAAAATTTTGTAGATCAAGTGAAGATATGCATGCAATTAACTTTATTGCCAAAATCTGATTTATCTCATAAAATAGATGACAAAAATATATTTATTGAGATTAAATTGCCCTTTAGGGTACCGAATAAAATAGTAGGATTGTACCTGCATTTGGCTTATTAAAATGTAAAGGGTAATAAGTAAACAACAACAGCAACAACAAAACTATTATAATTAGGTACACTGATTACATCTAAGCCTAACTGAAAGCAATAAAATATTTTTTTATTTAAAAAAATTTTTTTAACATTTATTTATTATTGAGAAAGAGAGAGAGAGACAGAGTGCGAGCAGGGGAGGGGCAGAGAGAGAGGGAGATGCAGAATCCGAAGCAGGCTCCAGGCTCTGAGCTGTCAGCACAGAGCCCAACATGGGGCTTGAACTCACGAACTGTGAGACCATGATCTGAGTCGAAGTCAGATGCTTAACTGACTGAGCTACCCAGGTGCTCCAATAAAATATTTTTTATGAAGGAAAAATGTATCACTTCTGGTATGACATCTTTACTGGAGATTAAAATTCATGTGGACATCGGCAGTGTCTAAAGACCACCTATCTTTTCGAAACTAATTATCCAAATAAAACTCTGACGTAGCACTGCTTCGTTTCAACTGGGTGGAGTCAAAAGTTACCTGGGCTGATCTCTCTTCATCTCTATTTTATTACTGTGTATACCATATGCCATGACATGTTATTACAGTTCATATATGTGTTACTGCCCTTGATTATTCATTGAGGTTAGGTTCATTCCTTGAAGATCTTTCCATTTCCAGTGTTTACCACCATGAATAACAATTTTCTACCAACAGGAACGTTCACTCAAATACAATATTTGGTTGAATGAATGCACGTTAACTCACTTCTGAATCTGCCACAAAAACTACTCTCAGTTTTCTAAAAGTTTTTGTCTAGTGAAATTCACCTTATTCAATAAATTCGCATCGTCCAGTTAGATAACTCAATAAAAGCCATGTTTCAGGCATTTTGTAACGTAGGCTTGGAAATTCAGTAAGAATGGCTTTATTGAATCACAATGCTTCAAGGCTTTCAAAATGATGCGGTCCTTACCTTTCATTAATAAGTGAGACAGCTGAAAATGTATCTATGTTTGCATTTTCCTACGTGGACTCTTTGTTCACCTTGCTCTTTTTCACTAAGTACACACAGACGATTACACCACAAGATGGACAGTTGTTTTCAGTCATTGTCATGCCTTCCGAGTTCTCCACTGGAGACTCTGACACTGTTGTTCGTGTCACACACGCACCTCCTTCTCACAGTTTTTGCTATTATGAATAGTGCTGCAATAAACAGCTTTATGTATACATCTTTCATTTTCCGTAAGCTTATCTTCGACATAGATTCTCAAAGAGAGGATTGATCGCGTTCTAAATTGTGCTCTGTGTTTCAAACTCCTTTTCGTGGATAAAGGCTCAGAAGTGGGATTGCCGGACAGTGCAGGTGCTGTATTTTTAGGTTTTTGAGGACTCTTCATACTGTGTTCTAAACTGGCCGCACGGTCTAGCTTTCCCACCAATAGCGTGTCAGCGTTTCAGTTTCTCCACATCCTCATCAACATTTTTCCTTTCTTTTTATAAGAGCCATTCCTCACAAGATATAGTATGTGCCTTGAGACAATTGGCTGTTCTGTTGTATAACCCAAGTGCCTGATCGCGGAGGCGATCACTTCAGAGAGGCCATCTTGAAAAAACACCGCCAGCCACCAGCAAGATAGAGAGCCAGGCCACCCCCCACTCTGAGGTTCCTTTGGTTTAGAGATCTTGGTTAACTCTGATAACTGACCATTTGTGCTATTTGTTTTTTCTCTTCCTGCACTTTGATTCCTGCCCTTCTGCTTTAAATTCACCAATAAATAGTGAGCCTGCAAAACCCTAGGCCCCTACCCTTGACCTGGGTGAAAACAGGACCCAAGGTCTGTGCTCTCTCTCCCTGTCTGGGGGCTCTCCCTGTGTGGCCCCAGGCGGGCTGAGTAATTTCCATACCTGAAAAATAAGGCATATTACTTATTTTCCCCCAAAGTTTCTTGATGATCATTGTTGAGGGCATTTTGTTGTTCTAAGAACCACAAAGGACGGCCCATCGACTACGTGAGTTAGCGATAGGCTAGGACTAGCACAAAATATGGGTGTGAGATGTTGTCTCATTGTGGTCTGGGGTTGCATTTCCCTGACAATCAGTGCAATGCATATTTTCCCTTGATAAAACTGCTAGACTAGAAATATATACAAGGTACAAGCTGTATTGCCAAATTTTCAAAAGTACAGAACTTTGGAAGGATTAAAGGCGTGAACGAAACTGGTGGACAGAGCTAGGTGTTAACTGGGTCACCACCTGAGTTTCTTTGGTAGTGTCTGGGCCAAACAGCCAGAGCATCCGCCGTGGAGGCAATGTTATCAAGGGGAGTTCAGAGTCTACTGTGTGTTATAAAAAAAAGCTCAGTTCCCATTTTTGACCTTAGGTAGGGATTATGATATTTTCCTTTTCTAATCTGTAAACAAAATTTCAACATGCGTGTCTTGCCACGGAAACCCTTCATGGAGTTCTCTATTCCCGAATTTATTTAGAACTCTATTCGTGGATGCATCTGCAGTCTCAGAGCTGAAAGGGAAGTTATTAGTCAAGAAGTATGACCACTGTCCTTCCAAATGAGAACCTGTAAGTCTAGATGTTTGATTGCTTATCATGATCAGAGGCTACGGGTTTATGGGTTAGAAACACACTGCAGTTCAATATTTAAGTGAAACAGGGAGAGCTGGCTTCGTGAAAGGGCACTTAAGAGGCAGTAAGAGCCTGTATGACATAAGTCCTAATGACGGGGAGAACACAGAAGTAAGAAATAATTCCACCGATCAAAGGAGGGATGTGGAGACTTGCAACACAGTGAAGGGAGGCTTTAACCAACATCCTCCCAAGGGCAGGTGTCTGATGGACAGACACACTCCGGGAAGTTACAGCAGACAATTTACCTCCTATTGTGCAAGCCCCTCCCCTGATTCCCCATTGGCTGAGAACTACAGAGCTTACAGCCTTGCCCAGAAGTCGCCTATGCCCAGCGGAGGCAAAAAGTAGTCTGACTGCACACTCCTTGAGGTGACGCAGACGTCAGTTCTTTAGCGCATGCTCATTGCAAAGCCCCCAAAAAATAAGCCTGCGAAATCAAGAGGGGAAGAAGAACCGGGAAGTGTGAAGTGTCTTAAGGGTTTGGGATTCCATCGTGGGGGAGGGCAGTCTACCTATTTCCAATAGGTTGTACACCTATTGTTAACTAGTCAGCACAGCTTTTATTTAGTATTTCTGAAAATGAATCCTCTCACTTACTTCTCATAACAGGCAAAAGGGAAATGTGGATACAATTACATGTCCTTATAACCTGCAGCCCATCGCCAAATACTTGATGTTGGCAGAGTATAACATTCCTCCAGGAACTCCCAACTGTCTTCAGGTTAACGCATTACTAGAAGGAAAACCAACCTTAACATGACAATAACTAGGCCTCCAGGATCCTGAGAGTCTTTTTTAGCATATGATATTCCTTTTGGAAACTTCCCCTTGCCTTTACCTCCCCCAACTCCCAAGTATATGATCAGTCACTGTTCACAATCCCAGGGCAGCTCTTTCTGCCCATGGGTTCTGTCTTCCTGCTTTAATAAAACCACCTTTTTGCACCGAAGATGTCTCAAGAATTGTTTTTCTGCCATCGGCTTTGAACCCCAACATTTTCCATATGACTAGCAACAACGACCCATGAACGATAACCAAGATTGGGCTCTGCATGTTTTCAATTGCCTGATCAATTCAGTTAGTGGCATTTCCTATCAGAGAAGAAGTTTATTAAATCCATTTATGGGATAACAGGAAACTTGTATTTGAGCAGGTCTTTTGCAGGAAATAAACCAATGGGCTTCTCCATGCTTGAAACACAGCTCTGACGCTGCTGTTTCCCATGATTTGTTTAACCCTTATTCACTTTGTTAGTCCTCATTTTCTCTGGAAATATATAAATAGATATAATTCATTGCACATGCTACTGTTGTGCTTTTTGTTCCAATGTTCAGAAAAAGCTAAACTATCATCATGTTATCAGTTAAAATCATAAATACCACTTTTTACTTTACTGGATATGTAGATACTTCTATGACTTCATTTTCTAGAACTGATTTTATTCTGCCTGCCTACAGCTCTTGGAATTTTTGTCCCCCCCAACCCCCCCCCCCCCCAAAAAAAAACACATGTAAGAAGTAAGCCTGTTGGAATTAATTTCAGCTTATGATTAGTTATACATATATATATATATATGCACACATATATACATATATATCATATTATTTCACCATTTGAAGTAGTTTAATTTTTATTCATTATCTGAACATTGAATTTTTTCCTACAGTAGGTATATAAAGTCAATATCCACAATATTAACAGCTCTGAATTAGCTAGCCTTACATTTGTATCAGTTATGGCTGGGTAGTATTTGTTCTCATAGTTAATAAAGCCATTACTTACGGGGGGTTCTTGGGTGGCTCAGTCAGTTAAACATCTGACTGTTGATCTCAGCTCAGGTCTTGATCTCAGAGTCCTGAGTTCAACCTCTGTGCTGGGGATAGAGCCTACTTAACACAAAAAGGAAAAAAAATACTGTTACTTATAGACATTAATGACATATTACCTTTTCTTTTTATGGTGTTCATCTTTGTTGTTCTTGTTCTGTGGTTGTGGTTATGGTTTCTATCACTATTTTCCAGGTCATTGTGCCATTATGATCTATGAACACTGGCTAAACCATGAACATTCTTTTTCATTCCATGAGTTAATGGCTTTCATTTTTAATTTTACCTCCTTTGGAATTGGAGAGTTTTTTTTTGGTATTAGAAAGAAATGACCTTTCCATTAGAACAACTCAAAGGGAAGCATACTAAAATCAACACTATAAGTTTCTTTAATTAGTACATTAGTCTCTTTCCATGCTGATAAGTGAAGTAAAATTGCATTTTTCTGACCTTTAACAAAGGCATAGGAGAAACCTTCTTCCTTCGTTAGAATTAAATACTTTGGTATGTACCAATATATTCAGTGGCTATTCAGAAAATTATGAAATTTTTATGACAACGTTAATTGTATCTGAAAAAATTCTACCCTGCACTGATATGTCTGTATTCAACTGCAGAAACAGAAGAGACCGGAGATGCTAGATCGTTACCCCTGTTGCCATCATCATTACGAGATTCTTGTTTAGAATATCTTTAGTATCCAAATTAGTCTTTCCCAGCAGCAATAGTTTGAATATGCAACACCTGGTGCTTTCTTGCCGGTCACCTTGCTCATTGTCCTTTGTCCCGGAAGGCTCCCGTCTTAGAATTCCAGAAGTTCTTTTACTGTGATAGCTTTAAGCATGGCTGTGAAGTCTTTGGAGCTCCTTCCACCAACAGCAGAGTCTAATTTCTCTTTCCTTGAATGTGGACACTTGTAATGAAAACAATGAAGCAAAATTAAAATTCATTACTTCTAAAGATAGGTGAGAAAAAAATAATACTGCTTTTGCAAGGCACTCTCTTCCTCTTCAGATATGTGCTTAATTAGGCCAATATGGAAGCGCTCAGCCTGCCCTAATGTCACCATGCATGAGAGGCCACACAAGGAGGACATGTGCAAGAGATGCCCCAAGTTCATCAGTGCCCTGCTGATTGTCTGAGTATCAACCGTCTTTAGCTCCTTCCAGCCCCGGGATTCAAGGCTGCCATAATTACTGCAACTTTAGCAGAGATGACACTATCCTCTTCTCCCTGTCCAAATTCCTGACCTACAGAATCTGTAAGCATAAGAGATGATCATTATATGCCAGTGTTAATTTGTTTTGCAGTCGTAGAAATGGAAATTCCTCTAACATAGGTTCTTAGAAACCTTACCAGTCCATGGATACCACAGGTCCCTTTGCCCACTCTTTCTCCCATATCTTATTTTAAATCAATTTGCTGGCCCCTGGGTAGCTTAGTTGGTCAAATGCCCGAATCTTGGTTTTGGCCCAGGTCATGATCTCACGGTTCCTGGGTTCAGGCCCGCATTGGGCTCCATGCTGATCGTGTGAAGCCTGTTTGGGATTCTGTCTCTCTACCCCTCCTCTCTCTCTCTCTCTTCTCAAAATAGATAAATAAACTTTAAAAAAGGAAAATAAATCAATTTTCTAATCAATAATGGCATATTAAAGCACATATGTGAACATTAAAATTACTTCTATTTTAGAAGCTAAGTATGAAGTTACAGATTTTTTCCTATGCTTTGAACATGTTTAATTCCAATAAAATATAACTTTTGCTTACATTTTAAAAATAATTATTTCCTTTTCCTTTTTAGTCAATGATTGTGATGGGATAAAGCCCTTAAGTGTCATATGAGACAAATTTTATAAGCAAATCCTTCTTTCTAAGTTTATCCTTCACTCATTATCGAGATAGGTGAATGTTCAGCAATGAGTACCAAGTGCTGTTGGATGTTTCCAAAGATGAGGAATGGCAGAGACTGCAGACCATTTGACATGGCTGGTGGTAGCCTTGGTGAGGCGCCCTTAAGTGGAATTTCCAGAGAACCAGTGGATTGAAGGATTAATAAGATAGGGAAAATTAAGGGAGGGAGCAGAGCTACATTAAGATTTTAGCTATGAAGCTGAGAGGTAAAACCACAATTTTAAGCAAACAGGGAACCAAAAGAAATCATTGATTGTTCATTTTGCTCTTTCTTAAGATGACGGGTCCTTGAGGATATTTACATTTTCTATTGTAGGACTCAGTAGAGACAGGGGTTGGCAATATAGGACGTAGTAAAGACAGAAAAGAGATCAAGGTCCCTTGACTAAGGGTAAATGAACTTCCTATTGAAGGGTTTGGTCTAGACACCAGAAAGGGCATCCCTTTCATTATAATAGGAAATGAGAGCAAATGTTATCAAATATCAAATAGAACATTAAACCTAACTTGCCAAAAATGTGAATCTTAAAGTATTGACAAAATGAAAGGAAATAAAGGACAATGTAGAGAATGTTTACCAAATTGGAGGACCTGCGCTAGAAAAGTAAGGAATAAGATGGGAACAATTCCTATCTCCTGCTCTTCCAAGGGAAGACAAAAGAAATACAAATATGTAGGAAGCAGAGCCTCCATGGCTCACCAGGAGGCCTTGCTGCAGAGAGGTGTCCATCAGATGTCCTTTCTTTTCTCCCGATGAAAGAAACAAAAGGATGTTGGCATACCTTTAATGAATTCAAAGCCCCTCTATTCCAAGAATATAGTCCTACCTTCTCGACACGCCTCCTACTTCTTTGACACAATGCAAATAGATAAATCTTCTTAATGCAGTCACATTTGCCACTAACTTTGTGTCAGGGCATGTATAAAGATCGTCCACCTTACATCATCCATTTTATAGCTACGTAATGTACATTCTGTGCGTGAACCCACAAATCTATGAGTAAAAGTAAAACATAAATGTAATATTTTCACTTGCATTCAATTGCTTTGACAAGTAAAGCTAATGGGTTAGTTTAACGTTCCAAGAGAGTCTGTGGGGAGTGAACAAGTACAATAATAGAGTGACCTTTCAAAGCTGTTTCTACGGCGCATACAAATTCCTGCAGTATCTATTTTCCAACTGGGTTTACCTCATCTCAAAAATATGATGGAAGACATGAGGTTCAAAACGTCTTTTTATTGTCTTCGCTCTGTGTTAAATTATTACCAGAGTTGATTAAAAGCTCCAACACTAACAGAGAAGTCAAATCATGAAAATTTCACACTTGAGACTATCAGCATTTATGAGGCTCTGGTTTGGAAATATTCAGTTTTCCCAGCTTGCATTGTGCCATAGAAATAACTGTCCACCTCCACCAAATATCATTTGGACATTAGTGTCTAAAGAAGTATTTGTTATCTAGATAGTCATTATTTTTCAAGCATAAAGTAAATAACGTTAGTAATTTTTTTTCTGGTGGTCTTTATTAATATTACTTTTTATTTCTTTTTTTGTTTGTTTTGGTTATTTATTTATTTATTTATTTATTTATTTATTTATTAAATTTACATCCAAATTGGGGCGCCTGGGTGGCTCAGTCAGCTAAGCGTCTGACTTCAGCCCAGGTCATGATCTCACAATTCATGAGTTCGAGCCCCACGTCAGGCTCTGTGCTGACAGCTTGGAGCCTGGAGCCTGCTTTGGATTCTGTGTCTCCCTCTCTCTCTGCTCCTCCCCCAGCTCACGTTCATACTCTGTCCCTGTCAAAAATAAATAAACTTAAAAAAATTAAATTTACATCCAAATTAGTTAGCATATAGTGCAACAATGATTCCAGGAGTAGACTCCTTAGTGCCCCTTACCCATTTAGCCCATCCCCCCTCCCACCACCCCTCCAGGAACCCTCTGTTTGTTCTCCATATTTGTGCGTCTCTTCTGTTTTGTCCTCCTCCCAGTTTTTGTATTATTTTTGTTTCCCTTCCCTTAAGTTCATCTGTTTTGTCTCTTAAAGTCCTCATATGAGTGAAATCATATGATACTTGTCTTTCTCTGACTAATTTCACTTAGCATAATACCCTCCAGTTCCATCCACGTAGCTGCAAATGGCAAGATTTCATTCTTTTTGATTGCCGAGTAATACTCCATTGTATAAATATACCACATTTTCTTTATCCATTCATCCCTCGATGGACATTCGGGCTCTTTCCATACTTTGGCTATTGTTGATAGTGCTGCTATAAACATGGGGTGCATGTGTCCCTTCGAAACAGCACACCTGCATCCCATGGATAAATGCCTAGTAGTGCAATTGCTGGGTCATAGGGTAGTTCTATTTTTAGTTTTGTGAGGAACCTCCATACTGTTTTCCAGAGTGGCTGCACCAGCTTGCATTCCCATACATTTTATTTCTTAATGCTTTTCTGCATGAGTGACAGGAGTCTACTGAAGATCTAGGCCATGGTCCATACCAAAATTCCCAAGTATAGTACTTTGTGAAGTAGAACTGTAGTTATCAGCATTTATCCGTATTCCCCCCATGTTACCCCCAACACACACACACACAATATTCGAGGAATAAAACAAAGATAAGGTGTAGAAAACTGTCGAAAAATGAACTCAAGTAAAAGGATGAGGTAATACCAGAAATTCAGGAGTCCCATGGACGCGCATGGTCTCATAAAGGCAAGGTGGAAAAACATCAGAACAGGTGTAGTGGCTATTATTTGAGAGGTAAGGACTATTACCTATGTGTGCAAAGGTAGCCAATCCATCTACAGGGTGCAGGATAGATAAGGCTCACCTACCATTAGAAGGTGGCACCATTGGAAGAGCCATTGGCTTTTCAAATAATTTGTTGTTACAATCAACAATTCACTCAACTCTTTGAAGCTTAGTTTCTTTATCTACAGAATGCCAGGGATTGATTAGATATTTTAGAAGCTTCTAATATATATAAACCCACTTACATGTATTTGACTTACTAAAATTTTTAGAATATTTGCCTCTGTTTATAAGGGATATTGGTCAGTGGATTTCTTTGCACGAAATTTCTTTTTCTGGTTTGGATATCAGAAGATTTAGCATCATAGAATGAGTTGAGAAGCACTCCCTCCTTTCCAATTTTCTAGGATAGTTTGCATGGATTTAGTATTACATCTTCCTTAGGTATTTCTTAGAATTTGCATTGAAGCCATCTGGACCTGGTGCTTATGGGAAGGATTTTAACCACGAATTCAACTCCTTTGATATATAAAGTTCCACTCAATTTTTTATTTCTTCTCATATATGTTTGGTTATTTATTTAAGTAATTGTTCAATTTTATCTAACCTAAAAAATTTATTGTTGCAAAATTAATTGTATTATTTCCTTAAAATTCTTTTGATACTTAAAGATTTTATAGTGATATCCCGTTTTTGAGTATTTTGATAATTCTTATCTTCTCTTTTCTTTTTTTTTATTTCTTTTTTAAATTTTTTTTTTCCAACGTTTATTTATTTTTGGGACAGAGAGAGACAGAGCATGAACGGGGCAGGGGCAGAGAGAGAGGGAGACACAGAATCGGAAACAGGCTCCAGGCTCCGAGCCATCAGCCCAGAGCCTGACGCGGGGCTCGAACTCACGGACCGCGAGATCGTGACCTGGCTGAAGTCGGACGCTTAACCGACTGCGCCACCCAGGCGCCCCTCTTCTCTTTTCTGTCTACACTGTCTAGCTAGAAGTTTATCAATTTTATTGATATTCTTAAAGGACCAGATTGTTTATTTCATAGATGATTTCTTTTGTTTTCCTGTTATCCAATTCATTACTGTTGCTTTTTATCTTTATTATTTTTTCTACTTAGTTAAGTTTGATTTGTTTGATGTGATGTTTTCCTAGTTTCTTAAGGTAAAAGCTGAAGTCACAGATTTTAGGCCTTTCTCTTTTTCAATCAAGAATTTGTTAGTGTAAAATTCCCTATATATACTGCTTTAGCTGTGTTTTTATTTTCTTTCAGTACAAAATAATCTTTATTTTTTTATTTATTTATTTTTTTATTTTTGGGACAGAGAGAGACAGAGCATGAACGGGGGAGGGGCAGAGAGAGAGGGAGACACAGAATCGGAAGCAGGCTCCAGGCTCTGAGCCATCAGCCCAGAGCCTGACGCGGGGCTCGAAGTCACGGACTGCGAGATCGTGACCTGGCTGAAGTCGGACGCTTAACCGACTGCGCCACCCAGGCGTCCCCAAAATAATCTTTAATTTCCCTTTTGGTTCCTTTTTGCCTGGTGGGTTTTTCAGAAATATATTTAGGTTCCAAATGTTTGGTGATATTTTTTCTGATGCTTTTCTGTTAGTATTTTACAATTTATTTCCATTTGAGTTCTAAAGCATACTTTGTATCATTGAAATCCTTACAAATTTATTGATGCTTGATATTGGCTTACCACATGATTTATATTGGTAAGTATTCTGTGTTCACTAAGACTGTATTCTAATGTATGTAATGTTCTAGAAATGTCAGTCAGTTCAAATTTGCTGCAAGTTTGGTCCTTGATTTTCGGCCTCCCTGGTCTATCAATTACTGGGGGATGGGTGTTGAAGTCTTTACTATAATTGTGTATGTGTCTCTCTCCTTTCTATGGCCCTGAAATTGGGTGTATGGACGTATAAATTATTGAGTCATCTTGTTGATTAGACATCTGAAGGTAATCAGAAAAAGTGAACAGAAACCTATTATCTCAGTTGCCCTTGACTGAAGTTCAGCATATTTAAAAAGAAGGTTTTTAAACCTTCTTTTGTTTGTTTGTTTGTTTGTTGGTTGTTGTTTTTCCTGTTGAATACCTTGAGTTCATAGAAACAAACTGATGATTATGGAGAAGCAATTTAAGTTTCTGGGGGAAGTCCTGAGGGCAGGTGGAGGGGTCAGCATAATGGGGAGGGCTCTCCTGAGAGTTGGGATGAAGAGGTTGTCCAGTGGCAGGGTGGCCAAAATGGGACCTTGCAGAGCCGAAATATCAAAGATGGAACTGATATTATCTGTGGATGTATGGCATAAATATTTCCCATATTGAGTCCTCAAATCTACATTAAAGTCTGCTTTTATGTCAGTGCTCCCTGTTCAAATAGCATCTTTTTGGTCACTTCAGAAAAGTTTTCAGTTTCAAGTCTGAGTCACCATGGTGATGCTGAGATGAGGCCCGCATGCAAGAACGTGGTCAGCGTTGGCCATCACAATGGGGGTGCCTGAGAGTTTAAGATAATTTAGGAAGCTTTGGACTTTCCCAAACCATGGAATTTAGGTCTGGTGGCATTCACATCTATCCCAGGTGGGAGACAGAATTTCAGCAAAGACAAAGATTTTTCATCATCAAACACGTTAGATCTGCCTTTTTCCAGAAGTGAGTACTATGAGAAAGAACTTTAATTTAACTTTTTTTAATTTAAAATAAAATTCCTACAAAATGTACTGCTTTCTATGCTCACTATAGGAAATCCCAAAGGTAAGGCATACCATTGGTGACATTGAATAATTTGCCCTTTGTCTGGTCAGATGTTTTCTGGTTATAGTTTCGAGAACCACAATATATAGGTTTATACATTTATTACGCTAGGATTTCCACACATATGCCTACAATGACTCATAGGGTCATTTGAAGGAAATTTACATTTAGCCGAAGGAAGCCCTTAGAGCCTTTACTTACATGGTTTGAGTTTTCTTTACAGCTTTCCATATGCCCGGACTTTAACAATCTGTCACACGGATTAAAAAAAAAAATCATTTGCAATTGCCCAAATTTGCTTCAGCATGGAGAAAATCTACCCAGAAATGTTTGGAGAGAATTAAAATGCAAACCAGCATGTTAGGGCACACACACTGAGTATGAATTAAAGTATGCTACCTTCTTGACATGGGAATTTTCTGAGGAACAGTGGGGCTCTTTTCTAAAGTCAGTAGTATTCACTGAGCTACAGGATCCTTGAGTCATTCAGGGCAACATGTGGGGAGCTGCCAGGGTAAAATGGGAATGGGTGTGTTGCCAGCAGTGAAATGCCCCCTGAGATGGAATAGCCTCAGAATAAAGGGTGAAATAAGTAAGAGCTACTAGTAACTTAGAGAAATCTTGAAAAACTCTTCAAATTCAAAACCCATCATCCATTGGGGAATTGGGACTAGTTATGGACAATACAACTTTCCTGAATCTGAAATTTACAAATGAAGTTTAAAAACCGGCCAGACAAGGGGCGTCTGGGTGGCTAAGTCGGTTACGTGTCCAACTCTTGATCTCCTCTCTGGTCCTGATTTCCATGGGTTGTGGCACTGAGCCCACGTGGGGCTCTGTGCTAATTGCACAGAACCCGCTTAGAATTCTCTCTCCCTCTCTCTGCTCCTCCCCTGCTCAAGCTCTCTCTCTCTCTTGCTCTCGAAATAAATAAATACACTTAAAAAAAAAAAGGAAGACAAAAATTCCCAATTTCCAGAAACCGATATATGGGAAAGGTTAAGGCACTGGATTCATGCCTGCGGTAATACAGCTTCACTATTAGGCCCATTATTTCACTTCTCCGAGCATCGGTCCTTCATCTAGGAGACAGAGATAATGATGGTGCCTCCTGATGAGGTTGCCATAAGACTAATGAAACAAAATACGAGTATAAAAATACGCAGAACTAATCACTGCTCAAAGTCAATGTTCAATAAATGTTTGCTCTTATGACGAACCAATTCCTGACCAAAGGAAGAACCTTCAACACCTTCTCAACTGGCTATGTGTGTGTAAATGTATCCCTTCTTGCCAGTCCACGTAGAGCGGGGATCGTTTAATAATGCCTGGTTAGTGGACTTCATGGCTCGGATGGAGCGTGCTTTTCTCTGGACGAAGTACATGATAAACTATCACTGTCATGTGATGGCGAGTTGTCAGTAAAATCTAAGGTTCATTTAACTCAGCTCTCGATTGATAGTCACATTTCAAAGTTCCCTAGTTTTCAGAAAGGCACCAGAAGCCACCCACCCCTGCACTTCCTGGAAGGGTGACCCTGGTCTCAGTGGGGTAGAAAAGTGCTCAATGACTACACCGGGGTTGACATCTTGGTGGTGGTTCTTGCCCTCTGCCAGCCCAGGTGACCTCCTCCTGGGCTTGGCCTTAGGACTTCCTGGGAGCCAAGGACAACCTGGGGTGAAAAGTCTGATTCCCAACTCTCTCATTTGTCTACACAGCACAGACGCTTTACAGGAGAACTGAGTGCCAGCCCGCACCTAGAAACGCTGTCCACATTCACAGGGGATGTGTTTTTCACGCCCTGCTCTTCTCAGGATGCCATTTTTATCATTCATAATTCTCCACCTATATACAGGAAAGAAATACAAAATAATCGGAAGAGAAATATTATTTGCATCATTTGGGATTTCCAAACAAATCATTGAAGGAAGGAAGGAATAAATGAATTTGTCTCTGATCCACTGACACATTTCTGGCATTGAGGACAGTGCCTGGCACAAAAAAAAAACGAGCTCAAAACCACCACGTGTCTGAATCACTGGATAAGTGATGTGGTCTGAGCACAAGCCTAAGGGTAAGTGTAATGCCGGCCATTTCCCCACGATGACAGTGCTTTGAGGATCCAAAGGTGATTAAGACACGATCCCTGCCATCAAGCAATTAATTCTCCTGAATTATACTGTCCAAGCTGTGGTTTTAAATCACTGTCTTAAGTTGTCGTTTACATACCAAAATTCCACCCACTGAAAATGTACCATTCAGTGAGTTTTAGAAAATTGAGGGAGTCACGCAATCTTTATAGCACAACTCAGTTTTAGATTTCTTGTGGCTGTTTTTCAGCTAATCCCTATTGCTAACCAAACCCTTCGCCCGGATAACCACGAATTTGGTGGCCGTCTCTATAATTGTGCTGTTTCTAGACATTTCATATTAGTAGAATTCTACAGTGGACAGTCTTTGTGACTGGCTTCTTTCCCTTAGCATAGTCTTGCGGAGGCACTTCTGTGTTGTTGCACGTATCACTAGTTTGTTCTGTTTTGTTAATGAGTAATATTGCAATATGTGGCTATACTTCATATTGTTTCTCTATTTACTGATGGATGCACGTGATTTTGACTGTCATGAATAATGCCACTGTCAGATACCACCTGCAAGTCTCTGTGTGAACATAGGTTTTCATTTCTTGTGGGTTAGACTCGGGATGGAATCGTTGGGCCACTTGATAAGTGTATGTTTAATACTGTAAAAAGCTGCCAAACTGTCTTCCAAAGTGTCATTCTACATTCTTAACAGCAATAAACAACAGGTCTAGTTGATTTTTTTTTGTAATATAAGTCCTTGTTAGCACTTCGTAAACTCCTTTATTATTATTATTATTATTATTATAGCCTCCCTAGTGTGTATATAGGAGTATTTCATTGTGACTTCAACTTGCATTTCCCAAGTGACTAATGATGGTGTACGTATTTTCATGTGCTTATTAGCTATTCTCGTATCGTCCTTTGTGAAATTATTTTCAAATATTTTACTTATTTTTTAACTTGACAAATTTTTTGAATTACAGTTATTGAATTGTAACAGGTCTTTATATATTCTGGCTATGCATTCTTTACCAGATGAATGAGTTGCAAATATTTTCTTCTAATTTGATGAAGCACAGTTATCAGTATCATAACGGCTTATATATATATACTTATATATATAAGTATATATATATATAAGTATATATATATAAGTATATATAAGTATAAATATATAAGTATATATATATATAAGTATATATATATATATAAGTATATATATAAGTTTATATATATATATATATAAGTATATATATATAAGTTTATATACATATAAGTATATATATAAGTATATATATATACTTATATATGTAAGTATATAACTTGTATATATATAAGCTTATATATATCAGTATATAATGGCTTATAGAGCCACATCTAAAAAGTCCTTGCCTATTCTGAGATACAATCAATTTCCTCCTGTTTTATTGTAGAAGCCAGGAAGTTTTAATCAGTTACACTCCTGTAGCCATCAGTCGCCCCTTAAACTTTTGTCTTTTCTCTCATCTACCACTTTTTCTTTGACAATTCTTTCTCAGATTTTTGTAAGAATGATTGGGATCCCTGTCTTTATTTTATTTAATTTAATTTTTTTTTTTTTCCCTGTCTTTATTTTAAATAGAGCGACTATTGCTGGAGACCAGCTCCAACAACAAGGGGTTCCCGAAGGAAGAACGGCGTCGGTGAAAGTAAAACAAAACTGAAATAAAAAACTAGAAAATAAAAAACTAAAGTAAAAAACTAAAACTAAAATAAAAAACTAAAATAAAAACAAAAAATAAAAATGGACACAGACAACCGCAGTGGGTTGAACTGGCCGATTTATTGTAGCAAACGTGGCATTATATTTGCTAGTGATTTCCTTGCGGTGTACGTCATCTATGTTTTTCTGACATTACCTGATTTTGACAATGTTCCTATGTGTAAACAACCTTTAAGGAATAACATGGTGATTTTCCCCTAACTTTCCCTCATACCCTTTGATTATAGATTAATTTCTTACGTTATTCCATTATGCATCTGCGCTTATCTATAATTATTAGTCTATAAAGCATTTGCTTTGCTGTTCTCGTGAAAGGCCCTCCATTTCTCAACACCTCAAGTGGAACAGTTACAGGGACACGACCTCCTAACCACATGAGGCCAGAAGGACAATGTGTCTGCCTCGGTCAGAGGTGCCAGGAAGGAGCCGAAAAAGCCTTAGAAACCCATGCCTCACACATTCTCAGAGAGACAGTGCACCTCGGAACCAATGAACCATTCTGTAGCTTAACCGACTAGGTTCAGTCATCATCTGGAATGCCTCCGGGGGCCAGGTGGGCCTAGGGGTTGAAGTCACCTGTGCCCAGAGATACACTCCTTAGTTGCCGGAGTGGGGCTTTCAAATCCATATGTCTCTCCTTTACAGGTCCTCTTTGCTGGCAAATGCATGAGGCTATCCTTCCTGTAAGTAGAGGAGTCTCCATAGAGGATGGCGAGGGCTAAACGTAAGGCCGTACAATTTCTTGCGGAACCTTATTTTCTTCCCTAATGGTTCTTTTCCCAGGGGGCCTGCCGAGGGCAATTCCCCGACAGACAGATAATATCCCAGGTACTTTTAAGGCCAAATTACCTAAAAGCAGGAGGACAAGAAGCTTCACTGTTGGCGGCCTCCCTGCAGTCACCAATCTATCCACAGCCCGGGCCCTGCCACTCAGGCTGGGATAGCTCGGCTTCCAACAAACTATCTTTCGTTTTTGTTTGCTTCCTGTCTCTGTCATAGGGAGAAATTTCCTTGATGCAGTGGCAGCCCCCACCATGTATGACAGCCAGGCTCCCCCGGGGACCACAGACCGCAAAGGCACGTCTCTATTAATCTAGAAGAAACACATGTGGTATAAGCATTTATATATTATGGTGAGAACACTGAAGATGTACTCCTTTAGGAAATTTCAAATGTACAATACAGTATTAACTATAGTTAGTCCCCACGCAGTGCCTATAATCTCTATAATTTACTCCTCCCTCGTAACCAAACTATTGTATTCTTTGGCCAACATCTCCCCATTTTCCCCACCCTCAACTTCTGGCAACCATAATTTTATCTCTGCTTTTATGAATTAAACTTTTTTATATTCCACACGTAAGTGGAATCCTGCAATATTTGTCTTTCTGTGTCTGGCTTATTTCACTCAGCCGAACGTCCTCCAGGTTCAGATGTGGAAACAAGGGGCCGTTGATGGATAAATGATACACACATGATCTGTGGTTTGAATTTAAAATATGCAGCAAGAAGCAAGAGGAAAGAGAAGCAAAGGGAAAGAGAGTGGGAGGCAGGCATGGTGTCAGTAGTTCGGCTGAGCTGAGAGAGAGAGAACCAAGCTGTCAGGTGTGGGAGTGGCTGATTCCAGCAGGAAGCCCAAAATGAGCAAGGCAAGCCTCCGTTTCCCCGATGCAGATGCACATCAGTCCCTATTCAGGTGCGTCAGCAAAACGTGGGGTCATTTTACTTCTGAAAAATCCCAAACAAAAGGCTCCAGAAACTTCACGGGCCCTGAGGCAGGGAAGGGCTCCGAGTGGAACAGTACTAGGCACTGAGTCAGAGTGGAGATGTGTCTTCTGGGTTTTCTGTTCATTCTCCCCACGAGGAGACCTCAACAGGGTCAGAACCCTGACTCCTCACATGAGGCATGCGATGTTCTCGGGTTTTCTCTTTCCTTCTGGCACTTCTACCTTTGCTGATGATGTCCTCGTTGATCCAAGTGACTCAGCAGAAGGAAGGTGTCTGTAACCAGCACTCCGCGCTCTACCCCAGAGATGCGCAGGCAAAATAGCCCAGGCTCACCAATAACTACACGAGCCACAGCTTTTATCTGAGCGTCTCAGGCAGCTGACACGTGGAGCCAGATGGATTTTACTGGAGGGTGACCAGCTTAAGAATGACACAGCTTTCAGTCTGGAGGTGATAAGATCAGTGCCTTATGCAGAGGCACGGTTTACTTGGTTCATCCATTCTTCCCTGTGGAAATCTAGCACAGATCTGGCATACCTTACAAGCTACTTCTACGTTTTAGCAAAATGGAATATTCCATCATTTCAAGATCTTGGAAGAAAACCCACTGTTGCCCTCATCTATGAAGAATCCTCACAAGATTTTGTCAAATTACTCTGACGGTAGTTAAGAAGCACATCAGAATAAGCTTGGATTCTTAACACTGTAAAATTAAAATTAAAACTCTAAAAAGGTATGAGTAGACATCTGTCTACATAAGCAATTCAAGGAGATTGGAAATATGGAATGAAGAGAAAAATTTTAAAAGTGCCTTCATGTGCACCTGCTAAGTTGAAATTTTGCTTTGTTAAACAAAAACAAAATGACATATGGTTTTTTATTCAGGTAGAGAGAAGAACGTAGCAATGAGAAATAAAAAGGAATTACTGAAATAAATGTCCAAAGGCAGTGGGAACATGTGGTATCTTCTGATAGCCTGCAGTCGCTTCAGAGTAAATCTTAAGTTTTTGTAGAAGGAAGGGGAAATTAACATGCATATGGCAGGACTGGAGCACGTGATTTATTTGGGCATGTACCGACATTAGTCTTGCTTCCACAGGAGAGCTAAGACAAAGTCTACCTAAGACCTTCCGAACTGGCACCTCTTTCTTCAAACTTGAATGTCTTTCTCAGACTTTCTGATGTACTTTCGAATACACATATAATAAATGACTTTCCCCAAAGTATTACAGCCCTGGGTATGGTAATTAGAGGGAAACAAATTGCAGTGGTCATTTAGTAAAATGATGAATTGGTCAGAACCAATGAGAGGCAGAGAACTCAACACTAAGACTCTGATGAATGGCTAAACGATGTGAAGCTTTTCTCTGAGATGCAGCTCGAGAAGAACTCGACTTCCAGCCACAACCAATAAACTCTTCAAGGTGGAACTGGGGATACACACGAGAGGTAGGGAGAGGTCTTTGTAAATTTTAATATATCATGTCAAGTACTTCATTCTATGGCAAAAAGAACATCGTTATTTCCTCAACAACTTGCACATATGTTTTTAAAAATGTATCCTTGGGGCGCCTGGATGGCTCAGTCAGTTAATCCTCTCTTAACTCGGTTCAGGTCATGATCTCACAGTTGGTGAGTTCGAGCCCCTCATGGGGCTTTGCACTGATGGCAAGAAGCCTGCTTGGGATTATGTCTCTCTGTCTTTCTGCCCCTCCCCTTCTCTCTCTCTCTCAAAATAGATAAATAAACAACAACAAAGATTCTTAATTGTATTCTTTTTCTTGTTTTTTTTTTCTGGGAAATTACTTTTGACTTTTATTTTTTAAACACAATATCTTGTTTTAGGCTATATTTCAATTGATATTGTATATTAATATATCCGTCAAATATATAGGAATATTAAATATAAATAAAATATATTTATTAACATTGAATGCTTTAGAATTTTATCATAACTTTACTTACTTATATTTACTTATATTTAACTAACTTACTTATATTTAGCAAATATATCTTACTTATATTTACTTACTTATATTTAACTTACTTATATTTACTTACTTATATTTAACAAATATATCTTTATACCTTCCTTTATCTTCTAATTTTATGCCTTATTTTACTAAATGAATCACTTCTAATCAGTGAAAAGTTGAATTCTTAAAAATTCAATCTGTCTTTTTATTCCTTTTTTTAAAGTTTTTGTTTAAATTCCAGTTAGTTAACATGCAATATAATATTAGTTGTAGGTGTACAATATAATGACTCAACACCTCCATACAAAACCCAGTGCTCGTCATGACAAGTGTGCCCCTTCATCCCATCACTTATTTCACCCACCCCTCCCCCACCTCCCCTCTGGACACCATCAGTTTGTTCTCTACAGTGAAGAGTCTGTTTTCTGGTTTGCCTCCCTCTCTTTTTTTCCCCCATGTTCACCTCTTTTGTTTCTTAAATTCCATACATGAGTGAAATCATATAGTATTTGTCTTTTCTGACTTATTTTGCTTACCATAGTACACTCTAGTTGCATCCATGTCCTTGCGAATAGCAAGATTTAATTGTTTTTAATGACTGGAGTGATATCCCATTATATATATATTATATATATACATATATATAATGTGTTTATCCTCCATTATATATATTCCATTATATGTATATATATACTCCATTATATATACATATGTATATGCGTGTGTATATATATATATATATATATATATATATATATATTCCATCATATATGTTTATATAAATCTCACATCTTATTTATCCATTCATCAGATGATGGATACTTCAGGTTTTTCCAGAATTTGGCCAATGTTGACACTGCTGCTATAAACGTTGGGGTGCATGTACCTCTTTGGATTAGTGTTTTTGTATTCTTTGGGAAAATACCTAGTTCCTCAAAAAGTTAAAAATGGAACTACCCTACTTTTTTATTTTAAAGCAAAATGCCATTCCTTGAGTTCTTATTTTCTTCCCTACTTCTTTAAAGTTTTAAAATGCATTAAATTCCTCCACATCCCAACACACAACTTTGGTGACTTTGCACCACGAAATCACTTTTAATCTTATTCAATGGAAACCACATTAAGATTATTAAAGAAAATAAGCTGACGGCACAAATTTCAAACATATTGTGAATCTAAAAGAGTTGGGTAATAAATGTGATTGTAAGAAGGGCAAAAATGCTATTTTTAGAGTATTAGTTAAAATCTCAATTTTTTGTTCGATATTGACTCATATGCTGTCGTGAAATGCATCAGGAAACTCAGATGATTATTCCCAAAAGCCTAAGTAACAATTTAGAACTTGGCCTGGAAAAAAATCAGAGGCTTTAAAATTTTGACATATCCTGTTTTTCTGTATTTTTATCTTCATTTACTCTCTCTTACTATCTCTAGCTAGATCAGCTCATTTCTGATTGTCTATCATAGTCTCCCCACCATATACCGTAAACCATATACCATAAAGCTCATGACTTAGTGATCAACTAACTTCTACCCACATGCGTGTGGTAGTAAGTCAGAAATATCTACTGACCTTCTAACATGTGCGACACAAAGACTAAGCACTCCCTCCCCCTCGCCCTCACTTTGAAATGGTAGCGGTGGTGGTAGTAATAGATGGCAATGTTATGATTCGATGCCAGTCTATGGCTGGGTTTGTCCAACTTCTTCTGAAAGGAGCTATGTAGTAATTATTTTCGACTCTGGGAGTCACATACAGTGTCATAGCAGCATGATGGCCCCTTCAGACAATGTAGAAATGGAGGGGTGTGGCTAGATTTGGCCCATGGGCCATGGTGTGCCTACCCCCAGTCTGAGGCAATAACACAAAATTTGATGATACGTGGATGGTAACTTAATGTGTTCTGCAGCCGAAATGTGATAAAAAAAAAAAAAAAAAAACAGATAAGATCTCTGTCAAGATGATTTCTGGAGGCTTCTTAAAAAAAATAAAATAATGTTACAATTGCTGCCTTAGAGCAACTGCTAAGCTTTAATAGTAATTGGAGAAAATATAGGTATTCCAGGTAAGAAGGCTCACTTGTTTACCAAATATTTTCTGGGCCTAGACTGAGCCGGATAAAGAGTCAGAGGCTAATAAACAAAGGTAATGTCTATCTGTGCTCTTGGGTGGATAACCAATACAAAGGAGTAGAAGGATCCAGCATGATCTCCCATCAACAAGGCCAATTGGACAAAGACACTGTTGGAACGGATACTAGAAAGACTAAGAAGCTAATATACCAAGACTATAATAAAAGCAAGAGCTGCTGTTCGTTAATTTCTGCAAGGATTATGAACTTTTCCCCAAGCCTGATGGCCCTGCGAGTTCCGAAGTCCATAATTTCCTCTGAACTGAGTGTAAGAGTGACGTCTCACGTAGCAATGCAACTATTAGGCCAAAGTATGATGGGACGTTTACATTTAGACAAATGTAGTAATTGCCATACTGCTGATCATAGGCTGGCCTTTCACAACATCAGACCTCTGTAATTAGAAGAATTTATCAACACCTTTATTTCTTTTATATTTATCTTTCACTGTAGTAGAAATATCACCTTACACAGAACGTTAGTATATGTATAAGCACATTATGCTCATCACTGCTCACCTGCTTTTATCTATCTATTATTTTGTAAGCATACAGAATTCTCTTCCTGTTAGGACTTTTCTGCAACCGAAATCCTCTCTTTCTTCTCACTAGTGGCGGATATTTCTAAGTCCTGCTTTGCTTTATGAGAGAAAAAAAAAAAAAAATGATCCTTTGCCCAGATTTCCATTCCTTTTGTTTCTTTGTTTTGTGTTTGACGAGTAGTCATGGACTAGTAAACAAGCAGAGACATTGAAACAACTTATTCTTTCCCTTCAAGTCATTTGAACTGATGCATGAACAGCTTGAAATTATCTTAATTTACTAGTACAGTATCTTTGGTGTTTCTCATAATTCTCCTACGAAAAGATGACATAGGCCAATAGACTGGACTGAACTATTTTAGACACAAATGTACCTGTATCCTTTCGAATAAGCATCATCATCCATTACCAATAGTACCTTCTGGGACTGAGAAGAGATTCAAGCAGATTCAAATCAATCTCTTTCATTTGTATCTATTTTAAACTGTAAAACTATGTGTGGGTAAAATTATCCACAGAAGCGACAGAGTAATAAAGACTAATATTTGAAAGTACATAGGAATTTAACTATTTGTACTCATTATTGAAGTAACTGAAAGTAAATTACATCAGCTGTCTGTCACTTACAAAAAGGTTCACGTCCCCACCTCCCCCAGGGTTACTGCGAAAAAAGCCATAGACATGCAGTGAATGTCAGCTCAAGCTCTGTGATTGAATAAAATATTATCAAAATTAATCTTCATTTAAAAGTAGAAATGTAGAGCCAATTTCCATGTCTCTTACTCATTTTTTTTTCATGCTTATATGAAGAAAATGAAATTTTCTTAGCTTATTCAGGTAATTAATTATATCTAAATACGGATACCTTTAGATAAGTCCCCCAGAGATATTAAAAATGTTACCATACGCCACTATTTCTCATAGCTTTCTCTACTATGGCTATTATAACAAATGATCAAAAAGTAATTCAATGATTAATTTTAAACTTTTGAATCATGGCTCACAAATGAGATACTGGCTGGTGACTCATGCAGCCTTGTTGATGAATGTTTAGGGTTTTGGGTGCCGTAGTCTACATTTAAAGTTTCCTTATCAAATATTCTTCTATAACATATTAAAAGCAACTCTGAAAAGATAAGAAACACGTGAACATCACACACAAGATAAAAGGGGCCGATGGGGCGCCTCGATGGCTCAGTCAGTTGAGTGTCTGACTTCAGCTCCAGTCGTGATCTCCCGGTTTGTGAGTTTGAGCCTCGCATTGGGCTCGCTGCTGTCGGCACAGAGCCTGCTTCAGGATCTTCTGTCCCCTATCTCTCTGTCCTCCCCTCACTCCCCACCCCCGCTCATGCTCTCTCTCTCAAAAATAAATAAACATTAAAAAAAAAAAAAGATAAAAAGGGGCATAGACAACAAGGTAAAGGCCCTGATAAGCTATCAGCATTCTGATTTCACTACTTTTCTATGAACAAGAGTGAATAGTTCATTAAAACTCTGTTTTCAAGCAAAGTTGCCGGAGGATAGAGTTTCAGTTCTGCTCTGGATAATCTTTAGGAACTTACTTTATTTGGCATTTTATTTGGTCACTTTCCTGTCTTCAAGTCTAATCAATGAAAGTCTTAAATATCTGTAAGTTAAAAAAAAATTGATATCCTTGGCCTCCTGAAATTAAAGGACCCAGGGAACTGGGAGTTTTCAGAACTGACCATGGACCTATGAATGCTGACTCTACCAATAAGGATTTGTTCGGGCCTTCCGGTTATGCCGTGGGACTTTTAGGCAACGTGATCCTAGGAAGGGAGCCCTAGCTGGGTGACACGTGAATTCAACTTCATCCCGAGGCACCTCCCCTGGCAGGTGAACACTCTGTGGCTGGGAACGAGAAGGTGCAGGATGCAGATGGTCAGGGAGGTCTTCAAGTCCTGAATCCTGTCATTGTCTCTTCCTGGCAACTTGCAGAAGGTGTGGAGAGTGGCAGACCCACAGAGGACGCTTGTCATACCAGTCGGTTACTCCCCAGCACCATAGCATCATCCAGGGCCAGCCCCTCAGAACTGGAACTCTAGATGATATATTTCCCAGGGCTGGGCGCACCCAGGGCTGAGCTTCTCCCAGCACACCTTTCCATCCTGACCTGCCCCTGAGTCCAGGGTTTTCCAGACCACTCTGACGATGCAGCAGAATCAGTCGGGAAATGAGCCCCGTCATCCAGAGCAAGCGGGAAGGACCCAGAGCATGCTGACCCTTCCTGATGAAGTTAACGGTGCTGACTATTCCTGCCAAGCTCTGGCGTTGGGCAAGTCTACATTTCATCTCTGTACACTGAGAAAGGTCACTTTCTTATTGGGTATGATCTTGGAAAGCAAATAAATAAGGAGCGCAGCATGAAGCAGGAAGGAAAATGAAACACTGAATGCCCCCTATGTTACATTGTAAGACCAAATTCCAGTCAAGAGAACCAGAGACACATGAACCCACTGAGTGAAATCAAATTATGTGATTTACCCTTTGCATGTTAATCTTGATCTGGGGAGCAATTGCCTATGAGAAACTGGGAGCACTAATTCCTAATCAAACTTAGAATGAGGCTAAATGCACAGTATCACTCTTACACTTCTGACTTTGCTAGAAAGATTGTATTTAGAACGCCCTATTAATTTGGAGCGCTGCCCCATGGTGGTCAGCTGGGGTAAATAAATAAACCAGGTAAGCAGAATAATGGTTATAAACGCTTCTCACCGGTGATTCTGTTTCACTGCCGAGGGAAATTTTCTAGTGAAAAACAGAGTTAATGAGATACCGGGCTCATCTTGATACTCTCAATTCTCTTGAATAAGCTGAGAGGAATGTAGTCAACCAGGAGGATTATCCCAATTTTACCGCCTCACTAATACTCAGTTGCCTGTTCCTGTCATGAGTCCTGGGCACCCCCTTTTTTTGCTTCATCCCTTCAACATTTTCACAGCTGGCACTCCTAGGCATGCCACTGAGCTCCCATCCTGTGTAGGAAAGAAGCACGCAACCACTTAAGATGGTGTTAAAGCAGGCAGCTCATCAAATTGTTTATCTTCCAGTTTTGGTCATTCCTCTTCCAACTCTCTGTCCCCTGGCCTCATCACGGTTGATGTGGGGCTTGTGTTTCCTCACACCAGTCCCAGCCGTGCCCCCTGTTGTCCTCATTAACCACCACTCCCCCTCCACCTTTGCCCAACTGTGAGAATTGTTGATATGATGATCATGGTCTACTTTTTCTTACAGATGTAGGGGCTGGTCCAGTCACTCTTGGTGTGGCCTTGGACAAAGTAGTTAATCAAACTGTGTCTGAAGGAGACGATAATCCCAGTGTCTTGAGGTGGCTGAGAAGATGAAATGAGTCTGTGCGTGCAAAGAACTGACTTCTACCTGTTTGTTTTTGCCTATCATTGAGCGCTCCCTGTCCCTCCTCCCACCCAACAATGTGTTTTGCTCCTGCCTTTTCTGGGCATCCTTAACAACCTCATGCTTCAATTTTATGCCTCCCTTCTATCTTTCAGGCTTTCTTTGAAATCTCAACTCCCACTGGCCTCTCATTTCCTTGAACTTCCACAAAGATGATGGCTTCTAACTTTACAGCTGATTCTATTCTTCCCATAGTCCTCAATCTGTGTTGGCTTCATTCAGGGATGTCTCTAGGCAAAACCAGATTATATGATGTGGCTTTCATCAGGCTGAGTAGGTGCTGGGTATGCACCTTAGTCCCTTAGTGCCCTCTTCTGTTGGTAGGCTCTCCTCCTCTTGGGCAAGAACACATGTTTTAACCTCCCTTGCTTATTAAAAATCTACCTGTAGTGGAAATCATTGGTTCATCTAGATTTCCTAGGTGAATGTTACCAAGCAGACAAGATGAAGTTTGTTCTAGTAGATAACTCATGCTGAGGCATCAAAAGTAAGTGAAATTTCAGGAAAGATCAATATGATAAACTTTATTATAACCACTTGGGTAACTGGCATCTAATCAGAATTATATTCTTTTAAGTATGTTAGATATACCAAATCATGGTATTTGATTACAGGTAGCCTATGTATTATGTCACTTCTTATAATATTTTTTCTTTCAATTAGAATTATATCTTGGGGTGCCTGGGTGGCTCAGTTGGTTAAGCATCCAACATTGGCTCAGGTGATAATCTCCTGTTTCGTGGGTTCGAGCGCCACGTTGGGCTCTGTGTTGACAGGCAGCCTGCTTTAGATTCTCTGTCCCCCTCTCGCTCTCTCTGCCCCTCCCCCTCTTGTGTGTGCATGTGCTCTCTCTCTCTCTCTCTTTCAGAAATAATAAATGAATAAACTCGAAAAAAAATAATTATATCTTATTGTCATGAGTTCTTCTAACTAATGTCAGAGGAGTCACCCTTCAGGAATAAACTAAAAAATACATAAATGATTACCAGTTTTAAAAGTGTTTTCTACTATTATCTGTATAAATATGTCACTAATGACATTAGTTGCTACATTAGGGCCAAAAAGTAACTATATTTGAAATTTCTCAGAAATACAGTCTCTCCAGACCTAAGCAACTTTTAAAAGCCAAATAATTACTATTGTCCAAAAGGTCTTTGATCATTTTTCTGCCCTTGCACAAAGGGCTATAAATAAATCTTATTCAACAGTCACAACACCCTAAGAATCATGAACACCTTCCACCATCGCTTAGAGACAGTGAGGCAACACTCAGGCTGAGACAGCTGGCTGGTCCGGCTGCCATTTATATTTTGCAGGGATGCAGTAAAAGTTCATTGGAAAAATACACATGGAAAAGAGAAGGCAAAATTGCCTTTTACTTTATCACAGAGACATATTTTATATGAACGCACATCTTATTTTATAGATTGTGTGTATATCTTATAAGGTGTATTCCTACTTACCTGCTTTTGTTGGCTTTGAAAATAGATTCTATTATTTCATTGTATTAATGAACTGTTTCTACTTGGGAAAGTCACTAATTTTGGCACATTAATTCAAAATCCAGAATTTTATTATTTAGTCAACAGTTTTTATGTGAATTTTTTTGTTATCTCGTCTATAGTTTTATCTTTCATAGGCACTTATTTGCAAATGATTCATTGTCTGTTATTTTTCTTTTTTTTTAATTCTTTTTTAACATTTATTTATTTTTGAGACAGAGAGAGACAGAGCATGAACGGGGGAGGGGCAGAGAGAGAGCGAGACACAGAATCAGAAGCAGGCTCCAGGCTCTGAGCCATCAGCCCAGAGCCTGACGCTGGGCTCGAACTCATGGACTGCGAGATCATGACCTGAGCTGAAGTCGGACGCTCAACCGACTGAGCCACCCAGGCGCCCCATGTCTGTTACTTTTCAATAGGCAGGTAGCACAGGCCCCTTTGCTTTTGGACAACCATTGTTTTTTTATAAACTCACTGGATTCTGGTTCTATCTATTATTTTTGCCACGTCAATTAAAAATGTGATTTGAGAAAATCTCATTGAGAGTTCCTCTTCACTCTTTCCAAGTTCTTTTTTTACTTCAAAGGAGTATTCTGTGAATTTGTAAGGTAATTCTCTTAAAATAATTAAGACTGTTCAAGGAAGAGATTTCACCTAAGTATTAGGATATAGCATAGTGCTTTACCTTATAAACCTTCAAAACTAAGACAGGCTAAAATAAGGCTAAAATAAGAACGGTACGTGGGCTTGTGTGTGCAAAGAATTTAAACTACGCGTGCGTGAGTTAAAGGTTTGGGCTATGGACCATTGAAATTAGGAGAAGTTGTTTAAGCACATAGCTTAGAGAACTATTCAAATTCAAATATGTATTGGTCTTGAAAAAGGACACAATTAAAAGTCAGCAGATGTGCTGGATATTAGGAGGGTGAACATTTTTATTTTACTTCGAAAACTGCTTTGAAATTTTCTAAAAACGTTGTGTTGTCTTTTAATTAGGTTAATGCTACAGGGGATAACCGATGCACCTAAAATGTTAGCAGCTTTCCATAGAAGTTGTTCATGCATTTTAGGGACGGATCTGGATAATGGAGGCCACGCTATGCATTTTGGGTAGAAGAGGTTTAGTGTAAGAACTGGCATCTTACATGACTTCTGAAGACCAGGGAAGCCACCACAGGCATCTCAGGCAGCCTGATGCCCCCAAGTGGGTGTTTCTCAGACTCACCCCGAAGCTGCAGAAGTTCTCAGGGATCTCCGAGAAGCTCCTGTCAACCGTCCCTTTCGGTCACAGTGAGGAGGGGCTCTCCGGAAGCTCCCCAGGGAGTCGCAATGAACCCTGCATCTGCCCAGAGTCTGACTGCAGCCAGCTCTGGGGGTCACCGCTGTCTTCCTTCTAATACTGTCTTCCTCTAATACTGTCTTCCCAAATCGTGTGCATGTTGTTTTGATGGCAAACTCTAACCTGGACCCAAGCAAGGAAGGGAATGCTGTACCTCAGCAACACATAAATGGATGGCAGGCAACAGACAAGAATGCAAACCCACCTAACAGCGCAAGGGTGGTGTGAGCCGTCCTGGTGGGTGTGTGATTTTGTCTTTGGGAGAATGGAGATGACGCTCCCGGCCGCCTCCCCATTCACGTTCCATTGACGGGGACAGGTCACATGGCCCACCCGGCGGCAGCAGAAGCTGCCTTTCCGCGGCCCCCCTGTTATGCAAGGAAGAACATTAATATGGAGGAAAAGTCAGCCTCACAAATAAATTAGTCACAGGAAAGATGCAATTAACCTTCACAACTGAAAAAAAAATAATGTTGGATCCGGAATGTAACACGAAATCAGAGTTTATCAACATAAGGCATGGTGTTGACAGCTTAGATCTTCTTATTTATTTTTATTTTTTATTTTATTCAAAATAATGTTTTTAATGTTTATTCATTTTTGAGATAGAGAGAGACAGACAGAGCATGAGCAGAGGAGGGGCAGAGAGAGAAGGAGATACAGAGTCCGAAGCAGGCTCCAGGCTCCGAACTGTCAGTACAGAGCCTGACACGGGGCTCGAACCCACAAACTGTGAGATCGTGACCTGAACCGAAGTCAGATACTTAACCGACTGAGCTGCCCAGGTGCCCCATGAAATCATAGCTTATCAACATAAGGTGTAGTGCTGACAACTTAGATTTTCTTATTTACTGAGTGATTACTTGTCAATCACTTACTTGAACCATGCTAGGTTTTTCCTAGGATACAAATATCAGTGGTAAATTAATTCCTAATTTTATTGTATGAAAGCACTGAACTAATGTATTAACTTTTCTCTACTGATGGTCACACTGATCCTTGTCCTGAAGTAAATGGTCACATCACTGGGAATTGGCAGAAAATCTGCATCTACTAAAACATGATGAGGGATCCGAAGTTTTCTGGGAGAGTAATTTTTATATGAACATAGAGAAGACGCTTTTGAGTTTTACTCAATCACACATAGCATGCTTATGAAGTTTTACAAATATATGCATTTTATAACCTTGTTTGGGCTAAAAAATAGTCTTGGCTTGGGGTGCCTGGTGGTGCAGTCAGTGAAACCTCCAACTCTTGACTTCGGCTCAGGTCATGATCTCAGGGTTTGTGAGTTCAAGCCCCAAGTCTGGGTCCACACTGATGGCTGAGAGCCTGCTTGGTATTCTCTCCCCCTCTCTCTCTGCCCTCCCCTGCTGGCGCGCTCTCTCCCTCAAAATAAATAAATAAACAAAAAAAATAGCCTTGCACTCATGATTGTGAAAAAAAAAACTAGAGGTTACCTGAATCTCTACAGGAAACTTGTAATATGCAACAAGAAAACAAATACATTTATGTTTTCTGAAGCACTTTGTATTAAGTTCAGTCTGGAAGGTGATTTGAGGAATTCCTTAAAGTAGGGGCACGTTATACGTTTTACCCATCTAAATAAATCTCTCTGAATAACCTCTGAGTGAACGAATGAAGTGAATTATTTATGCCATGTGTTTACTTCTCTTACTCAGCACCAGGCTCTTAAAATCAGCTATTTTCACTACAGACACCTAACAGTATCTGCCACATTCATTTTTGTGAATGAGTAAAAGTGGAAATTGCTGTCACGTGTGCTTGATCAGCCCTTTTCTTCCAAAATAAAAATGCTAATTCTCTGTGCAGAAGGATCTTAATTGGGCATGCATATCATAGCAATTCTCTTCCCTTGCACCCTAGTCCCCTTAGCTATTGAAGCTCTAATGAAATTCACACCATGTATATTACCCAGTCCCCTATTCTCTCTTCTGTTGGCAACATCACATGCATTTTTGCTACAGAAAAAGAAAGTTACAAAGATAGAAATGCTGTATTTCCCCCAGAGAGGCATTGCTGTTTTAAAGGCATAAGAAGAGTTTCACTGTGAATATCTCCAGGTCAGCTGAGTTCTCACCCAAATAGATTTAACCATTATTAGCTGCCTGGATTATGGTTTCTTCAGGGGTTATCTGCAATTTGCTTAAAATTTGAGAACAATTAACAGAAACACCATGCTATTCTAGGCAATAGTTATGGCTCTGACAAAGATCTTTTACAGATCATGTATTTTCAATCACTTTTCGTGCTCTAAAATAAGCTTAGCACAAAAGGTCTCACCTTGTAGATGCATCACCTAACAATTGTAGGCAAAGTGTGTTTAAAAGTAAATGAAACCGCAAGAGAAGAAAAGGCGTATTTCTGTATAATCTAAGGTTAGAGTGGCCTTTTAATTTGGGCAAAGCAACTTTTCATGCATGGGGTTTTCAAGTATAATGCAGTTTGCAATGGCCGGTGGAAGAGGCAGGTGCAGAATTTGTGAATACTCCTGTCAAGGACTCTCTTCGCTTATAGGAAATTGGGAAGCACTGGGCACTGACACGTGGTTTTTGTATAGGAAACCGACAATGAAAGATAAGATAGAAATTGAGCAGAATTCAAAGGAGGATGAGATGTGTGTTGTGTATAGACTTTGAGAGCAGGTGACCTCTTCAGCCTTCTCAGAATCGTGCTGCTGTTAGAATAGATTCCCAGGGCTCCTGGGTGGCTCGGTCGGTGAAGCATCTGACTCTGATTTTGGCTCAGGGCATGACCTCACAGTCTGCGAGTTCAAGCCCCGCATCAGGCGCTGTGCTGACAGTGCAGAGCCTGCTTGGGGTTCTCTCTCTCTCCCTCTCTCTCTCTGGCCCTCCTCTGCTCTCTCCCCCTCTCTCTGTCCCTCCCTCTCTCAAAATAAATACAATAAACTTAAAAATTTATTTTAAAAAAAGGAATGAAAGTATTTTTTTAAAAAAGAAGAAGAAGAAGAATAGGGATGCCTGGTGGCTCAGTGGGTTGAGCGTCCAACTTCAGCTCGGGTCATGATCTCGTGGTTCGTGGGTTCGAGCCGCACGACAGGCTCTGTGCTGACATCTTCGGATTCTGTGTCTCGCTCTCTCTGCTCCTCCCCGCTCATGCTCTGTCTGTCTGTCTCTCTCAAGAATAAATAAACATTAGGGGCGCCTGGGTGGCGCAGTCGGTTGAGCGTCCGACTTCAGCCAGGTCACGATCTCGCGGTCCGTGAGTTCGAGCCCCGCGTCAGGCTCTGGGCTGATGGCTCAGAGCCTGGAGCCTGTTTCCGATTCTGTGTCTCCCTCTCTCTCTGCCCTTCCCCCGTTCATGCTGTGTCTCTCTCTGTCCCAAAAAATAAATAAACGTTGAAAAAAAAAATTAAAAAAAAAAAAAAGAATAAATAAACATTAAAAAAAAACATAATGTATTTCGTAGGGCACTTTCCATTGAGACTTGCAGGTACAGAGGCATTTTCTCAGGATAAGTGGTAGCATCTTTGGCATGACTGAAAATGGTGCTAATCAGCTCTTTTTTATAACAGCTGCATTCGTTTTGGTCAAGGAACAAATTCTGCATCTTAAAATCAGTACCACATACGAAGTAAACTATATATATATATATATATATATATAATTGAGTGGGATTAATGTTGTTATTTTAATCTAAAAATATAGCTGATAATGTTTTCTGTCACTGGCACACATGTTAATTTGGCACTAGGTCTCCATGACAAGGGAGGAGGTCAGTTCCCTGCTATGTGAGATATCTACACTTTTTCTCTAATTAACTACGGCAGAAAAAAATTGTTATGCAAGGTATGCAGGAATAATTAAGTCTTGTCATTTTATCTCACAGAGGACTAAACATTTTGAAGACTCAATTACATATTAATGAAGAAAATACAGATATTATTGAAAGGTATGCTACACCAGATCGTTGTACCTGTTAATCAAACACAGGAATTTGGTATTTGTCCACCAGGGAAATACCTTGCTTTATGCAGCCATGGAACATCACACAGAAAACAATAATGTCTTGATGAATCAATGAAAGTTGATGTTTTTATACTTCAAATCGCTGGTCTACTTTTTATTTGCATTTGATGATATTTAAAGCATCAATGACAGTTATGCTTCACTGTTATTATGCAAAACATAGTAGGCCAACTTTCTGTTCTTTGGTAGATTTTTAGACTAATGAAATAATAGCGTAGCATTTATTATAGTCCTACATTTCCTATGGCAGTAAAACAAACTGGTGAAGTTTCTTACTTCAAAAGCCTTCAATGCAGGGGCACCCGGGTGGCTCAGTCGGTTGAGCATCTGGCTTTGGCTCAGGTCATGATCTCATGGTTCCTGGGTTTGAGCCCTGAGTCAGGCTCTGTGCTGACAGCTCAGAGCTTGGAGCCCACTTTGGATTCTGTGTCTCCCTCTCTCTCTCCCCTGTCCCCGACTTGTGCTCTGTCTCTCTCTCTCACTCAAAAATAAGTAAACATTAAAAAAAATTTTTTTAAAGCCATCAATTCAAATGACTGAAAGTCAACAGAAAAATCTAGATAGAATGTGCAACTCGGATTATAAGTACTCCAGCAGACTCAATATCAGTATCATTTCCAGTCTGCATCAAAGCACTACTAACTAAACTTGACAAAAACCTCATATGCAAATAGATGAGCTATTCAGTGTTTAATTCCTCCTTTTGTGTGCATTTTACTTTCCGAAGTATATTGTTGTCATTTCCTTAGTGTATTTGCATAAGAACACTTTTTTTTTTTCATGAATTAAGGCAAATGTAAAATTCCTTAAGGACATTATGTTAAAAAATATCAGAGCAGAGTTAATACCTGACAATAGAAGGGTTCAACCTGCAGGAACAACGGAGATTTCAGACAACACTCCACTTTTGCCTGATGCTAAAATTTTTATTGATACTGGTGGGAGTTAACTTTCAAAAACACTATTTGTGTTTCTTTGTATTTCAAATATTTGCGTTTTACATATTAATTCTATATGTGTTTGTCAGTAAACGATGTCATGTACTTACCGATGGCAGAATTTACATTCTTTTATACAAAGAAGGGACCCACACTGACTTGGGATTGAGACCCATCTTTATTAGCACACCACTCGGAAAGCCAAAAAGCAGGGATGCTGGGTAAGAGAATGAGAGAGAACACAGAGATACAAGGAGCCAGGAGACGACATGGGGGCATTGTGCCTTCACTTTTATTAATTTGTATGATAACCATCCCTTCTGGAGAGCACTCTGCCCATGTTCTGATTGCTGCTTGCTTTTAAAACGTCTAGAAATGTGGTTTTTCTCTTCCAACACCTGCATTAAATGACAGGGTTGGTGGTTGTTTTCTTTTTCCTCCAGAAAGTTAACTGTTTTCTTGTAATACCCAATTAGATTATGATTCCGACCCTTTAGAAGTGTTATTTTTGTGAGACAAGTTTTGCCTCTTAGAGACATTTGAAACAATATCTCCCAAATGGCTCTTATCTAAAGGGATTCCTACTCCATATTATTTGCTAACAGAGCTAAAATTTAGTTCTATTTTCAAAATCATCTCTTCAGAGACCAATCTTGCCATTGTAACAGTAAAATAAATGTATTTACTGAACCACCTTGAAGATGTTTAAATTCAAACCCAAACACACTGGTGAATTAGGCCATTATTTTCTATTTGTTTTCCTTATCAACAAATACACTGAAATGTTTGCTATGTTTCACGTGTTTTTGGAATTGTAGGTTTTTCAATATTTTCTCCTAAATCAGCCATATTATTTAACAATTATTTAAAATGGAATTTAGCAAACAGTTGATGTAGAAGGATCAGTCGAGAAGAAAAAACAGCTAAATTTCATACTGCCCCGATGTAAATTTCATGCTGACCCAGGTTTTTATGTTCAGATAAAGATGTGTCCTTTCATAAAATTCTCTTACATTTTGTCCTTTCTTCATTTTGTCAAACAGCTTTTAAAAAAAGTCTCTGTGAATAGTGTTGTTTGGGGGCCGTTAGCTATAAACTGCTTCAAATTATTTAAGTAAAAGTGGTATAAATATACAAAAGTGACTGACATTGGAATAAATGGTTGGAATATAAATTTTTCAATTGGTGTCTCATTAGCGGCATTTCGTACTTTAACCTTCCATCCCCAAGTGGGGCTGGGGGTTGTTACGTGACATGCATGATATTTCATGCTCTATGCGCTGTCATGAGAGTTTGCTCTTTCTTTCTTTTTTCTTTAATGTTTATTGATTTTTGAGAGAGAAAGAGAGACAGAGCATGAAACGGGGAGGGGCAGAGAGAGAGGGAGACACAGGTTCCGAAGCAGGCTCCAGGGTCCGAGCTGTCAGCACAGAGCCCGACATGGGACTTGGGCCCATGACCCGTGAGATCGTGACCCGAGCCGAAGCCGGACATTTAACCGACTGAGCCACCCAGGTGCCCCTTGTTTGTTCTTTCTTTTAACTACCCTCCCTGCCCCCGACACCTTAGTGGCAAAATGAGAGAGGCACAAATAATTTGTCTCTCTTGGACCCGAAGGAAACACTTTCTTCGGTCTACATACTTTTGAAATCTGGGACAATGTCAAAACACGACTTGCCTCACTGATTCGTTTTTCAAGGCACACGTGAGGACAACCTCCCTTCCACACTGGGATGTTGTTTAGAGCTGGAGGGTCTCAAGAGGAGTGGTAATTAGACTATATGTTCGGGTAAGAAGACAAACATCCAATACAGTTGGTGTTTTCAAATGATTATTAATGTGTAAGTCTCTCGCCATCCATCTTTCTCAGGAAGTAATATTTTAAGTTCTCACTAGTAAAGAATGATGCTTTTTTAGACAGGTATTTTATAGTTTTCCAAAATAAGGTCAGGAAACCATCTAACTGCCAAATACATTATACAATCATTATGCTCTATAAATTCAGAGTAAAGATGATTTTTAGGAATACTTATTTACGATTTTCTGGTCATGACGTGTTATGTTCCACAAGGTAATATTTTACTGTGATGAGTTCAGAGACATGAAGTCACATTTGCTAGTGACTTACAAAGACTTACTTGGTTAGCTTCCAATTTTTCTCTTTTTCCTCGATAAAGATATTTTTAAATCATCTCAGTTACAATCGCAGTTTATATGTAGTCTACATGTAGTGTTCTGACCTTTCTACATCAGGTTTTGCATCCACTCGCAGTAACAAAACCTGACTTCAGAGGCCTGTACTCGTGAGGATTTATTCTCTCGCAATAAAGGGACATGAAGTCAGGTGTCCGGGGCTCAGAGAACAGCTCCACAAAGTTGACCAGGCTCCAAGGTACTTGAATCTTCCTTCTGTACTTCAGCCTGTAGCACGAAGTCCTAGAACACCTCACGTACCGAAACGGCAGCCAGAACAGCAGCCATCTTGCCCTCACATCAACATTCCTGGCAGGAAGAACTCTGTCGTCAGCATATTCCTCCATGTGGACACCAAGGTGAATTAGATAAAGACAAATATTTATAGTGAAAATGAACATAATGTTGAAAACAGATTTCATCCGCTAAGGTTCTTAAAGGCGTAATTAGATTAAAGGTAGATTTGAAGAATGTTGAGGTTCCTGAAAAAATAATTTCACTTTATTAGAGGCAGATAGCTTTCCAGATTTAACCTGGTATAGAGAATAGTGGTTTGTAAACCTGGTATAGAGAATAGTGGTTTAACAAACCATCCCTGTGGTATTTTCAACACCCCCCCCTTTTATTTATGAAATGTCAGACCTCCTATGTCAGTACTACCAAAAATGATAACGAACTAAGGATGGCCTACGGCACCGATGAGTATGCGCATTCTTTTGTTAACGATCTATTGATTCCATTCAGCAATAAGAAAGTTCACCATTACTGATTGATGTTACATTTGCACCATTAAGAGCGGAGCACACCTACAGCCCTAGCAAACTGATTTATTCCTAAAGTTACATATTTATTCATAAGATTTATTAAGAACTTTACACCCATCTATATGCAGGGTATAAAGCTTATAGTGATTGGACTATTAAATTGTTATAAAGCGTCAACAACTCATAGAAATTAATTGTCTTTAATGGCCGGTGATTTCCCAATAAAGGCTTATGATGCACTTCAGCGTCTTGGTGAAATATGTAACTGTTAAAATGGATATTTTTGTAGTAGAGGTAATGATGTTCTCAGCAGCAGCGTTGTAAATTACTCGTGATTTGTAAGCATGTTTCTCCCCACATGCTTCTGCCACAAATACTTTATTAATGCATTAAATCTGCTATTAAAATAAAGTGACTAAATCACCCCAAACAGTACGATTCCTTCAGTTATTCATCCCACTGACTATTTTGTACCAAGAGGAAAGTTAAATTAACACTCTGAAACTCATGGAAACTATGCCCCCAATGGTTTTTCATGTATTAGAGTAAAAACGCCATGATATAAAGTGTGTGTTTTATGTATGGTGTAAATCTTGGATTCTCTGAAGGTTTGAGCTGCCAATGGCTTCGTTGAGCCATTGGAAATCCACAACCCTTCTCAATATTTCCTTCATGAATTAACTGAAAAAAGATCTGGGAATTGCCTTCTTAATGTAGTTTGAGATTTTACTGCTTTGAAAAGGGATCGTAGTGAAGCCGTCAAGTCCAAAGAATTCTGCTCTTGGGTTGTCTTGCCTATAAGCAAATTCTATTTCATAAGATGCACGCTTAAGTGCTTTTAATGTTAATTGGGCCATGCAGTCAGTCAGTTAACATGTATTGACTTGATATCTGCCTCATGGGAGGGACAACGTCCGCATCTACACGGCATCTTCAGTATTGGTCTGAATTGTCATGATAAGCCCCACATCCAGGCCGATCTAAACATTTACTCCCTAATGATGTACACACACCTCTAGGGCAACGTTGGGGTATCCCTCACCCCGAAACCTCCATACCTCGCAACATACCCATCCAGAAACTGCCATGATGCCACAGTTGTCTTAAATTACTCTGAAGCACGTTTATCCAACTATATATTACATTTGCTATCGTGAGGGCATATATTCGTATGTAAAGTTTGAAGTTCTGAAAATTATTACAATAGTTTATAAAATGGATTGTATTCCTTAATTCATGGGGTTCTCGGGGTCTTCGTATAACATAATATTACACAGAAACTGATGCTTGTCATGTCTGTGCTTTAGACGTTTCTACTCACCAAAGACCAAATCTTCCGACAAGCCCAATATGCTCTTGTGTAGAGGGAGGAGAAAACAGATTTTAAGTGCTGGACAATAACTTGCCATTTTCCCTGACTTCTCACCCAACTTTGCCTTTGGCACTTGTCATGTTGAATGAAGACACTTGACATTAATTATACTTTTGTGATCTGTAACTCCTCTCGTTGGAAACAGCCAAGCACTTCAGCAGGTGAAATGGCACTAAGAAAATCCATGAGATCAGTTCATCTTTCTAGTGCTGCCCATTCAAATTCTAGTTCCTTTAGGAAATTGTTAAAAGGGACTTCATTGTCATTTCAGCGCAAGGGTGCTGAAAGATCGCTCATTTCACAGAAAATAGAAGAAACGAAATTACATGTTTTCTTCAAGCCATTTTTAACAGTGTCCTCCACGAGACCTTCCTGGTCCCTCTGTGCTTTCTTGGCATCCTTACCAGACCCCCGGTGGGGTATCCTGCTATGGGACTATCTTGTTTGGCATCTGTCTCCCAACCAGGGTTATCGTGTTATTTTTTTGAGGCATTATTATATATTCATATTTACCTCTCCAAAATTTAGCATCATATTTGGAGTACAAAAAAGCAGCCCACCCATACAGAACAAATAAAGACAAAGTTACTACCACACAGTATATTTATACACCTGATTTTAACTGATTGGCCAGTTGTCATTCCTAATTTAATTTAGGTAAATTACTGGTTTTTTATTAATGCAGGACCGATGCAGATTTGTGCCCTTCTATTCATATTTGGTGTGCAGTTCAATTCCGGTAGTGGCTGAGAATAGATACTAACAGGTTTCTGCTCTAGCCCGGCTCTGTGTACCTGAGCTTCTAATCTGTGTCTAAAGGTCTTCAAAGAGGAGAGGCAGGCTAGATAGGTTTCAGCGTGGCAGCCTTATTTCCTTCGGATCTTTGGCTTTAGCGAGAAAGGTTGTTTTCTTTTACTGTGTGTTACGTGCAAGGATGGGCGTGGAGTTTGCAATGTAAACTGAACTGTTGCCTCCCATTAATGACTTTATTAACACGGGATCCCTCGTGCTTCTGAAATTAACGTCACTCTGTCATTACACACCACCCTTTTAATATCTTCCTGGAGTCCATTTTAAAGGTTTTTAAGGATCCTTGTGTTTATATTCATAAAAGGATCTAGAGCACGCCTTCCCATGATACAAGTTCAGATTTTAATGCAGGCTTATGTTAGTCTGGATAAGCCAGACTATGTTGAAGTAACAAATAAGCCCCTGTCTCAGTAGCTTAACCGAAGAGGGGTGGGTTTTTAGCCAGAGGTACATCTGCAGAGCTGTTCAGCTGGGGGGGTCCGCGCCACAAAATCACTGGGGGACCTGAAGGGTCACTCATATTCACCATCTTCCGGCCACGTTGCCCAGAACGTGAGATCTTTGCCATCACCCAGGCAGAGAGAAAGCATGGAGATCTTCCCCTGGCTCAAGCCGTGCCAGGCAAGGCAGCCAAAGCTCGTTGGCCAAGACTAGGTACGTGGCTCAGCAAGAGGCTGTTCTGGGTCACCTTTCTCGTGCCTTGATGTGGAATTGCATAAGAATACACCATAGTAACATCTAACACATGTCTGTATTTGTCGTGCTCTGGTAGAGCCGTGATACAGCAGGGGGGCCCACTTGTGGGATTTCTGTGAGGATCAAATAAGTTAATATGGGCAAAGCAAATAGGGTTGGACACACGGTGAGCACTATGACCTGTGTGCTTTTATCATTATTACACGAAATTAGTAGTACTCATAGTGGTGGTGAGAGTGGTTGAGATAGTTGCAATAGTCGCCTCTGCAACAGTAGGTCACAGCGTCGGCGACAACAGCAATCGTTGTAGTAACAGCACTCAGGGTGTGGGTGGGGGGGACAAATAGCAGCAGTGGCAAGAGTCATGGTGGTAGCATTGGAGATAGTGGGGATAGTAGTCTCAGGAGTGCGATTTCATTCCAGGCTGGCTCTGAGCTGACTCAAACTCGGGTTGCAATTCTGAAGCCCCTGCCTACCACCGCCCCTCCCCCCGATTCTCCCCTGCAGCCGCTGCACAGCCTCCGAATGCCGAGCTTGGAGGCCACGATGTTGCCAGAGTTCCAGACGCATCTCAGGCGCGCGGCTCCGATTGCCATCTCCTCCATGTTGGAAACCTACCGAAAGCGACTCCTGAATGTTCGGCTTTGGTCTACCTAGAGCTCCTCACACACCCCACCTGTGTGGGGTAAGAATTTTGCAGGTGCTTAGTGGGGTGGGGGTGGGGGCACATCAAGCAAAGTGCAAGCTTATCACTCCACACGTTTTTCTCTAGGGTTCTGTCCTCTCGAACCTAAATTGTCTACCATTTTGGTTCTCATGATGCCTTTGGCATAAAATCCTGAGAGAGCAATTGTTGAGGAGAAAGCCTTCACGCTAATGAAACTTTGACACAGGTTGCCAAACTGCCCTTCACAAAGATTGAATCCATTCACTCTCCTACCAGAGGGTACGACATAAAGTGCATTTACTTGGGAAGTGATTATTTACTAGAGTGTCTTGCATCAAGATAGGCAATAAATGAAGACAAGCAAAATTGAAGAAGTGGTTTTATCTGTAAGAGAATTCTTCCATAAGTAGGAGGGGAACTGTAGTGGCAGAGAATTCTCTTGCGCTTAATGAAAGAAAATAAACTAATGGCTCTTCCTTGGTGAACTCTGAGCATTTTATACAGTTGACTATAAATTTCCATGAGACGGCATATCAGAGATTAATGTCACAGAGAATTGATAACTTCACTCAATGGTGAGAAGAGATAAGTCTTTGCCTTTCTTTCTCCCAATTTGTGGGTACTTTTCTATCAAGGCGTAGATACTAGTTTATGCATCTTAATAGACTCGAAGTGAGTTGAGGTATGGGACTCTATCACTCCGCTTGCTGTTTACGTGTAACGTCACTTGATTCACTGTGGATACTTAACGAAAGTGTGTTGAATGCGTATTTCCTGAAGTTTGGAGCAACATCCCCCCCAAAAAAATCTTTAATGTCAACTATTACTCCATGTCTTTGGAGAGGAGCAAATAGGAGCCTCTTCTGTTGTCAAAACAATTCCTCTGTGCCTCTAAGGCACCGGGGTGCCTGGACCAGTCAACACAGGTCAACCCCGATTAAAGAAAGCCCTGCAATTCATTATCTCAATTATCTTGTTAAATACACTCTCTTCTATATTTCAGTTTCAGAATATCCTGCTAGTGCACCTAATATCCAAGAAAGGAGGAATTGTTATTTTTACAATATTACATCTCAGACTCAGAAGCTCTGGCACTCTCATCATTTATGCCGTGGTGTTACCAGGATCTATAAAGTGTAGACACAAGGACGCAGACCATGCATGCCCCCTGCGGTGGAGTCTGGTGGTCTGAAGTAGTTATAAGTACGTTCTACAGAGCAACGGAGCCCAAGGTATGCAGGAAACTATTCATCAAAATGACATCCCTTGAAACTTTCAAGTTACTGCATTTAATATTCTTGTGACCGTCATAATTTTAAAGGGCTTCAACTTCCCTTTTTTTATCAAACCAAAACTCTTTAAAATTCTCAACGGCTGAATGTTCCAAGGGATAAAGAGTCTCCTGAAATATAGGCATTTTGCAGATGATCAAACAGTGGCCAGCCTTAAGGGATGATCCCTTGCAAATAACTAACGTAACCATGTTGGGGGCCGATGGTTTCTGCCTCAATGACTCGGTCACTGTTTACACCTTTGCTAAACCAGGTAAAATTTAGCTACCGCTGCAAAGCACCACACCAGGTTAAAAAGTAAAATGGGGCACCTTTAGCAAAAATATTTTTGGAACTTGTTAAATGCCAACCTGTGAGCTGTACACAGTATACAGAATAAAAAGAAGTAAAAGAAATCGGGACATTGTAGTGTATAAAAAACGTTACTGAGAATATTGATGTATTTTCTGAGAAGCTGAGCATGGCTGTCCAAATGACTGAAATCTGTTACTTTTATAAGAGCAGATAACATTTTCTTTGATTAATTTCAGTTACGTACGATATACACACCTTACTATATAAATAATTTTTAGTAGGAAGTGTCAGTGCATCAGTAATCATGGATAACTAGAATTGATCTATAAAGAACATTTCATTCATTTTTCGTGTTACTTCATCTATTACTAATTTATTTATACTGCTGTGTGTCTTTTACTTTTATGAACCATTTGAAAATATTTTTAATATCGTGTCCTTCTCTCTGATTACTTCAGTGTGTGTTTTCTAAGAACATAATGTTCTCATCCATAACCACAGTATAGTTATCAACTTCAAAAAAGGTCATATTGACTTAATTTCATCTACTCTACATTCCATGTTCTAATTCCTTCATTTTCCCCCAAAGCATCATTTTTAGGATTCTGTTTTTCTCTGGGAAAGATCCAGTCTAGGATTATAAATTGCTTTTTGTCATCTCTCTTCCGACTCTTTTCATTTTTCAGATTCTTATTGTCTCTTGACTGATATTTGGAATACAGGCCAGGTAATTTATAAATTTTTTTCTCAATTTGTGGGGGACCTGAGTGGTCCCGTCAGTTAAGCATCCAACTTTTGCTCAGGTCCTGATCTCACGGTTTGTGGGTTCAAGCCCCACATCGGGCTCTATGCTTATAGTACGAATCCTGCTTGGGATTCTCTCTCCCTCCCTGTCTCTCAGGCCCTCCCCCACTCACACTTTCTCTTTCTCTCAAAGTAAATATACAAAAAAATTCTCAATTTGAGTTTGTCTGATATGTCTTTGTGACTTTTATGACCAGCTGGATCAGATGTGATGATATGCCCACGTTCTCACTGGTAATCCGAATTTTGTCCATCTGGCTGAGATCTTCTTTTTGTTCTCCAGTGTATATTTACTATTTTCCCCTCGCTATTTCCACAGCAAGAAGCCTGGATTGTAATAACTCTTTCACATTTGCTCATTTACTCAATTCCACAATATACACAAAATAATTACAGAATCATTGTATCTGTCCAACCACAAAAAGAACCCTACTAATAAGAGGCGAGATTTGTTCGCACATGATTCAGGTGATGAAAAATCTTGGTTAATTTATGTTGGGTCACATTTTAATTATTTTATGTTTATTTATTTATTTTTTTTAGTTTTTTTAATGTTTATTTTTTATTATTATTTTTTTTAAACTTCCTTAATTTGATACTACATATTTAACCTTTGGGAATTTGTGGGGAGGGAATACTTTTAAATTTTTTTTTTCAACGTTTATTTATTTTTGGGACAGAGAGAGACAGAGCATGAATGGGGGAGGGGCAGAGACAGAGGGAGACACAGAATCGGAAACAGGCTCCAGGCTCCGAGCCATCAGCCCAGAGCCTGATGCGGGGCTCGAACTCACGGACCGCGAGATCGTGACCTGGCTGAAGTCGGACGCTCAACCGACTGCGCCACCCAGGTGCCCCTTAATGTTTATTTTTGAGAGACAGAGACAGAGACAGAGCATGAGAGTGAGCAGGAGAGGTGCAGAGAGAGAGGGAGACACAGAATCTGAAGTAGGCTCCAGGCTCCAAGCTGTCAGCACAGAGCCCAATGTGGGACTCAAAATCACAGACCATGAGATCATGACCTGAGCCGAAGTTAGATGCTCAACCGACTGAGCCACCCAGGCGCCCCTATTTTATGTTTTTTTTAAGTTCACTTGTTTATTTTGAGAGAGAGAGCTTGTGTGCACACAAGCAATCTAGGAGCAGAGAGAGAGAGAGAGAGACAGAGAGACAGAGACTCCCAAGCAGGCTCCACACTGTCAGCATGAAGCCCCATGCAGGGCTCAAACTCATGAACCATGAGATCGTGACCTGCGCTGAAGTCAGAAGCTTAACCGACTGAGCCACTCGGGCGCCTCTGTTGGGTCACATTTTAAAGTAATTCTGATCATCTCTCCTCATTAGAAAACTGACACAAGCTTTTATTTTACAGATTCTATGTACTAGTTTTCTTTACTGTTCATCTCTATTACTTATTTTTAAAGTATTTAATCTCATTGCACCACATGTATCTTTGTAAACCGATAAGCCAACTGGCTACCTGTGTGTAACAAACCACACACACACACACACACACACACACACACACACGTCATAAGAACCACTTAAAACAAGAACCACCGTTGGTTTGGCTCATGATTCTGTGAGTGAGCTATTTAGACCTGGCTCATTCTAATGACTCTGCTGGTCTTGGCTGGACTGGCTCACACACATCTGTGTTGAGCTACAGAGGTGGTCAGGTACAGGCTGGGCCAGATGATCTCATTTGTACGCTTGGGAGTTAGCTGTCGGCTGACCATTAAGAGGTGACTGGGGCAAGTATTCTTATCATCCAGCCGTGTAGTCAGAGGCTGATTAGGTGGAAGGGGCAATTTCCAAGACAGTGAGCACAGTGTACAAGATCTCTTGAGGGCTGGGTTTGGAACCAGCTCACCTTCATTGTACCCAATCCTGTTAGCCGAAGTATGCCATGAGACCAGGGCAGAATTGAGGGGTAGAGCAGTACAGTCCACCTCTTGAAGAAGGGTGTGTGGAAAGCTACATGGCGGAGGGCACGAATGCAGAGAGACATGAAGAATTCTGGCCAATTTCACAATCTGCCACAGGCTCCTTAAGTCTTTTTAGGAAAGGATATGTCTTAAAACAAAACCAGACAGAAAGAAGCAAAAAGGGCATTTTGTATACTAGTGCAAATACATTGGTGGTTAAGAAAATGGATCTAAAAATCCACATGTGAATGAATTATGTTATTTTGGCTTTCTGATATCTCCCTTGTCACTGTTTTTTATTGTCTTGGTTATGTAACACAAATACCAAAGAGGCTCATATCACCTAGGAGGGTCTATTTGAGGAGTGAGAGCCCCAGGAAAAGATTACGTTTCAACTCTGATATTGTCCATATGTAAATTACTAAAAGAAAATGTCATCATTTTATCTGTGGGGGCATTGAAAAGATCTTTTAGTGATGATTGCATGAGATAGTTCTAAGATTTTTTTTCTTCTCTTAAGGTTTGTTTATATTCCTCTGTGATGTCCTTCACCTTCTGTTGTTGTCTGTCTCTCTCTCTCTCTCTCTCTCTCTCTCTCTAGCAGTTGATAGGTAAGGTAGATAAACAATGCCAAACACTGAGAGGGGACAGAGTTTTCAAGTGTTTATTTCAAATATTTGATAAAGTAGCTGGGAAACTGTGAAGCACTCAATTTTTCCCTCCACCTTTATTGATATATATCTGACGTATAACATTATATAAGTTTAAACTACACAGTGTGATGATTTGACACATATACATAATGCAAAGTGATTACCATTATATGGTCGGTTAACACCTCTGTCACATTACAGAATTGCCATTTTTGCCTGCAGTGAGAACATTTAAGATCCACTTTCTTAGCAACTTTCAGGTACAAAGAACTGTTGCCTGTAGGCACCATAATGTACATTAGATCCCCAGAACTTATTCATCTTACAACTAGAAGTTTGTACTGTTTGACCAATGGCTCCCCATTTCCCCAACCCTTCACCCTGGCAAATACCATTCTAGTCTCTGTTTCTACCAGTTCTGCTTTTTTAGATTCCATATAAAATCAGATTATATAGTATTTATTTTTCTCCATCTGGCTTATTTTGCTTAGCAGAATGCCCTCAAGGTCTGTCTAAGTTGTTGCAAATGGCAAGATTTCCTTTTTTTATGGCTGAATAATATTACTTCCAAAATAATAATACACACACACACACACCCCACATTTTCTTTATCAGTTCATCTATCCATAGGCAATTAGGTTATCTCCACGTCTAGGCTTTATGAATAATGTTGCAAGGAACATAGGAGTACAGACATTTTTCCAAGATAGTGATTTCATTTCCTTCAGATATAGAATCCGTCATAGGGAATTGTAGGATCATATGCTAATTCTATTTTTAATTTTTTGAGGAAGTGTATAGAATATTTTTGAAATCTGAATATATCTCTCATATATACATTAGATTTTTACATGGTTCCTGGTCTTATTCCATATTTTCTCCACTGGTATATAAGATATTCTTAAATCCTTCTAAATATAAAATGTTTTCCCTACTTCAATTGGTAAGTGTTCATTTGGTTCTTCCAGTTAAGAACTCATTAAACATGGTGATAAACACAAACAGAAGAAAGTAATCCTTTGCTTGGTTAAGTCAGTGGATACATATGGTCTATGTAAGTTTGTTGTTTTTTTTTTTAAACCCAGATACTTCCTTCTTCTAATTTCCTGTGCTGAGGCTTTATAAGTCACCAGCTGAAAATTACACATCAAAAGTATTCCTTTGTTTAATATACCCGTGGCAGCCAGCTTCCTATTACGAAACTTGTTTATAAAATTAAAAAGACAAAGTACTTTCAAAAGGATATTTTCTTGGAAATCTTCCATATTTAGAAACAGTGGCATCTAGAACAAAACTACAAAGAATGAGAAATCAAGAATGAGGGGTTTTTGAATTTTCTACTGGGTTTCAGTGTCACATTTTAAGCAGGTGACTTACGATCTTAAATCAAAAATGACAATAACATGTATTTTGAAGATAGATACTTTATGTTAAAGTTCTGGGAGCTTTTTAAAGCTGCTCTCCCATTATTATAGACTGCAGAGGTGCTATTTTAACGTTACTGTTTGGTGATATACATATTTTCAGACATCCAACTTAACTGCTATCCCAGTGGAGATTCACTGAAGTTAAAAAGTTTTCCTGATGAACGCTAATTTCCTTACATTGTCTGTATTTCATAAACGTTATCCAGCCTACTTGAGACAATGTTAACTATTTTTAAGATAAAATGTCTTTCTGGGGCTATTTGGAGTGTCTCTACATATGGTTGTCAATAGAATAAAAATAACAACTTTGACACAAAAATATCGATAAATGAGTCGATTCTCTGCTCTGCTTATACTTCCAATTAAAAAAATCCTGTTTTTTAAATCAAATGTGGTCAATGAATGTCGCTTCACAATCTAATTTATAAAATTAGGTCCTTGCCTGAAATCCCCACGTTAGACACAACCCTCCTTCACTCCAAGTATACGATGTCTCAGGCATTGTCATCAAAGGGATGGTAGTCCTTGCTGGGGTAACGTGCCTGCATAGAAGGACAGGTACATGGGCATCCCAAGCAAGAGGGGGAACAGCTCATTTGTCTTTCGCTGACAGTGAGAGGCAGTAATGCTAGGTTCATTCACATTACAGCCACCGACTCTGGGCCATCCAGGAAGTCCAAGTGACCAGATGAGTCACTGCCGCTCAGTTGTCAGACTGCAGAGACCCTCTGTAATGAGACCGCATTTCCCATCGTGTTTCTTTGTGTGATGTCAATGATTTGGGTTCTTGGGGGTCCATGTGCCACTAACCAAGTCTAAATTCCTCTTCTTTGCTAGAACTGACACCTGGTGTCCCGAGGCTTGTAACACCCTCAGCCACCTATTGTGTTTCTGACTAGTGTAGAATGGGCAGTGGGTGTTTATGCATCTATGTCATAGGACTATTTTATAGATTTCATGGTGACAGGTGCAGGCATTCAAAAGTGAAATGCTATTGCTTTGTGCTCTTTGAAGCCACTGCTACATCGAAGTGCTTGGAGAACATTTGAGGGCTCAATGTAACGTTTATACCCCCCATGTGTTCGCCCCCCAAAATGTGCATTAACTGATCCTATCAAAATCTACACTCAAATATCTCACTATAAACTTTCTCCTTAATATTTACCTAGGTTTGCTTTTGGGCAGCTAATGAAATTACATTAGTTTGTCACTTTTATGTCACCATATCCCAGGAAATCAAAAAGGGAGGCAGTGAGAGAGGAATGGTAGAGAAACCCAGTCCGACCTCCAAAAAGATGATTTATTAAGGAACACATTTAGAAAGATATCTGTTCTTTCCAGCCGGTGGGGAAGACAATCTGACTCAATTTCTAATAAAGTTTTCATGATTAATAAATCTGTTGCTAAATGAAAGTCGGTCAAAAGCAGGAATGTTTGCATTATCTTGATTTTTATACACTAAGATGCGCTAGATAATTTTAAATATAGTGAAAACATACCCTCTTTGCATTACCAGTGTCAAAAACATTGCCAGGTTAATTGCTTAAATTAAACAGAGCAAACATAATTCTCCCCTTCCTTAATGACTTGAAGATGTTGCTATGGAACTTAGGTTTGGCGACGTCCTGAGAGCTGTAGGCCTTTCAAATATGCCCCAGTTCTCATTAGCCTGTATTTACCTCTGCTCTTGAGCTACCTCAGCCCATATTCTCAACCTCCCCACCACCAAATTGAATCATCTAGTTATTGTGGACTTGCTTCCCACATCATCCCACTGGGCATGACCTTATCAAATGTAAGTTGATATAATCAATCTCAGTGGTATAATTATACAGCAGTGTATGTTTGTTTTATTCTGATATCATGTGACTGCTGCCTGTGGCCGTTCCAGATGTCAGGAGGACATTACAGTGGAGACATCAGGGGGCAGTTTGATGCTTTGGTCCAGGACTCACAGAAGAGGTCAAGGCTGGAGAAGTTACCAATAGGGAGACAGTATTTGATGTCCACACAGAAAGCAGTCAAGTCATTGGAGAGCGTCTTAGTTCAGGCTACTGTAACAGAATACCATGGAATGAATGGCTGAAACAACAAGCATTTGTTTCTCACAGTTCTGCAGGCTGGAAGGCCGTGCTGGCCTGGAGCTGGTAATGGCCCCCTCCTGGTTCACAGACAGCTGACTTCTCATTCTATCTTCCCTTGGATAAGGAGAGCAGAAAAAGAGCAGACTGTCATGTCTTCTCTTAAATGGATACTAATCCCACCATGGGGACTCCACCCTCATGACACAATCACCTCCCCAGAGACCTGCTTCCTAATAATAGCATCACATTGGGAATTAGGATTTCAACACACGGATTCCAGAAGGACACATCCAGTCCAGAATGTGATTTCCTACGAGAGAAGAAGGCCAGGTCTGAACCCCAGGTGATGCAACCATGTAGAGGTTTTCTGAGGGGTTGGAGTAAGCAGAAAAGCCTCTTAGCATCTGGCCAGTGAAAACAGGGAAAACCAAGAGAAGAGGTCTCAGGGAAGCCGAAAGAAGAAGTGGTTCAGGAGAGAAAATGAAGTCAAATGTTGAAGAAACTGACCATTGGGTTTGGTAAGATGGTGATCAATGGAGACCTTGAAAGGGAGGAAGAAAATCTACTTGGGATTTGCTGACAAGCTAATGAGAAGTAGGAGGTTTAGATAGTTCAGAATAGCAAGGTAGACAAGCCTACTTCATGTGGCGATGGCTGACAGCACAGAAAAAGAACAGTGGCTGCAGGATGTCATTGTGGTGAGGAATGTGCTATGGACTGAATATGTCCCCTGAAAATCTGTATTCTGAAGACTTAATCTCCAATATGATGGTATTAGGAGGTGGAGCCTTTGGGAGGTAATTAGTGAAATAATTATGTGGAGTCATGAAGGTGGAGTCCCCATGATGTGATTAGTGCCCTTATAAGAAGAAAAAAGATATGCCACAACTCTTCTCTCCCCCGTGTGGAGATATAGTGACAGGGTGGCCATCTGGAAGCCAGGAGGGACCCTTACCCAGAACTGAATCAGCTGGCATCTTAACCCTAGACTTTCCAGGCTCCAGAACTGTGAGAATAAGTATCTAGTGCTTAAGCCACCCAGTCTATGGTGTTTTGTTTTTGCAGCCAGAGTTGACTAAGACAATGTTTATGGGCTTATTTTTAAGATGATATTTATACGAGGTGTTAGAGAGAGAAATATTGAGAATGTGGTAGAGAGGAAAAAATAGAGAAAGCAAGTCTGAGTAGAAGAGGGAATCAGATCCACAAGAGAGCAGAAGCTTCTAGAAAACCTCCATTCTAACAGGTTTGGGGCACCATGTGTGAGAATTGATGCTGCTAGTTTTATACAGAGGAGAGTGGGAAAATGAGGTGGTTCTTACCTGGCCGTATCTTCATGATCCATAAAGCAGGAAGCACAGCCATCTGCCAAGACTGGAGGGAGGGAGACAGTGTCAGAAGTGTGAAAGGAGTAAAGGACATAGGACACAGGACACAGGACACAAGAAAGTCCCTTCACAAGGAAAGTGTTGAACCGGCGGGCTATGTGGATGGTGCCTTTGAGATGCGTGGTTTTACATGTAAAGTGAAATCAGTCAGTGGGATTTTGTGACTTTTCTCCTTCTATTCACACACATCTGCTGAGAAGGTAGGTGGCTTGGTCCAATCCACACTGGTGATTACTGAGAATTTGCTAAGTGACTATGACAGAATGAGAAAAATGAGAAGTTGCCGCAGACATTTGTGAAGTGCTCATTGTGGCACCAGACCAGATCATCTGAGCTGGCCAAGGAGGAGCTTGGGATATGAGGGGGTGCCAGACAGTGACCACCATGGTAATGCCTGTGCAGTTTGAGTCAGCAGCTCTTGGGTATGTGAGCTGGGAGGACAGGAGGTGGGTGACACAGTGTCATCATGGTGCAGTTTCTAATGAGGACAATGGTTACAAATTTGCTGAGATGGAAACATTGGGAAAAAAGGTTGGATTTGAGAAGAGGAAGAAAGACATTGGGGTTTTGGAGGCCTCCCAAACCTTCCCACATCATGGCACACCTAGAAGAAAGACACCTCTGTGCACAGCACGCTGGGTAAGCGGATGCCATCCTGAAGCCTGAGGAGGTCACCTGCTTGGCATGCCTGTGGCATTCCAGTGCACCAAGGGACACCTTTTAGAAGCTCATCTATCTGGATGTTTACGTCGCCAACAATAAAGGTGACGTGCTAGGAGGTAGAAGATGACACGAAGGCAATTGGTGCCTCACCATACAACCCTCCTCCCAGTTAGAGAAAAAAGGCGAACGTAAGAAATGAGAGGAAAGGTAGTGCTTATGGCTTTGCCACCTGCTTTTTCTTATCAACATGCTGCCTCTGAGAAGGTCTACTCTGGGGCGCCTTGGTGGCTCAGACGGTTAAGCCTCTGACTCTTGATTTCGGCTCAGGTCATGATTCCATAGTTTGTGAGGTTGGGTTCTGGGTTGACAGTGAAGAGCCTGCTTGGGATTGTCTCTCTCTCCCTCTGCCCACCCCCCCCCCCACATGCTTGCTCTCTCAAATAATGTTTTAAAAATGTTTAATGTTTATTTTTGGGAGAAAGAGAGAGAGAGAGAGACAGGAGTGAGGGAGGGAGGTTCAGACAGAGAGGGAGACACAGAATCTGAGGAAGGATCCAGGCTGTGAGCTGTCAGCACAGAGCCGGATGTGGGGCTCAAACTCAAGGACTTTGAGATCATGGCCTGAGTTGAAGTCGAATGCTTAACCAACTGAGCCACCCATGTGCCCCTATAAATATTAAAAAAAAAAAGTCTACTCTGGGGTGCCTGGTTGGTTCACTCGGTTGAGCGTCCGACTTTGGTTCAGATTGTGATCTCATGGTCCATGGCTTCAAGCCCCACGTCTGGCTCTGTGCTGACAGCTCGGAGCCTGGAGCCTGTTTCAGATTCTGTGTCTCCCTCTCTCTCTGTCCCTCCCTTCCCTGTGCTCTGTCTCTCTCTCTCAAAAATAAATAAGCATTAAAAAAATTTTTTTTAAAGGCCTACTGTGCTCTAAATGGAATTGTGCCTTCTTAAAAAAAATGTTTATTTATTTTGAGAGAGAGAAGGATTGAGAATCCCAAACAGGCTCCACATTGTCAGCACAGAGCCCAACATGGGGCTCATCTTAGAACCATGAGACCGTGACCAGAGACGAAACCAAGAGTTGGACACCCAACCAACTGAGCCACCCAGGTGCCCTGACATTGTGCCTTTGATGTTTGAGGAAAAACGGCCAATTGTGTTCACTTCTACACCTCTCATCTATCTGGTGACTGGCCCTGTCTTAAGTCAACCGGTGTCGTTCAAGAGCTTCCCTGGGTTCCTGCCAGGCTCCCACAAAGCCCTCCACCTTGTGCTCTATAGTGTGGACGGTGGCCCTGCTTCTCACACTGCTCTGCTGTCCTCTCTCCATTCCACACAGCCTCTCCCTGTTGAGGTCTGCTCACCTTTGCGGGGGGTCCTGCTGGGAGGGACTAAAGAAGGTTTTAAGCCAGAAAAAGTGAAATCATTCTCCTGTAGGCATTGGTATTCTGTGTGACTGTAGACACACACAATGAAAATACCTACTATTATATTATAAAATATAGTATACTCTTCTTCTCATTAATTTACATGATTATAAACCTATCCCTCAGACGTATTTTCAGAACATGTTAGTTGTAAGTTTTCCTAATATATTTCAGAGGCTAGAGGCCAAGTCTGGAAAGTATTTATTGTTGTCCACACCATCTCAGCGCCATCAGGCTGTGTGAAAAAGAGCCCGCGTTGACACGCAGTCAAGTGACATTCAACAAAAGCCAAAGAAAGAGTGTAAATGATCGTTGGGATAGATGCAGGTGGCATAATGGGACAAGGGAAGAGATGAGACTCACTTGGTCGTTCACTGATTGCATCGAGGGGCTTGGGTTGCATCCCCACGGTGTGAGACAGAAGGAACGTCCTTGGATGTCAGTCATAGTTCAGGTTCTCCGTCTACTTGATCTCCTCTGGGCCACCTGACACGTGCCAGGCTGCTCTCTTGTCCTGTTCTCTTGCCTGTAGAATAGGGGAAACTACATCCGCCTGAAGTGTTTGTGGACTAAAGCAGATATTTTGGTGACAGGTCTAAAAGGGCGTTCAGTTAGGGGCACCTGGGTGGCCCAGTCATTTAAGCATCTGACTTTGACTCAGGTCCATGATCCCATGGTTCCTGGGTTTGAGTCCCGTGCCGGGCTGTGTGCTGACAGCTCGGAGCCTGGAGCCTGTTTCCGATTCTGTGTCTCCCTCTCTCTCTGCCCCTCCCCCACTCATGCTCTGTCTCTCAAAAATAAATAAATATTAAAAAAAAAAGTAAAAGAGCATTCAGTTATCGCTCAATAAACATCCCTGTCCCAACACATGTTTCCAAGTTACTAGAATAATAACTACACTGGTATGTTTCTAGATAAGTCAGTATAGTACGTTCCTCTGACCGGATCCACCCTTCCTCATAATCTCCTATAACCCTGTCAAATATTTATGGAAAGTAGTTTGCCTCTTTGCCTCCTCTCTTCTCTACACTATGTCTTAGTTTCTGTACCCTCCAACTCTCAATATTTTAGTTTAGCATTTATATTTCTGTGCTTATACAAATTGATTGCACAGGATGCACCCAACTCTGGGATGACAGATACTACGATAAATGCAGCCCTCCTTTCCAGGAATGCTTAAACTTCTCTGACTTCCCCCAAATAATTAAAACATGGGAATAAACTGACTGCCTCAGAGTAACAACACCATTTCTTAAGTTTATTTATTTATTTTGAGAGACAGCGAGAGAGCACAAGTGCGGGGGAGAGGAGGAGGGGGCAGAGAGAGAGAGAGAGAGAGAAAGAGAGAGAATCCCAAACAGACTCCAAGCTGTCAGCACAGAGCCTGATGCGGGGCTCGAACTCATGAACCATGAGATCATGACTCGAGCCCAAGTTGGATGCTTAACTGACTGAGCCCCTCAGGCCCAACAACACCATTTATTTATTGAACACTTTCAGTTTGTCACAAACTGGCTTCCTTAACCTATGCTGTGGACCCTCTTCTGTTACACCCATCCCACAAATAAAGAAACTTAGGTTACAGAGGATGAGGATCTGGGTCATAAGTACATGCTTAGAGTGAAGACAGAAATTTAAGTTCATTCTAACCTTAGGCTCTGGTCACCGGGTGTAGATTCCAGAAAACATGAAGACTACATTAAGCTAGCCAAAAGACAAAAAGGCAAACAAACCCCAAAAACCAAAAGCAAAATGCTCTTGCACCCCTCATTTTATTTTACCCTAATAGTGTGCATTTAGGGGTGTTTAAGATATCACATCTGCAATTTAGATCTGAGCACCCTGATAATATTGAGAAAAATTAGGAGGAAAACTGGGAAGAGCTGCATAAACGTTGTTCACATTAACTTGAAGTTATTCTTAGAAATTCTTAGAATTCTTAGAAATTCTTAGAAAGAGGTATATACTCACAGACAAGGATCACAGAGAGTTGTCTTGTGCAGCACCTAGACTTAATTTTTTTTTTTTTTACCAGTTAATATGATCCATTTCAGATATAGGAAAAGTTATCTTGGTTAATACTAATTTGACACTCTTACGAATGAGTTGTTGTGTGGCCCCTGGGTAGCTCGGTCGGTTCAGCCTCAGACTTCAGCTCAGGTCATGATCTCATGGTTTGTGGGTTCGAGCCCCATGTCAGGCTCTGTGCCTGCTTCGGATTCTGTGTCTCCCTCTCTCTGCACCTCCCCCTCCTGCTCACACTCCGTTTCTCTCTCTCAAAAATAAATTAAAAACATTATTTTTTTTCATTTAACAAAAAAACAATGAGTTTTTGTTGTTATATCTTCTGTCATTTCACAACCAAAATCCACTTGGGTAATTTTATTATTATCATTTTTTTAGCGTTTATTTCTGAGAGAGAGAGAGAGAAAGAGAGTGAGAGAGAGGGAGGGAGGTGCACAGACAGAGAGGGAGACACAGAGTCCCAAGCAGGCTCCAGCTGTCAGCACAGAGTCCAACACAGGGCTCGAACTCACAGACCGCAAGATCATGACCTGAGCCGAAGTCGGACACTCAACTGACTGAGCCACCCAGGGGCCCCTATCTGGGTTATATTTTTAATGTGAGACCCTAAATAGGGGGCTAAATTAGTTTTACAACAGTGCACCCCATAATTGTCTGAATTTTTTTAAAGCCTTGTCTTCACTTAAACTCTCACTTTAATTTCATTATAAGAGATTGGATTCCAAAGTCACTTTTCATGAATGGAAGAAACAATTCGACTTTCCAGGTGTGTGGGATGTTTGTACTTTGACATTTAACTGACCAAAAAATAAACATTATCATGGGTAAGGTGCCAATCACCCTCGTCCATTTGCGTCCATTTGCATGGAAGATTTGGCTCAATCTGCCTACTCTGAAAAACGCTTTGTTGTCCATAGCGTATTGTTAGAGTGCCTTCTCAAAGTCAGAACTAATGCTGTGATGTGCTTTTGCTCTGATTGAATGTATTATAATTTCCACCCAGCTTACTTTTAGCTTTGCAATGATTATCATTATATCGTAAAGCCAAATAGCATAGACCATCTTCATCCACACAGTTTATAATCAAAGAGGAGTAATCATCCTTGGTGGGAAAGGATGTCCCATTTCTCATTTCAATTTTAACCTTAGATAATCAGCCATGTTTCCTAGTTCATATTTGGATGGTACTGTCATCTATGTGTCTGAAGTTAAGAATGAATGAATGAATGAATGGATGGATGGAATAAAAGATAAGGAAGCAATGCCTACCTCAGTTGTCCACCATAGAAGTATCATGCAATCATGATGTGTTTTCTACCTGATAACACAGAATAATTCTAGTTGTGCACATACATGTACAAACGTACAGGAACCCTAGAGGATGTTATTCTTGCATATATATGGGTGTATGTAATCATTTCATAGGTACTATTTTCTATTTCTCCATCAAATATTTCATTCATCTTTAATTTTTCTTATAACTGTTTATGTTCCATTGAAACTGCAAATGCCATCTCTACGCAGTTCATCTTGGGCCCCTTGGCCGCGTCTGCCATGTTGGGGAATCTACCAGGAAGGTAAGTGGTGTTATAGTCTCCCTGGTCTCTTCTGCTCAACAGCCGCATTATCCCCCAGTTCACAGTGTATTTAATTTAATACGCAGACTCATGGGCCCTACTTTCGAAGGACATGTTTCTTTTAATCACCTTCCTCTTGGACACAAGACTCAAATTATATTCCTAACTTACAGATGTTTTGTCCTTTGGTTACTCAGAGTGAGAGTGATCAGGGAGGAAGGCCCACACGAATAGAAATACTAAAAATTTGCAAATCTTATTTCTGTTCCTGGGTAACAGCTTTGCAAAGGATAATTCACTTGTGATGCTAATCATAGAAACAATTTATTTCCTTAATGAGTATTGTCATTGACTTCTAGTTGTAATGATTGTTATTAAAGGTGTAGCTCCTATTTTGTGTGCCTCGAGAGGTCCAGTTTTGTTTAAAATTTTCTTTAATGTTTATTTATTTTTGAGATAGAGAAAGAGCATGAGCAGAGGAGGGGAGAGAGAGAGAGGGAGACACAGAATCCGAAGCAGGCTTCAGGCTCTAAGCTGTCAGCACAGAGCCTGACGCGGGGCTCGAACTTACAAGCTGTGAGATCATGACCTCAGCCTAAGTCAGATTCCCAACCGACTGAGCCACCCAGGCACCCCACGAGAGGTCCAGTTTTGTAAAAACTATTGGTGTTTTTCACTGGGAAATCTGTGCTTTATTATTCACTAGTGCATGGACTTCTTTGCTTCATGATTAAGAATATATGTCATGTAAATCTAAGGCCTCTCCTCTGTCTTCTTCCCTCTCTGTGACTATGTTTCTCCACCCCTGTCTCTGTCCTCTTTCTCTACTTATTCTGACCTTCTAAATGCTTCTCCAACCAGTGCTCTTAACCATAGCACTGCTCTTGGGCATGAAGCGTTCCCAGGTTAGGAATAAGGGAATAAATCCACTCCAAAGGACAAAAGACAGAAGGTTCTCTGAGAGGACAGAGAAAAGAGCAAGTTGGGCAATAGGGTACAGAAAAGAATGATGCCCTGCCTATGAGCCTAGTCAGATTTGGCAGTTCCTTATCTCTCTGCAGAACGGTGAACACCAGTCTACCCCGAGGTTAGAAGCAAAAGTAGTCACCCTACCCTGTCTTCAGGCAACAAGATCCCCAAAAGATAAAGCACAACTTTTTAACTTCCCCCAAGGTTAAAACATAGATCAAAGAAAGTGAGTCAATTTATTCAGGAAGAAGAGTCAAAAGCAATTATTTTCTTTATTAATATAAAAATGTTTATTTATCATACTATTTCTTGACTATTATGCACGAATCATGTTATTATTTTTGGGGGGGGGATACGAATGGGGGAGGATAGAGGGAGAGATAGAAAGAGAGATACAGAGAGAGAGAGAGAGAGAGAGAGAATCCTAAGCAGGTTCCATGCTCGGCACAGAGCCCAACACAGGGCTCAATTCCACGACCCTGGGATCATGACCCGAGCCCAAATCAAGAGTCTGGCACCCCACCAACTGAGCCTCTCGGGTTCCCCACATTAATCACATCATCAACCTAAGAATCCTTGTGCTTACAGTATAAAAGTCTTGTATAATATGCACAAAATGAAGTATAGTGAGTTTATAAACCTATGTTTACCAGTTTGATATTTAACATTTTATAAATAAGGGTATGTGATATTTGCATAAGCACATAATTTTTTTGTAAATTACAGAATACATATTATAGGCTGCAACTGATATATTTACAATGCATCACATCCAGTTCCCATTTACATTTCTCTCATCATCCTAGGACTTTGCTTTATGTAGCATGTTTTTTTAATTTTTTTTTAATCTTTATTTATTTTTGAGAGACAGACAGAGTGTGAGCAGGGGAGGAGCAGAGAGAGAGGGAGACACAGAATCTGAAGCAGGCTTCAGGCTCTGACCCCTCAGCACAGAGCCCAACGCAGGGCTTGAACTCATGAACTGTGAGATGTTTTACTCATACAGAGAGACCTTGAGAATGGTGAACACTACTCAGTCTTCAAGGACATTGAGCTTGGCTTGAGCATGCTGGGGTCTCATATCTGATATCACCATCAGTTAATGGTTAATTTGAAAAAGTGTGTCTTAAGATGTAAGTACACATTGGAACCAATGACGATTATGTGTAAAATGGCTCAGCCTTCAGGCATTTTCATATTATCTGGTAGGAATTTTTAACTCTGGCATTCACATTCAACAAGCTATTTGTTTTCTACTTCTATTGATGTCTTTGTTTTGGCTATGAAGTTTATGCTCCTAATGATTGATTTTTATTTTGTTTTTATTCAAGTATAATTGCCATACGGCGTTGTATTTGTATCCGATGTACAATATAATGATTCACCAATTCTATACATTTCTCGGTGCTCATCAAGATAAGCGTACTGTTTGGGCGTCTGGATGGCTCAGTCAGTTCAGTGTCTGGCTCTTGATTTGGGGTCAGGTGTTCGTGATCTCACCGTTTGTGAGTCTGAGCCCACATCAGGCTCCGTGCTGACAGTGCAGAGCCTGCTTGGGATTCTTTCTCTCCCTCTCTCTCTCTGCCCCTCTCCCCCATCAAAATAAATAAACAATTTTGAAAAAAAAGATAAAAGTATTGTTAATCTCCACCACTTATTTTGCTGATTCCCTCCACCTACCTCCCCTCTGACAACTACCAGTTCATAGTCTGCATTTAAGAGTCTGTTTTTGTCTCTTCTTTCCATTGTTTGTTCATTTGTTTTGTTTCTTAAATCCCACATAGGAATGAAATCATATGGTATTTGCCTTTCTCTGGCTTATTTCACTTAACATTATGCCCTCTGAGTCCATTCATGTTGTTGCAAATGGCAAGATTTCGTTCTTTTTTATGACTGAGTAATATTCCATTATATCTATCACATATTCTTTATCCATTCATCTATCTGTAAACACTTGGCTTGCTCCCATATCCTGGCTATTGCAAATAATTCTTCAATAAATATACAGGTGCACATCTTTTTGAATTCATGTCTCCATTTTCTTTGAATAAATACCCAGTAGGAGAATTACTGGATCATATATAATTCTACTTTTAGTTTTTTGAGGAACCTCTGCACTGTTTTCCACAGTGGATGTACTAGTTTGCGTTCCTCCTTTGCAAAGAGTGCAGGAGGGTTCCTTTTTCTCTGCATCCTTGCCAACCCTTGTTATTTCTTATCTTTTTGATTTTAGCTATTCTGACAGGTGTAAGTCATATCTCATTGTGGTTTTAATTTGCATTTCTCTGGTGGCTGGCAATGTTGAACATCTTTTCATGTGTCTGTTGGATATCTGTAGGTCTTCTTTGGATTCAATAGGCTGTTAACATAAGGAATATTATTTTTCTCAAAAACAAAATTACTTTCCCACTTAAGATTTCTAATTGTACCTTTCAAAAGTTTTTAATAGTTTTCTAAAGCTTATTTATTTATTTTGAGAGAGGGAGAGAGAGAGCATGACTTGGGGAGAGGCATAAAGAGAAGGATAGAAAGAATCCCAAGCAGGCTTCATGCTGTCAGTCCAGAGCCCTATTCAAGGCTCGATCTTACAAACCATGAGATCATGACCTGAGCCAATGTCAAGAATTGGAGACTCAACCCACTGAGCCACCCAGGTACTCCCCCTCCTTTTTTATGTAAATGATTGCTTATATGAATGCATTCTTAGTAGAATTGGTCAAACACTCTAGCCTTTGAAAGCTCAAGGATGTCAAGACACATGTCAAATATTGAATGGTTCCACAATGCAAAAAGAGTCTCAGGGGCTGTTGGTCCCATGCTGAAGCAAGCCATATGATGATGCTCCTTGAGTTATTACATTTGCTCTATAGTTTTTCTTCTCCTCCCCATCCCCCTCCTCTTCCTCCTCCTTCTTCTCTCCACTGACATTTCCTGATGTCAAGCATATTTGCCTGTTGAGGGATCTCTCAATGGTATACCAGTTCTGTTCTGGGAAGCCACATGAGCAAACTAAAATTACAGGAAGGAAGGAATTAGATCTAGCCTATCAGAAGAGGGCTGAGAGTACCGTGTATTTCCAGAAAGTAAGAAGGTACTCAAAAGTGAAACAACAACAACAACAACAACAACAACAAAACTCATTGCCAAAGGAACGTAGGAACCAATGAAAAGAGCTCCTAATGGCCAAAGCTGGAATAATTTGAGCAAAAAAAGAAGAAAGTAATGGAACATAACCCAAAGTATAAAATAAATATCCACAAGTATGCTTTAAGGCAAATAAATGATTGAGTAAATAACTAAATGAGAGAAAAGAGACAAGTCTCCCATGTAGAAAAATGTGTTGATCCTCTGCCTAAATAAATTATGTTGATCGTCTGCCCTATTTGAGATGGCACATAACTCCTGACTCCTTAGGTGAGGGTTTCACATAGAGACTTCCTTCCAAAGAGTACAGTCTAGAAAGAAGCGGTGCAAGAGTTACTTAACAGTAGAGAATCTGACAAACTCTATCAGTTGAATTAGGCCAAACAGCCATAAGTAATTTTGATATTATATACCCTTGATATGATGGGATTAAGATGGTACTTTACCTCTGTGGTCTTTGTTCTACTAATTCATAACTCCTGTATAACCATGAGGAAAATATCAGACAAACCCACACTGAGGCTTATTGTGCAAATTACCTGACCAGTACTCCTTAAAACTATCAAGGTCATCAAAAAACAAAGAAAGCCTGAGAGACTGTCACAGACCAAGAAAAAAGCCTAAAGAGTCATGACAGCTAAATATGGGATCGCAGATAGGGCCTTGGGAGAGAAAAAGACATTGGATGCAAAATAAGGAAAATTTTAAACAATTGTAAAATCTGCATGAAATCACTTCAGTGAAGAAGAATCTATTAATGCTGGTTCATCAGTGGTGATGGATTAATAGAAGGTGTTAGCGATAGGCAAAATGAGGTTGGGATATACAGAACCCCTCGATACTATCCTTGCCCCTTTTGGTCAGTCTAAAACTATCTTAAAATAAAAAGTTTGTTATAAAAAAATCAACAGTTTATTTCATAATTGAGTATGTTAAATCCCCTTATAATTTATTGGAGGTGTTATATGATCTGTCTCTTTAAATCAGTGGTTCTCAAACTCTAATCTGTGTGAAAGTCACCTACGTCTATTAGATTCTTACAAAAAGTTGAGAATCTTTCTGTATGTTGGCTTTCCCTCCAATACCACCTATACCTGGATCCCTCACTGAGAGTTTCTAATTTATTTGCTCTGCTGTGATGCTGGACAACAGGATTTTTAAACACTCCCCGGTGATTTCAATTGTGTGTCCAAAGTTGGGAAACCTTTTTGTTTAATGTTTACTATGGCAGATGTGAGCTCTGTTTCCCCCCTCAAAATGCAAATAGCTGACCAATTATATCAGCATCTCGAGAGAAGCTTGTTAAACATACAGCTTCCTGGTTTCTACTCCAGCAGTTGGGATAATGATCTCAAGATCTGGGGTCAAGAAATTCAAATTTAGCAGCAAATAACTCAGCCGCATGCAAATTTCAAATGGCTAGTAGTGTCTCATTATAAAAAGAGATGCAGGGAGGGAGAGAATGATTCTGGCCAGGATGAAAGTGGAGGGGGGCCAAAGGGGAGCTTGAAGGAGTGAAGATAAGTTTTAAAGAGTGAGACAGAGAGGAAGAAGATGAGGGGAAAAAGCAAAGAAAACAAAATAAATGCTCCGTCACCAGCTTTGTGATTACCCACTGGCCATGCATATTTTCAATATACTTCCTTATTAAATTCTCACAAAACCCCCTCTAGGTTGGTATTGTTTTACAGATGAGGGAGGAGACCCAGGGAGGGTTGGTAACTTGCCCTGAGAGAGTGTGAATACCCCAGAGCAGAGCAAGCAGGGGGCAGGGGCAGGAGGGAGACATGTGAGGCCAGGGTTGCCTGCTCCCCAGGAGAGGACAGCAGTGTAGATGATGCATCTGCACAACTTGTATCACCGAAACCATAAAGCCACGGCAGACCCAGGGCATTTTCTGAGTCTGAGTCAGTGTTTCTAGGGAGAGCTGCTCTTCTAAAGTCAACATACCCACTCAATAGTGCATTTTAATATCGAAATAGCATGCGTTTGTCTTGACCTTTCATTGGTGTCTTCCCTATGTTGTTGAGTATTTGCTCTCTGAAATAATGTTCTATGTGCTTTCAACCCATTGCTATACCCTCCATTTTCCAGGAGTTTCTACTGGAGGACCCGTCGAGAAGTGGGGTAATGGGGATCTGTACCCGGAAGAGGCCATAACCCAGTTTGAGGCCCCTAACACCTGGGACTGCCCATACATGATGTCGGCGTAGGTCTGTGTGGGTACGCATGTTTCAGGCTCCAGTGCCAAACTCCGAGAAGCAGTTAGGAAATAGTGTTGCTGAAAAGGCCACGCTATCAAATGGGAATATTGAGTGAGGCTGTAGGATATGTAGCCACGAGTTGCAGATGCAGAACATCAGAGAAAACACCTAATACCATTTGGGAATGTTACTGTGGTGGCACATGGTTTATGGAGGACGAGAGCTGTAGTCCCAGGTAGTTTATCTGTACAGAAAACAGGAAGAGGAACTCATGCTCTGAATCAGGCTGTATCCTTGGATAACGGGGAGGAGCCCCAGACGTTGAAGGGAAACGCTCTCTCATCAATGGCTATTCTTGCACCTGCTGTTTGAAGATGAGATGAGGGTCTTGACGCAGAGGGCAGAAGGGAGATTAATGGGCTGGCTGCCTGAATGACTTCAGAAGAGACTCTGTCACAAGGCACCAGAGAGTGAAAACCCTACGGTAGACATTAAGGTTTAATTCACTACATTCTGTGAAGTTGCTAATTGTTCACGTAGAAAGAAATGAGTCTCCAAATGAAAAAAAAAAAAAAAAAGCAAATCAGCAGAATAGGGAGCAAGGCAGGAAAAGAGAAATGAAAATAAAACTTCACAGATATAGGAAATAGGAAATTTATATTTGTGGACATGTTTTCCAAAAACAATGGATGCTGGAGTGATTTCAGTTAGCTTTCTTTTTTCTTTTTCTTTTCTTTTCTTTTCTTTTCTTTTCTTTTCTTTTCTTTCTTTCTTCTTCTTCTTTTTTTTGTTATTGTTTCCTACTAGTTGCAAAACTGGTATGTTTCGGTTCACTCCTTTGAATATAGCAGTATGTGACCTTGATTTTGAATTAGAGTTCTGGGAGTATATGACAATGATTGACAGCCATTTCCAGACTGCAGACCTGTGAACTGTTTCTTCATTAACAGTGTCAAAACAGGGGCGTCTGGGTGGCTCAGTGGGTTAAGCGTCCGACTTCTGCTCAGGTCATAATCTCGCGGTCCGTGAGTTCGAGCCCCACGTCGGGCTCTGTGCTGACAGCTCAGAGCCTGGAGCCTGTTTCAGATTCTGTGTCTCCCTCTCTCTGACCCTCCCTCGTTCATGCTCTGTCTCTCTCTGTCTCAAAAATAAATAAACACACAAAAAAAACAGTGTCAAAACAGTAAGAGTTTTCTCCAGCTTATCTGGATGCCATGGCAGAAATGGACAGGGGACATAACTTTGGGCATGCCCCATTCAGAGGTCTAGTGTCATGGTATGTGCGTACCCTCTGCTGGGCCACTCGGGACAGCTCGCCCTGTGCCCACTGATAGACAAGCCTTGGGACTATCTTCCAAACCCAAATGACGAGATTCTTGTGTGTGTGTGTGTGTGTGTGTGTGTGTGTGTAAGAAAGATAGAGAGGGAGAGAGAGATTGACTCTAATTATCAGCTAATATCAAATGGATTTCTTCAAATTATCAGCCTCCATTTGACTTCCATTTTACACTGCCTTCAGTTGGTGACCTAGCAGTTCCTGGTTCCTGACATAAGACAGCATTAACTAAGTCACTATGACAATTTGTTTAATATATTCAACAATTGGTTGAAATAACAGAAGTAATACCACTCACTAATCTAGTGATCTGCCAGCATTACCAGTAATGTGCTGTGGCTTGTCCATTTCTCTTGGTGTATAAAAATATTTGAGAAAATAATATGAAATAATCACTTAGAAAATGCCACAAGCTATTTAATATTAGAATTTGTTCAGGTAACATTTTGACCGTATGGTTAAAAATGATTTGGACCAAAGGGCCTCCAAGCCAATAGAATTACATTTAATTTGTTAAAGTGGGACCCTTTATTGTAAGTATTCATATTTAACATGCTCCATGGAATTTTGAACTTAAATTAGGTAATGTTAAACCCTAAATCATTTTAGAGGTCAACCTTGTGTTTTTGTATTTTATGTTCTGAGAGGTCATTTTTTCATAATTAACTTTGCTGGGGTATAATTGATATACAAGAAACTGCACATATTTAAGGTATACAACCCAGTTAACCCAACATACACATGCACCCCCAAAATGAACCATAACCAGGCAGTAAACATATCCATCACCTCCAAAATTTTCCTCCTGTTCCTTTGTGTTTGTTTTCATTTTGCTTTCTGATTTATTTTTTGTGACTTATTAACATGAGATCTACTCTTTTAACAAAATCTTGTTTGTTATTGTACACAACATTGTACATCAGATCTTTGTGTTAATGTACACAACATTGTACATCAGATCTTTAGACTTTATTTATCTTACATGCTAGAAACTTTGCTCCCATGAGTAGAATCCCCCATTCACCTTCGCCTTAGCCCCTGGCAACCACCATTTCATTCTTTGTTTCTATGAACTTGGATGTCCCAGGTACCTCATACAGGTGCAATCATGCAGGATTGGTCTGTGACTGGTTTACTTCACTTAGCATAATGCCGTCCAGGGTCACCCTTGTTGTCATATATGGCAGGCGTTCCTTTTTTTAAAGGCTAAATAATATTTCATTGTATGTACATACCACGTCTCTTTATATCTTAACCCACAGATATCCATTTAGGTTGATTTCTTAAATATGACACCAAAGGCACAGGTGACAAAAACAAAACAAACAAACGGGACTGTATCAAACTAAAAACGTTCCATGCAGCAAAGGGAACAATGACTGGATTGAAAAGGCCACCTATGGAATGGGAGAAAATATTTGCAAACCATCTGTATGATAAGGGAGTAATATCCAAAATATACAAGGAACTACTACAACTCAAGGGAAAAAAATAATAACAAAACAAAACAAAAACAATTAACCCAATCAAAAAATGGGCAAAGGACTTTACTAGACATTTCTCCAAAGAAGACATACAGTTGGCCAACAGGTATAGGAAAAGGTTCTCACCATCACTAATTATCAAGGAGATGGAAATCAAAACCACAATGTAATATTGCTTTACACCTGTTAGAATGGCTATAATAAAAAAAAAGTTAAGAGTTGGTAAAAATGTAGAGAAATTAAAGTCCTTGTATGCTATTGGTGTGAATGTAAAATGGTGCAGTCAGGATGGAAAATAATATGGAGGTCCCTCAAAAACTTAGAACTACCACCATGATCCAGAATCCCACTTCCAGGTATATCCCTAAAACAATTCAAATCAGGATTGCAAAGAGATCATCTGAACTTTCATGTTCATTGCAGCATCACTCACAATAGTCGGGTCTCCAGAAGATCTTGCCATCACATGAGTTCAACATACTTAAATCCGAATTCACAAGTTCATGACCAAACCAGCTCCTAGACCAACCTCCTATTGACCACAAATTTTCTGCCTGAATACCTCTCAGGTTCTCTCTTTCTCTCTCATCTGTCCCCTCCCCACTGCCCATTTGGACCCTGTTGGAGCAGGTAAGGATTCAGCCCAGATGCCAGCACCCGTAAGAGCTGGTCATAGTTGACAGGCAGAGAGGGACTGATGGTCATATTCCTAGGGTGGTAACAAACTTGCTAGAAGGTCATCACTATGGTGTATACTACAGGCGTATCTTTCATAGTCTTGGAGCAAGCATACTTAGGAGTCCATACTTCAGAGTCTGTTTCTTGGTCTCTAGATCTCTCTCTCTCTCTTTCCCTTTGCTCATGTGAATTGTTTCTTAAGTTCCACATATGAGTGAAATCATATGGCATTTGTCTTTCTCTGTCTGACTTATTTTGCTTAGTGTTATACTTTCTAGCTCCATCCATGTCATTGTAAATGGCAAGATTTCATTCTTTTTATGGATGAATAATGATCCATAGTATGTATACAACACCTTCTTAATCCATTCATGTCCATCATTGATGGACACTTGAGATGCTTCCATATTTTTCTATTGTAAATAATGCTACCATCAACATCGAGGTGTGTGTATCTTTTTGTATTCATGTTCTTGTATTCTTCGGGTAAATACCCAGTAGTGCAATTGTTGGATCATAGAGTATTTCTATTTTCAACTTTTTGAGAAACCTCCATACTGTTTTCCAGAGTGGCTGCACCAGTCTGCATTCCCACCAACAAGGCAAGAAGTTTCCCCTTTCTCCACATCCTTGCCAGCATCTGTTGTTTCTTGTGTTGTTGGTTTTAGTCATTCGGACAAGTGTGAGGTAATAGCTCATTGTTGTTTTGATTTGTATTTTCTTGATAGTAAGTGATAATGAGCACCTTTTCATTCGTCTGTTAGCCAACTGTATGCCTTTGGAGAAATGTCTGTTCATGATTTCTTCCCATTTTTAATTGAATTATTTCGTTTTTGGGTATTGAGCTTGATAAGTTCCTTACAGATTTTGAATACTAATCCCTTATTGAATTCAATTGAACTTGAATTTATCTACGTATCTAGAAATCTATTCTATACCTATCTAGATATATCTAGAAAAAAGTTGCTATGGCTGATGTCAAAGAAGTTACTGTCTGTGTTCTTCTCTTACACTTAGGTATTTAATACATTTTGAATTTATTTTTCTGTATAATGTAAGAACGTGGTTCCCATTCTTTCTTTTGCATATTGCTGCCCAGTTTTCCCAGCACCATTTGTTGAAGAGACTGTCCTTTTCCCATTGGATAATCTTTCTTGTTTTGTTGAAGATTAATTGACCATATGGCTGTGGGTTTATTTCTGGATTTTCTATTCTGTTCCATTGATCTTTGTGTCTATTTCTGTGCCGGTTTTGAATACTACAGCTTTGTAATATGACTTGAAGTCTGGAATTGTGATGCCTCCAACTTTGCTTTTTTTTTTTTTTCCCCCAAGATTACTTTGGCTATTTCAGGCCTTTTGTGATTACATACAAATTTAGAATTGCTTTTTCTAGTTCTGTGAAAAATGCTGTTGGTATTCTGATAGGGATTGCATTCAATGTGTAGATTGTTTGGGTAGTATAGACATTTTAACAGTGTTTGTAAAGCACAGACTTTTTAGGAACAAGGAATAGAAACAAACCCAATCTGGCTATAGGAAACTGGTTATAATCACGAGGAATAAAGTTCTATATCGCACTGCGGAACTCATGATTGTAAAGTAAATCTCTCAGAAAATTTTTCATAACATGAATGACATCATAAATCATTTTTACAAATTCAAAACTGTAACATTTTATTCTCATAAAACCAGTGATCATGAAACTCTCTGTTTCACATATACTGAGAATCACCTCCCTGTCCATTTGTGATTGTGACTTAACCCAGATCATTCTTCATTGACAATACCAGGGCATTATCTTCATAGTTATTATCGCCTGCCTTGGGTTAAGAGAATGAAAGATGGCTCTAACCTCACCTAGCGGATTTAATGCCACAGTTATTGACATAAGCTCACCACATTAGCCAGAGATTCTTTATCCAAACAAGAGCCAGGGTTGGAATCCTCTGAAAATGTGCTGAAGGACAGTAAGAGTTGCCATAATCTATGCAATAAAGGGAACTTCTACACCACTCCCAAGAAAGGCTGCCTCTGAATTGGTATTTGGGCGTTTGTTGGATTATGTACAGTGTCACTGTGGAATAAAGAGTGTCCAAAGTATAAGAGAGGGGAGTCGGAGAAAAGAGGGTCAAGACACTTGTGGGGTGGAGGGTGTTGGACTCATTGGTCCTGGGACTCATTCGGTAATTTGTTCTACCGGTTAGTTATTTAGGGAAAAATGGAGAAATCTTTACTTCAATAGTTGCATTTCTTTTTAAATATGACTCAGTGATGAAAATAAATCAAGTAAAATAACGTATTTTGTTTAAAATAGGTAAAATGTAATGTTCTCTCCCAGAATGATCCGAATATCTGTATACTGATATACTTATCTTGAGTGAAATGCCAGCTGACCTCATATAAATATAGGCTCTACAGCCAATGACTCATGAAAGATTCTGAGTGATTACAGGTCTCCTTGTTTGTTTTATTCACACGGTAAAAGCTCACTAAATGCTGAGTAATTGGCAGAACCTGTGGACGGAGACCTTGAACTAAAAATCAATTCCACAGGTAATATTTTGTTTTTGCCGGAAGATTCCTCCACACTCCAGGTCCTGAATTGAGAGGAAGCTCTCAGAGGGAGATGTCAGTGGCCTCGAGAGGATTATTTACATTTCCAATATAGTCGGGGTTAAAAGGCCCTCAAAGAAAAACAGCATGTAATAACCTGGGCCCCAGGGGGCCCCATGGGAGGATGCCTGCCACAGTTAGTTATTTGAAGAATGTAAGGCAAATACCACCCTGTCAATAATGCCCGAGCTCTTTCAGAAGATGAGTTGTGGGAGAATAAATCATAAATAGGTTTTCAGGTGTCAGTCAGGAAATAAGCTATTACTTCGTCCAAAGTGAAGCAGCTGGGGACAACAGACCAGAATATTGCAGGTCTGGATGCTTCTGTGAGCTCCGCAAACCATGACAACCGGGCCAGGGTGGGAGGAAAAATCATTCCTGAGGGTAAATGGATCACAACAGGTTTTCTTCCTGAGCTCAGAATGCAGAGGCTGAGGTAGAAATGGATCATCCACTTCCCTAACTCCAAGCATGACACCCCGGAGAATGTGACCACTATTGAATGCAGGCTATTGAGCAGGTCCAGGGGTAGGGGGGCGCCGAGGGAGACCCTAATTCAAGCAGCGTCTTTTCCTGCCCTCGCTGTGCGAAACCTGGCAAATCACACGCTGTGTAAAAAACACCGATGAGAAGCTCTACCAAATGCTGCCGGGAAGCAAAAATTAAGAAACCGAAGCCCAGATATTTGAAAATAAAACACCTTTGGATAACTCTCACATACAAGGTGCGTTATTTACTATCATAACAGGAGAGATATTTTTGAAATTCTAAAAGCTTTCATGATTTACCCATCATGTGATCTTAGGAACGAAAGGATGTGTGTGACAGAAGGTTTTTCCCTTCTGTCAGTTCTTTGGTTCTTATTTTCAAGTGGTATAAACACATAAAAAAAAAAAAACTCCGGGGGCGCCTGGGTGCTCAGTCGGTTAAGTGTCTGACTTGACTTTGGCTCGGGTCATGGTCTCGCAGTTCGTGAGATCAAGTCCCAAGCAGGCTCTGCACTGTCAGCACAGAGCCCGACTTGGGGCCCCCTCTCTCTCTACCTCTCTCTGCCCCTCCCCCTCTTGCACTCTCTCTCAAAATAAATAAATAAACACACAAAAAACCCCTCAGATCTGTACGTGTGTAAACACAAGTGGCCACGATCAGAATAAACCACATGGGGATTGAAACTCCACTGTGCTCTGCGACCTTCCTTCTATTACAATTTCTCTACTTTCCTATTACAATTGCCACCAAAGTGGCAATCTGCCTGTTGAAGGTTACATGAACCAGTTTTAGGCGCGGTCAGGATTACTTCACAGTCCCTTAAAAAAACGCTTTCGAAATTCTTTTTTCTAGACCTTCTCAAACTGTGGCTACGATTCTGCACACCATTCTGAAATGGGGGGTTTTCCCACACATCGAGAAATTCTTGGACTACCTGGGGGTCCTGCAATTCAACTCACTTCTGACACTATCTGCCTGTAGCTGGCACCAGATTCTACATGTCTTATGCCCCTCCACCCTCCTTTTCAGATGCCAATCCCTCATCCAGGTCGTCACCTGTGCTCTGACCTACTAACTATAGATTGGAGGTTCCAATGCCCCCCTCTATGGATTCCGTTAATTTGCTAGAGTGGCTCACATAACTCAGAGAAACACCTTACTTACTTGATTACTGGCTTCTTTTTTTCAAATGTTTCTTTATTTTTGAGAGAGAGAGAGAGAGACCACAAGCAGGGAGGAGTGGGAGGGGGTTCAGAATCCAAAGCAGGCTCCAGGCTCTGAGCTGTCAGCATACAGCCTGGCTTGGGGCTCGAAATCATGATTAGTGAGATCATGAGCCACCCAGGCGCCTCCAAGATTACTGGCTTATTATGAAAGAACTCAGGAACAATCAGATGCAAGAGAGGCGTAGAACAGGGGATGGTGAAAGGCCGTGGAGCTTCCGTGCGCCATGAACATGCAACTGTCTCCAAATCACAGCTTGGACAACCCAGAAGCTTTCTGAACCCTGTTCTTTTTGGGTTTATGGAGGCTTTGTTACCTAAGCACGATTAATTAAATCATGGACCCCTGGTGGTTGAGCTCAATCTCCAGCCCCTCCCCACTTGCCAGAGATCAGTGGGTAAGACTGAGTGCTCCTACCCCTCCAGTCACATGGTTAATTCTCCTAGCCACCAGACCCCCACCCCTAGGTGCTTTCAAAAGTCACCTCATTAACATAAATTCAGGTGTGGTTGAAAGGCATTCATTACGAGTATAAAATCCAAGGGTTTTAGGAGTTTTGTGCCAGGAATGGGGAAAAAGATCAATGCATATTTTTTTTATTGTAAATCACAACATCATCATGGCTTATATGTTTCTGTTGGTGCATCACATATTCTCAGGTACCAGAATTCCATCAAATCCTTCTTTATCAGGTTGTGTTTTTAGCTCATTGAGAGTCTTTCCCCCTGACCCCTGTATATAAAGAAAAAAAAAAAAAACTATTCTTTTTAAATTGATAATATGTGTTGAAAGATCTTTTCGTAAAATAGGCCCTTAGATTCTTTGGTTAGTCTCTTGCAAAGTGAGATTATATGGCCTTGCTATTTTATTTTACCTTTAAAGGAAATATTCCTCAAGTTTGGGGAATTCTGTACACATCTATGTCACCCCTTGTTCCCAGAACTTTGGCATATAACTCAGTAATACTAAGCAGCTTGCCTAGTAGTGTTAGCCAGTATATTTCTAGGAGTTCAATATAACAGTCTTTCATTTGGCCATACTCCTAAATACTAAAATCAACAGTTGCTAAAATTTAGTCACAAAAGACTAAAACTAAAATCTAACAGTAAAATCTGACTACGGTTGGGTAAGTGTCAATCTTTATGTGTATAAATGCAAAGAGAAACAGTATTTCTGATTTTCACTTTCGGTGTTCATCAGTATGAACAGAGAAAAAAGGATACGACTAAAGCAAAACAAAGCCATTAGGAGGTGAATGAAAAAATAGATGTCTGTTGATTAGTTGGAAATCCGTTTCAGCGTTAGAATTAAACCGAAGCATCGGGAGACTATTTTCCACGTGTTTCTCAAGTTTCTGCAAGTCTGTGAACAGAAACAATAAATTACTTCATTCTGGACTATCTTTCCAAGACTGTTTGTGTAGCAAACAACTTGGGAAGATAGTGGAAGTTACTTACCAACTACAAAAATAAAGCGAGCATCTTCCTACAAACATAGAAAGGCATGTTCACTGCCTAGTATAAAAGACTCAGGTTCCCTGAGTCCGGGATTCCTCTCCTTTGATGCAACCCATGAGTGTGAAGATACCATCTGACCCTCCTTACATCTTCCCGTTGCAAGTGAAAAATACACGCTTGAGGCTATTTCATATTAAAAAAATAAAGGAACTGGAAAAAATTTTTTTTTAATTTTTTTTTCCAACGTTTTTATTTATTTTTTGGGGGACAGAGAGAGACAGAGCATGAACGGGGGAGGGGCAGAGACAGAGGGAGACACAGAATCGGAAACAGGCTCCAGGCTCTGAGCCATCAGCCCAGAGCCCGATGCGGGGCTCGAACTCACGGACCGCGAGATCGTGACCTGGCTGAAGTCGGACGCTTAACCGACTGCGCCACCCAGGCGCCCCTAAAAAAATAAAGGAACTGGAAAAATTTTAACAGAGTATATAGCTAAGGAATTCAGCTAATGCAGTTATACTGTGATTCCAAAGATAAGCAACTAAAGAGACTTTCAGGAAGGTCATGGTTTTTAGAACTTTTGAGTTGACTGGCATCGAATTTCCTACTTCTTGAGGAGATACGCCTTCCGGTCTTTAAGCAGAGGCTACATGACCATGTGAAAGGATGGGATCTCTGCCTCTGGTGGCATTGGGTTAGCGAGTCCCAAGCGGCCTCCTTATACTCCTTTCTTCTGTGGTTGGACGACCAGGCTATTAAGAATTTGGGAGCCTAAAGTCTCAGCGCTCAGACCAATCTGCTCTGCATATCCCACGTTAAAGCACATTCAGCCACTGAAAGCACTATAAGGACTCGCCGTTTTAAGGATGCTAGTAATGTGCCCATGTTCCTTTCGTGTCACTTTTCACAAAATCATCACTAATAATCTTTCTTTCCCTTCCTTCTAGATATATAATCGGAAACATATTTGTATTGAGAGGAAGGTCACTCAATGAAATGTGTCATATGCCATTGATCTGTGATTCTCCATCGGGGATTGTCCTTGTGGTTGTACCACTCAATGCGTTTGTCAGAAATACATCGGGGCGCCTGGGTGGCGCAGTCGGTTAAGCGTCCGACTTCAGCCAGGTCACGATCTCGCGGTCGGCGAGTTTGAGCCCCGCGTCGGGCTCTGGGCTGATGGCTCAGAGCCTGGAGCCTGCTTCCGATTCTGTGTCTCCCTCTCTCTCTGCCCCTCCCCCGTTCATGCTCTGTCTCTCTCTGTCCCAAAAATAAATAAACATTGAAAAAAAAATTAAAAAAAAAAAAAGAAATACATGAGAAAAGTACATTTTACTATATGTTAATTAACACATAAAATGTTTAAAGGCTGTCTTCTAAAATTTCTCCCAGTTATTTTTTTTAATACTTACTCATTTTTGAGAGAGAGAGAGAGAGAGAGAGAGAGAGAGAGGAAGGGAGACACAGAATCCAAAGCAGGTTCCAGGCTCCAAGCTGTCAGCACAGAGCCCGATGCAAGGCCTGAACTCACAAACCGTGAGATCATGACATGAGCTGAAGTCTGGCACTTAACCAACTGAGCCACCCAGTCGCCCCCCAAAATTTCTCCCAGTTCTAATAATCTTTACTTAAAGGAAGAGTTTTCACTTCCCAGAAATTCCAACATTTTAATGGAAAATGCGTTTAAGGGTTTGTCTTTGGTATGACCCCAACCTACACAGGAGATCTTATTAATATTGAGAGAAGTCTGTGCCATATTATCGTGGGCTAAGGGTTTCAAATCCCAAATAGTTGTGAAATTGGCTTTTAAAGGAATGATGTCACTTATTGAGTTGAAACATCTTCCCTAGGAGTTTGTAGAACTATGGCATCTTTACTCGATCCAGAATAACACCTTTATTTCCAGGAATCACTGTAAAGAGAAATTATGAAAATATTACATTAAATAAGTCTTGGTATTTACCAGGCACCATGCAAAATGCCTCATGTGTATCGTGACTCTTAATCTTCACAAGGAACTTAATACTGAATACTATGTTATTTTCAACTTTTTTTTTTAAACAGAAGGATACAATAAATTTGTTATGTGCACGAGCATTTAACCAACTAATGGGCAGGAGTGAGGTTTGAACACGGGGCATCTCAAAAGCTCACCTTCTCAACCAGGTGCAGTTTGTCACACGTGTCTCCACTTTCCTCCGCTCCATTTAAATTGACTCTGAAACTCGCTCAGATGCAGGATAAATTTCACAACCTTTGTGGAAACCAACAAGAGTCCACTCCTCTGTCAAGCATAGTATTCTACCAATGGGGTCTGGAAATACCACTATCTGTGACTCAACTCAGTGTTTAATTCCACGATTGTAGCTGGCCATTGGAAATAAGAAAACAAAGCACTATTTGGGGATGTGAGTATTCTCATCTAATGTGTCTTTTGTGTGAGGTCTGGTGTCTCTGTGATTCTCCTAAAGGCAGATGTGCCGAGAGGCTTTTGGCAGGTTCTAGGGCTGAGATGAGAAGTCTGAAGGGGTGAAAGGCCATGGAGATTTCCAGCTCTCATCCTCAGTGACTTTGAAGTTCGTATGTTCTGATGCCATCATCCAGACAGTGGCTGCCCCTCGATTTTCCTGGTAGGGTGATTGACAGCAGCAGGAGGTGACCCATTAGGCTGCCACAAGGTTCAGCCAGAGTTTTACTCCTATACATTAAATTTAATCAGAAGTCACTCTCCTTCTGTATCTATCATATTAAATTATCTTAGATTTGAATAACTTATTCCTGGAAAAGTTGGCTATGAGTGGGTTGTGAACATCATATTTTTTTTTCTGATCTATAGGCAAAGAAGTTCTGTTAATGATTCAGTGCGAGTGGGATGGGCTCTGACTTTGACTGTGAGCCCTCCAGGTGGTGATGCTGTGCAGTGATGGAAAATGAAATTACTGACCTTGGGAATGAATCTGTGTTGCTATTAAGTCACTTGCATGCTATTGCTTTAGGAAGGTTCCAAAAAGTCTTCTTTGTGCATTTTCTATAGATTCCGTTCCTACCGTCATAGTCCATTTTCCCTATAAAATCAGTATCCATGTTGCTAGTCTTTAGGAAATTTAATCAAATACAGGTAAAGCTTTATTATCATTTTGTTTTCTTTTATAACAATCTGGCTTGTGAAACAATAGAAAGGAAATACGCCCACTTAAGGAAAAAGAATAAAGTCACCCCAATCGATTCAATTTGTTAGTGTCAAGGTTTAGGTGCAAGGGAAAGAAATGACTTAAAGTATTTTCCTTCTACAGAATTATGTTTGCGTGTCTTGTGGCCCTTCGATCAGACACTATCTAGAAACCAGACTCCACTCCAGAAAATGCGTTGCGTTTACTTTGGGGGTGGGGAGACTTCCCCGGGTTTAATTTGGAAATGCTGCAGGCTACAGAGGTTCCGAACAGAACATGAAAATCAGAGGGCTGTGAAGCGTGAGCTCCTCTCCCTCATTTATCACTGATTCTCGTCGCCATCGTTCTCTGACATTGAGCATCTGTTCAGGAGATCGTGGGTCCCAATGCGCCGCCCCCAGAGCTTTCCTGGAGGGACAGCTACAGGCCTGCATGGAGAGCGGCCTCAGTGAAGTCCTGGGGGTTTTCCTTTTTTTAGCAGCTGCTGCCTGAGCTACCGTTGGCCCAACAACTTAGAAATAGAAAAAGTACAAAGTGATAATGCCACAAAACACAACTGTTAGCTGAGTCTCCTAAGACCCACAGTTTCACAACTTCGGTGGAGAACATTAACAGGGAGTTAATTAGCCATTGTTGTGACTGATAGTTAAGTTCACGATTTTTCTCTCTATGGGACTGATGTGCTATCTGGGCTAATCTGCAGAAGTTTAATGAGCAGAGGTTTCACGACAGCGTGAAAAATAAATCATATGTGATGAAAACCTATTACAAACGTCCCAGTAATCATTCTGCAAACTGCCAGAGCCCAAACCACTAGAAGCCATCAATAGATAATAACCCTCCCCCCCCCCCAAAAAAAAATGATCCTTTGAGAGCTTCAGCTAAAATTCTGTATTTTAAAAAAGGGGAAAACTGTCACATTCCGACTGGGATCAGGAATCTTAGAAACACAAGGCCGGTTCAGGCACGGGCAAGCGGGGCTCACTGTCCCCAGGCTGAGGGGCGGGGGCGGGAGGAGGGTCCCCGGGCAGCCCCGCCCACGCAGGGACCCAGGACGCAGCTACATCCCCCCCACGCCCCCCCCACCCCCCCCCCGCCCCCAGGCACCTGCGGATCCCTGAGCCAAGGCCTTGGCGTCTCCCACCTGCAGAGAGTCGCAAGGATCGCGGCAGCGCTGACAACCTGCAGCGTCCCTCACACGCACCAGCACGAGCCTCGGGGCGCTCTTTGCGCTGGGTCTGCGCAGTGACCAGCGGCGAGGGCCTGACAACCAGGCCTGGACTCCAGCCTCCCGTGACCTAAGGTCAGCCCCGGCCGCTGGGATCCACCAGAGGATCCTGGAAAGAGGCGGTGCAGGGTCGGAGCCGACCGGGCCGCAGTCTCCGCACCGCCCCCGGGGTCCCCGTGTCAGGGGCCTGCCTTCCCAAGGGAGCCACCCTGCACCGCAGTTGTGACAGCTGCACCCTGACTGCGGACCCGTCGGCCAGCCTCCCGCAGTTCCTGCTCAAGCCAGGCGACGGGTCTGCCCCGCAGGAAAGAAAAGAGAGTTAGCGTTACCTTAGTTCTACCAGGTTCCAGAAAGTGAAAGACACTGGGTATGATTGCGCCTCTACCTCCCACTGCCGTCCTGAGACCTGAACTTTATTACCTGCCTCTGACCATAAAGGAAAAGAGATTCTTGGACCAGCTTGTCCAAGGTCATTCAGCTCAGAGCCCACAGCCGGCGGGAACCCCATCAAGATGCATCTGATCCCAAAGTCCAGGCCCTTCTACTGCTTCGTGTGGCCGTCTGGAAAACCCTGCTGAAGGTCTGGTTCCCCCCCCCCCCCCCGCCACTGAGACTTTTCCCCATTTCTCTAGAAGCAGACACTCTCCACCTGTAGACAACCTCACTCAATCCGTTCCCGTCCAGCGCACCAGATGGCCACGTTACCGAGAAAAAATAGAATAAAGCACCGTCAGGGAGGGGGTGACGACATTGTCTGTGAGGGACAGAACCTACGTTAAAATACTCAGTTCATCAACCCAAGGTTAAAGAAAATCAGAAAACTATGTTTTGCAAGTTAAGCACCAGACTTTAACTTGACTGCTTTAACCAGGCTTTAATTTGACCGCTCTGAACCCCTGGTCTTCTCAAGTATCTGTCCTTGGACTGTTACTCTAGAAGAAGAGACAAGCTACGCATTAGAGGCATCTTGGATGATTCTGATTAAATTCCTTATAATCATTCAAGAGCTACTATCTGTATTGCGATTCTACAACGTTCTCGTGGGAAAGTTAATAGAGGCAGCTCCCTGGTCGAGTGAAGAATAGGGGTCCCAGAGATGCACTCACTTCAGCAACCGAAATTATGTAGTGGCACAGGGAAACGTTTCCGCGGGGTGATTCAGGCAAACCCATGAGAAAGCGGGGCGCTTGAGCCGCGACATGAATCATGAGAGAAGTCACCACTGTGGATATTTGGGGCATACTTGGAGGAAAAGCATTTGTTTGCAAGGAACGGCGAGTGCAAAAGCCCTTAGACGGGGAGGAATTTGGCATGATTTAAGGCAGAAAGGAAGTCGGCAGCACTGGCCGGTGAAGGCCGGGTGGCATCCAAAGCATCAGGAAGGGAGACGGAGGCAAGCCCGCGTGAGTCCTGTTAGACGGTGCAAAAAAGTCTGCCTCCTGTTCAACTGGCAGGGTGCGTCAGTTTCCATTTGCAGTTTAGGGAGGTAATGCTTCCTTCTGGACTGACAGTGGGTCTCAGGGAGGCAAGAATGGAGTTGCACGGAGACTTTAGGATGCTGGAAGAGACCCAGGCCCCACAGGCTGCCGGCCTGGACCAAGTCATGAGCATTTGCAGTGTGACAAGTGGATGCATGATGGACACATTCCAAATGCAGAGCCAACTAGAGGTGCCCCCGAAGCAGATGTGATGGGGCGCCGGAAAGAACCAAGGACGGCTGGGGTGTCAGGCCAGAGCAACTGGACTTTTGGTGTTCGCAGCTGAGATGGGAAGGTCTGTGGGGAGCAGACTTGAATGTGTGCCAGGTGGGGCTGGGGGAGGAGGGAAAAGAAAGCTAAAGTGCTGTAGGAAAGCAGGAGGGAAGGTAGCTTCCTTCCCTATTCACGGCCCGGATTCCTCCACGAGGACGGCTGATGGACACCACCTCTGATACACCCCCTGGACCCTGCCACACTCCCCCGCTTCGGCAGCCACTTCCCATGTAGCCATCGTCTTCCCCCCACCCGAGCATCCACTCTGGGCCTCCTGTTCCGCATCCCATGTTTCACGCAGCAGCGGGATCTTTTGAAAAGGCAAATCGGATCCTATCGTGTTGCCCCGTAAAACCCTCCACGGAATATCGAGCCCAGTTCGGGTAAATGCCACTCCCTGGCTTATCAAGGACCCGCACGTCTGGTTCTGCACTCCATCTGCAGCCCTAGCACCCGCCCCTCTCCCAAACGGCCATCCGCCACAGGAACCTTCTTTTTCTTCTCAAAGAGCCCATTCTTAGGGCTTCGGAAATAACTGTTGTCTCTGCCTGATCTCTACATAGCTGGCCCCTTCCTGTTACTCACGTCCCAATTGAACTATTATTCTTCGGAGAAATTTTCTCTGTCCACCCGCTGTAAAGGGGCCACGGAGTCATATAACCCGATGGGAATTCTCATTCTTTCATCATTACCGGCATGATTATTGAGAATTTGCTACTTCTGGGCCACCTCTCCCAAGTGGAATTAGAGTATGTGAAAAATGGCTCCGTTCTCTTTGATGGAGTTGGACAGTGTCTGACGTCCAGAAACTCAAAACATATTTGAAGGAATTAATTGCTGTTTCCACCAATACCTTGCAGTTGTCCTTGGCGTAAAGCAGATGTTCAGTGAAGGTTTTGAAGGCTTGGGGGTTATTTTGTAATAAATGAAGGCAGGAAGCAAGAGACCAAATGGGACTCCAGAATCATCCAACTGTCTCATGTCTCTTCGCCGCATCGCTTGCGTAGGCAGTAACAAGTAATTTTCTTAATCTTTCAATCAAAATACCGCTGTGATGACTGTCGGCTGGGTACTCGGATGTACCTAATGTTTTCCTTAAGTTTTGAATTCAGAGGCATTATCTCAGGATTTTCAAACCCGATTTGCCACGTATTGTTAAAAATGGTCGCTAAGTGTATCATTCCCCACGAATCAAAACCATTTGTCCCGTTTGCCTCCGAATGGAGACGAGTGCACCTGTCGTCATCACAAGAAGCTTAGACTTCTCATCTACCGGAGGCGTTTCCTTCTCTGCCGGGGAACGTTTCACACTAAGAGATGGAGTCTCATTAAAAAGATAGCAGCCTTTTTGTAGATGGGCCGCAATATCAATTCATTTCAGAATAAGTACGTAAACGAGGTGGGTAACCTTCCTTTACCTCCCCAAGGAAGACGAAATGGTAGTTTGGTCTGAATAACAGAACCGGTTCTCACTAAACCAACCCTTCCTCCAATTGACTCTGTTGCACTCATGCCCCAGTTGGTCCACATACAATCAGCCTGACTTGAATATGTTGCCACAGTTTGGGGGCTGATGGAGGAGAAAGGAAACGGTGCTGAAAATGTCATCACCCAACTGGGGCATCTGAGTCCAAGAGTGCAGTGAGGTGGCCAGCAGCCTCGGGGTAAGCATGGTTTATTATGCTGGAGCACTGATGGCTCTCAAAGTTTTGGATAAAATGTTAGGCAATTGGGGCACCTGGGTGGCTCAGTCGGTTGGGCGACCGACTTCGGCTCAGGTCATGATCTCACGGTCTGTGAGTTCGAGCCCCGCGTCGGGCTCTGTGCTGATGGCTCAGAGCCTGGAGCCTGCTTTGGATTCTGTGTCTGCCCCTCTCTCTGCCCCTCCCCTGCTCGTGCTCAGTCTCTATCTCTCAATAATGAATAAACATTAAAAAAATGTTAGGCAATTAAACTTACAAGTATTAAGAGCATCATCTTTTAAAATTAAAATGATACCAGGAATGCTAACAAGTAGAAGGCATGTGTACACGAACTGATGTGATAAAAAATGGAACTGGAAAGAGAGATCACTTAGGCATGAGGACAGCTTAGGTTATATCATCAGAACCTTGGAGTGTCCCCACTGCCATTCAGGTGCCACTGCTATCAGGGATTTGGGCAGAAAATTTTGAGAAGACCCAGGATGACTAAGACCACCTTCCTAGTGTCCCCACCCAAGTCCCAATACACATGATCCACTTTCCAGGCTGTTCTTTCTTCCCTATCATGGCAAGACGCAAGTGACTCCTCCGTGGCCTGCTGAAAAACACTCCTCCAGGGAAATCTTCCCAGATGGCACCTATGTAAGGTGTCTGTCCCCTGTGTTATGGGCTTCTGAGACTTGTCTATCCCACTAACCTTCAGGATCCACTCTTGTAGCAGACTGTGAGCTCCTTGATGACCAGTTAGTAATTACTCACCTTTTTCTCCCTTCTCTCATGTTGCAGACTGTTCCTGCCCCCATATGATGTAAATTTCCTGCCCATCTTCCTTTCATTGACCCCATTTCCTCAGCCAAAGGTCTATTGTATCTTTACCTTCCACTGTCCCTTACTTCCTGCTTACTGGCTTTTAAGCCAGGTACATAATACAAAACCCAAACAGTGCTCCCCTTCTGGTTTGGGGCTTTTGTCCCAAACCATGCCTCCTCTCTTAACATCTCATTCTTTATGTGGATTTAGCGGTGATATTTTTTACAAAGGTCTGCTCCATAGAAGTGAACAAGTCAGAGGGCTTTTACCGTGATTCTGCGAGAGTTACTGTTTTCATCGGTCCAGGACCGCTTTTTATGGTACTGTCTCAGGCTGATTGTTGACCCATGCAGGCAATGCAAATTCAGACTCTACAGCTCTGTATGGCAAGGGCTCGAAAGAGAGTTTTTCAGAATTCAACTATTTACTGAGCACCTACGATGTGCGAGACACTGCTTTAGGTGCTGGATACAGCAGTGGAACAGAGTCAACAACCCTGTTCTCAGGGTGTTTACATTTCCAGAAGGGAGTGGGTTGCTTATCGTGGAGGCACAGGAAGAGAGCAAGCTCTTTTGGGGAGGTGGTTTTCGCTGTACAATTAGATGGATAGCATTGAAAGATCCCAGATGTATGCCAGTGAGTCAGCTTTCGTTCCCTTTCTTGGGTGGACTCAAGCCCACAAAACCCATTTCCCCCCATGAGATTTAGGATCTTCTCCTTGGTGTGCCTGTATCCAGTTCCTACACCACCTTGCCTGAGTTCCCTAACACTTCCCGACCGTGGTATTTCCCTTGCTTTTAAGCGAGCTAATGTATTGAGGTCATTTTTGTTATGGTTTATTTAGTGCATCTCAGGGTGTCCATAAAGTCTGGAACTATAGATAATTTTTCATATTGATGCTGTCCTAGATGATGTGTCTATATTAATCTATGTTTTCAGTCTTTAAGGACACATCTGTCTTCAGAAAGCAAGTTGTGATTCAACTCAGTCCACCCATCTACGGAGAACGCGTGCAAAATGCCTGCCATTTTGCCTGCCAAGGCATTACCTGCCAAGGTGGGTAATGCCTCCACCTTCCCACGTGTCACTGTAATAAATTGTTACTGTGGATTAATAGATAGACAAGGAAATGAGTCCCAGACCCTGTCCCGATGAAGCTCTACTGCTCTACACAAGGTAAGGAGCTGATATTTTCTCTTTCAAGGTTTGTGTCCTCTGAGCTCCCCCATTGTACGTTCTCTATTTTGTTGTGGTGTTTGTTCGGTCTCTGCCACCTAAGCATCGGTGTGGTGCGAGACCTGATCTGCTTTGCACTCCACTGAGTGCTTAACAGTGGGGTGCGTCCAGCATCTCCTCCCTCCATCTTTGATGAAGAGCATGACCATCTCCACAAAAGGAACGCCTTTCTTCCCCCTCTGTGGTTGCTGGTGGGACTGTTAACATGGGTGCTCTGCCCTCCATGACAACGGGAGGGGACACTTGAGCCAGCCTGGACCATCATACGGCAACGCAGTGGATGTTATTTCAGGTACCGCTTCTGTGCAACAGCCAAAGCTTAGAGCCTTAAAACTACCTCACTTTATATTCAGTCTGTTCTGTGGGCTCATAGGCCAGTCTTCTCCTCTAAGTGGTGTGGACTGGTGCCAACAGGTGTTCCCCCCGAGACCTCTTAGTCTCCTCACCTCTCAGTTCCTACCTCCTCAAGGCGATTTACATCCCTTAGGAATTCTCATGGCACCAGACTCCTTCCATCTTGCTGCCATTCATCTTCTCCCACCCAAATGTTGGGCCACACTGTTGCCATGGTGATATCTCTACTGCACAGATTTGATCGTGTCCCTGGCAGTACAGACTCTCGCAAAGTCTCCCCTTAGACCTCAGAGTCAAGTCCAATATGGTGGCGTAGCACGGGAAGAACCTACCTTGTGCTCATGCCTGTGGTCTCTTCCAATCTCACTCCCGACCACAGCTTCCCTCGCTTCCCCTGATCTTCGCCCACTCTGAAATTGCCCCAATTATCTAAGTGTAGGACACTTTCTTTAGAGACAGAGTTTTGGGGCTTCTGATCGATTCCTTTTTTGTCATCTCATCCGACCCCACTGAGATCACTGTAAGGCTGGTGCCCGGGATGGGAGGGCGGTTGGTAAGGTTGAGGGGGGAGATGGGAAGGAAACTGAAAGGTGAAGAGTCATCCAAGATAAAAATGCATTCACACTTGGACTCAAAAATTGCACTTCTAGTCACTTAATAGTAGCTCCAAAATGATTTCATTGCAACATATTCCCTCACAGCAAAAATTGGAAATAACCTAAATATCTTCCCAGAAAAGACTGATTAAAAAATATTTTGTACACTTATGCAATGAAAGATAATCCTAGGCCCCTGCTAGGTCCATATGTAATGACAGCACTAAGAGAAAAATTATCTTATTGAAGATCATGAAGACAGAGGGAGTCTAAGCACCTGGGAACATGGCTTACAAGAGACTGTTACTTTCTCTGCGTTGATTGGCATTGTATTTTTCATCAGAAATACTTATAAATACCATATAATTACATTTACATAATTTATAATTTATAAGATTGTATAAATATGTAATTTCTGGAACAAAGAGGTAGACCTCCATTTAGATGTATCAGCAAAATAAATTTAACTTCTGGGTTTGAGTGAGAAAACTTTCATCTTATAATAAAAATTCTCCATTTTCTCCCTGAGAGTGCTTTGTAGTTTCATTTTCTGCCTGCTTTCTGTTGCTAAGGTGCATGAAAAGTCTATGAAATACAATTAGCTATGTTTGAGGAGTTACTTTTATACTAAACTCTTGTTCTTACCCCCTTATAACTTCGTGGGGGAAAAATAGCCGTTGGCCTAAAATTTCTCTGTTTTCAAGCCAACAATGAATTTTATTTGGAAAGCTTAAGGGGGAAAACACTCAGCTCCTTTCAATTATTAATATTTAAAGCAATGTAGTTCTTAATGCACTGAGAGAGAAAAAGAACATTCAAACACTTTTTGTTTATGGGTAATCTGAAAAGGTTTCCATTGAATTGCCCTCAAGTTGGCATGGCTGCCGTTGGAATTTGTTTTTTTTTTTAACATTTTCTCTATTTGTACCCACATCCAGGTGAGTGAAGTGAGTAGCTGCCTTTGCACAGGGGCCTCGTGCCTTTGTGGCCTTTCTGTATAAACATCAAACTCCATGTGGATCCACACAGTCTCCTCATGGAACCAATTTCAAGAGGAAAAGTGAATGCTGCCCAACTGAAAGAAGAGAGAAGGGGGCAGGGGGAAAGAGAGACAGGGAAGGAGGGGGGGTGGGGAGAGAGAGAGAAGGAAGGTGAGAAGGAAAGAGAGAGGGAGGGAGAGGAGAACATTATATAAAAATATAGGAAATGCCTCACTGGTCTGCTGCCATAATTAAAGACAAACATAAAGGGGCGTCTGGGTGGCTCAGTCGGTTAAGCATCGGACTTCGGCTCAGGTCACGATCTCATGGTTTGTGGGTTTGAGCCCCATGTTGGGCTCTGTGCTGACAGCTCAGAGCCTGGACCCTGCTTTGGATTCTGTGTTTCCCTCTCTCTCTGTCCCTCCCTGCTCATGCTCATGCTCTGTCACTCTCTCTCAAAAATAAATAAATATTAAAAGAAATTTAAGAAAAAATAATTCAGAGCAAACATAAAAAAATGACTTTTCATAAGGAAAGACTTCTACTGAAGTCAATCTGTTAAACGTTCTGACTCTTGATTTCTGCTCAGGTCATGACCCCAGCGTCGTGGGACAGAGCCCCATGTGGGGCTTAGGGCTGAGTATGGAGCCTGCTTGAGATTCTCTTTCTCTCTCTCTCTCTCTGTCTCTCCCTCCCACTGCCTCTCAACACTCCCCCATTCTCTCTAAAATAAATAAATAAATACATACATACATACATACATACATAAATGCATACATATATAAAGATAAATAAAACTACTTCTAGTAGTGATTTCTGGAAGGAGCTGATTTAATTCTGGAGTGTAAACCCAGACAGTCAGGTTTTTCTTTAATGAAATGTTAGTGCCTGACTGAAGCTTTGATTGCCAGGCATGGCCTTCAGAGAGGGCTGTCTGGAACAAACACACTGCCAGGCACAGGACTAGATAAAGATCAGGGCAGTCCCCCTCCCCACCACCTTGATCCCCCAGGCTCCTCTGTTTTAGACATCTTGGCTGATTTCCATAACTGAAATTTTGGCCACTTGTTTTTTTGTCTTCCCATGCTTTAATTTTCTCTCTTATGATTTAAATTCACCAATAAAACATGAGTCTGGAGGCACCTGGGTGGCTCAGTCGGTTAAGCATCCGATTTCGGCTCAGGTCATGATCTCGCAGTTTGTGAGTTCGAGCTCCATGACGGGCTCTGTGCTGACAGCTCGGAGCCTGGACCCTGCTTCTGATTCTGTGTTTCCCCCGCTATCTGCCCCTCCCCTGTTTATGCTCTCTCTCTCAAAAATAAATAAGCATTATGGAGCACCTGGGTGGCTCAGTCGGTTAAGTGTCTGACTTCAGCTCAGGTCACGATCTCGCGGTCAGTGAGTTCGAGCCCCGCGTCAGGCTCTGGGCTGATGGCTCAGAGCCTGGAGCCTGATTCCGATTCTGTGCCTCCCTCTCTCTCTCTGACCCTCCCTCGTTCATGCTCTGTCTCTCTCTGTCTCAAAAATAAATAAAATTTTTAAAAAATTAATAAATAAATAAACATTAAAAATTTAAAAAACAACAACAACACGAGTCTGCAGAAACCCTAGACTTCCACCTTCCACACTGATCAAAGCAAACCCCCAGACCTACACTCTGTCTCTCTCCTACTCTCTACCCTCCCCCTCACTGTGTTGCCCCAGGTGTGTTGTGTAATTTCTGGGCCCCGTGAGTATTAAACTATTTCTTCCCCCAGCGTCTCCTGATGGTTGTTGCTGAGGGCATCTCACCATGGTAAAAACCACAAGGACTGTCCAGCCACAACCATGGTTGTCGATAGGCTGAGATCAGCACCCAAGTTCTAAGAGCTTGAATTCCATCTTCCAATTTATCCTTGAAGCTGTATATAATCTTTAAGATGAGTGCAAAGTAACTCCTTTGCAAGTAGCTCTGAAAGACTGAAACGAGCAAAGAACATCTAACTATGACTGCCACAGGTTATTCTTATATTTTAGGTGGAAAACAAATTAAATTCTACAGAACTGTACACAATACACAGAACAGTATTTACTATAGTAACAAACAAAACATATCCCAGAGCAGCAGTTTCTATGATATTGGAAAGGTTAAATGAAAAAAATCACTTAATCTCTTACATTATAAGATGCATAGTTGGCACAAACCTATAAAATGAAAATAGAAACTAAAAGAGAATTATTTAAGGCCTGTGCATGGGGAAGATAATCATTGGTAACTTCCTAGCTCCCAGGTACTTGTTTCAAACCATGAACTAGAAGAACATCTGAAGTGACTTTTATAATCCATTTTTTATTATCCAATTCAAGTGCTCCTCAAAGTACAATTAGAAAATTATGAGAATGGAATCAGACACCATTATAGAATAAAGCGGATACCAAACTTCTAATTTACAGACTTTCAGACTTTTAACCTTCTGCCCTTTTTATTGATCAAAATTTTTATTCTTCACTAATCCGTATGGACAAGCCATTGAGCTGCAATTTGTCATTGCTAAATACATCTGCAAATCCTTCTACCAGTTTCTTGTTGATGCACAGATGTAAGCCATGTGAATAACATCCGCTTTGAAGCGTTCTGAATTAAATGTATCTCTCGATAACTAATCGGTGTCTATACCTATATCTGCATCTGTATTTAGCGATTTCCCTGGACTTCTGCTTCCAGAAATATGGCACACCAACCATAACACAATTAGGTCTTGGATAAACTAAAATAAATACCCAATTTGAATGTATTCCGGAGCTCCTAGACGTAAGGCAAATATATTTAAAGAGCAAGAAGACATTTGAAATTTTAGGAAAACACATTCAGGCTGGGTTTGCCCTGAAAATATGTTGACCCCAGGTCTGGTTTTAGGAAATCAAGCCAGTAGCTGTGAAAGGTCTAGAACTAAACCTCATACTCTTTCTGTCAGACACAGCGGCACACCGTGGCCCCTCGGTGCTTCTGTGACTTAAGTTTAATCAACAGCGGGAAATTTTTATACCACCAACTGCAAAAAGAAACAAGCCGCCAGCGAGCCATAGTCAGTAGGGAACATTCCAAAATGAATAAACTCTATTTAAAGCCTTCAGATATCAAAATTACAACCATAATGTAAAGTGCTATGTGTAAAATATCTAAAAACTAAAATATGACATCAAATATTAAGCAACGGATCAGCATGCCACGGAGCTGCTCAAGGTGTCGAAAGACAAATGTGCCCTCAAGTTCATCAAGAAGATGGTGGGAACACAAATCCATGCCAAGAGGAAGAGAGAGGAAGCCATGAGGAAAGCGGCAACCAAGAAGGACTGAGCCCCCTCCCCTCTGTAATAAAGCCTTCTTGGAACTTGAAAATAAAAGAGGATAGGAGGATCACCTAACAAAACAATGCAAAGAATGACACCTTGGGTGCAAAAACAGAAGCCAAAAAAACAGAGAACAATGTCACCAAAGTGCCGAGAGAAAATAAACCTCGTCCTGGAACTCTCTATGCAGTTAACACTGCCTTTTATTAATGAAGGTGAAATACATTTCAGATTATCAAAACCTGGAAAAAAAATCACCACTTGCCAATCTTGATAAAGAGGGTTTAAAGGAATTTTTTCCGTAAATTTTCAGCTTTATTAAGATATAGTTGACCCGAAGGAATTACACGCATTCAAGGCATACAACTTGATGTGTTGGTATATGTATACACTATGAAGTGATCGACACAATCAACCTCATGAACATACCCATCACCTAAGTCAGTCACCATTTTATTTCTCTGGTTTTCTTTATCAATTGATTTTCACCATTCCTTACTCTATTTATAAAAAGTCTTCATTTGGACTCAGTTATATTATGATTTATTTGTTCATTAAGACTTTTTTTTTTTAGAGCAGTATAAAATTCAAAGCAAAATTGAAGGGAGGGAATAGAGGTTTCCCATATGCACCTTGCCCTCACACCTATGGAGCCCCTCCCATTATTAATATCCCCCACCGGAATGGTGTGTTTGTTACAATGGATTAATCCATGGTGACACATCATTATCACCCAAAGTCCATATTTGATTTTACAGTTCCCTCTCAGTGTTTTGCATTCTCTGGGTATAGACAAGTGTAAAATGACATTATCCATCATCATAGTATCATACATGGTATTTCTGCCACTCTAAAAATGCTCTGCATTCTGTATATTCATCCCTCATCCCCAACCTCTAGCCTCTAAAACACACTGATCTTCCTACCATCTCCATAGTTTTGACTTTCCCAGAATTTTATATAAAGCATACACGATGTAGCATTTTCAGACTGGTTTCTTTACTGGCAGGTGCTGTTAAGATTCCACCATGTCTTTTCATGCCTTGGTAGTCATTTCTTTTTAGTGCTAAATAATCTTCCCTTATCCACATGTACAACCATTTCTTTTATCCATGCACCTACTGAAGGACGTCTTGGTAGCTTCCAAGTTTTACCAATTATGAAAAAGGCAGCTATAAACATCTGCATCCAGGTTTTTGTGTGCATATAAATTTGCAACAAATTTGGGTAGGTACCCAGGAGCGCAATTTCTGGATTGTATGGTAAGAGTATGTTTCGTTTTGGAAGAAACCACCCAGTGGTTGTACCATTTTGTGTTTCCACCACCAGTGAATGAGCGTTCTGTTGCCCTCCATCTCTGCCAGCATTTGGTGTTGTCAGGGTTCTGGTTTTGGCCACGTAATAGGCGTATAGTGGTTCTCATTGTTTTAATATTAATTTTCCTAGTGAACTGTTACGTGGAGCATCTTTTCATATGCTTATTTTCTATCCCTATATCTCATTGGGTGAGATGCCTGTTAAGATCCCTGGCTCACTTTTAAATTGCGTTGTTTGCTTACTTACTGTTGGGTTCTAAAAGAGTCTCTCTTTTTTGTATATTTTGGATAATAGCCCTTTATCAGATGTGTCTTTTGTAAATATTTTCCTCCAAGTCTGTGGTTTGTCTTCTCGTTGTCTTAACAGTATCTTTCACAGGCCAGAAGTTTTTCATTTTAATGAAGACCAGCTTATCAGTTATGTCTTTCATTTGGCTAAATGAAATGCTGTTGGTGCCGTGTCTAAAAGGCCATCACCCCGGAGCACCTGGGTGGCTCAGTCAGTTGAGTCTGACTCTTGGTTTCTGCTCAGGTCATGACCTCGTGGTTAGTGAGTTCAAGTCCCACATCAGGCTCCGTGCTGACAGTGCAGAGCCTCCTTGGGATTCTCTCTATCTCCCTCTCTCTCTGCCCCTCCCCTGCTCATGCTCTCTCTCTCCTCTCAAAAATAAATTTAAACATTTTTAAAAGTTAAAAAATAAATAAATAAAAAGGCCATCACCCTAGCCAAGGTCATCAAGTTTTCTTCTGAGATGCTAAGAGAAAAGTTACCAGGTGTACTCACAACTGCAAAGAAAAAAATCTTTCCCTTCCCCCACCGTTACCAAATCCAGCCAGGGCACGCCCGGTGGTAGTCTGACATAAAGGCGGGAACCAATCAAGTTCTGCTGAGCGTTCAAATTTAAATGTCAGCCTATAACAACTCTGTAACCTCAAAAAAATCCCTAACTTGTTTGTGCCTGTCTATAAAAGAAGCTGTAAGATCCTTGCTCGGGGTCTCTTAGCGTCACCGGCAACGAGTGCGCGAAGGTCCAGGTTCGAACCGGCAATAAACGACCCTTGCCGCTTGGCTTTGACTTACAACTCTGGTGGTCTCTCATGGGGGGTTTCGCGACCTCGGGCATTACACTTCTATGTTATACTCTAGTTTTATAGATTTGCATTTTACATTTAAGTCTGTGATTCATTTTGAGTTCGTTTTTGTGAAGGGTGTAAGGTCTGGGTCTAGATTCATTTTTTTGCCTGTGGATGTCCACTTGTTCCATTTGTTGTCCATTTTGTGTCCATTGTGTTGTCTTTGCTCCTTTGGCAAAGATTAGTTGACTGTATTTATGAGGGTCTATTTCTAGACCCTCTGTTCTGTGCCACTGATCTATTTGTCAATTCTTGATTTGTCTCTTTGTCTATTTCTCTATCTGATCTACTTGTCTTTATCTTGATTATTGTAACTTTATAGTAAGTCTTGAAGTCAGGTGTCATCAGTCTTCCAAATATGTTCTTCTCTTTTAGTATTGTCTGGGCTATTCCGGGTCTTTTGCCTCTCCATATAAACTTAGAATCAGTTTGTCAGTACTCACAAAATAATATGGCTGGGAGCTTGGTTGGAATAACATGGAATCTGTAGGCCAGGTTGGGAAGCACCGGCCGATGGAGCCACATAAGACCTGCCTCTACCTGTTGCAGAGAGAGCCCTTTGGAACAAACAGACTGGGGACTAGACCAAAGGTGAGGACTGGGGCAAAGGTAGAGGGCTGCCTTAGGCTCTGGGGTGGTGGAAACAATGCCGGCAGGGAACGCCCTTGACCCTGGGGGCCTATGGCAGTCATGATCCTGGAAACCTCAGGGTTCCCTTGCTCAACATGCGTGGGCTTTTCTTCTCCCTATGTGCTCACTGTGAAGCTGAAGGTCCAGGCAGTGTGAGGGGGAGGTGCTAAGCCCACTCATGCATTTGTCTATTGGCTGGGCTCCCGGTCAAACCTGTGATTCGACCTCTGGTCTCACACGCAGAGCCGGGTGGGCACATAAATGGGTGGGGATGAGGGGCAGCGGGGTGGCCCTTCTGCATTGGGCAGAGTCACAGTACTATTCCCAGGTGATGAGGTTTGGGGGACAGACTGCAGGATTCATGGAGTCTGGAGCCGATGACCAAGAAAGAATTCTTAAGACGTCTTTGGTGCAAAAAAGTGATTTTATTAAAGCCCAGAGACAAGAAACTTGAGCACAAAGAGCTGCCCAGGGACCGTGAGAAACTGGTATTATACTATGGAGTTGGGGGAGGTCAAGACCAGGGGAAGTGTCCAGTGAGATTTTCATATGCTAGTGGAGGCCTAGCTATTGTCAAGCTAAGGTGGTTTTCCCTCTAACAAAGCATTAACATTAAGACAGTAGGGAGTTCCTGGAGAAAAGTTTTACTCTGCCGGCCTCAAGTATTTGTCAGGTTGCAGGGCTGACAGGTTATAAGGACATTTACTTCTATCTGCCATTTCCTTCTGCCTTTGTTTACCCCCAAATCCTGCCTTTTGTTTGTCCACAAAAGGAGATTTTTAAGCCCTCAGGACTTTGATCTCAATCAGTTAGCCATTTGTTTTTCCCCTTTCCTTTGTTCTTGGGCAGCCAGGAGTGCCCGAGGAATATCACACATATCCCTCCTGGGGCAGGGGGTGTTTGAGGCCTGTAAGCTTGTCTTCTACTCTCTCATCACTAGGTGCCTGGTCTAGGATGTTGGGAGGAGGGGGTGGCAGGCGTTTGGCGCTGAGGATGCTGAAACCACCCAGGTATCTGGGTTGCTGACCTCGGGAAACAACAGTGAGACAAGATCTGGAAGAGCTTACGAAGTGGCCACCGTCTCTGTTTTGAGGTGTGGGAAACACCATTCTAGAAAACATCCTACAACATAGGAGCAGACATCACCAATCATTCTTTTCACGGTGCTTGTGTCAATATGTAAATGAAACCCAGAATGAATCGCCTGTTGAAAAGCCGCTTCATTCTCCAAGGTTAATTCAGCTGTCGGTAGATGGATAACAAAGCAAGACTGGTTCTATCTTCACCTTTCCCCCTTTGGAGTTTTTTGTTGTTACCACGGCAACTTAGCCCACAAATTTGATGATAATTAAAAACTAATCAGGAGAGCATCTTCGCCTGCTGGAATTGGGAGATAAATCCTGAAAAGTCCAAAGGAAAGAAAAGTAGATACCAAGCCAGCAGCCAAAAGAAATAAAAACAGTCGGGCAACTTGCCGCATTAGGGAAACGTATTAATAAGACTTAGTTGTTCAAGGACTCACTAAGTTAATGCCGCAAAAATAAATGCTTGTCAACCACAATATGAATTAAGAAAATGTTTTTACTCGACTCAAAAATATTGTCTGAGGTTCGGGATGTGGCACATTTTTTATTTACAAAAGTAAGAGGTCAGTATGCCATTAATTAATCTCTTGAAAGATATAGACATGGGAAGCTGGGTGGCTCAGTTGGTTAAGTACCTGACTTTCGATTTCAGCTCACTGGTTCGTGAGTTCGAGCCCTGTGTTGAGCTCCATACTGATAGTACGGAACTTGCTTGGGATTCTCTCTCTCTCTGCCCCGTCCCCACTCATGCTCTCTCTACAAACAAACAAATAAACAAACAAACTTAAAAAACAAAAGAAAGATATAGATGAGTAGGTTGTAACCAAGGAAAAGTCCACATTCACTCTTGTTACTTTTTTTTAAATTTTTTTTCAGTGTTTATTTATTTTTGAGAGACACAGCGTGAGTAGGAAAGGGCAGAGGGAGAGGGAGACACAGAAATTCAAAGCAGGCTCCAGCCTCTGAGCTGTCAGCACAGAGCCTGACGCGGGGCTCGAACCCACGCGGGGTGAGATCATGACCTGAGCAGAAGTCAGAGGCCCAACCGACTGAGCCACCCAGGCGCCCCCTTGTTACTCTTAATATCCAACTACTGTAGTGACTCAAGCCCCTTGTCTAAGAAAAAAAAAAAAAAAGGAAACAAACCAAAACCCACACTTAACAATTTCTGGTGTGTGTGTGTGTGTATGTGTTGCATATAAATATACATCAGGACTTCATAACCTCACGCTGTCGATATTTGGGGCTGGATCATTCTTTGCTCTGGACTGCTGTCCTGTGGGATGTTTGGCAACACCATGGCCTCTACCCTGGAGACAGTAGCGGCATGCTCCTTCTAGAGCTGTGCCAACACAACTGCCTGCAGATCTCATCCACTGAGACTACAGCCCTAGAACAATCTCCTTGACCTCTTTTCGCTCGTCCTCTGCTCACACTTCAGTGGGGATGGGTTCCCTGCAAAAAGGTGTGGGTTTCCCCTCACGGCTGAGATGGTCACAGGCCAGGGAAAACGTCCCAAGACCATGCCACGGGGGCATCACATCTCATAACGGCATATTTAAGAACTTTAAAACTCACCTGAAAGTTGGGGCCGTGTAGCCTCACACCATGTCTTGTATGTACCACGGGAGCTGGAAGTTGTCCTCACTGGACCGAGTTGGCTGTGATCTGCTGGGAATGAAGACTAACAGAGATTCTTCCTATGGAGAACCAGAGCTTACTTTTCGAAATTCAGCCAGCCTCTAGGAGACTGCTGATGAGAATATGAATTGGTACAACTTCTCCGAAGGGTAATTTGGAAATACATGTGTCACAACTGCAAGTGCGTAAGCCCTTCGATCTACCAATTCCATAGAGCATTCTCTTAATATTCTTGCACACATGTAAAACAATGTATGTACGAAGGTTCTCAATAAAGCATTGATTTGCTTGTGACAGCACAATGTGAGAGCCAACCTACATAGTCTCAGCAGGACTGCTTAAGTAAACAGATTATATCCATAAAACATAAAAGTAACGAAATCACAGTTCATTGTATACCTGTTTATACTGTATGAATTTTAACATAAAGCAAATTCATCACCTGTGTCGCTTTTTCGCTTTCATTTTTGTTTCTCTTGTTTTGTTATGCCTGTTTTACTTATTTGTTTGCTGCAATTGGGAAGTTCTTTCCATATTCTGTTACCAGTCGTTGATCAGGAATACATTTTGGAAATATTTTCTCCCAGTCCGTGGCCCTTTGTGCTTTTTATTTCATAAAACTCAGAGACCAGAGGTGTTTAGTTGGTTGAACCAATGTTGTTCCTTTAATGGCTCATCCATATTGTGTTCCTGAGAAGAAATCTTTAACCCAAAGTCATCAAAATTCTTAAAAAAAAAATTTTTTTATGTTTATTTATTTTTGAGACAGACCCCAAGTCAGAGAGGGAGGCACAGAATCCAAAGCAGACTCCAGGCTCTGAGCTGTGGGGCTCGAGTCCATGAACCGTGAGATCATGACCTGAGCTAAAGTCAGACGCTTAACCGACTGAGCCACCCAGGCACCTCAAGTCATCAAAATTCGATTCCATATTTTAATAAATTTTATAATTTCAGGTTTTACATTGAGGCCCCTGATCCAATTTTAGTTCATTTTTATGTAGCGTAAGGCATGAATACCCACTGATTCTTTACTGCATCCATACTGTTTGCATCATATTTTGCAGCGATTGATTTTGGGATTGCAATATGCATCCTTGATTCTTCAAAGACTACTTAGAGTCCTACTCAAAGGACCCTCACAAATAATACTTTCACTTTTTGTAAATATAATAATCTGGGACCAATAGACTTTCATTTTAGCATGCCTGAATTTTTATGCTTCAGTTGCCATATACATTACATGTTCATATCAGATAAACTTCAAATACAATGTCATAGTTGTTGCTCTTATAGTTACGTGTTTTAAGGAAGTAGAGTGAAAAATTGATAATTTTACATGTGTCATGTTCCCATGTTCAGTGTTATTCATATTTTCTGGAACATTCAGGTTTTTATCTGGTTTTGCTTTTCTTTAGCCTGATGAAATGCCCTTTAGCTTTTCTTAGAATGTGGTTCTCCCGTTCATCAATTTGAATGAGATATAAGCCGCTTTTCGTATCTTTACTCCTCTGCATGGTATGCATAATTTTTTTCTGTCTACTTTCTATAGTTTACTTTAATCTTCATCAGTTTACCTATTTTGCCTCCAAGGTGATTAGTTTCCTTTTATTTATTCTGCTTGGGGACTGCTTTGCGTCTTGAAAGTATAAATTTTGTATTTCACAAAAATAAGTTATTACTTCCCCGATTTTATTTTCTACTTCAGTTTTTCTTCTCTTTCTGGAGCTGCAATGTTATCTACCTTGGACTGCTTGCCATTGTCACATGGATCACTGTGGCTTTATTTATTTATTTTTGTTCAAACTTTTATCCATCTTTCTGTCTTCAAGTTAAATGATTTCTATTGATCCATCTCAAAGTTAATGGACTTTCTATTAATTCTCCTCCCAATCTGTTGTTAAGCCCATCTAGTGACTTTACTTCAGTTTTTGGTATTATTTGCCTCTCTAATTTCATTAGATTTTTCACGCTTTATCTTTCCCTACTGAAATTTCATATTTGTTTCCTTATCGAGAGTATATTTTTCTTCAATTCTTTGAATATTTTCCTTTAATTCTTTGAACACAATGGAAATAACCATAATAAACTTTCAGTGTCTCCACATTGATTTCCTATATGTTCATTCATTAAAATACATTTTCTTTATGTCCTTGAGTGTAGTTATAATATATGTCTTAAAATTTGTATTCGTTCAGGGGCCCCTGGGTGGCTCAGTCGGTTAAGCATCCAACTCTTAATTTCAGTTCAGGTCATGATCTCTCTCTCTCTCTTTCTCTCTCTCCCCAAAAATAAATAAATCTAAAATTTAAAAAAAATTGAATTCATCAATTTCAATGTCTGGGCCATGTCTAGTTTATTCTCCATCGACTGCCTTTTCTCTTTCCTATGAATTACTTTTTTCTTTTATTATTTGTGTATTAGTTTTGAATCAGACCCCAGATATTGTGAATGATAGCTTGGGGAGATTGGATTCTGTTATATTCCTCTAAAGATTATTGATTTTATTTTCTCCTTAACAAGATTTTACCTCAGCTGGACTCAAACTCACTTCTGTCTCCCCTATAATTGTCAGAAACTAATATCTACTAAGTTCCTTTAGCATTTTCTGGGTTACTTGGAGTCTATTCTATACAAGTTCAGTTAAGGGGACAACCAATGATTTGGTCAGATATTAGACAGAATTTGTTATTAACCCCCTCTTTGGCTAGCTTCTGTGTAGAATTTATCTTCTCACTTTCCAAATTTTGTGGTCTCCTCTTACTCTGTGCTCTGATTTCTCAACCAGTAAAACTGTAGGTTTTTACTAGGACTTTAACACTCCACATGGGAACCACTCTGGTCTTCCTTTAGACAATACACTACAAACTGGAAACTTATCCAGTATTATTATCTTCTTTGAAATGTCAGCTTCCTTCCTACTTGCTTTAGATTGTTCTTCCTTTAGATTTTTTCATTTTTTTCACTAAGAGTTTATCATTTTGTTTGAGGGTGAGTTAGTCAAATATCAGCTACTCTGTTATTATCTGAGACAAAAATCTTTATGGCATTTTATTTTTTATGGAAGAATATTCTACTACCAAGTGTATTAAAATAGTTTATTTCAAAAAAGATAGTAAAGGAAGAGCAAATTGATTATTTCCCAGGGACAAATAATGTAGTAGTAGATTGCAATGATAATTTTGTAAACAGAATCGACTTTTTGTTCATCTAAATTTACTTCTGTGAAACATGACTCATGAATATTCCAAGTGTGTTTTGGGGTTTTTTTTTGGGGGGGGGGTGGAAAATGGGTCTGTACTTCTTAAAAGTATATAGAGTGAGGGGCTAATGCTAGGAAATGATACAGTGACTGGAATAAGAATGAAGGTAAGTTCTTCAATAAATTCAAGAAAAGAGAATTAAAGAAAACAATTTTATTTATTTCAGCCCTCCTTTGAATTTCTCATTCTGCATAAGCAATCACATAGAAAATTAATTTAATACATGATTAAAATTTTGAAATGTTTCTAATTGTTTTGTTCTTCACTGACTCCTTAAATGCTTTATGATAATAAAATTCATGGTTATAACTATCATTACTATGCATAAGATGAAAATAGGTGGGGTTTTTTGTGCTGTCCAGAAATTGCATACTGTATTCCTAATCCACCTAAGGCAGTTATTAGAAATATGCCTGTACATTGTCAAAGTGTGTCTGCCTTGATATGACAGTAATTATTCTTCTCTCCTGTGACATAAGTTTTAAGTTTAGTCAATGGAATTTAAATGTAATAACTTCCAGATTCCCCCTATTCGATTAATACTTGGAAATATTTAAATTTATAAAGCAGAAAAAATTACCATTTCTTTTGGGAGGATGACAAATTCTTTTGACTTACCAAAATATAAAATCATGGTTAGGGCATACATTTTGTCTCAGAGAAAGAATATATGTGGTATATTGTAGTCAATTTCTATTTATATAAAATTCTTTTTTAAAAAAATCAGGGGATGCATCATGGCATTTTGTATTCACAATGATGTTTGTAAGGCCAAGGCCCTGCAAAACCTTGACTCTTGGGTAAATCAGCATTTCTCAACCTGCCAGTTCCCTCAGGGTCTCAATTAAATAAGATCTACTGAAAATGGGGCTCAGACATAAATATTTTTACATTTTTCCATGAGGGTGATATGCAGACAAGACTGATAATTACCGAAAAAGTTCAACAAATAGAGATGCGTATTATACCTTGATTGTTAAGGTGTTTTTTCTGATAATCTTCATATGATGTATGTAGCAACTATTCATCAGAAATGTAATCCCAACTCACTCTGAAAAAGTTTGCATTTGAAACTTATTTGTTTGACAGAATTAAGAAAATAACATTCAAAATTCAAGATTTAATATAGAATAATGGGGTAAAACTAGAATTCTTGAAGATATACAAGGGAATAAATGTAATCTCATTGAATCCTTCCAATAACATTATGAAGTGAATGACATTATTATTGCCGTTTCACAGGTGAGAAAACCAAGGCACCAAGTAGTAAAGTAAGTTGCCCAAAGCCACAGGGTAAGAAGGAGCTGAAAATGAACACAGACAGTCTGGCTTCAGAATCCCTGCTCCTACACTTACATCTATACTTTTCTATACTTATAGCAACATTTTTCAGTGAAAAATAATCTTCCTGGAACATCCATTCCAAAGATACCTCTCTTCTCTCTGAGCCTTATGACTCCTGAGTTGTTTTCTATCCCTACCTTTTAAGGAAACCAAGAGGAAAAGTTTTTACTTTTTTTACTCAAAGACAGTGTCCCTAAAGTCATGGTTCTTCTCATTTCTATATTATGGTCTTTACCTATTTACCATGTGCACACGGTTCACCAAGAGCTCCTTGAAACACTTTCTACTCTTGGCCAACATGAATGTGGCAAATGCTTCAGGTCCCCACCTATGTTCCCTCAGTCCCCCTAGAACATACCCACAGCTTTGGAGGAGTATTCAGAGTTTCTAAATACACCTCTGGTGTCATTCCTTATGGACCCATATCTTCTGCCTAAGGGCATTCCATGGGCACGGGAGCATCTAGATGTGCATAAAAGATGGGTGAGAAGTGACAGGTAGCATATGTTCCATAAAGCAATTCCCTGCCATCAAGTGATGGAGAAAAGTAGATAAGGACCCCAATGTCCTTGCTCCTCAGTGGGATAGTTTGGGTTGTGTGTTATAAGCTCTCTCAGATGTTGCCCAATGATATCCATCTGTTCTGTGGCCAGTAGTCATCAGCCGCTCATTAACTCCCCCCTTATTGGCTAACCTCCCTTTCCAGCATACTTTCCCTATGCCTTTTTGTGTTTCCTTGGATCTCCTTCAGATAAATTGCATGCACCAAATTCTTGATTCAGGGTCATCTCTTGGGAAAACTCAAACCAAGAGGATGATAGAGCGTTCTTCAACCTCTCTCCTCAGGCTCCATTTTGTTTTTTGCTCCACCTCCTAAGGAAGATCCACATCCTCTGTTCATCACTTAGAGAATGGTATTCTCAGGATGCTACATGGATTCTACTCTCATCTCACTTCCAGAGGATCTCATCTTTTCCAGATCTTTTTTTTTTTTAATATTTTTATTTATTTTTGAGAGACAGAGAGAGACAAAGCATGAGCAGGGAGGGTCAGAGAGAGAGGAAACACAGAATCCAAAGCAGGTTCCAGGCCCCAAGCTATCAGCACAGAGCCCTATGCGGGGCTCAAACTCACGAACTGTGAGATCATGACCTGAGCCAAAGTTGGAAGCCGGATGCTTAGCCAACTGAACCACCCAGGCTCCCCATCGTTTTTTCCAGATCTTAAATTGCCATCTTTGTATTGATTGTTCCAAAATCATTAACTGTAGCTCACATACTTCTGTCATATTCTATATACTGTTTTTATTCCACAGTATTTATCACACATCTACTCTTCTGCTAGCACCATTTCAGGCCATGAGTATAAGCTCTTCAAACACAGATCCTACTCAAGGAGCTCACATCCTGGTTGGGAGAGATAAAACACGGACGGACAAAGTGTAACTGACACGATTAGTGAGCATAATGGAAATAAAATGGAAATTGTGTTAGAGATTCATGAAGACGAAGGAGAGCTTTAGCAAAGTTGGCCTGGGAAGGCCTTCTGCATACTGAACCCTAGAGATGAAACCTGAGTTCACACCTCCCCACTGAACTCCCTCATCAGGTGTCAGATTGCCTTCTTGAGAGCTCTGTGTCTGTCTGATTTGGAGGCTGCATTTTGCCCCAGTGACCTCACTTCTCTGAGGAATCCAAGAAGAGTTGTTAATCTTTCAGATTGGTCAGCTTCTCACTTATTGTTAGGGAGTAGTGACTTTCAACTTCATTACATACCAGACTAGAGACCAAAAATCTCCTATTCAGCTTTGACTTGTATGCTACGTCATAGACTCCTCTTTGTGTAAGTAAAGGAAGGCAATTTATTATATGGACTCATTGTGTTTTTGAATATTGTTATTAAAGAGCCATGAGATACATATACAGGTTTCTTGGTTGTTTTTATTTTATTTTCTAGTATCCTGTATATGATTAAAAAAAACTATGCAATTTAGTATTTATCAGTTTTGGTATTGAATATATGTTCTGTTGAGCCCTGTATTATGCTTATAGCTGACACTGAAGAGTAACTCATAGGATGGTATCCAGTATCATATTATAAAAAATATATAAATTACCTTTATCTTTTTTAGAGTCTTTATATACCTAGAGTCCCATAGCAGAAATGGAAGGTAAAAAATCAGGGTCCCTTGGGGCAAATGGGTGGCTCGGTTGTTTGAATGTCAGACTTCGGCTCAGGTCATGATCTCGCAGTTCGTGAGTTCGAGCCCCACGTCAGGCTCTGTGCTGACAGCTTGGAGCCTGGAGCCTGCTTCAGATTCTGTGTCCCCCTCTCTCTCCGCCCCACCCCTGCTTGTGCTCTGTCTCTCTGTCTTTCAAAAATGAATAAACATAAAAAAAAATGTTTAAATCTGGGTCCGTTTTGAAACTTGATTCTCTTTAAAATGCAGACTTTCTTCAAATTAGGCACCAAGTTAATAATCAGATATATTGATGAATAACTCTATGTTAATTTTAGAAAGAGGCTTAGCAAAGGAGGGCATTTCTTTAGGGAAATATTATATCTTTATGGATAGTGCCATGGTAGAGCCCGGTGTCCAAGAAAAGGGGAGAATTTTCCATACCGGGCCACTCTCAACTGTGGATTTAATTCAAGTCAAAAAAACTTCTCTGAAAAGGAAGTTCCCAATTGTACTGTCTCTTTAAAAGTTTTTGTCACATGTGACCACAACCTGAGTTGAAGTAATGTATCCAAAACACAAATGGTTTAAAAAGTTAAAAAAGAGAATCTTTGGTACAATATATAAAGAAATCAGAATAATGATTTATTTAGAGCCTCTTAAAAGTGATGGCCATATGTGGGTACATAATTGTTGACCTCCCCTAAAACATCTTTGTACTTAAAAGACAAGATGCAAATCAATGTGCTCATTTTCAACCACCTCACTTTGCTATCTCTTTTCCTTGATTTTCTCCTTCTCTCTCGCTCTCTCTCACACACACACACACACACACACTAGAAAATCTAATCAAATTCATCTCCTTGTACGTCTTATATTAATTGTTCAAAAGTGGTAAAAAAAAGTTTATGTGGTGATCACTGAGTTATTTAGATAAAAATAAACATTTTCTAATTATATTGTGTTAAATTTAATTAAATTTATTTAATAATCTGATTTAATTATTTTGTGTCACTGTATAACTGACTGTACAAGACAAATGCAATGCATTGATCACCTGAAGTTCTTAATTTGATCCTTCATATGATGAATACATATGAAATATGACTTTTAAAATATTTAGGCTTGCATCATCCAAAAAAATTCAGACATGTTTATTTAAATTTTTAATGTTTTAATTTTTAATAAAAATATTGAAATATCTGCGACTATAGGAAGTTTAGGGTGAAATTCTTTATATTTATTAAAATTACAAAATTTTATATCACACAAATATTTCACTAAAATATATTAAAGGATAAAATTATCTTTCTGGTTGATGCTACCCTTTAATGAATATGCCACAAACTCTGTAAATGCAATTTAATATGCAAAACAAAAAATAGAATATTTGTTCACTTACATGTATCAACATTTTTATCTCAGACTATTTTTTGTATTTAGCTATATTTTGATTTCATTTTGGGCTATAAAGTCAGTTGTAATACCACTTAAAAAGAAACACACCATAAAATAACAATTGTTAGAGCACAAGCATTTAATAACTAAGAAAAGTTTCTGTGGAAATGCATATATTACTAAACCGAATACTTCTTTAGGTTCATGATGTGGACTTGTTGGTGAGTTATTATTTATCACTGGGGAACACATCCAGAAAATTTCTCCTTAGTGACTTTTTCCTCACTAATTAATTACAGAGCTAAATGCTGATGCAGTTGGAATATTTCCTGCTTCCATATTTTTCCCCAAGGGTAGCTTACCGATACTTACAGTGTAATCATTCATTTAAATAGCTCGTATCACAAAATTCAAAATCAGACAGGACACACTGAGCTGCTCATCCTTGATAGCTTGGTTGATTGATTGACACACGAAGTATGTGTCTTCAGAAAGGCTTTGAGGAAGTTCACACAAGATACATGGTGTAGTAAGGTTAAAGTATGATTGAGGGGCACCTGGGTGGCTTAGTCAGTTGAGCGTCTGACTCTTGATTTTGGCTCAGGTCAAGATCCCAAGGTCATGGGATTGAGCTCCACTTGGGGCTCCACACTGAGTGTAGAGTCTGTTTGGGATTCTCTCTCTCTCTCCTTCTGCCCCTCCTCCCCACTCACATGTGTGCCCTCTATAAATAAATAAATAAATAAATAAATAAATAAATAAATAAACTTAAAAAAAAAACAAAAACTCAGCCAGATCTGGGCAGCGGGCTATTCTATCTCTTGTGTGTCCTTATGAGTCCCTCAGTCACACAGTATTAGTTAAACACCCATACTCTTTGAGGAAAAAAAAAAAAAAAAAGATTTATTGAAGTGAACCCAATCATCCAATCCATCTAGCTACATCGTGCTGAATGTTCTGGAATTTTAACTGTGGGCATTATGACCACCTGTGGGTCTGCACTGGGGGCAGCTTTGCATCTGGCGGACGTTTCACATGAGACCTCCTAACCATTCTTTTGGTATAACTCTTTATAGACTGTGGCGTTGCTTTTGAAAGTGAAGATGCTGTCTTCCTCATCACAAGGTCACAGAGAAGACAAAAGAAATGCCATCTGTGATACTATTATTGTGGGGGCTTGAAAAATGCCAACAGATATGCTTAAAAACTCTCTGGTGTCAGACAAGCTCATGCTGGGCCTCCAAGATAAGTGCCCATAAACACTGTAAACAACACAGGAGAAAGCCCACAGCTTGGGGCCAGCCCACTAGGTTATTCACTCTCTCACAGAGATTCAAATGGGGCTTAATCTAGGGTAATTTATGGCTACATACAACTCCTTGATTTGTCCTATTTGATAGCATAGAATCAATGAAATTATAATCAGAAATTGTGTGTGTGTGTGTGTGTGTGTGTGTGTGTGTGTGTGTTTTAAATAAAAGTTTCTGTTACTTCGGCAAACTTGCTTCCTAAGTGTGTAGTTTTATGCCAGATCTCAAAAGAGACACAATGAAAATTTTCACAGGCTACACATTGCCCATCTTAAATCAGTGGCTGCCCTTTCCTTTTTCCAAAGCTGATAACATGAGTGGAACCCAGAATCCTTCGTTAGACCTCTGGGTTTTCCCCACATTCTGTTCTGTTACTTCATCCTTGTAGACCCACCAGTCAATGGTTACCAGGTGCTTAGAATGTGCTAAACCAGTGCTGCCCCCCAAGCCATAAAACCTACCAGTACCCAACCCGAAGTAGGTGCTCATGGACCTCCAGGTCCATCAGGGATAAACTGTCTAAACAAGGAAGTAAATAAATAAATAGGGAAATAGTTAGAAACTATGATGTGTGTCATAAAAGCAGTAAATAGCTCTGAGACAGAGAATACAAGAGTGGGAGCCGTGGTGTGGAGTGAGCCACACAAGCCCCTTGCAGGTTGGGCTCCAGGCTGGGCTGCGTGTTCCCCAAAAGAGAAGGAAGCCAGAGGATGATCTCAAGGGTTCAAGAAAGAAAAGTGACTTCTATGATTCTGGGCTGGCAGCCTCTGACTCCTTCCCTCACACTGTGGCTGTGAAACCTGGGATCCCAGGCAGTAGGAGTGAACAAATATCAACAGTTACCTCCCTTTTATCTGCATTTACAGTGCACTCGTTACCTCCACGCATGCTCCAACCTGCTGTTTGTCTCTATTCTGGAAGAATTCACGGAGTCTGACCCAGGACCCATTTTACCTTTTAAGTCTTTTCTAATGTGATGCCTCAGAGGACCCCATTCATGAGTTCACCTAATGCAGGAGATATGCTGAAAAGACTTCAGTCCAACCTCCCCCTAAGTCAATGACACAGGAGCACCACAAGCTGGACTATGAAGGGAAGCAGTCCAAAGACCATTGTCATGTCCAATGCTAGCATAACAAACCAGTGCATGGCCTGGGGCCATTCCGGAGATACTGCTCTATGGATGAAGATATATCATTGGTAACTGAGGATAAGCCACAGTGTGGCTTCGAATCACAGGTGATCTAGGGTCATCAGTTTGGCTGTTAACTCATACCTTGTCCTGAAATTTTAAGTGTGATATACACTCACCCCCGTCACTGGTGGTGGTTATATTTTTACCATGAGTTTGTGTTATAGGAGGCATAATGGCCTTCAAAGATGTCCATGTCCTGATGCCTGGATCCTGAGAATGTCCCCTTACGTGGCAAACTGGGGACCTAGCAGATGTGATTATGTTAAGGACCTTGAGATGGGGATATAATCCTGGATTTCCCAACTGGACCCCATCTAATCCAATGAGTCCGTGAAAATAGAGAGCCTTTCATGGCTGTGGTTGGAGAATTATGTGACCAAAGGAAACAGGTCATGAAGATACGGTGTTGTAGGCTTTGGAGATGGAGAGACGGAATTTTGTATTTTTTTCATGAGGCAGTTAGTCAGGTCCCCAAAAGAGGGGACACGGGAAGATGCAGGGAAACAAAGTTTGTTCCACTCACAGATCCCGGAGAGACAGAGTCACTGAGCTCTGTTAGGGGCCACGTGCAGGGAGTACCAAGGGAACAGACTCAGCCCAACTGGTGGGGATCCCAGAGGGAGGACCCTTAGGTAAATGCCTTCACTGGGGTCAGCGTGAAGTACGCCAAGCATAAGAGGATTTCCTGGTGTCTGGGAACAGTCACCAGGTCACAGGAGAAGGCAAAAGAGAATTTGAGGCAGGAGCCACTCTTACCACCTGGGAGCGCTGGTCACCTGGGAGGAGAATTCATAGTCTGTTTGTGGCGATACTGGGGCAGCAATAAAATATGGAATTTTACAAATTATAATACAATGGACCTTGTGGGGCCACCATACCAATGATGCTGGTTAAGATGGATAACACTTGTCACTTGGGTTGTGGAGATGTTAAAGGTGATGGGGACAGCGTGACTCAGTCCCTGAAAGGCAAACTTTATTGAAGGTGACAAGTAGGAAGAGTCCTCTCAGGCACATGATGAGGGTTTGAACCTACTTTACACTTTGTGGGAAAAAGCCCCAAGAAGAGGTCAGGTTCCTCTGGATTAAGAGAATCTGTGGAAGATTTGGTTCGTCATGAAAGACCTTTACCTGTTGGCCTATTCCTCGTCGTTAGGTCCGCACCTGCCCAGAGCTGTTAATGTATATGCAGCAGGAGGTGCCCTGAATGGCACAAAACTCTCCTTCCCTCACTAATAAGTAGTCAAGAGCCAGTCTGTTACCCATGACTGGGTGGCTCCTGGGGACCCTGGCAAGGGTGGAAGCCATTTATAGAACCCCTCTGGGCCTTACCTTTGTCAGTTCTAAGGTGGGCATAATAGGCAGTGTCTCCCTTCTATTTTTACCATAAGAATTAAACCAGCTGATATTAGAATAGTATCAGAATAATAGTGGGCATAGAGTTAGGACCAGTCGACCAGTGTTGCCATTTCCGTTTTTCTCCTGGAAATTACAGCTCCCGGCAAGTATCTCGAAGGGAAAACTTTGGAAGAAAAACATAAGCAGCCAATTAAAAGGCATTGATTTAGATGCACACCACTTAGGGACAGAAAGAGCCTTGGGTACTATGTGATCCAAATTCCTCATTTTCTGAAACAAGGAGAAAAGTACTTGTTTTGTACTGAATGCCCTCAGTGAGTTAGCAGCACGGCCTGGCTAAAGTCAAGAATGGAACGGAGTGCTGGATCAATGCGCTTTCTATGGCAATGTGACCTCTCTGTGTAGACTCTTCTGTCAGAATCCAAGTGGCGAATTTATTTGAAAACCACCAAAGAAAGTCAAGAGAATAGACCAAGTTGGCAAAATGTACATTCTAGAAGGATATTTTTGTTTATTTTTCTCTCCTATAACTCACTTTTTTTTTATTTTTAGTTTTCTGCCTGTGTTGGAAAGCAGGAAGAATTACTTATTATCAACTGTTGCACATTGTAAAGAGGCACTAACTTGTTTATAAAAAATCTCATAAATCTCAGCCTAGATACAGAAGGATCATCTAAGTTAGTTATCATCAAAATTTTTACCCTCCATGGCATTCCCACTTGTGACAGGTCTGTAAATGCCATGGGACGGAGACTCTCTTGTCACGCATTGGGTTCAATGGATCTTTGAACTCTTCAGATAAGAAAGGCTTTTTAAAAAAAAAATCTCTCAGACACCAGGACACACACAAAGACAATTATGCTGAGAACACAGTTAGAATTGGACGGTCTGGTTCTCATGCTGGCCACTTACCAAGAGTGTTCTAAATAGAATGGGCAAGTAGTTACATGATGAGGATTCAGAGATGTATCAGAATTGCCCTTTAAAAGCCAGAGATTTCCGTTTGCCTTTAAGGACATAAAAATTTGCTTCCTGGGTACCTAGAAGCAGAGGACAGGAGGGAGGGAGGGCGTGTGTGCAGAGATGGCTTTCCTGAGTAGGATTACCCTGGTAAGCTGGGGTTGAATGAAAACGTATCTCTTACCCCAGACACACAAATCCCCAATGTTAAATTCCATCATTTCCAGGGCACAATACTTCTGTCCTTCCCAGGCCCTTGCTAAGGTGTTAAATGGCATCTGTGTACACATTGTCCTGTCTGTCTGTTCCTCTCTCCTCGGCCAAACTTGGCTCAACCCCTTTTTGTTTGGTTGGCTTGGTTCATTCCTACTTGTTTCCTAACATCAAGTTCAACTATACGTCCTGCAAGACACCTCTGTTGACCCTTACTGGAGCGGGTTAGGGAGCCTCCTGTGTGAGACCCTGCTCAAGTGCTGTCACGGCAACTGTTAGGTTGTGTCTTCATTGTCTTCTTATTCTTCTCTGCCTCCGAGCGGTGAGCTCCTAGAACACAGAAGCTGAGACTTCCATTTTTATCTCCCTGGCACAGAACACACATCCTGGAGCAAAATGGATCTCCAATTGATGTTTGGAGAAGCCTTTAATCAATGAAACTCCAGCCCTCCCTGTTCTCTGCCACCATCAGGGCATATGCTGGCTTTCATAGCAACCTTTTATTATCCACTCAGGAGAAAATATCAGAATTGGAGTGAGGGAGTGTCACGTTCTAAGGATCACACTCAATACGCTGCAATGTATAATAAACAAAGGGCTGTTATTGGATGATTCTAACTAGTAGGAAGTGGCCTAAAAAACATCTCATGCCAGATTATAATTTACAAGTATTGTCCCAATCTGGAGTTGATTAACCGGCACCCATGGGTCAGGAGGAAGAAAGTTCTGTAGAAAAGATATGTCCTCAAAACACATGAAGACAGGAACATAACCTGGGCTCACATGAATGACTAACAGCTACATCTGTATCACTGAAACCCGATGTTTCCAACATTGTCCATGTTGAACACAGGGATAGCTAGAAGGGGTGAGAGAAGAAACCCAAGTTAAATGTTACAGTAAGGCAAGAGCATCCGACTAAAGCAAATATATGCAGACCCCCTTCAAGGGAGGCTAAGTATCAGAAAGGGGAAAGGTATAGTAAATTCAAGAACCACTTACTGCTTCCATCAAATAAGTGTCCGAATCATTTGAGAGCCACATCTGCCCTGTTTTCTTGCTGAATTAGAAAGCTAGCACTCTTTACTTACATTGTAAACACAGATTACAGTCCTAGTTCACAGAGCTACAGTAGAAGCTGAAGTAAAATAACGTGAAGAATTAACATCAAGAGAAATTTTACAAGATTAAATCCAAGTTAAAAAGAAACATTGGGGTGCCTGGGTGGCTCAGTCAGTTGAGCATCTGACTTTGGCTCAGGTCATGATCTTGCAGTTCATGTGTTCGAGCCCTGCGTCGGGCTCTGTGCTGACAGCTCAGAGCCTGGAGCCTGCTTCAGATTCTGTATCTCCTCCTCTCTCTGCCCCTCCCAACTTCATGCTCTGTCTCTCTCTGTCTCAAAAATAAACATTAAAATTTTTTTTTCAACGTTTATTTATTTTTGGGACAGAGAGAGACAGAGCATGAATGGGGGAGGGGCAGAGAGAGAGGGAGACACAGAATCGGAAACAGGTTCCAGGCTCTGAGCCATCAGCCCAGAGCCTGACGCGGGGCTCGAACTCACGGACCGCGAGATCGTGACCTGGCTGAAGTCGGACGCTCAACCGACTGCGCCACCCAGGCACCCCTAAAATTTTTTTAATAAACAAATAAAAATTAAAAGAAGCAACATTACATCTTTGTACCATGGTTATTCAAGTGAAATTTTTACATTTTCCTTTGAGTGCACCAAATGAACACACATGTGCAAGGATCCATCCTGTGCCGAGTTGTCTCCTGGGTGTTGAGTGTGTACAAAGAGCACCAACTGGAAGATGTTGACATCCTAAGAAAAAGCCAGATCCCAATGCAGGGGGTTAGAAACAATGCTGGCAAAGAGAGAGAGAGATGATGCTTTTTGAAACAAAATGCTTTATGTTGTGATAGATTTTTTTAAGTTTATTTGTTTATTGTGTGTGAGAGAGAGAGAGAGAGCAGGGGAGGGGCAGAGAGAGAGAGAGAGGGAGAGAGAGAGAATCCCAAGCAGGCTTCGCATTGTCAGCATACAGCCCGATGTGGGACCTGAACTAATGAACCATGAGATCAAGACCTGAGCCAAAACCAAGAGTCAGATGCTTAACCAACTGAGCCGCCCAGACACCCCCTTGTGATGGATTTTTAAACATGGACTTTTTCATGGAGGTCAGTACTGATGGCATCCCCCATAATAACTCAGTCTTGTAAAACCTGAGTACTTAACACACAATTCTCTTGTGGTGCATGTGCTCATCACCCTCTATGAGAGTGTGGTATGTAAGCTGGCCCCACATTTTACAGCAGAATCTGGGGAAAGGGGTTCAGGCAGGTCTGCACTGAATACAATGTAGTGATGGTGAGAAAGAGTGAGGTATCCTGGTCCAGAGATCCACCTGAGAAAGACATCTGCAGGAAGCCCCTAGCGTGTTTGAACCAAGGCTGGTATGAGAAATGGCCATTGAATTGCTTCTCGGCCTTTTGACTAAGATCAAGTGGAGAAATGGACATTGAGAGGCACCTGGGTGGCTCAGTCAGTTAAGCATCTCACTCTTGATTTTGGCTCAGGATATGATCTCACAGTTTGTGAGACCAAGCCCCATGCCAGTCTCTGGGCTGACAGTGTGGAGCCCTCTCTCTGCCCCTCCCTTGCTTGCATTCTCTCTGTCTCTGTCTCTGTCTCTCTCTCAAAACAAACAAACAAACAAACAAACATTAGAAAAAAGAAATGGACATTGACAAGGGGTAAAGGATGATTAAAAGTGTCAAATATAACAACCAGGGTGCAGTTGCACCTGTGTTGTTGCACAACTGTTCCTTCAGTAAAATCTGTGAGCAGGAAGTCTACATCTTATGGCTTTATGAGAGTCACAGGAGGGAAGCCAGGTCACTCATAGTTGCATCATCTTCCGACATATCCAGGACTTGCTTTCATTTGTTTCCAGGTGAGGTGAATCATAAGACTATCCCTTTTCTGCATTGGTGTTCCCATGGACCCTTGTCCAAACCGATGTGAGCAAAGATTTAATATCAGAGCAGTGACAAGCCTTCCATGAATGTGAGTGGCTAGCTCATGGACAATGGCTGGGAATACTATTGACTTGCACATCTATTTTTCAGGTTTTTTTTTTTTTATGTAAAAGTCATAAAACATCACATAAAAGGCATCTAATTGAGCATAGTTCGTACTAACAGAAGACATTGTTCTACATGTAACAAAACTTGTGCCAGCCCATCAATAGAGCCCTTGTGAGAATAGAGCCCATCAATTAAAGCCCATAATTTTACTCTGAAATTACTGGGTAGAAAACAAAGTAAACATGAGAGAAAAAGGGGAGAGATGAGAGAATACAATAATGTTTAGATTTTTGATTTATACATAATTATTTTTGTATGATGTTAGGTAGATATTTTTCCATTGGAATATGGAATTGGTCCAATATTTTTATTGAATAATAGATACATTATGAAATCTTCATAATGTATGTATTAAATAATTTTTTTTATCTTATAAGCACTAAAAAAAATTCATTGAAACATTTTATTAGAAGAGAGACCTGATTAAATTTACTCCTAAACCTACAATACTATCCCCCAGGGAGTACAGAAAGTGGATTAGAGGGTCAAGAATGCATATGTTATTGCATGAGACCATTTCATGTTTCTCTTTGGCATTAAATATTCTATCTTAATATTAATTCTAATGTGAGAGTCTCAGTCTTTTTTCTTCTACATTAGTCACATGAAGTTGACCAAAAGTTACATTATGTGAAAATCCTTCAAAGAGTGGTATTAAATTTTCCAAAGATACAAGGAACAGCTCTGAGTTGGTAAGATATCAGAAATTCCAGGAGACCAACAACAAATTCAATCAGGGTGTATTCAACAAATTCTGCATCCAACAGGGTATTTTTATTCTGTTTTGAATGTCTTTCAGGATGCCGAGATTTCCAGAAACTTTATAGAACAATTGCAATGACTATATTGTATTGTAGTCACCTTAGGAACTCCATGACCAGGTGATCTATAGAGGTCATTTGCCAAAACTAAGAATTTTAGTAAAGGTCATTTATTAAAAAGAATGAGTTTAGTAAGCCATTTATTAAAAAGAGTGGATGAACAAAGTTACTACTTTCACTGGACCAAACTCAAGGTGAGTGTGTTAATCCTCAGATGTACATTCCTCTCGGTCAATCAATTAGGATGTGGTGTTCTGGTTATTTACTGCCATGTAACAAATCATCCCCAAACTTACAGAATTAAAACAACGTAGTCACGTCTCTCGTGGTTCTGGCACTTGATGGTTCATCTGGTCATCTCCTTCTCGGTGTCTCCATCACTTGAGGCAGGTCAAGGCTGAGACTTGGAGACAGCTGGAGCCCTCTTCACTCACATGCCTAGCATCAGATCTGGACCTGGGATGGCTGGAAAAACTGGCGTAGACCAGGCCCCCCCATCTCCATGTGACAAAACACCTTGGCTTAGTAGTCTCAAGGTAAACAGATTTCTTACCTGGCACCTGGATTTCCCTAAAGCAAGTGGTCTGAGAAATCACAGCCAAAGTTCAAGAGTGTCATTTATATTTCTTATACATAAGTCTCAAAAATCACACAGCATCACGAATCTCATATTCTCCTGGTTACACAGGCCAGCCAGATTCAATGTGGGAGGGGGCTACCTAAGGGTGTGCATACCAGGAGGTAGGGTTCATGGGGACAGCTGGGAGACTAATTACCAGGAGGTGACATTCATGTACTGGGGGTAGTAATGGAGAGATGAGTATGTGACAATAAGGGACTTTAGGATTTTCAGCCCAATTCGTTTGAATAAGAGGGCTGTGTGTTACACAGCAGATCAGTGCTGTGATGGCTCATTGAGCAGACACTATACAGGAAGCCAACTTAATTAAGGAGAGAATTCATGTATTATTATTATTTGTTGACTTTTGGAGAGGAAGCAGGACAGAGAGGAGCATGGGCACTGAGCATTGTTATTTCTTGCTCCCAGAAAAAGATTCAATAACTGAAATGTCTCTTGGAGTCAGTAGGTTAAATTTACTAGATAGAAATTTCAGGAAGTTATTTATTGCCAGGAAATGAAGGACCAGACCAGTGCTTAGGACCTATTAGACCTCTGCATAGTCCCAGAAATCAGGGAAACTGATTTATTTGGAAACCAGAAATATCACTTTGCCTCCATCACAGATAAGAAAGGTGTCCATTTGAGAAATCGTAAAATGTGCTGCCTGATATAAATTATCCATAATGAACAGACCTGTTTCTTCCCTTTGACCTTGTTCTTGATACAACTGGACGCAGGAATTGCTCCAGCAACTTCAAAAGCCCCATGGCCTTGTACTAAATCCCAAGGGCATCTAAACCCTTATGATTATGAAGCTGAATGCCAAGAGCAAAAGAATGATTCGAAAATGGTCTAAAAGCGCCTGCCTGTTAACTTGGCTGCCGGACAAACCCGTTCGTGTCCAGCAGAAGCTTTTCAGGGCAGTGTGGCCGCTGCTGAGGAGCCCAGAGTGTCCTCCCGCCAGTTTTAACCAGGTAAGAAAAAGGTCCTTGTGAAGGAATCACAGGCAGGAGAACCTCGTGGGCAGCAGGAACAGTGTCAGACCCTGGGGAAGGGCCAAGGAGCCCGGAGGCCCCGAGAGGAGCAGGGGTTAGAGGCCCCGGGGGGAGCTTGGCCCTGGAGGCCCCCTCCCCACCACGGGGCGGTGGCGGGTCTGGGCCCTGGAGGGGACGCAGGTGTCGCCTGTCCCCTGAGGCCCCTGGGAGGCGGCATAAGCACCGGGACCGGGGCAGTGTGACAAGTGTCGCAGCAGGTAAAACCACCCGAGGTGCCCTCCCGGGTGAGCGGGCTTCAGGGACAAGACTCGGGGCCTCAGGACCCGGTTGCAGACTCTTGGCGACTGAGAGCCGTTGGGGGGGGGGGGGGGGGGACTCCGTCCGTGTGGCTGCATCCTCCTTAGAGCAAAGCGCGGGGTTCGGACGTCCGCGACCTTCCGTGCATTTGGCTGAGACCGCGGTGGATCGCGCAGCGTCACCAGACGAGTGTCCGCTTCGTTCACTCCTCGTTCCCTTAGGCCACGCCGAGTGACAGAGGTGACAGGGTGCAGCCCCGGGCCTCGAGCCGCCCCCACCACGCGAGGAAACAGGTGCGCGACCACCTTGCATGGTGTGACCCGTTAAGGGCGGCCGAGGCTCGCCGTTCACCGGAAAACACAACGAGCGCGGACGCGACAGTCACGGGGCCACATCGCCGGGTTCCCGGGGCTCAGCGTCCACACCCACAGCCCCGTCGCGACGGGAAGCCGTCAATCAGCTCCCCCGCCGGGCGGCCAGGCTCCCGTGTCACCTCCTCCGCCCGCCGCGCACCGGCCCAGGGTCCAGGCCAGACGCCGAGACGTCCGCGGGGCGCCCCCCAGACGGAGACTTGCACACAAGCACGGCAGACGCCCCAAGCGACACGCAGCACGTCCCCAGACACTGCCTCGCGCGGCCCTGCACTCGGTCACCTCGTGGATGTGTGCGGTGCGCAGAGGAGGACAGCGGAGGTTCCCGGGGTTCAGCTCATCGTCTCCAATCTTCTCAGCTGGTCAACGGCGCCCGTGAATGTCCTGTCCCGACTGTCGAGGCAAAGGATGCCAACCCCTCCGTGGGCTTTACTCAGCGAATGATGACACATAGGGGCGCGCTCGGCCGGGCACGTGCCGTAAATCCCACTGATAGTGAGTCAAAGCGAACCGCTTCTTGTGACAAACTTTAGTCAACTCCCCCAAGGCAGCCACCTTGGCGCAGACATTCACGACTTCTTAGTCCCCGGAGCTTCTGCCTTACGGTGCCTTTGCTTCACTTCCAGATTCCAAGGTGCCCGGTGCTCGGGTGTTTGCCACTTGCTCTGCTGTACGAGGTGCCCGCTGTCTGCACGGAGTTGAGCTCCAGTGACTGTCATTCGATCCCATGGGCAAAGGTCTAGAGAGAGACCCCACTTCACAGAGATCAATGCTCTAAGCTCTGGGGAGCTCTGCCTTGACCAGACCACCAGGGAGAGGACTCCAAGGTCAAGGGCATCGCAGGTGCTCCTGTGAGGTCAGATCTCACCACCACAGACTGGCAGCAAATAAGGAGGAGCACGGGGTTTACTCTGCTTGGCTCCCAATTCCCCCACTGTCAACACACGAGGGGAAAGACAAGGTGGCAAGAAAGGCTGGGGACATGCTGGTGACCTCCCTGCTGGTGGGAGCAGCTGGACCCCGATGCATGGCTCCTTGCTCCCAGCTGAGCAGCCCTTTGACCTCCCCGGGGACCTGTGCCTGTCTCTTCCCTCCCCCATGGGCGGAATGACAACATTTATCCAAGAAAGCATCCTCAAGCCTCTCAGAAGTCCTTGAAGAAAAGCCATTAACCACCTTGTATTTTGTGCAAGGGCAGCACCGCTTGAAACTGAAAGCCAAACACTGACCCGAGACAAAAGCCACTTAATGCCCAGGTGTGCCAGCAAATGCACGTCTCAGGTGCTGGACCCGTGGGCAGGTGCACCCGACACCACTTCTCTCTGCCCCTCGGGGATGCTCAGCGCAGGGGTGTGGTCCCGAGGGAGTGAGCGGGGTCTCAGCTGCCCTCGGTTCCACCGTGGGTGACAGGGGGGTGCTCAGACTGTGTTGGGCCCCGAGGCTGGTGAGTCAGCAGAGCAGGGCAAGAGTGAGTGAGTGTGTGTGTGTGTGTGCAAGTGTGAGAGGAGTGCACGTGTGTGAGAGTGCATGTGTGTAAGTGCACGTGTGGGTGTGTTGTGAGTGTGCGCATGTGAACACACACGCACGCGTCATGTGAGTGCCGAGGAGTGGGAGCACAAACGAGGACGAGTGTCTGTGTCTGTGCGTCTGGGAGCTCGGGGACTGGCGCTAGGAGGGACATGGTGTGTCTGAGGCGCTTTCCCAGGAAAGCAGGGGCGCTGGCCCTCTGCCACCCCGTCCCTGCACACGCGTGTCTTGCCGACCCGTCACAGCACCCCGCGAGCGGGAACAGTGACACGCAGCCCTGGCCCTTCAAAACGGACGACACGCTCCCCTGTGAACACAGCGTGCCCATCGTCTATCCTGCCCTTGCCCTTCAGCGCCTTCATGTTGGCGGCCGCCCTGCCTTCCGCGTGGGTTTGCCGCCTCAGGGGCGGGACGGTCAGCCAGAGACCTTTGTGCAGGGAGATCTCTCCTCCCTGTCACTTCTTTCTTCAGCCCATCCTTAGCCCCGCTCCCCGACTTTCGGAACACGTGAGGCTGATCACTCCAGGCCAATAACTTTCCAAGAGAAATGATTTGGAAAAAGTCTGTTGGCTAATTTTAGATCTGCTTCCATACACCTGTTAAAGCAACTTACATAACAGAATCAGCAGAAGAGCCCAGAAGGATTTCTGAATTTGCCGGTCCTGCTTTGCCCTGAAGGCACCTCCGTAATTGGGCGCTGAGCGCTGGTTTGAAAGTCCTAACCAGGCAGCCCAGCTGTACCATTTTCCCTGGCAGGCAGAACATTCCTCCTCCGCAGGGGAAGGTCTGCCTTGCACGGGGCACTTGGAAGGGCCGCCGTGGAGCAGGGGAGGACAGCCATCAGAGCCCTATTCTGCCAAATCTCTAGAGAAAATGAGCGATGTCAGCTCACAGGTCCCAAGTCAGTTTCTTCCAACAGGAGAAGTAGGCATTCACTCACCGAGAGAAGCCAATGATGCCGTGACAAGGAAAGAGGACAGATGGCTGGACCATTCCATGGATGAGAAGCTGGGGCAGGGAGTCAAGATCCAAGGCTTTGTCTTCAGGCTCTCAGCTCCAAATGTTCATGTTAAAAAATAAGGAAATCCCGTATAGACACATGCAAGAATTATTTGAGAAGATTGTCTTATTCCATGAGCGTCAACGATGACACTGGGAAGCTTGTTTTCTACCCACTTGACACCCAGACTAAGAGCTGTCCGTGGTAACACCTCAGGTGCATGAGCTCCTGGGACAGAGATGTTGAGCTACAGCCCCAGGCAAATGGAGATGGAGACATTGTCTCTGGTCCTTTCTGCAGCTCCATGCGGTGGCCCTGCTGCCATGGTGTTGGGGAATAACCCTACAAACAGAAGAGACAGAACCAAATCAAGGGTCTTACCAGTTCCAGAAGCTGTGACCCCACACTCTTACTACAGGGTGTTGGCTGCATTTTCTTTCCTGAAAAATGCAAGTAATGCCTTTTATTCATACCGGTACATGTGTCCTATCTATTGATATGGTTGAGCCAACTGGAAGAATATTCCTCCTGATTTGTTTTCTTTTATGGATTTTCATTTATGTGACCTGCATGGTTTTAAGAGCAAACACAGAGCAAAGGGAAAATACCTGGTAATAGTGTAAAAGATATTTCGCTGTCATTTCTAACACTTTAAGAAGCCAAGACATTTTCATTTCCAAGAACAGCCCCTGCGGCGGGGACTCCTGCCTGTGAGATTTTCCTACTGACTTAAAATAGAGACCTGGCAGGATTTTACCACCGCTTGATTGAAGAATGTGGGGGGAGAGTGCAGTTCCCCATATTAATGACACCTCCAGACAATTATCTGGGTCACCGTGGAGGGCCTGTCTCAGTCTTTGTACAGGAACCCCATGGACAGAAACTGGTTTTCCTCCAGCATCAGAGAAACAACCCGATAATCTTCTCTGCTCGGCATGTGCCACAAAGAATTGAGAAGGAAAGAAGGAAGACAGAAGCAAGAATTCACATGGAACATTATAGTATTTTTAATTATTAGGTCAATATAGTCACATGGTGAAAATTCCTATATTTCTTAATGATGATCAGCCTTTGATCAAGTCCAATGGGACATGCATCTCCTTCAATGAGTCTGAATCAAAGTGTTTCCGTGCAAGCTGCTTTGATTTATTACTCATTGAAGAGAAACCAAGTTGCCAGTTCTGAGAAAATGCTGATATTGATCAATCAATGTCAAGTTTAGATTAACAAAAAAAAAGTCAGACTTCCAAAATGGTGTATTTAGGATTCACAGAATTTAGAGGAAGCAAAGGGCTTTTGGTGAAAACTAGGGCCAAATTTAAAAGTGTGCATCCTGACTTGGTTGTAAAGATCTTATTTGGGGGGGGGGGTGGTAGATGGAAAATGTAAGCACAGCATTATGTCAGCATACTAACACAGGGGCCGGAAAAAATGAGGAAAAAGAGGAAAGATCGCTTTCAGACTGAAACATTAGGAGAGAAGACACATGAAGTGAAACAAAGCCACCTAACTGCCAGCTAATTAGCCATAAATTAAACTCCCATGTAAACAGAGGCACGCTTTTTAGGTAGAACAAAAAATAATATTTCTTGTGGAGCACCCGGGTGGCTCAGTCGGTTAAGATCTGACTTCCACTCAGGTCATGATCTCAAGGTCTGTGGGTTGGAGCCCCGTGTCGGGCTCTGCACCGACAGCTCGGAGCCTGGAGCCTGCTTCGGATTCTGTGTCTCCTTCTCTCTCTGCCCCTCCCTGCTTGCACACTGTCCCACTCTTTCTCAAAAATAAACAAATATTTTAAAAAAGAATATTTCTTGTATTACTCTGAATTACGGCAACCGTTTTAGTTTTTTGTTCTCTGCCTCCTTATTATTTTGGATGACTTAATACTGGCTCTCTGTATTCTGAAACAAGTAGCTGAACTTAAAACCCGTGGTTGCGTACCGCATCCTCCCTACACTCAGAAAAGTGCCGCCATGGCGAATTCGCTACTCCCAAACACACCTTCGTGCTGCTGCACTTTTTAGCCACGAATCGAAGATCGCTCGGTGGAAGATGGACCACACTGCTTAGATATTTCTATCGGTTTGGGATAAATGAAAAATAAAAACAATATGGGTATTGTATTCACTTTAGTGTTGCTGCCATGACAGATTACCACCGATTTAGAGGCTTAAAACAGAAAATGTATTGTCTCACAATTCTGACCAGAAATTTCTGGTCAGAAATCCACATGGTTTGGCTGATTCCTTTGTTCCTGTCCTCACAAGTCAAGATGCCAGCACAGCTGTTCCTGCTGGAGGCCGAAAAGCATCCACTTTGGGACTCATGCTGGTTGATGGCAGAGTTCGGTTCCAGGTGGATGTGGCATTGTGGTCCCCATTTGCTCGTTAGCTTCTGGCCAGAGGCTCTAGAAGATACTTGAATTCCCTGGCTCATGACCACCTTCATTTTCAAAGCCAAAGTCAAGTTCCTCCCGGGCTTGAAATCTCTCTGGCATTCCTGTCTACCTCAGCTGGAGAAAGTTCTCTGATTTTCAGGGCTCATGTGATATGATTGGGCCTAACTGGATGACCCAGGGTAACCACCCCATCTCAAGGTCCATAAATTTAAGTACATCTGGTAAATCGTTTTTGGGGGGGAAAAGTGCATTTCTTCATTAAAAAAAAAAACGGAGAAGCTACGTCTTTACATAGGAATTATACACATTAACAAAGCATTTCTTATGGTTTTCTAAAACTTATTATAACAGACTGCTATCTACCAGTTAAAGAGATTAGAATTTTTAAAGTTAAAATGAAGTCTCTGAAACTACTGGATATGCTGGACTTTTCCAAAAATAAATGAAGCGAGAATATGAATATGGTTTGCGTTCACTAAGTTTATTGTTAGCTTTGTTGCTAGGAGTCCTTAGGATACAGCTTTATTGTGCCTTTGTGATCATGATACATTTCTTTAAAAACTGGTCAAGTTTTCCATATATATAGTTTTACATGATAGATTACAGTGCAATACTATTCTTGTTGCCTAATTATAGGGATATTACAGAGCCCAAGAGGACAGGGTAAGCAAAACAAATATAATCCTGAGCCATCGGAACAAGACGTGATATAACAAATTTACAGGTTTCAGAGATTGGGGCATAGACTTCTTCGTGGGGTCAATACTCTTTTTATTTCAGGAAGTTTTCAAATAATACAGAAAGTTTAAGAGTTGTCGTAATATAAGTATCAGCCATTTGAGAACTAAATATTAGAATTTTGAGCTTAAATTATTTGGAGTTAGTTGATAGTGAATTACATTGTTTAAATATTTTGGTCACAATATATGTCCCATATTGGTTCATTTGCTTATGCTTTTTACTCTATGCATATGCATATTTTTATGTCTGCATTACATATAAAATACTGTATATATATATATATATATATATATATATATATAGCGTGTGAATAGATTAATGTATGTATTTTAAAGGTATGAAATGCATTTCTCTTATCTGTATTGATTATTTCAATTTTTGGTGATTCGTTACTTTCTTCTTTCTACTGCTCTTGGATGTTTCTTTGCTGTTTTTTGTTTTAATGATTGGCAGTTATTATCTAAGTCACTAGTAAAACTTTTGAAGGCAGCTTCACTGGGGGAAGAATAATTTGCTCAATAAATATAAAGCAGATCTGGCTCTCTTACTCTATATATTTCCCCCTATAATATAGTGAACGATTTGAGGGCTTTTCCAAAATGTAATGTCGTACATCTCAACCCCAACACTACAATTATGAATAGGGGAAATTAAAGTTACTAGCAGAAACTAAAATGATTATGGTTTGCATTTCATTTATCTTTACAGCGAATCACCTCATTTTTAAGGGCATTAACCTTTTGCATTCATATTTACCAGAATCAAATATTTAACTTTCAATTTGCAAACTAGGTTGATTTCTAAGAAACATGTTCTGATACGCTCCCTTGAGGATAGGTGGTTGTAAAACCCGGACCAGGTGTGAATCCACAGTGCTTCAGAAAGCTTCATTCCAAATCAATAACTAAGAGAGTAAGCACTTTTCTCAGGCAACAGAGAAAATATACCCAACCTCTCGAACTCTGAAGTGGTTTTCATTCCTCTAATAATTTGTCATGGTTAACATCAGAGAGGAGAAAACTTTGCTCATGTTAGTCCTCGTTTCTTTTTGCTTTTTAAGTTTATTTAATAGGGATAGCACGAGTGCGGAAGGGACAGAGAGAGGGAGAGAGAGAATCCCAAGCAGGCTCCACGCCACCATCACAGAGCCCTATTTGGGGCTCAAACCCATGAACCTTGAGATCATGACCTGAGCCAAAACCAAGAGTCAGACGCTTAACCAACTGAACCACCCAGGTGACCCTAGTCCTCGTTTCGAAGCAGTGAAATTCAGGTCACCACATTACCAATACTGATTATGTTCCTTTCTTCTTTTATAAAAAGTAACCTTGTTTTTAAACAACAGCTTGCAATTTCTTTTCAAAATAAAAGGCTGACTTTAACTAATTTGCCAAGGAATGTTTCTAGTGTAAGATAAATTTAGAACAAAATAAATTTATTTTATTTCTTCCAACACAGGCTTAGCAAAGATGAAGACTAAAAAGAGAAAATTACAGCACAAAATGTTATGTGAAAAAGAACCATGAAAAGAATGAGAGGAAATATTAAACATGAGAAAATCTGCCCTGAGCAAATACTGTACCTTGATGTCTTGATTTTTTAGTATTTCAATATCATTTGTAAAGATGTTCTACAAATTGCCTTTAATATTTTCAAAGGAATTCAATAGATTGAGGCAAAGTTGAGAGACCACCCACCAGTAGAAGCCATGGCATTCAGTGCTGGCACCAGAATCCACATCATGGCCTCAGGTTCTGAGTCTCTGCCCGGCCAAGGGTCCTCTCCGAGGACACACGCATGGAGATGACATTAGCAAGCTGCAGCCACAGGCAAGTGACGTCACTCAGGGCAGGGTGAGGGTGGGGCTTGGGCTTCAACCTTGCTCCCAGAACCGAGGGCACACAAATCAGTGTGGTCGTGGTCCACACTGTTCTATCTCACCGTGACAGGCAGTGGGGTGATGGGGAGACCCAGGGGTTGGCGTCAGATGGGGCCCGAGCACACTGCACCTGTTCCCCTGCCTGGGCTCTGCACCAACTGAGGAGTAATGGGCAGATGCCTGATCCGATCGTCACACCCATTCCTGACAAAGGATGAGTGGGGGACATTGGCTTCTAGGAAAGAAACCAGCAACTCTCCCTCTGTGGCCCAGGACAAGGACAAGACCTGTGGGACAGACACACTGGGGCAGACAGGTGCTCCCAAAGGGGACAGAGAACAGGATGGCACTGAGCCACTGAGATCATTCTTCCTAGAGTTTACACCCAGCTCTTTCCTGGGCACAGCGAGGAGAGTGAAGAGAAGCCAGTAGTCCCACAAAGGGGGCTCCTTTCCCAGGATGGAAGAATCCCAGGTGGCCAAGGCTCTGCCCCAAGGACAAGGTTTTAGAGTGGGACACCTCTGGCCTTGACTCTGGCCCCCAGACTTACCAGCCATATATGGTGGGCAAGCTGCCTAATTCTCACGTTGTGCTGTTCCTCATACACAAATGTAGATGCAGTTAAGTATGTGTATTATGTAAGATGAGATCAATACCTGGCAGATTCTCAAGTAACAGAAACTAATATAAATATTGTCATTCTGAGCCAAATGTGTATTTGGTCAGTCATGTTTCATTGATAGTTATTCATATATTAACATTGACTGGTTAGAGTTACAGCACACAGCCAGTCCACTCCCTCTGTCTGTAGTTATTCTGAAAGAAATCAAAACATCCTGGACAAGAATAGTGGAATATATTTGATCAGATGTGAGCAAGGTGAAACCAGGATATAACCAGATGCAAAGACCAGATGTTTTCCCACCCCCAAATTCATATGTCGACATCAGATTCCTAATGGAAAGGTATTAGGAGGTGGGGTGTTCAGGAAGTGATTAGGTCCTGAGGGTGGAGGCCCCTTGAATGGGATTAATACCATCATAAAAGAGACCCCAGGGAGCCCCCTCACTTCTCTCCCAAGGTGAAGACACGGCGAAAAGATGGCCAGGAAGTGGTCTCCACCAGTGTCTTCATCTTGGACTTCAGACCTTCACACTGTGAGAAATGAATTTCTGTTGTTTATAGTCTACCCAGTTTATGGTATTTTTGTTACAGCAGCCTACGTGGACTAAGATACCAGATTAAAAAAAATCCTTCTGTCAACTTCACTGTCTTCATATGGCGCAGATTTGTTTACGTCTTTCCATTTTCCCACATACAATGTTGGTGCAGGCACTTCTCAACTGTCCTCTGAAATAAGCTCCTGGTCACTGATCTATTTCCTTTAATTTCTACCCCAGCTAATTGAGAGCAGTTCTTCTAAAAATGCACATCAATTCAAGGACTCCCTTTTGCCTCAATACAAAATCCAGGCTCTGCTTTGGATTGCAACTTTGTCAAACATAGTCACCTCCTGGAATCCTGGGCTCCAACTATCCTTGCCTTTAGGCTGGGTGGGTTTTCCCACTGTGCCCACCCTCTGGACCTTTGCAGTCTCTCATCTACACACTACACTCGTTTTCTGGCCTGACTTTTACTAGTTTTTCACATAAGTGAGTATCATCAGTCCTCAGATTAGACGTGACCTTCCCAGGAAAGCCTTCTTTGATCTCCCAAGTCTAGAATAAGCACCATTCAGGCCATAACCTCAGATTTCACATGTTATAACTCAATTTTTAGCTGCCTCTCCTACTGGACTGGATACTCCTCCAGAACACAGAGCAAATTACTTCTTGAGTATTCTCACTGCGAGGCCCAAGGCATTTATTGTGTCTCGAATAAACATTTCTCCAATTGACTCAATGAATGAATGAATGAATGAATGAGATGAGATGAGATGAGATGAGATGAAAGTACATGACATTGTGTCGGCGACTCTCCTCTGCTCATATTCAGTATTCCTATCATCCCAATCTCTGCCTTTCCCATCCCCCAGATGAACCACTACAATCCTTTACGTTCATTCCACACCTCCTTTTAATTAGTGGCACTCACTTCTTTATCTGGAATGACCAGGATAACACTCAAAATCAAGGTCACTGTGAGACACGATAGTGCAATTAGTAGATTCTCAGCGTAAAGACTAAAACTTGTAGAATCCACTTGGGGAGTCCCTTTGAGAACCTTTTTTCTTAGGGTTTCTTCTTCTTTGATTCTTTTCTTTGCGATCTTATGTTTGTTCTCATTCCTTATGACATCATACTCACCCCTCTCTTTTGACCCTGCTAACTTCAACATCCCCTTGGCTCTTCTATATTGAGTTCTCAGGTAAAGCTGGCTCCCTCTGCACAAAACCGACATCTGGCACTCTAGAAGGGACAGGCAGAATCCAGAGGAAAAAAGGAAACAAATCTAAGGCTTTGACCAGCATCTCACTCCCATGAGAAATTTGTTTTCCTTCTCCCCACTAAAGTGAGAAAAATATGGAGGACAGAATGAACAGGTGTGCCTACGTGTGTGAAAAAAGGGAAAGATGAGTGGTTTTCATTCATGAAGCATTCTGTCCAGTTGACAACATTTGTGCACCTCACATCCAGTCAGGCCCAAGCCATCCATGCTGGGCTTCTTTATCTGAGACAAATGCCATACGTTAATTAACTATTTGTTCCATCTTCTCTGCTGGTTTCCTTCAGATCCTTGTAGAAGTTGGAGGCAGACAACTAGCAGATATTTTAAGAATCTCACACCCCACCATTTTTTTTCATATAGTTCCAGGTAGACAATAGCATTGCTTCTGGACCAAGGCCAATCCCTCTCTGGTACGTGTGACTTTATCTTACCTTACACCAGTAAGCATGACTTCGATTGCTTGTGTCTTCTTTCTCCTGCTTGAAGGCAAGCTCAATCCACCATCATCTCTGAAAGAAATCTGTCCAAATATTCCCATCAATTCTCCGTCTCATGTAGTTGACTTATCCCTGCTCTTCCCTTTACTTCCAAATGCCTATATAGAGCCATCTAGAGCCACTCAATCTAGTTCCTTACCTCCCATTCATTGGCCAAGTTGCCAAGTCACCAAATTGGTTTCTTTGTTATTTTCCAGAAATTGCATTTGCTAAGCTAGCAGTGGCCTGTAATTTGCCATATCCAATGAAACTGTTTTCCTTCCAAGAGACATTTTAAAGTCAGCTGTTAAAGTATGTTTTGGGAGCCCCTTGCCCTTTCACAATTATCACCAAGTCTCTGACACCTTTTCCTGGTAACACTTCTTCACAATTCAGCTCTCCATAGTCTATATCTTCTTCTCCTCCCCACTCTCTCCCATTATCTGCTGTTAACTCAAAAGTCTGACAAGAGGCCCAATTTCTCAGTCCCCACATTGTCTGCAGACACTACTATTCACTCCTGTGTCTTTAGCTGCCAATGAACAACGTTTAAATGTCCATCAATGCTTTGACTTCTTTCTGGGACTTCCATCCACATTTCCAAACTATATACAGGACAATTTCATGAAAACATCCTAAGGCGCTTGAAATTTAAACTTCTAAAACCTGATCTCATTATCTATCTCTAAACACACTCATCCTGTATCCTTTATGGGACCAAGATGGTCTGGGTAATGATGATTTATTAATTATTTAAATCCACTACCATTTTCTATAGAGAAGATACTATAACGGGGGAGTTCTCATTGATCTGCAAAACACTTTAGATGGACGTGAAGTTTAGTTTACCAATGAAAGCTGAGGTGACTTAAATGCTTGGCATAACAAGATTGCAAGTCTCCAGGTCCTATCCCAGAGCAAGAGAGTGAGGCATGAATGCAAGAGTGAGGAGGGAGAGAAAAGAGCAGGTAGAACAATGAAGTAGGGTCTACACTGGTGAAAATAAGTTAGTAAAAGATTGTGAGCGTCAGGGGAGCTAAAAGGAGACACAGGGCATCATAAGTTCTATCGCATGCAGTGGGCAAGGTGAGCCCACCCAGCTCTCCAGTAAAGCATCTTCTACCCACATTTATCAATAGCCTTAGATGGGTGAATAAAGCGTAAGCAACTGTTTCTTGGGTCTGGAATGATACGAGGACAACGATAGAAGGACCATCTTAAAATATAAAAGACAATCGAATTCACAGAAGTAACGATATATTGACAACAAACATGGGGCGAATGTAGACCCTGAGGTAAGTTTGGAGAGATATGGGAAGTCAGAATCACACAGTTGTTGGAAAGAGGGTTGGAATCATTTTTTTTCCCCTTGTGATTAGGAGGTCAGGAAAATTCTTCTAACAGTGAATTTCCTCAACTGCGTTAATAACTTGAGCATGATCAGCCGTCTGAACCACATTAGACTCTGGGATAATCATCATGAATTTCTCCCTCTCCCTCACCTTGGATTGCTCCTGGACTTGTTGGTTCTCATCCATTCTTCCCCTTCCTGCCCCCTACTCTCCATCATAGGGTCCCCCTGAAAGATGTATTTCCCATTATCCCATGACAGCTTTGTTCTGGCAGGATCTTGACAGTAGGAGCTCCAACAGGATATGGGAGGGTAACGGAAAGGGAGAAACCAGAAAGTTTCTTGCCCTCCCTCAATCTTTGATGGATCCTTTGGCAGTAGCTGTATCTCATCTGTGTATCCAGACAGAATTGTGTGCTTTCCTCTGCCTTCGGGTGACCCCAACCCTGTCCCTGAGCCTCCAACCTGGGCAAGAGTAGCATCCTGTGTGGTTCATCTCTGGACGGCTTTACCAACTCCTTTGGGTTCTCAATGTTTCCAGAATATGTTAAGCAGCATCGTTTTAATGGTCTCTGCTTTAAACACACAAAATAGTTTTCATTTTGTTGTTGTTGTTTTTTATTAGACCCTCACTGATAAATTACATGAGAACATGTGGCCAAACATCCCCAATGAGCCCTAATGAGAAATATACACTAGGGTTTCATTTTGGATGTTGTATTTCATTCAGCTGATAACATTCCTTGATTTTAATATTAGAAGGACATCTAAAATATTAAGTACATAATCAATTCTAAACAAGGGTACACCAAGGATAAAATAGCTATAGAATATAAAATGGCTTGTTAACACTTTGAACAAACCAGGGAAAGGCAAAAAAAAAATCATTCATCCATTCATTTCTGCACGTACCCATTCGTTTGACAGACATTCACTGGCATGTTCCCTGAATCAGATGTTCTCTTTTTTTCTATAGAGGAGGAATTAGAAGTGAGTGGATGGGGATAGAAAGCCATAAGCAGGGGCGCCTGGGTGGCACAGTCGGTTGAGCGTCCGACTTCAGCCAGGTCACGATCTCGCGGTCCGTGAGTTCAAGCCCCGCGTCAGGCTCTGGGCTGATGGCTCAGAGCCTGGAGCCTGTTTCCGATTCTGTGTCTCCCTCTCTCTCTGCCCCTCCCCCGTTCATGCTCTGTCTCTCTCTATCCCAAAAATAAAATAAACGTTGAAAAAAAAAATTAAAAAAAAAAAAAAGAAAGCCATAAGCAACAAACCTGGCTTCTGCCTCTGAGGAGCTCAGATTCAATTGCAGGAGAAGAGGGTAAACAAATAATTACTGTAACTCCAACCAGCTTCTACAACGCCATATATATCTATGTCAGCTGAAGAATGAAGGACCCCACAGTCATTTCTCATTAAAAACACAGAAATGTTATTTTTGAATAAATCCTTATCTCCTATGAGTTTATTCTTAACTGAAAATCTGTTTTATCCTTCTTCTGTTTGACTTTTCCTTAGCTTGCTCGATGCTGGGTTTGATGCAAGCCTTGCCTTCTCACAGCTACGGAGGGACTGGCAGCCATGTTTTTGTGTTAATTTGATTGATCGTACAGGAAATAAAAACGTACTCTGCAAAAATAGCAGAGCAGCAAGACAGCAAGACCTGTTTTAAAATTGACTACATTATATGTTTCTTCTTTCCAATTCACTGCATATTTCCCAAAGCAGAGATACATTTAAATTTGATATTCCATAGACTTACCCATGTACTACCCCAAACAATACTTCATTTAATTTAAAAGCCAACTGCCGTCTACGTTGTAACCCACATCTTTTATGAAATGTTACGGCGTAAAGCAAACCTTAACGAATCGCAGATTGTGAGTGATGTCGTGTGGATCACCTCAGCATCTGGAGTGTCACTGGAGAGCCAGAGAAATCTCCATGATCCGCAGCTCTGAGCAGAATTTAAAAGAAGGGGCACAGAAACATTTTTAGAAATCAATTATGTGGAAGATTGGATATACAAATGGACAATTCCAGACCATATAGGAAAATGGAACTCTGACCCACAATCTGCAGCAACCAGCCAGCAAATCAACTCATCTACAGAACCAGGCCAGGAAGCCAGCCTGCTCTCTATGAGTCAGGCTTGTAAGAAGCCAGACCACTATCTCCAGGGACTGGTCCCCCAAACCAATCAATTACCCCTGTAACAATTGGCCAAATGGGGCCGGAACTTAGTTAATACCTGACAGCTTCCCTGATTTTTGTTCTTGCTTCTAACTTAAGACCAACAAGATAAAGCAAAATAGGTACCCTGACCAATCATAGAGGATGCCTGTGTCTGCTTAGCCCACCTCCAGGTTCCTCACGCCAGCAGCCTCCATTCAGGGCACAACTGGAGTCACCCCTTTTTCCCCACTGTGCAATTGCCCACTCCTCTGCCTGCCAGGTCTCTGCTAAAAGACAAGTGATAGTGGCCGACTCCTTTGCTACAGTAAGCACTGAAGAGACAGCCTTTGCTTTTCTCATTAGGTTGATCTTTATCTCCACCTATAATTCTTCTGCTTTTATTCCACGTGCATTTATTCCACGTGTTTATTCCATGTGCATTTAGTTGGCTACGTGAAGCATCACTGTGACGAACAATGCACTCGGGTTTCTAGGACCGGACTAATCGTTGGAGCTTCACCAAGCCACTTCTGAGCCAGGTTCGGAAACTGCGTGTCAAGAGTTTTAATTCTAAACCTCAGTGTATCCAAGAAATCCATAAAACTGCTGTAAGAGAGTCCCTACCAAGGTCGATGCCATTTGGGCTAAGCAGAAATGTAGGTTCTGATGGGGACAAAAGCTATGAGCTAAAACCCGTGTGCCTGGAGGACCACTGTGTCATAGAAAAGAGAATTGTGAACAACTATAATTCCTCGGGAGGGTGGGCAGGACATCACCTGGGGATTGGGTCAGGAAGTTCTAGTTACAACAAGAGATGGTCAACTCGTAGCAGAGATCTAATACGAATTTTATAGCCTATAGCATGCACTTAAAAGAATGTGTGGCTTGAAGGGCAGGGTGGTCTGTTTTAGGATGCTCTGGAATACAAACATTGGCTCTTGAGTGTCGATGGGAAAAAAAATATACCTTTAACATTTAATGTATTCATATATTCAAAATATTTTAAATGCATGATTTAGGGTTGGTGTTAGACTGGATGATTTCTGGTCTTAAATGTCTCTAAAATTTTATGATTCTGCTCAGCTATAATTACTATACTGAGATAATAAAGTAACCAGATATTTGCGCTGCAAATCTCCCGACTAGCGTTTTCCCAAAACAAAACCAGGGCAGTGTTTGGAATTCAGGGAAGAAGGTTGTCTCTCAACACTAAAGAGAACTTGCTTATTTTAAAAAAGCATGATGAATAAATCTAATGTTTTATCCTAGATGAGGTCCTGAAACAGAAAGGACATTATGAAAAAAGTAAGAAAATCAAATAAAGTATGAATTTAAGTTAACAATATATCATACTGGTTCCTTAGTTGGGACAAATATTCCACAGAATGCAACATGTTAACAATAGTGGATAGAGTGTAAGTATTCAGGAATTCTCCAAACTAACACTGTAACATTTTTTTAAATTTAAAATTATTGTAAAATTAGTGTTTATTTAAAAAAAATTAATGCTCTTTAAAAATGCAAATGGCTGAAAGAATGTAAGTTTTATTTTTTTTCTCCTTCCCTGGGAATATTTGGGCAAGAACATAGGCAAAGGTATACCAGATCAGATATAGTATATCACATTCAAATCTAAATCTGTGAGTTGGGAAATACAAACAAAGTGAGCTTAGCTCATGCCATACAGACAATTAATTCACAGTAGTCTTCAATATATTTAAGATAGAGTTAGGAATTGGAGCGCCTGGGTGGCCCAGTTGGTTAAGCATCAGACTTCAGCTCAGGTCATAATCTCACAGTTTGTGGGTTCGATCCCCGTGTCAGGCTCTGTGCTGACAGTTCAGACCCTGGATCCTGCTTCAGATTCTGTGTCCCCCCCCTTCTCTTCCCCTCCCCTGTTCTCTCTCTCTCTCTCTCTCAAAAATAAACATTAAAAATTTTTTTAAAAAGAAAGTTTTAAGAATCAGTCGTTATCATGCTTTCAATCTCCAAATCATTTTCATTTATTGGGTTTTCATTGCTCATGACCAATGTTAAGGTATGGGAGTAGAAATATTTATTATGGAATGTATGAAATATTACAAAATGGGCGGGTTCTTTCATGGAATTTCACATATGGATTTGGATTTCCTTTCTAAATAGGGTGGGAATTTAAGCTTTGAGTCACCACTAAACAAGCTGTTGTAACCAAAGACTCTAGATAAAGGCTTGTTCTTGAATAAATAACTGCTAACAATATGCAATTATCAAGAGTGATGACAAAGCAAAGTGTAACATCTGCAGGCTCCATTGGATTAAACATCATGTTTTACTCAGCAGGATACTACTTTGAACAATTAGTTACCCATTATAAATTAAGCCTAATTAAAGGTTAAACACTAGAGAGAAAGGGGAAAACCAACAAAAACATTTGCAAGCAACTCAAGCATTGATGCTCCAAATATGGGTTGGATTAGGAACTCATCACAGAGATATTTTGATATACCAAAGTTAAATTACAGTAAACAATTAAATAAGGATGACTTATTTATGCATTATGAACTATATATGTTTTTTTAAATGTTATCGAGGTATAACTGATATACCATAGACCACATATACCGAAACTGAAACAGGTGCATAAACATAAAACTATCACCACAATCAAGAGAGAGAAGATATACACCAACGTTTAACAGTCCTCATGCCCTTCTGTAACTCCTTCCTCCCTTCAGCACTCTGATAACCGGGCAAACACTGACCTAGGTTTTGAATTTTCTGAAATTATATGTAGATAGATAGTGATGGATGGATGGATGGATTGATAGACAGATAGACACACACACAGAGGACACACTTCTTTCACTCAGCGTATTTTATTACTTATCAATGTTGTCGTATGTATCAATACAGTAGTTCATTCTTTTTGACTGTGGAACAAATATTTCATGATATGGATATTCCAAAGTTTGTTTATCCGTTCACCTGTTCATCCAAACATCTGGATTGTTTCCAGTTTTTAACTATTGAAAATAAAGCTTTGATGAGCATAGCATAGAAGTCTCTGCCTGAATGTAAGCTTTCGCTTACGTTGTCTAAATACTTAGGAGTGCAATGGCTAGGTCCTATGACAGGGGAATGTTTAACAGGTAAGACATTGCTAAACTGTCCTCCAAAGTGATTGTGGCATTTTATGTGCTCCTCAGGAGTGCATGAGAGTTCCAGTTACTCTGCATCATCAACTACATTTTTGATAGGGCACCTTTTTACTTTTAGCCATTCAAATGGGTGCGTAGTGTATTTCACTATGGTTTTAATTTTCATTTCCCTAATCACTAATGAGGTTGAGGATTTTTCAAGTGCATACTGGCTATCCATTTATCTATCTTCCTTTGTGATGTATCTTTTGAATTCCTTTGCCCATTTCATTGGTTGTTTGTTTCCTTACTATTGAGTTTCGAGAGTTCTTTATATATTCTGGATACAAGCACTGTATCAAATATGTGTCTTGCAAATACTTCTTTTCAATCTGCAGTGTCTGTCTTCATTCTTTTAATACTGCCTTTAAAAAACCAAAAGTTCTTAAATTGGATGAAGTAATCTTTATCCTTTTATATACATATGAAAGAATAAATATATATACGTACAAACATACATATATATGTGTATATATATAGTTGTTGTTTATTCGATTTTACCTGACATCTTCCTCAGTCTCCAGGAATGCTTAAGATTGCAAAAGACCAATCTCCACCTCTCGAGGAGGTGGAGTGTATTTTTGCATGCATTTTTTAAAATTTTTTAAATATTTATTTTTGAGAGTGAGAGAGAAGAGGGAGAGCACAAACAGGGGAGGGGCAGAGAGAGAGAAGGAGATACAGAATTGAAAGCAGGCTCCAGGCTCCGTCTGAGCTGTCAGCACAGAGCCCAAAGCCGGGCTCAAACTCATGAACCATGAGATCGTGACCTGAGCCAAAGTCAAGAGTCAGAGGCTTGACTGACTGAGCCAACCACGCACCCCAGAAGACAAACTCTACTGTATGCAGTGCTTTATTTATTTACTTATTTATTTTTGAGAGGGAGAGAGACAGAGCATGAGCAGGAGAGGGGCAGAGAGACAGAGGGCAACACAGAATCTGAAGCAGGCTCCAGGCTCTGCACGGTCAGCACAGAGCCTACGCCAGGCTCGAATTCACGAGCTGTGAGATCAGGACCTGAGCCGAAATCAGACACTTAACCGACTGAGCCACCCAGGCACCTCACATGCTTTCACTGTGCGCTGCATGTAGCGTCTGCCTTCTTAGGAGTACAATTTGGAAAAAGGAAAAAAGAGTAACTTCAGAGTGTAGAGAGCTAACAAGCACTACCCCAGCCAGTCGATCAAAATTCACACCAATAGTGATTAGTCATGGCGATAGTCTACACCTGTGATAGGATGTGATGAAAATGGCACTTTGTCTCTTAATTGCAACAAATGCACCACGCTAATGTAAGAAGTTAATGACAAGGGAAACGGTGTGAGGCATATTGGAGCTCTGTGTCCAATCTTCCACATTGTGCCTTCGATCTAAAGAGGTTCCATTTTCAAAACTATACTTAGAAAAAAAAATGTCTAAGGACTTGAATTTATGTAATACATTTAAACTCTTCTTTGGATATAGATATTATAAATTGAAGGATCGTTTTCTATTTTTATTATAATATAAATTGGTCACCTTCTGCCATAAAACTGCTGATTATATATTTATAAGAGAGCAAATGTTCCCTTTACTGCTCCTTTGGTCCAAATGAGTTATTGTGAGAAGTCACTGAATACGATTTACAAAAGTAGATAAATATTTCACATCAAAGTCTTCCATGGCTTATAGAATTTTCTGTGCTTGAGTGGTTTCTAAGGATGAAATTCAAGTTGGAACAGATATTATAGTGAAATCTGAGTGAATTTTGAAGCGTTCTGAAGGATTGAAAACGGTTAGTGAAACAGAAGAAAAATGCCCCAGGAAATGCTAATGGCAGACATTTGGGCTGAAGGAAGGACGGGAGGCCTGTTGGCAGATTGGATCTAGAGGCAGCCGTGAGGAGCACCATGAATGGGAAATGATTAACTGTAAAAGAAGGTGTGCTCTTTCTTCTAGCATTTAATTAAAAATTACTAGTTTGTATTTCCTTGGATAATGAATGCTGTGTAAAATATAACCAGATACTATACTAAATGCCTTTAATGGCATTCAATATTTTGACAGTTCTATGCTCATCACAAGAACAGGATGTGAGGATTTAATTCTACAATTGCTATAAATTACACATTTGCTCTAAATCATTGCTGACAGAGTGGTGATAACAGGGAGAGATAGTATAAGGTGGCAGGTCAGATTCTGGTCTTGAGTCTACTTACTTGCTGTGGGATTTTAGGTGAGCCATTTAATCCTTGAGGTGCATTGTTCTGTTCTTCTGCAACTGAGGGGTAATCCAGTATCCGCCTCATAGGACCCTTCACCTATAAATGTCTGAAAACCTACTTTCTAGTGTTATTTATTCTTTTAAAAGTCAGATTTTTTTAGTTAAATCCAAGAAGAAAGGGCACACCTTTTACAGTTAATCATCATTCCCCATTTATGGCGCTCCTCACAGCTGCCTCTAGATCCATCCTTCCAACTGGCCTCCGGTCCTGCAGCCCAGTGTCCGCCATTAGCATTTCCTGGGGCAGACCTGCTGGCAGCAAATTGTTCCCCCCTTTGTTAACCTGAACAGATCTTGATTTCTCCCTCATTTTCAGAGGATATTTTTGGCAGACAAACTTAGTTTTTAATGTCTAGTACTAAAAAAAGTGTATTTCTGTTATCATCTGTGAAATCAGCAGTTATTTTTATCCTTGCACGCCTGTGCCTAATGTGGCTTTTCTTCTCTGGCAGCACTCAAGGTCTTTCTTTGTTTTTTTGGTTTTTTTGTTTGTTTTTTTTTCTTTAACTTTGGTTTAAAGCATTTGGGTTATGGTGCATCTCGGTCCAGTCCTTCTGATATTTATTTTGCTTGAGTCTCGCTGAGATTCTTGCCCACATAAGTAAATTTTTTCGTCAAATCTTGAAAGGTTTTAACTATGATTTCTTCAAATATTTTTTGTGTTCCAATTTTATGCTCTTCTGAAGGACAATTATATGGATAGCATCTACAACTTCCTGAGGATCTGATCACTCTTTTTCAATTTACTTCTCTTTTTTCTTCAAACTGGAAAATGTCTGTATTTAAATTTATATTTTAATATTTTATATCTAAAAGTTTATTTACTTCAATGTATTAAATATTGTAACAAATATTTAACATAAAAAATCACATGTCACATATACAAATATTATATATATATATATATATATATATATTACTTTATATACGCTATTTATGTATTATATATACAGGTGACCCTTGAGCAACAGGAGTTTAAACTGCATAAATCCACTTATACTTAGATTTTTAAAATAAATACAGTACAATACTATAAATGTATTTTCTTTGATTTTCTCAATCATTTCTTTCTAGCCTACTTTATAGTAAGAATACAATACATAATACATGTAACATACAAAATATGTGTTAACAGACTGCTTACATTATCAGTAGAGCCTTCAGTCAACAGTAGGCTATTAATAGTTAAATTTTTAGGGAACCAAAAGTTATACATGTATTTTCTGCTGCACAGGGGTTGGCATCCCTGAACCCTGCATCATTCAAGAGCCAACTATATGCTACATAGATACTATAATATGTAATAAATATATATTATATAGCATATATAAATATAAAAGATATAAATAATATATTTTATATATTCAATTACTTTTAAAATATGGAAGTGTATAGACAATGCATATTTATAGATGCAGTGTATAATATATGGTGTATACATATAAATTAATATAATATATATACCATGTATTATATATTATAACATATACTTGTTATGTGTTGTACATAATGTGGATATACTAGTTGATGTGACACATAAGATACATATTAGAAATAAAACATGAATGTATAATATCTATATATCTTATATATTTAATATTTTCTATATTTGATGTATATAATTATTTATATTTATTTTATACCTATATAAATATAGATGTTGTTAGGGAACAGTATGCATGCACGTATTTCTGGGATATTTTGCTTTTTTCTTTAACTGAGGGTCAGAAGCTAACTCTTTTTTTGAGTTTACTTATTTATATTGAGAGAAGGAGAGAGAGAGAGTGTATGCAAGCAGGGAAGGGGCAGAGAGAGAGGGAGAGAGAATCCCAAGCAGGCTCCACGCTCATCATGGAGCTCCTTGCAGGGCTCAAACCCACAAACCGTGAGATCGTGACCTGAACCACAATCAAGAGTCGGTCACTTAACTGCCTGAGCCACCCAGGTGACTCAATTTTTGCTTAAATATCATAAATTGATCTATATTTTTCTATCTAGAAGACTTAGTTCCTCTATCTTTTGGCAGAATAAAACAGTTGTCACTGTCCTCCCTCAGTAGAATTTTATTTCCCCGATTTCCTGAACTCACACACGGCAACCTGACTGTCTTTGGCCAATGAAATGTGAAAGCGACAAGTTACACTTCCAGGCATCGCTCTATGAGGCGATGCATCCTTCATCATGTGCTCTGTTCTCTTTCTGCCTTGATGTCCATCAGTGTTCCAGAAAGCACGAGTGTCATCAGGCTGAGTTTGGCATGAAAATGACAACCATGAGAAGCAAAGATCTATGAGGATCTGAGGGAAGATAAACATTTGATATTTCAATCAATGAGGTGTGGGTGTCACTCGTTACTGTCACAAAATTGGTTTATCCCGACCGATACCACGGATAGTATATGTATGTATGCATTACAATTTTAGAATAGTCCCTTTTAACGATATTCTCTTAGATTTGGGGGGGGGAAATTGTATTAATCATATGATATCATTCAGAGCGATAGACATATTCAGATTGTTGAAGTGTCCTTTTCAAGAGCATAATGTGTCTTTCTATTTATATAAATCTTCTTATGCCACCAAAGAGGCATTTCAGTGTCTACTATAGCATAATTAATGTCAACCTTGTTCTAATGAAGAGTAACCTATTTTATCTTTAATCTATTAATAGTAGTATAATGAAATATTTTGCATAAATATTTGACATGACTTAATTAATCCCACATCACAAATGCATAAAGTAGGACTAGTAAGTTGAAGATAATAATGGTCTTTAAATTCTTAATTACTGTCAAATAATATCTTAGAAAAATTACAGGAATTTACTCTCCCACTAGCAATATATTTACAATGGTAATTTAATGCAATCCTGCCACTAATACATTTTATCTTTTCTTCAGTAAAACATTCAGATAGATGACAGATAGATAGATAACATACATGCATTGTGAATGTTGGTGAAGATACCCACAAATAAATTAAAAAATGCATGCATATATACATATGTACACACACACATAGTTACACACATATATTATAACCAAAAGAGTGAAATACACAGACATGCACTCATACATATGTTCACATACACATATGCATGCACACACATACAGGTTTTGACTATTCCTGAGCTAGAAATTATTATTTAGTCCCTCTTGTTTTATCGGTACCCTCTAACTTGCCATACTCTGTAGTCTTTTGGAGTATTTTAATAAAAAACCCCGAACATGATAACATTTTACCCTTAAATTCTCCGCAGTGGACTCTCTAACAGAAAAGAATGCATATCGTTATTGCCATCGACAAAATTATAATGCTTCCTTAATGGAATTAAGGCAATTAGCATGCCTGTGCATAAATCCTTGTAGGTGTGTGATGTAGTTTATCTTCATTCTCCAGATAAAAGTGGAATTGTGGGGCCATGGAACAAATGCATCCTCTCCTTTTATTTCATTTATTTTTGATGGTGCTACATAATTCTCCAAGGTGTTTATACGTATTTATCAAACTGCTAATAGGAAATGATCATTCTTATTTCTTATGGAGATACATCCTAAAATTTAGCTATAATGCTGATTCTGCTTTCTCTAATTATTAATGCAACTGAGAATCATCCCATGTGTTTATTAATGTTTTTGTGTTCTGCTTCGATTGTTTAGATCCTTTGCCACTGTTTTCTAAGATTTGTTTTCTTTTATTAATTTGTAAGGTACCTCTATATATTCTGAATACAAATCCTTTGCAATAAGTATTACAAATATTTTTTCTAATCTTTGTTTGACTTTTGCTAAAGTTTAATATCATATAGAAGTCATTTTCCACATTTTAATGCAATTTTTTCCTTTATGGTTCATGCCTTTTGTTTCCTGTACAAAAAATATTCCATATTACAAGGTCATAAAGATAGTTTATGTATATCTTTAGCACTTTAAAATGTTGCTTTCACATTTAAGTCTTTAGCCTGTCTAAAATGCATTTAGAATATTTCCCCACCTGGATAGTCACTTTTCTCAAAATCACTTTTATTTTTCCCTAGGAACTTATTAAATTTATATATTATGTCAGATAAAATTAATGTCTTATTTGGATTATTCCCACATCTCTCCATTGCATTACTCTTCTTCCGTTTTTTAAAAAATAACATTTCACAATTTTCTCCAGATGTTATTTCTACCTTTTAAAATTTTCTTATTCCTCAATGACTGCGATAGACATTTCTACTTCTTACCCATACTCTCATTTTCTTCTCCAGTCACGTGGAAGGATTAAACTACCCCGCCTGGAAGGTAGCTGTGGATATATGTCTTGATTGGATCACTGAGGTGTAAGCGAAAGTGATGTGTGTCATTTCTAGATGGCAGCATTTAATAACCAGTATCCCTTTTCCCAGGACCCTACAACAAACTCACAGCAACTGAGGATGTCTCATGTTACACATGGCAGCTACTGGGAGTGGATTCTCCATTCTCCAGCTTGGAATGTTGGTAGAAAAAGGGGTATCTAGGGTAGTTGACCTGGAGACAAAATCAGACTTAACAATGGACACTGAATCAGCACAAAAGAAGCCTTCTGGTATTAAAGTTCTGAGATTTGAGCATTCTGCGCCCTAATTTATTCTAAGCTGACTGATACAGTACCTTCCCGGTAGATTGTCGATGTACACTATCATATCTATAGTGAAATTTTGTTTCTTTTTTTGCAACCCCTATAACACTTATACCCCCCCCCATCTCCTTGTATTGAAAAGAGCCTCTTGTGCATTACCGCATATGCACTGAACATCCATTGGATAATGAGGGGATAGCAGGTGTCTTGGCTTGCTTCTCTGCCTAATGGAACGGCGAGTAAAGTATCTCCACACAGTACTACGTTTGCTGTAGGTCTTTAATAGCTGAATTTGTCAAGCAATAGAATTTCATTTTTATTTCTACCTTATTTGCTAAGATTTTTAAATCAAGAATGAGGCTAAATTTCATCAAACATCCCTTACAGCTGTATCATAAGACTTGGAATCTGGTGGTTCTCATTCAAGGTGGTTTTTTCTTCTAGATCCTTTGCATTTCCACGGAAAATTTAGAACGGACTTGAGAGTTTCAACAACAAAAATAGCAGCAGCAACATCGACAATTCCCACTGTGATTTTGAGTCCATAGATCTATGTGGGGGGAATCAATGGTAATTAATAACAATTTGGGATGTTTGGTGAATTCACTAGACAGAAGACAGTGGACGCTAGGATTTATGTGTTCTGTTTTGGTTTTGCTTTGTCCCCAGAGAAGATTATTCCTCTCCTATTAGGCAGCTATGATGAGGGGCTGACCTCAATTCAGTCAAGACCTGAAGTTGGTCTGAGCCAGTAGTAGCTTTAGAAATACTCAGTCCTTGTCTGGTTTCTACTATCCCTACCATGAGCTCTGCTCTCACGTTTGCTGCAGGAGCCTCCCTCTGGAGGGACTTTGTCTCCTGGTCCTGGAAACAATGCAGCCCTTCCCCCTACCTTCCCTCACCAGCCCAACACTCAGCACACGCTCCCTGGAGCAAAGCAGCCTCCTCGCAGACCCCAACAGCCCGCACAGCCTTGCCGACTCTGCCGGTTTCTTTTTCTCGCAGAATCCTGTGCTCTGAGCCAAGCGCCATGATGAATCCCTCCAAAAATTGTCAAATGCCCCCAGGAAGATAATGTCCAGTATCTCAGTCCACTAAGTGGGGGCGGGGGGGGGGGTGTCTTCTCCATAGAGAATGTTAGTTTAACTACTCTTCTCTCTGAACCTCTTTCGTCTTAAAAAATTTGACTTTTCTCTGGTTTAGGCAGTTGGGAGGGGGAGGTTGTCACCATTTACTACATACCATTTAGAAGAGAAGGTTCTTACTACATTTTTTAATGAATTCTTTGGCAATTTTCAGGAATTCTTTTATGAGTGCTGATATTTTAAGGTTTTCCACTTCTTGAGCCAAATATGGTAATATTTTTATCCAAGAGACGTCTATTTATACTGTTACCCATTTATCCATTGAATCTCTTAATCCTATCAGCATAGAAATCTACATAGCTGTTTCCTATGATATCATCTTGTTACAAATTTAATCCATACTTTAATTTTTGTTAAATTAACCAGTGATTTATTTGTTCAAAAATATTAATCTCTGTCAATCTTATTCTCAATTCACACTTCGCTTTCAGTTTTTATTTCATTTCTTTGTTTTAACGTCTTTGATATCATTTTCTACCTTTTAAAATATCCCTATCTGTACAATATAGAGCGACAACTTCCTTCTTTTTTTTAATAAATGCTTATTTATTTATTTTGAGAGAGAGAGAGAGTGTGTGCATGAGTGGGGAAAGGGCAGAAAGAGAGGGAGAGAGAATCCCACTCTGTGATGTGGGCTCAATCTCACAACCTTGGGATCATGGTCTGAGCTGAAATCAGAAGTCAGATGCTTACTCAACTGAGCCACCCCTAGAGTGACAATTTCTGCCCCAAATAACGTTTTAAACATTAAATGAGATACTAAGGTAAAGCCCCGAGCACAGGGCTTAGCCAATGGAATATCGCAGATTATAATGGTTTTATTAAAGCCCATCTTTGACCTGTTCTTTATTTTGATACATGTCATCCTCATTAGTCTTATCATTTTTTAAGTGATAATTCAATCCTTAGCCCATTTCTGAAACTAAAAAAAATATATAAACTCTTTCTCTAAACTGTGTAATTTATATTACATGCATATGCATAAAGAACAGAAAAGTTACAAGTAAGAGAAGCTTCTGTTTGATTGTTCCTCTTGCAGGATCTCCCTGTGAACATCCTTCAGTGGCTCCTCCCTTCAGACCTCCGCTGTCTTCAGCTGGACTGAAGTTGCCTTTCCTCGCTCCTTGGCCCACCGTGCCCCAGCACCGCGTCCCAGCCTCTCTAAGGGGCTACCCCTCGTGCCCCGCAGCCGGCTTTCTATTCATTATGATTTCTGGAGCTTGCTCACTTGTGTCCTTTCCTTACTTTTACCTTAGCAGGAGGACGTATTTCCTGTTTTACTTACACCACACGAAGTGGCTATTTGGATTATAAAACTTTATGAAAATTGTAGGTGTTCTTTTTCAAGCCATAACGAAATGTTGAAGTTGATTTATTTCCCCTCGTGCAGGAGGTCTTCGGAAATGGAGGTCTTCACTCTTTATCAAGCCCCCAATCCCTAACCACATGCAAAATGTCCCTTCCTACTTTCATTGCCCCGGAAACCACCACTCTTATGCCCTCTTCCTCGGGGAAGGTGGGAACGTCCTGAGCCTCTATGATAGACTAACCCTAGTTGTAAGCAGCTAGCTGAGCACACCTTGCTGTCAGCTTACTCAACCTTCTCTGAGCTGTGTGCTTTCCCTTCTGGTCCCCTCACGTCCTTTTCCTACTCAGGATGCAGTTCTCCCTTCTTCGGGAATCCCAGAAATACCATCTTACTGGGTTCAGACATATCAGCTGCTGGAAGCCCTTCCCCACCCCAGCCAACCAGTCCCCACTCCTTCATGCGAACCCCTCTGACGATCACACCTCTCCAGAGGATGCCAGCCACCTGGAAGAGAATCAGGATTTATGAATTCCCATTCTGCTCTTCTCCCAGGGGCTGAGGCCCCAGGTCACAGTCAGTCCTTGCTTCCCCACAACTTTCACTGCAGGGCTGCCGTGGGGGAAGATGGTGAAGACAGCCCTGTAACCTCAAGTCTGGTTGTCCCAGCATTCCCCCATGCTTCCCAGCACCCAGGCAGCACAGAAGGAACCCCCCCTCCACCCTTGTGGATGCCACCCTTCCCTCCTACACATAGCAGCCGTGCAGACTCCTGGGGGCTACTGACCTCTGAATTTGCAACCCAAAGTCACCGGGGGACATAGAGACCATTGCGTCCTTATTGGCAAAATGCTGTGTTCAAGGTGGAGTCTATATTCCCTTCAGCCAGTATTGGGCCAGGAATGGATGCTCGGTCCTAAGTAGAGAAAAATCCATGCCTTCCTTTTCTCTTATCATGAGGCAACCATGTTCTCATGGAGCCAGCTTCCTGAAGGGTCAGACAATCAGGCAGAATATTACAGGTTGAAGAAAAGAAAAAGAATTCAGGGGCCGAAGATGATTCAAAGCTAGAGTGTAAACCTACCACCCTTCAGGACCTCACTACCCAAATCCCTTCTCAGGACAAGGGTGCCCTTTTATCAGCTGGGACGGCAGCACGGGCATCTCAAGGACCCCACACATGAGCTTTGGACGAGGGGTGAGGGATAAAGGTAACCGGTGCGCTCAGGCTGGAATGTTGCAATAAAGCAGCTGCAAGAAGGTCGGCCAAACATTCAGACCTTCTGTTTCCTCCCAGTACATCTTCCAGAAGGCCCGATAAGAGCAGCAACATACAGGAGAGGGAAGCTTTCTTCTGACCCAGGTGAATTTATGGCTCACCTGGGCATTTGCTGAAGACACCGCAAGAAGTGAACTAGCATTCTCCTGCTTTCTGGTTTTAGCCACTGGTTGTTATTTAAGACATCTCAGCTCCACTTTGAACAGATACAATGGATGACTTTCCAAGCTGCCATCATTAATCAAGACTTCTCCTTTGAACACCTGTTTCCCTGCAGCAGGATTATCGTTAGAGTGTATCAGCCATAAGGAGACATCTTGTGCCCTAAACTAGAATGCTTCTGGAGAGCAGTCCTTCATGTCTTTGAGGGTTTGGAAAAACAAAATCTTTCCCTCCTTGGCATCTCCCCCTTCATGACCTTTCCAGAGTGAGGTGACTCTTGCGTATTTCCCTGTTCCCCTGGAGAGCACAGTTGGCTGTTGACCATACGGAGTGACCGCAGTATAGCCCAGAGTCTCAACTTTCATCCCATCTATTAAAAAATAAGCATTTACCCTGTGTCTAGTCAGTTTGTTCAAGAGATCAATGTCTTCATCTTAAGTAATACTTTTCAAAAGCTTCCAGACCCTAATCTCAGGGCAGAGAGAGGTACCGGGGTAAATATTGGGAATATCAGAGAAACTGAAATTCCTAGTTGAACCCTCACGCTTCACTTGTAAATGTCTTGTGAATTTTGTACCATGTGCCGTTATATACTCATTTTGTGTAACCCTCTTCAAGCAAAGTTAATTCTACTTGAAAATTCACTATCTTTATAGCTTCCTGTTCTCCCTGACATATGTGGGTCCCGTTCTTAAAATTAAAAGCTCATGGTCTTAGTTTTTCTTTCTTGGGAATACCCCTTACTTGGAAGATCATGGCATGGGTTATCCGTCACTTACAGCTTAGTGTAAATGAGTTTGATAGATCTTTCCTAGGAGAGTGTTAGCAGACGAGAAAGGACAGTGCAGTTTTGAGGATGTGTCACACGGAATGAAGACAATGATATGAAGCCAACAGGAGAACCACCAAACGAACATGAAACAACACGTGTTCAATTGCTGTTTTAGGAATTAGTACTCAGGGTGGAGATCTGGGCTTCCTGTCAAAGTAAGGCAATTTTAACAACTTCAACAGCAATAATTCTTGTAATCATACAGATCACATTCCTAAGCACAACTGGCAATAAAAAGAACACTCTCCCTACCTAAAACAAGAAGTGATCTAATAGGAACCTGATAGGAATGACTGAGGCAAACACAAGGTCACCTGAGTATATTTCACAAGGTTGATACTAAGAACCCTATTCAAAAGTTCAGGGACGCCCAGGTGGCTCAGTCGGCTAAGGGTCTGACTTCAGCTCAGGTCACGATCTCATAGTCCGTGGGTTCGAGCCCCGCGTGGGGTCTGTGCTGACAGCTCGGAGCCTGGAGCCTGCTTCGGATTCTGTGTCTCCCTCTCTCTCTGCCCCTCCCCTGCTCATGCTCTGTCGCTCTCTGTCTCAAAAATAATAAAAACATTAAAAATTAAAAAAAAAAGTCAGCCTGGAACTGTGTTCATGAACAAGGGAACACAGAGCTTCTTTAAAGGATGTGGATATGTTTAGTAGCCATGTGTGGACAGTAACAGCATAATAGATGGATAGGGCTAGACAATATAAAGTTGTAGTGTAAGAAAGCTCATGGCACATTTGGGAAAACAGCAATTTTTTAATAGACTTTATTTCTTAGAACAGTTTTAAGTCCATAGCAAACGGAGGCAGAAAGTACAGAGTTCCATAGATTCCTGTCCTCCCACACAAACAGCCTTGCCCATCAACACCCCCAACCAGGGTAGCCACTTTTGCTAGAACTGATGAACCTACACGGATACGTCTTAATCTTCCAGAATCCATAGATTACATTAGGATTTACTTTTGGTGTTGTACATTCTAAAGGTTTTAACAAATGTATACTGACAGGTGTCTGTCATTATAGTGTCATACAGAAGAATTCCACTGCCCTAAAGGCCCTCTGTATTCTGCTTATTCATTCCTCCCCCAACCCAATCCCTGATGACCACTGATCTTTTTACTATCTTCGGTAAATCTTCTTTTTTTAATGTTTATTTATTTATTCAGAGAGAGAAAGATAGAGAAAGGGGGAGAGAGAGAGACAGAGAGCATGAGCAGAGGAGGGGCAGAGACAGAGGGAGAGAGAGAGAATCCCAAGCAGGCTCCATGCGGTCAACACAGAGCTCAGTGTGGGGCTTGATCTCATGAACCATGAGATCATGACCTGAGCCAAAATCCAGAGTCAGATGCTTAATGGACTGAGTCACCCAGGTGCCCCATTCACCGATCTTTTTATTGCCTTTTCTAGAATGTCATATGGTTGTCATAAGACAGCGTGTAGCTTTTTCACTGAGTAACACGCATTTAGGTTTTCTCTGTGTTTTTTCATGGCTTGGTAGCTCATTTCTTTAACGTGCTGAATAAAATTCCACTGTCTGGATGTAGAGGACTCTATCCATTCACCTATTCAAGGGTATCTTTTTTTATAGACCAGGTTTTTGGCCTTATATATAAAGCTGCTATAAACATCTGTGTGTGGGTTTTTGTATGCACATAGGATTTCAACACAGGATTTCACCTGGGTAAATACCGAGGATGATATTGCCGGATCATAAAGTAAAAGTATGTTTAGCTTTGTAAGAAACCACCAAGCTGTCTTTCAAAGTGGCCGTGCCATGTTCATTCTCACCATCTGTGGATGAAGGTTTCAGTTGCTTCATATCCTTGACAGCTTTTGGTGTGGTCTGTGTTCAGGATTTTCATCATTATAACACAAATCACCCGTTCTTAACTCAGCTGGAAATGCGTAGGAGAGTCGTGGGGGCTAAATACACAAATTGAACCCAGACTGTAAATGGTCTTAACAGCCTTTCTAGAAAGACCCACTGTTCAATGGACACAAGATCTACCTGTTCTCCTCTCCTTTTTTCAGAAGTCAATATTTCCAGGTCATAAATGGAAAGAGGACAGTGTTTATCTCACAGCCCACCAGTATGGGGCTCTGGGCTTGCTTTCAGGCCCACTTGCTCTCTCTCTGCACCTCCCAACCTGTCCCTACCCCTCACTTTTCCCACCCAGCCTCTCTCCACCCATTCCCTCCCCACCAGATCCCTTTCTGGCCCCTTGCTAAGCTTCTCACTGTTCCCAGCCTGATCTCATCCCACCTCTGTATGACCTCCCTGCACCTGCCGATCTGTCCCTATACTTCCCCGCCCCCTCAACTGCAACTTCTCCACAAGGATAGAGGTGGTGCAGGAGGCTACTCCCCTGCATGTGTAAAGGGAGGTGCCCTCACCTGTCTTGACTTCTCTCCCTTTATGCCCTAAAACAGGACCCTACCGAAGGCTCCCAGGTGGGTCAGGGTACACCCCAATTCCTAACCATGAATTTCTTCCTCTTCACATACCCATGGCTCTTGGAGAAAGGGCACTGCTTCAAGTCTATGGGGAATGGTCTTTACCCACCTTTCCGGAAATGGAACTCAAAACTCCCAGCCGTGGATCTGCCCAATAATCCATCCCCACTCCCAGAAGTCCACATCAAAGTCTGACTCTAGAATGCCCTTTGCCGGGGCGCCTGGGTGGCTCAGTCAGTTAAGCATCCAACTTTGGCTCAAGTCATGATCTCGTGGTTGATGAGTTTGAGCCCCGCATCGGGCTCTGTGCTGACAGTTCGGAGCCTGGAGCCTGCTTTGGATTCTGTGTCTCCCTCTCTCTCTGGCCCTTCCCTTCTTGAGCTCTGTCTCTCTCTCTCTCTCTCTCTCTCTCTCTCTCAAAAAAAAGTAAAAAAAAAAAAATTAGAATGCCCTTTGCCATCCCAGAGGCCAAGAATGTTCCAGGAAGAGTTTTGTTGCTTCCACTACAGAAAAAATTCGCAAAGCTGCCAGGGATAATGACTGTTCACACTTCTCGGGTGCCACATTCCCTTATCTCTGCTCATAACCAAGTGTGAGCTACAGCAGGTGTGTCCCTGTATGCCCCCAAGAGCTCAGAGGGTGAGAGATGAATTAGATTCACAGGCACACACACACACACACCCACGCAGATGCACACAGACGGGCGCATTTTTGACACACACCTGTCAAAAATGATTTTCAAAATAACAGAAACTGTTCTCTCACTTCTATAATCTTCCTGGCTATGACTCTGACGGTGGATCGTCTTTCAAATTATTAAGTAAGTTACAAATTTATTTTCTTCATCCTATGCTATCACATTGTGCCTTTCTGTCTGGCCAGGGATAAGAAGCAGGGCCATTTATTCATTATGGGTCCCTCTCTTACCTGCAAGGGATGGCTGACTGCTCACCAACACTCACGCACCCTTGGCCTCTGCGGTGTTAGAGGAAGCGGGGAGCCAATGCGCATCTCTGATCCGGGAAGTGAAGTTACCACACTGGCATCAAACAGAAGGCCGTGCCAGTTGAAATGTGCACTGGGGCTGCCGGGAGAGGGTCTGGAATGCCCTGTGACACAGGTCAGAACTAGCAGGAGAACCAGGGGCCCGTGTGAGGTTGGGAAGGCTCCCTGTGGTTACAGGTGTTGGTGCTGGGGCGACATGTTACAAGCACTGCCCCAGCTTGCTGTGGGGCATAGGACACCTGTGTGTGGCGATTTGTCCCCAGAGCAGACATTGGCTGCTGACCGCCAGTTCATCTGCATTTTCCCCTGCTGCCTGAGGGCCACCGGTTCCGGTCTGGGCAATGGCCGTGAACCCCACTTCCATCTGGTGCGAAAGGTCCCCATCCCAGTGACACTGGTGTCCAGATGCTGATCCCTTCCTGGCGTTTCTAGCCACGGCCATTTCGTGAGGCCCGGTACATCTGTTGATAGATGTGAAAGCAAATGCTGGCGTGCCTGCTCTGGTCTGTCTGCCTGGATCGGGCCCCTACCGATTTGTTAGAGATCATGGCGTGGCTGGACAATAATTGAGGTCAGCAAGCCTCGTTGGCCAGTCATGCCGGGACAGTGGCTCTGACTTACATTTTCTCGTATAGACTTTAGCCTGCAAGAGGTCACGACAGTGTCTGATCCGTCTGAAAAAAAAATCTCCCATGTTTTGCTTTTGCTTTTGAGGGTCTCTTTTACATGTGATCCCTGGGAACCATCCGTATTCTCAGGGACCTCCTTTAGAGGATCCCCATCTATTTGAATAGTTCAAGCCTTTTGCTTGCAAGAGGCTAAATTACATTCTAGGAAAAGCACGTTTTTGAAAAGCAACGCTTTCTCATTAGGTGGTCAACGGAGGAAGGTAGCGAGTCTGTTCTGGGCTGGAAGGCACAGGAGCCAAGAACACAAATCCATTCAACCCCGGAAGTCACAGAGCTTGAGGCTCCGTTACCATGGAGACCGTCCACTTCTCTCCAGTGGTGCACCTGTGACAATTAAGATTAACTATTGCTATTGTACTTTTGGTCCTTGGATAGACATCACAGAGAATTTGTGTGAGGGAATTTACACAGTTCAAATCCATAGTAGGCTGCGGTATTCCCACATCCGGGCCCCACCCCCAGAAATTTCGGTTTACTTACTTGCTCTGTGATCAGCCTGGACATCGGGATGATAGACGCGTAGTCAGGATTATATAGCCCCGATGATCAGGCAAGGTGGGTGTTGAGCGTCAGGCAGTCGTTCCCAACGTTCTTTCTCTCTTCTGGGACTTGGTTTGAAGACTGATTTTAAAAATAGTAAGGCAATTCTGTTCACATGTACTCTCCAGGTGTCCAATTAGCTTTGGATAAACGCAAAGTTCTCTGGGTGCAGCGGGATGCTGTTTTGAGTCCTAGCACCTTTCTTTTGCCCAGGAACGCCCTTACTCCTTGCCAAGAAACGGGACCCTGAGGAAAGCCACCAACCCTGAGAAGTGAATGATGTCTCCAGGAGCCGTGAGGCCATCTGAGGCCTGGCCACAGAGCTGTGTTGTCCAGTGCTCGTGGTTCCTCAACTTGGAAACTCAACTTGTAAACTGCACCACCATGAAGTTCCTTCCCAACCTGCGTTTCTGCCAACAGTCTAACGATGTCATAGTCATTCCAGATATTGCCTGGCCCGCCTTCTCCCAGCACATTGCACATCTGAATTTCCTTAAAGGGGGCTGGCAAGGAGCTCGGTCTGGCCACTGGCATACCAATGGAAGCGAAATAACAAGACTGCGGGGTGGAAGCTGTAAGAACCACTGTGTGACCACGTCCCAGCACACCTGCTGTAGAATCGTGATAACCTGTGCTGAGGTGAGTCTTCAGTTGGTGCAAACATCAGAGGATTACTCTGGGCACAGGGTCCTTGCCAGTTCACGCTGCATAAGCCACAAAGAAACCTTAACTGTTTCTGACCACTGAGGTTTTGGATTTATTTCTTGTCAGAGCACCGCATAGCTTTTCTGACTGAAACAATAGATCCTAACTTCTGAAAACTCCATGAGGGCTTTTTGTTTTTTATGTATTTTTTTAGTGTGTTCTTTATTTTTAAGAGAGAGAGAGAGACAGAGTGTGAGTAGGGGAGGGGCAGAGAGAGAGGGAGACCAGAATCCGAAGCAGGATCCAGGCTCCCAGCTGTCGGCACAGAGCCCGACGTGGGGCCTGAACTCGTGAACCTCGAGATCGTGACCTGAGCCGAAGTCAGACGCGTAACCGACTGAGCCGTCCAGGCCCCCTTCCACGAGGGCTTTTTAAATGCTTTGTGATCTGTTGAGAATGACTCAGTCAAGTGTGTGACCATCCTGTTCCTCATACAGCAGCCTGTTTGACTTACAAAAATGAAGATGGTCTTTCACGCGTGACAACTACAAAACATGTTTATTACTTCATTTGGCAATTTCTGGGATCTGGCCAGTGTGATCTATGGAGGCTAATGTGATCCAGAGATTTCTGATTCTGAAGCTAAATCTACAATGATGACCTTTACGGATTTTGATCCAAGTGACAGCTGCTAAGGATACAGCGTGAGCTCCCTCTGCAATTTAGTGGCCAACGATTTGGACATCCGAGACCACAGACCTTGTATGAGCAGCTTCAGAGGAAGTTAATTTCTCCCTCTGAGATTTAATGTTAATAGGTTTCACTGAATTCCATACCTGAGATTTGTTATTAGCTTATATTTGTGGCAATGAACTGGGTAGATGGCATTCAGCTGAGATCATATGCACAGAATTACATGAAAAACCGGAATATCAAGGTTCATTTAGCGCAGCTGCTTGCTAATGAAGACACATTACTAATGAAGAAATTTATTCTCTAACAGGAACTTCCACCTGAGCCTGCAAAAATCCAGAAAAGATGAGTCAGCTCAAACAGAAACGGGAGGAATTACCCCCAATTAAACATCAGTGAGGCATTTGCTGAACCCCAGATACCGCATGGCAAGTTCAAAGGTTGAAGAGGGGAACTGAGCCCCCCTGCCCCCGGCTGATACCATTCTGGACTAACTTGAATTTGAAATTGCCAGTGTACTTTGCCCAGTGTTTCTGTCATTTTAAAATGCGTTTCCTTCTGTCTCTCCTCTTTGTTGATGCATTCCAAAATAGGGCATCAAAATGCCAAATAGTGCTCAAACTTCAGAAAAACAGCTGGGATGGCAGTGAACACATTCAGCAAAACTGTTCTCTTTCTTGTGCTGAAGATGCTAAAATACTGTCACCTGCCTGACTGGAAGCAGAGCCTATAACTTGTCTGGTGGCTGAACGTGCGTCTTTTTACTTTCAACACACTCAGTGGGATGGAGCTGTGTTATAGAAACACGGAGAAAAATAGAGGAGAAAAACAAGAATCTATTTTTGATATCCCAAGGGACCTTTCAAGAATAAGTACAACATAAAAAAGTAACAAAAATGGCAGTCACTGGGCTGTTATATTTGAGGCAGAAATGCACCCCACAGACAGGCCACCTGAGCCAATACGGTCCCGTAGGGAAGGCACAAGTGTCAGGAATTATGCTCAGCCCAAGGGCAGCCGATTGTGGACTCGCACACCTTTACAGGGTGGTCTGATGCCACTCACACACTGGGCTGTTATTCAAACAGGAATTGGTTGGAACTTCCTGAAAGTTTCCGTCAAAGGTTTTTTTTTTTTTTTTTCTTCACCCCAAACATCGGCTCATTTGTTGTTGTGCGTGCAGAGTTCTCCCGTCCGCCCCAGCCGAAGGTCAATGCCATTTTGGGTACGGATATTCGCCCAGTTCATCATGGGCATTCGCTGTGTGCCTATGTGCTAAAACTGAGGCTAAAAAGTAAACAAGGTCAAGACCTTTTTTTTTTAAGAGATAAATCTGGGTGGCCCTTGAGGCTTTTGTTCTCCTTGCTTTGGGAGCCCAGCATTGAGATAACATAGCTGGACCAGGTTATTTGGACTGAACAGATGGAAGCCAGCCACTGCTCACCCTTCCTGACAAGGCAGCTTGTCGAACCCTGGGAATGTCTGCTGGTGATGTCACACACAGGTGTCCCCTGCTCCCTGACCCTATGAACACGGGGAGCATCGGAGGAACTGACACTGTGCACCAGGAGATTGGGCCGGGGGAGACTAGGGCGCGGCAGGGACAATTCAGTTGTGGGTGTTCTTGTTCTGGGCACCTAAGGTCTCCCTGCAAACCTCAAGTTCCACCTGCACCACGTGCCCGTGCTGTTGGAAAGCAACCCCCACCCCAGCAAGGCCCAGGAGGGGCACAGAAGTAAACCACCACCCCAGGCAGCATGCTGTCCCTCTGCAGGGAAAAGAGCGCTAACTTCCTCTGCGGCCTCCGGACGGCTTCACGGAGGGCGTGGTGGTTTGCGGGGGCCCTGAAGGCCGACCAGGATTCGCACAGATCTGGGAGAAGGTGTCCGTCTGGGACGAAGGCGGGGGCGCAGGGAGAGGGCGGGGTGTCTGGGTGCCGAGAAGCCCCGCAGGGTTTGGAGGTCGGTGCGCTCAACGGGTCACATCTGCCCAGATGGCGAAGGGCTCCCGGAGTGAAGGACACCTGAATCAGGTGATGCCACGGCCCTCCTGGGAATACCCACGGCGGGAGGACAGTGGTCACTAGGCGGTCCCAGAACGTGGAGCCGAGGTGGACAAGGACCCGTTGGGATAGGACTTTGGCTTCGGGGTGGTTGTCCACCTGTCCCCCAACACGCTGCTTCCTCTAAAGGGGACAGTGTTCAGCTCCTACGTACAGCACCCTTAAAAACAGTATTAAGCACTCATCTATTTTTGCTTAATTATTTTTTAATGTGTATTTCTTTATTTCTGAGCAAGAGAGAAAGAAGGATCAGGGGAGGGGCAGAGAGAGAAGGAGACAGAGAATCCCAAGCCGGCTTTGTGCTGCCAGTGCAGAGCCCAATGTGGGGCTCAAACTCACGAACCATGAGATCCTGACCTGAGAGGAAACCCGGAGTCCAACGCGTAACCCACAGAGCCACCCAGGCGCCCCAAGCATTCATTTCTTTTACACTTGATCTTAGCCAAAAGGCCGAGAAGCGATGCATTCATTTCTTTTACACTTGATCTTAGCCAAAAGGCCGAGAAGCGATGCATTCATTTCTTTTAAAAGACCACATTTGATGAAACATTTCTCATAAATTTTGGTTGGCCTTTGATGTTAATGGCTGGGTGTCCCTTCTTCTCCTGCAGCACATGGTTTTGTGCTTTTTCTTCTGGAAGGTTCCGGAGCTTGCGGAGAATAGGTTCAAAGTTGCCAGTGCCAAGGAAGAAAAGAGGAGTTCTCTTTAAATTTTCTAAGAAAATGTAAACGCCAGCTATATGTGTTCAAATGCCAACTATATAATAATAATAATGTGACATTCTGTAAAGAATTGTCATGTTCTAGTAAGGCTTACTAATATCACTTCAGCAGAATAAATTCTGGGGGGAAAAAAACTAGAAAGGTCATCCAACTGCTTCTGTATATATTCTGCTCAAAAACGTACAATACCGTTGAGTTAGGTAGAATTTTTAATTTAACTAAAAATCTCCTTGGACTGTTGAGCAAAGGTTTTAAAGGTTTGAGGTTAGGTGAACATTATAAACTTAATAATGCAACTCAACTCGAAATGCCCTAGCTTCTGCTGATGGGGACATGAATTGGTAAAAAGGGCAGTTTTCACATCGAATTAAACGTGGAGTTAATGCTTATTATCTATCCTCTATCCAACTGCTTTCTTTTCTTGACACGCAGTTCCCATTGACCTTCTCAAATAACTGCTCCCAGCAGCTGGACGAGGTTCCAGGGAACATGACACAGTGGGTCTACAAAGCATAAGGAGGGGGTGCCCACCAGAAGTCCCCATCCAGCTACATTTCCATCCGGAAGGCAAAATGAAGCCATGGTTCGTCAAACAAAACAGACAAGTTTTTGCAAACAAATCTCTCTACAAGATATGTTAAAGAAATTCCTTCAAGTAGAAGGGAAATCATGCCACATGGAAACTTGTCTACATAAAGGAATGTAGAGCCTTAGAAATAGTAAACATATGAGAAAATTAAGAGATTTATTTTAATGTATTTAAAATACAATTAACAGTTAAAAAACAATTCTGAAAAACTTGTCTCAGAACACCTTTACCGTCTCAAAAATTACTAAGAATTGTTCATGTGGATTATATCCACCAAATTTGCCATAATAGAAATCCCAACGGACATGCATGTTAATACACGTTAATGAAAATGTTTATTAATTTGTTTTAAAGTACTGACGATAAACCTGTGCTATGTTAACAAAAATAATATCTTTTTTAATAAAAATAACTGCATCTTCCAAAAAAGAAAAAAAGATAGTGAGTAGGTGGCTTTGTTTTATATTTTTGCAAATCTTTTCAATGCCTCACTTAACGAAAGGCAGCTAAAGTATCAGAACTGCTTTCACATTCATTCTGTTGCAATGCAACATAACACAGCCTCTGGAAAATTCTCCTTATGAAAATATGAAAGTGAAAACAGCGAGCGCTGATTTATAGCTATGACAATAGTTTCAATCTGGTGGATATCCTAACAGGACCTGGTGGACCGCAGGGGACCCCAGGCTGTACTTTTGGAACCACTTGGTTAAACGAAACCTTGTAACAGCCAGCTGGAAGGTTATAACATGTAGAAGGGAAACGCCCGAAAGCACTGGCAGGTTCACTGGAAGCAGGAAGCGCAGGTCAATGCATGGCTCACACACTACGTTTGAGATGGTCAAATATAATTAAGAACTAGCCCGTGACAATGAAAGTACATACAGCACAACCACTAGAGCTATTATGAAAAGTAAATACATGAAACGGATTTAGCAAATTGTCCAAAAGTGGAGGAAAAAAAATAGAATATTGCCTCTGACTCGCTTATTCTCAAAGGAGACAGGAGAAAAAGGAAGAAGGAAGAACGAACACGCGGCACGAATGGACGCCACGTAGTAAGAAGACACACGTAAGCCCGACAATATCAGGGTGTATTACATGTAGAAGGTTCACGGTCAGTAATAAGAGCTTCCACCTTGAGAAGCTAGAAAAAAGCAAGTGTGGCCAAAATAAGTATGCTGAAGGACACAATAAAGAGTACAAACAATGAGGCAGAGACAGTAGAGAAAAATAAAGAAACCAGAAGCTGGATCTTAGAATATATGAATATAATGTATAAAACTCTCGCTATACTAGAGAAGGAAGAAAGAGAGCAAACACAAGGCTGAGTGCTGTCTTCTGCTCAGGCCACCATCACAAAACGACACAGGCAGAGGGATTAACCGACAGAAACGTATTTCCTCCCAGTTCTGGAGGCTAGAAGTTGAGGGTCAGGGTCGCATCAGGTTGGGTTTCTGGCAAGACCTCCCTTCCTGACCCGCAGGCAGCCACCTCCTCTCCGGGTGCTCACGGGACCTTTCCTCTGTGGGTGTGCAGACAGTGACCTCTCTGATGTCTCCTCCTCTCCTTATAAGGACACCAGTTCTATGGGATTCAGGTCCCACACCTATGACTTTGTTTCATTGTGTACATATAGGCCCCATTTCCAACTATAGTCACATTGGGGCTATGGTTTCAACAGGAATTTTGGAAATACACAATCCAGTTGATAGCAATCACCATGAAAAATAAAAGAAGCTGTCAGAGACCCTGCAGACAGTAGGAAGATACAAGGTAATACTATGAACAGATTTACTTATTTTTTTTAATTTTTTCTTTTTTTTTTACATTTATTTATTTTTGAGAGACAGAGAGAGACAGAGCACAAGTCAGGGAGGGGCAGAGAGAGGAGACAGAGAATCCCAAGCAGGATCCAGGCTCTGAGCTGTCAGCACAGAGCCTGACACAGGGCTCGAACTCACAAATCATGAGATCATGACCTGATCCAAAGTCAGATGCCTAACAGACTGAGCCACCCAGGCGCCCCCAGATTTACTTATTTAAATAGACCATCTAAATAGGTAGGTATGTTCCTCAAAAGATAAAAATAAGATTGACCCAAAAAAAGAACATTTGAATTGCCCTGTATCTATTAAATACATTGAATTTGTAACTAAGAACCTTTTTATAAAGACACAGCAGTCCCAGATGGCCTTACTGGTGAATCCCTCCAAACAGTTTACAAAAAATAATACCAATCTTACTCAATATTAAAAAAATAAACTAACAAAACATCTACAAATCCTCTTATAAGACTGATGTATTACCCAAACCAGATAATATAAATAGAATAGATCAATATAAATAAAGCTACCATTCTTAAGAACACAAACTCCCTTTACAAAATATTATTGTACGGTGAAACAAATACAGAAATACAGAAAAAACTTAATACCTCATGGCCAAATGAAGTTATCCCTAGGAATGTGAAGTTGATTTACCAATCAAAAACCAATTAATTAAATTCTCTGTATGAGGGGTATATAGAAGGAAAACTATATGATCATGTTTACAATTTTAAAAATCCCTCCCAAAACTGGAACTAGAGGTGAACTATCTCACCTTAATAAAGGTCACTTACAAAAAACAAAAAGCAAACACACACACACACACACACACACACACACACACGCAAACACCTTATACCTAACATAATACAGAATTGTGGGAAAAGAAATACTTCCTCTCTACGTTTGGGAATAAGTCAACTGGGACTGCTCTCACCAGGCTTATTACACATTATATTGAAGACCTCAACCATTGAAATAATGCAGGGAGAAGACCTTTTTAAAATATAGAATGCAAAAGAAGTAAAGTTGCCCTTACTCAGAAATGACATGAACTCTTCACCTAGAACAGCCTAAAGACTCACTTAAAAGCCAGCAGAACTCATGGGTGATGTTTGCACAGTCACAGGATGCAGTCAACACACACAATAATGATATTATACACAAAAATACATTGTATATGGAGAGACACAAGAAAATGTTTGAAAAAAGAAAGAAGTCATTCAGAATTACGTGAGAAACATGAAACAAGGACACCTATAATGAAAGTATTAAAGATCTATACACTGATCACTATAAATCATTGGTGAGAGAAATTAAAGAACTATGCAAATGAAAAGATAATATTTTCTCACTGGATTGGAACGCTCAATATAGTCAAAATATCGATGCGCCATGAAGTGATCCATGGAGTCAAGGTAATTCCAAGTCAAATTCTGACAGGTTGCTGAGGATATTTGATAAACTATTTCTTTGTTTAAGTTCATCTGTTTGTTTCTTTATAGAGAAAGCATGGGGGAGGGGCAGAGAGAAGGGGAGAGAGAATCCCAAGCAGGCTTCCTCGCTTTCAGTGCACAGCCCAATGATTAAAACTGGGAATAAGATTTTGTGAAGGTGTATATAGTCAGGATTCTGTTTCCAAGCAGTCATTTTATTTGGCCTCAAATGGTATGCTACTGTATTTTATCGACCTGTAAGCATATTCCAGTCTTTCTAAGCATTAAATGGGCAATTCATATGTTCTCACACAGAAGGTAGATAAAAATCTTATCCTTGTTTGACTTTATTTTTTCAAAATGTTTATCTGCGTATTTTTGAGGGGGGCGAGGGACAGAGACACGGTCTTGAACTCATGAACCGTGAGATCATGACCTGAGCCAAAACCAAGATTCAGATGCTTAAGTGACTGAGCCACTCAGGTGCCCCAGATAAGCCATTTCTAAATGTATGTGGAAATGCATATAAATTACAATAGCCCAAACAATTTTTCAAAAAGGACTACCAAGCTGGACAACTTGCACGACTTTGTTTCGAGACTTATGATAGACCTAAAAGGCACTGGCGAGGGATCAGGAACGAGGCGGGTGAACCCACATGAAGCTGCATGTTAGCGATGAGGCAGCAGAAATCATGAACGTTGAAAATCAGGATTCTAGAATTCAGGACGCAGCCAACGATAGACTGGGAATCGTAACAGATTGACGTGATAGCTGTGACTCACCTGTGCTCACTGGGCTCCGGGCCACGCCAAGTATGCTCGGGGGTGGAAACACAGAGGCCCTGGCCACCGGACACCCATGGGCTTTCATGCAGCTAAACGTCCTTACTAATCTCTCATACCTCCCCTTTGGGGTCTTCCCAAAATTTTCTGACTTCTAAAGAGTTTCCTTTAAAAATTGCAGAGGCATGTTTTCTGCATATAAAACAAACAAACAAACAAACAAACGAGAAACCCATAAAGTAAGAAAGTAGGATTTGGTTACTGAATAATAAGAACAAACTCCGTAATATTCTTCCAAAACCATGAATAGAGATATATGCACATGGGAGACAAATGTTCGATGACTATTTAGAAACCGATTTGGACTTAGCTGTAGCGATAGAAGTCAAAATAGTAGTTGCCTTCAGGAAGGTACTGAGCAGGAGGGAGCACCCAGGAGCCTCCAGGGTGATAGGCTTGTTCTCGGGGCACAAGTTTCTTGAGTTGCATCTTGACAATTAGTGTACTTCACCCTACGCATGTCTGCCTCAATAAGAGAGTGAAAGCAAACGTTTGGTGGCATTTATCTTGCTGGGTATGCGGGTTGAGAGGAAATACAAAATTAAATTTGGAAATATTTTCTTTTCCTGGAGGAATCTTTCCTCTCTTAAATAGATCTAAACCTGGGGTAAGGAGCAGGCAGGCTTTGGTTCATCACACTGTTCGGTGGTCATGTGGAATCCAATTTAATGAGAAGAGAAATAAAGTCATCCCTCATCAATGAAAGCCCCCCCTGCCCCAGGCCTGGAGCTGGGCTGAAAGGCAGCAGTGTGCCCAATGAGCATGCTGTGTCTGTCTTTATTTATGACAGCTACCCACTATCTTAACACAGGCATCCCACGTGCAGGTTGTATGCGCCGGCAGATTTTTAATCGCCAGGATCACTATGGATCATTGGATGCCAGTTCTCTCTCTGAGAATCAGTCTTTCACCTTTGACTGACGCTGTGTTCGAAGGAAATACTCAAAGCAGCAGCAAATTAAGGAAGACCAAAATCCACATCACTGCGAGGCTCTCTCCACACAGATAGGTTTGTCTGTTCTCCTGTATTATGAAGCCAATGAACAACAGAACTAGTGAATTTGGCAGATCCGAATGGGACTGTGGATTATGATGACCGACTCGGGGAGAGCCCGCCTCGCTGGTATACCCTAGAGTAGGGAGATCCTGAGCTGTGGGAACCAGTGGTCCTACAAGGACACGTGGTTAACAGTTCCGAGTGAGCAATAAACTGCTATTTCAAGACAAGCAAAATACTTAGAGGAAGAACAGAGGAAACTGACATGTCAGTGACTCAGCATAATAGGAAGTCGTTGCTTGCTCCCGTAGAGTACGATGGATGCGTTCAACCTCTTGCAGTTGTTCAGAGGCCCATGCCATTGGAAGCTCTGCCACGTGCAAGCATCCCCGGGTCACACTGCAGTGGTGACCTCCCGGCTGATGGAGAAACAGAAGGAGTGGATCGCCCGTCCAAGAGCTTTTAAGGGTCAGAACTGGAAGAAGCATAAATTACATCTGCCCACCTTCAGTTTGCTAGAAGTCAGTGTCCCGTTTGAATAAAAAGGGGCCAGCAAAAATAGCTACGTTATGGACGAGGTGCATGAGTGTTTGGTGGCCAGAGAGCCGTCCCCACCAGAGAACTTCAAGTACTGTGTGAAATTCTTCACAAGACTCGCGATGCAGCTGAAGACCTTTCAGGGATCCGAACCAGAAAATGCTCGCGCTGAACATCAAAAAAAAATCCAGTCATCATTAGATCAGATTGCGCAAAACAATCTGCCAGAGGGAGTCGTTTGGGGGATAAGATACTCTCCACTTTTAGGGAAGGGAAATAAGTGAAATGTAATAGGATGTGAATAGAGACAGAAAAGAGGGAGCAGATGCCAATATTTCCTAATCAGGGAGAGTTCTGAGTTCAGATGTGGTTAACGAATTTCTTTATTAGGATGTCTGAGCAGAAATTCTAAAATATGTACAAAATTTATTTTCAAGTGGCTGTTTTATTGAAATGTAATGTACAGAAACTGCGCGAATCATAAGGCTGCACATCAATGGATTTTCACAACAGGAAGGCCCCCCGCAACCAGCACCCATCAAGATAAAGCACATGGCCAGTGCCCCCCTCCCGCAGCCTAAGCCCTCTTCTGCCCCACACAAATCACAGTGCCAAATAAAGTTAACGGCTCTCTTGGCTCTATCTGCTACGTGCCCCAGGCCGCTCTGCAGTTAGGTGTGGCCATATAACTGGGTGTCAGCCAATGGCATGTGTGTCTTAGGTCTGAATGTATAGTTTCCCATAGGAACCTCTCTCATTTGGTCCTTCGGGCCCTTTCCCCCCATCACTAAGTAGGTGGATGTCGGAAATCGCACGTTCGAGATGGCAGAAGCACAAGATAAAAGGAGGCTAAGGTTTCTGAACCACCTGTTGAAGGAGAGCCTTCTGCCAATCGGGAATACCAGGTATGGGATTCACATGAATGAGAAATAGCTTTTTAATTCATGCTTGAGCTATATCTGTGTGCTTTCTTTTGCTCCAGCAGTGAGGGTCACCTTAATGAGCACACCTGCCACCCCCGACATCTCCCCTGTAGGTTTCAAAGGCTCCTCAAGCTTGGCAGGTCCAGAATTGAACCTGTTTCTCCTTCCTCACCTTAATCTATTTCAGTTCACTCTGTATCAAATCCACCCACACACCTGGAAGTCAGCCGGAGCCACCAGCCCCCCGGGGTTAGCCACTCCCCATTTTTGTGGATTCTTCCCCCTGAGTATCTCTTGTGCCCATCTCCTTCTCTTGCCCCTCGTTCCCATTGCCTAGTGTGAGTCCTTAACATCTCTCATCTGAACCTCCTTGGTATTTCTGCTCTCTGATTGCTCGCTGTATCAGTCAGGGTCCTCCAGAGAAATAGAGCCAATGGGATATATATGCACACATAAGAGGATATTTATTATGAGAACTGGCTTCTGTGATTATGGAGACTAAGATATGCCACCCGCATAGCCAGAGAATCAGGAAAGCCGGTGGTATAATTTAGGCTGAGAGCGAAGGAAGGAAGAGGGATCCCTGGTGCAGGACCCAAAGTCTGAAGTTCTAAGATCCAGGAGCCCTGATTCTGAGAGCAAGAGAAAATGGACGTGCCAGCTCAAGAAAGAGAGAATTGTCCCTTCGTCAGCCATTTTATTCTATCTGGGCTCCCAACAGATCAAATGAGATCCACCCACAATAGTGAGGACACATCTTCACTGGGTCTACTGATTCAAATGCCAATCTCTTTCTGAATCATCCTCACAGCCACACCCACGAAGAAGGTTCTACCAGCTGACTGGACGTCCCTTAGCCCAGTCATTTGACACGTAAAATTAACCGTCACACTGTCTATCAGAATATTCTTCCTATAATCAGAAACATAAATCAAGACAAACTTCAGAGTCCCTCAGTGGCCCTCAATTTCCAAAACAAAGGCCGAGTATACAGGGCTTTTTATGATCTATGATTATTCTCCAAGGTTGTCTGTTTACACTTTTCACCCACCTTCCCCCATGCCTAACCCCCTACCACATCCTGTGACTCCTCAGGGCTAATGGACTTTGTTGGATGCCTCATGATGTGCATTTCCTGGAGGTTTTCCTTATTCTGTGTTCTCTGCTGGGCACAGTGGGCATCATGTTGTGAACTTCTGGGTAATCTACTCAGAGCTACCCATTACCATGATCTCCTTTCCTTAGAAGGAAGTCAGTGGTATTCAAATCATCTGCTTCCTACCTTATCTTTAATTTTTTTGCTTCCTATTTTATTGCTTTAAGTTGATTTATTTCTTTTGAGAGAGGGCAAGGGAGGGACAGAGAGAAAGGGAGAGAGAGAATCCCAAGCAGGCTCCGCACTGAGAGCATGGAACCCAACGTGGGGCTCAAATCCACGAACCGTGAGATTATGACATGAGCCGAAACCAAGACTTAAGTGCTTAACTGACTGAGCCACCCGGGTGCCTCTGCTTCTTATTTTTAAAGAATCTCTCTCTTCCTCCCTTCTTCCCTCCCTCCCTCCCTCTCTGTCTCTCTCTTCCTTCATACTCTTTTCCTTGGCATGTCCCCTTTTCCCAGCATTTCTGATCCCGGAGTCCCATCCAGCTTCGCTTTGCTTTGGGTTCACACCCAAGCTATTTAAGCCACCATCCCAAATATGAGGTTCCATCTTTCTTCATTAATAATTCATTTCACAGCAACCTGGCTTCCCTGTCTCTTTCATGCCCAAACATTTCCTTTGATTTCCTAACATAAACATTTTTTTAAACTGCCTGTAGTCCTCACCATACATCATCTCTTTCATCCGTGTCATGGAAGACTTTAATTCCACCCTGAGCTCAATTCCAGCCGCAACGACTGAGCCCTCTCTGCGTCGGCTCGGGACGCTTGCTGAGGCTTCGCTTCGGTGGCTGGCCCCCAACAAAGACTCTCTCTCATGCCCTGTCCCTGACTCTCTAGGTGTCATGTCTGTGGGTCAAACAGCTCCTGGGTCATAGGAAAATGGGTACTGCAGCCCTCCGCTGGGCTCCAGCCACCACCTGCATTTGCCGAGGTGCCGAAACTCATCAGATCTCAAACGAAACCCACTTTGTCTACCTGCCAATGTCCTCCACCTTCCACTCAGCTTTTCAAGCCCTAACACTTAAGCCTTCAACCTTCTTCCTCCTCCCCTCCCCCACATTCCTCTATGTCTCACATCTCTCTTGTCCTTCCGCCTCTGCCTCCATTCTTCACCACATGAGTCTCTGCCCAGATCACCTGTCTCCCAGACTACTACTTTTGTTTCCCTTCAAAATGGCTCCCTCCCAAATGGCTGCCAGAAACATCTTTCTGATTTGAAGCTGGGGACTTCACCATTCTGTCTACAGTGTTCTGTTGGCTCTCTATTGAATGCAGGGTAAATATGGCGAATCTTAGAGTAGTTTGGGGGCATCCAACTAAGTAACAATACCAGTATTTGAGCCCTGTATTTGAATGTTTCCCTGCTCTGCTCACCTTGTGTGTTCTACCCCAGAGGCTGTCACAGTATTTTACCTTCATCTGAGCTCACCATGAGCATTCTCATATATCCTTCTGTCTAAAACCCTCCAAAAAAATGTCTCTGGTGTTCCTTTTAAGTCTCCAAAAAAATTTTTTTAATGTTTATTTATTTTTGAGAGAGAGAGAGAGAGAAAGAGAGACAGAGCATGAACATGGGAGGAGCAGACAGAGAGGGGGACACAGAATCCGAATCAGGATCCAGGTTCTGAGCTGTCAGCACAGAGCCCGACACAGTTCTTGAACTCACGAGCTGCAAGATCATGACCCGAGCTGAAGTCAGACGCTTAACTGACTAAGCCGACCAGACACCCCTAAATCTCAAGAAATTAAAAAAAAAATTTTTTAATGTTTATTTATTTTTGAGACAGAGAGAGACAGAGCATGAATGGGGGAGGGTCAGAGAGAGGGAGACACAGAATCTGAAACAGGCTCCAGGCTCTGAGCTGTCAGCACAGAGCCCGACGCGGGGCTCGAACTCACGGACCGCGAGATCATGACCTGAGCCGAAGTCGGCCCCTTAACCGACTGAGCCACCCAGGCGCCCCTCAAGAAATTTTTAAAGACGCAACTCAGATATCACCTGTGATGCCTTTTTATCTATCATTTTTTTGTAGAACTGTAACACTATTAACATCCTTACTGTAAGCAATGACACATATACATATCTGTTTCACCTTCTAGAATATGATCTCTTCAAAATTAAGGACACTATATTATTTACCATTGTATTATCAGTGTTTAGAATAGTGAAAAGAATATTATAAATTCTTTGTATACATTTGGCACTTACTTCTATTTTGTGTTAAATTTTCGTACTGGAATTTAAGATGCTTCTGAAGCAAAGCCAAGAAAATTTGTATAATGTCATTATTAACTTGAAGAAAATGTTCTTTATTTGCATTATTTTTCTAGGGTCCCTTTTTCCTCATAAAGGCTGTAAGGTAACAATCAGCACAAGATGCCTGACTACTGTGAACTCTGAGCTAATGGTTTCTGAATGAGATTTTAGGACATTAAAGTACTTTCTACCCTGAAACAAGATGACTGACGTACCAAAAGCACACACACAGCATTTGAAATTGAAAATTCAAGTCAAGTGAATCGCTTGAAATAAGCAGTAACTTAATCTATAGATAAATAATGGCATTGGTAATGGCAGTGTTAAATATAATTTTGTGTACTTTAAGTCCTTAGCTATCCACTTCATCAAGATGGAGAAACCTATGACAAGTACAATGAAATCCAGTGAAGAGAAAACAGTAATAAAAAAAACAAAAGCAATGATAGTCAATTAAATCAGGTTCATGAGAAAACCATCTGAATATTCTTGCTAAGACTGACGGAGGAATGTATATAAGGAACAGCCAATAGCTGGGTACATCCCAGGCAATCTACAAAAACAGAGACTCAACCCCAGGAGAATTTAGATGCAGTTTGTACACCAACCAGGAGAGAAAGAAAACCAAGGTGAGTCACAAGACCTTGAAATCTTATCCAAGTAGGATGTGAACGTTCCTTGCCTGGAAACCATCAGAACACATAGAACTAGAATTTTGCCAAGAATTCAAGTCTTGAGCTATAGATACCAAGCATTCAGCCTCTCGGTAGCCTATGTTATGAAGGATAGAGCTTGATCATATCACCTTGTTTCTTCAACCAAAATGTACTGCTCTGAAAAGAAGTACAGAGAAAAATTCTTCATCTTGAGCAACTGTACATTCTGTCTCCCTGCATAGTGTTGTTTTCCACTACTATTTCAACTAAGTCACATTTTCTTCCTAATCCTATGCTTGGACACTCATCCGCCAGGATGACATCTTTGCCAACACCTGTTGTTTCTTTTGTTGTTAATTTTAGCCATCCTGACAGGTGTGAGGTGGTATCTCATTGTGGTTTTGATTTGTATTTCCCTGATGATGAGTGACGTTAACCATCTTTTCATGTGTCTATTAGCCATCTGGATGTCTTCTTTGGAAAGATGTCTATTCATGCTTTCTGCCCATTTCTTCACTGGATTATCTGGTTTTTGAGTGTTAAGTTTCATAAGAGCTTTATAAATTTTGGATACTAATCCTTTATCAGAGATGTCATTTGCAAATGTTTTCTTCCATTCTATAGGCTGCCTTTTAGCTTTGTTAATTGTTCCCTTCACTGTGCAGAAGTTTTTTATATTGACAAGTCCCAATAGTTCATTTTTTCTTTTGTTTCCCTTGCCTTTGGAGTCATGTGTAGTAGAAATTGCTATGGCCAGTGTCAAAGAGATTGATGCCTATGTTCTCCTCTAGGATTTTGATGGTTTCCTGTCTCGTATTTAGATCTTTCATCCATTTTGAATTTATTTTTGTGTATGATGCAAGAAAGTGGTCCAGTTTCATTCTTCTGCATATCACCGTCTAGTTTTCCCAACACCATTTGTTGGAAAGACTGTCTTTTTCCCATTGGATACTCTCCCCTGCTTTGCTGAAGATTAATTGACCATATAGTTGCAGGTCTATTTCTGGGTTTTCTCTTCTGTTCCATTGATCGTTGTGTCTGTTTTTGTATAATAACCAGTATTATATAATTGAAAAGGTGTGCATTTCTTTTCTTCTATTAATAAGTATGATATTTTTCATCTTAGTAATTGAGTTTTTTGGGTAATTAGTTTTCAAAGAAAAGAACTGGTTTTGTATACACTATTTTAACTTGATTTTTAATTGACCTGAAGATTCTTCATTTGTTCCTTTTTAAGACTACAGACTAATCTGCATCATTTTCTTAAATGAATTGCTATGATTTTCTGTAAGAAATCTTTACAATAGTTTTGTCCCGTAAGCAAGTGGCTCAGAATCCTCCATTATTAACTCTGTTGACTTGCTTCCTTTCCTTCAATTCATTCTTACAGCTTCCTGGAGAATTTCTTACAACCAGTGGATGGATAAAGTGAAGACTCAAGCCTGGTTTACAAAGGGAGCTGCACAGTATTGTAACTGATAACACTTGGAAATCAAAGCTTCAGTATTACAGTCCCACTTGGAGAATTTTCTTCTACCACTGTCTTTCAAGGTCACCTTTAAGTTTTGTGGGAGGCCCCCTCTCACTCTCACCTCTGCCCAGCAACAAACTACCTAGATATCCAGCAGCTTTGAGAACTTCTGTGTGTTTTCTTACGAACTGAGGCAGGAGGAGAGTCCTTAGGGCGCTGTGCAGTCAGTGTTCTAGTCAGTGGAAACCTTCTCAGAGAGAAGGACACATATGGCATCCCCGAAGAACTTCCAGAAATAACTGGGGACACCTGGGAGGAAGGACTGCTACTCAATCATTAACACAGAAGGGATTTATTAATGCAAAGGCTACTGACTATACTCTTATTTCACACAACCATGTCACTGTTCCAAGAGTGGTTCCTGTGATCTCAGTTGAGATGGTTAGCACCATTCATACAGCTGGGCTTCACTTTCTCCTCACTTGGAGAAAGGGTGGAAACACAAATTGGCATAACCTTTCTATTTTATTTAATTTTTTTTAACGTTTTATTTATTTTTGAGACAGAGAGAGACAGAGCATGAATGGGGGAGGGGCAGAGAGAGAGGGAGACACAGAATCGGAAGCAGGCTCCAGGCTCTGAGCCACCAGCCCAGAGCCCGACGCGGGGCTCGAATTCACGGACCGCGAGATCGTGACCTGAGCTGAAGTCGGACGCTTAACCGACTGCGCCACCCAGGTGCCCCTGCATAACCTTTCTAAAAAGCAATTTAAAAATGCAATTAAAAGCCTCAAATAAGTGACTGGGTTCGAACCCATAACTCCACTCATAGGAAATGTCTTAAGACATACTTTCACAGCTATTAATCTCAGCCTTGTTTGTACTAATGACACTGGGAAACCACCTCACTTCCCACAAGCAAGGATTTCACATTCTTGGCATGAATGTGACATGAATGAGGCCCCTTGACATGATGGGGAAGAATACCTAACACCTTATCGCGTGAAACATTTTCACAGAGTGTTAAGAGACGAAAAGCAGGTTAAAAAGCTCCCTATTTATAAAACGTGGATATATCTCCAATAATATACACATTCCTCACTGGAACAGACACATTCTAGATATGAATTTACCTTGACCGCACCACCAACCATAGACTAATTTATCATCATGATGTTCTGCACAGTGACACGTCCAATCAGGAACTCACTTCACCGCAGTAAGTACAACAATGGGCTTACATCCATGGAATGAACTGGTCTTGTCCTATATCCCAGGACTTGGGAGCAACTGGACTAAGTCAATGGTGGAGCAGTTAGCTGGGGCTCCTGTTATGGCAGCAATTTGAACACAATACACTAAGAGAACTGTGTCTGTCTTACAGGACGCAGTATTTTCTTTGAATCAGAGACCACTCTATGATACTTTCTCCCCCACAGTCAGAATACATGAGTCTGGGAAGCCAGGGGTAGATTATGCCTCCTGCCAATGTTATTCCTAATAACTCACAAAAGTTTTACTTTCTGTCCCAGAGACATTGAGTTCTGCTAGTTTTGATGTCTTACTTCCCAAAGGACACTGGTTACACCAAGAGAAACAACAATGGTTCATTGAATTGGAAAATGAGCCTGCCATCTGGACATTTTAGTCCTTTTATGCCATTGAACCAACAGAGATAAAAGGAGTTACTCTACTGGGTGAAATAATTGATTCTCATTATCCCTGCTACACAATGGCAGACCGGGAAGACTGTGTCTAGAACCCATAGGGATTCTCTGGGTTAACATCTAATACCACCATACTCAACTGTAAAAATTAATAGAAAACTGCATTAATCAATATGGTCGAACTTTTCAGTATCAGTACTATACAGGGATGAAAGTTCAAGGTGCCTGAATAGCTCAGTTGGGTAAGCAAGCATCCGACTCCTGATCTCATGGTCTGAATTCGAGCCATTTATCGGGCTCCACGCTGACAATGTGGAGCCTGCTTGAGATTCCCTCCCTCTCTCTCTCTCTCTCTCTCTCTCTCTCCTTCTGACCCCTCCCCCATCAAAATAAGTAAATAATTTTTTTTTTTTTAAAGAAAGTTTGGACCACTTCCCTAGATAGGGAACCCGGACAAGCTCCGATTATAGCTGAGGGCAAGAGAAATGTAAAATTATCAATGGAAGGAAAAGGCCAGAGATAATCAACAACAGCTTCACGATCAATTTTAAAAATTAGGATTATCATATATTTCTATATTTTATCATACTATATGTGTTTGCTTTTTCTTTCTTCTTTCCATTTTTGTCCATTTTTAGGTTTTATTTTTATGGATCAGTTCTTGGAGGTAACTTTACTGTCTTTAGTTGTCATCCTGAAAGAGGAGATAATTGACCACAGAAATACTCAAAGTTTCAGTCTTAGCCTTGGGGGTGGGGCGCTGAGGGTCTTCCAAGTTCCTTCCTTCCCTCAGCCCCAGAGTTAGTGGTTGCAATTCACATCTCTTATTCTTATATGGCTTAAGGTTCTCTTTACCCCTCTTAGAAGTCAATCCAGGGGCACCTGGGTGGCTCAGCTGGTTGAGCGTCTGACTTTGGCTCGGGTCATGATCTTGCAGTTTGTGAGTTCGAGCCCCGCATCGGACTCTGTGCTGACAGCTTGGAGCCTGAAGCTAGCTTCAAATTCTGTGTCTGCCTCTCTCTCTGCCCCTCCCCTGCTCATACTCTGCCTCTCTCTGTCTCTCAAAAATAAATAAATGTTAAAAAAAATTTAGAAGTCAATCCAATTTCACCATTCCTCGTGGATGGATACAAGAGCACAGCATGCACAAAGAGATAGAGACATAAAAGCAGCATTAGGGTTATGTCAGCAAAAATGCCACAGTAAGGACTTCCAAAAGTTTTCCTTTCTAGAAAAGCAGTGAAAAATCCAGAAAAATGTGTCAAAATCAACTATTTCAAGAGTCTGAAATTAACTAACAGCTTGCAGGAACCCTGTGAGTGTTTGGGCCAGAAAAACAGCCAAATCTCAGGAAGAACAGTGCACTTTGTGGCACTTCAACGTACCTGCTCCCATCCCCTGCTGCCCAGATCCACAACAGCCTTGGAAGATAAAATCCCAGCTCCCAGTACCAGAGGGAGCAGAGTGGGGCTGGGAATCTTTCAGAGGCTCACTCAAAATGGGCACCATTACCTGATCTGAGTGGTGTTGCACTGGAAGAACCAGAGGTTCCAGGCAATTATGGGAATCTTTTTGCAATCCTTAGCTGACCGCTGAGATAATGGAATGAAGACTTGAGGAAAGATACAGACTTTACAGAAATAGATTTGAAAGTCAATAAACAAACAATGCCACCACAAACAGCAACACCAACAAACCTTGAAAAGGAGTGACAACCTGATTTCCAGAGTTGCCAAACTATATTATTTGAAATGTTCTATTTTAAACAAAAATGACATGGACAGAAACAAGAAAGTATTGCCCACAAACAAGAAAAACAATAGACACCATCCCTGCGCAAGCCCAGGTACTGGCCTTTCTTGACAAACACTTTCAAGTAGCCATTGTAAACATTTTTTAAAGGACTTAAATTGTGTCTAAAGAAATAAAGGAAAGAATGGGGATATGTCTCGCCAAATACAGAACGTCAATAATGAGATGGAAAATTCAAATGGAAATTCTTGAGCTGAAATTCAACAAGAACTGAGATTTTAAAAAGTCACTAGAAGGGCCGAACAGAAGATGTGAGCAGGCAGAAGAAAGAATTGGCACGTTTGAGGATAGTTAACTTGAGGAACAGAAATTTAAAAAAAAATTAATTGAAATAAACAGAACTTTAGATGCCATCAAACTTCAGACACCTATGGGACATCATCAAGCAGAGCAACATACACACAATAGGAGCTGCAGAAAGGACAGGAGAAAGGGGTGGAGAGGATATTGGAACAAATGATGGCCAACGGTCAGAAGACAAGTGTTGAGAGTGCACCTACCTAACCACTGAACACCTGCCTTTCTCTCTTTCCAGTGCCTGGGTATCAGTCTGTTAGACCAAGAACAAAATTAATCCCATGTACATGTTGCCTTGCAAAACATGCAGTGACAGAAAAGTCACATTTCTCTATTTCACTGAAGTTAAATCTGCTCAGCCCTTCACCTGCTGGTTATTGAGAAGTTCAGCCAATTCACTATTCATGTTCTTTGCCCCAATCCCTCCCTGTACGGGTTCTACAGAAACCCTAGTATGTGTTACCATAAGCTTGCTGACAGATGCTAAATCCACCATAGTTTCTTGAAGATATGGACACGGACGGAGTCTGTTCCATTACAATCAAGAACTTCACTCCTCTGCACCAACTATGGGCTTTTTTCACAGCCCCTGAGTATGTGAACTCCTCCCACACATCACAGCACCTGTCACCTCAGTGCACACCAGCACACTCAGTTCATGTCCCAAGTTCAGGATGGCCACGTTCCACATCCCGAATCAGGGCCACTTCTGCTGCCTCAACGCTAAGCATACATCTTGCTTCTAGAAAAATCCAGGATGGCCTTTAATGGACCTGAACCACTGAAGTTGTTCCCCACTGCCCCCCTCTCCACACCTCAGACCTTTAGAACCAAATGGAAGCCTTTAAATCACAAGACATGAGTCAGGGATAGTACTGCTTTATTATTCCCAGGAGAAGCCCCAGCTCTCCCAATACCACCACCACCAATGATTAAATAGCGCTAGTTGGTGTTCTTTCTTTTTGATACTTCACTCAGTCACATGCATATAGAGATGGCTACATGTAGACGCATTTCATTTACCTCATGCCCAGCATCTATATCTTCAGCTAGTCCTCATTACCAGAACGTTACTTTTATTCAGGCAGTCATTATGTTCAGGTGATTTATCAAAATGTGATTCTATCCATCACCTATTCATTCATCACCCACTCCTTTAACAACTCTTTCCATAGTCCTGACTAAGCCAAGTCAAGCAGGTTCAGCCCATCCCCATTGCCACTGCTTGGAGCTGGAGTGGAAACATGGCCTCCCTGGACCAGTGAAGCTCAAGGAATGTTTGCTGCTTGCTTCAGAGGCGACTCCTGTTTCTCTCCTGGGGAATGCCCAGAAGGAGCTCTCTCCATTCACAGGTTCACAGGTATGAATGAGGAACCCTGGGTCCTCGGGTCCTAATGATTCTACCTTCAGGGAACCAACACTGGCAGGAGCTGGACTGTGGTCCAGGGACTGGAGAGACAGAAGACCTGGCCTTCCCAGGAGTGAGCCTGGGGTCTTCCTGATTTCCTTGCTAAGCAGTTAGAGGTGGCTTTCTCCTTCTAATGGTTGATACCCACCCACCCCACTTGTGTCACAGGCCTCTGAGCTGAGAGAATCAGGGTGTTCTAATTAAAGGGACAATGTACTTTGATAAACAGAAGGGCCCAATGGACTAAGTCTAGGAAGTTTTCTCTAAATAGAAGACCTGCTTCCTGAGACCAGCTTGCCTTTTCATTACAGGCAAATTCATTATTTCCCCTGTCTGTGCTTTGACCCTTCCTCAGTGTTCACATTCATAGGGAAGAAAAATTCCACGGTCTTGGTGAACGTGCAAATGAATGTCAATACTGCCACAAAGTCAATTATAATTAAATTTATCATGCTTGGTCTCATTCATTATGGTAAGTTTTTACACAACTCTGAATTAATTCTAGACTAGAATTTTGGTTTCCAGCTCCTTCCCTTAAAGCACTAGTAACAGTGAGCCTGAGGCTGAGATTTAAAATGCATTTCATTGGGAAGCCAGCTAGAGGAGCTCCCCGACAGGAGCAAGAGGAAGTGAAATAACTTGGCATTTTCATAGGCCTCTTTCACATTGTATATCAGCAACATCTCTCTCTCTCTCTCTCTCTCTCTCTCTCTTTCTCTTTTTTTTTAATGTGTCTAAAACTCAGCTTCCCAATCGGTTGATCCTTGTCCGGTCATGTTTCTGACAAATTTCTTGAACTGGCACATGTCTTCCCAAATTCATGGATGAAACCTCTCAACCTTCAGCAGAAAAACGTCAGGTCGCCATGCAGCTCAAAATACACAGCTCTTACTGGTTGGCAAGAGCCAGGGGCAAGCTAATAATCATCCTTCAGGCTCACGTGCCTCTACCCTATAACGGGAAAAAATGATCAATTTCAAGATTCACGGGATCATATTTATAATACAGGCACCATGGCTGTCTCACAGTAGCTGTGTAATTGCTATGTGCATTCACCTTCTCTGCTACTCACAAACTTCCAAAACTAGCATCTACTCAGTCTAGTACCCAAGTAGATCCTCAGCTTGGCTCCAGCGCAGGCCTTTAACTTCACCTTCAACTTTTCTCCTGCTAAGTCCCCGCTGTCTCCAGAACCAACTCTGTACCATTTTCCACTCCTTTTCCACCTCCAGCCAAGCTTCTGTTCTCACCATTCTCCCTCCCTTGCAAGCCCTCCCTCCTCTCAGGCTCATGGACCTTGACAAACCAGTTACCAGCCTGCTTCTTCATGAAGGCTCTTCCCTCCCATGCAGCGGTCCATTGGGCCTTTCTTCATTGTTGATCACTCGCTGTGAGTCCTTCCTCCTCGGCTGTCCACACTCCTTCCTCTGGTCCCACCCTGTGGCTCAACTTTCGAGGTCTGTTTTCTCAATGACTACACACTAGGTTTCTTCACAGCAGGAAAGAACAATGTAATATTCTCTCTCTCACTGTTACCACAGGACCTTACAGTGTTTCTCTCTACTCATTAATGTTTTCATTCCTCAGCTATTCCCCAATAGGACACCAAAGTAATTCATTCCCTCTCTCTCTCTCTCTCTCTCTCTCTCTGCTTTATTAATTGAGCAGGACATTCTTTATTAAACCTGGCAGAATTGAAGGAGACAACACTTTTCTTAACTTGGACCTCTATATTTAAAAACCACAAAATGAATTTCTAAGATCAAAATTGATAATTGGCTTCAGAATATATAGTTTCATTTTGAAACTATTTTCAAAATGATAAAAGAAACTGAGTTTTTTGTGATCCCTGGTATTTTGTGGGCATAATCATTTCACTGTGATGGCAAGCCCGGGTAAATGGGGGTAAACAGGGTAGGCTGGGGATCTAAAGCATCTGGTTTTAAACTAAGCTCTAATTGTGTGATTTGGGCAAGTTCCTTAATGTTGATGAGTCTCATGCCCTTAGCTCCAAACTGTGGTGATTATAATATGTATCTCCTGGGTTTGCTGTGGGCAAGAATCAAATGAGTGAACCCACCTGAAACCCTCAGAAACAGCCCTGCAGGTAGCAGGTGCTCAGTGATGTCAGCGCCCAATGGTGTGCAATGACACGGAACCTCCACTAGGGGCCAAGTGACAGATGGCCTACCCCAAGGCTCTCAAGGAAACAGGATGGAAAGATCTGAAAGTGGGCACCTCCTGATATACGCAAAATACCGCAGCTATCCACCAACGACAGCAAATAGGTTTCTAGAACAATGCAGATGGAAAATAATAAAACAACGTTACATTACCTTCAGGTGTATGACCTAGTGACTCCCACATCTATACATCATGCTCTGTCCACCACAAGTGCAGCTAGCTACCTCATGCAACACTGTTACTCTATTATTGACTATACTTCCTATGCTGTTCCTCTGTTCCCATGATGTGTTCATTCCATAATCAGAAGCCTGTACCTCCCACTCCTCTTCACTCATTTTGCCCACCACCCCCAGCAACCATCACTTTGTTCTCTGTACTAATGGGTCTGTTTCCAGTTTTTGTTTGTTATGTTTTGGGTGTGGCTTGGATGGACTTAAAGGGTAAGTGAAATAAGTCAAGGAAAACCAAATACCACATGGTTTCATTTGCATGTGGAATCTAGAAAAATCAGTATATATTTTAATTAGCAACATTACTCCTCCAGAAAACTCAGAAACTTATAATGAATGAAAAAACAAACAGCCGACTTTTCCTGTTAATTGTATTATCTAGTCTATACAACATAGTTTAGTAGGAAAATATTAACCTGGACTCTGAATCTACCTTGAAAACTAACTGAACACATGACCTTAAAAAAGTAATTTCCCTTCAAGAAGCTCATTGTCTTTATTGAACACAACACAAATTAAGCAGATGCCTTTACCACCCCCATGTATTTATTGAGAGTTTGGATTGGAATACTTTACATGAAAGATGCGTGAGAACTTTGAACTACAATAGGTCTATCAGGAAGCTGAATTTACAGCAATGCATTTAAATTAAAATGTTCCGGGGGCGCCTGGGTGGCTCAGTCGGTTAAGCGTCTGACTTCAGCTCAGGTCACGATCTCACGGTCCATGAGTTCGAGCCCCGCGTCAGGCTCTGGGCTGATGGCTCAGAGCCTAGAGCCTGCTTCCAATTCTGTGGCTCCCTCTCTCTCTCTGCCCCTCCCCCGTTCATGCTCTGTCTCTCTCTGTCTCAAAAATAAATAAACGTTTAAAAAAATAAAAAATAAAAAGTAAATAAATTAAAATGTTACTGGCAACAGATTTTCACTAGGTCCACTGCTCAAAGTTTTAAAAAGAGCAAAGTGTTATTACTTTAGTCCAGTTATGATGCTGGCTTTTTGGAATTCACATTCAAATCAAACCAGATAGTAGGATGAAATATGGCTTTTCCCTTTCAAGTCTCCTCAAGTTGGTTATTAATGAATCAATTTTGATTTGGGTGGTTTTGTGTACGAATAAGATGCACAGCCATATATGTGCATGTCATGGCTCTCCTGAAAACCCATGGGAAAAAAACGACATATGCTTCTTTGAAAGCACATGAAGAGTGATCCAACAATTGTTTAAAAAGCAAAAAAAAAAAAAAAAATGCACACGATTTGGGATCTTCCACTCTTCTTACTGTTTCCAGCTTCCCGTGCCCAGCAGGGTTTCCCTTCACAGCACACCAGAGTAGCCAGTGTTATGGTGGTGTAGTTGGTTCTCCTTACCTGCTGTGAGCAGGGGCCAAGAGGCAGGAGGTGACAAGAACCCAAAGAGAATGGTGTTGGTCTGTGTCTTTCTGCTGCTCATGCTCTGTCCGTGTTGGCAGAAGTCGAGAAGAGTCACCGCGCTGATGGAGAGCTGTTTAGCAATCCTGACCTCTGTTGCCTCATCTATGACGTGGGCATGATGGGACCACCCTTCATGCCCCTTACTGCCGTAAGGACTAAGGGAGAATACACGATGTCATGGGAATCCCATGTCCGGGTTCTCTTTCCTCTGCACCTCCCTGGACACACACTGTCTGACTGCAGATACCTGGTCTAGACAGGATGCCCGGATAGGAGGCACCAGAAGGTGCATCTGCCATGAAAAAAACATGCTGTCCGTATCTGTGTTTTCCATCAGGGCTTCTTTCTTTTAAGTATTGCAGAGCATGTAAAGCACTGGGCAGAAGTGCCTTCCTGAGGTTTTGTCCAGAGTAAAACAGATCAGGGAGCAGTTCCGTCTGTCCCCACAGCAGGAGATAAAGAGTACAGGAGAGAATCAAGAGGGAAATGGAAAGAATTGTAATCCCCAGACACTTCCTTCTTCCATTAAAACCTCCCCAATGGTCACTCCAAGTGGGGTTATGGTTCCTCCTGGAAAGAAGAAATTGGAATGGATAAATGACTTTCCCAGAGTCACATAGACAGTATATGCTACCCCTGGTTGGCTGGCCTCAGACTAGATCTTTTGGAAGAACTTGCATTTCCCTGGAGAAAGAGGGGACCGGCCCACCTCCAGGCACCTGGTCACATGGGTGAGACGAAGGTGGGCGTAGGGGGCTGGTTACTCTGTGGAGCACAAAGTTTTGGCTTGGGGAGACTGTCTCCTTTGTTGGCATGGGCAAAGGATGTCTGTCTTCCTTTCTTCCTGTCAAGGTCTTTATCATTGTCGTCAGTAGCTTGGAGCCAACAGAAGGTTGCCCAGCCCATGTAGCTCAGAATGAATTGACAGGTGGAGCATCGGAGGGAAGGGTTTTGATGAAATGTGTCTCAGTCAGACCACTCACCTGGTAAAATGTTGCCTCCTTCACCATATGTCAGGCCTCAGTTTGCCAAAACATCTCTTGGCCAAAACAAGAGCTTGCCATTACATGAGAGATTCTTCCTCATTGTTGGAAAAGAATGAAAGAAATATTCATTTAGTGAATTTGAAACTACAGAAAATGGGACAGAAAATTGGCCAATTTAATCAAATTTACTTGCACATTTATCACAGAACAACTAAATTTATTCTGGATATTGCAAGAGGATACTATTATAGGAAAATTTATTTTCTAGTTGAAACTACCTTCTACATAGAATGCATTTGTTGGCCGCAATGAAAGTCTTTCAAACCAAGAATATAATGATTTGTAACTTCGCCAAATTCCGAAGTCCTGCTTTAGTGAGATGCAATCAGTCTCGATGTGGTTAGAAACTGAGCCTCAGAATGGTTTACAAATCAAACTGACAAGCGATTGTCTCATCCATATATTATTACTATTAAACATTTATAATTGAATTCTTGATTTAAATGCCTTTCAGTTACATGCATTGAGGAACACTTCTCGTAAATGGAGAAAAACACTAGACAATTTGGATCTTATGGCATACATGTTTTAATAGGTTTTTGGAACACTGTGAACTTGCAGAGGTGACATTTATAGCTTAGCATAAATTCTGAGTATAATAAAATAAGATGTACGGCTTCGGAGTTTGTATACTTAAATATTAATCTAAGTTGCATGATACCAAGTAAACAGGAAGAGCAGATACCTGATATGTCCAGGGCTGCAAAGCCATGATACACAAAACATGAGACCCCTTCTGTAGAAGCCACAGGGAGACTGTGCTGACTACCTGGAGAGATGAGAGCAATAGTCTTTGTATTTTCACGAAAAAGAGGCAGTAATGGCACGTAAAAATTACATGCGGAGCATATGCCCGGCACGGCGCTAAGGCATGTTGCATTTAATCTTCAGGATTTCTCAGTGAAACAAAGGCAGACATCAGCAACAGTAGGAGAAGGGAAGCAGAGACTTGGCTTAGTGAAATGGTATCAGACATGATTCCCTGCCATCCAGGAAGAAAAGAAAGAGTTTCTCGCTGGACAGTGTATCTATGTGCCAAAGAGTTTCAGTTATTCTGAGCAACCTGCGAATTAGTGAGGCATGGGCATAATGAATAAACACAAAAAGCACTCAGGAGGAGAGAGAATTCAATAACACTGGATCGTAAAACAAAGTTGAGGACTCCCTTGACTACACCCCAGCAAATGTCAAGTGTAGATCAAACACATGAAATTCTATCTCGTTGTGGCGTCATATGTTCGGTTGGGTCAATGGTTAATTGAAGCCGAAGCTGAGGATATGTATTTTTTTAAGTTTACTTATTTATTTTGAGAGACAGCATGAGTGGAGGAGGGGCAGAGAGGGAGGGAGAGAGAGAATCCCAAGCAGGCTCCATGCTGTCAGCGCAGAGCCCAGTATGAGGCTCAAACTCGCAAAACTGTGAGATCGTGGCCTCAGCCAAAACCAAGAGTCAGACGCTTTACTGACCGAGCCACTCAGGCACCCCCAGCCCCGTACCTGTATTTTAAGTTTCGGTCATCCGACGTTTGGGTGCATGGCAGATGGAGGTTGTTTGGGGAGACAGGTAAACTGAACGTAGGTCTTCGTGCACGCCTAAGGAGAGTCTGTACTGTGGGATTCCCTGGTATGTGAATTCTCAACATGAAATTTACATAGTGCTAAAATATTCAAAGTATTGGATGACTTTTTCAATCTCATAGCTTATCCCAGGAAAAAAATGTGTTGGGATTTTCACCGAGGATATGACGCACTGATGTATAAAACCCCTGGCACACGCATCACACAGTACTAGCAGGTGCTGCATTTCTCCCTGCTGCCTGCTCCCACGGGATGCGAAAGGTTATACTTAAGAGTGTCCTAAAAATTATGAATATTACCAAATCTTGACCCTTTGGAATATATATATCCTCTAAAAAAATATTTTGGGTGTTAAAATGAGAAATGTAATGGCTTACCCAAGAAAAATCACTTGTGTGATTATGTGAGTTACAAAGTAAATCACATAGCAGCTATTTTTTCCACAGCACCTTTTGTATTTGGAGAAATAACTGACAGACCAACCGTGGTTATTCAAACATAGATATTTGGCAGTTATTTTCTTCAACATAAAGTGAGACATTAGCTTCAAGGGAAACAGCTGACAATATTTGTTTCCCAGGATAGAATTTGAGCTTTCAAGTGAATATTCGAATTTTGGAAAAATTGTGTCTGCCATGGTAAGCTTGATAATTTCCTAATGTTTAAAACATGTTCTTAGGAGATGGATAGTCGTGTTAACAAACGTGATTGTTTGTGCTGTGTTCATAACATGGCAACTATCAATGGATATCACACTCATTAACAAAAGCTGTTTGAGAAGATTTGTTAACTTGTTAGGAGCACGAAGAGGTCCTGAAATCCAAACATTGGAAAATTTGGGTAGTACGCTCTCACAGGAAAACAGAAGAGGGTCGCTGGAAACTAAGCTTTGATCAGACCAACCAGAAGAGCAACAATTTTCTGAATTCAGTTTGGCTAAGGGTTTTCATCAGCACTGTAGTGAGGAAGAACTAGAAAGGCATATCATCACCAACAGTATCTTTTTCATATGGAGCCATTTTTTATATGAATACTATTGAATCAGTGTTACCTGTGCCCGAGGGAAGGCGTCCTCAGCGGGTGACATGGGCTCAGTCTGGTCTGGGGGAGCCACACTGACCAGGGGCGTAGGTGACCTGGCAAACGGAAGCACAAATGTCAGGATAGGAGGTACCGATGCTGGCGTCCTGACTCTGCCGATAGCCGTTCTGTGACTTAGACGAGCTGTGCCAACACCAGTTTTCTGCCTTTATTATAAGATAATATCCGTACTTAATTCCTGGGGTTGTGGGACAATGAAATGCAATGCTCTGACAAGAGTACCTGAAATAGAGCAAAACACCATCAATGCTCTCTGTTGGCAGCATTTTAGTGGCCAGAGTGAACCGAAGCAAAATCCATCTTCCTTACAGTGTGGTTGTCAAACTTGAATGTTTTGGCACCCTCAACAGGACACACCAGGCACCTCATAATCTGGTGCCCAGATCTCTTTGAGCCTTCGCTCCCACCATACTATGCTGTAAACAGACTTGGCGAATCCTCTGTCTGGTTGTTCCCGCTCCCCGGCTCATGCCCTTCCCCTCCTCCCCGGTTCCCTCCAGTTAAAATGGAGCAGCTGTATTAGTTCATCAGGAGCCTCACTTACAGCCAGAATCAGTGCCCCATCTTATAATCCATCACTGCCCCCTGTGATTCCTTGGTTACATAATTGTTATAACGTGCGCCGTTATTATACCCGAACATGGCCGACATGGTACTTGACACACACATGACGTTCTAGAACTATCCTTGCACCGCATTGAGAATGTTTTTTCAATAAAGTGGTATATTATCAGAGAAGAGAGAAACAAGATCATGCCTTGATAACAGTGTCATTGCTATTTAAAGGTGCCATGCCAAGCCACAAGACATTGCAACAAACTGTATTGTTTTTTTTTTATTAATACAGGAAAATATTTGAATGCAGAGACATTTCACTCTTTTGACGCAAGTCCCATGTAATGATGGAAGAAACAAGGAACAAATAGACTCTTAAAACATTAAATGAGCCTGGGCGCCAGGGTGGCTCAGTCGGTTAAGCGTCCGACTTTGGCTCAGGTCACGATCTCGCACTCTGTGAGTTCGAGCCCCGCGTCGGGCTCTGTGCTGACAGCTCAGAGCCTGGAGCCTGTTTCAGATTCTGTGTCTCCCTCTTTCTGACCCTCCCCTGTTCATGCTCTGTCTCTCTCTGTCTCAAAAATAAATAAACGTAAAAAAAATAAAATAAAATAAAAAATTTAAAAAAAATCATTAAATGAGCCTGGGTTCAGTCGGTTGAGCATCTGACTCTTGATTTCAGCTCAGGTCATGATTTCAAAGTCGTGGGATCGAGCCTTGTGTCGGGCTCTACACTGAGCATGTAGCCCACTTGAGATTCTCTCTCTCCCTTCCTCTGTTCCTCTCCCCCACTCACTCTCTTTCTCTCTCTCTCTCAAATTAAAAAACAAACACACACACATTAAATGAGCAATAATATTTATGTTTATGTACACTTTCAAAAAGCATTTTCTGAATTTTGGTAACTTACAAAACTATTGCATTATGTCCAGTCCCTGAAATACCAGCAGTTCTTTGGAGGCCAGGTTTTGTATGTATAAAAAGATAAAAACAAGTCAACCGAAGATGTGATGTGGTTGCCTTAATTCAACCATGTTTTACTTAACATCAAAACTAATCATTCTTGGGGCGCCTGGGTGGCTCGATGGGTTAAGCATTCAATTCGGCTCAGGTCATGATCTCTCCATTGGTGAGTTCGAGCCCCGTGTCGGGCTCTGTGCTGACAGCTCAGAGCCTGGAGCCTGCTTTGGATTCTGTGTCTCCCTCTCTCTCTGCCCCTCCCCTGCTCTCTTTATAAATAATAAAACATTAAAAAAAATCATTCTCAATCAAGTAAAATATGATTTATCTTGTTTAATATGCAGTAAACCAGTAGACGCTGCTGAAAAATCCAGGGGCATATCTAGGGGACATATAGAAATCAAGTGTTTTATGGGATCACTCTGATTCACCGTAAATGCATTTGGTTCAGCTGAACGATTGAGACACATGAAAGCTGATTCTCACAGGCCTGACATTATGTTGCTTATGACAATTTAGAAATTTGTATGGATTCTTTTGCACAACAGACCACACTGTCCTAGAAAGAAGTCACTACCCCTACGTGGCTTTTGAACACTTGAGATGTCCCAGTTCAAACCGAAACATGCTTATAAGCATAAAAGACACATGAGATTTAAAGACCAAATATTAAAAAAAGAGTGTATAATATCCCATATATTTTTTATACTGAACACATGTTGAAATGATTATCTTTGGATATATTGGGTTAAATAAATATAAATAAATAAATAAATAAATAAGTAAAATACAACATTAAATTTTTTTAAAAGGAGTAAATATGGGCTTTGGATGAAGTCACGGACACCTGTCTTCACATTCTAACCCTAACATGTACAACCACTCGCAATTCCAGTCATTCCTCTGACTTGGTTTTCCTCATCTCTAACTGGACATGCTTACTTCTTGCCTTGTTGAGGGAACTAAACGTGATGTAATATTCAAAGGGCCCAGCAGAGCACTCATTGCCTTTTATTCTTTGTTTTTTTCTGTTTTTTGAATGTCACGGACTTGTAGGATCTCAGACATTGTAGAGCCCGAATGCGTGATCCCACTTCCTTCCTTATTGATACATTTAGAATATGGTGCTGACATTGGAGGCAAAGGATGAATCAAAGAATGACCAGTATTTACTCATTTGCAGTCATTGCTGTAAAGAAAACTACTGGGCATGCACACAAATAAGCTGCATTGGGGACTTCTGTAAAATGGGTGTAATTGCCCATTTTTTCTTCACGGATATTTGGAAGACGCGAAAAGCAAAGGCACTTTTAAATACACACACACACACACACACACACACACACGTATGCACATGAAAGATACTGATTTTATTCTAAAAATCAAAGAAAAATTATATTATTTTTTTTTTAATTTTTTTTTTCAACGTTTATTTATTTTTGGGACAGAGAGAGACAGAGCATGAATGGGGAAGGGGCAGAGAGAGAGGGAGACACAGAATCGGAAACAGGCTCCAGGCTCTGAGCCATCAGCCCAGAGCCCGACGTGGGGCTTGAACTCACGGGCCGCGAGATCGTGACCTGGCTGAAGTCGGACGCTTAACCGACTGCAGGCGCCCCGACAAATTATATTATAATGTAAACAAAAACTATGCAACAAACTATAAAAAATAACTTTTCATAATTTTCTATGGGTTCTCTTGAGGAGTCTAGAATATCGTTATTGAGCGCTCATATCACGCGTTCCATCAACCAACTATTTAGCCCAGTCTACACTGGACTCAGTGAGAGGCAGGATATCCACCATTACTCTCCCTTCAGAGACAGGCAGAAAAGAGGAAGTTAACCAAAGAGGAGAAACATTTTTCACAGTACGTTGTGGTAAGTCTTATAAACAGGCAGTTATGAAAAGTAATACCTGGTGTCGGGGCCCTGATTTTAGACAGGGGTCAGGACTGTTTCAGCCAGGACCATATTCACACTGAGCCAGACAGGATGGATGGGAGGGGAGCAGGTGGGGGAAGGGGTGATATAAGGAGGAGGAACAGAGGAAAAGGGGGTGTCAAGATGTGGGGGCAGTGAGAGGGCTGGGCTCAGCCATGCATGGCCTTGAAGGGCACATGAGGGATTATTTTAGCACACTTGCAGTTGGAATCCATGAAGGGTTCACAGTAGGGGACTGGCAGGATCCAGCCACGGGTTGACAAGGTCACTCTGGCTGCTTTGCCCAGAGCACACAGGTGGGGAGCAGGTGGTTGAAGGTGAAATCAGCGAAGATGGCTTCCCAAACACCAGGTTTGAGAGAAGAAGGACAGCATCTCACTGCTGGGAGGGGTCGGGGGAGGATGGCATGCTGGCTACTGGGATAGGAGGAGGGAAAACCAGACCCAGAGGGAGGGAAGGAAGTAGGTGGAGTGTGGATATATTTTGCAGGTAGAATGGCCAGGTTGGTTTGCTTAAACGGTAACAAACAGGCAGCATGGGTCACCTTCCTATATGGAGAAAGAAATGGTGTAAACAAGAGGAAATAACAAGAATCTTTGCAAAGAAAAGGTCTTGCTGGACTAATGCCTTTGAAAATTGTTTGCAAATATGTTTTGAAATGATTGGGTAACTCTCCATTTTCCTCATAGGAAAAAATAACAAAATTCTAGCAATTTTTCAAAAACAAATATCAGCAGAGTATTGGGCGATGCTAAGAGAGGCTATTGGTAATTATTGTACTCAATATTATCATTTCATTTATTCTACATTGAATTACAATCATCATAACTCTATCATAATCATTTTTATTGTATCAGGTTTTGTGATTATACTTCAGTTGCATTATCATATGTTTTCATTTGCTACTTATACTTTTCTTTCCAATTTCCCTACATATATTTTATAGAGGTATTTATATGAAGTATCCCATAGTCATATGATCCACACTTCTGTTTGTGGTTTTTATCTTATTTTCTTTTTTTTTTTTATTTGCTTTCAGGGAAACACATTACAAGAGATGGCAGATTTTTATAACCATTTTAAAATAGGTGTTTGTAGGACAATGTTTCAATGTAATTTTGATAAAACAGTAATAGATCTATGACTAGTTTGCCAAGGAAGGGAGTGAGGAAAGAGTACTTTCCACTATAGATACATAAATCATATGCATAAATCACGCAGGATTTTAAAGTAAATTGACCAGCTAACAGCGTCTGCAATAAACGTCTTCAGGTTTTAGTCATCACTGCATTTAAGCTTGTTATCTCCTCTGCATTATTAACATAAACCCAATTTTCTCTCCTCCAGGTTTATCTCTGTGCATGGTACTCCCTTTTGGGGAGCTGGACAGGGAGGAACGATGCTTAGTCTCTCATATGAGGTGCTTAAGCCACCCATAATTCCTCGTTCTCTTGGCGATTTTCTCCCAGTAAATGTTTCCATATACTCCTTCCTTTTCAACTTATCCTGCGGTTGATTCTTCCTGGAATGTATCTTTCATTCACCCAGGCACACATAAAAATAATTGACAGTTTAGTCTATGGCATCAATAATAGGACCACTGCTTCTATTTGGTGCCACAGAAGGCACTTCGTGTCACCCGATTCGCATGAAATGCATTGATAATAACAGTAGAACTAGACAGGTTTTATATCCGTTTCATGTGTCTTAATATCTTGAATTGTGGCCAGAACAGCAAATAATTAAGGATCACTTAACTCTGTGGAGATCAGTGGTTTCCTTTTTACCAAGAATTTCATGAACCCCCCTTAAGGTGCCAGCAATAAGTCTTCCTGATTCCCAAGAGCTTTAGTCCCTGACTTTGTTGGCACACTCAGTCCTCCCTGAGGGGCACTCTTGAGGAAGGAAGAACCAGAGAATGAATTATCTTGGTCTCTCTTTGATGTTTTCAGGCTGGTCAGAACCAAGCAAGCCTTAAGCCACTCTGCTTAGGATCAGGGACATCAAATGCGTTTATCTTCCCTCTGAGCCCTTTAAATTCATGTAACTTCAAATACTGGGGGTAAAATAGAGCATGTAGGGTAGCCTTGGCTCTATAGATAATATAAAATTACCACCCCAAATAAAGATTTGCTTCTTCTCATTCTTTTATTCTCTCTGCGGAACTACACAAGTACAAGGAGACACTGTATGTAGTTTGTCTTCCACTAAAGACAAAATTCTACTCAAGATACAAATTAAAAGTACAAACACTCTCTGCATAATTCTAGAAAGGTGGTCTAGGCCTTATCAGTCTCTCATTTTTATTTTATCCACCTAGCAATGCTGTGAGGAAGGTCAATTGGTTCCTGGCTCTATTCCACAGATGAGGAAGATCAGACAGGAAAGTTGTGTGGTCTCCTAAAGAGCTGGAAGCTTGGAAGAGGCAGAGACGGATTCATACCTCGATGTCTGACTCCCAGTTATGCTCTCTTTCCACAGAAACTTGAGCCTCCTCACCACCCCTTACTCCCCATCGGTTCCCAGTGCTTTGGGGTAAGGGACTCACATAAATTCTGTTGGATTAAGGGATAAAGGTACATGATAATCACAAATTTATTTAAATGATATTAGTGCCTATATTCATTATCCGACTTTGTGCTGACTTGGCTAGGTTTCCAAGTTACCAGTGGATTTTCACTCTTCTGATAATTGTGGATGAACTTGTTGCAATGCACCCCTCTCACTGAGAACAACTAGACACAAGGAGATATGTGCTTGAAGGCTTTCAGAACTACCAACACAACAGAAGCCAAAACCAGACACAAAGTACAAATAATTACATTCACCGTGAAGCATTATTTTCACCTGGTTCAGGAGCCAATCAGGTCACCAAAGCTGAGAGGTGAAGAAGTTGAACAAAGCTTCCAGAAGTCTCCTTGCATTACGAGACTAAAAATGGAGTTCATGTCTCAGCAGAGAAGAGAATGCCTGGCAGTTAACCAGGCGTTCAGTGGAAATCCTTGAAAGGCTAAATACACGAGGAAGAACAAACTGAAATGGACCAAATATCAGGATAAAAAAGGCCAGCTTCTAATCTGTCAATCCCTCATCAGATTTCATTTTTGACTGGCTTCTGAACTACTAGGCTCTAAATTTTTAATTCACAAATGTCTCTAGGGGAAAAATGGTGCTTAATGATGATTTATCAGAAGTAAAAATAGAACCTCTTTAAGGGTGTGAGCAAATTATCTTTATAACATTTTAAAATATATATGGCATTAAATTAAAAATTACTTCAGAAACCAGAAGATAAGACGAAATGACAGAAAACAAAGAGAAGAAAAAAGAAAACAGAGACTCTTGAGAAATTCAAATATTTATATTAAAACTATCAGACACAAACTTTATATACATACACATACTAATATGATCAAGAAATTAGCTGGCAAAAATGGAGATTATCAACAGAGAAATTGAAGCCATAAAAATGAATCAAGGGGAAAAGAGAAAATTAAAAATACTATAAATATGGCACACCTGGGTGGCTCAGTCAGTTAAGCGTCCACCTTTGGCTCAGGTCATGAACTCACAGTTAGTGAGTTCAAGCCCCACATCGGGCTCTGTGCTGACAGCTCAGAGCCTGGAGCCTGCTTCAGATTCTATGTCTCCCTTTCTTTCTGCCCCAACCCTCCTTGGACTCTGTCTCTCAAAAGTAAATAAACATTAAAAAAAATTTAAATCCTATAAATATAATTGAGAACATCATAGATTGATTTGACAACAGGATATTGAGAGCTGAAAAGAGGGTTATTAAACTGGAAGACAGATTAAAAAAATAGCTTTAAAAATGGGGAAAACAAAGTTAGGGGTGTAATAGTCCCTTATAAAAACAAAACAAAACCAAAACAAACAAACAAAACCCTAATACATGTTCCATTAGAGTCCTAGGAAGTAGTGAAGAAGAATAATGGAGAAAACCAATAATAGGAAGAAATAAATGACAGGAACTTTCAAAATCTGAGAGGCACTATCAAACTCCAGATTCATGACATAAAATACATACCAAGTGGGGTGCCTGGGTGGCTCAGTCAGTTAAGCAGCTGACTTTGGCTTAAGTCATGATCTCATGGTTTGTGAGTTTGAGCCCTGTGTTAGGCTCTGTGCTGACAGCTCAGAGCCTGAAGCCTGCTTCGGATTCTGTGTCTCCCTCTCTCTCTGCCCCTCCCCCTGCTCACACTCTGTCTCTTTCTCTTTCAAAAATAAATAAATAAATAAATAAATAACTTATTTAAATAAATAAATAAATAAATAAATAAATAAATATAAAATGCCTACCAAGAAAACAATTACGAAGAAAAACACACATCAGTGTAAACGTTTTTAAAATTTAAGACAAATAGGAAATTATAAGAGCTCCCAGTGGAGGGGTGGGGGGCATAAAACCTTCAACGAGGACAAAAATTTTCACAGAAGACTTCCCAACTGAAACAATGCAAGCCAGACAACTCGATAATAAGATCTTCAACTTGTTGAAATTAAATAAATGCCAAACTAGAATTCCGCATCCATCTAAAATGCCATTCATTTTTAAAAGGCAAAATAAAGAGACAAACAAAACTGATGGAATTTGTAAGCTTCATACTGAATAAAATTGCCCAGAAAATCTATATTTCACAGAGATACAAGTAAGAATAGAGCAACAGAAAGAATAAATATGTGGGAAAAAATGCTAAATGAACATTAATTTTCTAAAACAATGATAACGTTTTGAGTTTTAAGTATCTAAAGTATTAAAATATATAGCAACAATAGTACAAAATATAAAAGGAAAATAAATGGAAGTAAAATATTCTGAGTTCCTTGATGTATAGAAGCTGAAATCACAAATTCACGTTGCAACTTCTATAGTTGTTCTCAACCAGGGATGATTTTTGCCTCTCAGAACATATAAATAGCTGTAGGCGTCTTTGGTTCACATGGCTGGAAGGAAGGTGGTTGCTTCTGGTATCTACTGGGTAGAAGCCAAGGAGACTGCAAAACATTCTACATTGCAAATAACAGTCCCCTAAAACAAAAAGTTTTCAGCCCAAAATGTCGATAGTGCTGAGACGGAGAGACCTGCTCTCTCTAGAGTTTCCACTAAGGATCGATTAGAAAAAACCTGATCATATGCATGTGCTATCACCTGGCCAAGTTTATACCTAGATTTATACCCAGCAGTAATGTGTGCATATGTGCACCAAGAGATGCATATAGGAATGCTTTAGCAACATTATATGTGAAAGGGAAAAAAAAAAAAAACTGAAAATAACCCAAGTGGCCATCAGCAGTAGAATGTCTAAACAAAGTAAGTATGGTTTATTTATTCACACGGCAGAAAATTACACAGCGATGAGAATGGACAGAAAACAGCAGGTATGAGTCTGATTAACACACAAGCAAAGCACAAGAGAGTACATCCTTCACTATTTTTTAATAAAGATTTCAAAAACCGTCAAAGCTTAGCTACGACGTGAGAAGTGAAGGTAGTGTTTTCCACCTCTGGGAACAGAAAAGGCACAGTGCCAGGGAAGGGCAGAGGGCAGTTTCTGCTTTGCTGCAAACGCTCTATTTCTGAATATGGGTGACACTTACACGGATGTGTTCACCTTACGACAATTCATTACATGGAATACCTGTGGTTTCTGCACTTTTCTGTACAGATGGTATACTCCAATTAAAAAAAAAAAAGTAAAGCTGTCTTTGAAAACTAGCAAGGAATGAAAATCTGAGGCCCCTGATTCCCAGAGTAGAACCTGTTGTCCTTTTCCAAAAGGCACAGCATTTGTACCATGCTGGGAATCCCGCTGCACCTGCTGGAAAGTTTGGTTGTGTTTTCCCCCATAATGATACTTTATCTTTCCTGTGGTGGTGAGGGAAGAAGGAAGGGAAAGGCGGAATGAAAAGAGATATGTGTGGGATTGCCTGGAGTGTGAAACGTGTAGTGGAAAGCTCCCACATGACTGGCTTAGCACTGTGCTTATAAGGCAGTTAATTAGAATACTTTGGTGTCTGTTAAATAAAGTGCTTCAGAATTCAACTTATAAATTAGAACAGTATTGGGGCACCTGGGTGGCCCAGTAGGTTGAGCGTCGGACTCTTGATATTGGCTCAGGTTGTGATCTCAAGGTTGTGGGATTGAGCCCCACGTCAGGCTCCTTGCTGAGTGTAGAGCCTGCTTGAGATTCTCTCTCTCCCTCTCTCCCTCCCCTACCCCACTCACATGCTTGTGTGTGCACGCAAGCACTCTGTCTCTCTCAAAATAAATAAACATTAAAAAAATAAAATAAATTAGAATAATATTATTGATACTTAAAGCAATATTGGTATTACTCACTTATAAATGTACTTCCCTGGGAACAACATCCACAGTGCGAAAGTCAGTGGAAATGATTTTACAACTCATTAGCAACTGAATTAAATGATGAGAAATCAACCACTGAGATTTTTCTAGGAAGATATAAAATAGAAAATACATACAGGTTCCAATACTTCTCACCAGGATATTATGAGTAATACTTTTATAAAGTTAGTTTTTTCCTTAACCTTTTAAACATCCTTCTCTCTGCCCTTTTTAAATGTGGGATCAAAATAACTGAAGCTGTTCCTCCAAATGAAAAGTAAAGATTGAACTACATTATTGTGAGTTTGTTCTTTAGCGTCTTTTTTTTTTTTTTTTTTTTTTTTTGGTCTCTTATGTATTTGTCCTATGAAACCCCTGGGCTTTATGAGTCAGGATAGAAATCAAACTCTACCAGTTTCTTACAAAAATAGTACGTGGGAAAATATACAACCGGTCGACACAGAAGCCATATCATATTCAGAGGACAGTTTCTTTGTATATTCATTCAAAATCATTACTAAAATTGTGAATTTAAATAAATGATGTCTTTTACAGTAAAGATGGCAAATATTTAGCAGAAGACGCCTTTTAGATTAAAATACGCATCCCAGAATAAAATGAAATTTTATTCCCTTCTAGGCCATTTGAGTCTCTGAACTATAACAGACTCATTTTTCCATTCTCCGGATTCTTTTCAGTATTTTTCCTTCCGCTAAAACTCTACCTCCATTTCTCCAGAAGCTCTTCTTTCTACCATCACTGGGAATTTAGCCATTATTGGATCTATGTTAGATTTTTATCAGCAGTCCATTACAGAATTGCTTTCATTTGTTTTCACCATTTTCTTCTTCTCTCCTATTGATTGGGAGTAGGTGCTCCTGGCTTAAGCTAAACTCCTCCCCAGGTATCCATCCTGCAGACCCATCTACACTGATGCACCCTCTGTTCTTGACAGCCTTGATCTAGCAATTATCTTCTTTCTGCCCTATCTTTAATCTCACCCTCTGTGTCCCTTCATCAGCATTAAAATGTCAATACTACCCAATGCAATCCCAGTCAAAATTGCACCAGCATTCTTCTCAGAGCTAGAACAAAGAATCCTAAAATTTGTATGGAACCACAAGAGACCCCAAATAGCAAAAGTAATGTTGAAAAAAGAAAACCAAAGCGGGAGGCATCGCAATCCCGGACTCTAGCCTCTACTACAAAGCTGTAATCATCAAGACAGTATGGTATTGTCACAAAAACAGACACATAGACCAATGGAATAGAATAGAGAACTCAGAATTGGGCCCACAAATATATGGCAACTAATTTTTGGTGAAGCAGGAAAGAGTATCCAATGGGGGGGGGGAGGTGGTGGGAGGAACAGTCTCTTTAGCAAATGGTGCTGGGAGTACTGGACAGAGACATGCAGAAGAATGAACCTGGACCACTTTCTTACAACAGACACAAAAATAAACTCAAAATGGATGAAAGACCTAAATGTGAGACAGGAAGCCATCAAAACCGTAGAGAAGAAAACAGGCAACAACCTCTTTAACCTCAGTTGCAGCAACTTCTTACTCGACATGTCTCCAAAGGCAAGGGAAATAAAAGCAAAAATGAACTATTGGGACCTCATCAAGATAAAAATTTTCTGCACTGCAAAGGAAACAATCAACAAAACTAAATGGCAACCAAGGGAATGGGAAAAGATATTTGCAAATGACATATCAGAGAAAGGGTTAGTATCCAAAATCTATAAAGGGTTAGTATCCAAAATTTACCAAGCTCAACATCCAAAAAACAAATAATTTGGTGAAGAAATGGGCAAAGGTCATGAATATACACTTTTCCAAAGAAGACATCCAGGTGGCCAACAAGCACATGAAAAGATGTTCAACATCGTTCAGCATCAGGGAAATACAAATCAAAATCACATGAAGATACCACCTCACACCAGTCAGAGTGGCTAAAATGAACAACTGAGGAAGCAACAGATGTTGGCGAGGGTGTGGAGAAACGGGAACCCTCTTGTACTGTTGGTGAGAATGCAAACTGGTACAGCCGCTCCAGAAAACAGTGTGAAGGTTCTTCAAAAAATTAAAGATAGAACTACTCTAAGACCAGCAATAGCACTAGTAGGAATTTATCCAAAGGATACAGGAATGCTGATTCATAGGGGCACATGTACCCCAAGGTTTATAGCAGTGCTTTCAACAATAGCCAAAATAATGGAAAGAGCCCAAATGTCCATCAACTGATGGGTGGATAAAGATGTGGTTTCTATATACAATAGAATACTACTTGCCAACGAGAAAGAATGAAATCTTGCCATTTGCAACAACGTGGATGGAACGGGAGGGTGTTATGCTAAGTGAAATAAATCAGGCAGAGAAAGACAGATATCATATGTTTTCACTCATATGTGGAATTTGCAAAACTTAACAGAAGACCATGAGGGAGGGGAAGGGGAAAAATAGTTGCAAACAGAGAGGAAGAGAGGCAAACCATAAGAGACTCTTAAATACAGAGAACAAACTGAGGGTTGGAGCGGTGGGGGTGGGGGCAGAGGAGATGGGCATTGAGGAGGGCACTTGTTGGGATGGGCACTGGGTGTTGTGTGTAAGCGATGAATCATGGGATTCTACTCCCGAAACCAAAAGCACATTGTATACACTATGTTAGCTAACTTGACAATAAACGTTATTATAAATAAATAGATAAATAAATAAATAAATAAATATGCTCAGGAGTCTCCTATCCTTAAAAAAAAATGCCCTTGGTCCTATATATTCCTCCAGCTACCCACATGCTTCTCATTTCCCACCAAAAACTTGGCAGTGTTGATCCCCTTCATTCCTTCAGCATTACTCCCAAATCACTCATACCTCTCTTTTCTCCCAACACACAGTTCACCCTACCATCCGTCAGGCCCTGGTGACTCTATGGAGCCCCAGTGAATGGGTCACATTACCTCCCACCCCGAACTTGATCCTTCTTTCCCAGCTTCACCAGGCTCTACCCAGCTGCTGAAGCCAGAAACCTAGCAAGGAGTGCCACTGAGATGGGAGTAATTATCATCTCCCTCTTTGAGTGCCTGTTCCTCATGGAATTCTGCTATGGGGTAAATGCCAAGCACATTTTTCAGGTTTTTAAAATACTTTGCCAGTTATCTCTGAAAATGTTGTGTCAGTTTATCATTCTCCTAGAAGTGTACAAAAGGGCTAAATTTGACATCAGGATATTTTAATTCTGTTTTGTCCTGATCAACATGGTGTGTGAGAAATGGCTTTCTTTGTTGTCTTTTCTTTTCTTTTTCTCTTCTTTTCTTTTTTTTTTTTTTCTGTTTTTGAATCACAGTATGACTTGATTCTTTTTCCACATAGCTATTGGCCCTTTGTATGTTTGGGTGTTTGCATTTTTACCCTTGGTTGCTTCATTATTCTGTCAATTTCGTACTGTTTTGTAAACACTCTGAAATTGATATGAATCTTTTGAATGTTTTGTTTACCAATGTAATATACCCAAATTATACACTGTTTTAAGTATATATATATATATATATATATACACACACACACACATAAAACTATATAAATATATATTTATATTTATATAAACATAAAACTATATAAATTTAGATTTATATTTATATAAATAAATATATAACTATATAAATATATATTTTATATATACACATATAGATAAATATATACATATGCATATACATATATATATACATATGCATATACATATATATATATATATATACACATAAAATTAGCTCAGTGTATACTAGAACTTCATAATATTGTCCTTAAAAAATATTAGCATTACCTTAATCCCAGCTTTTGGGCTGCGTAGGCAGAAGTAGGGCCATAAATTATGGTCTTTCTCAGACTGAGTGTTTTACTGGTTCATTCTAGGACACTCTATTGCTTCTCAGTGAAGCTCAGAGTTATTGGTTATTGATTTCAGTCAGTCTTCGAGGCAAGGAGATTGTGGTCTCACTTTACAGTGAACTGGGAGGTGCTTCCAATCTCTCCCACGTGGGTGGACCTGTCCCTTTGATGAGTGTCCCTCTGTGCCTCCTGCTGGTCTCAGGTGGGGACAATATTGGATGGTGGGGGGCAGGCTGCAGAAATGAACAGCAGGGCTGTCTCATCAGCCCCCGGTGCCCAGGACCGTCTAACATTTACGCTTCCTTTACAGTTACGTAATCTCAGTGCTAAAAAGCAATGACACGCAGAAATCTGCACTAAACAAGGGATAGTTTTCAGCTCTTGTCACGTGGCTGCCCTCACCCCAGCTCCCTCCACGGGCTGTCTAGAAGAGGCCTCTGACCTCCAGCCTCCCTGCCTCCACACTCCCTCCCAGTCCCTTACAAAGTCATCTGGGAAGTCTTCCTAAACACTGACTTTGGTGCTATCACTCTTTATACCCCAAAGAACAAGAAGGATCGGTGTAGGAAACGTGGTGCCATGGTTGCGGTTATTCCACAAAGAAAGTACTAGCTCCTTTCCCAAACTTTTAATGATAATAATTCCATGAACCTTCTCTTTTACACATGGGTTTTGAAGCATCTCAGGCCCCCATTAAAAGGACTTCCGTCACCAGAGATATGATTGCCTCCCTTTCGCAGACATGGCCCCCGGTCCCCACCCACCCACCACTCCTAAAGGACCTCGCTGGCTCTGTCTTCACCATTTCCAGGGGTCCTGGTGCCTGACCAGGGCCTCACGCCTCAAGCCAGGAAGACCCTGTGTGTCCTTCCTCACATGCCCAATGCTGTTTTTCCTCCAGCACCCCATCCCCAATGACCCCACACACCCAGCACAGCTGTGACCCCGGACCCCAAATCAGAATCTAGCAATGTCCCCCGGCCACTCTCCATGTGTGACAGAACACTTGTCCGTGTTTTATTAACTACTTGCCAGAAGGGCAGCTCTCAGCAGACCCCCTCTTTTCCTATGTTCCTGGGTGCTCCAGGTCTGGGCAGCAGTCACAGATGCAAAACTAGGTCCCCAACCCTGTCCCTCAGCCTCATGGATGACAGGTCACACAGCTGCCTCCTCGTCTCACCTGGAGTTTGGTCACCTGGGTGACCACACCCTACGTGGATTCCCTCACGTCCCTCCTGGGTCCCCAGGTGGGGTCCCATCTTCCTACATAGTCTGGCTTAGTCTGGACTCAGCCGTTTGTGGCCCTGACCTACCCAAGAACCCACCCTGGAGCTCATGGCTTTCTAGGTGATGAGTAAACACAAGCTTTATCTAGGTCACCCCCGCTGAGGCAGGGACCCTAGCCACAGGGTTTCTGAGAGCCCTAGAGTGGAAGGGGTTTGGTGGGGCCGCCTGCCTTCACTGAGCACCTCCTGTGTGTGGAAGAAGGCAGTAGCTTGAAGAAGCTGAAATCATAGGGGCATCCTCTCTCTGAGGCTCCTTCCTCTACACGACAATACAGTTAGAAAACACAATCTGAGGAATGCCTGGATGGCTCAGTCGGTTAACGTTAAGCGTGTCTGACTTCAGCTCAAGTCATGATGTCACAGCTCATGCATTCGAGTCCCACGTCAGGCATTGGGCTCTGTGCTGACAGCTTGCAACCTGGAGCCTGCTTTGGGTTCTTTGTCTCCCTCTCTATCTTCCCCTCCTCCAGTTGCATTCTCTCTCTCTCTCTCTCTCTCTCAAAAATAAAAACTTAAAAAAAATTTTTTTTAAGAATAATAAGAAAGAAAGAACAATTTGAACAACTGGAAAATCTAAGCTTTTATTTAGGATTATGATCCACCAAAGATGGCTTATTTCAGTGAGACAATACCACTTTCCTGAGTAGGGGTGTGCAAAAGCAAGCTGTCATTGCTATAAGTTCTAAATATCCCTAAGATTGGTGTGAACACTGTAGGCTTTCCTCTTCCTCAAATGATAAGAAGTCCAGGGGTGCAGTCTGGTTGCTCAGAGACCAAGGGTCCTTCTGTCTGTCCATTCCAGCATGTGGCTTCCAGCGTAGGGGGACAGGACAGCCAGTTCACATTCTGGGCAAGGAAAAGTGCAAACAGATAGTTTTCTTCCCCTAAACTTTGGTGGCTCCATTTGGGCATTGTGCCTGACTGTCCGGATATGTGTCTCTGGCTCACACAGGTAAGACGGATGAGTATTTTAGCTGGGAACATGTTACACACACCCCTCACTCCGGAAAAGAGGGTTTTGTTAATAACAAAGATGGGAATAATGAATACCAGGTAGGAGGAAGCAGTGATTGCCACAATGGGCTCACTTTCTTCCACCAAGTTGACAAAAATGGAACTCGTGCTGTTGTAAAATTTTATATTGCCTATGACACTATATTAAAAATATAAATACTGTTACATTGTTTGTGTGTGTCTGTGTCTGTGTCAGATAATTTGGCAAACCTCCAAGTTTATATTTAATCAATGGACACCATGTAAAGAACGATATTCTTAGTTTTAGACCCTTCACACATGTAACATTTCCAAGGTAAGACATGTATTTCATTTTTGTTGTTCACTAGCTATTATCTTTTCCAACCCTTAAACTTCTTATTTTGCTCATGTATTTCTCATGAACAGATGTGGAATTGTGATCCCAAGGAAAAAAGGAGAAACAAAATTCCCACTTTGCTACTCTACATCCTACCTCTTGAAGCCGCACACATGATTCTTAGCAAAGAGGAGGCGGGTATGAGTACAAAGGAAAAAGCAAATGGCAGAGTTATTCAATGTCTGATTCATGTTGTTTTGAGCATGGTGAAAATTGCTTAACTCATTCAGATACAGAAGGCGTTCTGATTAATTCTTATACAATTTTAGCACATGGAACACGAGTACAATATTTGGTTTATGAGTTAAGATATCACACATTTATAACAGTTTATATACATACAGATCAATTCGTAGTGACTTCTTCTGAAGGCCGATTAGATCAAATTGAGGAAGAAATTTTGTAATCATGTAGTTACTGTCAAAGAGGGTAATTGCCGAAATGGATAATTCAGGTAAAGATGGCCTCCATTTCAGGCCTCAGTTGTCAATGTTCACTGGTCTTTATAATTTGTGTTTAAGAAGACAAAACAGAAAATGATTCAGTCTAACCACTTGACAGTAAAGACAACTGCTAAGAATTTGAGTTCTTTCTGATTTGGGCATGTCCTTTCTTCTTTGATTTCCCTCAAAGAGAATGGGGAAAAGGTTTGCTGTTTTCTTCCAACATCTGTCTCACCAAGCTTACAATCGTAATAACCAGTGAGACTATTGAGACTATTATATCAAGAGAAGATGGGTGTGTGTGTGTGTGTGTGTGTGTGTGTGTGTGTGTGTTATAAAAAGTTAAATGCAACCAGAGGGAGTTTAAAGAAAAATTCCTACATCTATCTAGCTCTATGTTTCCTCCCTGAGTTAGCTTCTAAGAAGTACCTATGGTCACATTTGGTTGCTGTCTTTCTTTCATGATGATTATTAAGATGTCCAGAATCTACTTTTCCTCAGATTATTTTTTACATTTTATCAGAGTTACCTTCCACTGCAAGTAATATAAATTGAATGAAGTGATTCAACCAATTACGTATTCTCCACAGGCAACATAAGGGTAGAGGTATATACTCTGGATGGAAAGAGTATCTCCAAACTGAACTAGGGAACCGTGTTCCTCCTACGTTTCTGATCTGTGATCCTTAATGTTTGACTTTCATCCTCATGCTCACAGAATGGCTGCTGTGCTTCTAGGCATCACATCTGTATTTCAAGCAGCAAAAAGGAAAGGAAGAAAGGGCCCAAAGAGTGTGATAGCTAAGTCTGACCCTTTCTATGAAAGAAAATAATGGCTTTCCCAGAAGTCCCACCACCCCCCAAAAATAGTCTGATTATTTCTTTTTGGAGAAACTACATCACATGGTCACCACTAGGAAGAAGGGAGTCTGGAAAATTGAGATTATTAGCTGAACACAAGTCTGCTCAAGTAGCATAGGAGTTTCTTTAGAACTGGAAGAATGGTAGTAAATATTGGGTAAACCAATCAGTGTCTTCCACAGTTTCCATTGTGGTTAGGGTTTAGTTATATATTCATTGCTTACTTAAATAATCGATACTGGACATGAATTAATAATGCATAACTGGGGCACCTGGGTGGCTCAGTGAGTTAAGTGGCTGACTCTTGATTTTGGCTCAGATCATGATCCCAAGATCATGAGATCAAGCCTTACGTCAGGCTCCGTACTGAGTGTGGAGCCTGCTTGGGATCCTCTCTCTCTCTTTCTCTCTCTCTCCCCCTTTGCCCTTCTCCTCCACCTGTGTTCTCTCTATTATATATATATATATAATATACACACACACGCACAGTACAGTATATGGAGATGTACAGTATATGGGTGTGTATATACATATAAGTTCTTCAGGGTGCCTGGGTGGCTCAGTCAGTTAAACGTCCGACTCTTGGTTTTGGCTCAGGTCACAATCCCAGGGTCGTGGGACCGAGCCCCGTGTCAGGCTCCCGCACTGACAATGGAGTCTGCTTAAGATCACCTCTCTCCCTCTCTCTGCTCCTCCCCCACTTGCACATGCACATGCACTCTTCCTCTCTCTCAAAATAAATAAACAGTAAAAGAATGAATCACTAATTAACTTCAGAGTGAAAGCTAAGATTCACAACATTTAGGGTATTGTGAAGGGGGAGCTGTGATCTGGAAGGGAACTCTCAAACAGGGACTGACTAGTCAGCAGGTGGGCCCCGGGAAAGGCCTCCGTTCTCCGTCTGGGCTGTGATGACCGTGTTCCTTAGGTACTGTGGTGCAAGAGTGGGTGGGAAGATGGCAGGAAGGTGGCAGGGGCGAACTGAGAAAGAAGATGCATGAGAGTTGCCAGCTGGAGGGGAGGGATGTACAGTATATGGGTGTATCTATCCACCCAGGAAGCAGGGCAGGGGGAGATGGGGAGACAGAGGAACCCACTGAAAATGCCAGAACCCCTGATTTTAGTGATGCCCGATGTTATTTCTGCTCTGGGAGCCACTGAACTCCCACTTCCCATTTTAAACTGCGTTCAGCAGGTACCTCTTCTCCCCCAGTTGCAAAATGGATAACCAGCCGTGCACATTTCCATTTGAGGGATCCTTCTTTCGGCATACACGGGCCACCCCCAAAGGAGGGAAAAAGAACAAGTCAAGAGCAGCTCACACAAAAAATAAATGTGCACCGATTCGCTAACACACAGTTCTCAGCCATCAGAGAACTATCCCTGCAGGTGTCTGCGTAGCTAATTTTGAAGTCATGATTTGGAAAAATGGATTCATTCTCTTTGCATCTGGAAAATGTGCTCACTTTCCTTTTATTGGACCTACTCATTTTAGTTGTTCATTGTCAACGGAAGACAAATTAGGATTCTTCGGATAGTTGATATTGTCAGATCACAAGTAAATAATTTTGCATCAGGAAAATTAGCGGAGCTTCAATCTCCGGTAAAACACAAGATCTTTGCTTCCCACGTCGGTCCTGATATGAACAGGTCACACGGCAGCTGTTGTCTAGGCTGGCACCACAACACAGATGACATCTTGAAAGAAACTCATTCTCTCCCACCTGGCTTGCTGTGAAGTCTTCTCCTCATTTTCCATCCCCCTTTGAGAAAGAACTCAGCTTTCTCACTATGTCCTTACATGTAGTCACTTCAAATATAAGCAACTTAGTCTATGTTTAAAACATCATTTTAAAACTTTTATAATTTTTGGAATTCGTTGGTCATGTTTCACGCTGACAAGAAAAGCGTCTGATTATATGACGTATATATATATTCCATATTCCATACATAAATTGCCAGTCTTATTCTTCAGAAAGTAATTTAGGAGCATCAGTTAAGGACAAGCACATTTATACATCTAGAAATAAATGTTGAATTCTCTTACGCCTTGAGTAATTTTCCAAAATTATTTTCCTTGTGTCTCAGGACTTTAAATCTGATGGAATGAGCCCCCTATGCCCTTCTTCCCGCACCTGTATCTACCAGGGAAAGTTTAAATTTCTGTTAATCATCTCAAATGTATCACTACCTCCTGGAGCATTTATTTCCGACCAGAACATTATATGCTCTCACCAAACTTCCCTCTCTGTTGGCACTTAGCACCCCTCGGATCTGAAAGCAACAGCTAATTTACAGGCCATATTGCTTCTGCTTCTAACTAGTTCTAGCACCAGATTTTAAGAACCACTTAACTAAATTACTGTTGAAAATCGTCAACCTTAAACTGACACTATTGGAACCAATTATTAAAACCACAGTCGGCGATTTGTCTTATTTTCTTTGGGGCTTCAAGAGGTAGAAAGGTTTGTGTGTTGATTAGATAATCAAATCATTCTCTGATCTTCTTTCCCACCGTGCGAAGGTCATATAGCTAGTCGGAGGTCATCTACATTGTTTCTGAGCTGGGACATCACTCTGATACAGGTGAAGACAGCCATATTCAGAGTGGAAACGTCCTACTTGGGGAATCATCTGGAATGTGTGTATCAAGGTCTCGTTTGTGTGATGCTTGAGAAATCTGTGAGCTCCAAGTGAACTTTTATTTGGGAGTCTGCCAAGAATGTGGCTATAAAGACATAGTTGTGGGGTTTCCAGCAATTATCTTTGGAAAATCTTTGGAAAAACAAGTAGGATCCAAGAGATTGGTAAAGCATAGAAAAATACACATTTTTTTTATAAACGGAAAAAATGGCTAGAAGGAAAATCTTCAAAAAATCTACACATAGATATTCAAATTCACACGTAAAAATACTGGAATGAATTGTCAAAGACCCAATTTATTCATACTTTCAATATCATAGGGGACTCAGTTCAGAAATCCATGGAACTTTGTGATGAATGTGTCCAAGAAGCCCAAACCAATTTACTCCAACACACTGGACAAATATGGGAAAGTTTGTCCAGGAGAAACAGCAGACAGGACCCAGACATGTAGGAAAGTCATGGTTTCCTCTTATGGCTCCCTGTCCTGCTGAAAGTTACAAAGTTTGACCTTTAAGACTTAGAAAAGAAACACAAACCTACTGTAAAAGTAACCAATACTGCAAGCCAATAAGTTGAGAATGTAAACTTGATATAATTCCTATCCACTATTTACTAGGAAAATCAACATTTGTCAAAATACAACTAATTTAAGAAGAGTTTCTCAATAATGTCTGCAATGAAATCAAGCAAAAACACACCCCATAAACTGTATTGTATTAATATAACTCTATTGGGACATCTTCTGGGATTTTAATGACTTAGTGAATTTGGGGCACCTGGGTGGCTCAGTTGGTTAAGGGTCCAACTTCACCTCAGGTCATGATCTCATGGTTCATGTGTTCAAGCCCCCCATTGGGCTCTGTGCGGACAGCTCAGAGCCTGGAGCCTGCTTTGAATTCTGTGTCTCCCTCTCTCTCTTCCCCTCCCCCACTTGCACTCTCTCTCTCTTTCTCAAAAATAAACATTTAAAAATATGTTGAAACAATGACTTAGTCATCTTCATTCATCTTAGATTTTAGTCAATAATTTAATAACTTTGTCATTTTTATTATTATCAATAATATTGAAGCAATATTACTATCTGCCATTTCACATACAACTTAATCACAGTAATGATGCTGCCACAATTTCTGATTTTACAGATGAAGGATCCAAGACTTCATTAGTTCCTGTAAAATGTCCAAAATGTACATGGTGGGTGGTGACAGGGATCAGAGTCAGGTGGTCTGACCCCAATCCAGGCTCTGCACACCTGTCTGTCCCTGCCTCCCAAGTCCCCATTGCCTATTTCCTGGGATTCAAGCACTGGGCAGTGTCTTGAAAGCAAGTTCTTTAACTCTACCCTTGTTGGGTATTGGACACGCATAGTTGTAGAAAATCTGCCCTCTGAGAGTGTCCCCCTCTTAAGATGTGTGAATCAACTTTTATAGCAGGGATTCAAACTAAACGTCCACAGTGTCAGGTGGGTAACCAGCATGTGTGAGTTCCCCGGACCTAAGAAGATACAAGAGTGGAGAGGTCAGTATCCAAACACACACACACACACACACACACACACTGCCCAAGCATTCAAACACACTTCGATATCACTACTGCAATCAAAGAGAAGCCTTCTGAAATCCAGGTTGTTCTTGTGGGCAGGGACTTGTGACCCTAGATCTGATGTCTGCAGTAAAATCAATTGGCAAAACGGCTCAGTTAAAATTTTGCTCAAAGCACAGATAAGGAAGAAGATTCAGACTTTGAGGCATGTTTGTGAATGTTCCAAATAAGTACAATGTGAATAGATAATCTTGTACAAGATTGAAAAGGAAAAGTATTAGAATGGAAGAATAAAACTGGGCCGTAACACTGATGGGTAATGAACTAAAAATTGGGTCATATGAATATTCTAATCAGATGAATTTTTTTAATACTGTCACTGCTCCAGAATTCTAAGTTTTCAGAGGTTAAAATCCTTTGTTCTTACCTGATGAGGATGACCTACAATTGTTAAAAATGAAAAACTAGTTGTACCAAAATGGAATATCCCGACTTATGCAAACCCTTGAGCATTTGACTCTATTCTGTGGCATGTTTACTGAGGACAACAAGATTGTTCACTTCCATAATTCATCTTTGTTTAAATTCTACAATAACCTGGTGATGTGTCAAAGATGATGAGGGATTATACTTACCATCATTGGACAATATTGAGGTGCAGTGCAAGTGTAGACCTGCAATTGGGATGTACCATCATGATCTCCCCCAGTCATTGTTTTGGAAGGAATAGCATTTGAAATCTGGACTTCTGCCTTTTCTTCTTGTCTATACCTTACCTCAGGAAAACATTATATTGGCTACTTGAATTCATACCAGTTTTCTACTGCAAATGGAAAAAGGAGACATAAAAAGAGGTAGGATTGTATCAGACGTTGTCCAAATGCAGACAGAGACGTGGGGGAGAACGCCATGTGAATTTAGGGATTGGAGTGATGTATTTATTCCAATGTATTTACTCAAAGAATGAGTATTATTGTCAGAAAAGCACCCAAAGTAGCAAGGAGCAAAGGAGGGTTCCCTTACAGTTTTTGGAGGGAGTATGGCCATGCCAACACCTTGATTTCAGACTTTTACCTTCCAGAACTGTAAGACAATACATTTCTGTCATGTTAAGCCACCCAGGATGTGTTGCTTTGTTGTGGCATCCTGGGAAACTAAAGCAGTGGGGAAGTACAAATGAACCTAATCCATACGATTGCCCAAAACATCACATTTGACATTGGCTGTCTTGATACGGTCTTTACTAACATTCCTTAACTCTCAAAAGTGACCCAACTTGGATGAAAGCATTAGAGACTCATTCAATGTTTTGCATCTAGCCAGCTTCAATTAATCTTGAATTTAAGTGCCCCCCTTCTTAAATGTGTGTGAGTGATGTGTAAGGAGAGTTAAGACATCAAGTGAACATCATCTTGGTATGAAGGGGTAAGTTTTTTAAATCTCTGTGGTAGAAGACATGTATAGACCACGAACACTTAGTTGAAGTGTAGGAAGACTGGTTGCTTCAATTCTTAGTTCAGTTCACCTGCTTGTGAGTGGCCGAGCTCTCTAGAGACCCAGTAACTGTGAGTTGAAACTCAGATGAAGGGAAGAAGACTGGTTGAGGTCCCATTTTTGACAGCTTATAGGTGAGGGCAGGCTTCTGCCAGGGCCATGCTGGGCATCTAAAACTCAGAGGAAAACACAAGGTCTTGTGAGCTTGAGAAATGAGAAGACAAAGTCCAAAGCAAACATGGCAACAGAAAAGAGAGGAAGGAAATCCTGAGAAACCACAGTGGAGGTGCCACATTTCTGTGCATCAACTCTGCCCATATCCCTGGTTGATGCCTGACCTCCTCACGTGTAGCTCTACGTGTAGACTGAGTCAGCTCAGCTAAGAACAAAAGAACAGACCAGAGATTTCAAATGCTGCCTATTTCTGGGGAGACAGGAGGGAATTTGAATTTAGTCAAAACAAAGAAAATTAAATTAACAGTTTTGAGAGAAACATATGAAAATTCATAGTTGTTATGACGTCTCAGTCATAATATCCAGTATGCAATCCAGAATTTCCAGATGTACAGAGAAACCCATGCTCAAGGGAAAAGGCAACCCACGGGGACATTATTGCTTTCAGCAAAGAAAGTGGCTGGAAGCAAAGCCTCAGCTAAAACCCTGGAACTCTCTGCCATGGAGCAGGTCGGCAGGGCCCTCAGGCTCCGAGTGCCCGGGACATCCTGCTTTCTCTTTGGGAGGGCCATGGTTCAAAGGCCCTTAAGTACCCCTGGTCACTTAACACATCATGCTTTGCCATTGCAGTTAAAGACAAGGACAGCCCTTGTGGGGAAGAGTGGGAAGAAGGAGGGCAAAAACTTTCTTCTACCTGGTACATTTGTCTTCACCTTCTTGGGTCGGAGGACACAGCCCATGTGTGGGAGCTGCCAGAGGTCAGCTTCTGAGCTGTGGTAACCCTGAGCTCATCTCCTGGACCCCTGCGGGACCGAGCAGAGGAGGCTATATGTGCCCAGCAATGACTGAGCATTGCTCCATTCCCCTCTGGGCCACATTATTTAGATGCTTCATTAACTTCACTTTGTAAGAGCTAAAGGGCCCTGGGGATCATCTAATCTCTGCTCATCTTGAAAAAATTAGTCCCAGAAGGTTCAATATATTCCCAAGGTTAGACAGCCAGGTAGTGTCAGGTGGCTACGGCACCACCTCTTGATTCCCAGCACCATGTTCTCTGCCCTTTGGCCTCTCCCACCAACCAATCACTTGCTTAATATATTGAATGTAATGTTTATCACATGCCTACTAGGAACCAAGAACTGTCCTGGTGGATAGAGGTGCATTCATGATTGTGATAGAGGAGGTCTGTCCTCAATCTACATTTGCCCCTGTCTTAGAAGCTATACGTATGCCGACTTGGAAGCTGTCTGTCTCATTTAATCAGTGAATAAATACAGTATTATAATTTTCCCCTCCTATAAAGGAATTCTATTTGTTGGTATGCCTAATGTGTTATTCTTCTGCCTCTGTTTATCTAAAAGAAGTTAAATAAGGGGCATCTGTGTGGCTCAGTCCGTTAAGCATCGGACTCGTGATTTTGATTCGGGTCATGATCTCACACTTTGTGAGTTCAAGCCCCATGTCAGGCTCTGCACTGACAGTGCAAGATTCTCTCTCTCTCCCTCTCTCTCTGCCCCTCCACGGCCTGCCATCTCTCTCTCGCTCAAAAAATAAACACATAAACATAAAAGAATAGGAGAGGAAAGGAAAGAAAAGAAAAGAAAAAAAAGAAGTTAAATAAAACTAAACATTGCAAAGAAAGGTCCCTGTTAAACTTTAGCTGTAACTGGGCCTGCTTCTAGGCATTACTCCATTTATGCTGTACCTGTAAGTCACTTATTCATGGGACGTCTGACTCATAGGGGCAATATGAGTGAATTAATCCTCAAATGACTCTAGCCTTTGGGCCTTCCATATGAGGACCTGGATATCGTGGAGAAGAGATCAGCTGTCCCCAGTGTTCGCTGTTTAAATTCCAGACCCACAGAATATATCATCATAATAAATGTTTGCTTTACGCTGCTGAGTTCCAGAGTACTTGTTCCAAAATTTTAGTAACCATTCACAATTTCATGTCTTTATAATTCGCCTAATGTTGATTATTTTGGCCTTCGCAACTCAGGACAAGAATATGAATTGCTACTTTTCTCCCAACATTTTCTTTTCTTTTTTTTTAAGGTTACTTACTTATTTTGAGAGAAAGAGATGGGGCAGGGCAGAGAGAGAGAGAGAGAGAGAGAGAGAGAGAGAGAGAATCCCAAGAAGGCTCCACGCTGTCAGTACAGAGCCCAACACGGAGCTCGAAGATCTCCAAACCAGGAGATCATGACCTGGGCTGAAATCAAGAGTCAGATGTTTAACAGACTGAGCCAACCAGTTGCCCCCATTTTCTTTTCATTATAAAATCATGCAAGCAGATATACATGTATTTGCTACTTAACTTTGGATAAGTAAATTACAGGCATGTTTTCGTAGTCAGGGTGTTCAGAATATTTTTTCCTTAAGATATATTATATGTATAAAATACAGGTGAGACAGAGAATGTTTTTCTCACACCTGCTCCGTCTTCCCCACAAGTCCAAGGTTTAATTGGACTCTGGGGAAATGTGCCCTCACTGCACTGATGCTCTGCCTCCATCCACGCATAAACTCTTGTCTTCAAAAGAAATAGAGTTCTAAGACTGAATCTAAGTAATTTCCATATCAACCAGAAATCATAAGGTATGTGGAAAGTGAATTCAAGTCGGAATACGTAATCTTTTTTTTAATTTATTTGAAAGTGGGCTTTTCTATGAATTCTAGAGTCATATAAAGACATCGCAGACTGATTTTTGGATAGTCTTATTTCTATGAATAAATTAATATTTTTGGAGTCCTTTGGCATTTTTGTCATAATGCCCTTTATTCTGAAGGCAATTCAGTCACCCGAATGGCATCCCAAAGTGCATGACGGTGGTTACTTGTCAGCTGCTGTTCCTGGCTGTATCTTTTTCATATTTTCATTAGACTCAGATTTCTCTCTAATTCACTGACTTCACATAATGTCCGTTTGATTTCCTCATTTGAGTTGTCAGGTACGCATTTCTGTAGATGAGAACATGAGACACAGACTCTTTCAGAACAGACTTCAGGGGATCGATTTTAGTGCTGTGCTAAAATCATGGTTCTTATGGGTTCTGCTGAGACCAATTTCGCTTTACTGGCATCATACTTTACAAGAAACAGTGATATAAAATGAGATCTGGTTGAACACCTGGGGTGTCTAATCAGGGTGATAAAGATGGAAGGAGTCAACTTGCCCTTGGTGTTAACGAAGCCTGGACGTTTAATTCCTCAGTTCGGGTGATGAACGTCTTTCTCTAAGGCCTAATAGTATCTCTCCTGTTGTGACTGGTTATGTCATTGTCTTCGCTGTGGGGGAAAAAACATCCATTTTCCCTGCAAGTTGCCCATGTCAGTGTTGTGTCTCTCTTGAAAAGGGTTCTAAATTGTCTCCAACCTTCTGTGTATTCCTACCTGTTTTCTACTCCCATATTTCTTTTGCGTCAATTAAAAACAATCTGGAGACTTCAAACAACATGACCATATGCCATCTTATCTACGAAGAGGCAGGACACCGCCCACCATCAGTTCATACCCCTGACGACTCCATGGGGCGCATCTACAATGAGCTGGGTAAGGCCAGTTGTAGCAAACTGTCAACTTGCAAGGCGAGTATAACTCAAGCTGTGTGTTGTCAGGGACTCTTATAATATGATTCCAAAGCATTGAATGGTAGATCACTAAAAGTGGAATCCTACTCTATTTATTCTATTTTTTTTTTAATTTTTTAAATGTTTATTTATTTTTGAGAGAGAGAGAGGAGGATACAGAATCCGAGGCAGGCTCCAGGCTCTGAACTGTCAGCACAGAGCCCGATGCGGGGCTTGAACCCATGAACCGTGAGATCATGACCTGAGCCAAAGTTGGACGCTTAACTGACTGAGCCACCCAGGCGCCCCAGTTTATTTCATTTTTAATCTAGCTTTCTGGGAAGACCTGTTGTGTCTTGTAGTAGACACATTAGATGTGAAGGAAATAAAAATAAGATAAAATCTTTTCATACAAACAGGGTCTAAGAGAGCAAAAAGTAGATGTTAACTAAAGAGTTAATAATGTACAGGTCAAAGCTCCCTTATATCACCCCCGTTCTTCAGACAGCTCTTTCATTTGCCTAAATTCTGTAGCAGTGTTGGTCTTGCATCTGAAGTGATGGGCATCTGTAATGGAAATGGGATGGAGGTCATCACAGGAGCTTGGGAAAAGGATTATCACTGGAGATAAAAGAAGCCAAACCAAAGGCATCGTATTAAAACCCAATTTAATATCTTAACATTAAGTCTATTCAAATATGCTCCCTTATTTTTAAGCATTCAATGTGTATTTCCCTCAAAGTGTTCTAATTCACCATCTGCTCCAAGACATCCATTGAGGTGATCATTTCCAGGTGAGGAGGGACTATTCATGTGATGACTTTCTGGAACTGTGGGGAGCATCCGTGTTTGATACTGGAACACACAGGTGAAACTCTCTTCCTTACATGAAGTCTCAGGAAAGCTCATGGTGTGGTTAGTCTCTTCTGACCAATTTTGCTGAAATCAGGAGATGTGAGGGAATGGTCTTCTCTCTCCTTCTACATGGCCCAGTGGGAAGTCAGCTGGCTGCCTCTCCTCTGCATCAAGCTAGCACTTTTTGCCATTTTCTCGGAACGTGTCAATGTCTCTCTTGCATTCTTACATAAGCACATAAGGAATCGTGGCTGCTGGAGAGCAGAGTCTGTGCTCATCTCGGATCCCAAACAGCCCCTGTATGAATGTATCATTGCTTTGTCCGCAGTTGACTCCCCTCGGTGGCTTCTTGAATGTGAAAGGATTAGTTCCAGGATCCTCACAGATGCTTTTAATCCCCATCTCTACCCTCACCAGAGCAATAGCAGCCTAGGAACGGTTCCCTCATATTTAATAAAATCTTTCCAAAACATGAAAAAAAAATTTTTTTTTACTTGTTATAATACCCGATTGTGCAGTAAAGCTCTGCTCTCTGCTCTGTTGATAAAATATACTTTACCCAATCTACCAGCTTGTATTGGTGGCACGCTCTCTATTTCAGCACTCCTGGTTCTCTAGGATACTGCAAACCCACGTCAGGTGCAGCAGAGCCCCCATGAACTTGTGACGGCCCCAGAAGACAGGTGTATTGATACATCTCCATAATCCACCCAGAAGATCAGCCTTGTCTACAGGCAACTAAGGTAAGAATAAACACAGGGCTGAGTACAGGGCGTCGGCATCTGTGGCTTCATGTGGTTTGGGGCATATCATGCCCTTTGTCTGGCTGAACAGAGAGGGGACCTTCTTAGGGACCTGGATGTCACCAGTAAGGGACAGCCGCATGGATCCTCACACGTGCTAGGACAAAGACACACTCAGAAGACCTCATCCCAGGACACTGAATGTAAGAAGGTGGGGTCCCAGCCCTGACTCTGCCCCAGTGAGGTCTGTGACCTGGAAAGTCACTGTGCCACTCCTGCCTCAGTTTCCCCAAGAGTGGAATGAGTGGGCTGTATCTAGATTAGCCCTAAAGGCAATGCCAGCTTTGGTTCTTTGCTCATTCAAACATTAGGGACAAACAAAGGTCATCTTAAATCCAAGAGGTTTAGGACTAGAGAAGATGTCCCTCTGCATAGGAAAAGAGCCACCTCAAGATGTGTGTGGCCACAACTGCCAGTTTCTTGTGACCGAGAAGCTCGTAGATAAAAGTAAAGGGTCATGTGACAGTGAGGAAGCAAAAGGCATAATGTCCCAGGATTTCTGTTTTCCTCCAAAGATTTTAACAGAAGCCAAGGCCCATAGCTTTTATTCTCAAATCAGACAAAAGAGAGGGATGTTTCCCAAAGCAGCACAATCTGCTCTATCAAGTAGTTATTGAAATAAAGTTGGGAGTTTAATTTAGGGGAAGCTTCTTTTTTTTTTATGAGACGAAAGGATTCTAGTTCACTTAAATGGCATCACCTCAAAATCCAAGAGAAAAGTTCCAAGGTGACAGAAATCAAAGAAGAGTTATCAAAATCTATTTATGGTATGTTTGGTCATTTTAAAGCATAGAAAGAGTTAACATTGATTTTGCTACAGATGTCACTCTTCCTAATGATTATGAAATTTTATAGCCTACAATGTGGAATTCAGTTTTCTTTAAAAATATAAATCCCTAACACACACTATGTGTAAAATATAAGTGCTATGAAGCATATGATGTAGCTATTTTTTTTTTTTTGTAATATTCTTCTATGATTCAATTACGGATACAGTAGATTCTTACAAGGCACTTTGATGTTCAAGGCATTGCTCAATGAGGTGATTTAAGGATGCTTGTTGCCACCTCGGTCTTCCTTCTGAATTATTACAATCTGTGAGAGATCTTGCACACATATAACCACACATCTAGCCACAAAACAGGGCAGTGAGAGAAGACTGCAGATAATGGTGTTTCCTGGTCTACATCGTTTATTATTAAACATTAACTTTATGAATCTCTCTACAAATCTGTAGACGACAAAAGAGTGGATGATAGTGTTGCAAACTTACCAATGAAGATGTAAACTCTAGTCACCCGAGGGCAGAGTCATCAACTAAGAAATGCAGGGTTTTACTTGCTCCCAGGACACCAAGCCATACTTACAGCTCTGAAGTGAGGATGGTTATTATATGCCCTGTCAAGATTATAGTAATCAGAGAAAGCTTTTGGTTTGAGTCAGAAGGAAGAGTTGTGAGGTATCTAATGGAGGGGAGGGTATGGGACACTCCAGATGGAGGACGAAGCATGAGCAAAAGGACACAGACGATCAAGTTTAAGGGGCTCCTCAGGTTATTTACAAGAAAACCACTGACCAATGTGTGAGGTACCTGTGAGGTACCTGGCGAGGAACAGTGGCGAAGAAGTATGGAAAGGAAGGTAGCATGTGTTGGATCTGGAATGTTAGGTGGAATTGGAGATGCAGATTTATTCCATGGAGATTGAGAATCACCGGAAACATTTCAGCAAGTGATCAATCAAATGAGTGATCTGGGAGGCATAACTTGTAGAAGCGTAACTTGCATCTTGTAGATTCACCTTGAAATAATCTAGCTGGTGGAGACAGGGGGAGTGAATTGGGAATTAATAGGCATGTAGGGTAAGAAACTCAACTGAGATCAAGTAGCAACCCAACACGAGCTCCACTTTTACATCTAGATGTCCACCAAGTCTTAACCACTCCAGAGGTAAAGTTGGCCAGTCCCAGTTGGAGAAACTAGGTTTACCAAACATTTGCCTTTCCTGCTTAAATAAGAAACTCTGGGGTGCCTGGGTAGCTTGGTCGGTTAAGCGTCCGACTTCGGCTCAGGTCATGATCTCATGGTCCGTGAGTTCGAGCCCCGCGTCGGGCTCTGTGCTGACAGCTCAGAGCCTGGAGCCTGTTTCAGATTCTGTGTCTCCCTCTCTCTCTGCCCCTCCCCTGTTCATGCTCTGTCTCTCTCTGTCTCAAAAATAAATAAATGTTAAAAAATTAAAAAAAAAAAAAGAAACTCATTTTTACATGTATTTTTAGATGTTGGATGAATATTCGATTTTACCTCTTCCTCTGACAGCTGAGGGTTCCACCAGAATTCTTCAAAGAGCTTTATTTGGTGTCATTTCAAGAATCCTGAAGTCGTGGGAGATATAAGAGGGCTTTCTCTATCCCCAAACTTTGACAGGCCTCAAAGTACTCATAATTTTCTAAACAATGGTATCAGATAAGATCTGACTTTTTCATTGTGCTGGCATTGCTGAATTTATTTTGTCATTCTGTGATTTCTTTAAAAAATAGGTCTTTGAAAGGAGGAATCTGACCTTTTTGGGGGGGTGCAATATTTGGTAAATATTTTCACTATCAATCTTTGTATTTCCCTAGCACTTGCTTCATTTTCACTTATTGTTCCTCTGTACCAAGTTTTGTCTTGCATTTCCATTTTGTTCTATATTAGGTCTGTTGAGCATATAAGGGAATGATCCATACATAGAGATAGAGGTGTTGGCCAAATAAGCCTCTATTCAAGTGCATCCCATGGACTGATGGTTGGAGGTCTGCAAGAATGGCAGCAAATTTGTGCAAAGGCGATCAGTCAGTAATGTTTGGGTCCCTCTGTCCCCATCCCCACCACCAACCAAATATATGTGAGGACATTCCTTGTCTTATCAAATAGTGAAAGACAAATTTGCTAACTGCATATTCTGAGGTCAGTTTGCCAGCTCGCCTATCCTATGGCTTCTACCTAGCCTGTATTCTTTGAAGAACTAAGACAGCATCCATCAGACCTTTGACAGAGTATAGCTTCATTTGTGTTCGTCATGTATTTGCCCACATCCAAGTCACAGCAGAACTCCTTTTTCCCATATGACTTCTCAAAATAATCCTGGTGACTTACTACCCTGATAACTGGCAGTGGTTCACCAAGGAAGACTTACACTTATCATCGCCCTTGGGGAGGTATTTTGATATACAAAGGGTACATTTAAAAGGAACTCTGGAAAAAAGACAAAATGTGAAACAGCATGGCAAGCTCTCTCTGATTAGATGCTGAAGGCTCAAAAGAAATATAGACGCCAGGAGAGTCTCCCTCAAAGATTCTGTATGGAAAAAAAAAAAACAAGAGAAATAGTTCACTGCTATTCAAGCCCTCTGAAATTACCCTCCATATCCAGCTGTGTCTTCACCACCTACTCACAGCATCTCGGTCCCTCCTGCTCATCCTCTTGACCTTCTTGAAGTCTACATTCCCCTTCAGGATTCTGTGTGTGTTTGTACTTCTGAACAGGAAAAATCACATTGAATAATTTCCCCTTAACCTTTCTAGATCTATAGAAGGTGAACTCAAACCCTAGTTGAGAGAGGAGCTGTGGGCTTTAAAAAGTGTTTTCCTAACTTTAAAAAGTAACTCTGCCTGTTTCATGAAGACAGACGAATCAGTGACAGAATTCAGGATTTTGTTAGGTAACTATTGTTCTTGATTGTCATTATTGCACCAACTAGCTCCTCTCTTCTTAGGCCCCAAGATAGGGAAAATGGTTAGAAGCAGCACAGTGGGACATGCCAGGAGAGGATTTAATCTGGATGTGCATACATCTAAAAATGGCACTAAAAAAGAAATGTATTGTGTAAGGCCATTTCTGAAGTCTTTCCCTTAAGTTCAGATTGGGCAAAGACACAAAATTATAAACCAAATAATGATGAATATCTTTTAAGATGGACTTCAGAAATATTTCAAACAATATTCTGGGGGTACAGAAAGAACTGAAGTAAAGACAGATGCGTTCCTTTTGAAAAGTGTTCAAATATTGATAAGGCTTAAAAATAGAATTTGACATTGCCAACCTAGAAGACTTGGAACACTTGGATGAATATTTTCAAAAAGTCTTAGAAATTATTAGCAAATCATTGTCTGATAACACATTAGTATTCAAAATATATAAAAACTCCTAAAACTCAGCAATGAAGTGACAAACAACCCAAGTCACAAATGGGCCGGGGACTTTAATAGACATTTCTCCAAAGAAAACATACAAATAGCTAATAAGGACATGGGAAGTTATTCTGCATCACTATGCGGGAAATAGAAATCAAACTGCAGTAAGATACCACCCCACACTTAACGGGATAGCCATTATCCAAAATACAGAAATTAAGTATTGGTGTAGATACGGAGAAATCGGGACGCTGATGGCGTACTGCTGGAAATATAAAATGGGGCGGTCACTGTGGAAGACAGTATGGCATCTTCTCGAAAAAAGTAAACAGCCTTATCACATGATCCAGCAATAATTCTTCTAGCCACACGTCCAAAAGAATTGAAACCAGAGACTCAAGCAGAATGTCGTGCCCCAGTGTTCACCAGTATTATTTGCAATGATGAAAAGGTAGAAACAACCAAATGTCCGTTGACAGGTGAATGGATAAGCAAAATGTATATACATAAAATGGAACATTATTCAATTTCAAAAAGGAATGGAGTTATGACATATGGCACAAAATAGATAGAACCTGAAAACATCAGTGAAATAAGCCAGACACAGAAGGACGAATATTATACGACTTGACTTATATTAGGTATCTAGAATAGTCAAATTTATAGAAACAGAAAATAGAACAGTGGACACCGATGCGAGATCGTTGAGCTCAAGGGTCAAGAAAGAATTCTTGAGATGTTTTACAGAGCAAAAAGGTGCTTTTATTATAGCTTGGAGACAGGACCTGTGGGCCAAAAAAGCTGCATTGTGATTGTGAAGAATGACTGATTATATGGGGTTTTCTCTCTTATGGAAGTGAAGGCGATGTTAGGGCTCCAGGAAATTGAGTCTATAGGTTCCTGGAGGTCTGACTATTATTGAAATTGTGTTTTTCTTGTAAATCTTTAAGATGGTTACAAACCGTAGTGGAGTTTCATGTTCTGCATGCCTGCGATCTTTATCAATTGACCATTTGTTTCTCCCCTGTCTTAGTTCTTACAATCATGTGAATGTACCTAATGACACCGAATTGAACACTCAAAAGGGATTAACTGGGTAAATTTTATGTCGTGTATACTTTACCACAATCTCTTAAAAAAGACTTTTTTAAAACAGCCCTAGAAAATAAGCAAGCTATGAAACAAAACAAATGTAATGTTTTATGTTTGTTTTCTAGGTTGATATATATACATAATATATATGTTATGTATATAAACATTATATATATGTTATATATATAAACCTGGATGCCAAAATAGAAACAAGACCAGAAGGTCCTCTGCTCTTTAAGAATTAGGAGGCTGTGAATCAGGGTACTCATGGATATGATCATCACAAGGACTACAGGAAGGACTTGTATCCCACATTGTCTAAGAAAGAGAGGACACAAAGATTCTATGCCAAAGAAAACATCGGCACCCCCAGATTCCATGTCTATAATCCCAAAACCTCATGTTGAATTGTTTATAAACATAAGTGTAAAATAACATGACTTTCTGTTGGCATGAGTGCCTCTATATCTACCATCTATCTTGATCGGTGATGACTTAAAGCATCACTGATTTGTGCCTAGTCCTTAATTTATAAAAATGGCTTAATGAGGATACGCAGAGGTCAAAGCCATTGAGAGAAAAGTTTAATGTTACCCACAGTTCCCCTAGAAGGGAGAAGTGTGCTTGCCATGCAGGGCCACCATGGGAAGCACCCAGAGACAGAGAGAAGACGGGAAGGAAGCATAGACCAGAGCCTCTATTGGAGTTACCATGGGAAAGGCAAGGCAGAGAAAACAGTTTAGGATTTGCTAATTTTAGTGATTGCAACTGGCTGTAGATCATAGGGGCTGTCTTTAGTTGTCTAGTGCCGGCACTGGGTCGATTCAGGGCAGGGAAAATACTGGCTTGGTGTATGAGTGTCCCATATGGGAGGTGGTTGGGGGTGTGGACTTGGAAATGGGGGGGTCCACATATGAAAGGCAGGCTTACTTCCATGTTGTTCGCTGTCTCTAGGAATTAGGTAGCCTTGGGGGGGGGCGGTCAGCGACTCTCCACCCAGATGGCCCCCCAGAGATTTCAAAACATCGTATCATATAGAAAACAAGACACATGATTAGCACAATCAGATTCCTTAGAATTCTAAAATCACTCGAGTAGTGGAAATTTCTAACAGTCCTGTCTTTCTTCTTGACACAAACTGTAACTGTTATTTTGGGCTCATTATCAGATGAACACAGGGTCTCCTGAAGTACAGCCTCTATAAAATTTAATGAGTAGAGATCTACTCTGCAAGGGAAACAACCAACAAAATGTACCGCAGAAGGACTAATTTTAGAATGTGCCAGAAAGCTCTCCTACACCTGGTCAAATTATAGCCAATCTAGATATCAATATAATGACATTATATATGATTCAAAATATAAACAAAGAATAAGTGATAGTCCCAGAAACCCTATAAGCAAGACTTCTCAGAACTAGGCAGAATGATTTCTAAAAGTCCTTAGAACACCAGACTGATTTTTTCCCAGATAATCATGACCATTCTCACTGCATAGCACATGAAATATTATACTCTGCTCTAGGGGTGTGAACTCAACAACACGGAAATCTTATAATTGTTATTATGGTTCTGAAATCTGATACATGCCCACTCCCATAACAGATACATGGGATACTTCCATACAAAATTCTAACTTAATATTGGTTATGTATTTTAAAATGAAAAGAGATAATATCAGACTTATTCTGCAATAACACTCCCAATTCCCTTGTGGAATCAGGCCTTTATGAGATTACAGATCATTTCAAATGGCTGAGCCTATGGCCTTCTCTGGGGTGTATTAAATTGTTAAGAATAAAAACGGTAAATATATACACATAGTCTATGTGCTTTGGGAATAGTCCATGGCTTCAGAATCCTGCAGAAACAGTGTTCTTAACTTCCTTAGGCACCCCAGTGAAAACGGCCAAAAAAAGTAAGAATTAATTGATGTTTCAATAATAGCCCCAAAACTTATGCTCATAAACTAGACGTGCACAATGAAAAAAAAAAAAAAAAAAAAAAGGAAGAGGAAATAATTTAGCAGACCTCCATGCCAAACATGCTCTTTGGACTAAAAAGCTTTTTACAGAAAAGAAAGAGACATTTATGGAAAAACTGTAAAAGTGAGACACTGTCTATAATCATAATTTAAGGGATCATCTCAGCAAATACTTCCAAATGGATTTCATAACAATTGCCTCCTTCCATGGGCTGTGGATACAGACTAGTCATAATATATTTATTTTCTTAGATAGGTTGAAACAATCTCCTGTTTAAAAAAAAAAAAAAAAAAAAAAAAAAAAAAAAAAAAAAAGCCCTAGCACTCACAGTCGTTTAAAAAGGATAATATATGGTGTCTTCTATTTAGGGAGTCTAGGTGCCTGGGCGGCTCAGTCTGTTGAGCATCCAACTCTTGGTTTCAGCTCAGGTCATGATCTTGTGGTTCATGAGACTGAGCCCCACATTTGGGCTCTGTGCTGTTACCTTGCGATTCTCTCTCTCCCTCTGTCTTTGTCCCTCCCCGACTCACGTGTGTGTTCTCTCTCTCTCTCTCTCAATCAATCAATAAAATTTAAAAAAGAAAAAAAAAACTTATACTATCACCATATAGCGATAGACCGAAACATTTTCTAGGAAACTGATCTGTGATTTAATCAAGGCTTCCTCCACTTATCAGAAAATCCCTTGCCCTTATAACCCGAGAGCCTCTGCAAAAGTGGAATGAGCAAATAGATTCTTGAAACTAAAATTACTTAAACTCTCAGGCACCTTTGAAATCTCATTACCCAAAATACTACCCTTAGCTTTCATGGCCCTGCATCATTCCCCCTCAGGAATTTATATGGTTTCCCTCTTTGAACTGATCATTGGCAGGCCCACGCCTAAAAAACACCTCCCCTGACACTCCGTTCCTATATTTCACCGCTGATGTAGCTGAATGCTGCAAAGGAACACCCTGTATATTGAGTCTTCTCGTGGACTTTCACCGCGTGTTTTTCTTCACCAATCATTTAATTAGCCCCTAGGCGATCTAAAAGTAGATGATTTGATGTTCTGAAAAAGACATCAGAGAAGGGCTATCTTCTGACCCCACTGGTAAGGACCACACCCTGTAATCATGCCTAGCATAATAGTAATTAAATTTGCAAGGAATTAATCTTTAAATGCACGTTTCCCAATTAAAACAATATCCCCCATTCTCAAATGACAAAAGTGAGAAGATTACAGCAATTAGAGATCTTGAACTGAGGTTCTCCGAGAAATGCTGGAAGCAGATGGTCCATGGGGGGTTAATGATGACATAGGATCTTCAGAACAAGCAGACAACTGTATGAAGTCCACAATTTCTGCCTAAGACTATCAGAGCAGATCCTCTCACATTCCTAGACCCACTGTCACCTTCTCCTTTGTGTACTTCCTTTGGACATAAACTTGAAACCGTTTATGTTACACACGTTTGACTTAAATGACAGCAACTTACCAAAGGCTGTATTTTACTACAGACAATCAACTACCCTAACTCTGAAATCCTGATATCACAAGTTGTTGTTAGCACGCTCTTAGGAATTGTCAGCCACATCATTCCTTGCCAATTCTTAGGAAAATTCACGTAACGGCCATAGTTTCAGGAAAGGCTATTAGAGTACATATTCATCAAGGATATTCTAATGATTAATTATTCTTAACAAATGGTAGACTGATTAACACTCAGGACAGGGTGGCTATAATTTTACTTATATAAAAACCATAATTCAACCTGATTGTGCAATTTTACCTATTCCTTACCATACTTTGATGGTTATTCATGGTGCTTTTCTTGTAATAAAATTACAAACCAAACTCCCAAAAGACTCCAACATTTGCAGCCACGTCTTTTGCTATAAAATGACAGAAATATAACAATGTATTCAGGCCTATGGGAATCTAGAGAATGACATAAAAATGTGTCTGCCACACCAAATGATCCAGTAATGATTCAAAGGCAAATGCAGGGTGAAATGTTGGCCCACAAAGTATAAATCAGACATCTAGAAATGAAACCTTAACGCTGAGGACAATCAGCACCTCTGGTTATAATTTAGGACAAGAGATGACCTAAAAGGCAGATTCTGAATGAAAATCCTCTTGCCCTGGGGAAAACATGGAGTATCCTGCAACCATGATGACAAGTAGTCACCAGAGAAGTTTTAATTTTTTTTAGTTTTTTTTTTTAAGTTTATGCATTTATTTTGAGAGAGACAGAGACATAGCATAGGGGAGGGAGAGAGCGAGAGAATCCCAAGCACCTTCCATGCTCAGTGCAGAGCCCAACACGGGGCTCCATGTCACAAACCATGAGATCGTGACCTGAGCCGAAATCAGTCGCTTAACCGACTGAGCCACCCAAGTGCCCCCACCAGAACCAGTTTCACATGCATCTCAGGGTCAGTGCCAACTCAGGGTCATGACGTCACTTTTTAAAGCCTGTCAACCAGGCACAGGACACATTTCTGAAAGTCCACCAACTGGCAGCACAAATCGGTCAGGAGCCACCCTCGTGAAAGCCCCTTGTCAGCCCCATATACACACCACTAAGTAACACGAATTACCGGGATCATAAAACCAAATAAATGGCTTTGGGCTCCACCTTTCAAAGGCTACCAATCTCTTAACTTACACTCTTCTCAGAATCCTATAGGAGATTAACTCCTTGCTCTACCTGGAGTGATTGTTCCCACAAGCGCAGTTTTCTTTGACTTCGGAATGTAAAAGTTTGACTTCATTGAATGTGGCCCTCCTTCTTTGTCAATCTCATTTAAAGATCTCATAGATTGATTTAGCTTTTTATACGGAGGATGTTGCGCTCCTGCCTTCTTTTAAATGTGCAGACAGTTAATGCAAGACAAGGAATGGTAGAGAACATGTCTACAAACTGGTGGATAGATCCCTCGAATGTTTCGAATTTCCCCAAGGAAAAACCATTCTCTTATTTAAGGGAAGGGGGAAAAAGCAATAAAATGGTAATGATTTTATTATAGAAGGTTCAGAAGCACTTGCCTGGATTTCTGTTAAGAGAAACAAGAAAGCAGACATTTCTCAGAACAGCCCTACCTTTAGGGTATTTCAGGTTAACATGCTGACCACCCTTAGTCCTTTTTGAGGTCTTGTCTTACACAGCTTTCTACGCCTGAGCTTTGTGAACTCAGAGTTTATCTGTCTTCCTTTACAGCTTGGCCTGAGTTTACATGAGGGAAAGGCAAATAGTAAACCTTAACATGCAAGAAGATGATTATATATTATATGATATCATATGTTCCAGATATTTTTTCCTAGAATAACCACTGCTTTTTAGATCTGAGAACACACAACACCTTGCCTGCCCCTCCATTTTCCCAACACACAAATTATAGACAGGTAACTCATTCAAACTCTTACAGAACAGAAAAAAAACATATGACATTTAGACTCCTTTTGAAGGAAAGGTATCAAGGGAGCAACAGAGGATCATCTAGTAACTTGCGTTAAATACTCCTGGACCTTAATCCATTTGTTGTTTATAGACTCATACCTGCTTCTATAAAATGTGAAACACCAAAAGCAAAAGAAGAGATGATCTTATAATAACAAAGTACATTCTTATCCCATGGTGGGGTAAGAATTGAGAATCATTCACATGATGCACAAATGAAGACCCATTAATATGCTATTTCTTGTAAGTTAAAAGTAATATAGTCATAAAACATTTCCTTAAATGTTATTCAAATGTAATTTGAGTTTTAATACCGGCCATTTTCCCCTGATCTCTAAGTGATTCATAATTACTGATTATGTGATATGGGAACCAATGAGTCGGCTCTCTCTGTATTGGCATAATTTAAGAGATAGTAAATACATTTAATAATTTCAAAGGTTTCCTTAAATCCTGGTTAACATTCTTCCTTTTAAATTGCATTACTCCTTAGAGAATATGCTTCAGTATAGTTTTTCCCTCCAAACTCTATCATAACAGTTTGCTCAATTAAAACTAGAGCATAAGCTATTCCTAAAACTGTAGATGGAATAGGAAATATGCAGCTTGAATGGAAATACAAAGATACTACATATTCCTTGTTTATTGCAGGTTGACCTTCTTTGAGACCCCAAGTCCTGGTTGGCATTGAGTACAAGACTATGCATGATAGAGCCTTTAAAATTGATAGAAACAGAGGACACATCTTTCTGAGGAAATAAACAAATTACCATTGTGTGTAAGTTGTGTATTTCAGAAAGATGGTGTGTACTTTCTGTATCAGTTGGTGTCCTGAGATGAATCAGATATCACAATGAGATGGGATATTTATAATGATGTGTGCAAGGTTAAGTAAAGCCAAAAGAGATGCTTTAGCGCCCTGAGTTTAACAACTGCAAGGACCTAAGACCAGACATAGGTATTAGCCATGAGGAGAAAGCTGCTTCCAGAACTTAAAGAGGACACCTAAATGAAGCAGTGACCTTCGGTGAAGGATCAAAGTCACCATCTCCGCAGGGACTGGCAGGTAGGGAACCTTAGGAGCAAACATTCAAATCTTCTCCCAGATTATCATTTGCTCCATTGCACAAGTCCAGTTGGGAGCTTGAGGACAAGGGAGTCCATTGAAATAGTCCATAAACGTCAGCCCAAGAAGACAAAGCACAGTGGGGAAACCAGGTCTGGGGGAGCATATGGGGGATTCCCAGCACACCAGCTTTGCTACTCTTAAAGGGACAGCAAGAAAGCCGCCTTTCCACTGAGGCTGTCTTCTCTGAAAGACCAGCTGCTCTCCCAGCCTTTGTAGTGACCACACTGTGTTGTTTCTCTCTTGCTCAGTGTGAGTCACCGTGAACAGAACACTATCTCATTATCTGTGTCTTCCTAACATCTGGCAGAATACCTGGTGTCAAGGGTGTATGATGAATATTTGTTGATTGAACAAATGTATAATCTATTGGCGTAACCATTTTTTGGTTGTTTTTGGGGTTTGTTAGTTTTTTGTTATTGTTGTTGTTGTTTAGGTAGGCTCCATGCTCAGTGTGGGACTTGAACTCACAGCCCTGAGACCAAGAGCTGCATGCTCCACCAACTGAGACCCTGGCATAATCATAGTTTTCAATATTAATTTTATAAAAGAATTTCTCATTAAGTGGGAAAAAAATGCACATCGTGGAACTTGGTTCTTCCAGTTATGTGACTAGTGCTGTGTTTACTTCAGGTGACGATCACAGTTTTTTCCTAAGATCCATTTCACAGGGCTTTCAGGATATTGTGTTTCCCTGTCACCCATTACTATTACACATCCTCAATCAGAGAGAATATCCTCATAAAATTTATCCATGATGAAGACGCTCCAAGATTCCTATTTTCTCCTAAGTCCTATCCAAGACCCTGTTTGTCCTTTGATCCTGGTCTGGTGCTGTGCCCCCTCGACTCATCACTAAACACAGAGTATACTCCTTCAATGGTCATCAGATTCATTTTTGACCAGTCTCTTCGAATCAAACTAACATTAAGGGAATTTTCAAGCAAATGCCCTAAGTGAACGATTTAAGGATCCAAGTCCATTGTCTGCACACTCAACTCTAGTCATTTTTCCAGCTAAGCTGGGGTCTCCTACTCCTGGGCCTCAGGGCTCCTCTGTTCCTTCGTGGGTTTCTCCCAGAGAATTCTGAAGCCCTCTCTCTTTTATTCCCCTACCTGAGCATGTTTCCAGAGTGCCACCGGCTACTTGAAGTGGCTTTTTTATCAACATATTTCTTCCAAACAGACATAGCATGAAGCTCAGTCTGATGTAACTGCCAATGGCTATTTAATTTGCGGATGAAATAATAGCTTACATTTATCTAGAGCCAGCTTCTTTTTTCCAATTAACTCATCTAATGCTCATCAGCCACCCTATCCAATAGATGCAACTATTAATTCCATTTTTTGAGATGAGAAACTGCACATAATCAGTGAATTCCATCGCAATGACCCACATTGGCTTGGCCCAGCCTGAATCAATACCCAGCAAGAGGAATGAATGGGTGACCATGAACGTTGGTCCTAATCAGGACCCACTCCAGCTGCCTGGTCAGGAAACCCACTCTGCAACTGGGTAGGAGAGCAGTGTAATTAATGCCGAGGAACGAACAAAAACATCTCACTTACAAGGATCAGAGTGCTGTGGCTAGGAACTGACTGTGGGGCAGGTCTGCCTGGGTACAGATCCTGGTCGCCTCACTTACTAACCATGTGACTTCAGGAAACTTATTTAACGTCTTGGAGCTTCAATGTTTTTCATCTGAAAGTGAGGATTGTAATGAGACATACCTCCGTAAGCGTGATGTAAGAATTAAATTAGCATATGTGAGTTAATATTGACAAACAACGTATCGCCTGGTACTGTGTAATTCCCAATTCAATTTTATTTACCATGCACATATATAACATTTATTGTCTCCGTTTGTTAAATGCTAAAGTGGAGATATAGCTTCAGGCTGGCAATAAAGCTTCTCAAACTTTCACATTTTAAGAGTCTCTAGTATTTCTCACAGAAAGGAAAAAAAATCACAAATGAGGGTCTTTGTCAGCCAAGTGGAAGATAGGTCAGGAGAGTACATTTTCATGCTACAAACAAACTTGAAAGTCTTTAGCAAATGCTCTCCTGTTACATAACCTCATTTCCTACTCTTCCAAGCCAGGAACTAGAAATGATTCCCATTTTAAAGATAAGAAAACTGGGGCTCCTGGGTGGCTCAGCTGGTTAAGCGTCGGACTCTTGGCTGCGGCTCAGGTCATGATGTCATGGCCTCATGGGTGTGAGTCCTGCACAGGGCTCTGTGCTGGTAGCACAGAACCTGCTTGGGATTCTCTCTCTTCTCTCTCTCTCTGCGCCTCCCCTACTCATGCTATCTCTGTCTCAAAATAAATTAAAAAAAAATCTTTGTTTAAAATAAATACATACATACATACATACATACATAAAAAAAGTAACAGTTCCAAAGGATCAGAAACTTCAAGTACTAGATACAGGACAAGATGGGAGTAACATCTGGTGTATTGGTTTCCTTGGGTCCAACTCTAGGCCAGAGATTGAAAACTAGTGTCCTACCAGCCATTTCAGCACTGAAGACATGTAGAGATGTTCTCTTTCCCGTGAGTGATTTTTATCTTTGTTTTTTTCAAAATTTTAAATCAGTTCATACTGAAAAATCAGGAATCCCAGGCTCTTTGCAAAGAAACATCATGTGATAGTTGTCTGGCAACACTGGTCTGTTTTCCTGCAAGATGACAACACGCAGAAGTCAAAGAGCAGCGCCCCCAGGTGATAGGAAAATGCTACTTAGCTTTGGTTCTGCTCCTTTTATACCCAGCCCACTTAACGGCCAAGGCAGGTAGATGTTCACACCTGGGCTAATCCACCTTATTCTGGGCTAATATCCCAAAACAGTCCAAAGAGAGGGGGCTCCATCCACAGCCTCCCTATAGAAGGGAGGAAGGAGGTAAAAAGAGGGGAGCAAGCCTGGGTGCAGCTTGTAGGCAACTGTTGAAGAAACAGTGGGGATTGTCCACCTGGGTTTGGAAGGACACAGGGACCTTAGGAGAGGAAAGTTTGCGGACCCAGTGTGAGAAGGTCTGAGGCATGTGCTAAATGAGCCAGGAAACAGAGGGGCTAGAAAGATTGGGGTTTCACTGGGTTTTTTTCAATAATGAATCAGCTAAAAATAATAACTTCTAATAGTAACTGAGCATTTCTAGGTGTCAAACTCTTCTTGGAGGTTTACAGCTATTAGCTCATTGAATCCTCCCAAAAGATGTTATGATGCAGCTTATAGTTTTATCCCTTTCAATAAGGAAAATTTGAAAAATTTTAGGTGTTAGGAAAATTTGTCAAAATTATAGAGGTAGTAAAAAGAGGAAGGAAGGAAGGAAGGAAGGAAGGAAGGAAGGAGGAAGGAAGGAAGGAAGGAAGGAAGGAAGGAAGGAAAGAAGGAAGGAAGGAAGGAAGGAAGGAAAGGAAGGAAGGAAGGAAGGAAGGAAGGAAGGAAGGAAAGGAAGGAAGGAAGGAAGGAAAGAAGGAAAGGAAGGAAGGAAGGAAGGAAGGAAGGAAGGAAGGAAAGGAAGGAAGGAGAAAAAGAGGAAAAAAAGAAAGAAAAAGTAAAAGAGGGCAGCTCCATCTTCTAACGGTTCTGCTGCACTGTGTGCCTCACGGTGGCTCCCTGCTATGCAGTGGCCTTTCTTATACCTCCCGGTAGCTCCAAAGTGAAAGGACAACACTAGTCACGTCTCTTCTTTCATTTAAAACCTACTCCATTTATCGTGGGTTCACCATATTTTACTTTGCTCCTTTGCCAGGCGAATCCTGGGAGAGAGCACTTGCCGAGGGCATCTGAGGAATTTGCAGAGGCAGAAGAGAAATCAGGCTGCGGGCAGCTACGCATGAGAGCGCACTTGGCTCCAGGTGTTCTTGAGCATCAGTGGCCCACGCGAGCCCTCAGTAGGATCCTTTCTTTTCCATTTGCATTCATGGCGCCCGATGTGGAAAAATAGGAGGTGGGGGGGGGAGGTTCTGATGAGGGAGAAATAAAATGGGAAGAGAACTCTGAGGAGTGAGGGACATCTGCTCACCCTGGGGTCTCCTCTGCTGGTTTAAGCCTACAAACAAGAGAGCTTCAGATGCTCCAGATCGCTGACGTGTCTGAAGGATTTTCTCACTCGGGCTGCCGAGCAGCTAACCTTCTGCCCAGAGTTGCAGAGTGAAGCGCCAGGACAGAAGAGGCCCCTCGCCCCTCCCAGCCCCTGCCCTGCCGCAGACTGCAGCCTGGAGCTCCTACAGCTCTGAGACCTGCTGGGAATCTTCACTGTTCTCATGAGATGGAGACAGACCGCAAGGACAGTCCTCCGGGGGCTTTGCAGGAAGAGAGCATAGGACAGCAGGGGGTTGTCCTGAGAGGAGGACAAAGGGATGGGCTCATTTATTTGGGGGGACACGTGGAAGTCCTTGGAGGACTTCCAGAAATCACCGGGATGGGAAGGGTCTTTGGAGCAAAGGAGTGATGCACCATCACTAATATAGCAGGGATTCTGCAATTCAAAGCCTGCCAACTAGATAAATATTCCATCTGCTTGCACTGCCCCACGAGCGGTGCCTGTGATCTTCCAATCGAGATGGTTTACACCAGTCATGCACTGGGCCTCAGCCTCTCCCATTTAAGTATCTGTTTCTTTTTAGCGGCCCCCACAATTTTAGAAGGATTTCACCAAGGAGATTTGCTTTAAATGATCCCCCCACCCCAGCACTAGTGAAGGTACTTGGAAACAGGATGGAAATATAAATCAGGGTAACTTTTCTACAGGGCAATTTAGCGGGGCGCCTGGGTGGCTCGGTCGGTTGAGGGTCCCACTTCAGCTCAGGTCATGATCTCGCGGTCTGTGAGTTCGAGCCCCGCGTCGGGCTCTGTGCTGACCGCTCAGAGCCTGGAGCCTGTTTCGGATTCTGTGTCTCCCTCTCTCTGCCCCTCCCCCGCTCATGCTCTGTCTGTCTGTCTCTCTCTCTGTCAAAAATAAATAAACATTAAAAAAAAATTTAAAGGGCAATTTAGCAATCAAATCAGAAGCCTTCAATACGTGCCTAACTCTGACCCCGTAACTTCATTTACAAGAAATATCCTCAGCCATACTTACAAAGATACTCATCACAGCCTGGTTTCTAACAACACTTGGACACTGCCTAAGTTCCCCCAAACAGAGATCCTACATTTCTGACAGGGGAACTGGAAGCCAATTACCATGACGGAGATACAAACAGCTTGCTGCCTGGGCCATATTCACGCTCAATGTTCAGAGAAGAAAAGTGGATGTGAAAAGTACTCGTATCCATATTTATAAAAATATTTGTTGACTCCTAATAAAATGAGCATTACATGTTAGCAATCACCTCTGGATGGCAGGTTGATTCCCCCAAAGAATCCTTCCTTTGTTTGGAATTGCAAGGTGCCAGGTAGAGACATTCTCCAACCTCTCTCGCACCTGGACGTTTCACCACAGGGGACGACGAGGCAGTGCGGCGGTGGTCCTCAGGAATCTTTTCATCCTCACCCCCTCACCGCTTCCTGTCTGGAGTAGAGACAGCACTTGAGTTGCAGGAGGGAAAAGACCACTTGCCAAGAAGAGCAGAAACATTTCAGACGCCAGTGCTGCAAACATTCGTGCACAGGTACTTGTGTGCACATCAACCTTCATTTCCCTGGGGATGTGGTCTCTGGCTCAAATGGAAAATGTACACGTAATGAGAAATTATAAGAAAATGATAAATCATTCTCCCCAGAAGCTGTACCATTTTGCCTTCCCATACCGCACCCGTTGATGATGGACTGGGGCTGAATCTGCTGGTGGCTAGTCCAAAGATCTTTCTTCAAAATGACCCTCTCCTAAATGTACTTTTCAGGATATTCGTATATCCTGTAATCCAACATCTTCACATAACTCTACTGCGTGAATGCCATAAAATGACCAACATTTGTTGTTATTTTAGTATATTTCCACGTGGAGGCACCCGCACCTTCTCATCTCTTACATCAGTGACTCAACATCATTTCTATCTTGTCCACGTTGGAGAAATGCAGTGAGACAAGCAGGTGGATGCCATGGCGGCTTTGCAGTCAGTGGCAAGCAGAAACGTGGCGAGATCTAGCAGCTTCTGTGAGAGTTGGTAATTAATGTTCCTAAAACCTCAACTCACGGCTTCAGTCTTTAGAAGATTTTTCTCCTTTGGGCTCCTGGGTGGCTCAGTCAGTTGAGCTCCCAAGTCTTCATTTCGGTTCAGGTCATGATCTCACAGGTTCGTGGGTTCGAGCCCCACATCGGGTTCTGCTCTGCTGGGGCAGCCTGCTTGGGATTCTCTCTTTCTTCCTCTCTATATTCCCCTCTCCACGCAAGCACTCTCTCTCTCTCTCTTTCTCTCTCTCTCTCTCTCTCAAAAATAAATAAACATTAAAAAATATATTTTTTTTCCTAAAAGTCCTTAAAGTATCTTCTTAGTAGATGCTGAAATTCCTCTATTCCATTTCTCATCAATTCATAATTCCCATGAGCCCAGCAGTGATCTTTCACAGGTGTTTGACATTCTAGGTACTGGAATAGGTTCTGTGACCTTGGGCATTTCAAAACCATAATGTAAAATCTCAGTGCCTTCAAGAAAATAACAACTTTTTTTCTTTTTCTAATAAGGTACTCTGATTACTTTGGGCAAACATTTGGAAAAACATACAATGCACAAGATCAAGTTCTGTTTCTGAATAGGAGCCATTTCCCCCCTCATTTATCCCTGTTGATACAGCAGGCAGAACTTACTGAGCAAACAACAGCCTTGAAAAAGGCTACAATTACCTTCTAAGAAGTTCAAAGGGGTAAATTCCTAATAGAGAAACCATGCTTCTTTTTTTTTTAAAAACATGTTTCTATAGAACTATAGAAACATTAAATGATGCTTTGGTCACATTTAGGATAAGCTGATTTGTTTAACAAATAGACCTCACACTGCACGATGGCTCAAACACCACGAAAGTTTAGTTGTTGTGCACATATACCCTTCCAGGTAAACACGCGGGTGTTGGGCTGCGGGGGTGGGAAAGGAATCGTTGATATGTCAACAACACGAATGACCCTCAAACTGGCCATGCTGGGTCTTTTAGGGCTCCTGGTGGCAACACCAATGCCTCAGCCAACATGTGACCTTCTAAGGACTCACAGCGTACCTTCAACTGGTACATGAGTGAGGCTGGGAGAGACTCATAGCAGTAGAGACACATAATCATTTTCTTTTCTTTTTAGAATTTTTTAATGTTTATTTACTTTCGAGAGAGAGAGAGAAACGAAGCACGAGCAGGGGAGGGGCAGACAGAGAGGGAGACACAGAATCCGAAGCAGGTTTTAGGCTCCGAGCTGTCAGCACGGAGCCCGACATCAGGCTCAAACCCACGAACTGTGAGATTGTGACCTGAGCCGAAGTGGGACGCTCACCCGACTGAGCCACCCAGGAGCCCAACACCTACCATTTTCCACTGCTCACGTTCCTGGCCATTTAAAGGTACTAGGATAGGGAAATAAGGCCCCTCCCGGGGTAGCCACTGTCTGGGGATGACTATGGTTGGGGAATGGCAGTCTTTGATGGACAGACAGTAATCCTTGTTTGACAAATTACTGTTCGAAGAATTTGTCATTTGTTTGGTTGATTTCTAGAATATACGGGGACATTAAGACAGTTGGATTTTTTGCCCCTAAATCTTTTCTTCTCTATTTTTTCCAAACGTCTAATGGTTTCATTTTTATTAACCGTAAGCAATCTAGGCAAGATAGTATAAGCTGGTACCCGACAGTGTTTTTAGATCTCGCTAAAAGAGATCTCTTACTGTCTTTCTCTATTCCCATCTTCAGCCTTAGGTGAACATTAAATCCTCTCTATCCTTATGTGATGACTCTTAACTCTCATTAACTCTGGTTCTGTTTGCTGTATGTCCTCAGTTCTATCCTCTAATTACAGACTTCCTGCCAGTAATATCCAATTTACCATTTACCCTTTGAGATTTTTCCCCCCAAATTATAGTTTTTTTTTAATTTGATGATTTCTCTGAATTTCCCTCTTCTTTGTGCATCATGCCCCATTCTTGACTTACAGATTCTACCCTATCTATTAACTTTTCGAGTATATTAAGTATACTTCTTTTTAAATCCTTCCTTGAGATTTAAAATAGCTGCAAACTAGAAATAACCCAAATGTTCACCAACCGAAGGCCGCATTCCTCATGGAGGGATGTTCTCTGTGTGCTTACGTTCTTTCTTTACCTTATGGGTTGGTGGGGGGAGCTGTTTCAGGGAGATAACGCTTCATCTCTAGTTGTGGAAACCTTGTAGTGAGAAAGTTTTACATTTATCTCTGCCTGGCCCACAACCTTTTATCAGTTCTGGACTAATATTTTTTTCCCAGCAGCAATACTGAGATATATAAATAATACAAAATGAACTTCAAGGGTAAACTTTGATAATCTTTGACAAATAGATACATTAATGTAACCATAAAAGTCATTTCTATTACCCCTGAAATTTTCCTTGGAGATGATGTGCTCCCTACCCCAACCCCAGGCCCCCGGCAACCCCAAATCTGCTTTCTGTCACTATTATTTTGCCTTTTGTAGAATTTCATGTAAAGGGAATAATAGATCATGTAAAGTCCCTGTGTGTGTCTTGTTTGTTTCACTTAGTCTAATGCTCTTGAAATTCATTTAATGTAGTCGTACGTATCCGTAGTTTCTATTACTGAGCCATATTTCATTTTATAGGTATACCACAATTTGTTTAACATTTGCTAGTTAGATGCTGGACATTTGGGCTGTTTTCACGGATTTGCTACTATGAACAAATGCCCACAAATCTTTGTATTGACAGATGTTCTCATTTCTTCTTGAGTAAATATCTAGGATGGATTTTGGGGCTTCATAATAAACATATGTTTAGTTGCATAAAAAATAACTGCCAAACTATTTTCCAATATGGCTATTCCATTTTGCATTTTCACCAGTTAGGAAACAGTTCTCCTTGCTCCGCATTCCAACCAATACACGTTGCCAGTGTTTTAAATTTTAGACACGGCAGTGGCTGTGCAGTAGGATCTCCGTGTGGCCTTAATTTGCATGTCCTCGTCACTAAGAGGTCGACTATTTTTCCACCATTTTTGTGAAAAAACGTCTCTTGTGAAGTGCGTGTGCAAATTCTGTGACCCATTTGTTGTTGCATCTTGGCTTTAAATATTCTCGATACACGTGACTCCTTAGATTTTTTTCAGCACATCTTTTCTTCCACAATATGGCTTGCCTCTTCCATTTCATTAACCGTCTTTTAAACAGTAAGTTTTAAATTTTGACAAAGTGTCATTTATTACAGTTTCCTTTCACAGGCTCTGCTTTTTAATCCCAGAAATCTTTTGCCTAATTCAGTGCCACAAAAAATTCTAGCCTAGAAGGTCTGTACTTTGAGCTTTTGCCTTTAGATCTGATATGTTTTGAGTCGGTTTATGGATAAAGTATAATTAAGTATTGTGACTTATTTTTCTATACGGATATATCCAATTGTCCCTCAGTCATGTTTTGGAAAGGACTATACAAGTTTGTTTCATAGAAGACCTTAACTGGGAGTCTAATTCTGGACCTAAATAATATATTTCCATGTCCCCTCCTCCCTTCCACTCTGCTGCCCCACGCACTGTATACTGTTTCTACACATGTAATCAACATGTAACACATTGTTCCTATTTTTACTTTAAACGGTCATTTATCTTTTAGAGAAATAACCAATACGAAAAATATCTTTCCTATTACCCATACAAAAATCATTTCCAGCCCTCAACATTGCTTTGTTTAGAACTATTTCCCCCAGCTGGTATGCTCTTTTCTTCTTTTTGAGGAACTCTCTTTAACATTTCCTGTAGTGAAGGCTTATTGGCAAGGGATTTCCTCATCTTTCACTTGCATGAAAAAGTGGTTTTTTGCCTGTTTTTAAAACATATTTTCCCCATGCTAGAATTTTCAGTTGGCAGGGGCGCCTGGGTGGCGCAGTCGGTTGGGCGTCCGACTTCAGCCAGGTCACGATCTCGCGGTCCGTGAGTTCGAGCCCCGCGTCGGGCTCTGGGCTGATGGCTCAGAGCCTGGAACCTGTTTCCGATTCTGTGTCTCCCTCTCTCTCTGCCCCTCCCCCGTTCATGCTCTGTCTCTCTCTGTCCCAAAAATAAATAAACGTTGAAAAAAAATAAAAAAAATAAAATAAAATAAAATAAAGAATTTTCAGTTGACGAAATTTCTTACCAGTAGTTCAGATGGGCCACTCCATTCCCCTTATTTGTATAGTTTCTGTCCAGAAGTCTGCTGTTCTCTTAGTTTGCTTCCTCTATCGAATGTCTTATTTTTCTCTAGGTGCTTTTAAGGTGTTGTCTTTATTCGTGGTTTTCAGAAATTTGGTTATGATGCTCCTTGTCATTTTCTTCAACTTTCTACTTCAAGAGGTTTGTTGATCTTCCCGACTATGTGGGTTTGTAATTTCCCTCAAAGGTGGTACATTTTTGGTCATTATTTCTTCAGATATCTTTCTTCCCCTTCTTTTCTTCTATTCTTTTCAGACAATGATTATGTATAAGTGAGACTATTTGATATGATGCACAAGCCACTGATGCTTTGTTTATTTTTCTAGTCTTGTTTCTCTCTTTTCCTCATTCTGGGTGCCCTCTATTCACTAATCTTTTCTCCTGACACATTTTTTATTCCAGGTATTGTATTTTTCATATCTAGAAGTTTCATTTCTATCTTTTTCTCATATGCTGATAATTATAGCTTGCATTACTTTCCTCATCAAGTACGTGCTTCCCTTTATATTCTTGAGCATCAAGGGTTATTTGTAGCTGCTGCTTTACTTTTCTATCTGCTAATTTTATTACCTATCTCTGTAATTTGCAGGGTGATTGTTAATTAATGCATCATTCTCCTTGCTCTAAGTCATGCTGTCTTGCTTTTTTGCATGCTTGGCATTTTGCTAATGGGTGTTGACATTCGTGAATCCGTGTTGTCTAATTTAGAATTTTATTTTGGTCCTGTATAGAGTAGTGGGACTGGTCCTGATCAATTGTGTTATTTTACATTGGCTTAATCATTTTAGAGTTTGCTTTTAAAATGTTGTGAGGGTGCGTACGGAGCAGATCTTCTCACTACAGGCTGGCTCTAGGCATTCAGTTCTGTATTGGACCTCACAGGGAGTGGGTTCTCCTTTCTCATGGACAACCCCACACAGGCATGAGGTTCCTATGTGTGAGCACAGGCTGTTCCTCTTTATGTCGTGGATAAGACTGCCTCCCCAGCTCTTGACTCTGTACAAGAGGTTCATTTCCAGCTGCTTCCAACACAAAAATACAGTCCTTGCAGAAACCCCGTCTGGTTCCGAGTGTGCCCCTCCACCTCTCCCCAAGGACATCTACCCCCTCAATTAGAACACGCACAATCTTCCATTTTAACAAAGCACTTTATTTAAGGGACATTAGGGATTGGGGTAGCACTTTCTGGATGGTGAAGTCTTAAGTATGACAACCTCTTCTGTAAATTCATTGAATTTCCTCAGAAATACTCTTTGAGTGTGTCCAGAGTGGGCAGCATGAAAATGGGGGATTTGGGACATACGGGTCACGCTATTCAGGTATTGTAAGAACAACACAGAACAGCTTTTTCCAATGTAATGTAACAAACATGATAATTATCGTTCCAAAGAAGACTGAATATTGGCAATATTCCCTCTAATGAATCATTTGTGAGTTTCCTGTGTTAACCTGCTTAAGGCTGTCAAAATTTTGCAAATAACAAGGCCCAGTTATTGAAGTATGGATGTAGGAGTGAGACATACCCGGATTCCCCCCCTAAATCCCTTCCTCTCCATTGTTTCCAAGCATCTAATCCTTTTCTGTTCATTAGCCACATTGAACTTGGCCAGGTGGTGAGCTGTCACCCCTCAGGGTACTAGAAACAGATTCAAAGGGCGTTGTCTCATTGTCTCACCAAGAGTAACCTTTACAAGCCCCAGAAACTTTTTACACAGTCCAACAATAGGAATTAGTGTTACCTAGGCCCCCTTTTATATTTCACTGCACTGTTGAAACTTGTTTTCTGAAGAGCTTCCAGAAAATAGCCTGACTGCATTGGGAGGCCAAAGTGATGGGTTGGAAGGTACACAAGACAGTTGGCTATTTTCTAGGCACTGAGCTCACCCCACATCCGGCTCTCCAGGTTATCAGGGGGACAGCTGCTGACTGCCAGGGATGGGGGCCCCTCCTTAGGGAATGCCCCAGCCCTGCCCAGGCCCTTCATTCCCTCCCCACCTCCCCTCTCTCCTTCTCTCTCTCTCTCTCTCTCTCTGTAATTGCAAATCCTCTTAACTCAGGCAGCACCTCGGGGTCTGGAATGCACCACCCTTCCCAGCAGGGCCTCCCAGTGTGCGGGGTCCTCCCAGAGCTGACCGGGAGGGTCCTCCCAGAGCTGACCAGCAACAGCAGGTGTCCCCGCGCCTCAGCCATACCCGCCCCTTCACTGCCCTGCACCCGTGGTTGTTTTGGCTTAAAAAGAAACGAGCTGCACAGCTGACAAGGGATAAAGCCGCTGGTCCACAGGGTGTAAGAGTCGTTTTTGTGATTTGACAAACCTGCTCCCCCCCCCACTCCCCCCCTAGGGGCTCCTCCTGATCTGACTCCTCCTGGCTCCTCGCCCCCTGCCCACACACTCGCTGCTCCCTCAGACCCCCCACACACCCGGCCCCCAGCCTCACTGCACCGCCTGGGGCCCCAGGCGCCCTGCTTCCTCCCACCCACCTGCTCCTGCTTTGCCAGAAAAGTCCAACCACTGGTTTGTAGCCCCCCCCCCCCCGCCCTTCATCTGCACCATCGCCGACTTTTCAGGTCAGCGGCCCATTCCCATCTCGGGGATCCCCCTGCGCCCTGAGCCCCCCCCCCCCCCCCCGCCCTCGCGGTCCCCGGGGCCGGCACAGAGGCCTCCTCACCCGGGCTCCCCCTCAGCCCCCCTGAGCACACGCGGCAGGTGGAGGCCGCCCAGTAACGAAGGCCCAACCCGCAGCTGACTCCGGCCTCGCAGCCTCGGTTCCACGGACCTTTCGGGAAAGACGCGGATTTTCAGAAAGGCGTCTTCCTAGGGGACTGCTCCCACCACACAGGAGATGCGCGTGTAGACCCGGCTGCTGCGAAAACGTCGGTTTGCGCTAAATTCTGTTGGTTCAAGTGGGTGCAGGTGGCTCCTCGGAGCGGGGGCAGCTGGACGAGGTCGGTGGCCGATGCGGCGAGTGGCCCCCAGTGTGTGAAGCCGCGAACACGGGGCGGAACACGGAGAAGGAGCAGCGCTGCCCTCAGCTGCTCCGTGACGCACGGGGGCCCCGTCTCCACACAGACGGCGCCAAACCCGGGGACAGGGGTGTCGTGCAGGCCTCACCCACCTGTCACTTCCAGGAAGGGGCTCTCGGGACACCCCCCCCCCCGTGCAGTGATGGGTCGTCCGCTTCCGGACAGACCCTCCGATTCCTCGACTGCACCTGGCGAGCAGGTGCGGTTCTCCCGTGACTCCGGGGTTCACGCGCGTTCACACTCACGTGCGGCTGACAGGTGCACGTTCTCTGACCCGGGCCCTTCCGCGGGGAGGTCGGCAGCAGGTGGGCGGGAGCGGGTGTGCGTGCAGCTGAGGGCCACGCGTGGGTTCACCATTCACACCCCGCCCGCTCGGAAGATGCTGCCGGGTGCTCCCGGGGTGCTCCACAGGTGCTGCACACGTGCTCCATGGGTGCTCCTACGATGTGCAAGGGGCTCCTCGGGTGCTCCGCAGGTACTCGGGGTGCTCCGGGGTGCTCCTCCGATCTGCACAGGTGCTTCGCAGGTACTTGGGGTGCTCCGTGAGTGCTCTGTGGGTGCTCCGTAAGTGCTCCTCCGATCTGCACAGGTGCTCCGCAGGTATGCGGGGAGCTCCATGAGTGCTCCGTGGGTGCTCCGCAGGTACTCGGGGTGCTCCCGGGGTGCTCTGGGGTCCTCCTCCGATCTGCACAGGTGCTCTGCAGGTGCTCCGCAGGTACGCAGGGTGCTCCCGGGGTGCTCCTCCGATTTGCACAGGTGCTTCGCAGGTACTTGGAGTGCTCCGTGAGTGCTCTGTGGGTGCTCAGTAGGTGCTCCTCCGATCTGCACAGGTGCTCCGCAGGTACTTGGGGTGCTCCGTGAGTGCTCCGGGGTGCTCCTCCGATCTGCACAGCTGCTCCGCAGGTACTTGGGGTGCTCCGTGAGTACTCCGTGGGTGCTCCGCAGGTACGCGGGGTGCTCCCGGGGTGCTCCGGGGTGCTCCTCCGATGTGCACAGGTGCTCCGTGGGTGCTCCACAGGGCTGCACGGGGCCTGCCCAGGCGCTCCCGCCCCGCTGCCACGTGTCGCCCAGGACAGCCGGAGCCCCGGGGGCCGTGTTCACGGGCGGAGCCAACCCGCAGCCACATCACAGGAAGGGCCCGTTCTCCTCACCCGGGCCCGCCTCCCTCCCTCAATCCAGTAACTTCTGCCCCTCCACCTGCCGGGAGTTGGGCCGCCGCACACACCCCTCTGGGAAACCCAGCGGTGTCACCGAGGGTGCTGACGCTTGTTCCCTGGGCCCCAGGTCTCGGCGGACGGAGAGCTCTGGGTCCCACATACAAGCGGAGACAGCTTTCTGCGCCACTCGTGTCACTCGGCACTGCGACAGCGAGCCTGCGCTCAGTTTCCGCTGAGGCTCACACAGCTCTCAGGGAGAAGGGCTCCTGGAAGCAGCACCCCAGCAGGGGTGTCGGTTCCAGGACTGGGGAAAGGCCACATGTACCCTGTGCCCCGTCTCCCTGCTTCCCACCCTCTCCTGCCAGCATCTCCATCCAGCCTCCCTGACACACGGCCAAGACTCCAACGCACCGCCACCTTTCCCTTAAAATACTCAAAAAAACGTTTAAAGCCGCACAGAGAACCGTTGTACACAAGAGCCATGTGTTTATCTGCAGCCGAGGGCTCTGATCTCGTGGAGATTCAAGGTCAACATTCCATCCAACCCGTTGTCTACCTGGCCACCCCAACCTGGATCCCTCCCACCTGCACAGCCCCTTGGACTCTGTCCTGGCTTGTCTTGTGCCATCTCGGGGCCACCTGGTTTCTCACCACAGTGGGCCCAGGTCCCTGGGGCCTCCACCACTTTCCACAGCAGGAGCCAGCAGGGGGGCCCTCTGTGGCTCTGGACAGACTGGACACGGGAAGGACTTGGCCTCCTCTGGCCTCTCCCTGCTTGCACGTGGCTGTGAGCCCTTAGTTCAAAGGGCACAGGTGACAAGGGGGGGAGGGGAACCACAACAGAATAACTGGAAGAGAAAAATGGAAACTAAATTATTGCAGAAGTATTATTCAGGTTCCATGGTCCCTTTCAGAGAAGTCACTGAACCCCCTTCTAGACCCAGGATTCGGGGTCTTACCCACATTCCCACACTTTACCCCACAACCCCTCTCATTCTCCTAAAAAAACCTCATCTCCCAGGTTCCAGAAACTTGCCAAAGGCTGAGTGGCATCGGCCGTGCAGCTCGAAGCCAATGCCGCTATCCGTCTTCAGGCTGGTTCTGGACCCGGTTCCGTCCCCGGGGGCAGAATGGCCTCAGCGCAGTGAGGGTCCACATGCTTCCGTCTTGGCTGGCCACAGGTATCCAGACTTTTGATTCTTCTGTTGGTGCCTCTCCTTTGGACTGTATCACAACAACTAAAAACGCATGTTTACGTTTACTTTTATTTTCTAAGAAATTCTCTTTTTCCGCCGCCCTTGAACACCAGCATTTGGCGAAGGCTACTTTATGCGTATGCCAGTGTGTGCAAGGAGAATCCCGCCGATGCTTTGGTCTGGCTGTGGGTGAGATGTGCTCCTTTCCTCTGCAGCTGACTTTGTGTTTTCACATCTTGTCTCTTACTCGCGGCCCCCTTCATCCCAGTAACACCCTTCTGGTAAATGCCACGACCCATGCGGTCTGAATCTGGGAATACTTTGCAAATTTTCCCAATCGTGGTTACTGGAAAACTTTGGAACATACAAAACGGTGAAAACGCAAAGTAAAAAGGTCAAGTGAGAATTCGTATATCCTGACTATAAAATATGGTTTCATTGGCGGATTTTCGTCTCCTTTTTCGGAGCAGTTAGGTGAAGTGATGAGGACCTTAGTCCCCATGTTCTGAAGGGAAGTTCGGAGGCTGGATTTTAGGCTTTTTGTTTCACCCTGAGGGACTTTCCATCGCCATTTCTTTTGACGATAGAAAAGGAGAATAGAAATGAACACTCAAACCACCTGTCTTCAAAAAAAAAAAACCTTCTTTCTCTGGTTATCTCAAGGGCTGACAGCCCAAGATAATTAGCAACCTTAGCTTCTGACCACAGAAACTCTATCTGTTCTGTAATTTTTGAACAAGTTAAAGTATCACACTCTTTGTTTAAATAATTCATGCTAAAAGAGAATATCACCTTAGGTATAAAGAAAGCCTTCCTTCCTAAGAGCTATAAGAATGGTACATGTTTGAACAGGTCTTTCTGTCACAATGCGAAGACAGGGGACAGCTTTCTTTGAACAGGTTATTCTCTATTCCACAGAACAATCGAGAGTCTAAACGTTTCCCTTCCCACGGGCACCTCTATACTAGATAATCATAACTTATTTACGTGTTGTGGAACTCTTAAACAGTCCCCCAAATATGCATCTGACCAAACTGATTCACTATTTCCCCATCATGGATGCGTACAAAAGCACATTTCCCCTCTTCCACTGCCATGGATTTAAAAAAAAATTTTTTTTAACTGTACCGTACAATTTCACTGTAACCGGGGTGCCTGGGTGGCTCAGTTGGTTAAGTGTCAGCTTGTGGTTCGTGAGTTCGAGCCCGGCGTCTGGCTCTCCACTGACAGCATGGAGTCTGCTTGGGATTCTCTCTCTCTCTCCCTCTCTCTGTCCTCCCCCGCTCATGTTCTCCTTCTCTCCCTCTCCTTCAAAATAAATAAATAAACTTAAAAATATTAACCGTACAACAGCCCCAGGTGCCAGAGTGTTTCGTGAAATTCTTTATGTATTATCCACATGATTCTCTCACTCATAATAAAAACAATGATAGCAATGACATATTTGTTGAGCAATTTGTATGTGTCCAGGCCTTATGCTACATGCTTTCCTTGTATTTGCTCAATGAATCATCAAGGGAAACTTATGTTGTAGGTGCGCTTATTATCTCCATTTACAGGTGAGAACTTGAGGCACGAAGAAGTCAACAGCTCCGAAGTCACCAGCCAGTAAAGGGCAGAGCTTCTGGGGGAACCCAGCCCAACATCACCTCCCTGCCATCAGGGGTCCAGGTCTCCTGGAAGAGAACTGCATGTACATTTAGTTGTCCTCACCAACTCTGACTTCTCAATATCCAGCCCGGACCTCACACCTAGGGGCGTACAAGCAGGGGCCCCCAGACCCTCACCTGCACGCGGCCGTGTGGTCTTCTAAAATGTGGTCAACGATTCCACTGCCGTGGAGATCCCTCCCCCGTTCCGTTCTGGTTCCCTCTCTCTCCATCACATGTCTGCTTGTATCAGGAGGTGCTGAAGTGGCTGGCGGCATTTCTGGAGGGGGGTTCTATCGGGCGACTGAGATGGGGATACATTCAGCTTGGGCTTGGAGACACGTGTGCACGAGGCTGGCAGTCACCTCCGTGTCACCTCCCTCTCTCATGTCCTCCACGTGCCTGATGCAGAGGTGAGGGGTGAGAGGGCTGTCCTGGGCACAGCCCCTGAAGTCTGCCAGTAGTGGAGGAGAAAGATCGGTCTGTGTAAGTAATCATCTGCTGTCTCAGCTCGCACAGAAATGAAAGTGGACAGAAGTGTTCCAAATTTGGAACCCTTGAGAAATTTTAGAAATGCTAGAAAATTTTAGAGATCAAATCCTAAAATTTCACCTGTGATTCCACATAACACATGTTACTGATAAAGATAAATCAAGTTGGCTTAACAATTATTTTCTATTCTCACGATGGAGAAAGACATTACAAGCGTTATTGTATGCTGGGTCCAAGGGCATGCAAGCAAGACATATGGGAAATTATTCTAGAATGGGTTGCCAGGTGATTAACACAAGCGCTCTGTTTTTGTTTTTCTTGACTTGATCAGATAAGCAGTTTCTATCATTTTTTTTTTAATTTGAAATTTGTCGCGCTTTCTAAAATCTAAATAAATACTTATTTTCACGTTTGATTTTGCACTGGGAATTTTGTCCTCCTTTCCTTTCAAAAGTCCCCCCTAAGTTATATAAGCTTCAGATGCTCTAAACGTGGGATCTGGGCTTAGGTATGTGCTTAAAAATGTATTTTACGGTGAGTTAAGCGTAAGTGACTACAAGTCCATGAAATACGTTTCTCCAAATTCATAGAGGAGCCCTTCTCGCTGTCATGCTTACGTGAGCGAGTGTGTGTTCCCTTCATCCCTGCAGCAAACAGGAGCACGTTCTAGATTCAGAACAGAGACTTTCCAGCTGTCACGCATATCTGCGGGTGTGTGTAAACACCCACTAGTCTTCTCTCCTCAACCCGTCTACCCAGAAGAAAGCACCTGGGCACCTCCTAGTGCTGGCGTGCAGCGGGCCACCAGGTAGAAACAAGAAAAAGGTAGGTGGTAGCCCCGTGGGGGCTCCTGGTGTAGAGGGGCCATGAATTTCAGGATCACACAGAGAAAGCTATGGCAGCCATGAGGATCCTGGGAAAGAGAGGAGCCAGTGCTGAGGGGACCTGCCCCTTCCTCTTTGTTCCCGTGCATTCCCACACTGCCTTTCTCTCTTGTTCTGGAGGAAGTTTCTAATTCCTGGAGCCCAGACTGTCTGATTCTCCATCAGTCTGTCTATCAGGCACTGTCTCTCTCTGTACTCTTTTTACTGTCTCCCACTACCTCTTCCTATTTTCTTCCTCTCGGGCTGACCTTTTAAAGCACTTCACATATTTTTAAACACTAGGCTTGTTTAGGGTTCAAGTGCTCAGACAGTTGTAGGAAAGTTTTGATCTAGCCATGGGCAACCTTGGCTTTGCTGTGTGACCTTAGGAATGTCACCAAATAATCTTCACTCCTAAAGGGACAATCACACCTCCTTCCATGAACCATACTCTGAAGATTCCATTCCTTAAAAGATATGCGTATGCACTTTGAAAGATTTAAAAATCTGTCATCTATCTATTTATCATCTATCTATCCATCCATCTATTATCTATCATCTATCCATCCATCCATCCATCTACTTAACATATAGCTATAATTATTATATTTAGTGTTATCAAGGACATGCAAATAATTTTTCATTTTTTTCTTCTCAAATAATTTAAACAAAGGATGGTAAACTAGTTTGAGAAAATTAATATGTATCACAAAAGTTTGGAAAAAATGTTTCAGAACACACGAACTTAATACTCTCAAGCTATTAAAATGTGAAATATTCCAAAGGCCTGAACTCACGTCAAAGAACAAACTGTTGAGGAGATTAACCATAGGCGTTGGGCAACCCCATTGCTCCTGACCTGAGCTTCCCACAGCGGTGTGATTTTAGCCATGTTGTATTATGTTTCATGCACAGAGTCCCTCTCTCCCCTTGCATCATGAACTTTCAGGGGGCAGAAAACTGAATGTTTTTCCCTATGTTTCATCACTGTTACTCCTGAACTAATAAAAGTCTGCATATTTGAATGGACTCAGTGGCCTCTCTTAACATACCTCAAGCTAGGAGCTTTCCAGCATCTTTTTCCAGTCTGGTCAATTATCTTGCTCTGGCTGCCATAACAAAATAGCATAGGCTGGGGGGTGGGGGGGGGGGTTGTTAAACAAAAGACATTCTTAAGGTCTGGAGGCCAGAAGTCCAAGATCAAGGTGCCAGCAAATTTGGTTTCTGGTGAGGACTCTCTTCCTGGCTGCCTGGCCACCTCGTCACTGTGTCCTCTCATGGCCTCTCCTCAGTGAATGTGCAGAGAGTGAGAGAGTTCTCTGGTGTCTCTTCTAATAGGAACACTAATTCTGTGGGATCAGATCCCCACAGTTATGAACTTGTTAATTATTTCCTTCCAGGAACCATCTCCTGATACAGTCTCACTGGAGGTTATGGCTTCAATAAATGAATTTGGGTGGGGGAGAAAGAAGCCTTCGGTCCATAACAGCTAAGTTGGCAGAATCAGACACAAGGTTGTATTTTCACATCAAGCTGAGACTTGCGATGTGTCTCCACCTCTCCTGCTCCCAGGACTTTGCTGGTACAAGTTGTTTTTCAAATCCCCCCAGTTTTACTCAGGGCCAAAAACCACTCAGAGGCAGAGCCAGACATGGACCTCATCACTGATGGGGGCGGTCTTGCTCCCAACATTTGACATTTTTTTCTATATCATTCTTTTCCAGTACAACCCTAGTCCTCTTCCTGTCTCTAACCACAGACACACATTCCCAGGTGCCACCATATGTCAGCCTCGGTGAGGTTGAAGCCGACAGCTTCTTCCGAGAGGTTGAACTGATGGGAGACTCCCCAGCCTGGCACACAGCTTAGAAGATGCCTTCCAAGAGCAATAACACATATGGTTATTTTGCAATCGCCTACGGGTTCCCTGGATTATGACCTACCGGGTTTCAGGGAGCCATTTTCTTCTTCTCCCTTGGTCCTTCAGGCTTAAACACTTTGTGCCCTCAGCAGGTTTGACCACCTGAAACCCGTCCCCTCTCTCAGGTCATCGGAGAATGCAATGATACCGCCTGTCATGCTGACACCAGTGACCTGTCACTGTTAACTATGTGCTCTAGGAACTGGCCATCCAGTCAGACATGGTTTCTCCCTCACAGACCTGTTTAAAATAAAGTTTTCTTGTCTACCACTATGTGGATTGCATCTTCCTTAGTCTCTTGTGAGGGAGTTCACAAAAGTCTTTCAAATCTAGAAAATGGTGTGTGCCCAAAAACGTTCTGTCTCCTGAGCTTCCCTCAGCCACTACGTCAGCGTCAGAAGTTCAGTGATATATTAATTTTAGAAAAATCAGCATTCTCAATGTTTCCACTTTATTAAATCTGTGTTGGCTAAGATTTTACTTGGTTTTCTCTCTTGTTAGTTTTCTCTCGCTCCCCCTGACATTAGAGGTCAAAACTAACCCGTCCACTGGACTCACGCTCATTTCAGACTCTCTTTTCTTCCAGTGTTCCATTCCTCGCTGAATTGGCAATTCTCAAACAAACAGCAACACCTTTGGATGCCCGTTTTCCAGATTTGTAGAACAACTACCAGGGCATGCATGTTGGTCTTTAGAGTTTGTTCATCAAAGAACGTGTACGCTAGATGGACATCTGGTCACCCAACATACACAGAGCTGGTATGTAACAACCCTGCTGTTAAGCTGGGTCATGGCCATAATGATGGGAACTTGTCCCGGAGTGAAGCTAAAGAAGGCCCTTTCGATTTCTTACCCAAGACATGACATTCCCATTTCACTCTGGAAACTGAAGGATTAGAGGCTGTTAAATTGGGAAATATCCATAAGCAAGGTTCCAACTACTTTCTCTGTGGTCCACGTGTCTTGAAGATGTATCCAGTAGACTGGAATTCCCATGTGGAGCTGCCGTAGGAGAGTTGTGGGGTCATGCAGTACCATCCCTCACGGCGATGTCATTCTCTGTCACACTGTGTCAGCACAACTGGAGGAGACGGAGGACCATACACATAGCATGCTGGACTGCTCAAGAAGGAGCTGCTGCCCACACCACCTGAGCTGACAGCATTTTGACACAGGTCTCACAAGTTCTGAGGGGTAAAGGTGAATCCTCAGTCGGGCCCGCTCCTCCCCTTCTCCCAGGTTGGATTTCTGCTTTTAACCTTGCCAACAAAAGCACTGGCACCAGACCCCGAGTGATGGTCGCAGCTTAGGGCTGACCAGGAAAGCACATTGAAGAGAGACAGAAGGAAGCTGATCCGCTTGGAAGGGTTCTGAGGGAGGGCACCCCAGAGAGGACGAGGCCTAATTTAGACTGTATCTCATGACCCCGGCAAACTGGAGAACCTTCTGGTGAAGGTGATGCCGCCTCACTGTCATCCCAGATCTTATGATTGATCATAACACAGCTCCCTGACTGAACCGACCTACTACAACAACATTTGTTTATTTCAATGTGGGGGAATCCAGAGGTGAGGGGGCAGGAAAGAGGAGGAAGCCAGAGAGGAGGAGGGCGAGGATGGGGGACAAGAGAGGGAAGGACTGTGAGGTTTAAGGAGTGGACAATCTCTCAGTGGTCACTGGGGAATCCTGAGGAGTGGCAATACACTCAGTGATATCTGGGAGCCTCAGTTCTGGGCATTCATCCAACATTTCTTTTATTCCTATCAGCTTATGCCTGTTGATAGGTCCTTCCCTGTGCAGCTCAGATATCTTGGCCCATCTCTTCCATTGCCTACCAGGATCAGCACTATCCTGCCTTAGTGCCCTTCCTTCTCAACTGATCAAAACTCCAAGGGAGATAAACAGCAAGCTTTCTTAAATTCTAAAGAACATAATCTTCAATGGGGGGAAAAAAAGAAAAAAAACAGGGCGCCTGGGTGGCTCAGTTGGTTAAAGGTCCGACTTCAGCTCAGGTCACAATCCTGCAGTTTGTGAGTTCAAGCCCCATGTCAAGTTCTGTGCTGACAGCTCAGAGTCTGGGGCCTGCTTCGGATTCTGTGTCTCTGTCTCTCTCTGCCCCTCCCCCACTCGTGCTCTGTCTCTGTGTCTCAGAAATAAATGTTAAAAAAATTTTTTTAAAGACTAGAAGTTATATAAATGACTTAGAACTACTGTTTCTATAATGGGAAAAGACCAATATCTATTTTCACGTTTTTCTGGAACTGACAGACTAAATTTCTTTAGCAATTTTCTATGATGAATTGATGGTATTTGAAATGTTAGATAAAAGTAGTGAATTGTGTTTTCCACAGTTTGATTTGATGACCAAAGTGGAAATCAAGATGAGAGGTACTTAGATTCTGAAGTATGGGCTGTGTTTTTGGACTTAGCTAATCAATTGGTGGTAAATGTACAGCATCATCTAATTTCTGAATTCTGATTTTTTTTAACAAGTATGAAAATCAGCAGAGTTCATATCATCTTTATGATTTAGAAATTTGTGCTCAGAGTCTTTAAACACAACAACCTCCTTTAAAAGCAAAATAACTACAGACCCTACAGAAATCCATCATGCCAGCCTGCACTGGATAGTACTTTATCTTGTTGTCAGTGCTTCGTGTATTTTGAGGAAAATAGACCTAAATAATCTCACCCCCCCCTTTTTATTATCATTAAGGTGTAATAACTCAACACTTTAAACACCTTTAGAAAAATTACATAAAAGATGTAGAATTCTTACTTTGGGAACACAGGTACAATCTCCATTGTTCATTTCCATGTTTTGGTTTCTAACTGAAACTGGTTACATTTGACTGGTTACAGTCAAATGGTTTGTACCACTGACATAAATTAGAAAAACAAAACAATTTATTGGTTTCTCGAAAAGCATTCAGAAGCAGGTATTACATTTTCCAGAAAGAAAAGCAGAACAACTAAAAGTCTGTATGCACCGAATGAGATGAAAGAGTGATCCTTGGGCTGGTTTCTGCCCTTTGTTTGTTCCTTACCTGCCTACCTTAGGAGGAAAAACAAACAAAAGATTCAGTTAGAATCTTCACAGTCACCTTTTCCAATTTTCTCCTCTATCCAGGTTACCTCCTTTCCAAGTATACCAGATGTTCCAGCAAAATATTTGTAATTTACCCTTACTTTTCAATCTTTGTTAAGTGTCTGATTTAACGACTGTTTCCAAAGAATTATGGCTTAATTAGTTGCAGGTATGGGCAACAACACACCTTACAAAAAGAGGAGAATGATAAGCCCAAATTGTATCACTTTTACACAAATCTTAGTTACTCAGCACAGTAATGTTCAGTTGTGGTGGGATCGTTCCCCATCAGTAGGCTAACCATTGCTAAAAAGAGGCTGCTCGGCTGTCTTCAAGCAGAATGAGCATTTTCACTATTTATGGGACTCACTGGCTTAAAACACCAGGTCTCGTTTATCCAAACTCAGAAGGGATGGAACATGTGTCAATTAATTATGTTGTTGAATTATAACTGCCAAGATTTGTGGGAGGACACCTTCTTTTTCTTCTGAGAAAGGCCCACCAAGCCTGGACCTCATAATGTATTCTGGTCTCAGGAAAGGGACGAACCAGAAACAGATTGTTATTTCCTTGGGGGCAGGTTGAAGATCTAGGAAGCTGGGTGAGGAGAAGGAAGATAGGAAGCAAAGCCTATATGCGTGTCTCCCCATCCTCCATTTTCTAAGCAGATTTGGGGCCACCAAATCTTCAACACAAGGTGATGATGACCTCTTTGAGAGGGAGTATGTGCTGTGTCCTCCCTGACCTCGTGCATTTACCTCCTTATACTTCTGTCTCCACAGAAGACAGAAGGCACTTGACGGAACAGATCTTGACATGTACACCATCCGTCATTTCATCCCCCTCTTTGAGCCCAATGGTGGAGTATCGTGTGATTTCCAATTGTGTGCAAACTTGCTAATGTCTTGTTCTGTCTTGTTTATCTTTAGATTATGTCTAGATTCTAGAATAAGAATGGGAAGGCCCCCTACATGCAGAATCAGGACACTGCTTGAGCAGAGGGAGTTGGATAAATGTACACCATGAAACATTCTCTTAAAGAGCTCGTAGTTATTAAAGGTGATGACTGAGATTCTCAGCAGGAGTAAGAAATTCGCTTAGTTTTTTCCAGGTGAAGGGAAGTCTGAAGAGATTGAGGCTGGGGTGGAAAGCACTCTTGGCAGGGAGTTGCCAAGCCAGGTTTGAACCTGTGTCTCTGCTGCACCTGCTGGGGTCCTCAGGGCATCCTTTCCTCTCTGTCAAATGAGGGGACTTCACCACTTTCTCCTAAAGTTAACCTCACACTCAAAAACTCCACTCTTTCACAAAACTTAGATTCTTGGAACTTCTAGTGAGGAAAGAAACAGAGGAAGGGGGATAAAATTATCGAGGAAGTCACAAAGGAGAATGGTGTGTTTTGAGGTGCTGGGTGAAGGGGTCCTGTGAGCTGTAGGGTTGCCTTGAATCCACTTTCTGAAGGGCTGTTTGGGCATCGCTGCCTGGATATCTTCCTGACAGGATTTTCCTCGTGACTTGATGTGGCCGCCACCTTCCTTCTCTCAGGGAACGGCGAGGCATGTTGACCAGGGGACACATGATCTCAGAGGGCACACAGATCCTGTAAGGAGCATCTGTTAGCAGGAAACAGGGAGTGACAGCAATTGTGAGGTGAAGGCGTGGGAGGAAATTGAAGGGGAAGAGAAGTGTGGTTGGGCATTTACTGTCCTCACCACTCCTAACTTTTCTGAGGAAAGATGGCCTCTGAAACTGCTACCGTGAAGAACAATTGACTCTTCCACAATCCCAAATTCAGCCCATATCCATCACGATTGGAAAACAGTAATTCAGCAAAGCCTTCTCTGTCTCTACAGTGAGACTCATTTTCAAAACATTAATAGAAGCTTTTCAAACTAGAGATGACCACTTATAATTCTGTGTATTGTGTGAGGAATGATTTTACAAGGGTGACTTTTGGACTTTACTTATTCTGTTATGCCTTTGGTGGCTGGCCTTATGAACTCTGAACCAACCAAAACACACAGTTGTTTATCAAATGCCATCTTGTTTCGGTTCTGGCTCTGTGATTGCAGGGGTGAGGTGAGAGCTTCAAATGCTTCCTAAGAAAACTTATGCCAAGCTGATTAATGACAGAATAACCATGTTAGCTATTCATTTTATAAACAAAATCATACCTGCTATAAAGATAAACCAAGTGTAATTCCAGGAAAATAATACTATTATGGGTATTGTTTAAAAGATAATTTCCTTTTACATTAAATAGCTATAGTCGTGTAGTCAGGAAGTTCAATCATTTCTGCTTATTCTTTTTTTTTTTTTTCAACGTTTATTTATTTTTGGGACAGAGAGAGACAGAGCATGAACGGGGGAGGGGCAGAGAGAGAGGGAGACACAGAATCGGAAGCAGGCTCCAGGCTCTGAGCCATCAGCCCAGAGCCCGACGCGGGGCTCGAACTCACGGACCGCGAGATCGTGACCTGGCTGAAGTCGGACGCTTAACCGACTGCGCCACCCAGGCGCCCCCATTTCTGCTTATTCTTGACAAGCTGGGTGCCAGGAGACACTTTAAATGGAAATTTACATTATATATTTCAAATGGATCCAAAACAGTACTTTAAATCGTGTTTCAATCTTATTTTGTTAAGAATGAAGTAGACCCTGAAAAGAAAAGCTGGACACATAAGCACGTGTGAGATTGTGTAGAATGGAGCTCTATAAACACGAAGATTCTAGAAAACAATCACAAGAAAGAAAATTGTGGCACAGCACTTGTTTATTTCCCTCACTTTCTTTTTTTTTTTTCAACGTTTATTTATTTTTGGGACAGAGAGAGACAGAGCATGAACGGGGGAGGGGCAGAGAGAGAGGGAGACACAGAATCAGAAACAGGCTCCAGGCTCTGAGCCATCAGCCCAGAGCCTGACACGGGGCTCGAACTCATGGACCGTGAGATTGTCACCTGGCTGAAGTCGGACGCTTAACCGACTGCGCCACCCAGGCGCCCCTATTTCCCTCACTTTCTAAACTGACCGCCAAATGTAGGTTCTTTAAGGGATGCTTTAAAATTTTAATATTTCATAGAATAGAGATGCTTAGAATCCAACTGAATTGGTCGGGGATGGAGTCTGGGTGATATTTATTAAAAACAAAAACAAAGCCCAAAACAAAAAACTCCCCAGATAACATGGCAGCCAGAGCTGATAACCACTTTGTCAACGAGCCCAACGGGGGGAGAACAGACCTCCCAGAGAAGCTTTAAGAAATTCTTCTTCTGGGACTCTTTTAGCACTAACAGGTGTCCAACCTTGCAATAGGAGTGAGGTCTTTTAAGCATGCGGGCAGCCTGAGTGATCAGGGCAAATACAGATTTAAAAAACTTAAACAGTAATTACTTCATTACCTGTGGTTAAGAACAGCTTAATCATTATAACATGCTTCACTATATATTTTTTATTTTATTATGTTAATTTTGGCCTCCATACTAAATGGGCTTTTTCAGCGTTTTAGTCAATTAAAAATTATACATACATATGAAATTATGCATACTTTGTCTATAGGTGTGTGTATATTATGTATGTGCATGCATATATATACACGCATACAAACAGTTGGCTGTTGAACAATGTATGCATGATTTTTATTTTTTATTAATATGGAAAAGGACTGTAAATGTAAATTTTCTCTTATGGTTTTCTTAATAACACTTTCTTATCTCGAGCTTACTTTATTATAAGAATAAAGTATATAATGCATACAACATAAAAAATACATGTGTTAGTCAACTTTCTGCTATTGGTAAAGTCAACAGTAAGCTATTAGTTGTTTTTTGCGGGGGGGGAGGAGGGTCAAAAGTTATATGCGGATTTTCAACTGCTGACGTCAGTGCCCCTGACCCCTGTGTTATTCAACTGTGTATTGAAAAGTTGAGAAGGAAAGAGGTAACAGGATCATGAATACTGAAATATGAAGTGTGGCTTTCACTCAACAGACTGGGCTTCCTGGGCCATGCATCGTCTGTGCTCATGCTGACAGCCAGCAGTTCATTCTAGAAAAGTCTTGTTTTATGCAAGAAATAACGGAATATGGTGTGCTGGAGAGATGAATATAACTTACCGCATTACCCTTCCACAGGATCTGACACCAACTCCTAATAAATTAAAACCCTGATTGGTTTCCTTGTCACATAGGTCCCATTACCCATAGAAACATTGCTAACGCTTCTTGACTGTATCACAGAATCATCGTGAGGCTGGTGGGGCCCAGTCTCGGCCACCACTCAAGACGCCTGAGGATCTGCAGAACAAACAGGAGCTTGATAGGGGATTTGTGCAGCAGGCTGTCCAGTCTCACTCTGATGGAACCCTCCAAGGAGCTGTCACGCCTTAGCACATCCGGGAGCACGGAGACTTTGCAGCTATGCGAAGAAGAATTGCACTAAACTGTTTCCTAAATGGTAGGATTTATTTCAATGCTCACATACAATTGCATGAGACAAACTATTTACATAAAACATAAGTACAAAAAATATAATACAATTTATACTGTACATAATCGGGATTCTCTTATTTCGTCCCCCAAAGTGTTGGCAGGTAGGAGATGGGAGGGAGGGGATGCTATGGAAGGAAGATGGCACTCTGAGCAACACTCAGGGTCATTCTTCCTGAATTTATTGTTTGAAAAAATAAAATGAACTGGCTTGGATCGTAGAAACTGGCAATTCACCGAGAGCAGTGAGTGAGCACGGCATTCTCCCTTCTGGAATAACAGCTCATTTTCTTATAAATATGCTTGCTTTCCTCAGCATTGGGACTTGGAGGAGATGTGAGTTGGTTTCTGCTGACTGGTGGGTAACACCTGCCCCCCACCGACTGCCCCTTCTCAACATTTTCCATAGTTGACCCAAATGCAGCAACGGATGAGCTCCCGGCCTGGGGTGCCACAATCGGTGTCTCAAACTGACTTTTGAACGCAATGCACCTGTCAGGTGTCATTAAACAACATTCTTGGATACAGTGCCAGACAGCTCTCTCCAGTGAGCATTTAAGACCAACAAACTGATGAACAGAAAACATAAAAGTGAAGACTATTGGAAATTTGTATTACACATTTCTAACGACAAGGTTTCAAAAGAAACCTGGAAAAACCAAATGTAAGGACTAAAAAAACGGGGGAGGTGGCACCCAAGAAAGTGAAGACAGATCTGCAATCCATGAGGATTCCAACTGGGCAATCAAAACTCCGTTTTCTCATTCAAGGGAAGGGAAAGGCAACACTGTCTCATCTACAAAGCTCCGTTATGATTCATACATATGGTCTTTTAAAAACTAATTTTAAGGTCAGTAACTATCTGCAAGTTTACCAAGGGCTGAAGTTGGCTTTGGTTGGAGAAGGTTCAGTGAAAAAAAGCAAAACAATCCCAAGGAAGTTTATTTTGTATCACAAAACAGCAACAGCAAATTCACACAGAATGAGGCATTTAGCATTTCATAACATCTTCAAAAGTCACATCAAGGGGCGTAACACACAAGCTTCGTTATACGCTTTTGAAGAATCCTACAAGGGAGCAAGTTTGTGCATTTTCTTTGCAGATGATGTAGAGTCTCAGTGGTGACTGTAGGTGCCTGGGTTGAAGGTTCACACTGTGCTTTCCTTCAAAGTGCCGAAGTTAAAGTTTGATTTTGGCCAACAGTCATGGTATAAGAGAAAACACCTTCAGCAGAGAAAACACTGTTAACTTTCTTAACCCAAATTAAGGGTGACAACTTTGTGAACTTGTGAAGCAGTTTTGAAATTGCCTTAAAACACACACACACACAATGTTCTAGGTGGTTCTCACTCCACTCACGGTATCTGTGCCAGCTGCCACGAGCCTGATTTTCCTGTACCTTGGACTTGCCTGAAAGGGGTAACAAAAACTCTAACTTCTATAGACACCACATCGGCATCCCCACTACAGACCAAACACTAAGGTGTTTTCACGGAAGATGTAAAATTAAGGTGATGTCAGTTTCTGGAAGGCTGAGACCAGATTAACCTGAACTCTGAGCACACTTCTGCACCTGTTCCGGTGCTACATGCCCCACCCAGTGGGGGCAGACAGGACACCCAACTAGGATGTGCTCCTTGGTCATTTTCTATTCCTGAGTTCAAAGAGACAGGTAAGCATGATTTTCTTCAGAGTGTAGCCAGTCAGTCCTCTGCTTTGAATTGGAACCAACAATATCCAGATGGGAGGACAAATCACCATCTTAAACAAGGCACTGGCAACTTTGTATAGAGAAAATGAATCTCTCTGCACTTACGGAGGATGGCTAACGACGCTCTCTTCTTAGTGACATGACAGAAGGACTGTTTGGATTTTCCAGAATCCAGATTGGGCTCCCAGCCTGTATTTGTCTAGCATTTGGACTATTTTGAACTACCATTTGAACCACCGCTCACCTAACACTTGGGCCACTTGGCCTTTCAACCAAAGTTAAAAGATAATAGGGTCGTGGTCAAACTACTGGCCTCAGATTTCTTACTGAATATGAAGAGATGGAGTGGATGGTATTGCCAGCCCAACATGGTGGTTTAAGAAACGCCACAGCGTGGTCTTCTACCTCTCCTTTGTTCCTTTCAGGTTTTTAAATGTCCTTGACTAGTTATCCTCATCATGTCAATACAGTAAAACCTGTTTGCTTGAACAAAAATGGATTCTGACTCTGGTCATGGGTAATAAGCTTGATTGCTTTCTATGGCAGAAGTAATACGATCTTTTGCAAATACTATGAGACAGCTTACACTAGGAAATGAACATGCTGTCAGGCTCTGCTTTTGGTTTTGATGATGTTCTAAGTCCCCGTGCGGCATAAGCTATATTTTCAAGAGAAAACAATCCCTGTTCCTGATGCTTTCGTAATATAGACCAAATTTTTTGATAATGTGACATATGACATATGACATATGCAAAAACTTTGATTCACCTACTTCCCAAAACATGTATAACACACCCTTAATATAGTCCATAAAAAAGGAGTATAGAATAGTCATTACAGAAATTCCTGCCAATAATTCAACAATGCATCTTGTTCATTACTTGTCAGTTTCCAAAAGAGAAAAGCAAGGATTCCAACAACCTATTTCCCTGTGTTTTATCAGGCTATCAAAACAGGTAACATGAATACCTCGAGTCGGCATTTGTAGAGTTACAAAGCATCTTTAAATCAGTTCTTATTAATGACCTCAATAGGGGAGAGCAGCCGAAATAAATTCCGCCATGGCTCCTGGCCTCCAAATCTTTTCTCTCACACGGGGGTACACCGTGCAATGACTGGCATTTCTTTTTGTGCATTTCTCAGGCCAAAGTGACTGTTACTTTATGTTCTTCCATTTCATTCCCATTGAGAGGAGCAAGGGCTCAGAATGGCTTTCTAGTTTCTGATAATCGAGGGTAATCAAACTTGCAATATTGTGTCAACGTATTATCACCAGGTCAACAAGAATTATCATGACATAATGGAGACATTAGAAGGGATGGATGCAAGGGGTAAGCCAACGCGGTCTGAGAATTCCACTTTGCCCCATCCTATCCTGGAAAGCACAGCAGAGAGTTTGCATATGAGTCGATTCAAGGTAATCATTTTAGTCCCCACCTTCATGAACATTGATTATTGGAGCTGGAGGCTTCGGGACAATCCTGTTCTGTGGAGCACGGCTGCTTTGAGGCAGAAGCAGTTCACTGGATCCAAGGCTGGTACCTGCTGCCCCTGGGGAGGTGCCCCAGAGCCCTCTTTTGAGACAGAAATGCGAAATTTGGAGTTGCCCCCAAATGCCACACAAGAAAACCCCACTGGAGTGTAAAAGACTTCCTGCCGGAGGTGGTGTGACAGTGCTGGGGAAATGTTCGCGGTTTATTCGGAGAGCAAGTAATTATCATAGAGAAGCATAAAGATACGTGTGAATTCAAGCATTAGCAAAGCTGCACTTTGTGCATCAAACAGGTATTTGGACAACATGACTAGCTGAGTGCAGACTCCTACAGACTTCAAATAAAGTCTCCTCTGATCTTCAGTTTCACCCGCGTGTACCCCGGCAGGTGGCCCTGGGGACGCGCGGCATCCCCCCGTTGGGACTCTGTCACAGCTTGGAAGGCTCTGCCCCGCCAGTGCCACCGCAGCCTGGGGTGCAAACGCGCACCCTCGTGGGCCGGGGGCCCCCACGGCCTCACCTTTGTGCGGACAGAGCAGGACACAAGGGCGCCCGGGGCGGAACCCCCTGCTGTCTGTGCAGTGGATCCCCCCCAGGGTCCTGGCTTCAGACCCACAGAGCCGGCGGGTCCGGGCTCCCCACCCGGGACCGTCCCTCCCACTCGGCCCGGAGCTGCCGGGTCCCCATCTTTCCACACCCCCCTACTTCCCGCCCTTTCCCACCTCCTCTTCTCTTTGGCATCTGCCCTCGAGGCAGTGGGGCCAGACCCCAGTCCCCCCGGGCACGCGGGCGGCCCCTTCCCAGGGACCGGGCTCCCTCCGGGGCAGGGACACCCCACTGCCCCCGCCGGCCGCCCCTGCACCTGCCCTGCACACGAGGCAGCACCGAGGGTGAGCAGGCTTGGGGCGCCCCCGGAGGTGAGGGCTCAGGGGTCCCCACGGAAACGGGTCCCCGGCGAGGGGGGCAAACGTGCGGGGCAGCGCCCAGTCCGGTGACCGCGGGGCCTCCGTGGGGCAGAACCCACCCGGCCCCAGACTCCTCCGAAGTCCCAGTCCTGTGGCTCAGGGTGACACAGGCCCGGGGCTCCTCACCTCCACCCCCCCCCCTCCTCCCGCGAGGCCTGGGGAAGGGCCGTGCTGTGCGTCCTTCCTGCGGGAGGATGCAGCCCCCTGGTGACAGTCCCCTCTGGAGAAAGGACCCAGAGCAGCACCGCCCCTGGGACTCCCTTCCAAAGAATTTGAATGTGAGACTAAAAGCCAGTGTCCTAACGAAAACCAGCCAAGCTTCAACCCTATCCAGAAATAATCCTAGAGATTAAACTGGGATTAGTGTCATTTGAGGTTAGGTTCAGAGGGGGTGCAGCTTTAAAATATTAGTCTCTATCTGTGCTGCTTGGAAGGAAGGAAGGAAGGAAGGAAGGAAGGAAGGAAGGAAGGAGGAAGGAAAGAAGGAAAAAAACAGAAGAAAGGAAAAGAAGGAAAAGAAAAAGACAGAAGGAAACGGTCATTCAGAAACTTACAACAGGACCCACAGAGAGGGGATCCCACACTCAGCCCCCAGGGAGGCTCCTTAGGGAGGAGGTCCCAGGGCAAGTGGTAAACACCACTGTAAACACCCACCTGGGCTCACGCAACACAGGAGGTGTGAGGGGAGGCACAGACACATGAAACCTAGAAAAGCAAGTTACTCCATAGCTGATGACAATACTTCGACTATATTTGAAATTATTCTAAACCAATTGAAACTCTGTGAAATAAGGAGAATGCGAGAGAGACAGAGGAGAGAGGCAGGGAGAAAGAGAAGCCAACATAATCTGTCTTTGAGGGGAGTGTCCGGGAACAAAAATGAGGGCCTTTCTTTGCAGTGATAAATCCAGGATGTAGGCGATCGCCAACATGACAGTTCGGTGTGGAAGGTGGATGCTGTCACGGGCCACAGCATGACACGACTGAAGTCCAGCCTCGACAGCATTGAGAAAGCATTCCAGTCAGGTCCACTGATGCTTTCTTGAAACTAGTATCCTCTTTCCTTAGGGAAATAAAATGACCTTTTAAGCTTAGAAAACACTCGGGGGAGGGATTCAAAAAACAACTATAACATGCTTCGTGGTGAAGGCGTTTTTCTTATAGAAAAGTGATAACACCAGTTGAAAATCTAGCTCTGGAACAAAGAGGAAACCATCGGACTGAATTTCACCTCCTGAGTATGGACTTTGGCCCTGTGCGTCCAGACAGAGTCGTCTCAAACAGCAGACAACAATGCAGGAGAGGCCACATGAACTCCCCACCAGAAGGACGCAGAACACCCTTCACTTGCAATCTACCAGGCCTCTCTGAAACCACCTGCCATTTAAAATTGAATTTTAGTACAGTAGCTTCTGGAAGTCTGGGTACATGGGAGTATTTTCAATGCAACAATATTCATTAGTAAACATGGGATTTTTTTCCCCCAACACTTTCTGAGATTGTTTCTTTACATGGGGTAGGATAAAAACATGTGTGCTAATAAGTCTGTGTTCCTCAACGCCCGTGCTATGTATCTTCGGAAACCGGAAGGTTCACTGAGCAAAAAGAACACACTTTACTGACCACTTAGGCATCAGATGAACAGTTTCAATCTTGTTCTTACTTTCAAAGACTAGTCAGCCAACTGCCATGTATTATTTATCAGTTGTTTATGAGTAATTTATCCTGTTTTTTTTTTCCTTTCTGGAGACCTCTATGAATAGTATTATAACACTCTGAAATGCTTAGCAGTGATCAATACTCAGAACCACAGGGATCATTAAAAACCTCACATCCCTGCTTTCTCAAGGTACATCTTGAAATGCTGTTGCCTCCATGCAGGGAGAAACGGGAGGGGGCAGGTAGGAAGGCAGCACTGAGACAGAACCCAAAGGCACCAGAACTGGACGTCTCCTCCTCACCTGACCCGGAGGCGGCAAATGACAGCTTGGGGGGCACTTTGCTATTTACAGCGCGGGGGTGAAGAAAGCCAGCTTTACACATCAGTAATGCTCTGGGAAGGGGATGATGGCCATACACTAGTTCTATCGGGAGATAGAAATCAGAAAGTTGCCTTTCATTAAAGGTCAGTTCTTTCAATCCTTTCCATAACATGGAAGATAAAAAAAAAAATAAAAAATAAAAAAGTCGGGTCCCATTACATTCCAGTATTTTTAATGCTTTCCCCCATTGGTGTCATGAATGTTTAAGATTTTTTCTTTGCGGGGACACAGAATGTGTGGCGTCTATCCAAATGTTGACAAGTGCTGGTTTTACGGGTCGTCTCTTCAGGATGCTACTATGGACTGGACAGGGGCGGGGCTTCCAGACCAACCGCATGGCAAGGAGCTCCCTGGAATGCTGTGAAATCCAGGAGGGAGACTATGGCTAGCCTCGTAGCATCGCACGGAACGCTGGACCCTTCCTTGTGTCTGTGGCTCTGGTCTGTGAGTGCGCCTCCACCAGGGATAACACAGTAACTGCATTAAGACCGGGGAAAGCGTGTGTCATACCTCACACCATCACCTCCGCAGATACAAGCCGGGGTGAATCCCTGCCCTTCACCCAGGCACGAACCGTTCCAAGTCCAAACACACAAGTCGCTTCCACGGATTCCACAGAATTATTCAGGTTGGGAAGACAGGGGATCCAGGGTGCAGAACTCTATGGCCACATTCGTATTCTTCGTTTCATCAAATACTTACAGACCTAACACGCCTTATGGAGAACGGTGACTCTCAGCTGAAGTGTCTCTTTTGTTGGATTAGAACATCATAAAGATTTATGCCCCAGAGCAGGAAGACATTCCTATTTCTAAAGACTCCTTCCCATGTGGGTGGTACATTTAGTAAAAAGCTCAAGAAAACAAGTGACTTGTTAGAAAAAAAATGGACTGAACACAGTAAAACAAAACAAAACAAAGCCTCACACCATGGCTCACTCAACAATGATCAAGCATTGAGACCAGATTTTCACGACATCATATTTAGATCTGTGTTGCTTTTAAGGATGTCTGTTTTTGGTAGCAATGGGAAACTCATGGCTTGAAATGCACTTGAAATGTATCCAAACTTCAACTCTGAAGTCTTGGAAACATGGGCAGTCATGGAGCACAGGCCTTGAGGAACTGGGGAATTACAAGAAGCCAAAAATATAACAACTATTAGTACTCGTCGTAATTGTTGAGATCTGTAAAGTAGGCATTAGAATAGGTTTTCCCAGTGAGATGCGGGTTGAAGTATTTGTTTCTTTCCTCTAGGATCAAGTTGTTTTTGTTAAATGCCTGTAAAAAGGAAAATGATTAAGGAAAAGATTTAAGAATACTCCATGGGCAGTATTTCAGAAAAAAAAAAAAAGAATATAATGAGGGCACGATTATGCTGAATATGAACTCCCTGCTAAGGTTCCACTGTCTTAAAAGGTGTTTTCTCACTTATTTGCTTCCTCACGTTATTTGCCTTCCTGAAGACCTGCCTCGTAACTAGAATGAAGCTGGTGGCTTTTGATAAATAGATTTGGAGTATTCCCAACCTTCAAAAAACCTTAAACTCTAGTGACTTCAAATCAACACTTTGAATGTTGTGTAACTCTTTAAGCAGCATTCTAATTATCATGGATACGTAGGTGGAAAAGAGATTTTGAAGTAAATGCATGAAATTTCAAATGACTTCGTTGCTCGTCATTCTCTACACTTGTTGAGCATGAGATGAGGAAACAGCCATTCTGAGTCACCCTCTGGGCATTTGCCAGCACGACAACCCTGCTCAGACCCAGCCAAGGTGTGCATGCCTACAAGAGGACCAGAGCTCCTGCCTTAAGTTCCTGCTTTGAGCTGAGCCTGCAAAAAGTCAGTGACGTCTGCCCCAACCACCTTGTGAGTAACAGGTGCCTGCTACCCTCTCTCTGTCTCCTGCTCACTGCTGACCTGGGACGGGGGACTGCCCTTCCCCAGGCTCCTGGGATGTGTCAGTAATAAACCATGGGACTTGACTTCTTTTGGGCGAGTGTACTGAAACTGTGCCTTCAGTCAAAACAAGCCTGGGGTTTCCACTTCCCCAAAGTGGGAGCTCAGCTGCAGAGGGAGCTGCCTGCCGATCCCATGGGGGTGGCCTGTGCCTCCTCACTCCACAGGTCAGAGTACGCATATTCTTAATTTGACACACCAGCTATGGGCCCCCTAACACAGGCTCCTGTAGCCACTTCTGACACAGATGCCCTTCCTTAATTAAGTCATTAAAGGCACCGATACTTCCAAAATGCTAAACTATGCCAGGTGGAGTGCAAATATTGAAAAAACTGACATAAAGATGCAGGATGGTCGGCAGAGGCCAACTGTCCAGGACTGGTCTGGGCAAGGTATCAGAAGAAAGTTCCAGAAGGATCCTCAGCGCTACCCTGCTGCCCTCGTAGAAATGAAATTTCTTATTATCTCGAGTGGCTACTGGATCTTAAGTGAGAACAGAAGACCAGCTGAATTATCTTGAGACACTTGGAGTGACACACAAGTTGATAGGTTGGAATCACATTTAGAGGAGCCCCTTTCTTGGGTTCTGAAGGCTTGTTTGGAAGGTTGTTGCTCATAAAAGGAGCTCACGTTCCTTCTCATACTCCGGGATCTCCGCTCTGAGACGTCGTGAGGGGCGTGTTATTAGTGCCTGGTGCTTCATTCCACAGCCCTAGCACGTGATTACTATAAGGTGCTGAAGGGTTCTGGATCCTGGGGGTAAGCAAGGCCCATGGGTGAAAGTCAGCTGGCTCTGTCTCTGTCCAAGTGCTAGAGAAGGGGGCCTCGTGGTAGGAGGGAAATAAGAGAGGGCACTGTGGGTCCCAGGACACAAGCCCTTTCAATCACCTGAAGTTGTAGGTGCTAAAGATGTTCCATATTCCCACATGGGAAGGAAATCAAAGGAATTTCAAAGGAAATCATAGCAGAGAAAGAGTCTCCACGTGCTCCCTAAAAATGCCCAGGGGAACCACCAACTTCACAGGAATATCAACATGAGAATTTCGTTCCTTCACACGGGTGGTAGGGCACATTGGGTGAAGCAGACAAGAGTCCTCGATGTCCTTCCAGTTACACCCCCGACCTCCTGTATGTTATCTCATTTAAACCGTGCAACAAAGATATGACAGTACATATTGCTACACCCATTTTAAAGACGAAGAAACTGAGGTTCAAAGAAGTGACTAACTTGTAATCCAAAACCTGATGCACAATGCCTCAAATAAAGACCACATTTGTTTTGTCAGGCACTAGTCAAGACATAGGAGAAAATGGAGGCTCGGTGACTGTGAATGACTAGCATTAAGTTTACTCAGTTGGTGACTCATGAACTCAGCTCTTTCTGGTCCAAAGCGGATACCCTTTCCACTCTTTCTTCCTTCCTTAGAACTGGCCTCTATTTCTGGGTGGATCACTGAATTAATCACCCGCCGGGAAAATCTAACAGAACACTTCACCCCACACCAGCCACATAGCACTTCTGCAGCGTGCAAAGCTGAAGAGACTTCATTATGCATACAAATTATTTGAAGATAATTTTTATAATGATGTGACAGTTTTTCTCAGGATCCCATCGGGGTGATTCCAGCAATGAACCTGTACATCGGATTACGCAACCCCGGTCCTCACTACCACCGTCTGGCAAGTACAGGTCCTTGGCCTGGAGCTCTTCTCGTTGACAAGACCTCTCTTTGAACATGGAAGGCACCGTGGAGGCGAACTGGACAGTGGCCAATGACTCAGTATTTTCCAGCATTTTATTTGTTGCCGCTTCTGTGTCTTGTTTCTAACCCACTTCCCCATATAAGATGCCACCTTTTTTTTCAGGCAAAGGAAAGCTGAAAAGGCAGCTCATCACGAAGCACACCTATTACCTTACCCTCCCCTCCTTCACTCAAGCCACCGCCCCCCGGGGTGCTGCTTGGCCATCTGTCTGCCGGTCCCTTACCTTGATGGCTTCCACTGAGTCGTACTTGTCCAGTTTGTTAATATGGTTAGTTATGCTGGTGTTGAGAGGGGCGGGAGCGACAGGGTGGATGACGGTGGCGTCGTGGGACTGCTGCTGGTACCGCTGGCAGTAGGTGTAGACGAGCAGCGTAAGGAGGCAGCCCAAGATGGAGCTGCTCAGCCCCACGGCGATCATGTGGAACATGTTGAACTCTGGGAAGACAGCATCACAAGTGACGCTACTTTGGAAAAGAACACGCTACTCAACAGCTCAACGCACTCGGATGAGGACAGAAAAGCAAAATGAAAGGCCCCTGACCAACTCCAAACTTCAAGAAATCACAGGACCTTCCTTTGAAATGTCACGGCCACCAGGACGCTTCCCCCCCAGAAGTACAGCTTATTTTGCGTTAATGCTCTTATGGATTACAATCGGGTTTTGTTTGTTTGTTTGTTTGTTTTTAATTTTTTTTTTCAACGTTTATTTATTTTTGGGACAGAGAGAGACAGAGCATGAACGGGGGAGGGGCAGAAAGAGAGGGAGACACAGAATCGGAAACAGGCTCCAGGCTCTGAGCCATCAGCCCAGAGCCCGACGCGGGGCTCGAACTCACGGACCGTGAGATCGTGACCTGGCTGAAGTCGGACGCTTAACCGACTGCGCCACCCAGGCGCCCCTACAATCGGGTTTTTGGACATCACCTGAATACACTAGAAGAAGCATTTTTTTTTTTGAAAGGCTTGTACAAGTCTGCTTGTCTGTTTCAAGTGTGGCATGATTTCTGGTCTATGGGGTTACTTGAGAACATGTTTTCCATGCTCCTTAACCAGTGGAGGATCCCTGCCTACGGCCTGGCTGTGCCCCATGAACAAAGTGAGAACGCATTTACTGCTTCCAACTACTGCTCAAAATTACTGTATTTTGGAGACCTTGTAAAGAAAATGGTTTACACCAAAGAAATAAAGGATTTGTGCCAAAGGAATAAAATATGATCTTTTGATGGTCATGCAACAGCCCTCTTTTACATATTTTTGTTTGTGTTAAGTAGCATCTTTGGGTTATTTTCCTTGAGTTATAAATACAAGATGTAGAAAAAATGAGTGGACGTGGATTTCTGGCTCTAATATGTGATTGGCTCGAGGGACACCAAGGTAACATAATTAAGACCTCTGTAATGTCTGAGAAACAACCAAAAGAAATTACAGATGTTCATCATGTCTTGGTAAGATGCGATACAAAAAAGTTTCAAGACTTTCAGGGAATAAAGACATTTGAGTAATGCTCATGAAGCTGGACTTAGTGAAAATCAGGTGAAGGACAACACAACCTTAGTTTTTCTATGCTGTGTTGGTTCTATGTGGCCAACCTGTTGCCTGTGGGTTATTGGTCTCTGTCACCTGCACAGGGCACATCCCGAGGATGGCCTTTCAGCCACGGTGTCCCCTCCATCCACCACCAGGGGGCGCAGTGTCACCCACGCTCTTCCCAGATCTGTCCATCCTGCACCCAAATAGAACCATGAGAATGCCTGCTAGGCACACTGCAGACACCAGGTGAGTCCCACGGTGATAGCAAGAGGCCCCCAGGCTCTCAGGGAGAGAAGACCTGCAAGTTTGTCCCCTGCACCCAGGCCCTGGGGTGTATGTCCCTCAACTACCCTGGCTCCTCCCTGAGGACTTTCAGAGTCACATTCACCTCAGCTGGGTCCACTCACTGAGGTGCCCTCACTGTCCCCACATCCTGACGTCTCCCTCTAGGCTGTGCCCTTTGCTGCTCCCAGATGCTGCGTTCTGGGGACCCCTGAGAGAGGGAGCTGCCTGCCCAAGTGAGCACAGAGCCTGGGTTCGCTGCGAGCCACAACCCACTCGCTCCTACCTGAATCCTAATGCAGGTGTCCAGTGTCTTCAGCACCAGGACCTGGATGATCCAGGCGGAAGTTACTAGAATATTCTACAAGTATCATCTACTCCCCAACACCCACCTGTTTTTCACTTTTGGTTCTTTGCTCAGTGGTTTAACAAAATGGAAGCAACTCATAAACCTCTGGCCTTTCCCGATTTTGTCTGGAGCCTCTAGAACTGGAGACCCCCAACCTGGGAAGGGTGGACAGAGCATCCGGGGAGCTTTCCACCAGCGACCGCCTGAAATGTCTACTATAACATTGAGGCGGTCCTCAAGGTAAGCAAGAGCGGATCTCACATATGTTGCCATTGTTTTATACTTTAGCCAATTGGACTCCCCAGGGTCAATGCCACCTACCGATAAAAGCACTGTCTGCTGCACTGATAACAGTTTATTGTAACATATGAAAGATGTATGATGCTTTCCATACGCAGATGCTTTGTCATCAGTCCAATGAATGGTGCTTGCAGGTGCCTGGGGAGGGCTGGGGCCAGCTGACATCTTTATGAGGATTATATAGTCTTTGTGTCTCGTGCAACTAAAAATAGCTAAACTGAAAATTTTCAATAGGTCTATGCTTTTCCGCATTGGGAAAAATAGTGCCTATTAAATCTCTTTTGAATTTGCTTAGCGTGGCTCTTTCCTTTGAATATGTTTTTTCTGTTGTTTTCGGTCAGTAGTGTTGGAATAGAAACCCACTACCCAGTTGGCTCAACTGGCTGTTCTTCTGTACAAAATTTGATGGGTTTTCCTTCAAATGGAAAAAAGACATCTATGTTGTCTCCTGAAACATCCCGAAACATTTTGCTAAGTAATTCCTTTTACTTCTCAGCCCTATACTCAGATCCATACAACCTCTTACTTGCCTAACCTGGTGGGTCAATGTTAGCAGCCTAAAGATCTAAAAACTCAGTTCTGAATATTATAAGATCTCTGAGACTTAATCAACCGCATGTCAAGGTTTGATCTTGGGTTGGGGAGCCAGTTAGCCCAGCTGACCCAGACACACAGAAGCAGTATTTTAGGATTGGGAGTGGGCTTTGCATCATGGTCTCCCAAGTGCTCAAGGCCCTTGAAGGTCTCCTGTATCCTAACCCAGGGAGGGCTGGCCAGGGAAAATGGTTTCTAAACGTGTGGCAGGCGTGGAGGGCCAGTCAACTCTGCAGAGGCAACTTCTGGTTGACCCCAGGTTCTGCCTTGGCCTTCCCAGAGGACAAGAATACTCCTCAAGAATTCTGGTTCATGGAATCTTGACCTATGCTGCCTCTGAGGGCAGCAGGCGCCCCCAGGCCCAGGGTCCAGAGTGTCCAAGAGTATTTGGCTCCAGCCCCTGGACACAATCCTCCCAGATACTGCCAGGATACTCTTCCTGTGGTGCTCTGGCCTTAAAGCTCACACTCAGATCCCACTGCCTGGGTCCACACTCTGGCTCCGTTGCTGACTTCCTGGCGACCTTCACCCGTGGCCTCCTCTCTCTGACTCTCAGCAACCCTAATGCAGACGACAGTGCCTAGCTGCTATCCCTTTCCTAGAATTTGCAAAACCCAAATCTCTGGAACCTGATTTTTCCTCGCTCAGCTGGCAGCAAAGCATGACTTGACCTGACCCAGTCTGCTGCAGAACGGACTAGAGCTGCAGGGGGAGTGTTAGCATTTTCACTTTGCGCGCATCTCACAACAGCATCATTAAAGAGACTGGTTACAGAACGTGGCCCCAGGCACTGCAGCATGTTATGTAACAGACTTTGCATGCCCTGTATTACCCATCTGAAATCTGGTGATGGCTGGATTCCGAAACCCTTTCCTATCTGCGAAGGTTTACATTAAGGAACTGTGGGCTGTGGCACCTCCATGAACACTCTCTGTGAGGATCAAATGGGACGCTTCTTGCCACTTAATTCAGTGACATATAGTGACTGATCTTACAGCTTTAATAATTTTATGGGAGCTGGTATATATTTATCTTCCAGCTGGATCCCAAGTGAGTAACTGTCAGTCTGTGAACCCACTGAACTCGTGTAGGTCAGGCACCAGACCCTGCATTTCTCAGGCACTGGGGTCTTTTATGATGCGACTGTTGGTTCCAGAAGGGCTGGGGCTATTTGTGTCTCCATGATAAACTCAATGTCCCTCACAAAACTCCAAGAGTCGGTGGTCAGCAAAGATTATTGAATGAACAGATTGACAGCTACCTAAGCAGAAAAACTGTGATGGTGGACTCTTAATTAATGTAGCTAATCACAGTAAGTACATTCCTAAAACACACCCACGAAGCTCCTGATTCCATATGAACACAGAGACAAAAGCCTGTGGCTGAGCTGTCTGGGACTCCCCTGATGGAATGGATTCTGGAAGGAATGTGTATTTGTAGGTCACCAGCCACATGTATGAATATGCCATCTCGGTGTGGATATCGGGTCGGTTTAGCAAAGGTGACGGACAGAGGGTGGGCTTTGATCACTGGACCGTCAACCCATCCTGCTCAGACAAGAGAAACATAGACAGTAAAGTCTAAATTTATCATGAACTGGGACCAGAGATTGTGATTTATATCATTTGGGTCTGCAGAAAGTTTAAAAAATTCCTCTAGAGGTGTAGGTATAACCTTACGCCCCATTATAATTTTGTCGCTCCAGCAGCCTGGAGGTTTGAAGCTGGCTGCCATGTATTTGTGATGATCCCAGTCTAGCTACTGCACCTGAGAACCACTGACCCAGATGTCAAATATTGACTATTTGTAGTTACACTACCAAAGTGGAAGGGGTTTGGATCAAGAGTTTCTCCAGTCTGTTTTTCTTGGCCCAAACATCATATGAAACATATGGGAAGAGAAATGATTAGAAAATAACGGAAATCAACAAAACACTAGTTTAAGAAAAAAAGTTAAAAAACATTAGTTAAAAAGAGGAACTTACCCCCACACCTTTTCTCTTCTACACTACTGGATCTCGCCACAGATACTTCTGGAAAAAATTAAATCATGACGTTGGGTGTTGGGAAGGAAGCAAACATCAATGGTTCATTTACAAAATATCTAATGATTTCGAGTTTTATGTGAGTCCAAGTTCCCAAAGCTTGACTAATTGTTAAAAAAAACAAATCACATGTGTTTCTTTGTTCTAACCAACCTGAGCTGTACTTGGTCAAGGTCATCTAGATGGGGAACGAGTGAGGTTCATTACCACAGAAAGAAAAGGCTATGGTCCTTTGGCTCGAAACCAAGGCACTAACTTCGAAATAAAGCCAAGTATGTGCTGGTTTTCCGCTATCATACATTCTGCCAGCTGTGAACCCCACGGCGTCTGCCTCGGTCTTCCCACCTCCGATCTCTGGTTGCATCAAAGCCAGTGTTGCCAAATTCCCTGCAGAGGGGGGGACTGATCCACTGGAGCTCGAAGAAAATTGCCACAACAAATAAAGTCCCCATTCAGAGCTCACTCATGCTCTTTGCCATGACACACACAAATACACAAATAAAATGCCAATGAGGGAACAGATCCCAAAAACGTTTTAACCCACAAGGATCAAGGATCAAACACCATGTCGGAAGACCGGAGACGTGATTCTTTCCTGTAACGAGAATTTGTGTCTGCGTAACAAGAATTATCAACGTGTCTCTGGTTAAGAAGGAAAGTGACACAACGCTTGCAGTTCTATACCGTACATGATGGAAGTGCCATACAAGACTAACGCTACTAGTTTTCTGTGACATATGATTACCTTTTTCCGTAAGTGGAAGAAAACAAGGTAGTTACCTATTATTATCTTGAAACAGGTTGCTCTCTGCTTTGGTCGACATCAGTAGATGTAAGGCCCACAGTGGACATGTACAAAATGACTTACAAGTATCTAACACCGTGCTTACAGTGAACATGCGACAGATGATTTGTTACCGTCGATAAGTAAACATCAATTTCACATGGAAAAGCCTATTGGCAAAGGGCCAGCTAATCTCTTCTCCAAGATGAGCCCCCTGGTACATTTCCATTTTCCCAACAATATCAAAGTTGCAAAAGAATTGTCCCCTTTCCTCTGTACAAACACCTGCACACAACATTACAGAAGCATTTAACCTGTTAAAATACCAAAATAATCTATTTGAATTTTTTTGAGCAGAATCTTCTCGCTGTGTTATAGTCAGTAAATTGCAAAAGACACTGTGCTAAAAAAAAAAAAAATTGTAAAACTCACGGCCTAAATGCAACCCACAGTTATCTGTAAATCTATCCTCTAATTACCTTGAAAGGACAAGAGTTGATAGGATCATCTCTGTTTCACCAAAAGCGACCTCCAAGGACAGCTAACACTCCCACCTATGACTCATCTCCTCTCTAAACAATGGAAATGATTTTGTTCACCCCGATAAGCATCTCTGCTCTTACCTGGGATGAAATTGGAATCAAACACACACGGCCGGCTCTCCGTGGTGTTTCCAGAACACTGGCTGCCCACAGGGAACAGAAGGATGCACTGGCGGGCACGGATCTGGACTCCAGACACGTCACACTCAGACCAGTCTGACCACTCCGACCAGCTCTCTGCAATGACCAGAAGGGGACGGGACAACACTGCCCACTGAGATCGATCGGCCTGGAAGCACCACAGGTCACATACGTTACATTAAATTTTCATACTACAATTTTAACGGGTCTGTGTATAAATAAGATGGACAGGTAGCCTCTGACCGCTCCAGTAAATAAATTACACACGGGCATGGATAAAAGAGCTGGTATGCCTTTGATCAAAAATCAAATGTGCTTCAAACACATTTTCTAGAACCCATGTTATTCTACTGCTTTCAACTCATTGTACTAGACACTCAATAAGCTAATTCGTGAGGTCCGGCAGTGTAGACATGGGCAGTGGTCGGGGGAGAGAAATCAGCAGTGAGGACACCATTTTCCACCTGACAATGCTCCCCGATGGAGGCCAGCCCTCAAAGGTTTTCCCGCAAAATTCCTACAGGCCTCAGAGCTCGAGCAAGAGAAATGACAGTGTGTGAATGAGAAAGCCCTGGTTGCTGAAAGGGGTGTCGAATGCTTTCGCTTCTGTTACAAAAACAATTGTGCAGAGTCAATATACCAAAGTCAGGCTGTACTTGAGGAAGAATTTATTTTATCCTGTGTTTACTGTTGCCTATGTGCGTAAGATCGGTGCACGAGTCTTGAGTTAAGGCCCCAAGCTGAGTGATAAAAGGTCACTTCACCCCGAAGTGGAAAATTTGCTAGGATTTGTTAAATTCGCCCAGGCTTACGGATGTGTGAAAAGAGAGAGCAACCCTTATATTTTAAGTAAGGGGGTTAAAAAATATAAATAAAAAAGAACTCTCCGTATTTTTTGAAAATATTAGACACATTATAAAGACGTGTTTCTATGCGGGTTGCTCTTTTCTTCTTTTTAGATTTAAGCATCATCTTTGCATTACAGGGGAAGTTTGGAAATCAGACGTGTGCCTTGACTCACTGTAAAGACATGACATTTTTCCTCAAAAATGTGTCAAGTGCCAGGTTTGAGGATGCCTGAGAATCTGGTTTCTAGGCACTGTTCTGTATAAATGGAACCTTCTAGAAAGATCTGCAGGAGTAAGCTAAAAACAAAAAAGGATGAGCATTTCAATGTCGAAGTTAGACTCAGAAGAGGGCGCCTCATTCATTCCTAGCGGGCCCTGTTGGGTGGGGAGGTTGTTACAGTGCACCCACTGGGCACCTGTGCTAGCCAGCCTCGGAGCTTGCCCACCCCCGTCCCCCAGACCTGAGGCCGAGTCCTTCCCAAGGGCTCTCCTTGCTCCCCACTCTGATTTTCAGATCCCACTACCAGGTTAAACCTTCTAATGAGACATTGTGATAACGAGTTTCTGTTACTAGTTGTGCCACTGTTGACGTGCTGGCAGCTATTTTAATGCAGAACAGTGGGATATGGTCAAGGATAACTGTGAGGGATGAGGTGCTCCTCTCTTTCAGGATTTGCTGTCATGGGCTACCATCAATTTCTCTGTTTCTACATCAATCAAGGGAAGAGGCGAGTCTGCCCAGAATCGCGCAAGCCTCCTGGCTGCTCACCGGGGCAGGGCTGCGTGTTGCAGAGAGCTTCCTCCGTATGTAGCCCCAGGCAGATGTCTCCTCCGTAGGCTGGGGCCGGGTTTGTGCACGAGCGGGTCCTCATGTAGTGTCCACCGCCACAGGTCGCCGAGCATTTTGACCAGGGAGACCAGCAAGACCACACGCCATCCACTGGGAAGGGACACAAAGGCATATGACTTCTGAACTCCTAATGTGACCAGCCTGATGCGGCCGCAGATAGAACGTGCATCGTGGGAGGCCATCTGCACACGCCCCTGACCGCTCCCAGGGCTGTCTGGCCTCTTCCTCCTGGTGACCAAACCAGTTTTGTGTATTTCTCCCTCTGCTTTCTCGGTTCCTCTTACTTGCTCTTTCAGGAAATATTTCCAAGCATATAACAAGCAAGCACGCAGATAGCCGAGGAAGGCTATGCACGCGTAACAAAGTCCCAGTTCTGGGAAGGACCATTAACCACATTCCGTGGTCATTACTGGGAAGGCCAGTGAGCGCTCACCTTTGCTAACCACAGAGAGGACCTGGAGCCAAGGATCAGCAGTTGTGGACACAGGCTCCCTTACTAATTGCATTACAATGTGCTCCACGAGAGCGGGATAGAAAAGAGCTAACGGGTCCCGGCAGGAACTGTGAAGGATGCTTCTAGATGGGGGCATCAAACAACCCAACTAAGCATAAACCACGCTGCCTTGGAAGTGCACGGACAGGAGACCAAAGACAGGAATCCCCAAGATCTGCGGCCAGACTTCAGGATGATAATGCAGGTGAGTTTTACACTAAGGGCGTGAGGCATAACTGGTTCCATGACTGCTGGTGACCCAGAGCACGCCTCCCGTTCTCCCCAGGCCGGGCTCCTGATACCTGCCCACGGGCCTCCTGAACGCTGGGATCAGCGGCCCGCCTGGCTCTGGGACCTCAGGGCTTGCCTCGCGTTACGTGAAGTTGCTAAAACAGACACCTCATCTGGCTTCGGTCTCTGCTACTGTCATATGTGACCCGAGACACAGAATCCGAAGGAGGCTCCAGACTCTGAGCTGTCGGCACAGAGCCCGACACGGGGGGCTTGAACCCACAGACCGTGAGATCATGACCTGAGCTGCAGCCGGATGCTTAACCCACTGAGCCACCCAGCCCCCCCTCATTGTTGAAATGAAAAAACAAAACAAAACAAAACAAAAAAACAAAAAACCAGAACCATTTCAAACCAATTTTAAAACGAGTCTGTGACCTAACTGGGAACTTTGTGACTCAAAAGTTTATACATTTTACTTAATAGGCAATAAGTTAGATTAGAGCCTAAGGGGGAACCCATCAGATACATGCCATAGGCTGTGACACCAGCAAAAGGAGGCAGTCAGGTGTTTGCCTAGAATTGTGTAAGTTTCAAACATCCTCTCCCACATCCAATCTTACTGGGAGGATGCTTGCTGGCTGTTTTTCCCGGAGCTGAAGTTTGGTCTCTAGCACATATACTTGCACACCCCCAAAAAGGGTGCCCATAAGTCGTAGTGCCTTAGAATGACAGGTGTCAAAGGTGTCAGAGTGTACACGGGAAAGTCTGGAGCTCAGAAGGGTCTACTGACTTGTTCTAGATGGTTCCAGAGCCCAATTTAGAACCAACCACGTGATCTGAGGATTCTTCACTTAAAAAAAAAATTAATGTTTATTTATTTTTGAAAGAAAGAAAGAGGCAGTGGGGAGGTGGGGGAGAAGGGCAGAGAGAGAGACCTAGAATCCGAAGGAGGCTCCAGGCTCTGAGCTGTCAGCACAGAGCCCGACGTGGGGCTCGAACTCGCGGACCGTGAGATCATGACCTGAGTCAAAGTCGGACGCTTAACCGACTAAGCCACCCAGGCGCCCCTTGTGGCTAATGATAGACCTGCTGACCAATGGCCAACAGGTATATGAAACAATGCTCAACATCACTCATTATCAGGGAAATGCCAATTCAAAACCACCTAAGACATCCCCCACCCCTGCCAGGATGGAGATTATAAAAAGAATGACAGGCAGATAATAACGTTGGTGAGGATGTGGCGAAACTGGAACCCTTGCACACTGCCGGTGCAAATGAAACCTGGGGCGGCCGCTGGGGAAACTACTATGGCGGTTCCTCAAAAAATGAAAACCAGAGCTACTGTGTGATCCAGCAGTCCCGCTTCTGGGTATAGATATCCGAAAGAACTGAAATCAAGATTTCTAAAAGATACCTCCATTCCTATGTCCACTGCACCATTGTTCACAGAAGCCAACACTATGCGCCTGTGTGGCACCGCGTCTGTAGTTAACGGTACCGTCTGGTGTTGTCCGAACAGTACAACTGTTCAACAGTATCGTCTTTTAATAAAGGTTTGTTAAGTCTTTGTTATCTCACGTGGGTGGCTCTCATGTTAAATATTCTTACTCAAACACAAAAAAAGGATAAACACTTTAAAAACAAACCAAACATCGAGTGCTTTCCTTCACAATCATTTTATGATCACGCAGGATCTAACGATCACACACAGCAGGGAGCCAATAAGCTGCTATGTACAACCCACCTTGCGGTCTTTCAAACAGTGTTCGCTCCTATCCACATTTCAACCAGTACGCGAAGTATCATCTCATCTCGTCTAATAAAGGCTGCCCGCCCCCGCCCCCCACACCGACTGTCTGGTGGGGATCGTGAAAAACATCCCCGGGCCCAGGACTGTTGGTTGTTTGACAGAGAGAGTGTCATTCTCGCTCAAAATGTGAGCAGTTTGGGGGCACATCTGTAACCGAACCCAGTTGCGAAAACGTTCCCACTTGTCAGTTTAAACCACAAGATCACATCGTACCTCTACCAATTGCCACGGCAATTGCTTTGCTCCAAGGGATATCGAAGAGTTGGGGAAATAGATGCTCCCTGTACAAAAGGAAATCAAAGGAAATTCCAGCCACTTCATTCCATCAGGTAGTCGCCCTGGTCTGTAATTGTCCGATGCCCCCAGACCGATTCTACCCTGCTCATCGCCCCCCACCACGTCATCCTCATGCTTACGTTTCAAATCTCAACCTTCCTCTGGGGGCAGTGACACTGGGGAGAAGGGGGATGGTGCTTTATACCGGGTGAAAAATGACATTGAGTATGGAAATGCCATTTCACATTAGGAAGACTAACGTGTTTCCAAAACAGAAATAACAGCCTATTAAAAAGCTCCATGATGTAGCCTTCACTGCCAGGGAGCATGCAGAACCTGGTCGGAAAACAGGAACTTGGAAGCCAAGAAAACCATACAAATGTAGACTCCGTGCTAGACATGCACACCAGGGGAACTGAGCTGGGCTGAGCGCATGAAATCTTCCTTTTCCGCTACATAAACTAGGCTGGACTAACAAAATAACTACACGAGTGGAAATAATAACTCGCTCAGTATTGCCTCCCTTGTCCTCACCGCCAGCCTTGGTGGGGGAGGGGGGGGGTTGTATTCTAGAAATGTGGGACTGAAATGCAGAAGGGTTAGGGCACTGAGGGAACGCGTGGGGAGCAGGCCTGGCAGGCTGAGCCCAGGGCTCCGCACAGTGTGGGGTTTCACGTAACTTCTGTCCCGTCGCTAAAACTCCTGCGGGAATCTCCTCCTGGCCAAGAAAGACCAGCTCGTAGGAAGATCGGACAAATATACGAAAGCTCAGATCCCAGGTTTTTTGCAAGGAGCAAAGCAATCAATTGTAGGGAATTATTTTTGAGCCAATGGAATGTATGGATTAGGTCAACTTCATAGAAGAAGATGCCAATTCGTGTTGGCATCTACCTACTACAATAACATAAGAATGGTGGCCACGGGAAGTACAGTTACTAGTGATCTAAGGAGCAAAGCAAAATGGAATGATTAACGTCTGAGTGTCAGGCATCTTGTGTGCTGTCGGAAATACAAAGCCCGGCATTTACAGTTCTCCAGGACATGGGCGTGTTTGACGTGGATTCCCCAGCGTCCGGAGGCCTGGGCCACACAGGTCGTCACTGTAGGACAGCTGTGCTCTAGACTCCTCCAAGGACCCCTAGGCAGAAGTTTCCTGCAACAGCTGCCTCTACTCCAATCCTCAGTGCTCCTTCTGGACAGAAGCTATGTCTCATGAGCCATTTTTGTCGCCTGTGGTTTACAGAACAAAGCGTGGACTCAAGGAATTCACGAAGAGAAAGGCGGAGTGTTCTGAGCTCATCACAGGTGTCTAACATGTTATCTGTAGAACACACATCTGCCCCAACTCATCACTTTGATTCATAGTCTGTCGTTCCCACTCAGGATCCTCCTCCCTCATACTTAAGGTTTTCATAAATATACACAGACTCTTATTTGAATTTGAATAGTACTTAGTAACAAGGAACTACCTGTTGATTCTACCTTTGTAGGTCAAGATCTGGAATCCTTAGTTCTGAAATAAGCGTGGATTGACAAAGGGAGTGAAGAAAGACCAAGCTACTGCTCAGTGTTGGAGGAAAATTACATAGGTGAAGTTACTACCAGACCAACCCACGGGAGGGGAGAAAGGATCATTTCAACATGATCACAACTTTACAACCTTATTGCAGTTTAGTATACAAGTTGGAATTGGAGATCAAATTTTTCATTGACTGATTTAAAGGATTTTCCATTCATCTAGCCTTTGATTTTCAAATTTCATCATAATGAACAAACTTGTTTTTAAATAAGATACAGTGTCCATTTGTGGCTGTTCTTTATGGGCGCAATAGGACTAAGGATGAGTAAATTCACAGGGAGGAGAGTATCCTAAATGGGGTAAAAAATGGCCCTATTGCTGGATTTGCAGCTTGGCACTCACATCCCTGATCGCTTCCAATCCCCCCTTGCCAAGTTACATCCTGTCGTGTGTTCAGGAATTTTCTAAAAGGTGGGAGAGAGGATAGACATTTACCCAACTCAGTCGCCTGAACTTGCTCATTCCCAAGTGGAAAGTGACGGGGACCTGTCTGAATATTTCCACAACCCTCTGGAATGTTGGCTTTCAGAAAGAAAATGAGGACGGAGCTATTTCAAGACATTAGGGTTATGTGCACATGATACTGGCTTGGCCATCAAATCAACTGAAATACAAATAGCCCCCGAGTCATGTTAAGGGATGTGTCTGAGATGGGCCTGAGCCTTACATGCAAGGACCAGAGCGGCATCCAAATATTTGGAGGAGACTTGAAGCTTGTTGACAGTGATGAGAACTCATGTCTGGATCCTGGAGAGGCGTGGGTGGATGGAGGGATCCTGACATTCCCCTGTCGCCCTCCCTATTCAGTTTATAACACGTATCCTCATCTGATGATGTCACCAACAAACTGTCTCCCAGCTCCAGGGAGGAATCTTACTCTCCGTGCTGGGGCTGTGGGAAAGAACTGGCTTTGTGACCTTTCCCACCCCCTCAACATCACTTGGTTGGGAGAACTGAGTGGCTGAAGGGAAAAGTCCCCTGAGGCTGGAGAAATACAGGAAGAGACAGCCTAAAAGGGGCTGAGCAGCCACAGGAACAAGGGCATTATTGGGATTCTCAGCTACAGAGCTGAGAGCTATGTTATTTTCAGTTTAATGTACATTTATTCATCCAGCCATCCAGCCATCCAACTATTTATTCATCTACCAATCCACCTATCACCCATTCATCCCCCACCTGTCCATCCATCCATCATCTACCCATCATTCATCTGTCCATCCATCCACTTATCTATCCATCCACCAATTCACTCACCACCCATCCACCATTTCACCCAGCACCCATCCATCATCTATCCATCCATCTATTCGTCCACCACTCATCCATCTATTATCCATTCACCCATCTATTCATCTACCAATCCACCCATCATCCATTCATCCCCCACCTATCCATCCATCCATCAAATATTCAATTCATCTGTCCACCCATCCACCTATCTATCCATCCACCAATTCACCCAGCACCCATCCATCATCTATCCATCTACCTTTCGTCCATTCACCCATCCAACAAATGTTCACTGAGGACTGCTGCAAGAGAGTTCCTTGCTTAAGGAACTAAGAAACTTATTTGTACCCACTGAAAAAGATGCTATGCTTGCAGGCTTCTGTATCTTTAAAATCACTGTACCTGGTGTTTGGAATAACCCTCCCTCACTCACCATCCCTGCTTGTCTATTTGGTCAACTCCTATCTGTCCCTCAGGACCCAGTTCAGGGGCCACCTGATCGGGGTAGCTGCCATAATTCCAGCTCAATGGGTCCTTGGCTGATATAGTCACTACATCTGGTCATCAGCCCAATAGCCAGTGACCATACTGGGTTGACATTATTCCCAGGATGCCTCCTCACCTAACTCTAGGTTCTTTTCTGCCCGGGACCATATCACCATGCCCACGTATTCCCTGTGAATGGTGCACAGTGGGCTATCCAGAAATGTTTGCTGACAGAATTGAAGCAAAGAAGAAAGGGAGGGAGGTCAAGTAACCACGGGCTTGTTTTCTCATCGTTCCGTGAACAATCACTGAGAGCTCTTTCGTGGGTGCCAGTCTGATGCTGGGAGCCGGGGACACTGCAGGGAGTGCAGGGAATTCCATCACAGAATTCCTGGCTGTCCTGGAGCCTTCACTTGACAGAGCCAAAGACAACATGCACAGCCGTCAACGGGGTTCGGGTGGCCATGCGGCATCGATGACAGACTCTGACCACGGGAGCATCAGGTGGAAGCGAGTCAGGTGCCAGAGCCACATCCAGAGCTGTGGCAGTGGGGACACAGAGAGACTGGAGCGCTGACTAGGACAGACGGTGCACACAATGTCTTGTCCTGGAGGAAGGAGGCTCTTCAGGCTCATTTATTAACCCTGTGATTTTCTGGGAGTTCGTGGAATGAGACGCCGGGTCTCAGGACACAGACAACACAGCTTCTGTCAGCCTCCAGGGGAGAAGAGTGTGTGTTTAGAGGACTGAACTCAGCACAGAGTGGAGGCCTGCTGACTGACTGATTTGGCTGGTTTGGCTGGCACCTGGTGGGTCATTCTCGATACCTGTCATTCTGGAAGAGGAGCCTGTGGTATGGGGGGGAGGGCGGTCCCGGGACGGCTGGGCCTATCAGTTTGGGAGGAGGTCAACCTCCAGCTTTAAGGACACAACACATCTCTCCAGGCCATGACGGCAGGGCCGACTTCTCCATCAGGCATGATGCCTAGGGCCCAGGATTTTTATAGGGATTCACAAGAATGTTGTAGTTGCTTTTAAAATCAGGAGACATAGGGGCGCCTGGGTGGCTCAGTTAAACATCCAACTTTTGGTTTCGGCTCAGGTCATGATCTCATGGTCAGCTCTGCACTGACAGCTCGGGGCCTGTTTAGGATTCGCTCTTCCTCTCTCTCTGCCCCTCCCACACTCATTCTTTCTCTCTCTCAAAATAAATACACATTTAAAAATATCAGGAGAAATAAATGAATATAATCCAGCCTAGGTTATATGTGTCTTTACACCAATGCAGTTAGAAAATATAGTCTGTGAGTCTTTACATACATATAATCTCAAGCCTAAGGCTGGGGAAGCTAAACGAGCCTCTCTAAATTAGAAGGTCTTCTAAGGCCCTTGATTTTTCATAAGTTTTCCAGATTACTCAATCCACTCACCTGGGCAGGGCAGAATGTTGCATTCCTGGTATTCCAGGGAGGGGCCCAGGCAAGGCAAGCCCCCATACTTGGGCTCGGGGTTGTTGCAAACCCGCTTCCGGTTCCGGATGCCCCTGCTGCAGTCGCGGCTGCACTGTGACCACGACGTCCAGGCCGACCACGCCCCGTTGACGGTGTGGGCGGAGTATCTCCCCGCACGCAGGAAATCGCCAGAAAGGCCTGCCAAGGAAATGGCCTAATTCTATTAGAAGTCCTTAGAGGAAGCACAGTGCAAACCTTCACTCTGCCTCGGCTGCCTGCTTCGTTTCTAGAACTACACTCTCAACATCGGTTGAATACTTCTGATGCTTCAAAAACCAAACAACTGGCGGCGAATGATAATCTCCAATCGCTGAAGCTTCTTTCTCTGCGGTTGCTATTGCATAGGATGCAGCTGAGAACTAGATTTGTAAATGTGGTAACTTCCTTATACAAGGAATAGGTCTTGGGTTTGTAGGTCACTTATTTTCCTGAGAAACTTCTTACAAAGAAAACACAACTTTCTCCCTTCCCTTGGGAATCCTGCAACAAAACTGGGCTGTCCAGGACCAGGCGATGCTCACCATTGGGGACATCTGTCTGGACAAACGGAAGCATGATTCAGACGTTTTTCTAAACCCGTTCCTCTATCCGTGAGCCTTCCCAAAGTGAATTAATGCTGGTGAAAGTCTCGGAAATAATTCAGAGTTAACTGCTTCGGAATCACAGGCCAGGGCGACAGGTGTCTGTTCAAGAACCAGGCAAGGGGTGGAGCACCTGACCCGGAACTGAACACACCTGTGAATGAACTTGCCCAGTGGCACCCGCTCCCATGCAGTTCACAGCACACTTACCAGCAGGTGTGTTTCCAGGTACACATGTGGCGGTAAGAGCACAGCAGCGAGGAAATGTCTTGTTAAGAACAGGCTCTGCCTATATACTGGGGTCTGGTCTGCTCTGAGCATTCTACACTTGAGAAGCCATTTAATTAGCCACAGTCAAAATTCCTGCTTGCTCTGGTGAAAATGGCTGCTCGCTTACAATATTACAAATATTCAGTAATTCTCTCAAACGCTGGCGATGTGATGCGGGTTTTAACAAAAAACTCTGAGGATGCCACACAGTTCCCGGGAGGTGTGACAAGGCAAATATACTCACAGCCCTGTTGCTAAGCTCCTCTATTGTTAAAAACTCTGGCTCAGAAACCTAGGAAGGATGCTCTTTTGAGAAAATGGATTAGAAATGTCTTTCTGTAATGAACCGGTACTCTGTGCTTAATCAATACAGAAACAACTATGCACAGGCAAACCTCATTTTGGGCAATCAGAGGCAAAGAAGCCCGATTCTGTATTTTCAAGATGTCCATACCAAAACGTGTGGTAAGCCCCACGACACAAGGCAGAGGAAGTACATTTTAAGGCTTGCTCAAGATATACTTTTGGAGGAAATATGGGATAGTTTTTATAAATGTGTATCAAACTTGTTCTTAGTTTATATTACTATCATTGAAAACAAATATCAGCTATGATTTTATATGCATCTGAGAATGAAAGGGTTAAAAAAATGTATGTTCAGAAAAGACAATGACATTCCTGTAGGGACACACTGCTATTCACTGTCTCTGTTTTACTTAGATGACATAAGAAATAAGAAAATTCACTGCCTGCTCTGAAGTGAGAAAATAAGTGGATGACTCAGAGACAGTGTTGCCAGATTTTGCAAATGAAATAGAAGAACCCCTGTTAAATCCAAGTTTCAGATGAATTTGGATATTCAAATTTTAGCAATATTTTAGGGTAAGTATGTCCCAAATATTGCATGGGTCATACTTATCCAGAAAAGATTCATGGGGCATACTCACATTTTTAAAAATTCTGAAAAATATCTGAAATTCATCTTTAACTGGGGATTTTGTATTTTATGTCACAATGCTAACATGACATCACAGGATGATCCCTTGTGGAATGCAGATCTTTCAAATGGGTCCTCAGTTTTCTCTTGATATTCTATCATATATCTTTTCTTCTTACAGCAGGGTTTTACAGAATTAATAAGAGTGAATATCATTTTGCTTGATTTTCTACATGTATGGGTGTTTGCTTTATGTAAATTGTAGACTTATTCACACAACATTTTTCACTAAAGCAGACCTTTTTTTTTCAAGAAACAATGAACAGGCTTATATTTAGTTGGTGAACTACAGTGAGCAGGATGGTTTGAGGTCAGGAAATAGTTAATGTCAGAACGTACAATTAGGTGTGGCTCTCGATGGCAACTGCCAAGCCTCCAGTCATGAAGGCTGGCAGATCCAAGATGCCCCTGCTGTTCAGAGGCTCCCGGAGCAGACAGGGACATTTGTGGCCAGTGTGCCACCAGTGGTCCTCATGTGGAGCCACTCCAGAGCCGTTTCCCTCTGGCAATGAAGGAGGACGTTTATCACACCCCCATGAATTTATCCCATCCATGTCAGTCCACCATGGCAACTGCCTCCGTGGTTCATCAAGGCCACCCACCCTGGGTCTAAGGATCCTTCTCTAAAAGTGTCACTGACGGTGACTATGCTTTCTATGTCACATTCATGTTGGGAGAATGAGGTGGAATCATAAACACAAAAGTGCTGAGAAATGTTCCAGGTGCACGACATTACTATCACCGTCCTCATCACATCATGTTCTGAGAACCATCTGTGAACACCTATTTCCTTTCCAGAATCGGACAAATTTTGTGAAAGTAGATGAGAAAGACAGAAGTGATGAATAAGGAAGCGGAAATGAAGCTCTTTGGGAAGGCCAGGCTCACCCCCTTCCCTGCAGTGGAGACAGCTGAGCTCCAGGGGGAGCAAGTGAGTTGTCAGAGGAGAGTAGCCCACTGAGCAGCGGGGCCAGGCGGAGGGTGCATCTTGCGGTCTCTCTTAGAGCTTTCCCTTCCGCTATTAATATGGTATTGAAGGGATTAAAAGGGCAGAGCAATTTCAGAGACTATTAAAGGATCCCCACAGGCTGAACTTTTTCGCAGAAAGATCCTTCTATAGACAGAAACACAGAGATGGTCTTTCTTTGTCTTTGTCCAGTTTGGGGATAATCACAGGAAAAGCTTATCTGCAGCTTACATTTTAGTGCCAGAAGATTCATGGAAGACGACTGAGCCTTCCTCGATATATTTTCTGATATTAAATAAATCCCCCCCCCAAACTCTTCTGGATGTGTTAAGAAGGCAGTGTTATTTTGAGGGCTGAGTTCACAGGACCACCTCAGTATAGAACTCCTTCCCATCAGTTTGCTACAAAAGGCATTTGTGCGCTTGTGGGATCACTGTCATAGATTGCTAAGGGGAAAATAATCAAAAGGAAAAGAGCCCCTTGCTCGCCTGTGACCTGAGAGGTGGGGTCGCACGCGGGTCTGTGCAAGTTGGGTCGGTCCTGGGGGGTTGGCTGCTCACCGTCTGTAGAGCAGCCGCTGGTTCCGTCACTAGAACAGTATCGCATCTCGATTCTCTGTCTTCCCACTTCCAGCAGATTTGGATCAGGCAGGCGGGCTTTGCACGTGTAGCGAAATCGCTGCTCATAGTGGCCCCCGTTGTCCGAGATGTTGACGGGCGTCCAGGGCGTCCAGGGTGTGGTCTTCTTCAGCTCGGGGCACGGGTTGATATTGCAAGGCTGGTACTCCTGGGAGAGAAAAGGTGTGGCAGGTGCTTATCGTAGGGCATAAACTGGGTCCAGGGCTTCCTTCCCTTACTGAGAGACAGGGCTCTCTAAAATGTCACATCCTGACACCCACCGGCTACTCTACAAAGTGGAAAACACATTTTTGTTAAATTGGACATTTAAGAGGATGATCAGTGTTCAGGTCAACCACAGAAGGAATCTGCACAGGGGCGCCTGGGTGGCTCAGTCGGTTAAGCGTCCCACTCTTGATCTCGGCTTAGGTCACAATCTCAGATTGCCTAATGGAGCCCCTCACCCGGCTCTGCGCTAACAGCCGGAGCCTTCTTGTGTTCTCTCTCTCTCTCTGCTCCTCCTCTGCTCATGTTCTCTCTCTCTCTCTCTCTCTCAAAATAAATAAACTTTAAAACAAGAGAAGGAATCTGCACAGTTTATCCTGTGTCAACAAGGAGAATGAGACAGTAAGTGTAACCGTACATGAATAAGAATGGTGATCCCATAAAAACCATCTTCCGTCTTTCACCTGATAAATAACCAAAACTGCTGACTATTCCAATGTTAAGCTTAGCTTTTTAAAAAAAAAAAAAAAAGCTTGAAGTTCAAATGATGGAAGCAAAACTTTTCATTTTTGGACCACATAATGCTCAATGAGATTTAATGAGTATTTTAAGCTCTGGGATCACAGATTCTAAGCATAAGAGTAGTGGAGTATTTATTTATCCAAAAAAAAAATACACAATACATAATAACTTCTTTGCAAAAAAATGTTATTTATTTATTTACTTACTTATTGAGAGAGAGCACAAGTGGCGGAGGGGCAGAGACAGAGGGGGACAGAGAATCTCAAGCAGGCTCTGCAATGACAGCACAGAGCCCTACGAGGGGCTCCAACTCATGAACTGTGAGATCATGAGCTGAGCAAAAGTTGGACGCTTAACCGACTGAGCCACCCAGGCGCCCCTGTAATAACTTCCACTGTGTAAGTTTCACAGCATTTCCCTCGTTGATACAACCATGGTATTTCTGTTTCTCCTCCCTTCCCTCACTACCAGACATCTCCCTTGTAAGCACAGGCGGGGCGTCCCGGTCATTGAGTAGGGTACAGATGAAGGTCTGGCAAATGGGGCATGGGGTGGGGTGGTGGGGGGTGGAATTCAGGACTCCAATTATTAAAATTCTTAAAGATTTATTTGTCAAGAATTCTAAACATAAGAAGTGCCACATAGGAGGGGTACAGGGTTTGACCTTGGACACAGCACTACCTCAATGTTCTTCCATTTCACGATAAAACAATACTTAATGCACCCAGTTATGACCATACTTTAAAAATCATTTTTATCAATGTTAAACATATACATAAAATAAGCGTTAAATAGCCCTCGAGGCTTTCTTATGAAAAAGAGAACCACTCTATCTTTTCCCTGTATCTTTTTTTTTAATGTTTGTTTATTTTTGAGAGAGAGAGTAGGGGTGGGGCAGAGAGAGAGGGAGACACAGAATCCGAAGCAGGCTCCGGGCTCCGAGATGTCAGCACTGAGCCCGACGCAGGGTTTGAACTCATGAACCAAGAGATCGTGACCTGAGCCGAAGTCGGACACTTAACCAACTGAGCCACCCAGGTGCCCCTCCCCCATACCTTTTAGTTGAGTATTTGCATATTTATCCCACAGATCTGACAACTAGAATATTCCAGGATTAGGCATTATCCATTCACTGTGCGCTACTGAAAAAAGGGGCTCTGGCCCTTTACTCCCTACCCCACCCTTGGGCCTGGAACATCCCCATCTCCTGTTATCTGAACGCAGTTAGGCTGTAATTTTGGTTAGATCAAAACCCAGTGTCTTCACTTCCAACTAGGCGAATACCACCCACAACTGAGGGAGGTGGTACACTGACAGGTTGTTGCTTCCCATCCAGGTCCCTCACACACTAAGTGTGTTGGGGGCGGTTGTTTAGCTTCTAGGAATCCACCATTAATTCATCCCCCCTCCAATCAGGGATTCAGGCTCAGGAAGACCTGCCTTTGTTGCTTCAGGCTTCGAAAGAATACTCCTTTAATACGACATCAGAGAGTTTCCGACAGGAGAGAGACTGGCCACGTGTGTCCACAAGGCCAGCTCGCTCTGGAAGCCTATCAAAACACCTATTTCGTCATGACTCGAATTGTTCTCACTGCTTTTCTTTACTCATAACCCATTTTTTAAAGAAGTTTAGAAGTGATACTCAGGAGTTCTTCGTGTCTGTGACATCATAGGCCTTTAGCAGAGAATCTGGAAAGTGCTTCTCTGATTTAATACCTTCTGGCCATCCTCCCTCCCCGCCCCCCCCCAATGCTGGTCCTTCTCATCTCCACACCAACACACCAGAAGATGGATGACTTCATTTCCCTTTGTTTATAGCATCTTTTATTACGGTATTATTTGGATGCTGCTCCAAAATGAAAAAATAGCCCCAACAAATGCCATCAACCCAGTCATGTGAGAGACTAGACGGGACATGCATGAGCCCTCTCATTTTCTCTCAAAATGGAGGCCATAGGAGAGGAATACAAGAAACCCTTGTCTGGGGTCTTCCAGGCTGACAGTGTGACAGCATTGCCATCCCCAAATTGAAAATGCCACACGCCACCGTCGTCCCCTTCATCACTCTGTGCCAGCCTGGCTGGGCAAGTGTCCGGGGCTCCTTGCTGAAACGGACTCAGCACATATGTGGTTTATGGACCCCTGCTTAAAAAATGCAGGTCTTTAAGCCTTAGTAAGTTCGACGTCACCTATAAAACAGTAAGATCCCACGTCTTAATAAACAAATATACAGGATGCTCCCAATAACTCTTAGCTTCTGTACACTAGATATTTCACATTTCCTATGGAGGTGAAGTTTCCTTTTTGAAATATGTGACTAGCAAATATATTCAAAAGCTGGGCCAAGTAGCTGAGTTGGTCTCTGTGTGCTGGTGACATATTGAGTGGGGCAGGGGGTCATGTGCCCCAGGGGTGGCCCCAGCTCCAGAATAAAGATCAATTCGAGCTTCTTAGACCTGATCTCTGATAACCAAGTTTGTTCTTCTGTTCGTTGTCTCTTCATCGTACACAGTCTACCATGAGACTCAGAACTTCTCTTTCCACCTGCTTTTTGAGGTTTGATTATGATGCATTCATTTAACATATAGAATTACGACGTGCCAAGAAATAGTATGACCAATCGGTTTTATATTAATGGCCAAAATTATAAAGTGATTGGATTCAAGGGGGAGTAGTTCTATGGTTCAGCTGAATATGCACACTATGATTGGCTGAGGAACCCCGACAGTAACTACCCAACCCTGAACGGGATGTGAACAGCCTTACATTTGATGCTAAAAATATTTTCCAAGATGTTTCAGGGAGCTAATGACTATTACTTGCCACATAGGATTCTTGATATTCTGGTGGAAATCATCAGGTAAGAATGGTTACTAAAATCAATTCCGCTTCTGGGTATATATCTAAAGAAACTGAAATCAGGGTCTTAGAGTGATGTCTACACTCCCATGATTATTGCAGCATTACTCAAAGTAGCCAAGATATGGAGACAAACTAAGTATGCAGCAAAGATGGATGGATACGTAAGATGTGGTATGCTGGGTGAACAGAATATGTAATATACAATACAATGGATAATACACAATATATACTATAATATATACTATTATTCAGCCATAAAACGGAAGGGACTCTCCCCACATAGCCAGGCTTTTATGCCTCAGGTTAGATTATTTGGGTCTTATGAGGCTCTCAAGGCTTATGGCCAGTGATAAAAGTTATCACTGGATAGACTTCATCCTAGAACATTCTATGGCCTTCATTAAGAACAAAGGAGGAACACAGTTACTAGGTTGTCAGCCATCCTATATTTAAATCTAATTCTTCTATAGACATACACAGGCAGTGTCATGATATTCCAGGCAACATGTGAAGGAACATAGATCCGAAGCTTGAAGGTCTTCTCCACGTTCTCCCATGACAAACCTTTCATGTGTATGTCACAAGATGGTCATGAGGGTCAACTGAAACCATTAATACACAAACGCCCTGTAAACCATGGGAAGCTATATGAATGTAAGGTATTGTTATTACTCTATGGGGAAACCAAAGTCTAACATGGATATTCTGTCCCATTTCACTTTTCTTGACTCCAAGCCACTGAGAAAGTCCTCAAGCAAAGAACTGATCCAAAACCTGAGCGTTGCTTTCTCTTTGTCTCACCAAATGGTTTGGCCCAATATTACCACTTAGAACGGAGATCTCTTATTTGGTCCCTGAAAACTCCCTGCAATAAGGCTACAGAAAGAGCAAATGATATTTTCTGTACAAAGAGAAGAGAGAGCAAAGGGGAATATGCAGAGGGGACTCTCTCTTGCCACAGTTTAGCTTAGGCGCTCAGAAAATATTTGTTGATGTAGCCCCTTCAATTCCACTACCGTCGGCTAGTGTTCACAGCGATACCATAAACTTTAAGGGCGGTAATGTCAGCAAAGCCTCATCGAATAACAGTAAGTATGTTTGGGGAGAAGGTTGCTCTACCCAGCACCAAGCTTTCGGCACTTCTGAGAGAAGAAGCCAGAGAGAGCAAGCTGGACCACAGAACAAGCTGGACCACGGAAGCAAATGGTCGGTCGTGACTGAATCGATATTCTGAAGCCTTGTGGAGAAGGAAACAGTGCATAAGAGCCTTGTTTGGAGTCAAAACTCCTGTGCAACAATGATCTTCTGAAAACAAAATCCACCATTTTCTTTTTTCTTTTTTAATGTTTATTTATTTTTGAGACAGAGAGAGACAGAGCATGAACGGGGGAGAGTTAGAGAGAGAGGGAGACACAGAATCCAAAGCAGGCTCCAGGCTCTGAACTGTCGGCACAGAGCCCGACGCAGGGTTTGAACTCATGGACTGTGAGATCATGACCTGAGCTGAAGTCAGACGCTTAACCGACTGAGCCACCCAGGCGCCCCAAAATCCACCATTTTCAACAACTTGGATGGACCTTGAGGACATTATACTAAGGGAAATGAGTTGTACAGAGAAAGACAAATTCTGCATGATATCACTTCTATGCTGAATCTAAAAAGTACAGACTCAGGGTGCCTGGGTGACTCAGACAGTTAAGTGTCTGACTCTTGATTTCGGCTCAGGTCAGGATCTCACAGTTTCGTGGGTTGGAGCCCCACGTCGGGCTCTGCACTGACCCTGCAGAGTCTGCTTGGGATTCTCTCTCTCTCTCTCTCTCTCTGCCCCTCCCCTGTTCATGCTCTCTCTGTCTCTCTCAAAATAAATACATTATTTTTAAAAATTATTAAAAAAATACAAAAATACAAAAGAGCAACATAGATATTGTGGTGATTGGAGAGATGGGTAAAATGGGGAGATAAGAAAGGGTGCCAACTTCCAGTTATGAGGTTAACAAGTCCGGGGATCTAATGGATAACATGGCGATTATAGCTAATCACATTGTATCACATAACTGAAGGTGGCTAAGAAAGTACATCTTAGATGTTCTCACCTCAAGACAGAAGTGGTAGCTATGTGATGGGATGGAGGCGGTAGTTTAATAGTATTATTTTTCAATAATAAACGTATCACATCAACATGAGGTGCCTGTTAAACTTATACAAAGTTATGTTAGTTACTTCCGGAAAAAAAAAGAAAGCTGGAAAAACATAAAAATCAATAGAGGAAACAGTTGATGCAAGGAAAAAACGTAAATAAATGGTCAAGCACAACTAAGAAAAATAAATCAAGAACGCTTACTAAAGCAATATTACACAATTCTCTAGATATGTTCCCCCACGTACTCTCTATCCCAGTCAACACTGAAAAGAACCATTCACTTAATGTCTAGGAGGCACCTACAGAAATGGGCCCTCCCACCTGAATCGGCTTTTTGGTCATTCAGGCCACCGTCACCTCAGCCTTGGTTCAAAGAATCAAAGCATGAATGTCATGGAAGTGTGTCTATTTCTATGCCTGCTTCCACCAACACACGGGAAGTTTGTCGTGTTTACTTTATATTACCGATCTTACTTATTTATTTATTTTTTGGTGAGTTGGATACATCATATTGATCAATTCACAAATAAGTCCATTCTGAGGGACTATGCATAAGTTTGGGGAACACCTTTCGGGGGTTAAGAGGGGCTCTGTGTATTGCTGTTCATTTTTCCTTTGAAAAACACTACAATATCTGTATTCCATAGGTTGAAGGCAAAATAAATGGTGACAATTCAAGCAAAATTTTGATAGCATATGCTCAGCCCAAAGTGAGAAAATTACCCTTAAAGTCATTTTATGAATAGCTGAAGATATGAACTAAATTTATTCTCATCTGGAATACGCACGGTTTCCGTATGCATTTATCAAGTTCTCTTCCAACAACAAAGGGTGTCTTGCTGAGACAGAAAGCCATTCTGCACAAAACAAATAAGGAAGAAATGCAGTCTGGCCTGCAAAGGGCCAAAGCACTCAAGCTTGTGCACAGCAGGAGGTCTGTGATCCCCGACCCCTGGGGCAAAGGGAACATAGATTGACGGGAAGTCCTGGAAATGAGCTCTATGGTACCCAGTAAGGAAGAGAAGTAAAAACGAGATGATGGAGTCAAAAGTCTGTGGCCACAGGATGACTTCTGCTTCTAACCAAGATGGAGTAACAGAAGTGGGATTAACCTTCTCACCAAAAAATAACTGAAAAATGTATGAAACAACAGTGCTTAAAACACTGGACACCAGGTAGTGAAGGACAGTGATTGCCAAGTGATGGGAAACATGAGGGAAGCCCCCCTACTGGCCCAGCCTACAACCTTGATGAGGTCTCCAGGCCGTGGTGGAGGAAGGAGAAGCCCAGGCACACAGATGAGGGATTGAGGAGACAAAGCTGAGAGGTGGAGGAAGCCAAAAGGCTGGGGTTCTCAGAAGGAGAGAGATGCACAATGAAAACTCCAGTATTATGCAGAGATCCCACCTCAAGTATTCAGGTGGGTACAAATCAGTGAACGCATGTGAGGAAACCACACGGGTGGGGAAAGACTCACCTGCAAGGATCGAAGGGAACAGAGTACATCACTCACACAGGGCCAGACATAGTGTTCACTCCTCAGAGCAAGAGTGGACAACCTTACGATTCCCTGGGCATCCGTTAGAGTAGCAAGCAGGGTCTGGCCTCCACAGTGGGAAAAATCACCCCAAACTCTGTTCTGATCTCAACAAACAAAGCCAAGAAAAAGCCAAATGATCATATCGGTTTCAAGTAAGTTGATCATGTCCTAGAGGAGAGCATAATTTCAGGAACACAGAAGTGTGCCATACACAACAAGGAAAAAAAAAATCACAATGCCTTGCACCTAATTTATAATGATCAGATACACAAGGAAGCTGCTGAAAAACACAAGCTATTATGAGGCGAAAGATCAGTCAATGGACATTGGCACAGAAATGACACAGATGACAGAATTTGTAGTCAAGAACATTAAAACAGTTATGATAACTGTATTTCACGTGTTCAAGAAGCTAGAAGCAAGACTGAACATGTGAAGCAGAGACACGGAATATAAAAAGAAGAAATAAACTCAACTACACACACCATTTCCAGGAACATGAAAAGGAGGGATCACATCTCAAGTCATTCTCAGGTTGACTTTAATCTGATATCAGAACCAGACAAAGACATTACAAGAAATGAGAACTACATGTGAATATGTCACATGAACTTAGATGCAAAAATTCTTGATGATATTTTAATAAAAAAAAAAGACTCTAAACTGCATAAAAAGGTTATTTCTCAGGATTAAGTGGTAATGATGTCAGGCATGCAAGGTTGCATTAACATTTGACATGTGATCACTATAATTCACCATTTATTAACAGTCTAGAAAGTAAACCTATAAGATCATGTCAAAAGACGCAAATATATCACTTAGTAAGATCCAACATTCATGCCATATAGGAACTCTCCAACAACTATGAAAATAAATAAATTTCCCACATCTGATAAAGGACATGTATTAAAAATATACAAAAGTGACATCTTACTTAATGGTTAAAGCCTGCATGCTTTCTTACTAAGATCAGAAACAAGGCAAGGATATTTGCCTCTACCACTTCTGGTCAATTTTATACTGACAATTCTATTTTGTACAGCTAGGAAACAAAAAGAATTACAATTCATCTATAACTGAAAGAAAGAAGTAACTTTCTCTTTGTACACAAACATTGTGATTGTGTATGTAAAAAATACTGCAGAGTCTACCATGAAGCTACTAGAAGTAACATTAATTTATCAAGGCTTCAGAATACAGGATCAATATAAAATATTAATTTCATTCCTATGTACTAGCAATGGGCAATCAGAAATTAAAAGAACGCCATTTACAGGTGCACTGGGTGGTTCAGTTGGTTAAACGTCAGACTTCGACTCAGGTCATGATCTTACGGTTCGTGGGTTCCAGCCCCACATCAGGCTCTGTGCTGACAGCTCAGAGCCTGGAACCTGCTTCAGATTCTGTGTCTCCTTTTCTCTCTGCTCCTCCCCCACTCATTCTCTCTCTCTCTCTCTCTCTCTCACTCACTCAAAAATAAACATTAAAGAAATTTTAAAAAAAGAATGCCATTTACAGTAGCATCAAAAACATGAAACACTTAGAATACAGCTCACAAATTATGTCCGTGACTTGTACACTAAAGGAAACCAAATCCCCTAAATGATGTACCGAATCAATGCAATCTTAATCACAATTCTAGAAAGCTTTTGGGGCAGGGGGAGGTAAAAATTGACAAGCTGGTTCTGAAATTCATACAGAAATAAAAAGTATCTAGAATATTGAAAACACTTTGGGAAGGAAGAACAAAGCTGGAGGACTTCAACTTGACTTGAAGCCTCATAGAACTACAATAATCAACATGCCATGGTGGAAGGATCAAGATAGAACACTAAGCAAAGGAATTCGGCACTGGAAAGTCCAGAAGTAGACTTGCATGTGTATAAATTATTCAGTTTTGATAAGGGAGCAAAAGCAATTAAACCTCCATATGTGAAAAGAAGACCTTTAACCAATAACTTGCTCCCCCTTTGATAATAAAGTCCAATGGCTCATAGACCAATCATCTAAGACCTTAAAACTTCTACAAGAAAACCTAGAAGAATCCCTCTGTGGGCTTCGGTTAAGCAAAGATTTCCTAGCTACAATGCCAAAAACATCACTCCTGTAAGAAAAACAATGACAATTTGAATTATTCAAAATCAAGAACTGTTCTGGAAGAGACACCGTGAAGAGAAAGAGACGCGAGCCACACACTGAGAATATTTGCAAATCAAATCAAAGATTCATACCCATTACATATTTAAAAAGTGAAAATTCAACATTAAAAAAAAAGTTAATATAAAAATTGCCAAGTGATAGAAATAGACATTTCACAAGATTAGATAGATAGATGACCAAAAGAGCATATATAAAGATGCTCGACACCATTTGTTGGAAAAAAGGAAAACTAAAACCATAAGGAAACCACCACACACCATTAGAATGGCTAAATTAATCACAAACCCCAAACCTGACATCAACGCTGGTGAGCTCACAGAGCACCAGGACCCCCTCTCTTACCCCGCTGCTAGAAATGTAAAATGGCACCATCCCTTTGAAACCATCTGACGCCTTCCTAAAAAATTAAACATACACTTACCATGTGACCTTGCCATCTTCTTCCCAGACATTTACCCAAGAGAAAAGAAAGTAGATGTCCACACAAATGCTGGTACACAAATATTCTTAAAAGCTTTCTTGGTGATAGCCCAAAAGAGAAACAACCCACATGTCTGTCAGCAGGTGACTATCGAAACAGATCATCTTCTATCCAGACAGTGGACTGTTCCTCAGCAGTAAGAAGAAACGAACTGTTGACTTATATGGCATAGAGGGATCTGAAAATAATGCCCAGTGACAGAAGCCAGCAGGATGAGTGACACTGTATAATCCCATTCACGTAAAATGATGGAAAATGAAAACTGTGGAGTCAGAAAGACCGGTGGTTACCTGGGATGAGCGACGTGTAGGAAGGCAGGGCTGCAGAAAGGGAAGGAGGAAACTTGGAGGTTGACTGACATGTTCATTATCTTGCCGGTGTCAATGGTTTCACGGATGTGCACAGTTACCAAAACTTGTCAAATTTTATACTCAAACGTGCAGTGTATCATATGCAACCGTGCCTCAAGAAAACAATTAAAAATGATACGTCCACGGAAAAACAAATCTCTTTCTAGTAAATGGTGGCTACCTTGCCGGTTAGAAGAGATACTCAAAACCCACTGTGCTTACACATACTTGCACACATTAAAATTATAGCTCTATTTTTTCATAACATTCATGCTGGAGCACTGGCGACTGAAATGCTTTATAAATGCAGAATGTGCACTATTCAGCCCCAATTGCCCATCATATATGCCTGCGAAATGCTACTTTCTATTCATAGCCAATGTGGCCCCTACCTGTTAAAGCCTATATACGCACATGTATCAACTGCATGCTATTATCACCTTATTTTCCTTATAATAAGTTTCTTTAACTGCAGTGCATTTTCATGCTGGTATGGGCTTTTGACCATGAAGGAGTTCAAGTCATCTTCCATGGCATTTAGAGAAGTTTTTGAATCACAGGATGGCTTGGTGGAAGACGAACTCAGCCCCAAGGTCAGCTTCTTATTGTCCAAGCTTCCGCAAACCTGTAAACACTTGGAAAATGTCTTAGTGCATTCGGGCTGCTATAACAAAACACCACAGACTGGTTCAACAGAAATGTATTTCCCCCAGTTCTGGAGCCTGGGAGCCTAATGTTAGAGGGTGAGCATGGTTGGGCGACGGCCTTCTTCTGGGTCACAAACTTCTCTTTGTGTTCTCACATGGCAGAAGGGGTGAGCTCACTGGGTACAATTTTATAAGGACACTAATCCCATCCATGAGGGTTCCACCTTCATGACCTAATCACCCCCAATGGCCTCACCTCCTAATACCATCACTTGGGTATTAGGTTTTCAACGCCCGAATTCGGAGGGAGGTGGGGGTGTGGGACCCAAACAGTCAACCTGTAAAACATATCCCAACTAATACCAAATCAGGGGTTACCAAGATGATCTCAAAATCCTAAACACATTTTGGAATCCATCGTCTTGCTTTGGATTAGCTCACTGACCCAAAATAATATTCAGCACATACACCTAAATCTGTTTCACAGAAGGTGACAAGATTTGATACTCAAGGCTACATGTCTACACCAGCTACTCTGAAAAGGCTGAGGTTTTAGAGATGTGTATGAATATTCCTGATTTCTTTCCATTATCATTACTAGTCATTACAGGCTCATTGAAATAAAATGGAAACTTTTTTTAAATGTGAAAGTAACATGATAATGTGGGTGTTTTAAAGTAGGAAATTCCACTGTTCCAAGTACCTGCTTGCATGTCAGTGGGCTTCCTCTGAGTTAGCCACAGTTCTATAAACCTTTACTGTACAGCTGTTGGCATGGGTCTCCCCAGCCCGTACGTTTCTCAAGGGCAAAGCCTGGGGTTGATGTAACTTTCACCCTCACTGGGTGACTGGCACCATCACTGGCTCTAACGGGGGAGAGGACTGGGCTGAACATCTCAGGGGCTTTCAAATGGGTGCATTCGCTTTCAACAAATGGTCATCCCAAGTGTTTTTTTCTTTTCTTCTCTTTTCTTTTTTTAAGCACAGAAAAGCAAGCAAATATTCCTCTGCTGTCTTACTAAAAAAGATAAGTGTTTGTGTGCGTGTTAGATTATATATGTGTGTACATATATAAAAACGGAGCTGGCTTTCCCCCTTACGCATTATTTTAGGCATTCTTTTTTATAACACAGTAGAAAGCCCAAGAGAATAAGAAAACCAGCGCTGTCGTTGGAAATCTTTATTATGGAGGCTGTGATTTGTCGGCACTCTATAAACTTACATCTCCAATGAGAAGATCCATTTATTTATTTTATTCTCTCACTAGAATGCCTTTAAATCCGTAGTCTCTGAGAGTGAACATCAAAAATTCAGACAGCTTTTTTTTTGGCAAATACTGTGCAATGAGAGGAACAACTACTTTTAGCTAGAAGTGAAAACCTATCATCGGGGGAAATGTTTCCTTCCCAACTCGACAACTGAAATGGGTGACCTTGAGCAAAGGAGCCCACCCTTTCCTTCCAACCCTCCGCTTTTGCTGTAACACCTGCTATCTGCTTATTCACTTGGCAAAAATTCCTAAAGATACCTTACAAAGATCCCGAGCACTCAGTTCTCCTGTGCATTTCATCAGACATGTAGGATTGTATCTTCGGGCCCCTGAGGAGAGTTGTCCTACTTGAAGGCTTAGGAACAGTTGGTCTGTTTTCCATTAGTCACCTGTACCCTGACACCTCGATTATGGTACAGCTATGATCTTAAGAGTACTGTGACAGCAAGCACCCCAAATTCCCATCACCTGGGTGTCATGCCCTGTGCAATGCCCTCCCCCTGAACGTGGCTGGGTCTTGGGAAGATGATAGCTTTGTGGCTCTCTTGATGAGATTCCTCCTAATCTAAGACTTCCTTGTAGGGGACAATAGAGAGATTGTCCTGGTGGCTTTGAAGAAGGTAGCTGCCATGCTGTGAGGGGGAATGTGGCTGGGACTTAACAATGTCCTCCAGCCAAGAGCCAGAACGCAAATGAGGATCTCAGTCTCCAAACTGCAAGGAACTAAATTCTACAAACAACCAGAGAGTCTGAAAGAGGCCCCTGAGCCTTGAAAATGTTTGCAGCTCTTGATTTCAACCTGCAACTCTGAGCAGTGGAGCTGGTTAAACTGGGCCCAGACTTCCCTCCCAAGGAACTGTGGCATAATTAATTGTGCTGATTTAAGCCACTAAATTGGTGCTCATTTTTTACACAGCAACAGAAAACTAACACACACTTATGTAGTTATACATTTGTTATTTGTACATAAGAGGGAATCTATTCCATGACCTGCCTTTTTTCTAATATTCCAAGGATTCAATGTAATAGACAATTCAAATGACGCGGACTTTTCTTATCTCCAGCCTCTTAATCTGGTCTCCCTTGGGCAAAAAGATGAAAGGATTGGATTCCTTCATGGAAAACTCATTATCTTCCTCCCATGGTCTTCCAATTCTTTCTAATGAGAAAGTTTTGGCTAAAAATTTTTAAAAAGTGACCATTACTTATTATTAATAACACCTAGGAAAGTCAAGGTATTAATGAGAGACCTACAGATTATCTACTAAGGTTGAGGTTGGTTGTTACAATTCATGTCTTATTAAAGATGCCCAAGACCACCCAGAGTCAATTTTTACAATTTAGTTTTACAGAATAGTGACAATATACACGTGTTGACAATCAAATTGTACTTCAACTTCACCAGTTTCACTAAAGCTGTAGATTTATTGGAAATCCACTATGCTTGACTGAAATATATTGGGTTAATGCCTTTTTCTTTAAGGACACAAGCAGAATTTAAAATGGCGTTGTATTCATTCTACAAACGAGCTTTCCCTCGAGTGTGTCTCAGTGGGACGCGGACAGGTGCCACCGAGACAGGCTGTATCATACGACTTATATGAGTCACCCCTCTCCTGCCAAACCTAACGAGGATCGGGAAGATTGAGGATGGAGTCTTATGTTCATAAAACCCTTAGCCCATTTGACTCCATGTTTGAATAGGGAAAGCCGTCTAAAATATCCCCTTCCTTCAAGACTATTGGTGGGTGGCTTTCCAGTGAGCTTATGATGTAGAGGGAGCTGGCACGTCAGTAGTCATGCTTCTCAAGCAATTTCTTTGCTGAGTTTATTCATACGTGGGCTGGTCAGTTCTTACTGGGAAAGACTCTTCACTTCCAAGTTTCCTGTGTGATAATCAGGAGAGGCCACCAGCTCCATCCAGCGGGCCTATTCCCTTCAGTCCCTTAAACTAGCACTTCAGCTAGAAACATATTGTCATGATTTGGGAATGTTAATGAGGTAATATGTTTACAGCGGTTATCAGTGAGCCTGGCATGGGGGGCATCTTTAGTCTGCACAGAGACCTGGGAATGAAGACGGAAAGCAGAACATGAAAATAGCAGGGGATCTCCAGGGGCGCCTGGGTGGCTCAGTTGGTTAAGCACCGGGCTCTTGATTTCGGGTCAGGTCACGATCTCACGGTATGTGAGATGGTGCCCGGCCTCAGGCTCCGTTGGTCAGAATACGGAACATGAAAATATTAGAGGCGCTCCAAAGTTGGTCACTAGCCATCTTGAGAAATCATCCTTTCTCAGAGCAGATGTGGCCACAATAACCCATAAGTGTCCCAGCCAAGTCACGCTCAGGGGAATGGATTTCCCTAACTGGTAAAACAACTTTAAATCTAACTTCCATCCAACTTTCCATGCATATGTATCATTTCACTCCCTCTGTAATGTGATCATCTAGTGGAAAAGTTTCTTCCAAATTTGCTCTTATCTGCGTTTACATAAAGCTGGCTTTTAATCAGTTCGTGTTCCTTAAATAATCAGCTAAGATTTCATGCTCTAAAAACTAGTAATAAGAACATTCGTTTAATCTAAAACCCTCACATCATGAATGATATATTTGGAACATTCACTGCTATGGCCAAAGCCCTTCTGTCATTTCATCTCACCAGTATGGGAACAGTTAGAACTCTTGGGTGTTGCGGCTTTCCAACCTGGGATCCCACCATTAATGGGTCCGGGAAACAGAAAACATGGTTTATCAGCATCTTTTGCTGATAATTTAAATCACAAGGGACTGCATTTTTTTCCCTCTTCTTTTGGCCAATTTACTGTGGGAGAATAATTAATTCCTCAAATAAAGATCCTTAAATGACTTTCATTTTATAATTCAGATGGTTTAATTAGATTCCTGTTACCTCCTGACTATTTCCTGCCAGAACTTATGGTTAATGACCTAAATATCTTAAACCAAACATTTATAACATTTATATTTTTGAAATGAAGGGTCACAGTAATATTGCCCAAATGACATTTTCAACTAAGAACATAGTTATGAAAATAGAAGTATCATGTTATTCATCCATCCATCCATCCATCCGCTCATCCATTCATCCATCTCTCAAAAATCACTGTCGGGGCAGTTCGTTACTCCACATGCTAAGCTACGTCTTCAGGATTTCAGATGTTAGCAGTGAAAATAAACAGAGGCGGTCCAAAGGAGACATGTAGGATTATACACCCATACCAACTACGGGTCATGGGAGTTTACATGCAGCAGGAAGTAACCAGAAATTACACAAGCATCTAGTAACTAAAGGCAGTGTGGTCAGTCCCACGGGCCACTCAGCGTGAGATTCTGCGTGAGATTCTGCGTCGGACCGACTAGTCTCATCCTAAGGGTGCCGGCCTCGCAACCACAGCACCAGACGAGGGATGCACTCAATGCTCTAGTTGCCTTGAGCAACCAATTCTGGCTAAATTACCCATGCCTTCATGCTATAATGTCACTACTGATACAAAACAAAATGAAAACTCAAATGCAATCTTAGCTACTCGAAGAAAAGTTTCAAGTCTTGATCAGAGAAAATAAAAAGATCCACTAGTTGAAAAAGTTGTCAAAATATTGGGTATTTGTCCTTATTTTTTTTCTTAATACAGTTAAAAGTTTTTGTGCCCCAGTTTTATAAATGTTCAAAATATATGCACAGGGTCCCTACAGTAATCCTAATGAAAAGAGTAAAGTGCTAGGAGGGCCTGTCCAGGACATGTGGCCACAATTGATGGCCGCTTTCATACCAAGACCTGCTTTCATTCCAAGACCCAAGGCCTGGGTGGGTTCTCTGTCCTCCATCATTGTTCTATTGCTTTTCCTCTCAAAGCTGGGAGCGGTATTACCAAGAAGCCCCCCAGTGTCCCAGCGAAAGAGATGCATTTCCAATCTGAGGATAAAAGCCTTGTCGTTTCCTGCTAGAATCACCATCCTAGTTCAGTAATATAAATATACAGTGGCTTTAATATGATCTTTCCCAACTAAACTATCACAAAAGTGAACATTCTGTCTAAATGAAGCGACAACATCATAAGACAATCATTTGTCTATGGCCGCTGTTTGATAGATTCATTTCTAAGATTTATAACTTTGTCTCTCAGATCTTAATTTAATGACTTAGTGATTTCTTAGGGGCTATAATTAAATCTACTTATTACTGACAATACCACTGATGGAGTACATTCTCTCTCTCTCTCTCTCTCTCTCTCTCTTTCTTTCTTTTTAACCACAGCCAAAAAACATTTCTTGCATCTACTTTTTTGTTGGTGTTATTGTCTATAACCTAAGTTTTCGGCCACAATTCTGCTACTTTATGGCCCACTTCTCATGAGTTTCTCTCTAATTCCATCTCTGTGACAGTGTGGACAAGAGAAGATCAAGCCTATTTGAGCAGGGATCAAGAGAATATTAACACTTTGTTGGGGCGCCTGGGCGGTTCAGTCAATTAAGTGACCATCTCTTGGTTTCGGCTCAGGTCATGATCTCACAGCGTGTGACTTCGAGCCCCACATAGGGCTGTGTGCTGACAGTGTGGAGCCTGCTTCGGATTCTCTCTCTCTCTCCCTGCCTGTCCCCCACTCACTCTCTCTGTCTCTTTCAAAATAAATAAATTGATTTAAAAAATTAAAAAAAAAAAAAGACATTCCAAGGACAGAGTCTTTGCCACAAGGCTGGACAGCAAAATCCCTGTGTTTCTCCTGCTTCCTAAACCTGGCCTTGATCTTGGCCACTAGGTCTAATGTGGCTATTTTCCCACAAACGAGGACTTCAGTGGGATTAAATATTCAAGATGTTGAAACCAAACTTACAAGGTAAACTTAAACATTTCTAGACTCGAATGTACTTAACACATGGCAATGATATAAAACTGTTTATTAATCTGGAAGTTTCCTATAAAAAATAACTGTCCAAATCAATGTTTGAAGACTAAACAGCACTGTGGATTTTCATCTATTTAAATATGATGAGAAAATTATTCTGCTGTAAATTCCTAAAATATAAAATGCTGATTGGATCGTGGAGTGGGTAAACTCCCAAATCCGTATTTCTAACCACAAGTATTTCTAACCACAAGTATCCTAATGCATGCTGCATATCCATTTCCTAGTTTTTAGCCGTACAAACCTTTCCCCTTTTTTGACACTATATAAAATATAAAGACTTTTATGGGGCGTAAATATATTTTATATGAAAATATAAAAACTCATGATGGGAGGTCACTTATTTGGAAGCTACTTGAAAGTTATCTGAACCAACAAGTGCAGTTACAACTGTCTCATTCTAGAAGGTTGCTTCTTTAATAACGAGTGTTTCTTATTCAAAGCCATCTTTCATGCCTATGGAGAATGCCCCAGTTAAAATATTTAGAATTCTGTACTGTGGATAACTTTAAAATTCATTTTTCTATTCTAGGAGACATTGCAAAATTTAAGCAAGAATATCGACTTCTCTGTGCTTCAATTTCTATTCATTTAGGCAAAAAATTCTATAGGTTGGCAGAATAGAAATGTCTGCTCTCCCTAAACATGACTAAAGTATCTCTAAGTTGCTGAATTTTCTTACAAATATAAGTACACAGAAAAAGAAAATAAGTGATCCGTTAGGGTAAATGTAGACATCTGAGTTTTCTCTTTTACTGCGACAGGAATAACTTTAGTTTTTTTCTTTTTGAGCATTCCTCAGTATTAAAGGTTAGTTGGCTTTACTGCTCGATGAAATGTCCTGATCCACGTTTCGACAGAACATGTGAGGCAGGGGAGAGAGATGTGAGGCTTGTCCACACACATGGACAGGCAAGAATGACATCAGCAGGTGGAAGCCGAAATATTATCGTGATTAAGATAGAGCTACAGATATAATATCTATAATTCCATGAAACTGCAACCAAATTAGTACGCAAGGGGATTCTAGTGCAAGAGATTTTATACAGTGATTGGAACTGCCCACCCAGGACCCGGAATCATCAGTGTTAATTGCATTTCTGTGGTTCCACGTTACCCGAAGTTAAAAGCCAAAGTCCCCAGCTTTCCAGGTACTCAGAAACTCAGGCCAACCGCCTTGTCCCAACCCCCCGGCCCTGTGATCTGTCTTGAGGACCCAGCAGCATACGCTGTGGCTTCAGGCCCCTACGCCTTTGCTGCTGCTGCCTTCCCTGTAAGATGCTATTCTCCTAAATTTACCTGAAAATACTACTCTCTCCTCGGTGCGACCGCTACACTCTACCTTGGAAAGTAACGGACGAAGGGCGCAGAACACAATGACCTGTGTGTCAGCACAGGGGGCTCTCTAATAGACTGTGAGATTTGTGAAGAGGGGGCTACCTATTTCTCGTTTTCCCCTTCCTCGCCCCGCAAGGACACCTGTCATTTGTCACACACGGGTGCTCAGCCAGCATCAGACCTCCCAGCACCCCCTCAGTCAAACATGGCACTAACGGGCTCTACACATCAGGAAACAGGACAGTACCTGGGATTCTTGTTGATAACTTTTCCTCACTGGTGTCCAAAATCTTTAGAAATACTGGTGAACCTTCCAACCAATCAATAACATACAGACAGGTAATGATCGAGCGGCTATGGTTCCAGTGAGACAGGGGCCAGGAGCCCACCCAGCCAAGCACCCCTACCCCATCACCACCTGCTGGGGCTCAGTACGGTGCCATTTGCCAAACACAGCAATGAGTGAATGTCACCCTCCATCTAATGACCAGTCATTAACTCATAGTGTCTGACCTTCGAGACACAAGTAAGAGAGCCGGCAAGAATACTTGGGATTAATTATTTCTATCCCTGACCTTACAACTTTTAATCTTTTTGCCTTGTTACACCGAATCGCCTGTGATCTCCAGTAGAATAGTGAACGCTGGCAGGGCTGACAGGAGTTCTTAGCTTTTTCTTGACTTTAATGGAAAAGCTTCTAATCTCTCACCACATAGTATGATGATATTTGCTATAACATTTTAATAGGTATTCTTCAGGTTATGGTTCTCCTGGAAGGTTAAAGCAGCTCTCATCCACGCTGTGTTGACTTTTATTTTAACTATTATGAGTGAATGCTGGATTTCATCAAACATTTCTTCTGCATCTAGAGAAATGGTTGTAACATTGTCCGTTAATCTTCATAACATAAAATGTCTTATTTACCTGATTCCCCACTTGATCACTGTCATATCCTGAAGACGCACATATGCGTATAAGTGAAATGTAAATATTTACACAGGTATAATTTATATTTATACTTAAAGCCTGATGAACTGACATTGGACAAGAAGGTACAGTAGGCAGGTCACACAAAGGAAGATCCTGGCCGAGGGGGTGGGTGAGGGCTGAAATTCCACCCACATCCTCTCCTAAGCCATGAGCTTTGGCCCAGAGCCGTCTATACTTAGAGGAAGAGGCATGGTTCTTTCCATAAAAACGTACTGGCTGCCGGCCAAAACCTGGGCTGTGGCGCCGTGACCCCCAGAAGGGGAAACGTGCTCAGATTCACACAAAGGCACCTTCCAAGTGAGTGGCGATCCTGGCTCTCAACCATTTCGTTCTTTTTTTTCCTTTTCTTAACATTTACTCGTTTTTGAGACACAGAGAGACACAGAGCGTGGGTGGGGGAAGGGCAGAGAGACAGGGAGACACAGGATCCGAAGCAGGCTCCAGGCTCCGAGCTGCCAGCACACAGCCCGACGTGGGGCTCAAACTCAGGGACCGGGAGATCATGACCTGACCTGAGGTCGGATGCTTAACTGACTGAGCCACCCACGCTCTCAACCATTTCTAATCCTCAGAGCCGACACCATTTACCAAGCAGCTCAACCACTGGACGGGTCAGCCTGAGAGAAGTCGGGACAGAAGTCCTTGCTTTGAAACGGCCATGTGTCTCTGTCTACGCTCAGACTCCCCGCTATGTGCGAGCTGGCACCACTAGCTATGTAACCTCCAATGCCTCCTCTCAGAGGGGGGGCCCTGAGAAAGGGTGCCCAAATGTTTAAGTGAGGGTAAGAGACACGAATAAGATATTTAAGAAATGACTCTTTTCTGCATGCACACCAACGAATATGAGGACAGTTTCGGGCCTCTTGAGAGATCGCGTCGTCTCTGCTTACTGGTACCAAACGTAACGGCTCTCCCTTGACCTGAAGGCCGCCAATGCATTTCACATCATTCACTGGGCAGCTGCTCTGCACCGGGCACTGAGAAGGTGCTGAGGATACAGCGGAGAGCCACAGAGACGGGCCATCTGCAAGCGGGAGCCTGGAATCTCGCAGTGCCCTCCACAATGCAGCCCCGTGTCAGCCGGTGGACAGACCCCAGTCAACAAGCATCAGCCTGCTCTTCTTTACCTGCAGGCTCGCCAGTGATTTCGTCCTGAGATCCTTACAGGATGTGACTTACAATTAAAAGCCATGCCCAGCCACCCGTTGGGATGAGCACTGGGTGCTCAATGTGACAATACATTTCATATATACATACACACACACACACACACACACACACACACACACACACACACGCCAAGCAAACATCTCTCCTTCCCTGAAATGCAAATAAAATGCCAGCAAAGTGCCAGGATTATAAAACTTTCTTTTGTAACACTACGTCTTGCTATAAATATTTATGCGGAAAGCTTGTCTTTTTTAACGTGAGTACTTATGCTGGAGATTAATTCAGATTCCTTGCAAACAAATGAGGCAAATGCAGTACATTTACAGTAAACTCGCAGCTGTACTTGGTGGGGCCTCCCTATGCAAATGTCAGCATAAAAGCAACAAACAGGGGGGTTACGTATTTTGCTAAGGAACGAGCAGAAATGTCTGCAGGGAAAAAAGTTACAACTTCCATTAGTTACCTTTTTTTTTTTTTGCAAAGACTCAGGGAATAGGTACAAGTAAAACGGCAGAATTTTTAAAAATTAACAATTTGCATCAAGATGAAATAGGTTTCACTTGACCAGGCTCCTCTCATTATGCAGTGGCTTATGGGGCACATCTAAGAACAATGTGCTCTATGAGTGCCCAGGGTGGCAAGACAGTGGGAGCCCAGAAGCCTGAGAAGATAATATAAAATATGTGCACCCAAGTAAAAGCCTTCCAAACTCCTTCACGAAGTCACACACATGGAATCACCATCTCGGGAACATCCTCAGAAACTGTGGGTTAGACCACACTCAGATATCACCTCACGCCAGTCAGAGTGGCCAAAATGAACAAATCAGGAGACTATAGATGCTGGAGAGGCTGTGGAGAAATGGGAACCCTCTTGCACTGTTGGTGGGAATGCAAACTGGTGCAGCCGCTCCGGAAAACAGTGTGGAGGTTCCTCAGAAAATTAAAAATAGACCTACCCTATGACCCAGCAATAGCACTGCTAGGAACTGACCCAAGGGATACAGGAGTACTGATGCATAGGGGCACCTGTACCCCAATGTTTACAGCAGCACTCTCAACAACAGCCAAATTATGGAAAGAGCCTAAATGTCCATCAACTGATGAATGGATAGAGAAATTGTGGTTTATATACACAATGGAGTACTACGTGGCAATGAGAAAGAACGAAATATGGCCCTTTGTAGCAACGTGGATGGAACTGGAGAGTGTGATGCTAAGTGAAATAAGCCATACAGAGAAAGACAGACACCATATGTTTTCACTCTTATGTGGATCCTGAGAAACTTAACAGAAACCCATGGGGGAGGGGAAGGAAAAAAAAAAGAGGTTAGAGGGGAAGAGAGCCAAAGCATAAGAGACTCTTAAAAACTGAGAACAAACTGAGGATTGATGGGGGGTGGGAGGGAGGGGAGGGTGGGTGATGGGTATTGAGGAGGGCACCTTTTGGAATGAGCACTGGGTGTTGTATGGAAACCAATTTGACAATAAATTTCATATATTGAAAAAAAAAGAAATTGTGATTTAGAAAATATAAGATCAAGCCCCATGGGCCAGAAATATTTCCACTAGCAGCTTACTGGATGGCAGGCAAAATGAGTCATCTGTTTCCATGAGATTCAAGTGGCAAAGGTGTTGGGTCCACAGGCAAATCTCTATCCTGTAGTGTAAACACTGAGGGCTCCTCAGTGGACATGGTGGGGGGCACTCTCCTAGTCCTCTGGACCAGAGGCAAGCCACCCTCATATCACCCCCCAGCGCCCCCCTTCCCCCGAAAACACCAGATGCTCAGCCAATGCAGAGCCAGATTCTCTTGTTGGAGGAAACCGCTGGGGACCCTATTTGTACTCAAAGTCCCCTTGAACCCCAGTCTTCCTAAGTCTTAGTAACACTCAAATGACTTCTGCTAAAACAGTGATGTGGGGCTTTTCCCAGAGAAAGCCATCCCATATACAGAGGACTTATTGGTTCCTTCCATTCTCTGGACACCTGTAGCTTGGATTCATCTCTGGCACTTCCTAACTGAAGTCAATGCCATTTGGTTGCTAGCCTCTTTCTCCTCTCAGGCTGAGAGCTCTTGGGTTCCAGGACAGCAATGTACCCAGATTCACACTTCACCCAGCCCGCATCCCAAGTGCTGGCTCAAACCCAGTCACGCGAGACTTGTTTGTTAAGGGGACAGAGCTGGACCAGACTTGGGTTGGCGTGTATGAAGTGCACCGAGGGAAATCAGACAACATCTGATTAGCGGGAAGGTTGATGGTCTGGAAAGGACCTAGGGTCACTACTACATCGAATTCCTATTTACAGAAGGGAGCTCAAATATTGGAATCTGTGCCACTTTAGGAAATTCAGATTTTCTTTTCTAATTAGTTGCTCTGCATTAGTTATATGTACTCACGTCTTGCCTGTGGGGATCTGATAAGGTCTTGGAAGGTCACTGCCAAGTATAATCTAATATCAAAACCAATTTTAATGAACTTCATACACTATTACTGCAGGCAAACTGGTTTTCAGTGCTCAACTTGACTCATTTAGAGCAGCCTTGTAAAGCTAATTAGAAAGAATTTGAAATAATTTAAGAATAAGAACAAGAAGTAAAATGTTCATAAGCAAACATCATGGGAGGAAAAATTAAATGTGAAATAAAGGCAGTCCCACTGAGCTGTGAAGAATCTCTATGAAAGCGAAGACCAGCCACAAAATATGTTCTGCTGTAAACGACCGAGGGGAAACCACAGAGCAGACAAGGGCGATCAGATCCACAAGAATAATTACTTCATTTGAAAAGACGTTGACAACATTTCCCCAAGTTGCCACCACCTTAAAAAAAATTAATACACGAATTTAATAACTAGCTTTATCTACCCCCTTATCCTACACTCTGCTAGATACTGAGGATACAATCATGAATAAAACACGTATCATGCCTGACTTTAAAATCTTAAAATATCCTCTTTTTTGGTGTTAGTTCGTTTAAAAACAAATTAGTTCATCTCATATTAGTGGGATGGGACTTTCCTCTTCGAAATAAGACTAAACCCAAGTTTATATAACATATTTTGGGGCAATACTGACCTTAAATTTAAACTTTTAGGTTGAGGAACAAGCATCTACTAAGGTTGAACCAATGGCTGTGGGACAAGAATGTACTTCAGGATAAGGACCACACACGAACGTGCCCTCACATATTTGCATCCATAACATTATGCATGCATTACAATTAGACAGCTTCTATCTTTCAGATGGTAAAACCAACATGACATTCTTTTTCACTGCAAGGAAACATAATTGGAAACGTGATGTAGCTGAAATGTCTGAGGTGACTGATGGAGTTGTGCTGTGGAAATACCAACCCACGAAAGTCAGTCCATCTCCAAGCTAAGCTCCCACTCCATGTCAACCTGGCCAGATCCCGGCCACCCCTTGTGGGGCCCTTGAACCATCCTCTTGCCTCCTCTTGACCCTTTGGTTCTTCGTCATTGTTCCATTGCCATGTCTGACTTGGTCCTTATGTTCCAGCCATGGGATTTATATTCTTCTTCCTGGGCTAGGAAGTCAGCTCTTGGAGGTTAGGAATTTTATTGCACATATCTGCGTATCTTCCCTAGTACCCAACACGCTTCTTCACAAACAGTAGGTAATCTTTTTTGCCAGTCCGATCTACAGATGAAAAGCTCCGAAAGTTCTACAAAGGATAGGATGGCGGACACGAATCGGTGACTGAAGTCGCTGAGAGTGTTCTTTTCTGCCACGTGTAAAACTATTTAGAAATTAACAATATCACAGCAGATTACACCAAGCATTAGAGAAATTAATTATCAAAGGAGACTCATGGAACAGGCACAGATGGCAAGGCCTTATCACTAAAAGCCATGAGCAGTTTCGAGATAAGAGAGAGAAATCAATTAAAGAAGCCTCATAACGGAAACTGCCTGGCAAACATCAGAGGGTTCCTCTTGATGTCTGGATCCCATCTGCTTGCCCTGCTATTTTTGTCTCTTCCTCCTTTGAGAGGCTATGGTTTCACAGACGCAGAGCTTGGATAATTTCATAAGGTAGATCCCCCAGCTTCCTTCTCTCCGCCATTGCCATTTCGTCCTCCCATACCATGACCCTGGAGTTCCTTCGAAGACTACTTCCGAATAGTCTCAAATGGGGCCAATATCCCGGGACCAGGATAGAGTGGGAACAGATGTGGGAAATGTTTCATATCATGACAGAAGCACGACGCCAAATGGCAGTGTGTGGGATGTTACTTTCTCACGCAGCACGGCTTAGAAAATAATGCAAGAATGCGACACGGTACAAGCCAGTTCTATCAGAGCAAAACATTTAAGCCCCCCCCCCACCCCCGACAACTTAAAAACTTTTTTCTAAATTGTATTTTAGAGCAAGAGAGTGCACAAGTCGGGGAGGGAGGCAGAGGGCCAGAGAGAGAATCCCACGCAAGCTCCAGGCTGAGCCTGGAGCCTCACCTGGGACTCGATCTCACGACCCTGGCATCATAACCTGAGCCAGCATCAAAAGTCAGACGCTCAGCTGACTGAGTCACCCAGGCGTCCCTTTCCTGACAACTTCTGAAGGCTCCCACACATGTCCTGGTATTTCTATTTAAAATTGTTCAAGAAAAAATTTAAAAGTTCACAGGAGCCCCTGACAGTCTTCCTTGTAGTCACATACAAGGGTTCTGACGTGGGATCTAGTCCTTCAACATTTTAGGATGGCCAAAGGGACAACACTTGGGGAGGAAGGATCCCATGGCATCTGTGAAAAAGTCAATGCTTTCAAACCATTTCTTCATGTTCCAATGCCTATTGCTTCCTTCCCTCACTTACTTAATTACAAGTCGCTTTGAAAATTATTATGTATGTGAATTGTTTTAACAGCCAAAATTATACATTTAATAATTCCATGGAGGGCGCTCAGATACAAGTGATGCAAAAGTGGGAAATGCAAATCTGAGGCAAAACACGAATTAAAACGTATTGTTGATATAATTAAACACGTACGTTACTTCTCCAAAAGGAAGGGCTGCCTGCTGTGAGCCAGACCAAACGACAAGGCCAGTGTGATCAAAACTCAGTTTAAAATCCTCTGGCTGCATTTGTGGGCCTCTGACTACTCCTGCAACACACCCCCTCCCTGCTAGTGGAAACGGGAATCAAAATACACTGTGAACAACTGCGTCCACAAACAAGAATAAGGCAACGAGCAAACTGGTACGGAGCCCACTTGGGGTTAAGCTTCACAAGTGAAGCCTTATTCCGAAGCTTTGACCAGGGACTGCGATTCCCTTATTCACCCTGCTATCCCCAGAAGCCATCACTGGGTAGAAGTTTAATACTCATTAAATCCCGGTGGAATGAAAATGGGTAGGGGCATCTGGGTGGCTCAGTCAGTTAAGCATCTGACTCTTCATTTCAGCTCAGGCCATGATCTCACGGTTTCTGAGTTGGGGCCCTGTGTTAGGCTCTGTGCTGACAGCGTGGAGTCTGCTTGGGATTCTCTCCCTCTCTCTCCCCCGCCCCCTCAAAATAAATAAATAAACTGGAAAAAAAAAAAAAAAGAAAAGAAAATGGGTAAAAAACTCAAGCTGCTTACATTCTAATTACATCAGTGTGAGTTGGAGAAAACATCTATTAAGACCGTGACGTATGCGGGTCTTGCCAACCTGAGTAAACCCAAAGAAGAACGCACGGCAAGAGACACAATCAATTAAGTAAATGGCGAAAGCCTTTGAGCAAAGGAATTTCTCCCCAGGTTTTTGTTAGCTTGTTCATGAACTTGATTTTAGAGCCTTTTAGAAATGAGTCAGCTGAGGCAGTATGTCCACCTGTAAAGTGGAACCTGCAACGGGCCGGATCCCTGCTTCTCTCCAGTTCTTCCGTAAGTCAGCTGAGTAGACCCACAGGCTCAGATTGGGATGGTGGGGTGGACAGAATGTTCTACTCGTGCCGCCACAGAAACACAGCCCCGGAAACACAGCCCCGGCCTGTGCAGTAAGGTCTGCACTGAAATACAAACTTTCCAAAGTGGAGGCAGACGGAAGTATCCAAAGATGCAAATAAATGCAAGAGTCCATCCCCAATGCTACCAAATCTGCACCCCCCCGCCCACACTGGCCAGGAAGCCCTCAGCGCCCAATCAGAGGGACAGCATCAGAGCACACCATTTAGAGGCCAATTTGGCTGGACAATGCAGTTAGTTGCTTTTTTTTTTTTTTTTTTCAATGTTTATTTATTTTTGGGACAGAGAGAGACAGAGCATGAACGGGGGAGGGGCAGAGAGAGAGGAGGGAGACACAGAATCGGAAACAGGCTCCGGGCTCTGAGCCATCAGCCCAGAGCCCGACGCGGGGCTTGAACTCCCGGACCGCGAGATGGTGACCTGGCTGAAGTCGGACGCTTAACCGACTGTGCCACCCAGGCGCCCCAGGTAGTTGCTTTTTAAAAACCACGAACAAGCGATGCTTGCTCATTTTCCAAGAGAACATTCTCTTCAATTGCAGGACAAACGCTTAATGCAAGTAGACGCAGACAAGGTGAGCTACAGAAATTGACCGCATGGAAGGACACCACACTGACTCATCGACCCCGGAAGCTTTCTCTCTGGATAATCCATGATTAGCCCGAAAGCATCAGCAGGGCTATAGTCAAAGACTGGAGATGCATTTGGAAAGGATGCATCAAACAGCTCACTGTTTCAGAGGAACTTCTATTAAGACTTTATGTTATATAGTCACATCTAAATTTTTTTTTTAATGCTTATTTATTTTTGAGAGCGAGAGACAGAGAGAGAGAGAGACAGACAGACAGAGCTCGAGTGGGGGAGGGCCAGAGACAGAGGGAGACACAGAATCCGAAGCAGGCTCCAGGCTCTGAGCTGTCAGCACAGAGCCCGACACGGGGTTCCAACCCATGAACTGAGAGATCGTGACCTGAGCTGAAGTCAGACATTTAACCCACTGAGCGACCCAGGCGTCTCTACAGTCACATTTAATTACTCGTTTGGTAGCAGTTACAAATCTGGCATCATTTACAATGGAGACCTGGCTTTCCTATAGCTGAGAATTGCTACGCCTTTTAATGTCTGTTTGTTCTGGATGGAGAGCGTATTCACACAGACATACAAAAGACCTTTGGACCCATGGCCATTTAATGGAAATTCTTAGGACTGGGACCAGGACGTTGTTTCCATATGTAAACTAAGTATCTTAATGTCAGGCATTGGAAAATCTTTATCACGGAATTCACTGGCAAACTGTAAAGAAAAAAAAAATATGTATGGGTGTGTCTCCTTTATCTAAATCCCTTCTACAGCAGTAAATCTCTATTCCTAAAGCTTCTCCTTCCAATTAACTTTGCAATCACTGCATTTGAATTATTATAGGCGGAGACAAACCCGATTTTTTTGGAAAGTCAAAGAAATCTGTGCAACAGACTCTCCCAACACTATAAATAAAACATTTTTGTAAAATACTCCAGATCTCCATACCAATTGCCATTTCCAGGGGTTGTAGATGATAATTTATACGTCCTAGAAACAGACTTGATGGATTAATTCCTATAATCCATCATTTTTCTTTTCTCCCCATCTGCATCATGCACCATTCTTAAACTCGATCACTGAACTTTCAGTGCTAAATTTCAGAAAACTTACACTTCTGTGGCCACCCGCCAAACCACCTGATTTTGTGTACTGATACCAACTTCGTCAAAATGCTCAACTCTCTTGGAACAAAATATGGCATTTTTGCTCTGACAATCTTTCATATTTGCAAGCCTTTCTCAGAGCTATCTCATAACAAAAGAAAGCAATTTTTGCATTCCCATGCTAATGAAGGTGTAATATCAAATTTCAGCTAGGGAGATCAATCATTTCTCTGGGGAAGGATGTTTGGAAATACAAGTGAATGCATTTTAGGAGCACAGTGCAATACAAGATTTCATGCTGTGACCTTCTTCTTGAAGAAGGTCAAGGTCCTTTGTTGAGCCTTTGTGGATCACATGAACATTTTAGATTTTTGAGAGAGAGAGAGAGAGAAAGAGAGAGAGAGAGAGAGAAAGAGGGAGAGCACGAGTGGGGGAGAGGCAGAGAGAGAGAGACACAGAATCAAAAGCAGGTTCCAGGTTCTGATCTGTCAGCACAGAGCCCGATGTGGGGCTTGAACTCACGAACCGTGAGATCATGACCTGAGCTGAAGTCGGACACTGAACTGACTGAGCCACCCAGGCACTCTGAGCATGCCTGTTAATATTGTGAAGCGCTCTTAAGAACAGGATAAGAAGGAGGAAGCCTCCCTCCCTCTCCATCCTTGAGGATCTGGGATTTGAGGGGCTTCCCAGGAGGAGGAGGAGGAGAGGCGGGAGCAGGCACACCAGTTAAGATGATTTTGACTCAAACCAGCTAAAGTCATGGGGCACTTGGATCTCACATATCAGACAGCCCCCAGCAAGGGGGTGGCGGGGGGGGGGGGGCAAGGCAGACGGGCACACTGGTGCCCCCAGCTCTGCCTCTCTGCCACACTACTGCAGTCCCTCTGCCCCGACCTGGTGACCCCCCTCTGGCTGCCAGCAACTGGGGAGAAACCTTCCACCTCCTCCCACACGAGTCTCCAGAGGAGGAAAGGAGCCTCCCTTCCTGCTCTTGTATTGACGGAATACAGAGACCTTTCCCAGGACCCCCTACCAGCTTTCCCCAAGGGAAGAACTGGTCCACATGATGGGAACCACTGAGCTAGACAAAAAAACACCTGCTGGGAAACAAAGTGGAATCTGCCCCATCAGTAGCATCCACAGCCATCTGAGGTCTGGAAAGTTCCAGAGTCCACAGGACCCTGGAAGGCAGGGCTGAACCCCAATTAGTGGGCAGCAACATCCGAATTCCCGTGCCCGCTAGCCTGGTATGCTCAGGATTTGGTTTCACAAAGTCAGCCGCAGCAGGTACTTTTGGGGCCCACATTGTAGCCCCCACTCCATGATCCCAGCTGCAGGCATGGTGGCGGCATCCACCGAGGGCACGGCCTCACTTCCCGTGACTTTCTTTCCCCATTAAGGTCTTCTCGGAGGTCTCCGGGGACTACCGGGCTTGGGGGTGTGCAGCCCGGATCATCTCTCTGCCAAGGGGAGCTCAGGAGCCCTGCCGCTTCTGAGAGCCATTGTGCAGTCTTCTCAGCCATCCTGGAGGGACTCCGCCCCGCTCTTCTCAGCAGCGACCTTGAAAACAAACCCTCATACGGCTTTTCTCTTCTTCCCTCTAAGCCCCCCTCCTTCATCTCACGTGTTGCTGTAGACTCATCTCTAGAATAAACTGTGTGATCGAGCTCTATTTTAAACAGAGCTCAGGCTTGCCCCCCTCAGCTCCCACCTCCATGGTGCGGAACACAAATCAAAGTGACTGGTGGCAGTCACCCCACGTATTTCAGAGGCTTTGAAGAACTTTGTCGTTTTCATGCACTCAGGTCAGGGCTCGGGGTGCCCTGCAGTCCCACATTTGGCACCCAGGCTTTGCACTGTCCTTCTACAGGGGCACTACTCACATTTTTAGATGATCTTTAACACCCCCTTAAAATTATGCAATATACAACCTGCACAACTGTATACAGTGGTTTTGGAGGGTAGGTATTGGAGCGTGCACCTCCCCCAAGCATCTGGATATCTAGTCCTCCCCTAAGAGTCTAGTCCCTCTGGACTATATGCACTCTCAAGAAGCCACCAAGGGTCATCTGTTGTTTTCAGTAAGTGATAGAGGAGGGCTTCTTTGAGCTTTAGCTTGAATGATTCACTTTATCAAATTCAGTCGGGCAAAACAGACTTCTATAAGCACATGGGTGTTTATGGTAACATCAGGAAAACTGCTTTTAAACTTTACCCTTCCAGATTATTTTTCAAATATCAGATAAGGCTACAGAATGCCGCTGGGACACATGCAGGTCATTGATACGAAAGCCTGGCCGGGAATCTGGCCGCCTCTCGTAGGAGCTGGGCCATCACGTCCCTTGGTGTCTGTCATATCTCCATACCTATAAAATGGTTATTCTAACAATCACGCCACATCTCTGGTTCACTGGCAGGAGTAAATAATAAAATCCCTAAGAAGTTGTTCAAACAATGCCTGGCCTGTAGAAATGATCACGTCATGACAAGGATGACGAGGATAGGAAATACCATTTTTCTTTATCAAAGTTCTATATGCTTTCCGTTGAGCTGAAATCAACTATTTTACTTAATTTTATCGATTAAATTTTATATAAGAAAATTGTTTTTTTTAGAAGTATAAAATGGCATTTTCATAAACAATGGGCAAAACTAGGTGTATGTGCACGAGTTGCATATAGTTGTACATAAAACCGGTTGATATAACTAGCTAAAACTCGTGGTATCCCTTAGACGGGCCAACGGGCTTGGGGAAGGAAGCAAAGATTCCAGACTCCTCAATAAGCAGCCCACGCAGGGAGCCCAGGCGCGAGGTTGTAGGATACAGTCAGCGTCAGCAAATAAACGTGCGGGAATGGATCTCGGCCCAAAGTGAAGGAACCCCTTAACACACATAACACTGTAAACTGGCAACGTCCGAACACCTGCAGACTCATCCACACGGGGAGTACACAGCACACAGGGGCCAAAACCAAGGAAAAATGACGGAACGAGGGGAAAACCTCTCATGCACCTCCTCATAAAAACGTGCCTGTCTTCCACGGCAGAATCCGCATAACCACCGTTCAGAAATGGGGACACACTAAACACGAGCCCAAAGGACACTAACAAGCACCAACCAGCAAGAAGAAACTTAAAACTACTCATGCCTGTTCACAAGTTAGTTTCCTCTGCTTTACGTTTCTTGTCGGTTGTAGGCAGAGAGGACATGCGAGCAGTCCATTCGAACAGAAGCAGGTGCCCTTGCAAGGAGGTGCTGATTCTCGTGAAGATGTTCTAGTACTAAAAAACAAACAGGGCACTAGAGGGAATTTTATTAATTTAGGAGGAAAGGAGAGGAGTCTTTCCAACAAGTCTGTTTCAATCTACCTCGTTTTCTGGGTCGGGGGCTGAAATAAGCTTCTGCCAATTAATCTCACAGTTCTTGACCCAGGGTTTTCTGGGGAGGCCACAGCAACCGGACCTTTCCAGCACCTTAGTGCTGAGACGACCTGGACTGGGGTCTTTGCTTGGCCAAAGGCAGGGCTTCTGGTACGTAAATCGTTTTATCGGGGCCCCATGTTCTCATTTGGAAAATCACCAAAGTGTGAGATGACAGTTTTCAAAAACAGTTTCCTAACTCCTGTGTGCCACACAAAACTGAGGTATGACTGCCGTTATTTTCCTAGATCACAACCTATTTAAACTTCCAATTGCCAGGTTTCACCTGCTCCTTAATTTATCTATAGTGCCATTATTTGGCACAAACATTTCCAATATGTTCTATCAACTTTGATTAACCTTCACAGAATCCCTTTGACAGGGTGTATTGATCTTCATGCCTCTCTTCTTGACCTTCAGGGTCCTCCTTCGGCCGGCTCTTTTGTATCTAGGAAATACATGCTCTCCTCTGCTCCCTGCGGAGAGCATAAATCACAGCTTTTGGTCCATTGTTTTACACTTTCTATGATATTTCGGTAATAAATACAGCGCTGGCAGGCGCTAAGTCTGCTCCCGTCTTTGAATTATCTTTGTTGCACCTGACCCCGTCTTCAGCTCTAATCTTTCACACCTCTGCTAAAACCTTTGAGGAAATTTTGAGTTACATTAACTTGAGAAGCAATTCTATTCATAGGACATAACGTCGCATGTCTTTCTTCCTTCCGTGTGTTGTAATCTTCGGCCCCAGCATAGAATTAAGACGTGCGTTAGATGTTTAGCTTCAGGTAACGGCCATGGTCATCGGAATCTCCCATGGATGCTCTCACGGTTGGGTGAGAGAACCTGATCACAGCGGATCAACAGAGACGGATACAACAGACACGTAAGGACAAAATGTCCTCTTTCTTTGAAGATAGGCTTTGTACTAAATAAAAGTAAAGAAAAACAAGGTCCTATCATTTATCGTCTAACACCCGGCAAAGAAATCAGGCACAAGGAGTCCTGTCGTTCTGTGTGTGTCAGCGGGCCCGTTCTCAAATGCTGCTACAGGAACCCACCAGCCACGCGCTACTGGCCAAGTTCACTCATCTTTCTCAAGTTGAGTCACCCACCTCCAAGTGAGGTAATAACGAAAACTGCCCCGCAGGAATACAGGGAGAATACACACAATACATTTTCATCGCTCTTAGTGTCGTTTATGGCATGCAGTAGGCGTTCAACAAGAGTTCCTTATTTTATTATGTAACACAGGACGTCAGCTGATCACAACATACCTAAATAACAACTCCGCTATGCTCGCTCATACTGTCATTTCAGTACTTTATTTGACGTGACGAAGTTAGCATTCGTTTTTAAATATTTACGTATTTATTTTAGAGAGAGCTGAAGCGGGGAGGGGCAGAGAGAGAGGGAGACACAGAATCCGAAGCAGGCTCCAGGCTCGGAGCTGTCGGCACAGAGACCGACGCGGGGCTCGAACCCATGAACCGTGAGATCATGACCTGAGCTGAAGTCGGACGCTTAACCAACTGAGCCATGCAGGCGCCCCTGAAATTAGGATTTATGAGGACTCGATCTAACGATTATTACAGTTCCTAGTTATTATCCAAAAAAAAGTGAAAAATGAAATGAAAATAGGCCAAAGATAATTAACCCCAAAATGGGTCCTCTAAAGTGGTCTGGCTAACTATTGCCAATTAAATAATTACAACTCTGAATTGTCAGGGCACTGACGTGATGTAGGCTTAAATCCCGGCGGTATAACTGCCCAGACACTGTCACCCCTCAGCCTACCTCTCACGGGCAGGATGGGAGAAGCCACCATAAAGGTGACAATTTCTCCTGGGGTCCCCGCCTCTCTGTAGACAGGCTCAGTACCCTCGGGCAGGTCCCCTACCTATGTAGTCTCATGTCCCTCGCCCACAAACATGACCATAGTAAAGTCACATCGGCAGGGCTATCGTAACAGAACCAGAGACAAACAGAAAGCATCTGGCTGTCAGCGGGTATGCAATAAACATCACCGTTTCTCCTTTCTCTGCACCACCATCCAGGGTTCCTGCGAGCATTTAACAAGATTTCAGTCTACGATATCATGCCTAAATAATAACTCCAGTGTGTTTAATTATAGCTTCCTGTCAATAATTCACTTGAAGTTAACTGGTAAGTTAAAATTTGTAAGACTTGATATAATAGTTACCATTATGGTTACTAGATAGTATCCAAACAGGTTAGAAATAAAAGATAGCCATGGCAGATATAATTAGTATAAGATAATAACATTATAGGGGTTAAGTGTCTGACTCTTTAAAACATTTTTTTAATGTTTTTATCTATTTTTGATAGAGAGAGACAAAGAGCAGGAGCATGGGAGGGGCAGAGAGAGAGGGAGACACAGAATCTGAAGCAGGCTCCAGGCTCTGAGTTGTCAGCACAGAGCCCAATGCGGGGCTCGAACTCATGAAGTGTGAGATCATGACCTGAGCTGAAGTCAGACGTTTAACCAACTAAACCACCCAGGTGCCCCCCCCCCCCTTTTTAAATTCTTTTTTTAAAGCGTCTGACTCTTGATTTTGGCTCAAGTCATGATCTCACGGCTCGTGGGTTTGAGCCCTACCCCTGCTTGGGATACTCTCTCTCTCTCTCTCTCTCTCCCCCTATCCCTGCCCTTCCCCTGCGTGTTCTCTGTCTCTCTGTCTCTCTCTCTCTCTCTCTCAAAATGCATAAATAACCTATAAAAAAGAAAACGACACCTGTGCTTAGCTGCTATTATTCTATGAAAGACCTCCATAAAAAATGAACATACTCTGGGGCGCCTGGGTGGCGCAGTCGGTTGAGCGTCCGACTTCAACCAGGTCACGATCTCGTGGTCCGTGAGTTCGAGCCCCGTGTCGGGCTCTGGGCTGATGGCTCAGAGCCTGGAGCCTGTTTCCGATTCTGTGTCTCCCTCTCTCTCTGCCCCTCCCCCGTTCATGCTCTGTCTCTCTCTGTCCCAAAAATAAATAAATAAATAAATAAATAAATAAATAAATAAATAAATGAACATACTCTGTGGCTCAAGATTTGTAAACTATACCAAGAATAAGATCAACATGTTACTTTCAGTGACCATCACTTTTAAATACATTTCTTAGAGATCTCACTGATGGGATGCATTTTGTAAGCAATCCAACAAAACCCAGCCCCCCCTCCATGCTGCCTGCTTCTCAGGTGGCCACGGACTGCCATTACTGCCTTCGAAGAGTCAAGAACCAGAATAAGTGGGAAAAGCCACGTGAAAAGAAAAACAAATGGCGTGCTTCTATCATAAAAGAGCAGACTGAACCACTGCGCCACAATGACCCTCTCCTGGAAGGACATGCCAAGAAGAAAAAACAAACGGCAAAAACAACAACCCCAAACTCAAAATACATAAGAACTGACGTTAGGCTCACTGGAGACACGCAGGGCATTCTTCTGGATTTGAAAATTGATGGTATATTTGCTTCATAAACCTTAATTCTGTAAATCTGGACGCAGAGCAATAAACACATGAACACGGGAGGAAGACATTCAGTTTGTACATTTATAATCAGACGTATCACACACACACACACACACACACACACACACACACACACTCCAGTAACTCCATAAGAAGTTTGCTACACTTTCCTTAATATAATTGTTTCTTTCCTTAAACTTCTTTATAATTTTTTCTTTAGTGTTTATTTATTTTTTGAGAGAGAGAGACAGAGCGTGAGCGGGGGAGGGGCAGAGAGAGAGGGAGACACAGAATCCCAAGCAGGCTCCAGGCTCTGGGCTGTCAGCACAGAGCCCGACGTGGGGCTCGAACCCACGGACTGTGAGATCATGGCCTGAGCCGAAGTCAGATGCTCCACCGACTGAGCCACCCAGACACCCCGCTTAAGCTCTTTATAAAGGTGATTACTGAAGTCAATTTGCAATATGATAATGAATTGAAATGTTTACTGAGCTCATTATACTGAAAAGTTTTGGAATGTAAAGAGCCAAGATGGACTCCAGGCCATCCCTCCCTGTGGTTTCCCAGCTGATAAGATAAACCCTGATTTGTGAGCGGAGATCCCGGCCTCAGAAACTGAGGCAGCAGAAACAGGAAATGATGTATTTCAGCAAAGAATACAGCTACCTCATTTAAATTGTTTTCCTAAAATGAGGGAGTGTCCACAGATTTTCCTTTGACATTTTAACACATAATTTTTTAAGTTCCAGCGTTTGAAATATCAATAAATGCATCCTTTTAAACTGGCACCAAGATTCTTCCTGGCCAATATTTAGTTCGGGCCAACCTGGAAAGAAGTGCTTCTCTAATCAGTAACCGCTCCTATCAAAGTTACTGCAATATTTGCCAGTGTGAAGGGGAAGGCGTCTAACCGCAAATCCCAGTAACGGAAATCTCCCTGGGTGGGGCATATCTGAGAAGATGCTCACACCCTCTTCCTCTCCCTGAATTTTCCAAGGCTATCTGCAGGGTGTGGAGTTTGCATGGCACAAAACAAGTTGTACCACAGCACAAAATAACGTCCCTCAGCCTCACGAACCAAGGTTAGGAAAGCACTGCAAAGAACGACTGGAAAGATCAGCCAAACAGGACCTTCTGGGGCTGAACTTCTCCCCCAGAACATCCCCACCCACCACGTGCCCTCCGTGGTGCCAGCACCGGGGGAGGCCGAACGAGGTGGAAAACCAGCAGCCCTGAGCACTCAGTCGTTCTTACACATGGCGCAAGAAAAGCAACGATGGGTCTTTGGAAAGGTGCCCGCGCGAGTGGAATTTTATTAGAGAATGTAGAGTGCTAAAGGAAATATGACCTGCTAAGGCCGAAGAAAATCAAAACCATAGGTTGTCTTGTATTCCCTCTGAATCGGCACCATTGTGCTCTGACAACAGCTGCACAAAGTTTCCCAGCCCTCAGAGTGCCTCAGGTTGATCCTGCATCCTATACGTCGGTGTGGAGACCTTATGCCATTTTCCCCAACGAAATCTCGTGGGCAGAGTCAAGCAGACTGAAGCTTTTGTCACAACTCAGAAATCAGAACTGAAAACACCCCAGGGCAGTTCATCCCATAAGTGAAGCTTTAATTCAAGAAGCCTCCCAGCTGCTACGACTTTCCAGTATTTCCTCCAAACATTAACCAGAGAAACTTAACACCATTCACAGCACCTAGCACGTGCAGAGTATCTAGTGCCTGAGCACGGCGTGTTCGCAGAGCGTTTCCTGTTTGCAGAACTTCTAGTGTCTGTTGAAAATCGACTGTTTGCAGACTACCTGGTATGTGAGAGCATGTTATACCTGTGGAACATGTAATGTGTGCAAGCCATCCAGTGCCTAGACATGAGGTTTACAGAGCATGTAGTTTGCAGAACACCTAATGTTTGCAGCGCTTCGAGTGTGTGCAGAGCACCTAGCGGGTGCTGGCTCTGGACTCGCAGCGCTACGTCAGGGGCTGGGAACGAGGGGGACCGTACTCACCACATTGCAGCCCGCGCAGTCAGGTCCGTTCTCGCAGGTCCTGCGGCGAGCTTGAATGCCGCCCCCGCACTGGGCTGTGCACCGTTCCCAAGGACCCCAGCCTGTCCAGAACATGTGGGGGGGGCACAGCAAATGCTCATTGCAGTATCTGTGGGGGGGGGAAACCAAGAGGAGAAGGAAACCGTTCAGTGCAACCTGAAGCCACGGGTCTCTCCGCTGTCCGTCCCTGCACCGGGGGGTCGGACACATGGGCATGCTCCGCGTGGGGGGGTTTCTGTGTGCGGAGTGGTCGCACGATAAAGGGGGCAGATGTGGGCTGGCCATGCTGTGTGCACACAGACGATGGGATGCACGGGAGACAATGAAGAAGATGCTAAACTCACAATGCAGGATGGGTCTTCCTGTGCAGCCAATTAAAGGAAAAACAAACAAAACAAAACCCTTCAAATAGACACCCAAAAAATGAGAACACATAGAAAATATCTAGGTAGGGCATTTATCTTCTACGCACAAATACGGAAAGATAAAGTAGGCTATGGATACAAAGTCAGCAACACTGTGTTTGGAATTCAGTTCTCATTCTGGAATCGAATAAGGTTCCTAATCCTCTTAATATAAGTAAAAGAAAAGTTAAAGCCTGATTTTAGTATGAAGCTTCATGCCCTCCATGCCTTAGGTCGTTGTACTTTTAAATTTATTTGTAGACTCTCAAAATGATGTCAGACGACCTTACTTTAAAAAAACCACCAGTTATCCCAGGATAGTTGAATTATTATTTACAAATCCTGTTTATATATTCCCTACTTCACATACACATTCATATTGTCAGTTATCAGCCAATTGTACAGGGCCTTCTTTAGCCTTAGATGAGTCAGATTTCTCCTAAATCCTCAATTCTACAAGTGAAATGAAGCAAAGCGAGGGAAAGAAATGAACAAATGAAAAACAAGAAGGAAACGGCCTGGCATTCTACAGGTTACGGCCTCCAGGGTGGAAGGGATTGCTTTAAACATGGTCAAACTCGTGACACACACATATCTGGCAATTTAAAAGACTATTTCCATTCAGTACTCCGTCTACGGAGCAGAAATTTAGCTTCTAGAGGACAGTAGCGTGCATGTCCTCTTTGGACCTCCCTCTCCCCACCCCATCTGGATTCAGACACAAGGCACAGACTCCCACCTGCGAGGCTAAGTCAGTCACCTGTGATGCCATCGATATGAATAAATGCTTAATCCTGCAGGACACCACGCAGAGGGCATTACAAAGAGCGTTTCCACATGACAGGTGTTTACAACCTAAGATGAATACAGGGAAATGGACACAAGGCCACAACAGAAAATACGGTCTTCGTGAGTAGGAAATAAGGACAAGTTGTAGCTGGTTTCCAGAAACCAGGAAGAGTCATTTGGGGAGTGTAGTTTCCTGACAGCAGATGCTGACGATATTCAACTGGTTCCCCACCAAACCAGGAGAACTCTATGGAGAACGTAAAGGCTTCAGAAGCAGGTACAGACGAAAGGTAAAAGCCAGGCCAAGCGGACGGGAGTCCACAGGATGAGGCAAAGTGAGCAATGGCTGACATCCTGGGAAAGAACGGAATATAGAAATGGGAAGAGTTAAGTAGAAAGGTCACTGGGGAGAAGACAACAGAAGAAGGTGACAGGACGTAGCAGCACCTACCTTCATGGGTGGGGAGGAAGAACTTGAACATTTACTTACAAGGAATCAAAAAAGTTCCACAGAGCTTGAGAGACAAAACAGCACCGTCAGAGTTAGAGGGTGAAGACTGGTCTCCAGGGGTCGGTGTCTCATCCCATTGGTGGCCTGGAGCTCCCTGAGATTTAAGGAGCTTTCCATGCGTGAGTGTGGGGTCTCATCTCCAAGGAGCCCACCAGCAGGAAGAGCAGTGGGAGCAAATGCCAACCAGGAGAGTCTGGATTGCGACAGCGCAAGGGAGACGTGTTCCAAGCCGGACAAACAAGATGGTGGTGGAAACAGAAAGGGACGGGGCACACTTGGGCTTGATAGAGTGGGGTGAAGGTGTGGCAGCTGTGTGAGCACAGAGAGGAACAGACAAACAGCATGGTCACGTGTCAGCCTCTCATTTGTGGGAACATGGAGGCATGCTTACTTCCGGCCAGAGAGAGCTGGTAAGTCGTGGCAGGAGAAGCCTCTGGAGGCAAGAACCAATGAGGTACATGCTTTAGCTTCTCTAAAGAGAAACTCTTCACATAGAAGAGTAGTCGGTGGAACTAAACAGTCCTCACTCTTTCTCATCTTCTCAGTTTTCGTTAGGTTTCCCTCTTCCGAAGTCATGGACACTCTTATGTGTAGGGGAGAAAGGAAAGGAATCTTCTAAGTAAGAGAGTGGGACCTTTAGGTAGGAGCACCAAAACAAAATTGAGGGCGCAACGGATTAAAAGATACAACAGATGAGAAGAATCTGGCCTCAGGAGGCATGTGCAAACAAACACACAGCCTTGTAGTAAGTAAAGCATCACGGCTGCTCAGTGATCATTAACATAAGTGTTGGTACCTGGAATGTTCCAAGAGTGGGGAGCCATTCAAGAACACGTCTGGAAGAAAAGAAAACTCACAACCTCAGAACCCTCAGCCCTGGATTCAAAACAGCCACGAGTACCTTCTCTCACCGGGCACAGATTGAGAGGAAGAATTCCACCTCCCATTTCCAAGCCAATTCACCGGCCTTTAAAAGGTATGGACTACCTGGGCTCCTTACCTTCCTTTTCGCTTCCAAACACAAAACAAGCAATAAGCAGATAGGGAGAGCAAAGGGAAAACTTGCTAAATATGCTTATAAAACACTTGACTTTTCCTAAGAAGAACAGCAAGGGAGTTACCATCTCCCCATGGCGAAATCCATCAGCACGCACAAATACTTTCTCATATTTGCCTAGAGCGGGCCACCTCTGAAAACACTCAGCATGTTAGCAGAGCTGAAGATGTACCGCAGGAGAGCCAGAAAACTCCACGTAGCATAGAACTTCTGACCGGTGTCAACACATGATGTATTTGCCGCATTTTAAAGTGGTCTACCAGGAGCCTTCCTTTTTTTCTCTCTTGTTACGGCAGTCCTGAGAAAATAGCTATACCGGGATAGGTGACCAGTCACCCACTGCAAGGGAGGTCAGAAGGGAAATAGAGATTGCTAAGCTAGCCAGCTCTGTCCCTTTTTGTGTGGGTTTTCACTCACAGATCCACCCGAAGGGAGTCTGCTCAGAGGCAAAGCCCTTAGAAGCCCCAAGCACTGGATTCTCTGCGACATCAAAGAAGTGGGGTCCCTCTGACCCCAACTAAGATGTGCTCTGGACAGAAGTGCCTCTTGTCACTGGGTTTCCAGTGTCTTTCCTGCTCACAAACAGCAACGGGGATCAGAAGTTAGTTGCTTCGATGACTCTGCTTGTTCAAAAAATTTTATTAATTTATGGATAAAATATCTCACAACGGACCAGCCCGTGGTTCCTAATTTCTCTAGTCCCCTACACACAGCTAGCTTTTGCCAAATAACAGCTGAACATTTTTGAGGTTTTACTGGCTCCCTGGATCTCTAGTATCATAAAGCATTGAAAGTCACAGATGCATTTCATGATGCATTAAAAATTAAGACTTTAATTTTTCCCATGACTGCTCATTCTCATTTTGCATTTAAAACTAAATTAATAACCCGGCAATATTTCTCTATAAATTATCAATTTTTCCACAGACCTAAGTCTCTGTGAAAAGAATTGCCTTTCATAGCCCCACATAGACTAGATTCTCAACACTGTATTGTTTCTCGTCATATCTTTTCATGGTACAAGTGCATTCTGTTCTGGTTTGGTCTGTAGTAGTTTCTCACTGCAACCTCTCACAGCCTGAACCACGTCAGAACCCTGTCACAACCATGATCTCCCCGCTTTGCTCTAAGTGACCGTCCCTTTGCTGGGCCATACTGGAATAATCAAATCTCTTGGCACAAGAGAAACTGCACATACATTGCCCCCCCCCCCATACTATTAACTTTTACTCCAGGAGAGAGCCAAGAGAACCCATTAGGGGAGGGGAATGACTTTCACAGGAGCAGTACTTTGGCTCATCACAGGACTAAGCAAACACACCCACGGAGATGAAGACAAATGTGATAAATAAAAATCTTATGGTAAAAAAATAATAATAAAAACCATATAATAAGCTCCCATTGGTTCCTGGGATTCTTAATTTTGATAATGCAGTGGGCAGAGTCTACTGTGGTCCCCATGGTCTCACCTCCTGGAAATCACAGCTTGTGTGATCCACTCCCACTTAGTGTGTGTGTGTGTGTGTGTGTGTGTGTGTGTGTGTGTGTGTGTGTGTATGTATGCCTGTGCGTGTATGTTGGGGGTGGGGGGATCTGTGACTTGCTCCTAACCAACAGAATATGGCAAAAATGACAGGATATGACTTCCATGATTGAGCAACATAAGCCTGCAATGTCCCTGTTTTCAAGAAAACTCCCCCACCCTGCTTTGAGGAATTAAGCGGTTGGGCCTGAATGGCTTAGATGGCGAGGGATTTGGGGAGCTTCTGGCTCATGGCCTCGGCTGACGGCATCCAAGGAACTGAATGCTGCCAACAACCATGGGATTTGGGAAGCACATCTTCTCCAGTCAAGCCTCAGATGAGACCACAGCCACGGTTCACAGCACATCGCAGCCTCGTGAGATCCTGAAGCGAAGGACCCATGTCAACGTTGTCCAGGCTACAACCCCAGAAACTGTGAGACAATAAACACAGAGTGCTTCGGGCGCTGAGTGAGTGCTAACACTGTTACGTAATGACCCCTAAGCAGATGTTCATACCCAGACATGCAATGCTACTGTTGAAAACACCTGAAAAATATGAACGTGGCTTTGGGACCAGGGAATGGGTAGAAGCAAGAATTTTGAAGAGCATGGTAGAGAGACTTTGAGGATGCTACCAGTGAGGCTTTAGAAGGAAAACAGGACAGGGGCGCCCGGGTGGCTCAGTCGGTTAAGCGGCCGACTTCGGCTCAGGTCACGATCTCGCGGTCCGTGAGTTCGAGCCCCGCGTCGGGCTCTGTGCTGACAGCTCGGAGCCTGGAGCCTGTTTCGGATTCTGTGTCTCCCTCTCTCTGACCCTCCCCCGTTCATGCTCTGTCTCTCTCCGTCTCAAAAATAAATAAACGCTTAAAAAAAATTAAAAAAAAAAAGAAGGAAAACAGGACAAAGAACTAAAACGCAGCAATAAAACCAACCCAATTAGCAAATGGACAAAGAACTTGAAGAGACATTTCCAAAAGAGTAGACAAATGGCCAATAAGCACAGGAGAAGATGGTCAACGTCGCAGTCCTTACGGAAATGCAAATCAAAAGCACAAGGAGGTAATAATTACTTCATACCTACCAGGATGGCCATCACGAAAGAAAAAGAAAGAAAAAAGAAAGTAACAAGTGCTGACGATGATGTGGAGAAGCTGGAAGCCTCACACTCTGCTGGTGGGGATGTACGTGGTGAAGCCACTATGGGAAACAGCTCCTTAAAAAACTAGACAGAAGTACCATATGACCCCAAAACTCCACTTCCAGGTTAAACACAAAAGAACTGAAACAGAGATTTGAACAGATACCCACACGCCAGCGTTCACTGCAGCATTATTCACAGTAGCCAAAAGGTGGAAATAACCCACCTGGTAATTGATGGGTAAAGAGATAAACACATTAGGATACAGCCATACGGTCGAGTGTTACTCAGCTTGCCGAGGGGAACGAAGGTCTGACACACGGTCCAGCATGCCTGAACCTTGAAAACATGATGCTAAGTGAAATCAGCCAGACACAAGGGTGCAAACAGAAGATGATTCTACTTACATGAAATATCTCAAAGAGGCAAATTCATAGCGAAAGAACATAGATTAGAGGTTACTGGGGGCTGAGAGGAGGGGAAAAGGGGGAGTCACTGCTTAAAGGTTCCAGTATTAGGATGACGAAAAAGTTTTGGAAATAGTGTTTTAGTTACACATTACAGTAAATGCAATTAATGCCACTGAATCGAACACTTTAAAAAGGGCTAAGTGGCAAATTTCATGTTAACTATATTTCACCACAACCAAAGTTGGAAAGAAAATAGGAGCCCGTGGTTGCAAACCGGGGGGAGGGAGGACCTTGTGAGGCAAGGCAGAAAGCTACCCAGGCTGTCGCTGCGGTTTCTATGGAAAGCAGGACACGTCAGCGTGAAGTGAGTTACACAGCCAAAGAAATTGCCAGGCAAAGTGTTGGAGGTGCTGCCTGGTTTCTTCTTGTTGCTTATGGCAAAACGTATGAGGAATGAAAAAAAAAACAAAAAACAAAAAACAACATGAGGGAAGGAATAACAAACAAGAAGGGCCAGGGCAGAATAACTTTGGAAATTCTGAGCCTCTCCCGATGACAACCAATGCTAAAATTAAGAAATAGCTTCTGAGCACTGTCAGCAATGGTTAGCAGAGAGGGAAAATCCGAACGTGTGACGGTACAACCTTCTGCTAAAACCTCAGAAAGGCCAAAGGATCAGAGTGGTTTCAGTTACACGGGGGATGCACTGAGGCGGTCAGGAGCAAGGGTGTGCCTCACAGATGGTCTCGATCATAAGCAGGCCCCAGGGTGTGGTCCCTCAGCCATTAGGAGGATCCCCAGCTGGAGAAGGGCTATCTCAAAACGATCTGTGGGTGTAGATTGGTTTACGAGAGTAAACCTCAAAGAAATCCACAGAAGACCCAGAAGGGATATTTCCGCAGAAATACCAGCTTGCGCTGAAACGTACAGAGAAAAGTCCAAATGAAATGAATCCTGGAATCCAGAATTCTACTGGCAGGAAACAGGTTGATAAAACTCCCCAGCCGCAAGCACATGCTAACCTTCATGAAAACGAAAAGATGATTCAGGAAGCAGCAACGAGAGCCCAGAAGGCAAAGCCAAGAACCGTGCAGAATTATGCACAGGCCTTGAAACTTAATCGAGCAACTCCCAACACTTGTTTGGCTAGATTTCAGAATTTCTATGGAGCAGTGATGCTTCTGCACTTTCGTTCTCCCTCCCTTTTGAACAGAAATGTCTATAGCTGCTACCTTTCCCCTGTCCCCCCCATCACACGTTGGGTGGGCTGGTGGCGCAGATATCTCGTCTCTGAGTTTAGAGGAACAACTGCCAGGGCGCCTCATTCATATTTGAGGCTGACTTAAACGATAAGGTTCTGGAATATTCAGGGATGATTTAATGGTATAAAACTTTGAGGGACCTTTGGAATTGGTGAAATACATTTTGCATATGGAAGGGCCACAGATGACTGAGGGACATATAACTGACTGTGGCATATACTCCTAGGTGACCCCAATGATCCTTGCCTCCTGGTATTCATGCCCCGTGTAATGTCCCCTCTTGAGTATAGACAAGGTCTGTGACTTACTTCTAACCAACGGAATATGGCAAGATGATGGCATGTCACTTTGCAATCGCACTGTGTAAGACCATCGTGTTCATCCTGCCAGGAGACTTTCTTCCTTGCTGGATTTGAGGAAGACAGCGGCTGTGTTGGGAAAACTCGTTTGGCAAGGAACAGGGTCTCCATTTGACAGTCCACACAGGGCTAAATGCTGACAACCAAGCCCATGAGCATACAAGTAGCTCTTTCCCCAGTCGGTGCCCAGATGAGACCACAGCTCTGGCTAAGCAGAGAACCCAGGTAAGTTATGCTGAAACTCCTGACCCAGTAAGACTGTGAAAGAATAAATGTGTGTTGTTTTAAGCCACGCTCGGTTTTTGGAACTACGGTTACCCAGGAAGAGGAAACTAATACAGAAAAAGACACCTGCATTTTGATAGTATTTACGTAGAGGTCCACTGCTTCATCCTTGTTGGTGCTTTCCACTTGGTTCTTGGTACTCAAGAACATCACTTTCCAGTAAATTTTAGAAAAGAGAAACAGTGTCCACACCTTCCAAGGTACATGTAAAAGAGAAGGTCGATTATTTTCTTTACCCAGTACTTCAGAAAAAATGATATGAATATTTCTGAGATTTATGTTGCCATAAAGCTTCCATCCATATCCTAGACATTCTGATCCAATGAAGTCATTAACTCTAATCCTGGCCTTAACTTAGGGACTTTTCTGGGGGAATCAATATATTCACTCGAGGTCACTCAGGGGTTCTTTAGGGTCGATGGTGTTGAGAGCAGAAGGGTGCAATGGTATGACCCGGTACATGCCTAGTCACGTGTCTTCCATGGAGACCAGAGTCTCCCCACGTTTTGAGTTTAGTTCTCAAATGTGTGTAAGGAATGGTGTTCTCACAGGTGGAGAGGCCTCCCACCTAAGACAACAACCAAAAAAATCTCAGAGCTGTTTGCCGGTGAAAACCAAGAAACAGACATCGTATGTACTCATTTTTCTAGATTTCATTAACCTCTTGATGGCTTGATTAGCCCCTAAGAAGGGCAGTTCAACAGGGAATCTTCAATTTTACAGAGTCCCTGTTCTCACCATCCACACACTGACTAGGCAAATTCAAATAATCTTCCATGAACCAAATATGTCTTTTGCCCAAACGAGCAGGTTATTTTTTTTCCGTAAAAAGGGAACATTTTAAGCGGCAGTCCCCCAAACACAGTCTTCCCTGAAAACATAGCTTTACCAACCATCGCGAAACGCACACAGAACACGCATCCATGTTAGCCACAGAGTTGAATGGCAGCTTCCTTCCTGGGCGCTCAGCCTAGGAAAGGTGCCAATGGGAATAAGATTTGCAGGGGTGCTACGACTGGGGGGCAGCTTCACACTGATAAAGGTGACATTGCCTGGAAGGGCTGTATTATGTGACGGTGTATGGCATTTTAAAACTTCCAACCAGTTTTAAATCTTGAGAGGTTAGAGACAGCAGGGAGACAACGCGCCCATAATCGGTCCTCCCGCTTATCAACTGGTGCTGGATGGGAAAAGGTAGGTTTGTATAAGACTATCTCGGGACTACTTCAGAAACAACCAACCTCGCTTTGTGAAAATCATCTTTCCTTTTCCTCTGGGTCAAAAGGGATGAAAACTTAATTGGTGATTTCGGCACACAGCGACGAAAGAAAGGAACGATTCTCCCAGGTTGTTTTGAGGTGGTAATAAACGCCTCGCAGGGAACCATCTGTACAAGTGAACCTGTTGGTTTTGTCTACATAAATATTGATTGCGTAGCAAATAACTGCATGCAGTATTTTTATGAAAGGCTCACAGCGAACCCATATCGCCAGATACAGTCCTCACTGCATTTTCATTAAAAGGTATCGCAAGCCATTTAGTTTCACAGGGGTCAATGCAACACCCTTCTGTTAGTGTGGCAGAATAGGAATCCCGACTGACGTGAAATCCACCTGCTTGGATTTTCCCCAACAACCATGAACTAGAACGTACATTAAATATGCAAGAAAGAGCCAACCATCACAACTGTAGATTATATGAAGCCAAAGCCAAATGTCTGTTGCTACGAAAAGCTCCCCGAGGAGCTGAAGGCTTAGAGTCCACCCTGGAAAAGGATGCCGCTCTGGGCTATAGAGCCGCCTCCCTGAGAGGATCGGTTAGTAGAGGGGCATGAGGTTATAAATGTACCCAGATCCTGAAGATGTCCTCACCCCGCGCCGGCTGCTTGACTTAGTTCTGATGCCAACCCTACTGCATCTGACCACTGCCATCCGGACCTGGGGCCGTCTTAGGTCCTACCTGGAACGGTGGGTTTGGAGACTGGGTCTAGTTGGATTTTAACAAGAACGGATTTTCCCCAGCGGACTCTCTTTCTGAGTCCCCAGGGAGACCAGCACCGAGGTGCCCGCTGTCCCCACACCTCCGCTCCCTTGGGGACTGCTCAGCCAGGCAACCGTGCAGGCACCAGGGTGGCAGTGAGGTGGTCGACACGGGGCTTTGACCAAAAGTAAACGATGTCGGGAAAGGAACAGGACGATCGGGCTCAACAGAAAGGGATGCCACATACAAGCTGAGCTACGTCCCCGACTAAAGCCGCAGGGAGCTGGGCCACACTGGAATGGCAGGCAGCGTGGGATGGCGGTGTGGGGGCAGAGCGGTGCCTACCTCTCCTCGCGGTTCTGTCCCACGCACACCCGGCCCCCGTGCCGGGGGGTGGGGTTGCTGCAGGATCGCTGGCGCACCTGGAAGCCGATCCCACAGGTGGTGCTGCAGGGAGACCACGAGGTCCAGGGGGTCCAGCCTCCGTTCCTGGGGAGAGGAAGCAGCAGCGGGGTCACGGGGCTGAACTGGCGCAGCCCATCCCTGCGTGCCCCCACCTCCAACTAACTTCCCGTGTCCGCCCCCCCCCACCCCCACCGTGGACTGCTGGGTTGCGGCCGGGAAGGGAAAGGGAACGGGAGCCATAGGACCCAACTGGATGGGCTGGGTCCCGGGAAGTCTGGGTCCCTGGGAGACCTGCTCCTTGGTATCTGATTTCAGGGTCAAGGTTTGTTTTTCTTTTTTTTTTTGAGAGTGAAGCTCAAAGAGTGCTAGAAATAATTGAAAATGGGCTGTATTAGAAACTACTAATAAGTTTTAGTTAGGAAGACGTTAAACTAATGAAAAATAAGGTTATTTTATTGAAAAGCAATTAGAGATGAATTCCTGAACCTCTAGGTTTTATACTTCTTTGACTTATACTATATAATTTATAATCTACAACAAGTGCACATTTGAACAAAATATCATCTAAAACTACCTATCATGCTTACTTTTAAAATCTATTAATAATGAAAATCAGTAATTCTCTTGATAGCATTCGCATTGATAAAGAACCCTGTAATATCCAAAGCTTTAAAACAAACTTTATTAAAAATGAAGGAAGCCAGGAACATCTGGGTGGCCCGGTCGGTTAAGTGTCTGACTCCTGATTTTGGTTCAGGTCATGATCTCACGGTTCATGACATCGAGCCCCATGTCGAGTTCTGCACTGACAGTGCATGGAGCCCGCTTGGGATTCTCTCTCTCTCTCTCTCTCTCTCTCTCTCTGCCTCTCCCCTGCTTGCACACACACACTCTCTCTCCCTAAAAATAAATAAATAAATATAATAATTTTTTTTAATCCTGAAGGAAGTATACTTTAAATTCAGATTCTTAGCTATTTTCTTACAATTTGACAAAGATATAGAGAGTAGAAACAAGGAGTGAAAATTGCACATAACTGTATTTATGTTATTACATATATAATATGATAGGCATATAAAATATAAAATTAAAAGAAAAGAAACAGCTTGTATAAAAGTGGTTTATAAAGTTAATTGCCACTGACAGCTAGAGGAATTTTTCTTTTTTGTTTAATATTGTACTTTTCCTTTGAAATGCCTGTACTCAGCATGTTTGTAATTTAAGTATCTCCCCTAGTAGTTAGTCCCTACTATTAAAGAACAAATTGTAGGCTATTTTAAGGATTTATTAAAACATTTTTAAGGATTTATTAAACCCTCAAATATTTGTTAAAATGTCTGTTAAATCCAGAATCCAAACTCCCATGTGAATATTCTACTGCATGTGGAATATACTTCTCTAATCACATATGCTTTCTATAGATATGTTGTCCTCATCAGACTTTCAGTTCCACTGAAAAAAATCGACTGACATTAATTGTTATTTTTACTTTATACATTCTTTTAAAAACATGCGGGTCCACCCCTGTGCCACTGAAGCTCAAGATATAAACGACAATCTGAATATATAATTTCTAAAATAATTTCAAGTGACAATTCCTCTGAGAAAACCCTTGGTATATTTCATCGTTCTCTATTTTCTGCAACTTCTTCATGATAGAAATAAAATAGATAGTTATGCTTTACCGTATAATATTATAAGAAATTGGCTTTATGATAATGTAACCAAGTAATCACAAAAAAAGACAGATCCTTCCAAGTTGCTCATAAAGGTAATTAGAATCTTATACCCTGTTACCTACACAATTTTTTTAAAAAATCCAAATAATTCATTGGATTCTATACAAAAATGGCCACTTTAACATAAATAAAAGGATCTTTTTACTTCCAAAGTTTCTTCATATGTTAGCATAGTGAAGGAAACATTTCTTCCGAAATTGTTTGGAAATTCTCCATTTCCTAAACCTGTTAACAAACATGACATTTTGTGATATATTCTACTTACGATACAGGGGGCGTGTGGTATACAGAGAAGTGGGTAAATGGAAGTGGATATAAATAACAGAACTATTGTGAGTCAGGAAATAAATGAGAGCAACCGTCTACGTGCACCCAGCTTTGCAGTCTTGGTCAATGTTGCTCTGAAGCACTCGTTGTGGTACACAGCCCCTAACCAGCGCCAAGTAAGCATGGATCAGCTGATGAGCCATTTCCAGGGTGAAATCAGTCCAAAACGACCCACTCGTGCACTGAAAGCACCACTAAAATGGGTTCCATTCTTCCATTACTAACCTGAAAATCACCGCTAATTACATTACAGGTCTGTTTAGAGGATGAATGTCAACTGCAACCAATGCCAAAGAGGTAGCCACAAACAAGCTGCAGTCATGCACTTGATGGTCCTTTCTTTCCCATTGAACAGTGTAAAAAAGAAAATCCATCACTGATCATCATCTTCAAACAGTAACAGCTCTGTAACTTTTATACAGCGTCTGCCATGCCTCCATGGAAACCACCTGAGTTTGGTGGAAAGAGCGCCCCGTGTAATGCCATGTCTGTTTTCCGTAACAACACAAATAATCTAATCTGTGTAGCCCTGCGGTCTCCTACCAACCTTGTGGAGTGACCTGGGCTGGCCTGAGAAGGGGAGCGGAGGGCAGAACGCACCCTTGCTCCTCTCCCTTCCTCCCCCAACAGCTTCCTCTCTTGGGCAGGAAGTGCCCTCGCGCTCTGGGCTCTCCTAGTGAGCGATCGCATATCTGCAGTGTCAGGGATGGCATAGAGGACTTGCCCAGAGGTTTCCGTGTTCCAGATAGCCTCGTGGAAACAACATAATACTTCTTAGAAATACTGTAAATTAACAAGCAAGTGAGGAGGGAGCTTGGAGACTGATTTGAGAGGCCTTCCTGATGTCTGTTTTAAAATATAAGATGCTGCTGTGGTCACGGCACTGAAGGTGCAGGGGAGGGGAGCAAACTGACTATAGTGAAATAAACAATCTAGCAACAACAAATTAATAGGCAGGGGAAACAGGAAATCAACCCAGTGAATCATTGATGAAATCGTTCTCCTGGTTATTCGGTACTGGGATGTTAACTGAGTTGGGGTGTTCTGGGCTCAGGTCGACTAGAGAGCAGAACAGAGCTGTCTGGCAAGGACTTGGCTTCTTCCATCCCCCAGCGACTGTCAAAGCCCCCCCGGACTGCGGCCCTAGCCTCTCCAGCTGCTCAGGGTGCTAGGGGCTCAGAACTGCAGCTGAGAGGATCTAACCACCATCAAGGGCTGTCCCAGCTACGGGGCTCCCCGTGCATTCAGCTGAGTCCTTTTTCAGGGCTGCAGCCCACAGCAGTCTTCCCTTGGCCCACACTTCCTTCCTGCCTGCCCTCACAGGTGTAGGCGCTTGGGACATTCCCCAGTCTCCATCCTGCACACGCGTCTCTGTGTCCTGACCAACCCAGGTCAGGTAGAGAAAAAGTTCCATAAAGGAAGGTATAGGTAAGAAAAATGGAAGGCTGTAGAAACCTATTTCATTTAGATGACAAACTCCTGTCAAGGATCCAGACCTTCCCTGGACCTTCTGCCTTCCTACTGGCTAGTTTTGTTTGTCTCTCTCCTCCCTCTCTCCATGGCTCCCTCTCTCCTTCCCTAAGAATTAGAATTCAGAAGTGACATGGTGTCATGAGGATGCACATTCAAACGTTTACTTTAATTGTAAAATGAAACCCTATTTTCCAGATCCATTGTCATTCTGACTCGGCCCTGCTTTGAAAGTCTGGCTTAGCTAATTCCTTTGTATCGTGGCTTTCGTTTCATACGTTGTATGACCTCAATCTGTAGCTCCAAGGTGTTAAGAAAAAAAATATTTAAATGACGTGATGTGATAACAGCATGTAATCAAAGACATACTTGCAAAATGTACTGAACTAGCAATATTTTGAATTTCCCAACACTTCCACTGAGTGAAACAAGGTGTCTATAAATAAAGAATAACAGGTTTAATTGGAAGCCTGTGATCAGCCTTCTTAAAGGCTTTCTGATGCACTCTGCACACACTGAGGAAGTACTGGACAGTAGTGAGCAAGCAAAAATGGGGGTCTGCAGGTTAGGTGCTTGGCTATGTTTCGCTTCGAACAAAATTGAAGGCCAACATAAACAGGTTATCATCTGATAAAGGGCAATAACAACAATCTTTGGCATGAGATCACCATGCTTTCAGCAGGTAACTTCAAAAGAATCCAGAGAACTGCGTGGAAATGCTATGATCTTATATTTCCATCTACTTACAGGAGTCATACCTGTCAGTACTTGTAGACAGAAAAATAAAAATGTAAGAATGGAATCGATGCTAAGCCCTCCCCAAATCGGGCAAGAAATTGCACTCGTGCCTAAAGAGGAAAAGTAGGTGGGAGTTTTAAAAAAATTGCCTGAAGGTAAGAATTTCCAGTGAGATCTCACATTTTAAGTGTGAAAAAAATATTTGTCAAAATGTGTAATATTCATGTATTTTAGATTCATCGTATGGCAATTTTCAAAACATATATTCAAAATATTTCATCATAAAGCCTATGGTTATCAGAAATACAAATTTTGTTTTTGAATTCCATGCATGTAATTTGTTATTCTGGTAGTTGCACAGAAGCATGTGTAAGACTTTTCAACATAAAAACTTAATATATTAGGATACGATTCTATAAGGGAAAGAGAATAAAAATAGGAAATTAAAGAAGGAAAACTGTAAATTCTCTGAATGTTAAATTAGAGCTTGTTCATCAATTTCTTAAAGGGGCAGGTGACTATCAAATCACTAAAGCGTTTAGAGCCCATAATACATTTAAACAGGGACGTAACAGAAATCACATCTTTGCAACTACTAAAACTTTTTAAATATTTACGTATTTATTTTGCAAGAGGAGGAGAGAGGAGCAGAGAGAGGGGAAGAATCCCAAGCAGACTCCACACTGTCAGCACAGAGCCAGATGTGGACGGGGCTCGATCTCATGAACGTGATCATGGACCTGAGCCGCAATCAAGAGTTGGATGCTCAACCGCCTGAGCCACCCAAGCGCCCCACGAGTACTAAAACTTTTGATGAAAAACAATTAGATGCCGATCTACGAGTATTTGAGGGGCGATCTAGTGTATCAACGTTATTTGAGGGAGGCTGATGAGCAGCTGCTCATGAAGACCGCTGCTTCAGGAAACTCGAACTGTCCAAAGACATACATACACGGTGAACGTGCCATGCACACGCGTGGGCACGTGAGCTCTGGCTGCCACCCCAGATCTTCCTTTCCGTCTCCAGGAACATCGACCCCACGGGTAGCCTCCGAAACTACCAGAACCGTCCCCCTTGTGCTCACGCCTCGGAGGAGGCTGCTGCAAAACAGCACATGTCGTTTCCCGCATCTGCACGAGGGGACGCTTAGTACGTGGGCTACTGGGGATAATTTGCGTTTGATGCGGGAAGTGAGGTCAGGATTGGGCGAGCTGACGCTGTGTATGCACCTCTGTCCTCGCACGGCCTGGGAGCGAGGCCGGGGGCTCTCTTGCCTGTAGCTTCTGCCTTGATAGCAGAGGCTGCATTTCTCCGGCCCGACTAAACGTCGCCAGAAGCATCACATCTGCTTCATGAGAACCTCCGCGTGTGTCTGTCCACGTCAGCGTGCCTGAGGGACAGGGAGCTGCGACTCCATCATTTGCAAGGACTGGCTGTGTCACAGTTTTCTGGGTGTGGCTAAATCTGACTTCAGACTTGCTTTCATCCTCAGGAGGCACCTAATGGCCAGGGCAGGGTGGAGGGCCTATGGCACTCACGTGCCCCCAGCCACTGGGGTCCCTGATGCTGGCAAAGGAAACGGAGGCCCGAGAATAGCTGCCTGGATTAGGCCAGTTCACAACGAATGTATCATGTTCTACCGGTAGGGGCTATTGGCCTACGTGTTCCAGAAAAGGACTTTGATTGCCATGGACGTTTCCCTCAAACGAGACAATAACACTGTGCACGCTGCAAATATGTTTCCTAATCTCATGATGAATACATTAAACACGTTTAGATTTACAACCTCACTTATAATTTAAAATCTCCTCCCAGGGGCACTCAGGTGGCTCAGTTAAGCGTTCAACCTCGGCTCAGGTCACGATCTCACGGTTCCTGGGTTCGAGCCCCGCGTCAGGCTCTGTGTTGACAGCTCAGAGCCTGGAGCCTGCTTCCGATTCCGGGTCTTCCTTGCCCCTCCCCCATTCACCCTCCGTCTCTCAAAAATAAACATTAAAAAAATAAAAATAAATAAATCAAGTAAGTAAAAAAATAAAACCACACCTCCTTCAGTAGATCACGTAACTTTTAAGTGGTAAGTGCACCTGTCCCTTGCCACCTCCCTCCCGAAAAAGGGAGATGCACACCGAAGACGACGTCCCCCCTGCTCTACGGTCCGCTCGCACACGGGGGAGGGCACCAGTGTCGGGAGGGACACACCTGGAGCAGTTGGCGATCTCCATGCGGGGGCCCTCGCACTCCCAGCCCCCGCACTGGGGGGCCGGGCTGTCGCAGGAGCGGGTGCGACACAGACAGGATCCCACGGCGCTGCCATCGGTGTGTGTGCAGGGCGTCCACGGAGACCACGCGCCGAAGTGCCCGTCCACGGTGAGATTCCTCGTCTAGGAAGCAGACACAAGAGAGGAGGTCAGGAAGGGTTAGGGCTGTAAACAGAGAGAAAAACTGAAAGGTCTCTCACAGTACAATCAGAGCACGTTGAGAATATTTTGATGTTAAAGTTCAAGAGGGATGAACAGGGAGGGATTTCAAAGTAAGGCGGCCGAGGTCATTGGTGGGGGCCGTGATGCAGAAGAAGGGAGGGGAGGAAAGGGAGGGGGGGAGGGGGCGACGGGGGAGGGGAGTGAAGGAAGCCAAGGGCTTGGCCATCAGCCGACCACAGAATTGTCCACTAATGCGAGAAACCCGAAGAACGAGTAGAACTGGAGTGAGAAATCACAGATGTGCAACTCTGTTGAATTTTTATGTCCCGTAGAAGAAAGATTGGCCAATTCGTTTCATTTAAGACCTGGCCCAGCTCAAATGTCAGCCAGCGCAAACTGCCAACATTGAATTTTTGGCCTATTGAAGCAGCCGGGACTGTAGTAGCCGGTAGGCATATCCCGGTCACAGCCACACCGTAACTTGCCGGCAAGGAAGGGCCTGGCAGGAAGCCGCTCCCGCGGGTCGGGGCAAGGAAGGGGCTCTGAGCACTGAGAGGGGTGTGCGGGCCTAGAAGGGGCCGTCCAACCAGCACGCCCGACCTGGGAAGGCTGCTGGGGACTGTGCCCACTGCCGCCTGGCTGGACGGGGCTCCCCATGGACACGGACGACTGGACGGCCTCAGGTCACCTCTGACAATAGAGCCACAGGGTGGTCCGTGAGTCCTGGGACCGAGTCCTCAGTCACCCTGCAGGAAAAAGCAGCCTGACCCTGAACGGCCGGAAGGAGGCCTACAGTCCAAACCTCCTAACTTTAATATGGCGACGTCGGTATTTCTTAGAAAGCACGACACACGAAGAGGACGTTACGTGGCTGCGTTCTTTCACTTCCCCCTCTGCTGCTCCCAGCTGCTCCTTCCTGCCCTACCCTAGTCGTGACACGTTTGAAGCCTCATCATCCACGCAAGACAGGACTCCATGGACGAGGCAGGTCGTTCTTTCCAGGCCACGAACTGTCCCCGTACCTCCCCATTTCAGAAAAGTGCCAGCGCCGTATTTTGCGCGTGAAAAGCACAGGTGAGCTTTACTTTTGTTCCGTCACTTCTCCAAGGACAGTAGGACGGAGTCCACATGAAACGTGTCCGCGTGCGCTGACGTGGCTGGTGCGTCACCTCCAACTGCCACAGTTTCGCTTTCTGCCTCCCGCTTTCTTGTCAGCACTCTAACCTTTTATGTCCACTAGGTGGACGAAAATCCAGAATTCCCTACCATGCCGGGCTCTTTCCAGAAGAAGCAAAGAGGAGGGAATCGAGCTGGATTCGAGGGGACTCACTGGACCTGACCCAGACAGACAGTGACAGTGAACACTCAAAGGCAGATTTTTCCCAAGAGGAAAAAGTCCCCATTTCCAAGGTCCATGACCAGCTTCGGTCAGGATAAAAATGCAGCTCGTACTCTGACCGTAAGTTTCCCTGGAGCCTTCAGTGTTTTCTCAGAGAACCGAGCCCCAGAAGACAAGCTGATTGAAGCCACTAATCACTCACACCAAAATGTTCTTAAAGCAGCAAAGGCCCTGCCACTTGGGAGTTCCCACGTCCCTCCACTACCACTGACCAGCTCACCCTCTTGCCTCGGCCCCAGAGGGCTCTCATGTAGGTAGGAAGGGATCAGTCGTTGCCTTCACTGTGATTTAACATGGAACCCAAGCCAACAAATCCTTTAAATCCAAACAAATCCCCATGTGCCTTTTAATCCAAACCTGTAACTGTCCTCAGCCTTTCAGAAAGAGAGAGAAGAATGGGATTATGGGGGCTGGGTGAGGCAGAGCCTGGGCAAGGGCAGCCTGACAGGGCTGCAGCCTAGGCTGGAAGACGGCAAGGAAGACATACCCCAGTGTCTCTGCTCCTGCCCAAGTCTCCCACTATCTAAACCCAAGCCTGGGTGGGGGGCAAGCTGGAAGTGGGGAAGGACAGGCCCATGGGGGAGAGAGTGGCTGGGGAAGGGGATGAAGGCCAGCACGGAGCACTGTCAGGAGACTGACCCTCTGTGAGCCATCTGGTCCCTTCCATTTGCCTCTCTTCTAAACCTCCATGTCTCTAAACCTCGTCTATATTTCGCTGTCTAACATATGACGGAAATAGGCATGGAGACTGTTAGGGTCTCTCTAGCTACAGGAGGTTTTGAGGAGACCTGGAACCCACAGAATATGCAGAAACTGAAGACTGGTGAGGCCAGGAGAAATCCACTGTGATCATGACAAAGGAATGATCGTGGAGACAGGAATCATCCAGAATGTTGAAAGAGGGCAGTTTGTGATGGAAATATATTTAGACTTCACGGTCATGAGTCAAACCCACAACCAAGGTAAACGTCATGCGAGCTAAATTCATCAGTAGGGTGATTAGAAGTGAAATCAATATAGGGCAGATACAAGTGAGACAGAAACAGGCAGGCAGACAGACAGACAGACACGGAGAGGAGGAGTCAGAGTCATTGCCTGTTTCCCGACAACATTGAGGTTCCTGTCCAATTCATACGCTCTCTTGAAATTAATTTCCAATCCTGGAGGGAATCTGAGAATCTGTTTCTTCAGCCCAAAGGGCAAGAACACCAACCAGGGTGGATGGTTTTTTACGAAAGAATCACTTTGAATAAAAGGGGTTTTGCATTCATCATGGGGATCATTCCTTACCATTCCAGGGAGACAGTAGGTAACTGTGGGAGGGCTGGGATGGCATCACCAGCCGTGCGCTTAGCAGGAGGGTCTAAGGCTGTCATGGGAACCCCATTCACCTGGGCCAGTGTTGGGCCTACGAAAGAACATGTGACCAGACTCTGGTCAAGGAGACTCAAGAGGAGAGTGAAAGAGGAGTCCAGAAATGACTTTCCTCCAGATAAAAGCAGAATATTCTCTCTCTCTCTCTGCTGCGGACACTGTTATGTGAGAATTCGCTGCTTGGTGACCCTGTGGAGAAGCAGGCCAGGAAATAAGAGAGCTGCTCACCCACAGCCCCCCCCAAACTGGGCATCAGAATCACTCCTGAAACTGCTGCTTCCCCATCGCTGGAGGATAGAACCGGTCCTTTGTAAGACCCTGTTCACAAGGAATTTAATTCTGGTTAGGCCTACGAGTTTTACAGAAAAAGCAAATGTAGATGTAAGAAAATTTTATAACATGCCAAAGATTGCCCGACTCACAATTTGGAGGGTATAATTGGAAATACTGGTCAGCATTTTTCTGCCCATGAGACCAGGGTTGTAAAACCTCAGCACTATTGACATTTGGGCTAGAGGATTCTTTGTCATGGGGGCTGCCCTGTGCATTCGTGATCTCCCTTGTCCACACACTATAGATGCTAGTGGCCCCCCAGCCCTGGTTGTGACAACCAAAGTTTCTATGGACTTTGCTGGATGTCCCTGGGAGCAAAATCTCCCTCAGTTAAGAACCACTATTTCTCAAGGAGCTAAAAGTGAACTACCACATGGCCCGGCAATTCTACTTCTGGGTTTAGAGCTGAAGGAAACCAAATCACTACGCTGAAGAGTTAGTGGCACCCCCACAGTCACTGTAGCATTACTTATGACAGCCAAGACATGGAAACGACCTATGTGTCCACTGAAGGATGAGTACGTAAAGAAAATGTGCTATATATACCACTCTTTTATATAGTATATATAAAAATATATAGGAGATATCTCATATACCTCATATATGTATAATATATAATTCATATATATCTCATATATATATCTCACATGTATATATCACACACACATACATATACATATATATATATATATATCATATGTATATAAAATATATGAATACTATTCAGCCATAAAAGAGAAGGAAATCTTTCCATGTGGAAAAACATAAATGGACCTTGAGGGCATTATGTTAAATGCAATAAGACAGAGAAAGATAGATACTCTACGATATCCGATACAAGTGAAATCTAAAAAGAGCCCATACTCATAGAAAAAGGGGTAAGATTTGTGGCTGTCAGATGCGTCGAGTGGGGGAGAGAGGAACTAGGGGAAAGAAGGAGGTCAAAAGGTACGAACTTCGGGGTGTCTGGGTGGCACAGTCAGTTAAGCATCCAGCTCTTGGTTTAGGTGCAGGTCATGATCTCATGGTTTCTGAGTTTAAGCCTGGTATTGGGCTCCGTGTTACTGGTGCAGAGCCTGCTTTGGATTCTCTCTCTCTCTCTCTCTCTCTCTCTCTGTCCCTCCCCACCTCTGCGTATCCTCTCTCTCCAAATAAATAAATAAACTTTTTTTTAAAAAGGTACAAACTTCCAGTTTTAAGATAAATATGTCTTGGACAGGTCATGTACGACATGATGGATAGAGTTCACACCACTAGATGGGACATCTGAAAGTTGCTAAGAGAGGAGCTCCTTTTTTTCACAAGGGAAAAAAAATTGGGGGGGGGGTATCTACATGAGATGATGGGTGTTAACTAAACTTTCTGTGGCGATCATTACACAATACATGCAAGTCAAGTCACTGTGTTGAACACTTTAACCTCACACAGTGCTGTGTAAAGCTGTATCAATTACATCTCAGTAAAACTCGAAGGGAAAGAAAGAACCCACCACACTAGACATCCTTTTGTTCCCTGTTTGGGCACTGGCATAAGATAACAGTCTTTAGGCAAAGAGGTGCCACACACATCCTCTTTCCAAATGTATGTGAGTACAAGTTGAGCTAAGACGACAGAGAAAAAGAGGAAGAATTGGACACGAGTGACAGTAAATGAAAGAATGGAGTGGAATGAGGGAGAAAAAAATAGAATAGTTATTGCAGTAAATATACACTGGAACGCAAAAGGAACAGCACTAGCCAGTCATTAGTAAGAGTAAATGGTGATGGCTTCGCAGGGGAAGAGTGGGGGTAGCTGCAGATGCTGAAGGGCAGATTTTCAATCCAGGACCCCTGCAGTCGGTTCTATTAACTTCTGGAGCAAGAACCTGCAACACGCAGAAAAGCACGTGGGCAGTGGGTGGCTCTCTCACCCACTTCAACCACACACTCCTTTTGACGCTCAGTACATTACTTTGAGGATCTGCCTAAGGAACAGATCCATGAATAACAGGATGGGTTCTGCTGCTTCCCTTCTCCATACGAGCACGTCTTTTTGTATTTTGTTAGTTTTCTTTAGAAATCAGAAATAAAGCTATCTAAAATATATTATCTGTGGTTGTGCTATCTCCAGGTTTCTGCCTAGTGACTTTCTCTTTGAAGTATGTGCTTCGTTTGATAAGATATTAACGGCTAAACCATAGTAAAGCATATACCACATGTAGGTACTTTAGTGGATGCCAGGCATGTGACGAGTGATTTCTATGTGTTAACTCTGGAATCTTCACAAGGTCCTTGGTATCTACATCCCATTTTACAGACAGGGGAACTGAGGTTCAGATTAGGCTCAGTTTATTCAGAGTACTGGTTGTAAGGGACCCAAGAATCGGTGTAAACAAACTAATCAAGAGCCTGCGATCTTAGCCACTTCGTTCTGTGATTCTAGATCCTTCCCTGATGGGAGTCGTGTGGAAACCAGTCTTACACTTTTATCCATAACTGTATAATAGCAAATTTCCCTTTACCTAGGAAATAATGGATTTCTAAGTGCTAGCTAAGGAAGATTCAATTTTTGCTAACAAGCATAACCTGTAATCCCACGTTTAAATCCCTCACGTTCAACTCATTCATTCCCAAGGAACCAAGCATGTAGATGCATTTGATGGGTACAGAAATCCATGGAGCGTGCCTTTAAGTTCTTGCTGTACTCCAACCATTATTCTCTTATAACTCAAGTGAACTCTTCTATTTTCTACTGGGATGTTTTTTTCAGAAGTCAAAAGATCTTCCTTCATGCATTTCCAAAGTTTCATGCACCTTTTGGTCAGAGATGGTAACAAAACAGGATATTGGATCTGCCCCTTGGAACAGACTGTCTCCATGTTACAACATCAACTTAATTTCCCTAAGTCTCTCCCCATGAGTGAATTACACGAGGGAAGGAGAGCACCTTTGAAGAGGACTACGCGGGAACGGCAGGTGACCTCTTAGTCACATAGACAGATAGGGACAGTCTTTATTGCCTCGGAGCCACAGGTCTTCCACTCGTGAAACGGAAGCGGTGATGCTTACCCCTGGGGTGATCATGCATATCCAATGAGATAATCCACTGAAATGGCCTAACACACCACTTAGCACATGGTGTAGACACACAATTAACCTTAGCTCCCTTTTCCTTCTTTTACAGTAGATTTCACTACAAAATTCAGAAACAATGCCTTACCGGCTATCTGAGCATAAGATGTAAGGTGACCACCGGGTCACCTCTCATTGGGTGAACCCATCAGCCACTGCTCTGGGGAGACGTTGACAGCTGGGAATGTCATTGTCTTGTAGATTGAGGATAATGTCAGAAGCACCGGATTGGAGTCCTGGTTTCTTTCCCAATGTAGTTTTAGAATCTTCTATCAACCCCTTAGACTCTGGTCCACGGTGCTGCTATGTAAACGGAAGGCTCTGGGTTCAATCCGTGCTAAAGGATCTTTTTGCTCTAAAGGTGCTATTTACACAGTGTCCTGGGAAGAAGCTAGTTATTGCAAGCCATCGTGGTGCTTATTTAGTATACGTATTTTGCTGGTTATTACACGATGTATCTTGGAACGGGGACTCATTGTATGATGTATACCGGTAACGATGTACCCACAAAGAATGTGGATGGTGTTCGGGCATAAATAAAACTCAGGGCGATTCTTAAGACTACACTATCCTCATCAAGCAACACTGCAAGTTATGCAGGACATAAATAATATTCAAATCACTCCAGACCTGTAAATTTAGATCTTGCTCAAGCAGTTCAAATCTCTTAAACTGAGAATAATGTTTTCAATTATAATTACGTAAGCCACCAGAAATTAATCGATACGTCAGTCACTATTGCCTTGTCTCCTATACAACGGAGATCCATAAATGTTTTAAAATAGGGATCTTTCAATAGAAAATAGGTCTTTTCTGGCACTAAGTCCCTGGGGAAACCCTGGGAGGGTTTCCCGGGGTCCATCACCAAGTGGAACTCTCTAGAGAGCAGACGATCTGTCCATGTTCTGAATGCAACACTGACTGGGGAACTCAGCTCTGCTACGTCATTGGTCTGAAATCTGTGAAGACTGACTGGGTAGTTTCCCACAGAGACTGGCATTACCCCCATTGTCGTCCACATTATGTGAGCTCCCCATAAAACCGTCTCCATTTTTAGTGATCATTTGGGTTTTTACATTGGATATAAGATGCTCTGGTCTCATTTGAAAACCACTCAGATAATAAACCTTAATTTCTTTTGGATATAGACATGTAGATAAAAAAAAACTGTTTCACTGATTCTAAGATTTTTTAGTATATGTGTGAGTATCTATCTATACACTATATATATATACTGCTGTATATATATATATATATATATATATATGTATCTATCCATACACTATATATATACTGATATATATAAATATATAAATATCTATACAAATATTTATATATAAATATTTATATATCCATAAAGAGATATAAAGATATATAAATATATAAAATATAAAGATATATAAATGTCTCTGAAATCAGTTTGTATCTTGCAGTCCATGGCAACATTTATTTTCTTAATAAAAACAACCAATGGTGTATCAGAAATGATGAAATACAGATTTAGCCAATAAAATTAAACCTTTCTTCTATTTTAGTCAAAAATTTACAAATAAAATAGAAGCAAAATTACATTTTAATAGCTTTTAAAAATACCTAAGACTTCTCTGTCATAATGCTAATACTTTTCATCTAGCTCATGTCTTTTTTTTTTTTAATTTTTTAATGTTTGTTTATTTTTGAGAGAGACCGAGCACAAGTGAGGGATGGACAGAGAGAGAGGGAGACAGAATCCAAAGCAGGCTCCAGTCTCTGAGCTGTCAGCACAGTGCCTGACGTGGGGCTCGAACCCACGAACCGTGAGATCATGACCTGAGCCAAAGTCAGATGCTTTAACTGACTGAGCCACCCAGGAGCCCCTAGCTCATTTCTTTCTAAGAGACAGATTTTTAGAAAGAGATGTACGATGACTATAGTTGTTAAAAACCAAAACTATAGACCTAAAATGGAATTTCTTATGCTAAGCCCTATGTCACCAAACTGAGATTTGACCTAATTACATACAGTGCTGGCTCTCCCAGAAAAGGAATCTTCAACCAATCAGGAAATGCCTAAGCAGCACTAGCCAGCTCCTCTGACTGATAGACCCATGCCATCTACTAAGGAAAAGTAACTTTGCAATAAACAACCTGCTTTTTTGCCTAGAATAACTTCCTTGTTCCCACTTATTTCTGTCTGTAAAAGTCTTTTGTTTTGTACGACTCCTCAGAGCTCCTTTCTATCTGTTGGGTTGGATGCTGCCTGATTTGAGTTCTGTTCAACAAACTCTTAAAACTAATATGCCTCAGTTTATCTTTGACAAGTAGTTGGGTCTACGGGAGTTCCCATTCTGTATGGTAGCCTATCTAAATCAGACAACTACATAGCTTCCTGTCCTGCCTTTTGCTCCAGGGGACATAACTTGCTGTCTGTTGTTGGAGGCTTTGCATATTCTTATCAAAAGTGTACGTATTATATATTGTATATAGACATATATGCATGTATACATAGAGAGAGACAGACAGACGGAGACAGAGAACAGGGATGGTTCTGTAAAGCGGAGATGTGAAGGGACAGCCCTCCCATCAGGGCAAGTTCGTATCACCCTGTGACCTTCTTTGAACTTGAAATAGAAACTGCGCTCTCAGCAGCAGTGACAACTTTCGTAACAACTCGCTGGCCACTTTTTAAATGTTAGGTCATCTCCATTTTTTTTCCTGTAGAAATAGACAACGCATGTATTTGTTGTGAACCTAGGGGGTGACTGTGTCACGATTTTCCATTACATAATTAAGCATGTCTCAGATCTCCACGAAACCATGTGTTTTGGAGTGGAGGCCTTACCGCTTGAGAAGAACTGTTCCTGTAAGAATTGTTACTACATTCTTCTGCCCTTTTTGCCATTAAAATGCTGGCTCATACCTCTATGAGAAGATGCACCGATTCTTGGGGAGTACACGCCCATAATTGAGAACGACAGTTCAGCTATCTCTGTTTTCTCCAGCTGCAAAGGTTCAAGGTGAGCATCTCTGTGCTTTGAAAGTATTATTCAGAAACGAGAAAGAACTCAGCACAAACACTGGCATTTTTGTAATCGATTTCAAGAAACAGTGAGAAAATTTGAGGCTAAACAGCCCAAAGGACTAGTGGCGAATTGATCTGTAAAGCTCTGCTCAGAGCCTGGAGGTGGTGATCACACACCTTTGCAGTAAAAGGCTTCTATCTCGTGCCCACATTTGGGACAGGATGCTGGTTTTACTAATCCTAGCCTTCCCCATGTCACTGCCTGGTTTTCCCCTTCCCCTGGAAGGAGAGGCTGCATGAATATGTGGTTTAGGTGATGGAAAGGGTAGGTCCCTTCATAGGAAACAGCGTCGGACATCTGCGTCGGAAAAACAGCGTGGGCTTCCCGATACCGGAATGTGCCTCTTCTCTTCTCACCTCTGCCTTGCAGAGGTGCGCCCGAACTGACAGTCAAAGAGATCAGCAGCTATGTGACAGCACAGTGACTTCATCACTTTAAATATGTGGAGGCTAACAGTTCCTGCTCATATTCTCTGAGGACAGAAAAAAGAATCTGAGATCACTGCATTTAGGGTTGTAAAGACAAAGGAAAAAAAAATTAAGCTGGTTCTTACAAGTGAGGCCTCAAAGAGATAAATTGGCAAAGAAAATTGTTTTCCTCCCTAGATTCAGAAAACCTAGCTCCAAATGGAAATGAGTTTCTCTTCCTTCTGTGGGTTCACAGCGGGAATGGCCATCGTGCTGTTTCTCCCAGACCTTCCCGGGACCCTGGGCAGGATTCAGAAGACTGTCCCGCCTGGAGTCCAATAGTAACATCCTTTACTTTATTTTTTCAAAAGCTCTACTTATCTCAGTTTCTAGAATTATAGCTCCCAAGGGAAATTGATGGGTGTGGAAGTCACTATTTTACTCATGCTAAAAAGGGCAAAATAGTCCCCACCAATCTCTGGAGAGAAAATCCAAGAATGAGACAGAGATACTACATCCCATTTCCAAATCAACAGTGTTTTCTCTTCAAGTATTTCTCTGCAAAGCAGACAAAAAAGCTTATGGCAACATCCCACGTGGCTCTGGTGGAAACTAAGAGCTGAATGAGTTGAGAGAGCACTGGGTGTGCGAGAAAGGTCCCAAATGCATGGCCACCACCCACGTGTGGGTTAGGATTTAAGACAGCTGAGTGCCCACGGGCGGGGCTTTCTGAGGCCGGCGAACACGCGCACTTACGGGACAGGTGGAGGTGCTCTGCTCCCATTGTGTCATGCTTAGGCTCTCCTCCAGGCTCGTGCATTTCTTCATCACCATGTCCCAGCCACAGTAAGGGTCCTGGGCCCCAATGCAGGCACTGCAAACACACACCCAAAGGTCAGCAGAGAGGCAGCCTTACCCACAAGAGACATAAGCTTAGGCGAGTCTGGCCCTTAGGGATTGACATGGGAACTAGTTGCAAGAAACTAGATTTTAGCCTGCACACGAGAAAACAAGCCACCAACATACATCAGCAAGTATCTAATTAAATCAAGTGATTAATTTTGGTTGAAATATGTATACTTATCCTAAGATACAGGGGAAACAACTAAATGTGCCACTGTGAGCTTTTTGGGGTCATGAATAAAGCTAGTCAGAATTTTGCAATGTTCAAAAGTACAAGATGTTGTTACCACCGTCACCATCATCACCACCATCACCATCATCGCCATTATCATCATCATCACCACCACCATCACCATCATAATCATACTCATCACCACCACCACCACCATCATTATCATCATCACCATCATCACCACCACCATCACCATCATCAACACCACCATCATCATCACCAGCACCACCATCACCATCATCATCATCATCACCATCACCAGCAGCAGCACCACCACCACCACCACCACCATCATGATCATCACCACCATCACCATCATCAACACTACCATCATCATCATCACCATCATCACCACCATCACTACCACCATCATCATCATCACTACCACCATCACCATCATCAACATCACCATCATCATCATCACCATCACCACCACCACCATCACCACCACCATCACCATCATCATCATCACCATCATCACCACCATCACCATCATCATCCTCACCCTAGTTACAGATGTTATTTGCAGAACACTTACTATAAAATACCAAATTATATCATTTAGACATTTAACTCTAATGAGGGAGGTAGTATTATTTTTACCTACGGAGGAGAAAACTGAGGCACAGAAGATTTAAGAAATTGGCCCAAGGACAAGCAAATACACCTGAAACCCTTCAACATGGTTAGTTTGAATTTAGTAAGTTAGGGAAGTCTTCCTTTTGGGTACCATAGCTTAAAAATGAATTAAAAATTTTGTCAATCAATAGTTGTTTAATGTAGCTCCAACTACAATATTCAATAAGTTATATCAGAAGTATTATATACATCGTGGATATTTTATTTTAGCTTTGTCTCGATGAGAGAGTTCATACAGTACCAGGTACTGGGGCACCATTAGATGAAGATTTTGGCCCATATGTTATAAATACAAGAGAGGGTGTTCAGGGGCGGAGGGAAGCAGAGCGACAGTGATAGAGCCAAAATTATACAAAAGATGACCCCAGAGGCAAGCAGGGCATCAAACACTGGAGAATCCTGTCTCTTAAGGGACCAACAGGTCAGGCGTGCAGGAAATGGAAGCAAGGAAAGGCAAGCTAGTGCAGCAGGGAACTGTTAATGTCTTCTTAGAGGTAAGGGGCCCCTTACAGCAGGAAGAATCTGTTAGAGGATTACCAATTAATCAGGAGTAGGACCAGAAATCATAGCATAACTATCAAATGTGGGCCAAGGAGTTGCTGTAAGTAATAGTAAATTGCTAATATTAATGATACAAAAGAAGCGTGATTAACGCATCAAATACGTTAACCACATATGAAGCACTGCTCCAAGAACGTGACCTCTATTAGCTCATTCCGACCTCAGAGGACCTTACGAATACAACACCTCAATTAGCTACCGCATTTATTTTAAATGAAATAAATGTAATCACTTTAAAAGGAGGAAACCAAAGCAGAGAAAGATGAAGCGTAAGTCCCGCAGCAGGGGAAGATATCTCTAAAGACAATAAATCAAACAATAATGGTATAAAGCTATTATTTATTGTTGCTACGTAATATATATTTACCACCCAAAGAAGTTCAGAGACAAGTGGTCAAAGCTGGTCCTCCTCACAGCAGGACTAGGTTGCGTGGAAGCGGGGTTGAAACAAGTGCCTGTCGCCATAGCCTCCTTGGAACACGATCCTAAGTGCCCGTGCCCGTGTTAAAAAGTAAACCGAGGGACGTCAAAATTGTGAATCTGACTGCACCAGGCTAGGAGGTTCTGCTGACAGGAGCTAGGGGAGAGAATCCTCTAGAGGAGACTCAGCAGCAAACCAAGGAAATCATTTGATCGGCTATAGCTTAAGTGGTGGCCTTATTTGGGAAAGCCTGGTTGACTGAGATCGTTTGTTCTGAAGTCTCACTTTCTCAGATTCAAGCGCAGTTGACCCGGGCATCGGTTTTGGTTTGCTTAGGTCAGCTGCCAAGGTTTTAAGGCGACTTCAGTCTAAGGGCCTTCTTATTTAATTACCTTAACAAGCACATAGTGAAAACTCCAACAGAAGAGTTATCAAGGACAAAATATATGCTTTCCTTCTCCAGAAATAGGCACTATTCACACTTTCATATACTTGGGGGACATTTTCTCTGCACAAATACGTATTCATGTATGGATATGTCTACATATACATATATATTTTGTTGTTTTATATGTACGATTATATGTAACGCACACAAAGGGGAGTATACACACAGCCTCCTGTCTGCTTTTTACACGTAAAAATACACTGCGACGGGACGCCTGGGTGTCTCAGTTAAGCAGTCGACTCTGGATTTTAGCTCAGGTCACGATCCCAGGGCTGTAGGCTCGAGCTCTGCGTCGGGCTCCGTTCTGAGATTCTCTCTCCCCTTCTCCCCCCACCCCTCTCCTCCATCATACTCTCTCTCTCCCTAAAATAAAAAATTAAAAATTAAAAAATATACATTGACATTTTCTTTTGTCAGTATATATAACTCTACCTTATTCCTTATATGGCTGTGTAATATTCTGTTACCCAGAGGAACATTTATTTAGATCCTTTAAAAGCAAGGCTGTAATGCACATCTTCATATGTATTTTTTATAATATTTTTTTATGTTTATTTTTTGAGAGAGAGAGAGACAGACAGAGTGCGAGCAGGGGAAGAGTAGAGAGAGAAAGAGATGCAGAATCCGAAGCAGGCTCCAGGCTCTGAGCCATCAGCACAGAGCCCAACGTGGGGCTAGAAGCCATGAACCACGAGATCATGACCTGAGCCAAAGTCGGACGTTCAACCGACTGAGCCACCCAGGTGCCCCTGTACGTATCTTCTACATGATAAGCTTCTATACGTGAAGCTATGAGATAGAAGTTATGGGTATTAATAATTTTGTACCAGTCAACAATTTGAAGGGTAACTCTTTATCCTCTCCCTATTTCATACTGGATGCTATTTTTTTGTTAACTTAGCCCTTTCTGATAGATCAAAACACTTTTCTACTCATCTGTTCTATTTACTCAGTTGTGAGATTAAGATTATGTGTGTGTGTGTGTGTGTGTGTGCATTTATGGATTATTGTATTTCTGTTCACGTAAATTTCCCATTTGTAACCAAGTTCTCCTTTATGCTTCTTTTTGATTGACTAACTGGCTTCACTATTTTTATGTAGTCATTGCAAGTGATAATTTCTGTATTAGAAAATTAACCCTCTGTCCATAATGCTTCACATACTTTTCCTACTTGTCATTAGTATTTTTTTTCTCAAGATACAGATGTTTTAAAATTTTATGCAGTAAAGTTTATATGAGTCTTTTTCTTCACAGCATCTGGATTTTGTGCATACTTTCAAAGAACTTCCATGCTTAAAAACCATAAAAACATTTATGCAGGATTCCTTCTGGTCCTTTCATATTTGATCAATCATTTCATTTGACTCCCTATCTGTGATCCACCAGAAATGTATTTCTGGTAAATCTCCTTTTCTCCCTCCTAAAAATCAAAACAAGTAACAATGACAAAAAACCACATATTTTTTTTAAGCTAAACTTCTCAATCTCATACCAACACAAACAGGCCCAGGGCTTAGAAGTAACAACAAGGAAGCTGGGGATGTTTTGTTTTGTTTTGTTTTCCTTTTTCTATCAAATTCAGACAACCTCTTTTTTAAACACAAGTTTACAACACTAAGTGTGAACACCAGCTTTTCGAAATCTCTAGTTCTTGAGGTCCGGGAATATACTCTTTTAACAACTTACTTTTTAAAACTAAAAATTCGTTTCAATGATCAGTTCCATAGAGTAGAATTTGCCCTGTATATAAAGCATATCCCAAATTTCTCAATTTTAAGAATTTATTTTAAAGACACACAATTGATTTAATAACTTTTTTTCAGGGAATAAGAAAGATGAGAATAAACCAAAGACTGTGTAAAAGACAAAGTGCATTTTTGTATCTACAAGGTAAGATATTTCACATATTGTCACTAAGCTCAGTGTAAGCAAATCAGCCCTCAGTAACAATGTCTGGGCAGATGTTTTGTAGGAAGTTTCTGGAAATCTGAAGACCCCTCAACTGTGAGACAGACCTGGACACAGGTGAGAATTAAGAACCTTTCTGCTTCCTGCTGCGACCTCCTGGCTGTGAAGGCATGTTCTGACCCACAGTGTCCCAGCCATTTTGCCGGAATGCCATAGTATATATCACACGTCAGAATTCTGTCTGGGCACGATCCCATTTTCACAGCGGTGAGCAAACACGAGGGAGCTACACTTACATAATTATTCAAAGGGCCTGAATTCCCTTTCATGTTTTTTTTTTTTTTTTTTTAATTTACTGTATATTTATGTTTGAGACGGAGAGAGACAGAGTGCAAGCAGGGGAGGGGTGGAGAGAGAGGGAGACACAGAATCCGAAGCAGGCTCCAGGCTCTGAGCTGTCAGCACAGACCACGATGCGGGGCTCGAACCCACAAACTGCGAGATCATGACCTGAGCCGAAGTCGGACGCTCAACCGACTAAGGCACCCAGGCGCCCCTTTCATGTTTCTTACTAAAGCAACACGACCATTAGACAAAACTCAAATTCTGAAAACAGGAAAATTCCACCAACTCCCTAACTTGGCCCTCCAGCCTCTCTTTGCAAATCTGCCTGCAGAAGTGAAACAAGGCCACAAGGTTACACAGGATATTTTAAGCTGTTTTAAATGAAAAGCCGCTTGTAAAAACATCTTTCTTCCAATAATGTTGACGGCTTGGCGCATTCTTAACATGCCACTTATCCCTTAAACTATTAAAACTCTATAAGCACAAATGCCCCTTCATTAAAAATTCCATTTATATATAAATGTTTTCCTCAGTCAAAATATTTCATACCGTGGCAAAATTCTGATGAGCTCTACCTTTCTGCTAAAGTGTACTTCCAGAAAAAACAATCATCGTAACTTATTACTTTGGGAAGGTAGGTCTTTCAAAGACACCGCATGCAGGATCACAGATGTCTTATTAATGTGGCCATATGAAGGTGGCTTTTCTTCACTTTGAAATGTTTTTTTGTGTGGATGAGGAGTCTTTTTAATAACAAATTTTCCTTACTTGGTTAATAACCTTAGATTATCCTCATTTGATATATTTCCTTGGTGCTTCAAAGTCTCTGATTTCAGAACATATGTTGGTCAGAATCTTAAGGTTTAATTTAAAAACACATTTATGGATGAGTACGTATAGAGCTAAATGTATATTCACAGACAGGCCTTAGTTCTTGGAGAAGGATAAACTACTCTCTCTTTTCCAAGACAGTGATATTAATATTTAACTAAACTCTTCCTTTATTTATTGATTCATTCTATTATATAATTTTTTTATCAAATTAGCTAACATATAGTATATACAGTGTGCTCTTAGCTTTGGGGGTAGATTCCCATGATTCATCACTTACATACAACACCCAGCGCTCATCCCAACAAGTGCCCTCCTCAATGCCCATCTCCCACGTTCCCCTTCCCTGCCCCCCCATCAACCCTCAGTTTGTTCTTTGTATTTAAGAGTCTCTTATGGTTTGCCTCCCTCCCTCTCTGTTTGTAACTATTTTTTCCCCTTCCCTTCCCCCATGGTCTTCTGTTAAGTTTCTCAAGTTCCACACATGAGTTAAAACATATGGTATCTGCCTTTCTCTGACTGACTTATTTCACTTAGCAAAATACCTTCCAGTTTTATTCACGTTGTTGCAAATGGCAAGATTTTGTTCTTTTTCATTGCTGAGTCGTATTCCATTGTGTGTGTGTGTGTGTTTGTGTGTGTAAACACACACACACACCACATCTTCTTTATCCATTCATCAGTTGATGGGCATTGGGGCTCTTTCCATAATTTGGCTACTGTTGATAATGCTGCTATAAACTTTGGGGTACATGTGCCCCTATGAATCAGCACTCTTGTATCCTCTGGATAAATTCCTAGTCGTGCAATTGCTGGGTCATAGGGTAATACTATTTTTAAATTTCTGAGGAACCTCCACACTGTTTTCCAGAGTGGCTGCACCAGTTTGCATTCCCACCAACAGTGCAAGAGGGTTCCTCTTTCTCCACATCCTTGCCAACATCTGTTGTTTCCTCTAAACTCTTCCTTTAAATTTTAAAGTGTGCAGTTATGCTATTTGCTAATTTGAGTAATAGGGAAAAGAGGTGTATTCATTAAAGTCTTCTCACTGTATTTCTAGAGAGTGGGAGCTAATTACTGAGTATGATCTCTTGCATGTTAGATTATCTAAGTATCAATGACTTTATCTGACTTGTTACTGTTACAGTAATTGTCATTAGATCAGCTTATTTTTGATCTTAAGAATTTTGGCCATATTAACAAAGTGCATTCATAAAACATGGGCTTTTAAAAGTGTCCCAATCATTCCTTCATTTGGTACATACTTAGGAGCACCTGCCATGAGCCAGACTGAAAACGGTGGGGGTGCCAGGGTCAGCAAAGCAGACGCAGTCACTGTACCCACAGAATTCATCATTTGGCAAAGGCAATACACACTAATCAGCTACACTGACATAGCAAGAACCATCAGCAAAGTAAAATCCCAAAGGAGAAGCCCTGTTTGGATGGAGGTGTCTGGAGTCAGGAAATACTTGACCTCGGTGGCATTTAAACTGAGACGGATAGAAGTGATCCATTTCACATAGCTTTGGAAAAACAGGACATTTGACAGCGAGGTGGATGGACACTTTGGTGGGAGGGAATTGGAGAATTTAAAGGAAGATAAATGGAGGTTAGACTTTGATTGGAGCTTGAGGAGTGGAATGGGCAGAGCCCAGAGCCCCGTTCAAGACAGCATTTCCCAGTAAGTGCTGCAAACTTTAAAATACTGGGCAAAAACCATGTGTCATTTGACCATAGAATGGTTGACCATATTTGACCGTAGAAATAACCAGTACTTAGTTCTACGATCATCATGATAGTAGTGGGATGGGTGGATTTCTCTGTTCATGAATGATCTTTACCTTAATTTCTAAAACAATCTGAAGTATCTTATTCCTAATGACCGATGTCATTATGTACTTCAGAATCTGCTTTTTAAGGTTGGCATGAAAAACACTGTCTTATTAGAAATAAGACTGAAAGAAAATTCTAATTAGACAATAAACTGCTTGAGGAATGCATTGTAAGACACCGACACGTCCTTCAATTGGTAAATCCAGCTGGAACACATCTTTTCTCCAATGAGTACCTCTGTGAAATTGGAATGATAATAATCACCTCACAGGAAATGTTTGGAGGATTAAGTTACATCACGTAGTAAATAACAGAAAGTTATTTTGGGGGTGGAATACATACAGTTATTCCAATTAATCCCTAGACATCATTGCATATTATATGATATCGACTTCTGGGGTGTTTGAAAACACTCTATCCCAAAAATACTAAACGTGTAAATGCCGTGGGCTCTTTATTTAACCAGGCAATGTGGCACACCACAGTGTATTGTAGTAAGTGGTACAAAGTATTATTTTATTTTATTTCATTTCATTTTATTTTTTAATGTTTATTTTTGAGAGAGACAGAAACAGAGTGTGAGCAGGGGAGGGGCGCAGAGAAAGGGAGACAGAATCCGAAGCAGGCTCCAGGCTCGGAGCTGTCAGCACAGAGCCCGACGTGGGGCTCGAACCCATACACTACGAGATCATGACCTGAGCCGAAGTCGGATGCTCGACCAACTGGGCCACCCAGGCGGCCCGGTACAAAGTATTTTAAATACACATTTGGATAGATTCACAACGATTTTTTTGACTACCTGGCATAATGCCATGTGTCGAAGACCCAAAGACCAGGAAGGAACCTGGGGTCTCGTGAGGGAGGAAGAACTGGTTCATGAACGTTGCGTAACAACATAAGGAGGGTTAACTATTAAGTTAGAAGCTATAGGCGCTATAGGAGTCAGAGGAGGGAGAGGCTGACCAGGAGAGTTCCAGGGAGATGTCATGTGGTTGTACTGTATAGCGTGTGTCAAGTACCGAAAAATCTACTAGAAGATTAATTTCTAATTCCCAAGAAGAACTAAGACGGAACTACTGTAATGGCATTTTTAAATTTAGGACACATGCCAAGTAAACAAAGATATAATTACTAGCAAAAATACACGTTTATACTCATTATGTATCACTTGCTAAAGGCATTTAATAGGAATTCATGTTGCATGTTATGATTTGTAAATGAAATTAGTGGCCTAGAATTTCAATTAGTTACAAACTTCTAATACATCGAAAACCATTCCCTATTGACTTATCACTAAATGACATTGATTCAACACAAAGATGATTTTTTACATTTAAATTTGCTTTTAATATGAAATTAGAATAATCAATATGCATTGCCAGTAATACTAAGTGGATGGTTTTTAATTAAAGTCGTATTAGGTGCATAGAACACTCAGATTTTCCTGAAAACTCTGTTTTAAAACTGAACAAGATTGGGAGCACCTGGGTGGCTCAATCAGTTAAGTGTCCGACTTCGGCTCAGGTCATGATCTCGAGGTTCATGAGTTAGAGCCCCATAACGGGCTCTGTGCTGACAGCTCAGAGCCTGGAACCTGCTTCAGATTCTGTATCTCCCTGTCTCTCTTCTCCTCCCCTGATTGCACTCTGTCTCTTTCCCTCTGAAAAATGAATAAACATTTTTTTAAAAATTTAAAAAAATTGAATAAGATTGGTACACATTTTACAGGGAAGCATTTTGGGAAAACTGACAGTAAAAAAGAAATAGTTGCAAGAGTAGAGGGTATTTGAAATAAGCAAGCCGCAAGTGCTTCTGGAATCTAGCAATCGTGATCAACTTGGGACATCAGCCGTTTAGAAACCGTGCTCCCCTGGGTTACGATAATACGATCACATTAAAATATTTGACCAAGAAAGAGAAGAAAAAAAATGTACTCATACTTTTATGGTTGTGGAGGCAGCCCACGGCCTCTACAACCATAAGAGTATGAGTACATCTCTGCAAGATGGCGTTCACCTACGTTCTTTGCTTTTGTGGTGTACCTGAACCAAAATGTGTGTTTATATCATTGCCAAAGGTGGACCTGCCCTAAAGCCAAGGAAACTTCAACTTCTTCACTTCGTGAAATTCCCTAAGGACCTGAGATCGGTCTTAGTCATTCTTCATAATTCGATATCCTTTTCCTTAGTGAGGACCACTACCAACCCATGTAAGCTTCAGACCTCACAAAACTACATTTCTCCTTGATTATTACAGAACAAACCGTAGTATGGTTTATGTTTTGTAAATTACTAGTCAAGTTAACGTATGCTCTTGTCCTACCTAGCATATTTCAACTGTTCGTTTTCCAACCTGCCTTGGACCTGGGGGTGTTAACTTGTGATTTCACTTAAAAAAACTGTGTTTCGGCTCAAGCCCCTCTGATGGGGTGCTCTTCAGAATGATAATTAGATGTTGGTGAATGTACTTCATCTTCTTCAACTATTTTTTAAAGCTCTAATGAAGGCAGACACATACTGCTGTTTTGTTTCTTTCAGTTACTACCATATCACGCATATGTCTTCACAGACATCATTTAATAGCTTCAGAATAACCCACAGCGTGAGGACTCCATTGAATGAGTAGATTATAATTTGGTGATTAATTCTGTCAGTATTAGAAAGTTAGGATTGGAACACTGGTTGTAATTCAAAAATAGCTTAAAAAATAATTGGACAGGGAGGGCAGGCTCGAAGATCAGGTCCTAATATGATACAGGATCAGACTTTAACGATAAACTGATCTGGGGACAAAGTCTCAGGTAACACGGAGGCCCCGTGGCTCAAAGCCACAACAGATCTTCGGGAGCTTCTATTTATGCCAGAGTTACTCTTTAGACTCTGAGCCCCATGAAGACAGGGTCAGGGATACGTCTTCGTCTGTCATCCCACACTTAGGGGCTTGCTTGGTGCTTGGCACCTATTGAGATCAATAAATAGACTCTGAACGAATTAATGAAGGAAAGTACAGTCTTTAGAAGCTAATCCAAAGTCAATGCAAACAAAAACTCAAGGCGTTGAGATTTGGAAGATACTGAATTCATTTTGAAGGGAGGATATTTACTTTGTAAAACGAGCACATGTCAAAATTCCTCCCCCTTGCTTATGTGATTCATAACTGAACGGCTAACGTTGTCTTTCTGGAAGCCCTCAGGGGAATCCTGAAATTTCTCTCTATACATTGTATGTCTCTCACCAAGCAGACGCTGTCTGTAGAAATATTTAATTAATAAAGGTGCCAACATATTAACTCCATGTCTCGAAACTTTGCCCTTCCAAGCAATGAATGTCCTGCAGTAACCTAATCTCCATACTAATTTTCTTAATGAGTGTTAATTTCTTTAACTAAATGACATTATTACAAACTAAATGAGTTAAGAATGGCTAGATACCCATTCACAAATGGAGCCAATCTCTTTCCTAATGGTTCTATCTCTCCCTCCAGTTTTACAAAGCAAAACGTCAAAGGACCTCTCTTCTGTTTTATATGTAGACTAGGATTCTCCCGGCTTCCACCTTTTCTTCGCTCCCCAGTCAGTTCTTATAATAAAGCAAAAGTGAAACAATAAACACCTAAGGCCCAAGGGTTTCCATCCTTTAGCTAATGTCTTGCGTCACTACGCCTTCCCGTGAAAGGAGTTCTAGTGTTTCACAAGAATTTAGGTTTACTTTAGAGATGACGAAGTAAAAGAGGGAGGAGGGGGAGAGGCAGCGTCCGTTGGTAAATCGGGTAAGTGTTTACTGGGCCTGTGTTGGTCTGGGCACCATGCTGGAAGCGGCACAGACGCGGAAAGGCAATGCCCAGCTTTTGGCACCTGGTGCGATGGGCTGAATGAAGCCTGGACTGCCATGCAGTGCTCAGACTTCTAGTCTCTGTTCTAGCCTTGACGATTCTCACGCTATTCCCTCTGTGGTTCGGACCAGTCCTCATCTATAAAACGTTAACCCTACAACAGGTTGACAAACGTCAACCCTACTTGACAGGTTTGTCTTACCCCACAATTGTGGTGGGCGTCAAATAAAAAAATAAAGAATACGTGTCCGAAGCGAAGAAAGCGCCATGTTATCCAGAAAATATTAAGGTATAGAGTTAATTCATGCAATTTAATAATTTAGTAAATTTTACAGGTAATTTTATAAACCACAGTGTATGATGATTGAAGGTACATTGATTCATTCAAAAGGCATATATGAGAAAATCCGAAACCGGGAGTCAGCAAGCGATAGCCCATGGGCCGAGTCCAGCCTGGCACCTACAGTTTTCCTGAAACACAGTGCAGGGCAACGCTGCGCCCCGGCACCCTGAGGACCTAAGCACAGCTGACCTAACTTTGGCGGGACGCTGAGTGATCGCCCCCATCGTGGCACACGGGAGGATGGGGAGGAGCTGTTACAAGGCCACTTGCCTCTCACTGCCTTCTGTCAGGGAGGCCGTCATGAGACTGCTTCTCACTGTCTCCCAGGTTCTAGTGAGGGCGAAGGCCTCGTGCCCCCCAACCTCACCCCCACTGAGGTACAGGTAGAGGTTCTGAAACCGCTAAGCTGTAGCACAGCTGGTTGCTTTGCAACATGGCGCCCCGCTTCGATGTCGCGTGCTGATCCGTCCCTCTGCTGTGGCACCATCCAGTGGGACAAGGGGCATGGGTAGCTAACACCTCTTCTGCTCTTATTTTCCTTGTAACAAGTGGCACCAAAGAGCGAATCCTTCCTTTGCCTGACGAATCTGCTAGCCTTGCTGACACACGGCCACGCTCACGCCGTATGGTCTGTGGCTGCTTCCATGCTACAAGGGCAGGGTTGAGTAGCTGCAATAGAGACTGTGCAGCCTGTGAAGCCTAAAGCATCTTCTCTCCGGTTCTTGACAGTTTGCTGCCCCACTGATCGAATTGCTGCACAATCCTTAAACTGACTTGCAAGTCTGAATCAAAGGTCTTCCCATCACAACTCGCCTTTCCTGAGGCTGAAGGGTGCCAATGAGCTGGGCCAAGTGGAAGGCCACAGTATTCCCTGGGGAAGGCTAACGGCCCAGGTCCTGTGATCACTCGTTCCTTCCTGAAGTACTGAGATGCGGACTCCCTCAGCTGTCCGCCACAGTCTGTCCCCCTTCAGGTGGCAGGTTATGACTTTACGCTTGTATTTACACGAGACTAAGGTAGTGCAGGTCTTGGCTGTTCCATCCTTTGTACTCTATAGAGAACTTTCCCGACTTCAAAGACCTCACGCTGCTTTGGGGAGACCTGACCTTGTGCCAAGTGCATATGACGTGGCCCATGGGATGGCATCGGCTTACCTACCTTCCACTGTCACCCGCAGTACCCACATCCGGGCCTGTCAAGGTCCCCACGTTCTTCAAAAGTCAGTCAGTGGTGATTCACTTTAGCAACCACATGCATATATATGGTAAATAAATCCTGGAGTACAAAAGGCTACACAAGAAAAGAAAACATTTCTCTTGCACTTCACATGTGCAGAGGGAACCACCCTTTCTGATAAGTTGACTGTGTCATTCACATCATTTTCCCATGCTATTCACTAAATGGTTATGCAAAAAAAAAAAAAAAAAGTTAAAATCAAAATCTTTTCGGTCATTTTTTCGAGGTTGAACTTGACTAAAGTGTATTTTTTAAATATTGTTCTACCAAAATAACCTTCCGAGGAAAACAGTGACATCTCTTTAAAAACACAGTGCTGTTTGTTCCAAGTTACAATGGGTGCAGAGCTTGGAACACACGGGCAAATGGGGTGCCTGCGTGGCTCAGTTGGTTGGGCGTTCGACTTCGGCTCAGGTCATGATCTCAACTGTCCATGAGTTCGAGCCCTGCATCGGGCTCTGTGCTAACAGCTCAGAGCCTAGAGCCTGCTTCAGATTCTGTGTCTCCCTCTTTCCCTGCCCCTCCCCTGCTCATGCTCTGTCTGTCTCTCTCTCTCTCAGAAATAAATAAATATTTAAAAAATTTTAAAAAAATGAAAAAGGAACACACAGGCAAGCTCTTTTTTCAGCCTCCCCTGAGGCTCTGGGATCATCTCTAGAAGTGGAGGTGGAAATTCACTGTAGAAAAAGCAAGCGGGTATCAAACTTCTGGGATGCTGGGTGTTGCCTGGTAACAAGTATAATAGAGAAGAAAGAATGGGAAGGGGCCAGGGCTAAACTGTCATCAGTGGACATGTCTGAGTTCATGCCCTTCTCATTAGCTCCAGCGCTCAGAGACACACGTGATCGGTGCCATGGTGTAACTGGTTCCCACTGAAATCTGATCCTTGAGCTGAAGTCCTCATTGTCCCAGGGCAGCACAGTGAACCCAAGAGAAAGCCTGAGCCTTGGAGGCCAAGTCCCAGCCCTGAACCTGGGCTTCACATCACACGACGTATGTGGCCTTTGGGCAGGATCCAAAAATCGTAGCCACCGTTTCCTCCACTGAGAAATGGAGATGATGGGTGACTTAACTCTCGGGGTGTAATGGCTAAGAGAAATGATGAGGAGATCTAGGACAGTGCCAACGCGTGGAAGTGTATCAATATCAATTATAAACATTTTAGCAGACGTGAAACTGTGCACTGCCTTTGAAAAATAGACATTAAAAAATTTCTTAATGTGAATATGATTTGGAAGGAGACAGGTAATTTAGTTAAGCTCCGTTTCTCTTGCCAAACACTATAAAACTCATTTATGAAATTGATTTTTCTAATAACAAATGAAATTACTTATATTCTACTATGGAAAATATATTTAACAAAGAAATACTCAATCGTTACTCCATTGGTCGCCTGTTCCTACTCAATGTACTTCTTTGGGCATATGTTTAGAAAATTAAGGGGCGCCTGGGTGGCGCAGTCGGTTAAGCGTCCGACTTCAGCCAGGTTACGATCTCGCGGTCCGTGAGTTCGAGCCCCGCGTCGGGCTCTGGGCTGATGGCTCAGAGCCTGGAGCCTGTTTCCGATTCTGTGTCTCCCTCTCTCTCTGCCCCTACCCCGTTCATGCTCTGTCTCTCTCTGTCCCAAAAATAAAAATAAAAAAACGTGGAAAAAAAAAAAAACATTTAAAAAAAAAAAAAAAGAAAATTAAAATTGCTCGTCAAAAAACAAAACAAAACAAAACAACCTTCCCCCTAATTCACCAAAAAAGAAACTAGTCACGTAGATACTAGTGTCTGAAAAATGGACAAAAAATGGAGGTTTTCTTGTCTTTCTGTGGGAAGGGGGTGGCAAAGAACACACTGGAAAGAATCCACAGAAACGCTTGGGTTTAAGTCTTCAGATTTTCTTCTCTCAGATGGAATACTTAAGGGTCAATCACAGTCTAACCCATTCTGAGTGTGAGGACACAGAAAAGCACAATCTATCAGTTTAGGATAAAGCTCTAATCTCTCGTGGCTCTTCTCTGAGAGGGTGGACAAGTACACAGCACGAAGATTCTGCTCTGGAGATAACTGTATAATCTTCTCCTCCCAGGAACATGATGAACACAGACAAGTGGCCTTGTCGAGGGAGCCGGGAACGCCCCCCGGGCTGCTGTGCGCGGTGGCGGCCAGCTCCTTTGGTTTCCTGATTGGGCTCCACAGGCAGCCACGCAGGAGACGAGGTGGGCATGATGAGGCCTCGCTTCCCTGACTTGATGCAGAACTTAGCTTCCGATGTCGCACTTATACGAGGAGCCGGGCTATTGTAATCCCCACTCGATGAGGCAAAGCACCACGGAAAGGATGCGGTGCCTCCTGCATCGCAAGCCATGAAGTCTCATTCTGGTCCCCCAAACACCCTACAGACAGCACAGGACTGTGTCTTCCTGCGTGTTACCCTGTGTCACGCCCATGGAAGGCCGTTAGAGCTCAGGGCTTCCTGGTTGGAAGATTGGCACCCTTCCAGGGGCATCCCAAGTTGTGACGTGCCTGTTGGCAAGACGCCAACCCTTCCCGTCACCCACTGACCGTCGGCAACTGGGCAGAATCATTCCTGCACCAGGTTAGTCTTGCAGGAAACACAAATCAACAAATTTCAAGCGGACAGTGGTTAACGTTATAAAAAGACAGCTGCTAATAAATATCACTATTTGTTATTAACGCTCACCATAGCATCGTCGTTGGGTAGAAAACCCTTTAATATTATTCCTCAACACTCTGATACCAAAAGAGGCACCATGTAATATACTTCATTGTCTAGAATCTTCTAGAAAGGAATCTTGTGGTGATTTTTATCATACATAAAAACTCTCTTTCTACAAGGGGATACCCACCGTGTATGTTTATTTGTTTAAATTTAAATCCAAGATAGCTAACATACAGTGTAGCAATGGTTTCAGGAACAGAATTTAGTGACTCATCACTCCCATGTAACACCCAGGGCTCATCCCAACAAGTGCCCTCCTTAACGCCCATCACCCAGCTAGCCCATCCCCCCACCCACCTCCCCTCCAGCAACCCTCAGTTTGTTCTCTGTATTTAAGAGTCTCTTATGGTTTGTCTCCTTCTGTTTTTATCTTATCCTTCCGTCCCTTCCCCTACGTTCATCTGTTTCGTTTCTCAAATTCCACATAGGAGTGAAATCATATGGTATTTGCCTTTCTCTGACTGACTTATTCCACCCAGAAAAATACACTCCAGTTTCATCCATGTTGCCGCAAATGCAAGATTTCATTCTTTTTGATCGCCAAGTAATATTCCGTTGTAATACATACGCCCAATCTTCTTTGTCCATTTTGTAAAGGGCCCTGAATTTTAAATGGTATACATTATACCATTTAAATCTATAGCAATTTGCCTGTGTTGAATGTGAAAGTGAGGCCTAAGATACTTTAGTGACCAGGTCAAGAAACAGCACAGGCAGCCTGCATTGTGACTCCCAGTCTCGGAGCCCCAAAGCTCATGCCACGGGGCACCTGTTGGGGAAAGAATGACCTGTGTATGGTACCTGTGAGCGATATACGCAAACAGTCCATTTCTATGCCAGATCTGCCATTACGCACTACGCTGGGGGACGGAGTTACTGAGATCGCGGATCCCTAAGAACGTATGAGATTGTGGTTTCCCCAAGGGCGATCTTTTGTTGGGGGGCAGACCAGTTAAGCAACGCTCCGACATTAAAGTGCTGGTCAAGCGTGTAGTGTGCATAGTACCTGATGGTCTCTTGAGCACTTTTCCAAACTGAGCCTCAAAGGCCACTGTGGTCCCCGTGGGCACCCCATGGCCAATGAGAGTTGAGTAGGAGCAAGGAAAGACGTGACGGCACTTGTGGCCCCCTGCGTCCGCAGGACTTCCTTCTCCTTCCCTCCTCCCAGCCTGTAGGGTCCTGGAGCCTCAGGAGAGAGCCGACACAGGGAGATGGCCCCCGGGGCGGGGTCCCACATCGCTCCTCCTCAGGGGATTAGCTCTGGGCCGACAGGACGCACTTGCCACCATGCTCTGCCCGCTCCGTACATATATTACATTACACGTATCCCAATCAAAGCAGACTTGCACCGGCCCAATGCAGGAACACCAAAGATCTGGGTTATCACGGGGGAATTTCTCTTAACCCGGGCCGATGCCTACAGGTGTCACCAATCGGCTCTCTGTCCCGAGGCACCAGGGGGCCGTTCTCATGCCCGCAAAGCGGTTTGCACCAGCACCCCGCGTCCTGGGATGGCGCAGGGCTCGCTAGGATGCGAAGGGCCGGGGCCTGGCCCGGGGCTGGCCTACCTGCGGGTTCGGTGGAACTGACACCTCTTCAGCGGGATCTTGGCCACGTGCTCCTGTAGGCCCACGAACAGGGCGCTGTGGCTGTGGAGGAGCTGCAGGCTCCTGATGGGCTCCCCCCGCCGCTCGGGGAAGAGCTCGATCTCCTCCAGCAGGCAGCTGCCGGCAGCCGGGGCCAGGGGCGCCCGCACTTTCTTTATGGTGCCGTAATCTGTGAGGGCAACAGGGAAGGAGGCAAAGGGACAGAAGGTCAGCAGGCCTCGCCGGCCACCCAGCAGCGAAGCCGCCATGTGTCTCCAGCCCGGCCGCTCGCACGGCGTTCCAAAGCGCTGACGGGCCCCGCTTCTGACTCCGGCTCAGGTCCTGATCTCCAGGTTCACGGGTTCGAGGCCCGGGCCGGGCGCTGTGCCGACAGCTCAGAGCCCAGAGCCCGCTGCGTGGATTCTGTGTCTCCCTCTCTCTCTGCCCCTCCCCCACTCCTGCTCTGTCTCATTCTCTCTCTCTCTCTCTGTCAAAAGTAAATAAAACATTAAAACCTTTTTAAAACAATGCTGACACCCGAATCCCACCCCGGACGTCTTCAATCGCCAGTGCCGGGGGTGGGGCAGGCACGCCGGCTGTGCCGAGGCTCTCAGCTACCGGGCAGCCAGCGGTGATGACCGCTCGGCCCCCTCGGCCTCGTCCACGTCCAAGTCCAGACACCCAGTGTGCAGTACAGCTACCTGTGGCTCCCGGTCGCCAGCTCTGCTCCGTCCCATGGAAACCGTCAGATGAGAGGAATCCTCAGGAGACTATCTCGGATTCCTAGTGTCCGAAAGAGGTGCTGACCTGCACCCCCTCCGCGCCCCCCCCCCCCACCCCTGCAGGGCAGACACAACACACCCAGGGCAACAGCAAAGGATACCTCCTCCCCTTCCTGCCTGGGAAGTGCATCCTCCTCTGTCTCTCTTCCTCCTCTACCCGGAACACCTTCTTCCTCTTTCCGTCTAAAGCGTGCCCGTTGGGATGCCCTTCTCTGTCTCGAAGTCCCGAATTCTCCTCTCCTGGACAATGGAACGTCTGTTTCTGGCCCGGTCTCTTCCCCGCCCCAGGTTTTCCGGTCACTGCGTGTTTGTGCTCACCTACACCTAAGCTTGGCTATAAGCACTGCCTGTGAATCAGGCATCTCCCCAGACCGGCTGCAAAGAGCACAGAGAGGAGGCCTCTTAGCCAGCGAGAGTCACAGCACGGCCAATACCACGTATCAGGACGCAGACCTGAAATGTGTGCTGATGTCCCCGGCGTGCTTTGGCGAAGGCCCTGGTGCCAGCCTGCAAATCAGGGGGCGAGACAGCAAACCCACTAGAAGTACTCCCTAAAAGCCATCATTAAGCTCCTCAAATCAACCCATCAGCATCCTGAGTCTCAAAACATTATAATTATCACCCTGAAAATACAGAAAATGAGGCTAAGAAGTTATTCCAAAACCAGGATTAAATCTTCGGCTTTGAGGCTTCCTATCAATCCATGAATCTCAAGAACAATTTGGACAGGAATATTTTCAGGTTTCCATTCCTATGGAAGTGCTCAGAGACTCAGAATATTTCTTTTCAAGAGAAAAGATATGCACAGACATATGTTACCCTGAATTTATTTTTAAAAGTCTATCTGAAACATCTCCAGTGAATACTTACTGATTACGAACTGACTTCATAATAACATATGCAGCCTTAGTAAACCAGGGCTTAATTTTATTTTGAGCTATCTGGATAAATGTGTTACTTCCGAAAAAGTTCAAGCATAAATGGAATTACGCTATACGTTGGGAAGATGAAAAACACAGTGCCTGTCTTTGAGGGAAGAGAGAGAGGGCACAAGCCTACACAACAGGGCCACAGACATTCTAACGAGGGAACATCTCACAGACTTAAGCGTACAAGAAAACTTGTATGTCTTTACTGCAAAAGTCAACCTAATTTGGACTCGGTGACCACCGTCCCCAGCTGGTGGGAAATTCAACGTCAGTGACTCTGGGGTCTTCCTGCCCCGCATAGAGAAAAGCGTCAACAACCATGCACAGCACTGAGGCATGGTGGGGGCAAGATGGGAGCTTCAGGGAAGGTGACTTCAGTACAGAGATGTCTCAGCCACAATACCCTGAGAGGAAGTCCTCACCAGCAGATGGAAGTGCCAGCCTTCCCGTGGAGCAGTGATAGGCACGAGCCATCCTTTGGGACGTCATGACAACAGAAGATACCGTCCGAGCCAGAGGCCAGGAGGGGGTGCCAGGGACTGCCACCCGCCAGCGGGCAGCAAGGCGGGTAGGAGGGCTTAAGTGAGAGACCCTTGGGATGGAACAAGAATAGTTTATAGCAATGGAGGGAGGGGGTGGGGATGGTGAGAGGGCAAAGGAGATGGGAGTCCAGCAGAAAAATCACCATCTTTGGACCGTTGTCACACTATAGTCACGGGAAATGTGGATTACGGAACAAAAATGCTATTCAACAGTTGAACAAAGGCTCCTGCTGTTTATTATTTCTGCTGTTGATAGATTGCTAGTCTGAGAAACCCACCCAAAAGAATAATAGTTCAAATGTCAACATGCTCACATGCATGCTGAGTTTTTTTTTTTTAATTTTTTAAATGTTTTTATTTATTTTGAGAGAGAGAGAGTGGGGGAGGGACAGAGATAGAGAAGGACAGAGGGTCTGAAGCCAGCTCTGTGCTGACAGCAGACAGCCCGATGCAGGGATGCGGGGCTTGAACTCACAAACCGTGAGATCGTGACCTGAGCTGAAGCTGGACGCTTAACCCACGGAGCCATGCCGGCACCCCAGGAACCCCTGCTTCTGTGAAGCTCTTCCTTCCCTGGCCTGCGCCTTGTTCTCGCTCCGGGCTCACACACCTGTTACCTTGGTGCGGAACGCCTTCCTAACCCAGAACACTCACCGTCCTCTCCTACGTCTGGAGGGAGCATCAGGACGCGGGTGCGTGTGCCTTGGATGCTCTGCACAAGGGGCCACCGGGGCAGTGAGTCGCCGTGGGCCGTGCATGGCCTGAGCCCTCATCTCGGGCTCCCTTGCACCTCCACCTCTCTGCGCCCGAGTCACGGGGGGCCCCTGGGGCTCTGGGGGCCCAGGAGCACCCCAGCCCCGCACATACAGGTTCTCCGCTTAACATGGCTTCCTGGCCGGCTTCCTCTTTGTGTCCTTGCTCAGAAAGCTGGGAGTCTTCTCTCTCCCCTCCACACACAGCCAGGCAGACCCCTCCTCCTGGGGTGTCTAGGAGGCCCGGGTCAGGGCGTTCTGTCACCATTCGTCTTTCTGACCGTTTTTCTCTGCCCATCCCCCCCCCCCCCCCGCCAGGGGAAGCCCTCTCTTGGGGGCACGATTGGATCTCGTTCTTCCCATCTTCAAGGCCACGTTCTTTTCTTTTCCTTTTTTAAATGAATGGCTGAATATCATCATTGTGTGCCGAAACATTTTTATGGGGACGGAGAACACGCTGTGTAAGTCTAAGTTGTACACATGCTGATTTGAGGCACTTATATAATCATGTTACGGGGCAACGTGATTACCCCGTAGCACAGCGTCTGCTAACACCTCTATCATGTCACGTGATGTCATCCCAAACAGATACGTTTCGAAATACAAAATGACCCTGGAATTCCGAGGAATCTGTCTCTCCTTCGAGCACATTAGAACAAAGAAAAAGAAAAACAGGGTCATCCTGCATCTCACAAAAGAGAAGGGACGGGCTGAAGGAGCGACGTCTCTAAATCCCACGACACTGATGTGACCCCGCTCGTCTCGGCAGATTTAATCAGGAGCTGCCACTTGAGTGGTAGGCAGCGAACAGACCCTCGACGCCGCCTCACGGTCCAGACGAATGTTCTCTCCCAGCTACTGGACACACTGGCCGAAGCACGGGTACAAGGATGTGGCAAAGCCATTGGTCTCTTTCCGAGGCAGAAAGGCAGAGCCTGGCCCATGAGAGAGACCACTGGGCAAACAACTATTTTGTTCAAAAAACAGGAAGACCCTGGTCGGTCCCAGAGAGCACTTAATTTTTTGTTGCTGTTTCTGCTTTACAACATTTATTACAGTGTACTGACTCATCTCCTTGTTTTGTGGGTTTGTACGCTTGACCTTGAGCACCACGGGGAGAAGATACTATGTCAGTTCTGTCCTCTGACGTGTGCAGAGTGACCATTGATATGGCCTGTGACAAGAATAAACACACACCGGGCAAGAGGCCCACTGGTGGGTGAGGGACAGAATGGGAGAAAGAAGGAACGAGAATGTCATCATCCGTGCATCTGCTGGAAAAAATCCTGATTAATATTTTTCCCATTGTGGCCGTTAATGAGAGTTATGTTATCAGTCAGGGTGAAGGGCAATCAAGAAACATTATTTCCCCAAAAGGCATAGATTTTAGCTGAAAGTGTCATAAACTAAATGGGAACGAAGAAAACCATTTTAATTGGTTTCATCTGATAAAATATTAACTCTGAAGATTTGCCATTAAAACTAAAACCATATATACCTTCGACACACTGAAAATTCAATATGCTACTCAAAGTGAGTTACGGGGGGGGGGGGGACAAAAATAAACAAACAAACAAACAAAACAGATGCCAGTGTCAAAAGTTCAGAAATAACAGAAGTAAAACCAATGACTCACCAAAGTAGAAATCAGTAAAAATTTACTGTGCACACACCAAAAGGACAGTGTGCAAACCAGGGCACTCGGGCCATTACACGGTCTTGTTATAAAGCAGCTTATGGAGTGGGAAGGTAGTGACTTTCTTCTTCACAGTGATTGGTTATTACATTAGAATTTTCTTAAATAATAAGCCATTAGTTAGCAGTCACCTTATATCAACCTCGGGAAACAGTTCAAGTTTCCTTAGGATTTTCAGAGGCATAAGCAAGAAGTGACCCAGGTCAAGTTAGCCTTGCAAAACAAGCAAATTAAGTTTTGTTTGTATGACTGAACTGGTTTTATCTGCTTGGGGACTTTTCAAGATTAGTTTCCATTTGTCTTTTATTTTAACACAAGAAATACAACTGTCTCGATCATTCTTGGAAATGCGACAATCAGCAAGAAAAGAAAAATCTGGCACTTTCAGCCAGCTGTGGCTCAGGTCCCCAGGGAGCTAACAGCACACGCGCACACACACACACACACACACACACACACACACACACACGACTGGCACTGCCTTGCCACAAACTTTCCTAATAGCTGCTTCTTCTGGCAAGTGTCAGCTACTCATTCTGTCATGGACCCCAATTTGAAAGTCATAGTTTTGTAGTTTACTCTCAAATGGAAAACTGTGCACACGGTGAGAGACAGAGCTCCTGCAGGATTTTGAAGGTCGGATCAAAGCTGATAGTATGGCTGTTATTTGCAAGACATGAATAGTCGTAATCACATGAAAATTTCATTAAACATGGCACCAAGTAACTTACATTTGCCTCCTTTCAGCACAACAGACAGCATGCGTATAACCTAGCGGGTTACCAGATTAAATAAAGGATGCCCACTTAAATTTAAATTTTAGATAAACCGTGAATAATTTTTTTTCGCATTGGTATGTCCTCTTCAATAGTATTCATACTTTACCTGAAATTGAAATTTAAGTGAGCATCCTGTGTTTTCATTTGCTAACTCTGCAACCCTGTTATACCCACATTTCATCTGATCATCTCAGCAAGCTAGTTAAGATGTAGCTGATACACGTGACTCCTGAATAGCACAGGTTTGAACTGACTAGGTTTACTTGCGTGTGGATTTCTTCCAGTAAATAACAGTACAATGAATATAATAAATATTGTATTTTCTCTTCCTTATGATATTTTTTAAAGTTTATTTTGAGACTGAAAGAGAGAGAGAGAGAGAGAGAGAAAGCAATAGCATGTGGGAGAGGCAGAGAAGGAGAGAGAGAGAGAATCCCAAGCAGGCTCTACACCGTCTACATGGAGCCTGATGCGGGGCTTAAACTCACAGACTGCGAGATCATGACCAGAGCCGAAATCAAGAGTTCGACACTTAACCGACTGAGGCCCCCAGGGACCGCCCTTATGATTTTTCATAGTAACATGTTCTTTCTTCTGGCTTCCCATATTGTAAGAATAAAACATACATTACACATAACATACAGAATATGTGCTAAGGACTGTTTATGTCATCGGTAAGGCTTCCAGTCAGTGGCAGGTGAGGAGTAGTTAACTTTTTGGGAAGTCAAAGTCACACGTAGGCTTTTGAATGTGCAGGGTGTGGGTGCCCCCAGCCCCCTGTTATTCAAGGATCCAGCATATATGCGTGATTATTCTTACTTTCTAGATGAGAAAATGGGAGTTTCAGAGAGTAGAAGAATTAGTACGTATTTTCGATAAGCTGTATTTTCGAAGTCCTCTAAGGGATTCAGACATGAAGTAAGCTTTCACTTCAATGCTGATGAATGAGATCAAAGATTGTAACAAATAATTCCAAAGTAAACATTAATTAAAAAGCTACTGCTAAAGAAGCAATGTCATGCAGAAGAAGATGGCCATTGAGGAGGGCACTTGTTGGGATGAGCACTGGGTGTCGTATGTAAGCAATGAATCACGGGACTCTACCCCCAAAACCAAGGGCATGCTGTATACGCTGTATGTGAGCCAACAATAAATCATAGTAAAAGAAGAAGAAGAAGAAGATGAAGAAGAAGAAGAAGAAGAAGAAGAAGAAGAAGAAGAAGAAGAAGGAGGAGAAGGCAGTTTTACGTAGATTGCCTGCCTTCTCTTTTTATCCCATGACCTTGTCTGCAAGTCATAGGAACCTGACCAGTTGGGAGGTAACAAGAAGAGAGTCAACATTCTGATCCCATGGGAGCTGCTGCCTGATGCCCACTGGGGGGACACGCACAGGTGGCAGCTGCTTCAGAAGGCACGTGTTCCCCTGGGCACCAGGACCACCACGCCAACCTCCCATATGCACATGCTGACGTGGGCGCAGCGGAGCAAACACAATGACTGACATGCCCAACCCTTTACGCGCCATCTGTCTAGGGAGGCACGCGGAGCCAAATTCAAGTACGTGCCTACAGATGAGCAGAAGCTGTCGATACACTTAAAAGGTGGTATTTCTGGCAACACGAGAAAGGGAAAAGTACCCCAAGAAACAAGGACCATGCAAGGTACTGTCACCAGACCAGACCTCGCACAAACAAAGGGCTTCACTGACACGCTTGCCAGAGGTAACAGTAACGCTCCAGGGCATAAATCATCAGAATGTGCATCCAAACAATCCCTAATATTGATTCTTGCCGGTGACTAATGAAGCCACAGAAGACCAGAAGTGAGTCTGATGGCGGGTAGAAAATGCAGGGGTGAAATTGGATTACTGTAATAACAGAGATGTTCATTTCGACCTCCATATTCTGGGCCATTAGGAAAATGACCAAAGGAAAAAGCAAAGATTGTAAATAAAATGGCTTACTGAGGTAAAGTTGGAACATCATCACAGGAAGGAATAATAAATTCAATTTTAAAATGAATGAGGGATTGCTGGGAGAAAATATTTATGCAATACTTATCAAAAACAGGAGTGTAACTTGAAAAAGATATAAAGAAATTGCCCCAAAGAATAACAGGCACAAGAGATGATCCATGAGGGGCATCTGGGTGGCTCCGTCGGTTAAGCGCCCGGCTCTGGATTTCGGCTCAGGTCATGATCTCATGGTTAGTGAGTTCGAGTCCCATGTCAGCCTCTGTGCTGAGAGCCCAGAGCCTGCTTGGGATTCTCTCTCCCTCTCTCTCTACCCCTGCCCCACTCTCATGCATGCTCTCTCTCTCTCTCTCTCTGTCTGTCTCTCTCCCTCCCTATCTCTCTCAAACTAAATAAACTTAAAAACAAAAAAAGACATGATCCATGAAAGCCTGAATCTCTCTCCCTCAGTCTTCACCCCACAGGAACTGGGGTGTCTGCTCTACAGCAAACCAGCTATGGAGCAGTCCACGGGAAAAGTAAATGAAACAAGAACAAAAACAAACAAAAATAAATGTGTGTGTGTGTGTGTGTGTGTGTGTGTGTGTGTGTGTGTGTGTGTGTTTTTAAGCAGGAAATAAACAAGTATTTTGGTTTCAAAGAAAAAAAAATATATATCCTTAGAGTGGAGTGTGGCAGTAAAGAAAGTTTCCAGGACAAATTCCTAGCACATTTCCTGGGGACAAGATGACCTATTCATGGGACCTGGGAAGGCAGCCGAAATGATTTCAATCCGCAAAACCTTCCAACACTGACGCCTGCGAGTGGGAGCTGACAGAGTTTGTCTGGACCAATGCCATCCAATGGCAATATATTACAGTCCACATAAGTACTCTGAAGTTTTTCTGGTATCTACCTTAAACAAGGAAAACCGACAGGAAAACAGATGAATTAATTTTTATTGCTTATTTGTATTTATCCCAATGTATCCAAAGTATGATAGTATGTAAAATTATAATATGTAATTAATATATTATTGAGATATTTTGCATTAAAACTTTTTTAATGTTTATTTTTGAGAGAGAGAGAGAGAGAGAAAGAGAGCACGAGTGAGGCAGGTGGGGGGGGGTGCTGGTGCAGAGTGAGAGGGAGACACAGAATCCAAAGCAGGCTCCAGCCCCTGAGGCATAAGCACAGAGCCCGATACGGGGCTCGAACTCGTGAACTGTGATTATCATGACCTGAGCTGAAGTCGGACACCCCACCAACTGAGCCACCCCGGCGCCCTATTTTGCATTTTTTTATACTAAGTCTTCAAAATCCAAGTTCGACTGGGACCAGTCACCTTTCAGGTGCCCGGTAGCCATTTGGCAGCCTGGGGATGCACAAGGCTCTCCTGGTGCTGTCCTGGAGAGCCAGGTGTCTACCTGCCCCCCAAAGATAGTCAGTGAGTTCATGAGGGTTCACTTCATCCACATATGACAAACTCTGTTGGGCTGCATTATACACTTTGAATCTTGCCATATGATTTCCCTTGGATAAAGGGCTCCCATCCACAAATGTCTAAAAAAATCCCAGCACTGGAGCAATCGTTTCCTATGGTGGTCAGATAACCCAGGTCCCCAAAGGTTAACTAATGGCTCTGGGACTAAACCTGGCCCTTAACTCCTCATCTCCCCATTTGGCATCGCTCAGCTGACAACTTACCACAGGCAAGTGACAGATGTCCTGTGAGAGAGTATGCAATCACTGTCAGGTCAGGTCGGGAACCTGTGGATTGCCACAGAGCAATCAAACCATTAGGGAAGGTTCTCCCTGCTCTTCGTTTGCTTGGTAGGGTTTTCCTTTCAACTAGGGGTCAAGCTAGTCCCTGTTCTTCTTTGGAGTGTAGTTTCTGTATCACTCTTCTGAGAAAATGAAGGACCCTGAGGACCTTCCAAACAGAAAGAGTACGGGTGACATCATCTTTTAGCATCCGCAGTTCGAATAATCAATGTTACAGCTAATGCACAGAGGAAAAAAAGAAACTAACCAAAATTAAACTAGCAAGGAATGAGAAGCACGAATGTACAGCCTGATGTGTAAATAGGGAAATACTGGCCACCTTCACTTTCCTAATTCGGTCAATTTTCTGAATCCACATGGATTCAGACAAGTCCATGTGGGAGAACGCGAGAGAGCCCATTGATAGGGCCACCTCTCATTGCAATTGGCCCTCTACCATTATGTTTTCCAAATTAAAATTCCAAGTGGTCACAGGATGTTAGAGATGGAAGGAAGCTACAACAATATTGTGAATTTTGCAGGCGAGGAAATCAAAGCCCAGACAGGCTAAGTGAGTGCCAAAGTTCACTCTTGGGCCAGAGTTTAGAGCCTCTTCATACCAATCAAGTGCTGGTTAGTTTTGTCCTAAAAGTATGGAAGGGATAATATGCAATAGCTGTAACGGTGCAACTGAGCTCCTAAAAGATCAGGGGGCTGATAAGCAGTGTGTGAAGTGAGAGCAGTTAATCAAGACAAAGATTAAGCTATGATTTAGAGGTCTGTGCTTATCTTATCCTAGAATTCAGTCCACAGATAACTGATGTATAAGTGGTGCCAAGCCCGGAACTGATCTGACTTCTCCATCAGGCTTTGGGCTCTCACTTCCAAGAGCTCAGGACACAAACAAGAGAATAATCTGATGAAAAGGGTTATCTTAAAAAAAGGGGGGGGGTAAGGTGACAAAAGATATTTAAGCCAAAAAAAATCTCACAGTAAAAATAAGACCCTGAAACCACTGTTTGCTGTAGGTCACGTTCGCTCTGTGCAGTGTAAGCCCCACTACACATCACTCAGCTATGCTGGTTGAGAATTGGTCATATTTTTAACTTTGGGGGAAAATAACGGATGTTTTTGTAATTGTCAATGTTCACCTTTCTCACTAATAAGGACTGAATAGTTTTAATGAGATTCAATTTTGCATCTTGATAGAGATGGAAAAGCATAACCATCTCTCCTTTGCTATGAAAATGGGTCTTATAAGAAGATAGGGAGTATTATGGGCTAAATTGTGCCCCCTCAACGTTCATGTTGAAGTCCTAATTCCTAACACCTCAGAATGTGACTATATTTGGAGACAGGGCCTTTAAAAAGGTAATTAACACACAACAGGTTGTATAGGGGGAGGTCCCTTCTCCAGGATGACTGGTGTCCTTGCAAGAAGAGAAAAATTAGGATGCAGACATGTGCATCCACATGGGAGGACAAATCAGGAAGATGGCCGTCTGCATCCCAAGGAGAGGAGTCTCTGAATAAAACAACTTTGTCAACACCTTGACCTTGGACTTCCACCTCCAGAAATAAGTGGGCAGGGCTGGGGGTGGGGGGCACCTGGGTGGCTCAGTCAGTTAAGCATCCAACTTTGGCTCAGGTCATGTTCTCACCGTCCGTGGGTTCGAGCCCCGCATCGGGCTCTGTGCTGACAGCTTGGAGCCTGAAGCCTGTTTCAGAATCTGTGTCTCCCTCTCTCTCTGCCCCTCCCCTGCTCACGCTCTCTCTCTCTCTCTCTTAAAGACAAAAATAAACATTAAGAAAGAAAGAAAGAAAGAAAGAAAGAAAGAAAGAAAGAAAGAAAGAAGTGGGAAAGAAGTTTCTGTTTGTTTAGTCCACCCAATCTGTGGAACTTGTTATCTTCGTTATGATGCAAGTCAGCACAGGGACTCCATGTCAAGAGTAGGATATACAAAAATAAAAAATAACCAAAAAAAACAGACTTTTGCCCTTCAGATAATTTGCTTAAAGCAATTTCAAAACTAGACCATGAGTTATTTTTCCACATTCCCTTAAGAGGTCATGATTGAAATTGACATGCAAAGGCACTATAAATTATAGGTTTGACTTGTATGATCACAATGTAAGATTCATATTAGTTACAGCCTAGTATTTTCAAATACTGCCATTTATTTCACTTAATCCCCTATACGTTTGATCCCGGGCTAGTAAAGCAGCAAGAGATGATATAGGACATGGAACATTGTGAAAAATGGATGCATTTTGATAAGCATTATAAAATAATTCATACAGACGGTGCTGTTACTCACGACCTTTATGCTAAAGGCTCTCCTGCTCTTTGGGGGAACATCAGCGAGAAGGGAATGAGCACTCAAGAATGAACTTTCAGGTACCTGAGGAAAAGGGCGCTGATTATAATGAATTTCTTTTTGAAGGATTTCTAGAACTTTAGTCTCACCAAAATTTCAAAAGTTTATGAAAACACACTTTTCTTTTCTTTTTTTTTTTTTTTTTTTTTTAAGGAAAGAAGGCAGGAAGGAAGAAGGGAGGGAGAGAGGGAAGGAAAAGAAAAACGTGGTCAGCTCAGAACAGTTACGACTGCTGTAAATAAAAATGATCATTTTTGAATTTTCATGCTTGCATATGACCAGACAACCTTCTGCAATTCACTAAAGCCTGAACAATGAAACAATTAAGCTTAAAGTAAAATGCCTTATGCTCTACATGTAGAGTGGCTTTAATTTGATGAATTTGAGAACACTGAACACTGGAAAAAGTGTCAGAGAAATGGATTCTTCTTAAGAACAGCAGCCTGGAAGCACCACCCAGGCTCAGTCAGTTAAGCACCCGGTTCGGCTCAGGTCATGATCTCACGGTTCGTGAGTTCGAGCCCCGCGTCGGGCTCTGTGCTGACAGCTCGGAGCCCGGAGCCTGCTTCGGATTCTGTGTCTCCCTCTCTCTCTGCCCCTCCCGACTCGTGTTCCGCCTCTCTCTCTCTCTCTCTCTCTCTCTCTCTCCCTCTCTGTCTCTCTCTCTCTCTCAAAAATAAACATTCAAAAACAATTAAAAAAAAAGAGAGAACAGCAGTCTGAAGCACTTCCAAAACACACAATAAATATATATTTCCTCTAAGGTACAAAAAAACTTAAAGGGTGGAGTTATACATAATTTTGTGTTTTGTAAAAAAAAAAAAAAAAAAAGTCATAAAAAGCAAAGAAAGGGCTGGTTCAGAAAAATGTGGAATAAAGATGCAGAGATTATTTATTGCAAACCATTGGATGGTTAAATGTAAGCCTGACTCCATTCTCCTCTTGTGACATCTCAACGTGTTATCGTATTTTAAGGGAGTGTTCATTAGTGAGCTTGCTGTGTGCTGAATCCAGTACAGAAATGAAACCCACGAAATGGACACAGGGCGCTTCTGACAATGGTTACCTGCGACTGGGCTGGAGATTCACTGTGGACACTAAGACCACGAACCTGGAAAGCTAAATTACTGTCTTTCCAATTGTGCATTTGACTCTATTTGATTCTCTGCCACTGTTTCCAAGAGACATTTTATTGTTTTGTCTCATCGACCCAGAGTTGCCGTGGAGTAAAAGAAAACCTTTTGTATTTGCATCCATTACTGTTCCAACCATTATCAGTGAAGTAATGATGAAATGCCCTCTTCCGCTCACTGGGCAGCATGTTGCCATAGCAACAGATCATTACATAAAGTTCATCAATTCAGCTGCTCATTATCCCAAAGTAGCAGACAGCTAATATGTTATGAAAGTTCTTTCTTTTAACTTGTAATTGGGCAAATGAATTAAACTGGTTTTGGCAGTGGGAGCTCAGCATTGCATTTATATAGTACAAGGGAATTTAAAGAGGAAAACAGGGCTTCGTGGTTACTATACAAAATGGAGCTTTTGATTAACTCATTTTATCAGATTCAACTAATGGATTATTTTCATTTTCCCAAGAAGAATATGCTAGCCAGTTGAAGCCTCTTAGTCATAAATTGTATGCAACATTCTTCTACCCCTAAGTATTATTTTAAACCATATTCCCACATCTCGCCCTGGGTTGAGAAGTTCCAGGGACGGTGGTCCTGGAGGATGTAGCTGGTCTTCGTCACTGTGATCTCGCTGGCATCTGCAACGGTGCCTGGCACACGGTAGGTGTTCGAGCAGAGCACAGGGTTCAGAGTGTGGACCCTGGGGCCCCACGGTCCGGGTTAGACTCCCGACTCCAACACTTACAGGCCACCTGGCCAAGAGCAGGCCAGTCACCCTCTGCGTCTCCTTCACCCTGGGGTCCAGCTCACAGGTTGGGGGCTACGCGGTGAGCTTCTCTGTGCAGAGGGCTTGAATGGTGCCTGGCACGCGGGGCACATTACGTAAGAATCCGCTAGAATTATTGTCTTGCCACTTCCAGCTCGTGGATTATAAGCCCTACTCAAGTGTCGTCTAAACCGAACAGGCTCCTGCCTCTGTCCGTCCTCACCACACCCAAAGCTGGAGGGGAGATCCTGCCTCTGAGCCAACAGCATCTACCCCCTTACAGAAAACCACACCAGACCACACACTCCTTTAAAGTATGCAAAATCATAGGCCGATGCTTATAGGAAGTTTATCACTGGAGTTTCTCGTGAATAAAAACAGTATTACATTTAAAATGAGAGCGATCAATCCAGCCCTCTGGGTGTCCTCTCAAAACTCCCCTCTGACCACACCACTTAAATCTAACTCTCATCTTCCCGTTAAGGAGGCAATTCAAGTTTCCAGAAGGAAATTACTCGCCTTAGATTTATTGTATCTAAATTACAAAACAGCCACCCGGCTGGCAGTGTCGGCCGCCCTTCTCTGACAGTCACCAGGCAGGAACACAGAGTCTAAATCACCCTGTCACCCCAGTGGTGAAATTTACACTGCGTCTGGTCCCATTAGTGTGAGCCGGGATGGTTGAGAAAAATCTATGCTAAGCACTTTTATACTTTTGCAACATTAATTTAAAAGGGGGAGAAAAAGAGAGCTCGCTACTCAATGGAATAAAAATTGTCATTTTTCTGAATTGCTACATTACACTAATTATGAACTAGTAGCTGATGCATCAAGCTATTTGGTAGCTACGATTTTCATGCACTTTCTTCAGGCATGACCTTATCCATTCCTATGGCTTCAGAGCTGAGCTGAGGTCTCTATTACTGACCCAAACTTTTCTCTTTCGCTTCAAAAAAAGGATTTCCAACTACCAGACCGCCCCCATGCAACTGGAACTCACCATGTTCGAAACCCCGTCATGTCTCTTCCCCTTAGGCTCAAATCTGTTCATGCATCTGAAATCCTGAATTCATTTGTTAGGATAAGAATTTCAATGTGGCACATCCTATCTTTCAGCTTTATCTCCTGTCTCTCCACCCACAACTCCAGCGAATTTAAATTTCTCACCTTTCAAATGCCCCCATATCTTTCTATAGCTTTCAGTTTTCCATATTCTGTGCCTTCTCTTAGGACGACCCACCCATCCTTCCCCACCAGGCAGCCATCTTATCTTTCGAGATGCGCTGACAGCTCGAGAAACATATTCCACCTGAGCATAGACGGGACTCTGTGAATGGAAGAGCAGGGATTTCTTAACAGAAGTTATGGGGACAAGTGTGGACCTCCAAAAGCATGAAACAGGGATGTGAGATAAGGAACCAAATATCCGAGGGGCAGGAAAGCCCTAGCTGGATCCAACGGGCAGGTGTGACATGTATTCTCAAATGTCCCCGTGTAGGGAAATGGGCTCTCCCCGTGACACTTCTGAGATCATACGCCCCACACTGACAGGCAGATTCCAGGCCCCTTCAGCTTTCTGGCTTCCACGCTGACTTTCCAGTGTGGCTCTCCGAATCTTCCATGGGTTTAGTTTGTGATCTACGTGGCGTCCCAGCCCAGTTCTCAATCACGAAGAAGGCAAATTATGAGTCCTAACAAAATACACTGTTTTTCCATAACTAAGACTTGAGTACTTGAGAGACAGTCAAAGCCTAAAACCAGTTACACATTGAAGGCCATGGTGAGGGTCCCAATCAGACAGCAGGAAACACGGGACCGGGGGCGAGGGACAACAGGTTCTTGTCCGGAGATGGGGCAGGGCCAGCCTCAGGGTCCACGAGCAGCCCCCTGATTCCTGGGAGGGCCATGTGTCAGAGGACACAGGACAAAACCCAGACACTGGAGAAAAGACTGGATCACTGCTCGGGAGAGAAGATGTAAAGGCTCTGTCACTAAAACTAGGAGAGAGTCCAGAGCCAGGGTGAGATGAGCCGGCACTGAGCCTGCGTCTTCTTGCTCCCAGCATGCTCTGTGCTCAAGGCCCGGAAGGAATCTGAGGAACCTGGAGGTGCGGGTTAAGGACCCACCTTCAAAAGTTAGAGATTCTTGAAGACAAACTGCCAGGCGGATCACCACAGGACAGCAATTCAGGAAACACCAAGACAACTGGCTCTTATCCAGTCCACGCAGAAATAAACTAATGCTGAACACCAGTATTTAAAAAAATACCAACATTGTGCAATCTACAAAATTTCTAAAGGAAAGAAAAAAATTATTGTTTAACTCAAGGAGCAGCAATTCATTGTGAAGATTGCCTTTAAAGACCCAATTTATCAAGGACGAGTCAGGACCACTATTTTTCACATTGAACCAGTGATCTTTTGCTGAAGCCAAGATCAGATTTTAAAAATTAATAAAGTGATCATATCAATGAGGACCATATCAGTGAGGCTTCTACCTTGATAATTAATCTCTTTCAATACGAATGGTGAATTTTTAAATTATTTTTCCCAAATCCCATAAATGTATTTGAGTATTCAGACAATTAATTAGTGGAATATTTACTTTTTGGTACAAATACATGGAAACTGAGGCCTCTAAAACCTCCTATCTGTTCTGAGAGTGTGAAAACCAACTTCTACTGGCCTTAGGTCAGGGTCATTCTAAGGGACTCTTACTGACTGCAGACAACTCTTCAGTATTTTAGCCTCACATGGTAACAATGCTTCTCGCATACTTTCTAGTTGAAGAAACAAATTGTCCTTGAGCAAATTCTCCTTTCCTTTTTTCCAACTCAAGTTTCATTCCTCAAATAAAAAAGATCATATATTCAATCAGTTTCATTATACCCAGTTGGGAGCACAATAGTTAGACTAAAAACACGGGGTGCCTGCGTGGCTGAGTTGGTTAAGTGTCTGACTCTTGATTTTGGCTCATGTCATGATCTCACGGTCCGTGGGATTGAGCCCCACACTGGGCTCTATGCTGACAGTGTGGAGCCTGCTTGGGGTTCTCTCTCTCCCTCTCACTCTGCCCCTCTCCCGCTCACTCTTCCTCTCAAAATAAATAAACATTTTTTTTTAAAAAGAGTTAGACTAAAAACAGAGGACAGGAACCGCCCTCCTGGACATTGTTTTAATCTCAAAATGCTTTAAAAGTTTCAAACTGAAAGGGTGCCTGGGGGGCTCAGCTGGCTAAACATCTGACTTCGGCTTGGGTCAGGTCATAATCTCACAGTTTGTGGGTTTGAGCCCCATGTCAGCTCTGTGCTGACAGTTCAGAGCTGGGAGCCTGCTTCAGATTATGCACGTGTGTCTCTCCCTGCCCCTCCCCTGCTTGCGCGTGCTCTCTGCTCTCTCTCAAAAATAAGCATTAATTTTTCTTTTTTAATTTCACACTGAGTTAAGCTTCTGTAGTCTTTAGAAATCCACAAAGTGGTCAGAAATTTAACTAATTTGCATTGAATGCTCTTAAAGAGTGACACAAAACCAAAAGAAGAGGTTGTTTTTGTTTGTTTTTTTCATATTTGGGGTAAAGTAATGACAGTGGGGCTGGGTGATGAGAAGGATGGCTGGATGGACAGATGGACAGACAGCTTCCCACTTTCCATCTACCTGCACATTTGGCAATTATTTAGCATTTCCTAAGGCCATCGAAGGCAAAACGAGGGAAGGAACTTTATTCCACATTGATTTTTCTTTGGTCTAGATGTGTAACTGCCTATGTAATTATCATTTCAGGTTTTCTTGACTTAGGGTTGGGTCGGTTCAGCTGTCTCCATTCTTCCTACAAGTTTCCATTAGTAACAGTCATGTCCTCAGCTTTTCTGAGCAAATACTTATTTTTTTTAAGTTTTATTTTTTTTAATTTTTTATATTAAATATAATTTATTGTCAACTTAGTTTCCCTACAACACCCAGTGCTCATCCCAGCAGGTGCCCTCCTCAATGCCCATCACCCACTTTCCCCTCCCCCCCATAAACCCTCAGGTCATTCTCAGTATTTAAGAGTCTCTTATGGTTTGCCTTCCTCCCTCTCTGTAACTTTTTTCCCCCTTCCTCTCCCCCATACTTATTTATTGAACAGGTAAGTCAAGTCAGGGAAGCACTGGCCCCTAAGGACATCAGCTTGGAACACCACCCCCTCCTTAACACCATGAGAATTATATGGTTCCTTGATAAGAACGCTGGAACATCTTTTTGTACGGGCAATTCTATTTAAACACCGTAAAATACCTTATTTAAAAAGCAACAGTGTGCCCACCTCTTGTGTTTCAAAAGGAAAGAGGGATGAAAATGCTATAAGCCAACCAATAAGTGAACAGATTTTTCATCTCACTGTGAAACTATGCTATTTCTTGGAGGACAAAAATTAAAAGAAATTCTTCTGTTGACATCTCTGCAAATGACAAATACTGTTTCCTTCCATCCACCACAGGTTTGTTTGCAGACACGTGCACTGTCAGTAACTGCACCACTCTATCAGGCTGTTTACTCAAATCACAGTTTGCTGCAGACTTCCTGGTGGAAGGGAGTACGCTGCGTTAATCCGCCATGATGATCTGGGGACAGCCCACTTTTTCTTCTAACGGCTTCCAGCGGGGATACTAATAGGTATGCCTGGCTCCCTCTACCTTGGCGTTCTCTCACTCCTGGGTCTGTCAGATCCCTTTCACACCAAGGGCTTCTTCTATCCACATTTCCTCTGCAGAAGGCTAATGTGCGAAGAAACGATGGGGTGTTTTTTCTTCCGGTCACTCTGCTGTGTGACCGCTTCTGAATGAAAGCCTGTATGTAATGTCACTGTTAATGACATTTTATCATGCAGTGGAGACTGTACCTAGTCCTTCCTAGTCCTTCTGAGGGCCTGCTATCTGCTTCTAGAATTTAATGACCTAGAGGCCAAAGCTTAAATCTGCTCAGCAGCGGCTGGCCATCACTGCCGGGCAAACATTGTCTCTACAGGTTAGCAAGGAGATGCTTGTGCAAAGACTGAAAAAGGGAAATTTTTAAAACCAAGGCGTAGACAACCCTACAAGTAATCTGACGGCCTAATCAGATGGGCCTCCGCTGTGGCCCACACGACCTGCCGCCTCTGCAAAGCCCCCGTTACCATGGCCATTGTGTTAGATGAAATCATTACAGAAAGATTGACTCTGAAGACAACATTCCTTTCAAGGGACAAAAGACGACCGACGGCACCCTGGCCATCTGAGTGGAACCCGGGTTTTCCTAGCGCACACATTCAATTTGCTAACGTAACAGAAGCCAACCATTCTAGATTTTACAGTACTGACGACAATTTATTTTATCTGATTGAACAGCGGGGACAATGGCCGTGTTAGGCCCGTTGACAGCAATTTCACATATTACTCTAATGCCCGCCTGCCGCGTGGATGCGCACCGGCATTCTAAAATTCTGTCCCTTGCCTTCTCAAAGGAAACACAGAACCTCATCCCGATTCTCTGTGCTCAGAGGTCCGCGTCAATTGCTTCTGGAGGGACTCCTGAAGGCTCCCCAGTGGTCTGGAACAACTGAGTCAGAGGTGGCACCCCCTGGGGGAGAGACGCAGCCACCTCACCGCCTGTGGGGTGGCTGGAGGATTCTCCTGACATGTTGTGTGTTTGTTCCTCATGTCAGGAAAACAACACGCGTCTAGGTCACGGTACAAAGAAAGGAAGCAGGAAAGAGCGAAGAGATACGGCACGTTGTTGATATCACCGCCTCGCAAAGTCTCCAGGGAGAAAGGGTTCCTCTGTTCCTCTGCAGCAGTGGAGATGTGGGGCATTGGTAAACCTCTTTGGGGTTTGACATCCTCTCCCACAGAAATGATCTAGGCATACTACCTAGATATCTGTAGAAACAGGAGGACAGCAGGTCTGGGAACGGGAGGCTACTGTACTTCAACTCTAGTAATGACCACGAAACCTTAACGAGATACGTCAAATGTGAGCATCAGACGGGATTTATGTGAAGAGATGGGGTGAAGAGAAATGGGGTGTATTTCTTCCGCCCACAGACCACAGCACTTTACTACTTGAGGCAACTTTCAATCAATGCTGATCATGTGCAACAAGCAAGAGGAAGAGTAGAAGACTCAGCAGGGTCTCTGACACGACAGGTGGGGGGAGAGAAGGCAAAGAAGAAAAGAGCAGGAAAATGGGCCACTCCATAGACGCCGGGCGGACTGCATCACATTTAGAGGAAACTGGGACAGCCACTAAGTGGTAGCATTGAACTTATTATTTTGTGGGTGGAGAGCTGGGCGTAAGCAACTAAAATTATTCGGAAAACATGTTTAAAAACAACACGTCTTAAAATACAAGAACGAATGCTCCTGTGTTTAGTAAAGCAAAACAATTAGTTGTTCTTATGCCATTTTAAGTGGCTTGGCGTTTTTAAATTGTTTTCAACAGTACACTTTCCATTTTAATTGGGCTTCACATAAACTAATACGAAAATGCAAATTTTGTTCATTGAGTTCTGGTCATTGAGAAATGTCAGCGGAACAGGAGAAGGCCAGGCTACACACTTGAAGTTTGGCTGCAAGGTCAGATGCAAAGTGGCCAAGTACCCTCAGGTGGATTAGTGCCCTGGGGCTGCTGAGATAGAATACCACATTCTGGATGGCTTAAGGTACAGAAACGTATTGACTCGCAGTCCTGAAGGCTAGAAGTCTGTACTCCCTGAGATTCTGGGCAAAATCCTTCCTTGTCTCTTCCCAGCTTCTGGTGGTGGCTGTCCATCATTGGTGCTCCTTGGCTTGTGGCTGTTCATTCCGGTCTCCGTCTGTGTGGTCACATCATTCTCCCTATGTGGGTCTTTCTCTTCCTCTTATAGGGATACCAGGCATATCTGATAAAGGGTCCACCTGACTCCTATGGGGCTTAATCTTAACTACTTGCACCTGCAAAGACCCTATTTCCCAGTAAGCTCACAGTCTGAGATAATGGTGGGTTGGGTGGGTTGGGACTTCACCACGTCTTTTGGGAGGACACAACTTAACCCATAACGACGGGTGGTTGGGATTTTCCTACACGGCTATTATTCCCTGCAATTATTTTTATCATTAAACTCAAAATGTGTTAAATTCTATCTAAGGAACACTCAAACTACATAATGCTTCCTTCTAGCCTATGGGAACACCTTACACAAACAGACACACATGAGCGTGTTAAGTTTGGATTTTTGATGTCCAGCGAGAAGGACAGAATTAGGGGTGACTGTTGCAAAATCTTCCCAACAAAAGATGTGCACAACTTCATGCTTACTCGTGACACCGATTGTAAATATTGAAGGAAGACAGTGGTTATTAATGGCCACAGAAATGAATCACTTAATGTTTAGTGCCCACAGGGATCTCCCTAGAGCATCTCAAGTCTTGTGTACCTCAGTCCTAGGGACTGTTGGGGCCTGTCCTTCACTCAGCAGCGTCACGTTCCTCTCTACAAAAGGGGAACTGCAGGGCTTAAGAGAAGGTACTGGAAGGAACTGTACCCAGGGAGATAACGTCTGGAATGGGATTTTTGCATTTGCTAATAAGCTAGTCCCCAATCGTCACTCTTACAGGAGAAATTCCTAGAGTACACAGAACATTGTTTCTTTCTCTGTTTTTTGTACAAGCTCAATTGGGATTTTCCTACACTGCTATTATTCCCTGCAATTATTTTATCATTACTGATTTCTGAATTTTAATAATGGTTGGTAGCAACTAACAATAAATACATATTCTATATTCTATTCTATATTGAAAATATATTTGAAAGAGAAGAAAGGGAGGGTAGAATACAGCCACTCACTGGCTCTATTTTCTCCACGGTACTCATGGAAAAGTCACAGGAAGCATGAGTGCTGGGGTCCCATCTGCATTGAGGCGTCTCCTTTCTCCTCCCTGGGGTTATCATCTGACCCCCAACCTCTGGTGGCCCTCAGAATGTCACCCATTCAGTGACCCTTTCTCCTGCACAGTGGGCCTTCTCAGTGAGACGATTCCCATCAGTAGCTGCAAACTTTCTAAAGTCAGATTCATGGAGTCTAATCTCTACCGAAAAGACTCAAGATGGCACTTTCTAAAACATGAAAGTCCTTGGAAGTGGAATTCTAGTCTCTACCTCCTACTTCCTAAAAACCATTAAACACAATGGATCCCACTCGTTTCCCTTACAAATGACTTGTTAACGCTGAAACCTGGCCTCCCTCCTTCCTTCTTTGTGCTGTACTTTTCCCCCAACCGACGTTTAACCTAACCGTTTTGTGGTTTGTACCTCTCTCTGAAATACGAGCTTCTTCCTGGCTGGGAGTCTACTGTGTTCACAGCTGAACCCTCTCCAGGGAATCGGGGCCCCACATTGCCAGGTCTCCCTTCTTAGAAAAGGTTGTCAGCAATCACTCCCCTGCCCACAGCAAACGAATCAGGAGTTACTAGTGATCTTATCCATTTCATCCTTACATACTTCCAGAACATATACTAAATCTGTTAACTTTTCTCCACAAAAATTCCCAAGAACAGTGTTTCTCAAATGGTTTTTCCTTTATCTCTCTGACAAGGAGACTCTTCACGGTTTTGGGTTTTTTTTTCTGTACTTGTCCTCCAGCACAGGAAATTTTAATACTAAAGACAATATATACACTATATGTATTATATACAATATATATATATATATAGACTATATATACACTATGTATATATATATATAGACTATATATACACTATATGTATATATATGCTATTGTATATACATAAATATAAAATTAATATAAATATAAATATATAAATATAAAATAAATATATAAATATAATATATATAAAATATATATAATATATTATATATTAATATATAATATATTATATAATTAATCTGTAATTAATTATATATAATATATAAAAAATATAAATATAAAATAAAATATAAATATGAAATAAAACAAATATATAGTTATATATATATGTTTTTGCTTATGCAGTGCGTGTATATCTGTGCTTTGTGGATAAAGGTAAGATATTTTTGTCACTCAGGAATCAACGTCTGCCTCCTTAGGGGCAATATCGCCCGGGTTACGAGTGCATGCCTCAGTCTACCCCCCCCCCCCCCCCCCCCCCCCCCCCCCCGCTGCCAGTCTGTTAGCCACTCCCGCCACACCCATCTCCTCCTGGACGTGGATTTTGAATTAAGTAGCCTTGAGCACAGACTAGTCTTCAATACACAACTGCAGTGAAATGACATGTCCCTATAATGATTGCTTTCGCATAACTGGCAAATCTTGCAGCAAAATTATACTGATGCTCTAGACCCAAATTTTCCCATTTCTATCCTCGGGGCTACCCTCCAATTCATTCTCCAGGAATTATGGACAGTGATAGCTGGAAATACTGATTGCTTCATGTTACTTCCTTTCTTTACAAAACGTTCAGTGTTAGAGGTGCCTGAATGGCTCAGTCGGTTAAACGTCCGACTTCAGCTCAGGTCAGGATCTCACGGTTCATGAGTTCGAGCTCCGCGTCGGGCTCTGTACTGACAGCTCGGAGCCTGGAGCCTGCTTCGGATTCTGTGTCTCCCTCTCTCTCTGCCCCTCCCCTGCTCACACTCTGTCTGTCTCTCTCTCTCTTTCAAAAAATAAATAAACATTAAAAAAATTAAACAACAAAAACAAAATGTTCAGTTTTATTATTCTCGAGTGATTATAGGTTGAACATGGTCTATAGAGCATATCTCTTCTTCTATGTCTGCCTATGTTTGTAGCCATGCAGCTCTACGGGGTTGAGTGAAGTCTCCCTGACTCTGATTGCCTAGAAAACAGAGTGTGAAGCAGGCTTAAGAGCTAATGCATGATTAGGGGGACAACCCCAGGGCTGCGTGTGTGAAGGAAGAAAAGAAGAGTATATTGTACACCAGGAACTAATATTAAAAAAAAAAAAAAAGGAAGCAGGAAGGAATGGGAAGGAATGCCATGTGAGGTGTCACCCTGGGGCCACTCCCTTACGTCAAGCTACAAAGAGACATGTGCTTGGCTATTTGCCTCGGACAGCCCGCTGGAGGGGAAAAGAGAAGCGAAATTCATCAGCTCGTTTCTTCCCATGCCCCGCATCTCACTGGGTGAAGCTCACCTCACAGGGAGTTGAGCTCCCTGCCTCTCTGAGGGCATCTCCCCGTCCCTTTTGCACCTGCGTGAGAAGCGGGACCCCATGCGAGTGGCACGACGTCTCATCCAGGTCCGGAGGTGGCAGGGGGTGCCCGGCCACCAGCCAGTAGGCATCAGTTGGAAGAATCCCACGGTCCTGCCGGGAATCCATCAGCCATGGTGGTGGCTGAGACAGCGAATGGCTGAAGGCCCAGGATAAAGTAAGGCAAGAGAAGCTGAGCACACGCTCCGAGGGATGTCCAATTCACAGGCCTTCTCTCAGCTGTCCCAGCATGCTGTGCTCCACCAACTCTCACAGCCCTTGCTTACCCTTACCGTCAGGTCCTATAGGGCATCTTCATTTCTCTTTATCCGAAGTTAAAATGGATTCTCATCCCAACACCCATCCTTTCCCCATGACTTCTTTCCTGAGGTTTCTGTTCTGATGTTTCTTCCTTTGGCTAGAAATCAAGGTTTTCTGGTTTTAAGGTAGGAATCATGGACGCTGGACACCGTGAATCCTCCTTTACTTTTGAAGGAGAGATTATCCTAGAATAAAACCCTCGAGTCACATTTAATTTTCCTCCAGTTATTGTATACATTGCTGTGCTTGCAATATGGTCTTAAGACTTCCACTGCTTTGTTTTACTTTCCATTATTTCTCAAAGCTGCTCTATCAACTGTTTGGTGGAATCTAAGCAGGAACGGGTCTTGTCTGGGGCTTGTAAAAGAGACCCCTGGCATTATTTTTTCTCCTCAATAATTCTTTATCTTTGGAATTTAAAAATTAACCTGGCTTTATCCAGTGCTCATTTATTCTGAATCACTATTGCTCAAACTTGTTGTGCTTTGAAATTTTCAGACCCAATCTTCCTTTTTTTTTTTTTTTTTTTTGGAGAAATCGTTCCTTGTAACTTTGCTGGCCCCTTGTCTAGACCACCGAGTTCTATTACAGATGATTTCTGACTTTTTTTTTTTTTTGCCTGATAATGTTAATCGTTCTGTACTAGCTGGCTGCATCTTCAACATTTTCTGTCAAAGCAAGTACCAGATGTTCTCAGACGAGTTAGCAAATCATAACAGTAGCTACTGAATGGAACAGTGAACGTATCCGTTAGGCTCGTGTTGGGTAACAGATTTTATATCTGCATCACAAACAATTAGAAACCAGTCACAGTGATGTCAGTGCCTAACCACAGACAGAGGTGAGGTACATCTGTTATAGAGAGATTCTAGGTCAAAATTATTATTTCATCCAGAACTGCACGGCTTGAATATGGTCCAGAAATGGACGGCGTTAAGTTCACCTGGGAGCCTGTTAGAAATGCCAGCTTTCTGCATAATGTAGAAACTTGTGGAATCCCTATGTTGTATACCTGAAACTAATGTAATATTGTGTGTTAACTGTACTTGAATAAAATATAATAAAAATAAAATTTTAAAAGTGAAATAAAATTTGTAATTTGATGTTAGTTCTCTTACCGGTCCAAATAATCCCAGCTCGCTAAACTAAATCAGAATCAAGGTCTTACCCATTCTCAAATGGAACAAACACTGATTTAAAATAGTACTCTAGGGGCGCCTGGGTGGCGCAGTCGGTTAAGCGTCCGACTTCAGCCAGGTCACGATCTCGCGGTCCGTGAGTTCGAGCCCCGCGTCAGGCTCTGGGCTGATGGCTCAGAGCCTGGAGCCTGTTTCCGATTCTGTGTCTCCCTCTCTCTCTGCCCCTCCCCCGTTCATGCTCTGTCTCTCTCTGTCCCAAAAATAAATAAACGTTGAAAAAAAAATTAAAAAATAAAATAAAATAAAATAGTACTCTAGGGGCACCTGGGTGGCTCAGTCAGTTAAGCAGCCAACTCTTGCTTTCGGCTCAGGTCATGCTTTCACGGTTCATGGGCTCAAGCTCCACGTGAGGATTGTCTCTCTCTGCTCCCCCACCCCCAAAGTAAGTAAACAACAACAAAAATACAGTTCTCTAGAAATAACGAGGGTCTGAATTAAGGGGATAAGTTGCGGAAAAGTAAACCGGATGGTTCCCAGAGGTGGCAGAGGGTTTGAAACTCCAGATGTGCTGCCTGAACAAGAACGAGACAGAATATACAGGAACAGAAGCAGATCTGGGCAATAAAGATACACATTCAACTACAGACACACTGGAACTGAGGCAAAGCCAAAATACAAGGAATATACTTCGTCCTGGAAGGGGTGGTAGAACCCCTGAAACTGAATGGTATTTGCAGGGAGGCAGCATAGACTAGAACCACCGTGACAATGGGCAGGGCCTGAGTCACAGCCACCCATGAGGGGCAAGCAGGAAAGATGGAATCCAGCAAAGGCATGTCTCGGAGGCAGAAGTGCCAGAAACGATGGCATTCGCGGATCAAGTAAGGAGGAGAGCCGCGGAACACATGAGGGGTCAACAGGGCTCTGATTTTATCTTTGCAGAGAGAAAGTGAGCAGCTGTGTGCACGCGAGACTCAGTCACGTAGCAAGTCCGGGCGTACAACTTCCAAAGGAGTAGCCATATGCCAATTTGCCTCTTGCTCCGAGAAGCCCTTCAAAGAGGTAACATAAAACAGCAGCACAGTCATGGCCCAGATAATGCGCCTAGCCCTGCCTGGCTGGATCTTCAACAAGACAGAGACGCGAGCTACAGCTAAGAGACCAGGGCTTGTCTGGAAAAGGCCGGTGGACTCAGGGGGGTGGCGGGCGGCAGGGATGAGACGTTCAAGCTGCAAGAAGTACCAGGAACCACCGTACGGCCAAGGTCTATTTCGCGTCGATTTTTAGATAATGCTGACAAATAAAATAAACCAACTTTCAAGTGGCCATTGGCGGGTTGTCTCCAATGCCTGTTAATTCAGGTAAAATCAAGGAGGGGCAGGGGGAGAAAATACACTTGGCACCGGACCTGGATTCCCAAACCCAAGATATCAAATTGACTTGAGTTGCAAGTTAGGAAGCACTCTGCTTCATGTTCGCTAGTTGTCAATGCTACCCTCACCCTCTACCAGGTGAGCATTTATGAATTCCTGGGTAAAGATTCAGAAGGTGCTGCAATGGACCTAGAAGGGCCCCCGCCACGTGTGCTCAGTAGTAGCTTTAATATCAAAAAGGAGGAATGTTCCTGGTTTGCCTTGATGGGACTCTCCTGGGAAGACATAAATAAAAGACCACGTCAACATCAGCCTTCAGAATTTTAAGCCAAAATCTCTCATCTTTATCATCCCTACCTGTCAGGAACTGCTCGGCTCTCAGCAGGTTTAGTAAAAAGAGACTGGCATTTTGGAATATTTTGTCTAATATTCTACTTTTACATTTCAATTCCTTGGGAAAACAAAAGACACCTGTATGTTGGATCATTAAAAATAATACCATTTAAAACTAAATTTTATTCTAAATTAAAACGCACAAAAGAAGGGATTAGTGCTATAAGAGATGCATGAAAAGATCCAGAACTTGACTGAGACATGAAATTTGTAATTGGTATTAGTCCTACGGTTAGAATTATCAAGCTAGTCTAAACAAACTTAAATACCACCTATGCATCTAGCCACCACTGGAACTCTCCGAGCATCCGCTCCAAATCCCTGCACATGGTTTGAGGACTGCTCATGTTAGGACCCCACGTAGCCATGGTTATTTCTCTGTTGGAGGGGACCTTCACCCCCTGGAAATTCCTCTTCTTTTGAGTTTAACAAAACCCGGACTAGTGAGACGTGGAGGCTGCAGGACAGTTCTGTGGTGTGGCTTCTTCCCCCGTCACCTCAGCCTGTGGTTCCCATTAGCGACATCTTGATGGATGCCATGACTGAATTTGTAAATTATAGATTAAAATCTGAATCAGGTGTGTAGAACAACAACAAAAAAAGGAACCTCTGTAAGACACATGCGCTGAATGGCACACGGTGCATTGTTAACGAGCATCAGATTTGCAAACCTGGAGAGGGGACAACCTGGGGTAGCTAGCAACTGAGTCCGGAGCTAATCCCCTAGCTGCCTTGTGGGGGGTGGGGGGGGTGGGAGGGGGTTCAGGGGAGAGCAGGAGCCCAATCAGCAGGCCATTCAGAACAGATAGGGGCAAGCAAGTTTCTAGAAAGATATACTCTTTAAAAAGCCATGGATGTTGACCATAATTTCATCTTAAATTCACAATTTACCCAAATTGATCTGTTGTGATTGGATTTAGATTCTGCGTAAGCTTATTGTCTGCAATAAAGATCTTCAAGGAGCACCTGGGTGGCTCAGTCAATCCAGTGTCTGACCCTTGATTTCGGCTCAGGTCGTGATCTCAGGGTTTCGTAGGTTCACGCCCCACATCCGGCTCTGTGTGCTGATAGGGCTGAGCCTGCCTGGGATTCTCTCTTTCTCTCTCTCTCTCTCTCTCTCTCTCTCTGCGCCTCCTCCACTCACACTCTTCCATCTCTCTCTCAAAAGAAATAAGTAAACTTACAAAAATTTAAAAAAGATCTTCAAGTATTTTATTCCTGTGGGCAAGTTTTAAAAAGTGGTAGAAAAAGTTGCTCATTGCTAACGACTGAATGTGTGCGTCCTCCCAAAATTCATCCTGAAGCCCTGATCTTCAAAGCAATGATATTTCGAGGCAGGGCTTTTGGGAGGTCATTAGGCCGTGAGGGTGGAGCCTCCATAAATGGGATTAGCGCTCTTTTAAAGAGACATAACAGAGGTGATCTGTTTCCAGCGTGTGAGGACACAGCAAGGAGACGGTCATCTACGGAGACTGAATGAGGACAAGGACTCACCAGAAAACAAATTGGCTAGCACCTTGATCTTGAACTTCCAGCCTCCAGAAGGGTGAGAAACAGATTTGTAGATTAAGCCCTCCACCCCCACCCCACCTATGGTATTTTGTCACGGCAGCCTGAACTAAGACACCAGACACAATTAAAGGACGACGAGAGTGCTATCAGAAACCCTCAGAAGCTCGCTACAAATCATCATAAACACAAGGAAGCAAATCCCATCTTGTTAGGGCCTTGGTTGTGGAAAGGTCAGAATGCTCAGGCTGAGGCCCCTGCTCTGTACCGACCAGCCTCATCTCCCTTCGCCACCTCCACTCCCAGGTACGGATGAGGGACTCAACAGCCGCCTGGAGTTCCAAGATGACTCTATTCTCCGTGGCAGAGTCAACCAGAACACTTATGAAGAAAAACTAGGGAAACTTCTGGAAAGGTCCAGTTCACTCATTCCTCAACTTGCTACACATCCAGCCCTCTGTGGGGCATTAAGGACAAAAATGGCAGAAACCAAGACCTGATTTCTTCTTATGCTCTAACGAGCAAGACACACACTGCAATGGTAATCCTGTCTTCTCTTAAAAAACACTACAAACTTGAACTCCCAATCCCTTAGGATACCGTATCAATCCTCTCTCTTCCAAGCCTTATTCATCATGGATGTTCCACCTAACTTCCTTCCTGCTCCTGACCATAGAGGCACTCATGGCCTCCTTTGTCAATCCCACAGTGACATCCCTGTCCTTACCTGACAACACAGGGGCACTGCCCCCAGCTGACCACTCCTGTACCTTCGCTGTTTCCCTCGTCCTGAAAGGCCAGGTCTTTCTCCTTAGTCAGCTGTCAGCTTAAATGTCACCTCCTGGGAGAGACCAACCCTCAACAGCCAAGGATGGGAGCCCCCCGCCTCTTGCTAGCCCGTGGCTCTATTCATATTCACAGCATGAGCCAATCACTCTCTCGGTCCTTCCCCTCAGCGGCTGGCTGATGTTATGTTGTCCCCAGGAGAGCAGGATGTTGCCAGTCTGTTCACCATCTGACTCATCAGTGCTCATACGAACCGCAAAATAGTAAAAATTCAATAAATGTTGGTGACTCCCCGAATAAAATCAACCAGTAGTGGGTATGAGATATTATAAACAAAGACAACAGAAACTGTGTTCTGTGAGAAAGGGGTCATTAGACAGGGCACTGGACAGAGGATGTCGGGATGGGGGCGGGCTCCGTGGTGAGGGGACGCTGCACCGGAGGACCTGAAGGCAAGGAAAAGCTGAACAGGTGTGCAGACTGAGACACGGTCACTGAGGCTGGTCTCAAGCACCCTTTCTGTGCCAGACGCCTGCCTCCAGTACCCAGTTACCTTGGAAACTAGACACGTCTAGCTGTCATCTATAATTTGATAAATAGTGTTGCCGGTTTCTCTTCAAAGTATTTTGTTGTTTATGCCTCCAAACGTATTCTTCGAAATTCTCCTATCTACATCCTACACCAGGAATATCTTGCGAGCACTGTTTGAATCCGTTGAAAATCATTATGACAATCCCAGGATAATGTTGCACCCAACAATGCCCTCCAATTGCATTGTCTTAAACTACACAAATGAAAATGGTCTTGCCAAGAAAAGCCTTATTTTACGAGCACTTAAGAAATGACAGTTAAGAAACCAGGCGCTGTCTTCCCAACTAAAATTCTGGCCAATGTAATGTAAAAATGTGAAATTAAGTTTCCTACGAGAAACACAGAGGATGACGAAGACAAGGTTGGTTCGTGGGTTTTGCTGGGTGACAAAGAAGACCGACTTGCGGCTGGACATAGAAATCTCATGCTTAGGAAACTCTTCAGGGGAGGCGCCAACTCCTACCTGTGGCCAGATAGATGATGTGGACGAGCATGTCCCTGCCCTGCACCACGTCGACGGCCACGTGGGAAAAGCGGCTGTTGTCCTCCATGAAAGAGGGCACCGAGGTCACAGGCTGGACCACCTCGTGCATCAGGATGAACTTCTGAGCATCCTGCAGGTTCCTTTCGGTCAGGTTCATGTACAGGCCCTGGTCCACTGTGCCACACTGCAAGGGAAAACAGGCCGTTACGGGGACCGGCCACCTGGACACACACAGCTGATCCTGGCCACCCTGGAGGTAGGGGGAATCGGAAGGTTAAGAACTTCAGTGTGCAAACATGTGTGCTTCTCTGCTCTCTCCAAGCTCCCCCCTCCCTTGGGCCCCTCCCATTCTAGATTTAAACTCATCACATCTGGAGAGTCTCTCAACTCCATTACAGAAATATATGATCAGATGTTAAAAATGAATCCGGTAGAAATCAGTGCTGACTTTAATCTGAACGCATAGGAATGAAAACTCCCCATCACGTGTTGAAGTTACATAGAAGCTGTCTGGCCAAGTGCACACTACTACATCTGCCTGTAAATCAGGTGCCAAAATTGAAAATGCAGAGGTCGAGAACATCATGTAGATCTATTACTATCCCTACTGGAACGGTGGGTCTATAAGCAAGATATGGATTCCACGGAGACAGAATTTGGCCATTTTAATCTGTCAATTAAGTAACATTATTCCAGTAAATCTCACATGGGTACAAGGTACTGGTGGCTTTATTGCCTTGTGCTCATTCTCTAAGCCAGAGGGAGGGAGGAAGGGAGAAGTGGAGAGAGGAGGGTGAAGGAAGAAACCAGGAAGAAGAAGGGAAGGAAAGAGATGTTGAGACAGAGGAGCCACCATGAACATGAATCCGGCATATAAAAGGGGGGGGGGGGAAATCAGGCCCGGCAATGCTGAGAAGGGAATCCAGAGCTGGGCTGTGGAGAGACGGGCAGGTACTGTGCAGGATGGTTTTGGGCAAGGATAAGGCAGACAGCGGGGTGGGAAAGGGAGAAAAGCTTTCCCGGGGCACAGCACACAATCAGAGTATCCCCACCGATCTTTCTCAACTCTTTCCGAAGCTTGAATCCTGGGGCCAACAAAGACTAACCCCCAGCAGAACTTCCCATAAGCAAGTTTGATGGAAACAGATTTCCCTGTCCATACCATCTGAGACTGCCGTTTATAACACGTCATTTCTAATACTTGGTTTTATCACAGGTTACAAGGGGAAAAGTGTAAGATGGAAACTGCTTTTTAAAAATAGATGAGGGGCGCCTGGGTGGCTCAGTCGGATAAGCGTCCGACTTCAGCTCAGGTCATGATCTCCTGGCCCGTGGGTTCGCACCCCGCGTCGGGCTCTGGGCTGACAGCTCAGCGCCTGGAGCCTGCTTCCGATTCTGTGTCTCCCTCTCTCTGCTCCTCCCCCACCCATGCTCTGTCTTAAGAAAGAAAAAGAAAAAATAAAATAAAAATAGGTGATAGATTTTTGTAGCACTTGATAAAAATGCCCTACATGCTGTAAAATGATAAGCCGGTTGTAAAATTAGAGAGTGTCAGAGAGAAATGGATCCCGAGTCTTGTCCAATGTGCAATGTCCCATTTCCTTGCAGGGACAGCCCCTATGCCAGGCGATGGGTCCACAGGTGATGGGATCACGGCCAGGTGAAGGGCTCCGTGCTGCTGCCCCAGGAGCCATGCGGTCTCAAGTAAGACGCTGCTTCTCAGCTTCTGTCTCTACCTATAAAGTAGCTAGAAAAACACTCGCTCTATTCACTTCCCAGGGCAGTTGTGAGGCCAGCTGAGATCATCAGTGGAAGGCATTTGTAAATTAATTGAAAGTGCCTGTAGATGCCAAGGAACAAAACAGTGTGCCTGGCACAGAGAAGCCATTCAACCAATGGCAAATCTGTCTTGTAGCAGGACAGCAATTCTATGGTGCACTGGGCGTCAGTGGCCAGAGGGAAACGCATGAATAAGTAAAGGAAGGAATCAGTGGGTGAATACACAGGCAGCTGCTCATGGGACAGGGGCCTGTGCTAGATTTCACATCGTCATCATATTTAACAGCAGCGCTTAAGGGACAGGGACGTTGCCTGTTAACAAATGTGTTACAAAATGAAAGTACTCTCCCAGACTCCGTCTGAGGTCTACCCAGGTGAGCTCTGGCTCTGAGAGTGACTTTGTGTTTGCCAGATTGCTCCTCCTGAAACCGATGACGGTGCTTAAGCATAGGTGGCACTTAGTTACCTACTTGTTGGGTGAAGTTTAACACACAGGTTTTGTGTCTTAGGCACAGTGTGTGGTTTTTGTTGTTGTTGTTGTTGTTTAATGCATCGCAGAAATCAGGAGTCATAACACAAAACTGAGGACCTTGTGCTGCCCTTGAGGAATCTGGGGGTCTGTGAGAGCCTGGGGGCCTCCTTGGGCTAGAGCTGGGTAGTAGGACCACTGACTTCCCCTTACCATTTTTTTTTTACCCTGGACCCCATATCTTAAGTCATCAACCTGAACTGCCATTGTGATATTGTGACTCGTAAGAAATACATATTTGGTTTTTGTCCTCTTTCTGACACACAGCTCCTAAAACCATGGGAATTTTTTAAGTGTCAAGAGCAGAAAGGTGCCTTTTGTCATGTTAACGAGGCACCTCTGGGCCAGTTGGCTAGAGACCCAATCACATAATTAGAAGATAGGGAACTTTCAGCCCACCCCTGACCTCCAGGGAGGGGAGAGGGGATGGAGACGGAGTTCAATCACCAATAACCAATGATTCAATCAATCTTGCCTATGTAACGAAGCCTCCATAAAACCCCAAAAGGGACAGGGTTCAGATGGTTTCTGGGTTGGTGAACATGTGGAGATTTAGGGCTCAGAGAGGGCACGGAGTAGCTCTGTGCCTTTCCCCAGACCTTGCCTGGTGTATCGCCTCCAGAGTTAGGTCATTTCATAACAAACCAGTAATCTAGTCAATAAAGTGTTTCTCTGAGTTCTGTGAGCCCCACTAGCAAAGTAATTGAACCCAGGGCAGCGATCACTGGAATTTTCCATTGGTAACCAGAGGTTCCGAAGCACAGATGAGGAACTGGACTTCAGATCAGCACCTGAAGTTTCAAGAGGTGGGGCAGAAGGCTTGTAGAGCTGACCCTTGCACCTGTGAGATCCGATGCTCTCTCCTCGTAAATAGTGTCCGAATTGAGTTGAATGGTAGGACACCCAGATGGTGCTGGGAAATTACTTCACGGTACGGGAAAAACTACCACACATCGGAACTGGGTAACAACATCGTCGGCCAGGAACTAAATTTGAACTCTGCTCTACGACGTCTTGGTTTATTTTTCCAGCCTATAATAAATATCTCACCCAAGGATTCTTTCTCATATTTTGAAAGCTATTTAGATTTACAGTATATATTTATTGGGTCGTAAGTAACCCATCTAGCTCTCTAATGCGCTGCAAATTCTCTAGCTGTGCCTCACACACTGGGTTCCCGCAGGTGTCTCTGTGACACCTTGGGGACTCCATGCAAGAGGGAAACAAGACAAATGTCACGGTCCTCAAGTGGGTTACAAACCACAATGGTTGTCTTGGTACCACTTCTGAAAGTAATAAAGACAGTCATTCGACTAATTTTTTTAATGCTATAATACTTGCATTTTTGTTTGTTGCAGAGACAATAGATCCCATCCTCTTTCCAGTTTGCTGGAGTTTTGTGCAGCTCCACAATCACCCGGCCTCGTGCTCAGAGTGCCCGATCTGATTGGCTCTCTTCTTCCCATCTTACTGCAAACGTGCGCTGTGTATCACAGGGTCCCGAGGACCTGGTCAACCCGTTCATTTGGCCCAAGAATGACCTCCTCATCTGTCTGACCACTTAAGGGTCTGTTTTCCATTTTGGCTCCATCATTTCTGATTGGTGGTTGTCAAAAACGCACAGAAAATCACGGAGTCTGTCCACTGGGTCTGGATGGTGTTTCCTGTCATCGACCAATGCTGTTTTCCTAGTGAAGTTCAGGGCCAAGATGACTTGGACCGCAGGCTCTAACGGGGTAGGCTTCCATAGAACTACTTACGGTGGTTTCTAGATTGCAACTATAAAAACGCTATCTTTTGCTGTTTTGTTATTGTTCTCAATTGAGGTTTCTGTATTACATCTTGCAAAATGATGCACTGTCCTTCCCGACCCATTCTTCTTCCTGAACCTGAATCACATTTCTGTTCCTCCAACTAACTTGCTAGTTCTTATTATAAATGCTGCATAAAATTCCAAATGTCACTAGGCAAACAAGAATGGAAAAAATTGAACCACTTCTCACTGTTGGTTACTGCAAACATAACGACTAGTGGAAGGATCCTTAATTCAAAATGTATTCCCACCCTGTGCCAGCTACATGGTCTCATGAATATCAGTAAGGATGCCAATGCTATCATGGTTATCAAATACGATAAACCATTGGTACATTTTTGTACCAGAAAATATACAAGGAATTGTCATCATCTAAAATTTGAGTTCCCCTGGGGCGCCTGGGTGGCTCAGTCGGTTGAGCGTCTGACTTCGGCTCAGGTCACGATCTCGTGGTTGATGAGTTTCGAGCCCCGCGTCGGGCTCTGTGCTGACAGCTCGGAGCCTGGAGTCTGTTTCGGATTCTGTGTCTCCCTCTCTCTCTGACCCTCCCCCGTTCATGCTCTGTCCCTCTCTGTCTCAAAAATAAATAAACATTAAAAAAAAATTTTAAATTTTAGTTCCCTGTAAATCTTAAATTCTACCCTAACAAGTTAAGCCCAGCTAAGCAAGCTTCCTGCCTGAAATGCATGTCACATTTGCGCAAGCTTCATTTGTTATATGGCATGAACCTACTCCCATCTCATAAACATGAGTAAGCCTCTCCGTGTGACACTGGCATTATAAAACCAGAGGCCCGTGGCCTTAGGAAATGAGAGATTTTGCTGTGTGCTACAAATATGTTCAGACAAAAGGGCTAAAAGTTATCCACTGCCTGGAGGTGGTAAGGCATCAGGGGTTTATTAAGTCACTGTTCATTATGAAGACTTTTGCAATAGAAACATCAAGGCATTAAGAGTACACTGTAAATAAAGGGAGCATCTTCGTTAATTGTTTTTCACCTTCAGGACTTTACAAAGCACCTTCTTAAGAGGAATGATCTATTCCACCTTCAGGATTTTACGGAGGGCCTTCTTAAACAGTTATGCTGTTCCCCATCATCTGAGGACAGGGAGAAATTCAGATGGAGACTCAACAAAGGGGCAAAGCGTCAGTGTTCAGTTAATAAATAATGACATAAACTGTCTATGCCATGAGGAGCCATGGTCACTTCAGGTTTGGTTCCCACTAAGCTGTTAGTCGCTTGACCTGTGATATGAATCTCTTTGTACTGAACCAGTACTGAATTTTCTGAGTAGCGGGGCTAGGGTAATACATATAAATTGGTCACTCGGTTTCCTGACTTCTAAAGCATGGATGACGACGCCTACCTTACAGAGCTGGGGAGAGGAGACAGCAGGGCAGGTATATAAAGCATTGACACAATGTGGGACCCCAGAAGGCACCCAGTGAATGGTCCCTAAGAGTCACCTTCTCCAACTACATTCTACAGTCAGCAAGGCACATTAATCAATATTACCAAAGTTTATTCCTAAAATATTCCTGTGCCTTCGTATCCCACTTTCCTCATCTTATTGATGAGAACGAGAGACAGAAGATGCTAACAGAATGCCCCAGTAAAGTAGCAAAATGGGAAAGAGGTTGTAAAAACCACCCATCTGTCCCCAATCCCATGCTCTTAAATTACCAAAAATTTAATTAAAAAAAAATTCTTTCAAAACAGTTACAATTGAACGGTCCCTGCCAAAGTCCAAGGAAGGTATAAAATAATTGAACCTTTTCTGTACTCCTAGTTTTCTCAAAAGCCAAAAGTTTTAGGTGTTGGGATGATCAACCAACCAGAACGTGGATGCCTGGGTACAGAACCCAGTTCTAACTCGGATTAGTTACCGTAACTAACGGTCTTTTAGCCAGAAGAGGGTGGGGCTTTGCATCTGAGGACTGGCGTTGAGATCTCAGCTCAGCAACTGATCAGCCAGTGTCCTTGGCCTGACTGAATCTCTGCACGGAGGTTCGGCACCCCTCTCTGTCTGCAGGAGAATTTGTCACTGATCCCAACACCGTTGCCAGCGGGCAACATGATGAGCACAGAGTCTTGAACGTGGCGGTACTAAAAATTACACGCACAATGACGACGACAATGATCGTATGAGCATCCGTGTCAGAAGGGGGGCCCTAGAGGGAAGCCTGCTGCTGCGGTCTGAATGTTTGTGTCTCCCCCAAATGCATATGTTGAACCCCCAACCCTCAAGGTGGCTGTCTTTGGAGATGGGGCCTAGAAGGGAGTAATTAAGGTTCAGTGGGTTCACAAGGGTGGGGCCTTGATCCCACAGGATTAGGGTCTCTCCCCAGTCACCGAGGAAAGGCTACATGAGGACACAGTCAGAAGGTGGCCATTTTTAAGAGAGGAAGCGATTCACCAGAAACTGAATCAGCCAGAACCTTGATCTTGGACTTCCAGCCTCCAGAACTGTGACGAAACATACGTCTGTCATTCACGCTGCCCAGTCGGTGGTATTTTGTGATGGCCGCCTGAGCAGACTAATACACCTGCTGATGGACCAGACATGAGGAAGTCATGTTTCTTTTGGTCCCGGCTTCTTCTGAACATCGGAAGATGAGAGAAAATGACGTGGAGCCCCTTATAGCTCCAACATCCTGCAATTTTGTGATTCGTGAGCTAATGGCCACCACCTGCTCTGCTTCCCCCCAGCTGCACCATCACGTCCCACTCACCCCGACAGGAAATCTCCCCACGTTCACCAATTAGTGCTCTAATTCTGTTTGTGTGTCTCCACTGCTCTGTGTCCTGGGCTCCATTCACTACGGCGTCATTCATTAGGGATCAGAGCTTCTGGGGACACAGGGTCCGCCATCATTAGCACTAATTGAAGCTTGGCTTCCCAGCCTGCTGCTTTATTCTGGCCTTTTTCAGCTCAGCCTCGGCGTCCCAGCTGACAAAAGGCCCCTTTTCGGCCCGGGGCACCTCAGCGGACAAAAGGCCTCGGCCATATTCCGTGAGCCAGGCTGAGCGTGGGCACGTCCGTGAGGGTCAGGGGGGACCCCAGCTGCGTTGTGCATGCACCCAGCTTTACACTGTCCCAGGCAGTCTACACAAGAGGAATGAGTGCCTTCCCCACCCCCCTGAAATTACCTGGAAGTTGGGGTTGGGGTTGGGATACGGCAGCCAGGCAGAGCGCGAGTTCTCCTGGTACTTGAAGGGCCCGTTGAAGGCCTGGGAGACGGCACTCAGGTTGAAGACACACACGGCCGAGGCAGCGATGCTGTTCCTGGGGGGGGGGGGGGGGGGAGGGAAGAGAGAGGAAGGGGGGCAGGTCAGAGTCCTGCGGGGACCCCTAGTGCAGGCACCTTCCGGAGAACCTCAGGATCACAGTGTCCTAAGTACCCCCCCGACCCAGGGATGAAGGCAAAGCAGTGACTGATGTGCCTCTGTGGTCTCCTTGTGGGAGAACAAACACTTGGGCGCAGAAACAAGACTATTTAGCGGTTATGACACTTCTAATCCTGCCGGATGGGATTAATTCACTCAGCCGCAACAAGAGGACAGAGGGTTGTGAAGAGCCGTATGTCAGGCCTTTTAAAAACAGGAGGAAAAAGACATTCTCCTCCGGGGGCTGGAGCCTCTCAACGGTCCGGGTGGCTCTTGTCCCAACTGTTCATCTGGTTCTTTCAGACGGCGGCGGGCAAACGTGGCTGCTGCTTCTTTTTGTTAGATCCCCAGAGAGCGGTGTCTGTTTGCAAGCCTTTCAAAAATAATCAACCGAAAGCATTTTGCAAAAAGTCCCTGTCAGAGACCCTTCATTTATGCACATTTTTCTTAATTCGAAAAACATTTTAAGTCCGAAGGGTCAGAGAGAAAAATTTGACATGGCACTGACATAGGAAATCTCGAAACCTTAAATCAGAGTTCAGGCTCTGCCGAGACAGCTGTAAATGAGAGGCTCTCAGGAGTCCGGCACCCTTTTGCTAACTGTGGAAACAGCAAAATATGGTCTGGTTAAAGATATCTGCTTTTTTCGAGCATGGCTCGGGTTTTTGCTGTCTGTGAGCCACCGTTTTTGGACACCCGGGAACATGATGGTAAAACCTTCAGCGACTCCACGCGGAAGTAGGCCATTTCCTGCAGCCCAGCTCATGGCCAGGGGGTGAGAAAACCACCCAGTCCTAGGGCAGAATGAGCGAGGGGAATGACCTTCATCCCCACTCCCCAGTGCTAAGAGACCTTGACGAATATACAGAGGCAAAGCAAACGATGAGCAGCAACACCAGAGAGCTGAGCCACAGCGTGATGTACTCATCCACTGCTGGCTGCCTCCCATCATCATTTTCTTTGGTTTGGAGCAAGTCTTGTCAAGAATGTGGTCATCTGTCCAGAAGGTAAGATCAAGGCTGAGACATGAGAACGAAGAGAGGTGGGGCGTATGGTGGAACTAGAAATATATGGGTCCGAAAGTTCTTCCCAAGACCTGGTGAGAGTAAGTGTTCGAGACAGAAAGGAAAGATCTAGCGATTCTATCTCTAATATAGATAGATAAATGATAGATAGGTAGATAGACACATAGATGATAGACAGATTGATAGATAGTAGATGATAGATGATAGATAGATAAATAGATAGATAGATAGATAGATGATAGATGATAGATAGTAGATGATAGATGATAGATGATAGATAGATACATAGATACATAGATAGATAGATAGATGATAGATAGATAGTAGATGATAGATAGATAGATGATAAATAGATAGTAGATGATAGATGATAGATGATAGATAGATAGATAGATAGAGATAGTAGATGATAGATAGATAGATAGATAGATAGATAGATAGATAGATGATAGATAGATAGTAGATGATAGATAGATAGATGATAAATAGATAGTAGATGATAGATGATAGATAGATAGATAGATAGATAGATAGATAGATGATAGATAGATAGTAGATGATAGATAGATAGATAGATAGATAGATAGATAGATAGATAGTAGATGATAGATGATAGATAGATAGAGATAGTAGATGATAGATAGATAGATAGATAGATAGACAGACAGATAGATATAGATAGATGCTATATACTGGGTGGTGTCCAATATGAAGGACACTTTCAACACTAAACAAATCGTCTGGAATAGTCTGAAACTTATTTTTGCGAGTGTCTAAATTGACCATTGAACAGTCCAGACGCAGTATTTCCATAACTTTTTAAATTGTCTTTGCCCAGAGCCAGGGGAATGAACAGCTAAGTAAGCCCAGCTCCCATTGTGTGTAAAATTGATGTCAAGTCAGCAACTGAACATTCATCTTGTGCAGCCGACGCGATTTCTTAAACCGGGTTTTGGAAAGCAAATCAGCTTCAGAAACTATAAATTGATTTTTTAAAAGAAACGTATCAAGGAGGGAAAATAAGCTCTGGGGTTGAAAACCAGATTTACAATGAAGGTGGTCATGGTGGGGTGGGGGTGGGTGGGGCACCATCCATTTCAGCCTTCTTCTAACTTCATGTCAGAAAGAAGACTCTTCACGGAGTAAATGTTATTATCGAGTGACCGTTAACACTTAAGCTCAGCAGGGGAGAGGACAGAGGGAAAGAGTAACATGGAAGAAAGGAGCAGATCAAGTGGTTCTACAGCAATTCCTGGGTAGGCATCCTCGATTCTCCCAGGACCCTGGGGTTTCCCTGGGATGCAGGACTCGTCTAGATGCTGAAGCTGGGACGATCCCAGACAAGCTGGAATGGCTGGTCATCCCACACTCTTTATCAGCACTTTCAAACTGCCTTGATTCCATTTTTTCTGCATTGTTAAGTTGCCAGAATAGAGACTCAAAGATGGTCCGAAGCAGAGTCCACACTGCGGACCACGGTTACCACTGAAAGGGGGCCCAGAGTCTGAGTATGAAAAGGGGATCTGTCACCCCTGGGGGCGGGATGTGATCCTGTTGAATCTTTCACTGCACAACAGCAAAGAATGGGAAATAGATGTGGGTCATGCTACAACTCCACCAGAGTAAGAGTGAACGAAAGATCAGGAAACTTCACGTGCTTTCCCTTATCCAAAATTTATCAGTTCTGGAGCTAGGAGTATCACCTCCCACAAGAAAAACAAAAAGATGTTATCGTTGTTTTCAAGGATATTTTTAAAGTACAGTCATCATTTTAGAAAAGCCTGCCCAGGTTAGCCGTCTCCTAGAACAACGGTTGAAAATGCAGCTACGGGAAAGTGACAATGTGCGTTTCACTTAGACCGGAGGTGTGGGCACGAAATATACTACTCAAAGATCAGACTCAGAAAACACTGCCTTCATTGTGCCCAAATGCGTAACTGCATATGGAAAAAAAATGCGCCTAATATGTACCAGCATTTCAGACAGTGCCCAGAACACATTGGTGAATCAGGAAGGAGAAAATTACAGTCGGGTAACTTGATGCTACAATTACCTAAGGACAGATTGAAACTTTTTTTGCTTCACTTTATTTCCCGAATACCAAGTCTCAGAAATCACACTGTATTTGCATAATATTTAATTCATACTCAAACATTTCCTTGGCCGTTGGCCCAGTAAAATAAGAAAGATTTCCTTTAAAGCAACTTTCCAACTTCTCAAAGGTCAAAGAACAGCAGACGCATGCACCATGGACAGAGGAGCAGGGAAAGAATTTTCTTCCAGTTACTTACACGTTGGTGGTAAAGATGCCATAGATCAGATCCAGCTCGGGCAGGAAGAAAGTGCTCTGCAGTTCGTTGTAGTAAAAGGGGACCTCCCCGGGCCGGGAGCAGTTCAGGCGAGCCTTCATGAACGTGGTCCAGGTGTCCTCCAGTAGGAACCGCCCCCCGATGTCATTCTTGCAGACCCGGGCAGCTCTGGAGAACACGGTTTTCCCACAGTCGTGCTCCACGGCGTTTTCTCGGAAAAAGAAGTAGGTGAAATTTCCGATGTCATAAGATGACACGAAGTTTGGTTCTGGAGACAAGAGGGAAGAAGGAAAGTGTGAACATTCACATGGTATCTCTGTATGTCTTACCTCCTCGGTGTTTTTTCCAGGGACACATGCTTTTGTGCAGACAATGCCTGGCTCCTAAGGGACGAACAAGAGCCCCATGAGCAGCTTGGTGACCTGTGCTAAAGACAGAACACTGTACACAAGTCCTAAGTGGCAAGGAATCGCCCGCACGATTCCACACATAAGCATCCTGAGTTAACACAGCACCCAGTCACAGGATGCCATCAAAACTGGGCAGCAACTTTGCATAGACTAAAAGTTTGCAATAGACTTTTAAAGCAACATATACTAGTTTATTTGTATATCATGACATGCTCTTCAGAAAGAGTGGGACGGGGGCGCCTGGGTGGCTCAGTAGGTTGAGCATCTGTCTGACTTTGGCTCAGGTTATGATCTCACAGTTCCTGGCTTTGAGTCCCATGTCGGGCTCTGCGCTGACAACCTCAAAGGTCAAAGAACAGTAGACTCAGAGCCTGGAGCCTGCTTTGGACTCTGTGTCTCCCTCTGTCTCTCTGCCCCTCCCCTGCTTGTGTGCTTTCTCTCTTTCTCTCAAAAATAAATAAATAAATGTACAAAAAAAGAAAGAGTGGGAGAAAATGAGATGAAAAATATGCAGTGCGATTCAGAACATAGGAGCACCATGGTACCCTGTTTGTGTACAAGACAACAAAGTTCTTTGATCTTACTCATACACGGGAGTATGACCGACATAATTTATGTGCCTTTTTAGCGAGAACTTTAAGATGGTTTTCATTTGTGAAAACTGAAATAAAAACTGAAACTATCAGCTTAGTGTCCCGAATTAGCTTTAGCAATTCCAGTTACTATGGTGACCATGTAACTGTGAGAATCGACTCTGATTTTCTCATTTCTGGGTTGCTGGAGAATCCATATAGAAGAGAGCGGAGTGTGTTGAGATGGGGCCACTGCCTTCCAGCTTCCTGGTCTCATAATTAGCTTAAAAATAGGGATTCAGAAAGGACAAAATTATGGCAAAACCTTTACTCAATCGCCAAGCTCTTGAAGAGTTTAAGAGTCCTATAGTTTGTCAACTGAATTTCATATCTACCCTTCATAGTGTTATGTTCATAGCTTCTTGTTTGATCCCATTGATGATAGAAATGATACCCTTTCAGACACGGACACACCGTAACATTTATCTTTATACAAATTCTAATAATCAAGTTTGATTCTTACTCTTTTTTTTTTCAATATATGAAATTTATTGTCAAATTGGTTTCCATACAACACCCAGTGCTCATCCCAAAAGGTGCCCTCCTCGGTTCTTACTCTTTCCTCTATTGCTAGGAGCTTACAATTCAATTAGCCAGTGTCTCAATTTTATAGGGCCATTAAGATAATATGGCGATAAACCTTTGCGTTCAAAATAAATGGAAAGATACACACAACAACTGTATCCACAGGGACGTATTTCAGGGACAATTAGTTTGGGGAGGGGGCAAGTCCAACTGGCCTTGGACTTTGCCAGATCCAATTAGATTGTTCCAGCAGACATGTTACTGGCACGACGACTAAAGTATGTTTGGCCACAAGACAACCCATTACTAGTAACAGTAAGACACACAGCAGGCCCACCTCCAATGTGAAATGCGGACACTGATTGAGAGGTGGCATTGACTACACTACCATCCTGTCCAGAAAGCTGTCGCCAGTTTTCAAGTAACACATATATTGGATATCACCCCCGAATGGCTCACTTTAATTCAACTTTCCATTGTAAAGCTGTAACAATATTCTTTAAGTTGTATAAGTTGTGCATGCAATGTGTCCTCCTCCCCAGTCCATGATATTGTTAAGTCATTTAAGCACATGAAGTAATAAAGAACTCAAAAAGAACTGATTTTCATTTATAAACTGCCAAACATGCTATTATGTTACAGCTGCTTTAACCTGAAATGGATAGAAAGAAAGCTGGACTGCATTACAATGTGGGAGATGGAACTCAGTTATATTGTCTGTACGGTATGCTTTAATACCGGAGAGAGATGCTCACAAAGCAGGAGGATACGCATCTCTGACCGGTGTTCTGGGAACACACAGCCAAATATCGGGGAGCTTTTTGAATCTGTGTTCACCGAGCCTCCAGAAGAGAATTACTCATTGAAGGAGACCCCAAAAGCAAAGATATGGAACAAGTGCCAAACTGTATTTGGTTTCTGAAGAAAACATTCGCCCATGTGTTTAATTCGAAAGGGAAGACTAAATCGTTTCAGAACACGTCCTGCACCCAGGCACTCCAACCAGGTGGTACAGGTTGATCGTTGTACTAAAAACAAAACAAAAAAAAACATCGTCCCGATCATCATCATCAACAACAAGGACCACAAAGCTTATCTAAAATGGAGAAAACAGGGGCGCCTCGGTGGCTCAGTCAGTTAAGCGTCTGACTCTTGGTTTCGGCTCAGGTCATGATCTCACGGCTCATGAGTTCAAGCCCTGCCTCGGGCTTTGCGCTGACGGTACGGAGCCTGCTTGGGATTCTCTCTCTCTCCCTCTCTCTCTGCCTCTTCCCTGCTCATGCTTCCCCCCCCCTCTCTCTCTTTCTCAAAATAAATAAATAAATAAACTTAAAAGATAAATAAAATGGAGAAAACAAAGAAAGAAGGTGGAGGACTGGATGTGTCCAGTCTAGGGCCACAGTTACTAATACATGTGGATGAGGTTGGGCAAAGTCCACAGGATTTATGAAAACACCCTCACGGAGACCTACTCCTGCTACTGGGCAAAACAGAATGGAAACCAGAGTAAATGTCCCTAGGAAGACTTGAGCAAGAAAATGAGAAGAGACAAAGGTAAAAGTGATCTTTCATGGTTTCTTCCAGTCAAGGTTGAGTCTATTAATCTTAAAAACAGCTACAGAATGCTAAGGCTCCCGTGCCAGGCTCTATGCTCGGTTCTTCATATTCCTCTGCTCATTCAACTCACAAAAACCATAGAGGTAGGTGCTGTGTTATTACTCATTGGTAATCTGTCCAAGCTCATACAACTAGTGATGGGCATGGGGTGGGGGGTTATGTCCTGGATCTGGACAGTCTGACCACAGAGCGTAGGCACTTACCATTACACTACACTGAAACAAACAAACAAACAAACAAAAACAATGGGCTACGAGGGAATAATTGACTCTGCGTTAACCGTATTCAAGAATAAAAGTTAGTGTTCTGGAAAATGCTTTAGAAACCAAAGCGGGGAGCAGGTTTTCTCAGAAAGACAAATGCCCAGATGCAACTTACCCTGCAGCTATCAGGGACATCAGGAATGACACAGGGAAGGAAAAGCAGGAGGAAGGAGCCAACAATCCAAGGGCTTATTAAGCAAGAATCCTGCTGGGAAGCGTTTGTCCGGCTCCAGAGATGCTATTTCAGATGGCACCACCACCGCCCCAGAGAGCCCGCGAGTGCCTGTTGGGGCATCGAGGCCACGTTCATAGTCTGCCCCACCGGACCATGTCACTCAGATTTCTGCTCGAAGGAGAAGACTGGGTAACACCATGCAGACTGGCCCACAGCCTCCCCTTCCCACAGAGAACCTCCACCGTCTCTCCAAACCACCCTGAAACAATTCTGCGATAGGATGACAGAGCGCATTTTAGACAGAAATGCTCGAACGCATTATTTCCCGCCGAGAAACTGGGGAAGAACTTGTGTTCAATGTGTAGCAGACGCTGTTCTCTAACCCAGCACAGGCTGCGGGTCAATTTAGTCAAGGAGCTAAGTGACACTTGGAGACGCATCCTGCCGTCCTGCAGTGGTCCTTCAGGATGGGGATGGGTCCCTGACTGTGTGAACTGCCGTCAGATCAGGAAGCCCCGTCTCCTGGAAAGCAGAGCCCTTTGAAACTCGGCCAGCATCCTGCTCCTTCTCCAAAGACAATACAAAAGCAGGAATCGTTGTTAGACAGACAGCCACGTCTCTCTCCCATTTGCAGATATCAATCTGGAGGCAGGGGATGTTTGAATCTCACCAGGCGCTACAACAAGATGCACATTGTCTCCCTCCCATTATTTAAGTTCCGTCTCTTGTTAAAATGCAATTCACCACAAACCAGTGATCTGTCGCTCCTGAGTGAACTGAACAAGTCATAAATCAGGCCCTGCCTTCTTGTCTACAATGAATGTGAGAGCGTGAAAGAGAGATCTGAGCGGTCCTTTATTCTTTACTGTCATTAGAGCTCTACACGAATAGTAGGTGTGCTGCTAATTCAGAAAAAAGCCGACATGAGTATATGTCAGCTTACCATAAATCTATGCATGGAGAAGCTGGGTTTTTTTGTCATGCTTAGAAAACATACTGAGTTACGGATTACAGAGCATGTTACAAGATCTGTCACGTCGCAAGAGGAGATACGGTTCGTGATACCAGGACTTTTATTTTCTACGTTTACTTATTAGTGGCCATGCAGATAGGGGTAAGAGAAGAGATTCATAATAGAATAAACATGAGTAATGAGAAGAACAAAAGCTTCAGCATTTTCGGGAAGATCTGGACCATGTAAAATCAGATGCTGAACGTCAATATGGATCCTTCCTTTCTATATTCTTTCTATTGCAACACCTACTGCATCAGGCTGGAGGTGCCTCGTGTTCAGGAGTGACCAGATCATTAGCAGTTTCTTCATACAGAAATATTTCTCGGGGCACCTGGGTGGCTCATTCAGTTAAGCGTCCGACTTCGGCTCAGGTCAAGATCTTGTGTTTCGTGAGTTCAAGCCCCGTGTCAAGCTCTGTGCTGACAGCTGAGCCTGGAACCTGCTTCAGATTCTGTGTCTCCTTCTCTCTCTGCCCCTCCCCCCACTCATGCCCCATCTCTGTCTCTCAAAAAAAAAAAAAAAAAAAAAGAGAAATATTTGTCCACATTGACGAGAATGGATGTGGAAGACAGGAATTCTGATTTTCCAACTCTACAAAAAATGTTACTAGAATCACAATCTATCATAAATCCTTTCTCAATCAAAGGCCACCTTGCAATACACTTGCCCAAGGCAGACTAGAAAATGGCTGGGCATGGGGCCCACGTGGGTTGTGGCTCTGCCCATCCCAGATTGAAACCCTGGGCTGGATCAAAGACATCTGGAATGCCCTTTCATCCTAGATGACAATTCAGGGCCCAAAAGACCTACTTCGCCATAAGGATTGAAGAGACTGGTATGTGGTAAGATCCCAATAAATGATGCCTACATCATTTCATCATTTACTTTTGATGCCCCTCTTAATAACTTATATTTAGTAGAACCTCACATAATGATAATGAATTATCAAACGTGCAAATGCTAAGCTTACAGGTGATCAAAATGTAGGAAACATAAAGCCCTGTCGAGTTTGTAAAATAGCAAGCTATTCCACAAAAAGAAAAGGAGTTAGTGGAAACAATCTTTAGACGTGACATAGTGAGCCAGATATTTTTAATTCCCTGATTTTGGGGGGTCAGTCACGACCGAAACCATTTTCATATATATATTCCTAAATTCCATACACTCTCTTACTAGGCACCTCTCCCTTTGTTACAGCTACATGAAAATGTGCTGCAGAGTGTTCCAGAGTAAACTAATTTCATCTAGGTATTTAGTAAGCATGGATAATTAAACTAAAATTAAATGAAATTAAGCACCGTGTGGTTTAAAAGCCACTGAGGTGCTAAAGCTTTCCCTAAGATTTCCAGTAAAAGATAGACAGACAGATGGGCAGATAATACATGTCTGTCTGTGTATGTATGTGTGTATGTGTATCATGTACATGTATATACATATAGTATTGAAGCATATGTATATATGGCTCAACACTTCCACCTACTGGCTGTGTGAACTTAGCCAAGTTATTTAACAGCGCCCTGTTCCCTCCCTTTTAGAAAGGTGGTTAACGATGCCCAATATGTATCACTGGGGGAACCAAAGGCAATGCATGCCCACTGCCTAGTGCCCAATGGCTAATCATCAAAATACAGATCACCATTTGCATCTGTAAATAAAAAATATAATAAATAGACATGTACATACAAAATACATAAGTTAATATTAACACACGTATTGGTAAACATATCGCCAGTATTTATTGAACAAGCTCAATCACAAGCTTTGCATTCTGTATATCAAATCAGGGTCTTTGTTCCCATCAGCAGATTTGGCACGAAACGTCGAGGTGCTGTAGACAGAGCCTTGAATGCCAGCACTCCTCCATCACCAGGCACGTACTACCTACTGGGGGGACCGTGCCGGGCACTGGGTGCGTAGATGTGGTAAAGTGACAGATACAGCCCATGCCCTGGGGGACAGAGTGAAGAAACAAACAACACAGACCGACAAGTCATCACAAGGACGACAAGAACAATGGGGGTGAATTCAAGGGTCAGAAAGGAGAGGACCAGGCAGAAGTCAGGCTGGGAGGGGACACCAGGCCAAGAGCTGGAGAGACAGCCACTGAGAGAAGACCCTCAGAGCGGCCAGGAACGGAATGGACCAGTGTTGGGATAAAGGAATCAGGAGACAGAAGGGCCAGGACAGCAACCCAGCAAACGCAAACCCAGTTTGCATTTCAACTGCCCCTGGAGAGGCACCGAGGGGGTTGAAAGAGAAGTTCATGACCCACTCTCCCGTGTGTGTCCCTTGGTGGCAGCGTGTCCTTGGTGGTCACTGAGAGCAAAGTGAGCCCCGGATCCCCAGGTCCTTCAGTCACTGAGCACCTGGCAGGAGGAAAAGCATTGCCTAAAACTAGAAACGTGGTTCCAGCAAACTTGAGTCCTTCTTTCATATTCAGGGGAATATGACCTGGTGCAAATGTGTTATTTCTGTGGGTTTGTGGAGTCACACAGGAGCAGCTAATAGCACGGGGACCTGGGCCGTCTCTCCCCAAAGATCTGCTCCCTCCCCGTGAGCACGCAGCCTGCCAGCCCAGGACTCTCGAGGAACTCTCCCCGGACATCTGCACCCAGGATGCTCTTGGAACCCTCCCTGAACATCTGCAGCCAGGACTCTCCCGGAACTCTCCCTGGACATCTGCAGGGGCTTCCTTAACTGGCTCCGGTCTCCATGCTCTCGCTCCAAGGGACACAGACACTTGAGTGTTCTTCACTCCGTTCCAAGCACCAAGCCTCCGCAGCCCTTCTCCTCGAAGCATCTGCCACATCACACGCTCCTAGGCTCGATTCGTTCAGACTGACTGTGCGAATATGGATTTCTGAACACTTTCCAAGCAGCAAGTTTCAATCTACCAAGTTCATTTTCTCCCGATTATAGTCAAAGCGGCGGTCCGCTTCCCTTAGGAATGGATCCTTTCACCTGAAGAATCGTGAATGAAAACTTCGGAATTTTTAAAAACTGGAAGATTAACTTGAATTTAAAGATCTTTGGGGCGCCTGGGTGGCTCAGTCGGTTAAGTGCCCGACTTCGGCTCAGGTCAAGATCTCACGGTTCGTGAGTTCGAGCCCCACGTCGGGCTCTGTGCGGACAGCTGGGAGCCTGGAGCCTGCTTCGGATTCTGTGTCTCCCTCTGTCTCTGCCCTTCCCCCACTCACACTGTCTCGCTCTCTCTGCCCCTCCCCAGCTCTCTCTCTCTCTCTCAAAAATAAACATTAAGTAAAAAACAAAGATCTTAGAAATATTTTAATGCTTAATTGTAATGCTTAATACAATAGTTTTAAAGAGAAAAACCGGTGAGAGCTCCCTGGAGGAAGACACCGGGCTGTAAGAGTGTGCAGTTAGAACACATATACTTGAATGACGGCGTGGTCTTTGTCTCCTGAGCTGACACGGGCCAGGGCAGGGCAGAAACCCAGAGCACAGAGTCAACCATCCAATACGTAGCAATGGATTATAAAAAGGTGAGAAGCCACTGAGTGCATACAAAGAGTTTAACAGAATAATATGGAGGCAGATTTGCCGAAATACACAGACCTGGGGATCTTATAAACAGGATGACAATATGACTTATGAGCCAAACGGGAGCACTTTTGAGAGGGACAGAGAGTGACGTTATAATCACGCCAGGAGTGATCCACCACTGTTGCAAGGAAACTGCTTGTGATCTGTAGACAATACAGTGAACCACCTTCCCGCCTGGTTACATAAGCACTAGCATTTTCTGTACAATACATTGTATTCTCTGTAATGGGACGGAATTGCTCTGTGTGGATTTGTGTTTCGTTTAATGCAGGTCTTCACATGACTTAGTGTATACAGTTGGTGCCTTTGGCCAAAACATACCTTGGCAGGGGAGAGAACGGTTCGTTCATCCATTCTCTTCTGAAATGTGTACATTGGAAAGTCCAAATGACTGACTGACAAATACAGAGCTGTCCCCACAAGACGGAAGGGAGCCGGCGCTCCCCTACTTTCCGGCATTCAGCACAGAGACCCATCAGAGCACGACACTGCTTTCAAAGAGCCGCAGAAGAACAGATTCCTTCATGTCACTTAAACTTTTGTGCCCATAAAAGACTGTTTGAAAACACGTCAAAGACTCTTCTGCTTGAGTTTAATAATCCCCGTTCACCTCATCTCCTTTCTTAAGTTTTTAGCAATCAGGAACCCCTCCCAACCTTCCTTGGGTCCTCCTGTCCCTCTTGTGTGCATAAAAATGTGGACATCAGGAGAGACGCGGCAGCAGGTTATGACGTTGGTGTTTCCTAGGGTGTAGACTAAATGTGGAGGGCAGAGGATGCCAGCTCTGGTGTGGGTCTGTTTTCAAATCCTGGCTCGTGGACACATCAACAGCGTGGCTCTGGTTCGGGGGGCTGGTCCCTCTGACCCCCACTTGCTCCTCTGTAAAATACCAACAACGTCGTCCCCCTTCTACCTGACAAGTTACAGCCGCCGTAACCCCATGAAGATAATCAACCCTTTGTGTTCACCACACTATTTCCAATATACCCGCACCCCACACGAGATGGGCAATCGACCTGACGTCTCACCAGTTAGAAAAGGCGGCTCATTGTGCTGGGTCACATGTCACCTGACGGCTTGCATGCTCTAATTGCACTGGCTCACATGTCACCCTACTGCCCGTGTGCTCTAAGCCCACTACTCATCGTCCTCTAGCAGCTGCAATGTCACGCGTTAGGTGACAGGCTTTAGCCAGATGCTTGCGTAATGTGAGGGTAGACTCTTGACTATACAATCGTGATTTCTGTTCTGGCTTTACTAAGCTTCTTTTCCTTGATAAAGACTTTACTGGGGCACCCGGGGGGCTCAGTCGGTTAAGCGTCCAACTTGGGCTCGGGTCATGATCTCACGGTTCGTGAGTTCGAGCCCCGCATCGGGGTCTGTGCTGACAGCTCAGAGCCTGCAGCCTGCCTCTGATTCTGTGTCTCCTTCTCTCTGCCCCTCCCCCGCTTGCATTCTGTCTCCGTCTCTCAAAGATGAATACACATTAAAAAAATAATTTAAAAAAAGACTTTACTTTTCCTACACAACTGTATTTCATCCCTAGGCTCCACTTGTCTTTTTTGGGCTTGTTCTGTGAATGCTGCTTCCATTTATGAATTTCCTGCTCAAGCAAATGTCGTCCATCCAGGGAGCCCCTAGAGCAGATGATTCACACCCTCAGGGACTCTGCTGTGGAGACACTGCCAAAAGCGAACTCACTGTCCCCAGGACGAGCCCAAAAGAGTCACTCTGACCTGGCCATGCCTGGCTCTCGGAGACGCGGCATCTGGTCCCAGAGTAAAGCGCTGAGGTCCTCTACAGGCACCTGTCTTCACGGTTAGGAGAAACAATTTCTCCTCGAGTTCGGCGCAGAGGGGATTTTCTCCCTCCAAGTAGATTATCCTTAATCATTAGGAGGTTAATCATTGTATTTTAAGGACCTCAAACAGTCTATTTAATGGGTGAAGAACATCATTAAAGGACAGTATTTCGAACCAGGAAAAGTTAAAGCTGTTACAAAAAGTGTTTTGTTGGCTAGAAACATAAAAGCTCCTATGAAATGACATTGTTAAGATGGGAAGTCCTGTGATGTCAGGCCTGTCTGCTTCCACATGAGGTCATGGTTGGAATCCACAGAAATGGAAGGAGCTGCAGATCTCATCCGGGCAACCCCACAGACAGGCAAGCACCTCCCCCCAGAGAAGGACAACGCGAGGGTCACCGAATGCTAATAAGATATGTCCACGTAGGTGTCCATGCTGAGTTATTGAGGTTTATTTATTTGTTTGTTTGCTTTTGAGAGAGAGAGAGAGAGAGAGAGAGTGGGGGAGGGGCAGAGAGAGAGGGAGAGAGAGAAAATTCCAAGCAGGCTCCCCACTGTTAGTGCAGAGCCCAACTTGGGGCTTGATCCCAATACCCTGTGATCATGACTTGAGACAAACTCAAGAGTCTGGTGTTCAGCCTACTGAGTCACCCAAGTGCTCCAAGGCTCATTTAGGAATTAGTTTTTCTAAGTTCTTACCAAGGTTTTTTTTTTTTTTTTTTCTATATGAAAGCATATAGTTCCCTTGGAACCCACAAACTCAATTGGCATGCTATTAATTTGAAAATTTCATTTCCCCCCTTTTCATACGTTTACTGTTTCCCCAATTTCATTGCCAATTTCTTAAAGGCAAGTTTTACAGCTTCTGTATTTTAGTCATTGACCATTAAACATTTACCATCCTTCCTTACAGTAATCATTTAATAAGCGTTATTAACGATTAGTATTTTAATGCATCAAAGCTGTTAAGGTCTTTCTCTAAACACATAAATTTGTTCTAAGAGAGATTTGGGCATGAGGGGATAAATCTGATGTTGAAACTTACATTCATTACCACACACATAACTCAATGCTTCAAATTCCTCCAGAACACCATCCAATCGATCGCATTGCCTCTGACAACTGACTGAATAAATAATGGTTGAAAATGAGTGTCTAAATGAGAGACAAAGGAAGAGTTTTTTCAAATGTTTGGGACTGAATCAGTTTCAAACATACAAATCTATTTTTTTTTTTAAATTCTGGGTTACAAGTCGGACGGCATGTTCCCATGGGGTAACAACATCATTCCTATTTCTACTATTTTGAAACGCGCTTGTCTCCCAATCATTCAACAAATACTAACAGGGCATCAACTGTGTTTCAAGCACAAAGTGAGATAACCCAGGGCACAAAGATGGCACACATATCATTCCTGGGCTTGAGCAATTCAGAAACTTGGGGGTGAGGGGTGGACACAGAAGCCAACGACTCATCCAGTAATTCATTCATTTAAAAAATATTTATGGGTGTCGGGGCACCCAGGTGGCTCAGTCAGTTGAGACTCTTGATTTTGGCTCAGGTCACGATCTCACAGTCGTGGGTCGTGAGATCAAGCCCGCGTCAGGCTCTGTGCTGAAGCCTGCTTAAGATTCTCTTTCCCCCTCTGCCCTTCCTTGCTCTCTCCCTCTCAAATAAGAAAAAAAAATTTCAGTGTTTACTATGTGCCAAGCACTGTTGAAAGCATGCAGGACACATCAGTGAACGAAACACATTAGCCCAGCCATTGGGGAACCTCCATTCTAGGGGAGGAAGGAGACAAGCACTAAACGGCATAAGAGTTAAGGATAAACGCTGAGCACGGTAAGGGGGACAAAGCGGGCAAGATGGGAGAGAGCATCACTTCAAATAAAGTGATCGGGGGACGTCCCATAGAGAAGCCCCATCTGAGCAAAGACTGGAAGGAGCTAAGCCAGTTGGCCAGCTGGATCTTGGGGGGTAAAGAGCTTTCTAGATAGAACAGGAGCCAGCAAACCAGTCTTCCGGCCAATCCTACCCACTAACTATAAATAAAGTATTGTGAGCACGCAGCCACCTGTGATCAGGTAAGCACTGGCAACGGCTGCGATGAGGACAGAACTGAAAAGCTCCAATGGGGACAAAGTTGACTGCAAAGCTTGAGATGTTTATTCCCTGGCTCTTCGCGGATCTCTGGGAAAGAGCAGAGAGCCAGCGGCACGTTGCAACATTTAAGAGGCCAAAACAGAGGGAGCAAGGGGGGGGAAGGAGTGAGGACACAGGAAACAGGAGGCCACGGGTCGGGCTTCGGCCTTCTCTGCAGGTGGAATGGGACTCTGTGGGTTTCCGGCAGGAGAATGTCCGAGAGCTCCAACACAGTCCTGCGTAATGCCAAGAAGGGATGGGAGGTCCAACCGAAACTCTAACTAGAGCTAAGAGGGGCCAGGATCTGGGAGGAGGCGAGGGAAGTGAGGACTGCGTGGGTAGCGTGTGCGAAGGAACGTGGTGAGGAAGGCACGCCCTTCACACTTGCCCCTCAAGGACACCAACCGTGCACATGGAGGAAGTAGGAGGAGTCGGGGCAGAAGGAGCAGGTGCAGCCAGACCGCACAGGCTGCGAAAGAGAGAAGAGGCAAACCGGGTGAAGGTGTCCGTAGCCAGCCAGCTCCCCTGCTCCACGCCAGCCCTTGCTGAGAGAACGTCTCACCAGCCGGGACTTGTTGCACAGGTGCAGGGGTGCAGCTAAGATACCCCTTCATTGGGGTACACTCACAGCATTGGGGGTGTAATAAGAAACCGTATCTGGAACTCTGGTATTTGATCCAAGGGGCTTAACTTGCTCAAGGAAAATTGCTGGAACTATAGCAGGTGCTTGTGCTAGGTCCGTGGGGACGTTCGAGGCTTGGTGGGTCCTTACTCAGGGCTCCTTGTATCCTGGCAGGAAGTGAGCCTGGACAGCCCAATGTCACCATCTGGCTGAAGATAAACCCTGAAGCACAGAGGTTCCTGAGAGGCCGGGTGGCCAAAGGTCCCTGGCCTGTTGTGCTCTGTCTACGTGTTCTGAAATCCTAAAGAACATCCTTTGTGCCTGTGTGCTTAGACCGGAGCGTCAGTGCACTTGTTTCTGTTAAGACTTCACTACAGTCCTAGGAGGGAATAGTTCCGACTCAGAATAAGCGAGATCCAATCCATTTCAGAATGCTGCCTAGGAGGGGGCACTCCTGCCCCAGAGATCATGGGATGGAGGAGAGAGGCACCGTGGACAGAGAAGGTGTAAGTGGACGCAAGGAAGAGACAGATGACAAACAGCTGTGCCTGCGGTAAAGCAAAGACAGCACCGTGTGCTTAGTCAAGGAGACTAAGGAGTGGGCAGGGGATGTACCCACCCCTAGCACAGACGGAGAGGTAGGGCTCCCATCAGAAATAAGGTGCAGGAGCTTACGATGTCAACATTTGAGCGTTTCCTGATCAGGGCACCATTAGAGCTTGAATAGGATCTGCCCCTCCCCCCAAAAAAGAAGTGTTGGAAGTCTTCACCTTCAGTACCTGTAAATGCGGTCTTACTTGGAAACAGGGTCATGATAGATAGGATGAGTTGAGATGAGTATGGGGGGCCCCTAATCCAGTACGACCGGTTCTTACATGAAGGCGGCCAAGTGAAGACGCAAAGATACACAGAGACAAGACCATGTGAACCCAGAGGCAAAGACTGGAGTCATGTGGTCCTAAGCCGAGGGATACCTGGGGCCACCAGAGCTGGAAGAGGCAAGGAAGGGTCCCCTCCCCGAGTCTTCGAAGACCACCAAGTTTTCCCGATATAAAGTAACTAGCTGAACTATGGAAAGGGCCCTGTCTGTATGTGGGCAAGTGGTCCTGGGCACAGATTGATCCCAGCACCGAATCTGAACACAAAAATTGTGCCGTTCGTAGTTAATAGGTACTATCTATCTTCCACACTTCGCCTGCTGAGACCCTTCTCTCTCTCCAAGCAAAAATGTTGGCCCAAACCGAAGAATCTCTAAAACAAAGAAGCGAGCTCTGGTTATCATCATATGTGAGTAGCTGTTAGTGGAGTGACCATCTGAGATGTGTAAGTCATAAGCCCTGTTGCTTTACTTCTGTGAGTGAGCATCACGAAACCGCATCTTCAGTCAAAAGGCCCCGGGATTCCCACGCCCCAAAGTGGGAGCTCGGATGTGGAGGGAGCTGCCTGCCGACCCCGCATGAGAGGCTTGTGCCTCCTCAGCAGGAAGCTCGTGGTCTACACATTCTCCACTGAGCACACCAGCTCTGAGTTTCCCAGCACACCCGCTCACCACTCGTGCAAGTAAATCCAAACCTCTGATCTCCATTTGTCCCCTCCGTGCCTTGATTCTCAATCAGCTGAAAACTCTGGAGAGGAATGTAAGAGCCTCACTGAACGGGTTCCTAAAATCACAACTGGAAATAGGACCCCTTCTTGATACGGCAGCACTAACTCTGTTTTCAGCTTGTTTGATAAAAAGATGGAAGTCCTTCCTCGAGAGGAAGAAATCTAAGGCCATAGCAAAAACAAAAAACAAGAAAACAATAACGAAAAAAGGAAGGGATAACAGGTACAGCCACGATCTCAAATGAAGAAGGAAAATCACTCTGGAACACAGCGGAAAAGAACTGAGACAAGGGTGTCTGGTCAAGAAGGAAGGAGAAGACGGGATGTAAAGTATGGATTCCAGGCAGGCCAGTGAGGACAGATGTCCCTGCATCCAGGCAGGCCAGTGAGGACAGATGTCCCTATATCCAGGCTCAGTGTGGGGACAGATGCAGAACTGTGTGCGGTTAAGGGCCAGAATCTATCCTGGATGAAAGGTCAGTCGGAGCAGAAAACCAGGGTCAACCAGGAGTAGAAACAATATCTTGGGGTTCAGTAGAAGGCGGCAGTGCCCCAACAGGACACAGGAGATGGAAGCAACACTCAACACGCAGGAACTCTCTGCTCTCTGCCCCGAGAGGGGGGTGCCTATGGTTGAGAATCACTGGCTTAAGCTCATTATTTATGTGTATTTATGTGTATATGTGTATACAAACAGGACGCAAGCATTTTGCCAAATAATGTAGTCAAACCAACCATCAATTTGCCTTTAAAGAACTCCCTTGTAGAAAAGAGAACGTCCTCATCAACTTTCTCCAGTAATTTGAATGTGCTTCCAGTAATGTGCTTCCGGAGGGCAACCTGAGTTGTTTTCCTAAACTGAAGTCGTAACTAGCTTTTTTTCATTAACATTATTTTTGTTGAACTGGTTTCAGTCCCCTTCAGGCCCTGAAGCTTTCATCTGTGGAGCTTAAAGTTCCTCTTTCTAGTCATTTGTTGATTTTTCTGGCCAAGCAAAGTTTCCAGTGAAAAATCAAAATTACCTGCCCCCAACCAAAGGCACTGTAATTAGAGTTCATTCAAAACAAAGTAAAAAGTAATCAGGAATACCATCTACTGTCTCTCTTTTTTTCCCCCAAAAGTGACCCCCTGACGAGTATCCTGGAAACATAATTCAGGTCACGGCATGAGTTACAAACATTGGCTGTTCCTTTGCACGTGACTCAGATCCCCACTGGCTGATCAGATGGTCAGATTCTGTCAACGTCTGGGCGGAACCCTTTCTGTCTGAACGTCAAGTGACCTGAGAAGGGCTGTGGGGGACCTAACTGCTTACCATAGTCACTGTGGGCATGCTGTCATTATTTGTCGAACATACTGAGTAATGTTTTGGGTTCCTCCAATGTGCTGCTGTCTATACGTGATATAATCCAACAACTGAAGCGATGGAAAATAAGTCCGAGGTAAACATGGTAGAACTGTCCCTCAGCCCACCTTCTCATCTTCATCCCCGGGACATCGAATGGTCTGCTGCCCTCAGCTCCACCCACCCCCACCCACCCGCCAAGAGAGATTTGGAAAGTTCTGGAACTTTTTTTATTGGCACAATGAGGTGGGGGGAGGGAATGCTATTGCATCTAGTGGGCATCAGCCAGAAATGCTGAGAACGAGGTATTCTGATAACGAGGACGGCCTCCCACCACACACACATCAAAGAATTATCTGTTCCAAAACGTCAATAGTGTGGAGGTTGGGAAATTCTGGTCCCCATGATTTGCTTGTACTTGACAAAAGGCCAGTAAATCTTCATAGAACTCGAAAGCTCAAAATAAGAAAAAGTATAATGGTAAGCTCAAAACTTCGTCTTCGTACAAACTGTCAGAGGGATGACAGGTGGTACATGGATCTATCCATTTAACACTGTGTGTGTGTGTGTGTGTGTGTGTGTGTGGTCACATTGACACATGAACATACACACATACAGAGGGATGAATTTCAGCTGGCACACATGAGGACATCGTACGAGGTCAACCTCTATTCAGATGGTTGGTAGCACCTTCTCTCTGCTTAGTGAGGAGGTGACCAACTTCTAGTCCAGGATTGAAAGGATGTCTTCTAGGGTCTTCTAGGGGTTTCTGGTTTTGCAGAAAAGAAAAGAAAAGAAAAGAAAAGAAAAGAAAAGAAAAGAAAAGACAAGACAAGACACAAGGAATACGGCCTCTTCTCCTACTGGATATCGTCATATCTGGATGCAGTGCCTGAAAATGGAGTGCTGACTACCCATCCACCCCCAGCGGAGCCAGCCCGAGGACCACACAGAACACTGGACGGCAGGGACACATCAGTGACGAGGCTGGGGTGCTTACTGACTCTCGAGCCACTGAGGGAAGGAACTCTGAAGACACCTACCCCAAAGTTCTATTTGTGTGACTTGACAGCCTTTTTTCTGACATTGATCAAGCTCTTTGGAGCCACCTGTGGCCAAACGCATTCTCTTACACGGTGTCTGAAAATTCCATAAAATGCTTGTAACTCCCCTTTTTTACATTTATGATAAGTTAAGAAAGAATGTATATGGATGTACAGATATCTCTGATACAACATCAAATTTCCTGAACTTCAAACAATAGCCTGAAAAGCAGCCTAAGGTCCATGAATAGTCATGTCACCATTAGCCCCATTATTCTGGTCCACGGTGTTGACCGTATGTCTTCCCTCCTCCTACTACAGAGCCACATACAATGCCCTTCCACACAGATGTACAAAACAAGTTATATTTGGTTTCTTTAGAAAATGAAGAAACTGGCGCCTGGGTGGTACAGCTGAGCAACTGACTCCTGATTTTGGCTCCGGTCATGATCTCACAGTTCATGAGATCGAGCCTCACGTCGTGCTCTGTGCTGACAGTGCATGGAGGCTGTCGGGATTCATTCTCCCTCTCCCTCGCTCTCTGATGCTCTCGCTTTCTCTCTCTCAAAATAAATAAACGTTTAAAAAAGAAAATGAAGAAATTGTTTGTCCTCAGAAGCTGTGAGTTTGCTTTCAAAGCATGAAGTAACCAGGCATTACAGACGAAGGAGGTGGGGAATCAGCCGTGCCGGTAACACTCACCATTAAGCCATTTGGAGTTGTACTGTGCCGTGCGGAGAGGAGGTAAGATGCCCAGACTTCGGTAAATGGCAGGATCCCGTCCGGGAAAATCCATGGCTGTTGCAGCGTAGAGCTCCCCGCCGGCCGTGAGAAGAGCCGTGGAATTGTGCTGGGGACTGTAGGGACAGCGGGCCATGCCGCTGATCTGATCATGGATCTCGGTCAGGTTGCTCAACTACGGGCAAGGGCAAGACAGAGGAAACCAATTATCGCTCGTGAAAGCCCTTTAATGATGTTAATGGATTAGGTCCTCCTGAACTGCAAATAAGGCATGGTGCAACAAACTCTCTGGGGCTCAGGGTAAGACACGACAAATGTTCACACTCCCGTGCTGATGGCAACATCCGGCGGAGGACGTGGACAGAGAATCCACCCGTCATCTCCCTCACTGTCCCCTCAGACTGGCTGGACAGGGTGCCACTGAATTCACAAATACCAAGTTAAGACTTCTGTGTGTGGGTTCTGTTTATAATGCATGGGCACTGCAGATCTTTCCACTTTAATGAAGCAAATTTCAGTATTTATATAAATAGAAACCACAATAAAGATTAAGCACAAATGTATCACTAAGTGAATTCAAACGTTATGAAGAGCCCCAAACTGTGCTCACAGGTAAGGGTGCGTGCTATTTTGTACCCCATAGCCCCAATTTCCAAGACTCTACTATGTCAGTTTTCAGACAGACAACTCTGTGTCTTGCAGGCCATCGGCTGTGAACCCGGCTTCTCAGATGCTGGATTCCCAACCAATCATTGAACGAGAAAAGTTCCTAGGACAACAGGGACCAAAGGACAACCACCACATGGGGTAGATGTCAGGGTTCCATAACCGAGTAGGTGCAAAGCGTTTAGAACGGGGTGTGATACTGGGGGCTCCCTCTGTGATCCTCCTTGTCGCCCTCCCTATATTTCCAATAACTGAATGTTAGCTTGGAAATATTGCAGATGAATAAACTCGGGCTTTGAGAGGAGTCGTGTGGCCAGGAAATTAACATCATGGTAACTCTTCATTATGCTCCCTGTGGAACACCAGACCAATATCTCGAACTAGGAAGACTGCCCATGTGCTCTGACCTACAGGTGTAAGACGCGGGTGCCGGAAATTCCTCTGTCACAGGACAGGTTGAAAGAAAAAGGAAAAGGACAGGCTGGAACTTCACTTTGCCTAGGGCTTCATTCGTTTGTTTGCTTGTTTTAATTTTTTTTGACGTTGCTCTCATCCAACTTGTAAATTCTATTTTCTTCCTTTGGATTATGATTTTAAGGCCCTTTTATATACTTAGCAAAATCTCTATAATAAATCAAGATAAATGAACAGCATGTTGAGGATTTGTGTTCAGGATCACTGGTGGGGACAGAGCTGATAGAAGCAGTTAAGAAACATATTTAAATTTAATTAAACAAGTTATAGTTATGTTCAGCTCTTTATATAATAGATGATGTGATTGGTAATAAATCAATACATTGAACATTGAGTTCGAAAAATATATTTTTTAATTAAAAAATGACTTCTTAGGGAATAGACATACATGTAAAACTACAGTTTTAATAGAATGTTTGGATTTTCCCAGTATTCAATTCTGTCAACGCTCAAAATGAACACCTACCGAGCGGTTGGTGCAGACAGGCGTGAAAGCATTGGTCCCACAGGTAAATAACCGGTCGCCACCCACCAAAAGCACCCGGATGTAGTTCTGACATTCCTCCTGAGAAGAAAAAAAAAAATCACAAGAAACATGTTACCAAGTCCTGAACACGAAAGGAATGGTTAATCTGAATATATTATGATCGGCTAACAAATTAAATGATAATTAACCACTAAAGAGAAAAAGAAAACAAACAAAAAACCTTTTAGATATTGACCAAAAAATGACAACAAAACTGTTGAATAATCTGACCTTCGTTACCTGCATACTACTTGTTAATAGAAGATATTTATGAAGATATACATTCAATTAAAAGCTCAAAGCATGTGTCTTCTGATGAATGTGGTTTCATTTCGAATTGTACCTGTTAACACTGCAAACCTTAAATCACCTTTGACATGTGTTAGGAGAATAAATAAAAGGAAGCTATGAGATATTGCTCATGAAACAGTGTCTTCGAAAACTTCTCCAGAACTTTGGAAAAAAAAAAATGTTACAAATGCCTCTCCAAAGGGAAGGGTCACATGTGAAACTCTGGATACAAATTGCAACAAGTTTTACATCAAGTTTTCAAACCGTTGTTACATACATGATGAGAATCTATAAATATTTTTGATTCTTTATGCAAAAGTAAAAATGTAACTAATAAGGAAAGGATGCCCAGCAGAAACCCCACGCTGGGTGTTGACTCGGAGTTGAATATGTTTCGTGCTTGCAAAACATGCATAGAAAATCTGGGGCCCGGTCATAATAGTTCATGGACTTCTGAGCTACAAAGCTCTTCATTCATTCAGCAAGCATTTACTGATTAGATATCCTCTGGCAGACATGTGCCAGAGGTCACAATCTAAGCACTTAGCACAAAATGAAAATACAGGGCCATAACAACTAATATAGAGCTATCCATAGAACAATATGTTACTACCTGCAGAGGGGAGGGGAAGGGAAGAAATGTAGGAAGCCTTCCCAAGGGAGGTGACATGTAATGTAAGTTTTAAAGGAAGAATAGAATTCAGTGAGGCTTCCTGGAGGAAGCGCCATCTGACACTTGGAGGATTTTGCTGACCTAAGGGGGAAAAAAAGACACTCCAGGCAGTGGGAGGCGACCGTGGCAAGGCGCGGTGGCTAGACAAAGTGTGGCACTTTCATTGCAGATGGAAGAGGTAACACACAATCTGGGGAGCCAGACACGGGCCAGTTGTGCCTCATGAATGTGAATTTTACCCGGAAGGTGAAGGGACGCATCGTGAGCTGGCACTGCTTGCAGTCTGACCTTGACCCAATGTTTGCGGTTGAAGGACCACTCAGGAATCAATGTGGAAGCTAAACGTGAGATAGGGAGACTACCGTTCGGGAGGCAGGCCAGGAAACCGCTTCCTTAATTGGGTCCCCGGTCATTCAGTGCCTGGACCGGGCGGAAGTGTGAAGGTGCAAAGCCAGGATGCAGTGAACCAACAGGACGTGGTGAGGAACCAACCGGGTGGACAGAGCAGATGCTGCGTGATCCAGGACGGTTTGAATCACGCGCTGCCCCACGTAAGAAGCCCTGCGTTTGTTGGCACAGCAATGCCCTCTCCAGTCAAATGGAACCCCAATCTCCACGGGGTGTTGATTTGCCATAACTCAGTCTGCTTGTTGGCCTGGTCACCATGACATTGAAAAGAGCTAAGTTTTGGGATCTCCTCTCTAAATGTAAAGTGAAATGTCAAGGGTAGGTAACTCTCCTAAGACCATTACTAGCAGTGGTAGCAAATGATCACCAGCTGCTAATCCGGACACCCCTTGAGGGGAAAAAAAAATAGTGAAAGACCTAAATTGAGTATCAGAAGAATCAAGGAGTATAAACAGGAGGCAGTAAATTGGGTAACTGAGAAAGGTATGTCAGAAGGGGAAGAGGCTTGTTCTGTTCTGTTCTGTTTTGTTTTTATGACCAAGGAAAGGGCAGAGAGTTCTAAAGGGAAAGAACAAAACGAGACTCCAAAGAGTCACATGGTTCTCCATTCCTAGGCTCAGGGACCACATGGAAGAGGCAGAGGAAGGGTGCAGGGGACCGCCCACATCAGACAGCACAGGGGCACGGGAGTGTGCAAAGACAAGCGTGAAAAACTGAAGCCTAAGCATGTCTGAGGGAGACTCCAAAAAACCAAACAAAAACAAAAACAAACAAACAGACAAAAATAACTTTGGAGAACATGGGCTGAGAGGGTTTGATGCCCTAGCAGATGAAACAGACGCAAAACTGACACTGTAATCAATATGAGATGGAAAATTACAAACAATGAGACAGGTGAGGATTTTATTTGTTCTTTGCTGTGCTTTTAGAATTCTTTCAAGAAGGAGTCTGCGGCCGTTTAAAGCAAGAGACTGACACAAGGTAGAATGTGCCAGAAGCAGTCCTACAGCCGTGAACACAGCCAAGGGTACGTTATTCCAAGATCCCGACTGAAAGATGATGCCTACAGACAGGGTGGAGAGAAAGCAAGTGCCTCTAATCAATTATGGGAAGGGAAACAATCATGATAACAAATGGATGTTTATCTTTATCTTCCAAAAGAGAGACAAAGTGAAGAAAGGACTGGAGGTCATTATCATTCATGAAGGCCCATCACAGCCTTGCTGAAGCAGGTTAGGGAATGGGATAATCAGCCTGCAGAAGTATGCCAGAGAGGCAGGACAAACCCAACTCCTACTTTTTGTCAATCTTAGAAAAAAGCAAATGGTGGGGGTGGCGCCATATTTTTTCAACTGGAACAGAGAATCGTAACAAGCCTGTTCCCGTAAGAATGTGAGAGGGTGCCTGGGGGCTCTACTGTCTCAGAATGGTCACGTGCCCGTGGGCTCCCCTGCTCAGTGAGGATGTAAGGCAGGAGGGAGAAAGATGCCAAGGCCCAGGATGATCGGACATGGATGGTCTGCACGGTCTTTTTCTCAAGGATGGAGGACAGACCCAGCCTTGCACTGTAAATGGGACCCGACGAGGGTAATGTTCTAGATGAGCTCAGGATCACGCTGGGATGCACCAGATGGAGGAGGAGAGGCGGAGGGAGGAGGAGGTTTGCATTATCACCAGCGAGGCTAGGACAAGGTCGTTTGCCCATTGTGTCCCATAAGAGGAATTTTTGGAGGCATGTGTACTTCTGTGTTTCTTCTTATGTGTCAAGAGCTGAACTCATTTGCCCAAAGTCTGGCTCAGCTCAGCTCAGCTCACAGCCTCCCTGCTTGAACTCCCTTAAAAGTCACCTCATGTTTAATTCACAGACTGATTCAGCTGATTCTAGGAGCAGGTTGGATGTGAACCCTAAACAAATAATGCATTCAAGACAGTTTTTTTAAGAGAAACTGGCGTAAGTTCAGACAAAAGAGAAATGTAGAAAATACAGGAATGGAAGAAAGTAAAGGTACTTAGCTTCTGAGCAGCAGATAAATTTAGGAATCAGAAAGTCAGAATTACCAAGGAAAGGAAATGGCCCGAGTGCCCGGCTCTCCATAATCAATGTCCTGCTGCAGCCGAGCCTAAGACTCAAATTCTCCTGCGGAAAATCTCCTTCCCAGTGGGTCGCCTTGTGGGTCACAGGCACACGCCTGGCCATTTCGTGGGTTATTTAAATGTTCTAGAAATACTGCTTGTTTTAAAGTGCAGGCTTGATGTAGAAGTCCTGTTAGGAGATCCTGTTACAGGTTTGTCTTGTAAATCAACTCATCTAAATATCTTCGAGTTTCCTTTTCTCATCTAAGAATTGTTTCTTTTTATCCCATTTCTGTATTGCAAATGTGGTTTAAGGGAATTAAACGAATTCTGCTTTTCCAAGAAGCCACAGTGCTGATTTCCAAGGACGCTCGCAGCCTGCCACATGGCTTCTGTTGTTGATAAGGAGGGTCATCAATCTACACTTTGATAATAACACTTGAACATTAAGCAACCCATGTGTGCCTGTGATCCCGCAGGCGGGTCAACCTGTCCTTGACTTCGAAGCAATTCTTATCTGAATTGAGAGCTGGGATGCATCGTTGCTGACTCACTGGAAGAGCTTTCAAGATGGCGGCAGGCCAATGCCCACTTGGTCTCAAGGACCTACGGCCCCGACCCCAGGACAGCAAACACACGGTTTAGGACCATTTTCTCAATGAATTAACTGGTTTTGCCTTACAGAGTTCATCATTTTTTCCCCAAGGGGTATGTTCTGCTTGAAGAAAGAACGTAACCGTGTAGAAAGATGACCTATAAACAGGGTGGACGTCTCAGCAATCCCCAGCCCACGGCCGGCCCATCGATATTAGGGGTGGAGGGTGAGGACTGGAGCCTGGCAGCATTTATGCTAATCACAGCGCTCCCACTGAAAGCAGAATGTCTCTCTTAGTGATGCATCACCTTTGCAAGCATCCAGAGTGCCAAAGAGTGACTGCACGTGCCTCTCATGTTCAATGTACATTTATTGAAAGTCACGATGACCAGCTGGATCTTGAGAAACTGCATCATCCAATCAGATGTGTGTGTGTGTATACATACATGTGGGTATGAGACATATATGTAAGACATGTGTATAAGATACACATTTATTATATATGTATATAGCTGCATACAGATTACAGAAGTTTAAAAGCTTATTTATTTTGAGAGAGAGAGAGAGAGAGAGCATGAGCAGGGGAGGGTCAGAGAGAAAGGGAGAGAGTCCCAAGCAGGCTCTGCACTGTGAGCACAGAGCCTGACGTGGAGCTTGATCTCACAAGCCATGAGATCACAACCTGAGCTGAAATGAAGAGTCGGGTGCTCAACCGAATGAGCCACCCAGGTGCCCACAGAAATTTAAATAAATATATGAATGCCAACATACCTATATTTTTAAATCGAGAGGTACATACCTATAAGCATATAGATATAAATAGACACATTTGTATATGGATCTATATTAGCATATCTATTGTATGCTACATAATACATAAGGTATCGACAAATGAAAATGTATTTATTATGCATATATTTACATATGTGACTGTTTTCAACTGAACTAACTCCACACAAAACTTGTTGGGGACACCTCAATTTAAAAAAAACCCAAAGTTGCTGCACAGGACCTATACAGGTTGTTAGCATCTCACCCAAAGAATCCTCAATTTTTGCAGCAATTATATGGAAGAAATTCAGGTCTGTAGTGTGCTGCACACTTTAGGTCAAGAATTCCAAATGCAGGTGCTTTGGGTGAAAAGGTCCAAGCGACCCCCACATGCCACCAGGCTCCTGAGCACGATGGTGTCATGTTTTCTTTCCTGTCCTTGCACAGCTGGACAACGTGGCTAATAGAACCACAGGGGAACCACAGGAAGAACCATGCACAGAGCCCTGGACTCCAATCAAAACTCTCCCACTAAGTAATCCTAGGAACTTGGTGCTCAAAGTACTGCGATGAGATCACGAGCAAGAAAACTGAGAATTATAAACTCCGGCTTGTACACCAAGCAGCTCCTGGCGCCCTCGACAGCCCGTGCATTTCCTACAGGGCATTGCGGAAAGGGCTGCGGAGTGACCCCAGACAGACGAGGAACCCGTGTCAGGGCACGGGAGAACTGCCTGTTTGCATTTAAAATAATATTTGTTTGAAAGACATTTAAATAATTCTCAAAGCCAGTTTCTATACCGGCATTTGAGAAAGAAAGTAATACAACAGACTTTATTCTAAAAAATTTTAGAATACAGAAAAACGGGTTTTTCTTCCTTTTACTGCGTGAAAACGTTTGAGTCATTGTAGGTAACATCATGCTCTTTCCCCAAAGTGAGCTGAAAAAATTTTTAAGTTTATTTGAGAGAGAGAGAGAGAGAGAGCACAAGCAGGGGAGGGGCAGAGGGAGAGAGGGGGAGAAAGAGAGAATCCCAAGAAGGCTCTGTGCTGTCAGCTCAGAGCCAGATGAGGGGCTCGAACTCACGGAACCGTGAGATCATAACCTGAGCAGAAGTCAGATGCCTACCTGACGGAGCCACCCAGGCTCCCTGAAAATTTTCCAAGTACAACTGGACTCAAACCTCACAGAGAACTTGCAGCCTCAGTGCCTGCTTTCTCTTCTAAATGGGCCTGAATCAAAGATTTGGTGACATTTTCTTGACCTCCGTCCATGAACGGTCAGTTGAACGGACTACATGTGAAATGGTGCCCGTGTGGGTCCCAGCAATACCGGGAGGCGGGGAAATGGGCCACCTTTCTTCTCCCCTGCCCTGTAGCCAGCTGAGGAATGTTCCCACCGCCCCGCAGCTCAGCCCCCCTCCTCCGCGCCTGGCATGCCGGCTGTATATACACCATGCTGCACAGACCACTGTTAGGGGAGAGAGAAAACAAACATGCATTCACTCCAAATGGCTGGCATTTTTCTCATTTTCTAGATGTCACATTTTGCATTATTCTTTTCATTTTGGGGAGAAGGGAAACTTTGTAATTCTGTGTGAGTTGTCATAACACTGTGCACAAACAAAAAATACGAAATCGCTGAATTCTCATTTCTAAACTCAGGGCTATTTTTTTTTTTTTAATTTTTTTTTTTCAACGTTTATTTATTTTTGGGACAGAGAGAGACAGAGCATGAACGGGGGAGGGGCAGAGAGAGAGGGAGACACAGAATCGGAAACAGGCTCCAGGCTCTGAGCCATCAGCCCAGAGCCCGATGCGGGGTTCGAACTCACAGACTGCAAGATCGTGACCTGGCTGAAGTCGGACGCTTAACCGACTGCGCCACCCAGGCGCCCCTAAACTCAGGGCTATTAAGAAAAGCCTGAATTCCACTCCACCAAATAGATGTGACAACAGGCCTCCTTCATCCATGAGGACACTTTCCAAGACCCCCCAGTGGATGCCTGAAATCACGGTTAGTACCAAGCCCTGTCTATATATAGTATGAGTTTTCCTATACGGTCACAGCTGTGATAGAGTTTCATCTGGAAGCTAGGCACGGTGAGAGGTTACAGCAACAAATAACAAAACACAATTATAGTAATACACCGTAGTACAAGTTTTGTGAATGTGGGCTCTTGCTCGCTCTCCCTCAAAATATCTTACTGTGTTACAACCTCCCTTCTTCTGTGGATGGTGAGATGCCTACGTGATGAAAAGAAGGGAGGGGAGGGGCGCCTGGGTGGCTCAGCCGGTTCAGCGTCCAACCTCAACTCAGGTCACGATCTCACGGTTCGTGGGTTCAAGCCCCTCGTCGGGCTCTGTGCTGACAGGTCAGAGCCTGGAGCCTGCTTGGGATCCTGTGTCTCTCTCTCTTTGCCCCTCCCCCACTCTCTGTCTCTCTCAAAAATAATAAACATTAAAAAACCTTAAACAGGGGCGCCTGGGTGGCGCAGTCGGTTAAGTGTCCGACTTCAGCCAGGTCACGATCTCACGGTCCGTGAGTTCGAGCCCCGCGTCGGGCTCTGGGCTGATGGCTCAGAGCCTGGAGCCTGTTTCCGATTCTGTGTCTCCCTCTCTCTTTGCCCCTCCCCCGTTCATGCTCTGTCTCTCTCTGTCCCCAAAATAAATAAATGTTGAAAAAAAAAATTAAAAAAAAAAACAAAAAAAAACCTTAAACAGAAAAAGAAGAAGGGAGGTGAACGCCATAGGTGCTGTGACGGGCCGTGAGGCCACTACTGACCTTCTGATATATCACAAGGAGGACCCTTTGCTTCGGGACAATTGGCTGTGGGAAATGGAAACTGCCACAAGCAAAACCGTGGACAAGGGGACAGCTGTGGCTGAAGTGACTTTGTGAAAATGTTTTCTGATCTGGCCTCTTGAACTGTCGGAACAGGAACAGAAGTTTCGAGATGCCTGGGTGGCCCAGTTAGTTGAGCTGCCGACTCTCGATTTCAGCTCAGGTTGTGATCTCACGGTTCATGGGTTCCAGCCCTGGAGCTGGAACAGCTCGGAGCCTGCCTGGGATTCTCTCTCTCCCTCTCTCTGCCCTTCTCCCACTTGTGCATGCTCTAAATAATTATATAAGTAAATAAATAAATAAATATTTTCAGGAAAAAAAAAGGCGGTCTCTCTTGAAACAAAAAAAGAACAGAGAAATTTGGGTTGTCTGAGTCGCGAATTCAGGGGCGAGCCTGGCTGCTCCTTTGCATAGGAGGTGTCCTACTTCCTTCTCTTCTGTGTCCAGCAGCTGGGCTCCGGGCTCTCACCCGATGGCTGCTGTGTCAGGTGCCACTTTAAGGAAGTACCAGAGGGCTCCCGTGTGGCCCAGTTTGGTTAGCAGAGGGGCGCCCGGGTGGCTCCGCCAGCTAAGTGTCTGACTTTGACTCAGATCTCAGGATCTCACAGTTTGCGGGTTCGAGCCCCGGGTCGGGCTCTGTGTTGACAGCTCGGAACCTGGAGCCTGCTTCCGATTCTGTGTCTCCCTCCCTCTCTGCCCCTCCCCCGCTCTCTCTCTCTCTTTCTCAGAAATAAACATTAAAAAAAAAAAAGTACGAGTCTGCTAAATGAGAAAAATGAGCAAGTAAACGAGGATGGAAGGGCTGGATGTCCCTCCTTCTGCTCTCCCCATCCAAAGATCCCCCCTCCAGGGCTGCTTAGGCTGGTGCCTTGACGCGCCCATCACGTTATTTTTCGCATGTGAACTCTTACTGCACCGAATCCCATTCCAGCTGAGCACAGGTTGTGCACAAGTGTGTTCGGGCCCATTAATACACTTAGTACAACGCACGAGAGCGTGCAATCTCCCCTCGAGTCCTGGCAGGTGAAACTCATCTTCATCTGTGTTAAGACAGTCTTAAAAAATGCCATCCACAAATGCCGTTTCAATCAATTTACAACTACTGAGAGGTGCCATTGTTTTTAACCTATTAAAACCAGAAACATAGGGAGCTTGAAGGTCTGGTTTTATTTGACAATGTTCCCTTCACTCACTTGTCTTCTGTGTTTCAGAAAACTCAGCCGAGGGTAGGAATGATTGATCCCTCATGTCAATCAAGTGCCCATCACCTAATGGAAGGAAAGATGGCCTTTCCCCTCTGTTTCTGATTGTCACTTGCCTCATTTCCAACCTCACGACCAAACAACCAAGTGGCCATAGCTTAAGGCAAAACATGGGTCAGTTTTGACTCAGCAGAAGCAGTTTTTCACTCTGAGTAGTAATGACCTACTAGGAAAAGGCTACCACATTGATTCTTATAAAATTATTGACACATAGACTATAAGCAGAAAGAAACGTTGGCTACATTAATAATCCTTAAACACACAAGGAACACAAGGAGACTTATGGCCAAAGAAGGGAAGGACACTTATTTTTTTTTTTTAATTTTTTAATGTTTATTTATTTTTCAGACAGAGAAAGACAGAGCATGAGCAGGGGAGGGGCAGAAAGAGACAGACAAACAGACAGACAGACAGAATCCAAAGCAGGCTCCAGGCTCTGAGCTGTCAGCACAGAGCCTGATGCAGGGCTTGAATCCATGGACCGTGCAATCATGACCTGAGTGGAAGTCGGACGCGTAACTTAGGGAGCCACCCAGGTGCCCCTGGAAATTTCTGCCTTCTTTCTCTTTCTTCGTCTCCAAACATTTCCCTGGCTAAGATTGCATTGTCTTCCTTCCCCTCTTCCTTCTTCCTGGTTATTCAAGTTTTGGGAAACCCAATGATTGAGTTCGTTAAGACTGCCCTCCATGTCTGACTCTCAAAACCGTTAACTTGAAAGACAGAGAAATGGGCAATGCAAATGGGTAAAATAAAGTGCATAACAGTCTTATCCAAGTACAGACGGTGTGACGATCTTTTACCAGTGCTCACTCCATTCGCCACATTTTCCCCAAGCTCTTGGCTCTGGGATCACATTGGCACAGGGAACCTTTCTTGCTGTTCTTTGTGTATCTGTTCTTCTCTCTAACACAGAGTGTGATTCACATTGGAAAGGACTATACTCCCATAAAGTAAGACCATCACTGTCAGAACGAGACATAATGAGCCCATGTACCAGCTGCAAGAGAATTTCCTCGAGATGCTGCGGTGTAACTTTCTCAGAAACAGATTTCCTTGGATGAAGGAACTCTGCTTTTATTGAGCCCACCAACTGTGTGGAAGCAGGTCTACCCCGAGCACAGTTGCTCAAGAAACGCATTTCCAACCTTGGCTATAAACTGCTCTTTCCAGGGGCACCTGGATGGCTTAATCAGGTAAGCATCGGACTCCTGATTTTGGCTCAGGTCATGATCTCCCGGTTCATGGGTTTGAGCCCTGCACTGGGGCTCCGCACTAACAATGGGGAGCCTGTTTGGGATTCTCTCTCTGCCCCTCCCCTGCTTGTGCTCTCTCTCAAAATAAATAAATAAATAAATAAACAAGCAAACAAAAAAAAAACAAGCATTGTGTGTGTGTGTGTGTGTGTGTGTGTGTGATATTCAACTGCTCTTTCCTTAGAAACTTGGGGATGCAAATTTTCATATGGAAAGAGAAGGGTGGGTAGCAGACAGAGAGAGAGAAGGAGTTTATTTTATACATAGGTTAAGATGAATTTATAAAGAAACCTCATAATTTCTCATGTAATAATTTTATTTATCAAATGGTCACTTTATGGGATTAGCTCTAAGATATGATGGGGGGGGGGATCAAAATGTTACTTCAAACATTCAGCCCCATATTTTTCTGAATGATATTACGGCCAATTGATTTCATGTCACAGCCTAATGATTAATTGTGCAAATCAGATCGGATCTTATAGTCCAAATCCTTTTTGGAAACCGTGGTTAATCCTGATTTAAATATTAAAGCTTTGAGAATCCACTGTACCTATATTTTGCATCTTGCTTGTTTCCAATTTCCATGGCACTATCATCAGGAATGGCCTTCATATTAAAATGCCCCACATATATTCCTTCCAACAGGTGGCCACACCCTTCCTTATGCACACGCTCCTTACCTTTGATTTGCCCTTACTGTAACAGGCCTTCTTGGTGACTTCGTCACAGCCCCACTCCACAGCCTGTAGGAAACACCAAAACGACAACACTTGGTATGGTTTTGACTGAAAAAACGGGAAAAAATAATAAGCCACCGGTACTCAGATAAGGAAATGTGGGCATACCGTGGAGCCAGGAAGAATTCACACTAAATCCACGAAATTCACGCATAGGGGCTTATACCTAGCTTTGAAATCAAAGCCTTTGAAAGGACTGGTCCCCTAAGCATTTGCACGTAAGCAGTAACAGTGTGATACTTAGACCCATCACTGTAAGCAGGCAAGGAGTGGGTGTCACTTGAGTGAAACTGTCACTTGAGTGAAATCACAGGATAGATCCGCAGCATGCGGAAAAGCCAAGCCTCGAAACAAAATGATCCGAATACTCATTTGGACATTTGTGTTTTCTCTTAATAGTATGTCATTTATCAATATTCAAAGATAATGGAGCAAGGATGATTTTGCATATCCTTAGTCCCAAGATCCATATATAAATGATGAATAGTCAATAAAACAAACAGCTCAGGCAAAGAAACACTTCACCCGATGCCAGTAATTTTCATACTGTTATCAGCTCTAACTAAACACTTAGAGCTGCCACCCGTGGGTATTTTTTTCCCAAACTTTCCAAATCGAACTCACAGTGATCAAATTGATACGCCTACTTTCACACGGCTGCCGACTCACAAAGGGAACCTGTGATTAGTTGAGATAGTATACAGTGTTGATTTCACTGGAAGAAATGAAGCCTGCACACATTAACCGCCTACATGCTGAGACTGTGAATCATTTCTTTGAACAGACTGAAGCATCTGAGTCGTTCATCTTTTGTCTTCCTGTCGGTTTGTGTTTCATCCTACTACGAGAGCTGGAATTTCCAGAGAATTTAGGATTTCTGGAGAACCAGTTAAATCATTATCAGGGAAAAAAATTTACGCGAGGGACAATTTTTTGTTAGTTTGAACCAATGTGAGACAATATAGTAAACAAAGCCAAAAATAAGCTACTGTCCAATATTAGGAAGGAGAATAATGGCTTCAGTCTTCCTTCTAGAAAGGAGACATTTTTCAATTCTCCTAAACCTAGGAGAATAACAGAGTAATGGTAGCAGCAGCATCTAGTATCGACTGTCCTCCAAAGAATGTTACATAACAGAGACTAAAGCACAAAACACTGCAACTTGTATAATTTATCTTTCTTGGCAAATATGAGTCCACAAGAAAAGTATTCTACAGAGAACCTCCTCAGTGTCTTTCAAACAGAAACAATACTATAACTGTTTCCTCTTGTGTGGACTTAGAGATTTTTGTGGGTGTCAACATCTGATAAGAGAATCCGTTAATTCTTTCCGTGATTTCTTCCTGTTCATAATGGTTAAAGGCAGCAATAAAGTCACAGCTAGTCAGCATCTGATGGGAACAAATGACTTGAATTCCCTGCTAGGATGACAAATACTTCCGTGAAAAGAGAGGACACCTCCCGAGAAGAGATAAGGGTTTCCTCAGCACTTGCAGATCTAGTGTCCCCACGAGGCTCACCTAAAATAAGTGATTACTATTACTCTGAGTGGACCTTTCTCAGATCTCTTTACAAAACTGACTTTGTTGTTTGTATTGAAATAAAGATACCCATATGTCTGCCCTTTGGTCAACTCAAAACAGAATCAACACACCACAACAGGCTCTTCAACAAAGCTGACCTTACTGCAACTTTGACTTCTTATCACCAAGGGGATTTATACAGTTACCAGGACAACCACACAATAAAAAGCTTTAGATAAAGAGGCACTCCTAGGGGCTCTTGTTATCTAGTGATTTTGTTGAAAGTTAAATAGCAATTTCCTTTTCAGTAAACCTAAGACCTATGAGGAGCATGGTTAGTCTGAGGGTTGCAAGGATATTTATCAAATGCCATCAAAATTGTTCCAATCCTTCTGCCGAAATGGCAAACAAATAGTTTCCCCAGTCTGCCTAGTGCCCGAGTAGCCTTTGCGTTTTCAAGATAAATACTGGCCAAGGACTGGAAGGGGAAAGTAATAGAAAAAAGAATGAGAGTTTTCAAAAATATGTCATGACTTTATCCAGTTTAGCAAGAAAGCGTACCTGTACCCACAAGCTGATTAGACCACTAGAAAATAGGATGAGTCTTACAGATTTTTCTGAAGACAGTTATTAAAAGTAGCAAAGTTACTTCCAAGGCATTTTCATTACAGTATAACCAGTTTTCCAATAATATTCAAATCCAGAATTAATTGAAGACCATGACTGTATAGCTTTTCTGTTGATTCGCTTCCTACCTGAACAGAGGACAGGAGAGACAGGATTTATGTTAGGAATGGACTGAGCTACCTCTTGTGAAGCTGGATAAGTATTACCGGATGTCACAGGACTTATCAAAGAATACAGTGGGAAAACATGTCTTTTCCGGATTGGTCTAAAATCGAATGTTCCCGATTAATCCCAAGTGTCTTTCTATCCCCTCAGTGAACTAGAGATTACCCATTTGACCACTTCACAGCTGGGGAGCGGGGGGGGGGGGGGGGGGGGGGCAGGCAACAAAAACAAACAACCAAAAAAACCCACCACTTTAATTAGAAAGAAATACAAGTATCAGTAGAATCCTCCTGGACCAGAGTGTACTTCTCGGAGTTACTCATTCTGTTTGAAATTAAATCATGTTTGAACCAAGTCATAACTTTCTTTCGTCCACAAGACTTGTTCTAATCAATTAAATTCCTTTTAATCAAGCCTTTTCACTCTGTCCTCAAAGAAGATTCTTTGTTATTCTTTCACGCATCATCATTTTGGAACAAACCCCACTGCTGATTTGTGAAGCCATCTTTCCAGCTGACTTCCTTTTAAGACACTTTCCCCATCCACACGAATCTATCCTTATGGCAGTCAAAACAACTATGAAGGCATTTAACATCCTATGTTTCAGATCTCTGTATAACACTCATGATCTTCTTTCTTGAGTCTGGGTTTTTTTTTTTTTCTTCTTAAATCTAATTTTTATCATCTCTTGTTTTTTTCTATTGCACAATAGCCTCATAGAGAAAAAAAACGTTAATTCTCTTTTCTGTTCTGCATTTAATCTTCATTATATTTTCTGGCAGCAGACAAGTAGCAGTAATATTGTGGTTACATGGATATCCACAGGCTATAGAGACTAGGCAAAGAGTGTGAGACATTTACATCTTAAAAGACATGAAGATTCCTGTTTGTGAAATGTTTTTTTGTTTTGTGTTGTTTTGTCTGTAAATACACACCGATAACATCTGTGCCATTCAGCCACTTACAGATTTGCTTTATGGGCACACGTTCAATGTCTCTTTCATGTGATACGTGGTTAGTGAGCTACGATGGAAGAGAAACAGACATATACAGGATATTTGCACACACCAGGTATTAGTTTATGATAAAATATAAGCGTCTTCCATCATTTGGACAGCACTTGCCAAATGTGAGAACTCCACAGTGGTCATTTCCATTGTAACAACAGCCATGTTCATCTCAGGCCCAGGGATACCCTGGAGCTCACAGTATTATCAACTTTCAGGAAAGCCACAGTGCTACAGGCAAATGGAAAAGGAAATAGAATAGGTTTACAGAAAATCATTTAATATCTGCAGAAATCCTGGGGATGTAAGGAAACGCGACACGGCACATACCTCACCATGATGCACATACACACGCTCAAGCTATGATAAACGGAGCTAGGATCTCAGGAGTAGATCCGATGTGGGAAAGAAAAAAGATTGGCTCTATGTACGTGTTACATACATATAAGTCCACAGTTCTCAGAAGTATATAAACAAAGCTGTGTATTATCACATTCCGCAGCAAGAGAAGTTAATTAGACAGGGACCAGCAAAGGCAGATACTTTTCATAAAAATGAAGAGAACAACATTCTAGGCAGATGGGCCACTACTCTTTCAGCAGATGGCTTTGCTAATTAGATACTGGCAAAAGATAACATTTAAAAAAACTAATTTAATTACACAGTGCCAAAAATTAACAACCACCTGAGGGCTTTACATATATATATATATATATATATATATATATATATATATATATACACACATACATATATATATATGTACATATACACAATTGCATTCATATTCTTATGTCATGATTTCTGTGAAATGCTGGAGAATGTTAAATCGTGGTGGCAGCTATAAACACATTGCCAGGGAATGTGAGACCATATCCTTGTTCAAAACAGCAGCGAAACACAAATGAGTTGGAACTTGAAATAACTGTGACTTTTACGTAACTCGAATAAAGTGTTATAATCCAGTTATCCTTAAGCGCAGACATGCTCACTAATTACCTTTAGTGGCCACACATGACAGGTTTACAAATGGCACTAGAGATCAAATGGTGTGCCTCGAAAGACACGAGGGGTACATAGTTTAGTGGCTCTGGAAGGATCTGCTCAACATCCCTCTGTCTTTACTGCTTAGTGTCTATTGTATGTACGTTTGCTTTTAATGCTAATTTGCGGTGCACTTGCGTTTACGTCCACAGCAAGTATAAGCGAGTCTATTTCATTCTTCCTGCTGACCTCCACATCAGAAAACTCTAAGGGGACATTAGTCCTATTATCCAACTGCTGGGTTTCCATCCTCGTTACACTGACATCATCCAAAATTAGAGAAACACGTTACTTTAGAAATCCCATAAAAACGTGTTAGTACAATTTTTAAAAACCTTACATCGAAGCCCAAGATTTTCTTCCACATAAGAATACCAAATCAAACTTACTGTGGTAATTGCACAGCGGAGTTCCCAACTTGTTAAATGCTCGCTGGGCCTTCTGATTTTCTCTGGATCTTTCTAAACTGAGGGCTGTTTTGTAATTGAGTAGACAGTATATTAGATTCCTAGGGCTTTTATAACAAAGCACTGTGGCCTGGGTGGCTTCGCAACAGAAACTCACTCCCTCACAGTCCCCGAGGCTAGAAGTCTAAAATCAAAGTGACAGGAAGGGTCCTCCTTCTGGAGTCCCCAGGGGCCAGTTGGCTCCCTGCCCCTCTCATAGTCTCTGTCGGTGCCCGGTAGCCCTGGTGTTCCAGGCCTTGTGGAACCATCATGCCAGCCTCTGCCTCTGGTTGTCCAAATGCCCTCTTCCTATAAGGTGACTGTTCTTTGATTAAGGCCCACCCCACTCTAAGAAAACCTCATTTTAGCTAATTGCATCTTGCAAAGACTCTACCTCCAAATAAGGTCACCTTCTGAGAATCTGGGTGGACATGAATTCTGGAAGGATACTATTCAACCTGACACACAGAGTGTGACATGAAAGTAAGAGTCTGAGATTGACAATTAATAGTACACAAATAAGGGTCATTGATTTTCTGGAAATTAGCTGCCAAATCTTAGGCAAAATATTGATAATAATTTACAAAACTCTTGCATTGCGCTAACTATAGATCTGGGTGTTTTTATACATTTTCTAAGTCTCTACAATTTTAAGTGAGAGATAACATTACTGAACATTCTGGATGAGGACGTCAGCTATATAACTTTCCAAGGCCACAAAAATGGTGAGTGGGACATCAAGATTTGAACTTGGTAACTTGGATTGAAGTCTGTGCTCTCCCATCATCGAAGTTGTTAGAGTAAGTGACCCTCATTACTGATTGTCATGGTTCCTTTGCCCCACAATGTAGAGAAATGCACGTCTCAATCACAGAAATTTGCGCACATCTAAGTTCAGAGCTGTTGGCATTCAGTAAATATTAACTAATCATAAAAGATATTGATTCCTTTGTCATGAGGCTGTGGATTTTTAAAGCTTCTGGACCTATTGATGGTCCTAGTATTGATCTTAAGTGGGCCATGATTCACTAATGAAACTCTAAGGTCAACAACTGCATGGCCAAAATAAGACATAAAAATCTTAGGTTGGTTTTGTAAAATTGAACATCTTGAATATGAGAACACAGTCTATTCTTGATGACAAAGCAATGTTGTACTTTTGAAAATGAATACTGAGGAGGGCGTGGGTGGCTCAGTCAGTTGAGCATCTGACTTTGGCTCAGGTCGTGATCTCACGGTTCCTGAGTTCAAGCCCCACCTTGGGCTCTCCTCTATCTCCCTCTCTCTATGCCCCTCCCCTACTTGTGCTCTCTCAAAAATAAAAATAAAACTTTAGAAGCAAATATTGAAATACTATCTTTCCTCTGCGATAGCCCTGCAAGGGTCCTTCATTCACCTAGAGTAAAAGTCAAAGCCACCTGGAACGTTCTGCCATATCCAGTCACTTATTTTCTATCTCATTTCCTAGTGCCCTCTACCCCACACTCTGCTATGGGAGACATGGGTTCCTTGGTGTGGTCCTCAGACAATGCACACATGTTCCACTTTCTGGAACACTCTTCTTCTAGATACCTACCTAGCTAATGCCTGTGACTCCTGCATATATTTGTTCAAGTACTATCATCCTACTGGGGCCTTTCTAACAATGTATTTAGTAAAACTGCAATCTGCCTCATGAATCCCCACTAGAAGGCAAGCCACATTTGGGCAAACATCTTGCCCTCTTGGTTTTGTGACCCTAGCACCTACAACAATGCCTCACATACGACAAGAACTCAATAGACACTTGCTGAATAAATCAATGCATATAGAATTCTCTGTGCGCACAGCCTTGGAAGTGGCTCTAGGGAACCTTCATAGGGCCCCCCATGTGGAATGGGCACGTGAGGCTTTGGAGTCCTTGAGTTGGTTGGGTGAGCCCACAATGCACTGCACTTCTGCCGCTAAAGCCTCTCAAGGATTCCCCACCTAAGCACTTCACTTTGCCCTGACAGCAGGAAGAGGGCTATGAAGGAGGCTGCTCTGTAATGAAAAGCAGGAAGGACCAGAGCAGGATTTCTACACTTCTTCAGCAGGAGACTCATTTCTTTAAGTAAATCCTTGACGATAATCTCACTTTAAGTAAATTCTTATGCATGATCTCATATAAAAGACAGTAAACGTGGCCTTTACCAAATTCATATTATAAATGCCAGGATTACAGCATTAAATCATTAGTAAAATGTAAGAACAAATGACCACTGAGAGTCACAGCATTCGATATCCAATTATGTCCGTATTTTGTTTTGGTTTTCTCTTTTGAAATAATACTGATTTAGACACATTAAATAGTGATAAACAGGGCCACCTTTCAATGTCAGTTAACATGGAGTATAACAAAAATAACAATTGTCACTTTATTCTATGTTCCCCAATAAACCAGGCAATCCAGGTAACATTATAATAAAAGTTAATTCATGGAGGGTTTCCAAAACCTTAACATTTTGTATATTATGGACACTGGTGTAAATGATTTTTAAACAATAGATTTAAAGCATAAGTAATGTACAAAATCCCTGAGCACCTCTAGAATCCTGGGGTTCCAGGAAGCATATCTGACATATTTGGTTTTAAGGCACCAGGTGCCTCTGATACCCAATTTAAATGCTGGGAATGGCCCAAGGAGGGAGAAAAACAAAGTAATAGAGGACAAGGTCTAAGAATCCTACCCCTGAACTTGGATGAACCCCACTGAGATGATTTTGTGAAAAAAAGTGATTAGGAATGAGTCCAATATCAAAGGACATTATAATACGTGGCATAATATTTTAAATTACGATAGTCAGACACTGAAGCATCAAACAATTATTATACTTCAAAAATGGTCCTATTAAAGTAGTACCGGAAGGTAAGCCTGGCACAAGAAGTTGCTCTGGGTTTCGAGAAAATTATTTTCACGGATCCAAGTGGGACTGGTTTGAGAAATGGCATATTGTGCAGTTTGTTAGCCTAACCATAGTGGGGAAAAAATCCAATTACCAGAGGAAGGACTATTTTTATATACAAATTTCCTAAAGTATTAGTATATAAGAAACTCAATTCAAAGTCAATCAAGCGTGGGATAAGAATTGCCATTAGAGTAGACCGACTTCCCAAGGACTTGCCTAATTCAACAGCTCCCAATGTTTGTTGGGAAAAAAACTGTTGCTTCTAATGCTGTATTTTCTCTCTGTATTTTTTTTAAACATACATGATGTAGATGATGCCATTCAAGCATCACAGTATCTGTAATGTTCAACAGAAATCCTAATGTTCACTAGAAATTAGATACATCACACTCAAATTAAAATTAGATGTTATATCTGAAGTAACATTTATTCTGTGCCTGCAAAGAGGTGCCCCAAACGGAATGAGTTCATTATAGAAAGTCATGAAAACCATCAGACCAAGCTAAGTTTGTTCAGACTAGTTGAAAACTTCTATGACAATGACATGAGGTGTTGCAAAATACAAATTAAAAATAAAATAAAATAAAATAAAATAAAATAAAATAAATAAAATAAAAATAGAGAATGAGCAGTATATTGGCATGGGTCCTTTGTAAGATAAGGACCAACTTTAGGGACAAACTACTTGCTATAATGAAGGTTGTCCTGGAAATGTCTTTGCAAGGCTAACTTTGTAGCATGGCTTTGACCAAAGCATGCTTACACAGGGTACTTGACGATTGGCAATCATATTCTACAGCCATTGGGAAAAGTGAAGAGAGACAATTCTAGCCCAAATACAGGAATGAGTGCCCCGGCCATGTAATGAGATTTCGTTTGGAAATATAGTCAAAGGGTTCAAAGGGTTCAAAGGGTTCAAAGCGTTCAAAGGGAATGAATCTCACAAGCAATGTGAAATAGATGTAGAAAAAGACTCCAGCAATCACAGCATGAACACAAATGAAGATGCAGAGACACGATAATTCTTATACACCTTAAATACCATTTGTGACTTTTGCGTATTAGATTTCTCTTGCTAGAACTGTAAGGTCACCAACATCTGGGCCAGCAGCTTTGGTCCCATTATTGTATATTCTGGCTGAAACCTAATGAAGACATTCTACATAAACTATCAGCTTAACAGCCAATATAGATTTAAATAGATGAGTGTTTGTTTTTAGTTTCCTATCAATTTTTTGTCTTTTTCTTCTGAAACTGGCTTCATGAAAACAAACAACACTTCATACCTGATTACTGTCCTCTGCAGTTCTGAGTTAGATTGTGTGCACGAGATTCACTGGAGTACACAGGAGGCCCAGGTTATACATGCTTCCCGGGGAATTATTTTAGAGCCACTGATATAAACCACTCAGAATTGATTTATTATTCACATCGTAAATGCTCGTTTCCTGAGATGCAGCCTACCACTACCAAGATTGACATTATTTCCAGGTTCACAACATATCGATCTATTCACCAAATCTCAGGGTATATTGAGAACCCTTTTTATGAGCCTTACTCAGCATTTCCATAAATTTTTGTTTGCAGCTGAAAAAAATGAACATTAAAATTTGTTTTCCGGTGTACATTTGGGCAGTTACTTCTCTTTCTTATTTTAAATAAAACGTGATACAGGACGATATACTTCTGTTCAAGAAACATTATTTATAATGTGACCGCAATGTCAAAGGATACTTTGATGAGCACTATTGATATACTCATTTCCTAGTTCCTATTTAACATTCTCATAATTTTATGAATATCTGCAGGAGCGTATGAAATCGAACAATTTAGAGTTAAACTGCGCTTTGTGAGTTTGCCATTTGCTTCCTCAAACATTTGTCTCTCTTCTCTAGTATCATCAGTTTACTTACCGGTGGAAAGTCCTAACATGTTATCATAACTATTACTAAAATCTTAGATGAGAAGGAGCTCCATCCAGTAAACGAGTCCCGAAATGTTTCAAGTATGAGATAAGAGCATGTGGTTTTGGGGGTTTTTTGGTTTTTAGTTTTTTTTTTTTCTTTTTTTTTTTTTTGATATATGTAATGTCTCCGATATTTTATTTAAGAATGAAAATTTGGGGGGACAACTTTACAACAGATTGCGGTGAGCATCACTTATGCCCCCCCCCCTCCATTTGGTCCCTTCTCAGTAGGGTTTTTGCTATCCTACTAGGCAGAGCAGGTAATTAATTGCCACATGTTGTAACTTTACCCAACTTCCTATGAAGGAACTGGGCTTTATGGCTCCAGGAGCATCCAGAAACACACATTTGCATGCATTAGGAGGCGACATTGTGGTGCACTGAATGGTGGCCCCACAAAAGATAGCTACATCGTATCCCTAGAACCTGTGAATATTGCCTTATATGGGGAAAAAAAAGGACTTTGCAGTGGGATTGCATTAAGAATCTCGAGATGGGGAAATTATCCTGGATTATTCAAAGGGCTCCTAAATGCAACAAAGTGTACCCTGCCGAAGGAGGCAGAGGAGGACCTGACGTGCCCAGAGAAGGCAATGTGACCCCGAGGCAGATTGCAGTGACACAGCCACAAGTCAAGGAAGGCCAGCAGCCACCAGAATCTAGAAGAGGCAAAGAAGAGATTCTCCCCTAGAAGCACAGCCTACGAGACACCTTGATCTTCCAGAATAATCATTTTGGACTCCCGGCCTCTAGGACTATGACAGAATAAATTTCTGTTGCTTTAAGTCACCAAGTTTGTGTTCATTTGTCCCAGCAGTGATACAAAATGAATACAGGCATATGTATACATGAACCATACGTATGCACACATATACACACACACCCCTCCAGACACATGATTTTAATGTCATCATATGGATAAATTCCCCTCCATGTTTCTGCCCAATATTGGAGTCGGTCCCTGTAAATATGAAAGATGTAGTCCCTGATATCAAGGAGCTGTTGAGGGGTGCATGCTGTAGTTTGGGGAGCAGTGAAGGGGAACACCTGGCCCAGATATGGGAAGGGATGAATCAAGGGAAGTTCCCAAGGCAGCAGAGCTTGAGCTGGATTGTGAAGGGACTGACCCCTGAGTGAGTAGACGGAAGAGGGGGTGTTTAGGAAAAACAGGTGAAGCAGCCAGTTCAGAGCCTGGAATGATAAGAAAGTGTATGTGTGGGAGGAACTAAAAGTCACTAAGGTAGGGACTGGAGAAGGATGTGGGTTTACAGGCTGGCATGCAGCTCAAGACGGGACTCCCGGGGCGCCTGGGTGGCGCAGTCGGTTAAGCGTCCGACTTCAGCCAGGTCATGATCTCGCGGTCTGTGAGTTCGAGCCCCGCGTCGGGCTCTGGGCTGATGGCTCAGAGCCTGGAGCCTGTTTCCGATTCTGTGTCTCCCTCTCTCTCTGCCCCTCTCCCGTTCATGCTCTGTCTCTCTCTGTCCCAAAAATAAATAAACATTGAAAAAAAAAAAAAAAAAAAAGACGGGACTTCCGATCCATGCCGAGTTCAGAGATTTTCATGAGCCAAGAAAAGTCATGGGTAAGTTGGTAAGATGCCAGCATGGTGAGATGAGTAACTGAGAAAGACTTCTGGGGTGTGCTAAGGCCTGGGATGGAGAGCAATGGGTGAACAGGAGACTGGTTTAGAGGCTGCTGCAGGCAACCGGCAGGCAGATGGTGACAGGCCAAGATAAGTAGGGACAACCGGATGACCACAGATGGAACGGGTAACCCGCTACTCAGCAGGAAGAACTCTCTGAAAAAGTAGATGCTGCGATGAAGGGAGATGCCACATACCTGACTTGACAGCTGGGTGGACATCAGTGGCCCAAGTTTGTCTCATTTCTAATGGGAAACTCATTCCCCCTTTGGGAATGGACTTTGGTTGGACAGAGCACCATGCGTGATTCTGGAACGCCTTCTTTCCACCCCCATAAGTAGCTCTAATCTTACAAAAATAAAACTACCTTTACAACGCTGGTTGAAGAAAAACATAACAGGATAATAAACCTATTTCCAAAATAGCAAAGTAGTTGACAAAAAAAAAAAAATCGTGGAATATTTAGACCACCACATTTTTGAACCAAATACACTTCTGGTTCATTGGCAATATCTTCTGGTTTTTCAAAAGTAACTGACAAAAAAAAAAAAAAAAAAAAAAAAAACAATCAACCAAGCAAACCATATTCATTACAGGAAAGATACTGCTAACAGTATAGGAATTCATACTAGTCTCGCACAGGAACTTCACTTTTAAAGTCGTATGAGCATGACTTATTTGCTTGGGATTCTGTGTCCTAAATCAAACAAATGAGATTAAGTGGAAGATACATGGTACAAACCGAAATGAAAAATGACGGGAAACTTATAACCCTTGACTTACAGGACATTTAGCAAAGCTAAAGAAGTTGAAATTTGTAACTGGAAGAATACTAGAAAACACAAGCATACAAGAAAAACAGAAAACAAGAAAAATTAAGCTTTCATATCGGTTAGGCTTAGATTTTCACCTAGGTGAAAAATTCAGGAAGAAGTACGCTATTAAAAAGCTAATATTTATTCTGCCTCCAAACCAACCAAATTCCAGAATTAATGCTTGAGTTTCAGGTATACTTGGGTCTCAATTATAATTCTCAATATCCACAGAGGAAATTTAATGCCATTTTTAGGGAATACTTTGGGTCTTTGATATGTCAAGTGTTGACTCTGAATGAATTCACCACTGCCCACCTCTTGGGTCAACATAGCGAGTTCAAGGAGACTGAACAGATAAACCTGTAATGCAGAAAGCTCTTGCTCAATCTGGAGTTGACACAATGGTCCAAGCATAACTGATACATAGAGGAGAAAGGGAACAGCAGAAACCAGAAATCAGAAAATGTGAGACAGTAAATACCCTAAAAGAATACCAGCAAGATACATTAGGGAAAATATCCCAGAGTTCCTGATGGGGACGATGCCCAACGCTTTTCTGCCCAACACTACATCCGTTACCTTCCCAATAACTACAAGAAACAGGCACTTGTATCAGGCTGACCCATACAGCAGGTGGCAGAGAAAAGTGACTCACCAAACGTCACCAACCTATTAAATGGATGGCACAGGATTTGAACTGGGGTCGTCTGGTTTCAGCATCCACGTGCTTTGGCCCCATCTCTCAGTGAGTGGGGTGCCAGGACTTCCCAGACTCCTAATTCCTTCCTACCTCACCAGGGTCCTACTGAAAGAGTGAGTTGGCTTGCTTTGAACTTGTCAGAGGAAATAAAATACGTTGTTTTTCTTTCCAATAAATGGGAAAAGATCTTTGGTGGGGAAACGAGAAATAAAATGGTTTGTTTGGACAGATGATGTCTCTTCACTTGGTCACTACTGAGATTGTGACAAAACCATTAAGGTTTCAACATGAATTCCATATGTACTCATTCGCTTGGATATGTTGGTTGGCGAACTTCCTCCACGAGCCTGAGTTCTGAAAGGGCACAGAAAACACAAAAGTAGATGTACCTGAGAATAGCCCAGGACTCTGCAAGTCTGTGTAATTACCTAAACCCACGTGAAATTATATCAAAGGCAAGACAGGTGCACCCAGGTGGCTTAGTCAGTTAAGCGTCTGACTTTTGATTGCAGCTCAGGTCATGATCTCATGGTTCATGGGTTCCAGCCCCACATCGGGCTCCATGCTAACAGTGTGGAGCCTGCTTGGGATTCTCTCTCTCTTCCTTATTCTCTGCCCCTCCCCTGTTCATGTGTGTTCTCTCTTTCTCTCTCTCAAAACAAATGAATAAACTTAAAAAAAAAAAAAAAGGCAAGACTAAGAGCATGTATGAATGGACAAGTGTGGATACAGTCCCATCTTCCAGCACATTACACTGGGGTAAAGATTATTAAACTACATACAGGTAGTTTATTAACACACTGGGCTATATTCCCAAAGTGAGTTTATATGTTGGATTTGGGAAAATGGAAAAAACACTATCCCACGGAGATACCACAGAAGTTGATAAGCACCGAGGTCAACAGAGCCCAGTGTCCTGGATATGACATAAAGGACCCAAGCATTATGCAAGCACAGCTAAGAAAACACACTGGAATTTCCAATCTTAGATTCTAAGACTCTATGTCCCTCCCATTCAAGTGAAAAGCTAATCCTTACCTCCCCATGGGCAACATGGAGGCCGACCCTTCCTCTCATAGCACAGAGCAGGAGAACTCTAAGAAGGTTTGACAGACCATCGAAGGGACACTACCAGGGCCAGGGAAGACAAGGACAGGAATGGTGGCACCTAGAACACTCCCGAGTTCATACCCTTGTGGGGAACTAGCCCATCTTTCCTCCCAGTCTCAATTTCTCAACCCCAAACAAAGTAAGGATTCCCGTCGCTGTTGTCTTACTGGAGGATCCAGCCTTTGGGAGTCTCCCTAAATGGTCTCAAGGCTGAGATTATTTAGTAGTTCACTATTAAAGGGTGAAACCTAACATTCCTCCCAAAGTCATCACATAGGCTCTACAGAAGCACTGGGCTTTCACTGTAGTATTTTCTAGGACAGTCACACCCTAAGACCTCTAATACCTCTGAAATAAATCATGCTAACAGAGTTATCCTCACTTCCTAAAGCCTAGAGGTCTGATTATGCTGAATATTAAGAGAAGTAGATTTTTCTTCTTTGTTTCTCCAAATAAGATAACTTTCCCCCATGTACATCTAGATGCGCTCTCAAGGGCAACTGATTTAATGGACTATGATGATGGATAATTAGTCTCTTAATTATTTTCTTAGGATTGTTGTAGCTGTGAAAATCAAGCCACATACACATACATCCAAATAGCAATTAAAAAATATTTAATTGCTTTTTAATTTAGAAATGATTTCTGGTTTCGAGAACTATCTCTGTTCCAGTGTCTTCAATCATTTTCTTTGTATACTCAAAGACCTTATCAGTCTATTTATAACTACGTTGATTGGCTTACCTTCTATGGTATTTTGACAAATGTCATTCATAATTAGTTAGATTTGTGTTCATGCTAATACACAGTCTGGGTGATTCGACCAACACATGATGCTTAATTACCCAATTTTAATTGAATCTTAAAAAATGGATGCAGCAAGTTCAAATGTGATCTACAAAATCTCAGAATCTCACCTTTTTTAGGCACCAGACTCTGGGCATTTCCAAAAGATTTCATCCCTAGGCCATCTCTGCCAATCTTTGCTTTTCCTTTAAATAAGGAGGAGTCTCAGGGAAAAGAAACTCTTAGCTTACAGAGTAACTTCTATATTCCCTTCACACCAGTGATCAACAAAAGTGTTATTGCATAATAATCCTAAGAGGACAAAGTGAAGTTTCTCCTCTGATGCCTGAAAACACGAAGGACGGTCATTGAAGCCTGTGTTTAATACTAATAAACTCACAATATACGAAATATGGGTAGAAACCCTACGTCATCCATATGTAATCATTTTTATCGGTTCCATGCCAAGGAAAACACCCAAACCCAGGCGATGTTCGTTATCCAGTTGATTTCTTTGTAATCCATCTTTTTTTTTTTTTTTTTTAATTTTTTTTTTTTCAACGTTTATTTATTTTTGGGACAGAGAGAGACAGAGCATGAACGGGGGAGGGGCAGAGAGAGAGGGAGACACAGAATCGGAAACAGGCTCCAGGCTCTGAGCCATCAGCCCAGAGCCCGACGCGGGGCTCGAACTCACGGACCGCGAGATCGTGACCTGGCTGAAGTCGGACGCTTAACCGACTGCGCCACCCAGGCGCCCCTGTAATCCATCTTAACTTGTAAGTATACTCAACTAATCTTTACTGAGCACCTATTATAGGACAGAATTGGAGTTACAGTACGGTCCTTTCTAAAGCCTCCTGCACTTTAGAAATTCTCGGCCTGACAAAAGTGAGAGAAAAGGGAGTAATTGGAACACAACTCGGGAAGTAAACGTACATGGTGTGAGAACACCGAGAAGGGAACACACCCGATGACGAAGATGGGGAGCCACAGAAGGACACAGCCAAGCTGCCACGTGAGCAAAGGGGCACAGAGACTGGAGATTGTCCTGGCAGCTGCAAGGGGCACGTGCTTGCTAGACACAGGTAACCGCACGTGCAAGGTCTGTTAGGAGTGAAAAGCCACCTCGTGTTCACGGATCTGGGAGAGATGTGTGTGTGGAAGCCGGCGAGGAGCAGTGGGGGTCAGAGGGCTTCGAAGCTGGAAAGGGGGACAGGGACAGACCATGAAGCCTCTTATATGATGTCGTTTGAAAATAGGATGTTTTGCATTTAAGCCTTTTGAGCCCTAAGATGACATAGTACATTAAGACACAGCCGCAGTTAGGGGCAGGGGAAACTGAGGCACGGGGCATTACAAACGACGGCCCGAGGTCGGCAAGCAGGTGCAGGATCGAAGACGGAACCACGATCAGATACACAGTTTCAGACGCTCCATTCAGACGGTGCTGGTGCGATGGAGAAGTATTCCACCGTCCAGGAAAGGAGCTGGGTTGGGGGTAAAGACAAAGCACGCTTTCTCGTGACACTCATATTCATCTTTGCTTGGAAACAAAGGGCGTGCAGTGACCTAAGGGTGGCTCACATGTGTCGTTTTGGCTTTTGTTTTGCGCTTTTTGGGGAAGGGAATCAAACCAGAAGTCACAATAGCTCAATGATAAGCCTGCATTCCCCAAAGCTGGTTAATAGGCAGGGGCTGTGCCCAGGTGCCGGCTGTATTACAAGTATCACGAAGGGTACCCCAAACCCTTCGGTGAAATGCCCTTGTTCAGGGGGAGGCATGATTTGCTCTAACACACAGACACGTGGCTTGAGCCCCGTGACACTGAGGTCAAGAAAATTCAGCAGTGAACCACAAAGTGCCATGTCCATCGTAACCCTAGAGTCAACACCTGGCCTCAGAGAGGTTTCAATATGGCAGCAAAGCCAGAGAAGGACTCCTTCACCCGGTAAGAAACAGAAAAAACCCTGCATTACCTCCTCACTGCAGCCTGTATTGAATACCTTCAAACTGCCCTATGGATGAAAGTCAGAACGCCTTTTCCTTCCAATAGGATACATGAAGCACGTACTAGCACACTGGAGAAACAGCCACAAAACTATTCTAAGGGGGCAAAGTAAAGCCCAGCACGCCCGGCAAACAGACTATGTATTTCATAGACACATATGTATATATAATTTCATATACACACTCGTATATGTAATCTTTTCTCAGAGCAAATGAAATCTCACTGACAGCCCATCAAATGAAGTAACAGGTTCTGTGTTATACCTGAAAATGTCTATCAACACGGTCAGCTCCAAAACAAAACATGTGGTTTATATTAGAGACCGGGACTCCGCATGGCTCTAAAAAATTAATTATAATTTCTCCTTGCGGCACAGGAGGCCAGTGAATAGTGTTTAGGATAAATGAAGCTCTCCAGCCCTTCCTTCCGCCACGTTACTTGTAAGGCATTCAAGCACGAGAACCATTGGCATTGCATCCTGTGGCTGGCCATGACTTCCAGATGGTTCCCAGCAGCAACTTCAAGGGCCATGAATGGGATGTGTCAGCAAGGTTCACAAGTAGGGAATACACAAGGGTGGGCAGAGGGGGGGGGGCCTCTGGACAGCTCTGCACACAGCGGCAGAGGCCCCCAGGAGGCAGACAGGTAGAGCCAATGGGCAGGGTGGTCATGGAGCCATCTCTGCGCCCAATGACCAGCTGCTGGCATTCGGAGCAAAACCGAGAGGCCTGCATTTATTGGATGCTCATTCAGGCTGAATACTGAAACATGGTTGAGGAGGAACACTGGGGAGAAGAGTTGTCAGATGTCAGGTCGCTAAAATAAAATAGAAATATTCACGCTCCTTCGGAAGGAATCTCCACAGAAGTTACAGGTCTCACCCCCTTCTCTTCAACTGGGTTGAGTGCTAGCTCCAGGCAGAACTCTACACATTCATATCCGTTCTTCAATTAGAAGGCTCGGCGAAGCAAAATTCTACTCTGCGATAAAAATCTTGGCTATTGGATTAAAAACGTACTGATCAAATGTACTGAGTCTCAGGGACGGTGCCTGGTTACCTAATGAAGACAGATAGGCAGGCAGGTAGGCTGCTGATCAAGGAGATGGGGAGACAGCGGGTCTGGCTGTCCGTCGTTCTTCTCCCCTCTCAGGCTCAAAGGCAACGTCGCAGGGTCCCTCTCTCCCGGTTCGTAAAGACAGTGCAAGTCCTGCTCCAGCCACCCTTGCGTTTACCTGGGGGCTCAGAGACCTGGGCAGAATCCTGGCTACATGGTTTCATTGAGTCTCTCTATTTCTCTCTCCCCCATCATTCCTCGTTGCTTGATGGATATAATAAACAGCAACCGCCCCAAGGGCTGTGTGAGCAACAAGGTGAATTTCTAAATGGCACCAAATATACAGTCTGCACACAGTAGGCCTGCAGAATTGTTAACCGTTTATAGACTTTAATTATTTTTTAAAACTCCCTTGTTAATCCCATCCTCGTCCTCCAGGTATGTGTGTTTAGCTTGGAAATAGGGCTACAATGGAAGGGAGACAGGCAAACAGCTACTGGGCAAAAGTTTGCTTTTAATACTCCTGGAAGGTTCATAATAACAAATGTTTCCACGTGTGTTGGCAGGATTTTTTTTTTTTTTTTTTGCTCTAAGGGAGATTTGAAAATAAAATTTCATATAAATGTCTAAGGAATTCGAAATGTTTAGAAAAGCTGAATCCATTCATTCAGGAAAAAGAAAGATACAGATGTCTGCCAAAAAAAAAAAAAAAAGAAGAAGAAGAAGAAAGAAAAGAAAGGAAAAAAAACCTAAAAACAAAACCTACAAAATCTGTTCAGAATGTTAAGTTGCTGATTGCGATATTTGGAAAAAGCTGGAGCAAAGAGTTCTGTGCATGAAGAAATTGTTGAGAATTCGTTATTAATGTGTGATTTCCTGAGAAAACATACTTGGTCTTTGTTCTCTCCTGCACTCCCAGTTCTGGACACAGAGCCCTGAAAACTCTTGGAATTTCGGGAGTGATAGGAACACACTTCTGATAGGAACGTGCTTGGTTATTCGTAACGAGGTCCTTTCAACCACACCTAAGTTTATGCTCATGACGTGACTGCTGGCAGGGGCCCAAGGATAGCCTCAGGATGGCGGCTACCTCTCCAGAAAAGCAATCGCCAATGGGGATCAGGGGGTTGGAACTGACAACCCCACCCGTGAACTTCCAGGAGGGGGAAGAAGGCTGAAAATGGAGTTCACTCATCAATAACCATGATCGGATTAATCGTGGTGATATAACGAAACCCCCAGAAATGTATTCCATGATGAGGGTCAGATAGCTTCTGGGTTGATAAACACCTCGAGGTGCCAGGAGGGTAACTGGACCTACCATGCACCACAACCCGCATTACTTTGTCCCATGCATCTCTTTCACTTGGATGTCCCTGACTCACATCTTTTATAATACACGGGCGAATTTAGGTCAAGTGTTCTCCTGAGTTATATGAGCCATTTCTATCTAGCAAATTATCGAGCCCAAGGAGGGGGTGGAGGGCAGCCGTGATTTAGAGCAGGTTGGTCAGAAGTGCAGGTGACAATCTGGACTTGTGCCTGGCATCTGAAGCGAAGATCAGGCTTGGGGGACTGAGTTCTTAATCTGTGGGGTTTGAGGAATTCCGGGAAGCTAATGTCAGAATAAACTTAATTTTAGGACACCCAGCTGGTGTCCAGGGAGGTGGAGAATTAGTTGGTGTGGGGAAAACCCCCACAGATGTCAGAAGTGTTATAAGTAGAAACAGATCTGATGATAAAGGAATAAAACACTCCCTCCTCTTCCTATCTGTCCTGCCAGGGCGCCCAGAGCCATCGGGACATGTGAATACAGCCATTAACCTTTTTCTAGGACTTGAATTTAAGTTCTTGCAAAACAAAAGAAAACATGGTCTGTAATGGCTGTGACCCATACTAGTTCTTCATCATGGGATCACCTGGTAAAAATGCAACTATTCTCATTGATCACACGGGGACTGATAACCACCTGAGCTGCTCTAAAAGATGTCCGTCCAGGCCCACGTTGCCCCACTCACTTGGGTGTTTCTCTACATGCCTCCTTGCAGAAAGGGGCCGCAAGGGCTAGGGCTTCTCTTCTCTCACACACACCCTCGCCTCATCTCTCCCCACCTCCCCTGCACAGACTGGTGAGAAGAATTTAGCTTGTGAATCTACTTTGGTTGTTGCCTTTAAACTGATTGGAAGATTAGAAACTCTCAAATGGTGGCTAGGTGCCGAGCATCTTTTTAGGAAACATGGACTCATCATGCAAGGCGCAAACCCACACAAGCCCAAGTCTGTTTGGGGGAATTATGTCAGAAGAATGGACAAAAACAAAACACATACCGTCAAAACCGATCATTTTCGGTTTCCATCTACGTCTATTAGTTCCTATCTAAAAGTATCTCTTATTTGCCCACATGTCTATAAGTCAAGAGGGATATGGCTTGTACAGCGTGAAGACAGATGACAGATAGAAATGGGGGCAGGGAAGGAGGGGAGGAAGAAAGGGAACAAAGGCCAGGAAGGAGAGAGCAGATGGGCACACTGAAGGCAGGAGGGGAGGCAGTGATGAACAGAAGTCGGAAAACCAACCACCCAGCCTCCAAGTGAAGGACACGTTGTGTTCTAATAATGCTCCAAGCAAATCCCAGAGCAGCCAAGCATCTGAAGTTAAAATATGGCCGAACAGGGGCGCCTGGGTGGCGCAGTCGGTTAAGCGTCCGACTTCAGCCAGGTCACGATCTCACGGTCCGTGAGTTCGAGCCCCGCGTCAGGCTCTGGGCTGATGGCTCAGAGCCTGGAGCCTGTTTCCGATTCTGTGTCTCCCTCTCTGTCTGCCCCTCCCCCGTTCATGCTCTGTCTCTCTCTGCCCCAAAAATAAATAAACGTTGAAAAAAATAAATAAAAAAAAAAATTAAAAAAAAAAAATATGGCCGAACATTCAGGGAACCACTTTCCAGGAAAATGAATTCAATTTGGGGTCAAATGAATCGGTGGAAAAGAGCACAGCCTATCGTTCTCAGCTTTGAGAGCCTAGGCTGGTCTGAAGCGTGACACCCTCGTGCTCACACTCCCTCTGAGCTCACCTGCGGGTATTGGCCGGCTGTTCCCCCAGTGGACCCTGTAGACCAAGGATGGGTCACACAGGACCCCTCACAACAGGAAGCGGAGCTCTAGGTTTATCATTTTGTATATCCCTGGTGGAGGACAAAGAAAGCTATCTTCCGCTTAATAATGTGGATAGCTTGTTAATGACAGTGACAGCAAAGAACAGCTCCACGAGGAGATGTCATGTGTGACCGGTTAGGTGGGGGGAGCTGGAGGAAGGGACGGTGGCAGATGGCCAAGAATCAAGTATCTCCACCTACCCAGTAACTTATCCCTTATGTTGAGCCCCCCAAAAGGTGAACAAAGATGGTCTTTGATCTGAAATTCCTTCTATCTTACTCTCGGGATTTTTCGCTGCAATGTATATGCACTTTAATATTTAGGAGTAGAAACGTGGGGAAAGTATTAATATGGGAGCTGAGTGACTGAAACAATAAGCAACTGGCCCACTGGGATTACAAATGAGTGTATGTGTTCTTTCTTTCTCTCTCTCTCTCTTTCCTCCTCTTTTTTTTTTTTTTTTTCTTTTTTCCTTTTCAGGCATGGTGGTGTAAGGTCTAAAATTAAAGCCTACGATTTTATGCTGCCTGAATACCTAGGGGCCTGGGAGGGTCTCAAATGGTCAAACTGCTGGTTCCCTTCCCTGATGTGTTACCAAGGCTAAGGCCCCCTAGACAAACGACTCCCCTTGTCACAAGACAAGGCACTGTCCCTGCTCCCCCAGCGCTGTCAGCCCCTGCAATTATTCAAGCGAGCCCAGCATGTCATGCTGCGGGGATCAGGGGCACCCCAACCTCTTGATACTAGAAAAGCTGCACCCTCTGCCCAGTTCTTTGCTCTGAACCCCGTGTGGCCCTGCACAGCGTGCAGTGTCCCCCTACACTGGGCTTTGAGACAAATGAACTGCTGTCATCCTGACTGTCCAGTGCCCAGTGCCCTGTGTCCCCACAATCCCGAGGCAGTGAGGCAGAGGACTTCCTCCCTCACCACGTAGGTGGACAGAAGGCAATTAAAATAGTCATCACCTCCTGGGTTATGTTAAACTAAATTCAAGTAAGCTGCCCCCTCAGCTTCCTTCCAGGCCCTCCCGGGACTGGTGTCTACCCACACTGAACGTCTGGGCTCCAGACACAGGAGCAGCACACGCTAGCCAGCTCCACACCCCGCACCCGCTGGGAATGTCCGGCACTCAGCTGGCATGCCGTGTTCTCGTGTCGAGGGCCTGGCATCTGAAAAATGCCGTTGGGGAGAAAGGCGGTGTTTTGCGGAGGAAGACCAAAGAGGAATTGCTAAGTGTTAACATTCCTGGCCCCACAACACCCTCTCCTTCCAAGCCTCTCCCACATCTTCGCCCACCACCACACAAAACAAAATCCATTTATCTCACATTTCCCAACCTGCTCTGGAACAAAGAACATCAGTGCTCCTTCCACACTGCGTGCCTTCCAAATGCTGCTGACTCTGTGTCTGCCCAGAGGGCGTTTTAGGATAACAGGGATGGCATAAGTCTCCGAATACAGGTTGATGTTTCCAAGGAGAAAACATTCTTGTCCACGGTTTTGTGTTTCGTTTTGATGTTTCAGATAACATGACACGTCGGTTAGCCAGGGCACGTTCAAAGCACAAGAGTGTTTCTGTACTTTCCAGGTATCCCATAAATAGAATCCACTGGCAAACTTCCACTCGTAAATACTATTAATAAAGGAGATGAAGAGAAACCTGATTTGGGGGGGGGCATCCTGTTATGTGTGACAACCTCTAGAAGGCTATGATTCCCTAAACGACTGTTTCACATTTATGGTCTCTGTCAATATAATGACGTAATGCTTGGTTAAATAAGCCGTTGTTGTTTAGTGTAATTTTTGGCTGCAGTGGAAACTTTTATCAGGTCCCTTGAGGTTACACTAGAAAAAACATATTTTATCTTTAAAGCAACCTCTCCCTGTCCCTATGAGAAAGAATGGGGGAAGATTATAGCAATGGGATGATTGGAACCATTCTCTTTAGACGGGAGGACACAAGCATGGTGAAATTAAGAATATCCTGATTTCTCCAAAGTAATGAAGAGAATTTGACCTAGCCCAGAATGTCCACCAAATTCTAGCCTCCTCTGGAAAGATCATGTACATCTCATCATCATACCCCCAGTAATACGGCTGAACAAATTAATACAAATACAACCGCATTAATACAATATTCACATGGGACGTTTGGGAAGCTCTGGACATTGGAACAGTAAATTTAAACACTCCCAAGCATCCAACAGACTACAGAATAAAGAAAAGAGACTTCAATTATGGCCCTTATGTAATTCTCAGAAAACTTCTTAAAAACCCCATTTTACAGATTAGGAGCCTCGGGTACAGACAGAAGGCGAATGCCTCATTGAGTTCTACCCAGCTAGAAAGTGGCAGAATCAGGATGGATTCCCAAGTTGCTGGCTCAAAACACTGGGATCTGTCCCTGGACCTACATGTTTCAACTACAAATAGCGGATGAAGCTCTGATCTGGCTTTCATACTCAGAAAAGATTAGATTCATATTTCATACAAGCAAAGGGTGAACTGAGAATCCAACCACACCTCACAGGGGCTCTTTGGTTTGGAGAGACCCACGTGACACCAAATCTCACCTAAACACCCTCTATCTGCCAGAACTGTGGCTCTGTCTGCTTGATAAACCTGGTTGGTGGAAAACACCAATTTTGGGCGCCATCCATGGAGTCTTTGAACCGCTTGAGTGTGGAAAGTTCTTTCTTAAACTGAGCTAACATCTATCATCCCACAGCTTTTACCTGTTAGTTCTGGTTCTATGCCTTGGAGACACCAAGATAAATCCTTTGCCTTCTTCCACATTGTTGTACCTTTCTTGGTTATGAACCCCTAAATTGTTCCCCTGGGTCTTCCCCTCTCTAGACCAATGTATCCAAGTTCTTCATCTTGTGTCTCAGACAATATGGCATCTGATCGTTCCGACTATTCTGGCCTCTTTCCTCTTCTTTATGATTGCCTATAACTCAAAAGTACAGAATTCAACTTAAATACTGAAAGACGATATAGGACCTGTTTTCTGAGATCTCCTTCATTATCATCTGGGGCTGGGACAAGCATGGGGGAAGTGGATAAGGGAACAGAAACAAGATTTGCAAAAAGATTGGCACCTTTTTTAACCGACCGCTGAATACGTAGAGTTTCGTAGAATTTTCTTTACCCTTGTCTATATCTGCAATGTTCCACAATAAAAATTTATTTTAAAGTGTAGTTTCCAAAAACACGTATAATACTTGGGACATGATAGGGTTGATCAGAAAAAGGCTAAAGCATCACATTCAGTACCATGATATTGCACACTTATCTAATGAAAAATGATTACTTTTTTTAGAGCCACTGAAATCTGTTGCCTTGTGTTTTCTGAAACATCTCTGCTATTTCCCATTCTTGATTACCATAGTTGGCTTTTGTTGGTTTTTATTGCTGGTGGATTTCGCTTCAATTGTAGAGCTTATTGTTTTGCCCTTGGAAATATTATATTGGTAGATTTCATCTGTATAGAACCAAAAGACACTAAAACTGTCAATCAACTTATTCACTTGGGACTACCCACAAATATTTTTAGCATATCCTTTACATCGTACCCTGAATCATCGACAAAAAAATACTGAGACAGGCTGAGACTCAAAACCTACAGAATGAACTTGCAAAACATTTCCTGTGTGTGGAGGATGTTCACGGTCAGCAATTCAGTCTGGAAGGATGACCCACCACAAACAGTGATGAGACCACCCACCTGTTCATTGAGAAAAACCCAGAAAACGGGGCTGTGGAAGCTGCTCTCAGGGGAGGAAACAGAAAGTTTATTTTTGCATGCTTTTTTTTTTTTTCTTGCAATCAAGTTTGGAATTTGCTGGTAATGTGATGACATTGATACGGATGTAAAAGAAAAAAAAAAACTGAATGATAATGGCATTAAAAATGCCACCTTAATAAATACTATTGTCCTGGAGCAGTGCGAGTTAATGTAGAGGTAAAACATATTGAATCCAGAAGTGAGAGAAAGAGATAATTGGATGTTAATAAAGAATTTATTTTCCTTCCGCTGTGACAAATTTCATTTACGTCGCACTTTATAAATAATCACCTTCAACACTTTAACAGATTGCTGCAATTTATCATGAATTTTTAAAACGCTACCTTGCATAGAGATAATTAATCAGCACCAACTGTTTGATTTGTAATTGCTTCATAATTTGGGGATAAATTATATTTATCTCTGTTTTAAACATCCTAATTTATTTTTGAAAGAGGTGTATTTCAATTTGTTTTAGAAATGATGACAGTTTCATGAAAAATAAGGCTAGAAGGAATACGACACTTGCATCATACCGTTATCTTCCGAGACTAAGTAAAAACACATTCCCCCCCCTCCCCCCCACTCTGGGTTGTAAGATCAGGTCTTTAGACTACAGAAACTACCAGAAGTGCATCCCTTGGAGTCATCACAGAAGGCCATATGGGGAGAAGACTGTACTGTACTGACAGAGTAACTGTTGGTTGGAAAGCCGAGAGCCTCGTGCCTCTAATCTGTTATTGCACTGAGTCACCCAAAGTCCCCACCTGCAACAAATTACTCAGACTAGAATCCCAGCCTCAATCAGAGACAGCATGGTGGCAGATGGAGGACAGGGGGCTAGCCAAATAGATAACATATAAACGAGGGTTTAATCCAGGGCACCTGGGTGGCTTAGTCGGTTAAACGTCCGACTTGGGCTCAGGTCACGATCTCACTATTCGTGGGTTCGAGCCCCGCATCGGGCTCTGGGCTGACAGCTCAGAGCCTGGAGCCTGTTTCGGATTCTTTGTCTCCCTCTCTCTCTCTCTCTCTCTCTCTGCCCCTCCCTTGCTCATGCTCTGTCTCTGTCTCAAAAATGAATAAACATTAAAAAAGTTAAAAAAAAAAAAACCCACAAGAGTTTAATACTATCTGTTGTAGGCATGGAAGCAATAAAAATAGATATAAATGCCAGTAACAACCTCTTGTGTCAGAGCTGTGACTCTTCCCCGACTCAGTAACAAGACATTCGACATGACTGTGGAATCCATAAAAGAACACAAATACAGTATTTGTGTTCTGGCTTTGCTGTTATTCGTTATGCAACCCTCAGCCAATCACCTAACCTGACTTAGTTTGCTCTTCTGGAAATATGGAAAAAAAAATAATGCCCTAATTACCAAAAACATAAAGTTTGACATAAAGTTCCAAAGAGATAATACCGATGAAAATACTCTTGTTGGCACTAAAATAGAATAGAAACATTTCCATTATAATTATTTGTGAAATGGTAGCAAAAAAAAAAAAGCATAAAATATAGAATGTAAGATTTTGTATGATAAGCACTCATCTTAAGGTTTCCGTTAAAAGTGTATAGGATTTCTCAGTTACACCACTGACTTCTACTTACACACTACAAAATTATAATGGTTTAAAAAGTAAGTATTAGTTCTAGGGGTCTTTTCTGACCCAGAAAACCAGTGTTATTAAGCCCCATCTGATAATGAGCCCCCTTTAGTGACCGCACAGAAAAGAGTCCCCATAGCAGGCCTGGGACTTAAAAGGGCCTGCTTGCAAAGTTGGCCTTGAGTTGGTATTGGGAGCTTGGATTTCAGGAGGGTTTCTGCCATTCTCCATTATGAACGGCTCGCTATGCCTAAACTACTTATGTAACAAGGAGCTTTATGCTGAAACTGCTTTGCTTCAAGAAGTCTGGAATTTTAGAAGGTTCCAGGCAGAGGGCACCTATGTGACCTGCCCTCACTAAAAACCACAGGCGCTGAGTCCAATGAATTTCCCTGGTAGAGAGCACCACACATGTGTCGTCATGATTTGTTGCTGGAGGAATGAAGTTCATCCTCTGTGACTCCCCTGTGACAAGACTCTTGGAAATTTATACCTGCCTCTGGATGTCCCCTCAGGTGCCTTTTCCTTCTGCGGATGTGGCTTCATAGGCTTCACCATAAGAAAACACAGCCACGAGCACAACCATTTGTGGAGTCTTATGAATCTCTCTGGAGAAGTATGGAACCCGGGTAGTCTTGAAGGCCACCCCCTACCAACGCCAACACAGTAACTTCACAAATGTATACGGAAGGGAAAATCTTGAGAAATCAATGGCCAGAAACCTGAGTAAGATTTTACAAGTTAATCTGAAGTAATAATATGTCTCTAGACTCCGGCCAGAACAGAGAGTGGGAGAGGTGGCCATGACAAGGTGGAAGCCGTGGCTGGTCAGATGCACAGGATTCCCTTCGGGAACACCTTCTCAGTGTGGCCCGAGGGCTGCCTGCCATGGATCTCAGTGAGTACCTAGAGAACATCAGCCCGGACTCATTCCAGTCTGAAAGAAAGGAGATTTCTCCAAGCCAACATTAGGCAACGTTGGTCTTATCTGGAACTTCTGGTTAGAAAGAAGATACCAGGAAAAGTGAAGTTGTCTATAAATAAATAAATGAATGAAGAGCACGCGTGTCTGTGTTTATATCATTTAAAATCTCTTCGTCAACCTAACCCAGGTCTTTGCTGTTAGCTAACATGAACTGAGAGCTTCTAGGCACAATAAAAGCCACTTTGTATGTCTCATAGAACCCTCACAATAGCCTGCGAGACAGGTACCACGGTCATCCCCATTTTATAGATGAGGAAACGAAGAAACTAATACGACTGAAATAAGATGGATTCTCAAATTTTAATTTCTAATGTGTAATGATTTTGGTAGCCCGGTAAAGTCAACAAAACTCAAAAGAAACAGACAATTACTGTACTGAACAGATTCTGTCCAAAAAAGATTTTCCCTACCATTCTCAGTATATGTTTACAGTAGTGACTCCAACTGGGGATGAAATGTCCTCCACCAAGGGACATTTGGCCATGTCCACAGAAAATTTTTGGTTTCCACACTGCCGAGGGGTGGCGGGGGGTAGGGGGTACTGCTGGCATCTGATGGGTGGAGGCTGGGGATGCTGCCCAACATCTTAGAATGAATGTATAGACCAGTCCCACAATGGAGAATTATCCAGCCCCCAATGTCTACTACAGCAAACTTGAAAAACTCTCCGTTATATGAAAAGCTAATCTTACACCCATCTTATTTTATTGACTTTATCGATTTACTGATTGACAGAGTGGAGGGATACTGAGAACTATCCGGATTCTTACAGATCACAGCCTTCCAGATCACCAAACAGATAAGGTAAATAGAACCATGAAACCTGCCTGAAAGAGACCAAGAAATACTGCTGTCCCCGACAGGACAGAGACAGCTGTTTGACATCTGTCAGGTCATGACATGTCCCAGGAATACAGGGGACTGTCAAGGAAAAGGGGAGTTGGTTGGCTCATGTCTCATTTCCTTCCCACTGCAACACAAGAGCATCACTGAAATTCAGGTCAAACAAGGTTCACTCTCTGGAGCAGACTGATTAATGTCGAACACATATTTAAAAAATAATGACTACAAATAAAATGATGAAGACCCAACAAATAGAGAAAAGAAAAAAGAAAAGGAAAGGAAAGGAAAGAAGAAAAATGAGTAAGAAAAATGAAGCAAAGAGGAAGTAAAAACTGGAAAAATGAGCAGCCAGAATAGACACAAGCAGTGGGGACTCTGGACATGCTGTCAGGGGGCCTTGAATCTGTCCCTCAGGTTTTCAGTAATGGAGGGGAAGAGGCCCCAGGACCTCGTGAAGGCAGTAGCTGGACAAGCAGTGATGGCTTTGTCCCAAAACCTTCCATCAAACACACATGCACAAAATGATACTCTCCTCCTCCCTGTGAAATGGATACTAAGGAAAATGAACAGGACACAGGACTTATTTATACTGAAATCCACTGAATTCGTTTAATTCCAGAAGTAGAATATAAGAAAAGGAACAGTGGAATCTTAAGTGGCATAGGTACACTGAGGCATTATCCATTTCCTGGAAGTCATATCTGACCACATAGAGAAAGGGATTCCTAACCAGACCAACTGCCATGTCATCAGGATGGCCTTGCTAAAATACACATCCCTTTGGGGTGCCTGGGTGGCTCAGTCTTTGGGCAGCCAACTCTTGATTTAGGCTCAGACCATGATATCACGGTCGTGGGATCGAGCCCCGCACCAGGCTCTGCACAGAGTGTGGAACTTGCTTGAGATTCTCTCCCTCGGCTTCTCTCCCCCACTTATGCTCTCTGTCTCTATCTCTAAAGTAAAATAATTAAAATTAAAGTTAAAAAATATAATACACATTCTATCATGTCAACCATGTGCCTTCCCATTCCAAAGCATAAAACCCGAAATCCTAGCGGGAGGCAGAATAGAGGTATCTGGGTCCTAACCCGTGGATCCAGTGACCGCATTATGTTACCTGGCACAGGAGGAATTTAGGTTGCAGACGAAATTAAGGTTGCTAATCAGTTGACCTGGAGATGGGAGATTACCCTGGGTTACCCCGTGAGTCTGGTGTCATCTCAAGGGTCCTTATAAGTGAAAGGGGAAGGCAGGAGAGTCTGAGAAAGAAAAGGAGATGTGATGAGGAGAGCAGAGGTCAGATGGATGAGTGATGAAATTGCTACCTTTGAAGACGGAAGGGGGCCAGGAGCCATGCAGTGCAGGTGGCCTCATGAAGCTGAAAATGGCAAGGAAACAGACTTTCCCCTAGAACCTCCAAAAGGCACACAGCCTTGCCAATACCTTCATTTTAGCCCAGTGAGACCCATTTTGAACTTGTGATATCCAGAAGGGTAAGGTAACAAATTTACATTGTTTTAAGCCAGTAAGTACACAGCAATCTGTTACAGCAGCAACAGAAAACTAACGTGTTCCCCCTTCGGGTTTCTACTGCATTCTGACAAGTTGCTATGAACTTGAAGGCTTACAGCAATCCTTACGTGTTAGCTCACAGTTCTCTTGGGTCAGGAGTCCAGTTGTACGTCGGCTGGGTCCTCTCTTAAGGAGCTCACCAGCCTGAAGTCAAGGTGTTGGCTAAGATGCAGATCTCTTTTGAGGCTCAGAATCCTCTTCCCAACTCCCTGGTTGTGGCAAAATTCAGCTCTTGGTGGCTTTGGGACTGGGGCGCTCTGCTCCTAGGAGCTGCTCATCAGTCTCCGCCATGTGGCCCTCTCCACAACTTGAAAATTCGCTTCTCCAAAATCAACAGCACAGCATCTTTTCCTGCCAAGGGTCTCTTCTAAGCATCCATACGATTAGGTCAAGTCCCCTAGAATCCTCTCGGGCTTTGGTGAACTTATACTCCACGCATTCGTGTTCTTAATTACACCTGCAAAGTCCCTTTACTTCTGCCCCCTAAGGTAACCTCATCGCAGAAGTGAATCCCATCTTATCACCAGCTCTGCCCACACTCAACAACAGAGGATTAGACAGGGCATGTCCACCAGGAGGCAGCATCCTGGGGACCATGTTGGTATTCTGTCTCCCACACTCCCTGGTTGGGAAAGCTAAGTGATTTCTCAGCTTGCCCCTGCTAACTTACCCTTAACCAAATCCCCCAACACAGGCCAGTTAGGGAGTTGTAGGCGCTGCCCTAAGCATGCTCATTGTCCCACAGAGCACACGTTACCTCAGCCATGCCCCCCTCTCTCCAGTGACTGCCCCCGTGTGGTTCCCCCGGCTCCTTCTTACTTGTCTAAAGAATGCTCAAACTTCACTTCATCTTCACGGTCATAGTACCTAACACAGAACATGGGGTGCATGGAATTAATCACTACGCACCTCAGTGCACATGATCCATGGTTTTACTAAAAATACATGTATAATCAATTTGCCTGTATCAAATATGTTTTCCTGATTGAATGCTCCAATTCCAAATGAAAGCACATTGTAATGAATATCCAGCAATGCAATAATTTTCAGAGGACTATAAAACAGTAGCTAATATAGAATTCTGAAAGAAACGAACAGGGACATGGGGAAAGCAAAAGATCTTCATTTTCATAATGTAAACTCAAACCTAGGTTTGCTTGCCTGAAAAGTATCAACATAGACACATCCGGAATGAATTATGTAGAGAAACTGGCCATGTGGGAGTTAACAATGAGCCAGCGAATAAGGAAAAGACGAGAATATAATTACTTCCATTCCGTTTTTATGACAGATTGGGCTGATTCAAACCCAACGCAATTTATCAATTATTTTTAACAATCACCAGCGATGGAATTTTTTTCTTCTTTATTTTCTCACTCAAGAACTCTTTCATAGGGTAAAATTTTGAGGGACCCGCAAATGGAAATCATGAGCTAGTGTGTGCCTAGAGTGTTTTTGTGTAAAATGAGCAACAGCTTTCTTATTTGTTCTTGCAGTTTTCAGCTGGAAGAAGCCTACCCAGCATAAGACGGATACGCTTTAATAAATAGCTCTCCTTGTGCCAACCAGCGGCACATTGCTTCAATTACAGTTCTACCCTGGCCCTGGGGGAGGGAAGGAGAGTCTTCACAGCCAGACCCCAGCCCTGAGAAAAGTGACGGTAGCACCAGAGGCGGGCACCCCCTTGGCCAGCCAGATAAACCCTGCCAGTCTGGGGCAGTGGGCCCAGCAGAACAACCCCCAAAGCCTTCTGTTCTAATAATAACACCAAAGTAGAGGAAATGAGAGAGAACATCTGTAGTGCGTGCTAAATCCCTCACGCCTCCGACACGTTTCCAGTCCCCTCTCTCCGACTGGAACCACGTACACATCACTGTGGGTGCTGCTTCCTTCCATCCACTGTCTAGGATACCTTCTACTCTAGCAAGGATATTGGACATTTCTTGTTAGAAAGTGGTCCCGCCCACGAAATGCTTGCATTTCAGGAAACTGACCTAACTCCGCGGTGTGGCGTTTCCTTCTGCAAACCCGCTTGCAGGCAACTCTGAGCATCAGCCTCTACTCTGGGAACCAGCCAAGACTGTGTCTCTGTGAGTCAGCCTGAAAGGCCAGAAAGGGCCCGGAGCCCTTCCTCCCCAAAGGAGCCCGGGATTAACAAGGAACTCTTGACTTAGTCTCTCGACGTACTAACATCCAAATTAAACACATCGTTTAATTCAAACTGTAGTTGCCCTGGTTAAAGTCATGAGTCATGAGACCCCAAAGCAACCGGGCTTGGTTCTTCTCTAAGTGAAACTTCCACATCAGCTCACAAGTTTCCACGACAGCTGTTTCCGGAGGCTGATCCGTCCCTCTGCCAAACAGAGGTTCAGGAGAGCTGAAGTTGGGGAAGAGCACATTCCCGGGGGGATTCCAGAGCAACCTTCTCCCCCATGGAGGTGGCATGCTACAATGAGCCTTGACCCCAGCACTCTGCTGGAAGCTGCTTCGTGGGGAACAGAAGAAATAATGTCAAAAAATATGGATGCTTCCAAGAAATTGAGGCAAGAATTGAGGTACCTCGTCAATGGAGCTGCATGAAAAGTACCGATCGCTTTGCATAAAGCTTTCAGGAACACTAGGGTTTTGTTCCACCACTTCGACCAAATACAAATGATAAATTAAAGCCCTACAATTCCATCTGTAATGTTATAATAAAAAGAAATGGCAAGATTTCTTATGAGGCTGTGTATGAAGACCTGTGAGTTACATGCAGGTGGGTCGCCGTCACCTGCGTGGGCCAACAAAGTCAAATTTTCAAATCGTTACAATGTTTAAAGCACTGATTTACCAAATACACGCACTATGCAAAATGGGTTTTCCTATCATTTTATTGATAGCTATATTTCCCGTAGAATCTGGCGCTCACCCTGCCCTTCCATCCCTCAATCCAATATGTTAATAATCTCAGCAATCCTTCTGTGCTGCCGGATTCTGAATTCTTGCCAACTGCCTTGGGCGACACAGCAGACATCTGTGATCCTCTCCTCGGCTCAACGTGCTCGCTGCCTGAAAAGCACCCCTCCAAGGAGTGGCCCCAAAAGACATAGTCTTATTGTGGTCTGCCTCCTAGTCATAGCCAATTGGATGGACAGCTAACCCATTCCAGTCTGTTTTCATATAATCATTTATTTGTTTTTATAAAGGATTCTCCATTCTTAATTTAAAAACAATTTTTTTTTACATTTATTTATTTTTGAGAGACAGAGTGAGACAGAGCACAAACAGGGGAGTGGCAGAGAGAGGAGACACAGAATCTGAAGCAGGCTCCAGGCTCCAAGCAAGTGTTCAGCACAGAGCCCGATGTGGGACTTGAACCCACGAACCACGAGATCATGACCTGAGCTGAAGTCAGTCACCTAACCGACTGAGCCACCCAGGCTCCCCTTAAAGAATTTTTTAATGCAAGCTCTGTGCCCAACATGGGGCTTGAACTCATGACTCCAAGATCAAGAGTTGAGTGCTCTATCCACTGAGCCACCCAGGATCACCCATATAATCACTTCTTTTATAATCACTTATTTTACTTACATTACATATTTTATCTCTTCCTCTCTTTACACACACACACACACACACACACACAAATGAAAAGCAGTACATTGACCTCTGCAATATCTGAAGTCGGCACAGAAAGAAACAATAGGTGATAAGACACAGGAGTTCCCTAAGGTCTGTCTCTGGCCAGGGCCCTCCTTCCTCCTGGCACCAGCTGACCTTGGACACGCCCCTCTTTGAACACATTCTCCTTTTTCAGCCACCCTCAAAACACCTTGACTGCACACGAAGACAAGCAAATATGCACACATGCACAAACACACAGGCACACATGTATACAACAACTAAGGGCATTCATTTTGGTATTAACGTAGACATCAGCATGATTTGGAAAATACCATCTGTAGCAAGGGTCGTTAGGGTCAATCAGATACCTGTTAAGTGATGCCAACATCTGAAAAAGTATCAAATACTATTCTTAGATTTCATACAACACACTAAATATTATTGGATTCAAAAAAACTAGACACGTAATTCTTTCATACATACATACAGCTATTTTTTTTTAATTTTTTAACATTTATTATTAATATTTGAGAGAGGGAGAGAGAAAGAGCACATGCATGGGAGGAGCAGAGAGACAGGAAGACACAGAATCCGAAGCAGGCTCCAGGCTCCAACCTGTCAGCACAGAGCCTGAAGTAGGGTTCGAACTCATGAACCATGAGATCGTGACCTCCGTCAAAGTCAGATACTTAGCCAACTGAGCCACCCCGGGGCCCCTGTAGACGGCAACTATTTTTAGACAACTGTAACTAGAAGGTTTCTCTAAAGATAATTTAAAAGATGATGTACATGTCGAAGATTTTATCATACCATCCATTGTAAGGATATATAATCCATCCACCTTTAAAAATTTTATACTTTTAAAAGAAATTACACCTATTTTCTTACATTGTGTTACTATCCTATGGGAATTGGCAGAGGACAACCAGCAGGCCAACCTGGCCCACCACCTATTATTATAAATGAGTTTTATTGGAACACAGCCACCTCTATTCATTTACATATTGTCTGTGGCTGGTCTGGCCCCACAAATGGCAGAGCCAAGTATTGGCACCAGAGATCACATGCCTGCAAAGCTTCAAAATTTCCTATCTGGTCCTTTGCTGATAAAAATTTGCTAACTCTTCCTCAAGTTAAATACAGCAAAGCAGTTTGAAAATCCTTTCCCTCAAACACCAACTTAAAAAAATTAAAATGCCATCATACTCAACCAAACTCAATTAAAAGATACAGATTCTGAAAATCTCTGTCTCTCTTCGAAACCATTGATGGGTAAAGAGCCTAAGAAGCAATATAAGAGAAATTTAAAAGAAATACACGACACATTTATGGTGTTCTAAAATAGAATGAAAGGGGCATCTGGGTGGCTCAGTCAGTTGAGTGTCTGACTCTTGATTTTGGCTCAGGTCATGAGCTGACGGATGTGAGATTGAGCTCCATGCTGGGCGTGGAACCTGCTTGAGATTGTCTCTCTCCTTCTCTCTCTGCCTCTCTCCCCCACTTGCTCTCTCTCTCAAATGAATGAATGAATAAATAAATAAATAAATAAATAAATAAATAAATAAATAGAATTGAAGACACTTCCAAAGCCTAGGAAAATAAAAAAAATAAATTTATACAGTACTTTTATTAAACAATGGTCCTACAGGAAATAGTGTGTAATATCATCATACAAGATAATTTGAGGAAGGCTTAATAAAAGGACTATGAACAAAGATGTGGGTGGGTGGAGGGAAACACAAGGGCCCCAGTGCTACCTTGGGAAGTCTAGATGGACAATGGGAGAAGACTGGGACCATAAAGAAGGAGTCAGGTCACGTGCATCTCTGTAATCTCAGTCTTTGGGTAGAGCTGACCCTTGACCAAGGGCCATGACGGATCTGAGGTTACCTTATGAGTTCAAGTGAAGGGAATCATAATGCTGGTCCCTCTCTCTTCTCTCCTTCCTTCCTATGTGCCTTCTCCACTGGCCCCTTCCAACAGGACTCTTGAAGGCACAGGAACATGAAGCTGGGCCACGGGAGAAGGGGTAATTATATTAGAAGGCACAAGAGAGGATACCCAGCACAGGTACATGTTCTTTCAAGGGTAATGAAACAGGAGAAGATAAATGTGAATCCGTTCCCAATGCCGTTTATGTTTCTAGCAAGTACGGTCTCATGAATGAAATTCATTTTCTGAAAATCAAGGTTAAGACTGAGGGGGATTCTTTTTCCCAACATTAAACTAAACAACCAGTTTTACTGAAAACTTGTTGCATGATGAAGTGGCTAGAATTAAAAGGTAGCCTTGGTAAGAAAACAGTTAACCCGGCAGTAGCTAAATGCACAACAACATCTAATTCTTATGGTGTGATATTGAAAAGGGTAGAAATGACAAACAAAACAAGTGAAAAGCAGCAAAACATTTAATCATGTTCTCCAAATAAAGGCTTGTTCTCTAAAAAAATTTTTAAATTAGATGCCTTTTTGCTAGAAAGAGAATCTTAACTGCAGTAATATTTTATTCAATTGTTTAAGCTGACGGGAAACCAGTATCGTGGTATTCACAGAACACCTTCAATATGACTCTACCAGGATTTCTCAAAATGCTTTGCTTATATACACTTAATTGGTAAGACTTGGCATTTACTCCTATCAATGCATATTTCCTCATTTATATCTCATACACACATATAGCTGTGCATGTAGATATGTATATTTTTTATAAATTTTTTAATGTTTATTTTTGAGAGAGAGAGAGGAAGAGAGGGAGAGACAGAGCACAAGTGGATGATGGGCAGAGAGAGGGCGAGACAGAGAATCTGAAGCAGGCTCCAGGCTCTGAGCTGTCAGCACAGAGCCCAACGCAGGGCTCGAACCCACAAACTGCGAGATCATGACCTGAGCCAAAGTCGGACGCCCAACCGACTGAGTCACCCAGGTGCCCCAGATATGTATATTTTAATTACAGTTTTTAAAATAATGGCAGAAAAATGAGATGAAAGATATTGTAGAATAAATGTTTTATATTCTAATTGAACAAAAGGGGTTTTTTAATCCTAGCTTAATAATTTATGACATAGTGATATAGCGATTTATGACATAGTGATCTAATACAGTGATACAGTGATTAGAGATTCTGTTTGTATATTCAGTTTATTTTGATTTTTAGTTTAAAAGCATTACAACTAAAGTAGGCATCACGGATACATAAATCCAATTGCATCATTGATCGCTCTACTAAATTTTGATCTATTTTTTTTCAAACCTATCGTCCAATTATGATGTTTTTTGTTGCTGTTGTTGTTGTTGCTGCTGTTGAAATTTGCCTAGCATATTTCCATAGTCACTGGTGTAAAAATCTCATGCTTCAAAACTTCTAGGAGTTTTAAAATGAACATAAAACATGCTGAAATCCTCCAGTTGGAAGTTTTATAACCAAGTTAAAAGTGCATGTAAAAATATCATTTAAAAATTTCAAATCTGAAGTTTACATAAGGCATTATTACAGAGACATCTGTATTATTTTGAACAGGAAATTCATGTAAGGATGGAGATATTTTGAAGTGTCTGATTAAAAAAATTACTTTTCCATTGCAGGAGTTTTTTTTGAAACACATATTCTGGGGCACCTGGGTGGCTCAGTCAGTTGAGCGTCCGACTTCAGCTGAGGTCACGATCTTGTGGCTGTGAGTTCGAGCCCCGCGTCAGGCTCTGGGCTGACAGCTCGGAGCCTGGAGCCTGCTTCTGATTCTGTGACTCCCTCTCTCTCTGCTCCTCCCTGACTCATGCTCTGTCTCTCTCTGTCTCAGAAATAAACATTAAAAAAAAAAAAAGAAAGAAACACATATTCTATCTTACTCCTTCGTGAAATGAAATGAAATGGTTACTTTTTTCCAAAAAATACCTACCATTTATCATACCTTAAAAATTACAGAAAGTTCAGCAAATGTAGATCGCTTCTCAAAAATTAAAAAAAAAGGATGCAAGACAGACACACATTCATATGTATGTGTGTATATACATATATATACACACAGCCATATATTAAGTTTGATGAGTCCTTAATGTTAAATTAATAGGACAATTTTTAAAATATGTTGCCACTAGATACCTAGAGAATCTCTATGAAACACAAAATGATAGTCCCTCCCCCACTCCATTACAAAACACTATGAAGATCCTACCATATTAAATAACACAATGCAAAAATCCGATGTACCGGCACTTATATACCAAAATCTTTCCCCATGTGTCCATGACTCCCTCAAGATACCCCAGAAACTGACTCTGACATGTGTCAGCAACTTGACATATTGAAAAAGTGAGGGCACCGGCATCGACTGCATACTTTAACACTAGTAAATTTTGTACTACGTTTTATATAAAAATAATAGACACGGAAATTCTAGTATTTCTTCCCACCCATTTTTGCAATCACTGAAGATTCCCAGCATCAGACTCACCTCCAGGTGTGTGTTACAAACGAAGATTCTTCATCAAGGAGGTCAGAATCTACAGGAGGTGGAGTCACAGGACACGGGGCTTAAGCAAGGTCAGGGGAAGAGCCGACTACGCCCCTCAGATGGCACCCGTGGTACCCACCCTCTTTCTGTCAGGTGACTTGCCTGTCCCCTGTCCAGAGCTGGAGTCTAGTTCATCACCCCGAACCCTTACAGGCCTGGGACCATTCTGACCGATGCAATATGCAGAAGTGACCCTGTCCCTGCTAGTTCCATGCTCAGCCCCAACTGGACTGTCAGCCTGGCCTCCTAAACTTGAAGCCAGCCACTGTGTAAGAAGGATAGCCTTCTTACACAGACCAGCAAGAGAGGCCCTGGAGGATAAAATGACAAGTGCAGAGACCAAGAGTTATATGGGAAGGGAAGAGAGTGGTGGGGGGGGGGGGGGGGGGGGGGGGAGGGGAGACAGAGAGGTTTGTAAAGATTTGTAAGGCTCGCAACTATAGCAATAAAATAATAATAGTGACATTCGCGCAGTGTTTAATGATACACCAGGCTGCGTTCACAGAGCGTTACCTGTATGAACTCATTTACTCATCAGGAAAACCTGAAGGGAGACATCATGATTATTCCCAAGAGGAAACGGAGACACAGTCTGTTTAAGGACCTCGTCCAAGGCCACACACACAGGAAATGGAGGCAGTGGGAACTGGAGAGCGTTTTCCAAAACTCTAATTCACTGCCTCTAGTTATCAATACACAAGTTGTAGACAGAATGCCAAATAACTAAATTGTGCCGAATGTACAGGAAGATGAACTATCCTAGAATTCCTCGTAAGTTTAAACAATCAGTTTTCCTGGTGCCTTGTTAAACAAAAACTAGCACAGGAAATAATATTTCTCTGAAACCCCTAGAGAATAGAACGGGTTTTCAACTGTTTGTAGTGTCACGATTAATTCCGAAAGCTAAAGTTGCTGCTGGTGTAGACCCGTGGTTGCCAGGTTGTCAGGTTCTCCTTCCGGGGCACACATGGAAATGTGGGAGGACATCTTTGTTGTCATCACTGAGGGGTGGGGACACTGAATTCTAGTGGGTAGAAGCCAAGGATACTGCTAAATATCCTACAACGCACAGGCAGCGCCCTTCAAAAAAAAAAAATAAAAAAATTATATGGCCCAAAATCAGAACGGTGTGAGAAACCCGGGTTAGGAAACGGTCAGAGCTGTGCCCTGTCTCCTTGATGGTCCCTGTCCGCGAGCATCTTCTCTCCGGGCCCTGAGCTCCTCCAGAGCCAGTTTATGTCCCACACCGGCAATTAATCACAGAGTGCCTGGGACAGCACTCTACTATCACCATGAATTTTCCAGGAGCATAAATCTTATCTTGGCAACCAGAACAGAAGCTTCCAGTGAGTTCTGAGGTCCCTTTCTTTCCTGGCAGAATGCAGTGCAAATGGTACCAGATATCTATTTGTCAATATGATTTACCTTATAATTTCCATTTCTTGAAAAATTTGAAATGAAAGACTCAAAGCAATCCAGGTAATTGCTTCCTTCTGAGACAACGTCTTCCTTAAATGTCTTTTATCTCTTAACGGTTTACGACGCCTTCTTTTTCACCACCCCTTCCACAGGCCTATGAAAAACAAACTTCCTCTAATTTTAAATTGCAAGAGAAAGTTATCACAAGAGAAACACAAAATCCAATTCGTGAACACTCAGTGCCAGCATTCTAGCTGCTTTTTACCTCACCGCATGGATGATCAGTGGTTGTGGCTTTTTTGTTGTTGCAATAATAGCAAATTTAACACATGTCATTAAATTCTACACTGTTCTTGACCTTAGTTGGCCACAGTATGCATTTATATAATTTTTCTCTCATGTCTTCCTCTCTTGTACTATTCATTCATCTAATGTCTTTTCACTTTTCTTTCTCCTCCTTCTCTAAAATTTGGGTTTATTTAGACAAGTTAGCAATCTGCCGTATGCCTAGGTCAGCCCTATGACACGCAGTGCTTGGAAATGAGAAACTGATAACCCAAATTAGTAATTAATCTTCAGGTGCAGGTGGAGAGGATATTAGTATTTTTTGCAAAAATCAATAAAGAAGTAAATAGAAAGATTAATGCTGTTGGCGTCTTATGTTAGCTCTATTCTGTTCTCTAAAGAGAAAACAAATGAAGAGCAACCAGTTCGTTTATTTGCAATTACACAATTACATCCTACATATTTCAGCCTCTCTGTCTTATCACCTGGTAGTACCTTTGCCAACAGAGATATAAGTGGTTTGAAAACATGTTGGCTTTTAATTAATCATATAATAGAAGGGAGAGGAGACACAAGAAAATGAAATGGGCAACAGAAGCTCAGATCACAGACAACAGTGGATAATCCCCAAATCTCGTCCATTTGTCTTTGAAATGCGGCCAGACAGAACCTGGGCTTCCTGCCACACATGGGTAATGAGGGACCCTCTGGCACATGATCGCCGCCCGGCTCATTTCCACGGCAGACACTCAGGGTTTGAGACTTGTAAGTGTCACGACTCTTTGGAGGTGCCTCACCAGGGGTACAAGCCTGACCACGTGCACCCTGCATCCCTTTGGAAACCTGCACATACCCAGGAACTTTCTCCCTCGACATCAGCACCTTTGCCCCAAACCGCGGCAATGGACTTGGGCTCAAAAGCCATAGTTCTGCCAGACATCAGGAGGTGAACACAAACTCACTTCCTTCCACTCTCTCCTGGATTCCTCCTGAGTTCCTCACACAAGAGTTGACATTATGCCTCCTTCACATCAATACCTGTACTGGTGTCAGACTCCCTGCTTGGAATATCTGAACACCCCGTACTGTCCCCACACCTTGACAAAAAGTGCTCCAGAGATCCCCAACCAGCCTACCTGCTTAACCTCTTGGAACTCCAAACCCCGCACCCGACATTGGCTTCATCCAAGGACGCTGGACTCCTAAACACTTCACCCACAGAGCAGACAACCCACTCGTCCTTTACACTGAGAGGCCGAAACGCAGGAGTGGCTTCCTAGTGAGCCCATAGTCTACCCTGTTCCCAAACCTTACTGGTTCCACATTTACTCATTCATTCATTCATTTATTCTCTCCATCACTCTCCTGCTTGCTGTTTTCCTCCTGCCCGTCTGTCCTTTTCTACCCCCACCAAAAATTTAAACTGGACAGCCAACTGGATGCCTCACCATTAATCAAGGTCACCAGAGTCAGAGCAGAACTTCTTGTCTTCAATCTCCTCAACCCACCTAAACATCCACTCCTCAAAAAACCCCTCTCCCTGTTGTTCTCAACACATCTGTGATTAGATGCACTGATTTCACAGTCCATGCTTGGATCCTTCCCCACACAACATGACGTGTGCTCTCATCTCCCAGGGTTCATGTTCAAAGCAGAGATCCCCTCACTCAGTAAGCATAGAAAGAATCTGGGGATTTCCATCTGTAAAAGCCTATTCAAGTGAACCTGATGATCTCTTAGATTCTAGAACCACTGTGTTTAAAAGTCAGTAAGCCTCTGGTCCAAACTCACATTTGTAATATTCATTCTACTGGAAAAGCAGTGCAGAGAAATAACTTCGCTGTGTTAGGTAAAACCAGATATCTGGTTTTTCAGAATTACGTGAACACAGGCAGAAATAAGAAACCAAGTCATTCATGGTGAATGTTTGGACTTCATAATAAATTTTATGGTGGTCGAGATGGTGTATACAAGTTCCAAGGGTGAGTGATGGGGAAGGGAATGAGGAGGAGTTGCTGTCCTCTCCCACCTGCTCTTCAGTATCTATAGTAGAAGGGTAACAGCAGGAAGGCTGCAGCCAGCGAGTCTGAGGTCCATTCTGGAGTCCACCACAGTTAGAGATGTATAACACGGACAAAGGATAAAGAAGGTGCCTATCAGCCAGGAGCCCTCATAAGATTCAATACGTGCCCTGCATGCTCTTTGTATACAGATATATTTATATATAATAATGTCACAATGTTGACTACGGTCACCATTACATCTCAGATTCAGGAAGATTCAACCTCCTTCCATTGATAAATATCTCCAGAGAATTACATTGCACGCATCTGAAACATCTGGCTGGAAATCAATGCACTCGTTCAAATAACACTCACTGCTTCCTTTGAATCCAAGTAGAATGAGCAGAAAATATAGTTTCTATTTGCCAAATACCAACTCTGATCAACCAGGGGAGCAAACAGATTACTAACTATCATCTAATGGATATTTTAATGTGGTGAATGATAATTAAGGACTTGAAAACCTGAAATGCTACCATGTTAATTTAAAAAGGCATGTGTAATTGGGGCAAGAAAAGGGAACTGACTCCCACATGCAGTGAGGAATGCAGTCTAAAAACATCAGTTATTTTAGAAGGTCAGGAAAAAAGGTATTAGTGTATAAAATGTAGAGTTAATATACTATCTATACATCCATTTATAGGCTTATCATGCCTTCAAGGTTGATCTATGAATCTTCAAATACATTGGCTATTTTTATTTTTATTTATTTTTGAGAGACAGAGAGAGACAGAGGGCAAGCGGGGAGGGGCAGAGAGAGAGGGAGACACACAGAATCTGAAGCAGGCTCCAGGCTACACGCTGTCAGCACTGATTAGCACAGAGCCCGACGTCGGGCTTGAACCCACGAACCGTGAGATCAGGACCGGAGCTGAAGTCAGATGCTTAACCGACTGAGCCACCCAGCAGCCCCAAATATCACCTATCTTTAAACAGCAGTGACAAAGTGAAGTTTGTCAAACGCTGGTAAAATAGTTTTCTTTTTAAAATGGCTAATTGTGGTATATTTACACAGAGCTCTCCTAGCCTCAGGTGCATGTACATCGTGTGACAAACCCTGTAACTACAAAATATGCAGTTTGCATGAAAATAGAAGTCTCTGTGTTCTATTTGGAAAAAAATGTCCTTTCCCCAAATGCACTTCTTAAGAATTCATGTGTCTTTCTGGGAAAAATTCACTCCCACTCTGAACGGTATAGAGAAAAGCTAAAAATTTGGGCCCTGGTTTTGACTTATGACCCACTAAAAGAATAAAAACAAGTTAACTGGAATTTATAGAAAGACAACAGTGCTGCAGTTAAATAACTGCAGCGTTATTTAATTTCACCAAAACGTTAAATAATTTCACCAACCATTCACTTACAGCATACCTGCCATGTATGTGAGAGAGTTTTGTTCAAACGGAATCACCTTCTCCCCTCCTTTCCAATTTGCTTCAAGTACATACTATCTCTCCAAGTTGACTCATCTTCGGTTCATATAAACCCTTCCTGTGTCCTTGACCATGAGCAATGAGTTTGAGATTATATATTTGCTTCAGTCATGCTTCAAAATGATAAGCCCAATTTAATTATCATTCCCTTGGAGGGAAAAAAATCACCCATTATTAGAACTATATTTTTATCTATACATGCAAATCTAATAAAAAAAAAAGCCATCAACGTGAAACCTCTATTTACTAGGGTAAATAAATTATAAGTTCTTTTCTGACTCAGGGAACACATCTCCATTTATGGTTATGTGTATTTCCAATTCACACTCAGTTGCCAAAAGGCATCATATTATTATGTGCTTGGTCAGATCTTTATGATGCCTATCTTTTTAACTTTGTATTTTATAACTTTTATGCCCAAGGTTAATTTAGCTACCTGTTTTTCTCTAATTACAAAAGGAAACACGCCTTTTAGAAAGTCTTGGACCAAATATAAACATAAAACATTATACGGAGAGTAACCTGGTCCAATGGTGCTATCTCATGATTTTTAAATTGCAGGATCAGCTTATGAAATAACACTTTCTGTGATACTTTATAATGTTTAAGTTTCAGGATTATTATGGACAGTAACAACACGGGGCAGGAAGAGAGATAGAGAGAGGGAAAGGCAGAGTATTTTCTATGTGTAAGACATGCTCCAAACTGCGTGGGCTAAAAAAAAAAAAAAAAAAACAAAAACAAAAACAAAAAGCCACAAAAACAAAAAAACATAAAAGCAGTCTTCTCTCCTCAGGGACTTTACATCGAGTTATGGCAGAAGCTTCAGGATCTCCCTCTGGAAGACAATGCACCTGAAGTGACACATGATAGGAAAGAACAACGTGCAGTTAAAGTCTGGAGAAGACAACCAGTTGTCACTGATGGTCCATCAGGAGAAAAAGGAGAGCGTGGAAGAAAAAGATCACGAACAAGGTGGCACGGTGGTCACCTTAGAAGATCGAACAACACCTGAATGTTGAAAAGTGATGAATGCAACTCAAAAATTTTTTTAAAAAAAAAACCACACATACTTCTTTCTAAGTTCCAGGTCATCTACTAAAATGTTCCACAAAGAGAGGAAATACGCTTCCTTGCGGGGAAGCATACTCACACACATATAGAAGTGAAGAATCTATAGTTATGAACTTAGGTGACCAAGATGTCACCTATCATTAAAAATTATATTGATGGCGGGTGCCTGGGTGGCTCACTCAGTTGAGCGTCCGACCCTTGGTTTCTGCTCAGGTCATGATCCCAGGGTTGTGGCATGGAGCCCCACATTGGGCACTGTGCTGAGTGTGCAGCCTGCTTGGGATTTTCTCTCTCTCTCTCTCTCTCTCTCTCTCTCTCTTTCTCTCCCCACCCCATGCTCACATACACTCTTTCTCTCTAAAAAAAAAAAAAAAAACAAAACCATATTGATGGTGTTAAAAGCCGAATAGTATCCCTCCAAAAAGATATGTTGAAATCCTAACCCCCAGTACATCAAAATATGATCATACTTGGAAGTAAGGTGTTTAAAGAGATAAAATAAGATGAAGTCCTTACACTGGGTCCTAATCCAATGGGACAGATGTCCTTATAAAAAAGAAAAAATTGGAAACTGAGACAGATGAGCACGGAGGGCGGCTGGTGTGAAGACAGCAGAGAAAAGACAGCCAGGTGGCCGGAGTGACCTATCACTGAGTTAGGGGACACCAAGGACCACTGGCCAACACCGGAGGCTGGAAGGGCGGGAAGGACCCTCCCCCAGTGACTTCAGTGAGCGCATGGCTCTGCCCACCTGAATTTCTGATTCCTGGCCTCCAGGCCTGGGAGATATTACGTTTCTGCTGCTTAAAACCACTCCGTTTTTGCTCCTCTGTCACAGCAGCCTGATTAGAATAAAAATGTCACAGCCTCATGTTTTTCTGAAGAGTTGTTCAACAGTCTTTCCTAAACAAACATGAATGTATAAATAATGAAAATGTTTACATAGTTTAATTTTCGAGTGCTGCCCTGATTCCATTTTATAAAGAATATTAAATGTGAGATCTGTTGTCTGTTTGGAATAGAATTTTGAACAAGGGGTCTAAAGGAAAATATCTGTGACTAAGGTTATTTTTCAAGACTAGGATAGTAGCTGACAATTTGAAGTCTCAAGACTAGAGAGGGACACCTTTGGTAAAGAAGGGAGGTAATACTCAAACACTTAAAATGGCCCCACCGTTTCCAAACTATTATCATAATATTTTAGTAATGAGCTCTCCCAGCCCTCACTGCTGCCCACTGTGGAATGAAGGCCATTAGCCTAAGTAAATGCTTCTCTTATGGAGCTATTAGGAGTGTGGGATCAACCAGTTAGCCATTTGGACGGGCTTGACAAGCCAAGCCCACAGTCAACTGGCCACTAAAGGCACACAGTGAGCGAGATTTGCTGCACCCTCAATATTAATTAAACACCGAGAGCGAGCTTAACTGTTCAGAAGACGGGGGACTCCATAGCAATTGGACGTGCAAACCTTAGACTCTTAGAGCTGAAAGGGCCCTTGGAGATCATCTGTCCATCTGGTCTAATCCTGTTGGGATGGAAGAAAGCCAATGAGAAGAGCGGCAGGGGAGTGCGGAAGAAACGGCCTGGCAGGGAGGGGGACTATTAAAATAAAAGTGCCAGCATCTGATTTGGGGGAGTTTAGACAGACAGCAGAAGAATGAGAGCAGAAGAGACAGCAAGTGAGGACACAGGGGTCCAACGGGAGGAGCTCAAGCACGCTGGGGAACGATGAGTTAATGGCCAGCACGTCCCAGGGGCTTTCTCAGAGCTGGCCTCGTGTTTGCCTCAACTTCCCGACGCTGCCTGGGTGTGGACTGGGAGAGCAGCGGGGGAGGGCAGTGAGCGGGCAGGCTGGGCAGAAGAGTGTCACCGGTGACCCTCGTCACCTTGGCAGGGTTAGGCTCAGATGCCACCACCTGTAACCACCCCTACAGGCACACCCTTAGGCAGAACCTCCTCATTTGTAAACAACTGTCACTCGAACAGGTTTGGGGAAGCAGGCCATAAATATGCCACATCTTTCTCCGCCTTCCTAGCTGAAACCATAAAAAGAGAAAGAATATTCAGAAGAAAAACTTGGCAGGGACGATTATGAATGGACAAGAGCAACACTTCCTATTCTCTTTTTCCCTGACGGGGCAGGACCACAGGCGTCCTCGTGCAGCTGAAACACAACGGGGAGCTTCTGAAGCCCTTCGTCAGGGGCCTGGCTCCCAGGAGAACTGGAAGTTCCCCACGCTGTCATCGCCCTGAGTCACTCCTGACGACATCCGAAATGGGAACAGAAAGAAAACTGCAGTCGCACCCTCTCACTTCCCCCTACTTCCAAAGGCGCCTGTGCTCACCTGCCCCCAGGGTTTGGGGACACGGGTGGCACCTGCTGGCACAGCAGGGCGAGTCAGGCTGCGGCCCCTTGCGTGGCCCCCCAGGGAGGTGTGTTCCAGGAGAGCACCGAGGCGGCGTGAGGACAAATTAAGCTCTCTGACATCATTAACCTCCTGGCCCATCTAAGGTCGCGTGCACTCACGAAAGGGGCCCATGGGTAGATTACAGCTCCTTCCACGCGCCACAGCCCATCTGTTTTGTCAGAGGAAACCATTCCTTACGTTTCAGATTTGGGAAAGGCAGAGTTGATACTTGTCTCTGTTTTCTCTGATCTCTTCTCTTACCTCTTTGCCTTTTTGTCAGAAAACATTCATCACCGTCATTGTGTGATGTGGGCGTAGAGCCACGCTTCTCAACTACGGGTGATTTTGCAACCCCCCAGGGGGCGTTTGGCAATGTCTGTAGACGTCTGTGGTGTCACGACCGGGGAGCAAGGTACTACCAGCACCCAGAGAACAGAAGTCAGGGCTGCTGCCTCCGTCCCACGCTTTATAATGCACAGGACAGGCCCCCCCACCCCCGCCCCAAAAAAGAATTATCTGAACTAAACGTCAATAGTGTTATGGTTAAGAAACCCTCAGGTACAGAAAAAGAGAAATAGTCTTTTCTTTTTTTTTGTTTTTTAAATCATGCAGTCCTAACACAAAGAAAACCCTCATGGCACCGTAAATAGGTAGAACCTCTTTGAAACAATGATGCAAAGGAAACAATCAACAAAACTAAAAGGCAACCCACTGAATGGGCAAAGATATTTGCAAATGACATATGGGACAAAGGGCTAGTCTCCGAAATCTACAAAGAACTCACCAAACTCCACACCCGAAAAACAAATAATCCAGTGGAGAAATGGGCAGAAGACATGAATAGACACTTCTCTAAAGAAGACATCCAGATGGCCAACAGGCACATGAAGAGGCTCAACATCACTCCTCATGAGGGAAATACAAATCAAAACCACACTCAGATATCACCTCACGCCAGTCAGAGTGGCCAAAATGAACAAATCAGGAGACTATAGATGCTGGAGAGGCTGTGGAGAAATGGGAACCCTCTTGCACTGTTGGTGGGAATGCAAACTGGTGCAGCCGCTCTGGAAGACAGTGTGGAGGTTCCTCAAAAAATTAAAAATAGATCTACCCTATGACCCAGCAATAGCACTGCCAGGAATATACCCAAGGATACAGGAGTGCTGATGTGTAGTGGCACCTGTACCCCAATGTTTATAGCAGCACTTTCAATAATAGCCAAATGATGGAAAGAGCCTAAATGTCCATCAACTGATGAATGGATAAAGAAATTGTGGTTTATATACACAATGGAATACTACGTGGCAATGAGAAAGAATGAAATCTGGCTTTTTGTAGCAATGTGGATGGAACTGGAGAGTGTTATGCTAAGTGAAATAAGTCATCCAGAGAAAGACAGATACCATATGTTTTCACTCTTATGTGGCTCCTGAGAAATTTAACAGAAACCCATGGGGGAGGGGAAGGAAAAAAAAAAAAGTTAGAGAGGGAGGGAGCCAAACCATAAGAGACTCTTAAAAACTGAGAATAAACTGAGGGTTGATGAGGGGTGGGGGGGGGGGGGGGGGAGAGGGGGTGATGGGCATGGAGGAGGGCACCTGTTGGGACGAGCACTGGGTGTTGTATGGAAACCAACTTGACAATAAATTTCATATTAAATAAAATAAAATAAAACAATGATGCATCCACTTGAGAAGATTTTCTTCTCAAGAGTCCCCACATACCACCTGCACTGAGTTGAATGGTGGCCTTCCAAAAGATATATCCACCCAGAACCTGTGAACGTGACCTTACTTGGAGAAAGGATCTTTTCAAATCTAATTAAGGATCTCAAGTCAAGATCATCATAGATTACCCAGCGGGTCCTCAATCCAATGACAAGTATCCTTATAAGAAACAGCCAAGGGATATTTGAGACACTATGACAGAGAGAAGGCTATACAAGGTTGCAGCAGAGATCAGACCAAAAAGACAAGAACTCCTAAAGCTACCAGAAGCTGGAAGAGACAAAGACATATTCTCTCCTAGAAACTCTGACAAGAGTGTGGTCCTGGTGATACTTCGATTTCCGACCACTGGCCTCCAGAACTATAGGAGGATAAATTTTTATTTTTTAAGCCACCAAATTTGTAATAATTGGCATAGGAGACCCTAGGAAAATTAACACACTACTAAAAAGACAGTATGTCAGACTTGACTCGTATCCTTTCTAATGGACAAAGATACCTAATTTAATTTTTTTTTTTTTCAACGTTTATTTATTTTTGGGACAGAGAGAGACAGAGCATGAACGGGGGAGGGGCAGAGAGAGAGAGGGAGACACAGAATCGGAAACAGGCTCCAGGCTCTGAGCCATCAGCCCAGAGCCTGACGCGGGGCTCGAACTCCCGGACCGCGAGATCGTGACTTGGCTGAAGTCGGACACCTAACCAACTGCACCACCCAGGCGCCCCACAAAGATACCTAATTTAAATGTGACTTCCAAATATATTTTGTGACATCTGTATTTACAAGCCAAACGTGTGTCTCATGACCTAAATGACTCCCTCAACCAATGATAACATTCATTTTTTAAACAGAAGAAAATCCCACTTGGGGTATGCATCAGACCCAACACTCAGGACAGCCTCTTCACCCAAAGGGTAGACAAATTTTAAGCAGCAAATTCATAAGCTTCAGGAATCTCAAAATCAATATACACTGGCCTTCAAATCTGGCTTGAGAAGGTTTAATGTGAGCAGCAGACAGAAGCAAATTTATTGTAACCAAGCCCTTAGGACTGTCTTTGCAACAAATGATAAGAACTCAACTCCAATCAGTTTAAGCTAAAGTTTTCAAATAGTTTATAACCGGAAAGCACAAGATGAGAAAACCAGATTGAAGCACAGGCTAGCCCAGAGGTTCAGAGCATGCCACAAGAATTCAACGGTGTCCATTCCTAGTTATGATGGGCTCTGTTAGGCCTTTTTCTTGGGCTGGTACCACACACTGACAAGAAGGACATAAGTAGCCTATGGTTAACATCATCCTTCAAGCTCATGACTGCAAAGAAAAGAGATCATCCCCATTTCTCTCAGGGCATATTTCAAAGTCCCCTAAAGGCCACCAATGAGCTGCACGTGGGTTGCTTTCAGAACCCTGGGCCACGGAGATGGGACACTCTTACTAGGCTTCCGGGGTCAGCATCCCACTTGTGAGATCAGGGAAATGGAGGCCATTGTGTATTAATCTCCTGTGGCTGCTCTAATGACTTACCATCAACCTGGTAGCTTAAATCAATAGAACTTTAATCTCTCACAGTCTTAGAGGCCAGAAGTTAGAAACTTCTGGTATTACTGGACCAAAATCAAGGTATCAGCAGAGCCACGCTCCCTGCAGAGGCTCTAGGAAAGAATCTTCCATATCTCTTCCAGCTTCTGGTGGCTGCAGCTGCCTTAGCTTGTGGACACATCACTCCCACCTTCAAGGCCAGCCTCTTAAGTCTCTCTCTGCTCCATGTTCACGTGGGTTTCTCCTCCGCAGGCATGTATAAAATATCACTCTACCTCCCTCCCAAAATAACACTTGAGAATACATTTAGGACTTGCTCACATAATCCAAGATAACTTCCCCATCCCAAGATTCTTAACCACAGTTTTGCCATATAAGGCAGCATTCACAGGTCCCAGGGATTAGGACGGACATCTTTGGGGGAGCCAATTTTTAAACTACCACACCGTGTCACCAGCAAGACTGCAAGAATCGTAGAGAGTAGGGCCCTAAGAATCCCAGAAGGAAAAGAGAGAAGCGAGCAGTGACAGAAGCCCCTTGCAGGTTAAGGCACGTCCTTGCTCTATTAACCCTGTTGCCGATTCTGTAGATACAAGAAAGCCATCGCGTCTTTGAACCAACACGAAACCCAAACTGAACCTCGTACCTGCTTTATCTTCACGGTGAGGCCATGTGGTGGACAGTGATGAAAATAGCATGTTTCATTTCAGGCTCATGTTCATACATGCTCATGAACCTGGCTCATTCATGGCTGTTTCTCAGAATAGAAGTGCAATGATCACCAAGGCATGATCCTAGGCATGAAAGAGGCATCAACATTCCCATGATATGAATATTAGCCAATCTAGACAAAGTCAGTGCACTTTAGATACTGAGACAGCTGCTCTAAAGCTCAGAAATCTTAAGTGCACCTGCTAGCGTAGCAGGGAATTTTATGTATGAAAAAGAAGATATATGCCCATTCTTTCAGTGTTTCTTTCTCCTCCTTGACTCAGACAAGGCTTAAGCAAAGAGAACGGAATGGGAATCCCTAACATACACTAATTATAATACAGAAAGAAGTTTTGAAACCAGGTTTAAATTTTTTTTGGCTTTTGTTGTTTGTTTTCTTCATGAGTCTTTTTAATTGATTACTTTATGCTGTTACAAAAAAAAAAAAGCGTATAAGCATATATACAGCAAACAATCTGGAAAATTATGATAAAGCACAAAAAGAAAAATCCAAACCACCCACTACAAGGATATCACCACTGCTAACTTACAAATTTCAAATAATAAATTTAATTTATATACTAAGAAGAAAAACAAGTTGAGATCAAGCTGAAGGAATGTCTGAACTTCCTATTTCTTTACTGAACTTATAAGCTCCAAAAAACATTCCTAAAGGTACCATTAAAAAAAAGTTTTAAACATGTAGATGATGAGGTCATCAATGTAGCTGCTTAATTTCCAACCATGTTTCTTTAAAAAGCACGTACCCATGTCCATGTAGGAAAACTCAGATTAGCAATTTAAGAAGAATCAGAAGAAACAAACAAACAAACAATCATTTTCATGTGTCTGTTGGCCATCTGGATGTCTTCTTTGGAAAAGTATCTATTCATGTCTTCTGCCCATTACTTAACTGGATTATTCATTTGGGGGGTGTTGAGTTGTATCAGTTCTTTGTATAGTTTGGATACTAACCCTTTACCCCATATGTTATTTGCAAATATCTTCTCCCCTTCCATAGGTTGCCTTTCACTTTTGTTGACTGTTTCCTTTGTAGTGCAGAAGCTTTTTATTTTGATGAAGTCCCAATAGTTTATTTTTGCTTTTGTTTCCCTTGCCTCAGGAGACCTATCTAGAAAGAAGTTGCTACGGCTGATGTCAAACAGGTTATTGCCTGTGTTCTCTGCTAGAATTTTGATGGTTTCAGGTCCCACAGGGGAGGTGGGGGGCGGGGGCAGATGAGTAAAGCAGGTAATGGGAATAAAGCAGTGCATGTGTTGTGATGAGCCCTGGGTGCTGTATGGAATTGTGAAATCAATATATTGTACTCCTGAAACTAATATTATACTGCATGTTAGTTAACCGGAATTTAAATAAGAACTTACCTCTCCCCAACCCCCAAAAAATCTTGAAAATTACAAGGTTTAACAAGTCCTATATAAAATATTTTGACGAGGAACAAATTTTGAACTATAAGCTTATTTTTATCATGATACTCAAAGAAACACAGAAGGGAGAAGATGAACATTTACCCAGCAAAATATCCCATTCATGAGACAAATAACTTGTTAGGGAAAAATAAAACAAACACCATTGAAAATTGATTATATTGTGAACTATAAATAAATCCTAAGAAATTACACACAAATAAAGACTGGGGCTCTTATGTTCCACCCATATTTGTTGCTTTTGCTTTTTTATATTCAAAATCATCCGGTTTGTTTTATATTTGGAGCACCATTTACTTGTATACTTATTATTTATCTTGGTTTCCCCATAGAATTTCTAATTGCATTTCTACTTTTCCTTTTGATAAAAATAATCTTCATGTAATTAACCACTTCTCAGTTGTTAACCTTGTGATTTGAATCAAAATATCTACTTTGTTCTTAAAGGCATTTTTATGGAACCCTCTAATTGCATTGTGCATAATTTGTGATGAGTTGTATATGTGAGACATCATATTTTTATTTCTATGAATTCTTTTTTGAACTGTTTTTTTCCTTCCCATGGAAGTCTTCTCACACTTTATGAATACGATATCGTATTTATACTATTTTTTAACTAAAGTTGAACATGCACTTAATTTATAAAGATATCCACAGAAGCTAAAACAAAAGACTCAAGTAAGCCCTCCATGTTGTGTCCACGTGCTGTTCAAAGTAGGAACATTCAACTCTTCCACGGTCTATTTTGACATTTGTCTCCAAATCTCTAAATAAAATTATTTCACTGCTGTTTCTTGATTTTTTTTCAGCTGAAAAATATCATTTACTGGCTCCTTCTTCAACCTATCCTCCTCGCATCAATACACATACCTTCTCTTGTCCCTGTTTTCTCAATATTGTTTGATCGTAATTCTGCTTGGATATTCAGCATTTACATATTTATGACTATGTCGATACTATTCACAGATGTGCCATAAACTAAGAAATGTTTCTCAAAACAATTTTGTTTTTCTTGGAGTTAATAACAGTCTTGTCTTAAGTTTGTTCAGGCTGCTATAACAAAATACCATAAACTGGGTAGTTTATAAAGCCCAGAAACTTATTCCTCACAGTTCTGGAGGCTAGCAAGTCCAAGATCAAGGTGCTGGCAGATTCGGTGTCTGGTGGGGATCTGCTCCCTGGCTCACAGATAGTGCTTTTCTCTATAAGCTCACGGGGTAGAAGAGAGCTCTCTGGGGTCTCTTTTTTAAGGGCACTAATCTCACTCATGAGGGCTCTCTCCTCGTGACCTGTTCATCTCCCAAAGACCTCACGTTCAAACCAATCCCTTTGGGGGGCGCCTGGGTGGCGCAGTCGGTTAAGCGTCCGACTTCAGCCAGGTCACGATCTCGCAGTCCGTGAGTTCGAGCCCCGCGTCAGGCTCTGGGCTGATGGCTCGGAGCCTGGAGCCTGCTTCCGATTCTGTGTCTCCCTCTCTCTCTGCCCCTCCCCCGTTCATGCTCTGTCTCTCTCTGTCCCAAAAATAAATAAACGTTGAAAAAAAAAAAATTCAAACCAATCCCTTTGGAGGTTAAGTTCTTAGATCTGAATTCGGAAGTGGGGAGGGGGCACACACATTGTCTATAGCAGGGCCCTGGTTTCTTTTTCCACGTACTTACTACTGATTTGTTCCCAACGCCCAACTGTAAGTTTACATTTTCTCCAAACACATACTAACATCTCAGGTATTTATTCCATGATGGTTATTTTCCTGGAAAGACACCTTCTGCCACTCTTCTACCTACTCCAACCTGCTCCTACGGCTTACGGCACAACCTTTCCACAATTGCCTCTCTTTGCCCTCATCAGATTTTTCTCCCTCTCTATGTCCTGGGGAAGCCTCTAGTGCAGGCCTGGCATATAAATGAGACACTGTTCAGATGGGTTCCTTCGCGTCCCATCTCTCAGGCCCTGTTCACCTTTCTGGGAGATTTCATCAAATTTATTTTCTTGCTAACTGTTGACATCATTTTTTAATCATGTGGTAAAGACAATCTGTGAAAGGCCATTTTAATAGACTGAATATTTTATTGTCTTTGTTTAACGGATGCAGAATCTTCCCTGATTTCAGCAAACATTAATGGTAACTTCCTGTCTCTATTTCCTCCAAGTTTCTCATCCAATGGGGTTTTATCGCCTATTTTTCATCATGAGAAATGTAAAACAAAACAAAACAAAACGAGCTGGGTACATGAATTGCTTTGGAGGCCAGGAGTTAGCGGTGCCTATTTTTCCTGAGCATGAACACCACCCACAGGGGAAAGGAGCTGGGACCACACTACAGAGCCTAACACTTCGTGCCCTTTTTTTTTTTTTTTTTCCAACGTTTATTCATTTTTGGGACAGAGAGAGACAGAGCATGAACGGGGGAGGGGCAGAGAGAGAGGGAGACACAGAATCGGAAACAGGCTCCAGGCTCTGAGCCATCAGCCCAGAGCCTGATGCGGGGCTCGAACTCACGGACCGCGAGATCGTGACCCGGCTGAAGTCGGACGCCTAACCGACTGCGCCACCCAGGCGCCCCCCCCCCTTTTTTTTTAATTGAAGATCTAAGCTATTTCTAGGTACCCCAGTCCGATACATTTCTAGGTTTGTCATATTCCAAACTCAAGCCTCTGTCTTCTTTCAGGGTGACCCAGGAGCTGTCGTGCTGAGGTACAAAGCAAGGGAAGATCTGGAAATCTCACCCCTCCCTCCACTGCCTCCTACTATTTGCAGTTTCCATTGAAAAATCAGCTGTAAATCTTACTTCTACTCGACTGAGCATTATATGTCCTTTTCTCCCCACTATGGTTCATTTTTAAGGTGTTTCTCTTTGTCATTGGTTTTCAGGCTTTCAACCATTATGTGTCTAGATGTGGCTTTATATTATTTATCATTCTTGGTGCTCGCTGAATGTCTAAATCTGGTGAATGATGTCTTCAATCATTTCTGTAAAGTGTCAGCAATAATTGCTAAGAATTTAGTTACTACTTTGTTTTCTCTCTTTTCCTTTTGAGACTCAAATTATAGGGGAGATCGAATTTTGAACGCAACATGTGTCTCTTACTTTTAACATTTTTTCTGCTAATTCCTCTCCACACCTCAGGCTAGATATTTTCCAGCCACTAAATTCCAGTTTACTATGCTAACTGGATCATCTGTGGGTTTCATTCTATTGCCTGAGTTTACCTAATTTATCTGTCACAGGGTTTTTGCCTTTTCACATTTCTGGAATATTTTGCTGCAAGCCAATTGCAGAGACTCTAAATGATGCTACTTCCACCAAGAAATATTCCTTCAGAGACGGTTGCTTTTTTCCTCTGTAAAGCAGATCTGGAGGGAAAGGGGGGTGAAGGTAGGGACTAAGCAGAGTCAGGGCTGAGGTGCAATCTGGAGAGATTCAATAAACTTCTGATTCATCTTTGTTTCTAGAGTGTGGACTCTCCAAGTTTTTAGGCAGTAGCCTATCGGGTATTTAGTTCCTTGGTCCTTTAAACAAGTGGGAGATTCCTTCTACTCTGTTGTAGCTTAGATCTTCAGCCATAGGGCTACCACATTTCGGCAAACATCTTCAGGGGAAGATTGGCCATGTGTTTGAGGCCCATCACATCTTTAATTTGTAGCTATGCTTCTGTGTACGAGTGAACGTCTGCTGGTTTCTCTCCTTCTGACCAGCAATCTACTGGAGGTTCAACCTTTAGCTGAACCCACACTAGATTTACCTCCTTTCCCACTTTTCTTGCTCTTGTGAACTTGTAACATTTAAATATTGTCTCTCTTCTCAAAATAATGTGTCAGGAGAGAGCTGAGGTGATCATATTTACTGAATAGTTGTAATATTTTCCTGAATCCCACTGAATATAATATTTGGAATCTCTTTAACGTCATATTGTATTCCTTGGACAATTACCATTTCATCTGAAGTAATTAGTTTTGGTTGTTTTATCTGGCCTTTACCACCATGTTTTGGATTGTGGTATCCTCTGTTCTTAGATATTTCCAAATTTCCAAATAAAGGGTGCTTTGTATCCTTTATTTTTTTTTTTTTATTTTTTTTTCAATGTTTATTTATTTTTGGGACAGAGAGAGACAGAGCATGAACGGGGGAGGGGCAGAGAGAGAGGGAGACACAGAATCGGAAACAGGCTCCAGGCTCTGAGCCATCAGCCCAGAGCCCGAGCGGGGCTCGAACTCACGGACCGCGAGATCGTGACCTGGCTGAAGTCGGACGCTTAACCGACTGCGCCACCCAGGCGCCCCTCTTTGTATCCTTTAAAAAAATGTCTTCAAATAGTTTGGTATATATAGATATCTATATATAGATATAGACATAGATATAGATATAGATGATAGAGATATAGATATGATTCCATTCCTAGTATTCATAGACTTTTAACTTTTACATATCTTTATTGTCATTTAAATGCTGTTTTAATGGGTGGAGTATCAGTATCACTGTGTCTCCACCTTCCTGAACCAGAAACTGATGGCTGTACTTTTCAGACTACTTTTGATTTCAATGCTCCTTTATCCAAATGATGATCAAAAATTTCCAGAAAAAAAATGTACGTATTTGGACTTCACTTCATACATACCCATACTTAATTTGTTATTAAGTAGAATGCATCTAATAGTGAATATCTGAGTGGGCAAATTACCTCGGTGCCTTCCAGAAAACACGTAAACGATAACTGAGTATCCTCCAAAATTGAGAAACAGGGTTGAAAGTCAAGAATTAAACTGTACATTAGAGTGGGAGAGAGCCAAAGCATAAGATACTCTTAAAAACTGAGAACAAACTGAGGGCCGATGGGGGGTGGGAGGGAGGGAGGGGAGGGTGGGTGATGGGTATTGAGGAGGGCACCTTTTGGGATGAGCACTGGGTGTTGTATGGAAAGCAATTTGACAATAAATTTCATATATTCAAAAAAAAAAAAAGAATTAAACTGTACAATCAGCCCATTTCAAATGATAACAGAGATCATATCTTGTCAGTTGAAAGAGGCAAGCCCCTAGGCCAGTAAAAACTGATGCAAACTGGTGAAACATCGTGACCTAATAAAAAGGTTACACATAAACTCTAAAAGGTTGGCCATTATGGGGCACCTGGGTAGCTCAGTTGGTTGAGAAACAGATTCTTATTTTCAGCTCGGGTCATGATCCCAGGGTAGTGGGATCAAGTCCCACATCAGGCTCTGCACTGAGCATAGAACCTGCTTGGGACTCTGTCTCTCTCTCTCTGTCTCTGTCTCTCTCAATCTCCTTCTGCCTCTCCCCACCTTCTCTCAAATAAAAATAAAATAAAAATAAAATAAAATAAAATAAAATAAAATAAAATAAAATAAAATGTTAGCTATTCAAGAACAACGAACAGAGAGTTTGATAAACGTATATTAAACAGGGGCAGTGTCCATGACAACTCTACCTACATCACTCTACTGAACTGAATCACAGTCACCGAATAAGTTCAGGATGCCAAATAGTTCATATGCTAAATAATCACCAAACCAGGGGATACCTGGGTGGTTTCAGTCGGTTAAGCGTCCAACTCTTGATTTCAGCTCAGGTCATGATCTCACAGCTCATGAGTTGATCTCCACGTCAGGCTCTGTCCTAACTGTGGAGCCTGCTTGGGATTCTCTCTCCCCCCCCCCCCTCTCTCTCTCTGTCCCTCCCTGCTCGCTCGTTCGCTCTCTCTCTCTCTCTCAAAAACAAATAAATAAATTTAATAAAAAACCTGTACATTAAAAAAAAAAAAAAAAGAATGACCAAATCAGGATTTTCAGTCCAGTCACTGTAGAGAATGGTAGGCCAATGTAACTCATGCGTTTTTTATTTATATTTCTCCCTTGCCATTCATTCTCAGTAAGCCCCTGGGTCACTGGGAGATTCTGCTTCCAGAATACATAATTTCTTACACAAACAAGAAATCCTTTACTTATCTCTGAAACAAAGGGTTCTTCTGGGATGGTGGCTTATCTATTTGTGTCAGCATCTGGGGAGAGGCGCACAAATAAGGAAAATGAAAGCAGGGCAGAGAATCTAAGCATGACCATCATTCAGCAGTCCTGTCAGGTGCTGGGGCCACTTCTGAAATAGAGGTAGAAATGCATTTTATTTTTTTTTAATTTTTTTTTCAACGTTTATTTATTTTTGGGACAGAGAGAGACAGAGCATGAACGGGGGAGGGGCAGAGAGAGAGGGAGACACAGAATCGGAAACAGGCTCCAGGCTCTGAGCCATCAGCCCAGAGCCCGACGCGGGGCTCGAACTCACGGACCACGAGATCGTGACCTGGCTGAAGTCGGACGCCTAACCAACTGCGCCACCCAGGCGCCCCTAGAAATGCATTTTAGATAAATGAAAAGGACCCCTCCGTTTATCTAGCAGCTTACGATTGTCAGGCAGTATTTGCTGTTGGCTCACAGAAACTTCCTGACTTCATTTCGAGAAACTAAAGGATACATACTCCTAAGAAAAATAGTCATGCATCTTCAATTTCGCTTTTGAGGCTGCAAGTGGAGCAGAAATTCAGAAACGCATAGGGAAAGTCGTTAAGGACAAAGCCATGCACGATACAACAGAATGCATTCAACAATCAAGCAGACATACAAACATTTCACTTCGGTGGCAGGGGCAGGTCTTGGCAGGCCAGGTCTAGAGCATCAAGACAAGCCCAAGCAAAATACGCCAACACGCTGAGTGGCACACACACCGTAGTGGGCGCTCTCAGGCCCTCACCCGGCTCTCCCTGCACGACAGTGCACCTGTCACTGGCTGCTGTCAGCTTTGGCTGGTACTGGCTCGCGGATGCCCCCCTCTGCAAACCGCTCTTGGCTGATGAGCGCAACCTCGTTAGAAGACTCATGTGACCGGGGAGCCTGGGTGGCTCAGTCTGTGGAGATTCCGACGTCAGCTCAGGCCGTGATCTCACGGTTCATGAGTTCGAGCCCTACATCGGGCTCTCCGCTGACAGCTCAGAGCCTGCTTCAGATCCTCTGCTCCCTCCCTCTCTGCCTGCTCATGTGCTCGCGTTGCGCTCTCTCTCCCTCTCAAAAATACATAAACATTTACACAGATTTTTTTGAAAAAGAGACGACTGTGACCACCTTCCCCCAGATGCAAAAATCAGTAGCTAATGATGGAAGGACAAGGGGGAACTGAGTATAAATCATCCCCCTTGCCTCAAAGGGGACCAACTGAGATCCTATCTCGTCTCCAGAATTCCCTTGGGATCAGGTTGACACTAGACTCCAGCTGAGAGCAAATTCCTGCCTAATTCCGTTCTCTGCCATCTTCCTCACTCCCCACCTGCCGAGAACACGCCCTCCATACAGCACAAGCCTATGAATCCCCGCCTCCGACTTCCAGGAAACCCAGTCTAACGTCCAGATATAAGTTATAATGATAAATTAACAGTTACACTCCCTGTCTGCCAGCTGTCTATACGAGCATAGTAAGCAGTAGCAATGAGCACAGTGAGGCAGCCTGGCGGCTGGGGATTAAGAGCCTGTCCTCTGGAGCCCAACAGACCCAGATCCAAATCTCAGCTCGGCTACGCACCAGCTGGGCGGTGTTGGTTAAATCGCAGAAACTCTCCAAACACCAACGCCTCCTCCATAAAATATTAAAAACAGTATATAACTTCGGGGTGCCCGGGCGGCTCAGTTGGTGAAGCGTCTGACTCTTGATTTCAGCTCAGGTCACGATCTCACAGTCGTGAGACCGGCCCTGCTTCCGGCTCCGTGCCGGGTGTGGAGCCTGCTTAAGATTCTCTCTCTCCCTTTCTCTCTGACCCTCTCCCACTCTCTCGCTCTTTCTCAAGAAAAAAAAAAAAAAAAGGAAAAGAAAAAATCATGTAACTTCAACCTTAGTGACGTTGAGAGGCTCCCGTTGAGACAATGCATGTGGAGGGCTGAGCACAGAGTTAGAGTGAGGGCCTGCTTTTGCCACAATGACAGAAGAGAAAGTGAGTCGAAGGATGGTGCACGTTAGGATTTTAATGCTGAACGGGCCTGCAGGGACAGTCCGGTCCACTCCTCCTCCAGCTCTCCTCTCCACAAGGCACCGTGGAGAAACGGAGGTCTGAGGAAGTTGTGTGGTTTATTCAAAGTACCCTTGCTTTGTTTTTTACAGAGACGTTAGAAGCGTGAACAAATCTGTGTGTGTGAGAGAGAAAATGAGAATGACGTGGGTTGGGGGTGGTGGTGGACGGAGAACAGGGAACAGCAGGGGCACCCCTAGCGGCTAGGCCCGTGTTTCCCAGCACCCTCTGGGTGAAAATGCCAACACCTGCCAAGGTCTGAATGCCCCAGTTCTCTGCCTCTTCCTGGGCATGCGAACCACACGTTCTGCCCCCTTGCAGTTGACTGAGGCCAGGTGACTGAGTGATGGCCGCTGGCATCTGGGCAGAGGGGAGGTGTGCCACTTCTGGGCATGGCCCGTAGGATCTCCTTTGCGGGATTTTCCATTCTCCGTTCTATGCCGCCCCTGGAAATGTGGGTCGGAGATTGGGGCACATAAGGCAGAAATCCTGGGCTCCGGGCTCCCGCCGCCCCTACGGTGCACTGTAGCGCAAGTGATGAGGCTCCGTGTGTGTGTCCAGCCCCTAAGGACACGGGGCTGTTTGTCGACAGCAGTCAGCTCACCTTCACCGATACTCTGAACCTAGAACACCTAAGTCATCCTTATGAAATATGCATAAACGACTATAAATCCTCCGGGAAGTTATGAGAAAGGGAAAGTAAATGGGTAGATAAAACAGCACTCGACAGGGAGCGTTCACCAAGAGGGTGGCTGCAGGAGTTCACAATTTAAGGACAAAGGTGACCAAATTCTTCGGTTTCCGACCAGGAAGACCTAGACTAGCAGACCGACTTAGGTCAAGGTCTGCTGGGACCATGAGACATTGCACGTGGACTCCAATTAGAACACATCCACCAGATACTGTCTGAAAAACTCAAAACACAAAACAGAAACAAAAATTTTCACTGCCTCGTATTGCGTTCACTCATTCATTCAGGAAATAACACATCGAAAACTTCTTATGTACGAGGTGACAGAACAAACCCTTTCTAAAAGGGTCACTTAATAAATATTTTAGGCTTTTCAGGCAGGGCAGTCTCTGTGACAACCGGTCAACCCTGCTATGCGGCAGAAATAGACCGCATCTAAGAGACACTGGTGTGTGCGTGTTCCAGTAAACTCCGTGAAGTAGAATCCCAGGTTGGCGGTATGCACATGAACGGGCGTGGCCATGTTCCAAGGAAACTTTAACTATGAACCACAAGGGCTGCTTTGCACACCCCTGAAAGGCTTTAGTAACACTGATCTCTATGAGTCCTTCCACTTCTACAGTAGGATGATTTTAGGAACACGTTTGATAAAGAAAGGAAAAATAAAGTTTAGAAACCTGATTTCTGACGACTGCAGTAGGGACTGGTTTCTAACTGTCCAATATAAATATAAAATTTGATTGAAAAAAAATCAGTCAATATGAATATCTCCTTTGAATAGTTATTCTAAATTATTAAGTAATACGTCATTCTTACACAGAATCCCAAACAGGCTCCAGGCTCCTAGCTGTCAGCACAGAGCCCGACGTGGGGCTTGAACCCACAAAGTGTGAGATGATGACCTGAGCTGAAGTCAGATGCTTAACCAACTGAGCCACCCAGGAGCCCCAGCTGACCGAATTTATTTTTAAATTTAATCGCATATTGACAAAAGGAAACAATTTAAACTCCAGAATTCCAGCAGCTTCTTTTAGAAATGGCCACCAAGTTTTCATACATGTGTTTGGTTCAACATATGAAGAACTCTAAAGAGAAAACTTCCTTCAGCACATCAGAGATCTTACAGATTCAATCAAGTGATCTTAACATCACAGACTAGAAAAGCAGCTTCTTCAAAGTATATGGGAGTGAGACAGCAGTTACCCAACACAGGGTTTCAACCTTGGCGCCATTAGAACTCAGAGTCACCGTGGTCTTTGTGGAGTGGGGACAGCCCACCCTACGCATTACGGGATGTTGAGCACAATTCCCTGCTTCCACCCACAGGTGTGTCTCACCGTTCCCATCAGAGGTGAAAGCCAGAGGTTCTCAGCAGGTTCAGCAGCCCCCAGTCGAGAAACACTGGTTTAGATAATGTCAGGTTGAAAGTCAGTTCCCCAAACTTAAAGATCCAGGAAACAAAGTCAACATCTATGCTAACTTCCAACAGCAATCTCTACCAATATTGACCAGGTAGTCACACACTTAATGGTTTTTAACTAACAACTCACGGAGAGGCAGGTGGCAAATTGGAGCACAGATTTCGATTTTTCTGCTTATTCCAGCAGTTGTGAGTGAGAAACGGGCTGTGAATTCCTTTCCCTCGGTAACAAAACAATATGAAAATGGATTTGGAGCAATTCCCTCAAAGAATATTAGAGAGATGGGGAGCCTAAATGAGCTGCAGTCCTTTGTGCTCTTGGGATGCTGTTCAAGGAGTGTCCACCTCGGGCCATCCCAGGCATCACCCCAGAGGGGCAAATGTTGTCAGTTAGCCTTGAGGCCAGCTGCGTTTCTGAATTTCTCAAAAACCTTCTTTGTTCTTAAAAAATAACTGCTGTGATCAAAGCAAGAAGGAAGGCGATCTGAAGAGCTGAATCTGGCTATCGTGACAAGATGTGCGAAACACAACAGTGAGCAGCCACGTCTTCGATCACCAAGCCTGACTGGCTTTCAAGATGTCATGGCTAAACCGTAGCACTCGGGGGCCACAGGGAAACTGATCACAGCCTCTGAGTGGAAAGATGCTTTCTGAATGATATCACATCGATGTCTGGTTCTCTCGACATTGATGAAAACCAGGTTTTCTTTCCTTAAATTAAAAGCAACTCTCGGTCTTGCACTTTAATACAGAAGGTATGCCTGTTTGAAAACGGTAACACATATTCTGAGTACAGGCCGTTTACCTCGTGGTGCACCTATATATGCATATTTCTGTGGTGATGCCAAGGCATTTTCCCCAAGCAGATAATGTTCATCCAGGGTAACAGAGAAAATGTGTCCGACCCAATCCTGGATCAAACCTTCACTGCTTTAGAAACCTCACCAGTGGTGTCTCGCCCCAACTAGAGAGGCAAAGGGAAAGACTGCTTTGAATCAAGGTTCTGTCCAGCTTCCAGACTGCTTTCAGCATCTGGCTTATCAGGCAATCTGACCTTGCTGTGAGTTTTCCCATTCTGAGGCCACCCGACCGAACTCCATTTTCCTCCCCAGCGGATCTCGGCACCGTTTCACGAGCCAAGTCACAAGGCATGGCTACGTCCGGATGGACGGTGTGCTGACTCCTGTGTGTAATGCCAGCAGCCTGTGTCTGGTCCTCCCTTCGCTGCTCAGGGGGAAACAAGACCTGCCCCCCCACTTCTCCTCTCACCAAACACCATAAATGGGGATCACCAGTGGGGGGACCACCTTGATCTGAGGAAGCGGGGACGGGGAGGGTGCCCGGAGAGGTGTTCACTGTGCCCCTGTTATGGCCGGGGGCTGGGCTGGCTCCTCTGTGTACAGCAGGACGTTGAATTCAGGGATCATTCGTGGGAGACGGTCTCTAGAATTCTGTAACAACCAGCCAACAGAAGGAGAAAAAGGAATACCATCCAGCATCTTCTGTCTTGTTACTGATCCTAAAACACGATCGAGGCACGGAGACGAATTCGGGGCAGAGGAAGAGTACAGAGCATTACTGAGCAGACAGGTGGCTGGCGGGTCAGAAAGGAGTGGAACGGAGTCGGCAGTCACCTGTATTGTCCTAGAAGTATGCTTTGGGCTGAGAGGGCACACACGTGTGTTTCTGGATGCCTCTTTCAGCAAGCGTCTCTCATGGCTCTAGTTTCTGGGTTGTGTTCCTTTCCTTCTCTTGAATTGAGGGACGAAAATACGAAGCTTACCTCCACCCCCTAATGCAGAGTTCAAAAAAGTTAAAGAGTGAACATATTACTCGAGACCAAGGCATTAAAACAGACATTTGTCTCGTGTCTACCACCTGCGGGTAATCTAATCTGATGACCCAACACCAAGGAGACAGAAATAGAACATTCCTCGTGACACACAGAGTCAATTTGCATGTGATTCAATGGGTGCTCCTCAGAAACTGAGGCTGTGAGGCTACAAAATGAATCAGAGGGTCACCTGCCCAAAGTGGCTCAGGATGAGTCACAAAGACAGTGTGTCTACCGGGGGACTCAGGATCGGAAGTCTTTTTCTAGATTAAGAAGAGCATGGGGCGAAAGAGAGGACAGCAAAACTAAATGTTTGCTCAATGCTAGGAAAGAACCTCCAGGTGATGGGTTAGAAAGCTATAAGCAGCGTGACACTGACAGACAAGGTGGAGGCACCCCACGGCGATGGAGAGAGACAGGATCAACGCAGGCAGCCACCAGAGGTGGACCCTGACGTCGTGCAGAGAGGGGCAAGATCAAACGAAGCCTTGTCCGGTGTGAAATAAGGGCTCTCGATGATTCTCAATACCGATGATCTCCACTCTGTGGCAAACTGTATTCCCCCTCGCCTCAGCTTCCCCACCTTCCATGTTGAAACAATCACTTGTTATCTTTAGTGAGAGACGGAAGGAGGCAATTATTAGCCTGAAATGTTCAAATTAATCCAGCCGATCCTAGTAGAAACTAATATTTCTACGACATAGCTGAAGGCTTCCGAGTCATAAATGCCTCTGTACGCATTCTCTGCAAATGGAACATCCAACGGGGTAGCACTTGCCCTGCTGCTCTTGAACTCGTGCTCTCTATGTAAAATACCCATGAGATTTTACAGATTTAATCTTAAAAATGTAATATCTCACTGATTTCTTGAAATGAGTACGTATTGAAATAATATTTTTGATAGGAGTCAAGACAAACGTACTATTAAAAATGATTCCCATTTCTTTGTACTTGTTTCAAAATGACTGACCACCAGTTTCAACAAACTACCCGTGAGGCTCACATTATGTTTCTACTGGACGGTGCTGATTATACCACCAATATAGCCCTTTCTTTAGCTGTACACCTCTCTTTTTGGTCACCCTGGGAAATAGTCATTTAAATGACAAGAAATTAGTCATAGAAATCAAGAAGACAACTTTACTGAAGACATGTAAGAAAGAACAGTCTGCCAGCTTCATCACTCTCCATACAGAGTACACAGGAGGCTACTGAGCAGCACAACCACCACAAAATGTGCATCTTGGACTGTTTTGCACCAACGGCAGAGTGATGCCTGACAGCTGGCACCAGGGCTGTGTCATCAAAGCCACCACTCAGAAAGCCACTGACTTCTTGCCGGGTCCCATGTCAGTAAACTGTGCGCTCTCTCACCAAGGGGTCATGCTGATGGGTTTTCAACCAACAACCTCAACTTGAGTTCCACCAGGAGGCCGTCGCGATGACAGGAAACCATGATGGGAAAAGCAACTTGGTTCCCTCGCCCCCACAGCAACGTCACACACAGCGTCAATGGCAAATGCATCTGTTTATTCCGAAATAGCTAAATTTGCAAGAAAAACACACTGGGCTCTGATAAACCCTTCACCGAAATTCCTGGGTTTGCCCATTAATTATTTTACCACATTTGCTTTATCACTCTTTCTGCATGCGTGTATTGTAATTTTTAAATGATTTCAGAAATGGGGCGCCTGGGTGGCTCAGTCGGTTGAGCGTCCGACTTCAGCTCAGGTCACGATCTCGCGGTCCGTGAGTTCGAGCCCTGCGTCGGGCTCTGGGCTGATGGCTCAGAGCCTGGAGCCTGCTTCCGATTCTGTGTCTCTCTCTCTCTCTCTCTCTCTCTCTGCCCCTCCCCCGTTCATGCTCTGTCTCTCTCTGTCTCAAAAATAAATAAATGTTAAAAAAAATAAATGATTTCAGAAGTTAGAAAAATGATACCCTTTACTCCTCCTTATCTCAGGTTTGTCCAGAGAACGAGGTCATTCTCCTACATAATCACACTACAGTTATCAAAATCAGAAAATTACCATCAATACATTTCTGCTGTCTATTCTGAAGACGTTAAAATGTTGCCAGTTGTCCCAATGGTGCCCTTTATAGAAGCAAGAAAAAACATTTTCTTCTCTTCCAAGATAGAAGTTGGATTGAGTGTTTCGTTTGACTGCCATGCCATTTTTTCTCCTTGATGATGGACTAGCCCTTCATTCTTTACGTGCCCTTCATGACCTGGTGATTTTTGAAGAGTAGAGGCCAGTTTTTATAGAATGCCCCTCAGTTTTGGTTTGTGTTCTGGTTCCTCCTGATAAAACTGGTTGGAATAACGAGCATACCTTGCTGTGTCCTTCTCCATGCACTGAATCAGGACACGTTGACTAAGTTCTTCGTCCCATTACTTGGTTATGGTGAGAATGGCTGGGTTTCTTCACCATCAAGTCATAATTTTCCTCTTATAATTAATAAATATCACATAGGTAACTACTTGGAGACTTTATAAATATCTTGGCCATCATCAAAGTCTCAGCCATAAATTTTAGCAGCCGTTGATCATTTTTGCCTGAATCAATTTTTAGTGTGATGGTAACCAAATGATGTCTTAATTAAATCATGCCTTCAATATCTGGCAGTTGGCATTTGACAGTAAGGAAGAATGGCCCCTCCTTCTGCCTCATTTGTTTATTCATTCATTTCATTTCTGATGTTGGTATATTCTCGTTGATTCTTATTCACCGTGTTATAATCTGATACCATCATTATTTAATAATCCATTGTCCCAGATTTCTTCAGTGAGCCCAACGTTCAGTTAGCACCTAGGTCCTTTGGACCTGCCCTCATCATTCTCTGAATATGTCCTGAATTCTGGAAACAACAAGACCTTCTAGGCTTCTCTGAGACTTTTGCCGCCCAGACCCTGGAACCAGCTACTTCTCCAAGAAACTTTAGTTCATTTTAGTGTGTGGTTAAATTTAGAAACCAAGAACTGTATATTAAATGTGCTCATTGCTACTACGATGACACTCCTTCCAGAACCTTCCAGCCAACAAAACTAGGAAACAAGGAAATGAGAGAGTACGTACATGTAAACAAATATGTGCACACACATCTACACACACTTTTTCCCACACACACATACACAATGCAGCAGACCGTCTATTACACCATGAGAGTCAAAATGAGCATAATATATAGTTCCCACCTATTGAAAGATCTATATTTTTATAAAAGATTCTTCAAAATCAGAGTTTGAAAACGGTATTTTAGTTACACTGCTGATCATTCTGATTTCTTCTTAATACATTCAAGATTTTCCCAACAAATCAACTCATACAAGGACTTATACACTAAAGAAAAGCAAAACAAAACAAAAGACGTATATGCTAAACTACAGTGGCAAGATCACTCATTGTCTGGTGTGATGAAATGAGTACAATACTAAGTCATCATTTAGCATCATCACTTTTAAAAACAAACACAATTAACATTTGTTGACAAATTTCTATGGCTTCTTCCTTCTGCACATTTTACTCTATTTAATTTTAGCAGTGACAGCATGGGGAGATCGTGCCTTGTGGCCGTTTCACAGATGAGGAAACCCACAGCTGCTGGGAGGAAGGGAGCTATATCACAAACCCAGGTCTATCGTCTTCAAAGCCCTTGCGTTTTTACCAAAATTAGCTTTGCTTGTGGGATTGGCTTATTTTGAAGCCCTGGTGAATGAAAGATAGGTCGAATATTAAACCCTAGCTGGGGTGCCTGGCTGGCTAGGTCAGTAGAGCATGCAACTTCCGATGTTGGGGTTGTGAGTTTGAGCCCCACACTGGGCGTGGAGCCTACTTAAAAAAAAAAAAAAAAAAACACCCTAGCTCCAAAGTTTCCTGGATGTTCACAAATCCCAGCATTACATGCAGAAGAAATTAACACAAACTCATCTCCAACTACTTCTTAGGGCTCTAGTACAGGAGGGTGACATTACAATTGAAGACCTTTTCCCAAGCTACACATGGCCCAGGAGTAGTTCTAGCACGTTCCATGGGGAGTTCCAGATAGTCGGTGAGAGAGATAGTCATGTCCTAACTCTCCCCTTGTCCAAGGAGGCCATGGTTGCCAGACCCTTCTAAAAGCCTGGAGGGCAACAGTGGGCCTTCGTGATTCACATCTGCCTCTAAAATAAATACTCTACTCAGGCAGAAGGATCTGTGTCCTTGTTCAAACTGTAAAAACAGAAGTACGTAAAGTGCATTTGTATCTATCGCCACTTACACTTTTCTATATATACTCATATTTATTTAATTATAAAAGGTAAAGAGGAAACAAAGATGTTTTCCTAAGGGAACTGACTTTTCCAAAACTATGATGGCTGAATGCAGCAAAATAAATAATCAATGGCCATTCTAACTGGGGGTGGGGGCGGAGTGGGTAAGGGCTCTCCCAGACATTGACGGGATGTCCTCTGAATTGTCTATCATGTGGTGAAGACTAAATCAGGACGATGCCCATGATGGGAAGGGAGGATGCACAGTAGGAAAAAAGGGCCAATCGGGAATTAAGGCAGGTGACGACTCATATCAGATAGGGTCTGGCAGCCTGACTCGCTGAGGAAGCGAATCTCTGCTCTGGCATGATTAATACCTTTACACACATCTGTCTTCATTCTCTCAAACAGTAAGCTCATTGGGATGGAAAATGAAAGCTTGAGAAAGATAAATCGCACCTACCTGGATCAGAGACAAATCCTCAAGCTGTAACCTGAAGAGGTAGTTTCTACAAAACACAAAAGGAGAGGAGTTTTAATTTTAATAGATTCAAAATATTACAGGTCATCAAAATTATGAGAACAAGGCAAAACAAAGCAACGATTTGGGGCTTTCCAAGAATGCGTGTAGCACAGTTGTCCTCACACCTCAGAATTCAGAGAGGCATTCAGTATGTCAGCAGGTTTGAGATTGGCACATTTGAGATTGGCAAGAGAGTTAAGGAATAAGGTGCATGTGTGTGTGTGTGTGTGTGTGTGTGTGTGTGTGTGTGTGACTACAGTGAATCTCAGTTATTAATGGACTCTCTTGATCCATGTGGAATGGACCAAAGGACACAGGCAGTCGATTCTGAAATTGAGTTTAAGTAAGAGAATACAAACCCATTCTATGAGTCTTCATTCTTATGGATCACCTACATTCACCATGATTTATAGTTACAACACATCCTGCTTTGGAATTCAACCACAGTCTGAGTATTACAGTGTTCTGTCTTGCTGGATGCATTTGGTGTGTACAAGTTTAGAAGCATCAACTCGTCGGTCCACAATCAAGGGTGTGAAAGAGTCCCCTCTGGCTGCCCAAGTGTGAGGCAAGAAATCAGAGAAAAGGAAAGGATCTGTCTTGACAATGAAGGGGAAGAACAATGAAATATGCGGTGGCGATCAGCACAGCGGGGGGGCAGAACACAAACATCAGCCACATTAGGCTTTGGACTCTACTGCTGTAGGTTTAGAAACAAATTGGCCTCCTCCTGCGAGTTGCTTTGGCCTCTGACTCAAATCATGAATGCCCCCTTAATGAGGAGCTGGTGCAGGGAGAGCCACGCTCCAGGGACTATGGAGGAGAAAGTTAGCCCCGGTGTAAACAGTAATGGCAGGAGACCTGGCACCCAACAGACAGACCCTACGAAGGCACGAGTGCGGGACAGGTCTCTAAGAAGCTACTGTTTTGGGGAGCCTGAGTGGCTCGGTCCGTTGAGCCTCTGACTTGATTTCAGCTCAAGTCATGATCCCAGGGTCCTGGGATGGAGCCCCATGTCTGGCTCGATGCTGAGCATGGCGCCTGCTTAAGATCTCCCTCTCTCTCCTCTTCCCCTCTCCCCTGCTCTCACTCTCTCTTTATATATATATATAAAATTTAAAAAAGAAGCTATCATTTTACATAACGGGCTGGCCCGACCAAGGTTATTTCCATGGAACTAAGAGATTAACAGGTTTCTCAACACCAGCAAGAAACTCAAGTAGATTATTTTCACTATTTGGAGAGATGGGTAGATGTCTGAGGTGGACACATGCTGTCCTAGTGGAAGTGGTAAGTGACGGCCAAGGCAGGAAAATGGGCATGACCTTGAGAGGACCAAGAAGCATCCCTACTGAGCGGCCAGACATGGGAAGACAAAGCCAATAGAGAGGCTGAGGGCTAGTAGCCTGTGTGTGCACACCGTTTGGAACAAGCAAAAGGATGAGCTCACTGGTAGAGCTGTCTCCGGCGTCCCCAGCATCGCCCCTTGGTCACTCTGCCGTCTTGGAGTCTGCCCCCCACCGCCATCTTGCACGGCGCCACTGCCATCTTGCACAGCGTGGAAGTTGCCTCCTCCAAACCACTTAAGTGGTCTCTTCACCACACCCTTTCCAACATCCAATTTAACCTATGAAATAATGCCAGAGAAGCTCCCAGAAAACACTGCGTGGCCCAGGCCACCTCCGCCACAAGGCCATTTGGGGAACACTTGCCCTCTCTTTTATGGCAGATGGATCAGAGCCCTCCGCGCAGACCCAGATTAAGGATGACTTTGACAAGGCAGTGCGACAACAGGTCTATTTTTATTTAGTCGGGCAGCATGCGGAGGCCAGGTTTCCACCAGAAACATCTCCCTGCAGGGGGAGGAACGGGAGCCCAGCGCGCGCGGAAGAGGGCAGTTGAGCTGCTGAGGAAACACCACTGGAGGCTGCTAGCATTTGAAGATTTGCCATCCTCCACCCGATGTGACACAGAGGCCGGCGTGACTCCTCCCAGGGAAGTTAGCAATCTAGACACACGCACAGATCAGTTTTCCAGATGAGAGGCTTACAAGTGGCACCACCAGCCATTACTGGCCACTCATCGCCTTCATGGGCACGATGGCTCCCTACCCTCACCCCCGCCTCCTAATTGGCTTCCTGCCTGCAGGATGCTGCCGGCCATCACCGCGCAGTGACCACGGGAGCCAGAAGGATACTTGTGCGAAAGCCAAAGCTGTGCCAGGACACAACCTTGTGAGGGAAGCTTAAGCACCCCATGCCTGGGTGCTCTCATCTGGAAAATGGGGCCCATACTCCTACCTCCGCCCTGCGGCTGTAGCGAGGGTTACCTCCAAGGAAAGCATTGAGGATGGCTCCTGATCGATTGCAAGCAGTCGATCAATCGTGGCCACACGCAGACAGTTTATGGAAAATACTGACATTTCCAGACCCATTGCAATTCTCAGCAGATTCCCCATTGCACAGGAAAGGAACGAGAGCCGCTCTCCAGCCATTTCCGGTTTCCGGCGGAAGCCAGCCTGACTGTGAGTTCAGGTGCGTGGGGGCATTGTCTGCAGGGACAGTACAGCACTATTGGGTTTTCAGATTTATAGCGTCGTGGTTCTGGGACCCAGTCACCACATTCTTCCACTCACTAGCTCTTTTAAGAAAGACTTTTTCTGTAAATATTTCCAGTAAAAGAAATTGTTCATATTTTTAGTCAATTAATTACCTAAGGGGTCTGATGAAGTTGAAAGGCCACCTCTGTCTCAAGCCTCTCATAAACCCACCCCCATCTCCCTCCCTCCCTCCCTCTCTCTCTCTCTCTCTCTCTCTCACCCACCCACACACACATACACACCCACATCTAAATCTGGGAACTTTCTAGAAAGGCACTTCTCATACACAACGAGCTGGAAGTGCCTTCACACCACTGAGGAAAGAAGATGGTGGTGTCCACCATGCTCCGTAGAGCTCCGGGGAGGACAACTGGAGAGAAAAGTTCAAAGTCCTCCATTTTGGGTCGGAGGACATACAGAGAATATTCTTGGAAACCCCTCAGTGCCCTTTTCAGGTGCTGTCCGCGAGGGAAGGGTTATAGCATGAATGTTTGGATCTCCCCCAAATTCTTATGTTGAAACCCTAACCCCCAAAGGGGATGGTGTTAGGAGGCAAAGCTTTGGGGAGGTGATTAGGTCATGAGGATGGCCGCCCTCGTACAAGAAGCTCCAGAAATGCTTCACCTCTTCGACCGTGTGAGGACACAGGGAGACAGTGGCCAATCTGTAACCCAGAACCCAGCCATGCTCCCTGACCTTGGACTTCCATCCTCTAGAACCAGGAGATATAAATCTCTGCTGTTTATAAGCCACCCAAGTCTGTAGAGTTCTGTTCTAGTGGCCCCAACAGACCAAGACAGGAAGACACGGACTTATGATAAGAAACATGCCACGTTCTCGGGCCACATCTCCCCAAGCAAAAACTTAACTCTGCTGAGGATCCTTTTTCTGCCTGGCACGTCCCAGTACACAAAGGTGCCCCTCCCCGCCCCACCATTGCTAGTGAACTTCAACCCTGTACTTTTACTCCCCTGAATACCTGAGAGCTGTGGTGCCCTCACAACCATTTCATCAGCGATAAATCAGGGTGCTGGAGACATTCAACAGGTGAACAGAGAGGAAGGGGACAGAGAAAGAGCCACAGTGCTCAGGCTACCCATGCCAGCACCCCAGGGAAGAGAAGAATCAAAGGAGACTGAAACGTTTCCTTTGGTATGTTCTAGGTTACAAGATGCAAACTGGTGATTTTTAAAACCATCCGCTGTTTTTTTTTTTTAACCTAAAAAAAAACCCCAAAGAACAGAGGATCCAAGAATTCTAAAGCTGAGCCATCCTTAGAGTGTATCTACCTTTAATCTGTCCGTGAGGAAACTTCTGCAAATAAAGAGGCGCAGGGTGATTTATTCAAGACTGTTAGGATCAGATAAAGTCCCAACATTAGAATCAGAACCTCTCAGACCATGCTGTCCCTTGGCGCCTGTGCCACACGGCTTCACCAATCAGTCATCCCATGTCACTTTCCAAGTTTCATGGGCACACCCCCCCAACACACGCACATATACAGAAACACACAGTAATAGTTCTTAGAGTACAACTATTTTATGTCTTCATTGTTCATTCGCAGGCACATTTACGTATCATTTTGAGACCATTCTGGTCTTAACACTACTAATGGCTGTCTTTTGATTCTAGGTAATTGATTCTCACCCCTGGAACTCACTTCTGACTGTGACATATGTCTCCCCATTAAGTAAACATGTCAACCCTACTGGTCTGGCTCATTAAATGGTGTCTCCTTTCTCCCTCCTTATTTCTCACAGTTTTTTTTCCTGAAACTGCCTGCCCATACTTTTTTTTTTTTAACTTTTTTTTTTTAATTTTTTTTTAACGTTTTATTTATTTTTGAGACAGAGAGAGACAGAGCATGAACGGGGGAGGGTCAGAGAGAGAGGGAGACACAGAATCTGAAACAGTCTCCAGGCTCTGAGCCATCAGCCCAGAGCCTGACGCGGGGCTCGAACTCACAGACCACGAGATCATGACCTGAGCTGAAGTCGGCCGCTTAACCGACTGAGCCACCCAGGCGCCCCTTTTTTTAACTTTTTTAATGTTTATTCATTTTTGAGAGACACAGCATGAGTAGGAGAGGGGCAGAGAGGGAGGGAGACACAGCATCCGAAGCAGGCTCCAGGCTCCGAGCTGTCAGCCCAGAGCCCAATGCGGGGCTCAAACCCACGAGCCATGAGATCGTGACCTGAGCTGAAGTCGGATGCTTAACCGACTGAGCCACCCAGGCACCCCTGCCCATACTTAAGAGTGCCCATGTTTCTTCATTTATAACAGGAGAGAGCTAAACTACACCATCTGTCAGTATTTTTAAGTAACACAAATCCCTAAAAGACTGTAACCCTTTTCAGATATGAAATGGCCAAGGGAGTTGAATGAATTTGTGACCAATCGAATAAAAGACTTGTCGCCCTGATGTATTTCAACAAATTCCTGAGAAATACTTTTTTGAGTGTTTTTTATTTTTTTGCAACCAAGTACCATATTGCAAAATAATTTTAAATAAAAACTCAGCATGTAAAAGAGGAAGGATAGTTCTTCATTAATGAAAATTCATCCAACAAAGTACTCACACATAATATTTGTTCATCATAGTTGATTAAAGTGACTTAAAATTTTTGAAACTAGAATTACGGGAAATATGTATTGATAACCTTGTACAACCTTTGTGGCGGTTGGTCGGTTACATTTTTGTTGTTACTTTTCGTTTGATTTCGGAGACAAAGAATTGGTAAGGGCTTACAAATATTTGTTGAATGATTGTGATCTACACAAAATCCAGGTAGGCAACTTAATGGCTTCTTGGACCTTTCCATATTAGAAATATATAATATGACACATCTCAGTATTCACTTTCTCTATCATGATTTTCAACGATTTTAAAAATGTTTTTAAGAAATGAAATATAAATGAAACATTTGTGGAATTTCCCAATCACCTCCCTGGAACTTGAGAATCTGACAAAACACAGTGTGGAGTCTACTATTCTCAAATGCCTTTCCTCAAACTATTCGGCCCCAAGTATAGCTTGAGGTCCATTTTTGCTACTGGACAAATTCCAACACAGCTAGCAACAAGAGGGACCCGAAATCTCCCAAGACAGCTTGATCCATCACAGTTTGGGTCAGCGACCTACGAAGCTAAAGATTACAAAAAGAAAGAAAATCTTCTAAAGGGAATAAAAAATTGATATTCCCAGATGTTGGGCCACTCACACACTAAAGCAAGATCTATGGTCCTCTGTAAGTGGCTGTTCTCCGGGGCATTCCAGAAGGGGCAACCACTTTATCTTGCACTCGTGAGCACACCGAGGAGGGAAAACAATATATGTGAGGTTCACGAGAAAGGCTACCAACCTTTCCAACATGAAGGGGTGATGATTCTGGCATCCAGCCAACAGGGAATGCTAACCAAATGTTTCATATCGGGTCAGTTTCTCTAGGAGGGCAAAGCTCTGAGCAACCCAAAGCATTTAAGTGGTCTCATTCATCATCATAACACCCTGGGAGATGTAAATAGGTAGTAATAAGGAATATCACCATTCTACAGGGACAAAGGCAGTGGTGCAACAGGTTAAGGGATTAGAATTTTTTAGAATGCATCAGTGGTACAGCTTAGGAGAACTAGTCTGTATTTCCATTCCCCACCCCCTCATTCCAGAAGTACCAAGCAAGAGTTTACCACGCTGGAAAGGTTCAGTTTTACGATGATAGTAAATGAAAGTATGCGTTTTTCTTCCCTTGGTATGGATCTCCTTTTTTTTTTTTTTTTTTTTTCAAATGTCTTGGAATAAAATTTGACATTGCTCATTCACATGTAATAACCGTATTACTTTTAGGAGTAATAATGTATGAGGGATACATAGATCCAACAGACTGAATAATTCAAATCACAAAGCCATTAAATTTGGCAGACACAACTTGACAGTTTCCCCACTAGACATCTGAACGCGTTTTCTCCCTCCTCACTGGAGTTGATTTCTTATTGATTGTAGGATTGCATAACCCATTCCCGCGTCCTATCATATCCCCCAGTGGCCTATTAGCAACAAATCACTAAGCACAACAACATATCCTCTGAGGGAGCAGTGCCGGCCGTAATAGACGAAGTTCATTTGTGTCTTCATGTAAAGTAATAAAATTCAGCCAGCATTAAAGAAAAGGTTGAGCCATCATGAGCATATTAACTAAATGACTCATTTTATCTAGAGACACTATAAAACTTAACTCTGACCTCCATTAATTATGAAAGACACAGGTGTTTTAAAATGACATTCTCTTAGAATAACTCAATTGGTCTCTGATGAATATAGCTATAAAATCAAAGAAGAAAACTCCAGGTTCTTATTGAACACGGAAGTTAGAGGCTTGCTCATAACGGAGGAGGAGAAGGCCAAATAATTAAGACAGACAGTACGCATTTGGCACGAAAAGAAAATGGAGACAGAACAGCAAGCTAATCTATCAAATGTGTTTTGAACAATGGGGGTAGCGACTTCTCTTTCTGTTTAATAGAAGTTCAGACCGTGGTCGATCATGAAACCATCTGAACACAAAACACACGCTGTAGAGCAACTATCACCATTTGAGTAAATCTGAGAGCTGACGTCAACTGAAAGGCCAGTCTCACCTGTACCTGGGCCAGCTTCTTCCTACCCGATTTCTCTTTGCTGCAGGACTCCCCCGTCATCAATAGGCGACTGCGCAGAGCTTGAAATAGCCACGCCCTCCATCACACCCACATTTTCCACTGCACTGACAGATTTGAATATTAAAATGTAAGTTTCTGATTTTGAAACTAAGGAAAAGTAACACCTGTATCCTTTAAGGCACAAGATGTTTCTATAAAAAATTATTTTAATGATCTGAATGTCAATATTTAATGTATCAATCATATCAGTAACGTCAAAGCATCTGAAGATTTAATTTCATCCTGGAACCAATTCTGTAATTGCTGTCCCAGAGATTTTCATGATGCTGGTTGACTCCAAACAGATTCCAGGAGCCTTTGATTTTTCTGCGGTTATAACCATTCCAACCATATCTCTTTCATATGTTTTATCCACAAGTTTTGGGGCATTTAATTAATTTTTTGAATTACCAAACTATTGCAAATAGATAACAACTATTTAGTTGGATCACATTTAGATCACAGTTTGCGAATAATACAGTCATGCTTATAAGCTACCTCTTCAGTCAAAATCTTTGCTACCCTCCTCTAAAATCATGACTATATGTACTTTGGGCTATAAAAATTTTAAGATAATTTTGATTTTATTATTGTTGATGTTACCATATGCGTCCAGTATAAACTCCCCCAAAATTGTATCGGCTTCTATTATCCCATTCCTTATCCCCAAAAAGTTACTTCAAACCTTTCGAAAGTCTTGGTTATTAAAAATGTTCCAAAAGAACACATCAGAACCAGGAATAAATCATTTTAATAGCACTCTTGTATGTTTAGACACCAAGATTGAAAGGCACAGAAATAGATGGAGAGCTTCTTGTTTTTTGCGAGTAAAATAAAGTCACAAAGATGGATTCTGAGTGGGGTGCAGTGATTAAGACCAACGCTGTTAGCAAACTGCAGCGATATAAAACCAGAAAAACCTTTTCCCATAAGCACATCTAGGGTCATAGTTATTAGTCAATATTGTTAATAATCACACCGATAATTTCAATTTTATTATGCTCTAAATATTACTTGCTTTGAGGCACCTGGGTGGCTCAGTTGGTTAAGCGGCCGACTTCAGCTCAGGTCACGATCTCGCGGTCCATGAGTTCGAGCCCCGCGTCAGGCTCTGGGCTGATGGCTCAGAGCCTGCAGCCTGCTTCCGATTCTGTGTCTCCCTCTCTCTCTGCCCCTCCCCCGTTCATGCTCTGTCTCTCTCTGTCTCAAAAATAAATAAAACGTTAAAAAAAAATTTTTTTTAAATAAATAAATAAATAAATAAATAAATAAATAAATAAATAAATATTACTTGCTTTGAGGATTACAGACGATGACTTTTACTGCTCCAGATTTAACTCACAACTCCTGCTTCTGTGGGTCCGCTGGGTATTTGACTTGTTCCCTCCTATTTTTCAGTTAATAGAGATCATATTTCATTTGAAAAAATACCAAGTGACCTATCGTAGGATTCCTTTAACCCTGTTTTCTTAGGAATGTCCACTCCTCAAGTGATCTCCATATACAATTCTTTTTCTGGGTTAGCTTCAGAGTTAGCAAAAGCCGAGCTGTTTTGTGTTTGTTTCAGTTTTGTTTTCACGGATCTTCAAATAATCAAAGAATTGCAGCTCAGTCCCCACATGCTCAGGGCTAGCTATGGCCACCACGGCAAGCCACGCACCCGAGTCTTGCTCCAAATCTCCCCTTTGACTCTTGCCCTCTACCTTTCCATTTGGGGTCACCATCAATCACTGTCAAACTCAGCTCTGAAATATGTCTCAAATCTCTCCTCCCCATTTCCACCATCACTGCCTAAGTGTAAGTTCTTTCTACTGTCACCTGATCCACAGCCCCCAAGTGCTGTTCCTATTTCCAAATTGTTCAAATTCGAGCAGACTCTGCACACAATATGGAAGAAATATCTTCTTCAATGCAAATCTGAGCGTATAAATAGGCAGACTGAAAAATCTCCCAAGCTCCTAATGCCTTTAGCAGAAGCTCTCAAATTTGCCAGGCCAGGAGATCATCAGAAACTTGATTAAAGCAAAGATTCCAACGTTACTTCCATAAAGTCTAACGCTGATGAGCTGGAGAGGCCTGGGCATCTGTGCTCTTGTGAGGCCTCTTAGGCAACTCTCATGACGGCCAGAATTGGAATCACTGGTCTGGAAGATTAAGTCCACTCTGTTCCACAATCTGACCCCACCTAAAGCTCCTGCTTCACCTGCAATAACTCCCCCTCTCAGCCAACTGGTCACCAACTGGTCCAGTTAAGCTTAGCTCTTCTCAGCCTCATTGGGATCTCAGACTTTCCCCGAGGTATGGTCTTTCTGGCAAGAAGACACTTCCATCTGCCAGACTCCTAATGCGTCTCCAAGGCTCACTTGAAAAAGCACCTTCTCCATGCACCATGTTCACCCCCCAAAACCGTCATGTTTCTTTTTTCTTGGGGTGTCTAGGGCCCTTTACCCAGGCTTCCCTGGGAGAATTTAATTGCTTGTGTTCCCCCCACAACCATTAGGTCAAGAGTCAGCAAACTTGTCTTTAAGGGCCAGATAGCAAATGTTTTGCCTTCATGGATGGTCTCAGTTGATACAACTCATCTCTGTGGGTAAAGTTCAAAAGCAGCCCTAGGAAATATGCAACTGAATGGGTGTGGCTGTGCCCCAGGAAAACTTTATTTACAAAAACAGGAGACCAACGACGGAGCCTCAGCTTGCCAACCGGGCACTAGGTTTGTGCCAGGCTACGAAGTCTTCGTCAGGTAGAGACTAGGCTTCGTCTTTGTTTCCCCAGTGCCTTAGATACTTCCTGGCATAAAGTAGGTTCCATAAATATTTGATGAATGAAGAGTCATGAAAGGTAACTAAGTGAACTAATAAACTCTGATGGACCCTATGTGGGACTGGCTGGGAGCAAAGCTCTCAACGCTCCAACACCATATAGCACACATATACACCCAAAGTAAAGAGGCTGATTAATTTTTATTACACTGCTTTGTTGACTCATTCATGCATTTTGGGAAAAAAAGGACTTTATAACTAAATAAATAACTATGCCGCTAGACTTATCTGCTCACCAGTTCCAGCAGAGAAGGAAAGTGTAGAGATTATTCTGTTTTTTACAACAGCAAAAGGAACACAGTGTGCAGAAGTCTTTCCCCCAAGAGTTTCTGTAGACCACCAGTTTGTTAAAACCTCACACTCCTGGACCCTTTCCAGCTCACTGAATCAGCAGAGCTGGGAACAGGGGACAGACGAAACTTCACTTTGAATGAACACACCCCCACCCCCGGGTACTTAGGTAGCTGATGTCTGGCAAATACTGGACAAAAGGTAACAAAGCCAGCAGAAAAGGAGTTGGACTTTTTAACACAGATCAGGTTAATTAACCAAATGGACCCTATTGGAAGATTAATAGGTATGAGAAGGAGGAAGATAGGCAAAGAGAATCCTAAGAGAAACGCACATCTATAAATCGAGTGCCAACACTGAGAAGGAAAATGATAGAGAAGAGAAAATATTTAAACGATAAACTAACAGCTGAATAAAAAATTCCAGACCACGAGCAGGAATGAAAAGCACCATCCTTTTTTTTTTTTCATCACCTGCTGTTTTTCCTAAATCATAATTAATATAAATACAATGTAAACATCATTGCTACCCTGGGATTCTTTGCACTACGGGGGGGGGGGGGGGGGGGGGGGTCTATTGCTTTTGGATTCACTCCTAACTGCTGACTTGATTCCACTCACAGAAGTTACCTTCAATTGTGTATACTTGACTACAATGTATCCTTTGGAAAACAGAAGTTGTGGCTACTGGAAGCAGAACTGCCCATCTTATAAAAAAATCTCCATTTTTCCTTTTAATCATGCATTGCTTCCAAGAGATTAATTCTAAGGTAAAACTTTAAAATAAAAATAGCAATGATGAATAACCACCACCAAAAAAAAAGAGTGAATAACATCGGTTCAATTTTAAAAAAAATGATTTTATGTGAATCTAAAATGCAGCTCTTTGTTCAGATCCAGCGACAAAATCATTTTGAAAGGAGGAACTTCTTCTAATTAAATAGAAGTCTGCCCGTGCATTCAATTGTGATCTTATGGGAACATATGCTTTGAATACTTAAAGCAAATTCCGCGCCACCGTAACAAAAGCAAGTTCATCTTTCCTTTTTATCTTTATTTTTGCAGATTCAAACCAGGGGCAAAACAATGCTTGAAAATAACACACTAGAATTTTTCAAGACTAGTTTTTGTGACTGTGATGAATGAAGGTCAAGCTATGCCTTGGAAGCCCGAAGGTCTTAGTTTTAGTTTTTGTTTTCGGTAATAAACATGCTGATTAGAAATCTATAGTACCCGTTATAGAAACATGCATACGGAAATATCTTCCCCTCTGTGGAGATGGTTCACTGACTGTAATGGCAAAGCAAAGGGCTCCGTGCAAGGCGCAAGACTCGGGGCTGGTCCTCAAGTCCGGGGCAAGAAGGCTCGTGCATTCCCATTCACCCTTCCTCTTGATATCTCCATAACGTTCCCATTTTGTAATGTAACTTCAATTGAATTAAAACTATTTTACTAAAATAAAATAAAATTTAAATGTAAATTTAAATTTAAATATTCAATAGAAATAAAATTAAAATTAAAATTAAAATTAAAAGTGAAACCACCCAGCAAATGGCTTTACAATGCTGAGTGCTAACTCTAAGAAAACAGAAAGAAAAATTTGAAATTTCCAAGGTCATGAATTGTTGTATTTGTCATCAAATTTGATTGCTACCTGACCCAAGCGTTGAGTCTATGGGCTTCAGTCCCACCACCTTCATCACCAGCAGAGGGCTGGGCCTCCCTCACTCAAAGGCGCTCATGTGAAATTTTACGGGTGAGTGTTTTTACTAAAACATCATAGGTTATAGACTCTGCCTTTCAATTTATATACTTCTATTACACTGAAGCTGGTTAGAGAACAGTAAGGTGATCAGACATCCACTGAAAGACCAAGAAACACACAAAAAGAATGGAAGGAAACTCACATTCTCTTTGGTGAGAGACTCTTTTCGTTATGATTCTATGGCTTTATGCTTCATAAGAATATGGCTAATTTGCAGATGCCCTGATTATTATCTGTTTATAATCGAACACTGCATTGTATGCGAACCAAGTTAGCTGCCATTGGGAATAACATTTGAATTTAGCACAGAATCACCTGTAGTCCTTCCAGTGAACCCGAAACACTGAAGACAGACAGATTGATTTGGAGAATAAAAGTATAATCATCTTCTTACATCTAGTTTTACAATCCTATCTGCCACAAAACTTACACTTGTATCAACTTTGTGAACTGTTACTGGTACCAATAAAGTACCAATATTTTTTACTTTATCTATACAAAATCTACACCAGGACATATTTCTTCACTTTGGAGTTTTTCTTCTTATATATAAAATATCATGAGAATGGCTTTTTGTAGGTTTTTAGACAAAGATGTATATAAACCATTCATAAAATATTACCCCAATCGTATAAGGAAATAGAAATCAAATAGCGTGGGGAAATAATTGAAAAGTTTAACTGTGATTATTTCTGAAATTGTGTTTCTTTCTTTATGCTTTAACTGCATTTTCCACATCTTCTGAAATGCAAATGCCTCAGCCTCATCTTTGAAAACACAAATATTATTTTAATTTTTAAAGAGCCTTGGGTAAAACAGGATACGAATGCCAATGCTTTCAAAATAGCATAAAAGATAACGTGCATCTTGGAAATAATAAATTCAGGGATCTTTCCAGAAGTTCCACGAATTCAAGAATGCAGGCACCTTCTGGCACCACATAACCACAAATTGCTTAAAGAGAGGTTTTCTCTTTGCAGCACAATGAACTTCCTTTTTGTGATGAGCAACAAAGAATCTTTAACTGAATTCAATTTCAGGAACATAAAGCATCACTGACATAAAGTGAAACCACCCAGTAAATGGCTTTACAATGCTGAGTGCTAACTCTAAGAAAACAGAAAGCCTATCACTGTATTTTTTTTCCACCACTCATATTTAAACCATTACAAATGTCCTAAATATGCACCTGCTCTCTAAACTTCTTTTGCTCTGTCAAGCCCTCCCAAGCAGGAAGCTGAGGGCTGGGTTATTTTTAAAATGTTATAGCTGGCTCACACTCCCTCTCAAGCTTTCTGAGCCTAATCCCACCACCCAAGTTTCCTAGTAAAATTCCTATTCTCCTCGCTCAGCGATGTCTGCCTGAAGCGCACACGCGCACATATGCCGAAACCCGGAGACTTCTGCAGAGTCACCGTCCCGCTGCATGCTTACTGCGTGCCTGGTGCTGTGACAATCGCTTTTCATGGATTATTTTATTTAATCCTCGCAACAGCTGACAGGGGTAGGAATAATTATATCGATTCTAAACATGAGAAAATTAGATTTCTAACGCTGGCTCAAGATCACGCAGCTGAGCAAGTCCATTCTATGTCTTTCCTTCTTTCTTGACTTGTTTATCGAAGGTCTCTGGCACCCAGGGTGCTGCTCTAGAACGGAAAATACAGCCCGTGTTCCTGGGGTCGCTTATCTGAAATTCAAATTCAACTGTGCCTCCTGGACTTGGACATGCTGAAGTCTACTGGTCCTTTTGCTCCTGGTGACCACGCCGTACCATGCGCCAGGCTGACTCGGTGGCTAGTCTGATCCCGGCGTGGCTGGGCTGGGATGTGGTGACAGGAGATGGCAGCAGACTTTGAGGGACCCTGGGAAGGCTACCTCTAGGGACAGGCATCCCTGGGGACGATTCCCAGGCGCTGTCTCCCACCAGGGCAGGACCACGAGCTAGCTCTTCCCAATGCCAATTTGCTTGGTGGCTCCTCACATCCAGGAGGAGAACCCGTGTCATTCGCCAAAAGCCAAACGCCTGCGGTGCGTGTGCCCACGTGCCGTGCCGTCCCACTCATGCAGCACCAGAAACAGCGGAGACTCTTCCCCGTCTCCTTTGCCAAAGTTCTTCAGGGTCGAATGGAGCATCCGAGACCCAGTGGTACCGACGGAGGTATTTGTACCTGGTGCCGCCTGGCAGGCATCGCCTTCCCCTCTGGCTAAGGGCGAGAGCTCACTTCCCCTAAGGGTTAGCTTTGCCACTCTCTTGTGTCCTTGGAATAAATCTGCTTTGAACCCAACCCATCTTCCCCGGAGGGTCCTCCCGGATGCAGAGGAGGACATTTATGAACCAAATCCTCGGAGCAGATATGTTCCATCCACACATGTGTTTGAGCTTCTGCCAAAGGAGAAACTGTGCCACATTCTAGGGAAGGAAAGAGAAGACAGACACATCCTCCACCATCCGGTAAGTCAGTATTTGGTCGTGTGCGGGGGGGGGGGGGGGGTGTGACACCTGACAAAAAGTCACGCAGTAAGGGAAGAAATGAAGGCAGATGACAGGTGTGCTAACAGGACCACACAGCGCAGGGAGGACCCTGGAGCCAGATCTCCTCACGACGCGTCTGAGTTCACCAAGTAAAGTTCGGGTGGGTGGGTAGCTGATGTTCCAGAAAAGCAAAGGAGTTTGTCACCAACTCCCCGGGGCAGGAAAGAGAACATTTTACAGTTGGGGGCAATTTAAATAACTCCACATGCCTGGACCACGAGAGAATGAAAAAGAGCGGAGTCCATGAGGGATGTGGGACCACAAGGCAGAGGGTGTGTTGGGCAACACCCAAGGTGCCAGCATTTACCCAATGGGGACTACCGAAGGGGGGGCCTTTTAAAAAGATGATGTTGGCCAGGGTATGAAGAAAGAGGACAAAACCTGAGGCCAGAGGGCCATTAAAAACCCTTGCGACATACGATCCAGGCTCCCAGTGAATACGCTTGATGGAAGTCGGCATCGGGAAGTCCCCCATGGATTCCCAATGTGCTGAAGGAACTAAAAGTAGACCAAACAAGCCCAACCAATCCGTACTCACTGTCCGCTCAAAAATATCAAAGGGCATGCCGGTGACATGTTCAGTGCTAGGAGCTAAGCCAATCTCCGTGTCCCCACGTAAAGTTATGCCCGCACATCTCAATATCTTCAAGGGCTGGGTGGTGCACAAGGTTGCCTTGAGATCTGAGAGCAAAAGGAACGGTTCTAGAAACGGTTCAGTGTTTATCTAGAGTATAAACCAGATTTAGCTTCACTCAGGTATACATGGAAACTGCACATCCTCTCTCTTGCTATGAAAGGTATGTTTTATAGTCTAGTAAATCTGATACATCACTCCAGTGCCCAAAGTGATTTCCTTGAGTTCCAGAGAGAGTCCAAATCTACCAATGGCTTCTTTCTTCAAAGTTAATATTTTTCCTAAGAGATAGGTATGTATAGGTATGTTTTAGAAATTACCCTCAAAATACGTGGGCAGGATAAATTATTTGAACGGACGGATTCTGTCTGTTCTCTAAAGAAGCACCGGTAAATTTGAGGGAAACGACTCAAAGATCTGTTCTGATTGTGTTCTGGTAGCCTCGTCATCAGACTGCAACGTCGAATATTGACCTGGATCCAGGAGTTTGTGCACCTGAAGAGGGGAAATGTAACAGTTTCCTTGAATTCTCAATTGACGAGAAAATGGTCTAGTCAAGGTCACATTGGAATGGACATCCAAATCTCGACTCCAGAATTTTACTGAAGAATGTACCGACAAGTTACGAACATGGTTTCTGGAGTCAAAATGCCTGGGTCTGACATCTGGGTCCAGCTTTGATTAGACATCATAAATATGACCAGACTCAATGCCCTCATCTCTAACACAGGGACGTTGACCATACCTACCTCTCAGCTTTCACAGGAAAAAAAGTAGATGAATTCATGTGAGAACAGTTCCTGGCACATGGGGAGCACCCAATAAATGCTGCCATGCACAGCAGTCATCATCTTATTATTAGTAGCATAGTCAACAGCCCCTTATGCCGTATTTCCTTCTTAGAAAAAGCGTTACTTAGCACTCGTGAGCTACAGCAGAGAAGCTCACGTGTAACTGCACAGATAGAAAGCGAAATCCAAAATTATCTGCGGTGGCGAAACGTAAGATCTCTCACCTTGCTCCTACAACAAGTTCTTTCTGTCCTGGGTCAAATGTTAACTGCGAGAAATCCACAGCATTCTTCGCTCTGAACTCCCGTAACCAGGGGCCAATTTCTAAACAGGAAAAATAAATAAATGAAAAGATAAAAATGAATGATCTTTCCTCCGGGGACCACAAAAGGTGCACATCAGGTAGCAAACATGACATTGCAGAGAAGCTTGGGGGGCCCCCTGACGCGATCGTTCAGGGGCCACTGGCGGTTCCCATCAGAATGTGACACAGTCCACACCGAGCTTGTGTAAAACAGAGACGGCAGCCACCCAATAAAGAGCGAGCATCAGCGCTTGGGTGTGATTTATAAGCCAGATGTGCATTTCCCTTTGGGCGCTGGGCTGGGCGGAAAACCACACAGCATTCATGCGCTTCACCCAGGGAAAACTGAACACAAACAAAACCACTTCCTGGGTGTCCTCCCTGGCAAGAACTGAAGACTTGAGGAAATCGCAAAGCCCTCCTTCGGACCCAGGACAAACCCAGGCGCACCATCTGCCTTCCTTCAAAGTGGACGCTTCGTGTCCCTGCACTTTGGGTTTCCATCCTGGCCCCACGACCAGGCATGTTAAATACATTCAGCACTTTCTAGATGTGAAATCAAGTTACTTCTAGTTCTCATTGGCATTTTTTCCCCCCTAAGGGAAACCAGGAAATAGCCACTCTTTAGAGACAGGTTTTTCACAAGACTGTTAAGTCCTATGACATGGCCTCCAGCCTAGAGTCTGATTATTGTAACATGACAGCTCGGAAGAGGGACAGAATGCTGCTTCACGAGCCATTTTTGCAACTTTTATGGGCACATTTCTGACACCAAAAAAAAAAAAAAAAAATGCTCAGTGAGTTGCCCTCTAGTTGTGCCTCACCTTATCATTATTCCTGACACTTAGCCACGTTATCTGTCATTTTTTCTTGGATTTGCTATTCTGAATGATATCACACTGACTAAACAGGCACATGACAGATGCCACATCAACAAAGTTACAAAACAGATATAATATGGAAATATGCCCACATCCCATAATATGTCCCATACACACGTCTTTGTTGATGTGACTGGGACGGATTATTTTCAAGAAATGGCTCCGCCTGATAAATACAGCAATTTCCTACTATCAGTTATTGGGGAAAAGGCCATAAACCAGAAGTTCTCCACGGCATAAAGGAAACCAGGGTTGAGTTCTAGAGAGACCTGTCTTTGGGTTCTGAAATTGTAATGTGCATCTTGATCCTTTTAAGAAGTTTATTTCAATGTATTCATTTTACAACCAAATCATTAAAAAAAAAAATTACAGCAAAGTATGTACAAGGCCCTGGAGCTATAAAAACGTGTTAATGAACGGTCTGTTCCAGAAGCTCACAATCCAGTTAGGGGGCAAGCACTAGTATCTTCTTTAAGCAGAGTATCTATGAATGCAAGGACTTTACAGGCATTTGTAATGTTACAAGAAGTACTCACGCATAGAAAGGAGTGGAGACTGAGATTCTCGGTAAAAGAAAGGAGAGATCTGACCACATATTGACGGTGCAGACGCGTTCTAGAGGAGCAGAGCTACGTGGGATGCCACGGTGCCCCCAGGGCCAGAATCGGTGCTGCCCACCTGCTTGCCCATCAGTTCTCCCTTCCTGGGAGACAGAGCTGAAGGCTCTTATGTCTGCAAAGCTCACCTGGCTGCCTGCGGCACAGGGCACAGGGCTCTGAATGCGCGAGGCAATGATCACTGTGTGGAATGGACGAGCAAGAATCAGCAAGTGATTTCAAGAGGAAAAGAATTAAAAATGAAAGGAAAGAGGGGAAAAAAGAGAAGAGGGAAAGGAAAAAGCAATGGTAATTCAAGAAACTACTGGGATGGTTAACTGAGAGGCATATTTAAATATAGCTCACAGGTCAACAAGTTCGGACATGGCTTCATCTGTGATAGAGAGGCTTTGAAAAGTCCTCAGGCAAGTACTTGACACATCAAAGCAGGCATCTTAGGAATGTGAATGGGCCACTGGTGGGCAGGAAAGAGTAGAGAATGGGGGCGGAATGCTAGATTTTTGAAAGTACCACCAGGCACTTTAGGTAGTGGTTGTATGAATGCTGGTTATCAAAATGCAGGAGGAACAATGGTGGGGGTGTCCTAGGGGCCCGATACCTAACTGGAAGGCAACCAGCTGAAGATAACAAAATCCTTCCAACACAGAATTAAGCAGCAAACAATGTAGAGTGGCACACAGGCCTCAAGGGGTAAGTCCGGGTCTTGGAGAAAGATGATAGGTTCAGGTGAACTATGGAGAATGTCCTCTATGAAGAATGACCCCAGAGACATGGCGGAGCATGGCTACGACCCGGGAGTGCACGTAGAGCTGTTTTAATACAACAGCTTCATCACACAGAGAGGAACCTGATGAGGAGACCTGCCAGGACTGGAGTTCCAGGCTCTCGAGTGCCCCTCCCAGGCTCTACGGACCAAAGCTCACAGCTGCCAGAGCTGAGCACATGTGTTGCACCCAAGATGGTGACAACGAGTAGGTCGCAGGAGTCAAGAAGAGAGGGCCACGGGCTGACCTTTCTGTTAGAGGAGTGGAAATGTGAGCCACATGTAGGGAGAGAGGACATGAAAAGACATCAGAAGAAAATCACCTCCCATGCATTAATCTCACCTCCCATGAGCTCCCAAGAGCTCACCTCCCATGCACCTCCCACCCACAGGAAGGGTGTGGCCAACAGGGACCAGGGTGAAGAGACATACTTCAGGTTTTGGCTCCTATGCTGGGCAACAGGAAGGGCTACACTACTTCCTGAAATGTCCTCCAATAATAGGAGGGATGCAGATATGGAAAAGTAAGCTAACAACATATAGTTCCATCAAAATTGTTCCCTTTCCTTTATTTCAATTTCCAAAGAGCTGCCCCCTTGAAACAGTACATTTTTATGGTTAACATTCGATAAAAGTTGGATAATCTGCACATTCTCTTCTTTTTTGATTTTCCTGGGCATCCCTCCAGGTCTGGCTCTCTCAACTTTGCATGTCACCTGACCTCTATCTGACACAACACCATGAACTCCTGGGGGGAAAGCTAATGCATCAACCTGTCTCTAACTGAGAATGCGCCTGTCTCAGACACCTCTCCTCCCCGCTTCGCCGTAAGATCAGAGGCTGGTGCCCTCTCCTCTGTGCCAAGATCAGTACCCCTTCCTCTGCTCATGCCAACTCTTCCCTCCTCTTTGGTCCCTTCTCTAAATCACCTCTTTTCTCCTCTAATATCTCCCGTGTTATCAGGCCCCTTCCCTTTGTCTGCAAGTACATGCATAGTCCCTCATTTTGAAAAATCTTTTAAGGGGCACCTGGGTGGTTCAATAGGTTGAGCATCTGAGTCTTAATTTTGGCTCAGGTCATGGTGGGATCGAGCCCCACATTGGGATCCACACTGAGTGTGGAGCCTACTTGGGTTTTTCCGTCTCTCTCCCTCTGCCCCTCTCCCCTGCTTGCTCTCTCTCTCTTAAATTAAAAATAACAATAACATTTACAAAAATATTTTTAAAAATTATATTCTTTTATTACGACAGTGTCAAACACTCTGACAAAACGCATAGTAAACTCCCACACACAATTTGTCAGAAAAGGCAGTAGGCTTAGTTTCACATGTAAGTTTCAACAACCCCTTAAGGAACATGGAATCTCAACTTTATTGAACTTACTTCAGAGATTAGACAAAGACGTAAAGCTTCCTAACACAGTTCCGAGGTGATTAGCATCCTGATAATCTTGCTAGTAAGGCTTCACAAAGACATGATGAGAAAGGAAAATCATGGGCCACCCTCATTTAAAAGTATGGCTGAAAACACTGCTAAGGAAAGACATGTATTAGCAAATCACACACACGTGTATGCACATGTGTGTGTGTGCGTGCACGCGCACACACACACACACACACACACACACACACACACACACACTGCTTCACATGGGACGGGGTCTACTCCAGAAACCCAAGGATGGATCGACAAGTTTAATGTCAGAAGTTCCATCAGTAGAATTTGCCACCACAATAACAGAGTTCAATACCAGCATCAAGAAATTATCAGTGCTGCTTTCTGAAGAATCAGAAAAGGAACAGTTATAGACACAGAAGTCTAAAAGAGCACAGTGTCAAGTAAGGCAGGTGAGGACAGAGTCTGAACACGGGGCAAGTGGAGGCCAACGAGCTCAGCAGATGCCAAAGAAAGATGAGGGCAAGGGAAGCGAGCAGCGAACAGAACACAGCACGTGCTAGGTTGAGAGATACAGTTGTTAGCAACATCTACTTTAATATACGCTCACTTCTCCCAAATAATGGGTTCACCTTTTCCCTCCTATTTCTCTCTCCTGATTTTGCTGAAAAGAACACATAGGAACATCAGGATGAAAGGGAACTTAAATATAGCAGCCAACAGGACCACTGTTTGGAAGTAAAATAACACAAAACCTGTAACTTCAAATTTAATACTTTGTAGATAATTTTTAATATTTGATGGTAATCATTCAAGCTAATCCTTTGATTACACAAATGTGGCTATTAAAAAATGGCCCATCAATGACCTTCTACTGCAAAATTAGCTGCAGTGACACATATTTGCCTTCTCTTACCATTGCATAAGCACCCATGATTGTTTCATAAATATTCTAATAAAACATATGCTGATTTGATTTTAAAAAGAACCCAATATTACAGTCTCAAGAACTAACTTTCATAAACATATGTCAGCATTAATCAATTTGGTCCAAATGATGACATATATAAACTAGAGACTAGCTTACAAATTCAAGCTAGTCACCAACCCCCCCCCCCCCAACCAACCCTAGAAAATAGAAAACTTTGGAAACAAAATAAAAGTTACTATTAACACTGTAGAAGATATTGAAGGAAGTCATGGTCATAAGCCAGGAAAACCTTTTAGAGCCTGATAAGTAAGAATCACAGGAGATTTTGGTGTTCAAGACTAGCCCTGGTCTGAAATCTGAAAACCAAACTGATGTCTCCTCCAGGGGCTAAAGCCTGCAGCACTCACTTCCCAGGGACCATGCTGACTAGCAGGCAAACACTGAGCAGTGAAACCTCCCAGGTCAAATAAAAGTGGCTCTGGGTGGCCTGTTCCATTCATCACTCTAAACTTCAGTCGATTAAGAAGCCCGGTAAGCAGGATTGAGAATCTTTTGAGGGGAACTTGAAACCCACATTGGAAAAACCCTAACATGTAGCTTCCTATGCAACATTTTTGGAAAGTAACAAGAAGGAAAAATCAACATCCTCTTCACTTTGAAAATGAATTGATTCCCACTGTTATACACTGTTAAATAACAACCGCCACCCACTCAGTTTAATAAATAATACATTTATTGTTTCTGCTATTGTTGTTATGAATAACCATGATCCACATGTCAGTTAAGATCTACAGAAAAAACCATTCCCATGGTCACCAGTTAGGTTTTATGATCCAAGGGTCTTGGTGTAACAAAGGGAGGAGAAAATGTCAATAACCATGCACTGATCTGCTTTACTGGTGCAAAGAACAGGGGTGCATGGGTGGCTCAGTCGGTTATTAAGTGTCTGACTCGACTTCACCTCAGGCCATGAGCCCAGAGTTCGTGCACTGCCAGCACAGAGCCTGCTTGGTATTCTCTGTCTCTCACTCTCTCTCTGTCCCTCCTCCACTTGCTCACATGTGTGCATGCTCTTTCTCTCAAAAATAAATAAATTAACATTAAGAAAAACAGAATTACTTTATCGGAGCAAAGAACATTCTGGAATGACAAGGCAGGGATGATGCGAACAGAGTAGAATGACAGGACTTCTCAGCAGTGTAAGCCACTCAGCCCTGGTGTGGGGGGACAGGACACTGTCCTGAAATCCCAAGGCCTGGGTCCTCCCCTCCCCCGGAGGGGCACTCCTGCCAGCTGGGCACCAGGAAGAGAAGGGCAGACGGTCCTATTGGCTGAGCATTCCGGAAGTTGTCCTTGCCGGACCTTCCCCATGTTGTGAAAGAAACCATCCTGCATCAGAGATGCCTATTACTCTCTAAAGGTGGCATGCATCCCCCTTCCAGGGACGTCGTTTTCAGCTTCTGCCGTTACACGCACCGTTCTCAGCAACGCAATCTGAGCTAAAATATGATTGGAAAACAAAGGAGCAGAATTTTTTCTTTTTTTTTTTTTTTTTTATATATTTCTTTTTTTTTTTTTTCAACGTTTATTTATTTTTGGGACAGAGAGAGACAGAGCATGAACGGGGGAGGGGCAGAGAGAGAGGGAGACACAGAATCAGAAACAGGCTCCAGGCTGTGAGCCATCAGCCCAGAGCCCGACGCGGGGCTCGAACTCACGGACCGCAAGATCGTGACCTGGCTGAAGTCGGACGCTTAACCGACTGCGCCACCCAGGCGCCCCGGAGCAGAATTTTTAAGAAGCCCTGAGAACGGCAAGGCAGGTCAGTGCTCTGGACCGCGACCACTGTTCTTCTTTTTCCTTTTCCTGCTTTCCCCAGGCATGTGCTTCCAAAAACAGCCCGTCAGAGCAAGGTGAGCCTGCTTGACTCAGCAGCTCTCAGCACCTGGTGCTGGTTTTCAGCTACATGAGTCCTGCCTGAAATTCTTTAAGGGATCACAACAGATTTCAGTTCCAAAGCCTCATGTGTTTGTCGAATGGCAGGCTAAGGCAAAACACTTCACCAGGAAGAAAAGACCCAAATTCACAAATTCACAAACATTTATGCTTGTGGGGAAAAAATTATTATATTATAATAATATACACACACACACACACATATATATATACACACACATATATATACACGTGTATATATATATACACGTGAGGTCAGGTGCTATATACACGTTTATATATATGTATACACACACACACACACATCTATATATATCTCAGAACAACCAATGTCTCTTAGTAATGCTTTTTTTTTGTTGTTACTATATTATCAGTATTTACTTAATTTCTGGAATTATATTAGATACTTTTTTACATGTTAACAATTTCTTATTATATTTAATGTTTACAATCCTGTGAAGCCAGAGCTATACTCTTTCTTACAGAAATAAAACATGTAAAAATTAAAAACTCTGAGTGTTTGAAAAGTCAAACAACTTGCCAAATGTAACATAAGTGGTAAGCAGCTAAGCTAAACCCAGGATGGGACTAAGGCCGTATTTCCATAAGGTCTGAATTAAAAATCAATTTTCCCAGGAATGTCTAAAGTGCATTAATCCTTAGCACCTAGTAAAATATCAGCATGGATTAAATTATCAGAAACAGTAGCTGACACCCAACAAAAGAGAGCAAAATTCGACAGAAAGGAAGAGATGGTAATTTTCATGTGAGGACAGGAATGTTCCAACCCAAGCCGCCCATTGGGCAGGGCACAGCTGGAAGAAGGAAGGTCCCAGAGAAAAGCAGAAAGAAACCAGGGTCCACCGCAGACGATAAGGCTACCGAAGGAAGAAGATCCCAACAGTAGACATTTATCTCCATCATTTCTTTCCAAGACAGGTCCTGGTTACATCAGCTAATGTGGAAATAGGCCAATACTCTCTGCCTTACTTTGGCTTTCTAGAAAAATTGAAAAATATCAGGCCAATTTTGTTTCTCCAAACGTATAGACCTCAATTATTCTCACTAGAACTTCTATCTAGGACTCTGTAGAATCAACATGGTGTTGGCTATCCTGCAGTCCACCCCTCTCCCCTTCCTTTACAGTGGATAAAACTCAGGGCAAAGAGGTTGTATGACTGCACAAAGTTATACGCCAATGAAGGCAAAGTGAAAATCTGAAGCCCTGTGATTTCTTTGCCCATCTATTTTCTTCTCCATCACAGCACTAGAACATCCATCCAACTGGGAATAATGGTAACATTTTAGGGGACTAAGATATCTTTATCTAGATTTAGATCTCAATATATTCACCCATATATTAGGATGTGTATATATAAATACATGTGTTTATTCACACACACACACACACACATATATATATATATACAGATACATAAATATGTATATTAAGTATATATTTACATGTACATTTATACCTAGATACAGACATCCACAGTTCCACATATTTATATCCAGATAGAGCCACCAATATGTTCATTCATATATATACATATATGTATACATACATATTTGCATAAAAGTATGTAAGAGATATAAATATATATATATATATATATAATGTATATAACATATACACTTAGAAAGATTATCTTAGAGGGAAAAATATCTCAAAAGCTTGCTATAGGAAATTATCAAAAGGTTCAACTGATGTGACTTTTTAAAAATAAAACAAAACTATTCAATAATAACCAATTAGGAAAAGTAAAATGCTTTTATTTATTTTTTTTTAATTTTTTTTTTCAACGTTTATTTATTTTTGGGACAGAGAGAGACAGAGCATGAACGGGGGAGGGGCAGAGAGAGAGGGAGACACAGAATCGGAAACAGGCTCCAGGCTCTGAGCCATCAGCCCAGAGCCTGACGCGGGGCTCGAACTCACGGACTGTGAGATCGTGACCTGGCTGAAGTCGGACGCTTAACCGACTGCGCCACCCAGGCGCCCCAGGAAAAGTAAAATGCTTTTAGACCAGTGTTTAGACCAGCAGAAAGTATCCAATACACCAAGAAGACATAAGGCTTCTATCATTTACATTTTTATTGATAAATGTGATACATAAAACACAGTCTTTTAAATACAAAGAGGGGTTTTTCCCATCATTTCTGTGTTTAGTTGTGTATCTGCTCAACAGAGGTCAGGTGCTACATCAAGTTTCTTCATTATGTTTCCTTCCCAATGACATTTTAAACACCTAATCTTTTTTTTCCCACACGTTCACCATTGGAAAAATCCACTAACTGCAAGTTTTGCAAAATGTCTGTGCTATGGAATTGGGTTCTTCTGAAGTTCAGTGCTTCATCTTGGACAGCCTGCCTGGTAGATGTCTTAAGAATCCAAAAAGCTGTGATAGTGCACTTTTTACTTGAAGCATTCGCTGATGTGGGTCTTCTTAACTCAAACATAATCTGAAGCCACAAGTGGCATTTAAGCTATGTTTTACAGCCTGGAATCCACTGCATAATACATATGCACGATTTAAACAAGCATTAAATAATAGTCACAAATCTGTTAAATTACAGGAAGGAACACACATACTATTCCAGAAAAGGCAAGAGCAAACAGCCTGCCTCGGGAAGGTGGCTTTTAGATAAAGACTGGCAGCTGGCAGGCTGAGAGCACGCTCAGCACCTCAAAGAGATTCCTGTGGGACTTTCGGACATACTGTTTCTCAAAGTTAGATTACTGCAGAGTAATATACAACTAACAAAGTTTTCGACAGTTTCTTTAAATGTTTATTTATTTTTGAGACAGAGTGCAAGCAGGGGAGGGACAGATAGAGAGGGAGACACAGAATCGAAAGCAAGCTCCAGGCTCTGAGCTGTCAGCACAGAGCTCGACGTGGGGCTCGAACTCATGAACGGTGAGATCATGACCTGAGCCGAAGTCACCTGCTTATTAACCAGCTGAGCCATGCAGGCGCCCCTAACAAAGTTTTTTTTTTTATGTTTTTCCTGGATAGGTATCTTAAGAGAAATCTTTCGAGACACAATTTCAGTAGAACCAACTACCATCTCATAACCAATTGAAATGTACTCCCTTTCGGAATCAAGGGTGGGATTTGTGATTTCCACTGTTTCCCCAGGTTTTCATTTGTTTGTGTGGTTGCCTGGCTGTCTCAGGATCTTATTCAATCTCAGGATCTAAATGCCAGGGTTACGTGGGGCCCATGAAATTCTCAGTCATCCGAGGGTTACCTGAGACACACCTAGCAAGGTGTAAAGAGAAGGTTCTGGGATGTTGTCAGCAAACTGGTTTCCAAATCCGCCTGGCAGGCTGGCATTGCCTTCCCTTTCGTTTATAACTTTTAAGATCGTGGAAACCCAATTATTCCTGGGGGCTGCGGGTAAGAACCAAATCAATAAGAGACAGGTTTTTATTGCTGGATAACTCACACAAGAAGCAATTTCTATTCATCCATCCATCAAGACAGATTTTTTTTCTAATTTAAAAGTTTATGCAAATGCATACGTAAACCAGGCAAGACCTTCAAACCCCCAGACTGTGACCAGCTTTGTCCTCCAGGCTGTGAAGTGTGTTTTGGGGCTGCCCTGCCCCTAAACTCGGTGTGGCTTTTCCTACAGGAAACTTTTCCTGGTGCAGAAGGGTCTTAATTTTGCTTTGTGACCTGCAGCATATGACTACGGGCTATAAAATCTAATTGCAAAATCTTAATGTTGTGCCAGAGGACATTAAAAAGTAATTTCCTTCAGATTTATAACTTGAGAATTACAAATGATGTTAATGTGACTAAAAATATAAAAAATGAACTGTTTCTATTCAACGAGCACTTAGATGACTCCAGAAGTGGCCACATGCTTGCTGTGTAAGTAGTGATGACCAGAAGTCTGAAGGGTACAAAAAAAGCCATTTGTGCAAGCAAGTCTCCTTGCTTGAAGACATTCTAATAAGTCCCCAGGGGGTCTCTTTGCCAAAGTACTGATTCTACCTACAGGTACTACAAGTAGAACGCATTCCAAGACTGACCCAGATTTTACCAGAAACTTTAGGGTGAAGCATTAAGGACATATGCATCTAGACTATTGGGGCAACACAACTATTGATTTACGAGGTCAACGAATATTTCTTGAGTGCCTACTACACGGAAGAACCCACTTAGTATTGGCTCGGATACAAAGTTATGTAAGACAGACCTCTGCCTTCAAGACACTGATAATTTTGCTAAAAAGGGGAGATATACGCACAAGAGAGCTAAACTGAAGAAAAGAAACACTAGCTGGTCCCAAATGAAGTGTGATGAGTGTTCTAAGGCAGTGCTATCCAATGAAAATAAGAATGTGACCTACACATATGATGTTGAATTTTCCAGTCGCTACATTTAAAACTGCTAAGAGGGTAAAATTAATTTTCGACAATATAGCTTATTTAACCTAGGATATCATTCCAATGTTATCAAAATAAAATTTATTGAAATATTTTGATTTCATGTTTACATTCTCAAACTTTGAAAACCAGTGCGAATGGGGCGCCTGGGTGGCGCAGTCGGTTAAGCGTCCGACTTCAGCCAGGTCACGATCTCGCGGTCCGTGAGTTCGAGCCCCGCGTCGGGCTCTGGGCTGATGGCTCAGAGCCTGGAGCCTGTTTCCGATTCTGTGTCTCCCTCTCTCTCTGCCCCTCCCCCGTTCATGCTCTGTCTCTCTCTGTCCCAAAAATAAATAAACGTTGAAAAAAAACATTTTTTTTAAAAAGAAAACCAGTGTGAATTATAACTGATGCCCTTTTCCACTTGGACTAGCCACAATTCAAGCACTCAACAGCCGGACATGGCCCGTGGCTTGGCTGCTGGACAGTGTGTATCTAATTTATTAAGAACGGGGCTTCCTTGGTCATACAGAGGCGTTGTTCTATTACTATTGAAAGACGAATTGATCCTGGGTTTCCTCAGAACCTACTGCCATTAACACTGTAACTGAATCAGGACTGAGCCTAATCGCTAATGAAAGTGACACAGTCCTTGGAATTAAGCTGATTTGGATTTGAACCCCAGATGCGAAGCTTTTACTGGTGGGTGCTGTGAGGCTGCCACCAACTGCCTCACCTGTCTGAACAAACTATGAAACAGAAGGAGAACATGAGAACGAGAGTTTGTGTTGACAAGAATGCATAAACCAATTCCCATGAGGCATTTGGCAAAGCCTGAAGTCACGGGAGGGTCTCCAGAACCCTAGGTCCCCACCCTCACCACGACGGCAACATAGGGTGGTTTACACCTGCCTCACAAGACCACCGTGAAGGAGGCCCTACTACATCTTTGACAACATCCTGCTACGAGGCAGAGTATCTGTCGTTCATTTTAGCTTCCTCTAGAATGACATTCAATTTCGTGTAAATCACAGTCTACCTGCGAAGGGTGTAAGGGCCCTACAACATTTAGGAAGGCTGGGCATCACTGTTCAAAACCAACTGAACAGGTAACAAGCGAGAGATTATTCAGTAACCAGTTGACTCAGCAGGTCTGGAGTGTTCAAACCCTGCCTATTCCAAAGAAAAGCCTGACCCTCGACTGACTCCTGGAGATAATCTCGAAGACCTTGGAACATCATGCCTGATAAGATAAGAGTGCCTCTGTATATCTGGGGGCCTTGGGCCATGCCAGATAGTCCCTGCTAGCAATGTGTTCCATGGCAGGGACCTTTGACCGTGCTCTTGTGTCTGATACACCCGCACAATGATTTTCTCTGTCGGCAAGTTGCCATGGTCACAGCAAACTGCCATCGCCTGGCCGTCGGCCCCTCTCAAACTTACCTGCTCGTCACTTCTCTTCTGCTTTTCCCCCAACATAGACGCCTCAACTTTTCCTCAACCAGCTCCTCACCGAACTCGTTCTCACACCCCCACTTGGCTAACATGAGTCCATGCTTTCAAAATGATCCATCCTGCCCCTCTAACAACTGTAAACAGGCTGGGAGCCACTAAAGAGAAGGGTGCAAATTCGTTAGTATCTGTGCTCTACTGTGTGTTACAATAGGCCTCAAATGAATCCGCACCGGTTATAACGTTGAACGTTCCAAGGCACAACGCGGTCCCAGAAGCAACCTGCAGCCTCCCTTAATTACCCGAGTGCTCTCCATCCCTCTGGTCCACCAATACTACCTGGATAATACTGACTGCTTGCCGATTGTGTTTATGTAGCAGTCATGAACCGTATTCTACCACTCTTCTAATTGTTTTACATGTGAATGAGTTTATATCCAAATATGGTTGTGCATTTATTAAAGAAAGAGAACTTTCAAATTTATGGAGTATAATTTTCAGTGTCTAGGCTCTAGAGCAGGGATTGATGAATGATGATCCATGGGCAAAATCAGGCCCATGGCCTTTGTCCATAAATAAATTCTTATGGAGCACGGCATTGCCCGGGTGTTTACCTATATTCTAGAGCTGTGTTTATACAATATTGGCAGAGTTGAATCCAGATTGTCTGACTCCCAAGGTCTAAAATATCACTATCTTGCCCTGACCTCTGCTCTAGAGCATAGGGTAAGGGCTCAATAAACATGTATTACAGATAATTAAACACACTAAGCATAATTCTTTAGTAATAGAAAAAAATAATAACACACAGTCTCAAAGTGAGAAAGGACCTCAGGTCACACCTACTCCAATGCCTCATTTCAATATCGTGGAATCTGGAGTCCAGGAAAGCAAAGGAACCTACTGAAATTCACTCAGCCAGACGTCACTGCAAATTAATCTAGAAAGAATCCCTGGTCACTCACCCTATATGACTGACCCTGTATCACATGGCATCACCAAGCGTCAGCATTTCCAGGATGTTCTATTCCATTAGTGTTATATGGCTTTTAATACCTTTCAACTAAAACGAAACAGGCATACAGAAAACCACTACCCAACTCGTAGGCCAAAGCTGAGTGTTCCACGTAGAGCCACACAGGATCATTTGGAACCCCCGTTGATTACTATACATCCATTTCCTCCAAGAGAAAAAGCAAACCTGGACATCCAGCAGGACCTATTACCTATTAGCTGGTGCTAGCTCCGATTCTATGAAACGCACAGCCCTCCCTCGCAGGCTCCTTTAGGTACCAACAGCCCCAAGTCACTCAAGATGATAGACCGGGAAAAAAAAGCAGGTTATAAACATGAAACCGAAACCGACATTTAGGGCCTAAAGTTTCTGTTTCCAGCCGAAATGGATTTCTTCTGCCTTGGCCCAACCTTTGCAGGAGACCTCTGCCCTCCACAGCAACCTCGACAAAGACAGGCTCACAGGGGTAGACGGTCAAGAGAGACAGGAAAATAAAGGCTGGTTTTCCTTCTGTGTCACCCATCGGGGTGCACTTTGAAAACCTGTGGTGGTTGTCATTTCCAGGTACTAACCTGGTCCCGATGTGACCGGGTGGTCAAACAGCCGCTCTGTTTCTCAGCCTTCAGCAAAGCCGCCACGAGGACTAGCTGAGAGCTAGTCCCTGAAGTGAATTCAACGTCGCTGCCCCGTTTCTAATCCCGTTTTCACTTTTTCTTGACAAGTTTATACACTCACTTCCTGAGGTATCCTACACAACTTCAGAGATTCTTCCTGCCCTGAGCCCAGTTTCCACGGCCAATGCTAATCACTTGCTTGACGCCATTATGTTTCTTCACTGGACCATCTGCCACCAGGCTCATGATGGCCCTCCTTGTGCAGACGCTTATCGACTCTGTGCCTGGCCCTGTTCTCAGAACTAAAGACACGCAGGAAAATAAACGGAGAGGCTTCTCGCCCTCATTAGATGTATATTCTAGTGAGGAGGACGGGATCCATAAAGAAGAAATAAAAGTAGTAAGTTATTGCCGTGAGGTAAATAAAACAGGTGGATGTTTGAAGTATCGCTTGGAGTGACATTATAGCGTTTCCAGAGACGACCACTCCGCTGAGGTGACGCTGAAGCTGAGACTTGAATGACAGCACAAAGCCACACAGATGTGGGAGAAGTGCACCACAGGACAGAGCCCCGTCTGGAAGAGGCCTGATGGCGGGTGGCGGGGGGGGGGGGGGGGGGGGGGGGGGAGGGGGAGTGAACCAGAGTCATTGAGCAGCAGAAACAAGGCAGGTGTGTGGGGAGAGACAAGGTGAGGGGAGAGCTGAGAGGGAGGTAGGGAAAGTTCAGGTAGAGAGTCTGGCAGGTGAAGGTGAAAAAGTTTCGATTCTGTTCTGTGGGAGAAACTGGAAAGCTCTTGCTGTAAAGGGCCACATAGTGTTTTCGGCTCTGCAGGCCATACGGTGTCTGTCACAGCTACTCCACTCTGGTGCTGTTGCTCCAGACAAATATAAACTCATGGGTGTGGCTGGTTCCAACAAGACGATATTCACACTACGTGGACACGGGCCAGATTTGGCTGTGGGCTGCCATTGTCACCAGCCTCTCTTCTGTGGCACTAAGAAGCCAAGGTGTGTGGGGGGAAGGGGGAGGACATGAGCTACTTTGCATGTGTAAAAGCTCCTCTGGCTGTTCTGTGGAGGAAGTGAGTATGCCTCCGCAGCCTGAAGACACTGAGGGGCAAATGTAGTGTCTGCAACAAATCGGGGCTCATGGAAATGTGAGGAGTTAAGGAGGACACCCATTTTTTCCACTAGAGTCACTCAATCGATGGGGCCGTTTCTGAGATAGGAGAGACGGGAGGAAGAATAGGCTTGGGGTGTGGAGAACAATCCAGCAGTCCTTTGATGAACGCCTCAGTGGAGATCCCCAACGGAAGTCCCAGTGGAGATGGGAATAGGTGGTGGCAGAGAAGCTCGGAGGTCAAACTCAAGATACAAATTTGACAGACATCAACACATTGATCGCATTTGCTACACGTCTAATTGGGATATTAAAGGAAGCAGGTTAGAACAAGAAGAGAATGGTCCCCACAAGGAAAATCAGCAAAGAAGACTCGTAGGATGTTGCACAAAGGAGCAAACAGATGCACGCAACAAGCAATGAAAAATTCCATTTTCTTCATCCCGAGGGCCATGCTATCCCTCTCCAATCATCTACAGCCCCTACAGTTCACCGCAGAATTTCAGAGCTAACAGTCATGATGGTACCGGTCTGACAGCGAATTTGCCTATTTAGTCCCATCCCTGAGCCCAATGAGCCATTTATCTGCGTATGTGCTTCGAAGTGTCCCCCAACTGGATATTTCTAGTCCCATAAATATAAATTCCAGCCCGCCCCTCTGCCTCCATTCTTTCTCTGGAAGAGACAGCCTTATAGCCCTCGTTAGGTCCCAGCCTCACTGAAGGTACCCTTCCTCTACGTGGGCTCCCAGGAAAGACGGGGGCTCTGTTGGTGGGAATTAAACGGGTGGGTAACATCCTTTGCTAACCAGTTACTAGACAGCAGTTCTGATCTGCTTCTGCCTTCTGGTCAACCCACTGTAGGCGCAGGAGCAGGAAAAGAGACCAGCGCACGTGTGTGTGGAGAAGCTTTAGCTTTGCCTGTCTGTGCCTCGGGGTGTGGAATGTAACAGATGTTACAGTAACTACAAGTTTATGCTGTACCAAAGGATGAGGGAGGCGGAGCGGGCTGGCTCTCTGGATTCCAAATCAGACAAAAAAGAAAAAAAAGGGGGGGGGGGAAGGTGGGGGACTTTGCACACAGTTACAAGAAAGTGCTAGCGGAAAAGAACCCCCACGGAGTTCAAAGGGACCTGTGTTTAATCAGACACAAAACAATTTTTATAGCCTCAGAAACCCACTTGATGTGCGAGGAAGCTGTCCAGTTGGACGGTATTAGGCACTGCAGTCAGCATACATTTGTATTATCCTCTTTTCATCTGCAACTAGTGTTCAAGGAAATTCACTGGGTAAAACAGATACCGAAGTGAATCAGCCCCATGAATTAACACCGTGATGAAAAGCAGATTCCTGTTATGAGCAAGATAACCAGGGGCCTATCAAACACGGGAGTCACCTGTTGATAGAGCAACTATCAAACTTCGTCCAGGGGTTCGAACGTGTGGCTTGCTCCGTCTCCTCTGATAAAGCTCTCACGTACCTGATATGCCCCCCAAGCGGCCTCCTGAACACATCAATGAGCTCGACTTCAAGAAAAAGCCCTGAAACACGAGGCGATGATGGCTGGCAGGAAGTAGCATTCTGTCCTTCTGAAAAATCATCCTCCTTGTCGGGCCCACAGATTCGGGGTTCTGTCGATTCCCCACCTGAAGGTCACACGCATGGCCAGATCTCCATCTCATTAATTATAACTGTTGGCAAGCCATTAAAAATCTCATTTCATTTTACCATTCACCCTCCTTTTAACTGACTTTTCATAATTATAATTCTATTTTTGATATACTAGACCTATTAAATTTAATGCCACACAGAGATTTGAGAACTCTGGAAGAAAAGACTAATGCTGGACGGTGTCCAGGAAAGGATGTGCAGTCCTTGCTTGGGAACGCGTAGGGGAAAATGGCAGCGTGCTCTATTTTCATGCGTAGAGAAAGGAAAGTCAAGTTAATTGCATATGGTCAGTATAATAATGCTGTCCTTCTGGAAGGGCTACAATTAGCGAGAATTGTTTTCACAAACAGGACGACCAAGCTGATGACTCCAGCCTGAGTTGGATCTTTTTTTGCTCCAACACTTATAAACATGTCTATTTTTGTTCTTCCCAAAACATAAACACGACTGTATTAGATGCCCAGGGAGAGGAGAGCCTGACAGTATCTTTATAAACTCTAAGAACGAATAGAGAACTCTTTTCAAAGAGCAAGTCTGTTAACAGGGCTGGGACGCCCAGGGAGGGCGGGAGGAACCGGTACCCAAGAAATGCATGTTTAGTTGGTGATGTCAAGAGACCAAGCATGTCTGTTGACTGTCGGTAGCTTGTGCTGAAGGGACACACACAGAGGAGTAATCAACTGTCCGCTGTAAAGACGAGGTGATCATTTGGACCCCTCATGCCTTAAAATATATAAGGCAATTATTATTGATGAATATTTAGGGGTAAATTTCTAATCTCACTTGTTTTACTAAAGTTGTTTAATTAAGACAAGAATTATAAGAATGCCTTTGCCAGTGCTGAAATTTAGTTATAGGAGGAACTATCAGGTTTTAATCCAATTGGATTGAAGACAGTGGATCATCCTGGAATATACTGCAGTCATACCTCCGCCCCAACCCCGGCCACACACACACACACACACACACACACACTCCCGTTCATGGAATCCTGTGACTTCTACTTCTTTACTGCACTTCCCTCTTTCCCCTCTGCCATGACTTTGGTGGAAACCACCACTGTCTCTCTTTGGCACCACTGCTTGCCTGGCTAAGCCAATAGTACTGCGCTCAGTGCCTCAGCCCTCCGCTGTCCCTTCCTCGTGACTCTGGTCAGTATCCTTACATAAAACGTCAGCAAGACCATACCAAACTGTCTCCTCATCTCGGACTCCATCACCCTCTCTCCCACCCATTGTGCATGCACTTTGGACTCTGACTGTATCAGGGACTTTGAGCCAGTAACCATCCAGAGCTCCCTTCACCTCCTCCCTTTCCTCACCTGGCACTCTGTTGCCTGCCCTTTGGTTACCAGCTACAGTACCTCCCCAGAAAGCTTCCATGAGCCTCCACAGACAAGATGAAGGACCCAAGCCATCATGGGCATACAACGCACAAGCTTTACCCTATCAGAATCCATGATGCCTTGTTCAGTTCACCTATTTACACATCATCCCGCTTCCTGTATTCCCAATGCCCAGTATGAAGGCAAACACAAAGCAGCTACTGCCTCAATAAAAATGTATTTAAGGAATGAGCAGATGCTGGTTGAATGAATAACTGAAGGAATCAATGTTGAACACAAACATGAATGAATGAACATTAGCCTGTAGGTGCCAACTCCACAATGAGAGCAATGAAACTGGAATGCAATCCGAAGCTATGGATGTTAAACTAAAGTTCTTTCAACTACATTTCGGGCGCCCCGCTCGTCTACAGGATAATAAATACCCTTGGAATCTAGAAAAGGAGCCTCTTATTTGAGGCACTGAGGTACACCATGAGATTTGTTGCCTTAAAACTTTCGGATTCAAAGAGCAAAACACTGGCTCAGAGCCCTCTTGAAAATATGGCAGACAGCAGGGCTATGGGAAACTTCTGTTAACCTAGAAGGGGGAGCATAGATGTGTTGACTAGGGTACAACATGCTTCCCTTACCACTCAGTCCCCCAGATCCGCAGCTCAGCACCCAAACCACATACGCACGCACCCCCACACGCACACGTGCACGCACACACTGAGACACGCACATGTAGCAGAAGCAGCAAGTTACAGGATGCCTGGGTGGCTCAGTCAGTTAAGCGTCCAACTTCGGCTCAGTTCGTGATCTCATGGTTCATGAGTTCGAGCCCCACATCGGGCTCTGTGCTGACAGCTCAGAGCCTGGAGCCTGCTACAGACTCTGTGTCTGCCTCTCTCTCTCTCTCTGCCCCTTCCCCGCTCACACTCGGTCTCTCTCTCAAAAATAAAAATAAACATTAAAAAAAAGTCACAGCTATGGGCTGTAACATTTTAGAACCTGGCCTTTGCAGCCTGACATGCCAGAAGTCTCGTCCCCACTCTGTTGCTTATTCACTATGGGCTTGCAGGTGAGATATCTCACTTCATTGGGTCTATTTCCTGGGCTATATAAAAAGGCACAGACATAGCCACTTTACAGAACTTCTATAAAAAGGCAGAGACAGAGCCACTTCACAGAACTTCTATAAAAACTAAAAAACATGCTGTTTGTAAGGTACTCAGTAAATACTTGCTAGTTGTGAGGCATTATTGGAATTAAGGACTGCTCTATTTTGCTTTTCTCATAGCCTATCATGATTATCAGTGTTGCTTTCCTCCAACAGACTCCCTCTGAAACACAGTGGCCAGAGTGGGGTACTTCCCAACGCATTCAGATGGAAGCTGAATTGGTGATAAGTTGACATCCATGGAATCTAAAAGCATTCCTTTCTCTCACAGAGGACATGACATAACTTTTATGCCTACAGTAATTATTCTCTACACCCAATTCTGTCCCTCCCTTTGAAAAATTCAAAATTGTATCAATTCCAACTTAGTCTTTGTATTTGGCTTGCTCAGCAATGAGGGATCCACGTCAGCATAACTCAACCATTTTCTTGAGGACAAGGGAGAAAAAGCAAACAAGAAAAGCATGGTAAAAGGTACCCTTTGAGAGCAAAATGGCCACCCAGTCTCATTCGAACCACTGGGGTAGGGGAGGCAGAATGATCCAGAATCCAAGACTGTAATGATCTAACAATTACTCTAAAAATCCAAGACTGTAATGATCTAACAATTACTCCGTTGACAACATCCCATGATTGAGTCTCCTAAGGCCATGCTAATAGACTGTAGGATTTTTGTTGTTCTCATTATATAGAAGGATAATTAGAGACTTTTTTTTATTTAGCGTTTAAATTCAAGACAAACAAGAATTTCAACGGTGCTACCATCTTCCAGCAATGGCCTGTGAGCCCTTCAGGCAGCGCAAAGAACGACTCATCAAACGAACCATCAATCAGCTTTGTAGTGGGTCATCCGATCTCACCCGTAGTTTGGACATTACTCAGAAGTTAGCATCAAGTATGGGTACACACGCTGGGAGATAATGCGTAGGGTATTTACTATCCATCAGGATGGGATTTTGATTCTGTTAGCAACCCTGATAGAGTCCAGCAAGCAAGATCTTAAGAAGCTTGACAGATTGAATACATTTCAAAAGGGACAACACTTTAATAATCTAAAAATCAGTAAAGGTGTTTCTCAAAATACATCTATTAATAAAATAAAGGCGACTACAATGGGAGGCTAGGTTAAGTGATAGAGACCCAATCAAGAACTCTCTCAATAGTATTCCTCCAAACAAAATTTTTATTATGTCCCATACCAAGCTTTTTATAACAAGACCACAGCTACAAAAAAAAAAAAAGGAGGCTTTAGCAGATGCTCTTGAGGAATTTTATCTCACATGGTAATACAAATAATAGAACTGCAATGAAAATGATAACACTGTTGATGCTCTATGTATTGACTGCACACAACATTCGAAGTACTAAGCTAGGCAACAAGGTGGTTATTTTACATATACATTCCTGGATCTCTGAAAAAGCCCTGAAGGCACCTATTTTTATCCATGTATTGATGCAGGAAAACTAGAACTCTAGGAGCCAAAAGGCAATGGAGAGAAAAAGCACAAGTGATGAACACTCTTTACTTTTAAATTTTCCCTCTCAATCTATGATTTATCTTTATTTTTTTTTAACGTTTATTTATTTTTGGGACAGAGAGAGACAGAGCATGAACGGGGGAGGGGCAGAGAGAGAGGGAGACACAGAATCGGAAGCAGGCTCCAGGCTCTGAGCCATCAGCCCAGAGCCCGACGCGGGGCTCGAACTCACGGACCGCGAGATCGTGACCTGAGCTGAAGTTGGACGCTTAACCGACTGAGCCACCCAGGCGCCCCCTATGATTTATCTTTAAATGCTTAATTTCTGTCATCTTCATTCCTATTGGGGATAGTAAGTTCTTTGAAAGTAGTGGATTAAATAGGAAGACATTCTCTCTGCCGACGTCTCTAAAGCCCATGTTTTGGGCACAACAAGGAATAAAACAGAAAGCTCACCCTCTAGAAACACAAGGCCATGCAGGATCATATACTTGGCTCCTTCAAAATAAAAGAATATATGGTTCTTCTAACAGAGAAAGGAGGGAAAACTATCAACCTCCGTTTTTTTCTGTGCTATAAGACTGAACCATTTATTTCTCACACGTTATGAATGCTAGATAAATACTTAAATTAATTTCTTACTCTGAATTCAAATAGGAATTAATCTAGTCTTCTCTATACACTACGTTCACACGGATTTCTTCAGATTTTTTTTTCCCAACTCATAATACTCTTTTCGTGACATGTATTCTCTGTCTCATCTATCCTATGGCTTCTTGCTTTGGTGATATCAATTCTACTTGTGTATCTCCTATACACTTTAAAATCTGCTGAGGGCGAGGGGGGATGGGGCATCTGGGTGACTCAGACAGTTAATCGTCTGACTCTTGGTTTTGGCTCAGGTCGTGATCCCACAGCTCCATGGGTTTGAGCCCCACATGGGGCTCTGTATTGACCATGCAGAGCCTGCTTGGGATTCTCTCTCAGCCTCTCTCTCTTTCCCTCCCACGCTCTCTCTTTCTCTCTCTCAAAATAAATAAATAAACTTTAAAAAAGTTAAAAAAACAAAATCTGTTGGGGGTTGGCCTATTATATGGATATAGGGGCTTAAATTATGCGTTCATTTTGTGTGTGGACTCCTAGGGCCACCCATCATCTCATTGGTATGTATCTTTGACTCTGAACTCATCTTCAGCAAAAGTTATTCCTGCAAGAACCCATGACCTAGGAACCATGAGGCACAGCAAGACAGTAGAACCCGGAGGCCCTCTCGGAGTTAGAGGTTTGGTGTTTAGGAGCCCATCGTCAATTTCTTTGTTTGGGGCTCCTCTCTTGGAAGAACAGTACCTATTTCGATCCCTTATGAGAGACCATAGAGCAGGCTCGTGGTTCCAATTTCTCCTTCAAGAGTCTGTTTCCACCCATGGCCAGCCTTCCCTCTTCCGAGGGAGCTGATAAGTACTTCCCTTGGACTTCATTCCACAGGTAGGACGGCTCACTGTGACTTGCAGCTTTATACAGGAAGCTGAGCTTTGGCTCTCCCGGCTCATCGGTTCCCAACACTCACGTCTCCCAACCTCAAGCATTTCCACTTGGATTCCAGACCTGGCTCCTCTTTTTGATACCTGTCCCCCTGGGCCTTTTCCTTTCTCGCTTTTGGGGCAGTTTTGTGTTTTTAATGCCATTATATGACGGCGGGGGGTTTCTCCCATCAACTCAGTCCACTCTTTTGCTGAAAATCTTTGATAAGAACTGTCTTTTTTGTTTTCATATCACTTCCTCGGTAACTAGGAATACTACCCCCAATGAACACACACAATTAGTCTGAATGCTATCCCAACATTTTCGTGTTGATAAATATTAACACTTTAAATCTTCAGGGGAAAGATATATAATTTTAAGTCCTACTTTCTACTTAACATCTGACATTTTAAAATAGAATTTAAACGACTAAGGTCGTTTAACCATTAATTAGGTCCAAAAAGAAAGAACATAAAAACCCAAGTGAACACACAGTTGTTCTACGCGCCCCATAGCTTTGGGGTCCAGCCCACACACTACCTAATCTCGTTACTAAGGCTCCATGCTAGCAGAATACCAAATGAGAGGCAATCTCGGTGGTTTTGAGCTGAGGTTGAAACAGAAACTCTTTAGCCTCCAACTCTCATCTTAATTTTTATGTGCAAAACCATCTGTAAATGCTTACAGGAGAGATGATGAGCTGTCCAGAAAGCATTTTTCACCTCACCTGGCTCACTGGGGAGGGCTCGGCAGCTTTCTCCGTGACGCCTGGTCATCTAGGCATGGTACTTGTGAATGCATCTCATTTTTTTTTTTTTTTTTCAACGTTTATTTATTTGTGGGACAGAGAGAGGCAGAGCATGAACGGGGGAGGGGCAGAGAGAGAGGGAGACACAGAATCTGAAACAGGCTCCAGGCTCTGAGCCATCAGCCCAGAGCCCGACGCGGGGCTCGAACTCACGGACCGCGAGATCGTGACCTGGCTGAAGTCGGACGCTTAACCGACTGCGCCACCCAGGCGCCCCTGCATCTCATTTTTTAATATTGCACTTGTATTTATTTTCACATGGTTAGGAAACCCCACTAATGAAAGATTTAGGGACTCCATAGTACACTTCATTAGAGAAGGACTTTCCGTGAGATCTTATAATCACATTAGGTCCTTCAGGATGCGTTTTGCGTGGTTATGTGGCCAAAGGAGTTTGGTCTCAGACGACAAAAGGCGGAAGTCCTTCCGATCTACACATGAACAAATATAGCACACAGGAAATCATTGCAAAGTGCTGATACAATCTCTTCTGTCTTACCCCTTCTGAAAATGGTTGCTGTCCCATCCATGCACAGTGGTCCGTTCATGTGCCGCAGATGAAAAAAACAAACAGAGCAGTAAGGACAGATGTGGTTGCGGGCTGAATCTGCACTTAAAAATAGGGTTGCTACCCTCACCTACCACAGTAGGAGAGGGAGGTCACAATTACATGGTAGGGCAGGAAAAGGTCAAGAGCAAATTGCTGGGATGAGAGAAGTTCTAGAAGGTCACGTGGTTGGACTCACTGGAGAGTAGCTCCAGCACCAGCAAATATTTTTGCTTGGCTTGATGTCAGAGAAAGAGCTATTGCTGCATAATAGAATTACACATCCTTTGGGAGATATTCTTCTCTCACTTGGAGTGCGAAATTCTTGGCAACATCAACTGAAGTTTCACACAGGTAGGGAGGCAGAGGAAACCCAGAGCATTTGAGAAGTATAAAACAGAGTGCCGACGGAATATCACCCAGCTATCATACCCCCGTCTCCCACTCCCACGCCAAGAGGGGTTACCTGGTTCTGGCCAAGAGATGCAGACCTACAAAGGGTCGCTGTTTGCTTGCAACAAACACAATCTTTAGTTCATGCAATGGGACGACTGAATCAAAAAATAACAGAATCAAAAGGCATCTCAGGAGCCAGGAAAACTGGGGTATATAGAGGTAGTCAGGAGGTGAGGCAGAGCACGGCGAGGAGAAACAGTATCTCATTGGTTGCTTTAAAAAAAAAAGTTGGTTAAAAATACTGGGTGCTTGGGGCGCCTGGGTGGCTCAGTCGGTTAAGCGTCTGACTTCAGCTTAGGTCACGATCTCACGGTTTGTGAGTTCGAGCCCCACGTTGGGCTCTGTGCTAACAGCTCGGAGCCTGGAGCCTGCTTCCGATTCTGTGTCTCTCTCTCTCTCTGCCCCTCCCCGGCTCATGTTCTCTGTCTCAAAAATACATAAACATTAAAATTTTTTAAAAAAATACTGGGTGCTCAGGTTTGGCTCAGGGGTAAGGGAAAGTCTTAAATAAGAACAGTAACGATAAACACGTGCAAAGTTCAGTATAACCTTCCCACTTTTTCTATCACTGCTGTGCACGTTAAATTTGCTCATAGCAGGCATCTTTAACAACCAACTATGTAAATTTATTATTTCCATATGTTCTTCCCTTTTTATCCCCTAAATTCCAAACATTGCTCTCAAGAGCTTTCAAAAACTGAATTAAATCAGACAAGACATTGAACAATTCTGTGCAGACACTTTTGAGATTGAAGAATTTATACCTTATAAATGATGTGAATAATACATTTGGCCCTTAATACAAACTTATTTTATAGCTTTGCATGAAATTCCTACTACATATCTATATCAGTCAGGCTTCACAGGTCTAGATGAATTTTTTTCATAAGAAATTTTCACTGCAGGAGAATTACTTATATTCACAAGAACAGCCTGATAGAATTTTAAAGCATTCCCAGTGAGAGTTGGCTTGTTTTTAATCATGCCCCTTAGGAAAAAAGGCTTAAGAGGTTTCAAATAAACAGCTTCTCAACATCAACTAGCAGTTAATCAGACCAAAGATAGAGATTAAAATTAAAGGAAGGATGGGTTCTTTTGTACCAGTTTTCACATTACATAATGATAATTTCCACAATATTACATGAGTCCTTTGACAACATGCTTAGTCATTCTCGAAGAGTCAAATTCCCATTGTCCATTTCAAGAGACACGAGAAAACACCCAGAGATCTTTCTACTCTCCCAGCCTCTCATGAATCATGTTTACATTTCAAGTTATTCAACAATGTTTTTTTTTTTAATATGAGAAAATACAAAAATGAGAAATGCTCGCTCTTCTTCATGGTATCTCAGACTTGGTTGGGCACAACCTGCTCAGGGTAAGTTTTCTGTTTCTTACCAATAGACTACTGAGTTAGTTATTTAATCAAAAATGTAAGGAGTCCTCATTATTCAGAAAGATCCCCTGTGTGAATGAAGCACGAGATAGAGTATACGCTCTGTTTATCAAGCAGGGCTTTAAAATATAAAAAGAGAGACATATTCCGTGAAGCATATATAAGAACATACATTTATGAATATTCATGGGGCAGACACACCAGAACCAATTACACAGCTGTGCAGACAAGGTTAGCTGCTTTATATTTCTTCCTTGCTAACAGAACCCAATTTGGTTAAACAGGAAGGGCTGGGACGCAGTGAGGTCTCACATACAGCGTAAAATTTAAGGGGGCAGCAAAAAGAAGTTCAGTGATATAATATTTTAATCCAGTATTTTTGGCAGTCTAAATTAATGCAAAAAAATCCGTGATGAACAAACTATCCACATTTGAAATTATGACAATGGAGCCCCAATAGGGTTCAGGAGGAAAGTAGGAAACCCGTCTTAATTTATAATCTGGAGAGTTTGTTCATCCTAGATATATTTTGTCATTAATGTGTATTCTTTTTAAATATTGCATTATATACATATACATAGCGTATATATACATACATGCATACTGGATTGCGAGTAACTTGTTCTGCGAGTGTTCCAGAAGACGCGCAAACGTTTCTAATAAATCTTAACTTGATAAATGAGCCATGCCTTGCAATACAAGTAGTACATGATGCCAAACGTCACACGGTCACAACTGAGCCAATGGTTCTCTCTCTCTCTCTCTCTCTCTCTCTCTCTCGCTCTCTCACTCTATCATTGTGGGATTGTGGGTGATCATCTCTCATCCTTGGATGCTCAGTCTCAGGCCACCGTGTTTGGCAGAAATCAATGATTAAGAACACTGGAAGGTGCCCACAACTGGCACTGGTGTCCTTTTTGTCACTTCAAAGCACCTACGGACAGTCCTTTGCTTTTCGATCCAAGAGTAAGCTTAGGAATGTCTTGCTTCATTCTAGGTCAGGATGCCTGCAGATGTAGACCCTTTCCTCTGCTGCCTTAATTCCAGTTATATTAAATACAGCATATGATGAGTTTTTTTAATGTTTATTTTTGAGAGAGAGGGAGAGAGAGAGAGAGAGAGAGAGAGAGAGAGAGAGAGAGAACACAAACAGGGGAGGGGCAAAGAGAGATGAAGACACAGAAATCGAAACAGGCTCCAGGCTCCGTGCTGTCAGCACAGAGCCTGACGCGGGGCTCGAACTCAGATGCTGTGAGATCTTGACCTGAGCTGAAGTTGGAAACTTAACCGACCGAGCCACCCAGGTCCCCCAACAAGGGTTTTTCAATACTCCACTGCAGTCAACAGCCATGCGAGTGTATACAACGGCCCCCACGCAGAAAAAAATTCCACTGAGCCAATAGATAGCAGTGATTCTGTTACTGATAGTGAAAGTTGTCCTACACAATAGCCCTCTCTCTCTTGTCCCCCTCACATGAGCCATGAAAATTTTCAAAAGTTCAGGTAATTTCTTTATTTTTCTTTATATTTTGTATTTTCTTTATTATTCTGTATTATATTCCAGTATTGTAACCATTTTCATACGAATATTTTTGGGTTGTAGAACGAATCATCTGAGTTTCCATTATTTTTTGTGGGGAAATTCGCTCTGATATGCAAGTGCTTTGGATTACAAGCATATTTCCAAATGAATCATGTTTGCAAACCAAGGTTTTACTGTGTTATACACACATAGTAAAACCTTGGTTTGCAAACATCACACACACACACACACACACACACACACACACACACACACACACCTCTCTTATTTTTTATCTTCATTACTGACTTTTTATACCTCTTAAAATTGCATCCAGGGGGAGTTCCTCGCCTCACCCCTGTTACCACACCTAATGGACTCAGGGATTAAATCATGATTTTTCCCATTGTCATTTGCAGGACACTTCCTTTCCCCTTGTGCCTGGGGCAGGCATGTGACACAGCTCTGACCACTTACATGTAAACAATTCTGCACAAGGTTTCCAGGGGAGATCTTACTTTTGTAGATTTCGGATATGAAACACATGAGCAAAGAGGTTGGCTATCCTGCCTGACTCCCACTGCTGCCTAATGTTTTAAAAATATTTATTTATTTATTTACTTATTGAGAGAGAGAGAGAGAGAGAGAGAGAGAGCGAGAGAGCATGCAGGAGCGAGTGGAGGAGGAGCAGAGAGGGCGGGAGAGCCAGAATCCGAAGCAGGCTCCCCACTGTCAGTGCAGAGCCCAACGTGAGACTTGATCTCATGAACCGTGAGACCATGACCTGAGCCAAAATCTAGTCAGACGCTTAAACAACCGAGCCACCCAGGTGCCCGTGCTGCCTGACTCTGAGTGCTTCCAGCTGCATAAAAACAATGGGGCACCTGGGTGGCTCAGTAGGTTGAGCCACCGGCTTCCGCCCAGGTTCATGATCTCACGGCTAGTGCGTCTGAGCCCCGCGTCGGGCTCTGTGCTGATGGCTCAGAGCCCGGAGCCCGCTTCGGATTCTGTGTCTCCCTCTCTCTCTGCCCCTCCCCGGCTCATGCTCTGTCTCTCTCTGTCTCAGAAATAAATAAACATGAAAAAAAAATTAAAAAAATTTAAAAAAAGCAAAAGCCAACTCCAGGAGATTGACGGAGGAAAATGATGGAGCCCAGGTCTTTGCTGACACTGGGGAGGCTTCCGAGCCAGCCTGGACTGCCTGCTTCTGTACTTCTTGTTGGGCAACAATAAACAGCCTTGCAGTTTAAACCACTATTAGGTCGGTTATCTGTTGCTTGCAGCCAAGATATTTCTAATTGATGTTGTAAGCTTAATACACAGCTTTCAGAGTAAGAGTTTCTAAACTTCACTGCATTGATGACTTAAAATGTATATTAACATTTCACCTCTGAATTATTTGCTTCTAGGTAGCAAAAAAACCTGCTAAATCTAGTGGAATATGAATCTAACCTTTTTATGTATCAATTAATTGTGGAAATGTATGAAAATGAAAGGTCAAACCATTCCTCACATAAAATTTATTAATGTTTCCCGCTACATGTTCGTGATAAAAATGCTCTCAATGTCAACAATGCCAATAGAAATCTCAATTTCTATTTAGTTCTTGCAATACAGAATTCTACTGTGTTATGGTTTGAGGATTAAGACTGGAGGGAGTTTTCTTGAAGAGATAAACCATGTCCCAAAGGCCCCTTGGCCTCCCCTATTATCCTAGTTTAAAGAGTTATGAGTGTGGCAATGTCTTTGATGTAATAGCCCAATACACTCATTTTTCACTTAAAGAAATTGAGACCAAAAATGAAAGACAACAGGAGATTCCTTTTACATCAGAGAAGTAGCTGATAGCAGAAGTATAACAACTATACAGTTTTCCTCTTCTCGGTCCAGTTTTCTTAAAACATGAACCATGACCCTTTCCAAAAAACCGACTCAGATAGGATGTCAAGACACAAGAGCTTTTGAATAAACACAGGATCAACAGCCTACACCTACAGTTATTATACAGTACTAAAGGCCAAAGGTCCAAACATCACTATCTGACATGGTAGTCACCACCAACAGATGACTACTTGTATTTTAATTCTAACTAATTAAGTAAATTTAAATTTAAATTAGGTGAAATTAAAAACCCATCACTTCAGTTACACTAGTAACATTTCAGTCCTCAACAGCTCCACAGATGGCTAACGGCTACCATATTTGCCAGCCCAGAATAGAAGCATTTCTGTCATCACAGAAAATTCTATTGCACAGAGCTGCTTTATATTAGTGGGTCCTCTTATTACCCCATTTCTTATTGTAGAAGTGGGAAAAAGCAAATGACCGCGTATAGAAAATCAGCCTTCAAAAGGAAAATGAAGAGCTGCATGCTTGTATTACAACCCAAAGTACTAAATGTATGCCTCTCTTGTTTCTTCTCTATGGTTTTAATGGCTGCCAATCCCAAGAAGTGTTCTATCTCTTAAATTAAGACGTTACCTGCAAATCAGCAATTTCCAGATACGACGGCATCTTCTCAAAGCACACACGAGTCAAAAATATTTTCCTCCTAAGATTACCATTGAGCGAAATACTATTTGAAAAAGAAGCTTTCTATGTGTATTACTCGTCTTCTATCAGGTTGACCTGGACTGTAAGGCTCTTATCTCTTAGTATAACTTTGGTGAAACAAATTTTACTGATTAAACAGTTTATGTAGTCAGTTTTTCATTAAAGACATGAATACCTTGGCTTGAATTTTAAGTACCTTTGCTGATGCATAGACACATATACGTACATACATTTTATTAAATGTTGCATAATATATCATTCATAATTATCTTTCTCATTGTAAAGTTGTCACATAAAGTTTGGCCTTCGTGCTAAGCACCGTTTTGACAAACTCGAGCTATTTCTTAAGCAGTTAGATGACGAAACCCTACATTCTTGACACGTCTGTGCTTCTCCATTGGAGTTGGAACTTATTTTTTTTTAAATCAGCTTCACTGAGGTATAATTGAGACACAATAAATTTACTCACTCAAACTCAACGACTTTAAACAAATGTATGAACTCTGTCGCCATCCCAGAAAATACCTGCACCAGCTCACAGGTTTTCTCAGAAATGCTTGCAGTGAATTCTTTCGCCTGCCTTGTGCCAGGCACCCATTAGTAAATATTCTGTTACTTTAGTTTCATCTTCCATAGAATGTCATACACTGAGCTAATACAGAATATGTAGTTTTTGGATCTGGCATCTTTCACTTAGCATAATACTTCCGAGATTCATCCATGGTCTCTACCAGTATTTTGTTTCTTTTTATTGCCCAGTAGTATCTATTTCACATAACCATTTTGTCCACTCCCGCAGATAGACTTTTGGGTGGTTTTCAGGTCATGGCTAGTAAGAATAGAGCAGTTACGAAGCTTTGCATCCAAATCTTTCTGTAGACATTATTCAGCTCTTCATTACCTTTGGGCAAATATCTACAGGCAGGTTTGCTGGGATTCATGGTAAGTGTTTGTTGAACTTTTGAAGAAACTCTGTTTTCCAAAGTGGCTTCACCCTCTTGTAGTATCAACAGCAAAGTATAAGAGGTCAGGCTCTACCAAATCTTCGCCAATGCTTGGCACTATCAGTCTTTGGGTTGCAGCCGCTCTGTTGCGTGCGTAGAGGTACCACACCGTAGCTGTCGTTAGTATTTTTCGAATTGTCTAAATCTCTAGGCCGTTTTTTAAATTTTGGATTATTTTCCTACTAGATTGGAAGTTTCCTTATATGTGCTGGACACAAGACCATTACTGGATACACGTTTGGTAAATATTTCCACATGACATCTGGCTTGCTTTACCGTATTCTCAAGCGTATCTCTGAAGAGCAAGTTATTTTTAAATTTGGTGTGGTCTAATTTATTTTTTTTAAACATACGTGCTTTTTGTCCTTTTTCTATCCTAATAAACCCTTGCCTAGTTCAAGGTCTTAGAATTTTTTTTTTCTTTAGAAAAAAAATCCCCTATATCCCTTTAGAGGGATATAGAGAACGTGTGTGCACATGCATGTGAGAGAGGGGAAGGGGCTGAGTGTGTGTGAGGAGACAGAGAGAGAGAGAGAGAGAGAGAGAGAGGGAATGTTAAGCAGGCTCCACACTCAGCTTGAAGCCCAACACAGTGCTTGATCCCATGACCCTGGGATCATGACCCGAGCCAAAATCAACAGTGGGACATTCAACCAACTAAGCCACCCAGGTGTCCCTCAGAAATTTTTCTTCATAAATTTCCTTCTAGAAATTTTATTTATTTTTTTTTTTTTAATTTTTTTTTTCAACGTTTATTTATTTTTGGGACAGAGAGAGACAGAGCATGAACGGGGGAGGGGCAGAGAGAGAGGGAGACACAGAATCGGAAACAGGCTCCAGGCTCTGAGCCGTCAGCCCAGAGCCCGACGCGGGGCTCGAACTCACAGACCGCGAGATCGTGACCTGGCTGAAGTCGGACGCTTAACCGACTGCGCCACCCAGGCGCCCCTCCTTCTAGAAATTTTATAATTATATCTCTGAATTTTAGGTCAATGATCCATTTCAGCTAATCTTTGCATATGAGATATCTAATTTTTTCCAGCAACATTTGTTGAAAGGACTATCATTTCATCATTAAATTACCATAGCTACTTTGTTGAGAATTAACTGACAATATATATGTGTATCTATTTCTGGTCTTTGCTTTCTGTTATGTTGATGTATATGCTTATCCTTGTGCAAACACCACACTATCTTGAATTTAGGTATTGTCAGCCTTCCAACATTGTTATTTTTTTTCTCAAAACTGTTTCAGCTTCTCTAAATTCTTTGTTTCCATCTAAGTTTTAAACTATTTTTTGATTTACACAATAAAAGAACAATTAAGACTTTGATTAAATTTACATGAACCTATAGATTGCAATGCATATGGCATAGCTGAATTGATATCTTAACAACACTGAATTTCTGAATTATGAATATTTATCTCCATTTGTTTAGGCCTTTTTAATTTTCTCATTAATGTTCTGTAGCTTTCAATTGTGCCTCCTGCATATATTTAGTTAAATACATCCTTATTTCATATTTAAGATGCTACTATAAATGACAAAACTTAATTTCAATTTCTAATTATTAGTTGATAGTGTATCACAATGCCATTGAAAAATTTTTAAATCACTATATATCTTAAAATCATGAATTCACTTATTTGTTCTAATAGTTCTTTTTAAAATTTTAATTAGGATGTTCCACATAGATAATCTAGTTTGCAAAAAAGAGAAAGAAAAAAAGAAATCAACTTAAATTCTTCCTTTCTAATCTGTCATTTGTTTACATTACTTTTATTATAATATAGTATTTATCTATTATTACCTTCCACAGTGGTTAGTACAGTGGTAACTAAAAGCACTAAAACGGAAAGGAGTAAACATCCTTGTGGAGAAAGCATTCAGCCTTTTGCCGTTAAGTATCATGTTATATTTACATATTTTTTAAGCTGCCTTTTGTCAGGTTATAGCAATACCTTTTGCTCTGAGTTTTTACCATGAACATGTGTTAAACTTTATCAAATGATTCTCCTACATCTATTGAGATAGTTTTTTTTTTAACTTAGTCAATATATTGATTTACACTGATTTTCAAGTGTTAAACCTTAGAAATCCCACTTAATCTTGCATTTAGGGGATAAAACCCACTTGGATATGCTATATTATCCTTTTTACAAACTACCAGATTCAACTGCTAAAATGTTATTAAGGATTTTTGCGCCTACGTTTGTGAGAGATATTAATCTGTAGTTTTATATTTTGTAATGTCTTGTCTGGTTTTGGTAAAAGAGTAATGATGACTTCTTTAAAAAGCTGAAAAGCATACCATCCTGTGAGTGTCTTTTCTTCTTTCCCTTAAATATTTGTCAAAATTCACTACTGAAGCCACCTGGGTTTGAAGTTTTCTTTGTTGTAAGATTTTTAACTATAAATTTAATTCCTTTAATGGATATTGAATTATTCAGGTTATCTGTTTCTTCTAGAGTGAACTTGGAAAGACTGAATCTTCAAAGTATTTGCCCATTTCATCTAAGTTATCAAGTTTATTGGCATAAACTTGTTCACTGTTTTCTATTACTATCCTCTTTTATTTCTGTAGGCTCTGTAGAGCTGTCTCCTCATTCATTCCTAACACTGACAAATATGTCTTCTCTCTTGTTCCTAACCAATCTGGTTAGAGATTTATTGATTTTGTCGATCTCTTAAAGTATTAGCTTTTAGTTTAACTGATCTTCATTATAATTTTCCACTTAACTGATTTATGCTCTTATCTTCATTTTCTTCTTCCTCCTGTTTACCATAGATTTATATTTGTACTTCCCTAAGATCTCAAAATCATTGATAACAGATCTTCCTCTATCTCTAATATAAGCAAACAATGTATAAATCACCCCTAAGCTCTGTTTTCGCTGCACCCCACAAATTTAGATAAGTGTGCTTTTGTCATCACTCAGATGAAAATATTTTAGAATTTCCCTCTTGATTTATTCTTTGATCTTTGAGTCAAAGACTTAGAGACTTAGAATTATATTGCTTAAATCCAACATAATTTTCCACATATCATTCTGTTATTGATTTTTAGTTTGATTCTTATGTGCTCAATATCACATAGGCATGATTTCAATTGTTTTAAATGTACTGAGACACGATTTATGCTGATCTATATTTTGATTCCCCACCACAGCACTTTGCCTTGGAAACTACTTACAGTAAGCTGAGGCTATCACGGGACTCATCTGTTTCCTTTGTCTAAGTAATTACAATCTTGCTCTGCCCTCTGCCTATTGTCCATTGTCTGAAAAAAAATGTAGTTCCTAATATTTTGTCTGGTTTTCTTGTTGAATGCAAGAGGGTAAATCAAATCCCATATTTCCATCATGGCTAATTGATAAAATCCCAAATATCATTTTTCATCTAAAAATAAAAATCGTCTTTATTAAATCTTGGTCAAACAAGAAATATATATTACAGAAGCTCTCTGACAATCTGTGTACAATTTCTAAAGTTAGTATTAGATGTTATGGTTAAATACTCCAACATGAAAGAAGAAGTCACACATTCATATATTTTGCTCTGGTTTGCATTTTTAGTCCCCAAACTAATTAATCTGGATTTCAGATTTATACATTGATTCATGAGTTTATCATCTAGTCTTTTGTTTCCCCACTATGAAATGGAGGGCTTATGCCGTGCTGGGGCTTTATCTTTGTAGATACACTTTTTAAAAGTAGGGCTGACCCTTTGAAATTAAGAAATAAAAGCATGCAAATAAGTTCTAAATTTTACTGAACTGTACTTATATTATTCTAGTCCATTTTTTAGAAATTCAGAATATGTTTAAATCTGACTTGAACCATTCATGTAATGATTTGAAATGTTCCCTTTGACTCCCAAATGAGACGTTGTCAGCATACCTTTGCATTATCCAGTGAATAACATTAAAACCCAGAAAAAAAAATCACAAAGACCAAATATTCAGATTTCTTGTTCACTTCATCACTGCTAGTTCCTCAAATTCCTGTGCCTCAGAGTTTTCAAACTTGCTCATAGTTAGGAGTGCTAAATGACTGCATTTAAGCTCAAAGACAGGTAATTTTAATGTCAGATATAATGACAGCTGACATCACAGGTCTTTGTAATTTCATATGCACCCAAACACACACACAGACTCTCATTTCCCCTGCTCAATAATCCTACAAAGGTAGCATTACCACCCCCATATTTTCAAGTGCTAATGGAGGCACAGAATTACTAACTTACCCAAAATCATACCATTACTAAGTTACAGGACACAAACCCAAAATCCGGTCTCCTGACGATACTGTTCTTTCTACTCAACAGCTGGCTAATACTGACCTCAACTAAGAGGGCCAGACTGACTTCTGAGATTTCTCCTTTTATATGTAGCAACCTCACACAATACTGTCTCTTAAATGTCACTAGGGCAATTCTTTCTTTGGCCACTATTCAAGGGATATTCGTATTCAAATTATGTGGCTTGCCCCACAGTCATCTAGAGTATCTGCCAGATAGCCATCTGCCAAGTAGTTCTGCTTAGGTAGACCCCAGTCTAGGCTTAGAGATTCTAGGGCTCTTCGGCACCTGAGGATTCCCCTCCTGGCAATGTTAATATTGGCTTCCTGCTTTCTGACGTTCAGAGCCAAATCTCTAGTTTTTAGCCTGCTAGGCCACTGTGAAAGGAACTCTATGTTCACTTGACTCCTAGGGCATTTCTGAATGTTCCTTCTCCATCCTATTTGTTGTCTCATCTCTCCAAACTCTGTGTACTGAATTACTCCATGGCTCACCCATTACACCTGTTCTTTTCCATGTATACTCTTTCCCTTAGAGACCTCAGCCAGACTTACAGATTTAAATGATATCTATATGTTAATAACTCCCAAATGTCTACCTCCAGTCAAGACTGCTCCCCAGGACCCCAGACCTGTGGACGCAACTATTTGACATTTCCACCTGAATGCCAAAGAAGCATCTCAAACTTAGCGTGCCCCAAACTGAGCTGCATTCCTACTTCCAAAGGTGACTGTCTTATACTTTTTCTCATCTCCCTCACTCTTCCACCCTTTCAGTTGCTCAAGTCAAAACGCTTAGAGTCCCTCTTGCCTTTCACTTTCTCTTAACAGCACGTACACAATCTGAAAGGAAATACTTGGACTTGACTTCCAAAACAAGCTGTATCCAGAACACAACCACTGCTCCTTGTGTCTGCTGCGACCACCCTTGTCCAAGCCACCATGACCTCCAGCCTAGATTATTCACCAGCCCCGAAACTGGTCTCCCAATCCTACATCCCACCCATCCACCTACAGTGGCAGCCAGCATGGTTCTTCGAAGCCCTGTTAGATCACATCAATCCTCTACAACAAATCTCCCGGTGGCTTCCCATCTTACTCGAAACAAAGGCCCTACAGGATCTGGTCCCTGTTATCCTTCTGACCTCACCTCCATTACTCTCCTCCAAGATTCACTCCATCGGTCATTCTAGCCTCCCTGCTGTTACTCAAACCTGCCAAGCACGATCCCACTTCAGGGCCTTTGCCCTTGTTCTCGTCTCTACTTAGAACACTCTTTCCTCAGTTATCCCCATGGTTTGCCCCTCACCTCCTTTAAGCCTAGACTCAATGCCTTTTTTCATATGCATCATAATCCTTCCAGGAAAACAGAAACCACTCTAGGTAGCTCAAATACAGAAAATTCAACACAGGCGAATTATTACAAAGATAATGTGAGACCTGGGAATCTGGGTGGTTCAGTCAGTTGAGTATCTGACTCTTGATTTCGGCTCAGTCGTGATCCCAAGATCACAGGATCAAGCCCCGCATCAGGCTCTGAGCTGAGCTGAGCCTGGCGTCTGCTTACGATTCTCACTCTCTCTCCCTCTGCCCTCTCCCCAACTCTCTCTCTCTAAAACAATAAATTTAAAAATGATCTTAAGAAAAGATAGTGAGAGACCTGAAAAAGCCCAAGGATGAAGGATCGGGCCCTGGGAAAGCCAAAGGGAAGAACACGGGACCCACAGAGATGAGCAGCTCTAATGAGTTGGGCCAGAGCCCATAAGCCTGTATCTGCTGCTGCATCCTTGTCCAGCAGCTCTGACTCAAGTGGAAATCGCCAAAAAGCACTTCCTGCTACCAGGGTGGACTCACCTGACCCCTCCGCTGCATTCGGCAGCTGGGGGCATGAACGTGACCTTCCCCGTCGCTCTCCAGCCTCTGCTGCCTCCTCCCATTCACACATCCCAACAGAAGCCCAGCTGGCATGGGAGCCCAAGAGAGGTTTCTGACTCCCTGACCAGTCACACACAGCAGAATATAAAGGGGGCAAGGGTGTATCTGAGAGATGACAGATGACTGTCAGGCACACCTGGTTACCTTGATGAAATGGCAAGACCCCTCCCATATTTAGCTCACTCCCTGCTATTTTTCCTCAGCCCTTATCATTACGTAACTCACTCCACGTTCTATCATCTTATTCCTGTCTGTCTCCCCTAAGAAAATGTAAACTCAGTGCCCACCAAGATTCCTACCTGTTGTGTTTCTTGGGGTAACCCCCATGACTGAAACCAGCCCATAAGAGGTACTCAGTAAATACGGATTAAATTATTGATGGGCTGGACCCCCGCTTTTATCTTCAAACAAACAGAAGCGAAAACGCTCTGTGTGCTAACGCCAGGGAACTGAGGGGCAGAAAAATCAAAAATACAAAGGAGAATGACAATCGTCGATCGTTAGTCTGGGGGCTACCATGAGCACCCACTGCCAGCCTGGCGTCGGGGTCCCACCTCATTGATTTTACTTAATAGGGTTTGTGGTCTTTCAGACGTGCAGCCAGAGGTGCCTTCAAGGGGGCAATGATCAAACAGCTTTACCACAACTTTGCTGCACAGCAGATTAGAGGAGTGTCTTCATTTCGGCACGCACACAACGTCGCTACGCTCTTGATTGTGAGGGAGACAGAGTCCTGCCTGGTGCAACACATGTGACGAGGCTGAGTCCACCCCTGAATCACAGGTCGGGGATGGGAAAGGAAAGGAGAAATGAAGGAATAACTCTTCCTAAAGCTAGGGTCTATTCATGGACCTTCTTTATTCAACACGAAGAAAGCTCCAGGAAATAGAAGGTTAATGTGATGTTTTAAATGAGTAAACAAACTAAATTTAGAAACCTGGATGTTGTCTTTTCCTTGTCATGTGGGCAACAGAAAAATTCAGCACTGCTATCTGCTGGCGTAGGCATAATGCTTCGTCTCTCCAGTGTGACCATGGTTGCTGACCTGGCCTTGATGTCAGAGTAAGACAGGAGAACCAATCCAAGAAAACTTCCACCTAACCCAAACTGTATTCACTCCACATTTACTCTTCAACTCCTCCTTCACACTTAAGATAAGGATAAGATTTTGGGGCACCTGGGTGGCTCAGTCCATTCAGCATCAGACTCTTGATTTCAGCTCAGGTCATGATCTCATGGTTCATGAGTTCAAGCTCATGTGTCTGCCCCTCTCCACCACTCTCAGAAATAAACATTAAAAAATAAAATAAAATAAAATAGTGGCGCCTGGGTGGCTCAGTCAGTTGAGCGTCTGACTTCGGCTCAGGTCATGATCTCACAGTTCATGAGTTCAAGTCCCGCCTCGGGCTCTGTGCTGACAGCTTGGAGCCTGGAGCCTGCTTCAGATTCTATGTCTCCCTCTCTCTCTGCCCCTCCCCTGCTCATGCTCTGTCTCTGTCTCTTTCTGTCTCAAAAATAAACATCGAAAAAAAATTTTTAATAAAATAAAATAATGATAAGATTTTTATCTACCTTCAGTGTGAGAACACATGAATTGTCCATTTAATGCTTAAAAAGACTAGAATATGCTTACAGATCAATAAAATACAGTAGCGTACCATTTGAGGCCAAATAAAATGACTGCTTGACTATGATCAGTCAGAATCCTGACTATGCCTTTACAAAACCTTATTCCCAGTTTTAATGCTATCACATTGACCTACTCCACTTATACAGTATTCCATCCGAAGCGTTAAAATAATAAAAAACTATTTCCCCACCTAGACAAATCAATCCAAAAGCTTGAAATCTTATCTTGAGATACAATATAAATGTTCCGTTTTATAGATTATTTCATTAGTGGCCCTAGAACACAAAAATAATATGGAAGTTATTAGCAATTCTGAAAACTCAATAAATCATTTGCATCAGAGGCTAATCATTCTTTTTAAAAATAATACATACAACAGGGACCATCTCCAGTCTCGTCAGTCAAAGCTGAATAATGACATAAAAGTATGATGTAGGCATTGGAACAAATTCACCCACTGAGTGACACATAGTGGTTTTACGCAGCGTTTTCTTCTAATACGTATGTGCGCTCATGAACGATGGTGATATACCTACATTAGAGAGTTGGCAAGTTGTGTATTTTTTAAACATTCCATCTTTCAGATGGCACAACTGGCAACAGAGTTTCAAATAAAAACTGTATTCCCAAATGCAGCTTTTAATGCACAAAACAAGCAATGCGCCTGTACCACTGCTGTTTCACTTGCAAATACGTTGGAATATTTTGCCCGTGTGATTGTGACGGTACATTATACGAACCATTCAGTCACACGCATGAGAACAAAAGTCAAATTATTTATGGAACAAAGAACGTTTAAGGATCCGTAACAACACTTTTCCTCCCCAAATAAACTCACAGGGGGATCACTCATATCCCGTTTGGAAACCAAAAAGAATCACACTTGGTTTATGCAAATTTCACATTTTACAAAGAGGATTGAATTCGAGGCAGATTTCAACAGTTAGCAGAGACTAGCTGTACCTAAGCTTTAATCAGATATTCATATGAAAATATTAAAAGGAAATATTAAAATGAATTTCACACAACCTATTTTTCATGAAAATGAATTCTCCTAATTCTTCCTTGGAGAAAGTAGGCCACTGTCATACAATCACACACACTGATGATTTATAAAGGTCAAATGGCAGATCTGAGACTAGATGAACAGGGAGAAATACTAGAGGCGGCTTCAATCAAGATTTATATACTCAAAGACTCTGAAATCTCTAAAATCTTCTGGGAAACAGAAATCATCCACTATAGCCCTTCTGGTGGTGATGAAGGTCCTAAGTCCTAGAGAAGAGGTGCAATCCAGCCAGGGCCGTAACAACCACATGACTGTCCAGGGTTTAGACCCCAGAATGTCAAAACCCGGGGAAAAAATGGAGCACCGTGGGACAACAAGGAGCGAGGGGACACGTACGGAGCCGTGGGATGTGCTTGGGGCCATAGGATACATGGAGCCATGGCACATAAACGATCCCTTGGCTCCCTTCTGGCATCCCCATCCTTGTGCCTTGGAGGGTAACTGAGGCTGCCCAGGTTATGCCATCCCCAGCCCCAAGGGAGTATGTGGCACACCAAGCAATGCAAAGGTCTCAGGAAATGTGAGGAAGCCACGGAGAGGGAAGTAACTAGCAGGACAACAGGCAGGAATGGTGGCTAATGGGGCAACAGGAAATGTGTACATGGCCACCTTACAGACTGGTAGAAAGACAGCCTCTCAGAGGTAGGAAGTGGCCGGGATTCTCAGTACGTTAAACACGAAGAAGAAGACAGTTACGAAGCACGTCTTATGTTTTTATTGCCAGCAACAAGTCAATGCTTCTAACACACACACAAATTCAATGACATGCATTTATATGATTCAAAAGAACACAGGATAGGTGAAAAGTATTCATTCTGTGGTATGAGAACAGAACCCAAGTTCAAAATCCTAGGTTGTACCTTTCAATCATGGTCCCTTCAATCACCTAAGACTACATGTGGACATAAAGACAGTTGTTTAAACTCAAAGGCCAATGCCACACCCAGTCCTGTCCGGGGTTGGCCAAAGCTGGAACCCCCATTTCGATTGCCTCAGATGCCCTTCCAAAGACCTGGGGCCAAACATTGCTAATCCAGTATCAAGCATTCATACAATGCTTTCGTAAGTTCCAAAACAAATCTCCAGCCAATCGGTGAATCCGTAAGTAGGAGGACACTCAACGGGAACACCAAGGAGTCAGAGATGAAGATCTGAGGGGCCCGAGAGTGGAATTAACAATGCCTTGCCTGATTCGGCAGGCAGGAAGAATCTTAGTAATCACTAACACTGAGCACTACCAGCTAAGGCACTGAAGAAAGGCTTCCAGATTAGTCATGATATTAAGGCTCCAAGGCAAAGAAAGCCTAAGTGCGGCATGACTCGCCCCACTGGTGGTCTTCCTCTGTGCATACTGTGAAATCGTTCCCCATAAACCAATTCCTATAAATGGAGCACACTCTAAATAGCAAGCGTGCTGGGTAAACTTTAATCAATAAACAAACAAAGGCAGAATATGGCACTATTGCCTTAAGTGGACATTAAACATTTAAAACTCATTTCAGAGATGGTTATGAGGCTCAGTAAGCATGCTGAGAAACATGCTGTCTTGAAGGGTCACTATTTTTTCCCTCTTTATTGGAACAGACATTTAAGCAAATGACAAGGACATAAGTGTAAATGGTGTGTCTGCGAGGGGTCAGAGTGTTTTAGCAGCCCCTGAACAATCAAGGATAAATATTCCAGAACATGCAGTCAAGGGAGTAACCTTGCAAACACAGCAAGCTGTTAGAGCGTGTTGAGCAATGAACTCTGCTAGACAAGGGAAGCCCATGGTGGCAAATATTTCACCTAGGATGGGGAAAAAACGAGATCCTGCCAGCATCTTCTGCCTACCCAGGTAAATCGAATCAAGGCTTCAATAAAACTTGCTTAGTTGTATTAAGACGTTACTGTAGCATCTGGTCTACTTCATGAGGAGCCTCTTGTGCAGAGCGCCTCCGATGTAGAAGAACATTAAATCATGAAATTTTAAGTGTACGCAGAAATCAAGATTTTCAAAGTCCGCATTATCCAGTCCTTCATGTATTTCTGCGGTATCAATGCTGCATCCGCTTTCTTAAATGATCTAGCAGAGTCGCACCTTACACAAGAGTGTTCATGCAGCCCAGCAGTGGCCACCTGCTAGGCTGTAACATGAGCCATTTCAAGGACCAGCGGGGCTCCTAACATCCCCCAGGGAATCTCTGGTGTATGTTTTGGTCAACAGTCTTGCCCCTTCTTCAGAGAAGCACTTCCTTCCTGAAGCTCCCATGCTCTTGGCACATGGCCTGCTCACTCCTTCTCGGCCGAGATGGAGGTCCTCAGACACCCCCTCCCCTCCACCCCCTGGCTTTCCTGCATCCTGGGTGCCCTAGACTCCCTCCCTCCAGACTCACTAGAGGTAGGGTCGGCTTCCTGTAAGCTAATCCCCCACCTGTGCCCAGTATCCTATCTCCTCCCACAGCCCTGGGGACTCTGTCTAATCAATTCTCTCCCCCCTCTCTCTTCAGCCTCTTCCTTCACCTGGCTTTTCCCCATCAGCACTTAAGGATGATTAAGCAATGCTCTCTTAAAAGCTGTCCCCTGCTCTCACGTCCCTGGCGGCTGAGTCAATAACTGTCTCCTTTTATATCTACTTCCTCACCTCACATTTGTTTCTCTGCCCATCACCGTTTAGTCTACTCCCCCAGCACTGTCCTGAAACCGCTCTGATAAATGCCATTTATTACAGGTTGAATTGCGCTCCCCAAAAAGACACGTGGAAGTCCTAACCTTAGTACCTGTGAACGTGACCTTATTTGGACATAGGGTCTTTTCAGATATAACTTATAAAGATGAGATCATGCTGGGTGAGGGTAAGCCCTAAATCCCATGTGACTAGTGTCTTGGTAAAAAGAGCAGCAGGCAAAATGACAGAGCCCCACGAAGAGAAGGCCACGGGGGTAGAGACTCAGAGACCCGAGTGATGCGTCCACAGGCCTAGGAACACCAAGGATCGTGGACAACTCCCAGAAGTTGAGAAGAGGCAAAGAAGGATTCTTGCCTAGAGCCCTCGGAGAAAGCATGGCCTACTGACACCTTAGGATTTTTTACTTCTAGCCTCCAGAACCGTAAGAGAAGGTATTTCTGTTGTTTGAAGCGACCCGGCTTGTGGTATTTTGTTACAGGAGCCCTGGGAAGCCGAGACATAGATCATACTTTCAGTGCTACACCCAGGAAGGTTCTGGGCAAACAAGGAGGACTTCGTCACTCTGCCCGCTGGCCCACATCTGCCTTGAACTCTTCATCATCAGATACTCAGATGGCCTCCTCCCTCTTGAAAAGCTCTCCTTTCTTGGATCCATTGATGCCCTGCTCTCAACTAGACAACCCATTTGACGGCAGTAGGAACTCAGTTTTCTCAATCTAAAATCATCATTTTAGGGGCACCGGGGTGGCTCAGTCGGTTAAGTGTCAGACTCTGGCTCAGGTCACGATCTCATGGTTCGTGGGTTTGAGCCCTGCTTCAGGCTCTGTGCTGATAGCGTGGAGCCTGCTTGGGATTCACTCCCTCTCTCTCTCTCTGCCCCCCCCCCCACCACTCGCTTGCTCTCTCTCTCGTTCTCTCCCTCCCTCCAAATACATAAACCCTAAATAAGTAAATAAATAAATAAACAAATAAAAATAAAATCATCATTTTAAATTCCTGTTCTTCATTACATATGGAATCAACAGCCAAGAACTTGTAAATCATACTCAGTACCTCCTTCTCCTTCCTGTCCCACATCCATTAAATCATCAACACATTGTTCACATTTCTAGAATTCACCTAATTCTTTTTTTTAACGTTTTATTTATTCTTGAGAGGCACAGAGAGACAAAGCTCAAGTGGGGTAGAGGCAGAGAGAGAGGGAGACACAGAATGTGAAGCAGGCTCCAGGCTCTGAGCTGCCAGCACAAAGCCCGACACAGGGCTCGAACTCATGAACCATGAGATCGTGACCTGAGCCAAAGTCGGATGCTTAACCAACTGAGCCACCCAGGTGCCCCTGGAATTCACCTAATTCTCTACATTTCTGCTACCACTCCCTGAGCTTACATCCTCATGACCGCTCCCTCTGATCACGGCCGCAGCCTCAGGATGGGCTCTCCCTGCCGCGTTTTGCCATCCTGAACAGGGAGCCGATCCAGATAAGGGGGATTTCTTAAGGGGCCTTCAGATGCCCGACAATATGGAAACCCTCCAACTACTAGCCTCATCTCCCTCCACCTCCTTTCCATAACCTCAACTAAGATTTCATGGCTTCCTGTACAGAACGCCGGCCAGGACCTGCTAGGTTTCCCTTCCTCACTTGAGGGCTTCTGCACCTGCTGTTTTCCTCTTCCTGAGACACCTCTCCATTCATCAGATTCATAAACACCTTCTAACAATCATCTGGGACTCAGCTCTACTGTTGACTCAACCCGGAAATCTTTAAGCACTCTCCCAAAGCCCGGGCTATCTGGTTCAGATGCCCCTCTCCTGGGCTCCCACAGCACCCACCAAAGATACCCACTAAGACCCTTAACAGATTATAATGCAATGTTCCTTTTGCTTTATACTTTTAGAGATATTCTCAACCCTTGAAGGGAACTGTATTTTTTGCTCTATATCCTCAATATATAGCACAGACAATGCCTCGTAACAGGCACCTGTTAAATGTTTATTGAATATTTGCTCCAAGTTAAAAAATTTTGCACAGAAATTAAAATTAGGTCGAGATGTCACTTACGAACTATGAGATTAGTCCTAATCCCCAGGCCTGACAGTGCGATCCACTGGAAAGGCTGGTGGGAAATAGATCCTCGTATCCAGGGCAATGAGAACACAATATGGCGTGATATTCGTGAAAGGGAGTTGGGCAATATCTAGCAAAAACACAGGTGCATTCACCCTTTAACCTAGCAATGTCAATGCTAGGAATCTCTTCCGATGATACCCTTGCAAGGGATTAAGAGATGTTAGCAGGAGGCGTTACTCATTGTAACACCATCCACGACCACAAAGGACAGAAAATAACCTACACATCTCTCAGTAGGGAGTTGTTGAATACACTATGGTTCATCACACAGTGGACAGCTATGTGGCTGTGAAAATGAAAGACATAAAGTGCACGACTAAGGAGGGGACCCCAGGATATACTGCTATGTCAAAAAATGCTAGGCAGAGAACAGAAGCACGGACCATAAAGTAAAAGGTGAGCTAAATGCAGAGAGAGGGAACAGGGCGGAGAAAACACAAGTGAAGCCAGTTTCTCTAAATATTCACTGCCTCATTAATGAAACTTTGAAATACTACCTAAGAACGTAAATTCTTAAAATTTCCAAAACTCAAAAGTGAAATTAAACACAGGACATTAACTGGGTGTTGAGTTGGGAGCACAACCACGCAAGAGGAAATTATTTCAAGTGATCTCCAAGTACCCACATTGCTTTAATTTCCCAATGAAACCTGTAGCCTGAGAACTACAAGAACAGAGGCGGATGATCTCACAGCGTTTTCAGTAGTCAGACACGACTAGCGCTGCTTGAAAGTTGCTCTGAAAGCATGCAGTGCGTGTTTCAGGAAGAGGCAAGGGAACAATCACGTGGGCTGCAGAGACTCGGGATTCCGTGCACGGGAGCGAAAGACACAGACATAAGGTAGAAGGGGTTCAGAAAAAGCCCTCTAGTCCTGCAGATGGGCTGGAGGTATCCAGAGGAAATTACAGTGCATTCTCAAAAAGTTTTCCTTAGCTCTGTACATAGGAAAGACCTAACGCTAGGGACGGCCATGCTTAAAGGAGCCCAAAATGGCCGGTGCACAGGTCTACAGAAGGAAATGGCAGAGGGGGGGAAGCAACATCTCCTTGTCCCAGAGTCAGCAACCTTGGGTTGCTTTCAAAAGTGACCTTGGGTTGTGTCAGAGGAGCTCAGGAGCCAACTTTAAGAGGTTTCCATGGGCTTCAAATGAGATGATTTCACCACCCATAAGCATAAAAACTACAATTGCTTGGAATATTTCAAATGTGAAAATCCATGTATTAACAATGATTCTAATAACCAAAATAAGAAAAAAAAAAAAAAGTAAACATATTTGTCCCCTTTAGATAAAATGAGGGAACCAACTAACTAGGCTTTAAAAACAAAAACAAAAACAAAAACAAAAAAACAAAAAAAAAAAACTAGGAAAGGAAAGGAAAAAAAACATTAATTCTGCCTTTCCTATATGAGTGTGTCCTCAGGATATTCAAGTAGTTGATAAGGGAACGTTACTTTATACAGAAGTATTCTTGCTGTTAAATGAAGAAAGAATCGTAAAATTAGGAAATCCCAGCTTCACACCCATGAACGAATTGGTAGATTTAGGCTGTGATCATCAGTGACTACTAATTTCACATTACCTGCCTCCCAAGAGAAGGACACCGCAGCATCCGTGACACGGGAGAGACAGAAAGTCGACCCTGAATCTAAGCCGCCTCTGGATCCTACTCTGAATTTACACAAATATTCGGGACAAAAGAACATTTCAACACCAATGGGATGCACTTGGCCAAATCCAGACTGTGGGAAACTCTGCAGGATAAAGAGCTCCAATTTCTTTTGTAATTAATTTGCACGGGAAACAAAACCACCACAGCAAAACAGTGCACAATTAGAAGAGTCTTAAGAGCCATACCAACCAATCGCTATGGATCGACTCCATTTAAACCCTGAGTCAATCCAACTGTTAACAAAAAAATGCATCAGCATTCATGAGACCATCAGGGATCTGGATCTTACGATACTCACTGGATATCAGATGACTTTATGGAATTGAGGTTTTTTTGCATTTCTTTTTTTTCTCGGATGTGATAATGGTGCTGAGAATTCCCTTTGTTTGACAGTTAAGAACTAAAATATTATAGATACAATTATACGATTTCTTGGATTTGCTTCAAAATAATTTGGCGGGTGTGAGGTAGAACATGAGTGGGGATTGGGAGAAAAATGGTGGGCCCGGAATTAATAAATGTTGGATTACGGGGCACGTGGGTAGCTCAGTCAGATAAGCGTATGACTTCAGCTTAGGTCATGATCTTGCGGTCCGTGAGTTTGAGCCCCATGGTGGGCTGTGTGCTGACAGCTCGGAGACTGAAGCTTACTTCGGATTCTGTGTCTCCCTCTCTCTTTGTCCCTCCCCCACTCATACTGTCTCTCTCTGTCTCTCAAAAATGAATAAACATTAAAAACATTTTTTTAATAAATAAAAATAAATGTTGGGTTAGTATTCCTTAGACTATTCTTTCTATTTTTGCATATATTTGACATTTTTTCATGATATAAAGTTTAAAACATAACAAACATAAAACTATTTATTGCATGAATTATTAAAATACAATGTCTCATTAATTATAGTTGGCTTCATAATACAATTGGAAGTTCCTTGAGGACAGGGACAAACACTAACCTACTTTTCATCCTGTTTAGAGTGCCCAGAGTATAGAGAGCCTTAAATAAATTTTGATAAATAAAAGAACAAATGACTGAATTTACACACTAATTAATTAATCCTACAGACCCATGGAGATACTTGAGACATGAAATCAATTCTGTCTGCCATGCAAAGCCAGATGCCAGATAGAGACAACGGTGTAAGTTTTGTGTTAAGACTAAGGTTTTGTAGGGAAATGCTGAAGCGAAGAATTCTTTGCTTCAGATCACATTTTTATCCCCTGGTTTAAATGCCTAGGAGGCTCACAGCACCGTTAAGAAAAGGTGGCCTCAACCATGGCCGTGATAACTCCAATGCTGAATTCTTCCTGAAAGAGACAGTAGTGATCAGTTTCGGGACAGGAAATTCCTGCAGTGGGAGATTTTGTATTTTCGTTTGTATTTTAAACAATGTCTGGAACAAGAGTCACGGAGCGACAGAGCAAGACCCACTGCTATTCCCGATCACTGAACACGGGATGTGCATCTGAGGGGTGCCCTTGCAGTCCGAGCGTGCCTGTCCCTCACCTTTATAGGAAATGACCGGGTGTTCCGCTCGCTGGCACTGAGATGCGTCCGTTTCTGGCTGGGCGAGTCTCCACCACCCCAGGCTTGAGAACAGCCATGCAATGACACAGGTCCCCTTCATGGTGGGCAGAGGCGTGAGCTCCAGGTAGTTGTCTCCTAACCAGAAGTTCGTCCTCCTGTCATGTGGGGGAAGTGCCTAAAACACACAAAAGAGAACAACCCGATGAACGTGAGTTCAGGTTTTCTGGCGCAGGGGTCTTGTAGGAAAGCCTCATCGCTACTTTGAAAAGAAGGAGAGACCGTGTGGCTCAGTCTGTTAAGCGGTGGACTCTTGATCTCAGTTCAGGTAATGATCTCACGGTTCGTGGAATCAAGCCCCACGTCGGGCTCCACACTGACAGTGTTTGGAGCCTGCTTGGGATTCTCTCTCTCTCCCTCTCTCTCCGATCCTTCCCCACTCTTGCTGGCTCTCTCTCAAAATAAATAAAATTAAAAGGAATTTTTAAAAAAGGGGGAGAGCCTTCGAGTGCTTGGACAAACTGCCCTTTTCAGCTCATGAGTTCGAGCTCTGTGCTGACGGCTCGGAGCCTGGAGCCTGCTTCGGATTCTGTGTCTCCCTCTCTCTCTGCCCTTAACCCCCTTGCATCCTGTCTCTGTCTCTCTCAAAAATAAATAAGCATTAAAAAAATTTTTTTAAAAATGCAGCTTAATGTTTGTGATCGCTGACGGTTTTGCCCTTCCTCATCCCCTTGCGCTAGCAGGGATCTATGCGGGGAAACCCTAAGGAACGCTACCTTTTCCTTTTTGACATCCAAAGCCCTTGTTTCATAAGGCCACGACCACTGTCTTTTACCAACAACCCGACTAATATTAGGCCACCCAACTCTTACAAACTGCCCGTATTTGGTGAATGTATCCTTTGAAATGTATACACGGCCTGCCTGCAGAGGTTCTGGCTGGAAATCAAGCGTGAATCAAATAAAACAAATCCACAGTGAGCACCTACTGGCTGAAATGCAATTGCTACGCTGGGAGCTACAAGACTTTAAAGAATAAGCATAATTTTAAATATTAATAAGCTTTAAAACAAGATAGGTTTGCAAAAGTAACTGTAAGCTAAGCTGTTAGAAAACCGTCGAAAGGAGCAGGGGTGCCATGGGACCTTGGAGGGAATGCCACTGCCATTTAGAGGACCCAAGGGTGGGTCCCGTGAAGAGTTTGTGTTTGAGCTTAATACTAAAGGATATGGAGGATTTCAACACATGCAGGTTTCTGGAAGTGCATTCCACGCCAGGGGAACAGGGGTGCAGGGGTGCCCTCGAGGGGCAAGAGGAAGGAAGAGGTAATAACAGTTTGGGGAATGGTTTCCTATAATTGAGCCAGACCCTGGGAGATCTAAAGGAGACTAGCGGGAAGCAGTTTAGACAGAAGGAGGTTGAGTTAAGATTTGGAAGGCACACTATACCAAGGTCTGAGGTCTCTATTTTTACTCAACAAGCTACCACGAGATACCAGCACAAGAAATACTTAAAACATTGTTCTTACAATAGTGTACGCAGGAAATTGGATAAAGAAGACCATGGAGGTAGAGAAGTTCATTTGAACTATGGCAACTATTCGGAAGAGAAATAAATGAAGCTGTGACTTTGCATGGTGAGCAAACACTCGGTGTGATGGGTAAGGGAAGTATGGCAAATTAAACATGGCCATGGCCCCTCCAACCTTCCTCCCATGAAAGCTAGGTTTATGCCCGTTCTCTTGAATCTGGATCGGCTCCGTGACTGTTTTGTTCACAAATGTAACTGAAGTGATGGCATGCTCATTTCCAAGCCCAGACTCGAAGAGACTGGCAATTTCCACTTCCTGTCTCTTAGAACACCTTCTCTGGGGTACTAAGAAAACAGATCAGAAGCCCATCTACCGGGAGACAGCCAGATTACAGAGACCACTTATAGGGACTCCTAGTGACATTTCCCACTGAGGCCAGCTTCCCAGCCATCCCCACCTGATATGTGAGTTCAGCTGAAACTGAGTAACTTCAGTATCACAAGAGCAAAAGAATCACCCAACTGAGCCCTACCCAAATTCCTAACCCCCAAAGTACAGAATATAACAAAATGGCGGATGTTCTAATCTGCTACACTTGAGGGAAAAGAAAGCAAAGAGACACAAATAGACTCAAGATAGAGAATACAGGCGCCCCTCAGAGTGGTAATGCCCCTCATTTCAATAATAATCACGAGAGAACTAACTTTGTTCAGATGAGAATATGATCGGTTTTGTATGTGTTGGGTATAGGATGCTGAGAGAATATTCCAGGCAACGGAGAAGATGGCTGAAAATCCAGGTCGGGTGCTCAGAAAGCAAAACAGGGATGCAGAGATAGCATACAATGTATGGAATGCTTTCTCTGACTGACATTATGGGAATGGCTAAGATTCACCAGGGGAAAGCATGGAAGGAAAAGAAAAGGCTACAGAGAACTGTCTGCTGAGAATCGGTAATTTAACAAGTGACCCCACAAAGATACAAGAAGGAAAAAAAAAGATGGAATACTGAGGGCACAGGGCCACATGGAAGTCCAGTTAGACTGGCGTATAGAAATTACACAGTTTAAAAGGGGCTTGGTCAACTGTAACCTGAGGAGGCAGAGCAAAGACCATTAGCTTTATTTTTTCTTCAAGTTTTTATTTAAATTCTAGGTAGTTAACATACAGTGTAATAATAGTCCCAGGAGTAGAATTAGGAATTCATCACTTACAAAGAACACCCAGTGCTCATCACAATACGTGCCCTCCTTAGTACCCATCACCCATTTAGCCCATCCCCCACCCATCTCCCTCCATTGATTCTCAGTTTGTTCTCTATCATTAAGAGTTTCTTATAGTTTGTTTCCTCTCTTCTATTACCCCCCCCTTCCCTTATGTTCATCTGTTTTGTTCCTTACGTTCCACATATGAGTGAAGGCATGTGATATTTGTCTTTCTTTGACTGACTTATTTCACTTCACAGAGTACACTCTAGCTCTATCCACATCATTGCAAATGGCAAGACTTCATTCTTTTTGATGGCTGAGTCGTAAAGACCATTCATCAGCTTTAGGAGTGGATGCAGCAAAAATGGGACAGAACATACGTGGCCACCTCGAAGGCCAGGTACCAAAAAAAAAAAAAAAAAAAGAGTCAATGAAATCACTAAGCACTGAAAGATCGAAGTTACGAGAAGTCCAAGGTCAAGAAGACGGCCAAATATGGCTTCTTTTCCGGTAAGTGGTAGTAGAGAAGAAATTGTAGGTTTAAGAGGGAGTGGAGCTCTTAGGATAGAAGAAGATCCAGAAAATACTGAGGCGGCAAACTATTAGAATCCTAGTAAAGAAACTGGTTTTGAATGGAAAAAAAGGACCCTGGTCCTAAAAGCGTGCACATGAATATATGGCGTGATGCCAAGATAGAGAAAACATAAAGTTGATGGCACATGAAATTCAGTCTCTTATCTTGAGTCCCATTCATTCACTGCTCCCACTGACAAAAATAGTCAAGCTGGGCAGAGAAAACAAGAGCTGGGACTCCAAATCATGATGAGGCAAGAGTATGCCTTCTTCAGGAGGGAGAAACCCTGAGCGTGAAGGCTCAGGAAGGAGTGGAGAAGTAAACGAGGAGCCAAGGGCACCCCTGTCCAACGGGTCCATCATCCCTGCCCAGGCACAGCACACGGTAATGGACAATGAGTCACAGGTGTTATGTTTTTCCTGGGTTATAAAATCAAAAGTACGAGGAATTGCGTTCTTGGCAAAGGGGCATGGTCCACACAGCTGGAGGCTGCTGTAGAACTTCAGTCTAGACGTAAACACATGGACCAGTCCATCGTTTCTTACCCTTTGGGCCTGAGACTAGGAAGGAAATTTCACCAAATGAAGTATGTTAACATAGAAGAACACCCATCAGAGGTGTGTTTTAGACCTAATTTTGTTCTCTTCGGAACAAGGAGACCTGAAGCACTGGCACCAGCCCACTCAGGGAAGGCCACAGGTCCATTATCACTGCTCCGTGTCTAAGCAAATTGGCAAGCGAGGTGCTCGAGCGGCTCAGTCGGTGAAGCAACCAACTCTTGATTGCGACTCAGGTCATGATCTCTCAGTTCGTGAGTTTGAGCCCCGAGTCAGGCTCTGTGCGGACAGTGTGGGGCCTGCTTGCGATTCTCTCTCTCTCTTTCTCCCTCTCTCTCTCTGCCCCTCCCTCCCCCCCCCCTCAAAATACATAAACTTAAAAAAAACTGGCAATGATAAAAATACCATGGGAAGGACAATGAACTTGCATGAGGTGCTAGCTCTGGGGCAGGCATGATGCCAAGCTCTTACACCCATGCCTGGTGCCCAACAGTCACCGGAAGTGGTAGCTGTGACCCCTGTTCTCCCTCAGCAACACTCCATCACAGAGAGGGATTAGGGCACCGCCCTGCCTCGACCTCCGAGACCAAGCTCAGGCCAGCTAGGAGCTAAGAGCAAATGATTCCCTGGCACATAGTTTGTCAGTGTGTCAGGCCCAAGCCAACACACAATCCCTTTCTGTGAACTGTGAAACACGTCCAGCAGACCCACGGCCACCGGAACCAGCCTACGTCGAAGGGAGTCGTCCCTCGCATCTCCAGGCTAACACGGTCACCTCCTGAAGAAAAGGCAGAGGGAAATAACACAGTGCCTGGCACGTGTCTTCCCGGGGATTTGGAAAGTGACAATTAGGGAAGAGGGACACGTCCTTTCAAGCGCGAGAGCAGCTAAAAGGGGACGCGCAGCTCCACGGTAATGAGATGAAATTATATGTTTGCCACGGTAACCTAAGGAAAGCACATTTAATGAGAACGAGGTGATTTTTAGAAGTTTGTAATTTTCAGACTATAACATGTTACCTTTTTTCTCAAAATAAAGATAAAGCCGTCCCGGTAAGACGCCAGGGAAGGGCATTCACAGTCTGCACGAAGACGGGGCTTCTCTGAGCAGGTCACCCTGCGAGGCTAATTCCTTGAATAGTCTTTTACTCCAAACAGGCTTAGATCTCAACAGCAGGTCCCTCCATCCTGGATTCTTCAATTTTAACTTCTTCTGAATATAATAACGCTGTTGCCTCTTGGGGGGGGGGGCAGCATATTTATATCAGGGATTTTAGTGTTGCATCTCAGCACGACTGACAGTTACAGGCAGATAGTTATGTGTTCTGGTGGCTGCTCTGTGCACTTAGCAGCATCCCTGGCCTCCACCCACTCGATGTCGGGAGCGCCCCCCGACTCCACGTGCGCCGACCGAAATTGTCTCCGTTGCCAAATCGCCCCCGGTTGAGAACTTCTGGTTTCTGTGGATCATGATCCCTCTCCTCTTTAGAAATTAAGCAAGCTGTCATCACCTGAAAGTTTATTTTAAAAATACACTTACATAAATCACCCAACTGACTTTGTATTGACTCCTTTCAGCAAAACTCCAAGAAAAATGAAAGCCATGTTAATTACACCTACTTGCTACGTTGGGGAAATACATTAGGAAGGAATTTTCAGAGGATCAATTTCAATAAAAGTTGTTCTGATTTCATCCTAGCACCTCTGGAAAATTAAAAATATCTTAGGTGATTGAATGCTAAACAAATGATTTTGCTAACCGGAAGAAGACTTAGCACAACAGGCTGATTTGGGCTTCAAAATAAAAACATTTTTGTTGCTTCTACTTCCAAAGTCCCTGAAGCCTTCCTTTCAGTTTCCTGATGTGGGCGGAACTCTCTATAAGCTCGATCTAAATAAGCAAAACTCTGTATATAAGTGTTTGGGCAATAAATAACATTTCCCATTCACACCCACACTGCAAATGAAAAGGCTCCAGCGAACAAAAAACTAACTGTTCCTTTTAGTTTAAAAAAAAAAAATGCTGTCAGATAAAAAAGAAATCAAAAGAACGAAAGCTTACACAAAAAGTTTTGCTTAGGGAACAAAGTCTAACCAGTTATTAATAAAAACAGACCCAAAATAAGCTTAATGTATTTCTGTGCAGGGGAAACTGGGTTTCTTCTGGGTTTCAGACCTGCTGGAATATTTAGAAGGGGCCGGATCCACTGGCGCAATTCAGAATCCACAGAAACTCTCTGGCTTGGCTCGTTCCTGATGGCTTTCAGGACTTCCTTTGGAGACAGGACGAAGGAGGCAGGTAGGAACAAAGCCGGGGAGCTGATAGGGAGACTCAGGTAGCCAGGCCCACGCCTGCCTGCCTACAGCGCAATAGTCCGTATCAGAGGGCTGAGGTCAGTGTCAAGCATGTGCCTCTTAATTGTAAGAAGTCGGTCTACTGTGACATCTAAAACAGGGGCGCCCGAGTAGCTCATTCGGCTGAGTGCCCGACTTTCAGCTCAGGTCATGTTCTGGCAGTTTGTGAGTTTGAGCTCCGTGTGGAACTCTGCTGACAGCTCGGAGCCTGGAGCCTGCTTCGGATTCTGTGTCTCCCCCTTTCTCTGCCTCTCTCTCTCACTCTCTCTCTCTCTCTCTCTCTCTCTCAAAAATAATTTAAAAAAAAAACTTAAAAAAAAACAACACAAACAGCACAACTGTAGGAGGGGATGGACAGACATCTCTTCTGCAAGGTCTGTGTGCATCGATCTTTCCACCTCTTGGCCCAATTCCATCGCATCAGACGAACTGCTCCCCCAGAGACTAAAGGCCCAGCCCAAACTGAAGGCAACATCCCACCATCCTGCACACTTCGGCACCACCAAACACGGCGTCCTTTGCACAACTGTCAGCTGCTGCTGGGTAAACAGCCCTGCCCTGTTCAAAACCCCTGGTCTCGAACCACCCCCTGGAACATAGTTTTGTCTCTGGCAAATCACAAGGGATGAACCGTTGGCGTGGAAATGGCCAGGGTCTTAGGGGGTGTCATCATTAACCCAGCCAGCCACACTGAAGGATGTCACCTGTGGTCAAGAGACGCCCCCGCCCCCCCCCAGCACAGGAGGGTCAAGATGATGAGGACAAGGTCCAGGACTCCTTCAATGCTTTCGAGAGAAAGTAGAGTGCCCTTTCACCAACAGGCTGTCGGCCAAATCCATGTCCACTCCTCCCACTGCGGAGGCTTCCGGTCGGCCTCTCTGGTCTAACCAGCATCCTCAGAGTAAGCGTTGCACACGCATTAGTACCTTTGCTGATGCCATGGGCCCCATGCCTGCTACCACACGGTTTTTCCGCTACCAAGGTTCAGGCTGGCTTTCCCTTTCGGCAGGCACACATGGGGGCCGCCCACACCAGCCCACGTGGCGGCCCCTTTCGGGGAACCGTGGGGTGCCAGTTACAGTACATGCATCCTCATCACATGCTGCGTGTATGGCCACACAGCCTGTCCTCTTTCCGAGTTTGATCTATTCTGTTATAAGCAAGCTACGGTTACGGTCCCAAGTTCATGCGTTCCAACATGCCAAATCAGCTGTCTGCGTCAATCAGGAATCACACGGCCAACATACTCTTTGGCATTTAGAATTCACCCATCCCTTGCCCTGAGCAAACAACACTGTGAGGTGGTTTGTGCAGTCCCTTGGCACAAGAGACAGGAAATGAGTCAACAACCCACTGCATTTGAGGAGGAAGGGGTGCGGAGGGGTGGAATCACGGCAGCTGAGAAGGCCAAGGCTCCGCCAGGGTCAAGGATCCTACAAGCGAATGTTAAGACCAGCTGAGTGAGTGGTAGCCTGGCTCCTACAGGGCGCACTCGGTCTTCCTGCTCACACTGGTTTTACACTTGGGGCCACAAGTCCAAACGGCCTGAACCACCCCCAGGAACATAGTTTTGCTTCCAGCAAATCACAAAGGATGAACCATTAGCGGGGAAATGGCCAGGGTCTTAGGAGGTATCATCATTAACCCAGCCCGCCCCACTGAAGGATGTCACCTGTGGTCAAGAGATGGCCCTCCAACACAGCAGGGCAAAGAGGACGATGACACAGTCCAGGCACTTCCAGGTCATAGGTAAGAATGAGTTAAGCAAGTGAAGGTCTAACTCTAGATAATTATCAAACGGAAGGAAGAGCAAAGTCTTAGGAAACACAGGAGGAGCACTTCCCTCTGAATGGAGGGAGAAGACAGAAGCTACGGCTTCCGCAGGGGTTCAAATTACAGTGTTCAGAAAAGCAGGAACGGACGATGCAGGAATTCAAAGTGCAGGCCACGTTCAGGGCTGGAAGGAACGTATCTTGAATGAATCTGTGGTATTTCTTTACCATAGTATCAGATATTCAAGGCACTGAACAGGAAATGGGATTAAATGAAGAATCAATAAAACAATAACCTTATGTTAACGCACAGTGTTCGAGTAAATAGATGCTCCGAACCTTTTTCAAAACCAATAACTGAACATTTTATTCTTTGGGACATGAAGTGAAATTAAAGCTTTCTTGTTATTGTGTTGAGTCTATAAGGAGAATCAGGATGTTCCCCAAACATAACGCATCTTCAATTATTACATACATTTTTTGTAAAAGTTGCATCGTCTTTATATTATTTTAACCCACGTAACTTTGCCAACTTTCATTCAAAAAAAGATTTAACACAAATGAATTACAGAAACATTGTGGGAACGTGTTAATGAAAACACTGACTGCCCTTACATACAGAGGGACCACTGGCTGCCACCTTCAGGTAACTGAATATGAAGTTGGCTCTGTTACTCATAGATTTTTATCATATCTGAACTAAGATGGAATTTTATGACTATATAAAATGACCTCATGATATACATTGGGAAAAACCAAACATTAAATGATTTTATACATTTCAGTAATGGTACGGCTCCAGTGACCTTGTTTCATATCTCTCTTCGAAGGGAATTGTTATTACAGTTTTGCCTTTTCCCCCTTGTTTAGCTCCAGATCGCCTGGAGGAACCATAAAAATAAATGAAGTCCATTAGATAAAATTATTATTTACACAAAGGCAATATTAATTTTATCTGTCAGCAGGTTTTAAAACTAAGTGAAAGTTCACTCAATCTACTTCTGTGCTAGGTAAAGCAACCAGAGGCAAGAACGAAAGGAAAGGGAAAGGGAAAGGAAAGGGAAAGGAAAAGGGAAAGGGAAAGGGAAAGGGAAAGGGAAAGGGAAAGGAAGGGAAGGGAAGGGAAGGGAAAGGGGAAGGGGAAGGGGAGGGGGAAGGGGAGGGGGAAAGGGAAGGGGAAGGGGAAGGGGAGGGGGAGGGGGAAGGGGAGGGGGATAGGGAAGGAAAGGAAAGGAGAGGAGAGGAGAGGAGAGGAGAGGAGAGAGGGAAGGAAGGAAGGAAGGAAGGAAGGAAGGAAGAAAGAAAGAGGAAGGAAGGAAGGAAGGAAGGAAGGAAGGAAGGAAGGAAGGAAGGAGAGAGAGAGAAAGGGAGAAAAAAGGAAAGAAGGAAGGAAGGGGGAGGGAGGAAGGGAGGGAAAGAAAGAAAAGTAAAAGAAGGAAGGAAGGGAGAAAGAAGGAAAGAGAAAGAAAGAAAGAGAAAAAGAAAGAAAGAAAGAAAGAAAGAAAAAGAAAGAAAGAAAGAAAGAAAGAAAGAAAGAGAGGGAGGGAGGGAGGCAAGGGGGTAAAGAAGAAAAAATAATGGGCCCTTCAAGGAAGCACAACTACAGCAACAATTTCTAAAAGATTTATCCAGAGATATTTCCTCAAGGCAGGAAATTCATATGGACACAATAAGAAATCAAGTGATAAATGGCCCACAGTGGATCAACTATTCTTCACAGCTCCCATTGGTTTTTAGTTCAGCTAAGCAGGACTCGGGGCACCACTTTCTTCCTTGTTAACCAGAAGGCGCAACAGCTAAGGCAACATGCAACAGTACAACATAGTACACAACACACACACACATCCATGCAATAGTACACAACCGTAGCAGGAGAGAAGGATCTGCCCTTGTGTTTTCATGACTGATCTTCACTCATCACCTCCTGACTGCCACCCTGGTGAATTCATGCAGCTGGGTATCTCCAGGGCATTCGTGCCCACTGACTTTTCCCTTCAAGATCTCCCCAAGCCCCCACTTCCTTGGTTGCCTTAACACTCCAAACTCCCTATGTCCTTGTACATCCACAGTTCTGACTTCTCGTTCTTCCCCTTAAATGAAGGTGCATCCCAATCTCTGCTGAACGTTCATTTCTTCTCACCCCGCACATTCTCAGTGGCCTGTGTGGTCAAACCCACACAACTTTACACACCTTCTATAACCTGGGGACTTCCAAATCTAAAACTCTCTTTGAGACCTCTGTACATAATAAGGACACAAATCAAAATATATGTCTTCACATTGATAGGGCAGAGGTATCTCATCGAAAGGTGACCTGATTATCTGTCTTTACCCACTGTCTCCTTCATGTCTATTTCCTCTCATGGTTAACTACACCATTTACTCAGATACCCAGCCCATCATGAGGACTCACCTGCCATTTCTCCCTCCATCATCTTCCCAAAGCCCCCTGACATTTTGTCACCACATCCTGACAACCCTTCCCTATCCAGAGTCATGCCCCTCCACCCCACCGTAACCAACCCCCTCTATTTCTCACCTCTGAGATGTCACATGTATCTTGACGGGTTCCCCCTCCTCCCGCTTCATCTCCAAGTTCACATTCCCCACCTGGCCCCACTGTACGTCAACACTCTTTTCTCTTATAGCCTTTATCACTGGAAGCCTCCGTTGTCTGTGTCTCTGCCTCGTTCGAAACCAGGCTGTAGAAAATCTCAACCTCTGGACAATACAGGACAGAGTATGGACGAACAATCACTGCCTGAGAAATGACTTAATGGGAAGAAACGATGCGACTCCACACACACCCCTCTACCTTCCTTACAATATTTATGCCCCTATCAACATGCTGTTCACGTTCTCTTTTTGTCTGTGACTCCGCTCTTCGTTGTCACAGATGTTTTATTCCTCTATTAAAATTCTCTTAACATCTGGTCCAAATACAAGGATTCCCATGGTTTTGAGAAATGTCCTTTCTAAATGTCATAATTTTCCAATTAATGGTCAAAGGGATGAAGGGATTACTAGAGGCAGACCAGCTGAGAGAGGAAGTCTCCTGGGCCTAAAAGCACGAAAGCACACGGAAGATATAACCAAAGCGTGTGAGCCCTGAGGGGTTCGACTGAATTCCTCTGGAATGCCAGAATTCCTTGGAAGCACTTGAAAAGTCAAAGGACAGGAAAAGGAGGATATTATCATTTAGAGAAGAAATGAATTCATCAAATTCATTTTCCTAGGGTGAAAAACCAACTGCTTTGAAATGTTATCAGATATATTTACAGATAATGCGCTGCTGGTACACTTGGAAAAAATGAGCATTATTTTATGCAAAGGGTCCTGATTTGTTGCTTTCAGATTTTAGTTGGGAACGACCCTTGTGTATGATATCCACCAACAACTATTGGGCCCAATCGATCAGACATGTCATAGTTGATACATCTGAGTTTCTTCAAAGCTGTCACCGTCTTCAGTATTAAAAAAAACAAAAGCAAAAACGAACACACAGAAACAGCAGGACTTGAGAACTCTGCAATAATACCTCCCCTTATCCACGGTTCCACTTTCCACAATTCCAGCTACCCTTGGTCAGAAGCAAATGATCTTCCTTCTGACCTGTCAGAAGGTCAAGAGCAGCCTAGCACTACATCACCGTGCCTATGTGATTCACATCACTGCATCTCATCACAGGGGCATTTCACCACCTCACACTATCACAAGAAGAAGGCTGAGTACAGTACAAGGTATTTTGAGAGAGACCACATTCACATAACTTTTATTACAGTATGTTATTAGAATCATTCTTACTATTAGCTACTGTTGTTTATCTCTTACTATGCCTAATTTATAAACTGAATTTGCCATAGAAGTGGATTATAAAAACACAGGATATATGGAGTTCACTACTGTTTGTGGTTTCAGGCATCGACTGGGGCCTTAGAACATATCTGCAGAAGGAAGGGGGCACTACTCTAAACGCCATTTTGAGGGTCAGTTGATTAAACACAAGAATAAGAAATCATCGCTAAAAGTAAAAAATACTAAGACGTAAATCAAAATCAAAGATTCCAGGGGCACCTGGATGGCTCAGTTAAGTGTCTGACTCTTGGTTTCGGCTCAGCTCATGATCTCATGGGTTTGTGAGTTCAAGCCCCGAGTCAGGCTTCATGCTGTCAGCACAAAGTCTGCCTGGGATTCTCTCTCTCTCTCTCTCTCTCTCTCTCTCAAAAAAAAATAATAATAATAAATAATAATAAAAAAAAAAAAAGATTCCACCAATCAGGGGAGCCAGGTGGCTAGTCAGTTAAGCATGTTTGTGAGATTCAGCCCTAAGTCAAGCTCTTTGCTGACAGTGTAGAGCCCGCTTAGGATTCTCTCCCTCTCTCTCTGCCCCTACCCCCACTCGTGCACACACTATCTCTCTCCTCTCTTTCAAGATACATAAATAAACATTTAAATATATATTTATATAAATCTATATATATTTATATAAAAATAAACATATAAATATATTTATATAAATACATGCATATATATATATATGAAAAGATATATGTAAAGAGAGAGAGAGAGAGAGAGGGAGAGGGAGGGAGAGGCACCTGGGTGGCTCAGTCAGCTAAGCATACTACCTCAGCTTAGGTCATGATCTCACCATTCATGAGTTCAAGCCCAGCATCAAGCTCTGTGCTGACAGCTCAGAGCCTGAAGCCTGTTTCGGATTCTGTGTGTCTCTCTCTCTCTGTCCCTTCCCACTCACATTCTGTCTCTGTCTCTCAAAAATGAATAAACGTTAAAAAAAATTTTAAATATATATACATGCAAAGATTGTACCAATCAGAGAATAATAAAATTTAAGAGAAAGTTCTATGTTTATGTAGAGTATTAGTCTTTTTTCCCTGAAGTAAACCTGTAAAATACATATTATCAGTCTCTCCTATTCCACAGAGATGGAGACTCAAGGCGGCCCCACCGACAAATGGGAGAGCTAAAACTTTTCACAGGTGAGTCCCTGGCCTCAAAGCCCAGGGTCATCTTGCTGTGCCAAAGATACCATCCCTGTCTTTCCCGTATTTCTGCACTGACTGCTTATTGACTAGGGATTGGGAGCCGTGGGAAACTTGGCTGAAGAGATCAGAAAACGCTCTCTTTTCTACCAGCTGACTTTGTGCGGGGCATTGAGTACGTGTTTCCCTGGGGACAGAAATTGCACGAGATAACTGGCAGCAACATCGCTCACTGATCCTAGAGTCACGGACCTCACCGAGCAAGATTTAGCCCAGCCAACGATGAAAGCACTAGCCTCTGGACAACTGGGATAGCCTTCCCGGGGTCTTGTGTCATCCTCTGGCCGCCACCCTGCCCCCTCCTGGGGGGCTCACCCACCAGCTGGCGAAGTCTCCGAGGTTCCTCCACCTGTCCCCCAAACTGCGACCTCCGTCTGCTTTGCACTTCTACTTGAGTGACAGAGAATTACCTGCAACCAAACGTGGACCAAAAGGAACACTGATTCTCGCCTTCCCCACATCTGCTTCCTGAATTCCCCGTCACTGCCAGAGGCATTTTGTTTTCTGTGATTTCCCCATAGAAGGCTGTGAGCCATCAGTGAACCCCGCGAATGGACCACACACCTGTCTTCCTCTCTCGCCTCCACGGCTGAAGTCCCAGGTTAAGCGACTTCATCTCTCACCTGGACTCAGCGGGAGCCTTCTCTAGTCGGTCTTGGGGCTTTTCACTCTTGCCCGCTCGAAAGGCCATACTCTATGTTGTAACCGGAGTGATCTTTGTAAAGAATCCAAAAACGGCTCAGAAGCAGAGAACACAATGGTGGTAGCCAGGGACCAGGGGTGGCGGGAGAAATAGGGAGATGTTGACCAAGGGGTACAAAGTTTCAGGGGCGCCTCGTGGCTCAGTGGGCTGAGCATCTGACTCTTGATTTCAGCTCAGGTCATAATCCCAGGGTCATGGGATCGAGCCCCACGTCGGGCTCTGCGCTGAGCCGGGGGCCTCCTCAATATTCTTTGTTTCTCCCTCTGCCCCCTCCCCTGTTCTCTTTCTCTCTCTCCCTCACTAAAAAATTAAACGAAGTTAAATTAAATTAAATCAAATAATTAAATTAAATTAAATTAAATTAAATAATTTTTAAAAAGGGGTACAAAGTTTCAGCTAGGCAAAATGAATGCGCTGGGAGATCTCATGTACAAATGGTGGCTGTGTTAATAATACAGTATTGTATACTTGAAATTTGCTAGGAGAATAGATCTTAAATGTCCTCACCACGCACGCACACGCGCGCGCGCGCGCGCACACACACACACACACTAAGGTAGCTATGTAAGGTGATGGATGTGTCACTTAGCTTGATTGTGACAATCACTTCACAATATGTACATATATCTAAACATCACATTGAACATCACAAAAATATACAATTTCTGTCATTAGACCTCAAAAAAGCTGGAAATAACAACTATAATAAAATATTTATGTATTCTTAAAGGGAAGTATGTAGCTGCCATAAAACTACATAAAAAGGAAAAAGAGTTAATCCGATTAGGTATTTTTTCCGTTTACAGCCCTGAAATACCTCCCTCACAACCTCTCGAAAACGCAAACCCTGGACACTAACCAAAAAGCAGCCATTTATGGTCGGCCCCACCCACTCCCCCCCACTCCAGCACCTTCCTCACACTCCTGTGCCCCATGCTCAGGCCACACACGTGTACACACACACACACACACTCACACGCACGACCTCCTCCTTTTACGCACCAAGCTCATGGCCTTTCAGACAACATCCGCTGGCATGCGAGCCCCGAGGCCCTTTCTCTAGGTCCTTCCCAACTGCCTCCTTCTCACTCAGATGTCACCCACTCAGAAAGGAGTCCCCCACCAGGCCAGCTAGAGCATCTGTGTCTTACTCTCCACCAGATTCTGGGATTTTTCTCTCCATGTCATCTAAAACTACTTGAAATCACTCCACCGACATATTTGTTTATGGCCTATTTAACCCACAAAGATATAAGCCTTGAGCCAAGCCTTAGTCTTGCTCATCTGATGTCCCCAGGGCCTAGAAGAGAGTGTGACATAGAATATTACTGACTGACTGACTGACTAGGTACTAGAGGGGATACAGACTAAGACAGTCTTTGTCCAAGCGATGGAAGACGTTGTTGTTTAGACCCACCTACCCTCTGCCAGTGCCACTGAATGGCGCTTACAGCAAGTTTCAGGAGAATTTCTGCGGAAAACTACAAGTTCACCGGCAGGAAATCAGCCTATTAGGGGAGATGTCACAATCACAAGTCAATAAAGACCCTGAATCCGCTGCCACAAAGGCATCGAATGAGTAGCACATAATGCGATACTATGAAATTCAGACATGCTGGGAACATATGGTTATTTTATTCTTCGGTTCATTAGACTGAAATGTGGAAAGGTCCTTCGGGACGTGACAGGACAGGTCTCCATGGTTGAAAAATAATCGCTAATTGTTTTGGATTCCTGTATTTCAAAATATCAAAAGCCAGGCGATGGTGGATAGATGTTCAGGAAAACACAAAAGGAACAATTTGGAAGTGTGAGTCCAGAAAAAGGACCGTCAGACTGCATCAGTTTGGCAAATCCCTCCCCAACAGGGAGGGGGGTTGGACAGGACTGCAGGAGGTCTGACTGCCGGCTTCTGCCCTGCAAAAGGTTAAGGACTCTTCCTGCAGTGCTCCTCTGCCTAACATATCCCAGCCCGGCCCTACGCACCCGTGTAGGGAGGCACATTGCGGAGAGCTTGGCACAAACCCAGAGCGCCTGGGTCCCAACTAGCTCCAACGTGAGCCTCAAGTTCCATCCTCTGTAACATGGAGATAAAAACCATGGCTTAAGATTACATGAGTTTATTTGAAATGATGTAGAGTTGTCCCTAGCTATTAGGAAACACTAAAAAAGACTAAAAAAGTCTTAATAAATATGAACAAATAAGAAGTATTAAAAAAAAGAAAAAGAAAAATTGGGGCCTGGGTGGCTTGGTCAGTGGAGTATCAGACTCTTGATTTCGGCTCAGGTCATGATCCCAGAGGCCAAGCTCAGTGTGGAGATTCTCTCTCTCTCTCTCTCTCTCTCTCTCTCTCTCCCGCTGCCCTCTCCCTGCTCATGCTCTCTCTATATTTAAAAAATTAAAAATTAATTAAAAAAAAAAAGATGAACGTTCTTTAAGTCTTGTAAAAGCAGAAGAGTGGGCTCAGTCAGAAAAGCAGGTGACTGTGGCTCTCGGGGTCATGAGTTCGAGCCCCACGTTGAGTAGAGAGATTACTAAAACAAGTTGAAGATAAAAACTTTAAAAAGTAAAATAGAATAAAATAATAAAAGAAAATAAAATGTACAATAAATAAAATCGCATGATTTCTATTTACATGTTTGCAGGGACAAAGAAACCAGCAGTCGTTCCGAAACAGTGGAGGTATTTTATACGTAGCTTGAAGATCCAACAAGCATTTATTTATTTATTTATTTATTTATTTATTTTTTATTTATTTTTATTTATTTACTTATTTTATATAATTTAAAGTCAGTAAAAATATCCAGGTTTAAAATAAATGAGCAAGGTGAGATTAGCTTTATGGATTGACTCCCGAGACTGGAGCCCTGAGGTGCATCCTTGGATTCTGACTGGCTGGATGCAGGGGCAGGACACCACGGGGAGAAGGGTAGCTGCAGGGCAGGGGCAGGGCGGGTTTAAAGGAGGGAGGGTTAGAAGGTAGAAACGGCGGAAGGGGCAGGGGCCGACTTCCCAGAAGTATTCTCCACGCAGCCAGGAAACTCCCAGTGTCATTTCAAGCCCAGTGAGGAAGAGCCAGGCACGCAGGCATCAACCGTGAGTCAGTAACAGACATTTCTAAGACGCGGACCGCCCACTCCTCCCCTTTTGAGATTCCTCTCGGCCGGGGGGAGAAAACCAAATTCACCCCTGCCTAAGGAAATGAAATTGGTTTTATCAGCCTTCCACCGCTAAACCATATTATGCCAAGCTCTCCGCTCACACTGCAGAGAAACGCTCGGGAACGCGGGCCCTGACCAATGCTCTCCGACCCCGCACGGCCAGCCTGGCCTCCAGCCTCCAAGCTGCCACTTTAGCCTGGTGAATAACGCGCCCCTGGGCAATTCATCAGAGCACGGTTAACACTGCGAGTTTGTTTTGTCGATAAGCAATGGATCCTGTTTCCGGTCGAGCGCGTAGAGGGAAGTGAAGTGCTTTCTCTAACATCCCAGGTGGGAGGCAAATCCGATGCTTAATCTCACTGTCCCGGAAAATTCCTGCGGTTCTCTCTGGTTATGACCACAGCCCCACAAAGAGCAGCTCCTTAGCATCAGAGAGGAGGCTGCAGGTGGCGGGGCTGTGCTTTTATGCACAAACACTTCATTCTGGAAAATCAGACGTTCCGGGGCACAGAACTCCCGGTCTGAGGAAACCTTGTCGCTGAGGAGCAAGGACAGGTCTACCTAGGTTGGTAACTAATCTCACAGATCACGACGAATTGGCAAGTTGTGGAACAAAGCTGCTTACTTGAGAAGTCTGAAAAGAGTTGGTTCCTACCTGGTAGAATCCAGGGTTGCTTTGACTGCCATTGTTAAAACACAAGCAGGAGGCAGCTGGTGGGAAATTTTAAGGGGCCTAAAAGTATTCATACACGGGCACCTGGGTGGCTCAGTCGGTTAAGCACCGACTTCGGCTCAGGTCATGATCTCACGGTCCGTGAGTTCGAGCCCCGTGTCGAGCTCTGTGCTGACAGCTCAGAGCCTGGAGCCTGCTTCGGATTCTGTGTCTCCCTCTCTCTCTGCTCCTTTCCCACTCGTACTCTGTCCCTGTCTCTCAAAAATAAATACACATTAAAAATTTTTTTCTCTTTAAAAAAAGCATGCATACACTTTACCTGGCATTCTCCAAAGGAATTCATCTTTTATGTCAACAAAGATTTACATTGAAATATGCTCCTCCTAGTCTGACTGTTATGTGTTACAATCATGATTTGGAAGCTTAGAGAGAAGGAAATGGTTCTATACAAATTAACTACATCAGGAAGACAGGATATTATTTTTTAAAATTTTCTTAATGTTTATTTATTTTTGAGAGAGAAAGAAGGAGACACAGAATCCCAAGCAAGCTCCAGGCTCCGAGCTGTCAGCAAAGAACCTGATGCAGGGCTTGAACCCATAAACCATGAGATTGTGACCTGAGCCAAAGTCGGACGGACGTTTCACTGACGGAGCCACTCAGGTGCCCCAGACAGGGTATTATTTTTAAGAGAAAATTTAAGGCCATGAGAAATACTCAAGGTATAATATTAACTGTATTGGCAGAAAAATCAACTCTTGGGTATGGCATGTAAATAAATGCACACACACGGAGGAAGGGTGCACCCACAATGCATGCTCACATGCTTGCACACACACACAAACATACTCTCGGAGTGAAACAGAAACATATAGACACTAAAAGCCTGGTCTCCGTGTCTGACTGTACATTGGACACAAATCCCAACTCTGCCTCTTGCTGGCTGTGTGTCCTCTATTTCCATCTTCAGGTGGCCATAACCTTTGTGCCTTTCTCATAAGGTTTGTGAAGATGTACTGTTCTCATCGATATGAAACACTTCGAACAATGCCAGGCCCACAGTCAGTGCTCAATAATTATGAGATATGACAATGTGGATCTTCATTGTTACGATCAGCATCTGGAAGAAAATACACCCAATTGTTAGAACGTTCCGAGGTATGCAGCTCTGCATAATTGTTTAATACTTTGGGGGATTGTTTTTGCAAGTTTGCTGCAAAGGGGAACGTGTGATTATTATCATCAGAAGAAAATTATACGTATTATTTGCTAAGCAAATGCTACAGAGAAGAGTCAAGAGGAATTGAGGGTGTGAGCCCCCTCGCTGATTCATTTCCATCCCCCCGGGGTGGAAGAAGCTCTCTACCTATTAAGACCAGTCTTGACACTCTTGTTACACATAGTCATGCTTGAAAACACCAGCAAGAACAGGAGAGATGGGGTCAAAGACAGCCTCTACTTTTAAAAGGCCCAGAATTCTTTTATCTGATCAGAGCTCGGGGGCCCTCAGGTTCAGGTACGCCCCTGTAGGATACGGGTGGTCCTATTCTAAGGGGAGAGCTGATCAGTGCTATAATCCCCAGAGAAAAATCAAATAGAACAAGATGCTATGCCCAGCTTCTCTAGAGCTAACTCCACATAGCCGATGACTTCACTCACAACAGGAAACCAGAATTTAAATTTCAATTTTTCACCTAAGCTACACACTGACTGAAGACGCTTTGACCAAAGCAAGCACAGAATCAAACAAATCAAGAAAAACAAAATGATGCTCCGAAACTTAGAAAAAAATATGACATCAAAGGCCAGATCAAATGATGGGTGTCGGTGGGGGTCATCCATAACTTTCTTTTTATTTTTAATTTTTTTAATGTTTATATATTTTTGAGAGAGAGACGGCACGAGCAGGCAGGGGAGGAGCAGAGAGAGAGGGAGACACAGAACCTGAAGCAGGTTCCAGGCTCTGAGCTGACAGCACAGAGACCGACGCGGGGCTCGAACTCACAGACCGTGAGATCATGACCTGAGCCAAAGACGGACACTTAGCCGGCTGAGCCACCCAGGCGCCCCTATAACTTTCTAAGTGGAACTCAGAGCTAAGGTGTGCAGAAGTGACATCTCCAGACTCTTCATTAATCTCGTGAGTTTCCTCTACATGCCACAGTCAACATAAAACACGATGAGCTCATGACCCTTCCAAAGCTTAGTTTATCATCTGACATTTTTCTCTGGTCGTTAATGGTGATTCTCACAGACCAGAACAGGAGAGGTTATGGAAAGAGGCCAGAGTGCAGACACATTGAGGAAACTGTTTCCTCACAGATGACAGTCACGGTAGAGCAGAATCCAGCATGGCCTAGAATACCAAAGAACTCCAACTTAGGTGTGCCAGAGACCAACCCCTTAGCCTCCAGGTGAGAAGTCTCCCCAGTTTACCAAATTACCCACACAAATGTTACCATTTTTGCATGCAGTGACATGAAAACCTTTTGAAAAACTATGACAGCTTGAGAATCACAGACGTGGGTTCAATCCAGACAAGAAATGATGATTCAGAGAACTTAACCTTCTAGCCCACAGTTACTGTCAGTCTAGAAATCACTGCCAGAACTTGAATTCACTTGGGTTTGACTCAAAAACCACTGTGCAATCCCATGTCCCCAGTGCTTTAGGTTGACTGACAATTTTGCAACTATATTATACCAACACGAACAGAGAAAGCCCTACATTTTTTTTAATGTTTATTTTTGAGAGAGAGAAAGAGAGGAGGGGAGGGGCAGAGAGAGAAGGAGACACAGAATCTGAAGCAGGATCCAGGCTCCGAGCCGGATCAGCACAGAGCCCGACGCGGGGCTCGAACTCACGGACTGTGAGATCATGACCTGAGCCGAAGACAGACGCTTAATTGACTGAGCCACCCAGGCGCCCCAGAAAGCACCACAGTTTTAAACTTCATAAAGTGTAAGCTACATTTCAAACGTATGCTGCTACTAAAGATTCGTCTCTCTGTAAAAATTCCAGTGACACAGCAGTTCCAGTCCTAGGTGTAAACAGAAGAAAAATAAAAATAGATGTCCACGTAAAACCTTGTACACAAATGGTAATAACAACACTATTCGTGATGGTCAAAAAAATCCGAAATGATCCAAATGCCCATCAATTAACAAGCGGTGAATGAATAAAGAAGTGTGCTATACCCTACAATGTAATATTTTTGAGCTAGAGAAAGGAACAAAGTACTGTCACATGTCACAACATGGATGAACCCTGAAAACATGAGGCTGAGGGAAAGAAACCAGCCACCAAAGGCCACATATCGTGCAACTGCATTTGTACAAAATGTTTCCAAGAGGCAAATCCATAGAGATGGAATCTAGATCAGTGGTTGCGTGGGGGTTAAGGAGAGAAGGGATGGGGAGTTTTGCTGACAGGTAGGCGTTTTATTTGGGGGGTGATGAAAATATTCTAAAATTAGATGGTGGCAGCTACACAACTCTGAGAATATGTGAAAAGCGCAGTAAACCTTAAAAGGGTGAATTTTATTGTATGTGAATTATATATCAAGTAAAGCTGCTATAAAAAGCTAATTCCAAATCCCAACTCAGGCTACCAGGTTCTTGGGATGATCGTTCCAACAAGCAGAAGCCAGAGGTCAAGAAGGAAGTTGGAATGCAGCCCATTCCGAAAGGGGACTTGGGTGGATCTTTTCAAGGAAAAAGGGTGTCAGCAGGGGCATTTGGTGAGAGCAGCGACTGGGGGAGCCGGTGAGGAGAGAGCTCTTCATATATCAAGGTTTTCATTGGACAGGTTCCCACTGGCCTGATATGGATGAAGGAGCAGGTGTGGATGAGCTACGGGTATACGTAAAAAGTAAAAGGGCCATCAAGAAACCAATGCGAAACTGACGTTCTTATTCAATGGCAGGGCTCAAAGCTAATTTTGGATTAAGTTTGTATTTTAATTCCAGTGTACTTAACATACAGTCTTATGTTAGTTTCAGGTGTACGATATAGTGATTCAACAACCCCTCCATCACTCAGTGCTCATCACATGTGCCCTCCTTCATCCCCGTCACCTATGTCACCCACCCCTCCCCTCACCTCCCCTCTGGTAACCATCAGTGTGTTCTCTGAAAAGAGTCTGTTTCTTGGTTTGTCTCTCTCTTTTTTTTTCCTCTTGCTTTATTTTTTAAATTCCATACGTGAGTGAAATCATATGGTAATTGTCTTTCTCTGACTGATTTATTTTGCTTACTATTCTACTCTCTACCTCCATCCATGTTATTGCAAATGGCAAGATTTCATTCTTTATGGCTGAATAATATTCCATTGTATATATATATATATATATATATATATATATATATATGCCACGTTTTCTTTATCCAGTCAACACGATCAAGTGGGATTTATTCCCAGGACACAAGGGTGTTTCAATATTCACAAATAGATCAATGTGATATATCACATCAATAAGAGAAAGGTCATGGTAATAGATGGCAGGAAAAGCATCTGACAAAGTACAACATTCACTCATGATAAAAACCCTCAACAAACTAGGTTTAGAGGGAACTTACGTCAGCATAACAAAGGCCTTATATGAAAAACACACAGCAAACATCATACATAATGGGGGAAAAGTGAGAGCTTTTCCTCTGCTTTTCCCCTACGGTCAGGAACACCACAGGGATGTCCACTCTCACCACTGGAAGAATGGTAGCGGAAGTCTGAGCCACACAAGTCAGACAACAAAATGAAATAAAAGGTATCCAGGTTGGTAAGGAAGAAGTAAAACTTTCACTATACACAGAAAACCCAAAACCCTCATTTAAAAACTACCAGAGCTGATAAATGAATTCAGTAAAGTCTCAGGATGCAAAATCAACATACAGAAATCTGTTGCATCTTTATACGCTAATAATGAAGCAGCAGAAAGAGAAATTAAGAAAACAATCCCATTTCCAACTGCACCAAAAGTAATCATGTACCTAAGAATAAACTTCACCGAAGAGGTCAAAGACCTGTACTCTGAAAGCGATAAAACACTGATGAAAGAAATTGAAGATGATATAAAGAAACAGAAAGATATTTTATGCTCATGGATGGGAAGAAAAAAATATTGTTCAAGTGTCTACACTACCCAAAGCAATCCACAAGTTTAATGCAATCCCTATCAAAATACCAACAGCATGTGTGACAGAACTAGAAAAACCAATCCTAAAATTTGTACGGAGTCACAAAAACGTCCCAAATAACCCGAAGCAATTTTGTAGAAGAAAAGCAAAACTGGGGGCACCGCAATTCAAGACTTCAAGTTATATTGCAAAGATGTAGCAAGCGAAACAGTATGGTTCTGGCCAAAATTAGACACATGGATCAACAGAACAAAATAGAAAACCCAGAAATGAGTCTAAAGCAATTTCTGTTTTAAATGGACTAGTTACCCACACAGCTTGTTGCCACGTATATATTCATGAAGTATCTGACTCCATCATAACTTTAAATATCTTACACTACTTATAACGATTAATTACTATATAATTTATACGAGTTGTCATTACAAATTGCCTCAGAGTCTAAAGTATCTATAGTCTACCTAATCATTTAAAATTTAAAAAATTTGGGGGCACCTGAATGGCTCCGTTAAGTGTCCAACTCTTGATTTTGGCTCAGGTCATGATTTCGTGGTTCATGGCTTCGAGCTCTGCGTCGGGCTCTACGCCAACACACGGAGCCTTCTTGGGATTCTCTCTCTCTCGCTGTCTCTCTGCCCCTTCCCCACTCGCAGTCTCTCTCTCTCCAAATAAATAAATAAACATTTTTTTTTTCATTTAAAATAATTTTAAAACTCACACTCACTTAAGAACTGTGTTGGTGGAGGTCTCCCCAAGCCCAAGAGCTCACTGTCATCTCCAACATACACTCCGTGCGTCAACCCTTCAACAGTCCCTAGGGACTCTGCACCTGCTTCTTCATTTAAACATATTGGGTAGAAATTTCCATTCCTTCCCGGTGTTTTTCCAGCGACAAGGCAATTAAATCAGAGAGCTAAAGGAAAGTCTTTCCAGTACTGGTCGTTCTCCAAAAGAAGAACAAGATGGAGGAGCCAGTGGGCAAGAGGTGGATGGATGAGAATCCATCAAAGCTGTGCCCAAATGCTTGGACACAGCGCTTCAATTACGTATAAATGACAAATGCTCTGGTTTGTTTGGTTGGTTGGTTGGTTGGTTGGTTGGTTGGTTGGTTGGTTGATTGGTTGGTTGTTTGTTTGTTTGCACAAAGCACTAAGTTCCATTCAAGACCCAGGATCTAGTGCCATACATCAGCCAAAGCGAATGTTTTCCACCATGTCCACCCTCAATTATTTCTGGAATCTCAGAACTCTCCCAGGGGTCACAGGTCGACCTCCTGCCTCGGTTGCATACCACCTGTGTAATGACCCGATGTCAGGGGTCCCTCAGGGTCCTCTGCCCTAACCCATACAGGAGGACCCCCAAAACACTCACACATTCATACAATTAATAAATGAGGTGATTTTGCGCATGGCCAAGGACTAGTTAGTTCCACTGCAAACATATAACCACAGGGCCAAAAACCACTGACAGCTAATCCCCTCCATCAACAGTTCTCTCTAGGCTTTCTAGAAGTGGCACACCTCAACCTCACCCTCAATTTCAGAAGAGACACCATGACTTTATCTCCAATTCCACCATGCAAAAAGGGGGTTGTTCCACAGGTCCTTGGAGAGATTTCTGGAATCAGACAAAGGCGAGTTTGAATTCTGTCCTATTTTCTAGCTCGGTGACTCTGGAGAAGTATACTAACCTTTGCCAACTCTCTTTCCTCGCCTCAAAATAGTAGTACCATCTACCTGTCCTTGTGAGGTCCTTATGAGGACCATATAAGCTCATTCTTTTAATGTCCCCAACACAGGCATGTATTAAGAGGCCACAAAATGGTACCTGTCGAATGCCTTTCTCTCCCTGCCCTGACCCGTTTCCTAGTTGAATATCCCTCGCTCTGTTCTCTCTTTTTTCCATCTATCTTCAACATGGCTTAACTGCTTCTGTCTGGACCCTCTGAACTTGATCCTGTGGACAGTCCCTGAGCATGGCCTGCAAGATGCAACACAATCTCAGGCATGATCTGGTATTTTGGCATCTATACACCCTTGTGCTCTTTATGCTCAGAATGCCTTCTCCAAAGCACAACTTTCCATCTCTCCCTCCTATCCTGTGAAGGTCCACCTCAAACGTACCTACAAAAGCTTTGTTATTTACCCATTCTCATCGCTCATGAGAACTAACTCTTCCTTCAGCCTTGTACTCAAAACTCATGGTCTATACCCTTCAGCATTCAATTCACAACGTGATATAATTACTTATGCACTTAATTCCCTCAACCCCACGCAAACCCATGGGCAGAGACACTCTTACTGGCACACCTTTTCATCACAATATGGAGCGTAGATCTTAAACATTACGAAGACCCAGCCAATGTTTGAGGACTAAAGAGGAGATGCAGGAGGGGGTGAAGAAACCCAGCTCCTCCGTCAGGCTTTCGGAATTTAAGTCTCCGCATCAGCCCCTGCTGGCTGGGGGACTTTTGGAAAGTTACTGGACTCTGCTCTACAGCTCAGCTGCCTCATTACAAAACCAAGATATGAATTGCACTTTCCCCGTGGGTTGCTGTGAATTTTAGAATATTGAATCCTTTACGTGCATCATCTCACTGACTAGCATGCGATGATTAACACGTACCTGCTGTCACGTTGTAATGAAAATTGGAACCTTTAATTTTAAGCCATCTCACACTCTGTTGAAAAATGGGCCACTCTTATTTGCCGAGTGTTCCTTGTCAGTGTTCACAGGTTTAAGCCTTGGACACAAACAACTTAATAAAACAAAAAAAGAGAACGAGAGGAAAGAGAAACAGAAACTGTATACACATAGTTCTCCTCTTCTGCCACTGGATCTGGTCGGAAGCACAGCAAAGGGATGGTTATAAAACTCCATGGTGTCTGTATCCAAGTTCTAAGCCAGGCTCAGTGTCCTACTGGGAATCATTTTTAGAAGACATCCATGTGATTCCTATGTTAGTTTCCCCATCTGCGAAACCACAACTGTCTATTTCCCCAAACAATGGTGATGCATGCTTTTATTAGCCTGTCTGTCATAGGTTAAGAAGAACATATTAATGATTTGTTTCTAATCAAAGTCATAGAGCCAAGTGGTTTCAACACAGAGTCTCCATTATGGTGTGTGTATGTGCGTGTGTCTGCGTGTGCGTGTGTTTATCTGTATTTATATAAATATGGAAGGAGAAAAACAAGACTCAAATTACTGCTTGCGTGCCATAACTTTTTTTAACGTTTATTTATTTATTTTAGGAAAGAGAGAGAGAGAGGAGTCTGCACAGTGGGAGAGATGCAGAGAGAGAGGGAGAGAGAGACAGAATCCCAAGCAGGCTCTGAACTGTCAGCGCAGAGCCCAAACCAGGCTCAGTTTCACAAACCATTCAGATTGTGACCTGAGCCAAAACCAAGAGTCGGACGCTTAACCAAACTGAGCCACACAGGGACCCCCATAGCTTTCTAATCTCAGCAATAAATCTTTAGGCCAAGTCTAAACCATTTATAAGACATGCTACCAGCTCCAAGTCTCTAAGGCTATATATCACTACATTCGTATTTTATCAAATTATTTTGAAATATATTTGCCATGAGGGACGATTAGAAGGATCATTCAGTGTCCCAGTGACACATAGTCTGAAAACAAATAATTTCCCCTTGTTGGGTAAGAAATCCTGATTTGACCAACCTCTGATAGCCAGTTCTTGAGGTCAGAGGAAGTAGCCAGGAATGAATGAACAAACACGAGGATCTTTCCAGGCGGACTGTCTCAGACGACCGCCAGAGGTTAAGTCATAAAGGCGCATCCTAGAATTGTGACCATAAGCCAACAAGCAATGAGCTGTTTTGCTGTCTCTTTCTTGTGAACAGGTGCTAGATTCCAAAACAGCTTCTCCAGCTGCCCAAAGAAAGGGTGAAGATAAGATACCCAGCTCTCTGAGCGTGTTCTCGCCCAGTTTAATGAGAAACCACACGGTTTGAAAGCAACTTCAGAGTTACAGAATGTTAAGCAAGATAGTCAGTATTTTCTCCCGCCATGAAACAACAGGCCTAAACAGCCAACTCTGGGAACGTCCCCTGAGACTGTGTTTGCACATGTCAGGAAGCAAAACAGGGTGTTCAAAACGCCCTGCTTGTTACAGTATTTCTATCCCTTCTGAGAATCCGAGTAACACAGAAATAATTTCACTGAAAAATGGGCCCACCCCACCTACCCCCCTCCCGGGAGATCCAAAATTCCACAGGAATCCCACAGTTGGGGACCCGCCCTACACGCTCTCATGAAAGTCTCCCCTGCCATCCAGTAGCCACGAATTCTAATTCAGAGCCTGCCAAACTTAAGGCAGCACGTTTCTCAGTTTTAAGGAATAGCTAAAGTCAAGTTTTCAGAAGGCCCAGGAGAGTGATCCTGACAGGCCTGGGTCACCTTCATTCGCCCACACTGAACCGGAGGACTTCTAATAAAAGCCAGGGGGACGCCGGCAGAGAGACGGGAGCTGGGGAGACCTCAGGCCACTGTGGAAATAAAACCTTTGGCCAAGTTACTTGAGCTCGGTGAGGTGCCGTTTCTCTGTGGGTGGAATTAGGATATTCGCCACCCCCCCCCCACCCCTTGCTGGGTGATTTCAAGGACAGAAAGAGCGGATACCTGCAGAAGGTCATCCAGGTGCCCGTGCACAGCAGACGGCCAATATTCATGAGTTCGTTTGCGCGGCATTTTAAAGGGGGGCCTTCAACTGCACTAGGTTCCCTCCCATATCCCCGTGACTCCTATCACTGAACTGACCACACGAAAGGCACGTGTCCCAGAAGAGAGGACACCAACTCAGCCGCCATCGGCACAGCACCACCTGTATGTCCCGCACTCCCATGAAACGCCGGCCAAATGACCAAAAAATGGTGAAGAGCTGGGACTTGTCTTTACCTACCAAAAAAAAAAAAAGGACTCTGGGTTTCAATTCCCCATAATGATGCTAACACACGTCTCCTGCCTTACCTAGTCAAAGACATGGACACGGGACAACCTGACGGACAGACATCAAATAAACAGAACACATTTCAAATGACACCACCAAATTACCTGTCTCCAAGGGCCCCACATGCCTGATGGCAAAATTTGTCCAAATGGAAATGTTTTCCTAACGGCCGTTGTTTAGGCACCATTAAGTTTACCAAAGTCGTAACTATCTATTTATAATAGCATTAAGGGGTGCCCGGGTGGCTCAGTTGGTTAAGTGTCCTATTTGAGCTCAGGTCATGATCTCACCGTTCGTGGGTTCAAGCCCCACGTCGGGCTCTGTGCCGACAGCTGGGAGCCCAGAGCCTGCTTCGGATGCTGCGTCTCCCTCTCTCTCTGCCCCTCCCCTGCTCACTCTCTGTCTCTCTCTCTCTCTCAAATATAAAGTAAGACATTAAAAAAAATACAATAAGCTTAGAAAAATAAAAAGCTAGAAATAGTTTCTCAGACAAGAAACAAACTGTTTTGAGGTCAGTATTCAAAGCCAGTGAGATTTAAATATGTTTCTGCTTTAGGAAAATAAAAGAGGAAACACTGCCTTTTCCCTTCAGTGAAAGGAATGATGAATATCAAGAAAATCATGTTTTGATTTATACAAATGCATCAAGGATCAAATTTGAACGTTCAGTATTTACTGGATGTGTCAAGCGTGGATAGCACTAAACTACATTTTTAACATAATTCAAAGCAATTTCACACAGCATTAAGGAGCTTAAAGCCAAAGTTAGGGAGAAGAAACATACATAGAAGTTGCTGTGTAAGAAGTAATAAAAATACCATGTTGAGAAACACAGGATGTCTTGAGGGTTAAACCGGAAATATGTGCATCAGGAGAATGCACAGAAAAGACGCAAAAAGGAATTCGCCCGACAAAAGTAGGTTTCTTGTAGTGCGCGGATTTCAAACAGGTCTTTGAGCCAATGCTCGACGGTGTGGTCATGGAAGTCGGGAAACGGAAAGGAAGATTCCAGAATGAGGAGCGTAGATTCGATAAACGTTCTCGTGGAACAAACACCGTACACCCAGAGTTCCTCACTCTCACCATTACTGGCGTTGGGACGTCCATTCGTCCAAGTGACGAACAAGTGATCTGTTGTGCTGGGAGCTGTCTGAGCACCAGAGGGTCCGAGGAGTACTGCTTATGTACTGCTTACCTCTACTTAGGAGATCCCGGGAACACAAGACAACAGGTTTGCCAAAGAAATGTCTCTAGATGTTTTTTCAGTTTATGTATTTATTTTGAGACAGAGAGAGTGCAAGCGGGTGAGGGGCAGAGAGAGACGGAAGAATCCCAAGCAGGCTCCACCCTGTCAGCGCAGAGCCCAACGCGGGGCTCGATCCCACGAACCGTGAAATCACGACCTGAGCTGAACTCAAGAGTCAGGCACTTAACTGACTGAGCCACCCAGGCGCCCCCATGAAAATGCCTCTAGATATCGACAAACGTCCTGGGGTGGGGGAAGGGGGGAGCAGGTCACCCTCCCTCATATTGAGAATGACTGCTACATACAAAGTTACCTGTCAAAGAAATATTGAGATACGACATAACAGAAGGACTGCGTGTAAAAAGGGAATGTCTGATTTCTTCTTCCATACTTCAGTGCTCTTGTCCACTTACTAAGTCAATATGATCCTACAGACTGGGGCACCCAGGGGTTCAGTCGGTTAAGCGTCCGACTTCGGCTCAGGTCGTGATCTCGTGGTTCATGAGTTCGAGCCCCGCGTCGGGCTCTGTGCTGACGGCTCGGAGCCTGGAGCCTGCTTCGGATTCTGTGTCTCCCCCTCTCTCTGCCCCTCCCCTGCTCGCACTTGGTCTGTCTCTCTCAAAAATCAATAAGAATGTTAAAAAAAATTTAAAAATACGATCCTACAGATAGAAAGTGCTACACGTACCCATCAAAACCGTATCCCAAATCACCACCACACACAATTTCACCACAATGAAATGTGGGTTTTACAAATCACGTACATCGTGGACACCAGATTAGGTGTGCCGCCGTTACCGCAGTAACAAGGACAGCACGGTTTGGTAAATGAAATGAGCGCTGCCAACGTTTGTAGGCAGAACCTTCAAAGACCTGAACAGGAACCCCAAATGTCTCATGAAAGTATACTTCGATCCCCTAGCGAGCGGCGGCTTTTGTTCTGCCTGGAGAGGATGATGGACTGCCACGCCAGGTATGCACCTGCGGGCGAGCCTGTCTGATCTTCATGGGAGACGGCCACGAAGGATAGAGGGAAAGAAGGCTTCTTCAGTCCCTGCCTGCCTCCCGCTCCGCTTCCCGCCTTGCTGCTACATGGCTTCCTTTTCTTCAATTCCAAGAATGAACTGAGCCGCCTCTTATCAATCAGCAAAGCAGTCTATCAGATACCCTTGAGCTCCAGGTAAGGAATCTCCAGCACAAAATGCAACAAGGGGAGAAGGGAGAGTCTCCTGTCCTGCCCGCCATCACCACCACCTCCGCCATTATTACCACGTCCACCATCATCACCACCATTAACTGGAAGTCTCAATCCCACAGGGATGAGGGAATCCCCCCAACCCTGCACTGGGCTCCAGCACAATCTAACCCCTGCTCGGACAACTTTCCCAGCACCCAATTCCTCCCTACGCTGGAATTTTCCACTTCTCGAACGTCTACATTTCTCAAATTTGCTCAAATTGTTCTCTTGGCCTGAAACACCCACTGTACACAAATGTTTGGGTTACCATCTTATTAAGACAAGCTGGAAACACACTGGACGTGAAGAACACGAATACTGAAATTGCTTCCAAATTGTAGAGATTGCTGCATGTTGCAAAACAAGTTTTCCAATGGATAAGCATCCACTTAGTACTTAAGTCTTTTAAATGTGCTTAATAGGTGTCAAGTGGGTGTTCTAAATATTTTACGATTATGAACTATCTTGTCTTTATAACAACCCAGTGAAACAGTTACTATTATTATTATCCTGGGTTTTTGTTTTTTTTTTTTTTGTACTAATAGACTTTATTTTCAAAGCAGCTTCGGGTTTTCGTCAAAATCGAGGGGAAGGTACAGAAATTTCCTACAATGCCATCTGCCCACACACAAATGTATAATCTCCCCGTCATCAACTTCCCCACCAGAGTGGCATGTTTGTTACAATCAATAAACCTACACCGACAACCATTATTACCCAAAGTTATTGTCCTCTTTTCACAGATAAGGAAACTGAGGCACAGGGACGTGAAGAAACGTGCCCAAGTACCCAGCATCACATAAGTGGCAGAGCGGAGACTCGACCCTGGCAGCCATGTCTCTGGGTCTTTGAACCCTTCTACTCTGCAGCCGCTCTACACTGAAAACGGTTCCAAGGCAAATTTTACCTGTAAGTTGCATTTTTTTAAACAAATATCAGAGTCAAACAGAGCTCCAGGAACATCCGGTTGCAGATTTTCTGCCTTTTTCTAACAACAGACCACAGTTTTCAAAAGCCTTGATTCCAGCCCCCCCTTCTCTCTCAGAGAACTCTTGGGAAAACCCAGGGCCATCTTAAACACTGTTTTGAACACCACCTGTTTTGTTTTGTTTTTTTTTTTACATTTATTTATTTTTGAGAAACAGAGTGAGACAAAGCGTGAGCAGGGGAGGGGCAGAGAGAGGAGACACAGAATCCGAAGTAGGCTGCGGGCTCCGAGCTGTCAGCCCAGAGCCCGATGCGGGACTCGAACCCACGAACTGTGAGCTCATGACCTGAGCCGAAGTCGGATGCTCCACCGACTGAGCCCCCCGAGGCGCCCCATCAACCCCCCCATTTTACTTCCACCTTCTCTTTTCACAGACTTAAAAGCTGAGGCTCCAGGAGGAAAAGTGGTCTGCCCCAGACCCCCGGAGCTGAAACCAAGATTCAAGAGTCTCCATGCCAAACCAGCCACTCTTCAGTTAGACCTCGACACCTGGCTAATCACCAAATAAGCATTCTACACAAAAGTGCGGTTTAATGCCTACCAGTTTAGAAACGTGGCTGAAAACACAGGAAACTAATTCCCCAGGAAAGCCAAATGCTGATCATTCACCGAGACGTGCCTGTCTCTCAACCTGCATCCTTAGTGTGGAATCTGGGATCTGGGCTGCAGATCTGTGGCTCTCAAAGCCCTTTTCGGGCAAACCTGGGCAGCCAAGTTACTGGCCCAAATGGCAAAGGACAGAACAGCGTAACAAAAACACTGGTGAGGGGTGCCTGGGTGGCGCAGTCGGTTAAGCGTCCGACTTCAGCCAGGTCACGATCTCGCGGTCCCTGAGTTCGAGCCCCGCGTCGGGCTCTGGGCTGATGGCTCAGAGCCTGGAGCCTGTTTCCGATTCTGTGTCTCCCTCTCTCTCTGACCCTCCCCCGTTCATGCTCTGTCTCTCTCTGTCCCAAAAATAAATAAACGTTGAAAAAAAAAAAAAAAATTCAAAAACACTGGTGATCTGAGTTCATGGCCCGGCAAGAAGGACACCCCCACGTCCCTCTGTCCAGCTGTCCAGCAGTCCAGCTGTGGCCTGTGCATGCACCCGGACCCTCCTTCTAGGCCCACAGCTGGGAAGGGACCTTTACCTGCACACAGAGACACAGAGACTCTTCAGCAGCAGCTCCGGAAGTGATTTATGGGTTGACCTTCAGATCTTCACATCATAAGCCTTTCCATGACTAAGTTTCTCCCTGTGGAAAAGTGCACTTCCCTCCCCGAAGAGGTGTTGAGAAATTACTAAATGCACCTGGCCACGTGGGGAAAGTGCCAGGGAAGACAGGACAGGGGGCGGCTGGGTCATTACCAGATGGCTTCTGCTGACAGTTCGTGTAGCTGCTTGAGCCCAAGTCTCCAGGGAGAGACAAACTCAAGGAAAAACTGGTTTCAACAAAGGAGTAAGACCCCCCCCCCCCACTGCTCCCTGATTTCATATTGAGATAAAGTAGGATACTGTAGCCTTTACTTAGGGTTTTTTTTTTCTTTCCTATATCCAGGCATCATGTAATCCTCATAAAAAATTTTATGAATCTCCCTATGAAAATAATAATTCAATAGGAAAAAGCTCTTCCGGCTTTTGTTTTATCATGAGAATTTTTTAGCAACCATTAATTAAAAGCTAATGCTAGAAGTTGTATTTTCCAGTATCTTTCATTTGTTTTTATTAAATTGAAAATTGTGTAAATAACAGATAAGCACCTACATCTATAATAGGACAAGAGAAATCACACGATGTTGTAAGTCTATCATTAAGTAAAATAATAATCATAATAAGGAAAGCCAGAGAGACACTAATACCTTATTTAAAATATCGTTAAGTATAACCAATACATTTTATTTGACATGACGTGAGCTCCAAAGAGACAGGACTTTTCTTTATTCGCTTTTTCAGAGCGTTTTGTTCCATTTTCCTAGCGTTGTTTTAATGTCTGATTTCCCTGAGAAGTCAGCCGTCAATCTCCCCAGGATTGGGATTTCCATTTCATTGGTCTTCAATTTTGCAAAGCATCCAGGCTATTCTTTTGAAAGATTATGAATAAGGAAACAAAACAGGCTACAAGTAAAGAAGAAACACATACAAGCTGCCTACATTTCCACAACAGAGCGTTCTGTACCTACCCACTATATTTATTCCTGAATTATAGCAAATGACAATTTCCATCTGGACTTTTTTTTTCTTCACAGAGGCATTTCTCATTTCATCCTGTGATAATGTAAAAAACTATGTACACTGTGTAACCATAAATAAAATAGCTTACAGCACCACTCCAAACAGTATTCTCAGCCTGCGTGCATACTAAGCTGCTTGCTCCAGTCCAGGCCAGAGAAACCGGGTCAGACAGCTGCACAACAGAAAAGAAGGAATAGCACGGCATGTCTCTCGCATGTTCCCTGTTATGCTGCTGATTATCTTGCGGGGCTCCAGAGTTTCATAAATCTTCTTAATTGGAGACGTCACTTAGCCTTGGGCTACAGCAGAAAAATGAAAGACAAGTCTTTGTTGTGGACGTGGACTCTGTGCCTTATCTATTCCGTGGGTGTCCTCTGAGTTCAGCCACTTCGGGAGGGATGCACCTCCAGCCCACATCCAAGCAACATCAAGTGGGAACAACAGTGCGTCCCCAGCGGCACACCGATAAAAGCACACCTGAGTCACACGTGTATCATTTCCAGCTAGAACAGGCCTGCGGCACTTCTCTTATGCGACCCATGGACTGACAGTCAAGTCATGTCGCCGCACCTTCCCCCACTGCTAGAAGGAAAGCTTATCCCCAGCCCAAAGAATTAAACTGTGCTGATGAATTACCCACAAGGAAGGAACAGAAGAAGGGAGAAATAAAATTAATCTTCTGCCCACCCAACAGAAAAACTTGGCGTTAAATATGTGATCATGATTAGAAAATATTATAACTTAGAGGAGGATAAGCAGAGGTTAATTGAGGCCAAATAATACTGTGACAATCGGTACTAGAGCTTTCTTTTAGAATGAAATAGAAGATCTTAGCTAAACCCACATAAGGTGTTCTGTAAAATGAAAGACTCCATCTCCTGCAAGAAGAAAGGGGCTTGTCCCAGTAAACGATGGGCGGATAATCAATCCTGTCCTGGGGGCGCCCGGGTGGCTCAGTCGGTTGAGCATCCGACTTCAGCTCAGGTCATGATCTCATGGCTCATGTGTTCAAGCCCCACATCGGGCCCTGTGCTGACAGCTCGGAGTCTGGAGGCTGCTTCGGATTCTGTGTCTCCCTCTCTCTCTGCCCCTCCCCCGCTGATGCTCTGTCTCTCTCCCTCTCAAATATGAATAAATGTTAAAAAAAATTTTTTTTTAAATCCATCCTGTCCTGGATTCCAGATACCCTTTCCTTTACCCATCCCTTCTGCTTGTTCTAATTAAGCCCCACAGAATTCATTATATGAAAAGAAAATGCAATCTCCCACTTCCTAGATTACTCTATATTTAAATGACTCACCTTTGGAATAGCTACCTTGACTGACTAGTAATATTCTTTACACTTTATACCAAGAATGTCATATAAAAAAAAAAAAAAAACCACTATGCACTGCTTTTATTGTAATCCCTCCATCACTTTACCATTGTTTTCTACACCGAACGGTCCTCCTTGTTATTATTTTCTTGTATTCAAAAACATCGTGACCGCAACACAGCATGTATACATCCGTCCATCAGCAATCTCTGGTGTTTCACCAACAACGTCCACTATTCCATACAACCCACCACATAAAATGTACGTAGAATGATTGCTGGCAGGAGGCAAAACAGAATCTGCATTCCCAGCCAGCCACCACAAGGCCAGGCAGTTAGTACTAGGTTCCTGGGAGTCAGCGTGAAGGGGACTTTGGGAATGATGGGCATGTCCCCAGGATAACGGGAAATCAATTATCCAGAGACAGAAGAATGGGCAAAGCTCTTCCCAAACCATCAGGGGAGTACTCTGGAGAAAGAGAAAGGGCATTACTCAAACATATATCATCTATGAATCTACGAAAGCAAGTGTGAAAGTATACACTAGACCTAGATGGGACTAACCAGACATAAGGAAGTTGGCTTAAGAAGAGGAAGAAGGAGTTCAACTGGCTTCTGAAACCTCAGACAGGACTTGGGAGGTTCAGGCAAAGAATATCCAAGATTCAAATGGCATGCCTATAGTAGTGGGCACAGTGGAGCTAGGACTCAAACAAACGGGCTGGTACATGTTGATCTATTGGTGAAAAACCTTCCAGTACATTCAGTGGGACTTCATAATGAAAGAAGCATAAGCCTTAAAGCATTAGGAACTGGAAAGAGTGACAAGACATGTTGCAGTGTGTGGCTGAAGGGGATAGAAAAGGGAAGTTAGAACAGAGGGCAACATGAATTCACAAAATCACCGTATCCACTGGAGAAACTAAATTGCTACGTATTGTCAGCCTGTTCAGTTTACGTAGTGACCTGGGAAGGGAACTGATAGCAGATAACCATTCCACAACGTTTTTGTTCTATGTGGACAGAAGCTTCACATGCTCAATAAAAGTCAAATGACACAACTATGTTTCTGAAACATGCCTGTACTCAGTTTCGCCAACAGTCTAGCATTAACAGAGTTTATCAATCTTTCTTTAAATGAATTTCCCCGCATGCAAGCACGATGCGTACTGAAATAAGGATGTAAAATCTCTAAAGTAAAACTCATCTGAAAAAAGTAGGAGAGAACATTTCCTAACTTTTTTCTTTTTTGTAAATAAATTTTTTTAAGTTTATTTATTCATTTTGAGAGAGACAGAAACAGCGTGAATGCGGGAGGGGCACAGAGAGAGGGAGAGAGAAAGAATCACAAGCAGGCTCCCAGCACTGTCAGCACAGGGCCCAACACGGGGCTCGAACTCACGAAACCTTAAGATCATGACCTGAGCCAAAACCAAGAGATAGACCCTTAACCGACTGAGCCACCCAGGCACCCCCTAACAATTTTTTTTTTCACCTAGTAGGACCTGATTCAAAATTATCATCTACTGTCTTTCTTTTTTAACTGTGTGAGAGCTAAAAGGATACCCAACTCTCTTGTCACAGTGAAATGAAAATTTATTACGTAATTAGTTTAGGAAAACACATATTACATGCATAAATAGACATCATTATAATCATCGTATTTCACTGTAATAATATTTGAGACTAAGGGATATCATCAAATAAAATTAATTTCATTTACAATAAATGAAGCATAAGATAGGGAAAACTTTACTCAGCTGCATTCAAGATCTAGCAATTCACTGTGAGTAAAAAAAAAAAATTACTTTCATCAAAGATAATAGTTTTTCTCTAGCTCTTTTGCTGATGCCTGCCCAATATATTCTCTCTAAATGGGCATAAGATTTTAAAATGTCCCTCTGATTCGATTTTATAACACAGATCTCCATTCAGTGTTTGAAATATCATGGATCTTGCATAAATATTAAGATGGAAATATGTCCATTTTCAAATGTTTATAAGTCATTGGCTTGATAAATGCTTTTACCGTCTACTAACCATAACATAAGACCTTGGTAACATTCTTTACTAGAAATCTACAAGCAAATGCACCAAGAAACTCATCCAAAAACCTCAGCAAAACCAATGATCTGTTCATTAGAAAAATTTATATATATATATATATATATATATGTATAAATACATATAAATATATATATTTATATATGTATAAATATATATACATATATAATTACATATGTGTGTGTGTGTGTATATATATGTGTATGTATGTATATATATATATATATATGTATGTATATATATATATATATATATATATATATATATATATATATATACATATATATGCGCCACAGGTAATCATTCACAACCAAGAGAAGAATTTTTCTATGAATCAGGGAAGGGTTTTGAGTTAGCAGATCCTGAAATTAATCCCAGCTTTGTGATTGTACCTTGGGAAAGTTACTTGACTTCTGTTTCTCAATTTTATCTATTAAATGGTACTAAAACCATGCAGGGTCTCCATCATGACCAACACAAGATTCAAAAACCACCCAGTACAGTGCCTGACACAAAGAAAGACTACTCTAAATAGTACACCACTTCAAGGATGGCTGTTCGATAAATATGACACTGCTTCATAGATGGGTCTCAATCTTGGGTAACTCTTTACCACCCAAAGCTCAGTCCACTTGAGAAAAACAGAGGAGAGCTGATCACCACGAGACAGGATGGATCTTTAAGCAGGTAGACATTGGACCCAAATGAATCTGTGACTTGTATTTTTCAAATGATAAATCAACCACCACTTGATTTATCCAATAAGTGCTTCCCATAAGTGACTACTTTTAAGAAGCAGCTTTCAGAAAATGCCTTCTTTACACAGGATTTCATTACTGAATAACAAAGCCTTTGACCAGGACAGAGGAAGCTGTACCAACCATAAGAACTGGATTTCTCAGTGTCTAGGGTTCCTCACTTATTAGATGGGAGTGCTACATAATCCAGCGACAATGGTCACTGAACACAGACACCTTACGGCCTCAGGGATGTCAAACGATGGAAGGAAAGGAATCCACACACTTTGTGACACACACAGAAAACAAATAAGGATCAAAAAAGTAATAATAAACCTAGAAGAGCTTAATTTAATGCAATGCATGTGTTGGAAGATGAAAAAATAGCATCTCGTTAACATTAATTGCATTAAATTCAGCATTTTTATAATACTTTTGTCCTCTTTTTTTCTTCCAGTTGGCAAGGTGTCAAAAGGGAATAAAGAGGACTTCCAGATGGTTGGTCTAAGCAAATTGGGTGGAATTTCCCTTTAAGTAAAATGGGAAATATATGCATTAGAAGCCCTGCAGAGCACCTATCGAATCAAAACGACTACTGTCTGCATCGTTCTAATTCACTCACTGGTTTATGGCCTCGCTCTATTGCAGGGAGTTTCTCAAATACACATTACACTCTCCAGTGCTAGAGCTGGGATCAGATCTCCAAGTTAGTTCAGAGATATACACTGTGAAATCTTCCCTCGCTAGGCAACTGTCTTCTTTGGATCACAGCCGAGAAAGTACGGCAGCAAAATAATAGTAATAATAATAATAATAATAATAATAATGATGATGATGCTTTTTTAATTGCATTCTTTCAAGGGCAACTCTAAGCTATGCTCACTCAGCTCAATAAACAATGTGGGTTGGGGCGCCTGGGTGGCTCCATCGGTGGAGCGTCCGACTTGGGCTCAGGTCATGATCTCACAGTTCAAGGGTCCAAGCCCCGCGTCGGGCTCTGTGCTGACGGCTCGGAGTCTGGAGCCTGCTTCGGATTCTGTGTCTCCCTCTCTCTCTGCCCCTCCCCCTCTCGTTCTCTCTCTCTCTCTCTCTCTCTCTCTCTGTCTCTCAAAAATAAATAAACATTATGGGGTGCCTGGGTGGCTTAGTCGGTTGAGCGTCTGACTTTGGCTCAGGTCACGATCTCACAGTTCGTGGGTCCAAGCCCCGCGTCGGGCTCTGTGCTGACGGCTCGGAGCCTGGAGCCTGCTTCGGATTCTGTGCCTCCTTCTCTCTCTACCCCTCCCCCGCTCCCACTCTGTCTCACTCTGTCTCTCAAAAATAAATAAATGTTAAAAAAAATTTTTTTTTTTAATCAATGTGGGTTTCAGGGATAACACCGTAAAGATTCTCACTGTGTCCTTCCAAGCGTACATTTCACTCTAATCCTTGTGTTGTTTGGGAGAGCTACCAGTAAAAATTAGGGACACAGATGTAATGATGGTCGAGGGTCATCATATCGTAAATCAATTCTCAAAGCTCTTCTCTTGCCTGTAGTTGGGGGATTGGATTTTATTTGTCCCAGTCTTTCACCCTAAAATCCAGGAGCACATATGGAGCACCTGGGCGGTTTGGTCGGTTGAGTCTCCAACTCTTGATTTTGGCTCCGGTCAGGATCTCACAGTTCATGAGTTTGAGCCCCGCAGTGGGCTGTTTGCTGATGGCACAGAGTCTGCTTGGGATTCTCTCTTCTCTCTCTCTCTGATCCTACCCCACCTGCGTGCTCACTCTCTCTCTCTCTCTCTCTCTCTCTCTCTCTCTCAAAATAAATAAACATTTAAAAAATAAAAATAAAATCCAGGAGCACATAAATGAGAGGTAAAAGCTTGAATTGGAAATACAGGGGGGTCAGGGAAGACAGAGATGGCAGCCGTGGCCATCCACTCCAACCCTTTTCTGATTACTGCTAACTACAGGATAAACCTCAAAGTCATTACTCATCAAAGGCAGGCCCCACACTTCCCAGCACTTAGATCCAGGTGGAGGCGAGGCTCCAGCAGCCTCCACGAAAGAGAGAGCAAACGCCACTGTGGCATCCTGCTTGCCAGCCTCCACTCAGGGCTATCTCCCTGGATGGAAGCTACTGGCATGAGGTCAGGAATCCTGTCAAAGGCAACATGGAAATAGCACTGCATCAAGTCCAAGGCCTGGCGTTCACAGATATGTGCTAACACAAGTACACACAGTGTTTTCGAGACTTGTATTTGTCCTGTTTCTAATTTAGTAGAGTGCGTTTCGACCAATAGTTCAAAATCAACGGCGATGTTATTCCCTCTGCCTGGGAACATTTAGCAACGTCTGGAGACAATTTTCGCTGTCACAACTGGGGGACACTACTGACATCTAGTGAGTAGAGATTGGGGATCCTGATAAACATCCTGTAACACACAGGAAAGCCCCCCCCCCCATCCCGCTAAAAAGAAAGAAACTATCCAACCCAAAACGTCAGTAGTGCTGAGAATGAGAAACTCCGCTTTAGACGGATTTTTTAAGATGCAATTAAATAGCTTATGCATTGTAAAGAGGAAAAGAATGGCTAAGACCATTACCGGATGTAATCATCAGCCCCCTCTCGAGATTCCAATCAAAGTCCCGCCACTTACTGGAAATTCCTGCTATGCAATAGGAAATGTCCTTTATCATTCACAGGTGACATCTGCTCTCCCGAGTCCACAAATACTGAGAGCGCACTAAACGGTAAGCCGCTTACCACTGAAACTTTTCTTAGCTCCTAAAACAGGAAGCCTGGTATAGTCATTGCACAACTTCCTAATTACTTTGTAAATACTGTACAGATTCACTCTTTCTTCTGCCACGTGAAATATAAGGGAGGCAATTTACATACCGCATTTCAACTCTCCGCCGTATTATTTTAAGATGCTGCTGCTTTTATTCTTTACCCGTAAGAAGTCACACTAGAGTAAATAAAAACAGTTGGACACAATTCACAGACAAGTTTTTCAAAGAGCGCATTCTTAACATCATACGACTTCTAATTAAATATGCTATCCTACTGGATTGTGTATGCAGAACGCATTTCCCATTTCCACTTATGCCCATCATCTGCTTTGTTAAAACTTTTTTTTTTTAATTTCGCACATAAATCTGTATTGATTCAAGTCTTAAGTGGGATCCCATTTTGTACATTGTTCTCCACTGATTCTGGTTATTCTTCAGCACTACCTGTAATTTGCAAAATAGCAATGGACCCTCGCTTCTTGTACCTTTCAAACGAGTAAGGATGACCAGTGAAGGTTCAGTTCACCTGACTACATAACTGCATTCCTCCCTCTTGAGGCATCTTCCTTCACTCTTACACTATTTCTTAATCACCACCGATCCTGGGATCCACACATCCTGTGCCTACTAGCCATTCTGATTGATAATCTCATTTTTAAATTTATTAAAGTTCTCCTATCTTGGCTCAGGCTTATGTCATAAGTTATCATTGACGGGGGGGGGGGGGGGGCTTAAACAACAAACATTTATTCTCACAGTTCTGGAGGCTAGGAAGTCCAAGACCAAAGGTGTGAGCACATTTGGTGTCTGGTGAGGGTCTGTTTCTTGGTTCCCAGACTGCTGTCTTCACTCTGGGTTGTCCCAGGGCAGACGGGGAAGAGAGGTGGTGAAGGAGAAAGCCATCTGTCTTGTGTTTCTTTTATAAGAACACTAATTCCATTTATGAGGGCTTGGCCATCATCTCCCCAAATCGCCTCCTCCCAACACCATCACACTGGGGGTTAGAAATTCAACACACGAACTTCACAAGGACACAAACGTTCAGTCCATTACACCTCCCATATGCAAGATAGAGAAAATAAGGGCACACTTTCCAATCATCCATGTTCCTTGCCTCTGTAACAATGTTATTTGGTTCCAGTGGGTAATTACCAGAAGCCTTCCTATGACTGCAATCAATTTGCTTGCCATTTGCTAATAATTCCTGCCACCCAACAGGGGTGTTCTTTCTCCTTATCACACAACGACTGCCCCTCTAGATGACATACACTGAGGCACACTAAGCTGTAATTTCCCTAGGAATGGGAACCCTTATATCTATGTCTTCATACACCAAAGAATACTAAACTAGCAGTAAACACAACTCCCGATGTCAATGAGAACATGTAATGGGGTAGAAAGTCCCTGAGACTACCATTGGTGCTAAGAGGGACTCAGAGAGGTAACAAGCATCTTAACCATTCGGGATAAAGTAAGGACAAAGAGAATATTTAGCCTGGATGGCTCAGTCAGTTAAGCATCTGACTCTTGATTTCGGCTCAGGTCCCGATCTCAAGACTCATGAGTTCGAGACCCATGTCGGGCTCTGCACTGACAGTGTGGAGCCTGCTTGAGATTCCCTCTCTCCCCCTCTCCCTTTGCCCCTCCCCCTCTCGTGCTCTCTCTCTCTCTCTCAAAATAAACAAACTTAAAAAATAAAAAGGAACGTCTAGCCAGACTCTGTCTCACCTGGGAAGTAAGGACAGAGGCAGAGAAAGGACAGTGCAAAGTCCTCTGCACAGTTGTGCTAAGAGAGGAAAAAATACACCTCTGAGCTGAGGATCAAAGGGGCCAAGACAACGCCAGTCTTCAGATGATGACTCTCCAGCTGCCCCGATCCCTAAGCACAACTGGGCAACCTCGTCCGTCACTGTGCCGACCCACGGGGTCACAGCAGACCATACGCCAGCCTGCCGGTGCCCTGACAGCAAGGATCCCTGTTCCCGGGGCCCACATGCACGCGACACGCATGGGAGATTTATATGTCCGTAAGCGACACCCAAATGACTTCTGTTTGTTCGTCTCGGGAGCCTTCCATGTCCTCAAGAATCCGTGTACGACAAGATATGGAAAAGCTCAACGAGACCTATACAGAACTGGCCAAATCAAATCAAGCTTTCAGAAGACAAAATCAGGAACAACTTTTGTGAGTCTGTAGCGTCACAGGGAGAAAAGCCAAGACTAGAATAGGCGCTTTCTGATGTGCCTCCCCAAAGCCCTATTCATACACCCGCAGCCAAACCACTGGCCCAGGATGTGCGCCCCAGACACCACCCTGATTCCAGATGAGTTCTAATAAAGGAGGGCGTTCGCTCCGGGCAACACCATCCCCTTTCTCCTCGGTGCTATGTGCTGGTGCACACGCACGTGTTCCCTTGGGAACCACAGGCAAAGCACAGGAGCCCTTCGAACGGTGGAACTCATGGAAACTCATGGAAACCCTCACCTTTGCCACTGGTTCATGGGTATGACCCCATGCAAGTTATTCCTGCTCCGTTCAGCACCCCACCAATTTCCTCCTTAGAGGTAACAGCGGTGGCCTTCGCCAGCACAGGGGTGCTGGGAGGCCGTATTATACTCACTCCCTCTGTTTATACAACACCTCTTAAATCAAAATGTAGGCATTTACCAGTATAATTTACCTTAATTATAGTATTTGCCATCACCCATAATGCACAAGACAACTATGGAATTTGCACACATGGAAAAGGAAACTGGAACAGAGGCAGCATTTTTTTTTCACTTGTCCAGGGTTACTCCCATGCTAGAGAGAAGGGGAAATATTAAATATATCAAGTACCGAAGGGCAGACTTAAGGATTTCTAATCCACTGCTAGTGAATGTTTATCTCCTAAGAAGAGGAAATTTAAAAGGAGAATGAATGTTATCAGAAGACAGTCAGAAAGGATTCCTCACATCAGGAAGCAATGGTCGGGGGAGTAGAGGGGTCTATATCCCTTGCATGAGTTACTTTAAGCCCTTGAAAGAAATTCAAAGGCTCTCTGAGAATCTTACTTGTAACCAGACCTCTGCTAAGTCTAGAACAGTCAGGTTGGAATTCATGCCCCCAAATACCCACACCGTCATACTTTTGCAAGCTCAGTGCCAATCAGGACCATTTTTTTTTTAACTTATTTGTTTATTTTGAGAAAGACAGAGAGAGCGTGAGCAGGAGCAGAGAGGGAAGGAGAGAATCCCAAACAGGCTCTGCAGTGTCAGCACCGAGCCTGACGCGGGGCTTGAACTCACAAATTGCCAGATCATGCCCCGAGCCAAAACCGAGAGTCGAAACCAAGAATCGGTTGCTCAACCAACTTAGCCACCCAGGCGCCCCTTACGGGACCATTTTCTAGAAGCTGCTTCTCTTCTGCCTACATAACCATTGTTAACAATCTAATAGACACGCTTCTAGATCTTTCTCCATTGTTCATCTCATCACAAACACATGTATATAGACTTGGAAGAGGGTCTTCCTGCTTTATAAAATAGGGCCTACTTTTCTCACTGAGTATTATAAAAATCTCTTCAACTTCACCAGATTTAAATGAATCTTTAAATGGATGCACCATATCTGAGGCGTTCTTATAATCTAATCGATACACAGCCTTTAATTCTTGATACGTACTCAACATGCAAGTTGTTTTTTGAGTGTGTTTTGCGTTTTGGTTTTGATTTTGGGGTTTTTTTTGTTGTTGTTTTGTTTTTTTTTTGTTTTTTTGTTTTTTTACAGGGGTCACTGAAAACAATGCTACTATATAAACCCCCAATACACAGACCCTTCTCTATGTGTGCTGGCGTTTTTATTTTGTAATCTGTATTCCCAGAAGTGGTACTACTGGGTCAAAGGGTTTGTATATTTATCGTAGGAACTGTCAGACTGCTTTCCCCAAAAATGTAAGCAATTCACATTTCTGTCAGGAATGGGTGTGAGTCCCCTTTATCAGCATCTCTACGAGTAGTGTTTTTATTTTTCCTTTCTCTCTCTCTCTCTCTCTTTTTTTTTTTTTTTTTTTGCCTGTCAGAAAAATGGCATTTCACTATCCTAACAGTCACGGATGGATCATCATTTCATGTACTTACTGGACATCAGAATTCACTCATATTTGGGCGCCTGTGTGGCTCAGTCAGTTAGGCGTCTGACTTCAGCTCAAGTCATGATCACCTGGTCTGTGAGTTCAAGGCTCGGGCTGGGCTCTGTGCTGACAGCTCTGAGTCTGGAGCCTACTTCAGATTCTGCTTCTCCCTCTCTCTCTGCCCCTCCCCCACTCATGCTCTCTCTCTCAAATAAACTTAAAAAAATTTTTTTTTAAATTGACTCATATTCGATTCCCTATTCATATCTTTGCCCATTCATTTGAAGGTTGTTCGAACCTGTATAGATTAGAGATATATCTATCACATGTGTTGCAAAATACTGTCTCTAGGTAATATTTGACTTGTTAGATTGTTTCTATTAGCTTTTGGCATAGATTTTTCTTAATGACAACCAAATCACATTCTAGCTTTTCTGTTGCCAAAGAAGAGGAAGAAATAAGCAGAAAATTCCCAGTCTGCAGCTGCTAAAATTAATACTAGAGATCCAGTGAAATGTAAACTTGAAAAGAATCCAGTATAAATAAAATGACATGTCCAGAAATGCCTTCCTTCTTCACCATCAGCACAAAGGCTGTCCCTACCCTTCCCTGGCCGACAGGAACTCCATGGCACAGAAAGTCACTAACGTGGCTGGTCTGATGCCATGCGGTGGATGCCACGAATGGGCCACTCTGTCATTCCAAAATCTGGGCAAGGCATTGCCCAGAGAGCTTTCAGCTTCCAGTCCTACTCTGCGCTGACCGAAGGAGGACTCCTCCAACAGAACACACAGGGATCCCATAGGATACGTTTCGCCCAGAACCCGTCTCCAGCGTGAGGAGAATCCGGCACCCTGAGAGGGGAGCAGTGTGCTTGTGCCTATGAGACGGGGTGAATCTGGAGGGAGGACGGACTCTCTGTTCCTTTAAAAATGGCACATGGGATCTTTTTCTCCACCTTAGGGATAAAGCAAAAAGAAAGCTAACAGTGGGGTGTGCCCACCAAAGAACGGGGTTCTTTCATTTTCGTTAAGAGTTTTTGTTGCCTGGTTCTGCCATCTCCCAGCATTTTGCGAGTGATCATGTCATGAGCTTTTCTGCTAGGTGGTAACGATCATTCCACCTGCAGAATTCCACCCTCCCCGGCATCTTTCAGGGTCGCTGGCTTTTTGTATCCTGTTGAATTTTTATCAGACTAGGATGGCTATCGACAATAACAGGAGATGTTTTATGGTGTTTCTAATCTCAAAAGTGGTGGAATAAAATTAGTCTTAAAACCGACAAGGGAACCCCCTTTCACCTCCCTGACCCCATCCCAAAGCCTGGGTCAGCTATAAACCTTGTTATAACCTCAGGTGAGGTGTTCATGGGCCTCACAGACAGCTGTGAGCAGTCATCAAAAGCCCTGATCAGTTGCGGTAAGTTCCACCTTGATCTTCTGCTGCCCTCCGTGAGCTCTGCCTCCCCCATTTGAGAAGAGGCATCAGCACGACACGTACACCTGAGATCTGGACACCACGGTGCAGCAGACAAGGGAAACCACACATGAGAATTCAGACTGACTGTGACGTAAGGTGCTGCGGGTTTGCTTCCGACCCCCAACCGACCTGTTCCAAACGGCACTCCTGAGAGGCGACTCTCCATCTCCAAATATAGCACTCATTTTAAAACTCGGATCTAGTATAGACCACAGTGCCTACAGCTGAAATGGCAATGCTGTACTGTAGACTTCAATTGGCTACGAGGGTAGATCCTAGGTTAAATATTCGGGAAAAAATTCAACAATAATAATAAAGGGGCCAGGAGGGTATTCGGGGAGGTCATGGGTATGTTGACGTCCCTAACGCTCACAATGGCTTCACAAAGTCATCAACGTAGGTACATATACATTAGATACAGTCTTTTTATTGGCTTTTGTCAGTCCATCGCACCTCAACAAAGTGAGATCTTGGGACACCTGGGTGGCTCAGTCGGTTGAGCATCCGACTTCAGCTCCGGTCATGATCTCACGGATCACGAGTTCAAGCCCCTCATCGGGCTCGCTGCTGTCAGCGCAGAGCCCGCTTTGGATCCTCTGTCCCCCTCTCTCTCTGCCCCTGTCCCACTTGTGCTCTCTCTCTCTCAAAAATGAACACTGAAAAATAAATGGACTTAAAAATGAGATCTCTTAGGTTATGTACATGCCACTTTCCATACGTTGGCATTTGACCCGTGAAACGATCCACTGGCAAAAATAACTTACTCTTCAGTTGAGCTTATCTATTTTAACCATGGCTGGGTCACCGTGCCTTACAAGTTCGGTGTGTCCTTTCCACAGAGCTCTCAGTGCAGATGCTGGATGCTTGACACCCATTCCTTCTCAACGTCCAGCCCTGTATCCCGGTTTACGGGAGAAGACAGCTGCCTGAGGGAATCTTAATGGCCAGTGTCAATCTTATTTTCACTAACCACGAGAAGGGTGAGCTTTCAACTGTGCATTAATAAGCCAGATGCATTTCTCTCTGATAGAAAATCAAAGTTCTAAGCCACTGATAAAACTCTGATGACACCCTGGGCTTCCCTGCTTTGATCCTCTAACAAAAGGTGTGAACGATGCGAGCGGGGTTCACTAAACTCCTCACCTGAAATCCAACACTGAGTGGCTCTCTGGCCTGCATCACTATTCCCTGTGTTGTTATTAAGACCACGTCTGGTCTCCTACCCAGCACATTGTGAATGTTCACAGAGATTGATTCAGTCAACAGGTGTGCTGCCCGGAGCCAGAACTGAGGCCAAGAACATGAAATATGGCAGCGAAAATACTCAAAGGGCCTCTTAAATACTGACCTTTCACTAACCCAAGGTCCCCAGGAAAAAAAGATATAATAATTAAAAGAGCAGGAGGAGAAAACAGTAGGGCAGACTTTTATGTCAGAAGGTAGCATTTTGGTAACAAGGGAAACTGGCTAGATCGTTAAAACCTGTGTCTTGCCTGGCCCCGAGCCTCCCAAGACTCAGCTGGGGAAGGAAGAGACCGCATTTACGAAAAACAGCCTGAACTGCTAATTGGAAGAAAAAAAGCAGACTAAAAGCTGACAAGAACTCCCATGGCAGACTTCACTGTAAGAACCCGACCTTATATTCTCTAGAACCAAAATGGCATTTGATGTTACAACCATGCAGAATTCTGCTACTAAGATGTGAAAAGAAATCTCTCTCAAGGGGAGAACTGCCTTTGGGACTTTTTGTCACTTTTAAGATCACCCCCGAAGTATCAAAGCACTACACTATCCAGTGAAATACTATGAAGGGCTCTCCAAAGATGCTAGGACCCTCCCCACAGTCCTGTCTGCGGCACCCTCCGGGGTCCTAGGGGAGAGCCCTGGACTTTAATACTGTGGGTATGCCAATGATTCCCAACTATTATCTCTTGTTCCAATCATTCCCAGATAGTCCGGACTCACATAGCTATCTGCCCATTCTCTCCAACTGGATGACCAATGACACCTGTCAACCTAAAATTAACATGGCCCTAGGAGAATTCTTGTTTTTCCCTCTAAAACCTGTGCCTGCCCCCACCCCAGGACTTCTGTCTCAGTAAATGGCCCACCATCCAGTGAATTTCTCATGTCCAAAATCCACATTCATTCTTAATTTTTCTTCCTCTCTCCCCCAATGCCCAAGCCATCAGAGTACCATTGACTCTGCTTCTAAAAACATGCCAAACCCATCTAGTGTTCTCCGTCTCCACCAATAACCCCCTGATCTGTGCCACCATCACGCCTTATTCAGTCACGTACAGTGACCTTCCAGCTGGTCTTCCAATGGTAACTATAACAATTTTGAATGACAATTTAAAAACGCAAACAAGGGGTGCCTGGGTGCCTCAGTCAGTTCAGCGTCCGACTCTTGATCTCAGCATGGGTCATGATCTCACGGTTCACGAGTTCAAGCGCCTCGTTGGGCTCTGCACTGCAGTGTGGAGCCTGCTTGGGAGTCTCTCTCTCTCTCCCCCTCTCCCTCCGCCCCTCCCCTGCTCTCTTTCTCAAAAATAAATAAATACACTTGACAACAAATGTTTAAAAAAATGCAAACAAAATCGTGACCCTCCACGGTTTCTACCAAGGCCTCTCAATGCCCATAATGAACATCCATTTTGTGTCCTGCCCTATAAAGCCCTACACGCTCTAACTCGTGCCCACCACCACGATCAACCACAACGCTCTCGCCTTCTCACTACACACAGGCCACTCCAAAGCTGTCCCCTACTCCCTATCACATGAACCCATCTGAGTTCTCTGCACAGCACTTACCACTGCATGCCAGCCTTCTTATGTATTGTGATATAATTTTTGGTTATCGTCAAACTGTCCCCCCTAAAATGTATATGCTCCATGACAACTGGGAGCCTGTCTTCTTTACCGGTGTACTTCCAATGCCTGAAACAGTCTTCTCCGCTGTATGTGCTCAGTAAATGTCTGTTTGGTGATGAAGAGGTGGGACGGATATAGGTTATTTCACCTTGCCGCTTTCCTTGCCATTTTCAAGAAAAGGGGTTGGTGTTTTACATCAATAATAGAAACAGAATTTCCAATCAGACATTAATCGGGATGCCCGTGAGTCCTTGATGACCCCCACATTCAGGAAAAGATGCTTCAGGGACATTTGTTTATACAGATGTTTATCCATGAGGGATCTGTGTTTGAGATTAACCACCAATCATGTGTTTTCCGCAAGAAAATTACACAGTGAGAGTGGGTTCCAACCCTCAAAATATCCGCTCGCTCAGTGAAATAAAACCAAGACACTATTTGCAGAAACCCATGGTAGCTTTAGTTCGCACTGTTGAAAACAGGCGGGTTCTACTGCTTTACAATTCTTTTCCACAATATTCCGCAACGGGAGCCACCTCGGTGACCTTCACAAAATAAAGGGGGTGAAACTCACACTGAATGAAGAAGTGATAGGTTATCCACCGGCTCTGCCATCCGGGTAACCTTGGCATGACCTAGGCACGTTTCTTAACCTCTCTATGCCTCAGTTTTCTCATCTCTAAACCGGGGATGACATCAGAACCGGTTTTTGTATGGCTGTTGAGAAGATGAAATGACGAAGGGAGAGCAGCTATGCCAGTGTCTGGGATACAGGGGACACTCTAGTGATTGGAGCCGTATTACGAATTATTACCAGTGGTTCATATAATGTTTCGTATTATCAAGTGTTGGAGAAGCTTAGTTCAACTTGTATTGTCTTTGCTGCATTGTGAAAGACTGTTGAATGGCTGCACTTGTGAACTCGTCCAAGCCTTCCTTCAGACCCAAACAGGGCTGAGTACCAATGGCAGGGAGAGGTGTTCTAGGAATATTTACATTGTGCACTTTCTACACGCAGGGAACTGGCCTGGGCTCAGGCAAAGGAGAAGAAGCTACTCTAAACCAATCAAGTCTCCACAAACCATGCACCTGTGGGTAATGTTACTTGTACGTGTATCTATCCGACCAGGTACGATTTAAGAAAACAAAAATCACTTTGTAAATGCTCTGCCATGAGACAGTCTGTGAATAAGAAAACAAGAGGTTCTTGGGTGGCTCAGTCAGCTAAGCGTTCGACTCTTGGTTTCAGCTCAGGTCATGATATCATGGTTCATGGGTTCAAGTCCCACATCAGGCTCCATGCTGAGAGCAGGAGCCTGCTTGGGATTCTCTCTCTCCCTCTCTCTCTCTGTCCTTCCCTGTCTCATTCTCGTTCTCTCTCTCTCTCTTTCAAAATAAACAAATACAGAGTCAAAGCTAGAATATATACAAGACACTGATGCTCGGTTCACTGAAGATACTTTAGAATGAGCACTAATCAAGGGAGTATGTGGTCATTCACAAGCTTCACTCGTTCCTTCTTGTTGGCGCCTACTGTATGCCTGGCCTGTGGATACATCCTATCTGATGCTCCCAGCTGTAAACACAATGGCAGCATGTTCAGGGATGGCTGATAAAAAAAGGTCGGTGACTGTCCACACTGTCCAGTGAAAAACGTGTGTGTGTGTGTGTGTGTGTGTGTGTGTGTGTGTGTGTGTGTACATGTGCGCGTCCACATCCGCATGTGCTTGTAGGACCGAATTAGTGACAGATCATTTATTCAAAAGAAGCTGAGTAGCTATGGTTTTCCTCTATTTGGTGGATACTTCAGTAGCTCTCAATTACTTTACCAAAAATTTATAAGGTTAGGCTACAGCACACTGTTTTAGACATTTATTTCATGCATTGCAACCGTGACTTAGTGGCCTTTGTAAGTCGTAATAATAGTGTGATCTCTGTCTACATCTATACCTATAAACCTATATACCTATATATCTACATGTATATATCTGTGTCTATATCTGTATCTATGCCCGTCTATATCTATACCTCTATGTCCATACACTTACCTCTGTCTACCTACATCTTTCTAGATCTACGGCTTTATCTACATCTATCTATAAATACATTTATATATACACACACACATACATACATTCAGCTAACACAGATTTGTGCTCCCAGCATGGCAGGGACCCCATAAAAGACACATCAATGCTGTTTTTTGAACCTGCACATTTCGATAACTAATTTACAGGAAACACGACTTCAGGGTTCTAAGCTTGGCTCAGCTCCATGACCTTACAGTCATGCCATGCTGTGCTATTTTTACATTTAAGAATATGTACTCCTTGAAGATGATACTGATGAAATTCTCTGTGATACTGACAGGAGGTCCAAATGCTGAGTGTAAGAAATGTAAATGCCAGGAAGGAACTGACATCCGATCCTACCATGTGGGGCGGGGCGGGGGGAGCCACTGGTCTCGGTGCTATTTAACTACAGTCACCTTCTTTTTACGGCATCTTCACACGTTATAGACAGCCATTAGGGAGAAGGAGACTTTGGAGGGACCACACACTCTTTCCTCCCTAAGATACAGCATGAATAATGTTCACTTATATTGGAAGATGTCAAAGACTACTCCGAAGGCAGTAGACCAGACTATTCAGGCTGGACAATTTTGGGACAGGCTAGAATGGCTTCAGCAAATCTAATCATTTAATTATTGTAAATTCATGAAACAAACATCTTCAACGTAGCACATTTTTATTGCACTCTTAAGGACCATTAGAGTTAAGTTATGTTTTACAAAAAAATTCAGTCTAAAATCACTTCATTAAATACCACACACGTAATGAGCGGTTATTGCGTGCCACAGTGTTAACTACCCGGGAAGATAAACACAATCAAGCCAAGGGCTTCACAGTCTGAAGAGAAGACTATACATGTACAAAAATAACAGTGAATCCGACTTTAAACTGCCATTGTGGGGACATGCCCAAAAGTGCACGGACACAGAGGAGGTGCAACCTAATTCATTTGATCGTGGAGAGGGAACAGAGGTTCCAGAGAGGTAACAGGTGAACTGAGAAATAGTGAACTCGCAAATATTGATCCACCTGATGATACTGGGAAAATTATACCAAACATAGCAAACTCTATTTGGAAGTAGAGGGGAAATAATCCCATCCCTTCGTTGTGCAGACAAGCTCATAGACTTCCACCTCTGTGCGCAAATTAAAAAGAGAGTTTTTCTCACCCAGTTTGGAAAATCCCAAGAGATCTATCCATCTATCCACCCATCACCCATCGTCACCTCTACAAATCCATCCATTCAACAAATAATTATTGACAGGTTTTTACTTCCTGGGCTTTTCTCCATGCCTGGAGATGGACCAGTGGTCAAAATAAGCAAAAATCAGGGGTGCCTGGGTGGATCAGTCGGTTAAGCGTCCAACTTCGGCTCAGGTCACGATCTCGCGGTCCGTGAGTCCGAGCCCTGCATCGGGCTCTGTGCTGACAGCTCAGAGCCTGAAGCCTGCTTCAGAATCTGACCCCCTCTCTCTCTGTCCCCTCCCCAGCTCATGTTCTGTCTCTCAAAAAATAAACGTTAAAATTTTTTTTTTTAAATAAGCAAAAATCTCTGCCCTCATGGAGCTTACATTGGGGGGAGGGCAGAAATTATGCAAATGGGAAGGATGGTGAGAAAGAGGTGAGGCCAAAGCACTGAGCCCAGGACTCCTGTGGTTGGAGGGCAAGGGGATGAGAGTGGAGGAAAGAGGAAATGGCCAGAGATGTTTAGGGATCGTACCGGAGAAACGTGGTACCCGGAAACCAGATGAGCAAAATGCTTCAAGGAGGTGGGAGGGAATGCAGCTGACTGGCTGACTGCCAAGTGTGATGCTGTGCAAGTCTTGACCCTTAGGGTCAGCAACATGGCTGTAACTGGTGACCTGAAGAGGCAGTAGTGATGGAAGACTGAGCAGTCAACGTGGGTTCAAGAGGAACTGCAAACACAGGAATTAAGGACAAGAAATACAGGCAAGTGCTTTTAAGGAGTTTTTCTGTTAAAACAAAGAAAGGAACAGGAAAAGGAGAGAGAAAAGAGACAAGAGAAAAGAAAAGAAAAGAAAAGAAAAGAAAAGAAAAGAAAAGAAAAGAAAAGAAAAGAAGAGAAGAGAAGAGAAAAGAAAAAGAAAGAAAAGAAAAGAAAAGAAAAGAAAAGAAAGAAAAGAAAGAAAAAAAGAAAAGAAAAAAGAAAAGAAAAGAAAGAAAAAAGAAAAGAAAGAAAAAAAAGAAAAGAAAAAAGAAAAGAAAAAAAGAAAAGAAAGAAAAAAAAGAAGAAAAAAAGAAAAGAAAAGAAAAGAAAAGAGAAAAGAAAAAAGAAAAGAAAAGAAAAGAAAAGAAAAGAAAAGAAAAGAAAAGAAAAGAAAAAAGAAAAGAGACGTGGGTTGTAGCTGAGGAGAAATTAAGGTCACGGGTCATTTTTCTTTAAGGTGGTAGATGTGCCCATTCTTACTGGAAAGATCCAGCAGAAAGGGGAAAATAAACACTTATGATGCCGGAAAGAAAGGGAAGAATAATTTAAGTGTTATCCTGGAGTGGGAGAGAAGGAATGGGGTATTGGTGCCCCAGCTGGGGGCATGGCCTCAACTAGAATTAAGTCAGGGTGGCCACCAGGTGAGACGGGTGCTTGGCCAGCTTGAGAATGTACCTTTCTTTCAGGCAGGAGGTGGCTTTCTATGGAGGAAGGAGGAGCATTTCTCAAAAGGAGGAGCACAGCCTCTGAGCTATGAGCAAAGAAGTCATGTCCCACAATAAAAAAAAAAAAAAAAATATTCTGAGCTTGATAAAAACTTAGCTGTACCCACCTAATTTGTGAATGCTGGAAATATAAAATCGGATGACTATTCTTAGATCCTGTCATATAAAAATACAGTGGTATTTACTTCCCAGAATCTCCTGACCATCTTTCCAACCTTTGCTTTTTCTGCTTTGGTTTAACCAATAATGGGTACTGTCCAAGCTTTAAGCAAAAGCAAATGAAGCAAAATGACTCTGATCCCTTTGTGGCCTGGAAGGCTAAAAAAGACACAAACACACATGAAAACCACATGAAAAGCTCCAGTGGATAAAACACGAACTGATTAGGTTTGCAGCCCCGAAGCTATAGAAGCCTCTCCAGTACGCTGATCTGGAGGCTGCAACGCAGGAAAACCCCAAGTCCCATGAAATTTAAAAATCCAAACACGGGGTCATATTTAGACCCTTAGGAAAGTTCCGCCAAAAAAGATCTTACGCACAGTTTAATCAAGGGGGCAGTATCCTTACATGCACATGTAAATCTTCAAATCCAAGCAATTAACCCCACACACGTCTGCCCCTCTACTGGGTGCGTGAGAATGAACAGCACACTCAGGCCATCCCCATCCTGCCTCAAACACAAAGCAAAGGGAAAAAAATGGATCCTGAACTTGACCACACATCTGTGATTCACAAATATTTAGAGTGGTCATAAAACCAGAACAAAACATACTTGGCAGGCACTCACCTACACAAACCAGGAAAAGGGCCAAAATCCCATACGAGAGAGAAAGCAAGGTTTCCCCTGCACCATAATGGGAATTCCGACGCATTCTAATGTGGAGAGTGGAGGCAGACAATTGACCCATCAGTGAACTTGGGACACTGCATGTGACCAAGCAAATCAGACCTGCACAAGCCTCTCCACATCACCTCCTGGAGATTTCTCCATCAGGCTGACAAGGCAACAGGAAAGGAATAATAAGGAATGGAGTCCACAGCTTTAATATTTCTGATATTATTAAGAATGACAGGCTTAATCTCTCTCCTAAAATACAACCACTCAGCAGGTCTAAGCAAGTGATGCACTTGTGTAGGTGCATAGAAATGCACCACAAATAACACAAAATAAAATCCCAATCAGCATGATGGTCCCAACTGAAACACTGAGAGCAGCTCAGTGAGCACATTTGTTTTCCTATTCAGTCTTTTTCTCTCCAAGAACTCAGTCCAGTGTCTCACTGCCTGTTCCCACTCTCACATGCTGTCCTTTCACTTTCCTTATTTTACAGCCAAGAAATCTAGAACACCAGGAAAAGGAAAGCTAGAGACCTGAGTTGTCTCTGGATCCGTCTTTGGATCTGTCCAAAGCCAGGTTAGTCTCCATCACAAAAAGAGAAACCTAGCTAATTCTCTGTCTTCTGGAACATACAAACCATGAAACCACTGTTGCAGGCACATGGAATTCACAATTAAGTTAATATTTTAGGTGAGTGCTCTAAACTCAACAAGTGAGGACACCATCCAATACGTACGTGATTCGACCAGCGCTGTCTGTCTTGCACTCAAAACACATCACGGTTAATGCAAACCCCCGAAGTTAGGCACAAACAAGAAACAAGAGGAAAAGCACTGTGATGATGTCTTAATCATATCCAGCCTAATGCGTCAAGTTCTATTATACAAAAAGTACTGATACAAAGTTATTAAAAATATAGGTAAAAGCTGTATAACATCTCAAAATGCAAAACTAAACCTTTCCCTAACCAAAAGAGGATTGATTAATAAAAGAAAGTATTTCAGACGTCTGACTGTAAACCTGATTTCTATTTGCAGGATGAAGCAATGTACAGCTGAGACCCCCTCCTTTATACAAAGATTTTAGTTGAACATTTTCATTAGAGTAAAATTGGAGGTTGATTTTTGTCAGTGAGGAAAAAGAAAGACAGGCTATAACTATGAGATAAATTACAAAGTGCAGGATCTATTTTTAAATAACTGAACTGTTCTATGAATTCCAGGGATGAATATTTGTAGTAATAGCATGAGAAAGGAAAGGAAAAACCTTACTAAATCCCTAAGCGCTGGATGGTGTCATTATGAAAAAATATATATATATGGCAACACTGAAATAAACTTCTTTAAATTTAAAACGATAAAGTCAACAAGCTAATGAAGGGGAGAAAAACTAATGACAAAGAGTTAGTATTCTTAAAAACAAATTCCGTTAAAATCTATAAGAAAAGTGCTGAATTTCAATAGCTAAACAAGCATAAAGACAAACAGTTCTCTCACATATGTATGTTCCCTCTCTCCTTCCTTCTCAAAGTAATGGTTAATTATCACACAATTAAAAAATAATCAGCCAAATAACATAATCAGTAAATAATGAATCATAGAAAAAGAAAGGAATACTATCAAATCGACACAAAAAAACTGATGATGACGCTCAGTGATAGAGAGGTTTTAGCAAAACAAACTCTCTCACATATTACTGGGGAAGTATTAGTATCTACAACACTTTGCAAAGCCAATTGGCGATCTTATTAAAACTGCTTGGTTTTAGGGGCGCCTGGGTGGCGCAGTCGGTTAAGCGTCCGACTTCAGCCAGGTCACGATCTCGCGGTCCGTGAGTTCGAGCCCCGCGTCGGGCTCTGGGCTGATGGCTCAGAGCCTGGAGCCTGTTTCCGATTCTGTGTCTCCCTCTCTCTCTGCCCCTCCCCCGTTCATGCTCTGTCTCTCTCTGTCCCAAAAATAAATAAACGTTGAAAAAAAAAAAATTTAAAAAAAAAAAAAAAAAAAACTGCTTGGTTTTGAAACAGCCAACAGCGGCTATTCTGACCTAATGAATGATTGAACCTGCAGTTAAAAGAAAGCTTGACGAGAGTGGCTACTATTATTCATGAAGCATATACTTTATGTGCCCAACGTCTCGTCTTCACAATGTAGCTCATAGTGTGAGCTACACGCAGCTGGAAAGCAGGGTTAGAATCCAGGTGGATGTGTACTACCCCCCCTTGGCCTGATTGTCTCGGCACTGTCCGTGGGTTTGTTAATGTATATGTCCAGCAAGAAAAGAAGCGGTAAATTGCATTATAGTGTCTCTACATGATAGAATATTGTAATGCATTAAAATGAGACTTATTAACAATTTTTGGTAATATGATACATCATCATATGCATATGATAGGAAAAGCGTATAACAAGTGAAAAAGCAATCATGAAAAATTTTATGTTTACTGTTATTTCAACTCTGTACATTCTTTACCAAAAACATATTGGGGCGCCTGGGTGGCTCAGTTAGTTAAGCATCTGACTTCAGCTCAGTTCATGATCTCGCAGTTCAAGAGTTCGAGTCCCACATCAGGCTGTGGGCTGACAGCTCAGATCCTGGAGCCTGCTTCAGATTCTGTATCTCCCTCTCTCTCTGCCCCTCCCCCTGTCGTGCTCACTCTGTCTCTCTCTCTCTCTCTCTCTCTCTCTCTCTCTCTCTCTCAAAAATAAATATAAAAAACTTTTATAGTATATATATATATATATATATATATACACACATATATATACACTATATATATATAAAATATATACATATATATACACTATATATATATAAAGTATATATATATATAAAGTATATATATATAAATATAGTATATATATATATATACATATATATATATATATATATATATATATATATATATATATATATAAAGACTGCATGAAATGACAATGGTGTTTGTCTTTGTCAAAGTCATTATGGGTGAAATTTTCCCCTTCTTTTACATAATGTCTTTTTTTTAATGTGTATTTATTTTTGAGAGACAGACAGAGCACAAGTGGAAAAGGAACAGGGAGAGAGGGAGACACAGAAACCGAAGCAGGCTCCAGGCTTCGAGCTGTCAGCACAGAGCCCAAAGCGAGGCTCAAACCCACAAAGTGTGAGCTCATGACCTGAGCCAAAGTTGGACACTGAAGAGCTGCCCAGACGCCCCCCTTTTTACATAATTTTTATGACGAGCATTGACTTCTTCCTTTCTTTTTCATTTTTTATTTTTTTAGATTGTGAAAGTATAATACTCCTCAATAATTTTGAGAGTGTATGTGTGACTCAAAAAAAGGCAAGTATCCTCAAACCTAGAGATAATCCATTTAGAGTCTGATACATATTGATACATGTTCTAGTAGACTCTATAACACACATGTATTTATGTGCACAGATTTTGTGTGTGTGTGTGTGTGTGTGTGTGTGTGTGTGTGTGTGTAAGAGGAATGGAATTTTATTAAATATGTTATTTTGCAACCTGATTTTTTCCAGTTAATAAGGTACCATTATATAGCTTTCTGTTACTATTATAATCTAAATGTACCTTTTTATATTATTGCTATTAAACTATTTGGTTCTCCCTTGCCCATGTTTTTTTTCTTTTTTTTTTTTTTTAACTTTTTTTTTTTAACTTTTTTTTTTTTCAACGTTCATCCATCTTTTTTTTTTTTTTTTTTTTTCAACGTTTATTTATTTTCGGGACAGAGAGAGACAGAGCATGAACGGGGGAGGGGCAGAGAGAGAGGGAGACACAGAATCGGAAACAGGCTCCAGGCTCTGAGCCATCAGCCCAGAGCCCGACGCGGGGCTCAAACTCACGGACTGCGAGATCGTGACCTGGCTGAAGTCGGACGCTTAACCGACTGCGCCACCCAGGCGCCCCTAACGTTCATCCATCTTTGGGACAGAGAGAGACAGAGCACGAACGGGGGAGGGGCAGAGAGAGAGGGAGACACAGAATCGGAAACAGGCTCCAGGCTCTGAGCCATCAGCCCAGAGCCCGACGCGGGGCTCGAACTCATGGACCGCGAGATCGTGACCTGGCTGAAGTCGGACGCTTAACCGACTGCGCCACCCAGGCGCCCCTTGCCCATGTTTTTTGATGATAACCAGTCCAATCGTCAGATAGGCCTTCAGGTGTCAGAAGTATCCTTCTGTAAGAAAAAGTTAGGTACGCAAAACACAGAACCATCTCGTGTGATGCGTGTGGCAAAGGAGATCGCCATGTTACCCCGCGATTTAACTATGTCAACTTTGTTCCAACTTGACTCTTACTAACATCTGGCTTTGCTCATAATAAAAGAGACAGATTTGGTACCAGAGCACTTTTGAGCAACACAATTATCAGACAGCCCAAAATCATTGCATGTTTGCCCTAATAAGTATAAGCAAGAGTATGTTTAAGGGTACAAAATAAAAACGTCACATTGAGAAACAGTACAGACACCAAAAGAGGAAATGCTATCTGAACCCATTTCGTAAAAGAGCTATACGTTCTAGACTGACAAAATACACTGAAGGAACAATGTTTGTCAAGGCTGCTTTGAGCAAAGCTGTCGTCTAGGGGCTGGAATCGCATTAATACACTTGGGTGGAGCACTGGATACTGAATGCACTTACTCTAAGGGGTAGGTTTTGCAGTTACAGTAGACTTCATTAAAAGTCACTTATTAGGGGCGCCTGGGTGGCGCAGTCGGTTGGACGTCCGACTTCAGCCAGGTCACGATCTCGCGGTCCATGAGTTCGAGCCCCGCGTCGGGCTCTGGGCTGATGGCTCAGAGCCTGGAGCCTGTTTCCGATTCTGTGTCTCCCTCTCTCTCTGCCCCTCCCCCGTTCATGCTCTGTCTCTCTCTGTCCCAAAAATAAATAAACGTTGAAAAAAAAAAAATTAAAAAAAAAAAAAAAAAAGTCACTTATTAAATCTGAGCATCCAAGCTAAATTCTGTTAAAGAACTCATACCTATTGGCCACTGAAACACACTCGTTCTCCCCAGTGGTGTGAGGTCTTTGAGCATTGTAAGTGTGCAGATCAGGGCTCAGGAAGCTACAGCCTGGGGGCCAAATCCAGCTTAGTGGTCTTTGTAAATAAGGTTTTACTAGAACAGAGCCACACAGCCACACTTGCTCATTTACGTCTCATCTGCAAATCCTAAAATATTCACTACGCCACCCTTTTAAGAAAAAGTTTGCCCTCTCCTGATTTAGATTGCTGTTTGAAAAACAAACTTCTTAATACTTATCGTGAGCTTTTCTTTTTTTTTTTTTTATGATTGTGACCTTCTCCTTAAGGACATGAGTATTTCTAGTAAGGGAAAAAATTAAAAAGCGTGTCTGCCTTATTCTCAGAAGGCATTGCTAGTTCTGTGAGGCAGTACTCTGTTAGGGTTAAGAACATGGGTTCAGGGGCGCCCGGGTGGCTCATTTGGTTAAGCCTCTAACTTCGGCTCAGGTCATGATCTCACGGTTTGTGGGTTCAAGTCATGTTGGGTTCTGCACTGACAGCACAGGGCCTGCTTGGGATTCTCTCTCTCCCTCTCTCTCTGCCCCGCCTTCTCTCTCTCTCTCTCACTCTCTCTCTCAAAAATAAATAAATAAACATTTTTTAAAAAGAAAAAAAAAAAAAGAACATGGGTTCCAATTCCATCTCTACCTCTGACTACCTGTGAAATCTTGAGCAGATTACTTAACCTCTCCGTGTCTCGGTTCCTTTCTGAAAGCCTGCTCGTTCACTGCCATTTTTAACAGCAGAGGCAAGTGTTGCTACGTCATAAGCTATCACCCTCTCCATCTATACAGCCATCGGTTTCCTCGTTTCCCATTGAGGTGTCTGACTTACCAAGGAGGGAAGGGGGGGAGCGTTTCCTCGATCATGTATCACACTAGGGATCCACAGCACCTGCACTCACACACCAGCACTGCAAAAAAGAAGAGACAAAAAAATAGATCCTATGAGCCCATGTTACAGGAGGCGGTGGTCACTGTTTACCAATTCTAGAAAGTTCCATCAACGCCTTGCACAACCAGCGCAAGCTGCTTTAGCAGTGAAGACTGAAAGCAAAGCGACCCAGGACAGCTTGGAAATCACAACACCATGATCCTAGCCTAATATCCCATGCACCGATGGGTCTCTCTCTTCAGAAAATTAGAAATAAAAATTCAAATGCGGTCAACATATGCAAACAAGTCCCATGAAACGACCACAAGGACCATCATTTCAAACCCGTGTGAATTACATTAAGCATTGTGAACATCAGATTCAGATTGGTTGTGTGAATTTACCCACTTTACGGTGGCTCTTTAATCCCATTTTGGAGACTGTATTGTACTTAAGTAACGCATTTGAAAAATAAGAGATAAAGGCAGAAGGTATAGAATAAACTATACCAAAAATCTGAGCTTCTACTTTTATTTACACGTTAATATATATGACGCACAATGTGAGACTTTATAAGGAAAAGAACTGTAAACCATAAAATCAAGTAATCTCATTCGACCAAGTAATCTCTACCCAAACTCCTCGGTTTCATACTAAAATCCTAAAAACTTGAACGATGATGTGACAGACTAATGCAAGACACCAGCCTCCCTAGAACAATGTATGCCAGAAGTCGAAGAAATAGGTTACTTTCAATTTCCGATTCATAAAGAGACATGTCCGTTTGTACCAAAGGATGCCTGTTACTTCAAATACTGCCCCTCATGGCCCCACGCTTACTCTGTTGTCCTAGTTCATGTGGTTTCTTTCTACTCTCCCAGCTCGTCAGCTCCTGGCTGCCATAAGCCTGGAACACACTGATGCTGCCTATCCTAATACATACCCTTGGGTAGCAGCTGAGAATAATTATGAGAAAAAAAAGGCAAGAACTTCCTGGAACATTCTGGAACATTCTGGCTATTCCTCTATGCAACGATTCCCACACTGTCTACTTCAGTAATTACCTAAAGACCATCTGCCTGCAGAAAATCAAATGAATTACAGCATCTGGAAGTTTGTAAAATTTTGTATCTGGTGAAATCAGCCTTTTGGAAGTCCCGAGGTTCAGAGGCCAGAGGGTAGCCGGTGGCTAAGTGACACTGTGTCTCCGTGAGGCTCCTTGCCTCCATGAGGTGCTTTCGGTTCGTTCACAGGAAACAAAGGGGGCAAATCCAAGGCGACACATTCAGAATTGCCCAGAAACGCGCGCGCACAGCACAGGTGCGCTCCCACACTGCAGCACAGCCAAGCCCAGTGTGGTCCCGGCTGAGTGCTTGAAAGCCCATGACATCATCCTTTGGAAAAGAGGAGGTACAGATGCGAATCCTTGAGGCCAAAAGAGGAGTAAGGGAGCTCTCCCCAAGGTGAGAAGGCATGCTCAGCCCAGGAAAAATTCCTAGGACTGGCCAATTCCTTTCTCCCACCCCAATAACATCTCCTTTGGGTGTGGCAACAGACACGTTAGTTGGAACTTCTTTATAAAATGGCGTGTTTCAATACACCAACCTGTCCTCCGGCGCCCTAAAATCTGCTTTAAAATGAGCACCAACGTTTCTTTGTTTACGTCTTAATCAAGATTTAAGTGACAGGGTTGGACACAGCCACCCGTTAGTGCCAGGAATTCCTGGCAATGTCTATAGACCCGCATGTGTCAGAATTAAACTTAAAACAGGGCTGATAATTAGGTCTGGAGGCTGAGTTCTCCTATCCTCCCTCAGTGAGGTCACAAATTAGCTGATGTGGTCCCTCAGCTAGGACATCCAAGGGCCACGCCTGCGGAGGATGGCCAGCCTCTTAAGTGGTGAAAGACACGAAGGCCAAAAAGGACACCGTAAGAATTCAGAATCGACGCCACCAGATAAACAGTGCAGGGAGAGGACGTCCCTGCTCACTCCAGGCAGGGACAGCCACAGCATGGACGGCCGGAGACTCCAGCTCCAACTTTCTGGCTTCAAAATCCAGTCCCTTCCTTGTGAAAAGGCAACACTCAAGTGGCCAAACGCCCCACCGAGTTCACAGGGCTTGGTGTAAACACACCTCCCTTTGGAATCTGCGGCTTAAACTGGCAACCAGTTCCCGCAGCAGGATTTGGGGGCACACGCCCTGAAAGGGTCTTCCTATGCCCATGTTTCCGTCAATAGTGAAAACGACATTTTCCCACCTTGGTGCCTGCCGGTCAGGTGAACAGCACGAGGACCTTCTACTCTGGAAGGTGAACCCTTGCCTGGGTGACTGCTTCTCCCTCTAAAGGCATACACCACATTCAGCATGGCACCCACACGTGCCGAGGAGTGTGGGCTCCAGAGAAGCCACGGAAACGAGGTAGTGTGAGCTTGCAAAGACCTAAAGTCACGGACGATGGTTCAGTGGGTAAAGTAGGCTCCACAGCTAACGTGGGGCTCGAACTCACAACCCTGAGATCAAGAGGCACGTGCTCCTTGGACTGAGCCAGCCAGGTGCCCCTCTCCCAGGAAGGTCATAAATTAACTGATGTATAAACTGGAAATCACTGACACATTTTCTAGAAAACTGCGAAGAAAGTCAAAAGGTAAAGAAACTACGATGCCCCAGAGAGTTGCCTCGGGCTAGAGGTCGGAATATTTTAAAGTGGATCTTTAACTGCCCACTAAACAAGAAACAGCTTATGTTTTATTAAAATATAAATGTCCCCATTTGACTCAATTCCATGTTATTCTTATTCTTTTCCCTTTTAGCTTAGGATCAACTTCAGTCAAAATGGCGTCCTGAGTCCTCTGCACCAGAGTTCTCAGCCTCACTCCAGAAACACCACCGCGTCACACACTTGTGCGAGAACTAGCCGTGCAGCAGCCATGGTGATTCACAAACAACAAACCCCCTTCCTACAAGTTGCACCCTGTAGCCACCTTCACAGGCTCTTAAAACGCTCTCTTCACTGAAATGCATAAGTAAAACTTAAACATCAATTATAACTCACTAAGTGCCCATCAGCACACGGCTTTCTGCAAAAATATGCAACCTCCCCAGCCCGACCTAATCAGAATGAGGAAAAATGTAGATTTAAACGTTCTTCTAGAAACCAAAGGTCAGCTGAGCGGTGGCCTTTCTTCTACAGACACATGAGAGAAATGAAAATTTCAGGCCAGTCTTAAAAGCTCCATGTAACAATCGCGCCACAGTCAAATCACAAGACCTAAAAGGAAAATGGATGAGACCTGGCATCATAAAGATATTTAATGGAGTCATGGAAAGCAAGCCCACCGGGTACTCAGGAAACCCATAAACTGTCGGACCAGGGTTTCCCAACTTGCTAGAATTTTCCCAGTGGCCACAGGGCTCAACTAAGGAACATCTTGTATTCAGTCAATTAGTCAACTTCCATGTACAGCACAGCCCCGTGGTAGTCAATGTATAGTAACAACTCTCAAGACCCGATTTAATTGGGGTTTTTTTAGGTGGTAAAAAGGCAAAGCAAGAACCAATTACGCACTCGGGAGCTCATCCTTGCCACGTGACGCTGTGACACTCTGAAATTGGAGGACAGGAAGTTGCTTCCAGGCAGAAGAGCAAGGAGAGCTTCCTGGAAGAAGAGATATGTGATCTGGGAAATAAGGGATATTCAAGGAGACGATGACGTAGTTGGAGTGGGGGGTGCATTACAGGTGAAGCAGGCAGCAGATGAGACAGGGATCCCCAAGCATCCTCATATGGAACAAAGAGCCATGTGGCCAGAGCCATGCTGGGTTGAAGTGCCAATGTCTAGTACCACCAATGGGGCAGGGTGTGTGGACGGAAACCCCAACCATGGGGCCAGCAGATGAGAGTTTGCAACAGTGCTGACTGAACGGGGTCGGGGGAACAAAGCAAGTCAGCTAAGGTGGAGAAACAGGACTAGAGCTGCGAGGACCACGGACAGAAAGCCGTCCTGTCCTCAGATTTGTGGAGGAAAACAAGAAAGCCAGCAGGAGAATGGGTTCCAAGTGGGACCCAAGGCGGAAGGGCAGGAAGGGAGAGCATCAGCAGGCATGTGTGCAAGGCCACTCCCAAACATGGCCGAGTTGGAGGAAGACTTGAAGGAACCACTCCAAGGAACTCACAGAGTAGAAATGAAGCCAGTTAGGGAACGTCATCATGAGAAAAAGATAAGATTTCATCCAAAGGGAGGGCGTCACCGAAAGCTCAGTGAAGTACCAGAAGGAGAGTGGTAATTAGGAAGATCAATACGGCAGCTCCGTGGAGGGACACACAAGAAGAGGAGAAAGCAGAGGCCAGAAGCAGCCATCGCTGAGAATTCCACGTGTTAAAATACTCACTTAAAAAAAAAAAACCCACACAATTATAAATCACAGACCATTTTCACAAAATATTACTTGTGTAGACACAGTCTAGAAACTGCGTGGCAAATGAGGAATGAATGTCTTTGAATATAAGACGGTAACGTCATCAGTGAGAATCTGTGAATCGATGAATTAAAATACAAATTAAGTAAAGGATATTACTGTTGTTTGCTCACTGGTCCAATGCCACTGGTTTCATTGGGAAGAACACTCTGGGGAATCCACAGGCAGACGGGGATGGGGGCAGGAGGGAATCAAGGACTCTCTCTGTGCACATGGTGCCCCTTTCTGACACTGTCCCTAACTTTGCTGTTCCTGCACGAAGTCACCTCTGACCATCTCCACTGCTCGCCTCAAATACACGTGCCCCGCTGGCCAGTGCTCGGAGAAATCATCAGTGGACATTTAATGGGTGAAGAAAAATGCTGCCCGAAGCAAAGTCAGGCTCCTGCAGGCCGAGGGTTTGTCAGAAAGCCCCAGCCATACAGGAAAGAAAAGGAGGTACCAGCAGCAGGAACAGAGAAAAGAATAGAGGCAAACATGGCAGAGAGTGGGGACAGGGGACAGGGGACAGGGGAAGGAAGGACACATAGGAAAAGGAGAGGGGTGGGGGACGAACACACAAGAGGCAGCCGACAGACACCCAGCCACTCTGACAAGGGGCAGACACTGAAGGACATAAGCCACTGCAGGCAGCCTGGCCCCTGGCAGGAGGGAGGAGGACGGACCTCTGCTCCCAGCTGCACCCACTAGATTCCTAAGCAAAACTCCGAGCATTCAGGAAACCCAGGGGAAGAGGAAAAGCAAAGGCCCATACAGCAGGAGGTGATGAAGAATGTATGTGGGGACAGTGGTGGCCTGTCCAGTCCCATCCCAAGTGCGTCTGAGGGACAGCCCCCGTCCTTGGGCTCCAGGCTGATGCCAGCTGGTGTTAGGGTCTGGCCAGTGGAGCGGGTTCATTTCGATCTCCCCAAATGTAAGACTGTTGACTGCTTTACATTCAAGACAAGGTCAGGGCTCAAATTTTTATTTTATTTTTTTTAATTTTTTTTAACGTTTATTTATTTTTGAGACAGAGAGAGACAGAGCATGAATGGGGGAGGGTCAGAGAGAGGGGGACACAGAATCTGAAACAGGCTCCAGGCTCTGAGCTGTCAGCACAGAGCCCGACGCGGGGCTCGAACTCACGGACCACGAGATCATGACCTGAGCCGAAGTCGGCCGCTTAACCGACTGAGCCACCCAGGCGCCCCAGGGCTCAAATTTTTAAAGTTAGTTGTTTTGCTTTCTTTTAAAGATAGGTCTGCTGGTCAGTTGACTATCACCACCTAAACTTTGAACGTTGTTTGCCATTACGATTTGTAACGCTGAGAGCAGCATTAAAAAGTGTCCCAACTCAGGATTTTTCTCTTATTTTTATTTTTTTTAACGTTTTTAATTTATTTCTGCAAGACAGAGACAGGGGGAGCAGCCAAGAGAGAGAGGGAGACACAGAATCTGAAGCAGGCTCCAGGCTCTGAGCTGTCAGCACAGAGCCCAACGCAGGGCTCGAACTCACGAACCGCGAGATCGTGGCCTGAGCCGAAGTCAGTTGCTTAACCGACTGAGCCACCCGGGCGCCCCAGGATTTTCCCCTTTTTTGAAAGATCTTCCTTCGGCCACAGGCTTGCGTGCACTGGCCAGCGGATGGAATCTGCGCGGTCCCCCAGCCAAATTCTACAGTTGCCAACAGCATCTGAATTAAGCAGTGTTTTCATTAGCACGGCACCAGGGCAAACAGCCGTGGCTTTTGAAAGCCAGAGATCTTACACGTAAGTGTGCGACACAAACAATGTACAGAGAGGGGGAAAAAAAAAAACACTTAAATCAGGTGTTGAAAGCTGTAACTATACAGTAACACTTCACCCAAAAAGGAAACGGTTTTGCCTTCCTTTCCTTATCGGTATATATGGCCAACCAGACATTCTCCTACATCACAGCTGAGCACAGGATGTGCGGAAGAATGACGGGCATCAAGACAGAGTCGCGCGGAAGGGTTCTGGGGCTCCAGGAATTCACCCTTTGGAGGGACTTTTCCCGAATCAGACATGATCTCTTTAGTCACCAGGTGGTTATTTTCTGTACAAATAATGCCGCATATTGATCCATACCAGCTACGACAGAATCACTTTGAGGGTTATCTCAGGAGCATTTTTTTTTTTATAATCTTGGGCAAGTCATTTAATGTTCCAGTCTCAAGTTTATCATCCTTTTTTTTTAAATATAATGTATTGACACCTTGGTTGCCATACATGAGCATTTTTAAAAGACAAGTGCCCAGGGGCACCTGGGTGGCTCATTCGGTTAAGCTTCTGACTTCGGCTCGGGTCATGATCTCACGGTTCATGAGTTTGGGCCCTGCGTCAGGCTGTGTGCTGACAGCTCAGAGCCTAGAGCCTGCTTTGGATTCTGTATCTCTCTCTCTCTCTCTCTCTCTTTATCCATCCTCCTCTCTCTCTCTCTCTTAAAAATAAATAAACATTAAAAAAAAATTAAAAGACCAGTGCCAGATGTCACAATTTCCCTTTCATAAACCCCTGGCTGTCTTAGGGCCAACGTTTAGGAACACCTGGAGAGCAGCCCCAGCCACGGCTGGGGCTCCATGGACAGTGCATCGTCCCATGGGGACACCGGGCCTCACATTTGGGTCACTTCATGATGCAGTCACCTGGCTCTCAGACCAGCAGAGGACAATCCTACCTTACCAAACAGAGGAGCAGGCACTTCCGAAAGTTGAGCCCAAAGACAAAGAGAAAACACTTCCATTTGGAGCTTTCACACCCAGACCCACCGAGACGGCTCCCTCCATCAGACAGGTGACAGTCACTGTGAAATGTGGTGGCCTGCAAACATTAAACACAGCTGAGGCCTGCGGAAAACGGACGGCAGAAGCTGAGATTTCATTTCTCAAAGCGTTGACTAATCTTAGCATCTGGGAAGAGAGCAACCCAATTGTCTTTCATTTGGTCTTTGTGCACAGTCCTCCTTGGCTGAGTACTGAAAGCTGGTAGGAGCTGCTGACCCTGGAAGAGACAGATCGCGCCTGAGGGGCTGGAGTAAAGCTCGAGCAAAACACCTCCTATTCCCTAACTCCCACATCAGATGATGAGATGTATTCTGAGCCGCCAAGACACATGGGAACAGAGGGAGAGAAAGAGAGGGGGCAGAAACGACTTCTTATATTAAAGCAAATAAGTTGCCAAAAACTAAGGAACCGCTCGAAATGAGCAATTTCTAAAATCGGCTCTCTAAGGACACCACCATCTCTGAAGAGTGACTACTTTCTTCTTTCTGCCACCATGTGCCAAATTTTCAAAGGGCAGCCTCGCTTTTCGTGCAGGCAATTTTGAAGGGCTTGCACAAGTGGATAATTTGCATGGGCAATTGGCCTCTCAGCTTTCATTTTGACAGCTAAATTGATCCATCCTTTGTAGATGAAAATCTCGCTACCCAGAAGGAGAAGGGGTGTCTGAGGTTTTTTGAAAAATGTGGTCTCTCAATTCCTACTTATTCAGAACAACGTACCCAATAAGACGTACCCTGTAAACAGCAGCTTGCCCGCACAAAAGCCAGCCAAGATTCGACTCTAAATCTAAACTCAAGATTTAATTCTTAGATCAAAATTTAACTTTAAAAAAAGTATTTAGCTACTGTTACTTAGCTTCTATTAAAGCAGACAGGAAGGGCTTGGGTTCTTAGATCAGCCCTTCGGTCGCTCCATAGGAAAAGGGAAATGTCTGCCCCAGATTAAGCCCACGACTAACTGACGCTAAAACCTTCCCAGCACAAAGCTGAACGGAGTCAAAGGTCTGCGGGAAAAGCATGGAGAAATGAGGGCTGTATATCCCTGGAAAGATGGCTGACCACAGAATTCACAAAGAACGGTAGTGAAATGGTAATGGGTTAAATCACTCAGAAAAATATTTTCCTAAAAAATAAGAGCAGATGGCAGGATTTTGGAAATTTCTAGCCATAAAAGACACTCTCTCTCCAACTCAGTAGAGAGCAATGAAAAGATGTTCTCCTTCAGTTCAGGAAGGGCAATCAGATTACTACATGGGGCGCCTAGGTGGCTCAGTTGGTTGAACATCAGTTGGTTTCAGCTCGGGTCATGATCTCACGGTTTCATGGAATCAAGCCCCACGTAGGGCTCTGCACCGACAGTGCAGAGCCTGCTTGGGATTCTCTGTCTCTCTTCTCTCTCTCTCATAATAAATAAATAGACTTAAAAAAAAAAAAAAAAAAAGATTACAATCCAGCATGCACGTTGGTCTGTATCAGTTCTCAGTTTTCCACGACTTCATGCATTGTATGTACCTTGAGCCCAGGGCTGCTGTTCGGCGTGGCACAGCGTGATCCAGGCCCAGCACATTGTGTTTGGACTTGGAAGTCAGACAACGGTGTTGTTTTCTGGTTTCAACCCAGCAAATACTCTGAGTCACTTCAACACCTTCGTCCCTCCAAAGACACGAAGAATACGAGACTTCTAAATCCTGCTGAACTTAGTCCCAATTACCTGTTGGGTCTTCCATTGTCAAAAGTGCTCACCGAGGCCTGCACAACGAAAACACGGCCCGTTTTGCATCGGCCAAGGTGCTCAGGGATGGGACTCATCCCACCGAAGGGTGTCTTTCATGTTTCTGAGACAACAGAGGGCTTAACGATCCTCGGGCGTGTTGCGTAACTAAAAATTTCATCCTGCTCTATGTGTCATCCTCTCAGTATAAATTAGTGACAAAAATAAGAAATAGGCTACTACACAGTGAACCAGATGGTGCCTTACCTTCCTCTGAACACTGTTGTGTTTAGAGGGTTTACACATGCGGGGGAATAAAAAGATCTTCTTTTTTTACATTTGGCAATGAGTCATGTTGTCCATTTCAGCACAAACAGTACTGAAACGTCCTCCCCATGAAGAAGAGCCCAGCTCCCCTTATGTTTAAAAACAACTATGTCAGCTGCCTTAGATTAGTCATGAAGTGCCCTGCCCATCCTGCAGCTCCATCAAGGACACAATCTGAACAGATCGGACCCACTAAATGGTACCAGGAGGCCGGGCGCGTCCCGACGTGTAAGCCTGCCTCCTCTCTAAGAGGCAAGAAGCTTCTTTCACTCTCTTTGCAAACACGCCCTTAAAAGGCTCAGCCCCGGAGGCTGACTTAACGGTGGCCCCTCATTCCCTGCATCCGTCTCCAGATCCTTGTTGAGCGACTTACTGCGGTATCAAACTTGGGGCTGCGGTGCTGAATAATCCTGGGAAGTTTCTGAGCTTACGGATTATGAAAGGAGCTGCAGTTAATCCCTCACCACCCCATTCGATAAAAGCCCATTCCATGGAAGCAACTGGAAGGGAGGCAAGACCATTTTGGAACGCGGACCACGTTTTACACAGAACGATGTCTCATCATTTTCCACCGACGCGCTCCGCCAGAAAATGTGCCAACGCAGGCGAGGTGCGCGGGACCAGGCCTGAGAGTGTCCGTCCTGCCCCCCACGGTGGGGCTGGGTTTGTGTTTCCTCTTCATAAACCGTCAGGAAAACAACCCCCTCCTCTGTTCAAAGAATGGCATGAAACTGACCACTGGTGTTGGTTTGTTTAGTTCTTTCAATTTGACAAGCTGCTGGGGGCAGTAACTGCCCTCCTTGCGATTTGTATGGAGCTGATCTGAATCCAGAACTCTGTATTTCTTGCCCGTCGGATTGAATCTGATTGGTTTCCCCTCATCACTCGAGCCAGAGTTGTTCCCGCATCCCTGCTGGCCCCCTGAAATCTACATGTGTCCTCGGTGTCCCCGTGTGATGTGACTGCCTCTGCTTTGTGAACGGGACACCCAGACCTGCCTCTGGTTACCTCCTATCACCCTCTGTTGTCTACCTGATGGCCTCCCTGTGTCCGGGGCAGCCATTATGTCCTACTCAACTATTCAACTTCGAATCCCCGTGGCCAGGCCCACATCAATGAGCACGTTCCAGAAGGCCATCTGATGACGTTTCCCTCTTTTTACTTCAGGGTGTGTGTAAATGTTAACAGACCAGGGGGATGACCTAAAGTCAGCTTCTAGAGATAGCCTTCCTGTTTGACGTCACCATTCCATCAATATCGCCCAGAGCAAGCTAAACCCGGACAGAACCGAGATGCTGCCTCCTCCCCACCCAGGTCTAGGGCACGCCAGGCACTCAGCAGGTGCCCGGGGAGGAGTGCGTGGATGGGGGCTGTGCAGGACAGGAAGTCTTGAAGAGTCAAAATCCCACTTCCTGGCCCAGAGACACCCGGCTTGCCTCGATCCCATCTTCGCTGAAAATAAACTTCTTTTTTTTGCATCTCTTTAGAAGGTTTTCAAGTCTCAGAAGCAGCTTTCAGATGCTATTCTCACAGGTTCTGGGCCCCCATTCGTACTCTTGTAAAACCCAAGTCTATTACTCTGCTGTGCAAACCGGCCCATGTCTCCCCTCTTCTGGCTTTATTAAGCCAGCCGGCATACACAAGGATCCTTCACAGGCTCCCTGGGGGAAGCCTCTTCCACCCCGAGAGGCTCTCCCCATGCTCACAGGTGTCCCCACGGACAGACGGCTGCTCCAGTGAACAGTCACAGCAGGAGAGCAAGGCCAACCCAGTGGCCACCAGTGAGCACCCAGGAAAAGACCTGTCCCGGTAACATAAACATGACCTTCGTGACTCTCAGGCAATTCCCTGAGTAAATCCATTTTTCATAAATACCAGGAGAATCACTAAGTAAAAGTCACTCCCATTTTTGAATGAATGATGTTCAGCTAAACTCAGTGTTTCCTCTGTCGCAATTCTGTAGTCACCGATTTGACAAAATCCAGTCTTGCATCCTGGGCTTCTGCTCTCTATAATCAGGGGCTTCGGGCACCTTCACAAGTGCAGCGTCTTGAAAGCTCCTGACCCTTGGCTGACTGCCTCACCCCTCCCCACCCACTCCTGTGTCCCTTCCCCCCAGGCAGCTGCCGAGAAGAAAAAAATTTAAAGGGCCTCCCTCCTCACCATCCAGCTTCCTACATCACAGGTGGCTACGGAAAACGTGTATGTGCTCTGGCCAAAATGAACATGAAGTGATGATGTAATTCACCAATTAAAAACTTAAAAGCGTTTTAGGTAACTAAGCACCAGATAATCAATGCGTTCTTGGGAGCACGTTATGCTTGACTCCCAAATGCCCGTTTTAATCTCAACATTACGTCTTTTGACTGTTAGTTTATGGTTACAATTCTGATTTACCATTTTTACGCCTATGGAGGCGATGCTACTCCGTGAGAGTAGTAAGCCTAACACCTGAATCCAGAGCTCTGAGTCAAGATTCTGTAACTCTAGCCTAGAAGACAAGACAATTATGCAGAAAATAAAGCCCAGCGACAGCTGTACACAGACCTGCCCTTGCTTTGGGTTTTTTTCTTGTTTCAAACTATATAGACTCAAGGGTTGGACTAAGACACCCTTGTCCAGTCAGGCTCTCGTCCACGTCCGCACCCCCGGACCAGCAGACATCCAGCATCTCAGCTGAGACCCTCCTTTGTCGCATCAGAGACATTACTACCCAACCAGGGACTGCCCTATCTATGCACGCTCACTGTAGACATCAGGGAAATTAAGCCATAAACAAAACCCCTCGTTCGAATGGAAAGCTGAATGCATTATGGGGGAGGGAGGAGGCGATTTAAGACTTGTTGTACTAGGAACAAAACGTCTTGTCCTGTTGGCCATTTCCTCCCTCGCGTGTTTCAGCGTGCCCTCGGAAGAAGGGGCATGGCTGGCTGTTCATTATCTACTGACAATTTCTCAAGTCGTGTGCCATTTCCAAAGATTGCAAAAGAGCTGTAAATCAGAAAGAGGACATGAAATTCTGGTGACAGCTGCTTTTCTCAATGCCTCCTAAGAGAAAACACCAAGCCATCATGTGATAAAATAGCACAATATTAGTGCCATTCCTTGATAGACAGACACCCCTCACCCCCTTCAGATTAGGTCTCTTCTCTTTTCCTATTCTGCGGTACACGGAGGTCTTTCCACAGAAGCTAAAAGGACACAAACCGGTTATAACCACCCTAAGATGAGAAAGGAGAGGGTCAGGAAGGGCCCAGATTTCATGACTTCCCTCTGCTGAGAACCTTGGGAAGTGCCAACTTCCAGACCATCTTTCTTCGCTCAGCCAAGGTGTATCCAGCTGACCAGCAGGTAGGGACCATGGCTCTATCTGAACCATTCAGTAAAGGGGAAGAAAATAACAGTCATGATGGAAATCCAAGTCACTTAACGGTTTTCCCACTACACCTAATCCATCGGGCTTCAAACCCTTACAGAAAGGACGCACGTAAGCTTTCCTCCCGCAGGACAGTCACGGAAACTGTCACTGCTCGGCCGATCTCTTCGTCGCGGCTGAAATCACCAGAGGGAGCCCCCTTCTCCTCAATTCCAATTTGCCTTGACAGACACATGGCTGCCGAGGAGCCACACGCATCCTTGAACCAGACGCTCGGCAGGAATTCCCAAGCCGACCTTGGCCGGCCAACGGAAGTCAGCATCTTGGGGAGCAACAGCTGTGAACCTCAGCCAGCGTGGCCCAGCACCTGACCATACACAGTCTCGCAAGCAGAATGCGGGCCACCCCAGCTCCTCCTGACCCTGCACCGAACAGCCCCCACCAGGGCTCGGAGGCCGGCGCAGTGTTGCCGGCAGGAGGTTTGACAACGATGCTAGAAGCAAAGTCATGGTGGGTGGGCTCCCTCGAATCAGGCCACGTCCTTGACCCCCGACCACATGAAACTCTCCTTCAGCTTCCAGCCATGCTCTCCTAAAGCAACTTTAAAGAGAAAACGGGAAGTAAAAGGTGAAACTGTAAGCTAACCATCGACGGTACGTGCTGTTCACACCTTGCTGGGCAGATGGGTAGATGTGCCTCTCGCCTCGCCCAGCTGGTTATTCAAGGTGCCATTTTTTACAAAAGCTTCAAAATCACTCCTCTCCTCCCTGTTCAACGAGGAAGTGCTGAAGTCTAGATATAATGATGCCAGACGGACAGGCAGGAAAGCTTCCAAAGGGACCTAATTCATCACCCAGAAAGAAGGAACATCCTGAGAGCAGCTCCAGAGGCCGTGGCGTTTTCCATCACTTTTGCTGCAACCGCCAAAAACAGGGCAGCAGAAAATCCTGCTTCGTCACCACAAGCTTAAAGATCGACTTTTGCACCTGCAAGATTCAGAGTACAAAAGAAGTCAGGTAACTCCAGACGTGACTTCTTTCTTGTGGTAACGAATATTTGTGAAAAAAAAAAAAAAAAAAAGAATTCCTCCTCTCCTCATTATTCACAGATTCGATTTTTGTGAATTCACCCATCCGCTAAAATTTATTTGTAACCCCGAAATGTGTGGTGCCGCTGTCTGTGAGTTCAAAGCTAATGAATTAACTTAGGTGTCTTTAAACAGAAACACGCATAAAACAAGGTACTTTAGGGGCGCCTAGGTGGCTCAGTTGGTTAAGCCTCCAACTCTTGGTTTCAGCTCAGGTCATGATCTCATGATTTGTGGGTTCCAGCCCCGTGTCGGGCTCCACACTGACAGTGTGGAGCCTGCTTGGGATTTTCTCTCTCTCTCTCTCTTTCAAAATGAACAAACTTTAAAAAAACAAAAAACAAAAAGCAAGGTTCTTTAGTGGCGGGTTGATGGGGCCAATGTGACCAGAAGTTATCGGAGCCTAACCTTGATTGGCCCCTAGGAGTGATGGGTCGGTCTTGGCTGATTCAGTGTTCATGATGAACTTACAGAGCAGAGCACCATGAATGAGAAGGATGGACTGTAAACGAAGGACACGAGCAAAAACACCACCACAGTGTCCCCAGCTCTACCCGGGAATGTCAGGAGCTGATTAGAGTAAAGGTGGGCTGTGGGATTGTGTGCGTGGAGCGCGGATCACTTCGTGGAGAGAGATTAGGTCCAGGCAACAGGAACTTGAAAGACACGAGCTATCTGATCGTTCCTGAAAAGCAAAATGTTGCCCTCTTGCTCCCGAGGAGCACAGAGCACATGACTCACCACGCTAGCCGCGAGCCGTGCAACCTGGTGCCTGGCTGTCTGGCACCACCGTGGGCAGAGACCTTCCTGCAGTCATTCTGGAGTGAAAATTAGACCCCTCAGAAACCGAAATCTGGACAATTACCGGCCATCAGGGATGACAAGCTGGTGTCCAAGGTCACTTGCCGAATGAAGGCTCTGGCTTTGGATGGCAGGACTCTTTAGAGCTCCCGCTATGTAATATGAACCAGATCCCCATCTTCTGCAGCAGATAATGATCCTTGCTCCGGAGACTTAAGGGATGATTACAGTCGAAAGAGTTGATTGTGTCTCATTACACTTGTGACGATGTATTCCCGACAACTGAGGCTATTAACTTGGACTTCCCAATCCCAGCACACGTCACACGTGGCCCCCTCTGACATATTCCCATCCATCATCTGTCAAATGTGAGGAAAGTGCGTCCTCACTGCACAGCACATAAAGGAGAAAGTTAAACTGGTACAGAAGAGTGAATACTGTGCTTTTCCAGTCCAGGAAGTCTTAATCGAACTGAGTCCCTTTTAGTCACTGGGATCTTTAACAACAAAAGCAAAACGTGCAGTGTAATCCATATATGCCTGAGGATGAAAAGGGTCCAAAGCCCTTCTTTCTTGTGTCCTGATGGCCTTCCAGCTCTTCACTAGCAACTTCTCCCCTTTCATTATAATCTTAGGAAATAGAACTACCACCTTCTGGAATTGTCTTCCTTTTAAACTACTTTCCTTCTTTTGTCAGGAAAAAGTGACGGGAACATGGCTCTCCCCTTCCACCTCTACACGGTCGGTCATCATAGAAAGTGAGCAAAAAATGACAGAAATGGTTCACATGTGTCTCCAGACTAAGAAAAGAAACTGATAAAGCATACTGTTTTCCAAGTTCCAGCAGAGGAGTTTCTATCACGATCTCACAAAGATAAGTTGGCCAGCTCCACAAAGGCATTCTCAAAGACAAACAGAATAGTCTGGAAGAGCGATAAACCAAACCTGAGAGTTATGGATATGAGTCAGGCACCAACATTTTTATCCCACTAGCACCAGACGGGGCTTTCTCTTGCCTACGCCCCAAGGCTGTGAATACTGCGAACTAACCACACTTCTCACGGGGTTTCCTGGTTGGTTAGCGTACCGCTGGCTGATTTCTAGAGCAAGCACCAAGACGAGACGGGACGGCGATGTGCCAACGGGAACAGGCCAAAACAGGAAAAGGGTTTCAAACTGCGATCAAGCAATCCTGTAATAAGAAATTGTGAGATTTTTTTTTTTTTCAAATGACTATTCCATCTGGGTTTTCAGCCAAATCTGGCTCTAAAAATTCCCTGATCTCTTGGAATACTAGATGCTAAAAATAAGGATGTGTGTGTATATAAGTTAAATGGGAGCTTTCAAGAGATCCCGTGGCAACACGAAAGGGGGGCTTAGCGCTGCTAAGATTTTGGACCGAAAAGCAGAGAAACGGTCGGCATTTGACTAAAACGTACAGAAGACCCTTCTGGGAAGGGAGAGCAGGTCAGCAGGGGCCACATTATCTGGAGAGCCTGAAACGCATAAAGCACTTAAGGAAGAACATGATCAAAAGAGTCTGGTGACTATGCAGAGAAGGTGCTTACAAAGAATCAAGCCTCTGTCTGCCAATTACAGCGGGAGCCGGCTCTTTGTTTCCCAGAAGCCAACAGTTACAGGACTTAGATTGGGGCATAAATTCTAATTAAAGTACATCTTTCTGGGTTCCCTGCAGAATTTCCACTCGCCAGCTTCATCTTTCAGCGGGACTGGAGTGCCTTACGACCCAGCCTGACAAAGAGCTGCTCTGTCCCTCGCCCAGCCTGGGAAGGAAGGTACACATCACGTGGCCCTCCTGCCTTTCTGGGAACTTTAATCTCTCTTCTGCAACTGGCTGCAAATAATTGCTTCTGTAAAGGCGAGCGTCAGGCTCCGGGTGCAGGTGAGAAGCAGGATTTGGCTGGGGAAAGGGACAGGGGTAATTGGAAGCAGACAACAAAACATAACAAAAGGAGAAAATTAAAAACCCTGACTTTCAGGGGAATTCAAGGAGCACATGGGGCGGAGAGAGGAAAAGGGGGGGAGAGGAACATTTCTGGGGAGCCGGCGGAGCATAACTGAGGACACCTGCAGCCTCGGGAGCTGACAAAAAGCGCATGTGTCCCAGGTCTTGGCCCCCCACCCCTCGTCCCTCTGGCCTGGTCCTAAAGCTGCTGGACTTTACCCCAAACCACAAAAGGACAGGACGGGGGGCGAGAAGGAAGGTCTAAGCCGATCCAGCTGCAATAACAAATACGGAAGGGCCCGGCCACTAAAGCTTCGAAAAATAAACGTTGCGATTCAAAGTGAGGGCAAACCCAGTGCTGGGAAAACTTCAAGAAGCACCAGACCTCACCAGACATCATTTTGAAAACCCTTCGGAAACCGCCCTTCACTGAGGTGTTTAAATGACAACAGAGGACAGCCTCCCTGAAAAAGAACAGGATCAAAGAGAGGAATCCTCACAAGGACCCTGCTCCTCAAAGAGACTAAACTGGACTTTTATCTCCCCATGAAAACTTCCTTAGTCCTGAGTTCCCCTCTAAGCCCCTAGGATACTGAAAGCTTCTAGAGTCTTAATACTGTTACCCCTTCATTTGTCTAAACCAGTCCTAGCAAATTAGCCCAACTGTGGACCGATTTCAGGGCTTTTGCAAAAGAAGTGGTCTCCCTGTTTGTGCTCACACCTGCTGCTTGTGAGTTCAATTCCCAGAAGTGCAAGCTGTGGCCCGGAAGTTCCCAAGTCACGTAAAAGACACAGAACTTGTCCTCCATCTGGAACTGCTCCATGTGAGTAAATCTACAAGGGACTCCCTCTTTTTTTTTTTTTTTAATTTAACATTTATTCATTTTTTGAGAGGCAGAGAGAGACAGTACGAGCAGGGGAAGGACAGAGAGGCTCCAAAGCAGACTCTAGGCTCTGAGCTGTCAGCACAGAGCCCGACGCGGGGCTTGAACTCACAAACAGTGAGACCATGACCTGAGCCGAGGTCGGACGCTTACCTCACTGAGCCACCCAGGCACCCCATGACTCCCTCTTTTTTAAGAAAGCTCTGAAAAAGGCTCCCCAAAGGGAAAGGGAGGGCACCGTGAGGTCAAGACATGTCACTACTTTCTATCCGTGTAGCATGGACTTTTTCTTTAATAAACTCTCCTGAGTTTCTTCTGCGACAGAAGTGGGATAATAACAGGAACAAGTTTCCAGGAAAGTTGAGTTTTGAAAACAATGTGTGCCAAGTTCCTGGCTCCAAGGTGGTCCTCCACATGATTATCACTGTAACAAATGGAATGGTTTCTTACCCCAAAGGGGTCCCGACGGCCAAGGGTGAAGTTCATCTACTCTATGAGCCTACGTCTGCAACTTCACCTTCCTGGGCCTCCTGACTTAATTTATAAAATAAAGTCCATATGTCACAATATTTTCTTAAAAGTTTTTTCAAGTTTATTTATTTTGAGAGAGAGAGAGAAGAGAGGGAGAGAGAGGATGAGTGGTGGAGGGGCAGAGAGAGAGAGAGAGAGGGGGAATCCCAAGCAGGCTCCTCAATGTGGGTCTCCAACTCTGGAACCGTGAGATCATGACCTGAGCCGAAATCAAGTCAGACACTTAACCGACTGAGCCACTCAGGCACCCCCAAATTATTTTCTTCAATGCCCATTTTGAGGGCAGAAAACCTACTTGTCTGGGAATCTGGTTTCTTTCTCTGTACTCTGCAACTGCAAAAGCTCATTCTATGCCTATCGTGACATCTTTTGTCTTCCTAGCAACTTTTCCAGAAAAAAAAAAAAAAAAAAAAAACACTAAAAAACATCATCTTGATGCCCTCTGTAGTGTGTAAGGGCCACATATCTTAAAAGAGTCACAGGACATGTTTTTCATATAAAGTACAAAGGAAATTTATTCTTTAAAAATCAGCATGCCCGGGGTGCCCGGGTGGCTCAGCTGGTTAAGCATCACACTCTTGGTATAGGCTCAGGTCATGATCTCAAGGTTCATGAGTTCGAGTCCCATGTCACTCAGTGTGGGTGGTGCAGAGCCTGCTTGGGATTCTCTCTCTCTCCCTTTCTTTCTGCCCTTCTGCTGCTCGTGCTCTCTCTCTCTCTCTCTCTTTCTGTCTCTCTCTGACCTTCTCTCTCCCCCTTTCTCTCAAAATAAATAAATAAACTTTTAATTTTTTTTTAACGTTTATTTATTTTTGAGACAGAGAGAGACAGAGCATGAATGCGGGAGGGGCAGAGAGAGAGGGAGACACAGAATCGGAAGCAGGCTCCAGGCTCCGAGCCATCAGCCCAGAGCCCGACGCGGGGCTTGAACTCACGGACTGCGAGATCGTGACCTGAGCTGAAGTCGGACGCTTAACTGACTGAGCCACCCAGGCGCCCCTAAATAAACTTAAAAAAAATAAATAAATAAAGTAAAACTCAGCATGTCCCCTCTTTAATCGAGAGTGTTTTGCTAAATGTAAGGATCCAAAGACCTATTGGCAGACGGGTCCCCTTGCTTTCCCCTAGTGATGGTAGTTTTGTCCTAAATCTTCAAGTCTGCTACCTCTTAAAAATTGATCTGACCGCTTTTGCGGTTGTTCTCAAAATTTCAGAAGAATACAGAAAGTCTAAGCCTGAGGTAACTGCCTGAAACTCAATGAGCAGGGGCCAACGACGCACAGGCCTCAAATTTTAAACTGGCCCGCTGTGTGAACACATCGATCATAAGTCGGTTTGTGAGCCACAGGTGGTGGGCACACGTCCACGCATGGTCAGCAAGCAAATTCGGGCAGCTTATGGTCAGGCTGCCCATGAAACCACTCACCCAGGCCCGTATGGCGAGTCCATAAGCTGAAGCTCCGGGACAGATGAGGAAAGTCTCCGAAAAGGGCCAGATCTGTACGTTCAAAGCCAAATCTGCAGGATGCGAGGGAGGCCCTGAGCTGCCGTAGAGAGCAGAGCCAACTCCACAGAGCATCCACGAGCACCAATATTTGGGGGACCCAATGACCGCTAAGGGGCAGGTGGAAGATCCCGCGAGGCTGGGGCAGGGAGTCCCAGAGGCACACACGTTTTACAATCAAATCTGCACCCACAGTGACGTCCTTTACAGCCTCAGAGGCCACTTTCGCCTGCACTTGAGAGAAGATAAGCTACGTTGGATGAAAACTGGCTCAGGGAATCTTTGCAAACTCAGCCCTTGATTTGATCTCTTTTCACAAGATAAAATATGGACCACGAAGATTTGTATCAATACCAGTGGCAATAAACAGAGCACAAGGCTACTCTCTAATATCCAATCTTATTCTTTAAATCTACCCATAACTACATGGTTTTCTTTAAAAAATTAGAAATGGGGCACCTGGGTGGCTCAATCGGTTAGGCATCCATCTGACTTGGGCTCAGGTAGTGATCTCGGGGTTCATGAGGTCGAGCCCCGCGTCAGGCTCGCTGCTGTCTGTGCGGAGCCTGCTTCAGATCTTCTGTCCCCGCCCTCTCTGCCCCTCCCCTGTACTTTCTCTCTCTCTCTCCTCCCCTCTCCCTTTCTCAAAAACAAATAAAACCATAATTTTTTTTTTTTAATTAGAAATGTCTCCCAGAAAGCTATTGATGGGCCCTGTTTCAGAGAGAATGGAAGGTAGTCCCCAGGATACCGGCCTCCACATGTTCATGTCCTTATATGATGCCTCTCCCTAAGGGTAAGTGGGACCTGTGACTTGGTTCTATCAATGGAATACAGCAAAAGTGACAAGATAGGAGTGATTACACAATTATATTATACAAGGTTTCAATACCCGCCTTCTGGAGATTCCTCCTCCCCAGCTGGCTTTGAAAAAGCCAACAGCCATGCTGGAGAAGTCCACACGAGAAGGAGGTGCAGGAAACCTCCAGCAAGAAAATAAAGCCCTCGGTCCTGCAACTACAAGGAAATGAATTCTGCCAACAACCCAAGTGAACCTAGAGGCATATCCTTACCCAGTCAAGCCTTCAGATGAAACCCCAACCCCAGGCAATTGCCCTTGATTGCAGCAGTACAGAGAACCCAGCTAACCCATATCCGGACCCCAGACCCACAGACCCAGTGACATAATAATAAATGTGTGCTCTCTTAAGTCACGAAGTTTGTTGTAATATTTTAATATATTAATAGGTAAGTCATACAGATCATTAAAACTCAAGCTGTTTATATAATGACACAAGTAATTTAATTTAAAATAAGCTTAGAGGCACCTGGGTGGGTCAGTTGGTTAAGCAACCGACTTTGGCTCAGGTCAGGTCGTGATCTCATGGTCTGTGAGTTTGAGCCCCACGTCGGGCTCTGTGCTGACAGCTCGGAGCCTGGAGCCTGCTTCAGATTGTGTCTCCCTCTCTCTCTGCCCCTCCCTGACTTGCACTCTTTCTCTCTCAAAAATAAAATTAAAATATTAACAAAAATTTTAATAAGCTTATATAATAGTTTATTCAATGGAACTTGTGTATCATAAACTATATATATTACACACACACAGACACACATATATATATATATATATTAAATGCCCGACTTTAATAAGACTATTTTTAACTGCAATATAAAATGAAGCATTACAGATGGCTCATTCGCATTTTCTGTTCACTATTCTGTGGTTCTCCAGATAGCAAGGCTTTAATCAAGTAAGAGGAAGAAAGTTGCCTAAGATCAAAATATCAACATTTGGTCATTAGTTACTAACCACGGATAGTTCAGTCGTTAATTGACCTATAATTATTATAACATGACCCACCAAATACTGTCAAAACTTATTTTCAAAATTCTGATACAGCCTATAAATCATCCCTAGAACATGTACGAGGAGGTCGAGATTTTGATGTCAGCAATAGCATTAACTGAAGCATCTGGGTGTTTGAAAAGGCAGGAGCAAGGTATTGCTAAATTGTGTTATGTTAGCAGCTCAGGGTTAGAAAAACTATCAACAAATTCACAAGACTACAGTTATAAAACCATGAATCCAGTTATCTGTATTTTACACAGAACAAAGCCATTTATATTGAAGCAAACATCTCCCTATTTCAGCATATCCTACGGATTAAATATACTCCCAAACACGAAGCATTATGTAAAGGCAATAGTTAATTAGCGCCCCGTAAGAAAGTACCACAGATTGGGTGGCTTAAACAACAGGAATCGTTTTCTCACTGTTAAGGAGGCTAGGATTCCAAGATCAATTAAGGTCCCTGGTGAGAATGCTCTTCCTGACTTACAGAGGAGGCCACCTTCTTGCTCTCTGGTGTCTCTTCTTACAAAGCCACTAACCCATCATGAAGGGATCTTACCCTCATCACCTCCCAAAAGCCCCACCTTCAGATATCATCACATTGGGAGTTAGGGCTTCAACGTATAATTTGGGGAGGACACAAATCAATCCCTAGCAATACATATCAAACTATTTTTTAAAAGCATAATTATGAGTTACTTTAAGCATGATTGGTATGTTTACATAAATGAATTCTGTCTTCCATCAAAAATTCTAAAAATGCATGCAATATAGTATGTTACACATCCAAGTAGGAATATTTTGCTACGTATACAGAGCAAAATGTTTTCAATCACATCTCCATTTTGGGGGCAGGGGGGAAATGTTTTCCTCATCTTGACATGTTTATCAATTTGAAACAGAACCAAATGTTCCAAGTTTATATTTTCTGGCTCCTAGAAATGATAGAGTTCTTTGTTTCATAAAATTCATTCTGCTTTTGTCACTGAAAGTACACAACATAAGCAAATGAAAATAAATATAGTTAAGCCTTAAACAACACGGGGACTGGAGTGCCAACCCTGCCCCACCCCCAACAGCACAGCTGAAAATCCATATATAGCTTTCGATTCCCAAAAACATAGCCACCAATAACCTCTGTTGACCAGAATCCTTACTGATAATATGAACAATGAACATATTTTGTATGTTATGTATATCAGATACTTTAATCTTACATTAAAGAAAGCTAGAGAAAAGAAAATATTCCTAAGAAAATCACAAGGAAGGGAAAAGACGTGTAAAAGTCTGCACATTAAGAGGACCCTCACAGTTCAAACCCACACTGTTCAAGGACCAACCACCCTATATTCAAGCCTTATATTCCTCTACTGATAAGAAACCAATAAGCCTTTGTAATCATGTTTTGAAAAATTTTAGCTTATTTATTGCTTTAAGACTTAAATTTGATTGCTTTCTACTATCTATTTTGCTATTCTCATAAAGAGTACGCTACAAATTATTCCTTCTATTTGCTGTCTTACATTTCCCTGAACTTTACTAAACAAGTAGCATTATGGCTTCTCTTTGGATCGCACCCCAAAGATGACTACATCATTTATTAACAGCATTTAGGAAAATGTTTATGTCTTTAGTCATGGGCATCTCCCGTCTATGCCATGCATTTAACATGGAAATTTCCTAGCACAGAAATGATATTTAAAAACTCTTAAGGGAGGGGTGCTCGGGTGGCTCAGTCGGTTGAGTGTCTGCCTCTTGGTTTCAGCTCAGGTCATGATCCCAGGGTTGTGGGATGGAGTCCTGCATCGGGTTCCAGGGTGTGCATGGAGCCTGCTTAAGGCTCTTGGGGTGCCTGGGTGACTCAGTCTGGCTCAAGTCACAATCTCATGGCTCATGAGTTCAAGCCCCGCATTGGGCTATCTGCTGTCAGCACAGAGCCCGCTTGGGATCCTCTGTCTCTGTCTCTCTCTGCCCCTCCCCTGCTTGCTCCCTCTCTCTCTCTCTCTCTCTCGCTCTCTAATCTAATTAATTAATTAATTAAACCCCTTATGGATGGGAGACTCAGGTTATGGAACTATCTGGGCGAATCGGGAAGAGCTCAACTAATGATGGGAAGGCTAAATCCTAAATGTTATTTCAAACTACCATTCTCCTTAAGGCTCATGCAGAGAATGCTCACTCAGTATTCCAGAGTGTCCCAGAGGTATGGAAGAAACAAAGGTTATCACTTAGACAAAGCAAAGGTAAGGACCCCGGGCCGGCTTAGCAGACACAGAACGGGATCACCTACAACAGTGGCACTCAGCCGCATGAAAACCTCAGCTTAGCCCCGTTACGACGAAGCGCCCCAGTAAAGCGGGATCTGTAATTGGAAATTGAAAAAGCAATTCTTGGCTGCCAGCTAATGGTGGACCCAACGGTACAAAGGCATGGAGAATAACGCGCTTCCAAGTAAACATCCATCATCACCTGGTTTTCACGGTAGAGTCAACGGCAGATCATCAATACCAGCTCAGAAACGCCACCACAATATCATTCTATCCCACACTGCTACTGCCCTGCCTTGAAAGATACACCTGTACAAAGTGGTGTTAGTTACAGACACTTAACTGCATGACTATACGTGGGGGATACCGTGGTGGTGCAGACTTTCATGGACTGCCTTTTTTTTTAATTTACGAAAAGATAAGTGCAGTCCCAATAGCTGAGTGTGCTTACATGCGCACACACATACACACCTGCATGTGATACTCAAATGCTTGGCATCTGCCACTCTATGTGCTAGAAAGTGACTTCCCTTCCATCCTATGATCTCCAAATTAGACTAACTAGGAAACCAAAGACCAAAAAAAAAAAAAAAAAAAAAAAAAAAAAAAAAACATACTGGGACTACAATACCATTTAAAATCACGCACGCACAAATGTTTTTATCATTCCTTTACAGATTCCCATTGTTATGATGGTTGCATTGCTACATATAATCTCGGCTTAAAGACTAGAGGCTGCTGGGGTGCCTGGGTGGCTCAGTTGGTTAAGGGTCTGATTTTGGCTCAGGTCATGATCTCACCGCTCATGAGTTCAAGCCCCACATCAGGCTCTGTACTGACAGCTTGGAGCCTGGAGCCTGCTTCAGATTCTGTGTCTCCCTCTCTCTCTGCCCTTCCCCTGCTCACGCGCTCGCTCTCTCTCTCTCTCTCTCTCTCTCCAAAATAAATCAACATTAAAGCTAAATATATTAAAAAAAAAAAAAAAAAAAAAGACTAGAAGCTGCTGTGACCAGCTTCACCTGCCTGACATTCCCCTACTCTAGTGCTGGGAGCATCTGTGCCCCAAGCCTCACAACTAATGTACGGTAAATTGTCCAAGTAATAATAAGGATGCACCTTACATCTGAGCTCTCACAAAGACTCATATTGTGGGGAACTCTCCTAATTTATTTTAAACAAGACAGTCTTATCCGGGAAAGACGTGGCCTGAAAAAAAAGCAGAGAAAGGATCTCAAAGACGAAGCAAGGCTTCTGATAAAACCAACATTAAAAGCTCATTGAAACAACCAAAGGAAAGAGGGAGATTTGAGGATATACTGCTTTGGAAAGATTTGCTTTATTTAGATACAGAAGAAAACAAAACCACACATAAACTTATGTTATTGCCTAAATAGTAAAGGTTGTCAACAGCCCCTTGGGGAAAGGGCAAGAGGGCAGGACAATATGATTAATAATAAAGCATACCTTTCCTAGCAAGTTAGGCTGGGTTTTGTTTTGTTTTGTTTTTCTAAATTTAGCCCATTGCAATCATTCTGTAAAGAAAGATCGTTTATCCTGGGCATGAAGTAAACACAGTAGAGCTGCTATAAAAATAAAGCCACCAGAATCCAAACCATAAAAAAAAAAAAAAAAGGAAAAAAAATAAAAACTCTGGGGCTAAAAACGGATACTCTCATTTTGCCTTCGAAATTACACGTTCAGCAAGTGCTCTGAGCCACCAAGGCCTCAGCTGCCAGTGCGGCCCTCCTCTGTCCCAAAGCGTCTTGCCCTCCTTCACCGGAGCCGCGCCATAGGAAATGGCAACATATACTTAATGCACAGGTAGGTAGATGCTGAGACCACCAAGGTCGTTCCAAACCAACAGATGTAACCATCAAACCCACACTGAGACACGGTCCCCACACAGCTGGGTTTGGAAAAGCGGTGCCCTCACCCCCCTCCCCTCTCCCCAGAACGAGTTTTCACTGAGTGCATCCTGTGACTTTGTTTTATGTTGTTGTTACTGGTTGATTAGTGATGCTACAGCAGGTTTTATCAACACTGGCAGCACCGACCTTTGGGGCCCGCTAATCTTCTGTTGTGGGGGCTGCCTGGGCACCGCAGGATGGTTAGCAGAGTCGCTGGCCCAAGTCTGAGAGCCTGTGACACCCAGCACTGCCCCCCAACCTGTGAAAACAAAAATGTCTTTAGACACGGTCAAATGTCCCCTGGGAAGCCAGTCTGCCCCTGGTTGAGTCACTAGCCTGGATCCACGCAGTGGAATAACTTTCAAAATGGAAGCATTGGAAAGTATAGGGTAAACCCACATGCTACCCTTGAACTCTCTCGGAGATCAAGAGTTACATGAAAAGAAGCAGGGGCCCGAACAGTATCTAAGCCCCCCTCTCTTCTAAAGAGTATATTCCCAACTGCTCCCAAAATCTCTGGAAAGGAACAGAAGACCCAGTTCATCGTGCTTGCCTCTGAAGAGGGATTATCATTTATACTTTTCTACTGTTTGCATTGTTTGCTACATGCATGAACGCCTTTTCAATCACTTTTGAAATCATTTTAATAACTCTAATATGCTTAAAAGTCTAGCATTCAATAGGTTCTGCCCCCCTCAAAAAAAAAAAAAAAAACCCCAGGATTGTTCTTTCCCTTGCTTTATTCCATAGTCAATTTGGAGTTTAAATGGGGCTCTCCAAACCATTTGAACCTCCAAAGCCTCCACTGGGGGAGTTAGACCCAAGAACTCAATGGCATCGGGCCACCAGCAGCCTCAGTCGGTGGAAATCAGGAGAAAATACAGGGCAGTGCTGTAAGCCCCCATGAATGATTGCTTGTGTGTGGTCATTTTAGCCCTGAAACAAGATCGTCCGGACTAATGCATTCAGGCCTTATTTCAAACGGATGCTGGTGGCAAGTCCTACCCGTTGTTCTGCAGTCACCTGTGACCAGAGGTTTGCTGTGTCTTGTCTGCGTACAACAGTCTGGGGGGGTAGGGGGAGTCCACACTGCACGTGTTTCCTACTATTCTCCAAAACACTGTCATTGCATTCTTAGTCTCAGAACTACCAGGCCCACCATCTCTAAAGCTTTATGACCTGAGGTCATTTGGTTCTGCGTTCTGGTTCCCCATCCGAATCGCTATGGAAACGTCAAAATGTCCAGGAAACATCAAAGGGTCCCGGCTCCCTCTGGACCCGCTGAATGAGAATCCCCAGGTTGGGGCTTCAGAGTCTCGGGTTTCACAAGTTGCCAGGTGATTCCCATGAAACTTCCTGCTTATTGGTGAATTTCTTTGATTTGGGGGTTAAAATCAGAATCTTATATAAAATACAAGGCCTTTCCCAGGGGCTAAAATCTGATAATTTTCCCAAAAGTCTCCAAGTATCAATCTTGAAACAGGTGGGAGAAATTTACTCATCAAAAAAGGGGTGTTTCAGGGCACCCGGGTGGCTCAGTTGGCTTAGTGTCCGACTCTGGATTTCGGCCCAGGTCATGATCTCTCAGTTCATGGGATCGAGCTCCACGTCGGGCTCTGTGCTGACAGCACAAAGCCTGCTTGAGATTCTCTGTCCTCTCTCTCTGCCCCTCCCCTGCTCAATCTCTCTCAAAATAAATAAATAAACTTCAAAAAGGGGTGGGGTGTTTCAACTACCCATTATGTGCCAAGGTATACTCTATATACTCAATTATAATCCATGAAGCTGACTGCTATGGAGATATTTAATTACTTTATCCCATTTGGGGTCCTTGGGCAGAAGAACTAGTCATTGCCTGAAGGGCTAAGGTGAAAGGTTCCGGAAGCGTGAAGAAGAGCATTGAAGACAGTGGAGTGGGAACAAGAACCCGCAACAGCTTCCGTGAGAAGTTCAGTGTGGCTTCAATGCCCAGGACCCTAGAGGGTCAAAGATGAAGTGACAAGTTACAGTGGCTCCAGGCCATTGATCAAGAAGTCTTTACCTTTCCTCTTGGATTTACCACACTGTGGGCCCATTTCTTCCTTATCCAGGCACTTTCCTTAGAGCATTTACTTTGGAAAACTTACCATTGTGAATTCCTTCTCTGCCACTTTGAGATACAAGTCTTTTCCCCGCGTCTTGCCAGTTTTATAACCCACGGTGGGTTTTCTCAAGGACCTGGGAGCCACCCCTTGAAAACGTAATCAAGGAAGATAGGGCTCCTGTCTCCTAGTCTCTGTGGGAGGAGGGAGCCGTTCTCTGATAAGCACCAATTAGCAAACACAGATGGCCCAATCCCACTGACCAGCCCCCTCCGCCAACACCCTGCAGTATTTTCCCACTAGCTCACCCCAGCACTTCAAACACTTCTACTGTTTTGTTGGAGCGGAAGTGAATTCAATCCCTCTCTTGACCCCTATTGCAATAGTCTTGACCCCTGAAGTCTTACTTAACTCTTGAGCTTCTCCAGGCCAGTCGTCCCTTGACACTGTTGAAAGGACGTGCAGCTAAGAAACGTCTGTTTCTTACTTTATCTCAAGGGCAATGGGAAAGCAGTGAGATCTGAGAGCTCAGGACGAGTGGCTGTGTACAGACAGAACCTGGCTACCAGAGTGGAGATCACCTGGAAACTAAAACCAGGATTAAACCAGCAAGAGAAGTCATGGGGCCAGTGAAAAAGTTGTGCCTCAGGTTATCAATGTGTTTAAAGAGCATGGCTAGAATATTTGGAGTTGGGGGGGGGGGGCGGTATTTATGAGACAGAATTTGGCAGCTAACTATCAGAAAAGTATGTGAAAGAAAGGGGAGCATTTAGAATGATTCCGAGATTTCTAGCTTGGGAAAGTAGGTGAAAGTATTTATAGACAGAGATAAGGAAATCCAATTACCAAAGAGTCATTAAATGAATAAAATCTGTTCTTATGTTACGATAAAGTGCTTATTTTCAATATTTATCATAAATATTTCAGAGTTAATGATCTGGGATTGGTCTCACCTGGCTAGATGGCTGATTCTTCTCATTCCTCCTCTTCCCACTCAGCATTAAATAAATTGGCATCCACCCCCGACAAGCATTTCTAAAATACTCTTCAAAGTCACTGCCAAGAGGGAGACCGTGTTTTCAGATCGCTGTGTCTCAGATTTATCACACGAGTGGGCAGATGTGAGGAGAAAGGAGAATGAGGTTTGGCAGACACAGTGCAGAGGTGCGTTTCACTGTTCTTAGTGAGCACCAAAGACAACAGGCAAAGGCATCCTCATCGGCGACGGTCCGCACCCAGCCCCTCCGCAGACGCCGAGTCTCGTACTTTCCATCTCATGAGCCACATGCACAAGAGGACCCCGACACCACCAATGGGGAAATGCGGCGCGCAGACTGTCCTGCGACCACACGAGCATTCGCCCGTTCCCGGAGGATGACTCTGGGCACTTTCCACTTCCACAGGTGGGAGCTTTAGAGCGCTGGCTGAGCGAGGCCAAGGTTCTATTCGGCCACGCAACTTGACAGAACCTCACAAGGAGCAGAGCGGGCACGTGTGGGAAAAGCGTGTTTCCCGGCACAGACTGGGGGCTGTGAGCCTGGGTGGCTTTCCTCCTTGACAGAACTGGGTAAATATGAGCCAGCAGCCTCTGAGCCAGAATCAAGCCAAGGCAGGTAGCAGCCGATCCGTGCCTGGGGGTGGGAGCCAAGGTGGGCGGAGAGGTCCAGGCAGGTCTGAGCCCGACCGGCACAGCGTGGGTCTGGCGTCGTGCCTGCGGGAGGCTGGATCCTTGTACCGAATTACTAAATGCTACAAATAGGGGAACGGTGCTGAGGAAGGTTTTAAGGGTTTATTAGCAGCAACACCAGTCAGGGCACTAAAACTTCAAAGCCCTTTTACTAACGGAGTCCAACTAATCCTAACAACACCCTAGTGAGCTAGGTAAGCAAATAAGCATTATGACCCGCATTTTATGGTTAGCAGAGAGGTAAGAAGCTTTTTTGCTCCCAGCTACGGGAAGTTCAGGGTTACTCACATCTCTGGAACCACCGAGTGCAGATTCGAAACAGCAGGCTGGCCCTCGATCCACTGACTCATGCTATTGCTTAAAACCCAGGGAGGGTCAGCGAAGGAGTCTTTCATTACTCAGAGTGAAACGTGTCATTAGATTTTATTTAAACTAAAGGAGCAGACATTGTTTTCTGCTGTGGCTTTAATAACAGTAAATGACAGTAATTCGGCCAAATTAGAAATGTCTGACTTGGGATGCTGGCTGGCCCTTGCACTCTTGGGATGAAGAGTATCATTTTGCCAAACATCACCCAGCGCTGGGTCTCCTACCTGACATTCTCCCGCTTTCCATGGCAACCTGAAAAGTTTAGCTACGGAAACTGAACACTCTTTCGTGCGTTTTTAAAATCCTCCTTTAGGGGCGCCTGGGTGGCTCAGTTGGTTACGCGGCCGACTTCAGCTCAGGTCACGATCTCGCGGTCCGTGAGTTCGAGCCCCGCGTTGGGCTCTGGGCTGATGGCTCAGAGCCTGCAGCCTGCTTCTGATTCTGTGTCTCCCTTTCTCTCTGCCCCTCCTCCGTTCATGCTCTGTCTCTCTCTGTCTCAAAAATAAATAAAACGTTAAAAAAAAAATTTTTTTTAAATAAAAAAAAAATAAAATCCTCCTTTAAATAAATTACAATATTTTGTGGAATATGTATCATGACAAATTCTGGAAAATACAAAAGAGTAAAAAGAAAGTAAGAATACTGATTTCTCAGTGGTGGATGTAAATGATTCCCGGTAACCTTTGGAAGTATGTGCTACCTGTGAATTTTCATGCATATAAATAGGTTTCTATGACACAAATGTGGGGTTACTCTACCTACTTTCACCCAATTCCATCACATCCACCCATCACACCCCTAAATCTACATGAAAGTTGATGTGGGTGCTTGAGGACGAACCAGTTATGGGATGGAAAAACAACTGGGATGATTTCTGTTTGTTGTTGTTGTTGTTAATGTTTTTTTTATTTTTCTGAGAGACAGAGACAGAGAGACAGAGTGCGAGTCAGGGAGGGGCAGAGAGAGAGGGAGATACAGAATCCTAAGCCAGGCTCCAGGCTCCGAGCTGTCAGCACAGAGCCCGACACGGGGCTCGAACCCACAAACCCCAAGATCATGACCTGCAAAGTTGGCTGTTTAACCGAATGAGCCACCCAGGGGCCCCTGGGATTATTCCTCGATTCCTTCACGACTGCATTTGTGGCTTTCCCTGGAGAAATGCCCGGCTGGACACCTGGAGGGAAATCTAAAGTCTAGCCAGGGGAAGATGCACAGGGACAGAACAGATTTCCTCAGGCTCCACGTGCACAGCTACGCTCCCAAGGTTTCTACATCACTGAGGGAGGGAAAGAGGGAGAGGACAGTGTGGCCTCTTTCCCCCCCCCCCCCACCTCCAGTCCATAACCACCAGAAAGATTGGCAATGCTTCAGTCTCAAAGTAAGTAACAATCGGAATGCTTGATTTAGAACTAGCTATGACTTTAGAAAATTCAAAACGATTGTTGACAAAGTAACAGATCTCTGGGTCATTAGAGTAACAAGCAAGAGGGAGCCTGGGTGGCTCAGTTGGTTAAGCATCTGACTTCGGCTCAGGTCATGATCTCACGGTCTGTGGGTTCGAGCCCCGCATAGGGCGGTGTGCTGACAGCTCAGAGCCTGCAGCCTGCTTCAGGTTCTGTGTCTCCCTCTTTCTCTGCCCTTCCCCTGCTCATGCTCTGTCTCTCTCTGTCTCAAAAAGAAATAAACATTAAAAAAAAAATTTTTAGAGAATAATAAGCAAGAGTTTTTTTTGTAAATATCCAAAACATGCACCATAACTAAATTTTGTTAGTCATGTGTGTAACACTGAATAACCATTGCCATTAACCATTTTCTCAACCAGAAAGTCTATATGTATTTCCTTTACTAAGAGTAATGAAATATTTACCTGAATGTTATAGTCACAAGCAAACTCAGTTACTCAAAATTAAATGTTCTGTGGTACATTTTCACTTCCAATTTTGAAGGAAAAATGCAGAAAATTGGAAAAAAGTAACAACTTGCTAGGCTGTGGAGCTCTTTACAGTATAAGACGCATCATGAAATTGTTACAAGTAGAGCTATACATGTTTAATTTTTTTTTTTTTAAGCAATCAACTCACTGACTTTGTCTCTCAAAATACATAGAGCGTGTCATATGTTTTCTAAAGGCATCTGTCCTTTGGGAAAATTTTCTCTTGCTTTTTCTCTAAAAGCTTGGCAGTGTTTGCTTTTGTTTTTGCTTTTTGTTTTTCTTCTATCTGCCTCTTGACACTTTTGAGCACAGAAAAGATAAAACAGAGTGCTCTGGAAGAGTTTTTTTTGTCTTCATTTCTGTTCTTTTATGGCACCCCAATAGCATGACGTGACTTTGGAAATCAATTCTGTGCTGTGCGAACAGGTATAAAATGAAAAGTTCCCGCCCTGTGTTCAGAAAACTGTGTTAGTTCTATTGCAGCCGTCTTGCATTCTCCCCTGTGTCATTGTACAGCCACAGAAATAATCCCCAGCACGGTCTGGGGCAACAGCCAAAGGGAATTGTCTAAAACAGCAGACCCCTGGCGGGAGAAGAGGCTTGGGAGGTGATGAGGAAAGCAGCAATCAATCAATAAAATATAAAAGCCTGCACATGAATTCTTGCTTACTTACAGATACATACTTAATGTATGTTTCCATAGGTCTTTTTGTCTTCCTTATATAATCTGCTCATACCCACTGCAGAAAATTTATAAAAATACGCAAAAGAAAAAAAAATCATTCATAATCTGACTCCCAAGAGATGATCACCATAATCATTTTCACACATTTCGTTCTGGCCTCTTAACCTATTCACAGTTATTTTTTAGAAATATATAGAAGATACATATAAAATACATGAATTTACACAGAACGGTTGTTTACTAAATAAGATATATATAAGACACAATTCCATACATAGAGTAAAATCTGTGAATAGCAGGGTTTTTAGCAACTGCATAATGGCTCATGTTTTTTATGCGATATTATTCATTCGTTTCCTTAAAGCTAACCAGTTCTTTGCTCCATATTTTAAATTGTTCACTTTTTATGTTTTTTTTTTTCCTGTCCATTCCCATAATTAGCAAGCATGATAAAAGTCAGCAGGGAATAGAACTACCAGGTCACCTAGTCGTGAATGATTTACAGTAATAATAAACAGAACCTCAAAACTCTATTTGTAAGTAACAATTTTGCCAGCGAACTATACACCTTTAATTAATACAACTCAGTGGCTGAATATGGAAATCAGCAGTAAGAATGAAGAATGCTCATGGACCAGTAGGCCCAGTGAGGACCAGTAAAACATCAGGGGGCCACGTCCTGGCTTTTGACTCTCGGGGGACAGACACTAGAGGACCAGACTGCCAAGATCAAACAGCCAGGTCAAGAAAACGAGCAGACAAGTCATTAAGATTTGACCCTGAAACTGTGGCCAAACTTACAGTGCAGTATATAAACCAGGGAGAGAGGGTAAGAGGGCGAGAACAGAGAAGAAGACAGAAAATAGGAGAAGAGGAAGGAGGGAGAGGGTGTGGGGAAAGCAGGAGTGGATGAAGCCAGCCACGGGGGGTGAGCTGGGGCACGTAGTAAGTGTGGGACGTGCTGGGCCGGCCTGGGACACCCACAGACACCCCCGCCTGGACAGCTGGCAAGGGACAAGGTCATGAGTATCTCTGCCTACGGGTCCCCAGGACTCGACAGCCAGGGAGTGGAGAAGTGATACATTCTCATGGCCTGAGAGTAGGAGGTCAGATTAGAGGGCAGGAGCCCAGACGCTGGAAGCTGGAACAGCACAGCCAGGAATCAGGGATCAAACGACAGAGTGACAAACCCATCAGTGACACCAAGGAGTCCACAGGTGCTGGTGAAAAGCAGAGTCATTTTCCATAAACAGGCGATTGTTGATTAGGCAGCATGCAACATATATACCACAGACATCTGCCCCCAAAAAAAAAAAAATAGTAATAATACGCCAAAGAGCTTAAACACTAGAAAAACAGTGAGTGTGATAAAGCAGGTGCTAATAAAAAGCTGTGGACGTTGAGAGAAAGAAGGCGTCTCTCCCAAGTGAAGAGTCCGGCCCCTCGGGGCTGACTCCCATGGATCAGATGCCGTGAGCAGAAGTGACTTTCCACGGAGTCAGATCAGCTCAGGGAAGGCCACTCTTGCACGCCGGGCTGAGGCCAAGTTCGGAAGCGGTGCCCACAGCAGGGCTGGGCCTGAGGGCAAGGTTAAACCAAAGCGTCTGTTGGCAAAGGGGTTCAGGGGCACAAGCCAGACAAACGAGGCCACCAGCTGTGACAGACACGAATCAAAGGCAAGGACGGACCTTCCCACCAGGAAACAGGAGTCTGATGATGGAGTATTAGGCCAAGTCTGAGAAGAACAGTCACTTTCTTTTTTTTAAAGGTTCTGATATTTCCTCTGAAAGTATCTATGTGTGTTTAAAAGATGTATCTACTGGGATGCCTGGGTAGCCCAGTCAGTTGAGACTCAGACTCTTGATTTCAGTCCAGATCATGAGCCCCGGGTCGTGGGATCAAGCCCCGTGTCAGGCTCTGTGCTGAGTACGGAGCCTGCTTGAGATTCTCTCTCTCTCTCTCTCTCTCTCTCTCTCTCTCTCTCTCTCTCTCTCCCTCTGCTGCTCTCCCCTGCTTGCAACTGCTCGAGTTCTCTCTCCCTTTCTCCCTCTGTCTCTCTAAAAAATAAACTTAAGGGCACCTGGGTGGCTCAACCAGTTAAGCGCCAGACTTCAGTTCAGGTCATGATCTCACGGTTCATGGGTTCAAGTCCCGTGTTGGGCTCCGTGCTGACAGCTCAGAGACTGGAGCCTGCTTCAGATTCTGTGTCTCCCTCTCTCTCTGTCCCTCACCCCGCTCACACTCTGTCTCTCTCTCAAAAATAATAAACATTAAAAAAAAAGTTTTAATAAAATTAAAAAATTAAAAAATAGCACCTGGGTGGTTCAGTCAGTTAAGCATCCAACCTCAGCTCAAGACGTGATCTCGAGGTTCATGAGTTTGAGCCATGCTTTGGGCTCTGCGCTGACAGTGTGGAATCAGCTTGGGATTCTCTCTCTCTCCCTGTCTCTCTGCCCCTCCTCCACTTGCACTTTCTCTCTCAAAATAACAAATAAACTTAAAATTTTTAATTTAATTGCATTTAAAATTTAAGAAAAGATGTGTTTACTTGCTAAGTAATTAGGAAAGGAATATCCACCACATGCAAGGAGAGGAATTAATCCTCTCCTACCTCCAAGTTAACTGGGATTAATAACCCTTTATCTCAGGACCATTTCCATTATCGGGAGAGAAATGCCTACTCCCCTCTGTGCCCTTTAATGCCATCCAGCCCTGCCTTCCTGCCCCTCCTCCGTTCTGGCCACCTCTCCCAGGCCACTGGAGTCTGAAACACTGCAAGCCTTGTCCTCTCTCTGGGATCTCACATACTGGCACGCTCCCTCCTTCTTGTCCGGTTCGTCCTTTTTTATTCTTCGAGGCCACTTGAAAAGTAATCTCAGTTTTAAAATTATTCAAGTCTTTGTTACCTTCTCTGTTTTCTGTTTCCTCAACGAGTCTTTAAAAAAGAAAGGCCACATCGTTCTTACTTATCAAGATATCCCCAGTGCCTGTCTCAGAGCAGACCCCCTGTGAACACGTTCTCCATGACGGCATCTCACACACGGAGAATGCATTTTGATGAAAAATGCAGCTTCTAAAATGACATTTCTTTTTCATAACACTCGAAACCATCGTCTTAGAACTATGCAAAAAGTAATACTCCTGCACAGTATCAAATGACTTTGTTCATATTTTAACCTGTCCTGAGCAACAAAGTAACTCAAGTCCCCAAAATGGGGTTAATCTGGCCAATGCTAGAGTGTTGTTATCGTTGGTTTAAGTTTATCTGGAAGCTACTCTGTAGCAAGAAAAATGTCTCTGTCATATTTGTGTTATTCCTGCCGAGGAAGGCACCTGGTGATTCACAGGTGCTCAGTTAATGTGTTTTCCATTAAAAGTTTTTTTCATTTTAAATTAACATATGGTAGTTGCCGCTCAAAGTATAGGCTTACAGAAAGTGAGAAAACTTCCCTTCCATCCTCCAGTACAATTCATCTCACAGAGGCAGCCGATGAGGACAGGTTGATGTATATTCTTTGATTTTCCACGCGCTTACGACCCAACATGCATATACACAAAGGGACTAGAGGCGCTGTTTCCTAACTCACTCAATATACTGTAGATAAATTTGCGTATTTGCAAACATAGCTATGCTCCATGATTTTATTTAATCAGGTCCCTTCTTGTGGACACTTAGGTTTTTTCCACCATTAAAATTCAGGAAGCAATGAACATCTACCATTGCACCGTTAGGTGGGCATAAATACAGGATCAATTCCTAGAGGTGGGATCACCAAGCCAATTACTATTAGATACGTCTTAAGCCACCAAATGGCTGTTATATACGTGATCCCTTGCACACATTGGGGGTATCTATTTTTTTTTAATCTTTGCCAATCTGATGGGTGAAAACCAGTTGATGGTTTAAACCACCTTCGCAACGACTGAGGCTAAAACAGCTTTTCGTGCCATCAGCTGCCTTTTGTGTTTCTAAGCAAAGAAGACTCTCTGAGGCATCCATGCCAAGCAAGAGGCTAAGTCCCTGAGAGGGGATCTGAAGATCCCTGCTCGGGAGGCTGTCCACGCGAAGCCCAAACCACCATCTTGAGTTGAACTGGCCTAACTCATCCCTAACCCGACCCAGGCTACTGGACAATACGCTTCATTATTTAGTGCATGTTCATCATTTCAGCTGACATAACCCTCCATTATTGCTCGCCATGACCTTTAATAAGATCAGGGGCACCTGGGTGGCTCAGTCGGTTAAGTGTCCGACTCTTGAGTTCAGCTCAGGTCATGATCTCACGGTTTGTGAGTTCGAGCCCCGCGTGGCACTCCGTGCAGACAGCACAGAGCCTGACTGGGATTGTCTCTCTCCCTCTCTCTTTGCCCTTCCTGCTCTCTCTCTCTCTCTCTCAAAAAAAATAAATAAATAAATTTAAACATTTTTTTTTTTTTAAAGGCCAAATAAAAATACCAGTTGTCATTAGGAAGTAACATAGCTACTCCCGCCAGTGGTGCAAAGGGAGGACACAGAACAGAGGTGCTAAGCCAGGCTCTAGAGGGGCTGGGCCCCTCTGCTGCTCATTCACTGTGAATGCGGGACACGTGGCTTCCCGTTCCTGAGCCTCAGCCTCCTCATCTGTAGTAACATTGACCCTGCAGAAATGCCGCGCGGGTAGGGCGGCCCTCGCGCCTTCTCGCACATACAGCGCAAAAATGGAAATGGTTATTACTGCCGGCATGAGGCAGGGCGTCCACGCGAAGCTGTGAACACCCCTCTGCAGGCAGCATTTCTCACTTCACAGCAGGAATCCAGAAGGAGTGGAATATCCACTCTCTGCCCCCACCGTGAATCACGACTACTATATCTAGCCATCTCAAGTGGCACTTCAGGTTGGGTGTCATCCTGGGGACGGCCGGTCCCCCACTGGCGCTACGTGCCCAGACCTGGACGGAACGTTCACGCTCACGTACCTCATCACCCCCTGTGCCTGCCCCGCACAGAGTACGGCCTGGCTCACAAAACACCTCCTAAGCGAAAGAATGGAAGGCGTGCCCACGGGGAAGCTCTCCCACCGTGGCTCTTTTCCTTCCTCCTTCAGAATCTGTTTAAACCAAGGGTTCCCGTTGGGACGAGCACTGGGTGTTGTATGGAAACCAATTTGACAATAAATCTCATATAAAAATAATAATAATAATAATAATAAGTAAATAAACTAAGGGTTCCCAAGCATAGCACCATAGACGTTTGGAGTCTGAGAATTCTCTGTTAGACGGAGTTCAGCATCCTTGCCCTCTAACCACTACACCCCACTATTACACACCTTCCCACCAAGCTGTGATAATTACATCAGGATCCAGACGTTACCGAAAACCAAAACAAAACAAAAAAATCACCCCCAGTTACGAACAGCTGGTTTCGACTATAAGAAAACAGCCAAGTGTATTTTTGGAATCTACTTACGCCGTTCCTGATTCCAAAGCCGTTTTGAAAGCTGAGCGAATAATATAAGCCGTGAGTTAGCAAAGTAAGTCATCGGGGATCTTTACAACTGATCGGAGAGTATTAACTGCCTGGGGCAAATCCGTCATTAGCTGCTGCTGATCCGGAGGGGGACACCGCATTAATAATTCAATAAAGGAAAAGGCTGCAGGCAATAAAACCTTAGGGTTATTTATTTAGCCAATTAGATTCGTTTTCGGTGGCAACACTGCTTTTGCGAGTGTGAATAAACCATGTGTATTCTTCAGTGCATCAGGATAACTGTACATCGCAAATCTGCTCCTCTGCTCCTCAGCCGCAAGGTGTGAGAGAGGAGTGGTCCTCCAACCCGCGGAGGAGGGAAGAACCATCTCACGAGTGCGCAGGCTCATAACTTACCTACCCACCTCGTGTGAAACAGACAGATGCATGACAAGTGTGTAAATTCACGTATTCAGCCCCCGCTCCTTTCTAGCCTTCTATCCTCAATCCACGGCCAGACAGGGATGAATCACACCAGGTAAAATTTAGATCCACTGGCTGGTAGACAGGCACAGTTCATTACTGTTTAGCGATGAGCAATCCTAACCATGAAGAGACTGAAAAATGCCATAGGAAACATACATCCATATAGAATAAATGCAAGATCGTTCCTGTTTATGCTTTGCTCACAGTTTAGGGTAAGTTTATGTTTTGCTCACAGATCCTTGAAGGGGACCTTTTTTTGGAGGGAGGGAGGTATTTTGGCTTAGGTCACAATGTGAAATGTGTCCCTGTCACTCTCTGGTTGTCAATCCAGAATTATCTCTGAGCCCGACAGACCATGATGGGCAAATTGAAAATATCACTATGAAAAAGACTATCTATTTACGCCTACATAGTTCTGTTCATTGGGACAAACCACTGGAAATTCTGCAAATGTCTGCTTCAACTATTGGAGATTTAGAGATTTTTCTTCTTTTTTTTTTTTTTTTTTTGTCACTTACAACCTTAGCTTTTCCATTTCTAATCTATATTTCACTTCCTTTTCCCTTTCTCTCTCTCCTGACCTCTTTTTTGATTCCACTCATTTGTTTAGAGGCCAGATTTCATAATAACAGAGGTGTGCATGCTCTAAGGTTCCAGAAGGCCAGATGTTTACAGAAACCGGGGGCTCACTGAAAGGCCACAGACAAGGCTCCAATGAGGAGACATCTTTGATCGCTGACTGACGGTCCCATCTAAACAAAGATCATGGCCCTGCACAACCCCCACCCCACCCTCGTGAAGGAGTCCTAATGCAGACATATCCATTTCAGCCTCCCTGGGGACGAGGGTCAGTCAAATGCCCCTGATAAAGGCGCAACATGGAAAACCTATCTGCAAGCCATTTTGTTTCACTGAAATTGAACTGATGCTTCAGTAAGCAAAACATAGAGCCTCTGCCCCTCCTGAAATTTCACTGACCCCCCCAAAATTACCTCTGTCAACCCAAACATCCTTTGCCATCGTCCTTTAACATGCTACGGTTGTGACGGCCACAGCCAGCGGCACACAGGCAGGTGCACATGACAAGTGCTGAACAGAGGCGGATGCTCCCTCCACTGGAGTCATGGATACCCCCGCGTGTGGAAGGTCCGGACCAGCTTGCCACATTATGACACATGGCACCTGGGAAAAACGTCTTAGCAACTCGACACAATCACAGGGCCTCACGCCAGGGGAACTGGAGGTCTTCTAAGGCTCACAAGGGAAGAACTCAGGGCACAGACATTTTGGTGTCGGAAAGAGAACGATCAAGAAGTGGGGCTCCCTAGAGGTTGGCGTCCTGGATGAGAGGGAGGGAAGAGGAGAAAGAGCCCATCACGGCCGTCCGGTAACAAGCGACACGGACACTGGTCACTGGAAGGCCATGGGGGCATCCAGGGGTGCGCCGGCCAGTGTTTAATGACCGGGTTTCAGGAGAGCCGATGTCCACGATGCGCCCACCATAGCCTGCTTCATTCAGGCCACCAGAGGATGTCACTGAACACAGAAAAGGAAAGAGACACACACAGTGGGCAGGGGCCCTGAGACCCACTTCCCTTGTTTGGCGATTTGCTCCATAAGGGGCTTCGCCTGGGCTTCAACAGGCTTACGATGATCATTTATTCTAGGGACTTAAACGGAGCCTCTTTCCTTTATCTCTCTCTACTTACCTTTGTAAAATTCTCAGGAATTTAAAAATTCATGAAGAACACACATTCGCTTAAATCCCAGCTTCAAAGGACTGTTCATTATTTTTCCTGTTGTGACCCTATTGTATTAAACATTGCATGAAATTATCATGCCACTAATTTGGGTTCAGAAGCACTTTAGTTAACGGCATTTATTGACACAAGGCGGTTCACCTTCTTATTCGGAGACTCCTAGGGTTCCCTCCACCTCCCCCTCCACACTCTCTTCTCTCTCAGGTCCTCCTCCCCGACTCTGGTCCCCCCACCCCCTCCCTTTCTCCCTTTCCCTGGCCCCCCACCCCCTATCCCTCTCACACTCTTCTCTCGATATCTCAGGAAGGCAAACACCACCTACAACAAAAGCCTGAACAAAGCTCTGAGTGCAAAACAAACTTTGCAGGACCCTTGGAGACTTCATAGTTTGTGCCAAAAACGAGTATCGCGGCACAAAAGGGTTACGCAGGCGAGTAAATTAGCAGCCACTTAAACAAAGGCAGCTGACAAATTGTGGGAAAAGCCTAAATGTCCATCAACTGATGAATGGATAAAGAAATTGTGGTTTATATACACAATGGAGTACTACGTGGCAATGAGAAAGAATGAAATATGGCCCTTTGTAGCAACGTGGATGGAACTGGAGAGTGTGATGCTAAGTGAAATAAGCCATACAGAGAAAGACAGATACCATATGTTTTCACTCTTACGTGGACCCTGAGAAACTTAACAGAAACCCATGGGGGAGGGGAAGGAAAAAAGAAAAAAAAAAGAGGTTAGAGTGGGAGAGAGCCAAAGCATGAGAGACTCTTAAAAACTGAGAACAAACTGAGGGTTGATGGGGGGTGGGAGGGAGGGGAGGGTGGGTGATGGGTATTGAGGAGGGCACCTTTTGGGATGAGCACTGGGTGTTGTATGGAAACCAATTTGACAATAAATTTCATATATTAAAAAAAAATTAAATATTTATAAAAAATAGATTTTCAAGTGAATGTGGTATTAAATCATTCAAAATGCATATTGAACAAAATAAATGACTTGTTTTCCTAAAATAAATAAATAAATAAATAAATAAATAAATAAATAAAGGCAGCTGAAAATGCTGCAGTAAGAATTCTGTGTCATTTCTCTCCTACCTCCTGGTTTCCCCTCATCTTGGCGAGCACTAGCCAAGCCCTTACATTACATTCTTCTATATTAAAAGGTTCAGAAGAGAAAAGCAAATCAGATCCAATGACTCAAAATCTTCAGGTACAAAATGAGTGTCGTTTAAAGGAAAAAAAAAAAAAAAGCAGCTGCGAAGGGAACAGAGAGGAAAAAAATATGAAAGATACAGATGATGTCAAGGGCGATTATGGCTTTTGGCTAATACAGACCAAGGTGCCCACATGTGCATACATGGATACGAAGTTAACAGGACTCTAAATCTGACAATTCCTGGAAGAAAACTCTTTATTCACAAAATCATATTCAGCAGGACAGGGGTCCTACAAGTACTGAATCAAAATTCTGTCACTTAAGAGTAATAAGGAAAAGAGAGACTCAAATTGTTCAACTGAAGAACTGAACATCTGAAATTGTTGATACTCCCAGATTTTTCACAGGAAAAAGGAACAGATTCACAACTTGAAACCATTCAAATGCAGGCAATTTCATAGGAAATTTTTTTCAAGGATTAAGGCAAAGTATTTACTCCATGTCCCTCTCCCCAATAAAAATGAAAGCCAGGAGCACCTGGATGGTTCAGACAGTTGATCATCTGACTCTTGATCTGGGCTCAGGTCAGGATCTCACGGTTTGTGAGATCGAGCCCACATCGGGCTCTGAAATGACAGGACAGACCGGCTTGGGATTCTCCCTCCCTCTCTCTCTCTCTCTCTCTCTCTGCCCCTCCCCTGCTTGCACTCTCTCTCAAAATAAATAAATAAACGCTGAAAAGTAAATAAATAAAATAAAAATAAAAGTGACGGCTATGTTTATAGTTTTTATAGTCATTTGACAAATATTTCAACAATAATTAGCCCCTAACATCATTTCTTTGGCCTCCCACAGTCAGGAAAATATACAAGATTCTGTAGGCGATCTCTGTGTTAACACACTGCTTCTTATGTAGCGTATCATCAGGAGGCTAGAAGCAAATGGCTGACACAGTCAACACTCGGTATCTTTGAAGTTAATAATATTAAAGAGAAACACTAAAAGAACTGTCATCAAAGAGCATGATTTAATAATATTGCCGAAGAATTATTTTTAAATCCCAAGCAGAGCACTAGAAGTAAGTCAGCATCTTTATGGTATCCCATTTGAACTGATCACGTTTATGTTCATACGCTGGTATGTTTATTGTTAGAAATTCATTTGTTCCCAGTTAAGTGTTATTTGGATCATTCATTCAGTTAATTATTGCTCTGGCCGGAACGCATGCATGCCCTCCTCCTCAGATTCATTTGTGGAAGCCTAACCCCTAGGGTGATGGTTCCAGGAGGCAGGGCCTTTTGAGGTGATCAGGTCCCGAGGCAGAGCCCTCGGGAACGGACTCAGGCCATATAAGAGAGATTCCCATGAGATCGCTCACCCTCTCTCTGCCATTTGAGAAAACTAGTAAGGGCTGTCTATGAAGCAGAACTCGGGCCCTTGCCAGACACCAAATCGGCCGGCACCTTGAGCCTGGACTTCCCAGCCTCCGGAGCTGTTGAGAAATTTCTGTTGTTTGTAAGCCACCCAGTATGGTATGGCATTTTGCTGCGGCAGCACGAATGAACTGAGGTAATGATGAAGTTGGCATTAAGAAAGCACCTTCTTGGGGCGCCTGGGTGGCGCAGTCGGTTAAGCGTCCGACTTCAGCCAGGGCACGATCTCACGGTCCGTGAGTTCGAGCCCCGCGTCAGGCTGTGGGCTGATGGCTCAGAGCCTGGAGCCTGTTTCCGATTCTGTGTCTCCCTCTCTCTCTGCCCCTCCCCCGTTCATGCTCTGTCTCTCTCTGTCCCAAAAATAAATAAACGTTGAAAAAAAAAATTAAAAAAAAATAATAATAAATAAATAAATAAATAAAAAAGAAAGCACCTTCTTGGTACTATGTGAGTGAATTCCAATTCCAGGTCAACTACTACCGTTACATTTGATCCGGTTCTCAAGGTGGATGGCATCTGGTGCATCGGGAGCACGGGGGCTCTAGGGAGCCCATGCTTCTGGGTCTGTAAAGTATGGGTCGTTCTCTCCTCTGCCCCACCCTCCACCATACATCCACCTCCAGAGACAGTGTGGCTTCTGTTCACCAGACATCGTGCGTCGGGCTGCCAGGTTTAAATACAAGATGTGCACTGAATTTGAAGGGCAGACGAGCAGCACAGAGCTTTTAAGGTCAAATGTAAATTTCAGACAAACAGTGGATGCTGTTGGGAGGGGTAAGTGCAGGACAGATGTCCACTGACACAAGTATGCACTGTTTACTTGAAGTGCAAATTCAAATGGGCATCCTGTATTTTTTCTGGCAACACTAGGCTGAAGAGCCTGTGTGAACCCTCGTATCATCCAGGGTCTTGATCCTAGGTGGGACCCAAGATGGGCATCTGAGCACATGAACCTGGCCCCCCTCCCTTCGCATCCTTGGACCCTGGAAATGATAAAGGGTGTGTGCATTTAAAAGAAATTATTGTGGGTCATCCAGGTGGCTCAGTTGGTAAAGGGTCCGACTCTTGATTTCGGCTCACAGTTCGTGAGTTCGAGCCCCGCATGGGGCTCTGTGCTGACAGCATGGAACCCGCTTGGGATTCTCTCTCTCTCCCTTTCTCTCTGCCCCTACCCTACTTGCGAGCTCACTGTCTCTCAAAATAAATAAGTAAACTGTAAAAAAAAAGAAAAGGAAAAGAAAAGAAAATGTGTCATGGAAGTGCTTGGAAGACACAGAGAAACTACAACGTGGACGGGAAATCCTGAGGAATTCCTGAAAGAAAGATCCCTGTCTAGCTCCCCTAGACAGAAGAAATCCCAGCTTCAGATATAAATGAAAAAGATGGCTGGGAAACCCCATTCAGAACTGCTAAACGATGGTGCCTCCTACCCCCATCCTGGGTCAGGCAGCAGGAGCACCTGTTCCCTGGATGGATCCAGCAGGGTGAGCACCAGGGCAGAAGCACCAGGGGTGCCCTGAATGACCGTGACACTCAGGAGGCACCAGGGACCTGCTGTGTGCCCACCCCACCCACCCCATCCTCCTCAGTCAATGAACTCCAACCATGAAAAGCACACATGCAGCCACAGGTAAAACACTGCAGCCTCTCAAGGTGACCTCGTGACCAAGAGTAAACCAAAGTCAAGATCAGGAGACACCGTGGGGTCTCTGGGTGGCTCAGTCAGTTCAGCATCTGACTCTTGATTTCGGCTCAGGTCATAATCTCACGGTTCATGGGTTCGAGCTCCACATTGGGCTCTGTGTGGACAGGGCAGAGCCTTCTCAGGATTCTCTCTCTCCCTTTCTCTCAGTCTCTCTCTCTCTGTCTCTCTCTCTCTCTGAAAATAAATAAATCAATAAACATTAAAAAAATCATTAAAAGGTAAGAAGGAACCAAAGAGCTACACGGCCCCTACACATTAATTCTTAGATATTTTCTATTTTTGCTGCCATCACGGGTAAAATCACATTATGTTGTTGTATATTAACCAGTTATTGCCGGGAAATAGAAAATTGTTGAGTCTTGCATATTTACTTTGCAACTTGGGACCTGACTAAATTCTCATTTCTTCTAACACATAGAACTGATTAACTTGTGGTTAGGGGTCAAAGACAAGGATTGATTTTACATTTTCCTATTTTCTTATCTTCCTTTTTTATCCAAAAAACTTCCAGTCCGGCACGGAAACAGCCAGCTTCCTTGTCTTTTTCCCACTGGTAGTGGAAAGAAACTGGCCACCGCCCACATTTCACGCGTGGCCTAGGGTGGTTCTGTTCTGCCTCAGTGATGCAGGAATGCACCATCAAATGCTCTCCTGGGAGGCTGCCTCATGCCCACTTGGGCTTGAATCGCCCGCTCTTACATGCTTCCTTTGACAGGCTAAACCAGCCCAGAAGGGCATCTGCACGTGAACGGAAATCGAGCTGAAATAACCGCACCCCTCGACCACACTGCCAGGGACTTTACATCCTGCGTGGGATGTGAGTGGTACTTAGACAGCACCCCAGATGCAGAATACACTGCCTTTCCCAGGTAAGTCTGTTGCGAAAGACTATTTTGGCCTATCATCTTTTTTTTTTAAATTTTTTTAATGTTCATTTCTTTTTGAGAAAGAGAGAGACAGCGTGAGCAGGGGAAGGGCAGAGAGAGAGACACACACGGAACTCGAAGATGAGATGTCAGCACAGAGCCCGACGCGGAGCTTGAACCGTTGAACTACGAAATCATGACCTGAGCCGACGTTGGACACTCAACCAACTGAGCCACCCGGGCGTCCCTGGCCTATCATCTTCTGATATGACTATACTCTGCTCTGTCCACAACATTATTCATGACTGCCCTCAGGTCCAGAAAATCAATGACTGCTGTCACCCCTGGGTCTGCTGCCATTGTCCACGTAGGGCATATGTCGGCACACATCTGCGTTCGATGTCCCCTAGTGACTCAATTCCTAAACTGCCCTGGTCTACGCTCCCCACCGTGTTGTCTGTGTGTCCCTGATCACCAGTATTTATTTACAACATTTACTTGTTATATGCTGCGAACAAAATTTGCCCATCTCGGGGTCTTTTCTGCAAACCGAGAGATATTTAGGTCTATTCGAAATCCACCATTTGTTTAAATGTTAGGAATCTATAAAATTCCTTCCCAACTGAGTATGCTTTAGTATGAACTCTCCTCTTGGGTTCTTTGGCATTTTAACTCAACAGAGCCTTGTTCGCAAAAAGCGTCTTTTGAAATATTCACTGGTTGGTTAGTTGTTTTGATCGGTTTGGTTTCTGGTTGTTATTTTGTGTTCAGCTCCAGCGAGAAGTCACTTAATATTTTCAAGATGATTAGCCCACGCTGAACAACGTGAAATTTGGGGGCAGGGCTCACACGCCGTCTTCCCACAGGCTTTTCCGAGGTCCAGACAGGGAGGAGACACATACAGACATAACATCCAAACAGTGTCTGTCCATCAGAGGCTTCGACCCGGCTAGAAAAAATGAGATTTGAATGCAGAATTATGCGAACAACAATGGGTTTGCAGTGTCAGCCGCGACCGTAAGCTTTGATTGCCCAGGCATCCAACCTCAAAGAGAACTATCTCGGATAAACACGCTGCCAGCCACACAACAGGATTAAGAGTCAGGCCACCTCCTGATGGCAGCTCCTTTGTTTGAAAGAGATCAGGGTCGATTTTGATCACTATTTGTATCACTCATCATTTCTCTTCCTGCACTTTAAATTCCCCCTCTTTCATTTCAAATCCACCAATAAAAAGTGAGCCCGTGAGCCCCAAGGCCCCCACCCACCCTCAACCCCAATAAAAGCAGGCCCCCAGGCCTGTGTGCTCTCTGACCCGTGACCCCACTGTGTGGCCCCGATTTCTGCTCGTAAGATATAAACCTCTATTTTTCAAAAGTTTCCTGATGGTTGATGCTGAAGGGTATCTTGCAATCATAATGGGAGCCACAGGGCTGGTCTAGTCTTGGTTTGGAAAGGGGGAAATGTCTGTGGGAAGCTCCCAGGGCTAGGGGGGAAGATCAGGTGAGTGTCCCCCGGTATTTCTAGCTGATGGCATTCCTATGGAGAGGCCGAGACAGGCACAAAACAGGTTTCCGTTACTTCTAAGGGAAATTGTTGGAAATTTAAAAAAAAAGCCAAAATGTTAGTTTTTTCATAAGACTTGTCTGGAGATGCCATTACACAAAATGGCAGGTGTTATGCTCAGCCCAGAATACAAGAGTTTCTTTAGTTTTAATTAAAACTAAAATTAAGTTTAATTAAGTGCAGGGGCGTCTGAGCAGCTCAGTCGGTTGAACATCCGACACTTGATTTTGGCTCAGGTCATGAACTCATGGTTGATGGGATCAAGCCCGGAGTTGGGCTCTAAGTTGACCGTGGGGAGTCTGCTTGGGATTTTCTCTCTCCCTCTCTCTCTGCCCCTCCCCTGTTCATTCTCTCTCTCATTCTCTCTCTCTCTCTCTCTCTCAAAATAAAGACACTAATTTTTTTTAGAAACCTGTGCAAAAAGGAGCAAAACCACAGCCTTTCATAAAACACATACCTGTGCTGGCCCTTCTAGGAGCCAGGCCAGGCCCTAGGTCAGGTGAGACAGAAGGTAATCGAGAAGGTGCCACTGGGGAGAGAACCAGGGGGATCCGCGGAGATGCTGGTGACCGTATTTTGCCACCATGAGACAGAACGGGCTAGATATTGTGAATATGTCTGGTCCATCATATCTAATTTGAGTACCAGAAATTTTGAGGAAAACCACTCTTCAAATAACATGTCCAAAATCATTCAAACAGAATAAAAAAGTGAAGGAGGTATTTAACACTTAAGAAATGAAAGTGTCCTTGGAGCAGAGCCGGAAGGAGGGCAGATGCAGCTCCAAATGGGAAAAGCTGTGACCACCGCACGCTATTGATGAAAACGTTATTTCTAACACCATCACCTATTACAACTCAAAGCACAGATTTCTTTCTATCTAATAGCGTTACCTAAGTGATTATTTGCTTTCTATCCCCTGCCTCCAAGTCCCACTCAAGATTTCCAATTTTTAGCCAAGGAATGTTGAATTTCAGCTACCAACACCTTACCCTCGCACGCTGTCATGGGCACTTTCTTTCTCGCCGCATGATTGTGGAAAAGCTAAACAAGTGAGCGGTTGGCAGAGCCTATTTGAAATACATTTATGAGGAATCTGTAATTAAGGGAGGGAATGATCCTCACCAGCTCCCCAGACGAATTGAATTCTTTGGTTGGGACGATGTCCGTAGAATAATCCAACATATGTAAAATGTCTGAACATATTTCTTCAAAGTAAGTGCACTTAACACAACTGTCAACTTTCTTCTGCTCGTTTGATAAAAAGGGAGCCACGTTTGCAGTTTGAGAACATTAAGAGAGGCCCAGTTTGAATTCCTTCAAGGGCCCACACAGCAGAGAAGAGAAACAAGGCAAGTATAATAAGGCTTATTTAAACTGATGCCAGATTTGTCCGGCACAACCCCATCCTTCCACTGGAGCTTTGGGAGACTAGAAGCCAGATTTTTAGAAGCAAGTCAGATAAGAAAGTAGATCATTGGGGCGCCTGGGTGGGTCAGTCGGTTAAACATCCGACTTTGGCTCAGGTCATGATCTCGCAGTCTGTGAGTTCGAGCCCCGCGTCGGGCTCTGTGCTGACAGCTCGGAGCCTGGAGCCTGTTTCAGATTCCAGGTCTCCCTCTTTCTCTCTCCTCCCCTGCTCATGCTCTGTCTCTCTCTTCTCAAAAATAAATAAATGTTAAAAAAATAAAAAAATAAAAAAAAAAGAAAGTAGATCATTTTCTTCTTTCATGTGATCCATCATTAATTTCTCTGAATTGGGGGGGAAAAACACCCAGTTAAACTAATTTCACAGTAAAATTGGGCTTGAGCATCAGTAGCTTTTATCTCAAAAGCGTTCATGAAAACAGATGTATTGGGGTTCAGCAGGTGAGCATCCGACCCTTGATTTTGGGTCAAGTCATGATCCCAGCATCATGGGATCCAGTCCTGTGCTGGGCTTGGAGCCTGCTTAAGATTCATTTTCATTCTCTCTCTCTCTCTCTCTCTCTCTCTCTCTCTGTCTCTGCCCCTCCCCCACTCACACAAGAGTTCTCGCTCGCTCTCTAAAAATAAACATAAAAATGGGGCACCTGGGTGGCTCAGTCGGTTGAGCGTCTGACTTCGGTTGAGCATCTGACTTCGGCTCGGGTCATGATCTCACAGCTCTGTGAGTTCGAGCCCCACATCGGGCTCTGTGCTGACGGCTTGGAGCCTGGAGCCCGCTTTGGATTCTGTGTCTCCCTCTCTCTGCCCCTAACTCACTCGCATTCTGTCTCTGTCTCTCTCAAAAATAAATAAACGTTAAAAACAAACATAAAAATAAATAAAGTAGATATCTGAGACATAAATAACTTCTTTCCTCTTACAGGGCAATATCCAGGCACTGTGCTCACGTGGGCCGGCGTGGCACAGAACGGCATAACGTGGAGCTCCAAAAACAACCAGCTCGCGGGGACCTGCCACGGACACCAGATCCCACCACTGGCCACGGGGAGAATGTGGCCGGCTGTCCCACGGCTCCTCGGGGAGAACCTGCCCAGAGAGGGCTGCGGTGGCCTGTGGGTGCCATACCCCGTGGCGGACAGTGTCCTTGACCATCACCTCCCCTGTCACCCCAGCCTTAGACCCTGACGTTCTTCAGCTCCCCTCCCAGAACCGGTAAGCGGCAGTCGGCCTGCCACCAAAACTCTCCTTGCCTGCTGTCACCCACACCTGCCTGTCCTTCTGTCCTCTTCCAGGTAAAGAGAATGGAGCCGAGGCTCCGTCCCATCTTCCTCAGCCTCGTGGGGTGGCTTGGATGACCGCGGTGTCAGAACCTAGTGGCAGATAACAGGAGAGAAACCTAGGAGTCTTCTGTCCCCAGCCACTGCCACGCCGTCGTCCTTGGGGCTCTGCCACACGTTGCCGTGTGGAAGCTTCCAGTTCAGCTTCGGTCAGAGGAGCTGCACTGGTATGACCCATTGCTATGCCTCCGTTTCCCCCACCTGAGAAGCCCATCACAGTACTCTGCCCACAGCAGACATTCCACCTACATCAGGGCCTTTGAAGATCTTTCACATCTATATACCTAGATTGTACGTGCAATTCAAAGTCACAAACGGATAGAAACACGGGTAATTGTGAAAGCAAGCAAAAGCTGATGAACAGACAATAAGCATTGTCAAAACTGTCTGATCGAATTGAGGTTGAGGGGCCAGGGGCACCTGGGTGGCTCCCCCGGTTGAGGGTCCAGCTCTGGATTTCAGCTCAGGTCACGATCTCATGGCTCACGACTTTGAGCCCCACATCGGTCAGCACAGAGCCCACTTGGGATTCTCTCTCTCTCCCTCTATCTCTGCCCCTACCCCACTTGCTCTCTCTCTCAAAATAAATAAATAAACTTAAAAATATTGTTTTAGAAAGTCAGGTTCAGATTTCTACCATCAACTTTCACGTTTTATTTTAATCGGCCCACCTTTAAATCGTCACTGCAAAAATAATGCTCACATTTAAAAAATAAACACAAAAAGAATTTTAAAAGGGAAGAAAAAAGCTTATTGCCACTGTCATTTCACCCATCCGAAAAGGGCACATGGTGTCCTAAATTCTTATGGCTAAATTCGATGGTTCTGCAATCATGAGTAAAGAGCCTAATTCAGTGTATTTATCGAGAGAAGGAACCACAGTAAAATTAACTGACTGGCTATTAGTGGTCCTCGACTTCTAGAAAAACACTTGCCACGCTCTTCATTGGCAAATCCGTTACCAGTCTTCCTGGGATACAGACAAAAGGCACATAGAAGCGTCTATCAAACCCCTCAGTTCGTTTGGGAAGTTCATGCATCCATTCTACAGCTTTTTATTAAGAGTATCAGACACCTCTCAAGATACTGAGGACCCACTGGTAACAAGTCAGGTAAATATATCCACTCTCAAGGAGCTTATGTTTTTGTAAGGGAAAAAAGAATAAACAAGATAATAAGTGAATGTCGTAATAAGTTCGAAAGTGGTAAGTTCGATGGAGAACAGTAATTGCCTGTTGACCACTTTCTCTACGCAAGGCTTTGTGAACACATTACCAAGGAGGCGTTATTGACACCTTTTCTGGAAGAGAAAATTGAGGCGCAGGATGACGAAGAAACATGCTTAACTTCACACAAATGGGAAGTGCTGACGCAGGGATTCCAAGTCACATCTACAAAACATCACACAGTGTTTGTCTAATCATTCTTCTACGGGACTCTTGGGCAATCCTGAAAGAGACCTCATCAACTCTCTGACTGGGGACGCCAGGCTTCACGCTCACTGCAATCTGGGGAAGACGTTAACGCATGAGAGTTGGACACCATGTGGCCCCATGTCCACCGAACTCCCAACACTCAAGCTCTCCTCACCGTCTCCTTGTGTCTGCAACAGCCTAATTCCCTCTGCTTTGCATTTTTACAGAAATCCTTATTCATAAGAAAGTCACATTAAAGAGACTTCTGAAGGCATACCGTCATTCACAATGTCTAAAACGCGAGGTTAAAAAGACGCCCTTCAATAGGTGAATGGGGAAAGAAACTGTGGTCCATCCAGACAGAGGCATATTATTCAGCACAAGAAGAAAATGAGCCGTCAAGCCGAAGAGACTCGAAGAAACCCTAAATGCACGTTACTAGGTGAAAGAATCCAATCTTCAAAGGCTACACGCTGTATGATCTAACTATAGTTGACGACACTCTGGAAATGACAAAACTATAGAGATGACGAAAAGATTAGTGCTTCCCGGAGGTTAGGGGGGTATCGAAGAACAAATACGTGTAGCACAGAGGATGTTTTAGTGCAGCGAAATGATGCGCATAAAACTAAAATGACAGACGCGTCATCACACATTTGTCAAAACTTAGCAAATGTGCAACACCAAAAGTGAGCCCTAATGTAGACCATAGACATGGGGTGTTAATGAGATGTCAACATAAGTTCTTGCATTGTACCAAATGTATCCCTCCTATGGGGGATCCTGATGGCAGGGGAGCCACTGGGGATGTAGGGGGACCAAGGGGTAAGAGGGAATTCTGGACTTGGTGTGCAATTTTGCTGTGCACCTAAAAAACAGTCTCTCGATTAATAAGTATATATAAACAAGCATTAAAAAGCATATTGTCATCACCTCTACTAGTGTTTATTCAGAAATTTACAAAATCACGGGCACCTGGATGGCTCAGTCAGTTGAGCGTCCGACTCTCGATTTAGACGCCAATCATGATCTCACAGTTGTGGGATTGAGCCTTGCATCAGGCTCTGTGCTGGGTGTGCGGCCTGCTTGGGATTCTCTCTCTCCCTCTCCTATTACCAGCCCCCTCCACACACTCTCTCTGTCTACAGAAACAATAAATGAATAAAATAAAAAGAGAAAGAAAGTCTCACATATTTTTTCAAGATGGCTTCCTCTCTACTTCCTCTCTACCTTCCTCTCGATCACATGCCTAGTTTGATTACTGCAAGAGTCCCCAAGAATGATGCCCTGGTAGCATTAATAATTAATTATTAACCTATTTATTTCTATGGGGAGAATGTCAGTAGAGTCTATTTATAAAACAGAACTAACTAAAAGCCATGGAGACAAGGGAACAAGGAGAGAAAAATCTCATTAGGGCCTGACAGCCCTTGATAATGGGATTAAAGTTATTTTCCTCCAGACTACAAATATGCGAAGTCAAGTCGCTTTTGCTGTGTTCTCTCTTCTTAGAAATGTGGGCTATGTCCTTGCGTGGAACTTTCCCCATGCTACACTGTCTGTGGCTCACGGGAAACAACCGTGGAAAATGCTCACACGACGGCATTGACTCAGCTTTGACTCAGTGCCAGCATGAGGCCAGCACCCCGCGAAAGGACACACACGTCAGAAGTGGCTCAGAACTGACCTTTATAGAGATGGAAATGTTTGAAAGAACGTTTTCTAGCAGTGAGCCAACAAATTATCCATTTGATTTCATCTCCCACTGTGCCCAGGTTCAATGCAACAGATGCAGGGTTATCACACCTTTAACAAGTACAATCTATGGCTGGCATGTGCCAAATATTGGGCCTATTTTTAGTTAATTTTTTAACGTTTATTTATTTTTGAGAGAGATAAACAGCCAGCACGCACGAGGGAGAGGGGCAGAGAGAGAGGGAGACACAGAACCTGAAGGAGGCTCCAGGCTCTGAGCTGTCGGCACAGCATCCAACGCGGAGGGAGGGGCAGAGAAGGGGGGGGGGGGCAGAGGATCTGAAGCGGGCTCTGAACTGACAGCAGAAAGCCCAGGGAGGGGCTTGAACTCCTGAACCATGAGATCATGACCTGAGCCGAGGTCGGAAGCTCAACCGACTGAGCCACCCAGGCGCCCCTAGTTAATTTTTTAATAAATACATGTTTAAAAAAATGAGTTGGCCACGTTCATATCTGGATCTGTACTTCCAAATGTTCTCCATGAAGACTGAGCTTAATTATCCCCTTTTAATACAGTGCAGAGCCTGCTTGGGATTCTCTATCCCTCTATCTGCCTCTCTCTCTCTCTCTCTCCCTCCCTCCCTCCCTCCCTCCCTCTCCCCTCTCTGCCCCTTCCCCACTCACACTCTCTCTCTCTTAAAAATAAATAAAACATTAAAAAAAGATTACCTCTCTCCCTCTACCCCTCTCCCCCACTCACATTCCCAATCTCTCTAAAATAAAAATAAATAAAAATAAAAATGGACAGTAATAGATAAGTGACAAATCAATCTATTTGAAGTTATTCTCAAGTCTCCCAATTTATCAATTTGTACTTCTTACCCAAACTCTACTTATAAAAGCTAGGAAATAAATTTTGAATACAACTTTCTTAGTTTGTACCTCTGATTATATCTCTGCTAATGTGTAGAAGACACGTGACTTGGGGCACCTGGGTGCCTCAGGCGGTTAAGAGTCCGACTTCGGCTCAGGTCATGATCTCACGGTTCATGAGTCTCTCTGCTATCAGCGCAGAGCCTGCTTCGGATCCTCTGTCCCCCTCTCTCTCTCTGCCCCTCCCCTGCGCTCACTCACTCTCTCTCTCTCTCTCTCTCTCTCAAAAATAAACATTTTTTTTTAAATCGAAGATAAGTGACTTGTTATTTGATCACTAAAATGTAGTAATTATTTCTTACTAAGAACTTCCACCTTGCCAGTTCAAAAGCTACAGTATAAATACAAGTTGCAAAGATTCTTCTGAGTATTTACTGATGGTTTTCGCGGAGAATTTATGCCCAGGGTAAAATTAAGAAATGAACGTCAACGGTAAAGTGCAGAAGAAGGTCACACAAGAAATTAGAAGAAAGTACTTAGCCACCATCCTGCTGGCGTCTGGACCTTGGCTATGGAACGGACTGAAGAAGTTAGTGTCAGAGGTGCTTGCCTTGCACAGTGTGGGATAAGCTCATCCGTCTTAAATAGTTCCTGACGGCATCTCACACCCTCCCATCAGCACCATAGATTAGACGGCCAGCAGTCTCAGGGTACACAATTCTCCTTAAGGTGGGCAGGACGGTGTGACATCACCAATATGGGACCAATATGGGAGCAAAACCTAGCCATTTTGCAAAACGTCCCAAGTCCAGCTAAGGTTTGTAGTTGGAAATATGCTTGCGAGCGTTTCAGAATCATTTTCTAATAATACTCCTGGTTTTATTCTACTTATCCTTTGAATCAATAGCATAATTAAACAGTAGATATTCCGAGTTTTTCTTTTTGCTACCAAGAATCTAGAATGCATTTATTCATCAATTCATTCAACAGACATTTATTTGCATGAACCTTCTAAGGAGCAAACATGGCAGTAGACGACTGGATATGAACATCCTCTGGATGTTCAAGGCCTAATAAGAAAATCAGAAAATATATATCCATTCGTATGAATAAAAAGGAAATACATAATATGATGCAGTATTAGGACAAGAAGAAAAGGGTGAGCTGTGTGAGGAGAACAAAGAAAGAAGTTAATTTTTCAAGGTGAGGAATAATTCGTTGCAAGAGGAGAAAAATGGACAAAGCCACAAACCTTTAAGATTCCGAGAACGGTCAACGGATGTATGCAAATGTATGTAAGTGTTGGTAAATAATCCACCATGGGTATCTCAGGCTTCTAAACATTTTAAGAGCAGAGACACTGATAACTTTTGTTCTGAACCATCTCTCCAAGGACGTTGGTATAACAACAGTCTTGGAAGACAGAGATAGTGGCAGATTTGATCACTGTCCCATGTAATAAAAGCTAATGTCTCTTTCTGGGGCACACACTGGTTGGGTTTGCATGGCCTCATTATATAAGATCTGGGTTTCTCAGCCATGACGTATATCCACTGCATGTACTAATTCACCTGGGCCCTCCAAGCCTATCCCATGGGGTCTGTAGGGCAGCACTAGGAGTCAACGCAAACACGATATTCAGGCTGCTTACTGTGCTGTTAGAAACAAAGTCTTTTGTCTCTGAACCAAGAGTCTCGTGGCTTCTGCCAGCATCCATGAAATTGTGGCAGATTAACCATTCACTTGCAAGTAGGGTCAAACCCCAGACCCTTCACAGTTTTTGACAGAAAGCAAGTGACTGCACCCCACGTCCACCAATTTCTTTATAGAAACTAAGCAAAAGACTGGCACTGGGGCTTCCTATCCACATGGGTGGCCCAACCGGCAAGAGAATCAGATTCTAACGCAAAACAGTTCTCCAGGCACTAGACTTTCCAACTGGTTTGAGAATGCAGTGTCTGCTATGGTGTCTTCATCTGTTGAGGTTTCTGTAACAAAATACCATAGATCAGGTGGCTTAGAAACAACAGGAATATTTTTCACCCACAACAGTGGGGTGAGAACCCTCTTCCGGGTTACAGATTTCTCCCTGTATCCTTACATGGTAGAAGAGGCCCGGGACCTTTGCCAGATCCCTTTTATAAAAGCACTAATGACTTAGTGCTTCACAGGGGCTCCAGCCTCACGAGCTAATTACATCCCAAAGATCCCGCCTATCATCACCCTTATCACCCTTAAGGGGTTAGGATTTCAACATACGAATCCTGGGTGGGGGGGGGGGGGGGTACGAACATTCAGACCACGGCATAAGGGATATAAAATTATTGAAAAGAGAAAAGAAATTGAGGATGAAAAAAACAGTATTTCCTTTCTTCCAGGCACAGGAATACCTCATATGGACAGAGAGAAATCACGTTGACAAAATGAGGAAGTGCTGGTACACAAAAACGTGGGCTTTATTCCGGACGGTGTTCACTTGGAACTCAATACATTCCTGTCGATACTTAAAAATGAAACGATGTGGGTGTTCACAAACATTCTTGGTTTTCAAACCAAAATGCCAGAGCTGCCAATCTAGTTTTAAATGCATTTTCTACACATGCGCCCCAGAGTCCATCTACAAAAGCATCGTTTTTTATACCAAAGGAAGCCATCCGGTTTGAAGGAAGCCAGCACACGGAAAAATCCGAGAGGCCATTTAACAGACTTGCATCCTACGACCGTCTTCACAGCCACCTGGGGCTTCCTAAGAGATTCTGGTGGCTAAGTGGTTTCAACAGAGAGCTTCACAAGGGAGTGTCCCGGGCCTTCCTCTCTAGTGTTTCCTTTCATAGCAAAAATAATGCTGATCCACACAGTTCCTCTAAGAGTCACATCAATAGGAGTGTCTTCAAAAGAGAAGCAGGAGGGGGCGCCTGGGTGGCGCAGTCGGTTGAGCGTCCGACTTCAGCCAGGTCACGATCTCGCGGTCCGGGAGTTCGAGCCCCGCGTCAGGCTGTGGGCTGATGGCTCAGAGCCTGGAGCCTGTTTCCGATTCTGTGTCTCCCTCTCTCTCTGCCCCTCCCCTGTTCATGCTCTGTCTCTCTCTGTCCCAAAAATAAATAAACGTTGAAAAAAAAAAAATTTTAAAAAAAAGAGAAGCAGGAGGAGGTAAGAGGAGGTATTCTGCTCCCACCCAGCACAGGGACCCCCCAAACCACTCACCGCACAGTGTAGTCACAAGGATAGAGACGAGCAGACCCTGCCCAATGCATGACCCCAAGTGGGAGGGGCCAGCCTGAGCCAAACTGCCAAGTGCATTACTTCTCAAGTCATGTAATCAACATCTGGTCAAAATTCAGATTTTCCGCAACTCTGAAACCATGCCAAGTTTGGAAGAGGAAAGTCTTGAGGGAGAAATACGTAAACAAGACTTGGGAGATTATTCCCAAGATAGCTTTGCCTAATGAAAACGAATCTACCACTGTGTCGAAAGTAAACTATGTGTGAAGACCACACCAGCTCCACCATCGTATCTTTTTCACAATTGTAAAGGCAGAAGAAAGAATTCTGACGCCAAACTTGCTTAGCAGCCCCCAATTCTTGCCCTGATAAACCCCACAGAGGTAAACATAAAATTTGGTTACTCTCAACTGACACAACGCAAATGCTTTATTTGTTCACCAAAACATAGCAACAATTCATTCAATTAAACCATCTATGTCCATGTTCCTCTCAGTGAGAGAGGACAGTCAGGAAGAGAAAGACCGGATTTTCCCAGAAACCATCAGTGCTGGCGAAGGGAGAAGAAAGAATGAAAAAGGCTGACTTTAGCCTCCTGAACTTTTTTGACAGAATTTGTTTCCTCCTGATATGCCGAATATTCATTTGTTTCCTCATGGACGACGCGCTCCCTTCCCTCATCTACATACACCGGAATGGAAGCTTCGGGAAGAAGGTCGGCCATGGTATCCCCAGCATGCCCTAACATGGTGGGCGCTAAATATCTCTCGAAAGAACATTTGAGCAAAAGTAAAGTCCGTTAACAAAGAATGTATAATTGCACGCTTTGATAAAACGCATGTTAGAAGAGGCTTAAGGGTAATATCATGATAGAAGTTTAGTCCATAAGGAAGCACCAGAAACGTCTACCTAGACTATCTACCAAGGCCATGACCCTGTTTTGAAGCAGCTATGCCTCTCACGCTGACGGTGCAGCGAATATAGCCAAGATAAATATTATTATATGCATTTTTCACATCGGACAACATGTCCCATTCAGCCCAGCTAGTAAGTGGCAGGGTCAAACTTGAAATTCAGAGACGTTAAAATCCGAAGCATGGGTTCTGTCCATTCAACATGCCAGCCTGCCCGCTAGAAGCCAAGCCAAAACCATTGTCCTGGAGTATTCGTTAAGTTACCTGAGGAAGGCTGGGTCTTGCACAAACTGCTTGGATCCTTCACTTTTTATTGTTAGGTATCCGTTTCCATAATTTACAGATCAGTCCATGAGGGTGTCTGTAAAGCCCATAAAACCACACACGGTCTGCAACCAGCTACCAGGAAGGACAATATTCCAAGCAGCCTATTTGAGATAATCACTGCTCATTTGTGTTTTAATATGCATGAATAAAAAGGCCTTAAAATAGCCTTGCATACCAATCCAATATTTGTCTTTTAAATTAGTTAATCTGGTACGGTCTCCTAAATGCACTGCCTTATTAGAGAGTATCATATGGTACAATTTTGCTTTCCCCCTTTAGGTTAGCATATTAGAGACTTATAGGGACATGATATTTCTCTCTGAAACACTTAGGAGCTAGCGAAGCCCAAATGATATAGAGACAATCAGCTTTCACACATGACGGAGAATGACGAGCTCCTAACGGTAACCAGCCTATATATATTTAACCAGCCTATATATGTGTGTGTGTGTGTGTGTGTGTGTGTGTGTGTGTGTGTGTGTGTGTGTGTGTATACGTATAGATACGTGTATATATATATATATATATATATATACACGTATCTATACGTGTGTGTGTATGTGTATATATATATATTGGTTTTGCGAGAAAAGCATCACCATTGTTCATACCGCCTCAAAAATCATTATGCTCAAGTATCTTTTTATTTAAAACAGAAAGAGCCATACGTGTTTTGATGCCTGCTGCCTTCCCAGGATATTTTCAGACAGAGCCCACAATGTTTGGACGCCCTCACTTGGGAGTGGAGTCTGCCATAGCAGCAAGGACGGAGGAAGCAGCCAGAACGCAGACATCTCAGTAACTGGGCGCACCTCACGACGTTTGAGACTTCGGGTCGAGGGGCCCAGGATAGTCCGGTGACATGTGAAGGAAGGTTCATAACGTAGACTGTGTTTGCTAGTTCTCTCCAGCGCTTTGAGACACCAGGCAAGCAAGCATGTTACAGGTGGTGACCCCATCTTCAAGAGACCCCAAAAGGATGCGCCATTATCGTCTTCATCGTACAGAAGACGAGCAGGGGCCACAAAAGTCCGCACCTTGCCCGGGTCACACAGCTAAAAAGTGAGGAGCACTGATTCAGCCATGAGCCTCTCTCTTCCAAGCTGCGGCTGCTCTCAACCACCGGGCTGATTTGCCTTCGTTAATTTCTCACTGCAACCACAGGAGGTAGACGTTGGACCCTCTTTCCTCATCTGACAGTGGCCAGCTTGACTCTTGGCTGGCGCCCAAAGGCAGATGCACTCTACTGTATTCTAACTCGATAAATTACACGCTAATTGTTGGGATCACCAAGCAGGCAAAGCTGGAAACAGGAATGAATACAAAGAGGCCATCCGAAGTTAACTGCAGGGAGACGGAGGGACAACATACCCACTGAGGTCCCGTTAAGTCACCGTAGTACCTTGAACTCCAAATGGGAGCCACCGGTAATGTTGACTGATCTGTCCCTTTGGCCACCTCAACAGAAAGAGAACAGCTGACTTTTAAATTATTGAGTCATTCTGCACCTTTAATGTCTCTATTGCTCAGACACATTTTTCTATTGACATCATAAAAAACCTGACGTGTAACTTACATACCTGGAGAGAACCACTGCCTACCATTCTACTTTTCCCAGTATTCATGATCGCCTTATACGTGCAGTGGACTGCCCTGGATCCCTCAGCCCTGACCCCTCACTCAGGAATGAGCAGACACCGAACAGGTGAGGGATGCTCGCTCAGGACGCCCAAGGCTCCTCCCAGCCATCCTTCCTTCCTCATGTGCGAGACAGTGCTCAAGTTCAAAGGCGTTTTTAGACAGTTGTGTTCCAGGAAATAGATGCCTCACTGTGTTCTACGAGAGTGCTTCTTTCCCATTAGGTCAGAGAGGTAAAGAGATGGGAAAGGAGGGAAAACAGGGGCAGGCGTCCATCTGGGTGAGGAGTGGGCTCTCGGGTTCTCTCACCCCGGTCGGGAACCAAGATGAGCGCCAGCAGCCTGCCTGAACTCCCACAGCCCGAGAAGCCAAGTGTCAGCCCTTAAACCAGAGAAGTCCTGGGCGCTGGGGAGCTGCTGGCCTGTCCTCGGCACTCCCGTAACTGCTTCTTGAATGTAGGCTGGCGTGATCTTTTTCTTGGGTTGGCCTTTCCTCTACAGTGAAGGGGTCAGGTCAAGATTCAGACAGGTTTGCAGGGAAATGGGGAAAGAAGAAGGCTTGGCCTGCTTTGGGATCTAGTGTCTAATCTAGCAACTTCAGAAGAAGTTGAGGATGGAAGGAGAAGTAGAGGGGAATGCGGACTGGAGGGTAGAGGCTAAGTTGGGATTGGAGCAAAGGCCCAGTAAAGTGTTCCTGTACCTGGCCTTGGCTTTGGCTTCTATATTTCCTTCCAGATCCTGGCAGATGGTACATTCTCAGAAATAAGTGTCAAGCGTTCCTAAGCTTCTTGCTATCAACCAACACATCTTACAACGCTGATACAACATTAACCCTGATGAAATATCCATTCATTCAGAATTGAGAAACCACTTCCTGAAACTGGATGCAATTTTTGCCCACAGAGAACAAATCCTGGGCCCACACTCAAAGATGTATTTGCTACCTTTATACCGAAGAGTTTCTGGAACAACAACAAAATTACAATGATACATTTGAGAGCATCATGATCATAAATACACAGGAAGATTCTAAAACACGGCAATGCCACCCTAGAGGAACACGACTTTCATTCACAATCCATCCATTTATTTTAAGAAAATTACAACAAACCCTGCCATATTTTATTTCAGTTCAGAAATAAATGTCAGAAACCTTAGTACACTTTTCTGGAAGTTAAGCCTTTTTTTTTTTTTTTTTTTTTTTTTTTTAAAGACAGAGTGGTTGTTATGCTTCAACTCTGTCTTGACTACTCTGTGGATTCTCACGGAGTCACAGCCAGGATGCAGATGTGGGACTCAAAGGGTCTATTTCTCAGACAGCAATATCACACCAGGGAGAACAACAGTCCGGAACAGTAGATGAGCATATATTCTCTGGAGCTGCTCATTTCTTATGGGTATGTCGTACAAGTACTATAATAACCAACTCTGACCCAAAATACGTCTCAGGCCTGGGGCCATTATGACCTAAGCCTGGATGTTGGAGATAGACTTGAATCATGAACATGAAAGGCAATGGTTTAGCTTGTTTTTGGCTGGGCTGGATTCAGCAGCATTATCATATGTTTTTGTTTTGTATTTTGTTTTTGTTTTGTATATATGATTAACAAGTACAGAACCCACTCTATCAACAGATAGATGAGTTACTGCAAACTAAAAGAAATTCAACGAAAATGTATGCATGCTGCAATTATGATAATGCTACATCAAATGAGTAAATGCAAAACAGTGGGTGTAAACATAAGCACAGGAAAAGGTCCCAGCCCTTCCCTTGGGTAGGAAGGATGCTCACGCTTTCGTGATGCCATCTGGTGGGGAGGAAAAAGGCCGGAAGCAGTTGGTCACAAAAATGGATGACTGTCCCACCAACAAATACCACCAGGAGATTTCCCAGGAATCCGAAGTGTCACTGTTCAGGCGCCTATGTGGCTCAGTTGGTTGAGCCTCTGGCTTCGGCTCAGGTCATGATCTCAAGGTTTGTGGGTTCTAGCCCTGCATTGGGCTCTGTGCTGACAGCTCAGAGCCTGCAGCCTGCTTCAGATTCTGTGTCTCCCTTTCTCTCTGCCCCCTTCCCCGTTCACTGTCTCTATCTCTCAAAAATAAATAAACATTAAAAAAATTTTTTTAGAAAGTACCACTGCTCTTAAGATTTCACAAACCATTATGGGGCAACTGAAAAACAATTAGTGAAAACATCAATATTTTTATGTTGGCCCTTTATTCTCTTTCTATCCCCACCCAAGTCAACTTTCCATTACTAAAAAAAAGTCTCTTGTTAGTCATGCCCATTACTGAAAAACTGCCAAATAAAGAAAAAATGCAACCAATGGATAGAAATGATGGGTGTATTTGGTAACGAATGCACCACAAAATCACAGAAATTGTACTATTAATAATGGCACGAAGAAGACTTGCCCCCTACGGAACATGAAGAATGGCTCATTGATCTAATTATCTGGATATGTTCCCTTCTTTCCCCATTAAACTGCAACCTATTTGAAATCAGAGAAAGACCTCCTGTATTTCTGAATGTCAGTCAATGCCTTACGCACGGTAGGCCCTACGAATAAGCTCATGTAGGAGCATGAAGTTTGACCCCTGACATCTTTTCTCATGGTCCAGAATGGACACTTTGATTCATTAGTTGTTTTGTTTTGTTTTTTTTTATTACTAGGAACAAAGAAACTACAGCGGCAAATAAACAACAAAACCACAATCATCGGTACACAAATACTGTCATTATCTTGCAAGCGTTTCGACCTAGTTACGTATCATTAACTTCCATCCACCAAATTCCAAGCGGATTCTGGAGCAGGGAAACTTCTATCACACAGTAAGGCAACAAGAAGAAATTGAGATAAGAAATGTAGAAAGAGTAAAAAGGTCAAAGCTAATGGTGTCTGGAAAAAAGAAAAGTTATATTTTACGGAAATAGGTATACGAATAAATGGAAAACAGTAACGAGAGAATGTATGGAATGTGGAGCTCATTAGCAAGCATCCATCTGTTACTCATGTTTTAATATCTTCTGTATCACCCTACAGCACCACACATGCAATTAAGAAGAAATTGCGGTTTTTTTAATAAGTTATTGTCAACAAGCCGACCACACAGAGCCAGTTGCAAATCACTAAGTTAATTTAGCACCAGTTTATAAAGTTTTGATTAATCCTCAACTCATTTTGTGTTATTAACAATACATTATTAAATGCGACACATGGTTCAGGCTCGATCATTTGTAAATTCCCCACACATTGATCATGACAGTGGGGCGGACGCCATCCCCATGAGGCTTCCGAAGCGAATTCTTTCCAAATGATAAGGCAACTTCTGCTCCTAAGACACATGTGAAGTGCCTTCTGGAAAAACACCAACTATCCCAAAGGTTTAATCACGGTAGCTCTTAATATACGCATCTCTCATCACTGTGCGCCTCGTTACACAACCAAAAATACTCATTTTCTCTCGGCTGATCCAGGCATCACCACTCTACCACCAGCGACTACCCTGAGCTAATCCAGGCCAAGCCAGCACAGTGCCCCACACATATGTGCCCTGAGTAGAGGGCGCTAGACAAACTCCAAGACCCCCAGTTGAATTTCGTATCAGGTAAACAATGAACAATGTCTTAGCATAACTATATCCCTGCAACATTTGGGACGTACTTATACTAAAGTATTTGCTCTCTCTGGCAACCCTATGCACAGAGCTTTGGGCTGTGGCTGGGGCCTGGCTCTACCCACACTGCATTCATTTCAGAAAAGGAAAATGTTTGTGGTCTAGGGTCAAGTACACTTTCTCCCATCCCTTCTAAGCTGGATCTTTACTCCATAAGAATCTTTCATCAATGTCTTCAGAAGCTAAATTGTTCATTAGACATCACACCAAATCCCTAGTAAGAGAATTGCCTATCCTTACCTTCATGAAAAAAACCCCAGACACTGTTCTAATGGCCACTGTGTGAAGCTAGAATTTCTTACACTGATTTTCTTGAGATTTATGATGATATAATACAGAGTACGGAAAAAATTAATTAGCAACCTTCTATATAAGACAGGGTTTTTCCAATTAAAACACGTTTGATTCACAAAATATATTAGCAGCTTCATATAACTGTTGAAATGTTTGCTAACACAACTTAAGCTCTAACCTTTTATTAGAATTTTAATAACATACCCTAGAAAAATAAAATCCAGGGGCGCCTGGGTGGCTCAGTCGGTTAAGCGTCTGACTTTGGCTCAGGTCATGATCTTGCGGTTTGTGAGTTTGAGCTCTGCTTCTGGCTCTGCTCTGACAGCTCACAGCCTGGAACCAGCTTCCGATTCTGTGTCTCCCTCTCTCTCTCTCTCTGCCCCTCCCCCACTCACACTCTGTCTTTCTCTTTCCCTCTCAAAAATAAATACACATTAAAAAAAGAAAGAGAAAGAAAGTCCATGGATATTCACATTTTAAAATGTAGGAGGCTGAGATAAGAGAACTTAAATTTCTGATAAGTTATCTTTTACTCTAAAGATAAATATGGAAATACGCATATGTGTGTCTGAATGAGAAAGTGTGTGTATATAAAATACTCTATTATAAAGTATATATACCCAGACACAGACACACACTCTTCTGGGTGCTTCTCTATGTGCAGGATAAGAAAAGAAATACTAAGTGGGCAAAGGAAAGCATCCAAAAGCCAAACCGGGAATCGGGAGAGTTTGCCAACAGGAATAGACACACACTGAGGCTGCCTCCCTCTTCCTGCTGGGACACAGGCGCTCAGCTGCAGGAGAGGGGACACGGGAGCGGGCTTCCTGCACCCTTCAGAGGCCAAGCAGGCATAAAGACAAAAGCCACACACCGAAGATGGCTGAGAGAACGCGAGAAGGAGCCTGGGTCCCAACAGTGGCCCAAGGGCACCCCACCAGCCCTGGGCACACAGCATGCTACATGACAATAACACAGATCTTACTTGGCTGATCTGCCATGAGTTGAGATTTCCAGTAGATGCAACTAAACATTTTCCAAACTGTTGCAAAAGGAAAACCTAAAGCTTTCTGTTAATCCACTGATAGAAAGCGTAACGTGCACAATTTTTGGACTATTCAACCAGAATTACTAAACATGTAATGGAATTCAAGTACCTGCATTTTTTTTCAGGGCATCGGAACAGTACTTAAAATATCCCAAGCCACTACAGAAACCAAAGTAGACACATATCTAATCATGAGGCCTCTGAGTCAACTCTCACTCTCTGGCCCTAAATACCTTTTTTACATAAAATGACAATATTGTGGAAGCAATCTGAAGGGTCTGCGTTTAGGACTGAAGAAAAGGAATACCCCCCCCCCCGCCCCCCTGCACGCCACATGGACCATTTTCCCTGGAGAATAGAGTTACTGCTCGGTAGCAGCAGATATGATACGGGACAGGAACCATGTGCACGCACATTTAGCATCTGATAAATAAAAGCAGAAGCAACCGCCTATGTGCAGCATAGACCAAGTTGTCCTTCTATTTGAGAATCATCCCCATTGAAATATGTGCACGTCAGAAGAACCATTTGGCCCAAGGTAAGAATGCCTGGCTGTGCCAGCCGCGTTCCCGAGCGCACGGGATCTGAAGTTACAGAGACACACACAGCGTGGTGAGCCTGCCAGGGCTGACAGCATCCCAGGAAAACCTCATGCCAGAAATAGCAGGGAGCCGGCCTGGCCTCCCTCACGGCCGTGAGTCCCTTTAAACACACTGCCTCCTGGGCTTACAGAGTTTCCACGGCTTCCTCGAGGGTCAGCCGGCCTGCTCCTGCAAACACGTGCTGGGCTTGGCACTTGGCGCCCTCCCAGTGAAACCGGAGCGCGCGGCCCTGGTGGGGGGCCCTGCCCCGCAGCCCTCAACTGCAAAGTCATGTCTTTGAAATCGACCAGAGACCAGCGGCCGGAGGACACAGAGGCCACTCTATCATGAAATGCCCCTCCCAAAGGGTGCAAACTGGGGGCAGACAGGAGGAAGAAGAAGGGGAGAGGAAAGAAGCAAAGATGAGAGGGGGTAGGAAAGGAGAGGTGTCAGGGACCAGCAGATCTCGCTCAGGTCTTTGATTCCCCTCATGGTTTTCCGAAGGGACACTAGAACACTAAACCCCAACTCTATTCTCCAGGGCAGCCAAGTTTTCCTCCAGAGAAGGCATTTTTCTTGATCACTCTGCACTGTGCTTTGCATATGGTACGTTCCCCAAATAGCGATGACACAGGAGATACGTGAGTCACCGGGATAGAGCTGTCAGTGAAAGGAAATAGCACATGTGGCCTTTCCAGTATTTATGAATCACTTTTTTTCAATGTTTATTTGTCTTAGGGAGAGAGAGAGAACAGAAGCCAGGAAGGGGCAGAGACAGAGGGAGAGAGAATCCCAAGCAGGCTCTGCAATGCCAGTGCAGAGCCCAACATGGGGCTTGAACTCACAAACCATGAGATCATGACCTGAGCCGAAATCAAGAGTCAGGGAACCGACTGAGCCACCGGGGCGCCCCCCCACCCCACCTTCCCAGTAGTTAAAGAAACACAGAAGGTGAGCAAGAGAGAGAGAATTCAAAGCATTTTGAATGTTCTCACCCATTTGTAGGACTCACTGTGGGCAAGAGGGACACTCCCGGTCTCCACACCTCACAAAGAAGAGACTTTCCTGACACGGTGGCTGGTGCCCATCTGCGGGAGAGCAGCCCTCCCCGACAGGCACCCCGAGATGGAGCTGGGGCAGAAGGGAGGGCTCCACACAGTAGGGAACACGGAAGGAGCCAGGTGCCCAGACACAGGTTATTCTTGGACGCTCACAGCACTCTGTTCTGCTCCTGAGAGCTGGTGTCCTCAGAGACTAGGTATTCCCAGGCAAAGCTCCCAGCAGGTGGATTGCAGAGCAAACACAGGAGCCAGGCACCCCAACACCGATGTTCCCTCTACTACCATATGCCTCTCAGCAGATTCCTCCACATCCCGGGGCTAACCTTGAATGCTGGGACATTCACACGAGGCCATCTCCATGCTTTTTAAGTATCATCCTAAAACTGTGTATATTTAAAACATATAATAACCAAACACATCCAACACTGGACACCAAGTAATGGATGAAAGTAAGCACAAGGGTCCCACTCTTAAAAAATGACATCATTCTTGCCTCAAGATAGAAAAGTTCCTTGCCCGGACACCAGGGGTATTGTGAAACTGCTTGTTGTGGTACGACACAGATTAATTTCAAGTCACAGGTTTCTTCAAACCCCAACACTTGGCACCATTTAAGACAGCAGGTGTCCAGAGTTCCACCATGCATGGAGAAAGTGCCCAATCAATGACAGCTCATGCTAACTAGTAAGGATATTAAGTGGGTACACATTATAAGTTGCAATCTTCCCCATGTTAATGTTATTAAACCACACACACACACACACACACACACACACACACACACACACGCTTGTTTTTCACAAATATACAGTTTCCACAAAAGGTGTTCATTTTAAAAAACACCATACCCAACTGAGATATGCTGGAGCCTCTACTGTTTCCCAGAAACTTCTGCCAGCTCCAGAGATGTAATTCTCATGGAGGATGGATGCAGGAGAGGAAACAGAGAATAAACCAATAAATACACAGATACCTAATGTAACAGTGGGTGGTAACAAGCAGGAAGAACAGAGGACAGTGAGGAGACAGAGTGACCTCAAACAGAGCAGTCAGCAGAATGTTCCTGAGCTGGTGATGTTGGGGCAGAACCTTCCTGAAGGGAAGGCAAAAGCCATGGGCATCACCTGGCAGTTGAAGGAAGAGCATGTTGTCAAGCATGGCTGGAGGATGAAGCAAGGGAGAAAGTGGTCAATGAGGACAAAGAGGACCAAGGGCCAAGCCAGGTGACACTCTGTCATTGGTGGGTCCTGAGCAGAGACGCCATATTGCTACTGATACCATCAGTGGATCACATTAAAGTGTCAACTGAATGATGAGGGGCATTTTGTTGGATTTTTTTTTTTATCCTATCTTCAGTTTTCAACCTATGACCTCCTCCAAAGACTTAGGACTTTCCTCCCTGTGTTCCTAACCCCCTATGCCTGGTGTAACAGCCTGATGCCCAAAAATCTTCAGCATTCCTATACCCATATTATCGATGGAAGTCAAAATCCATCACCTGGTAATTTCTCCTGAACAAAAAACTGCAACAAAGTTCATAAGGCTGAAAAACTAAAAGCCTGAGTTAGCTTCACTGTTCCTCTTCTATTTGCGCAGAAAAATACAACAGCTTGGGGAGTGGGGAAGTGTTCTGGAAACATCTAATATCACTACAATAATGACTAAACAGCTCACATGGCAGGCAGACAAAGGATGGGATGCCCACCTCCCTCTTCCTCTCCCAGGTCCAGCTCTCATTTTATGAGTTCCCAAAGGACCAAATCATCTCGCTTTCAACAGAGAGCTCATTGGCTGTGGCTCACCCAATGAAGAAATCAATGTGGTGCAGGGGTGTTTTAATTATACTCCACATTTCTGTGACTCAAACTTTCAAATTACAACCTCACTCCATCAGTCATTTTCACTAATTACCAGGGGCAGAGCCCAGATACAGCCTCACTGTTTGGGGGAACAGGAAATAGTCTGCCAGATGGATCCCTGCCTCATTTCCCCCTTGGGGAGAGGCATCAGGTTGTCAGAACTCTTTCTGATTACGCAGTGAGGCTGTTAAACCTCCTCCAGTCCACCGACTTCCCCGAAGCCCTTGGAGGAGAGTTACTTAATCGCCGTCTTCAGGAAGGCAGAGCAGCCATCATGCCGGTGCCCACACACACAAAGAGCCCCAGCACCTTGAGCCTGAGGACCCCAGAGAGGGAGAGTCTTGGCATATGGCACCCAAAATACCTCTGCAGCAGACTTTCCCGACAGGAAGACCAGATTCCTAAAGCTAAGACAGCGGTCTATTTTCTAATCGCCGCAAGGAGATACAGCGCAAGCTCATGGATGGTTAGCGTGGTTTTTCTTCCACGCTGTCTTTGACTTCCTACTTTATAATCTCAGTGATCAATGATAAGGAGAGTCTCAAAGTGAGCAGTCAGAAATTTGTCCTGGTAGATTAACTGTCACCCCAGCAGCTATTCTCTACATTCCTCAAGGACAGAGCCAGATGAAACATGCCAAAAATAACACCAAAAAGTATAAGTAGGTATCAAGAGAAATGGGACCGTGGACAAGGGAAGGGGCTCTCAACCTCATGAGAAAATTTCGATTAAATTAACACATCTAACCAGAATAATTTACATGATGGCTACAGACAGAGGAAAGAATAGAAGGGACCAGATAATTCAGGCTTTTCCTTTTAGAATCATTTGAAGATGGAACTAGCACTAGACAGGGTCAATTTAGTTGTAAAAATTTAATTTTCTATTAGCCGTAATGAGGAGACTCTTTTAGCAGACCACACGAATTGTTCTAACTTTAAACCACTGGTTAGAAGGTGCACAAATTATCTGACTTCTCGGTTTGTTAGTGTCTACATTTAACTGCTATAAAATGTATTAATACATAAAGTTCTAACAGTTTTTTTTTTTTTTTTTAAGCGAAACATCCATATGAAGGGTCTCCTTTTGAAAACTTCGGTTTGGGCCGCAAGTAACTATCATGGGACATTTTACATGCCCCAATTTTTGGAGAGACCACTGTCAAGAGTCCCATTTAAGGAAGGGCCGGATTTAATGTACAACAAAGTGTACCCTCATGGGGCAGGGTTGAAAGTAAAGGCCCTGCCTCTCTTGCAGCATCAAAATAAGGGATGAGAGGCTGACAGGGGTGGGAAATCTCTGGGCGTGTTTGTTGTGCCCCTACTGATGGGGGCCAAATACGGCAAGCAGCCAGGCTGAGAAGGGGATGAGATCCGTTAAAGCAAAGGCTTTACAAGCCAAAGCCTATGGCAAGCTTCAGAACAGCAGGTCCCAGGTATGAGATCCTAGAACATAATCAGCCTCAATATCCATGAGTGCGCCATCACAATGAAGTCATGCCCCCCATTCCACACGCTGTCCCAGGACCATCGTGGTTCCTACAGAAAGCCCCTCTCTGTGACTACACTGAAGCATGGGCTTGTGCCAAGAGATCGTTTAAAATTAAATAATTACTGGGTATTTGCTAAAAGCTGATCTTACTTTGAGTTTGCTACCACTGATAACGAAATGGGTGTCAATTCCTCACGGAACGATCAATGCCTATTCCTGTTAGAAACGGGATGAAGTTAGTGAGGTAGCATAGGTGCTACTTTACTAGAAATAAAATAATTGTAATGGCTTATGTGGGCACGTTCCACCACAATTAGCTCTAATTATGTTTTATCGCTGTAATAAAAGAGCACGTGCTCTCTTTGATCAGCGAGCAATGGCGCCTTCACCATTGCCCTGGAGTCACGGCTTTATATCTCCATTATCTTCGAGTCACTTTCAAGTCAAAGCCACCCCAGAATACTTGGTGCAGATTTACATGTAAACTAGTTCTAGAGAAAGAGCGCAAGCAGTCTTAGAAAGCAATGCCATCTGGCGCAGTATGACTTCTCGTTAACAGTTTATCTGAATGCCATCATCTTGTGTTGCCTACACGTGCCTTATTCACCTTCTTCAGGAACACATCCGCTCTCTTGTGAGACGTGCTTTCCCGTGACTTCTACACAATACGGCTACAGATGCTTATTACTTTTTGCAGGATGCACTCCTGAGGTCTTTCCTCGTTTCTTGGCTTCCATATTTGATGCAATGCATGAAAATACTAAGTTCTCAGTAGGTCTGAGACAGAAGGAAACTGACCCCGGTAACCGCCAGATGGTGACCCCGGCAGGATTCGGGTTCTATCCTAGATGTGCCCACCATGGAAAGTTGTTCTTGCAGCACAAAGGGAAACGTTAGAAAGGCAATGTGGAGAAGCACTTCCAGAACAGGAGTATAAAGCCACGGGAACAAACGTGGAGAGATGAGCCACTGGGAGTGGGTCAAGTCTTAAAATCCAAAGATTGAAATTCAACCCCCTACCCCCAACACCGGCAACCATGAATCCCCCCTTCTCTAGTTTCTCACCTGGAACGGAGCATCACTTCTTCTAAAGATGAACAAAGAAACCAGTGTCATATCCCTCTTCATCATGAAGCCCCCTCCTTTTGCCACATCCACCAGTCACCACATCCTGTACACTGAGCCTCCTAAATTGCTGTTAAATGGACCTGCTTCCCTCTCTGCTGCCTCTACTAAAAGCCGCCATTGTATCAGGCTTGGATTTTTGAAGAGGTTCCCAAACTGGTCTGTCTGCATTCAATCTTGCCTTCCTCCAATCTACTCTCCAGGCTGCAAAAAGGGGTTTGTAAAACTCCCACAGATGCATGGGGCCTACACTAGCTAGAAAGAGAGTATCGAGTTCTTCACTGCCCCAAGCCTTCTTCCACCCTGGCCTTCCAACACACAGCTCTCTCCACTTGGAACATCCTCTCCCACCACCTCACCCAGGCCATCGCCTTCCCCAGGTGTGCATATAACAGCCTTCCTCTGTAAGGCCTTTCCTGAATGCCCCCGATTACCACCTCCCCTAGCTATATAGCCTGGAACCTTCTGGACTTTTTGTAGCCTCTTCCACTTCACCGAAGCCACTTTTATGACTTCCCATCTCCGCTGGCACAACGGAAGCTCAGTGAGATTCTATAGCTGTGTCACCATGTTCTTGGTACATATTACAGAGTAAGAACTTAAGGATATGTGACAAATGGAAAGTGAATTACAATGAAGAACCAAGGTTCAAGATACAGTCTCACTGGCAACCCTAGAGGATGCCCATAACTCTGGGGGGACCAACAGTGAACAGAATGGCAATGAAATCGGTGCCTCAAAAAGAAAAGGGAAGCCTAGTAATCTGCAACCATGTATCAATTCTGGCCAAGCAGAGGGTATCAGGTAGGTTCAAGGAGAGGCCCACTGTCACTCTCCAGAGGTGCAAAAGCAGGTGACCATGTAACCGAGGACATGAGAAATCGGATGGGACTTGAGAAGTCCACTTTTAGATCTCTTCCATGATCCACTAACATCCATTGCCTAGTGCTTAGTAGGCATTCAACAGACAATTGTTGAATGAATGACTATTGGTTCTAGAGCCCTAGGATCCCTGCAGCTCCACAAAGTCAGTCCATTCACTTGGGCCCAAGGCCTTCTGATTCTAATATTCTATATTCTGCAAGAAGTCTCTGAATTTCACCTTAACACTTAGTTTCTGGGTAAGAGTAAAAGCAAATCACCAAACTATAAAAGACTCTCTTAAGGACTGAGAACAAACTAAGGGTACATGGGGGTGGGGAAGAGGGGAAAGTGAGTGATGGGCAGGAAAGAGGGCACTTGTTGGGATGAGCACTGGGTGTTGTATGGAAACCAATTTGACAACAAATTATATTTAAATAAATAAATAAATAAATAAATAAGGAAAACAGACTATAAGCAAATCAGCAGATCTCCCTAGATGGTTTCTTTCCACGTGATTCATTTCTTCATTCATTTAAGAAATGAATACACTATTACATAAGACAAGGTGCTTCCCATCATGGACCTCAGTGGAGAAGACAAAAAACAAATACCATGTAAACTAGAAAGAATATGATTTCAAATAGTGATAGGAGGGAGGAAAGAACAAAAGGGAGAGTTAGAAACAGCAGATTTCTCACTGGCATGGCAATGGGATCTTTACAATAGGACATCCAGGAAAAGACTCTCTGGGGAGGCAACAACCACAGGACCAGGATGATTAAGAAGAAAATTAATTCCATGGAATCTGGAAAGAACTTTAAAAGAAGCCTTTCGAGTAGACTCCATACCATTTTACCCTCTTGGCCTCCGGCACAATGCCCAGCCCAAAACTCGCATTCATTCACTCATTCGATCTTCCATTCATTTACTGTCTCATTCATTCCTTCCACAAAGGGTCATTGAGGATTTACAGGATGCCAAGCACTGTAGCTGAGGATAATAACATAATAAATGTCTGTTGCTTGATTTGGAAGCATTATGTGAACTTGAACACTTAAGTTCCCCAATATTGGACAGATTTTGCCCTACGAAATGGTGATTGCACGATTCATACATGGTGTTTTAATTCTGGATCGGTAAGCACAAACTATTGGGAGATAAATACCATGCTCTAGAAACTTGCTTTTTCAAGCCCTCTGCAACTGCTCATTTACACATGGTTACAAGATACTAGTATTTTCAGCTGCAAAGGGGTCTCATTTCTGGGTTATGGGCTGTTTTTAAGGAAATCTTTGTTATCCTTGCTCCATTGCAGCTAATGGTTGAATTAAATAAAATTGCACGTTCTTAAATGAATACTTCAGACCCTTCTTCCAACTTAATGCGAAATGTACAATATTTTACAGGTGTTGGTATACATTAGAAGCCCTTCCAAGTTAGAATTATCTTTCCAATCCCTCAGGAGACAAATGCTGTAAAACAGAATTTCAGGTATCGGTTCAAGGAACCCAGTTATCCAAGCCTGAAACGTATTTCTGGTGGCAATAATTACACACAAACACACAAAACTGCCAAGTAAACGGAATCGTAACCCATTCGGCCTACATGCCAATTCCAGCAAACAGACGATCAGAAGTTTTTGTAGTCTTTAACCAATCAAACATCAGTCCACGCTCTGTAGCCATGAGTATCACATACTATCTTTCCTCATATCAATATTAAAATCTGGAAATATTCTGAGTTCTCTCAGTAGCCATTGGTGCCTCTTCAATTCATGAATTCATCCAAGCCTTTATGGAATTCATGTACAGGAAATAATTATAATAGATTCCTTGACCCTTGGGGTGATGAACGTTATAGTTGTATTTCCCACTGTGCAACACATTCCTACGGATGGTCGAAAGTGTGTCACATTCGAGAGACTTCTGGTGTGGTAATAATGATTCACTCCTCTATGCCTCCATTACTCATTGTGATATATAACTGGAATAGGTCTTGTTTTGTTCTGCTCACACTAAATCAAGGAGATACCTTCTTTGAACAACAGAACTAACTTTTTTATCTGGCAGATTCAGGGACCAATGTCAAGGGTGAAAACTATCTGACCCTGCAATGACTTGTGCAATATCATTTCTCCCTCTTCAGAATCTAAGGGAAATTAGCTTTGATGCACTGGAGACAACAGCCTGATGAAAGAACCGGGAAAGACCTAGCTTGGTAACCTGAAAATACTCTAGTCCTGTACCTGTGTCCCAAACCTAATCTAAAGACCAAGCTAAATCATCCTGCCAAGAACCAGGATCCACCAATTTGGGGGGACAAATATGACGAACAACAGTATGCAGCACAAACGCAAACAATACCATCCTGTGTCACAATGTGGTTTCTCTTCCCATTTGCTCTTTTTTGCACAGACACCTTGTTCTCTCTTAGGCAGAGATGAAAGTTGGAAGAATCTGGAAACACGCTTCGTCGTATGGAGATGGATGAAGGCTAAGGGATATTCCTCAGTCTTAGATCTCTGGCATCAGAATCGGGGGAAGTCACAACTGTGGTTCCTAGAAGAAAAAAGGAGCTGAAACAGCCCCCATCCGTCTCCCTAGTTTCACAGCTCAAGAGCAGAACCGATTCTTGTCAACACCACCCAAGAAATAAACAAGTGTGGGAAAAGTTTACTTTTATCTGACTTCAGCAAGATCAAAACACCTTCCTAATTACGCATTTCTTTTTCTATAAAATGATGCTTTAGGAACCGTTTCCGCACACCAAGTCTTTAAATCCTCCAAAGAATCCTGAGTGGAAGAAAGCAGACATTGCTACTTTGCGAATGAAGAAACGCAAGCTCAGTGCATCGAGGGGACTCGTCTCAAGTCATGCTGGTAGGAAGTGATGAATCCTGATGAACCCAAAAGTAGAAAGCCTGGTCTTCTAATTCATAATCCAATGCTGCTTTTCTTTCTTTCTTTCTTTTTTCCTTTTTTTTTTTTTCTTATTAGGCGTTCATAGTAACTGAGCAGTCTCCACGCACACACACAGAATGGATTTGAAAGTCAACAACATTCACGTTCAGTCCTGCTGCACTGGGTACAGTGTTCTGGAAAGACTTCAAGAAGAGCCTGGTCCCATGCCAGCAGGAGCAGTGTGATGCATTCTGCTTCTCCTTTTAAGGCAGGTGCAAATTGAAGGAAGCCTTAGACACCATCTCTGTCCGTTCCACTCAAACCAAATCCTCTCACTGAAAGCACCAATTTGGTGTAGCTACAGATTATTTTAATCTATTTTTGCAAGTCATATAAACCAAACCTGAACAAATATGTTCCCCTGCATGCTCTTCCTGAATTTCAGTCAAAGTTTTTCAGTAATTAAACATTTTTCCTAGAGTGTTGTGAATCAAATAGTGTTCTATGCCAACGCAAGAAAAGCATTAACGAAAACAAAGAATAAAATGAAGCCAAGTTCAAGTAGTAAAAATGTTCTTATTTCATCAAAATGAGATGCAAAAGAAAAATATGCAAAATTAGGATTAAAGGGAGTCCGATGTTGTCAATGTGACAATGTGACGTCTCCCACTAAAATCTTTTCGGAAAATAAATCTCTCATCTTGAGAACTTGGAAGGAAGGAAGGAAGGAAGGAAGGAAGGAAGGAAGGAAGGAAGGGAAGGAAGGAAAGAAGAAGAAGAAGAAGAAGAAGGGGGAGGAGGAGGAGGGGGAGGAGAAGAGTGAGGAAGGAAGGGGAAAAGGAAGGAAGGAAGGAAGGAAGGAAATGAAAGAAGAAGAAGGAGGAGGAGGAGGAGGAGGAGGAGGGGGAGGAGGAGGAGGAGAAGAGTGAGGAAGGAAGGGGAAAAGGAAGGAAGGAAATGAAAGAAGAAGAAGGAGGAGGAGGGGAAAAGGGAGGAAGGGGGAAAGGAGGGAAGGAATGAAGGAAGGAAAAGAAAGAAAGAAAAAGAGAAAGAGAGAAAAAGAACAAGAAAAGGAAAAAATCACAGTCCCCTGGGTTAAAGGTGTGTTTTAGTAAACTTAAGGACTTTAATACACTCTTAACAATATTATTAAGCTAGAGAACTTGACTATCTTTACAGTAAAAAATAAATAAATAAGCCAGAGAGAATTTTAGCACTCCATTTCATCCAAGAAGTTGTCAAGTCCTCGACATTCCATCAAATTTCTTTAAAAATAAACTGTTTCCCCCCTAAGATATCTTAATCAAGTCAAATCAAAACCACGCACATCCTATAGAGTCGTCTTGCAGAAAACGCTAGCCACCGAGAACACCTGCCTGTGTCTGGAAGGAAGAGAGGGAGCCGAGGACGGAAAGGCTGGGAAGGACATCACGCCCTCGGCGAAACTTACGACGTACAGCGAAGCGGCTATCCTCGCACAAAGCAGACGGCAGTGCACACAGCGGGGTCACAAAATGCCGAGACAGTAAAGAATCACCAGATCCGTGCATTCCCACAGCTTTTCTAAACAATCTATCCTCCAGGGCCAACCTCTAAATTTTTCGCATCTTAATTCTGCCTTTATTGAATCCACTAAAGCTACTCCGGTTCCATGTAAGCCTATCATACTTTTGCATATTAACTTCACTCGCAAAACCCACAGGCACTTAGGCCGAAACTCACTAGTTGCCGAGTGGCACGTCCATGTCCTATAGAACAAATTCCTGCTGTAACAAACGACCAGAAACTCGGTGGCTTAAAACAACTCAGACTTCTTCCCTCGCACTTCTGGAGGTCAGAAATCTGGAAAGGGTTTCTCTGCCGTGACCCCGAGACCTTCACAGGGCCGCGCTCCTTCTGAAGGTTCTAGAAGAGAATCTTTTTCCTTGCCTCTCCGGCTTCCACAGCTGTGCTCTCGCGTCTTCCAGGCCAGCAGAACAGCATCTTCAAATCTCTCTGCCTCACCTCTCCTTCTCCTCTCTGTCGGTAGCAACTTTCACAGCCTCCCTCTTATCATTTCTAAGGCCTCTTGTGATTGCAGCCAGAAGCCACGTGGGCAATCCAGGACAAACTCCCGTCTCAAGACTCTTCACTTCATCACATCCGCAGAGTACCATGCACGGGTTCCAGGGACTAGGACAGGACGGCTTTGAGGGCCACCATTCTGCCCACACAGCAGTGGATGTTTACTGGGCGACACCTATCACTCCAAACTACTCCTGGATCACCTTCACAAACGGATGTGTGCTTTCTAAGAATCCTTCATAACTAACAATCGGCTTCTTGAAGTCTCTGGTTAGTTTCAACTCCACTCAAACTTAAACCTTTCCCCTGTGTATTATGAAACGCTTGGAGAAAAGTTACAGGATGGGATCCCATGATCCCTTCATTCTTGCAACAGAGATGTTAAAAAGTTTAAAATCAGATTCCTCAAGATGTTTCTCTCTCCCAGTCTCCATTTCATATTCGGGTAACAGCAGCCAAAACCCTACAAGAAATTGGTCATATTAAGTAATTTCTATACATCCACTTTAGAAAAATAAAAGTTTACTAATTTAACATTAGCCTGTGCTGTCGAGTAACTGATTAACCCACTGCCCAAAGACATTACAGGCACGGGATGTAAGAGTTAAACATAATCATCTGAACGTGATCATGGGGTATCTGGGGTATAAAATAAGCCACTGGACATTTGAGCTCAGACCCTGGCTATCTTCCAGGTACTGCTGAGCTGATTAACATACTTCTAATTAATAGGTCAGCAAAAACAAATTTTCCCAGTTTTAAGTTATTTCAGCAAAGGTCACACCCTGGGAAGACACAGAAGGTCTGGAGCCGGTCCCCCACAGCTCAGGCTGATGGCTGAGCCTGTCCCACCCCCCAGCTCCTGAGGATTGTCTGAAGGCCTGTGCCCACCACGCAGACTCTGTCCTCTTTCTCCACCCACCACCCCCCACGACGCCCTTCTAGTTGAATTTATTCTGTTATCACAAATGCCCCTGCCCCTCCGATTGCTCTGACTGTCCTCGGTGACATGCTGTCCTGTAGCTGTGGTCCTCAGTTGTTTCTGGAATAAGCACTTCAGCTTTTCAACTCTGTTGAAAAGAGGCCAGAGGCCAGAAGATACACATTCTTCTACTCACAGCACCCATCGTTTCCTGCAGTTCTTGGAACAAAGGTGTCAGAGACAGAATCCAACTCAAGCTTCCGGCTCTTACCTGGATATCGAGTTATCAAATAATTGCCATTAGGTTAGGGGACAACTAACTGAAAGTATAAACAAAGTATACAGGGGCGCCTGGGTGGTTCAGTTGGTTAAGTGTCCAACTTCGGCTCAGGTCATGATCTCACGGTTCCCGAGTCTGAGCTCCGCATCAGGCTCTCTGGTGTCAGCACGGAGCACAGAGCCTGCTTCGGATCCTCTGTCCCCCTCTCTTTCGGTCCCTCCCCCGCTCTTGCTCTCTCAAAAATAAATAAACATTTAAAAATAAATAAATGAAGTATACGTTACAGTGATCAGAATAGAATTCCTTGCCAGCTGGCTGTATACGTAGGGACCCAGCCAGAGGGATGACGGCCACAAGGCTGCCAGCTGCCCATCCTTCTCCCGCACACCCCACAAAACGGCCTCTTTCCTTCCTGCCCCCAACTTCCAAAGGATGGGCACCCGAAACTTAATGTTATCAGGAGATGTGCATCACGCATCATACACAGGAGGATACAATTTCAAAACCCACGAGTCCATCATGCAACTGAGCAGAAACTTCTTTAAAAGTCGACATAGGGCAGCTTTCGTGAAAGTACGAGTGCATGCACGCTTTCCTTGAGGTCCTTAAGGTAAGTGTGAAAATTCGTGCCTGACACCGTTACAGCAACGGGAGGCCCAGCAGACAAGCTGGGAGGGCACGCGACGTTCCCAATTACTCCTAGATCATCTAGGAACAACACGCACAAAAGCGCTTTCAGCCGCCACCAAAATGGGCCAGACGGGTTTGATGACGGCCCTGGGCAGCCCAGGGGGCAGCACAGCTGACCAGAGAAGAACCCAGAAACAGTAGCTGTCAGGAAGGCGCTGCAGCTTTTCAGCTCAGATTCCTGAGCAGCAACCGATACGACAGACGCGGAAAAGAAAATACGTTAATGACCGTATGAAATCTGAAAATAAATTAATCACAGGAATGTCATTTCTTAGCCTGCCAAAAGAAAAGGCTGCTAAGAACCCAGCTGTGTCCCCTGGCACAGAGGCCCACAGTAAACCCCACTGTCCCCCCAGTGCCATCAGGGTGCCCCGCAGAACCGGTGACAGGGGTTCCGTTCTCTCATTAATTCACGTGCTCCTTTCTTAGCTGCAGTTATTTGAGATTTGTCAAGTCGTTATAAAAACAATCATTTTGTTCCCCTCAAACACAGGACTCATACATTCAGTTCGATTAACTGAACAAATCTACTAAACATCTACTCTGGGTAAAACCCCGTGCACAACTCTGCAGATGGATGGCTGGGCTTCAGCCCGGCCTTTGAGATGGTGCACACACATAAACACACACACACACACACACACACCACACCTCACGTACACTTACCAGACACACATACCACATATACATACATACGTAACCAAACGCTAATAGGAAAACGAATTCTGTGACATCTGTTGGTAAGTATCATGTTTTTTTCTAAATAAACAACAGCGAGATTCAGTGGAAACTTTGCCCAGCCTGCTTAACTAAATATCTGCGCGGGAGGAAAAAGGAAATTTCTCCAAGGTGTTGAATGGCTCTGGAGTTTTGTGCAGCATTTTCCTGGCCACTCAAAGTGGGGTCCCCAGACCCCTGCATCAGCATCATCTGGGAGCTCTTAAGAGATGCAGACTCTCAGGTGTTGCCCTCGACTCGTGGATCAGGATCCACATCTTTACAGAACCCTCGGGTGTTCTCATGGACCTTCAGGGAGGAGAAGCCGTGGGATAAAACCTGGAGTGCAACCGTGACCAAGAACAGTCACTTGTTGTGGTTCACTTTTTCAAACTATTGACGAAAATCAATTTCTACAGCAAATGAGGCTAGCCCACCAAGGACTGGGAATCCTTTGGCTAATAGAAGGGATATAATAGAGCCAATCGGTGAAATGGTCAGTTTTTGTGCATCGGTAAACCTCTCAAGTTTACAAAGCCTACTTTCCCAGGTCATTACAAAGAAAATAATGTCACAAAAGAGTCTAGGGGCTGCACCTTACCAATGAGCTGACTCCCTCCAATCTAGTGTCCTGTAACCATAGCAACTCAAATTTGCAGACTGAGCACACACACACGCGAAAAAGCAAGCAAACTAACACAAAGGAGTTTTTCCCCTTCTGGTCATGGTTTGTGGTAGCCACAGGTGAGCAAGGTCAAGAAAGGCAAGGATTTGCATCATCACAGAAAAAAGAAACATACGCAGTAACTGTGGAAACCAGACACAAACTTCAGAAATGACCTGCAATTGGCAAAGGCCAAACCACTCTGTTTCAGTCCCAGAAACATTTAACTATGGGCAAATTCCCCAAAATAGCTGAATTTGTGGAAGACGGTAACACAAATGTTTTACCCAAGCACCATCACACGTTGTGTGGTTTGCAGTGGAATGGTTAAATTACATGTTGTAACAACTGGGTTATTTACATGTGCTCAGTCTAGATTTTCATGTACTCTGAGGATATACTGGCCCTGACTTGAGTCAGCTAATTCCTTAGGTGAAAGGCACATTCCCCATCAATTCCTGAAGGTCAGCAGGATGGCATCTCACCAATTGTCAAGACTGAAGAAATTCAGGTAACTTCTCAAATATCCAGCTGACACCTAAGGAAGATGAAGGATTGCAACGATCCTGCCCATTTTATGTTTCCTAAGCCAGTCCTCTGTAGATTTCCTACCGAAAGATCAATATACATTTCCATGGTATTTACACAGAGAAAACAAAGCGGGAAAGCTTAAACCACTAACGACGTCCACCCAGGTCCACGGCCATAGATGGCCTCCTCCCTTGGATATTTCCATACAGTTTCCTGTTTATCCGTTGGTCGCGGTCTCTCTCGCTTTCAGATCAGATATTGCCTACTCTTTTTTCAGAACAGTTTACACACTGCCTGAAGTTTAACGGATGCCCAAAAGGAGAAAATGACCACTCTGCTAAAAAGAGAGAGAGAGAGAGAGAGAGAGAGAGAGAGATACTGAATCACAGCAGGAGGTAAAAACAATTTTAAATATGAGTCTCCATGATGTTTTTATAGACCAGAATGACATGTTTATCTTTCACCTACTTTTTTTCATTCCACACGAGAGTAGAAAATATTTTTTGAGCTTGATAAATGAAAGCTCATTTGGGGGCAGCTGCTACTTGAATTACTACTCTCAGGGTTAAATTAATAACTATGGCATATTATAAGCACATAAATATAAAGTTGAATTCCATTCTTCCTAGTGTATTTATGTGAGTTTTTGCCTCACTTTGTGTGTTGGTCCTGGGTTTCCCCCCTTTCTCTGTAAAACATGTCACCGCTAATTATCACCGTGTTATTAGGCACTGACAGAGTGTGCAAATAAAAGCTGACATTGTCTGCACAGCCGTTCCTGGCCGTGGCTTTTTGTAAAGCAACCGTCCGACTTTCAACTCAAACCTAAAACGAACGCCAAGATGTTTCAAAGTCAAATGTTTGCATTCTACTTTGAGCATCGCACGTTGTTGATGGGACTATCAACCAAAAAACTTGAAGTTTCAAGCTACTGTTTTACGTGGCATTAGGGAAGAATAACAGTCCTGAACTTCCCAGTGTTCGACTCTGGGTCTGCAAAGTGAGAAAAAGTTTCCCATCACCAAAACGCAAGAAGAGCCTGAGCTAGCGGCTTGACCAAGCCAGTGTCGTTTTAGTTTGGTGCTAATTCCCTGATTTGCTTTTTTATTTTCTCTAGCCACATAGTTAATGCTGAAACAAAGCCTTTTAGGGGTTTACCACTGAGCACTCTATGTCTTAGGAGAAGGAAAAAGTCTTTAGATACGTATCCAATGGCCATACATGCGCTGAAGGCAAGGACTAGCAAGCCGGAACTACAAACTACCACAAAACCCACACAATTAAGCTCTGCAACCATCAGGGGCTAAGACAGCGCAGACCACACTAAAACCGTACTAAGATCATAGTAAGAGCGCTAAGGCCACACACACGGAGACCGTGCGAAGCCTGCTAAGACAGCTAGGGTCATGCGAAGACCAGCACAGGCTGGTTTTTCAGGCCTACGAATCTGAAGGCGTTTCGGTGCCTTCTATCAGATCATCACTGCATTTTAATCCATCATTCATTACCTCGACTACGTGACACCTTTCCTTCTGCTTTAATGGTACGTTTCTGATGGATTCTGATGCGTTTCCCTGCTCGAAACCCGTTTTAACCCTCAGAGACAAGGTGCCTCTGCAAATACAGTCACAACGCATACAGGAACCGAGAGTTCAGACCTTTATAAAGGAAAGTGCTGGAGATAAATGGGGTGTCTGATAAACACCACGGCTGTAAAAACATAATCCCATGAGATGGGGCACCTGGGTGGCTCTGTCGGTTAAGCAGCCAACTTAGGCTCAGGTCATGATCTCGCAGTTCATGAGTTCGAGCCCCGCGTCGGGCTCTGTGCTGACAGCTCAGAGCCTGGAGCCTGTTTCAGATTCTGTGTCTCCCTCTCTCTGACCTTCCCCCGTTCATGCTCTGTCTCTCTCTGTCTCAAAAATAAATAAATGTAAAAAAAAAATTAAAATTAGAAATAAATAAATAAATAAAAACATAATCCCGTGAGAAAAGATGGCAGAAAAAAACCAAGTGCTATGGGTGCCCATGAATGGTCCCCCAGGAAGGCCCATCACCATGGCTTGGCACTGGTCTTCGTTCACCCCGAAATCGTAACCTCTGATGGTAGAGGACCATGGTCTAAATGCCGTGACTTTTCTTTCTGCAAATCATTCATTCATTTGCTTTCCATTCACTGCTTCCTGAGCACCTACTATGCGCCAGTCAGGTTTGAAAGGGCTGAGCATACAGGGGAGAAAGCAAGCTCCCTACCCTCTTGGGGCCCACCCTCCAGGGAAGGAGACAGCCAGCAAACCCACAAACCTATGCAGGATGCCCGTGTGGATGAGCCCAAGGGGACACCGCAGGGCAAAGGGCAGCACAAGTGGGGTGGGGATGAGGCAAAGCAGGCACTGAGGTGGCCTCTGGACGCAGGGGACTCTGGACCCAGCACAGGGGGAAGGAGAGCCAGAGGGGCTCGGGAAGGGGAGGGGAGGGGAGAGGAGAGAGAGAGGCCAGAGCAGGGCGGCGCCCACTTAGGACCTGTGGTGCCTCCAGTCTTTGGATTTACTGGTTATGCCACATTTACCCGACCTCGGCCAGGTGAATGAAGCCATTAAGTGGTGTTGATGGCAGGTCCCAACAAGGTGCCTTGGGAACGGCCCTTCACCTGTGGGCTTCCCCCCCAAACCCATAAACTACAGTCTAGTCAGGGGAAAGACACGAGACAAACCCAAACCGAGCGACATTCTGCCAGCTCCCTGACCAGCACTCAACTGTCAAGGACGCCAAAACCAAGGACAAGACCAAGGAAGTGCACAGCCACGAGGAACCCAAGACAAGACAACAAAATGTCACGGGAGGATTCTAGACGGAATCCTGGAACGGAGAAAGGACGTGGAAAAGGAGGAACCTGAGGAAACGCACATACAGTCCAGCCCCTGGTCGATAACAGAGCATCGATGCCGGCTTCTCACTGTGCCCCACGGACCACGCGGACGTAAGACATGAACAGGGCAGGAGCACACACAGCACACAGGGACCCTCTGCTGTGTCTCAGCAACTTTTCTGTAAATCTAACAGTATCCCAAGGTTTTTTTTTAATTTATTTTGTTTAAAAATATACAAAGGTCCTCTGGCTAGGAATAATGGCTCTGGAATACAAAGTACAATAAAAATTGATGATAAATATGCAACACCGGAGGCTAATTATTCAGGATTTAACGCCTCTCTGCATATTCCTGCCAAGTGGTTTATCAATCCCATTAGAGGCCTCAAAGCCAGCCCATTCCATCTCTTTATAAGTCTACATGATTAAGGTTTATTTCTCTCACTGATCCTGGCTCTTCCCCTCGGGGCCACAAGTGACCAGAAAATCTCCCTGTTCCACGTCAACAATCCATCCAGTCTCGGGTGAGAAAGCTCTTCGACTCAAGTGTTCCTTTGCCTTGGCTGAGTTCTGAACTTCCCTGCACCAACAATGTGCATCGCCGCTGTGTCCCTGACGTGTCCGTGGTTGTCACCTCTCCAAGGAGGGGGCCTGGCGTCCTCCAGGGAGGAGGTGACAGGTGAGTGTGCCTGCATGATGCCCCTGTAGGGTCGCAGATGTCTGAGGAGACGCTCAGGGAGCTGCAGCCACCCCTGTCCCCGGGACTTCCTTCACCTTCCCTGGAGGTACAGAGGACCCTGAGGGCTCCACCTGTTCCCTGAGGACCAAGACTGCCTACAGCCCCGGAACGCAGGCTCGGGCAGGCTCCCATCCTAAGAGGCCCCATCCCCATGGACAGAATCTCCCCTCAGACCTCACTTCTTCCCCCCCGTGGCGCCTTCCCGGCCTCACACAGGATCTCCATGCACAGATTACTCCGTGAAGGGTGCTGACAACTTCCGGGCAGAAAGGCAAGATCGGGCTACCATAGTGAATGACCTCAGGCCGCTGGAGCATCCAGGTTGTAGGTCCAAAAGAGAAAATGGGGCAAAGACAATGGGCAGGCAGCAAATAAAGGGAGGCATGTCTCGAGTCTCCCAAACGGCTTTAATTCTCGGATTTCCCAAATGAACAACTTTAAAACTTTTTTTTTAATGTTTATTGATTTCTGAGACAGAGAGAGACAGAGCATGAGTGGGGGAGGGGCAGAAAGAGAGGGGGAGACCCAGAATCCGAAGCAGGCTCCAGGCTCTGAGCTGTCAGCACAGAGTCTGACGCGGGGCTCGAACTCACAAACCGTGAGATCATGACCTGAGCCGAAGTCGGTCGCTCGACCGACTGAGCCACCCAGGTGCCCCCCCCCACAAATGAACAACTTCAACCTGGAAAGTTAAACCACACCTTGGTAGTTCATCGTAACTACATAATTAATGATATTTAGCAAAAGTGGAATCTAAATTTGGTCTCCAGTAACTCGTCTTAACATAATTCAGCTTCTCCCTTTTCTGTTTTGGTTGTAGGGATTCTACACAGTTCTTGAAGGAACAGGTCTTCAGCTGAAATCGAATTTACACAGCCTTCTGTGTAGTTTGGACGGATGCAGTGCCTAACACTATTTAAACGGCGGCTTCTTGGAGGTAATTTTTTTCTTTTCCAAGCTATTATGCACACGCATATTTTGAGCTTAAGTAAGATAAAGATACAAACAGTTTTACAAGATAAAGCAATTAGTAAGCAATAAAGGTGATTTGATTTATAGAGCTAATACAAGAATGTTTAAAATCTATTATAAGCTGAAGAAATCTGTTCTTTATTTAGATAAAATGGGAATTAACTCTCCCACTCAAGAGGAAAATGAAATTGAAAAATGAAACATACGTAAGGGAACTGTGTAATCGCCAAACTGAGTCCCCACAAAGGACAATTACGATTTGAGTAGAAGAAGTAAATGTATTTTAAATGTCTAAATGTCACCTCCTTTTGCAGAACCTTATCTTATCACAGTCCCGTCAGAGATAGAGGCTCCCTTACTATCAGCTCTCGTAAAAGAAGGTGGTTTCAATTTCTAAAATGACCAACTTAATCATGCTCACGAATCCCATAAAAATGCAGGAACTGTACACGTTTCTAGAGGGAGAAACCATCAGAGCATATTTTTCAAATCTTAGCTCTGAGTGGAAGCATTCTGTACCATGTAAAATTGTTTACAAAACCTCAGAAATCAAAGCCATTAAGCACAATCTGAGTGCCTAAATTATTACACAAATGTATAAAAGGATACAAGGAGGGCCCAAAGGGAAGGCGGCATAGCTCTGTTCCTGCGGGGAGTTATCACTGATCTGTCATCATTGCTGCATCAAACCACCTCCTGGTGGACCCTCCTGTTGATCTGAAGAAGCGGCTGCCGGGCAAACTGAAATCAGCAAATGATTATTAAGCACTCAAAAGCTTAACTCTCCATTCTCGGTCCAAAGCGAGTAACTCGGGACCATCCTTAGGGGCAGAATAGCTCTCTGCAGACTGTGTGGGCTTCTATCAGGATGCCAGCAAGGTGCCAACTTTGTATCACTGCCTTACGGACGCTGCGCTGGGCTGACTAGTGGAATGGTGCCTCCCCCCCAAAAAAAATTCGTGTCTACCCGCAACTTCAGAACGTTACATTATTTGGAAATAAGGTTTTTGCAGATGTCATTATTAGTTAAATTAAGATAAGGTCATTCCAGATTAGAGTGAACCCTAAGCCACCTACAATATCCTTCTAAAAAGAGACACAGAGATGATGCCACATGGTGAGGCTAAGGTGGAGCCTGCAGTGATGCGTCTACAAAACAAGAACACCAAGACGGGGGGCAACCACCGGAAGCTGGGAAGCGCCACGGAACGGATTCTCCCTCAGAGCCTCCAGAAGGAAGCAATCCTGCCCACACCCTGATTTCAGACTGTTGTGGGAGCCCTAGGAAACAAATACAGATGGCAACAACAGCCACAACAATAATAATGAGCATCCCCTTGGCCACAGTATAAGGACTTAGCAAATCTCAACCGCTATTAACGTAATTACAAATGTATACGTAAACACTTTTCAGGGTAACCGAGGGAATATTTAATAAACCATGAGTTTTGAGGGCACCTGGGTGACTCGGTGGAGCGGCCCACTTCAGCTCAGGTCTTGACCTCACGGTTCTTGTGCTCTCTCAAAAATAAATAAACCGTTTAAAAAATAAATAAATAAACTATGAGGGATTTTGAGTTTAGAGTTCTGCACTTGAAGTACTTACTAAATACGTATCTATTGCATGACCAAAATATTTCAGGGTTTGCCCTGGACCCCATGGAAGGATACCAAACACACAGAGAGGGCGAATAAGATAGATGTAGATGTGTTTGGAGTAGAAATGAGACATTCAGATGATAATGAGATTCACAACAAGGCGTACAACGTATTACCTTGAATCACATGAAACGGGCAATAGTTGGCCATTTTAGAAAGACAAAAGCAGCTATTTCGTATGGTTTATGCCAAGGGTCAAAAACTATGGCCTGTGGGCCAAATCTGGCCCCCTGCTTATCTGTGTAAATAAAGTTTTATTGGAACGCAGTCATGCCACCCCTTTGCATGATGCCAATGGCTATTTTCATACTACGACAGCACAACTGAGTAGTCGTGACACAGACACGTAGACCTCAAAGCCTAAAATATTTGCCGTTTGACCATTTACAAGAAACCTTTGTGAACCCTTGATTTCACCTAATTTTTACATGAAATGACTGGCAGTGACAGCAAAGGCAAGAGAATTTCAGGAGCAGGTAAAATCGGTACAATGCATTCCCCAGGAGCCCAGGTTTGAATTGGGACTTGACAAGGAGCTGGATTCTGAACCAGGAGGTACCGGGACTTTTTTTTTTTTTTTTTTTAACGTTTGTTTTTCAGAGAGAGAAAGCAAGCAGGGGGAGGGCAGAGAGAGGATCAAACGCGTACTCTGCACGGACAGCAGCGAGCCTGATGCGAGGCTCAAACCCATGAACTGTGAGACCATGACCTAAGCTGAAATCTCACGTTCAACCAACTGAGCCACCCAGGCGCCCCCAGAAGGTACCAGGACTCTTCAAGCAAGGGCAACAGATAATAATGGTTGTGCTGGCTCTTGGGCCCCAAAGGCCAGGAGCACCCCCAGGCACTGAGACGACCCAAAATGCCCCCCCCTCCTTGTGTCCAGGCACTCTCTCTGCTGAGACTCATCAGGGAAGAGGAGTGAGAAGGAGAAAAGTTTGATAAGGTTTTCAGAGAGGCTGCAATTCCATGTACAGCAGACTGAGAAAGGGCAGGGCGACAGTATGACAGAAGCATTATACCAGGATGATGGAGTTCTAGACATGTGAAATAATTGAATCTAGAGCAAAAAAAAAAAAAAAAAAAGATGGTACTGTTTGGAATATCTGTCCGGGTAGTCCTTTATAGGGCCATATCGTGAAGAAAATAATTATTCCAATGATCGCAGGAATTATAATTTTAAAAATTATGCAGAGCTCCAGAAAATTGAGAACCCCCGCGGGGTTATTAATAGCCAGAAAAGCAAGCAAAAGGAGGACTTCTTTCTCGTTAAAAGCCACACGCTTCATCCAAACCATGACCTCCTATACAACTTGTATGTTGAGTTGCAAAGGTCTTGCTACCAAGTGCTTCCCAAGGTCATATAAATACTGAAAGGAAGGGGGAATTTGCCTGGGTCAGGACAGTCCTCCTCTTCCCCACACACGCCAATTAACTAAGAACACAAACATTTAAGTTCAGGATTAAGCTAAAAAGCCACGTGGGACGCATGTGTATAAAACGATACGTAAACAGATATTTATGTGTTTGCATATCCGAGATTAAGGATACCTTAGACCCCATTTATGAGGGCCGTCCCAGAATAATACAGTTTACTGATTTTATCAAAACGAATTCATAGCATATACAAGTGTATTTAATTACGTAAACCAGCATTCTGCGACCCTGTGAAGATGTCAGCTTGCACGACAAGAATTATCCAGTTTAAAGAGACCGACCTAGAACGCAGTTGCTTCCGAGTTTCTGAAGGAAATACTGTCCGCCCTCAGTTAAGCTCCAAAGCCATTTCTTCCCTAAGAGTCATCAATCTGGAAGCCCTGGAGTGGCTTGACTTCAAGTTAGAAGTTCTCGTCCCTGGACCCTCCTCCCTCCACGCTGGTGGTCATCGATCAGGTGGCCAGGATTCTGGTCCTGTTTCAGCATATGATCATATATCCAGCCACACGATCTGCATCACCCCTGCTTAGCTTTATGTGACTATGTAACTACTCCAATAAGGGACGCCAACCTACCACATGGGGCTGGGAGTGACTACAGCTAGACAAGGCTCAAAAGCTCTTCACAGGCATTAGAAAAGATCATAGAGTTTTTAACTTCTCACATTCTTCCCCATGCTGGCAGGAGCCACTGTCACAAAACCAACTGAAAATGATGTCAATGCTATCGTTCTGGGGCTGGGATAGCCAGGGTTCAGAGGGACCCAGGCCACGCTGAGCCTGAGCCAGCTCAACCACCACCTCTAAGTCTCCTGGGCTGGACGGAGGGAGCATTTTCCAGTTCTGAGAGCCGGGAGGGGCTCCGTCGAGGGTGCCTGGGCGGAGGCGGGGCGGGGGGGGGGGGGCACTGAGGCCTTAGAAGGATGCAGCCAGCCGTGCAACCTCCTCAGGACGCAAGCCTTCCTTCAGCCCCTCCAGGCCACCCATGGGAGGAAGCCAGCCCGGAGGAGAAGGCCAGCAAGCCTGGGACGCAGTCCACGCAGCTGGACCTCCCGAGCCTGGAGAAGGCTCCAGAAGAGGATCTACCGAGGAAAGCGGAAGATGCCCAGCATCCACCGAGGAGAAATCACCAGCCTTTCTGTTCGTTTACTTTTTCCTAACATCAAGTGATATTTGCTTTTTTGGCAAAGTCAAGCAACAACTCCCAGCCCTGTTTTTATTTTGGGCCAATTTCCTTTTTCTTCCCACCTCCCTCCTCCCGCTCTGTGTGGGCATTCGTGGGCAGGTGACCTGCCAGAGGAGCGGATGCAAGGGCCTTGCGCAAGGCGCTCTGAAGTAGAGGAAGATGTTAACCCACACCTGGGCTTGGCAGGAGACTTTCTATTCACCACACAAACACTCGCTATCACTGGAAAGTGCCCACTGTGGAGCGGGCGATTCACATGCATCCCCGGTCTGTAATCTTCAGAGAACCGCCTACCAGGCAGGAAGGGCTCTTACCGTTTTAGAACTGAGGAGAGCGTGGTGCAGAGAGATTGAGACGCCCCTCAAATTCCCCTAGAACTGCGAAACAAAGCCAGCCACTCCGATCCCAAATCTACTCCGGTAACCGCGACATTCATGCTGCCTCATCATCATCCTGGAAAGAGCTACAGGACTTTGATATTTAAGGATATCCTGCAATGTTCATCGTGGAGCAAAAAAAAAAAAAAAAAAAAAAAAAAAAAAATGCATTTTGATGAAAAAAGAAAGATCGTTCATTCTGTAATTTGTAAGTTTGACATCCGCATGTTGTATCTGCTGAAGCCTCCAAATCCTGTCGTTACAGAAACGACGTCAAGTATGATTGACCTTAGCAAGTGATCACACATGTCTTTTGTTGGTTCCCATACACTGCACACGAGGAATGACGCGGCAGATGGGACTTTTCCACAGATGGCCTCCACACAATCTCCCGTCCCACATGTTCTGCTGCGTGCCTTGGCACTTGCCCGTCACGACGCACTCGATGTCTCCTACCCGGGGATCTGGGCGAGCCCGAGGGCTGTCGTGACCGCTGCAGCTCAGCGGAAGTAGCCGGTGCCAGCTCTGGGCACGGCCTTAAACGGCCTGGAGTGTGTTTCCTGCCTGTGGAAGCCCATGCCTTCGGGGAAGAGGAGGGAAGGCACACAGAAGGACCCCCTGGCGCCAGACCTGTGAGTGAGCCCATCTTGAACGTCCAGCTCTGGGAAGCCTCTGATGATGCCAGCCTAACCTCCTTGTGTCATGTGATGTGACGGCCACCTCGTGAGAGACCCGGGGAGAACCACCCAGCTGAGCCCAGCCTCGTGAAGGACTGAGAGAGAGAGAGTAACAACTTAATGTCCTCGGCCACTAAGTTAGGGGATGATGCATCGCATAGCCACAGATCACGGAAACAAACAAATGCATCCATGTGCGATGATACATACTGCATCGCCTACAGGGGAGGTGGCCCTTGAACAACAACGGGTTTGAACAGCTTCTCTGGTTGACAACTACAGCACGGTTCTGTAAATACAGATTTCCCTTCCTCAGGATTTTCACGATAACCTTTCTCCTCTAGCTTACTTCATTGTAAGAATACGGTATGTAATATGTATACATAGGGAACGTATTAGTCAACTGTTCATGTTCTTGGTAAGGCTTCTGATCAACGGAAGGCTATCAGTAGTCAGGTTTGGGGGAATCAAAAGTTTTTAGCACATTTTTGACTGTGTGGGGGGCAGGGGTCACTGTCCCCAAGCCCCACCCCACGTTTTCCGAAGGTTTACTGTATTTACTTCTGAGAAGAAAGATAAGAGGGGCCTCGAAATAAGTCTACATGATTTGCCTCTGTTCCCAGGTATTAAATCAATTTCACAGGGGAGCCAGGCATCTATAGATTTCAGGAGGACCCAGTTCCAGAGGTCTGAAAAGCCTTTGTGATCAGGTAGCTCTCAGGACACGGTGATTCTATTTGCAGGACTTGGCACTTCTGGAAGTCCCCAGAAAGAGGCAGAAGGGCAGCTTTTCCGACTTCTGAGCCTGCCGTAGCACTGTATCCAGATGGTTGTGGCTATGGCAAGTCCTCTCCCCACCTCCCCCAGTTCTGAGAGCACCAGCAGCCGTCAGCCATCTCGCAGTCTGGGGACCCCCTAAGGATGGCAGCCAGGCCCTGGGTGGGGAAAACGGCTTGCCTCAGTCTGCCACCCCGCTCTCACTGCTTCTGCCCCATGTTACTGAAACAAAGTCCCCACAGCCTTCTCGCTGGCAGCCAGGCATCTCAGCACCTTCCCCAGAGGTGAGGAGGCCACTTGGCCGGCCCCAGGGGGCAGCTGGGGGCTTGCTCTCCCCCTGGCTGTTCCCCCACCTGCTGAACGGCTCCTTCCCAACAGCTTCAGGATATAGGACGGTGGCCTTTATTTCACACTAAGTGACTGAACCGAAATTACCACTAATAAACTGCAATTAAAACGAAATAAAGCATGCAAGCTCTGTGTGCCAGGAATATTTCAGACACTGACCTCTAGACCTCTGCCAATAGTGTTAAGCCATCTACTGAACCGGTGCCAGAGTTTTTGTTTTTTTTTTTCAAATTATAAACTAATGACATGCTTTCAAATACTGGCCTCCTCCTCCGCCTATCTCAATCCTTGTAAAATTCCATGGGTATATTTGGAAGTAAGTAGGAAGTTAGCCTTCAAGTATTCATTCGTCCTGTTCAAAACTCTTCACAAGAAGGGGAGGTGGGGACTGGGAACTGAAAGGTCTTTTGGGTTCCATCCTCTTTCTACTACTTCCATACCCAGATCCTCACTGCTTTTACACTCTCTTGGGTCATGTGGAACAGAAGCCTTCAGAATAGTTATCCGGAACTTAAGCACCATGAAATGCAGAGGGTGTCATGTTCAAATAGACTCAGTAGAGCATCCATAACCTCTAAGGAGAAGGAAAGAGCTGGGAAGACAGACAGGTGCTAAAGGGCACGGACGAACAGAAGGCAGACTCTTCACTCCCCTTGCTGCTCTTGACCTCTGCGTTCTCCAGCTTTGTCAGGTGCAACGGTTTCCAAACATGTGTATCCCAAGCACAGTTGGCAATTCGTTGCCGCACTGGGTTATACCCAGAAGGGACAGACCATCACAGCCCATGTGTTTAAAGAAAGAAAGGGGGGCGGGAGGGAGAGGGAGGGAGAGAGAGAGAGAGAGGGAGAGGAAGGAGAGGGGAGGGGAGGAGAGAAGAGAGGAGAGGAGAGGAAAAGGAAGGAAAGAAAGGGAAAGGGAGGAGAAGAAAAAAGAAAGCAAAGTCATGTGCACACAGGGCTGCAGGTGGTGACAGGAGAGTCCATATTCAGGAGCCACATTTTTTTACAGGTAGAGGATTTCACAGCTGCACATAAGGTGATATATAACTAAAACATAAACACATCTGTCCCAGTTAAACACCCAAAGGGAAACAACACACATAACTCGCAAATTCGTCATACCTGAAACACCACCCTGGCAAAAACAAACAAACAAAAACTTCCTTGGTAGTAATCTCTTGCTCCAAAGCCACTTGCCAAAATTTGTGTCCTGACAAGTTGCTGCTGGTTCGGGTTTACATAAAGGGACAAAACGGACGGAAACAGAATGGAAGGGCGTTCATCCTTCCAGTTCACAGACACACATGCAACGAGAGACAGCGGGTGGGCCCCGTTCGCACACCACTTGAGACACGTGGGCAGAGTGTGGCATCCAGCGTTACGTTAACCGTGGACCCATCACGCGCCGCAGACAAAGCAGCATTCGGGACATGGAGGGCAGTTTGTGAAAGAGAAACGGCCCTCCTCTGGAAGCCCAGAGTCTGGGGATGTTGACCGACGCGCTGGAACCCCTGTAACAAGAAGCTTCTGCACATCGCAGGCACTGCTCAGGGCAGGGGGGGGGGGGGGGGGGGGCTGGGCATCTGAACACACAGTAGGCGAGCGGCGTAGGTGATGGCGCAGTAGGCAAGCAGCACCGGGCGGGCAGGCTCCCCAGGGGCGCTCTCCGGCAGCCTTGTGTCCGGACTGTTGCTCCAGCACCAATTCTCCTGTTCCATCCCGGGGCTCTTCCATTTCGGGAAAGGCTTATTTCCCTTTCGTGACTGCAAAGCGCGTCAACCACGGGAAAAGGCAGCCCGGCAGCCAGGGTGGATGCTGTCAGTGTGTCCCTGCGAACACCGGGAAGCACACCGCACATTGGCGGCCTTGGGAGGCACGGCGGTGAGCTTGTCCAACCGGGGTCCGGGCACCCAAGTTCCCTGACAGTCCCACAGGGGTGACCGTAAACTTCTCAAAGGTCCAGAAAGGAAGTCCATGAACACCTGGGTCCTTACTCACCTGGAAGCTCCTGATTTTCAGGCCCTCTCTTCTCGCAGAGAACCTAGAGAACCTAGAGAACGAGTCTGAGGACGCCACCGCCTCGCTGCAGGTGCTCTGAGAGAGCGGCTGTGCATCCTGGGCAGAGGGGACCGAATGCAGGTCCAGGCCTCCTGGGTGTGCACCTTCCAAACCTCCGCTGCTCCCTTACTCCCAGGAAGTGAGGCAACACAGCCAGGGCACAGACAAGCACACTGTCCCCACCGTGCCCAGCCCCACTCCTCCACCTGCTACCACAGCCCTCCCGGATCAGGGTTCTGGACAATCCTCAGTGTCCGAATGAACCCGAAGCCTCGTTAAAGTTCTTGAAAATACACACCAACAGAGCAGAAACCTCTGTCCTGTACACACCGTATTCCCAGGGCAGGGCTTGGGCTCTGGCACAAAGGAAGCTTCTGGTAATCATTTTTTAGGTAACTACACAAGCTACCTTTCATCTGTCCAGCTCCTCTGGACTACACTAAAAAGAAATGGTCCACTTTATAATGGAACTCCTGTGTAAGCCCTTAAGAACATGATATGGGGGCGCCTGGGTGGCTCAGTCCGCTACTCGTCTGACTCTTGGTTTCGACTCAGGTCATGATCTCATGGTTCGTGGGATCCAGGCATGGAGCCTGCTTGGGATTCTCCGTCTCCCTCTCTCTCTGCCTCTCTCTCTCTTCTCTCTCTCTGCTTCTGTCTCACTCAAAAATAAATACATAAACATTAAAGAAGAAGAAGAACATAGTAAGTCACCATCTCTCTATGAAGGTTTAGAAAAATCCCTGCCTGGAGACAAACACTGGACAGCCTCCCCATCTTCCAAACTCTGGAAGTCTATGGAATGGTGTTATCAGTTAGGAGGCCCTCCACATTCAACAGATAAGATGCTAGCATTCAACCAAATGCACTGCCCTTCCTTTGAATCAAGTCAACCTCCTGTCTGCCATGTCAGTTTGAACTAAGACGACAGAAAGGCTTGTCAGAATAAAACTGTTCAAAAATGGATCATCCTCTTGTAAACTATGGATTACTTTACAAACAAACAAACAAACAAACAAACAAGCAAACAGACAAACAAAAAAAAAACCCTTGGGGAAAAACGGTAATCAACCATCACTGCCGAGGACAACTGTAGGCTACATATATATTGAGTAATGAAGTGTTTCTCTAGACATAAGGAAGTGGAAATAGAATTCTTTCAAAGCAAACTGGTCATTTGACTCTGGCATGATTGGGGGCAACATGTGCAAGAGATCTTTTCAGGAGGGTAACTGTATCTCTTCTTTTTACTACAGATGAAAGGTTAGTGTGATAAGCAAGACTTTCAGCCTGAAAGGGTCCTCCTTAGACCTTCTGTTCATGTAAACAAAACAGGAGGAGGGAAGGAGGATCTCGGCTGTTCACCTCTGTACCCCTACCAATAACAGAAACATACCCGTCGGGTTTTTAACTGTCCTCATTATCAAGGCACTGTCATCTTCCAACAGGCTGAACCACTGCCAATTTGATCCGCCCACTCCGCCCAGCCCCGAATTCCATAGCTTCTGACCCCTTTGTTCACAGTGAGAGGTGATTCTTTTGTTATCTCCACACAATGATGTATTGTTTGACCAAAGCAATCAATCCTAACGTCACATTCAGGTCGGCAATGCAAAGATGTGGAAAAGGCACGTTGTCTGAGCCCTTGACACTGTGCTGTCCAAGATCCCGTGACTAATTTTGGATCCTTGGAAATTGGCCACCACAGGATACATTTGAATTTGCTAAAAATAGCCCCATTGCCCCTCCAAACGTTCCAAATACTGTGGCAGCAAGAGAACCGTGCTCAAAGCTGGCTTACTCCCCTGGAGTGCAGTAAAGGGACAGAATTTCATGATATGGGATTTTTGAGATCATCCATAAGATATTTTAAATAGACTTTTCACTTTAGAACTTACAGTTAAATAACTTAAAGCGAAAGATGATGAATATACAACCGAATGTCTTTGCTCTAAGTAAAAGCAAGCCATGTTGTATGCCGTAGATCAATAGAAAACAATTGATACTATTTTCAGAATACTCCCTGGGCCTCCACTCCACTTAAATGTGGAGCATTTAATTAAGTAAATCCAATTAATCATCTGGAAGCCAATGTGAGAAAAGGAAACAGCTAACAACCTCCCGATTGTTCAGAAAGGCAAAGCATTTCAAACATGTACATTTTACCGTTCCTTATGTACTCTAATTATGTCTTTATAAGAATTCCTTTAGCTTTCTACCAATTCCTAAAAAGCTAAGGCCAAACTCTTTTACAGAAATACACCTACAAAATCCTTTCCTTCCTACACACTGGAAGGTACAAGAGACGGACCTGGTTGGCACTGGAGCTTGGCAGATGGACCTCCACACGGGAACTTTGTCAACAGCTGACATAAGCTATAACATGTTCGTAACATACATATATTCATAAACTGTAACATGATCGGGCAAAATGGCTACTTGGCAGAAGTCAAAGTCGACCCCAAGAGCTAGATTTAAAAAGACACAGTAGCCCTTCCCTGACCAGCAACAAAGATAAACATGAGCGATCCCACACACTTTGAAATGAGCAGCCTTCCCAGAGGTGTTTCTCATTTGTTTTCCTAAATGTACCCCTGCAGGCTTAACTAAACCAGGTGTTCAGTCAAAAGTGCAATTAAAGAAGAACCCCCAAAGGCCACTCGGGCCCCCCATATCAGTCCCCTAGCTGAGCCACTCACTGACTGCACTCTTTGTCCAGCGTCTTGACTAAGATTTTACCAAGCCTCCAATCGCGGTCCTGTTCTCCCCACTTAGCACTTCCTCCAACAACCCCAAGGCAGGAAATCTGGGCCCCAAAGCCAGCTCTCGGGGGAACATACACTTTTAATTTAAACACAAAAACTTAAAAGCCCATCAAAAAACACTTACTTAGTGGCAAATCCTAAACTGCATTCAGGCCCATGAGCCACACACCAATGGGCTCTTCTGCAAATCACAAGCTCCCTGACAATGGGGAGGATCAGAGCTTTTGCGGCCTCAGACACAGGAGGAGGACAGAACAAGCCAGTGTGGCCTTTATTAAATCGAAAAGACTGAGTGGAACCAACATTCTCTGGAGCTCAGAGGGGTCTCCATTACCCAGGATGGTTCTTTCCTTTCTGTGCCCCTCCTTCATGTTGACCCCAAACTGACCCACCAATGGAGCCAGGAGTTCCAAAACGGGAGACGTAGGCAGGGTGACACTGCGGAGCATTCTGGAAGCCGATCTGCACCTTACTGTGGTGTTCTAACCTACAATCCCTGGCTGAGAAGTCATGATGATTCTTTTCCCTCTGAAGAGAGAAGACCAAAGTAATCGGCCACTAAATTAAGAAACCTAGGATTTTCTGAGAGATTATCAAGAAACTCAGGGTCACAAATATGAAATGAAAAATGTTGATCTGGTCTTCTTCCCCAATTCACACCAAAGCCTACACTACTCCCTTCTAGCAACCAAAACAAACAAATAAAATACACTTTCAAATTGTGTCTGAATCTGCAGTGTGTGATTTTTGCTTATAACTTGCATTATAATAAGAAAAAAGTCTCAGGGTGCTGGGGTGGCTCAGTCAGTTAAGCATCCCACTCTTGATTTCGGCTCGGGTCATGATCTCTCGGTTTGTTGAGTTCAAGCCCCATGTCGGGCTCTGCACTGACAGTGGCAGAGCCTGTTTGGGATTTTCTCTCTCTCCCACCCTCTCCCTCTCTTCCCCTCCCCTGCTCTCTCTGTCTCTTCCTCTTTGTTTGCCCCTCCCCCACTCATGTTGTCTCTCTCTCTCTCTCTCTCTCTCTCTCAAAATAAACTTTAAAAAAGAAAAAAGAAAAAAAGTCCCTTTAAATTCTATGTAGACCTAGGTAAATGCCCTTCTTCTCAAACAAAAACTTACAGTATGCTACTCTCAGTAACCCCTTCCCCATGCCTGTCAAGTTCATCTTCTCTCTGGTCATGGTCCAAGTTCAAAGCATTCACTTTCTTGAGCCTACCTCAATAAACAATTAATGTGTCAATAGATACTCTTTTAAAAACGGTCTTCAAGGTATTTTAATTGACAGGGTATCTGATCACTATGAAGACTGATGTTCCCCTCTATTGTTCTGCGGTTTGTAACTTTAGCAACGAAAGTCCCAACCTTCACACTTACTCCACGAAGTTCTGCAGAAGAGAACCTACTGCACAGATGCCCGGGTCCGGGATGCAAGACGTGTGGGACCTCCGGGAGGCCCCTCAGCTGCTGTCATCCCCAGGACACATGCCATCAGATCCCCACTGTGAATCCTTCCCAGGCTTTCCTCTGCACCAAGAGAAACCCCAAGGAGATGGAAACCCAGCAGGTGGGCCTGGAGAAATTGTTCAAAGTTAAATAACATTTGCAGGCGTAAGCTTTCGAGTGAATGAATCTTTGCAATTCTTACATGCCAGCTTGCAGTTTCCTGAATGATTTCTTTTCACGAGCTGGTGATAGGACCTAGGAGTTTCCATCACTGCTGGCAGACGGAGAGTAAATTTGGCTCCAGGCCTGACTCTGGAGTCGGCTCGGGAAGCAGAGACAGCCACGGTGCACGGGCTGGCCTTGCAGAGCTCTGCAAAGGGCTCCCCTCCCCACCCTCCCCCAGCCCCACGCCCCTGAACACTGCACAGTTCACATCCAAGGGCGGTATTTCTACATACAGAAAGTTGCGGGAAAACACTGGTGTAAGACGCGCATTGTAAAAGAAAGCGACGGGCTGGATAGGAAGAGTGGGAAATGTTTCCAACCCGAGCACATGGGTTTAGGTATCCCCACCTGCTGAGCACCACCTTTAAGGTATGACTGGGAGCCAAGGAAGTCAGAGAGAGATCCACAGAGGCTTCAGGTCCCTTCCACCATGACGCGACTCGGGAATGGAGGCGTTCCTACTGCCCTGGAGCAAATGCTTCGAGCTGCATGTTTTTCCCAGCTTGGGAACACCATCCAACGTGCAGCAAATGTCGGGGTGTGACTTAACAGCCATCACATTCCTGTCACACTCTTCACCGACCTAGATGAGGTCCGACCTGTATGAGCCAACGCGAAGCACCACACGAACGAGACTCTGGGTGAGAGAACATGTCTCGCACGGTCATGGCACATCAACAGTAACTCTGAAGCCCCTCGGCAAAGAGTCAGGTGCTGGAGATGCCAAACAGTATCAGACAGGACAAAACCTGGCAAACCCCTTTCACGTGGCAGGATGGACACTCCAACAGAGAAGGGAAGGCAAAGACAGTGAGCCGGATCTTATTAGAAACGATACGGTCAATTAGAAGACGTCACGAACTCAGCTTGGCTCAACGCTTATCTGGTAAAGGAGGAACACAATAATTAAAAGGCTGCTGGATTAGTAAGAGAAAACTGAAAAAGCCCTCAAAGGATATCTGAGGAACAGCCCTGTTGGAACAGAAAGGAAACCAGACTCCAGCATTCTCCTTCTCACACTGGGCATCTGCGCCCCTTACCCTGGGCAGAGTTCAACATCTGGGCACTGGACCCTTGCTCTGAAAACATCATCTTCCTTTTCTATTTACAGCCTGGCAATATTAAACTTAAATCATGAAAATGCCTACCTTTACCTCCTAGCTCAAACTTTATAGGAGTTTTCCTTTGCTGACAGGTTGGCAAACTTCCTCCGATTTTAAACTTCGGCAAAAGGACAGGAAGTAAGGTAAGGAGGTATCTGCACATTAGCCTTACACAGCCCAGGGCTGGGAAGTGAACATTCCAGGCTGTTTCCTGGTTCCAAACTGCCAGAGTAAAGTTAGGATCCTATACATCTTAGTGTTTAAAATTAGGGGCGCCTGGGTGGCGCAGTCGGTTAAGCGTCCGACTTCAGCCAGGTCACGATCTCGCGGTCCGTGAGTTCGAGCCCCGCGTCGGGCTCTGGGCTGATGGCTCAGAGCCTGGAGCCTGTTTCCGATTCTGTGTCTCCCTCTCTCTCTGACCCTCCCCCGTTCATGCTCTGTCTCTCTCTGTCCCAAAAATAAATAAACGTTGAAAAAAAAAAAAAATTTTAAATCGATATTTGATGTTAACATCTGGATGCTTTCCAGAAAAGGAAATGGTTAGGAGAAAGTAAAAAATCATCAAAAGTAATACTCTAATGCGTTTTCTCCACTGAGGACAATGTCTTCACGTAGTTCCCGACGTAACACTCCCCCTTATTTCATTATGATCAATTCTAGCTATCAGAGCCGATACAAATCAACAGTTCTCTAAAGGAGGTCTTAAAGCAAGAGAACATCACATTGCTTCTTACTCCTGAGGTGTCAAAACTAAGTATCAGTCCTAGCGACATGGAAATTTCTCTAATCATGCAACCATCATGTAACCAATCTGTTTAACAGAACGCCTAACTAGATATCCTTGAAATCCGGGGAATATTAGCTCATTGAAAATGAAAGAAAACCACCACTAAAAAATGCCCACGTAACCAGTGTGTTATTGACCAATTTAAACCATCAAAAGTGACATCAAAAATAAAAATGTCACCCACCCCTTTGCCCTCTAATAAGCAAAAGGAAATACTAATGTAATCTCAAAAATAATTCCTTACCACTCACCAAAGATGAGTAATAATTTAGGATTGGTAATAGAAAAACATAGTCATTTTATAATTATTACTCTTAATTTGCATCTAGGCTGCAAGTTTGGGAGCGGGCAAACGTGGGATAAGCCAATCAGAAATAACACTGGTAAGAAGTCAATAAAGCTATCGCACTAGGATTTGAAATTTGGTCAATCTCAGTTGTTGCCTGCAACTTCAAAGACTGAAGAAATTAAGCGTTGTTAGAAAATGCTTGTCGGAAACATCACAGGGCTGGATAAAAATACTTTATTGCTAATGGAGAAACGCACATGAGCTCTGAGGCCCGCAAGTTGCAGCCAGCTCTCGAAAAGCCATCCTGGGTGTATCTGGAGCTCGGACAGTCTGTGCCAAAGTAAACACTCCCATGGAAAGTCACCATGTGGAAACCAACTGGTGTGGAGAGAGTAAGGTGCCCGAGAGAGAGCCGAGGAAGCCCGTGGCAGGAGGCAGAGAGGATTTTAATGCCCTAAACAGATGGAAGTTGCAATAAACAAGAGGGAACAGCTAAAGACACACCCCCACCCAGAGACAACAGTCCAAGAGCAAGGAAATTACAGGCAATTCATATGTAGCTCTCTCCCCATAACCTAATTTCAGCTTGCGCTTTAACCGCAAAACTCGTCAAAGCAGAATAGAAAGAGCTAGAAGCGATGCTACGGCGACTCTTCTCTAAAAGGAGAAAAAAAAAAAAAAAAACACTCTGCTTTAAGTACTCAGGCTCTGGGCATTTAAAAAATCTGCACCCTGCCACTGGATATGGCTGTTAGAAGTTGCCCGCCTCACCAGCCGCAGGAAAAGCCATGCTAAGCACAGGTACCAGGACCCAGAAGCAGGCATCGTTGAGGCTTTGCCCACCACAGGAAAGCAGCACTGTTAGTGAGCAGAGCAGTTCTCCAGAGTTCCAGACCCTGCAGCTCTGACCAGGAGATGCTGTGTTTCCAAAGACTGCCTCCCCTCCACCCCCAGCTATGCCACATAATAAAACGGACAGAAGAACAATCCAGTCTAACGCATGACTGGGAACAGAGGGCACCAAACACACCCACGAGCTAGACTGGCTGGTTAGTTGAATTGAGTGATTTAATTCGGTTCTGTGGTCTCATCCAAAAGCAACCTGGGTTTGCTCATTTGCATAAAAGAGGTCACAATGCAGACACACTTCCCAGGAAGAGCCTCAGCGTCAAAGAAATGCCCATCACCTCAGCATCCTCCAGCATCGGCACCAGACTTTGTGAAACTCAGGGAAACACAGAATAGGACTGCCACTAAACGGCAGGATTTGTTTGGGCCGATGGCAGTTTAATTTTTTTTGTAATGTTTATTTTATTTTTGAGACAGAGACAGAGCATGAGCGGGGGAGGGGCAGAGAGAGAGAGAGGGAGACACAGAATCCCAAGCAGGCTCCAGGCTCTGAGCTGTCAGCACAGAGCCCAACGTGGGGCTCGAACTCACAGACCACGAGATCATGACCTGAGCCGAAGTCGGATGCTCAGCCGACTGAGCCACCCAAGGCGCCCTGGGCCAATCGCAGTTTAAGGCACTCAAATAGTAGAGATTATGTCACAGTTCCTTTTTTTCTTTTTAAACAACTTTTATTGAGATATAAGTTACATACTACAAAATGTACTCCTTGTAAGTGTACAATTCAATGGGTTTTAGTAAATGTACAGGGTAGGGTTGTAGGACTCTCCACAATCCCATTTTAGAACATTTCCATCATCCCCAAAAGACCGGCCTGCCCATGGTCAGGCCCTCCCAGATCCCCATTCCCGGCCCCAGGCAACCACTAATCTGCATTCGGTCTTTACAGGCTTGCATTTTCTAGACATTTCATACAAACTGAATCATAGGATATGTGGTCTTCTGTGACTGGCCTCTTTCACTAAGCATAATGTTTTGAAGTTCACACACAGTACAGCATATATCAAGAATCCATTCATGTTACTGCTGAATAGTAGTCCATTGGATGGCTATACCACATTTCGTTTACCCACTCATTTGTTTTGGCTTATTAAATCTATAAATCCAACTAAGTGACCAGGCTTATTGGCCTATTCTCAGAAATAAGAAAGCCTGCCATATTTCTAAACTTAGTCTAGAATTCCTGAATTCTCTATAATGCATGAAGATATGTAACGAGGATTCCGTGTTTCCTGGAATTGGGGGGGGGGGGTGCTATTTTTTTTTTTTAATGTTTATTTATTTTTGAGAGAGACAGAACACAAGCAGGGGTGGGGCAGAGACAGACAGAAACACAGAATCTGAAAGAGGCTCCGGGCTCTGAGCTGTCAGCACAGAGCCCAATGCAGGACTCGAACCTCGAACTCACGCACCGTGAAATCATGACCTGAGCCAAAGTCCAAAATGCTTAACGGAATGAGCCACCGAGGCATCCTGGGAGTGCTATTTTAAGTAAGTAAACAACATCTTTGAATTTCCATTTCTTATGTTTTAACACAGATGTCTTCAAACACATAAAGTATCTTCATGCTAATTGCCAAGTCAAACTTCTCAGTCCCAGGTGCCCATCTCTCCTCCAGCTGAGACCATCCAGTGCCCCCTTAGGTCCCGGGTCCAAGGACCCCATCCTGCACTTCAGCAGCCGCAGTCTGACCAGCCCTGGACCCACACTCAGCAGGCAGGAGCCCAGCTTTCTTGGTTCTACCACTGCAGGCAAATTCAAGGACTTGTTCCCTTGACCTGTCCTCTGAGTCATAACTTAGTTCTAGTGTGTCTCGTGTTACCATTCCTGAGGCTCCACCTTGGTTACCAAACACCCTCGCCATGCTTGCAGAGATGCCCAAGCACGCTTCCGGTCTCCTCCTCCCCTTCATCGTCTGGAGCGCCTGTTTCTGTAAGGCTCCGAGAACACGACGCAGAGGTGGGATTCTGACCCAGACCCAGCACGGAGGCTTGGCCATCTCCAAGTCCCTCCACATACTCCACTGGCCGACTCTGCACAGGGACCTCAACAGGGCCTCTATCACCGTCCGAGTCAGACAGGGACGATTTCACCACCATCAACTGCTGCTGTCCACACCACCCCCTCCAGCTGCCCGCTCTGGCCTGGAATCCGGGGGCACCACCGCAGACCCGTCTCCAGCACCAGCAGGCGGGCCTGTCCCCTTGGGACTCCTCCAGTGCCAGCGAGTGCTCCCTCTAAGGCTGACGCCTCTCCCAACTGCCCTGCCCGATTAGGCAAGCAGCTCTATTAAACCGTGGGCTTCTAGTAATTATTCTCCCCAGCTGCCCTAGAACTTTCTTAAAGTCAGGTCCACAGTTACGACACACAGGAATTTACACGGCAGACAGCTCAGAAGCAAATCCGTTATTCAGCTCATGCTGTATGTCAACGGACATTAACAATGGCTTAACTACCACATCTGCTGGCCCAAGGGAGTTTAATATCCAGAGCAATTATCTTTGCTTTGTACCACCAGTTACAAACACTGTTGTCAGCTTTATAACCGGTCGAGTTTTACAGCCGGTCTAAATCTCGGTCCCGTAAAAGGAATCCCAGAACCCAGTTGCGATTCTAAAATCCATGTGATTGCAGGACGTCCAATCCCCCCTGGTCCCTGGCATCCGATGCGTTCTTTCAGCAGAATGCTAGTGCGGTCCTGGCAGCCGGCAGCTGCATCCTTGGTGGCTTCGGAAGCCCTCTCCCAGATGTGCCCCATCTCCAGTTTTGTTACAGAAAGGGAAGTTCTTTGTGAGGAACTTTATCTAGAGCCAGTCTGGGAGGAATGCATTGCTTCCAGGAAGTTTAAGCCAAGCAGTAGCCATTTGATGATTCTGCAGACAACTCAACAGAAACCGTGTAGCAGAATTTCTCTCACTGCTTTTTTTGACTCTGCTTTTCTTTGCATAGGCACATCATAAATCGTTGTCAACTGTTGGGTGAATTTGAACTGATTGAAAGAGGCTCTATTTCCCGTGAACAATTTGTCCTTGCTCAGTCCTGATTGTCACTTGCCTAGAACTTATTTAATTTCACATCTCAGCAAATACAGTATCATTGCTCCAGGAGAGCTGGCTTCTGATACCGTCATTCTCCTGGTTATTTATCATACATATCTGTAATTGAATTACCCATTGCAGTAATGTGATCTACTCACAAATGTACATAAAAATGCAACATAACATACAACTGTTCCAACAGATACTTTCTCATCATCCCACAGAAGCACAGGATGGCCAATCCTAGAGATACAGTGACTAGTAAGGAATGAAAGACGGGAAGATAAAAGATTAGTGGGTTCACGGCCTTCCAGAAATAAAAGATATTCACCCCCAGAAAAATTTATCCTCTTTCAGAATACGGTGCTTTTCAATATTCATCAGGAAACCAATTCTAGCACACGTGGGGGAGAAAAGAGAGCAAAGAGGGGAATGACTTTACTTTTTCCAAATGTAACAGTACTCTGCCAATATATTTTAAAACTCAGGAGAGAGACATAAAGTATGTCCATCTTTGCTCTTACCAGGCAACCATTTATCTTGAACAAAAAAGAAAGAAAGAAAGAAAGAAAGAAAGAAAGAAAGAAAGAAAGAAAGAAAGAAAGAAAGAAAGGAAAGAAAGAAAGAAAGAAAGAAAGAAAGAAAGAAAACAACAACAGAGGGAAAAGAAAAAGAAAGCAGCAATTCCTTTCAAAAAAAAAAAAATTGTTTTCTTGAGCCCACTGTTGGGTTATCCTATTGTAAATGTCATGCCCCAGGTGAAATACAACTTGTCTTTGAAGCCGCCTGGATTCAAAACACTGAAATCCAGAGACAGGTTTCCTTAGCTCCACAACCTGTAGATGGCAAAGATCAATTGTGTCGATACTAGTACATTACAGTAAATTACTTATGCTCCATCTTCTCTTGGATCAAATTTTTGCTTGCTTTACTCCGTTTGCCTTAAATTCCAAATCAAAACAAATTTTAGGTAGGCTCGTTGAAAGTGAAAAGTTTGTGTATATGCTAGCTCACTTTAATTCTTTTTTTCTTCGTCTTGCTGTTAGGATTCGATTTCATATATCCAGATAACCAATACCTAGCAAATTCATCAAAGAAATAATATCAATATATTTATCAAGCATACCAAAAGCCGCTTCTTCAAACTGCTTCCCTACGAGCTACTCCTCACCTGTCGAATTTACCATGATGATGCTACCACTTGGTGCAGGGATTAGAGACAGCAGATTGCCCCCTATCTACAGCAGATCATTTCTACAAGGCAGCAAGCAGGGTGATAAAAACTGGTAATTTTCGACAAAGCTTCTGCGTCTCAGTTTTAAAAGGTTGCTGGGAAACATATGTGAAAATGTCTGTGTTGTCAACAACAATACACAAAGTAGGAGAAACAACTCAAAGCACTTACATATACTCATCTCAGGACTCAAGAAAATAGTTCACTTTCTCTGCATAAATTTGCAAATAGATGCAGGTGGGCAGAAATGTACAAGGTTCCACACGACACACTTTGCACTTGGGCAGAACTCAATTTGTTAGATGCTGTAATTTACATTTTAAAAATTATTTAACACTAAACATAAAAATTTGTCACCTTGGTGTTATAATTATACCCTAAGCAATTGGTCTAAGTAACTATAGCAACAATTTCAGAAGCATTTTTAATACAACTTGGGTATAATTTTAGAATCAAGAATTATAGAGGATTTACTGCAGGATGCAGGACTACTTTTCTCAAACACTTGTACATAAATTCTACTACAGAAGTGCCTTCCTAGACTCAGACATATTCTAAACTAATTTGTTCTATCTTGCAAACTGTATGATTGGCAATGCAAACCTTCTGAGATTATGTTCTTATCTCAGTTATTTCTAGAGTTCATAATTACTTGCTTAGGTGATGGACTGCCTTTTATACCTTTGGCTGGCCATTCAGCAAAGTTCTTTTTCACCCACTCCCACTTTCCTGTATGTTTATCACAACCAAAGCCTTCATCTCAATGACCTTGTAACCCAAAAGAAAGACCAACGTTGGAGTCATTCAAAATACTTATCAAGCTAATAAAAATTATGCAATGATTCAGTTAAGCAGCTCTCTCCAACACCAAGAGCATTCAACATAGTCCCAAGGAGCTAGCGTACAACAAAGAAAAGTTTTTCAGTTTTAACATCTGTCCCTGAATTAAGAGTCTCCAGTGACTTTCAAGCAAGAGGTCTTACTGCAAAACCACGGATGGGTCTTCAGAAGGTTTGTGAACCCTCTAAAACGTAAGCGAAAGCTTACTCTGATGTGCATATATTCATTATGGCCCCAGAGCTGACAACTTTAACAGCCATTGCACTGTATGTTTCTATGTTCCGTTCTATCCGGACATGCTGAAGAAACAATTTTAAAAGGAAACGGCAGTGAAGAATGCAGGTTTATTTTTACCAAATTCTGAACATCTCAGAAACTGCTTTTGGACAGAGACAAGCTTTACCACCCAAGAGACCAAAGTCTTTGCTCCCAGCAGGGATCTCGCAGCTGTTTGCCATTAAAACAACCAAATAAGTTAGTGTAATTCCTAAAAGGCACAAAATGATTAGTACCATCCATCTTCTCCCTATTAAGGAAAGTATGCATAGACTAAAAGCATGTAAAAGCAGGTACCAGTTCATCACCCCTGGGTTCCATGAGCGCACAAATGATCAGTGTGAACTTTCAACACCGTGGATGAGCTTCTATTTTGTGGTAAGGTTTTTACAAGAAAGAAACTCAAGGAAAAAGAAATCTGTGTTCCAAGTGGCCCATACAATTACATTTCCGACTGCTTTTTCTTTAAACAAAATGAAAAATGGTTGGGATAAAAAAAAAAAAATTCCATGTTTCCTCCGATACAAACACAGGCATAGACCAGAAAAGCTATTTGGGTGATACACCATTCCAGGGATTATCTCCCTGGACTGAAACTGGGAACTGGTCACTCAAAGGGGTGCATGATACACATCAACCCCTCTTCAACTATAAAATTGGCACAATTAGCAATTAACTTAATCCTAATTACATGTGACAAGTCTTGCCTAGTAAAGAATGTTCTTTTCTTTCTGTGTCTACTTAGGAAAGACTAACTGTGGAATGAATAAACATATCTGCTGTTTCCAAACTTGGCCTTTATGACAGAGCTCTTCTCGATAAGCTAACTGTGACCTACGATTGCTTTTCTTGAAAGCAAGATGCCACAACCATGCATAACTCCTGGCATTTTAACTAACATCCTCCAGAGGAACAGAACCTTGTCAGTACTAAACATACTGACAACACATTATTATTATTATTATTATTTACTTATTTATTTTTCTTTGAGTAAATAATCCCAAGGACGAAGCCAGACGCATAGACAGAAGAGTTTGCAGGGATATGTTTGTCTCTGGAAGGAACCTTTCTCTAGACTTGTGTTTGGCAACCACCTTTCCTGTCGCTTCTCTTGCAAGGCTGACAGCTCCCTCTGGTTGAAGGATCAGCTCCCCCCACCCTCCACTCCCAAGATCTGCCTAGTCCCCTTGTTTGTTGACTAGGACCCCCACCCACTCACCCAGAGTACCTGCTCTCAGCATCTTGTCTCCCTCTTCCAGTGCTCGCTCTCAGCGCCCCCTGCCGGCAATCCCCGGGACGCCGCAGGCGCAGGAAAGTTAAATCCCAACTCTGAGCCGCCGCATCCAGGTACAAAGCAAGGAAAAAGGGCGAGGAGGTAGACGCGCTTCCCGCCAAAGCCCCGGGAATCCGGCTCTGACCGCGCTAGGCCGGGCACTGGGCGCCGCGGGGAGGGAGCCCAGTCCACTCCTTGGCCACGGTTCCCCTGCACATCTCTGGAGGACCAGTTCCCTCCGGGGCCCAGATGTACCTCCGGCTCCGAAATCCTGAGCCAGGGGATGCGAAACCGTGGAGCCGCGAAGAAATGCCCGTGGAAAGGGACTCGCCTGGCGCTGCAAACCATCCGGCACTCCCGGGCCCGGCAGCCCCAGCCTCATTCTCCCTCATTAAGCAAAGCGCTTGGCGGAGTTGAGCCCAAGTCCCACGGCCTCCCGGTCTCTCACACGCGCCGCAAAGCCCCCATAACTCGAACAGGAAAATCTGCCCCAGCCGGCGGGGCTGCGAAGCCCAAGCCCCCGGGACCCCAGCGCATCCCCCCCGACTACGCGAGCCCGGACGCGCGCCGGGTGCGCGCTCAGCCCCCCACTGCGCACCTTCCCTAGGTGGTGGGTAGGGGTCCCGCCTCGCCAACGCCAGATCGCCCGCCGCGTCGCTTCCGCTCCTTACCTCAACGCGCTCCGACCTCGGCAAAGACAGGGACACAAACTTCCAGCCCGTGCACTAGCCCAAGTGTGGGTGCCCCGCACGGATGGTCGTCCTAATTCCGTGCGTGCGGCCACCGGCTCTCCCCCGCCCAGCGCCTGCCAGACCGACCCCAACTGAGATCCACACGACCCACCCGCCGACCACTGCCGCCCCCGGGTCGCGGCCAGCAACGCTGCACGGTCGGGGCTGCGGCCACGGCCACGCGGGGACGGGGCGGGGGTCGCTCACCAGGTGCGAGGCGCGTTCCTCCTGCCAGTCATCCGGCGCCTGGGGCCCCGAGCAGCTCTGAGGGTCCTCTTCGGTGCCCGGCGAGGGAAGTCGAGGCAGCGGCCGCCTCAGCCCCGTTACCACTTGCCCAAACCCACCCGCCGCTCGCTGCGCTCCGGGCTGGGGGCGTCGGTTTGAGCGCCGGGCGCACGGTTCCCGGGCGCGCAGCCGGGCCGGGGGTGAGCAGGTTCGTGCTCAGCGGGGGCGACGGACCAGGAAAGGCAAAGTTGGGTGCCGGAGCCAGCTCTGCCAGGCAGCCACGGGTCGGAGAGGGGAGCCCCCCGGGAAGGGCCACACGGGCCGGGCCGCGCCTGCGGAGGGTGGGAGCCGCCGCCAGGCGAGGGCCGCGGCCGGCAGGGGGCTGCGGAGCCCACCCGCGGCGGGAGGACGCTGCGCGGGAGCGGGCTCAGCGAGAGCAGCCGCCGCCGGCGCCGCCTTCCCGGCGAGTAGAGAGGCGCGGGGCGCGCGGGCGGGGAGCTCGGGGCGGGAGCTCGGGGCCGCCTCGCCCCGCCCCCCGCCCCGCCCCGGCCCCGCCCCCGCCGCCGCGCCTCCTCCTCCCCTCCCCGCGCGGGTGAAACCCGAGCGCACCACCCCGCGCCTGACCTCCCCGGGCCCCGCCCCCGCCGCTGCCCTTCCCGGGACGGGACCCCCTCCTCGCCCGCTTGCCCCCTGCACCCCAGCGGCCCCACTCCTTCCTCCCTGGTGCGAGTGCGCCCGAGCGTTGACTTTTCGGTGACTCCCTTTCCCCTGCCTCGCAGAGACCTTCCGTGGCTCCCCCGCCCCCCCCATCCGGCCTCTCAGACGTGGCTCCTGGAGGCAGGGGAGGGGGGGTGGGGGGGAGGAGGTATAAAGGGCGGGAGACCTCGCGGGCCGAGACCCGAGACGTGGCGCGCCCACCCTGCCGGCCTTATCTCCAGGTACGTGCGCGTCCCCCCGCCGAATCTGGCCGTGGGGGGGGGGGGCGGGTGGGCAGGGGCGGCCTGGGCCTCCGGGACTCCGAGTTTGTGATTTTGTTCGTTTTGTGTGACATCCACATGTGTGCTCTGAGCTGGAAACTCCTAAAAGACAGACGGTTGCTTCGGGTTCTTGGAGGAGCTATTTTAGGGTGCACCTCCCGGCTAGTTTGGCTGAACTTCAGTGGAATGAAGTTAGAGAAATGAACAAATCCGACCACCCAAGGGAGGCAAGTCGGGGGGTCCCCAGGGAGCCACACGGAAAAGAAAGCCTCGGATGGATAAAGTCAACCTGTCCAATTCTGGACCAAATGTTACTTGTTGCACTTTTGTCGGATCTTTCGGCCTGTGGAACGAGTGTAAAAGTGAAAAGATTCCTGACTGGAAAGCATAGTACTTTTCAAAACGCCTAGAATTTGATACTTTGTTGCAAAACTTCAGTTTGGAACCCAGAGGGGTCGGGGGTCACTCTTCCCTCTGGATGGGGGTGGGGAACGGTATCTCTGGGCCCTGTTTATCCAGATCTCCGGCCTCAGATGCCTCAGAAGGTGGCTTGGAAGTTTCCCTTGCATCAGGAAGTTCATGAATGCTCCCACCGCTGTCCCCTCTGCAGTGACATAGGATGCCCCTATGGCCCACATTCACACAACCGCTACAGGGTCTGGTTCTTGGGATTTGTCTGAGGCGGAAGGGCCCGGTGTGCCCTAACTGTGCCAGTGAGCTCATCTCTAAAACAAAGAACACATCCCTGGCTGTGAGGCGTCCTGGCTCACGCAGTAGCCACGCAGACCCAAGAGGAGGACAAGAGAAATAAATACAAAGTGACATTGATTTGTCTTTATAGTCTAGAAATATTTTTTATATAAAAGATAATTCTGAATCGCTTTTCATAAAAGCAGTTCTGAAGGTTTCCGTGGAAGCTCAACCCAGCCCCAGATCTCCAGTGTCTCTCTCTCTCACTGTGGGTACTCAAGGGCTCACTCGGATTTCCTGTAAGACATCCAGAGGAAATGTCAGTGTTGGAGGGCCGCTTTGAAGAAGGATTGTTTCCTGAGTTGTGCTGGGGGCACTCGGCCTGGTGCAGGGCAGCTGCCTGGCTCCTGGAGACTTCATGGAAAGCTTAACACTTCCTTCTGGGCCTGGCACGCAGGACACGTGCTCCTTCCTAACATTCCCATTGATTCTTCTGCCTACGTGGCACAAGGGCCTTGGAGCCCTCCCTGGGAGGAGGCTGGGCAAGGTCTAGCCTGGCTGTTCTGCTCCTGGGGAGCTGGCGGAAACGGAGGGACGACACTACCTTACGCCTGACCTTGCAGCCTTTGAGTGAGTGAGGGGACCTGTAGAGCCCCAGCCATCAGGAAAAAGGGAGGCAGAAATGAGGACCCATGTGTTTAGCTAATCCTTGCCAGTGCGCCTCAACATCATTACAGTTAAAGGCATGCACACTTTAAAAAAAAAAAATGCTTGGCATGTAGAGAGTTAAGCGCTGGGAAGAAAATAGCTTTCTACGCCATACCCCAGGAGGGATCATAGCATCATGTTTAATATGTAACTTTATGTGTATGTGGGGCGGGAGTCGATTTTATATACAATGTATGGGCTATAAGGAAGCAGTTAGAATATGTATATTTCATGATAACGAATTGCAAGCAAATTAATAATAAGAATGAGATAGTGCATCCTTAGTTTAAAGTGAAATGGACCCACACTGCTGGTGATTTCACCTTGTTACCTGGGGAAAGCTCCTTTACTTCTCTGAGCTAGTCTTTTCATCTGGAGCTTAAACCAACCTGCTGGTAAGTGTGTCCTCTGTTGGCACGAAGGAGATAGGAGGCGATGAAAGTGAGACCCTCGCCGGGGGCCCAGCACACAGGTAGGCTCTTTTTTTTGTTGTTTTTTTTTTAAGTTTATTTTGAGACAGAGCAGAGGAGGGGAAGAGAGAGAGGGAGAGAGGAAGAATTCCAAGCAGGCTCCACACTCATGAACTCCAAACTCATGAACGGTGAGATCATGACCAGGGCAGAAACCAAGAGCCGGACGCTCAACCGACTGAGCCACCCAGGCGCTCCAGAAGTAGGCTCTTCACAAAGAAAATTATTTTAAAGAATCCACAGAGGTTTCCTTTTTCCAAATGAAATTTCTGAGGTTTTTTTTTCTTTCTTTGAGAAGTCATTCCTCATTGAAGAACTACCTACATGAAGCTGCTTCTCATCACACCGTAAAGCTAGAGGTGATAATTTCAAAACAAAACTGTTTAGTTCTCTTCTTTTCAGGATAAAATGAGAGCTCTCCTTGGACTGATTTTGATGAGCCATGCACATAATGCAAAAAAAAAAAAAATATATATATATATATATATATATATATGAATATGAGAAACCTAGCCCAACCCTTGGTGAAAATGATGAACCGTGGGGCGCTGATTTCATGTGACTTGAAAAACGCCATCCATTTCCTGATTCACCTTAATTTCTGTGTGGAGATGTGGGGGATCTCTTACGTCTCGGAAATAAGTAACCAGTGTTGTCTCCTCTTTGTGTCTCTCCCTTCCGACTGAATTCCAGCCACGTCGCTGCCCTGCCTCCTCTGTGGAGCGGAGCCCAGATCGCCACCCCGAAGAGGCGAAGATGGGGCCGTAGGTCAGGAACGCCCTCAAAGGGGAACCTGGATATTTGTGATCTTTACGCCGCGATGAGGTAGTATGAATGTCATGAAAAACCTCCGTCCAGAAATCGTGGTCTCCAGGCGTCTGCATCGTCACTGGCTTTTCCTACAGAGGAGCCAGGGACAACATATCACAGTCCTCAACCACAGTGTTCTTGCACCCCGGTCTTCTTTCTTTTAGATCCATGGCTTTTAAGGATTCCTTGAACTGCTGGATCATCTGATCAGCCCCATCAGTGTTTCTTTGTTTGCAGATGGCCACATTTTGGTGAAAAGATAGGCCATTTTATGCCACGCTAGGATTGCCTAGTGCTCTTTGTTGTTCGTGTATGTCAAGACCCATGATTATGGCTACAGGTGATGCAGACTTAAGTTTTGAGAGGTGAGGCATCTCCGGGTCGGCAGAGCTTAGGGTGCCCTCAGCCCCTACTCAAGTCCCTGGAGCTTTACCAGAAACTCTTTAGGGTTCTTTTACCCAAGAAAGGCTCACCACCGCCCTTTATGTAGCAGCCCGCTCCCCTGTAAGCAGACCAGTTTTATTCAAAAACAGCAGCCCGGAAACCAGGACGCAATAGAAAGAAAATATGTCTGGCACATGTGAGAAGGAGCACACGTGGGCACCGTACAAGGTGCCTGGACCTTACACAGAAGGACTGGATCCTCTCTGTGGGCACCTGCTCTCAGCCCTCTGCCAGTCTGCGCCCTGGACACTCATCCTCTCCATTTCTCTAAGTTTCCACCCAAGTCCATCCAGAGCCTGCCTCGAGCTTCCCTTGTCTGGTCAGAGAAACATGCTTTGCCCCTGGCACCTGGGCGGTGGAGGTTGACCCAGCACAGCTTGACCTTCACACGACCCGGGTGAGTTCTTATCTGGGAACGCCCTGGAATTAATTCCGCAGGTGAAAAACGCCTCATGGCTACATTCAGGGAGGCAGCCTACTTAAAGCCCGCCTGCTAAGAGCCACTGCAAAAACTGAAGGATACAACAGCCCGAGGCTACATTCGACGAGAGGTGCTCACTTCGTTTTCACTCAGAAAAGTTTAGTAATTCATCTTGCTTCCAGGAAGGGCCTGGTAACAAAAGACACTGCATTTTACTTTAGTTTTACTTTAGTAAAACTTGCTTTTACTTCTGTGTATCCAGAGGACCAAAGTAGATTAGAGATCTGCAAGTATTTTTGCCTTTTCTTTATGGTTGAATTTCTACCAACCCAATTTCCGTAAAAAAAAAAAAAAAAAAAGAAAAAGTAAAAAATATCCATGCTCAAAACACCTGAAGTCATTTTTTTTTATAATAAGTATAGTATGGGGAGAAGGAAAAAGCTAGGTTTAAAAGATTTTTGGAATACCTAGAGGAAATACAGATGGTTTATGGCATGGAAATAAGCATCCGTATGGTTTCCTAAGTGGTATTTTCTGACATTGGGCCTTGTATGTATCTCGTATCTACAAGCAAATAATTGCTATGCTGGAATCCATGTTCTTTTTATTCCTCTGTCTTTGGAAATAGAGCTTTGGGGGGAACTAAGTCCCTTTGGAAATATATTTTCAAAAATGATGTTAGTCCTACATAGATTTAGGAATAAAATACAAATTGGTCTGCCTCTTTATTCCATCATTCAACGAGGAGATTAACTCATAATGACCTTGAGTTCAATGAAAAGAGTATCTACTAAGAGAAATTGAACCAATGGGCAAAGTGTCTCCTGAATCCTGTAGCAAATCAGTGGGAAGACGAGCTGTCAAGGGTCCTGTTGCCCATCTGTCAAGTTTCATTACAGACCCTTCCTTTCATTCCTATTGCTGTCGCCTTAATTCAGAATGTCAACTTCTCTCACCCTGAATCCCACCACCTCATACTGGTCTCCCTGTGGCTCTCAGTCTATAGCGTACACTTCAGTGACCATCTTTAAACAGCAATCCAAATGGTCCTTAATAACACAGACTTCCTTGATTTTATTTGAATTGCAATCTGCCCAGCTTAAAAAAGAAATTCCTGAAGCTAGGTGAGACCATGGAACTTAGCTGTGACAAATAAGATGTAAGTGGGTGCAACTCCAAGTACAGCTTCATAAAAGGGGCCAACGATGAACACCATGATTTTTCGTGCCTTTCCCTCTCCATGGGGATTTCTGCCTGGAACTTGATTGTGGTAGCTGAAGTTCCAGCCACCATCCTGGACTGTAAGGTAACCTTGATGATACAAACCATGAGACAAAGATAGTAGAGCTAAAAAATAGAGCCTAAATGCCTGGTGACCCTATGGAACCCCCATGTCCACCTAGAATAGCCTAGCTCCAAACCATAACATGAGAAAGAAATAACTTTCCCTTTTGTCTATCCAGCATTGTTTCTGTTCTGGATTTATCAGGTCCCTGCTGTCTTCCCTCCTCCCCGCCCTCATTCTTTGCTTTCCCTCTTTCAACCAGGATTGTTGCATAGCATGTGCCCAGCATATGGCTGCACATTAGGAACAGAATAGAGAGAAACCGAGAAGATCCCTGTCCTTTCAGGACAAGCATCATCAACAAAATGGCATTTGAGCTGACATTTAAAGGATGATTAGTGACTTAACGAGAAACGGGGTCATTCAGGGGAAGAGAGTGAGATCCAGGGAAGAGTGGAAATATTAACTTTAGAATTTAACTCAAACACACTTGTTAAAATGCCAGGGAGAGTAATAGTAATTGCAGAAGAACAGCAATGGGTACAATCTTATTAAACAGTAGAGAGGCAAAAAGATGAAATAAGGGAATTTGATCAATCCAGTAAAAGGCTGGAAAGAGAAGGAAGACAGAAATGGAAAAAAAAATTGCAGAGTGGAAAGAACTAGTAGAAATTGGTAACCTCGTAACCATTGCATTATAGCAGAATGCAGAGAAATACGATGGGAAAAATACATCAGGCAAATATCAGTCACAATAAAACTAGTTTACAAATCCCAATATCAGAAAACTGGATTCTAAAACAAAATTCTTTTTCAGTAAAAATATTCACCATTGAAAAAAATTCAGCTCATTAGGAAATACAAATATGTATGCAACTAACAAAATGGCTTCAAAATATAAAAGGTAGGGACACCTGGGTAGCTCAGTCAGTTAAGCACCTGACTCTACTTCAGCTCATGTCATGATCTCCCAGGTTTATGAGATCAAGCCCACATAAGGTCTGTGCTGACAGTGCAGAGCCTGCTTGGGATTCTCGCCCTTTCTCTCTCCCCCTCTGTCTGTCTCTCTCAGAATAAATAAACTTTAACAAAAACAAAACGATAAAACAATAAAACATACACACACACACCACACACACACACACACACACACACACACACACACACATATATATATATATACACACACACACATATATGATGAAGCACATTCCTGCCACTAATTGATAAATCCAAGGGGAAAAATAGTATGAATTTAGATATCCTAAAAAAAGCAATTAGCAAAATTATTCTAATAGAAGTACTAAATACTCAGGCAAGATTTACAAAACTTAAGCAAGTCTGGGGCCACAAAGCAAGCCTCGGTGAATTTTGAATAATCTGCATCATGCGATTAGGTTACAAATTAATAATTTAAAAATAATTGAGAAAACTTACATTTGTCAGTTGTAAGCCACATTGCCAGTAGCATGTGTGACAAAGAAATGGTAATGGAAGTCAGGAAAATTCGTATGTTGTATGAAAATGGAACATTTAAAACTTACATAATGTAGCTAAAGTAGTATTTACAGAGAAATTTAGCCTTGAGCACTTGTATTAGGAAAAAAGTGCTGAAATTAACAAGACAAATGCCCAACTCATTAGGAACAAAACAAGGGAAAGAACATAGTTATTAATATCACATATTAATAAGATAAACTACAAAGTTACAAGACAGCAAAACTAAGCTGTTTAAAAAATAATAAAATACCAATAAAATAAGCAAACATCTGGCAAGGTACATAATTCACTAGAAATTTAGCTTTAGGAAACTAAAAAAGTGAAAATCCAAATACATTTTTCACCAGTAAAGAAACTGAGTCAGAAAGCAAACAGCAAGTAAAATAAACAAGATGGATGATTTTCTAGGAAGATTCTACCAAGTATTCAAGGCACAATTAATCCCTATTTTGTAAAAGTTATTCCAGTGCATGGAAAAATGATAGGCCAAACTCCCCCCAATTCAAGGATGTTTTATCATTAGAAAATATATCAATATAAATCACCTCTTCAGAATTAAGAAGAAAAACCATATGATCATTTCAATAGCTACTTAATGTACTTCTAGGAAATTCAATGTACATTTGTCATTTAAGAAATACTTCTTGGCTTTTGGATTAGTAATACGAAGGAAGTTGCCCAATTTGATAGACTATCTTTCAAAAACAGAATCCACAAAAAACTTGACATTTAATCATGAGAAGTTGGAGACGTTCAGTTGAAAAGAAATCCAAGACAAGCAAGCACATTTCTATCCTTCCATGTGACACTGAAACCATGATTGTAAAGGAAGAAACAAACTTAATTTCAAACAATAGAATTGTCTCCAGCGAAGCCACTTAAGAACATCTACAGATAAGTAATTAGAATAGAGAGAAAGTCTGCAAATTTGCTACAAAAAAATCTCAATATATAAATCCATTTGGCTCCCATAAACCAGAAGCCAAGATAAGAAAATATAATATAGAAAAATTAACATTAACAAAAAAAAATCGGTATGTTACCTAAGTAATTTTGGCAAGAGGTATGTTGGACCTCTGTGGAAAACCTATAAAACTAAGTTTAAATATCTTAAAGAAAAAAATAAGATCTTCAAAATTATCAAAATAAATTGATGCTATCCCATATCTGTGTGGAGTGATTCAGTATTTATAATGTCTTGAATATGAACTATTCATTCAGAAATATCCACGCTCCCCAAATTCATCCATAAATACAATGGAGATCCAATCAAAATTTCAACTAACTACATGGAACTTAAGTAGACCCTCACAGTGGTAAGCAGAGCAAAGTCAAATGTCTAAGAGTGATTAAAGAATTTCTGCAGGGGTACCAGGGTGGCTCAATCAGTTAAGTGTCCAACTCTTGATATCAGCTCAGGTCATGATCTCATGGTTCGTGAGTTCGAGCCCCACATCGGGCTTTGCACTGGCAGCACAGAGTCTGCTTGGGATTCTCTCTCTCCCTCTCTCTCTGCCCCTTCCCCTCTCCTATGTGTTCTCTCTCTCCCTCTCTCTCTCCCTCTCCTTCTGTTCTCTCCCTCTCTCTCTCTCTCCCTCTCTTTCTCTCTCAAAATAAATTTTAAAATTGGGGCGCCTGGGTGGCGCAGTCGGTTAAGCGTCCGACTTCAGCCAGGTCACGATCTCGCGGTCCGTGAGTTCGAGCCCCGCGTCGGGCTCTGGGCTGATGGCTCAGAGCCTGGAGCCTGTTTCCGATTCTGTGTCTCCCTCTCTCTCTGCCCCTCCCCCATTCATGCTCTGTCTCTCTCTGTCCCAAAAATAAATAAAAACGTGGAAAAAAAAAATGTTTAAAAAAAAAAAAATAAATTTTAAAATAAATAAACTTAAAAAAATAATTTCTGCAGAAAATGAACAAGGAAGGTAATCAATATTGTTCATAAAGCTACAGAAATTGAGGCACTGAGATATTGGCATGGGGACAAAGTGAGCAATGTAACAGAGGGCCCATGAACAGACCCACCTATATGCTATCTTTGATATGTTACAAAGGGGCCCACTGGGGAGAGGTGCAACTCAATAAATGAGTCTAAGACAGTTGAGGACCGTGATGTAAAAACACCGAATCAGATACCCACCTTAAGCCATTTACAGAAATAACTTCAAAGTAGATTAAAGCCAACACGAGAAACAAAACATTAAAACATTTAGGAAAATGTATAAGAAGCTATCTGTATGACCTCTGGGTGGGGAAGCAGTTCTCAAAATAAGATACAAAGAACAGCCACGCAGAAACGAAAAAAAATCAATATGGCAAACAACATTAAAGTTTAGAACTTCCATGTGATGAAATACAACTTAAGCGCAAGCCATAGCTGGCAGAAATTTCCGTGCATACAAATGACAAAAGATGGCAGACAGAATATGTTTTCAAAGTCCTACCAATCCACTGGAGAAGGAGGAAATGAGAGGAAACTGTGCAAATGAAGCAAATGAGAGGAACTGTGCAAATGGCCAATAAACAGAAGAATAGAATAAAACCTCCCTAATCGTGCTAGAAATGTAATTAAAAGAAGGTGGTGCCATGTCATACCAATCAGACTGACAGCAGTGAAAAAGTCTGGCAATACCAGCTGTCATCACATACTGGTCAGGGAAGCTATGGAGGTAGAAAATGGTACGATCACTTGGGAAGGCATTTTGGCCGCTCTTGTAACGTTGAAAATGGACACTCCATATAGCCCAGTTAGCAAAGTTGCAGAGGATATGTAGTATACTGCCAGTTTGTATAAAGTATTAAAACAAAAATAAATCGTATCTATGTAATGTATGGATACATACACAGCAGTGAAATAGCACACAGAAGTGATGCACACTAAATTCAGGTGGTTTATTCCTGGGCAGATGGGAGGGAGATCATGGGAAGATAAGGGTTGCCAACTTTATCTGTGCTTCTGTTTTCCATGAAAAAAAGAAATAAGGTATGAAGCAAATATTGAAAAATGTTAAGGTTGGATAGAGTCGGTTCGGTGGGTGTTCATTAGATTATTATCCTTTCCCGTATGCTCATAAGATGTCATAATTCAATAAAAAAGTTTAATGGGAAGTAAGGAAGTAGAGACAGTAGGCAAAAGAAAGCTCATTAGAGCAGTTTTGTCCTGAAGAAGAACAAAGAAACTGGTAGCAGCTGGAGGGACATGAGCACACAGGGCTATTTTTAAAAGTGGGTCATTTCAAGCATATTTATACATTGACTGAAATACCTTCATGGACAAAGAAATTGACGGTGTACTAGAGAAAGAAGGTGATTGTAGGAACAAAGGCCTCGGAAAGATAAGAGGCAGTAGAATTTGTGTTTGGAGAGAATAGGGGTTGTCTCAGCATTGTCCTGGGAAAGAGGACCACATAGAGATGGAAGTTTTGTTTGTGCAGAGGAAGGCCTGTCCCTCTAAGAACTTTTGTTTTCCGAATGATGTATAAGGTCAGATTCACATGGGGAGTAGGGAGAGGGCGTCAGCGTTGAGAAGAGAAGAGAAGGGAAGCTATGAAGCCAACGTCTTGGAAATCGAGAAAACCAACTTCTTGGAATCTCCATGCTACACTGAATGACCAGCTGAGTCCTGTGGTCATCATCCTCAAATGAGCTCCATCCACATGCTGGGATTTTCTCCAGCAAAGTTCAGCAGCTCAGGCGCTGGTGCAGAGAAGGCCAAAGATTGGGTCCCACCAGGAGATGGTTTCCCCAGGCAACGGAAAAAGAGAGAAGCAGGAAGGCTGAGGATGTTCGCAAAGAAGTGACTTTAAGGGTAGTCATACAGTATAAGCTAAGTAAAAGGACATGGGGACAAAAATAAAGATGGTGTCAGTAGACTGGAGAATAAGATGAGGTCAAGGAATCATTGCACTGGGAGCCTGGAGAAGGATCCCCAGAAGTTATTATGGGGGAGGGTAGGTTAAGGAGGTGCAGTGGTCCAAGATTTGTCCATGACAATGGGACCAGAGCTGGAGAAGTTTATGGTTGTTGCAGGTTATTGTAGGAGGGCAGGTGGGTCATGGAAGAAAGCCAGCCTCTTGGATGTGTGATGAATATAGATATCAAAGTCACTAAGAAGAATCTTTAGTGAATGAGGTAGAGTGACACAGGAAGTTCGGGAGACAACCGTGGGGAAAAGGGGGCACTGCTGTGTTCATTTCACAGTTTGAAAATGCGGCTCAGAGAGAACGTGCCTCTAGGAAGCAGCTTGCAAACTAATAACCAGAGGAACCCAGAAGTGTCTGACTCCAAACTCTGTATTCTCTTTCCTGTACCAATCTCCTTGTGCAAGTTTCGACACAGTAAACTTGAATAACTATACAATGGAATTTGATGTTAATCTTCCAGTACCTTCCCTGGACAGAGCTGGTCATCACGACCCTTAACTGATGTGACTAATCAGGAATATTTGGGGAGTTTTCTCACATACACAAGCCTAGGCTGACCCTGCACCTAGTGATCAGTCTCTAGGGGATGTGTGCAAACCTATGATTTTGAAAAAGCTCCCGAGATGAGTCTGATACACAGGTACTTAACAAGCATTAACCTCAGGTTATTGTCAGCACAAAAGCTCACCTGTCTTTAAAGCAGAAATGTTCTGATATTCCTGAGAAAGAAATGATCCAAGAGAACAAAGACTTAAGGGCCCAGTTGTGTTTTTCTATCCATGTCTATGCTATGGCTTTTGTTCCAAGTACTCTATATAGCAACTCATTCCATATTAAGCTGTATTAAGAGATATGTTTTCCTGTTCAGAATCTTATGCTTTCACAGAACATTCTTAATAATTACTTGTCTTGCATAAAGATTCGCTAAAATATCAACTTTCACCAATAGATTTCTATAAAATGTTTTGCTTATCTGTAATATCTTCTGTAAAATGTTACCAAGTTTATTACTCTAGAGATGGCCAATCTTATGGGGGATCTCTCTTTTGTCTGTCTGTCGGTCTCTCCCTTTCTCTCTCTCTCTCTCTCTCTCACACACACACACACACACACACACACATACACCTCTTCTCTTCTGCTAAGATCAGATTTTCCAGCTTTGTGCATAATCAAAGGGATAGCAACTGGGAGAAAATTTCCCACTGAGTAGCACCAAGAAAGACCATTTTGACCACTGTTTACTTCCCTTCTATCCTTTCTTCCACGAGCTCAACCAGCACAGACATGATTATTTAATTATGCCAGTATGAGAGCTACAATATTTATTTCACCTTTCCCTGCCCCCAGGAGATGATGTCATTCCAACTCGCCCCAGGAAAACATGTCAGGATCTCGGGCAGGTGAGGAAATGGCGTGCGGTTTTACCTTGTTCCTAAAAACTTGTGCCGCACCTTCCAACTTCCACCAAGTTCAATCATGGTACTTGGAGTAGGCTGGATTGTCTTCTGTTTCATTGCCTAGCTCCTTGTGCAGTGCACAGGACATGATTCATCCAAATGTGATGACTGCATCGGTGAAGTCACAGACATCTGAGGCTCAGGCAGTCCTCAGCAAAGTGGACTCCAATGTGCCATTCACGTCCTGCTAGAAGGCGTAGGTGGGATTCAGACAGCACTGCTGGGGGTATTGGAGGCTGGATCCTCACCACCTGCACTACTAGGCCAGGAATTGCAAACTTTGCCTATGAAGGCCAGGTAGGAAATATTTAGGCTCTGTGTAAATAGGCGATCTCTGTTGCAATTCAAATACATAGACCAGTTGGGTTTCGATAACACTTCATTTACAGAAGCGGGGGTGGGGGGTGGGGACATCACCTCCCCCCCTGGGTTGGTCATTGAGACCTGCTCGAGACGGATGGTGGTAAACGTGAGGTTGCCTCGGAATCATCAGAAGGGCTCATTAGAAACAAGCTGGTGCCCAACACCCTCTTGAATTTTCTGATTCAGTAGGTCTTGAGTGAGGCCCAAGGCTTTCCATCTCCAGTCTGTCTCCAGGTGATTCTGGTACACAGGGTTGGGGACCACGCATTGAGAACCACTGCCCAGAGGAATATTAATACACATAGCCTGCACGTCACCTCTTGAAAGCAAATCAGAATTAATAGAACATTTTGCCATTCCTATGACTAAGTCCCTATCCTGTCCTTCTCCTTGCAGTCTTTATTCAGGAATTTTTGTTCTCTGGAACATCAGCTCTTTCAGACAGGGATTCTGAAGAATCCTGTCTTGTCATTCACAGTGCCTGGCATAGTGGCTTAGGTGCTCAAACATGTTTGCTTGGAGAATGAAAACAAAATGAATGGCTGTATTGCTGGGTTAGATTAGTTCCAACAATTTTAAAAATGTGATAAAAAATACTAAGGATTTGGGTATATTGCTCTGACTCAGAGAATAACATTAACCCGTGGGGAAAAATCGTTTGTATTGAACAGTAGCTCATTTTTTCCAGTTCACACATTTAAGGAAAATCTACATTTTGAAGATGGTCCTGAGTTTTGTCCCAGTCATATTAAATGTAGCCTGCATTGAGTTATGAGTCTCCATCAGAAGAAACTCTCGCCTGTCAAGAGATTGTTCCTTCGAGATTGGGGACGAAAGGAGATTCAGGCTATAGGTTTCACAAAAGGCAGTACCAACCTAGGCAATAAATGATCTTACGGTGGAAAGATTGGGATCAGCCTGACTGGACATGTCCAGAAATAGCTAGAGCAGAGGACTGCCTGCCCAGACTGATTTCCCCCTCGGGGTAGATAGCCAGGTGTCAGGCGAGGACCAAGGCACGTACGAATCTCAATGCTTTGGTGGAACCATAGAGGCATCAGGGCCCCATGGTCCCCTTGATTTAGAAAACCTGCTGGGAAATTAAAATGTCCTCCGAACGATTTCAATTTGGAAGAAGACAACCTCATTTAGTTTCAGAGCATGACTTTTCTCCCCGCCACACCCCCAATTCTGAGAGAACCCGACCACAGTAGCCGAATGTAAAGGCCACTTGCTGTCTGCAGTAGGCATGCATCAGGGCTTTCCTGCGTCCAAATGTTCATGTCAACTGACAAAACACTCTCGGCACTTTAATTTTATTTCATAACGAACAGGCAAACTTAACTTCTAAGCGTTTTTATTCCGAGTTTAATGGCTCACACTCCCGAGGTCGGCAAGCAGATGGAGTTGAAGACGAGAATGTATAATTGCAGATCATGAAGCTGCAAAATTAATATTACTTTGTTAATGTCAAGATAAGATTTGAGAGCCAGAAGGGATTTTCAAGATCATTGATCTTAAACCTCATCACACACAGGAAGACAGTGAGGCGGAGGGATGGCGTGTCCTTCCCAGACTCACAGAGCCAGCAAGGGACAGAACTACGTGTGACGCCGCCTCCCGGCACCCAAGCCAGTCCTCCGGCTCCTGGGCTCCACTCTCCCCATTGACTCCTTTACAAGAAAGGGGCTCTCATTTTTCCTCTGCTGCTTTACCTTCCAGTGTACATGTATGGGAGAAAGAGCGAGAGAACGTGTGCACATCTGCGATGGTTATTTGGCTATAAATTTTAATTTAGTGCGCCGTTTTGAGATATTTCAGAATTTACTTTGATGTGTTAACAGAACATCAAACAAAATCCCCGATGGCATGAATCAAGAATGACTTACCCCCACTACGTGTAGTAGTAATGAGGGTCTGATTGGGCCGTATATGACAGAGACCCAAAATAACAGGCGCCAAAACCCTGGAGGTTTCCAGGTGTAGGGAAAAGCCAGAGAGCTGTCATGATGATAATACCTCACACATACGTCAGGGGCCTGGTTCCTTCTCTCCATAGCTCTGCAATTCTTAGAGGGCTTCCCATGTGTTCATGGGTTAGCGTGGTTAACTACCACCCTAGAAATTCTAGCCAGGAGGGAAGGGAGAGGAGAAAGGAGAAAGGGGGTGCACAATCCTTCCCTTGTGCCCATGCCCAGGAAGCTGCACCCACGTTTCCCTGATTGGAACTTAGTTAAGGGGTCAGACTTAGGTTCTGGGTAGCACATGCCCAGCTAAACATAGTTTATAGCATTACATACTACAGAAGAAACAGTGGTTACTGCTTTCTGCCATAATTGGCCACTCTGGCCATCCACATATCTGTGCCTACCCATCTTCTCACGTGAAGAACCCAGTACCCAAAGCAGGCAATCCCTAAGTCTCATGTTGTGAGTTTATGGCACCTACATGACATGGTCCCCCATAGGGTTGGTCCCCTCAGGTTAGCTATAAACTAAAAGATAAGTTTCCTGCCCATTCATCACATCTAATATGTAATGGTGGAACAGGAGCAGAAGACCTCAATGGAAAAAACGTCTCCCACTCCTGATCAGCACGGGAGTTTTGACCTGCTCCGTTTCCGAGCTGGGCCGGTTCACCCTTCCTTAGGCAACCTGGTGGTCCCCAGATCCCAGGAGTTCACCATATTGATGCCTCAATGTCCATCAACTGATGAATGGATAAAGAAATTGTGGTTGATATACACAATGGAATACTACTTGGCAATGAGAAAGAATGAAATCTGGCCTTTTGTAGCCACGTGGATGGAACTGGAGAGTGTTATGCTAAGAGAAATATGTCATCCAGAGAAGGACAGATACCATATGTTTTCACTCTTATGTGGATCCTGAGAAACTTAACAGAAGATCGTGGGGGAGGGGAAGGAAAAAAAAAGTTAGAGAGGGAGAGAGCCAAACCATAAGAGACTCTTAAAACCTGAGAACAATCTGAGGGTTGACAGGGGCGGGTGGGAGGGAGGGGAGGGGGGGTGATGGGTACTGAGGAGGGCACCTGTTGGGATGAGCACTGGGTGTTGTATGGAAACCAATTGGACAATAAATTTCATATTTACAAAAAAAAAAAGAAAAGTCTCCCAAAGAAAGACAAGTAACAGCGACAGGGTCTTACTAGTTTATAAATCCTTCTGAAGAATCTCTGCCCACGAGTGGCGTCACTTCCTTGGTCACCCTCCGGCAGACCTCTCTGGAAGAGTATCCTCGTCCATGGTCTCCCCTGGCCCCTGGCTTTGTCTGCTGAGAGTGCCCCGCTGGTCTCTCTGTGGTCCAGCTGGGACGTGCGCAACTTTCCACAGCGGGAGGCGATGGGTCACCAGTCACATAGTTGTGCAGCCTTGCCTGGTGGTTTCGTTGGCAACAAAATTTCTCAAAAACTTAGCGGGGACTGCCACTTAAACCTTTAAAATTCAGCATTTTTATTTCTTTGCCTCTGTGCTCTGCCAAAATCCCTTTCAAGTTCATGGGGACTAACTCGAGAGCGTCTGGAACAATAGCCTTGATGGGAAGGAAATTTCCTTCTGATGTCCCATTGTCTGACAGGAAGATTCTTGTCTGGGGAACGCGAGAACAATCTCTGATTACCCTGCTCTGCCTCCTGCCTTGCGGTCCCAATGCGCCGCCTCCTGTCCCCGGTTCAGTCTGGGGTAGAGTTTGGATTTATCAACCCTACAAAGTCCCAAGAGGACACTCCCTCCACTCGGTTGATGATATGGAAGTGAGTCTGTACCTCCTGAAGGAACGTGACTTAGCAGAGCTATGTTCCTTCCGTTTTTGTTTACTTCACCTCTTACGGGTCAGGTAGCAACCTGAATGCACCAACCTTCTGAATTTTCTGACCCTTTCCCCGTTGGTGATAGAATGTGTTCTGCCTCCCAAGATATTGTAGATGACCACACCCCTGAATGTTTGGTCCACCCAGAAACAGGATCACCAGCTTCCCAGTTACTAAGATCTGTGTCTTCACCACCCACTATCAAAATGTTTCCACTAGGGCTGCTTGGGTGGCTCAGTTGGTTAAGCATCAGACTCTTGATTTAGGCTCGGGTCATGATCCCAGGATCGTAGGATCGAGCCCCGCGCTGGGCTCCACGCTCAGCTTGGAGCCTGCTTAATATTCTCCCTCTCTCTGTTTCTCTCTCTCTCCCTCCCTCTGCCCCTCTCCCCAACTCACACTCTCTCTTTCTCTCTCTCTCAAAAAAAAAAAAAAAAAAAGTTTCCTCTAAGCCAATGACATCCATTTTAGGTCCTCACAAAGCCAACATTGTACCTCTAGTCTGGTCTATAGATTTCAGAGTGGGAGAGAGCATCCCAAGTGATGGTGACATAAGCCCAGAAGGAGTTTAGCTCCTTCTCACATAAGATCTGAACTGCTCCACAAGGCTCGTCAGGCACCCAGGCTCCTTGTTCCTTGTCGCTCTGCCATGCCTTGGCGATTGTCTTGCCTTCACGGTCCAACCTTTCTTACCACTATATCCACCAGTAACGTGGGAGAAAGAGGGACAATATGCCTTTGTTTGTTACGGCACAGCTGGGAGATTTCACCCATCCTTTCTGTTCAATCCCATTATTCAGAATTTAACCTCGAGAATAAACTCACTTTTCGGTATGGCTTGGTGCCCAGACAAAACTCCAGGTTTTTATTGCTATAGAAGGAGGGGAAGTCAGTATTGTGGGGCTTGAGTAGTCTCTGCCACATGGTAGAATCTGTTTAAGGTTAAGCATAAATATCTAGGAAATAACCTATAATTAGTTTATAGATGTAATCGCAGCGTGACTATGCTAAATCTCCCCTATCTAAAATATTGCTGGTATTACCACCGAGAACATTATGGGAAATTCCTTATCCAAACCTTTAGGGTGACCTGAGCCTTTACTGTCATTTGAGTTTCCCTTTATTCCCAAACAGGGGGGATCCACGCTGCCTTCCATCAGACCAGGCTCTCATATCTGAAATGATAATGAATAAATGTTTAGGTAACTGTTCAAAGTTCATCTTTTGGATACATCCAGTTGAACTCATTTTTATTTTCGATGGATGTAATTTTCATTGCTAGGATGTACATGATCTTTTTTAGAAAAACAGTGAGCTTGTTTTCTGTTTTCCTCTGGGGCATCAGTCCACTGGAGTATGCCAATTTTATTATCGGCGCCCTATTATTCTCGCATAGTCTGAAGCTACTGTTTGTGTTTTTTGCTGGCTCGTGGACATGGTACATTGTTCGTTTTGTGATTCTTGAGTTTAGGTCGTGAGTCTGTGCTCAGTGGGGTTTTATCTGTGAAAAGCCTGAGTGCCTCAGATTAAAATGTGTCCCTTGGAAAGGGTGTTGGACATCCGAGGATGGAAACCAGACTGGGACTCCTTTGCTGTTGTTAAGTTCTTCCTTTGGGGATCCCAAACTTCAGGCAAAATCTTCATGAAAAAAATCTCATGATTGTAATTTTTAAGCAAGGGGAGAGTTCATCTCACCATGAACCCAGGAGGAGACGGCTTTATTATCTCTTTGCTAGGGACTGGATGTTTTACATACTCTTTCAAGGAGAAGGTAGACAATCCATTGGGCTGGTTTTCAGTGTGGAGGTGGGAGGACCTTGCATGTCTCCAGGCCTTATTTTCTTTTTTTTTATTTATTTGTTTTATTATATGAAATTTATTGTCAAATTAGTTTCCATACAACACCCAGCGCTCATCCCAAAAGATGCCCTCTTCAATGCCCATCACCTACCCTCCCCTCCCTCCCACCCCCCATCAACCCTCAGTTTGTTCTCAGTTTTTAAGAGTCTTTTATGCTTTCGCTCTCTCTCCCACTCTAACCTCTTTTTTTTTCTTTTTTCTTTTCCTTATTTTCTGTGACGTCGAAATCTGAACCCTTGATCATTGGTTCCCAAGATAGGCACGCCCCACTGTTCCCTTCCCCAATTCACACAGTTAAACCAACAGAGTTTCTACTGCCTTTATTTTTAGTGCTTGGGAGTTTCCTTACCTTCTTGAGAGCTTAGCTGTGCAGTTTAGAGAACTTTATTTGTATCCAGAGTTTTCAGTATCTATTGGGGGGGGAGCGGGAAGCTTTAGACTACCTACTAGAGCATGTTTCCCATAGGTAGAAGTCATGTCCTTATTTCAATCATGTAGAAGCAAACTAAGTTACATAGTGTCACTGAATAAACTGTAATGGAAGCAACTGACTAAAAAGAAAATATTTGCAACATTTGTCACAGGCAAAGGCTTAGTGTGCTTGTGTAACCGGGGACATTTGGTTATTTTAACTGGATCCCAGCTGCCCCTAGGTAGAGACACTGGCTGTACACGCCACCCCACCCCCACCCGTTTCTCTTCCCATCTCTGAACCTCAGCCAATTCTTGCATCCTAAGGATAGGCATCCACAGAGTTTACAGAATTGGCGTTACTCTCTTCCTACCCTAGAGAAGACAGTTTTTCTGTTAAGTCCCAAGAGTATTCCTGACCACTGGTGGCAGCAGTGTGACTTTCTAGTATGGTGTCCTGATGGCAGGTGGGCGGGACACCTGATGGGCAGGTGGGAGCCAGAGCAAGCTGGACAGAGAAAGTGAGAGAGCAGGCAGCGATCGCAGTTTGCCAGCTGGGATTATTGGCATGTGGGTCTCCCGGAAGTAATGGGGACCAGATTCTTTGCAGCGAGCTGGTGCCTGGCAATCAGCCTAGAGGTGAGTAAACTGCCACCGTTGATTGATTGGGTCCCCAAAGCTAAGGTGACTATAAACTGTTGAGACATGGATTATCTGGGCGATGCTCAACATATAGAGCACTTTAAGAACAAGACAGTCCCAAATAAAAGATGAATGAATGATGATTCCTAAAAGGAACAATAAAACAGATATCAAACATAACAATCAGTGTTGCCAAAAAATTAAAACATAAAATAACAATGAGATATCACTTTCATCTGCCAAATTGACAAAGATTATCAAATGCATATTTTGCCTTCCTACTTGTCGGACAGATGGGCATGTACGTTTCTATTAATTTTACGAAGGCAAATACTTAGGAAGAGCTTTGGAAATGAAAATACCATTTCATTCTAAATTAGGTTAAAGAAGTAATAAGAGAGATTTATAAAAGTTGGGGACACAGACTGTCGCTGTGGCACTCTTATACACAGTAAAGAAATAAGAGCATCATACGTCTCTTGCAATAGAAGAATAATCAAATACGTTTGATTCCATCCATTACACAGCTATGATGGAGCCATCCAGATCTCACTTCCTTCTCAAAGCCTATTTCACGACACAGAAAACTGTTTACGACAGAAGTGTGACAGGCGAAAAGCATAGGTTGCAAACAACATATATCAAGGGCACAGTCTTAATTTTGTGTGTTCAGACAAGTGCACATGAAAACTAATTGTCGATATGTGCACAGGTGAGTGATTATCACTTTCTCCTGTGTGAATTCCTCTATTTTCTAAAACTTTCACAATGAACACAGGTTATCTTTATGTTCACCTAAAAGCGTGGTAAGTGCTCTTGTTATGATTATGTGATCTTTATCGGTTGGGTTTCTCTACAGTTTTGACTCCCATTTTCCCTGAAGCACACGTCTGGAGAGGTGCTCGAGGGGAGGGCGGCCGCCACCGAGGAGGGTCCTTGGAAACCATGCTGGCTCTGGCTTTGAAGGAGCCCCACTCATGGTTGGGGTGTTGCCTGCATTGTCTTATGTCTCATCCTTGTTTTGTTTATTTTGCTTTTCTTTGCCTTTGTTTGGAGTTGTTCTGCTGGTTAGCAATTTCATCGTGTGGCGTTTCCTATATATACGAGATTAAACCAGATGAGAATGCCGACATTTAACAATTTTTCACTTCCACAGAAAGCACTTTCAACTGGTCTACCCACCTCAGTTATATCTGTTCCCCATTTAGTGGAAAAATCGTTTTCCTGACTGATTAGAAATTCTAGGTAACTGGTTGCCCCATGTAGGCAGTGGTGCTGAGCAGAGAGAGCTACACGGGCTTTGAGCAAGGCTTTCACATGAGCACAGATTAGTTGAATTACGCTGAGTGATAGTTTCCCACTAATCTAAACCATCAATTTAGAAGGTCCAGTTGGAGTACTGACGTTGAAATAGGCTTCATGTATGTAAAAAGGAACCGCTTGGTCTGGCCTTTAATTTAGAAGAATAAGCCGAAAGAGAAGAAAAAGACAGCTTTTGCAATATTTTATGAACTGATTCGATTTGCAAGGCATTTCAAAATAAATTTTTTTTAATTTTTTTTTTCAACGTTTATTTATTTTTGGGACAGAGAGAGACAGAGCATGAACGGGGGAGGGGCAGAGAGAGAGGGAGACACAGAATCGGAAACAGGCTCCAGGCTCTGAGCCATCAGCCCAGAGCCCGACGCGGGGCTCGAACTCACGGACCGCGAGATCGTGACCTGGCTGAAGTCGGACGCTTAACCGACTGCGCCACCCAGGCGCCCCTCAAAATAAATTTTAAATCAAATGTTAAAAGCTACAGACGACTGTAAACATCATAAAAACAGAAAATGTTAGCAGTTGTTGGGCAACGATCAGCAAAATGGGTCAAGAAATTACTGCTTAATGTGATCTCCATCCTTTTAATAATGTCGTGCCACCTTTAATCTTGGTTTATGAAATGAAATTCTCAGGATGCCTGGGTGGCTCAGTCAGTTGGGTGTCCAACTTGGGCTCAGGTCATGACCTCACTGTTCAGAGTTCTAGCCTCATGTTGGGCTCTGTGCTGAGAGCTCAGAATCTGGAGTCTGTTTCGGATTCTGTCTGTCTGTCTCTCTCTCTCTCTCTCTCTCTCTCTCTCTCTCAAAAATAAATAAACATTAAAAAAAAAAGGAATGAAATTCTCTGGGAACAAAGTGATGATACAATGTATTCCTCTGGCAGGCGGCTGGGGTGTACAAGTCTGAAATTCACAAGGGGAGTTGGGGAGGCTTCAGTTCCAAGATGCTTGGAAGGGATGAGAACTGGGTGGGGAAGAGCCAGTGCAAAGTGATCCCTGGGGCTCAGAAAGGTGGGGGGCGGGGCGGTGGAGTGGTGGGGAGGAGGCGTGGGGAGAAGTCAAAACCGGATGCAGGAGTGCCCAATGAGATAGGAGGAAAATTGGGATTTCTCAGTGTCCTGGAAGCCTGGAGAAGGAAGCAGGTCCAGGGAGAGACAGAAATCAGGTCCACTGATAACTGCCAAGAGGTCAGCTAAATGACAGTCGCCTGCTGGGATGGCCGCAGCTTCACAGCAGAGGGGCAAGTGTCTGAGAGGAGGAGAGAGGAGAAATGGAAGGGTGTAGAATATTTTTTAAAGTTTTCGGGCAGAGGGTCCCGGTCATGGCTGGAATCCTAACATTTGCAGACAGAACGAACAGAACCCACAGGCCCCCTTGAGTAAATATTTAAAATATAAATGCAACTAACAAGCTGTTAAGGAAAATATGCTCTTTCCTCACATCTTGAAAAAAAAAAAAGATATTTTTGATGCAAAATGTTACCGTTAGAAGAAACAAAAGAAAGCCTATCCTGGGAATCTGTCTGAAGATTTTTTCCTACAACACATGTGACCCTACAGTTTTCCCAGAATGAATCTCAAAAGTTGTCATTACAATGATCTCGGAAGTTAAAAAGTGCTGCTTTTGTTAACAACCTGCAAGGCCAGGTTTGTGTTTGATGCTAGACTCTGGGAGGAAGGGCAAGCTAGATGAATGGCAGGACCCATTGCAAATGAAACTGTGGGGCCCCATGTTCAAAAATGATTCAAAATTCCCAGATGTCGGGAGCAGGGCATTACCGCAAGTGCGGAGACAGTCTGAGTGCGTGGCTGTGTGAATGGGGGTGGCACAGCCCATTCCAGGGGGGCTCGGGGCTCGTGTGGTACACCTGCCCCTGGCACCACAGTCCCATCCACACGTGGGGCAGAAGGGGAAGAAACTGAGGAGGTAAGGCTTGGAAGCTTCCAGCAAATACCAGCAAACATCAAATATGGAGTCAGATTTTTCATTCTAGTCTCTCGCCTCCTTCAAGCACGATGGTCCCCTTTTATTTATTTATTTATTTATTTTTTTAACGTTTATTTATTTTTGAGACAGAGAGAGACAGAGCATGAACAGGGGAGGGGCAGAGAAAGAAGGAGACACAGAATCCGAAACAGGCTCCAGTCTCTGAGCCGTCAGCCCAGAGCCCGATGCGGGGCTCGAACTCACGGACCGCGAGATCGTGACCTGAGCTGAAGACGGACGCTTAACCGACTGCGCCACCCAGGCGCCCCTACGATGGTCCCCTTTTAAAATCTCACCCCCTCTCCCCACACATCTAGTCAGCCAACTGTGCTCCACCTGGCCCCCCGCCCCCCCCAGGACACCTATCTCCTTATAACAAACTATATATTTTACTTTTATTAGTAAAATAATGCTTTCACTAGAAAGTAAGCTCCCTAGGGACACGTGTGTTTATGTGTTTTGTCCTAAAAACAGTGCCTAGCTCGTATTCAGTGCTCAGTAATCTTTGGTTGTGGATGGATGGATAAAGCAGAATGTAACAGATCAGTCTTGATATGAGGGCTCCCTGGAAAAAAAATCCCCAACTGCAGAATATCTCATCTCCTCTTGAGCGTGAGCCTTAAATCCACGCGGGGAACGCGGCTCTCTCTGCGGTCCCCTTTAAAATGCAAACATTGCAAGGGCTGAACAGTATTTAACACTAAGGTTATGTCAGCATTTTACTGCTTTCGGCCCCAGACGGTAGAAAGATTCACAGAGCAAGCACTGGTGAAAATGTCGCCTTGACAGTCGACAGCGGAAAAACAGCACGCATTAGGGGGTGGCTGAGCTGAAGAAAAGGCTACATCGTAAGGATGGTTTCACCGAGGAGGTCAATCAGACTCCAGGGCAGAGTGTGAGCTCTGGATGCTCAGGGAGTTCTCACTCTGACGGCTCGAGGGCGGGGGGAGGGTGGTCTCTAGGAAGGTCTGCTTCTCCAGGGACGCTGAGGTTCATGGGCTGTCCGGAGGGACCAGGATGCTTGCAAAGTGATGAGGGCTGGGGGCGGGTGGTGGTGGGAAAGAAGATGGCCGTTTAAGGGGGAAATGCCCGGGACCAGAAAGGAGGAGACAGTGAAAGAGGACTTCAGCTGCCTCCACCTGGACCTTGAACTTCCTGGTTGGGCTCTCCTTTCCAGCTGGTCTCCAGGCTCAGGCACAAGACCCTGAGGGCAAGGCATCCCCTGCTGGGAACCGAAACCACTGGATCCAACAAGGAGCCAGCAAGGCCCTGCCAGTGATGGACTCCAACACAATGAAGGGTTTGACCTTCACTGCCCGCCTGCAGGTACCCACCCACCTTCGCCCCACGTGTTCCTTATACAACCTGCAAGTAATTTCAGGACTTGGGAGACGGTCTTTGAGACCCTAGTCCCCTGTCTTCCCGGTGTTGGTGTCAGCCTCTCGGAAGTAAATTCCTTTCATGTTCCACCACCTCCCGTGTCTCTACCCTTGGATTTCGTCAGCAACAAGTGGCCGAAGCGAGTCTATTTGCGAGCCCCAGAGTCGGGTGCCCTTGCACCCCAGTGCCCTGCCTACAACAGAGAAGCTCGAAACAGGTCTTTTCATTTCCGCTGAGTCATCTGAGCCTAAGTAGGAGGCATGGACTTTGCAACCCACTTCAAGTTTATGGATACAATCAGCCTTGTGTCAATGCATCTTCTGTGTTTATTAAGCGTCAGAAATAGGGGGAAAGCCAGATGAAGAGCTCCTTCCCCGATACCCACATTCTGTGGTTATTTCTGACCTTACGATCTACCAGAGTTGAGTTCTACCTACAGCTTTCATGGAACGGGGAACTCTTTGTGTTTCTTTATGGTTTGAATTCTAAGCCAAGATTATGTCTGACTTAGGGGTCTTCTCATAGCTGCCTGCCGGGGGAAGATAAAAGAGTGAATAATTGGAAAAGGGAAAAGAGAAAATAATATAAGTTAATCTACACTGTCCAGCACTCCAAGTTAAGAGTCGGTCTCTGTGTTCGACAGTCCTGATTCTGGAACCTGGAATTGCCTGAACTGGGATAAAAGCCTCAGTCTTTCACCCCCTGCTCTGGATTCCGTTCGTGCCTGTCAGCCTTCTCCATGGTTTAGGGACATGGCTGTTCCTCAGTCTGGATACGAAATGGAAAGAGAGGGACTCCAGGGAGTTATCATTTCTACTTCTGAGCCTGAAACATATTAAGACAAAAAGCAAAAATCGTTCATCATTGCCTGGAAATGATCGCGAAATTTCCCCTTAGACATTCAAGGTTACATAATTGGACAATTGTGCCATGCAGAATATGTCAGTCTTCTGTATCATCATAATATTGGCAGGAGGAGAGAATCTTCGGCAGACCATACCCAGCCACAACTGGGGAAACATTCCAAGGTCAGACTAAGGAGTTCTAAAAGATAACTGTAGCACTTGCTAAGAACCCGTCTGCATTTCGACAGCACTGGGGAGAGAAATAAAGTTCCAACACTGTGTAAATATTCACCACTCTTGTAAAGTATTAAAGAAATGCAGTGGCCCACCTCAGGGTGGGAAGAGGGAAAATTTTGCCCAGCAGTCCTGAACAGGACTTCACCTTTAGAAATGCGAATAGTTCCTGTAGCATTTTTCCTCCAGGATAACTCACTGTTTGTTGTTGTTGTTGTTGTAGTTCATAGGTAACCAGATCAAGGAGAGTCGGATACAGATCTGATGGAGAGACTACATGAAATCCTGGAGTCAGAGTGAACGGGACTTGGGGGGTAATGTCCTCTGCAAGAGGATGATGCATATTTTGTGCAGAGGGGGGTAAATGAATATATGTGACCAAGAGAGGGCACTGATAGCTGGTATTTTTGCTGCCAGCTATTGGCTCCTTTGTACTGTGGGAGTCCTCTGCCAGCTGCCTGTGTGAGCTGTAGGATGTAGGCTACATCTTAGCAGAAGCTTTAAGAGCCGTTGGATGTCTGCCTCACCTCCCTTGTTATTTCCCTTTGGCCATGACCATGGCATGTCCCAAGGGAGGCTACTCCTCCAGTTTTGGTCCTAGAATGAAGATACACGAAGCTGACCCAGCAATGGCATCGAACGTGAGCGAGAGATAAACCAGAGATTTGGGGGGCGTTTCCGCAACAATCTATAGTGAAAATTGATGGATAGATTCTGTAATTATCCAACTCTTTGCATAGCTGATTATTCACATAAGGAGAGAACAGCCTGCGAAGCATCAGGTCAATACGGTCAAAGCTTTACATCAATTCAAGTTTTTAAAAAATCTGAAAGATGAAAGTTTGGCAGCATGTAAACAAAACATTTGGATTACAGACTGAAATTTGGGCTGAGTTGATGATGTTGTCTTGCCCCTCCTTAAGATTGTTTGACTGTAATCATCATGTTAGGAGAATTCTTAATGGTTTCGAATTTAGGAGTATGTGAGTAATTAGAACTTGCTTTCACTCTGCCTAATTCTCATGTATGTTGCATGTGATTTTCTCAGAGAGTAATCAACACTGACTTCTTCAAAGGTGAAGCAAACTTCAGAAGGGTTGTTAACTGAACATCTGCACCCCGGGAGTGGGCTGTCCAACCAAACCCGATTCAAATGCTATTTGATTTCTTTCCTGTTTAGTACAAGGTAGTTTTAGAAAGGAAAGATTGGTGTTCTTTTTTTCTACTCCTCTTTTTTTCCCCAAATAAAAGTATGAACACTTCAACAAGCTCCTCTTTTTTTTTTTTTTTTTTTTTTTAAATCAGCGTTAAAACTAACATATTCAAAGTCATTTGTATAAATTGTGGGGAAGGTTGCTGACTTCGTGTGATCAGTGGGCTCTGAACAGAAGTTTGATAAAGGCTCTCAGTGCGCCTGTAACAGCATCAATAACCTTGGCCTTTGGGAAGGAAGGCTGGATGAGGACGGATTGGTGGTGGCTCTGGCCAGTCAGGCTCCCCCACTGCCAGTCGCGGAGGCTGCTGTGTCTGCCCGAGGCAACACCGCCCCCGTGCAATTAACAGAGCCACAACGAGAACAACTGTTCCTCGCCTCATTCAACACCATCATTCTGACCTTGCTGCTAACTCTTAATCACTTCAGTAACGCCACATGCTGCCGTCTGGACTTTTTTTGGAGACATGCTGGAATGACAACATTTTCCAAATAATTATTCAAGATGTGATAAAATCCATAGTTTCCTTTTGCAAGTTTCAACATTTTTAATTGCAGGTGTTTGGAAAGTCAACATATACGAACGGAGTCCTGATAGTAAACAGGCGTGTTTGAATCCCCTAAAGTCGATAGGAAAAATGTAAGCACACAGATACCTTATGGTCCCTTGAATATGGACATTGTATATTCTCTTAAGTATAAAACAGAAACCCACCATGCATTAATTTACTGAAGTGGGTTTTGATCTGTGTATGTATATTATCAATCTATTTGTCTGTTTTATTAGGGCAATGCTAGCTGCTGTAACAAAGAAACCCAACATTTTGGTCGTTTAATATGATGGGATTTCTTTCTTGTTCGTGTAATAATCTGATGAAAAATTCCTGGTCAGTAGGTAGTTTTTTTCTAGCTTGTGATTCAGAGACCTTAATACTTTCCATCTTGTGGGGCCACGAACCCTGGGAGCTCTGATAGTTCAAAGTATTGTTTCCAACCAGCAAAAGGGCAAGAAGACAGTTCAGAGGGCTCATGTGCCTCTAAGTACCCAGCTAAGAAGTGACACACATCACTTCCCTTCATATCTCAATCGGGAGTACTGGTTCATGGCCAGACCTGGGTATGAAGTTGATCTGGAAAACATTCTAAGTTGGGCAACCACCTACGAAAAAAATCTCCAAATTAAACTGTGGAAGAAGGAGCACCGTTTGGGGTTCATAGCTAGTTTTTGCTTCCACAGTCACCTTGCGGGAGAATATGTTTTTAAAGTTTCTTTCTCGTGTATTTAAGAACATTGGTCTTTTTATGTCAATGTTATGTCTATTCTGTTTCAAAATTCAAGGGGCAACTTCTGCCTGCAGCATTGAATTATTAATAATCTGACTCCATCTTCCTATACACAAAATTTGTATTTTGTATCGTTGTATACAAAAGCATTGTTGTATAACACTTGCTAATTAAAATCCATCTACTATCACTGGGCCCACTTGGAGAGTTTCAGGCTACACTCATGATTTGGGGTTGAAGGTAACATGAAAATTACAAACTCCTTCTTTCAGATACCATAAAAATATTAAATCTGATGACTTCAGAAACTTATTCCCCCAGAAAGAATCTAGATAATTTCCAACGATCCCGTTCATTCAGAAACATTTATTCTTCTACTACTAGACGCCAGGCATGAAGACTCATTTTGTATTTCTGCTAGTGTAAAATATTTAATTTAGTTACCTGCAACTTTTGATGTAAATTTGTTAAGAATTTTCCAAAAGGAACTAAACTGCATTAACTGATTCTGTATCCCTCCCTCCAACATACTGACCTGGTTTTCCTTTTCCTCCAAACACCCTGGGCTTGTTGGTCAACCAGGGAGCTATTCTCCTAGAAGTGCTCTACTTAATAAAGTGTAAACATTAAGCTGATTTTCCTGGTGTGGGGCAGAGACTCATAGACTCAGAGAGCACGCTCCTTACCCCCCTCCTCCCAACTCCTTGTGACTTCCACTCGCCCAAAAGATCTGGTTCTTCAGCCATTGAGGGAAGGAAAAGCCATGTTACTGAACAAAGGCCTCCTGTCATCATTCCTTGATCTTCCCACGGTGCCTGTCTCAGAGAGGGACACTTTGAGAAATGGAGTAAGACGTCCATACTAATGACTTGGTAATAAGTCAAATTGATTTCCACCTTTTTTGTTGTTGTTGTTTTCAGCCAAATTGCAGAAGAACTTAATTAAGTTGTCAGCTGATAAAACATTAAAAGTAATTTTTGATGATAGATTATAGTATGATTTCTGGAGGGTAGATTTGAAGAATTCAAAGAATGGAGTGACATCGTTACAACAGTTTTCTTCCATTTCCGTCTATTTGTGTGGATGAATTCTCTAAGCATTTGGACTTATAAAACAGAAAAATAGGAACAGAATTGAGACTGAATCTTTTTTTTTTTTTTGAGCCATAAGCGATTTTTTTTCCTCCAGAGACATATAAACAAAAAGAAAAAATGGAAGAAAAAGAAAAAGAAAAAGAAGAAAAAATTACCCATCTCACTAAAGATCCATTTTTCCATAAAATGTTATGTTCTTCTTATAATTATCAAAATTTGTGAGACATTTTCATTTTTGTTCCTTTATGCAATGGTAATTATTGTGATGATAACTAAATCCAGAAGTAATTATTCAAACTGTAGAGTAGGGTATTTAAAATATCACATGATATTTTAGAAAATTAAGTTTAAATACATGCCCATATTTATATTGTAGAGAAGTATAATGGAAATGCAAATTTAATGAGCAAAAGAAATGATATGAAACTTCTGTAAGAGAAGAGTTTGTTCATGTAGTTTAAAAATAGCTGATGGTGGATATTAAATCATTTTGGAATTTGGATTGCACTGGATATATTTAAAAGAGAAAATATTAAGGTTTTGCTTTTAGTTTCCAATATTTACAGGACGTTTGAAACTATAGCCTTGATGGGGCACCTGGGTGGCTCGGTTGGTTGAGCATCTGACTTCGGCTCAGGTCATGATCTCACAGTTCGTGGGTTCGAGCCCCACTCCAGGGCTCTGTGCTGACAGCTCGGAGCCTGGAGCTGCTTCGGATTCTGTGTCTCCCTCTCTCTCTGCCCCTCCCCCGTTCATGCTCTGTCTCTCTCTGTCTCAAAAATGAATAAAAACATTTAAAAAAAATTAGAAAAAAAACTATAGCCTTGTAATTACTTAAATTTATATTAAGACATTTGGATATTAACATAAACAAGTGTCAAAAGAAGCATTCACACGTTCATCATTCTTTCAGGAGAAACAGTTGAAGGTACCGGCCATGGTGCTGGTGTATTTCCACGTGCACATGGGAATAAAAGCACACAGTGGGGTGACATACGGATCCTCTAGCTCTTACTCAAAACTTCTGGGGCTGGAGATGCAGCTTATGTTACAAAGGGAAGATGGTACCTACTCCGTGGAATTTGTAATATCCTGTGATGGGTTAACAACGGCCAAGACCCTTTGCCACTTCTCCCATTGAGAGATAGAGTCGGTTTCCCTCGTCCTCCAGTCTGGGCTGGTATGTGACTGGTTTGGGCCACTAGAAGACATTGTGAGTGGCACTGTAGACTCTGAGTCTGTTCCCTAGGAAAGCTTCAGCCTTCCTTCAATCTTCTGGAGTTCAGCCTCTCAAAATCCCACTATCATGTTGAAGGAGCCCGAAGGAGTCACATGGAGAAGGTTGTGGTGGAGACCTGATTCATCTCAGTGAGAGGCCCAGCTCAGGCTTGGCTGCCAGCCATGTGAGTGAGCCATCTCAGAAGTCCCAGCCCAGGTGAGCCTCCAGATGACCACAACTCACCAGGTGCACCAGGCGGGGCAAAAGAACCACCCAAGTGAATCCATCAACCCTTTGTCTCATGGTGAGAGAGAGATCGTGAATGGTGGTTGTTGCCATCAGTTTAGGGGGCTCTCATTGCATAGCAAGAACTAACTGGTCTATGCCACCAGTGGGGTCTAAGGCAGCACCCTGTGGCCAAACACATTAATATTTCTGAAGAAAAATCTAGAAATAGTCACAATGTGGGATAATAGAGATTGTAACTAGCCTCACGTCAGTTCATGTCAAGTGTTCGCTAAAAAGTTCATTAGGTCATTTTGGTGTTGTTGTTGTTAGCCACATGAGTTACGAACAGAGTGGGTTTTGGAGAATCTTGGATTCTAGGATTGTAGATGTATTCAACTCACATTGTGAATTTAAATCTGTTACTTTAAAACCCAGCCTAGAATGCTCTGTTCTCCAGAAAGCTGTCGCTAAAACACCTCTCACACTTTCCCTGCAACTTTGCAGCCATAATGCACACTCAAAGGCACCTTTGCTTTTCATTTTTGTACCTGTTCTTGTTGCCGCACTAGATCATGAGCTGCCTCAAGGCAAGGAAATCTTCTTCACCTCCTCTGTCCTTTTGGGAGTCCCAAACATCAGGCTTTGCACCCAAACACACCTACCAGGTAGAACTTGTCATTCTCAACTGTCCCAATGTCTCATCTTTACCATATTGTACATATCTATAATTACCGCCTGTTTGTAGGTGAAGAAACTGAGGTTCAGAAAGGTTAAATGAGTTTCCTGAAGTCACACAACTAACAGATAACAATGCCTGGCTTGAAACCCAGGCAGGTGAGTTTTGCAGCAATAAAAATGTGGTCTGCATTTTGGGTTTACTTTTTTAAGCTCACTGATCTATTTTTTGTCATTTCTACACCCAACATGGGTCTCGAACTCACAACCCTGAGATCAAGAGTTGCAGGCTTACGGACTGAGCCAACCAGGTGCCCACGGTCTGCACTCTGGATAGCCATGATCTGAGCTGCCTATCCCAACAGGTAGTCATTTCTCAAGTCAGAGGAGGTTATATATGAACTTGTGCTTTTCCCTACAAAATTGGCTACATTTCACAAATCTTTATAAAGCAGCAAAATACCGTGTCAGTTACTCAAGGTGATACAAAAACAATTGCGTATTCAGGAAAATCACTCAGAAGTCAAACACACAGATATAAAAATACATATTGCTCAATTAATTTTGTTGAATCATTGAATGAACAAACTGCCAGTTTGATTTCCCTGGCTCATCTCTGAAGGAGCTCACAATTCCCTCTATTAAGAAAATAAAACATGTATTTATTAAAGTGGGTGCTCTTATAAAAGCAGGACAGCCCGATGAGAGCACAAGGCAAAAGAATATAAGCTTTAACAACAATCAAAGTATACCCAAATAATGCTTATCAGATGTGTTTGACCAAAATATATTTTGTATACTTAGGTATCACGTTTCCTCTTTTCTCGGACACTCCAGACCTTCTTTTTCTCTCGATTCCAAGTCCCTTTCAATGCCAGCTTCCCTCCAAGGTTTCTCCTGCCCCTCTTCTTTCTGCTGGTTGTGTGTTTGTACCACCGACTCTTCAACCTGAACTGGTGACTGACCCTTTGTCCTCTTCTTCGAAACTTACTGGTTCAGAAATCTTCCCTCCTGGTGGGCAGTTTTCCATTTTATAACACTGCCTTCTACAGAATCCAGATTCTTTTTCTTGCAGCGCACTGCTATTACGACATAGCGCGTGGTTGTTTCCAAAGTCCGTCGACGTACCTACAACGAATAATTGGGCTCCTTATTTGGGGAACAAACTCTTGCAAAGACATTCTGCATTCCACTTGCTAAATCATGTAAAACAAGGTGATGCATCCGAATGATTAGTAATAATCACTCCTATGTAAACATCAGGCAGCTTGATCATTGAATTGGAGCAGCATTCCCTTAGTATTTACATAGAAGTTATTAAAGGCTAAGGTTTTACGCTTATGGTTTTACATTAATAAGGCTCAAATGCAGAAATAAGGTTAATGTTTGTATTTAAAAAAATTTTTTTTAACATTTATTTATTTTTGAGACAGGGAGAGATGGAGCATGAACAGGGGTGGGGCAGAGAGAGAGGGAGACACAGAATCCGAAACAGGCTCCAGGCTCTGACCTGTCAGCACAGAGCCCGACGCGGGGCTCGAACTCACGGACCGCAAGATCATGACCTGAGCCGAAGTCGGACTGAGCCACCCTGGCGCCCCGATATTCGTATTTTCACATAGCTTCACTGTCAGTGCATGCTTCCCCACTTAAATGGTTAACACCGCGAGCATTGTCTTAAACGCACACTTAGGCTCCTGCCGAGGTCATATATTTAAATAGTATTGGTGATAAAATATGTTTTGCCTTCAAAGACTTATTTTTGAAATAAGAGAAGTTTTCAAATTTCAAAAAATATGCCCATTTGCTGCTCACTTTTATTGTACTAAAAAAAAAAACACCTGAAGGGTTGCTTGCTTCTAGATGGTCTTCTATTAAAGATGAGTTGTGTTGACAATAAAAATCACCCTGTGATTTGCAGCGGATCAGGATTTTCGCGGCCTGTCTGTGCCAGTGCTGTGAGCTGCTGGCGTGAGGGCTTCGCTCAGCGAGCACCCAGAAAGGTGAATAATAATTTCCATTCGGGGACGGTCACCTCCACCTCTACCCAGAGGTCGGGTCACAGCTGGGCCTCACTTTTCCCTTCGGCTTTCAGACAGCATGAGGCAGTCTCCCTGGTAAAGTTGCTCAGAAAATTCAGGTCCGTTTGTAGCTTGTTATCTGAGAAAGGTAATGCATTTCCTTAAGGCGGTCGGCTCCTAAAGGCTAAAGGGACCATAACCAGTTAACGGAACTAATTAACCAGCCCTGGGCCCCCTCCGGCGCTGTTTGGGGATGTGGGCTGGGCCTCAGGGACCACGCTGAGCACACAAGAAGTGCATCAGGACTCACAGGATGTCACCCGCTGCATTAGATGGCCCGTCATTCTGTGGTTGCTCTCTACTCGAGCTCAGCAAGGGTCATAAATTAATTGTACCAAGGTGCCGAGGGACAAAGGACAAGATTGCTTCACAGGCTGGAGATTGCACCTTGATGAAGTAGCTGACTGTGCTCACACTTCTTGGACAGCTAGTTTATTAGGAGTATGTCTTTGTCCTCAAAGGCCGTTTGCTTTCTGCAGAGAGGGCTGAAAACTCCTCTTACCCAGTCCCCGAATAAATGACCACGGGGAGGCTTGGGTGAATGTCACATGGACCCCAGGCGCTGTTTGTCATGTGGATGGAGAGGAATACGGGGTGCAAAAGACTAGAGAGATGATTTCCTTCTTAGGCCTGGAAGTTTAGATTTTAACGGAATGATCCAATCAATAATGACACTACCATTTTAGATGTTGCTTCCACTAAGATTAGGTCCCACTGCCTGTACCGGGAGATCGAACTGGCAGTGGTTTACATGAGATAGAAATGTTACTCGTCTCACCTACAAAAGCAGTCAGAGATGGGCAGTAAGGGCACACCTGGGACTGTTCTCCCAAATCTCTAAGCCCCAGGATTTGTCTGGCCCACATCTCTGCTATCCGTAGAGCATGTCCCATAACCTCAGCATCCTGCTGAATGCCAGAGCTCCAGCCATCACAGCCACAGTCCAGGGAGGAAGATCACCTTCCTCCATTTAGAGATACTTCCCGGAAATTGCACAAACATTCGACTTACATTTCCTTGGCCAAAATGCACGGCCACGTTTAGTGTTGACGGACTTGGCCAAATAGTCACTTGGCTTGGTGGCAAAGTGACGAAAACGTTGGGGTTCTTATTACTAGAGACATGGGGAAGTGGATGCTGAGAGGCATCTAGGAATTTCCTGCTGCATGTCATTATATCGCCTTTCCGTGTAAACCACTTTTACTAGGACCTGCTTTTGGAGAACACTGTTCTTTTTCAAAGCAATCATATTATATAACCTTAGAAACAGAATAAATGAAGAACATTTGCCTATTCATTATGATGATATATAGAGTCACATCTTGGCTAGAAATTCTTTGAAATCCTATAAAATGCACTAATTATATATTGAATCATCAAGCTTATAAAAGAAACTTGACTCCTATAAAGATAACCATGGAATGAAAATAAGATTCTCACTAAGCTATGTGGAGATACTTTCCATCATTGAAATTTATTTTGTTAAAAGAAATAGCAAAAAAATCTGGGAGAGAAAATTATATTTACCCATCTGAAAGTTCTAAAACTCAAACCGCTAAAGCCTTTCGTAGTACCAATAAGAATCATGTCATGGAAGAAAAGTTAACTTTATTTATTTGAAGGGGGGGGTTACCTTTATTTCTCTAGTGCCCCCCACACCCCATTTACACACAAAATAAAAGTTTATATTTTGAATCCTAAATCTTTTTGCTAGGACAATTCCAACTCCAGGACTCCATTTCCCTGGGTCATGCTGGTTCCGTTTGTTTTTAAAGGGAAGTGTGTATTTTAGCCCCGGGGAGACAGGGATGATGGATAGTCTCAGACTAGAGGTCAGAAGACTGGTTTCTATTCTCAGCTTCCAGCATTGATTTGTGTGGCCACAGGCTACTTACTTAAAGTCTTTGGTTTTGTATCCATTTTCTACAAAGCTGGGCTACCTCCTTTTGATATCTACTCTTCACAGATGGTGAGTATTGGGGAATTCACTACGAAAACCCTTGACAGCTTCGCATTCTGAATGCTGTCCATCCCAACGTTTCTTCCGTCGGTAATTCCTGTGCATCACACAATCAGGTGCATCTGGAATGTTCTTTCTTGGCATGCCTTCCTCGGCCCGGACATCTGAAGTACAGTCTCAGCAGCTTCAGGACTTCAAGGAATTGTCTGGATACAGGACCACTCAAATTTTAAGAAACCCGTTTTCCCGCATTGGCCGCCAAAGCCTGGGGAGGCAGAGTTCAATGGACACTTTCTGTGGAGTTAGACAAGACCGAGAGAGTTCGACCAGAGCTCTGGGAAGTTCAATTCCAAATCTCAAACCTGGGTGGAGATGTGGAGGAGAAGCACCTGGGACTTTCCCCTGCTGGCACAGAGCAAGCATGAGCTCTTTCTTCTCATGTGGAACAGATCTCCTGCCCAGTTAAGCATATGGTGGGATTGTCAATGGCCCTGTTGTCATAAAGATTGAAGATAGGACTAGTCATGTCAAAATAAACCAGCCTGCTAAGAACACTTCGGTTCTCCTGAAATGTTAAGACTTTCTATATTTCCTTGATTGGAAAACCAATCCTTTAAAATATTTTAAAAGTTCTGTAAAAAATGGGAACGTATGGAAGGCCGGCATGATAACTAACCTGCAGAGAACTTACAGTTGCTTGTGAAACAGACCATCGACTGTGCACAGGGTTCCTGGGAGTGTAAGTCCTGAGAACTATCATATTTGAGACCAGAATCAACTTCACTGTACATCGACTTGAGAGCCAGACAGACCTAGAGTAAGTCTTACCCTCACCTTTTACCATTTGTGTGATTGTCAGCAAAAGGAAAGAAAGGAAAAGGGAAAAAAAATCTCTGTGAGCCTCAGTTTCCTCATCTGTAAACTGGAAATAATGTCCGTCTTCCAGGGTTGTGAGGGTTAAGGACTTAATGGGCAAGAATGCAGCAAGGCTTGAACATAACAAATCCTCCAAATGGGTATTTTCTTCGTGTTCAGAAGTTGTCTCAGCAGAAGCAGGAGGCGCCTTCTAAGCAGGTGGCACGACTTTATGCTCTTACCTGAACAACTTCGACTCCCTCCTTCCAATTTCTGTAAAACACATATGTAGCAAAATAAAAGCCCCAGGTCTATCATCAGCGCAAACCTCATCAAGCCCAGACTGAGCCCAGACTTTGTCCATTTCTTTGCTTTTTCTTTCTGCGTATTTGGAGTAACATCCTTATCTCATGGACGTTTAAAGAAAATGTTAAGGCAACCGTGGCTGGTGCTGAGGACACAGGACTCTGTAAAAGAGGGAGAAGAAACTACAGATGGGCCTGTGGCTTAGTTCTGCCACCTTGAGAAACCCGGGTCAAGGATCCCTGCAGTCTCGGAGCTTCAGGACTGCACGCAGGACTCAGAAGGGCCCCTGACTTTGTGCCCTCCGAGCACCCTGCAGCTGTGTCCTAGTTCACTCACAAATGTCAATGTCAGCTCTAAGGAAGCCGGAGGCTGAGCTGTGCGGCTGACAACCGGAGCCCCTGAGTTGCTTCCTTTCCCCTCCTTGACATGCTGGAGGGGCCCAAGGATTTAAGAGTTAACGAACGTGCTTCGGAAAGCTACATCATCCCGTAGAAAAGCCCCTTGACATCCGCTCCAAGAACAGGAGTGGATTTCCCTGTATTGTTCTTCCCAGATCCAGAAACCACGTTTTCCATGTTCTTCAGCTACGCATCATACTCTTCTTCTAGACACGGAAATAGTTTCGCTGGGGAAAATACACAAATTCGTGGCAATTGTATAATCAAGCAGCTGGAAAGAGAGCACGCGCCTCTGCTGATCTTCTACCCACTTCCATTCTCTGCCTTCGCACAGCTCAGCTCAGAACAAGGCACATATGTCAGAGGCTGCGGAAGGAGCCGGAGCCTCCTTGTGCCAAAATTCCTTTTAGAATATTGGCAAAGATCTCAAATGTCAGTGGGTAGGAGAGCGACAGGGAGAGGTTTGTGGGTGCGTGTGTGTGAGAGAGGAATATGCCTGTTAGAGGAAGAACCGGTCCTCGGGCTCCTTTCGAGCCTGTTTCCGGGGTGGGGAATAATCCCCAACCCCCAAGGTGGCTCGCTGGCCCTCCCCATGTGAACGCGGCCTGTTGAGAATCCCCTCCGGGGTCAACCGACCTTGAGTCCACTTCCAGAAGCTTTTGCGACTCCCGTGCTCCTCAAATAGCTGCCCCTCTACATGTTCTCAATTTCCCCTGCAAACTGGCTCCCCAGATGCCTCTCTCTTCACCTCCATGTGACAGATGCCTGTTTAATCACCAGCACATTTTCTGAATGTGTGCTGAACTCGTGCCCTTAGGACACTAGCCCCTGTGGAATGCGTGTCCACGCGACAAGGGGTCATTATCATTATTCTTTCCTGGCTGGAGGTGGGTGGGAGATAAAATAAGGCTCCCCTAGTCTGTAAGCAGCCTCGTGGATTGTCCTTCCTCCTGAGAAAGGTACAGGGATCAGAGAAGAACAGGAGGCAACGGAACATCTAGAGAAGGCATTTAAGAATTTGGGGCGCCTGGGTGGGGCAGTCGGTTAAGCGTCCGACTTCAGCCAGGTCACGATCTCGCGGTCCGGGAGTTCGAGCCCCGCGTCGGGCTCTGGGCTGATGGCTCAGAGCCTGGAGCCTGTTTCCGATTCTGTGTCTCCCTCTCTCTCTGCCCCTCCCCCGTTCATGCTCTGTCTCTCTCTGTCCCAAAAATAAATAAACGTTGAAAAAAAAAAAAATTAAAAAAAGAATTAAAGAGCTGTGGGGTGCCCGGGTGGCTCTGTCGGTAAAGCGTCCGACTCTCGATTTCAGCTCAGGTCATGATCTCACGGTTAGTGGGATCGAGCCCCACGACAGGCTCTGGGCTGACAGCTCAGAGCCTGCCTGGGAGTCTCTCTCTCTCCCTCTCTCTCTCCACCCCTCCCCCACTTGTGCTCTCTCTCGAAGTAAATAAGTAAATAAACATTAAAAAAAAGAATTCAAGAATTGCAATTTAATACAATAGTACAGTGGAGAAAAGTGCCCTGGAGGGAGACAGATGATGCCTCTCTGAGGCTTACCCCTTGGGCAGCTGTGACTGAGTCAGGGAACTGTCCAGACCTCGGTTCCCTAACACGGAAAAAGGGGAACAAAAAGTTCAGCGTGCAGATCTGTTGAAAGAATCACTAACTTCACGCCTTGGCACATAGTGGCCTAAATGGTGGCTGTCAATATCATTGCTGGAGGGTGCATTTGGTGCATTAGCACTAAAAGTGGACAAAATTGAGGCAAACAAGTAAAATAATAATTATATACATCATCAGGGGATGTGTAATCTTTTGAAAGCATTTGAACGTATTTGCTAAGAGCTCCCAAAATAGGATCCATGCCATTTGAACCATGGCATCTTTTCCTGTGAATTTGTGTTAAGAAAATAATTTTAAAATGCAGTATGTTTCAGGGTGCCTGGTGCCTGAGTGACTCAGTCGGTTGAGTGTCCGACTCTTGGTTTCAGCTTGGATCATGATCTCAGGGTCCATGGGATCGAGTCCGCTGACAGCTTGGGATTCTCTCTCTCTCCCATTCTCTCTCTGCTCCTCCTCTGCTCTCTCTCTGTCTCTCAAAATATATAAATAGACTTAAAAAATGCAATATGTATTATGACTTTAATTTATGACGGTTAACCCAGTGCATGGTTAGATGAATAAATCAGTGCATCAGAATATAGTCTAGACACGAGACCCACACTTCTGCAGTCACCTGGTATGTGCCCAACAGTGACACTGCTATGCAGGAGAAAAAGATAACCTTTTTGATTGCTGGCACTGGGCCAACTGGATATCCATAGGGAAAAAATGATTCTCTAGCCTGATGTCACTCACACTACACACAAAAATCAATTACAGATGGAGTACAAGATAGCAAATGCAAATAATAAAATAATAAATCTTACCAAAGATACTACAGAAAAGCGTATTCATGACTGTGGAGGAGGCTTAGATTTTTAATACATACGATATGCTAATCATAAAGAAAAAATGATAAATCGGCACTACATTACAATGAAGAGCTTTGTATATCAAGACACCATTAACAGATTGCAAGGGAAACCCACCTATGGAATGACAGAACATTTACAGAACACACATCAAAAAAAAAAAAAAAAAAAAAAAAGACTTGTATCCACAATACGTAAAGAACTTCTCCAAATCATCAAGAAAGCAGACAGGCAACCCAAAGGGCGAGTGGGCAAGAGACCTGAACAGGCACTTTACAAGGTTACTCCCAACGACAAGTAAACATATGACAAGACGCACAAGAGACAACAGGGAAATGTGCGTGAAAATCACAATAAGGTATCACCCAAATCGTGATTCGTGATCTCAAACCTCAAATTCATGAGGACAAAAATCCCAAGGGTTGGAAAGGATATGGAACAAGTGAGGGCCTTGTAAATACCGCTGGTGGGAGCATAACTACTTTGGAAAGTGGCTGGACGTACCGTATACCCTGTGATCCAGCAACCCCACGGCAAGGCTGCGCACCCCGTAGGATTGAACTTGTACGTTCATCGGTAGACATGTACAAGAGTGTCCATAGCAGCTGTGTTTGCAACTGCCCCGAGTGGAAACTATCCAACCGTGCATCATTCTCCAGAGGAACGGATACATAAAGTGCAGTATATGTGCGTGCAGTGCTAGGAGGCTATGTGATGAACCACTATGCCCACATGAACGTCTCAAACACAACATGGAGGAAAAGAAGCAGACACAGCAGGTAGAGGTAATCTGCTTTAAAGGTCAGGCAAGTGGGGCGCCTGCGTGACTCAGTCAGTTACGTGTCTTGACTCTTGATCTTGGCTCAGGTCACGATCTCACAGTTTTTGAGTTTGAGCCCCTCGTTGGGCTCTGCACTGACAGTGAGGAGCCTGCTTGGGATTCTCTCTCTCCCCCGCTCTTTCGGCCCCTCCCTTGCTCATGCTGTCTCTCAAAAATAAATAAATGCACTTAAAAGAAAAGAAATTCAGGAAAGTAACTACTCTTGAGTAAAGAAAAGCACCTGAGAGACCCTCTCTGTGCTGGTAATACTGTGTTTCTTCTGAGTATTGCTTACATGGTGTGTTCACTTTGGGAAAGTTCACTGATCTCTATCCTCATGATTTGAGCGCATTTCTGGGTGTGTGTTGTGCCTCAATGAAAAGTTTAGCCCCCCAACTGCAGTATGTGTGAAAACATATGTGCACATATCCCCACCCAATTTCATTAATACCAGACTTGGGAAACAGCCCTCATGTCCTGTGATGGTTCATGTTATATGTCAATTTGGCTGGTTACGGGGCACCCAGATATTATTATTTTTTAATATTTATTTATTTTGAGAGAGAGAGAGAAAGAAAGAGGGAGGGAGGGAGGTAGAGAGATAGAGAGCAGGGCGGGGCAGGGGGCGGGGGGAAGAAAGAGAGAAAGAGTCCCAAGCAAGCTCTACACTCAGCACAGAGCCAGACACGGGGTTCGATCCCATGAACTGTGAGATCATGACCTGAGCCGAAATCAAGAGTCAGATACCCAACAAACTGAGCCACCCAAGCACCCCTGGTTCAACATTATTTCTGAGTGTGTCTGTGAGGGTGTTTCTGCCTTAGATTAGCATTTGATTTGGTAAATGAGTGGACATCATCCAATCCATTGAGGGACTGAGCAGAATAACAAGGCAAACGAAGAGAGAATTGTCTCTCTCCGCCTGATGCTTAGAGCTGGAACACAGTCTTCTCCTGCCCTCAGACGGGGACTTCCATCATTAGCACCCTAGAAGATTCTCTGGCCCTCAGACTCAGACTGGAGCCACACCACCAGCTTTCCCAAGTCACCACCTTGCAGACCGCAGGACCGCTGAGCCTCCATAATCACATGAGCAAATTCCGTACAAAAAAATCTCCGTCTATATCCGTATTGTCTTTATCAACTATTGGCTCTGTTTCTCTGGAGATTCCTGACTACTACATTCCCACATTAAATTTTCATGAGATCTAGAATAGCAACCCTGCCCTAAAATTTCTCGCAGCCATTCTAGCTGCTACCCCACATGAGACTTCGTTTTGGGCGCCCTCTGCCCTACCCTGTTTTACATTTGCAACTTGTCTATTGTCTCATCAAACAAGAAATCGACTAAACCCTATCTGCACTGCTGCTCTGTGGTAGATTGCCATCTGAACTGATGTCAGATGTCTCAGTCCCTCGTTCAGTTGAATCACAAACAGGTGTTGCTACCAGGACAGCTGGGTGGCTCAGTCGGTGAAGCATCTGACTCCTGATTTTAGCTCTGGTCATGAGCTCACGGTTCGTGAGTTCAAGTCCCTTGTCAGGCTCTGCACTGACAACACAGAGCCTGCTTGGGATCTGGTCTCCCTCTCTCTCTCTGCCCTTCCCTTGTACTCTCTCCCTCTCTCAAAAATAGATAAAGGAACATTAAAAAAAATGCAAATAGTTATTGATACCAATGTAACTTGGAAGTTGCTGATGGTCATTATTCTTCCACGGGAATCCAAAGAGACCAACACAACTCATCGATATTTCCAGTTGTGACTGGTGAGGCAGAAGACAGGATGGATTGGGCAATGTTGTAGAAACAGCCTAAAAACTCTCAGTGGCTAACTGACGAAGGTTGTTCCTTGTCCATACCGCCCATTGTAGGCTCTGCTCGTTTGAATTCCTCAGGGATTCCATGCGTTCCCTGCTTCCATCATCACAGATGAGGAAAAAAGGGACCAGGTGCTGGCTTTTAAAGCTTCCATCCAGAACACTTACATTTCATTGCCAAAGGCGAGTCACGCGGGTCTCCTCAAGGACGTTCTGTCCTTCACAGGAGGGGCGCTGAATAAGCATGGTGCAAACTGTGACAAGGGGGCAGATGGAGGGAATAGGGGAACGTAAGAGACTGACAACAATCACATCTATTTTTCCCCAGGGATAGTTTGAGAGGGGAGTACCTAAGTAACGAGGGAGAGGATGCACACCCAGCCTGGTCCTCAACGGGTGACTGTCCTCACCCTGGATAACAGCCCAGCCAGATAACAGTATTTGAATGAACTCTGCAAGTTCCAAGGGGCTTCTGGGGTGATCGACCATAACTTAGTTCCATTTTCTTCTGTTTGTCCAATGGAGTTCCTCAAAGAACACCTAGAGAAGAAATGACCTAATCACAATGGTGGGAAATGATCTCTTGGTGGAGATGTGAGGGGTTTTGTGTATATCTTAGCTCAAAGAGAAGAACAGTCAACTGTCCATTAAGTAGGCGACTTGGTGATCTGTAAATAGTTTTCCTCGTTCTTCCGGGAGACAGAAAGAAATTATTTCTTTAACGGCAGAGCCACCTTAGGTTAAACCTTAGAAAAGGCTGACTTTGCATTTCGTTGTGTAAGGAGGTGGTGAGGTGTTAAGGTCCCGATAAATGTAGTATCCTTGAGTCAATTGAGGGATTCTCCCCACCCCACCGCCAGCCAAATTGGGAAACAGGTAGCAGAGGCTTTGCTCATTAGGCAACAGTCAACCTCTTCCTTACACGGGGACTCCCCCGAGCGCCTGCGCGGCCTCTGCAGACCTATAAAGTTTAAAAGAAAACAAAAGAAAAATGAATGTTATCCTGCAGATGGTGCCTCAATAGAAGCTGTTAATTTTATCGGGTGAATTATTTTACCATAAACGTAAGTGTTGGCATTTTCTAGAAACCCTTGTTTTGCCTGGGGATCTGATCGAGCTGCTGCTCAACGCTCACCCCGCTCAGCTTGCGAAGGGAGAGAAACGACTGTAAATAGCTTTGCGTCTCCTCAAACGGGGCCCTTTCAGACTGTGAGGCCGAGCCTCTAATGAAAGGGGGGGTGCGGGCCCCAAACTCCAGGCGCAGAGTCGTTTCTCATAACATTAAAAGGATGTTTTCTCGGGGCGCCTGGGTGGCGCAGTCGGTTAAGCGTCCGACTTCAGCCAGGTCACGATCTCGCAGTCGGTGAGTTCGAGCCCCGCGTCGGGCTCTGGGCTGATGGCTCAGAGCCTGGAGCCTGTTTCCGATTCTGTGTCTCCCTCTCTCTCTGCCCCTCCCCCGTTCATGCTCTGTCTCTCTCTGTCCCAAAAATAAATAAACGTTGAAAAAAAAATTTAAAAAAATAAATAAATAAAAAAATAATAGAAGGATGTTTTCTCTACCAGGTACCATGCGCCCTGAACGTACTGTTTCCTAAACAAAGCGATTACGTGCCAAACGGTGCGATTTATCTCGTGGGAGCCCGGATACTCGCCTCGTAGTTCCTGTTGTAATGATCAGCTCTGGATTTTTCTCGGTAGTCTTTGCCTCTTTGTTTTCATCCCCATTTCAATATTCTTGCATCAGAAGGACTCAGAGGCTATGGCCCTGCTCGGGAATTAGCTTCCATTGTGAGTTCATTGTCATTTTTTTTTTTTTTTAATCAAATCATACTGCAATACAGACCTGTTAGCAAACTGTTTCAAATTCAGTGACATTTTTGTTTCATTCCTCCCATTGATTTAAAACCAAGATATTATTCTATTGGTGCCTAATTATTGCTACAACAGGTTTCAGAATAAAATTGACCAAGTAAAATTTTTTACGGTACTAAAATAAAGATAATACAGAATTGACCATTTTGACCCTTTTTAAATACACAGTTCAGTGGCATAAAAGAAATTCACCATGGTCTGCCAACTGTCACCTCTGTCTAGTTCCAGAATTTTACTAACTAAAATTGGACGTGCCTAACGGTTCAGAGAAATCTCATTTCCCAGGGAAAATGAATGTCTGAGGCCAAATCTTATCAAATGGTATTCTGTTGTTGTTGTCGTTGTCGTTGTTGTTGTTTGTTTTATGAGAATAACTTCTGGAGCATAAGGATAGGAAATCAGAGGGATTTTTCCTTTGGAAATCCCACGCACCTCCCGAGTTCTGCCCCATGCTCCACTGAGGTGGTCTCTGGGATGACACCATCCCATTCGCCATGGAACTGCTACCTTGGCCCCGGGGGGACAGCCCAGAGCACTCTGTCCCATGCACACAGTTAGAGCTAAAGAAACAACCTGCATTTATGGACTGTTCTGTGGCTCCCTTTCCGGCTGCACCGCTGGCCACCCCATTCGTCACGAGGACGTGGAGTCATGGGGTGGCATCTCCCACAGCATGGAGAAGCTTGAGATTTTTGATAAGAGCAGTTGCGAGAGTGAGAACTGAGTTTCACTCCTTTATTTAACCGGAAGGTTGTCCTAATTCCCCGCCAAAGAGTGCCGCGAGTTCTGCCTTCTGACACCCAACTGGGCTAAGACATCTGGATTTGCTTTCAGAGGGAAAAGGAGCAAGACAATGAAACAAGCATCTTCCCAAACGTAACCTTTAGGTTCCGGAAATGATTTGGTCCTATTCCCCATCCCCCGCTCCCTGCAAACCCCTAATCAGATCACAGACCCACCCGGCTGCTTTCGAATATAAGTGAAAACTTTTCATCTATACCAAAAAGTTAGACTTCTCTAATGTTCCAAACTACAACTTTAAACCCTCAATCAATCTTCTCAATGGATGTGAAAGCCAAAGAAACCTATGGTTAAATAATCTTTCTTTTTTTTTGAGTTTTTTTTTTTAAGTTTATTTATTTGAGAGAGAGAGAGTGGGCGAGGGGCAGAGAGACAAGGAGAAAGAGAAACCCAAGCAGACTCTGTTCTGTTAGCACGGAACCTGACTTGGGGCTCGAGCTCATGAACCTTGAGATCATGACCTGAACCCAAATCAAAAGCCAGACTCTTAACTGACTGAGCCACCCAGGTGCCCCTCTGGAGTTTATATTTTTAAAAAGTATTATTGGGGCACACCTGGTTAGGAGTCCTGCTTTTGATTTTGGCTCAGGTCATGATCTCAAGCTTTGTGAGACTGACTCCTGCATTGGGCTCTGCACTGACAGAGTTGAGTCTGCTTGTGATTCTCTCTCTCCCTCTCTTTGTCCCTCACCCCCCCCCCCCCGTGCTCTCTGTTTCTCTTTCTCAAAAATAAATAAATAAACTTATATATATATATATATATATATATATATATGTATGTACCAAAAATATATATATATATGTGTGTATAAACTCCAGAATTTTCTGGTAAAATGAACGCATGTTTCCCCGTGATCAAAGCAGCATCTCCAGCCTCTCACTGCACAAGACCGTGAGCCTCACTGATTTCCCCCAGCACCTTGAGAACCACTGGGCAAAGAATAGTCTTCCCACGAATATCTGCAGGGTGAATAACTCTCTATGGATGTCAGTGTGGCAGGGACACCTGGGTGGCTTAGTCGGTTGAGCGTCCGACTTCGGCTCGGGTCATGATCTCACAGCTCGTGAGTTCGAGCCCCACGTCGGACTTTGTGCTGACAGCTCAGAGCCTGGAGCCCCCTTTGGATTCTGTGTCTCCCTCTCTCTGCCCCTAACCCACTCGCATTCTGTCTCTGTCTCTCTCAAAAATAAACATTAAAAAAAAAAAGTCAGTGTGGCAGTTGTTAATGACAACAACGTACTCCAAGGACGGTGGTCGGGGGTAGGGGCACCTCAAGTACAGCTCCCACTAGCCTCTATGTCTGGTCTTATGCTCACTCTCCTCCACTCACGACCCTCTGCCCTCTCGCAGCGGCCGGCTTCTCTACATCGAGTCTCTTCTCCTCCCTCCCATCATTCTTCTGTACCTGTCTCCAGACTGAACGTGTCCTTCCAGAACTCATGTGTTGAAACCTCACCCCAGTACGATGATGGTTGGAGGTGGGGTCTTCCTGGACGTGATTTAGGTCAGGAGGGTGGAGCCCTCGTGAAAGGGGTTAGGTCCTTATAAGAGAGACCTCAGAGAGCTCCCGTGTCCCATCTGCCATGCGAGGACACAGCAAGAAGACAACCATCTGTGAATCAGGAATTGGGCCTTTACCAGACACCGAATCTGCCAACACCTTGACCTTGGACTTCCAGCCTCCAGACCTGTGAGATGTAAAGGTCTGTTGTTAGAGCCACCCAGGGCATGGAGCTTTGTTACGGCAGCCTGAATGGACTGAGACGTGCTTTTTTGTGTTCTCCCTCTTTTTACCCCTTCACTCATCCCCTTTGAGCTTTCTCTTCCTCTTCCTCTCATTTTCGATTTGCCTCTTCTCCCCCGCCCACCTTCTCCCTTCTTGGCCAAGTCCATGGAACTAAGCTTTATGTTAAAGTGGCCTTCTGATTTATTAAGTACCAGTCTCTCAGTTCTTAATTTTTCTCGCGGAGCATTGGAATCTTACGGGCATTTGCACCGCAACAAAGGACAGATTAATTTTTTTTTAGTTGTGTGTGGCCAAAAAAAAAAAAAAGAATAAACGTTCTCTGTGATGACAGGTGGCTCTTGAGAAGGTGAGGAGTGCCTGGCAGAATCCCCCGGACGCCCCGCTGCTTCTGCACACCGGAATAGCCTGGCAGTTTCTCTCTCTCACCTGAGCAGTAGCATCCAGAAAGCTGGCCAGTTCCCAAGTGATGGAAGCAAGTTACCCTACTGCCCACAGCTCGTACTTTATGAAGAAAAACAAAGGATCTGCGGGTGGTGTCTGACTTTATGTAGGGAATTAGGTAAGTGCCTTGCAAGGAATGAATCCTGTTATCCACTGCCTGCCTTTCCAACTCCAGTTTTCTGTCCAGTTGTTGTTGGGGCAACACACATTAACTAGAGGGTATCAGTGTGTTCAGCAGAGTGCAATTCCTGAATTACTAGGTGAGGAGAAATCTCAACTTTATTTCTCAAATTAACAAAAATGAGTGTGATCTTTATTTCTGGTGTTTTCGATGGGACAGTCAATACTGACCTTTCTCCTTAATTTGAGTAACTGGCAAAAGTTCATCAACAATGTCAGCATGGCTCTGTCATAACTGTCCTGTTGTGAGTTCATTGAAAGGAAAATCGTGTAATGATGGAAAAAAAACTGGAAAAGAATAACAGTCCGTCATTCCTACTTTCGAACCCTCGAGTCTTCAACTTCTCCAGATAAGTTAATTGAAGCAGATTCTTAGACAGAATATGAGGAAAGTTATTTTGTGCTACCACCATAGACCTCCGTGCTGTTTCTTTTTAAAATTTGTAGAAGCGAAAGTTGTTAGCTTGTTTTCTTGGTCAACAGATTAATCTGCCTCCCCTGTGGGTCTCTGCTGTTTATCCATTCACTCAGCTCATACGCTCCTTGGCACAGTGCTTTCCCCCTTCTGGATGCTCAAGAAATATGATTTGATGATAAGCCTGCCTGTGATTTCCAGATGCCTTTGTTTCCCTCCTGTTGGTTCCTCAGTCTTGCCAGGGAAGGTAAGCTACTGTGTCATTAGGCAAAGACTCTTCTTCAATAAGTGTAGGTGGGTGAGTGAAGGTTGAATACCAAGAGAACAAAGGGGAAAGGAAATAGAGTACTTTGCCACTTGTACAACCTTTACTGACAATTTTCTTTTGAAGCTATACATTTATTATTTTCAAATAAAAAGCTTTGTTGAATAAAAATCTTCTTAAAATTGCCCTTAAGTGCGCCATTTTGTTCAAGACGAACCCATTAAACGTTTTCTTTAGTATAATGAAACCCCATACGCAGCGACTGGAAACATTTGTCCAAATGCTAAAAATTAGCCGTCAGCTTAGCGTGGACGAGCAAGCCAAAGAGTGGATGTATATTTACTAGGCTCTAAAGAGCTTATTTTTGTTTTGTTTTGATGCTAGGGAAAGGCAGGTGGCTCCAACCCAGGACAGTCCCTTTGTCTCCTCTGTATAAGCCTATTCAGCCTGGCTTTGTTCACATCCACAACAGCAATCCTGGCCGGACCAGCGACTGTGGGGATTCCTAGAACCAGACGACAACCTGCAGAGGAGAGTGGAAGAGCAGGGAAAGGTCAAGGACGGCATGAGTGGGGCACCCCGACAGCCATGGACCCGGCTAATGGGCCGTCATGTAAGGAAAGCTGGTCATGCGGCCTCCCAGCTCCAGCCACGAGAATCCAGGCTGTAGTTTTCAATTATATGGCTCAGGAGTTAGATGTTTATCTGCATTGTCGTCTGTGGGGTGCTGTAGCTTGTGACTTATTAAGGCAACAAAAGGATTGGCTGATGATGACCGAACCTTCGTATAGAACGAAAACTACCTACAGCTTACTAAGCGATCGACCCAAGTCCAACCAGATTTCCAACAGGCTGAGTAACGTGGAAGGACAGGATAATCTGATGGAGGACATTACTTCCTCTTCTCCAATTATGAGAGGAAAAGAAGCTTATTTCCTTTTATCAAATGGCAAAGGGACTCCTGGAGGAAAAGAGCTAGATTCGTGCAGAAGTAGAGGGGTAAGGAAGGGGGAGCATGAGGAGAGGGGACCTACCCACAGAGCACGGGCGTCTCTGGGGCTGGGCAGGGGAGGTAGGAGCGAGTTCTGCTGGGAGCCCTGGACCCCAGGGAGCACCCCATCTGGGGGTCACCTACAAAGGGAGTCTGTGGTGGCTTGAGGACTTACCCCTAAGACCTGTGCCCTTTGAGGCTGCATAAAAGGTCCCAGTCACCAAATTCGTCGCAGGGAGTGGACATTGCGAGGGGCAGTTTGCCCGCCTCTGGGTGGCCTATGGGGGCTGGCTGGCCATATGCGGCCCCAGCCTGTTTTTGTAAACTGAGTTTTGTTGGCACGTAGCCCGTCCTCTTGTTTGCACATTACCTACGACAGATTTCACGCTGCAAGAGCGGAGAACAGACAGAGATGGCGAGGTCTAGAATAGTTACTATTTGGCTCTTTACTGAAAAAAAAAACAACAACAAAAAAAAAGAATGTGCTGACCCCGGAATTGTTAGCATGGACGACGGACGACGGGTTTAGACAGTGAGAACACAGCCGTTCGCATCCCAGACTGAAGCTGGGGGATCCTGGGTAAATTCTCAGGATCACTTAGTCCAGAACAAGGGAGGGATCAGCGATGACAACAGTACACAGTTCTTCGTCATCCCCCTTCTTGCCAGTTAGTTCTAATTTAAATATGAAATGAGATTTTATATTTCTAATACGATACACACTTCAGAAATTAAATAATGTGATGTTTCTTGGGCTAATGCTCCAGACACACATTCATATCTGCTACATGCTGCATTCGTTTCCCACGGAGGCCATCGCAAATGACCCCAGACTTGGTGATTTCCAACAGTAGAAATCGATGATCTCACAGTTTGGAGGTCAGAGGCGCCAAACCGTCTCGCCAGGCCCCAGTCGACGTGCTGGGAGGGCCGCGTTTCTTCGGAGGCAGAATCTGTTCTTTGCCTTCGAAAGGCCACCCACATTTCTTAGCTTGGGGCTTCTTCTTCGGCCTTCACAGTCAGCCGGACCGCGTCTTCTCTCCTCTCTGGGTTCTGCTTCTATCGTCCCAGCATCTTTGCCTCTGACCATCACCACCACCCCCGGCTTCCCTCAGAAGGATCCTGTGATTACGTCGAAGCCACTCAGATATTCCAGGATAACCTCCCCATTTCAAATTTTTTAAACTTAGTCACATCTGCAAAGTCCCTTTCACCAGGCAGAGGAGCACAGAGAACAGAGATTGGGAGTGGGCATCTCTGGGGCCCATATTCAGCCCAACGCCCACCACGCAGAACCCCAAGCATTTGACCGACCTCCCACTCAGTAAGGAATTGCGGAAAAGCCACGGAAGCTACAGGAAATGGGGCCGTGCTGGTCCCATCCCGTCTCTTCTTTTTCCTGAACTCATGTTCAGGAATGGGGTGAGTCGGGATGGCACAGGCGGTCACTGGTTGGTGGCCTGAACCACCTGCTGAGCGACAGCAGCTCTGTCCTGCAGGAGGGTGAGGTCTCGGACAGCCTTGTTGTACAACTTTGAAGGGCCTGTCTGTCCTCTTTCTCCATGACTCCCTTTGTGCTCCTGGGGGGGGGGGGGCTTCCTTTTCCGTGTCCTGCTCCTCCCTGATCACATCTTTGGTGGCCCTGGAGAAGGATGCCTCTTTCTAGGGAAGCAGGTATAGTTTTAGAAGTGAAATTCTGGTGGTTGCAGGTTTAGAGACCAGGAAGTTGCTCTGGTGGGTTGGGGAGCGGGGGTGGGGAGGTCAAATACTCAGAGGATGTTAATGACCAGACTCCAAATAGCTTTAGAACGTTTCCTTTAAAAAAAAAAAAAAAAAAAGTGTCTGGCCTGTTATGATCTAAATTGTGTTCCCTCCTCTCATGTGTTAAAATCCTAACTCCCAGGACCTCAGAATATGACCGCATTTGGGGTTGGGGCCTTTGAAGAGATGATTAAAGTCAAATGAAGCCGTATGGGTGGGCCCTCGTTCAACATGACTGTTGTTCCCGCAAGAAGGGGAGATTAGGACACAGACAGGTACAGAGGGAAGACGGAGCAGAGGCACGGGAGGGAGGCGGCCATCCGCAAGCCAAGAAGGCCTCGGGAAACCGATCCTGCCGACACCTTGGTCTTGGATTCCCAGCCTCTAGGACTGGAGGGAAATACGTTTCTGTTGTTTGAGTCATGGGTTTGTGGGACTTTGCTGTGGCTGCGGTAGGAGCCGATGCGGGCTCCAGGCGGCAGAAGCCGTGGGAAGTGAGGGGGCACCGGTGGATCATTCGCAACCAAAGCTCACACGGCCCCAGGGCGCTGGCCCAGGAAAGGCATCTGGACCACCAGAGCGGCACCGACCACAGAAGACAAGTGCCAGTCCTAGAAGTGGGGTGCAGGTGCCGCACGGTCACAAAGAGGAAGAGGATGCCACTGCCCTGAGCTGTGAAACCGAACAGGTACACTACCAGGAACTTTGAAAGTTGGAGCCTGAAGCCTCTTTGTAGGCAGAGTATCTCTGCCTTAAAAATAGCACCCAGTGGGGGCCCCTCCGTGGCTAGTCAGTTAGGCATCCAACGCTTGATTTTGGCTCAGGTCATGATCTCATGGTTCGTGGGATCGAGCCCCGCATTGGGATCCACACTGAGAAGGTGGAACCTGCTTGGGATTCTCTCTCTCTCTCTCTCTCTCTCTCTCTCTGTCCCTTCCCCGCTTCCATGGACTCTCCCTATCTCACTCTCAAAATAAATAAACATTAAAAACAACCACAGCACCCAACAATAAGACTGAGCAACACCTATGTCTGCTTGGCTTTGTCATCATGGACAACGGATTTCCTTCTGGGGTTATATAGGTTTCATCTTTCCTCCACCCACAGTGCGTGTCCTGGAAACGTCGTGCAATTCTGACAAGACGGAGAAAATAGGTCGTGTTTCCTTCCCCCTCTACCTAGACACTTGTAAGAGCAGAGGCTGTGTAGTTACAAATGATCATATTTCCTTTGTGCCTTAATCCTCTCACATCCTGGTTGCAGTCCCTGTCCTGCTATTACTCCGTCCCAGATCTGTGTTTGTCCGCGGAGCTCTATTTTCCACCCTGGTGCTCCTGTCCCTGGCAGGGCTAACAGAGAGGACCGTCCTCTTCTTTAAAGGTCTATCTCGTGGAAATATTTCTCTTCAATTGCTCTAGTACAAACCACGTCATCCAGCCCTACTCATGATTTCCCCGACCGCAGATTCTTTGTGGCAAACTTTTATTTTTTTTCATTTCTCCTGTGATGTTCCACCCGGCTTCAAGCATGGAATGGATAATGGAAACGATGTTCACCTTTATTTTCCTCGCGCGACAGAACCGTAGTGGCTTGTAGCAATTGGCATCAAAAGGTGAAGGTACAATCAGACATTTGATTTAATCGTCGAAGAGGTGGCTGAAACAAAATGCAAGGCCAACTTTTGAACTCATATTGACACAGTGGTATAATCCAACAGTGATTCAGGGTACGGTTTTAAGCAGCCAGACAAGGAAATACTAACATTTGGGTTTTTGGTTTGTTTGTTTGTTGGTTGGTTTCGATCAAAGCTGGAAAAGTTTGGAGTGTTTTCTTAGCCAAGAGTCTTGGTGTGGTCAATGTATCACATTGATTTGCGAATGTTGAACCAGCCTTGCAGTCGCTCCTCATCAGGGAAATACAACTCAAAACCACACTCAGATATCACCTCACGCCAGTCAGAGTGGCTAAAACGAACAAATCAGGAGACTATAGATGCTGGAGAGGCTGTGGAGAAATGGGAACCCTCTTGCACTGGTGGTGGGAATGCAAACTGGTGCAGCCGCTCTGGAAAACAGTGTGGAGGTTCCTCAAAAAAATTAAAAATAGATCTACCCTATGACCCAGCAATAGCACTGCTAGGAATTTACCCAACGATACAGGAGTGCTGATGCATAGGGGCACTTGTATCCCAGTGTTTATAGCAGCACTCTCAACAATAGCCAAATTATGGAAAGAGCCTAAATGTCCATCGACTGACGAATGGATAAAGAAATTGTGGTTTATGTACACAATGGAATACTACGTGGCAATGAGAAAGAATGAAGTCTGGCCTTTTGTAGCAACGTGGATGGAACTGGAGAGTGTGATGCTAAGTGAAATAAGTCATACAGAGAAAGACAGAAACCATATGTTTTCACTCTTATGTGGATCCTGAGAAACTTAACAGAAGACCATGGGGGAGGAGAAGGAAAAAGAAAGAAAGAAAGAAAGAAAGAAAGAAAGAAAGAAAGAAAGGTTAGAGAGGGAGGGAGCCAAAACACAAGAGACTCTTAGAAACTGAGAAACTGAGAAGGGTTGATGGGGGGTGGGAGGGAGGGGAGGGTGGGGGATGGGCATTGAGGAGGGCACCTGTTGGGATGAGCACTGGGTGTTGTATGGAAACCAACTTGACAATAAATTTCATATTAAAAAAAAAAAAACAAAAAGAAAGAGGTCTGCAAGCCCATGAGTGATTTCTCTGTAGGAACACTGTATGACATTGACATTGCACTTCCTTCTAGCAACAGCTGTGCTTTTGGATATTGAAGGTGTATAAACTGCCTGGACTTCGTGTATAGGCTTCAACTGGTTAGAAGAAGAAGAAGGAGAAGAAGAAGAAGAAGGAGGAGGAGGAGGAGGAGGAGGAGGAATGCATTCTGGACATTTCTTTGTTGCTGATCTGAGGACTAGACATCTGCAAGTAGCTTCTCTGGAAAATGTACAGCAAAGGGCAGAGCCCGCTTAAGAACTATTAGGAGCGATTGGAAGAGTGTAGGTGGATAATGTGCCCCTGAGTAGGCAGATGAAGAGTTTTGAATCACTGATGATGCTGTTCAAAGACGCCCAGAGACACCTAGGACAGATCTGCTCGGCTGGTTGTCCTAAGCTGGTTCATTAGTAGCGTGAGGACATTGGAGACAGGGAACTGAATGAAGAGGCAGGTATGGAGAAAAGGGCCGGTGTAGTCACAGGACCAATAACGAAATCAGCTTCCTTTCATGTTTGGGTGACAGTAGTTCACCAGGAGCTGGATTCCGTGGGAAAGGAGCTTGCAGAGAACTACAGAGGAAGCAAGGCTATTCAATACCGCACTCCGGCCGGTGGTCTTACAAACTAATGCCATGCATCACCCCTGCAACCCCTACTTACGGAAGGTCTCTGAGGTACAATCTCTGGGTTGATGTTGCCAGTGAATTAGACAGCGTCTCTCCCTTGTCCAGGCTGCTGTGACAAACTATGGCAGACTGGTGGCTTATCAATAATAGAAATGTGTATTTCACAGTTCTGGAGGCTGGGAAGTCCAAGATCAAGGTGCCAGGTGCGAGTATAGTCAAGTTCTAGTTTGAGTCCTTTTCCCGGTTCACAGCTCACAACTTCTCGCTGTGTCCCCACGTGACGGAAGGAGCGAGGGATCTCTGTGGAGCCTCTTCGATAAGGGCACTAATCCCATACATGAGGGCTCCACCTTCACGATCGCCCTTAACTGCATCCCAAAGCCCCACCTCCAAATACTATCACGTTGGGGCGTTAGGATGTCAGCATATGAATTCGGGGTGGACACATACATTCAGACCAGTAGTACCTTTCTTTGTGGAGCTAACATTCTGGGAGGAGAGCAGGTGACCCTGCTGTAAAGCAGGTGGGGGGCTGGAGGACTGGTAGGGGGCAGAAGGAGGTAGAGTTTTCCATGAGTCCCACTTCCCCAAGGTAGAACAGAGAGGACCTGGGGTCCCAGGTCTCGGCAGCGGAATCTCAAATGCTTCCAGGCTCCATCAAGCTGGTCCTCACACACAGGCTTTGCTTTGCAGGGGAGCAGCCTAAGGAAGGAGGCTCCGATGGCATCCACTTCAGTAGTAGCATCTGGCTCGTGGGACAAGAGTGTTTGCCTGGCTGGTTCCTGGAACAGAAGTGACGTGGGACTCCGGGGCAGCAGCAAGGGCGGTTGAGCCTTGTGGCAGTGCAAACTGTAATGTACCCGACTCAGTGGCGGCAAAGGTCCTGCTGCAGACCTGTTCTTGTGCGTGGTTTAGGGCACAGACCCTGGAGGCAGCGAGCTGATTTCTGCAGATGTCTCAAGGATACTGCGTGTTCCTCGGTCTCTTTTCTGCTAGATCCACCGTAATTAACTACTGTTCCTGGCAACTAATAACCTGGTCTGATCCTGGCTAACTATCCTTATTAAAACATGTCCCCAGAGTCTATATACACACAAGCAATGATACATTTTTATGTTTAAGAATGGGACTCTGGTATATACACACCGGGTAGCTTAGACCCACTCTTTCCCGTTAACCACTCTGCAAGAGTCCGTGGAATTGTATGTTTCACCATAATTTGCTAACCAAACCCCCTACTGATTTACATTTAAGAGATTTTCCTCTTTTGATTCTTGTATGCAAGGTAGCAGTGAAAACCCTGACACATTTATCTTTACCAGTTCACGCTGTGATTTTTGTATAGGTTCCTAGCAATAAAATTTCTGGATTATCACATATACATATCAACCATGTTAATATGTGAAACAAAATGATATTCTATTTTATTTATTTTTTACAGTTTTACTTGAGTGAGAGAGAGGGCCCATGAGCAGGACGGAGGGGCAGAGGGAGACAGACTCTTACAGTGCAGAGCCGGACGCAGGTTCGATCATATGACCCTGGGATCATGACCGGAGCTGAACTCAAGAGTTGGATACTCAGCCAACTGAGGTACCCAGGCACCCCCACGGAGTTATATTTTAAAAGGTTATACTAACTCTACATATGCATGAAGATGCCAATTTTTCCCATTGTCTCTAGCACTTAATGTGAATAGTCTTTTTAGATGTCGCCATTTTGAAAGGCAAACCGCACCTCATTTTAATTTATATTTTAAAGATTATTGGTGAGATTGAATATGTTTTCTCATGTTTACTGGTCATTTGTATTTTTCACTTGTGTTTTGCATGTTCAGAGCCTTTGTCTATTTTCTACTTTTTTATTTAAAAAATTGTTTTAATGTTGATTCATTTTTGAGAGACAGAGAGACACAGAGCGCGAGTGGGGGTGGGTCAGAGAGAGTGGGAGACACAGAATCCGAATTCTCAGGCTCCAGGCTCTGAGCTGTCAGCACAGACCCCTATGCGGGGCTCAAACCCATGAACTATAAGACCATGACCTGAGCCGAAGCCGGGTGCTTAACCGACTGAGCCACCCACGCGCCCCATACTTTTTTATTATTCAGTAAAAATCACCTATATTCCATATTGCATATATGTATATAGCATGTATGTTATACAGTATGCAATTTGTATGCATTTCTCTTGTAAATAAAATTACCTTTTACTACACCCACTGTACAAAAATTTTATTCTGCATTGGCTGAAATGATTCAATGTTAGGGAATTTAACAGTGTATTTAATTATATTAATAAATAATTTGAGTAAAGAATCATCTGATCCTGAAAAAAAATTTTTTTGATCTAATTGAGAAGAAAATGTTGCGATTAAAGACTTTAAGTAAAACACGATTTCTGATTAAATACTTCGGATAAAAATAAAAACTCCCTAAAATGACTTTTAAATGATAACCAGAGATCACCATAAAACATGGTATGAAATTGTAAAATCCGAAAGGCCTACCTATGGCAGCTGGAAACAAGACAAGCCACGGGGTACCTTCTGCTAAAATTCAGTCTGGTTTGGGAGGGTTCCACTAATGCGAGAAGACAGAAGCAAGTGAATGGTGTAAATTTTGGAGAAGAGTTGAAAGCACTTCCACTTTTGGCCGAGAATATGATTTTATACCTAGAAAACTCAGGAGGCTTAACTAAAAAGAAACTCTCTTCAAACTCATTTTTTAAAAAAACCCAAGCACATGAAGGTGTCACTGGGTAAGATAAATATTTGAAAGCCTCAACAGCTTTCCTCACCACTAGTACAACATTTAGAAATTGAAACGGTAAAAGATTCCACTCATGACAGCTACTAAAACTACAGAATGACTAAAAATAAATTTATCAAGGAAGTCATAGGGCTAAAATACATCCTTCAATATTAATATTTTACAGAAGACGTAAAGGGAGGCTTTCGTAAATGAAGACGTGTCACATCCCTGAATGGGAAGACTGAACATTGTAAATGCTTCTCAAACAAGTGCATATATTTCGTGCAACGCTAGTCAGAATTCCAATGGTTGCGTGTGAACATTGTTTTGGAATTGGACAAAGTAATTGTACATTTTATATGGGAGGATAAGCTTGATAATTTCTGAGAATGTTTTGGAAAAGACTATTAAAAGGAGTTTATCTTCTAGATACTTAAATGTGTGTTAAAGCTACTCTAATCAGAACAATACGGCATGGGAATAGACAAATTGGGCAAAACAGAACCTAGGATCCAGAAACCAAACGAAAAATACTTGGGTTTTGATATATGATAGATGATATTTGGACAAAGGGCTGACAATGTAAGCAAGAAAAAAGGTATATATGTGCATTTATGCAAAAGTTTTCAATGACTTCAGGGTGGATTAAAGATCTAGATGAAAGATAAAATCCATTTAATGACATAATAAAATACAGGAATTACGCTTTTGTGTGTTCTTTTTAAGTTTATTTATTTATTTTGAGGTGAGGGTGCAGAGAAAGAGGAAGGGAGAGAATCCCAAGCAGTGTCCACACTCATTGCAGAGCCCAATGTGGGGTTTGATCTCACGACTACGGGATCATGACCTGAGCCAAAATCAAGAATCAGAAGCTTAACTGACTGACCCGCTCAGGCAGCCCTGCCTTTGTTTTTTAACCATTGAGTGGGGAAGGTGCTTCGAAGCAAGGTTGATAATTCAGATGCCACACAAAAACAAAACAAAACCAACCCACGGTCTCTTCCATATTAATCCCATCACTTTACAGATTTGGATATAAAGCCTGTATGTGAGAGTAAGTAATTCATCCAATTTCACTCAACTCAGTAGAGGTAGAGAACAAAGGCCTTCTCAGGCGATCAGAATGTTTAACTGGTGTAAAATATATCTTTTTCTTTTTTCTGGTGGTTGCTAAACTTTAATGAACATAAAAGTTACCCGAAGTACGTAACAAAACAGTTGCTTGGGCCCCCCAGTTTCCGGTTTAAACTAGGTTCGGTTAGGGCCCGAGAGGGTGCATCTCTAAGAAACTCACAGGTGATGCTCATGCTGCTGGCTGCAACTTTGTGGGAATAAAATCCTTCACGGTAAAACTTCTCTATGTGAACAATAAGGGCGCCAATATATATATTAGCTTGGATGCCTCACTAAGCACCCATTTTACTCCAACTTATTTTAGGGACATGTATGTGATAGGGCAGTGAAAACGTAGGCCTAGAGATGAGTAGGTAAGTACTAAGAATCAGGGCCAAACCCCTTCAGAAACAGAGCTATGAGGTCAGGCCGAGGCTACAGAAAAGCAGCGTAATTAAGATATTTCATGTATGAAAAGAAAGTTAAATGACATCAATGACAATTCTCTTTGCCAGAAGTTCTCTTCTCCATAAAATCAATGAGAAAAGTGGCGAAAATGGTCAGAATTGACTTTTCCAGAACCCTGGAAATTAACCAAAGGTGTGGAGGCACCTGAGGAGCTTATCAGAAAATAAGTGGGTACGTCCCAGGTCAGGGAGCTTGGTGGCATTTAGCTTGCCTTACTCCCTCCTCTGTTCTCCAGATCTACGACAACCATGTAAAGTGAAAGCCTGTGTTCCCAGGGCAACCAGCAGCCGCTGGAGGTAACAAACCAGAGTTAGGGCTTTTGCAAACCCTAGTTCCAAGGAGTTGTCACTATTTGACCGCTCCCATGGTTCCATGAAAGATCTTACTTGCAAGGCTATCTGTATTTGACCTTAGAGCTTGCACTGTGCAAAAAGCCTTCTCCCCAAGGGGTATTTGTTGAAGACCATGATAGGGACGTGTTTAACTTTTAATTGCCTGAGGTGGTGGATGCAGTGAGGACACACTATAGACTAAGCAAACCTAAGAGGGAAAGGTGGGAAAAAGAGTTCACAGGGTCTTAGAAAAGCTCTGAGGTGTTCCTGGGAGTTTAGACGGCCGTGCGTCTGTTAGAGCTGTGTACGTGCCCTGGGTTGTGGCAAGCTTGGATAAAAACTGGAGTGGGTCCTAAGTTCTCGCCTTTGGCTCACCTTGAAGCTTTGCACAGGCAGAAAGGGAAGGTAAAGGTAGTATTGTCAACTGCCTGAGTGTTGAAGGATTGCCCCCAAACACATACAGAGCCCTCGTCAAATGCTGGGGGACTTCCCGGCTCCAGGAATTTGAGGAAATCTCTGTCCAATCATTAGCTTACCACTAAGCTGAGTAGAGACTTCAGAAAAAGAACACAATTTGGGGGGCTGGGGGTGGTAGAATGAGTACAGAAAAGTCACTAAACAAACAAACAGTAACTACAACAAACAACAATAACAATAACAACAAGCCAGGATGAAGGCAGAAAAAGACCCTATTTTCAGAGTTGCTACATTATATTATTTTCAATGCCCGATTTTCAACAAAAAAGATTGCGGGACCTGCAAAGAAACAAAAAAGCTCGGTCCATACACAGGGCAGGGGGAGGAGGAAGTAATCAATAGCTACCGTGTCTGAGGAGGATCAGACGTTGGACTTCATTGTCAGAGACTTTACACATACTGTTTGAATACATCCAAAGAGCCAAAGAAGGCCACGTGTAAAGAACTGAAAGAAAGTAGGATGCCTCACCACATAGAGAATATCAATAAAGAAGTAGAAATAATTTTAAAAATCAAATAGAGATTTTGCAGTTCAACAGTAAAATAATTAGAATGAGAAATTCACTAGATGGCTCAACAGCAGATCTGAGCAGACAGAAGAAAGAAGAAATGAACTTGATGCTAACCAATTGAGATTATCCAGTCTGAGAAACATAGAGGGGGGGAAATGAAGAAAATGAACAGAGTCTCAGAAACCTGTGGAAGCTGGTCACGATTCTCCACACATGAATAAAGGGAATCTCAAAAGGAGTGGAAAGGGAGGAAGAGACAGAAAGGATGTTTGATGAAGTAATAATGGCTGAAAACTCCCAAATTTTGATGAAAACCATTGGTCTCCACATCCAAGCAGCTCCATGAATTCCAAGTAGGATACACTCAAGAGATCTATGCATACACATCATCTTCAAACTGTCAAAAGTACAGACCAAGAGAGAATTTTGAAAGCAGCCAGAGAGAAGTGACTGATTTTGTACAAGCGATCCTAATTTATATTGACAGCCGATTTCTGGCCAGAAACCATGAATGGCAGATATTGGTGGTATGACATATTCAAAGCCCTGAGAGACATATACTGTCAACAATGAATTCTATATCTGGTGGGGGTCAGTTGGTTGAGCGTCCAACTCTTGATTTCAGCCCAGGTTGTGATTTCAGGGTTCGTGAGTTCAAGCCCCGAGTCATCAGCTCGGTGCTGACGGTGTAGAGCCTGCTTGGGATTCTCTGTATCCTGTCTCCTTCTCTCTCTGCCCCTCCCCTGCTCGCACACTCTCTCTCTCTCTCAAAAATAAATTAAAGAAGCAGTTTTTAACAAAAGAATTCTACATCTGGGAAAACTATCTTTCAGAAACGCAGGAGAAAATAATGTATTCTCATATTTTATTTTATGTTTAATGTCTTCATTTATTTATTCATTTTTGGGGGGGGAGAGAGAGAGAGAGAGCACAAGTGGGGGAGGAGCAGAGAAACAAGGGGACAGAAGATTCGAGGTGGGCTCTTTGTTGACAGGGTGACAGCAGTGAGCCCGATCAGGGGCTCAAACTCACCAACGGTGAGATCATGACCTGAGCTGAAATCAGACACTCAACCAACTGAACCAGCGAGGCACTCCTATTCTCATATTTAAAAATCAGAGACAATTCGTCTCTAACAGACCTACCCACAAGAAATACTAAATAGAGTCTTTGAGGCTGAAATTAAGGGCCGCTAGGCAGCACTGTGAATCTACACGAAGAAATAAAGAGCACCGATAAAAGTAACAACATAGGTAAATAAACGACAGTGTAAAGGTATGTTTACTTTATGACTTTTTCTCCTATCTAATTTAAGTGACACTAGCATAAAGAAATAATTATAAATGTGTGTTGATGGATACACAGTATATAGTCATACCTGTTTTATTGCACTTGGATGATATGATGGTGGGTTTTTTTTTAATGTTTATTTATTTTTGAGGGAGAGAGAGAGACAGAGACAAGTGCAAGTGAGAGAGGGAGATACAGAACCCGAAGCAGGCTTCAGGCTCTGAGCTGTCAGCACAGAGCCTGATGTGGGGCTCGAACCCATGCGCTGTGAGATCATGACTTGAGCCAAAGTCAGACATTTCACGGACTGAGCCACCCAGGCACCCCACGCGTTTCTTATAATTGAAAGTTTGTGGCAACCCCGAGTTGAGAAATTTCATCATACGTTTTTTCCCGTAGCATTTGCCCATTTCAGGTCTCTGTCACATTTGGTAGTCCTCACAGTATTTCAAATTTTCTTCTTCTTCTTATTTTTGTTAGGTGACCTGTGATCAACCATTACAACTCACCGAAAGCTCAGGTAATGGTTAGTATTTTTTAGCAATAAGTATTTTTTCAAAATTTTAATGTCTATTTTTGAGAGACAGAGAGAGAGAGAGAGAGAGAGAGAGGCATGAGCGGGAAGGGGCAGAGAGAAGGAGACACAGAATCCGAAGGAGGCTCCAGGCTCTGAGCTGTCAGGACAGAGCCCGATGCGGGACTCAAACTCGCAAACTGCAAGATCATGACCTGAGCTGAAGTTGGACGCTTAACCGACTGGGGCACCACCCAGGCGCCCCAATAAAGTATTTTTTAAGTTAAGGTCTGTACATTTTTAAGGACATAATGCCATTGCACACTTAATAGACTATAGTATAGGGTAATCATGACTTTTATATACACTGGGAAACCAAAAACTTCATGTGACTCATTTTATTGCAATTTTTGTTTTGCTTTTCTTTTGTGGCAGTCTGGAACCAAACCCACGGTATCTCTGAGGTCTGTCTGTACACAGATGTGATTTGTGATAATAACACCGCAGAGGACGGGGAGGGAAAGGCACTGTGGGAGAACACGATCTTTGCGTGCTACGGAAAGTAAATCGGTATTCATCTGAGCTAGCTTCTTATGTGTTAAGAGGTAAATTGTATTTCCAGAACAACCACGATGAAAACAACTAAAGCATATATAGGTGAATAAATGGAAAGAGAATCCTAATGGTACCCGTAAGTATGTATATTTAACATCAAAGAAGGCGGTACTAGGGGAACAGACGAACAACAAAAAAGGCGTCAAACGTATAAAAAACAAACAGGAAGATGGACGATGCAAAAACAAAGTGAACCTTCTTGCCATGGTACGAGCAGTGAGAAGGGTTGATGCTGACCATGGACGGCCAGTCCCAGGTCACCTGCTGTGGCGAGGGGAGATCGGGGGAAGGACACATGTGGGACACACCCAGAAGCACGACCACGGCGGTAAAGCCCTGTACCAACAAGCAGTCCAACTTGCTCCTTGTGCGGGGTCCTGAGCTGTCCCTGACTGCTCCAAGCTTGGCTCCCACTCAGAGGTGGGCTGGCCGTGAGGAGAATGAAGCTTACACTGGCTGCGTCCTGCTCCCGGGATGCAGGGAGGTTTCACATGCGTGACCCACATGCATGAAGCAGTGCTCCAGCCCTGGGGGGGGGGTCATGTGTACACCCCACTGGTGGGGGGATGTAGGAAAGGCCTGGGGGGGGGTGGACAGCTGGACGTGCCCACCAGGCAGTGGCTGTGTGAGGCCACATCCAGAGAGATTGGGGGACGAAGGCTCCCAGGGCTTGGCTTGATCCTGCGCCCTTGCCGGTCCCCGGAAAGACCCAGGGTCTCTGACCGCTTCCCTGGTCTCTGCACACCTCCCTAGTCCCACTGGGAGGACCCACGGAGCAAGACACTGTGCGGAAAGCCAGTGGCTTTACCCCTTCTCAGAGGTGGTGGAGAGAAGCGTTTCTCAACCGTCAATAATAAAAAACAAATTTCTGTCGACCTTGCTAGAGGAAAGATAGAATTAGTTTTCTATTCTCTCTGCAGAAAATGATATGACCAAATTATTTTCCTAGGAGTAGGGCAGTAACAGAGACGAAAAACCCGCAGAAACGAGCCCTGCAGAGGTGCATCAGGCAGCCAATTACTGCGACTACGGCTAATAACAATTCCATGTTATTTTTCTGGATTTTACGGTGTCTGTAACATTTGTCAGCTTTTTAGTCTGTACCTGTGTGAGGTTCTTTCTCTCATGTCGTAAATGCTGGAGAAGCCGCCACCCCCGCTCAGCTGGTCTCTGCTGTGCCCACTGCTTGCAGAGGCCATCGGGGTAGCTGCGGGACCGAGCAGGGCCCCCACCTCAGCAGAATCTTCCAGTCCATTGTCATGAAGTTGGTCAGGGAAGTCTGTCACAATTTTTAAAACTTGTCCCCGGTGGGCCTTGCCTCCTCTGTCACCAACAGAATTTGTGTCGCCCTCTTTTGATTTAATCAGTCTTGTCAGTAGACTTGTTTATTTTAGGATATTTTCTAAAATAAACATATGTGTGTGTGTGTGTGTATGTGTGTATGTATACACACACATTTATATATATTTATATACGTTTAATATATATATTATTTATATGTGTTTAATATATATTTACATATTAAATATATATTTATATATATTAAGCATATATAAATATACAATATGTATTTACATATATAAATATATAATATATATTAATATATATTTCTATATGTTTAATATAAATGTATATTAAACATATATAAATAAACATTATTTATATGTTTAATATATATATTTATAAATATATATATTTTTTATATATTTTAAACATATATATATATATATATACATATATGTATGTTTATACATATATATGTATTGTTCCTGTTGATTTTGTTTTTTATCTTCTAGTTTCTTCATTTCTGCCACCGTTCCCTCTCTTTTCTTTCTCCCAATACATAGGAACCAGATATCCTTCAGGAACCATGGAGGCAGCAAAGAACAAGCCAAAGTCTCCCCCTCATGGAGCTTTTGTTCTGTTGGGAAAAGGTAATAAACACATGAATGAGTGAATGTATAAGTTAAGGTATACGGTATACAGTGACTGAGGTGCTGGGGGGAAATAACGCCGAATTATAGGACACAGAAGGATGGGGGAAGTTCCTGTTCTATGTGGGATGATCAGAAGAGCCTTCTTCACAGAGGTGACATTTGAGCAGAGACCTGAATAAGCAAGGGAGAGAGCCAGACTGCATTTTCTGGGCCAAGAGAAGCACGTGCAAAGGCCCTGGGGTGGCCATAACCTTGGCATGTTAACTCGAGACAGCATGGAGGCCAGTGCCCTCAATGTAGACAAAGCAAAGAAAAGAGAGAGAGGGAAAGAATTCAGAGAGAATTCAGAGAAGGCTTACATTCCATGGGACCTTATAAACTACAGAGAAAGTATGGATTTTATTCTGAATATGAAAGCAAGACAATGGAGGGATTTGCACAGGAGAGTGAGAAACCAGAGGTACATATTTTAAAACAGCTGTGGGTGCACGATAGGCCTCTTTTGCTTTCAAGTCTCCTTCAGGGAACTTGTTTTTGGGGTGGAACCAGAAGCCTGAAGGAGCTGGGTCCCACGGGGAACAGCTGGGCAGGAGTGAACGTGGCATGTGTGTGGGATAAAAACGAGAGAGAGGGGCGCCTGGGTGGCGCAGTCGGTTAGGCGTCCGACTTCAGCCAGGTCACGATCTCGCGGTCCGTGAGTTCGAGCCCCGCGTCGGGCTCTGGGCTGATGGCTGTTTCCAATTCTGTGTCTCCCTCTCTCTCTGCCCCTCCCCCGTTCATGCTCTGTCTCTCTCTGTCCCAAAAATAAATAAACGTTGAAAAAAAAAATTTAAAAAAAAAAAAAAAAAAAAAAAAACGAGAGAGAGAGAGAGAGAGAGAGAGAGAGAGAGTGAGTCCCATGGGAGCCAGGGGAATTCAGACCAAGGCCCAGCTTTGAACAAGGTAAGGCAGAAAGTCAGAAAGAGACCCATGAATAAATAAATCATCGCACATATATTGCCTTACTATCAACGTTTTGGATTTAATGTCTTACGAACACGTAGGTCAACATAAATGCTTTTAATGCAAGCAGGAGTATCGCATTTAGGGTTTTCCACATGGTTGCTTCCATAAAAAACATCCCTGTCGCGTGGTTGGCGTGTATCATGACAGCCCCCGCCACCCCTGAGAGGGCTGGTCACCCAGCACCGAATGTCCACGAAATGAGGCTCGTCGGGGACGCCGATCTCATTATCTGCTGCCACTGAGTTCTCAGCGCTGGGACCTTTAGGTCGGAGCCTCCGCGCTGACAATCTCTAGGCACATCGCCAGCCGCTGCCCGAAACGCTGTCACAGCCCCACCGCGTGCGGGACTCACGGCCACCCGCCTTGCTCACCACCGCGGGCCGCCACACCCTTCCATTTTGATTCACCTGCCAGCCAAGCTTCGGTGCCACCCAACTGCTGTCCCCGTTTGCCTTTCGGTGATGACTTTTTCCTGGACTTTCTGGCTTTTTAATTTTTCTTTCGAGTCACCTACTTCACGCCTTTGGCCTCCTGCGCTGAGCGCACCTGTCTTTTTCTCGTCGCTTTCCAAGGTTCTGACTCTGCTGATCTTCATTCCGCTGTTACGTGTGTCGGGATCGTTTCCTAATAGTCTGATGATTATCATGGAGGCGTTTTCTGCAGAGAGAGTGTCAATTTTCATGTCATCGGGTCTGTGGATTTTTTTCCTTCTGTTTACTTTCACGTTCTGCTCAGAGAGACCTCCCCTCCACCCCAAATTCCACCAACATGCAGTTTATCCTTCTCTTGGTGAAAGACTTATATTTACATCTTAACCCAGCTGGCTGTCTTAGTCCCAGTCGTGTTCTGGGGCGGAGAAACAAAATTTAAGACATCGTCACGCTACACGCGGGCTCTCCTGGTCACACTGACGACGTTCCTCAGCACACTCGCCCTCCTCGTGGGGTCCGAGTCCCCAGAGCAGTCACCCGGCGGCTCTGTTCGCAGAGCCAGCTCCACGGCGCCCATCCGATAAGGCTCTGTCCCTAAGCCCCTTTTCTGTGCGCCCTCCTCAGGGGGTGGGGCTGTCCCCAGGCCTGGAGTGGCCACAGATGGCCTCTCAGGGAGGGGACGGACGACAGCCCTGCCTGCCTGGCTTGACCTCTTCCTCCACGTGTCTAAGGAAATGATGGATGGCGGGGCTGGAGACACCCTTAACTCTTGGCAGGAGACTGCCGGCACCCTTGGTGAACCTAGATGCAGATGCGCAGACTCTGGAAGACGAGCTGAGAGTCTTCCCGCTCTGAGGTCGCCCCCATTGGGACCCTGCCCCCTAGAACCACTCAGATCGTCAGACAGTGTGGTCAGAGATTTAAGAACAGCATTCTCCTTAGGCAACTGGAAGGAAAAGGTTATTCATCCATGGACATTTTATTTTATTATTATTTTTTTCAACGTTTATTTATTTTTGGGACAGAGAGAGACAGAGCATGAACGGGGGAGGGGCAGAGAGAGAAGGAGACACAGAACCGGAAACAGGCTCCAGGCTCTGAGCCATCAGCCCAGAGCCCGACGCGGGGCTCGAACTCACGGACCGCGAGATCGTGACCTGGCTGAAGTTGGACGCTTAACCGACTGCGCCACCCAGGCGCCCCATGGACATTTTATTTTTAATTTTATTTTATTTGAGAGAGAGAGAGAGAGAGAGAGAGAGAGAGAGAGAGCCTAGAGCAGCCTCCACACTCAGCACGGAGCCCCACGGGGGGCTCGACCCCATGACCCTGGGATCCTCACCTGTGCTGAAATCAGGAGTCGGATGCTAAACCCACTGAACCGCCCAGGTGCCCTTCATCCGTAGACTTCTTAATCCATGTGGAAAATTGCCCTTCTCTTGTGATTTGTCCCAACAGCACTGAGGTTTGTACCCACCAATTTATTAAATCCTACAACACCTCCAGATGCAGGGATGTACCCAGTGATGTGAGAAACAAAGGCAAAAGAAAAAACAATAAATCTCCTTACTCTTACAGCCCGTGGACAAGTCCTTGAAACAGGCACAGTGACATTCCTCTAGGAGCTCAGCTGCCTCAGTGATGACACTTTGCTCAGGGCAAAAGGCAATCGTGGCTTAACATTATCTCGACCCCCCAGGATCCTGTTAAGTCTACTTTAACATATAAAAATTCCTTTGGAAACTTCCTTTATCTCTACACCCCCCACCGCAAGACATATGCTGGCAATCATACTCCAAGCTTATGGCCCCCTAATATACATCTCAAGGGTCTCATGACTCAGGTTTTAGTAAATACACAGTAATAAATAACCTTTTCCCAACAGCAGCTAGCCCCTCAAGGTCCTGGAAACCTTGTTTCCAAAATACCTTAAAGACTTCCACTGTCCCTGACCCCCTCCCAACTTGAAGGTATATAATCAGTCGCCTGTTGCGACCCCCCGGTGCAGCTCTTTCTGCCCACGGCTGCTGTCCCCGTGCCTTAATAAAACCACCTTTTTGCACCAAAGACGTCTCAAGAATTCTTTCTTGGCCGGCGGCTCCGAGCCCCAGCGTTTACCACGTCCCCCAGAACCACTGAGATGCCCCCCCTTTGGGGGTGCCGCAGCTGCTGTTTAGAGACAACACACAGTGGTTTGGAACCGGAAGCCGGAGAGGACACGTCCTGGGGTTGTTTTCTGCTGCAAGAAAGACCAAAACGGGGTGAGTTTCAATCCGGTTCGAATGACACAATTCACAGTCTTATCTGGAAGGTAATATTCACAGAAACTCAGTCAACGCTCAATGATTCAATCGAGCACCACGTCAGGATCACTTTTAAGCTATGAACTTGTTAACCCACGCACTTATCTGTCCATTTCCCCTTGCGGAGCAGCTCGGCAGGCCCCTCTAGCGTAGCTGTTCTCACCCAGGGGTGACCTTGTCCCCAGGGACAAGGGGGCAGCGTCTGCAGACATCTAATGGGCCAGGCTGGAGATGTTGCCAGACGGCCCACAGTGCACAGGTGTCGCCCCTACAGCTGGGCCGGCTTGTGTGGATGGTGTGGAGAGACCCGGTCTAGAACAATGAGAAGGCACCCTCCACGTCCCCTTTCAGATTTTCTCCCAGTTTAATCCAAGACCGAAAAGGTTGACCTGAACTGAGAAAAGCCGAGTGGTGGAGGCAAACAATGTGTGAGGCAGCGGGGGCCGGGGGTGGGGGAGGGTGTCCTGGAAAATCAACTGTTATGAGGGCCCAGCAGCCCCCCGCCTGGGTCTTGTCATCCGTCCACACAGCGCGACTCCAGGGGGGACTTTTCAGCCTGTGGGTTGGGGTGCCGGGCGTCTCCTGGGCGCTAGAGGGCGCCAGCTCCCTGCCCCACTGGAGCAAAGGGGCGCACAGGTGGCTCCCTCCTCTCCTCTCCGCCTCCTTCCTCAGCTCCCATCTCTGGTCTTCTGCGAAGCAAACGTTCCCTGCACCCGACCTCCATTTCCACCTTCTCGCGCCGGTGGGCTCGGCCGCGCCTCGGTCATCATCCAGGAGTCTGTGCCGCACCGAGCACCGAGCACGGAGCACTTAGCCCTCAGCACCCCCAGGGGTCAGTGTTGCCGCCCAGCCCGTTGTTCCAGGGAGCGAGAAGCTCTGGCTTCAGACCGCGCCTGTGCCAGTCTCTCAGTCTCTGAGCCTCAGTTTCCTCGTTTGTAGTGAGACCCATAACACCGGCCTTGGGTCCCAGTTTTCAAAATACTGGGATCAGGGCGCCTGGGTGTCTCAGTCCGTTGGACGTCTGACTCGCTTGCAGCTCAGATCATGATTTCACCGTGGTGAGATCAGCTGACAGCGAGGCGCCCACTTGGGGTTCTCTCTCCCTCTCTCTCTGCCCCTCCCCCCCTTCTCTCTCCCTCCAACTCAACCCCACCTGGGGTCTCCCTTGCTCTCTTGCAAATAAATATTCGTTGATTTAAAAAATATAAAAATAAAAAATAACAAGATATTAGGATCCAGCCAGGCAGTGTGCATCATCATCATCATCCATGGATATTTTAATATGAATTTCTAAAAAAAAAAAAAACAAAAAAAAAAACCTATTGGAAGACAAGGTGTAATCATGGAATGTATTTGTGACGTCCCTCTGTTATTCCAGTAAAAACTTTGAGGCCCAGGTCTTCCTGTGCCTCGGCACCCCAAGGACGGTCCTCTGAGCGGGGGCTTTGGAATCTGATCTCCTGATCCTGGATCCCGACGGCTCAGGGGCGGTGGGCAAATCACGTTTCCCGGGGCCCCGTTTCCACATTTTGCAACGTAGGATGAAAATCAGGCAGCCTTTCATACTGCTGGGACAACGCAATAAAGTAACCTTTGGGACGTGTGAGGCATAGAGCCCCGCCCGTGTTCAGCGTGAGGTGCCCTGAGCCCTTCCCGGGCTCCAGGGAGGATAATCCGGAAGAACCACCTAGTGCGGGCCCCACCCGAGAGCCTTGTCTGCCGGCTGCCCTGAAGCTTCAGCCTCCGCTCCACCCCTCGGAGCATTTCCGTCACCTCGCAGCCAGCAGGCCCCGACAGGCTCTGTGCTCAGAGTGGTTCAGGAGAGTCCCGGGCCCGACACCTGTCCTCTTTGCAGGACCGAGCAGATGCCCCACCAGCTCCCTTGGAAGGTGTCTAACCACTGACATGGGGTTGATTGACCAACATTCAAAGCTGGTTAGGTTCTGTGTCAGGGTCACAGGAAAAGGCTTATAAAATGAAGATGAAAAGCTAAAGTTACTTCATTATTACTTTATTTTATTTTAATTTTTTAAAGTCTATTTATTTTTGAGAGAGAGAGAGAGAAAGACTGAGTGGGGGAGGAGCAGAGAGAGAGAGGGAGACAGAGAATCCAAAGCAGACTCCAGGCTGTGAGCTGTCAGCACAGAGCCCCATGTGGGGCTCGAACCCACAAACTGTAAGGTCATGACTGAGCTGTAGTCGGATTCTCAACCAACTGAGCCACCCAGATGCCCCTATAATTATTTTGGAAGAGAGCTTTTCAACTTGAAGTCTTTCTATACCTATTAAATTAGTAAACATTAAAAAAAAGATCTTAAATAGCAGTGCTGGTCAAGATATGTAAAAACCAGCAGATTTGTGTATTGCTAACTGCAGCAAATCCATACAATCTCCTTAAAAAGCAATTTGCCAATGCATTTCATAGCTGCCAACCTAGGACTCCTACTTCTGAGAACTTTCCCTATGAAATTATGCAAAAAGTAGGATAGACACAAATCACAAAGATACCTATTAAACATTATTTATAATAGTAGAAATGAAATCACATTCAATGCTTCCCCAAATAAGGGCATAGAGAAGTAAAGTATATTAATTCATCTTTTAAACAAATATTTACCAAATGCCTTTATTTCTGGGCCCTGTGCTATATATCAGCTCAACAGTTATGAAAATGATAACTACAGAATAACAAGAAAATGCTTAACATCTTAAGGGAAATGAAATTTATTAAAATATCTCTTTGCCATGATTATAATGATATAAAATTAAATATTTTTATTCACAACATTTGAATGGGAACATGGGCAAATCAAAATTGCTGATTTATTAAGAGGCTGAGTTTTGGATGACTTTCTTCTTCCTTATTTGTTATTCGATATTACATTTTTTTTTTTTTTTTTGCAATAAGCAAGAAATCCAATTAGAAATGTAAAAATCCCCATTCCTGCAGCCCAGCAAAAGAATCACTAGGTTTCTCCGTAGCTCACACTCTAGGTCTTTGGAAGGCTTAGCCCCATGGGCCTGAGGATCCTTCCCCCTAAAATCCTTGCTGGCTTGTCTGCACTGTTCTGCTTTTTTTTTTTTTTTTTTTTTTTTTTTTTTTTAATTTTTGCTCTCTTAGATATGATTTAAAACCCCAAAGAGAACTCGCTTGGAGAGTGATTTCACAAGAGGTCCATTCATTCTGTTCCTGGGAAAACAGGGAGACATGTTGCTATTCATCCTTGGGATCCCGCTGGGAGCTCTTTGTGGGGCCTGGCACTCAGCCTGCACCAGATAAGAGCACCAGAGGGCACATCCAGGAGATCTGGGTGTGACCCCTGTGACTTGCAGGGGTGTTTTGCGAAACAAAACACAGAGCACAGAAAAAACAGAGTAGTATGTTTTCAGGTGAAATTGCCCAGCTGAGCTAGCCGAACTAAACTCTGGTCACATTCCTACTTGGGGGCAGAGGGGACGGCTGTCCCCCACAGCATGCTCCTGGAAGGGGCTCACCTGCACAGACACTGGTCCCATCCAGGAAGGCATTTTTATTTTTTAACATTCTGGAAGCATACTAGTCGTAATCAGCTTGTTCCCTCTGAATTAGCCACCAGTGATTGAATCGGTCTTCAAAATTCTCAACTACAGGCAATCAAGCACAACTTTGATGCCCTGAGGGGTTAGAATTTCTAGTCTCTGACAATTTTCCCCAAGCACCCTCTGCCCTTTAAGAAAGAAAGAAAGAAAACTGGAAAGGAAAGGAAAGGAAAGGAAGGAAGGAAGGAAGGAAGGAAGGAAGGAAGGAAAAGAAAGAAAGAAAGAAAGGAAGAAAGAAAGAAAGAAAGAAGAAAGAAAGAAAAAATAGAAAGAAAGGAAAGGAAGGAAGGAAGAAGGAAGGAAAAGAAAGAAATAAGAAAGAAAAAAATAGAAAGAAAGGAAAGGAAGGAAGGAAAAGAAAGAAAGAAAGAGAAAAAAGAAAGAAAAAGAAAAAGAGAGAGGGAGGAAGAAGAAAGTGAAATCTACTTTTGAGGTTTATTTGTGTTCGACCTTAGAATTCCGCTGCATAGTGTTACATTCAATGGCCTGTAAATTTGAATGGCAATGATCTATTTAGATTCTAAAGGTATCTAGATTCATAATGTTTGTCTATTAGCCCGAAAGCAAGCTGATTCTAATAAGGAAGGCTGATTTAGAATTTAACAGTGAGTGAATTCCCAATGGAGACTGTCACCGTGTTTACCCACGGATGGCACCAGAACATAACTGTGGTAGTACTCCCAACCTCTGCCTCTTTGTTTTTAAGATAGATTTTTAAAATCATGGTAATATACATAACATTTACCATTCTAACCATTTTAAGCGTACAATTCAGTGGGACTGAGTACGTTCCCAGTGTTGTCTAACCATCACTGCTGTTTCTAGAACTTTTTAATCATCCCAAACAGATTCTGTATCCATGAGCTCCCCAGCCCAGGCATCCTCTGTTCCACTTTCCATCTCTACAAATTTTGCCTTCTCTGCTGCCTCATCTAATCGGACTCACGTAGTATTGACCCTTTCGTGTCGGTCATCTTTCCCTTACAGTGTTTTCAGGGTTCACCCATTTTGAAGCATGTATCAGAACTCCATTCCTTTTCAGTTCTGAACAACACTGTGTTGTAGGGATATTTCATAAACCACATTTCGTTTACCTGTTTATCTCTTCTTTTAAAGTTTATTTATTTACATTGGGAGAGAGAGAGAGAGCTCGCACAAGCAAGGGAAGAGCAGAGAGAGAGGGAGAGAGAGAATCCCAAGCAGGCTCTGCACTGTCAGTGCAGAGACTGACTCAGGGCTCGATTTCATGAACGATGAGATCATGACCTGAGCCGAAATCAGAAGTCAGTTGTTTGGACAGCCTGAGCCGCCCAGGTGCCCCTCGTATACCGGTTCATCTGCTGATTGACACTTGGGTTATTTCTACTCTTTAGCTATTGTGAGTAATGCTATGAATATTGCTATACAGGTGTCCGCTTAAGCCTCTGTGTTCAATCTCTTGGGGATATTCCTAGGAATGGAATTGTTGGGCCATATGAAAATTCTATGTTTATCTTTTTGGGGAACCACCCAACTGTTTTGCACAGTGGAGTCCCCACTTTACCCGCCCGTTCGGTAGAATTGCTTTTATTCCCAGATAGTTGCTGCCTGCCTCTCCGAGGGCATCTTCTGTCTCTCCCTCTTTCTATGGGTGTGGCCACTCGGCCATGGGGGTGGATATGGCGGAGCTTCAGAAGAACCACGGTGCGACTCGTGGCAACAGGGCTGCTGCAAGCGGGCGGCCATCACGGATCATACGTGAGAAGGCACTTCCTCCAAACCCTGCGACTGATTGTTTGATCGATGACTAGCGTGAAACATAAAACTGCCATTTCTGTGGGTCGAAAATGGTCACATTTCAGCCGTTGGATACGACTTAACAACTGAAAACACTAGCAGCAACAAGGCATTGATTCCACTGGCTCGCTGACTCCTCTCCTCAAGTTTGGAAATATTCTCACCCCCACTTCTAAGAGGGGGAAACATGATGTTCAAGGTTTTCAAGACTAGATTTTAGCTATGACCCTCTGTTGTTCAACAGGTTGCTTCCCAGTGCACTCGCCTTCTGTCCCAAGGTGCTGCTGGAGATTCCTTGGGATAGAATGGATCTCAGTCCCCGTTGCTTGGGAGTTACATTGTTAGAGCTCACAGTTATGAACCTGGAACTTGGTTCAGTATGTGGTCTCCATTCTTAATATCCCTATTTCACAGATCAAGGAACAGAGGATCAGCTCATTGCTGTGCCTACTGCATCGCACAGAAGTTACTTAAACGACCAGAATAGCAGGTGCGGTTTTAGCGAGAACAGAGGAAGCCAGCTTGTCAGTCTTGAAATGCAATGGTTTGGCTTGTGCATGGACTAATTCCCTATCTTTCAATGGTATTATACAAATCCACTTAGGCTCCCAATCTAAAAATTGTGCTCAAGGTTTCCTCTCTCCTTCCATAGAGGCCTGTTTTCTGGATCTATCATCAACCAGTGCCATTAAGAACATCATGCTTCCATGACCAAAAGCATAAGTCTGTATTTCAAGAATTCCAAGTATTCGAGCAGAAAGCTGTGGGGAATGTGCTGGAGAATTTTATCATGAAACTGAGCTTCCTGACCATATCTGGTCAGTGTTCTCTGGAAGCCAATTGCCTAGGTCTTAAATGAAAAATAAAACATTAATTTATACTCACAAGCACAACATCTGCTTTCTAAATGAGTGGGTTTACAGCCAGAGGGCAACCCATACATTTAGTAATATAATATCCTATCTCACTGTTAGCCACTTATTTATTTTCCAAATCCTTTCCACCTGCCTGTTTTCAGAAGAATCTGGCTTCCCCAGTAGTTCTGGAATTTAGGTCATTCAGACCATGCTCACCGAGCGCTGAGCCCAATTTAGCTACAGGACCTCACATATCCCCGAATTCAAATTCTACCCAGTCATACATCAGCATGGACTTGCATTACTTACACAAATCTAGAAGAAGAGAGTTGAGTTACAAGAAGCTGAAGAATCCACCCAGGACCATGCATTTTAACCTCAAAAATAGAGAGTCACAATGTATCTTTTTCCTTAACAATGCTGAGTTTTAAACAACACGAATTCTCAGCACTCATTTTAAAAACGGACATATTTTCAGACATTTAAGTCGATATTTTATTTAATATTATTTATGCTGATGATCTTGTGGAAAACTGCTTAAAATAAAAACTAATAGCGGCGCCTGGGTGGCTCAGTCAGTTAAGCGTCCGACTTCGGCTCAGGTCATGATCTTTCAGTTTGTGAGTTCGAGCCCCGCATCGGGCTCTGTCCTGACAGCTCAGAGCCTGGAGCCTCCTTCGGATTCTGTGTCTCCTCCTCTCTCTGCCCCTCCCCTGCTCATGCTCTGTCTCTCTCTGTCTCTTAATAAGAAATAAACATTTAAAAAACAAAATGAAATAAAATAAAAACCAATAAAACACCAAAAAGAAAAAAGGAAACCCACATTTCATTGGTCTGAATATGTTTTCAATCACAGGATACAATCACCGACTCCTGGACCGCAGCCAGAATGGTGAAGTAGATCCAGATGTCACAGATCTGAAGCCAGATGTTTACGTCACATCTTAAAAACAATCGGTATTGAGTCCCGTGAAGCTATGGAGCCATACATCAGGTACTTTCGTGTATCAAGGAAACAGAGGGTGATGCTGGCTTTATATAGAAAGGTAATGAAATAAATGTCCACAAGGTAACTGAATTTATGTTGACTCTCTCCCAAAGCCTAATGTTTTCAGTCCATTGAGGCCGATTTTTCCAGAACCTACCCTCTCCCCTGGCATAAAGGTTTCAGTTGAATCTGCAATGATTGAGTGGCAAAATAATATTTGTTTTAAAAAAAGAATATACCATTGAAACTAAGTTTGTGTTAATACAATCTCTAATCTGATTTCCAATCTCATACCCTAGCAAGACACTTTTTAAAACATGTGGGTCTCCCTGTCCCTGTCGTTTGGAGTTTTCTCCACTGTGGGTGCCATCTGTCTGTAACATCTGTTATCCCATGGATTGCCAAAGTCGATTTGGATGATCTGCCTGGTTTCTTTCTCTTTTGGATATTTCTGACTACCTGTCCCTCTTGTTACCCGAAGAGATGTCGGTCTATATGGACAGAAGTTGTTGTAACCATATTTCTAAAGCCTAAGATTTGAATATTCATAGTCTGATGAGTATGACTAATACCTAAGCATCCAACAGGGTGTTAAGGTCTATCTGCATGGGGCTCCTGGGTGGCTCAGTCAGTTGAGCATCTGACTGTGGCTCAGATCACAATCTGGCAGTTTGTGAGTTTGAGCCCCACATCGGGCTCTGTGCTGACAGCTCAGAGCCTGGAGCCTGCTTCAGATTCTGTGTCTCCCTCTCTCTCTGCCCCTTCCCTGCTGATGCTTTCTCTCTCTCTCTCTCTCTCTCTCTCAAAAATAAATAAACATTAAAAAAAATTTTTTTTAAAAGATCTGTCTGGAATGGGTGGTCATCAGTTTGAAGACCGGTAGACATTAAATGCTAATGTGCTCCTAGCACTTCCAGGTCCAGATTATTCTGTCTTCCACAGTTATTATATTTGAATGAGTGACTGAGAATTCGAAAGGTATTTGTGGGGTATTTGGGTGACTCATTCAGTTGGGCGTCCGACTTCGGCTCAGGTCATAACCTCGAAGTTCATGGGCTCGAGCCCTGTGTTGGGCTCTGTGCTGACAGCTCAGCCTGGAGCCTGCTTTGGATTCTCTGTCTCCCTCTCTCTCTGCTTCTCCCCTCCTTGTGCTCTGTCTCTCTCTCCCCCAAATAAATAAACATTAAAAAAAAAAGGCATTAGTAATTTGTGAGACTTTTTAAATTGTTGCATTTATTTTAATTTTTTGTTTTATTTCAAAGAGAGAAGGCATGAGCAGGGGAAAGGGGCAGAGAGCAAGATAGAATCTTAAGCAGGCTCCACACTCAACGAGGAACTTGACGTGGGGCTCAATCCCATGACCCTGAGATCATGGCCTAAGCCAAAATCAAGAATGGGACACTCAGGCAACTGAGCCACCCAGGCGCCCCTGTGTTTCAATATTCAAATTGTTACGGTATCTATACTTACAAAAAGTGTTCATATCAGCACCTTTTCAGTCAGTTACCATGTTTAGTCACTGGAAACCATAGAGAATCCTTGACCAAAGGAGTCAGTGTCAGCATGGGGAGTGGGACACGAGGGGGCAATCCTGGCCTTCTGGTTTGGGGCCGCTTACCGAACCCCTATCTGAAATGGGATGAGGTACTATGCTGGCTCCCTTTTCAGTAAGAGCCTGCCTGGTAGCCGATCCTCCTTTGCTCTTGACTGAGCAGGGCCGCTGGATCTAGTCCGGCGGGGAGGGGTGGGGGACCACGGGCAGGGGATGAAGGGCACATAGCACTGTGCCCTGTAGTTAACAGCCTTCTGGCCTGACCCATGGGCATGTGACCCCCAGCCAAGGCTCCCAGGGGCCACAATGGCCAGTCCACGCCTATAGATGCAGGGGTAGGGCAGAGGAAGAGTCGGTACCTATACAGAGGCTAACCCCATGCTACCCAAGCTAGATGCCAGGACAGAACCAATTTGTCCAGGCTAAAGATTCCAGCCAAGGGCTGCTACAGAGGGATCAAAGGCTGAGTCTGTTTTGCTTCTACAACGGAGCTATTAGCGTTCTACACAATATCCATCAACGAGATAGCCAGGTGACGTTTCTGGAAGAAATAGTTCTAGGAGAGTAGATTGCGAAAACGTTTCTACAGAAAAGAGTTTGCATCCTCTTTTCTAGAACTCGTTGGTAACGTTTAAGTATCCAAACAGTCTGACCTTAATATTCATCTCATTTACTAGCCTTCTGAAAGCAGGAGTTGCATGTAATGGAATCAGGATTTGGCATCAGAGGAAAAAAAAAAATCACAAGAGAGTTTGTATATTTACATATTTCTCCCCGAATGTTTGAAACCGCCCCCACTCTCTCTCCATCCACCGGCCGGTATACACACTGTGATTCAATAGAGCCGGCATCCGCGCTTGAGACGCACAGAAAATAAAAGTCACTCTTCACCGTCCCTTCTCAAAGCGGGAGAAATAATCACCTACAGGACACAACTGCTGTTCCCAGAGCTGGCTGCCTGGGTGCACGATTAGTGATAAACCTTCCCACCTACTGGGACGAAGGAAAATAAAATAGCAGGAAGATGGAGACTGTTAATTTGCTCCTTGGTGGGGGGAAGTCTGAGATGCATACCCAAGTTCCCACACCCAAGAAGATAAATACTTTCCTGCACTCTTCCGAAGCAAAGACTTCTGTTATTTTAGTACAACCAAGCGTGCATGTCTTGGGCGAGGAAACCAACCTCTGAATCTCCATTCCTGGCAATTGGCCAACCCAAACCTCAACAGGCTTTCCATCATCACACATGAGCTACAAGCTCTAGCCAAACTGGGGAACATCTTTCGTTTCACGGGAAGCGAAAGGGTTCCGAAGCTGTTTTAGAAATACCTATATATCTGAGCATCTAAAAACCATCAGTCACATAGCAAATGCATCTGTGACGTGAGGCGGACGGAGAAGCCCCCAGTCCACCCACCTACTGGTGTTGCTTCATTGGGAAGACATGCGATGTGGTAGGAGTTCTAATTTGGTACCATCGGTTGAAAAGGTCCCAAAGCCGAGCACACAAATGCAAGATGAAACAGCTTTGCAAACTATTTTCTGGTCTGTGGGCCCAGTTAGGGGAAATGGAAAATTCAGGCCCGGGTTCCTCTTTCCTCCTCCATCTGCCTGCTCTTTTGGGCAGTTGATGGGACATGTCAACGTGGCGTCTAGCATCTCAGCAGTGTGGCGTCGGTGAGCAAGCTTACCAGGACAGAGATGGCCAGCCTGTCCTCAGCTCTCTCTCAGATCGGACGACTCTAACAAACAGAGCAAAAATAATCTGCAAGTTAGACCCAAAAGGAGCAACCAGTCCTTTCAAGATCCATCATCTAGATGAGGCATCGGGCGCACGGGGACGCCACGGCCTTCACGCACCCTTCTGACATCACGAGTTCAAATGTCCTTTTCTTTTTCTCTAAACTTTTTGAGAAAATTGCTGATTCAGGTGCAGCTGTGAGAAATAATACAGATCGATCCCCGTACCACTCACCCAGTCTTTCCCAATCAGGTAACACCTTGCACCCTGATAGTACAGTATCGCAATGAGGATATTGACATTGATGCGATCCGCCAGTGTGCGTTGGGCCCTGAAAATCAATATAACCCTTTGAAAAAGGGGCAAATCCATAAAAATGCCTCAGGTTAGACAAGCAGTCCAAGCTTTGTGTAATTGTGAGCAGACTGCTTTGTTTGACTCAAGAAGGTATGGCGGGCATCGTCAGCTCATGGAACTGCCAGTTCTTCGAATGGACCAAAGTTCTCTCTCACTGGCAGCACTGCCCCTGGAGGAGGAACTTCTTCGCATTTTGTTTCAGTTTAGGATTTCCCGAAATTAAGATAATAGAGTGTCCCGAAGGGTAGGACCCAAACACCAAGATACAGAACAGAAACATGAAGCTTCTGAGCTCAAAAATGTGAGAAGAGAACAAAGCAGCTGTCATGTAGTGGGAGAGATAGAGGACCAAGAAGGACAGAATGGACAGAAGCGCACTCACATGGACACCTGTGCTACCGTCCCTGGTTCCGGTCGCTGTGTTTCTCATCCGCCAGGTATGTCTCCCCAGAGAAACCACCAGGAGCAGAGTAGAAATGAGGAAGATAACGAACGGCAGTGAAAACCTAGCAAGAAAGACAATCTGTAAAGCAGATGTTTCTCTGATTTGAGTTGTTGCATTTGGGGAGAAAAGTCTCAGCAAGACTTCTTGGGAAAGAACCCACGTATGCTTGCTGTAGAAAACCAAAGGGATGGAGGCAAAAAGCAGAGACCCGATGATCAGCCATGGCACCAACTTGGATATCCTCATCTTCAACCAGAAGAAGAGTGGGTGGGCGATGGGGGAGATCTTGGCGCAGTAGAAAACGCCGAGCCATGTGGCCAGCCAAAGTCCCATTTCATTTACAAACATGAAAACCGCAAAATTCTTAACAAGTGGAAGGAAGTCGATCAAGGAGAGAATAACCAGATTAATGTAGAAGATAAATGACTGCAGACAAATCCTGGAAATCGCCAGGCAGGAAAGAAGGAGATCCAACGGAATCATCTTTCTCTGCTTGATCAACTCAATGCCATTCACAATCACAATGATGCCATTTGCTAAAACTCCGATGAGACATTGTATCACTGGAAGAAGAAAATGGATAATGAGGTAAAAGTCTAGCATTCTGAGAAGAAAAAAATCGGTTACTTTAAAAACTGATGTATTTATAGATTTTTGGACAGTGTAGATTATTCTAGTTTTCTATTTTTCTTCAACTAGACTAGAAACCCTTTGGGGAATATGACTGACAAAAAAGGCAATGGGACAGGAAGGTGGCATACATTTGTTTATATCACCGTTTTCTCAATTTGGTTCCGAGCCAGTCAAATAAGAAAGAGATACTCCAGCAATAATTTGCTTCTTGGCGATAGCTTTTGCATTTTCCAGATCTACGTAGCTTCGGACGTCGTCACAAGCAAATAGTGGAACCAGACACCTTCAGGGCTGGGAGAAGGGCTCCCCTACCACACAATCAGTGGAAACTCCTCAATCCTTCACCTCCACCATGAATATTGACTTGTGCCTGCAGGTGTAATTCTGCTTCGTGTTAGCGGGGCATTCTTTAAAAAGACATGACTCTGAGATGATCACTTCTGCTACAATGGTGCGGAATGGTCAGCACACAGGACTCCTGAGTAGTAGTTATCCAATATGCAATGGCTCAATGATTCAGGACCACTGGAAATGTAAAGCAGTTATATAATAAAATATATGGGATAAACAGAAAGCGTCAAAAAACATAGAGACAAAGGAATTAGGCTTACCCATATGTGTATACAATCAGTCAAAAGCCTAAAGGAAGGCAATGTACCACTGAGAGAATCACTTAGAACCATTTGTACCCGTATCCATCTGCAGGATAACATAGGGTTGGAAACCTTTTCCCTGGTTTTTTTTTTTTTTATCCAAAACTATGAGGTTTTTATGACATGATCTGGTTGTTCCAGGGGAAAAGTCATTTAGGAAAAGAGTACCCGATTCAGTTTGCTGTTCTAATTGTCAAACAGACTATTTTTGGAGAAATTAAATCAGCATTTATTAACATGCATCCCGTACAGGTGTTACACTAAGGCAGGTTCTCTCAATCTCCACACTATTGGCATTGTGGGTTGGATAGTTCTTTGTTGGTGAGGGGGATAGCCCATGTGCTGTAAGATGCGTCCACCAGCCAGATGCCAGTAGCACACCCCACTCTCTAGGCAACCAGCGGCATTTCCAGACATTGCCAAATGCTCCCTGGGCAGGAAGACATTTTCCAGTGGAACGCCACGGTCCTAGATATCGAGGGGACGAAAGGGAATGGGACACGGTTTTCATCCTTAAGACATTCAGAGACTGAGGGCAGAGCCCATCCCATGGACGGTGTGATCTAAAACAAAGTTATGCGTTTGGATAATTCAGCAATTCCGTACCGGAGCATAAAGTGGGGAACAATTTATTGAAGCTTTTCCGACTCAGCACTTGACCATACAGTTCCCAGCAGACGTCCTAATGAGGCATGTCTTTGTGGATACGTTTGCCTTTGTCCAAAGGTGCCGTAAAGGATACTTAGCATGAATCTTGCTGGTAGAGAACATTAGTGGTGGGGATAAATCTCCTGGTTACTTTATCATTCTTCCCTGAATATGCAATGTCTGTGCAGTGTAGGACTCTTCTCTGTTCTTGTCACGGCTTCAGTGAGATAAAGGAAACAAACAGGAACATCATCAAAGGGGGCATCGAGGGAGCCAGATCCTGAGTGGATTCTATGAAAATGGATCCGGATTCAAGCGTGACAATCAAGATGAATCTTGTTCCTCTCCATCAGGTGGGAAGAAAAATGTACTTAAAAAACACTTTCTGTTGGTACGTTCTGAGGGCTGGAAAAGCAAAAACAGAAGGGCCTCCAGCTACGAAACGATGAAGCCAAAAACTCTCAAAAGAGCAGCAACCCCTATTTCCCTGGTTCTCAGTCAAACCTCCATGCTTCTGCCCTGTCACTTCATGGCATGAGACTCGGCTCTTTGAGGGCATATCTGGGCTTTCTCCCCATCCCCTACCCCCTCATTCCTTTGGTATTTGGTGCATGGTACTTTTGTGACGTAGAACCGGAGTCAGTTATATGAGGCTTTTCATAACAAAGGAAAAGAGAACTAAATGTTGTCAAGTCGTCTTGAGAGTTTCTGTTTTCTGCCGGTTCCTAGAGCCATCGGGTCATAGGACCCCCGTCTAACTCTTCCCTGTTGCCCCAATGTGGTGGCGACATTTACGTACTGAGCCCTTCAGCATGGTTTGGGCACCTCAGTATTGCAAAACAGTCATGGTGACACAAGGGAAAGGGTGGACAAAAGTTGATTCTGAGTCTGAAACAACAGTCCGGTCTTCCAGCACTGACCGCAAACTAGCAGGTGCAGCTGAAGTGACGCACGGTCCACCAAAGACTTAAAGGGAATAACTCTGTCTAATTGTGTTTATTGGCTGCTGCTTGTCTGGTGGATTGAAGCTTCTTGAGGGGATATTCGGTCCTCAAATATTCTCTTACAATTTTTGTTAGAACCAGCTTGGGGGCTAGAGGCAATCCTTCAACAGAGAGCTTCGGTTCTTGTAGGTCTTCTGACGTGGAAATCCCATGGAGTAAAAAATAAAGATTCATGAGGCTTAAGCTACGTTTTTGTCATTAAATAATTTCCATCACCCATGTCTTCAGTGACCACGCACAAAGGCTGCTGACAAGGGCTGCCACCTCGCCCGAGACTGGCACTTCCTACACGGAGGGAAGGCAGAATAAAAGACGTCTATGCCTGGGAGCACAGCATTTGTGTGGCTGCTAAGCCGATGCCCCATTCAACCCCAGGAGGCGGCTGCTGTCAGTGCTGATGCGAAGCCCTCCGAGGTGGTGTTACCCAGCCTTCCCCCTAGATTCCACCACGTCCGTCAAGATAACCGTGGCCTTGGTCATGCTCTTGTGCTAAGAGAGACTGAGCTAAGTATTTTAATGAGGAACCCAACAAACCCACGAAAGGAAAAAAAAAAAAGGTCCTAAATACAGACCCCTCTGCGTCTTTTAAGCTGTTTGTTTCGGTGAGAAGGACACGTCAGAGAGTTTCTGGGTCTGAGATGAAAAACGTACATGTCTGGCCTCACCTGTCAGTCACTGGCTCGAGATGGTGACAGTTTTACATGGACAAATGGCTCGGAACAGATGGAACAAGTCCCGATGTGGAGAAATTCACATGATGATTACCCCGTATTACCCTGATTAAATCCGCTCACTCGCACTCATCTGTAATGAGCAATCATTAAAAGAGACAACACTAAATATTCTCGAGGTAACTGACAGGCGGAAAGAGTTGCTTATTTATATTCAAATCACTCAGCTCCTCAAAAGAAAGTGCGATTTTTTTTTCACACGCAGTTAGATTGACAGCGGCGAGCTTTTCACCAGGTAGAAGGCTATAATGATCATCTTTCTGCCTTTCAGTGGCTCACGGACATTTGCTCTGAGATTAGAGTCATCATGAAAGTGAGTGATGGTTTTAATACCTTTCCCAAGTGGGTGTTCCCACTTCATTACCAAGGGAACAATTCCTGCTCTAAGGAGCATGTGCATGTATTAACATTATTGTATATTTAATAAGATCGTTCAAATAAGAAAGAAATAGACCCGGGGCAAACCGGCGCAGACCTTCTTGCTGAATCTTCCCGGGAGCAGAGCTCAGTCCTTGTGAAGCCGATATGGAATTTACTGCATCTGAAATTCACAGCATTTTGGTCAGAAAGCTCCCGACTCTTTCAGACTACTCATTCTTTAAATCTATTCATTTGTTTCTCTCCCCTTAAATTTGCAGTTGATCTCCGGGACTAAAATTTTTGTGTTTAATATTCAGGTCACTCCCATTTACTTGTCCTTTCCCTTCCTCTGCATATCCTGGTCATATATTTCCATGCTCTTCCTTTAGTCTTCTCAATATGCTGAAATTGATTTGCATGGCAGCAAATAGAATCATGGCGCGATGTAATAATACATTGAATTCAGGTCCTACATGTAACGAACATTACAGACAAGAACCCCTTGTTAGTTACAATGTGGAAAGGGAAGCCAGAGATGGTTGTACATGCGTCCCTGGAATAATCTTGAGTCCTCACAATTTTGTCTTCAGCTGGAAAGTGAGCTGTGCAACTTCCAATTCTTCCCTCCCTTCTTCTTCCCCTGTTGTCTCCCCTACCTTCCCCTCTTTCTCCCTCTCCCTCCCTCCCTTTCTCCATATGTCAACACACATTTACTGTATGTGTTATGAAATGAGGCACTATTGCAGCATGGGATATGTAGTAATGCACAAGACAGTCAGACTCTCTGTCATCTTGGAAATTACCTTTTGGTAATCTGCTGGGGAGGAGAAGAATTAAGCGAGGAGAGAAAGAAATACTTCCGGGTAACATAGGCAGAGGTGCTATTTTAGAGAGCGTGCTCAGAGGAGGTAAACTTTCCCAGAGAGGAGGTGATGATCATTGGAAAGAGAAGCGAATGAGAAAGGATTGTCTCTGGATGTCTGGGAGATGAACAGAGGGCAGGAGATGGTGATGCCCTCTTGAGTCAAAAGAGAGAGAGAGAGAGAGAGAGAGAGCTTGAAGTGTTCTGGAAAAACAAAGGACCGAACTTTGCAGTTGCTGGAGAAGCATGAACAAGGAGAAGAACCCAAAGTGAGGAGAGCAGAAGGGCAGAAATGGCCAGATTGTGGAGGACGGTGGGTCACAGTAAGAGCTAGATTGCATCCTCAGTGTGACAGGAAGCCATCATAAGGTTTGTGTGCATGTGTGTGTTAGTGGGAGGATTTGTCATAATCAGATCTATGTCCAAAACATTTACTCGGTCTGTCGTAAAACCCCAGAACAACACCATTTACTCTGGATGACAGACTTGGGGGTCAGGAAAAGGCAAGAGCAGAGACAGGAAAACCAATCTGAAGGCTATTGCAGACCAGGCAAGGGATATTGTTGGCTTAAATAAGATTGGTGGCACAGAGTAGAAAGAGATGTCTGGATTGGTAATATATTTTGAAGGTAGAACCAACAGGGATTTCAGATGGCTTTGATGGGGAAAGAGAAAAATAAGAATTACTCTTGGGTCATTGGCATGATCCACTGGTGAGTGATGGTGCCATTTTTCAAGAAGGGAGAGGTTGGACGAAGGTTCACATCAAGAGCTCTGTTGTGGACGTGTTCTGTCCGAGATGCCTGTTATATAGGTTGGGGGATTATTAAGCAGTGGGTGAGAGATCTGGAATCTGGGGAGTTACAAAGCCTGGAAATACACGTTTGGAATTCACCTGCGTATAGATGATGCTTAAAGTCGTGAGACTGGTTAAGATTACGTAGGAAAGAGATTGCCAGTGGGAAGGTCTGAGCACTACAAATAAGAAACAGAACAGTTTGAGCATTCGTGTCACCCTTACTGTCCTGTCTGATGCCGTCTCTTTGTGGAAGGAAGCCTGACGAAAGCAGAATATGTGAGCCAACACTTCCTTCCCTGAAGTCTACACTACTAGTCGTGGTTTCCTAATCTCTTTATATACGGCTGATTCTGTTTGCTGTTTCGTTTAGAAATTTCACTTCTTTATTTATAACACAGACGGGTCTATTTGATAAATTTGATTATACATGTTATGCTGGGTTTATCAAGAAATCGTTAAGCTTTTTTTATTTTCTATGCACCGGAAAATTGAAATAACATGGGAATTATCTGTTTCTTGGGGGATGGAAAGTATTCACAGTGAAAGCATCTGAGGCCGGGGGCTTTTGGGAAGGGGCAAAATACTTACCATTTCTTTAGCCCTTAAAATGCTAAATAATTGGCAGACATTGTCTCTGTTTGCCCTTTTAACAACTCTATGAAATCAATGTTCTCTCCACTTTAGAGATTATTAAATTGAGGTGCACAGGGGATTGGAAATTGCCCTCAGGCATGCAAGTAAAAAGTAGCGTTTCCAAGATGAGGACCACAAGCTGACTTCAAATCCTATGTGTGTCCGTAACCATTCAGCACCACTGTTCCCCTGTTAACACTCGTAATAATGGTGAAGATTCCTTTCCGCGGTTTCACGTGAAGATTGGACAACTGCTTTTTTTGCCTGCCCAGCACACATCCCACCTGCCCCCCCCGCCCCCACACCGCTGCCTTTACCCTGGTTTTCTTTGGAAGAACCACCTCTCCTCCATTCTTGTTTATGTGCCTTATTTGGGACTCCCCATCTCCAAATCCAGAAATAGGCACATGAGCTAGGTGTGACAGCTAACATTTCCATTCACCTGACCAGGGATGATCCATTCAGGAATGAGCATGAGGCCCAAATTTGTCAAGTCAGAGGTCATCCCAGAACTTTTGCTTGGGCAGGCTGGGAAAAATGTCCCTCTCCCTCGAAGAGAGGATGTCTTTCTGGTGCTGTTGGCAGCCATTCTGTCACCATGAGAGGCTGACTTGAACCTGAGAACGGATTCTGTGCGGAGAGCAGCCATGCTGAAAGAAGACAGAGCAAGACCAGGGCTCAGAACACTTCATCCCCCCCCCCCAACCCAGCCTTCACTTCCTGTTGGCCTTGACATTGAAACGAACCCGTAAGTTTCCAGCTTTTGCTGAAGTGAGTTTGGTCACTTTGGGCATCTTAGAATATAACAGCCGCGTGTTGTAGAGAAAGACAGAGATGTTCTTTCCACTTTTCGCATTGAGGCGTTGGAGCCAGAGAAGTGATGTGCTCAAAGCCAGTCATTTAACAATATACCCAGGGCTTGAACCTGTGATCTCTAAATTAAAGTTGACTGCTCCCTTCACGGAACTCATGGTTGTCTCAGACATATTTGTAGAACTTTTTAGAAAAAAATTACGGATTTCTTTTCTGGGGTTTCCCTTATACATTTAATTATTTCTTTCCCCTCACATACTCACTCTGAAAGCTCAGATTTTTATTGTGCTGTAAGAAGGGTTTGCAAAGCATAAGGTTACCATATGGGCATGAGAAGTTTCATTCATTCTGAACTGCACAGAATTTCCCTGGCACCCTATGCTGACTGGCTACACTCCATGCAGAAGATGTGCGGTCCAGTAGATTCTAATATGCATCCACATATATGCTGGTTGCAACCATTGGATTGGAGACACGGATGAAGAAGAGGCATATCTGGTTTTGAAATGCATTGTGTGCCATGTCTGCCCTGGTCCAATCTTGAATGGTTCTGTCTCATCCTAGGAGCCAAAATCTCCTTTGCTAAGACTGAGCATTCCAGGTTTTCATGAATAAAGTCTGTCTAGGACCTTGTTTCTCACCTCCTTGAGCCAACTTTCTCCAGATGTAATTTTCCAATTCCTAGAAGACCCAGATTGTTTTTCCTTGCTTTGTTTCCCCAGAAGCTGGGACCAGGCTTCATGGTTTAGGGATGTTGGCCCCATTCCCTGCATTCAGGAATAGATACATATGTATGGATCTATATGGGATGCCCTATAAGCATTGCTGACTGAGGAGCAACGAAAAAAAAATGAATATGGCTTCTCATCTTTAGAAAGATGTCGTTATTCAAAATTTACTATTACATAAACTTTATAACATTTTTTCCTACAGCAGAAAATATTATTCCATTTACCCACCATCAACTAATATTATTTTGTGGACATTTGTGGAACAAATGAGTAGGATGAAGAATAAGGTCTGTGACCAGGAAATAAAATGAATCTCACTAATTCAGAGGATGGGAAAAAAAACATGAACTTGGCTTTTGAAATTGAATACGGCAAATTTAATATAGAACCACATCATGTCAGATCTGCAAAGGATATTGGGGATTACTTGTGCCGACTCTTTATTGGATGAAAAACGAGAGAGTAGAATTTCAGAAAGGATGCATGATGCCCTATGCCTTGTTCCAGGGAATATTCAGATGCTGTGCATTTTAGAAGGAAAACTGTGGATTTACTTCCCCTGGGGGTGACTAGTGCACCCTCCATGAGAGCATAAAATATGGTCTATTGATGGGACAGAGGTGCCTACGGGTCCTCCCAAGACATGTCTAATGGCCATGCTTTTGGGAAAAGCTGTGTAAACTCCACATACATGCATCTCCATCCCACTGCTGTTGATTGCAAAGGATATACACAGGAATTTGCAATCCTTCCTCGAAATGTGAGAAAAGGAAAGAATATCCAGCAATGGTACCTAAGGCTCTCTAGGTATTTGTGTATACATATAATTTTAGAGACAGAGAGCATGAGCAGGCGAGAGAGGCAGAGAGAGAGAGAAACAGAGAGAATCTTAAGCAGGCTTCGTGCCCAGCACAGAGCCCAATGTGGGGTTCGAACCCATGAACCATGAGATCATGACAGGAGCAGTAATCAAGAGTCAGACACTCAACCAACTGAGCCACCCAGGCACGCCTAGTCCAACGTATTTTAAATTGCATCCATAATACATTAGAAAGGAAAACATAAAGGAAACCTTTTTTTTTTGAATTGTTAAATGTTTATTTTTGAGAGAGAGAGAGAGAGAACCCCAGCGGGGAAAGGGCAGAGAGAGAGAGAGGGAGACACAGAATCCGAAGCAGGCTCCAGGCTCTGAGCTGTCAGCCCGGAGCCCGATGCAGGGCTTGAACTCTCAAACTGTGAGATCATGACTGGAGCCAAAGTCAGATGCTTAACCGACTGAATCGCCCAGGAGCCCCATAAAGGAAATCTTTAATTCCAATTTTCTGACATCACTAAGACTCATCTTTGTACACTTAAGGCTCCCTACATACATATGAAGTGTTAATATAGAAGTGTCATTTTATCAGATATTATCCTTCCTCAATTATCCACTAATCTCAAGGTTGTCTTGTTGTAATTAAATAGATAATACCGATTTTAAAAAAACTATCCTTTCTGCCTGGTATGAAACACAATTTAGATAATCACAGATTCTACTATAGCAGAGGAAATTTGGATGATGTTAACAATTAAGCAATCAGGAGTAAGGTTTTTTCCTAGGTTCAGCGGACTCTCTTTTTTCTAGTTGTGACTTAACACGGTGATTTACACAACGTGCTTCCTTCTCAGAATTCACACGATCACGAAATAGAAGCAATTTGGGCTATAGAAACAAGACGAGAGCAAATATATTCCAAGAGTAATTGTTCTCAGATACACTCAAAGTGCATCATGCTTTGATCTACAACAGAGAAAGTAAATATGACAGTGGAGAGATGATGGTGTGGAGTGGGGGAGGAGGAGTGAACTGTCCAACGTGCTCTTAATTACATGGACTGATAATTAGTGCAGCTCAAATCTCTCACGTTGACCCGGATTGCTGGGGACAGGCACTGAGGCCTCGTTTGAGTTTCCAACCACTTTAAAAACTGATTTACGAAAACTATTCTCATGCCTTTCTTTCTCCCAAATAATCTGTCGGATCCACATGAAGGTTGAACCGCCTCGTGGCATCATTTCGGCTGAGCTGAAGTTTGACAGGAAGAGGCCATAATCACGCCCCCTGTAAGGTTAGATGAAGTTCCCAATGCACTGAGCCTTGAGGGACACGAGGTGGTTACCTCAAGCAGAAGGGATACCTCAGCTAAGTTTCCACCAGCCCCTCACTCCTAATATCGAGGGAGGGGTAGTAGGGAGGAATGACACGTTGTTTACAAGGCAGGGTCCTGCCAAAGTGAAAACCTCGATTTCTTATGGCGCTCTTTTCTCTTAAGGGCCTGGATCATCATTTAGGAAGAATCGATACTAACCCTCTATGCCCCGGGACACCTGGCAAACATTTGGATCTCAAACCAAACTCAGCCCCAGCAAGGCCACGCGCTCACGTGGAGGGAGGGCGTAGCACCGGCACCCAGGCATTCCCGAAGGATCTCTTCAAGCCGTTCTCCTCCAGAAATCCCCTTTTCCACCAGCTCACTCCCCAGTGATGTAAAACTCCTTCACCTCGTGTTCGGATAGGGAGTTAGATGTGAGGTCGGCGATTCCCGGCCGTTGAAAGAAAGCTCGAAACACTTGCTTCACTCGGAGACTCATCGTCACCAAAGCACCTGACCCAAGCAGCGTAGAAGCAACTTTACAATTCAAAGCCATCTTGAAGTCCCACCAGTTCATTTAGCAGACGTATCACGTGTCTCGGCGCACCCAGATCTTTGGCATTGCCCTTGTGTATCTGCCCACTGAATGAATACTTACCAGGCACCTAGTAGGCCATCCTTTTATTCATATGCATCACTGGCAATGCGTGGAAGCCGCAGAATGTTACGAATGTTAATATGTCTACTGGAAGAACTATTCACAATTGCATTTGAAACACGTTATCTGCCACGATTTTTTTTTTTTTTTTTGCCACAATTGGCAAATATTCTATGGACAAGGATAATGGTTAGCAAGAGTTGGAAGTATTTGTGAAAGATTTGTGGAGAATTTTGCTGATTCTAATTTTATGACCTCAGTCTCAAGGAGACTCCAGCTCCGGCTTCCCAAATACTCCTTGCTAATGGCTTCTCCATCACCTCTCTGGAATGTAACTTTATCAGCTTCTATTTTCTCAGTTTCCTATAATTCAATCAAAAGGCAGCAGTAACATGTCCTAGGGCGAGCTCTGTCTCAAATATGATTTTTAATGAAACACGAATACGTACACGCATGTTCCAGCAAGCTCTTCTGCACTATGCCAAAGTGTGTTAAAAGTGAAACCACATTTACATTTGTTTTGCATTTGTTATTTAAGAGGTCAAAATATGCAAACCGCATCCACTCTTGTCAATACCTTCAAGCAAAAGAAAATTTTATTGAAGTTAGATTCATGACCAATAGAATAGCTAATATTCCTCATTTGGGGGGAAAAGGCCGCATTTTTAAACATAGTAGGCATTTATTTCTTATCTAAAACTGAGAAGACTTAACCAATGTGCATTTTGAACCAGGTATAATGACCTGCACATAAATATGCAATTAAAAAAAGCAAACTTAATTATAAGCAGTTTATAGCTTAAATGGAAATGGTTATACCGTCTGCACTTGGTCCTGGAACTTTTTATATGAAAAATAAAATTAGTAATAGAGGAATAGAAGACATTTAGTGATTTCCAAGAAGGAGTTTTAGAGACAGCCAATTCTTACCCAAGATACACAAATAAAGAGGATAGCGCTAGGAAAATTTGTATTTTCTGAGCTAGATAATAGAAAGAAAATCTTCGCTAACATAGCTTAAGAATTACCATCTTATTATACAGATGCTAAACTCATTAATGGCTACCTTCACCAAAAGAAACTTTTTTTTCCAGAAGAAGTTGGGTTTTTGCCAAATCAGCACCCGTGTTTGCCCTGGAAAACACTGGGCAAAATGGTATGGGGAAAAGATAGCAAAGTAAAAATTCAATGTGTGTGACGCACTTCCCGTGCACTACTGGCCATGTAGGGTAGATGGATCCACCCCGACGTTTCTAGATCCTCTGTGGAGCTCCGGATACGTTACACTGGTCATTACATGCCTGTGGCTTCGCATGGGGTTTGCTGGGTACCGTGCACCGGGTCGCGGGGTGGACCCTCTGATGTCCACAGGTGGCCCTCTCTGAAGCGTGAGATTCAGCATGCTTGGAGCACTCTTCCAGACCCGCGATTCGTGATTCGTGCCCTCTCCTAATTCAGATCAAGTATCACCTCACCGAAAAGGCCTTACCTGATTCCTCCACCCATGCCACCCATGCCACCCATGCCACCGTCATTTCTTACCCCCTCCCCCTGCTTCGTCTCCCTCCACCTTTCGTTTTTTTTTTTTTTTTTTTTTTTTTTGCTAACACTTCATCACTATTAGACATACTAATTTTCATTATCTGTTCTTCTTCTTAGAATCTGAAAATCCATTAGAACGGGGGCCGTTTTCGTCCACTGATGCATCCCCAGTAACTAGATGGTGCTGGATACTATAGGTGCTCCATAACCTTTGTTGAATGAGTGCATAATTAAATGATGAAAATAAAAAATATATCCGTTCATCAGTGACATTGTGGAAAGGTCCAACAGAGAGTGCAGCTTGCAGATTGGCTGGGAAACAATTCCTGTAATGGCTATTGTTTTGAACACTTAGGAAATATCAAGACTTCCGTGAGCTTCTGACAGACTCATAGTATGAGAAGTGTCAAAAATTGTGTTGTGTGGTGGTGTGGAGACCAGACAAAAAAACTAAACATACTCCATCATCAGAACTGTCAGACTGGTGTTCTCAAGGTGGTCAACTGGGCAGCCAGAAGGAGGGACAATGTTAGCAGTTTCATATATACATCATTGAATTGATCTTCAACGGAGCTATTGAATATAATTAACATAAATCTGGGCAGAGACTTCTGTTTTATTTTTTTATTTTTAATGTGTATTTATTTTTGAGAGAGAGAGAGAGAGAGCACAGCGCGAGCAGGGGAGGGGCAGGAAGAGAGGGAGACACAGAATCCCAAGCAGGCTTCAGGCTCTGAGCTGTCACCACAGAGCCTGACATGAGGCTCAAACTCACGAACCACAAGATCATGACCTGAGCCGAAGTCAGGCGCTTAACTGACTAAGCCACCAGGCACCCCAAAATTTCTGTTTTAAACAGTGGAGCCAATCATTATCCCAATAGGTGCTGGTATGGAAGGAGATAAGGACTTGGGTTGGAGAAGGATGGACAAGCCAGGAACAGGCGATGAAAGAATTTTCAGTGGAAAAATGTGAAATAATTCAATCGCATGCGTGTTACTTAAAATCACCCAACATGCTGAATTCTGATCTGACAAACAAAATACATTGGGAAGTGATACACATTCATGAAGATTTTTCATGTCAATGTAGGCACATTTAAGAGAGAAATCTGTAACAAATCTTAAAGGCTCATTTTAAAAAGATTATAACCCAAACCCAAAGTTTGATGAATATACGAATAATGTCAGTACAGGCGAATTTGCAGCTCAATCCATTTGAGTAAGTGCAACACCGACTCTGGGTAGTTGTGCAATGGCATCGCATCTATAAAAGACAATGTACGTACTTTCATTAAAAAATTGCTAGGGCGTCTGGGTGGCTCAGTCGGTTGAGTGACGGACTTCGGCTCAGGTCACGATCTCACAGCTCGTGAGTTCGAGCCCCGCGTCGGGCTCTGTGCTGACAGCTCGGAGCCTGGAGCCCGCTTCGGATTCTGTGTCTCCCTCTCTCTGGCCCTAACCCACTCGCGTTCTGTCTCAGTCTCTCCCAAAAAATAAATTAACATTAAAAAATTTTTTTTTAAAAATTGCTCAAAAATGTTAACCGTATCTGAACTTTCAGCCAGTCCTAATCATGGATCAAAGATCACCGTAACAAATATAATAATGGGGAAAAAGTTAGAAATATGGTAAGAAACGCTAAGATGTTCCACGAAAGCATGAAGTGAGCAAATGCTGTTGGAAAATTGGCCCAGGTAGATTTGCCAGATACAGGGTGCCATGAACATCCCATTTACAAAAATGTGGTATCTGTGAAGTACAATAAAGTGAAGTGTAATAAAGTGAAGTATGCCTGTGTAGGTTGTTTTTTGTTTTTTGTTTTTTTTTACTTATTTTGAGAGAGCGAGTGCAAGCACGAGCGGGGAAGGGGCAGAGAGAGAAAGAGAATCCCAAGCAGGCTCTGCGCTGTCAGCATGGAACCTGACGTGGGGCTCAATCTCACGAACCGTGAGCCGAAATCAAGTCAGACGCTCAACCGGCCGAGCCACCCAGGCGTCCCTGTATAGGCCTCTCTTCACTAGCACGGGTGAAGGTTTGAGGATGGAGAAGACTCCAGGGACCAGAAGCCAATTTATGACTCACTGAAGCTGGGGCTGGGGCTCAGCAGCCCTCTTCACCCCCTCTATCCACTGCCACTCACCTCAGTACTAGAGCATCTAGGATAGGAAAGTGGTCTAGCCACTGGAAATGAGCCCCTAGGGGTTGGGCTTCCATATTCCCAGCTGGGCAGTGGTGCAGATCAGCTTTCCATCCCATCCCATCTCTGAACTCAGCAGTCATTACTGACCGTCACCATAAAAGTCAATCTTCCCCTGAAATGTCAGGAGAAAATTTAGAGGTCTTTTATTAACGATGCAATCGATCTCCAGAACAAAACGTGGGTTAATTGATATAATTATATGTATATTCACATGACTATATATTATCATGCTAAGGACACGGTGGGACCAATCATGTAGGCGTCATACCTCTCTGCTCCCCGTACGAAATATCTTTCCTACAGGATTGTGACTAGGCGTATGGCAGATCTTACTTCCACAAGACGCTTATCAAATATGCCCTTGCAGTGGGACTCACCTGTAGCAGAGATCCCCAGTTCTCACAAATATCTAAGACCCCCTCCTCCTCTGGACACACAGCTGAACTACATCTCCCAGTGTCCCTTGCATTGTGTGTGTCGCTGTGACAGAGCTCCCCCCAGTAGAATGTAACCAGGACTGATGAGTGCCACTCCGAGGCCTGCCCGTAAAAACTACCCTATGCACTGTCTTCACTCTCTTCTTCTTCTCCCCAATGGATACAGAGCGCTCCAAAGAGCTAGAGGAGAGTGGAGGGTGGGGCCACAAGATGGAAGGGTGTGGCTCCTTGACTGATTGTAGGAAGCAGATACCCCACCCACTGACCTGCCCTCACCAAGTTCACAGTGGATTGAAACATGAGTGAGAAATAAACTGTCGTTGCACGGAGCCACCTCCGTTTTGGGATTGCTGGTTTCACAGTTAATGTACCTTGACAAACGTAACAACCTTTGAATGGTTTCTCAGAATCTGAATTTCCTGGGATCTTTTTTGTTTCATTTACTTTTTAAAAACAAATTTTAGGGGCACCTGGGTGGCTCAGTCGGTTAAGCATCCGACTTCAGGTCAGGTCATGATCTCACAGCTCATGAGATCGAGCCCCGCGTCGGGCTCGGCGCTGATAGCTCAGAGCCCGGAGCCTGTTTCAGATGCTGCGTCTCCCTCTCTCTCTGCCCCTCATCCACTCGCATCCTGTCTCTGTCTCTCTCAAAAATAATAAACTTTAAGAAAAAAAAACGAATTTTAATTGTGCTAAGATATACATAACTTAAAAGTTGACATTTTAACCACTTTTAAGGGTGCAGTTCAGTGGCATTAATTACACTCACGTTATTGTGCAGTCGTTCATCTCCAGAGCTTTTTACATCTTGCAAAGCTGAACCTCTGTCCCCGTTAAACACTATCTCCCCATCAGCACCACACCCTTGCCTCTGGCATGTATCATTCTATATTCTGTCTCTCTGGACGAGAGACCATGGGCGAGTAGAATTATACAGTATTTAACCTTTATGACTGTGGTTGAAGTAAAAACGAACAAACCTCTTAGAATCTCTAAAAGTATGAAAGAGGGTTTTATTCAAGACCGAGGTAAGACAGCTGCCTGAGAAACACGCTCTTCACAGAGAAGAAAGTGCTCCGGAGGATGAACGGTTTTTATAGGGTTATATATTTTTTATATCTGTAAGACCTCAAAAGATTACAGATTACCATATAGGCAGGAATCACAGGTTTTGCTGTAAAGGAGTGCAGGGAGAAGGAGCATTGATCGACGTCTCAGGGACAAGGTGGTTTTCCTTTAGACTAGTCCTTCACAAAGCAGAGGCACCATGCTTGTGTGAAGGGCCATAAATCAGGCTTTCGGTTTGCATAAAGTTTCTCTACAGTCATGCTGACTTAGGAAGAGACGTCAAATGGCTTCCCTTGTATGTCAGGCCTGTAGGGAGTCTTTCACTTGGCATATTTTCCAGGTTCATCCATGTCATTAGCATGTGTCAGAGTTTTCTAACTTTTTGAGGCTGAATGATATTTTGTATGTAGAGACCACATTTTGCTTCTATATTTATAATGCTGCTGCAAGTGTGGGTGTACAGACGGCTCTTGGAGAAACTCCTTTCAGTCCTTTTAGGTATATATCCAGAAGTGGAATTGCTGGCCCATACGATAGTTCTATTTTTAAGTTTTTCAGGAGCGGCCATATTGTTTTTTGCAACAGCTGCGCCATTTTACACTCCTGCCAACATGGCACAAAAATTCCAATGTCTCTACAGTCCCACCCCTATTATTTTCTATTTGAATCTCCTGGGGTCTCAACCTCCAGCACAAGTCAGGAAAAGAAACCTCAGGATATTGCATCAATTATATCTGAAATTTTAATCACTATCCCTGAAGATTAGTCCAAAACTAAGAACGATTCCCAAATATTCAAAGTCCACTGTTCTTTCCCCGATGTGAACCACGATCACCTTTGCTCCTAAAATCCTGCTCATGGTTATGTAGTGATTTCTGAACGTGAAGGTGAGGTTACAGTTGGCTTTGTGGTTAGAAAATGATCTTCTGGTCACCCACCAGCTCTAGGCTGAGTCAGACAGATCAGCGAGGTCACTTCAGTGGCGAGCCTTGACAGCATTGAAACCATATCTGGAGCAGATTAACAAGAAATGTAAATTCCCCTCCAAAAATAGATCCTAAGAAGTTGAGAATGTTTAAAATTACTTTCCGTAAGAATTTCCATGCCTGAAGCTCTAATTGAAAGGACTCTTGAACTTCAGCTAGGTATGGAATTAAAAAAAAAAAAAAAACACCACCCGTCTTGCATTTGCTGTGTAGGCATAATACCTAATGCCTTTAAAAGAAAACATGATTTGGGGTTGTTATTTTCTTGGGTAAAAATTTACAGAAGAATGGAACTATCTCAGTCTTATTCTCTATCACCCTCATTATTCCTTGACTTATAAAAATCGCATTTTGAGGACAACAATCCTGAATTTCAAGCAGGATTAAATGTATAAGAGTAGCCAGATATCTTTTAGAACACCAACGATAAAAGTAAACAGGACGGACTTTTCGCTATCAGCTATTGAAATATGTTAGAAGCAATCATCTAAAACTGAGTGATGCTGGCTTCAGAAAAACCAGGGGACTAAATGGATAGTCCATACAAAGAAAAAAGTCTACAAATACATTCTGCCATTTAAGGCAATGGAGAGAGTAGAGACAATTTCCTAGATATCGTTAAGTGGCTCACTGCTCCAGGTAAAATGAAGTTAGATTCCTATTACTTTAGAATTTACATAGAAATTAATTAAAGATGAAAGGAGTGTTGGTAAAAATGCAGAGCACCTGGAACCCTCCTATTTGGGTGGTGGGAGAGACAATGATAGGGTTTCTCTAGACCAGTGTGTCAGCTTATTGTAAAGTTAAACATACACATAGTCCGTGATCCAACAGTTTAATTCCCATCTATTTCCCCAGGAGAAATAAAGCACACGCCCACAAAAAGACGTATACAAAGAATGTGCATACCAGCTCTATTCATAATAGCCATAAACATAAAAGAAACCAAACGTCCACCAAGAGACATTTGGTTAAATGGATCACTACACTGAAGTGGAGCCATGCAAGGGATTATCATTCAGAATTAAAAGGAACAGGCTAAGGCCACATGCAACAACGTGGATAAGTATCAAAACCATTACGTTGAGCGGAAAGAGCTAACATAGAGTGCCTAATGTATGATTGCGTTTATATGAAGTTCTAGAATAAGCGAAATGAGTCTGTGGTGCTAGAAATCAGAACAGCGGTGGTCTGTGGTCAGGGCATGGGGTGTGGCTAGACTTGACTAGAACAGGACATGAGGGTAGTTTCTGGGTTGAGGGAAATATTTTACCTCTAGATTGTAGTGGTGGTTACATGCATATGGATTTGTCAAAACTCATCAAACTAGAAACCTTATATGCCAATTACTTCTTCGTAAAATTACTAAATAGAGAAGGATTTAATATTTCAAGGAGAGACTGACAAGTATGATTACTTAATTTAAACTTCTGGTAGGATCAAAAAATTACAAACAATAATTCAAAGATGAATAATGACCAGAAAGAAATCATTATGGGGGTGCCTGGATGGCTCAGTCAGTTGAGCATCCAACCGTTTTTTTTTTTTTAATTTTAAAAATACTTATTCATTTTTGAGAGAGAGAAACAGAGTGCTAGCAGGGGAGGGACAGAGAGAGAGGGAGACACAGAATCCGAAGCAGGCTCCAGGCTCTAAGCTGTCAGCACAGAGCCCCAGCTGGGACTCGAACCCACAAACCACCAGATCATGACCTGAGCCAAAGTCGCATGCTTAGCCGACTGAGCCGCCCAAGTGCCCCAAGGAGATACAAATTAAAACAACTCCATGCTTCTTCTTCACCTTGCCCTGCATTCTCCTTCCACTGGGGTTTCCATTCTTTCTCCAGAGCCGCTATTTCCCAACCTGATGTCTGGGTAAGTCCCACAAGTCCTCAAGATCTCAACTCAGATGCCACAGCTTTGGTAGTTTCTCCTGACTCCCGTTCTGACGAGGAAGCCCTGCCTGCAATGCTGTGCCGTCCGTGATTTCTAGCGGAACACGCATCCTGCTGCAGAACGTGGAATTTTCTTCCAACGACCACCATGGTAAGTTCCGCAAGGACGCTGCTACAGGCCGAGTGCCCAGCACACTGCCTGGGGCATGCAAGTAAATATTTCACGAACGTTTGAGACAGAGTGAGACCACATTTTTAAATTGGGAAAGATTAAAATGAAGAAAAATATCCAGTGTTGGCAAAGTTTAAACCTGTGGCATTTTTATCTACTTCTGGTAGACGCATAAACAGATATAAACTTTTCTGGAAGGTGATTTGGCAACATTTAATAGAAGCCATTAAAATGCTTTACCATCTTGATCTAGTAATTCAGCCTTTAAGAATTTGTCCCAGGGGCGCCTGGGTGGCTCAGTCGGTTAAGCGTCCGACTTTAGCTCAGGTCATGATCTCACAGCTCGTGAGTTTGAGCCCGTGTTGGGCTCTGTGCTGACAGCTCGGAGCCTGGAGCCTCCTTCGGATTCTGTGTCTCCCTCTCTCTCTGCCCCTAACGCACTCGCATTCTGTCTCTGTCTCTCTCAAAAATAAATAAACATTAAAAAAAATTTAAAAAAAAAGAATGTGTTCTAAGGAAATTATCAGATAAGTATCTATGAATATTTGTGTAGATCTCACTGTTTATGGGTTATAAGATGAAAACATATTTTTTAAATACTTTAAGGAGTAATTAAATAAATCATAAATTATATCGAAATACAATTCAATAATTAACAGTGATATATGATACCCTACAATTATTGATATTAAAAACTCATTCACAATATGTTAGGTTTTTGAAGCCAGTTAAAAAGAAAAGTATAGTGCAATCTAAATTTAATTTAAAATATATACACAGAAAAGCCTGTAGAAACATACATCTAAAAAATTAATTGCTGTTTTCTCAGGGCCACAGAATTATGGGTGATTTTTTTTTCCTTTTGCTAATCTGGTGCTTTCCAGTTTTTATTTCAGTTAATGTGACTCATTTGTATAATTTTAAAGAATGAAAAACATTAACTATGTGCTTTGGAAGCTCTGTTATCGTAAATAGCTGGGCTTCACCTTGAAGTTCCAGTGAACTTTGGATTGCAATCAACAGCAGTTGGCTGAAGTCCACTCTTTTTGTAAAAAGTTCCATTTCCTTCTATCACAAATACGCCTGCTCGGGTTGATCTCAACACTGATTGGCCTACACTTTTCCTCCTGATGTCGCTTTAGCAGGGCGAGAGACTGGGCTGATGTTCAGGCGTAGAGTTTCAAAGACAAAAGCGTTCTGAAACACCAACCTGTTTGCCGTGGTGAAGAGACCAGAGACAGATGAAGTCAGTCATCCGGTCAAGGCCGTGGAACAGAGGAGTGGCCAGGACGCCAGCCTAGTCTTCCTGGTGCTGTGCCCTGGCCTCCTCTGTCTTCCCCCCGCACCGTGCAGGTGCTGAGCTCTCAGGAAATCAGAGCCAGTAGCAAAGACACTTCTACCTTCTCAAACAAAAGCCAAAACGACAGCAAACATTTAGAATGTGCTTCCTGCACAGGCGCCGTTCAAACACACGTTACGTGCGTTGAGTCCGTGGACCCTCACAACAACCCTGGCAAGGAGGAATCATAACTAGGTCCATTTTACAGATGGGAAGCCCGAGTCTCGGGGAGGTTAGGCAATTTTCCCAAGGATGTCCAGCCTGCAGTGGAATGGCCAAGATATGAAACCCAGGCAATCTGGCCGTCGAATCCGTGCTCTTAACTCAGAGCCGCGGCTCTCACGCTTTCATGCACAGAAGGGTCACCCAAGAGCTTCCTTAGAATCACGTCCCGGACTGTGTCCTCAGGGAGTCTGATTCAGTAGATCGTGAGTGAGTATGTCTGTCACGTTCACAGGCGGTGCCGATGGTGCCAGTCTGGGGCCCGCACGTGAGCCGCGCTTCACACATTCTACGTGTTGCCATGAACTGCCACCAGTTCCTCCCTGGAATTAAATCTAGTAAACAATCAATAATGCATGAGTTACTCGCGGATCAAATTAATTTACCCCAAATGGCTTGCCATTGATATAGAAGTAATTGGTAGCAAAGTTGGCTGATAATCCAATTTAAAAATTGTTACTTATTCAACTCTATCGCCGCAAGTATGAGGCAACGCGTTCCCGCGACAAGCCTGCTGGGAGTCCGGGGCAATGGAAAACCGAGGAGTATCATTTACTGTAAAACCACCACAACAGCACAACACGGTCTTCTAATCACTAAAGCCTCATTTCCAGAAGTCACGAAAGACATGGTGTGAATATAGCATCCCACAGAACCTCACCCTCCCTGCGCTCTCCGTGTACATCTGCTTTTCCAGGAGAGGTTGCCTTGGATACAAGTATCCTTATGCCTGCAAAGTCTATCCCCTGTGGCAAATTAGCAAATCGGCATTCAGATTTAATAAATCTGTTATTAATTTTCCTGCATGGCTCAAACCCCCGAAGCTTGATTAACCTCGGAGAAAACTGATAAAACCAGTTCTTGGACTCTCCAAGTGGACAACTGAGTCCAGAGTCCCTGAACTCCTGCCCCAGGAAATGGAGAGGATCCCTCATTAATGACATGGGACCGCGGGGAAGGAGGTTGGTTTTGGAAAGGCCATGTCCGCATCCCTGATGGTGACTCATGCCCAAGACCTAGACCAGCTGCCCTTTGGGAGGGGTGACACCACCACAGTTAATAACAGATTGCAGGCCGAAGCTTCCTTCACTTGAAACAGTCGGCCCACAGCAGTAGCACTGGGGCCGTTTCCTCTGGTCTTCTATCTGTATGAGCGCCCTGAAGAACTATCATGCTGTTGGCCAGTAGATGCAATCACATGACACAACTTGGCTCCCCAGCAGGTCTATCTGCTGTATGAGAAATTGAAGAGTGGGGACATACCTAGTGATGGTCTCATAGTGCAACCATCCAAAGCTATTAGAAGGGAAAACACATGACATGAGCATTTTTGTTAGGTCCTAATGGGTCAGGCCCAATAGAAGATTTTTGCTTCACTACCGGATTTCCTTTGATATCACCCTGCCTCCAAATGAGATCCAAACAAGAGCCCCAAATGAACCCCCTTGCTGTGAACATCCTCCAATCCCCTACGCTCACCGTGAAAGAGGAGAATGTCTCTGGGTCAGGACCATTCCCCCACAGAGTCAGAAAAGGGAGCTGTGACATCCTTTGGGCTGTCCCACTCTGCGAGGGGTAGGGGGGAGCCCAACCTCAAAACACAGATATACCCCGAGCCCCAGATTCACCAGTGAGTTTCTCGAGACTGGGACACGAACAGTGAACATTCATCTATGAAGGAGTCCCTAAACAGCTGAAAGTGGTTAAGAATACTTTTTAAGAACAAATAAAAGGTGTTATGGAAAAGTCTGAAATATTTCTAAGTCAACTGATGAAATAGAAGGCCTAAATAGGAACCTCACTTGTCCTCACACAGAATACACCCTAGCAATCACCGAGGTACATCGATTCTCTAATGTAGATTCACACCCCAGACTTCCCAGCCTGGGAAGGGAAACCCAGTGGTCTCGAGACACTCAAACATGCATGTGTAGTGACCCTACTGTGCCTCTCTGTAGGCTGTGGGGAGCAAATGATGGCTCCCAAGATGTCCACATCCTGATCCCTGGAACCCACGAGTATGTCACCTTACGTGGCAAAAGGGGCTTGAGAGACACGATTAAGGTAACATATCTTGTGATGGGATATTATCCGGATTATCTGAATAGGTCCAAACTAATTACATGAGTTTGTAAAGTTGGAAGAAGGTGGCTGGGAGGTGAATCAGAGATGGCAATAAAAGAAGGATTGAGAAGCAGGGACAATGTCCAAGCATCTGAGAGAATCCTCTGGGAAGTCAAGATGGCTCCCAGTTGACGGCCAGCAAGGCAATGGGGTTCTGGGTTTCACAGCCACAATGACCTGAATTATGTCAACGCCTAAACGAGCAAGGGGATGGGTTCTCTTCGTGCCTCCAAAGAGGAACTCAACCTTTGACACCCATACTGCAGCCCACCGAGATCCACAAGTACATCTGAGCCCCAGAAATGGAGGATAGTGAATTTGTATAGTTTATTCTGCTGAGTTAATGGTCATTTGTTATGGCCACAATAGAATACATAGTTTTCAAGCAAATTTCCTTTTTGTTTTTAGCATTTTTAATTTTTATTTTGAGAGGGAAAGAGAGAGCAAATGGGTGAGGGGCAGAGAGAGGGAGAGAAAGGATCCCAAGTGGACTCCATGCTCAGTGTGGAGTCTGATGCAGGGCTCATTCTCACAACCACGAGATCATGACCTGAGTTGAAATCAAGAGTCAGATGTTTAACCAACTGAGCCACCCAGGCACCCCCACAGAAATTTCCTTTTTAATTGAAACTTTTCCACTTTAGACCTGGGTGGCTCAGCTGGTTAGGCGTCAAACTCTTGACATCAGTTCAGGTCTTGATCTCAGGGTCTTGAGTTCAAGACTTGCATTGGGCTCTGTGCCCAACATGGAGCCTGTTTTAAAAAACAGACCAACCAACCAACAAACAAAAAACAATGAAAAAATACTTTTCCACTTTAGCCGATCCTATTCTCTTTAGCCACAGACTCTGATCAGCCTGAACTCTGGTCCCTTCTTGTAAAGCAACCCTCTTCCTCAGATGAAATAATTCAGAAAGGCCTTTATAACTTTTTCTACCAAACTTTCTGTATTAAAAACATCAGTGCATTTCCATGCTCTATTTTAGCCCAAATGATTCCAGCTTGGCTAATCATAGCACTGTCAGTTAGGAGTGATGTAATCCTAACCTCCAAAAGGTGAATGAATGCTCTTTTCTGACCCTGAAGGTGTCTCAATCATGTCTGGCAATGACTGCATAGAATATTCTGGAATGCATCAAGGACAAAGAGGGAAAAACAAAGATACTGATCTTCGAACCTCACAATCTGGTTTTAATATCATTTGTCTACAGAAGAATCAGCTATCAGACAATGATCTCCTCAAGCCCATTTTTAAAGACCACTTTAATCTAGCCATCTGCTAAAATTGTCTTGATAGAAATAAGGAAAATTTCAGTGAACATCTGAATTTCTTTGTTTACAAAATAAAAACTGGATCACATTCTTGACCCAGGTTGCTGGTAAAATTAGTCTGATATATTCACATATCCGTGTGTGTTTATATGTATATAATGCATGCACGGATTTATAGTATACACGCATGTATAAATGCATGCATTGATGCATATGTCTGTGTATTTTTATTAACCACATGTGAACAACTGCGCACACACCGATGTTTACACACATACACGCGTTAATCAGGATGAGCTAGTTTATGCTGCACCTGTTTTCCATTGCCACATACAAACCACACAAACTTTTAGTGACTCCAAACAACAAAACTTTATTCTCTGACTATCCAACAGTTTTGGGACCAAGCTGGCAGTTCTTCTGTGGGTTTCGCCTGAGATCATTCACGCAGTGCAGTCATCTGGGACCGAGTGGCCCAAGGCAGGCCTGTTCCCATGCATGGCGGTGATGGTGGCCGCCAGCCAGGTCTCTCCCTGCACGTGGTCTCTCCCTGGGGACACTGGCCTCAAAGGTGGTCTGAAGGCGGCACAAGGGTTGAGCAAGAGACCTTTGCTCACAGCGCTCTCAGTGACACCGCTTAGTTTGCCCCCCTCAGTCTACTGATCAAAGCTAGTCAGACGTTCGGGGCGCCTGGGTGGCTCAGTCGGTTAAGTGTCCGACTCTCGGTTTCAGCTCAGGTCATGATCTCACGGTTCGTGGTTGAGCCTCCCATCGGGCTCTGTGCTGACAGTGTGGAGCCTACTTGGGATTCTCTCTCCCTCCCTCTCTGCTCCTCCCCTGCTTGCTCTCTCTCTCTCTCTCTCTCTCTCAAAAAAAGTGCTAGTCGTACGTCCAGCCCAGTTTCAGTGGGTAGAGGAGCAAAGTCTAGCCCTCGATGGGAAGAAGCAACAAGTCACATTGCAAAAGTGATGGAGGAATTTGTGGCGACTCTCATAATCTCGTAAAACCCCAAAAGGCAAAGTTTTGTTTTTCTTCAAGCTGCATGTCTGTCACGGTCTGCTGGGGGCTCTGCACCACAGTGCTCCTCATTCAGAAATGCAGGTTGATGGATTTATTCCTCCACGCAGAGCCTGCTGGGGTGGTTATCACAGCTGAGGTTATCCTAGCAGTGACGTGTTTTGTAGACAACGAAATGCGTCTCTCCAGGATTGGCATATGCTAACTTCCAACCAGCTCACTGTCCCAAGTGAGTTATATGGCCACACCTGACTTCGGGGCAGTGGGAGGTGAAGTCTTATCATGTGCCCAGAAAGAGGGGAATTCAAATCCTGAGCTATTTGTTACCAAACAGCACGGCATATATGCGCCCTCTCCCGCACACATGCATACACACACACCATCAATCTGTTAGTTCGACAGACACCTCAGATATTTGCTGCTACTCTCAGTGTTCTGAATTTTGTATTCTCCAGCTATACATCAGTAAAGAAAGAACAACTAGATAGGTTGTATTTTTGTCATTTCTATAAGAAATTTTCAGAGGAGGGCTAATTCCTTCTTGTTTGTTTCAGAGATAATAATTCAAATTGAATTTCCTTGCCAATATCAGATTAGCTTTGATTAGACCCAGAAGGGTTTTATCCACATCCTGAATCAAAAAAATATATTGCCGTTTTGTAGTTAGAACATTACTATTTCTTTGGACGTAGAGCTTGGATTCCAAGGCTGTTCTCAGACACTCTGGTTCTTTCCCCTTCTGAGCCACAGCTACTCCTCACCTACTGAAAATTAAACGTTGTCAGGTGATTTGCTTTAGCCAAGGAAATTCCATTTTATATCTGCATACCATCCTACATTATAAAGCACCGTTATATAGATTAACTCATAACCAAGTTATAAAGACAATAATTGGAAATTAGCTTAGTCTCATGTAAACGTTGCTAAATGAAGGTGACTCTGAAAACAATATCTGTGCTTATAAAAAAGAGGGTTTGGGGGAAGGTCAAACGAATAATCCTGAACCACTCAACTGCCAGTTGGAATTTTTGGATCCAACTAACAGCAATATTTTTTAAAAACTAAAATAAAGATAGAAAAATAGTTTATATTTTTAAATTGTACTGTTCTTCTTAAAATTTTCTTATTTTTCATGTTGGAATCTTTGTAAGTCTGTAATGGAGAAGGAGGAGAGGTTTATAAATTCCAGTTGCCTATAATGGCTCAACTTTCTGCAAAGATTTAAACTTTTCTGTTTTTGCTTCTAAGAACAAGATTTCTGTTCATGTAGACTATCATGCTAATATTTACCTGACACCCAAATTAGAAAAGCTTTTTTAACTGAAAATGCTACCCACAGAAATAAGCCACACTGGGCTTCCTGTCTTATTTTCTCTTGTCATTCCACGTTTATTAAGGTAGATGCTGTTTCTGCATAGCTTTTAGGTAATAGTCCCCACAATGAGCTGAATGGTGACCCACAGAAAAGGCGTTTCCAAGTCCTCACCTCCTCGGGACCTGTGAATGTGACCTTATTTGGATAAAGAGTCTTTGCAAACATAATTAAGTTGAGCATTTTTGTGATGAGATCATCTTGGATTACCCAGCTGGGTCTTAAATCCAATGGCCAGTGTCCTGATGAAAAAGAAGAGGACGAGACCATGTGAGAACAGAGGCAAAGCCTGGAGTCATGGATCTATGAGCCACGGAGCAAGAAGGATCTCCCACCAGATGCTGGGAGAGTGGTGGGGTCTGGATCTCCCTCAGAGCCTCCAGCAGGAACCAAGCATGCCAACACCTCGATTTCCGACTTCTCACTGCCACAACCGTGAGAGAATAAATGTATGTGGTCTTAGGCCTGCCAATTTGGGATAATCTGTTGTGACAACCCTGCGAAATGAATACATTCCCTCCCATGTCACTGCTGATCGTCTCCCTCCCCCCCACTTTTGTATTGGCATTTCCCAAAAAGCCAGCAGAACTGTAATCTCTGAATTAACACCATTTAACATTTTTTAAAAATGATTATTCATTTTTGAAAGAGAGAGAGAGCGCATACATGAGCGGGGGAGGAGCAGAGAGGGAGAGGGAGAGAGAGAGAGAGAGAGAGAGAGAATCCCAAGCAGACTCCACACCATCTGTGCAGAGCCCTATGTGGTGCTCGAACTTATATAATTGTGAGACCATAACCTGAATGGAAATCAAGAGTTGGACACTTACCGACTGAGCCACCCAGGTGCCCCTGAATTAACACTATTTAAAATCTCAGTGGTTTTGTTTCACAGGCTGGCTCCCTCTAAGTTCTGTAGACAAGCAGATGTTATTGAATCCCATGCATGGATGTGAATCATGAACGTGAACGTGTGGCCCCCGCTGCCTTCAGATGCACTGATGTGCTTCACCCAGAGATATTTCAGCTCTAGGTGGCACCTACAAAGTAGATGGCACAGGGCTGAAATAGAAATGGGCCCAGTGTCAGTCCTGCCCCTTCCAGTCAGCTATATGAACATACAGACTCTAAACCACTGTATACATTCTATATTGCTTTTCTTTTCTTTTTCTTTTTTTTTTTTTTTTTGGCTCCTGTTTTATTTTTCAGGATTGAGAGTTGCCTCTGGAAGCTGCCACAGTCTGAGATCAGTTAATTTTCTTCTGCCTATTAAAATGCAAATTCATATTTCAATGCAAGGCGTGATGGATTTGCGTAAACCGTGGGGCTTTCTCCTCTCAGGTTTTTACTGGTTTAATTTTAATCTGGGCTGTCTATCAAAAATTTACCTGTCCCTCAAAGTGCAGTTTAAAATGCCACTTCTCCTGTTCAGAGTTTCCGGGTTTCGCTCTTGACTCTGACAATGAATTATGTGCACCTGTGAAATGTGCCCACATTACTGAACTTCTATCATGTTCCATGCACCACGTCAGAAGATCGTATCATGACTTAATTTAATCTTCAGGGAACACATCTAGGCTTAGCTCCTCTCCACGGATGAGGACACTGACTCCACAGAGTTCAGGAACTTGTCGGTCATTGTACTAGGAAGCTGTCGCTGTGTAACAAAATTCCGCACGTAGCGTCCTAAAACGCTCATTGGTGGTCTAACGGTTCTTTGGTCCGAAGTCCGACATGGCATGACTGGTTACTCTACTTAGGGTCTTACAAGGTTAAAATCAAGGTGTCAACTGGGCTCTGCTCCTTTCTGCAGGGCTGTGTGGAAGATTCTGTGTCCAAGCTCATCTTTGTTGTTGGCAGACGTAGGACTGAGGGACCTGTTTCCTTGACAATGGCCTCCTCCATCTCCAAGCCAGCAACAGCACCTTGCGTACCTCATGCTCTGACTCTCTTTGGCTTCCTCTTCTGCTTCTGCTTCCTGTGATTACTTTGGTTCCTCCCGGATAATCCCTGATGATCTCCATGTTTTGAGGCCAACCGATGAATAATCCTAAACACATCTCAAAGTCTCTTTTGCCCTGTAAGGTAACATATTCACAGGTTAATCCATACCCCATAAGAAACAACTGTATCACCTATTGTACAAGCTTTCCATACAGTTTCTTTTGCTTTTAGTTTTACAGATTCTGCTCATTTCCAGAGTTACTTAAGTCAGCACCTTTCCCCTCATTCCTTTTAATGAGGTTATTTCATTCATTTGTAATGTGTTCAGATTCTCTAGGCTCATCTTCTTTTCTTATGGGGCTCCCCGAACCTCTCAAATGATTTTTTTTTAATTTGTGTATATCAAAGTTCATTCTTTGTCTTGTAAAATTCTATGAATTTTGACAAATGCCTACCGTTATGTATTCACCATTACAGGATTATACAGAATAGTTTTGTTGCCCTAAAACTCCTGTGCCACATCCTTGCATTCTTCCCTTCTTCTCATGTTGATATTATATACCCTTAATATTACGTGGCACTTTACATCTGTGGTCTTTGTCCCAATTAGCCCTAATTCCAGTCTTATCAGGAAAATCCCAATAGAGCAGTACTGCTCAAAATTGTCAAGCTCATAAAAAATAAGGCAAGTCTCAGAAACTGTCAGGGCCAAGAGGAACCGAAGAAGACAAGACAATAAATCTAGTATATCCTGGAATAGAAGAAGGGCATTGGATACAAATGAAGGAAATATGACTAAGGTATGGATTTTATTAAATAATAGAGTATGAACGTCATTGCATAAATCGTAACAAGTGGACTATACTAATGTAAAATGTTAATAATAGGGGAAAGGGAGTGTAGGATAAATGGGAATCCATTTATCTTCTTAATTTTTCTGTAAATCTAAAATTGTTGTCCAAAAATGAAGGTCTATTAAAAATTAAAATTAGATGCTGAAAATTCCCTTTCAGGTCTTAACTGGTCCCAGTTACTGACAGGATAAAATCAAAACTCCACCCTTAGCACTGAATACCAGCTCTGATTTTCTCCTCCTTCCAACTCCTGCTCCATTTCATGCTTGTGGGGGCTTCTCATGGCTCCTCAAACAGTTACAACAAAGCGTCATGCCTGTCCAGAATTCTTCACCTTTCGACATTCCATTACCTCGGATCTTTCTTACAAATGGCTCGTCTCTGAAGATTCAACTCAGTTGTCCCCTCCACAGAGAAGTCTTCCCCAGCCTTTCCAAAGTAGACTGACCGGGAGCCTCTTTTCTATGCAATATGGCGGCCTGCAAGTGCATACAGTCTGGTCCATTGCTTCGCCCCCAGCTACTCAGTGTGGTCCAGGGACCAGGACACCATAGGTGTCGCCTGGGAGCTCATTAGAAATGCAGACCTTCACCTCACTCAAACCTGCAGAGTCAGAATCTGCATTTTAACAAGGTATCCAGTTGATTTGTAGACATATTACATTTGGAAATGTTTGAGCATCGGGATTTAGTTCTCCCCAAGCCCTTAGCATGTAGTTCTCTGATATTTTTTAATTGTCTGTGTCCTTGCCAAGTTATGAAGTCACTGAACACAGGGACCACGTTTCACTTGTTTGTTTGTTTTCCTTTATCTGCAATCTTTTCACAGTATCTGGGACATTCATGGGAACAAGACTGAATGGACTCACGAAATGAGAGGCTGTGCTGGAAAGTTATATAAATTTTATAGGCTAATACCTAACACTCCATTTTTCCTTGCCAGAATTCAGAAATAACCGAGAGACAGGCAATGGTCAGGCAGATGATGTACAAAGCATCCCATTTATTGCTGATAAAGCTGATTTGGGAGAGCATGGCTTTGCTGTAAAGCTAAACAGCTGCTTTATACTTTGCCCAGAATTGGGCAGACATAAAGCTTATCTAGGCTTCCCTTTGGGGAGTGGGAATCTGCTCTTATAAAACTTAAGTCATGGGGGAAGAACAGACCTGTGTGATGCTCTCTCTAGGCAGAGTCCAAAGAGAGCAGATACAGAGGTGCACCATCAACTTGCTCAGGGTCTGCTCCCAAATTCTCAGGCAGCCCTCCTCCATCCTTCCTGTGGTGCATGGGTAGTAGGTTACCCTGATAAAATGAATTCCTCCACTGATAGCAGGAAATTCGGGGGGGGGGGGGGAAGGAACAGGAACTAAGGGAGAAAAGAGCAATACAATACTTGAACTGTGATCTCAAAGAACTAAAATCTCAGGCGAAGAGGTCGGATACTGAAGACAGGGCTTGACTTGGCTGAATCTTACCTACTTTGGGACGAGACCCCAGACCTGCCCCACTGAACCAAACTCGATCTGACCCGTCTCCCGTGGTTTCCAGGGGAGCTAGGCATGATCTAAGATGCCCAGCTCAGCCTCCAGCCCCAATCAGCTATCAGGCCAGACCATACTGAATGGTATGGGGACTATCATTGTTTCAGCTCTTCTATGGGCTTGCTTTCCAGCATCTCTGCTTCTGTTGACCAGGAAATGACATAAAATGAAATATAATGGCACCTTTAATCCATTTAATAAGGATGAACTCTAAGAGACCAGAAATAATAAGCGGGATTTTGAGGGGACCAGGAACATGAAAAGACCCTTTAATGTAGACTCACACAAAACTACCAGAACTCAAACCCACATCATTCGAAGTATTACTTATTTTTTCAAGTATTACTTCTTACCACTGAATGAACAAAATTTGTTTTTCTCCCAAATCTTGGGCCATGCGTGTTATAGCATAATACATATTATTAAAAATATACGTGTATAATGTATATAACATAATAATAAATCATAACAATTCATATCATCAACTCATGTCATTATAATCCTTGATCAGACAGAATACCACTCTCTACAAGTCACCGAGTCTCTTGGAAATCCATTTAACACATACGATTTAAGACCCATGTGTATATTATCCTAAGAAATTAAGGTGATGATACTCAGTGATCACATGCATTTAAAAAAGACACAGACTAAGGGCCCCCGGGTGGCTCAATCGGTTAAGCATCCAACTTCAGCTCAGGTCATGATCTCACGGTTCGTGGGTTCAAGCCCCACGTCGGGCTCTGTGCTGACAGCTCAGAGCCTGGAGCCTGCTTTGGATTCTGTCTCCCTCTCTCTCTGCCCCTCCCCCACTCACATTCTGTCTCTCTCTGTCTGTCAAAAATGAACAAACGTTAAAAAAAAAAAAAGACACAGCATAGTTTATGAACAGCCACAATTTTGGAAAGTTTGTTGATATAATAACCCAAGGGGAGAAGAACCTTCCTGAGTGAAACACAGGTGGCTTTTAACACAAGCCTAGCAGCAGTCCGATGTTCAGGAGGCATCCAGGGATGGTTTCCTTGGGTTCTTTAAGAGAGAAACCTGTGTTAGCAATATAGGGTGTAAATGCTTAGCATTCATGACCATGTACCTTTAGCTACTGCCTGTGGCAGACATTACTAATTGATCACAGCAATCTTTTGCCTCCCCCTAGATGTAGCCTTCTCAACCCAGAGCTCCGGGCAGCCACAATTAATTGATTGGAGTTTGCGCACAAAATGAAAACTACCTAACATCCCAGAGCTGGGCCCTCCGTCTCTCACCCCCCCCTTTCCCGCACACAGCTGTGCGCATCTGCCTCAGCAGACTCCATCACCACTGTCATCTTTCTGAACGTCTGCTCAAGGTCTGTGTCCTTTACTGTCATGTTGCCAGCATCTAGCCAAGTGGGTGCACATTTTGTTATAAAAATGGAAGAATGGGGGAAGGGTGGTGCTAAAAACTGAAGTGGGGATTAGAGGAGGAGAGCATGTCTGGGCAAAGCCCAGAATAAGTTCAGGTTTGGACCGAGTCCGAGGTATTGGCACATCATTTCCCTCCATCCTCGTCTATTGCAGTCTAGACCCCGGAGGACAGAGGCTTTGTGTAGTTCAGAACAGGCTTTGCAGGCCCTGGTTCCAGCCCAGTTCTCCGAGGAGAAAAGAGTGGACGTTTGCTCTTTGAAATGGATTAATTGGCCACGTTATGCAACACTGCAGAAGCATAGAAAACATCCCATCTAGACGATAATATGTCTTGGGAGAACACTTTTGGAGAGCTATAGATACAATAATTTATATTTATATATACAGTATTTATAATATAGTTACACACATAATAATATGTAGCGCAATAATGCATTATAATGTATTGTAGTGTATCATAAATGTATTTATAACAGTAAGATTGGACAAAACATCCTTTGGATGCAAGTACACTAGAATCACCAGCCCACGGTGATGATTTACATATTTAATAATCATGTCAAAGTCCTCTTGGATTCGTGATGTGGTTACACATTAACGACCGATCTTGAGGACTTTGTGTAGTGCCTGTGGAAACTACCCAGCCAGAGCTGATGGCTGTTGATAAAATGACATATTCCCGTATAATTCATACTCCACAGTGCCAAGGAAGAAGCCTAGTTATTTCTAAAATTATTTTTACAAAAAAACACAGTGCATTGTGTTATGTACACAATTAAATATTGTTAAGTAATGTAAGCAAAGGCAGATAAAACCATTTTGTGTCTTTTAAACTACAGTTGAATAAATCTATTTTGTAAGGTCTTCAATCCTTAGATTTATTTATTAGCATCTCAAAAACAGCTAACTGTCCTAAATGCCAGAGTGTCATCAACATGACAAAGCTGTTGCCCCTGGGAAAATCTAACTTTGAAAAATATATTATGCTTGAGGAAGGAAAAAAAAAAATGTTGATCTAGCAGGAAGGATGTTATCCTTCGGCATTTTCCAGAGACTTGGTCACCAGATGGGAGGTCCGGCCCAGGGTGAACTCTTTCCTAGTGACCATTAATTCCGAGAAATTCCTTGGGACATTCTTTGTCATGTAATTAATCACACACAAGGCCTGTAATCTGATGTTCAGTGTAGCTTTATTTACCAGAACGAGGGAGAGAGAGAGAGACAGAGAGAGAGAGAGAGAGAAGAAAGAAAAAAGAAGAAAATAGAGGGGAGGAAATAAATCAAAAGAAAGGGTCCAACATAGGAGGAAATGGACAAATAATATTTTACCCATGGAATAGAAACGACATGCTTGCTAAAATTTGCTTTTCAAAACCTTAATACTATGGAGGAATTCTCCTAATGAAATGTTAACTTTTAAAATTAAAATGTATTTTTATTGCGATATAATTGGCATGTAACATTACATACATTTAAGGTATAAAATGGTATTGATTTATAGATTTATATATCGTAATATAATTACCAACGTACTGTTAAATAACATCTGTATCATGTCACATTCTTATTTCTTTTTTGTGCTGGGAACAATTAGAGCTAGTCTCTTAGCAACTTTGAAGTTTATAATACAGAAGTGCTGACTGCTGTGCATTAGATTTTCAGAACTTAATTATCTACAAGTTAGAGTGTTAATTTTTTAAAAAATGGTACATATCAAATAATCCCAATTTTATTTAAAAAATTTTTTAATTTACATTTATTTATTTATTTTTGAGAGACAGAGGGAGACAGAGCACAAGCAGGGGAGGGGCAGAGAGAGAGGAGACACAGAATCCAAAGCAGACTCCAGGCTCTGAGTTATCATCACAGAGCCTGACGTGGGGCTCGAACTCACATACCGTGAGATCATGACCTGAGCTGAAGTCAGACGCTTAACCGACAGAGCCACCCAGGCGCCCCAGTCCCAATTTTATTTTAAAATACTGATTACTGTAAATATGACTCTAAATATTAATAGTAACTATATCTTAGAAATAATACTTGTGGATTATCTTTATTTCCTCCTATGTGTTTTCTTGTGTTTGTTATTATACTATATTCCCCTTCAAATTAACATGTCTTACTTTGAAGGTTTTATTTATTTACTTTGAGAGAGAGAGAGAGAGAGAGAGAGAGAATGCGGGCAAGTCAGGGAGGGGCAGAGAGGGTCCCAAGCAGACTCTACACTCAACACAGAGCTCAAAGCGGGGCTTGAATTCACAACCATGAAATCATGGCCTGAGCCAAAATCAAGAGTTGGACATTTAACTGGCTGAGCTACCCAGGCACCCCAATAGGTATTACTTTAAAAGTAAAATAACAAATGTTGTTATTTTCAAAACATCTAGTTACTTTTGCATGAGTTTTACACACATATGGAATATTCAATTAAAATTAAAAATTGTGATTATTTTGATAGATGACAGAAAGATAGCTTGAGTTATTAGTACATAATTCAAGTGTAGATCCTAATATGTGATATATTCTAATTAAGAGTCATTAACATATGATATATTTTACACAGGAACCACAGAACAAATGAAACTTGTCCAATCATCTAGCATGTCCAATCATCTCTCTGAAGCTAACACGTTATAGTAACAGTCCATCACTAAAAATGAGCCTTAAAAACATAAATATCGACTGGTTCCCCTAAATTCTATCCATGACTTTATTACTTCTGCTCAATTATTGCCAGATATAACAAAAGCCGCCAGTGAAAAGGGGGACATGATGCTTTCACCCTGCTTGGGAGATGTTTTAGACTTTTAGGTACTGCTGGTGTTTACAATGCCATTTTATCCCGTGATCCCCCTGTGAGTGAACCAGCCCCATGAGCAACCCCATGGTCAGTAAGCCTGATTGATGGTCGTGGTGAATAGAAGGGCCAGGCAAAGCATGCTGTGTGCTCAGATGAAGATTTAAGCATCCACTGGCCTTTTCTTTTTACTCTCTGTCGTTCTATTCCTTCTGCCCACCGAAGAGTCAAAGACACCTGCACCTGTTCCCCAGGCATCTTCAAGGGCCATGCACAGACTAAGACAGAAATGCTTATCTAACGGCAACAAGTTCTCCAGCGTCCTCAGCTTCATCCACGGACTTTCTCTCAAGCTTCAAGAAGGTGGAGATTGTCATATCCCTCTTCACAGCTTTCTGCGGTGCCTGCAGGGATGTTCTGCCAGAAGCAGATCTTTAATTAGGGTTTGCTTTGTATAACTCTAATTGAATGAGTTGTTAATGAATAGAAAGCGGGAGTCCTTCTATCAACGGGAATCCGTGGTAACTTCATGGGTAATTTGGGGCTGCACGTGCCAAGGTCCAATCCAAGAAGAGGCACCACGGGAGATCCCTGGAGTCACTGACTTAATAGAATGGACTCTTGCATAGAGGAGAAAAGTACCGAAGACTGTAAGGTGGCAAAGTAGGTATTCTATGCCTAGGAGATTTCAGTACCAGAAACCTTGGAATAAAGATGGAAGTTTTGATTCTATGGCAAGATAACTATGTTAAGTGATATTAATTAGCAATCAGTAGAAATCTAGGAACCCTTTAAACCACTGATGGGGTGACCTTTATGGAGCCTCGAAATTCCTGCCACGGGCACAGAGTTGACTGGTCCCTTCAGCAGGTTAAATGAAGACCTCTGTGGTTATAGGAAAAAATTTTTTTTTCAGCAACAGAGGAATTCTTGAAGTCTACTGAATATAAGAGTCACTTGTTGGGCTTGTTGATATAAATAGAGATTCTCAATTATCCCTCAGAGATTCTGATTAAATAGATCTGGAACAAGGTTGGGATTTGCATTTTTGACAAGTACCATCGGTGGGTTAGATTCAGGTATTTCCAATGTATGTTGAGGAAGGCAGACAGAGGAAAGACTGACGGACACTGGTGTCAAATAGATGTCCACCTCCCCACACTCCTGTGAGCAACTGTGAGTCCCCAGTGTTCTGGATGGCTTCGTGTCCGCATCGTTATGATGGGGAAAACATGAACCGCCGTGGAGTTTGGGAATGTAAAGATCCTTGCCTAGTGGATGCTGCACGGGTCCTCCTTCCATCCAGTTCCCGAAGCCCATTTGCATCATCCCCTTTGTAAAGACCGTGGTTGTAGCAAAGCAAATCGGGGCAAACACGAAGAAGTTGGCGGCCTCTCCCACGTCAGTGGCTTCGTGTCTGGGGACTGGCTGCTTTGGTATTGGACACAAATGGTTTGAACTGAGCACTGGGAAAAAGTGCTCAGCAAAGATGGCCCTGACCATCAGCGCATCAGCACCACCTGCCTCTGCTGACACAGCACCCTTGAAAGCTTGATCTAACAAAGGAGCCCCGAGCAGTGGTTCCGGGACTTCTCTGAATAGACGACTTTGAGTCTTGCCCATTAATTGACTTTTATCAACTCTATGGCTCTGCTCTGGCCTGGCTATTCTCTCTCTCTCTCTCTCTCTGTCTCTTGTCTATCTACCATCTATCCGCTTATCCTGTGACCTTTAATGCTCTTTTCCATGTACCCAGCTAATCCCTCCTGTAAAGATATCCAGTGGGCTCCAAATGCCTGAGCAGTCCTTCCCCAGGCGAGATCCCCAGACCAGCAGCATCAGAATTACCCAGACACGATGGAAATGCAAATTTGCCGGTTCCACCCAGACCTGCTGAATTCAAAACTCTTTCAGAGTTCCATGAGCCATCCACATGATTCGGATGTGGTTTCAAGACTGAAAACTATTGCCACAGGGAGTTAACATCTACCATAATCTATTTAAATTTATATATATATATATATATATATATATATATATATATAAAGTTTTTTTTTCCCACAGCTGGAACATTTATTTCATTCTTTTTGCTTCTTGGGCTTTCCTCTCACAGTTTTTGTTTTTATCATAATGTAATACTTCTTTTATCATAATGTAATTCATATTTTTGGCTTGAGAATCTTTTATTGGTTATGAGAGAGAGAGAGAGAGAGAAAGGGAGAGAGAGAGAGAGAGGGAGAGACAGAGAGAGAGACTCCCAGCTATCCCTCAGAGTTTTAAATAAATCTGGGGGTCAAGGTTGAGATTTGCATTTTCAACAAGTACGACGAGTGACTTAGATGTATTTCCAATGTACACTGAAAAATGTGTGTATATATGTATATAATTATAATGCATAATATTATATATATAGTCTTGTTTGAAAATTTCTTCTAAGTTTCTAAATATTACACATTTCTTCTAGCAAAGTTATTACAACTTCATTGTCACAATAAATAGCTGATAAAAGCAACATGATACAAATTTTGATGTTTTTCAACAAAACCAAAATATTATTACTAATTTATTAATGAGCTGAATGAGCCTTTTTATTTTCACATGTCCTTTAATGAAGTAATCGTCAAGCTTACATGAATGAGCTAGGAGTCGTGTTAAATGTTGAAAACTATCTTTGTACAAATAAATAAATGGGAATAGGAGTTTTGTTAAAACGTTTTCACTCAATACATCAAAATTTGTCTAAATTATGTGATCAAAGTTATATAGTAATATAACATCGAAATTATTTTTAGTAACTTAAAAACATGATTAGCCTTTCTTTAACTTTGCAAAAGGCAAAAAAACAGAATCCATCTAACTGGTAAAAGAATGTGTTACCATTATTAAAAACATTTTTGTAATTTCTGGAATATATACTCTAAAAATTTTTTACTAAGAATTATAATATGACTTCCCCGTGGAAGCACTTTGTTTTATTTGATATACTAATAAACATTTGGGAAAATAAGATTTTATGAGTTATATTGTAGTTTAATAGGTTTAAAATAAAATGTCTAGATCTAGGTATATGATTGCACAGGTTGTGCACTGTGCAATTTAAGGGGGTGTCATTAGCAGAAACTCTAATATAAATGGCAGCCCTTGGATATACACAATGTGGTGGACCTCAAATGCTTAGGTCTTCTCAGATGCTATAAATATATTCTCACTAAAATTAAAGATGTAAGTCAGTTTGTAGAAATAGTCTTTGTATTATCTAGTCATCGAAATGATTTCTCGTCAATCCAAGGAAGACAGCCTTCATTTCTGTCAGGGGAAAAAATGTCTGTCTTCGTCTTCAGTCACAAGTGTTGCCATGCATCCCTTGACCAGCCCTCTACTTTTGAATTGTGAATTGGAGACAGATAAATCAGGCAGAGACATCTGCTGAGGTTGTCAACCGCATGGAATAAGTTACAATTTACTTCACTTCCAATGCCTTTGCCCCTGTCATCCCGGGTTCATCCCCTGGAGCAACCCATCCTTTTCCAACAAACAAGGGTTGGAAGGGAAGTCATGAAAAACAAATGACTTGGGGTGCCTGGGTGGCTCGGTCAGTTAAACGTCTGACTTCGGCTCAGGTCACGATCTCTCGGTCCGTGAGTTCGAGCCCCGCATCAGGCTCTGGGCTGATGGCTCAGAGCCTGGAGCCTGTTTCCGATTCTGTCTCCCTGTCTCTCTGCCCCTCCCCCATTCATGCTCTGTCTCTCTCTGTCCCAAAAAAAAATAAATAAACGTTGAAAAAAAAAAAAGAAAAAAGAAAAACAAATGACTCTTCTCACCACCCACTCACCCACTCTAGCACGCGTCTGAATCCATATCATCCAAACCCAGGCCAAAGCCCCCCCCCCCGCCCGCCAGCACCGCAGCTCACTGTTTACAGAAGGATGTGCGACCCAGGCAGATAACCCAGTCCTGTTGAGTGATGGCCCCCCCGGACAGACACAGCCACGTCCTAGTCTCTGGGGCCTGGGAGTGTGACCTCGTTTGGAAAACGGGGTCTTTGCAGATGTAATGAAGCTAAGGATCTCAAGAAGAGATCATCCTGGAATATGCTGGTGGCCCCCAGATCCCGTCACAGCGTCTGTATAAGACACAAAGGGAGACAGATACGCAAGAGGCCGAGGAGAAAGGCCACGTGAAGGATCGCCTGGGGCCACCAAAGCTGGAAGAGGCCAGGAAGGATTCTCCACTAGAGACTTTGGAGGGAGTGTGGCCATACTGACACCTTGCATCAGACTTCTGGTCTCCAGAGCTGTGAGAGAATACATTTCTGTCGCTGGAAGCCACCCCGGTGTGGTTCCAACAGCCACTGGAAACGGATGCATGCTCCTGGACTTGAGCGAGGCTTGCCTGGGCCACTCACCCTAACTGTAGAGTGCTTGCTACCTCCGAGCATCTTGGAAGATTCCAGAGGGGTGAATGTGTGCCTTCGGTTTATATCGTAGGACAGGGGTAATTATGGCAGGAGAATCGGGATTGTGACACTGGCATGGCTCCTGAGGAGGTAGAGTGGGAGCCAGTGCTGGAGATGACTGGGCTGGGCCAGCGATCTGGGGGACGAACAGCTAGGACAGGTGACATGTTAAAATGTCACGCGGTGAAACGGGATGGGGTATGTGGTGCTTTATCTGAGTCTTAGTTTCTGATCCAGTGAGTAAGAACTGACTCAATTTAAACTTAAATGTCTGTAGAGTCTCCATCCCTTAAATAAGGAAGCTGAGAACCAGGTCGAGGCAGATCAGATGATGCTTTCCAGGGGGACAGACAGGGGCGAGGTGCAGCCTCCCCCCAACCCCACCCTGGATTCCAATGACCCCGCAGCCCCTCTTTTCTTTGTGGTTTCGTTCAAGGGATCCATTCTCGGCAAGACTGGGCTCTGTTCTCGGTTATTCTCATGAAGGGGAACCGTGGCCTTGGCTCTGGGCTGGTCTGTGTGGCCCCTTCGTTTACATGTCCCACTAAGCCCCGCTCTGGTGATAAGCAAAGCTTGTGTTCCTTCTTCTGCTGCTGCCACAGAGCATGTGTGTCTAGTGCCTGTCAGAGCACCCCTGGAAACTACTACTGGCTATGGGTGAACAACAGGTCAACTCAGAAGGAAAGTACGTACATAGGACTGCCTGGGAGCAGCACACCGCCCTTCTTCCAGATTGATGGTTCTTCAAAACTGGGGTCACATACTGAGCTTGATGAAGTTATGGATCTTCGATGATGCGTTACACAGGCACATTTTGGCATACCATTTTATAGAGTTCACAGACAATTCCCCCCAATGGAAGTCCATTCTTGTAAAACCCAGTGGTTCTAAATATTTTTATTCTTTAAAAAAATTTTTTTAATGTTATTTATTCTTAAGAATGAGAGAGACAGAGCGTGAGCAGGGGAGGGGCAGAGAGAGAGGGAGACGCAGAATCCGAAGCAGGCTCCAGGCTCCGAGCGGGTACCACAGGTCCCAACGCGGGGCTCGATCTCAGGAACTGCGAGATCATGACCTGAGCTGAAGTCAGTGCTTAACTGACTGAGCCCCCCAGGCGCTCCTAAATATTTTTATTCTTAAATTAAGGCAGACCATCAAAGATCCTGGTCACATACCTTAGTTGCCTGTTAAGATGCTCACACCAAACCTCTCTGAGGTGTTATGCCGTCTGCTTCCAGTAACGAATCCGGAACAAAAGTGCTCTGTAATTTCTGGCTGAATTTGTGGTCGAACTGTCGTGGATTCTGCTCATGACACCACAAGGCTTGGTCCTCATGAAACAATGAGAAGACTTTCTCTCAGGTCTGCGTACCGGAACGAGCTATGCCTCCCTGGACTAAGTGTTTATGCTGTATGGACGCCAAGAATTACATGACAAAACGTGTCCTCCTCCCCGAGTGTCACGGAACAGGCTTGCTTTGCAGCTCACCCCCTGTGGAGAAGCCTCATCCTGGCCCCTTCTTATATTTTCCTTCATCCTGATTTTCTCCCTTGTTTGTTAACACCTTATTTATCAAGAAAGATGTTCACTGAGGACCTGTGACCATAATAAAGGAAGATTCATTTCTCTTGTCTGTAGGGACTCCTCTTGGTGAATTCAGAGGCCCTTTCTCTCTCCTTGTTTCTACGTACCCTGTTCTCCACTCGCTCACCACACCCGCCCCAACCACTTCCGCGGGACAAGCATTCAAGGATTGTCCCCCATGGGTGCAGGCCCCTCTGGAAATGAGCAAAGCACTCACAGAAGGTTTGCAGAGAAGCAGAGGTGGCTGTCTGCCCTCAGCCTACCAAATGAAAAATAAACATGCCTCAATATCAGATACATACATCGTGGATAACTGTTTAAGGCATTTGGCTTTTTACAGGCACTTTTAAATCTTCCTCAAAACTTTTTTTTTAATACAGAACCACAATAAAGAGGCGAGTACATTTCTTATATTTCTTCTTTAACTACTTTTCTTACCCAATTATGGCACGACCTCTGGTATGATGCTTTCTGTTCCCAAACTGAGTTTGCTAGCTACATCGCCTTTTCAAAAAAAGGTTTTATTACACAGTCAGCAGTTAGCCAATGCTTGGCTCCATTTGGAGACCGGTTCGTGTAGAGCGTTCACTCTTAACACAGCAGTTCAAATAACATGGCCAGTTGTTAACGCTCGGCAACAATTTGGAAAGTAATACATTTCACTAGAATTAAAGTCACTATTATAACTCAATAACCCTCACCTCCAAGAATCAGCCATAGTTTATCATCAAATAAATTACCGGCTTTTTAAGTTTTTCCCCTGAGAGGCATCCAATTTTAACAAAGCTGTTCCAGGTCTAGTGGGACTACCCAAGGGAAACCGCTGCTCAGTAATTCATGAGGGAAGAGTTCTAACTAATTAGGTTCCTTTGCCAAAATTAAGACACAAACGAATCACAAAATTGACCCTTTTAAGTGTAGCATCTAAGATGTCTGCAGCTGTTGACAAGAAGAAAGCCAGTGATAAATTATAACAATTGGAGCAAACAAAATCAAACAAAGTTTTAATTCATGAAAATATGGAAGAAATTAAGATCAGATCAAAGGGAATTTCAGTAGTCGCGAATCAAACGAGAGAACCACAAAGCGACTTCTTGTCATTAGCTTCAGGGCAGCCGAACCAGGGTCTTGGAAACAACATTTGTTTTCCCCAAATAAAGGTAAAAGAATTGAAAAAAAAATGATTCTGTTACTCTACTTGAAAAACAAAGGTTTTCTTCATTTTGGCTGCCAACATTTTAATAGGTGTCATCCTATGTTTGAAGTATATTGCCTCCTCCTGACACCCATGAATCGGTAAAAAGAAAATGTTAAAGGCCAATTTCTTTGTAATAGGTTTCTCTTGTTTGATGTCCATTTGCAATCTCTTTTATTCTCTCATCTTCAATCCAGTTTTGCAGGGGTGCCTGGGTGGTGCAGCCGGCTAAACATCTGGCTCTTGGTTTCGGCTCAGGTCATGACCTCACTGAGTTCCTGAGTTCGAGCCTCAGGTCAGGCTCTGCGCTGACAGTGCGGAGCCTGCTTGGGGTTCTGTCTCTGCCCCCCCCCCATGAATAAATAAAACATTAATAAAATAAAATAAATAAATCCAGTTTTGTAGGTCATGATGTTTGGTGAGAATGTCCCATCAATTATAACATAAGTGTTCAAGAGGACAGTGTAAGAAAATGGACTTGAAAATCTGTAAAACAATTAGTCCTTAACTCGTTCACATATATTGATTACTGAGGTTTATGTCAACCACTAATATCCCACAGAGGTCATTCCAAGAGTTTTCCCTCTTTTTCCTCACTTTTCTCTAGAATTCACCGTATTGTCGATGTTCCATCATTTTATTTCACTTGTTCACCATTAAAGACCTTTTCCCAAATCCATGATATTGTTCAGAGTGTTAATTCTGGAATTCTAGAAGTAGACTAAGTACTTTGTAAAATACTCTCTAGCTCCAGTACACGACTAGCAGTGTTGATTCTGGAGTTGAACTGGCTGGGGGATTCGCAGCACCCCTGTGCACCTGCTGTAGGACTTAGGGACGCCACTTCATATTTCCTTAGACACTTTCCTCATCTGGGAAGAGGAGGGAATCATATTATCCATCACACCGAGTGCATTCCAGAAAGCAATTCAGTAATTCATGCCTAGTGCTTAATACTCGAAAGCTCTTCACAAAATCGCTGCTTTGGGTGCCATTAAAACTATAACCAGTGGTAACATTATGATTGTTTCTTCGGTTGCCATCTTGCCATAGCCCGGAGAATGCCTCAAACCTTTCTCAGGAAAGCAACTCTGATGGTACAGGGGAGCATGAAATCCCATAAACTAGGTCCAGGTCTGACCGAGCCGCACTTCTGTTTCTGGCATTGGGAAGACATTTGCACCAACTTCAAGGCAGGTAGAAGTGGGCTGAGATCCCTTCAGGCCTAAGGAAAAAGTGGATGAACGTTCACATTCTCTGCAGAATTAACAAAGGAGGGTTGGGGCAAGATTGGCCTAGATGCTGGGTATTGAAACTCTGAAGGTCCAAAAATCTGGAGCACCCAAGGGGATGGCGGGTAAGGCCGTGTGGTGTACAGAGACTCAAACTGAGAGGATGGCAGGTCTCCATGACCATTGGAAGCAAAGACCCTCATGTGCAGCAGGACCTGGAGAAAGCCCCCAGGGCGAGCAGGGGGAACACCATCTTGAAGACACAGGAGGGGACATACCGCAGTCAAATATTTACCACAAGCATTAAAGCGTAATTCAGGGAATGGAGTGGGAGACAGGTAAAATAGGTAAGAAGCTAGAGAAGGTCATCTCTGAGGAACGACAAAGAAAGAAGTGTGAAGAGAAAGTCTTCAGGGAAAGGGACAGTGGATGAAATGAAGACACATTACATGAAAACAATTTTAAGTGAGGTAAGTTAAAGCACACACTAGAGAAAGTAATAACTCACATTAACAGGTGGAAAGTAAAGTCATTTTATGGTGGATGAACCTAAGGGGGCTACTGGCAGTGCAGAAGAAAATATATGCAAGATTGAAAATAATAATTTAATGACAATAATGTGTTCTGAAAGTCTTGGAATGTATTACTAAAGGCAGAGAGAGAGAGAGAGAGAGAGAGTAAAACATTTGCATTTTTTCCCTATTACCTAGTGCAGTCAAGGTAAAGAAGAAATTTTAGTATTACTTTTGAAAATAAAACAACTTTTCCAAACACTTCAAAATTATAAAATATTCTATATAATCATTGGTTAAAAATAGAGTCAAAAGCTTCAGCTACAAATACAATAACAAAATGAGAATAAAACATATAAAACACCAAAGCACAGAGCCAAGTATATAATCAGAGGAAAATTCACCACTTTAAATGTTTTCGTTATGAACGAGATAAAACAAAGGTAAGTGAACTGAGCCGTCAACCAAAGAAGCTCAAAAAGAGAAATAACCTGAAAAAGAAGAAACCAAAGAAGGGAAAGATGACAGGAAAGGGGAGGGAAGAAAATACAGCTGCAATGGAAATGCTTGAAATCGAAATAAATCTAAAAGCTGTCTGTAAGAAAACAAGACAATCTCTTGGAAGACAAACAAACAAATACTCAGGAAAGTGAAAAGAGCAAATTGTCCCCCAAGACAAGGAAGATTTTCTTCAAGTTAAAATAATACTAGACTTGGGGGCACTTAGGTGGCTCAGTCATACATCCGACTCTTCATTTTGGCTCGGGTCATGATCTCACAGGTTGTGGGATCAAGCTCCATGTTGGGCTCTGTAATGACAATATGGAGCCTGCTTGGGATTCGCTCTCTCCCTCTCTCTCTGCTCCTTACCTGCTCACTCTCTCTTTATCTCTATCTCTAAAAATAAATAAAATAAGCATTAAAAAAATAATACTAGACATTGATGGAAAAACTGAAGAAGAAACCAACAAATGGAAAAATATCTCATGTTTACTTACTGGAAGAATTAACATTGTGAGAACATCTGTATCACCCAAATGCAATCCCTATCAAAATTCCAATGGCATTTTTCACAGAAATGGAGAAAAACTCCTAAAATTCATATGGAACCATAAAAGATCCCATATAGTGAAGGCAATCTTGAGAAAGAAGAACAAAGCAGGAAATATCTCACTTCCTGATTACACACTGTACCTTGAAACTATAATGGGACATCTGGGTGGCTCAGTCGGTTGAGCGTCCAACTCGTGATTTTAGCTCAAGTCGCGATCCCAGGGTCATGGGATCAAGCCCCGAGCTGGGCTCTGTGCTGAGCATGGAGCTTGCTTAAGATCCTGTCTCTCTCTCATAAAATAAGGTTGATCCCTCTAGTGCAAAGCAGGCCTAGTATTAGAAAATCTGTTAATATAATTTTGTACGTTAGGAAAACCAATATGAAAAACTAAGGATCCTACTATTTGCCAAAAACGTTCATTGAATTTCATTAAACATAAACTCAGTAAACTACAAATTGAATACTTTCTTAGTATGATTTTTTTTACCATTTTATTTAATTTATTTTTTTAATTTACATCCAAGTTAGTTAGCATATAGTTAGTTAGCAACAATGATTTCAGTAGATTTCTTAATGTCCCTTACCCATTTAGCCCATCCCCTCTCCCACAACCCCTCCTGTAACCCTCTGTTTCTTCTCCATAGTTGAGTCTCTTATGTTTCATCCTCCTCCCTGTTTTTATATTATTTTTGCTTCCCTTCCCTTATGTCCATCTGTTTTGTATCTTAAAGTCCTTTTATAAGTGAAGTCAAATGATATTTGTCTTTCCCTGACTAATTTCACTTAGCATAATACCCTTCAATTCCATCCACATAGTTGCAAATGGCAAGATTTCTTTCTTTTTTTTTTTTTTTTTCAACGTTTATTTATTTTTGGTACAGAGAGAGACAGAGCATGAACGGGGGAGGGGCAGAGAGAGAGGGAGACACAGAATCGGAAACAGGCTCCAGGCTCTGAGCCATCAGCCCAGAGCCTGACGCGGGGCTCGAACTCCCGGACCGCGAGATCGTGACCTGGCTGAAGTCGGACGCTTAACCGACTGCGCCACCCAGGCGCCCCAAGATTTCTTTCTTTTTGATGGCCGAGTAATACTCCATTGTGTGTGTGTATATGTATATATACATACCACATCTTCTTTATCCATCCATCCATCGATGGACATTTGGGCTCTTTCCGTACTTTGGCTATTGTTGATAGTGCTGCTGCAAACGTTGGGGTGCATATGTCCCTTCGAAACAGCATACCTGTATCCCTTGGATAAATACCTGGTATTGCAATTGCTGGGCCATAGGGTAGTTCTATTTTTAATTTTTTGAGGAACCTCCATACTGTTTTCCAGAGTGCCTGCACCAGTTTGCATTCCTACCAGCAGTGCAAAAGACATCTTCTCTCTCCACATCTTTGCCAACATCTGTCATTGCCTGAGTTGAAATGTTAGCCATTCTGACAGGTGTGAGGTGGTATCTCATTGAGGTTTTGATTTGTATTTCCCTGATGATGAGTGATGTGGAGCATTTTTTCACATGTCGGTTGGCCATCTGGATGTCTTCTTGGGAGAAATGTTTATTCATGTCTTTTGCCCATTTCTTCACTGGATTATTTGATTTGGGGGTGTTGAGTTTGATAAATTCTTTATAGATTTTGGATACTAACCCTTTATCTGATATGTCGTTTGCAAATATCTTCTCCCATTCTATCAGTTGCCTTTTAGTTTTGCTGATTGTTTCCTTCACTGTGCACAAGCTTTTTATTTTGATGAGGTCCCAATAGTTCATTTTTGCTTTTGTTTCCCTTGCCTCCGGACATGTGCTGAGTAAAAAGTTGCTGCATCCAAGGTCAAAGAGGTTTTTGCCTGCTTTCTCCTCGAAGATTTTGGTGACTTCTTGTCTTACATTGAGGTCTTTCATCCATTTTGAGTTTCTTTTTGTGTATGGTTTAAGAAAGTGGTCCAGGTTTATTTTTCAGCATGTCGCCTACCAGTTTTCCCAGCACCATTTGCTGAAGAGACTGTCTTTATTCCATTGGGTATTCTTTCCTGCTTTCTCAAAGATTAGCTGGTCATACATTTGTGGGTCCATTTCTGGGTTCTCTATTCTGTTCCATTGATGTGAGTGTCTGTTTTTGTGCCAGTATCATACTGTCTTGATGATTACAGTTTTGTAATACAGCTTGAAGTCCGGGATTGTGATGCCTCCTGCTTTGGTATTCTTTTTCAAGATTGCTTTGGCTATTCGGGGTCTTTTCTGGTTCCATACAAATTTTAAGATTGTTCTAGCTCTGTGAAGAATGCTGGTGTTATTTTGATAGGGATTGCATTGAATATGTAGATTGCTTTGGGTAGTATCGACATTTTAACAATATTTGTTCTTCCTATCCAGGAGCATGGAATCTTTTTCCATTTTTTTTTTGTGTCTTCTTCAATTTCTTTCATAAGCTTTCTATAATTTTCAGTGTATAGATTTTTCACCTCTTTGGTTGGATTTATTCTTAAGTATTTTATGATTTTTGGTGCTATTGTAAATGTGATCGATTCCTTGACTTCTCTTTCTGTTGCTTCATTGTTGGTGTATAGGAATGCAACCGATTTCTGGACATTGATTTTATGTCCTGCAACTTTGCAATTCATGGATCAGTTCTAGTATGATTTTTAAAAAGTTTCAAACCAATAGCTACCACACTTAATTAAATTTAATTTTTAATTTTTTTTTTTTGAGAGAGAGAGAGAGCGAGCACAAGCAGGAGAGGGACAGAGAAAGAGGGAGAGAAAGAATCTCAAGCAAGCTCCCCCCTGTCAGCAAAGAGCCCGATGCAGGGCTCAATTTCATGAACCATGAAATCATGACCTCAGCCAAAATCAAGAGTTGGATGTTAATGATTTTAAAATGCTAAACATGTTCTGGTTAAAATCGGGAACATGATAATCATCACTGTTGCTATTTTATATAATTCTTAAAGTTCTGATTTATGCAATAAAATGTGGAATAAAAATAAAAATATAACCGTTAAGAAGGATAAGGCAAAAGTTATTAAAAATTGCAAAAAAAAAAGATTTAAAAATCCAAAAAAAAAATCAATGAGTAAAAAATCTCAGAGAATAAGAAAATTCAGTAAAGTTGAACACCTAATTCTAACTTATGCCCCAGAAACATAAAAATCTAAATAGATAGATATCTTGTTCTCAGCACATTCATAACACTAAGCATCAAGGAATAACCTCCTTAGGGAAAGATACTTTTATTGTGAAAAACAAAATATTTTTAAAAAACTAAAGGAGCACCATGCTATATTCCTAGATAAGAACATGATGAATATTTTAACATATGCATTTTCTTCAGTGAATATATAGTTCTAATGGAACTCTAATCAAAATCTGAATAGATTTTTTTCTTGGGACTTGAAAATATGATTCAAAACCTCCTGAAAATAAGCTTGTGCAAATATCTTAGGTATGTTCTATGTTAATAGTTTTCAAATGAATTATTTACCTTTGATTGCTATAGCAATATCATAAAATAATATGCATACCATCCCCAAAGGTTTTCAATATTATATAAAAGTTGGAATCCCAAAATTCCGGGTTAATCTTTTAAATGTTTGTATAAAAAAGCACCTTTCTGTAAAAATGCAGGATTCAATTTTGTTATTAGTAAATTTGAGACAGGTTTGTTCATTGACAGTTTAAAAATGTGCTGTCACAGGAAAACATACAAAGGGGGAAGTAGGTACCTTTACGATATATATAAACACACCTGACAAGTCAGCAAATTTTGTTTTAACAGCCACAACACATTTTTTAGTAATAACACCCTATGAAGGCAGAGAATATTCTGGAAATGCCGTGTGCTTGCAGATATGGCCAGACTTCACAGACTTCATGGAAAAATATGATTTAAAATTTTTTTTCAAATGAAAAATTAAAAGAAAAAGTTTGCACTTGTTCTTTGTCTTTGTGTCCCAAATTTATTTATCCTATCCCACGATATTTTAGTACATATAGTGAAAATGAAGTGACATCTGACTCTTTTTGCAGGCAAGGGGTTTTACAATACAAAAGACTTGACCACTTAAGAACTAAGCTGAAAGAAGGTTCTGGCTTACTTCAGTGTGCATAGCACTAAACTATAGGAATGCCAAGAAAAATGTCAGATGGTACAGTACAAAAGAGTAGATCAAAGTCAGGATCTTGAAGAGATATCTGCACTCCCATGTTAGCGCAGTATTATTCACAATAAGCAAGGTACAGAAACAATCCAAGTGTTCTTCATGAAGGAGTGGATAAAGAAAATATACTTACAATGGAATACTACTCAACATTAAAAAAAGGAAATTGTGCCATATGAAACAACATGGATGGACCTGGAGAACATCGTGCTAAGTGAAATAAGACAGACACAGAAAGAAAAATACTGCATGATTCCACTTATATGAGGGAACTAAAATAAACTCTTAGAAGCAGAGAGTAGATTGATAGTTGCCAGAGGCTCGGGGGACGGGGAGAATAGGGAATTGTTCAATGGGTATAAACTTTCAGCGACGCAAATGAGTAAGTTCTAGAGATCCGCTGTATAAAATAGTTCCTGTAGGGGGCGCGAGGGTGGCTCCGCCAGTTAAGCATCCGATTCTTGACTTCTGCTCAGGTCATGATCTCAGGGTTCATGAGTTTGAACCCCACATTGGGCTCTGCACTGGCGGCGAGGAGACTGCTTCAGATTCTCTCTCTCTCTGCCCCTCATCCATTCACGTGCACTCGGTCTCTCTCTCTCTCTCTCTCAAAATAAATAAATAGAAACATAAAAAAAATAGTGCCCGTAGTTAACGATGCTGTATTTACGTGCTTAAAATATTTGTATAAAGGGTAGATCTCATGAGAAGTGTTCCTACCACCAAAAAAAGAGGGAGTGGCCATCAAGAAACTTTTGGAGGTGACAGATATGTTTATTACCTTGACTGTGCTGAGGCTTTCATGGGTGTGTGCATATGTCCAAGCTCATCCAATTGTATACATTAAATATGTGACATTTTTGTATATCGATTATAGTTCAACAAAGCTTCTTTTAAAAAAATAACGCAGGTAAACTGTAGAGTCAAGGCATATGAAAAAAGACCAAGTCATATGAAAAAAAAATTTTTGTTCTCACGGTTACCCACAAACTATAGAATAAACACAATGAATAGAAGCACCAAGTTCATGTAAATATCCTAAATGACCTAACGTATCCGTCCAATCAGAGGTGCGATTAACTCTATGGACGCAAATCAAAGTGATGAGGCTGAGAACCCATGGAATGAGCCAGTTCCCTTCGATCCTTTCGTGCTCCCTTTAATATGCAGCTGATACAGCTTCCTGACTTTTAAGGATGGTTTACTTCTCTGGTGAAGATTTATATGAGTTGAATTGATACAATTCTGTTTTATTACTTGTGCTTAATGAATGCCCTTGAACCACTACTGAAAAACAGGCTCATACCAAATGCCAAAGTCAGATTCTATCACCAAAACTCACATGGTCTCAAGGATTCTGTTATTTTTTTTCCCCTGGCATCTAAAACTCTATATCCACTCCCCCTGTGGACCTCAATTACTTGTGGGAAAAACAAGTGCTGGGATGTTCAGCCATATTTGTGGGCAGTTGTGATAGGAAATTTGATGTAAGCTGACTGCCCATTGGCCACCTTGCCTTTCTTCTCTCTACAAGCCTGTATTCTTTTTTAAAAAAAATTTTTAACCTTTATTTATTTTTGAGACAGAGAGAGACAGAGCATGAATGGGGGAGGGTCAGAGAGAGGGAGACACAGAATCTGAAACAGGCTCGAGGCTCTGAGCCGTCAGCACAGAGCCTGACGTGGGGCTCGAACTCACGGACCGCAAGATCATGACCTGAGCGGAAGTTGGCTGCTTAACCGACTGAGCCACCCAGGCGCCCCAAGCCTGTATTCTTTTAATTGCAGCATGCTGTTTCTGGTTCTTGACAGTGCCCTCTACACAGACATTGTTAGCTAAAGGCCGGTAGCATCTTTGAAGTAATAATTCACTTTTTTCTTATATTGACAAAAGTTTATAAGGGTCTCTGGGGCATCATCAGCCCAAAGAGGAAACACAACTCTGCACCCTTGACAGAAAAGAATCAGATAATTGTTTCAAAGTTCTTCAGAGAAAGAGGTCCCATTATTTCTCAGGTAACCTATTTCCATGTCTTCTAAACTCTGAAAAAATTCTGGTGTTTAACCTAATCCCAATGTGTGAAAAAACAGAGCTTCACTCTGCCTTAAACCAAAAAACGAATCCATAAAGTTCTGAGCACAATAAGATTTCCCCCCAACTTTTTTTTCTTCTTCTTCTCCTTCCCCTCCTCCTCCTCCTCCTCCTCCTCCTTCTTCTTTGAGAGAGAGAGAGAGTGCAGGGGAAGGGAAGAGAGAGAATCTCAAGGAAGCTCCATAATGTCAGCACAGATCCCAACATGGGTCTTGATCTCACGAACTGTGAGATCATGACCTGAGCCGAAATCAAGAGTCTAATGGTCAACCGACTGAGTCACCCAGGTGCCCCTGCATCATTGTCTTTTTCTTGAGATTCTAGGGATGGTGACATAGTTTGTTCCTGACTGTGTTCCCCCCCCCACACACACACACACAAACAACTAACAACTCTTTAAGAATATGACACTACTGAGAGAATCCTAGAACACAGGGGTGAGGCCAAAGTAACCACTGCCTGCACCACAGAGACCAAGCCAGACTATTAGAAGGTAGGAGAAATGCCTACATACTGATCACCTTGCCCCTCCCCCCAGTCAGCACACCACCGGGCAGAGAGGTCTCCCCTTGGCCTTCAGTTCTTCTAGGGGGACAAAAGGAACCCCGGCGTGGGGACAACCTGTTTCCCTTACCTGCATTGTGGATCTCGTTCCAGAAGCCGCTACTCTGATCTCCCACCACTGGGGTTGCAGGGGAAGCTGTAGGACTCAGCCACTGGGAACCTGAGTGTGACAGGGAAAGGGAGAGGAGCTCACAACAACCAGCACAATGGCACACAATCACAATTGAGCCAATGGTTCTCTCTCTGTCTCTGTCTCTGTTTGTCTCTCTCTCTTTCACTGCAAGATGGTGGATGATCGTCTCCCATGCTCAGATGCTTGGTCTCGGGCTGTGGTGTTTGACACAAATCAGTGATTTTTCAGAACTTGGAAGGTGCCCACCACTGGCACTGGTGTATGTTTTGTCACTTCAGAACACCTATGGACAGTCCTTTGCTTTTCCATCCAAGAGTAAGCTTAGGAATGCGTTGCTTCGTTCTAGGTCAGTGGATAGGTTCCTCGTTAAAGTTCGCGAAAAGAAAAAGATTCCATTGAGCCAATGGACAGCAGTGATTCCGTTAGTGATGATGAAAGTCATCCTACACAATAACCCGCCTCTCTCTTGTCTCCCTCAGTCCAGCCACGAAGGTTTTCAAAGGTAAGTGCAAGTTAATTTGTTTATTTTTCTTTATATTTTGTATTTCCTTTATTATTTTGTGTTATATTACAGTATTGTAATCACTTTTAGATGAATATTCTTGGGTTGTGGAGTGAATCATCCAAGTTTCCATTATTTCTTATGGGGAAATTCACTTTGATATACAAGTGCTTTGGATTGGAAGCATGTTTCTGGACCGAATTATGCTCTTAAACCGAGTTTTTACTGTATATCCAATGGATTTTATTCAGTCATTAAAAAAAAATTCAACCATTTGCAATAACATGGATGGAACTTGAAGGGATTATGCTAAGTGAAATAAGTCAGACAGAGAAAGACAAATACTGTGTGTTCTCACTTACATGTGGAATCCAAAGAAATAAATAAGCAAACCAAAGAAAAAGAGATCAGACTGTATGTAGTTACCAAAGGTAAAGGGTGTGCGGAGGGAGAGTTGGAGGAAGGGGGTCAAAGGTAAAAGTTCAGGTAAATGATAAATAAGTAGTAGGGATGTACTAAGGATGTACAAAATCATACAACATGATGACTGCAGTTAACAGTGCTATGTGATTTATCAAAAAGTTGTTAAACAAGTAAATCCTAAGAGTTCTAATCACAAGAAGAAAATTTGTTCTCTTCTTTTCATTGCATCTATAGGAGACGGCATGTTAGCTGAATTTATTGTGTGATTCTTTCATAATATCTATAAAGAAAACAATTATCCTGTATGCCTTAAACTTATATATGAATATGTGTGTGTGTGTGTGTGTGTAGCTTTAAATAGATAGATAGATAGATAGATAGATATAGATATATAGTCATATGTCATTATTCTCAATAAAACTGAGGGGGGAGGACCCAAATTTCAATCATCTTGTTCTTAAACAAGCAAGTAGTATGAGAATGTCACTAGAATCGATAATTCTAGACTCACTTCAACTCTTCCTGGGTTATCTCTTGTGGGTTTCTTGAAGAGCATTGCATGAAATTATACAAATGTCTAAAAAGGCACTGAGGAATTTTTTTTCTCTTCCAAATTTTAAATTTTAGACAGATACTTGGAAGAAGAAATAAATCTTGGTATCTTTCATTTCCTGTCTCTGCCTATTTTTCTCTGAAAAAAAAAAAAAGGTGGTTTGACCACCATTCTTATTCTACAATTTATTTCTATTTATTGAAAATTGAGGCTTTTAACATCACCAGCCACACTGTCTGCTTCTGAAGAACCGTCGTGGCACCTCCCACATTACAGATGAAGTGAGCCGTGGTGGTGGAACATCTTTTTAAAAAATTCTTGCAATGATTTGAGCTTTTCCCACAAATTGGGTAATAAAGTTAAAAAAAAAACAAACCAAGATTCTAAGTGAGTTCATTTTAAAAATGACCCTGATTCAGTATCTAGCTTATGTTTTCTACCATTGAAATGGAATCATTCATCGTGTTCACAATTTTGAAATAATGAGGTTTCTGGACCAAAAACTATGTGTCCATTCCAGTACCCTTGTAGGCCCAATTTAACAAATGAAAATTGTGATCTCAGGCAAATGTAGAATCCAGCTACAGACCAGCCATAGCTATAAGGATATAGCTATATATGCCTCCTTGGTGATGTCCTTCATTATCTTTGTTCTTATTTTCAATTTGTGTACTTGGCCAGGAAGCAGTAGAAAAGATTGGGAGGGACATTCTAAGAAATTCAAATCTATATCACACAACTGCACAACAGACTTGGAATATAGCTTAGGAGTGGGCCTGAGCTGCCATCATAAAGTACCACAGACTCAATGGTTTCAACAACAGAAATTCATATTCTCACAATTCCAGGGGTGAGAAGTCCAAGAGCAAGGAAGTGGCCTCAATGGTCTCTTCCGAGGCCTCCCCTTTTCTTGCAGATGGCCATCTTCTCCCTGTATCTTCTTGTGCCCTTCCCTCTGTACATGTCTGTGTATCAAATCTCCTCTTCTTTTTTTTTTTTTTTTTTTTTTTAATTTTTTTTTTTCAACATTTATTTTTGGGACAGAGAGAGACAGAGCATGAACGGGGGAGGGGCAGAGAGAGAGGGAGACACAGAATCGGAAACAGGCTCCAGGCTCTGAGCCATCAGCCCAGAGCCCGACGCGGGGCTCGAACTCACAGACGGCAAGATCTTGACCTGGCTGAAGCCGGACGCTTAACCGACTGCGCCACCCAGGCGCCCCTCAAATCTCCTCTTCTTATAAGGACATCAGACACACTGGATTAGGACCCACCCAAATGATCTCATTTTTAACTTAGTTTTCTCTGTAAAGATCTTATTTCCAAATACTGTCACATTCTGGGGTGCTGGGGTTAGGGCTTCCACATATGAATTTGGGGCGCGTGCATAATTCAGTCCATAGAATATAGGAAGCATCAGCATTACAACATTTTTCAGAGGAATGATGAGGCTGCTCAATACTTCTCATACAGGTGAACATCACTGACCGATTAGTCTCTAAAAAGTAGACATGGGAAAAACGAATTGCATTTCCTCACGTGCATGGGTGGCGAGCAATTCTTGCTGAAAGGGGTTACTATTTCATTGGCAATATGGCGGACATATCACATAGGGAGTCCCGTAATGATATTCATCTGTTTCTTCCCTGAACTTTTCTTTGACTGAAATCCTTCTCTTTATATGTCTGGCAACAAGACGAATGGCAGATTTTCTGGGACTAGGTTGAATAACTTTGAGTTACTGCATGGAATAAACTACTTTTCTGGCAAGAAAAATGAAATGTGACGGAGTGACACTGGGTGTTCCAAAAGTCCTCCTCAATGCCTTATTCATGTTGCATATGAGCGCAACCTGGTACAACGACGAGGAAAAAAAGATGCCTGTTTCTCTGAGGAGCAAGAAAACAATGATGATTGGCCACACATGAATGAAAGGAAATTGAAATGCTAGAAATTAGAATCAATGGTGCTTTGACAAATACTAATTTTGAAGCCTATCTGTATGTATATCAACTCCTAATACTTTTGTAAAGTTATGTCTTCCTATATTGAAAAAAATTCTTCCCCAATTTATATTATAATGCGTTTGATCGGTTCCATGTGTTTTGAAAGAGCGGGAGACCTTTCCCAAATAAAACTTACACATCATAGTTGCATTTCCTCTTCTTTCCTGCCATCATATTGCTGCTCTTCATGATAAAACATTTCAGAAAACTTAAAGTTTTTTATAGAATGGACTATTTCCTTGTTATAATTAAAGTCTCTTTTAGAGAGATATGAATGTGACTTGCAGAGGGCAAAAGTGGCCAAAGGGTTACTTTACGTAGACAACAAAATGAAACGTAGATATCCCGTCTCAAGAAAAACGCAGAAGCACAGAATTTACTGTTTGAGCTGTATGTTTTTGGGTGGTCTCATTTCTCCATGCTAGACACGTGCAAGGCTATTTCCTTCCTCTTTCCTTTAAACCTTGAAATACTCGCCTGGTAAGAACCTACTTACTAAAGGTCCAAGAAGTGTCAAAAGCTTCTAAAAGTTTTGCATCTATAAGAGTAATAAAATGCATTTGTTCATTAAATATACATTTGGCTCTCGCTCTTCTGGGTATTGTGCTATATTAGTGCTTCTCAACCAGGGGCAGTGCTCTCACCCCCATACCAAGGGACATTTTGCCATGTCTGGAGACATTTTGGGCTGTCACACCGAGGAGGAGGGTTTTCTACCAGCACCTAACAGGTACACGTCAGAGATGTTGCCAAACATCCTACAATATATAGGACAGCCCTTCCAACAAAGAGTTATCTGGTCTAAACCTCCAATAGTGTCACAGGTGAACAACCTTGGAAATAAAAGGAAACTCATGATGAGTAGAAATTTATAAGTGCACATAAACTCACCCAGCTCAGTCCAGCCTAAATGGCCAATCAGAAGAACAATGAGTTACATAGTTATTATTTCAAGCCACTAAATGTGGGGGTGATTTGTTATGCAGAAATAGCTAACTGATACAAAGTAGTCATTTAAAATCACCCAGAGGACAGAGCCCAGAATGACCTTGGGAAGCTACAAGAGAGGACGGTGGAAGAAAAGAGTGCCGGAGGAAGGCAGTTTTAAGAGGTAGTGGAAAGACAGAGCAGGCAAAAGTGTCGGATCCATCAGACAGAGGAAAAGAAATCAAGGGAGAACAAGCTGGGGGGAGGTCAACAGAGGAGAGAAAGAGAAGGGAAAGGGAAAGGAAAGTTTCAAGAAAGGAGGGAAAAAATAATCCAATGCAAGAGGGAGGTCAGTAAGGAAGTGAAAGGGTCTACGGAGTACCTCCTTTAACGTTGTCACCTTAATGCAGAAACAAAGCTAGACTCTAGGACTTGGGCTTCAGCCTCATGGGCCTGAAGACTTGGTTGGCCTCCTGAGAGAAGATGTCGGTAGAGACTTGGGCCTCTAGTCAATCAGTACCCATGATACCAGAATGAAGGGCACCCCTTCTGCCAGCAGTTAGAGGGCAGTTCCTCTGGGACTGGGAGACATCGAAAGGAAGAAATGGTACTGGCATTCTATCAGGCACTATGGCTTATCTGTGGCGCCGAGCTTTGTGATATGATACTGTTAGATAGAGTCATCGACACTGGGACTTCCCAAACCAACATCCTCCAAAGAGAAGGCTGGGAAAAAAATGAATGAACAAGTCTACAACAGTGATGAGTGCTTTAGAAATGGAGCTCATCACACTGGTCAGATTGTGCCATCAATAGCAGAGTCACTTTAGGGGGCCCTCATTCCATACAGCAAGCATTTGGGGGAAGCCACAAGGGCCCCATGGAGACAAGAAGGGAACAACCAGGCAGAAGGGATCCAACCACGTATCACAAAGGGTCACCCGACTCAGCCGAAGAAAGCAGACCAATCCTTGGACAGCGAGGATGGTGAGTCAGTGAGTAGAACTAACATGGTCACCAAGAAACCTTCCTTGGAACATGAAAGAACAAGGTCTTTGGGGAAACTTGGCATTAGTGTCATTCTCCAGGTGAAGGCTCAGAACCTTGCTGACACTGCGTCTGTGCCCCTAACTGCCCTACTTCAGGTTTGAGTGGATGAGGGAGCACGGCTGACCATTAGATTTTGTTCATATTTTTCAAAGATGACGTGTCTTCGCCACTGGATGAAATCCTTGCTCTGAGAACAACTGATATCCCATAAGACCAAGAATTAAGGGCCGGGAGATTCAACTTCACGTTGATGGAAATTGATTGCAAAGTGGTCAAAGTTACAAAGCTGATCTGTAGGAAAAGCACACAAATACTCATTTTCCCTGAATTCCTAGCCTAGAAATTTTTTGACCGCACTATGCTCCATTTAGATTAAATAGAAAATATTAATCGACACTCATGGGTGAGGAAATTAAGAGACAAAACAAATGCCATGATTCCCTAAACCTTCAAAAATCTGGGGGCTGAAAGCTGAATTCAGATCATAAGTGTTGAAGCCCTTGGGCTTACGAGTGCTTTAGCTTTTTAGGTTATTCTTATACCAATTTTTGCTATTGCCGTTTCTTCCCTCAAAAACTTACCCCTCCCCAGAGTTATCTCCTTTTTTTTTTAAGACGACCCTTGCTCTATATCTACTTCCTGCAGCAACAGCTCCACTGAGAAAAAAATAATTTAGATACTACAAATCTAATTTGGTAATGTGAAATAGATCCCATGAGCTGTAGGCTGGCTGTTCATGAACTGCACTGAGATTTAAATATTTAAATGTAAATAGTTAATACCCTGAAGGAGCAACAGAAGGCAATTCATGAGGAAGAAACCAAATACAATCGACTTAAAACTACAGACTTCTAAAGACGCAGAAGCATGCAGATTTAAAAAACGGAAGGGGAAACATGGACAGAGGACAGGAAAAACTAGTCCACACGCACAAAAATTGGACAGGGGTCCAACTGACACATAACTGAGGTTCGACCCAGTCTATAACTGAAATAATGCAAATGAAATTGCAGTTTGTTGGGGCACCTGGGTGGCTCAGTCAGTTGAGTGTCTGACTCTTGATTTTGGCTCAGGCCATGATGTTATAGTCATGAGATCGAGCCCCACGTCGTCTCTGCACTGGGTGTGGAGCCTGCTTAAGATTCTCTCCCTCCCTCTCCCTCTGTCCCTCTCCCTCACTCCTGCTCATGCTCTCTCTCAAAAAAAAGCTGTAGTTTGTTTTTTGCCATCAGATCGCCAAAGGTCGAGACGTTTGATAAACCCAGAGATGACAAGCAAGTTTGAAAGTAGACGTTCTCCTACACTAACAGGACTGTGACTTGGTGCCGTGGATTGGCACACACCCCTTAGCTGTCGGAGTGTAAACCACACATATCCTGTCGTACGACCTTTCCTCTTACAGCCATGTATCCAACAGGCACGCGTGCACAAATGTGCTTCAAGTTTACTCATCCAGATCGTTCGTGATTGCAGGAAACCAAGCACAAGCTAAATATCCCCGAGGAGCCAACCGGACATTGGTTTCTGGTGGGAAGAAAACTATACAGTCAGGTTTTAAAACCTAAATAAACGTATAGGTGCTCTTACCGGTGAAACTTCAAAACAGAGTTGCTGCAAAAAAAAGGGAAAATGTTAATGCACGCACACCTGTGCATGGAGAGACACCTGTATACATTGAATATTTTTACACTAACACTAGGAAACTACTGAAAGTGGCTGTCCCTGGGTAGAAGATATAAAACAGGGAAGGTTGGGAACAGAGGCTGATTTCTAACTTTCACAGGTACTGTTCTGTTCTGTTTAAGTGACTTCTTGTGGGCATGCATACATTGCCTTCCTAATAACCAACTATTTAATGAAGAGAAGCCATACTGATTCAGAAATGTAAACTAAAAATGGCATTTGATTCCAACTGGTAGTATCTAAAAGCCCCCCAGACCCTCCTAAACATCACTCTGATCAACTTACTCTTGTGCCCGGGGCAGTCTAGGGGTCTAAGGTGACCAAATGCCCCCTCCCCCGTATGCTGGAACCAAGGAGTTTCCAGGGTACTGGGCTTCCCATGCTAGAAAAGGACAGTCTGGAGGCATGAAGTCCACCCCACTGGGCCCAGTGAGATGCAGGGATGTAGGTGAGTTTCCTTTGGTGAGCTCTGGGGCCACATCCGAGTTGGAGGGAAGGAGTTGGTGAGCCCCTTGGCTCATTCTTAAGCCACGTTCTTCCCAAATCGACTCTGTTAGAAACACGTATAGCATTTTGATCTGTATCAGAACTCAGGCCTAGAAGGGGCGCCTGGGTGCCTCAGTCACTTAAGTGTCTGATGCTTCATTTCGGCTCAGGTCATGACCTCACTGTTCATGGATGCGAGCCCCTCTGTGCTGATGGCACACAGCCTGCTTGGGATTCTCTCTCTTTCTCTCTCTCTCTCTCTCTCTCTCTGCCCCTCCTCCATTCATGCTTGCTCTCTCTCTCTCTCTCCCTACCTGTCTATTAAATAAATACCAAAAAAACCCACCCGAACTTGGGCCCCGAGGATGAATGTTTATCTTTACGTTTTCCCTGAACCACCCCCCACCCCACTGCCAGCCAAATAATTCTGGGCCTTTCTGCTACAAACCTGCACCTTTTTCCACATTAACAGTTCGAATGTGGTTACCCCAGCCTGACAGGATGCCAAGATGACCCAGGGCCAGAGGGGATAAGGAAGCTGAGCTGTGCTCACACTGGACAACAGGAGAATTGGTGTGGCGTTCAAGACAAGCAACCTAAAACCCTGGAGCCCAGGTCAGGCTCCACTGGGCCAAGTCATGCCCAAGAAGGAACCATCAGGTAGATCTATGGGGGTGCTAAGAAACTCGTAGAGTCACAGATGGCTGGTTCACGGTTCCAAGGGCCATGGTTCTCATTGGCTTTGTTATATTCTGAGCAAAAGCCCAAGCACTGGTGGGGACCAAGCCAGTGACCCTTAGATGTGACGGCCATGTTCCATGCAACCAGGCAAGGCTTCAGGGAGAACCCCTTTTCTCATCAGAGACACGCCTTTGGAAGCAAAGTATTAGTTGAGTCATACAGCCGTGCATATCCAGGGCATCTGAGGTCAGAACAGGGCAGCAGGGAGAAGGCAGGTGGGAAAGCAGAGCTTGGGGCCATGTGGGTGCTCTGGACTCACCATGCACCCAGAGGAGAATGGGAAGGCCAGTCCCAAGCCCTGGCTGTGGTGGGGAGGGGGCTGCAGTCTTGGCAAGACCTGGCTAAAGGACAGCTGGCCCTTCCATTAGTGGCATATTTTGAGATATTAAACAATGTTGTGTTTCTTGCCTGTGGGTATTTTCTTCACTCGGTTCCCCTCCTTGCCAAGGGTCTCCCCAGGCAAGCAGGTATTTATGAATCACTCTGCCTCAGGGGTGGGACGTGTGAGAGCGAAGGGCAGAATGACCCTAAGGCCGTAAAAGTTTCCTACCCTTAACAGGAATAGCTGCTCCAAAGCCATGAGAAGAATCCAGAGACAAAATATCCAAGACCTCGAGAGGAGAATGATTTCCTCAAGACTAGGGAAGGATTCCCTCCGGCTGGTGGTGGAGTTGGGAGCAGGAGTGAGGACACAGGAGCACAAGGAGAACAGAGGGACTTCCCCCCATCCAAGTGCACCCCAAATCCCAAGCTGAGCTTCCAGACACTGAGAAGAAACCATGATGGGGCATGTCTGGTCCCTCCATGCAGGATCCTAGACAGCCTCAAACATTCCCGTGCCCCAGGCAGGCTAAGGAGACCAGAGAGCCTGCTCACCTGGAGGAACCACGTAGGCCTAAGCGGTGCCGCACAGCCCCCGTGGAGCTCTTGGCCCAGCCCCCCTCCCCCTGAGCTTTTGCACTGTATAACGTTCTGGAACCAGGGCTGACTGTGGAGGGAAGCAATTGCAAACCGACTCAGATTAGCAGCAAAGACCCTGTCTAGACCCCATGGAACTTGCCGGTGCAAACCTATTTGCTCCCAGCCAAACACCGCAGGACGCCGCTGTCTGCCTGGGGCTGCCGGATGAGCTCCCTTGTGGCGTCTCCCTCTGAAACCCTATTTCTGGTGTCTGCTGACAATGAGGGACACAAAAGACTCAACCATAAATATTCCGTCTTTGCGGTGTGGGCCTCTGCTAGGGCGTATTATCATTTGAAGGCAGCCCAGAAGACGGAAATAAACTTCAAAGTCCAAAGGGGAAGAAAGAAGGACCCACGGGGGGACTCTTCAAATGAAAATAACTGGCCGACAGGCGCTCCGAGGCTCGAGGGCCACGTGGCTTCAAAGAGCGAGCAGACAGTATGGACAGCAGGTGCCGCACGGCTAGACGGGCCCTTTCCTCTGGTTCTCGGGTGAGAATCCTTAACATCCCGTGCCATGTGGCAGGTTCTATTTTGCTCCCTTGATTTTCTTCTCTCCGACGTCGTCTTCCTCAGCAAAAATGTAGACAGCGATGTCTTCAAAAGCGATGCACCATACGAAGTAATGTGTACGTGGAGGGGAAATGCCCTCATAAAGTGGCGTATGCTCCCTTTCTGTACCGTTGAACTTCTTTTTTCCAGTCTAGCTTCTGAGTACGTTGATGACATGCTTTGCCAGGGTCTGTGACATGCGGTCTACATGGTGGCTCTATCCCCCTACACAGACAACTGGTCTTTTTTTCTTAGAGCCGTGACGGCTGCCTCTGTGCAGGCCTCATCGTTCCCCCCACCAACCACTTGTTTACTTCCTCGGCACACATTTGTTCGCGGCCTAACGTGTGCTAAGCGTGATTCCAGCAATGTTGGCCTCCTGCCCACAGCCTTGTGAGTAAGGCTGGGTCCTCCCGCCCCAGTCAAGCCCTTGGCTAACACCTTAACCCACACCAATAAGAAATCCCGAGCCAGAACCGCCCACCCAGGCTGCTCCCCAATTTCTCGATCCATAGACACTGGTGATAAATGTGTGTTGTTTTGAGCCACACGACTTGGGGAATCCTTTGCGATGCAGTGACGGATACCGAATTCACTTTGCCTGAAAGGGTGCCATCTACAACCTGTAAATGGTCCCCACCACTTGGAGCAGGGGAGCTGGCATGGCCAGCAGATGAGTTTTGGCTACAGAGTCCTTGCAGGTATTTCGAACTGATGTTCCAAAATTGGGAGATGTCACATGAACATCAGAACATCTGGCCACACTAGTTTCACGTGTCTGTAGAGGACCATGAGCTGGGCCAGTGGCTTGGCTGCCCCCTTTACAAAACAGGCACCTTCTGGGGAGCCTGGGTGGCCCAGTTGGCTCAATGTTTGACTTTGGCTCAGGTCACGATCTCACGGTTCGTGAGTTCGAGCCCTGCGTTGGGCTCTCCACTTTCAGTGCAGACCCTGCTTCAGATCTTCTGTCTCCCTCTCTCTCTGCCCCTACCCTGCTTGTGTGTGCACTCTCTCTCCCTCTCTCGAACATAAATACGGTACTCCCCAACGTATCAGGTTTCCTCCTCAACAGTAACAAGGGCATGCGATAGTTGCCATTTTTATCCTTGCCTGCACCCTTATTTGGTTATAACAGAGATACATTCTTGTGTATTCATGTCCCTACCAAGAGTGGGGGGGAAATAGACCAAAAGGGCTCTATTAAAAAAGAAATCGGGAAAACATCTTTCTTTATAAAAAAACAACATTCTCATGTGTTTGATATGTGTACAAAGTGTATAAGAAACATAGGCAGGTCTCGGTTCACTCATTTGTCTCACCTGCCTGGCCCCTTTAGACATGTGTGCTTATGATTCCAGATCTATAGGGCAGTGGTGGTTCATTGGCACAGTCCGGCTTTTCTGGAATCCAGCCCCAGACCATTAATTTCTCATGCTCACCCCTCCTTGACTCATCCCACTCAACCCACCAGGATGGTTTCATGTGTCAACTTGGCTGGGCTTCGGTGTCCAATTGTTCAGTCAAACACTAATCTAGATGTTGCCGCGAAGGCATTTTTTAGATTTTAGACTAACGTTTAAATTGGTGGGCTTTGGGGGCGCCCGGGTGACCCAGTCAGTTAAGCATCTGACTTCGACTCAGGTCATGATCTCACAGTTTGTGGGTTCAAGCCTTCCATCAGGCTCTATGCGACAGCTCAGAGCCTGGAGGCTGCTTCACATTCCGCGTCTCCCTCTCTCTGCCCCTCCCTCACTCGCACTCTGTCTCTCTCTCTCAAAAATAAATAAACTTTAAAAATTGTAAATTGGTGGGCTTTGAGTAATACAGATTGTTCTCCATAATGTGGATGGGCCTCATCCAATCAGTTGCAGGCCTAAAAAAGCAAAGGTTGAGGCTTTCTGAATAAGAAGGAATTTAGTCTTGTGACCCCAACCTGGAAACCTTGCCTGAGTTTCCAGCCCACCTGGGCAGTCATGTAGAATTCAGATGCAACACTATAACCTCAGCCCATATCAGCATTTCCTGCCTGCTGGCTTGTCCAATCAATTCATTTTCCAACCCCTACATTGTGTGAATCAATTCTTTCTCTGTCTCTTTCAATCTCTCTGTCTCTCTCTATATATATATTCTACTTCAACACTATTTCACACTACTATCAACTGCATTTTGTCCTGCCAAGTTCATATGCTAAAATCTCATGCCCCATTCTGATGGTATTTGGAGATGGACCCTCTGTGAGGTAACTGGGGTCAGGTTATGTCATGAAGATGGGGCCTTCATGATGGGATCAGTGTCCTTATTAAAAGAGGAAGAGAGAGAGTGTGGAGATCTCTCTCTCCCCATAGGAGCACAGAAGAAAGGCCACGTGAGGGCATAGTGAGAGGGTGGCCATCTGAAACCCAAGGACAGGGGCCTCACCGGACACTGATCCTGCTGGCACCTTGATCTTGGACTTCCAGTCTGCAGGACTGTGAAAACACATATTTCCGTTGTGTAAGCCACCCAGGTTGTGGCATTTGGTCACGGTAGTCCAAGCCAACTAACATACCCACTGGCCACGTTCCTTACACTTTCGATTCTGTCTTCTGTGTCCTTGGCCATGCCCTGAGTCCTTGGTCATGCCATTCCCTTACACCCGGGACCTCTTGTCCCATCTCACCCTCAACAATGCCAGCGCTTCCTCTAGGACTCGGCCGAGGCATCGCCTCGTCCGGGAGGCTTCTCATGACCATGCAGACTGGGGTAGGTGGTCTTCCCCGACGATGCTTGCTCCGCAGCCCCTCTCGATCCACGTGTTAAACTGCAGTATAATGGCCTCCTTTTCTGTGGCCCACCAGAGCAGGACTCTCTCTTATTCTGTCCAGCGAATGAATGAATAAGCAGATGAATTCGAACATGTTATTACTGAGGAGGACAAACAGACAGAATAATTTTAGACCAAGTGGTTTTATGGAATTATCATGTAAATCACTGCAGAATAGAATAAATGCTTTGCAATTTAGGGGGAAACAGAAGGATTTTCTGGGCTTCTGGCAAAGCTTTTTCCTAACTCAATCATTTCATGCACGGCTTTTGCGAGCCCATCTTCTGCTGGTCATAATTATGCGTCTCCCACCGCCCCCCCCCCCCCACTGTTTTGAATTACTTTGTGCTAACACCAAAATTGTTCCACAGAGAGTCGGATTTATTTGCTGAAATGTGATGAGAAGTGGGATAAGAGACATACTTCACATGCGGCGTCCGTTGCTGGCACAGCTGTATTTCTGAGAAATATATTTCAGTCCTTTTGCTCCATTTCTCTTGGAGTTTAATAACTGAAGTACAAAGCTCATGAAAGCTGGGAATGTGCTGGAAGGTCAGTGAGGAAAAATGTGCGTGGTACAGTTAGGAGAGACAAGGGAGTTAAAATAACGGGGTAAATTGATCACTTAGGATCTTTCTGGCCAATGGTTTATGGCTAAATGTCGGTTTCGGCTGAAGACCAGGCACTGGCTTGTATCCACCGAAGGGTGGAACAGCTAACACATTCAGGATCTGAATTCCTTTTGTGCCTCTATGGGCAATATAATTACTTGTTTAAAAATTGTTTCATTTAAGACCAGTAGAGGGATGTCTGCACGCCCACATATCAAAGCAACGGTGGTGGCTGCTTCTGCTCCTTGAACGACGGGCCGCCACATTCAGTTTTCTCACCGAGCACAGAGCCTTTTATGTAGCACATGCCTAATGCCTCTGACAATGTCTTCCTCGTGCGCACAAATAGCTCTGTGTCAAAATCGACATTCACGGAGGCGCCAGAAACGCAAACAGGTCCCTGGTGGTGGATGGGCTGATTTCCCTCCCGGAGGAGCAGTACGCTGCAATCTTTACTTGGTATCGCGTCTATAAATGGGATGTAAATAGTAGCTCCGCGGTTTCCAAGGAATCTACTGTTATCCACACCAGCGTTCACGACAGCAAACACGACATCACGACTGAACTTTGTAATCCGCACTTTCAGGAGAAGGAGGCCTGGTTTAGTTTAACAGATGCCCCTGATGCCTGCCTAATCCTCTGATGCTGGGATGCGGCACAGAACACGGGTTTCACAAGCAGACAGCGCTCCAGCCCTGTCCGGGTTTGGCCTCACCAGATGTGTGACCTTGGGCACGATGGTCTGCTTCTCTGAACCCCGGGACCCTGCTCTGTCAAAAGGAGCAGATAAAAAAATGCCCTCGGAGGAAGAGTATGCGATGAGTTCAAGCATTTAGAATAGGAATTGGCACATAAGACACGATCACAAATGGTAGAAAGTGTTTGTAACTGACTACAATTGACACCACGGCCCCTGATTCAGGATTCTGGCTAAGACTTCCAACAAACAAGGAGAAGTCCCCTCCTGTTCCAGAATAAAGTTCGAAACAATGCCTTCAGGTTTTATTAAGACTGAAAAGCCAGGGGCCCCTGGGTGGCTCAGTCAGTGAAGCGCCCGACTTAGGCACAGGTCATGATCTCACGGTCCGTGGGTTCGAGCCCCGCGTCGGGATCTGTGCCGACAGCTCAGAGCCTGGAGCCCGCTTTGGATTCTGTGTCTCCCTCTCTCTCTGCCCCTCCCCCACTCACACTCTGTCTCTATCTCTCAAAAATAAATAAACATTAACAAATTAAAAAAAATAAAAACTGAAAATCCAACCTAACGACCAAATTGTGTATCTAGCACAATCTATGCAATGTGTGTGCAAATCCAACTTATATATCTCTATATATGTATATAATGCAATATCACATAATTATTATAACATAGAATATAATGTACATGTATAGTATAAAATATTTATATACACAGATGCAGGTGCATGAAGAAATGAGTTTATTGAAGGGAATGGGCTAAAACAAGACTTGCCAACCAGGGGCAGATTACTGTAGATTCTCCATCACAAGAAGGAAGTAGGGTGCTTGGCCACCCTCTCCAACTAAGGAAAAGGAGGCTTCAGCGGAGATAACAGAAAAAACTACACACACTTCAAGGGCGGGAGATTGGCGTCCTCCAGCCAACGCACCACATGCTGAGCAAAAATGAAGGGGAGTCCTGGGAGAGCTAAATGTGTGTTTCTTGGGGTCTGAGGGTGTTGCCTGCTTCTCTCTTGAGACCTCTGAAAATGAGAGCTGACTGGAGCAGTGCACTTTTGGAGTGAGGGAGAAGCGACCCACTTGGGATCCCTGTGTGGGACCCCCTCGAGCCCCAAGCATGTAGAGAAGATGGCGAAGTCAAGCAGTTTGGAAGCACCCACCTGGTAGGGCAGCGTATGGGGGTGAGGGGTCCCGTCACCAGGAGGCGGTAGGTATGCCATCAGAACGAAAGCAATGAGATGATTGCAAACTCCTCTAGAGTCCAGAGACACGTTTGCAGAGATCTCTGTGGGGCTGCCAGACCACCACGGAGGCACCTCCCAAGGGAGCGCCAGCTTTGGGAGACACGATGACGCAGACAGGACAGGTGGATCACAACGGTGCCCAGGATGGAAGACGTGGGCTGTTGCCTCCAGTTTGCCCCTCCCCTGTCCTGGGGTCGCGAGGAGAGGCAACCAGCCCTGGGGCTGGGAGCAGCTTTGCACCAGATGGGAGACTGAAGCTTTCAGCCTCACCAGACTTTTATTACCTTGCAGGAAACCTTCTCCCCCACATGAGCTGAGGCATTGAGAAATCTGAATGGACCTGCCTGAGATGTCTTCAATGGGTAGGGAAGCGAAGCCCCACAGTGCGATGTTAAAAATAGAAGTAGGAGAAAAATAAAGCCATTTTCTGCTTCTATACTTTGAGTTCAGAGGCCACAATAAACGGGCCTCCAAATATGCATTATTATCATGGCAGCTCCCAAGTAGGGACAGGCACACCCAATGTCAAAGCTCAGAGACTTCTTTTATTGCCAACAGCCAAGGCGTGGTGGGGGGTGGGGGTGAGGGTTCTCTCTGGTACTTCTGTACCACCTATTTGTAACTATCACGTTAAGTTAGACACAACCTAACTTAGGATGCCTGATTGTTACTAGATGGATTAGATATATATGTTATTTAGATATATACTATCTAAAAATATTAGAGTGAAACAAAACTCCAGGGACTGCAATCAAATTAAGTCAAATCCTGATTTCTACCCAGTCTATGTTTTATAGCTTTTGCTTACACTTCCTTCCAAAACTCTTTTCCTCTTAATCACCGGAATGTGGGTTCCCTGATTTCTGCCCTCGAAATTTCCCCACACAAACCTCTTTCTTTTAGGGGCACAGAACTTCTTCATCAGTTGAGATTGTACTCCTCTTTATTCCACAGTCTCCGAGCATACTCAAGTCTTTCTATGACAGCTTCTGATGTGAGTTCTACCTCTAGATTTGCCTAGACAGCAAGCTTGTTAAAACACAACCTTCAGGGTTGGGCGAACAATGGCGGTCTTCTTGGGAACCTTGGCCTCCCTCCCGAAATAACCATGAAATCAATCAGGAAAACAAATGAAACTCAAAGGGACTCATGCCTTCAGCACTACCAGGAGAGAGAGAAAACAGCAAGCTTTGGGTTACCTCGGGGTAGAGGGAAAACGCACCAGATTCCCACACAGCTCCCATGCTTACTCCCTGCTACTAAGAGCCTCTGAATGCAGAAGAGCAGAGAGGGGAGGCTGGAAGGATTAGTAAAAAGAGCAGAGAGAACAGAGGGCTTAGGAGAACTACAGACAAAACCGCCCCCCAGAAGGAGGAAGAGAAACCATCAACACAAAATGACGGAACACCGGTCAGGAGCTGGAGATTCCTAGCCCTGCTGTGCAAAAGACACTTGCAAGTGGGTGGGACCAGAGATGGTGTCCTGGAAGAAGCCTTACTTGTGGGGGAGACACTGATATGTAGAAAAAACATGGTACCCCTTGGAGATGAGGCAGCGAAAGGAAAGAAGCCAATGAGTCTCCCGCAAAATAACTGAACAAACGGAACAACATCTCTTACTCATCGGTGAGAAGCCTCGATGTTATCCAGATGTCAGTTCTCCCCGAGTTAGTTTATAAATGTAATGCAATTCCAATAAAAATTCTAAGGAGCTTTTTGATGGAGCTGGGCAAGTTAGAAAAATAAACACACAAGAATAGCCAGGAAAACACTGAGAAGGAAGAACTCAGTGGGTGGGGCAGGGAGGGAGGAGGAATAATTCCGACCACAGAGTAAAACATAATACAAATCCTATACAATTGAAACAGTGTGGTACTGGCACATGAACAGACAGAAGAGTGGAGCAGAATACAAAGCAAAGAAAAAGATGCAAAACAGGCATCTCAAATCACTGACACAACCATAATCTCTTCGATAAATGATGTTGGGACAACTGGTTAGTCATTTGGAAGAAGATAAAATTAGATCCATTCCTCAAACCATACATACAAATAAACTCCAAATAGATCAGGGATCTAAATGTGTACACACCTCTGTGTGTATGTGTGTGTGTGTGTGTGTGTGTGTGTGTGTATAAAACATATATATGTATTAGAAGCAAACAGGGGTAAATTCTCCCATAATGTGGGTATAGTAGAAAGGCTTGCTAATTATGACTTGAAATTAAATGCAACCAAAGATTGACACATTTAACTACACAAAAATAAAATAAAATAAAAATTTGGGATGGCATAAATACAACATAAGCAAAGTCAAAAAATGACAAATGGAAAGAAAATATTTACAACGTACATAGAAGATAAAGGATTCGTGTAACTAGTTTATGAAAAACCATGTGAAGGTGTAAAGTCCTCTATAGATTCAATGCAATCTCTATCAAAATCCTAATGGGAATTGCTACAGAAATAGAAAAAACAATCCTAAAATTTACACGAAACAACAAAAGACCTTGAGTAGCCAAATCAGTTTCGAGGAAAAAGAACAAAGCTGGAGGTATCACACTTCCTGATTTCAAAATACATTACAAGTCAACTCAAATGGATTCGGTTTAAACAAAAGACCTGAATTTATCAATTTTCTAGAAGAAAACACAAGGAAAATTTTTTTTGACATTGGCCTTGGCAATGATTTTTTGGATATGACACCAAGGCGCCAACCACAAAAGCAAAAATAAACAAGTGGGACTACATAAGAAGTTTTTGTCCAGCAAAGGAAATAATCGACAAATGGAAAGGTAACCTACAGAATGGGAGAAAATGTTTGTAAAGCGTATATCTAATAAAGCTTTAATATGCAAAATATATAAGGAACCCTACAACTCGATAGCAAAAAAAACCAAGTAACTAAATTTTACAATCGGAAAAGAAACTAAGTAGACATTTCTCCAAAGGAGACATACCAATGGCCAACACATATGTGCTCAACGTCACTAATAGGGAAATGCGAATCAAAACCACAAGGAGATATTACCTCACGCTTGTCAGAATGGCTAGTATGACAGAGACAAGGGGTCTAAGAAGTGTTGGCGGGGATGTGGAGGAAAGAGAATATACACTGTTGGTGGGGATGTAAATTCATGCAGTCGTTACGGGAAGTAGTATGGAGAGTCCTCAAAAAATGAAAACTAGAGCCACAGTATGATCTTGCAATCCCACTTCTAGCTATATATCCAGAGGAATTGACATCATAATCTTAAGGAGGTAGCTGCTCCCCTATGCTCATGGCAGCGTTGTCCACAATAGTCAAGACATGAAGGCAACCTAAATGTCTTCAGTGGAAGAATGAGTTAAAAATGTATTATGGACGGGGCGCCCGGGGGGCTCAGTCAGTTAAGCATCCAACTTGCTCAGGTCATGGTCTCATGGTTCCTGAGTTTGAGCCCCGCGTAGGGCGTTCTGCTGTCAGCACAGAGTCTGCTTCGGATCTTCTGTCCCCCTCTCTCTCTGCTCCTCCCCACCTGGCACACACTTGCTATCTCTCAAAAATAAATAAAAGGTTCAAAATAAATTAATACAATGTATTATGGACATATCATGGAATATTACTCAGGGTGTAAAAAGAAGAAAACCCTGTCATTTGTGACAACATCAATAAATGTGGAAGACATTATGCTAAGAGGGCCGGACACAAGAGGGCAGTAGGTTTATTACAGAAGTATAAAAAAAAGCAATTCTGAAGTAGTTTAGATACATTATAAGACTGAGCAACTTAGGGGCGCCTGGGTCGCTCAGTCGGTTAAGTGTCCCACTTCAGCTCCGGTCATGATCTCAAGGTTCATGAGTTCGAGCCCCGTGTCGGGCTCTGTGCGGACGGCTCAGAGCCTGGAGCCTGCTTCGGATTCTGTGTGTGTGTGTGTCTCTCTCTCTGCCCTTCCTCCACTCACACTCTGTCTCTCTCTTAAAAGTAAACAGACATTAAAAAAGGAAAAAAAATTTAAAAAGACAGAGCAAGTTAGTAAATATGTTACTATTTTGGGGAGCCAGAATCCTCATTATGGAAGAAGTGACAGGTATATGAAGGAAATGGAGAAGGCAAGAAAGAACCTTATGGGGATGGATTGGAATTGGCAGTATTAGACTGGACTGGGAACTCACATTTCAAAACCGCGTGTGTGTATGCGTATATACGTGCTTATAGGTGCTTCAATATATGTATACGTATGTGTGTGGGTGGGTACATTTATCAAAGAGCACATCGAGGGCCCAGAGGTTGGTCTCTAATACCATTTCCCACTAAAAGCAACCAGGACACCTTGGAGAAATGGCTAATTTCAGGTCTGTGGCAGGGTAGGTACAAGATAAGCCCAGAGCATTCTGTTTGTCCAGAAACTAAGGAAGTTAAAAAAAAAAAAAAAAAGATGGGACCTGTAACAAGGACAGAGGAGCCAATTGAAAGAGCTCCCACTGGCCTAATATGGAGTGTCTGAGCACTAAAATGATTAAGTACGGTAATGAATTATAAACCATTAAGAGGCCAGAAAATCATAGCATAATACATACATGAATAAATAAGTGAATGAATAAATGAATGAATACGGGAGAACAGAGGTCTCTTGCCGATGTTAGGGTGCTATGGGCTGCCAGTAAAGGGCATGCTGGGCCAGGGAAATCTGCAACCAACATGGTAAATATCTGATTGGACAACAGTCACCGATGGCTGTCTAATCATCAATGGTACTTACTCTAGCAGAAATTTTGTTGAGGAACAAGATAGTTTGGATAAAGTGTCTCCCCACGGACTGGTTATTTGTTGCAAGGGAGAAAGTATTAGTTTTACAGTGGAAAAATTAGGCAACACCTTGAGCAGGTGACCAACGTTGACATCACCTGTGTGGAACAGACGGGCATACCATGTGCTTTGAGGTGTGATGTCTTAGCAGGACATTTTACCTGCTAAGAAGGTGGCTGAGAAGGCACCTCAGCCTAAGCCAAGGACACATCAGGCAAGCATAAAATACAGAACATTCTGTTTAAAAAGTGAAGGGGAGGCCTGTATTCTTAAAAAAATTCAATACCAAAGAAGGCGAAGAACTGTGGGACTGTTCCAGAATGCAGAAGGCTAAAGAGCCATGACAACTAAATGCAACACCTGATCCTGAATTGGACCCTGTGCTGGAAAGGGAAAATGTTATCGAGGACGTTGGTATTAGGTCAACCAACAAAATTGGGATACAGGCATTAGATCAGTTAAAAGTATGACATCATTGTAAATCAATACTATAGAATCAATAACGTCCTGTGGTTATATAAAAAAAATTCCCTATTCTTAGGAAATACACACTGAAGTATTTAGTAGCAAAGGACCACTATATATATATATATATATATATATATATATATATATATATACACACATTCTTCAAATGGCTCAGAAAAAAATTATGTGTGTGTATGTGTATATATATGGTGAAAGATAGTGTAAATGGATAAAAAACAGGTGAACCTGGGTAAAGAGTATGATTTTTGTTTTTGTAGCCTTTGTGAATGTGAAATTATTTGCAAAGAACGTCATGGAAATGATGCCATTCACTCTTCACTACCTCGGATTCCTCACCTCGGATCCACCCTGCAATTCACTGTCACTGACCCTTCGTCTTCACTGAAATCAATTCTGGTGAAAGGTCCCTGTGCATCCCTGAACAGAAAATCCAGCGGGAGTTCTTCAAATCTTTGTCTTGCTTGGGTGTCTGTAGAATTTGCCTCTTCTGGTCCCTTGGTTCTTAAAAATCAATACCTCCTTAACCTCCAACCACTGTTCCTTCTCATCTTTATGACCACCTGCTTTAGCCTTCCTTTCTTTCCTTTTCCTCCTCTGCTCCTCCCGAGAATGTGTTTCCCAAGATTCTTTACCTGAGTCTCTCTCTCCTCAACATGTTCTCCCTGGGAATATTCTTCTATGTTCATGGCTCCAAATACTGCAAACTGGACAAACGGTTAAATGGCTGATCGTTAAACACCGGTGAACCTGAGTGTATCACTTAGCTCTTGCTGAAGAAAAAATAACTACACAATCTCCGTAGCGTTCAACTTAAAGCCTTTCCGCTCATAGGTCTGTGTGTTGGCAGAGTTTGGGCTCATCTCCATGGAGATTTACCCGACTTGGCCCTAAGCTGTGGGTTAGGTCTAGGTCAGCTCTGTGTGCGACTCATCCTCCGTGGAACAGCGAGGTAGCTGGACACATTCCTACAGCAAAGGCAGAAGACAAGAGAGCAAATGGAATTGTGTCATGTCTCCAGAGGCCCGGGCCCCAAACTGGCTCATTGGCATGTCTACTCACATCCCATTTGCCAAAGAAAATCACCTGGTCAAACTCCGAGTCCAGGGGCAGAGAAGGATGCTCTGTGTCCAGTGGGGAGAACTGCAAAGGCTCCAGGGAAGGAGTGGCTACAGGGAAGGGGTGACCCTGGAACCCCCTGGAGTTAAAATGTATGAACTCACTTGGAAAGTGTTTCAAACGGCTCTTGCCCCGGGTACATCACCCCTGAAATGATGCGGGCATGCTGGGCAGGAGCTGCTGGGGACCAGGGTTCCTCACGGTAGGGGGTGGGGGGAACCGGTGAGCACAGGTGTCAGGAAGGGAACAGAGAGACGTTCCACCTGGAGGAGACATTAAGGGAGGCTTTTAAAAGAGGCTTTCCTGCTTCGGGACCAACAGCCAGAACCTCTGCATCTCTAAGGTTTTCAGATTTCTTCCCTCATCCAAATATTTCTGGGGAGCTTCCTGAGTGTCACATTACACATGGGGGGCTGTTGTGCCCACCTCTCCCGATGCTCTCGTTCCATGTTCCCTTGGGCAGGGGCAGTTACTGCTGTGATGCCCTGGGACCTGTGGTTGCTCAGCTGGGACCTCCGCGCACCCCTCCTGCCTGCCATAGTTGGTACGTGGGAACCAGGGGTATGTGAGGTTTTTCTTACCAATGAATCATCTGCTTATTTATATAACGAATTAAGCCTTTTTTTTTTTTTTTTTTTTTTTTTTTTTTTGGCAGGAATTCTCTGACAGGCTAGGAGCAGAGTCTATGCCAGCAAAGAGCAAAGGAGCTTTTCATAACGTGACTCTTTGGAGGTTCTCGTGGAAACAGCATGTCTGACACCAGGGCTGCATACGTTTTTAAATGCATTTGTTTTTTGAAATGGTACAGAGGCAAACTGTAGATGAAATTGTACACAAAAGTGGGTTCCAAAACCAGAAGTGTGGAGGGGCTGTAAAGTACAGTGACTCTGAAGTTAGGCTGGGCTACGACGCCTGTGACGCTGCCTACCTTTGTCATCCTAATTCTCCTGAGACTGCATTCTTTCATCTAGAAAATAAGACCCTTCCCAAGTTTGCAGAGTTCTAGAAGGGTGAAACCGAAGACTGTTAAAAGCTCCTACTGTCCGGACTAACCAGTATGCACTGAATAAATAAAATCTTTCAAAAAGTCAAACAAAAGGTACCATCATCGGGGAGCCTGGATGGCTCAGTCGGTTAGGTGGCCGACTTCGGCTCAGGTCATGACTTCACGGTCCATGAGTTCGAGCCCCGCATCGGGCTCTGTGTTGACAGCTCGGAGCCTGGAGCTTGTTTCAGATTCTGTGTCTCCCTCTCTCTCTGACCTTCCCCCCGTTCATGCTCTGTCTCTTTGTCTCAAAAATAAATAAACATTAAAAAAAATTTTTTTTAAAGATACCATCATCATTATGTTTTGAGTGTTGCTGGATTTTTTCCCCCTTTCTTGCTTATCTTCTACAGATGTGTTACTCCACTTTGACAAATTTAGTTTTGAATATTTTTAGCTCACCCCTACAAAGGATAGTGAATGTTTCTAATTAATGGAGAATTTACACTCACTGGTTAAAGGCCTTCTCTTGCCCTGAGTAATTAGGGAATAGGGAATTGAAGGAGAAAGAAATAGGACATAATTGAAGATTTATCTAATAGGTCCCCAAAAAATGACTTCACAAAAGCTTTATGTATTTTTCAAGGAAAAAAAAAAAACACAAACATTTCTACTGCTCTGCTATGCTGTCTTCAGCATATACGAAATAGTACCTGGTAAGGAACTGTAATAATCACAGTTGACCAGCTTCTGTGCTAGGAAGCCTCTAAAATGGCTCCCAAGGTCCCCACCTCTCTGCACACTCTTCTCCCCTTGTGGGTGGGCTGGACAATCACTGGCTTTAAAAAAAAAAAAAAAAATTAGGGGCGCCTGGGTGGCGCAGTTGGTTGGGCGTCCGACTTCAGCCAGGTCGCGATCTCGCCGTCCGTGAGTTCGAGCCCCGCGTCGGGCTCTGGGCTGATGGCTCAGAGCCTGGAGCCCGTTTCCGATTCTGTGTCTCCCTCTCTCTCTGCCCCTCCCCCGTTCATGCTCTGTCTCTCTCTGTTCCAAAAAAAATAAAATAAAACGTTGAAAAAAAAATTTTTTTAAAAATTAATTTATTAATTTTGAGAGAGAGAGAGAAAGGAAGGGAGGGGCAGAGAGAGGGAGAAAGAGAGAATCCCGAGCAGGCTCCGCACTATCAGCACAGAACCCAACGCAGGGCTCAAACTCAGGAACCACGAGATATGACCTGAGCCAAGATCAAGAGTCAGATGCTTCATGGACTGAGGCATCTAGATTTCTTAGATCTTGGGAAGAGAGTTTCAACGGTTGGTTCTCCGTTGTTGCCACAAAGATTGCGCGGATTCTTTGTCAAACAACAGCTGAGGTATAGCTCTGAGGCTCTAAGATTTCACCGCCTAATCATCATGGGCCTCTAGTCTTTTCCTAAGGGGAAAAGTACACTGGTCATCGCAGGCCTTCAGGGGACAAAATCTTATTACCCATCTTCCCATCGTGTCACATAGGCCAAGAGTACATTTTTATGAACATAGAGCAATCAAACTGAAGAGGTAAGACCAGCCTGAACCCCAGCCATTCTTGTCCCGTATGGTCCAGCCACAGATGATTTCTCACACTAACATCACCACCACCACCAAGAGCAACAACAGAATGACCACCACGAAAACCACGAAAATCAACAAGGAAACCACCACCACTCTCACCACCACCACCAACACTAACTACTGCCACCAAAACTCAGCACAAAGCCATCACCACGGTCTTCATCAGCAACAACAAAGCCACCATGGCCTCTATCGGCAACCCGCAGCCACAACAACAACGCACTCACCACCGTAAGCACGCCAACAGAACGATCACCGTCCAACAACAACAAACCACCACTGACAATGAAACCGTCACATTTATTAGGTACCTTCTGGGTCAGGTGCTGTGCTAAGTGTGTAAGTGTTGTACATGGATTGTCGCCCTTACTCCCTACTTCCTGGGATCCTCTGAATGGCCCATCCTCTCAAGTTGTTAGGGGTTTGCACATTTCTGGCCTTTGCTAGAATCCCGTAACTCTACCTTTCAGCAACCATGCTACTCACTTTGACTCTCGGGCAAACTCTACTCATCCTTTAAAACTTGACTCAAGCATTTTCTGAAATTCAACTTGGTGGCAGATTTCATTTGCATCTTTTGTTGGCCTCATGGTTAGAACCAAACTTGTGGTCTACCTCCCAGCATGTGTAAGACTGTAGGGTCCACCCGGTGACGCTCCCTCTGGCTCTATTTTCATTTCAGACCCTGATCCTTTATTTGGCTTTCTAAAAATGCCTCTTAGATATACCTAAATCTTTTATTATGCTGAAATATTCCATTTTCTTTTTTTAAATTTTTTGATGTGTATTTATTTTTGACAGAGAGAGAGAGAGAGAGAGAACGCACTCATGTGCACACGCACGCGCACATGAGTGGGGGAGGGGCAGAGAGAGAGGGAGACACAGAATCTGAAGCAGCTCCAGGCTCTGAGCTGTCAGCACAGAGCCTGACACGGGGCTCAAACCCACAAACGGAGAGATCATGACCTGAGCCCAAGTCAGACACCCAACTGACTGAGCCACCCAGGTGCCCCCAAATATTACATCTTGTTAAGGCTTCTTCCTCTGCAATGAGACAGACCATGAATAAATGACTCAATGTGCAAAAAGAGATTTTTTCCAAATCATTATTTCCAAAGGAAAAAATCGATTTTAAACTCTGCCCCATCATGTATGAACTAAAAATGTAGTCTCAGCAACATCTAGCGCTTTCTAGCGAGCCACTGAAGCAAATTCTATCCTTGTGCCAAATACAGGCAGTAACTGACAAGTCCCTGATACCACAGGGTCTGGATGAGTACAAGAATGACCTCATTTCTTCAACACAAATGGCTTTTCCTCGAGAGAGTTTTACAAGCAAGTATTTTCTGTTAGTATGGCTTCAGGGCCAAATCCTAAGGGCATACCATGTACAGCCACCTGGCCAGATGTTGGGGAAAAGAATTGGAAAACAGTTACTGAGAAACTTCTCCCAAAGGACTTTCCACTGATTGCAATGTAATTCTTCCAGAAGCAGTGATAAAAATCAATATGTTCAGAATTACGGGATCCTGCGAAGGTATATATGAAGCCCTGGGATTAGAGGAAGCTTTCTGTTGGGCAGTCCATTTTGCACACGACATGGTGCTTATGTGATTTGCTAGTGGGCAAGATCACGGGCCACCTGAGTCACCGAGCTGTCTAAACACGTGGCGTCCATAGTGATGGGGGGGGGGGCCCTTAGCAAAGGGGTAAACTAAGTGATGGAACCCGAAAATCTACTGGGAGATTTTCAATTTTAAAACTAGGACTTCTAAACACAGAAGATCAACACTAAGGATTCATCAGGCAAGTTTTCTTTGATAAGAAAGTGTTAATCTGCACAACGCATTCAAGACCTGTTTTCAGGCTGGTGTACCTACTTAAGGGCAAAGTTTTTCATGCAAACCGTGAGCAGCTGAGGGACACATTTGCAATGTTTAAAACGGGATCTGCAAATTGCGTTGTTCCATCGCTTCGGGAAGTATGACCCAATTGCCTCGCATCAGTGGTAAAAGCAGTAATTTCAAATTCTGGACACAGCGATTCCTGAGCACCAAACGATACTCAAGAAACAGTGCAGACGCTTGGATAGCACGCTGGTGGCCTCACCTGCCTACCAGAGCGCCTTGTTTACACCCTATTATCAAGCTTGTCTCACCCAGGAGGCTCTTTTTCTTTTTTTCATCTTGAATTGCTAGCCTTAAAGAGAGGAGATATTGTGTTATATTCACCTTTGTTTTCTAAGACCTTAGCACATTTCCATCAGAAAGTGGACATCAATAAAGGGTCATTTAATAGACAGAGCTAATAAAAGAGAGACACTATCTGTCTCAGATAATACTATTCAGCACTGACATCATCCCTCAACATTTGCTTGGACCCTTCGAGAACCACGGAGACCAGATTGTGTGAGCTCAGATAAGTAATGTTATGGCAGAAAGCAGGGAGGTGCTTTGGGGTTTTATAAGTTGAGGTTCCAAGTAAAAAAGCCTGTCTACCCTCGCCACCCAGGAAAGACCAGTTTCCTCAGGATCAAGGGAGAAGAGCAGTCAGTGAAAGCCACTGGAACTACAATGCAGGAAGACCTGAGCAAAGGCTGGCATCGTTCTCTCCACAGACTGAGCCTCAGGGGTGCCTACAAAAATCCCTGAATGGGTGGTGGGGGAGGGGGGGTTTGAAACTGGATCCAGGTAGGGGCTAAGGAAGGAGCAAGACCCAGGGTAGAAATCCTGGCGTCCTGCTGGAAGGCCTAAAGCACCTTGTTGAATTCCCGGGGTTCTGGTGCAGAAACAGGAGAAGGCTCTGTGCACCCAAGCAAGGCACAGAAGTCACCTCCCACAGCCCCAGGGGCATGCTGCTGCCTAACGTGTGCAGGAAGAGGCAGAAGGCATCCTGGGCACTGATGTAGGGTAGTCATTAGATCTACAGATGAGTCATGCAAAAATGGTGGACCGTGTACGGTGGGAGGGGCTGGAATGCAGGGACCAGAGACACAACAGGAGATCTTGAGAACCGGATAGGTTCTCCCCTGTCTTCTCTCGCAGTCCCCCTAGAGCTCTACTATGACTGCAGAAATGTTGGGGTAACCTCAAGCTGTGACACATTTCTACCACCTCAAAGGAAAGGAGCCACAAAGTTAAATTATAAAGGATAAAAAACAAAGAAATATTATTTCTTGCACACTGAGACAGTGCCCAGTGAAATATACCCATATGGTGATAAGGACTGTGTTGTCTGAAATATACAAATGAAATATACAAATGACGTAAATACAAGTACACATCGAATCTTATCTGAGTGCAGCTTTCCTGGTCTCCTAAGGGAGACGTTTAAAAACTAAGGGGGGAAATGAACAGAGTTCCAATATAGCATTCTGTTTACATAGTACTTTCATTACCTGAAAGCCAAGTACTTGTAGACAAAATAGTCCCACTTCGCCTAGACAGTCACTGCCAAGGAACGCCATCATGTGTGTTCAAATATTCAAGGGAGAAAAAAGATCGGAACTCTTTAAGAAGTCTGGTGGAAATCAAGTGCGCACACAACTAATTGACTCGGATTTACAGAAGCTTGTGCTACCAGCCCAGCCCAGTAGTGAAGGCGGGGTGGGGGCTGCTGGGAGGCAGGGGGTGAGGAACAGAGAAGCCCCTTCCCAGGAAGTGGAATCAGCACGGAGGTGGCCCATCAGAAAACCCTCTTGGACCCTTCCCAGCCCTGAGTGGCGAGACCTGAGGGGCCTTGTGATCTGCTCCCCTCTATACTGAGGAGAGCTCCCCGAACGTGGGCAGGAGACAGAGCAGTGCTGACCAACAAGACCAGACCAGGGCTCCCTCCTGGTCAAGGAGGAGGAAACCAAGCATCCACCTGTATGCCACAGGTCTCACCACCTTGCTTTCCCTCTGACCCTTGCCGTTTTATCCCGTCTTAACAAAAAGTCACACAAAGGAAGCCAGGATGGACCCAGGTATGACCGACCCCCAGGCGAGGCTCGCCATGCACGTGTGCCTTTGTCCGGCAGGGACAGCCATCGGACACGGCAACAGGAGCGCCAAGAAAGAGGAACTCATCCCCTTGCCCGAGGGATAGCCTCACCCCGAGAGGCCCACGGTCTCCGACATCAGAGTGGTCACTCAACACTGAGGGTCTGTCCCAGGGGTGGTGCTGGCAGGCGGGGCAGCCTGGCCACTGACCTCTGACCACACACCAGCTTGGAGGAGGTGGTGCCCACGGCCAGCTTTTTCTGCCTTTCTGACCATCTGTGACACCGCTTTGCCCTTAACGGGGCCCCCTATTTATACCTGGGCACGCCCCCTGGTGACCCGCTACCACTGTCCTCCTTGCTGAGACTGTTTGGGAAGTTGTGAAGAAGTGTCTAGAAACCCAGACTCAGCAAAAGGCCCTTTCTTCCCTGGAACAGAGACCAGTAGGTTAGTGTAAGTAAAGCCAGGGACAGTTTGTGGCAAGTAGGTACACCGGCTGTCTCCAGTGTTGTTTTAAAGTCTAGCTTAACTACCAGTTCTTTTTTTTTTTTTTTTTTTCAACGTTTATTTATTTTTGGGACAGAGAGAGACAGAGCATGAACGGGGGAGGGGCAGAGAGAGAGGGAGACACAGAATCGGAAACAGGCTCCAGGCTCCGAGCCGTCAGCCCGGAGCCCGACGCGGGGCTCGAACTCACGGACCGCGAGATCGTGACCTGGCTGAAGTCGGACGCTTAACCTACTGCGCCACCCAGACGCCCCAACTACCAGTTCTTTTTAAAAGTTAGTGACGGGGGCGCCTGGGTGGCGCAGTCGGTTGGGCGTCCGACTTCGGCTCAGGTCACGACCTCGCGGTCCGTGAGTTCGAGCCCTGCGTCGAGCCCTGAGTCGGGCTCCGTGCTGACGGCTCGGAGCCTGGAGCCTGTTTCCGATTCTGTGTCTCCCTCTCTCTCTGCCCCTCCCCCGTTCATGCTCTGTCTCTCTCTGTCCCAAAAATAAATAAACGTTAAAAAAAAAATTTTTTTTAAATAAATAAATAAAAGTTAGTGACAGTTGTCTGTTGTTTGAGAGCAAGACTGACCCTTCCATCCTGAACTGGACGGAAAGAGGAAGATTATCTGCCAACGTGGGGCTGACTCAGTGACCCCTCTGCTGAAAAGTGACAAGTGTGTCATGTTTTGAGTCACAGCTTATGGAGCGGAGTTAAGCTTCTGGGTTCACCCCTTTTCTCACTTTTCGTGGTGATACCCGGGGACACTGTCTTACAATTTTGTGTAATGAAATTGTGCCAAGTGTTCTCATGGTAGGCTGGTAGATCAAGGAGGCAGGAATTCAGAAGAGGAAATTCTAGGACAGGAAATTTGGAGGGGAAACATGTAAATACCAACTCCTTATTTTTCTTTTCTAAGAAAGGCATACTGGGTAATACACCCCTAGTTTATAATACAAAACCATAGTTTATAGTGGTAATGATTGCAATTCTTCTACGTGTGTCTTTAGATAGTAATTTTGCAAAAGACGTAAGGATGATTTCAGCGCATACGAATTCCAAATGTCCTGGTAACATGAAGACGAGGCTCAGGCAGAACCCAGAGAAAAATGAGAACTTGCGTTCTTTCATCCAAGGTTTCGTTGCTCTACTCTCTGACTCTCGTAGTGAGTTTGGCAAGTAGACCCAGGGAAGATATTTATATCTTGGCTTTGCATAAAGGGAAATTAAGACAAAAGGTCCATCTTCAGCAAGATGACCTTTTGAAAATAAAGCACAAGCCTGGTGTCAAATGTGTTCTCCCCATAGCTACAGAGCAGCAGAGGCAGGCAGGTGCACTGCACCTGTGCTGATAAATAGATGTGATACAGACCGCAGAGGGGGCTGGGAATAGGGCGGGGCCAGCAGTGAGGTGAAGGTGGGAAGGAAATACGCAAAGACAGGAGGCTGGCGTGCTTTCGAGGATGCTGGTTTCAATAACTTGGGTGCAGTTGTACCATTTACTGAGATGGAAAAGATTGTTAAAAGAATGGATGGGTGGCTGGATGAATAAATACATATGTAAAGATAATAACAGTAAAGGAGAATAAGTCTTCAGGGTAAGAAATAATTCATTAGGCATATTTCTTCTATATCAGGCGGGGTTCTCCAGAGAAACAAATCGATAAGAGATATACCTGAGAATTCGCTTACATGACTATGGAGGCTGACAAGTTTGACATCTCTAGGGCAGGCCAGCAGGCTAGAAACCCAGGCAGAGATTGCCATCTTGAGGCAAAATTCTTCTTCCGAGAGCGTCCTTGGGGTTTTTTGTTTTTCTTCTTAAAATCTTCAACTGATTGGATGAGGCTCACCTACATTATTGAAAGTAATCACCTTTTGCTAACAACCGGCGGATCATAGACGTTAATCACATCAAACATACAAAATGGCCTTCGCAGCATAACTTAATTAGGGTTTAATTAAATAATGGTATGTTAGCCTAGCCAAAGTGACCCATAAAAAAACCACCACAGCTGTTAAAGGAAAATCCAATAGGACATTGGTTCCTCATGTATTGTTATTATAAATTTTCTATCAAATGTAAAATTAGACAATCTAAACCAATCACAGGTACCATGTTTCCTTGTCAATTGGACTTCAGAGAAAAAGATGTATCATTTTCCAAGCTCCCTACCATTTCCATTATAGCACATTTCCCCCAATGACGAGCCCCAGCAACAAGGAACCTGATGGCACCAGGGCAGACGAGCCAGTCACTCTGGCACCGAGGGACTTAACAAATAAGGTTGATCATCAATGCTTTCCTCAAAAGATTCTTGATCAAAAGAGGGAAATGATAAAGGAAATTTTCCACTTTTTGTATTTGTGGGCCCTGCTCCTGGGCTCCCGGGGGAGCTTCAACATTTACCAAGGTCAGAATCACTTACCTGAACTTCAAAGCATGGGCTCTATTTCTGCCCCGAGCATACATTGTACATCTGCTTCATTACCACATAGCCTAAATGAAACATTTCAAACTAAAGATAAGAGTAAAAATCTCCCTAGGTTCTGTTCCCATACGTCTGGAAGCCAGCCACCTTGCGCATACTAGAAGCATAAGGTAAAGTTTGTAATTTTCTGGCAAAGTCCTTCATCATGATGATTTGTAATTCTGGATGTAACAAAATACTTATATAACCTGGTATTAAGCATTCCTTCTCTGGAGCACTCTTTTCTTTGTGAAGATTGTGTATCCCAGGTAGCTGTCCTCGTTGGACTCGAATAAAACTCTCTTCTTTTTTTTTTTTTTTTTAGAAATTCAAAAAGGTTTGTTCATTTTGCATGGACACAGCTCCAAGGCATTGTTTGAAAAAAAAAGCATTACCCTTTACCGATGGTATAACTCAAGGGTCAGCAAACTACAGTCACTGGGCCAAATTCTGACCACAGCCTATTGCTGTAAGTGAGGTTTTCTGGAACACAGCCACACCCCTTCATTTGGGCATTGTCTAGGTGACTTTTTTTTTCAATAAATTTTTTTAATGTTTACTTATTTTTGAGAGAGAGAGACAGACAGAGTGTGAGCAGGAGAGGGGCAGAGAGAGAGGGAGACACAGAATCCAAAGCAGGTTCCAGGCTCTGAGCTGTCATCCCAGAGTCCAACTCGGGGCTCAAACCCACTAGCTGTGAGATCATGACCTGAGCCGAAGTCAGATGCTTAACCGACTGGGCCTCCCAGGTGCCCCATATGGTGACTTTTGTGTGGCAACTGCAGAATCAAGTATTTGGGAAAGAGACCAAATGAGGCTCAGAGAGCAAAAATATTTACTATCTGGCCCTTTTCAGAAAATGTTTGTGGACTTATTCAAGCAAGGCAACTGTGCAGCACAGTGGAAAAGATCCAGGATCCAAGACAGTTGGTTAGTGGGTCTGAACCCAGTGAAGATCTGGGAAGATTTTAAAAAGAATGGTCTAACGGGATGTTTGAGAGAAGCCCAGAACATGCGCATGTGGCTTCGAAGCAGCTTTACCTTCGGCAACTGCTAGCGTGCTGCTCAAAAACTGAAGCTTGGGGCCTCTGGCACAGAAAACTGACCCCTAATAAATCTCACGTGAAGGATGCCGAGATTTGCATGGGCAAGAAAATGGCGCCTGGAAGGCAAACCATAGCCAAGTTGCTCAGTCTTGCGAATAGCGACCGGGCTCAGGTTTTCACCTCATTTTTAAGCAGCTTATCATCACCTCCAAAAAGGGAAAAACATAACCTTGAAAAAATTGCATTGCTAAATAAAAATTTTTTTAAAAAATTGCGTTGCTTTTTTTTCCTGTTAAGAGCATATCAATGAAGATTTAAACTTTAACAGAGTAGTTTTCCCACATACCTATTCCTAAGTTTCATCTACCACTCGATAGCTTGAAATATTTTGTCATACCAATGGATACGCCCCCCCCCCACATCTCTCTTTTTCGGGGATAAATTTCGCTGAAATGAACTGACGTAACATCTCAATTCATTACCTTGTATGTGAAACCCAAATAGGGTTTGACAACCGCTGTTAAGTATCAACTGAAAGGAATATTTGAGATGTTTTTTATCACCGAGGTGTAGGAAAAACATGATAACGCAGACACGCGATACATTAGAATTAATTTGTATAAAAGATAAAACAGTCCACAGTGCGTGGCCAAATAAAATTGACTTTGGTCATTTATCTACCACGTGTCATAACCTTATATCTACCAGGTGCTATGCTGTGTATCCGGCATGCAAAATTCCTGATGCTCCCTGCCAGATTCCCCAGAGGGGCCTGCGGTTTTATTTCTGGCGCATTCACTGGGTTCAAAACCACTAACTAACCTAACAAGGCAACTGGGACCGAAAGCCTGGCCTGCCTACCCCACCCGGTACACAAAGCCCAGGACGGCGCAGAGAAGATCATGCCCAGTGCGATCGTAACCCCTAACTTCCCACCAGATGGCTGACCCACGTCGCTCCAGCTGCCCTCATTCTTGTGAGTTAAAGAACATCGGGCATTCCACAACTCTGCCTTTTCCCTCCTTTCTGTCTCCCTCTCCTCCTGCAAGACTTAAGTTTTTTTTTCTCTTCAGTGTCTGATTTGAGCAGTATAGTGTTTTGCGTCCCAGGAAGTGACTGCTTTTTCCAGAGTTACCACCATCCCATTTTCAGAGTTTGTAAGTCCAAGGGTGAGAAGCCCATCCATGCAGGGCCGGGCAGGAACTACAGCTGAGAACGAGAAACTGGTCTCTGTGTGCCCCTGGCTGGGGCAGGTAGATCTTCGTCCCTGGTAGCTGCCTTATTTCCTGATAAATGAACCAGAGAAGCAGAGGGAACATATGGGAAAGAGGAGGTCAAATAAAAGGACGTCCCTCGTCGTTCAAGTCCCTGGCTCCAAGCTCTCCTGAGGCCAACGTATATTTCTTTTTTTTTTTTTTCCAACGTTTATTTATTTTTTTGGGGGGACAGAGAGAGACAGAGCATGAACGGGGGAGGGGCAGAGAGAGAGGGAGACACAGAATCGGAAACAGGCTCCAGGCTCTGAGCCATCAGCCCAGAGCCCGACGCGGGGCTCGAACTCCCGGACCGCGAGATCGTGACCTGGCCGAAGTCGGACGCTTAACCGACTGTGCCACCCAGGCGCCCCCCAACGTATATTTCTTAATTTGGGTCCCCAAATGGAACCTATTATTATTTTAATAATATCACATTTGTTTAGTCTAAAAAGAGAACGACTTCTGTCACTTGCCCACCTAGCAAAGGTTATTATATTATTCAAACTTACCATCCATTTCTATTTCTTCAAGGGCACCAGCAAGGGTACAATTCATGCCAAGGTAGCGATATGGAATCACAGTTACAGTATTACCCCTTGTGGTACCATCCTTGCCTTAAACGCTGATGTCCTGATTCAAAGGAATGACTGATAAACCAAGTGTTAGCTGCAGTAGGCCCTCAGAGAACTAGTTTCAATGCAGATGGGTCTCTAGACCCTCAAATATCGCATTAGGCATCGCACTCCCTCTGAGCACATATGCCAAGGCTTGAGTTTAACTTTTTTTTCCCCTCGTGACATAGACAGAAGTTCCACCAGTAATTTCCACGCCAAGCTTCTGGAGAAAGCCAGTCTAGTGTCATCATATTTTTCTAGCTATTTTAACTCAGTTAAAAAAAAAAAAAAACACCAATTTTTTAAACCCCTATTTCTAGAAAAAGCTAGAAATGAGAAACACAGGAGACTGCCTTTAGCTCCTTCAGTAATGAAGCTTGATCGCTTTGCTCCCATAGTCTTCTTTTCCCAGAGATCAACTGATATTCCCTTATTTGTAGAACACATGCCCCCTCGTCCTTCAGAGTTCAAATCCAGTTGCCTTTCCTCTGGTGCTTTTTTTTTAAACGTTTTATTTATTTTTGAAAGAGAGCATGAGTGGGGGAGGAAGGACAGCAAAAGAGAGAATCCCAGGCAGGCTCTGTACCACCAGCGTAGAGCCTGACACGGGGCTCAAACTCATCAACCGTGAGACCATGACCTGAACCAACGTCAGACACTCAACCGACTGAGCCAGCCAGGTGTCCCTCCCCTCGTGCTTTTTCCCAGTAAAGCGGTAGCTCTTACAGAGAACAGTGAGTGGCCTCCTGGCTCATCTGATCCCAGGTGACTTCTTCTGCAGGTTGGGTGGTTAGCATTTCCCTGAAGGGCATTACCTAACCTGCCCCAGGAGGGACTATTTATTGGACAGTGGGGAACCCAAACCAGATTCCAGATTCCTCATAATGAACACAACTAAGGATTAATAAATATCAATACTTTTTAAGTAGATACAATTTTAACGAGCCACATAAACCCATACCAGCGTCCAAAGAACCCCTGGAATTCATTCTGTCATCCTTGGTGATACACGACCTTGTTACCTCTTAGTGGCTTCATCCATAAAAGGCCAGAAAGATGCCCAGTGATTCCTTAGTTATGGCGAAATTGATTCATGCAAAAATTTTGTGTAGGTGATACGAGCATAAAGGTCTTTCGGTGCTTGAATCCCCTCCAGTGCCCCCCGCGTGCTCCTCCTTTCCAGGTCTGGTGGCGAAAGCTTTCCTGACTCCGAATCCACGAGCACTACTTGAATTCGGGGACTTTAGGATATCTCTAAATCAGGATGAGTCTCATAACCGAAGCCATGTCAGAGTTTAACTAGGAGCATTTTTTTTTTCTTAGAAGTACATAAAATAACGGTGCCTTTTATAACCAGTGGCATTTTAGATTCTATGAAATACAGCAACTAAATGAGTCCTTCCAGAATTCAAGGTCTTTCTTAAAGCAGGTTAACTTTGCTATTGGCTTTAATTCCTATCTCAGTAGCTTTTCTCAAAATGTGCAGGAAATTGCACCTGTGGACCTACCCATGGTGTTGAGAGGGATTGGAGAGGTCACCCAGCCTAGGGTCCTCAGAGAGACCCCCTTGTTTACTAAGTTTGGGGAATGTTGTATCAAAGTTTTCTCAGTCACTTGGTACGCTGGAATACAGTATGGGTTTGTCAACAAGGCGTTCTCGTGTTTGGGATTTCCCTTCCACCACTTTTTCCTAGGACTAATCTGAAGGGGAATAGAAATACTGAGAAGATGAAGGCCAAGAGATTATGCAATTTGGCCCAAAGACCCAGATAACGAGTAACAAAGCGCGCAGGTGCAGCTGCGGTCTACCAATTATAGTCCCGGTGTTCTTACCACGCACACTATTTCAAGCATCATTTTTCCATGAAACTAGTAAGGCACCATGGCATAGATACCTCTCTCCTAATGCACTTTAATAAGAATTTCAAAACTAACAACTTAATGGATCTTAAAGACACATTTACACCGGAGATCAGCAACCACTCAAGTTGCGGAAGTTTTGGGTGCACGCGGCATCCGTGGAATGGGTCGCCCAATTGCTGTCCAAGACCCAAGAGCAACTTTTGGAGCATCCGTGCATTTCGGAGTAGGGGGAGATTAAGGGGCAGAAGCTAAGAGACAGTCAGAGACACCTCCCATTACTACAGGTCCCTAGTGCCTTGAGTCTGGCAAAACTTTTGAGGCATGCTACCCACCGGCGGGTTACTGCCGCCGGCTCTGCGACTCCTTCACTTCTGATTATGAAAATATCCTTATTACACTGCACTGCACCATAATCATTAGCATTTTTATTGTTTTCACTCAAAAGCTCCTAAGTTATTTAGATAAGCACCATTAAACAAAAATCTGAGTAATTAGTTCTTTTGATGCATCTTGTGGCAGCAGAGGAACTCAAAGACATTTATTAACAATACACTCAGTCCCAGGTGGGCCTTCTTATAAACAGAGCTTAGCCCCAAAGCAACCTGTCATTAAATCCTGAACAGGAATTAGGTACTTCTCTCTTCCCATGCCAGTCTTCATCAACCAGCCTCTGCCACTTGGGTAGGGTCATTATATCTTTCCCTCCACTGAAATACCACAAGTCACTGCTAATGCAGAGTCCCAGAGGGTGGCCAGAGACAGCCACACACGCTCTCAGAACTCACAGAACTTGAAAATCAGAAGGAAATCTCAGGGATCGCCTACCTTCATCTCCTCATTTTACTCATTGGAGACAGAAATCCAAGTAAATTAAGAAGTTCCCCAAAAGCCCACAGATGGTCCGCGCGACCCACATCTTCCCTCTCTTGTCCCAGTGAATTCTGCAGCCCACAACCCTTCGAAGTGTCTCACCGAAACCAGTGCCTGGAAGCTGTCCATGGATTCCGGCCACTCTAAGTTACTGATCTACAACAAAACACCCACTCTTCCCCCAGAATGACAAATGTTGTGAATGTCGTATGCTGGCATTAGCATGCATTAAAATGAGGATATTTGGGGGTGCCTGGGTGGCTCGGTTGATAGAGTGTCCGACTTCAGCTCAGGTCATGATCTCATGGTTCCTGAGTTCGAGCCCCGCATGGGGCTCTGTGCTGACAGCTCAGCGCCTGGAGACTGCTTGGGATTGTGTGTCTCCCTCTGTCTCTGGTCCTCCCCTGCTCATGCGCGGCTCTCTCTCTCTCTCTCTCTCTCTCTCCCTCTCAAATAAACATTAAAAAAAACAATGAAATGAGGATATTTGTGGGATCTTAGAAAATCACCAAAAGGAAGATTTACATGAAAAAAATAGTGATTTTTCTTCGTGTACGTTGGAAAACAGAACTAGGTGTTGATTGGCATCTACGGCCAACAGGAGACCTTTGCTGTCATCTGTCCTTGCCAGCTCTAGGATCCCCAGCGAATGCCACACCTGTCGGGGTCTCCGTCCCACATCTGTGAAACAGGCCGACCAGTTTCTGACTTGAATGCAGTGGGGGAGGGCAGAAGCCAGCAAACCGACCTCTAACAGCTCCTCTGGCTCCAGATGCTTCTTTTGTCTTCAGATGCCCTCCCTCCGGTAGGCGGGATTTCTCTACAGAGCAAATGTCATCGTTAATGAGGCTTTCTCCCCTTTGTCATGTAACATATGGAAGCACAAACAAGATTTCAAAGAAAAGATTTCCTGTTAATTTCTCAGTGTTTTGCTCACATATGATGTCTGATGACTAGGCGTGGAACGAGGGGGGTCGCCTGCCTCACTCACTGGCTGAGAATCGCCCTCCCGAAATTCTAGCCAGGTGCTACAGAGATAAACTCCTACCTGCCTGCCTCCTCCTGAAGCATCATGCAAATCACAGGCCTTGAGTCCTTCGCAAAACAACTCTACTCCCTGGGAAATATTCCTTCACTTAATCTCAGTCGCCCTAACGGAACATTTGCCTGTTCGGCCCACCACATGCTAACACAGAAAAAACACCAAGTTCTGTGGGGCAGGTATTTCAGAAGGGCCAAACACCTTTGAATTTGACCCTAAGTTCCTAGGTTTTTTTCCACTTCTGTAGCTAGGAAAAACAACGTAAGGTTTCATGTAGATTAACAACAATAAAACTACGTGGGTTGTTTTATTTTCCATAGACGGACTTTATATTCTAATTCAAATTCCTGCTCTGCCAAGACTTGAAAAGGAAACTTTCATCCGTCTGGGGAGGCTTGGCTGATTCTCACCGGATGCCATTCACAGAAGAGGCTAAAAATGCTTTATCTGCCTGAAGCCCCAAATGGCAGGGGAGGAGAAAGCCCAACAGATAAATGAAAGATACGTGTCTAGATGAGACCTGAAAAGGAGAAGTCGGTGAGGTAGAGTCAGAGGGACGGAGAGCAAAATGCACTTGTGAGCATTGCCTGGGCCACATGATTCACAAAACCAGGATCCCGGCAGGGACTGCTCCGAAGCGAAAACCCGCATTTGCTGATGCATGAAGGCAACAGGTAATACAGGAGAACACCCGAGCTCATTTCTTTTCCATTTTCTCCAACCAGACAATCCACACAAGAGACTGTACCTGCAAAAAGTTCCAGATTAACTTTTACCAACTGTGTTGTTCGTCTTGACTGTTAATTAGTGCCAGAGGCAATTCCCCCTTTTTCCTCTTCTCTCTCTCCCCGGATTTCCCCTCTGGATGCTAATGAAGTAAGAGATTTTAAGTTCCACAGTCTCCATTGAGACTTCTCTATTGGCAATAAGGAAAAAAACAAATTAACGTGAAGGATTTCTTGAGGGGAACAGTTTACAGTCAAACACCCACTGTTGACAAAACCATCACACCTGTCACTTCATGCCTCTCTGCCAACTGCATAATTATTGTCATTACCAGTAAGTCATGGAAAGATAAATGAGTGTGGATTATACAACACAAAATTGCATAAATATGAATATTTTACGAGACCTGAGCAGTGCCACAAATTAGACACGACATGGAATTGTCACTTGCTTCTAGAGGCTCTTAGGATCTCTCCCCCAGTTTAGGGGAAATCTAGAAAGATGTCCCGGGTGGATGTTACTAGAAGACAAGTGAGGACGAGAATATTCTCTGTGGAACTGATTTTAAAATACACTAAATTGCTAGTGTCTTTTTATGCTTAGGACATGCCGTTTCATTTTTACATTTTCCTAAGTGGAATATAATTTCTAAAGAAAGCATTTTTGAGCCAACAGGGTTTAAAGCCAAACGCATCTAATTTGTTATCACCTACTATTCTGGATCATTCACATTTGAATACGTTGCCAAAAATGTTAGACCAGACCGCTCTGCCCCCCAATTGCCTGTAATTTCTCCACCCTTGGTGACCTTCCTTCTTCTTGTGTGCCCAAGGCCAGCTCAAGCCTGAACTGCTTTCTCCCACTTTTGAACTTCTTAAGCCGGGATCCTGGAAAATACACACTTCTGACACTTTTCAGATTCTATAAGATAGGACTATCAGACTCTTCCTGTCTGTATTAATTGTACATTTGCAATTTCCAAACTTCCACGGACGGTCTCCTTCTCAGTGTCCAAAACTGGGCTCAGAAGTCAGAGGCACTCCTTCAGTATGTGTAAGGAAAATTATTAAATTAAATCCCATGTTCCTTAGTTTCTATAGAAAATAAAATGGGAATAGAAGAATATTAGATAAAGCCCAGGTATTCCTTTCAGCAGGGTGGGATCACAACCCTGGAAACCAGACACATTCATACACACAAAACAATAGTGTGTTCATTGAGACTTGCCAGCAGGGGCTGGGAATTACCTTCCTAATCAAGGGGATTATTGATTACAAGCTTGGGCATATATTAAGAAGCAGCTGAATCTCACATGGTATCACTCGATTATCAGTTCCATGAGGGAAGAAAGTTTTGTCTGATTGTTCATAGTTATGTAGGCAGAATAATGATGTCCAAAGATGTCCACGTTCTAATCCCTGGAGTCTGGGACTATGTTAGGTTACATGCCAGTGAAAAAGGAAGCCCGGACACAATTTTTACCCCTAATTTCAAAATTCTGTGCTTATCGTGTTTAAATTCTCTATTTTTGACTCAGTTATCATGCCTTTTAAATACTTGTACAATGTCATGGTAAAGTTTCAGAGAAACTTCAAAATCTGTGAGTATACTAGATAAAGGATAAATCCACTTGTTTAAAGTTCAAAACTTTAAATTTCCATTCTTTCTAGGTTTCCATTCAAGTGATGAGACCAGAATGATAGAAGTTGCAAACATCGCCTTACAAGGAATGTTATCATACAAGGTTTGACGTGACACCAAATAATGGGCACGGTAACATTTGTGTTAATGGAAACTCATTCCAGGTACAGACTAGAGAATGACTTGGTTGAAAAAGGCCGTGGGCAGACACTGTAGGAACTCTGGTGAGAGAGGCAGTGGCCTGGCATTGGATAGTGCAGTGGGGTTGGAGAAAAGTGGATGAATCCTAGGAAAGAGTAGGTGTTATTGACAGGAATTGGTAACTAGAGCAGGGAGAGAAACAGTCAGTGGGGATCACAATGGCTTTGGACAACAGGATGGATGATAACCATTCAGTAAAGTGCAGAGTGTGAGATATTGTGGCTGAGCATGAGATATGTAATCTTATATAAAATGAGTCCCGATTTGGACATGTTGTGTTTGCAATGGGGAGGGGATACTAAGTGACTGTTGGAGATAGTAATGATTGGATGTATCGGTTTGCATCTCAAGGCGGAGATTTTGTTAGCAACACAGATTTGGAAATCATTATCAATATATGAATGCAGATGGAGTTCGCTGAGTCTGACAACACCCACGGTAAGTGTATAGATTGAAAATTTAGGGACAAATTCCAAGAAAGATTATTTTTAAGGAGCAGGACAGCAGGACGAGACTAAGTCCATAGGCAGAGAGAAAGAAGACCAGGCAAATTCAGTGTTATGAGAGCTAACAGAGAAGATTTCAAGATGGCGGGTATAATCCAAGGTGCCAAACGCTGCTGAGAAGTGGAGCAAGGTGGAAGTGTGAGCGTTGGATTTTGCAAAACAGATACCATCAGGGACCTTAATGAGAGTATTTTTAGTGGACTGGTGGGGGCAGAGATCAGCCTAAAGTGTATTAAGGAAGGGTGAGGACAGGGTGAGGAAGTAGGGGAAGCAAGTAAGTTGGACTAAAAAAAGAGAAGCAAGAAATGGAGTGGTAGAGAATTGTAAGAAAATTTGTTTTAAACAGAAGACAATGTTGATCCGAAGAGACCAGTGGAGAGGACAAAGCAGACGATTCAGATCATCAAGGAGGTAACTGGTGTCATGAGGTCCTTAAGGACTGGGATGAGTCCAGAACAGAGTGGAGGGATGTGCTGTGGATGGTGGTATGAGACATGTCTTCCACTGTAATGGGAGGAAGGGAGGAAAGGAAGGATGCAGGCCGTTGCGGGTGAGTTTCTAGGTTGAAGGAGGAAAATTGAGGCAGTTGCTCTTCTGCTGGCTTTTTATTCTTCTGTGAAGTAGAAGATGAAGTTATCTAAATGCTTAATTTTGAAAAGAGAGGTGTTCTAGCACATAAACCAAGTTTTTTAAAACAAGTCAATCCAAGGATCTCAGGTGATACCACCTCAGCGTTGGTCTGAAGTTGCAAAACCATAATCCAGCGATTTGAAGTAGTTTCAAAGGGGTTTCCAAACATATGTGGCCCTCAACATTATGGAAGAACTCAGCCATAATACTCAGAAAAAACTCTCAAACCCCTCCACTCCTCCACACATCTCCCACATCCACAGCTTCTCCAGAGCTTCTCAAATATCAGATGCTAAAAATGCGCCCCCATCCCCAGCCTGGCCCCACTTTCCTTATACCCTCCTCCCATATCCTGTTCTTCAGTTTTGTTTGAAGGTAAACTGAAGCTCTTGAATGAAATCTTTTCTCTCTCTCCCTAGTTCCCAAGCTTTCTTCTCTCAATCCATTCTCCAGATTCAAAGATCTGCATCACAAAAGATGCAGGAACAGGTCTGACAGACATAGAATTTTTCTTGGAAGACTGGTGTAGGAATGTAAAAAGAATGAACCAGGAGAAAGAACTCACAGGCTATTAAGTTGTGGCCACCATCTCATCAATACAAGAGCTGCTTTTGAAAAACGTGATGTCAACGTTGGAGAACGACCCGGCACAGTAATCCCCACTGGAGTGTAGACCCCTGTGCTGAAGGCTGCTTCCAAAGAAGGCCAGGGGTTAAGTGGATAAAAGGGTGATCAATAACTCTGAAAAATTGATCGTGGCACAGTGCTGTGGCTGACACTGGGCAAAGTTCGAATTATTGATCACGTACGGCATATGCACGTTTTATGCATTAAATCTCCACGTACTGAAAGATTCCAAAAGGAATGAAGAAGATTATTGACCACACGACTCATTGGAGACTTGTGGTTACGTTGAGCCAGTAACAAAATCCCCTTGTGGGCTAATAAAGCTTAGCGAATCCACAGAGAAACAAGGAGATGCATTTCACTTCTCCATCCAGCCGTTGGAGGAATTATTGTCTCTGCACATTAACAGGAAGAACATCAAAAGGCCTCCCCAGCAAGTTCAGAGAGGTTGTCTTATCAGTCAAGTGCAAACAACAATAAAATCTCACTGGCTTAACACAACGGGGGCATTTCTTGTTCATGCAGAGTTATTAGTGGATCCAGCGACCCTTTGGGAGCCCTGTCCTCCACGTGGGGGCTCAGCCTTCCAACTGCTGTGAGCCTGAGTCTCCATAATGGCTGCTGCAGGGAAGACCACACAAAGGGCTTCTGGGCTGGACATTGCCGCTTGCCCTTCCAGAGCCCTTCACCAGCATTCTCCAGCGTGTTCTGGAATGGTGGAAGTCTGACCGATGTGATCTTGTCCTCGTTGCACTTGACCAATGGAGAACACCCGCAGGAGGTCTAAGGGCAGAACTGGAGTGGCTTCAGGTGTTACACCAGCACTCAGTCTCCATGTTATTCCTGCTGTATCCCTCTTCTGAGGACCCAAGCTTGCTCTCTCTTTCCCTCTCTCTGTAGGTTCTGGTAACCGTCCTTCTCTTGTCTTTTATTTTATTATTTTTTTAATGTTTATGTATTTATTTTGAGAGAGAGTGCACGCATGAGGAGGAGAGGGGCGGAGAGAGAGAGAGGGAGAGAGACAATCTCAAGCAGGCTCCACACCATCAGCACAGAGCCTGCCTCGGGGCTCAGTGCCACGAACTGTGAGGTCATGACCTGAGCCACAATCAAGAGTCAGACGCCTCACCGACTAAGCCACCCAGGCGTCCTTCTTCTCTTGCCTTTTAAAGCCTAGATGTCCTAACACCTCCCCCGTGTCACCAATCCTAGTGATTGGAGTGTACCACCATCCCCTGTTGATTTCTTAAAACCCAGCCCACCCCGTTATTAAACTCTTTTCCATTACCCAGATTTTAAATGCTTTTTTCTTTCATGTGTATTTATTTTTGAGAGAGACAGAGCATGAGTGGGGGAGGGGCAGAGAGAGGTGGCAGACACAGTATATCCCAAGCAGGCTCCAGGATTTAAGCTGCCAGCACAGAGCCTGAAGCGGGGCTCAAACTCACAAGCCATGAGATCAGGACCTGAGCCGAAGTGGGATGCTTAACGCACTGAGCCACCCAGGCGCCCCTCCATTACCCAGATTTTAAATGCTTGGGCCTGAAAATGGCCCTCGTCGTGTCCACTTGAAATCATCGACCAGACAGGTCCCGCTTAACTCCTACGAGACGGGGAAGTATAATCCACCCAATCACCCAAGAGAAAAAAGAACCCAATATTGGTGAAGACCAGAAGTCTCCATCACAAAGACCCAGCGATAGATGTAACATGATTTACGTGATAATTAGCGAGAAAATGGTCACTTTGCCACTTTCATCATTGGAAACAGCACATAACTCATCTCAATTCCTTTTCGGTGTGATTGCAGAGAGCTGGAGTACTTCCAAAAGCAGTGATCAAATACAAAATTACCAAATTAACCCCCCCAATTGGCAATCAGATTGAGATAGCCGTTTCCTCTAGGTTAGAGAAGATTGCCCATTAGCTCTTTAGAAGAATAAGCAGGGCAGGTCACAGCCTGACGCGATATTGATTGGATGTGTCCTCACATACAAAATGCCATAGAGTAGCTTTCAGTGAGCTGTTATACAACTGTCACAGAGGGGCAGGAATACGATGCTATCTTTAAAATACGTTGTCTGCTGATGGATTAAAGCAACCCGACAGAGGTGAGCGAAACACCCAACTCTGAACAGTCCAGAAACGCTGAGGGTGTGCAGGGTGACAAGACTTGAGCTGGACTCAGAATCGCAGTCCACACGCTCCAGTAATTGTCTCAGTGGCCCAGGCCGCGTCAAGTCTTGTTTCTTACATATAGGTTGAGGCGACTGAATTAAGGGCATTTTAACCTGAGATATATGGATTACCTCATGAGTTCTGGTAAAATTTGGTAAACTTTGAAATATGTTTGCATATGTATTTTTTTTTTTTTTTTTACAGAAAGCCTGCATAGGTTTCGTAAGACACCAAAGCATCCTTTACCTAGCTCTCCTCTTCAGAAAAAGTTCACAAAGTTGGCTAGATGATGTCTAGTGATCCTTCCAGATCCGGCATTTGGTGATCCTATGGTTATTTCTGGTCAATCTATTGTTTTGATGAGAATATATAATATATTTTCATAGCACAATGGAATTGTCTTAATATGGAGACTCAGCATACCATTGGTGCTCAATACAGGTGTGTAAATCTGAATTTACATCTTGTTTTTCCTAATGTTTAAATATGCCCTGGGGCGCCTGGGTGGCGCAGTCGGTTAAGCGTCCGACTTCAGCCAGGTCACGATCTCGCGGTCCATGAGTTCGAGCCCCGCGTCAGGCTCTGGGCTGATGGGAGCCTGACGGCTCAGAGCCTGGAGCCTGTTTCCGATTCTGTGTCTCCCTCTCTCTCTGCCCCTCCCCCGTTCATGCTCTGTCTCTCTCTGTCCCAAAAATAAATAAACGTTGAAAAAAAAAATTTAAATATGCCCTTTTTGAAGGATACAGAAACATCTGATACAAATGATCTTTTCTGAGTCCCTCACTCACTCTACATGCCACATTTCCATTTGACTCCCAGGGACTCTATACAGAATACGATATTAATAATAATCTCCTCCACAAGAAGGTAGAGAGCACATTTTGGTTAAGCAACTCAACTTTGAGCCAAGATCCTAAAATGCCTATTTTAATTTTCTTTTTTAGAGAGAGAAGGAGAGAGCATGGGTGGGGGAGAGGGGCTGAGGGAGAGAGAGAGAGAGAGAGAGAGAGAGAGAGACCTCTCGAGCAGGCTCCCTACTCAGTGCAGAGTCCAATGTGGGGCTCTATCCCACGAACCTGGGATCATGACCTGAGCCAAAATCAAGGGTCAGACACTCAACTGACTGAGTCACCCAGGCGCCCCTAAAATGCCTATTTTAATAACTAGTAATTGTTCTGCACAAACTCTTGTCCAAAGAACAAACTTTAAAATGGTGATGAGCAACTCTTAATGGACCAAACTTCCTAACGTCAATGTCCTAAGGTACCTAAACTGCCCGCTCTCAGCGTCACTGTCCAGTTGTTTTAATTAACCATAGGTTTAGTTTTACTTGCACACTAATTGGGTCCTTGACTAATTGTGCATTAAAGACGTGGCGGTACACTGCGGATGATCTTACAATGCCCTCATTTCTCCCAGCTTCAACCTGGGAAAGCTTAAAGTGTCAGAATATTACGGTTGGTAGTTTCCCATGGAAACAAAGGAAAGAGAATTCGGTTTAAAATGACTCCAACGCAGGATCAGGACCCACAGGCACACATTTGAGATTGGAAACCTTTTTTCAAACACTCTGTGGTGTTAGGTTAGGAACGCTTTCTATTCTGGCATTTTCAGAGTGTATTTAACATGAGGGTGAATACGTCTTCAGTCTTGAGGGAGGGGTTGAATGTGCCGACTCTCACAATAGCAGGGGAGTCTGTGTCCCTGTCATTCGGTGTCCCATCAGCCAAGGTTAGCTTTGGCAATGGCAGAAAATCAGTCCAGAGTGCATATAGCTCTACAGGCCACTTCCTTTTCTTTCACACCCTCTTCTCTCTGGCCTGGTTTTCTTCTCTGTTTTCCTACATCGGCCTTCGTGTTACAGCCTCAAGCCTTTCACTTAACACACACTTTTTCTTTAAAGAGAAAAAAAGTTTATTTATTTTGAGAGACAGCAAGTGGGGGAGGGGCAGAGAGAGAGAGAGAGAGAGAGAGAATCCCAAGCAGGCTCCACACTCAGCATGGAGCCCAATATAGGGCTGGAGCTCACAACCCCATGATCACGACCTGAGCTGTTACCAAGAGTCGGACGCTTAGACCATTGAGCCACCTGGGAGCCCCCATTTTTTTTTCTTGAACACAGAACTCCCACTGGGGAATTTTTAGCTAAGATGTGTATAAAATCTTGTTCAGTATTATCTTCCTGTAATTTCCACCTTGGGTTGTTTTGATGAGCAAAGGGATTGGTCAGGTGGGTTAATTTCAAAGTTTATGATTCTTTACCCCGATCCTGAATGCCTCAAAAGCAGAATTATTGAAAAGGTGCTCCAGACATGGACTAACTAGCATATTCAGTGAGCTGCTCGGCATTGAATGAGTGATACGAACCAGACAGAATCACCAGATTATGATTTAGGACACCAGAGTGCTCCGGTCTGGCCGCTTATTCCCTGTACTACCAGCCCATTACCCTGAAACCCTTGCTTCCTTACAAAGGGTTAAAGAGCGATATTTCAAAAGGATCACTTTCAAATTCACAAATCATGACTGCTGTACAAATATTAAATGCACGTATTTAACTGAATCAAAGAAGAACGTGAAAAACAGATCTCTCTAAAACATCAAAAATGCACAATATGTAATCTTTGTAATGAGGCTTGGATCATTTCGTTTTGCAGCGTAGAAATCAATTGTATTGCCACCGGACAAAATTAGTTTGCATTTCTGCTAGTTTTCCACAATTTACAGAGCTGCAGTATAGTCTAGTCAAAGACAATCAAAGGCACAGCCCCTGTGGAATGAGCTAAACCTGAAGGATCCGCTAGACAATTTCCAAAATTCTGTTAAAGCGACAATCTGTAATCTGCTGCCCATTTTCTTTCAAAAATTTTTCCCAAGAAGCTTGCCCTGGAGATCATAAACACCATCCCCTAGAATTACATTTGATCACAAAAATGCTGGTCTCTTTGGGTTTGGCCTGCTTATTTCTGCGAGTGTTGCAGGAATGCTAATTAACCATATATTTGCTTTGTAAATTGAGAACCACGCCATTCCGAGTTACTACCGAGGCCACGGAATTAAATTCTGTATGGAAGTTTTCATAAGGAGATGGAATTTTATCTTTTAAAGCCTCTGTCATTTGCTATTCTCAAGCTAGGAAACCACTTCCAAGAAACTGTCCACCAGATGTGACAGCACCTGCAAACACCGGTGAATTCCACCCTTCAAGGGCTTTCAAACTTCCTAGGGTTCATGGTCTGCCAGGAAATGACCTCCTCCCATCTGTAAGGCCTGGACCCTAAGCCAAGTTAACCCTAAAAGATAACCTTTTTTCTTTAAAATTGGTTGTTATTCCTGATTAAACAGGAATTCTTTCCTTTCTTTTTTCTTTTTTTTAATGTTTATTTATTTATTTTGAGAGAGAGAGAGAAAGCAGGGGAGGGGCAGAGAGAGAGGGAGAGAGAGAATCCCAAGCAGGCTCCACGCGGACAGTGCAGAGCTCAACGTGGGGCTTGATCTCACTCACGAACCATGAGATCATGACCTGAGCCCAAATCAAGAGTCAGATGCTTAACTTGCTGAGCTACCCAGGTGCCCCTAAACAAGAATTCTTTTCAAACATGACAATCCTTCAATGGCCTTGGTTACACAGTTCAATTATATTCTGGTCAAAAGGTGGCTAGATTTATATTAAACCTAGGTAAATAACTATTTTGCCATGAGAAGTAAAGGGATTGTTAAGAGTTGGTAAATTTGGCGGGGGGGGAATCAGCGAGAATCAGATATAATTTAAAAATGTTTCACTTCCTTTTACAAAAGCAGAGTCTACTTAACTAAATGTTCTTAGGAATGATTCAGAAAGAAAGACAAAGTGCTTCTTAACATATACATAAAAAAATAGAGCATTCACAAAACATCAAGAAAATTCCAAACAGCTAATCACAAAAAAATTTCTGTCCTGGTTCCTTCGGCCTCTTGTTCTGCTGGATCGTAGGTTACCAGCCTGCTTTTGGAAGCCATCTGCTTCCAGACCACGAAGAAACCAGGGGACCCTGTCTCAAATTGGTGGCACAGTTAGATAGTATCTACAGTATCTCCTCAGACACCTGTCCCCAAGTGTCTATACTTAGAAGCATCTGCTATAGTCCTTTCCATGAGGATCTAAGACTAAAGACAAAACTGTTGGCCTGTACCTTATGAGAAGGCCTTGGGCAAGCACTGGAACAAAACAAAAATTATCTGCAGATGACGAACACTTAATGATTGTGGTTAATTTACTGCTGTCATCAATAATATCAGAATGCAGCAGGATAAACTCCTTGTTGGAGTATAATGCATAATTATTTCATAAGGGTTTGATCAATGTGGCCCCTGAGAGTAAAATCAACCCCCAGAGTCTTCTCATAGGGCATAGACTTTCTGAAATATTTATATTAATAACTCTGCACCTCAACAAATGCAAGCGAAGGCTAAACATCTCTTCTAATTTGATGACTTTCCCCCTGTAGCTCTTGCAATAGTGTTGAACTAATTTAGGAGATACCTAACACATTAAACAAACTTAATTATTTTGTATTTCTCTTTTTATATGGTAAAAAGTAAATCTTTGTGATTGCTTTGGGCCTTTGGGAAATTTCCAAGACAGTTTTAGGTGTAAAAGATATCCCGAAATTTTTCTTCTATTTTTTTCTAAATATAGGATCCAGTCTTGGTAAGGCAAAGTCAAAAGAGTTGTCAGAGGAGAGCTGGGACACTTGATTTTGGTTGGATCACAGGTGCTTGAGAACCAACTTCACGGTGACCTATTTAATCAAAGTGACAACAAAATATTTTGAAATACACATAAAAGGTAATACACTCATAAAGAACCCTAGCTCTTTCACAAGTAAGAGAGCTTTGTTCTTTAGATTTTTCTTTTAAACAATCAAGGACATAATAAAGTCAACATAAAGCACAGAAAATTGTTCTGGTGGGCCCAGGTTCTCTGCTATGTAGACAGATTTTACAGAAAGTACACATTTTCATCTTGTAAATAATGGTATTAATCTGCAAAGCAGTGAAATAAACCCAACAAAAATGAGCAAACTTAGCTAAAATTTTAACTTATTTTAAGCCTTCTTTTCAGATTCAGCTGTTGTAAATCAAGGCAAATAAAATTTATTTTCCAGGTCTTGTCTTTTATGAAGCTCTTTTGCATTCTAGAACAAATGGACACTTATATTAGAACAAAATTATTCTTTTTCCTTATAAAACAAAGCCACATATTCATTTGCATTTCTCTATCATTATTGTTTGTAGTATGGTCTCAACCACGTGTAGTTTTTTCTTTTTTCTTTTAATTTTTTGTTTTAGAGAGTGAGAGAGCATGTGAGTGGGGGAGAGGGGCAGAGGGAGAAAGAGAGAGACAGAGAGAGAGAATCTCAAGAAGGCTCCGCATTCAGCACTGAGCCCAATGTGAGGCTCGATCCCGACCCTGGGATTATGACCTGAGCCAAAATCAAGAGTCAGACACTCAACCAACTGAGCCACCCAGGTGCCCTTCAACCAGGTATATTAATTATAACATGGACCAATATGAAAATCTCCTACTTCACAGAGAAAACTAGAGGGTATGTGATTGAGAACTGTCCATCATTTTGCAATATTTAGGCAGAATAACATAACTTATGTGGCACCTGGGTGGGTAAGTCAGTTAAGTGAGAGACTCTTGATTTTGGCTCAGGTCATGATCTCACGACCATGAGATCGAGCACTGTGTTAGGCTCCACACTGAGTGTGGAGCCTGCTTGGGACTCTCTCTCTTCCTCTCTCTCTCTCTCTCTCTCTCTCTCTCTGTCTCTCCCCACTTGTGTCTTCTCTTTATTTCAAAATAAATAAATAAAATTAAAAAAGAAAAGAATAACATAGCTTGTGAGTATGTTTTACACATGTTGTACAGCCACACCCATCCCTTTCATACTTTTCTAAAGTGGCAAAAGTAAACCCATTCATTAACATGACCCAAAGATATAGACTCCTACAGCATATAGAAACATGAACCTTAAAATTATGCTTACATACTAATATTTCAGGAGTCCATATTACACAGAAAATATCGAGGTATCCAAGAATTATTGTTAATTAGCTCAACTTAATATTAGTTTAAGTCTTTAAGTTACCTGAAGACCTTGCAAATTATGTTTGAGCTGACACACTACAAAACATAATTACTATTGATATTAAAAGTTTGTTAGAATAATGACTCAATTTAGTTGAGCACAAATTACTTTTTGTAATCTTTAACAATGTGTAGAAGTATTGTTAACTTATTTGATCACAAAACCTTCATAGTTTTAGGAAGATCAGACTGACTATTCTCATGAATAAGAAAAAATCAACCAAGTAAAATAACATGTGTACTGACAAACCAGAAAAAAACACAGATTAATTGACAAAAAAATATATTTGTTTATTTATTTATTTATTTTTATTTTTTATTTTTTTAAATTTACACCCAAATTAGTTAGCATCTAGTGCAACAATGATTCCAGGAGTAGATTCCTTAGTGCCCCTTACCTACTTAGCCCATCCCCCCTCCCGCAACCCTTCCAGTAACCCTCACTTTGGTCTCCATATTTATGAGTCTCTTCTGTTTTGTACCCTCCCTATTTTTATATGATTTTTGTTTCCCTTCCCTTATGTTCATCTGTTTTGTCTCTTAAAGTCCTCATATGAGTGAAGTCATATGATTTTTGTCTTTCTCTGACTAATTTCACTTAGCATAATACCCTCCAGTTCCATCCACATAGTTGCAAATGGCAAGATTTCATTCTTTTTGATTGCCGAGGAATACTCCATTCTATATATATACCACATCTTCTTTATCCATTCATCCCTCGATGGACATCTGGGCTCTTTCCATACTTTGGCTATTGTTGATAGTGCTGCTGTAAACATGGGGGTGCATGTGTCCTTTTGAAATAGCACACCTGTATCCTGTGGATAAATGCCTGGTAGTGCAATTGCTGGGTCATAGGGTAGTTGTATTTTTAGTTTCTTGAGGAACCTCCATACTGTTTTCCAGAGTGCCTGCCCACCAACAATGCAAAAGAGATCCTCTTGCTCCGCATCCTTGCCAACATCTGTTGTTGCCTGAGTTGTTAATGTTAGCCATTGTGACAGGTGTAAGGTGGTATCTCATTGTGCTCTTGATTTGTATTTCCCTGATGATGAGTGATATTGAGCATTTTTTCATGTGTCGATTGGCCATGTGGATGTCTTCTTTGGAGAAGTGTCTATTCATGTCTTTTGCCCATTTCTTCACTGGATTATTTGTTTTTTGGGTGTTGAGATTGATAAGTTCTTTATAGATTTTGGATACTAACCCTTTATCTGATATGTCGTTTGCAAATATCTTCTCCCATTCTATCAGTTGCCTTTTAGTTTTGCTGATTGTTTCCTTCGCTGTGCAGAAACTTTTTATTTTGATGAGGTCCTAGTAGTTCATTTTTGCTTTTGTTTCCCTTGCCTCCGGAGACGTGTTGAGTAAGAAGTTGCTGCGGGCAAGATCAAAGAGGTTTTTCCTGCTTTCTCCTCAAGGATTTTGATGGCTTCCTGTCTTACATTGAGGTCTTTCATCCATTTTGAGTTTCTTTTTGTGTATGGTGTAAGAAAGTGGTCCACATTCATTCTTGTGCATGTCGCTGTCCAGTTTCCCAGCACCACTTGCTGAAGGAACTGTCTTTATTCCTTTGGACATTCTTTCCTGCTTTGTCAAAGATTAGTTGGCCATATGTTTGTGGGTCCATTTCTGGGTTCTCTATTCTGTTCCATTGATCTGAGTGTCTGTTCTTGTGCCAGTACCATACTGTCTTGATGATTACAACTTTGTAGTATAGCTTGAAGTCTGGGATTGTGATGTCTCCTGCTTTGGTTTTCTTTTTCAAGATCGCTTTGGCTATTCAGGGTCTTTTCTGGTTCCATACAAATTTTAGGATTATTTGTTCTAGCTCTGTGAAGAATGCTGGTGTTATTTTGATAGGGATTGCATTGAATATGTAGATTGCTTTGGGTAGTATCGACATTTTAACAATATTTGTTCTTCCTATCCAGAAGCATGGAATCTTTTTCCATTTTTTTGTGTCTTCAATTTCTTTTTTTTTTTTATTATTATTTATTTTTGGGACAGAGAGAGACAGAGCATGAACGGGGGAGGGGCAGAGAGAGAGGGAGACACAGAATCGGAAACAGACTCCAGGCTCTGAGCCATCAGCCCAGAGCCCGACGCGGGGCTCGAACTCACGGACCGTGAGATCGTGACCTGGCTGAAGTCGGACGCTTAACCGACTGCGACACCCAGGCGCCCCTCTTCAATTTCTTTCATAAGCTTTCTATAGTTTTCAGTGTATAGATTTTTCACCTCTTTGGTTAGATTTATTCCTAGGTATTTTATCATTTTTTGTGCAACTGTAAATGGGATTGATTCCTTGATTTCTCTTTCTGTCGCATCATTGTTGGTGTATAGGAATGCAACCGATTTCTGTGCATTGATTTTATATCCTGCAACTTTGCTGAATTTATGAATCAATTCTAGAAGTTTTTTGGTGGAATCTTTTGGGTTTTCCATATAGAGTATCATGTCATCTGCGCAGAGTGAAAGTTTGACCTCCTCCTGGACGATTTGGATGCCTTTTATTTCTCTGTGTTGTCTGATTGCTGAGGCTAAGACTTCCAATACTATGTTGAATGACAGTGGTGAGAGTGGACATCCCTGTCTTGTTCCTGACCTGAGGGGGAAAGCTCTCAGTTTTTCCCCATTGAGGATGATGTTAGCGTTGGGTCGTTCATATATATGGCTTTTATGATCTCAAGGTATGCTCCTTCTATCCCTATTTTCTTCGGGGTTTTTATCAAGAAAGGATGCTGAATTTTGTCAAATGATTTCTCTGCATCTATTGAGAGGATCATATGGTTCTTGTCCTTTCTTTTATTGATGTGATGAATCATGTTAATTGTTTTTGCAGATATTGAACCAGCCCTGCATCCCAGGTATAAATCCCACTTGGTCATGGTGAATAATGTTTTTAATGTATTGTTGGAGCCGGTTGGCTAATATCTTGTTGAGGATTTTTGCATCCATGTTCATCGGGGAAATTGGTTTATAGCTCTCCTTTTTTAGTGGGGTCTCTGTCTGGTTTTGGAATCAAGGTAGTGCTGGCTTCATAGAAAGAGTTTGGAAGTTTTCCTTCCATTTCTATTTTTTGGAACACCTTCAAGAGAATAGACTTATTTTTGAAAATCACAATGATTAAACCAGTCCTATTCAACAAAGCTTTATCTTAATTGTGTAAACTTGGGTTCTTAAAATGTTTCTGACCCAGCAGAATCATTTTAGCTGTAACTCTCTTAAATTATTAGAAATTCAACTTCATTACAAATCAAAACCACAATGAGATACCACCTCACACCTGTCAGAATGCCTAACATTAACAACCCAGGCGACAACAGATGTTGGCGAGGATACGGAGAAAGAGGATCTCTTTTGCACTGCTGGTGGGAATGCAAACTGGTGCAGGCACTCTGGAAAACAGTATGGAGGTTCCTCAAAAAATAAAAAATAGAAGTACCCTATGACCCAGTAAATGCACTACTAGGTATTTATCCAAGGGACACAGGTATGCTGTTTCAAAGGGGCACAGGCACCCCAAAGTTTATAGCAGCCAAAGTATGGAAAGAGCCCAAATGTCCATCGATGGGTGGATGGATAAAGAAGATGCAGTATGTGTGTGTCTATATATGTGTATATGTGTATATGTGTATACACATATATATAAACACACACACATGATGGAGTATTACTCGGCCATCAAAAAGAAAGAAATCTTGCTGTTTGCAACTACATGGATGGAACTGAAGGGTATTATGCTAAGTGAAATTAGTCAGGGAAAGACAAATATCATATGACTTCACTTATATGAGGACTTTAAGATACAAAACAGATGAACATAAGGGAAGGGAACCAAAAATAATATAAAAACAGGGAGGGGGACGAAACATAAGAGACTCTTAAATATGGAGAACAATCTGAGGGTTACTAGAGGGGTTGTGGGAGGGGGTGATGAGCTAAATGGATAAGGGACATTAAGGCATCTACCCCTGAAATCATTGTTGCACTATATGCTGACTTGGATGTAAATTAAAAAAATAAAGTAAAATAAATTTTAAAAAAAGAAATTCAATATCATTACTTTGGGCGAAGATTCAGAAATGTTTTATTTATGTAAATTTATATTTATCTCAGTAAATGGTTAGAAGAGAGCTCTTTTACTATAAGACACATGATAACCTAATTTGTTAATATCCTCTGGAGATGGGGGTGGGGGGAATCCTACTAATACCAGAGGAAAAAGCCTTTCTCAATTACATACACAGACACACGGACATGAAGACACATAGAGAATGTATAGCGTCAGTTCTATAATATCAGCCTCAGTTCTAAAGTAAATAGAGACACACAAACCTCTGTGGCCTTGGTCTCAAAGAGTTGTTCTCCTTCCCAGAAGTTTTTCCTTGATTCGAGCTTAGAATAGACAAACACAAAGGGTGAAAAAAAAAATTTCCTGTTGTCTGTCACCCAACAGAGAATAGTTCACTATACTCCACCTGTAGAAATCAATAAACCATAGATGGTAGAACCAAATTTCCAATCATTGCTGTCTCCAGTGGAGAGTAAATTAGCACCCACATGAACCATCTGTGTGAACCAGAAACAAAAAAACACACAATCAGGGGAAAAGAATAAAATAAACGAAACAGTAAATAAATAAACAATAAACAATAAATAAATAAATATATAAACAATAAAATAAAATTTTAAAATGTGAAAGTTTAAGTCACTTTGAACTCAGATGGGAAACTATGATAAAACCCATACAGGCTTGAACAGTCCATGATGTGTACCTCTCTGGCAACAGTTTGTTAGGTAAATCTTCATATCTAACTGGCACCTCCAAACTAGTAAAGAATAATCCAAATGGGAACATCATGACCCACATACAAATATAAACAGGTGTGAAAGATTTTGTTTTTCTCATCAGCTAATGAGGGAACTCTGACAATTAAGTCCCTATGCCTAGAATGTTCAGCTAGATTGGTGAACCATCAAATTCTGCACAGCTTTGTCTCATTATAGCTATTGGGAATGAAGACGTCAAAGCAGACAGTGGTGACCCCATTCCTTTATTCTACTTATGAAACATCATATCTATCACATGCTCTTTGCAAATTCAGAAGTAATTAAACACATTCATTGTATAAAATTTGATTTTTTTAATTTTTTTTAACATTTATTTATTTTTGAGACAGAGAGAGACAGAGCATGAACGGGGGAGGGTCAGAGAGAGAGGGAGACACAGAATCTGAAACAGGCTCCAGGCTCTGAACTGTCAGCACAGAGCCCGACGCGGGGCTCAAACTCACGGACCGCGAGATCATGACCTGAGCCGAAGTCGGACGCTCAACCGACTGAGCCACCCAGGCGCCCCTAAAATTTGATTTTTATAATTTTCAAAATACATTCAACGTTTAATGGACTAAGTAAATTGGATGATCAAGCCGAACACTCATCACCAATGTTCTGTAGTAATGCATCACTCTACTGGGAGGCTGAAATTGTGGACTCAGTTCCCAGCACCAACACTGACCAACTATTCACAGCCTATTCTAGGGGTCCAGTATCTCATTCATAAAATGAATGGTCAGGATGGAATGACCTCTGAGGGCCTTTCTGGCTCCAAGGTCAATGGCAACGGTAAATCTTCATATCTACATGGCTTTTTGTCAACAAACGGTCATCAGGCAACTGTATTATATTTGCCTGTGTGTTTATAAAATTAATAAATTTCTGGCCCCCTCGACAGATATACCAAACAGAATTTGGGTGGGATCCAGGAATCTACATTTTAAATAAGCTCCACATTATTGTTATACAAACTGAAGTTTGAAAATCTTTACTGTATGGATTTTTTTCCTGGAAAGAAAACAGTTATGACCAAAAAATAGTTATTGAATTGTTCTGGTAAATGGTACACTACTCAGTGCCTTCAAAGCAAAGGTCATCTAGAGGTGCCTGGGTGGCTCAGTCAGTTAAGCATCCAACTTCTGCTCAGGTCATGATCTCATGGCTGGTGGGTTCAAACCCTGCATCAGGCTCTGTGCTGACAGCTCAGAGCCTGAAGCCTACTTCGGGTTCTCTATCTCCCTCTCTCTCTCTCTGCCCCTTCGCCACTTGTGCTCTGTCTCTCTTTCTCTCAAAAAATAAGAATAAACATTAAAAAAAAGACAGTTGTGAATAAATGTGCATTTTCCTTTACTCATCTGCATTGCCTTTTACTTCCTTCTTTCTTATAAATGGTTTGAAGAAAATCAACAAAAACAAATTCTGTTTCTTTGAAAAGACCAATAAATATGATAAGCCCCTCACCAACACAAAAAAAGAGAAGACACAGATTTTCTATATCAAAAATGAAAGAGGGGTCATCACTACTGATCTCATGGACATTAAAAGGCTAGTAAAATAATACTATGAATAATTAAATGCCCACAAATTTTGTAACTTAAATGAAATGGAGCAGTTCCTTGAAAAACACAAACTACCAAGACTTATATGAGAAGTAGTTTGGATAAACATATATTTGTTCTTAAAAGCTAAAGTAATAATTCATAACCTTGCAAAACAGAAATCACCAGACTTTGATAGGTTCAGTGGTGAATTATACCAAGAACTTAAGAAAGAAATAATACTAATTCTCTAAAAAGTCTACCAGAAGAGAGAAGTAGAGTGAATACTTCCTAACTCATGCTATGAGGCCAGCATTACCATAATAGCAAAGCCAGACAAAGACATTACAAGAAAAAAATACTGCAGATCAATATCTCTCATAAACCTGGACTTAAAGATCTTCAGCAAAATAATAGCAAATAAAATCAAAAATCATATAAAAAGAATTTTACTCTGCAACCAAGTGGAAAACAGTTCAGGTATGCAAAGCTGTTTCAAAATTAAATAAATCAATCATTGTATGAGTACCTGGGTGGCTCAGTCGGTTGAGCATCGAATCTTGATTTTGGCTCAGGTCATGATCCCAGGGTCATGGGATTAAGCCCTGTGTCAGTCTCCATGCTGAGTGTGGAGTCTGCTTGAGATTCTATCTCTCTCCCTCTCTCTCTGTCTCTCTCTCTTCCTCTTTCTCTCTCCCCCTCTGTCCCTCACCCCCACTTGCTCTCTCTCTCTCTCTAAAAAAAATAAATTAAAAATATTTTAAATCAATCATTGTAATCCACCACATCAACAGATTAAAAAAGAAAAATCATGTCAGTTGAAACAGAAAAAGCATTTGACAAAATTAACATCCAGTCATGATAAAAAACTCTCAGCACACTGAAAAGAAAGAGAAACTTCCTCAACTTTATTTTAAAACATTTCCAAAACAAAATGACAACAACAAAAAAAAACCAGTAGCTAACATCACACTTAATGGTGAGAGACTGGATGCTTTTCCTTTAATATCAGGGAAAAGATAAGATGTTCTTTCGTATCATTCGTATTCAACACCAAACTAGAAATACTAACTAGTGCGATAAGACAAGAAAAAGGAATAAGTTATATTTAATGTGAAGAAAGAAATAAAACTGTCTCTATTGACAGATGATATGATCCTCTATGTAGAAAATTCCAAAGAATCGACAAAATAACTCTTATAACTATTAAGAAAAAATAATAAGGTCATAGGATAGAAGATTAATACACAAAAGGCAATTGCTTTCTTTTAATTTTTTAAATGTTTAATTACTTTTGAGAGAGACAGAGAGAGAGAAAGAGAGAGAGAGAGTACGAGCTGAGGAGGGGCAGAGAGAAAGGGAGATACAGAATCTGAGGTAGGCTCCATCCAGGCTCTGAGCTGTCAGAACAGAGCCCGACACCAGGCTTGAACTCACACACCATGAGATCATGACCTGAGCTGAAGCTGGACACTTAACCAACTGAACCACTCAGGTGTCCTGTCAATTGCTTTCTTTTAAATGCTTTCTCTTCGATTGTGGGAAAATGTTAATCCAAATAAAAGGGCATTGTCACTCTGAGAAGGTTGTGGCCAAATTGAGGAGAAAATACACCTTTTCCTGACAAATTAATAAACCTTTAAAAGGAGTAGTGCAACATATGCTCTTTCTTTTTATATTCCTCATTTTATTTATTTATTATTTTTTTTTTTTTGGAGTTGGATGAGACAAAAGATGCTGGTTCAGAGTCAGGTAGCAAAGGGAAAATGGCCTAACTAAATGTGATGGTCTTGATAATTATACTTTAGTATCAGAAAAAAAAAAAAAAAACCCTTTACAGTTTCATGACGGAAAATAGGAATTTATACTTCCTTTATACAAATGGAAGACTTAAATCTCTATGCTACTTTAAAATTTCAGAGTAGAGAAAAAGTGTTAATACCTTTGCAAACTAATTTTGATAATTTTCCTCTTGCTTATGTATTCACTTTAATGAAGAACTATTTGCTATTTTCTCTAAACTCCCTCAGCCCTCTGAAATATTTTTACATAGGCTTTCACTGCCCTTTTTCTGTTATCTAGTGGACTGTGATTCTCTGTGCCTGTACTCTGATGGTGTGTGTGCGTCATCAAGCACAAGGGTTGCAAGTGTTGCAATAGTAATCACTACCCTGTTACTGAACAGCCAGTAATTGCTGCAATAAAACTAGGCATAAATGTTAGACCACATCTTATTCTGGCTCCATACAGTTTATGTTCATGAAAGCCACTTTACCTAGCTTTTTCTGGAGCTCCACTGAATAGTCTTCTGGAACCCTGAAATCTGACAAGGTTTCCTAATCCTGGGAAATCTCTTCTCTGGAGAGATATAACAGTGGAACTTGGATGACTGTTTTTTTAATTATTTTTTTTTAGTGTTTATTTTTGAGAGGGAGAAAGAGAGAGAGAGAGAGAGAGAGAGAGAGAGAGAGAATCCAAAGCAGGCTCCAGGCTCTGAGCTGTCAGCACAGAACCTGACTTGGGGCTTGAACCCATCAACCTGGAGATCGTGACCTGTGCTGAAGTTGGACGCTCAACCAACTGAGCCACCCAGGTGCCCCAGAACCTGGATGATTTTAAGTGATGCTGCCTTTGGGCTGATTCATGTGGGTCCCCAAGAGCCTTGCACCATCTACCATCATGTCCCTGAATGCTCAGAGCCCTTGACAAGTGAAAAATATACAGCCCAGTGCCGCATCCTACTCTTCCATTATGAGAACGTGCAGACCCTGTCTCCAGCCCCACTTTGGTAACTACAGAAGAGTGTCTTATCCAAACTCCTTCCTCCCTTACAGAGCAGGCTGAACCTGCCAACAGTGGATCTTCAGCCTATCCAACACTCTGTTCTCCCACTGTTCTCCCACTGTTCTCCCACCCACCTACACAGCCCCCCCAGACAAAAGAACCTTAAGAAACAAAATGCCTATTCAACAGAATTTCTGCATATAAAGGCACAAAACAGGATATTGTACCTTTTATATCTTTCGGGAGAGTCAAAGGACCCCAATCTTGGATTATTAAAATTACTAAAACCTGGTTTACATCACCACATTCACAGGGGAAAAAATACTAGATTTCACAGTAAAATATATTGCTGGTGATGCATCATTTCCCAACCAGGACAAAGACACCATTCGTGTGACTATGTGGGTGAGATCTGAGTACATCACAACATAGAGCTGGTAAGTTGTCCTGAAAACCTTCATTTTTCCCAAATGGGTTTCTATGTGAAAGGTTTGCAATGATCTGAATCTTTTCCTTTCGTTCCGCATTTTTAAAAGAGCACAAGAGCTGCTCACAAATGTAGGCTTGACACCTACTTGTTGGAATCCAGAGAAGAGAGGGTGACAAACTTCACACTCCATGGGGAGAGGATCTCTTTCCAAAAACACCCTTCTGGGAATGGAGAATGATTTGTAATTTGTGAGAGTTCCTTGTTCCTAACCTTACTGCAGAAATAGTTCCTCAGGGATGAGAAGCTTTGTCTGAATTGGAAACGGAAAGAATTCTCTTAGGGGATTTCCTATCCAAAAGAAAGAAAGAAAAAAAACATGTCCTATTGTCTTGTCTCAATGGAATATTCTTGTACAAATGTACACCAAGATAACAAAAGATAATATTCTGGGAAGCTTTTTTATACATAGTCAAATCATAGGAAAAAAACATGAATGTGTAAAAACAGAAGGTAGTCACTGACATGGAAGTCTGAATTCACTTTGCTCTCCTTAAATAACACCTATATCAGAACCTTGCTTAAGCTTAACCTTTGGAGAATGTGTTTTGTAGGATTTAAAAATAAACTGAAGAACTAGAATGAAGAAAGTCACAAAAAAGTGGTGTGAGAAATATTATATATAGATGAGGGAAAACAGCAACGCTAGCATTCATTCTATGACTCCATGAATCCCAACAAAAACCTAGAAGAGGAAACAAACAATCGGAAGTTATTGTCTATAAATGAACCAGATGTGCTGCAACATCTGAAAACCTGCTCTCTGCCAAGGGGCAGAGCGGGAAGAGAAGCGAAGGCAAGAATCAGAACAAAGGAAAGCATGGGAAAGAGCAAAGTACCGCGAACCCCAGCGTACAGCTGACAATTAAAGCCAGGAAAACCACAGTGATGAGGTATTAGATTCTGCGAGGAAAAAAGGAGAAGGAAATAAACATAAAACAGACCATTTTCAAATGAATTGCTCTGCGCTCCTAACCCATCTAGAGGAGCATTGCATAGCTAGTAAAACAATATGGAAAATAAAAGCGAATGTTTGTAGAAGTTCAAAAAGCAAAACAATGCAAGAATCTAATTACTTTACAATTTAGGGAGGATGGAAGAGAAAGCACAAAAGATTGAAGAGAAAATTGAAATGACCTCCTGGCCTTTATCTTCCCTAGACTTCCTTTAGGGACGCTATTCAAAAATAAATTAAAAGGTTATGTGTTTAACCAGTCAGACAGGAAGGATAACAAGGGGCCTTGGGAACAGATGGATGATAGAAAATCTACAGGAGGCGAAGTTAAGTTTTGGAAAATTAAATGAAAAATTCATCATATTTCTTCCCTAACTCCAGAAGGATTATAAATCACTTATGTACCTGGAATCTTCACAAATGTGTATCAATGTGGCAAGCACTTCTGTGTCCCCCTACAGGACTTACTTCTCACATTTGTCACATCATTTTTCTTCACTTTTTAAGGAAAATACTTGGTTCTATTGAAGCTTCAGAGATCACCTTTGAAAGTACCTTTCAGATTATAGTGCCCTGGTGGGAGTGGGGTTTTTTAGATTAAAATATTTTCTGGCTGGCATTTTTGAGCTGCTTCCAAAATCTTACTAACATACTGTAAAGGCCACCTAGGAAGATGAAATTTGCACTTCCAAAAAACTGCAACTCACAAGTAGCTCGTGACTTGGGTCTAGGAACAATTTCTGCTAAGAAAAAGGCAAATCTGAGAAGAATTAGCATTGTTCACTAACACGTACGTCCCCTACACATATAAACATGCCTCCAAACATCGTCAGCCTCCAAGAAGACAGGAAGACACCAGATCATTTACATCCACTCTGTCGTAACTCAGAGAAGCATCTTGCATGATAAACAATTTCTCTACATGTATCACACAAGAGCACATGGCATGGAATCCAGTGATCCCAGTTTTAGAAACCACGCCAGGACAAGATGCTCAATGTCACTCATCATCGGGGAAATACACATCAAAACTACAATGAGACACCACCTCGTTCCTGTCAGAGTGGCTAAAATTAACAACTCAGGAAACAACAGATGTTGGCCAGGATGTAGAGAAACAGGAACCCTCTTGCACTGTTGGTGGGAATGCAAACTGGTGCAGCCACTCTGGAAAAGTGCGAACGTTCCTCAAAAAATTAAAAATAGAACTACCCTATGACCCAGCACTAGCACTACTAGGTATTTATCCAAAGGACACAGGAATGTTGATCTATAGGGGCACATGCACCCCGATGTTTATAGCAGTACTATCAACAATAGCCAAAGTATGGAAAGAGCCCAAATTCCCATCAACTGATGAACAGATAAAGAAGATGTGGTTTATGTATACAATGGAATACTACTCGGCAAAGAGAAAGAATGAAATCTTGCCATTTGCAGCAACGTGGAAGGAACTGGAAGGTATTATGCTAAGTGAAATAAGATGTCAGAGGAAGACAGATATCTCATATGTGGAATTTGAGAAATGTAACAGAAGATCATGGGGGAAGGGAAGAGGAAGAAATAGTTTCAAACGGAGAGGGAGGCAAACCATAAGAGACTTTCTTTTTTGTTTTGTTTTGTTTTGTTTTTTAATTTTTTTTAAATGTTTATTTATTTATTTTTGAGAGAGAGAGAGAGAGACAGGGCACGAACAGGGGAGGGGCAGAGAGAGAGGGAGACACAGAATCCAAAGCAGGCTCCAGGCTCTGAGCTGTCAGCACAGAGCCCGACGCGGGGCTCGAACCCACAAACCGTGAGATCATGACCTGAGCCAAAGCCGGATGCTCAACCAACTGAGCCACCCAGGTGGCGTTCAAATACAGAGACTTTCAAATACAGAGAACAAACTGAAGGTTGATGGGGGGCAGGAGTGGGAGGAGAAGATGGGTGATGGGCATTGAGGAGGACACTCATTGGGATGAGCACGGGGTGTTGTATGTAAGCGATGATTCATGGGAATCTACCCCCCAAACCAAGAGCACACTGTATATACACTGTATGTTAGCTAACTTGACAAGAAATTATAGTAAAAGAAACAAAAAAGAAAAGAAACCAGTCCTGGAGAAGGAGCCAGAGATTTATGCATATATTTGCTTATGGAACCTTTTGAAAATAAGAAGAAGGAAACTGTCAAGCACTGAGGAATCACCAGCAAGGGAAATGTTAAGTAAATCACAATACAGCCACTAGGTTACCTATAAAAGCCACACCATGGAAAAAATTAACACCGTGCAAACGTGCACAATATAGTATCAAGTGATTAAAAAGTAGACTATGAAATTTATTAATGGTGTGAACCCAAATCCAAATATGTTAAAATAACACACACACACACACACACACACACACACACACCTAGAAAAAGCCTGGTAGTCAATACATAAATGAGTTACTAGTGGATGGCAGAAAATACAACTTTAATTCTACTCTACAGGCCATCAAAATTTCTCTAGAACAGCTTTTATAATAATAATAATAATAATAATGATAATAATAATAATATTTAATTATGTAAATAAAGCACAAAGGAAGTCCCCATCACCAGGCTCTGAGCAACACTGGGCTGGGACTGACACCATGACGTGTTCCTGAGTTGACAGACACAAGCTCACTTCTCTTTTCTGAATCTCAGACAAGACTATATGCCCCCCTGGGTTGGGATGAAGTTTAGTGGAATAATTCAATTAAAATAACGTATTCTACGTGCCAAAGACAACTCTAGCACAAAGCAGGTAGGAAGAAATGCCAGCCAAATTTAAATACTTACAGTGGAAGTACTCCCTGATCAGTCAAAAAGAAACCAGCCGGTTCCAGATGAGGATTTCTGTCGCTACTTCTCCGCCAGCACGGGGATATGGCATCCACACTGCCGATCTGTAGTGCCCCCTCCATTCGGAAGGTGCTTCCAAATGCAGGAAACAACCCTCCCTTTGACGGATGCCAGGCGCGGGAAGCATTGAAGAGATGCTTCGTGGTAGTGGCGGCAACAAGACACACGGAGATGAAAATAACGCAAGACGTAATACAAGAATAAACGATCCGGCACCCGATTCGCGAGCAAATTATCACATCGGTGCCTCCAGAATAAATTTAGAGCGCATCATTAAAGCTGTGTTTTCGTGTCCCACAAGGACACAGACTAGGTTACCCTAAGACAAAAGCATCAATGCGTCAAATGCACATACAGGTGGTCGAGGGCAACGAGAAATATGTTTTCATTGTGTCCTATTCATATTTTATCTGAATGCATTTCTTGTTGTCTGGTGTTCTGTGATCACACAGGGCTGAGCTATTCATAGCCAGAATGCTACTTGGCCTTTCAGGGTTATTCTTCATTGTTTCCAGATAAAACCGTTAAGCTTCATACAGGAATGCAGCACAAGAGCCAAAGATCTGTGTCATGTATTTTTTAGAGTAAATCATTATCATCCAACCAGAAAAGCAACATAATGGAATATTTCAATTTTGTCAGGGAAAACCTTCAACAAACTTAGATAATCTTGACGATACAGGAGTTTAATATTTTTAATGCAAAAAAAAAATGTTAAGTAAAAGTTTACAAATGCTCACCTTAAATTCAAAATCAGCTTCTGTGTGAAGCCAAAACATGTAGGAAAGAATGATCTAGAATATTTTTGAAAATTTGCAGCTGGCCCAGGATGAAGAAGCAAGCAGGCCTCAGATCCTCCAGGCTGGGGATTTCCTCATGGGAAACAAAACAGAGATGTTGAAAGAAGGTAGGAGGTGGCCCATGATGTAGGATTTTTTTCTTCAGGCAAATCTGCTTTTCAGGCTGGTCTGAATCCCCCAAAGGATCCCAGGATCCACCTCGGTTGGATGGGTCTCATGATACCTCATTAGACCATGATCAAGGATCAGTACCCATCCTTCAGCCTGCGGTGTCCCTATAACACAGCTGGCAGCTAAATACAAAACCGGGGTGTCAAGCTCTAGGCAGGGCTAGACCTTGGATACTGTGGTTGACGCCTTCATCTGGGAGAGCTTGGGATGCCCTTCTGTCCGGGCAAACATTGACCCAGGGGGGGTAGACTCAGATCGATGGCCCTTGCTGTCTGTTCCCAGAGTCATGAGACCACCAGAGAGGCAGTGCCAGCCAGGAGCTCACGCAGCCCTCTCCTGGTGTACTCCCACCTCCTGGCTGCCCTCCCTTCGTGTCTTTTACTGAAATCCCCTCTTGTTGACCACTCAGGTTGGTGCTGCTCAGGCTCAGTCCACATCTCTCTCTCCTGCACCTCCTCCCACTCCCTCCCCACCAGTCTAAAGACCACCTGCATGGGGTGATGCCTCAGTCTGCCTCTCCAGCTCCAGTGGCTCCCCAGCTTCTTGGACTATATCCCACTGCCTGCCCCACAAATGCATGGAAGTTTCTGGAAGGCATCCCTAACTTTTCATACTCAAAGCTAATAGTTTTCTCCTCCAAACTTGCAGCTTTCACTGCACTTCCTGTCTTGGCAGGTGGCACCACCATCCATCCACACGGTGGCGCAGACCTCGCGTCTTAATTTCTCACTCGGCCTCGCAGTCCACGTGTCACTCAGATCCTGCCAGTTCTGTCTCCAAAACATCTCCTGCCCCTGCCCTCTCCTCACCAGCTCCCCTCCTTCTCCCCTCATCCGAGCCCACGGAACAGCACACGGAGCTCCGAGCCTTGAATCTGGACCCAGGCTTGAATCTTGGCTCTCTCTCTTATTGGCCGAGGTAAAGCTCCGTGCCTCGGTTTCCCCAGCTGCAACATGAAGAAAAGACTGTTTCCCATCCCCTAGGTTATGGAAGCGCTTGCACAAGGCCATCCAGGCGCATGGCAAGCACTGTCTCCAGGGGCCTTGGTCTGAAGCGGGCTCCCAGATGGGCCTGTTTCTTCCTGCCCTTCGCCGTCCACCCCCTGTGTGACAGCCAGGGTAAACCAGTGTGAACCAGATCACACGGCTCCCTGCTTAACGCCCCGTACTGGCTTCCACTTCTTACTGGAATCAAGTCCATACCCCCTTGCTGGGGCCCGCGAACTTGGTCTCTCCGCACTGTCTCGGACCATCTGACTGCGTCTGCTGCGGGGCCTGCCTGGCTCACGACCCTCCCAGCACGCTCTCCCTCCTTGGCGTGTTTTCCTGCCCACGCCAGCTGCATCCCTCCTTGGAGCCTGTCCCTCTGTCTGTCTGAATGTTTCACCTGTGGTCTTCACAAGGCCGGCTTCTTCCTGCGTCCAGGCCTCTGCGTAGATGTCCTTTGCCCAGAGGGACGTGCCTGGACCCTGCTATCCTGTCCCCGTCCCCGGCACTGTCTCTACGTCTCTGCTGTGTGTTGTTGGGCTCAATCCCTCTCCCCTCCTTACAGCCTGCCGACTTTGAATCCCATGCCACCAACCGTATTCCCCACCGACAGGAGGCTGCCCACTCCTCCTGTCATTTCTAGAAGTTCTCTGCCGAAGTCAGAGTCACTCACCCAAACCACTCACTCCTGTTTCATTCCGGGCAGTTTTAGTATTTGCAGACACGGTGCATCCAGCCCAGGGTCTCTGGCTTGGCTCCCTGGCCCTTCCCTCCCAGCAGCTTCAGCCACCACCTGTCCTCCCTCCGTCCCTCCCCACCTTCCTTCTCGCCCACCCTTTCTCAGCTCCCTTCCTTGTGTGGTCGCTGCCATTTTTCTCTGCCTATATCCTCGACTCTCTTGCCCTCATGCTTTTTCATACTTGCTCAGCCACGCCACTGCTCTGAAATCCAGCCCTCTGCCAACTGGATGTAGCTGGGCAAAAACCACAGCACGTTGCCTGGTCTCACCTGCAATTCATGATGGACGGGCTCCAGTGGACCATAGTGATGTCAAACATGTGATGTGTCAACCGTGGTTCATTCTCTCTCCCATTTCTCCTCGGTGACTATTTCCCCAGCTTTTCCTCTCTCCTCAGGCACCCACAACCTCTTCTCCCCCTTTGCAGCTAGCGGCCTGGCCTTCTGCTTGACTGGGAAATTGCCCCCAACCACACCCCTCATCCATCATGCATCTGTGTTTCCACATCCTGCCTCCCATCTACTCACTGTCGGTCGGTGGTCCTCAGACTGTGGTCCTGGAACAGCAGCATCAGGGTCCGCTGGGAACTTGGAAGAAATGCAAATCTACAGGTCACATCACAGGCCTAAAAAATCTGGGGTGGAGCCCCAAACTCTGTGTTTTAACAAGCCTTTGGGTGAATTCGGAGGCACTTGCAAATTTGACAACTGCTAGAGATAGAGACACATTTCCATCAAAGGCCGACCTTCCTGCGTGCTTCGCCCCCCTCACCTACTCAAGGGCGTTGCTCCAGCAGAGATCAAGGCCAACCTACACCCCTCTGGAGCCCTGCTCCAGCAAGGCCACCTTCCTCTCTTGTATTCCCAACTCCATCCTTTCTATGAGTTCATTCCCATCCGCATTGAAACCTGATGTTAGTCATCTCATCTTCCCCCCCACCCCCCACCCCCCAAAAAATCAATTGACCTCCAGGCAGGCATCGATGCTGCAGTCTGGAAGCAGAACTTCTTCTCTGAAAAACCTCAGTGTCTGCTCTTAAGGCCTTCAACTGCTCAGACAAGGCCCACGCACTGTGTCAAGGGTAACTTCCTTCACTCAAGGTTAATCGATTTGACCACATCTACATCTAATCATATCTACAAAATCCTTCCTTCCTTTCTTTTATTTTTTTTTAAGTAGGCTTCATGCCCAGCACGGAGCCCAGCGAGGGGCTTGAACTCACAACCCTGAGATCAAGAGTTGAGCTGAGATCAAGAGTCAGACACTTAACCGACTGAGCCACCCAGGCACCCCTACAAAATACCTTCATAGCAATACCTTGGGAGTATTCGATGAAAACTAACGATCATACCATCCATGTGCCATGACCCCCAAATTCATATTTTGCATCCAGGTCACTTTCCTGAACCCAGACTTGTGTATCCACCTGCCTGCTCGGTACCTCCACTTGGATATCCAACAGAAGGATCTCTTCGAGGCTGAATCTTACCGGCAGATTCCCTCTCATTTAGTGGCAACTCCATCTTTCCAGCCTTGTTCTTAAAGCCTGTGAGTCTCTCCTTCACACCCCATAATCAAGTCCTGTGGGCTCTCCCTTCTTCCCTATGCCCTCCTCGGCTTCCACCTCTGCCCCCGACCCCGTCACCTCTCCCCCGATTGCTGCAATAGCTTCTGAATCGGGGGCTCCCAATATGAACTCCTCCTCACGTGCAACCCAAGCTAGCCATCCCTTCGCTCTGGACCAGACTGCACCTCATGTGGAATCCGGAATAAGAGCCAAAGGCCTCTGCGTGGCACCCCCAGACTTAACAGGAGCTGCCCCCTTTCCTCACTGACCCCACCGACCTCTCCCCTCCACATGAGCCACTCTGACCACACTGAGCCCTGGTGTTCCTTAAATACGGCAGGTGCACTCCAGGGCTCAGACCCCAGAGTGTTCCCTTGGCCGGGGACGTTCTTCTCCAGGTACCCACATGCTGACTCCCTGCCTCCTTCAAGTCTTTGCCTGAATGTCTTTTCTCACCAAGACTCCCTGAGCGTGTACGTCACCTGAACACGCTCCAGCACAGCCCCCCACCGTCCTCACCCTGCTCTAACTTCTCCTGGGGTTCACAGCCGTGTTGGCACCGTGTGTACCCGTTACAGCCGCTGTGTGTCTAGCTCTTCCCCACAGAACGCAGACAGATGTCTCTCGGCTCTTGACACGATGTCTCCCCCATGTGCAGAAGGACACGAGCACGTGTGGGCTGAGCGGGTCCTGTGTGACTGTGTCTTCTCTGCACACTTAGTCCTGGTCTCTGTCTTGCACTTGGGTGTGAGCTCCTCGAGGACGAGCTGCCGTCCCTCTCACGTGGGCCCTCATACAGGCCTTGATGGCCGGCAGGCACCAATCTCTGTGGAGGTGTCAGGAGCTTGTCTTAGTCCATCCATGCTGCTGTAACAAAACACTACAGCCCGCGGGGCTTATAAACAACTCACAGTCCTGGAGTCCGGATGCCCAAGATCAGGGCGCCAGCACGGTCCCGTGACGGTCCTCTTCTGAGTTGCAAATGTCTCACTGTGTCCTTACATCACCCTTACAGAGGTGAGGGATCTTTCTAGGGCCTCTTTCATAAGGGCACCAATCCCATTCATGAGGCTCCACCCTCATGACCCAAGCACCTCTCAAAGGCCCCACTTCCTACCACCGTCACCTGTGGGGTCAGGATTTCAGCATGGGAATTCCGGGGGGACGTAGGCATTCGGACAGTGGCATAGCTTCTCTGACCAGTGGGGGTCTTCAGAGAGGAAAGGGGGGCCAGGTCCTACCACTTACACTATCCCATCACCCTCTTACCCCGGACACAGTGGGCTGGGCTTTGCTGGTTTCCGGAGGATTCCGAAATGAGCACTGTTTTCAACAACACCAGTTGACAGAGGACCCCGGCCCTGCCCGTCCCCCTTCACCACCGAATGACCACAAGAAGCTGACTTCTCCCAGGCAGGCATTCTGCATCCCAGACGGAATGGGAGAAGGTCTCCCCAGCCTAGTAATGCCTGGCCTGAACACTCCGGCCTCGGACAAATCGGAGAAGCCACTCCGAGCCAAGCCGGGGAATCACTTTAGAACTCCGGATCTATCCACCGCTCTGTCTCCAGTCACCGGGACCTTGGCTTTGTCACCCGTGCGCACATTCGCTGGAGACTAAACGTTCAGTGTGACAGAATTCACGTCGCCCTCATCCGTGACTTCCACACACGCTGAAAGGCAATTAGGGTTTTGCTCTCCCTTCTAATGCCGGAACTCAGTGTTGCATCGTCAAGGAAAACGATTCCTGCTTAGAAAAACACGGCCTTTGGGGGAAAGAGGGAGAGATTCTTATCTGGGAACGAATGGGGCAAAAGGGCTAGCATTTTACAAGCTTCGATCAAAGCCAGGACAAGCTCTCTGAATGAGGACAGCTGGGGAGGCAGGAACTTCCAAGCAAGGAGGTCACAGGCCCGGCTGGCTCTCTGGGGGGGGGGGGGGGGGGGGGGGGGGGGGGCGGTTGGGGGCTGCTGGAGCTGACAGGCAGCAGGCGGTGGTGTGGTTTGCAGACTGCTCTCTCTCTCTCTCTCTCTCTCTTTCTCCCCTGCTGGCTGCGCGGTGGGGGAGGCCTGTCCGGTCCTCATCAAAATCGCTGCAGCCCCGCTGCCTTCTCCTTGTCTGCGCCTGTTGGCTTCTCAGCACTTCATTAACTTTTAAATCCAGCCATTTAAATGCCCGCATTGGCCTAGCTCCCCTTTACCTAAAGGAATCATTAAGACACCGTGTCACTCCTCACACACTTGAACCCTCTCACGCGGGCATCGGGAGAGGCAATCTTTTGTTTGCTCGTTTGTTTTCACCTCATCCAATGTATTTACTTTTTTATTTTTATTTTTTTATTTTTTTTAATGTGAAATTTATCGTCACATCGGTTTCCATTCAACACCCAGTGCCCATCCCAACAGGTGCCCTCCTCAGTGATGACGCTGCTTTAACTCGGTGCCTATGAAGCAAGGCACTAACGTCCACTGACCAAACCGGTTCTGGAAGCAGGAGCTGCTCCTAAGAGCCCTGGCCAGACTCGTTCCTTCCAGAACCAGACGGAAGCTCGGCTGCAGGGGTGGGGTGGGGGGGGGGGAGGGCCAGGTCCTAGTTGATGACCTTTGACCCTGGCCCCCCCCCCCAGAAAGTCCTTCCTCGTGTCTGACTGCACTCCTCAAGCCCATACCCTCTCCTTTGCACGAAGGCACTTCAAATTACTGAATAACTTTTCAACCTGATTTCCTCTAGAGTAAAAGTATTTTGTACCTTTTTAACCTTATAAGACGATTCCATTTTTTTTCCTCTTGGTTATTTCTACCCCTTTAAAATGTGAAGACCAACACCGTATGTTATCAGATCAAAAAGTCCAGAATATTGTTCAAAGACACGTAGCCAAGCGGGTGTAAACCTAGCCCCTGCAGCCAGACTGCCTGCATTCAAATTCCCAGCTCTGTCTCCTACTGGCTCCATGGCCTCGGGCCAGTGGCTTAGCCTGTCTGTGCTTCAGTTTTAAACATCTGTAAAATGAGGATGATAACAGTATGTAGGGCATTAGCATATCATGAAGTTAAGTAAGTTAATACATGTAAGAATATAGGTAGTACTGTTTTGTGCCATAGAAGAGTCTACTATGAACATTAGTTCTTAATTTTCTATAAATAAATATAATTTTGAGTCTGAGCATCTATCCAAACAGGCTCGCCAGAAACTTCCTTGCTCTGGTCTTCAGGGCTTGCTCTGGGGAAGGGAGAGCCCTTGACCCCCTGGGCTGTCAGTGGGTCCAGGTCTGTCCACACAGATTCCTGCTCAGTCCCAAGACCTCTCGAAGGTCCAAGGCTCCTGTGCCGGCTTGGGCCTCACTGCTCTGGCCAAGTTCCCCAAGAACCCACGTGCCAGGGCACACGGGCGACACCGTGGCCTGTGTGGTATCCTCAGCACCTAGCGTGAGGCTTGGAGAGAGCCCAGCACTCCATGCCCACAAAGGAGAAATGAGGACACGGCCCGTGGGCGCAGCACAGGGTCCTAGCTGTGGGTGTAAGCGTCTGTGAAAAGGCCCCAACTCCAGATCTCCAGCCTGCCCTCGAGAAGCCGACGGGAGCGGCCAGGTCGGGTTTACTCGATAAGGTCAGTTTACAGGATACAAAATGCAGTTGTACTTTCAGAGTAGATGTAAAACTCCATCTTGGACACTGTAGCCGAAGCTTTAATGACATGGAAATATTTTGTTGCATAAATAAGTCAGGTTATAAAACACCATCAAGAATTGTGTCTATATTCAGTTCCCAGGACTGTGGTAACAAGGTGTCACAACGTTGTGATTTAGAACAATGGAAGTTTATTCTTTCACAGTCCTGGAGGCCAGAAGTCCAAAATCAAGGTGTGGGCAGGGCCAAGGCTAAACTCCCTCTGAAGGCGCTGGGGGAGGGTCCTTCCTGCCCCTTCCAGCTCCTGGTGGTTCCAGTGACTGCCATTCCCTTGCTGTCCCAGCATCACGTCTGTCCTCGTCTTCATGTGGTGCCTCTTTGTGAGCATCTATCTTCACGTGGGGGCGTGTCACATTAACTAGTTACATCGGCAATGACCTTATCTCCAAATAAGGTCACAGACGGGCGTACTGGAGGTTAGGACTTCAATGTATCTTTTTTGGGAGATATAATTCAGCCCATGACAGCCTCTCGTGTTGAATTAAAGAGCCTACATCTCGGGGTGCCTGGGGGGGCTCCATCGGTTGAGAGTCCGACTTCGGCTCAGGTCATGATCTCTGGGTGGGTGAGTTTCGAGCCCCGTGTCGGGCTCTGTGCTGACAGCTCAGGGCCTGGAGCCCGCTTCGGATTCTGTGTCTCCCTCTCTCTCTGCCCCTCCCCACACTCACTCTCCCTCTCTCTAAAATAAATAAACATTAAAAAAGAGTTAAAAAAAAAAAGAGCTACATCTTTTTCAACAATGACAAATGACTACATCTCTTTCTGGAAAACCACACACACACACACACACACACACACACACACACACACACACTTCTACCCGAAAGAGAGCTTATCCTGCCCATGCTTGTCACCCTCCCTAACACCTGGTGTTGAGTTCCCCCCTCCCCCCACCCCACCAGGCCAGCTAAGCTGAGGCCTAGAAGTGGGTGTCTGTCTGTCTGCCTCTACTTACTGGTTCCAGCACACATCTTCCCAGGCATTTACTCATTATGTGAACGCCCATCTCCACACGGTTTTGTCACTGTTTAAAAAGCAAACAAACAAAAAGAGTATTTTCTATGCCTTTTCTGAATCTTCCTTTTCTCACACATCCGGCAGAAGTTATCCAAGCTACCTGATAAGCCTCCAAATCACTATTTTTAATGGTTATATAATACATTCTGCAGTTTGGGCATTAGCTGAAAATTAACAGTGATTATCTTCAGATACTTGGAGACAGGAGCTCTCGTCCATCATCCTTGTTTATGTGGGGCTAGCATACAACCTGAGATACGATGGCTGTTCAATAACCATGCGTGTCTCTGCCTTGTGAGTGAAGCATTTTCCAGAAACTCCAACTCCAGTAGAACTGGCATCACATACATAAACTTATTGCTGCTTAAAAAGGACATTGACACAGGGCGCCTGGACGGCTCAGTGGTTGAGCGTCTGACTCTTGATTTCGGCTCAGGTCATGATCTCAGGGTCGTTGAGCTCCACGCTGAAGCTAGAGCCTGCTTAAGATTCCCTCTCTCCCTCTGCCCCTCTCCTCTGCTTGCGCTCTCTTTCTCTCTCTAAAATAAAAACAAAAATGAAGAAGCAGAAAAAGCCCAACACTGACATTTTCGGGTCCCAGAGACTAATGGTCAACATTCTACATAAGTCACCATAGCAGCCCGACAGCATTAAATGCTTCTACAGCCAAGGACAGGGCTCTGAGGGGTGAGCACTAACCCATGTAGCTTGCTGGTCAGATTCAGAATTCCAACCCTGATCTATTGATCTCCCAAGACCATCTCTCTCCTCCACATCTGTTTTCATAAGAGAAATAGCGTCTCTTTTGCTAGAATTCACTTGGAAAGCCTAGATGTGGTTGTTCCCGAACCCAGTCTCCAAAGTCTCACGACCGTTAAAAATAGACAACGTGATGAAACAGACCAAAGATTTACAGAATTTTAGCAACCCAGAGAACTGGTCTAGCTCCCCTTTGCTTATTTAAAATTGGCGACTTGGCTTTCGAGTCAGACGTGTCACACAGGAATGTCTAATTTCTTTTTGTCAATGTTTGTTTACTTATTTTCAGAGAAAGAGAGAAAGCGTGAGCAGGGGAGGGGTAGAGAGAGAGGGAGAGAAAGAATCTTAAGCAGGCTCCGTGCTCAGTGCAGAGCTGGACAGGGGCTCCATCCCACGACCTTGGGATCATGACCTGAGCCGAAATCAAGACTCAGACGCTCAACCGACTGAGCCACCCAGGCACCCCAAAAGTCTAATTTCTAAGGACACAAGAGAAACAACTCACACATGGCAGGGCAGTAAATCATCGGGAGGTGAGTGGTAAGAGAGACAGAAGCCTGGGACTTCGGGCACTGAACCGGGGGAGTACAGCGGTGGCCTATGAAATTATACCAGGACTCCGCCACTTCTAGGAGTGCATTTTCTAGAAAGATTATTGGAAACCTTTGACAAAAACACCCATATGAAAGTATACTGCAGTCTATGTTTCTTTAAGTGTCAATCAATTTATGCGTGACCGTGATGGTGCAGAGTGACCAGGGAGAATCACAATGAGGAAGGGATGTGAATTTCAAAGGTAATTAAGTGGTGCCTAGAATTTACGTTTCTTACCCTCCTCAGATGACGTGGTTCTGAGCCTGGGCTAAACACTGTAACCGCCTGGGAAGTTATAAGAGTACCGATGCCTGCATCTTGACCACTTGGTACTGAATACACTGAGCATTAAGCATCTCTAAAGCTCTGCATGTGACTTGGAGTCGGCAGGGGCTGAGACCCACATCGCTAGAAGATCCAATTGGAAGGGATTAAACTGCTAAAACTTAGAAGGGCTGTCTGTGCAATAAGATGAAACTGAGAATGAGAAGTAATTTCCTTATGTGGCAACACAGCCTTCTACGGGCTGTTGTCAGCCCTGGTCTTCAGCCTTCTCTCTGATTCTTCCCTGTACTTTCCTGCTGCAGAACCGAACTCTCCCCCACCTACACCACACGTTTCTCCTCTGTTGCTTTGCTGATGCCTTCCCTCTTCCAGGAAACGCTCCCTAAATGACTCTTGCTGATTCTTGGCAATTCAACCTTAAAAGGCCCATCCCAGTGAAGCTTCCCTATGATCCCCTAAGGTGTGGACCCACTGGATTGCATTTAATGATCTGTTTCGGTGCCTGTGTCTCCACCGGACTTCAGCAAACACCATAAAAGCAGAGACTGCCCCATTCATTTTGGGTTCCCATCACCTAGGCCAGTCGCTGGAAATCACAGATGGCAAATGAGTAGGAGGTGAAGTCAGGAAGCAGGACGGCGTTACACAGCATGTATCAGTTACTCATTTATTATAGTCTTGAGAAATGTACAGTCTTGGCAGGCATACACACATGCAAGAGAAAATTTGCTCTGTCGATGACAGCCCCCAAAAGCTTAAAAAAGAGCACTATGGGGAAAAGGGGCAATAGAGAATTAGTCGCGTCTTATATGGCGTTTATAAATGTTTCCATTTTTCCTCTTTGCCCTCATTGTAGGAAGCCAAGTAACCTAAAGGTAGCCTAGTAGCCACATTATTTTTCTGCAGCCTGATGGAAACAGAAGATACTCAGTTTCTACAAGTGGTTCTACAGAAGAAACCCTTCCCTCTGGGAGATTACAAGGCCCCGTAACACATCGCTGCAAACGTTTGCTGCCCACCCTAATCAATTTCTTGCAAGCTCAGTAGCCAAATGGCAGTGACACTTCAGAAATACCAGAACCTGGTAATTTATTCTTTGACTGTCTTCCCAGACAATTAAGGACCTAGCATCTCCTGTGTGCTAAGCAATCCTGGGGCTACTCTTTCCAGCAACTTCCACAAGAGACGCTGTCAGAATTCCTTACAAACAATCAAGTCTGAAAGAGGCCCCTGGAGAGTGTCTGCACTTGAGCAAATGGTGCGGATGCCAAAGCAGGGAGCAAACTTCTCCCGCCACGTGCAGCCCACGTTGTTAAAGATGGAGTTCTCGTCCAGGGTTTCTTGCGATCGTGCGGCCCTCTGCATTAGACTCTGCAGAATGACAGCCATTTGACCAAGAGTGCCTGGATGGCAGATGCTTTATGTACACTGTCAAGTTTAATGTGGTACAATCCAGGCGATTCTGCCGTGCCGGGCGTGTGGCAAGCCCGCGGAGGGCTGTCGACAGCCACACAGGGTGAGGAGGTGGCAGAATCGTGGGGTGATCAGCATTCAAAGGGAGCTAAGAGACCATCTCGTTCAGCCTCTTCATTTTGCAGAGGAACTAAGATAGACCAGAGGGCACAATGGTTTCTTGTTGAAGAAACGTACGGGGAGGTGCATGCATGCCCAATCCAAATGTGGGGCTTGAACCAGAGTCTTCTGCCTGCCTAATCTAAACTGGCTACTTGCACTGTCCAGACGCACCTGCTGATTTTCAGAACTTCATCTGACTCTTCACCCTGCAGGCTGCTTAAGGATGACCGATTGTATCAACTTGAGCAAGTGACGCTGAAGCTGTACAAATGGTCCGTATCTAGTCACTCCCACTCCGCATCCCTAATATGGCTCAAAGCCACCGAGTAATCCCTGCTGACATCCAGTTATGTTGTTGTCGCTCACCGAGTCTGGCCGACCCTTATCTTTGACCTAAAAATCCTTCAGAGTTAGTTCTTGGAATTTAAAGAGTTTCCAACAGGTATGGAGAGAAGCACTTCTATTAAGATCTTTGTCTCTTTTAAAAAAAAAAATAGGAATAAAGGAGGAGATAGAAGCGAAAAGGAAACGTAATTATAGTTCTATTTGTCTTGCCTTGCATCTCTGAGGGAAATGTGAATCTTTTGTACCAGTGGGTTAATTTCAGCTGAATGTCATTCAACTCATTCAAAGCTGGTAGGGTATTTTAGAGAAGAACAGAGTGGAAATTGTAAGTAAAAAATAAAAATATTTTGCGTTCTAAAACTAGGATAAATTTTTCTGTAAGTTTTCTTCATCAAATAGAGACAAAATGAAGAAGAAAAATAGAAGTGTGGCCTCGTTAATTATTGCTTGTCCAACCCATGCATAAGGGCCATGGTGTGAACAACACATGCATATACACACACACCTGTGTACCCTAAATCTCAATGTCTTATATGTATCATGATTTCATGATGATAACCTCTGTCCCCTCCTCCTCTAAAGTAAATAGAACAAAAACATGTTGGCAGACACAACCCCTCTGCCCAACTCCTCCCATCATCCCCATAACGTATCTACCATCTCAAAAGAGTGGCCATCCATTTATAGTATCATGTTATCTGAAAATCATGAGAGTCTTACTTCTTCATTCCTATTTGGATGCCTTTTATTTCTGTCAGTTGTCTGATTGCTGCGGCTAGGGCTTCCGGTACTATGTTGAATAAAATGGCGAGAGTGGACATCACTTTTGTGTTCCTAACCTTAGGGGAAAAGCGCTCCTAAAACCCTAAAGACTGCAACCAAAAACTTCTAGAACTGATCATGAATTCAGTAAAGCTGAAGGATACAAGATCAATGTACAGAAATCTCTTGCATTTCTATGCATTAATTATGAAGCAGCAGAAAGAGAAATTAAGAAAACAATCCCATTGACAATTGCACCAAAAATAATAAAATATCTAAGAATAAACTTAACCAAAAAGGTGAAAGACCTCTACTCTGAAAAGTCTAAAACACGGGTGAAAGAAATTGAAGATGACACAAAGAAATGGAAAGACATCCCATGCTCCTGGATAGGAAGAACAAATATTGTTAAAATGTCTATACTACTCAAAGCAACCTACACTTTCAATGCAATCCCTATCAAAATACCAATAGCATTTTTACAGAACTAGAACAAGCAATCCTAAAATCTGTATGACACCACAAAAGACACCAAATAGCCAAAGCAATCTTGAAAAAGAAAACCAAAGCTGGAGGCATCACAGTTCCAGACCTCAAGCTATATTGCAAAGCTGTGGTGATCCAAACAGTGTGGCATTGGCAGAAAAACAGACACACAGATCAACAGAACAGAATAGAAAACACAGAAATAAGCCAACAATTATACGGTCAATTCATCTTCAACGAAGGAAGCAAGAATATCCAATGGGAAAAAGACGGTCTCTTATTTATTTATTTACTTATTTATTTATAATTTAAGTTCAAGTTAATTAACTTGTAGTGTAGTACTGGTTTAGGAACAGAATTTAGTGATTCATCATCTACATATAATATCCCAAAAAAGACCATCTCTTTAACAAATGGTGTTGGGAAAACTGGACAGCAACGTGCAAAAAGGGTGAAGCTTTCTGACACCATACACAAAAATATTTTCAAAATGGATTAAGACCTAAATGTGAGACCTGAAACCATAAAAATTCTAGAAAACAATGTGGGCAGTAATTTCTTTGACATCAGCCCTAGTAACTTCTTTCTAGATAGGTTTCTTTTTTTTTTTTAATTTTTTTTAATGTTTATTTATTTTTGAAGGAGACAGAGACAGAGTGTGGGGGGGGGGGCAGAGAGGGAGGGAGACACAGAATCTGAAGCAGGCTCCAGGCTCTGAGCTGTCAGCACAGAGCCCGATGCGGGGCTCGAACTCACAAACCGTGAGATCGTGACCTGAGCCGAAGTCGGTTGCTCAACTGACTGAGCCACCCAGGCACCCCTAGATAGGTTTCTTAAGGCCAGGGAAACAAAAGCAAAAATAAACTATTGGAACTATATCAAAACAAAAAGCTTCTGCACAGCGAAGGAAACAATCAAAAACTAAAAGGCAACCTATGGAACAGGAGAAGATATTTGCAAATGACATATCTGATAAAGGTTAGTATTCAAAATATATAAAGAATTTACAAAACTCAACACCCAAAAAACAAATATTCCAAATAAAAAACGGGCAGAAGACACGAACAGACATTTCTCCAAAGAATACATACAGATGGCCAACAGATAAATGAAAAAATGTTCAACATCACTCATCATCAGAGAAATGCAAGTCAAAACCGCAATAAGATATCACTTCACACCTGTCACAATGGCTAAAATCAACAACAGAAGAAACAACAAGTGTTGGTGAGGATGTGGAGAGAGGGGAGCCCTCTTGCACTGTTGATGGGAATGAAAACTGGCACAGCCACTATGGAAAACAGTATGGGAGGTTCCTCCCAAAATTAAAAATAGAACCACCCTATGATCCAGTATTGCACTACTGGGTATTTACCCCCCAAAATACAAAAACACTAATTCAAAGGGATGCATGCACCCCTATGTTTATTGCAGCATTACCTACAGTAGCCAACTTATGGAAGCAGCCCAAGTGTCCACTGATAGATGAGCGGATAAGGAAGACATGGTATGTATGTGCACTGGAATATTATTCAGCCATAAAATGAATGAAATCTTGCCATTTTCAATAACATGGATGGAGCTAGAGAGTATTATGCTAAGCAAAATAAGTCAGTCAGAGAAAAGCACATGCCATATGATTTTACTCACATGTAGACTTTAAGAAACAAAACAAATGAGCAAAGGAAAAAAAATGAGAGAGAAAGAGACAAACCAAGAAAGAGACTCTTAACTCTTGAGAACAAACTGATGGTTACCAGAAAGGAGGAGTCCAGGGGATGGATCAACGAGGTGATGGAGATTAAAAAGCACACTTATCATGACGAGCACTGAGTAATGTATAGAATTACTGAATCACTCTATGGTACTCATAAGCTGATATTACATTGTATGTTAACGGACTGGAATTTAAGTAAAAAATTTTAAAAATTTATTATAAATAAATAAATAAATTTTAAAAAATGAAATTATAACTTAAAAAAAAAGGGTGGCCATCCAAATGAAAAACAAAAAAAAGAGCATGGACCTGTGAGCCAGGAGAGCTTGATCACAGGCAATTTTGTCTTTAAAAATGGCCCAATTGATTCCTTATTTAGAGGATGCACCTACACATAGTCCTTTTCTTCATTAGGTAGCCTTGAAATGAACAAATCCTTTGACAGACTTTAAATCAAAATGCTGGGGAAAGGGGCACCCAAGTGATGAGCGTATGAACGGGACGAGACCCCCGCCCCAACACACACACCAAAATACAACATGGCGCCTCCACTGGAACCAGTGACTGGGTCATGATTCCAAGACAACACTGATTATAAGACACGCTTCTATCTTTCAAATGACTAAGAAAAATAATTTGTAAGTGAAGCAGGATGCCTTAATGACGGTCTGGGTACTAGAGCACTGTATGGTTCACACCAGTCTCTCCTTACGCTGAGCACCTTTATTCTCTCCTCAGGGATTTGGCAATGTCTCCTGCCTTTGCTCGCATTGGTTGCCCTGCACTAGGCAATCCTTCTGCATATCATATATCTCAGTACTAATTCCTTTTCACCTACTTCTTTTCTTAGATACTTCTCTTGGTCAGCTTTCGGTAAGTTGTGCCATGGTGAGAAACACCACTTAAATCGCCGGGGCTTAAAACAGCAAAGGGTTTAGTTCTCGCTCCTATTAAATGTGCTTTGCAGGTTGGCTGTGGCTCTGCTCCACAGGCCTTCATTCTGGGGTCCGGGCTGAGGGCAGGGCCCCTATCAGAGGCACACCGTCCTCAGCACAGAGGGGAAGAGAAACAGTAGACGGGTGGTGGTGGCTCCTGTGGCTTGTGCTGAGAAATACATACGTCACTCTACTCCCAGGCCATTAATTCATGCTCACGTGGCCAAGCATGTCAGGATTGGGTGTGGGGTATGCTCCTCCCACAGATAGGTACAGGAAGGAGGGGCCCTAGAGGGAGAGGTCGAATGGAAGGGCAGTGGATATTTTAAACAGATGTTGCAATCTGTCGTTAAGCCTCTGATGGTCACTTTTCAGTAAGTTAGATAATCTAGTCATTCTACCAAAGAGCCATATGCGCTCTACCAACACACATTTATACCCTGCTGCTCTGTTTTCGTGCCTTTTTATTTAATAACTTTTTCTTTAAGGGAAAAATTATATATAAGTTTTGGAGATATTTTAAGTGTCAGTTAAACTCAATCCTGTAGCTACAACACACTCATGACTTATCAAAGCGCCATCAATAAGACAGCCAGGACGAAGGCTAGGACTGAGTCTACCCACACACCACACAAAGGCAACGGGAACCGCGTCTGCTGTCTCCTGGTCAACAGCAAGCCTAAGCCATCGTTGTTTGCAAGATGCATTTCAATTGCACATTTGTTGAAATGTGGAAAAAATGTCTATTACTGGGGCGCCTGGGTGGCGCAGTCGGTTAAGCGTCCGACTTCAGCCAGGTCACGATCTCGCAGTCCGTGAGTTCGAGCCCCGCGTCAGGCTCTGGGCTGATGGCTCGGAGCCTGGAGCCTGTTTCCGATTCTGTGTCTCCCTCTCTCTCTGCCCCTCCCCCGTTCATGCTCTGTCTCTCTCTGTCCCAAAAATAAATAAAAAACGTTGAAAAAAAAAATTTAAAAAAAATGTCTATTACAATCAATGAAATAGAGTACTTGTGCGTATATGTATGTGCATGTAAAATGAGACTGACTGATCAGTTCGATGTTCTACATCTTTGCTCCTCAAAGTGTGGCCTGCGGTTCACAGCTATTGATGCCCCCTGGGAGCTGGTTTAGCCATGCAAATTGCCGTCCCCAACCAAGAGCCACTGACTGGGAACATTAACAGGATCTTCAGGTGATCCCCATGCTCATTTAAGCATGATAAGTAGTATTCTAAATAACGTCGATGTCATAGCTGGTAAGTGCATCATAACAGAGTGAACACACAGGTGCATGCACGCGGGTCATGGAGACAATGGGCTGACACCCACTCCTTCCTGCATGCTGGAGCTCCAGCCAATAGAGCAAGAGGGAAGAGTTATCTCCTTCGGCAAGAGTGACAAGGACAGATTGGATATCTTAACCCTGGCCACAGTGAAAATCACCTGGAGAAGTTTTTTAACAATACTGAAGCCTGGGCCTCGCTCTCGGAGATTCATTTAGTTTGGGGCACTTGACTGATGTGTAACCTGGGTGGGGCTTCCCATTCAGGGGGCTGGGGGAGTGCAGTGGGGAGCGGAAGGGAGGTCTGTTTGTGAGCTGGGAGCAGAACTGGCAAGCTCTCCTGTGAGCTCCTGAGTCCTCACCTTCACTCGGGCCACTGTATAAATAGGACTCAAATTAGGGGCAGGAAAGAGAAAGATGTGTTGCACGGCGTTTAGAGCTGATAGGAGCTAGGCTAATAGGACTGAGCAGCGGAATGAGGACTCGGGATTCGATCTGATTGCAAATTCATGTGTAAACAGCCCACGCACATGGGATACGGGGAAACCACACTAACTTAAAAGTCCAAAGACCCAGATCATCTCTTCTCTAACCCTAAATAAAGCAGCTAAACGCCCCAAGCCTTGGAGCTCTGTTCTGTTAAATGGGCTTACAAATGATACCAGCCTCCCTCCACACTTCATGGGATTCTGAGGTTTACCGAGATGCTCTTTATAAAATGAATCTTACTATGCAGAGACAAGGTGTGTTCATTTTTTGCGCACATTTTTAGAATGGTTTTTAGTTTATTTTCTCTCCCTAAAGAGCTACAGATTATTTATAATTTAAAATAGAATACCTTTTATCTTATATCATTTGAGGGTAGGTAAACAAGCCAAAATCAGGAGTTTCAAACTGGGTTCCTTGAAGCACTGGGGTTTGCTAAATTTGGGCACCACAAAACATTTTTCAAGCACACCTGGGGGAGGGAGGTTGGTGATTTTTTATTTCCACACTTGAACCAACTTATGAGAGACTATGTCATCTGAATTTAGTTTGTCTTCTTCAACTTCCAAATTGGGTCTCCACCTTATGGGGACATATGAGGGTTTTTGTAAGGGAAGACTAAAATTACATCAGAAAATAAGCAGTAAAAGTATTGCCACCAATGGGCAGGATTTTTGGAATGATATTTGTTTTGGTATTAGTATCATTTTTCTCTGAGGTCATTTAAGGATTTTTTTTTCACTACATATGTATAATTGATGATATTTGTTTTTGTACAGGTAGTTAAAGCGGCATACTTTAAGAGAGTTTCATACATGTGCATGTCTCCACACATATGTATGTCGAGATATATGTGCATATGTGCATGAACATTCATATTCACACATAGTGATTTTGACGAGATGGTGAACCTCTGCCATTAAAAAAAATTTTCCTTAATGTTTATTTATTTTTGACAGAGAGAGACAGAGTGAGAGCAAGCATGAGTGGGGAGGGGCAGAGAGAGAGGGAGACCCAGAATCCTTAGCAGGCTCCAGGCTCCGAGCTGTCCGCGCAGAGCCCGACACGGGGCTCAAACCCACGGACCGCGAGATCGTGACCTGAGCTGAAGTCGGACACTCAACCAACTGAGCCCCCCAGGCTCCCCTGACCCTCTGCCACTCTTAAAAGCCTCTTGGGTTGTCAGGGTCATAGATATAGAATGAGCCCATCTGTTTATCTGGGCATCTATAAACATCTGAGAGGATGACATTATTATTAAAACAAGTAGACCTTCTTCATGTATTCTACCTTTGAAATGTCTAACCATCTTGAGTTGGGTTACAAATGTTGGCAACCATCACCCAGACTTCTGAAGTGAAAAAAAAAAATCGCTTTCGCTGAAGCTACTGACAACAAGATAAAAAATTCATCCAAAATTTCATCCAAAAGGATAAAAAATTCAAAAGATAGGATGAACATTGGCTCCCCCATATTTCTTCGCTCAGGTGTCAATACTACGTCTCTGGGACGTTCCCTAATGACTACTCCTGCTTGGCAACGGAGGCGAAACGTGGCAGTGCTCATTAATCTCATGGGGAAAGTGGTATGTGTAATGAAAAAAGCATCTGTACATGAATCTTGACTTCTACTTTGGGAGATAAAAAATAGGATTCACTGGGAGTAAGACGATGAACGCCCCTATATGATCTTTCTTCCTCCACCCAGTTCTACTTTTCATCTTTAAACTAGAGATATTCTGATACCAAAAAAAAAAAAAAAAAAAAAAAAAAAAAAGCCATTTTACCTCCAATCCAACTGTATGTTCTTGGAAGTTAAAGACCATCCCGCAGCTTATACTAAGAAGCTCAAACCTCTTCGCTGCGCTGCGGGGGACAGCAGAGCACGAGAAACTACCTTCATGAAACACACTTTCCTCCAGCCTGTGTCGAATACAGCATGAGGGCAATCAAGAGACTGCAGAGGACTAAATCCTGAAAAGAGAGAACAGAAATAGAGATCACCATTAAGAGTAGAGGCATTGTTTTTTTTCCTTTGTAGGTTTTTTGGGGGGAGTCGTTGGGGGCTAAGGGATATGGGATATGTATAGAGCTACATCTTAGAAATTAAGAGTTACATAAGGTAAGTAAAGATAAAAGGGAATAAAAGATTCACGTTAGGGAATTTTTGTTTTCAAAACAACTCAGTACTCTCTGTGGTGTTAAGGGATAATCAGAAAAAGGTAGTTCTTTCAATTCAAGTAACAAAGAGAAAACTAGGCTTTGATCACTTCAAAGGAAACCAAAGACTGCAAATGGGAAAACCTTAAGAACAGATGGAGAGGGAGAGTATGAGCTTGCGAGAGTGTAGTAGTAAAGTAAAGCAGCCCTCGAAAGACACAATAAAATAATCCTGAATACCATATATGCACCTGTGGTGTAGACAGTCTGCTGTGGTTCTCAGTGCAGGCTGTGAGCAAGCCTGCAGTCTGGGGGGTGAGGAGCTCTTTGGCCTTTGGATGCAGAATGTGGTCAGACAGACGAGAAACCAGATGCAACCCTGAGGGGGTGCAGGGTCTCATCAACTTAAATCAGGGAATTTAAAGTTGTGAATGATTAGGTTGCTATTTTTAAAGACTGGGTAGGGAGACAGCATAAAACATCAGGAGGTATGAGAAGTAAGGTGTTGAGAGGTCCTATCTATCACCCTGTGAGCACATCATTCTGAATGTGGTGCCCAGATGCTGGGTCTGGGTCCAAACTTTGGGAACGAAAACTGGGTCGTGAGTCACATTCCAGAATTGTGCCTCAGATGCAAGCTGGCTCCCTCCAGACTACTGAGAAAACTTTGTAATCAGGAAGGTGAATCAAAAACTTAGAGATAATGAAGCCACTCTAACCCACAGTATTAATACTTTGGTGTAGAATTTAGGAATAAACGATGCAATCATCGTTTAACAAAATATGTGTCATGTTAAGTCACTAGAAACATACATGGGATTTCAGCACACTAGAGTATATGACATAGCAGCCCGGGGGTGTGATTTGAAATTCTCAGTTGATTGTAGACTTGTGGTTTTAGGTTGAAAGGAATAAGAGAATTTGATTAAGTTGGCAGACAACCTGATTTATCCATCTATACATTTATAAGAGCTAAGTGCTTAGAAAGAATTCGCTTGCTGGGTTTGTAAGTCTGTCCTGACAGGCATTAGAGGCGCTTCAGACGTATTAAATTTTGAGAACAGAGTTTTTAAATGCTTAAGGGAATTTAACCAACTGAGTTTCCGAGTTTCGTTGGTTGTTTATGTGAGTCTTATTTAACGTGAAGAGTTAAACAAATATTTTAAAAATTGCTTTTCAACTTTAAAAACTGAGCATTGGTTTATACAAAAATTATTTTAAATAGTTTTTTTGAGACGAAATCTTTACTGATTTTTTTTCAATCTCAACTACTATAGACCTCAAATAGACTCAGAAAGGCATCACATTTTGCTTTGAAAGCCAAGTAGGGTTGCTTTCTTTTCCTTCATAGCCATTTGAAGGGAGAAAGAATGATCTCAGTATTGCAGCGAATTTTAAAGCCCCTACCACCTTGAAGACTATCTTTTTTGGTGTAGTTTCTAGGTTGCAACCATTCAACTTACACTCAATAGTAATATAATGATAATATTTTTAGCAGTTGGGGGTTCTCAAAGCGTGTCCACTGGCATATCTAATCAGTGTTTTCTACAGCAACTGAAAGCAATTTGTACCCTGGACCTTCTCAATGTCCACTCGAAATCTGAAGGCACAGCGCTTTACTTAATCATTGTCAAGTGTCCTTGGACTTCACAGCTAAGACTACTCCATTTCTAGAATTTTCCCCCTTGAGGCTAGAGAGAAAAATAATGGCTTCAAAGCTAAAAGCCCTTTAACACGAGAAGGGCTTAGCACGGTGCGTATACAAGGTGGGTGCTCCACACACATGGCCCCTATTCTTAGCACCCTAGCATCAAGCCTTCATTGCCTTAGTCCTCCAGCAGAAAAACGTGGCCAAGACTGGGAGGCAGGAGCCCTGGGAAGATTTCACATGGCAACTTCAGAACTTAGAAGATGCAGCCATTCCAGGGGTTCATGTATAACCCGCCTTCCCTGGTTATACCCAGACATTAGAGGACTGACCCCAGACAGAGTGGGAACACTTTTTAGTCCCTTTCTTCACATTTCTCCCCTCTGGTTTCCCCTGTGTTCATCTGGAAACCCCACCCAGCCTGTCAGAGCCCCCAGGCTCTGTTTCCGGGACCATAACTTGATTCCTGTACCCAGTGGACAAGGGATGGGCCTCATGGGGAATCCTGACCTTGTGTGCCAAATTTAGAGTAAACGTAAGTAGTGCCATTTTATGGTGAGAGGATCCATAGCTGCCATTCTATTTGCAAGTGATTCCACAGTTGGAAAGTTGGAGGTCAGGCATTGCAGGTACTTCCTCGTTCCACCCCACTGTCCAAATGTCCTCACCTCCTCACCTCTGTCCACCGCCTGGGATTCCCGTGAACCGACCCTGGGGGCAGGTAGACAAATCAGCCTCAACAGAGCTGTCGGGGACTGCCTGGAACATCCGTGTTACTCTTCAAGAACCAGTGTCAACTTTACACAGCAAATGAGGCAAATGTGAGGTGTGTCAGGCACGTTGACACAGACATCGAAGGTGTTTTCAGATGACAGGTTGAGTATTGCAGTGCAGTAGAATGACTGAATTTTGACAAGACCCCGTGGTAAGCACCCAGATGCCTGCTGACCTGATGATGCATCTTCCATGGCCCTCCACTCGGGACAAAACTCTTCACACGGACCCACTGCTCACACCCACCCATGTGCCCACCCGGCTGGCCACCCCCGCAGGGATGCAGGGATGTGTCACCTCACCCACCGCCTTGAGGAGAACTTCAGCCTCAGGGTAGGGAGATGACGCCACCAGCCAGGCTCACACGTAGAACCTGATGCAGCCTCCTGTCTCTTCTGAGCAAGATGACCCAACTGTGGGTGTTACCCTGGAAGTCCTGCGTCCCAGGAGACCTCTCAGACCCTGAAATTCAGGATGGTTGTTTGCCCTACAAATAAAAAGCCCTAAATTTCCCTCTTGCGTGGGAGTATTCCAAGCTCCCTCCTTAACCAAGAGAAGGGAAGGGCCTAGAAGTCCTTGAAAACCGTGTCATTGGAAAACACACCAAAACCTCTGCGTGTGGAAGACTGTTGTTTCTTGCAAAAAATCGAAGTCTCCCTCCACCTGGGGCACACGACACTCATCCCCTGCGCGGTGGCAGACTCAGCGCTGGGGGACAGCCGGCTTTGATTCAAGCAGCATTTGGCTTCAAATCAGAGTTAAAGGAAAAGTTATTTCCCCTTCAGGCTGTCACGTTTTCATCCCCTTGTTTCCCGTGACAATCCCCTCGTAGCCTATACTTGTTTCCCTTCACGAGACTCTCCTTTGGGCAGACATTGCATTTTATTTATCTATTTATTTTTTCACAGCGAGGCATCTTTATTCATGGCTGATGCGTCCCACTGATTCATGATAATGAAAAGATGGAATTCCCGCTTCCAACAGTGGGTTAAAAGGATCCTCCAGAATTAGCCATGTGTAGGAATCTTTGATAAACGAAGCCAGCCAAATACAAGTTAGCTGCATGGAAGAGTGCATAATCTATTATTCTACTAAAAACACTGTTGTAGAAACCATTTCCAATGAACTCATCAATGCAAAACTGTTTTTTTTTATATTTAATTAATAGACTGTTAGAATAAGGAACAAACCTCTTAATTTATCTAGTACGGTGCTTTCATGTTCCAGAAAAGGGAAGTGGATTCCAAAGTGGATTCCAAAGAGATTACATGCAACGGGGTCTCACCTTGTCATCTAGCTGGGTACAGAACTGATCCCCTGGCGTTCCTTCTGTTGTCACACTCTTTCTGATTCACGCCAGGTTAACAAAGGGCAATATCCCAAAGGATATGAGTTGTTCTCAAGGCTGGCTACACGTTTTTTTTCCCGAGCTAAAAGTTTTATTTTATTTACTTATTCAAATATAACTTATTGTCAAGTTAGCTAGCATATAGTGTATACGGTGTGCCCTTGGCTTCAGGAGTAGATACAGGAGTGCTGACTCACAGGGGCACAGGCACCCCAATGTTTATAGCAGCGCTACCAACAATAGCCAAATTATGGAGAGAGCCCAAATGTCCATCAACTGCTGAATGGATAAAGATGTGGTTTATGTATACAATGGAATGCTACTCGGCAATGAGAAAGAGCGAAATCCTGCCATCTGCAACAACGTGGATGGAACTGGACGGTATTGTGCTAAGTGAAATAAGTCAGTCAGAGAAAGACAGACACCATGTTTTCACTCATATGTGGAATTTGAGAAACGTAACAGAAGACCATGGGGGAAGGGAAGGGGGAAAAATAGTTTCAAACAGAGAGGGAGGCAAACCGTAAGAGACTCTTAAATACAGAAAACGAACTGAGGGCTGAGTGGGGTGGGGGGAGAGGGGTGATGGGCATTGAGGAGGGCACTTGTTGGGATGAGCACTGGGTGTTGTATGTAAGCGATGAACCATGGGAATCTACTCCAGACATTGTATTTGAAATGAAGCTAATGTGGCTGCAGTCACCGGCTAACACGGTTCCATTTATAGATGCCTCATCTAGGAGCCTTCAGCCCCCGAGGGTCCCCCTGCAGGGCAGTACAGGAGTGGGCCCCACACCTGTCCCCTGAACTGTGCTTCCAGCCAGCCCCCTGACCCAGGGACATTTAGCAATGTCTGCAGACATCGTTGTCGCAACTAGGAGGTTTGCTACTGGCACCCAGCGGGTAGGGGTCCAGAATGCTGCTAAGACCCCTTGCAATGCACGCAACGGGCCCCCACAGCAAAGAATGCAGTGTCAGTCATGCTGAGGGGAATGAAGGGCTTCTCAGGCTGGTCCTTTAGCACTTACAGGGCTCCAAAGTCATGGCCCAACAACCACATGAGCCCAACAGCATGGCCCAAAGCGTGCACATTTATCACATTTTATAATGAAGATGCTTGCTGATTCCGAGGCTGAGAAAGCCACCTGCCTTTTAGAGAGAGCCCGAAGAGAATGTCACAAAGCAAAAAATTCTAGCCTGTGGGGGGACAACATCTCCCACCCACCCCAGGTATTAGGGAAAACTAGTGTTTGATAATGGCTGTTGACCGTGATTGTTGACAACGATGTTGGCGGTGTCTCTGATGATTCTGCAGCCCCTCTCTGCTGGAATTGTGTCAGACCCCGAGACCAGAAGAAAAACAAACAGGCAGGAAGGAAGTTATAGAGGGCACAGGTTTTAGCACAGTACTGAACTTTCTTTGGGATGCTTTGCGAAGTCACTGCAAACAAACAAACAAACAAACAAACAAACGAATGTAGCCTGTTGGTACGTCCACACAATGACCCGTATGTAAATGTTCATAGCAGTGTTATTCAGAATAGCCAAAAAGTGGAAATAATCAAATGCCCATCAGCTGGCGAACAGGTAAACAAAATGCAGTCTGTCCGCACAATGGAATACTACTTGGTAATAGAAAGGAAAAGTACGGACATGGGCTACCGCAGGGATGAACCTTGAAAACATTGTGTTAAGTAAACAAAGCTGGACAGAAAAGACCACATATTGTAAGATCCAGCAGACATGAAGTGTCTTTTTTTTTCTTTTTTTTTTTACAAAAGGCAAATCTATAAAAATAGACTAGTGGCTGCCTAGAGTTGAAAGAGGGAACAAGACCAGAGATTTTAGACCAGACCTGTTGCCAATGGCACGAGGGTCTTTTGGGGTAGTGAAAATGTTCCAAAATCGGATTTGAAGACAACTGCACAAGTCAGTAAATTTACTAAAAGTCATTGAATTGTGCCTTTAAGGCAGGTGAATTTTATGGTATGTAAATTATACCTCACTAAAGCTCTTACCAAAAAATCTATTAGACTTGGAAGGATTTTTTTCCTCTGGTATTTGGTAGAGAATGTTATAGAAAGAACACTTCACGGGGTGGGGGTGGCAGGGGCGGGGGGAAGACATTACATCCTAGTCCAGATTCTACGTATAATTAACTGCATTACTAAAAATGAGGCACTGATACGCTCCCGGACTGCTTCGCAAACTGTAACCTAACTGGGAGCCTTCAGGTACTTCCTACCTCTCATGCTGTGAGATTTGGCTGACTGACTACTTGTATTTCAATAGGAATTGACTCGTGGGCCTGCGTCATTGCTTTATAATAATCGCATCACCTCTGAATTTCACTTCGCTTTATAGAGAGCGAGTGCCTGGGCCCATCTAAGTCCGGGACCACGTGCATAGCTGACGCACTCTCTCTCCCAAACTCACCCCGTAGCAATATCTCATGGAGACACAGAGGATGTCGCAACCAGGGAAGGACCAGGGTGGGGTCTGTCCTCTGAGCTGCTCGATTCTCCAGTAGGTACGCAAATGCCCAAGGGGGCTTCTCTTCCCCTTCTAAGTCAGGCCATGGTGTCACTTCAGCCACTTTGGACAACAGCCTGGCCATTAGCATCCTAAACTCAGACCCCGTTGCCTACCAGGCTCATCGTACTTAGGGGATGACCAGTGAAGGTGCAGGCAGCAAGCAGGGTCAGCCTTGGAGAACCGCCACCTTTCCAAAGGATCGAGGAATACGGATGACCCTCCTACCACTGTTCCATGCCCGTATGCTCAACAGGGAAGCAGAAGACGTCCACACCATGTATCTGGGGGAGTCCCCAGGCGGCACTGTTCCCACACTCACCAAGAAGTCTCACCAAGTGGGCCGGGACAGTAGAGCCTCCATATGTAGCTCTACTGGTTGTTGCCAGCACAAGGAAGGCCAGTCGAGGGTATGGAGGAGGAACTGAAATCCATTCCATTTTCAGCTCACTAAGCTCAGTGCCCCCATGTAGGATGATGGCCATGCAGAGGAGGGGCACCTTTTCCTATTTGGAACCAAGGCATTGTATGGACCAGGGGGACCCCTGCACGCTGCTGTACCACTGTGCCTGTGGGGGGAGGGCAGCAGACCTCCCCTCCTCATCATCCTCTGGGCCCTCGGGAAGAACCGCTCCTGCCCTCTGCCCACAGTCTCCTCTCCAGCTGCCTCAGGGTGGGTGGTTGAGTGGGGCCCAGACACCTCCTGGTTGATCCAGTTCCCACCCCACTCCTCCCCACCCACTACTCCATACCTTAGCAGCCCCCAAACCACCCTCTATACCCTCAACCAAATACAAACATCCTCATGTGAATGTTGTCAAGGAAACCAATGCCCCTTAGTCCAGCTGAGACCCCCTCATACTGCGGAGGTGACTCAGGACTGGGCCCCCTCGTGATTTGAGGGCAGGGCACCTCGCCAGCCCGCGGTACACATCACCAATTTGTGTGATCCTCGCAAGGTCCTCACAGGATGGATCTTACTCTCCCTGTTTCACAGATGAGAAAACTGAGGCTCACTAAAGCCAAAGCCTCCCAGACTCAGGGCGGTGGGTCTATGTGACTCAACCTCTGCCTTAGATTCCCTCATATCCTCTCCCCTTTGCCTTTCAAAAACCACTCATGCATGTCGGTACCTCGCCCGTGCTGCTCAGACACTGAGTCGCCCGTGCTGACCTTCATAATCACCATGGACAAAGGGGCCTCTCCTGCTGAGCCTGCTTTTGCCTCCCCCCTCTATGCACGTTCCTCTCACTGTGGGCTGCGCTCTAGTTACTTGTGGTGGGCATCTTTAAAATGATTTCGAACGATGCCAGAGACGAAATCTCCTTTCATAGGAAGTGTTGGAAACCCAATTTTATTTTCCCGGCCCCTAAGTGTGAGCAGCTAGGAGCGTTCCGTGCATACTGCAAAGTACCTTCTCACTATCTACAGCAAAGAGCATTGGTCTTCCTTCCTATCTCTTCTAGGTCCTTAAGAAAAGTGGGGGGGGGGGGGGTCACCCCAACTCAAAATATTTTCCAAAATGCTGCCACTTCCATTCCCAAATCTCCACTCATGTCATGCATAGCAAAAACTATTTCAGCAAGTATGATGACAATCACATCCCCCCGTTCACCTAATGCGACCATCGTCCAAGGAGGGCTCCCTCGCAAGGAGAGACACCTGGCCAGGCTGTACCAAATCTGGAGCATGAGCTAAGAAGGCCCAAATGGAGGGCGTCATTAGACAGAGGGTCCAGCCTTTCTACCAGTGGGTGGCCAACATTTAGGATCAAGTGTGTTGTTTCAACGAGAGCAATGGACTAAGAAGAGATATACCCATCTGGAAACAAGGAATTATTTCTTCAGCTGAAACAATCCATCTGTGTCTTCTTACACCACGTTACTTCGCAAAGCCTCCGAAATGACTTGCAACTCTGTCACTGCATTACTAAATTACGGGGCAGAATTCTCCCAATGAAGCATTTAAGTCAAAAAAAAAAAAAAAAAAAAAGAGGAGAAAGGAAGAAACATCTCATGGCATCTTTTGCTAAACTTTAAAGAGACTGAAGACCTGTCCTTGCCAAACGGTGAGTGCTAGATCCTGAGGGCTGGCCCAGCTTCAGACGAGCTAACAGATGTTTGCTCTCAAGTACAGTTTCCTCTTAATGGCATTTTGAGGATATCATAAACTTCCTGACACAGTATTTCACTGGAAATGTTTTTTTTTTAAAAGATGACTTTGTTTTCACAAAAAATCCAACAAGCATTTTGGATACGTATTGGCGTATATGGCTCAGATGAGATTTAGCCCAAAAGGAAAGGCAGAAACTACCAAGGGGAGCACACGCACACAAACTTGGCTGGGAACCTTAAAACACACCTGCCTTCTTTCCCTCTTTTGGCCAGCCTCCTTCTGAGTATTCCTAGTATAGACCAGAGGATTGAACCAGGGAGGGATTCTGTCCCCAAATGGGTATATGGCAATGACGGAAGACATTTTCATTTGTCCCAACTGGGGATGCTAATGGCGTCTAGCAGGTAGAGACCAGGGATGCTGTTCAACATCCTGCAGGGCACAGGACAGCCCCCAACAACAGAATTATCCAGCCCCAAATGTTAGCAGTACTGAGGTTGAGAGACCCTGGTATAGACAGAAGATAGTTTTATCTACATTCAGATCATTGTGGATGAGACACTTTTTCTGCCTGTGCTGAGTTTACAGTCTACATGGGCAGACACACAAACACACGTTTCCAATGTAATATGGAAGTACTCTCCAGAACAAGGAGTGTTACTGGGGACTCCATCTTGTCAAGAACGAGGGGGAATATACTTGACACCATCAAGGATGAAGAAAGGCCTGGCAAGAGAATTGAGGCCTGCAGTGGATAAGTAAGAATTGGCCGAACTCAGGAGAGGGGAAGGGGCCAGCAGATGTGTGGGCACCTCCAAGCAGCTCTGCCTTACCAGGTGGAAAGCAAGGGAAGGGAGGGCCAGCTCTTGCAGTACTTTGGATGGATGCCAAGCTTGGGCTTTGTCTGTCAGGTCATCTTGTGAGGGTCACAAGTCAAAGGTCATCACCCTGATCCCGGGTGGAGAATGAATATAAGGAGAATCTTGGAAGAGGACCAGGTGTGAAGTTACTCCAGAAACTGGTCATGAGTGGTGGTTATGGAGGGAATGGATCAGAAACAAGAAATGGGAGGGTAAAATCTTGACAAGTTTGCGTGTAGGCAGTAAAGAAAGGGAAGGTTCTAGAATGACCTCCAAAATTCTAGCTTGGATGACTGGTATTTCCTGACTGCTGAGATTTCCTGACCTGTTGGTGCCTTGACCTCTTCACACCAGTGACCTTTCTCCCCTCCACTTGGGCCACCTACATAATAGTCACTCATGCTTTGTCATGGCCAGAAATTTCAATCAGAACTCTTGATTTCAATCCTCCATTATTTGACTTCCTCCTCCTCAGCTTCTAGAATATCTGCTCATCACTCTTGATGCACCAAAGCATCCAGTCTTTCTCAGGCTACCGCATCCAGTGACCCTCTGCACTCTTCACTTTTCTGCATATCTGGTTTAGAGTCCTTGATCCACTAATAAAAACCATCAACTTGATCACACCCTCCAGTCTTTTCTTCTCTCTCCTTTCATTATCAGTGCCTATGAGTACCTTCATCCTTACACACGGTCGCTCTGTATTCCTTCCTTCAGCTGCATGGGAATCTACAATCGTCTCAAAACAAAAGGTTTGATTTTTAAAGAAAAAGCCACACACCTTAATCCTGGATGAAGCCAGCTATCTGGCATGCCCACAATTGAACAACTAAAGTTACTAGATATACAATCAAGCTGACTCATGATCTCAAACCTCCCAAGGAGCCTCTCCCAATCATCCTTTCCATCTCTGTTCATCCCCTACTTTTATTATTGATTCACCTATGTGTGAAACACGTGCTGCCCAAAGGGTTGATTTTGCCTTGGTCTCTGGGACGGAAAAAGCACACTTTTAGCATGCATGCTAGAGGACGCTAAGCCCCCACCCAATCTTCAAAGGACCCCGTTCTGTCTTCTGCTTCCACCATCCAAAGAAATTTCTCCCTCAACAAGGTCACCAAAGCATTCATCTGCCAAATCCAGAGGAAGTGAATGAGATATTACTTGACTTCTCATTAGTATTTGACACATTCCCATCTCTGAAAACATTCTGCTCTCTTGGCTGCTATGAGTCCAGTATGGCAGGTTATGAAAGTTTCAGCCTGTGTGACTATGGAAACTTAACCATTCTTTTCTGCTTGTTTTGTGCTGCATGAAAGAGAGGAAATGCAAATGCCTCCCCTCAATTTTGGGGGAGGTTGGAAGTCTAGGTTTCCCTGCTCTCCGTGGAAAGGCAAACCATCTATACCTTCACTTGCTCTGGCTCTAAGTTTAATGGGCCACGAAGAGTAAGAAGAAAGTACGTTTCCAAGTGTTAGTGGAGATGAGAAGGGTGGGGAGAGAGGAAGCACAAGGAACTAGTGGAGAGATAGGGAGGCAATGGAGAGGCGGGCACCAGATGGGCCCCACCATAGGGAAAAGCTGATATCTGGGAACCACTGAGAGGGGGGAAGAGCCATAATCCAGGCAGCGTTGGGAGAGTGAACCCGTCAGAAGCCCACGGTGGGGAGTGTTGCTTGAGTGCCAAGGGCATCAGCAAGAGTCGAGCCTTGACCGACAATCATCCAGGTTTCTTTCTATAGAGAATTTCGCATTACTTGCACATGGATTGGGTCCCTTTGTCTATACCTCACCAGAGAGAATTCCTCTCTGTCCATAGCAGCACCTTATGCATTGACTCACCTAGTCATGCCCCAAGAATGTGTCTTGTTCCCATTCCATGACTCCACGTATTTAAAAAGCTCCCCCTATAAACCCAAAGCATGAAGTCTAGTCACAAAGTGGGACACAAGTGTCCTCCTCTTAAATGTAAAGATGAAGAGGGATAAAATATGTAAGCTCAAGGGACACAAGCCAGGACAGGTGTTAGTGACCCTCTTCTTCTACTACCTCTTTTCCCATTCCGCTAACTTCACTGGATGCTTTTTCTCAGTCTCATTTGCTGGTTCTTCTCCTCTTCATCTGACCCTTAAGTAATGAGCCCCTCAAGACTCAGTCCTTTCTACTTCTTTTTATGCCAAAATAATCACATCCCTTACCATGTTTTTACATAACATCCATATTCTGATGATTTGAAACTGATACATTCAAACTTAACCTCCCCATTCCCAGTTGAGACATCTGACTACTTACTCAATGTCCACATCTGCATATCCCAAACTTCTCGTGTCCAAGGTTACAGGACTCTTACGATTTTCTCCTGCGTATCTCTCCACCCAAATATCCAGCCAGTCTCCCCTCAGTCTTCGAACAAAACAGCCTCTGGGCCCTCTTTCAGTTCACAAACATGACATATCCTTTTTCATCACAGGCCTTTTGCACATGATACTGCTTCTGCCCAGAATGCTCCCTGCCCTACATTGCTTGCTCCTATAGTTACTACTTGAACTGTCATCCCTTGGAGGCACTTCCTCTGTCACTCTGTATCTAAAGCAGGACCTCCCTCTTGTTTTCTATGTATACACCCTCTGTAGTATTAATAACTATGGGCATTTATCTATAGTGTCCTTCACTGCCTAATGACCCATACAAGGGCAGTGACTATACTACTATTCCCAGCCCCTGGAAAACTACCTAATCCATAGAAGATGTGCACCAAATATCCTTTAAATGTATGAATGGTGGGGATTGTAGCTAAGATGGATATACAGGAGGAGAAGAAGTTGGAGAGGTGTAGGGAGGTCAGTAAAGGGATGAATTTCATTTTAGACGTGTTGAGCTTGGGGAACCTAGAGAACAAATGGACGGATTGATAAGGAAATGACTGGATATGTAAGTGTAAAGGTAAGGGAGGTCAGAGATAAAGATATAGGTAGGGAGTCTAAAATTATGGCTAAAACCAGGAGCAAGAATGTGATGGCCCAGGGAAAGTCAGCAGAGAAAGGAGAACAGGGAGCCAAGAATAGAAAACCACCAAGAGGTACCTGTCACTCAGTCACCACCAAGTCCTCCTGCCCAAACTCCTCTGTCTTGTCTAGTGTACGGGTCAGGAACTTTAAATGTAGAAGAAATGCTGGAAGAAATAGCAATGGAGACCCTTCCTGCATTCTTTGCCCCATGCCTTCCTTTGACCCTGCAGCATTCCTACAGAATTGGACTGAGCCTCTGGGGTGTCTAAATGAACACACCTGTGTGTAAACTTCAGTAAAAGATGAGGGTAGATAATGGAATTAAACACCTTTCAGGGCACTGAAGCTGCTTGCCAATGTTAGACTGCCATCAAAACTTTGGGAGAACCCCTTAGTTATCAGTCACCACGGCAGGCTCAGAGAATGAGTGGTGACCAAAACAAAAATGGTCACAGCCCACAGACTGTTCATGATTAGTGAGAGTGGGGCATGCGGACAAGGGCTGGTTAGTGGAGGCTGTGCTTTCCAGTACATTTCTTTCTCCTCCATTTTAGCTGGGCATATGGCTGCCCTGGCTGCCCAGATAGAAACTACATTTTTCAGCCTCCCTTGCAGTTTTGTGTGGACCCGGGCTAAATTTTAACAAGATGAGAGCAGAAGTGAGGAATGCCATTACTGGTTGAATTGCATCACTCCCAAAATTCACATGTTGAAGTCATCATCCCCCGTACCTCAGCATGTGAACTTATTTGGAGATAGGGCCTTCATGGAGGTAAGCAAGTTAAGATGAGGTCATTAGGGTAGGCCCTTATCTGATATGACTGGTGTCTCATAAAAAGAGGAAACTTGCACACAAATGCATAGAGGGAAAATTATGAAGAGCTAGAAGAGAAGACATCCATCCATCTACAAGCCAATGAGAGATGTCTGCAGCAGATCCCTTGCTCACGGTCCTACGAAGGAACCAACCATGCCAATGCCTTGATTTTGGACTTCTGGTCTCCAGAGCTGAGAAACAACACATTTCTATTGCTTAAACCACGCACTCTGTGGCACTTTGTTGGAGCAGCCCTAGAAACCTTACTACCAGTTCCAGGTCATGACCCCAGAAAGGAAGGTGGGCAAACTTCCAGGCACACTTCCTTCTCTGCCCTCCGGGAGCAGCTATCTTGGATCTGGAGGTAGAAGCTGTGCATTGATTTGTCAGAGCTACACCATTGTTGACAGAGCACCCTAGACTGACCCCCTCTGGACTGTTACAGAAGAGAGTCTAACTTCTCTAAGCCACTATGTTTGGGGTCTCTTTGTTACAGCAGCTTAACCTATGTCCTCACTTACACATCTTGCACACAGGCCATGGCTAGCTGTAAACAGACTCACACACTGCTACCAAAGAAAAGCTTAAAAGTGAATTACACTTGACCTCTCATCATTGTTATACATTATACATCATATTTATAGAGTTTAAAATGCATCCTGTCATATCCCTTTCTACCTCCTAAATCTCCAGGTTAGTTGATTTCATCAACTCTTACCTTGGTTTTCATGGTCACCTGCAGTGCCCTTCCCATTTACAGATCACTCAAAACATCTCTTCCAAGATTTCTCCTTCTTATCCCTCAACCACAATGTTCCCTTTATTTCACTCCAATCAGGTTTTCAAGTTCAAAATGCTTTCTGGAATTCAAGCCTGCCACTGCACTTTTTTTTTTTTTTTTTCTTTTCAACCCAGGCATGACTGAATGTGACTCAGCCATCATCATTACAGGTAAGCACTTTCCCGAAGCACTTGTCCACCTCTGTTCTATGTCTTTTGCTTTGGAGTAAGATCCCCCTTGAAATTAGAGGGATTCTTCCTGAGGTAGCATTCAGAGGCAGTGGGATTTAGCTAGACATTTTTGGCCTTTTTTTTTAATGTTGACATTAATATTCAGATCCATTGTTAAATGATATCTATATGCTTGGCTTTTCTTAATCTATAGAAGTACAAGAAAAAAGGTAAAAAAAAAAATACTAGTACAAAATGCTAATTAAATTCTATCTAACTTTAAGGAAACTCCCTGGCAAGAATTTTCTCTTATCTAAGCTAGAATGTATGAGTGAAAATATTGAACATCAAACATGGCTTGCTTCAGGGTTTTTATTATGATCCATTCCATTGTTCCTGACATCTTTGTATGCAGATACCCTATGAAAGTTCAAATAGAGGATCTGTTCTACGTTCCAGATAAAAATTAAAACTCACTGAAGCACTTATCTACAAATACAAACTAATCAGTCCTACATTCTTTTTTACTCTGGAATCAAGGGTAACATGGATATATTTGAACCATTCAACACTGACATAACGTACCTCCCCTATGATCCATTTTTACTTGTGATATTTTAGTGTATTGATGGACTAAGCAGAAGAGAAAATATGGAAAAATCCTACTTCTTCCTCTGGCTTTGGTCAGAGAAAGAGCGTGTGACCTTGGGAAAAGAAAATATCCTTTCTCTGACTTTGCTTCTTCATTTGCAAAACAGGGAAAGCAAAGTCCCATAATTTACTAATAAATTATCTCATTACTGAGTGTAAACACTGTTATTGTGTAGCATTTATTTCCGCAATCTGTCAGGACATTTTGAAATTTCTGCATGAAATATACAACTTAATGCACTGTTTCTCCTTCTCCCTTTTACGTGGCGTGTCGGAGGAGGCGAGGCAGAATGGTGAACACATGGGCGATGTAAATGAAATGCTATTTAATTTATTTTGAAATGGATAAAAGGAAAGGTAATTAAGCTTCCTAAAAAAGCCTTCCAAATAAACTTCCCTTAAAGAAGGGAAGGAAAAGGAGGTTGTAACTGATCAAAGTGGTACATCAGAGTCCTTGACCCTGGAGACAAAGGGCATACTGGGATACCACCAAAGAATGAGTGTGATGTAATCCCAGGACATCACAGGATGGAAAAGAGGCACCAGAAGTATGGATAAGACGTTTGTCAACAACTATGAAACAAACTCCATCTCTGAAGCCTTTGGATGACATAACATTTGGCATAAGTGACTTCTCTTTCTCTCTCCCTTTCTCTCTTTCTTCTCCACGCACATACAATTGAATATACACACAGCTTATTTTTTGTTTAATGGTAAAAGACCAAGATGTCAGTTTAAAAACCACAAAAAAGAGAGAGAAAGCTTTACACATCTGCAGACCCCTAGGGAAGGATTTCCTTCTGCGACATATGCATGCTGGAGAGGACAGCACAGTATCCACAGCAAGTATTAACGACATAAGTCTGTATCATTCGTTACTCCTTTGTAAATATAAACAACCAAACAAAAGGACATTAGTAGAATAAGGACAACCACACATGTGAATAACCAACATCCCACATATATTGGTAGCTTATAGTCAGGTACAATTGCAAACTAGTTAGTAAACTCCCCAAAACGAACATGTGTTGTGTTTGTTCCAAAAATTGTCCACTCTTCATGAAACTCAAGCTAAAGGAAACTAATATTTATTTCTCAGGACTCTATAATTCCATTTCCTTTGAAATTATACATATGAGAAGTTATCACCCTGTCAGGGTCATTAATGTTCCTAAAAGGTACTCATCATAGAAACTGGCATTTTTATCCTTTTTTAATATACATATATGCTCCAACTAAGCAACAACCTGGACACACAGAGGAACTTTGCTTTAAGTTGATTGTGAAATTAACTCTTATGTGTCAATGGAGATGAATTGATCAGGGCGTATATTTCCTCTCTTAAGCATTATATGCCCTTTTTCTTTTTCTTTTTTTTTTTTTTTTTTTGAGGGGGGGGGCAGGGAGAACACATGTGTAGGGGAAGGGCAGAAAGAGAAGGAGAGAACCCCAAGCAGGCTCTACACTGACAGCACTGGGACTCAGTCCCACAAACTGTGAGATCCTGACCTCAGCTGCTATCAAGCATTGGATGCTCAACTGATTGAGCCACCCAGGTGCCCCTTAATTATATGTCTTTACTGTAAAACAAAATAATAAGTTTCCACAAAAAGTGAGTATCTTGTAATCTATAGTTTATCAGTTGTCCCTTGTACCCTGTTTTGATTATTTGCTTTCCTCTTTTTCAACATGATCTTTATGAATATGTTGTCTTATTCAAGCACATTTAGTTTTGAGAAGATAGTATACCGTGTTAATCTGCCCATAAAATAACATATTACTATGCAGGATAATCAATTACAATAGGGTTTTTACTCATTGCCTTTCAAACAAAGACAGTGAGGATCTGAAACATTCTATTGTTAAAATAAGGTTTTAAGAACTGAAATAAGCATACAACAATGATCAGGAATGGAGCAGAATTAAAGAACAATAAAAAACCCCTGCAATGAAAACAGCCTTGAGTCATGAATGAGCATAAATTGAAAAATCTATTGATTTTCTCTGTAGACATTTCTCAAGATAGTGTCATACTACCATAGATGAGAGATGCTTATCAGAACTAGTCGGAAATAATTCATCTCAGGGAGAAAACTTTCATTATTAGGCGATGAGAAGCCTATAACTAGAGCTATTCTAATCGAGTTCTCTTGGTCTGTTAAAAGGTTTTTAGTAAAAGGTATCCACAAGTTTTCATGGGAACCAAGAAACAGCAAAGCAATTCATAATTTTAATAATAGGGGCGCCTGGGTGGCTCAGTCGGTTAAGCGTCCGACTTCAGCCAGGTCATCGATCTCGCGGTCCGTGAGTTCGAGCCCCGCGTCAGGCTCTGGGCTGATGGCTCAGAGCCTGGAGCCTGTTTCCGATTCTGTGTCTCCCTCTCTCTCTGCCCCTCCCCCGTTCATGCTCTGTCTCTCTCTGTCCCAAAAATAAATAAATAAACGTTGAAAAAAAAATAATAATAATAGAACTGGTAATTTACACATTTTAAATATAATTTTCTCCCAAGCTCATCGTAAGTCTTGAAGTCTAAATTAAAATAACGCAAAATAAATGCTGAAATTGAAATGCACCAAGATGATGGCAGTGGTTAACTTAGGGTGGATCTGACAAAGGATCATCTTCATTTTATTCTTCCAAGCTTCCAAATTCTCTACAATCTAGAGTTAATAGTTTTATTTTTAAAATTTCAATATCAGAGGCGCCTGGGTGGCTTAGTCGGCTAAACGTCTGACTTCAGCTCAGGTCATGATCTCACGGTTAATGGGTTGGAGCCCCATGTCAGGCTCTGTGCTGACAGTGCGACGGCTGTTTTGGATTCTCTCTCTGCCCCTCCCCCACTCATGCTCTCTCTCTCTCTCTCTCTCTCTCTCTCTCTCTCTGTCTCTCTCTCCCTCTCTCTCTGTCTGTCTCTCTCTCTCAAAAATAAACATTTAAAAAAATTTTTTTAACGTTTTATTTATTTTTGAGACAGAGAGAGACAGAGCATGAACGGGGGAGGGGCAGAGAGAGAGGGAGACACAGAATCGGAAGCAGGCTCCAGGCTCTGAGCCATCAGCCCAGAGCCCCACGCAGGGCTCGAACTCACGGACCACGAGATCGTGACCTGAGCCGAAGTCGGACGCCCAACCGACTGAGCCACCCAGGCGCCCCCAAAAATAAACATTTTTTAAAAATCTTCAGTAAAATTCTGAGGCCCACAAAAGCAAGCAGAACATCATGAAAATTACTTTCAACTCACAGGTCCCAAGCCAAAGGAACATGTCTTATTAAAACTCGCCGTGGATGAGCTTTAATATCTGTAAAAACATCCTCTTCTTCTGGAAAAATATACCCCAAACTGAAAACAGCGGTGGTCTCCATGGAGATGGGAGTGAGACTGCATTTTACTTTCTCTTTTACACATATTTGATCTGTGTTGCTTTATTTCTGTATTTCATCTACTAAAAAAAAAAAGTTTCCTAGTTTCCTTGAAAAAGTTTGACTTTTTAATGAAAATCCAACATGATCACAAACGCACACATTTTACAATTGCACAAGAGGAACGGATACAGAAAAAAAATTAATCTTTAAAACTCTGCAAACTGAAAAAAAGTTTAGGAAGTCACTGAGGTGACGAATGGGGGTTTCTTTCTGGAGTGACGGAAATGTTCCAGAATTAGAGAGCGGTGATGGTTGCCAAACCTTGTGCATATACTAAGAATTGTATTCTATGTGAATTGTATGTCAAAAAAATAAACAAAACCAAAACAAAACCAGAAAGCACTGAGGAGGGAGCATTGATTTGGGGCTGAAATATCTGGAACTCTTCTCCTGTAACAACTGTGTCTCCCTTCAGCCCAGAGTAGATGATGAAGGATGCTTCAGACAAACCAGCAGAGGCCATTGTTCTCCCGAGGCTATCTTACCCAACAGTAGGACCTTTCTTCGAATCAAATTGCCCTGGCCATACTCAGGGGAGACTCTCAGGGAAGATATATTTTTACCTCACCAGGACAGGAAACGTCCTCACCTGCTCAGAGTTGGAGACATTCGAGAAACTGCCCCTGTGGCATGATCATCCCCAGCCTTTCATCGTTATCTGTAGTTGTGGTGATGCCTGGATCAGCTGACTTTTGCAGAATAAAGAGCCATCCCCAAATGTAGTGACTGAAAACAACTACTTGTATAGTTTGTGATTCCACAGGTCAGCCATTTGGGCTGAGGCTCAGCTGGGCTCACTCAGCATCCACGTTCAGTGGCCAGTCAGGTAGGTTAGCTGGCTGTGAGCTGGGCTGATAGCGTGAGTGGGCCACACGTCCTTCTTCATCCAGTGGGCTAGCCCAACTTGCTCACACAGGGCAGCCTTCCAAGAGAACAAGGGAAGCATGCGAGGCCACTTCATCCACACTCTCTCCTGTTCAAATGGATTCCCAAGGTCAGCCCAGACTCAAGGCTTGGGGACACAGGCTCCACCTCTCGTGGAAAGAATCGTGGGGGTCACACTCTAAGATGCAGGATATAGGGAGAGGAATAATTGCGGTCACTTTTTAACAACCCACTATACAGCTCTAGCAACAGAGAGTCCAAAATCTTGAACACAAGGAAATAAATATTCAAGAGCTCTCAATTCACAGAGCTAATCTTCCCAGAGGGACACGAGGACCACGATGATTTAATGACTTCCAAGTCATGTATCGTTCAAAGAGAAACCATTTCCACTAGAGAAAACATCCCCACACGAACAGAAATGCATCTATATCCCTTACCACTGTGCAGCCCACTTCTCTTTAGAGCACCTCACCGTTTCATGTGGACAGAAGGGAGTTTGATTCTGACACCAGACAGACACCGGACTATTAGGATGTTAGATGAAGGTCGCTGAGAGAGGTCTGGAGATGGTCAACAGACACTTGAAGACATTCAGTGAATTCAAGTCAAGGGAAAGTGCTGGGATTATGGCTCTTAATGCAAAAAGCTATTTATGTTCTTGTATTCTCTGTCCCTCAAAGATGAGACCACCAGGTCAGGTCAGATGTTTTCTCAGATCCATCGTATGTTGCTTACTTTCATAGAGCGAGGGCAACTAACTGGGAAAACAAAATGATAATCTCGAAATAGAGAAGACTTGAAGTTGCCAAACATCTCAGCACATCAGAATCGTTCAGTAAACTCGGGGCGCCTGGGTGGCTCAGTCGGTTAAGCGTCCGACTTCTCCTCAGGTTATGATCTCACGGTTCGTGGGTTCGAGCCCCGCATCGGGCTCTTTGCTGACAGCTTGGAGCCTGGAGCTTGCTTCTGATTCTGTGTCTCCCTCTTTCTCTGCCCCTCCCCTGCTCACGCTGTCTCTCTCTGTCTCTCAAAAATAAATAAGTGTAAAAAAAAATTTTTAAAAAAGAATCGTTCAGTAAACTTATTACAAATACTACTTCTTGGACTCCACTCTCAGACATTATGATTCAGTAAGTTGAGGGGTTTAATAGGTGGGAAAACCTATAATTTTAGCAAGTGTCCCAGTTTGGGCAAGTTTGGTTTTATTAAGGAAGAAATGGGGGTAACCGTATCTGCTCCATCTGGCTTCAAGGGAGGCAGCAGTAGACATGGATGGATATAGCATGTTGGTCTACGGTGCATTTAACCAGATCCCATGAGCCTGGCCAATCACAGAAAGGAAAACTCTGAAGTGGGCAAGTGTATATTGGGTGCATTCCTACCTTACCTTCCAGGATCTCTACTTTCAGTCTTTTGCCACTTACTGATTGTTTGTTAAAATCTAGGACATTCGTGTTAGCCCAAGGGTACTACACGATTGCATACAGCTGCAAAACCCCCAAACCAGAATACTTACACGAGATAGAAAGTTATTGGTTCTCATGTAAGCAGCCCAGCACTGTCATACAAGTGAGCGCGATGGAACCAGAGGGAACCCGCTTGTTGCACCTCACCACTTTGCCATTACTAAACCTCATGGTGTAAGGTAGAACTCGAGCTCCAACCATCACATCCCAGACAGAAACTGGAGGAATGGAAGAGAAAAAGCAGATAACCCCTCCCTTTACAGAAACTTCATTGAGTTTGCGCACTACCCTTCCACTCACATTCCATTGGCCAGAACTTAATCACTTGGAAACGAAGTCACTAGAACGCAAGATTGGTGGATACCATCTCTATTCTAGACAGACATGGGATCTAAATTTCTATGGAAAAAGGAGAACCAGAAACTGTTGGACAAGACATTGCTGCCATATGTAGAACCTGTGTTTACAGCCTAGAAAAAGTTTTACGCACAAAGATGTTTGTTGTAGAATTATGGATAATACAGTTCGCCCTCGAACAATAAAAGGAAACAGAAAATCAGAGAAAATACATTTACAATACTGTGCCGTACTTATTAAATAACAACAACAACAACAACGTATAAGTGATTCCCTTCAGTTCAAACCTGTGTTGTTCAAGGTCAATCGTAATAGCAAGTATTTGGAAACACATTAAATGATCGACAATAGGAAAGTCGTTAAGTCAACTATGGTACATCAATTTAATAAAGTAATGTACAATCATTGCAGAGGTTGGTTACCAAGATTACATAATCATTTTCAGTTTGAAACAGTGTCTAGCCTCTTCCACCTTCTCTCTCAAACATGCACAAAGCACAAAAACTCAAAGCACTAAGATCTTACACTGAGAAACAGACCAACTGCCCACTCTGGATGCACTGGGAGATGTTGCTTTACTTACCACCACCATTACACCTTCTGCCACTGTCAACTTATATTTACACAGAAATACAAATCCAGGCAATAACTTGGCAGGAAGGAAGGCAGCGGAATCTTGGTGGTTTCTGGTTGATGATGTCTCAGGAGTAAGCTTTATTGGTGGAGACAGGGAGTCATGACAGCAGCACTAGCCGAGAATGGTAGCTTTTCATGTACTTCATTGGGTCTGACTATAAGAAAACAACAAGGGAGGGTGTCTCATGGGAGAACAGATGCACATTAGGTGAAAGACTTAGAACCTGGGAATCCTAGCAGGACCCCTGTGCATCTGTGGATTAGAGGAGGAATCCATTCATCTCACAAGAGGGCAGAGAAGTCTCAGGCACACCCACCCGCCTTGCCTTCTCTCCTCGTAAACACTGTGTTGGAACAGGTGCTTCTTTGTTTGATGGTAAGTATTAATGAAAACACTACTTCAAATCTAGAAACATCAATAGATGAACAGATCTTTGATGAATCTTCTGCATTAGACAGACACAGCTTGCAATTATTATTATTATTATTATTATTATTATTATTATTATTATTTTGGCATCTTCAGTAGGATTAAAGAAGGTCTGGCTATTTGGAAACACCTGCAGAATATCCAGAAGGCAAAACTGATCTGAGATGAGAAAACCAGAGCCTGATAATAAACAGGAGATGGCTGAGTAGGATGGCAAGAGACTCAAGATTCCATGCAAAATGAAAATGGCAGGGCAGGGAAACACTATTTACGTAATCACACAGTGATGAGTAAGCCCAAACCAGACTCATCTCTCAAAATGAAAGCACCCTCTCCACCCCTCAAAAATCCAAACTTGGAAACACAGAAGGGGAACAGTACAGGATGTGTGTTTAAAAAAAAACACAACAAAACTATAAAACATCACTAACAAAAGAAAAGAGAAAAAGTGAACAAGACAGATTTTCCATCTTTCTAGATTAGAGGACCTATAGAAAGGAAGGGAGACTCCCTCTGTTGGTGGGAGTGTAAACTTTCTGAGAAGAGGCAGCTTCTCAGGAGAAGTCACACTGCCTCCTAATGTGTTTTCTTATTTTTATCAGCATCCCTGTTGATGATAGGGAGCCATTTTAGACATTTTTGACATTTTTCTCCCTAATCTCCCCTCCTCATGAAATCTGAAAACTCCAGGGGTGCTGAGGACCTGTGTCCTATGCATGTAGCTGTACTTTTTATACAGAAGCAAGACTTTTCCCACCCACTCCCATAAAAGTGTTTTTGGAGATTAATGGCATTCTGTAGAAATCAGCTAAAATCATTTTCGCGGTCAAGCTGTTATGACTTTGGCCAATGGGAGCACTTCTGAGCTGAATTCTATGCCCTTTTTGTCCACTAATCTGAGAACCCTTCCTCGCTTTCTGTAATCATGAGCAGTTCCAGCCCCGGCTCATACCTTTCCTGGCCTGAAATAAGCCATTTCTCTAAGGAGCCACGATTACTCATAGAGGTGAGTGGTGTTAAAGGCCAAGAGCTGGTTAGGAGGGGTGCTCACTGCTGCTGAGGTGATATTGTTTCTAGGCCATCTCAAGGGTCAGAAATAGAAAATGAACATGGGGGATGCCTGGGTGGCTCAGTCAGTTAAGTGTTGGACTCTTGGTTTCAGCTCAGGTCATGATCTCATGGTTTCATGGGTTTTCAGCCCCGCATAGGGTTCTGTGCTGGCAGCACAGAGCCTGCTTGGGTTTCTCTCTCTCCCCCTCTCTCTGCCCCTCCCCTGCTCATGTTGTCTTTGTCTCAAAATAAATAGATAAATTTAAAAAAATGTTTTTTAATGAACACGGAAAATACAGCACAGGGAATATAGTCAATAATATTGCAATAGTGTTGTATAGTGACAGATGGTGACCACACTTATCATGATGAACACTGCATAAGGTATGTAATTATCGAATCACTATGTTGCATACCTGAAACTAAAATAACACTCGCTTGGGGCGCCTGGGTGGCGCAGTCGGTTAAGCGTCCGACTTCAGCCAGGTCACGATCTCGCGGTCCGTGAGTTCGAGCCCCGCGTCAGGCTCTGGGCTGATGGCTCAGAGCCTGGAGCCTGTTTCTGATTCTGTGTCTCCCTCTCTCTCTGCCCCTCCCCCGTTCATCTTTAATATGTGCCTTACACCCCTCAGTTGGTTGAGCATTTGACTTCAGCTCAAGTCATGAGCTCATGGTTCATGGGTTCAAGCCCCAAGTCGGGCTCTGTGCTGACAGCTCACAGCCTGGAGCCTGCTTCGGATTCTGTGTCTCCCTCTCTCTCTGCCCCTCCCCTGCTTGTGCCTTGTCTCTCTCTCTTTCTCTCTCTCTCAAAAATAAATAAAAAATGTTAAAAAAAAATGATCTAGTACGCATATTAAAGTCACTTGAAATAATCCTTTCTCTGTCATGTCACCAATTTGACATACAATTGCATCTGTTTCAATTTGCTTTAAAATTACTAATACCTATATGAGTCAGAAGCTAAAACAATGCAAAAGGAACACACTGAAATGTATTAGTAGGTAACTATTTCATTGATTTCTTGTTCATCCTTCCACTGTTTTTATAAATGTGTGCACAAGATATAAGAATATCTCTTACTTATCCTGGCAAAGTTAACTTTACTAGTTAGCAGAATTTTCATTTAATACATATTAAAGATAAGTTAGCATCTCTTTTAAACCACTTTTCGCCTTAAAACATACTTAAAATTGTGTTTTATTAAGGGACACGTGTTAGCCTTAACCCACCTTGTTCTCTAGGCTTTTCCCTGCTTTTGGAAACACTCTTTTTTTCATATCCATGGAACACACCCCTTGACTTTCCTGCACCTGATATTCAGGCTCGTTTGAAGTCTCTCTTCTCACTGTCTCTTAAACACCAGTGTTCTCTCTGATCGTCCATGCTTGTGTCTCTCCCTGGGCAATTGAATCCACTCTCCTGCCTTTAATCTCCACCTACATATTAGCAAATCTAAATTCTATAGCTTTACCCGTGACCTAACTCCTGAGCCCCCAACACACACATCCAACTGCTCACAGGCTATCTCCATTACACACCCACACACATTGGACATAGAGCACATAGCACTTTGAGTTCATCATCCTGTCCCCCTCCATCTGTCCCCCAGTCTTCTTGGTGTCAGACACTGCACCCACCTGATGGCCCAGCCATCAGACTTCCCTTCTGCTGTCACCTCCTCTCTTACCCAACTCCAGGGCCTGCTCTCACTCCCACCTGCTACATGGCATCCCAGCCCATCCACTTGTCCTGGCCCCGTCCCTCTGCCGGGTCTTTAGGCCCCATCTTAACGACTACAACTGGAGGCCTAGGAATTACACATTGTCAGTATAATGTTAAATGCTCCGAAAGCACCAACTCAATGCACTGATGTGATATAAGCTCTTACTAACAACAGCTATAAGTATTACTAAGGTCGTTCATGGATAACAAGATAGTCTCCAAACAGAATCTATCTTTAAGATTGATTACTTTGCATTTGATTAATCAATTGCTTTTCATTTAATTTGATTCACATCCTCATTCTTATGGGCTTGAAGCTAAAACACATGTGATTTCCTAACTTGGAGAGTCATATAGACATAAGTGGGGGTAACTCATTCTGAATGATACAGTTGGATCCCAGACCACTATAAACAGCTGTCCATTCTTAATTAAATGCTATAGATTATGTTTTATCGTACGGTCATATTCCAAATCTGCTGTAAATCAGAGAAATGATGCTTCAGCCTTGAAACATCACTCGTAATAACAACAAGACCCCCAAAAAGGCATAGCCTTTTATTTTACCTCAGGTTAGTGGAGAATAGTTTTATTATGTCTGCCTGGGATACAGGTCTTTCTCTGTTGGAACATTCACTGTGAGGCTGAGATTACAGAAGTGCTATGTCATGAATATAGAGGAAATGTGTTTCTGCATAGTGTGAGTGATAATTAGCAATTGATAAAGAGCCTCAGCTGGGTTAAGACCTTGAAATAAATGGATTTATGTTGGAAGGTAAGCCAGAAAATATAAGGCTATCTACTGCTAAGGGGAAAAAATTGCTGCAAAGTACTGATTGTTTAGCCAGAGGCTAAAATTTCTGCAAAAGATGTGAGATAGAAACTTTTGAATAATCAAAAGCATTACAATTTTAACCTCACCAGCACTTGTTTTATTAATCCAGAGGTCTAACAATTTTTCCTGAAAACAAAAAATACACCTTCATCATGCCATGGCAAGTGAGTATCAGAGAGCTAAGAATCGTGGAATGGGGAAGGGACCCGGAGATACCACCTGGCTGTCCCTCTGAGAATATTCCAGGGTATCAAGACTCTATCCTCTGTTTACAACCCCAGACAAGGAAGTTCTCATCCTCCAAAATCATTAACGTGATTCAAAATAAAAACCTCTTCTTGTTTTTAACATCCATTTATTTATTTTGAGAGAGAGAACAAGTGAGCGGCAGAGAGAGAGAGGGAGGCAGGGAGAATCCCAAGCAGGCTCTGCACTGTCAGCACAGAGCCTGACACTGGGCTCAATCTCACGAATCATCAGATCATGACCTGAGCTGAAACCAAGAGCTTAACCGACTGAGCCACCCAGGTGCCCCTAAAGTCTCCTTTTGATGAAGAATTAATTTTACTGATAGTTGAAGTTAGAATCCAGGTATATTTCTCTTTCTGTTTTCAGTTGCAAGGGAGAAAAACGTCCACCACTAATTCCCGCCTCTGTGCTCTGCTGAAAAGACAGAAACCTGGTTCTGCCAGATCTCAGCTGAGGCGTCAAGCTGTGGGCCCAGGAGTGGCAGGGAACTGTACCTGCCCTTCCAGAATGGTCCAACTAACCATTGGAAGGGCAAGATGCTCTTCAGAGATCAGGACGGAGAGGTGTAGTTGAAGTGTAAGTCAAAACCAGAGGCAGCACACCAGCAGGAAAAAGGGGGCTCAGAGGAGGAAACAGAGATAGGGGGGCTTACCTTCAATGGGTATGAAGGTACAAGGGTATTACGTAGACCACCTACAGTTTTGTCTGTGGAGGGAAGTGACTGTTAAGTGTACTAGGTCTGCTGAAAGAGTTCTTGAGTAAACACAGAAGATTAGATAGATGATCATAGATGATGATAGATGATGATGATAGATGATAGATATATGTATAGCTAGCTATCTAGATGGATAGATGATAGATAGATAGATAGATAGATAGTAGACAGATAATAGATGTATAGCTAGATGGATAGCTAGATGATAGATAGATAGATAGATAGATAGACAGATGGATGACAGAGGTAGGCAAGACACAAGTATAAGTATCAAACTACTGAATTTTTTCTGGAAAATTCTTTTGCACAAAACTTGCTGCAAGGGATCTGGAAGTGCCAGTCCGACACCAAAGTAAGAGTCATTGCTCTGGTGCCTCTAAAAAACAGGACACCAGCTCTGAGGTCTCTTTCCTCTTTCTTCTCCAAGAGCATATTTTCATGGTCATAAAGATAATCTCATTTGATGCCTATTTAGCAGAGTTGAACACAGATGTGGAAAAGCGGACCGACTCACTCAATCTGTGGCATTTTTCCTGAGACTGCATTCGCTCAGAGGTATTAGTCTTTCCAACACATTCCAATGCCTGTGGATTCTCTTTTTTAATCATGCTATGCTTTCATGTCCTTGGAAAAATCTAAGTTCATCTGGTAATTGGTCAAAATCACTAAGACTTCAACAAAAAATGGACCGAGGTCATGAAGAGACATTTACAAAAAGAAGAAACAAACCTTATTAACAAGCATATGGAAAAGTATTCGCGCGCGCGCGTGCGTGTGTGTGTGTGTGTGAGAGAGAGAGAGACGGAGACAAAGAGACAGAGAAAGAATTGAAGCAAGTAATAGTTTTCTGTATCAAATTAGCCTCTAATTATAGCATAATTATATAATTAAAATCTAATATCAAATTATATAATTATAACTGCTGCAGAGCACACGGACGAGACAGGACACATAGTGCCGCTGGGAACGCAGCTAGACAGAATTCTGAAAGGCAATTGGACAATATTATCGACAAACACCAACATGTGCATTTCCAGGGGTGCAGGAAGCTCAGAAATAGTATTTTGTTACGGGGAAATAGTGACAATAGAGAGCAAAGTGTTATGCAAGATGTTTTCTACGGCGTTATGACTAGAAGCAAGAGATTACATAGCTGTATAAACTATGGAATAATCTCACAAAACAGTAATATGAAGCTATAAAAATGTTGACAAAAATGATAACATTTAGAAATGCTTATTTTAGGGGCGCCTGGGTGGCGCAGTCGGTTGGGCGTCCAACTTCAGCCAGGTCACGATCTCGCGGTCCGTGAGTTCGAGCCCCGCGTCGGGCTCTGGGCTGATGGCTCAGAGCCTGGAGCCTGTTTCCGATTCTGTGTCTCCCTCTCTCTCTGCCCCTCCCCCATTCATGCTCTGTCTCTCTCTGTCCCAAAAATAAATAAACGTTGAAAAAAAAAATTAAAAAAAAAAAAAAAGAAATGCTTATTTTAATGTAAATTTAAAATAACAAGATAAGTGACTTGTATAACACACAACACTGGTTAAACTTTTTTAAACTAGAGAACAATAGATACCAGAAGAAAATCCAATGAACGATTGCAAGATGATTTTGAGGGTTTTTGTTTTGTTTTGTTTTTGCTTTTGTGGGTGTGAATTCCTTGGCAATTTATACTTCTTTCTAATGAGCATATTGCATTTTTCCCCCAAATCACAACGCATTAACTTTAAAGAACACATAGGCTTCTCACCATATACATCTTTTTTACATCTTAAAATTACTTAAATCTTAAAATCACTATCAACCTCTTGTCTTTTCTCTGCCAAGGCAAAATAATTCTTGTTCCTTAAACCTTTTCTTCACAGTCTTACCAAATCAACTCTTTAATTACATTTGTTACCCTTCTCTGAAAAGTTTTTCTAGGTCCTTCTTTAAGAACTTTCCAAAGAAAATTCTGATATATTATGAAAGAGCTCATAGGATCTCTGTTATCAAAGATAGAAAGCAAGGAAAATTTTAGTTATCTCTGGGGTTTTTTTTTAGTGTTTATTTGTATTTTTTAGAGAAAGAGAGACAGAGCACAAGTGGGAAGGGACAGAGAGAGAGGGAGACACAGAATCTGAAGCAGGCTCCAGGCTCCGAGCTGTCAGCACAGAGCCCAATGTGGGGATCGAATTCAACGAACCGCGAGATCATGACCTGGGCCAAGGTCAGACACTTAACAGACTGAGCCACCTAGGCGCCCTGAGTTATCTTCGTTTAACTCAGACTTTTTTTAATGCAAAAAAAAAAAAAATGAGGCTAAGAAAAATGAAGTGCCTTTCATGGTGTCCCAGAGCCAATCAGCACCACGGCCAGGCTCTTCTCTTACTCTGTTACCTACAGAACCTGGTTAACACATCCATTTCACTCCCAGGTCTGGCTCTCACTCTCTCTCTCTCTTCTGGAACCTACTCTGGGTCTCATGCTCATTGTTCACGTATTCATGAAACCTAAGGATAAACGAAAATGTACATAACTTGCATCTCACCAATTTTCAGTAAAATAACGAGCAGCATTTCCCTTACGATTGTTTAGACACATTCACAACCTTCCTTATTCACATACTGGAGAGGAGCAGAGACAAGGTTTAGCAGAATCCAGGAGGCGACTCATCAAAAGACAATTGTGCTCATCCTGAAACAGGATCTCAGACTCATAATTGAAAATAGCTGAGTACTGATGTTAGAAACTTTACTAAAACGATGAATCATGCATTGAGGCAAATAGCAACACTCATAAGAAAGTAGAAGGCTGGCCATCGCTGCCAACATCTACTCTTAGCCAAGGTTCTCCCTGGAGCTACTCTGTGCTGGAGACTGGTCCTTGCCAGGCCGTAATCTTCATGAACCCCCACTTCTCAAGCCTTCCTTGAAGCAGAAGAGACAGTTAACCATTGAGATTCGAAGAGTCTCCCTTGTGGGACACATTGTATATGTGTACACAGCAAAAGTGAGCAAAAAACATGACGTGTCGACAAAGCAAGTGATTCTGTGCAAGCCGGAAAGCTTTGAAATAAGATTGATTGAAAGAAGTGAAAAAGACACAGCAAACCAAAATATTGACGATAGGGGCAGTGGGTGGCTCAGTCGGTTAAGTGCCGGACTTCAGCTCAGGTCATGATCTCACGGCTCGTGAGTTCGAGCCCCACATCTGTGCTGACAGCTCAGAGCCTGGAGCCTGCTTCAGATTCTGTCTCCCTCTCGCTCTGTCCCTCCCCAGCTTGCACTCTCTCTCTCACTCTCTCTCTCTCTCTCACATATAAATACACATTAAAAAATTTCTTTCTTAAATGTTGATAAGAGAATTGAAGGGCTTTAAAAATACTTCTCTACAGGGTGCCTGGGTGGCTCAGTTAAGTGTCTGACTTCAGCTCAGGTCATGATCTCACGAGTTGTGGGTTCGAGCCCCACATCAGGCTCTCTGCATCAGCACAAAGCCCACTTCGGATCCTCTGTCCCTCTCTCTCTCTCTGACCCGCCCCTGCTCATGCTCTCTCTCAAAGATAAATAAACATTAAAAAATTTTTTTAAATACGTCTCTATGTCATGTAACTTAAAAAAAAAAAGTTTTCAACCTTGCTGCTTCTTTGTAATGCGAAAAACTTCAAACTTACAAACTCTGTAAATGACCAAATGACCCAGCAGGGTTAAAAAAGAAAAGGACAACAAATGTTCATAGATAATGCATACTGGAAGGCAGCTGGGGGACAGCGTCCATCAGATGAAAAGGAATTGCCATTACGGTACCTGAAACGGGAAAACGGGATTAGCAACACGCATCTATAAGGGAAGGAAAATGTCTGGTTGGTACAAAGGAAAAATCCTCCCCCGAAAATCGCCAAATCTGATCAAGGGTTGTTTCGTCATTAGTTATAAATATAACATAAACATAGATACGGCTGCCCTCTCTGAAATTGCTGCTTTGGTAGGTCGGACATTGTTTAACAGAACCAAATAAATTAATATGTGAGATGTATATCCTTCCTTGGAGATCAAGAATTGAGATCCTTCGAGGCAGGCCTTTGGCTATAGCGCTAAACTCCCTGCTGTGAAGACAACCTTTGAGCGCCAGCCCCAAGGTTGACTGGCGAACTTGGCCCCAAGCAAGCAGCAAAGGAGGGCATCTCAAGCGAGTGATTCCTGGCTGCTGACTGCTCTGCTCAGAGTGAAGATTACCTGGGTCCCTACCGTCTCCCCTAATCTCTACCACGTCTGCTTTCAAGGCCCCTCAGCCGGCGCCCCCAAATCTGGAGGAGCACGGGGTCGCCTCACATGTAGAAAGAAGGATGCGCACCGAGCCTGGCCCAGGCGAAGGCACTCCGAGAGCAGACCCAGGAGCCGGGCCGCCAGGGTTCAAGTCCCGCCTGGGCCACATTTCCACCTCCACCTCCGGCTCCCACTTCCTTTATCGGGAACCGGAGCCCCAGATGGCCTGTCTCCGAGGGTCACGTCAGTCCTGGTTGGGTCGCCACATACAAAGTCCTCAACCTAACAGTGCCTGGCACGCCAAGAAACTCCAGATGCTAGCTGTTCGCGTGACACGTGCAATTCCAGACGAGTCTGTGCGTCCGTTGAAACAGATATAAAAATATGCCCGGAGTACAGAGTTACCTATGCTAATGTGTTCACACATATGGATGAAAGTTTGTACCGTGAGAAAGAAATACCTCCAGATTAAATACAGCAGAGCAACCACAGCAAATACTTGTATTTTCCTAGTTTCGGCTCTAGACACTCCCCAGGGACTCAGGCGATCCCTCTCTCCCCTGCATTATAAACACGACTGTCAAAATTAATCTGCAGTATTAGGGGTAGTGTTGACAGTTTCATCTCTATAAACGTTATTACTGTATCTTTTTTCGAAACCCACAAACCTCTGCCCATCTTCTCCATCCGGAGGGAGAAGCATTTCTCCTCATCGATAGAAATTCAATTTGCTGCTCAAGTTAAGAAGCAGTAAACTTCTCTCCCCCTTGCTTTACTGCTGCTTTCACAATCATAAAACGAGCCTAACGTTTAAATGTTAGAAAGCACTTAATGTTTAATCGTTGGAGATTAAGTCGCTTTCATGATGCCTGAGCTGCCTGGCAACAGGTTAGACATTGATTGCCTGCCTGCTCCGAGGGGCAGGACTGCAGCTCGGAAAAACATCTGCCCGGCTTCCCAGGGCTCGTAAATGCCAAAGGATATGAAAAGTTTCCTGTCCCAAAGTAGTTGCAAGTTCCAAGGAGCCAGCGCAGAGCAGCGCTGGGCCACACTCGGTTCGCTAAAGGAGAAACACGTACGCACAGGAATTTGTGATGGTCTGGGGCCCCAGAGTCTGGCCAAGCTGGGGCCTCCCAGAGCTTTGGCCGTGGCCAGGAGGAGCCCCTCGGTCACCACACTCTCGAAATGCAAGGAGCAGACAGGGCCTCACGTGAGAAACGCCTCGAAAAGGCCCATTCAGCATTCATCCCGTGTCATGTGGCTAATCGAAGAACCATTCCCAGCAATGTGCTGGCACTCCACGCCTATAGAATGGCTTTCTTTCGTCCCTCTCAATCAGACCAGGGAACAGAGGCCAAAGAAGGAAGGGAATAATTGCCGGCTGTCCCCCATTCAATCTCTAACAGCCAATTTTGAAAGAAAAGAATTCAGCACGAATTCTCAGAAGGATGTTAACATCCTGAACGACATCCTAGACCCAGACCTCGAGCCCAGAGGAGGCTTTGTGAATGGGGAGCACTGCCCTGTGAGGAAGGACCCAGGGTACCACCATGACAGCCATTCCCTACTGAGTCACGTCTCAGAAGCAAAGATTCTGAGTTCAAATCCTTGCTCCCCCACTCGCTGACACCCTGAAATTGGGCAAGACCCTCTCTCAATTCAGGTTCTTTTTTATTTATTTTTTATTTTTTTTTTCATGTTTCTTTATTTTTGAGAGAGAGAGCCATAGAGTGGGAGTGGGGAAAAGGCAGAGAGAGACAGAGACACAGAATCCAAAGCAGGTTCCAGGCTGTGAGCTGTCAGCACGGAGCCCGACGCGGGGCTCGAACCCACAAACTGTGAGATCATGACCTGAGCCGAAGTCGGACGTTCAACCGACGGAGCCACCCAGCTGCCCCTAGGGTTCTTTTTTATACAAAGAAGCTCATGATGTAGGAAGATTGTGCAGGATGGGTCATCCAGTAGGAACCCAGTGGATGTTAATGCAAACTGAATCTAGAATAAATTCATCATCAGAGCCCAGCGAAAGCCAGTTGTGTGTGTCATTTGGAGCTTCAACATTGAATAAATTGTCTCCATTAAATCCCTTTATACTGAGCTTCCCAACCTCAGCACTGTTGACAACTGGGGCTGAATAATTTGTGTTGTGAAAGGCTGTCCTGAGCACTGTAGGATGTTCAACAACATCCCTGGCCTCTACCCACCAGATGCCTCTAGCTTGCCCACCCCCAAGCTGTGACAAACCACTGTCTCCAGACACATGTTCCCCTATGTTCCCTGTGGGGCAAAACTTCCCCCAGCTGAGAACCTCCGCTTTGTATTATCATCGGATGCTGGGAACTTGATGGCAAAAAATATTCTTTGCTCCCCATAGACTGCATATTAAACAGAGTCAGGTAACTTTCCAGGTGATGGCACACTTATCGGGGCACCTGGGAGGCTCAGTGGGTTAAGCGTCCGACTTCGGCTCAGGTCACGGTCTCACTGCTCGTGAGTTCAAGTTCTACATCGGGCCCTGTGCCGACAGCTCGGAGCTCAGAGCCTGGAGCCGGCTTCAGGTTCTATCGCCTCCTCTCTGTGCCTCCCACACTCTCTCTCTGTCTCAAATATAAACACTTAAAAAAAAAGTTCTCTGGTGGCTATTCTCTGAAGGCCAGAGACGGGGCCTGTGGTGACTGGGATGGACATGATGGAATCCCAGAACAGTAGAGGCCAAGTGACAGCACTTACCTACAAGCCAGGTGAGCATCTGGGCAGCAAGGATAAGGTGATCATCAGAATGTTTGATTCCCACAGGAATCTTAGGTGGTGGCTAATTGACCAGGGTATCCCTTGCGAGGAAATAGATGAGCGGCACCCTAGACCGATCCTTGATCCACCTAACAGGGCCCACGGTAGCCATACTGGAGAGGCAGCTCATCACCCAGTTTCCAAGGTCAGCACCTGCCCGGGAGCTGCACCTATGAGCCTGGCTCCTCTTACCCTCCTTCACCCCAGACCCCTAGCCTCCCTCCTTGTCCTGTTTTCCTCCATGATATTATCTCTATCTGAAATACCTTCTTCCTTCATTCGGCAGCGGCCTTCGATGCACGAGGCATTGCTCTAATGCAGGGGACGACGTACGTGAACAAAACAAAATTCCAGACTCGCAGAACAGCCCTGTATTTGTCTGGCTTATTACCTATCTCCCGGATCGTATTGTCCTAGAGAGCGGGGATCTTGTCTGTCTTGTTGACTGCTGTGCCCCAGCATCTCGAAAGGCACCTGGTGTATACAGTAGGTGCACAGTAAATAGGTGCCGAATGAATGACTAGATCATCTGCTTGCTGTTGAGAAGAGTCTGTGTCTCTCCCGTGGTTTCCCTTTTCCTCTGACATCTTTGAGTCCCAGCCTTGCTTCCTCAGTCGGGTCACACCACAGGCCAAGCCTTGGTTATACTTGGTGAGCATCTCCGTCAGGTCCATGGGTGAGGACGCAGGGACAAGTGGCCCAGGAAAGGTGTGGCCGTCAGAAGGATGATCAGTAGGGGTTCTACTGATCTCTCTGGGGTTCTAATCCTCTCCGTCTGGAATGGGGTCCAGAAATCTGTCAAAGTGCCCAGGCAGCTTGGGGTGGGGGTGGGGGGCTCTGCTCTGGCACACCCACACTCAGTATCTTCACTCCATTCTTGTTCTTCTCCAGGAGCGTCAGTGGCTCCCTCTTCTTCCCCAGAGCATGATTCTGAGAAGGACTGAGCGTGTGTGGGAGCGCAGGAGGTTGGAGAAGAGAATGGAATATTCCTCTGAAACTGTAGATGCAACACTAATCTAAATGTCCCCAGAGAAGCCCACCCCCCGTGCCAGCAAAGACATCTCTCGAGCCATGGCTTGTCTTTTCACCCCAAATATGCAAAGAAAAGGCAACAACCATCACCTGCAGCTGTGACAGTCATGCATAAGTGATGCAAAGTGACACCTCGGGATGCAGAGATTCCTGTTCCTCAGCAACGTGGGGTCACCACTGACATGCACCCCTGATTTTCCCATCCACAGTTCCCAAGACGGAATCAGTCAGAGGTGCTGGGAGCTTTAATGCCGAGTGAGAGTTTCATTCTGAGAGCCTTGCTCTCCACTGCATCACGTCAAAAAGCAAGCCCAGGGAAGGGCCTCCCTGATATGAATATTTCAGGATGAGAAAAGAAGGTGCGGTGATCTCATTGTGAAGGAAGCTCAGTCCCTAGAGGTCATCTGCAGAGCTGGAAATGATTCACATAGAGAACACTGACCTTCAGCGTTTTCTCTGCTGTGCATTTAAACATCGGCCGCGGGCTAACCCAGCAGTCCACAGTGGGAGCTTGGGAGGCTCGGGTTTCAGACCTGGACTTACCGGATATGTAAGTGCAGGCTGGGGGCCTGATTCCAGAAGCCTGTGCACAGACACAACGTGTTACACTGAACTTCTGAGCTCAGGCCCGCCGCACGGGTCTGGGTCACCAACCGCTGTCCAGTGGTGCAGGCACCAGGGCCACGGGGGCTCCGTGCCCGGCTGTGGAATCTGAGCAGATCGGCAAAACCAGGCCTTGTCATGGCAGCAGAAAGGCAGTGACAAATGTGGGAGGGGTTGATGGAAACCCAGCTGAACCCCCAGGTTGCTGCTATGAGAAAGCAAGGGGTAAGAATTCACACATAACACCAGCAATGAAATGACGTCCTGATTTACCAAACAATGAAATACACTGAAGACCAGCCTTAATCTTTCATAAATCCAAGCAGATCTCCTAAGTGAATGAAATCTGTTCCATTACTCTTTTTTTTTTTTTTAAACAAAATAAAGAAGACAAGCTTTCAGTGAGGTGATGAAACTCCTTGAAATTACTATCACAGCACCCTCGACGATCTCACAACGGGGAGGGTGTTTTTCTACATTGAAACATGAGAAATTGTGCTTGAGGAACCCAATAAATGTAAAATTACTCAAAGCTCGATTTTGGCTGTCAATAAAGAATGAATGAGCAAAATTCTTTACAGGCTTAACATCAGAGGTATTGAGCATTTTGTGAGGCTGAACCACCACGGATGAGTACCTTTTTTATGTAAAGTAGTGTCAGAGGGAGTAAAGATACACCTATCTAAAAAAAAAAAAAAAAAAAAAAGGAGTTCATTACAGGTGATTATATACTTAAAATCACAAGCATTATTCTTCCTTTCCAATATTTCACAATTAAGCATTTATATCTTGGCCATTTTAATATAGAATATTTTATGTGATATATTACGTGCTATGACATTCAGCCCCTATCAGGCCAGACCCGGGTCGGTTCACCTTTGAATGGACCAAGATTATCAGCAAACAAGACGACTATGCGGTAAAAGGTTTGGACCTTCACGCTTACTGCCACGTATTTCCCGCATCCGATTCCCTCGTGGGCATCTGCTACCTATTCCGTTCACCACTTCAATTCCAGCAGCAGAGAATGTGAGATAAACTAAGGACTGACCTGCGCAAATGGAATATTCCTCACTCCTCTTCAACTTTACCTGGGAAGCAGATGCCTCCAGAAGAATTTACCTCTAGCTCTCACATCTCTTCTGAGATCCACGCCAATATATCCAACCAGCAAGTGTGCCGCTCTTCTTAAAACTTTCCAGAGTTCACCACTGAATGAACGGCACCAGTATTCACCCTGTTTTTCTCATTTGTCCTTTCCCATCTGGTTTTAGTTATACATCATCCTGCCATCTTTTAGTCGTGAGTCTAAAGATTAGAGCATGCACCCTTGACCTTTTCAAGTCTAACATGAATTACGATTTTTGCCACCATCGAAATACTGTTCCAACACGTGAACTCCATTTGCCCCTTAATGTCTTTGAATAATTATTGTCATGCATTTTAACTCTATATATTCTACACTTACTTTAAATCCCAAGACATCGTTATTATTTTGTATAGTCAGTATTCATTTATTTCCACTGCCTCTACTGCTTATCCTCTCTTACTGTATTTTTCCCCTGATGGTATTCTTTTTTTTTACCTGAAGAACTGCCTTTCAAATTTCACTAGCAGTGAAGTTCTGTTAGTTACAAAATCTCTGTTTATATTTATCTAAAAATGTCTTTATTTCACATCGACTTTTATTTTATTTTACTTTATTTTAATGTGTATTTATTTTTGAGAGAGAGTAAAATCAGGGGAATGGCAGAGAGAGGGAGACACAGAATCGGAAGCAGGCTCTAGGCTCTGAGCTGTCAGCACAGAGCCCGACGCGGGGCTCGAACTCACGGACCATGAGATCATGACCTGAGCTGAAGTCGGATGTTCAACCGACCAAGCCACCCAGGAGCCCCTATTTTATTTTATTTTAAAATGTTTATTTATTTATTTTCAGAGAGAGGGGGAGAGAGAGACAGCAGGGGAGGGGCTGGGGGACAGGGAGAGAGAGAATCGCAAGCGGGCTCCACCCTGTCAGCGCAGAGCCCAACACGGGGCTCAAACCCACGAACTGTGAGATCATGACCTGAGTCGAAATCAAGAGTTGGACACTTAACTGATCAAGCCACCAGGCTCCCCCAAGCACAGGTATTTTAATGTACATGTGCGGAAACTCTATTATCTGTGGGTATGCTTCTAATGTCTTTTTTCCCTTGACGCTGTTTCTTGATATGTCTGGTAATTTTTTCTTGAAAGTCGGACGTTATCTATTAAAACTTGCAAAAGCTCTAGAGCACATTACCTTCCTCCAGGAAAGTTTTTCCTATATTCTGGTAGGCAGTCTATGTTGAAGCAGACCACCTCAACCCAACTAGACATTAGACTGATTTGAGGCAAGGCTGCAGTTTCTATAAATCCCTGTCTGTCTCTGGTTCATCTCTGCTCCTGGGATACAGCTTCCCGTGGGTTCCAAGTAGAAGCTTGGGACACCTACTGTGTCCTAGGACCTCTCCTCCTTGGCAAGTCCTGACCTCCATTTTTTGTCTCCTGGAAACCTTGAGACTTCTCAAACCTCATGTTTTCAGGAGCTTTCTACTCAGCTCCTTAGCATCCAGCCCAGTGTAGCTTAAGAATCAGGTGAATACCTTAAAGGGGGAAAAACCACCAAAGTTGGACTTCCCTCTCCAGGCCATGCATATTTCCAAGACCTTGGTTTCTCCCGTTCTGCCCATCTTGGCAACTTCAAATTACAAATTTTTCCTCTCCAACCTCATGTTAAAAGTTGAGCTGGTTTCTCTACCTTTTATCTAGGGATCTCTTTCTGGTTTCTCAACTCCTCACCCCCTGTAAACGCTCTGAGAGAGAAGCAGCTCACAAGCGTTAGCTTATCTTTTGGTAAGTCCCTTCCTTCTGAATTGTTTGCCTTGCAAGTCTTCATTGCTTCAGCATTTCTTCAGTGTCTTCATTCAGATTTTAAAAATAGATTTAATCAGGCTTCTCTCAATTCTTCAGGAAGGTCACTGATCTGCTGCAAGCCAGAAGCCGAGGAGTCACTTCTGACATGCCCTTCTCCGTTACACTCATCTTTCACCACTTCCTGGATGTTTCCATCGTTTCACTTCTCTCCATCCCCTGCAATTCCATTTTGACTCTGACTTACGTTACCGGTCTATCCTCATCCACTCGTTTCTCCTTTCGCAACCACAAAAGAGCAACCACAGCGATGCTTTCTCTAACAGTAACCAGTGGGATGTTACATTAAAACAGCGTATTAGTTTTCTATTAATGCGTAACAAAGTGCCACAGAGTTAAATTATCTACCGTTTCATATATTACTTTCACAGAAACCTAATAAGGAGAAGGGATCATTATCAGAAAGAGATCTGAGCACTTCTGGGGTGAAAACCTCACCTCTAAAAATATCCAAGTTCTGCTAAATTTCTTGCCACTGTTCAGGTGCCCACCTGAGAAGGAATAATGCATGTTACAGAATGCGTGCCAAACACTAAACGTTGGAGTGACAAGATCCGATAATCTCAATTAGCCCTCACGTTAACCCTATCCTATGAAGTAGGTACTATCATCCAAGAGCTAGGATTCAGAGGACTTGAATAATTTACCTAAGGAGGGCAGTTAGCAAGTGACAGCGTGAGGATTTGAACACAGGTAGAAGGAACAACAGCGGCGTCTGTTCTCACTGGCTCTACCAAGCCAGTGCTTCTCAAGCTCCCAGTAGTAAAGGTCCAAACGATTATTCTTAATTTCCCACAAACCATATGCACCAAAACCTTTGTGAAATACAACAGAAATAAACTATTAAAATAAATAAAATCATACTAAATGGGAATCTATTTTTTTTTTTAGGCTCAGCAAATATAAAATTGTTCTGTCAAATTAATAGAAAAGCTTCTAAAAGTTTACTCTCAATTTCTGTATTTACGTCACTGTGGACCAGTAGCAAACGTTGTGCAGATCAGCACAGATCTGACTGGCACCATGGTCTGCTTCCTCATTGGCTGTGAATTCTGTATTCTCTGTGGAATCTTCCCACATATCGTTGAGGCCTTTTGCAATGGATACAATTTTCCACAAAAAAGAATCTAGTCAAAGTCCCTTCCAAGCCAGCCGGTTCCTGAGAACAGAGCCAGAATTAAACAGAGGCTTAGAAGGAAATGGCTCTTGCCCGGGGAATTTTCCCAAAGCTGAGGTCTGATCATGATATCTTTATGATTGATGTCTTCAATTTTTTTCTACATTCCCTATTGGACTTGAAAGGCCCTCTAGAATCTGGGCCCTACCAGCTTTTCCAAACCTATTTCCTGTTACACTCTACTATGGACTAAATGTTTGCATTCCCCCAGAATTCATGTATTGAAGCCTTAATCCCTAATGTATGCTCACTGGCTCTCTCACTGTCTCTTTCTCTCTCTCCGTCCCTTCCTTCCTCCCTCTTTTCTTTCTTCTCTTTCCCTCTCTCCTCCCCTCTCCCTCCCTCCCTTCTTTTCCCTCCTCTCTCTCTCTCCTTCCCTTTCTTCCTCCCTCTCTCCCCTGGTCTCTCTTCCCTCTCTCTCCCTCCTCCTCCCTCTCTCTCTTCGCTCCCTCTCTACTCTGTTGCCTCCTCTCTCCCTTCGTCCCATCTTTTCTTTCCTTCCTCTCTCTTCCTCCCTCCCTCTCCCCTTTCTCTTTTTCTCTTCTCTTCTCTCTCTCCCTCCCCCATCTCTCTTTTTCTCTTCACTTCCTTTCCCTCGCTCTCTCCCTCTCCCTCTCCCCCTCCTTTCTCCCTTCCCCCCTCTCTCTCCCTTCTATTCCTCCCTCACTCCCCCCTCCTTCTCTCTCCTTCCCTCCCTCCCTCTTTCCCCCTTTCCTTTCTCTCTCACCCCTCCTCCTTTTCTCTTTTCTCTCCCTCCCTGTCTCCCCCTTCACATACACTCTGAGCACTCAGCAAGAAGGCAGATGTCTACAAGCCAGGAACTGAATGCGCTGGCACCTTGAACTCAGACATCCCAGTTTCCAGAGCTGTGGGGAATGAAATTCTGCCTTTTAAACCACCCAGTTGACAGTATTTTGATAAAGCAGCCCCCCACTGCTTTTTAGTGTAAGACACATTTCTCTGAATCCCAGACTCTCCTGGATGCTTCACTGTTCCTCGCACTCAAACCAGACTGTTCCATTTTGATGCCCTTCACTCATTCTCACCTCTACCAACTTGTGTCCATATCTGAAAGATTTTTCTCACTAGTAAACACAAACAGACCTACATCAATCCTTAAAAACTGAATGCAAAATGTAAGGATGCTTGGGAATGTCTAAGTGGAGTAACAGCAACTGATTAAAAAAGAGAACACATAAATATTATATTCTCCGTGAATATCAACACCATTAAAATATATGATATAGAAATAAAAGTCGAAATAGACTGTCATTAGATATTTATCATGGGGATTTTACATTTTTACATGAAACCTTGTTTTTTCCTTTTTTTTATGTATGGAATAAAATGTTCAGAATTAACAATAATAAATCCTATCTGTCTTTAGCGGCCAATGTCAAATGTTATCTAGGGCCTGAATAAGCCCCAGAGCTCACGCCCGTCACCAGTGTGGCACATTGCATCGATTTTTCTTCCTGGAGGCCCAGTGGTCCCAAATTAGGTCCACGGCCCCCACTTCTTCCCCCCTCTCCACTGGGGTTAATTCTCAGGATATAAAGTGGCCAACAGCGCCCTCCTTCTACAAACACCATGGAGTTTCTTCTCCTTGTTTACCTACCCAACTACTGGTTCCTATAGGGAACAGGGGATTTAAGGAGCACCTGGGTGGCTCAGTTGGCTGAGCGTCCAGCTCAGGTCACGACCCCAGGTTTCGTGGGATTGAGCCCTGCGTCGGGCTCTGAGCCGGGTGTGGAGCCCATGAAAGTTTCTCTCTCCCCCTCCCTCTGTCCCTCCACCCCCTCAAAAAAAAAGGTTTTAAGAAAATGCAAAATATTCTATCTGAGCATTTCTGGCCCACATTCCGAGGTGCACTGGAGCTGCTTCAGTTCAGGAGAGGCACTTCTGTGCATTCCTTCCCAACCACGTGTTTACAGGAACATCAGGTTGGTAGCTCAAAATCAGCCATACTGGAAATATTTACACCATGGAACTGGATGTTCCAGGTCCATGCATGACAGAACTCCCCTCTCCAAGCTCTAGAGAGCCGGTTCTTTATTTATTTTTTTATTATTACTTTTATTTTTTAAGTGTATTTACTTATTTTTGAGAGAGAAAGAGAGAGAGAGGGAGAGCAGGGGAGGGGCAGAGAGAGAGAGAGAGAGAAAGAATCCCAAGCAGGCTCCTTGCTGTCAGCAAAGAGCCCAACCCGGGGCTCGAACTCATGAACTGTGAGATCAAGACCCGAGCCAAAACCAAGAGTCAGATGCTTACCCGACTGAGACCCCCAGAGACCCCCAGAGTGGGCTCTTAACCATTTACCAGCAGGCCACTGTCTATATTGAAATGTAAACGGGGCTGAGCCAGCTGATCTGAAAGACAGCAAGCAGAATTCCTCCATCGTTTGTGATGAAATGATCACCTTCAGCGAATTCCACCCATTTCTGTTTCCCAGCACTCAATGTCACGGGGTTTGTACACTTCACCTCACCTTGACCCAGTGCCTTGTACTGGGTGTGATACCACTGGCATGTTTTTCTGCCAGATTAATATGTGTCATTACATCAAAAGCTCAGTCCATTCCACATTGTCTCCCCCACAGAACCTGGGCTCGTGCTTTCCATGCAGTCCACGTTTAATAATATTTGGTGAATAAATTACTTGCAAGTGAAATTAGTTTCTGGAGAAGCCCCAGTTGAAGGCAGAAGTGAGGTTAGTCACCTCCAGGGGGTAAGACAGACATTCAACGTGTCTTAGCTTTGAAAAAGACACAAGGCGCTAAGGATGTTGCATTAATTCAAGTAGAATTGGGCCTCGAGTATTTCGGAAATGTGACAGACGGGAACTAGATATCACACAGGAGAGCAAAAAGGGGGGGGGTGGTAGGAAAGAGGCTGAAGCCAAAATCAAATGAGCCCATTTGCAAATTCAGCCTAAATTCAAGGCTGAAACAAGTGATAAAACGAGAAAAGCGTGCAGACTGTCCTCCAGATGCAATGGATTATTGGTTATTCTTTTTAATTTGGCTTACTAACGGACTTAATAATTATTGATAACAGCGTTGAGCATTTCCCGGGAAATAAAGAGGCACATTCTGGGAAAACAATCTGAAGCAAGAACAAAAATAAAACCAAACCGAACAGAAACACAAGAAGCAATGTCAAATGCTAAATAAAATCTAAAAGAAGAAATGAAAAAATATTATTCATTTATTAGCATAAGCTCGAGGATAATGTTTCACTCTGGGACCAATTACTGTGAGGAAGAAGCTAGAAAATGGAAGCCATAAACTATTTTTTAAAAGAGCAAAAAAAGGGGGGGGGGGGAAGACATAAATATAATTAGATGAGATTTATAGGAACGAAGAAGATTTCCAAATAAAGGGCTAGAGAACAAAAAAACGTCTTTGAATGCAGAAAATGGGAACTGCAAGGGGAAAATAAACAATATGCAAAGTTTACTAAGTCCCAAAACTTTGAGCGCTTATCCACGGAGTCTGGTACGTCATGTCCATACACAGGACCCTGTCTCTCCGGGACAAGAAAGCGAGTCTGTGGAGGGCAGTGAGCGCACCCAGTGCATTCTGGAGGCCTCTTCAGAGGCTTGCCACGGTGTCCGCCCGACAATACATGTCCAACAAACACCGAGTCCTGCTGTCTGTGTTTCCCAGACATTCCTCCTCTCTGGATTCGCCTGTCACATCCTTGTCCCCTCTCTTGGAATAATAAGGTAAAATGACCAGAACAAAGACCATAACCTTCCCACATCTTTCCATCAGTGTGTGCCTGCCTTCTCTTCCAAAATGTCCAACATCCACCTTCTCTGAATATGTTTATTCACTATGCTGAGAAACTGCATTTAAGTAAAAGTGTTTGCTCATGTCTCCACCAGTCACCACACACACACACACGAACACCACTTAGCCTAAAATTTCTTGAGGGCTCAGAACTTCAGAACACCAATATTTCAATATGTGCCAAACTAAGCTGGCCAACTGAAAACAAAATGGACCCACACTTTTCTGCCTCACCGACCGTGCATTTATTTTGCTTCTCTCTCTCTCTAATTTTCTTCTGAAGGCTCCTTTTCCCTCAGAGATAACTGAGGGCAGCCTCAAAATTTCTGTCCCAGACCATCTGCTCTTGGCTGCTGAACGTCTCAGTAGCATCATTAACCCCAAGGTGTAGCTATGAACTGGGAAAACATTTCCCAAAGCTACAGTCCAGCTATGACCACTCACCCTCTCTCAAGTTCCATGGATGTCCCCCAAACACACAAATCTCACAAGCTGAAATCCGAATGGATCTTCCTCTCTCAAAACAACCTTTTCAAATCATTCTACAAAGAGCCTTATATTCACAGGCACCAGGTTTCAACCGCTTAGAAACATCCACACATCTTTTCCTTTGCCCCATGTCTAATCTTGCATAAAACATTACACGTGGCGAGTGGATCTATTTTAGACTTAAAAAAATTTTTTTTAATGTTTATTATTTTTTTTTTAATTTTTTTTAATTTTTTTTCAACGTTTATTTATTTTTGGGACAGAGAGAGACAGAGCATGAACGGGGGAGGGGCAGAGAGAGAGGGAGACACAGAATCGGAAACAGGCTCCAGGCTCCGAGCCATCAGCCCAGAGCCCGACGCGGGGCTCGAACTCACGAACCGCGAGATGGTGACCTGGCTGAAGTCGGATGCTTAACCGACTGCGCCACCCAGGCGCCCCAAATGTTTATTATTTTTAAAAGAGGGAGGGGGAGGGGCAGAGAAAGAGGAAGCACAGAATCTGAAGCAGCCTTCAGGCTCTGAGCTGTCAACACAGACGTGGGGCTCTAACTCCTGAGCCGCAAGATCGTGACCTGAACCAAAGTCGGACGCTCAACCGACTGAGCCACCCAGACGCCCTTAGACATTTTTTTTTTAAACACGACCTGAAGACCCCATCCACACACCGCTCTCCTCCCGCCCTTTGGCTGAGCATCTTCTTCCCTCCTCCGTGCTTCGGGAGCACATCTCTGACTTTGGTGTGTTTCTGTCTAGCTTACGGCATTCCTCTCAAGTTAACAAACGCTGTGTGCGGATGCCTATCAGCCTCTTAAAGCTCAGATCCACGTCAAATTCATCTACACCGTCCGGAAATAGCTAGCACAATGACTGGCAAAGAGTAGGCATCTGATAAATATTGCCACCACGCATAAGTGATGTTAGAACTTGCTTGCTTAAATGAGGTATTCGCTGTTAGCTTGTCCTAAAGGGAGCTGAGTGGTTGCGTGCCGCGGGATCAATCACAGAGAGCACATCACGGCCAGCTTCCATCAGCAGATGCTGCCCATTGTCGAGCCGCACGCGGCCCTGTTCAGGCACTGTTGCCAAACAGAAGGTTCTCTTGGCAGGAGCGTTGGCACACTCTGTGTTCTGCAGGCTGCACCCCTGAGCCAGCTTCTCCACTGGCAAATGAGCCTTCTCGGAACTGGCTGGTGCCACCCTCCAAAGGCCTCCTGCCACCCAAACAGATGGGCACAAATGTGCACATCAGGTCGGAGCTCCCAATGAAAGATTTGTCTCTCAGACATGGCGTCACCTCGTCCAAACAGAAAAGCACACTGCTGGGTGATGTGAGGTGTTGGGAAGGAATCGCTCTCCTCTTCTAATTTTGGAATCCATTCGTTAAAAAGTCCCAGACCTGGAAGCTGGAGAGAGGATGAGAAAGAGCTGAAAGAAAACACCATCGTCCTTTAAAGCTTTGGCTGGTGGCATCCGTGGAGCTGGAGAGAGATGCTTTCTCTTTCCAGGTGGAGCTCAGAGTTGAGACATGTCTTGAGGCAGCAGCTAAACTCATGACGGGGACTCCTGTGGTTGCCAGTGGGGAAGCAGGACACCAGACGCTTCTCTCAGGGACTGGCGTGCCTCCACACACAGGGGTGAATAAAAGTTTAAACTCTTCCCATCTGAGCCAACATCTGTAAACCACTTTCCAACAGCGTGGGTTCAGAGAGAAGAAGGCACTCTACATCCCGCCTTATTGAGAACCTGGTTGCAGTCGTGTCCAAACTCAAGCTGCAAACCTTGATTGACTCAGAGGTTATCTTAACCGTCTGACTGCCTGAGCTGGCTAGACAAAACCGTCAGTGGCAGGAGCAGCCAATGTGGCTTTGGAGGACACTACAATTTGAAAAGCTTGCAATTGACAAAGAAATGATACCACCTACGACTCGAAAGCACTTTCGTTCCGTGTGTTTTGTTTTTTGTTTTTTGCTTTTTGGAGACACGGAAGACAGGAACTGTATTGATCTACTTAGTCAGTAGATCTCACAAGTAATTTCTTCCGTTGGGATTTGTGTTTTTGCTCTTACGTTCCAAACTCTAATGTACCCGTGACTCATTCGGAACACAAGAAGTGCAGCTTGAACGTCCCAGTCGGTCAACCACAGGATGTGCCAAATAGCTAGAGGACCATGGGGAAGCCACACGATGGAAAACAGATCATCCGGCAGAACAACTGTCCGTTGGCCAGCAGGTGACCGAGTTCCTGGACCAACACGCTGCCCAGTCCTGGAAGGTGCTCAGTCTCTGAAATGGGCTATAAATGTTCATTCAGGGCTGTAACATTTGGCAGCTGAGAGCCTTAAAGACCTCAGGCTTTGCTGGTCACTCTAGGGCCGTCAGGTGCTTCTCTGTAGATAAAATCCATCCAGTCTACTTATTGTCTGCTTTTTAAACGTCACTCTTTGTTTCTAGACAGCTCCAGACAGAGGCTTGACTAGGGATTAAGTATCCATCGTGAATGTGGTTCAGAGACATTAAAAAAAGAATAAGAGAGAAAAGAAGAAAAGTTGAAACACCCACTATAGAAGGAATACCTCACTGTGACAGCTTGAAATGTTGCATTCCTCCAAGAAGGTAATATATCACCTACAGAACATCACAGTGGAGCTTGAAACATTTTTCTGCAAGAAAAAAAAATTATTTTTAATAATGAGTCAAGCTCTAGCCTCTGGGGTGTCTTACATAAAAGGTTTTGAAGAAATTAACTTCTAATTTTATTTACCGATATACACGCATCTTTAGATCTTCAAAAGCATTCAGGACCCACTCATTTTTCAATTAGAATGACTCCAAGAGTTTGACATTAGGATCTTTGGATGACTTAATTGTAGATCATAAGTGTGTCCAAACTCAACTTCGCTGCCCAGAATTTTTTTTTTTTCATTCTCTCCTCTTTCTGGCATGAAGTCTCTACAATACTCATTTGTCTGGTAGCAGGACGAATGGCCAACTCCAGGCATGTACAAGTTGAAGAAGCTATAATTTGCTCCCCGTTTCCTTTGAAGGTCACTAAATTTAATACTGTGATTGCAACCCAGTGCCTTCTATAAATCTCCCGAGAACTGTGATTCCTAAGAAGGCAGATAATTTGGGCAGATATGTTGACCTGTGCACACACGTTGAACAATTATAAATTGTTTCCTTTCATCTGTCTCCGAAGTAATCTCTAGCGGGACTCCAAAATATAAATCCTCTCGAAAGTGAGACGGCAGGGGAATAGACCATGAGGATGGGTGGGTTCACCCGCAGTACTGACCCCTCTGTGCAGCTTCAGAGGGTGACAGGTGACACTGCTGTTCAGCCTTAGCTTCCATCTCCAGCTGCGTTCTTGAAGGCAAACAATGGCAACAAAAACATGTCTCATTTATCCTGTTGGCATCCTCCCAGTCAATGAGTGAGCATGACACTTCTCCCAGGTAACCATCTCAAAGTTTTCTAACTCAGCTGGTGAGTGCAGAAAATGTTTCGCATTGGGAAATACATAAGAAAAATCATTCTTTTGCTCTGTGCCCGGAGGGAAGAGAGGGCATTTGAGACCAAGTTGCGCTGCCTTTGCCTCTCCCGTGTAATCTTTGAGAGCCTGGAGTGGAAAGTTGGCTGATCCCAGGACACACGTGAAGCCAGCAGAATTCTCTGGATCCTCGAACTGGGAGAACAAGGGGTGCACCTGCAGGAATGTAACCTTGTTGGGGTAACAGAGGCTCCTGGCACGAGGCGAGTGGGCACGTCAAAGTACTTGAGGCAGAAGAATGGAGGCCGAGTGACCAACGATGGAGGGTCACGAGAGGAAAAAATACGGGTGAGAGTGATGAGAAGGACAAAGAGACTAAAAGGTACTGAATCCCAAATCCACCTCCCTATAATTTCTTTTGGCCTAAATGGAAAGAGTTCTCCCGATTTTTAATTACCCTTCATTTCAGGGTCACTCACGCCATCTCCCTATACTGGTTTGGTAGAGCTCCTGTGACAAAGTGCCAGAAACTGGGTGGTTGAAACTGAAATGTATTGTCTCACAGCCCTGGAGGCCAGAAGTCCAAGAGCAGAATGTCAGCAGGGATGTTTCCTTCTGAGGCTGGAGGAAGAACCTGCACCAGGCTACTTTCCTGGCTTCTGGAGGGTAGCAGGGCGGAACGGTTGGCGTTCCTTGGCCGGAGAAACACCGCCTGAACTCTGGACCTGATTTGTGTCTTCATGCTCACATGTCATTCTCTCCGTGTATGTGTCTTTGTGCATAAATTTCCCCCTTTCAAGAAGGATGGCAGTCATATTGAATTAGCAGCCGACCCGGTTCCGTATGATCTCATCTTAATTAATTACATCTGCAACAACCCTATTTCCAAATATGGTCATATCCTGAGGCATTGAGGATTAAGACTTCCATGTTAAAATTTGAAGAGGGCATTATTCAACTCGTAACACTTTCTAAAATAACATTTCTATAACACTCTGTATCTTCCTTCTCAGGCTGAGGGATCAGGGCTTTACCAATCAGTGTTATAATTAAGGGATAGAGGCTGTTTGATGCAATATAAGACCACAAATTCAAGGATATGCTCAAACTCCAGAAGCAAAAAGGAAAGTAGAGACCAATTAGCTAGGGGCGCCTGGATGGCTCAGACTCTTGATTGCGGCTCAGGTAGTGATCCTAGGGTCGTGGGACCGGGTCCCACGTCAGTCTCTGCACTGAGCATGGAGCCTGCTTGGGGTTCTCTCTCTCTCTCTCTCTCTCTCTCTCTCTCTCTCGTTCATGCTCTCTCTCTCTTTCTCTCTCTCTCTCAAAAAAAGAAACGAAAACAATTGGCTAAAAACAAAAACAAAAACAACCAAGTATCAAAGTTAAGAATGAATTTGTGGGGAGCCTGGGTGGCTCAGTCGGTTAAGTGTCTGACTTTGGCTCAGGTCACAATCTCCCAGTTCACAAGTTCAAGCTCCACGTCCAGGTTCTGTGCTGACAGCTCAGAGCCTGGAGTCTGCTTCAGATTCTGTGTCTCCCTCTCTCTCTCTCTGCCCCTCCCCCACTCTCTCTCACTCACACACACACACACACACTCTCTCTCTTTCTCTCTCTCTCAAAAATAATAAACATTAAAAAAAAAGAATGAAGGAAGTTGTAACATTGGATTCAACATAAATATACAAAAAGCAGGGAAGGCTAAATAAATGAAGTACAATTATCAAACTAAGGTTTTGGTATTTTCTCACCCCAAAGGGCTATTCATGCCTTTAAGGATGGATATACAGCCTGTCTCAACTAAGGTTGAGAATGCTACGTAACAGGAGTTGCGCATTATTTTCTCAAATCCTCAGACTCTTTGAAAAGTAAAGATATTTCGTTTATACTGTGATAAATTGCTAATAGGCTGTGATTTCTAAGATAGCGCCTAAAAAAAGACAATATTTCACTTCAAAACAAGAAGATGCAAAAAATAGATTGATAAGAAATATTCAGTCACACAAAAATAATAAATAAGGTGAAAAGAAAAAGAAAAGGCAAATTGAAAGTACGGCAAAATAATGATACATCTAAACTCTAACTATATTAAATGTAAACTGATTAAAGTTGGGGCGCCTGGGTGGCTCAGTCGGTTAAGCGTCCGACTTCGGCTCAGGTCATGATCTCACGGTTCGTGAGTTCGAGCCCCGCGTCGGGCTCTGTGCTGACAGCTCAGAGCCTGGAGCCTGTTTCAGATTCTGTGTCTCCCTCTCTCTCTCTGACCCTCCCCCATTCATGCTCTGTCTCTCTCTGTCTCAAAAGTAAATAAACGTTAAAAAAAAGATTAAAATAATAAACTGATTAAAGTTTCCAGGAAAAAGCAAAGATCATGCAATAGATTTCTAAAATCCCAGCTATATGTTGTGCATAACAGATACATGCCAAACATAAGGATCCAGAAAGGTTGGATAACAGAATTCAAAAACACCTCTGACATGATTCTAACCAAAAGAGAAAATCTGTGGCTCTTATAACATTAGGTAAAATAGACTTTAAGGCAATAAATATTTCTGTAGGTAAAGAAGATTCTCTTATAGTTATAAAGGATTTAATTCACCAGGAAGACATATATATTTTAATTCATATGTGCCCCTAGTGGGCTGAATGGTGGCCCCGAAAAAGGCATTTCCCCATCATAATGTCCAGAACCTGTGAATGCTACCTTATTTGGAAAACTTCTCCTGAGGTTGATTAAAAATAAATAAATTAAAATCAAGAAAACCCAAATGCCCAAGATCAAGAATGAAAAATCCTAAACAAATATCAGCATATTGATTCAGCAATTTAATTTTTAACTAGAGTACCTAATGTTCAAGAATAAACGCACTGGGTTCATTCTAAGAATGCAAGCTTGATTTAATATTAGAAATTAATGCACCTCAATGTATCTTCAACAGATACAGATAATCCCAGTAAATGCTGCTGACAAAATTCAACATCTATTCATGAAAAAATCATTTATATAAACAAAGCATCACAGAATTTCTGAAATTTGATAAAGGGTATCTAAAACCCACTTATTATTTGGAAATAGAATGATGAAACTTTTTGCTTTGTAATCAGGAACAGGAAAATAATGTTTGTTAGCACTATTTCTGCTTGAGGTTGTATTGTAAGTTCTATCCAGCATGGTAATACTTTTAAAAATGTATAAAAATTTAAAACAGAGTTTCTTCAAGTTTACTTGAAGACAGTATGATTGTGTTTGTAGAAAACACAAAATAATCTAAAGATGTTAATTATAAATTAGAAATGAGCTTAGTAAGTTTGCTCAATGAGGGTCATATAAAAATACATTGCGTACAAAAATACACAAATCATATATAAAAATAAAAAGAATATAAGATCTATTGTACTAATATAATTACTATGTTGCACTAGCAGCAAGCATTTGGAAAATGAATTTTTCAAAAATTTCACTTATGGTAGTACCAAAAAACATAAAATTCCTAGGAAAAAATTTTACAAAGACATCGCGATCTCTGCAATAAAAACTACAGACATAGCTGAGAGAAATCAAAGTATTAAGTAAGTGGAGAGATATTCCATGTTACTAAATTGTAAGATTCAATGAAGTTAATAGGGTCAATATAGTTAGTTAAATGCCAATTCTTCTAGATCAGTGTCAAGATTTAATACATTTCAAATCGAACTTCAGCAGGTGTTTTAAAGTGTATATGGAATCGGATGGACCTAGTATAACCAAAACAATTTTGTGAGGTGAGAGCAAAGTGTGAGGATTTACACCAACCTGGATTAACACTGATTAAGACTTACTATAAAGCAATAATAATGAATACGGTTTGGTTTGTACAAAAGACATATACAAGTGCAACAGAAGAGCGATCCCAGAAACAGGTCTTTTTATAAAGTTGTCAAGGCAATTCAGTGTGGAAGGGAAAGTCTTCAACAAATGATGTGCGATCAAATGGACATCCGGGGCACCTGGGTGGCTCAGTCGGTTGAGCCTCCGACTTCGGCTCAGGTCATGATCTTGCGGTTCGTGAATTCGAGCCCTGCATTGGGCTCTGTGCTGATGGCTCAGAACCTGGACCCTGCTTTGGATTCTGTGTCTCCCTCTCTCTCTGCCCCTCCCCTACTCTCACTCTGTCTCTCTTTCTCAAAAATAAACAAACATTTAAATTTTTTTTAAAAAATGGACATCCAATAAAAGGGGGAAAAGGGGCGCCAACCCTTACTTCACACCGCACATAAAAATTAACTCAAACTAGGGGCCCCCGGGTAGCTCCGTCACAGGTTTGTGAGTTTGAGTCCCACACCCAGCTTGCTGCTGTCAGCCTGTCAGTGAGGAGCCTGCTTCGGATCCTCTGTCCGCCTCTCTCTGTGCTCACTGTCCCCCATTCGTGCCCTCTCAAAAATAAAGATTAAAAAAACTTAACTGGAAATACATCATAGACCGAAGTGTAAAACCTAAACTACAAAACTCCTAAGAGAAAACAGCAGAAAATGTTTGTGACCCTGTAGTAGGCAAAGGTTTCTCAGCTAGAATTCAAAAAGCATAAAGTGGAAAAAGAAAAAAAAATTAAACTTTTGTCCCTAGATGTAATTTAAAAGGTATAAAGGCAAAGTCGGGGTGGGAGACAATGTCGACAACACATGCATCTGACAGAGGGCGTGTGGAAAGAATATAGAAAGAGCTGCCACAAATCAATGCTAAGAAGACAAAGTACCGAGTTTTAACTTTTTTTTTTTTTTCAACGTTTATTTATTTTTGGGACAGAGAGAGACAGAGCATGAATGGGGGAGGGGCAGAGAGAGAGGGAGACACAGAATCGGAAACAGGCTCCAGGCTCTGAGCCATCAGCCCAGAGCCTGACGCGGGGCTCGAACTCAGAGACCGCGAGATCGTGACCTGGCTGAAGTCGGACGCTTAACCGACTGCGCCACCCAGGCGCCCCAGTACCCGAGTTTTAAAATGGGCAAAGGACTTGAACACTGTACCACGGAAGACGTGCAGGTGGCCCATAAGCACGTGAGTGATGAGTGGCTCGCTGCCAGGGAACAGACAGAGGAAGAAATGGATCACAAAGGACAGGGAATCTGGTGGCGATAATAGACATGTTGACCACATTTGTGGCGATGGTTTCATGGGTATGTACATACATTAAAACTGATCAGGTTGTAGACTTTAAATACACATGGCTTGGGGCACCAGGTGGCTCAGTCGGGTAAGCATCTGACTTCGGCTCAGGTCATGATCTCACTGTTCGTGGGTTCGAGCCCCACGTTGGGCTCTGTGCTGACAGCTCGGAGCCTGGAGCCTGCTTTGGAGTCTGTGTCTCCCTCTCTCTCTCTGCCCCTTCCCCCCCCCCCAACTCGTGTTCTGTCTCTCTCACTCAAATCTAAATACACATTTAAAAAAATTTAAATACACATGGCTTGTTTTACTTCAGTAAAGTTGTACAACCCCTTTACGTACCTATGACATCGTTTTACATATATATCACAATAAACAAAAAACAGACCTTTTTAAAATTGATGCCGTGGACCATAACATCACAAAATACAAGGGTACAAAGAATAAATGTAACAAAACATGTATAAGACCTCTTCAGAGAAAATCACTAAACTTTATCAGAAGACATTAAAATAAGTGCATTTACCATGTTCGTGGAATCAAAGCTTCAATATTTTAAAGGTTTTTCCAAGACGTCAGTTCCTCAAATTAGTGATAAATTCAACGCGATCCCAATCGAAACATTAGCAGGTTAATAAGGGCGTGTGCATGAGTGGAAACCGGCCAGCGGATTCGAAGACACAGATGAAAAAGTAAAGGGCCCCGGAATTGCAAAGACACTGACGAAGAACAAAGTGTTGGGACTTGCTTTCCCAGGTGCCAAGACTGGTTATCGGCGTCAGGTCATGAAGACACAGTGGTGCTGGTGTGGACATAGAGAAGTTGACGACTGGAACAGAATACACAGCTTAAACACACACGCAGAGGCTCGCCTGGCTAGTAGAGAAAGGGCAGGGGTAGCGTGGCAAGTAAGTAGGAGACAATGGACTTTTCAGTAAACCACGCAGACATAATTAGACATCCACAGGGGAAACGCGGAATGGAACCCTTGCCTCGCACCGCAAGCAGAAATAAATTCCAGTTTAATTTAAGTGCTCAGGGCCCAAACCAAAAATATAAAACGTTCAGATGATAATAGATGAGAATATTTTTGATGCCATGTTAGTCTGTTCAGGCGGCCCTAACAAAATTCAACAGATTTTTTTTTTTTTCCTTTCTTGCAGTTCTAGAGCCTGGAAGCCCAAGATCAAAGTGCCAGCAGGTTGGTTTCCTCGGAGACCTTTCTCTGGCTTGCAGACGGCCACCCTCTTTGTGCTTCTTCATGATGTCTTTGTGTCCCTCCCTGCTATCTTGGTGTGTGTCCACATTTCCTCTTCCTTGTTAAACTTTATTTAATTTTTTGAGAGAGAGAGAGAGAGAGAGGGAGTGCGAGCGAGGAAGGTACAGAGAGAGAGAGGGAGACACAGAATCCAAAGCAGGCTCCAGGCTCGGAGCTGTCAGCACAGAGCCCGACGCGGGACCCAAACTCATGAACCACGAGATCAGGGCCTGAGCTGGAAGTCAGACGCTTAACCTACTGAGCCACCCAGGCGCCCCTACACATTTTCTCCTCTGATAAGGACACTAGTCAGATTGGATTAGGGCCCACCCATATGATCTCATTTAATCTTTTTTTTTTTTAATATGAAATTCATTGTCAGTGATCTCATTTAATCTTAATTTCCTCTGTAAAGGCCCTATCTCCAAATGCAGCCACATTATGAGGTCCTGGGGATTAGGGCTTCAAGGTATAAATCTAGGGAGGAGGCCATAATTCAGCCCATAACAGATACCTCGGGGTAGATAAAGATTGCTTAACCAAGACATAAAATGCCAAAACCAGAAAAATCTTGATAAATGTACCTGATTTAAACTTAAGAATTTCTGTCATAAAGCTCATAAAAAGGCAAACTAGAAGAGAACATTTTTGCTACATTTATAACCGACAAGAGACTGTTACACAGAATATATAAAGAATTTCTACAAACCAATAAGAGAAAAAGAAAAACAAACCTCAAACGGGGAAAACCGGGTAATAGATCAGAACAAGAATGTCAAAAAGAAGAAAATCTAATATCCAAAATGCACAATCAAAGGTGCTTCACCTCCTTCATAATCGGGAAAAGCAAATGAAATTGGCAAGACTCGAAGTCTTACAACATCAAGTGTTGATGAGGACATGTAGCAAAGGAGCATCCCATACAACGCTAAGGGGAGTGTAAAGGGTACAAGTACTGTGTAAAACAACTTGCATAAGCTAATAAAGTTGAAGATAAACATATCCTGTGACTGGGTAGCTTTCTTCTTGGGTATAAACCCAGAGAAACTTCTAGTAGTACACCAGAATATGTGTATACAGGTACAACTGAAAGCAACCTAAATGTCCAACAAAAAATTAACTGGATTTTTTTGAGAGGGTGCTGTATTCACTTAATAGAATATTCTTTTTTTTTAATGTTTTTATTTCTTTTTGAGAGAGAGACAGAGCATGAGTGGGAGAGGAGCAGAGAGAGAGGAAGACACAGAATCCAAAGCAGGCTCCAGGTTCTGAGCTGTCAGCACAGAGCTGGACACGGGGTTTGAACTCGTGAACCACGAGATCATGACCTGAGCCGAAGTTGGACGCTCAACCGACTGAGCCACCCAGGTGCCCCCATAGAATATTTTATAATAGTGAGAATACGTGAACAACAGTCACACATAGCATCTTCAAGAAGCTTACAAACAATATTGAGTAAATGCAGTCAGACATAGGATACGTTCACTATGGTTCCACATACGTATAATTCAAAAACAGGATAATCTCAACTAGATTGTTTAGGGATGCATTTCTCAGAGACAAAAATATCTCTAAAGAGCAAAGATGTGATTATCGAAAATACCAGGACAGGGGTTCGACTCTGGGGGAACGACAGATGTGAAAAGGAAATTTGGAGCCTGGTAACTCTGTGTTCTCAATTCTGTGGCTTTTACAGGAGTGTTTGCTTTATAAGCGTTTATCAAGCAACAATTCATACAGATTGTACGTGCTTTCGGTGTGCTGTATTTCAAAACAAAAGAAGGAAAAATGATTTACACCAAAAAAAAAACGTGTCTAGGAAGTCCTGGACTTCAAAAATGAAAGCACGAATTTGTAGGTAGCAGGTAATTCTGTGTAATCTTGCCCAATTGGGTGTCTGGTGTTGGCTGATGGCTTTGATGTCCCAGTCACCAAGAGGGAGACAGATTTAATAGCTGTGTTTAAAGTGTCCAATGCAAGAACAGTAAGAGTCTTCTTTTTTTACTAATTCCCTTCAAGCTCAAGCACCTTTTCGTTTTAATGGTCTATTTTCCCATCTATCAGAGACAATTAACCCCCCCCCCCCCCCGCCCCACCCAGCAGCAGCCAAGGTCTTATGCCAGCCACTCCCTCTGGCCCCTGGAATAGACCTCCAGTCTTATCTAAGTGGAGCTGGAATCACCACTTGGTCAAGGTAGTCAAGAAAGACAGCCATGACAACAATCTAACAAAAGCAAAGACACGGAACGATGGGACATGTCAGTCGTAGAAAGAAAGACAAGCTTAAGGAACTGAGGGCAACAAAAGAACTTTCACAGCCAAGGGATGCACTTCCATTTACAAACTGCATTTTGTTTTTCAGGCAGTGAGTTCATCCTCATTTAAGAACTGAAAATGCAGCTTGCTTTCTCAGGTGCATTATTTCCAAGTGGATGTGAGTGCCCCAGATGGTTCTGCTCACAGGGCCCCATTGATTACCGCGCTCTGCCCCCTGCGAGCCGTGGATCTATTGGAGTCCAACTGACTGGGGACTGTCTGTTGTTTTGGTTCCAAAGCAACTCTGTCCTGAGTGACACTCACACGAGCCAAATAATGGCGAGGGACCAGATAAAAGCTGGCCGCGAGAAACCTCGGTCGCTGGTTATTTCTTGCACAAAACTGAATATATTACTACGGCTATTGTCAACAAACATGGCATTGACCATGGTATTCTCACCATCTGGATGACAGCGCCTGAGAACCCAAGTGGGCGGGGGGTGGGGGGGGGGGAGTCTGAGTCACGGTCAGAATGGCAAGGACAGTAACTCGTACCTCTCACGGGATTCGCTGAAAAGCTGAATGAACAAAAGTGAGTAGAAAACAGTAGTCTCAAGGAGGTAAAAGGACCGTGTGCACACTGTTGTGAAATGTTAAGTCAACAATCCCTTGGTGGATTGCTCCTATCGGGCAGGCTGTGAACTCCCAGAGACCTAAGCTAGGAGTGTGAGCGTGCGTGCGTGCGTGCGTGCACATGTGTGCGGGTTCAGCTTTAAGTGAAGAAGTGGCCACAGGAGAGGAGGGGGCGAGATAGGCAGGAACGGAGTCCAAAGAAGACACACAAAAAGGAGGCACCACGATCTAACTACCCTTCCGCCGGACAAGCAAACGCTCGGTTGAACCTTCGAGAAATCAGGGGCCACCGCGGGGTGTTGGGACAAATGCCCCTGCTGCTGCCTGCGAGAATGGACACCCTGGTGATGGCAGCCCACTGTCCAGACCTGCCCTCCTTATCCTCTGCCCTCCCCCCCCCCCCCCGCAGCCCACATCCCCAGGCCCCGGGTGCCTTTGAATCTGCCCAAGGCGCCAAACAACAAGCCAGATAAAAACGAATAGGGGATAACAACCTAAGGAACCCGGACTAAGGAGAAGGCTCCCTTCCTATCAGAATTTCTGGTGCCTTGGGTTAGTTTGGGTCTGCAGAGGACAGGTGTGTGAGGGGCTCAAGGGGAGAGAGCAGGAGGAGGCGTGAGGCTGGGAGGCAGGGCTGTTATTGGGGGGGTTGGGAGAGGAAAAAGGGGGAGCATGAGTCTCTGACTGCAGGAAAAATGGCTTGGCCAAGCCCAGGGGCAATTCTGGGGCCAACGTCACCCATCAGAGGAGTCCTGTGTCATGCCCAGTCACTGGCTCGCTGCAGCCTGCTGGAGGGAGGCCTTGGTGTATGTGTGGGGGGAGATGAGAAGGGGCAGCAGAGGGGGCCGTTGGCCAATTACGCTTCCTGGGGCAGGAGACAGATCTGAGCAGCTGCCTCTCACGAAGCATGTTCCTTAACCTAGTGGTCACCTGACATTAAAAATACCCATTTTGGAGGCGCCTGGGGGGCTCAATCGGTTAAGCCTCCGACTCTTGATTTCAGCTCAGGTCATGATCTCACGGTTCGTGGGTTCAAGCCCCGAGTCAGGCTCTGCGCTGACAGTACGGAGCCTGCTTGGGATTCTCTCTCTCTCTGCCCCTCCCCTGCTTATGCACGTGCATGCTCGTTCTCTCTCTCTCTCAAAGTAAATAAATAAACTTAAAAAAAAAATACGCCCCTTCTTATCGTTAAACCCAGCACTGAGGTCACAAACTGACAGCAATGGGCAGAATCTGGCAACGACAGTTTTTTATTTTTGTTGTGCTTTTGGATCTGAGAATTGAATGATGTTTTTTAAAACTTTTGAGCTAATTCCCAACTTTTTAAAAGCAAGACATTTTACTTGTTAAAAAAAATCCAGATTTCCAGCTCTTCTTGAAATGAAATGCCTCGGGCCTACGTTCCCTGGAGTTGGCAGACAAACAGCATCCGCCTCACGTGTACTTTCCCCCTCCAGTTGGCCACAGTCCCCCCACCCCACCCCGCCGCACGCTTGCATGGGCTGCCCCTGCACTCATTCGCTTCACTCGGGTCATTTCAACTTTTGACTTGCCTGCATTTGTGCCTGTGTCACTGTCAGAATATAAGCACTCAAAACTATTTTTTTAAGTTTATTTATTTATTTTTAGAGATGAGGGGGCAGGGGAAGGGGCAGAGAGGGAGGGAGAGAGAGAGAATCCCAAGGAGGCTCCACACTGTCAGCGCAGAGCCATGTGTAGGGCTCGAACTCACACACTGAGGATCCTAAGCATTTTTGAGGCATGATTCTGTCTGTTTGGACGATTGATGTGAACCAACGGCCTGGAACAGCGCCGGGCACATAGGCTGCTCGGTGAGTGTTTGTGCGATGATGTGGCATGCACATGGTGTCGGGTGTTGGAAGACATTGTTGGGGTTGGCCCGCGGTGAAGAAAAAGAACTTGTTTCCAAGTTCTGTCAGGATGTAACCTTGTTCAACCCACACATGACGGAGCTGGCAGCTAGAGGACAAGATGAGCCCCCAGACACAGGCGCGGAGTGCTCTCATTCTCAGGAACGTGTGGGGCCAGTGTGGCTGCAGAGGAAGCAGAGAGGGCGTGCACGCGGCAGCAGAAGCTCCCCCATGGCACATCCTCTCACGCAGGAATGCTTTCTTTCTCTCCCACGCTTGGGAGGAAGGAGTAGGTTTGCACAGGGCAACCATGCTTACCTCCGCTCCAGCCCCAGCCCTGCACGAAGCGTTGCTACAAAATACCCACCGGGCCCCGATCCAGGGCAGCCGGGTGTGAGGGGTCCTCACCCCAGAGCTAACGCACGCTTAGGTGTAACGGAAAGGATCAAGCTCCGTGGTGATGTGATGTGCGCTCCTCAAAGGGCATGGAAGTGCTTGTGGACAAGTGGTAGAAATCAGAGAAGCGCCTGCCAGAGCACAAGTCCCCCGTGGTGCCTCACTGGTCCTGAAAATGACTACCAGATGGCAGGGGCGAGCAGGCCCGTGCGATCTGATTAGCAGGAGGGACTGGCAAATCCATTAGGAGCAAAGAGGGCGCCTCCAAGTCCATTTCACTTGCTAAAAACACGCAACGTTAAGTTTTTAAACATGAGTCCGTTTTCCAACCCATCTCTCACTGTCTTACATTTGTTGCAACCGTTTCCAGCTAAAGGAGGAGAGGTGTGTGCTTTGAGACCTAACTTTGCTGCTATTAAAAATCCAAGTTGGGTCTACGCCTGACACAGGCAGAGAGCTAGAACCTCTAGATTCTTCGCGACCTGCTCTGTCAGCCTCGTCTGCAGAAAATCAGCCAGGGGAAAGGGGGAGTCGCCCTGATGGAGCACCTTCGGAGCATCGGGCGGTACAGTCCTCTGCACACGTTTGGCCACGTAATTCCCTGTTGCAGGGGTTAAGGAGGAGGTGTATAAAGAACCCACTAGAATGCAAAATAGTGCAGCTGTTATGGAAAACAGTAGGGAGGTGCCTCAAAAAAAAAAAAAAATAGAACTCTCAAATGGTTCAGCAAGCCCACTGCTGAGCATTTACCCAAATGAATTGAACTCAAGATCTCCTGAGAAACTTAACAGAAGACCATACGGCAGGGGAAAGGAAAGAAAAAAAAAAAGGTTAGAGAGGGAGGGAGCCAAACCATAAGAGACTCTTAAAAACTGAGAACAAACTGAGAGTTGATGGGGGGGCGGGAGGGAGGGGAAAGTGGGTGATGGGCACGGAGGAGGGCACTGGGTGTTGTATGGAAACCAATTTGACAATAAATTTCATATTAAAAAAATTTTTAAAAAAGAAATAGATTGCCTATATAAATCTAGTTTATCAATTGTTCTTCATATCAGTTTTAATATCCTGCTGGTTCCCTCACTAATTACCAAGTTAAATAAAATTTTTGACCTGTGTTCGTTTTCTTATTTAAAAACAAAAAGAAATCAAGATCTCAAAGGCAACCTACTGAACGGAAAAAAATATATATTTGCAAATCATGTCTCTGATAGGCAGTTAATCTCCAAAATATAGACGAACTCCTACAAACTCAATAGCAAAAAGAGAAACGATCCAATTAAAAATGGGCAGAAGATCTAAATAGACAGAGTTTTAAGGAAAACATACAGAGGACTGACAGGTATTCGAAAGATGCTCAGTATCACTCATCATCAGGGAAATGCAAATCGAAACCACTGTGAGATATCACCTCACACCTGGCAGAATGGCTATGACCAAAAAGATAAGAAATATCTTCTTTCATGCTCTGGTGAGCATGTGGGGAAAAAGGGAACCCTTGTGCACTGTTGGTGGGAATGCAGACTGGTGCAGCCACTGTGGAAAACCTCAAAATGGAGAGTCCTCCAAAATAAAAAATAGAACTATGCTACGACCCAGCCATTTCACTTCCGGGTATTTAACCAAAGAAAACAAAAATGCTTATTTGAAAAGATATATGCACCCCCGTATTCATTACAGCATTATTTGTAATAGCCAAGACATGAAAACAATTTAAGTGTCTATTGATGGATGAACAGATAAACAAGATACAGTATATATACAATGGAATACTCTTCAGCCATAACAAAGAATGAAATCCTGCCATTTGTGGTAACATGAGTGGACCTTGAGGGCATTTTGGTAAGTGAAATAAGTCAGAGAAAGATGAAAACAATATAATCTCACTTACATGTGGAATCAAAAAAAAAAAAAAAACTAATCTCATCAATACAGAGAACAGATTAGATTGGTGGTTGCCAGAAGTGAGGGTTGGAAGATGGGCCAAATAGGTGAAAAGGGTCAAAGGGTAAAAACTCCTAGTTATAAAATAAATAAGCTCTAAGGATACAATGTACCGCATGGTGACTATAGTTAATAATACTGTATTGCACAATTGATGTTGCCAAGAGAGTAAATCTTACGAGTTTTCATCAGAGGAAAAAACATTTGTAACTCTGCGTGGTGGTGGACATTAACTATACTCATTGGGGTGATGATTTCACAATATGCAAATACTGAGTCATTATGTTGCACACCTGAAAGTAACATAATGTGAAATGTCAATTATACCTTCATTTAAAAAAAAAAAAAAAAAAGATCTCCAAGAGATATCTGGAGTCCCATGTTCATTATAGCATTATCCGCAATAGCCAAGACATGGAAACAACCTCAATGTCCTCCGACAGGTGAATGGATAAAGACACTCTATGTATACATACAATGAAATACTATTCGGCCATTTAAAAGAAGGATATTCTGCAGTATGCAATATGGACAACCTCTGAGGATGTTGTACCAAGTCACACTGTCCAATCACAAAAAGACAACACTGCATCATTCCATTTACGTGAGCTATCTGAACTAGTCGAACTCCTAGACTCGGAGAATGGGATGCTGGCTGCCAGGATGGGGGGTGACGAGTTACTAATCCATGGTCGTGAAGTTTCAGTCAAGCAAGATGAACAGCCGAACAGATCTGCCCGACAACACTGTACCTCTAGTCGACGATAATGTATTGGACACTTAAAACTTTGTTAAGGGGCGCCTGGGTGGCTCAGTCAGTTAAGCAACTGACTTCGGCTCAGGCCATGATCTCGCGGTTCATGGGTTCGAGCCCCATGTCGGGCTCTGTGCTGACAGCTCAGAGCCTGGAGCCTGCTTCCGATTCTGTTTCTCCCTCTCTCTCTCTCTCTTCCTCCCCTGCTCGTTCTCTGTCTCTCTGTGTCTCTCAAAAATAAATAAACGTTAAAAAAAAATTAAACAAAACAAAACTTTGTTAAGACAGTAGATCTCATGGAAAGTGCTCTTTCCCTGACATGGCTCCCTAGCTCTACCCCACCTCTGTCTTGAGTCTTATTACTATATATCCCATCAGCCAATAGATTTTAGAACTTTATCTTCTGTAGAGCATATAATGGAAACAAGGAACAGATTTCTCCTGAATTAAAAATATACTGCAACATTAAATAGACTTTTTAAGCCAAACACTTTCCCCCAAACAAGAGTCTGATGCAGGCTTTGCCGACCTAATTGCATAGAGAGCTGTTGAGGCCCAAAGATCATCACCGACATTTTCTCCCTACTGCTGGGATCTAACTTTGTATTTTTCGACCTCTGTTTCTTGAGGATTTCCCTCTCAGTAGTCAATACTCAACAATCTGTTTTCCAAACACATAGCTTCAAAACCATGGAAGCCGCGAATAAGAGAAAACTATGAAGATGATCATATAAATAGCAATCATTTGTGTTGGCATCACCTTGGTGGTGATGCTGGTAAGCAAGGGCCTGTCTGAACACACTCTTCCCTTCAAAAGCTCTGGCCAATAAAGAAAATCCTCCCAGGACGCTCAGCCTAATACACTCCAGGGTCTGGTCTCAACGAATGGCAGAGCATGTCACCAGTGACAGGCAGAAGACTGGATTCTTTGGCCAAAGCTAGATCCTAGTGCTGAGACCAAACAGGGGTTTTCTCATCTGAACCCTAGTTTTCCCACCCGGCCCCCACAATCGAAGACGACTGGTCTCACAAGACTGAGCTGCAACAAAACAAGCTAAGGACAACCTTCCCTGGGGTAGGAAGCAGGAACCCTATCCTACCATGCTTCCTCTGGGCAGAAGGCACAGACCAGCACTTGTACTCGAACATACATCTGAGGGAGCAGTCGGGGGTCCCTGCTCTGCCTGCAAGTGAGCGGCCCACCGTTTGTGTCAGAAAGGGAGGCAAGAAAGGGAGCGTATCCATGCCAACCTTCCCACCCCATGAAAAGAGATAGCTTCTGCAGAAGTTTCCCTTCGTTTCCTGGAAGGCAAGGTGGCCTACCTTACAGCTCCACATTATCACTCAGTACCTATACGCCTAGAAGATTAAACCCATTAATGTAATGGTAAAGAAGAAAGGCATTCCTTGCCACGCCAGAAACTGTGAGGCATTCCAGAAAGATGGCAAGCGACAGGGCACAGTTGGAGGAGCAAGACCCACAGGAGGGCCCTGCGACAAGAAGACAGAGGGACGCCACATTGCCCCAGGAGCAAGCAGCCAGGCTGGGGCTGCGATCACAGGGGCACCGGCAAGGTGAAACCCTGCGGCAACTCAGCAAAGGAGGAGGATGGTTGACCTCCGTGCACCTTCCCCTGTCCTCAGGTCAGGGTGGGACCACCTCCAGGCGGATGAAGGAAGAGCAGGATCTGGACCAAGGGAAGTAATTCTGGAAGATCAGTCTGGCTGCTCGGTGGAGAACAGACTGTATGAGGTGCCTGGGCAAAGCAGGAGGCTGGTGAGTGTGGCTGTAGACTCCCAGGGAACAGATAATGGCGGCCTGGACTAGAGTGTGAGCGGTAGAATGGAGAGGGAGACATTAGGGACATTCGGGACGCGAAACCAACAAAACAAGCTCATGGCAGGGTGTCTGGGTGGCTCGGTCGGTTAGGTGTCTGCGTTTGGCTCAGATCATGATCTCAGGGTTACTGGGTTCGAGCCCCACATTGGGCTCTGTGGTGACAGCACAGAGCCGGCTTCAAATCCCCTGTCCCCCTCTTGCTTTCTGCCCCTCCCCTGCTTGTTCTCTCTCTCTCTCTGTCTCTGTATCTATATCTCTCTCTTCCTCTCTCATAAATAAATAAATAAATAAATAAATAAATAAATAAATAAAAACAAGGTCATGGACTACGGAAGGCTGAATTTCCCACTCAGCCTGTGGATGTGTAAGGCAATGCCCTTAGCACACTTCAGTCCCTACTTACCTCCCAAAATTTATGCTGTTCTCCTCATGTTTGTAGTCAACACGCATATTAAACATCTCGATACATTATTCTTGTTGATTTTTGCCGGTACACATTTCTGTTTCTGTTGGTCTCCCTTTTAGCACTTCATGTCTCCATCTGGGATCACTTGCCTCCTGACTGAAAAACTCCCTCCGTTGCGTCCTTCAGTGAAGATGTGCTCCTGGCAAGTCATCCTAATTTTTGCTTCTCTGAAAGTGTTTTTATTCCATCTTCATTTTTGAAGAATATCGCCACGAGTGAAAGGATTCTAGGCTTCTTTCACTGCTTTGAGGAAATTATTCAATTGCGTTGAGACTCCCATGATTTCCCATCAGAAGTCAGCTGTTGATCTTGCTATTTCAAAGAACTGTCTTTTCAACACCTCTGACTGTTTTTAAGATTTCCTTTTATCTTTGGTCTTCAGAAATTACAGTGACGTGTCCAAGGCAGTTTCCTTTGTATTTATCCTCTTGGGGCTCACCAGCTTGATTTTGAGGATAGATGTCTTTGAACATTTTTTGGAAGTTTTGTGAAATTCTTGGCCATGATTCCTTCAAGTATTGCTTCTGCCCATTGCGTCTTTCTCCTATCTTTGTGGAACTACAATTATACCCTTTCATTGTGTTCCATGTGGCTCTTACTTTCTCTTCTTCCCATCTAATCTTTTGTCTTTTTGTGCTAGTCTTTCACAGACTTGTTTCTGGCTCACCAATTCTCTCTACAGTACCTCAATATAATGTTATGCCCATTCACTGAGATCTGAATCTAATTTATTTTTATTTTTCTATTATAGAATTCCAATGTTTCCTTTCTGTGGTTTCTAGTTCCCTGCTGAAATTCTTCATCTTGCAATTTTATGTCTTGAACACATTAAGTATATGTATTTCGCATTCCTGTATAAGAACTCTATTTTTTATTGTTTAATTATGTTTTTCTCTTGGTTTTGGTCAAGTCTTACCCTTTTGTATACCTGGAGAGTTTTTTTTAATTGAGTCCCAATGTTGTGTTCATACACAGTTTTTCATAAAATTATATAGGCATTCAAGGCTTTGGATAAGATTATCATCATCCCGAGTGGATTTAATTTTTCCCCTCGCAGATCATTTTATCCCTGTCTGGGATTAAGCTGGCTGGGAGTTGGTTTTTAGCCTTTGTAACTTCTGCAATGTTTCCAATGCAGCCTTACTCTGAGGGTGTAGCCTCCTGCATAACAACAAAAAGCCTGGAGTAAGTGACTTCTTCTTAGAAGGTCCTACACTATAGTTTTCCACCCTCCAGCCTTGTGACACTACCAAAAGCTTTGCTCAGAAACTTAACGTCTCAGATGTCACTTTTTTTTTTCTGATTCTGCATTTGCCTTGTGGGCAAAAACAGCTCCAAACACCAGACACCTCTCTTCATTTTTCATTTTTTCTGTATCTTAGTCCTACAAAGGCTCACTGCCTCTATGGCTCTTTGAAGCATTCACATACAGGTCTGCATATGCGTGTGTGCATGTGCGTTCTGGTTTTTTCTTTACTCCCCATCAATCCAAAACCACCTAGTCAGCCAAAAGCAGAAGGTGGCAAAGGATGATGCTTATGTTTCTGACTTGCTTAATAGAATTAATGATAGTATCATGCACCTTAACAGGGAATTGTAGAAAAGAACTCTGTACAGGAAAGAGTCACCATAGCAGGCCTCACTGCTATCCTTTGAAAGGCCTCTTTAGAAGGTTGGACCCTCTGGGTCATCTGGGAGCTTGATTTCAGGTAGGTTTCTGCCATTAACTGATAAGAATGGCTCACTGTGCCTAAACCAGGTTAATAACAATTGGTTTCAGCTGAACATCTGCTTTCCTTCTTGGAGTCTGGAATTTGAGTACGTGCCAGGCAGGGGGTACATATGTGATCAGCTCCCAACAACAACCCTGGGCATTGAAGCTCTAATGAGCTTCCCTCGATGGCAACATTCCACACATGTTGTCGTAACTCACTGCTGGGAGAAATTAAGTGCATCCCGTGTGGATCCACTGGGAGAGGACTCTTGAAAGCTAGCACCAGATTTCCCCGACTTCACCCCGTGTGCCATTTCCTTTGCTGATCGTAATTGGTATTCTTTCTCTATAATAGATCACAGCCATGGGCATGATTATATTCTCAGTCCTTAGTCCTTCTAGTGGATCACTGGTCTTAAGGACCTTTCAACACAGACCAATTGTTTTGGGGAAAATAATGATTTCAGACTTGGCTGGACTAAGTTTGAGGTATTCTTTTTATCTTACTTGACCTGTTATATATTCATTGTTTTACCAAGTACTTCTTTGATTCTCGTTTGATCTTTCCACTGCACCAACATCACTGAACATCCATCTTTCCAGAAACATGACTACCTTTGCCTTTTATAACACAGCCACCACCAGGTTTACGTCTTACTCTCTCCCTCTGGCAAACTTACAAGCACCTGACTTTAGATTCCTGGGTCCTCATTTCTTCTTACTTGGTCCACTCTGCCTGGGCAATGTCGTCCACACCTACTGCTTCAAATATCTCTTATCAAAAAGGGATTCACATTTACAGTTTTGACCATGATCTCTCTCCCTTTCAGGCTTTATAACTGGACATTCCTCAGCCTACCTATCTCTCAGGTATCTCAGAGTTACCTCAAATGCTGGATCACGCCAGAATCCTCAGAAGAAATTTGCATCACTACACCTACTCTCTTCCACTTTTCCCTACCTCCTGTTCCTGAACGGGCCTGCACCCTTGGTCTCTTGTGTGTTAGCTATCACATGGTGTCTTTGAGGTTTGGACAACAAGACTTTATCGAGTGCCTACTACACATTCTGCTAGACACTAAGGATATGATGAGGAATAACGCACAGACTCACTCTTCAAGGGCTATACAGACTAATAAATAATGGCAGACAGAAAAGTAAACAAGTACCAAAAAGTATGATGCCTGTGATTACAGAACAAAGTCGAGACTACTGTGAGCCCACAAAAGGGTAAGTGATAAGATTTCCCAGAAGATGGAGGGAAAGTTACTTGAGCTACATTTTGAAAGCTCAGTCTGTTCTCCACGAAAATAGGAAGGGTCAAATGTACGACAGGGAGAAAGAGATTTGTCAAAGTCACTATTCCTGTGGAAAAAGCCACAACAGAAAATGTCCCAGGAACTCATTTAAAATTCAGGGTATTAATTCTCTTAAAATAGTAATCATTTGAAAACCCAAGTACCAGAAGAATCTAAGGAAATAAGAAGGAACTAGTGTTTCTAGTTTTGCTGAGTGATGCAGGGTTTGAATGATTAAGTTTCTGGACAGGTCTGTCTTTGTCGGATCTCATGAGAGCAGCTGGTATGCACCCTCCTTTCATGAAAGTAAGAGATGAGAGCCAAATTCAAGCTCTAGGAGACAACCAAATGAATGAGAGCAAAAAGGATTGTCAGGGGAAATCATAAAAAGGAAGGAATTAAGACAAGGAAGCCAATCAAAGATCCCAATTGGAGAAGCGAGATATCTTCCCTAGATAATTTTTTTTAAGATTTGTTTTTAAGTAATCTCTACACCCAACACGGGGCTCAGACTCATGACCCCAAGATCAAGAGTCTCATGCTCTACCGACTGAGCCAGCCAGGAGCTCCATTCCCTGGACAATTATTTTTTCCCCCAGATAATTCTTGAACACTACAAGCTGGATAAAGGAGAGGCACTTGGGCAGTGCCTCCATTTGACCATGTCCTTTCCAAGGTTGGCCAAAGAACAGTTGTTATTTCAGAGGTTGGCTGTGTTCATACTGACATCATGTTTTCCTGTGGCCAATGCCGCAGTTACTACTCACAGCAAGGGATGGGTGATGAATGACTTTCTGGCAGCATTAAAATCACACCACAGTGTCCCCTCTGCCTGACCCAACTACATTCCTGGATACAGACATAAGAACCCCAGGCCCTGGCTCACCAGAGCAACAGAGTCCCTCTTTCTTGTTCCCCACTGCTCAGACTTAGCCCGGGGGGGAGCACATTCTATGGGAGGAATTTTACCCCACAAATTTTGTCTCCTCATGAGTAAAAAGTGACCCATGAGGGGCATCTGGGTAGCTCAGTTGGTTAAGCATCCCACTCTTGGTTTCAGCTCAGGTCATGATCTCACAGTTTGGGAGTTCAAGTCCTGTGTCAGGCTCTGTGCTGGCAGTGTGGAGCCTGCTTGGGATTCTCTCTCTCCTTCTCTCTCTACCACTCCCCTGCTCACTCATACTCTCTCTCTCTCTCTCTCTCTCTCCCTCAAAATAAATAAACTTAAAAAAATTTTAAGTGCCACCTGAAATCTTTTCTCTGCCCAAAATAGTGCCCAAAGGAGAATACTAAGTCAATAAGTGGTTGTTCAGTTCACCACTGTCAAGCATTTTTCTATGGGCAAGTGGCTACCATAAAATGCACTGAACATTTTAACATGTCCAAGACATGATCTCTACCCACATCTTTAGAAATGAACAATTCAACCAAAGTATTAAAATTAGTCTACCTTCAGCAAACCCAAGGATCAAAGAGTAAATCTCCAATATGGACATATGCTCAGGGCAGAAAAAAAAATCAATAGAAATAAAGTGATTGCAAATAATCTTGACTCATGGCTGACTTCAAAAATATAGATTTTATTATATAATAAAGTTACATATGTGTTTATAAGTATACTAATATAATATATAGTCTTTTTCTCTAGATCAACAAAAATAACTTTATTTATGTATACTTATTTTTGCTTCCAGGTTTATAGACCCTTTTTATAGCACTGTGGTCTTGAAAAACAAGAAAGAAAATATTTCCTGCAATTTTTCTCAAAAGGTTCCATATGGTTCAGAGAACTTAGCAATAGGCATATAGACATAGCAGTGTAATTCACACCCAACTATGTAATTTTTTACTTTCTAGACTATTACCATTAGCTGGATTGAAGGATGAATTCCCCAGAGCAGTTCACACCAACAAAGACAGAACCATATATATGGCTACAGGTTCTAATTTTCATAATAATTTTCCCTTTTGAGAAAGTCCACTGCTGAAGCCAGTGGAATAATAATACTAATTCAAAACCCCAAACCCTAATACAATGTTCCACCCATCACTCCGGGTAATAGAACGAGCAGGCTGGACTTAGACATTCAATCAGGTATTTCCAAATAGCCCTCACCCTTTCTTTTTTCCATTGCCCTTACAACAACTTTGGGATTTTCTATCTAAAACTGAAATATGATACATGAATACAAAGAAAGACAGACATGTCCAGAAATAAATTTCACGTGTACATTTACCCCACCCTCAGGCCACTAATCAAAGATTATTTAGGTAGATTAATTAAACAGTTTAATTATAGCACGTGAAGAAATAATTTGTTAATTAAGTTGAGGGAAATATTATATGCAGGCAAAAGATCATAATTACACTATCTGTCAGGCACAACTATATTGACTTGGAGAAATAGCACGTCTAATCCTAAAATTCACTGGTGCCCTGTTATCGTTAAGTCATCCATTAATTCCATTAATCATTAATCTGACAGATAATGTTCTGGCCTAATTATAAATGCAACCATTTCTGAGGGTTTATGGCACATCAGGACCGCTAAACTTCAAAGACATCATCATTCAGATAATCCTCGTGGCACCCCAGTGAGATAGGACTCTTCTGATTTTCATTTTATATATGAGAAAACAAAGAATTCAGAAGGCTACATAACTTGTCTTGAGTTTGAAACTAATGAGTGGAGGTCCTGAGATCAAGGTGGCACCCGCCTCTGGAACCCACTGTGCTATCCCCTGACAAACCTTCCCCAACATTTCTCTCTGGCATATTCCCTTTGTCTCTGATGGGCCCTCAGGACTCCAGGCTGGCAGGCTCCTAAAAGGCTCCTAAAAGGCTCCCCTTAGATTCCACATAGCCCTAAGAATCTAGCCTACTCTCTTCGTGCCCTGCACAGGAAGACTGAGAGAAGCCACTCACTCTCACTCAATCAAAAGGGCTGCTGTCTTTTTTTTTTTAATCTCCCCTCATATTGCAAGAATATTCCAAAGATGCAAAATATTATCAAAACTCTCCTACCAACCCAATTCTCAATAGTGACTGTGATAAAAACAAAGTACTACCATGGAACAAGTTGGGTAATTCAAGGTTACCTTATTTTACAGCATCAGTGATATCTTCCCAAATTGATAAACTTATTTTAAAAGCAAAATAGGGGGGCGCCTGGGTGGCGCAGTCGGTTAAGCGTCCGACTTCAGCCAGGTCACGATCTCGCGGTCCGGGAGTTCAAGCCCCGCGTCGGGCTCTGGGCTGATGGCTCAGAGCCTGGAGCCTGTTTCCGATTCTGTGTCTCCCTCTCTCTCTGCCCCTCCCCCGTTCATGCTCTGTCTCTCTCTGTCCCAAAAATAAATAAACGTTGACAAAAAAAACAAAAGAAAAAAAAGAAAAAAAAAAAAGAAAAAAAAAATAAAAGCAAAATAGGCAACATTACAAAATCATCGAACGTATCTTCTCTGCATTTGATATTTTAAACTACGTCCTTCATGTTTCTTACTTTATTGGCGTAAATTGGACAATTATTTTTCTTTGGAGGAACTGATCTCACTTTGAGATTATGTCCAGCCTACTTTTTTGGTTTTAAAAGTCCTTTCTTTTAGGAAATTATGGAGCTAGTAAGTGGCCCTAGTTTTATTTTGTTTTGTTTTCAACCATACCTATATGGCAAAGGAAGGTGTTGACAATGTTACATTTATCAGGAAAAACTATTGTTGTGATTGACTTTAAGCAAATTTGCAAAACCTAGAAGTCTAGAAAGCACTGCATCTCTTCAATGGCTCCCCAGCAACCATCCCTCAGGCCAATACTTGGAGGTCCCGTTTTGTGCTCCGAGTTAGACCATCAGGACCAAAGTGGAATCTCAAAGTCCTACAAGAGCTCACCGCCAGAGGGTTTTCCCTTTCTTTTTTTCTTTTATTCCTGGTCAAAGGTTTAGTTGGGCTCCTGTTGGGTCTGAGCCCCCACGCCAGGAGACTTTGTTGCTCCACAAGTGAAAGCCCCGGACTTAGAGTCATACATGGTATCTCCTCTCTGTCTGAACAATCACTCGATCTCCCTCACCTTCTGTTTCTAAGTCCAGGTTAAATATCTCTAAAGATCATACTTTGATCTCACCTGTTATGTGATTCCGTCAACTTTCAGTCTTTAAGCCAAATCAGTCAGTTTTAAGCAGAAGACCCTTATCCACTCACACCTGGGGGTTTTTTGGTGGTCAGACAATAGCCACCCTTCCAAAACATCTTGTGTGCTAAGGGAGACACCATTAAGGGGGATGTGGCTCTTTTCTGAGTCTGTGAAGCCCAAACAGGGATGAGAAAACCTACTAGGCACAATGCTTTCACAGTCATGGAGTGGGGAGGCAGACATCATCTCCCTCTTCCATTTGATCAACACTCAAATGACTTTAGGACCCATGTAGGAAGAGGACAGGAGCCAACTGGGAGTGGTAAGGACCATAGGGAACTGGAAAGGGGGCTTCCTGCCAACAGACATCCAGATTCAGATATTTTTTTAAGTTTATTATTATTATTTTTTTGAGGGGGGGGAGAGAGAGAGAGAGAGAGAGAGAGCACATGAGTGGGGAAGGGGCAGAGAGAGAGGGAGAGAAAATCCCAAGCATGCTCCACATGGTCAGATCCCACAACCGTGAAATCATGGTCTGAGCCAAAATCAAGAGTTGGATGCTCAACCAACTGAGCCACCCAAGCACCCCCAAATTCAGATATTTTTACAACTCTGTGCCGTCACCTGAATTCAGCCTCCTGCTGCCAGCTTGCAAGTTCAGATCTAGACTGTCTGGTCACCGAGAAAGAGTGTTGGTTCTTGGGAGACACCCTTGTGTGAGCTTGGTCCAATGCCAGCAATAGGAAAGGATTAGCATGTGGCACTCACAGGGCTGTATGACAACATACATCCTTCATGTTGTGTGAGATTCCCTAGTCTTACCCCAAAACTGCCCTCAGGCTTTGTGGGGAAGAAAAGGAACTTAGTGCATCATTGGCCAGCATTGACCATTCTGCTGAAACTCCAGTGTTAGCCATGACCTGATGTCTCAGACATGACGATTGCCCAGAGGGGAGGGGAATACTTGGGAATGGGGGAAGGGGTATAACAGTTCCCCAAAAGTGAGTGGTAATTCTTTTGTGGTAGGCTAGAAAAAAGAGATTTTTACTGATTGGCACATATTGGGTAGGGTGGCAGGTGAGCCCTGGGGTGGGGCAGGGTGAACTGTTTGGAGAGAGTTCAACACTAAATGCTTTCTTGTAGACCTCAGGCAACTGTTCTATTGTGTGCCTACATGGTAATTCCCATCTTAAATTACCCCAGCTTTTCAGGGAAGACACTATCTAACCAGTGTGGTAGCTCCCGGGGCACTTAAAGGCCAGGTTGAAAGAAGAAAGGGACCCAGCTCCACTCCACCCGTCTGCTGAGACCCTCAGAGAGAGGACCACTCTCTCCGGGCATCTGGAGTTCCCAGTGCTGACAAGAAACACAACATCTGGGGAAGAGAGAGACCCTTTCCCACCTGGACACCCCAGAAGGAAAAGAGAACTGGAACCCACAGAAACCAGCCACCTGCTTGGGGAAGCTGACCTCTGAGAAGCATAGAGGGGAATGGATGATGCCCGAGGACGTTTGAGAGGTTGAAACATGGAGCCAATGCTCTGAGATGGTGCATCAGTGGTGCTGGTGCCCTCAGAAGATACGGGAAGGCCCAGGGTAGAGCAAGTGAGACCGTCCCTGTATTCATTTCTTTGTGTTGTCCTTAAAACGGGAATTCCAGATCTGCCCGTCTCCTGCCCCGGTACTGATGGCTGTTGACAGCCGTAATTGCTCTCTTACAAATTTGGCTAGGAAATCCATCCTTCACAGAAGCCACATGGAACATTCCATCTAGTCCTAAAGCTAAAGCTGTCACATTCCAACGGCACGGTCTTTGTCCCATTCTATTTGTGATGAACGTTGCCTCTGCTTTAAAAATATTATTATTCAATAAAACCTTGCCAAATTCGCTTTGCAGAATTACCTTTTCTGGAAAACAGATGGAAGGAGCTACCCTAAAAATGCAAATCGTAACATCACAATGACTTCTTAGTTTTAAAAGTTATGGACACCCCTTCCCAGGAGGGACTAAAAAAGACAGCGACAACAGCTGCAGAAGGAGTATCAGAAGTAGGAAGTGACCAAAAAACAAAGGGAGGTTGTATAGCTGCAGAGGACATAAAGAATATTCCTCGTCTTCAAAAGTAGTGCACTGAGCACTCACATGTTTAGTTCTGCGGCGTTTATTCAGATAAAGGAAAGGAACAAAGGTGCAATGAATCCTCAGGATACAGATTATTCCCGAATGTGTCGACACATGCCACAAGGAATACACAGTCCCCGAGATACACATTTAATGCCCTTTGTCCACATTTTGTGCACAGCCTCTCAGATAGGAATAGGAAACCACAGTTTGCAAATGCTGCTGATTCACACAGAAGTATTCAGACATTAGACTCCTCCTGAAATGGGTATTTAACACAGAGGCCTCTTTATATTTTCACAACTGGCCTCTCTTGAAATCCTCCGTCCATGAGGGTGGACCATGTAGGCATGTTCTCATTTTGGTATGAAAGTCGTTGGGTTCCTCACTAAACCACAGTTCCCACTGTTGATTAACTCTTCTCCTTCCCTTTTTCTGGAGAGAAAAGAAATTTTAGAAATATTTCTGGGTTTCCAGTAAATGTTAATACTGCCCCTGTGAATAAAATTCAATATATATGCAAAGTATGCCTCTTTCTACCTTTCGGTTCTTTGTGCTTTTTGAAAAGCAGTCACCACAGGTATTAGACTACAGATATGTCGTCTCCTGATTAATACGTTTAGAGGTACATCCAAGAACTAATCCTGTCATTGGTGGTGACAGCGTTCCCTGACACATTCCTCAGGGCTATCCAGCCTATTAACTGCTGTCCTCTGGGTGAATGGCGGACACGCATGTGCTCTGAGTAGCTCCCATCTCCACAGAGCCAACTGAAATTAAACAGCTGGAAATAGTTTCAAATTTCTGTCTAGGGACCGCTCAATGTATCAGAGCTCAGCATGAATTTCCCACTGAGATAAAAGTGTAAAAGTTGCTCTTTCTTTTTCCACCTTTTGTTGTTGTTGTTGTTAAGGCATCCCCTTTCTACCCTCCCCCCCTCAAGTGAACATCAATAGAATATCACATCTTTCAAGTTCTTATCATAGGTTTGGGGGTGGGGGGGAAGGAGCCCTAAAGTCAGCTGTTGTTCACCTCCTAATGGAGAAATAGATCCAAATCTCGCTGGGGGAAGAAATGAGAGGAGGAGAACACATTACAGCATGTGGCTGTCATTTCCTTCCACGAGAATTAGGCATAATCCACTAAAACTGGCTTCGCAGAAAGCCAATAACGGGAAGCATTTTGACTGCCATGTGTGGGGAACATGAGTCATTTGGGGGCTTTCAGTCAATTCATGGGTTCAGAAAACAAATACAATCACCTCAACATCACACAGTTCGGCAGAGTAACATGCAGTATAAAACGGTTCATCTTGGACTGCATCCAGGGTGTTAAGCTGGTAAAACACCAAGAAGTTTCTCAATGGTCCTCCACTTTGCTGGAGGATTTCCCTTTAGACAGTCCACCCCACAGCCAGCACCACCACCTATGGGACATGTCATAGAATGTGGTTCTCGGAGGATTGCTCGTGATCGTTAGATTGCTTTTTGCTCATTAGAGCCTTGAGCTACTTAAGGCTCCACAAGCATGAGCATCCAAACAGAGCTGGACATCTCACAAATGGAATCCGACAGCATCCAGGCGTGAACCAAGAACTCTTCTGGCTAAGCAGCGGCTGTCAATCACTTAGACAAAGACGAGCCTTTCAAACCTATCTCTCTTCAGTTCGGGGTCGTTTTTACATAGGTCACGTGGCTACATCGTGTTTCTTGGTTCATAGCTATAAGAGTGTTAGTTACAACTGTTCCAAACACGGCAACCGTGTAAGGGTAGAGACACGGGCAGCAGCTCAATACCCTGTGAATGTGCTTTCGGAGGAACTTCTGGAGCCTGAAGGCACCCATCAGCCTCCTTCACACAGAGGAATAAAATCATGCAAAACGTTGGGCTGCTGTAGTGCCGCTGAACTGCAACTAAGCTAAGCTAAGGGCATGTTTTTGGGCATCCTTTTCCCCGTGTGTTCCTGGGTTAGTGCTGGTCACAAGGGACATTTGGCATGAGATTGGGAATGTAGAAGTGAAGTGGCAGCTGTATCTTTTTACACTCTGGAAGTTCATGAGGAGATCCAGGCACAGTGACAGCACATACCCATGATCACTGACCCACTGGCTCACCTTGATGGTGAACATTCGAACTGCAGCTCTCCAGTGTCCACAAAGCAGGGTGCAAAATTTACAGGGGGACCGAAACACTCAGTACTCCGGATGAACAACATATTAATGCAAAGGTTTTAAAAAAATTTTTTAATTAAAATTAATGCAGGAAAATATATGGTGAACAAATTATCAAAATATTGATCGGGATGGGTAACAATGTGAGAATAAGCCATGTCGGAGTCTGGGGCAAAGGGAAAAGTCAGTAATATGGGTCCCATAGGTCATGAGCTCTCCTTCAGCTTGTCCAAAGCCTGGAACAGACGCACGTGCAGCTTTGAGGTGGCCGGCACCTGCTTCTCATGCGGGTCCCCCCTTGGCGTGGATGGAGGCAGTAAGGGACATCTGCAAGTTACATTCTGTCCGTCTCGAGGTCCAGTTCTTTGGCCATGGGTGTTCGGGTCTCTCCACACTCCTATGTGCATCCGGCGGTCCCTCCCCGCTGCCATTCTGGTGGACCCAGAGCGACTTCGTGCTCGGCCGTCACCGCAGACATCAGATGCAGCCGCAGCACCGTGCACTGATGGCTCCCCCCACATCCACGTCTGCGAGAACGAATCCCTAATTTCTGCAATAACCGCATACTCCGCATGTCGTGCTTCTGCTTGTCCGATTGACGAGCGTGAATATGTCGATGAGGCGCACAACTCCCGCTGCAGGGGTGGGAGGGGAGAGTCGTGTGGTGGAAATGCCTCCAGCTTTCTCGCTGCTGGTGGGAGCCACTTCTCCGACGGGGTCAAGATATGCCTTCTTTATCTAGATAACCCAAGGCTCTGTATCAGTGGATCCTACTGCTTATAATCGATTTAAAACAGATCATCAGAATGTCCCTAAGTCTCTACCAGGACAGAGACACTCTTCAGAGTTTGGTGTGGTTTTTCGCTTTATCAGCAATAAAAACAAAGCTATAAATCCTCTGAGGAAGGCATAAGATATGCTCAATAAACTCAAATTCCACAAACCTGAACCCCATTAGACGAAGCTAGTACTGTTGTGTTTAAAAGCACCATTTGCTAAGTTCTGTCAGACTCAAAGTATAATTAAAGGTGGAAGATGTTTAAGGTCTGTAAGGATCTTCCCCAGGCTGTGGAATGATGGATTAGTCTGTGCGTAATTTTGGTATTTTGATGAATCCTGGAGCCGAACTAAGCTGGAGTCTGAGACGGCATCATGAAAAGACTTTCACAATCTCTGGGGAGGACACCTGCTTTGTGGAGAGTTTTGGCTCAGTCTGGATGAAGCATAATTTAGCATAAAGAGCCAACCTTTGTTCCTGAGACTTGCTACGGGAAAAGCTGGGACACACAGGCGGAGGCCTCAACATCACAGCTGTCGGAGATGAGAGGCTTGACTGCTGAGGGGACCCTTCTCTGTGATAGATCCAGACCAGAGTGTCTTGATCTCAGCACTGTTGATACTTTTGCAGGATAATTCTTCGTGGTGCAAAGCTCCTCTATGTTCTGTGGGATGCTGAGTGGCACCTGTAGCTTCTATCCACTGGATGCCAATAGCACCGTCTCCCCCAGTTGTGACAACCAAAAATGTCCCTCGACATTTCCAAATGCCTGCCGGGTGGACAAACTGCCCCTGGGTAGGAACCAGAGGTGTGGACAACAACACCGGCTCCTTCCAGCTACCGGTGCCAGTGCGAGGGTAGCAGAGCCAGCCCAAAATTAGGTCTTGAGAATTCAGAAGCAGATAAGGCAGAGGTCTGGCTCACAAATGTCTTTGCCTTGACATTCTCGATGGTGTCACTGGGCTCCACAAAAAGCATAATTGTAGATAAAGAGAGGCTGATACCAAGTCCATCACCAGAAACACCACATGTCAGCTAAGAGCTCAAAAGAGGATCAGGCTAGAAGCCCAACCTGGGAGACACAGAAGCATCCTTACACTGATGCGGTAGACATCATGTACTTGGTAACAGACACTGGAGAGTTCAAGGACCTTCAGAACGTACTGCTAATATCTTAAGGCTCAGCCCTTACAGATGAAATCGATTGTATCAGTTAGTGATTGCCGTGTAACGAGCGCCCCAAACTCGGTGCCTTAAACAATAAGCATTTTTATTTCCCCTGAGTCCACAGGCCAGCTGAGAGTTTTTCCGGCCCTGCCTGGGCTTGCACATGTGTCCGTGGTCAGCTGTGGGTGAGGGAGGCAGCTCTGAGGTCTTAGCCAGAGTTTCTCCTGTGTGTAGAGTAAATATAATGGAATATGCAACTTGATGCCTTTTGATCTTAACTGTTACATTATGAAACATAAATTGCTATTATTGATTACTAAGGTATCACTCCACGGGAATCATAATGGTAAGATGCTGTCTGTCCTGTCACCCCACCTGTCATTATGCTGTCAGAATGGCAATCGGTGGTGGTCAACTCTTGCCAACACTAATCTCCTCCTCTCAGCTAATAACCCTTATTTAAATGTTAGCTCCAAAACAATTGCCTTTTTTCTAAGAGTAGCTGCACATCAAAAAAAAAAATGTTTTATACACTCCCATCACTCAAATTGTCCTTTTTATTGTCACATGGGCCCTTACAACGCACCTCCAAAAAATGGCTTTACGCTTTAAATTGACACTCACTCTCTGTCCTAAATAACAGCGCCCCGGTTGTAACACAAATTTAACAATAGCAACTAAACCAACAAAACAGCAAGTACTCATTGAGTGCCCACTGTGTACCAGGCACCATTCTACGGGCTGTGCATTCATAACTCTTTTCATCTTTTACAGAAAGGGAACCATTCTTCCAGACAAAGAAACTGAAGTGTCAAAACGATAAGTGACTCACCCAAGGTCACTCAGCTACAGGCTGGGATTCGAACCCCAGCCGTGTGATCCCAAGCCTATGTTTCTATCAGTGCATTGTACTGCAACCCCCCTCCCTGCCCGATGTTGCATATATTATACATAGTCAATGACATTCGATTTTTTGACAATCATTATGAAGCTATGATATCTTTTTTAAAGGAAAGTTAAATATAAGCACAGCCATTTGGTTAAAAATACAAGATTTGTGATCACTTTGAAATTCAAAGGCTGCTGACTTGGCTAACTAGAGAGAATATTAATTCTTTTCATTTGCTTTATGTAGATATCACTGTAGGCGCAACACAAATTATTTAGTGTAATAGAATCCAATCTCTCGCTATAATATACCATAGCTCTGTTTCTGCAACACTGCTCTAATGGACTCTGATCAAACATTTTTCAGTTATGTGGTGGTGTTAGGTCTGGATGTTTTAAGAAATTGAACTAGAATGGTCCAAGTCAGAGGGGGAAAAAAGCTAAAGTTTGAGAAGGTGTAGTTTTATCAATTGTTTTATACCAGCATTCAATTAAAATGTAAATTTATCCTTTAAGAGAAAAAGAATACGTTGATCCACTGAAAAGTAATGTTGGAGAACATGTACCACTGAGTCAGAAAAGCTGGTGGTGGGAGAAGGAAGACATTGCAGCAAATTCACCTTTGAAGGAAGGAAAGCATTTGTGTGATAACTGCATATAAAATATAAAACGCAGATTCGAATGAGCAAAGTAGTCACTTGAAAACCCACTTGCAAATGAATAAGGAAAAAGATTATGGGGAAGAAAAGTCAATAAAATTATGAACAGCATCAAAAAACTGGTTCCTCACAGAGAAATGATGATATTAAGAAAGTGGAGGATGGTACATGTCTTCTTACTAAAATATAAAATATTATTTATATTTTAAAAATAAGGTCTTTTATTGCAGTTTAACACACAGATGGAGACCTTACACAACCTATGTGTATATTTCAATGAGTTATCAAAAGGTAAAACATCCACGTAACCATCACCTACGTCAAGAAATGGAACACGTCCAAGTTCCAGAAGCCCCTTCGAGCCTCCTCCCAATTACTTCCCCCCATCTTCCCTCCAAATGTAACTTGTTGCCTTTAACACCACGCAAGTTTTCCTTGCTCTTATGCTCCATATAAACGGGTAATCTCCCAGCACGATATTCTTTTCTATCTGGCTTCCTTCTTTTCACATCGTTTGTGAGATCAACCCATGTTGTCTCATGCTGAAGTATTTCACCGGTCCTCACGACTTTATAGAAGTCCACTGCATGGATTTACCAAAATGTACCCACTCTACTATTGATGGACACTTGGGTTGCTTCAAGTTTATAGGAACATTACGACTAACACCACTGGGAACATTCTCATGCACGTCCCTTGGTGCACACGTGCACACATCACTGTTGGGAGTAAAATTGCTGGGGCATAAAATACGTGTGTGTTCACTTGAATAGATAGTGCCAAAGTGTCTTCTAAAGTAACGGGACCGATTTACACCAGATCAGCAGGATTGGAGAGCGTCTATGGTCTGTGCCCAGCCATCGCTTTGATTTTCACTGCGTGGTAACTTCATTACACCACGTACACGGACATCAACTACACTTATTCTTTACTGTATCTACCGCCCGCTAGTATGCAACTAGTTCATATTAACAACCTACATGACCATATTAGTGCAAAGTCGCTGAATATGAGTCTTCCATTCCACTCCAAAGATTTCCAAAGATTTCCAAACTGATCTCTCCACAAATACCATCTGGTCTTTCCCTGCTTCTTCAGCACTCTGACCACAGAGAAATTCAAATCCTTTTTCTGCTACCTCCGTTACCACATTCACTCCATTGACCTTTGATTATCAACACGATGGTTTGTCATCCTTACCATTTGTCACGCGAGACTTCCCCGCGCTCTGCACATCAAAGGTGGTGTTCCAACCACCTGAGCCACACCTGACCATCTGTCCCTCATTTATTCATGTGATCCAATCATAACCATCTCTGCAACCTTTACTGTGTGCTTGCCATTGAGCTAGTAGTAGGGGCCAAGGCTGACTAAAACATGAAGCTATCCGGAGGAGTTTACAGTCCAGCAGGGGAAAACCTGAAAAGAAGCCATTGCGATCAGCTACATTAGGCGTTAGCTAGAAAAATAGGATTATGTGTGGATACAACACAGGCATAAAAAAGAAAGGGGTCAGTCTGCCTGAAAAGAAAAGGCAACAGATGGAATTTTGAGCAGAATCTCGAAAGCTAAGGATGAGTACTCCAGGAAAGGGGTGAGAATCCAAGCAACATGGCCAGGACCACGGGCAGAGGCTGAAGGGTGGACATTGCCCTGGGCAGTGGGCCAGTCATAAGTAGATCGGCACAGCTGGGGCTTAGACCAAAGGCGGGCTGTCCAGCAAGAATCACAGGCCTGACCCATAACACTGAGTCTCTCCCATTCTCCAGCCCCACCGGGACCTCCCAGTCCCACCAGGACTTCTCTCCACCTAGACCACCCTTCCTGCTCCTGTGCCCCTGTCTCCCTGCCTAGCCTCCCCATAGGTCATGATCTTATGGCTCCTGGGTTCGAGCCCCGTGTCAGGCTGACAGCTCAGAGCCTGGAGCCTGCCTCAGGTTCTGTGTCTCCCTCTCTCTCTGCTCCTCCCCGACTCATGCGCACTCTCTCTCTCTCAAAAATAAGTAAACACTAACAAAATTTTTTTTTAATGAAGAGAATGTCCTTTCCAGAGAAACAAAACCTCAGGGAGTTTGCCCACACTCGAAACGATGAAGGAAGTTCTTCCGATTGAAACCAAATCAAGCTAAGCAGCAGCAGGAAGGCACAGGAAAGTGTGAGTCTCTCCGGTAAGGGTAAACGTATAGACAAATACAGAACAACGTTAACACTGTAATGGTGGCATGTGCATTACTAATAAAAAGTTAAAAGATAAAGCGTAATCCATCCATAATGCATGCATGGAGAGCCTATGTACAAAACATGTAGATTGCTCGGGGAGCATTTTGTGGGGTACGCCTGGCATTGTACACAGTGGTGAGAAAATGGCCCCAGATCTACTAGCCCCACTGGGGGAATGGCGATAAATCAGAGTTCTGGAAATGAAGGCCAAATGAGTCAGTGCTACAAAGCAAATGTCCAGGGTGCTCACGGAATATACAACAGGGGGATGACCTAAGGGGAGACAAGGAGCCTTTGCTGGCCACATCTGACTTCTCCAAGTGAAAAGCTTCCGTCTCCAACCGCGTGGAGGTGAGGCCAGGTAAGGGACGGAAGGGCGCACTCAGGCTGACGGGAAAGAAGGCACGGACAATGCCAAGATGGCAGAAGGAGGGTGGCACCTTTGAGGAAGCGGCAAGAGGCAAGTAGGATGAAAACCAAGAGCACTGGGGGAGCATTTCTGGGATGAACACACAGGAGCCAGTAAAAGACAGGCTGTGCATGAGCTTGAAGGCCAGCTCGAGAATCTGAAATTTCAGTTTGCACTTCCAATAATGGCTCAGTAGCTCCTAACGGACCAACCATCCCCCAAACTATAAAAAAGTCCCTTACGCTGAAAAAAAAAAAAAAAAAAAAAAAAAAAAAAACAACTCCAAACCCAGGACCGGATATAATAAGCAACTGCCTGAGGCCTGGAGAGGGACTAAAGCAGGCAGACACTCACTGGAGGGTGGGTGTTGATATTAAAAAAAAAAGAAAGGATCTGGTGGGTCTCCTTGTCTTTTTCTTTTACTCTGAGGGCAGAGCCCAGTAGACGCCATGTGGGAGCAGAAGAAAATTTGCAGTCTTCATGGATTGAAGATGGAGAGGCATAGATGGGGCAGCCACAGGAGGTAGGAAGCAAAGGGTGATATCTGAGAAGGAAAGCCCCAAGTTCTGCGCACGCGCCCTTCCTGCAGGTCTGGCTCAGCCTGGACCCTACATGCACGGGGGAGACTCCGGGCAGCCAGCCACAGGTCAAAGACCCAAACCCAGTCTGAGGCCTACGCTCCACCAAAAAAGCACGATTTCCATTTGGAGTTAAGCCACTGAGCTTACAGTTTGAAATAAATCCCCACAGTAGGTTTTGGGGGGTCACTGTTTTTTATCGTGAGGGCAGACTGCCTAACCAGATTCACATCTTTGCATTTTCGGAGGGTGATTCTGACCTTATGGTGTGGGGCAGGCTGTATTGGGGCAACAGTGGATGCTAAGAGGTGTTCAGAGGCAGGTGCAGAAGTCCCAAGAGGGGATGGCATCCCGGGCAGGCCTGGAGGAGGTGTGGAGTCTGAGAGAAGCAGACATGGGGTCCTCAGAACTGGGGAGGGGATTCAGCATAGGCGGAGTGAGCGAGAGGGCCACGGAGGCCTCCGAAGTCTCTGATAGAAACCGTCAGTGGTGACGTTCATAGAAATCTGTAAGACAGGAAGAAGACCAGGCTTGATGGAGAAGCATGAGTCTGCTTTCAGACAAGTGAGGCAGAAGGTATATTTGAGCTATTCCAGGAAAAATAACATCAAGTAGGCTGTTCAATATCAAAGTCAGAGAAAAGTCAGAGCTAAAGACATAAATTTGTAAGACAACCGGATTTAAGCCATAATGAAGTCGTGGACACCCACAAAGAAGACACCCTAAGGATTAAGCACAAGGTAGAAAGAAAAAGAGACCCACAATCCACGCATCAGAAATCCCCCAATTTAACGGCCAAGTTGAGTTGGGAATATCTGCCGTGGAAACGAAGGTGGCAAGAGAAAAAGAAATCAGGAGACGCTTCTCTCACAAAAGACACTACGTGGTGGTTAAGGGCACCAACTCCTAATCTACCATAACCCCAACTCAGGTGCTTTATCCCCACACTTGCCCATAACCTCATCCTTGCCTGTTATAAGACTTAGCTCCCAGTTCACCCCAAGACCTAGTCTGCCTGGCCCTTAAGGAACTCCGCCCCAGCAACATCGAAGCACGTGGCCCTTTCCGTGTATTCCCTACGTGTCTTCTTGTGGTTTAATCCGCTGGTAGCTACCACTGGCCTGCGGCACGACCTCCACCCCAGCCTCCGAAGCCCACCAGGCGCGTCCTTCCATGGCTCACTTCGCCATCCTAAAATAGTAACGAATATTGCACAGCCTAGCTTACAAGCATAATTTGAGACTCTGATCTGTTCTCTGAAAAGCGACATAAAGAAAAAAATGTTCAGAATCAGCAAGACTGGAGGTCTATAAAAACTACCACTTTAAACATGTGAGCGTCCATGTAAAAGAATCATTTTTACTTGGCCTTGCTTTAGCGGGTTTTTTTTTTTTTCTTTTAACAATTCAAAGTTTAAATTACTGACCTGGCGAAATTGCCCGGCTCTGGTTTTAAAGGCCACTGTGACCTACTTATACCCGCATATCAGCCTTAACAAAGGATTCTGCAAACAACATAAAGAGGCACACAGAGCGAAGAAACGTGGACGTAAAACCACAGTCGATTATGCAAGGTTCTCTCGGAACCCACCCTCTTTCACGGGCTCCCTTCTGCTGCCCCCCAAATCCGGTGCCATCTGGGGCCTCCTTGAGGTCCTATGACTCTCTCAAACCTCCACGGAGCTATTTCTGTAATAATATTAAGTCACTATTTGGCTTCTTAAATCTTATTCTCCACTAATCTGCAGTGGCGTTTTTAGGCAATATCAAAGAAGAATATCCACAATTATCTGAGGAAAAAAAAACCCATTAAATATTCTCCTTAACAGCCACGTATGTATCTAGAAAACCACATATAGGCAAGACTGGATACAGCAGCATATAGGAGAACGTAGCTAACTTCCATTAAAGAGATATGCAAACATAAAAGTAAACCTATGCCAATCTCTCACCAAATATTTTTGTTTTGGAGAATCCTAACACTCTTCATAGAATTATGTTATTTATATTGCCATGTAGATTTATAATTGTTGTCTTTAATAAACCATTAAATAAATATTTTTTAAAAATTAATTTCGAATACAGTAAACTTTCCTAGATATAACCCATATCAACAAAGCTCTTTGGGGCCAGGGGCATGTGAATACATTGGGTCCCACCTACAGGTATGGGCCCCGAAGGTGGCTGGAGAAGACTCTGCTGTGCTTTGGACCTGCCTCTCCTAGACTGTGTTAATCCACTGAGTGTACTTGTCTCTATGTGGGTGCTTTGCTTCCAGAATTCCAGGGCCAGACTGAGCCAAATCCCCCAACTGACAGTGTCGGTGCCTTGACTCACCCGGCAAGTCCTTCTCTGCGGACAGACACTCAGAGAACAGGTATGAGACCAGGCCTCACACCTCAACTAGCACGGAGTACAGCGGGACCAGTCGTTACAATATGAGAGGACATCTGGACCCCAAGTCTTCCAATGTCCCTGTCCCACATCTCCTCCCCCAGACCCGGGTTCTGTGCTGGTTGTTATATATTTGGATTATCCCCACTCGGCCAGAATCCGTGGGGTGCCAGCACACTCCCCCTTCTCTGCCCTCTGTCAATACCTCTCCCCACAATCCTCTGACCCAGAATAGGCAGATTTCAGGATTTTTCTTCCTCTGCTCTATCTTACCTTCTCTGAGGCAGCCAACCTTTGGCTTTAGTTTCAAAGCTCAAAGGGTGCCTGGTGGCTCAGTCAGTTGAACATCTGACTCTTGATTTTGGCTCAGGTCATGATTTCACGGTTTGTGAGATTGAGCCTCGTGTTGGGCTCTGTGCTGACAGTGTGGAGCCTACTTGGGATGCTCTCTCTCTACCTCTCCCCCCCCCCCCACCACTCTCTCTCTCTCTCTTTCAAAATAAATAAATAAACAAATAAAAAAGGAGGGCCACCCTATAAGCAGGCTGTGGAAGACATCCTGATCTGAGTATCCCAGGCTCAGTCTCTGAAATGTGAAATGAACTTCAAATGTGCTGAGGAATCTAATGGATCCTTCCTCACACCTTATAGCCCAACGACCTTATTGCTTGTTTCTCAAGCTTTGGAGACCTCTTCCTGCAACAATTCCTGGACATTGTGGTGTTTTTCTTTCCATTCCTTCTTTTCCAACTATGTCATTGATGAGCCAGCAGTTCTAACACTCCCCTTCATACTGGAATCACTTGGGGAAGTTCAGAAAATGCTGGTGCCTGGGATGAGCCCTGTACCATATATATCACTCTCAGGGAGAAACCCAGGTAAGAGTAGTGCTTAAAGCCCAGAGATGCCAACATACAGGAGAGATTGATGACCAATGTTCTAGGCTAGATATATTACTACATGTCCTCTCCTTGATTCCCCACCTTTGGCACCCCATCACCCCATATCTAAAATTTCCTGGGGAAAAGCATCTTCTCTGCCCATTGTTTCCTTTGGAACCTCCCCTCTGGCTGGCTGGGACAGCGGAAGCTGGCTTTGGGCCAGGTACAAGAGTCTTACACTCAAGGAGACAGATCTTCTCCAGAAGACTAAGGCCCACTTCTACTTCCTTATTGCTTCGTTGATAAGGAATAAACTGATCATGGAGCTCTGAATTGATTTGTCCTGTGGTCAATCCCAGGAGTGTGCAAGGTAGACATGACCACTGATCGTGCTCCAGTCAAGGCCATATCCCCACATCAGATCACCTGGGCAGCCTTTAGAAACTGCTAACACTTCTGCCCATTTCTTTATTATTTGTTTTTGGGGTATTGAGTTTGATAAGTTCTTTTTTTTTTTTTTTTTTTTTTTTCTCAACGTTTATCCATTTTTGGGACAGAGAGAGACAGAGTATGAATGGGGGAGGGGCAGAGAGAGAGGGAGACACAGAATGGGAAACAGGCTCCAGGCTCCGAGCCATCAGCCCAGAGCCTGACGCGGGGCTCGAACTCACGGACCGCGAGATCGTGACCTGGCTGAAGTCGGACGCTTAACCGACTGCGCCACCCAGGCGCCCCGATAAGTTCTTTATAGACTTTGCATACTAACTCTTGATCCCATATTCATTGTCCAGTATCTTTTCTTATTCTGTCTGTTGCCTTTTAGTTTTGTTGATTGTTTCCTTCACTGTGCAGCAGAAGACATGATTAGACACTTTTCCAAAGAAGACATCCAGATGGCTAACAGACACATGAAAAGATGCTTTACGTCATTCATCATTGGGGAAACGCAAATCAAAACCACAATGAGATACCACCTCACGCCCATCAGAATGACAAAAATGAACAACTCAGGAAACAACAGATGTTGGAGAGGATGTGGAGAAAGGGGAACCCTTTTGTACTGTTGGTGGGAATGCAAACTGGTGCAGCCACTCTGGAAAATAGTGTGAAGGTTCCTCAAAAAATTAAAAATAGATCTACCCTACGATGCAGCAATTGCACTACTAGGCATTTATCCAGAGAATACAAAAATACTGATTCAAAGGGGAACCTGCACTCCAATGTTTATAGTAGTTCTATCAACAATAGCTAAATTATAGAAAGAGCCCAATGTCCATCAGTTGATGAGTGGATAAAGAAGATGTGGTGTATATATACAATGGAATATTACTCGGCAATCAAAAAGAATGAAATCTTGCCATTTGCAACAACGTGGATGGAACTAGAGGGTATTATGCTACGTGAAATAAATCAGTCAGAGAAAGACAAATATCATACAATTTCACTCATATGTGGAATTTAAGAAACAGAACAGATGAGCACAAGAGAAGGGAAGATAAAATAAGATAAAAACAGAGAGGGAGAAAAACCATAAGAGACTCTTAAATATAGAGAACAAACTGAAGGTTGCTGGAGGGGAGGTGGGTGGGGGATTGGGCTAAATGGGTGATGGGTGATGAGAAGGGCCCTTGTTGGGATGAGCACTGGGTGTTATACGTAAGCGATGAATCACTGAACTCTAGTTCCCAAACCAATACTGCACTATATGTTAATTAACATGAATCTAAATTTTAAACACTAATAAATAAACTGCTAATGTTTGCAACTGTACCCCAGTGAAATCCACCAGGCTTCCTGGAATGTTCACGAATAATTCTTCTGTGCAACCAGCATAAGAACCACTGAGCCTCGTGTCTCAGGGGTCTTGGCAGGTCCTGCCTCCTGCCTTCCACTGCAAATATGGTGATGCCTTGGTTGGCCTGGCTTTCCATTTTATGCTTTCCTCTGTCCATCATCTCATAGGTCACCTGAGCAACCTGTGCTTTTTTCTGTGAGTCTGTCCATCTGTCCTGCCTCTGCCCAGACCCGGCAGAGGCCACATCTCCAAGCTCTGCAATTCAGATGGGTGTTGATCTTTAACTGTAAGCTTCTAGACCCCAAAGTTAATCCAGCCATGGTTTTCCAGTTGGATTTCTCAAAAGATCCACTTGGAAAAAAAAAAAAAAAAAGAGGTCTTTATTTTAAATTAGCAAATACTTCTTGAAGTTTTTAAATTTTTTTAATGTTTATTTTTGAGAGAGAGAGACAGAAAGTGACAGCGGAGGGGCAGAGAGAGACAGAGACACAAAATCCAAAGCAGGCTCCAGGCTCTGAGCTGTTGGCACAGAGCCTGATGCGGGGCTCAAGCCCACAAACTGTGAGATCATGACCTGTGCCAAAGTTGGACACTTAACCGACTGAGCGACCCAGGCACCCCTAAATTAGTATGTACTTATTGAAAAAGTAAAAACACACATAAGAGGAAATCCGAACAGCATCAGGTGTGTAACAATTATACCATTGTCTTCCCACTCTGGTTTCCGGCCCCTCCCCAGAAGGGACTTCTGGACAAATGCATCTTCCTATTCGTACCTCTGTGCCCTAAGGGACTTTTCTATTTCATAAAGACAGTGTAGATCCCTAAGGCCTGTCTACTGCATTAGACTCCTGGAGGGAGAGAAGGAGGGTCCCGTGAATCTGTGTCTTTAAAAGCTGCTTGGAGGTCGAAGATCAGATGGGTCTGAGAAGAGTGCCTGTGACATGCCACCCCTTGCATAGCCTTCAAGCACTTACGGAGCTTCGAGGTTTAACAGAAAGTGATAAGATAGCTCCAAGTTGCTGGAAGGAAGTGAGCATAGTCATTACTGATACCTGTACTAATATCTGTAGGCATTATGGGCGGGATTGTGTTCCCCTCCCCAAATTCATAGGTTGACACCCTAACCCCCATAACCTCAGAATGACTGTACTTGGAGATAAGACCTTTAAAGAGGTAATTAAATTACAGTGGGGTCTACAGCGAGGGCCCTAATACAATCGGGTGTCCTTCTAGGAAGAGGAAAGATGAATACACAAGAAGAGACGAAGGGAATACACACACAGGAGGAGGCCGTGTGAGGACATGAGGAGAAGGCAGCATCGGCCAACCGCAGGGAGAGACTCAGAAGCAAACAAACCAAACCTTAGTCCTAGACCCCTAGGCTCCAGTATTGGGAGGAAATAAACCGGCTTTCAAGCCACCCGATCTGCGGTATTTGGTTACGGCAGCCCCAGCAGACAAGGACAGGTAAGTTAACTTAATTCCACTCTGGTCGCGTGGAGATCCTAAGGCGGACCAGGAACGGAGTTGCTGGACAACGCAGACCCCTAAAGTGACGTCGTCAGCCCGCATGCCAGGAGACCCCCTTGTAGGTGACACCATTTCCCAGCAGGTTCCTTGGTGTGGTTCTGTTGGGCCAAGATGTAAAGCAAAGTTGCCTTATGCTGACTGCCACCCAAAAGCATGAGAATAAAGCTTTCCGGCTTGCTGCGTGAGGTTCCACATTTTCCTGAAATTTGTAACATGAATGCCTAAAAGCGGTCCGCATAAACAGCTAACGTCATAAAGAAGGCCACAGAATGGTGGGGACACTTCTTCATGAGCAGCAGTACAGTTGAGACTGAGGAGCCCAAGAACAACTTCTGCCCGCTCCAAACCCCTTCTTTTTTTAAGTTTATTTATTTATTTTGAGAGAGAGAAAGGGGCACAGTGTGGAGCCTGATGCGGGGCTCAAACCCACACACCGTGAGATCATGACCTGGGCCGAAATCAAGAGTCAGGCGCTCAACCGACTAAGCCACCCGGGCACCCCTCGCTCCACACCTTGAGACCAAAGCCTTTGACTTTCTCATGCTTACACGTGGATCCAGTGCAAGGGGCGGGGAGGGGTGGGCGTAACTGCACAAGGGCTCATGAGGAAGAGCTGGGACTGCAAAACGAGCACCTTCCGGTGGAAAACTAACTCACAGGGAAGAGATTCCTGGTTTCCTCTCTGCGCCGAAAGTAGACCTGGCTTTGATCAATAAGCTATTAGAAATGGGATGCACAGTTGTGAGAGAAAATAACTTCTGTTTCAGAGGAAATGGCACAAGATGAAGGCACCGCCATAGCCTTTGAAAGTCAACACCCCCCACGGTGACATAAGAGGCTGCAGTCCACGTGCATCGTTGCGGGTCCGCCAGGCAGAGGGCAGTCCGGCTGCTTGCTTGAAGAGCACTGCCTCCAAAAGCCTGCGTGCAGAAGGCAACGTTTTCTTTGGAATCAGTGCCACGGTCAACTCAGATTGCTTTCCCCCCCAAAACCCTTGGAGGTGAACACTAACTGTTGGAGACCTGTTCTCTTGCAAACCCAATATATGCCATCTGCCCTTCCAGGCATTCCAGAACAGGGCTGCCCCGGCTACCAACACTTTATCACACTGTCTGGAATGCTCCTAGAAATATCAGAGACAGTGTAATACTGGGGATGGGCCGGTTCATTCAAATTCCAACTCTAGCGGCATCAGTTGCCCTAATAAAAACTGGACAGTCCAGTGGTGGTCTGATAGAGGTCCAGTCCGGAAGCCAGTTCTCCAGCAGGACTGCGACAGGGTGTCTGTTGCCTGGCTCTCAATCACCGACCTACATTGTGCATCTCAGTGTAAACAGTGGGTCTTTATTGGCAAAAATGGTGGCCTCTGGAACTTCCATGACGAATGTCAGAAATAGGTTCTCTTGGGTTAAGTTAAAGGTCTTCAGGGTATGTGCACTGGCGATAATATTTCAGAAATATTCCCATTCTTACAGAGAATATACGAATCCAGAGTGATCCGTGGTGGCCGCCCCGCAACCTTAGGAATAGGGCAAGGACTGAGTCCCGCAGTATCCTGGGTCTGGCCACCAGCTGGGGGGAGTGGGGGTTGGGGGGGGGGGTTGGGGCTGTCAGAGGCGATTGCAAAGGTGAAGCCTGCCTCTGACAAGTTGTTGTAGCTTTCTCTAGTTATACCGGGACACCTAAGGCACAGGGAAGTGAGATTTCATGGATCTTACACAACAGGTTGGATCTTGGATCTCTTCCTAATAGGCATTTGTCTGGCAAAAGACACACAAGATCTGGAAGCATCTAGTCTGAGACCCACATACATTAGAACCTTCATTAGGTGTTAAGAGAACAGCTAACCTTCAGCCACCTTTAACCCTTAGAAGGCTGCATTATCTACCCTTCCCCCGCCAAAAGAAAACCCTAACTGGCTTAAGTCTGTTTAAAAAACATATCCATTATTATTCTCCAAACTGGTCGGACCTCTCCAAGTCCTTTGATGTTACTTGCCCTCCCTTCTCTAGCTCCAAATCTAGCATTCCTTTCAGCCGCCTCCTTATACAGAAAGTCTTCCTTATCTAACATCTTCCTTTACTCCCAGAAAACAAGAGCTAAAGAAATTATGCTAGACTCTTGTCAGCTTGCCATGACCTTTCTGGCAATCTATTCTAGGTCTAAGTACTTCAAGCTGATCTTTTAAACACTTTGAAGGCAAGGACCTCATTTTCTACATTTGCTAATTGTTTTGTATATTTAAAAAACAAAAACTTGAGTTTATTTATTTTTGAGAGAGGGAGAGACAGAACACCAGCTGGGGAGGGGCAGAGAGAGAGGAAGACACAGAATCCCGAACGAGGCTCCAGGCTCAGAGCTGTCAGCACAGAGCCCGACGCGGGGCTCGAACCCACGGACCATGAGGTCATGACCTGAACCAAAGTCGGACACTCAACCGGGAGCCCCTGTTTTGTATATATTTAAGCAACGAACTCAATTCCGTGAATGCAGAAGGGCTTGCCAAATGCATCTGTTTCTGTGCCTACTGTGTGCATGGCAACAAGTCAATGAAGGGAGACCACAGCTTGGCTCTGATCCCCAAGAAATGATCCAGAAAAAGAGCGTGGACACAGATCTCTCTCTCCCCCCCTCCCCGCCCCCCTCTTATTGAAGTCTAGTTGACGCACAAAATGCTACATTCGTTTTAGGTGTAGGACACAGTGATCTGAGTGATCTGACGGCTCTGTGTGTTACGCTGTGCTTGCCATACGAAGCAATTAGAATGCCATCGACTATATTCCTCACGCTGTGCCTTTCATCCCTGTGACTTATTGCTTCCATAACTGGAAACCGTTATCTCCCACTCCCCTTCACCCATTTTGCCCATCCCCCCATCCCCTCCCCTCCGGCAACCATCAGTTTGTTCCCTGCATTTATGGGTCTGTTTCTGCTTTTTTAAAAATTTGTTTGTTCATTTGTTTGTTTTTAGATTCCGCATATGAGTGAATTCATATGGGATTTGTCTTTCTCTGAAAAGACAGATCTCTTAGAGAGCCTTAGCATTTACTCATTTTACAGTGAAAACATCCGCATTATTGAATTTCTGGAACACCAGGAAAGGTGGCTAAGGATGGTTTCAATTTTTCCTTCAGCTAATTCTTCAAAGGGAGCTACTGTGGTCTTTTCTAAAGATCCGCGATTGGTGGCTTCAAGTTAATAATCCACCACCGTGTATGTAACTTTAGACAAATTATTTCATTTCTTTGCCTCCAGGCACTCATATATAAAATAGAAATACTGTTTATGCAAAAGGGTCATTGTGAGGATTGAACCGTCAAGGGCTCCGTATGTTCTAAAATGCTGCACAAGTGTAACGCTTTGGTATCTTCAAGTATTCACTTCTTTTGACACCAAGATCATCTTGAAATTATCATCTCAGTCAGTCAGAACTTTCCCAAATAAACTACTAGAAACTTTAAAGGAAAAGAAAAAGACTTTATTTAAAAAAAAATCTCTTCTTGAGTTAAAAATGCTGCATTTCAGAAAGACTTTTGTTTATTAAAATAGATGGTGAACTTCTCACACCCTTGCTGTCTCACATCTGGGGCTTTTTCACTTCTTTTCAAAGGAGAGCTAGAGGTCATCAATTAGACGCAATACACGGTTCATCTCCGTTGGGTGATTCTCGGAATGCCAAGTTCTAAAGCACGGGTGTTGACCTCAGCTACCTTCAAGTAGACCTACGCGTTCTCATTTTGTCTGCTATGATGCAAAGTGCATTTCCATGCCCGAGCTCGGAGAGGCATTTGCTGTGTGTGGGTTCAAGAGCTTTCTGGGGGTGACAGCGTGGGCGCGTATTGGACCTTCATCCACAGACAGCTTTTAGGAGCGCCTACATTCTCATTCTTAGGAGGGTTCATTTTTTACTGAATTGACGTTAGACGGGAGTCACCGGACTCTGGTCAGCCTGGGTCCTCCCTCTAGTAGACCTAGCAGCTCAAAATCTGCCAGGAAGATGATGTAAGCAAGGAAGCCACTGGTCTGAAGGGACAGAAAGATGAAATAGCCAGGGGCCTGCAGATTAAAGAACCCATTTTCTGTTTCAGATTGACATGGAGGCGCAAAAGTCGGAGACGAGACGCGGGCGAAGGACATATCTTCAATGTACTGCTTCAGATTCTAACTCGAATTAATTATCTGAATTTCATAACAATGTATTTTCTAATTGCACAGGGACTTGCTTCAGAATTCCAAGTAGGACTGCCACCCCTCACAGTCATCCCGTGTGTCTACGGACTAAGCTTTTTTTTTTTTTTTTTTTAAATATAGGTTATTGTCAAGTCGGCTAACATAGCGTGTAAAGTCTGCTCTTGGTTTTGGGGGTCGATTCCCGTGGTTCATCGCTTCCATACGACACCCAGCGCTCATCCCAACAAGCGCCCTCCTCAATGCCCATCCCCCATTTTCCCCTCCCCCCCCCACCCTCAGTTTGTTCTCTGTATTTAAGAGTCTCTTATGGTTTGCCTCCCTCCCTCTCTGTCCACTAAGGTTTCAACGACCAATACATATCTCAACTGGGGAAAATTACAGAGGCTAATTTTCCTAGCCTGGTTTTTTGTCTGATTGTTTTTAAACTCTAGAATGACCATTTATGAAACATACACATCCCCAACTTCTGTGTATCTGTATTAGTCAGGGTTCTCCAGAGAATCAGAATCCGTAGGCTACACAGAGATATAGAAGAGGGGATGATGATAGGAGTCGGCTGACGAGGGTCTGGAGGCTGAGAAGTCCCACAATCCACCGTGTGCAACCAGGAAAGTGGGTGGAATCTGAAAGCCTGAGGACCGGGAGCCCCAGTGTCAGAGCGTAGGAGCAAGTGGATGTCTCAGCTGAAGGAGAGAGACAGAGTATTCGGAGCATTCGCTCTTCCTTCACCTTTTCGTTTTACTTGGGCCCCTGACGGACTGGGTGATGCCCACCTTCACTGGTGAGGGGGTGGGGGGGGTGGGTCTTCACTCAGTTTACTGATTCAAGAAACAACTTCACAGACTACACCCAGAAATCATGTTTTACTGACCATCTGGGCATCCCTTAGCCCAGTCAAGTTGACACACAAAATTAACCATCGCAGTATCCTTTATTACCGATGGGAAAATGTGAGAGTAGGTTATTGAATAAGACATTCACGGGGACGGGGGATCCCGAATCTCAAAGTACCTCTCGTTTTGTGGCACAGTAACCTAGTCTTATCCTCAGTTCTTGGCACTAGGATAAGAGGGAATTCTTTATTTTTTTTTTTAAGTTTATTTATTTATTTTAGAGAGACAGAGACAGCACGAGTGGGGGAAGGGCAGGGAGAGGTAGAGAGGATCCGAGCAGGCTCTGTGCTGCCAGCATGCGGGGGCTTGAACCCACGCAGCCGTGAGATCATGACCTGAGCCAAAACCAAGAAGTCAGAGGCTTACACGACTGAGCCACCCAGGTGCCGGAAGAGGGAATTCTTTAAGTGAGACGAACGAGGTGGAAACTGTATGTACGTGTGTTCCGACAACCCACCTAGACTTTAACTTGAATCCTGCCAGCACATGCTGATGGCCTCTGGAGACGAGAAAGAGCAAGGGGGTCCCGTCCACATGGCCTTGCCTCCACCAGATGGCACGTCGCCATGAAGGCAGGTTTCAAACACTATTCTGCCGCACACCTGGATGTTTCCTGGCAAGCAGGTGAGAGGGGCTGCTCTCGGAAGCTCAGCCCCTGGGGTACTCCTTGAGGACCTTGCATGATCTGGACACAGACTGCTCAATTAAGAGGCAGGAAACAAAATGCAGCAGAGCCCTAGGCCAAGGGCAACACTCCAAAGGTGCACACGTATCTTGCCGGCACCTCCAAGCCCCTGCACTCCTGTCCGTGGAAGGGCAAGGGCGCTGGGCAGAGTTGAACCAACACGCGCGTTCCGAGGATGCTGAGCACCGCTTGTTTCCCTCAAAGTTCTCTCCAAACACCCTTACCCAATTAACAAACCTCCAGTGCAGAGATTTGCAGATGAAACTGCGTGAAGATTTGGGGCGGAGGGAGCTCAACTGCGAGGCATCTTTACAAGCTAACGGCTCCACTGCTACAATTCACAGGCCTCTTCAGGACACCGTAAGTGTGAACCTCCCCCAGGACACAGAGTGAAACTAACTAGCCCTCCACACCGCCTGTGCTCAAGTATTTAATTTTTTTTACATTTTTTTATTTCTGAGAGAGAGACAGAGACAGAGTGTGAGCGGGGGAGGGGCACAGAGGGAGACACAGAATCCGAAGCAGGCTCCAGGCTCTGAGCTGTCAGCACAGAGCCCAACTCGGGGCTTGAACCCATGAACCGTGAGATCACCACCTGAGCCGAAGTCGGACGCTCAACCGGCTGAGCCACCCAGGCGCCCCTGTGCTGAAGTATTTTAAAGGAAAATTATAGGATACGTGACTGAAAGATGTGTTCAGAGGGACAGGCATGACCATTCTGCTAATTTCTCTATTCCAGTCCCTTTCACGTGGCCCAAGCTTTCTGAACCAGAGCACCAGGAGGGTTTGGTTTTGTTTTGTTTTGTTTCCTTCTCCCAGTTTAAACAGAAAACAATCAAATAGCTAGAGGTGAAAATTTTACATAAGCAGCCACCTCTCGAAACATAAAAACTGAGGTCTAAGCAAACAGTGATGAAAACAATGTGCATTATAAGTGCTTTTCTCTGATCAGTGTTCCAGAAAGGATCCACAACGGTACAGGGCTTCTGTGCAAGCAACAGAGCTGAGAGGTGGCCCTGGACGGAGTCCAGGTGGTCAGGACATCATGGGAAGGGAGGTGGCCCCAGCCCAGAGTGCAATTCCAAATAGGTCAGTGGATTTCACTCTGCCTCAATATCAAATGTAGCACCGCATTCAATAAAGTGCAGCCCGCCCCAGGGCAGATCGCAGGCAGTTTACACAAAAGGAAGGGTATGTTTCATTGTGTCTAAGTTATCACTCGATATTTTAAGATACACTTGCTCAAAGAGATTTAACTTGTGCCAGGAAGAACAATGCTGGCTGAGCTTCGCCCAACAGAACTATTTATCAGGGACAGACTCTGAGGAAAGTCTCTCGGTTCAGAACTCAGTTTCCCTGCCCTTGTCTCCCACCTACCCCCCACCACCCCAGGCATGATCCTTTGACTCAGATTCACTGCTGTTTTGTAGCATTCATTCATTCATCAAATATATACTGTGACGATTACAAAGAAGGGTGGTGCACGGGTGCAGCTCTCAAGGAATTTGGTTCTGAATTTGATTTTCAAATCAGAACAAATGAATGTGAAAGGTGGTGAATGACAAACGAATGTCACTGTCCAGAAATGATGTAGGAGCTGAAAACGGAGACTGTGTCAGAAAAACACTAGTTTTTCCTGCTTCTCACACAACCACCGCACTTGGCTTCTGACGGCAGACGTGTGAGTTTTCCACCCCACCCCCCCCCCACAATCCTCCAACATCAGCGGGGTGCCCTACCCTTCACCTCAATTCTGACACTAATGCGAGTTGGGGCAGACCCCACAGGTTAAGGGTTCCGTCCCACAAGACTGTCTGTCCCCACTTCAGACATGAATCACAGATAATGGGTCCCCAGGTTTTCCACGATCTCAATCCAACCTGGTTACAAATCAGAGATTCTCGCATCCCCTCCATGAATTCAATCATTTGCTAGCATGGCTCACAGAACTCAGGGAAACACTTAGCTTATTATTCAATAAAGGATATAATAAAAGATACAGAAGAACAGCCATATGAAGAGATAACACAGGTCTGGGAGAGTCCCGAATACAGGAGCTTCTGTCCCCGTAGAGTTGGGGTGTAGTACCCTTCTGGCATGTGTATGTGTTCCATAGCCTGGAAGCTTCCCGAACTCCACACTATCGGGATTTTTACGGAGGCTCCCTCATGCAGGCATGATTGATTATTAACTCTATTTCCAGCACCTCTCCCTTCTTAGACAATGGAGGGAGGGCCTGAAAGTTCTCTGGTGACCAACCCCCATCCAGGAGCCCATCAAGAGTCAACTCTTTGGAACAAAAGACATTCCATCCCCCAGGGAATTCCAAGAGATTTAGATGCTCAGTATCAAACGCTCTTGTGACTCAGGAAATTATAAAGTCTTAGGAGCTCTGTGCCAGGAACCAGGGTCAAAGACTATTAGAACAAAAGATTTTCCAGGGCCCCTGGGTGGCTCAGTCGGTTAAGTGTCTGACTTCAGCTCAGGTCTTGATCTCACTGTTTGTGGATTTGAGCCCCGCATCAGACTCTGTGCTGACAGCTCAGAGCCTGGAGCCTGCTTTGGATTGTGTGCCCCCCTCTCTCTGCTCCTCCCCCATTCATGCTCTGTCTCTCTCTCTCTCAAAAGTAAATAAACACTTAAAAGAAAAAAAAGATTCTCCTAGTACCTCTATTTACAAGGGTTTTAGGAGCTCTGTGTAGGAACAGGGGTAGAGACCAACATGTATGCTTCTTATTGTTTCACAGAGACACTGGGGATTGAAATGGTCAAAAAAACATGTTCTCAGAGGAGATGATTTCAGCAGGACTTAAGCATTAGACACACCATAACACCTTTAAGAGAGTGGAAATCACACAGCACCTTATCTCGGACCACGATGGAATTAAACAGAGTTTGTTTAGGCAGAGAGGAGAGTGTCCACCTGAATAAAGAGAGGGAACAGGCAAAGACACAGACACAGAAAAGGGCATTTGCTCATATGGACAATAATATGGCCAGAGGTGAAAGTGGGTGCCAGGAAAGAGTGAGAAAAAATTATTGACAAGTCTCTAGTCTGAACACTTGGGAGATGTGGAATATCGGCTAGCATCTATACTTGGTCCTGTATGTAATGGGGGCCATTGGAAACTTTTTAAAAGAGAGTGTACACGATAAATGGGGTATTTTAGGGAATACGTTTTCCTGCGGTAAGAATGAATTGGAAGGGAGAAAGAAAGCTGGGCAATCGTGGGAAAACAATTTCAATTACGCAAGCATGAAGTGAGTGGGTGTAGACCACAGTGAGGCAGGGAGACTGCAAATCAAATTGTTCTATTCGTTTTCTGGAGAATAAAAGAAAAGTACAACGAGCCTAGAAAAATGGCTTTGGCAGGTGCCACATATAATAGATGGTCCCTCACTTATTTCACCCGAGGTTTTTTTGCTTTAACTGACCACTGGGTAATTGCACCTGCACCGGCCTATTTATCATCTTCCCAAGTCCAACCCAGCAGACCTGAACTGAATGAAAGGATTTCAGGACTGGTGCCCTCACTGGACTGCAAGATTTCGTTCCTGTTCATCTCCCATGGCTACTTGGTGTTACCTCTGTCTCCCAGATATCACCAGCACGCCAAGACATCACAACTAACACCTGGGGAACGCCCCACAGAGTTGAATCGCTCTTAAATTCGCTGTGTCATCGAATACCATGCTCTCCTCTGTAGACTTGCCAATGATCTGTGAGGTTGTAAAATCTCTTTTATAAATTTCTTCCTCATAAGTTTATTATGTGACTGGATGCTACCTAGGTACGTATGAACCGAGGGTAGCACGTGCTGTTCTAGACGACGTGCTGGACTCATTACTGCCCGACATGTTACTGCTTGGCTGGCCAGAAACCAATACGACGCTTCCTTATAAAATTTCAACTTCTGGTTTCTAAGCCAACACGTAAGGAGCTTGGAAGTCACAACTCCATCTCAACGAGTAAAAAGCTGAACGACAACAACAACAACAACAGCAACAGCAACTACATCCGGGGCCATTAGACACGTCTAAAAGAGTGGAAATCACACAGTGCCTTCTCGCGACCATGATGGAGCTAAAGCTAGAGGTCGCTGGCAGCTGGAAAATCTTCAAACACTTGGCATGAAACAACACGCTTGTACATAAAGAAGACATGGCAAGAGAAATGTTTAAATATTTTGAAAATGAAAATACAACTTACCAAAACCTGTGGGATTTAGTGAAAGCAGTGCCTGGAGGGAAATTTATGGCATTGAAAGTATGTCTTCGAAAAGAAGAGAGATCTAAAACTGATCATCGGGGCGCCTGGGTGGCTCAGTCGGTTGAGCGTCCGACTTCCGCGCAGGTCACGATCTCGCGGTCTGCGAGTTCGAGCCCCGCATCAGGCTCTGGGCTGATGGCTCAGAGCCTGGAGCCTGCTTCCGATCCTGTGTTTCCCTCTCTCTCTGCCCCTCCCCCGTTCATGCTGTGTCTCTCTCTGTCTCAAAAGTAAATAAAGGTTACAAAAAAAAAAAAATTAAAAAAAAAAATAAATAAATAAAATAAAATAAAACTGATCATCTAGGCTTCCACCTTAGAAAAGCAGAAAAGGAAGAGCAAAGTAAAATCCACGTAAGCAAAAGAAAAGAAATCATAAAAATTAGAGCAGAAATCAATAAAATTGAAGAGAGGAAACTAATCAGAAAGGTAATGAAACCGAAGGTTGGTTCTTTGAAAAGATCCAAAAAAAAAAAAAAAAAAATCAATAATTCTCTAGCCAGGCTAACTAAAAAAAATAAAATAAAAAAATAGAGAAGCCGCAAATTACCAATATTAGAAATGAAAGAGGGAATATAACAGATTACATGGACATTAAAATGATAAGAAAGGGATGTTATGAACAACTCTATGCCCACAAATTTGAAAACCTATATGAAATGGACCAATTTCTTAAAAGACACAATCTGCCAAAACTCACACAAGGAAAAACTGACAATCTGAAAAGGCCCATATCGATTAAAGATATTGAATCAATAATTAAATAACCTTCCAAACAGGAAGAACCAGGCTCAGATAGGTTCACTGGTGAGTTCTACCAAACATTTCGGAGAGAAAATGTACTAATTCTCTACAATCTCTTTCAGAAGATAGAGAAACATAGAAGCCTCTTAACTCATTCTATGACGCCAGCATCGCCTTAATAACAAAACCAGATAAAGACTTTATAAGAAAAGAAAACTAACGACTATATATCTCCCATGAACATAGATGCAAAAGTCCTCAACACAATATTAGCAAATCAAATTGAACAACTTTTCAAAAAAATTATACACCATGACAACGTGGGATTTATCCCAAGTATACAAGTCTGGTTTAACATTTGAAAATCAATTCCATAATGTTGACGGGCTAAAGAAAATAAATCACATGGTTGTATCAAACCATGCAAAAAAAGAATTTGACAAAATTCAATACCCATTCATGGTAAGAACTCCCAGAAAACTGGGAATAGAGGGCAAATTCCTCAACTGAAGAAACAACGTCTATAAAATCTTACAGCAAACATCATACTTACTAGTGAGAAACTAGTTTTCCCACTAAGATCATGAATAAGGCAAGGATGTCCTCTCACACCATTCCCTTTCAATATCATATGCCGGTCCTGGCTAATGCAATAAGAAAAAAAGGTACTAAAAGGTAATAGATGGGGAAAGAAGAAATAAAACTGCCTTTGTTTGCAGATGACATGGCCTGAGTGTACAAGATTTATCTGAACAAAATCACAAAACTCCAACAACAACAAAAAAAAAAAACAAAGAACTAAATAGATGGAGAAATTTTCCATATTCATGGATAGAAAAGCTCAATATTGTAAAGATGTCAGTTTTCCCCAACTTGATCTATAGATTCAATGTAATCCCCACAGATATCCCAATAACTTGTTTTGTAGGTATTGGCAAATTTATTCTAAAATTTCCACGAAGGGTGGAAAACTCAGAATAACCAACACAATACTGATAGAGAACAAGGTCAGAGCAGTGACAATATCCAACATCAAGGATTTCTATACAGCTACAGTAATCAAGACAGTATTGCATTGGCAAACTAGGCAGATCAATAGAACAGAATAAAGAGATCAGAAATAGACCCATATAAATAGAGTCAGTTAATCTTTGACAAAGGAGCACCGGTGATACAATGGAGAATGGATGGCCTCTCAACAAATGGTGCTGGAACAACTGGACAGCCACATGCAAAAAAGAAAACAAAAACAAAAACAAAAACGTAGACACATGCCTTAAACCCTTCACCAAAATTAACTCAGAATTAATCATAGATCTAAATATAAAATGCTGGGGTGCCTGCGTGGGCTCAGTTGGTTAAGTGTCCGACTTTGACTCGGGTCACGATACCATGATTTGTGAGTTCAAGCCCGGCACCAGGCTTTGCACGGACAACATGGAGCCTGCTTCAGATTCTCTCTCCCTCTCTCTCTGCCCCTCCCCTGCTCGCACTCTGTCTCTCTCAAAAATAAATAAACATTTAAAAATAAATAAATACATACAAAACTATAAGACTCTAATGGGATAACAAGACAAAATCTAGATGACCTTGGGCATAAGTGATGACTTTTTAGGTAAGACACCAAAGACACCGACACCAGCACCATGAAACAATAAATTAATAAGCTGGACTTCATTAAAATTAAAAAACAAAAACAAAAAACTTCTTCCCTGTGGAAACCACAGTCGAGAGAATGAGAAGAAAAGCCCAAGACTGAAAGAAAATATTTGCAAAAGACAACCTGATAAACAACTCTTATTCAAAGTATACAAAGAACTCTTAAAACTCAATAATAAGAAAATGAACAATCAGGTTCAAAAATGGGCAAAAACCTGGACACCTCACCAAAGATATACCGATTACAAACAAGCATATGAAAAGATGATCCACGTCGCATGTCCTTACGAAACTGAAAACTAAAACAGTAATGAGATGTGACTACACACCTATTAGAATGGCCCAAATCCAGAATGCTGAGGACACCACCCAATGCTGGTGAGGATGTGGAGGAACGCAAACTCTCATTCACTGCTGGCGGAAATGCAAAATGGTACAGCAACTTTGGAAGATGTTTGACAGTTTCTTACAGAGCTAAACATACTTTTACCATACGATCTAGCACCTACACTCCTTGGTATTTACCCAAATGAGCTGAAAACTTATGTCCACACTTATGCACACACAGATGTTTATGGCATCTTTATTCATCATTGCCAAAACTTGAAAGCAACAGCAACCACGAAGCCTTCAGTGAGTGAAGTGATAAATAAACTATGGTATATCCAAACAATAGAATATTATTCAGCACTAAAAATAAATGAGCTATCGAGCCATGGAGAGACATGAAGGAGCCTTAAATGCACACTACTAAGTGCAAGAAGCCAGGCCGAAAGGTTACCTACTGTATGATTCCAACTCTATGACATCCTGGAAAAAGCGCAACTATGGAGACTGTAAAAAGAGCAGTGTTTTCTGGGGGATAGGGTGGGAGACAAAGATGCATAAAAGAAGCACAGATGATTTTTAGAGCAGTGAAAATACTCTGTATGACACTATTATGGTAAACACAGGTCATTCATTATACATTTGTCAAAACCCACAGAATGTATGATGTCAAGAGTTAACCCTCATGCAAACCATGATGTTTGAGTGATAGTGATGTGTCATGTGGGTTATCAGTTGTAACAAATGTATCACTCTGGTGTGGGATGTTGATGGTAGGGGAGGCTGGGCATGTTGGGGGGAAGGGGCATATGGGAACTCATTATTTTCTGCTCAATTTTTCTATAAACCTAAAACTGCTCTAAGAATTAAAGTCTATTTAAAAGGGAAAAAAGGGACTGTGACAGAGTGAAGTTAGAACCTCCGGTAGGTGTTCCAGCTAACAGCTGAGCCATTAGTACCAAAGCAGCTATATAGAACCAAGTTCAAGACAAGAAAATAGAAGATGTTGAAAACAGAGATTTTGGCATAATAAATCACCACAAATTCAGTGGCTTAAAACTGCCCACATTTATTATCTCGCACAAGGAGAGGGGATTACACAAGAGCATGAACATGAAGAGGCAGGGATCTTAGGGACAACACTGGACTCTAGCCACCAGCAAAGCCATGATGGACAGAATCTGAGAAGAGAGAAAATATGCAGCCATGAGAGATGGCGGGTGATGGCTGGACCTTCATCTCTGAGTCTTCAGTTACCCCTCCAGGTTCAGCTGACCCCAAGGATATTTCCTTCCTTGGGTTTCATGAGATTTTTCCTGACACTGTCACTAAAGCAAGGAGAAGCCCAATACCATTCTTTCTGTTGAACCAGGTGGGTTTCTATTTCTTAGAATCCAAAGATCCATAACTTGAGCTGATTGAAACCTTCCTCTTGTGGGACAAGTTTCCTGGTCTTTTTTGAAGTTAACTAGAAAGTGTTTATTCCTCATATAGGATGTGTTATACGGCAAATAGTTTGGATTTTGGTTCTACAATTTCCAAATGATGCAAACTTGGGCACTTCATGTAAAGTCTAAGCCTCTTTTTGTTTTTTGGGTTTTTTTCCTGTAAAATTAGAATTAAATGTTTGCCTTGCAGTAGATACTTTCTCAGATGACATGAGACTGGTATGTCCTATAAATGTTTACTTTCTTATTTCATTTTTTCTTATTTTTTCCTTCCTTTTTCCCTCTCCATATAATATTTTATTTGTTTTCCAGGGCTGCTATAACAAAGTATCACAGTCTTGGTGGCTTACACAACAGAAATTTATTGTCTCACAGATCTGGAAGCTGGAAAGGCCAAGATCAATGTGTCGGCAGGTTTGCCTCCTTTTGAGGGCTGTGAAGGAGAATCTGTTCCAGACCTCTCTGCTTAGCTCATCTTCAAGTTCATATGGCCATTCAGCTGGCTGTCTTCAAGTTCACATGGCATTCTCTCTGTATGACAAATTTCCCTTTTTAGAAGAACACCAGTCATGTTGGGCCCACCTAATGACCTCTTCTTAGTGTAACCAATTACATTTGCAATGACCTTACTTCCAAATTAAGTCACATTCGAAGGTGCTGAACATTAGAACTTAAACATTTGTATTTTTCAATTTACTGACAATCACGACACAATTCAACCCATAACAAACATATAAAACATATAGAATATGTTGATCATTCTCCTAATTCATCTATTCAATTCTGCAAATATGAGGGTCTTGTCTTCTAAGGTCTGAACACACAGCTCTATAACAACTTCTCAGGGGTGACAGCAACCATTAGCTAACATTTTCGGAGGCTTGTTTTGTGTATACGAGACCGTCTGGAGTTCCCTTTACCTGGTCACTTTTCCAGAGGATCGACAGTGACCTCCAGCATCTCTGAGAGCATTTCTTAGGATTCTTGTAGTTGCACACAGGGGCATGTATTGTATCAGACATTATTCTTCCAAGTTACTGAGCCCCAGAGGAGGAGACCTGGGGGGACCTGGCTGGAAGAACAAGGGGGAAGAAAGCTTCCATGGTCTCCATATCATAAGGCACTGCAGTTGCCCGTTATGTAGTGGCCCCATGATCCTAAATTAGCCCAGATTCTGGTTTGGGTTCAAGTGATGGATCAGGGCTTTCCCGTGATTCTGTACCTGCTCTTCCAGCTCAAAGACCAGAAACACAGCAAAACTCAACGGCCAAAACATAGGGACCCAGAAAACGTGAGAAGGTCCGAAAGGCCACTGAGGAAGAGCAACACTAGAGAAGATCACTGTCTCTGAAGACCAAACAAACTACAGGAGATACTCCCAGGAAAGGTAAGGATCACGGCTTCTGTCTATGGCACCTCTTCTTTGGTTGTGTAATGTAGGAATTTAGCCTTTAGTTTTGATGACTTGGTCCAGTGTGAGATTGCACTGTGATTTCCATCCTCCAACATAATGCCGTTTCCTTATCTCAGCTGGAGCATCAAACAGCGTATTAATATAATGCATTACACAAGATTTCACCTACAGTGTGCAATAAAAGCTATTGTCTAACATTTCAGCCTGAGCTCAAGCAAAGTTAATCTAATTTAATATGTCATTAACAAAAGTTGGTCTATGTACCAATAGTTATTTGGGGATGAAGACTGGGGGCGGGGGGGGGGTGGTTAGTTTGAAGGATAATTTAAAGGTCACTTTGATTTAAGATGAGTTCAAGTTTAGCAATGCAATCTCGCTGCGTTTACTATACATCTCTGTGATGAATGTAAGGCAGGAAAACCAACCTTTATATTTTCTATCCATTATTAATGAGTGGCTTTTAGCAGGGCTGGGGAGCGTAGAGAATTGTGATTACAGGAGACCCGCTCACTTGAGTGGTGTCAAGTCTCGTAGAGGCCACTTTAAATGGGCCCAGTGTCCGTATTCTCGCTTCTGCGTTATGGGGTTTTACGATTTTTTTTTTTTTTTAATTCATGATAGTGTGAAACTTGATTAGAAAGAAGACAGAAGAGACGAATGGTAAGATTATGGTTTAAATTATTAAAGCCAATTACGGAGCATGAATGCCACCACTCACAGTAGCGTGGGGTTTCCAAGGAAGTGTTGGGGGTGGGGGGCTGTGAGCACCACCCCCACGCCCTTCTTTGACTTCTCTGAGCAGGATCTCCCCCAGTGGGCTGTTCCCACAAACCAAGTCCGCCCCATTGGGGCAGCCATGGCGGAAAACTCCAAGAAGGAGCCTCAGTCTTACTGGGCATCCAGAATGCAGTCTTGCCTCCCACGAGATGAAGCCCAAGATCTGGGGGCTGCTAATTCCCAATCCTATTTTCCCCTCCTTCCCGGTCACTTGAGAGTGGCCTCCAAGAGACTGAGGAGATCTGCAATTCCATCCAAGCTTAGAGGGGGAAGTGCCATGTTGCATGGAAAGTGGGGAAGGTGGGAGGTCACCCATATTGTGTGTCTTTCATTCTTACCATGACACCCCACTTCCTGAATCCAGCTTACCTGGAGACTACGTCAAGCCTCCTGACCAAAGGAGTCCTAGTCCTAAACCTCCGTCCGCTGACGGAGGGCCTCACCTGGAAAGCACAGGCTGCCCGGAGCTGCAACTCCGCCTGACTGTGAGCCTTGCCCTCTACACCGACTTTGCTACTTGTCCGGCACTGCCTGCCAGAACGAGCCCTGTTGCTCCCCTTGACCCACATCCCAGGGAACAGACGCGTCTTCTCCATTCCTGATCTCTCCTTCACGCTGGACATCACACAATCTACACAGTCCAATCCTCAATAAAAGAATTCAAACGGAACATAGTTTATTTCATCCAGGATATATTGTTTTCAGGACTTCGGTCAGTGTTTGTCAACCCCGACTATGTACCTGAACTTTTTTTGAAGGCTGATGCCTATGCCTCACCTCCTGCAGATTAGGATGTAATCAGTCTTGGTGGGACTGGAGCATTGGCATTTTTGCTGTGAAGGGCAGCCCTGGGTAAGAACAAGCGAATAGCAAATTAACTAGCTCAACTCTTTCTAATCCTCAGGTCGACCGCGTGAGCCCTGTGTTAGGAGGGCCCTTTTCAGCACCCTTCCAATTTGTGCTCACTGGATCTCTTGCTCCTGAATAATAAACTTTATGTGAAGGTTGCATGCCTCCCGTTCCCCACACCTGGTCTCCAAAGTGAAGTAACATGATTGTGGGGGAGAAAATATATGAAGAATGAAGAAAGGACAGTGCTCCCTATTGGAAGCTCTAACCAGATTGCTGGAGCGGGCAGAATGGCCAAACCAGTATTTCGGGCCTAGCCTTATGCCAGAAAAACTGCAGTAGAAATTCATGAAGCTTGAAAGGGGTCTTGTGAGGCCCTTTGTCCACGGTCATTCTGCACGGATGAAGATAAACCTAACTTTGCTGACTTCCAGGGGAACGCCCCACAGGAAATTCCACCTAAGTGGGGCGCCTGGGGCGGCTCAGTTGGTTAAGTGTCCGACTTTGGCTCAGGTCATGATCTCGTGGTTCGTGGGTTCGAGGCCCGCGTCGGGCTCTATGCTGACAGCATGGAGCCTGGAGCCTGCTGCGAATTCTGCATCTCCTTCTCTCTCTGCCCCTACCCCCTCACACTTTCTCTCTCTGCCTCTCTCTGTCTCTCTCTCTCAAAAATAAACAAACATTTAAAAAAAAAAGAAAGAAATTCCACCTAAGTGCCTCCAGCGTATAAATAACATTGCTGCTACCTAGAAATTCCTCACCTGAGCCCCACACCACAGGCTGTGGTGCTGGTTCCCTACTGAGAGAGAAAGAGAGGAGCCCTTCCCAGCAAACGGCAATATGCCTGCAGTTAGACAAAACTGTATTTTACTTCGGTCTCCTCATATTAATAAAATATTGCCATATTGAAAAGTTTGTCTCACTACAATGTACCATTTCAAGGCTTTATGTTAGAAAATGGCATGAGCTACTACAACATCCGATATTATAAAGAACACCTAGAAACAGCCCAAAAAAAACCCTAAACAAAGAACAAAGAAATTACAGTCGAGCCCAAAGACTTTAGACTTCTAACACGTTGACCTATTATTTTCCATTAGTGATATAGATACAGATATATCTCCCTCCCATGTATGTGTGTATGTATGTATGTATATATATATGGGGAAGGGAGGGAGAGAGATCGAGTTGGCCTTTATCAACATTCAAAGAAACCCCCAATGTTGACTTCCTCATTTTGATATTGGACTAAAGTTATGTGGGAGGCTGCCATTAGGGGAAACTGAGTGGAGGCGCATGGGGCCTCCCTGCATATTTTTCACCAAATTTCTGTGCATCCAGAATTATTCGAAAACTAAACGTTTAAGACACGCACGAGTAAGGAAAGATACTCTACCCACAAAAGAAATGAAGGTAGACCTTGGAAGGGAAGAAGCTCGCGAACTAGGGAAGAGCTCTGTGAATCATCGCCAGCAGTAGAGAGGAGGCGGAGGAATTGCACAAGTGGTCGTCGTTGCAACTGCAAGTGTAGTGATAGTAACCATTGTAGTAGTCGTAAGAGCAATAGTAGTAAGAATCGTAGGCAGCAGTCGCAGTTGATAGGAAATATTTGCATCCCCCACCATTGGGGCGTAGCGAAGAAGGAACCGTGTGAAGGTGGAGGGGAGATATTTCACCCAAATCTAAACCCATGTTGAATCGGTCCCTTGTGATATTTACTAAGAGGACGTAAGAAGCTTCCCAAAATAACTCACTCCCAAAATACATATGTCTTATTCAACTTCCCAGGAATGCAGTCTTCAGTGTGAAAGCACGTGAAGGGCTCAAAGCAGGTGAAATAGTACATTGTTCATTAAATCCATCGAACGTGTTTGTCGTAGGATACCGAATTCGTGTATTTAATTTACGAATCAATTCCTCAACCTTCTATTAATTGCCCCACGCTTGTGGGTTCTCCCCGTATTTGGAAAGCCCCAGACTCTCCGGGACTTAGCTTTCTCCTTACAAGCCAGCTTGAAAAATAAGTACTCTGGCAGATTCAAGACAGAACATAATTCAAGGTTCGTTATTTTATGAAGCTTTTCCCACTGTCAACCCAAGTGAGAGCATCGGTGATGGAGCTGGAGATGGAATATTACAAAGACTCTGGAAATGCTTAGGATATAAGGCACCTACTACGTGCCTGATGCCATTCTGGTCACGCAGGACCCAGCAGTGAACAAGGCGGTCACGATCCAGCCCATTCTCAAGAAAGAATGACAATGTGCACAAAACTCAACAAACAAGATGATTTCAGATAACAACTCTGACTTGACCTTAACCAACTCTGACTTGAATAAAAACCAGGAGATGTGATAGAGAACAACACTTTGCAAGGGCTCTGGGTCAGGGAAGGTCTCCCTAGAGAGTGACATGTGAGTGCAAACCCAAGAAACAAACAGGAGCAAGCCAAGAGAAAGAAGACCCCACAACAAGGAAAATACAAACCCTAATGTGAACATCAATTTGGTCTTTGCGACAAACAGAAGTGGCCGTGAGGACAACAGCAGATGAAATCAAAGAGGAAGGTCAGAGCCAGACGGAATTAATATATTTGGATGGACTAGGCATGCGGATCCATCCATGAAGAGGGGCTGCAGGGAGAGTGCTTTCTAGATTTCTGTCTTGTGGCACTAGATGGAGGGGCTACTGCAAACTGGGATTGGAGAAGAGGGCCCTGGGTCTAGTGCAGGACTTTTCAAGTACAAGACATGGCCGAGAACCCCTTCTGATCTCGGGTCTCTGACTTGCGAGCCAGGGTAGCCCAGAGTCCCAGTGCCCAGATCCCACCCTGCAGCCACTCCCCTGCAGGGCCTGGCCAGCTCCCCAGGGGCACCACCTCAAGGCAGACGCAGGCTTCTTGGCCTTGGGATCCACAGACCAGGCTCTTCTCCCTCCACCCTAAGCCTGGGCCAATCACCACTGCCCCATATGTGTCCTCATTTCTTATACTGTTGTCTCTTCTCATTCCTATTGCTGCTATAACAAATTGCCACAAGCACAGTGGCTCAAGACAACAAAATTCATTTTCTTGTGGTTCTGTCCAAGATGCACCACTCTGGGCTAAAACCAAGGGGATGGCAAGGCTGCCTTCCTTCTGGTTTTGCCTCTTCCAGCTTCCACAGGCTGCCCAGCTTCCCACTAGGTGCTGGCTCTCGCTCAGTGAGATCTCACTGAGCTTCCCACTAGCTCAGTGGCTCTCGCCCACTGCATGCCATAGCGGCCTGGGGATCTGGGCAGGGCCCCCCAACAGAAGCCACGTCCGGGGAAGAGATGAAAGTCGCTGCTTAAGAAGAAGAGTAACCTGGGGCACCCAGGTGGCTCCGTCCGCTGAGCGTCTGACTCTTGGTTGTGGCTCAGGTCACGATCCCAGGGTCATGGGATTGAGCCCCGCACCAGGCTCCACACTGAGTGTGGAACCTGCTTGGGATTCTCTCTCTCGCTCCCTCTGACTCTCTGACTCTGACTCTGGCTCTGGCTCTCAGCAGAACTGAGGCCTGGTGGTGAGCATGACCGCCCCCCCCCCCCCGGGAATTCTCAGATAGATCATTACTGCTGTCTCTACTCGGGGGTCATTTTCTCTTTAACATAGGCTGCGCCTCCTTTTCCACTTTGCAAGCTCTGTACACCCACCGTCCTGCAGGGGTGAGCGCCACGAGGGAAAGGTAACACGTTAGGCCCAGGGCCTCCCGCCCAAACCTGCCTCCACTTCCAGGAAGCATGCTGATTCTACTGCAACCCCCCCTCCCCCCCCCACACACACACCTCCGTGGACACACTTTCTCATCTATATTCTTCTCAATCATCCTTCCCACAGCGACCCACCAGATATGGTCCAAAAAGAGAACCCGCCTCTCACGCAGGCTAGGATGAGTGACATTTTCAATCATAACACATTTCAGTCATTAAGGAAAGTAACTAGAGAGTCTCCAGGGAGGGTGAGTGAGTGAGAGGAAAGCATATTCTTGCAACTCAGCTTACCTATGTTTTTGAAAAGAAGGTTGTCAGAAAATGGGACTTCTTTTGAGTCACTACAACGTTAACATCTGTGCGTCTGTAAAGGGAGAGAGACTCCTAATCATCTCTCACGTCTGCAAAATGCCTTTGAGTTGGAAGAATGTATTCGTGGCCTGAGCCCCCACCCGTAGAGACAGCACCAAGGCTTAACCCTAAAAGGTCCTACTTGCAGCAGCCGAGTCAGAGGGCTCTGGGTGCCGGAAGCCTGGTAGGACGGCAGCGCTCTGTCGCAGGAGAACTTTCACACACGTGTCATTGAGCCTTCCGGCAAGATGGGCAAGAGTCACCTGGAAGGATAGAGACAGAGACTTTATCAGGCTCATACCGTACGTCATATGACCTGTTCCTCGCTGCTTTCTGTAGGTGGTGAATCTAGCCTGAGACTTGCTTTCACTACAAATTAGTAGGAAAGTTTGGGGGGCGTAACTAACCCTCAATCACCTCTAACTCTTGGCCAGATACCATCGTCCAGTGAAGAACACTTCAGAGCTATGTGTGACGCAGCAAACTCAGGGTCATCCTCAGCAGCAGAATTTAGTGAACGCCCACCGTGGGCCAAGTCAGGGGATGGGACGGATCGCGGGACCCTCTCCTTCCAGAGTGGGCTCCCTCTCCTGTAGTTCCGTGCTTACATGGTCTTGTGGAGCTGTGCAGGTTCCAAGAGGAACCAGCGAGAAGGCCCACTGTGGGCCCAGGAATGCCCTGTCCATGGATGATCCCCATGGTCAACCCCTGGTCTCCAGGCCCGAGGCTATCTCACTTGGATGGAAGTCCTAGAGAAGAACCATCAAAGGCAGTGCACCTCTTGGGCTCCCGCAGGCCTTGGGACCCCAGCAATCACAGTTACAGGCCTTCAAGATGTGCAAGGTAAGAACACGCACAGGCCTGCAGGAGGAAAAGGCCATAATCCGGTAAGAGGGGAGTACACCAGGGCTTAACCGGGGAGAGGACCTGTAAGCATCCACAGACACAGGGAGCAGTGCCCATAAGATTCCAAGAGAATGGACAGAAGCTCACGTGGGGAGTGCACACAAGGTGGCAAAAAGAGAGCATAGGCGCACGTGGAAACTGCACACAGTTCACATGGAGAAGCACACACTGATGTGGGGAGGGGCGCCCAGGCTCACGTGGAGAGACCCACAGTGGCCACATGGGGAGACGCACAGGGGCTCACGTGGGGAGACGCACATAATTCTTGGGGACCTAAAAATCCCTCTCAAACAACTCTCCCATTTAATAGAAGAAGAGTGACCCTGGAGGGTCCCGGGCTTATCCCCACCCAGCCAGTGCAAGTCACACGTGGGGTCACAGACCAGGATCGTTGGCCAAGACGTGATTTTTACTGCCTTCTTTAATTTCAAAAGAAACGAAGACAAAATTTCGCGCGAGACCTTTCCGACCTCGGGTACAAGCAGGACGGGGAACACTGAAGTCAAGATTTGAAACTTCAGGGGCATTTTCTCCAAAGGCTGCCTGGGAGCTGACAAAGAGGAGGAGATCTACTCACTACAGGTTGGGATTTGAAAAGAATAACGAGTTCGGGAGCCGAGCACGTGCCTCCGCGGGCCCCGGTGTTCCTCGCTAAGCACCTGCCACGCTTCTCCCTCGGGACGCTCAGAAGGGCTCACATCTCTCCGTGCTAGGGAGCCTGTCCCTGGCCCCGTCCACAGGAGGGCCCCCCTCACTCTCAGCTACTCCTCCTTTCCTTTTCCTCCTGGCGTCTATGCTGAGGGTGATTCTATCGTTCATGTTTTGCTTTTTTACCATCTCTCTCCCTTCTAGAATGTCAGCAGAGTGAGGCTAGGACCTCACACTCTCCTGTGTTCAAGGCTCTGATCTCAGGAGCTAGAATAGAACCTGGTACAGGGTGGATCCTCAGTCAACACCTGCTGGGATAAAATAACGATAAACAAACCATACACCTAAATGCACACGCTGTTCCATTTCCAGAGGCTGTATTAGAGAATAGATGATCTTACATTTTAAGAAAATTCTCTGGTTGGTTCCCGGAAAAACAGTGTTTTTGTGTCCCTAGAACTCACTGTCGTTCCTGCAGTAATGACTGAATGAGTACGGAGAGATTAAGGAAGAGGAAACAGGCATTCATTTCTCTTTGTGACTTTGACACAGGTGAGGCATTTCTCTGAGAGTTCGTCTCCCCGAAGTCCTTCTGCCCCCAGGGAGGACCAGGAGAGCCACACTCTACAACTGCCCGTCCCTGAGGACCAGGGCTCCGCAGGACGGTCGCATGCTGTTGAGTGTACAACTGCAATTTTTCAGACAGCTCCCGAGACGCCTGCCTGGGGCAGATTTGCAAGTGATCCAAAGGTGACGGAAAATGAGCTACACCAGAGTCTTTCATTTTCTCGACGATCTGTCACAAGGACAAATGCCACCCGTTCCGGTGGTCTTTGAGATCACTCCATGCTTGGATGGTGTGTCAACACCAGGTCAATCCGGGATGGATCAACAACCCCGGTAATTCCAAGGAGCCCGCTTTTACTGTAAGCCACGGTAACATTCCACCGCGAGGCCTCCGTGAACGTGCCCTGGGCTGCAGGGTTTCACCCAGAGGCGCCCACAGGGGCGACAAAAAGCCCCGAGTGAGAAGCCACGGCCCGCTCACCGTCACGGAGCAGCCCTGACCAGCTCTCCGTTCAGGTGAGCCTGAGTGAAAGGTACGCAGTCAGTTACCTGGGCAGGTCTCGTTACCCACGATGTAAAATCCATGTTTAACACAGGCCATTTTACCAAACTGGCCGCCACAGTCACCTGGAGACCGCTGCCCTTGAACGGCCAGTAAGCGGTAGGATCGTTTCTAGGAGTTTTAAGTCATGCTAAAGGAGAGCAAGCAAATATCCAAATATCCAACATTTACAGAAGCAGAATCCCAGCCACATCCTCATCAGACATAGCTGTTGAGATAGGACGCTGTAAATTGTAGCAACTTCACACGGTCGTCAGCCTTCGTATCTGAGCCTGGTGTCTCCTTCCACCCCTCCCCCCAACACGCACCCACACGCACACCATCCACACGCACGCACACACCATTCACACTCTTACAAAGCCTCTGCTAACAACAGCCTCTTTAATAATGCAGCATGGAGCAGAGGGCAAGAAATTATCTTGTTCTGCCCAAACCCAAGTGGCAGGAGAAAATATTTCCCAGCCCTCACGTCCTTCAGATGTTAAAACTGGATTTGCAATCAGTTTGGTGCTGCACAGAGTGCCCAATGGAACAGCATCGTAGCAAGACCGATGGTTCTGCTTTGCAAAACCTTAATAGCACACTTACTGAAGACAATCTGAATGCAGAACAAAAGGTACCTTAGAAATAACCGTCGGGGGGCGCCTGGGTGGCGCAGTCGGTTAAGCATCTGACTTCAGCCAGGTCACGATCTCGCGGTCCGTGAGTTCGAGCCCCGCGTCGGGCTCTGGGCTGATGGCTCAGAGCCTGGAGCCTGTTTCTGATTCTGTGTCTCCCTCTCTCTCTGCCCCTCCCCCGTTCATGCTCTGTCTCTCTCTGTCCCAAAAATAAATAAACGTTGAAAAAAAAAATTTAAAAAAAAAAAAAAAAGGAAATAACCATCGGGCTAACAAAACTACAGCGCTGAGTGGGTAGGCCCAAATTTAATGAAATGATGTAAAACGTGTGCTTAGCGTGTCTGGAAGGTTTGGAATGTACTCAGTTCTCTGTGGGATAGTTTGGGTTTGCATCACCAATTAACACAAGTTCCCAGCGATGGTGTGTGTGTGTGTGCGTGTGTGTGTGTGTGTGTGTGTGTGTGTGAAGTGTCTACAATAGCAAATGCCCACACCAAAATACACAACGTCCAGAAACTTCATTTCTTTGAAAATGAATCCCATTAAGTTTTTTCCTAAATTTTTTTTATTACGTGTCTTTATCTTTGAGAGGCAGAGAGACAGAGAGAGAGAGAGAGAATGAGTGGGGGAGGCACAGAGAGAGAGAGGGCGACACAGCAGCCAAAACAGGCTCCAGGCTCTGAGCTGTCAGGACTGAGCCCAACGCGGCTCGAACTCACGAACTGTGAGATCGTGACCTGAGCCGAAGTCGGACGCTTAACCGACTGTGCCACCCAGGCGCCCCTCCATTAAGTTTTTTTAAATGTAATTTATTGTCAAATTGGCTAACATACAGTGCGTAAAGTGTGCTCTTGGCTTTTGGGGTAGATTCCCGTGGTTCATCACTTTCATACAACGCCCAGTGCTCATCCCAACGAGTGCCCCCCTCAATGCCCATCAACCACTTTCCCCTCTCCCCCACCCCCACCATCCACCCTCAGTTTGTTCTCTGTGTTTAAGAGTCTCTTATGATTTGCCTCCCTCCCTTTCTGTTTGTAACTATTTTTTCCCCTTCCCTTCCCCCATGATCTTCTGTTAAGTTTCTCAAGTTCCACACATGAGTGAAAACATATGATATCTGTCCTTCTCTGACTAACTTATTTCACTTAGCACAATACCCTCCAGTTCCATCCACGTTGCTCCAAATGGCACGATTTCATTCTTTCTCATTGCCAAGTGGTATTCCATTGTATATATAAACCGCATCTTCTTTATCCATTCCTCAGTTGACGGACATTTAGGCTCTCAACAACAGCCAGATTATGGGATCCCATTAAGTGTTAACCTCCAGCATGTAAGATTTGGAGGTAAGCACCAGAATTAAGAGGCTGCTTGAGGAACCAGGATGGCCATGATTCTAGTGATTTCTTTCTTTCAATCACTGCCAGCCTCGGCATGCAAAGTTATCTAATGGGGAGTCCACAGAGAATAATCCAGAAGCTAAAAGACTACAGGGACCCTCATCACACAAGCATGAAGACATAAAAACAAACTTGGCAAATGCAAAAAGAGAAATTAAATGACCTTTAAAAGGGTTATGGAGCCAGCTAGGAATACTAAAGGATATTCACACAAGCCTCTTGCTCACGGAATGTGAATTCCGAACTGCAGTTTCTCCAGATCCTTTAAGACACACAGGTTCCTGACATGCAAGCAGGAGGGTTGAATGAAAAATCACTATGCAGTTCTCATGTGAGGTGGAAAAAAACTTCAGGGCGTAAAACAGTTAACAAACAAAGAGAAATGACAGCTTAAATTTGAATTTGGAGAGCACCTTGCAAATTGTTTGCACAGATGTGACATTATTTACATGATAATTTCATGCTTCTCAGCACACAGAGGAAAATAAAACTTGTTAGATGACATAATGGGACCATTAATTCTATTAATGGATCAAGGGTTGTTTCTAGAACCTTTCCATTGCTTCATCATCTTGATATAATTGGCAATATTGTTACATCTGCATTTCAACACCTACTGCAAAAGGCAAGTCAGAAAGAAAATAAGTTTGCTACCTTGCCTAGAAAAATAATGTTTCCTAGTGTCAAAAATAGTCGAGGCACTACAGATGACTCTTAAATGATACGGGTTTGAACTGCCCAGATCCACTTGTAAGTGGATTTTTTCCAATAGCTACAGAACAGGACTCTAAATGTATTTTTTCTTCCTTATGATTTGCTTCATAACATTTTCTTTTCTCCAGCTGACTCAGTCTATAATACAGAAAGCATACAAAACATATGTTCATCGACTATTAACGTTATCGGTGAAGCTTCCGGTCAACAGTAGGCTATTAGCAGTTAAGTTTGGGGGGGGGGCGGTCAAAAGTTACGTGGGGATTTTCAACTGCAGCGGGTAGGGGAGTGTTTTTGGCACTCCTGACCCCCGCATCGTTCAAGGTCAGCTGTATCTGGAATGACCTCTCACCAAAGCATTAAGAACCGTTTTAGGGCTGAATAGTTTTCCAGCCATTGAAAGAACAGAATAAAGAGCTTTGTCTACAATACTTATTTCAGAAAGCCTCAAAGAAATAAGCATAGATCAGCCACAAAACCACGAAGCTTCTTCAACGTGATGTTGCTACTGTTTCCTCCAACGACGCTGAATCAGCTCCATTTCAGTGGCAACGCTCTGGAAGCAAGAAATGATAGATTACAGCTGCGGTGAGCTTCACTTCGAAAGCACAGGAGGAATTCTCTTCCGTCGGCACTCACATTTCATCACGTACTTGCAATTTCTGTAGAGTACTCTCCAAACTGGGAAAGATGAGGAGGCCACGGGATAGATTCAGATTCAAGAGATTCGAGACTCACCCTTCACCCTGAAAAACATTCCACCCTGTCCCTCTGTAAATGGAATTACGGCCCCGGCAACACACGCCGGGGCGCAAAGTGCCCGGGTGAACCGAAATTAAATGCTCATGAAAAAGGGCTCCCTGCACATCAGCGTCCATCTGATCTGGCCTCTTTGCCTCTGCCATCTGTCTTGATTTTCATTTAGAGCCACGCCTTTCGCTCCGGGTACACTCCCTCACGGTCGCGGGTGGGTGTATGTGTCCTTGTCACCCATGGAGCGACACGGGGGAAAGAAATTACTTACTGATTTTCCTTTCTGTGGAATGGTGTCTTTGGAATGGCTTCTTGAACCAGGCCAGCAACGCGTGCGGCTCCAGCGGTGGGACCTGAGACAGGATGCCGTGCTGGGACCGTCCCGCTCAGCCCTCAGCCCTTCTCCGCAACTGTTCCTCCTGAGACCGCCAGCTCCCGGCCTCGTTGAGAAGACAAAGTGTGCCCTTAGACGTCGCAAGGATGAACAAAAAAGGGCGTCTTCCCATCTGAGCAGCTGAAACAGCACGACGAGAGCTTTGTTCTACTTCTCTATTCTGATGGAGGTTTGGGATGACTCGTCCGGAAAGGGGGCTGCCGCTTGGACATGCAGGGGGGGCAGAGACGGGCAAAAGGGTATGGAAGGATCTGGAGCAGGAGCACGGAGAGGGCGGGACCTGCGTGCCACAGCAGGATACAGATCCGGGTAGGTGGTGGAACCAACAGACCGAAGAGTCCTTCACAGCAGGGACCATGTGACCCAGGCAGGGGCCCAGGTAAACATGACCACCTGCTGTTGTAAACAAGCTCTTATCGGATTGCAGGATCTCACCTGAGACCAACGTGACCCAGGCAGGGGCCCAGGTAAACGTGTGTCTGTAGGGGAAGCTGAGCCCCACGGCAGCTCATACCCAACTGGCCCCACGGGCGCCCTCTGTCTTTGCTGCCCTTGGCCCAAGTGATCCCACTGGTGCTGGCAACCCAGCCTCAACCTTCTCATTGTTCTGACAAACCCTCTTCTCGCTGCCAAGACTCTCCTTGAACCCCAGCTTCCTGCCATCAGCTCAAAACACACTGGAGGTTCAGGAGAGTCAGTTGGTGATACTGACTCTTTGAAAGGACTGTAGTAAAATCCAGTTTTAACCTCTTTCTCACGACTTTAATTTTGTTGAAATGGTCTGCTCTACATAAGAGCTCTAGTAATCTCTGAACAAAACGGTTATTTTTTAAATTTATTTTTTAAAATATGAAATTTATTATCGAGTTGGTTTCCATACAACACCCAGTGCTCATCCCAACAGGTGCCCTCCTCAATGCCCATCGCCCACTTTCCCCTCCCTCCCACCCCCCATCAACCCTCAGTTTGTTCTCAGTTTTTAAGAGTCTCTTATGGTTTGCCTCCCTCCCTAACTTTTTTTTCCCCTTCCCCTCCCCCATGGTCTTCTGTTAAGTTTCTCAGGTAGCACCACTAGGAATTTACCCAAGGGATACAGGAGTGCTGAAGCATAGGGGCACTTGTACCCCAATGTTTATAGCAGCACTCTCAACAGTAGCCAAATGATGGAAAGAGCCGAAATGTCCATCCACTGATGAATGGGAAAGAAATTGTGGTTGATATACACAATGGAATACTACTTGGCAATGAGAAAGAATGAAATCTGGCCTTTTGTAGCCACATGGATGGAACTGGAGAGGGTGATGCTAAGTGAACTATGTCATCCAGAGAAGGACAGATACCATATGTTTTCACTCTTATGTGGATCCTGAGAAACTTAACAAAACGGTTTTTAAAAGTAATCTGACTATCCTATGTTTCTATATTAAGCTCTTGATGCAGCTTATTGGAAAAGTAAAAGAGCATCAATGCAGATCAGGTTCTGCTCGGGTGTAGTTAAAGAGGAGAAATAACCAAGGGGATACCAGAAGGTGAAAATGAGCCATGAGCTGTTGTAAAAACATAACAAAATAAACAGGTAAATTCAGAAAACTTGTAATTGGGAAATTTCTAAGGACTTCACATTTGTCAGGAAAGGTGTCCTACAGATTTACTTTTCCTTCTGGGTTTTGCTACTTGAAAAACCCAAACTTGATGCAGATAAGCAGATGTGTCCCAAGCATCCACGTCAACACCGGCCTTGGCCAGCCTGAGGCCACCGGCAATTTGAAATGCAGGTCTGCTATGAGCGCTCATTGGGCTTTTACTGTGCAATATTCATGGTGAATTACAAGAGGCATTTTAATCACAATCTCTATAAAGCACATGGCTAATAAGAAAAATAGCCACCAAATTGCAGCTTAGACTTCTATTTATTTTACAAAGACACTCTAGAGTAATTACACATTTGGCAGATTAATGTTAAATTCAAATTTAAAAAGTAAGATTAGCTTTTATAATATAATGAACGGCCAATTTCTTATATCCTGCCCTTGGGTGCATCCCAATACTGCCTCCTGGTGGTACTGCAGCTTAATTGCAGGAACAGGTTTTTGAAAAACAGTTGTTTGAAAGATGAAATCTCAGGTGATTACAAACACCATGACATTAAGCAATGTAGCCCTGAGGTCTGTGGTGGGAGAGCTGTGAACAAACATCCATCTCTATCCTTTGAGAGAGACTACTGTGACCTCTGTTGTTCTAAGAAATAAACTAAGAAATGAACTAAGAAATAAAATCACCACCTAGAAAATTTGACTTTATTTTTTTAATGTTTATTTATTTTGAGAGACAGAGAGAGTGTGAGAGGGCTAGGGACAGAGGGGGGAACAGAGGATCCGAGGAGGGCTCTGTGATGACAGCTGAGAACCCGATGCAGGGCTCGACCTCATAAACCATGAGAGCATGACATGAGCTGAAGTTGGATGCTTAACTGACTGAACCACTCAGGCGCCCTGAAAATTTGGCTTTATTAATATCCAAATTCAGAGCAGTCAAACCAAGTTATTAAGTGGCATTGGAAAAAGAAAGACGTGGTACATTCAGGTTCTGTTACTTCAACCTGCACATCTCAGACAGCTTGGCATTCGGTGTGAACTGGAAAAAAACACCCAGCTGAGTCCTCCAAACTTGGTTTAAGAAACCGATTGGCCCATTTCCCTCCAGTGGCTCCTGGGTTGTGACAATTTGGGTCATGCAAAACCTCCATAACGCTTCATACCAAACGTCCGACCCATTTCCATCTTGTGTACTTCAAGATCCGGTGCAAACCCCACCTTCATAGTATCCTCCTTTCTGCCTCAAGACTGAAGTGAATTCTCCTTCTATCTTTTAGATAGCCCTGTCTACAGTAGTCCCCTCTACCGCTCTATGCTTATATAATGTTACACCATTTATTTCCTTCACTCACCTATCACGTGCTGTGGTTACCTTACCAGGCTATGTTTTTGTTTGTTTCCTGTGGGTCTTTCCCCGTAGAATGGATGCCTCCTGAGGGCAGGGACCTAGCCTGTTCTGCTCACTACTGCATACCTCGCTCCTTGCACAGTGTTTAGCACGTGGTAGATGCTGAATATGTATTTGCCGAAAGAATACACATTTAGTGTCGCTGAAGGTGTTACAGTCAGTCCTATGCTTGCTGCCGAGAGTGTACAAATTATTTAGCGGACAATTTAGCGATATGAATCAAACTTCATTACGCGAATATAGTAGTGAAGTGTAAAAAATAACCCAAGCGTTTGTCAAGAAAATGGACATAAGTGATGTGCGTCAAATAGTAATATGCTATGCAGCCATCAGAGATGATCAGGGGCACTCGCACAAGGGCCATCCTTAGGGGCACCTGGGTGGCTCGGTCAGTTAAGCATCCGATTTTGGCTCAGGTCATGATCTCACAGTTCATCGGTTCAGGCCCCATGTCAGGCTCTGCGCTGACAGTGCAGAGCCTGCTTGAGATTCTCTCTCTCTCTCTCTCTCTCTCTCTTTCTCTCTGCCCCTCCCCCACTTGTTCTCTCTCTCTCTCTCTCTCTCTCTCTCTCTCTCTCTCTCAAAAATAAGTAAACTTAAAAAAAAGGATGATCATCATCTCTATTTACTGACATGAAAAAATGTCCTTGACATATATTTAAACTCAAACAGAGACAAAAACAAAAACATGCGTAACGGTTAATTTTACGTGTCAACTTAAGTGGGCCATGGAGTGCCCAAATATTTGGTCAAACCTTATTTTGCATGTTTGAGTCTGTGAAAGTGGGTTTTGTTTTGTGTTATTTCAGATGAGAAAAACATTTAAATCAAGAGATCCAGTAAAGCTGATTTGCCATCCTTAATGTGGGTGGGCCCTATTTAATCAGTTGAAGACCTAAATAGCACAAAAAGGCTGAAAGTCCTCTGGTAAGAGGAAATTCTTCCCACCCGCCTGCCTTCAGACTGAGACGCTGATGTTTTTCTTGCCTTCAGACTCAAACTGAAACATGAGCTCTTCCTGCTTTTTAGCCTGCCAGCCTTCAGCCTGGAGCTGTATCAGCGGCCGTGGTGATCCTCAGGTCTTCAGACTCACTCTGGAACTAAACCGTCAGCTCTCCGGGGTCTCCAGCTTGCCGACTCATCCTGCAGGTCTCGAGACTTGCCAAATTCCATAGCTGCATGAGACAATTCCTTATAATAGATCTGTATCTGTGTATCTATCTATATTGATGTATCTGTAGCTCTCTCTCCATACGTAGACAGAGATATAGATACAGCCTATTGGTTAGAGAACCCTGACCAACATAGCACGTATAACAGAATCTCATTTTGTTAAAATATCACGACAAGGTAGGTTTAGTTGTGGTGGCCTGATCGCAGTATGTCCGATCCGCTCAGGCCTCCCTGTATCCGTTGCTCTTCCACGGTCCCTTTCACAGTGACACTAGGTGCCCATTTAACTTGGTTTTGACCAGTGCGACAGCAGTAAATGTGACGTAAGCAAGGACCTGGAAAGTGTTCGCATGCAGTTTGCCTTTGAAACCTGAGGATGCCGTGTGAGCCAGCCCAGGCTAGGCTGCCGGGGTAAGAAGAAGTCACTGCAAAAAAGGCCCCAGATGTCCTCCCTGTGCTGGTCAAGGCCAGTCCATCAGTTGACTGTGAGGTCACGTGAGACCTGACTGCCAGAACTGCCCAGCTGAACTCAGTACAAATTGCCGACCTGAAGAATCATGAGCTAAGGAAATGGTTGGTATTTCAAGCTACTAAGTTTGGGGATGGTTTCTTATAAAGCAAACAATAACTAATAAACTATAATAGAAGAAAAAACCCAGAGGTCTGTATTCTAAATTGTCAGTAGCTGTAATTTCTGTGTATATCTTTACATTCTGTTTATGAGAATATATTATGTCTGTGAGCATTAAAAAAACCCACATTTTCATTTTGAAAAATTATTTTTTAAAAAATTGTTTTAATGTTTTCTTTTTACTTTTGAGAGACAGAAAGAGAGACAGAGTGTGAGTGGGGGAGGGGCAGAGAGCAGGGGAGACACAGAATCCGAAGCAGGCTCCAGGCTCTGAGCTGTCAGCACAGAGTCGGATGCGGGGCTTGAACTCATGAACCGTGAGATCATGACCTGAGCTGAAGTCAGACTGACTGAGCCACCCAGGCTCCCCCCAAAATTAATTCTTTAAAAGTGACCTCGGGGCGCCTGGGTGGCTCAGTCAGTTGAGCGTCCAACTTCGGCTCAGGTCATGATCTCACAGTTCGTGGGTTCAAGTCCCACATCAGGCTCTGTGCTGACAGCTCGGAGCCTGGAGCTGCTTCGGATTCTGTGTCTCCCTCTCTCGCTGCTCCTCCCCTGCTCACACTCTGTCTCTCTCTCTCAAAAATAAATAAGATTTAAAAAAATATTTTTAAGTGACCTCTCTCTTCTCAGATTTCTTGTGGTACTTACTGTTTGCACAACCAATACTCCAATTAATAATAAAGTGTTTTGGGGCACCTGGGTGGCACAGTCGGTTAAGCGTCCGACTTCAGCCAGGTCACGATCTCGCGGTCCGTGAGTTCGAGCCCCCGCATCAGGCTCTGGGCTGAGGGCTCAGAGCCTGGAGCCTGTTTCCGATTCTGTGTCTCCCTCTCTCTCTGCCCCTCCCCCGTTCATGCTCTGTCTTTCTCTGTCCCAAAAATAAATAAATGTTGAAAAAAAATAATAATAATAATAAAGTGTTTTGATACCTTTAACTGATCTTTAAGGTTTTCACTGTTATTTGACTATGGGACTAGAACATGCAGTCGTATGTATTTGTGTGTGTGTTTGTGCGTGTGTGTGTGTATGTATCTTCCACAGGTATTAAACCTATAACTGCCATATAGCACGGGTCATAAACGATTGGCTTTACTTTGGTTTCAAATCAAAAGTTTATATTAAGAAGTAAAGCAGAGTGAGAAACGGAATAGCTGCAGGATAGAGAGAGTCCCTGGCAACGTCAATGTGTGAAATTAGTGGCTGCCGGAAAAGCCAATACCAACGTACTTGGTGCCATTTGCACCTGCACATGCCCTGTGCTAAGAGCGGGGGGTTCCCTTGGTTACACCATGATTCCAGGCTTCAACTTCCAATGTCGAGATTAACTCAATTGATTTAAACCATATAAATATATATATATATATATATATATATATATATACACACACATATATATATATACATATATATACACACACACACACACACACACACACACACACAAACCCGTAAATTAAACAAATCATGGAAATTTAGAACACAAATTTCAAGTTCTGTTAGAGAGGTAATCTGGAAAGAGAGTCATTTTTAAAGACGGTACGATAAATAACATGGAAAAAAACTGGGCAAACCAAAAGAAAACCAAGAGTGTAAACGTAAAACAGATCATCCTCAACTAACTTTCTAGAATTTAGTTTTTAGACAGTATGGCCAAGAGGCCAAAAATTATCCACCTACAACCAAGTTAATAAAGAAAAATAGGGGCGCCTGGGTGGCTCAGTCAGTTAAGCATCTGACTTCGGCTCAGGTCACGATCTCGCGGTCCGTGAGTTCGAGCCCCGCGTCGGGCTCTGTGCTGACAGCTCAGAGCCTGGAGCCTGTTTCAGATTCTGTGTCTCCCTCTCTCCCTGCCCTTCCCCTGTTCATGCTCTGTGTCTCTCTATCTCAAAAATAAATAAACATTAAAAAAAATTAAAAAAGAAAGAAAGAAAGAAAGAAAGAAAGAAAGAAAGAAAGAAATATAGAAGGCAGGCATCATTCCACTTTCTTTGATTTTCCAAAAAGACTCCATGCACACTTTTAAGAGGAAGGTGATACAGAAAAAAAAAAAAAACACAAAAAAAACCCAGTATGTTAAAAACAAGGCAAGTGATAGATTGGACACTGAAGCAAGATGGCCACCGCCTTCAGCTGCCAGAGGGTCACCGGCCTACCTTGAGGAGTGCCATTACTCACCATAAAGCTAAGGGGCTCTGACGAGGACACCGGGGCTCTAAAATCTGCTGGCAGCACTAAAATGAGAGTTGGGAAGAATGAGGAGCTGTGTGACCAGGTTTCAAAGAATTTGAATCATTTAGGTAATTGGGCCAGCAGATGGCTAATGCGGTTCATTTTGCGAGACTGAAATGATTAGTCTGGGAGAGAGAAGCTAATCTGGTAATAATGATCTTCCATTTATGTGGTATTATTTTTTACAAAGCACCTTTCACCACGAGGTTCCCACAAGGCCTCTGTGAAGGCAGAAGCGTAGAAGGAGACGTGTAATCCGCACAACGGTGGCCCAGACGGGAGGAGGGGGCCCTCACAAGAGAAGCAGGGGAGCCCCAAGGTGGTTCACCAAATAGAGATATCTTCTGGGCACTCAGCTGGGAGAACTCAACCGGCAGAATATTTGCACGATTCTGAATGGTGACTCACGAGAGATTAGGGCGTTATTTCCTGGGGGTAAGATCTCAATTCTGCATATACCCGATTTCAAGGCTTCTCTCTAAATAAAGGTTTAAAGAGATTAGCTTTATCTTGCTAAAATGATGAAAACATACACACACCAAAAAACCCTCAATTGGTCAAATGAAACTTTTCAGTTTTGCGAAAAATTCCCAAGACTGAACAGGTAGATTTCGGTGAGAAGTGGTCCCAGGGGGAACAGAGAGAAAGTTGTTCTATAAATCCCTCCTTCAGAAGAAAACTTCTCTCCTTTCTTTCCCACCCTCTCATGCGCCAGCCCCCTCCCTTCCTGCTCCCATCCTCCTAGCTCTCAGTCAACAGAGGGTGTTGGATGCAACTGGGGGGCAGTGCGGCTGGACTTCCGTGCATTAAGAGCCAGTTCTCCAGTCCTGCCCATCGTCCCTTCACCAGCCACCTCGAATAAGCAAACAGGAGCCTCTGGGACATTTTGAGAGCCTGGATTTTCTATCCGCCTAAAACACATCGATATCACCTACTACAGATCAAGTATGGCTTAGGGTGAGTCGGGAGCAATCAGTCAGCTTACATGGGATGTCAAGCGATCAGAAGCCCAGAGAACAGGGACAATGGAACTTGCCTTGTGTGGCTTCAGAGGCACCTGAGTTCCAAATTCCAAAAGCTCGGCGGTTAAAAACGCAGCGTCTCTTGTTTAGATAACCACGAATTTAGATTTACACGAATCGTCTCTCCCGGGGGTAGATGGGAGAGCGTCCAACTGCGTCTCCAAGTCAGACTGCTGTTAGAAGGCGGGATTCTGCGGATCTCCAGGAGCGCGGGGCAGGGAGGGATGAGTACCCGGCCTGGAGGGCTGTGATCCCATCCCCCTGGGCGCCGTCCTATTGCTAGAGGGTCAGATCCGAGTCAGACCTCAGCCCACCTCACAGGGAAGTCACCCTGAAAAGACTGTGAACCGTTAGCATTAGGCTACGAGCAATCTCGGACCGCGTCACGCAGATTCCAGGCCCTCATACTCTACTTCTCCTGCGCCCTTTCTAAACCACGGTCAGCCATTATTACATGCAATTGCAGACAGCGGTTTTTTTTTCTTTTTTCTTTTTTAACATTTATTTATTTTTGAGAGATAGAGAGAGAGGCAGAGCATGAGCAGGGGAGGAGCAAAGAGAGAGGGAGGCACAGAATCCGAAGCAGGTTCCAGGCTCTGAGCTGTCGGCACAGAGCCCAACGGGGGGCTCAAACTCATGAACCTCGAGATCATGACCTGAGCTGAAGTCAGACGCTCAACTGACTGAGCCACCCAGGCGCCCCAACCCCACACATTTGAAAGTGAAAAAAAAAATGGTGAAATTAATTTTCTTACTGAGAATGTTATGTGAGTTTCAGGTCAACAATATAATGATTTGGGATTCGTATATACTGTGACAGTGATCACCAGTGTAAATGTAGTTAACATCACTCACCATGCAGGGTTACAGCTCTTTTCTTTATGATGAGGGCTCTTAAGATCTATTCTCTTTGCAACTTCCAAACATGCAACACGGTGTCATTAAGTAGTCACCATGCTGCACATTCCATTCCATGATTTACTTCATCTTATAACCAGAAGGTTGTATTGAAATTAATTTTAATAATTGTATAAAAACTTTATTAACCCAATATATTCAAAATATCATTACAACATGTAATCAATATTTTTTTAAATGTTTATTTAGTTATTTCGAGAGAGAGGAGAGAATGTGGGCAGGGAAGGGACAGAGAAAGAGGGAGAGAGAGAATCCCAAGCAGGCTCTGTGCTGTCAGTGCTGAGCCGGATGCGGGGCTCAGACTCATGACCGTGAGATCGTGACCTGAGCCAAAATCAAGATTCGACGCATAACCGACGGAGCCACCCGGGTGCCCCTATAATCAATATTTTTAAGAATTGCTGAGAAGCGTAGTACTTTTTTCTGATTACATCTTTGAAATCCAACGTGTATTTGACACAATTTACACTAGCCACAAGCGGCCAGTGGCTGCCATATTGATCAGAGCAGCTCTAGAGCTTAAATTGGGCCATCGTGTGCTAGAAAAAACATCAGAAGGTCTGTCTTCAAAGTCCCGTGTGACCTGAGGCTCTTCCCTTCTTAAATCATTACGAGTGATAAACGTTTGTGGCTGAGGGTGATTTCTCAACTGGAAAAACATTTCGTCACAGCTCTCATCTCTTTTCCACTAATGCTAACAAAGAGCCACCTGCTCTCAGAGCCCTCTCTCCCTGCCATAAGCCACACTCTCTCTCCTCCTTGTGGCCAAAGAACTACATCTCCTCCTCTGCTCCATCTTCCATGTCCCTCTCACATTCTGAATAGGTACACCACCTCCAGGCACATCTCACATCTAGTTCTCACCCCTGAACGCCTGTAAACTGAACTGTGATAGCACATTGCTGCAAACCTCCGGCAGCTTTATAACACCACTCAGTAGCTGCAAGCAAAGCAGTCCAGGCAGGGAAGTCCTCTTAGCCACAGTGCTTCAGTAACACATCCGTGCCCTTTGGCTTTCTCACCTGTCTTGCAGTTTTTGTTGTCGTTGTTGTTTTCACAAACACAGCTACAAAAACTATTGTGAAATGTATACCCTCCTATCCCGCCTATCCTTCTTCAATTACAGGGCCCTAAAAAGTTTTCTGGGCATAAATTTTATTCAAGAAAAACCTCAGAGGATGTTATCCAAGGGATACTCCACCAGAAGAAATCCAAATCTGGCGTACATTAGCGTCCATGCTGTTCCAGGTTATTTTGGAGTATCTTGGGAATTGCAGACATTTAGCTTAAAGGTCCTTCGTAGGTCCTTTTACAGATGGCAGTTTTATGATGCTTTATGCTATAACAAGAAGCTAATAAATGGGGGCACTTACCCCTTCCCCTCTCATCTGACACCAGAAGAAAGTAGCCACTGGGTCTCTCGGAGCATCCTCACCGTTCTTGGCACGAGATGATGCCAGCAAGTGAAAGTTGCTAAGTGCTGGCGTTTAGAAAGAAAATGAGATGCATGCGTTAGGTCTCAGCGTGACTTAAGGAAAGTGCCAAGTTCAGTATTTTTTTAAATATTCTCACCATAGGGACAGGAGGGGTAAAAAAGGTGTCAGAATAATCTATATCCAAAGGCTTTTTAATTGTGACTTGACCGTAGTTTTCATCTGCTGGTTTTATTAAACTCCTGCACACTAGGAAAGAATACACACGTTAGCAGGTATGACCCCTACTGGCAGTCTCTACGGGCATTGGGATCGAGGACTGCAGAGTGCAGACCTTTTAAGGCATTATTTAAGGTTCTCCTCAACTGTCCACACCGCACATTGATTTTCTGTCACAGCTCTATGTCTGGAGGGCTGGTACTCGCCATTGATCCACAGAGAGCATTTTTAGTGCATCAAAGAGGTACGGAAGGTGAGACTCCAAGGGAAAGACAAGAACCATGCTTTTAGGGCGGGACACGGCTCAGCAGTGTAAAAGTCACATCAAATATTAAGCTGAACTTGAGATTTTTTTTAATGTTCTGAAATCTGTTGACATATGAGACTCAATGGGACACAAAAAAGGAAGGGATTATTAGCTCTTCTAATGGAAAAACTCCCCCTAACGGAATGGAGCAAGCTGCAGGAACTGATAAATTGAATTCTGCATTTATCTTTTTGTGGAGGTCTTGAGTGTTGTAAATCACAAGCGTCCAGGCTGTGAAGTTCAATCAGTCAGGAGGCTATGTTAAGAAGTCAAGGTCAATCCAAGGACAAGCTGGTCAGCTTTGCTCCACTGTCAAGGGTTGTCCCGCCAACTCTAAGATGGATCCGTGCTGTTCTCAGGAACAGGAAGTAGCTGACTTCACGGGATTTATTACAGCAAAGGGCAAAACCGCTCTGGAGAAAAGAGCTGCCCACCTCCCAGGCCGGAACGCCAAAGCCCATGGAAATTCTATGCATCCAAAGGGTTAGATGCAGGCTCGCTTTATTAGTCAGATCAGGCCACCATAACACAATGCCACAGACTGGGTGGCTGAACAGCAGAAATCTGTCACCATTTCAGAGGCCACAAGTCCAAGATCAGAGTGCCAGCATGGTAGGGTTTTGGTAAGATATCTATTCCTGGCAAAGAGGTATTTCTTTTCTGTTCACCTTTCTGTTCTTTCTTTCTGTTCACCTGGCCTTTCCTTGGTGGGTGTGTTTGTGGGGAAAGAGAGATGGCTGATGGCTCTTCCACTTCTTATAAAACCACCAATCCTCTCAGCATAAGACCCCACATTTCAGCTCACTTAATTTTAATTACCTCCTAACTGATGCGTGTGCTATCTCCAAATGCAGTCACATTGGGGGTTGGGGCTTCAGGATATGAATTGGTGGGTGGGGGCAGGGAAACACAATTCAGTCCAGAGATCTTCCCTTCTTTATACAGCCTTCTCTCACCTCCCTAAACGGACACAGACTTCACTTTAAAAAAAAAGAAAGAAGGAAAGGAAAGGAAAGGAAAGGAAAGGAAAAAGAAAGAGGATATCTTTTCTTCTTTGAGTGAGATGTTTAGACACCTTTTACCCAAACGTTTTTCTGGATACTAATAGAGTTACATGTGTACGTGAGTAATGAAAAGATAATCCACTTATACCTAAGCGGATAACTAACTCAACTCATGAAGGCTGTGAAGACGAAAAGCAAGGCCAAAGGAAGACCATGATGAATCTAAAACGTGAGTTTCCAATATCATGACTTACATAGTTCCTGGTACTAAACAGACCCTCACTGTTGAATGAATGAATGAATATTTTCTAATAACAGAAGGAGACTAATATGAATTGAAATCAAAGCCAGAAATGGCCTCATTCATCAATGCTTATTCAAGACTAAAGTTGACCTAAAATGACTTTTCTTTTAAAATCGGGATTTCAGAATATAAAACTGTAGCATTTCAAATACAGATAATTACATTTCTTATCAAATGCACTGGCTCTTGTAAAATAATTCAGTTTAATATATATCCAGCTTAATTAAAATTTATAAGTGGCTGTGGACCAAACCAAGTGTATCTTAATTAAATCTGAACATGGCTCACAGATGTTAAGGTTGACCCCAATTTTAATAGAGGAGAAGGAAATACAATCGTTAGGGACTTGGCCGAGTAATTTTGGTCAGGTGGAAAGCAAGATGAATGGGAGGCCAAGACAGTCTCTTCTTTTTTTTTTTAAGTATATTTATTTATTTGAAAGAGAGAGCACATGAGCAAAAGCAGGGGAGGGGCAGAAAGAGACTGAGAGAGAGAGAGAATCCCAAGCAGGCTCTGCACTGTCAGTGTAGAGCCCAATGCAGGGCTCGAACTCTGAACCGTGAGATCACGACCTGACCTGAAATGAAGAGTCGGACGCTTAACCAACTAAGCCACCCTGGTGCCTCGACAGTCCCTTCTACTTAGGGCTGGAAAGTAAATGACCCACTAGCTAGAACATACAGAAAGATGGCATGACCTGCCCAGCCAGCCACTGAAATGGAAGTAGGCAGCTATAGGGTGAACATTGAAGTCAATCATCAAGTAACCAACCCACATGTGATAAGGGAGGAGGGGGACTTGCTCTGGAAACTCACACATCCTAGAATTTTCCAGTCAGTTCTGCCACTGTTCAAACTAATCAGGAATGGAGACAGAGAAGGAGACAGAGCCAGGCCAATGCTGAAGACTGAGGGTCCACACCAATAAGATTACCAGATAAAATAGAGAGTGCCCAGTTTGCTTAGAATTTCAGACGAACAATGAAAAATTCTTTGCATACTTAGGGTACGTCCCATGCAATAGACATCCTGTATTTTTTTTTTCCGCTGAATTTGGCAACCCTCTCTGCACGAACCGTCTCAGAGCTATAACAAAAAGCTTGTCAAGGACTTTCCTGTAATTCCAATATAAACCACAATATTGGTTGACCAGCCATCTGAAATGGTAACCGCACACCTGAATCACGCTGTTGCCAGCCCTTGGAGGGGGCAGGGAGAGACAGCCTGCGTTTTAACATTCTTGTCTTTCCAATCTGCCTGGTCCTGGTCGGGAGTCCTTCTTTTTAATGTATCTCCCCGAGAGCAGACCAGACCCGGAGGAACATGACAGTCAGAGGGAACTACGCTGGTCAGAAAATCAATCTAGAAGCATTTATTTCAGGTCTCTTTTGTAAACAAGGCTATCCTGGTGATCACATCTGAAACAAAAACAGACAGCACTTACCCACTTCAGGAAAGACCCTGGGCAGGTAGAGAAACTAAGGCCCTACACGGAGAAGGAGGTGGTCTTCCCAAGGTTTAGGTGGCTCTTAACTGGCAAAGCTAAGAGTGTTAAACTACTCAATTATCCTTCCACAAGCTTTTCAGCACATAATAAAGTTTATAAATGTTACAGCCCCTCTGAAAAAAAATTAATCCTTTCCAATGTGGATGCTCAGGAAAGACTGACATGGGTTAAAACATATTCATTCATTCACTGATTTCATTCACCAATATTTTTCGTTATGAGTTCTGTGCCCAGCACCGTTGTAGATGCTGAGCCCACGGATGCAATGCCTGCCTGTAAACAGACTGACCCGACGCTCCCCGCACTCTTTCCTGTCTCTGCTGGGCACAGGCAGACTACGTTTCCCAGCCTGCCTTGCAGCTCTGCGGCCATGTGACTGAGCAGCGGCCAGTGGAATGGGGGCAGGAAGTGACGACGGGTGTTCCCAGCCCAGGTCCATTGAAAATCTTCCGCGTGAAATCCTCCATCTGTCTCCCTCCCCTGTCTGCCAGATGGAGGCAGAGGACCCCACAGCGAGCCCCAGCAAAGGAAGGAGGAGACCCCAAATGGGCCCCTGGAAGGCTTGTGCCCCAAAGAGTCACATGGAACAGACATTGGGAAAAAGTGAATCATCTCCACTGTGCGAAATCACAGAGGTGTAGAAGTTACTTGTTAACAACAGTGAACTACCCTGATGCACTGCCTTGGTGGGATTTACAAGGGAAGTCAGGTAATAGACCAATACACAAATGAAAACAGATATGATTACAAATTAATTACGACCTGTGAGTGTTCTTCAGGAACAACCAGAGTGCAGCAATGAAGCATAACAGATGAGCAAGGAGGCTGCTTTGGACATGGCTAGTAATGAGCCAATTATAATAAGGATGGCAAGAGGAACATTGGGTGCTTATGGAGCATTCCCTCCACGGCAGGCCTTGGGATAAGCACTTTATCCACTTAAACTCATCTGCTCTCATGACAAGCCTACAAGGTGGGGATTATCAGTATCTTCATTTTACAGACAAAAATAAGGATGCTTGGGGCCAGCATATATTCTGATTGGTTGAAGTCTATGCTATAGCAGTTATTAAGTCATTTTAATGCTGGCCCTAGGTTAGGGGATGATGGGTGGGTGTAATTTTGGGTAGAGCAGGGGCTGATTTTGCCAACTAAGGGGAGATTTCGCCAACTAAGAGAACTTTGACAACGTCTGGAGCCATTTTTAGTTGTCAAACTTGGCATGGGGGGATTCTACTGACGTCTACTTGGAAGAAGCCAGGAACACTACTAAACACTCTATAATACATATGTCAGACCCCCACCACAAAGAATTATGCAGTCCCAAGTGTCAGCAGGGCCAAGGTTGAGAAGTCCTGAGAAACGGAGAAGAGTGTGTGCAATGCTCCTAGGGCAGGAGAGTCCCAGCACAGCCAGTGGTAAGTGTACATGAGACAGAGGAGAACAAGTTAGCAAGCTGGGCAGAGGGGAACAAGAGTACCCTGTAAGTGATGGCGGGAGCTGGGATTTTACCTTACAGAGGATAGAACAGAAAAGGGGTCAGAGTCATAACGCTGCTATGGTGGCCCAGGTGAGATGTCAAGAAAGTTGGAATAGGGGCGCCTGGGTGGCTCAGTCGGTTGAGTGACCGACTTGGGCTCAGGTCATGATCTCACGGTTTGTGAGTTCGAGCCTGGCATCGGGCTCTGTGCTGACAGCTCAGAGCCTGGAGCCTGCTTCGGATTCTGTGTCTCCCTCTCTCTCTGCCCCTCCCCAACTCATTCTCATTCTCATTCTCTCTCTCTCTCTCTCTCAAAAATAAATAAACATTAAAAAAAAAAAAAAAAAAAGAAGTTTGGAACAAAGAGAAGTGGAGAGGTGGAGAAAAGCAAATGCACCCTGGTGGGGGATATGGGATATGGCAGGATATATGGATGGTTTGCACAGGGAGGGGGATGGGGAAGCAGCCTCCGTGGGCAGCTGGCTGGTGGGGGTGTCATTTACTGATTATGGAAAGGAAGGATGACATGACAACTCTGAGGCCAGACTGTGAGCCAACAGACCAGATGTATCAGATGCAGGGCTCTCAGGTTCACATCACACGTTTGGGCTAGAGATTGATGTGTGGAGGTCAGGAGAACAAATCTGACCTCTCAAGGGCAGAGAGAGTAGGGAGATGAAAAGTGAGCCGTAGGGCCCTCGAACAGTTGCAGTTGGGGAGAATCAGAGGAACAAGAGATGAGAAAAAGAAAGATGCCAGATCAGAAGAAATCCTGAAGTGTGAGAGAGGGTCTTCCAGAAAAAGAGTCATCCTCTGTTCCAATTCGAGTGAGAAACAGAATGAAACGGAATGTGGAGACCACTGGTGAACTTGAAGAGAGCCAGTCAAAACAGAAGTGGGTGAAAACCAGATGAGAAGGTTCTGCCATCGTAAACAAACGGAGACAGCGTGTGTATACAATTCTTACGAGATTGCGGACGTCTGCTATGAAACAGGGCAGAATGATGGGGCGCTAACTGAAGCAGGAGAGGGTCAAAGAAGACTTAAGTGGATCAGAAAAAACCACAGCCTGTTTGTGTGCTGTGAAAAATATGCTGGCGGAGAGAAACTGAAGTCGCAGGAAGGAAGGAAAGGAACACGAAGTGAGTTAAATCCTTGAGAAAACAGCAGGAATGGTGGCCTCTGGACAACAGAGGCTTAGGGGCAGAGAAAGGACAAGGACTCCCAGGGCTGGTAGGCCTCTAGATTTGATGGTGCTAAATTAAGATGCTTCCACCTAGGGGTGCCTGGGTGGCTCAGTCGGTTAAGCGTCCGACTTCAGCTCAGGTCACCATCTCGCGGTCCACCCGCGTCAGGCTCTGTGCTGACAGCTCAGAGCCTGGAGCCTGCTTCGTATTCTGTGTCTCCCTCTCTCTCTGCCCCTCCCCTGCTCATGCTCTGTCTCTCTCTATCTCAAAAATAAATAGAAACATTACAAAATAAAATAAAATAAAATTAAATTAAATTAAATTAAATTAAATTAAATTAAATTTAAAAAAGATGCTTCCATCTAATTCCTTCTATTTCCATCTAGTTAGCTGATGACCTGGCTGTGGAAGGGATGGGAAGGAAGAGAGGCTTCGAGATTTAAGGAGAAAAATCGAGGCATGAAATAGTTATCCCAGAGAATGGAGAGCAGACATTCCATGGCGGGAAAAAAAAAGAGAAAGATTTGGTGGGCAGTCTTGGGAAGTCACTGGAAGTTTGAAACCATGATTGTGAAGTGAATTGAATCAGCTGAGTTGTCCGAAATTCTACAGCAACACCTGACAGGTCAGATGCAGACGTAGCCAGAGAAAACGCTGTGTGTTTCCGAGATTGGAGTGTGATCAATATGGTGGACTCCCCAGTGCACCCCCAAGCCTTTGGACCCAGTCGCTTGCTATGTGGACCACAGACCTCGCTTTCTGCTCCCACCCTCTCCAGTCCCCCCGGTTGCAACTGCACCAAGCACTGAATCTTTATCCAGCAGGGTGACAGCATAGTCTGCCTCTTTCTCCATTTCCCCCAGCTCCATTTATTTATTTATTTTTTTGGTATAAACTTTATAAATCTATACACGGGGACTCACTTAGCTTTTGATAGGCAAAGACAAGTCATTGACTTTCAAACACCTCTTTCTCTTTCAAAAGGCCCAATTCTTGCAAATCGATAGCCTTAAATCACAAGACTATTGTCTCTTCATAAATTCTAAAAGCCGTCTAAGACACTCAAGCAGTAAGACAGGCGCAGTGTTCACTGCCCTTGGCTTTCAGGACAAAAGAATGAGGAAGTCCCCACCCCGTGGAAACCTGAGAGCAAGGAAAAGTAGGTGTGAAAAGCACCAAAATGTGTGTGTCTGGAGGTATACTACACTGGTGAATAAATCAAAACTGCTATTTGCCCGTAACAGTAGCTGAATGGTTCGTGCACAAATATGTTCATTATATGCTGGGGCGCCTGCAGGGCTCAGCTGGTTAAGTGTCCGACTTCGGCTCAAGTCATGGTCTCACGGTTCATGGGTTTGAGCCCCACATTGGGCTCTGCGCTGAAGCCTGCTTCAGATTCTGTGTCTCCTTTCTCTCTCTCTGCCCCTCCCCTGCTCGCTGTTTCTGTCTCTGTCTCTGTCTCTCTCTCTCTCAAAAATAAATAAACATTTAAAAAAACATACATTATGTGCTTATACAATGATTGGTCCCAGTTGTGAATGTGTGTGCATGTGTGTGTTTGCTTAGAAACGAAGGCAGGACTGCCTCTGGAGTGTAGATGAGCGGGCAGTAGGATCCTGACTAATAGATGGATTTCTGAACTCTTCAAACATTCTGCCCTTGACATGTATTGTAGTTACCGTTAGAAAGAAATCGTAGATATACTTTTTAAAAAGAATGATCAAACTAAAATGAAATTATTGACACGGGGCTTTTGCGTGTGTCGGCATTCTGAATCACACTTCTGCCACAGCGGAGAAAACCGACGCCAAGGGAGCTGCCAGCACGTGTAGAGGGTCAGGGACAAACCGGGTCTGCACCCTCCTTCGTGTTGTCTCCAGGGCTCAGGGCACACGGCAGAAAGCACCCAGCGAATCTCTAGGTCGCCGTGACGCTTTCCAGTCCAAGCGTGGATTCCCGAGGATATCGCCAGCCCGGGGCTTCCGCACCTTCTTCTCCAGGCTCCAGTTCCAGAGGAGGTGAGTTTCCAAAAGCAAGAAGACACTTTGAAAATCCTACCGTGCCATCAGAGGCCCTGGTCAAGTCTCAGAGCTGGATTCATTCTGAACCACCCCCCAAGTCTGAGAACTGCCTGGTGTGGTAGCTGAATAATGACCCCCAAGATGTGCACGTACCAGTCCCCAGACCGTGTGAATACATTGCCTTCTATGTCAAAAGAGCCCTGCAGCCGTGTCTGCAGATCTTGAGGCCGAGGGACGATCCTGGGTTATCCGGGTGGGCCCAGGCTTGTAAACAGATCGGATGTAGCCAAGGAACGAATGGCCTTAGAAGCTGGAAGCACCAAGGACAGGTTATCCCCTGGAGCCTCGAGCAGGAACCAGCCCTGTCGACATCTCGATTTTAGCCAGCTGAGATGCCTTTCAGATTTCCGTAATCCCTGGAACTGTAACAGGATAAATGTGTGCTGTTTTGAACGACTAAGTCTGTGGCAATTTTCTATAGCAGCCAAAGGGGGGGAAAAGACACCTGACACCAAGCCAGAGAGAGGCCCCACCCCTCCGTGCCCCCTGTCCCGATGGGATAATGGCTAGCGTCTTCGGCAAGCTCTTGCCTGTTACGGCGCTGCAGGGCTGCTCGGGGTTCATGGCCATTCACACATGTGCCTGCAGGGTCTGGATCCACAGAGGGCACAGAGCAAGGAGTGCAGACCCTGTCTTCCTTTTGATGGTGCTCGCTTCTGGGGCAGGAAGTGCTGAAAGCCTATCCTCGTTATCAAGAGGTCGAGCGTAAGTTCTGTTGGTGACAAGAATTGGCAATTTGTGGCTACTATCTTCTCAATCAGGGGGCAGCCACTGAAATTCAAAAGGCGGTTGCACAAAAGGCATCACGGGAGCCCGGTGACTCCGGGCTTGGGTCTTACAGGCTGCCGTCCCACCCTGGCCTCCTTCCTAATGACCCACCCGGTGTCGTGTAGGGCGTCCTTTAAATAGCTGGCATTTCCAGCTTTTCATCTGTAAGATCAGGATTAATTATGCCTTCCCTCCAGGGACGCTATAAAACCTTAAATAAAGTCTGTGCTAATTTTCACACCATCATCAGCCAATGATGTGAGCACAACCTGACCGATGAGGGCTCCCAACACCTCTGAGTCAGGTGGGAGAGTGGTACACCGTCACCTAATTCCTGACACCTCGCCAGGGGTGGAGCAGAGGATGGGAAAGCTGGACTGTTCTGGGCAAGAGAGAACCTACAGTCGCTGGCTGGCTGGCTCCCCTCCCCACCATACTCAGCTGCGATGTCTTCACGTTTAGCTGAAAGAGTATTTCTTAAAGTGAAATGCAGGTAGAAGCCCAACACCCAACAAGTAAAAGCCATGAATGTGGGGTTATTTGGGTTGGCGTGAGACACAGATCTCAGCGCCTGGCTGGTCCCCTCTGGCTGCCCCAGACTCTCAGAAAAACCTTCATAAGGCTCAGGGGAGCCGATCGACAAAAGCCCTGTCCCCGTCTATTCACAGGGAGGTGAGAGCCAGGGGTCCCACCGGCTCCAGAATGTTTTTCATGACAACAGAGACCTTTCATGTGAAAAAACAGAGCCTTAGAATTATTGTCTCGTTGGGCAAATGTCAGACTAGTACCGGAGCGTGAATTATGGAGCAAAGGGAGCCACAAGCATCCGATAAATTGACGCCTTGTTTCACGTCACCCCCGTCACCTGACTTGCAGCCCTGCGCTCTCTACGTTAAACCACATGGCCCCTCACGCCTTCTCACACTACAGCATGTTTTCTCCTCTCTGCAGCCCTGATTTGCCACTTCTAGAGCTTAACCCCTCTGGCTTTCCTTCCACTCTTCTCACACCCAGCTTTCGTGCAGTCCTGTGCGCCTTAAAGACCCGTCTTTCCCCTGTGTGCCTTCCAGTCGGCTTCCCCATAAATACAGGGTAGTAGGAAATAAATGATGGTATATCCCAAGCACAGCGCCATGTGTTAACTAAGGAAGGGTCAGAGGAAAAGAAATCTGAAAAATAACACGACTTATAAAATGCATGGGTTGCACACACAAGTAGCTTTTAACAAGCGCAGATCTTGAGTGGGGTCCTGAATGGTTTCTGGGGGTGCGTCCTGGCACCTTGTCATAGCTCTTATTGTCGTCTTTCTGCTCCCGGGTGGTGCCGCTACCACTCGGCCCTTGGCTCACTACACCTCCCCCTTGGGTCCTCCACCGCCACCCTGTCCTACCAGCACGACACGGCTCTTTCCCAGCGGCAGGAAGACATTAAGGTGCGGAAGGAGACGTGAAAGGCAGAACGACACCCAGCGGAGAATGTCTGCCTGGTAGGGTCAGAAGAAGAGCAAACGCATGTGGAAATAGATGAAAACCAGTCAAATGGGAAAAGCGAAGGCTGTTTATCCTGAACTCGCTAGAGCAAGGGAGTGGGCCGCCGTCACTCGAGCTTCGGCACAGACACAAAAGTTAGGGAAGGTGCCAGTAATTAATCAAGTCCTGGCCATTTGGGGCTGACTATGATGGGATTATTGCTTGGCTTCCTGGACTCCTACTAGAGATAGTGGTCTGACTTACAGCAGGCTGGCTTCCTGGGCTGGTATGGGGATACCGGGTTGGTTTCCTGGGCAGGTTGCTACAGGTTGGGGGTCAGAGTTCTATTTATATATATATATATATATGGTCTGGCCAGCGTCCACTGTGTATTCAGTCCCCCAGGCAAGCAAAACGAGCAGCCATAGATACGCCGTCCACATCCGCCTCCAGGGGACAGGAGAGTGCAACGGGTTGACTGATGGCCCCTCCAGAAGTATGTCCGTATTCGAATCCCCAGGATCCATTTGGAAAAGAAGATCTTTCCAGGTGTGATTAAGTTAAGGGTCTGGACAGGAGATCATCCTAGGTTACCCAGGTGGCTCTTCACTCAACGACCGTGTCCCTAAAGGAGACAGAGGAGGAGAAGACCAAGACAGGAGGAACAGACCATGTGAAGATGGAGGAAGGGACTGGAGGGACACAGCCACAAGCCAAGGAACTTCTGGAGCCACCAAAACCTGGAAGAGGCGAGGAGAGATCCTTTCCTAAAGCTATCAGGGGGCGTGGCCCTGCTGACACACTGATTTTGTACTTTTGGCCTCCAGCACTGGGAGAGGATAAATGGATGCTGTTTTCAGGGACAGAATTCATGGTGGGTTATTACAGCAGAGGGGTTCCAGGACGCACGGGCATCATAACCCCCTTCCTCCAGGTCTGCTTCGCCTAAGGAGGAGACACAAGAAAAACGGATGTTCCCCATATCGAATACCCAAAATATGCAAAAGAAAACTGAAACATTCAAAATTTGGGAATTCCAAAATAACTTTACATTTCACACGAAGATAAATATCCAGATTTTTATTTCTTTGGCTTTTTATAAATATAGGCTGTCTTTGGTATGTGGTCAACAGTCCCTCGAGGGTGTATCTGTGGCTATTTACTTAAAAATGCACAGCAGCTAATGCCATTTATACGTAGGTGATTAATAATAAACTTACTGAAAGAGCTTATTCACAACACCAGGGTAATGTGCATGACAGGGACATTCATAACAGGGCATAACGGGCCAGAACATGTTACCTGAGAAACTAACTCATATTAGCATATTTAAGACTGGGCAAATTACCATCTTCGTACGTTCTGCCACCCCCTGGAGTTTCTCTCTCCCCTCTTCCTCGTCCTGCATCCTGGTCACTTCTGAGTTAGCCTTGGTATTTTATCAACGTTTATTTATTTTTGGGACAGAGAGAGACAGAGCATGAACGGGGGAGGGGCAGAGAGAGAGGGAGACACAGAATCGGAAACAGGCTCCAGGCTCTGAGCCATCAGCCCAGAGCCCGACGCGGGGCTCGAACTCACGGACCGCGAGATCGTGACCTGGCTGAAGTCGGACGCTTAACCGACTGCGCCACCCAGGCGCCCCTAGCCTTGGTATTTTAGAAGCAAAAAAACGTGTCTATGTTGCATTTATTTCCAAGTTAAAACCCCCAACTCTTCAAATTCTGGATTGATCACTTTTCCCAATGCAACACCCTTGTCATATTAATCCTTTGTCCCTGATTAACTCTAGTAGCGTCTTTATTTTCAAGCAATAGTGTCTAGAGATGTGATTAGCATGTATAACAAGTGCTCTTGGGAATTCACAGCAAGCCCCTCTCCACTCAGCATTCAGTTGCCATCACCTTGTGCCCACGGAGGATTGTACACTGTCCCTGAACATAGCCCCAGGAGCCGGTGGGCAAATTCATCTCCACACGGAGGCAAACAGTTTAGAGAATCCATTGGTACATTCAAGTGTGGGTGACTCATGGATTCAACTCTTGCAAGATGTTGGCCTCTGCTGCCTACACGGTATTCCTGGATAGGACCCTGCGCACTGGCTGTCGGGAAATCAGGCCCCTTCTGGCACTATTTTAGCATCTTCCTTTTCTCCTCTTTGCAGATGGAAGAAGAAAGGATTGGTTCAAACATAAAGGGACACTCCATTTCAGCAGACCTACTTTCATAAATGAAAGCGAAGGACCCGGTCATCAACAAACGGACTTGGAAAGTCTCCAGCCCCCCAAATCAAATGTCAGATGTGTGTCACAAACCTTTAAAATGTGCATTTCCTAGAACTGCACTTCTAGAGATCGATCCTAAGGAAATACCAGAGAAGAGCAGAAGGACATATGTCAAGGATATTAATTGCATTGGTGTTTACTGTAGCAAAAAGAAAAAAGAAATCTGAAAGCAACCTAAATGTCCAGCCATAGATGATCAGTAAATACATTATGATACAGCTTTTTAATGGAAAACCATGGGAGTCATTAAAATGAGGCTAAAGGAATACATCCACGGACATGGAAAATGTTTATCACATATTTTAAGTGAAAGATTGCTTTAATGTCCTCTTCCTGCTGTAACAAATGACTGCAACCTTCGTGATTTAAAACAACAAAGACAAATGTATTATCTTGCAGTTCTGGAGGCTGGACACCGCCTGTATTCCTTGGCTCGTGGTCCCTCCCTCCAGCTTCGAAACCAGGCATGTAGCATCTTCAAATCTCTCTCTTTGACCTCGGCTTCTGTCATCACACCTCCTCTGACTCTGACCTTCCTGCCTCCCTCTTATAAGGACCCCTGTGATTACACTGGACCCACCCGGATAATCTGGGATAACCTTCCATCGCAAAATCCTTAACTAAATCACATCTAGAAAGTTCCTTTTGTCGGATAGGATAACATTCACAAATTCCTGGGATTAGACATGGACCTCTTTGGGGGACCGATATTCTTCCTGCCCCAAAAGATCAAACTGCAAAATAATAATATACGTAGGTAAATGTGATTCCAGTTCTGCTTTTGACATAAATTATATAAGCATTAGGCACTGAGAGATTTTAACAAGAGAATGATAGGAGACGTAGGGTTTACATGTGCACGCACAAACTCATGCACACACATGGTTAAAATGTGCATTCCCTAGAGCCCGCCCACACCCTCAATTCCCCAAAGCCCCTTGTGATCTGACTTTCCACCTCGTGAGCACACTGGCTCTTTCCTGCTCCTTCCATGTCCTTCCAGCAGCCCCAGGTTCAGGCGGCTCCCACCGCCTAGAGTAAAACCTGAGAAATTTCCTCAGGTCTTCATGGGACAGGTAGCCCCTTCCTGGGATCTTCTACCTGGAGACACAGGCTGTTCTGCTCTCGTGTCCTACAAAACCACCTGAGGGGTCTGACTCTGATGGCACTTACCTTAGGAAGGCAGGGCACTGGGGCTCCCTTTTCAGGGGTCCACCAACATCTGTGCCCCACTGCTTCCCCACGACAGTGGTCCTGGCCCTAAAGGAAGGGAAATCTGCTGGGATCGCTGCCCTAAATCTTCTCTCTTATTGTCCCGACACCAATTCTCCGACACCAGCCGGATCTCTTGCCATCCAGCTCAACTCCCAGAGCTGGGGCAGACTCCGTGGGTTAAGGGCAAAGTTTTGCATAAGACCACCCCCACTTCAGATGGCAAGTGTATGTTTCAGGGCTGCCCACGCTGACTGGCTACAAATTCGGAGGATCCCGTGACCCCCTCAGGTTCAAGAACTTGCAAAAACAAGTCAAGGAGCTCACGGAGAGCACTGCACTTACTATTAAGGTTCTACTAAAGGACATAACTCAGAAACACCCAGATGTCAGGGATGCAGGGGACAATAACTGGCTGGGGGCGGGTCACAGATGTAAAGTTCCCATGACCTTTCCCCAGGGAGTCAGGGCATGCCATCATCACAGCATACCAATAGGTGGATCCCAGAGTCTTACTGGGATCTTATTACAACTCTGGCCATGTGCAGAGCTCTGTCTAGCCCCTCTCCTCTCCTAGACCCAGGTCTTTCAGGCGTGGGCCAGCCTAATCCTATATCAAGGGCCCACCCACCTTGAGTCACCTCATTAGCATAAACTCAAGTGTGGTCGGAAAGGGCTCATTGCCAATAACAAAAGACACTCTCATCATGCAGGAAATTCCAAAGGTTTTGAACTCTTATACTAAGAACTGGCCATAAAGACCAGATATATTCTTTACTGTGCCAAACTCAGTTTTCACAACTCACAAGCCAGAAAGGGACCCTGCCTGCTTTTCTCTACTCTCTGCTCGTTAACACCCATTTCCTTAGGGAGTGATTGTAGCGTGGCAGAGATGTACCAAAAGGACCATGGATAACTGAAGAGTAGAAATGCACTGGGCTAACATTCACTCACATGTCACTGCCACGCAAGCTGTATATATATATATATATTCCTCGTTCCTGAGCTTTCTAGCTCGTAGGACAGCTCCCCTTGCCACAGTAACCACACATCCCAAATGTCCATTTATTTCTCTGTTCAACAGGGAATCAAGGTAGTGAGTCCAAGCAGAGCTCTGGTGTAGAGGAAACATAGCAGCAGACACAGTACCTGCCCCCAGGGAGCTTACAGTTTAGCTGGTGAGAGAGACACCAAACAACTAGTTAAACAATGATTTGATCGCAATGGTGCACAAAGGAAAAGTACTGGGTGCTATGTGGGCAGATGGCCAGGAGATGCAGCTCAGACTGCTGCACCGGGAAAGGCTAGTTTGGGCAGCTGCCGTCACCTTGGGAGCTGACACATGAGTAGGTGTCAGCATGGAAAAAGTCTGGAAGGTAGAAGCAGGAGGAGCATGATCCAAGCAGAGGAAATGTGCATGCAAGCTCTGAGTTGGAAAGCCTCAGTTCAAGAAACTGAAGCAAGGGTAGCATGGAGCACAGAGAGAGGAGAAGCCACAGGAGCAAACGGGCAAGTAATGGAGGCCCCATGGGTCATAGTGAGGATGGGGTTAGATCTTCACAGCAATGGGGATCCATTGAGTGGTTTACACAGGGGGTCAACATGGTCAAATGTGGTTTTAAAAACCCAACTCTGCTGCAGGGTCAAGAAGAAATTGAAGGGAGAGAAGGGGAGCTTGTGGAGGCAAAGAGGCAAATTTGACTGCTGCTTCTAAAACCCACAGAAGATATGATTGTGGCTTCACCCAAAATGGTGGTGAGAGTAGAGACAAGTGGAGGGTTCTGGGAGGAAACACTTTTCTTCTGGCTGGTCTGTGAATTACATCGACATGAGACAGATCAACGGGGAAAAAAAATCAACTTTAATTATGCACTCCACATAAACATGAGAGAGTCCAAAGACAGGCAAACTGAGGTATATGTGTCATCCTGAACTAAGGAGAAGGGGGGGGGGGGGCAGGGGTCTGGAACTTCAAAGGGAAGGAAGACAATTCACAGGAAAATGAAAAAGAGTGAATGTTTGGTAAGCAAACATTTGCTAGGCCATACAGAGCAACGGGACATCGACTTTGATCAGACAGGCCTCTGCTAAGTTCCTCCTTGTCTACCACCCCGGTTCACATTATAGTGTAATTATCTACGTGGTAGCTCTCTTCCTGGAGCAGGTCCTCTATTTAAATTCTTTTAGGCAGTCAGGGGGAAGGTCAAAGCTTCTTTGGGCCTTGATTGTTTCAGATCAAAATAATCTGCGTGCCAACATGGCACATATTGGGGCAATTCTCATTCTGAACCCCTAGGATGGTTGTTAGGAAATATAATCAATAGGACTTAGCAATTGATTCGATACAAAAATTCTGCCAGAAGAAGGTATAAAGGATGATGCCTGATGTTCTGGCTTGAGCTACCCGGTGGTGCTCTCACTTAGGAAACAATGGTGAAGGATCCAATTAGGGAACGAGTAGGGGGAACGGAGGATCAGGACAGAGCAAGAGTTTATCTTCACCAACGCAGTCCTGATTTCAAATATTCGATTCTCTTGTCTTCATAAACTCTCAACATCTCTCAGAAAAATCTGCTATTTTGCTAATGAAGCCACATTTCCAGATTTCCTTTGGTACAAAAGTATCCTCAAATTTTCTTTTATCAGACTAAAAAGCCTTTGGGACCACCAATTTGGTTACCAAATCCGTGAGATATCCCTTTTGTTTGAGAAGTCATGTTAATTAACCGCTCTCCTAAAACTTGTAACCATTGTGAATTTTAGCACACTGATGATAATAAACTCAAGTAAGCTGCTTTCTTTTAGGCAAAAAACAAAAACCATTTGGAAACTTCAACCTGGACACTTAATTCCACCCTGGCAAAGACCAGATCCCTCTGAGATGATTATTACCACCACAACCCTACTCCATTTTCTGTATTCGACCTTGATTAAATAATGGGAAACATTTGGCTATAATGAGTCACCCGCCATTGTCAACAGCCAAAGAACTTTACCCCTAGGTCCCTTCTGCAACATGGCAACCTGCCCTACTAAACAGTGATTAATTCAGGAATATAGAGCTGATCTATAACCAGGTTCCAAGAGAAACATTTTAGTACTGTTTGTCATAAGCAGGAAAGGGTGGAGCATACTGAGATGGTTACTAACCAATTTTCATAATCAAAAAGCATTGTACTCTATTGGCCAAAACATTAGTCATGGGATTAGAATCCATCTGCCCTTGAATAGTCTAATCCTCTTAAAAATAGCTCAGAGTAATCAGGTTAGCTTCACTGTAAATTTTAGTAAACCCATCACTCTTGTAAGAGTTTCAGAAAAAGAAAGATCAAACACTTTCTAAAATCCTTGATGCTGGTGAAACACTGGGCAAAACAAATGTTCTTACGAAGCACTTATGTAATTGATTTAAGCTAAAATATGCTAATAGAGATACATTTGCCATAACAAATGGGTTTATACTATAAAGACTTCCACTGTGGAAGCAAATTCTGAGTGCTGGTTTTCTAAATAACATGACAGTAACAAGAAAGGTCATAGGGAAATATCTCACCAAGCACTCTACTTTCTAGCAATTTTTAAATGGAAGCCCCTTTTAGCAATGCCAGTTAAGGATGTTATGAGTAAATGAAGTAGCCAATTGTTCTGTGACTTTCTGGTGAGCACAGTGCCCTCTCCCCAGCAGGCAATGCAGACTTGACGAGCAAACTCAGCTCAGGTCTTCAATGCATCCACTTTGCTCTGGCCAATTCACCAAATCCACTGTCACCTCAAGTCTCCTAAGTCTTTTTTACATGCCCCACATTACCAAGCCACAACCCCACCTTCCTACAGTTTGCAGAAGTGCTTCTGAAGCCAAGAATAGGATCACTAACGTGCTCTTGTAAGTTTCCACTTAGATTCGGTTCTACATTTGAACCTCTCCACATTATCCTGGACGCTCACTTATGGTCTTATTTACCCACTGTCCAGTCCAGATTCAGCATATCAAACAATTATAAGGCACACCTGCCTATCTTCATTCAAATCACTGATACAAATGTTGAAGCTTACAGATTCTAGAACAATGTCATTTTTTTCAAGTTCAAATTGACATAAGATGGCATCATCACCCAAATGGTTATTCTTCCCAATAAGTGCCCTTGAATCCAAACCAAAGTTTTCTAAAGGCTTAGGTGAAGCTGAGCACACACACAGACACAGCCATGCATGCTTTGTGGACGTACACTGAACGCATGCATTCAGAAGGGCTCTAAATATTTATTTATCTTTGAGAGAGAGAGAGAGAGAGAGAGTGAGAAGGGTAGGGGCAGAGGGAGAGAGGGAGACAGAGGATCTGAAACAGGCTTTGCATTGACAGAACTGACAGCACAGAGCCCGACGTGGGGCTCGAACTCATGAACCGTGAGATCGTGACCTGAGCTGAAGTTGGACTCTTAACTGACTGAGCCAAGCAGGTGCCCCAAAAGGGTTCTAAAATTCAAACTTCACTGAAAAACTAGAAAGGAGTCATTCTGCCTGATTCTACTCCACCTGACCATGGACTGTCCCTTCTTTGCTATTTATATAAGAGAAGTCAACCAGCCTTTCAAAAATAAAAAAGGCTACTATCCATATAATTGCAATAAAAATGCTTTAATACTTTCAGAGAATATTCCTGTGATGGTTAATTTTAGGTGTCAACTTGGCTGGAACATGGTGCCCAGATATGTGACCAAATATTATTCTTGATGTTTCTGTAGGGTTTTTTGGGTTTTTTTTTGATGACATTTACGTTTAAATTGGTGGACTTTAACTAAAGCAGGTTTCCCTCCATAATGTAGGTGGGCCTTATCCAACCAAATGAAGTCCTTACCAGAGCAAAAGACTGACCCCCTTGGAATAAGAAAGGATTCTTCCAGCAGACAACCTTCAGACTTGAGTTATGACATCATCCGCTCTTCCCCTAATAGCATGACAGTCTTCAGGTTCACGACCTGACTCAGCTCTTTCCTGGGTCTCCAGCGTGATGGCCTTCAGACTTGAATTACAAATTTTGAACTTGGCAGTATACACACACACTCACATACAGACACACACACACACACACACACACACACACACACACACACACATACTGGAGAACCCTGACTGATAGAATCAAAAGGTATTTTAATATTGAAAGTACAAAAATTTACTAATACAATGCACAGAAACAATCTTATACCTATAGTGCTTCAAAGGAATCATTAATGACATCCTATTAGCTTCTTTATTCTCTTTAAGTAGCTCATATCCATTGCCCTTTAGACTTTTTTTCAGGATGTATCCACCTTCTTATTCGTCCTTGAAATCTTGGGTGAAGGAAAGTATATAAATATTTCACCTCTGCAATTCCAGTTTTCTACTATTCAGAAGATATCTACTGAATCATAGGTCAAAGATACAGCCACTGTCTGTGCAGAAGTCATAAGAACATTAATAACTCTTAGTGGATTTATGGGTCAGGCTTATTGAACAAAAAAATTACTTTCAGGGCACAAGACCCCCTTAAGGTAAATGAGAAAGGGAAGCATGAGTGAGAGAGAGAGAAACTGCACTCGCTCAGGGCAAGAGAATCCTACGCTCAACACCTGTGGGGGAGGGGAAGAAAGGCCATCTTGAATGTAGGCATTTCCAACAACAGCCACTCTACACACACACACACACACAGTGGCTATAACAATGATTTTTTTTTTAACAAGCGATTTCTTGGGAGAGGTCTTGGTCTGATGAGATGCCACCATAAAGTAACAAAACCACAAAAGACCATGGAAATACACAATGATGGATAACACTGTGTAACACTGCCAAGTTACCTTCGCATTTCCATTACTTGTGGCAACAGGAGACAGACAGCATATGGGTAATAAAAAGCCATCAGTAATCCAAAAATCTAATTTTAGCAAATGGTTCAAAGTCCTCCCACAAGATCCTTTATGAAAAGGATTCATAAGTGTTGCGTCTGCAGTGAAGAGAGCCACAGAAGCTGTGTGAGAAGACCAGGCAGAGCCCAGACTTCTGGGAGAAGAGCACTGGGGAAGGTGACTTGGTCCCCAGCTCTGACAGGCACCGGGCGTCTCCCAGGGACTGGCTCCAGCTGTCCTCAAGAGGCTGATCCATACATGAGAACAATGGTTTCTTTTTTTTTTTTTTTTTTTTTTTTAATTTTTTTTTTCAACATTTATTTATTTTTGGGACAGAGAGAGACAGAGTATGAACGGGGGAGGGGCAGAGAGAGAGGGAGACACAGAATCGGAAACAGGCTCCAGGCTCTGAGCCATCAGCCCAGAGCCCGACGCGGGGCTCGAACTCACGGACCGCGAGATCGTGACCTGGCTGAAGTCGGACGCTTAACCGACTGCGCCACCCAGGCACCCCAAGAGAACAATGGTTTCTTAATGCACCTCAAAAGAACTCTATACTGAGGCACCTGGCTGGCTCAGTCGGTAGGGTGATCTCGGGGTTGTGGGTTTGAGCCCCACGTTGGATGTAGAGACTGCTTAAAAATAAAATCTTGAAAAAAAAATTTAAAAAGAACTCTTCACTCACCATGAGACTCACTTCTTGTGGTCAGCACATTCTCACCTCCTTGAAGATTCCAACACAGTCAGTCAAATTATAAATAAAAAACTGTTTGATGAGCACACAGTGAGGACAAGAGGAGATTGTGGAATGATTTTATGGATAGTGACATCAAGTTGTCAGGATACAGACAAACCTTTCAAAGAGATGAAACCATGGCTGCTGCTCCAGGCATCCTGTCCTGCAGGCAGTGAAGTTCCCACACAGGAAAGGCCCTGCTTCCCACTCTCGTTCCCTGGGCCCATGTTGATAATCTGCCTCTGGTTCTAAGTGTGTCTAAAACTCCCCAAATACTCACCCACAGATTATTGCACAAGATGGATGCCCTGAGCTGAATGATGTCACCAAAATTCATATGATAAAGTCCTGACCCTAGCACCTCAGAATATGATTATATTTGGAGATAGTGTCTTTAAAGAGTAACTAAGTTAAAATGAGATTATTTCAAATGAGGTTCTAATTCCATATGACTGGTGTCCTTATATAAAAACAGAATTTGGGGGCATGTGGGTGGCTTAGTCAGTTAAGCATCTGACTCTTGAATTCAGCTCAGGTCATGATCTCACAGTATCGTGAGTTTGAGCCCCGCATCAGGCTCTGTGTGCTGACCATGAGGAGCCTGCTCGGGATTCTCCCTCTCTCCTCTCTCTGCCCCTCACCCACTCACACTCTCTCTGTCTCTCTCAAAATAAATAAACTTAAAAAAAAAAAAAACAGAATTTGGACACAGATACACAAATGAACATTGGGAAACCATGCAAAGACACAGGAGAAGACGGCCATCTACAAGCCAGGGAGAGAGCCCTACCACAGTCCCCCACATTCCTCAGAAGGAACCAGCCCTGAGGACATCTTGATTTCAGAATTCCGGCCTCCAGAGAAGTCTGTGAGAAATTAAATCTTTGTTGTTTAAACCACCCCCTCTGGGTAGTTTGTTATGGCAGCCCCAGCAAACGAATACGCAGGTTATGTCAGAGTTACGTGTGGATTTTTCACTCTCTGAGAATAGGGTCTTTCACAATTTTAAGAGAGGTGTTTCTTACCCTATACACCAGTACCATTTCAAACACTGGCCCCAGCTAATGAGCAGAGATATGCCTACTGCCAGAGTCTAGAGGAGGGAAGCTATTTTAAGAGGGGGAGGAGGGATTTTTATGTTGCTCAGATCACATAATTAGCTCAGAGTAATTGATGAGTATAGACATAAGTCCTTAGTACATATGCATTCGTACCATTAAATATTCATGAAACGATTGTCTCCAACTGGAAGCTCAACAGTCCTCTGCCCTTTTGTTCTCGACCCCTGCCATTCTCCCTCCCCCAAAATCATTCCACCTCGGAAGAAGCGTCTCGTTTCTTAATTGCCAAATCCAGTGGATGGTTTTCTGCCACTGCTTTCCCGGACCTCTCCTACAGTTGATTGTTTCCTCTTTGTTGAAACCCTCCCTCCACCATCTCCCACTTTATCACCTCACAGGAAGCTGGCCTTTCCATCTCTCACTACCCCCTTTTGGTCTCTGCCATGATAGTTTTCCTCTTGACACCTCATAAATATTACTATTCCTTGAGTTTATGTCAACACGCTTCTCGTAGCACATAAATTTACTTATCACTTCTATGCTGATGATCCAGATCCACACAAGAACTAGCTTCTCCCCATTGCATTCAGCCTAGAATCACACATCCCTCTTTCTGATGAGGAAGCCCAATTTTACTTCCGCTCCTACTGCATTAGAGAACCATTTGCGTGGCCCTTCCTGCAGCCCCTTGTCAGCGACACCTCCACATCCTGAAAGAGGAAGCACATATTTTTTTGGTCCTCTCTGCTGCACAGACTCCTAAGTACCTGAGAATTTGCATCACCTATCGAAGAAGGCAAACCCTCCTTAACGTGGCATTCGAGACCCTCGGAAAATGGCCCTGGTTTACCTTTCCAGCCTCTCCACCTTCCAATCTAGACAGAGGAGTCTGTTCCTTCTCAGATATTTCCAGGCCTTCGCTCATATTCTCCATGTTTAGAAAAGCTTCCCCTACTAATTTAGGAAGATCTTCTCATCTTCCTAATTTAAAAAAGAAAAAGGAAAAACTTCCTCCTTTTAGCTTTCACTGAAACTTAGCCAGGCAGAATGCCACCATATGCTTTGCTGCATAACGGATACATCCCACTATTACAGTGTTTATTCTGTGTCATGCTCATTTGTTTGTAAATCTGCCTTTGCTATCATTCCATGAGTCATTGCAGAGACCATGGCTCTCATCTCTGAAGCCTCTTGAGCCTGCTACCATCATTAACACGGTGACTCATGAGTATTCCTGAAGGGAACTAAACTCTTCCGGGGAGGAAGCATGGACAAGCCACATAAAACTGGGAGGACGACATGGCTCTACAACGAAATGCAAAGCACTATCCACACACAGAATTAGTATATCACTCATCCTCTTCAGGATTTAGGACTTTGGAACATGAAAATGCCCAGGAGGTATCACGGAGAACAGCACCAACCAAGGCTGGAGCCCACACCCTGAAACTCCGGACATAAAGCCTGGCCAGCTACAATTTTAAATGCTCTCGTCTTCAGTTTAGCTTCAGGAAATTAAAAATTGACCCTTCACCTATCTGAAAAGATTTTTGTTAAGATCACACAGTCTGTGAAATACAGCCCTTGATATCTGTGTAAGAAGGTGGCCTATGCAAAACTCAACTCTGAGGTTTCTAGAACTGTAGAACGTTCTCAAAAGGAACAAGCTAGGGCGTGGCTCATTTGTTTGAACACATCCTTCTGACTCCTCAGATATAGAGTGAGTTCCTACCTATGGTTCCAAGGGAAAACCGTGAGGTGACCTGGTGCAAAACCAGATTCTAAAGGACTGAGTTTGAATCGTACCTCTCACTGTTGACTTCTCACTGGAAGAAGAAAGGAAAGAAATTCGTCGTGATTTGGTTACGAATTTGAGAAAGAACTATAGCTTATCAAGAATTTATGTCAATCTTTCCCAATAAAACCCTGGATCCTCTAACGTGAGACCTGGAACTTCAAGAAAATTGTGAAGGCATGGATCTTTCCCTAATGCTGGAGTCTGGACTATAAAAGGAAGTAAATTTGGCTTGGCAAGACGAAAGCTACATAGGACTGTTAACACGTGGGCTGGTATTATTTGCATGAACCGCCCTCAACATTGGTGAATATCCTGGTGTTGAACTGTCCTCTTCCGAAATGATTATCTTTGGGGCCCCTTGGAGTGAGACACGAGCAGTTTCTGTTAGGATGAGTGTACCTTCCCAGCATCCCTTCCCCTGGGAAGAGGGAGATATGGGAACACAGAATGCAGACTTCAGAGATGAAGTTTACAATGAGGGGAAGGGGAACACCATCTTCTCTTCGACCTTGTAGCGGATGGACTTTGAATGTGTGCATATGATGCATGGGGGGGTGGGGAGGTGACTTCCCTCTGAAAACCACATCTCATAACCATTGTTAACTATTCTTAGTATTGTACTTTCCATCATTTACCCATAGACATTCAGTACAACCTTACCAACGCAGCCCGATTTCAACTGTGGGCTCTAAATGGAAGGGCTTGATTTATGTTGGAGACAGAGAGGCAAAGGCGGTCAGTAATACCCCTTTCTCAGGGTGGAGTACAGGCCCTGTAGCCTTCACCAAAAGACGGAGGCCCGTGTCCACCAGAGGGGACTCTCCACGTGGGCCACTGGTGGCAAGGACTGTAGGCTAGTCCAAGAAGTTGAGGCTGGGGATAAAGGTCATGAGAGAGCCCATCCCAAATCCACAGAAGCCTCCCAAATACCCAGGAGATTGCTTCAGGGGGGCAGGCACCTGCAGGGGGAAGTTTGAGGTAGTGTCACTCTGAGAGTTAAAGAAAATGTGACTTCAATTTGAACCTGGGGGCTGCTAAGAGCTAGACACCCGGGCACCACTTCAAAGTAGTTCTCTTTTACGAAGATGCTTCCTTGTACTTTTCTTCTCATTAAGGAGAGCTCCAAATACCAGGTTGTTGAAGAGCATTATCGTCATTTTTAGTTCCAGGTTCTCCTGGTCATGAAATAGATACACGCTTATTCTCAGGAGGAGAATCTAGGCGGCGTGGTATCTACTGAATGACTACACACTGCAGAGACTTCGACTCTTCCATTGGTTTCCCCTAACATTGCCCACTTAGGAATCAGAGTAAGAAATGTGTGCGTGCGTGCGTGTGTGTGTGGACGCTCGCGTGCCATACGGCCTACATTGTGAGGTACAGGAGGAAAAAAATGTACGATGTTAGAGAACTGTAACCTTTTTTGGCAGTTTCACATAACCAATGAATTGTTACCTCTTTCACATTTTTAAAGCCTTAAGTTTACTTGACAAAAATTAATGAACAATGGAAGAGCAGCATAAACACTTGGAATTATTACCCAGGACATCTCGTACTTATCAATTTATGCAGAATGACCGGCTCTCTTGGAACAACTCATTAAAGTGGAGAACGGGACTTCTGGCCCGTAATTCTTTCTGGAAGACCAGTCCTAGATGTCACTGACTAATTGGGCTAATTGGAGGAGAAAAATGGCACAAAATGTTCCTCCAACATATACATTAATTTGCTTTTATTTTCAGCTGAGTCCTTCATCTCTAATTGTGTTGATTTGTAGTTCTGAACAAATGAGAGATTCTAAGGGGAAAGAAACATTTATAAAGGATAATTCCAAAAGAAAATAAAGATAAAGAAGAAGAAGAAGGTCAAAAGTGCTATAAAATCTAAAACATTATTCTTTTGACAACCGTTTTAAGATACCACAATCACTTAAAACTCACTAAAAATATCGTCTTGAACACTCTCAGGAACTGAGAACTGCGTGTCCCAAATAATTGTCAACATGACATAGAGCTTTTGCTTTGCTGTGAGGCAGTTCCCAAATGACAAATGAGTTGTGCTCAAAAAGTTCTTTTGAAGTTAATTGTTCAGAACTCAGTCCGGCTCACAAAAGAAAATTAACCCTAAACGCTTCTTGTTTTAGTTTCCTCGGCCGCCCGTGCAGAGTACCAAAGACCATGGGGGGTTCAACACCGAAATGTATTGTCTCACAGTTCGGGACATTACAGGTCCAAGATCAAGGTGCGGGCAAGCTGGTTCCCATTGAGGCCTGTGAGGAAGAGTCTGCTGTGTGCCCCTCTCCTCGCATCTGGGAATTTGCTGGCAATCTTTCACATCCCCTCCCCCCGGGTGTATATCTGTCTATGGGTCCAAGTTCCCCTTTTTTATAGGACGACAGTCATACGAGATGAGGGGCCCACCTTGCTCCAGCAAGGCCTCACCTTAGCTAATTACATCTGCAATGACCTTATCTCCAAATGAGGTCACAATCTGAGGTCAAGGTTCAACAAATGAATCTGAGGGGGACACAGTTCAACCTGTAACACTCCCAAAGGGCCCTTCGAGCACAGGGTCACTGAGAACCTGCTTCTGCCAGGGAGGCCAAGGCGAGTAGAAATGCCTCTTCCTCAGGCCAGGCAAGTGGCCCTTCAGCTTTCACCAGAAGGTGGGGGTGGGGTGCGGTGTCAGAAGCTTCTCGGGGCTCATAGCTCCACCTGAGGTGGGGGAAGCGGGAGAACAGGGCTGAGCCCTCCGGCCCCAGGGAGCTGTGAGTTCTCCTGGCCAGCCCAGCAAGTCAGGGTACTGGAACACAGTACTGGAGAAGGTGTGGGTCCCCTCTGAAGTCACCTGGCAGAGATTCTCCAACTTCAAACACAGCAGGATCCCCTGGCTGGCCTGTTGAAACAGACTCCTGGGCCACAGGGCCGGTTTCTGGTAGGTTTGGCATGGGGCCTGGGATATTGCATTTCTAACAAGTTCCCGGGTGAGGCCGACACTGCTGGTCATGGTCTACCATCTGTGAATCCTTGTCCTGAGAGACACATTATTGAAAAGATCTGCTTTCTGATTTAAAAAAAAAAAGTGTGCACCCCCTGAGGAGAAACCTCCATCGGAAGAGGGGCTCCAGGGGGTTGAACGGTGGTCTCCCCAAAGACAAGTCTGCCAGGAACCTCGGGATGTGACCTGACTTGGAAAAAGGGCTTTTGCAAATGTGTTCTTTTAAGTTTCTTTATTTTGAGAGACAGAAGGAGACAGACAGGGAGGGAGAGAACCAGTAGGGGATGGACAGAGAGGGGGGACAGAAGATCGGAAGCAAACTCTGCGTTGACAGCAGAGAGCCGCGGGGCTGGAGCTCACGAACTGTGAGATCGTGACCTGAGCCGAAGTTGGACGCTTAACCGACTGAGCCACCCAGGCGCCCCTGCAAATGTTCTTAAGGACCTGAGATTAGATCATCCTGGATTAACCAGGTGGTTCTAAGTCCAATGGTGCACGTCCTTGTAAGAGACAGAAGAGAAGACACAGAGGGCACGAGATGACGGAGGCAGAGATGGGGGTGATACCACGACAGACCGAGGAAGGGCAGGAACCCCCAGAAGCTGCAGGAGGAAAGGAAGGGCCCCCCCGCAACCAGGGACTTCAAAGGGAGCGTGGCCTTGCCGACACTTGATTTCTGTGAAAGGATAAAACTTCTATCATTTTGAGCTACTGAGTTTGTGGTAATCTGTCACGGCAGCCCTGGGAAACTAATACAGGGAGATTCTTTGACTAAAGATTAAATAAGCCTCAACTGATCCAAAGACAAGGCCATTTTCCTAATTTTTCCCAGAGACAGATAAATCACAAATTAATACCAGCCACCCTCTGCAGTCTCTCGCCCTAAAATTAACATGCTTCCAAGGAAATAATATTGCATTACATAGAGAATCCGTGGGGCATTTTCTTCAGCAGCTAATAAAAATGTGCTCCGTAGAGGGGCTTTATATACAGTCAAAACACTGTGAAACCATACAAGGTCGTAAATAGGAGGAGCTATGGCCGGCGGACCCACAGCTGGGGCCCCAGGACTCCCCCAGCACAAAGCAGATTCTGGCACACGACCCACCTCTCTCAGAGTGAAACGGGGCCCCGTGAAGCCGAGAAGCCAGAGAAACGCCAGCCACCGACAGAACTGAGCAGAGAGAGAGAGAACTGAACATACAGAGAGAGAACCGGACCCAGCCACGGTGAAGAGGAAGGGGTGCCCAGGGATCCTTCAGAGCACTCAGAGGTGGCCGTGCTGGGGAGGACCACAGGAGCCAACAGGCCAGAGGGCAGAAGCAGAGGACACTGAACCTTCTGCCTGCACCAAAGCCACACTGCCACTGTGGAGTGGAGGCAGCCTGCAGACGGTCCTGGCCCAAACCCTTCAGCCCTTCCCGTGCTCACGAGTCAGGGGTTCGTGGATCTCAAGGCCCATCAGAGAACGGGACATACAGGACCAGGCAGGTTCTGTGTTCATCACGGGATTCATTCTGGAAGAAATGAACTTGCCTCCAGAGGACGTTCAGGAGTCGCCCCCAGTCAACACAATAAGATGACGCAGACCGGAGTTTAAACGACCATACCAAGGGGAAGAACCAGGCCCTCCCAGCATAGGTCCTTGTATTCTGTGGGCTGGTATCATCCCTTCCTGGCGCTTTGGAGACACAGGGAGGGAAAGGAGAGTTTCCGGGAGAATCTACTACTGAGCACATGTCACCTAAGCAGAGACTGCTAATATTCTGCAGGAAGTCATCAGGGCCTTACAAACAGAGGGAGCAAACTGCAGCCCAGGTGGCCATGGGGCCCAGAGGAGGGTCAGCGGAACCTGAGAGGAGCCCCCCAACCCAGACAGAGCCATAAGAGGAGCTCCTCCCAAAACACAGGCCGTGAACTCACTGCCCGAGGAGGCACAAAGCTGGACGGCACATCCCACTGCACTGCTTGTGTGTCTCAGTAAATAAACACGTTGAGCAACACACACATCACACATAATCTAGTGTCGATGATAGAGATGTATTAGTAAAACTGTATTGTGTTTTGTGTATTAATGTCACACGTAACGTGTTAATAGTCACATACATTATACGTGTAAGAGAACAATACATATTACATGTATTGCATATATTAATAAATTACACATGTGTCTATTACGCCATCTCATAAATTATTGATGTATATAGCTATGTCTACCCGTCTCTATCCATCCGTCTCACTCCAGAGTGTAGCGGCCCTCAACACATCCCTTTGTCCGCCTTCGTAAAATTCTATACGAGAAGCTCTATTCGACTGTCGTAGAGAGAGGTCCTGAGTGTGCCTGGCAGACAGCGTGTCACGAGACTTACTTCAGCCTGGATGTGTGATGTGACTCACTGCTCTGTACCCAGAAATGGGAAAGAACCTCCTGGTTTCGGTGCCATTTCTGAGTCGGAAGCGCTAATGTCCCCTTCAGCAGGTGTCCAGAGAAGTCAAGTAGTGGTCAGGAGGGTCCCGTTCCCTTCACTCTGCCTGCTTTCCAGATGGGTTTCTCCAACCCTCATCACACTTGACTTTCCTTTCTTGCTCCAGTTCAGACAAGCCCTGGGGCATATAAGATGAGACAGCGATGCCTCCTTGCTGCCCCGCCCCCCCCAGGACTTCGTCTTCTCCATCCATTTCCTCCGGACAGCGTGGGACACAGGATAACGGACGCTACAGACTGCTGCCTGCCTTCACCCCAGGAACATCAGACTGACTCCCGCTTCTTCTGCCGGCCCCTCCCGCCTGTATAAGCAGACTGGTTCACCCCACGGCAGCCACAGGGTCTAAACCGATCTCCAGTGAAAGGGAGAACAAGATCAGAGACCGCTGTGCCCGCACAAACCACTTCATGGCTAGGCCAACACTCTAAGGGAAGCATTAAAAATACACACATTTCGAGAGGATGATTTCTCCATCTCTACAACAGAGCTCTAATAGTTGGTTTTCTTGCACATCATTTTTCCTAGTAATTAAAAATGATGGCACAGTATGTAAATGGCCTAAAATCTCAGTGATAGAGAGGGTGTTTGAGTCTCTTGTTTATAAATACTATCAGTTTCCTGGCAGTGAAGGAACTCAATTTACTAAGACCAGCAGAAAGCACTTATATGATAAACCTACTGTTCCGGTTTTCCTTAGAAACATTTGTAATCTACTCTATCAGGGATGGAGATTTTCTATTAAAAATATATCAACACCCTCATAAAGGCCATTTTCCCCTTGCAATTTATTCTGAGTAATAACATCCAAGCCATGAATTTGTTGACAATCAATTTTTTTGCTTCTCTATGCAATTCGGCTCAAGAGTACCTTCGGCTCAAACCCAAAATAACATTCAATTACCAGGTGTGGTGACTGCACCCCCTACGATGCTCCCTGTTTTGTGGTGACATATCTACATATCACCACTGGCCCTACAGCCTGAGCCTCGCGAGGGCTTGCTGTTCGACTTTAAATGGGTTTAATTGACTCCAAACATGAGAAATGTGAGTATTGAACCTCAACTACATCATGAAGAATGTCTCCAGGGTATAGACGTGTGAAAGAGTCACTTAGATGTTGATGAGGGGCGCCCTCTTGATCACGTTTTTCATCACAGAAAATACTGAAAGGCATGAAACCAGTGAGTCTAGCGGCTTGAGTAAAGAAACTCAAAGATGGGGATGCTCGAGGCTGCCTCCCGCTTCATTCTGGAAGGTTGCTGGGATGGACTGTGGTAATTATAGCTTTTATCCGCCCCGCCCTTTCCCTTCCCCCCCCCCAATTTCTTCCAGTAACGAAACCCCCTTGTGAGAAACTCTTTCCAACCAACGTATTTAAGACTTATGACTCAGGCTTGGTCCCTCCAGGAAACACAAGCCCCTGATGACCACAGTGATTACTTCAGGGACAGACACAGCCACTTGGGCCAGAGAAAGTGGTCCCCCTCCCCCAACAGGGACATGGCTGGCATCATCAGAAAGGAGACACCCTCCACGGATTGGTAGCATCATCACCGGGAAGACATGAGCCCAGGTGTGCCGGCAGCAACCTCTGACAACACATGGGCAACCTACCTGAGAAGGAGAGAATTCGAGAAGCAGATTCAGAAGGTGGAGAGGCAGAATCCTGACGTCACCGCACGCGCTCCTTGGACCTAGGCACTCCTGGATGCAAGAAACAAACGCTAAGTTAATTTGAGTTGTGTTTCTGTCGCTGGTAGCTAAAAATATCCTCACACAGACCCTGAGGACAAAATCACAACCTGTTTCTAGGCTAAACCAAAACTCTCATTTCTGCTACCCGCAACACTTCTGACACCAAATGTGTAGGCTCTACAGACCGAAAAAGGCTGATTCTAACTACCTGGCATCAGCCCAGACCCCACAGATTAAGGGCTGAGTCCCATAGGAATGCCCTCACTTCAGACACCAACCGAAAGTCTTGGCCTCTGACATTTTTGACCAACAGACTGGCTATAAATGAAGGGTTCCCATGACCCCCTTCTTGGGTTCAATAATTTGCTAGGAACAGCTCACAGAACTCAGGAGTGTTTGACTTACTATTTGGAGGTTTACTATAAAGGATACAACTCGGGAACAGCCAAATGGATGCACAGGGCGATGTGTAAGGGGGAGGGAGGGAGAGAGGCTTCCAACCCCTCTCTGGGCACAACTTGATGTACTCAACAACACAGAAGCTTTCTGAGCCCTGTTGTTTCAGGTTCTTGTGGGGGTTCCATTATGTAGGTATGATCGATTAAATTATTAATCACTGGTGATTAGCTTAATCTCCAGCCCCTCTCCATTCCCTGGAGATCAGGGGTATGGCTCAAAGTCCTACCCCTCTAATCCCAGGCTTGGCTTCTCTGGCAACCAGCCCCATCCTCCACAGTCACCTTAATAGTATAAACTCAGGTCTGGTTGAAAGGGCTTTATGATGAATCACGGAAGATGTTCCTCTCACTCTTAAATTCTAGGGATCCTAGGAGGTCTGTGCCAAGAATTGGAGATAAAGACCAAGGATATAACACTTATTATGTCACAATATTGTATAGGCAAATCTTGTCTGAGTTTTAAGGGTGACAACTTTCAGACCTTGGGTCATCGGCTAATTTCAATGCAAGAAGTAAGTAAAAACAAAGATTTTATTTTTCATTTTTTGCTTTTATTTTTGTTTTTATCTTGCCTTATTGGTGTTCTAAGAATGTTAAGATATACTAGGACGAGCAACAATCGGACATAAATTGTCTCAAAAGGCATTTCTTGAGCCGAGTTCTAAGGCGGCAAGGGTTCCCAGTGACGGCGTTGGTGAACAGGACTTTGTGCTCTGTGTTTGGACATTTGTGCTTCTCTGCTGTTGTTGTCCAGGGCCTGAAATCTGTGCAGAATCAAGAAAGTGTTGGCTCATCGTCAGAATCTGACCTGCTCGGATAAGGAAAGATGGTGGCCGTGGCAAGATCGCGGTTCCTGGCACGTGAACCATGGCTCATGGGCTATCTGGAGGCTGGTTTCTCCCAGCGCCGCTATTAATAAGATCATTGCTACATTTCCCTTTCTGACATGAATAATTTATTTGTGGCCACTCTCCCTGAAATCTCACAAGAGGTACAACTCCTTCCTTTTTGTTTTAAGAAAGGTGCTGTGGGGGCTCTTGAGGGACAGGGGTTTAAGCAAAAAATAAACTAACAGAAATCAAATGTAGTGGCATATGTCAACTCAGCAAATGTGAATTCAGTGTTTCTTTTAAGAACGACATCATGCTGGGGGAGGGTGCAAGGGAGGAAGAGACATACAGAAATGAACCACTACCCTGTCCTCACTGAGTATGCAGTCCAGTGGACGTGAGGGAAGGAGCTTAAGCAAGAGACGGAAGACAAATATATACATCTAAACAGTAAGACAGCAATCAATCAATCAATCAATCAATCAATAAATAAATAAATAGTAAGACAATAAAAATATGCCATAAGAAAAATAAAAGACAGCTAAAATACAGGTAAGCTAATATTTAATAGGGGAAAGATAGGGGCTTTTTCTGATGTATTTAGATGTGCATTTCCCAAAGTTTGTCCTATAAAACACTCGTCTGATGCGATGCACCTTGAAGAAAGGGTTCTACGGTCCAACATATTTCCGGGAAATGATGATTTCCATTATGTCACGATTATCCCACCTTACAAATCCCCAATATATTCTAGCTTATTCAAGGCTCTGATTAGTTCTACTGAAAGGAAACTATTTAACACAATATTTCCCAAAGTTACCTGACTATAGATATGATGGGAGTTCTCTATGGAAGATATTCCAAGTCATGCTAATGTATATCACATAAGGAAAGATTCCTGATTTCATGGTGCAGACCCAGACGTTCCATAAGATTGGATTTCTTTGAAATCCCACAGATTGTTACCTCAACTGTTGGCTTCAAATTAGTTAGTAAACCTGCTTTGTTCCACCAAAAGAGAAATGAATGAATAAATGAATGAATGAATGAATGAATGAATGTCATGACCTTTGCTAAGAGATGGTGCACATTCTACTAAAATTTCAGATGTGTTTAAAATTTGACAGGGGCTATAAACAGCAAAGAATGGATATCTTCGAATTTTTGTTTAAACAGAGGATTATACACACATATGTCTGTATACATATATATTTCACATGTATACATTTGTGTATAAATATCCATGTGTATTTCATCTGCCACGTGTACATATATATGTACGTGCATTTGTGTACATATCCCCTTCATGTGCTCACTGTGATCATTAAGAAGCACTTGCAAATTCATGCGGTTTTAAAAAAATTATCATCAAGATATGCTTTAACCCACTCTTCGTATTGTGAATGGCCAAGCTCTCATTTCAAAGAGGAGAAAGTAGATGGAAAGGAAGGGTGAGAGGGAAGCATCAAACAAAAGACTGGGGGTCACTAGGAACGTGGCCTAGTCGGTTTTGAGAACCAGAGGAAGGCCAAACACTGACATGATCCAGAAGCATGGGAGTGTTTATCACTTGACGATTGCTGTATATCTGTCTGTCGGTGCTGTTCTCACCTCGGAGCTGTCTCTGATTCCGCGACCTTGCTCAGAAACCCCCAGACGTCAGCACTCATTTAAGCTCTCTGGGAGGTACTGTCTTCAATGAAGACCTCTTGCTCATCATATCACCAGGGAGGGGGTTGCTCGGAATAGCCAAAATACAGATGCTGGCCTGCAGGGGATCTCCAGACAATAAACTGAAGCTTTGGAGCCTGGGATGGAGTAGGGGTCCTGATGCTCACTCCTTCTCACCTGTAGATTAAAAGCAGACGGGGAAATGGTCATAATGAGGATCAAGGAATCGGCTCCTCGCCTAAAACAGGACCGGACAACAGTCTGGGCTGAGGCTGCAGGAAGCCTTCTCTCTCCGGTGCTAGACCCTGAGACTTCCTCAGAAAAGTGCAGGAGCACAGGCCAACCCGGATTCTCATCACTGCACAGAGAAAGTGCAAGAATGAGGGAGAAGGCACCTGCTCCTAGGGAAGCCCTGAGCAGTAGGAAACAGGAAGTAGGAGAGCTGGTATTAGCCACTGCGCCAGAGCCAGAGAACCTCCCAGATACAAGCAGAGCCCTTGAACCTTGCCCTTCCCTCCTCAAACGGCACAGGCATGGACAGTGGCCATCCAGCTCCCATCCTAGGTGATGCCCCCTCCCTGGAGCCCATCAGCAGGGAGAGAGGATCCAGCCTACTCCCTCCAACACCCACCTTTTGTGGGGATCTCTCTGGAGACCCAAACAAGGGGAAAAGGTTTTCATCAGCAGCAAACATGCATACATATATGCATCCATCACAAGTGCAGTAAACCTGTCCCCTGTAGAATTTTGTATTTAAAAGGACATAGCTCTACCTGATTGGCAAGAAAAGGATTATCTTTCATCTAGAGATGGTCATCTCCAGATAGATGGACTGGGTTACTTCTCAAGAATTATGTTTCCCTGAGCCTTGCACTGGATGTCAACAACAGTATTAGGAACTGAGCGCCCACAGGGCAGGGTCTCTGCTTTGTAGAACACACAATAGTATCTGCACACTACATTTAGCAAAGTGGCTTAGACAGGCCAAGACATTTTGTAGAGTATAATTATGCGATCTGATGTTTGACTTATCTGCGAGCCCTCACCATATTTTGTCCCTTTTCAAGTCAGCAAGAGCTCTTCTTCTGGGTGGCTTCAGGTCACGTGTTTGAGATCCATTCTTCTCCCTTGAAGTAAGTAAGCTTCATTTGCCGGTTTCATGGAATTCAAGCAGAGGATCTGAAATACAAGACAGATAGGAGTTAACTTTCTCTGAACAATTTCAAAGAAGACTTAATGAATAACAATCAACTGGAACGAATACTTGATCGATCGACTGAGGTGATAAGCAGGAATAAAGCAAGAGCACAGCCCAGAAGCCCGCGCCAGGAAGAACCCTAAAGCTATCGACAAAACAGATAGGAAATGTAAAACATTTCAATCAGTACCAACTTTGGCAGATGAGTAAACGTTTGACTAATGCATCTTATCAGTTGTAAATCAGCTTTGAATGGCCATAAGATGTCATAAGACCATCTGAAAGGAAATTGAGGGGGGGGGGAGCCTAAGTCCAAAAAAAAAAAAATCATCATATTTTATGGCATTTGTACTGGAATTATGTCTAGAATAATGCAATTTCACAGCTATAATTCAAACTAGGTTTTAGTCTATTGGTTTAACTGCAGCACAGCTAAAATTTAGAAGTTTTTATAGTGCTCAATCCTACATAATGGTGGATAGAAAACTTAGAATTCAATTACAGTACAGGAGACAGTGCTCCTTTCTTCCCTTCACAATGGACTTCATTTGGAGACCTACTAAATAAATAGCAGCTTCCAAATTTCTAACCCAATGAATATACAAATGGGGTGGCTTACTAATCCAAAAGCACTATCAAGAGATGCAGAGAATATTAAATGCAGCATAGGAACATTACAAAAAAAGTAATTCTCTAAAAGAGTAACTCTTGTTCAGGTAAAATATATCCTGATCCTGACATAGTTTTAAATATATTACACGATAAGGAGCACCAGGGTGGCTCAGTCAGTTTAGCATCCAACTCTTGATTTCGGCTCAGGTCATGATCCCAGGGTTGTGGTGCTGGGCTCTGTGCTGAGTGTGGAGCCTGCTTGAGATTCTCTCTCTCTCCCTCTCTCTCTCCCCTTCTCCCCCACTTGCTTGCTCTCTCTCAATCTCTCTCTATAATAAAAATAAATATAAAAAATCTTAGGGTGCCTGGGTGGCTCATTCGGTTGAGCATCCAACTTCAACTCAGGTCACGATCTCACGGTTCTGAGTTCGAGCCCCCCATCAGGCTCTGCGCTGCCAGCTCAGAGCCTGGAACCTGCTTCAGATTCTGTGTCTCCCTCGCTCTCTGCCCCTCCCCCACTCGTGCTGTCTCTCTCTTTCAAAAATAAATAAATATTAACAGAAAAGAATTGTTTTAAACCTTAAATATATCCCATGATTAAATAATTATACAAATTCCTATAAATTAACAGGTGGCATCAGAATGAATCTAGAAAGGATCCAGCTGAGAGCTAGAGGTCTCACTTTTTATCTTGAAGAAACTGGAAGGGAGAAGAAACACTAGGCCCCCAGGATCCCGGCACATCTGGACACCAAGGACAGCTATGCACTTGCAGCTACTTCAAGGGGCATCTGCTGCCCTAGAGATGGGCAACTTTGCTTTCTCAGAAAAAGAGAAAGGGATTACAGGATTATTTAGAGTTCAGTTTGAGAGATTATCTAATTCAAATGTCTCAGTTTGGTCCAAGAAAATGGCTTGCCCAAGATCAGAGAGCGAATTCTTGGCGACCTGACCTACCTAGAGCCCAGCCTCCTGATTTCCAGGCTCTGATGGCTTATCCTACACTAGAGCCAAGCATGGCCTTCTCTCCTGGGATGGGCATCCCCTTACGACAACCTTCTCTCCTCCAGGCCCTGGATGTCTTTGGCTGGCTGAGCTGGCAGGAACCACAAGAGCACCTCGCCATCATATCTGAATCTCAGAATGGGTCAGCAGTCGGTTGTGGAACAGGTCTTGACTCAGAGGATTCCACTGAGCGGTAAGTTCCAGCATGTCACGTATATTAATGTCGGTCTGGGAGTTTCTGCATACAGTGCTTTGTCAATATACATGCATTATGCATCACGCCTGCTCAGTGAGCTAGCTGGTGTGCGAAGAACCAAAGGCTGTAGCGGCACAGCTGATAACTTCAGTCACTGTGAGCCCCCCAGGCAATGACTTGTAGCCTTCAACTATGGTCTTGCCATTCCTACCCTGGGCAGTATAAAACGGATTATTTTGAAACCAAATATTTAATATTTAAGAAAGGACATACATAGTAAATATGAAATATGCAATAGATTTGTTTAGCCCATTAACAAAAGCACATTTCCTTCTTGGAGTTAGCCACACGGAGTGGGGGTTGGGGTTGGGGGTGGGATGCAAATTTATGCAAATTAGCATTGTGCCAAGAGCCTTGATTTATTTCAAAACCATGAAGATTCCATTGCTCTTGGTAAACCTTAGAGATTTTCTTTAAAGGAATCATTTGTTTGCTATTGTACTGAACGATGCTTTATCGTGTGTGTGTGTGTGTGTGTGTGTGTGTGTGTGTGTGTTACACACACTTTAATTTAGTCTTATAGCCTCTCATCCTCGCTATCGATTTTTATTAGTTTGGTTTCCTATGTATTCAAAGAGATTTGTAAGTCAAATCCACTTTCTGTTTTTAAGGATGCTTTATGTTTTAGGAATTAAATAACGCATTTTTATTTTTTAAATGTTATGTCATGCTGTGCTCACCGCAAGTGTATCTGCCACCTGCCCCCATATGACACTATTCCAACAACATTGACTTTCTTCCTTCTGTTGTACCTTTCACCCCCGTGACTTATTCATCCCATAACTGGAAGCCTGTATCTCCCTTTCCCCTTCACCCATGCCCCCATTATTAAAATACTGTACTGTTAAATGAGTTTTTAAAACATAAACTAGATACTATACCGACCGTTTAAAAGGGAAAAGGGATTATCACAAGTGTGTTTGCATCCCACTCAAATCAAGTATGTGCAATGAACTCCGTGGCAGAGTGTTCCAGGACGGAGCAGTAGAGAAAAGCTACCTGTGGTACCGAGAGATTGCCACTGGCTTTCTCATGATCCCCAAGTAGGGTCACGTTCCTTGCAAATTCTGAGGGCTGACTGACGCAGCAGGCATGATGACGGCTGCCACCAGCAGGGAATCCAGCTGACATGCCAGCTGCGCTCACTCGAGGCCGGAGCCTGTGCGAGGCTTCCTCTCACTGCAGACGGCATTCCTTCTCCTTGGCCAGGAAGTCTTGTCCGTGGTGGGTCATTTTCTCAGATACATGGATCCGATAAGGGTAAAGAAGCTGTGAGTTCTTTGGTTCTGTGTAGCAGACCCTTTTTTTAAATCCGTGGTTAGCACCGAATCCTAGTACCTGGGGTCAGATTCCTAGTTCCAGGGGTCAGAGAAGTGAGTAACTAACTTTACCAAATTGCTGGTGCTCTGGAAATCAGGCAATGGTAGAAACCTAACCACTAGCCCCTTAGGCAAGATACCGGGGGAGAATATGTTTTCATAAGGAGATTAGGCATCAGACTTTGTTTTTGTTTTTCATTCCTAATCAAATGAATGAATGTCCCAGGGCTCTACGCTGAAGTCGACCAACACACCAACATAAAAGAAATGAAAACACCCGAAGGTGTTTCACATCCTGCCAGCTGGGTTGATATTGTCTCGAGTCCCCAGTAACTCCTGCCTCTGCACTTGTCCTACGGCACCTGGGGAGCACACCTAGGGAGCACCCATGGGTGTCCTACGGCAGGTGAGCCACTCTGGAATCCACAGCCCACCCCACCGGCCCTCACTTGAATGGGCTCCTCTCATCTCCTTCAGGGGGCTTCAGAGAAATTCAGAAGGTGTCACTGAACACTACAGAGGAAAGCAAAGCTTCCTAGAAAAGTATGGATGTGAGCTGGACCTCAAAACACGGTGCATAAAATGACCTCACTTACTGTAGATCAGTGTTCCTCAACCTGCTTTTCATCATCACCTCTCGCCCCACAAGGAGCCTTTTTAGCTTTTTCCTAATCGCCCTTCCCCAAGACATTTTAGTGCCTGTATCTCTGGTTATGCACCTTGACCCTGTAAAAGGTCCACAAACCATTGTAATATCTACGATTTTTTTCACTCCCCACCTTAAGAATCAATTTTTGCCTCCTGGGGGGTAAGTATCACTGTAGAGAATGCACATCACATGTGTTTCCCTTGTATAAATGATGACATTCTTCTGATATCCTACCGTGGGTAGTCAAATTCCCCTTTAAGAGAGATCTTTTTCAGTGTGGGTTACTTAAGAGAATGTGTGAATCCTCTTAGGGGAAAAACGGGAGTCCCCCAACAAATGAGCCTTAAGTTGGCAAAAGAGGAGATAGTTCATCTCCGCCATGCTTTGCTTTTTAGATCTAGACGCCAAGGAGTCCAGATGTCTTAGAAGGCTGGGAGGCGGCCCCTAACTCATGGAGAGAAGCTGAGCAGCAGAAAGAACAACCTTCTTGGAGCAGGCATTCCCCAGAGATGGGAAACACCGTTTGGTGAGCTGGATCATTATTTTACATCACTCTGTACCTACCCACGTTCACTGTCTCCGAATTTGTGAGTCAGCAAGAGTAGGAAAGTGAGCCGAGGGGGTAAGTCAGGAGAGCGGGCCCGTCAGGACACGTTCAATGGAATCAGTGAGGGCCACTCACTCCTTTTCCTGGAGAAGTATAGACAGCTTCATAAAGGAGACGGAAACCAAACACTGCCTATGTCTCAATGTTGCATACAACCGTAGCAAGTGCTTACATCCTTGACCTTAACTAAACCAAACTAGCCTCCTCCTCCCTTTACTTATTCCCTCAACAAATATTTTGAGTGCCAAGTATCTGTGAATACTGTAAAAATGCAAAAGTCAAGAGGGATCCACTTTTCCCCCCGAAGAGCCTACAGCCCACAGGGAACGTTCAGATGATCGGATTACTAGAATTGGTGGGTAGTGCAAGGTTTCCTGGAGTATTTGCTCCAGCTCCCCATATTGCAACACCCCCCCCTCTCCGAGACATTCAGTGTTTGTTGTTCTTCAAGGATGAACTCACTCTTTGGGGGACTTCATTTCGTTTATACTTCCAAATCCATTGTTTCTCAGGAGCATAACCAGGTGTCTTAAAGTCAAGCTGCTACCTAAATTAAGGCCTCTTCCCTCATTGCACTCTCCCCACAAAATCAGTGATTACAATCAAAGAAACAATTACCTTTCACAAGATTTGCTTTTAATTAACCTGGCTGTACCTCCTTGAAAATGCCACTACTAAGAGCACATCTAATGAGTCCTCCTGCCGTGGTAGTTGCAAGAACAGACAGACAATAAGCAAATGGCCTGATGGTGGTTCCTTCATCCTCCACACCTTAAATCACAAGAGACTCAAGTCTGCACACGGGATCCCGGGAACTGGGCCTTGCTCCAGACAGCTTTTGAGGACACGGGGTTGTTCGGATAACAGGAGAGAGGGGGCTAGTCCTGTAAGATGGAAATGCTCCTTGGGAAGAGCTGAGACTTTTTTCCTGGCTTGTTCTTAAAAGTATTATGTCAGGGGCGCCTGGGTGGCGCAGTCGGTTAAGCGTCCGACTTCAGCCAGGTCACGATCTCGCGGTCCGTGAGTTCGAGCCCCGCGTCGGGCTCTGGGCTGATGGCTCAGAGCCTGGAGCCTGTTTCCGATTCTGTGTCTCCCTCTCTCTCTGCCCCTCCCCCGTTCATGCTCTGTCTCTCTCTGTCCCAAAAATAAATAAACGTTTAAAAAAAAAAAAAAAAAAAAAGTATTATGTCAGCTTCATAAGGTGTTGTCATGACATTCTCCCAATCTGTTGACCTTTTCACATCATTAGAACAAACCTGAGTCAATAGATCCCCTCGAGCCAGCCTCCACAGCCAACCTTAGCCACGCGGCCGCCGAGCACAAGCCTGCTAAATCTGCTTGTTCTGTTTAGAAGCTACAGAGGTGGGCACGGTGGCTAGCCTCCTGAATGATTCTTCGAGAAACCCAATTCTGAAAGTCCTTTTTTTTTTTTTCTACAGAAGCTTACCTACTGAGCACTTCTACATTGTCAACACATCTCTCCAGCAGGAGACCTGTGCTTTAACAGGTTGTCCTAAACATCAGACACCATAGCCTCCTCCAATGACCATCACCAAGTCGCACTCCTCTCTTGTAGTAGAATTCTTAGACATCCCTACCTTATCAGTAGAATGGCAGAAGTGTGCAGAGCAGGAAGAATTTGGGCTGCAAGTGTGTTTCCCTAGTATGGTTCTCAGCTTCCATAATTCTAGGCAACTATGCTGGGAAATTTTCCTGGAAGATTAACCATTAACTTTATCCTTTATCCTTGGTAGATCCAACACTGTGTATCAGCCCGGCCTCTAACACTGGAGACTGAATTCCTTTTGAACATTCTGAATTCTTGAGCCCTCCCAGGGCAGTTGCTGGGTTTCAGAACTTGACTTGGGGTGGCTGGGTGGTTCAGTTGGTCCAGCTCTTGATTTCAGCTCAGGTCATGATCTCACAGTTCGTGAGTTTGAGACCCACGTTGGGCTCTGAGCTGACAGTGCAGAGCCTGCTTGGGATTCTCTGTTTCCCTCTCTCTGCCCCTCCCCTGCTTGTTCTCTCTCTCTCTCTCTCTCTCTCTCTCTCTCTCTCCCAAAATAAATACATAAACATTAAAAAAAAAAAAAACTTGGAGACTCTCCGTGTCTGTAAAGCAATGTGTGGCAACTGGCTCTCCACCTTCTGGACACCTACTGCTTTTCTCCACTTCTCCACTACAGTTACAAGTAAGTTACTCCCATGGTAGAAAAAAAAATCATCTAATTAAAAGTATATCTCTCATTTGTCCTTTAGAAAAGTTCCAGAATTCCATCCGACCCCCAAATTCCATCAGTTCAAACAAGAAAAAAAAATGTATTGCCATGTAAATGAATCACCTCACAAAAACATGATATAGACTACTTTTCTTTGATAAATTTACCCATCGTCTCATATTTTCCAAAGATGAGCAAAGAGCCTCCGTTAACTCTCTTCCCTTGTTTCATTTAATTTGAGCTCAAATTTAAATGCAGTGGTTCCCTTAGAAACTATCGCAACCTGAAACTTTTATGACCAGTCTCTAGCTACAAACTCAAGCTTATTCACGAACGTAAGTTTTAACATAATGTTGAAATAGAACTTAAAAACTGAGATTCTAGTGTTTTTATAATAAGGACTTATTAGTAAAGAAATGAAAAAGATAAGGAAATAAAGTTTTGTATATGAAACGAAGTATGCTGTTTCATAAAAGCCATACCTCTGAAATGTATTATATAAGTAGCTGAACATGCTGATGTCTCTTGAAATTTGCTGAGAATAAATTTGAAATTGCATTTCCATGGAAGTAATTGCCTATCCTCTAGAGCAATGGTTTCTAACTTCTTCAAAGATCCTTTTTGAATACCAAGAAATTTTAGCAAGACCTCCCACATGATCAGAAAAAGGCAGAGCGCATGTGGAGAGAGACTCACAGGTCTTTGCCTTAACTTCACAGTCCGCCAGTCTGGTCTCACCAGCTGGCTTTCACAGATCCTGTGCGCCGATAGCCATAAAATTATCCAGAAATGACGGTCCCTGTGCAAACATTCTAGAACGAGTTCGTGGCTTACATTAAAGCTTCAGAGATCACTGTGTCTACACCAGATTTGCCTGCGCCAGGAAACAAATGTCCTCCTTTCTTTCTTTTAGTGTCCATGCATAGTCTACTATTGATGTGTTACACCCCCGAAATTTACCTTTCTAGTACTGCCTAATTAAATCTAAAACCTGTTCACCTTCTTCTCAAGCGTAGGGTTGAGCTGTAAGAATGCAGAGAATTCAAGAAGGACCTTTCTATATGCAAATAATAAGTGTGATAACTTATCATCCCCTCCATGGGGATGATTATCCACATAAATCTTAACAATGCCATTGAGAGCTGCATTAAATCATCCCACTGGTCTGTCGCACTGTGGGTGAGAAGCTGGCATTTTTATACATTTAACCCTATTGCACTTTGACAGGAAATCACACCCTGTCCGTATGCACGATCTCTGCAAGAAACCCAGGTCAGAAATGAGCGAGGCCCAGCCCCACCTGGCTGGTGGGCACAGGCATGCAAAGTCATGCTGCTTCCCAACCCCTTGTGCCACCGAAGTTGCCTCTACAATGAACGTGTTGCCCTTTGGAGAGGGGATTTTCTAATTTCCACACTCTCTGGGAGATCTTCCCCCTGACAAACAGGAATTCTGCAGGCTCTTGTTTAGAAATTGTTCTTCCCTGGCCTCTGGCATGCCTCACGACTTATGTATCATTCCGCGTCTGCCTGTGGGTCACAGAATCGTAGACATTATCTGGATGGCATGAATTCAGAGGATCCACAAACTTGAATGGGGGGAAATGTTACAGCTTTATTTTCACGAATCTCTAACTGGAATTTAGCATTTCCTTCAAATGTGAATGCAGACAACAAACCACAGTTGTCTTGGAGACATTATCACCAAGAGAAATCACAGGTGTTTTCATATCACATTAATGCTGCACGGATATTTCAAAATATTTACTGTTGTCACTATTTCAAAATGCAGGTAGCTGTTAGACCTGCCATGAGAGTTTGAGCTTGCTTTTCGTATAGTTACAAAGAAGCCTACATATCACTAAATCACCAATTTGATACATATATTTGCTAATTATATTTTAACAAAATTGGTTGCCGTCGTAATCCTTTGTATTTTATTTTGTGCACTTAAAAACATAATTTCCTTTGCCTGCTGAGACGTGTTGAGTAAGAAGTTGCTGTGGCTGAAGTAAAAGAGGTTGTTGCCTGTTTTCTCCTCTACAGTTTTGATGGTTTCCTGTCTCACATTTAGGTCTTTCACTGGGACCCCATCGAGATAAAAAGCTTCTGTACAGCAAAGGAAACAATCAACAAAACCAAAAAACAACCGATGAAATGGGAGAAGATATTTGCAAATGACATATCAGATAAGGGGTTAGTATCCAAAATCTATAAAGAACTTACCAAACTCAACACCCAAAAAAACAAATAATCCAATGAAGAAATGGGCAGAAGACATGAATTGACACTTTTCCAAAGAAGACATCCAGATGGTCAACAGACACGTGGAAAGATGCTCAACGTCACTCCTCATCAGAGAAACACAAATCAAAACCACACTGAGATACCACCTCACGCCGGTCAGAATGGCTAAAATGAACAACTCAGGAAACAACAGATGCTGGAGAGGATGTGGAGAAACGGGCATCCTCTTGCACTGTTGGTGGGAATGCAAACTGGTGCAGCCGCTCTGGAAAACAGTGTGGAGGTCCCTCAAACAATTAAAAATAGGACTACTCTACAACCCAGCAATAGCACTACTAGGAGTCTATCCAAAGGATACAGGAGTGCTGATGCATAGGGGCACATGTACCCCAATGTTTATAACAGTGCTTTCAACAATAGCCAAATCATGTCAAGAGCCCAAATGCCCATCAATTGATTAATGGATAAAGAAGATGTGGTTTATATATACAACGGAATAATATTTGGTAATAAGAAAGAATGAAATCTTGCCATTTGCAACAACTGGAGGATACTGGAACTGGAGGGTGTTATGCTAAGTGAAATAAAACGTCAGAGAAAGGCAGACATCATATGTTTTCACTCATATGTGGAGTTTGAGAAACATAACAGAAGACCGTGGGGGAAGGGAAGGGGGAAAAATAGTTTCCAACAGAGAGGGAGGCAAACCGTAAGAGACTCTTATACAGAGAACAAAACCGAGGGTGGATGGAAGGGGTGGGGAAGAGGGGAAAATGGGTGATGGGCATTGAGGAGGGCACTTGCTGGGTGGGATGAGCACTGGATGTTGTATGTAAATGGTGAATCATGGGACTCTACTCCTAAAACCCTGGGCACACCGTATATCCTGTATGTGAGCTAACTTGACAATAAATGATATGTAGGGGAGAAATATTCAAAATACATACATACATACATACATAAAAACATTATTAGGAGGGGCATCTGGGTGGCTCAGTTGGTTAGGCATCTGACTCTTGACTTCGGCTCAAGTCATGATTCCAGGTCCTGTGATGAGCCCTGAATCAGGCTCCACGCTGAGTGTGGAGCCTGCACAGGATTCTCTCTCTCTCTTTCTCGCCCTCTGCCCCTCTCACCCACTTGTGCACGCACACGCGCGCTCTCTCCCCGTCTCTCTATAATTAATTAATTAATTGACTAACCAATTAAAACACTCTTTGGAGAAAGGGTCCCTGGGACTCATCAGAGGCTCTAGGTCATAAAGAAAAGTAAGAATTCTTGCCTTGAAGGTGTGAGTCCTTGAATTTTCACTGCTGCTGCCACATCCTTGATCACCCTGTGCTTGGCTCCGTTGCTCTCAAAGCCCCACTGCTCTGCCCTACGGCCTCTCATGCTTCTGTATATAAGGCTGGTCCTGTTTGACCTCCACAAGCAAGAGACATTGTGGGCAGAAGCTCTGTCCAGGAGGACCCGTCCTGACAGTCACCCTTTATCGATTCTTTCCTGGCATCTTACTCTTGGAGGAGTGGCACGAACTTCAGAGAGCACACAGAAACATTCCTTGTCGCCTCATGCATTTCGACCAAGTGTTAAGAGGCCCTTACAGAACATTTGATCTGCCTCCTAATTCCGCAGTCAAGTCAATGGAACCCCCGATGGCAAAATGAACCCGCCTCAAAATCCCACAGCAAATTAACTGTCCCGACGCCCAGGAAAGTTCTCTTCTGTATACTACACACACACAGAGATAACAACAATGACGGGCATTTACATCGTGCTCACGCCGTACCACGCACTCTTTTAACTGCTTTACATATATTAATTCCCTTAGTTATCATTATGAATCAATTAGGTATGTTCTGTGATTACCCTCACTTTACAGATGGGGAAACTGAGGCCCAGAGTGGTGAAGAGACTAACTAGGTTACACAACCAGTGAATGATGTAGCCAACATTCAAATCAGGCGGTGAGACTGCTCTCAGCTCTGAACCATCCTGCCTCTCCAGCTAACCTCCACCAGTCCCACCATGGCTGATGACAAAACCACGCAGAAACAGGGCAGAGGTGACCTCATTAGGCTTCAGTCCCCTTATCTTATAAAACAAGGACAGAAAAGACCTATCTTGCAAGGCTGGTCTGAAATGGAAATAAAACATATATATCAATGCTCAATGTGTTCAACGCATAAGTTCCTAAAATGGTAGTTGTTTTCATTTGTGGCAAGGTGGACACAAAATACTGTGGACAAAGACGAAGCAGGTGGTGATGGCCAGACCTTCAGGAGAGGGGGAATGAGCAGAAAACTGTGGCCCAAGTGGAAGAGAAGTTGAGTAATCCAGCCCACATTTGCAAAGACCTACTAGACATCTCCAAACTCCTAAGGATTAAGACTCGAGGGGCACCTGGGTGGCTCAGTCAGTTAAGCGTCTGACTTTGGCTCAGGTCATGATCCCACAGTTTGTGGGTTTGACCCTTGTGTCAGGCTCTATGCCGACAGCTCAGAGCCTGGAGCCTGCTTCGGATTCTGTGTCTCCCTCTCTCTCTGCCCCTCCCCCACTCGCGCTCGCACGCTCTCTCTCTCTCTCAAAAATAAATAAACATTAAAAAAATTAAAAACCTATATATTGCCTCTTTCCCCCCAAATTCATCCCTGCTCCTGTATTCCTTTACTCAGTGGAAGTTGCTACATTCAACTTCTTTCTTGCCCTCCTCCTCCCATCCCACCCACAAACCCTGCCAACCTGCTCCAGAAATAGCTCCTACAACTCAAAATATGACTCAAACACTGAATTTAACTCCTTCTCAAAATTAGCACCAGCTGACCAAAGAAAATCTGTATCAATGCTGGAAAATTGGAAAGGTTGAAAATGACATTCAAATGATATTCAAGGATTTTCCAAGCAATATAGTAACGTGAGACCAGCCACAGACTAGAATACTCTGGGCCCACCACTGCCAAATGCAGAGAAAACCCACTTGGGAACAGGTGGGAACACAGGCAGGGAGCCCCAGCTAAGTCCCACCAGCAACTCCTAGCTTGGAGAGCATGAGGGATGATGGGTTTTTGTTTTGCCTACTTCCCTTCCTTCTTTGGGGAAACTGTACATCTCCCTCTGGGCCCCCAAACATAGGACCTGCCACATCCTGACCACAGAGCTGAGTGCGTGAGCAAGCTTGGTCACACGGACTCCCTCTTGGGAGCTCAACTTTGAGGGATACATGACGGACAGAAGGCATCTGGCGTTGAATCATCAGGTTGACAGCCACACCCTGGAGAGGTGGTCCAGAAGCTCTTGCTTCTAAGATCCCTAGAACTGCACGATGTCCTTTCCTCCTGAGGCCTAGTGGCTCCATCTTCCCTGGACTCCATGAGATGTTCAGTATCCTGGGTGTTTACTGTATTATTACACTTCATAACATACACGTACACTACGTACATCCTTCTACATGGATCAATATTTCTTAATCAGTGTTAAAGAAGAAAACAGCAATTCCTAAAAGAGGTTTGCTTCCAGGCAGTGGGATGGAACTCACTGCAGACTCAAATGAGAGGAAAAACTCATGCACTCGTCCTTCTAAAGACAATGGAAACCATGAAAATGACTTAGGCTAAGGAAACATAAAGTTTAGCCAAGGAGGGAGGGAAGTTAGTGCAATCCCAGTGAGGTTGAGGGCTTTGCTCAACTCAGTTAACTCAGTAATTGGTGAGAGTTCATTTGAACCCTTAGGACATTCCATTTGATGGGTGTGAACTAGGAGTCCCCACAGTCCCCCTACGAAGGACCATAAAAAGACTTCGCGTGTCCATCTGAAGCACAAAGGGCCCGGGCATCCAGAGCATGAGTCCCAGAGGAAATTCTCCTAAAGAGAACCAACATCTTTCTGCTTAGGACGAGAATCCCAATATACCCGGAAACAGTGAATTACTGAGCTCAGGCTGCCAGAACAAAATACCATAGACTGGGGGGGTTAAACAACAGACAATTATTTCTCACAGTTCTGGAGGGTGGAAGTCCAAGATCTAAGTTGCCAACATGCTCAGGTTCTGGTGAAAGCCCTCCTTCCTGCTTGCAGAACACCCTGCCTTCTCACTGTGTCAGCATGATGGGAAGGGAGACAGAAAGACGTTGGGAGGGAAAGAAAGAGGAAACTCCGTCGTGTCTTCTTACATGGTCACGAATCCCATTATGAGGGATCTATCTTCATGACCTCGTCTAAACCTAATTACCTCCCAAGGGCCCCACGTCCTAATGTGATTTCATTGGGGTCGGGCTTCAACACATGAATTTGGGTAGGGGCTTGGGACACAATTCAGTCCAGAGCAAATGATAAAACTACTTTTCCACTGAGTATCATTTAACCCTTGGAAGAACTTAAAATATGTATAGCCCATCTTAAAATACTCCCACATAGACAAGTTACACCGTGGGCATGCTCAGTGGCCTTCTGGAGAACCCCAACCCTTGGCTGGTGTTCTCACTGGCAAAGCCACACACACCAAGATGGCTGCAGCAAGAGTGTCAGCCTCGCAATTCTCCATCCACATGCAAGGATGCTCTAATTAATATAGAGAGGGTCAGAAAGGGATTTTTTGTTGGGAAAATGAGTGGTTCTCAAGCTACGTGACTGAACAAAATATGTCAGTAATAACCTCCATGCTTCGTGAACAGCATAGACCAGGAACTCAGTAAATGGTACCACTGCCATTGGATGCCATAAGACTCCCATGTCCTGCCCCTGTATTGGGAAGACTCTGGCCTGCGGGTAATGTCATATCTTCCTCCATGAACCTTCTGCAGTGTGATCAGACCACCCACGAGACAGAGAACTTGGGTTTCACCAAGCTCACAGACTTGGTAATAGGAGTTTGTTTTTATAAATACCAGTAAGGAAGGTTTGGCTTAAGACCTCCCTTCCTGTAACCTGGCTGAACCATGATTACCCCACCTGCAAGAACCAGTTCTCCGTAGGCTAGAATATCAACGCTCATATGTTACAATGGGGAACAACCTACGTATATCTCGTATGTGAAGTGTTTTTGGATAATTTGGTCTATCGGAACGAGCAAATTCTCTTTGTGGTTCCATTAAAATGTGCAATTTACTTCAGACGTGAGATTTTAAGCTGAAAGAATTTGGCTAGGTTTGTAAATAGCACTGGGATGCTTAAGAGAACTTGAGATTTACTATATCCATAAGTTTAATTTATCACATCAACGACATAGGAGAAATCAAATGTATTATATTTATAAATGCAGTAAAAATGTTTAAAGGAATTTAATTAACCAAGTTGTAAAGGGGGCTGATTATTTAAGGCAGTTTTGTCTGTTCAACTGGAACACTAATAAAAGCACCCTTGAATAGGATTGTTAAAATTCAATGGATTTATAAAAAGAACGATCAGATTTACAAGCAGGACTTAGAAGCTTAAAGAAAACAAGAATTTTACATTTTTTTATTTGAATAAATTGAAAATTAATCTGAAAGTCTAAATAGATGTAAGTCAACCCTTTCAGGGAGGGGGAAAAAAGTCATGTTAAAGACCCAAACACTCATACCAAGAAATCAGAACTTTTAGGGGCACCTGGGTGTCTCAGTGGCTTGAGTGCCTGACTTCGGCTCAGGTCATGATCTCACAGTTCGTGGGTTCAAGCCCCGCCTCGGGCTCTGTGCTGACAGCTTGGAGCCTGGAGCCTGCTTCGGATTCTGTGTCTCCCTCTCTCTCCACCCTGCCCCCACCTGTGCACTCGCTCTCTCTCTCTCTCTCAAAAATAAATAAATAAACATTTAAAAAAAACAAATCGGAACTTATAAATCACTATCCATTTTGATGCTGGCATTATTTTCCCACAGAATGAACCAGTTCTAGGATAGTTGTGACTGTGCACCCTTAAATAGTAAAACAATCTTGAGAATGTATCTTCGATATACATATATTTATTGACACCCTGCAGTGCACACTGTGAGGCCCCGCCCAGAGCCCCCTTTGATGAAGGACATGTTGCCCAGCTGCTCAGAGTGCTGCGGGCAGGCGGCCTCAGTGGTCAGACCCTTGAGGGATGCCCGAGCTACACAGGACCTGGCTGACTGCACAGGTCCTACCCGGAGACTCTGCCATGAAGGGCTGGCCAGCCGGGACCGGCTCCGGACGACTCTGAAGGTCATCCTAGCCACCTGAGCTCTGCCCAGGGGTGGCCAGAGCTGCTACGGGGTCTGCATCAGAGCTGACCCAGGCCCCTGCCCCATCCCTCTTCCTACAGCTCCCTCCCACAGAGGTCAGGGCCCAGGACGCCCCCCAAATAAACGCCCTGAATGACCAACCCCTTCCCAGGGGCTGCTCCCGGGAAGCCCAACCTGTAACACAAACTGTGCCCAAGCCTCTCAATCGCTTTGTTAACCAGGAGACAAGTTTAATATCCTTACGGTTTTCATATCTTCAGAGTGGGAAAGAGAAGTGAGGAGACCAGAATTCTGGTGAGCCATAAAGTATGGCTAATGGAGAGATTACCTGCTAGATGGTCTATCCTTACAGGGGAAGACTCCATCACGGCCTACATAACATACTGTGCTTCATCTTAAGACACATCTCTTCACATATTACTGTCTCTGGCTTTGCTCCCGGCGAGGCGACTGGTCTTAGGTCACTGCCATCACCCACACAAAAACAGGCATCAAAACTATCAGCATCAAACCCTGCAGGGTGGACATCTGCTTCCAGGAAGGGAGTAGATGTACTTTTCCTGACTCCTTCCACTAAGTACAACGAAAAACCCTGAACATTACACAGAAAACAAATATAAAGAGGCTCTGAACGATGGAGAAAAGGCATACACACTGGATGAATCTCTAGTTATGCTAAGTGGGGGAAAACCCATTTCAAAATGTTACATACTGGGGAAACCTAGGTGGCCCCAGCAATTAAGCGTGTGACTGGATTTTGGCTTAGGTCATGATCTTGTGGTTCATGAGATCAAGTCCCATATCAGCTCTGTGCTGACAGCGTGGAGCCTGCTTGGGATTCTCTCTCTCCCTCTCTCTCTCTGCCACTCCCCTGCTTGCACCCTCTGTCTCTCTCAAAACAAATAAATAAACATGTTTTTAAAAATGTTACATACTGAGTGACCCATTTATATAATAGTCTCAAAATAACCAAACTTTAGAAATGGAGACGAGACTAGTTACAGGGACGAAGGAATAATGGTATGAGAAGGAGGCATGTGTGGCTATAAAGGGCAACATGAGGAATCCTGCTAGTAACGGAAATTTTCTGTCTTGACTGTATCCATGTCTGGTTGTGATATCGCACCTCAGTTTTGCAAGATGTGACCACTGGGGGAAAGTGAGTAAACGGCGCACAGGGTCTTTCAATACTATCCCCTGTAACTGCATGTGAACCTACAGTTATCTCAAAATACAAAGTTCAGTTTGAAAAAAAAAAAAAAAGCATGCAGGTTGAATGTTAACGATTGAGAAGAAAATCCTGTGGATGAAGCAGACGACTTTTTAACCCCTTGGAGCCAAACACTTGTAGGGAAGGGCTGGAGAACAGCGAGTCACATGCCTTTTGCAATTTTCCATAGTTGACATCAAAGTTTGTTCTCCGAGACGGATTTACCATGAAAAAAACAAAATTTAAGCTGCAGGACCCCTCGCTTGCACAGACCCTACCGAGGCCCTGGCACGCACCTTAGCAACGTATTCGTTTGAGTACAATTTGCAAAGGTAAAATACTCGACCAGCGTTGGTGAGGATTGAGAACACCTTCTACTCTGATTTGTCCTCCTATAGCTTCTCCTTGTGTTGGGCAGGGGCGAAGTGGCCACAGGCATCTTGGGGACCTTGTTAAGGGGAAGCCGAACAGGAGAAACAGCTTGTTTGGTAGCTGAGGTTACCACATGAGGTTATCACATGGCTCATAATCACGTCCAAGCATAACCACGCTATCACCAGTTATCTCAGTAGAGGAATGCTTCCGGGATTTCCCTACCACGCACTGTGTCATCTCACCCAGCATGACACAGAAGTGTAGGTCCAGAGGTCATACTCCAACCTAAACCTTATCTATGGCCCCTGTAGGGACTGAATCATTTACCCCTCAAATTCCTAGGTTGAAACCCCAAGCCTCAAGGTGACTGTATTTGAAGAAAGGGCCTTTAAGGAGGTAGTCAAGGTTAAATGAGGTGGTAAGAGTGGGACCCTAATCCAAGAAGACCAGCGTATTTATAAGAAGAGAAAGAGAAACCAAGGATGCCCGTACACAGCAAAAAGCCCACACGAGGTCACAGCGAGAAGGTGGCCGTCTACACTCCGAGAAGAGAGGCCACAGGAGAAACCAAACCTGCTAACACCTTGATCTTGGACTTCCAGCCCCCAGAACTGTGAGAACATAAATTTCTGTTGTCTCAGCTGCCCTGTTCTATGGTTCTTTGTTATGTCCGCTGGAACAGACTAATACAGCAGAGGGCAGTGGTGGAAATGCACAGAGCCTGGAGCCAGTCAGTGTGAACTTGTCCCAGTCCTCAAAGGTGTAAAACTGTAAGCAGAGAGCTTAGTTAGCATGAGTTCAAACCCGAATGGAGGTGCTCCTCCATAGAGAAACTCAAGAATGAGCTGTGGGGCGCCTGGCTGTCTCAGGCAGTAGAGCGTGCAACTCTTGAACTCGGGTTTATAAGTTCGAGCCCCACACTGGGTGTAGAGATTACTGAAAAATAAAAATCTTTATGGGTGCCTGGGTGGCTCAGTCGGTTGAGCGTCCAACTTCAGCTCAGGTCGTGATCTCGCGGTTCGTGAGTTCAAGTCCTGGAGCCTGGAGCCTGCTTCAGATTCTGTGTCTGTCTGTCTGTCTCTCTCTCTGCCCCTCCTTCCTTGTGTTGTCTCTCTCAAAAATAAATATTACATTTTTTTTAACCTTAAAAACAAATGAAATGTTCACAGCTAGAAACAAACCACACCCTTTTATAAAAATCACACAATTAGAATCCCTCTGTCTTAAGAGGACAAACATGTAACAACACCTCAAACTGTTGGTGGGTGAAGTCTTACATATTCTGTGGGTGACGTCTTACGCATTCTGGTACATGAGATGGCTTTTGAGCAACACCGTGGCGTCCCGTCCTGACGCAATCCGGCCGGCGCAAATGAAATAGCGTGTAAAATCAAACCAAAGCAATGAAATGCTCCAGAAAATCAAGTGTTGTGATGACCAAACTACTCCTTATATGGAAGAATAAGTCGCTTTGATGGCTGTTGCCATGTGGCAATCAGAGTATGCGGCCAGAAAAGGTAGGGAAAAGGGCATCATAGATTGATGCAGTCATGCAATTAATGAAAGTATCTACGTTCTTTTTTTGTATTTTATATTTGTGGTATTTGACAGCTTTTGAGAGCAAAATTTGACTTCACAAATCTGTAATGTTTCAAAATTTTTTGCTTTTCCCATTTTAAATAAATAACCATGATTGTAACCTGATTTTGTCTGCAATTTGCAATTTTGTGGCCTCCCTCCCCAAATTTTATAACCTTCCGACTCCACATCACCTATATCGACTCCCGCGGTGGCTGCATGATGACAGAGCTAGGTAAGAGCCAGTCCCGTGGCTTTTTGTTATTTTTAAGAAAAGACACAGCATCAGTGTCCTTGATGACACAAAGAGTAGTATTGGGTTAACCAGAAACAAACAAACGAACAAAAAATAAACCAAAAAATCAAATAAAACAGAAAACACCTGTTCAGGCAAAAAAGTGAGAAAACTCAAATTTGTGATGCGAAGTTTTTTTAGGAAAACTGTAGTCCATATTTTTCCCTCTTAATGTATAAACATGCTGGACATATGGTAAAAATCTAAGTCTAATCCAAAAAGGCTCTTTCGATAAGTATACTATAAAATTTTCAAGTGAGAAGAAGCATTGTTATCAATTTTACTAGCAGCATTTTTTCTTTTTTTAGCAATACATAAAATACTGGCGTTTGACATTAGTGATGGCATCCCAGATTTGGTAAAATAGCCAAGCGTGTGAAAAGCGGTTTTAATCTACAACCTGGGAGTGGCTCACCAACATTTTAAAGACCCCAATCAGAAATCTACCCTCCAGGGGCAGCCTCTTAATATCTGAAAGACCTTTTTCAAAAGCCCACATTGCACAGCCTTCAACTACCACACACAGATTCTATCAGGGGGTGTGGTAAGAAATAACTATTTTTTGTTGGTGAAATGAGTGGTTCGAATCGGTGAATTGGCTGGAAATATTTTCCAGCACCACTGCTCAGGCGTGAGCAGGGTATGAGTGTCTGATCGTCTATCTAGCACACGCCCACAAGCCCAGTACGTATTGCACTCCTTGCAATTGCTAAGGATTCTATTGTGTGGTCTGACCTTCAGAGAGCCTCAGGACAGATGGCTGAGCCTTCTCTGAGCTTCCGAGGACAGGTTTTGTGCCCCTTGCTAAGCAAAACTTATTTGGTGGCTGAATTCATTATAAGACTCGATTTCACCATGGACACTTGGGGATGAGGTTATGGAGGGCAGAAGCTACAGCCTTCACCCACCTATGCTCTCGAAAGGGAGCGTATATCCACAAAAAACACCAGACAACTGTGAAGATGCAACTGACCACCTGCAGCTGGGACCCCACCCCGTCCTGACGTCCAGTCACCATCATGACCCTCCCAAACCAAAGCCCCTTCTCCTAGACACCCAGAGTATAACTGATTCAAGAGCCACAACTGATTGAAGCCACAATCGTGAACCTTCATAATTATTATCATGAGAATCTCTCTCCTCGGCACAAATATATGAATAAAATGATACTGGCAGGGGTTCACCTTTGGGAAATTCTTTTAATTATGCCCCAGGTAATTAGTTTATTTGTTTCTGAAAGTGGCCCCAAACTTACCCATTTGGATTCCCTGTTACTAACAGACATATAGTGGTTGCTAGGCAACATCATGCATTGTTATTTCTTCATCTAATTTAAAATTCTCAGTTCGCAGTAAAGGTCTTCAGAGGGAAGTTATTGTGTGGGGTGGGCCAGATACTATTTTTCACTGTAGCCCATTCAATTTAGAAAAGAAATTACAGCGTACTGTTTAATCAACATAAAATGATTTGTACAGAACATTTAACATCTTCTTGAAATGTAGCTGTCTTCTTTCACTAATCAGATCTACTTAATTCATTTTACACTTTTCCAAGGATACTTCCTTTCTCCTTCTATCCTTGCTTCTTCTTCTATTCCCCCAACTTGCAAGCTAAATTTTTAGCATAAGAAACGGGAGATCTGGGAGGAAGGTCTGGAGATATAAGAGACACCCTGTCATTTGTCCTGGAAAAGGAACCTCAAGTAATCCAGTCACCATTCTAATGAGTCACTCACCCAGCACTCCAACTTCATTAGAAAGAAGACATTTAACATACAAGTTTTCTGTCACGAATGCTGCAAAATTAATCAATTGTTTGCTCTAATAACAATCTGGCTTGGCTTCAAGTATTTGGGAAGAGTGTTGCTGAAGTGCTCTCCCAGAGGACAGACCGTCACATTTTTTTTTTCATTCACCCAACAGCATTTCTTGACATGAAGATTAACTTCTTGGCAAAACTTGTTGGAAAGGAAGTACATTTTCACGAAACAAGCAAAAGGCATTCCTGCAGAGTGACCCTCTCGTTGTATGTTCGCTGTATTGAAACATCAACTGAATCCGAGTAGATTAAAATAGACTTTTCCTTATCTCGACTGCTTGGAATCTGGAACAATCTAGAATAAAAACTCACAGATTTCGTGGAAGAAAATGAACTAAGGGAAGAAAAGAACTATAAAGCGAATAAATGGGCAAAACTAAGTGGAGTGTTTTAAAGGAAATGTAATTTTGTTACTATAACAATAGGGAGAAAATCTGATTTTCATAGCAGTAAAATCTCTCCCAGGACAGACAAGATTGATTCTTGTTGGCTTAAAACCTTGTTAAGCTTCTTGGTGTGTGTGTGCGTATGTGGTGGGAGGAGACTCCCCAGAGACTGTGTTCAAATTACAACAGAGTAGATGGCCAATAAGTTACTGGGGTGGTGTCAGTTTAGTCATGGTTGTTGGGATTTGTTTTCTTAATGAAGGTATGATTTTTAGGGGCTACGGGTAAGGGCGGTTGGCAACACGGAAAGAGAACGTTCGGAGGGAGGCCTCTTCCCTAGAGAGGCCATGAGGGCGCACATTGGAACCAAGTACCCCTGGGTTCCAGTCTCCTCGGTGCTGTTTTCCTCCTGTGAACTTATTAGACTGATCAGACTTACCCTTATGTACCTCAGCATACCCATCGGCGAAATGGGAACATGAGCATCTAAGGGTTAATACGCAGCCTGTGTGATCACACCATGTCCCTCCACCTCCTCCATACTTAAAAGCACCCCCCCCCCACCTGATCTGGTTTCGTGTTTCGTTGTCATTGTCTTGAAATTCCTAATCATTCTTGCACGCACGGGGCCCAGTATTTTCATTTGATCTGGAACTCACAGATTCTGTAACACGTCCCTAAATACATTAGGTATTTGGAACAAGTCCTGGCCCATTGCCAGGGCCAGCTGTTATATTTATCTCCCTTCTCCTACCGCAGAATTTTAGGAAAATTCCCAGGAAGCAGACATGGTAGGGCAGCTGGAATTTAGGGGGGAAAGGGGAGCAGGGAGTTGACAGAGGAGCCAGCTTCCTGCATCCAGTACGAATTTCTGCAACATACTGCCAATGGGGCAGGATGAGACAGAGGCTGCCCGGGGGGGTCCAGGCACATCTGGGCTGTCTGGCTTTGAAGTCTGGACAGAAACAATATACGCTAACAAAACACGCATTGACAGGGAGGTCTTTAAGAATCAGTTAGTGACTAGCCGATAACACACGTGATGAACACATCGACTATTTACACACAAACAGGCATTTAAAAAGTGCAAGAGACCATCTGAAGATCCTTTATCCCTTTAAATAGTTTGAGTCTCAGTCCTCCCTGCCCCACGAACCCTGCATCATTCACAGGGAGCAAGACAAGAGTAGAGTGGGGCCCCAGGAGCTTTACATCTAAACATGTACACATTATTCATCGAGACAACAAACTCTCAAGTTATTCTCCATTCTATGGCCTGGAAGGCCAAGTTCAAGTTTAAAATGTCTTTAATTTCTCAAAGTTGCTCATGCGTATGCGTATGAGTGTGGACATTCGTCTCCTCCCACGCAAGATCCAACTACCTCTTCGTGCTATAACCAGTCAACCCTCGGCCACCCTCGGGGCCTGAAGTCATGTGTACAGTGCAATGGGCCATTCTCCATTGGACAAACCTGAGGAAGACACCAGCCTGGACCTGGAAAACAGGATCCGGGCTTTTGGACAGGGAAATCCAAGGCCTCAGATATCCAATATGAGGTCAGAAAGTAGGGTAGGGGTTAATGAGGGCCGCTGCCTTTTTGTCCACAGACTTCGCCTGGTGAGAGGGGCATGGCTGGAAGCGGGTCTGAACAAGGGTCCCTAAGCCCAGGTTGAACACCAACCCCGAAATACTGGTTACACTTTGAGTCTGTGCTCTGAGTATCCCCTTAAATAAAACTGAAATCCGTGCTCCTCCCATACACATTCACACATTCCAAATTATTATAGCTTTCTCTATAGAGAATTCCAACTTTTCTGGACCAGGACTCATATCCTCAATTATGCTCCCAGTTACCGCCCCCCCCCCCAAACACACAGCTCCTGCTCAGCCGGCAATCCCCAATCTCCTCCCACCTCTGTCCACCAGCTTGTTTCCTTCAGGTGCCCCCCAAACACTTTGGGTGAGCTTTCTCCCCAGTGATGAAATCTCAGCACCTTGTTCAGGAACAGATGGGTTAATTTATATTGTTGTACTGCTAACTAAAATTAAAATATTGAAAACACATCTATTATAAATATGAAGGTCACCATAAAAAGAGAGAAAGATGTCATCATGGCAAATGGAGCCCAGGCATATTCTAAATATAGCCTTTGTCCAGGGACCTTTTAGAAAATCATTTTTCTCATGTTGCCCTTTGTATCTGACAAATATTGATTTGAGTTGTGTTTTGGATAACAATGAAAATAACGCCTTAGATAGGAGTTTACTCTTATGCTTAAACTAGTTACCACTCTAGAAAGTTGAAAGAGCACTACACTTCTAATTCTGAGCTTGGGGTCCTGCGTTTCAGCAGCTGTGTGAGTCTGAGGCAAGTGCCCCAGCCTCTCTCTCTCCCACATTTTAAGGAATCATAAAAGACTGTGACCCAAAGACAGCAAAAACACTAATTCAAAAAGCTTTACGCACCCCTGGAAGGAGCTCAAGTGTCCATCAATAGATGAATGGAGAGAGAAGATGTGGTAAACATAGACAATGGAATATTACTCAGCCATAAAAAAGGACAGGGTCTTGCCATTTGCAATGGCGTGGATGGAGCTAGGGTGTATTATGCTGAGTGAAATTAAGTCAGAGAAAAACAAACACCATATGATTTCACTCACATGTGGAATCTAAGAAACAACACAAATGAATCAATGAACAAACAAAAAGCATAATTGGACCTGTAAGTACAGAGAATAAACTGGTGGTTGCCAAAGGGGAGGGGAGTTGAAGGATGGGCGAAATGGGTAAAAGGGAGTGGGAGATACAGGCTTCTAGGGACAGAATGAACAAGTCATGGGAATGAAAGGTACAGCACAGCAAATATTGTTAATGGTATTGCATAGTGTCGCATAGTGACAGATGGTGGCTATACTCAGGGCGAGCACAGAACAACATAGAGAGACGCTGAATCATTACGTCGAACCCCTGAAACTAATGCAATATTGTGTGTCAACTATATTCAAATAAAAAAAATTTTTTTTAGTGTGTGTTTATTTTTGAGAGAAAAAGCAACAGAGTACGAGTAGGGGAGGGGTAGAGAGACACAGGGAGACACAGAATCCGAAGCAGGCTCCAGGCTCTGAACTGTCAGCACAGAGCCCGACATGGAGCTCAAACCCACAAACCATGAGATCGTGACCTGAGCCCAAGTTGGATGCTTAACCGACCGAGCCACCCAGGTGCTCCAACGGTATTCAAATTTTTAAAAAAAGAAGAAGAAAAATAGAAGTTTGGAAACAAAAGATTTAGAAATCTCTTATGTAATCAAGTCTAATCCCCAAATTTCACACTTGAAAAAACTGAAAACTTGGACCTGTTACAGATGTGCTCATATCACACAGGTCCCCACAGAAGAAAGGTTCAGCATGAGTCACTGTCAGTGGCGTGAGAGTGGTCACCTTGAGGGGTCCTTCTAGTTCTAAAAGTCAATGCTTTTTAAGAAAAGCAAAACGCTTCAGTCAATCATCATCTCAATCAGCACATCCTACTTCTCATAATAGATTCTGTTTTAAAAAAAATGGTTTTGTGAAAAAAAAAAAAATCAGGTCTTTTCTGTTAATTAGGAAATCAACAAGATAATAAGAAAAAACTGAGCGATGACCAAGGAGAGAGCATGGAGAATTGGATTCTGGGCCCTGTTCCAGAGCATTCCATAGTGGGCCTTGGCCAGGGACTAGCCTCAGCAATTCTGTGGTTCATAATTGTCACCGCATCTGAATGGGACCAGTGACAAAAGTCCTTGACTGGCTGAGACTAAAACAAGGAAAATCTTCCCTCAGAAGGAATACTAGTATTTTTTTTTTCATGAGCCACAGAACAGAACTTGGTGGGGGGAAATGTATATATTAACAAAGAAAACCTGATCAATCAAACACTAATGGACCATAATCATGTGACAATATTTAGCACACATTTCCAGTACACACAGGCCAAAGGAATATGCCCCTAATTGGTAGACTGACATTTTAACATGGGAAAACAGCCTTAATTTGTGTTCTTAACTGTGTCCCTCTAAAACCCAGCCTTTCAGAAAGAAATCTTCAGTGATTCACTGCTAATGTTTTGTTTGTTTGTTTGTTTCAGTTCCTAGTTAGTATGGCCATCAGGTATCATCTGAAGAACCTATTTAATTAAGAATGGTTCATAATATTAAGGATAACTGAGCTGTCCACAGCTCCAAGCATCAGGGTGAATACTGACCCTTGCAGGTAATAGAGCAAGACGTTTCTGCAATAAGGACTGTTAACCACAGAGCCCAAAATGGCCTTGTGTCTGTAACGCTGCCCTTCTGCTTGGAGCATCCACCCTCTTACCCTTGAATCTGATTCCAGCTAGCGTACTTCAACTCATCCCCAGCACCCCCACTGAAAGCTTAACCACCTCTGCCAATATAATAGGAAAAGACAGGATAAAATAGGCAGAGAGGGACAGGAGAGGACCTGAGGTCCCTGGGTGGGGACAAACACGTATTTTGGAACAATGCTGGGAGTATGTGACCACAGCAAACCCCCTCAGGGGTAAGGTGCCTCTTAAAAATATAACAGACACCACCTAGCCCCCTCAGGTTTCCCTCAGGAATTTGACAAAAGACCTGACTAAAAATAAGCAGACCATAAAACGTATGAGCCACAAGAAATGATCTGGCCATAGACCACCCCTCATACAATGGAAACGAGCCAACCAGGAGTGGACAACCCAGCACCTAGAGTTGTCCAGACAATAAGGGTAGAACCTGAGAAGGAACAAGCAGAAAGGAAAGTATGGGGGCGACCAGAACCTTATAAAACAAGGACCCTTGCCTATAATCCTTGGGTATTCACTTTCAAATGCCCCCTCTCTGTATAGAGAGATTTCCTACTATTCTTGCTTTCTTATCTTATAGTATAATAAACTTTGTCTGCCGCTCACTCTGTGTCCACTTCTTCATTCTTCGGAGCAGCGAGACAACGAATCCCGGGTATTGTGTTAAAAAATCTTGCCACACCAAGCAAGATTGCATCCCTCCTATCCATACTTCTCCTGCACCCTGTTTGCTTATGTGCATTTCCCATGAGACTCCAGTAGGTCCGCCTATGGCAAGGGCCGTGTCTCTCTTACCATTTTATCCCCAGGGGGAAGCAGAAGACCCTATCCAGAGACGTCAGGAAATATTTGTTGGAGGAGTGACGACTCTGGTTGCAAGAATGAAGATGCTCACCACCCCCCTTCTTTCCATTAAGGGTTAGACACTCAACTAAACTATCTCATTCAAGGGTGTTTACGGATAAAAGGTTCAGTGAGGTTTTTCAGGAACCACAGCTTGGAATGGAAAATGACGGAGCGGTGAGTGTTTCCTCCCTCTCTTCCTTCTTCTTCCTCTCCATGCCTGCTCCTCCAGCTCCTGGCGCAGACAAGCATTCTCTTCCTCGGCACGGAGCCTGGTTGCCTCAAGCCCTGCCCCACGTGACCTTCAGTACTGTTACTTGGAAGCTCTCATGGAGAGCATGAACAGGCCCAAGGCCACCAACCTTAAAATCCAGCATGCTTAGCTGCAGAAACTAGGTGTAAGCCATGCTGAAACATTCCTCTGGGACGCCCAGCAAGGGGAAATCAGTTAAAACCTTTTGCACGGTCCATGAACGGAGGTTTGCGTACCACCCCCTGCCCCAAATTCATGTTGACGTTCTAACCCCCAATGGTGGTTTTGGAAGTGGGGGCTTCAGAAGGTGATTAGGTTTGGATGAGATTATGTAGGTAGAGCCCCATGATGGGATTAGTACCCTTTTATAAGGAGAGGAAGAGATAGACTCCTTATCTTTCCATGTGAAAACACAGCAAGCAAGCAGCCATCTGCAAGCCTGGAAGAGAGTTCTCACCAGAACCCGACCACACTGACCTCATAATTTCCGGGCTCCAGAACTGTGAGAAATAAATTTCTGTTCTTTAAGCCCCCAGTCTATGACATTTGGTCATAGTAGCATGAGCTAACCAAGACATATAGCATTTGCCTTCAGTCATGTTCCAGATAACAGATGGCAGAACCCGGTACTAAGTTCCTTCCCCTCGGACTTGACGCCATCTGCAAAGAGCCACATCTGGTTCTGTGTCTTTGCTCTATGCACTTCCCTCACCCCCAACTCCAGAGAAGAGGGGGATGCAACTCCATGGCATCATCTGGGTGCTGTTTCATATAGCGAGAGTAAGCCATCAAAGCCTGACCAACATTTTGGTGGTCAGGCCACCAGGCTCCCCTGCCAGGACATGTGTCCCAGGAATGGGACTGACAGGGGGCTCACTCTCACAGAAGCACTCTAGCTTTCTGGAATGTGGTGTTGAGAATCAATACAATGGATCCACCTAGCAGGTTCCCTGGACTCACAGCCCAATCACAGCTCATCTTGTTATAATTATGAGAAAGAAAATCCGATTGGTCACTCATCAGCCAATGGGGTTGGCCCAATCAGAGATGTCCAGTGATAGAGGGTCACTAGAAGAGGAGAAGAAAAGCTACCTAGCTACATCTTCTGGGGAGGGAAGTTTCCAGAGAAGGTAGCATGGGTTCCTTGGTACCCCCAAATATAGCCGGCAAACATTTAGTCACATATCCAAAACTATGTAGTTTCCCAGGGAAGATTTTCCAGCAAACGAGTAATGTTTTGGAAGGCCAGTTGGTATTCCAGTCACGAGGGAGGGTTGCCGAAACACTAACTAGTGCTGAAATGGGCATATCACCGATGCTTTCTATATCAGTTCCTGATGGACATCGCTAGCCATCTCCAATATCCTGTTCTCCTCCCACTCTGGCCAGTGGAAGATTGCACATCTCAGGCCCTTGCATTTGAGGGCCAAGAGACCATGAAACTAGCTTCTGGTGGGTGGGTTGATCTGAGGTAGCAAAGAGTCACGGTCTCTTCTCCTGCTGTGGCCATCTGGAAGTCCGTGTGTTCTAGATGGCAGAGCCAAAAAGCAGTAAAGCTCCAACATTCTGGGCCACCGAAAATTGTATGGGCACAGCTATCCACCCACCACATTGGATAGGAAGTATGACTAAGAATAAACTCTAGTGTTAAGCACAAGATGTTGGGGATGTTTCTTACTGAAGCAAAACACAGCCCAATACATTCAATCTGCTAAGTTCCAAGTGACTCAAACTCAGGCCTAAAGCCAACAAAAAAGGCTTATAGAGAGCATTTGATACTTAGAGCCACCTTTCAAAATTAACAGGGTTTCTGGTTCTTTCATAAGTGGAAAAGAGAAAATACCAGGAATTTACTTAATTCTAAGAGAGCTGGATGTACAAAAGCACGTGAGAATCTACCAATTAACTTGGGACTGCATGAACAAACCATGACTAATCAACCCAGAGTACACCAGACCACTGCCTTCACGAGAAACATCATCAGTCGGATCCCAGATGGATTAGTGGCCCGTGCAGCTCAATCATGTCTCAAACAGTAATACAAAATTGTGCCCCTACTTTTCTGCCTTCAACTGCACATCGTTTTAACCTAATTTCCTATAATTTTGTTTCTCATCACTTTTTACCCTCAAACAACCTTACAATTGTGATAATTAGGAGCATTAAAGCAGACGGAAGTTTGTAAGGGGAAATTAGATCCATTCAGCATATTGCCCTACCCAGTTAAGGTAATTATCTCAAAATTCAAATGCCACCACCAAAATTCAGAGCATCCTACTCACAGCCAAGTCACGCCTAGTCATGGCCATTGTGGTGTCCATTACATATTATGACAACTGTCGTTACAAAAACAAACATGCTGCCTTGTCAGGCAAGCAGGAAAAAGACAGGGCTCTCTCTAATTCAAGTCCACACAAACATGACGACCCAGATACCTTAGAACCCAGCAGTTGTCTTAGTGTCATTGCTATAGTTGACCTTGGGGACTGTCCTTGAGACTCTCTATTCCCCCATCCCAGTAACAGGACTGGCTCATGGTTCTCCTCTTCCCTCCGCGACTACTCCTTCTTGGTCTCCTTGGTGACCCTGACTCTTCCTCCTCCCCTTGATTGTTGGCATTCCTAGATGAGGCAGTCTCAACCCACTGGTTTTCTTGTATGTGCTATCCTTGAATAATCTTACCTATTCTCACCTAAAACACAGACAATGATACCCAAACAACTCTCCTGAGTTCCCAATTCATATACCTTCTGTACATCTCTACCTGGATATTCCATAGACACCTCAGATTCCAAACTCACCACTCTGTCCCAAACTCCTCCTTCCTTGGCATTCTCTATTTTGTTCAGATGATGTAATGGGTTAAATGATGATGGGGTTAAATATCCCCCGCCAAAAGATATGTCCTTCTGCAATCTCAGAATACAACCGTATATGGAGAAACTTCTGGAAAACTGTAAAATGTTGGGGAGAGGGACCTGGGTGGCTCAGTCAGTTAAACATCCGACTCTTGATATTGGCTCAGGTCACGATCTCACCATTCATGGGATCGAGCCCTGTTTTCAGGATCCTCTCTCTCCCTTTCTCTCTCTCTCTCTCTCTCTCTCTCCCTCTCTCTTTCTCCACCCCTCCCCTACTGTCTCTCAAAATAAATAAATAAACATTTTTTTAAAGTAGGGGAGGGGCACCTGTGTGGCTCAGTCAGTTAAGTGTCCAACTTCAGCTCAGGTCATGATCTCACAGTTCGTGAGTTCAAGCCCCACATCAGGTTCTTCACTGTCAGCGCAGGGCCCACTTTGGATCCTCTGTCCCCATCCCTCTCTGCCCTTTCCCCACTGATTTTCTCTCTCTCTCTCTCAAAAAAAAAAAAGGGGAGGGGGAACCATTGCATTGGAAACGGGCCCATTGAAACTGATTGTGGACTAGATGATCCCCTGACACTCTGCAAGGCCAATGTTGTCCATCCACAGGTGACTAAATTTAGCCACAGTGACAGGATTTAGAAAACTTCATTTTCACAAAGCTGAGTAACACTTATAGTTACCTCTCCAAAGAGATGTGCTGAATGTCTGAGAATGGAAGCTTGGAGCTCAGTAACCGGTAGAAAGAACAAGGCACCTTGAACAGGTGTTGAGCTAGAGATTAGGTTATCTGTGGGAGGGAAGAGAAGGCATCAGGCTCAGGTCAGCTGGCCACCCAGAACGTCAGGAGGTACACGGTCCACAGGAAGACTTCAGAACACCTTAACTGTGTGATATGGTTGCACATGTTTATAGCCTTTGTGCTTAATTAGAATATAAATGTCCTTATCAAAAGCAACACCAGAGCATTCAGTAATCAGAACAAGAAGCTCTTAAGAAATTGTTTACTGTAGGGGCGCCTGGGTGGCGCAGTCGGTTAAGCGTCCGACTTCAGCCAGGTCACGATCTCGCGGTCCGTGAGTTCGAGCCCCGCGTCGGGCTCTGGGCTGATGGCTCAGAGCCTGGAGCCTGTTTCCGATTCTGTGTCTCCCTCTCTCTCTGCCCCTCCCCCGTTCATGCTCTGTCTCTCTCTGTCCCAAAAATAAATAAACGTTGAAAAAAAAATTAAAAAAAAAAAAAAAGAAATTGTTTACTGTAGTAGAATATATATAACATACAATTTACCATTCTAACCAGTTTCAGGTGTACAGTTCCTTAAATACATCCGCATTGCTATTTAGCCACCACCTCCATCCAGAACTTTCATCTTACAAAACTGAAACCCTATACCCATTAGACACTATTTCCTACCCCTCCTGCCCCCGCTCCCTGCCCCGCCCCTGGCAACCATGATCCTACTTTCTATGAATCTGACTCCTCTGAATACCTCATATCAATGGCATCATACAATATTTGTCTTTGTGACTGGCTTATTTCGCTCCGCGTAATGTTCTCAAGGTTCGTCCGTGCTGTGGCATGGGGCAGGATTTCCTTCCTTTGTAAGGCTGAATGATACTTCACCATATGTATAGACCACGTTTTACCCATTCACCCTTTAGTGAGCATTTGGGTTGTTTGCACCTTTTGCCTCTTGTGAATAATGCTTCTATGAACACAGGTGTGCAAATATAGGTGCACGGCCCTGCTTTCAATTACTTTCCACTGTGTGTGTATGTGCATGTGTGTGTGAAATTAACGGCATTTAAGATTGGTGGGTGGTAGGCACCTACAGGAAAGAGGCACAGGAGTCAGGCCAGCACCTATACCAGAGGAGCAGGTGGCCGGCCCAGAGTCCCATGCACTGAGCTGCCACAAAAAGGCAGGTCATGCCACTCATGGCCCCGTTGAGGGCTCTACCGCCAAGGCAAGGTGTGCAGTCTGCAGGCAGGCAAAGGGGCAACGCCTCCCGAGTTACCTACCCAAAGACACCCAGCATACCGGTGTTTACCCAGATTGGCTCAGGCCAGTTCACAACCTAGAGGGTTCCTGGTATCGGCGCACGGCGGGTTATATAAAGTGGTGAGTGAGTCGCGCACAGCACCTGGACCATGCTGGGCACTCAGCGGAGTGCTCACCAGATGCAGGCAAGGGGGAGTGGCGGGTGTGATCCAGGCAGGTGGTCAGCATGGGGAGGTGTGGAAGATGCCGGGAGACAGAACCTGTGGGCAGTGAGAACGCATATGTGGGTTTCCTACTGCTGCTGTAACGAGCTGCCATAAACTTAGTGGCTTCAGACAACACAAATTTATTATCTTACAATTCTGAAGGTCAGAGGGCTAAAATGGGTTTCACTGGGGTAAAATCAGGGAGTCGGCAGCGCCGTATTCCTTTCTGGAGGCTCTAAGGGGACAGCCTGTTCCTCATCTTTTCCAGCTTCTGCGGGGCTGCCTACATTCCTTGGCTCGTGTTCCCTCCCCTCATCTTCTAAGCCAGCGGCAAGGTGAGTCCTTCTCCTATCACATCACTCTGACCTCCTCTTCTGCCTCCCTCTTCCAGTTTTAGGGACCCTTGTTTGTCATCTCCCCATCTGCTGATTGGCGACCTTAATCCCATCGGCAACCATAACTCCCCTTTCCCATGCAACCTGACATACTTATAGGTTCTGGGGATTAGGATGAGGGCATCTTGTGCAAGGGGGTTCTGCCCACCACGTGTAATCTACAGAAGGCAATATTGGGAGACCCAAGGGGGAAATCAGAATCAGGAGGAGGGGCAGGACTCCAAACACAAAGGAGAAGTTTCAGAATCTAGAATAGCCTTCCAAGAGCAAAGCAGGGGGTCAGGTTTAGGAGACCCAGGTTATAGGGTGCATTATTAGAGCAAAAATGGAAGCCAAGGAACCAAACAGGGGTCTGGCCAGTGAGACTGGGGTACAAGTGGAAACTTGGCCTCCAGAAAAAGATAAAAGGACAGGCACGCTCACTGGGTCAGGATCAGAGCAGCACTGCCAACGAGACTGATGTGCGTCCGAGAACCTCATCAGTTCTCAGGAGGCCCTTGAGCCCCCTTGACTTTGTACCCAGGCAGATCACAGCCACAGGTCAGGAGGCAAGAGTTGGCAGGAAACAGCCCACGCACCCGGTTATAGGTCCCCTGTTCAAAAAGGCTGAACGCTACTGGAGTGTGAAACCCAACCAACGGGACAGTGGGAAGAGGAGGAGGGCAGCTGGGGATACAGACTCAGCCAAACAAGGACACAGACCGGTACCCAGGGGCGCGCCGAGGTGCGCTGAACAGATGGCGGCCGCTCACTCCTCTGCTCACGCTCTGCTGAGTGAGCCTTCAGGCTGCCAGCCAGAGCCCAAGCCGACCCAGGAAACAGAGGGGAACTTCGGAGGGTGTGCTGGGGTGGAAGTCAGAGAAGAATGCTGGCAGGGGGGTCAGGGCCGTCCAACAGAAACTCGATTCCATGTCTACTGGGCAGACGGCGATGCGAATGATCTTCTCCATCTGTCCAGAACACCCCGCGTCAAATATCCCTTTCTTACTAATGCATGGTCAAATCAGATCTGCTCGGGGGATGCTTAGAAACACCAAGCCCTGCTTCGAGTGGGCGCGGGCAAGAGTGTGGTCGCCCCACAGGTCCTATGTCACCAAAGGAAGACCATAAGAAGGAATACATCAGCCCTCAAAACAGAATTCCTACTTGCAGAAGTCAAATAAGCATGGGGCATAAACGGGAGCTCTCCCACGTTGGTTCTCCCTCTGCTCTTAGATTCTATTTGATTTCCTAGGAGACCGCAGGGCACTGCTTTGTTTAAGATCCTGAAAACCCAGCAGTCCTGTGCTGTAATTAGTTTTAGCCATCAGCAGAAAGCACCTTTGTCTTCTCAAAAGTCAAAGACAATCGATACACCCCCACTTTATACCTCCCCTGGCTGATCAGAAGGTCAACCAGCAAGAAACTCTCCACCCGGGGGATGGTGGAAATCCTTAGGACTACTAAAAGAGCAAAACCCAGGCTGCCTTCCCCTGCCTTCCTCTGAAAAGCTATCGAAGGTGAACCCAAGGGCACTGGCCAAGCGTGGTAATAATGTTCCAGTTTAGCCTCAAAACGCAGGAGCTAGGACCCAGATGGAACTCACAGACGCGTTTCTGAGTTAGCCTTTTCCTAGCCTGGGGCCCCACTATTAAAAATGAATATATTAATTGGATCCCAGCCAGCCCTTTTAACTAAGAGTTTCTGATTTGCGATTTAATAAACTCCTGCCACAGTGACTAGTTAATGAAAACTAGAGCATTAAGACCCTGCTCAAACACCCCCTTGCCGGCCTTATGAGGCTGGTTATCAATAGCATCCAATTTTAAACGTCAAGCCTTTCATTTCAGAAAGCCTCAAGATCACACATGGTTTGCCATGCAGGAATTATTACTACAGAATGATTTCAAGGCTGCTGAAAGGGTATAGCCCGGGTTACGTCCAAAATGGAATACTCTTTTCTTATTACAGCTTCCGAAGGAAAGTGGTAGCATCCATGAATTTCCCATTAAGTAAAATAGGGGCCAAGCCCAGGCAGGTCTGAAAGAAAGAAGAGTAGACTGTTGGGTAGCTGTTTGGAGTTCGTAAAGAAACTTTTCTTTCTGCCATTTCTGGGCGATCGCAAGCAAAGAAAAAGGAAGTATAGATAAGGATGGCAGAAATAGGTAACACCTTGGCATTGATTTTAGGAAATCGAACACAGACTTTAGTCTGGATTCAGTTACCACTCATTGCTAGGTCGGAGGAGAAAACCTGAAGCCCTGGAACTAACAGAAGCCCACAGCCTTCCCAGGAAGAGTCCTAAAGGCACGGAGCTGTTGCGTGGAAACCCCACCTCTGTGGAATCGCTAACCCATCGGGAATGGCGGCATAATATTCATCGACAACTGTACCCAAAACAGGGATAAAGCGAGTCAGACATACTGCCTTAAAGTGTGTGCTTGGAACTCAAGTTCATTAAGGCCCGCAGACTGGGCCCAAAGAAATTTATGCTAATACTTTTCAGGTGACAGACTATGATAAGGCTGCTGGGACTTAACAGTGCTGATGAATTTTTGCCTTCCACCTTGTACAAAAGTCCCTCCCCTGAGTCCCAAGGCCCAGGCCTACCTAGCTAGCTTTGTCCCTGATGGACACCAATCTTCCAGCCATCCTTCCCCACATGACCTCTCTCCTACTACTCCCCTCTCCCAGGGGCCCATCCCTCACCATCCACAAGAACACCATACATTGTCTGAACCCACAGGCCTCAGGACAACCAGGACTGAAGCCTGGGGAGGCGGCATTTTTGCAGGTTCTCTATTAGGAGACATTCATGAGGCTCCAGATCAAGAGCCCTCCTCGTCCAAGCAGCAACCTCATTATCCTCATCGGCACATCCCAAGCTGTGGGATGTGGCCCGCCAGCACAGGGGGTGTTGACATCTGTGTAGAGAGCTAAGAGTGAGCTGTAATGCATTAGCACAGAATCAGAAATGTCGGAAATCATTGCAGGATCCATAGTAAATGCCACTTCCTCAAACTTTTCTTCCAGCTGATACACACCCACCAACACACCTGCAGAATTGTATGTGAAACACAGTCCTTAGGCTGGATTGGTGCTACGAAAAAATTGGAAAGCAATGATCTAAACCAACAGTCTCCAATTGTTTTCGACCACACACTCCATCCTTTAAAACTTTTTGAAAACCGGGGCGTCTGGGTGGCTCAGTTGGTTAAGCATCCGACTTCAGCTCGGGTCATGATCTCACCATTCGTGGGTTCGAATCCCGTGTCAGGCTCTGTGCTGACAGCTCAGAGCCCGGAACCTGCTTGGGATTCCGTGTCTCCCTCTCTGCCTCTTCCCCTCCCCCGCTCATGTTCTGAATCTCTGTCTCTCTCAAAAATAAACACGAAACGTTTTTTTTAAATTTTTTGAAAACTGCATTTACAATATATGCGTCTTTATAAACATATCAATTATACTCATATTTATTACCAATGTACACGTACTATGACACGGTCCATGACGTATCTTACAAACACACCCAGAAACAGTAATGAAAGATTTTATGGAAAAACAAGGAGAAATGTTACTCCCAATACTTTCTGCTTGCGTCCATTCCGATAACCCTGGGCATGCAGAACCGGCCCCCCGGACAGGAGATCACATGGCAGCCCCCTTCCCTCCCGGCTCAGAATCCCTTCTCTTGTGCGCTCTCACAACACCCAGTGCTTAGAAGACACGAGTCCGGCCACAAGCCCCTCAAAATCTGGTGAGGAAACAACCAGTCTTCCTGAGACAGGCAAAGAAGACGTCGCCGAGACGGTGATGTGTGAGCTGGTTGGGGATGGCTGGGGGGTGACGCCAGATGTAGGGGGGAAACGCCTCTCTAAACCAAAGGAGCCGACAGGCACAGCTCGACCTGCGATTCACAATCACCCGGCACTTGTTTCAAATTCCCTGAATCCATCTGCCAGAGTCCGGCTGGTCGGGTCTGAGGCCGGGGGAGCCCAGCTCGGACAACGAGAGGCAGTGAGGCAGGGAGGGGCTCCGGTGGAGACACTGCATCAAGTTAAAGTGGATTTAAAACAAGACCGAAACCAAGTTTCTCAATGCATGGAAACAGTGTCAGCACAGGAAGCAACAAATCACTCAGGCAAAGCTTTTTTTTTTTTTTTTTTTTTTTTTTAACATTGATAAAGTTCAGCACCACTTACACTCAAGAGAAAAAAGGCTTCACACCCCAAAATGCTGTTCAGCTAGACATCCTGAACAGAAATGTCTGCTAATCGTAGAAAATGTCTGCTGATTGTTTTTCCATCTACCAAATGTGCCTCCTTCTTCATCCTTGTGGAAGCCTGTCCCAGACCTTCTGAGATTCTCAGCCGGGTTCCAGAAGGGGGGGTGTAACGCAAGCCTAAGGTAACCAGCAGCGCATTGCAATCTTCTAGCTACAGCCATTGATTTTGGGAAGTAAAATCCACACAGAAAATCACAACTAAGAGGAACTAGGAGACTCTGCTGGGATTGCTCGTGGAAAGACACGTGCTTTTTCCCTCCTCATCCCCACCTGAACCTAAAAATAAAGAGAGACTCAGTTGCTGTGGCAGCCATCTTACCACCGTGGGATGGAGAAGAGTCCTTTCTAAGAATTCACACAGAGGAAGTAGAGCTCACAACTGGGAACGCCAGCTAGGACAAGGTAACAGTGCGAGAGCCCTGGAGCCTGGTCCACCTTTTCCATTATATAAACAAAAAACTTCTCACTTTTGTTTAGGCCAGTCAGAGTAGTATTTTTTATTACTTGCAGCTGCAAGGGTCCCACTGATACATCTTCCGTCTCTTCGACACATCGCAAGGTGACTGAAGGCTCTTAACTTCTCAAACTTCTATGCACAGGGTAGGCACTTGGTCAATAAAAATGGATTTTTCTTGGTCAATTTTTACTGACCAAGTGAACAGAGAGTTCTTTCCCAAAGCATAAAAGCACAAGTTACAACAGAAAATTTTGTTTTTCCAAAGAGAAATTTTGGACATCACTATTATATATCCTACATGATCATATGTCAAAATAAAGCCACATTCTCAAACATCCAAAAGAGAAACTGTAAAACATAAATGGCCAAAATTTATTTGGCCTGTGTAACACAATATGCATGATAAACTATGGTTATAAGAATTCCTTATCCTTAATAATATGACTATAATTTTCTAAGACTCTCTTCCAAACTCCAAATATAAAATTAAATTGAGTTAAGTTCAGTTAAACATGCATTCATTCAACAGTAAGCCAGTTATCAAATGCAGCATGCCTCTATATACCAAGCCCCATATCAGGTACTAGGTTCATGTCAGACATGAGATGCCTTAGAAGCTATAATGAAACTGGGCTTGATAACAAGAGAAGAAAAGTGAAGTATACCAAATTGTTCCAGGCATTTTGTAGAAAGGAATTCTGCCTATCTGCAAGATTAGCCTTCAAACCCTCTAAGGTCCTTTCCAACCTAAATTTCAATTACTATTTAAAACGCCTCTACCTTTTTTTTTTTTTTTTTTTTTTTTTTTTGGTAAGTTTCACAAAACTGGGAAAAATTATAACTAAAAAGATTAAAAGTTAGAAACTCCTGAGCTTCTCTGGGGCAAACATATTGCATTAGGATTTCTTGATTGCAATTGACAGAAGCCCAATTAGAAACGTTTGGGCAAAGAAAGGGGCCCAATGGCTCTTATTAAGCACATTTTCCTTGCCAAAGGTGGGGAGATGGAGCCAGGGACTCAAATGGTTTCAGATTCTGTCTCCATCTCATTCTCTGCCAGTAGGCTTTACTATCAAATGAGCTTAGTCCTGAGGTTGGAAACAGAGCTGCCAACTACTCTGGACTTACATCTTCACAGTTTTGTGGCCAGAAAGAGAAAGACTCCATTTCTAGTCCCAATCCCCTCTTAGTTAAACTAAGCCAGTTTGGTTAAATGTTGGATAACCAACCATCCAGTTTTCCTAATACTGAGGAGGTTCCCAGGATATATGGTCTTTCAATTTTGGAAGGGAAGAAATCCAAGCAAACCAGAATAAGTGTAACCCTAGTTAAATGCCACCCCAAGACCAACTATTGTGGCTAGCAAGGGAAGTTACTAACACTTTATTTCAAGTCAAGTGACTGCCCTTTAATTAATCACTGTTAGAGTTGGGACCCATACAGACATCATGGTGGGATGAGGGGAAAGAATGACTTCCATCAAGGAGGAATGGCTTATTTTCTGACCACAACACTATGAAACTAGAAGTCAACCACAAGAAAAAACCTTCAAAGACCACAAATACATGCAGGTTAAAAAACATCCTACTAAACAATGAATGGGTCAACCAGGAAATTGAAAAAGAAATATATGTATATGTATATTGTATACATATATGTATATGTATATGTATATGTATATGTATATGTATATGTATATACATGTGTGTGTGTGTGTATGGCAAATGAAAATGAAAACACAATGGTCCAAAACCTTTGGGATGCAGCAAAAGTGGTCTGAAGAGGGAAGTATTTAACAATATAGGTCCACCTCAAGAAGCAAGAAAAATCTCAAATAAACAACCTAACCTTACACATAAAGGAGATGAAAAAAGAACAACAAATAAATCCTATAGACAGAAGAAGGAAAGAAATAATAAATATAAGCAGAAATGAGTGATATAAAACTAAAAAACAAAAACAAAAAACAATAGAATAGATCAATGAAACCAGGAGCTAGTTCTTTGAAAAAATTAGCAAAACTGATAAATCTCTACCCAGACTTATCAAAAAGAAAAGATAAAGGACCCAAATAAATAAACTCACAAATGAGAGAAGAGAAATAACCAACACAACAGAAATGTAAACAATTATAAGAGAATATTATGAAAAATTATATGTCAACAAATTGGAAAACATAGAAGAAATGGATAAATTCCTAGAAACATATAATTACCAAAACTGAAACAGGAAGAAATGGAAAATTTGAACAGACCAATAACTAGCAAAGAAATTAAGTCGGTAATCAAAAAACTCCCAACAAACAAAACTCCAGGACCAGACGGCTTCACAAGTGAATTCTACTAAACATTTAAAGAAGAGTTAATACCCATTCTTCTCAAACTATTTCAAAAAGTAGAAAAGGAAGGAAAATTTCCAAGTTCATTCTATGAGGCCAACATTACTGTGATACCAAAACCAGATAAAGACTCCACCAAAAAAGAGAACCACGGGCCAATACATCTGATGAACACATATGTGGAAATGCTCAACAAAATACTAGCAAACATTAAAAAAATCAAACACCACAATCAAGTGGGATTTATTCCTGGGTTGCCAGGGTGGTTCAATATTTGCAAATCAATCAGTGTGATACACCACATTAACAAAAGAAAGGGTAAGAACCATATGATCATCTCAATAAATGCAGAAAAGGCATTTGACAAAGTACAACATGCATTCATGATAAAAACCCCCAACAAGTAGGTTTAGAGGGAACATACCTCAACATAATAAAGACCATTATGAAAAACCTGCAGCTAATACCATCCTAAATGGGGGAAAACTGAGAGCTTTTTCTCTATAATCGGGAACAAGACAGGGATGCCCACTCTTACCGCTTTCATTCAACATAGTACTGGGAGAACTAGCCTCAGCAATCAGACAACAAAAAGAAATAAAAGGCATCTAAATTGGTAATGAAGAAGTAAAACTTTCACTATCTGCAGATGACATGATACTCTATATAGAAAACCCAAGGGGTGCCTAGGTGGCTCTGTTGGTGAAGCGTCCACCTCTTGATTTCAGCTCAGGTCACGGTTTCCAAGGTCTTGCTGAAGCATGGAACCCGCTTGGGATTCTCTCTCTCCCCTTCTCTCTGCCCCTGACCTGCTCACTCTCCCACTCAAAATAAATAAATAAACTTAAAAAAAAAAGAAAGAAAGACTGCAAGACTCCACCAAAAATGTTTATAGCAGCATTGCTTACTATAGCCAAATTATGGAAACATCCCAGTGTCTATCAACTGATGAATGGATAAAGAAGCTGAATGTGTGTGTGTGTGTGTGTACTGGAATATTACTCAGCCATAAAAAGATATATATTCCAATACACACACACACACACACACACACACACACATCTAGATATAGATATACCAGATACATAGAATATCTATACTGGAATACTACGCAACCATAAAAAAGAATGAAATCCAGCCATTTGCAACAACAAGGATGGGGCTAGAGAATATTATGCTAAGCAAAATAAGTCAGAGAAAAAAAATTCCATATGATTTCACTCATCTGTGGAATTTAAGAAACAAAACAAACGAGCAAAGGGAAAAAGAGAGAGAGAGACAGAGAGAGACACCCAAGAAACAGACTCTTAATTATGAAGAACAAATGGGTGGTTACCAGTGAGGAGGGGGTTGGGGGTGGGTGTAATAGGTGATGAGCACTGGGTGACGTACGTAAGTGTTGCATCACTATACTATACATCTGGAACTAATATTACCCTGTAGGTTAACTAGCTGGAGTTTAAATAAAAACTTTTAGAAAAGGAGGGGTGACTTAGAAATGACACCAACAGATTACTGTGAGTCAGGCAGCTGCCCCAATCGGGTTCGATCATATATTCCTACTAATTTGGTGATTCCTGAAACCACTCCAATCAAATACACTCATCTTGGAATTTTAATTCTCTAAAGTCATTAAAATGAATCTTATTCCATCATTGCTTCAATGGGACAAATGCCACCCTCACGGGGCAAAATACCTCATATACGCCTTCAACCACTTCCACATCCAAGAAATCTAATTCACTGCTTAGAAACTATCCCACTAAGTACGACATTAATCACTTGTCACGTCTTCAAAACTACTATGCTCTGTGAAAACATATCCTGCGGTTCCATGCTAAACAGTCTGATGCATTTGTAACAATATAATGTGTGCACACTGTCAAACTGCCTATTTCCCCCTTGTAGCAATTTTCTGTTCTGGAGAACTTAGTTTCCCCTCCATGTGCTTTAGAATTTCTTGAATTCTTTAGCTCATTCTTTCAGGAAACAGAATTAATATTTAAAAGCAGTAACAGTGTCATTTCGAGCATGTCTCTGTCATAACGAGGGTTCCCGTGACGTAAATTATCGATCCTTATAGCAGCCTTATTTCCTCTACCAGGTCATACAATCAAGGGAAGCTGGAGAAAAAGGGGTTTGAATTGTAGTCCATCCCCCAGGAAGACTTAGGTTTGTTGAACCAAGATGCAAAGTCAACGAATTCAGACGCACAGACATTTCTAGGCTGCCTTCAGTTGCCTGTGACTTTCAGAAAATAGATTCAGTACCACACCTGCACAACAGCACAGTGTACAGAAACACTCTGGGTTACAAAGACATGAAATTAAAGATTCTCACTCCTGTCCAGACTGTCTCACTCTGAGAATTTCTGTTCACTCCCTTCGTCCCAGCTGCACAAACTAGTTGAGTTTTGCAGCCAGAAGATGGTCACTCAGGGACCACACATGGCCTCTAGGGACATCCTGACCTCTCTAGAATGAAGGATCTTTTTTTTACCTTGAGCCAGCCGATTCAAGTTTGGTATTTCTCCAATGGATATTCAATAGAAAAGGAAGGACAGATAAAGCAGGAGGAAATACATGTCTGTGTAAACATACATGTCTGTGTATGGATGTATGGATGTTTCCAGAGCAAAGGTGCTTTGTTCTGGGGCTACTGAAATCAGACAGGTCTTACTCCCTCCTGCGCTCAGGTCCAGATGACTTGGAAAGTGAACCACATGCGTCCTAGTAGAGACCCCAGTTCCACGTGCTCTCTCCCCACCTCACCCTGCTCACAGCACCTTGGCAGAAACTGCACAAGTCAGGTAGGGGCTGAAGAGAGACTGGGAAAGGGCAGGTGCTAGAGAATGGACAGAAAGGTTTAGAAGGAAGTAGAAAGTCCTGGAAAGGAAGGAAAGGGGAGAGAACAGATGTGCTTAGCATAACCGAGGGTGAGCACGCTGGCGGGGGAAAAGAAGGAACCCCCAGAGCTGCGCAGAGGTAGCGCTCCCACTGAGTCTCCTATCCAAGGCCCAGCCCCCTTCAACATGACTTTGTCCCCCAGTTAGTGAACTGGTGAAGGACACCCTGAACCATCAAATATATTATCTAAATTTTGAGATGACTAATTTTGGGGGGTCCCTGCAATTGAAGGCAAACAGAGACAGGGGTGCCTGTGGGGGGGGGGTGGGGGGGGCTCAGTCGGTTAAGCGTCCAACTTCAGCTCAGGTCATGATCTCGTGGTTCATGAGTTCGAGCCCCTCATTGGGCTCTGTGCTGACAGCTCGGAGCCTGGAGCCTGTTTCAGATTCTGTGTCTCCCTCTCTCTGCCCCTTCCCCATTCCCCACTTGCACATATGCTTTCTCTCTCTCTCTCTCTCTCTCTCTCTCTGTCTCTCTCTCTCTCTCTCAAAAATAAATAAAGAGTAAAAAAATTTTAAAAAAGAAAAGAAAGCAAACAGAGACAAACAAACCTAAACAGGAAAGGATTTATCTCCAGTGAGTTTGCAACACAGCACTTTGAAGCCACATCCTTAAAGGTTTAATTTCAAGGACAAAAAAGTGCCATCGTACAGTTATACTTCACTTGGTATTTTTATAGTTTGTAAAAATATACACGTATCTTAAAGCCGTTCACTTTGTATTGTATGATCAAATAGTAAGTCACTAAGGTCATGATTGTGGTAGGTTGAGGAATGCCCTCCAAAAGGCAACCACAACTTAATCCCTGCAACCTGCTCAAATGGAAAAAATTACTTTGCAGAGGTGATCAAGCTGAGGATCTTGAGATGGGGAGATTAGCCTGTATTATCCAGGTGGGCCCTGAAGGCAATCACACGTGTCCTTGGAGGAGTGAGACAGAACGATGCCTTTACTTCTGCTGAAATGTAAAATAAACTTTCTAGTTTTGAGCACTGACACGGCCTAAAGCCTCTGCCATACATATTTGTGACAACTGGAGGAAGAACAACAAGAAATATTGATTATAGTGCATTGAAACACAATGAATCCGTGACAATCCGTGAGTCCGGGGTAATACTTAAAAAGAGAGGGATCCTTGGGGCGCCTGGGTGGCGCAGTCGGTTAAGCATCCGACTTCAGCCAGGTCGCGATCTCGCGGTCCGTGAGTTCGAGCCCCGCGTCAGGCTCTGCGCTGATGGCTCAGAGCCTGGAGTCTGTTTCCGATTCTGTGTCTCCCTCTCTCTCTGCCCCTCCCCCGTTCATGCTCTGTCTCTCTCTGTCCCAAAAATAAATAAACGTTGAAAAAAAAAATTAAAAAAAAAAAAAAAAGAGAGAGATCCAGAAAAATTCCTTATGTCACTATCTGCTGGAACTTTCTTTGAAAACCTGGTGATTAAAATGAAAGAACTAAGCCTCCATCAAGCCTTTCCAGGAAAAAACATGGTGTTTCAGAGAAATCAACGATCTGGTGGATGGAGAAACAGGTCTGCTTCACAGAAGAGTGCCGGGTAACGGTGAGAGGGAACAAGGGGATAAGGAAATCAGCATATTCTGCAACACTTTACACAGCCAATGGCCCAGGAAAGGAGGTTCAAATGGTGTTAAAAGTGTTGGGGGTAGGGCTGGTTAAAGCGGCTGTTTCTGTAAGGCCACAATAGCACTGCACAGATCCTCTGTGAACGTCAAGAAGAAAAATCAATAACTGGATTGGAGGAATGAAGCTGTGGCCATCCTAGCCTAGTGGCCACGCTCACTAATGAGGTCATAAGGCACAGCGCCCCAGTGCAATGATGAGGCACATGACATCACCTGTGATGCTTTCTAGCCAAAAAAAAAAAACGTGTGACTCAGACCCAGTAGTCCTAGAGCATCAACTCTCGTGACACCACAAGAGACAAACGCACCAAACCCAGACAGGGGGCATCTTCCAGGAAGGCTGGCCGGCCGGTCCATGAGTCTCGGCCACAAAAACAAAGAGGAAACTACACCTGCACGGACGACACACAGATCTCGGTGAGTGGTCCTGGCTTTGAACAAACCTACCGAAATGGACATTTGAGGACAATTGAAGAGACCTGAGTGGAGGCGGTGGCTAAAATAAAATTAAAACGGATGGGCCCAGAAAGGCGGCGATTACCAATTGCAAACAGCCACCTTCCATCTTCGCATGGACACTATGACCTTTCTCTAGGTTTAAAGAGCCCACACAGATATCCACCACGGACCACTTGTGCCTGCGTGTGCCCCTCCCCCCACACACACAAAACAAGCTACCCCGAGGTAGCTCATCTCAGAGACAGGAATGCAGCGTTTTCATCTTCTTGTTCTTGTTAATCTGAATTTCTTAACCTCCTAGAATGTTCATTTACTGCATGTGCAATAATAAAAATTATATAAATAATATACATTACATATAAATATGTATATACTTATGTATTTTATATATAATATATATTTTTTACATAAAAATTTTATATATTTTATATATATTTCTATATTTGAGAGAAAGAGAGAGAGAGAGAGGGTGCAAGTCATTGAGGGGTAGAGAAAAAGAGGAGGGGGGAGAGAGAGAGAGAGAGAAAGAAAGAAGCAAGGCTCACCCGGGGCTCATGTTCACACGAAGCAGGGCTTGACCTCTCGAACTGTGAGATTATGACCTGAGCCGATGTTAGATGCTTAATGACTGAGCCACTCAGGAGCCCCGCAAAATTATATTTTAAATAAAAAAATGGAATCCATTTAGGACTTCCGTATATAAAAGACCCTGACCAACCAACACAATTAAAACTGCTCAATAAGCACAAAAACGTTTTTTTTAAATGTACTCACAAAATAGCAAAAAAGTTAAATTTCTCCAAAGGCAAAAAAAAAAAAAAAAAAGAATGAGGAAGGAAAGCCAGAAACAAGGAGAAGGAGAAACAAATAATAAGAACAATACACATGGTACATATGAGCCCAGATATATGACAATAATGTAAATGGACTAAATGTTCCAGTTTAAAGGCAAAGATGGTCAAATTGGATTGAAATATCCACATTTCATATAGCTTACAAAAGGCACATACATAATGAAATGATACAGGAAGGTTCAAAGAAAACAATAAGAGAAAAAACTAGGAGAAGACAGGTCAGGAAAATAGTAACAAAAGAAAGCTAGTATCACTCTGTTAGGTATTTTATAAATTAAGACGATAATGGATTAGAGAGAGAGAGAGAGAGAGAGAATGATTCATAGAATGATTCATAGATCTATAGATACAGATACATACACTCTCACACACACGAATTTACATTATTAGATACATAAACCTTAAGGCAAAAAACATTTCTAGATGTGGAGTTAAGATAACATTTTAATTTACCAGGAAGATACGATAATTTGAAATATGTACACAACTGGGGCGCCTGGGTGGCTCGGTCGGTTGGGCGTCTGACTTCGGCTCAGGTCACGATCTCACGGTCCGTGAGTTTGAGCCCCGCGTCGGGCTCTGGGCTGATGGCTCGGAGCCTGGAGCCTGCTTCTGATTCTGTGTCTCCCTCTCTCTCTGTCCCTCCCCCGTTCATGCTCTGTCTCTCTCTGTCTCAAAAATAAATAAAAACGTTAAAAAAAAAAAGCAAATGAAATGTGTACACAACTGAAAAAGCAGACAAAGTCAAAATGACAGAACTACGAGAGAAAAATTCAGATCAACAATCATATGGAAAATTTTTACATACTCCTTTTAGCAATTAAGCCAAACAGGGCCACTGGCCTAATTAGGGCTATAATATAATTAAGGATATAACAGACTTGACCACTGTACTCAGTAAGATTTGCTGAGCGGACCTATAAAGAATATTGCACCCAGAAAACACAAATTCCTCTCAAGCATACATGAAAGATTTATAAAAATCAACCACATTATCGGCTGTAAAGCTTGGGCAAGCTTGAACACGTTTTAAAGGAGTTGGATTGTACAGACCATTCTGCAATTGTTTAGAAATCAGTAACAGAGGTCAGAAAAATATATTTGGTACAACCATCAAGTTCAGACTACAGCCAATTTGGGGATAGCGAAAGAATATGCCTGACCAGATGAGCTGGCCACACAGAATCAATCCTCTTTAGGATGCTACCAGATGAGAATCAGTGAATGACCACCACGTGTCCAAGGAAAAGAAATAATGTTTGAATCTGGGCATAAGGGGTTAATTTAAACTTGATGTGATCTTTTCTTCTCTGGAATGTGGGAAATCATTTGTTCCTAAGCAATTCACAGCGTTTTCTGATTCAGCCCTCGTGATCTGCCGAGCCAAAATGTTCCTTCCCACGGTCCGGCAAGATAAAGTACGCGGGACAGCTGGATTTTAAAAACACCCTTGTGAGTTGGGTCTTTGTTATTAGCAAAGAAATTCACTAAATTTAGGTCTTCTTTCAAATTTTATGTCCTCAAGATTGAGCTCTAAGTACGAGCGCCAGAAAACACAAGTTGGGTACGTGGACCCCACATGTCAGGTAGCGTGCAATCCACGCGAAAAACAGGGAATCTGAAAGCTGGACTGTGGGCAGACTGACTGATAAAGGCTACAGAGCAGCTGTGTGGCAATTCTATGTTTGATGTGAGATGTAGTTCTCTCTGCTGTTACTTGGAAGATACTCCGGAGCTTAGAAAAGAGGAGTGTGAATCTAATTAACATTGATGGGAAAATTCCAGAATGCCGTCTGAATGCCAAAGTTCTCCCCGCGACCCTGTGGTCAGCAGATCCTTCGGGTCGTAACTAGAACCATGAGTCATCATTCTAGACACAATTGGGGCTTTAGGTCTGTTTTTATTGATTTGTACAACATTATAATTTTTTTTTTCAACGTTTATTTATTTTTTGGGGGACAGAGAGAGACAGAGCATGAACGGGGGAGGGGCAGAGAGAGAGGGAGACACAGAATCCGAAACAGGCTCCAGGCTCTGAGCCATCAGCCCAGAGCCTGACGCGGGGCTCGAACTCACGGACCGCGAGATGGTGACCTGGCTGAAGTCGGACGCTTAACTGACTGTGCCACCCAGGCGCCCCTGATTTGTACAACACTAGAGGAGAAATCGTGAACTCTAAGATCGCGTCTGTCTACCTGAAACAGTTGGGTCTTCCAGGGAAAACATAGATCAGAATTCTGGGCAAGTGTTAAATGACTTTATGGTATAATATTGCAGAAAAGGAAGACTCCCACCAAAGAAGTGGTGGCAGGATTATAGAAAAGCAATGGAAGGGGACAGTGGATTCCAAAGTGATTTCAGGTGTAGCCATGTACACGTGGCCCATTGTTGGATAATTAAAACTCGGAAAAATCTTCTTTTTCTGGTCTGATCAGAGCTCCTTAGTTCACGGATGAGAGCTGAAGCAGCACTAGCTTAGGGCCGTGCTTCCCGGCCCATTTCGCCTCCTGGGACACGGAAAACGATTGTGCTTTTGGAAGGGGGAGGTGCCGGGAGAGCGGCTGTCCTCCTGACCCAGCCTGCACCTGCCTCCAGCCCAGGCCCTGCCCCGCACACAAGCCGGGCCTGAGGAGACCCATATTGGGGCCAGGCGCCGAGCGGCTCGACCGGAGAGCCCCCAAAGGAACAGCTAGCTGTCTCGTGGACACCTCAAACTCAACACCCAAAGCCCAGTTTCCCATCCTCCTCCCAAGATCTGCTTCTCCCACAGATTCTCCATCTCAAATCGGCGCAGCTCCGTTCTTGCCGTGGATCAAACCAGAAGTCTTGGATTGAAACTTGACTCGTCTCATTTTCTCACACCCTGCTAGAGACTGAATTGTGTCCCCACCAAAAACAAAACAAAAACAGAAACAAAAACAAAACCACGTTCAGGTCCTAACCCCGAGCCCCTCAGAACGTGATCTTATTTGGAAACAGGATGGTTGCACATGTGATTAGTTCAGCCTGATGAGGTAGCAGAGGGGTAGGGTAGGCTCCCACTCCTACGTGACCTACGTGTCCTCACTAATGGGGGAAATTTGGACCCAGAGAGAAGGCCGTGTGAAGATGAAGGCAGAGGTCGAGTGATGCTTTGGCCAAGGAGCACCACACGTCGATAAGAAACCACAAGAAGCTAGGAAGCAGGCGGGGAACGGATTCTCCTTCCACCAGAAGGAGCCAAACCTGCTGATACTTTGATCTCGGACTTCCAGCCTCTGGAGCTGTGAGACAATACGTTCACGTCGTTTAAGCAGTTCAGCGTTTGGCCCTTTGTTACGGCGGCCCTGGCGAATGATCCAGACGCCGCATTCAGTCCAGCAGCAGATCTTCTGGGTGCTACCGAGCAGTGTGCCCGTGTCCCCCACACGCCCGGCTCCAGCCTACTCCCAGCCCCCACCACCCCTTGCCTGGCTTAGGGTAGCAGCCCCCTACCTGGTCTCCCTGTTCCACCCCAGCCCCCTTTTTCCCAGCGATCTATTCCCAGCACAGTAATCCATGGCTTCCCTTGAAGAATCAAGTGAAATCACATCGCTCCACGGCTGTCCCCGCCACACAGGGCGGCGTGTGGCCAGTAGGACCTCCCGTGGTCTGGGTCCCTGGCACCACTCTGACCGCACAGCCTTCCACTCTCACCGCTGGCCCCCCAGTCTTCTTTGGCTGTCCCCTGCACGCTCGCCACTCGGGATCTTGGCACCTTCAGCGCTCCCTCTACCTGGAATGTTCTTCCCCCGGTGTTCACATGGGGGAGATTCGCCTCCCTCACCTCTCTCCGATCCTGGCTTCTCATGGAGGCTTTCCCTGACCTCCCCACCCAGGGCAGCGACTCTCCTCCCCAGCTGGCACCTACCCCCTGCCCTCTCCGTGGCACGCGCCCCCTCGGACATCTGCACATGCTGAGTCTTGTTTGCTGTGTCATCCTCGACACCAAGCGGTGGCAGCTGCGGACGCGGAGGACTCTATCCGCTCCGCTCACTGTTTACGACAGGGCTTGGAACGTGGCCATCTCTCAACTAGATTTACTGAATGACTGAAGGAATAAATGCATCCCAACACCCATGACCTCCTCTCAGACAGGATGAAACCACTCTCCATCTGCCCCCTGATACTGACCCTGGTGAGTGGGGGCCGCCTGGGAAACGGGGTGCCCAGATCTTGGCCAGGGAAGAGACTATTGTCTGGACGACCCTAGTCTGCTAAAGACCAGGAAAGGGTGGTTTGAACAGGAACCAGTGAAGAAGTTGATTAAGATGACCAAATAAGAAGAAAGAGGAGAAAGGAATCCTCTGCGAAACTATCCGTAGTACAGAAGGAGAACAATCAAATCTGAGAAGAATGCTTGTGTACAAAAGGAAAGTTTGCACAGTGTGGGGCTCAGGGACACCAGACCCATACAACATATTTTGGAATCAGTATTTTAAAAAAAAAAAAAGAAAAAAAGGAGCTATGATGGAGCGCCTGGCTGGCTCAGTTGGTTAAGGGTCCGACTCTTGATTTTGGCTCAGGTCATGATCTCACTGTTCGTGGGTTTGAGCCCCGCATCACGCTCTGTGCTGACAGTGCAGAGCCTGCTTGGGATTCTCTCTCTCCCTCTCTCTGCCCCTCCCCCACCTGCACACACGCATGTTCTCTCTCAAAGTAAATAAACTTAAAAAAAAAAAAAAAAGAGCTATGGCAACATTGTTGTCACTTCCAAAAGAAGTACCGTGTCTTTATCATTTGTATTACTCTTTCACTGTATTGAGGGGAGAGAACGAACAAGAAGACTTGGAAATACGTTCACGGGCAATACAAAAAAGAAACTTCCTGTACACTGGGTGGGATTACTTAAATAATATACGATGAATTTCAAAATAAGCATGGTGGGAATAGAAAATCCGCATAACCTGTCAAAGGAAAATTTGGCATTATATATCAAAAGGTTTTTAAAATTCCTATTCTATTATTCAGTGACAATGTTTATACTTTACTCCAATTTGCCCGCAAGGCTTTTTCTACATAAAAGATCACCACTCCCGGTAGGTACCCGAGCTGGGACTGGAACTCAGGCTTGTCAGCTCCAAAGCTCAGGGACCTGCCAGGTTCCCTACCTCCCACAAGCAGGACAGTGGATCTGCAGAACTAGAAAAAGAGTCTCGACGTGCAGAACTTTCCATCCATCAGCAGATGGGACGGAAAACGTTCCCGCCGTAAGTGGTGAAAGCCACGCTTTTACCTGCAAAACACCTGATGCCGGATAATTCCCAGCCAAGTGAGACAGTACACGGAGCCTTCAAAACCCAAGCCCAGACACCTCCCGACTCTGGAACACATTACCAATGCACATCACAGTGATGTACTTAGGAAGGTTATCTTAACAAGAAATTTCCTGACACTCGCATGAATAAATGCATGTACACAGCTGAATAGATTTAAGGATGCTTGCGCTAGAACTCTTTGCTAAAAAGAGCTTTAACTCGAGATACAAAACACACCAATTACTTTGCAGGCTCAAGCTTAAGCAATTTAGCATTATTTTGAAAGCCCTTGCCATAACAGCAAACAAAAAAACAAGCAGGGCTTGGCCGGGGTCTCAGCCTCCGCCTCCAGTCAGCCCCCTGCCGTGGGATTTTACAAGGTTAGTTGCAAACGTGGACAAGACAAGTCCGGTCGGAGCTGTTCTCGCAGAATTAATACGTTTCGAAGTCGAGAGCCTGGCAAGGAGCAGTGCTAATCAAGCAAGTGACAGTATTAATCTCCTTTGGCTCGGCTCAGAATAGGATATGCCACAGGTGACCCCGAGTCCTTCCCTCCCCTTCTCAAGCCATTAGCCGAACATCATATTTCTTTCTGCTGCCAGCAACGGCACGACCGACAGCACAATTCAAACAGGGGGAGAGAACACACGTGACGAGCACAGCTTATTAACTCTGTCTGGGAATTTCTGTGCTCACCTGTGGCCGGTTTTAAGGTATTCTCTTCATTTAGCAAAAGTAATGAGAAGATAGCCCTCAACCAATTACCCAGCGTGCGTTTCAGGAGGACCGGCTAAGAACATTAGGATTGAAATTTAAATTGTGTGCTCAGGCCACAGAAGAGAGGCTTAAGCCAAGGGAACTTTCAGGAAGGTGATTCAAATACGAATGAGTCGTCAGGAAAACAGAGGCGTGGCTGTTCAGTTGAGTGTCTCAAGCAGGACGAGGTGCCGCGAATGAGCTAGAACAGACAAGGCAGCCGACCTCCGGAACAGGGGCCAAGCTCTGCCCTGAAGGAACGGTTGAAAGAACAAACCCGATATGCATGTAGGAGTCGTGCTCCAAAAACGAGGGTTCTGGAGCGAGCCTGGCAAACAATTCCAAGGTCTGTAATCACTTACAAGAATGGAGTAATGGCCCTCAACTCTAATTTCCACCCTGGAGAGCTCCAAGTACCCCTTAATTTAAAGGCCAAACGCCTGGGGCACCTGAGCAGCTCGATCGGTTAAGCATCCTACTTGAGCTCAGGTCGTGATCTCACGGATTGTAAGTCCGAGCCCCGCATCAGACTCTGCACTGACAATGCAGAGCCTGCTTGGGATTCTCTCTCTCTCTGCCCCTCCCCCACTTATTCTCTCTCTCTCTCTCTCTCTCTCTGTCTCTCTCTCTCTCTCTCTCAATAAATAAATAAACTTAAAAAAAATAAAGATCTAAAGCCTGGCAAACATGTCCAAGCGTCCTCCTATCCAGGTCTGAAAGAATCTTTTACAATTCTTCTCTCCACATTTGTAAGAATCCAGAGTCATTTCCTTGATTATCTGACAGAGAGCAGGGGTGGAGGTACCAAACATCAGCTTCACCTCCTTCACCAGATTCCAGCTCTCATCAAGCACAGAGCCTGAAATGCATCTTTATTCCTCTTCTCCTTCCCAGAGCCCACACTCTTCAGGAGGACCCAGCCTCCTCTCCTTCTGAATTGCAGATTCTAACAGAAGTCTCTGGATCTATATTCCCTTCAGAGGAGGAAGTTAGGGAGGAAACTACCTTGAAAGTACTTTCCCACACTCCTCCACTGGGCGTAACTCAATCACGCCAGTGGCCCCCTGGCCCAAGGACATCCAATCGGCAGGCTGACGAGTGACCTGAAACAGAATCTCGGCAGCAGGGGACGTGGGGAGGGTGTGTAGTTCAAAAAAAGGGCAGTGAGATACCATCTAGAGATGGAAATGGATAACGAAAAATAACACCTGCTGTTTTCACAATACAGACTATAGAATGTGATGTTTGCCAGGATTCCCTGGGCTCGGGAATGCACAGGAACTAGTGATGTGAAATTTCTAAGGTCGAATATTGAATAACCCCCCAAAAGGCAGTGAGAAGGGCCCCATGAGTACAAGAAAGCGGGAAGGACTGGCATGCTTACTGTCACGGTGACCAGTGGCCTTTCCTAGGCTCCTGTGGATGCATATCCTACAAGAAAACCCTCAATACTTCAAGCAGCACAAGGGAGTCACTCCTCTTAAAACCAGAGTCTGTGGGGCACCTGGGTGGCTCAGTTGGTTAAGCGGCCAACTCTTGATTTCAGCTCAGGTCATGATCTCTCCATTGGTGGGTTCGAGCCCCGGGTCGGGCACTGCTTGGGATTCTCTGTCTCCCCCCCCCCCCCCGCCCGCCCCTCCCCTGTTTGCACTCTCTCAAAAATAAATGAATAAACATTAAAAAAGAAAAAAAAGAAAGAAATATAAGGACTGCAGAAGACATCCTTACTCTATCTCCTGAATTTCTTTGAAGGAATCTATTAAGAAACATGAAACTAACATTCCAACAAGAAGGAAAACGAAAAGCCAGAGCTGGATTGTCAGCAGCTCCTCATTTCTCACTGACGCTCAAGCCATGTGTCCTGAGGCCCCTGCCTTGAGGTTTCTTCACCCAACAACTGCCCAGAGGTGACAGCACCCCAGAAATGGGAGAAGAGTGAAGGACCATGGCAACGGAGAAAAAGTGCTCAGATAACAAAAACAACATGATTTTCCTCCTAGTAATCATTACTCATAGAAGGATTGAGTACGTAGAAATTCAGATGCGGAAATTAAGCAAAACGCCTCGCGAAGGGGCAACTGTGAGGAACAGGCACATCACGTGTAAATCGGTCATCCAAGGGACGCAGGCAGTTAAAACCCAAACACACTGTCCACCAACGTTCTGTGGCTCTAGTTCTGCTGAGAAACGTGCTTTTCACGATATGCCTCAAACCTGTCTGCCGGAATTACCTGGGAAGCGGAAAGGTGGCATTTTAAATTTTAGTGACACATTAATGAACAAGGTAATACTCTTGACAGATAGAGAGAAACGTTTCCCATATCAAGCTAAGCACGAGCTCCTCAGATCAAAATACAAGCCGTGTAACTGGCCTTGGCAGGTCCACCGTGCACAGAGCCGCACTTCGGATGCCGCACAGCCGCTGACGTATTTACTGCTCGCACTGTCCTTGGCAGACGTTTGGCAGATATCTTGTCTCAGAAGATTCAGGCCTTTGTCGTGGGGTGGAGGGTTAATAGGATCCCTTAACTGCAGGATCAGTTATAATAAGGTCCTATCTTTTCAAAAGCAGTGGCTTCTTCAAGCTTAGTCGTTGATCTTCTAGTTTGCAGTGGTACCATTTCCAAGTTCAACGATTCAGAGTTCAAAGCTAGAACACGAAGGGAAGTAGGCTTCCATGTAGCAGGATATTTTGTGCTTATGAACACGTCCCCAGACACGTTCTGTGGCATCTTTGGCCAATCGCCAGAGCCATTGAGAGGAGAGGTGGGTGCCAGAGGTGGGTGCCCCCGCCCCTGCAGGCTTCCCGTGGTGGCCAGGCGTCCTGCAGGCAGCTTGAGCAGTAACTAGCTCAGGGTCACTGTGAGGGGTTGAACTCATCCCTCAAAAATTCACGTGTTGAGATCCTAGCCCCCAGTGCCACCGAAAGTGGCTTGATTTGGAAACAGGATCATTACAGATGTAAATACTTAAGATGAAGCCACTTGGGGTGAGCCCTAATCCAATATGACTGGTGTCCTCATAAAAGGGTGAAATTTGGGGGCGTCTGCGTGGCTCAGTCAGTGAGGCGTCCGACTTTGGCTCAGGTCATGATCTCACAGTTCGTGGGTTCAAGCCCCACGTGAGGCTCTGTGCTGACAGCTCAGAGCCTGATTCAGATTCTATTGTCTCCCTCTCTCTCTGCCCCTTTCCTACTCATCTGCTTGCTCTCTCTCTCTCTCTCTCTCTCTCTCTGTCTCTCTCATAAATAAATAAATAAATAAATAAATAAATAAATAAATAAAGGGAGTGGATTTGGACACATAGACAAGCACACAGGGAGAAACTCATGTGAAAATAAAGACACAGAGGAAGACAAATACTGCATGGACTCACTTATATGTGGAATCTAAAATATATATATTATATATTTTATATATATAAAACTAATATTGTAACAAATCTAAAATATACATATTTATATATATATAATTTTATACATTTTATATATAAAATAATATATAACTAATCTAAAAAATGTATATTATATATAATATATATAAATAGGGGCACCTGAGTGGCTCACCGGGTGAAGTGGCTGACTTCTGCTCAGGTCACAATCTCACAGTTCATGGGTTCAAGACCCGGGTTGGGCTCTGTGCTGACAGCTCAGAGCCTGGAGCCTGCTTTGGATTCTGTCTCCCTCTCTCTCTGCCCCTCCCCTGCTTGTGCTCTGTCTCCGGCTCAAAAATAAGTAAACATTAAAAATTTTTCAAAATGAAAAAATTATATATATATATATATATATTATACATATACATATATATACATATACATGTACGTACATATACATACATATACATATACGTATATACATATATATATATTATATACATGTGATCGCCAGGGGCTAGGAGGACCGGGAAGCAGGGAGAGGTTGGTCAAAAGGTACAAACCTTCCTCTATAAGATGAAGCAGGTCTGAGGATCTCCTGTGGATAACACTGTACTGTGCAATCTGCTAGGACAGAATTTAAACGTTCTCGCACACAAAAGATAAATATGTGAGGTGATGCTGTGCTAAGTAAGTAACTCAATGGGGAGATTCTTTCACAATGTATATGTGTATCCAGTCATCATACTGTAGGCTTTAGGTATCTTACAATTTTATTTGTTAATTGTATTTCGAGAAAACTGGGGGAAACAATGAGGGCAGAGGAGGGGTGACCTTTCCACAAGGTGGGCAGACCACCAGAAGCTGGCAGAGGGCAATTCTCCCCCACAGCTTTGGAAAAGCCAGCCGTGTTGACCCCTCGACCTCCACCTTCTGGCCTCCTGATCCACGAGGGAATGCATCTCTTCTGTGGAAGCCACCCAGTTTTGTGGCGCTTTGTTACCGCAGCAGGAGGAAACTGACACAAACGTTACCTCAACTCCCGGTTACCAGCCACATCGCCGCTGATGCAAACCCTTGATCTGGGGTGAAAATTGAGAAAATTGCCAGCACATTCTTCTTTGGTCTACTCTGTCAACCCATCAGTTCTTCTTATATTCAGAAACTGCTCATTTCATATTCTAAAACATTAACTTATATTTCAGCTAGACATTTTCTTGCTTAAGGTCATTGGTTTGTAAAACATTCTAATTGAGCAATCAAAAGAAGGACTACAGAGAAGAGGAAGCAAGGGAAGATGTAAGGAAATTCTAAATAGCTGCCCTTTTCACCCAAAGGACCCCTATTAAACTGGAAAATTGAGTGGCCACTGGTTAATGGTTCCTCTAAAATCCAAGATGGTGGTCCCGAAAGCGTTCTCCCCACCCAGCAGCAAATTCTCAGACCTGTTAAATCAGAAGGGGTGGGGCCCGGTTCCTGTGACAGAACAAGTCTTCCAGGTTTTCTGATGCCTGCTGAGGAATGAGAACCACTCTTGCACTCAAAGCCAGGAGGCAACTTGGTTCCGATGGCAGATTCAGTTGAAATTCCCAAGAACAGCATGTTGGGAAGGATTCTGGAGCAGATGCTGAGCTTTGATGTTAAAATGAGGACTCTCTTGGGCAAGAAAGAGAAGGGGACAGGACAAGCCACTTGGCGGCCATTCCTCGAGTCTCACCAGGAGCCCTAAGCCACCACCACCACATCCTTCTTCATATCAGTTATTCCAAATAAAAAATGTCCCTAACCATAACCATAGCCAAACCATAAGAGACTCTTAAAACCTGAGAATAAACTGAGGGTTGATGGCGGGGGGGGGGGGGGGGGGGGGGGCGGTGATGGGCACGGAGGAGAGGGCACCCGTTGGGATGAACACTGGGTGTTGTATGGAAACCAATTTGACAATAAATTTCATATTAAAAAAAAAAGAAATGAAATAAGATAAAATAAAATGTCCCAAGTTTCTGAAGTGACTTGGACACTATGTATACTGACATAAAAATGAAAAGAAGAAATAAATAAAAAGCTTGCTTTCAGTTCTGAGACAAAACGGAAAGAACTTGATAGCAGTGCTCCCCCGTCTACTGAAAATTTATTTTCCCCTTTTCTCTCCATACTTTACTTCTCTTTCAGGATGGCATTATTTTGGTGATGGGAGAAGACAAATGGAGTTGTACTTCACCCAATCCAGGAAAACAACGTACAAAATCTGAACTCATAAGATCATTGAATTTGAAAGTCACTATTTTCACTGCATTTACACAATAACACATATTCTTTGGTTTTTAAAACGATTTACAGGGATGCCTGGGTGGCTCAGTTGGTTAGGCAACCGACTTTGGCTCAGCTCGTGATCTCGCCATCTGTGAGTTCGAGCCCCACGTCGGGCTCTGTGCTGACAGCTCAGAGCCTGGAGGCTGCTTCAGATTCAGTGTCTCCCCCTCTCTCTATCCCTCCCCTGTTCACGCTCTGTGTCTCTCTCCCAATAATAAACGTTAAAAAAAAAATTTTTAAGGATTTACAAAAGAGTTCTTTACGAGATTGTATTTTATATCTGATTTTATTTATTTTAAATTTTTTTAATGTTTATTTATTTTTGAGAGACAGAGCTCCAGCTGGAGAGGGGCAGAGAGAGAGGGAGACACAGAATCCAAAGCAGGCTCCAGGCTCTGAGCTGTCAGCACAGACCCTGACACAGGGCTCAAACCCACGAACTGTGAGATCATGACCTGAGCTGAAGTCAGATGCTTAACCGACGGAGCCACTCTGGTGCCCCACTGATTTGATTTACTTTAAAAATCACCTACTGCTTCCTGTTACCTTCAAACCTGAACTCCCGGGACCAGTGACTACACCCTGACTACAGGGACTATAGCCAGGAACTACTGGCCCACCAGCCAACCTTCTCCTACTTCCCTGCCCACAACCAGCTCCTCCCCAATGTCAGGCAGGGTCGCTCATCCCTCTGTTGTCTCTTACAGTGCTTTTCTTCATCCTTCCCAATACTGAGCCCTCCCCACACCCAGGTAACATCTTCCCTTCCTTTGTACCCCTGCTCTGACCCTTTGCCTCCCCACAGCCCTCCCTGTCCAACCCAGACTGGAGTGTCTCTTCTCCGAATCTCCAGTGCCTTCCCACGTCCGCCCTCACTTGCCCTAAAGTTGCGCACTTGGTCCTATGGGGCTTGCATATTCCATCCTTGCTCACTGTCCATCCCAGGGGAGCCATTTCCATCAAATCTCCCACTGCAGCAATGCCATGAGTCAACAGGTTCACGGCATGAAGAGATTCCTTGCTGGGAGAGTGTGGCCAGTTCCTTCCTCTCCTGGGAGCACTGCACGCACACTACAGGCTCCAACTGGAATGACTAAATTTCTTACCTGTGAAGGGTCATTTCCAGCCTCAGGGAAGCACTGAGAATGATCTGGGTACCCCCAAAGAATCTACTTAACATCCATAGATCGAGAAACTAGGAAATCTGGATTCTGTCAGTCAGCAGCCCCTAATGAAGTATGTGGCCTGGAGCATCGTGTCTCTGGCCTCCTCTTGGGCCATAGGATCTCCATCACCATTCTTAGGCATAATTCACATGAGGATCCACTAAAACGGGTTAAAGCATCAGCCAACCTCAGCACCATCTGAACAGCATTATTAATCTTTTGCCCTGTCCTCCTAAGATATTCCTCTGCTCCTTATATTTTCTAGTACAAATGACAGGAGGCATCTTTATCTTATTTATAGCTCTAAATAAATTGGTATGAGCATCCACCAAACATATTTATTTTATTTCCCAAGAAATATACCCCCAGAAAATGTCAAGGAAATGATCTTTGAAAAATGCACATCCGAATGCAATATAAAATATTTAAGGGAATGACTGTGCTCTTGGTTTCCATTTTCTGTTAGATTATTCTACAGGCTCTTGTAAAAGTCAAGTCAGTGCTTTTAAAGGCGGAAAATGGCCACGAGTTAGGAAAAGCCTTCAAAGCCCCGGGGTTCTCCTTGATTTGGCTTTTACTTTCAGCATTTTGCCTTGAATGAACGACCTCAAATAACTGAGATATTCACAAATTGATGGACGGTACTTAGCAAAGTAAAACTCGGATAAAGACGGTGAGAACCAAGCCACTCACCGATGGCTTGAAAATTCACAGCCGCACTCGGTGCTTCCTGACAAGGTGTCTCTTGCTACCACTTCCAGTGCGTTCTTCCCCTCCATCCGCCTTCCTAAAACCCTCTGCGGCAAATCACGTGGTCGACAAAAAGCATTCCAGAGAAGATGATTACTTGAGTCTCACCGTAAGTCCATTCAAATGAGTTGGCCGGGGAGCAAATACTCACCTAGGTTAACTCACTTGACCCTCCAACAACCCTGTGAGGCAAGTACCGTCTTATCCCTCTTCTGGGATCCAGGAACTGAAGCACAGACAAGTCAAATCAGTTGCTCAACACAGCGATGGAGTAGCCAAGCCAGAGTCCGACCTGCCTGGCCCCAGAGCCCGGGTGCTCAGCCACCATGACATAGTGCCCCAAAACCAACGCCGTCACCCCACAGGTGCTCATACTGGTTTCATAAATGATGAGACGGATGAAAATTTTCAAGTAACTGAAGTTCATCAAAGTTATCTGTAAACGTCACTGGTAGAGAGTAGAAAGGTGAGGCTCATAAAAAATGAGGACTTCCTCAGGATCCAGGGAGAGTGACCCAGGGAGGATGAGAGCCCCCAAGGGGACATGCCAAGACCAAGTTCCACGGTCCAGGCAGTGAAGGGAGCCCTGAAGGAGGCTCCCAGTGATCAGGGTAGCACCCTGTTCACAGCTCCTAGATGGCCAGTGTGGGGTAGGGCTCATCGAGGGGGGCACAGCCAGAGGGCAGGCTTGGACCACAGTTTTGGGCAGTTGTGAGATGACCTAAATCCAACCCTCATCTACCCTCCTGGAAAGACCCCGTCTAGAGACCTATGAAACTGAGGCTTCCACATCAAGACATTCTGCACCGACCTCTTATCATTGGGACCAAAAGTGTGTAATGAGGTCCAGCCGTCACCAGAGCGAGGACACTCCCAGCCAGCTCCTGAGGTCTGCTATGCTGGCCACAGCTTTCTCTGGCTGGACTGCCATTTGCTTTGGATCTGATCCAGTGGGTAGCAGAGATGTTCTGAGGTCACACACTGGGGTGAATATCTCTGCACCTACTAGCTACTGAGTCTGAGAAAGTTTAGAACTTCACGGAGCCTCAGCTCCCTTATCTGAAAGATGGTGCTAATGAGACAGACAACCCCAATGGGTTATCATGAGGATTACGTAGGTAATGAACGTAAGACACAGGGGGCAGTGAAGTGCCCCCACATCAGCTGCTGCTCTCTGACTGTCACCTATAATGGCACAGGCTCCCTCACCCGATGTCATCTGTTGTCCATCTCTGTCAGAAGTTCACTTTTAAACACTCCAGATCTACCATGTGATGTGAAGTGAGCTGTCAGCACCCTTGTCAAAGGAGCAGAGCTCAGGGTAGACTGTGGTGTGCTATGCAGGGAGCCCAGACACCGGGGTGGTGACTGCAGAAACTTCTGTTGGGCTAAAATATTTTTAAAACATCCCCACCCCTTCAGGAAGAGGGTGCAAACACTCATCGATGCATGAACCCCTTCCCTTGGGGATGACATGTGACAACAGCCCTAAACCATCCCCCATCGTCGGGCCCTGGACTTGGGAGGATTATCTTTGTCGGATGCTGGTGACAGCATTTGCCTCCACAGCCTTGGCATTTGCCTCAAGACTCCTTCTGCCCAGCAGGAGTCAGAACCCCTAAGGGGCAGGAGCTAGGACTTCATTAAGCTCCTAGAACAGGTTAATGAACACGTTGGGGCCTGCTGGCAAATTAAGACTGTTTCAATAAATGCCTTGTGTGTGGCTGAAGCTGGTTTGAGGCTTTTTGAGGAGCAAAAAGTCAAGGCTCTCACCTGCCTCCGACTTCTTTAGCTGCTACCCAAATCGACCAAGAAGAACCCAAGAGATGCACATGACCAAACAGGCTTAAGTCCATTGGGGCTGTGCCTATGCCTGTAAGCTTCATGGGGAAACAATAAAGGGCAAGTGTCCTCGGCTCTGGAGAAGCCACTCGAGCTGACAGCTACCGCCACCCCCATGGAGTCACCAGGAGAAACCCACCGAAGCCAGGAGGTCATGTTCAAGGTCGTACCACAGGGAGATGAACTGAACAAGAAAACAATTTCAACAAGGAACTCCTTCTCCCTGGTTGACCCTGCGCATTAAGCAGCCAACCTCAAGTAAGGGGCGAGGCGTGGACACCGCTCTCTGTGCCACAGGATGGGGCTTGTTCAAGTTGCCAAGAATAGGGGCGCCTGGGTGACTCAGTCAGTTAAGCGCCTGACTTTGGCTCAGGTCATCATCTCATGGTTCGTGGATTCAAGCCCCACATCAGGCTCTGTGCTGACAGCTCAGAGCTTGGAGCCTGCTTTGGATTTTGTGTCTGTCTCTCTCTGCCCCTCTGTTGCTCACACTCTGTCTCTCTCTAAAATAAATAAACATTAAAAAAAATTTAAATAAAAAAAAATAAAGTTGTCTCACTTCAAGAGATACCAGGTGAAATTTAGAAGAAATGGGGGGGGGGGGCGGAGGGGACGGATAAAAACCGATCACCATGCTTGGAAACACGTGGTAATTCAGGGTAAAAATAGGTACAACACACATAAATACAGGGTGATCGCTCGTGTGACCAATAGGGATATCGTTTGTCAGATGGCTTATGCCCATGCAGAAGGAGACATGCTAGTCTGTGCAGCTCATGCTCATGAACTCCCAAAGTACGGTGTGAAGGCTGGCCTGACAGGTTACACTGCAGCATACTGTGTCCACCTGCCGCTGGCCGGCAGGCTTCTCACTAGGTTTGACACGGATAAGACCTATGAAGGCCAAGTGGAGGGGACTGGAGATGAATACAACGTGAATGGCACTGATGGTCAAGCTGGTCCCTTCACCTGCTATTGGGACGTAGGGCTTGCCAGAACTGCCCCTGCAGATAAAGTTCTGGAGCTGTGGGTGGAGGCCTGTTGGTCCCTCACGGCACCAAACGATTCCCCCCGTCACGACTGGAAAAGCAAGGGGTTCAATGTAGAAGGACATCGGAAGCACGCCAAGGGTCAGAACGCCGCAGGCTCTGTGTGTGGCCTCATGGAAGAAGACGAAGCTGCTTCCAGAAACAATTCCCCCAGTGCACAAAGAACCGTGGGCTCCAGACACGGCGGGGGAGACGCACGAGGAAGTCGCACCGCTGTACAAGAGAAGGCTATGAGAAGAAGCCCAAGAAAGAGGTTAAAAAGATGAGGTGGAGCCATCCCAAAATACCTCCTGCCCCGAAGAACGATCGGGTAATTCAGAAGTACCCGGGCTTCCTTACACCTCCGAGTAGGCTGCTAAGAGCTAATAAATCTTCCCTATGAAGATTTTTCAGATACAGACAATAATAAAACTCATTCATCAAGCTGGGAGAGAGAGAGAGAGAGAGAGAGAAGCTGTTTTCCTCTCCCCCCAAGATGAGTACAGTCCAAACTCCCCATCAGAAGCAAAAGGACTCTCAGAATTCTGGGTCCCTACACCTTTTGGGATGAGCACTGGGTGTTGTATGGAAACCAATTTGACAATAAATTTCATATATTAAAAAAAAAAAAAAAAAAAAAAAAAAAAAAGAATTCTGGGTCCCTAAACTGGGGAAGCAGAACAAGCAGTCATCAAAATCCAGCCTCGGGACATCCTGCTCCTTAAGGGTGTTTGCCGAAGCCAAGTTCCCTGGGCAGCCCCTTGGTATCCAAGAATCGCCCTTAGGCTCCATCCTGACCCGCGTTCATTATACTGGGAAGTGTGTAGATGGAGCACAGCGTTCCACGGAAAAGGTGAGTGGCACGTGGAGGCACAGGAAGGGTCCCGGACAGTCAGCCAGTGCGTGTCCCCCCCTCGAAGAACGGCGACCCGAGAAAACAGCACACTGTCTGCCAGAACCTCAAGTTTGGGAGCTCACGGGAGACATACACTGGTTTTCCGCTCAGCGTCTACACAGCTCCCAGCACCGCCCCCCGGGCTCCGACCAGTCAACAGGCTCCGAAGTCCGCGCCACGGAAGACGCAAGCGAGGACGTCGCGGACACGCGCGCAGATGGACAAATCCCAGATCCTGACCGGGGGTAGAGAGCTGAATACGGGTATCAGTCAATCCCGGGGAACACGTACATTCAGGTCACTCTGGAAAAGACCTTCGAAGAGAAGGGGTCAGCTGCAGCCCAGCGATACCACACAAGGAAACCCAGACTCTCTGGCGTGGGCTCACATCATAAAGGTTTTCTTGCTCAAGGGGGTCAGAGCTGCTCCACCATCGTGGGGCTACGTATGCCATCCAGAGTGTGTCCAGCAAGGTGGCCACAGCCAGGGAAGAGAGGACACGTGGGATAGTTTAATTGCTTCTCCCCACCCCTCCTGCCAGCGCCGCGGCCCGGTCTCCCTGCAGGGAAGTCTGGGTAAGTGGGGGGCAGTCTCTGCTCTGGGAGGGCTTACCTCCCTGTATGTGCTGTGTGTACGGGACTGGTCATGAAGCCTGGGTCCCCATCCTGCTCTCTGCTCCCCACTTACACACCTGAACTCCCACAGAGGTGCCCGCTGGGGAGGATGATAGACATTCTGGAATTCACGATACTTCTTCTGGACTCTGCATGATGCCTGGAAGGGATGAAATGTTGTTTTGTCATCAATGCCACTTCAAGGCATTGGCATGTGATAGAAGCAATTCTAAAAATCCCCAAATCGTTCCTGACCAAGGTCAGGGTCCAGGAGATACAGATGGGTAAGGAAATCCACAACCAGGTAGAAGGAGAACAGAAAATGAATATGAGCAAAGGACAAAAGAACAATGCACATGAGCCTAAGTCCGGGTCAAGACAGTTAATGACCTGCTAGCCCCACGGGGGTCACAGACGCCAGAGGCTGTGCGAGTGCAGGGCTGGGGGGTGAGCTGGTTGAAGAAGCAACCCAAGGGGCTGGAGGAACAGGGGAGGCGGGGATACCTGAGCAGAGGCCCTGAGCATCACCAAGGGGATGGGATGCAGGGAGAGGGGGGCATCACTCGTGCCTCCACTGGAATCCAAGGACCTCAAATCATTGAGGTTCGGTTCTAACTTCTCTGACCCCCCACACACCAAACCCTGCCACACAGACCCACACAGCCCCACCCTCGTGCCTGCCCACACCTCCCTGCCTGAACTGGCCTCCAGTGTTTCCCCAAAAGGGAAGAAAGAATCTGTCAGAACCCTTCCTCTGTGCTGGTCATTCCTGGTCCAATGCTGGTCCCGTTCTGGTGTCAGCCACCCCCGGCATAAGAGCGGGGTTTGTCTTTTTATTTTTTTAATTGCCTAGACTATGAGTCTTCAACTTGATCTTTCATCGGAGTTCTTTCTCTCCATCTGAGATCCTGGATTTCTCTTAAACCACCTCAAGAAAGTGGCCTGCAATCCCGCTCTGCCCGCCTAACTTTAGATATCGGGTAAAACCTTGATTCTCAGCATGAGAACATTTATCCCAACAGGTCACTTTTTGAAAAAGGTTAAAGCAATTGAAGGAAGCCTTTTCCCTGATATCAAAGCCACAGACTTAGGTGATTTTTTTAGGCCAAAAGAAACCCACCATAAAAAAAAGAAAAAAGAAAAAATCGGCATTCCCTAAAAAGAAAGCAGCCCTGCTTCTTTATCTTAGCCCAGAAAATTACTAGTTCACAAGGTGAATCTCCCCATGAATAAACGCAATACGGATGGGGAAATAAATCATTTGACTGTCTACATTTTTTTCTTTGTGACAGTCATCTTGTTGAAAAGGGCCTTTTTTTTTTTTTTTTTGGTGCTAATGGAAGTGTCTTGCTAGGTGAGACTTACACACTATCTAAAATGTATAGAAAGTTTTATCTTTTCAACGCGTTTTATTCTCTCTCGCTAATAATTTTCTGCAGAAGTGCCCCAAATTAGGTTACAGGTATAAACATCTGCACGTCAGAGGTGTGGGGGAGGTCTGAAAACCCTCACCGAGGTCACCTTCAAATGACCTTGACAGCGGCTTCTACTCGGCTTCAGGCACAATCCCAAACGATTCGATGAACCATCATCCTTCCAGGCGTGGGTCACCCCTTAACAACGACATGTCCCAGATTTTCCTGTTTCTTCCCGCCCAGACTGAATGTCCCAGCAAGCTGTCCTACCTCTTTATTTGGGAGATATGCCCACCAGAGCTACAGCCGGGTGGGCTATCCATCAGAAAGCTCTCATACGACACCATCCCGCGGTCATTCTGGCGGGTGGGTGAGCACCCGTGCTGTGGCGGTTGTTGAACAGCGTGGACTCACCCCGGCATCAAGAGTCGGCCGTGGGAGAGCACAGAGCATTTCTTTCTCCCCCCGCCCCCAGATCAGTCGCCCCTGTTCTCCCCAACAGCACACTCCTCTGGTTTTGCTTCCACTCTTCTGGTCCCCCCTTCAGAAGCCCTTGCAAGCGCCTCACCTTCCACCTGTCCTTAAATGTTGCCATTTCTTTTTTTTTTTTTTAAGTTTATTTTGAGAGAGAGAGAGAGAGAGAGAGCAGGGAAGGGGCAGAGAGAGAGGGAGACACAGAATCCGAAGCAGGTTCCAGGCTCTGAGCTGTCAGCACAGAGCCCGACGCGGGGCTCGAACCCACAAACTGGGAGATCATGACCTGAGCCGAAACTGATACAGCTGGATGCTCAACCGACTGAGCCACCCAGGCGCCCCTAAATGTTGCCATTTCTAAGAGCACTTTTCTCCTGTTCTCACTCTACAGTCTCATCAACCATACGATTCTCAGATGATCATCTCCGGCCCAGAGCTCTCAGAACTAACTGGCGCATCTAATGGAATACCTCTCTAAAAGCTCAAACTCCATGTATCCAAAACTGAACTCAGTATCATTCCACGTTGGAACTCACATGATTCCAACTACTACCAAAGGAGTGTGCACCCTTCCCGGTGCACCCTAGAAATGGCACCCCAAAACACCCACTTGTCTCAACCAAACATGTCGATGCCTTCCTTGATTCCCTTCTCTCGCTTTCTACTAAGTGACCTTTCTCTTCCCTCCTCAGCAGCCGTCAAGTCTGTCTGCTTTTGCCATGCCTACCCTACGAGCCCACACCCTGTCTTGCTCCGCACCAGCCTCGATGGCGCCCTTGCCCTCCTCTCCTCTCATCTCCGCACTGCAGTGGAGAGTGAAGTTTCCAGAACTGAAATCTGATCCTGGCACCCCGCTGCCTTAAAACTTTAGAAGACAAATATTTTCTACTGTCTCTAGGACGAAACCCGAATTCTTGGCCTGACTCAAGGTGCCCCCAGACGTAGGCTCTGCCTCCTCTCGAGCCTCACTTCTTTGTTCTTCTCTTTGTACGTACCACCCTCTCCCTCACCTCCCAGCTTATACGTAAGTTGCTCTGTGGGCTTCAAACAGTGCCCCTCTCCCTGCCCTCCATACCCACTCCCATCTCATTTGTGAGGCCAGCTCCCTCCAAGTTGTATTTTATTTATTTATTTTTAAATTTTTTTTTATTAAGTTTATTTATTTTTGACAGAGACAGAGTGCAAGCATGAGCTGGGGAGGGGCAGAGAGAGAGAGACACACACAGAATCCGAAGCAGGCTCCAGGCTCCGAGCTGTCAGCACAGAGCCCGATGCGGGGCTCCAACTCACAAACCATGAGATCATGACCTGGGCCGAAGTCGGACGCTTAACCGACTGAGCCACCCGGGCGCCCCTCCAAGTTGTATTTTAAAGCCCTATTTCCCTTTGGCAGGATTTTCCTGACCTTCTAAGGAAGATGAAGATGTGTTCTCTTGGCACCCTGCACCCATCCACATAATCATTGCACTTTATTTTGATTTTTTTTCTAAATTTTCCTTTTTCCCATGAACCTGTAAGACCCATGTCCATAGAACTACTCTGATGGTTCCCTCCCACAGCCTCAAGACAAAACAGACATCGGAGAATGGTAGGCACTAGACAAATATTCAATGATTATGAGAATGAATGAGTCAAAAAGTAAATTAAATCTCACCCACTCCATAAAGCCCAACCTTGGTGCTCCAGCCTACACCAGGGTTTCTCCAACTTGGTGCTGTTGATATCGTAAGCCAGACAATTCTTTGTTATGGAGGGCTTTGCTGTGCATTGTAGGATGTCTAACAGCATCCTTAAACAGCCGTAGCACCCCTACCCACTTGTGACAATCACAAATGTCCCCAGACATTGAAGCATGAGATTTGAGAACCACACTGGCCTCTCTCCCTTCTCAAAGCACCTTCGCTGCCACTTGTTAATTGTTCTTTGTCTGGGTCATGTGTATTAGTCTTGCCACCCCAGAGGACTAAAAACTTTTGGGGAGCAGGGCCCTGTCCTCTGCCGTCCCCTGCAGCACTTTACCCAGGACTTCATGTAACACATGGGATTGGCACGTGTATCCATCAGTGGAAAGAAGTCGAAAGCCAAGACCATCGTTCTTATTAGCAGGTGGGATTCTGACACTCCATCCTAACATTTTCCTGCCTGCCCAAACATTTCAACATTGGGAAATTCAGCTTTCTCAGAAAGCCTTTACTGAACTCTCAATTGTATATGGCGCTTACGATGGTTAATTCCATGCGTCAGCTTGAATGAGCTGCAGGGTATCCAGACATTGGGTCAAACATCATTCTGGATGTGTCTGTGAGGATGTTACTGAATGAAATTAACATTTGATATGGTAGGACTGACTAAAGAAGATTGCCCTTCTTACTGTGAAGGGGTCTCATCCAATCCGTGGAAGGCCTGAAGAGAACAAAAAGGCTGACCCTCCTCAAAGAAGGGAAACTTTTCCTGCTTGACTACTTTCAAGCTAAGATATCAGTCTAAAATATACTCTCTCTTGGGTCTCAAACATGCCAGACTAGGACCACACCACAGGTCTCCTGGGACCCCAGCTTGCTGACTGCAGATCTAGGAACTCATCAGCCTCTATAATCTCAGGAGCCAATTTCTTATAATAAACCTCTTCAGGTAGATAGATAGATAGATAAATAGATAGATAGATAATCTCCTATTATTGGTTCTGTTTCTCCAAAGAACCCTGACAGTGTGGCTTTACAACTCTGTAAAGAAGATTTAAAACATTTAAGAACTAATAATCTCCCCATCTGGAATTCATTAAATTCTCATTTTCTGAAAATTCAACAAAGTCAACTGGACCATGGATGGCTTGCTATGGGTTCGGCGGTCACCCCCTTGAAATGCTGCTTTCTCTGGATAACACAGCTCTACATACCTTCTGGCACATTCAGCATGTAACCAGAGAACATGGAGCCAACTTGCCCTTGACCTGTTATTAATAATGACATTTGATTTCCCTTAAACGAACCTAGATGCCGCCAATGCTCTTTAAATAAATAATGATGATAATTAATAGCCAAAAAATCGATGGTTAAAAATTAACCATTTATTTTAAATATTTAGCAAATGTTTATGTACTAAATTTGAGTTTAGCATTGTAGCAGTCCTGCTTAAAAAGAACCCCTGAAAGCCACTTCCTATGATTAGAAAGGTATCTCAATTAATCCATGGACATGTAGCAAAAACAGGTAATAAAAAAAAATATTTGGGGGCATCTTTCCCTTACAATGTGCCCATGCTCAAATACACAATAAACAGTTTAAACCAAAGCCTTGTTTATGAGTCCAGCCACACGATGTGGTGGGCCGAACACTCCCCAACATTGTAACCCCACGTTCTGAGCCCAGTTCTGCCAACAGTTAGCCTGTGAGCATGGGGAGAACTTCCCTATACATCTCTCTGGCCCTCAGTTTATTCATCTTCAAAGTGAAAAGAAAGAGAGACTCCACATGATGACCAAGATCCCTACAGGAGCTAAAATTCCACAGTTCTGAGTATAACCTTAGGACATGATTTTTTAATCCCAAAATAATTGTTCTACTTCTTTAATTGACAAGTGACCAGAGTAAAATTGGCAAAACACCATTTACACTGGCCTGGGATGAAATGGCACAAGACAGAAATACGTGACTAGGGCATTGGGATAATTTTTCTGTACCGAGAAGTAAGCAATGGCGGGTTTATGTAGAAATATTTATGTAGCAGTGAGCTCCCGACTAACTCGCTTAAAAGAAAATGTGGACATTCAGGGATTAAAAGGGGCAACAGAGGGGCACCCGGTGGCTCAGTCAGTTGAGCGCATGATCTTGAGGTTCGTGAGTTCGAGCCCCACAGCAGGCTGGCTGCTTTCAGGGAGCCTGTTTGGGATCCTCTGTCCCCCTCTCCCTCGCTCTCTCTGCCCCTCTCCCTCTTGCATTCTTCCCCGCCCCCCTGCTCAAAAATAATAAAATAAACGTTAAAAAAGGGGAGCAATAAAGGGAAGAGAAGACTTCAATACAGATGGACTCAATGGCAGTAAGAGCCAGAGAAAACGCCCCAGAAGGGACACGGGACAGTCTTCTCTCTGATAAGGTCATTCAGATTCAGGTCACTCTGGTAAAAGTTCTCTTCATGGACTCCCTTCCGTTCCCACCTCTTTCCAATGAACGTGGCAGGTAACCACACAGGCTTCGGCTGCACGTTGAAGCTAAAAGTGGGAAACCCGCTAATGAGCCAATAAACGGCCCAACTACACATTTCTAGAGCCGCTAAGGCTGCCACATCAGGCAGCACTCATTTACAGGCAACAGAAACCACTCGAGCTATTTTAAGCAGAACACGACTTCATACGGGGAACTAGGTTCCTATAAAGTTGTCAGAAGGGTTGGAAGGTGGAGCTGGGCCATCAGGAATAAGGCTCACAATGAGATGCCCAACTGGCCCCTATGGGAGCCCCCACCTCTGCCGCAGATGGAGATGGGGCTGAAGGTCTGCCCTGGGACACCTCACCTCGCCACGGGGAGCTCTGTCCCCTCTTGCTCCGAGCAAGGGGCACAGGCTGCCGCACTGAGGTCCCCCACCTTCAGAACAAGTGACGACGGAACAGTGAGCCAGCTGCCAGCACCGCCGGGAAGTCGCCACCTTTGTGAGGCCAGGAAAGCACCGGAAACACCCCTGCAGCAAACCCCGTCACGTGACCCTCCCCGACAGCAGCAACACGAAAGCAGCAGCAGGAGGGGCCCTCTGCATGGGCACCTCGCGCCTCCCAAGCCTCAGTGAGCAGGCTCTGAGGGCGAGAACCCAACTCACGTTCACAGCCAGAGCTTGTAGGGAGGCTGGGGATGTGGTCTTCAGCCTTCTAGGCTGCAGTCCTGGAAGGTGCGTTCCAGAAGGAAGCCGAAGAGACGGTGGGGGCCAGTGCACCGTATCCAGCACAGCTGGGATGGAAGGCACTAGTAAAATCCTCGCCGGGATCCTAAAGACAGTCATGAAGCATGCTGTCTAACAAATCACAGCCGAAGGATAACACGTGACTTCTCCAACCGACTTCTTATCGCACTTTTTTTTTTTTAATTTTTTTTTTTCAACGTTTATTTATTTTTGGGACAGAGAGACAGAGCATGAACGGGGGAGGGGCAGAGAGAGAGGGAGACACAGAATCCGAAACAGGCTCCAGGCTCTGAGCTATCAGCCCAGAGCCCGACGCGGGGCTCGAACTCACGGACCGCGAGATCGTGACCTGGCTGAAGTCGGACGCTCAACCGACTGCGCCACCCAGGCGCCCCTTATCGCACTTTTATCTAGAGGAAGGCACAACAATCTGGAAATCGAGATTTTACAGATCTGTATAGACTACAAAGCCCTGGGTACTACATAGTACCTGCAAATTCTTTTGGTTGTCTGTAAGAGAAAGAGGTAACAAAATACAGCAAAGTCTGTGGCTTCACTCATCTGCTTACATATTTACCAGGCTCCTACTCAGTGGCAGGCACTGGGGAAGCCACGAAGATTCCAAGGCAGAGGGAAGCAGTCATGTGAGGTCACCGGCTTTAGCACGTAGCAAGCGCCAGTCTGATTCCCATCTCTGCTGCTTACCGGCTGTGTGGTCTTGTGCGAGTTCCTTGGCTTTTCCATGACTCTCTTTATCCACTTTTCAAATGGGAATAACACCACCCACCTAAAAAGGCTGCCGTGAGTATTAAATGAGATAATATATATCCGCCCTCAGTCAGCATCCCCCAAAGAAACATAAGTAATAGGGTGTGGGCTGGGGGGAGCAAATGTTTTATTTCAAGGAATTGGCTCACATAATTATGGGAGCTGCTAAGTCCAAAATCTGCAGGGTAGGCTGACAGGCCTTCTCTGGAGCCTGACTGTATGAGGCCCACCTGCATTACGGAAGTCATGGAACATCGCTTGCTTTACGCAAGGCCTCCTGATTTAAATGTTCCTCTCATCTAAAAAGTACCTTCACAGCAACATCCAGCCGTGTTTGATCAACTACCTGGGTACCAAGGCCCAGTCAGGTGGACACATAAAATTAGCCATCACAGTCCACTAAGAACATTTGCTGAGTGAGAGCTGTTACTATCACACAGCTTACATCTGGGGTAAAGACACACAACGACAAAACAGTGTGGTAGGTTCCGTGGAACAGATGTTCGGGACACCAGGCGTGCAGACAATGGGCATATGTGCAAAGCAAGGATGCAAAGGGGTATCTGAGATGGAATAAAGAATGCTGGAGTTACAGGCTCCTGGACGAGAACACTGTTTGGACACAAGAGAGATCAGAAGGATCCAGTTAACCCTCACCAGACCTGAGCACAGTCGGGTCTCGTGAGAACACCTCCCTTGGATCAGGAGGGTCCCCTGGCTGGTTGAGGTGAAGGTGTGCATGCAAGGAAGCTAAAGGCGTCAGAGATAAGGATGGGTGGTCAGAGTCATTATCAAGAGGGGGCGAGGTCATGGTCAGGAAAACGGGCTAAGCATTTAGCCCAGGGGAAAGAACAGAAACCAGATGGAAAGCTCCTCTACCTGGAGAGGGTAGGGTCGGAAACAGAAGAGAATAAGGAGTGAAGACAGGATAAGAAAGCAGCTCAGAACTCAAGCTGCCAAGGGCAAACTTGTGCCACGACACCATCACCCATCACCCCTACTACATGCATTCATATCTATTGTGAGCTTACTAGAGTAGCCGGTGGCAACATAAATACCATGTAGAAATGGACAAGCAGAACCGCAGGCCGCTAGAGCCAAATGTTGATGATGGGCCATGGTTGGTACAAAAGAACTTTGACTGGTAAAAGAACTCATTTCTCCAACACAACATGGAGGCCCACAGTCCAGGAGTCAACAACATTGTCATTGCTGTCCTGAGATGCCCTGTATAAAAAAGCCACCCCTCCCAGGGGCCTCAACCCCAAACATCTGAGTGTCACAGATGTCCTTATCACTGGACATTTCCTCCAGCCTGGTCTAGCCTCAATAAAATTAAGATGCACTTTTAAGTTACAATTTCCAAATGTCTTCTTAGCTACAAACGGAGTGCTCACCTCAGGTAAGATCCCGTGTGCCCAGGATCTTTTGGTGCCAAAGATTTGACCCAAATCCCCAAAGACATTCCTCTTTGAGGAGATTCTCATGGGATTTGAGTGAGTGAAAAACCCCTGACAACAAACGGAGACTTGACCGTATCAGTACCTCCATCACTGACAGCAAGAGACACAGAGAGAGGCAGACAGGATTCATCTTGAATGGCATGGAGCAAAGACAGTGCACAGCCTCAAGTTTCTCCTCGAGAAACATGTGCTAAAAGCCTGTAAAGGGGTGGGGAGGGAAGAGTGACAAGTAGCCAAAATTCTTTGAGTTTGTTTTTCAAAATGGATAAAATTCCCAATGAGCATTGATGTTAGACAAGACCCAGGTTAGTTAAACCCCAAAAGAGGCTAACGCCGCCTAGTTGCCTTGAAGTCTCCTACATTTTTTTACCCTCCTGCAAATTTTAGGTGGTATGTGAATAGTTGAAAGCTGTTTCTGTCTTTTCTCTCTTAACTTCCAATTATACCCCCCGCAGCATCAAATGGAGAGGGAATTATAATCAATTTCTTAAGTAAATTCATGTAAAATAAATTTAGACTCAAAGGATCTGAACAACAAAGCCATTTCATTCAACCAGGAAATCAGATTTTGACAGCCAAGGCTTTTTAAAAAATTGAATCTATTTTCCAGAGAATTTATTCAAGTGCTCACTGCCACCAGGCACCATAACAGAACTATAACCAACCCACTGTTCCCCTGTGGGTCACATTTGTCATTTGAGAACACACTAGATGGATGGGTAAGAAGGGATTTTTTCCTAGACTGACCACCAAGGAGCTGTAGGCCCTGAAGAAGTCACTTCACCTCTAAGCCTTTGCTTCAATACTTGTAAAGTGGGGTGTGGTAGTTGATATATTAATGGCCCGATTCTTTACCCCTCTTGTATCCCCACCTTTTGCCAAATAACTTGGTAATCCTCTCCAATGCTGACTCTAGACTCAGCTATGTGACTCTGGTCAACAGAACACAACAGAAATAAGAGTTCGTTGGTTCCAGGCCTATGCCAAGAGACCTTGAACACTTCCACTTGTTTTCTTAAGCTTCTGCCATCACCAAGGGGAGGGCATGCCTGAGCAAGCCCCGTGAAGAGGATGAGGGACAAGTGGAGCACAGCCAAGTGTCCCAACCAAGTTTCTCCAGCCAAGTCAAAGCCACTCCCAGTCCCCAGGAGCAAATGCTACTGAGATGAGCAAAGCCACCTGGCTGAGCCACCCATGAGAATAAATAACTCAGAGTGGATTGTTATACAGCAAAAGCTAACCAGTACATGGACAATACCACCTGCCCCACCTACCTTATTACTTTATTAGCATGTTGGCAAGATCAACTGAAATCATGTCTACAAAAGCACTTGAAAGATTGTAAAGTTGCCTTCCAACATGGGTAGAGCCATGGGCTGTATAACCTATTATGTTCTCTTCACGCATCTTGTGGTGGTCTATCCAGGTGGATCTTCCATTCTGAACCTGGTTTTCATAACGTGATGACCCAATTTCTATACCATGCCTCAAACCAACAAAAAGTGGGTGATCTGAAAACTCCCTATCAGCCCATAAAGAACCACATACCCTAAAATCATTCAACCACTTCAAACTATTGCTTAAGGTTCTTTGGTGAACTTTGTATTATCAAAGTTCCCATCCACCTCAAATAGAAAGCTTCCCAAAATACATTTCTATTTTAGCAAATTATGATCAATAGGTGAGACTTGAAGAGCTTGGTATTTTTCTGCCCTTGTATGAATCACTATACAGAAGTGCAAATTAAACCAAATGATGCAGGTTTATACCAGGTGATAAATTGGATCCCATATTAGCCTGCTTGGGCTGTCATGACAAAATGCCATATAATAGGTGGCTTAAACAATAGAAACTTATTTTCTCACAATTCCAGAAGCTAGAAGTCCAAGAATAAGGTGCCCTGAGGGCTGGTTTCTAGTGAGACCTTTATTCCTGGCTTATACATGGCACCTTCTCACTGTGCCCCCACACGGTCTCTTCTCTGTGCATGCCTGGAGACTGAGACTGCTTCTCTTCCTCTTATAAGGACACCAGCCCTATAGATTAGGGCCTCACCCTTACAACCTCATTTAACCTTACCTGCCTCCTCCAAAGCCCCATCGGGGATCAGGGCTTTAACATATGAACTGGAAGAGCAGGGAGGGGAATCACAATTTAGTCCAAAACAGCTCCCAGAGAAGGACTCGGGCAATACAAGTGTAGACTAGCAAATCCGTATCTTCCTGCCATAGACGAGGCACGTCACTCTCTTATTTGAATGAATGTTTTAAAACATGCATTTATTTACCAAACACATACGAGTGTCCCTCTGTGCTGAGCCCTGTGCAGGGTCTAGGGATGCAATGGTGGGCAAATCAGACATGGTCCCACCCTCTCAGAGCTTACATTCTGGTGGAATGGGACTACTCACCACTCAAGTACTGAATGAGGAAGGAGGGGCGGAACTTGTGCGACAATAATCTCACAAAGACAGATCTTTCAAATACAGAACACGTTCATTTCCCTCCATTATGCCATTTCACGTGTTCCTCCCAAATTACTCACCAAAATAGCTACCCCAGTCTACCTTCTCATGAGCAGGACACAGAGTTCCCCACATTCAAGTCAATACTTGATATTTTCCAACTTCATAATTTGTGACAGTTGCATGGATATGTTGGTTTAATTTGAATATCTCTGATTGCTAATGAGATTGAGCATCTCTCCATATGCTTCTAAACATTAGCTTTCCCCTCTGTGAACTCCTTATTTATTCCCTTTGCCCATATTTCTATTGGTTGCCTGCCTTTTTCTTGTTGATTTATAGTTGCTCCTTTTATACTCAAGAAACTAATGATTCCTTGACTGTGTGTCTTACAAATACCGCCTCCCTGTCTACTAAGGGTGGCTATGGTGCTGGAGCAGATACTTTTTGCTCCTCCCTGAGGGAGGATTACACATGCCTGACCCACTGATAACAAGCTTGGCCACATGACTTTTTGGCCAATAAAACGTGAGCAGAAGTGACATGTGACCTTTTCAAGCAAAAGTTGAAACCACCGTGTACTTTACTCTCAGAGAGGGGCCACCATTTTGGCCTGGATTCTGGAATGAAGGAAAAACCCATGGGCAGACCCACAGCCAGCCCACAGCGATCTCAGTAGAAATAAACCTTTGTTCCTGTAAGCCACAAGTTTGGTTGTTTGATTTGTTTCATGTTGGTCGTCATGGTCAAAGAGCTGAACGATTCAAAGACTAACACCAGCAGTGAGGTGCTCCCATAATAATACACAAAATATGTGCCTGGGTCTTATCTTAGGGCAGAGTGGCAGGTGGTGAGAAAACTGACAGTAAAGGCTTTTTATGCAGTGGTGACATGTTTGATAAAACGATCACCCGTGATAACCTAGAAGGCTGAGAGTGCAACTAATGAATTTGTGGTTTTAGCAAAGTGGGAAAGCAGAATATTGGTAACACTGGATATTTGCTAATGGCTGTTCTTGACAAGGCACCATAAGAAAGAAATAAGCTCATAGGAGAAATGGCCATTTTACAAGCAGGATTGAAAGAGCATTTGGAGAGGCCATAAATTCCAGGATTTGCAGGTTAGAAAATGGAACTGTTTCTCATCTCCAACTGGTAAGAGATAAAAGTAAGAAGGCCTTGAGCTACAAAGCCCAGTTAAGACTCATCCTTGGGGCAAAGATGAAACCAAGTAGCCCAGTCAGCCCACTGTTAACTCTAATGGGGCACAAATAGAAGAGGTCAAGCGTGTAGGGAATGAACTCTTCACCCACCAGAGAAAGAAGTCATACGTGATGCCTAAAACTAATACTCCCATCAATAGCAACATAATCACATTATTTAGAAATATAAAGGTGGGAGCACCTCAGGGGCCCAGTCACTTAAGCATCTGACTCTTGATTTCACTTCACGTCATGATCTCATGGTCAAGAGATAGAGCCCCACGTCAGGCTCCACACTTAGCATAGAGCCTGCTTGAGATTCTCTCTCTCCCTCTCCCTTTGCCCCTCCCCTGCTCACACTCTCTCTCTCTCCCTCCCTCTCTCTCTCAAAATAAATAAATAAACATTTTTTTAAAAAGAAATATAAAGGTGTAGCTGTTTTCTATTGCTGTGTAACAAATGCCACAAACTTAGTTGCTCAAAACCACACATACTTACTATGTCCTAACTTCCCTGGGTCAGGAGTCTTGGCACGGGTTAGCTGGGTCCTCTGCTCAGGGTCACATCAGACTAAACCAAGGTGTCAGCCAGGGCTGTGATTTCCATCTCAAGCTTGGAATTTTCTCCCAAACTCACTGGCTGTTGTCAGAATTCAGTTTATTTATGGTCGTTGGACCGAGACCCTCAGCTCCCGAAACTATCCACTGTAGATTTCAGATGGACTCATCACACACACACACACACACACACACACACACACACACAAAACAATGTGAGGACACGATATGATAATGAGCTTGACTGTAGTAATCATTTCACTGTGTATATGTAGATCAAATCATATTGGATACCTTAAATACACACAAAGATATATAGATAGCAAAACAGTATGATTAAAATACAAAACACGGGAAGGTTTATCATTGGACAAAGAGTGTTCGTTGATACTGATAAAAGGCAAAATTCACAAAGAACATGTTAGTATCTGCTACACAGGCAACCATGCCAGGGCTTAGGAGCCTAAAGCAATGACCATTTCTTTAGCTCACTAGCCTGTGGGTCAGCAACTTGGGTTGGGCTCAGCTGGACATCTCTCATGATGGTCTCAGCTGAGCTCGCTCCTGATTTGTGATCAGCCGTGGGGGTCTGCAACCAGGGTCAGCAGACTGTCGGCAGGACGCCAGGGGCGACAGTGGAAATGGAGCCACGCGTGTCTCCTCATGGCATGAGTTCCCTGAGCAGCAGCAGAACTGGCCAGAGCGAGCAGGTACTGTTCAGGCCATGCTTCCATCGCCCATGGATGTTTGTGAGCAACTCGGCACCAAAATAAGCCAGACCAGAGCTGTCAGAAATACAAGAAACAAGAAACCCAGCCATAGCTTTATCTTCAGCTCTCAATCCTTATCTGGATATAAAGCAAATAAAGAATTGGGATTCAAATAATATAATGAATAAAGTCAGTATCACATTTTGTTTTCTATAGAAACTATGCATTTTTTTTTTTCAATGTCTTTCGAACATTTACAAAACTGATCACACTTTTAGGCCATAAAAGAACATCTAAGAAAGAAAGAAAGAAAGAAAGAAAGAAAGAAAGAAAGAAAGGAAGGAAGGAAGGAAGGAAGGAAGGAAGGAAGGAAGGAAGGAAGGAAGGAAAGAAAGAAAGAAAGAAAGAAAGAAAGAAAGAAAGAAGGAAGGAAGGAAATAAAGGAAGGAAGGAAGGAAGGAAGAAAGGCAGAAAAAGGAAAGAAGGAAGAAAGGAAGGAAGGAAGGAAGAAAGGCAGAAAAAGGAAAGAAGGAAGGAAGGAAGGAAGGAAGGAAGGAAGGAAGGGAAAGAAAGAAATGAAGGAAGGAAGGAAGGAAGAAAGAAAGGGAAGGAAAGAGAGAAAGAAGGAAGGAAAGAAGGATAGAAAGAAAGAAAAGAAATTATATAGGCAATATCTTCTGGCCAAACACAATAAAACTAAAATTGAAAGAAACTACAAACAAGAAAATTCAGAGGCGCCTGGGTGGCTCGGTTGGTTGAGCATCCAACTCTTGATTTCGGCTCAGGTCATAATCCCAGGGTTGTGGGACTGAGCCCGGCATTGGGCTCTGCACTGAGTGTGGAGACTGCTTAAGACTCTCTCTGTCTCTCTCTCTCCCTCTGCCCATCTACCCTACTCCTGCTCTCTCTCGCTCTCTCTCGTGCTCTCTCTCTCACTCTGTCTAAAAAACAAACAAACAAGAAAATTCAAACCACATAGAAATTAAAACACTTTCTAAAACAAGTTGTGAGATGTATAACTGCAGGCTATTTAGAAAATAAAAATGATGACAAAAGTATATATCAACAACTATGGAATGCTTTATATGGATCAGCAAACGTTTTCTGAAAAGGACCACATAGTAAATATTTCAGGCTTTATGAGCCATAGGTTTCTATCACCACGGATAACTCTGTCACAGTAGTGTGAAAACAGCCACACACAACTCATAAATGAATGGCTGTGCATGTGTTCCAATAATACTTTATTTATAAAAACAGCAAGCTGAATTTGATCCATAGCCTTGGCTTGCTAACCTGCTTCACAGTAATTAAATGTTAAGCACCTAGAAAGAAATTCCTAACTTTACATGTTTTTATTGCTAAATAAGAAGAAATAGAAATCAATGAAATAAGCAATTTGCTCTAGAAGCGGGAAAAACATCCACAATAGCAAAACAGAGGCAGCAAGAGTAAAAAATAATGAAGCCAAAACAAAAATTAATGAAACAGAAAGCAGGAAAACAATAGCATTGATAAATAAATCCAATATTTAAAAAGACCAATAAAATAAACCCAAAACAATGCTAATCAAGAAAAGTGAGGGAAGAACCACAAATATCCATTACTGAGAATTAGATATCATACCCACAGATGTAGAAGATTTTTTTTTTTTTTAATTATAAGCAAATACTGTGACCAACTGTATGGTAATAAAGGCTCAACTCTCAGTGACATGGCTAATTATCTAGACATAGTCTATTTACTAAAACTGACTCTTGTAAGGGGAGCAAATCTGAATAGATCAAGAATAAGAAAAAGGCCAAGGTTATCCAGCATTTGCTAGTGTCGGGTCCTCTTTGGCTAAGTGCTTTCCTTGTATTGTCTCAGTTCATCCGCCCAGCAACCTACTGATGTAGGTCCTATTATTATGCATGTTTCTTCAGATAAAGACAGAGAAGTTTCAAAAGGTTAAGAAGCTTCTCACACTCTGGTAACTGGAATTGGCACACTCTGACCCGGGTGGCCCATCACTGACCTCACACTGCAGAAGAAACTGAACAATATGTCAAAGAACAGTCCCTAAGGAGCCAGGAAGGCAACATGGCTTCCTCATTGGGCAACTTGCTCAATCTCTTGAGCAAGTGACCATTTCTACAGAATTTCAACTGTTTTTCTGGGAGAAAAACAAGAAAAAAAAAGTTCCATTCTATTGTAAGAAGCTTGAACCACTTAAAATCAAAAGGGGACAAGGATAACTAGTAACTAAATCTCACAAGTATAGATGCAAAATCTTATTATATCTCAAGTCTAGAAATATATTAAAATAATAACATGCCCTGAACACATATGGTTTATAATAGAAATGTAGAGATGGTTCCCAGCGAGAATTAAATTCTGGACATAATACATTATATTAACAGGTCAAGGGAGGGAAATGATTCTTCTCAACAGATGCAAAATTTAATCTCCTTTCTGGCTTTTTAAAAATTTAGAAAAATAGGAATAGACCAATACAACATGTTAGATGTCTTCTTAATGTCAACAGTAAGCATGGTGTTTACTGCTGAAATATTAGGGCAGTCTTTCTCAAACTGCTTTATAGAATATCAGCTTCAAAAGTGAAAAATTCTTATTCTACCATTAAAAGAATTCCATATTTCAATAAACCCAGAAATGGATACATGTCATATCCCCATTCTGGAGGGGATATCACCATATATCTGACTGTACTATATCTACAAGGATAGCAAACATAGGGGCACCTGGGTGGCTCAGTCAGTTAAGCAGCCAACTCTGGATTTCGGCTCAGGTCATGATCTCATGGTTGGACTCTGCACTGACAGCATGGAACCCACTTGGGATTCTCTCTCTCTGCCCCTCCTCACCTCAAAATAAATAAATGGCCATTTTTAAAAAGAATAGCAAAAGTAGCAAATAAATTCTGGGGGAAAAAAAGACACAAAAGCACATTATTAAATATTCAGTATTAAAATATTACGGTAATAATAACTGAAGGAACAGACAAAAAAAAAATCTTCCAAAAGAGTAAATATAGGATCCTAGTATATGCTAAACTATACCATTTCAAAACATGAACCAAAGGTCAGAATATTCAATAAAAGATAGTAGAACAACTAGAAAAAATATGTATCAGACCTCGAGCTCATATATTACAAAAATGTACATGTGGCATGGTTTCGTTATATATCAAGAATGAAATCACAAAGATGGCTTCAGGAAACAAAGCTGGAGTTCAAGTGTGAGCATGGCTACTTAAGCGTACATCTCTCTCCTTGCCCCCTAGATTATACCAGCCACAAGAAGCATCGCCAACACAACTGAGAAATTTCATTCTCAGTGAGACTTTAAGTATGATTGGTGGACTTGAAGATGTACGTGAAGACTGAGAAATTCAGTAGAAACTGAGCAGAAACTACATGGGAAGAAGTAAAAAGAAAGGGAGAGAGCACGGAGAGGATACAGTGCTGCCAGGGCCCAGAAATGCTGCTGAATGCACCCCCTGAAGGGGAAGGGCTGCTACTTTATTATAACAAGTGTATCCCTTAACAACAACAGTGACTGTGAATGACAGGAAGGGGCAGAGGCGGAAGCAAAAGGTCTCCTTGATCTGAAAGAAACAGCAGAAGAGCCTACATGAAGAATCACACTAGAGGCGCCTGGGTGGCTCAGTCGGTTGAGCATCCAACTTCGGCTCAGGTCATGATCTCCTGGTTCATGGGTTTGAGCCCTACATCGGGCTCTGTGCGGACAGCTCGGAGCCTGGAGCCTGCTTTGGATTCTGTGTCTCGCTCTCTCTCTGCCCCTCCCCTGCTCATGCTCTGTCTCTCTCTGTCTCATAAATAAATAAAAACATTTTTAAAAAAATTTCTTAATAAAAAATTTAAAAATAATAAAATAAAAGAATCACATTAAAAGCCATATCCACAAGAAGTCTGCCTCTGGAAAGCTATCTTAGTCCCCATGCACCCTGTCCCTAAACAGGAACCTCTTACAGACTGGCTAAGGAGAATATGATCACTCTGTGATGAGTGATAAAAAGGGAATTGGCATTAATGCAAAGATGATCTAGGAAATAATAGTGAACAGAGCAACAAAATACATCAATGATGAAGAACACTCATAGAAAAACGCTGCCACAGAGCAGATAAAAATTTGAACTAAGTATTTCACTGCGAATTTAAAAATATTCAGTGTGGCCATTATCTCTATAAAGGATGATGAGAAACACAGGAAAGATACAATGTATTTAACAGGAAGAAATAAGACATGAGCTGCCACATTCCAAGAAAGAATCAATGAATAAATATTGGAAGGAGCAAAAATGCGTCTAGATACTCTGGAAGCTCACGAAGAAATAGAGGTAATAATAAGAAGAAGAAAAATGAGCATTATAAAACAAAATTAAAGAAAGGATTTTTTTCTTAGGAAAAAAATGCTGGCTCTGGAAGACAGGTAAAGGAGATTCAACTCCTACATCATCAGAATCCCTGAAGAAACACAGAGCAATGTAACAAAACAAACATTCAATGACACGGTTCATGAAGTTTTTCATGAAATAAAAAAAGAATGCCATTGGTACAGCTGAAAGATTGTACCAGACAAAAAGTTGACCCAGAATGGTTAACACCACAACTCAATCACAGGAAAGTTTCTGGATTTTAAAAAAGAAGAAAAAAATTTCTAGACAAAGAAGTCAATCTGGCTTTAGATTTTATCCACCATTAATCACCAAAAGATAACGGAGCGGCATCCAAGAGGTACTCATGGGAAGAGTATGACCTGTCCTTCAAGTATAAAGAGTGCTTTTTTCTGTAATTGCAAGAAGTTAGGAAACATTGTTATCATGAGTCCTTGAGAAAACTATAAGAAAGCGAATGTCAGCCAATCAGAAGATGATTAGGAAAACCACAGGGAAAGAAAGATGCTAGTGGTAAGCATCAGGTATGCTTAAAATGTATTTTTTTAATGTATTTATTTATTTTGAGGGGGGAGGGGCAGAGAGAGAGGGAGACAGAGAGAATCCCTAGCAGGCTCCACGCTGTCAGCACAGAGCCCGATGCAGGCTCAAACTCTCCGAACCATGAGATCATGACCTGACTGAAACCAAGAGTGAGACGCTCAACCGAGAGAGCCACCCAGGTGCCCCAACGTTGGATGTTTAATTGAAAAATAAAAGCAAAACAAATGTGTGGACGAGAGTCACAGAGCAGAAGTAAATGCTACCTGCCATGACAATGTAGAAATGTTGCAATGACAAAACTCAGCAGAAAAAGGGAGTATGAAGGCAAAAGACAGAGTAAGTTGGTCAGTTGCCTCGTTTGTAAGAACTGAAAACTGAAAAGCAACGAAAGTCATTAATAGCTGACAAATCACGTTAGAAGTATAAACATAACGAGCATACAAGGATACGTACTAATGCAGATGGGTTTTATTGACTACAAGTGGGTGTATGGGAGGGAGAAGAAAGCTGTCACACAGGGATTTTTACCGTTACTTTACTGAGGAGAACATATACTGTATAAAAATTAGAGGACCAGGGGTGTTCATTTTAAATGAAATTATAGAAGCAGCCACTAGGATAATAATAACGCGAACCTTCCTAGACTTCAGAAAGGTTTTCAAAGACAAGAGACCACTTGGAAAATGACTTCATACAAAAGCATAAAAATTGAAATCATAGGGGCGCCTGGGTGGCGCAGTCGGTTAAGCGTCCGACTTCAGCCAGGTCACGATCTCGCGGTCCGTGAGTTCGAGCCCCGCGTCAGGCTCTGGGCTGATGGCTCAGAGCCTGGAGCCTGTTTCCAATTCTGTGTCTCCCTCTCTCTCTGCCCCTCCCCCGTTCATGCTCTGTCTCTCTCTGTCCCAAAAATAAATAAACGTTGAAAAATAAAATAAAAAAATAAAAAAAAAAAGAAATCATAACGTAAAATAATATGGAACACTAAAAATGGATCCCATCTACCATTAATAGAGGTAAATGAGCTCAACTCAACTCTGATGGAAGGGTGGGAAGAGGGAAAACAGTAAAAGGAAGAGATCGGAGGCCAAGGCAAACCGAAGCACAAGCTATACACAAGAGCCACGGCCGAACCGACATGTTTCATAAAGATTTCTCAGTCTTTACAAAGGTCTTTAAAATTCAAGCACAAACACAAAAGAGCAAGGGCTGTGATCTTAATACACTCAAGACAGACTACAGACCACAAAGCATTAAACAAAAAAGACAGAAATGAGCACTCTATTAAGTTAAATGCTATAATCGCATAATAAAGATAACAGCTCTGTATCTCTGTGCACCTCCCCCTGTCCTTGATGCATAAAGTAGATAAAAAAATAAATTATATATGGCCTAAGTAGTATAATTAAGAAGTAGGTCTGGTTTACATGTACAGAAATACACCCATGCATACATTTGCACGCACCCTAAAGATAAAGAAAGTATCTTCAGCTTAAGTGCCCGTGAAAGTATAAAAAAAACAAAACAACAAAAAACTGGACTCAGTTAGGAGCCAAAAAGAAAATCTCCGGAAAGTAAAAACAGGGCAGAAAACTTCCTATGATCACAATGCAATAAAACTAGAAACTGAAAATCAAATTAAAACACAAAAGACCCATCCCCCTGGGACAGGGGCAAAGGCTCTTACATTTTCCTGGAGTCAAAGAAAACGGACAAACAAAAACATAATTTCTAGAAACTGTAATGAAATGGCCACAGTAAGAATCCATAGGAGAGAGCTAAGAAAAGCTCAGCCAAAAACACTTCAGTTCTATTGACCAAAAAGAGAAGAAAAACAAAGAATGAAGAGAAAATGAATGAAGCACCCAACACAGAACATTGAGAGGGCACAAAGGAAAGTCAAGGAAACCTACAGGAACTGTTATTAAAGAAAAAGGCAGAAACTAGACAGTTAGAAGACAGAAAAACAGTAGAAAACATAAATCTGAAAGCAAATTTTGCTCAGACAAGAGTTTCTTTTGGCTGCGGGACTTTTTATTGGATTGAATGCCCGCTCAGTGTTAAATGGCCACACAGCACAGTGGGAGGTGGGGAGAGAATGTCACCCAAAGGAACAGGGCTATTTAGGGAAGTAAAGAACCAGGATGGGCCAGGGGGACAAAAAGAGGGCTGAACTGCTTTGTATAATAAAGTGAGGGGAACTTTGCAAGGACCCTCAGAGGAGAACCGTGTTCTTGCCCGTCTGAAAATGTCTCTAAGTGTCCCTCAAACTTGATGGATAGTTTTGGCATAGAATTCTAGTGTATTCTAGTATGAAGTCACTTTGCCCCAGGATTCTCAAGGGACTGCCCTATTTGTCTTCATATCCTGCAATGAGCACTTAGAAAAAAAAAAAAAAAAAAAAAAAGGAAGAGGAAGAGGCAGATCAATATGTACTAAAATGGATAGTTCTCCAAGGCACAATGTTGAATGAAAACTACAAGTCTTGGAGTAATTTATAAGGTGTGATAAGTTTTAGATCAGAAGAATCTGTAAAGGGATCTCCCAGGGGCTCCCTTGGGGGAAAGGGGAGGGCACTGGAATTGTGGGGGTCTGGTCAAGGCAGGCAGCAGTCTGTGCACTGACAGTGTGTTTTTCAGTTTATCTTATAAACACAGTTGCCCCACAAATCCAACAGAAGTGCGAACAAAAATAAGAAAATAATGTTCTAGAGCTCTTACAACCCACACTAATCCAAAAAAGCTTGAACCAGAATTTCCTCCCATCAAGCGCTCAGTAAGTACAGAATCCTATGCTCCTACATCTTAACCATTTTCATCACTTTTCCATTTACCCTTTCAATATACCTGGAGTTTATTCAGTTGTATGATATGACTTGATGTCTTACAATGATATTTTTTCCTATTTCCTTACCAAGGGTTCCCACACCATCACGGAACATTCCTTCTCTTCCCTCCTGATGTAAAGTGCCTCGTGGAGGCACGTAGCAAGTTGAAAAACATCTAGTATAGAACTCAGGTTTCCTAATTCCCAGCCTGGTGCTCATTCCACGACATCACTGAGTCGATTTTAGATTACTTTTGTTTTAGACCTGGCCTTTTTTCTCAATTTTTTAAAATACAGTTGGCACACCATGTTATATTCGTTTCAGGGCTACAACACAGTGATCTGACAACTCCTGGGCCGTGCTGTGCTCTCCACAAGCGTAGCCACCACCTGTCACCACACAACGCTACCACGATACCGTTGACTATAATCCCTACGCTGTACCTCTCGTCCCCATGCCTTTTTCTCAATGTTTAAAACGTCTCACATTCCTAACATTCCATTTTATTCTTGAATTGGACTAGTTAGATTTTTGCCCTCTGTTATGGAAGAGGTCTTCCCAGGATTTGGACAAGGGGTGCAGAGCAATGCTTGGGTTCATTCATTTATTCATTCGGCAAACAGTTCTTGAGCCCCAACCATGTTCTAAGTACTCTTGCCAACGCTGGGGATCTCAGGAGATGAGGGCAAGGAGTTGCCGCCTTCTTTTTCATTTGCCTTTTATTTGATTTCAAGCTCTGTAGCCTCTCCCTCAGTCTTTGCCATTTAACTATTCACTCCATCCACCCCATGGCCTCGATTCTACCAACTAGCAGCTGATGATGATTCCTGCTCCTTGGTTTAGGATGAATGGTAGTTTTGATAGTCAGCGACTTTCCATTGATCCCCTCACTTCCTCAATAAGCTGCTGTTACCCAGCACTCACAATGACCAAAGCCCACTCCGTGATGGGAATGTTATTTCATTTTGTACAAGTGAGGGGACAGGACGCTGGCATCTTGCCACCCATCCCTTCCTACCTCTACCTCCACTAAAAACAAAAGGGGTTAGTTATTAAGACCTATTGTGCACTTTCCAGAGAAGCATTGTCTGTAGCCTAGATAACAGTGCAAGGGGCACTTTGAAACCTTTTCCAGTTAGTTCTGATTTATTATACAAGCTCCAGGCCTCCCATGGAACTCTCTGCGGTGTTCTGGATCTATAAACCAAAGAACAGATATTATATCCAACCACAGGAATCGTCTCGTCATCTGTGGTGAGTGTAGCCTGGACAACATTCTCCATTTAATAAGCCATTTAGATGTAGTAAGTGGCTGCAGCAAAAAGGAAGCACTTTCCATTGTGGGTTAACTGTTGTTTGGATGAACTGAACTCAATGGAAGTTAAAGCGATAGGGTACATTGTGTTTGGATCCATGACAAATCTAAGAAATTAGCATGGGGGTTCCTGGCTGGCTCAGTCGGGAGAGCATGCAACTCTTGGTCTTGGGGTCTTGAGTTTGGGCCCCACGTCCAGGGTAAAGCTGACTATGAATGATCAGCATCTAGAGTCGTATACAGCCATTACGCCTCTTTGAGCAACAGGTAATTATTTATTCCCTTAAGACTCTGTGTGTGTGAATTACTGCCTTGCTAACACAGATACCGGCTGACACGAAGGTGCAGATTTTCTTTTTTATTATTATTTTTTTTTTTTTTAGAGTGAGAGAGCGCGTGCACATGAGCAGGAGAGAGGGGCAGCGGGGGACAGAGAGAGAAAATCTCAAGCAGGCGCCGAGCCCAGCGCAGAGCCTGATGTGGGGCTTGATCCCACGACCCTGAGATCATGACCTGAGCTGAAGTCAAGAGATGGACGCTCAACTGACTGAGTCGCCCAGGTGCCCCAGCCTGTCTTCATGGAGATGATGACTTTGCCCTGAAACAGTCCCCTCAAAGACAGCTTCCGAAGCGGATGCCATGGCTCAGCGGCATTTGGCAAATAGGTTAAAGGTGGTTGTGGGGCCGGACATCCTCAGACCCAGAGTATCCAGAGCTCAGACCCCTCACCCTGACCATGGGCAGCTGCCTCCATTAACCCCACGTATGTTCTCATTTTCTGCACATGCTATGATAAAAAAAAAAAGAAAGAAAGAAAGGTAATGAAGGACTGACTGCCACAGTATAATGTAAGTGAGGAAATTACCGTGTCGATTTTATAGGAAACAGAAATGCTGTTAAGCAAATTGTCAAAGCTTGAGACATTCTCAATATGCAATCAGTTTTCCTATTTTCCTCCTTGCAGTAAGTATGCTAATGAAACTCTCCTGCCTTAGCTCGTCAAGGGCCTAGGGCCGCAGTGACAGACCTGCCCCCCATTCGACAGACCATCTTCCCGGCAATCCTGCCCTGCTTCCACAGAGAAAGTCCTTCCCTCCTTCTGGAAGCGTGTCCCCCACAGCCTGACCACAGGTTTCCAGTGGCACATGTCCCTTGCCTACGGACCCCACCCCCATCTGTGCTGACCGGTCCACGGTGGGCTCTTAGCCCGGGATGGGCAGGTCCGATGCCTCCAGGCAAATCTGGGCCTGATCCCAGAGGGACAGACATGTGAGGAGGGAGGCACGAGCTGTCGGAGGGGGCTCCTTGCAGTGTGATGACATCAAGACGAGAGATGGTGTCGGGGGCTCGCAAAGGAGCGAAGAAAGAAAGTCAGAGACAGTCCGGCTGCACGTCTGGCGACATTTTGCTCTTTCCAGTGAGGCTGCCGATGATTTCTTTCTCATTTTCTAGGGCTTTGCTACTCAGGGGGTGGTCTTCAGAGACACAGCACCTCCTGGGAGCTCATTAGAAAGAAAGTAGTCTCAGCCTGGCCCCCGACCCAGGGGACCAGAGGCTGCATTTTAGCAAGACCCCCAGGTGGCTGGTGCACGTTCAAGGTTGAGAAGTACCAGCCGAGCCCACTTCAGATGGGCCTCCCTGCCCCAAGGAAACCCGGCTGATACACCCTGGCAGCCTGAGCCTCCGGGTCTTTTAGTAAGTGCTGCAGGTGCTCGGACACCTGCCTGGAAACCTAAAACACCCTTCTCCCCAGCCACAGAGACCTTCCCCCTTCGTGGGACTTGCCTCAGTCAGCTGACAGTGACCCTTCAACGCAGAGAACAGGCCTGACCCACAGCAAGGACAATGGGGCACCAGGGCAGCGAATTTAAGAGGGCATGCGCTCGGGGATCTTTCAATGACCCTGAGAGTTAAGCAGAAGTGAGCACTACTTGGGGTGCCTGGGCGGCTCAGTCAGTCGAGCATCGGACTCTTGATTGCAGCTCAGCTCACGATCTCGTGGTTTATGGGATAGAGCCCCGCATCGGGCTCTGCACTGACAGTGCAGACCCCACTTGGGATTCTCTCTCTCTTTCCCTCTCTTTCTGCTCCTCCCCTGCTCACACTCTCGCTCTCTCTCAAAATAAATAAACTTTAAAAAAAAGAAAGCACTTTTCAATGTCACTAATCGTCAAAAAAATGCAAACCAAAACCACAACAAGATATGTATGACCTCATGCTGGTCAGAATGGCTAGAATCAAAAAGACAAGAAATGACAAGTGCTGGTGAGGATGTAGAGAAAACAGAACCCCCATGCACTGGGGGTAAGACTGTAAAGTGGTGCATTTACGTGTGCAAAGCAATATGGAGGTTCCTCAAAAAATTAAAAATAAGACCACGATGGGACGCCTGGGTGGCTCAGTCCGTGGAGCGACCGACTCCGGCTCAGGTCATGACCTTGCAGTTCGTGAGTTCGAGCCCCGCGTCGGGCTCTGGGCTGACGGCTCGGAGCCTGGAGCCTGCCTTGGATTCTGTGTCTCCCTCTCTCTGCCCCTTCCCCGCTCATGCTCTGTCTCTCTCTCTCAAAAATGAATAAACGTTAAAACAAAATTTTTTTTAAAATAAGACCACCATATGACCCAATCATTCCACTACTGGGTATTGACCCAAAGAAAGCAAAAACACTAATTTGAAAAGATATAGGCACCATTATGTTGATTGCAGAATTATTTACAATAGCCAAAATATGGAATCAACCCAAGTGTCCACCAATGGACAAATAGATAAAGAAGATATGGTATACACATACCATGGAATATTACTCAGCCATAAAAAAGAAGGAAATCTGCCCATTTCTTCACTGGGTTATTCGTTTTTCGGGTGTGGAGTTTGGTGAGCTCTTTATAGATTTTGGATACTAGCCCTTTGTCCAATATGTCATTTGCAAATATCTTTTCCCATTCTGTTGGTTGCCTTTTAGTTTGTTGGTTGTTTCCTTTGCTGTGCAGAAGCTTTTTATCTTCATAAGGTCCCAGTAATTCACTTTTGCTTTTAATTCCCTTGCCTTTGGGGATGTGTCGAGTAAGAGATTGCTACGGCTGAGGTCAGAGAGGTCTTTTCCTGCTTTCTCCTCTAAGGTTTTGATGGTTTCCTGTCTCACATTCAGGTCCTTTATCCATTTTGAGTTTATTTTTGTGAATGGTGTGAGAAAGTGGTCTAGTTTCAACCTTCTGCATGTTGCTGTCCAGTTCTCCCAGCACCATTTGTTAAAGACACTGTCTTTTTCCATTGGATGTTCTTTCCTGCTTTGTCAAAGATGAGTTGGCCAACAGGCACATGAAAAGATGTTCAACGTCGCTCCTTATCAGGGAAATACAAATCAAAACCACACTCAGATATCACCTCACGCCAGTCAGAGTGGCCAAAATGAACAAATCAGGAGACTATAGATGCTGGAGAGGATGTGGAGAAACGGGAACCCTCTTGCACTGGTGGTGGGAATGCAAATTGGTGCAGCCGCTCTGGAAAGCAGTGTGGAGGTTCCTCAGAAAATTAAAAATAGACCTACCCTATGACCCAGCAATAGCACTGCTAGGAATTTATCCAAGGGATACAGGAGTACTGATGCATAGGGGCACTTGTACCCCAATGTTTATAGCAGCACTCTCAACAACAGCCAAATTATGGAAAGAGCCTAAATGTCCATCAACTGATGAATGGATAAAGAAATTGTGGTTTATATACACAATGGAATACTACGTGGCAATGAGAAAGAATGAAATATGGCCCTTTGTAGCAACATGGATGGAACTGGAGAGTGTGATGCTAAGTGAAATAAGCCATACAGAGAAAGACAGATACCATATGGTTTCACTCTTATGTGGATCCTGAGAAACTTAACAGAAACCCATGGGGGAGGGGAAGGAAAAAAAAAAATAGAGGTTAGAGTGGGAGAGAGCCAAAGCATAAGAGACTCTTAAAAACTGAGAACAAACTGAGGGTTGATGGGGGGTAGGAGGGAGGGGAGGGTGGGTGATGGGTATTGAGGAGGGCACCTTTTGGGATGAGCACTGGGTGTTGTATGGAAACCAATTTGACAATAAATTTCATATATTAAAAAAATAAAAATTAAAAAATTAAAAAACCCACAAACTGACAAAGGGGGAAAAAAAAAGAATGAAATCTTGCCATTTGCAACAACATGGATGGAGTTAGAGAGTGAAAAAAGTCAGACAGAAAAGACAAAAACCATATGATCTCACTCATGTGTGGAATTTAAGAAACAAAACAAACAAACAAACAAACAAAAAACTCCCAGAGAAACCAAAAAACAGACTCTTAAATACAGAGAACAAACTGATGGTCGCCAGAGGGGAGGTGGTGGGGGAGAGGTGAGACGGATAAAGGGGATTAAGAGTACACTTATCCTGTTGTGTGCTGGGTAATGTATAGATTGTTGAATCACTAGATTGTACACTTGAAACTAATATAACACTATAAGCTAATCATACAAAAATTTTGTTTATTTATTTTTGAGAGAGAGAGAGAGAGAGAGGGAGAGAGAGAGAGAGAGCTTGGGTGGGGGAAGGGCAGAGAGAGAGGGAGACACAGAATCCGAAGCAGGCTCCAGGCTCTGAGCTGTCAGCACAGCACCCGACGCGGGGCTCAAACCCACAAACTGGGAGATCATGACCTGAGCTGAAGTCAGATGCTTAACCGGCTGAGCCACCCAGGCACGCCCCCCCCCCTTTTTTTTAATTTAAAAAGTAGGCACCTTGTATATTGCTGGTGGGAACATAAAATGGTGCAGCAGCCACTGAGGGAAAAGTTAACCACAAAATTATCATATGACCCAGCCAATCCACTTCTAAGTATAAACCCCCCAAGTTGAAAACCAGTACTAAAATAAATGTATGTAGGTACACGCATATTCACAGCAATGCCATCACCATAGCCACAAGGTGAACAAAGCTCAAATGTCCTTCGGCAGGTGAATGGATGAACAGAACGGGGCATCGCCACAGAATGAAGAGTATCCAGCCGTAAACAGGAATGAAGTGCTCCTGCATGTTACAACATGGATGGACCTCAAAAACATGCTACATGGAAGAAGCTTGAACCGAACGGTTTTATGATTGCACTCGTAGGAAATTCTAGAACAGGTAAATCCACAGAGAAGGAAAGCCGACTGGTGGATGCTGGGGGGGGGGGGGGGGGAGGGTAGGAGGGGCCACAGAGCCACAGCTTACTGTCAGGCTTTCCTTTTGGGGATTGAAAATGTTTTGGAACTATATGGAGGTGACGGTTGAACGGCACTGTGAATGTCCTAAATGCCACTGAATTGTTCACCTTAAAATGGTAAATTCTGTTATGTGAATTTCACATCAATGTTTAAAAGAAAAAAAAAAGAAAAGAACTATATAAAAAAAATAACAAAATTAAATGAGGCACCCGGCCCTGAGCATAACATCCATCAAATGGTAATAATCACACGTGAGCCACGAGCAGAGCCCAGCCCTACGGACCTCCAGTCCCTTCCTCTACACCTCGATACCTCCCCTTGACTGCAGAAGCTTTGCAGAGTTCCATTTCTGCAAAATATGACATTGCACGTGCATGTTGCCATTGCTACACTCCTAATCACTTCCATGAGGCTAACAGATGTAGGAAATCTGTCCTCCAAGAAAGAGCTAGGAAGGAAATACAGAGGTAACATACACCAGGACGCTTGCTTCCACACAGAGGACGTCCAGTGCGTGTTTCACAACAACAACAACAACAACAACAACAACCACAACAACAACGAAAACCGGCAGCAAAATCTACTCACGGTCAAATATTCAGACAGAGGCCAGTGGAAAGCAGAGAGAGTTTGCTGAGGTTTGGCAGCATAAACCAAGGCCAGACTGACGAGATCATGAGAACTACCGTTCGTCATTTCTGAACCACTGGCATTTCCAACCTGCTCTCCAATCGTTTATGTACCGCTGGAAACTGGACACCACAGCGAGTGATTTGGTATTTTGGGGTGGCAAACGTAGGCACACAAAGGTCATCAGGACCTGGTGAAGCGGCAGGTCACGAATTAGGACTCGGGGCTCTGAGCTGCAAGGTCCTGGCCCCGTCTGCCTCTCACCGGCTGGGGCTGTCTCGGGGGCGGTGCTGTCTGCAGCTCGCAGAGCTGGGCCCGGCACTGAAGCCAGGAGAAGAAGCTGGCCAAGTGGATCTCTCCTTTCCCCCATCTGCAGGCTTCCCCCTCCCCTGACCCATCCTGCCAACTCATACTAAGACGGAAATTCGTGATCTCCCCTCCTCCAAACGCAGAGAATGCCCCGCTCACTCCCACACCCCACCCTCCGTGCGCTTCATTCATGTCTGCACATCCAGACCTGCCTCGCCCTGAAGGCAGGGAACCCCCACGGCATCTCTCATGTGACTCACAGACCATTGGAGACTCAGCTCCAGTGAGCCCTCAGACGACAGAAAGACATAACGAGCCACCATCTCTGAAATCAGCCCGACAGTTCAACAGCTTCAAACACCAAACTCACCTGTGCGTACAAATTGGGGCCAAGCCGAGAGACCCTGGGCCACCCGAGAAGATAAAGAAGTTTCTGGTCCTTCAAACGGCCCCCAAATGGCTAGATGTCTTCTTCTTCTAAGAGGGCATAGGATTTTCTAGGGCTGCAAAACAACTCGCTACCAACTGAGTAGCATGAGACAACCGCCACTTTTTCTCTCACAGTCCTGGAGGCCAGAAACCCAAAGTTAAGACGTCAGCAGGATCGTGTCCCCACTAGAGGCTCTGGAAAGAATCCTTCTTTGCCCCTTCTAGCATCTGCTGGTGTGCCAGCAACCCTCAGTGTCCTTGACTTACAGATGCGTCCCTCCAGCCTCTGCTTCCCTAGCCACGTGGCCCTCCTGCGTGGCCAAGTCTGTTTTCTCCTCTGACACGGACACCAGCCATCGGGTTGGGGCCCACCTTACTCTAGCATGACCTCACTGCAACTAATTACATCTGCAAACGCTCTTTCCAAAGGTCACCTTCTGAGGCTCCAGGTGGGCAGGACGCTGGTGGGCACACTATTCAACCCAGCACAGAAGAGAACAGACTTGGAATTGGGATTGACAGAAGGGGGAGTCTGCTCTCCATACCTTCGTCGGCTAAGCCGGTAAGAGCCCCCAAGGAGGGCTCCCCTGAAATCCCAAGTGACGTCTTGGCCTTTGCTGTACGTTTCCTCCCCCCCCCCCACCTCTCCCCACCCTGCTGTTGGCCAGGGATCAGTAGCTGCCCGGGGCGGCCAGGTTCCTTCCCCATCCTGAAGGGATTCCTCAGCCCCTGCCTTCCTCACCTAAGTGTTCAATTTGCAGAGACGGATATTAAATCAGATTTTCTCCTGCTCCATCGCGTTTTGATGATTTTGAGCTACTGGGACTTGCAATTTGAAAGAAAATATTTTGATACAGAAATGCCCACAGGACAGCTTCTAGGATGAGCTGCATTAAAGGCCACTTGAAGCGTTCTGGGAAGCTGCGGAATGTGAGTCTACAAACGGACACGCCACTTAAAACCACGAGTTGACTTCCTAGTTGGCCCAAAGGGAGGTGTCGTTATAGGGAAGAGTTGTAGTCCGAAGTTGGCTTAAAATAAAAGGCGCCAAAAGAAAGAAGTCTTTTCAATATCCGTACTGCATCCCATTGACTCAGCATGGCTCACTTTGATGCAAAACTTACAAAACCACTCAGTTTATGGTATTTTTTTTATCAGCACAGATGGACTAAGGCATACTATTTACAAACATAATTTATTGTTAATAGACTCCTCCTCATTTTGGGTTTGCTCGATGGGCCCTCGGGGTTAGATTCAGGTTATGCCAAGCCAGGACAGAAAACTCCAGGAACGACGCTCTGTCCTTCTCAGGGCTTCACAGCTGGAAGCCCAGGACACCCAACATCTCCTTAGTGGTGACGTTACTTTTTGTCACCTGGTCAAAGCGGTGCCATTTTCTCCCTTGGGTAGTTATTCTTCTTCCCCTTGTAATGACAACCAGTCTGCAGGGCGGCACTGTAGGACCACACATATACCTTGCTCTTGGAGGCTTTCACCTTGGGTTAGGACCCATTGATGACTTTTGCCTGAACGAATCTTTAATGGGTGTAAGATGATAATTTTCCAACCCCAGCACACCCCCCACCTTTATCTCGGTACTCTTCCTTCTACTGCAAGCCTTAGTGTTCCCATGTGCCAGAGGAGAGAGACAAACCCACACTAGTTCAGGGGCCCAGCGCATCAAGGACGTTTCTAGGACTTCAATGGGCAGGAGACTTCGTCTGCAATGAGAATCAAGGGGTCGCCCTTACACTGCCCACCATGAAAAACCTCGGACTTAGAAGGCAAGATAAACCACATTTAAAATGCTTCTCTAGCCATATAACCCAGAAAGTAATCCTGTCAACCCAGGAGGTGACGGTTACGTACACCGCCTACAGCAAGGAAGGGCTGCACAGCGGACTGAGACAGCAGCGAGCACTGCCCTGGCCTTGGACCTTGTGACTACTTGACCCAATGACACTGGAAGTGTTTGCAGCACAGGGATGGTGTGTGAAGCCTCTGAGCGGCTCCAACAGGAGATTCACAGCACAGACACTTGGGGTGCAGGAGTAAGGCGCTGCCCCCCTCCGTCAGCAACCATCTCCATTGGGCAAGCAGCTCCTTTCTGACCTGGCCCTGGGAGAAACAGGAAGCCTGACCACGAGACACAGGCACAACGTGAACAGAACTGGGTATCTTCTCATCTACCAGCCCATCATGAAGACGCACAACTGAATGTGCACAAAAGCATTTCATTATAAAATGGAAATGGTACATGGAGAGCAGTTGCGAGCAGGTGTGGGACAGATAAGGGAACTGCAAAGGAGGTGGTTTAGACCCCCAAGCTGCTGGCTCTGACTGCTTTATCCCCTCCGTCACCCCATACTATGGAAGGTGGAAAGAGTACGATCCTACCTCCGAGGAGACCTCCTAGGAGTCTATTTTGGCCTCTTCATGCCGATGAGTCAATAGAGTAGGGGTCCAGTAGAAAAGGAGAGGGGTGGTTTCAAAAAGGACTTTGAAGCCTGGAGGATTTGTTGGGATACCTCTCTCTTCTTCCTTGCCCCCCTCCCATTCCTGGTCAGCATGAAACTGCAGAAAAGTCACCAAGATCTCATATCCCACAAGAACGAAGGTGTGGTCACCTCACCAGGTAAAGAATCCATCCGGTACAGGGAACTAAAGAATGGGTGGTGGGAAAAGATGACTCTCCAGGCTCCCTGAGCAGCCACCAAGTTGGGAATTGTAGCAGCTGGGTTTCCAGTCCTAGAGTGGGATCGCATGGTCACCTGTATACCCAGGAAGAGGACCGCTAACCTGGGGAGCAGCTCTGAAAGATGCTGGATGAGAAACCTCCCTCTAGATAGAACCTCAGGGGACACATCTGGTTTTCATGTAGAAGGACAAATAGTTGAAGATGTAAATAAACCCTGACTGACCAGCAGGGCCCAATGAGGTGGCCAGCTAGTGAGGGGGCTCTGAGAGAACAAACTTGAAAACCTGATGGTAACGAGGTCAGGGAAAGCTGTGTGGACAGACTTCTGAGGATGCAAACTCATTTGTGTGCCATGTAAATGCCCACCAGAGGACAGCCATAGTGGAAGAGGCACTCTGTAACAGGTGGCCAGGAAGACCTGGGCATGGGGCCAGGATGGATACCACACATGGACTCAACCAGCCCAATAGCACGGCTGCCCTCACCAAGATAAATGTGGCCACCATCACTGCTTAGTGCCCAACCTTCAACGGCAGAGGACAACACTGAGATTTCCCTACAGAACCATTCCCAGGGGGACCCACTGGCTCCCTGGTGGCAGGCTCATGACATTGGACTCCTCCCTTTACAGAGGGGACAATGTCTTGTCCTCACAGGGTGACGCATCTTCCATGTGTGACTTTCTTTTTTCCCTGCCCTCAGCACTTCTGTCAGCTTCACCATTAGTGGATTTACAGAATGTCAGAATGCCTGAACCAGCACCCTGGTATCCACATAACATCAACTAAGGGACATTTTCAACAAGGGAAGTGATTCAGTGGTCTCATGCTTATAGAATCCTCTGAGTTTACCACATGCCTATTGCCCAGAAGCAGTTGGCTTGACAGAATGATGGAATGGTGCGCTAAAAGCCCAATTACGGTACCAGCCGGAAGCAAACATCTATAAGGTTATAGGGTACAATGTCTGCCTTAAAGTTTAAGGACTGAACCAGTGATCCACATATGGTGTGATCTTCCCCCATGGCCAGGAACACAGGCCAGGGAGATGAGGAGTGGAGATGGGAGTGGCCCCTCTTATTATTTTAGCTGGTAACACACAAGAAGTTCTGTTCCCATGCCAGTAACTTTTGGTCATGAGCAGAACCATGACCAAAGCAGAAAACAGTCATGGATCAACAGGAAGCTGAGACCTCCTAGGAGTCTATTTTGGCCTCTTCATGCCGATGAGTCAATAGAGTAGGGGTCCAGTAGAAAAGGAGAGGGGTGGTTTCAAAAAGGACTTTGAAGCCTGGAGGATTTGTTGGGATACCTCTCTCTTCTTCCTTGCCCCCCCCCCCCCCGCCATTCCTGGTCAGCATGAAACTGCAGAAAAGTCACCAAGATCTCATATCCCACAAGAACGAAGGTGTGGTCACCTCACCAGGTAAAGAATCCATCCGGTACAGGGAACTAAAGAATGGGTGGTGGGAAAAGATGACTCTCCAGGCTCCCTGAGCAGCCACCAAGTTGGGATTTGTAGCAGCTGGGTTTCCAGTCCTAGTCTTTAATGACTGCCCCATTTCTATCTTCCTTATGTGAAGCACACAGACTTGGCTATCAATGTAAGTTTCACATGGAAATATGAGCAAATCAACATCACTGTCACCTTGCATGAGAGTAGCTGGTGGGACTTCATACCTTCCCTCTCCTGGGCATGTGGGCTCCTCAACCAGAAGGAGAGGAAGGGAAGCTGGGGCCACATCTTTCCATTTGCTCTTCAGGGTCTGTCTCCACCCTTCTCCACCCTGGTCTGTGCCCCAGGATGCTGGGCTGATTATACTCTATATCAGGTCCCTGGAGAAGTCTGGCTTCCAGTTGGGTTCAGCCCATGAGAGCCCCAGGAGAAGGAGGAAGGAGAGGGTGAATCAAGGTGTTTATTCTCTGGTTCCTCACCGAGGACACCCTGGACTGGTAAGTCCCACAGAATGTCATCGTTCCTCTCAAGGTGGCTTGCTACAACAGCAATCCCTCCTTCTGGGTCTCGATAAGCTCTCCTTCCCTCATCCTCGAATGGCAATCGTTCCTCTGTTGTAAGCCCTGGCCCCTGAATTATGCCATGGTTCTCCCGAGACCTGCTATGACTTTGTAACAAGTCCCCTGTAATTAAAACCTCAATTTATCCTAACAGAAGACGCCATTTGTTACTCCTGGGGACTCTAACCAATACAGAGAGTTTAAATATTGTGCCCTGTATCATGCATGTGGGTAAGGACAGGCAGTGACTTGAGACCTGCTCCTGCAGCCCAGTAAGAAGTGCCACTGGTTCCTGCCCCAGCAACATGGCCCATCCAGGAGATGGTCCCACATAAGCCACAGCTGCTGCCTTCAGCTGCATGTCCCTGTGTCCAGGCTTCTCCCTGGTTGCTGGAGAGCTCACGCAGAGCACAGGGAAGAGGAGGAGCTGCTCAGGGGACATTCCAACACAATACCCCCCAACAGGAATGGGAACAGGAGACACGTGCCCAGCGTCATCCTCCCGAGGGGTTCCGACACACAGCCTCCCAGAGAACCCACGTGGGACTCGGCTCTAGCTGCCTACAAGGCTGCCCTGCTCCCTAACACGCCCTCCAGCAGCTTTCCCACTTGCCATCTCCGGTCACCGCTGCCATTAACAAACCCCTGCAAACTAAGTAGTAAAACACATTTTCCGGTGCACAACTATCAGAATGGCACCAGTCGGGAACAGACGACACCAAATGCTGGTGAGGGCGTGGAGCAACAGGAACGCTCATTCACTGCTGGTGGGAATGCAACATGGTGCAGCGTTTTGAAAGACAGCTGGGCGGCTTCTTCTAGGAGTAAACATAGCGACCACACACCTTGGTATTTATCTACCCCAAGGAACAGAAAACTTCTGTCCCCACAAAGACCTCAACCTGGATGTTTATAGCAGCTTTGAAGCTGATCACAAAGGCCACCCAAAGCCCAGTGGAGGAACATAGATTCACCTCTTGATGCAAGAGCCTGGGCAGTGGGAGATGTTGTGGGGGCCCATCTGTGGAAAATATCATCTGCCCTAAGACTTCCTCACATTTCTGGTCTCCTCTCCGCCATCCGTCTCAGGCTCTGGGAAGCCTTAAAATCACGTGACTTGATTTACACAAAGTAACGTATTGTTCCCTCTGACCCTCCTGGCCATGCCCTGGGAAACTTCCTCTTTCACACCAGAATATTGTCCTAAATAGTCAGCCCTATTTCGCAGCAAACAGGTGTGCTCCAAGCTAGGTCTTATCATGAAATACCTAGCCAAAAAATATCTTCCAGAAGATGGATTGGGTGCTACTCGGGCATAGAGAATTTGTTTCATCGTAATTTATGGAAGCCACATTTGCAAAGCTGTATTATTAATACTTTGCCCATGGAGGGGGGGCAAAAATATTTAGTGAGTGAATGGATAAATAAATGAATGAATCAAATATGGACTATCAGCCAAGATGTGGAAATAACCTCATTACTTGGAACTGAGTGTTTTAATGTTATTCATTAAAATAGATTCTGTCTGTATTTGTGATATATGTGCGCTTAAAATTCATGGAGAAAATGAGCATTTTAATTACAAAATGCTGAAATCATTAATAATTCAAAGATCATTATTCAGCATCCCTTTCTAAGCAACCAAGCCCTTACAGACAAATCAAAGCAATGCAAGGGCACAGGCAAAGGGCAGATGCAAGGGAAGGAGGAACGGGCAGAGCAATCCCCTCACCCCCACCTGTGGGCCCAGACGAGTTTAACCCAACCTACCAGAATGCATGAGGCCCAGGAATACTGTGGGAGACAGACTCCCACAGAGGGACTATGACTCCTAGCTGATCTCAGCCTCTGCTGGGAGACCACAGCCCCATCCATGCCCCCAGCCCCCCAGCCCCCCACCACCCCGATCAAGACTGCCCCCCCTGCTGCCCCAGGGCAGCCTACATTCTCCACTTGGATTCCTTCTTCTGCTGTGACTCCCCACCAGGAAGGCACCCCTCGATTCCCACCCACTAAAGGGTGCCACCTCGAGGACCCAGTCAAATGCCACACCACCAGGAAGCAAAAGGGACTCCATCACCCAGCCCAACATTAGCCGCACCTCCCCTGGGCCCCCCTGCTCGCTGCACTGTCTCTACTCCATTCTCTCGCCTCTAAAGAACCACGAAGACCAACATTCAGGTCTTCATGTGCTTACTTGATGGGTTTTCTCCTCACCAGTTCCATTTCATCCACTCAGCAGCCCCTGAGCCACCGGGGCTGTGACTGTCCTCACTTTACAGAACTGAGGCCAGGAAATGAGTGAGTTGCTTGAGGCCACACAATGTGCGCTGGGTCACCCACCAGGTCCGTGTGACAACCAATCACCAGGGTCATCTGGGCCACGCAGGGAGGTCTTGGTGGCGCCCCCATGTGAGGGTTCGTGTTCAGCGTCTGGTGGTATATTGCACCTACCCTTGCCCATTACAGAGGTGTGCAGATGATATTCCTTTAAATAGCACAATATGTAATGAAATGAGAGACCACAAATAATTCTGTCACCTCGCAGAGATTTATGAGTAAAGAAGGCAAGGTGCTTCCAACTGTTGTCAAGTAGAAAGAGGTTAGTTACACTTCACTTGCACCAAAACAGTAAGGTTTCCAAATCGGCTTGACTTTTTTTTTTTTTTTAAGACAACTGGTAAGTATTCTTCGATCGTACAAATACTTGTGAAAACACAGACACTCCATCTGTCCCTTCAAAGTAAAAGTAACATTTAATATGAGTATGCAAGAGAGTAATGTTATACAGAGAGCTTCTGAACACAGACACATGGAAATGTTTTCAGTATTACATGACTTTGCTGCCCAAAACAAGATATGTCCTCTATTAAATTCTCATAACTGCACACTTAAAACAGAATTTTCTAATCTGTTTAAAAGACTCCAAATGAGTATTTTCAGTGGATTTGGATTCCATATGTTTTAAATTGCATAACTGGTGGGTGGGATTTGGAAAATGCGTTTCATCAAAGTCATGAACCCAATTTCTGAAAGTTAGTGTAAAATGGGATTTTTATGAATCTTTGCCAAACTTATCCATTAACATCTCAAACATGACTTTTCCTTCTTCATATGATTAAGTGATAAAAAGGCAGTCTTCAAGAACAAATGAAAATAGATTCACAAAGCTGGCTTTCCTGTGTATTAAATACAAATATGCCGGGGTGCCTGGCTGGCTCAGCCGGGGAAGCGTGCAACTCTTGATCTCGAGATGGGGGGTTCAAGCCCCATGGTGGGTGTAGAGATGACTTGAAAACAAAATCTTTAAAATAAATAAATAAATAAGTACAAATATGCCGAGATCAAATTTTGAAAAAGTCATGGACACATTTGCAGAAGTTAAGGCTTAAAAACAAAAACTTCGATGTGAGTATTTGACACTGCAAAAACCACTACTGTGTTTTCTCTTTTTCTTAGTAATGTATTAATGGAATTCTTCTAGTACGAATCCATAACTTTTTCCCTTTTCACTGTAATTGTTTTTCATTTTCTATTTTTAAAAAATTTTACTAGCAGATTAGATAGACAAAGTTCAATAAAAGAAAAATTTCAAAAAAAAACCAAGTGAGTTCATGGTCCAGTAGACACAACCGTATAGACCTATATATATTTGTGAGGCACCACCCTCAGCTAAGACGGCATTAAAACCCATATGAAAATAAGCTACACTTAGAACTGAGTCATCAGATCACTAAATCACAACAGATTAAACAAGATTTGTTAACAAAGCGTGCTTGATCATATTCCTATTATTAAAATTTTTTTAATTTGTTAATGTTTATTTATTTTGAGGGAGAGACAGAGTGTGAGTGGGGGAGGGGCAGAGAGAGAGGGAGACACAGAATCCGAAGCGGGCTCCAGGCTCTGAGCTGTCAGCACAGAGACTGACCTGGGGCTCGAACCCATGAGCAAGATCATGACCTGAGCTGAAGTCGGACGCTCAACCGACTGGGCCACCCAGGTGCCCCTATTATTAAAGTTTCTTCATGTATTTTAATAAGGGCAGAAAGAAAGGTACAGACAATTTCAGGATCATTCATAAATACAGAAGCTATTTTTAAATACATCATATTTTCTCTTTAGTTCATTTTTTATTTTTATGTTCATGTATTTTGTGTGCTGCAGTGTCACTGCCCTCCAGCCAAAAGCCATCTGCAGCTGAACAAGTTGTAATTGTTACTCATCGTGCTAAGGGAGACCACACTCCGTGGGGAATTCGGGAGGGGGAAGGGACTTCAGAGAGAGGGTGCTAGCAAGAACCCACTGCCGGACTTTGGACTTTGATGTGGTGATTTGCATGAGGATGCGAAGGAGCGGTTCGCTCTAGATCAGATGCTGTCGGAAAGAGGGGCAAGTCTAGGATCGGGCATCTCCATCCATCTTATCTGGGGGAGGACCGCCAATTAAAGTTGTCATTGGTGGGGCGCCCGGGTGGCTCAGTCGGTTAAGCGTCTGACTTCAGCTCAGGTCATGATCTCGTGGTTCGTGGGTTCGAGCCCCGCATCGGGCTCTGTGCTGACGGCTCGGAGCCTGGAGCCTGCTTCGGATTCTGTGTCTCCCTCTCTCTCTGCCTGCCCTCTGCTCGTGCTTTCTCTCTCTCTCAAAATAATAAATAAACATTAAAAAAAACTAAAGTTGTAACTGGTAAAACAGCAGTCACTCATCTTGGCTGAAGGGGTGGGTGGCACGGTGGTCATGTTTTTATCTGTGCTTAGACAAAATTATGAAGGGACTTGCTGACTCTCATGTTTTCACAGCCTCAGAGGACCCCTGTCTGAGGCTGGGGTTCTGGGAGATTGCGTATGCTCTACAGGAGAGTAGCAGGCCTGGCTGGGAGCGGCAGGCCCCTTCTGGAAGCCTGGGCTGCTCTTTCCAACCATAACATGATTTTACAAAAAACAACTTTATTGAGATATAATGTACATACCATGAAGTTCATCATTCATGGTGTACAAGTCCATGGTGTTTACTTTACTTGCAGAAATGTTACGTGTAAACGTATAACGGTTTCATTACCCCAAGAGGAACCTGTACCCTATCAGCAGCCACTCACCATCCCCTCTTGCCCCAGCCCATGGCAACCACTTGAAATCTGCCAATTCTGGACATTTCGTATGCATGGTTCGGATAGTCGATTTTAGGAGTCGACTTGGCCAGGCCATGGTACCCAGATGTTATTCTAGATGTTTCTGTGAAGGTAGTTTTTAGGAGGGAGTAACTTTTAAATTTTTTTTTTCAACGTTTATTTATTTTTGGGACAGAGAGAGACAGAGCATGAACGGGGGAGGGTCAGAGAGAGAGGGAGACACAGAATCGGAACCAGGCTCCAGGCTCTGGGCCATCAGCCCAGAGCCGACGCGGGGCTCGAACTCACCGACTGCGAGATCGTGACCTGGCTGAAGTCGGACGCTTAACCGACTGCGCCACCCAGGCGCCCCAGGAGGGAGTAACTTTTAACCCAGTAGACTTTGAGTAAAGCAGATTACCCTCCATAATGTGGGTGGGCCCCATCCAACCAGTCAAAGGCCTTAATGGAAAAAAGACTGATCTCCCCTGAGCGAGAAGAACCTTCCCTGGGAAGACGGCCTTTGGACGTGAACCGCAACTCTTTCCCAGATCCCAAGCCCGCCGTGCCGATGTTGGACTTGCCGAGATTGCACCGCCATGCGCACAAAATCCCTACAATAAATAAATGTTAAGATACACACACACTCTCTCCTACACCCGCGCACACACGCACACAACACACACCCACTCACACTGGTTCCGTCCGCCTGGAGAACCCTGACAAACACCAGAGTGTCACAGAAAACGTGAGTTTTTGTGACTGGCTCCTTTCACTCAGCATATCTGTAGGACTTCTCACTTAATCGTCAAACGCCATCACGAAAGAAGTATCTATATCAGCGGTAAAGTGGGGCGGAGTCTCCCGTCCAGAATGATTGCAGCGAGAAGAGGCACAGACACAATCCAGACTCCACGTCTGCCATTTGGACACTCCAGATGCACCGTTCTGATGCTGGTAAGCCCTTCCTTCCCTTCCCCAGTTTCTGCGAACTCGCTGGAGACGTCCCCTCTCCCAGGAAGCCTTCCTGGGCCTGCCCTCCGCTCTGCACCAGAGTCTCTCCATCACATCCCTCGGCTCTGCTTTTAATGGGCTGTGAACTCCAACAGCTTCTTGCCAAGACTGAGAGCATTAATGCTACAGGCTATGTCTTATCCAGCACCAAATTCCCATCCCTCAGCTCAGTGAACCATCCACAGGACGTTCCATTAAGACTTGTGGAAAGGCTCGGGGAAGCCTCGCCTTAGAGCACACCTGTTCTCCGTACCCAAGGGAGGGCAGCACGGCTCCTAGCCCCTTCGCCCCACCAGAAACTCTGCCTGGCTGCATCGATGGAGTTCCGCAGCACAGCGACCTCACCTACAACCAGCAGCCAGATCGGGGACTGCCTCTCAGCATCTTATTTTCTGTCAAGTAAAATGAGTTTTAAGTACACAGCCTCCCATGTGTCCAACTTCTGACTGACAGGCCTGCTAGGAGCTGCTGCCTCCTGCTTTCTCTCAGCATGAAGGGGGAGCCAAGGCCTTCCAGAACTTTCCCTCTGGCAGCTTGCTTGCCCTCTCCACCTAATTTCCTCTATTTCTGTCCTGTCACAGCATCACCTTCTCCACCGCCCACCTCCCCCCCACACACACACACCGAGAGCCCACACTTGCTTGGAGTGTTTCTTAATAAAACTTTCAGAGTTCCTATAGGGTAAATTGGCAATTTCCTTTTGAACCAAAATCCATTATGTATCATGAACGTGGCTCCAGCAGCCAGTAAACAGGGGAGTTTTTCAGTACCACCCAGAAATGAACCCAACCTTCCCTCACTTTTATATATTATCCGTGACAGGCACTTACCGAATCACAGAAGGGGGCCCCAAGCTGGCATTCTTTTATTTCGGGCCTGACTTCCAGCTCCTCCCTTGGGCGGATTGCAGCCAGCCTCCTGGTGCCATTTGTTCAGTCTCCAACAGATCCATGGAGAGCAGCCCAGGGTGCAAGCCCGGGGCCAGCAGCTGGCCGCGGAAGAGAGTGGGACATGGTCCTCCCCACCCCCAGGCTCTCAGCCCGCCAGGGGACAGGCCGCAGCTGTGACAGCTGAGCATCATGATGCTGGCTGGAAGGACCCGACGCCATTCATTCAAAATCACAGAAGCAGTTTCTAATCTGAAGACTCCATACCGATGTGGGCTGAACTGCATCCTTTAAGCAAGATATGTTCGGGGCGCCTGGGTGGCTCAGTTGGTTAAGCATTTGGCTCTTGATTCCGGCTCAGGTCATGATCTCACTGTTTGTGAGATGGCATCTGCCCCACATCAGGCTCTGTGCTGTCAACGTGGAGCCTGCTTGGGATCCTGTCTCCCTCTCTCCCTGCCCTTCCCCTGCTTCCATGTGTGTGCATGCACTTGCCCTCTCTCTCTCTCAAAATAAATAAATGAATATTTCTTGTTAAAAATTTAAATAAATGTGTTCAAGTCCTAACCCCCGGGGACCTGTGAGTGCGATCTGACTTGAAAAATACGATCCCTTCAGTCAGAGAAAGACAAATCTCATCTGACTTCACTCGCGTGAGGAATTTAAGATACAAAACAGGGGCGCCTGGGTGGCGCAGTCGGTTAAGCGTCCGACTTCAGCCAGGTCACGATCTCGCGGTCCGTGAGTTCGAGCCCCGCGTCGGGCTCTGGGCTGATGGCTCAGAGCCTGGAGCCTGTTTCCGATTCTGTGTCTCCCTCTCTCTCTGCCCCTCCCCCGTTCATGCTCTGTCTCTCTCTGTCCCAAAAATAAATAAACGTTGAAAAAAAAAAATTTAAAAAAAAAAAAAAAAGATACAAAACAGATGAACATAAGAAAAGGGAAGCAAAAATAATACAAAAACACGGAGGGGGGACAAAACAGAAGAGACTCTTAAACACAGAGAACCAGCTGAGGGTTGCCGGAGGGGTCGTGGTTGGGGGGGGGACGGGCTAAGTGGAGGGCACCGCTGGGACGAGCACTGGGTGTTACGGGGATGAATCACTAGAATCTACTCCTGAACACATTATCGCCCTTGTATGCTAACTAACCTGGATGTAAATTTAAAATAAATAAATATTTAAAATAAACATTAAAAGTAATTAAATAAATAAATAAATAAATAAATAAATAAATAAAAAGGAAGAAAGAAAGAAAATAAGGCCCTTACGGGTGATTAAGTTAAAGTGAGGTCATTGGGGTGGGCCCTGATCCGGTACGACTGAGTCCCTAAGGGGAACTTGGGACGCACACGTGGATACGCACAGAGGGAAGACGACACGAAGGCCAGTGACGACGCAGGCAGAGGTTGGCGCGGTAAGCCAGCGACGCCGAGCGTGGCCGGCCGCCGCCAGAAGCTGGACGAGGCGAGGAAGGATGCTCCCCAGAGTCCCGGCAGGACCCTGGCCCTGCCCGCACCGTGATCTTGGACTTCCGGCCTCTGGAACCGTGCGGCTTTCTGTTTGGTGAGCCCCGCCACCCAGCCTGGGGTACTTTGTCACGACAGCCCTGGGAAACTAACACCTCCATCTCTAGGCGCAAAAGCTGTGACCGTTTCTTCCTCAGTAACTGCCAGGCGCCGTCTACTCATCAAGGAGACCTTCCTGAGCCACGAGACGCATCATGTGTAAGAACGCGGACGAAAATGTCAGTGCCGAGTGCCATGCGGAGGGTTATCACGGACTGTGCCCGCTGGCTGCCCTGGGCGGTCAGGGGCCGTGTGCCACCCACCTACCTACTCTGGGGTCCCTGTCAGCATCACGGCAAACTGACCAAAAAACCTGCCTGTCCTTCTGCACCAATAAGGATGGCAAGCAGGTCTGCTGTCACAGACCAAATGTTCGTGTGCCCCCCCCCGCCCCAGATTCATATGTTGAAGCCCCAACCCCAGTGTGGCTGTCCTGGAGACGGAGGTCCTCTGAGGAAGTAATTAAGGTTAAATGAGGTCATAAGGGCGGGGGCCGATGGACAGGATCAGTGTCCTTACGAGAGAAGACCGTGCCGTTTGCTGCTTCTCTCTCCCCACACGCACGCTCACAGAGGAAGGGCCATGGGAGGACACAGTGAGGAGGCCTGCGAGCCAGGAACCGAATCCACCGGAACCCGGGTTTGGGACGTGCGGCCATCCAGTCGGTATTTTGTCACGGATCCCAGGCTGACACACCCATCCGTCTGCAACTCTCCCAGGCAGGCCTGAGTGAGTCCAGAGCCGCATCTTTATCGAGAAAGCACTTCTTCAGCTCCATGCACCCAGGATCTAAAGCGAAGTATGGGAGAGGGGGAGTCAAAATGCAGACTCCCCAGCCTCCCAGGAGGTTCCGATTCGGTGGGTCTGGAAGACAGGTGGTCTGTCCGTAGTTAACCAGTCTCCTACCCAGGTGATTCTGAGGAAGGGTTCTCTCCCCAGCGCACTTCAGCTAATGGCAGGAGTGAGAAAAACGATCCCAGGAAGGAAATCCATGGAATGTGGAGATTCGCTGCTCTCAGGCAGAGAGGGTGGCCTCCCGCCCCCACCATGTCCAAGAAGCCCCAGGAGATCACCAAGGAACAGAGAATCTTCTGTGTTTTCTTCCACCATCCCCAGCCGGGGGCTGTCACACTGCGATCACAAGAAGGCTGCTGCACCCCCGGCATCATGCCTGTTTTCCAAGCAGGAAGAAGGAATGCCCTGTCACAGGAATTCTGCCTGCTGCTTTGAGCGTGTGACCCTCATCACCTGGCCAACCCTAGTTGCAAAGGATGCTGGGAGACCAAATGTTTTTATGTGAGTGAATTGCCAACCCCAATGAATTTGAGAGTTGTTCTTTTTTTTTTATCTTGAGAGAGAGAGAAAGAGAGAGCACAAGCAGGGGAGGGGCAGAGAGAGAGAGGAAAAGAGAGGATGCCAAGCAGGCTCCATGCTGTCAGCATAGAGCCTGATGTAGGGCTCGATCTCACAAACCATGACATCATGACCTGAGCCAAAATCAAGACTCGGATGCTTAACGACTGAGCCACCCAGGCACCCCAGAATTGGGAGTTTTTTAAGTAAATAAGAAAGGAGAGTAGCTATGCTCCTGGCATGGTGGCCACAGGTCCATATTAGGGTACATGGCAGATGTTGCTGCTACTATGGTTGGGGTCATTGTTTCCTACTGTAATTTTTCATTATTTATTGTTAGCCTAAGAAAAATCACTTTATAGGTTTAACCTACAATCAGCACGCTCACTAATGTATTGACTCTAATCGTTTATCAGGTGATTCATTAGTGTTTCAAATTTAGCAATTATAACATCTGAACATACTAACAGTTTTGTTTCTTCCTTTCCAGATTGTATTTCTTTTCTTGGAATTTGGCTAAGAGATACGAAAGAGAAGCAGTGACTTGACTTTAATTTTATTTTATCATTAAAAATAGTGGCTCCTACAGTTTCCTGCAATATATTCTTTACCAGTTCAGGGGGTCCCCCTTCGATCCATTTCCTAGGTGTTCATATGGTGGATGAATACGGAGGTGGGGGTGGGTAGCATCTATTGTGAAAATTGTGGCTTTTTTTTCTTCATTTAATTTAACACAGTTAACCACACTGATAAATATTCTTTGCTGAACCAACCCTACTGGCTCAAGATGCATTACTCCATTAATAAACTGTAGGATTCAATTTGCTAATATTTTCATTATGGTTGTTGCATCTATATTCATAAGTGTAATGGGTCTTTGGCTTTTTTCTTATTCTTTCCTTGTGCAATAGGGCTTTTACTAAGGGCTTTTGCTAAGCTCACAAAGAGGGTTGGTTAGCTTTCCGTATTTTCCTTCACTCTGGAGCACTTTCTCCCGGTCTCCGGTTACTTGTTACCCGAATATTTTGTAGCACTCGCCTGTCAAACATTATAGACTCGGTGCCTCTTGCTTACTGATTTTTGTCTATCATTTCCATTTATTTTACGATTGTTTCTCTATTCGTGTTTTGGGATCAAACTTGATTGTTTACATTATCTTAAGAAGTTTTCAATACCAGCTACTTTTTAAGTGTATTAGTATAAAAACATTCAGTTCTTTCAGGGGCGCCTGGGTGGCTCAGTCGGTTAAGCGTCCGACTTCAGCTCAGATCATGATCTCAACAGTTCATGGGTTCCAGCCCCACATCGGGCTCTACGCTGACCGTACAGAGCCTGCTCGGGATTCTCTCTCCCCCTCTCTCTGCCCCTTCCCTGCTCATGCTCTCTCTCTCTCTCTCTCTCTCTCAAATAAATAAACTTAAAAAAAAATATTAGGGCACCTGGGTGGCTCAGTCGGTTGAGCGTTCAACTCTTGATTTCAGCTCAGATCATGATCTCGAGGTTTCTGAATTCAAGCCCCACGTAGGCCTCCATGCTGACAGTGTAGAGCTTGTTTGGAATTCTCTGTCTCTCTCTTCCCCTCACCCACACGGCCATGCTCTCTCTCTCTCTGTCTCAAAGTAAATAAATAAATAGAAAGTAATATTCAATTCTTTTATAGTTTTTAAGGGTCAAATACATCCAAAGATCTTTTCAGTTTCCTTATGAGATTTATTTATGTACGCCTACTTTCTCTTATTGATTAAAATTGCCAAAAGTTTGTCAGTTTTGCTAATCATTTCAAAGAACTAGCTTTTGATTAACTCTGGTGGACTTTCTGCTTTTCTTTCCTTCCTTCTACTTTCCTTAGATTTGTTTTCTTGTTCCCTTTTATAGTTTCTCAAGCTGAAAGCTTAGCTAATTTCTTTTCAATCTTTCTTGTTTTCTTTAAATTTTTTTTTTTCAACGTTTATTTATTTTGGGGACAGAGAGAGACAGAGCATGAACGGGGGAGGGGCAGAGAGAGAGGGAGACACAGAATCGGAAACAGGCTCCAGGCTCTGAGCCATCAGCCCAGAGCCCGACGCGGGGCTCGAACTCACGGACCGCGAGATCGTGACCTGGCTGAAGTCGGACGCTTAACCGACTGCGCCACCCAGGCGCCCCTCTTGTTTTCTAATAAATGTACTTCTGGCTGCAAATTCCCCTGTGAGGACCCCCTAAGCTTTATCTCCCAACTTTATGTGAAGAACCTTTACAAGTCATTTGGCTTTCGGTACTTCAACTCCCATTTTGATTTTCTCATTAAAACGTGAGTTATTTAGAAGGTATTTTTTTAACCTCCCAGCGCATGCGGGGAACGTTCTGCCTATCCTTTTGTTGGCAGTTACTGTCTTTGTTACACTGCCCCCAGAGAATAGGATTCGATGACTCTAACCTTGGAAAACTGCATATCGTTCTTTGTTGACTATGACGTGGTTAATTTTTGCGAACCTCCCTATGTATTCACAAAGACTGAGTACACTCAGTTGGATGTAGAGTTAAATTCTTCAAATCCTTGATGTTCTTATTAGTGACTCTTCTACTCGATCTGTCCATCTTTGAGAATTTTGTTGGTCTTCTGTGGCTGCCGTAACAAATCACCACACACGTAGTGGCTTACACCAACAGGAATTTTCTCTCTCACAGTCCCAGAGGCCAGAAGACCAAAATCAGGGTGTCAGCAAGGCCGCGCTCCCCCTAACACCCCGAGAGACATTCATCCGGCGCCTCCTCTGGCACCTGGCACCCATCCCTCACTGGAGGCCACATCACCCCACCCACCCCTCCACCTGGCTCCACACCACCTGCCCCATGTACACTAGTCTCCCTCTGCTTCTCTCACGTAAGGACACTTGTGACGTAGGGCCCACCTGATGATCCAGGATGACCTCACCTCACGGCTCCTGACGTAATTACATCTGCAGAGACTTTTTCCTAATAAAGAAATACTTAGACTCCAGGGGCTAGAACACGAACATATTTGCAGGGCCACCATTCTGCCTGCTACAGGAGGGGTGGGGTAAAATCTCCATCATTCTGGGTTTGCCAATTTCTCCCAATCCAAGGACATTGTACTCTACACATCACAAAGCTGTGGCGGTAATTGTACACAGCATCAAAACTATGATATCTCCTTGGTGCATTTGCACTTTTATTAACATGAAATGTCTGTGTCCGTCCCTCTTAATACCTTTCATCTTGAGTTCTGGTTTATCTGTATGAATATTGCTACGTTATCTTCTTAAATTAATTTTAAAACTTGCAGAGTCATTTTGTTCAATTCTGTTTCATTTTGATATCATCACAACCGATAAATCTGGGCTTATCTCTGCCATTTGACGTATTTTTCTTCCTCGCCCTCTTTCTCTAGGTTTCGCTTGACCCTACCTTCCCCGGCTCCGACCTCCATTCACTCCTCTGCACAGCTGAAACCACAGCTGTGGGTGTTTTCAAGTTCAATTACGATTTCCAGGTAGGTTTAGGTTATATGAAGAAAGCTGCAAATCTCCCCAAAGTGCACATATCATGCTTCCCTCGAATATGAGTTCTGAGAGCGACGTGAGTGACCAGTTACATTCCCATGTTGCCAAAGCCACCGTTATTTCCGGCCCCAGCAAGAAAACTGCTTGCTCATTAAACTATTCCAAGGGAACTCGCTGTTTTAAAATGCATCCAGTCACACTGCCCTTCGGTGGGGAAAATGATAATAATGATAATAATGGGTTTTGAAGTATCCTGAAGACACAACCAAGGAACACACATTAAGGGTAAGCTGTGAAAGGTGCTCAGTGTCAAGGGCAGTAAACAAAAGCCGCAGAAGCCCCGTCCTTTGAAAGTGTCATGCGCTGTACTTTTGTTAAGCAAGCTGTGGCAGAGCTGACTTTGAAAAGGACAGAGTTACATAAGGGGACCAGTGTGCTCGGAGGGAGCGCAACCACGGAGCAAAGTGCATTTCTTCGCCACCCAGAGCGTATTTTTGGCTCAATTCACCTGCAGCTGCTGAGCTAGTAAAATCGGGGAAAAGAAGGAACACAGTGAATAAAGAAGACAGAAATGAAAGAAGAGAGTGCAGCCAAGAGAACCTCCAGATAAGGCAGAGGCATCAGAGAGAAAAGGAATTTATAACCCAGAGAATACACTCAGCCGGGGCTTTCTCACATTTCCACTGTCTGTGTTAAACGCATCCGGGTTCAAATAAAAGAATGCTCTGTCCCAGTCATTATTCATGTTTCCTTTAAAGGCAGAAATTCCAGCATAGGCAATTTCGGTGGGAACTGAACTATTTATTTACCGGAGTCTTGCTTACGACCGTTGCATCCAGGCGAGCACAAAAAGAGCCCGCACACGCAGAAAGCGGGGCTGGCGTCCTCTCTCCCGCGAGTCCGAGGAGGTCTCTGCCTGACCCAGGATGCGTGCCGGTTATAAAATCTCGGCAAGGCCAAGGGCGGAGGCAATACCGCCTGGCGAGGGAAGCCATAAACCAGACAGAAAGACAGCCTCCGCCCCGCACTTTCCCAGAACATATTTGCAGGTCTGGGGTTTAAATCACTCCGTGAACCAGTTTCCGGATCTGTAAACAGGTGACACAGAAGCCACAAATTCAGAGCTGCTGGGAGGAAAAAACCCGTGAGGTGATGAGACAAAGCAGCCATAGGGAGCGCTGGGGAGGCGCACCGCATCCCTCAGCCAGAGACCGGGCACCCGCCGCTCTGCCCAATGGGAATAAGCAAGGGCCTCGGGGGCCGGAGGAGAGCGAGGCTCCGGGCCCTGCCTGTCACCCTGGCTCCCTGAATGGCCGGGGCAGGACCTTTCTCACGATGGTTATCTCCAGCCAGGAGACCAAGGCTGGGCTCACCCGTGCCTTCTGTGCTCTGGGGAGCAGGGCAGGTGCTTCTCGCAATGGAGCGTCCATCTGACCCCAGGCACCTTCAGAGGAGGACAGAGAGGAGCGGGGTCAGGGCTGCTCGCTGCCTCTGTCTTCAACGGGACCAAGGAGCTAAAGCCACACGCCGCTGCTCTCTCCAGTGCGTCCCAGGTAGGTCCTTGCAGCACCTTCTCCAGACTTCTATGGGAGACAAGGCCGTGTCTGGTGGCTTCTAGTGTTTCTACACGTCCACACCCTCCTTCGCCCACCCCTCTCCCCGCCCGGAAGTCAGGCACCGCGTGTGATCCCCCGCTGCCCCATCTCCTCTGTGCTACCCCTCCGGCTCTGCCTTGCCAGGGAAGCCACCCGCCCACCCCTGACTCCAGGGCTGCACCATCCGCCTCCTTCCAGGGGGACTCACTGTCCTGGGCCCCGGTGACGGACATCAGTCATCCAAGCCAGCTAAGCATCAACCCCCTTCTCTAGCAGAACCCAGGTCTCCTTCCGGGGAATCTCCTCTCCCACTGGCCACCTCTCTGTGCGCAGCCGCGGCGGGACAGGAAACACGGTGCTGGCGTGTCCCTGGCACAGCCCCTCCCCTCCAGAGCTCTGGGGAAGCTCACAGAAGGGGCCTAGTTCTCACCAACCACACGGTAGGTGAGAGGCCCATCTCCATCCGCTTTGCTATCCCCCCCACCCCAGCTGGATGCAGGGGCAGGCAGGCCCCGCCTCCCCAGAGGAAGGAGCCCCGACTCCCGAGAGGAAGGAGGCCGGGTCCCTGAGTCAGCAGGAACGCCTTCACTGCGTTGCAAGAAAGCAACTACCACTAGGTCCAGCCATCGAGACTTGGGTGTTTACTTGACACATGAGCTAAAGCTGCCCTGAGAATCTAAGGTCAACAACGAAGACACCAAAAAGACCGCACGTGGAAGGGTGGCTGGTTCTAAAAGAGAGAACTAGTCCAACTTCATGTTCTGCTCTGCTCCGTCCGAATGTTCCACAGTGATCCGTCTTCCAGGCCTGCTGGGATCTGCATCCGGTCCCCCCGCCCCCAACCTGAAACCTCCCCCTGGTTTTATCTGAAGTTACAAACCCACGACTGCCCTGGAGTCCTGGCTCCTGCGGGGGGAAGGCACCTTCCGGCGGCCCCACCCTGACTCTCTCCTGGGCTGCAAGGGGCAGCCACTGGTGCTCCAATGGGCCTGGGAGGGTGGGAGAGCAGCCGGAAGTGTTGGGGGGACCTCCTTGGGGAGGAGACGGGGACAGAGACGGCCTCCGGGCAGCGACTGTTCGGGATCACCCAGCAGCACTGGTCGCTTTCTCCCACCGGGTTTCGTAATCTGAGCGACGCTCAGGCCCACTGCTCTTTGAACGTTCGCTGCACCTGAAGGGCTCACATTCACCCGCAAATTATGAAGCTGCTGCTACCCTTTGGCTGAGCAAAGGAGACCTGTTTGTCCAAGCATTCTTTTTTTTTTTTTTTTTAAATTTCTGCATATTGATTTTGCATCCCACAAGTTTACTGAACTTGTTCATCACTTCTAACAGTTTCTTGGGGGATGTTAGGGATTTCTATACATAGTATCACATCATCCACACAAAGTGACAGTTTTCTTCTTCGTTTACAATCTGGAGGCCTTTGTTTTCTTTGTCTTGCCTGATTGCTCTTCAGGTGGTTCTTCTAGAAACACTTACTGAGCACCTACTGTGTGCCAGGGGAGCGCAGGTGCCCTAGCCCCAAGGACGGCGAGGCACCGGTGTCCCTCTCTCAGGAGCCGCAGTCCGGCAGTCATGAAGGACACGGGGGAAGGCAGTTACAGCACAGGGAGCGTGAGTTTCATCAAAGTCCCACACAGGGTGGGAAAGGGCTGGGGAGGTGACTACAGCCGGCGGGTGGGACCCCAAAACCCACACGCAGAGCCAGTCCTCACCTCATGTTCAAGGTGCCCAGGCTGGCCACCCATCACCCCTCTGCCCCGCCCTGCATGGTGGATTCAATCAAACAGCGCAGACCCTCCTGTGACTCGACCACATCCTGGGCCAGGGTCTGTGGATGAGGCCTGGAGGCCAGTCCACAGGCAGCCACCTCAGGTTCCCAGGCCAGGGGCACTGCTAAGAATGGCCTCTCCACTTCCTGGGCTGCCCATAGGGCTGAGTCTGGCCAGACCCACTCATTTTTCCAAGCACCCAAAAGGGGTAAGCAATGCCTTCTTGCACAGGAGAGTGTCCTACACAAAGCGAAGCTTCTCAAACCGAGCGTTTACATCTCATCTGCCCTGCTGGGATACTTGCATGAAATTAACAATAATAAATTCCTAGGGAAGTGAAAAGACATACAAAATACCTACCTAAATTTTTTATGATTGGCCTCAGTAGACATAAAATTACTCTATCGAATTGCCATAAATTTTCTCAACACTCTTTGTTCTGCGCTTCCCTCGCTGCAAACAGTAACGAGTCATTTCTCCACCCTCAGAGTCGTGCGGCCCCAGATGTGGTGCCGGCCACGTCCGTCGTCCCCTCGAGCGTGTGTGGTCCTGCGGCTGCTCTCAGGGTCCGAAGAGCTGAGCGGTTGAGACAAGCATTTCCTACCTGGCCCTTTACAGAAAAGTGTTGCCTGCCCTGTCCTAAACTGTCGCAGGGGACACTGTCCGCCCTTCCCAGCACCTCTGGTCTCCGTGAAGCCATGGCTGCTGGCCTCCTTCTCTGTGAACAGTGAGAACATTACATCAATCAGGACAACAAGGGAGACCTGGGTGGCTCAGTCGGTGGCACTTCCGACTCTGGATTTCGGTTCAGGTCATGATCCCAGGTTCCTGGGATCAAACCCCGCGTTGGGTTCTCCCTGGGCTTAAGGTTCTCCCTCCCTCTCTCTCATGTGAGCTCTCTCTTTCTCCGTCTCTCCACACCTCCCCGCCACTCACACATGCTCTCTATCTAAAATTAAAAAAAAAAAAAAAAAAAATAGGGGTGCCTGGGTGGCTCAGTCAGTTAAGCGTCCGACTTCTGCTCAGGTCATGATCTCATGGTTCATGGGTTCGAGCCCCACATCGGGCTCTGGGCTGACAGCTCAGAGCCTGGAGCCTGCTTCAGATTCTGTGTCTTCCTCTCTCTCTGCCCCTCCCCCACTCATACTCGGTCTCTTTCTCTCTCAAAAATAAACATTAAGGGGCGCCTGGGTGGCGCAGTCGGTTGAGCGTCCGACTTCAGCCAGGTCACGATCTCGCGGTCCGTGAGTTCGAGCCCCGCGTCGGGCTCTGGGCTGATGGCTCAGAGCCTGGAGCCTGTTTCCGATTCTGTGTCTCCCTCTCTCTCTGCACCTCCCCCGTTCATGCTCTGTCTCTCTCTGTCCCAAAAATAAATAAACGTTGAAAAAAAAAAATTAAAAAAAAATAAATAAAAAAAATAAAAAAAATAAATAAAAAAATAATAAAAAAATAAACATTAAAAAATTGATATAAAAAATAATAAAACAATAATAATAACAGTGAGATCACAGGTACTGATTGCATCGGTCTCCTTGGGCTGCTGTAACTAAGTACCAAACACCGGGTACAGAAATTTCCTCTCTCCCAGTTCTGGAGGCCAGAAGTCTGCCACACTCCCTCCTCTAGGGGAGGATCCTTCCTGCTCCCCCAGCTTCCTGGGGCTCCCTGTGATCCTCAGCTTCTGGCCACCCCACTCCAAACCCTGCCTTGACTTCCCAAGGCCGTCTTCTCTGTGTGTCTCTCTTTCCTCTTCTGTCTCTTACAAGGGCACTGGATTTAGGACCTGTCTAGATCACTCAAGATGGTCTCACCTCAAGACCTTCAGCTTAATTACATCTGCAGTGACCCTTTTTCCAAATAAGGGCATATTCACAGGTTCCTGGGGTTACAACGTGGACATATATTTTGGGGGCCACTATCCAGCCCACTAACTACCCCAAGAGTTTGCTCTGTGCCAGCCGCTGTTCCCATGTTAATCTCAGCCTCACAGTACATTTATGAGGAAGAACTGTTGCTGTCTCCAAAGTTAACTAAGGAAAAATGAAGGTTGGTCAGCAGACATAGTGGGCAGATGTAATCCAACGCATTGCTGGCCCATATGGTACTTTCCTGCAAATTATTAAAAGGGACCCCCTCGAGACTTCCATCAAAAAAAAAAAAAAAAATCATTATCATATACCAATCTTTGTTAGACCAAGACATTGACTGCCACCTGCTGGAAAACTTGAGTAAAAAACACAAATCTGCACCGTCTGTGATGTGAGTGGTGACCCCTGGGAATGGGCGCCATCATGCAATGCACAACCTGCACAACTGTACACGGCAGCTCTGTGTTGATGATGAGGCCACATGAGCAACAGGAGCCGGGCCAATCAGAGAAGCAGGATCCAAGGGTCGAAGGGGACCTCTGGATAGACCGAACACGGTGCTGACATCAGCCTCTGGTATTTTAACCACTGGTGGAGAAGAGAGATGGGGAATGAAGCAAAGCACAAGCAAACACATCTTTTTCATAGACCCTGTGGTCTGAAAGGCTCCACTCTGGGAGAATGTGCAGCGTGCCTGCCCCTGCACACTGCTCTCTAGCTGTCCCCTAGAGCAGCGCCCACCTTCACGATGCATGCATGAACCCTGAGTCTCAGAAGAAAGAACAACAGAGTCACAAGGAAAACAGAAACTTTAAGGTGGTCTATCTGTCGACAAGCCCAGAAGGCAAACTGCCTGAAGGCAGGGGCCACGTCGACATTATACCCCTGTCGCCACTGTGTCACGAATAGAACTTCGGGCACCGTCTGTAGACGCCGACAAGCAGGGCACTGTCCCCAACCCCAGACCTCAGAGACCCGCGCTTTGAAGCACCTTCCTCACCATACTCTGTTCCTCTCCACTGGCCAGGCCTGGCCAAGACTGACGGTGCCAGGCTGGCACTGCGGCCCAGACCCACACGCCCCTTTGTCTCCATGTCTCTATTCGCTGCCCCCCATTCACCTTGACGGGGGGCTGACAGGATGCCCCGAGGACTTCTCCACTCTGCTGGACCACGGCTGGGCTCTGGTTCCAGGAGGGCAGCCTGGCCAGCAGGTCACTCCCACGGGGCAGCGCCATGTTGGTTTCAAGGGTTACGGTGACACCAGGCTGCTGGAATGGTGATGATGTGCTAATTTTGGAAAGCCTCACTCACGTCAGACACAAGACGAGTTCAGGGCTCTGAGCTCTCCAAGGGTCACGTACGACCCTTGAACCTGAGCCGAGTGTGCAGGTCTATGAATTGACTCTTACCCATCTGTGCTCCCACCACAGTGCTGCCTCTAGTCCACAGCACCCGGGGGGCAGCTGGGATGGTGGCAGGTGTCCTGTACCCTGGCCTGGAGGAGGGTCACACTAACTCCTCTGCAGGCTCCACGCCACATGTCAGGCAGTCCCTAAGGGCTGTCTACCCCCATCTCCTCCCGGGGCTTTTCAGACCGTTGGCCCGTAACACGTCGAGTTTTCCAATGTTCCCTTCCACCTCCAATCGATGTGGTGACACAGCACTCTTCTGGGTCAGCCTTGTGTTCTATTTTATTTATTTCCTGTTAAGCTAATGTTTTGGAGCACTCTTTGGTTTGCAGCAACATTGAGTAAAAAGTACAGAGTTCCCAAATACCTCCCCCCCCCCCACAACACACACGGCTTCCCCAATCAGCAACATCCCTTTAAAAAATTTTTAAGTCTTTCATGAATATTTTCTCATGAAGGAAAAGGAAAATCAACAGCAAGATACACTTCACAAATGGATGCAGAAAATCACGAGACCGGCTGAGCACTTACAATAATTCACACGCACACACATGCACGTGCACCACGGCTGGGGCACACAGATGCTATTTGTACAAACTTGTCAGGTTCTTGGAAATTCAGGATTTGTCAAGGTTCTCAGTCATCTGGGACTACCTAACGGACTGTTTCTGGGAAAAACTCAAGGAGACTGCTGCAAAACTTGAGATTGACACTTTCACAGAAGTGACAGTAAATACAGTGAGAATCTTTGGGAGCTGTACTTTTCTGGGTCAGTGTGAGCCCCGCAGGATGAGGGGCGGATCCTCTGCCCCCAGTGGGCCACTCAGCTCACCCCACGGCTGGGTGCAATCAACACTGAGCGATCCCATCCTAAGCATGCGGTAATGGGTGTAAGAAGACTGAGGACATGGGTAGAAGATACGCTGTTCTTTCTGTCTGCTATACAGTTAGTACGGTTACCATGGCCAGAAGCAAATTGCCATTCCAGTTTTTTTGCATCCTCCGGGTAAGGTGTGTATCTGGGGTCATCATCGACGAAGCACAATGACCCCCTTGTGAGGATCCCCGGAAGACACTGGTCCTGGACGGCATTATCGACGACAACAGTGTCATGAGTAAGGGCATAGCCAGCCTTCAGGAAATGGACCGGGGGACGGCAGAGGCAAGATAAGCTGTACTGTTTCGATACAAATCGGTTCCAAAGAGCCACGGTGTTATGAGTAACGGGTGGGAGACCTGGAATTTTCGAGGAATGGTGCCTTTGGCAATAAAGATTACCAGGAAGAGAGGGTGTGCGGAGGGAAGAAAGAAGCACCACGTGCACTGACTGGAGAAGAAATAAGCACGTATCTCTTTTCTACCCATTATTCTAAACCTTCATGGATAAATCCATACACCTCAGTGGGCCCATACATTTTACAACACATTTTTCAATCACACTGTTCACATGGACAGGAGCCACAGAAGAATATTTGCCTGGGATCCCACACAATCCAGGGGAGGCCCTGCTAGGCACCACAGTAAATACTGCGCGGATAAGGAAAAGAAATTAATGGGGTCTCTCATGCACTGTTGACTGGGATGCAAACTGGTACAGCCACTGTGGAAAACAGTGCAGGGGTTCCTCAAAAAACTAAAAATAGAATTACCACATGATCTCGTAATTCCACGACTGTGTATTTACCCAAAGAACACAAAAACTCTAATTCAAAGGGATACATACACCCTTCTGTTTACTGCAACATTATTTAAATAGCCAAAGGATGGAAGCAACCCAAGTGTCCACTCACTGATGAATGGACAAAGAAGATGTACACACACACACACACACACACACACACACACACACACACACTGGAATATTACTCAGCCACCAAAAAGAATGAAATCTTGCCATTTGCAGGGACATGGATGGAGTTTTTGAGTATAACGCTAAGTGAAATAAATCAGTTAGAGAAAGACAAACACCATACAATTTCACTCATGTGTAGAATTTAAGAAACAAATGAACAAAGGAAGAAAGAGAAAGAGACAAACCAGGAAACAGACTCTTAACTATAGAGAACAAACTGGTGATGCCAGAGGGGAGGCAGGTGGCTCGGGGGATGGGTGAAAGAGGGGATCGGGAGCAAGGAGCGACCGTCTGTATTGAGCACCAGGTGTTACATATATTGTACGCCCGAAACGAATATAACACTGTCTGTTAACTATACTGGAAAGAAAATTAAAAACTTAATACATTTTGTTAAAAAGAAATTACTTGCCTCAAACATGAGAGCCAGGAGAAGCCAAGAGTGTCCATCAGAAGGAAAAGGCAGAATGAGATAAAAGGAATGAGATTTTTTTAATAATAAAGGATTGACAGTATGCTTTGCATTTAAGAACAGTTATATTGTCCCTACGTCTTACATTTTGGATGGAAAAGAAGAAAATCAGCTCTGTTACTTGTCAGAAAATAAATACATTGAGATTTAGAAAGTATACACACGGCTGGGACATTTTCTTTGCTAATAGCATAGCACCAACCTAGCCAACATAACCAACAGAGACATTAATATAGGTTTAAACAAGTGTATCTCCTAGGCAGATACTTAAATTCCTTTAATTTTACATTAGGATATAAAATCACTCATTCTAATGGGTTAGTAAATGCACAGTCCTTCAGAAGCCCCATTGACAAAAACACAACACAGGCAGAGGGAAATATACTGTTATTTCTGCTCTGGCTGTATTTCCATTTCCTAATAACAATAATGAACTTGAAGCATTGTATTTGCATACAGATAGGCCTAGATTCCTGTTACGCGGCGGCTGTACAGTTTAAGCATGTCGCTGATGTGCACTTCCCAGCCTCAAAACACAATTTAATAACCACTTTATGGAGAGTCGGATCACAGCGATGTGTTTAAGCATTAGGGCTGTGGCTTTTCCAAAAATCGCTGGCAACAGGGCAAAGTTCTATGCACGTAAAAGTCGATCACAAAGTTCTGAGCTGTTACAGCACACTGACTGTGGTTGTTCTTCAAGCGTCTTCACGGCCCCATCCATGGCATACTGCCACCCATTCCATTTCCTTGACATGATTCATTCCTTCCTTTCCCCCCCACCTTGCTCACACGTGTACGAATGACTGCTGCAGCCGTGCACAGCACTGGGCACGGGTACAAACATGGCAATGCATAGACCCTAACTTCCAGCAGCCCAGAGTCTAATGCCACTGCCCATTTGAATCAAACGTTTGTGAACATGAGGTCAACAAGCAAACATCAACAAGCTGGGGCACGAGAGGGGGCATCTCCAATTGGTGTAAGAGTACACAGGTGCATTTAAGAAACAAAACAAATGCACAAATACACGACTTCTCCAGGAAATAAAGGCATGGTGGCAGGTGGTGTGGCTCAACTGTAAAACAGGGCAAGTAGCTGAAACGCGAAGGCCAGATGACGATGAACATTCTTTAATATGAAGCCGAGAGCTTTTGTATTGATGCTGTATTGGTTTCGTTGGTTGGTTGGTTGTTGCTATTGTTTTTGGGGGGTTTTTTTGCACAGGAACAAAGAAAAGAGGTAAAACAAAACAAAACAAAAAGAACAGAACAGAGGCAAGGAGATCAGCTAGCTAAAAGGCGATCACTGTACTTAGGTATAAACCCCAAGTTCTGAATGAAGTCACTGACAGAACCCAGTGGCTGGCTGTGAGTGACATTTGAGAAGAGGAGTCACCTGGGCGCCTGGGTGGCTCAGTCGGTTGAGCATCAACTTCGGCTCAGGTCACGATCTCGCATTCTGTGGGTTCGAGCCCCGCGTTGGGCTCTGTGCTGACGGCTCAGAGCCTGGAGCCTGCTTCAGATTCTATACTCACGCTCTCTCTCTCTCTCTCTCTCAAAAGTCAATAAACCTTTAAAAAATAATAAAAAAAGAAGAGGACTCACCAAGGTCTTGGTGCCCAAATGTGAGCAAAGAGAGAGACAAGTGTCCACAAGGTTTCTACCTTGAGCGCAGAGAAAAGGGAATCGCGCCATTTTTTAAAATCCAAGAATGTCAAAGGAAAAACAGAATTGGGGAGCAAGGGGGTCAGAATAATGCTTACTTTACACATAACTTTGAACATCCATTGGCGAGGTCCAAAGGTCAAACTGAGGCAAACCAGGCTGCGGGTGTGGGATGTGCACGGGTCCCAGGAGAGGGGTGGGGAGAACACCACACTGGAGTAGTGGTGTTGCCAGAGGAAGCCAACGCTGAGATTCCCAAAGAGGGAGACCATGTTAGAGACCTTAAGGAAATCCGGGAGGTAGAGCCGATGAAAGTCAAGTGTTACCGACGGAAGACTAAAGCCAGGAGAACACATCGGGGCCCCAGGCCTTCCCCAAAGGGGATACAAGCCATGTCACAAGTGAAGAGAGGAGGTGCCAGGGCCTAACTCAGGGGGAGGAAGGGTCTGAGGTTTGCTTTATTGAATAGGGTGTGAGTGGAAGGAGCTCGACTGACAATGGTCACCTAAAGGGCAAGTGGAAACCTGAGTCTGGAATTCCAGATCAAAGTCAGAGACACGGGGACGCCTTCAGCAACTGGCACAGTACCTGAGACAAGGCGTGCTGGACACAAGGAGGGATCACCGAGGGAAGGCCAGCTTGGCCACCAGGAAAGCCTTCAGGGAGCACCCACCTTGGAGAATTCTCCGTGGTCTGGCCTGATCCCTAGCTGGGCAGCCCAGAGGCTCGTCTGTACAGAGTATCAGAGGGTGCGGAGCTGAGAGGCTGACTCTTGCTAACGAGGCAACGATATGTGAACTAGACCCAGACTCACCAATTCACAACGTGAAATGCAAATGGTCAGCGTGGCCACTGCATCCTCTATGAGTAAAGGAGACCCTCGGGAGGAGGTTACTGCCTGGTGACAGGGAGGCAGCCCCCAGGAGCTACGTGGTCTCCTGGGATGGTGGGAACCCCCGGCCTCCAGGGCACCCCCATCCTGCCCTCCCACCTGGGGCCCAGTGAGCACCTGTCAAACATTTTCTTTCCCTGTTCCCCTCCCACCAAGGTCTCTTCTCTATCGAATCATGCTCCCTAAATCCTACCTGATCTCCCCAGCTTCACAAATCTTTAGTGCTCCCTGGGGCCAACAGAATGGAGCCCAGAGCTTTCATGAGGCTGCCTGCAATTGGCTACGTCCCATCCTTCCAGACTCCCGACCTCCCACACGGTCGCACACGTGATTCACTAGAGAGGGTACACGATGTGTCTTTGTCTCCCACCTGCTCCGTAGCCCTGGGTCCTCATTGCTGTGTGCCAGTGATGGAAGTTCACACCAGGTGAGCCCCTCCTCTGCTCAGGGCACTGAGCAAAGTCCTGAGTACCTATCTGTCCAGATGATCCACATCCAGTGTATGTAGCCAGTGTATGTAGCTCTAGGGAGTGGGTTCCATCATCAGATTCACTGACAGATGGGGAAACAGAGGCTTGAGGAATAAAGAAATTTGCCCAAGGCCAAATAGCTATCAAGCAACGGAGTTAAGCCTGTGAACCCAGCCCAGAGCTTGGAGTCTACACTCTCAAAACACCTACCTTCCCAAGGCACTTACATGGTCCACACTGTAAATGTTTGTTTAGTCCATACGTTTACATTTGTACTATGAAAAAATGTGGATTAGAATCATGAATGCAAGACCTTAAAAAGAAGTGTTTTATTATTTCAAAGACCAAATGCGTTTCTTTACTGTAAAATGAGATCTTCAAGACCGCTTCCCTAATTTTAAAACACTCACTTAATTTACTCCAGCCACCATCTCTCTGGAGAGGTAAGACTGCATTTCTTTTCAAACATTCTGTCTTTCAAGGCGCCCAGCTGGCTCAGTCAGTAGAGCATAGTACTCCTGATCTCAGGGTTGTAAGTTCGAGCCCCACGCTGGATACAGAGATCAAACATTGTGTCATTCAGACTGCTTCTCCTTCAAATCCTCAAATTAGTGTGAATTGATGAGGCTTTATTATAAAAAGCGATCTTCGGCAGAGATGCAGCTCCTACAGGTGTTAAGCACCTCTGTCCCAGGGTTTGTCTTCCTGAGTGCAGAAGGTGGCTCTATCACAAAATTGCTGGGTGATTTTAGGCAAGTCAATTAACCTCTCTGACCCACATTTCTACATCTATCAAACGGGGGCGATCTTCATAGCCCATCCACCCTCCAATGGTGAGGTACACAGACATCTGGGTAGAAGGTGGCACAGAATAAACTTTCAATAAATACCAGCCATTACGATTCGACACTACATCCTAAAGACACTATCAGAATATTGTATTCATAGGGACGTCTGGTCGCTCAATCGGCTAAGCGTCCGACTCTTGATTTCAGCTCAGGTCATGACTCAGCATTTATGAGTTCAAGCCCCACATCGGGCTTTGCACTCACAGTGCAGAGCCCCCTTGAGATTCTCTCTCTCCTTCTCTCTCTGCCCCTCTGCCGCTCGCAAGCGTGCATCCTTTCTCTCTTGAAATAAGTAAACTTTTTTTAAAAAGACACTATTTTATTTGTATTTAAAAATGAGACGTAAGCTGTCTTTGTTTCAATTCTATTTAAGAAATTTAAGGGGCACCCGGATGGCTCAGTAGGTTAAGCCTCTGAATCTTGGTCTCAGCTCAGGTCTTGACCTCGGGGTCATGAATTCAAGCCCTGTGTTGGGTTCTGTGCTGGGTTTGGAGCCTACTTTTAAAAAAATGTTTTTGGGGGGCGCCTGGGCGGCTCAGTCGGTTAAGTGTCCAACTTCGGCTCAGGTCACCATCTCGCGGTTCGTGAGCTGGAGCCCCGCGTCCGGCTCTGTGCTGACAGCTCGGAGCCTGGAGCCTGCTTCAGATTCTGTGTCTCCCTTTCTCTCTGTTCCTCCCCCACTCGCTGTCTCTCTGTCTCTGTCTCTCTCTCTCAAAAATAAACATTAAAAAAAATTTTTTTTAAAGAAATTCTTGGGGAAATTGATAAAAAGTCAAATCAATTATAAAGTAAGCCTCCGCTGCTCCCTGGGAAGGAGGGAGCCACAGCGCATCTGTGCCACAGCGGCACTGACTCATTGCTGAAAGAGAGGAGAGCTCAGGACTCTAAATTCCGAGTCGTTCGGACAGCCCCACCATTTTCCAAACATTGCGCCAACATCGTGAAATACTTTAAAATCAATAAAAATGGGCTTGGCAGCAGTAGGCAATTATTCATACGTTATCTGAAAACAATAAAGTAAAATATACCTTCCATTCAATTTTTAGGATTATACGTATTACAGGTGAGTGTTTATTTTTAGCTGCCTTTCCCCTTCTTTCTCTCTTTTTGCTCCAGTGGTTAGTTTTGGAGGGTCAGACAGAGTTCAGTTGTATAGAGAAAGTACTAACTGCTGAATGGGTCTGTCAGGCTCCTGTATTTAAGGAGACGGAATTGCATATTACAAGAAAATGATTGTTCAGCTACCTTTTCATTAACAATTTGTCTAAAAGGAGACAGACTTAACTGCTTCCATTGGAGTTGGGAAGCAACAAAGTGAATGTGCTCCAGAAGGATTATGTCATACTTCAAACATATGGTGAGCTACAAACACCAAGATAGCACACTCAGAAATGGTGGTGGGTTCACTGTTGTTTGGTGGCAGTTTAATTGAATAGCCATAAATAGTACCAAAAAAAAAAAAAAAAAAAAAAAAAGGAACTTGTCATTATCTGCACAATCTCAAGTGAAATACTGTAATGATTTTCTTTTATATATATTTTGGGTCCCTGGCACATCGAAGAATAATTTCTTCAGGGGGACCTATACCGAAGGTTATTAAGGAAACATCAGCTACTAAATGCATCCCAGGTTGCTTTCCTGTAATGGCTTGCCATGTTTGAGCACAGGGGGTACGTACAAAGGGCGGAGGGAAAACTTGAGAATGAGCCCAGGGCTAGTGCAAAAAGGAGGCTTCCCTGAGTGCACCCCCAGACCGAAGTCCTGGGGCCAACAGGTCAAGCAGGCTTGCTTCTATGTCTGTCCACAGACCAGAAAGTCTTGTCGCTCCCATTCTCACCCCCACAACGTTCTACCTTTTTAACTCACCACGTGATGACATTACTTCAGACGTTTCCAGAAAGCTCTGTGCTGGTGTTGCATTGCCATGACTTAGGTGGCCAACAAGTCCACAACAGGTAAGAGCCCCAGACCCCCAGTCATGTTTCAAGGGGCCCAGATTTACTCTGCTGTATCACCAAGAGCTGTGTCCACCAGGAAATCCACTCTTCCTCCGCCATGGAAATATTACTCCTTAACACTCATTGTATATAATGGTCACGTGCTCAATGCCCAAATAGCTGTTCTCTTCTCCTATTGAATAGAAAGCGATCACTAATTTCCACGAAGGGAAAAAAAATATATACTGAGAAACACAATGCCACGTGCAACAAAAGAAAATCGCGGAGGCTGTCCTGGCTCCAAGGGCCAGGTATGGGAGAAGCAGTGCATTGCTAGAGAGAAAGATGGGAGAGGTTGTTTTCTAACAAAATTTTAAAGATACTACGTTGACAAGGAAGAATACGGGTGAACAATGGACACATGAAAAGATGCTCCACACCATTAATCAACAGGGAAATGCAAATCAAAACCACAACGAGATGTCACCTCACCACAGTCAGAATAGCTGTGATCAAAAAGACAAGGAATAAAAAAGAGTGTCAGTGACGATGGGGAGAAAAAGGAACCTTGTGCACTGTCGGTGGGAATGTGACTTTGGGGCAGCCTCTGTGGAAAGCAGCATGGAGGTTCCTCAAAAACTTCAAAATAGAGATTCTATAGGATCCAGTAACTCCACTACTGGATATTTACCCAAAGAAAATGAAAACACTAATTCAAAAAGACTTATGTATCCCTATGTTTACTGCAACATTATTTACAAGAGCCAAAGATATGAAAGCAACCCACACGTCCATCGATAGACGAACGGACAAAGAAGATGTGGTCCATATACACCGTGGACTATTCGTCGGCCGTAAGAGAGTGAGATCTTGCCATTTGCAACAACGTGGATGGACCTAGAGGGTATTACGCTAAGTGAAATAAGTCAGTCGGAGAAACACAGAGAACATATGATTTCACGTGCATGTGGAACCTAAAAAACAAAACAAACAAACAAAAAAGCAGAAACAGACCTATAAATGCAGAGAACAGACTGCCGGTTGCCAGAGGGGAGGAGAGTCAGGGACGGGCAAAATGGGTGAAGGGGAATGAGAGATACAGGTTTCCAGTTATGGAAGGAATAAGTCAGGCACAGCGTAGGGTATATAGTCAACAGTACTGTAATAGTGTTATATGGTGACAGAGGACAGCCACCCTTTGAACACAGCATGACGTGCACACTTGTCAAATCACTATGTTGTACGCTCAACACTAATGCGACGGTGTGTGTATTAAAATAAAATGTAAGAAAAAGATAGCAGGTGGACAGGACTGTTGTGAAGTGATGAAGAAAGACACTAGAGGTATTGTTGTCAACCCGTTAGGGTAACAGATGTTTTATGTCTACCCCTTAACTATCTGGAGATAGAATTCATGCAAAACATAACCTAAAACAACACTCACTAAGATAACTACTATCAAAAAAAAATTTTTTTTAAAACAGAAAATAACAGACGTTGGCGAGGATGCGGACAAATTGGAACCCTCGTGCACTGTTGGTGAGAGTGTGCAATCACACAGCCACTGAGGAAAACAGTATGGAGGTTCCTTAAAAAATTAACTGTAGAGCTACCACATGACCCAGAAGTCTTCCTTCTGGGAACATAGGCAAAGAAACTGAAAGCAGGGTCTCTGAGATATTTGTATACCCGTGTTCATAGCAGCATCATTCAAAATAGCCAAGAGGTGAAGCAACCCAAATGTCCACTGATGGATGAATGGACAAGCAGCACGTGGCCTATACATACAACGGAGTATTATCCCACCTGAAAAAGGAAGGAAATCCTGTCCCACGCTACAACACGGATGACCCTTGAGGACATTACACTAAGTGAAATAAGCCACTCACAAAACGACAAATTCTATATGATTCCAATTATATGCGGTATCCAAAGTAGTCAATTTGTAGAGACAGAGAGTAGAACAGTGGTTGTCAAGGGCTGGGGGAAGGGAAGAATGGGGCGATGTGGTTAACCGGGTATAATTTCAGATTTGCAAGATGGAAAACTTCCGGAGATCTATTTCTCAACAATATGAATATATTTAGTACACATAACTGTACACTCTAAAATGATTAAGATGGTTGAGATGTGTGTGTGTGTGTGTGTGTGTGTGTGTAACCTAACACAAACAATTTTTAAAATAATCAACACCATGTCCCAATGGTAATAAAATGGAGAAAATAAATTTGTGATCAATGTATACATATCTCAACACAGAAATGCTCAGAGAACATAAGGGGATGTAATTCAGGAGTCAGTGCTTGCCGCTATCCTTAGAACCCTCAGAAGACACAGGGGCGCCTGGGTGGCTCAGTCGTTTAAGCATCTGATTCTTGATTTAGGCTCAGGTCATCATATCACGGTTTGTGAGTTCGAGCCCCACGTTGGGCTTTGTGCTGACAGTGCAGAGCCTGCTTGGGATTCTCTCTCTCTCTCTCTCTCTCTCTCTCTCTCTCTGCCCCTCCCCCACTTATGCACATGCACTCTCTCTCTCTCAAAATAAAATAAACTGTAAAAAAAAAAATCCTCAAGGACACAAAAGCCACAGGGGCAGGTGACAGAGGTGGTAACTCCCAGTGAAGTTCCAAGCAAAATGATGGACACGGTGGCTGCCTTCCTGGCAGGAAGCTTGCGGAAAGCTGCAGCCCTTCGATGGGCAGTACCGCCCCAGCCACTGCGGGATGCTAAGTGCTCCTAGACGGCAGTCACTCAACACTAGTAGGGCCGTCCCCCTACCCCCATTACTGTGTCCCCTCCAATTTTCACAATGTGACACCCCCAGGGTAAACCACCCCAGAGAAGCAGTGAGAGCTGCCAACCAAACCATGAGACTCACAGAGAAAATAAAGGGTAGGGCCTCATATGTGGGGTTCTGTCCTCTGCCAATCACACAGCTCAGGCCCCATCCCCAGACCCTGGCCCCCAAGAGATTTTCAGATGTCTCAGAATGCACGCAAAGGCTCCTCTCGGCAACGCTATCTCGCGACAGAATTTAGATTTTGTGTTTTAATTTCTCTGGCACTCAGTTTATGCCCTCCCCCACACATGTGCCCATCACAGCATTTTATTTACTTAGGACTCTTGAAAATAAAAGGCTTCAGCCTCAAAGGAATGAAGCACTAATGGTGAAAATGAATGTGCCATTAAACCAGTGGGGGAACCGTTTTTGGTCTTCCTGGCAATCCCCAAATAATCCGGTGCCTGAAGCCACCCACTCCGCCAGCAACTGGCCCTGCTCCTGGATTGGACGCTCACGTCCCTGCATTTTCACTCTGTGATTGGCCTCTCTCTTCCTGCTTGGCTGAATCGTGCAGCCGCCTGAAGGCTGAACAGAACTGCCACAGCTACGGGGCACAGCCTCTCCGGGCTCCGCCGGCCACAGCCTCTACTGGGGGTTTTGAGGAAAAAGAGGCAAAGGGCCTTCTGAGCAATTACATCGAGGAGAAAATAGGGCTTGAGCGGCACTTACACACTTGTTAACATCTCAGCCACACGCCCTACATGTCATAAGAGGGGCAATGGACTCCCCTCCCGGGTTAAGGCCACATAAGGATCTTTAGAGGTTTTCATGCTGGACAGTTCCCCCTCCACGCAAGTGCTGAACAACCCGTGTGCCAGCACCCGAGCTCACCACGACTGCAGAGAGGAGACCCCCGTCCCTCTGCCCAAGAAGTTCCAGCTGAGGATGCAGACAGCAGCAACGGGGAACTACCCACAGCACCGTCGAGAATCTGGGGGTGGCACCGACCTAGGATCGACAGGAGGCGGTGGGAACTTCCTCCGGACTAAAACGCCCGAGTCCGGAAATGACTGGGGCCAACGGGTTTCATACGCCTGAATGACCAAGAACGTGAAAAACTGTAAGCAAGTTTTGTGTCTAGACAGAGCCCAGTCTAGGAACCGCCAGTTGATATGCAATTTTCTACTTAGCGGAGCAGGTACACAGAATTCAATTTGGGGGAGGGGAGGGGTGATCTGTATTCTATTCGGTTTCCACAATAGCATTCAAATGTAGGCAGGGACAGAAGAATTTATCTTCCTGCAAATTTGCTCCCTAGGGGTCCGCTGGCTCGCAGTGGGTTCGGCGCTAGCTAGATGGGCGGCAGAACAGACAACAGCAAGAAATTACAGCCGCAAATTGCCCTGTGGGAGCCGCGGTGCCAGACCCGCCGGCTGACGCCGGATCCTGTAATTGCAGACCCAAACCCGCTGCCGGAAAAGGGATAACTAACCTGCAAGACGAAAATGCCTCCACAGCTGCCCAGGGAGCGGGTCTTGCTCTAGTCCAGAGCCGGAAATCTTTTCTACCACATTTCCTTGAGCTGAAGCATTTTGCCATTTCATCACATTTTATCACTTCTAAAATTTGGAATGTGTCTTGCAGTCAAATTGTACATCTTCAAGGGTATTTCGTTCTCCAGACACGCATGCACAAATACTGTTATGGAACTGATCGTGTGTTTTGCCATCAGTGAAATCTTAAAACCTAGGGAATTCGGTCACTGTCATGATTTGAAGACGTATTCTACAGAGCGATTAGAAACAGAAAGCTAAGAGGAGAGGCTGAGCCTTGCTTCCCACTCACATCTGTGTCACAAGGTCTTTTGTTCACAGCTCGGCCACCCAGCAGCTCAGCTTTTGGAATCCCCAGGGAGGCTAAGACCTGCAGGCCTCCCCGGGAGACCCTCATGCCCGAGGCCCTGCAAGAGAGACCCTCATGCCCGAGGCCCTGCAAGAGAGAGCTCCTGGCCAAGCTCTCCCCAGGCGAGAGTGGCCAGGCTCTCGGTGGCCTCAGCATATACCTGTAGACCCAGCCGAGTCAGAACGGTGGAGTCAAACCCCTGAGCCCAGCCCTCATCCGATCTTTGCTTTTCCAAAAGGTGAGGCCCTGGCCACACGGATGGGGCTGGGAAGCTGGGGGCATAAGCTAGATGCGCAAGGGGCCAGTGTCCGTCCCGGGGTCCCTCCAGTGCCGCAGCAAGCCCGGCGGCAGCCCTCTTGTCCCGCAGCCAAGCTACGTGAGCGTCCAGGGACAATGGCATATTTCTTAGAAGCAAGTGACTGCCATGCTGGTCTTGGAGAGGAGGTCCTGGAGGAGTGTGACGATGACCTGGTCCTGCGATGGAGCCAATCGGCAGGCAGTCACTCACTTCGCGGCGGGGCTATGCCTCTACCTTGCACCCTCTCTAGCTCGCCCTTCATGGCTGTCGAACTCGGGCCCCTCACCTTGGGCCCCAAAGTGGCTTACCAAGAACGAACCAAAAACGACAAAACGGTACACGTTTCTTTTCACTGCCTCGAGCCCAGAACTAGTTAGAATTTTCTTTTTTCCTAACCATGCCAGCATTTTCCCGAGAAGCAGCTAAATGTGGAACCAGGTTCTGAGAGCTTTAGGAAGTGCTATGAGCATTGCCAGCTGTGGCCGACAAACTTGAAAAGGCCAGTGCTGACTTGAGAGCGGAGTCTCGGTGCCCCATTTAAGGAACTGTTAATAGCCTGAGCAGTAACACAGGGGAGTCAAGAAATCTCCACGCTCCACAAGAGCCCGTGTGAGCCAGGCATCTGTCAAAACACCCACAGAAGCCAGCTCTCAAGGTGGGAAATCAGAAGGGGAGCAACGCAAAACACCAGACATCGTCCGGAAACGCAGTTTTACGGGAAAAAAGCTAAAGGAAAACATAAGGCTAATATCTGAGAGCCTGAAAAATGCATTGCTTCTCTGCTATTTTTTCTTTGAAGTAAAACATTAAGAGACAAAAACCTACATTAAGTTTTACGAGCCTTGTTTTTAAAATGCAATTAATGGCACAGTGTATCGAGGCAATATAAAAATATAAAAATCATGGGGCGCCTGGGTGGCTCAGTCGGTTAGGCGTCCCACTTCGGCTCAAGTCATGATCTCGCAGTTCATGAGTTCGAGTCCCACGTCGGGCTCTGTGCTGACAGCTCAGAACCTAGAGCCTGCTTCGGATTCTGTGTGTGTGTGTGTCTCTCTCTCTCTCTCTCTCTCTCTGGCCAGCACTCTCGCACTCTGTCTCCCTCTCTCTCTCTCTCAAAAATGAATAAACAGGGGCGCCTGGGTGGCGCAGTCGGTTAAGCGTCCGACTTCAGCCAGGTCACGATCTCGCGGTCCGTGAGTTCGAGCCCCGCGTCGGGCTCTGGGCTGATGGCTCAGAGCCTGGAGCCTGTTTCCGATTCTGTGTCTCCCTCTCTCTCTGCCCCTCCCCCGTTCATGCTCTGTCTCTCTCTGTCCCAAAAAAATAAATAAACGTTGAAAAAAAATGAATAAACATTAAAAAATAAAATAAAATAAGCAAATATTTAAAAAATATTTAAAAAATACACGTATATACAACTCAGCACTTGCAAGCACATCTACAGTGCACTATATTCCTAGGAAGAGGCGGGATCCTGGAATAATGAAAAGGCATTCATTTGGGTAGAAGCCAACTGGAAGTTGAGTGATCTAAGGTCCTAGGGAAGAACAGAAGCACAAGAAAGTACTTGAGGACAAAAGCCACCCAACTAGGAGCCCCTAACTGGGTCGTCACTTGAGTAAGACACGAATGTCTACACGTTAAGCCCTGAAATTTAGAGGTTTACTTGTTCAGCAACTAGCGTGGCCCCAGTGAACCAGTTCTATCCCTACTGGTACATGATTTTAACAACGCTTCCTAAGTTCTCTGAGCCTCAGTGTCCACATCTGTAAGATGAAACTAATAATGCTCCTTTCCAGGTATGTGGTGGTAATTAAATTGAGCAGGGAATCGGGATGTGAACCTGGAACATTGTAAGTCTTCAATAAAGGTTTGTTGGCTTCACTTGGTTTTTTCCAAGGAATAGAGACTAAGAATGGCCAGCGGCCGCAAGGAGGTAAATAAAACTTAGAAGAGTATCACTAAGCATAGGAAAAAGTTGCCTGGAAACAGATATAGGGGGAAATAAAAAATTGTAAATACGATTTTCTCCCATGTAACAGGAGGTATGTGTTTCCATCTGGAAGTTCTTTCCCCTTGCGCAGTTCTTAGTGTTGGGACAACTTGGAACTGAAACTGGACGTGAGGCAGGAAAACAACTGCTTAAGACCTGTTCCTCCTCTGCCTTTGGTTCACGTGTTGTTCTTCCCCATTAAACTGAGTGCATCCTGGGAGGGCAGACAGGAACTTTCTAGAAGAGAGGCATGTAAGCAGAAGTGACGCACGTCACTTCTAGGCCTGGTTCCGGAAACCTTGCACGTGTCCCACCCCCCCCCAACATTCTTTCCCCTTCCTGCTCGCAGAAGTGCCAAGGATTAGGATGACTCTGAAAGCCACGCATTGAGACCTGCAGAGCCACTGTCAGCCAGCGTCCCTGAGTGACCACACAGAGCGGAGCCACCCACCAGCCTGAACTGTCACAAACCACTGATGTAATTAAAATTCTGGAACGCGAGGTCTCTTTGTTACAGCAGCTAGTGTCAGCTTAACCAACCCAGACTTGCACATCTTAGTATCCCCAGTGCCTCCAACGGAGCACAGCTCTGTTATCGACTCAATGATCAAAATGCAACACGTGTACCTGGGAAGCAGAGCTCCCCAGAATGGCTCCCAGTTCTAGGAAAAACAAAATAAAATCTTACTCCTTAATATGAGGGGAAAAGGTCAGAAAGAAATGGAAACACTGGAGTCAGCAAGTATCTGGCCAAGCCATCTGGAGGATACATACAATCCAGACAATATCAGCATATGAGGTCGTCATCTGCTATTTCTTCCACCAGCATTATCTCCCTTCATTTAAGGTAAAAAAAATTCCAAACGTCTTTACAAACCTCCCCTCCACCACTCGGCTCTGTAGTTGACAGAGGCGGACTCCACCCTCCCCACCCCACCCCCAGCCAGGTTAGTGCCTGACCGGCCTAAGTCAAATTGATTCTTCCATCCCCCTAGCCGTGGAGATTGATCTGGGCATGGTTTGGGGAACTAGGCCAGACCACAACGTCTGGCCAGGGTATTAAGATTGACTAGAATTGAAAGCATGAATTCAGTCCACTTCGGTGTACCCGCTGAGACAGCAGACAGTGCAGAAGGGATTCCTGAGATACAGTCACACGTATGAGAACAAAACACCCCATGGCTTTCCTTTTTGCTCAAAGAAGCAGCTCCAAAATGGAATGGTGGGTGCCGGCTTTGTGGAGTGAGCGATCCAGCAGGTCAGGGAAGCTTGGAGCTTTATACCATGCAGTCTGGGGGCCACAGCAGCAGACAGGCTCTAAGCACTGCCGTGAAGAGACTACGATACAGTTAGTCACATGCTCCATGGCCCGTGTCCTACGAGTCACTAAGCCTGCAGTAGGACCGGCCGTGGCCCACCACAGTCCACCCCTTTGTGAAGATACAGATGGACCAATCTCGTGCCCCACCACCTCCCAGTGCTCCCAATGACATGAACAAGTGTTACTAGGACATAGCAGGGCACTGCAAAAAAACAGTAATAATAAAAACCCAAAACTAAATTAGCATGTGCTATTCGTTACAGCATAAACCCCAGCTTTGAATTGGTAAATTACACGAATCCACTGTGAGTATTTGCACTCCTGGGTCTGCTGGAGTACGCGAACTTCACTTCCAAAGAGGTGGCAGTTATGTGGCCTCGCCTGCAAGACTCCACTCTGAGTGTTCCCACTCAGATTTATCTCAGTGGAACTGACTTTCAGAAGTGTGTTCTTGAGACCCTCAGTCCCGCAGAAGCTGCAACACTTCTGCAATAGTGATGCTGTACGATCTGCAATACATACCAGGAGTGGGGGGGGGGGGGCGGGGGGCGGGGGCAGCTCACGTCCAGTATGGCTAGGCCCACCCCTCCCCACAACATCATGCATCTCCTGAGGACACAGCTGGTGGAAATCACTAGCTATGCCCCTGGCCATAAGTCCACCTCGAAAACTCTGCTTCACGGTCCTTGCCCCCTCCTTGCCATCCAGCACGTGGTAGGTTAAATAGTGAAAAATTTCATGTCTACCCCAAAACTCAGAATGTGACCTCATCTGGAAAAAAAAAAAAAAGTGTCTTTGTAGAAGTAATGAGTTAAGGATCTCAAGACAGAATCATCCTGGAGGGGCGCCTGGGTGGCTCGGTTGGTTGAGCATCCAACTCTTGGTTTCAGGTCAGGTCACCATCTCACCGTTTGTTAGATCGAGCCCTGAGTTGGGCTCTGCAATGACAGAGCAGGATTCTCTCTCTCCCCCTCTCTCTCTGCCCCTCTCCCATGCATGCATGCATGTGCAAACACTCTCTCTCAAAATAAATAAATAAACATTAAAAAAAAAGAATCATCCTGGATTTGGGGCAACCCCTAAATCCAACGCCTGGGGTCCTCATAAGAAGAGGAGAGGACACAAAGACACGTGGGGAGAAGACCAAGCGATGACAGAGGTAAAGATCAGGGTAATGCAGCCACGAGCCCAGGAACCTGGGGCCACCAGATGCCGGGAGACACGAGGACCCTCCCCGAGAGCCTTCTGCAGAAGTGCGTCCCTGTTTCAGACACCTTGATTTCAGATTTCCAGCCCCCAGAACTCTGAGAGAATAAGTTTCTGTTGATTTAAGCCTCCCAGTTTGTGGAGCGTTGGTATGGCAACACCAGGAAACTCATACCCAGTCCGTGGTCCCAGAGGACCTTCCCAAACCGCGGCGGCTGCCCAGCCGGTGCTGCCTCGGCTGGTCTGGTACAGTTCCCCAAACCCCGCTTCGCCAGGCCAGGCCTCTGGGCCTCCTTCCTCTTTGCCTTCCCCCCACCAAAAGCATCAGGAACAACCAGGTGACCTTGTCCCATACGGCTCAAGAGCACGGCCCACGTTCTGCAACCACACCACTTCCTCCCGATGTCCGACTCGACCCCAGACCGTCAAGCACGCCAGGCAACTGGACAGTGCGTGCTGAGCCACCCGAGGGAAGATGAATGCCATGAAGTCTGCCCAGGGCACACTCTTCTCGCGGATCTGGCCGGCGAGATCCCTCCGGAAACTGCACAGTGACGGCAGTCCCCCAACACCAAGAAGTGGTATGCAGTCCACACGTGACTCTCGTCCACCTCTTCAGCCTGGAGGATGCCGGGGCCCACGCTCCCTGCCGGTGGCTCAACACACTTGCCTTTTCTCTGCCCAACTGGCCATAAGCAGGTTTACGCCAATCGTCGCGAAGCCGGGGCTCTTGGATCCTGGCTCCTGGCAATTCAGGCAGGAAATTCCCCCGGGGGAGAGCTAGGGTAGGGCTTTGGCCATCTACCTCCCGAGGCAGCCTCGTGAGCGGTCCTCGTCATGCTGGGCGACGAGGGCCACCCACGCTCCTGCCACATCTGTCTGCTCGACTCTCAGGTCAAGCCCTGAGATCTGCCGCCATCCAGGGAGGAACGTGGCCACCGCCCACTGTCTCCTGGGTTAACGCTCATGCGCCTGCAGCAGATGGGTCTGGAGGCTCCATCCGGCCCCTCAGGACACCTGTTCTGGAGCCTGTGTGAATCGGGACTGGGCAGGCCCAGCACCCGTGTCTTCACACGCAGCAAGTGAGAACAGGCTTGAGGACGTCATGCTGTGAGCAGAGCCGACGCCACCACCGCCCCCCCATCTCACAGCCCCGTGGTTTTGTGCAGGGCCCTGGCGCAAGGTGCCGGCTCCCGCCACGTCTAGGCGCCTGTCCAGCACTCCCTCCAGGGGGTGCTCAGGCAGCGGCCACGGGTCCAGCCCCATCTCGAACAGCCCCAGCTATAATCCTAGTCCGGGGCTGAGCCTGTCCACCCCCACAGTGCTTTTACCTCACCCTATTCCAACCCGGCTTAGACTTCTCCTGCTTTCCAGACCTGCCACCCCGCGGAAGACCCTTCCCGATCCTGTCTGTGACCGCTTGTGACTAGCCGGATGGACGAGTGGACCGTGAGTGGCACCCAGGGACAACAGCAACAAACACAGCAGAGGGAAGGGACAGACACCTGTAAGTTTGGTCACCACCACGGCGGCCTCGAAGCAGTGGGATTCCTCTAGTCTTCCCCAGTCAGCGGCAGCTGATGACAGCTGAGCAGGAACTGTGTGTGGAAAAGTACCTCCTGGCCAGGCCTAGGAGAAGGGCCACCCCACTCCTGAGACGCACCTGCCACACTCTCAGGGTGGCTGGGATGCCCCTGCCCGCTGGCACCTGGAGCGTGCCCGGCCCCGGGTCCCAAGTACCGTGCCTCAGTGCCCACCAAGCTGGTGGTCAAGGGTCCCCCAGGTCTCCCTCTGGAACCTCTTCGAGGTCAACCTCACCTACCTGCCGTGATGGCTGGAGGGCGGCAGCCTGGACGACCAGGTGGCTGGCTCCCCAACCTCGGCAGACCACCCACCACCACAGGCCCTAATTTAACCTCAACAGAGGATCCTCACGGGGACCCCCAGCTCAGAGCCACCGAATGCCCTGGGCTCCCAATAAGCAGGGTTCTTGCCTTTATTTCCCTCCTTCCCATTTCCCAATTAAACGAGACATCATCCTTTTCAATCTTGTTAACTACGCCAAAGCTCGTTCCGGCCACACCATCTATCCTGGGTTCGAACTCCGCAAGAATAAGGACAGCGTCTTACTCAAGATTGCTTTCATCTTGGTTTATCACGAAACCAGCCATTGGGCAGCACCAAGGGCATGCGTGAGATAAAGACACAAAGGGAGTCAAGAGGCCCCTCTTGGCCTCCCAGTTTCTCACGAAGGCACCTAAATGCCCACATCTCCCGCACAGAGGGGGCCTCCTCCAGGCCACAGGAGGAGGTCACAGGTCATGATCTCACAGATGGAGGGTTTGAGCCCCGCGTGGGCTCTGTGCTAATGACTCAGAGCCTAGAGCCTGCTTCTGATCCCGTCTCCCTCTCTCTCTGCCCCTCCCCCTGCTTGCAGTCTGCCTCTCTCTCTCTCTCAAAAATAAATAAACATTAAAAAAAAAAAGAATAGCTTATGTTTGGTAGATGCCAGCGCACATGTGTGCTAATGGATGTAATCACCTCAACAATCATCTTCCGCTACTTTTCCATATGTGGGAACTGAGGCACAGGGTGGCTGAGTAGCCTGCCTATCCCAGCTCTCCTTAGACATGGAAGATGGAGGCGTGTGGGTCCCCCAGCCTCGTCCCTGTTGGTCTGGGGCACCCACAGGTGTCCCGTCTTCAGAAATGTCCTGGTTCGAGGATAGTGTTCCATCCTAATTTTCCAGAAGTGTCCTTAAACTTCAGAAGGTCAGGGGCGCCTGGGTGGCTCAGTCGGTTAAGCGTCCGACTTCGGCTCAGGTCGTGATCTCGCGGTCCATGAGTCTGAGCCCGGCGTTGGGCTCTGTGCTGACCGCTCGGAGCCTGGAGCCTGTTTCGGATACTGTGTCTCCCTCTCTCTCTGCCCCTCCCCCATTCATGCTCTGTCTCTCTCTGTCTCAAAAATAAATAAACGTTGGGGCGCCTGGGTGGCGCAGTCGGTTAAGCGTCCGACTTCAGCCAGGTCACGATCTCGCGGTCCGTGAGTTCGAGCCCCGCGTCGGGCTCTGGGCTGATGGCTCAGAGCCTGGAGCCTGTTTCCGATTCTGTGTCTCCCTCTCTCTCTGCCCCTCCCCCGTTCATGCTCTGTCTCTCTCTGTCCCAAAAATAAATAAACGTTGAAAAAAAAATTTTTTTTTTAAATAAATAAATAAACGTTAAAAAAAAAAAACTTCAGAAGGTCAAATCCAACACTCTCTCCCTCTTGGGAGTACAAATGGGGGTGCTTAATGCCACAAACTGCTCTCTCCCAAAAAAGAAGACAAATCTTGCTTCTGCCCAGATGGCTCTGATGTCCCTCCCCAGAGGAATGCCCGAGAGGGGGTCAATTTGGTCCTCTGGTCTCCTCCAGCATTGTCACCTTCCCTGGAAAGGTATCTACCGAATCCCCGTCAGAGACGGGCAGAGGGTGGCCGCGAGGCCCAGCAAGCCGTCTGAACTCCCAAATGACCACACGAGGGAAACGCTGCACGGGGCTCCGAGGGGGTGAGGCCTTCTCCGTGCTGCCGCTCACACAGGGTCGTTGCAACCAGGGTGCGCTGTCTGGCCGCGCCCTGGGCTACCCAGGCAGTGAGGCCATGTCTGCGGTGAGGGGGAAGGGGGCGGAAGAGAGGCGGGCATGCATGCCCTTGTTGAGACACATCCCTGGTGATTCTGGCAGCAACCCCCTCCTCAGTGAGCTCCGAGGATGAAAAGTGAAATCTCACCTCCTAATCCGTGCTTCATGTTTTTGTTTCCTTCTGATGATAGGAAACCATGCATGCTCGTTATGAATTTTTTTTTTAAGTTTATTTACTTTGAGAGCGACAGAGACAGCATCAGCGAGAGAGGGGCAGAGAGAGGGGAGAGAGAGAGAGTCCCAAGCAGGCCCCACACTGCCAGCACGGAGCCCGACATGGAGCTCAAACCCACAAACCGCGAGATCGTGACCTGAGCCGAAACCAAGAGTCGGACCCTTAACCGGCTGAGCCACGCGGGCGCCCCTCGTTATGAATTTTTTTTTTTTTTTTTTTTTTAATTTTTTTTTCAATGTTTATTTATTTTTGGGACAGAGAGAGACAGAGCATGAACGGGGGAGGGGCAGAGAGAGAGGGAGACACAGAATCGGAAACAGGCTCCAGGCTCTGAGCCATCAGCCCAGAGCCCGACGCGGGGCTCGAACTCACAGACCGCGAGATCGTGACCTGGCTGAAGTCGGACGCTTAACCGACTGCGCCACCCAGGCGCCCCTATGAATTTTTAAAAAGTGAGCAGAGTAGGAACGGAAAGTGTCCAAAATCTGCCCCTCCCCCCTCCAAATCCTCAAAGTGATAGGTGGATGTATACTGCACAGAGCTTTCTAGACCCATATAAATACAAAGGTGTGTGCATTAAATTCTTTTTGCATTAATCATCAGATTAGATGATTTCCAACCAACCACTCGGCCAAGTCATCACGGTGTCTTAATGTCCAGCAGTAGTCTGGGCTTTTAACATACTGAAAATGCAAATTCCAGCAGTAATCTGGGCTTTTAACATACTGAAAATGCAAATTAATCATTTACTATACATTTAAGGGTGGGTCAGTTTTTCATAATAATTTTCTGGCTTCTGATATTTTCCCTGTAATTTGTTCTCTTTCCTACCCACCTCCGTGTAGAGCAGAAGCCTCCCCGTTCCCTCATCCCTGTGCGTAAGCGCAGTATGTTTAGGTGAGTTGGTCAGATGACACAGATTGAGCTGCCCCCCCTTGCTCCCTGAAGGACAGGAGTGTCTTCTGAATGCTGGGACGTCACTCGCCTGGATGCTTGCCTTAACAAGATGACAGCCACAGGACCTTCTGGTTGATGACAGCTGATGGCGCTCCTGGTTCCAGAGAACAGATCTGGCTGTCTAGAGGTGACAGAAAGCCCTAAAATCCCCAAGTTTCAAGAAGTCCCTCCTTCCCCTATTAAAAGGTCCACGGTGACGTGGGAGCATGCACTGGGACGCCCAAGGGCCCAGCCTGGCGTTGAGAATCAAGAGCCCGCAGCGGATACTGAGAATCTGATCAGTGTGGGGACACCTCCGTGCCGCACGGGCATTCAAGATGCCCACCCCGTAAGCCTCACACTCTCCCCTTTGCTGAAATAACTACCATTTCCAGTCAGGTGGCCAATTCTAGTCACCATTGACTGACCCCGTGAATATAAGCTCTTTTCTAGAAAATACACTCTAGGGGCACCTGGGTGGCTCAGTCAGTTAAAGTGTCTGACTTTGTCTCAGTTCATGATCTCACAGTTCGTGAGTTCGAGCCCCGCGTCGGGCTCTGTGTTGACAGCTAGGAGCCTGGAGACTGCTTTGGATTCTGTGTCTCCCTCTCTCTCTGCCCCTCCCCGGTCTGCATCTCTCTCTCAAAAATAAGTAAACATTAAAAAAAATTAGAAAATACACTCTGCACATTTTTCTTTTAAAATTTCATGGCACAATTCGCTGGCAGCATGGAGCCTGCTTGGGATTCTTTCCCTCCCTCTCTCTCTGCCTCTCCCCTGCTCGCTCGCTCTCTCCCTCTCTCCCTCTTTCTCAAAATAAAATAAATAAACTTTCAAATTTCATGCCACACTTAACTGAGCCTCGAGCCCGGTCTGTGCTGGACAGGTGAGAATACGGAGTGTCTGGATTCCAGCACCAATTCGATCACTTATGAGGTATAACTTTAGTCAAGTTGCTAACATCTGAGCTTTCCTCGCCGAAAAAGTGGGAATATAAATACTTCTCCCAGAGAGTTCGTATCAGAATAAAAGGAAGAGGAGTAATTAAAAGAAAAAAAAAAAAAAACAGGGAGGAAAAAAATACAATAAAACCGTGTGTTAAGCTGAAGAGGCACTCTATAAAATGCAGCGCCAACCAGAATAAAAGCACGTCTGCGGAAGGCAGACACAGCACTCAGGAGCAGGAGTGCAGAGCACGGACCAAAGATTCTCCAAAAGAGAGCCACGCAAGAAGGGAGATGCCCGGTGGCATGCCTGGGGAGGCCTCCGGAGCTGGCCAGCCCCAGGTTCAAATCCTAGCTCCCCGCTCGACCACTCATGAGCTGTACAGCAGTCAGCAAGTGGCTGAGCCCCCGAAGCCTCAGCAACCTCATCTGCAACAGTACTGACAGCACCACCTCTCAGGGTAGTTATGACAAGCACATCAGGCCGTGCATTTCAAGGGCTAAAAACAATTAGCCAAATGTTGACGACTGTTGAAGCCGGATGTGTTACCGTTCCCCCTACTTTGGGCACATCCGAAATCATCCCTAATAATCTGCAGCCAAGTTCTTAAAACGGTCCTCACATATTAAGTGTTTACTACACATCAGCCCTTACGTTACAGTCGAAGAGAAGTTGTTGCACGTTCTTGGCGCCTGAAAGATCACGGACTCCTTTGAGAATGTGAGGAAAGATGTAGACGCACTTCCCGTAAGTATACCATAACCTTTGCCCCACCTTGTACACAAAGTCTGCCTGGGGAACCCCTGAGGGCTCCACGGATCCCAGATTAAGAAACCCTGCCCTTCAACTATGGGGAAAAGGTAGAGTCATGGTCATTCTCTGCCATCCTACTCATAGTTTCCTAACTTCCCTTAGGTTAAAGCATGCTGTGGAAAATCACTGAAGGAAGAGGGGCTGAAATGATGGGCCAGCCCTCGCTAAGAAAACACCCAACCCAACACGCACACAACGAGCAAGACGCATCTCATCTCTATGATTCGTATTTGTTTTTCTGTCTCAGGTCATTTATCTGAACACGGAGACCTTTTCGTTTCCAGCCAGAGTATGAAAGAAGGTTTGGCTTCATAATCTTAAGAGCTTGAAATTTTGGCACACCTGTATTAGCTACCATATTCTCGGGTTGAATCTTCTCCACAGCAATAAATCTCAGAAAAAAAATAAAAGTAAGATGATGCAGTATATCATTTCTGACTCCAAGAGTATTCTTGGTTTAACATATGACTTTTATGTCTTTGTTAACATTTTTTATCTAGCTTTGTGCAAATAGATGGAAAAATATGTAACGTGGCACAAAATATAACTGTGATATAAAAGCTCTGGGTGAAGCCGTAAGCGGGAATAATCAGCTACAAATATACCTCTCAAGTTGAGTAAAATAGTTAAAGTTTTAGCTGAACTATCAATTTGGAATACAATTATAGCCCGGCAGTTAGCAGATCACTCAGAAATGGGTATTTTAGTGTTCTACTTTTCAAATTACAATGTAGAACTTTCTGCGATAAAGGGCAGTTTGAAGAAGTGAAAAGTCACAAAATGGGAAATGTAGCATATCTAGCATGAACAAGCGGAAAGGGAAGTGTGTGGAGCATGAAATGGGACTGGTATCGTTGTAAAATTTTAGAACAGCAACGCCTCTGCTCTGAAAATCCCAAGAAAGTGTACAACAAGGGAAGGCCGGATGAGTTACGTTTACAAAAAATAGAGTAAGTACTCTGAAATAAATGTGTGGGAGAAAAGTACAAATGATGTCAGCTAAAATCAAGCTCGGGGCTGTCAATGGGAATTAAGCACTAGCAGATAATTGTTGCCGTGGCAACAATTGAGCGTCCAGGATTATACATATTACCGTGGAAGGGTGTTTCCACACTAGAGGAGCTCATAAAAAGACGATCTGCTTGAATTTGGTCAACTCCGCGTCTAAATGGTACTTTCTCTGTTCTAAGCCAAAAAGAAGGCTAGGCTCCAAACACCTCCCACCACAAACTAGGAAAAGCAATCTCAGTGCTCTGAGGACACAGGGCTGAAAACCCCGAGGGAGGCACATCTCTCACTCCCAAGGCACTGAGCGAAGCCACCACTTGCTCCGGGAGGAAACAGCAGCTCCATCTTCCAAGGCTGTTTGCTCTAAAATCATCCATAGAAAGGACAGCCCAGGGGCACCTGGGTGACTCAGTCGGTTAAGTGTCCAACTCTTGATTTTGGCCGAGGTCATGATCTTGTGGTTCATGAGTTCAAGCCCTGTGTGAGGCTCTGCACTGCCAGTGCAGAGACTTTCTGCTTGGGATTTTCTCTCTCCCTCTCTCTCTACCCCTCCCTCACTCTCTGTCTTTCTCTAAAAAAATAAATAAATGAATAAATAAACAAACAAACATGAAGGGAGAACAAAAAGGGGCAGTCCAGAACAAAGGCTGTCAGTGTCTCCTTTGCAAGACATTCAGAAGCGCAAATGATCATGACAGTGACATAGACTTCTCTTTGACAACATTGGATGTAGGGAGACAATGGAATAATATCATCGAAATGATTTTTAAAAAAACAGCCAAGAATTTTATCCCCTCAAAAGTGAAGGCAAAAGAAAGATATGCTCAGATAAATGTAACCTTTATGATGAACCACCCAAAATCTGGAATATAATCATAAAGCAGCTGAAACTTAGTAACATCCATTTTCATCTCATTTTCGCTTTAAAACTGCTGGTGCCCAAGTTCCTCTTCTACTCCTGGGAAAAAACACTGCCCCATACGTGTCCTGGTGACTATTAGAGTATAAAAATCTAAAAAGGCCTAAATCACAAAAGATCAATTCCATATTTTAAATATCTGCTCCCCGGTAAGTGTCGAAATTCAAACCACTGCTCCAAGCTGTGGTTTCCCCACTTGCCCAGGTCAGACTGTACTCTGAGGTCAGGACAGGAGCTGCCACGGCCTGTGCTGTCTTCCCTGGCTTCCCCGGCTTCGGCTTCTATCCCTGCTTGCTAAACAGCTTCTGACCCCGGCGGGCCATAGCGGGAAGGAAAAAGCGAGGAGGGCAGGAAAGCTCTTACTGACTGGCAGGGGAGGTGAGCTGGCACAGCGCTCCTGGGGTTCGGCAAACGTGCACATCTGACTCTTTATCTCGTGGTGTATTAGGAGCTGACTGTGTCGCCCCAACGTTCACACGTTGACTCCTAACCCCCAATGTGATGCTATTAGTTGGTGGGGCCTTTGGGAGGTGATTTGGTCGTAAGGGTGGAGCCCTCAGGAATGGGATTAGTGCCTGTATAAGAAGAGACACAAGCTTTCCCTCTCTCTACCCCATCCCCAGCTCTCTCTCTCTCTCTCCCCCCCCCCACCCCATGTGAGGATTCAATATGACACCCATCATAATCCGGAAGTAAGGTTCACAAACTCCAGGAAGAGGATAAATGCATCCCAGGCCGAAGGCGGGAGGCACTTGGTGAGATGGCTGTGCCCCCGCACACCCCCACGGAGTCGAGCCCCATCAACACACACAGAGTCCTGGGGTTCCAGCCTTAAAGATGAACCACCAGCCGGGGGTCTCTAGACATATGAGAAAAGCCTCTACCTTATTCAGCTGCCGTTCTGTTTGCAGATGATATGACCTTCTGCATAAGTAATCCTAAACACCCCCCCGAAAACTGTTAGAATCGATAAACAAATTCGGTAAAGACGCAGGATACAAGACCAACATACAGAAATCGGGTGCACTTCTATACACTAACAACAAAATATTTGAAAAAGAATAAAACAGTCCCATTTATGAGAGCATCAAAAACAACACCTAGGGATACACTCTTCCAAGGAGGTAAAGATCTGTACAGTGAAAACTAAAAGACTTTGATGAAAGAAACTGGAGAAGATACAGATACACGGAAGATGTGTTCATGGATTGGAAGAATTAATTTTTATTTATTTTTTTTAATGTTTATTTAGATTGAAGAGAGAGACAGAGCATGAGCGGGGAAGGGGCAGAGAGAGACAGAGACAGAATCTGAAGCAGGCTCCAGGCTCTGAGCTGTGAGCTGTCAGCACAGAGCCCAATGCAGGGCTCAAACTGACGAGCTGTGACATCATGACCTGAGCCGAAGTCGGACGCTTAACTGACTGAGCCACCCAGGCGCCCCTGGAGGAATGAATATCATCAAAATAGCCATCCTACCCAAAGTGAATCACAGATTCAATGCAATCTCCATCAAAATTCCAATGGCATTGTTCAAATAAATAGAAAAAAAAAATCCTAAAATTCACATGGAACCGTAAAAAGACCCTGAACAGTCAAAGCAATCTTGAGAAAGAGGAACAAAGCCAGAGACATAACACCTCCTGATTTCCAACTTTATTATAAAGCTACAGCAATCCAAACAGTATGGTAAAAGATGTATTTTCGTACTGGCATAAAAATATACACATAGACCAATGGAACAGAATGAAGGGCCCAGAAATAAACCCACAGGTACATAGTCAACTAATATTTGACAAGGAAGTCAAGAATATTCAATGGGGAAAGGATAATCTCTTCAATAAACGGTGGTGAGAAAACCGGATAATCCTACCTTACATCACTATCTCATGTGACTCACAAAAAATTAACTCGAAATGGATCCAAGATTTAAACACAAGAACTGAAACTGTAAAATTCCTAGAAGAAAGTAAGAGAAAAAGCTCCTTGACCTCGGTCTTGGCAATGATTTTTTGATATGACACTAAAAGCACAAGCTCCAAAAGCAACAATAAATAACTGGGACTAACATTTGAGAGGTGTGACCTTGTGGAAAGCTGGAATAAAAGTCGGAAGAAGAAGCTGGTTGAGAGTGTAGAAAGGTAATATCAGAGAGATGAAGAAGGATGGAAAAGGGAGAAGAAGAATTGCAATTCCCAATAGAAAGGAACCAAATATGGAGAGAAAATATAATCATTAAAATATAACTTGGCTCATCAGTAAGACTGAATAGCGAACATAATGAAAACACTGGATGTATAACCTCTCCATCCCTGAAGGTGGGGAAGGGAACTACATATAAAGTTTAATTGAGTTTTCTTAACATAAATTCAACAGTAATAAAAGTGTAATCTGAAACTAAATGTCAAGAAATAGCAGTATAAGCATTATCTTTAGAATTATGGAGGTAAATACATAAGGAAACAGCAAAAAGAATAGAAAAGTGTCTGCTGGTGGGGGTGGGGAAGGATATAGCTCTTTTTCACTGCAGATTGTGATGGTTAACTTTATGTGTCAACTTGACTGGGCTGAGAGATACCCCGATTATTAGAAAAACGTTATTTCTGGGTGTCTGTGAGGGTGTCTCCAGAAGAGATGAGCATTTGAATCAGTAGGCTGAGTAAAGAAGACGGTCCTCACCATGGTGGGGGGGGGGGGCCATCTGCCAAGAGCCTGAATGGAACAAAAAGGCAGAGGAAGCGTGAATTCGCTCGCTGTGAGCTAAAACATCTTATCCTGCCCCTGGACAATGACACTCTTGATTCCTGGGCTTTTGGACGTAGATTGGGACTGACACCAGCACACCCCCTCGGACTGTGATGTAATTAGACCACCCGCTTTCTGATTCTCCAACTTGCTGATGGCAGACTGTGGGACTTCTCAGCCTCTGTAACCATGTGAGTCAATCCCTATAATAACTTTCCTCTTATAACTCTCTATATATCCTAGGGGTTCCATTTCTCTGGAGAACCCTGACCAATACAGCAAGCAAAACACTTTCAAGCTTCTGCTCACCTCCCGTTTTCTACAGCCCCTTGGTCAAAACAAGTCAATGGCCAAGCCCAACTTCAGAGTGGGAGGGGGCTAAAAGCTACGGGGGCAAGGCCATTCAGGGGGCCATTCATGGGATCAGCCTACCCCACTGCCCCGCTCCACAGGGTTGTTGCAAGAAGAGAATGAAGCTACCATAACAAAACTGAAAGGCTGATACTCAAGAACAGAGGAACCCAGGATGGGTATCTAGGCTGAACTATCCAAGGGACACAGCCAGCCGGCTCTGGCCTCTTCTCTCAATTTTCTTTGAGCTACAATGCTTCAAATTGAAGTAGGCTTAGATTTTGACAAACACCAGGAGGACCATACATGGATCTAAGCCACAAATTTTCAAACTTTGCACTATATGATCCTAGAAGTTGGAGGGAAGGTGGGTGGGAGGGAAGGGGGAGGCAAGGAGTACAGGTTTGTTTTCTGTTTTATCTCCTGGACCTCTGCCAATGATTTCATATGAACCAAGTTCAAACCCCAGCCACTTAAGTACTATGTTCAGTGCCAGGCTGTCGGGAGAAACAGGATCCACCTGTAGACTCTCCCAATGTCCACAGTGCCATGTATTACCAGAGACTAGGAGTCCCCAGGAGACAGAGTCGCAGAATCTCAGAGGATAAACAGCTACAAATTTGGAGCAAAGGCCCTAGCTACGTGCTGAGTTCTCCCATTTCTCTCAGTAACAGCGCTGCTGTTTTAATTATGGCTCGTGGAGGATGCTGGCAAGGAAGAGAGCGGAAAGGTCAGAGAGGTGCTGTAGAAAGACGGAGGGTGGCAACCCACGTGAAACCTCATCCAAATTTGCCCCTCGCACCCGGGGTTCCAATATTTCCTCACCGACGATTCAGACGCAGGCAGGTAACTGGAGGTCAATACAGTGTTCTGTCCCAAGTTTGTGTTAAGTGTCGCCTGCCACATTATTTCGGGCAGGAACAGCTACGTAGTTTGTGGGGCTCGGTGCAAAATGAAAATGCAGCTTCCCTTCCTCAAAAACTATGAAGAGTTTTAAGACCACGCGGGAGAGCAGAGCATGCAACCAAGCACAGAGCCCTTCCAAGCATGGGACCGCATGTGACCGCCCAGGTCTTGAGCCCACGTGGCCAGTCCTGACTTCCAGACCCCGGGAAGACTGCTCCTGGTGCAGGGTGCTTGCTGAAAAGGAACTCACAGCCTGTTAGCTCCCTCCCTCTCAAGTAAACACGGCCAATCCTACAACCTGGGTTTCCTTATCAAATAATTGCACAAAAACAAGTGATGGGAAGGATAAACATGTTTAAAAGAAGCCATCTTTTCTCCTCCTGTATTTCTAGAAAAAAACAATCAAGTATCTGCTGTGTGTGCCCTGCAGAGAACCTGAAGGACAAAGAGGAACAAACAGTAGCCCCAGCCTTTAGTTTTAAACCTTATCTCTGATGAAAGCCTTGGTCTCCCTTAAAGGAATCTTGGGCTTCTGCGAGAAGCCGGGAGAAGCATTTTGGGAGACAGGGAGCGTTTTCCCCCAAAGAAGCTCTTAAAATCTTTCCGTGTAGGCAGTGACCTGCTTAGACTAGAAAGTACGTCAACACTTGAGAATCCCTTTTTTGCAGATCCCAACGCCTAGGTCCATTTTTAACTATAAGTGGACAATTTCTACCTGCACATACATCTTTAACCTTGGCTCATAACCACCCGTCGAGGGAAACGTTTGTTGAGCCTGAGTCACACAGGTGTAGCGTGGGCATGATTACGAGCTCCAGTTCCGGAGACAGACACGCTTCACTAGCCCGACTCTACTGTTTGCAATCCCTGTGACCTTGAGTAAGCTGGCTCGTTTCTATAAGCCTCAGTCTCCCAATCTCTGCCATGGGGGTGACAGCAGGTGAGGATCAAATGAGACGGTACGTGTAAAACCCATCTGCAGCCTGGCACGTCATCAACTCAACAAATGTTAAGTCTCATCGTGGAGCCGTGGGTCCCACAAGCACACTGGGTCTGATGTGAAGCCCAGGTAGAACACCGGATCCCCAGGCCTCCTGGGGATGTTCCGGGACTCCGTTCTGAGTCTGGGGATGCTACTGGGAGTCCTGGTTTGACACCTGCCCCTGTTCTGGCAGGCAGCCCCTCTGCTTCAGACAGCCACGTACCCAGTCCTGATGGAGGAGCTGGGCTCAGCCTGCGGCTGTGACAGTGGCCTCCACGCAAGTCCCCTACTCTGTCACCTGCCTTCCCCAATCCACGACCAGGCCAAACCTCCCAAAACACTCTGAGACACACCAAGTTCTCTGCTCAAAGCCCTATTCCTTCCAACCACCTTGGCCTGATACTGGGCTCCCACCACCTTGGCCTGATATTGGGTTCCCACCACCTTGGCCTGATATTGGGCTCCCACCACCTTGGCCTGATATCGAGGGGCTTCCCTATGACTCCCTCCTGAACTGTTCTTGTTTCCCACTCTACTCCACAGCATCAACCTCTCCTTAGCAGTTCCTTACTCCCTGCTGTGACTATGCCAAGTTCACGCCTCCAGCATTGCCCCGATCTGGAAAGTCTTTCCTGGTCCTCTGCCTGCCCGACCTGACCTGGGGCCGCCCGGACCTACAGGTGGGATGTCTGGAATTTGTAACTTGGGAAAGCATTGGAAAGAACACCATTTAACCTAGAAGCCTCTGCTCCCCTTTAAGTTGCATACCTACCACGCTCATCGTACCAAAATAAATTACAAATGGGTCAAAGATTTAAATTTTTAAAAATCCATAAATACTGTTGGAGAAAACATGGGCCAATTCCCTTATGTTCTCAAAGTAGGGAAGATCTTTATATGCACGACACAGAGTTCAAAAGTTATAAATAAAAGATTTTTAAAATCTGAGTAAACAACTTTCAAATTTTCTGCATGGCAAAAGAAAAATACCAGTTCCAGTATTGTTTGCAGCACCGTGACAAAGGGCTCCTATAAATCAAAAGGTAAGAGTGCAACAACATAATATAAAAATGGGCAAAGGACGTGAATGGACACGTCACAGGGAAAAAACGGCTTTCAAACGTATGAATCTTATCATTTAAAAATACAAACTGGGGCGGGGGGGGGGGGCGCCTGGGTGGCTCAGTCGGTTAAGTGTCCGACTTCGGCTCAGGTCATGATCTCACGGTCTGTGGGCTCGAGTCCCGCATCGAGCTCTGTGCTGACAGCTCAGATCCTGGAGCCTGCTTCGGATTCTGTGTCTCCCTCTCTCTCTGCCCCTCCCCTGCTCATGCTCTGTCTCTCGCTCTCTCAAACATAAATAAACATTAAAAATTATTTAAAAAATAAAAACACAAACTGGAAACTACAGTAGAATCTCAGTTTCCATGACCAGTTTAGCAAAGATACAATTTTTCTTTCGTCCATTGCACTGGCACTGTGTTCTTACAAATACCGTCGTCTACACTCTCGGCTGGAGATGTAAATTGATACCAACCTCTCTGCGCAGCAATTAGGCTGCAGCAATTAAGATTTAAAGCTCACGTGCCTACCGACCCAGCCCTTCTCGACACACTGATGGCTCGCCCTGGATTGTCTGTTGTCAACTCTGACGCCACCACCCACTTTGGCATCACAGGAGGAAAGGAGGGGGCTACGTCCCCAGCGCCCCTTCCCAGGGCGGTTCTGAGTTTGAACTCCGGCGAGCAGCCCTTGCAGACGAGAGACCACTGGAAGGTGGGAGACTGCTGCTCGTGGTGAGCTCCTGAGGACCACCCGTGGCGCTGCAGGCCGAGATCCTTGGTGAGGGCTTCAGAGAGTTCTGGGAACCACAGCAAGTTCATTAAGCTTGGAAGGACCACCCACGCAGGTGCTCCCTGCTGAGTCCCAGATTGCGGTTTGTATCCTCCCTGACCTTCACCGCCCCACATGTGCTAAGGATGTGTACGTCCTCACCACCTTGAAAACCTTTAACAGCGCATGATGAAGGCTGGCTTCTGTTTTCCTGACCGACCCCCGTCACACGTTCGCCTTTGGGGAGTTTATCCTAGGGGTAGACTCACACACATGTGAAACCATGTATATACCACAAAATTCAATTGTTTCTAACAGCAAAAGAATGTAAACGACCAAAAAGTATATCAGTGGTGGATGATTTAAAACATCATGATACAGGGGGCACCTGGGTGGCTCAGTTGGGGAAGCAGCCAACTCTTGGTTTCCACTCAGGGCATGATCTCACAGTTCGCGGGTTCGAGCCCTGCATCTGGCTCTGCACTGCTGGTGTGGAGCCTGCTTGGGATTCTCTCTCTCTCTCTGTCTCTCTCTCTCTCTCTCTTTCTCTGCCCCTCCCCTACTAACATCCTCTCTCAAGAATATTTCTTTAAAAAATCATGATACAGCCGAATGATAGAGTGCCATTTCAGACCAAAAAGCACAATGCCTCATGTATTCATACAAACTGATCTTCAAAATGAAAAAAAAATAGCGTATATTGTGTCCTCCCACTTGTATAATTTTAAAAAAAAATACGAAGAATATTGCCAGGCATATACGGAAGAAACCAGTGACCGTGGGTGCCTCTGAGGAAAAGTTAGGGAATCAGGACTGGAAGACAAAGCTACCTCACTCCATCTCCCCTTTCTACTCCTGGATGATTATCACGTGCATATATTTCAGACATGAAACTACTAATTTGCAGTTATTGAAATTACATAATCATTATGAAACAGCAGCAAGGCACCCACAGGACTCCATGCTTTGCTCCCTTTCCCTCTCTTTCTGTTTTTTATTTCTTCCTGAATTGTAAAACGCATTGGAGACAGGGAACTTTCCTCCTGGTTAGGGTGCTTTGCAATCATGTCTCTTTGGCTTTTTGGAGATTCATGTCCTACAAACATGTGTAGTGTCTAGCACTTTCTCCTCCAACCCCAAAGATGAGGCAGAAGCTGGGTTGAGATTTATGTGCTCCCTCATCTATTCTAACACAGGATTACTCAAATTGCAAATCCATACGCTTGATCTTACTGAGCTGAAGTGCCGACTCTCTTTTGGTTGACACGTTCTAGGGATTGATTTGACTGCTCCATATCTTCTAATTAAAAAAGAATAAACACAAAGGGGGCACCCTATTGACCCGGGAAGAGAATCCACATTCTTTCAGTTTCAGCCCTTGCATAGAAATAGCGAGTCCAAATGGATGCCCTCCATTGAATGCTGACTGTCCGAACTCCAGTAACACTATTGAAACCGGAGTTCGACATCATGAGCCCGAAAAATCCCAGCTTCAAGTCACTATTCACACCCCAGACCTGTGATAAAGATCTCACGCGCTTCATCAGACATGGCTGATATTTTAACTTTTCCATGAAACCTTTTCTATTCCAGCAAAAAGTCCTTTCTTCCTTCTTTAGACCTCTGTAATATCACCTAAGTTTAAAAACTGGCCATTCACCAATGCATTCAAGTATATTTGGGTGCCTGATATTATTAATTTCTAGACAGTTATAATAATGAGAGATTTCCTGGCTCTTTCTGATATTTCCCCGTAACGACCAATGGTTGTTTGATTCTGCTTTACATGTAATATGTCCGGTCTTCCCAGTCTTACGTGTGTCTGTAACCCCATCTCTCTTTTTTCACTTAGGCAGTTTTGAGCTGGGTCTCTCTCTTCCAAAGGCAAGAATCCCAAGAGCTGTCATCCCGTCTTCCCTCTGCTGTAGTGTCAACGGTTCATGCAGCCACGCACGCCTCTTCTCGGAGCCACTCTGCTAACTCAGCTCCTAATCAAACAGTCCTCCCAACACTGATAAGTCCTCCTACATCCCACCTTCAGTGCTCCTTCCCTCACACCCACTCTGCTTCAGGCCCTCAAGTTCTGCCTCAGGGGACTTCCCTGCTCATCCAAGTGACATTGCAAGAGACCCAAGTCCCTTCCAAGAAGCTTAAGGGAAAAGACATATTACAAGGTGTTGTGGGTTGACTTATGTCCCCTCAAAGGATATGTCCTAACCACAACCCCTGTAAATGAGACCTTATTTGGAAACAGGATCTTTGCAGATATGACAAGTTAAGACGATGTCATTAGGGTGGGTCCTAATACAGTATGACTCCCCCACCACACACACACACACACACACACACACACACACACACACACCCTTGAGATTCTCTGCTTTCAAAATATTGTTTGGAGAACAAGCATCCAACCACTCAACAGACAACAATGCATTCTATCCTACAGAATGTTTTAAGCCAGTCTTAACTCCCTATTATAACAACATACCAGACTACATTCATAGAGTTTTATCAATGAGTTGTTAGAATTATATGGGGTTAAATTCCTGTAAATTCTCATTATTCAAAAAGGTACACAGCGTATGCCTTGGATCATCATACCCTGATTTTACAAACGTTAGTAATTCGTGAGTTGCCATTCCTTGTTCCCAGCTCGTGGTTCGCGTTAAGGCTAAATGCGATCTGAAGGTTCCTTGATGACTCCGCCTCCTTGCTGTCGAGTGTTCATCGGCCCAATTGCTGCAGCTCGAAGTAAATGGGACTGACGTGTGGGCTGGAGGCCCAGGCTTGCTCTGATCAGTGATTACATGGAACCCTTGCCTAACTAGAGGCAGCCGAGTGGAGGAGAGTGCCTGGTTTGGGGAGAATCCAGGACCACTACTGACGAATTAACGTAAAGCACGTTCTTCCGACCCTGATTCAAGAGCATCGCCTTCGACTACAAAAGACAGCTCCGTGACTAATGACTATCCTCTGAGGTCGGCTCTACTGTTTACCGAATGAAGGGCAAACTCTAATACACTGATCATATTAACACAAATTCCATGAAAATTCTGGACATTTCCCTTCTCTTGTTGTTGACTAAATCAGCTGAGATCGAGCAGGCTATGCCACCATAATGAACAGTCCCCAAATCTCAACAGCTGTAAACATCATTTCTCACCCATGCTCATGACAACTGTAGACTGGCTGGGACTCTGCTCTATGTCATTTGCATTCAGGCACACAGGTTGACAGACACTCTACCATCTGGAACGTCACAGATGCTGTGGCAGAGGGAAGGGGGGGGGGCGATGGCAAACTGCGCATTCCCTCTTATGGGAGTCTGCCTAGACAAAACACCTGTCGCTTCTGGTCACATTTCATTGGCCAAGTGAGCCACATGACCGAGCCTATCTTCCAGAGGTTGTGGAAGCACAATCCTAACAGCCGAAGAGTCCTCATGATAACTGCAGTTCACCTCTCTGGTCGCTAAATAGTCAGCTCTGTTTTCTTCCCTTTAAACAAAATCTACTTATTTCCTACCCAAGAGAGACAACTCAGAAGCCCCACGCCCCGGATCAAGTATCTCTGGGTGACGCAGGGCAGTCTCTTCCTCCTGAGTTGGGTTAGTCTGCTCAAGCTGGCATCATAAAATAGCACAGAAGCGGGGCTTAAACAACAAAAGTTTATTTTGCACAGTTCTCGAGACTAGCAGTCCAAGGTCAAGGCGTAGCAGGATTGATTTTTTCCTGAGGTCTATCCCACTGGATTGGGGCCTCACCTTTATGACCTCACTTATTCTTAATCACCTCTTTAAAGGTCCTACCTCCAAGTATAGGCTCATGGGGGGATTAAGTCTTCAACATTCGACCGTGGGGGATACAATTGAGTTCATAACAGGAAGTGAGACACGGTAACTAAACTGTGCTTAGATGTGCCTCTTCTTGTTCTGGAGACCTATGAAATAAAAAGAGTTACCTATCCCTCACATACCCAATTTACAAAGATGAAACAGGGAACAAACAATTCCAACAAACGTTCTTGTTTGGAAAGAGAAAATAGGAGAGACACAGGGACACTGGTCTCTAGCAATTCTGGAACCCCTGGACAAATACCTTAAGGTCAACCCTGGGCCTGGGGAATATTAGACCCTAAATATGCTCTCCGCGAGAAGCCTCGTTATCCATGATCCTCCATGGACCCTGATTTCCTTTTATGTTCTGCTATTCTGCTCTCTGATACTTCCAAAGCAGGCAGGCATTAGGGAACAGGCTGAGCTTGAGGGTGAGCTTACTAAGCCCACCTCCTGCCCTAAATATCTGGGGCCCAAGGATCGTTTTAAGAGGTTAGTAGTTACAGTCTCCTATAGCTCAACCTATAGCGATTCTTTTGGAAGTGTATCTTCTGCAGTCACATTAGCCCCTGACCTACTTGATTCTAGAAAACTTCATCCGCCAGCAGGCACACCCATAGTTACCTTCAAAATATATCTTACTTGGATCTTTACTCTAGTAAAGACGTTTTAATAACGCAGAGGTTTTAATAATGTAGTGACAGCCAAGGAAACAGAATCAGTTGAATGGTTTTTAATAGTGGGCAAAAGAGGTCACGCCCTTTGCTGCAAGACTCAGCTTTAACATTTTTTCTATTAGCAAAGGCCCTCTCAAGTTTATCTTCTGCTGTTTGGAATCCAATGTCAGTCAGCCTTTCCAACATTGCAAAGCCTCAAATTTCCCATTAACCCCTGATTAAAATCCAGCTAATTCTTTTCTGACCCTGTCTCTTAAAATGCAGCCAACAGAAAGCAACATGCGTTGCTAATATTCTGTTTTCCTGCCCCCTTCTCTACAGCTACCAATTCACTAGGCGCATCATCTGCCTTCCAAGTTAGCTGGGCAATGGTTTAACCAAAATGTTCTGCACTGCATAACATGGATTGTTGTCTTTCCAGACTTTATAACCGTTTCTTCACTGCCTATCGCTTGTGGTTCGAGCCAGTGACAAATTATAATTTTCTGGCTAGGTTAGCACCCCACTCCTGGTAGCAATTTCTGTAGCAGTCAGAATAAGCTAAATTATGCCACAGTAAGAAACAACCCCACAGTTTCCACGGTTAGAAGAAAGTGTTATTTCTCTCTCATGTTATATATCCCTTACGCATCAGCTGGTGGGGCTCTGCTCCTTATCATCATCACTAAGGGATCCAGCCTGACAAAAACTCCACCATCTCGAACTCCTACGACAGGAAGAAGTCAAGGGAACAACCGGTATACTAGCTCTTAACGATGTGTGCCCACATTCTATTAACCAAGTCAAGTCACATGGCCAAGCCTAACAAGGGTTGGGTGAGCTCAATCCTATCATATGCCTGGAAAGCAGGGCACCTAAAATAATAGTAAAATGTCCTCATGATTATCACATTCATTTTTTTTAGATTGAGATGTGTAAGAATAAGTTCCGATAAACTTTACAAAAATACACCCAAAAGAAGACACCAATATTCACCTGTGTTTCTACGTGCATGAGAATACCTTAGGGCGTTTCCCAGACTGATCTGCAAATTACAATTTAAGAGATGCTATGTGAGAAAAAGAATTGTGTATTCTAATAAATCTGTAAACAGGTGGATAAAGACTTTAAAAGGTTTCTTCACTACAGAACTTCTCAGGAACATCTCATCGAACTAATGTGTACCTGGACGTATACCTTGAGGGGAATGGCTTTTGCTTCTAAAAATACAATTCAGTTAGTGACCTTACTTTGTGTTTGGTCTAAGTTTTTATTTCTCAGGTGAATTAACTCTAAGCTTGGCTCTTTCAGAGGATACAAGTCATGAAGTCCAAAGAATCACCTGTGACTAACTAGAGCAGGTGTCCCTGTGTCACAGAACCACCTCTAGGATGTCAGCTTCATATTCTGCATGCCCATCACCTAGAGAGGCATCTGCGAGCTGGGAGGAAACCTCCGGTTCTGTATAGATAATTCTATCACGGCTTCTTCTGCTCTCCATTTCTGACTATTGACCAGGTGGAAGTATGGGGTTTCTTCTCTCCTGTACACTCCGCATGCCCTTCAGAAGTTCCTTTCCCATAAAGACTGTCTTGCCATCTATATCAATACAACTTTATTCATCTAACGATAGAAGAAAGCTATTCCTAGATTTCATGACCTCCATGGGCCTGGCCCAAACTCACCTGGGCAGCCTCATTGATCCCAACCTAGTCCACATCTCTTACCCAACTATTACTGGAGACTTCTTTGTGTCTTACCCCAGTGTAACTTCCATGTCCTGATTTTCTCTTCAGGGTATAAGAAGGCTGTGTACCCATGCGTATCTAGTTACCATTGTGTTTGTGACTTTAGAAATAAAAGACTGATTTCTTTCCTGATACCAAACTGCATTATGAACAGGTTAGTGTTTGAAACACTATCAAGAATGAGTTTCCTCTCTTCCTGTCCTCTTGCCTGATTTACTCCGAGAAGAACACTGGGAGCTCACTAAAGAAGGATAATGCTCCATGGTTATGTCTTCTCTGGGAGTTGCAAACAAGACTCCATCAGCCTGCCAAGCATATGCACAGTATCCCAATGTGAAACAGAAGCTTCACTGATCAGTGAACAGAACAAGCCACAGCTGCTACTTTAGTTCTGGCTCGAATCAGAAGGTGTGACTTACGCCATCTCCAAAGGCTGGTTAAGGCTCTGATTCGTGCGTGAACTCCCCAGTCCGTACGGGGTGGGCAACTCGGCCTGAGCTAAAACTTTTCTACTGGAATTTAAGAGAGTTCAGGAAAACTGCTCGGATACCAATCCATTACCATCTTCTGACGATTAACTGAATGGCGTCATTTCAAGCCACACACTTTTAATCTCTGAAGAAGCAACGTGACTTGCTCATAGGTAAAATTTGTGGAGAGCTGCTAAAAGTTATCTTTCCGACCAAACTGCCATCTCTGTCTCTTCCAATGAAGGCAAGAGTCTCGGAAGTCCCCCTCCTGGCATGGATATGCGCTCGGGAATAACTCCTAGAGCCTAGACTTCTCAAACTTCCCCACTACAGTACCCCTAACAGAAGACAGTAAAGGGACAAGAGGCATTTCAAAACTCTAGAGGAGAAAGCAGGAAAAAAACCTCTCTGACCTCAGCTGCGGCAATTTCTTACTTGACACATCTCCAAAGGCAAGGGAATTAAAAGCAAAAATGAACTATCGAGACCTCATCAAGATAAAAAGCTTCTGCACTGCAAAGAAAACAATCAACAAAACTAAAAGGCAACCAACGGAATGGGAAAAGATATTTGCAAATGCCATATCGGACAAAGGGCTAGTCTCCGAAATCTACAAAGAACTCACCAAACTCCACACCCGAAAAACAAATAATCCAGTGGAGAAATGGGCAGAAGACATGAATAGACACTTCTCTAAAGAAGACATCCAGATGGCCAACAGGCACATGAAAAGATGCTCAACGTCACTCCTCGTGAGGGAAACACAAACCAAAACCACACTGAGATACCTCCTCACGCCGGTCAGAGTGGCTAAAATGAACAAATCAGGAGACTATAGATGCTAGAGAGGCTGTGGAGAAACGGGAACCCTCTTGCAGTATTGGTGGGAATGCAAACTGGTGCAGCCACTCTGTAAAACAGTGTGGAGGTTCCTCAAAAAACTAAAAACAGATCTACCCTATGACCCAGCAATAGCACTGCTAGGAATTTACCCAAGGGATATAGGAGTGCTGATGTATAGGGGCACTTGAACCCCAATGTTTATAGCAGCGCTTTCAACAATAGCCAAATTATGGAAAGAGCCTAAATGTCCATCCACTGATGAACGGATAAAGATGTGGTTTATATATACAATGGAATACTATTCGGCAATGAGAAAGAATGAAATCTGGCCATTTGTAGCAATGTGGATGGAACTGAAAAGTATTATGCTAAGTGAAATACGTCATACAGAGAAAGGCAGATACCATATGTTTTCACTCATATGTGGATCCTGAGAAATTCAACGGAAGACCAGGGGAAAGGAGAAGGGAGGGAAAAAAAAAAGTTACAGTGAGGGAGGGAGGCAAACCATAAGAGACTCTTAAAATACAGAAAACAAACTGAGGGTTGATGGGGGGTGGGTAGTGGGCATTGAGGAGGGCACCTGTTAGGATGAGCACTGGGTGTTATATGGAAACCAATTTTGGCAATAAATTATATTTAATATAAAAAAAGAGGCATTTCTAAAGAGGAGTGAAATTCCTTTGAGGTGGTTTCTGTTTTACCTCTTAAATGTAAATAAATGTTGTGTTCTACTCCATAGATATTATGATTATTTTAACATCATAGTAAATACTGATTGACGTACTTGTATCAGTCAGGGTCTGGCCAGGACACAGAAACCACGCGCACTGTTTTCACAGAGAATTTAACAGAAAAGGTGACAACCAAGCACTGGTGACCTAAAAACGCAAATGCGGGGGTGCCTGGGTGGCTCAGTCGGTTGAGCGTCCGACTTCGGCTCAGGTCACGATCTCACAGTCTGTGAGTTCGAGCCCTGCATCGGGCTCTGGGCTGATGGCTCAGAGCCTGGAGCCTGCTTCCGATTCTGTGTCTCCCTCTCTCTCTGCCCCTTCCCTGCTCATGCTCTGTCTCTCTCTGTCTCAAAAATAAATAAAAACATTAAGAAAAAAAAATTTTTTTTAATAAAAAGATTTAAAAAAAACGCAAATGCGGACACACAGAGGTTCACAGAGGTCGTGATGCAGAAAGCAACTAACACGCGAGGGTCAGGGAATAAAGAGAAGAGGCTGGGATAATAGAGCCCTTGAAGCCCAGAGGAGGAGCCTCATAAGGGACCCGGGTCTCTGAGTGGGGAGGATATGCACAGCCAGTGCCGTGTTTCTAAGGAGACCCATGAGACTGGTCCTGGGCTCGTGGAAAAACTGCAAACTGAAATCAACCGTTGCTACTGGAAACGTGATGCTGCGAGGTAAGGAAGTGAACGGGCCCCGGGCGGTCAGCCACTGCGTGGACAGCCAGTCACAGGAAACAGGAAGAACTGGGTCCCTTCTCCAGCCCTGTGGCCACGCTCACGCTCGACCCCCCTCTTGACAGAGCCTGAAAAGGAGCAGCTGACAAAGCAGAAAGGTGCGGTCTCCGCCCCTCACCGAACACGGAAGGGGACGGGGAGCTAAGAGACACGACCCTTAATTTTTTCCCAAGAAGAGTACTTGTTGCATTGACCCTCCAAGAAGAGGCACCATACTGATTCACCCAGTGGCTGTGCAGAGCGCCACAAAACCTCTTAGAGCCCTGCCAACGTGGGAATTGGGTATGGCCAGCCCGGTGTGGATGAGCTTAGCAGGCATTCAGCCAGATCCAAGGACACTGGCCAGGCCAGGCCAGCCACCTCTCGTATGACGTCACCTCTCACCTTACCATGAGGGAGCTGGTTAGCCTTCTTCAGGTCCATCCCAATGTTATAGTTACGGGAGATTATCATGGAAAAGCTCACCTTTCAGCGGCATGGTTTTTGTGGAGAGAGGAGTCCAAAACAACGGGGCTCCTAGAACCCTACTGGGGCGTCCGGAAGTAACTTAAGGGCACTGGGAGGAGGAGGGCCTCGAGGAGAGGGGGTGAGAGAGAAAGAGACAGCGCGGGAAAGGAAGAGTGCTCAAGAGAAACCCGTCAGGGGCGTGAAGGGGAGAGCAGACAGGCCGGGCAGGAGAGCGTACCTGGAATCTTCTGTGATTCTGATCACTTGAATTTTCCCGATGACTCATCCCACGGTTTCTGACAGTTGGGAAATGCGAGCTTCGCGTGCGCGATCATCCCGTGTGGGAACCTGATGGCACGGGCCGGCACAAGTCCCCCCGGGGCAAAGCCAGCCTTTCTTCCGTAGTGAGGAACGAGTCCGAGGTTGGACACTTAATCCTCTCTTCCCTGCAGGACTGTAAAAATGGAAGGTGGGGGACCTGTACACATCGCCATCTGCCACAAAGCATTTCTTGACATCAGACTCCCTGCGTATAGATGAAATACTTGCGCTTCTTGGCAGAATGGTGTTATTTCAGTGCGATGTGTAACTCACACCGCCTTGCAGAGGAAAGAGCCGCGCTTCTAACGGGATCACAGAAAAGACAGGTGCGTACAAAGGATACACGGTGTTTGTGGCAAGACTGTGTGGGCCACTTTGGTGCCAAGATGCTTACAATCCTCCCTAGAGCCCTCCCGTGAATTTGGTTACAAATCACTCAGTAATTAAATATCCTCTCCAAGATATCCTGGCTGGTTTAATAAGGGCCAAACCCCATCACCACAGATCTGAATCTGAGCTGGTGGGTTGTTTTTTTGTTTTTTTTTTTTCTCCGTGTTTCATTTTCAAAGATTTTTATTACGGTAAGATATTTGGTAATATTCTTTATTAGGCTGATAAGTTTTGAATTGCTTTTCATTTTATTATCACATTAGTTCCTTCTTAATGGTTTTACTAGAACTCAGAAGTCTCCTGAGTTTTAATAACCTCTCTTTTTTCAGTACTTATAGTCGTGGAATTAATTGTATAAAATCACGATCCTTCACAGATGTGTCACTGGGCCAAAAGAAGAAAACTCAGTAGGAAGAATTAGACCTTAAGAGTGAATGATGATTCATCTTGCTACAGATTTTTCACTTGGGGGCTTTCATTTGCTTTTCAGTAACACGATTTCCTTCCTTTCCACCTCTAAGAATGCCCTTCAAATTGAAGAATGCTTTGGAATTCTCTGAACTGAGGTTTATTAAAATTGAACTTTTTAGTGATCAGTTGACTTTTTTTGATTTGTTTAAACTTTTTTTTAATGTTTATTTATTTTTGAGAGAGAGAGAGAGAGGGAGAGAGAGAGCGAGTGCAGAGGAGGAGCAGAGAGGGAGGGAGACACAGAATCCAAAGCAGTCTCAGGCTCTGAGCTGTCAGCACAGAGCCCGATGTGGGGCTCGAACCCACAAACCATGAGATCATGACCTGAGCTGAAGTCGGACACTCAACCGACTGAGCCACCCAGGCGCCCCCCAACTTTTTTAAAGTATATGAAAGGACATCTTTTTATTTACCTAAGAATACTCTCTATAGTTGGCTCTGTTTAAAAGAGGGACAACAATAAGGTGGACTATACAAAAGTATCAACTTAGCAATTAGCAAGTTTTCTTTGGGTCTTATTTTCACGTTCATCTTCCTTGATCCATGTTGGTAATTCTCTTAAAAATAAATGGCTATTAGTTAAGGTCCTAAAGTCAAATCATCTTTATTAAATCATAATTAATTGATATAAATGAATATTCAAAGAGCAAAATGCCAGATATAACAAGCTCAGAAAGAACCAAAATTTTAAATAATCTTTTATTTAGATTTTAGCAAACAATGAAACTATTGAGTGGAAATCAGTGGCCAGGTTTTCAAAAAGGAATAAATAATTAAATGCGCAGTAACAGGATTAAAGTTTTCTCAAACTTTCTAGCATTTCTCCATATGTTGTAATCATCCACATCCTTTCCATCATTTAGGATCCCTGAAATTATAAACTTGAGTATTAACATGGGTCAGCTTCCTTTATTTCAACTCAATGTGAAGACGAGTTGGAATTAATGACTAAGAAAGGTTTAATTAGAGAGTCCATACCAACGTTGGGAAATTAAATTAAACTGTTTAAAAGTTCATTATCTGGGGCACCTGGGTGGCTCAGTCAGTTAGGCATCTGACTCTTGGTTTCGCCCAGGTTGTGATCTCACAGTTCATGGAACAAAGCTCCACATCGGGCTCCGCACGGACAGCAGGGAGCCTGCTTGGGATTCTCTCTCTCCTCTCTCTCTGCCTTCTTCCACACGCATGCCTACTCTCTCTTTCAAAATAAATAAACTTAATAAAACCAAGAAATTTCCACTCTTTCTTTAAATTTTTTTTAACGTTTATTTATTTTTGAGAGAGACAGACACAGCGCGAGCAGGGGAGGGGCAGAGAGGGAGAAACAGAATCTGAAGCAGGCTCCAGGCTCTGAGCTGTCAGCACAGAGCCCGATGCTGGGCTCAAACCCACGAACGGTGAGATCATGACCTGACCAAAGTCCAATGCTTAACTGAGCCACCCAGGCTCCTCAAGAAATTTCCACTCTTAACCAGTATACAACTGATTATGTACATTACAACGGAAGTCTCTCCACAACAGCAAATTAAAACATTATGCTCACATTAAAATTTCTCTTCTAAATCTAACACATAATAGATATGCCACAAATGACTACTGAATAAATGGATTTGTTCAAGCAGTGGTTTCAATCAGTTAAAACATAACAGAGTCCATCAAATATAATTCCTTAGTGTAAGCTGTAAATTTTGAAACTAGTCAATTACCGATGGATCTGATTTTTAACAATTCATTTGGGAAGGTGAGTTATTTCTAAAGGTATTTAAATAAGGAAACTATTTACGTGATAACCAAACTATGATGCAGAATATTACTACATTGGTCCTTGATGTATGTAAAGCTAAATACAGATTTTATTTTCTTCAAAACCAGATGGCTTCACTGGTGGATTCTACCAAATGTTTAAAGAAGCCTTAACATCAGCCTTTCACAAACTCTACCAAAAGACAGAAGAGGGGCCAACATTTTCATAACTCATTCTACGTCCAGTATTATCCTGATACAAAAACCAGACAAAGACGTTACAAGAAAAGAAATAGGCTCATATCCCTTATGACGACAGGCACAAAAATCCTCAACAAAATGCTAGCAAACTGAATCTAGTAACATATAAAAAATCATCCACCACAGGTAAATGGGATTTATCCCAGGGAAGCAAGTTTGACTCAGTATATGAAAATCTAGGTAATGCATCACACTAATAGAATTAAAAACAAAGACCACGTCATTGTGTCAATAGACGAAGAAAAAGCGTTTGATAAAATCTAACACACTTTCATCACAACAACACAATAAACTAGGAATAGAAGGAAACGTTCTCATCTTGATAAAGGGTATCTACAAAACGCCCCACATATGACATTATACTTAATGTTAAAAGACGGAAAACTTCCCCCCTAAGATCAGGAAAAGACAAGGACGTCTACTCTCACCGCTTCTATTCAAGACTATACCGGAGGTTTTAGCGAAGGCAATCGGACAAGAAAAAGAAATAAAAGTACGCAGATAAGATATGATCTTGTGCATAAAAAATCCTAAGAGAGGGCACCTAGGTGGCTCAGTCAGTTAAGCGTCTGACTCTTGATTTCAGCTCAGGTCATAATCTCATGGTTCATGGGATCAAGCCCCATGTCAGGCCCCACACTGACAGAATAGAGCCTGCTTAGGATTTTCTCCCCCACAACCCCTGTCCCTCCTCTGCTTGCGCATGCACACACACAGTCTCTCTTTTTCTCTAAAATAAATAAACTTAAAAAAAAAAAAGAAAGAAAGAAAATCCTAAGGGATTCACAAATACACTATTAGAACTAATAGACAAGCTCCGAAAGGTAGTAGGGCGCAAGATCAATATACAAGAATCAATTACATTTTTATACACTAGCAACAAAGAATCTGAAAAGAAAATTAAGAAAATTCCATTTACGACAGCATAAAAAAATAAAATAGCTAGGAATACACTTAATAAAATAAGTACAAGATTTGAATGCAAGGAACTACACAACACTGTTGAAAGAAATTAAAGATCTAAATAAATTAAATGACATCCCATTTTCATGAAGAAGAATGTAATATTGTTGGGGCACCTGGGTGGCTCAGTCAGTTAAATGTCTGACTTTGGCTCAGGTCATGATCTCACGGTTTGTGCGTTTGGGCCCTTCTGAGATGTCAGCCCAGAACCTGGAGGCTGCTTCGGATTCTGTGTCTCCCTCTCTCTCTGCTCCTCCCCTGCTCACACACTGTCTCTCTCTCAAAAATAAATAGAGATTAAAAAAAATTAAAAAAAAAAAAAAAAGAACAGACTTACAGGTCAATGAAATAAAATTAAGAGTCCTGAAATGAAACCATACATCTCTCGTCAATTGGGTTGTGACAAGGGCACCATGACAATTCAGTGGAGAGACAACAGTCATCGAATGGTACTGGGACAACTGGATAGCCACATGCAAAATGATGAAATACCAATTCTGTGTCATACGATATACAAAAAGTAACTCCAAATGGATCAAAGACCCAAATGTAAGAGCTAAATCTACCAAACTCTTAGAAGAAAACACAGGAGTAAACACGCACAGCCACGAATGAGGCAACGGTTTCTTAGATGTGACACCAAAAGCGCAAGCAACGAAAAGATGAACTGACTTCACCAAAACTAAAAACTCTTCGTTCACGTTCGTGCTTTTGACGCTGTCAAGAAAGTGAAAAGACAGTCCACAGAATGGGAGAAAATCTTCACAAATCATACACCTGATAAAAGCCTCTTGTCCAGAATATTTACGGAACTCCCACAGCAGAGCAATACAAGGATATACAACCCAATGTCTCCGATGGGCAAGGGAGTTGAATATGTATGTCTCCAAATAATACATTTAAGTGGCCAATAAGCACATGAAAAGATACTCAGCATCTTTCCTCATCAGAGAAATACAAATCAATGCCACAGTGTGATGATACCACTTCACGCCCACTACAACGGCCGTAATCAAAAAGATGGACAATAACAAGCGTCGGTGAGACGTAGAGAAATTAGAACCCTCACACGCTGGTGAGAATGTAAAATGGTGCAGCCGCTGTGGAATACAGTTTGCCAGGGCCTCAAAAATGTTAAACACAGAATTACCATAGGACCCAGCAAGAGAACTGAAAACGCATGTTTGCATAAAAACATGTGCACGGATGTCCATAGCAGCATTCTTTCTTTTTTTTTTTTTTTTTAACGTTTATTTATTATTGAGAGACAGAGAGAGGCAGAGCGTGAGCATGGGAGGGGCACAGAGAGAGAGAGGGGGACACAGAATCCGAAGCAAGCTCCAGGCTCCGAGCTGTCAGCACAGAGCCTGACACGGGGCTCAAACTCACAAGCCACAAGATCGTGACCTGAGCCGAAGTCGGACGCTTAACCGACTGAGCCACCCAGGCGCCCCAGCAGCATTATTTCTAAGAGCCAAAACGTGGAAACAACCCAAATGTCCATCAACTGTCCATCAGTGGATAACAACATTTAACATATCCACACGGTGGAATGTTATTCAGCCATGAGAAGTGCTGAAGTCCTGTTATGTCCCACGACATGGACGAACACTGAAAACATACTAAGTGAAAGAAGCCAAAAGCACAAAAGCCCACAGTTCTATGATTCCCGTTAGATGAAATTTTCAGAATTGACAACTCGATGAAGGCAGGGAACAGATTCATGGTTTCCAAGGGCTGAGAAAGTAGGGGAGGGAGGTTACTGCCAGTGGGTAATTTCCGGGTTGTGGAAAATATTCTGACATTAGATACTGGTGACGATTGCACAACTCTGTGAACATATTTAAAAAAACGCTCAACTGTACACTTGATTTAAAAATATGTGAAATTTAAAAAACAAACCAGACAAACATAGAGGAAGGGGGAAAAAATGAGAGAGGGAAACAAACCATAAGAGACTCCTAACTATAGAGAACGAACTGAGGATTGATGGAGGGGGTTGGGGGGATGGGCTAGATGGGGGAGGGGCATTAAGGAGGGCACTTGGAATGAGCACTGGCTGTTGTATGTAAGTGATGAATCACTAAATTCGACTCCTGAAACCAGTATTACACTATGTGTTAACGAGCTAGAATTTAAATAAAAGGTTGAAAAAAAAGATCGATGTTCTAACAAAGTGTAAGTTTCTTTTAAAAAAAAAGCATCAGATAAAATACTAAGATATGTGAAAATGTGATTATGTCCAAAATACTGTATAAAAAGTTATAGCTCTACACCTGAAACTAATAACGCACTGTATGTTAACTAGCTCAAATTTAAATAAAAACTTGTGGGAAAAAAGATGTGTTAATAAACATATTAAGTAGAAGCATATAAAAGTTATAGCAATTAAACACTAAACATCACATTTTGCTTTGTTACATCTATTTTCCCTAATAGGAAAAAATTTTATCATTACTTTTCTGTATCTTATAGTGTTGATGTAAAAATATGTCACATTATTTCTACAGAGTAATGACTAATAAAATGATCAAAAATCACTGTTTTCATTGGGATAATTGTAATAAAATATTCTGCCATGATTATTTTTCAGTAGGAGGTAAATCACATCCATTCATTGATTATGCCCCACCTTCTCCCTTTCCTGAACATGTCTTATCATTTTACAAAGCATATGATCAATTAAGTTTAAATAAAGTACCAGCTATTGTTAAGACTAGCATATTTCAACTACTGAGAACTATTCTTCAGTAAATGCACCTGGTGTCTAATATCCATTGATCCACCAAAAATTTTACAAGGTCCTTTTCAAAAACAGTGTGTACATGTGTGTGTAATACTGGAAAAACATTTGCAATCAGACCAAGGAAACAGCTGTAATCTAATGTTCATTAAGGGTCACTCTTTTAATTTTTTTTTTTTCCAACGTTTATTTATTTTTGGGACAGAGAGAGACAGAGCATGAACGGGGGAGGGGCAGAGAGAGAGGGAGACACAGAATCGGAAACAGGCTCCAGGCTCCGAGCCATCAGCCCAGAGCCTGACGCGGGGCTCGAACTCACGGACCGCGAGATCGTGACCCGGCTGAAGTCGGACGCTTAACCGACTGCGCCACTCAGGCGCCCCAAGGGTCACTCTTAAAAGATAATTCTAAAGATATGACTTAATTATCTTATAACCTCAGATGGTATAAACTGACCTACAAATCTAAAGATCAACCTGTTATTCTTTATCAAATGGCAAGGGGAAACACTAGAGAGACTGCTGAACACTTAAAACACTGGAATGTAAAATGTCCATCATGTGGGGTGCCTGGGTGGGTCAGCTGGTTAAGCATCTGACTCTTGATTTCAGCTCAGGTCATGATCTCATGGTTCATGAGTTCAAGACCCATGTCAGGCTCTGCACTGACAGTGCTGAACCTGCTTAGGATTCTCTCTCCCTGCCTCCCTCTCTCTCTCTCTCTCTCTCTCTCTCTCTCTCTAACACATACATACATACATACATACATACATACATACATACATAAATTTTTTTAAAAAGAAAGAACCATTGGGGCGCCTGGGTGGCGCAGTCGGTTAAGCGTCCGACTTCAGCCAGGTCACGATCTCGCGGTCCGTGAGTTCGAGCCCCGCATCGGGCTCTGGGCTGATGGCTCAGAGCCTGGAGCCTGTTTCCGATTCTGTGTCTCCCTCTCTCTCTGCCCCTCCCCCGTTCATGCTCTGTCTCTCTCTGTCCCAAAAATAAATAAACGTTGAAAAAAAAATTAAAAAAAAAAAAAAAAAAAAGAGTAGGTAGGCCAGGTGAGAGAGAAAACAACCATAACAGACAAATTAAACCATGTGGCCCATACCACGTAGGAACTCAAAATTCCTACTCTGAATCAAAGATTTTCCAAACAAGTGAGTGTGAAGAAAGCAGGACTGACACTGACACAAGTAGCTTACTGTTGGAATCACATTTCTACCTGACTAATTCCAAGAAGGTGAAGAAAGACTGAAAATGCTCTCTTGAAACAGTAAGAATGAAAAAGACATCCGTTCCTCCAAAACTCCTTTAAAAAGTTATTCATAAGGATCTCAAATTGTCAAAAGGAAAGGATTTTTTGAAGATAAAGTAGATAGAAAAAAAAAATCCTTAGAGCCAGTACAGGCTCTTCTCAGCATCCCATCACCTAGAACAGTCCCTACTAATTAGAATCGTGCGTGAATACAGGCTTAGCACTCAGTGATGACACCACTTTGGCACTCTTTAAATCTCTTATGGTATTTATAAAGGATGGCATATTTGTTCTAGTGGTTATCATTTTATATAGAAATATATATATATATAATACACATTGAATATATTCTGTAGATTCAATGCGAACCTTTTTAAAATCTCAGTAGACTTTTTTGTTGAAATTGACAAGCTGATTCTAAAATTCATATGGAAAGGCAAAGGAAATGAAACAGCCAAAACACTTTTTTTACAAGATCAAAGTTGGAGGACTCCCCATCCGCTTTTCAGACTTATCATAAGCTAGTACTTAAGACCGTATGTTATGGAAGAAAGCATAGACACATAGATCGATGGAATAAAATATATAGTCAAGAAATAGACTCACATACTTACAGATGGCCAACAGACCCAGGACAAGATGCTCAACATCACTCATCATCAGTGGAATGCAAACCAAAACTACAATGAGCTATCCCCTCACCCCTGTCAGAATGGCTGAAACCAAAAGCAGAAGAAACAACGAGTACTGGTGAGGATGTGGAGAAAAATGAGCCCTCGTGCACCGTTGGTGGGAATGCACACTGGTGCAGCCACTGTGAAAAACAGTCTGGAGGTTCCTCAGAAAATTAGAAATAGGATTACCATAGGATCCAGCAATTACACTATTGGGTATTTGCCCAAAGAATATGAAAACACTCGTCTGAAAACATATATGCACCCTATGCTTATAGCAGCATTATTTATAATAGCCAAATTATGGAAGCAGCCCATATGATGGAAGTGTCCATCAACTGATGTAAGCCAGCCAGAGAAAGACAAATACCATATGATTTCACTCACGTGTGGACTTTAAAAAACAAAACAAATGAGCAAAGGAAAAAAGAGAGAGAGAGACAAACCAAGAAACAGACTCTTAACTATAGGGAGCACACTGATGGTTACCGGAGGGGAGGCTGGGAGGTGGGTGAGGTGGGCACTTGTGATGAGCCCTGAGTAATGTACAGAACTGTTGAATCGCTATTTTGTACACCTGAAACTAATATAACACTGTATGTTAGCTATACTAAAATTAAGGTTTTTTTAATAAGAAAAAATTGGGGCGCCTGGGTGGCTCAGTCAGTTAAGCGTCCAACTTCGGCTCAGGTCACCATTTCATGGTCCATGAGTTCGAGTCTCGCGTGGGGCTCTATGCTGACAGCCCGGAGCCCGGAGCCTGCTTCAGATTCTGTGTTTCCTTCTCTCTCTGCCTCTCATCCGCTCACACTCTGTCTCTCGAGCTCTCTCAAAAACAGACAAACTTTTTTTTTAAGTGGATTCTTATACATTTTGTCAAATGATTTTCAATACAGATGCACTGGTAACTCAATAAAGAAAGAAGTCTTTTCAGTAAATTCTGCTGGAACAACTAGACAGCCACGTGCAAAGAAACAAACCTTCATCTATACTTCACCCCACAAACAAAATTTAACCTAAAATGGACCAGAGACTTAAATATAAAGTCTAAAACTATAAAACTTCTAAAAATAAACATAGGAGAAAATCTCTGTGACCTTAGGAAAGATTTCTCAGCTATGTCACCAAAGCAGAATTCAGAAACGATTAATTGGACTTCATCAAAATTAAAGCCTTCGGGGCGCCTGGGTGGCGCAGTCGGTTAAGTGTCCGACTTCAGCCAGGTCACGATCTCGCGGTCCGTGAGTTCGAGCCCCGCGTCGGGCTCTGGGCTGATGGCTCAGAGCCTGGAGCCTGTTTCCGATTCTGTGTCTCCCTCTCTCTCTGCCCCTCCCCTGTTCATGCTCTGTCTCTCTCTGTCCCAAAAATAAATAAACGTTGAAAAAAAAAATTAAAAAAAAAAATTAAAGCCTTCTCCTTTGCAAAAGATGCTCTTAACTGAATGAAAAAGAAAGGCCACAAACTGAGAGCGAGTACTGGCAAAACATATGTAAGACAAAGGATTTGTATCCTAAATATATACAGAACTGTCAAAATCCCCAGTAATATGTAAACAAGCAACACAGTTTTGAAAACAAGCAAAAGATTTGAACAGACACTGCACCAAAGAAGATATATGGGCACAATAAGATTACAAAGAGATGCTTCACAAAATGCAAATTGAAACCCTAGTAAGAAACCAGGATGAACCTGTTAGAATGCAGGGAAGAAAATTAAGAAAACCAGGCAGTAAGGACACAAAGCAATGGGAACTGTCCTATACTGCAGTCTCTTACGAAGTTAACACACAAGCCCGCAATCCCATCCCCAGGGAATTACCCACTTTGGCAAAATTCGGGTTCACAAAAGAAAGCCTACATGCCATGTTTATAGTGACTTTACTCATCATCATCAAAAACTGGAAAAAAAATCCAAACGTTTTTCTATTGGTGAATGATAAAGTCAGGGGCATTCATACAGTGGAGCCCTATTCAGCAAGGGAGAGTAATAAACACCGAACAAACAACAGGGATGAATTTCAAATGCATTACGCTGAGTGAGAGAAGCCAGACACAAGAGGCTACATTCTGTATGATTCTGTCTACGTGACATTCTGGAAAAGGGCAGACTAAAGGGACAGGAAAGAGATCAGTGGTTGCCAGGGAACAGGAGTCAGACAAGGCACTGACGACCACCATGGGGCAGGTGGGGATTCTGTGGTAGCAGGATTATTCTCTATCCTGATCGTGTGGTACTTATGTGACCATATGCATTTGTCAAAACTCAGAGCACTGAAGACCAAAAAGGGTGAATTTTTCTGTACGTAAATCATACCTCAGTGTTTTTAAGTGTCTAGCATTCCTACTCTACCATTATTAACACCTACAAATAGTATGTTAAAACATTTCTACATAAGGGCGCCTGAGTGGCTCAGCGTCCGACTCTTGATTTCGGCTCAGGTCATGATCTCAGGGTTCGTGGGTTCAAGCCCCACGTTGGGCTCTGCGCTCACAGCACGGAGCCTACTTGGGATTCTCTTTCTCCCTCTCTGCCCCTCCCCGGCTTTCGTGCTCGCTCACTCCCTCTCTCTCTCTCAAAATAAATAAGTAAACATTTTTAAGAATTTTCTACACAGTACTAATATACATCATCCTAAATGGCCTACACTTGGACACTATTTTTTAGGCCAGAATATTAGTTTTTCTGAACAAAGGTTTGCCTGTTAGAAATATATATCGGAGCACTTGGGTTGCTCTGTTAAGCATCTTGACTCTTGATTTGGCTCAGGTCATGATCTCAGGGCTTGTAGGTTTGAGCCCCGTGTCAGTCTCTGTGCTGGCAGCATGGAGCCTGCTTGGGATTCTCTCTCCCTCTCTCTCTCTCTCTCAAAAAGAAATAAATACACTTTTTTTAGAAGACTAAATATATATGTACATCAAACCCACTCTGAAACTCTGAAGCTTTCTCCTGTTGTGGGGATTAAAAAAATTGTAACTAGCAAATCACTGTCCTTTATCATTTCCCTCCACACACAAATTGAACAGTAAAATCCTTTCTTGTCTTAATTCAAGCAATAAATAGTTCATTTGCTTCTGGGAAAGAATTCATTACAGTCGATTATTTTCACGTTTGCTAGCAGTCTGCGGGATCTGACCAACAGTCACATGGATAATTTGAAATATTTGTTCGCTCATATCCATTTCAACACAACACATTGTGTTCTGTAGCAAAGTAATTCTTTACACCTGGAAAAAAAAAATCAGAATCTTCTGTTTTTAGGGAAACACTCTTTACATAGGATCAAAATTCATGTCTGAAAAGGCATCACATATAAAACCTGGACAAATAATCACCAAACTACTGAAGATCCCAAACATCGACATGTGAATCAAACCATGAGGCAGAATCAAATGCAAACCCATCACATTCCTTTCTCATCTCAGAGAATCGCTGAGCACTCAGGCTTTTTCCCTTCCCTTTGCCTAACTACCAAGTGGGTGGAAATGTTTTCCTTTCACTTACTGGAAACAAAAGTGATGCTACATCAGCAGATAGGCTACAAAATAAAACATAAAAAAAAAAAAAAAAAAAAAAACAAGATGACGCCTAGTTAAATGTGACCAAAATGACAAGAGGCTTCATTAGGGCGTGAATTTTGCAATCACAGATCGTATTCAGAAAAATTAAACCGTGGAAGGAAAAGCCTAAGACCCCATCAAGGACAGAAAGAGCACAGGGTCCCAGGTGCAAGAGAGACGGGACAGAAAAGAAGATGAAGGTGAATGTCGGAGGGAGGAAGAGAGTAACCAGCCCAGCTGAACTGGTGGATGGGGAAAAAGACTATCAAATGGCAAGTACTTCATAAATTGTAAATAAAAGCAGAAGTGTGCAGTAAATGTAAAATCCATTGCTCTATTTTGGGAACCCACCACCCCCAAAATACTTAGATTTTAATTGACACATTAAAAATGAAAAATTGTGAATGGGAAGAAATGTTCTCCCAATTAGTGCTCCTGCTAAGAGGAAAATTTTTCACTAGAAATTCCAAATTTAGGGGGTGCCTGGGTGGCCCAGTTGGTTGAGGGTCCAACTTCGACTCAGGTCGTGATCTCATGGTTTGTGAGCTCAAGCCTTGCATCGGGCTCTGTGCTAACAGCTCAGAGCCTGGAGCCTGCTTCAGATTCCGTGTCTCCCTCTCTCTCTGCCCTTACACCACTCATGGTCTGTTCGTCTCTCTCTCTCAAAAATAAACATTAAAAATATACACATATGTGGGTGTGTATATATACACGTATATATATATAAATATATATATACATATATATATTTAAAAAAAAGAAATTCCAAATTTAGGCTGATTTACTCAGGAAGAAACTAACACTGCTACAATTTCAGTCATAAAAAAAAACAAAAGGAAGTTTGAAAAAAAACAGGATAGCAAAATATATTCTAACTTGGGCTTTTTTTTTTTAATCTTTATTATTTTTGAGAGAGAGAGAGAGAGAGAGAGAGAGAGAATGAGCAGGGGAGGGGCAGAGAGAGAGGGAGACCCAGAATCCAAAGCAGGCTCCAGGCCCTGAGCTGTCAGCACAGAGCCCGACGTGGGACTCGAGCCCACGAACTGTGAGATCATGACCTAAGCCAAAGTCAGACGCTTAACCGACTGAGCCACCCAGGCGCCCCTAACTCGGGCTTTTTTTATCTACAGAGAGAGAGAGCTCTGTCAGTTAACTGCTCTAAATGAATTCATGTTAGAACCAAATAGGCTCCACTGTATGAATGCCCCTGACTTTATCATTCACCAATAGAAAAACATTTGGATTTTTTCCACGTTTTGATGATTATGAGTAAAGTCACTGTAAACATTGGCATGCAGGCTTTCTTTTGTGAACACAACAAATTTTTAAAAATGTTTACTTAGTTATTTTGAGAGAGAGTGAGTGAGTGCATGAAAGCCGGGGAGGGGCAAAGAGACTGGGAGAGAGAATCCCAAGTAGGCTCCGTGCTGTCAGCTCAGAGCACGACATGGGGCTTGAACCCATGAACCCTGAGATCATGACCTGAGCCAAAATCAAGAGTCGGGCATTCAACCGACTGAAAACTCCAGAAAACCGAGAAGTCGTGTACATGAGACAGCCAAATCACTGACTGGGGATGTTGGAGAGATTGTGTAGAACAGAAGTGCCAGAGATCCAGGGTGGTCCGCGAATATTAGTGAAGTCTTAGAAGGGGAGGAAGATCTGGGCACGACAGACCCACAGGCTGGGCGTTAGTTAACCTCGGGAAAGAGCGGGCCCTACAGAGAGGAAGTCACACATGGCTAGACCCGGACAACACTCTGCGGAGGGAAGTAAACCAGCCACAGAAGGCCAAACACCGCAGGACTCCAAAACAGTCAAGCTCCTAGAAGCAGAGAATAGAATGGAGGTCACCAAGTGCTGAGGGAGGGGGGAACTGGGGAGCTGCTCCTTGGGGGTCTAAAGTTTCAGTCATGTGGGGTGAATAAATTCGAGAGATCTGCCGCTCATTACAGTGCCTGGAATTAGCAATTCAGTGTCGTACTCTTCAAAATCTCACGGTCAGTGTTCTTACCACCAAGACAGCATCAACAAAAAGCAAAAGAGCAGAAGGAACCTTCTGGAGATGATGGATATGTTTATTACCTTGGTTGTGGTGATGGTTTCATGGGTTTGTATGTCCAAACTCATCAAATTGTATACATTAAGTAAACATGTGCAGCTTTTTGTGAGGTTTGGTTTTTTTTTGGGGGGGGGGCAGGGGATCTATTATACCTCAATGAATTTTTTTAAGAAAGAAGAAGAAGGGTGCCCGGGTGGCTCAGTCAGTTGGGCATCTGTCTTCAGCTCAGGTCATGATCTCGCGGTTCGTGGGTTGGAGCCCCGCATCGGGCTCTGTGCTGATGGCTCAGAGCCTGGAGCCTGCTTCGGATTCTATGTCTCCCTCTCTCTCTGAGCCCACACCCCCCCCCACCCCCCACTCATGTTCTGTCTCTCTCTCTCTCTCTAATATAAATAAAACATTACAGTTTTTTTAAAAAGGAATGAAAAAGAGGGGCACCTGGGTGGCGCAGTCGGCTGAGCGTCCGACTTCAGCTCAGGTCATGATCTCACGTCCGTGAGTTCGAGCCCCGCGTCGGGCTCTGTGCTGACCGCTCAGAGCCTGGAGCCTGTTTCAGATTCTGTGTCTCCCTCTCTCTCTGACCCTCCCCCATTCATGCTCTGTCTCTCTCTGTCTCAAAAATAAATAAACGTTAAGAAAAATTTTTTAAAAAAAGGAACGAAAAAGAAAATGTAGGAAGGCAAATAATAACATAGGAGTCCAAAAAAAAAAAAAAAAAAAAAAACCCGTAGAGACTCCAGGAGACAGTATGGATTGCCAGGAATGAATTCTGGTGATTTTCTAACTAGTAGTACACCAATGCCACCAGGTCGAAATAAAGGGAAAAGATAATGTAGCTGGACTTCAGTAAGATGTGTGTCCACTCTCCCCTGACGTCCTTCACTTACACATTTATTCAATAAATATTTATGGACTGCCTAAGACATGCAGGCATCATCCTCCAGGCTGGACACACAGTGATGAAACCCATCCTAGACCACACTCATCTACATGTCCTAACAGTCAGAGCGAGGGCATCACTGAGGAGAGCAGAAATTAATGAACAGCCACCTTCTGCGAGCGCTGATACGGTTTACAGGACGGGGAGGTCCTAGGGCTCTGTCTCATTCCAAATTTGTGGCTGTTCCTTTCAAATAATGTAGACGAGAGCACTAATTTCATGGTTATTAACGTTGTACGCGGCATAAGGTACACAGGGACAAGTAAATAATTGGATGATTGAATTAGTGTCCAAAATCCCTTAAAAACCTGCAGCAGTGGGACAAACCTAACGTGACAAAACTTACAAAAAGGAAAACAGTTCATTTTTTCACTTGCTTCAAAAACATAAAATGCACTTGGGTCCAAAAAAAAACCCCAAAACTCCACTGACATGGTTTATATAAGAAGATTGTGTGTGACAGACAACTTATCAGAAGCCTAAGTAAAAACTCCACGCGCATCGAGTATCAGGCATCAGTCTGAAGACTAGTTCAGAGCGAGGAAGGGGGTCATCCGTTCCCCTCTGCGCTGGCCGGGCCACCCCTGGCTCCGCGTCTGGCTCCAGGACCCACACTTCAGGAAGATAATTTAAGGGGCACCTGGGTGGCTCAGTCAGTTGAGCGGCCGACTTCAGCTCAGGTCGTGATCTCACGGTTCATCAGTTCGAGACCCACATCGGGCTCTGTGCTGACGGCTCAGAGCCTGGAACCTGCTTCGGATTCTGTGTCTCGCTCTCTCTCTGCTCCTCCCCTGCTCGTGTTCTTTCTCTCTGTGTGTCTGTCTCTCTCAAAGATAAATAAAAAAAATTAAAAAGGAAGGAAGGAAGGGAAAATTTAAAACCTAGCTTCTGTTAAGAGGAGAGTTACCAGGCTAGGGAGGGTTGGTTTTTCTGAAGAAACACAAGAATGGAAGATTCAGTGGGAATAGGAGAGGGTCCTCCAAATCTTTGGGTTTTTGGATTTCCCACGAAGGAAGCATTAGATTTGTGCAGGGCGGTCCCCAGGAGGTAAAATTAGGGCCAGCGGGTGGGAAATGCTAGGGAGCCAGCTTTCAGCCAGGTGGGTATACAGAAGGCATTGCTAACACGGTGTCCGAAGGTAAAACAAGCTGCTGTAAGAGTTGGGAGCGAATTGACATTCCCCAGAAGCCTCCACGCAGAGGCGCCCTAAAAAACCAAAATGTTTCAGGCAGGAGTTGAGGGTTATTCAGAATCAATAACCTAAAGGTTCCGCTCAGAGCTGTTAGGTCACTTGCTAGTCTAGTGTGTCCCTTTTTACACACTACAAAAAGCAGAGAAGAATGTGTCTTGCTTGGCTTTTAACTTGCGATCACAATTTGGTGTTGGGCACAACCAGTTCTAAGTTTTTTAAAAATTTTTTTTTTTTTGAGAGAGCACAAGCAGGGGAGGTGCAGAAAGAGAGGGGGACAGAGGATCTGAAGCGGGCTTTGCGCTGACAGCAGCGAGCCCGATGTGGGGCTTGAACTCACGAACTGTGAGATCACGACCTGAGCTGAAGTCGGTCGCTTAACCAACTGAGCCACCCACGCGCCCCCCCCCCAAAAAAGTATTTTAAAAAATAACAAAAGGGGTCTTTTCTCACCTCAGATCCCAAACCCCACCCATCCTCCCCGGAGGCAAAAGCTATTACCAGGTTCTCGTGTGCTCATGGATTCTTTCTGGCAGGGTATGTGTGGGAGGGTCGGGGAAGGGGGGCACGCGCGGGTAAGCATGCGAATGCCCCTTTTTTACAAAAGTGGAAGCAAATCTCACGCTGTCCTGCCCCTGGTTTTTTATACCTGTCAACACTCTACTCTGCTACAGCACCTATCATCGTAACACCAATTAACTCCCATACCACCGCTGCAGAGGGGATGATGTCAGAATAACCTGGAAGTTTCGTTGGTTTCTATGTAGTTATTTCTGCAAGGGGAGCCTAGCTTTGCGTTATGAGTAGAACTTCCTGCTTCAGCAGGAAGGGAAGCGCCTCTCAACGTGGAGCCCCATCAGTCGGATTTTTAGAAAACGTTAGCAAGAGGGCCTGCCCCTCCCCAGAGAGGGGCTCCCCGGCCTTTCGCGGTCCTGGGCGTGCATTGGGGTGCAAGCCCTCCAGTGCTCATGCACACCGTGTCGTTCCCCCAAATCAGCACTCCCGGGCTGATTTCTAAAATTACTATCCCCCACTGGGTGTTGTATGGAAACCAATTTGACAATAAATTTCATATTTAAAAAAATCAAAATAAAAATAAAAAGGTTAAATAAATAAATAAATAAAATTATCACCCCCTCGGGCAGTCTCCAGTGCCACTGAGCTGCCTGCCTGCACTGCCCAGTTCCCTCCCCAGATACTGATTGTCTCCTGAATGCCCTGATTTCAAGGTGGCAACCATTCTGAGTGGTCTGCCATTAACCCAGCTTTTTCCGCCAGACCGGCTACGCTCGGTGCGTGTTGTTGCAGAATGCGTGTCACAGCACAGGAGCCTCTACTGGAAATGCCACGTGCCCTGGTACCTGTCACTCTGCCACAGGCTTTTTTCACGGCTGCCCAGCCAGTCTCGACTGACGCACGTTTAGGCTGCGTCCAATTACTTGCTTGTGAAAGTGAGGCTGTGATTAACTTGGTGGGATTTCTTACGCACTGAACCGTGTCCCCCTCAAAACTCATCTATGGAAATGCTAATCCCCGGTATCTCCGAACGTGACCGTAGCGGGACTTCCAGTCTCCAGAGCTATGAGAAATGCGTGTCTGTGGTCTCAATGACGAGGCTGTGCCACGTTGTTATGGCCATCCCAGCGGCCGATGGGAGACGTGTGCTTCTGCAAGTCGTTTACTGTCTAACACAGACAGGTGATACGTCTGCACGCACCCATTTTTGGGAGGCGGACCTAAAAGGCAGGTGGTAAGTCAGCTCTGCGTAGAACTCATTACTCCCTCTGCCTATTTCTGAGCGCGGAGACAATTCTGAAAAACTGGCTGCCTTACTCTTCTCACGGGCTTATGCTTCTGACTCAGAGACCACCCTTGTGCCTACCAAAAACACGATGTATTCTGATTCAAAGACACGTGGGGCCCAAGCCTCAGAGTTACTCAAACGTTGCTGATATCTAAGCTTCTGGGTAGACGGGATCGATTCTGGAGCAGGAGGGTCGTCCCCACGCCCTGGCCGGGCAGGGACAAAGGGGAAGTCACACAGGTGTTAGTGCCAGACAGGCCTGGGTGTGAATACCAGCTCCACTACCTGGTAATGGGCGCATGGGCCTTAGCAAACGAACTACTCTCTAAATGCCTCAGATTACCCCTGGGAAATATCGTATCGACACTGTAGTTAGTATGAGAATTGAAAATAATGTATCTAGGGGGCGCCTGGGTGGCTCAGTCAGTTCAGTTCTTGATCTCAGTTCAGGTCATGATCTCACAGTTCGTGAGTTCAAGTCCCGTGTCTCTCAGCGCAAAGTCTGCTTGGGACTCTGTCTCTCCCTTTCTCTGCCCCTTCCTGCTCTCTCTCTCTCAAAATAAATGAACTTAAAAAAAAAAATAAAAAGAATGTATCTAAAAGACGTATGACTTGGTAGACAGTCAACACTTGAGAGCTATCCTTGTTATCATGGTTTCTGGACTGTGAATTTCTAGTCATAATTAACATTTCCAGGTCAAGAGAAACTTTCAGTGACCGTAGTCTGCCTTTCTGAGCTGCCATGATTATGTCAGTTTGGTAGTCTGGACTGGGGTAAGAGCAGGTGGAAACAAGGAACCACTGCAAATCCCATCTTTCGGCCTCCCTGAACATTCAAATTCCTACTGAATCACTCCTTAACAAAATGCAAATGCCCTTGAAAATGGCAATATGCAACTCTTAAATCAGAGATTAGCAGGCATGTGGAAAAGAGGCCATGGGATGAAGTGATAAAGCACAGGTGCCCGGGACAGGTAAATGTCAGGGAGCGAGAAGAGACGGTCTCTGGAATAGCAGAGGCTTTGGCCCCCTCCAGAATGTGCTGACCGCTCTCCATGTGCACCAGCATGAACCTAATGCCTTGTGACACCCTGTCTCTGTAGCTGTCACGTCCCCCACGAACAACACTGCCTGGCAAACCCCGTAAGACCGCGCCACTCAAACGTCCCCAGCAAGTCCGGGACATACGTGGAGTTTTGTGAATTTTTCCGGCATTTGGATCAATTCTCATAAAGAATAATTCCGCTGCCCGATGTTTCACCCCACAGTATTCCAGAGGAGAAAATGTACTCGATTCCTCCTTCCCATCCTTGACTCAAACCTTGTGATCAATGAGCTATTGTTCGATCAGCCCTTCTCAGGGAACATTCACACCATAACATTAAATTAGAAAAAATAAGACCTGACTCCCCTTACCTATAAAAGTTACATGATTTCTTTGTTCATGTTCAATTTGCATCGGTCCACTGGGTCACAAGGGTGCCAATTCCAATATAACCACAACGTGTCACGATTACGGGAACGCTTCACTCTGCCTGAGAGGATGCCAGATGACTCAAGTTTTCTATTTGAGTGCAGAAACTTGATTGTGTTATTCAGAGGGGAGATTTCTTACATTTATATAAATACCCACTTTTCTATTTGAAATAGATGGCCTGCGCCACCTTTGGGGGTACCAAGCTCCTTGTGTTTAACACCTGTCGTGACAAGTATTATTTTCATCATAAAATAGCCGATTACATAAACGGAGTTCTTCACTGGGGCGCCTGGGTGGCTCAGTCGGTTGAGCGTCCGACTTCGGCTCAGGTCATGATCTCGCAGTTGGTGAGTTCGAGCCCCACGTCAGGCTCGGTGCTGACAGCTTGGGGCCTGGAGCCTGCTTCTGCTTCTGTTTCCCTCTCTCTCTGCCCCTAACCCACTCACATTCTGCCTCTGTCTCTCTCAAAAATAAATAAAAACATTAAAAAAAAAATTAAAAGAAAAATGGAGTTCTTCAGGAAACACGACACTCAACTGAACCCTTTGAGGGGGGCTAAGATGTGAGGGGCAGCGGGGGTTCCACCCGGCCCGGTTCTTGGGCCCTCTGGTGGAGGGCAGCCGGCTCCCTGGACTGGGCCCTTGACCCAGAGAAACCCGTTACCCTCTCGTCTGTCACAGCCCTCCTAACTCCCCTGGCCTCAGCATCATGCCCTCAGCCTCCCCCTGGACATCCCCAGTCTTTCTGTTCCCCAATTTAAATTCTCAACATGGAATCAGAATAGCTCATCTCATTTCTGTGGCCTGACGTTGGCTCCAATCAGTTGGAGAGGGGTCAGAGAACCTTGTGAGGCTGCTCCCTTGACAAGGGGATGGGTAAGACGGCGTCACTCAGAAGGCACTGAGGCATCATTAGTGACGGACTTGTCCCAGGGGCTTCAAGAACAGTCTCCTGGCTCTCATCAGAACTTGGAAACACATGGGGCGCCTGGGTGGCTCGGTCGGTCGAGCATCTGACTCTTGACCTCAACTCAGGTCAGGATCTCACGGCTCAAGCCCTGCATCGGGCTACGCGCTGATGCAGCGTAGGCTGCCTGGATTCTCTCTCTCCCTCTCTCCCGCTCTGTGCTCTTCCCCCATTCATGTGCACACGCTCGCACTCTCTCAAAATAAATAAATTTTGGGGGTGCCTGGGTGGCTCAGTCAGTGGAGTGGCTGACTTTGGCTCAGGTCATGACCTTACAGCTTGTGACCTCGAGCCCTCCGTTGGGCTCTGTGCTGACAGCTCGGAGCCTGGAGCCTGCTTCGGATTCTATGTCCCTCTCTCACTCTGCCCCTCCCCGAGTCATGCTTGCTTGCTCTCTCTCTCTCTCTGTCTCAAGGTTAAATAAAACATTAAAAAATATTTTTTTATTTAAATAAATAAATAAATGTTTTAGAAAAGTGGGGAGGCGCCCGGGTAGCGCAGCTGGTTATGTGTCCAACTTCAGCTCAGGTCATGAGCTCCCTGTCCGTGGGTTCCAGCCCCGCATCAGGCTCTGTGCTGACAGTTCAGAGCCTGGAGCCTGCTTCAGATCCTGTGTCTCCCTCTCTCTCTCTCTGCTCCTCCCCTACTCACGCTCTGTCTCCCTCCATCTCTCAAAAATGAATAAATGTTAAGAACTTAAAAAAAAAAAAAAAAAAAAAAAAAAGAAGAAGACCGTGGGAGACCCAAGTGTGCTCTCTGGGGCTAAGCTCTCTGGGGTCAAACAGATTCCAACCTTCTCTGAGCGTCAGCTCTCTGCTGGGGTTCTGATAAAACCTATTGTCATTCGTTAGCTTCTCTGAGATTTCAAAATTTCGACTACTTCATTTCGTATACCAGAGTAAAAAGCCGCCCGTGGCCTGGAGCTGGGGGAGGCTAAGTTGAATCGGGAAGCATGTGCAACGTCGCTGCTCAAAGGCCACTCTGATGCCTCACAGACCCACTGTGTTCGGCCAGGAAGGTTCTGGCAAGACTGCTAAGACTGGAAAACTCGCGGTCATTTTAGGCCATTTCAAGACTCCACACCTGCTTGTAGATGGATCCCTTCTACAATATCTCCACCAAGTGGCTGTCCAGCCCTCTGCTCCACGATCTCCAGAGACAAGAAACTCACTGTGTCCAGAGTCAACGCATCCTAACCTGAAACGACTTTACCCAAACTGTGCTGGGGACTGAGCCGCAGCCTCCCGTCCCTTCGGCGCCAGCCCAGTGTGACCCGAGTTGGTATCTCAGAGCCAGTTAGAACGTAAGACTCTGTGCTCCCGTGTCCGGGTGTGACTGAGCAAGCTGACCGCAACTCCCTCCGGTTGAGAGAAAAGAAACGAGCTCGTGCCTCCGACCTACAGATGCGAACGGGGTTATTTCCAGCACATGGAAACTGCCGACACACGGTCACGTCCACGATCACTTTTCCTTTCTTCTGCCGCTTGGCAAGCCTTCGAACACCAGAAAGGTCCGTTCTGTGCCCTCTACACCTCCTCTCATCCCGGGCAAACATCCACAGCCTGTTTAACTGCGCCTCGTAGGAGAGGTTTCCAAGACCCTCTGCCACCTAGACTTCATTTCTGCTTGTCAACGCGGCTTCTGTTCCTCTCCCGCTAGTTTTGTTTCATCTTCCACGTTAGTTTAGGGACAAGCCGTGCCAGAAGCATCCTCCGAGAGAGCCAGGAGGGAGAGGCACAGAAGAGACCCCTCGCAGGGAAACCTGCCCTCGAGATGGTGCCAACCATACCCCCCGACGGCCATCCAGAGAGGGCCCCTGTGGAACTTCAGGACTCGGCCAACCGACCCTGACCATCACGTCGGGGGGGAAGGTTTCCCGCTCCTCCCAGCTGGCACCGGAGGAAGCCCTCTTCAATCCTGGCTCCCTTCCTTTCCAGGTCAAGGAAGTGATGGCTGGAGTGGTGACAAGACTGGACAGTGCGGGGTGGGGCTCTTCTCGGGGGCCAGCCTGTCTCTCACCAGCTCCGGCTGCCGCACCGTCACCCAGACCAGGGCGCTTAAACAATAAGCATTTCTTCGTCTCAGTTGTGGAGGCTAAGACGTCTAAGATCAAGGACCCACAGATTCGGCGTCTGGCGAGAAGCCGCCTCCTGGTTCACGGCCGGCTGTCTTCCCAAGCTCGCTGAGGCCATCAAACCCGGGCGCCAGCCCCACTCGTGAGGGCTCCACTCTAAGGACCGAAGCATCTCCAGAGACCCCCTCCCTCAACCATCGCAGTGGGGGTCAGGATCTCAACCCAAGGACACACACGTGCCGTCCACACCGCAGCTCCTTCACTGGGCAACCCCACCTGCCAAGTGGGCAGTCTGAGGTGTTTCCTTCCCCTCCCTTCACTAAGTCCTTTCTAATCCTGAGGAATCATCTTTCCCCCTACGGAGCCCCCCGCATGCAGGGGTGTGGCTGAGGCTCTGTTACTCAGCCCTGCCTGCGTCCCCAAGAACAGGATGCCCGCCTGGGAAGACTCCTGTCGACTGTGAATGCTGGGTCTAAGTTCAGAGCCCTTCTGACCTGGTACAGCTCCCCAGGCGCCCCTCTGGCTGTGCCCGCACTCCACACCCTGGGGCATCCTCCTCACCCCCGTTCAGCCTCACACCCTCCTGTCCCTACCAGATGGCCACACAGCCCAAATACTGCCACCCCCGCAGGACAGCAGCAACGTGGGTTTGTCACTTCCCTTAAGACGTCCTGAAGTCGGGGCTGGGGGGCGGGGGCGCGGTGGGTGCCTGGGTGGCTCAGTTAAGCGTCCAACTTTGGCTCAGGTCACGATCTCACAGTTCGTGGGTTCAAGACCCGCGTCGGGCTCTGTGCTGACAGCTCAGAGCCTGGAGCCTGCTTCCGATTCTGTGTCTCCCTCTCTCTCTCTCTCTCTCTGCCCCTCCCCTGCTTGTGCTCTCTTTCCCCCTCTCTCAAGAATAAATAAACGTTAAAAAAAAAATTAAACAAAAAAAAGACATCCTGCAGTCGGAGGCTCCAGGTCAGCTCGGCAAGTCAGCAAACACCAGGAGTCTGTCCATCTCTCTGCTCGGCCGGCCTCAGCACCCCCGCTTTCAACTTCACTTTTCCCTGGTGGCTGTAACACAGCCGTCAGAACTGCAGGTGCCAGGGCTCCATACAGCCCGTCCGAGGCCCGGAAGGCCACGCTCGCCTCAAGCGCCTTCTGTTAGCAACAAAACCTTTCCCTAAGCTCCCAGCAGACGCCCCTTCATGCCTCGCTGGCCGGAGCTGAATCACCTGCCCGTGGCCCACCGCCCACCGCCCACCCTGATGCCCAAAGCACTGGGGGGGGGGGGGGGGGGGGGCTCTGTTCCCAAGAAAGAGGAGAGACGGCTGGGGGATCCCAGTGAGCGGCGTCTGCATCCCTTCAGCCGGCCTGCTGGCATCCTCCGCTCCCCAACAGGTGGCCCAGGTCAGAGACGCGCAGACTTCGGTTCCCCGGGCCAGGTGAGAAACGCTCCCCCGCGGCCCGGGGGACTCCAGATGATCTAGGAAATACAGGGTACAGCGCAAGCTCAGAGGACTCCTGCGTTTGAGAACAGCTATTTCTTTTATGCCTTTGGCCATCAGGGCAAGTACTCTGGCAGAGGCATAGCATCCTGCCGCGTGGTTTAAATGTCAGGACCTTCGTTCTCTCTGTCTGGCTGTAACCTGTCATGGTGTACAGCATCTCTCAGCAACGGTGGACACGGTGCATCTAGAAGGGTCTCGGTCTTTCAAACTCGGTTTCCCATACTCTTGGCGGAGCTAAGCTCATTTCAGGGGGTCTGAACGCCGGAACTGGCTGAGGGTCTGGCGGAGCCCATCTGGCAGGGCTGGGAAAGGCAAGGGTTGTAGCCCTGGGGCCATGCTTTGGGAGAAAGATGCACTCAGACGGGAATGGGCTCAAGCCCCTGACCGTGTGTCAATGCAACCTCCAGGTCTGGTCACAATGGCTCGTTAGGCTACGTCACCCCTAAGCTCTATTCCTATTCCTGTTTGGTTGTTGTCGTTTTAACTTTAAATGTTCTCAAGCTAGCACTCATCCCTGATTTCAATCGGTCAGGCGTCTGTGAATCCTACTTTCGACATCAAACGTAACAGGTCCCGCTCCCTGCCTTGTGTTGTGCGCAAATTTCAGACCCTGAATCCGGGAACCAATAAAAACTCAAACCAGCCAGTCAGAGAAGCCACAATCACCCCTGTAAGAAAATTCTTATAGCTCACTTCCAGGTTATTCAAATGCAAAATTTAAAAAAATCCACTAGGGGCGCCTGGGTGGCTCAGTCTGTTAAGCGTCAGACTTCAGCTCAGGTCATCATCTTGTGGTTCGGGAATTCAAGTCCCGCGTCGGGCTCTGTGCTGACAGCTTGGAGCCCGCTGCCGATTCTCTGTCTCCCTCTCTTTGCCCCTCCCCTGCTTGTGTGCTCGCTTGCTCTCTCTCTCTCTCTCTCAAAAAAAGAATAAATATTTTTTAAAAATCAATCAATCCATTAGAGAGCTTACAAACTCCATGAATGCCAACACTTCCGTGAAATGGTCCATTTTATTCTGAGGTTGCAACACCAGGGGCCATTTAATCTTTGGGAAGCTAAACCAGAAACCTCAAAAAGGCAAGTTATATATGCCTTTGCAGACAGCCTGATGCCTCCACAAGTCTGCCAGGAGCGTGTCTAGAAGATTACTGAACACACCCAAGGTTCCACAAAACCCTACCTCTGCCCGTCACACCTGCCTGGCCAGGAGCCACGATGGGTTCCTCTCCAGGCGTGCCTCACCCACTTACAGAGCTGGCTGGGGTGACAGGCAGGGACAGACACCAAACTCGCTCTTCGGAAAGAAATCGGGGGCTACTGGGAAGGGATGGACAGTGGCAGCCAAAAATCTGACAAGTGCCCATGACTGTCACACTGTTTACTTCTTTCAGAGAGCTTCACACACACACTTACATTCACGCCCGTATTTGTCTCTCTCTTGAGGAATACACGTTTCCATAAGATTAGGGGTCCTTCATGTCTACTCACCATTGAATCGGACAGGCCTATTACACAGCAGACAAGAAGTATTCGCCGAATGAATGAACGGGTCCCCAGTTGCTTTTCATTTAAATGAAAATTCTCAAACTGATCGTATTCTCGTGAGTTTAGTTAGAAATACAAACCATCTCATTTTATCAAACCTCCATGAAGACACAGTTTGGTATTTAGGTTACAGGTGTACGATCGGGAGCTCAATCCTTTTCTGTGATACACAGGGATTATTAGAGCCACCATTTAATAGATTAACGTTTCAGATACGTGAAGCCTATCTATTCACATTCAAAGGTTTTCCATAACTTGTCTTTATCTAAATCAGTCAGGTTTCTTCTCCTAAACGAGAATACTAAATGAATGGCTACTTTCATGAAATAAAGATGCGACTAGCAGAAATAATCTGTGACTTCTTTAGTATCTAAAATGATAAGACCAAAGACTTTGCGTCCTGAGTTTTACAAAAAAAGAGTCCCCTGTTCGGTGTATCATTATCCCAACAGAGGCTGGGGACACTCGGGAAAGCGAGGCTCCAGGAGGTCAAGCCACTGGTGCAAGGCTGGTCGCCGAGCAGGGATGTGATCCCAGGTCTGGCTGCGCCCAAACTCATGACGGCTTATGTTATTACCTATAACTCCAGAACGTCCTGCATCTCCTCTGAGCACCTCGCATCACATCTGACATTCCATCCGTGGTGGCTACAGCTACGTCGTGATGTGCAATGCTGCCGATCGTAGACACAAAACACCATTAGCCGGAAGGTACGTCACAACTTCAGAAGCGGTCAAACGTGTGTGTCTATCCACACGTTTACACGCACACGTATAGACACCTCAGATCCAAGAAAATACAGTAAAGCGCTGGCCTCACAACAAATTATTCCTAATCAATGTTATAAAATAGGAGCGCCTGAGTCCTTTAGAAAACGTTGCCATGAAGTACAGAAAGAAAGAAAGACAAATCTTAAGTATGAATAAAGTTAGATGAAACTGCAAACATTTCCTACTGCACAGCCTCTTTAAAAAGTGTTTCTGTTCATCTCTGGCATTAAATCATACTTTTTGTAGCGTGAAGAGCTGTTCACATCTCTCCCGCCCATCAACGTTGACCATCCCCTGGTCATATTTTCATACATCAGAGCGCGTGGGAAAGAAGACCACTTTTTTGAATATGCCACGAAAAGGGACTTTAAATCTACCTGCTGTTCTTAACTTCTGTTTGTTTTCCAAAAGTTAAGGAAAGTAATAGATTTTCATTCCATAGTGAAGAAAAACAGACTCTTTGCTGACGACACAGCTGCAGATCTCTATGAAACCGAAGACCACCATCACTTGGGAAACCACTCTCCATAAAGTCTACACTTGAATGACCGGCTGGAAACGTCTTCAGGGCCTCCTGCCTCGCAGCGTGCTCAGGTCGTAGGCCCACACGGTGTCTACCCCCTCCCCGGTGACGTGGTCTGGGGTCCAGCGAGGGAAAGGGAACCGGCAAGCAATGACTCTGGCGTCATCCTTCAGTTCAAGCTCGAGTTTCTCCTCCAACTGTGGCATCTGTGCAGAACGACAGTCATTATTTCAGTAAGCAGGAAGTCGGAGGAAGAGACTCCCAAATGCTCGTTTGGATTTGAGGGCCTGAAAATACCTGTGCAAGAATTAGTAGCTGTAGAAAAGATCACTCCAGGGCATAAACACATTATCAAACGATCCATTAAATCACGAAAGTCACATTAGCAACGGTTACAAGAACATCTTCTATCAATCATAAAATAAGCCATTTTTAGAAGAGATGACAGATTTCCCATTTTCTAACTAAAACCATGATGTGGCAGTCATTAAAATGAGAAGCAGCTTTATTTTCCCACCTAGCATCTCAATCCACCCTGTCTCAACTATTTCACACATTTTCCCACACATTTTAACATCTCTGAAATCAGGATACACCTTACAATGGACATAATCTTAGATTTACAATTGGCAGTATTTTTTTCTTTCTCAATAGCAATGGGGCATCTTAAAATTGACAGCATCTAGATTCAGTGAGATACGGTATTATTAAATTAGACCATGAAAAAACAGACTCTACCAACTTGAAACATAATGAAATATTTCATAATTCTTCAAAAATGTATCGATAATACACTGATAATTTGTTGACAATCAACATATCTTCTAACAAGTAAAATCCTTTTATAATTTTTGTATCCTTTTATTACCAATCTACCTGCTGAAAACCCTGTCATCGTAATCACAACGGCAAATTAACAATCGCTTAAAAATTTATCTTCAGATCCTACCAGCTTTACCTCCTAGAAGTATTTTTTCCACTTTCTTCATTCGTTATTCTGAAGTCATTTCAAATTTAGAGAACAGTTGCAAGAAGAAAACAAAGGACTCCGTACTACTTTACCCGGCTTCACCAATTCTTAATACTCTGTCATATTTGTTCTCTCCAATCTGCCCTCTTCCTCTATGAATATTTTTCCTAAACCATCTGGGAATAGGTTACACACGCATGCCCCTTTGTTCCTTGATGCCTCAGTGCTTCCAAAGACATAAGCCCAGCTCAGTTATCAAATTCAGGATATTGAAGATTGTATTCCAATAATAATAATTCCAATCGCATTCCAACTTTGCCTAAAGTCCCAATAACGTCCTTTATGATGTTTCTCCTTACGATGTCATATTGCATTCAGCTAGAATGTTTCCTCAGTCTACTTCAATCTGGAGCAGTTCCGTGACCTTCCTTTGTCTCATGACAGCTTTAGGAATACAGGCCAGTTATTTGCCCAGTGGCCCGCACCCTGGATCATCTGATGCATGCTCGTGACGACTCAGCACGTGCATCTTTGGCGATGCCCCACAAGAGGGGCCCCACAGTCAGGCACCCGTGAGGACTTTCTGCTTTGAGACTGATGGTCACCACCTGGCATCTCCATAGTGGGGTTACTAATTTTCCTTCATAATGAGTAATTTGTCAGACTTAGCTTGAGATGATGTAAATATCCTGCCGCTCATCGAACTGTCCCTCACGAGATGCAGCATTCTTGATGACCCGCCTGAGTCAGTTTTCCCTATATGGTTGCAGAGTGGCCATTTGCTAATTCCGTTATTCCTTCCAGGCTGACAGTCAGCATTCTACCGTAAGGAAGAACTCTCCCTTCTTTTCTACCTATCTACCTATTGCCATAAGTAACAGCTCCTAGATTCCTATCTCGTTCAATGGGTTGTAATCCACTATCACCCTTGTTTCTTCTGATGCTCAGACTGCCCCCGTCTGGCCACCAGGAGCCTCCTCAAGTTGGCTTCTCTCTCCTTTGGATGTGCCCCCAACAAATATTCTGAACACTTCCTTAGACTTGGGATCAACAAAACACCCCAGGCTTTTGTTATTGGTCCCCAACTCAGCCCTCAGATCAACCACCTCTCAAACATTCCTGGTTCCTCTAAATGGGAAATGCTATCTCAAAACCAAGACCTGAGCAAAACGAATCCCTTTAAAACTACAAACAAATCGACAGTGCTTCTATAAAAACTTTACTCCTGATCTATATCTTTAAAAAGCGGCTTGGGGAAAGTCCTCTACGTGGCCTAAGGCTACAGACAGCCAAAATTCTAATTCTTCAATACAATTAATACCAATATAACCAAAAGTAAATTCCATTAAGGATGGGATATTTCTACTCTTTTAACAGCCAGTGAAAGATTTCTTTAAAAAAAAAAAAAAAAGAAAGAAAGAAAGAAAGAAAAGAAGGTTTTGTTCCTGAGGGAAACATTAAATAGGCGAAGAATGAGACAATATGTATGTTTCCAAAGTATCAGAGATTTCTTATGGTAATTTTATTCATAAAAAGAATAATTGTAAACTTATTCATGTTACCATGATTCTTTTCTGTTTTACGGTTTCCTTTATTTCCCAATGACTGTCATATGCTAAGTCAAGATAAACCCACAAATGAAAGGAGCTATTTCAATCACAAGAAATTAACTGGCTAAGTTACACATAAATATGCAATGAGCCCGGGTCTTGATATCACGCACAAAGAGAGGCAGTGATGTGTCATGTCTGTCTAATGGAATTCAAAATTATTCATACAATTATAGGTCTCAAAGTGACACGAACTCGTCATATTCTAATTACATCTTCAAAACTTTAAGCCTAAGTTGAAACGAGCTCTAAGACATAGGACAACTTAGCCATACCCATGAGCAGCTCTTGAGCCCCTTGACGTCTCCCTCCTCCCCAAAACACTGGCTTCACCGGGCTCCTAGGGTAACCGCCACCCCCCCAGGGCTTTCCTCCTACCCAACGCCTCCTCTCGGGTCCTTGGCTGGGTGCCCTCATTTGTCAGAGGCCAGAACTCCAGACCCGACCCGCTCTGCCTCCTCCCGGGTGACCTCGGCCACTCCCGGGCTTCAGCTCCCTCGGGGACTGATGCACAATCTCCAGCCCCCTCCCCTTCCTGAGTCACAGACCCCCTCCGCCCACCACTGCCAACCTCACACCTCCACACACATCTCGGGCTTCACCTGCCCGAGGAACCCCCGGCCCTCCTCCTGGGTCCACACAGCCTGCACCTTTCCCAGCTCAGTCACAACTGCAAACTTCCAGTTAGTCCGGCCAAAGCCCTCGAGGTGCCCTTGGTCCCTCTTTCTCGCACGCCCCACACCGGATGTGCCGGCTCATCCTGTTGGCATCTCCACGATGCCTCTGGAACTTGACTGCTTCTGCCCGGACAAGAGCCTAGCACACCTACCGTCTGGATGCTTGCAAGAGCTCAGAACCCGTCTCCCGGCTTCCACCCGCACCCGGCGTCCACACAGCAGCCTGAGATCCTCTGCAACCCAGGCAGGTCCTCTGCTCCTCTGCCCAAACCCACCACGGCGTCTGCATTCCAACAGCACGGCCCCCATTTCCCCTCTGACGTCACCTCTCCCTGCTCCTGCCACCCCCCCCCCCACCTGCTGCTGCTGGAACCCCACAGGCACACACCCCTGGGCGCCTCCACAATGGCTCTGCCTGGCACGTTCCCCCTTACCTCCACACGTCCTCTTCAGGGGCACTGTCTCCTCCCCTCCCTCTCCTGCTTTAGTCTGCCCCACGGCACTTCCCTCCTGCTACTGAACGACACATCTTACATAGGTACCCCCAGGTAAGAGCTGCTCTCCTCACTAGTGTATAGGCACCTTGGGGCAAGGATGTTTCTTTCTCACGCACTAAAGTACCCAAGGGATTAGAACAGAACCTGGCACTTAGGGGCACCGAATAAATAATTGTTGAATGGATGGACGAAGGATAAAGGATTCCGTTGTGAATCATTTATCTTTATCAGAACACGATAACATTTTCGTTCATCAATTCACAACAGGATCTGTAACTAAAATTAAATTAGTCAGTCTTTGAAAGTTATGAAATTTAACAGCCCACTAGGAAGTGTCATTAATGGATATGTTTCTACCATACTCGTTCATTCATTTAATGAGTATTTGAGTCATTACTTTGCGCTGGTGCTCCTGCACTGGGGGTCTGGGAGCAAAGACAGGCCGGCCCTCACTCTTGAGCTCACAGTGCGGTCCACACGGCAAACCTGCCGAAGCCATCATGTGAGTAAATACAATCTCACTACGGACAGGGAACAGGTACTGTGCAGATGGAAAACAGGGGCACTGGAGTCTGTCTCGTTGGGCAATCAGGGATGACTTCCTGGAGGAAAGGACACCCGACCTGTGAGTGGTCAGCAGCTCGCCAACTAGGCCCAGAGCTGGGGGGGACTTAGGTCAGAGGGAAGAACACGGCTCACACAGTGGAGAGTCCAGGGGCCGGGAGAAGGGCAGGGGGCTGGCAAGCACAGAGCTGAAGGAAGCAGGGGCCACTCCACGCCAGGCCTCAGGCCACGTGGAGCATTCAGGCCTTATCTTCACTGCTTTAAAGCAGCAAGACGTCCTGGGCGCGTTTTAAACAAGGGCAGGACTGATCTTCTCACATTTTGAAAAGAACATAAGTTCAAGTTACACGTGGGTATTTACCATGCTACCACTGGATTTACCAGCTCTGGACGAGATTCCTCACTCCTGGGGGGGTTACAGACACACCTGTTGAAATGAGTTTTGAGCCACAAAAGCTCAACAGTCAGTGCGGTATGAGAAGCGGGGTGGACGAGTTCTAGAACACCAGGTTTCCACCTCTCACGTTCCCTACGTACTCCCCTAGCTCTCTCCGGGCCTGTGTGGGCCTCAGATGCCACAGGAACATTCATGCTCCGCTGGCTTTGCTGAGCCACGATGCCATGACTGGTCTGCCGACCAGTGCTCAGACAAAGGAAGTGCATTTCACTAAAGATGACCCGATCGGGGCTCCCATGACTCCGGAGAGCAGAGCTGGCCTCCTGAATCCCCAGCCAGCACCGTCCCTCCCCTTCCCTGCTCCACGTAGGTGAAGCTCAATGAGGGTTACGAGTGGGGCCTTGCATGCATGAATGATCCCCTGTGGGTCCCGTGAACAATACACCTGCATGGAAAACTGCATGCTGGCTGAACCCCTCTCGCTCATTCCAGGGAACATGGATGCTTTGTGTACTTCAGCTGCCCCACTTTTTCTTGGGAACACTGAAATGTCACAAGTTCCTTACTTAAGGTTTCTCTGTGTACAGAAAAATGGACAACAATTGCAAAAACATTCATCAAAAAAAAAGCAAATAGAGGACTCTTATTTCTGCTAGGTGAACAGCTCCAAAAACCGACCATACTCAAACATGGTAAGACGCACAAGGAGTTGGAGCCCACAGGTTACGGGGTGATGTGCCCACCAAAGGCCACTGCTGCCCCCCACTGGGGCCTCACGAGCCCACAACTCAGGCCAGGATCGGCCGGCCTCTCAGAATGGCATGGAAATCTCAATAAATATTAATTTTCTATTTTCATAAAGCATGGAATTCAAATGAAATCTATTTGCTCCAAGATGCTAATTAATCCAAAGGAATGCCCAAACTTCATAAGTAGTAAATAACCATCAAGTTCCATAGCAATGCTATGGTCCCAGTTTCTTAAACGACTTAAACTCACGCCCCTTTTAATTTCCTTTTTTAAGTTTATTTTGGGAGAGGGAGAGAGAGAGAGAGAGAGAGGGGGAGGGAGAGAGAGAAAGAGCATGAGAGGGGCAGAGAGGGAGACAGAGAGAGAGAGAGAGAGAGAATCCCAAGCAGGCCCCACACTGGCAGCACAAAGCCCAATACAGGGCTCGAACCCATGACCCCGGGATCCTGACCTGAGCTGAAACCAAGAGTTGGACGTTCAACCAACTGAGCCACCCAGGCGCCCCCCCCTTTTGATTTCTATAACGAAAGTGTAAACACTCCAGTTTCATCTTAAATTTAGGCTGAGATTTCCAAACATATAGAATCCTGTTCCTTTCAAAAATATGTAACAAAAGCACTTCTAAATCAACTTAAAAATAAATGTGGCATTGTACCCAACATCCTGATAGTAAGAATAAATTTCTCAAGCACTAAACCACCTTCGACCAAAATTAAAGTGTGAATAAGAAAACAAAACAACCAAAAAGTAAATATCCTTTTTTTTTTTTTAAATTAAAAACCATACATATCAGTTGCATAGTGGCATTTTAGCAAACATCCAATTTTGCCAAGATTATTATGGCTACAATTATAGACCTTGAAAGATGAAAAGGGATTTCTTTCTATGGTCTGTAAACCAACAATTACAATAAAAGCATCCCATCCTGGTCATCCTTCCAAAGGCTAAATTTAGAACCATTTTCAGCACAGATGCCACGGTATTTTCACTTCTGAAAGTACGTAATCAAAGTTCGATACAAATCAGTCAGCCGAGGTCAACTGAAACTAGCCAGCGCTCACCCGCCCCGAAAACGGCCTCATTGCAAAATCGGAGGAACGATCAATTCGAAGGGAACATGCCATTAACTCTCCCAAGTGACTTCAGCTGGATGGTGAGTGAGCAACCGCGAAAATCTCCAACTACATTAGACACCGGGAGCTCATAAAGCAGTTTCCAGATTGGAATTTTTAGGGCTTAGGGAGATCATTGAGAATTTTATCTGAAGCAAAAGTTTTAACATGACTGAATCTTTTATGATTAAAGTTTTAAGGCCCTGAAGTATTTTGTCAAGCCAGTGAACTGAAATCCGACGTGCCCCCAGAATCCCTGGGAGGCCGCCGAGGGCGCGGGGGCAGGCGGCCAAGGACACGGTGTGGTGGACCTGGAGGGGCCACACGGGACCTAGAGCCAACCAGCCAGGGACAGGAGGACGTGTACTCACCATCTGAGGCACACCAAAAACAACCACGTTTGTGTACTGCGAAAAAGTAACCTAAAGAAGAGGGGAAACAAGGCACGGGTTAATTTAAATGGCCAAACACAAGGATCCGTTTCATCAAACAGGTTTTCACAAGGGATGTGGCTTCCTTTAAGATTTCGCGAGAAGAACCCAAGTTCGACCTTCTGTCTCTTAATTCAGCCCATTACGGTTTTCCAAACACCTCCCTGTAAGTCACTCCTGCCATCTTCAGGGATACTCCACACAGGGCCCCCCCAGGGGGCCTTGTCAGACTTGCCAGTGACTCATCCAGTGACCAGTCGGTGGCCATCTATGTCCCAGTCCACACTCTCTACGCTACCCCACCATACACCAAACCAGCTCAGCGAGAACTCGCGAGATCAGGGAACCACCTGCCTTTTGTGCTGAGCCATCCTTAAAATTCTAGTCCCCCGCCTCCTCTCGAAAATACTACCCAAAAACTGAAATAAAATGGTCTTTAGTCGAAAAACTGGGGGGAAAAGTGCTTTGCCAGTCAAAATTCTTATTGCCCAATAAAAGTCTTATTTACTCCATAGAGAGATCATTTACGTATATATGGTATAAAAAACAACGCAAGCAAAACTCAATGAATCTTTATAAGCTACTGATGACAATATTACAATGGGAAATTCTTATTTAAGAAAAAGCATTTTATGGAGCTTTCCTAAAGCAAAATTACAGGGTATGTTTCTTTAGAGTACAAATAAACTTGGAAGTTTCTCATACATTATGAAGACCAGAAAGAACCATGCGAATATAGTGGATTCTTTCTTTTGCACTCATCTCTGCCTCTTGCAAAACACACCTGCACACACACAAGCACACACACAGAAAAGTCCACCGTTCACCAAGAACATGAACAAATTAATGTCTACAATTTGTAAGATTTCCAAATGAAGTAAAAAAAAAATTTCATTATTTTGTAATAAATAGAAATGAGGAATTTTTTAATTGAGCAAATTCTTGGAATTCACATGACCTATCAGGTTTAAAACCTTAAGCTTCTACTCTAAAAGAGTTGATAGGTAAACCTGTCAATTTAAAAGGTGTTCACGTTTCATTATACAGAAACATACACTTGTATTTTAACTATTTTTCCTTTAATACATTTTACATTTTTTTAATGTTTATTTTTGAAGTAGAGAAAGAGCACAAGCAGGGGAGGGGCCGAGAGAGGGAGACACAGAATCCGAAGCAGGCTCTAGGCTCTGAGCTGTCTGAGCAGTCTGACATGGGGCTCGAACTCACGAGCCGTGAGATCATGATCTGAGCCGAAGTCAGACACTTAACTGAGCCACCCAGGTGTCCCCATTTTATGTTTTTTAGTCATACTAATTATGAATTATAAAGTTTTGGTTGGCATTTCCTAGGACCATTCTCTGCCTTACATACCTTCCACAAATCTGAGATATAAAATTTGGCAGAGTCCTGCACCCCTTCTCGCCAAGCACGGTATCTGGAGTACCAAACGAGCCATGGGTTTAATTCATAACCGACAGCGGTGAATCCCTCCTTTGCAGCTGCTATCACCTGCAGAAAGAAGTCAGTGTTTATTCAAGATAAGAAAAACATCAACCTATGGAATGGGAGAAGGTATCTACAAATGATATATTTGATAAGGGGTTAGTATCCAAAATACATAAAGAACTTCTATACTCAACACCAAAACACCTGAAACATTCCAATTAAAAATGGGCTGAAGATACGAACAGACATTTCTCCCAAGAAGACATACAGATGGCCAAAGAGACACATGAGACGATGCTCAACATCACTCATCATCAGGAAAGTGCAATCAAACCTACAGTGAGATATCACCTCACACCTGTCAGAATGGCTAAAATCCCGAAACATAAGAAACACTGACGTCGGCGAGGACGTGGAGAAAAAGGAACCCTCGTGCACTGCTGGTGAGACTGCAAACTGGCACAGCCACTGTGGGAAACAGTATGGGAGAGTCCTCAAAAAATTAAAAATAGGTTGACCATGTATATGATCCAGTAATTCCACTACTGGGTATCTACCCAAAGATGAAAACACTAATTCAAAGGGATATATGCACCCCTATGTTTACTGCAACGTTATTTACAACAGCCAAATTATGGAAGCAGCCCTGTGTCCATCACTAGATGAATGAATAAAGAAGAGATATATGTATGTATATATATGCATATATATATGTACATAATGAAATACTAGTCATAAAAAAAGAATGAAACCTTGCCATTTGCAATGACATGGATGGATCTGGAAGAGTATGACGCTAATAAATAAGATAAGTAAGTGAGAGAAAGACAAATACTCATGATTTGACTCATATGTAGAATTTAAGAAACAAAACAAATGAAAAAAAAGAGACAGACAAAAAAACACACTCCTAACTCTAGAGAACAAACTGATGGTTACCGGAGGGGAGGTGGGTGGGGGGCTGGGTGACAGGTAAGGAGGATTAAGAGCACACTGATCATGATGAGCACTGAGTAACATACAGAAATGCTGAATTGATATATTGTACACTTGAAAGTAATAAAACACTATGTTAACCGTACTGGAATTTTAAAAATAATTTTTTTTTTTTTAATTTTTTTTTCAACTTTTATTTTTGGGACAGAGAGAGACAGAGCATGAACGGGGGAGGGGCAGAGAGAGAGGGAGACACAGAATCGGAAACAGGCTCCAGGCTCTGAGCCATCAGCCCAGAGCCCGACGCGGGGCTCGAACTCACGGACCGCGAGATCGTGACCTGGCTGAAGTCGGACGCTTAACCGACTGCGCCACCCAGGCGCCCCTTAAAAATAAATTTTAAAAATTTAATTGAAAAAAAAAAGAAAAACATCAACTTACGTGGTCAAATGATATGAATGCCTCCCATTTATGGTCTATAATCAAAACGTCCGATAAAAAAGGCACTTCTTTTGTTCAAAATATCATTTAAAGACAGAACTCTAAAGTTCTACGGCTTTGTAGACAAGACAATGCTAACTGATTTAAACCCAGTTTCTGTGTTCTTGCCAAAGATTTCACCGCAAGCATTGCAACAGTCAGGTTTGCTCTGGATAAAGCACTTCTGGATCGGCCGACCCCTGGGGAGGCCTGACCGGTTGCTGAAAACCCAGTGTCTCTCTCTATCAGTGACAGCACAGCAGCGGGCAGGATGGACCTGCCTGGGAGAATGTTCTGTGAACTAGTTGTAATATGCAATCAAAATCCTGTCCGTGAAGAACCTGACATTACTTACACAGTTCCTTCGGCTTTAAAGACTGCTCACTCAAAACTGAAAACAGGGGCGCCTGGGTGGCGCAGTCGGTTAAGCAGCCGACTTCAGCCAGGTCACAATCTCGCGGTCCGTGAGTTCGAGCCCCGCGTCGGGCTCTGGGCTGATGGCTCAGAGCCTGGAGCCTGTTTCCGATTCTGTGTCTCCCTCTCTCTCTGCCCCTCCCCCGTTCATGCTCTGTCTCTCTCTGTCCCAAAAATAAATAAACGTTGAAAAAAAAAAATTAAAAAAAAAAAAACAAAAAACTGAAAACAGGTAAAAGAGAAGCGGAACGATTCAGAACAAAGTCAACCATAGAATGCCACCGGCCTCTGTAAGGTGAGGACAGTGGGCTGGGCCTGGGGCCTCTGCTCATTTGTCTTGCCCACTCTTCAAGGCAGCCTGCCTGAAGGAGCCGTCCGCCTACAGTAATTTCCCTAGTTAACTACCATGTCACCCCCTTAAGAAAAGGAAACCACAAAGATACTATTCAGATGTGTAAAGCATTCAAATCTGGATTTTAAAACTTCCTCCTGGTTAATATATACATCTTGCAGGGCTCCTGGGTGGCTCAGTCAGTTCAGCATCCTACTCTTGATTTCGGCTCAGGTCGTGATCCCGCAGTCATGGGATCGAGCCCATCAGGCTCCGTGCTGAGTGTGGAACCTGCTTAAGATTCTCTCTCTCCCAGGGCGCCTGGGTGGCTCAGTCGGTTAAGCATCTGACTTTGGCTCAGGTCGTGATCTCAGGGGTCGCGAGTTCGAGCCCAACGTGGGATTCTCTGTTGACAGCTCATAGCCTGGGGTCTGCTTCCGATTCTGTGTCTCCCTCTCTCTCTGCCCCTCCCCTGCTCACGCTCCATCCCTCTCTCTTCTCTCAAAAATAAACAAAACATTAAGAACAAAACTTAAAGATTCTCTCTCTCTCCTTTTGCCCCTCTCCCCACTCATGCTCTCTAAAATAAAATATATACATCTCTTGATTTCTTAAACAAGTCACTTCCTAACCTCCTCCTGGCTATTCGAGTCACTATGTGAAATTCACAAGGTCCGTGCTGCAGGGGTGGTGAAAGGTGTTGTGCCCCTTTTGGTCCCCACATAAATGTTTCCAGAACGCAGGCCTTGACTACTGCTATCCTCACTTTCTGGCTCATGGTTGGATGGAGGCCTAAGGATGATGCCACCAGGCCCATGAAGAAATGTGCTCTCGGACACCCATCGGGCAGTCAGTGACCCTGAATATTTATAGGTTCTCAACTGGAGTCAGTATGCTGAGCTCACTCAAAGTCTGATCTTTGGATAAATGAGGGTTAATGGCGCTGGCTCTTTCCTATTTTAACTCTACATTACCCCTTAAGATTATCATGCATGTAAGAATATTAATAAATACAGAAGCAAACATCTCTGTTAAACTCTATGACTCAATGTTTCCTCTAATTATGCCACCTCTACTGACCCAAGTTTTTTTATTGGACAATTTCATAATTACCAATTAATTGCTCCTTTTTACCTGGCGGATCTACAGAGCACTTTTTCCTTTCAGAAAAATTAAATCTGAGAAAAATAAACTCCAAATCATGCTGGAAGGTTTGATCATTAAACACACACAAAATACATGACGACTTAATTACCGTCAGATGTAATGGGGCTTTGCATAAGCCTCACAAGAAACGTGAAGCAGAAATTTTAAAACTTTGGGTTTGAAACCTTAAAATGCCTTAGCGGAACTCACAACACGTCCGTCGCCACTGCCAATGTCGACCAGGGACCCTCTTCTGCAATGCAACATTTTCACAACGTTGGCAATCTGCTTTGTAGTTGCGGGTACGAATGGCAAACAAATTTTTCGGAAGGCCGGTGTTAGAAACGGGGTGGCCACGGCATACACGGCCACCAGGGTCCCACCAACGATCCCAGTAAGGAAGAACCCCCAACTGCTTTTCTTCAAACCGCTGGCTCCAAGACCTGTAGGTAGACTACATCCTGACTGACTTTCTTCAAGTATTTCTGGGGGTGTACCTAGGTGGAAAGCAAGCGGGAAATATATACGTCACACCAAATCTGAAATCCAAGGTATTTTTTTTTTCCTGTGGTTCCTATTGACAAACTCGTACTGTGTAAATAACTTAGCTGAATACAATCTAACTTACAAATGAAGGATTCCACACTGAGTTCCAAATTCTACCAACTAAAGTAATGTGTTTTACAGAAAATTCTTTAAATCTAATAGAAAACTAAAATCCTTTGCTTCCAACATAATGATTTTTTTGAGTCATCCTTAGAAAACAATGTGTTCATCTCTAGCATTTTATGAATTCAATATATCCATTAATACAGATGTTAACCATGAACTCTGTATGTTTACGGTTCAGAACAAAGCCTCACAAATAAGAATTAAAATGTCTAATTACTGCCTTATTTTAAATAAGATGCAAAGATTCCACATCAAAACGGGTTAGGCATCTATAATCCAGGTACAGTAATACGATTTTCAAGTAACAAGAGACCAAAGTCAGGTTCCACTAAAAAAAAAATAAGTATGGGGCGCCTGGGTGGCGCAGTCGGTTAAGCATCCGACTTCAGCCAGGTCACGATCTCGCGGTCCCTGAGTTCGAGCCCGTGTCAGGCTCTGGGCTGATGGCTCAGAGCCTGGAGCCTGTTTCCGATTCTGTGTCTCCCTCTCTCTCTCTGCCCCTCCCCCGTTCATGCTCTGTCTCTCTCTGTCCCCAAAAAAATAAATAAACGTTGAAAAAAAAAAATTTTTTTTTTTAAAATAAATAAATAAGTATGATAATGAAAAGATTTTTTAAAAAGACCCAAAAAGAACAAAAGATAAAATAATCATTTCAATGCACCAATATGAAAGAAAGCAAACTCCAATCACTGAAAACAGAGAAATGAATGATCTACCCTCCTCTTGAGTTTTACCCTTTAAAATACATTCTTGGGGTGCCTGGGTGACTCAGTCGGTTGAGCGTCCAACTCTTGCTTTTGGCTCAGGTTGTGATCTCACAGTTCATGAGTGTGTCGGGTTCTGCACTGAGCATGGTGTCTGCTCGGGATTCTCTCTCTCCCTCTCTCTCTCCGCCCCTCCTCCCATGTGTGCACACTCTCTCAAAGTAAATAAACTTTAAGAAAATAAAATACATCCTCAGGAGGATCTCAAGTTCTGGAGACTGAAATTGATTTCATTTTGAAATTGATCGAGGGGGAAGGACACATCAAGAGCACAACCCCAAGGTTAGGACCTGGGCTCCGCACCTTGCCAACAGTACGATCCTTCGCCTCTCTGAACCTCAGTTCACTCATCTGACTCACGGGGATTAGGGTCACCGCGCGGATGAGACTAGTGGACGCGCTTAGAACATTGCCCAGCACAACAGGGCCCGTTGCCGTTATTATTTATCCACAGTCGGCTAGATGCTGAACCCTACAGGGAGCAAGGCTGCCCTGAAGCAGCTCGGTGTAGTACAGAAGACAAGGCCAGAAACACAGGAATCATAAGAAACAGAAGACAGTAAGAGGGAGGACACCGGATTCTGGTCATTCGAAGATGTTCTTATTCATGGCTGCAGCAATCAGTAAGCCATTCAAAGCGCCCAAGGGATTCCATTCCCAAGGCTGCAGTAGGAAACCACCACAAACTTAGAGGGTTAAGACAACACATGCTCATTATCATACAGGTCTGGAGATCAGCTATCTGAAATGGGTTGGAAGCACTGGGTTCCTTCTGGAGGCTCTATGGTGGGATAGGTTTGCTTGCCTTTTCCAGCTTCTAGAGGCCACCTGCATTCCTGGGCCAGTGGCCCCATGTCACCCCAACCTCTGCTTCCATCAGGATACCTCCTTCCGACTCTCCTGCCTGGGGACTCTCCTGCCTTTGTTTTTAAATCTGTTTATTTATTTTGAGAGAGCAAGCTTGGGTAGGAGAGGGGCAGGGAGAAAGGGAGAAAGAATCCCAAGCAGGCTCCACACCGTCAGCACAGAGCCCAAGACGGGGCTCGAACTCACAACCATGAGTCCACCACCTGAGCTGAAATCAAGAATCAGGTGCTCAACCTAATGAGCCACCCAGGCACGCCTCCCTTTTCTTTATAGGGACCCTGTGATGACAGTGGGTGCATCCAGACAAGCCAGCAGAATCTCCCCATCTCAAAGTCCTAACTTCACCCCATCTGCAGATTCTCTCATGTAACATATTCACCAGTTCCAGGGATTAGGACATGGACGTATTTGGGGGGGTCTGCCTACCACACTCATGAAATGTGGTGATCTGTTACAACTTTGTGAGGTACAGGTGTGAACACAGGACACACGAAAAGCTGGCCCACTGCCGTGAGTCACTGTTCCAGGGCAACCGACCAATCACCAACATCTCACGCACAGTAGAGCTTTGTTCCGGACACCTGAGGTCCCCTAAAGTGAGCTTTGTTTTGTTTTTTACTTTAGAGACAGAGCACACATACCCACAAGCAGAAGGGGGGAGGGAGAGAGAGAGAGAGCGCGAGAGAGAGCGAGACAGCATCTCAAACAGGCTCCAAGCTTAGCGAGGAACACAACCCAGGGCTCGGTCCCACTGCCATGTGATCATGACCTGAGCCAAAATCAAGAGTGGGACACTCCACCGACTGAGCCACCCAGGCACTTCTAAAGTGACTTTTAAATCTGGTTACACAGTGGAAAACCAACTCAGAAACAAGAACAACAAAAGTCTGCTGCTGGTGCTGGAGGTAAGATAAAAGGTAAACTTTAGGTAGGTGACGGTGTTTGATGGAAAGCAAAGGTTTTAAATACATTTTGTTATACTTATCAGCATCGTATGGAGGAATTTACATGCTATAGCAATAGTCATGCATTTGACTGTTTTTTAAAAAGTCAAAGCACCATCTGCCATGCCTCTGTAAAATTATCCTCTGGGCATTCCAATTATACAGTACAGTGGTTAAAAGGATTTGAGTCCTAAAGTTCTGGAGTCACAGAACTTAACTAGTGTGAAACATTAGGTAAGTTTTTGCCAAGGCTCAGATTCTTCGCTTGTAAAATTCAGAAATAATACTATCCTCACAGGATTATTGGAACACTTAAAAAAATAATACAGATAAAGCACTGAGTGCTCTAAACGAGACAGTAAGTGATAACTTGGCTACTATTGTCAGTCTCAATACTATGCTTGGGAAGAGATCCATAGTTTTTAACAGCTTTATTGAGATGTAACTCATATGCCACACAATGTGCCCATTTAACATATATGATCCTAAGCTTTTCAGTATATTCATAGATAGATGTCACCATCACCACAGTCAATTTTAAGAACATTCTCATTACCCTTAAGCTTTACCTATCACCCCCCACCTTTCCTTTCACACCTTAGCCCTAGGCAACCACTAACTGAGTTTCTGTCCCTAGAGTTCCTATTCTGGACTTTCACAGAAGTGGACTCATACAGTATGTGGTCTTTTAGGAATGGCTTCCTTCACTTAGCGTAATGTTTCCAAGATCCGAGCATCAGTACACTTGATCGTTCAACAACACGGGTTTGAGCTACGCAAATCCACCCACAGGTGGATTTTTTTTCATAGAGTACTGCAAATTCATTTTCTTTTATGATTTTAATAACACCTCGCCTCTAAGTTATTTTATCCTAAGAACACGGCATATAACATACAAAAAAAAAGTTGACTTCTGACCAATAGGCTGTCAGTAAAATTTGAGCGGGGGGGGGGGGGGGAGGAGGGGGTAGGGCTGGAGTCGAAAGTTATAGGTGGATTTTGACTGCACAGGTCTGACTGCACAGGTGTAGACAGCACCAGCACCCCCAACGCCCACGTTATTCAAAGGTCACCTGTACCTTTTTTTGTGGCCGAATCTAAGCCTGTAAAGAATTAGCTCATGATCAGTGTTCTCAAGAAAAGGCGGCAGAAGCTATTTAGAGGACAGAGTATTAGGAAGATAGAATGGCCAGGGAAGATCGCCAAGGCAGCACAAAGCGGGGCTTTGGAGTGGGACCCTTAGCGCTACACAATCCTGCTTCTTACTAGCTGTCTGACGGTGGCCAAGAATCCTTTCAGGAGCCGTGCAAGGCAGACAGTACGGTTCCCATTGCTATTTTTGCAAGCAAGGTAACCGAGGCACAAAGAGGCTACTGCCCACCGAGACCCAGCTGGCAAGGGGCCACGCGGATCCCCACCCACACGGGGGCACTCCGGTCAACTCAGAAGATCGTGCTGCACACGCCGAGAGTCACTCGCCCTAAGGCGCTCAGAGCAGCTCCGGGCAGCTAGACGGGGGTACCAGCGCGCGCACTGCGGCCCGCGCCCCGCACGCCAGACTCCGAGCCAGGGCTGCTGCCGGCGGCTCCCACTCCCGCCCGGCCAGGAGCCCAACGTGAAGCCCGGCCCCGCCACCCCGGCAGCCCGCCGCGCCCGCCGGCTCACCGCCTCCTCCCTCCATCGCGAGATTTCCTGCGGCCGGAGGCGGGGCTGGGAAGGTGGAAATCCGGAAGTGGGTTCTACCATCTCCTCCGAGCCGAGGAGGGGGGGGGCACGGAGGGAGAAACTAACGGCGTGACGAAACGAGTTCCTCGTTGGGGCCCCCTGCCCAGAAACTCTCGAGCGTGAAGCTTTAGCAGATGAGCTCGATCTGCTCTCGGTTGGAGGGTTTTAAGTTCCCGTCCGCGTCTTCGAGCTTCCTCTCCCCGACAGGGTCCTGGACGATAGAAGTTCCCTGAGGCCCCTGATTCCAGAAGCTACGGTGTGGCGTTAAACTAGTCTCGCGTGAAAAATAAGTCTCGCGCGCCCGGACTGCGCACGCGCGCGCTGTGGCGCCCTCCCGCGAGCGGAAGGCGTGCTCTGGCTTCCGGAGCGGACTCCGCCGGTCTGGGGAAAGTAACCACTGCTGCCGCACCATGGCGTCGGTCGGGACCCTCGCCTTCGATGAATATGGGCGCCCTTTCCTCATCATCAAGGATCAGGATCGCAAGTCTCGTCTTATGGGACTTGAGGCCCTCAAGGTAACGGGACGAACGCTGGCGGTGGGATGAGGGGAGGCGGCCGAAGCCCGCGGCTCTGCGCCTGCGCGAGCATGGGAGCGGCTCAGCCATGTGCTCCCCGGAAAGGTCGGGGATCCCCTCTAGTCTTCGGTCCTGCACCCCGCTCCTCTAGCTCGGGAGAGGCCGATGTAGAAGCCTTTAATCCCGGTTTGGGAGTTGGGGTGGAGCCGCTAGCGCCCTTCAGCGTTGGGTGGGGCGGGTTCAAGTCCTAGGCTCTGAGCCCGCGTCTCCGATCGCTTCTCCAGCCTGTGGTCGTTCCTTACGGTGTTTCCATCGGGAAAGGCAGAGGTCATTCTCAGGTCACCCGGCTGCGAGAGAAACAATAGCCCATGAGGATGCCTTTCGTTTTCCGGTCACTCCTTAAAGACTTGGTCGCTTATAGAGTAATTTCTTGCAATGCGTGGCGTAATACTGGATGCGGTGTCGTGAAAATTAAAAACGTGTGCTTTTAAGGCAGGAACTTACCACCGCAAGAGTGGAAAGTGGACACCAGTGACTATAACACAAGGCAGCGTGTGACTGGAATCACCAGTTACGGATGCAGCTAAAAGTTGGAGGGTGTCCTAGAGACGTTTAGTGGAGACTGGCTTCTGATCGGGGATGGCGTCACTGCTTTGAATGCGAGAGAGAGAGAGCGCGCTAGCACCTGGGGGAGAAGGGACAGCAAAAGCCAAAAGCCGGGCAGAACGCATGGCACGTTGTAGGGCAGAAGAGCAATCTGGTTTGGAAGGAGCACAGTCTAGTCTCAGTGAACGGTAGGGCCCCAAAGGTGTAAGCCCTCGAATGCCCCACAGTCAAGATGTTATCCCTGGAAGGAGGGAGCCCTGGAGGGGGTTTTGAGCAGAGCCACGGTTGAGGTAGCAGTGTGCTTCAGGGGGCGCCTGGGTGGCGCAGTCGGTTAAGCGTCCGACTTCAGCCAGGTCACGATCTCGCGGTCCGTGAGTTCGAGCCCCGCGTCAGGCTCTGGGCTGATGGCTCGGAGCCTGGAGCCTGTTTCCGATTCTGTGTCTCCCTCTCTCTCTGCCCCTCCCCCGTTCATGCTCTGTCTCTCTCTGTCCTCCAAAAAAATAAATAAACGTTGAAAAAAAAAAAAAAGTGTGCTTCAGAAAGTAGGGTCTGGTGGACCAAAGGGGCAAAGAAAGACCAGAGGCGTTAAACCGCCAGGAGTCCAGGTGAGCACAAGCCTGTTTAAACAGACGAAGAAACCGTAGAGTTCCCTCGCTGTTTGTCTTAGGACAAGCTGCACAGCCTCTCTGAACCTCCTTTCTCGGCGGGGGCAGCACGCCTCTGTGGAGCTGAGGATGAGGATCGATCGAACGGGGCAACTTAAGCAGGGGCCACACGGCGCTCGATCTGTGGTGGATACTCGAGCGCTTGTGTCACATACTCTGTTTCCTCGTTCGTTTAAAGGAACCAGCAGAGAACGTACCCTCCAGTACCTCGTGTGTAACAGCACGACAAAAGCTACGTGTTGTTGTGCGTGAGCTGTCACGCTAGCTAGTTAACGGGCACTCGTACTCTGCATCACACGATCCTCACGCTCGGAGGTAGGTATTGGGGTGACAGCTGCAAGCGTGGCCCCGGAGCGGGTAAGGTGACCGAGCTAATCCAGAACGGGGCCATGATTCAAGCCCACCCCTGGCTGACTCCAGAGCCAGAGTTCGGAGCATCGGCAGGGTTAGCATTCGGGGCCAGGTCATTCTTTTTGTTGTGGGGGCCTGTCCTCTGTCGGACGCGGAGCAGCAGACCGGCCTCTACCCACTTTGTGCTGTTAGCGGCCCCCACCCCATTTGTTAGAACCAGCAATGTCTGCAGGCATTGCCAGGGGGCTCCTGAGGGACAGGATCCTCCCTGGTTAAGAGCGGCTTACCTGTGATTACCTTCCTCTAAAAATTCCATTACACTGACAGATTGGGCAAAGCGTATTTTCGTGGTTACCAGTATTTTCACCGATCCGTGAACTCTGTGTCTTGTCTCAGCTGCCAGATGCAGTGACTAGGGCTCCGCGGATCATGGGCATTTGAACTGCGTTCAGTGTCGGTCAGCGTTTTGATGACTGGAGGGCCTTCGGTGCATTAGCGCTTCAAGGATCAGAGGGCATATGTGGGGGGGACACGTGGACCGCCATCGTCACTGGAAGGGAACTAGGTCTCAGATTGTGGGGGGCATTGAAGAAAAACTGAAGCTTTCAGACTCCATGTTGAGGCACTAGGGAGTCATTGGAGGTTTGGGGACCGGCAGATGACACGGTTGAGGAAAATGGGTGAGTTAGCTGGGCGTCAGATGGACCTAAAGGACAGGAGGTGAGATCAGAGACCCCGGATTTCTGTAGGGTGCTGTGGAGCCAGGCCAGGCTGGTGACAAGACTAGGAATGAAGGAAACAGCACCTGCAGAAAAAACACACTGCTGATCGTGTGTGCAAGCAGGAAAGGATGCTTGCAGGTTTCCATTGAGTTAGCTGTCGATGCCCTGGGCAGATGGCAAGGGTGACTTTTCACCTATGGGTTGTGTATTGACTCAACAGTCAATTTCTGGGTGTATTTCTGCAGTAAGTCTAGTATGCTGGTTCAAGGGGCTGTACATGTACATCTGGACTCTTCACATGAGGCTAGCATTGCAGGACGGTCTTGCAAGGCCTGTCCCTGTCCTGTCAGACCGCACCTGCTGTGAAGTGGGGCAGATAAGAGAACCTGCCTCGTAGGTGTGCTGGGAGTTAAAGCTCTAGGCTCTCGTTCTTTTGCGTAAGAATTACGTAGTAAAGCTGGTAGTTGTTATCATGCCAAGGTTTAGACTTGGGTATTGCCTCTTAAATGTAGAAGCTTCTGGAGAACAGAAACTGTTCTGTATGATTGGATTTTATAATCACCAAGTGTATGCTTCTAACTATTAAAAATTGGGGGGCCTGGGTGGGTGGCTCAGTCGGTTAAACATCTGACTCTTAACTCCAGCTCAGGTCACAATCTCATGGTTCATGAGTTCAAGCCCCATGTCGCAGGGTGCCTGCTTGGGATGCTCTCGCTGTCTCTCTGCCCTCTCCCTCTTGTGTTCACTCTCTTTCTCTCTCAAAATAAAAATAAACTTTAAAGAAAACCACTGAATTATTAAAGTTATTTGTAACTCGAACCTTTTCTGTGTCTTTCATTTAGTCTCATATCATGGCAGCAAAAGCTGTAGCAAACACAATGAGAACATCACTTGGACCAAACGGTAAGAGACTACCATTCTGTGTTAATGCGTGTTATGTCTAAATCGTGGAGAGTTGATGGAACCCTTTTATAGAAATTTGGGACGTGGAGCAGGGGGCGTCCTGGGCCTCCGGCACTAACACACTTGTTTTGTGTATTTCAGGCTTTAAACACGTTTATAAGTGTACGTACAATTTTAGGTCAGAGGTTTTCTTCTTCTTTTAACGTTTTATTAGCATTTTCCACATCAGGGCCGTCATTTTTTGTAATTAATACATTTAGTGATGCTCCTCACCCCCATTTCTCTAGTTTTAGCCCTTTAGGTGGTTTTGTACTCGCCAGTGCAAAAATGCACACAGATACTCTCTTGCGTATGCTGAATTTTTCTTTTTTTTTTTTTTTTCTTCCGTTTATTTATTTTTGGGACAGAGAGAGACAGAGCATGAACGGGGGAGGGGCAGAGAGAGAGGGAGACACAGAATCGGAAACAGGCTCCAGGCTCCGAGCCATCAGCCCAGAGCCCGACGCGGGGCTCGAACTCACGGACCGCGAGATCGTGACCTGGCTGAAGTCGGACGCTTAACCGACTGCGTCACCCAGGCGCCCCTGAATTTTTCTGATAAATTCTGTAAATAGGCATTGGGTCAAGAGGTCTAGCTTTTTTTTTAGTTTTTGGTGCAGATTGCATTTTTGTTTGGTTTTGTTTTGGGGGGGCTTTTGTTTTTTTGTTGTTTTTTGCATAATTTCATTCTAAACGTTGCTGTCTTCCTAGGACTTGATAAAATGATGGTGGACAAAGATGGCGATGTGACGGTGACTAATGATGGTGCTACCATTTTAAGCATGATGGACGTCGATCACCAGATTGCCAAGCTGATGGTTGAACTGTCCAAATCACAGGATGATGAAATTGGAGATGGGACAACGGGAGTGGTTGGTAAGAAAGCAAATTATCCTTACTTGTTTGAGAGGCATTCCTTAAAGTCATGCACACCTGCCAAGAGTGTTTGCTCTGAATCAGATCATGAGAAGACTGTTTCACAAATCCAAGTTGAAGGACATGCCGAAATACAAGCGGCCCAGACTCTTCAGAAGTCCTTGTCCTGGAACAACAGGACAGTTCTTCAGGGGAGAGTTAAGCGGCTCTTCTAGATCAGGGGAGCCAAAGAGAAATGACACGCGGCTGTAATGCAGAACACTTGATCAGATGCGGGCTTTTTCTTTATTTAAACTGTGGGGGGTGTTTGGGATACATGGGAGGATTTGTGGATCGTGCATCGCAGAGTAGTGCCCTGTTAAGTGTCCTGAGTGTGACAGGTATGTTAGAGTGATAGGGAGATTGCCCTCGTATCTTAGCTTACAGCTGAGACGTGTCATGATTTCTGCGCCTCGCACATAGTTGAAGGGAATGGGTGTGGGTTCGTAGAGAAAACAAATGTGGCAAAATAGTGTTAATCAGTAAACGATTCGTTTGAATGTTCTTACACTTTCTCTGAAGTTCTGATATACTTAGAGATGGGGAAGATGGAAGAGAGAAATAGTTTTAACGTTACCTTTTCTGCAGATGAGGTTTGAATTCATTTATTCAGCAAGTATTTGTTGGGAACCAAGCACTGTTATGGATGTGCTGGGAGTATAGCAGTATTGAAACAAATATCATCATCTTTGTGGCCCTAAAATAACGGGAGGAAGGAAGGTGGTGGGGAGGATAAACCATAAGCATATTATATATAAATTCTCTTATCACCAGCACAAACTTTACTGACTAGAAATCCCTCTCCTGGCAGGGCGCCTGGCCGGCTCAGTTGGTAGAACATGCAGTTCTTGACCTCAGGGTTATAAGTTCAAGCCTGCATTAGGTGTAGAGATTACTTTAAAAAATCTTAAAACGAGGGGCGCCTGGGTGGCGCAGTCGGTTAAGCGTCCGACTTCAGCCAGGTCACGATCTCGCGGTCCGTGGGTTCGAGCCCCGCGTCGGGCTCTGGGCTGATGGCTCAGAGCCTGGAGCCTGTTTCCGATTCTGTGTCTCCCTCTCTCTCTGCCCCTCCCCCGTTCATGCTCTGTCTCTCTCTGTCCCAAAAATAAATAAACGTTGAAAAAAAAAAAATTAAAAAAAAAAATCTTAAAACGAAATCCTTGGCTCGGGAAACACGAGATTTTTGCCCTTAAACGTTCTTAGGTTACGTTCTTCACTTACGTTTTGTCCATCACTGAGAGCTGAACATCCATTTATAAGGGGTGACCTGTTAGATCTTTGCTAGAAGCAAAACCAGAGTCTCCCTTTTAAAAAAACACTTCAGCCTCCCAGATCCTTTTGCCTTAATTTTGGACCCTTCACATTCCCAGGGTGTAGCATCTAATTGGTATCGATGGTGTAAGTGTCAGTGCTTGCCTGACGTGGTTGTGCGCTGTCTTGTCTGCAGTCCTGGCCGGCGCCCTGCTGGAGGAAGCCGAGCAGTTGCTGGACCGCGGCATTCACCCGATCAGGATCGCTGACGGCTATGAACAGGCCGCCCGCATTGCTATCGAGCACCTGGACAAGATCAGCGATAGCGTCCTCGTTGACATGAAGGACACTGAGCCCCTGATCCAGACAGCAAAAACCACGCTGGGCTCCAAAGTGTACGTTTACAATACAGTTCTTCAGCGCTTCTAGAGGAAGCAAAACGTGTGTGCTTATTGCTAAAAACCTCCTTTTGTAACGATCGCACGTAGCTTCATGCGGACTCGATGAACTTCTTTCCACTTTTGTTGTTATTTTGCTTTGCTTTGTTTCTAATGCGGGTGTAGCCACATGCATCTTGTGTTTTAGTTGGAAACTGAAGTTCCAGGCTTGGGTATTAAATCCTCTCAGTATTTGTAAGAGATCCAGGGCTTTGATTTAGCAGGATAGGCTGTGTTGGCAGTCAAGCAGAAATAAATGGTCCTACTTGGGGAATGTTAGCCTTCAAAACGCCTTCTACCATTTCTTTGCTAGGAAGCCATTTAGGAGGAGAGGCTCTACTTTTCATTATTGACCAAGCAAGTTACTGGTCCAGAATCTTAATTTAGCGAGAAGGGGCAGTCTTGAAAGTGACTTACATGGGGTGTTTTCCGCGCTTGCATAATGCCTGCTATTTACCAGGCCTGCTGCCACATCTTAAGAGCACAGAGACACAGTGCCTGTCCCCTGGAGACCCAAAGCAGCCTCGGCCAAAAGACACACTCATTTGAACAATAATGGAGACCTGTGGGCTCTTGGCACGATGTAGCATGAAAATTCTAGTACGAGGAGCTTTATTACTGGTTTTTCGAATCAAGATCAGGGTGAGAAACATTTCAAACTTTAATTTGTGTGGTAGTTTTAGCAAAAAGGCATGGCCTTGTCTCAGAGGTCAGGGGAAGTGCAACAAAATTGTTGCCCTCTCCACCCCTAGGGAAAAGCCTCTGCCACCATGCTGTGCTAGAATGTGCTGGCTGCCAGGTGCCCTCTTATACGGGTGCTGAGACCAGCTGCTGGGCAAGGGGGCCACCGGGACGGTCTCTGTCACGGCGCACTATTGTTCTCCTGAGAGGAAAGTGTCCTAGTTGAAATGCATGAATCTTACTATTGCTTTGTAAGTTGATCTTGTTATGTTTGTAAGTCTTTGTAAAATCCACATATCTATAGGTCTTTACTACAGAAAACGTCCAAAACAACTGACAGCGGCCATAGTGTGAGGCAAGTTATAAATCACTTAGGGTACTAACATTTACAGTTTTCCCGTTATCTTTTCTCTAAGATGAGTTGAGATTTTATGCACTGTTTCAAGTATTAAATTTCCCTTGCGGTTTTTCCAGAACCAAAAGTAAATTTATTGAGCAATTTATTCAGATGTTTCAAAGCTTTCAAAAAAGATCCCCACCCCACCCCGCCCCCGCCCGGAACTGATGTTGGTGGAAATTCCTGCAAGGGAAGCAGCCATGTGGAGTCCTCTGGCTTCTTACTGAATGCTGCACCCCATTTACACAAGATGTCGCTGTCTCCCGTCCCAGTTTATGGCTCTCTTTGGGTTCTGTGGATCCCAGCTTGAGAACCCCTGCCCCAAACTTGAAAGTGCAGGTTCTAGTGGCACAGCTGTCTACAGAGTCTGAGCGTCCTGCGTTTTATAAGACGTATCTGAGTTGCCACGTTACGTTCTGGGTCCTGCTGTGGCTGCAGTGGAGTGAAAGGTTGCTCTTTGTTTTCATCAGGGTTAACAGCTGTCACCGGCAGATGGCTGAGATCGCTGTGAACGCTGTCCTCACCGTAGCAGACATGCAGCGCAGAGACGTGGACTTCGAGCTCATCAAAGTGGAAGGCAAAGTGGGCGGGAGGCTGGAGGACACGAAACTTATCAAGGGCGTGATCGTGGACAAGGATTTCAGTCACCCACAGATGCCAAAAGTGAGTCCGTGTCCTGCACGGCTTCACGCTGTTTGTCACTCCTGAATCCACGAATTGAAAGATTCTCTTTGTCCCCACAGCAAGTGGAAAATGCCAAGATTGCAATCCTCACGTGTCCTTTTGAACCGCCAAAACCAAAGACCAAGCATAAGCTGGATGTGACCTCTGTGGAAGATTATAAAGCCCTTCAGAAGTACGAAAAGGAGAAGTTTGAAGAGATGATTCAGCAAGTAAGTCTTCCCATAGCTTTTCGTGAGGTAGGTCTGTAGGTGGTAACGTGGCACTCGTCTTTACCGTCTTGATTCTTCAGCGCGTGGCTGCAGGTGCCGTGTCGGTGTGAGCCCCCTTTTTTCACTTTTAAGTTAGAATAGTAATCAGCATTCACGGCGAGAAGAAATCAGGTGGCACAGAAAGGCTTAAGGGGGAAGAGACCCGATTCACAAAGTGGTCACGTGTCTGGGGCGCCTCAGAGAGTTGGCTCCGTGACCTTCGAGCTGTGCTTTCGATTTTACGGTACTGTCCTGGACGCACCTAAGCCAAGCTCGTATGTTCAGGGTATAAACACCTCAACTCTCCTCCTCGAGCTGCTAATAAGCGTGCACACCCTGACAGTGGTTCCTCTTTGGGCCTCTGTCCTTGGGGACTTCCAGCATCCACACACGGGTACGTGGACGTGGGTATCGGTTGAAATGTTACTCGTGACAGACAGGCAAGAAGTTACGTGGATGTCTCTCTTCAGGGGGGGAGTTGGGTTCGTCTGCTCCTGCGTGATCTGTGTCTCCGCCTACCTCATACCAGGCACCGTCGTAGGGACCTGAGACACAGCAGCGACCAAAGTAGAGCCCTTGCTCTTGCGGCGCAGGGTAAGGGGATGGTGGGTAGGGGCCGTGCTAAAGACGGGGCCTCTCAGGCAGAGACCCACCTACCTGGGGGAGGGGCACTTACCCAACTGGGGTAAGCTGGGGCGGACAGCGTGTGCAGAGGCCCTGAGGCAGGAGCAGGGTTGGCATGCTGAGAGGTCGGAGGGGCTGAAGACCCGTCACCTGGGCTACAAGGCTGCCGTGGAAAAGCCAGGCAGGGTGCCCGGGGCGACAAGGTGGCAGGACCTAAGAGGCCGAGGGAATCGGATAGGTGTGTTGGTGGATAGGCAGGTTGCCGGGGATGATGACAGGAAGGTGATGGGCTGCATGTTTTTAAAGAACAGGAATGGCCCAAAGAGGAACGTTGTAGGTACTTGTGAGGGGCACAAGGGAGGAGAAAGAGCCGTGTGAGGACAAATGCTGAGGCAGGCTGGTTTCCAGGGGACAACCAGGGTTGGCCCCCGGGGAGAACGTGGCAGAAGCGAGGAATGTGCAGGAACGAGTCGGCTGTTAACGGACAGAGGGTCACGGAAGAAGGAAAAGCAGAGAGCCGGGCTCGAACTCACGAAGTGTGAGATCATGACCTGAGCCGAAATAGAGTCTGATGCTTGAACTGAGTGAGCACCCAGGTGCCCCTGAAGTACTGATTCTTAAAGCTGATCAAGAACTGAAGTGATTCCCTTTGAGACTTGCTCATTATTTGGGATGTGGGCCTGACAGAAGGTAGACACTTCTGTGCTTCCTTCCTTCTCTTTTCTCTGCTTTATTTTAACACTCCCACCTCGCACGCCCCTCCGTGCGCCTCATCTTTTTCCCCGAGCACAAGGAATACTTACTAACGTGATGGGCATTTTTCTCCCCCGCAGATAAAAGAAACTGGCGCTAACCTAGCCATTTGCCAGTGGGGCTTCGACGACGAAGCCAATCATTTACTTCTTCAGAATAACTTGCCTGCGGTGCGTTGGGTAGGAGGACCGGAAATAGAGGTAGGTGGCTCGTGGGAAGCGACTTCCGAACGCAGGGCTCAGGCTCGATGCCTGTGCGTGCTGGGGGCTTGCTTGGGGAGCAGTTGCCGTGAATAACCACAGTGTCAAGGCTCCACAGATAGAGGGCCAGCGGGGAGAGAGGAGAGTGCTGCGATCTTTCTCTATTTCAGCCACAGTGCTGCGAGTTCCTGGTGTTCCGTGGGATTTAGAAATGCTTTCCACGTGTCGTCGCACTTGGCTCTCTGAGGCAGGGACACCTGCTTACCAACTGGTGTGTCAGCCACACGCCGACCGCCGTCCCACGCGTGGTCCGTGCCCCGGGGCAGGCTCGGCCTCCGGTCTTCACCGCAGCCAGGGTGCGATTGGTCAGGACACGGTGATACGGAGGGTGGTGGCGTCACCCCGAGATGCCGGCTCCTCAGAAACCCGCTCGTTTCGTATGCCTTCTTGGGTTGACCTTGAAATTTGAGGCTAGAGTGGATTGCAGTTCGGGCACAAGGTAGCCCTGGGTGTAGTTCGGCTCCTCTGCGGTCTGATCGTGAGAGCCCAGGGCTCACCGGCGCCTTCCTCCCCCCGACCCACCCTGCCTAGTTGATCGCCATCGCGACAGGAGGGCGGATCGTGCCGCGGTTCTCAGAGCTGACCCCTGAGAAACTGGGCTTCGCCGGGCTCGTGAAGGAGATCTCCTTCGGCACGACTAAGGACAAGATGCTGGTCATCGAGCAGTGTAAGAACTCCAGGGCTGTGACCATTTTCATCAGAGGAGGAAATAAGATGGTGAGAATCCTAGTGACTTGCCCTGCATTGTTTTCTGCCCTTGGTGTCGGGTTTGGTTTTGCCCAGAACGTGTTTGACTGAGATACGGGTGCCGTTTCTCAAAAAACGATCATTTTCCTCAAAGAAACCGTGGCTTACCGAGGTGTAAAATCACCGAAGACCACATTCGGTGCTACCTGTTAGTGCTGCGCAGGCCTTTTTTGCGTCGCTCGGGTGGAAGTAGGGGCCCAGGTGCATCCACGCTGCTAATCTCCCTCCCGAGAGAGCGGGTCTGTACCGCATCGGCATCAGTGAGATGGGCCTCGGGTGTCTCTTGGTCGGTTTTGGCTCGTCTGACCACTTCCCGTGGTCACGTGTCCCGAAATGAGTCACTGGCTGCCTCCGCCTGGTGTTCACGTAACCACGTGGCAGAGAAAAGGGGGAGAACGGCAGAAATCACCTGGTAATGAACGTTCTGGCACGTGCTCTCCATTTGTTCCTAAGCAAGGTGGCTTTGATGCCGGTACCTGGCAAACAGAGGTTCAACCAGGCGCCGCGGATTTGACTCTAAAACACTAGATTGTGCTAATGTTAACTTCTGCGGAACTGTCTTCCCTAGATCATCGAGGAAGCAAAGCGATCCCTTCACGATGCTCTGTGTGTCATCCGGAACCTCATCCGGGACAATCGTGTCGTGTATGGCGGAGGCGCCGCCGAAATCGCGTGTGCTTTGGCCGTCAGCCAGGAGGCGGACCAGGTAAAACCCGTGCGGGGCCTCCAGGCCTAAGGCGTAAGGCAGTGGGACTGAACAGACTGGGGGAAACAAAGTGTCGTCGCCGTGGGTGAGCAGCGCCTGGTCCTCGCCCTGGTACTGAGGCGCGGCCTCCCGAAAACTAGCGTTGCTCAGCCTTTTCAACCTTTCCAGCCTTGACAATAACCGCTGTCCAGTCTTCAGTGTCCTCATTCGAAGTTCCAAATAGATTGAATATCGTGACTGTCATAACTAAAAGTAGAGCTGATTTGTCTTCAGACTCCTCTCATGTGTTTGTCTTCTCCGTCCTTACTCTGTCGTGACATTTTAATATTCTGGTAGTTTTACAGTAATCAAGACGGTCTATTCTTAGAATTCTTCGTGAGTTAGGTTTTCAAAGTATGCGATTTAATTTACCCTTCCAAATTGCCTGCTTTTTGTCTTGTTTTTTGCTAATAAGCACGCTTACCTGTACCCTTCCAGTGCCCGACCTTGGAGCAGTACGCCATGCGGGCGTTCGCGGATGCCCTGGAGGTCATCCCCATGGCCCTCGCCGAAAACAGTGGCATGAATCCCATCCAGACCATGACCGAAGTCCGAGCCAGACAAGTGAAGGAGACGAACCCCGCTCTTGGGATTGACTGTTTGCACAAGGGAACAAACGGTGAGAGCCAGTCGCAACCCGGTGGGGCCGTGTCTGGGTCAAGACCGGGTGATCTCCTGCTGGCCGCACAGTGTGCGGTGCCTTCCGTGAGCTTCGATACTTCCGCACTTCAGATATTCGGGTCCTAAGCTGTAGAATGTTTCGGGTTGATTACCTGAGGATTTGGTCAGACTGCTGGTCCTGTAACGCGGCACTCCTTAATAACAGTAAGCTGTAGCACGCTGGCTTACACCAAAGGTGACTTCCGTTTCAGTCTCTGGTTTTAGAAAGTCCTGCTCCTCTTGCTCTTTAACACCGACGTCTGTCAGGTAGGTTCTGGATGTCCTGGGAAGCAGCCCGGCAGGTGACTTGGTGCCATCTGCTTATTTTGTGCTTTCGTCCAGGACTTAGGGGTGTTTTCAGATGTGACGTACTGGGACCGTAGCCATGTGTGTAGTTTAGAGGGTGGTTTCATTTAAGCTTGTTGGAACGGCGGTGCCAGTGATTTCTCACTAATGGGCCAGGCCCACATTTTTTTTTTTTTTTTTTAATGTTTGTTTTTGAGAGAGAGCACCCAAGCGGGAAAGGGGCAGAGAGAGAGGGAGCCACGGAATCTGAAGCAGGCTCCAGGCTCTGAGCTGTCAGTACAGAGCCCGATACGGAGTTCGACTTCGTACCACGAGATGCTGACCTGAGCTGAGTTCAGATGCTTAACCAACTGAGCCCCCCCAGGCACCCCCAGGTCTGCACTTTTGCAGCCACTCCCAGCCCACGGAATCAGACGATCTGTGCTTTTATGTAGAACAACAGCCATGTCCTGGTTTTCATGTTCACAGCCAGCAGAGTTTAATAACAGCAGCAACTCTTTGTCAGATATTCACATTTTCTTTAACTTGAATGCCTGGTTCTGCTGAAATTTGTTTACGTCTTTCTTGGAATTATTTTGTTTCATATACAGTCTGATTTTTTCACTTACATTGGGCTTTCTAAATTATGTGAGTGAATATTTTGTGGGATGAAATGTCGCTGAAAGGTTTTAACCAGTCACCTAGCACTTTGGCTTGTCATTGAAGGGAGGTCCCCTTCACCCCCAGCTTTCTGGGACCCAGGTTCAAATTCCAGACTGTCCTCTGGAATAATGGAATCTTACTACCCCTCTGAAAATGTAGCTGCATGAGTGGTTTCTTCTTAATTTTTTTTTTTTTAGAGGGAGCATACACGCAAGCAGGGGAGGGGCAGAGACAGAATCCCAAGCAGGCTCCACGCTGTCAGTGCAGAACCCGACACGAGGCTCGAATTCACAAACCTCGAGATCGTGACCTGTGTGGAAATCAAGAGACACTTAACTGACTCACCCAGTCCCCAGATTTATATTTTTTTAAGTTTCAGTGTCTTTATAAAAATGAGAGCAAGTTACTAATATGTTTTAGGATAATTCATTTATTTGTGTTTTCCAGATATGAAGCAACAGCATGTCATAGAAACTCTGATCGGCAAAAAGCAACAGATCTCTCTTGCCACACAAATGGTTAGAATGATTTTGAAGATCGATGACATCCGTAAGCCTGGGGAATCCGAAGAATAAAGAAAAAATTGAGAGTAAATGTAGTAGTAAGGTTCACTGTTGTGATTAAATAAATGGATGTCTTGTGATGCATCTACAGTTATTTATTACTGTGTCTTTTTTCAGACACTGTAGATGCTATAATAGAAACAGCTGTTTAGTTACCATGGTTCTCCTGTTGAAAGAAGTTCAGTTACGGGAATGCGGTCTCGCAGGCTTTTGTATCTGTTCTATTAAAGCGGTCTCTTTAAACAACGGCTGTCTTCTCTTCAAGTTAAGAAACTGGCTATACCGACCCAATGCTGCCCTAATGAAGGGGGTTGAGTAGATCTTTTTTTTTTTAATTCGTAGATACTTGTAACAGCTTAAACATGGAGTTTGGTCTCAAGCTTTGAAAGAAGACCGGGCTTGGTCCTATGAAACGTATTTAAATGCCGCGTGTCTCTAAGTAGACGGGTCCTTTGATCGTGGAGACCCATCCTGAGGAGTGTGGGAAAGTGTGAGATGGGGGGAGGGGGGGTCCTAAGTGCTTTGAGCTGCCAGCCACGTAGCGAGCGTGGGACTGGAGCACAAGGCCAGCGTGGGTTCCAGCCTCATGTCCCCTGGGTGTTTGGTTGCCCCTGTCCTGACCCTCCCCAAACGGCCGGACACCTGCTCCCCCTGCAGAAACCTGGAGGGGCCGTTAGAGCACGGCTGGGGCTTCCCCAGCGGGACAAAAGCAGCGCAGGTTCAGAGCAGGTTGTGGAACACGAGCAGTGGACCGGGTGCGAGGAAGGGTCCCCAGGTTACCATACGTGGGTGGGCTGCTGTCACTTCATTCTCCTTCCTAAAGTAACCATGACGGATGTGACCGGGCCTCGTTCCAAGACGTCGACCGTCCCGCTTCTCCCACCACCCTGGACGAAGACCTTTCTTTTCCCACAGCTTCCAAGGCGAGGCCCGATCCTCTGCCGGCACCTCATGGCCGGCGAGCGGTAGAGCAGGTCAGACGCCCAGCCGTCGGGCTCCCGGGTCCCCGCAGCCTCGGTGCCTTGTGCGCCATTTACTTGTGTGCGTGGTTCTCTGGGTTCCGTTTTTCCGGCCAGTCTTGGGATCGAGTTCACTTGTGTGCCACCAGGGGGAGCCTCCCACAGCTGGTCAGAACCGGAATCTGAACCGTTCTGACTGGTGACCTTTCACTTCCCTTCTGTGTGCACACCTGGGTGCTCGTCAGCCCTAACACGCGGTCGTCTTTTCTCTGGCTGCACTGATGGTTTGGCTAAGCACGCACCCGTCTCAGGAAGTTCTGGAATAGACCATCGAGTTTTGAAAGCTTAAAAGCTACTCAACACAAGCTAGCGTGGACGTCTCTCTAACGTGTGCTGTGCATCGGCACCGCTATGATCTGTCGTGTGCTTCTGGGTGCGGCGTCCACGTGCATCCGTAGTCTAGACTGACCCGCTTCGTGAGGACTGATTCCGGACTCCAGACAACACAGGCTTGCCTGAAGGGGTCCGTGGTCGCGTGAGGAGCCGCCAGACCACCCCTCCGCTCCGAAGTAGGCCTCGCGCGTTCCCGGTGGGTCTGGGGCAGAGAAACCACGTGGCCTGCAAACAGGAAATCCTGGAGGGGTGGTTTTGCTTCATTAGAGAGCCTCTTCGAGGTGACCCATGACCTTTACATTCTAGTTGCAAATCCCTCATGAAGCTATGTGTGTCCTCACCCCGACTGTTTTTATATAACGCAAAATACTTATCTCTGCGCTGGAAGAGGATTAGGACACGGGGTGAAAGTCTGTCAACCAGGATCCAGAGTCTTCGGTAGCTGAGGTCGGGAAGTCTCCACCTGACGCTTCGGTGGGCTTTTCAAACGAGCCTTCCCTCCGGGCCCACTTTCCTAATCTGACAGCCGAACGGGGACCCCAGAGAGCCGTCTCGTGAAGTGCAAGACCAGTCCCTTGTGCTTCCGCTGACCATGACCCCAAGGCCAGATTCCCACGCAGGACAGCACTCTCGTTGGTTCCCAACTCCCACACTTGCTGGACTTACTCGGTGTTCGTTACACGGTCTGGCTTTCGATTATAATACCAACCACTCAAGTACAGGTGCTTCTGGAAAGGCTGAGAGGCTGATGTGTCACGTGATTTCGTTATCCCTTTTCCTTTCTTTTCTGTTCTTGGCGAAGCAGCTCCACTAAAGGATCAGAGTTTGGGGCCAGGGGCGAGCCAAGTGTGGTACTAAAGGGATGACAGGGAACTGCAGGCATTTGAGGCGCTTCTTGGCGGCAACCTGCACAATAGAGGCCCCACCTGAAGCACCAGAGGCGAGACGGCTACTTGGAAAATGTGTTCAAGGTCGGCAAAAGCAGGGAGGCAGTAGGGAAGGTGTGTGTGAGGTATTTGTGGTGTCCCAAGTGCTGCTGTAAATGTTTAACACAGACACTGGCGGTGTTGTCACGTGTGGTCCCAGACAGGGTCCTGGACCGTCTCAAGGGGCCAAGAGGTCAACGGTATTTTTATACTAAGCTTACTTGCTTTTCCCACTGCTGACCGGAGTCATTTGCCACCACAGCAGAAGCAAGCCGCTCTCCCTGAGGCAGGGCCTTGATGAAGCACCAGCTCTCAGCCTTGAGCTCACGGCTAATGTTCTGCGACAGTAAGTGTGTAAAGCATGTCCGTGTAACAAGCGTGGTTCTGTCCGCTGCACTAGCCCTCTTATCCTGGAACACCATTGAAAGAATGACCTTTGAGCTGTGTGGAATTGGATATATGACAGACCTCTCAAAAATGATAGAGTAAGCCCGAAACTTCCATAGACAACGGTCCTGTCCCGGCTCCTAGAGCAAAAATCCCATAAACGGTGGCTTCAGTGTTTCTTTCTCACTGTTCTGGAGGCTGGGAGCCCAAGACTAAGGGGGGGGGTTCTTGGGAAGGCGTTCCCTCCCTCATAAGAATAGGTACAGACAGTCCCTGCCCCCCCTCCCTGCCCTGGCAGGTGTTCTGTGAGGCAGAGGCCTGGAGAGGGCCCGGACGGGCAGGCACCTGCCCCATGTCCTGAGGTCAGCAGGGCCCTAACCACTCTCGGGCCCGTTAGGAGTGTTCTTCTCTAAGCCAGTGTTAGGCTCTCTGTTGTTCGCAGCCCGAGAAACCTGATGTTCCAGACGGCCCTGCTTCTCTTGCCGGATTTCCCTGTCCATCAGAATCTCTACACAGACCTCGGACGGGTCACTGTGTCTGCCCTTCCAGTTCTCTTCTGAGTGCTCTGGAATCCCTCCCCTCCTCTCCATTTTCCTGCAGGGGTGAGGTCCACATCACTCCTCCCTTTTTCTCGTCACCCCTCTGCTGTCACAGAAAAAAGTAAAGCCATCAGTCACACGGGACTCCAAAAGCCCAGCGATGGAAGAAAGGAAGGGGTGCGTGTGGATGCTGGAAGCCGCAGACACCCTTCTCGTCCCTGGCTTCCAGAGTGGACGTGCCATGAGTTCCCCTCTCCACCCAGAGCCCCACCCTCAACCCAGGACCCAAGCAAAATGCCCTCCCCCTGGTCCCACCGGATGGAGGGCACCTGTGGCGGGGCCGGGGCCGGGGTGTGAGGGGACACGAGGTGACCCTTCTGGATCTGCAGACTCACAGGAGCCAGTGGGAGTGCACAGCCATCTAGCCGAGGCTTGCTTAGTTTGCAAAGTAGAACTCTCAGCTGGCACAGAAGAACACCCAAGTGCGGGACTGTCACCGGTGGGTGGGGGGAGGGCAACCGGGTTAAAGGAAAGTCAACGGCGCGGCCAGAAGAAGGCAGGGCCTTTACTGGTGCCGACCGGCTCTGCCCCATGTAGCTCCTACCGCCACACTGCGCACGGCATGTGGCCAGGGATGCCGAGGACCTGAGCTGTTCATGCGATTTAATATAAATCAATTAAAATATATAAAAACTGAAGCGTGACCCTGTATGCCACCACCCTCCGACTGAATGCACGAGTGATTCCTGACGCAATCCCAGGCCCTGGGCCCCAAAGATGCCCACGTTCTGGAAAATCACTTCCTTGGGAGACGGCCAGTCACTCTAATCCACTGTTGTTTATTAGCTTTTAGAAAAAGCCACACATTCGGAAAGTAAGTTTATTGGCTCAATATAATTGGGTCAACGAAACCCTATTTTAGCTTCAGTATTTCTCACAGTGCAATCCATGAACATGACCGACTCATCTGTATTAAGACAGACAAATGCCCAAAGAAGCTGGGCTTTGAATCTGAGTTTACAACTCATGCTCTTCGTGGCTCTGCCACACCCATCGTTTCAAAGAATGTACTTAATGAAGAACCACGAAGTCCATGGCTGAGCTGTCAGCTGGTCCATAAACAGCCCTAGGTTTTTGCTAACAGGATATTAACTCTACCATTCGAATTCTTCAGGTACCGACCTGTTTTTCCCTTAGTGTGTGTCTTCAAAATTAAATTGTATCATGCATTAACATTTCCTACTGCATTTATGTTTGAGATGCAATAATGAATTCCAGGATTCCTGGATTTATTTTATATCAAGACAGTAAAAATTAAACGACCCAAGTATCCCAAAGCAATTTTCTGGATGCGAGCTACTCTGAGAAAGTGTACCCTTGGCCCCTGCTAAACGTACTTGTGCAGCCACTCAATTAAATTCCTTCTTGCCTCGTCAACATAGGGCTTGTCCTCGGCTGAACAGTCTTCTCTCTTTCGATGCACGAAGCCATGGGTTTGCCCAGAAAATGTTTTAATTTGATACTCCACTTTGCAGTGTTTTTGCAACTTCTGGGTCAGCAAAGAGACCTGATAATGCGGAAGATTGCATGACAGTATGACTTTAACAATCTGGTAATATTTTCCATTCTCCAAATCCTCTCTGAATGCTCATAAAGGAAGTCTAACATCAGTGCCTTAAGTTCCGTAGCTACTGTGAATTTGTTACTTTTAATTTGACAACTAAGAGTCCTCGGCTCTGGCAAAGGAGAGCATCCCAAGCAATGTAAAAATTCGATGAATATCAATTTCTTGAAATTAAATTAGTATCTTTTGTGTATCATTCAATATATAATATAATACTCATTCGATATATAACAAAATACTCAATATAGTCAAGCATAAATTGTTTTAAGTTTATATTAATATAGTGTATTAGTTATGAATAACAATTTCTAAGCGACTGCTTTTGAACCACAATTTTCTGCTTTTTTCTTATCAACATACTGGGTTTAACACACCCATGTTTTTTTCTTTTTTTTTTTTTTTAAAGTAAATTCTATCCCCAACATGGGGCTCGAACTCACGACCCCGAGATCAAGAGTCGCATGCCCCACCGACCGAGCCAGCCGGGATCCCCAACACGCCCATGTCTTTAAGAACACACTTTATCTGAACTCCCGGGTTCCATGTGGGAGGATGGGGAGGCCGAGCTTCTATGCCCAGTAACGAGGCCCCACCAAGAGCACATTCGGAGGATTACAATCCCTAAATTCCCCAATAAAACCCATCTTTAAATTTTTCATGTTGAAAATGTTTTGAGGAACAAATGAACCCTTTGAGACATTTTCCCCGAAAGGTCAAATCATGTCATTAAATACAGAGGTGAGGGACACCTGGGTGGCTCGGTCAGTTAAGCATCAGACTCTTGATTTCGGCTCAGGTCATGATCTCAGGGTTGTGGGATTGAGCCCCGCATCAGGCTCCATGCTGAGTGTGAGCCTGCTTGGGATTCTCTCTCCCCCTCCCCTGAGCTCACTCGCTCTCTCTCCTCTCTCCCTCAAAAAGTAAAAATCGAAACAACAACTGTGGGTGTGCCCACTCCTACAGGAAAATAAGCAAAAAAGAAAGAAATGAGAAAAGATACCAACTTACTTGCTCAAGAGGAATCACAGCATCGTTTTCGGCAAAAATGAACAACGTGGGGTTCTTCAGACTGTGCACATCTTCAGAATCCTTGATGATGCCTGGAAATTGGGGACAGGGACACGGGGGTAGGATTTCCACACACGCGCCTCAGAAAACCATGTGGGTTTGGCCTGATTTTTTTTCAAAGTAAAATCTGTGCTTTGGGGGGTTTATTTTCTTTCTAGCAATTCCACGCAAGTGGCCAGACTTTCCTGCTCTCCACCTCCTTCGCTGGGTCAGGCCACAAATAACGGAATTAGACCTTGCAGCGGCTTTGCACGCAAAGATACAGAAGCAGCCCCGAAAATGCTCCCTCCTCGTGGGGCACGCCTTCGTTTACAAAGAAGTGACGACTCTCCATCTGCACCTTCTGACCACCACTGTTCTAGAAGTTTCTCAAGGTCCACACGAGCCCCATGGCTTCTGGCCTCAGTATGCCGAGGGGCCTCGTTCAGTGTTCCACGGGGTAACCGTGCCCAGACCACACCACGAGTGTCAAGTCTCAGATGTGCCACCTGGTCCGTCTGCAAAAGTTACCTTTCATCCTTCAGAATCACAGAGCATTTGGTCAGAAGCCTGTCCTGCCTTGGGCACGACCACCGTGGGTGTGCCCCCTCCTACAGGAAAATAAGCAAAGAGGTGCCATATGTTGCCCCTCTAAGAATAACCATAGTGTTAAAGGAAAGATTACGCTGACACTTGGTAAGGAGGCTGTATTCAAAGGGGACCACCGCACAGGAGGGTGTGAGGGGAGAGAGATCCCTCCGCCCAAATACAAGGACAAGTGGGGATTTACGGCCAAGGAGCAGGGTGGGGGGCAGTGGGCAGAAAATTTCGAAGAGGAAACACTGGGGTAAGACGGATTCTGGTCAGGTGATAGGACAGGGTTCTTGCTGACAAGAGACGGAAGGCGGGGTGTGAGGAACTTGGACAGACATCAAAAGTAGGGGGTTCTCTCTGAACTGCCCCAATGGGCCAATGCCAGAGCCCGGTCGGGGCCTCCTCGGAAGGAAGACTCACCGTGGAGCCTGACTCGAGTTTGGTGCCGGACAGGGTCCCAGTCAGTAGGGAGAAAATAATGGAAATCTTTTGTTTCCATGTCCTGCGGGAGCCCAGAGAGCCTCCCCTCAACCTGGAACTCGTCTCTAGAAGCAGGGAGCCACAGGACAGATGACCACGCTCTGTTAAGGCCACCCTGTGTGGCTGGACCGAGGTTTGACGCCCTGGAGTGCCGCCGGGCTCTGCAGCTCATGCAGTGTGCAACAGCAGCCAGCAAGGGGTGCTGGCGAGGCGTCCACCAGGCTATTTCACACCAGGGCACCGACCAGCCCGGAACAGCCAGCCCCCTCTGCACAGCGGCAGCTGACAACGGACTATTAACTTTGGGGTAAGTTACTATTTAAAGGGTTTTTTTTTTTCTTGCTAAAAGCAAAAATGCCACAGCAAGAAACCATTAATCCAAATAAGAATCCTTTGTGTAACTGTACAATATACTATCATGAAAGAAAGCCAAATTGCCTTCCACGTCTTTTTTTCTTTTTTTAACATTTTTATGGTCCGAATGCTTCTACACTGTGAACTTAGTATGCCATTTCTATATAGAGATGGAATGTTCTTATCTCATTGCTATCATAGGTGCGGTTGGTTTGGCTACAATGTTTATGCTGCTGCTTACATTTTAGAGTCGCTTTTCCTTTTCTTTCCTTCCTTTATATTGTGTGCGTGTGTGTGTGTGTGTGTGTGTGTGTGTGTGGTTGAAAGTAACTGCTATCTTGGAAAAATACCTTCACAGATGTTCCTCGTAAAGAATATTGTTTGATATTCACCATTATCACAGAAATAAATGTGACCCCCTTCATCCTCGGTGAAGAAATTGAGACCTCGGGTTAGGTGACTCCTCTGGTTACTGCATTGCCAACCTCCACCTCCACGCTCACATTTTTAAAGCCAATTCCCTCAAGACAGGCCATCTCTGCACAGCTGGGTCTATGCTGCTCCCCGAACCGTTAGTTTGGGAAGAGGCTCCTGGGTGTCCCTCAACCACTCCTGTTCCCATTGCGTAAAATGCACAAGGCAGATTTACCGTAGACGGACACCCCTGCCCTGAATTCTGGGTATTTCATCATCACGTGATGGACAGCCACTCCGCCCCAGCAGAATCCCACGACGCCGATTTTCTGAGCGTGACACTGCTGTTTCAGAAACCTCAAGACAGCATCGACCTCTCTAGAACAGAAAGTTATCCAAGAATCAACAGATTCGGATCACTTATATGTGGAATCTAAAAAGCCAAACTCAGAGAAACAGAGAGCAGAGTGGGTACCGGAGGTGGGGCGTGGGGGAGAGACTGGACAGACGACATTAGCTTCCAGTTAGAAGATTAACAAGCCTGGGGGTGTAAGGTGCAGCCGGTGACCTCAGTGAGCAATACTGTGTGATAGACTTGAAGGCTGCTAAAAGGGTAGACCTTAAATGTTCTCACCATGAAAAAGAAACGGCAACTATGTGACAGGACCGGGTGTGGGCTAAGGCTACGGTGCCGATCCTTTTGCAGTATATAAATGTACTAAATGAGCACATTGTACACTTTAAACTTATACAACATTATGTGTCAATTATATTTCAATAAAATAGGGGCGGGGTGGTGGCGGGGGAGGCAACAGTGAAACACACACACACAATCAAGAGGGATTTTGTGAGCCCCCTGGGGAGTGAGCTGGACAGCAAGTGCTGTACCAACAGTAACAGGGGCTTCGGCATCCGCTGTTCCTTGACGTTCTGAGATTTCTTACTTTCGTCCTGCCTGAGTGACGCACATCCCCCCACCCGTCTCCCCACGGGTCTCCCTTCCGAGCCCAGCCTCCTCCAACCACCTGTCAGGGCTGCCGGAGGGCTCTCAGCAAACCACACATCAGACCAGCTCGCATGCCAGCTGGAAGCAGAGTTCTGGCTTTCCGCAGCCTCCGGATAAAGGCCAAAGGCCAAAGCACCACTCCTAAGGCCTGATCCCAAGATCCACCCCCAGCGAGCACCCCGGCCCGCCCTCCTCTGGCAGGCACCGGCCGCAACTGGGCGGCTCCCCAAACTCTCTAACTTGGCACGTTCACCCCTTCAGCTAACATCCCAACTCAGCACCTCCGGACTCCTCCCTCCGGCGTCCCCAAAGAGCAGAGGGGGGATTTGGAAAGCCACTAGGACTATTTAAGCCAGGAGAGGACCAAGAATAGTGGCCCAATCTGGTAAATGGCTCATCTGCAAACTGATTGTTTGGAACTCCGCGTTTTCAACTGAAAGCAACACACCCAAACGGAGGCAGGGCTGCGAGGCCAGCCAGAAAGTCCTGCTTGATCTGACCAGGAAGAATTGTGGTTTACAAGTTAGAAAAAGAAAAAGAAAGCCATCCCACTGCACTTCCTCCTTCCTTTCTCCTTTAGTCATAGCATCTCCTTGAGCACATTTAAATACGTGTATCATACTACTGCGTGCAGTTATTTTCATGTTAGCAGTAATTAAGTAATTCTGCAATCTGAAATGGAACAAGCAATGGTTTTTGACATTTGGGGCTTTAGGTTTTCCTTCAATGCTTTGATCGCAAGAATAACTGCCTTGGGGCGTGCGGGTGACTCAGTTGGTTAAGCGTCCAATTTCAGCTCAGGTCATGATCTCTCGGTCGGTGGGTTGGAGCCCCACGCGTCAGGCTCTGTGCTGACAGCTCAGAGCCTCAGATTCTGTGTGTGTGTCTCTCCCTCTGCCCCTTCTCAGCTCACGCTCTGTCTCTCTCTCTCAAAATTAAATAAACAATAATGATAATAAAAAAAGAATAACTGCCTTAATTGGAGGGAACAAGAAAGAGGCCATTTCCATAAGAATACTGTAACTCGAGTGAACAGGCCTTTGCTTGTGCTGCTCTGAATGTGTTCCCTACTTTTCTGGGAGCACCAAAGTTTAGCCTTGGATGAACCTCTCCCCCAACCCATGCTTGATTCTTATACCTTGGGAACTCTGCCCTAGGTTCCAGGAGCGAAGTACGGGGGTCAGGCTGACCACCAGAGTATAGCAATCCCCTGGCCACAGTGATTGGTTGAAGGATGGACCTGTGACTGAGTCATAACCATCAGGGCAAAATGAGAATTTTACTGGCTTGTGGGAAAAGAGACCAATGGAGGGGCCGGAGCTGTGGCAGCCATCTTGCCACCCAGAGGCAAAAGCTGCCTGAGAATGAAGCCAGTGCACAGGATGTGGAGTGGAGACATGTCGGGAAGGCAAGTCCTGGGGATATTTTCTGCACTGTGAACCAACCCCTGCTTGAAGCCAGAAACGACCTCTTCTCAGTTCTATAAACCAAAATACCCCATGACTATGTAAACAGTAAGCATTCAAGATGGGTTTTCTGTTACTTGCAAACAAAAGACACTTGACCAGACACAAGGGTTTCAGTCTCCTTTCAAAGTCAGTGTTTCTGTTTAATGTCTCATTTTTATTTAGGGGCGCCTGGCTGGCTTAGTCGGTTAAGCGTCCAACTTCAGCTCAGGTCATGATCTCATAGTTCATGAGTTCGAGCCCCACATCAAGCTCTGGGCTGACAGCTCAGAGCCTGGAGCCTGCTTCGGATTCTGTGTCTCCCTCTCTCTCTCTCTCTGCTCCTCCCCTGATCGCACTCTGTCTCTCTCTCTCGAAATAAACATTAAAAAAAATTTTTTTTTTTTAAGTGCATAGCTCTCCTTTTCCCCTGTGGCAGAGTCCCACTGGCCTGCTCCCACACCTGCCAGAAACGACCCCTCTGCTTTATGCTCACGAATGGAAGGCAGGCCCACACAGCTACCCTCCCCCACCCGGCCCCACATGCAAAGCTGAACTTCTGCATTCACATCCCAGCCTCTTGTGCTTCTAATTCCCATTTGCTCTGAACTTCTCGCTTCCTTTTGTTTTTCTTGGGGTTTCAGGCTGAGGTTGCAGGTCCCCCAGGAGGGACTTGGGAAAGGTAAGCACGCAGGGGAGTTATTCCAGGAATCTCAGGGCCAGCACTGCGGGAGAGGAGGGAAGGAAGTGGGGTCTGCTCGGGAGAACCCAGCAGTGGCAAGCTCCACGCAGGCCTCGGACAGCTCCCCAGGGGAGCCTGGAGCGCCCTGGCCCCTGGAGGTGCCCCTGACTTGAGGTGGGGGAGCCAGGCCTTCATCCCAGGGAGACTCCTCAGGATGGGGCAGAGGAAGACAAGGTGGCTGACATCCGGAAGCCATCCCAAGGACAGTGAGGGACTGGACGACGACTTTGTTAACACAGCCCCGGGTGCTCGGCCACGCCTGCCGGGAGCTCCCAAGGCCGCGGGCAGCATCCCCCACGCCCCACAAGCTGCACAGAGACCCTAGGATGACCCTGGCCTGAGCCACAACGCGCTGCTACCCTGCAGAGGCCCCTAAAAGAAGGTGGCCCAGTGAGTGCGGGGAGTGAGGCAAGGCCGGGGAAGCAGGAAGGGGCACTCAGCAGGACCCAAGGCCCCTTGGGGCTACGGGCACAGGTCTGCTTGGGGTCCACCAGCCCAGTGGAAGGAGGGGCCAGCTCTAGAGGGCACTCTGGTGATAGAAGAAAAGAACAGACAGTCCCAGGGACCCAGCGGCCACAGGCAGGGGACCACATCATTAGCAGTTCTGCCAAGCTGGGCTGGGGGAGCAGCTTATCAAAACCAAAGCTCGGGGTGCCTGGGTGGCTCAGTCAGTTGAGCGTCCGACTTCGGCTCAGGTCATGATCTCACAGCTCCTGAGTTCGAGCCCCACGTCGGGCTCTGTGTTGACAGCTCAGAGCCTGGAGCCTGCTTTGGATTCTGTGTCTCCCTCTCTCTCTGCCCCTAACCCACTCGCATTCTGTCTCTGTCTCTCTCAAAAATAAACAAACATTAAAAAAAAATTAAAAAAACAAAACAAAACAAGGCTCAGGTGCATGGTGGGAGAAAGTCAGGTGACAGGGAAGGACAGCTTTCAGGACAAGTGGCCAAGGTGAGAGTCAAGGCTGGTGGTGGGGAAGCTCCTTTGCCTTGGGCTCACGTTTACTTGCTCAGGAGGAACTGGGCATCAGAGAACAATCCTGCCCCTCTCCCCCTCCACACTGAGTCCAGACAGAAGAGGGTGTCTGACTGGCAGCTGGGAGGTCTGGTCCTTGCTTCTGGACTCCTGGAGCTAATTTCCTAAAAGGCTGAGATCCTGGGGGATCCCCCACTTTTCCTCTCAATGCTCCCCGGGTCCTGGCACGATGGCAGTCTAGCCCTGGCATAAAGACCCAAAGTCTCGGGGCGGGGGTGGAGGGGGGAAGCAGGGGCAGGTCTCGGCTGGGGGGAGGGGACAGCCCTTCGGGTTTCCAACCAGCTGAGCGGTAACGGAGCCGGGGCTGGTGTTGGCTCTGGCGTCTTTTCTCTCCCCATTGTCTCAACTGGTCCTGCAGCCAGGACAGGAAGGAAGGAATGTCCACCCTGTGGACCCCGAAAGCCCCCTTGTCAAGGGAAATCGTACCGCCCGCAAAGCAGCACCTCCGCAAAGTTCCCCTGGCATCAGTGCCATGAAGTTTCTGGAAGGGGGAAGCAGACGAGACTGCTGGCACCGCAGGAGCCCTTGCCGGGACCTCACCTCCAGGGACACACGCTGTGCTGCACGAAAGCATGTGTCCACGGAAGTCCTGCCACGGGGGAGGGAGGGTGGGTGCCCCAGTGGTGATGTCACACGCGCTTCTCTGCTCTCCAGGGGCCCTGGGGCGGGGAGGAAGGGGAGCACAAACACGGGTGATAACTTACCTGTCGATCTTTCGGGCGTCTCTTGTTTTCAACCAGTCCGGGAAGGTGGACCAGTCCCCAGAAGGCTGCCAGGGTTCTTGCCCCACAAAGAAGTCTGGAAGGATGGCTCTGCAAAAAAGGGACGTCAACTGACCTTCACTTTGGAGCTGGCGGCACTCGGTATTTGCTTACGCTCATTAAGACCCGGGCTACGAGGGAGATTCTGCTTCAGAGGAAAAGAAAAGTGGTGCCCACGAGAGCCAGCTTTGATCACATCCGAGAGGCCAGCTGGCACCGGGCCACACCACTTCGGATTTCACAAGCGTAGGTGCACGGCCTCTGACGGCCGCCCGCAGCCCAGCCCATCCGAGATGACGAGGCAATCGGACAGGGCGCCCTCCCCACGAGACTGATGGCACAGGATGGAGACCCGGGAGGCATGGGCCCGGGAGGGGCGGGGTGGTGAGCGCAGGGGTGTCCCCGACCCCCTGGAGGAGTTGCAACGCTTAGCTGGCCTTTCGAGTTAGCCTCAGGTCAGAGGGTACATCTGGGGAGCATGTCCAGTCACCATGACTAAGCAGTTTTCCCCCGCCCCCTGCCCGGAGGGGCAGGTCTACTGCAGGTTCTGAAATGGGCCGCGCAGAGAAAACAAGCCAGTCCACTGCGTCCGCGAACACCTCCCCCCCCCATCCCGTCAACCCCGGAGGGTGGGTCAACACGGCTTTGGCCAGAGACCTGCTTCCGAAAATAAAGGTCATCGCCAGGGATGGAGGAGCACAGCTCTTCCTTCCCGGCGTCGAAGGAACCCTGAAGCCTGGGTCAGAAGAATCCAAGTTCAAGTCCCAGTCGGCCCTGTAACCTTAACAGGGCGCTTACCCACTTTTAGCCTCATTTTCTTGACCTGAGGAAGAGACTGCACCCTGCTCTGCCCAACCTCAGGGGGTCGTTTTGAAGGAGAGAGGACTTGTACGCCTGGGAGGGGGCTTTGTAGATCACGGGCGGCTTTGCTCATTTTTCATGTTCTGTCTCCACCCAAAGGACCCCACTGGGCAACAGAAACCCCAGCCCCGGGCAGCCTGCTGGCTGGACTGGGCTGGGAGCGGTGGGAGCGGTGGCCCCCAGGTGCTGTTTTAGGTTCGTGTGATTCACATTCCCCATCTACCTGTGCCCAGCGAGACAAGGACGTCAATAGCTTAGCGCACAGTTAGGGTGTTGTGGTTTTGTTTTCCCTGAAGGGATCAAGATAGATCACAGAGGTTTCCATGAAGTGAAGAAACAGAACTGCATACATACGTGTATCCATTTCCTGCGATCATGTCAGTCATGTATCTGCTATTGGGCAACTGCCAGCCAAATATGTCTTGAATGACGATCACAGCCTTGCCCGTGTCGAAGGGGGGTTTGGTGACATAAGCCTTGATGTGCTCGACTTGAACTTCGCGCCCCATCCCTCCATACTCTATCTTATGGCCGATGTCACACGGACAAGGATGAGCCTCGTTAGCCATTGGAGATATTTAAGTTGGGCTACTGAGAGAGAAACGTGCATTAGGATCTGAATGGGGCAAATCCAAAGACTGTTAAAATCAAGAGCACAAAAAATGGGGCGCCTGGGTGGCTCAGTCGGTTAAGCGGCCGACGTCAGCTCAGGTCACGATCTCGCGGTTCGTGGGTTCAAGCCCCGCGTTGGGTTCTGTGCTGACAGCTCGGAGCCTGGAGCCCGCTTCAGATTCTGTCTCTGGCTCTCTCTGCCTCTCCCCTGCTCGCTCTCTCTCTCTCTCTCTCTGTCTCTCTCAAAAATAAGATAAACATTAAAAAAGGAGTACAAAAAATAATTAAGTTTAACTCTACATATCGTGTATTTATGGAGGAAATCACTGATAACCTGGGATTTTAGCAGCGTGGCAGATTAGAGCTAACAGGAATCCACTCCCATTACAAACACTCAAAATACCTAAGTAAATGGAACCAACGGATAAAAATTAAAATGGGAACTCATAGGAAAAGAAGGGATTGGAGAGGATTGGATTAGCCAGGATTGGAGAGGAGACCTGAAGCCAGGATCGGCTTGGCATGAGCAGACACTGGGGGAGCCCAGGGATACTGGGGAGAAGGCTAAACCCAGGAACGAGCTCTAACACCACCCGATGCTTAGGATGTGTCCAGTGAGGCCTCTGGACCCCACAAGATAGGGATCCATGACTGACACCCCATGCAGTGTCAGAGCCCCAAAAGGTTTATATTTAGTGGGGAACGTAAGAACAAAAAACAATAACAAAAGAAAAAAAAAGAAAATTCTACCAACCAGGACTAAGACTGTGATTAGAAAACCCAGAGAAGGTAAAAATAACCCCCCAAATGTCCCCCCAAATGTCCACTGTCCTTTCAAAGTAGGATTACCTAGACTATGACATTTAACCCAGTAACTGACCCTGGGCAGTGAAATCCCTGGGCACCAGCAGAAGCAGAAGCAAATCTACTCAGAGCAAGACGTTCCCAATCCAGGACGAAAAACGCCACCCACTGGGGCGGCTGGGTGGCTGTCGAGCGTCAGGCTTCGGCTCAGGTCATGATCTTGCGGTTCGTGGGTTCAAGCCCCACATCGGGCTTGCTGCTGTCAGCAGAGAGCCTGCTTTGGAACCTCTGTCTCCCTCTCTCTGCCCCTCCCCTGCTTGTGCTCTCTCTCTCTCTCTCTCTCTCTCTCTCCCTAAAAAATAAACATTAAAAAAAACAAAAACAAAAAAACACCACCCACTGAAGAGGGACAATAAAGGCCCTGACAGTGGCTAGGGTCTGGATAAAATTTGCAGGGAAAGCCAACTGAGGCAAAGAGGAGACAGGAGGATGAGGGTTTTTGCCTGAGCAACTGTCTTTAAATAAGGAGGACACTTGGGAAGAGCAGGTTTGAAGAGGTCAGGACTTAAATGCGGAGCCCGGGAAGTCTGAAATGTCTGCTCCACAAGCTCCGTGGACCGCGCAGAACAGCAAGTTTGGGGTAGGGGTCCAAGCCGGAAGTACAAACTTGATACAGTATGGTCAGCCTATACAGCCAAGCCTCATTTTTTGCCGCTTCCATGCACGTAAAGTTGCCTAGTCACAAAACTTATTTGCAACTCCAAAATCAATACTTGCAGTAATACTGGACCATCCACGGACTTTTGTAAAGCACTGAAAAATCTGAGTCACCCACATGCACGGTCCCGGCCAAGGTCGAACAAGGCAACGCCCCGCCTTCCCATATCAGCCCTCAGGCTGTAAACAAGTATCCTTTTCGCTTTCTATTTAGCGCCACATCTTTTGCATTTTTGTGCTTTTTGGTGGTGATTGCGGTGTTTAAAGAATGGACTCCATGCACAGTAGTGAAGAGCTGTCTAGTAATAGGGCACGAAGGCTATGATGTGCCTACAAAGATAACATGTGCAGTAGACAAGCTTAGTTCAGGCACACATTACACCTGTTGACTGCGAGTTCAATGTTAATGAATCACCTATGTATTAAATGAGGTGTCTCTACACAGAAACACACAAAAAACTAGGTTATGCACTGATCGGTCGACAGAAACATGACCAGAGGTTCATAGAACCCTACCTGTATTTCCTCTTGGAGCCATGGTTCAGTATTTGCTAGTTCAGTGTCCCTGTGACTTTATAGAACATAACCACATTCTATGGCTGACCCTTGAACCACACAGGTTTGAACTGCACGGTCCACTTACACATGGATTTTTTTTTTTTCAATAAATTCAGCAAATGTATTTTCTCTTTTTTTATGATGTTTTTACCATTTTCTTTTCACTAGCTCACTTCATTGTAAGACTACAGTGTATAATGCACAGAGCATGCACCCTCTGCGTTCATCAACCGTTTATGTTACCAGAAAAGCTTCTGATCAACAGCAGACTATAAGGAACCACATTTCTGAGGGGGTCAAAAGTTACATGCAGAGTTTTTGACTGCACAGGGGTCCATGCCCCTAACCGCCCCCCCCCCCCGCAATGTGGTTCAAAGTCAACTATACTGTAAATAACAGTACATAGTATTGGAAACCTCAAGCGTGCATGGCATGATTAAAGGAATGATTAGATAAGAAGAGATAAGGAAGAAGAAGGATCTAGAAGAGCGAGCGAGCCCTGGGGCCTTCACCATTAAAAGCTCTGGGGAAAGAGTGAGCCTGAGAATAAACAGTCAGAAGGGAGGAACCCCCCCATTCGCGAGCCTGGAGCCACATGAAGACAAGTTTTCAAGGAGGGAGGCTGTAGACACAGGCATTCTGCAAGAGGGGTGGCCACAGGGCTCAGCAGCGTGGACGTCAGGGTGGTCTCCACGAGAACAGGTCTGGTGGCCATGACGGCTGACGGGCTTGGGGGAAAATGACAGGAGAGCACCGGACAGCGTGAACACAGAAGTTCTTCAAGGCTTTCACCGGAAAGAGGGGCAAAGAGAGCGAGCAGACGGAGGGAAGACAGAGCAACAGGCCTTTTTATTTTTTAACGGAAGAAATGTTAGTACATTCACAGGTGGATGAGAACGGGTGCCTCACAGAGGAAAACAAAGCAAAAACAAGCCCAACCCGCGGTGCCAGGTGATGAGGGACACAAAGGCAAGAGAAATGTAGCTTAAATTAAATTTCCTGACAGCTTGCAGCCCACTGACACCTGACACGTAAGAGCGTGACCTTCCTCAAGGAACGCACCGCTGCCTTAGTGCCTTAATGTTCACTTTAATTAAAGGCTAAAAGTGACCTTGGGGCGCCTGGGTGGCTCAGTTGGTTAAGCGTCTGACTCTTGCTTTGAGCTCAGGTCATATGATCTCACAGTGGGCGAGTTCGAGCCCCGCGTTGGGCTCTGCACTGACTCTCTCTCTCTCTCTCTGCCCCTCCCCTGCTTGTGCTGTCTCTCTCTCTCAAAATAAATGAATAAACATAAAAAAAGAAAAAGCCTAAAAGTAACCTTGTCTTAACAGCAGCTAGCCCCTCAAGGTCCTGAAAGCCTTGATTGCAAGTTCCTTAGGGACTTTCGCTCTCCCTAACTACCACTAATTAAAAAGTACACAACCAGTCCCTCCTCACAACCCCAGGGCAGCTCTTTCTGCCCACAGGGCCTGTCCCCGTGCTATAATAAGATCACCTTTCTGCATCAAAACTCTTAGCTGTTTGCTCACAAACCCTAGAGCTAGGTGAGCTAGGGGAGGGGGGCTGGGGTCAGCCCAGGGAGGAGACCACCCACCTTCCTTGCAAGCGTGGACGGGTCCTCCTCGGTCCCAGGAGGGGAGGCAGAGGAGGGGTGGATGACATCGGGGCAGGGGGCCGAGGACGCTCCGTGCATCTGCTCAGAAAACTGAGAGCAGAGTTGACAGTCAGGGTGAGAGCAGGGGGGGAGGGGACAGAAGAAGTGGGAAAATGAAGGACCAGGGAACTGTACATGGTCCTTGAGGCCAGTGCCCCCAGCCAGGTCCGGGATGGTGGTTTGAGGCTGGCAGCGAGATGCAGCAGAACAGACCAGGCTCTGGAGGTCACTACGGGGCAGGAGGAGCCACGGTGAACAGGCAGCCCCCAGGGGGAAAGACGGACTGGCCAATGAAGGGGCGTAAGATGCGACGAGATCACAGTGGATCCCTACCTGCCACGTCGCTGCCCTGCCAGCGTTAGAAACCCGAGTAGAAAAGCGAAAGTCATCCGTTGGAAGAAAATAAAGGGGAACACCTTTTCCTTGAATCTTGGAGCAAGGCAGCATTTCTTACATTAGACCCAAAAACATGAACCATAAAGAAAAAGATTAATACATTTCACTAAGTACGCATCAGTCTGCTTGAGCTGCCATAACAAAATACCGCAGGCCGGGCAGCTGACACAACAGAAATGTGTTTCTCACCGTTCCGGGGGCTGGATGTCAAAGGTCAGGGTGCCAGCAAGGTGGGGGCTCTGAGGGGGACTCTCCTCACTTGCGGACAGCCGCCTTCTCGCTGTGTCCCCACACGCAGGCTTTCTGGCCTCTTCTTAGAAGAGCACGAATCCCGCCATGGGGCCCCACCCTCATGACCTCATCTCAACCTGATCGGCCAAGGCCCCGCCTGCAAATACCGTCACATTGGGGGTTAGGGCATCCGCCTATGAACTCTGGGGACACACAATGCAATCCACCGCGGCAGGTGACTGTAAAAACCACCTAGAAGACAACTGGGGGAGACTGAACTGGTTGCATGTCTCACGATATTGAGACTTACTGGTTTTTTTTTCATTTTTTTTTTCAACGTTTATTTATTTTTGGGACAGAGAGAGACAGAGCATGAACGGGGGAGGGGCAGAGAGAGAGGGAGACACAGAATCGGAAACAGGCTCCAGGCTCTGAGCCATCAGCCCAGAGCCCGACGCGGGGCTCGAACTCAGGGACGCGAGATCGTGACCTGGCTGAAGTCGGACGCTTAACCGACTGCGCCACCCAGGCGCCCCTGGTTTTTTTTTTTAAGATTTTTATTTTTGAGTAATCCCTACACCCAACATGGGGCTCAAACTTACAACCCCAAGACCAAGAGTCATATGCTCTACCGACTAAGACAGCCAGGAGTCCCAGAAAGTTTTGATTAAGGACAAAATGTTCCAATTGTTTTGCGTGGGTCACATGAATATGGGTGGCTGTTAGATTATTTCCTATACTTTCCAGAATATTCTGGAAGGCAAATAACTTACATTTTAAGGAAACACATATTAAGAGCTGGTCTTTTGCTCAAAGAAGATTTGAATCTATTCCCCACGGGTTTGTTTTCACAAGCTATGTTAGGAAACTATTATTAGCAAGAGAAGTCACAACAATCCAGCACCAAGAGCGGTAAATTTTACATCCAATGCACTATTTGTTGACAGCTGATTCTTTATGCTGATTGCTTACCTGGATTGTCCTATGGGGACGTGGAGACCACGAAAAATCCTAGCCGTTCCAAAGGGGCCTCGAGCCTGAATCTTTTTACTTTATCTTCAGTTGATACCCACTTTTTTTTTAAGTTTATTTTTATGTATTTTGAGAGAGACAGAGAGCAAGTGGGGGGGGGGGGGGGACAGAGAGACCGAGGGAGACAGAGAATCCCAAGCAGGCTCCACTCCTCAGTGCAGAGCCCGATGCAGGGCTTGAACTCACAAACCATGAGATCGTGACCTGAGCCGAAATCAGGAGTCAGACACAACTGACTGAGCCACCCAGGCGCCCCCAATTGATACCCACTTTCCAGAAGGAATGTTTATGGCCAGGAGAGCCCCTGTCTGGATGCATCCCATGCAAGCAGGCAGTGGCAGGGAGAGGCCTGGGTGTGGAAGGCGGGACTCTGGCCAGACCCCTCATGTAGCAGAGTAGTGCATTGTGTGTCCTGGGCCAAGGCCACAGGGCAGGGAAGCTGGTTTCCATGGACAGCCCCGCTGTGGTCCCGCTGTGGCCCCCCTGTGGCTCCCAGGGAAAGCGCCTGGGGGAGCACACCCAGGCGGGCCCTACTGACAGGAGGACACTAAATCTCATGTACAGCCCTTCCAGGATTCTGCCTCTGCCCTCTCCCTCCCCCAAATGACACATTTGTTAAAGGATAATTTTCACAAGGAAAGGAAAACCATGACTCTCATGCAGATTTACAAAAATGAACATGTGAAGGATTTTACTTCTCTAAGAAGAAGGAACGAGGCAGATGTGAGAACTGGTTTCAAGGAGAAAAGAAAAGAGCACAAATGCATACGGACGACAGCACAGCTGAAATTGCAAAAGGACAGAAAACGGAGTTTTCCGCAGGAGGGAGGAAGCCATGAATCCCACCACACAGGACAGAATTTACTAACTTGTTGGTTACCGGCCACTTACAAAGAAAGAGTTGCAGCGGCTCAAAGACCACGGGCCGGGAAGGATGCCCCACGGATGACCGAGGTTTTCTACAGAAGCACGAAGTTCCTTCTGCATGACCTTCACCGTGAGGTCATTCTGCGTGAGCGACGGTGCTACGCTTTCCGCCTACTTAGGGACGGGACAGGGGGTCTGACGTGGACGGTGGGGGGCTTATAAAATGTGTCAAGAAGGGCTTTTCTGGGGCGCCTGGCTGGCTCTGTCATGGAGTACACGACTCTTGGCCTTGGGGTTGTGAGTTTGAGCCCCATGCTGGTGTAGAGATTCCTTAGAAATAAAATCTCAGAAGAAGGAGGAAGGAGGAAGGAGGAAGGAGGAGGGGAGGAAGAGCTTTCCTGCATCATGACAGGTGGGCTTGGCAAAACTCACCGGCCACCTCGAGACCAGATCCGTGGTCTCCACTAGGGAAGCCTCTGAACTCAGAACCCTCCTCATGGTGCCAAGGATAACTGAGACGCACCCCTGCACAGGAGAGCCTGACTCGCACCTTCTTTGGCGAGGCCACACTGGCCGGCAGCGCTAATGCTCATGATCCGCCCATGACATTCACCCAAGATGCCACCAACATGTGACTGATCTCAAGGCTCACTCTCCCACAGTGACTTTTACGGCCCCTTAACCAACCTTCTCTCCCTCACCAAGCTCCGCTGACCTCTCTTCTCAAACAGGCCTGTGTGGGGTTTCTGGATGCATCTCTGCTGTGCCTAGTTTCAGTAAGAACCCCGCTAAGTCAGTTTCACAGAATCCCTGACCCTTGATATCTGATCTGGTTGCTCATCCTCCACCCCCTCACCCCCAGGCGATGTCTGATCTCTCTGGCTTGTCTTCTGCAAGAACCCTGTTAGGTCGGTTTATCCAGAACTCCCATCCCCTGTGATGTTTCCTCTTAGTCATTTTCCATCCACTGACCCCCACCACCCCACTCCCTGGCTATAAATCCTCACTTTTCTTTGCAATTTCCAGGGTTGAGCCCAATCTCTCTCCCCCACTGTAAAACCCCACTGCGGTGGGCCCTACACCTATCCCAAAGGTCCTGAATAAGGTCTGCCTTCCGTTCCTTAACAAACGCCATGAGTGAATAATTTGTTCTTCGGCCCCCTGCAGCCCTGCTTCACACACCAAGCACCTCCACAATATCACAAGTCAAGACCCATGGGGATCACTGGCGCCTGTTTGATGCCAATTCCGAGGAGCTAACGTGTCCTGCCTTATCTCCTTTTTTTTCCATTTCTTTTTTTTTTTTTTTAAGTGAGTTAACATACGATGTAGTCTTGGTTTCAGGAGTAGAACCCAGTGATTCATCGCTTACATAGGACACCCAGTGCTCATCCCTAAAAGTGCCCTCCTGAATGCCCATCGCCCATTTCAGCAAATGGTGCTGGGCGAACCGGACCACTTTCTTACACCAGACACAAAAATAAACTCAAAATGGATGAAAGACCTCAATGTGAGACAGGAAACCAACAAAACCCTACGAGAGAAAACAGGTAGCAACCTCTTTAACCTTGGCCGCAGCAGCTGCTTATTTGCCGTGTCTCCAGGGGCGAGGGAAATAAAAGCAAAAATGAACGATTGGGACCCCATCAGGATAAAAGCCCCCGCCCCTTCCCCTAACATGAACCTTCCTGAGGCATTCCTTTGCCCCATATATACCTGTCCTTCTTGATTTCTCTTTTGAATCAGTTATAATATCTGCCTGGTTCCTTCTTTAATAAATAAAATAGAATCTTTAACACATGCTCATTTAAAAAAAAAAAAAATGTGGGGCGCCTGGGTGGCGCAGTCGGTTAAGCGTCCGACTTCAGCCAGGTCACGATCTCGCGGTCCGTGAGTTCGAGCCCCGCATCGGGCTCTGGGCTGATGGCTCAGAGCCTGGAGCCTGTTTCCGATTCTGTGTCTCCCTCTCTCTCTGCCCCTCCCCCGTTCATGCTCTGTCTCTCTCTGTCCCAAAGATAAATAAACGTTGAAAAAAAAAAAATTTAAAAAAAAAAAAATGTTAAGTAATCTCCCTACATCCAACGTGGGACTCGAACTCACAAGCCCGAGATCAAGAGTTGCATGCTCTACCGACTGAGCCGGCCAGGCACCCCAACATGCGCTCATTTTTCTGTCTGTATGAGAGTCACGCTCTCACCTTCCCCTGAAAACGATCTTTTAACAACGTCATTGAAAAACATTCCCCTTTTCTCTCCAGAAGTCAAAACAGTGAGAAATGGATGGTGACGTATGGCCCAGAGGATGGGGTTTTCCTACTTTCATACCCTCAAGGACGTAAATAGCTCAGAAGTCAGACTTCCCGGTGCAGTGAAGTTCTCCAGCAGAAACAGAGAAAACAGATTTCAATGAGCAAAGGGAATTGGCATAGGTGGGACTGCCACAAGCAAAGAAGTCCAGGAAGAAATTTCTAGAAGCTTCAGAGATTTGGAAACCATCAGCAAGCACACAAAGGCTGAAAGGTAACAGGGGAAGGCAGTGGCTAAAGGGGAAGGCTCAGTGTTTTCCCTTCACTGGGCAAACACTGCAGGAACTTGCTTGGCAACTGAGTTTTGATCTTGCAGCTGGGAAAGCAGGGCCCTACTTACCTACGGATGATTCTACCAACTTCAACAACTCCAGATCTATTTGTCCTCAATCATGCTTCTATTTTCCATAGGGGACAGGTCTAGACAGCATTGATTAGAAAGGTAGATGTGATGAGGACCCACTGGCCTGCAAACAAGCCAATCACATGGCTGCCTTTGGCTTCTCTCAGGCTGTTCTGAGGCCTGGACAGCATGTCCCCAGACACCTGTGGGGCTCACTTCTGACCACCTTATTTGAAATGGGCTTTGAAAACATCAGCTTATATCTTCCACCAGCAAGGAGGCCTGATCGCAGTCCCCTATGTCAGCAAGGCCTAGGAGAGGAGACACTTTGGCCTGCCAACCCACACGGCTGAGTGGGTGACCCGTGCGGTCCTTCTTGGCAACACGCACCGGGTACCGAGCACCAAAGATGCCATGATGCTAGATCCACGGTCTCCTCTCTAGACCCAGCAGTACCCACCCTAAGGAAATACTGCCAAATGGGGATAATAATTTTTTTTTTTTTTTTTTTTTTTGGAGACAGAGAGAGAGCGAGAGAGAGAGCGCACACAGCAGGGGCAGGGGCAGGGGCAGAGAGAGGAAGAGAGAGAAAATCCCAAGCAGGCTCCACACCGTCAGCGCAGAGCCCGATGCGGGGCTTGACCTCACGAACCTCGAGATCATGACCTGAGCTGAAATCAAGAGTCTGACATTTAGCCAACTGAGTCACCCAGGTGCCCCCCATAATGATTTTTTGAAGCCCGCATCCCTCTTGTCAGTTCAGATGAAAGAATGAAACACCAGAGGTCATATCTACCCAAGGCACAGCCAGACCAGCCAAGGAACAAAAAGGCCTAGGCTCAAGGGATACGAATGCTTGCTTCAATTTCTGACATAAGAAATAAAGACATTTTCCAGATTCCAAGCCCCTTGAAATGGAAAAGACCTCCAGGGCACCAGATGAAGTGGCACCAGGTCACCTGCTAGTAGGACCTCATGGGCCTCGAATCAAAGGTGTCCACCTTCTCACAAGACCTCTTCCCCCAAATTTTGCCCTTAAAAACCCTCATGCAAGCCATCCGAGAGTTCTGGACTTTTGAGCATTAGCTCCCCCGGTCTCCTGGGGGGCCACACCAATAAATCGCCTATTTTTCTCCTCTGCAAAAGCTTGATGTCAACTCATACTGGCTTGCAGCATTTGGAAGGGGGGGGGGGGGGGGACAAACTCTCCTTTGGTTTGGTTACATTTTGATGCAAATAGGCTCATCTTTCCCACGGGTTTATACTGGCAAAAACCACACAACTGAAATGCCCAACTTGTAGGACAATAATTACAAAGAGTATTCCATTCGAAGGCATGGAAGAAAGGCTCCGGACACAGCGTTCTACGGAAAAAATAAATAACGAGTTTCTGCACAGCACGATTGCAGCTACGTTTTTGACAGAGGTGGCTGAACAGGACAGGAAAACATACCCAAGTGGGCCGGCCCAGGTTGCTTTTCTGCGGTGATAATGTACTGCTGCTTTGGGAAAAGGTTTGGGAAAAGGACTTTTTGGTCGGCCCAGGACCTGTGCGCAGGGCAGACTTGCTCGAGCTGCTGCAAACACTCGCGCCGAGTTAGCGCGGCGCCGGGCTGCGCGCGTTCCCGCGCGCCCGCGGAGCGCACCTACCTGTCCGCCGCCGGAAGCCTGGGTTCTCCCCGCGCCGAGGCTGCCCGCCGGGCCCGGGGACGGTCGGGGCAGGCGGAGGGGAGGCGCCTCCCGCCGGGACGGAAGTGGACGCGCGGTGACGGAGGGCGGCGGATCCCCACGGGCCAGTGGCTGCCCGGGATTCCAGGCCTCCCGGGAAGGCCGGGCGGGGGAGGGGAGGCTCGGAGCGTACGGGGGTGGGGGAGGGGGGAGGGGAGGGCAGGAGGGGAGGGGCGGGGACGGGAGGGCAGAGGGGGAGGAGGAGGCGGGGGCGGGGGGAGTAAAGCCAAAAGCAGCGAGACAGCCGGCCTGTGAAATTTACGAGAGTGCCTGGCTCCTAGGGCCTGGGACTTCCCTGTTGTAAACCTAAATTAGGCTGTTTTTAAAAATAAGTCGTTACCGGGCGCCTGGGCGGCTCAGTTGGTGTGTGGCCCACTTTATGGGACGTAGGCTCAGGTCATGGTCTCACAGTTCGTGAGTTCGAGACCTGCACTGGGCTCTGTGCTCTCAGCATAGAGCCTGCTTCAGACCCTCTGTCCTCCCCTCTCTCTCTCGCTGTCCTCCCAACCCCCCCCCCCCAAATAAATGAACATTAAAAAAATAAAATAGCGGCGCCTGGGTGGCTCAGCCGGTTAAGCGTCCGACTTCGGCTCAGGTCATGATCTTGCAGTTCGTGGATTCCAGCCCCACATCGGGCTCTGTGCTGACAGCTCAGAGCCCGGAGCCTGCTAAGGATTCTGTGTCTCCCTCTCGCTCTCTCTGCCCCTCCCCAGCTCCTGCTCTGTCTCTGTCTCTCTCTCTCAAAATTAAATAAACATTAAAAAATTGTTTTAATTAAAATAAAAATAAGTTGTTGCATACTTCTAGTTGCCCCCACTGTGTTATATCTGGTCATCTAAAGTTATCATAAGCAATTCAGCTGGCTCCAAAGAAGGTTAAAGAAACAGGAAGAAATGTGCATTTGGAAAATAAGTGACGGTGGAGAAAATACCAGCTTCCTGAGGCCACAAGAATTTGACCACAAATCTTAAGACCCGGAACATAGAACCTTATTAATTTAGATGCTTCTAATTGGAAAATGTGCGAATCCAGATAAAAGATGACTTAGATCTTTCCCGCCAGAAAGATGGCACATCGGTAAGATAAAAAGACAACAGGAGTAAGGTTTGTGAACAGACAATAGGACTGTTCAAGGGTCATTTTCAGACGGGTGAAATCATGATGTCACACAGATGTAAAAATGACGTGTTACAGATTTTGTGCTACTCATTAATTAATGAGGAAGACAGGCAGATATTAAAACCAGTTCAGAAAAAGAGTCAACGGGTGTTGTATGTAAGCCAACTTGACAATAAATTATATTCACAAAAAATAATAAAAAAATAAAAACCTTTTTTTAAAAAAGTCAAAGCACACACATCTATATGGAGTTTAAAAAAATGTTGAAAGGCAAGTGCAAAGGAAAGCAAATTGGCTTTTTTCCACAGGATGGGGAAGAAGGGCAATGACACAGGACACAGTCTGCTCATCTACTATTCACCTGTAATTACACGAGTGTCAAATGTCTCCAGGACATTGAAAGATGAGAATCAGCCTGGAAGGCATCTTCTAGACAAGCATAGTTTTCCATCAAAACACAAAATTGTTTCTATAAGACTGTTTTTAAGCATCTTCCAGCATCTTGGAAGTACTATTTACATGGAAAGACTAGATACAACTAATTACATGTCATTTTTCTCTATTTGCTAATTTAGTTTCCCCAAGCATCGTTACTAACTTCTTATTTAATAACACTGTTGTTAAAATGAGACAGTTCATCATTGCAAGACTCTGTGCCTTGCTAGAATTTGCTGGCTCAGGGTGAAATTTATTCATGTACTTTAAAGCTAAAAAAAAAAAAAGTTTCCTCCCAATCAGTCTCAATTGGCAAAATGTGCTGTACATTCAAATTTTATGAGCCACCCCTATATTATGAAACATGCCTCTGCCACAGCATTTAAAAGCAATTTATTCCTACCATCTTGCCTATTTTCCTAAACGTACCTAGCAGATCCTTCCCACACTCTACTCATTGTCTTAAGTTACACCTTCTGCTTGAGCCGGGGTGGACCCCTGCCTTCTTACGGCTTTCCCACCTTGCGGAGAAGGCTGCCCTCTGTCTTACCATTTACGCCAATCATCCCCAGTTCTTAGAACTCTTCTCCAGGAAGTTTGCTTCAGTGCTGCAACTCTTTTAATATTCTCTCCTCTGCATTCCTCAAGAACTATTCCTTCGTCACTTTGTGCCACAAACACAGTCACTGGTCAAGCATCACCGTCTAGCTGAAGAAAGCCTTGTGTACACAAATGTAGCGACCAGAGGTTTACCAAGACACAGGCTCTGCTTGTCCCTCCTGTCATTTTCCTTAACCCAAAGACATGTCCCTTCTCTTTGGATTTGGTCGCCCTAACTATAAAATGAGAATCAAGTGGGCAGCAAAACCACTTGTTGACCTATCATCAAAACCACTTAAGAAACTTGTAAAGGAAATTCAGATGTCCCGGGCCCAGACCCGCTGAACCAGAATCTTCATAAGTGGCACCCGGGAATTTGTATTTCAAAAAAGCTTCCCAGGTGACTCTTAGAATGGACGAAATTTAGAACCCAATTGAACTAGATAATCTGTACAAGTCATGTCAGTATCAGCCTCCCACGGTTTTAGGTTGAAAGATTCAGCAAGAAAAGCCCAGCTGGCGAAAGGCAGGTGCAACTCTCAAGCTGGAATACCCCTGTAGCTCAAACTGGAAACTACAAGAAGGGATTTCTGGGCAAAGTGCTTAGTCTAGCCAAAAGAACACATCGCCCGACCACCACACCATGGTGGTTACTCTTCCTGTCCTCCCCACTGTTATCCTGCTAGAGATACACTGACTTAGCATCACACAGATCCCTTCATATCCCAGTCTGAAATATGTAGGATCTAATTATTTTACTGCGTTGGGACTTCTCCAAAATAACGGGGAGGTATTTTTTTTAACATCTGAATAATTAAAAGCAGTCCGCCAAAGTATTATCTCCAAAAACAAATTGAGGGACAGCCCTAAATATAAATTTTTATTTCTATCCTCAAATGCACAAGTTTTTGTTTTGTTTTGGTCTTTCGTTTTTGAGAAAGAGAGAGAAATCGTGAGCAGGGGAGAGGGGCAGAAGCAGAGAGAGAATCCTAAGCAGGCTCCCATGCTCATCAGGGAGCCTGACACAGGGCTCGATCCCACAACCCTGGGATCGAGACCTGAGCCAAAACCAAGAGTCAGACACTCAACCGACTGAGGCACCCAGGCACCCTACAAATTTCTTACAACACCCAAAATGGCAGTTTTTCAGCTTCCCCAATTTTAGTTCCCAATTCCTCTGGAAAATTCATCACACGAGTTAACATTTAACCCAGGCTTTAGAAAAAAATTTTTAATTACATTCTTATAGAAATACTTCGTGTAAGTGAACACTAGGAGTTCATGGAGTTCCTTAATAAATTAAAGAACTGTAGCCCAGCAGGCACAGCTGGTTATCTTCCAAAGCTGTTTTATTTTTCGTGATAAAATAAGGAACTACACTCCAGGGACCGAATGAGCCCAAGCTGAATTCACAGTCGGGGCTAAGGCAAAGTTCAACAAGACCGCTGACTCTGCTAAAACCCCATGGTTAACACTGACCTGGAAGGCAAGGCCACAACAAGTATTCCGTGGCACTGTTCCTCCAGAGAGATTTTGGAACAAAATGAGAAAAAGTGCTGGTGTGTTTCAGAACATCCCAGAATAATACCTGAGGGAGAACACATTCGGGTTCATCTGGTAGCATTCGTGGGGCCACGCTGCTGACTCAGTCCCCCACCCCCTGAATGCAGCTGTATTGGTAGCCAGCTGGGAGAGCGCCGTGTGCTGGTGTGGGGCAAGTCAGGAGTCTGGGTAGAAAAGAGAGTAACTGGCTTCTAGAGGATTCTTGGGCCAGTAAGCCATCTTGTCACCCCCAGAGAGAAAGCCTAAATTTTGCTCAGTTTGCTTCATCAGTCTCTTTTTTTTTTTTTTTTTTTGCTGAAGTTTGTAAACGATAAACAACATGACGTTTTGCCCCTCAAAAATGTTGTGGTAGTCGGCCTCCAAGATGACCCACAATGGTCCCGTGCCTCTGGGAATTCATGCCTTGGTGCAATCTCCTCCCACGTGATGCTAGGGTCAGAGGAGACAGAAATAGGGATGGGGTGTCTCTTCTGGTATTCGGCGACCAAAGACAGCTGACTTCCATCTTGCATCCTAGCTCTCTCTGGGATCGCTTTCTCTGGGGGAAGCAGGCTGCCACATTATTGAGGAGCACGTGGAGAGACCCATGTGGCAAAGAGAGCCCTTGACCTACAGCCACCTGCCTGGGCCATGGCGGACGCGAGTCCCCCAGCTCCAGTCAAGTTTCAGATGACCACAACCCAAGCCAACATCCTGACGGTAACCTCCTGGGAGCCAGAACCAGCTGGCTGAGCTACTCCCAGATTCCTGACCCTCAGATACTGCACCGCAATAAGCTCTATTGTTTTCAGCTGCTAAGCTTGGGGCTAAATTGTTACATAGCAGTAGATAGTTAATACATACCTTTTTTTTTTTTTTTTTTCAAATATCGCCCCACATGTGTTTTGGGGGCTTTTATTGTTTTTCTCAAATGTTCTGTGTGCCAATATCATGTTGATTTCGTTATCACAGTTTTATAACAGCGAAGCTCTTCCCTCCATCTTCAAAATCATCTTGGCCCTTTCTCATCCTTCGCTTTGCTATCCTAATTTTGGAATCTTGGTGTCCATTTCCATGAAAAACACCTAGTAGGATTTTAATTAACCTCTTAATTAAAACGGCACCGATAGGGGTGCCTGAGTGGCTCGGTTTAGCCTCCAACTCCCAATTCCACCTCAGGTCATGGTCTCAAGGTTCAGTTCATGGGTTCAAGCCCCAAGTCAGGCTCTGTGCTGACAGCATGGAGCCTGCTTGGGATTCTCTTTCTCCCTTTCTCTCTCTGCCCCTCCCCTGCTTGTGCTCTCTCTCTCTCTCTCTTTCTCACACTCTCTCTCTCAAAATAAATAAATAAACATTGTTTAAAAAGAGAGAGCGTTCAGAAAGATATACGGTAGCACTCCAGAGCTCTGTTCTCAGACAACAGGCCCTCTAAAGAGATTAAAGGTGTCTGAATGCTTGTGTCCCTTCCAAAATCATGTTTTGAAATCCTGATCCCTGGAGTGCCTGGGTGGCTCAGTCAATTAAGCATCCGACTCTCGATTTCAGCTCAGGTCATGATCTCACGGTTTGTGAGGTCGAGACCCACATCAGGCTCTGCACTGACAACTCAGAGCCTGCTTGGGATCCTCTCTCTCCCTCTCTCTACCCCTCCACTGCTCATTCTCTCCCTCCCCCCCCCCAATAAATAAACTAACTTAAAAAAAAAAAAAGAAATCCTAATCCCCAATGCAGTGGTATTAGGAGATGGGCCCGAGGGGGTGGTTAAGTCACAAGGGTAGATCCCTCTGAATGAGATTAGAGTCTTACAAAAGAGACCCTCAGAGCTGCCTGGCCCCTGCCACCCTGTGAGGACACACAGAGAAGTCTGCATCCTCAAAGAGGACCCTCAGCCCACTGTGCAGCGCCCTGATCTCACGTCTCCAGCCTCCGAGGCTGGAAGAAACAAATTATCTGTTGGTTATAAACCACGCAGCCTGCGGTGTTTTGTTATAGCAGCCCGTATAGACTAGGACACACACAGAGCGTCTCAGTCGGAGGACGGTGCTCCTAGGACATGTGGCCATGCTGACCCTCAGCTGTTTGCAGAAGCCTCATCTGCGTGGAGAAGGGCTCATCTCAGAGAGACCTGTGGGTGCTGTCTTTGGCTAATGGAGTGGATAGTAGTGAGATTCACAGAAAACTCGTAGTCTTTAAGAGAACTACATGTATAGGAATATCACCACCACAGACTGAAAGGGCAGAGACAGTACAAAGTACAAAGAGGCCTTCAGACCCTCAAAAGTCTACTGGCAGGAGGCAGGCTGAGAATATCATTCGGCGGCAGACAGATGATACCTTCCAGGAAGGAGGGACGACTCGCAGGGAAGAACCAGGAGCCCAGAGGGCAGAGTCCAGGGCCTGGGAATATAGCTCCTAAGCCTTGAGACGTAATTAAGGAATTTACAATGTTTGCCTGACTAGCTTCTAGAATCTACGTGGACCAGCGACTTCTTCCTGGCTCTCATTTTCCCCCTTTCCGAGCAAGAGCATCTGAAATGGTTACTCTATGTCTGTCCCATTATATATTCAGTGGGAAGGGTGTTATGGACTGAATGCGTCTCCTCAAGACTCATACGTTGGAGCCCTACCCCGTCAATGTGATGGTGTGTGGAGAGGGAACCTTTAGAGGTCATTAGGTTTCCATGGGACGAGGAGAGTGGGGTCCTCCTGGTAGGATCAGTGCCCTTGTAACAAGAGACCAGAGGAGCACCTGGGTGGCTCAGTCGGTTGAGCGTCCGACTTCAGCTCAGGTCAAGGTCTCACAGTTTGTGAGTTTGAGCCCCGTGTCAGGCTCTGTGCTGACAGCTCAGAGCCCGGAGCCTGCCTCAAGTTCTGTGTCTCCCTTTCTCTCTGCCCCTTCCCCGCTTGTGTTCACTCTCTTTCAAAAATAAACCAACATTAAAAGTTAAAAAAAAACAAAAAAGAAGACGAAGAAGAGACCAGAGAGCTAGCTCTTTATCTCTGTCTGCTGTGTAAAAATATATCACGAAGGCAGCCAGCTCCAAGCCAGGAAGCGAGTCCTCACCAACACTTGAGCAAGATGGAGCCCCGATCTTGGGCGCCCCGGGCTCCAGAACTGCAAGAAAGAAGTGCCTGTTGTTTACAAACCACCCCCCCGCCCCGAGTCTGTGGTATTTTGTTATAGCAGCCCATTCTGAGTAATACACAGGGGATGGGACAGACAATTTATCGAGAAGACCTGTATTGGAAGAAGCGTATCTAAGGGGAGATAATCACACCCAGACCTGAGTTAGATGATGACACTTCCGGGGACTCTGGAAGGGACTGACTTATTTGCACACGGGGAGGGTATGAATCTTCGCGGACTGCCGCCGTCTGCGAGTCGGCTGGCACTGACCCACGCCTCCCAGGACTCATGTTCCCCCACAAGCACGCCACAGTTAGTCTGCGTGACCCGTAGCACACGACAGAAGTGACAGTTCTGCTGATATTAATGTATTTTTGTAAGTGTGGCTTACCCCTCTCTCGTTCGCTCTCTCTGTGTTTCTGTCTGTGACAGAAGCCGACAGTCCCATTGAGAGGCGTACATGGTGAAGAACCGAGGCTGCTGGCCAAAACCAGCCGTGAGCCAACGCTTCTTTCCAATGCCATATGCCTAGGCCACCTTGGACACAGACCGTCCAGCCCCAGGCAGGTTTCAGATGACCGTGGTTCTGGCCAGCATCCTGACGGTAACCTCCTAAGAGACCTTGGAGCCAGAACCACCTGGCTATGCCGCTCCCAGATCCTGACCCTTAGAAACTGTATGAAATACAAAAAATAACTTTAAATCGCTGTGTGTATTAATCATCCGTCCCTGATCCTTTGACATGCGGAGCCTTGCTGACCCTGGAGAGAGTGTCCTTTCCAGGCCTAAGCCAATTCCCAGAGACAGTGCAGACCTTTCCTATGCAAACCAACCGATCCAGAGCCTATGCTCCAGTCACTTCCCTGTTGGACTCTCCCGGGGCCCCGACACTCTGGGTCACTGTCCACCTGCACTCATCACCCCAGGGCCAGTGTCACACAACTGAAGGTATCCCCAGGCCCCAGAGCGCATCGAAACTATTCAGACTGGCCAATCTTCAACTTGCTTTCTGTGTCTTGCCCATTCCTTCCTGTGGAAACCCCAGTAAAGGCCCTGGCCCATATTCTCTCCCACTCCGTCTGCCTCCTGGATGACCCTGATACTTCCCCATGTGGCCCACCTGAGGCGTGATATACCCCCTTCTTTGGGGATGTATAACAAACTGCCTTCCCAATGGCGGTCACCTCCTGATCCGTTGACTTTGCCACACCTAAATAACAAGAAGGCTACATTTAAAATACTATCATTTGGGGACACCTGGTTGGCTCAGTCAGTGGGGCATTGTCACTCTTGATCTCAGAGTTGTTGATTCAGGCTCCATGTTGGGCGTAGAGCTTAGTTAATAAAATAAAATAAATAGGGGCGCCTGGGTGGCGCAGTCGGTTAAGCGTCCGACTTCAGCCAGGTCACGATCTCGCGGTCTGTGAGTTCGAGCCCCGCGTCGGGCTCTGGGCTGACGGCTCCGAGCCTGGAGCCTGTTTCCGATTCTGTGTCTCCCTCTCTCTCTGCCCCTCCCCCCTTCGTGCTCTGTCTCTCTCTGTCTCAAAAATGAATAAACGTTAAAAAAAAAAAATTAAAAAAAAAAGTTTTATTCTGTGAAGTAAAATTGCTATCCAGCTATGTCAGAAAGTTTAAGTACATATTTTTTGCCAAGGGCTAGATTATGGATAAATCTTTTTAACTGAAGTTTCAAGATTCTGTGTTAAAACTTTGCTCGACTGTGATTAATTCTAACATAACCTCTCAAGAGAAAATTACTACTTTAAAATTTTAATTTCGGGCTCCTGGGTGGCGCATTCGGTTAAGCGTCCGACTTCAGCCAGGTCACAATCTCGCGGTCCGTGAGTTCGAGCCCCGCGTCGGGCTCTGGGCTGACAGCTCCGAGCCTGGAGCCTGTTTCCGATTCTGTGTCTCCCTCTCTCTCTGCCCCTCCCCCGTTCGTGCTCTGTCTCTCTCTGTCCCAAAAATAAATAAACGTTGAAAAAAAAAATTTTTTTAATAAAATAAATAAAATAAAATACTATGATTTGGGTAATTTGTCACACACAGTAGGTTATCATTGGCCTTCATACCACAACGCCATGTTCCCATCTGAGAAAGTCAAAATTATTTCTGAATATAAGTCATCTAATACCTGGACCCACCGGCAAGTGCCCTCCGTCTCCCTAAAAATACCTTTACAACCGGCTTTCTGGGAAACGGGATCCAAATAAGGTGCACATATTTTATGCGTCTCTTTTCAAAGTAGAATTTTCAAAAAGGCAAAACCACAAGTCTCCTATTAACACACAGTAACGAGGATGATGGCACCGGTTAAAAGAAAGGGTATGAGAGACCCTTTGAGAGACCAAAGCACTGGAGAAGGATTGCTAAGATAGGTGGGCAGAAACCTGGTCGACAACCTCCCAGGCAATAAAACTGATCATCCAGACAGTCTCGATTATCTTTGCAACCAGACAGGAATCATTTGCATCCCTAGCAGACGAAATTAACCTCAGCTGCTGTCACATAAGAATCGTTGACGTCACTGGGTTTTGCACATCATCCCCTTCCCTCACAGAATTGCCAAATATCTCAATGAAAGGAAGGTGCCCCCTGTCCCCAGCCTGCACCCCGAGGGTTAGAGCCCCAGCATGACACTGACATTGGAAGGCAAGGACATTAAGCCCTCCGTTTTCCATTTCCAAGTTTTGAGATTGTCTTTGTTTTTTAAAAGCTTTTTAAGTTTATTTATTTATTTTGAGAGAAGGAGAAAGAGAGAGAGCACATGTGCACAAGCGGGGGCGGGGGAGGGGACAGAGAGAGAGAGAGAGAGAGAGAGGGAGAGAGAGAATCCCAAGCAGGGTCTGCACAGTCAGCTCAAAGCCCAATGCAGGCTTGAACCCACGAACCCTCGAACCGTGAGATCAAGAATGCAAGAGTTGAGGTCAAGAGTCGGACGCTTAAACGACTGACCCACCTGGGCACCCCAGAGATTTTCTTTTCTCTTAAAGCTCTTTTAATCTAGAGTCATCTCCCTGTTAGGCTGTTACCCTGCAGAAAGTTCCTACATTCCGATTTTATGTGCTTCCTATCGGTACTTCAATCAAATGTGATTTGAAAATCAATGCCTGGTTGTAAGAAAAACGCACAGCACTGAATGGATGAGATGGTGTTTGTGTCGGTGAGTTCTTAAACTATTATAGGAGGTTGAACTCAGGTTTTATGAATTTATTCACTTTATCGTTGACCTCAAGTTCGAGCGCGTAGGATTCTCTTTAAGCACTCTCAAGTGGAGACTGTGGGCTTGTTTCGGAGGCATTGTCCTGAGGTCTTTGTTTGACCTCCCTCCTCTTCCTCCAAGGAGTCCTCGGTGCCTAACAGAGACTTCCTGGTGGTTGTCTTTGAAACACGGGCTGCAAGTTTGAGGGGGTCGTCTTTCCACCCCTATTCCTTATCTCAGCTGGTCACCGAAGGTCCTGCAACTTCTGTTCTCTGTAAAGCACATTGACTTTGCCCCTCGACACCTGTTTGCGGTTTGTCCTGCGGGTCCTACGTGTCTTTAATATCTTCATTGTGGCTTCTTTGCCTGGTTTAGCAGAGGGAGCGTCACCCAGATACCAGCGATTCCTTCCTGGGTCTCTTTCAAGCCGACGAGGCCCCCATTTGCGAGAAATAGTGGGTGAAAGAAGGACATTTACTTAAAAGCAAAAGTTCTCAGTTTCCTTATGGGCAAGCAAGCCAAGGATGACAGCCTGATTCCTCGGCCTTGAGCTGGAGAACTTCACTCTGAATTTCACCCAAACCATCCTATTGCATTTATCTACTTTTAATTGTGAAAACTTTGGAAGTATAAAAAGTCAAGAACGAGTACAATGAACACATACGTACTCTCGGCTGAGATTCAAGTGTTAATATTTTGCCTCTTTTGCTTTATCTCTTTTTCCTTTGACCTGTTTGAAAATAAATGGCAGACAGCAGACATCATGCCATTTCACTGCTAAAGACTTCCTTTTTTTTTTTTTTTAACGTTTATTTATTTTTGAGACAGAGAGAGACAGAGCATGAACGGGGGAGGGTTGGAGAGAGGGAGACACAGAATCCTTAGCAGGCTCCAGGCTCTGAGCCGTCAGCACAGAGCCCGACGCGGGGCTCGAACCCACGGACCGCGAGATCATGACCTGAGCCGAAGTCAGATGCTTAACCGACTGAGCCACCCAGGCGCCCCTAAAGACTTCCACTTGTATCCTCTAAGGATAAGGAGCTTCCTCCACATCACCACAACGCCTTTATCACACCTGCGGAAATTATCAATCATTCCCTCATGCATCTGATGCTTTTTTCATACCCGAGGTCCCCAACTGTCCCCTAGAATTACTTGGATGGCTTTTTTTTTTTTTTTTTTAAAGAAATCCAGGATCCAGTCAGGAATGTGAAACATTGCTTTTGGTTCCTTTGAATCACTCCAGTGGTGATTTTTAAATATGTCTACAAATTCTTTGACTCTCCTGACTCAAAAGACAGAACTTCCTCTTGAGGGTCAGCCACATCCTGAGTCATTCCCAACAAACGGAATGTGGCAGAAGTGACAGCTTATGCCTCCTGAGACTAGGTCACACCCGGCTCTCTCCTTCCTTTCTCTCGTACCGTCGTGTGAGATGCTGTTCAGCGCTCACGTAGCTCAGTTTGGGGGGTTATCTGTTCCTCAGCAATTGATAACGAATACAGGATCCGTTCAAACCATCCCTCTACCACTCCGTGTATTTCCCACGTACTGGAAGTTCAGTTTAGAGGCTTAACGAGGTTCAATTCAAACATGTTTGGCAGGAGCCTTGATAGGTTGTTTTAAGAACTTCACGTTCTACTACATCAGGAGGTACATAATGGCAGGTGTCCCACTATGAGCCGCATCACGTTTGGTCATTTTGTTCCATTACTAAAAACCCTGTACCGTGTGATAGATTCGATTATTACCCCCAAATCCTCTCCCACCCACCTAAACGCCATTAGAGCAGTGTACTTCCCCGCCCCACCAATCCAGGGCTCAGCTACGTGACGCTTTGGCCAATAGGGTGTTGGCGCACGTGAGGCAAGCCTGGGCTTGGAGCGTGCTTGCCATTTGGGGCTTGCCCTCCTGTACCTATGCCGTCACCACAAGAAGAGCTGTTCCCTGGTGGCTGTCATCCCCTGAGCCTGAGCTCCAGGACTGTCCAGCCAAGCCCAGCCTAGATCAGCTGCCCTGCAGGGCTGTGAATATAAGTAATTATTTGGGGTTTTTTAGACCACATTGTGGGACGGGGCAGTAGCCAACTAATACACAACACAGAGCAACAAGACAGATGCTACAGGGAGACACTGTTCAACACCTGCTTTTCTCGAAGAATCAGCCTCCTGACCTACAGACATAGGTACCCGGCAGCCATGTTTAGATGGTGAATCTTGCCCCCAAGATTGGTGGATCAAACTCAGCTGGGAACCGGGGCTACTCAAGTTGGTTTGGGGGTGAATGAGACTAACTAGTCTCTCTGTGTGGCTGGAATAGTAACATATACCTACAGGAGCTGCGGGGTGGCCATATTCTACATGGAAGCTGGGTGGCCGGGAGAAAAAACAATGAAGCAGATGCAAAGATAAACAGGGTCCTGCCCTCATTCTATGTCCTACTTCTCATCCCTTTCTGAGGCCCAGATCCTTTCTTGACCTTCAGTTCTAGTAAACCAGGTCCTTACAAGTGCCTCGTTTATGAATAGGATGGCGTCACTGGGTTTCCAAACTTGCAACTCAGAGAGCCTTGGGGCGCCTGGGTGGCTCAGGGAGTTAAGCGTCTGACTCTTGATTTCGGTTCAGGTCCTGATCTCGCAGTTCATGGGTGCAAGCCTGCCTAGGGCTCTGAACTGACAGCACAGAGTCTGCCTGGAATTCTCTCTCTCCTTCTCTCTGCCCCTTCCCCACCTGCGTTTGCTCTCTCTCAAAATAAATAACTTTAAAAAAAAAAAAAGTCTTTTTAAAACATGTTTATTTATTTATTTTGAAAGAGAGAGCACGTGTGCACATGCACAAGCGGAGGCAGGGCAAAGAGAGAGAGGGAGAGAGGATCCCAAGCAGGCTCCGTGCTCAGCACAGAGCCCCATGTGGGGCTTGAACCCATGAACCGCGATTATTACCTGAGCTGAAATCAAGAGTCAGACGCTCAACCCCCTGAGCCACTCAGGCGCCCCCTCAAAAGATTCTTTTTTTTTTTTTTTTAACTTTTTTAATGTTTGTTTATTTTTGAGAGAGACAGACCACAAGCAGGGGAGGGGCAGAGGGAGAGGGAGACACAGAATCCGAAGCAGGCTCCAGGCTCTGGATTGTCAGCACAGAGCCCGACGAGGGGTTCGAACCCACTAACTGAGAGATCACGACCTGAGCCAAGATGCTCAACTGACTGAGCCACCCAGGCGCCCCTAAAAGCCCCTTAACACACGTGCTGACACCTGCCTCAGCAGGTGTGCCCGGAACATACCTGCATGCGTTTCCTGGGGCGGCCGCAGCAAATAACACCAACTCGGTGGCTTAAAATAACAGAACGGTCTTCTCTCACAGTTCTGGAGACCAGAAGTCTGGCAGGACAGCATTCCTGCCAAGGACAGAACCCTTCCCGTTCTTCTAGCTTCTGGAGGCACCAGGGGGTTCTTTCCCTGCGTCTCTGCCTCCACCTCCGTACGGCCTTCTCTGTGTCTGAATCTTCCCCTCTTCCGCTCCAACAAGGACAAATACTGGATTCAGGGCCCACCCAGATTATCCGGGAAGATCTCGTGTCGAGATCCTTAATTACATCTCAGACTCTTTCTAAACAGGGCCACGTACACAGGGCCAAGTGTTAGACCGTGGGACTCACACCTCATGCAGCCTTCTCACCAGGCCTCAGCCAGTGGAAACCTCATAAATTGGCCATTTATGTGTGACCTACAGAATTCACCGGGATCGCATTTTACCTATCTATGGGACTTGTGTGCAGTCTGAAAAAATAAGAGGAAGGAAGGTTCCAAGAATCTTTTAAAGAATTTTAAATTCTTTCATGTCGAAAGGAACAGATGCTTACACATTTTAGGATCCCTGTTAAAGTCAAAGGTGTTTGAATTAAGGAGCACGAATAACCGGGGCGCAGGAATTCGGTCTACACTCACACATCTTGTTGAGGGTCTGGAGTCACTCGCACAACCACTGCAGACAGGGCTCCCCCGCACGGCTGCCAGGCAGGGAGAAGGCCCGTTCCGAGTCTCTGCAGCATTCCGGCTCGTACTGGCCGGAAACCCTGGGCCACAGTAGCCTCAGTTAGCTGGGTTGCCAACTATCCTTTCCTGTGCACAAATATCTCTCAGTCTGGGAAGATTTAGAATTAACAGAAGTTTTTTTTAAATGTTTATTTATTTGAGAGAGAGAGAGAGGCAGCACAAGTAGGGTAGGAGCAGAGAGAGAGAGGGAGACACCGAATCCGAAGCAGGCTCCAGGTTCTGAGTTGTCAGCACAGAATCCAACGTGGGGCTTGAACCCACGAACTGCAAGATCATGACCTGAGCCGAAGTCGGACGCTTAACCCACTGAGCCACCCAGGCGCCCCTGGGAAGATTTAAAATTAAGTATCAAAAACGTTTTGAGACTCAAAACCCATCGTATTTTTTTTTAAGTTATCTCTGCACCCAACATGGGGCTCGAACTCACAACTCCGAGATCAAGACGCATATGCTTCACCAACTGAGCCAGCCAGGTGCCCCTCAAAACCATTGTATTAAAATGAAATGTGTTAGGTTGTTATGCACCTGTTTGATATTTGATACTCTTGGGATACTTAAGAGACTTTGACCTGTGGGAAGGTCAGCCGTATTACACCAATTTAAAATGTGCAACAAGAGGTGCCCGGGTGGCTCAGTCAGTTAAGCAGTTGAATCTTGATTTCAGCTCAGGTCATGATCTCACGGTTCATGGGATCAAGCCCCACATCAGGCTCTGTGCTGACGGTGCAGAGCCTCCTTGAAACTCTCTCCTTCTTTCTCTGCCCCTCCCCTGCTTGCACACTCTCTCTCTCTCTCTCTCTCTCTCTCTCAAAGTAATAAAAAATAAAGTGTCCAACTAAATCATTAACTGGACTCGGGATTGGGGGGTGAAGTTTTACCAAATTTATTTACTATGTTGAAACAACTCAGAGAACTTAAGTTTTGTTTACTTTGTAAGTTTAATTTGTTAGATTTCCTATAATTATTTAGTACTCAGGAATCTGGGGGTTTTTTTAAGTTTGTTTTTTTTTTTTTTTTTTACTTTTTTTAAGTTTATTTATTTTTTTGAGAGACAGAGCACAAGCAGGTGAGGGGCAGGGAGAAGGAGAGACAGAATCCCAAGCAGGCTCCATGCCATCGGCACAGAGCCCAATGTGGGGCTTGAACTCACAAACCGTGAGATCACGACCTGAGCCAGGATCAAGGGTCATCAAATGCTTAACCTGCTGAGCTACCCAGGCACCCCAAGATTTTTTCACTTTTAAGTAATCTCTACACCCAACCTGGGGCTTGAACTTACAAACCCGAGATCAAGCATCACATGCTCTATCTACAGAGCTAGCCAGGTGCCCCAGGAATCTTTTATTGTTCACTCAAATAACAAAAACACTCTAAAAGGAAATCAGTTATATTACATTTAAAATTGCAGTTGGGGTGCTTGGGTGACTCAGTCAATTAAGCGTCTGACTTGGCTCAGGTCATGATCTCACAGTTCATGGGTTTGAGTCCCAGGTCTGGCTCTGTGCAGTTAGCTCCGATCCTGGAACCTGCTTCAGATTCTGCGTCTCCCTCTCTCTCTGCCCCTCCCCTGCTCTCTCTCTCTCTCTCTCTCTCTCAAAAATAAATAAATATTTTAAAAAATTTTTTTAATAAAATAAAATTAATGGGGCACTTGGGTGGCTCAGTTTGTTTGGGTGCCCGACTTCGGCTCAGGCCATGATCTTACCGTTGGTGGGTTCGAGCCCCGTGTCGGGCTCTGTGCTGATTTGGAGCCTGCTTTGGATTCTGTGTCTCCCTCTCACTCTGTTCCTCCCCCACTCATGCTCTGTCTCTGCCTCTCTCTCAAAAATAAACATTACAAAAAAATTTTTTAATAAAGTAAAAATGCAGCTTAAAAGATCTGAGGGCGGGGGGGGATAAGAGGAAGGGGGTCAAGGGCACAATCTTCCAGTTATAAGATAAATAAGTACTAAGGATGTCATGTACACCAGGAGGTCTTCGGTTCATGCTGCTCTAGGGTATAGAGGAAAGTTAGGGGAGTAGATCCTAAAGGTTCTCACTCCAGGAGAAAAAATTTTTTTCTTTTTCTTTTTATTATGTCTTTATGAGGTGATGTGTTAACTAAACCTATTGTGATCATCATCTCACAGCATATGCAAATCAAACCATCATACATCTTGAATAAGTCAGCCAACGAGATAAAAATGGGGCATTTGATGTTGAGAAAACCATGCATAGAAAGGCTCGGTGACTAAGGAGGACAATTGACTTAAGGAAGTCAGAAAATTATGTAATCTTAGGCTGGAGAGGTACATAGGAGTAGACACGCACATTGTATGCCCGTTCTGTTTATGCCCTCATCACAAGAGGAATAACAATCCCTTGAGCTAAAAGCTTTGGGAAGGCAGTATTTCAGCTATTTTAGAGTTCCAGTAAGGATGAAATAGGGCACATGTGTGAAAACATCTTTAAGGGTGTTATCATAAAAGTATGAGTCATGGGGCTCCTGGCTGGCTCAGTCAGCGGAGCGTGTGACTCTTGATCTCAGTCAGGACTGTGAGTTCAAACCCCATGTGGGGTGTAGAGATTACTTAAAAATGAAATCCGTAAAAAAATGAAACAATTTTAAAACGCTGTGAGTCATGACTATTGCTTTAGCTTTGAATCCAGGAAAAAAATAGTGTTTTTTTCTTTTTATGAAGTTTATCTTTTCCCCACCATTTGTGACTTTTAGATTTACTGTAGGAGGGCGGTTCTGATTTTAATTGTATTCCAGTTACAATACCTTTATACTTGCTCATATTTAAAAAAAAAAAAAGTTCGAAGATGGCTAATTAAGTTAGTAAATAGGACCAAGTATTTTCCAAAGACTTCTTAGAACTGACGCCTCAAATTTGTTGGATGTATAATGGGAAAAATGAGATCTGTACCCTAAGCTTTCACATGGAAAGAATAACAATTGAGGATTTGCAATCTTCATATAGTGAAACTTAAAATGTAAAGCCAAAGTGAACACCTGCACAGTTCTTTCTGTCCTCAAATCTACCCTCAAGGACGCCCAAACCCGCATATCAACAATCCAGGCCATCCTCTGTCCATTTCTGGCGGTCAATGTTGAGTGCTTTCTTAAGTCCAAAGTGCACCAAATTAAAAAAAAAAAAAAAAAAGTTCTGTTTCTATCTCTCCACCTTCAGATCACATGTAAAATTGCCCTGCTCCAAACCACCAACCATTTCACTGTATTTGTATCCATTATGTGGACTTGATCTTACTTGGCTTTGGGTCATCAAAATTTGTGGGGGCATATTTGTAACACCATTGATGGAGCTACGGAGGACCGTGCTAAGTGAAATAAGTTAGTCAGAGAGAGACAGATACCATCTGACTTCACTCATATGTGGAATTTAAGAAACAAGACAAACACACAAAGGGAGGTGGGGGGAAGACAGACACAAACCAAAAAAAACAGACTCTTAGCTATGGAGAACAAATAGATGGTCACCAGAGGGGAGGCGGGGAGGGGGATGGGTGAAATAGAGGATGGGAATTAAGAGTATACTTATCTAGGGGTGCCGGGGTGGCTCCGTCGGTGAAGCGTCTGACTTTTGATCTTGGCTCAGGTCACGATCTCATCGTTCGAGAGACTGAGCCCCACACTGCACTCTGTGCTCACAGCCTGACAGTAAGGAGCCTGCTTGGGATTCTCTCTCTCTCCTTCTCTCTCTCTGACCCTCCCCTGTGTGCATGCACGCACTCTCTCTCTCTCCCAAAATAAATAAATAATTTTTTAAAAATTAATTAGATTTGAAAAGAAATGATAATCAGTGAGAAAAAAAAGAGTGCACTTATCTTGACGAGCACCAGGTAATGTACGGAAGTGTTGAATCACGGGATGGTGCACCTGAAACTAACATAACGCTGCATGTTAATGACATGAATTAAAATGAAATGAAATGGGTAGGTGCACATTAAGTTATGGTAGTTATTTAATAAAAATATGTTTATTTAAATAGTAGTGATTACCCAAAGGAGATGCTCATTTAACACCCCCAAACTACTAGAATGAACACTTCAAATAAAAATCAAGGTATCATAAACTACGGTTTAATATTTCTCTGAGAAAGTAGTTTGGAAATAAATAGCATTATAGTTTTTTGAATTAAAATGAGGAGGGGCGCCTGGGTGGCTCAGTTGGTTGAGCGTCCAACTTTGGCTCAGGTCATGATCTCAGGTTTCATGTGTTCAAGCCCCACGTCGGGCTCTGTGCTGGCAGCTCAGAGCCTGGAGCTTGCTTTGGATTCTGTGTCTCCCTTTCTCTCTGCCCCTCTCCTGCTCACACTCTGTCTCTCTCTGTCTCTCAAAAATAAATAAACTTAAAAAAAATTTTTTTAAATAAAATGAGGAGACAGTGGGGCTCCTGGCTGTCTTAGTCGGAGAAGCATGCAACTCTTGATCTCAGGGCTATGAGTTCGAGCCCCACATTGGGTGTAGAGACTAGATAGATAGATAGATAGATAGATAGATAGATGATAGATAGATAGATGATAGATAGATAGATAGATAGATAGATAGATAGATAAAATGAAGAGACATTTGTAGCAGCTCTCTTCATAATTGCCCCAAACAAGAAACAACCCAAACATCTCTCAATGAGTGAATTGATGAACAAACCGTGATGTATCTATGCCATGGAATGTTCCTCAGATAAAAAAGGAACAAATTATTCATACACCCAAAAACACAGATGGGTAAGTGAAAGAAGCTGGTCCCAAAAGGTTACATACCACATGGTTCCATTCATACAGCATTCTGAAAAGGCAAAACTGGAGGAAGAAAGAACAGATCTGTGCTTGCCAGGGGCTGGGGGTCACGAGAGGGCTTGACAAGAAAAGGGCCCACGAGGCAGTTTCCTGGATGATGGCAGTATTCTGGGCACTGACGGAGGTGGTGGACAAACATATACCAGCCCGTGTTTAAAACGTACAGAACTATGCGCCAGAACCCAATGCCTGTTTGATGGTATGTACATCTAAAATAATTCAAGATACATAAAGGGGCACATATGATAAAGTCTGAACAGTAATTCCTTAACTCGCTCTTTTTCTCTGGGTATTTGGTGCTCAGTATTCTGGCGAACAGAGGACTAAATTCTGATATCAGATCCCTTAATCTCAAGAGAACCCCATGAAAGGAGTCGTCAGAATGTGTTTCTTTTTCAACAAAGCAGCAGAGAGGTCCTTTCTGAAATCCTGATACTGGGAGAGGAGTTTCCATTTCAATCCCTGCACGAGAAAACGGTTGAGACCCCAGTGCGAGAGACGCCATGAAATGTCAACGTTGGAAAAGGGACAGAAAGGAAGACCATAATTTTGCTAATTCAATGCCACGTGCGAAGGACGGCAGGCCCCAGCTCCTCTGGGCTGGAAGCGAGCAAAACACCAGTGAGGAGAAAATGAGAGGCAATCACTAGCCCCCGTTTATCAATTTCTTTTACTTCCTCCCTAACTGGCTCTTGGTCTAAATAATAAAACAACTCAGGTGTTTTTTTTTTTTTTCGTTGGTAAGCATTATGATATTTTGGCCTTCAAATCTAAATTCCCAGACATTCTTGAACAATTCTGCTTCCTTTTTCCTTTTTTCAAAGGCAGAAACTCTACTTCACTATTCTGGAAAGTGGGAAACTTTCTCATTTGCTTTTAGAGAGGAGATCGGTTTTCGTAGAAAAAGGACACATTCCGTCACCATTTAGGGCATTGTTTGTAGTAGTTATCTCTTGCTGCATTGCAAACGTCCTTAACATTTAGCGGCTTCAGCGGCACCGGTGGCTCAGTTGACTAAGCGTCTGACTCTTGATCTCGGCTCAGGTCATGATCTCACGGTTAGTGAGTTCAAGCCCTACCTTGAACCCCAGGTTGGACTCCACGCTGACAGCCTGCTTGGGATTCTGTCTCTCGCTCTCTCTGTCCCTCCCCTGCTTGTGTTCTCTCTCTCTCTCTCTCTCTCTCTCTTTCAAAATAAATAAATAAACTTAAAAAAAAAATGAGTGCTTTAAGCAACAATGCATGGCTTCTCAAGTTTCTGCTGGCCACCCCCGGGTTCAGACAGCTGGTGGAAATGGTGGGGCTGGAGTCCAACGTGGCCTCGCTCACGTGCCTGGGGCCTTGGGATGGCGTTGGTTGGGCCTGTCTCTCCTCGGGTTCCAAGAGATTGATTGACAAGAGAACTTAATATCTCTTGAGGTCTAGACCTCCAGGTTGCCCTCCGTCATTCCTGCTGCATTCTGTTGATCAAAGCAAGCCCAGGGCAGCCCAGGGCCAAGGGTTGGAGAAACAGGTCCTACCTCTTGATTTAAGGAGGCACAGCCTAGTCACACGGCAGAGCAGTCAAGGACACAGGGAGACGGTGACTGGAATAGCGCGCCACACTCCCGTTAATAACGTTTAAAGCTCATATAAATATTAATTCCATTAGTCCTTGGATCTGAATCTGGATGAAATTAGGCTAAAGACATGTTTGGGGTTAGAAGCTCGCATTCACGCCAGCTTTGATGTGGTTAATCCTCATTTTAAAACCATCAGAAACCACTTAGAGATGGTTCAGAGAAACCTGACCCTGCGGTTTTTAGGGGGATTTTAACCAGCAACTAACAGAAGAGTAACGTGGAATCCATCAGCTATTTTAAAATACACTATTATTATCTAATCGTGTGTCAGCTCCCCTAGGTGTCCTAATGTCTAAACATTTCATAATGTTGTAGGATGATGAAAGGATCCAATTCCCCCAAAGGATGTGGGCAAATCTGAGCATACCCATGAACTAGAGTGGACTGCTGGTAGGTCTCTGGGGCAGAAGGCACAGAGGAAGACCAGAATAATCCTCGTGCGAGCAGTTCAGACTTAGCCCTCTGTCAGCACAGGCTGCCAAACCTGTCACCTTTCTGGCAATAAGGAGCGATGCTCACACGGGAACCAGGGCTACGCCAACATCTCACCCCCTCTGTAGTCTGGGCTAATTCCAGCAATTCGCTGGGGGGGAAGGTATCATGCGAAATATATCAAGGTCAGGAAACTGCCCACACACCTGCCCCAATTACTCAGCCTCACCAAATTCGTCATGCTCTTTCCTGCTTCAAAGTCTTTGTCCTAGCAGCCCTCCCTGACCGTGAACTTGACTCCCCAGGGTAAGTAATGAAGTGGAGTAGAAATCAAAGGTGGGGATTTGGCACCGGCAAAGTGCCCTGGATTGCCCTTCTGTTGCTCCAAGGCCAGATCTGGGGCCTCTATCCTGCCCTAGGGGATGTTTTTCCCTCTGACCCTTATGGTGGGGGGCGGGGGCCCTTTCTGCAACTCCTCCCCACTCCCATCCCCCCACACTTCTCCTCCCTGCCCGTGCCTGAGCCCAGGGCCTTATTGCTGGAAAAGAAATCCCACCACACTGGGGCTCCCGCAGAGACAGTGGGCAGCTGGGGCGGTCCAGGTTCTTACAGAAGAGTGGGGGAGTAGGGAGGAGAACCTGGGAAGCAGAGAAACCAGGAAAGGAGGAGGAAAAAGGACGGCTCTGGAGAGAATTTCCTTTTCACGCTTCTGCTGACCCTGGGGTGGGACTCAAATTGCCAGTGAAGAGGGGCCTGGAGGGGTTTGTAATGCGGGGCTGGACGTGGGGTTGGGCGGCGTGTGCCAAGGAGGGGGGCTCCGTGTCATGGGCACTCACACGCCCACCTGCTAGAGACAGATAGGGAAGGCTTTGTCCCAAACCGAAAGGATCTGCAAGCCTCTCTAAAAATTCTGAGTTTTCATGTGAGCTTATTTTCCTGCGGGGATTCAACAGGGTGAGACGTGCAGTCAAAACATTTAGCAGCTGTGTGTGCCTCAGGGTGCTGAAACATCAAAGCCATTCTTTCTCTCCAGAAAAACGCAACTGACCACCCGCCTCCCACCTTTCATGCACTCCTGTGGATATCCCCCACTGGCCCCCTCCTCCCTTCCCCCCTCACCCCCAGCGCCTCCTGATGGCAGCCTCTGCCCAGATCCCTATCCTCAGGCCTCCCCCTCCCCCCTCCAGAAAGCTCATGGCTCCGGGACCTGGGCTGACCGCCCTATCCAGCCCCCAGTCCTGGGACAGCTCCCGGAGCCTAAAGGTTCAAGTTCAAACTCATTGATGTCGGGCCTCAGTTTATCCCCGCACCCCTCCACTGCCCCCCACTCCTGTCTTCCTTTCACCGGGGCTGAGTGCATCAGGCACTCTCATGCTGCTGGGCTTTAATCCATGCTGTTCTGCCCTCCCTGCAAACTCTCTTGGAGGTAGAGGCAAATATTATTTCAGCTGTAAGCCTGCCCTCTTCCCCACGGCCTCCCCAGAGCCCCCACCCCAACCAGTCACTGCTGGCCGTGCCTGCAGATTTCTGTGCGCTGTGTGTTACACCCCTGTGGTGGCTGACAGCTGGCAGCTGGGATGTGTGTCTCCCTCCTGTCCAGGAGGAGGGTGTCTTCACTGGATCCTGCCCTCCCTGAGCTCCGTCTTCCTCCACACTATCCAGTGAGCGATTCCTCTCCGCGCAGCAGGTTTTCTGTAGACAAGGTTCTCTGTCAACACATGGGAGGTGATTTACCCAGCGCTGTCGCAGACCTATTCGACTACTTTTTGAACTGGCCCCACCTTCCTCTTCCCAAAAGAGCTAAAACCAGGTCTTTGATGGTTCCCTGAAATGTTAACCCAGCGATCCCGCTCCCAGGTAGAGGGCCAACGGAATTGAAAACATGCATTCGTATACCTACGTGTTCATAGCAGCTTTATTCATAGTAGCCAAAAAGCAGAAACGACCCAACCAAATGTCCATCAGCTAATGGATGGAGAAGTAAAATGTGCTATATCTGTTCAATGGAATAGTATTTGGCTATAAAAAGAGAACGAAGCTCTGACACCCATTACCACGTGGATGAACCTTGAAAACATTATGCTAAGTGAAAGATGCCAGACAGAAAAGATCACACATTTAGAGGAACTCTATAGAGACAGAAAGGTTAAAGTTTGCCAGGGGCTGGGGGGGTGGGGGGTGGGGGGAGGAAGAGAGGGTGACTGCCGATGGGTACAGGTTTCTTTTTACAGAGAGGAAAACATTCCAGGGTGGATGGTGGTGACGACTGCAGGGCTCAGTGAGTGAACATACCAAACGGTTGACTTGTACGTGTTTACGTGGGTGAATGGTACCTGTGACTTAGGTCTCAATGAAGAGGCTAAAAAGGATTGTCTTTTGAGCACGGTCAAGGGGCTACCGTTCCAGTTCTTACAGGGCTGTGTATTGTGTATCGCTTCTGTACTAAGCCCAAGAAAAGTGGGGCGCCTGGGTGGCGCAGTCGGTTAAGCGTCCGACTTCAGCCAGGTCACGATCTCGCGGTCCGTGAGTTCGAGCCCCGCGTCAGGCTCTGGGCTGATAGCTCGGAGCCTGGAGCCTGTTTCCGATTCTGTGTCTCCCTCTCTCTCTGCCCCTCCCCCGTTCATGCTCTGTCTCACTCTGTCCCAAAAATAAAAAAATAAACGTTGAAAAAAAAAAAATTTAAGCCCAAGAAAAGTGGTTTGGGAAAGCTCTTCTGGCTCTTGGCCCCCGTTAACTTTTCTCCAGGCTCCATGATCCCTTTCCTCTTCTTTCCCCCTCGCTCGGGGCGGGCCGGTGGTCAGAGCCGCAGAGGGCAGGAGGGGGGCCCCTACCTGCAGATGCAGGAGGGAGGCTGCCTGGGGGAGGCGGGCCCTGCAGGTGCACATGGACGGAGCCTGCGCAGACGCGCCTGCCCAGCACCCCCACCCCCCAGGACTGCGGTCCGGAGAAGGATGACACCCGACACTAACCGAGCTGTTCCGCGCCGGGTGCACCCAGCCTCCTCGACGGACCCCCAGACCAGCCTTAACCGGACTGCCGTGGGAGGGGGGGTACCTGGATCCGTCCCTCCCGGGTCGTTGCCGACCTCAGGCAGCCAGGATCGGGGAGGAACCGCAGGCGCCGCCAGGGGACGAGAGGACTGGTGTCCTTGGGTGCGATGCCCCCCAGGGAACGTCCGCGATTGGAGAGGGGGGGTGAGGAGAGGACGGGGAGCACGAATACCCGGTGCCGAGTCAGCGGAATCCGGCCTCAGAGAGAACTGGCTCAGAATCAAAGGGACAGCAGGGGGCGGGAGGTTTGAAAAACAGCAATATTTGTACTAGGGGAGAAAGGCACATAAAAGTGTCCTCGCAGTCGGAATTGGGAGTGGGGGTCACGGGGGAAAGCAGAAACCAGGCGGCCAAGAACGAGTGTGGGTGGCGAGGGCGCCCGGGAGACTCGTGGGACCCCTGTCCAGCTCCACGGGCGGCGCGGACAGGGCAGGGCGGGCTGAGCGTGGTCAAAGAAGCCAAGCGGTGTGGATGGGTGATGGCGGTGTAGACACCGAGACCATAAGATGCAAGAGGCAGGTTAAAGAATCCCCCCCTCCCCTCCCCCCGGTGTCTGCTTGCAGCCCATCTACTCTAATGGAAACCCCAGGCGCCTCATGGTGTTCTGGTATCGTCTCTAAAATGCGAGCCAGCTGGAGGGATCTCAGAGACAAGGAAAGTTGGGGGGGGGGGGGGGATACGCCCGCAGGTTGGAAGGAGAGCCCCTGACCAGTCTGGAGCCATTGGCCTGGGGCCTTGCCTTTGAGGCTAGCTCAGATCACCTTGTCCCAAGTTCCTACCTTTGCTGCCCTCCAGCCAAATGCCAGGGAAGCCACAGGAGCTGGTGGCTCAGGCCAGCAAGAGTCCCAGGGGTGAGCCAGAGGGCGGCTGTGCCTCTGGGCCTTCTTATTTCTGTTATCACCAACATAGTTAATGCTCATTATTTAACAATACGTAAAACACATTATGATGGCATAAGGCTCTCCACGGATGTCCACCTCCTAATCCCTAGAACCTGTAAACATGTGGCACACCCACGCGCACAAAGTGGGGGTGATTAGATTAAGGCTCTGGAGGCAGAAGATTATCCTGGATCACCTGGGTGGGCCCAGTATAATCACAGGGAAGAGGGAGGCACAAAGGGCAGAGTCAAGAGGAGAACCCCAGAAACAGAGGTCCCAGCAATGCAATTGCTGACTTTGAAGATGGACAAAGGGACGCGAGTTGGTGAACGCCGGCAGCTTCCAGAAGGTGGAAAGAGGCAAAGAAGGAGTTTCTGCCCTGGAGCCCCCACAAGGAATTCAGTCCTGCAAACACTCCAATTCCAGGACAGGGCAGTGAAACCCATCTCAGACTCGTGATGTCTGTAAGACAATAAATGGGTACCGTTTCAAGCTTCTAAGTTTGCGATAATTTGTTATAGCAGCAACAGGAAATCAATACCTGAATATGTATGTCTAAAACCAGAAAATAAAATCAGTGGTGATCTAGTTTTTAACGTCTATGATTTAGCAGTCGACTGAGAACGAGAACTGATAGGTGAAGGTGCTCGCAAAGAGCGAAAGTGTCGTGTAGCTATGCTGGCATGTCCAGGGCAAGACACCCCAGTAATTCTACCAGCTAAGAGGGTCTCGAAGCTCACCCAATGCCCAGATCCGGGTTTCTGAATCCCATTCTCCACCCAGAGACACCAGAGCTCCAAGGCCGACCGGTTAGTTTCAGGGTTCAGATAGGAAAGATACAAGATGACGCCAGATCACAGTATTCTGCCAGACAGTGAGGAAGTGCGCGAAGAATGACGCAAACTTATCAAAAGAACGAAAGAAAGTTAGCTTGAAGGAGCTCCCTTTGGACAAATCTGGAATAATTTGCCCAACAGTAACGATGGTATTGTGTTACAACTATTCTTACTTTATTCTATTATAATCATGGTCTCAAGTAAAAATCCACAAGTGCCTACAGATCCAATTATGTAAGTGAAAAAAAAAAAAAAAAACAAATGGAGAGAAGAGAAAGGTCTTCCTATGGTAGAATATCAACTAGTAAATGTAGAAGGAATAACGGAATCGGAAATACCATCAGGAGCCACCATAGTAATAACTGTGTCAGAGAGAATCATCAATGAATACTAAAACGGGGTGAAAGGTTAATGAGAAATGAGATTTGTATACGGTCTCACTCTTCCCTCACAGGATACTAACTATCAAAGGTAAAATAGCAACTTTACGGTGGAGAAAAATCTGGCAGCCATCTTAACCAAGTGATCAAAATTAACATCATCAGTAATTGGACAAAATGACAACAGGAGCCTCTGATACAATGCAACAAGGGCACATCACTTCGGTGCTGCTCATGCCCAAAATTCATAACTTGAATTTGTGAGGGAATATCAAACCACACTGAAACGTATTTTACAAAATAAAACGAAATGGCCTGTACCCTACAAAAACGCCGAGCTCATGAACAACGCAGGAAGATTAAGAAATTGTTCCTTGTTACAGGGGACTAAAGAAGCATGGCACCTAAATGCACTCTGGATTTGGGATCGGATCCTGGACCAGGAAAAATGGCGTTTCCCCCTTTTCCTTATAAAGGACATCGGTCATGCTACAAGGTGGATGAACCTTGAGGACATTATGCCAAGCGAAATAATCCAATCAAGAGAGACAAATATCGTGTGGTTCCACCTTTATGAAGTTCTTAAAATAGTCACATTCAGAGATAGAATACATAGTAGTTTCCAGGGGCCGAGGGGAGGGGGGGATGGGGAATTATTGTGCGCTGAGTACTCAGTTCGTTTGAGATGATGGGACAGTACTGCAAACCGATAGTGGTCACTGTAGACTGGATGTTTGTGTCTCCAAAAATTCATATACTGAAACAATCCCCAATAGGGTATTTGGAGGTGGAGCCTTTGAGAGATGATTAGGTCATGAGGGCAGAGCCTTTGCGAATGAGATTAGTAGTCTTGTAAAGAGACCCCAGGGGCGCCTGGGTGGCTCAGTCGGTTAAGTGGCCGACTTCAGCTCAGGTCATGATCTCGCGGTCCATGAGTTCGAGCCCTGCGTCGGGCTCTGTGCTGACAGCTCAGAGCCTGGAGCCTGTTTCAGATTCTGTGTCTCCCTCTCTCTGACCCTCCCCTGTTCATGCTCTGTCTCTCTCTGTCTCAAAAATAAATAAACGTTAAATAAATAAATAAATAAATAAATAAATAAATAAATAAAAAGAGACCCCAGAGTGCCTGGGTGGTGAAGCATCTGACTTCGGCTCAGGTCATGATCTTGCAGTTTGTGAGTTTGAGCTCCGTGTCAGGCTCTATGCTGACAGCCCAGAGCCTGGAGCCTGTTTCTGATTCTGTGTCTCCCTCTCTCTCTGTCCCTCCCCGGTTCACGCTCTGTCTCTCTGTCTCTCTCTCTCAAGAATAAATAAACATTAAAAAAAAAAATTTTTTTTTAAAGAAAGACCCCAGAGAGGTCCCCTGTCTTTCTGACATGCAAGGACACAGTTAGAGATTGCCATCTATGAACCAGGAAGCATCCTCCCCAGACACCTCATCTGTTGGCACCTTGATCTTGGACCTCTAGAACTTCAAGAAATAAGTGTCTGTTGTTTATAGGTCACCTGCTGTATGGTATTTTTGTCATAGCAGCCCAAATGGACTAAGATGGTGATCAGGTTGCACAACATTGTGAATGTACTTAATGCCATGGATTGTACACTGAAAAATGGTTAAAATAGACAACAGGTGTTGGCAAGGACGTGGAGAAAAAGGAACGCTCATGCACTGTTGGTGGCAATGCAAACTGGTGTAGCCACTGTGGAAAACAGTATGGAGGGTCCTCAAAAAGTTAAAAATAGAACTACCCTATGATCCACTACTGGATATTTACCCAAAGAATACGAAAACAGTGATTCAAAGACAAACATGCACCCCTATGTTTATAGCAGCATTATTTTTTTTTTTTTTAATTTTTTTTTTTCAACGTTTATTTATTTTTGGGACAGAGAGACAGAGCATGAACGGGGGAGGGGCAGAGAGAGGGAGACACAGAATCGGAAACAGGCTCCAGGCTCTGAGCCATCAGCCCAGAGCCCGACGCGGGGCTCGAACTCACGGACCGCGAGATCGTGACCTGGCTGAAGTCGGACGCTTAACCGACTGCGCCACCCAGGCGCCCCTATAGCAGCATTATTTACAACAGTCAAGATAGGGAAGCAGCCAAAATATCCATCAATTGATGAAAGTGGTGAAGTTTTGGGGTTTTGGTAGAGGGGTCTGGAGCCGATGGTCAAGAAAGAATTCTTGAAGACGTCTTTGGTGCAAAAAGGTGATTTTATTAAAGCACAGGGACGGGACCCGTGGGCACAAGAGCTGCAGTGGGGTCCTGACGGGTAACTGATTATATATCCTCAGGTTGAGAGGGGGTTAGGGATAGAGTAAGTCTCTAAGGAATTTTGGAAGCAAGGTTTCTAGGACCTTGAGGGGCTAGGTGTTGCTAGGGAAATGCATTTTATTACTGTTTGGTAAAACCTCAGTCATGAGACCCTTCAGATGTGTATCGGGGGGCCATAAGCTTGGAGTATGATTGCCTGCATATATCTTGGTGGAGTTGAGATAAAGAAAGTTTTCAAAGGAATTTTTATATGTTCAAGTAGACTTACAGGTTCCTGGGGCGTCAAGGTTAAGCCAAGATTCTCTTTTGCCCCTAGCAAAGTGTCATCATCAAGGCAGCTGAGCTCCTAGAGGGAGGTCACTCAGCCCATTTCAAGGACTTGTCAATGGGCTGCAGGCAGTAAGGGAATTTAATTTTTCATTTGCCTTAGTTTCCCACACCACCATAGCAAGCACTTAAACCCCTCTCCTTGGTTCTTGGGCATCCAGGAGTGTCCAAAGAATATCACAACCTATCCTACCTGGAGGAGGGGTGCTGTTAGCCTGTACTTTGCCCTCAACTTGCCCCCTACTCTCTCATCAAATGGATCAAGAAGATGTGGTATCTGGGGCACCTGGCTGGCTCAGTCAGTGGAGTGTGTGACTCTTGATCTTGGGGTCATGATTTGAGCTCCACGTTGGGTGTAGAGATTACTTAAAAAAATTAAGTCTTTAAGAAAAAGAAGGAAGTTGTGGCATCTACACAATGGAATATTATTCAGCCATAAAAAAGAATGAAACCTTGCCATTTGCAATGACGTGGATGGAGCTAGAGATTATCACACTAAGCAAAATACGTCAGTCAGAGAAAGACAAATACTATAGGATTTCACTCATGCGTGGGATTTAAGAAACCAAAGAAGTGAACAAAGGGAAAAAAAGAGAGAGAGAGGCAAACCAAGAGACAGTCTTTTTTTTTTTTTTTTAATTTTTTTTTTCAACGTTTATTTATTTTTGGGACAGAGAGAGATAGAGCATGAACGGGGGAGGGGCAGAGAGAGAGGGAGACACAGAATCGGAAACAGGCTCCAGGCTCTGAGCCATCAGCCCAGAGCCCGACGCGGGGCTCGAACTCACGGGCCGCGAGATCGTGACCTGGCTGAAGTCGGACGCTTAACCGACTGCACCACCCAGGCGCCCCGAGACAGTCTTTTAGCTATGGAGAACAAACTGATGGAAACAGAGGGGAGGGGGTAGGGGGGGTGGGTAAAATGGGAGATGGGGGTAAAGGAGTGCACTTGTGACAAGCACCAAGTGATGTATGGGATTGTTGAATCACTATATGGCACAGCAAAAAGTAATATAACACTGTATGTTAACTACCTGGAATTAAAACAAAAGCTTTAAAAAAATTATTAAAAAATGTTAAATTAAGGTGAAAATAGCAAGTTCTATGCTGTATATATGTTACTATAATAAAAAAATAATTTGAAAAGTCCCGCAACTCTCACAAACAAACTCATTACTGGCTGATGGGCAGAATCTGCATAAGGTCGGTAGTTATATAACACTGGCGTGCCAATGTTAATTTCCTCATTTTAATAAATGTACTGTGGTTATGTAAGAAAATGTCTTTTTGAAAAAATAGAAATACATAGCGAAGTATTTAGGGGCAAAGAGGTATGATGCCTACAATACACTCTCAAACAGTTTAATTTTTTTTTTTTCAACGTTTATTTATTTTTGGGACAGAGAGAGACAGAGCATGAACGGGGGAGGGGCAGAGAGAGAGGGAGACACAGAATCGGAAACAGGCTGCAGGCTCTGAGCCATCAGCCCAGAGCCCGACACGGGGCTCGAACTCACGGACCACGAGATCGTGACCTGGCTGAAGTCGGACGCCTAACCGACTGCGCCACCCAGGCGCCCCTCAAACAGTTTAGAAAAAACGTACACAAATAATTCATATATTTGGGGAAGGTGGATGAAATATACTAAAGAGTCTGTACTATTGTTGCAACTTTTCTGTAAAATCATTTCAAAATATGAAGTTTTAAAAAGTAGAGGAGGGGCACCTGTGTGGCACAGTCGGTTAAGCGTCCGACTTCAGCCAGGTCACGATCCCGCGGTCCGTGAGTTCGAGCCCCGCGTCAGGCTCTGGGCTGATGGCTCAGAGCCTGGAGCCTGTTTCTGATTCTGTGTCTCCCTCTCTCTGCCCCTCCCCGTTCATGCTCTGTCTCTCTCTGTCCCAAAAAAAATAAATAAACGTTGAAAAAAAAATTAAAAATTAAAAATTAAAAATAAAAAGTAGAGGAAGTTCCGGGTACCTGGGTGGCGCAGACGGTTAGGCATCTGACTCTTGACCTTGGCTCAGGTCATGATCTCACAGTTGGCACCCTGCGTCAGGCTCTGCGTTGATGGTATGGAGCCTGTTTGGGATTCTTTCTTTCTCTCTGCCCCTCCCCCGCTTGTGCGCCCTCTCACTCTCTCAAAATAAATAAACAAACTTAAAAAAAATTTTTTTTAAGTAGGAGAAGTTCAAATAACTGGAAAGGAATGAGACTGTCTGGAGGGAAGAGGATTCTAATGCCTCGAGCTGTCTTGGCCGCCTGGGCTCTGTGACGCCCTAATTCAGGTGGCTCAGGAACAAGGGAAGCAGTGTGTGCTCAGGTACCCTACCACCCTGACTAATGGGGAAAAAACAGTCCAGGAGCCCTTGGAATGGAGGCTGGGGCAGCTCCAGCCACTTGCAGAGATGAGCCAATTTGCGAAGAGCCTTGGTGAGCTGGGGTTTGGTTCAAGTGGACATCCACCAGGAGTTTCAGTGGAAGGCGAGGCAGAGAAGCCAGGAGGCTGATCAAGTTCAAAGCCCTGACCGTTCTATTGCGGGGGGAGGGAATCCTCCTCTTCCAGCCACACACACAATGGGGAAATCTCACTCCCTTCATGATGAGCGAAATAAGTCAGCCGCAAATGGTCCACGAGGTCTGATTCCATTCATCTGAAGTTCAAAAGCAGAACAAATTGATGGTGATGGAAGTCACATGCATGTCCTTGGGGGGTGGCGGTCGTGGGAAGGGCAGGAGGGAATTCTGCGCAGCCCTGGAAATACTCTATATCCTGTTCTGGGTGTTGGTTGCAACTTATCAAGCATGTGCACTTAAGCTTTGCCCACTTTCTACTGTGTTAATCCTCCGTTTAAGACGAGTCAGCCCCACCCCCACCTTGGCACTGCAGCACTGACGATGCGTCCATGTTAACAAGGCCTTCACGCAGATTCAATGGAGATTCGATCGACCTTGTTTGTTATTTCGTTGCTAAGCAACGCGGTCGAAGCTGCACGACCAAGTGACGCCAATGATTAAGAGCCAATGTAGGGGGTGTGCTGGAGGAGGATCCAAGAGGGACCAACGTGGACAATCCCCACGCCCACCCCCTTGTTGCTCTGGGTGGCGGCGTGGGGGTGGGGTGGGAGGAGGTGAGGATGGGATTGAGCAGGGCCGACCAGGCCGCAAGCTCAGGCCCTCGCTGCTTGGAGCCACTCTCCCTCCTGCCTGTGCATCTATCGCCATGGCAACCGCTTCGCAGCACTGGGGCTAAAATGAGCCCCGGTGGGTGTCAGGCAGTGATTGGAGGTCTCACCCGCCATGAAACTGAGTAGCCTGATGAAGAAACTGATGAGTCACTGCAAGAAAAGGCTGAGGCTTAGGGCCATTCGTGTCAAAAGGGGACAGATTTGAGGCCAGGGCCAGGCCAGAGAGAGTGGTGAAGGTTTTCTGCAGGGCAGGGGTGGGCAGGGCACCAAAACAGAAAGACCTACAACCAGTTAAAACTCAAATGATGTGGAAATAAACAAAGACCACCCAAATGAGAAAAGCAAAGCCTATTCATTCAGAGCTTACTATACAAGAGGAGTCAGCCCCCCTCCCGTGTTTGGCAGACCCTCAAAGGCGGGCACAGGAGGGGGTAAGCTTTATAATGGAAGAAGGGAAGGTTTCAGATACGCTCTGTTTGCAGACTGTTGGCACGGGGAACCCGAAGCGAGGTGTCCTGTGTGAGCCGTTACAGATGCGTGTTTGGCTTTCTCTCGTTGGTCCTAAATTGGAAGCGGGACCACGAGGTAGAGAAGTTGACAGCTACTGATGAAGTTCCAGGCCAATGCCGCAGGGCTTGAAGCTTGGCTTCCTGGGCCGGTGGCGGCAGACTGTGGGGTAGAGTTCTGCTGTCGTGCATGGTCAGGTCAGGGTCCATTTGTGTGTTCAGTCCCTCAGTGAATGCCTAGAAGTTAGACGGGTCAAGAGAGTGGTCCCCACGGTCGTATTGACCAGGAGGTGAGGCACTGTGTACGACAGAGGCACAGCTGTGAAGGTCACCCCAGGAGAAGCGGAACCTGGAGCATCACAGGGAGGAAAGGAAGAGACCAGGACGGGATTAAACACCTGTGTAGACTCAGCAGTTATGGGGACCAGGAGGCACCTCTGATGGGGACTCGGGGTCTCCTGTGAGCCCGGGATGTGTTTCCTTGCTCAGGCCCTGGATTCAGACACTGAGGGCGCCACTTCTGAGAGTGTCAGATGGGAGTAACTCATGGGGTCTGAGAGTTCATCTCTCCAGCTCCTACCGCATAAGAGTGTTGAGATTTGAACCAGTTACGATGCATCAGATGCATTGGACAGGGCCTGGCACTCAGCACGCGCTCAGTCGACGCTAGATATTATTTAGAGCTTCTGAATGGTTGCTCAAAAATTTAAATTCAGAATACTATGAGGATCACTCTCCAAAGTCTGTAGATGTAACTGGAAACTAACGTGTCATAAACCTGGAGTCAGAGTGGGGTGAGAGGGATGATGAGTGGACTGAAGGGGTTAGTGGGAGAGACACAGCATCTTGGGTGCCAAGTGTGTATATTTGTCCAGGCTAGACTGGATGCCCTCCCCAGGGACGGAGGAGGAAAGGGGTGATGGCCAGTGGGGAGACTCCAGAACTCTGTCTGGAGTGACACAGGAGCAGTTCTCTAAAAGAGAGATCGGGGCGCCTGGCTGACTCCGTAAGTAGAGCGTGTGACTCTTCATCTCCTGGTCATGAGTTCAAGGCCCACATTGGGTGTACAGCTTACTTAAAAAGAGAGAGACAGAGAGAGACAGAGAAGCAGATCTTGTTACCAGGAGACAAGGAGGAAGGAGAACTTCACAAAAATAACATGTCGTACACTTCAACGGTTTGTGCTCAAAAAGAATATTTAAACCTCAGAAACTGAGAAATTCTAGTTAGACTTTGAGATTGCATCTAAGCAGTCAGAATGGTGATCATTATGTGGCTTCCCCAAGGGAAGTTGTAAAAAAAAGATTCTTTCCCAGGAAACCTAGAAAGCAGTCCTGAATTCAGTGGTAACCTTCTTCAGGGACAGGAACTACGTCTTTGATCTGCCTGACCTGCTTATCTCCAGGGTCTAACATAGCATATTCCACAGAAAAACCGCTCAGTAAATGCTTGATGGTAATGGAGACCCACGAGATACAGAAGAAATGCAGCTTTGGATTTTAATAAATACAGGAGGGAGAGGTGCTAGTTAATCCCTAAAGGTTCCTTTGGGTGCCATACAGCTAAGATGAAATTTCTAAGGGAGACCCTCCGTTTAGGGCAGCTACACAATTTCAGGTTAGAAGCCAAACAGATTAAAATGTACGTTGCAAGAGAGGAGCCAGAGAGAGACTCCCCTGGAGCCTGGGGAGTGGCCCCTGAATGCTGCACGTGGCTGAGTGTGGCAGTATTCGCTACACCCAGCGTGGGTCTCGAACTCATGACCCTGAGGTCAAGAGCAACATGCTCCTCCGGGTGAGCCAGCAAGGCGCCCCGATTCTCTGTCCCCCTAAGGACACCTGTCATTGCATTTTTGGTCTACCCGGATAATGCAGGATGATCTTCTCATCTCAAGATCCTTACCCGAATCACACCTGCAAAGGTTGTTTTTCCAAATAAGGTAACATTCACAGGTTCCAGGGATTAAGGCATGGACATATCTTTTTGGGGGCCACCATTTAGCCGATGATTCCACATCCCAAAGGTAAGAACATGAAGAAGTTCATAGTCCACTCTTGAAAATGCTTGTTAACTGTCCCATGACCTTCTGGGACTGACTCATGAGCTCACACAGGGCAACCCAGCATCCATCCTTGGAGGTGGGATTTATTACCAGCGTGGGGTGATCTGCCTTAACCAGGGAAATCCAACACAGTTTCAAACAATTTGTGAGCTATAGGATCCTCTGGAAGTGGAAGGTTCCATAGCTAACTTAGATGCTTTTCTACTCTCAAGGGTGGATATCTTGCTTCATTTATCCTTGGGGTCCCTCGGACTTTTGTGGTTCAGCGTTTTGCAGAGTGCATACTCGGGTACTCTAGCCACATGAGATGGCCTTTTAGGGAAGGGTTCATGGCCAAGGATATGTGGACATCACTGGTGACATTCCCTTTTTGTAAATCCTCAACACGCTTTCATAGATTAGAGTCACCCAGAAATCCAACAGTAGAGAAGTCTAATACTTCCCAACTTGCCTGCAACCCTTTCACAACTCACGCTTTGCTCTGGGAAAGAGATCTATTACACAGGAGTTGGAGGGTATGTGTTTGCACTGTGTTTCCTCTGGTTGGCAGGGTGAGCCGATGCCAGATTATTCTTCATTTCTGACCCTATTTGCAATCCCAGGGCTGGGGCCAACTGCTGACTCTAATGGGCTCTGATCCCTGCTAGGCATCTACTCATCCGCTGATGTTTTACTTCAGCCCAGGATTCAGCCGTGTTGCCCAGGACTTACTGATCTTCCTTTGATGTCGCAGCAGAGATACAGAATCCTTGGTTGTGCTGAGTCGCTACGGCCCTTCCCATGCCCTTCCCTTTCACAATAATTGGGAACTTGCCTTGTTTATGGGTGATCTTTTGTGTCCATGGGCATTAAATAAAAGGTTTCTTTTGTCTGGCTTTATTGAGTAGTAAGGTCAGAAATGCGGCAACTCAATCTGAATTTCTAAGTGGCTCAGAAGGGGTTCCTAGCTTCTTTCCGTCCTTTGGTTTCTGCAGGAGGAACTCTCTAGGCCCAGCCTATTTCACACGGATGAGCACTCAGGGCCCTGACACTCAGGAAGACCAGTAGGAGTCAACAGTGATCTTTCCCTTTCTTTCTTTCCTTTCCTCTGTTTCTTCTGCCCTCCCTCTCTCTCCCCACCCCACACCTCTTTCTTTCTTTCTTTCTTTTTTTTTGCAAGAATTAGGAGATTGACACAATTAGAACAAGGTTTTATTTCACGGGAAAAATCAAGGGAGAATTTTGTGATAAAGAGCCTAGAAGGTTTGTAAAATACACTTGTTATTATGAATATCAATGTTTTCATTTTTTTTAACTTTATTTATTTATTTGAGACAGAGACAGCGTGAGTGGGAAAGGGGTAGAGAGAGAAGGAGAGAGAGAGAAGCCCAAACAGGCTCTGAGCTGCCAGCACAGAGCCAGATGCAGGGCTCGAACTACAAAACTGTGAGAGCATAACCTGAGCTGAAACCAAGAGTCAGATGCTTAACCGACTGAGCCACCCCAGGCACCCCTGAATATCAATGTTTTTAATGATAACATGCAATTTCAAATTTAGAAAGAATTTTAAAACCTAGCTGTCCCACTTAGTAGGAAGATATGAATGAAAGGATCTGAAGGCCTGTGACTTTCAAGCATTGCTCAACAGATCATGAGTAGATGGTGAGACTTAGCCATCACCTTAATGAAGTGATCAAACTCAGCAACATTGGTAGTGGTTCAACCTGACTTTCTGGCCTCCCTGTGTGCTGCCACACCACCTATCAAATATTCTTTTTAAAGAAATGTTTATCCCGGATCAAATCAAGCCTCTAGGCTAACTTCCAGTTTATGTGATACAGACAGCCTAGCGGAACAGATTACATGACAGCCAGAAGCAATTAGACAAATCTAGAATGAGAGACTTTGTATTAACAGCTGTCCTATGATCTGCCAACAGGCATGTCGTCAGAAAACAAAGCATACAGGACTGTTTTAGAATAAGGGTGATGACCACACAGACTTAAACCTGTGGCAATGAAGGAGGCTGGATTGGATGCTTATGTTACACACTTTTTTTTCAAAGCAAAACTGTAAAAGACATTCCTGGGACAATTACAGAAACTTCAGGTTCTAGGTATTATTATGGGGTGCTAATGGTTTTAAATGAGATTCTTCTTTTTCTTTTTTTTTAATGTTTATTTATATTTGAGAGAGAGAGAGAGAAAGACAGAGACAGAGCACAAGCAGGGAGAGGGAGACAGAATGTGAAGCAGGCTCCAGCCTCAGTTGTCAGCTCAACGTGAGGCTCGAACTCACGATCCATGAGATCATGACCTGAGCTGAAGTCGGACGCTTAACCGACTGAACCACCCAGGTGCCCCTAAAGGAGATTATCCTAACTCTAGATTATCCTAACTCAGTCCTGACATGCTCAGGGGCAGAGTTGTTCAGACAAAGTTGTTCAAACAGGACATATAGCTGTTCATTGTACTATTTCTTCACCTTTTCTGTATGTTTGAAAATTTTCATAATGAAAGAGTGGAGAAAAAAGGAAATGTGATCTTGAAGGCCTTCATCTCAGCAAACTTCTGACTTAAATCGTAAGTGATTTTTATGTGATTTTTGTATCCAAACACGCCATGAATGAGAAACACTTGGTACTCCACTTTGATGATTTTTTTAAATATATGTAAATTTTTTTTAATTGTAGAGAGAGAGCGCAAGCAGGGAGCGCAGGCATGACCCTGGAATCATGATCCAAGCTGAAATCAAGAGTCAGATGCTCAACCGACCGAGCCACCCAGGTGCCCGCCATTTTGATGAGTTGATTCAACTCAACGTATATCCTCCTTGAGAACAGCTGCACGAGGTATTGAAATCGGATTTATTACAACCAAGAAATGCAGATATAAAGGTACGGACACACTAAATGTAATGTATCATTGTTGCTCATTTAATATTGTGGCTATGATATGAACTTATCTCTTCCTAAGAAAGGCCTTAATACGCATGTACTATTCCAGCATCCAAAGGATGTCCTGGAAATTTATGCTTAATTTATTCAGCCAATATTTATTGACATGTTGCTACATGTCGAGGCCTGTATTGACCTCAGGGATACATCAGTGAATGAAAGGAGACCACTACCTGTGAAGGACCACAGGTGACAGACCTCCACGTGCACAAGGACAGATGTAGCCTCATTCATACACGAGTGCAGAGCTCTCTAAAGATTTTGCTTGCGCACATCCTAAAAAATTATGTGTACCTTTATTTCTCTATAAATAAACATTATCAGTTTAGGTTTAAATGGTGACAAAAGATGTAATTCTGTTATAGCATTAACATTTTATTTTATTTTTTTAAAGTTCATTTATTTACTTTTTGAGAGAGAGAGAGAGAGAGAGAGAGTGCATGAGCAGAGGAGAGGCAGAGAGAAAGGGAGAGGGAGAATACCAAAGAGGGTCTGCACCCTCAGCACAGAGCCCGACACAGGGCTCAGACTCACAGACCCTGAGATCACGGCCTGAGCTGAAATCAAGAGTCAGACGCTTGACCGACTGAACCACCCAGGCACTATAAAATTAACGTTTTAAAATAACAGTGTTTTATCACTCTTTTCAGAATGCCATAGTAAGTGTAGTTTCTTTGTAATCTGTGCTGTGCGTCTAGGGATTTCCATACCCGAGGTGTTTGCAGGGTGGTTTCTGCTATCACGTAAATTCTTGCTCAAGGTATCTTGTGACATATGTATGTATAGCTACACACACAAATATTTGGTTATGTTTACTGTGTGCAGTTCGTTGTCCTTGTACATTTACTCGTGGACGTTCTTTCAGGGATGATGTTATGGATGGAACCGTGTCCTTCTAAGGTTCACTTTTGAAACCCTAGCTCCCGGTGTGACGGTATTAGGAGACAGAGGTTTTGAGGAGGTAATTGAGATTGAATGGTGTCAGAAGGGAAGGCCCCTAATCGAGTAGGACCCCAGTCCTTTCAGGAAGGGGAAGACACACCAGGGGTGTGCACACACAGAAACAAGGCCGTGTAAGGACGCAACAAGAAGGCGTCTGTCTGCAAGCCAAGGGGAGAGGCCTCCGGAGAAATCAACCTTGATGGCATCTTGACCTTGTACTCTCAGCCTCCAGGACCATGACAGTAAATTTCTGTTGTTTAAGCTACCCCATCTGTGGTCTGCTTTTATGGGAGTCCTAGCCGACCAAGACAGCTAGGAAGCAGTGCATTCCCCTAGAAGAATCGGCATTCACTTTTTTCAGGTGCTTAGGGCTCCCAGCGGTCCAAGACCATTTTGAACTGAATTCACTGTCAGAGATTATTTGGTCACTGCGGTGATGGGAGTTTGGGGTGCAATCCATGCCGGGGCTGGTTCATGGGTATCATCAGCAGACAACTTTTCCTAGATGTCTTAGAGAGGATTCAGATTTATTTCTGGCCCACTGTTCCCCAGAGACAGCAGCCCTATGGGCCTTGGGGAGAATCCTGGTGGAAGGTCCCTTAACAGAGCCTCATGCTGGTCAGGTTCTGGGCTTCCAAAATTATTCTTCTTGCTGTCAAAACACAAATTCGTATCTGCCTGGCTCAGCAGAGCAAAAGCAATTTCCAGGTTCCATTTTAGTAATTGCTTTACTGTTTTACTCAACATGTAAGAATATGTCTTTTATATTTTTATCTAGCATTTTCAACTGTTGGCTTAAATAACCTAGCCTGCTATATCCTCGGAAAATGAAATGGATGTTATTATTTTTCTCAATACTTTAACTGAGGTTATTTAAAAAAATTTTTTTTAATGTTTATTTATTTTTGAAAGAGAGAGAGAGAGAGAAAGAGACAAAGTGTGAGTGGGGGAAGGGCAGAGAAAGAAGGAGACACAGAATCCGAAGCAGGCTCCAGGCTCTGAGCGGTCAGCACAGAGCCCAGTGCGGGGCTCGAACTCACAAACTGTGAGATCATGACCTGAGCTGAATGAAGTCAGACGCCCAACTGACTAAGCCACCCAGGTGCCCCGAACTGAGAAGTTATTTTAACCAGGAATTTATGCATGGACTTGAAGGCATCCATGAACTACGCCCTGAAATTTTATGCAATGTTTTGTGCTTGTGGAATTTTTCCGGGAAAAAAGTCCATAGATTTTATCAGGTTGTCAGAAGTGTTTATGACCGATCCCCAAATTTGAGAACTGCTGCTCTGGAGTTCCATCTGCACTTACCAATTTTGCCTTTAAAAAATGATTTCAGAATAATTTCAAAGTCACAGAAAAGTTGCAAATGCAGTACAACTTTCATATTAACTTCACCCAGCTTCAGCAACTTTTAACTTCTCCCTTTCTCTCGGACACACACACACCTGCTTTCTCTCGATACACGTGTGCACGTATGCATGTGCACACCTATGCGCGCGCGCACACACACACACACTTACACGGATATAGTCTTTTGTTCTAAACGATTTGACTAGAAGCTTCAAACCGAATCCTACCTCAAACCTAAATGCTCTAGTGTGTATTTCCCTAAACACAGATCTCTGAAAAAGTCGGGAAATCAACACGGATGCAACCCTAACCTCCAAAGACCTTACTCAAATTTCAATTTTACCAATTGTCCCCAAAATATCTTTTTGCGTTTTCTGGTGTGGGACCTCATCCAGAAACACACATCGCATGTAGTTGTCGTGTCTCTTTGGTCTCCTCCAATCTGAAACGTCTCCTGTCATTTTCTTGTCCTGACAGTATAGGCCTTATATTCTGTAGGATGCCCCTCAGCCTGGGTTCGTCTGCTGTTTCCTCATGCCCAGACGCAGGCGTGCCTTGTCGGCAGGTTTTGATTTTTCATCATGTCCATCTGTCCCATCACTGGTGATGCTAACCACCCCGACCATCCGGTCATGCAGATGCCTTCACTGCAGTACATAACCCGTACTTCTGTGAGCAAGTCTCAATGTCTGTCTCACAGAATCCTTGCCATATAACGCGAAACTGGGTTTGGTGATCCTGAACTGGGCCTCCGGTCTCAGCTCAGTGAGAAGTGCTCTGCTACAGGCCTTACAGGCATGTGAACTCATGTTAGGGTTAGGTGAGGGATAGGGGCTGGGGAATGAGCCTCCTTCAAATTCAGTTTCTTGGGAGATAGTCAAAACATAAAGAAAGACTTAAATGGGATCAGTTCTCAAGCTCAGTCCTTGAAATCAGCGGGTCTCCATTATGGTGTCAAGAATTCGCTTTCCTACATTGGGTAACATGACTAAAATCAGTCAAATCAGTGTCATTGGTCTTTAAGGGTTGTTCTCTTTTTGGAGGACTCCATTTCACTATTTTTACTCTAAATCTCATTCTGATTCAGAAAGTGGGGGGGGGGGAGGTCTTCCCAATGCCTTCAGTCACGCAGATGGAGAAGAGATTGCTAGCATTCTTGAATCTATTTCTGCAAATCATCTGTATATTGTTTAAAATGTTTTTCTTTGGGGTTAGAGGCATCTCTGCTTCTACTCAGGCGATCCTAAGGCACTGGCCTTTCTAATCTGTATTTTGTAAGTAGAGCTTCACTTAAAGAAAAAGGCAAGCTCATGGTGTGGAGTACTGACGGAGGCAGAGGTCAGCCGCTCCTGAGGCCGAAGCAGTTCGGCTCCGGCCCGGTAGGCGTCCTGAACTCCGCACAGGAAGGCCTGTTCGCATCTGAACCGATCTCTATTAGAGGCGGATGTCTCAATCCTCAGCCTCAGTGGGTTATTGAAGTCCTTCCAACCAAAATGCATGAGTCTCCCCGGGGGGGAATTTTGGTAAAGTTAGCGAGCGTCTTCTCACATTTCAGTGATGTTGCACCGTTTCCTCAAAACGTGCATCACAGCCACCCGGGTGCCGAACAAAAGTGCATCTCCTGGGCCCACTCCAGACACACGGCACTAGAGTCTCGTGGCGGGAGAGGGGGCGCAGAACCTGTGTTTTCTTTCACCCAGAGGATCCTTAAGCCAACCAGAAACGAGCCTCTGTTGTGCACCGCGGTCCGGTCCGCGCTGCGCTCGCTCACGCTGCCCCGCCCCCACCCCCTCCCCGGCTGTGTTCCTTTTTTGTCGCCGCCCTCGGTGCCACCAGAGTTCGGCTCCTGCTTAGGTTTCAGCCACGCCGCCCACGACGAGACCCAGGTGGCCCGGAGCCGGGGCAGTCGGAGCCCCGCCCGCGCCCGACCCTCACCGTCCCGGAGGCCGCCGGCGGCGGAAGTGACGGCGCGCGTCGTTGGGGGGCGCTCCCGCCCCTTCCGCCCGGCGCCCCGCCCAGGCCTCTCCGCCCCATCTCCCCGCCCCTCCCCCTCCCCTCTCGCGGCCGCTTTCTGTCAGCCTGTCTCCCTCTCCCTCTCCCCCTCTCTCCTTCCTCTCGTTTCCTCTCTCGCACCTGAGCACACGCACCTGCCCGGCCCGGCTCCGCTCCCTCCTCCCTCCTCCCCCTCCCTCCCTCCCTCCCCGCCCGGGCCGGAAGGCTCCGGCCCCGGCCGCGGGTGCCTCGCGGCTGCGTCACCGCGGCCCCCCCAGACAAGATGGACACCGCCGAGGAAGGTAAGCGGCGGCGCCCGCGCCCTTGCACCGGCGTCTGGGTTCGGGCCAGGCCCGCGCTCTGGCCGCGGCGCCCGAGACGGGCGACGGGCCCGGGCGGCGCGGCGGGGGCGCCTCCCCTCGGGGCGGGGGAGCGCGGTGACCGGCGGGGCCAGCGCCCGGGCCGTTTGCCCGCCGAGGAGCCGGCTCGAGGGGCGGCGGACCGCGCGGAGCGGGAGGGGGGGGGAGGGGGGGAACCGAAGGTGACCCCTCGGCGCCCCCCACCGTTTCCCGCCCGTGCGCGCGGGGGGCGGGAACCCGCCGGGGGCGCGGGGCTGCGGGGCTCCGGGCTGGCGCGGCCTCCCTGCCCCTCCATCCCCCCGCGACGTCCCCGGGGGACCTGCAGTGGTCGCCGCCCGAAGTACGGGGGCGTATTCCACGCCCATCCCCCACTCGGTTTTGTCTTCCTTATTGTCGTTTCGCCTATTGCTGTACAGGCCCTATCCCCTGACGACAAAACTTCTTTGTTGACTCTGAAACTTCGCGAAAAATGCCCCGCCAGGTGACGGCTGAGTGCGGTTGACTGACCCTTATTTTAGAACCTTGCCCTGTGCGTCCCTGCCCCCAAATAATTTGTTTACTAAACGTGGAAGAGTAAGGTCCAGCGAGGTTATTAGGAGGAGGGAGATTGTTTGGAATTCTTTTGTTTCGGTGTAGTTTATTTTGTGTCCAATCCCTGACACCAGCAAGCGGGGGTTTGTGTGCTTTGTTTTGTGAGTGTGTGTGTGGGATACGGCTGTTTGTTAGCCCGTGTAAACTGAATACATAAGGTATAGACATCTAGGGGTATGGAAATGCATTTGCTTATCCACCGAAGGGTAGGGTGGGTTCACGTTCAAGCGGTTTTATCTTTTTAGAATCGACCAAATAATTTAGTGTGTCTGTAGAGGAAATTACTACATTATCCTGTTTCTTGATGGTTTGGTTATCAGTGAAGATGCGCTGATGCGTTGAGTGGCTTTATGTGGGGATATGTCTTGCAGCCTTAATGGATTGCGATTTGGGTGGTTTTGGATGAAAATCGTGGAGCACTGCCATGGCATGCAATAGTGATAAAAAGTTTAAGATCTTAGTGTATGTGAAGAATTGGTTGAACTTGACTTATCATTTTTTAAATAAATCTTTCATTGGATAATAAGAACCTAGGCTGTAATGACATTTGTGTGTGATGGCTTACGGAGCACACCCACGTGCCTTTACGTTTGATGCTCATAGTGTCCGGTGGAGTAGGTAGGTGTAGGTGTGGAAATTCAGGCTTAGTTGTTTTAACAGCTGGTCCACGTTTCACACACTTGTAAGAGATTTTTAGCCCAGATATTCTGATTACCAATAGACGTTTCCTTCCATTATGTCTCCGTTGTGTTTATTACACCCTGTGAGTGAAGCTAGTCGCCACAGGAGATTCCCTTGGAAAAAAATAGTAAAGCTGCTGAGAGGTTAGGAATTACTTTGTTTTTGACAGATGGTCCTTGTGTGTGAATTTCCATCTGCAAAGATTTTACGTCATTTCGGATTCACATTTTAATGACTCAATCTAGTAAGGCACGTATTTATTTCTTTATCACTCGATGTGTGCTGGCAACCCTAAATTCCATTCTTTGAGCCTGGGCGCTTAGTACTTGCCTACACTTATGGTGCTATAGTTTGTGGTAAATCAGGAATTGCAGAATCTGGAGGTTTATATGGAATCATGAAAGGATGATTTTCAACGTACTTCCAGTGTTTCAACATTGTTTTTCCTTGTAAAATTATAATCAGGGTAAGGCATAAATGATTTTTATTTACTGACTTGAACACTGTTTCTTATTGAAATAACTAGTATTGAGTACGTGTGTGTGGCATGTGTTTACTGAACACTTTATACACATCTTCTTTAATTCTCTCCACATTTTTAGGGTATCCACTCTTTACAGAGAGGAAAGGGGGAGTGTGTGGGGGGGGTTGAGGTGACGGATCAGGTTGGTATGATTACGTGACTTGCCCAGGGTCATCTAGATAGCGCATATCGGAGGTAAGATTCAGACTCAGGTCTGTTAGACCCTGTGGTTAAAATAGATAATAAATAACTTATTTTTGTCACTCCCTTTATAGGATGAATCATTTACATATTTTGACAGAACCTTTTTTTGGGCATTTGTTTTATGAAGCTATTAGTCATGAAATGAAAGTGAATTTTAGTACTTCTCCTGCTCACTTTGCTAAATTCCGAATCAGAAATCTTCTGAAATTTTCAAAATTAATTTAAATTTAACTTGGAAAAACATTGAAAGGAAAGAGAGGGTTATAGAGAATTATTTCATGATAAAGTGAAAAAAAGCTTGGAAACAACTGCTCTATTTGCTAAACTAGTTATTACAGATTATTTCTTAAAATGCATTTGGGTTTTTTTTTTTTATCTGACTATAAAAGAAACAGTTTTTCTGTAGGACACAGTAAAAATGAAAGAAAATTACCAAAAAAATGTAAAGAAAATTAAATTTTTAAATATTGTCATTTATTATTAAAAACACTGACAATGTTTACTTTTCTATTTTTAGTATGTTAATCTGAGCAAAGATGAAGAATGTAATTAAAATACCAACTATACAATGTGTAACTCTTCCCTCCTTTAAAGATGGCATGTCGAGGGTTGCCTGAGTGGCTTGGTTGGTTAAGCATCCGACTTCGGCTCAGGTCACGATCTCACGGTCCGGGAGTTCGAGCCCCGCGTCGGGCTCTGTGCTGACAGCTCAGAGCCTGGAGCCTGTTTCGGATTCTGTGTCTCCCTCTCTCTCTGCCCCTCCCCTGTTCATGCTCTGTCTCTCTCTGTCTCAAATATAAATAAAGTTAAAAAAATTTTTTTAAAAAATGGCATGTCGCTTTCCTCTAGGGTATCACAGATGATGTTGTAATGCTCAGAATGTTTTGTATTTGTGGTAAACAGTACTAAAGTCTGTTAGAAAACTGATAATTTGCTAGATGGATTTTGGCCCTTCATAATAAGTGTTTGCTAGATTTTAAAGATCTCTAAAAAGTGTTTGGGGTATTCAATTTTGTAAAATCAACAGGTTTATGATCTAGTTTCATAACTGAGGATGTGTGAGTCATTCATATTGGTTTTTGTATGTATTTTGTATGAGTGGAGATACGTTATGTAAACTGCTATCATCAAGTCTTTAAATGTAAGAGGATACCTTAGATACACAGCTTCCTCATTTTATGGATTAGGAGTCTGATCCTGCAATGCACTGAGATTTTTTGGTTTCAAAAAATATATATATGTCTTTTGCTCAAGGGTATACATTAAAAAAAAAAAAGTTTATTTAGAGAGAGAGAACCCGCGGGGGAGGGGCAGAGAGAGAAGAGAAGGGGCACAGAGTATCCAAAGTGGTGTCCACGCTGACATCAGAGAGCCCGATACAGGGCTCGAATTCATGAACCCATGAGATCATGACATGAGCCAAAGTCGCACACTTAACTGACACGGCCCCTCAAGGATATACATTTCTTAAAAGGAAAAACACCACGCTGTTGGAATGGGTGTTGGAGGCAAGTATTGATGTATGAAACCCTCATAAAGATACTAAATACATTTTGCCATAGTAGAGTGTTACCATTTCGGTCCAGTGATACAGACCCGATTTTTTTATTTTGCTAAATTACTACTTACGCTAGCAGAACACAGTTCAAAATCTTATCAGCAATTTGTTTATGGAATGCCAAAGCAATTATTTTATATGCTTTGTGAAACATTGGGAGGGTATAAATTTGAAAGTGTATTGCAGTCGATCGTGTTGTTATATATTTACTATGGCAAAAACTTGAGATGACATAGATTTGGAAGAAAGGAGTTAGAAGTATGGGAAGTTGTCAGAACCAGACAGCTAGTTACCATCTTTCTAGAACCACATGGTCTTTCATCTCTGCTTCCAGACAAGTCTGCTTCATTCTTCTCACCACAGATCAGCTTTCACTGCATTGGCAGGCTTATCACCAAGCAGACATGCACTTATTTGACGAATGTTTATTTGAGCACCTGTTAGAAGCCAGGCACTATTTTATGCGCTTGGGCTAGGCAGAGAACAAAAGAGACAAAATCCCTCATTTCATAGAGTTTACATTCTTGCTTTTGGCTTGGTAGGGGAGGAAGGGATGACAGAAAATAAATTATATGGCATAGCTGGAAGGTTATAAATGTTGTGGAGAAGAGTAAATCTGGAGGGAATAAGGTGTGCCAGGGTGGGAGGACGGGATTTCAGTTTTAACTATGGCAGTGAAGGAAGGCCTCGCTGAGAAGGAGCGAAGAGAGGGAGTTGGATACGCAAATACTCTGTGCACAGAGAATTCTAGGCAGAGAGAAAAGCCAGTGTGAACTCTCTAAGATGGGAGTGTGTCAGGAGACCAGTGTAGCTACAATGGAGTGAATGAGTTGGGGGAAGAGTACGTAAAATATGAGGTCAGAGATCATGGGACCAGTGTAGAAGCAGAACGGGTATGTAGGACTTTACTTCTACTGTTGTGAGATAGGGAGGGTTTTGAGCAGAGGTGAGGCATAAATTGTCTTGCCGTTGTGTCCATGGCTATTTCCGTGAATAGATCTCTTTCCTCATCAACTTAATCTTAAATCCAGATTTCTGGGAGCTAGAATCTGATTGGCCCGTGTGGGATCAGGTGCCTACCCATGATCCAGGTGGCTGTGTGATGGTGGGAAAGATGATGGAAAAGTAAAAATCATGCCAAAAGCTACAAACCAGCAGTTACAAGTCCTGGAGATGTAGTATACAGCCCCATAACAATAGTCAATACTATGTTATATATGTGAAAGTTGTTAACAGAGTAGATCTTAAAAGTTCTTATCACAAGAAAAAAATTACGTGTAGTGATGGACTTAACTAGAGTCACTGTGGTCATTTCACATGTTACATATATTGAATCTTTATGTCATACACTCAAAAGTAATGTTATATGTCAGTTATAGTTCAATAAAAAGGAAAAGAATAAAAGTCATGGCTGTCAGTGTCCATTCTCGATTCAGGGCAGACATCCCAAAAGTTGTTTCCTCCATTGTTGAACTAGAATATCTTCTGGGCTGGAATGCTGTGAGTGATTAATGTTGAACTACCTGGGTATCCTCTTCCAGACCAGGCTTATTTTAGTTGGGCTTTACTTCTCTCCTGTAAGGACATGAAGATTGCTTATTTTTAGTATAATACAGGTAGAATGGAGAGTGTTCCTAAAAAGGTAACAGGAAGTAAGACCCCAAGGGAAAACTGATTAATTCAGACTATATTTTAGAATGCTATTGCAGTGGGCTGGGCAAGATATTATATAGGGGTTTAAATTCAGGCAGTGGAAATGGAGAGAATGAGAAAGAAGAAACAGATCAGGGTAGAATTAATAGAAAATAGTGATTGATGAGGTGACATAGGAAGGAAGATTTAAGAATGATTTCTGGTGTAGTTTCATTAGCTCTGAATGGGAAGAGATGAATTCAGTTTTGGATATTGTATTTTCAACAGGTGCCATAACAAAGGATCACAGACTGGGTGACTTAATAGAGGGTTATTTTCTCACAGTTCTGGAGACCAGAAGTTTGATACCAAGGTGTCTGCAGGGCTGGTTTCTTCTGAGGCTTCTCTCCTTGCTTGCAGATTTGTGTCTTCTTCTTCTGCCTTCTGTATGGTTTTCTCTCTTTGCATGTTTGTGCCCTAATCTTGTTTTTACAGAGGCACCACTCATGTTGACTTAGGGCCCATCCGAATGATCTTATTTTTTAACTTAATTATCTCCTTAAATACCCTGTCTAGAAATACAGTCATTCTGAGGTGCTAGGTATTAGGACGTCAGTTTATGAATTTTGGTAGAGCTGGTGGAAACAACACAATTGAGTCCATAACAGGCATAAATTCTTGAAGGCTTGGAAGACATGGAACATTTTCTGTACACTTATTTCTTATAACTGAACTTAATTACAATGTCTTTTTTACTTTTCTCTCTCACTTCCCTGCTTCCACTTGTGTATTCTGTACTGATAGGTTAATAAGGTATAATTTGTATACAATCAAATTTAGTATTTTTAGTGTGTAATTCTATTATAGCACTTTTGAGATAGAAGATTTGGAGGTTCCTTGTCTCTTTCTTCTCCATTTATCAAATATTGAATTCCCCCATTCTTAGCCATTTCAAAGTTCCTCAGAGGCACTTTTATTAAATGGAACAGTTTGTAGACCATTGGACTTAGGATTCCTTTACACTTTTTTTTTTTTTTTTTTAATTTTAGAGAGAGTGATCAGGAGAGAGGGACAGAGAGAGAGAGAGTGTGTGTGTGTGTGTTTTTAATGTTTTTATGTATTTTTGAGAGAGAGAGAGAGAGGGAGCAAGAGCACAAGCAGGAAAGGGCAGAGAGAGAGAGGGAGACACAGAATCAGAAGCAGGCTCTAGGCTCTGAGCTGTCAGCACAGAGCCTGATGCAGGGCTCGAACTTGTGAACCTCGAGATCATCACCTGAGCCGAAGTCGGATGCTTAATCGACTGAGCCATCCAGGTGCCCCATGAGAGAGAGAATCTTAAACAGAGGCTCAATCCCATGACCTGGAATCATGACCTGAGCGAAATCAAGAGTTGAACGCTTAACTGACTGAACCACCCAGGTGCCCCTCCTTTTACACTTTTAAATACTGAGGACCCATAGGACTTTTGTTTATTTATTTTTTATTTTTTAATTTTTTTTTATTAACATTTATTTATTTCTGAGACAGAGAGAGGCAGAGCATGAGTGGGGGAGGGGCAGAGAGAGAGGGAGACGCAGAATCGGAAGCAGGCTCCAGGCTCTGAGCCACCAGCCCAGAGCCTGACGTGGGGCTCGAACTCACGGACCGCAAGATCGTGACCTGAGCTGAAGTCGGACGCTCAACCGACTGAGCCACCCAGGTGCCCCAGGACTTTTGTTTATGTAGGGTTATCTTTTTACTCTATTAGAAATGAAAACAGAACTTTCAATACAATACATGTTAACAAAAATAACTTTATGATAAATGTATTTTCCAAGACAAAAACCTCAGTGAGAAGAGTATCATTGTTTGAATTTTTTGCCAATCTCTTTTATGCCTGGATTCTTACAAGACAATTAGATTCACATCTCTGCCTCTGTAGTTCCTCTTGCCATATGTTTTGGTTAAAGTGTATGAAGAAAATTTGGCTTCACACAGGTAATTTGAAAAGGGAGGTATATTTTCAGGTAATTTTTGATATCCTTTGATACTATGCCGAAAGTTGACAAGTAGTAGTTTCTTTAAGCAGTATTACATCTGAAAACATATATATCACCTTTTAAACTGATAAGAACATATACTACACTTGATCTTAGCCAAAAGGCAGAGAAGCGATCACCTTTTAAAAATTAAATCAACTTAAATTAAAATCCATTGGTCTGATGGCTCAGGATAGTCCGGGAATAGAGTCATACGTATATGGACAATTGATTTTTGACTAATCCAGATACAAAAGCAGGGGTGCCTGGTGGCTCCATCTGTTGAGCGTCTGGCTCAGGTCATGGTCTCAGGGTCATGGGATCGAGCCCTGTGTCCTGCTCTGTGCTGAGCCTGGAGCCTGCTTGGGATTCTCTCTCTCCCTCTTCCCCTCTGCCCTGCTTAAACTTCCTTACTCTCTCTTTCTCTCTCCTCCTCCCCCCCCCCCCAAAAAAAAAAGGAAAAGAAAAAAGATACGAAAGCATTTCGGTGGAGAAAGTATAGTTTTTCAACAAATGGTGCTGGAGTAATTGTCCAAAGGCAGAAAATGAAGTTTGAGGCATTCCTTGGACCATGTACCAAAATTAGCCCAAAGGGATGTTAGATCTAAATGAAACCTAACTGTGGAAGTTTTAGAAGAACATAGGAGAAAATCTTTGTGATCTTGGGTTAGTCTGCTAAGATTTCTTAGGTACAACACTAAAAGCATGATCCCTAAAAGAAGAAATTGTTAAATTGGATGGCATCAAAATTCATCACTGTTTAGAGAATGAGGACATGCCACAGAAAATGTTTGCAAAACATATATCTGATAAAAGGACTTACTGGAGTATATAAGAAACTCTCAAAACTCAATTAAGAAGAAAGCAAATGACCCAATTAAAAAAAAATTTTTTTAATGTTTATTTTTGAGAGATACTGAGTGTGAATGGGGGAGGGGAGAGAGAGAGGGAGACACAGAATCAGAAGGCTGCAGACTCAGCTGTCAGCACAGAGCCTGATGAGGGGCTCGAACTTGCGAACTTCGAGATCTTGACCTGAGCCAAAGTCAGACGCTTAGCCAATTGAGCCATCCAGGTGCCCCACAAATGACCCAGTTTAAGAGATGGCCCAAAGATTTTGGAAACTTCACCAGAGGATATATGCACATGGCTAGTAAGCTAGTAAGCATATAAAAAGATGCAGAGCATCACTGGTCATTAGGTACATGCAAATCAAGATGACAGTGAAAGAATTCACACCCACAACAATAAGTGTAATCAAAAGGGACGGATAATCAGTGTTGTTGGGATTGTGGAGAAATTGGAGCTTCCATTCATTTCTGGTGAGAATGTATATAGTGTGGCTAATTAACCTCAAAAAGTTAAACTGAGCTGCCAATTTCATTCCTAGGTATATACCCAAGAGGATTAAAAATGTCACAATCCGTTGTCTATTATCTGATGAATGGATAAGTAAAATGTGGTAGATCTATAAAATGGAATATTTGGAAATACAAAGGAATGAAATACTGGTATGTATTACAACTTGGCTGAACCTCATAAACATTATGCTAGGTGAAAGAAGCTAGTCCTGGGGCGCCTGGGTGGCGCAGTCGGTTAAGCGTCCGACTTCAGCCAGGTCACGATCTCGCGGTCCGTGAGTTCGAGCCCCGCGTCGGGCTCTGGGCTGATGGCTCAGAGCCTGGAACCTGTTTCCGATTCTGTGTCTCCCTCTCTCTCTGCCCCTCCCCTGTTCATGCTCTGTCTCTCTCTGTCCCAAAAATAAATAAACGTTGAAAAAAAAAATTAAAAAAAAAAAAAAAAAAAGAAGCTAGTCCTGAAACACCACATTTCATATGATTCAAATTGTGTGAAATATCCCCAATAGGCAAATCTATATAAAGACAAAGAATGAGGAGTGACTGTTAATATATTGTTACAAGGTTTCTTTTTGGGATGATGAAGTTGTTAAAAAACTAGATTGTGGTAATGGTTGCATAACTCTGTACATAAATTAAAAACCATCAGATTGAATACTTTAAGTTGTTGAGCTTTATAATTTGTGTATTTCAATAAAGCTGTTAACAAAAGAAGACTACGATGAGATATCTCTATTGTGTACCTGTTAGAAAGGATGAAATTGTAAAGGACGACCATACCAAATGTTGGTGAGAATGTGGAACAACCGGCGCTTTCGTGTACTGCTGGTGGGAATGTAAAATGGTACGTCCACTTTGAAAATCAGTGTAGCGGTTTCTTAGAAAGTTAAACATGCACTTAACACATGATCCAGCCATAGCACTGCTAGGGGTTTACTAGGAGAAATGAATGCCTACAAACTCGTATGTGCACGTACATAGCAGTTTTATTTGTAAAATCCCAAAACTTGCACTAGCCCAAATGCCCATCAACAGACGAATGGATAAACGAATTGTGACACATCCATACAGTGGAATACTAGTCTGTGCTAAAAAGAAATGAACTTTTGATACACGTAACAACATAGATGAATCTCAAAATAATTAGGATGAGTGAAAGAAGAAGCCAGGGTATGTGCCACTTACATAAAACTCTAGAGAATGCAAGTTAATCCCAAGTACTGGAATGCAGGTAGGTACTTGCTTAGGAATGGGGCGGAGAGGAGCCTGGGACAGTGAGATTATCAAGGAACTTGAGTTAATTTTGGTGGTGATGGATACCTTATTTCAGTTGTGGTGACCGTTTTATCATTGTCAAGTGTACCAAGTGATATTTAAGCGCATTTTATTGAATGTCACTTATTCCTCAATAAAGCTATTTTTAAAAATCTATTGGGTTATTTTTTTACTCATGCATGGTTTTGTAGCATGATGTATTGATCTTTTGGTAGATAGTCGCTGAGTTCTGCATATCTTCCAAATGGTAGTAGAAAAGCTTCCATTCACTAACGTCACCACCTAGCTCGTCTTGAAAAGCCTTTTAGGTATTAGAGAGGCTGTTATGCTCGTTGTGATGGATACAAGTTTTCTAAAATCATAATTTTTGTCTGAAAGTTTGGTTTTTATTATTGGCAGTAAATATCGTTAGTTGTTTTCCTTCACTCCTGGGCTCACTTGATTCTTTTGTGATAAAATGTCTGCCGAATTCCTAGACCTGAATAACTGTTTTTGTTTTTGTTTTCTCAGTTTTTTTTTACCCATGGTAAACATGATGTTTCAAAAAACAACATGATCTTCCATGGAAGGAAAAAACAGCTAGTCCAGCTGGCAAGTCCAAAGAATTGTACAAGTGCTGTTTCTTGTGGTAGCCATTGCTGTCGAGCTCAAGTCCAGGATGATGAGCCCACACTCCCTGTATTTTCCAATTCTGAACTTTCCACTTGGTTTTTTAAATCTTCTTTTTTTTTTTTTTCTGTTTTTTTTTTTTGTTTGTTTGTTTTTTGCAGTCTTGGTCTAGTGAGGAGACAGAAAACACACAGTAATTTAGCCAGAGGAAGTTGAAAGAATTATTAAGCTACAGTAAGAGCGTAGCTATAAAGGTGTAAAGCATACTGTAAAGGGTACTTTGGACAAGAGGGAGTCTATCCAAGTAGGGACACATTCTGAATTGGTGGGGCCCCCCTCACGTCTGTGGTTCAGACATTGGAGAAATGTGGAGTTGTTCAGAGCTGGTCTGCAGTTTCTGGGCAAGCAGTAAGCAACCCTCCAGGGTGCAGGCAAGCCAGAGTTGATGGATGGGCATGCAGAGGAAGTTGGTTGGATACCATTGTTAGGTACAAGGCCTGGAGTGTATTGGGTTCTTCTTACCAGTAGGATTGTGAAAAGGTAGACATTATAACAGATCTACTGACAGTGCAGCAGGAGCCGGAAAACCACTTCCTTCTTCTTGCCTTGTCCCTCCAGCACCCTGTACTGACATGTTTGTGTAAAGAAAGGCTTAAGGATTCATTCTCTTACCACTGGACGGATACTGAAGAACGAATCTGGAGCTGAGAGGGAATGCGTTGATACCTGGCCCACCCCTCCCAAAGCCATTGGAGCCACTGCCTGTGCTGCTGGCAGAATCACCACCAGGATCTGTAACTACTGCAGGAGTCCACAGCACCTGCAGGTAGCTGCCACTGCTGTTTTTAGAGCCAGTAGTAGGAAATGGCTTTACCTTTGCCGGCAAAAGTGCTTCTTGTTGACCGAATGCAACTCAAGCCTAGTCAGCAAAGAAGCCAAAAAAATGTGGTTTTCAGGCTTCCAAGAGCAACAGTACAGGTGAATGTTCATTTTGTAGTAAGTAATCTGGAGAGAGAAAATAACTAAACCTTGGGGTATATGTAGAATTAGGATTTTGAATCCTGTGTTTGCAAGGCCTAATTATGTACATTTTTTTATAGGCAAACTTTTCCAGGTAGAGAGTGGCAGTGAAGCACTAGAAACTTTGGGGAAGGAAGGCAAGAAAATCACCAGTGTTCTCATCTAACCAATTATAATGGCTATGTTGGTTTTTTTTTTTTTTTTTGTATTTTCTCTTTTAGGCTGTTCTGATATTTTTACCTAGTAGGAAGTACAGTGTGTATTTTATTTCAGTTTTTATTCCTGTTTTGTTTATTTAACATTTTGCATTTTTCTATATTCCATGTAGTGAATGTACCACAATTTAATATGCCCATTCCCCTGGTTTTGGGTATGTAGGTTATTCACTGACATTTTGAGTAATATTTTTCAATCCTATATTAATATTTGCCTACTGTGATCATAGCTACTAATTGTAAAATTTTATTGGTAATCAGATATTAAAAATCCTTTGTTACTTCAGCCAAATGACTCAAGGCCAACATTAACAATCATAATTCATGTTAATGGTATATACCCTTAATATGATGTGATGAAAATGGCACTTTGCCTATGTGATTTTCTTCCCTCAGACCTATAGCCCCATATTCTAATCATGAGCAAAACATGAGACATTCTGAAAAAGACATCCTACAACATACCTACCCAATACTCCTTAAAACAACCAAAGTCATCAGAAACAAGGAAAGCCTAAGAAACTGCCAGAGCCAAGAGAAACTCTTAGCCAAGCTAAGGAGACATGGCAGCTAAATAAACGTCAGGTGGATTTTGGAACAAAAAAAAAAAGGATATTTGGTGCAGAGAAGGGAAATCTGAATGAACTGTTGGTTTTAGTTTATGATAATGTGTGAATATTAGTCCATTAGATTCAAACAAAAGTACCATCCTAATGTAAGGTGTTAAAAACGTGATACTAGGTGCTGTATCTAGCACTAGAACACTGCGCTGTCTTCTCAGATTTTCTGTAAATGTAAACTTGTTCTGGAAAATAAAGTCTTTTAATAATTTACCAACCCTTTGCTTTTTGAGTTATTAGTTGATTACCTGAAGGATTGTGCAAACATTTTAAAATCTCATGTGGAAAAACATTCAAGGTAGATGATGGCCTAAAAATAATGACATCTACCCAAAGCTCTTCTTTTTTCTGTAGTAGGTGCTTAGGATACATTTGGTGAACTGGATTATTGGCTAGAAAAATTGATGGGATGGGCCAAACCAATACGGGTGTTGACTTCCACAGCTGACTCCTACTCTTCTTACTGGTTGTTCTTTTCTCCCTCCCTCTCATTTCCTGGGCCATCTCCATACTCAGTTACTAAGGATTTGAAGTTTTTCAGTAAAAAAACAAAAAAACCGCACCTTTATATTTATTGAGCTAGGCTCTGTGCTATTAAAGGGTATGCTTTTGTGAAGATATTAGGTATTCAAATAAAGCCACAAAAGTTCCCACACGATTAAACAGAAGAAAATTACTTTTGAAAAGCGGGAAGAGCCTGGGGAGAGGGAAGGGGGGAAAAAAAGGCAGGAAGAGTTTCTCTTCACTGTTTCTAAGCAGGTTTGCATTCCTAACAAGTAAAATGTGATGTTTTTACTTTGGCCTGACAAGATTTGTAGTTTTGCTGCATGTAAATCCGGTGGGAGCCTTGTTCTACCACAGAACTTTATTATTTCAGTTTTACTAAAAGGCCTCAGGCTGTGCCTTATGCAGACTTTATTGTCTTACAACCTTGGCCATATTATTCTGTTGAGGCGTTGGGTGGTGTGATTGATTTTAGTATACAAAACAGGTTAGTCTTTCTTTGACTTTCTGTGTTGGTGGTAGTTGTGTTGTAGTTGCTCCCCCCTGCCCCCGAAGCTGCTAAGACCCTTTCTGAAACAGGATAGGCTAATTTATGTCTTAGGCACAACTCAAAAGTCACGGCAGCTTAAAGCGACAGAGGTTTCTTTCTCACTGAGCATCATGTCTGGTACAGGCTGGGGAGAGACGCCCCTGGTACCCGCGGTCGTGTGGAAACCTAGATTGCTGGAAGCTCCATGTTAGTGTGCTTCCACAGGCGTTAAGGCAGGAAAATGCAGTTGGTGAGTTGTGTTCGTTAGCTCCCAGAGTTTTCCACCCAGAAGTGGTACACATCACTCTAGCTTGTATTTCATTTCTAATTTCAGAGTGGCAGGGAGGGCAGTCCTATTATTTATCCAGAAAGTGGAATGCCAGAAATATTTAACGTCCAGTGCTGATGATTTCCACAGTCCCTAATGGCATTAGTTCCTGTCTGACTGGATGAAATTAATGTGCATGTTGGGATACGTCTCAGTATGCAACTTCATCAGACTACATTCGAGTGAGGGAACGGTAACTTTTTTTCATGTCATTACCCTTTCCCATTTGTTGTTCAATTAAAGTATTTAAACGATACTTTAATTTACCTTACTATTTAATGTTCATGGGGTTTTTTGTTTTTGTTTGTGTTTTTGTTTTTTTTTTTTGGTCTGGGTCAGTTTGTGTAGTTTTTTAATTCCAGTGTAGTTAACATACAGTGTTATATAAGTTTCAGGTATACAATATAATGATTCAACGGTTCCTATACTAGTGCTCATCATGATAAGTGTACTGTTAATCCCCTTCACCTAACACCCATCCTCCCACCTACCTTCCCTCTGGTAGCCACCTGTTTATTCTCTGTAGTTAAGAGGCTGTCTTTGGTTTGTCTCTCTCTTTTTTTTTATTCATTTGTTTTGTTTCTTAAATTCCACATGTGAGTTAAATCATACGGTATGTGTTTTTCTCTGACTTTTTTCACTTAGCTATAATCTCTCTGGATCCATTCATATGTTGCAAATGGCAAGATTTCATTCTTTTTTATGGCTGAATAACAATCATTGTATGTGTATATAACATGTCTCTCTCTTTTTTTTAATGTTTATTTATTTTTGAGGGGGAGAGAGAGAGAGAGGGAGGGAGGGAGGGAGGGAATCCCAAGCAGGCTACGCTGTCATTGCAGAGCCCCACGCAGGGCCCGAACCCACAAACCATGAGATTGTGACCTGAGCCAAAATTAAGAGTCAGTTGCCCGACAGACTGAGCCACTCAGGCGCCCCTACAGCACATCTTTATCCATTTATCAATGGTAATGTCCATGAGTTTTTGACAAATTCAGACAGTCATGTAGCTAGCACATTCAAGGTATGGAATAGTTCAGCCACTTCTCAAAATACCCCTGTTCCCTTTTTTGGGCAGAGACCCTGGCAACCACTGATGTGTTTCTGTCTCTAGTTTTACCTTTTCTAGAATGTCATAAATGGAATAATATAGTATGGAGCTTTTTTCAGTCTGGCTTCTTTTGCTTAACATACAATTAATTTGAGATTTATTTACATTGTTGTATATATCATTATTTCATTCCTTTTTATTGCTTAATAGTATTCTGTTGTAGAAAAGAATATCACATGTACCACAGTTTATCTGTTCTCCAATTGTGGAATGCTTGGATTGGTTGTTTCCAGTTAGGGGAAATTATGAATGAAGCCATTGTACAAATTCATGTGGGTCTTCATGCAAACATAAATTTTCATTTTATTAAGTATTTAGGAATGGGATTGCTGGGTCGTATGGTAAAAATGTTTTATTTTTTTCCCTTTTTGTCATTTTAATCGGTATGTAGTGGTATCTTACTGTGATTTAAATTTTTTTGTAGTAAAATATGCATAACAAAATTTACCATTCTAATCATTTTTAAGTGTACAGTTCACTGGAATTAAATATAGTCACATTTAATTGTTGCACAGCCGTCACCATCTTACTGTGATTTTAACTGCATTTTCCTAATGACTTCATTCTTATGTATCCTTCCAGAAAAAATGTTTAGCTCTGTATACCTATGCCTTGTTCCAGATTTTTTTACTGGAACACGGATTGACAGGGAAGAAGCTTCCATTCCTTCCTAGTCCACACACAGACTGGATAAGGAAATTTAATTGAGGATATAGAGTGAGAGCAGGTGCAGCCTTTCTGTTGGCAGCTTTTCCCAGCTTCCAGTTCCCTAATAAGGTGTGGCTGTGCCCATGACACAGTCTAATCAGGGATTGGGGACTGCTAAACTGCCAAATGTTGGCCTTACAAGTATTTTATAGCTAGGGCTTATCACCATTCTAGTTTATACCAACAATCTTCACCTTTCCATTTAGGGTAATATTTATACATGAGGTGCTTTTGAACGAAACTTAGTCACATCTTCATGATGTGGGAAAACAAAGGGTCAGTACTGCAGAAGAGGTTTGTAATATTTTTTGGACCAAGTTCCATATTAAAGTCATTTAGAATAAATGGTTTTTAAATTAGAATTGGGTTGTTGGTGCACAGAAACAGGCTTTTAGGAATGTTGAGACATATTTTTTAAGTGTTACTCTGCTTTCTTCCCCTGATGAAGATATAGCCAGTGAAAGTTTTATCGCATTTTATTTTACATTTTTTTAAGTTTTTATTTTGAGAGAAAGTGAACTGGGAAGGGGCAGAGAGGGAAAGAGAGAATCTCAAGCAGGCTGCACACTGTCAACACAGAGCTACAGCTCCTTTTCAGGAGCCCCACCCAGTCTGGCCAATACACAGTCCTCCCTATAGCTTCCTCGTGCCACATGGGGGCTGCACTGTCCTTGTGGGGCTGGTCCCCATTGCAGGATGAGCCCAGTGGCATCAACTGTTGGCACACATATGAGTATCCCTTCCCCGTTGTCACTGCATCCTGTTGGCAGCAGTGTGCCCACAAAGGCACTCCTTACTCAGTCACCTTGTTTCTGGAGGGCGACATAACTACCCTTATTTGTGTGGGTGCAGCAGTATTGCTGCTGCTTTCCTTTACACTGTGTCCTGATGGCATTACACTCCGTGCCACACTTTTGCTGCTGTGCCCTACTTCTGCAACTGCCTGAGAGCTGCCTGCAGAGACAGGGTGAGGTGGGACTGCTTTGCCTCGGGTCTGCGTTGGCTCACCCACATTTGCACCCAAACCACCCTACCTGATTAATCCCTCAGTAGCACATGCCTGTCTCTAAAGTCGATCCACGGGCATCCTAGCACTTGTGGCCTGGTGTGGTCATGTTCCATGTGGCTTTGAGTGCTTATTCTGCTCATACCTGGATAATTCTGATGATCGTGGAACTAATCGATGCCCATAGGCACCAGCATCTCAGGTGATTCTAGATAACCCAGATTGGTCGCCTGTCTCTTGGACCTGTCAACTACTTTAGGTAGAAGTCCCAGTGCCTTTAGTGGCGACCATCACGACCAGGAATCCAGACTTGGTACCATAAATGTAGCTTGATGGTCAAATACCCCAACCAAGAAAGACCACAGATGCACAGACGACCTGCTTGCGACCAGGGAGAGCAACGATGAAAAACAACACTGGTCTCTTTTGAGGTCCTATAGTTGGAGTGAGTCCATTTTAAATCCTTTGAGGAGGATCCGTCGCAGGGCAAGTCTGGTGCTGGCAGCTGCAGTAATCCCAGCTTCAGTGCAGACACCGAATTCGGTGTACTTAAAATGTTCGTGTGATGTTGGATCTCCTGCTTCCCTGTGGGTCTACCGCAGGGTCCTTGCAGGTCCCCACCCCCTGCCTCTAGTGAGCTCCTGGCTCTTAGCCTAGTTTCCCTAGGCTGAAGTGTATGTTTGGAGAAAATTAGAGTACTCAAAGCAGACTTGAGCTGCCAGGATACGGCCCCGGGAATCATGGAATTCTAGTGTGGTTCTATTCTGTTTGTGTCAGAACTTTGCAGAGGCTGATTGGGCAGAATTGTTGGGACATTCATATTGTCGCAAGAGCTCAAAGTCTTAGAATGGTGCAAGACGGACCAGAGTGAAAACTTTTGCCAAAGATGTTTTCGTTAATCAAGGAGGAAGGTGAAAGTGGGAGGTTTGAAGAGGCTTTGGATCCGAGGACCCAGTGCAGTTCTGGCTGTAAACAGATGCACATCGCCAGCATTGTTCTCATGACCCCACAGGCTGCTTCCAGGAAACCAAAGTCCTTTGAGTGGTGGTAGCTGGAGGGTGTGGTTCCGAAGCTGAAGCTGAGAGGCACACCCCTGGAGTGTGTGCTTGATTTGACTCAACCTGGACAACCCCTCCCGGCTCCTGTGCAGACAGAATTGGCACAGCAAAAGCTCTTCCACGGGTGGTGGTATATGCCCTTTCTGTGTTGGCAGTGATTTGTCTGGCTTATTGATAACCAGGGGTATTAGCGTGCTGAACAGTTAGCCAGCCTGAGTCCTCAGAATCCCTCGTATTTGGTAAGTGGCAGTCAGCCACTCGAGATTGAGCAACACGGTGCTTTTTAATGTTGGGGACCAGCTACCACACTGCTTAGGTCATGTGCAGCCTAGTCCCACGGGTGCTGGGGACTGGTTAAATGCATTAATAACGAGCTTGGATTGCAGTTACTCCCCATTCACGAGAAATTCCCTGTGAGAAAGTAGATCGAAAGTTTGCCTGAGTCCCTGCCCCTAGTACACACTGCCTGTCGCCTTTCAGATCGACCACTTGGGGTGGGCACTTGGCCCTGAAGATCTCAGAGAAGATGGTCTAAATAAAAGTTGCGGCCAAATTTCCATAGGTGGTCTTGCAGAGGGAGCGTTATGGAGCCGGGAGGATTGCTCGCCTGAGGCGCTTCCTCTGCACCCCAGGGGCCGCCCCAGGCAAGAAGACAGACAGATGTGCTCAGAGCCATGTGGGGCCGGGTGAAGGTCTGCTGACCAGGTAGTCCAGGGCTCTGGCGGCTTTTGCTTAAGGTGACCTCTAGCTTGCCTCTCTCTGGCCTGGCGCCTTTGTGGTTTTGGGGTGCCCCCTCACCCTGTGTGTGCGTGTCCTTAGACCTCTGGTGGTGTGACGTGAAGCTAAAGGGGTGTCTCCTATGCTGCCCGCTGTTGTTATTGTGTCAAGTCCTTGGATATGTTTTTTGTGGAGTTTAAACTGTTAGGACCGGACTTAGGACTTTAAACTGTTGGGATTGGAGTTTAAAACTCTTAGGACACCAGTGGTGACCTGATTTTGCATATTTCTATTTAACGTTTGTTAGTTACAGAAGAGTGCAGTTTTAGGAGAATAGCTCTTATCAAAAGGGCAATTCACCTTTCTATGTATTAGGGAATTTTTTAGCTTTGAATATACTTATTATCACAGTCACACTTTTACATCTCTGCTCTGCTGACAGATTCTTGCTTTAACACGGTATTTTTGCTTTGAGGTTGCGTGGTTTTTTTTTTTTCCTAAGTTTATTTTTGAGAGAGAGGGAGACAGAGCCTGAGTGGGGGAGGGGCAGAGAGCGAGAGGGAGACAGACTCTGAAGCAGGCTCCAGGCTCTGAGCCGTTAGCCCAGAGCCCAACGCGGGGCTCGAACCCATGAACCGTAAGATCGTGACCTGAGCTGAAGTCGGATGCCAGGTGTTCTGTTGTTTTTTTTTTTTTAAGTTATAATGAAAGATAATTCAATTTATCTTTTTCGTTCACAGACATATGTAGAGTGTGTCGGTCAGAAGGAACACCTGAGAAACCTCTTTATCATCCTTGTGTATGTACCGGCAGTATTAAGTTCATCCATCAAGAATGGTGAGTCATTCTTGCAGAAAATTTTATGTCTGAGCTTCAGTGTTGTCATTTATATAATAAAGGGGATTATTTCAGTGAACTTTCTCTATAATTATTTTTTAAAAATTTTATTCTGAAAATTTGGAAATTACCTATATTCATAATTACCATAATTTGGGTATTGTTTTCCAGGTGCATGTGAGTACCTGTTTATTTCTGCCACAGAGAGCTTATTTTGTTCATTGGCAGTATGGAGGTTTTCGGATTCTACTTGTTGTGATAATAGCTTAGGTTTATGCAGTGCTTTGTGCCCGGTGGTACTCAGTGCTTGTACACAATTCATTTAATTCTTAGAACCATGAGGTGGGATATTTTTATTATTATGCGGATGAGGAAACGAGCATGGAAAGGTTAAGTACCTTTTTCTAGGTCACTCAGCCAACCACTTAGTGACAACCAGGATTCAGACCTAGCTGCCTAGGGTAACAATATTATCAGACCAGCGTTAGAACTGATGTTGATGCTTGGAGATTCTTTTATATTCAAGGCTAGCTTTGAGGAGATTGCAATTTAGTTAATTGAACTTTTTTAGTAATAGAAATATATATTTTTATTTGTTATAGTTTTGGACTGTCAGCATGAAGTTATAAAAAGCTAAAAAATGTTATAAATATGAACCTGTCAGAATTGTAAAAGCTCTATGATACATAAAATTTTAATAAAATAGAATATTGGCTTTCAGTGAAACCTTAAAGTTTCTTTGCTGTAAGTACTATGCTTATTAATGTATTTTTGATTGCAGCTTAGTTCAGTGGCTGAAACACAGTCGAAAAGAATACTGTGAATTATGCAAGCACAGATTTGCTTTCACACCAAGTAAGTTCTTTAGAAGTTTGCATTGCGTTTTGGGGTTATAACTGGTAACATAAAGATATTTAATAAAAGTATAAAATTTTGGGAAAATATTAAAAAAATGTTTTTTTAAATGTTTATTTATTTTTGAGAGAGCGTGAGCGGGGGAGAGGCAAAGGGAGAGGGAGAACAGAATCCAAAGCAGGCTTCAGGCTCTGAGCTGTCAGCACAGAGCACTATGCCGGGCTCAGACTCACTAGCCATGAGATCATGACTTGAGCCAAAGTCGGACGCTTAACTGGCTGAGCCACCCAGGCGCCCCAGGAAAATCTTTTTTAAAACTACATGTCAGCTTTCAACACACAAATGCATGTGTATGTGAGAAAGAGTGATTTAATTTGTGAGATGTTCCTTTTTTCTTTATTTTTTAATTTTTTATTATGGACAAATTCAAACATTAAAAAAAGGTATAATAAGCCCCCTGTTCATATCTCTTAGTTTGACTCATTTTCAAATCATGGCCTTTACGTGATATTTCTTACCTGTGTTCTTGTTCCCCACTTCCCTATCCTTTTTAAAGCAAATCTCATTTATTTTCATTGGTACATATTTTAGTATGTATCTCTGAACAATAAGGATTCCTTTTAAAAACAATAACTTTAGGGGCATCTGGGCAATTCAGTTGGTTGGGTGTTCAGCTCTTAATTTTAGCTAGGGTCGTGGTCTCGCAGTTTGTGAGATCAAGCCTCGCATTGGGCTCTGTGCAGACAGCACAGAGCCTGAAGCCTGCTTGGGATTCTCTGTTTCTCTGCTCACCTCTCTCTCTCTCACTCTCACTCTCTCACTCTCTCACTCACTCAAAAATAAACATTTAGAAAAAATAAAGAGATCTTTCTAAAACATGGCCAAACCTTCCTCTGAGTGTGTTGAACCAGATTTTACAGAGAGATGGGGAGATCTGAATTTACTGTTTGGAATATTAGTTATTGTGCTGAAATTGGGGAGATGCAATTGGCTAACAGACATCAGCGGGGTGTTTGCTTCCACATGAAATGACTTTACTGTGGATTGTACTTTTTGAGTGCTATGTTTCAGGCTTGTATTTGGGAGGAGGGTTCTTTCTTCCTTTTTTTTAAATTGGAGTATAGTTGAGACACGGTGTTAGATTAGTTCTGATGTACAGCATAGTGATTCCAGAACTCTGTTATGTTGTGCTCACCGCAAGTGTAGCTACCCAACTTTCACCATACAGTGCTATTATTGTACTATTGACTCTATTCCCTCTGGTATACTTTTCATCCCCGTGACTTATTCCGTAACTGGAAGCCCATACCTCCCACTGTCCTTCACCCATTTTGCCCCCCTCCCCCTTCCCCTTTGGCAACCACCAGTTTGTTCTCTGTACTTATGGGTCTGTTACTGCTTTTTTGTTTATTTGTTTTGTTTTTTAGATTGCATATATGAGTAGAATTATATGGCATTTGTATTTTACTTACTGACTTATTGCACTTAGTATAATACCTTCTAAGTCCATCTTTGCTGTCACAAATGGCGGGATCTTATTATTTTTCATGGCTGAGCAATATTCCTGTGTGTGTGTGTGTGTGTGTGTGTGTGTGTGTGTGTGTGTGTAGTATTTTTTCTTTATCCATTCATCTACCAGTGGACACTTGGTGGGTTGCTTCCATATCTTGGCTATTGTAAGTAATACTGCAATAAATATAAGGGTGCGTATATCTTTTCGAGTTAGTGTTTTTGTTTTCCTTGGGTGAATACCCAGTAGTGGGATTACTGGATTGTATGATGCTATATGTTTTTAACTTTTTGAGGAATCTCCATACTATTTTCCACAGTGGCTGTGCCAATTTACATTCTCACACCCATAGTGCACGAGGGTTCCTTTTTCTGCACATCCTCGCCAACGCGTATTATTCCTTGTCTTTTTCATAATAGCCCTTTTTTTTTTTTTTTTTTTTTCAACGTTTATTCATTTTTGGGACAGAGAGAGACAGAGCATGAACGGGGGAGGGGCAGAGAGAGAGGGAGACACAGAATCAGAAACAGGCTCCAGGCTCTGAGCCATCAGCCCAGAGCCCGACGCGGGGCTCAAACTCACGGACCGCGAGATTGTGACCTGGCTGAAGTCGGACGCCTAACCGACTGCGCCACCCAGGCGCCCCCATAATAGCCCTTTGACAGATATAAGGTGATATCTTAATTGTGGTTTTGACTTTGGAGGGTTTTCTTTAACATGCCAACAGCTTCACCCTTTTGCTCCTGTTTGCTTTATCTGATCTTTAATTTGGGAAAACGTATTGTTTGAATGCTAAAATATGTATAAATTAGCTATGCATGAAGTTCATGGTAGTGACTGAGGGAGTATGAACTTCTCTTGAATCTTTTCTCCTGCACAGAAGCCTTTTTTGTTGGCTTCTGCATTTAACACGTGATTTGCTCTCACATGAGTTCTGGGTAAACGTGGTATCATTGTGACCGTTTGATTCCCTTTTTTAATAGGAAAAAATAAGTGCAATACAAAGATTGAAAGTTAAGCTAGCACTACATGCCTATTTTATATTTATGAATTAAGCTATTTTTAAATCTTCATCAAATTATGTACTTTTTCTTCTCTTCTAGTTTATTCTCCAGATATGCCTTCACGGCTTCCAATCCAAGACATATTTGCCGGACTGGTTACAAGTATTGGCACTGCAATACGATACTGGTTTCATTATACACTTGTGGCCTTTGCATGGTTGGGAGTTGTTCCTCTTACAGCATGTGAGTATTCACTACTCCGTGGTTGGAGTAATTTAAAATTTACGTAACTATTTACTATTATAAAGTTATATCATATTTGTGTTCAAATGGTGTTTAATTATTTGACATTATAATTTCATGTATTTGGAAAGCCTCGCTTAGAAAACATCCACCTGGATTAAGAACTGTTATCAACACATCATTCTATCAAATGAATGTGGGAAAGACAAACACAGCATACAGAGGCTAATAATGAAGGTTCATGAAAGAGTTGAAAAAGCAAAAGCAAATTATAATTGGAAGGACCATGATTTTTATTCTCTGAAGTATATTAGAAATTTCAAAGATTGCAGAAGATGGACTATTTTGAGATTTTCTCCCTCTTTTAAAAGACAACTCATGTATCTATTATTATAGTCCTGAATAATTGGGAGGCTTATCTTTCAAGATATAGGAGGTTTTCTAGAGGTTGGTATACTAACCCTTAATTGATCCCTTTTGTGTTTTTACTTTTTTGTGTGTTTATTATTTAAATGTTTACTCCTTTTTGAGAGAGCGTGTGTGTGTTCATGCACAAGCAGGGAATGGGCGGGGTGGGGGGAACAGAGGGTCCGAAGTGGGGTCCGTGCTGACAGCAGTGAGCCCGATGCAGGTCTCAAGCACGTGAACTACAAAAATTACAACCCAAGCCAAAGTCTGACATTTAACCGACTGAGCCACCCAGGTGCCCCTGTTTTTTGTTTTTAAAGACATGCAGAAGGTTGGATAGCATATGGTTCCAGAGGGTGCAGATATGATTCTTTGGAATTAGATGCAAATGAGATTTTTAAATAAGCATAATTCATATCGTCGTTTCTCTTTAGAATAAAATACACTTGATCATTCATGAAGATGAAAGTCTTTGGGGATACATCAAATAGCAGAATAAGTATTGTTGAAGAGTGAGGTGGTGAACTAGGAGATTGAGCAAAGAGTTCTCTAGGATGGAACTCAGAGACAAGAAGTTGCAAGTATGAGGGGAAAAATCAGGAGGTAAAGGCTATATCCAGTTGTTTCACGATCTGTCTAGTAAGTACTTTGAGAAGGTGAAAGAGATACTGGACATGAGGAAATGACCAGCCTCTTTTCGGTTGAAAGAGAGACAGCTGACCATGATAAAGGACAGAGACTCATAAACCTAGACATTCTGGTCTTCCAGGGCTGAATAGGATGGTAGATAATCCATTTTCAGATTGTCCTACAAAGTAATGAAAATCAGACTGGCATTAGACTTAAAATCAGCAGCTTTGAATGCCAGAAGACAGCAGAGACTTCAGATTTTGACAAAATTTTTGAACCTGAAATCTACCCATAAATTATTCTCAGATGAAGGGACAAAATGCAGACATTTCAGTCAGTGCAAAGGCATGAAAAGCTTGCCACCTCAAACTATTTATGAAAAAAGCATTTGAGGACATACTTCACCAAAATGAGTAAGAAATCAGAAAGGCATGAGCTACGAAGAAAAAGAAACAAGTGCTTCTCACAGCTAACCAGCAATTTTAATCTATAGTGATTGGTAATTTTTATTTGTGAGGGGACTGTGGGTGCTCTAGATACAGATAGGAAAATATAGTGTGACTGCATATTAAAAATAATAGAGGTAAGCAAATAGAGCGCAGAACTAGACTCACATCTGCATCATCACCTGAATCACAACAGAGGTACCACTGCTGTTCAGTGGAAGAAAGCTGATCCTTTCAATGTATGGTACAGCATCACCTGGCTGGCCAGATGAAAAATGAACCATGTCATTATCTTACACCTGATGCATGTTACAACCAAAAGACTTCTAAAAAAAAAAAAAAAATGGGAGAATAACCATAAAAGAAAATACTGAATAAATTGGACTTCAGTGAAATTGAGAACTTTTATTCATGCTTAGATACCTTTGAGAAAGGCAAGCCACAGAGAGAAGATATTTGCAATGCATACTTCAAACAAAGGACTTGTATCTACAGTATGTAGGGAACTCCTAAAAGTCAGTAAGAAAAAGGCAGACAACCCAAATAAAAAGTAGACAAAAGATTTGAACAGGTGTTTCTGGAAAGAAGATGATCTAAATAGCCAGTGAACACACAAAAAGCTGCTCCGCATCATTAGTCATCAGGGAAATGCGCAAGAAGATACTACTACATACTCCGCAAAATGGCTGAAACTAAAATATAAGACAATGCCAAATGTTTCTTAGGGTGTGGAGCATCTGGAACATGCCCTTGTTGGTGGAGGGAATATATATGGTGTAACTACTTCAGAAAACTGTGTGGCAATATCTGACGGATGCTAAATGTTATAAATACCTATGATCCAACCTGAAGTTCCATTTCTGGGAATATAGCTGACAGAAACTACAGCCTGTGTCCTCTAAAAGACGTGTGTAAGAATGATCCCAGCAGCTTTGCTAATAGGAGTTCACTGGAACCAACCAAATACCTATCAACAGTAGAGTGCATACATTGTGGTTTATCTATACAATGGAATACTACTTAGCAGTGAAAAAATAGGTGATTATTGTGATGCAGAATAACATGGATGAATTTTACTCTGAGAGAAAGAAGCAAGGCACAAAAGAGTATGGATTGCATTTATGTGAAATTTTAAGGTAGGCCAAATTGGGGGTGCCTGGATGGCTCGGTTGAGCATCTGACTTGGCTCAGGTCGTGATCTCACAGTTGGTGAGTTCAAGCCCCGTGTTGGGCTCTCTGCTGACAGCTTGGGGCCTGAAGCCAGCTTCAGATTCTGTGTCTCCCTTTCTCTCTGCCCCTCTCCCACTTGCGCTCTGTATCTCTCTCTTGAAAATAAATAAGCATTAAAAAAAAAATTTAAAGTAGGCCAAATTGATCTATGGTGATAGAGATCAGACTAGCAGCTACCTTTTGCTGGAGATTCCAACTGGGAAGGGGATTGAGGAGCCTTCCACGGAGCTAGAAATGCTGAATATCTTGATCTGGGTGGTAGTTTCTTGGATATATGTACATATATAAAAATTCACCCAGACACATACTTAAGATTCACGTAAATTTTACCCTAATAAGAAGTAACAAAATGAAACTTAAAACTGAGTGCCAGAAGAGTAGAAGTGGGATTGAGTTTTTATCCTGGGGAGTGGGAGTAGGAAACAGCAAATATTTGGAAAATCTAACAAAAGACAGGAAAGACAGGGAGAGAGGTAGAGGGAGGGAAGTAAGAGAGGAAGGGGTAAGGTTGCAACTTCTGTGATCCTAAGACTTTAGATTTATCTATTGCAAGATAGGGGCTTATGGTTCTGTACAGAGAAAAGTGATTCACTGTAAGAGATAAGTACAGAGCAGCCCAGGTTAATGCTAGAGGGATGTCAGCAAATGCTGACAAAACAAAGGAACAGCATTAATCAGCCAGATGTCATTCAAGATGAAACACTTTAATGGGTAAAAAGCATTTATTTTGTATGAGTGAAATGCATAGGCTACCAAGCAAATAAAATTGAAGAACTTTTATGCACCAGAGAACAGGACTTCGAAGTATGTAAAGTGTTCATAGTCAAGTGGAAGACTAACCTCTCTAAAAGCAGTAGATCAAATAATAAATTAAGTAGGGACTTAAATAGTTTACATAAAACAGTCAACAAGCTGAATCTCTGTTCTCACTTGTTGCACACACACACACGCACACACTCATACTCAGAATTTAAGTTCTGCCACAAATACATGGTCTGTAACTTTTTTTTTTTTTTTTTTAGTCTGTAACTTTTTTAAGTTAGCAGTGTACCCTGGGACCTTTCCATGTGAGAACTTGTTGAGCTACCTTAGTTTTTAATGGATGCAAAGCACTCTGCACTGAGGACACCTGTAATTTATGAATCCATTTTCTTATCTACAGACATTTGGTCTGTTGTCAGTTTTACTTCGTTACAACCATACTTGCTTGGAATATTTTATAAATGTATAGAAGTCATTTCTATTACAGAAGTCTTTTCCTACCTTTTCATTTCGATTTGGCTTTTGAAAGCAGCCGTTGAGGTCACTGAAAATTTTTGATACAAGGCCATAGGGAGTGCTTAAACTAATATACAAGTTCTGGTTAGAAGGAAAATCTCAGCTGTTTCCTCATGGGCCCCATTTCTGTTCTTGACTTTTCTGAGTAAGAGGATGAGGGGATGGCGGTGCATTCACCCACACTTGATCTTTTTTTCCCTTCATGGCCAGACCCTTAGTCTGTGTTGTTTCAAAATTGGTTGTTAGTTTGCTATTCGTGTTATTAGAGCCTTTACTCTTCTGGAAAGTCCTCTTAATTTCAAATTGTATACCCTTGGAACTGAAACCTTTTATTTTTGTGAGCAGACTCCATGAATTTTAGAACTCTCGGTTCAAAAAAATTCTCCGTGTTGTAATTTGGAGGTCTTTAATGTAGATTTTTTCCTTTTCAAACATCTAAGCTCATTCAATAGAAACAAGTCAGTCTATAGAGAATCTAAGCTCTCAACATTAGTGTGTGATGTTGACTCACTATTTTTATGCTTAATTCACCGTGTTGGGTTTTTTTGATGTAGTATTGTATCGTATTGCCTAGTATAGTGTTTAATGTAGTAAGACAGCCTTGGCAAAGACTAAATATTTCAGTGGCTTTCACTTTACCGCTGTTTAATCGAGGCCCTGAGTTCATGGTGAGCGTTATAACCACATGCTGTCTTGCTCTTTTTGCTAGGCCGTATCTACAAGTGCTTGTTTACTGGCTCCGTGAGCTCACTACTGACACTGCCACTGGACATGCTGTCCACGTGAGTACTGAACCTTGTGAAGCTGGAAGGCTGCACAGCACAGAGAGTGCTCGTTTTTCCTGCACACATTTATGTTTCTTACAATTTTGAAAATTCCTTTTGTTCGAGGACAAAAAGTAACTTATGTGTCTTAGTCTGACAGTTACAGGTACAGAAGAAGTGGCTGACAACACGTACATGTTTGTTTAAAAACAGATATGTTTTAAAGGACTGTTTTGTAACCAGGGGGCGGGGGGGCACCTCTTAAATAGGCTCATGCAATGTGAGATCTATGCTGCTGTGTTCCTATGCTGAGAGTTCATTTAAACATGTGTTTTTAATGACATAGGCATTTGAATACAAATTTACTTTTTAAATGTTTCTTGTGATTATTAGAATCTGGACCCTAAAAAAACTTGTTCGTGGTCATTGTTTTACTGTATCTTAATTTGACATCAAGCATCGTAATAGCGTTTTTTGGGGGAAAGACGTGTGTTTTATTACTGATGTCAGAATTAGAAATGCTGTAAATGATTAACTGTATCAGGATCACTAGAATATTCAGCCTACCAAAATTGCACCTGTATTTGCCAAATCTTTTGTACCCAGTTGACCTTAGGTTCCTGATCCTTATGTCAGTGAGAACAAAGAACAGTATCAAACCCTTCTGTGAACAAGGGTATTCAGAGTATATTACCATAAAAATAAGTCACTCGGCAAAAGGAGAGAGCAAGCTGTATTTCCAATAGAGAAGAAATTAGGAATTCTTTGAAGTCTCTTGCATCTGCATCATTACTTCTAATCATGTTTCTAAATATTTAGAAACATTGGTTGTGTCTGTGACTTGGTTTTTCTACTTGCTGGTTACACCTTTTTGGATAGAACAGGCAAGGTACTTCATTTATGTCTGTTTCTTTGGCAGTATAGGGAATAATAGGTTTTCATTGAAGGTTTTCGGCTTGAGCCTTATTTACATTAGAATTGTTTTTTGTTTTCATTTTTGAAGAACAGCTGTGATAAAGTAATTTTTAGAAGTAGACAAAGGCCTCGAAATAGGGCATTGATGGCTGTGGCCATGACAAAACAGGGAAGCAGTAATTTAACACACTTGAAAATCTGGAACTAGTGTAAGGAGATAACCCTTTGTGTAAAAATACAGGCCTTTTGTGAAATGATGCAGTAGAAACCAACAGGATAGTGATCCCTTTTCTGGACATCAGATTTTTATCTCAGCCGTCCAGAACATGGTCTTAGTATAGAAGTTTAAAAAGTCTGTCTTAAATGGCTCAGCTGTCATTTGTGTGTATGACATAGTTCACCTCTGACTTCCAGTTAGGAATTGTGTACAAAGCAAAGGTGCATATTAGAAGTAGTGAGGGAGGTCAGAAAAAGCAAGGGGTGACTGCTAAGTGGGATGGAAGTCTTATTTTAATAGGTATAAACTAATGAAAGAACCATTTCACGTAGGGAAGGCTTATTCCATTTAGTTTGGACTAAAATTCCGTAAACCATTGTAGTTTATGAGTGTGTGTGGTAGAGGCCAGTCAGTATCTCAGTTGTTTAGAAAAGTTGGCTTGAGTTCCTATCTGGACAGTTTAATGAAGTAGAGACACATTATTTTTCTCATGGTTTCTGTTTTAATGGCTAAGTTAACATTTACCAAAGCCTGAATTGGGAGGCTTCGGCTATGTGAAAAACAGGTGTTTATGGAAGCCATGTCAGTGAAAATGCCGGACAAAGTGTAGTACTTTACTAGCTACCTTCACTTTTTATTAGTAGAACCGTTGAACAGCTGGTTATTTGGCAGGTGTGATCACTCAGGTGGTACAGAGAGGTAGTTGCTTGTAACAGAAGGAACCCTAGCATTGGAATACGGTGTCTGTAGCTGGAAGTTTTTTGGTGACCTTGGGCAAATCACTGGAAATTTCTGAACCCGTTTCCTCATCTGTAAAGTCAGGAAGATCATGCCTCAGGGATTTGGGTGGGCTATTCAAAGATTAAATTCACATATATCCGTAAAAACTCCATGTGAATTTTGAGTGCTTGTGGTAGTGTTATAGCAGAATTATCCCCAAAGCTCAGAGCCGTTGCTTGCCTTACATTGGCAAGCTCCCCTTTTCTTTCTAACCTGATTGGTTGGTGAGCCACGAGAATCGCCTTCGAGACACTGCTGATTCACGGGAAGAACACCGAAGGCATGGATGGGGGGGGATAGTCAAAAGAAATTGTAAACACGGTTTGGTTTTATAATTCCATGCTGCCTTTTACAGTTTGAAGAATTGAGCCAGTTTTCCTGAAAGCAATTTTAGCTAAACTACTTTTTTTTTTTTTAGTGAGCATTATTTAATTTTCTCTATAGTATTAATTTTATTTCTGCAATTTTACTTTAAATTTCTTAATATTGTAGCTGCTGCTTATATATTCTGTAGCTAAGTTCTTCAGATCATCTCTAGGCACAACATACTAAAGCAGTTAATTACTGCTTTAAAACATACTGCCCCCAAAACTTACTGACTTAAAACAACAGTAATTTTGTTTGCTCATAATTCCGGGGGCCAGCAGTTTGAGCTGGGCTCAGCTGATCAGTTCATCTGTTGGGCTTGCCTCAGTTACTCATGTGTTGCCCTGGGTTTGGATGGTCTAGGATGGCTCTGGCTGGGGTGCCTTGGTTCTCTTCCACGTGGCCTCTCATCTCGCAGAAAGCCAGTGGTGCTTCTGTAGGTGGTGGACACAGGGCAGCATTCTAAAAGAGTGAAAGTGGAAGCTCACAATCTGTCTTCTAGGCGCTAAACTCAGACAGCCTCTCCTTCATCCAGGCAGTTCACAGAACGAGCCCTGACTCTAGATAGGAGGGAAAAGAACTCTACAAAGGGTTTGTTACTGTTTAAAACTGACGTCAAACAGTTGTTATTCTTTTTTTTTTTTTTTTTTTAATTTTTTTTTTTCAACGTTTATTTATTTTTGGGACAGAGAGAGAGCATGAACGGGGGAGGGGCAGAGAGAGAGGGAGACACAGAATCAGAAACAGGCTCCAGGCTCCGAGCCATCAGCCCAGAGCCTGACACGGGGCTCGAACTCACGGACCGCGAGATCGTGACCTGGCTGAAGTCGGACGTTTAACCGACTGTGCCACCCAGGCGCCCCAAACAGTTGTTATTCTTATTGCTGGTGACAAGTAGAGAGTAGAGAAGGGGGTGTTTTAGTCCCAAGCTATCAAAGTTTTAATAATCTGAAGGGTTCCTTAGCTCAGGAGTGGTTAGCATTCCTCTTTTGATTGGGATATATTCCAGATCATATCTGTGGGCCACATCAGTTCTTCAAGTTTGGAGCTTGTAGGCTGAGATTGCTCAAACGGATCCTTCTTCAGACTTTCCATGGAGGAAAAAAGTCATTCCATTCTGATGGAAGATTTTCCTAAGGCCACCAAGATTTTTGAGTTATCCTTGAATTATTCTGAAATCAGACGTAGGCTGGGGAAGGACAAGCCCTTTCAGAGAGGGAGAGAACAAAGAGGTCTTTGGTGTCATGATAATGTGTTTTCATGTACAACTGTAAAGGAACCGTAATGTCTTTCTGAATTGGTTGAGGGACTACCGGTATGTTTGCAGTTGCCATCAAAATTCGATCTGCTTTCTAAGTGACACTTGTCTAAAGTGCGTTACGGACTTTGTCTTATACACTGCATAGCGAGTATCTCTCGGCCTTTCTTGGGCATTGTCATTAGGCCTTTCTGGAGGTGCTTCTGTCCCTTTCTATTTTACTGGTTATCTTCATGTGTGTAGGTCTCAGCCAACCAAGTTTGTTAAACTTGTGTGTAAAGTAAGGATAAAGAGAGTCTCCCTGAGGGTTGGACAATCACTCACCTCTAGTAAATTACATGTACGTTTGGCTGCTTTTGGTTTTTTGCTTTTTGCCTGCCCCTGTTTCTAAGCCATGTTCATAGAGAGGCTAAGTAGCTAAGTTCTGTGTTGTTCTTATGTTATTCTTTGCTTATTAAAATAAAAACACACATAGTAGAAATGTAGAAATAAATATATTTGGCCAGCTTATAAGATAGTTAGAATTTCACCATTCTCAGAAGTAATTCTCAGAGGCTGATTTCACCCAGAAAATGATGACTTCATTTCTGGCCATTCTTCTGACATTTAAGTGTAAAATGAAATGTTGTTACCTTTGTTTTCTTAATTTTAAGTGTTCTTTGGAGTAATTCTCTATAATTTTTTTTTAATAGGGACAATTTATTGGCAGATTGTTTGCAGGGTTGTTTCGTGGTGACGTGCACGCTGTGTGCATTCATCAGCCTCGTGTGGTTGCGAGAGCAGATCGTCCACGGGGGGGCACCGATTTGGTTGGAGCATGCTGCCCCACCCTTCAATGCTGCTGGGCACCACCACAATGAGGTAACTCCCTCGCCCCCGGTGATTCCGTCTGAGTAGGACGTGGGAATTACTGTCACCTTCTGAGACCTAAACCCTTGACTCCTGTGCCCCTCATTCAGAAGCAGGACAGTGAAAAGGTTTGGGAGAAGATTAAGGGAGATGCAAAAAGTCAAAAGAAGGCTACTTTTCCTTTGCCTCTTAATTTTCCAGTGAGATTGGGAACAGTGGTGAGGGTGTACCGAAACGCTCTTGCATTCTCTTTGCCTGGATTTACTGCTTAACGCTGGCCTGGAAGTTACCATGTGTACTTCCTGGATATGATGCTGATGTGCCGCCTGGCACTAAGGAGGCTGCATACCTCCTTGGTTCATCAGTTTCTTCGTATGTAAATTGCTTGTGTTTCCTGCTCCCAGTAGCAGCATTACCAAAAGTAGAAAAATCGGAACCCTGTTAACAGTCTGGTGCATTTTCGCTGTTTCTGGATGAGAGATGCCATGCTTAATGTTAGATACAGGAGCATTTGCTGGAAGTATTAAGAGAAAGAGGGTAAAGTAAATGATTTTTAGTGTCTTGCTTGCTGAGAAATTTTGGGGCTGACAATGTCAAAATATTAACTACTTACGTTCGAAAACTACTTACACTTCATACAGTTTTATTATGAAAAATTGACTCTAAGATACTCAGAATGATAATTAACAACTTAATTTTTCATTTAAGGACCTTCTGCTGTGTCGGTGTGTAGCTTGGTCTCCTCAAATTCTGACATTCTTTTTAAAAAAATTTTTTAACGTTCATTTATTTTTGAGAGAGAAAGCCTGCAGGAGCAGGGGAGGGGCAGAGAGAGAGGACAGAGAATCTCAAGCAGGCTCTGCACTGTGAGTGCAAACCCCAACGTGTGGCCTGAACCCACGAACTATGAGATCGTGACCTGAACCAAAGTCGGATGCTCAACCAGTTGAGCCACCCAGGTGCCCCCAAATTCAATCATACTTTTTTCTTTACAGAGTTAAGAGTGTAACTTCTCCTTAGCAAATCATACATGCAAGATGTGAGACTAGAAAGAAAAGATACTTCTTATGTAGCATTACTACATTTATGGTCGTACCTCATATTTTGAAGCATTTAATGCAGTTTTTTAAGAATCTTTATTGACTCCATGGGGGTTCAGTGTTTTCCTTAACTGTAGCTGTGTCTTTGCATTTAGTCGGTGGCAGAACTTAGTAAGAGCCAGAGGAGAATAATGCATGCGGGAACTGACAGCATCCATATGGATAGGTTCACTTACTGAGCAGGAATTAGACACCTTTTCCTCGAGTATTTAACTGATAACTGAGAATTAAGTTCTATATCTGTATGGGTGTAAACGAATAGGTAATGAGTAAAACTATTTTCGGCCCTGAGATGGTCAGTGAAGGCAGTAAAGAAGAATTGCCACCCTTTCCCAGAGTTGGTTGTGGGGTTTGAGTCTCCTCATGAGCTGCCCCCGCCACCCTCCAGGGGAATCTGAGTTCTCTTTTCCCAGAGGTGAAGAATGGAGTTGGAAGGGTACCCACAGACACTAAGAAATAGAGAAATTCAGAATGATCACATAAGGTCACCACCAAATGAGATGGTGGCTCAGGAGCCAGAGGTCATCCTAATAATGGCTCCCCAGGTCCAGGTTCCACAAGAGCCTTCTGGGCTTCCCCCGGATGGCCTTGATGAAGACTGGAACACGTTGAGACCATTCCGTTGAAGGAATCCTCCCAACCCTGTAGCCTCCAGGCAGAGGTGGCAGCTGGGCTCAAGGGTGTCCTCAGACCTCTCCAGGATCTTGCTGGACAGTGGCTGAGACCCAGTGTTTACACAGAGGAACAGACTGGAGATGCTGGCGTACGAGTAATTCCAGGTTGTCTTGCCTGAGGAGCTCAGAGCGCAGGTGCAGGGATGGCAGCCTGGGGTCAGAATCCCTGGTTGAGTCTCATTGCTCCTCCTCGCTCAGCCTGCATGAGAAGTAACCAGAGTTCTCTTGTTGCAAGATCTGACTGCAGTCGTGGGAAGTCTAACCTTGGTTTTCCTTGAGTTTGCCTTTGACTAGTTGTAATAATAAATCAGAACTCAGGTCTGGATCTCTTTTGGCTGATGCAGCTCTGTTTCCTGAAACTGTGAACTCCAGCAGTTTCTCTCTCCTGTTGTTAAGACAGTCAGCCTGCTGCTTATTTTTACTCTGCTGAATGCCTCCTTTTTTGCCTCCTTTTGTGACATGTTTTAACGTACTGTTTTTATGTATACAAAGGGAATATTGCTTTAACTTTCTGAATTCTCCATTCTTGCTTTGCTGGCATGAATAGAAGCTTCTGTAACCACACCAGTAACTCTTTTGGGATGTGCTTGAAATGTTAAAGTTTGGTCCTCAAAAAAAAATGCTTAAAGGTGAAGGAGGATTATGGAATCGTGCGTTCAGAATAGCCAGCCAGATTTGTTAACCCATTTCCTGTGCAGTTTTGTGAAATCCCTAAATTGTACTGAATGAATATAGACATTGTGACGTGAATTCACGCTCTTATATACTGAGTTGATCCAAAATCAGATACTTGTAGAAAAGGTGACTTTGAGAGGTGTGTTTTGGAATTTTAACAGTGTGTGTGTTTACTAGTTTTATTTTTTTAGCAGGAAGAGTGCTATTTGGAAATAGAGCAAAACTGAGACAAGTTAGCTAAATTTCTGGGCTTCTCTGTCACTTTAGGCTCCAGCGGGAGGCAATGGTGCTGAAAATGTGGCCCCTGACCAGCCTGCTAACCCGCCGGCCGAGAATGCGGTGGTGGGAGAAAACCCTGATGCCCAGGACGATCAGGCAGAAGAAGAGGAGGAGGACAATGAGGAGGAAGAGGACGCGGGCGGGGAAGATGCAGCCGATGCCAACAACGGGGCCCAGGGTAATGGCCGCTGGCCCATCCTTCTGCTCCCTCCATGACCATGAACCCACTTCCAGCTTTCCTTGAGGAGAAGGACTAGAATTTTCAAAATTTTATGGGCTTGGAGTTGTATTTTCGGCCTGTTTTTACTCTGTTTTGCAAACTTGCATTTCTGGATATACATACGTGTAATTTTTTTTTTTTTTTCCTGTGAAGCAGGGTACATTTTGTGTTTTATTTATGTATTTAATGTTTATTTTTGGGCGAGTGCAGGTGGGGGAGGGGCAGAGAGAAGGGGACAGAGGATCCGAAGCAGGCTCTGTGTTGACAGCAGCAAGCCTGATGCAGGGCTCGAACTCAACGAACCACGAGATCGTGGTCTGAGCCCAAGTGGGATGCTTTACCAACTGAGCCACGCAGGCGCCTCACGTTCTGTGTTTTAAAATCCTGCTTTGCATGGGACTTTTCTAGAATGAATAGGAAGAAGTTACTTGTAAGTTGTAGTAGATCCTAGGTTTTTTTTTTTTTTTAAAGGAATTTGATACAGATGTACTTTATTCCTTTCCATTTCTATTAAGTCAGCACAGCTTTTTATATCAACGAAGAATTCTTGAGGTGTACACGGCAGGCCAGATGCCATTAAGGAGGCCATTTCTCTTCTTTTCTAGCAGTTTGTGACTCCAGAAAGTTAAGAAAATCCAAGACTGTGCCCACCAGCCTGCTATATCGCTAGCTCACCACCTCCATTTCCCCCTCTTGCCCCAGAGTTTTCCTGTCAAGCACCATACTGTGTCTAGGCCCACTTGACATTGCTGACATCAGAGTGCCTCCCGGGCGCCGGCACTCGGGTCCCTGCCTTCATGGAATTTCTGGTCTCTGTGAAGAAGCAGGAATACCCAAGTGAACAAGTACCTCGTTACACATTGTGATAAGTGTGCAGGTTGCTCTGAGGATGCTCTTGGGAAAGACCCTTTTTAAGTAGGTTCTCCGGGTAGCTCAGAGTCGGTGACAGCTGAGACCTCGAAGGACGAGAAGCGAGTTGGGTCATGGGAGCAAGGGGCCTTCATTGGGAGGGGCGAGTGTGCGTTCAAAGGCTCTGAGAATATGGCCCTGATGCAGCCTCCATTTCCCTCTCTCGTCCAGCGCAATGGCTCCTAATGAGCTGCTGTTCTCTGCTCTTGCCCCACTGTATTCTCACTACGCAGAATGTTCCTAGTGCCTCCTGCCTTAAATTCTTATAGCGGTTTCTCCGTTGTACTAAAGAAGAAAACATAGTCCAGTTTTACCTTCCCCGCTTGTATGATTGGATCTCTGTCTGCCTTTCATACTGTCTCTTCTGCCACCCTCCCCCTGTGAAGAAGTCTTGTCCTCTGCCTTCCTCATCTTTCTCAAGTTTGCCAGATTCATTCTGGTTTAGTTCCTCTCTTTCACATAATCGTATTTATTGCCTTTCCAACACTTAACCACAGTCTAGAATCAACTATGTATGTGTTTCATTTGTTTATATGTGTTCTTCCTGCCTAACAGGCAGGTAATGTGGTTCAGCTTCTCATCAGTGGTTTACAAAACACCAAACTAAAAGAATGTGTTTTATTGTTTGTGGTTCAGGTTCCATCAGTAATCTTTAAATGACAATTATATTTCCAGATGACATGAACTGGAATGCTTTAGAGTGGGACCGAGCTGCAGAAGAACTTACGTGGGAAAGAGTAAGATTCTTTCATGCATTCTCGTGTTGTTGTTGTTTTTAATTATTTTAATTATTTGAGAAAGAGCACAGGGCAGGGGCAGAGAGAGAACCCAAGCAGGCTCCTCACTGTCAGTGCGGAGCCCAGTGCAGGGCTTGAACTCACGAACCGTAAGATCGTGATCTGAGCTGAGATCAAGAGTCGGAAGCTTAACTGACTGAGCCACCGAGGTGCCCTGCGTTCTAGTGTTTTAACCTGAAACTGTGTTTTAAAGTCAGGCATTTTTATATTTATACACTAATTTTGTAGTCAACATTTGATGGAGACTGTGAACTTTAATTTCTAGAGAAAAGTGATGTATTGTTTGTGGTGAAAATATTAAAAATATAATCTTATTACTGACTATTTTTCTGTTTTCTGGCCTTTAATACAAACACATTGTGGACTTTTGGAAAATGAAGTAACAATTTAAATGAAGTATTATTCTGATACTGCAAGTTGATAGGTCCTGAAATCTTGACTGGCTCCGTAGCTAATGTAAGAAGTAAACCCAAGATGGAATTGTTTTGATTTCATAATCATAAGATTTAGAATAAAAGGAGGCCCAGATATAAAACTCTAGTAAGTTTTTTACTCTGAAAATGATAAGCTGTTTTAGAAAGTAGTGGGTAAGGAATATGTTTACAGATAATAGAGAATGAGCCTTTTTTATAAATAGAAAAAAAAATCCTGTTGCATCTTTAATTCATGTATATTGTTATTTATTTTAGATGCTAGGACTTGACGGATCACTAGTTTTTCTAGTAAGTAAAGCCAATATTTTTTAATAATAAGAGTTGTGACTTAATTATCTTAATGACGCAGCAGTTTCAAATTTACAGTATTAAGTGCTGGCTTTTTACGCTAAAGGTCAGCGTGCCCTGTGCCTTTTGATTACTTGATATGTTGAAGAAAGTCTGTTTTGTGTATTGAAAATATTGGCAAAGAACAAAGGTAATAGTATTTAAAAGGTAATTATTGATTACTTGATTTTTAGAAAACAAAATGAAATACAGAATTGTAGTTAAGAAGAACTTGATCTTTTTTTTTTTTTTTTTTTTTTGGTCTTTTTAAACTTTGCAGTATATTAATTCATGCCTGAACTGGTGAAAATAGAGCAGCTTTGCAGTGTTCCCGGTGAGAGGCCCATTTTCATGTTAGGTTTCCACTGTTTGCCAAACCTCACCTATCTTCTTTACTTACTGGTAAAGAGTACAGCTGAGAGGTGAGGAATAGTTCCTTAAAGGAGAAGTGATGTTCTTTTCGGGTTCTGTAATATGAAATCACTTGGGATTTTTGAGTATTAGATGACTTTAGCTGCATGGGGAAGATTCCCTACTGCCTCAAACAATCATGTAAGGTGACAGTCATCTTGGAGGTGATAATACGTAGTAAGTAACTGTGGGGGTGGATGAATGGCCAAGAGGGAATGAGTATTCTAAGACCTCCACTGAGAAAACCGGGGTGCCATAGGGAAAAAAGGGACCAAGGAAGATCAAATGACCTTGCAGAAACCATGAGAACAAAATGGGCAGTGGAAAGAAGCACTGTGCAGTTTACATTCATAAAAAGTTCAGAATTAATGTGATTTTTAAATTTTCCTCCATTTGGAAATTTTCAGTGTCATCTGATTTAAACGAAATCTGGGTATTTTTTGTGAGAATCTGTAATTTGTAGTGGCTTCTTTCTGAAGAGGAAATGTTTATAGATTGATTTTTTTTCCCTACATGTAACATTATGAACTTGAGCCTTATTAGGCTTAATTGTATGAGCTATGTAATGAAAAATAAGTTGCACATAATTTCTGAAATGAAATCTCAACATTCTAGAATGAAAATTCCAGTCTCCTAACTAAGTGGAGTAGTCTCGTTAGACATATAGTAAGAATTGAGTATGTTTTATTAATGGCTCTTTTCTTTTAGGAACATGTCTTCTGGGTGGTGTCTTTAAACACACTCTTCATTCTTGTTTTTGGTAAGTGGTGTTTATACTGTTATTTATGGTAATAAGATAGGAGTTTTTTTTTTGGAGCCTCGTTACGGGTTTTGTTTTTGTTTGTTTGTTTGTTTTAATGTTTATTTTTGAGACAGAGAGAGACAGAGCATGAATGGGGGAGGGGCAGAGAGAGAGGGAGACACAGAATTGGAAGCAGGCTCCAGGCTCTGAGCCATCAGCCCAGAGCCTGACGCGGGGCTCGAACTCACGAACCGTGAGATCGTGACCTGAGCTGAAGTCGGACGCTCAACCGACTGAGCCACCCAGGCGCCCCTGTTTTTGTTTGTTTTTAAACACAGGGATATACGAAATGGTTTCAGATAGTTATCCTGTACCGGAAGGCCCCACCCATACAGATAACTTTTCTTTCCTAAGCGACATTGACTATAGTTACCTACCATCTCTGCTTCTTTGGGGCATTTCCATCTCTTTTTATAGAAGCTGGTTTTAGACTGACTTGAGAATAGGCATCATCCTGTCTCTGGAACCAGTTTTGTGGGGATGATCTGTGTGTTCTTCCCTTTGGCAGAAGATCTTGTTTCCTCTCTCAGAATCCTATCCAAGGCCTTCCCAGAGACCCTGGCTTGGGAGCTGTCACCAGAGGTGGATATAGGCTTGAGGAGAAAAGTGAACCTTTACCAAGTGTGAATTTCCTTTAGAACCAAATTCCAGTAAATGCAAAGTCCTTTCCAAACACTTTGACAGCTGCAACTGTGAGGATTTTGTGACAACACATGAGTCCCTCCTGTTGGGAGTGATTAGAGAAAGGAAGATGGGCGAGGAGACAGAATTCACAGGTTTTTCTGCTTTGAGAAAGATGTAATTCCTGCACCTCTCAAGGGAAAGGAAGTGGAGTCTGATAGAATCAGGCTGTTAGATGGTGCTTTGATTTGTGTCTCATAGAGACACCTCAGGCTACACATCTCTTGATAGGGCTGATCTTTGAGAAATTCCTTCTTTCTGCATGTGAGTTACCCCTTAATTCTGCTAAGGAGGGGCAGTATAGATTTCCCAGTGTTCTTACACTTTATTCTAAGTTACTCGTTTTGGGTTGCCAACCACGTTGTGACTCAGAAAGCAGTTAGGCCTTCAACGGGAAGTGTTGAAGTGTTGTAAAAAAGACATTGAATATGTAGACTTGAGAATGAGACAAAAAACTAATTTCTGAATATTATCTATGAAAGAACAAAAAAAATTTAAAGGTATCTTGTTGAAACAAAATAATCTTGAAAAAGTTCCATTGATTCTTAATTTTTAGTAGCTATTTAAGATGGTGCAAATTGATAGGAAGCTCATTCTTTGTTTCCTTTTGCAAGGGTTGGGGTGGGGGGGAGTGGAAACATGAAAATGAAGATTATTCTGCATACATTCTTCATTATGTAAAATAATTGATACATAGAGTGTGAAACTGTTCTGATTAGTTGAGAGAAAAATGATGTGTAGATTCTGTCTTTGTTCTTGCAAGAAAAGCTTAATGCTGAATTAATGTTTGGAGGAACAAGTTGCCTTTAAAACATGAATTATAGTGGGGCACCTGGCTGGCTTCTTCGGAAGAGCGTGCAACTCTTAAACTTGGAGTTGTGAGTTGAGCCCCGCATTGGGTATAGAGATGACTAAAAAATAAATAAATAAACTTAAAAAGAAAACATGAATTATAGAAACGGGAGCACTCATTTATGTAAAGCAAATCTAAGTAAATTTTTTTTTTAATCCAGCCTCTAAGCTTATGCTATAAAAAAAGTTGTCTTCGTATGAAACCTGTATATATTATACTTAGGATCTTTTGAAATAAACCAAGAAGTTTTCCTTTGCTTAGGAATATACTTTTCCTTAAAGGTGAATGGTCATTGGGATTAAGCACACTCCTTTTTCTTTTCTACTTTAGTTGCTCCGTTGGAATTTTCCACCTCCATTTTTGGACTCTTATGGTCATGTACTTTGCAGAATTATAACCTTATTATGCAGCTGTGTCCTAGTAGAAGGGAATGATACTGAGAAACTGACCTTAATTTCAGGATATTTATCTAGTAGTTGCTGTGTAATTGGATAGAAATTGTTAACAATTGGTGCTTCTCAGGAGCCTATTTGAGTCATCATCAGAGCTGGGTGTGAACAAAATAGGAAAAATTCTGCATAGAGTTTTTTCTTACTCTTATAGGAATTTCTCGTGCTTTATAATACACATATCAGTAAAATAATGTGTATATGATTTATAATTTTAAATATGTTGGGAATACCTGTTCAAAATAATTTCTACCCATGGAATATAATCAATTAGAGAGGTGTGGTGGCCAGATCCTGTAGATTCACTCTTTTGTCTTCATGATTGAGTCCCCTCGTGGCTTCCCTAGTAATCTGTGCTGCTCAATTAATTTTGCCATAAAGAAAATATAATTACATTTTATTAAGAAAAATAAAATTGTATTAACATGACAAGAAATACTTGAGGAAAAGAGACTATACAAATTTTTATTATGAAAATTTTAAGGATATTTTCTCATTCAACCATAGTGTCTATCACACTGTACTAAATTAGCAGAATTTAAGTTTTTTTTTTTTAACAATCCATCATATTAAAAATTCCTAGATTGTCTCCTTAAATGTCATTTGACAGTTGGTTTGAGGATGAAAATAAGGTCTACACATTAGTTTTGGTTGTTAAGTCTTAAGTTCCTTTTGATCTAGAATATTCTTTGCTCCTTTCTGCTACTTCTACCGTATTTTGCCATTGATTTCTTGAACAGACTAGGTCACTTGTCCTACATTTGTCTGATTTGTTTCTTGTATGCTGTCTACCGCCTTGCTCCTTTGTCTCTATTTTTTCCTTTAAACTGGAACATTTAAGTAACATCATAGTTAACCTGAAGCTGTTTGTTCAGAAGAAGCCAGACAGGTGTGCGGTTCTTTCCCTCCAATTATCAGTTTTCAGGGTAAGGAATTGATGTGCTATTTCCATGGGTGATTAAAGTGTTTTTTCTTCTGTTGCTTTTTGTCCTTTTGCGGTTTTGTTTTTGGCTTTCCCCTTTTTGGGTAGTATGAACTCGTGTATTTGTGAAGCATTCAGTGTGTTTCCATCAGTTTGGTCATTCTTTGATGCTCATATTGTCCTTTCATGAGACTTCATGATGGTTCCTGGGTCCTTTTGCCATGAGCCTATTCGACTTTGATATCTTTGTTGTTTTCCGGTTATAGAGAATGTTCTGGGCAGTACATTTTTGACCCCAGTTCTGGAATCTTTCATTTCTCGAAGAAGCTCTGGTTCCTTTTAGTGTGGGTTGACACTAGGAGTGTTCGTTGTTTTGATTTTGAAGTTTTCATTGAGTTTTTTTCTTCCCTTTTTAGCATTTTGCCCTTACCATATTGGTCATTTCTCCCTTGTTGGTTTGGGATTTGAAGAACACGTGAGTATAATACTTTTACAAGCTTACTTTCATTATTTTGCCCCAGATTTGATATTTGTTGAGTAAATGATAGTGTTGTAAAGAGTTACTTCATTTCTCAATTTGCCTTACACAAAGGTATAGTTATCCAACATTATCTCATTGTTTTTCTTTTTTAAACTAACAGAGGCTCAAGACAGTATAGATAATATTGCCAGCTGAGGAAGATGTGCTCTGAATCCCATGATGCACTCATATCTTTCTTCCTGTTGGGTGGGCCAAAGGCATGCTACTGGAAAGTTTTCGTACAGGATGATTTTTAACCTGTTCCATTAACTTGTATGCTCCCTTCTCTCCCTTTTCTTTAGCTTTCCCATAGTGAATTTAGAAAAGTAGCAACATATCAGTCAACTTAAAAAAAAAAAAAAAGGATTGGTCTGTTTTGGAATGATAGGCTATAGTGTTTTCTAAAGAATTTGTTTTAATTTTGACATCTCCATGTTTTTAGAGGTAGATAAATATTTGGATGGTCAACTACAGCTATTTTGTGGGGTCTAGTGACTATTTTGTGTAGGGGTCTATTTTGTGAAAGATCTAGTCTTTCAAGGAAGAGCTGACATATCTGGAACGTTCTGTTCAATTTGTGTATGTAAATCCGGAGAGCTCAGATTCTGAAGCGTTCTGAAAGGGCAAAGAGATGCGTTTCAGTGTTTAATTGCAGCTCTGCTTCTCGCAGTTGAACACACTTGAAAGGTTCATATAAACCTTTGATAAATTTGACTTTCCAAACTATCACCACTTGCTGTCTGAAATTCAGGAACCCAAAAGATTTGTCACTGTCCAAACTTTCACTCTCTGTAAGTTGAAAATGGAGTGGATTTGGAGAGCAGGGGAAATGTACGCAGTCGCTCCTCGGGGTGGGAGGTGAGGGGCTGAGACGGACCCGGCCGGCCGGCTGCTTGGGTGGCGCGCTGCTGCTTTCTTTGCTCAGCCCTGGGCGAGTCCGCCTCAGGCCAGAGTAGAGACGAGACTAGTGTTTTGCAGCAGTTAATTTTGTAAAATTTAATTCACTCTGCTTGTATTTTGTCTGCTTGAGTAGAGTGTTATTCTTTGATTTTACCTCATCCTTTCATAATATATAGCAGTGGGAGAGTCTGGTTTGCAGAGATGTCATTCAAAGGGGATTTTATAGTTGTTTTACAGCTTTTAGTCTGCTTGGATTGTTCATACATTATTAAACTGGGATGTAGACCGTATGGTAAAATTAAATTCTATTTATTTTTATTTCCAGGTACAAGCATCTCATTTTGAAGGTCTAATCACAACCATAGTTGGGTATATACTTTTAGCAATAACACTGATAATTTGTCATGTATCCTTTAATTAACTAACGTGGGTATTCAGTGATGTTACTCATACCAAAGAGTTGTTCCTGTTAATGACAAAACTGTTTCTTTTCTCTTGTCCTTTCAGTAAAAGCTGTAGATATATGTAATGAGGATGAGGACAGATAAAGTATGAAATAAATTGTCAAATAATATTAAGTGTTGCCTAAATTAGTATCTGTTATGCTCAGATTTTCCTTGACTAGATGCTGCAGGGCTTGGCAACTCTTGTTAAATTTCATAGGTCTCGTCGCTTGCTGGGAGTCTGCTATATCGTTGTTAAGGTAATTCCTGTTATAAGTTAAAACCGGAAGTGGCTTCTCCCCATTTGGATGATACTGATGATCTTTGTTTTTTACCAAAGGTCTCTTTGCTAGTGGTGGTAGAAATTGGAGTGTTCCCTCTCATTTGTGGCTGGTGGCTGGATATCTGTTCCCTGGTAAGTTTGTTATTCATTATCATATGACCTAATAATTTAAAAGCTTCAAAAAAGGAGGTTTTTAAAATGAATTCCTTTTAAAGGAAGCTCAATAGGATAGTAATTTGCTTATTTTTTCTGAGAATGTGAATCATTGTGGAGTCTTAATGTTACTAGTATTTGTTGAGTACATGATTTTATTTGAGGCTTTGTGCAGATTTTTGATGTCTGAGTATTTTGACTGGAACCTTTCTAATAACCAGTGGAGAAGTTTTGTACCCATTTTACTCTTCTAAATTTTACAGTAATGCCGAGACGTTACATACATAAAGAGAACAATCTAATAAGACTGTCTTTGTTTAATAAATTCAACTTTAATCATTTCTTTTAACTAAGATGCTTAGTCTTGATTATAATTTTAAAAAATTGTTTTTAATGTTTATTTACTTTTGAGAGAGAGAGAGTGCGCGTACATGCGAGCAGGGGAGGGGCAGAGAGAGAGGGAGACACAGAATCCAAAGCAGATTCCAGGCTCTGAGCTGTCAGCACAGAGCCCGATGCGGAGCTCGAACTCATGAACTGTGAGATCATGATCTGAGCTGAAGTCGGAGGCTTAACTGACTGAGCCACCCAGGTGCTCCTTGATTATAATTTTTAAGGCTGCCAGTGATAATCACATTTTGACTTTTCAAAAATATTTTGTGTGTAGAAAAGCACCCATACCTTACTATTAAAACTTGTCATGAATGCAGACCTGTAACCAAGGAAAGAAGGTATCGTTAACCAAAAATGTGTCTTTCACAGTAGCAGCATTAGTAAAGTTTTTTTGTTTTTTTGTTTTGTTTTGTTTTGTTTTGTTTTGAGAGAGACAGAGACAGTATGAGTGGGGGAGGGACAGAGAGAGAGAGAGGGAGAGCAAGAATCCCAAGCAGCCTCCACACTGTCAGGGCAGAGCGCGACACAGGGTTTGAACCTATAAAACCACAAGATCGTGACCTGAGCTGAAACCAAGAGTCGGACGCTGAACTGACTGACTGAGCCACCCAGGCGCCCCCGCATTAGTGAAATTCTTATTCGCCCATTGGTTTATCAGTCTTCCTTCTAATATTTAAAACTTTCAAGGATCATTATCTATCTTTGAAATAGTATCCTGTCTTATATCAGTTATATTTCTGTCATACCATGAAATGACATTTAAAGAGCTGTAGTCCTAGAACGTCATAACCCATACACGTAGTGATATATTCACTTCCTGGAAGATGGAGATGTTAATTTGGCAAATGTGAGTGGTACAGATCTCTCACTTGTTCTGCTTTGATTTAGGAAATGTTTGATGCTACCTTGAAAGATCGAGAACTGAGCTTTCAGTCAGCGCCAGGTACTACCATGTTTCTGCACTGGCTGGTGGGGATGGTGTACGTGTTCTACTTTGCCTCCTTCATTCTGTTGCTAAGAGAGGTAAGTTCTCAGGGAGATGCCAGCACTGTCCCTTTAAGGAAAGGACTTTGTTTTAACCACGTGTCCTAATTTTCTCAAGGATTTTAGTCTAAGAAGGAATAGCTGATAGAGGAATTTAGCTTTATGTCTTTAAACTGTTTTCAGTCATTTGTCTCAAAAATTGATAAATTTTAATATTTCTGCGTATAGTTAACGAGTTTGAAAGATGAGTAGATCGAGGATAAAACTACTTGTTTTACTTGGTGTCTTTTGTAGCCATCCTCTCCTACAAATTCTTGACATTTTATGTGATGGGAGTCTGACTTGGACTTCGTTCAAGAAAATATAGTGCTGGAAATACCCAGAGGTTTTGCAGGATCACAATGTAAAGTTTGTAATCAAGTACCTTAAATATGGAATCACAGTGAGGGTCGTTTATGACTGCAGTTCACTTGCCGATGAGTACCTTCACTCGTCCTGTTTTTAGAATACGGTCTTTCCCGATTTGAGGAGACTGAAAGTAGGGTCAGTATTTGATTAGTATACGTCATGTGCAATCATTCTGATGCGGTGGGCAGTATAAAAGTGAGTAATTTTGACAAGCGTACTTGCTGCTGTGCATTAGTCCCTCACATGTTACCGCATAGTCCCTCTGCGCCAGACACGGTGCTGACTGCTGAGGTCATAGTGAGAAACAGAGACACGATTCCCGCTCTTTCCGATTTCATATCCTGGGAAGGAAGAGAGGCATCTGACAAGTCCGCTTACAGCAGGGAGAGTGGTGATGGAGATGCACAGGGCCGCCGGAGGAGGCCGACTGATCCAGTGTGAATGGCTTAATGCTATCCTGGCGTACATTGTGTTTTGGGAAATTGAGGCATTAAGGAGGGGGGCTGAGGTCAAAATGTTCTCCTGAATCATATAGTGTAAGTTCGGTAAATTCTACTTGCAAATAAAACTTGTATTCCTTCTTTGAAGCAAGTGATTGAGACTAACTTAATCTATTCAAAACTGTATATAGAACCTCTTAATTACACTGTTAAGTGATAAACTGTTTCACATTGAAATTTTTCATCTTCTCAGTGGGGTGGTTTTGTGGTGCACAATCCTAGAATTGGGGTGTCAGATGAAACCTTAGAGGTCAGATACCCCCTCATTTGGAGGTTGGAGAAATAGAGTTTGGGCAGTTGAAATGCTTTACACATGATAACTCCGTGCATTTGGACCACCTGAGACCACTACCTAGCCTCACCCATTGCCCCACCACCCACAGCCTCTTGGGTTGATGATTTCCACTGAGAAACGGAAAAAGGATGTAGACAATAAAATGAAAATGCTGAGAGTTTCTAGCTCCTCTCGGGAGTGTGAGGCTGAAATCAGATCTTGTATTAAAACATTTATAAATTGCAACATAATTCTTTCACTGGATGACACAATATAGTGACAGTTCTTTATTTTTCTATTTTCATTTTATTTATTTTAATGTTTTTAATTTATTTTTGAGAGCGAGAGAGTGAGCGAGCGAGCAGGGGAGGTGCAGAGAGGGAGGGGACAGAGGATCCCAAGTGGGCTGCACGCCGACAGCACAGAGCCCGGTGCAGGGCTCGAACTCACGAACTGTGAGATTATGACCCGAGCTGAAGTTGGAGTCTCAACTGACTGAGCCACCCAGGTGCTCCTATAGTGACAGTGTTTGAAAACAACATCAACAACAACAAAAAAAAAAACAACTTATTTTTTATTTTGGAGATTTAGGTTTCTTGACAAATTCTACATATTTTTTCATTGAATGATTAAATGGACATCCAGCAAAATAGTTTATTTCATATAGATTCTGATTTAGGAACTTCTTTTCATAGGAAAGCCATGTGAATTTTCTGGGACCCATTTTATTAAGTTTTAAAAGGTTTTCTGTTGATATTTTAGCTCATCTACAGAGTCTGAAGACATTGGTGAGTATTCATAGCATTTAAAATATATTTGCAGGTACTTCGACCTGGTGTCTTATGGTTTCTAAGGAATTTGAATGATCCAGATTTTAATCCAGTACAAGAAATGATCCATTTGCCCATTTATAGGCATCTCCGAAGATTTATTTTGTCAGTGGTAAGCATACCTTTTTATTGTTTTTTGAGTAAAGTGTATTTTTTTGTATTGTTTTGTGGGGGTGTTTTGGCGGTGGGGGGTGCAGTCAGGGGCTGGTAGAGTAGATACGTTGAGTTATTTATGTTTATCTAAGTTGGTGGAAGTTAGTTGTCAAATAGCTGTTCTATTGGTTGTTTTGATAAAGTAATTAAAATGTTTACTAAAACAACATTCCCTAGTTCTTTAGTAGTATAATTGGTTGCCAAATTATGGCTTTTGAATTACACTTCATTTGCATTGGAGCAATGGAGATCAATTAATAGTTTTTAAATTCAAAAAACTTTAAACAGAAGTATCTTGAAGTTTCTGTCCCACCTGGAAGAAGAAATTACCTAGTTAAAGCTAAGTTTTTTTAAAATAAAATTTACAAAGCAATATGGTGCCTTCTGGAAACTTTTGTAGCCATTAATATGGGTCACGTCTTACATGTGGTTTATTAAGTTGCAGATGATTCTGATCGTTCATTGTAAGTTTCTGACCCTCTCTTCACATACCGTGCAGTGATTATCCTTTGTGGCTCCTCCGTGAGCCTTTGTGTCCTAGAGAGAGAGAGAGAGGAATACCCTTCCCAGGAATGCATTCTTTCCACAAAGTGACCCAAGTATATAGTCTGTGGAGTGAGAACACTCTGGGCCGTTGGTGGGTATAGACACTTGGATTGCATCCTGGCTGGGTATGTTCAGAAGTCTCTTTGTCTCTCACAGGAATGGTTAACAGTGGTGTTCTGCCTTTTTTCTTAACTGCAGATTGTCTTTGGCTCCATTGTTCTCCTGATGCTTTGGCTTCCTATACGTATAATTAAGAGTCTGCTGCCTAATTTTCTTCCATATAATGTCATGCTCTATAGGTGAGTTTTTGAAATGTAAAAGCTTTACTAGTTTAGCTTTGTTGATAACCTAGAGTGTATACATTTAAAACATTCATTTCTTAACAGATACTGGAAATCATTTGATACTTGAGTTTTGCCATTTTAGATTGTATAAACATTAGTTTAGCAGTTGCATTTTCCAAAGAAAGACTTATTTTTATGCAGATCAAGTGTGCTTTTGTTCAGCATTGAAATGTTTACCATACTTAATGACACCATGTTAGCCACCATCATTTTTGTATGAAAAGCACATCATAAGGAATGTGTAGCCATAGTTATATGTTTAATTGTAGATTAAAATTAAGAAATAAGGCTTATGAATGGAAAATCTTTTTCATTTAAAAGCCTAAGTCACCTGGAAACTTAGTCTCTGCCACTCCCCCCCCCCCCCCCATTCCTTTTTTCATTGACTTGCATCATCCTTTCAGTTACCTAAACAGAAGGCTGCTGGGAAATGGGATTTCTTCCTCAGACTTCTAATTAGTCTCTAAATATCGTTAAGTCTTATTTTTAAAGGTCTCTTATCTAATCCAACTTGATTTACCACATCCTTAGTTTAGGCTTTCCTCTTGTTCTCCATTTATAGCCCATACTTAACACCCTGCCTCTTCCTCCATAATCTACATCATAATATCCGGGTCATGTGCAAGGCTTGGCATAGTCTCATGTTGACTTTCCAGCATCCTGTCCCTGCATTGTCTGACTCGAATTCTGCTCTCCAACCGTGCTCCCCTCCGCTCAGTCTCCCTAAAACACCTAGCTATTCCTTGTCTTCCTTTCTGTTTAGAATGACCTTCTTCCTCATGTTTAGCTGGAACCCTTTTTGTTATCTTTACTCAAAATCCAAATTAAGATTTGATTCTCTGAATTTTTCCCTAACTAGAGTAAATCCTCATTCCCTCCTTGTGAATTTGGGTCTGGTTATAGTGAGAACCAGGAAGCTTAGGCTTTGGCTATATATATTGTTAGGATAGACCCATTTTGGTAGTCAGTTACACTCAGAAGTTTAGCAATTTGGGGCCTGTGTAGCAGTATTTAGTCCATTCTTCCATTCAAAACAAAACAAAACAAAACAAAACAAGGGCCCATTATATGTCCGGTCCTTTTCTGTGCACTAGGTATATAACAGTGAACCAACCAGAATCAAGACAATTCTCTGCTCTTGTGGAGCTTACATTTCAGTGAGGGGGAGACACCCCTCAAAATAGAATATGTAGTATATCTGGGGTCATCAGTACTAGGGGCTTGGAAGATGAAGCAGAGAAAGGGGATAGAGAGAGTGGCCAAGATGGGGTTTAATTTAGAAGTGACTGATGCGGACCTGAAGAGGTGACAGCTCAGGAAAGCCCTGTCGGAGCTGCTGAGGGATGAGCCATATGGGTTCCTGAAGGTAGAGTGTCCTTGCAGGGGGTGGGCAAGTGCGGTGACATTGGGGTCCGTTTGAGGAGCAGCAGGGAGGCCAGTCTGGCTGGGGTGGAAGAAGGAAAGCATGGTGGTTGGCTGTGAGGTCAGAGAAGTCATGCAAAACCAGATCCTACAGAGTCTCGTAAGCCACTGGAAGCATTTTGGATTCAACTTGAGCGATTTGGGGAGTTCTTGAGAGGTTTGACCAGAAGAGTGGTCTGATCCAGGTTAGTTAAGAAGCGTCACGTGGCTGCTGTGATGAGAAGAGACTGGGTCAGGTGGCCAGGACAGAAGCGGGAAGCCGGCTGGGAGGCTGGCACGGGGACCTTGGTGCTGAGGTGAAGGAAGTCGCAGTGGAGGTAATGAGCGGTGGTGAGATTTAGGGCATTGCTAGGATCCAGTCAGCAGGACTCCGGCTGTTTGAGTTGGAGTGAAATAAAGGCAGTCAGTGACCTGAGCACCTGGAAGGATGGAGTTGCCATTTCCTGGGATGAGGAAGGCTGTGAAGGAGCAGGACTAGAAGGGAAGAGTGGGAATTTGGTCATGGTCAACTGAAGACGTCTCATGTCTGTAGGAGACGTTGAGGTCGCACTTTGGATACAAAGTTAGGAGTTAGGGAAGACGTCTGAGTGGTACGTAGAAATTTAAGCCACACGAGTGTGCATTCATCCAGAGAGCATGCACACATGAGAGAGGACAGAGCCTGGGGCCCTCCGTTGTCTTCGGCTCCCTGAGCTAACAGATCTAGAAGGGCGTCCAGTGAGAAAGCGTTTTGAGGACCAAGGAGTAACCAGTTGTGTAATACGCCATACAGCCAGTGAGGTGGGACCCAGACCTGACCATCACATTTAACAACACAGAGGTCACTGGCGACCCTCGTCGGGACCGGTTTTGGAGGATTCAAGGGAGAATGGGGGAGAGGTGATAGAGACAGCGTCAAGGAGTTTTGCTGTCGTCCCATCAGATGTTTAGTATGATACAGTTATGATGGAAAATAGAGTCGCGCTGTAAATCACAGCTGTTTGTCATTGTCCTAGTGATGCTCCAGTGAGTGAACTGTCCCTTGAGCTGCTCCTGCTTCAGGTGGTCTTGCCGGCGTTACTTGAACAGGGACACACACGGCAGTGGCTGAAGGGGCTCGTGCGAGCGTGGACTGTAACTGCTGGGTACTTGCTGTAAGTAGGCACTTGATGACCTTTCTGACAAAGTACTTTCCGTGCCCCACTCAGGAGATCGGAGTTTGAAGAAGAGACCATTTGGTGATATCTGCAGGTACATAGGATACTTACTTTGTTCAATTCTTTGTCTTGCTTATTTTTCTCATTACTGTACATCCTTTTATAGAGAACGTACGCACGTTTTTACCCTCTTAAAGTTGAATCTTTGTGATTTAAATGTTTTTCCAGAGATTGTGTGGCATTCTGCTGATTCCTTATTGCGAAGTACGTACTGGCTTGTATCGGATTGAGCAGGTGTCCCCTGCAGCCTCCGCCATCTCATTTTGGCCGCCACGGATGCGCGTTGAGTTCCCTGCCACAATAGGCACAGGCGCTGGACTGAGTTTTCAGGGTGTTTTGGACATGAATAGTAAATTTGGAAAAGTTTAATTTAAAGCAGGAACCAGCGTTTAGGCCAGAATGAGGGGATTAATAGTGCTGTGTATGGATTCTGCTTGTACGTTTTCTACCTTAAGGAATAATAAGAAAGTACATCTCCTGTCTGCTGTTTTATTCTGATCTGAAGAGAGAATTTTTATTGATGTAATTTTTACACAGGGATCTGCATTCCTATTTATTGGGAGACCAGGAAGAAAACGAGAACAGTGCAAACCAACAAGTTAACAATAATCAGCACGCTCGAAACAACAATGCTATTCCCGTGGTGGGGGAAGGCCTGCATGCAGCCCACCAAGCCATACTGCAGCAGGGGGGGCCTGTTGGCTTTCAGCCTTATCGCCGGCCTTTAAATTTTCCACTCAGGGTAGGTACTAGAAGACTTAGACATGGGGCGCCTGGGTGGTTCAGTTGGTTAAGCATCTGACTTTGGCTCAGGTCATGATCTCGCAGCTCATGAGTTTGAGCCCCATGTCAGGCTCTGTGCCGACAGCTCAGTGCCTGGATCCTGCTTTGGATTCTGTGTCTCCCTCTTTGTCTCTCTGCCTCTCCCTCACTCACAGTCTGTCTCTCTCTGTCTCTCAAAAATAAAAAAACACATAAAAAAAATTTAAAAAAGACTTCACCAGAAGTCAAGTTTTTTCCCAATTTCTATTGAGAAAGTTGCTGCTGTGGCTGGTGCTAGGAGCAGGTAGTCCTCTGTATAGAACTATCTTGCAGTCTCCTGAAAAGAGCCCCCAGCTCTCTCGTTAGCAACATGATATGTGTAAACCTAAGGTAAGTTGATCAGATCTCATAAGTGGCTCACAGTGTTGGGACTCCCTATGCTGCTGCTCCCTCTGCTGTTTGAAAGGAGCAGTGTTAAAGACCCTGGTGAAAATAAGAAATTAACATTATTGATATATTTCAGTTATGTGTCAGAGCTGAAATGGGCATTTTAATGTTTTCCCTATTTAATATTCTTCCTAATATGGCAAGATTGAGTAGTAATCTCATGTTTACATCTGTTGAAACTAAAGAGCAGATTGGTTAAGGAAGTATCTTGTCCCAGCAAAACTTTCCCCCAGGCCCCACCAGAACTGTTCCTGACAAGGGTCGCAGTGGCTTTTGTTTCGTTAAATCTGATGGTCAGGTCTTGGTCCTCACCTCACTGGCTGGATAAGTAACGTGTTGCACTTTTGGTCAGTCCTTACTCCACAAAACGCTTTTTCAGAAAGCATTCAGGAATCTTCAGGGAGGAGGTGATGCTTTTAAGTCTCTAAAGTTAGGCCAGCCAGAGAATAAAATCGGAAGTGGAAGGGCATGCCAGGCACATGCCAAAACACGAGGCAGGTTAGACATGGTAAGTTTGGAACTGCAGGGAATTAAGTGGATCTAGAGGGTGGAGTGGTGGGGGGGGGAGGGTTGCCTGGGTGGCTCAGTCTGTCTGAGTCTGTCTGACTTTTTTTTTTTTTTTAATTTTTGTTTTAATGTTTTTTTGTTTTAATGTTTGTTTATTTTTGACATAGAGACAGAGCAAGAGAGAGAGAGAGTGGGGGAGGGGCAGAGAGAGAGGGAGACACAGAATCCAAAGCAGGCTCCAGGCTCTGAGCCGTCAGCACAGAGCCCAATGCGGGGCTCAAACTCACAGACCGTGAGATCATGACCTGAGCTGAAGTCGGATGCTCAACCGACTTAGCCACCGAGGCACCCCTAAATGTCTGACTCTTGGTCTCTGCTCAGGTCTTGACCCCAGGGTCATGAGTCCAGGCCCCATGTTGGGCTCTGCACTGGGTTTAAAGCCTACCTTAAAAAAAAAGGAGCGGGGGGTGGCCGCCTGGGTAGCTCAGTTTGGTTAAGTGTCTGAGCCTTCATTTCAGCTCAGGTCACGATCTCAGGATTTGTGAGATCGATCCCCATGTCGGGCTCTGCGCTGATGGCATGGAGCCTGTTGGGGATTCTCTGTCTCTCTCTCTGTCTCTCTCAAAATAAGTCAATAAGCATTTAAAAAAACAGAGGGTGGGGTGTATGCAGGTGAGCGTGAGCGATGGGGGAGTCGTGAGAGATGAGGCTCTTAGGCAAAAGGTACTTTCCGGCCCAGATGAGAGACAGTCGGTAGGAGTTTCTCAGGCAACGAAGGCCGACAGGCCCCTCTTGGAGTGTTATGGTGGGTGCTTCTCCGTCTTCCCTCTAGAGCTCTCCCTTCTGGGCCTGGTGAGGGAGAAGGCCAGCAGCAGATGCTCCTCTTCGGCCCCGGGGGCAGCCACTTTCCTCTCAGCCTGCTCGCTTCTCATGCGCACATGTCTGTCCAGGAGCCTCCGTTACACGTGACAGTTCACATTTAAACTTAATTAAAAGTAAATACAACTCGTGCGGATGTGGTGTGATGGATGTGTTAATTACTTCACTGGTAGGAATCCCTTTACAATGTGTACGTACAGCGAATCATGTTGTACACTTTAAATACATCACGGTTTTGTCGGTGAGGGGAAAGTACATTTCTAGTAACAGCACACGCAGAGTAAAGACAGTGTGGCCGTCACTGCCCGGTGACCCCACGTTGCGTGTGCTCGGCCGCTTGTGCCAGCGCAGGTTCCGTCATCGGTCACAGAGAGGTCTAATTAGGCAGCGCTGTTAGAGAGGAAGCTTTCCTTTTCACGAAAACTTGTTTTTTGAGAATGTGATTACAAAGCGAGTGTTGGGGCACCTGGGTGGCTCAGTCGGTTGCATGTTCAGCTCTTTAGCTCAGCTCAGGTCATAATCTCGCGGTTTGGGAGGTTGAGCCCTGAGTCAGGCTGTGTGCTCACTGACTGTGTGGGGCCTGTTGGGGAGCCTCTCTCCCTCTGACCTTGTTGTCCTGCACATACGGGCACTCTTTTTCTGTGTCTTTCTCAAAGTAAGTAAACTTTTAAAAACGAGTGTGCACACACAAGTGGGGGAGGGACGGAGAGAGGGAGGCACAGAATCCGAAACAGACTCCGGGCTCTGAGCTGTCGGCACAGAGCGCAACACAGGGCTCGAACCCACAGACCGCAAGATCGTGACCTGAGCCAAAGTTGGACACTTAACCGACTGAGCCACCTAGGAGCCCCTAAGTAAACTTTTAAAAGAAATTGTATGTTTTTAGTTTTAATTTGGAAACATGTAAGCTGATTGTGTTTTACTTTATGCTGATTACAAAATATACATCCCTGTTACTTGCTGATGTATCTGATTGTCTGAAAATAGACACTTACTTTTAGCTGAAATTAGAGGTAAATTTACCTAAAATAAAAACCTTTTTATGTGAAATGGAAGCAAACCTGGGAATAAAAGCCATTTCTTCTTACTGGGAGGATTATGCTGACACATTGAGGGGTGTCCTAAAATATGTTGAGCACGTTTGAATCCCTTATGCCCTCTTATGTTTTGCCTTGCAGATATTTTTGTTGATTGTCTTCATGTGTATAACCTTACTGATTGCCAGCCTCATCTGCCTTACTTTACCAGGTATGAGCTAATGACGTGAAAAGATGCTTTGTATTTTCCATCAAGTATAAACCTGAAATAGTTTGCCCCTTATTTTTGATTGAATGTGGGCTATTGATCTCTTTAGGACTCTCCATCTCCTTGGAGTCATTTGTCTTAGAACAGAGGGGGACAAAATCGAGGTATAATTTCTGATTCATTTTTAGAAGTAAATTACATATGGTCACTCAGTTTTCTTGGACGTAGTCTTTAAAAAATCACCTGTGTGGCTTAGGTCATTTTTTTCAAGTCAGTCTTTTGACGTTGATCACGTTTGCCTTCACTGTATCTTTCCAGTCCGCTGCGTCTTGTTGCTAGACACCTTTATGAAGCCAGACCGGTTCCCTTTATTGTCTGGTGTTCACAAATACTAATCTTTAAATTTCAGCTAAACAACATTTCTTCATCTGACAAGTGAGATGCTGTGGATGAATATAGTAGTTTGTCATGCTCTGCAAAGGTCAGGAGTAAATGGGAGTCGAGCCCAGAGCCAGTGACAGAGTCTCAGGAACAGCTTGCTGCCCCCACCCTCCCAGTTAGTGTGTATAGAATCAAGAAAATCCGGATTCTTACTGATCTATGTTAGCCACTTAAATAATCATTAAGTGGAAGATACTTTTCATTCTTACAAGTACATAAATGTGTATTGACTTAGTATCTCAAGTATAGCACTGCTCCTATAATGTTCTAAATCTGATTTGTATTGAATACTTGAGTTTCTCCATGAGGGCTAAGGTCAAGGAACAAGTAGGAAATTTAGTTTTGAGTGAGGTTTTTGCAAATAATGAGAATATTCTCTAATCTGTAGGAATTGTGATTTAACTTAAAATGGTAAAAATAAAGGTGGTGTTTTTTTTTTTTTTAACTGCTTCTGAATAATAAACTTTGACCTTTAGAACTATGCTCATAGGAAGCTCACTACTCCTCATATCACAGCTCTCAACAAAGTCTGATTAACGGCTGGGTGCAACATAGTAAATACATTGCTGAGAAAAGTTGGGTTTTGAACTTCGGACAGTTTTACATTTGTGGTTTTAATGTTCTATTTTCATGTCTTTATCAGAAATACTGAAAAGTTAAAGGAAGGAAACCTAGTTTTAGTATCCAAATTTGTTAGTAAAAGTACTTTAATTTCACTGAAGATTGTTAACTAAATATTCCCCTGTTAATCTAATCTCACTGTGGGTTAGTTTTCTGTAGCTTCAGTTCAGCTGATGATAACTTAGTACAAACTAAAAATTTTAACCCTGTCCTCTCAGAAACACTTAAATAGAAGTGTGTGAAGTATGGAATAGAAACTGGCCATCAGATTTTTAAAAACCACCCAACTATAAACAACCACAGCAACTACAAAAAACCTTGGGATAGCAATATATGTAAATATATGTGTGTGTATAAAATACTAAACATTTCTACAGAATTACCAGTAGTGATTTTTATATCTTTTTCAAATTAACATTCACATGTGTTTATTTCACATAACATTTATGTGTATTTGTCTTTAACAATAACTTATCTTCACATCCAAACCATTTTGTGAGGTTGCAGAGAAGTGTCGGTGCCAGCAGTGTGGCTTGTAAGACTTAGTTGTTGAGCTGCTTTAGTTCAGTTGGAGGCAGAGTGCTTCATTGGTCAAGAGCATGAGCTCTGTGGTTCATTGGTCAAGGCATGAGTTCAAATTCAGCCTCCACCCTCACGGGACCTTGGTTGGGCCAGGTTCTTAATTTTCAAAATGGAAATAGTGGCTGCTTAGGGGTTCTTAGGAGGATTGAGATAATATATGGAGAATGCTCGGCACAGCTACTAGCTCCTTTTAGGTATTTCAAAATAACAAATAACACTGTATTAACAAGAACTTGATCCATAGAAAAATACGCAAGACGTTTGGGCCTTGCTCTTCTTTCTAGCCTTATTGAAAAGTAACCAAGTGAAGAAAGTTACCATATGGAATGGTCTTACCTGAGTTAGATTTTTATGGGTACGTTACAGAATTTCTTTGTATTAACTCTTTGTGTGAGGCAGTTATTTAGACACTTCTCAAATCTGTTTAAGTTAAGACACTTTTCAAATCTGTTTAATATTTGGATCTTTTTTCTAAGAGAATTAATATGTTCCTTGATTATTGTGCTTTAAAATGTTACTATGCCCATTTCATATTAAAATAAGCTTAGTTTTCTGTCTTGATGGACAAACCAACTGAAAGAAAGTTAATCTGACTTACTTGTAATGTTCCTAAATGTTGAAGGTATTGACAGCATAAATAATAACTAAATTCCCCACTTTTGTCATATTATGTGGTAATGATTTTATTTGGTGGTAAAAACAATGGAAACAACCTACTCAATCGTTTTCATTCTGAAAGAGTAGGTAATCAACAGGGCCGGGCAGAGTAGATGTCACAGGAGATCTTGTCCCCTGACCTCCTCCTGTGTTTTAGTTGTGTCTTAATCGAATAATTGCATTCTTTAGAGTGTGTGTGTGTGTGGGGGGGGGGGGGGCTTATTGTTACTTATTTTTAATGAAGACATTGACATATCAAAATGTGATGTCTTTTTACTTATCACTTAAAATGATTGAAATAATTGAAAATACTAACAGAAGGACATGAAGATTATAGTTCTCTTTACATAGATAGCCACATATCTCATTTATCAGCCTTTCTGTTTTCAGTATTTGCTGGCCGTTGGTTAATGTCATTTTGGACGGGGACTGCCAAAATTCATGAGCTCTACACAGCTGCTTGTGGTCTCTATGTTTGCTGGCTAACCATAAGGGCAGTGACGGTGCTGGTGGCCTGGATGCCACAGGGACGCAGAGTGATCTTCCAGAAGGTTAAAGAGTGGTCCCTCATGGTAGGTTTTTCTCCTGCAGAACTGATGGTGTATGATAGGAGTAGTGGATACATTTTTAGTCATTTATTTAAATATTTTCACTTTTGTTTCTTCATTATGCATATGGCGTCGAGAGTTGATTTATTTTTAATTAGAAGGGATATTCCTTTAAGACATTAGCTTTCTGATTCATTCTGAGAACCACAGTTGGATGAATTCAAGGGTCAAAAGAAAATCATATTATTACATGATCCAGTAGGGCCCTTAAGTAAGTAATGTAATTAGAAGTTATTTTGGAAATGTTAAGGTATAAGATATTCTTTAGAATTTAAAATCAGCGTAAGTAGACATTTTAAGATATTTTTTCTAAAATTTGATTTTTTGATCTATTTGAATATGTAAAAATATTGACTTCAGGATTAAGTTTGTGTTTTTCATATAAATGGTATTCCTTTAATTACACATTTCTATTGCTGATTCAAGAATGTCTTGGCTAATGTGAAAGTGTAGTAAGTAATGGAAATTATTACTCAGTAAGTACCTAATTGCACAGAGGTGGGGGAAAATGTCAGTGTAAGATGACCGTCCATGTGTGATGATTTATTGATTATTGTGATGTTGGCTATGCTTGCTAAATAGGTTTAGGTCACTGCTTATGCCTCTTCATTTGTATAATCCTAGTTTTGTATCTGAATCTAGATTTTAATTTCACTAAAAGGTTAATATTAGTGTTGAAGGAAAAACTTGAGATTTATTTTATATTATGAACGGAGGGGCTTAATTGCTGTTTAATTTCACAAGATAATGAGACGCTTAAATATATTTAAAATACGGAAACCAGCTAATAACCAGTTTTCATTTGGTAATTTTCTATTTCTGTTTTCTATTATCGATATGCCATTTAAAAAAGCAAGTACTGCATTTTATATGACCCACGTCATGTTAGTCTCTTGTTGAAACAAATGTACTCACCGAGGCTACGTTAAGAGAAAGGGAGGTCATCAGACATCAGGGCCACTTTAAGCACTCATTTCTTTGTCAGGATTCTGTAGTGGTGCTTTCATAGTCTCTATTGTTTTCTCTGTGTTGACTTTATTTTCATTTTTTTGTTGCTTTGTCCAAATTCTAGAGCTGTGCTAACAGAGTAGCCATGTAGCTAATGGCTACTGTATTGGCAACACAGATATAGGACATTTTGGTTATCATAGTTCTTTTGGGCCACAGAGGATTCTAGAGGGAGCCAGTTTGATCAACGGGTTTAATTACCTTCACTGGGGTTTCTACAGAGCCCTTCTCCTGTACCCGTCCACCTCCGGGGTTACAGGTCAGCCTGTGAGTTGGCTTCATTGGATTAGGAGCCTGGGATAATCAGTAGCTTTTCTTGGACAAATGAAAGCCTACTTCTGAGAATGAGTTTGAGAAAAACAGCACAGCCACCTGGTTAATATATGTAATAATGACTTCTGTAATTTATAAGCAAAAATGCTAATAATTTCATGCTTTTATTATAGCTTGAGCTTGATATACATATTCATTTAATGATATAATATGTATGTGAGGTGTTTAGGTAATGTATTTGTTCTGTTAGGCATCAGGTTAAAGAAGAAAAATAAAGTTCCAAGTGGAATAGAGTTTAGCTAAAAGCCAGAAAGACTCTCTAGTGACATGGCCTCATTTGCTGGCAGATCATGAAGACTTTGATAGTCGCTGTGCTGCTGGCCGGGGTTGTCCCACTCCTGCTGGGGCTCCTGTTTGAGCTGGTTATTGTCGCTCCCCTGCGGGTTCCCTTGGATCAGACTCCTCTTTTTTACCCATGGCAGGTAAGTGCATGACTTCTGCTCATGGTATTTCTTTATGGATTTGGAATCAGAAACATTTGTGATTTTTTTTTTTTTAAAGTAATTTTAAGTAGTTTGTTTAGAAAGACTAATTTTTTCTATTCTGGGAACCCTTATAAAATTGATTAAATAGTACATTTTAATTAATTGCTTTCAAAATATACAGGTCATTTAACTCCTTTAAAAGGTCTTTATAGGTTAAAATGTCACTATTTAGGCTTCACCTGATCTTTAAAGGTACAGACTAACACGTGTTGGTTTTTTCACTTATTAGCTAAGATGAGATACCTTGCTGCTTCTAGGTTTGAGGCTTTAAGCAGTAACTTACATTTTTGAATACTCACAGCACGTTTTCCCACAAAGTCACAGGTTTATTAAAAAGAGCATTCCGAGGGAACCTATGTAGATCACAGCAAAGGTCTTAAAGCTATCGGGGAAGAAAAATACTACTTTTCTATAGTATTTAGAGCCTGAAATTAGCATCTTAGACTTCAAGTTCTTAAGAGATCATAAGGGAAGAGCCAGGCATTGATTCAGTCATTCATAGGCTTTTCAGCCTTGTTTCTATTTCCTCTTAGTGTATGAGAGTAGATTTACTGGAAATGAAAATTATGCAGGATGTATTTCCCTTCCTCTACTTTCCAGATGGAGAGACTCCACAAACTTTACTTAACAGCAGATAACTTACTTTCGTGCTCTAATGTGTGCTAAAACCCTGTATTATATAACTCAGATGGAAATGAGTCCAATGCAGGAAATTCTTGTGGACCTTATGGGCCGATCGGCGAGACAGACAGGTGCCAGGTGGGCCGCACTGTGATTGGGGCAGTACAGGCTGCTGTGGCCTCATGTAGGAGGTATTTATCCTGGCTTTAGGAGTTACGTATGATTTTCTGTACGAGACAAGGTCTAGGACAACCTAGAAGAGAGTACAAAGGAGTGGCCAAGAAAGGAAGAAGTGTATTCAAGGAAAGAGGGATTGGGCAGACCACGTGGTGAAACAGAGCATATGTGTGGAGCTGTCTATAATCCTGTGTGCTCTAGATTAGACTTGGAGAAGTGGGAAACAAAGGGAAAGTTAAGCACATGTGACGTCTTTCTGTAAGGTCTGTACTGCAGGGTAGTCAGATGGCATCAGTGACTGAAGGAAAGTTATTTTTTTTATGGAGTAATACCAGCTAATAAAGGTAGAGGAAGTAACAATTAGAAAAATCACTGTTTTGCAATAGTTCACAAAACAGGTGATTGCAGCAAAGACTGTTAGTGGATGCTGAACCCGTCAGGTGAAAGTTGATGGGTCTTCAGTTACTAGCGCTACATAGCAAGTTATGTCACAACGGTGTGGCTTAAAACAGCCATTTATTTTGTCTACACAGTCTGTGGGTCAGAAATTAAGACAGGGGACATTGGCTGGTCTCTGCTCCATGTTGTGTGGGGCCTCGGCTGGGAAGACAGTAGCTGAGCGTGATTTGACAGCAGCAGCCGGAACCCTTTGGAAGGGTCATCACTCACATGCGGGGGCTGGTGCCGGTTGTTGGTTTTACCCCAACTGGGCTGTCGGCTGGAGCTCCTGGATGTACCTGGGCTTCCTCACAGCCGGGTAGCCTCCAGGAAGTGGGGCCTGTTGCTTTGTCCTTGACAGAAACAAGTGTCCCAACAGACAGGGTAGGAGCTGCTCATCTCGGAATTCCCACGGTATTGATTTTCACTCCGTTGTAGTGGATCCAGGCAAGACGCAGAGGTGGGCCCAGGTTCAAGGGAAGGCGGTGTAGACCCCTAGCACCTAGGAAGAAGAATTTGCAGGCATGTTTCAACACCACTACGATGCGGAAGTAGTTATTTAAATGGTGGCCAAGTGTCATCTTGCACATTACTTGATATCCCAAAGGAAAATACACAGCTTTATTGTGGAAGGGTCAGTCAGACGCTGCCTTAACGCAGTGATCACTGCAGATGCCACAAACGGGTACGATTTCAGTGGGCGGCACTGAAACAGAGCAGATTGCCCCTGACATGCAGGTGCTGGCCTGGCATCGGCTGGGCCTTGCTGTTCTCCTCCTGGCAGAAAACAGTTTCACAGAACATCAGCATCACACAAGACCACTTTGTGACTGTGACGGGTCAAGACAAAAACAAGACCCTTTCAAAACCATGTCTGAACATGGGCAAAGCGTGAGCATTGTCCAAACCACAAAAATGAGAAAACATCCCCCGTTCCCAGCTAACGTCATTAGCCGCTGCTGCATTACTAACTACAGTTTTAGCCTCAGTTGGTCCCTGCTTCTGGGCAAGATATATTAAGATACCCAGGATAGATCACCTCTGCTTTCTAAGAGCATCCGACACGGAGCAAAGCCCTGTGCCCTTCCCCCATATCACCTCACACAAACCGAAATCCTACAGTCAGCTCTTCCAGCACTCTCACTGAGCGCCCCACGCTCCCCAGACGGTGTGCTCTTCCTTCCTCATGGCAGCGAGCGGTAAATGCAGCTTGCGTGGTGACACATGCGTCCCCGTGGTGTTGACGGCACCCAGCATCGTCCTTCTGCAGAATGACTGGAAACGCTCCGGTTTGGGGAATATTGACGTATTATGACCCAGTGGTTTCACTTTTCGGAATCCGCAGCAAGGGAACATTGACATGCGCGGGAGGCACAGACCCGGCTGTCTCCACCATGTCATTGTTTCTAATGCCAACATCGTAAGCAACCTGCATGTCCATCAGAGAATGCCTAAAGAAAATGTGATATATTTTTGCTTTGGCACTTGATGTAGCCGTTAAAAAGAGGGAAGTAGAGTTGTGTGTTTTGTTAGAGCGAGTTGTCAGTCGTGTTTGTAAGTGGGAGAAAAATACAAGTTGTAGATGGCTATGCCTTGCATGGTGTCCTTAAAATTCTGGGTTAAGAACAGCTTGCTTTTTCTCCGTAGCTGACTCTAAGCTGCTTGCCTTTCCCGTGTTAAGTGGCTGCAGATTTATGGGAGACTGGGCCCTTGGAGTTCTGGCAGAGGGACCCGTGTGTGTGTGTCCTGTCCTGGGGGAAAAGACTGGATATCAGTGGCTCTTGAAAGAGCTTGAACCTCAGCAATCTGTGGACCTCCTCAGGTGAAAATGAACTTCACCTGAGTGTCTTCTAGACTCCAAAGGCCAAGAGAAAGCTGAATTTGCAAGTCAAATCTCCCCTGCCTGGGGGCCTGGGACAGCACAGGAATGAAGCAAGGAGTCTTCACCATGTTCTGAGTAGGGGACTAGGGGCTTGCTATCCGAACGTCTAAAAGGCTAAGTCGTCCTTTTGTAACCTTTAGGATATTCTTAGTCTGACCTGAGCCTCATTGAACCTGCAGAGAAAAATAACAAATGCTTGATCTAAGGGGGTGCACAGCAACCACAGAAAGAAAGGTCTGGCAGAGTGATGAGAACACGTGCCCAGTGACATGCCTGCCAAATCCTGAGCATCCAAATAGAAGAATAAAAACACAGGTGATCAAGGGCAGTATGTGTGTAGACGCACACACAGTGGCAGTAAAACAAAGTGAAACTGTGGTGCTACATAGCACGGATCTCAGACATTCAGCAGGTGAATTGAAGACGTGGGTCGTCACCATTGAGGTTCACACTGTGTTTCTGGAAGACCACTGCAGAGCACAGAGCTAAACTGAACAAGTAGGAAGTTGAGGGTAAAGGTAAGGGCCTTGGAGAGTACATCCAGGGAAACTAACATCCCGTAATAAGGGCTCCAGAGTGCAGAAATGAGCAGTGTATAATGAAATAGAAAAATTTAACTGAATTGAAGAAAGTTCTGATTCTGTAGGTTAAAAGAGCTCATCGGGTTTGGTGAAATGGACATTGATGAGAAAAATTTGGGGCATATCTTGGTAAGATAGTTCTGAGTCCTAAAGGTAAAGAGAAATCATAAACCTCAAAATAGAAAATCATATTGGTAATGGACTTTTTTCTGTAACACACGAAACCATACGGCAGAAGAGCATTTACAGACAATTGCAATAAAAGGTACAAAAACCAAGCCTCCTGTACCGAGGCAGAATGTCATTCAGCCACTTGTCTGTCAGGGTGAAGAGCCATATTTGGGATGGCAAGAATTCAGTGCATACGTCAGCCTTTCACCTCATTTGAAGAAGGTGCTCAGAATGCAAACCAAGCAGAGCAGTAAATCACGTTAGCCTGAAGATGGTAACCGTGAAGAGGTCTGACAAACAGGATGAGCAGAGTTCATACAAAAAGGATGCTGCATCCTTTCTGAGGGACGTAGACATATAGATACAAGTAAACGCATGGGGGAGAAAACGTGGAGGGTATGTTAACAGTGGTCATTGCTGGGGAGCGATCGGGTTTTGGGCTGGTAGTCACAGAGGACTCCAGCCTTCTCTGCGAAGGTTTTGATTTTATGTAGGAGTACATCTAAATGTTAATGTGTTACTTTTTAAAAAACACATTAAAAAAACCAACCCAGAGACCGGGTTATGAAGGACTTTGTGTGCCATGCTCAGGAGGACTTCCGAGTTGTAAGCAGGAGACTGTCCTTATGGGATCTGACTTGTGGTGGGGGTGGTGATATTTCTGGCGGCCTGGTGGAGAGCTGGCATGGGCGGTAGAGGCTCTAATAACAGTTCAGCAGTACTAGAGCTGGAAACTCTCTGAGCCTTCGGGGTGGCTTCTTCAGGCCAAACATGGCTCCACAGGCTTGTTTTGATGTAGTGTTAGCTCAGCTGAAGGCAACACAGCAGCTTAAGACGGTTGATGAAATAAAATCATGGCACTGTTTCACTTGCTTTTGAGATCCCCATTAACGTTGACACGTTTCCTCATTCTCCTGGGGAAATAATGTAGGTTTCTAAAAGATAATAGAATGAGTTTCATTAGAAAGACTGAACTTGAGCTCTTAGGGGGAAATTTCCCTGGATTTTTCTAGTGTATGTTCATCTTCTGTAAAATTGTTACTAATCCTGTAGGACTTCTGTTTTGAAATGAAATATTCAAGAAAATGTATAGCCTGTCTGCTGGGTTTATTGCTGAAAACAAACACCTTTTAAATGGTTTTTATTTCCTAGGACTGGGCACTTGGAGTCCTTCATGCCAAAATCATCGCAGCTATAACCCTGATGGGCCCTCAGTGGTGGTTAAAGACAGTAATTGAACAGGTGAGCAGAGTTCGCTTTCAGGAGAGACTAGGTGGGGCAGGGGTGGTGCTTGGCTGCTGGGGTGCTTAAGTTTCATTTTCCACCTTTGAGTTTTCTGCATTTTCTTTAATAAGTATATGTAACTTTTTTTTTTCTAAGAAGACAGTTTGCTGTTTTATCACCATGAATTTTCATCAACCATTCTTAAGACTTTCTCCTTTCTTTAAAAAACGTTTTTGTATTTATTTTGAAGGAGAGAGATAGAGCACATACACGCCAGTGCGTGGGAAGGGCAGAGAGAGGAGAGAGAGAGAGTCTCAAGGAGGCTCTGTGCTGTCAGCCCCATGCAGAACTCGATCTCACAAACTGAGATCATGACCTGAGCCAAAATCAAGAGTTGGACACTTAACCAACTGAGCCACCCAGCATCCCAAGATTTCCCTTATCTGAAGTTTAACCAGTGGCTTACAGTACCTAAAGCTCCAAAGTAAAGGCAAAAATTAGTACATGTGGTTTGTTTCAGGGAAGTTCTGATGTACGCTTGGTACTCAGTTTTCTAAATCTGTAGTCGAATAAAGAGGTTACTGTTCAAGACAGTAAATCAAGGGCAGGGGAAGAAATAATTTAAAAAGTAAAGCTGATACTGTATACTTGAAACTAATATAACACTATATGTTAACTAACTGGAATTAAAATAAAAACGTTGGGGCGCCTGGGTGGCTCAGTTAGTTGATGAAGCATCTTTCAGCTCAGGTCATGACCTCACAGTTCGTGGGGTCGAGCCTTACATGGGGCTCTGTGCTGACAGCTCAGAGCCTGCTTGGGATTCTCTGTCTCTCCGTTTCTTCCTGCTCTTCCCCCACTTGCACATGCCCCTGTGCACTGTTGGGCTCACTCTCTCTCCCCCTCCCCAGTATAAATAAACTTAAAAAAAAAAAAAAGACTTAAAAAACATATCCCAAAGCCTTAAAAAAATAATTAAAATACAAAATAAAAACAATCTTAATGAAAAAAAAAAAGCAGAGCTGTTAGGGAATATTTTACTACATAGCATGTAGGTTATTATTATCGTATTATGGAACTGTCCAATAACTTGATCATTATGGTGATAACCTTGAAAAAAATACATTGTGCCTCTGTACTCTGGTAATAAGGCTGGGAAGTATGAGAATTCGCTTTAGGAAGATTTCTATCTAAAATAGCCAACATAACAGATTTTGGTACTTATTTCTTTAAATTTTAGTTGACTAGAAAACGTACTTGTGGACAATCCTCTTATCCTTAGGTCAGCGTCAAACAGATTCGGCGTTCTGTTGCAGGAAACAGATGTATAGGAGATAAAGACAGTAGTTCCCAGCTCAGTATGCACAAGAAAATTGTCAGAAAAATCCTGGCCCCGGAGATTTGTGGGGGTAGGAGCGCCAGGAAGTGGCCGTGTGTTTGCATCCACTTTGGAGTCTCCAGGTGTGACTCTGGCCCTTGCCAAGAAATGTGGAGAAGAGGGTTTCGTCGCAATTGGACATTGTGAAACATTGTTGATCTTTGTAATACTTTGCTCTCTGAGACCTTCTTTTTTCATACTGTGTAAGTTTGAACAAAATGGTTGAGAAACACTGGGATGTCTTGTTGCATCAGTTTAGATTCATTCGGGATTGGTTGCCTTTGGAGGGTTGAGCCTGTTGTCAAGCATGTCCGTGCGCTGTGGCCCTTGGTTGAAGTGTGCTTCAATACTGTGTGCTGCGGGCCAAGAGAAGGCGGGGTGCTGGGGAGAAAGCAAGAACAGAGGTCTTCAGTTCTGTCCCCCTCTTATTTTCCGTTATTCCCAAGGTTTTCCCACTTCTATTCATCCTTTCCTCTGAAGTGCTATTCATTAGAACTTTCTGGATAAGATAATGAAAATACTGGAGAAATTCTTGACATAAAAAAAAAACTCACCATAGAATTCTTTCATACTAAATTTTCACGTAAAATATCTTCGGTTAAAATTTGATTTATACAAGCTTATCAGAAACATGTTCCCTGCTTATAATGTTTTCTTTCATATTCAGATAAAACGAACGTAATCTTGATTAATAACACAGATCATTCTTACACACATATGTGAGTAGTTGTTTGGGGTTATGATGTGGTCTTCACCTCATATTGTTGGGTGTATCCAGTATTGTATAGTGCAGGGCTAGTATAGTTAGGATTCTAGACTAGTGTTTTATTGTTTCATCCCTTTGCAGAGTTAACCTCAAGGTGTAAGGAAATAAATGCATTTCTGTAACGACTTGTGGGCACCGTACTTAACATTCGTGTTCAGAATTTGTCTTGACTTCGGAAGAAATCGCCAATAGATTCCAACTCCCTGTGGCTTGGATTCAGTAGAGGTTGCTCTGTCAACTTGGGGGAATTTGTCTTGTCTCCCTTTTTCTAATTTTCTCCCTCACGTTTCAGGTTTATGCAAATGGCATCCGGAACATCGACCTTCACTATATCATTCGTAAACTGGCAGCACCAGTGATCTCTGTGCTCTTGCTTTCCCTGTGCGTACCTTACGTCATCGCGTCTGGCGTCGTTCCTTTACTAGGTGGGTAATGCTGGCCAGGGAGCTGGAGACGGCACCTGTTAACATCACTACTTTCTCGGCACTTCCAGTGCCATAGGCTGTCTGGCTCCAGATGATTAATTTGTGAATATAAATCCAGCTAAAACAGTGATTTCGCAAGACTCTTTTTCTTCGATTTGACTACTTAGGGCAAGGTTTGGGGAATCATAAACTTCCTTGATACAGTTTTTTCTCTAGGCAAGTGAGGAAGTTTTGACATTTACACTGTCCTCAAAATAGGTACAGCTTTCCTTCAGGTTGTCTTCTCCTGACTAGAAGTGCTGTGATCCCATACTTGTAAAATCAAGGTGAAGTGTTATATTAGTAACTAGATATTATTTTTTTAAGTTTATTTTGAGAGAGGGAGGGAGAGCACGCACATGCACACTAGCAAGGGAGGGGCAAAGAGAGAGAGAGGGAGAGAGAGAGAGAGGATCCCAAGCAGGCTGTGCACTGTCAGCACAGAGCCCAGCGCAGGGCTTGAACCCATGAACTGTGAGGTCATAACCTCAGCTGAAATCAAGAGTCGGATGCTTAACCAACAGAGCCACCCAGACGCCCCACAGCTAGATATTAGCTTGTCAATTACGTGCTCACAGGTCCTCACTGGACCTTAAACCCAGCATATTTTCAAAATTAGAAGCACAAAGTTTCCCCTCCAAATCTTTTTTTTCTATTGAATTCCCTCTCTTAGTGCTTAGTGTTACCATCTAGAATTTGCATGGGTCAGAAACCTTGTAGGTCATCTGTGTCACCTTCCTACTCACATGGTCTCCAAGTCCCGCTGCCCCAGCCTCCAGAAGCCATTCTCTAACCAGGCACCTTTCCCTGTGGCTCTTACCTTAACCTCAGTGGCCTCCTGTCTGGTTTCCCTAATTTGAAGCCACCGCCACTAATTCACTCTCCACACTGTGGCCACAATGACCTTTCAAAAGAATAAGTCTCATTGTTCCTGTCTGGTGAACATCCTCTTGATGGTTCCAGCATGGCCTTTATTTTTTTTTTATTTTTAAAAAAAAATTTTTTTTTTAACGTTTATTTATTTTTGAGACAGAGAGAGACAGAGCATGAACGGGGGAGGGTCAGAGAGAGAGGGAGACACAGAATCTGAAACAGGGTCCAGGCTCTGAGCGGTCAGCACAGCCTGACTCGGGGCTCGAGCTCACGGACCGCGAGATCATGACCTGAGCCAAAGTCGGCCGCTTAACCGACTGAGCCACCCAGGCGCCCCAGCATGGCCTTTATTTAAAGCATTTCACGTGGCAAGCGTCAGCTTCAGTTAAGCACCTCCCAGCCCTGCCTCCCGGGGGAAGGACATATTTTTATTTCACGGTCATTCCATATACACTTAGTTTGCCCTTTCTTTGTTTTACAGGTGTTACCGCAGAAATGCAAAACTTGGTCCATCGGCGAATTTATCCGTTTTTACTGATGGTTGTGGTATTGATGGGGATCTTGTCCTTCCAGGTCCGCCAGTTTAAGCGCCTTTATGAACATATTAAAAATGACAAGTAAGTCTGGATTTCCGTTTATCTGTTTTTAAGATGTCTCTCTTAATTTTTGTTTCTAATGTGATAAATCATAGTTGAGAAGAGTGCTCAGATTCTGGATACGTTTTGAGGTAGAATTAAGGATTTGCTAACAGATTGGATGTAAGATGTAAAAGACAGTGTTATCAAGGACTCCACTGGGGATAGGGAGCTGTCACTTTTGGAGATGAACAAGACTGGGAGAAGCAAGTAAAGGGAGGAAGGCTTTAATGCCCATTCTAAATAGTTTTTAGTCTGTTTCCTAATGTTTTGGTCGGACAGTACATTAAATAGTTTTAGGTAAAAATAAGCCGTATGAGGACTTGGCCCACCTCAGCTCTACCTGCAACCAGGGGCCACTGGGTCACTCTGACCATTGCCAAGAGAGGCTGTAAGGTTCCTACAGAAGTACTGTAGGGCCTCTGAGGGAAATTGTGACCTCTGCTCCGTGAGAGATTGAGGACAGCCAAGGAAAACACGTTCTGGGGATAACAGCCGTCTGACCTTCCGTGTCCTGACAAAGCCAAATGGTGGCTGGCAGAGAGAGTGAGTTTATAATATAACGCCCTCCTGGTTTGCCAGGAAGAGTCCCAGTTTACACGTGTTGTCTTGTTTCATTGTTAACAACACTCTCGTTTAGACATGAGATACCTCCTCACACCTGTTGAAGTGGCTACAATTAACAACTCAGGAAACAAACAGATGTTGGCAAGGATGTGCATAAGGGGGAACACTTTTGCACTGTTGTTGGTGGGAATGCAAACTGGTGCAGCCACTCTGGAAAACAGTGTGGCGGTTCCTCCAAAAATTAAAAATAGAACTACCCTACAACCTAGCAGTTGCACTAGTAGGTATTTATCCAAAGGATACAGAAATGCTGATTCAGAGAGGCGCATGCACCCCAATGTTTATAGCAGCACCAAATTATGGAGAGAGCCCGGATGTCCATCGATTGATGAATGGGTAAAGAGTGTGTGTGTGTGTGTGTGTGTGTCTGTCTATACACACATACATATACACAGTGGAATATTAGCCATCAAAAAGAAAGTCTTGTCATTTGCAACGACACATAGAGTGTATTCTGCAAAGCGAAATAAGTCAGGCAGAGAAAGACAATTATCCTATGATTTCACTCATATATGGAATTTAAGAAACCAAACAGATGAACATAGGGGAAGGGAAGGAAAAATAAGATAAAAACAGGGATAGAGACAAAACATAAGAGACTCTTAAATACAGAGAACAAACTGACGGTTGCTGGAGGGGAGGGGAGGGGTGGGATGAGTCAATGGGTGATGGGCGTGAAGGAGGGTGCTTGTTGTGATGGGCACTGAGTGTTATATGTAAGTGATGACTCACTGGGCTCTAGTCTGGAAACCAGTACTGCGTTGTATGTTAACTCACTTGAATTTAAGCGAATAAAAAAAAAAGACGAAATTTAGGGTGTTCAAGGCTTTTCCAAAGCATTCACTGACAAAAAACCCAAGTATACTTGGGCAGTCTGTAAAGTTCTGTCTACCGGGAAAGAACAGAGAGGGGATTTCAATGGTGAATGTCCCATTTTTCTCACTTCACTCGTTTAGGCCGACGAGTACATCCTGCAGACAATGCAGACGAGACATGGCCTTGGCTTTTTGCTGCTTTCTTCCTCGCCCTTGTCCCCCACCCTGCTCGTCTGCCCCAGCGGTCTCTGCTGCCTACCTTGGAGCATGTCTTACTCATTATTTTCTGCTCTTTTGCTGCAGCCCAGTGTACGCTCTTCTCCCACGTTCGTTCTTCGCAGAGCAAACTGTGAAGGGCAGGCTCCCTTGAGGCCGCACCTCGGGTGCCATGGTTTCCGCCAGTCCAGCAGCGTCGGAAAGGGAGCAGGCTCTGCTCGTGGGGTGTGCGGGGCGGGCTGTGGGCACGAGAGGGTGCTCGGTCATTAGGGAGAGTGGGCGGTGGGCTCAGAGTCTCCTTTCTCTGCACTGAGTTCCTTTTTGGTCCTGGGCAAATGAATTAAAACCACTGTTGTCTCTGCTTTTTATTGCTTTTTCATTGCCATAACGTCGACCCCATTTTTGGCATAACTTGGTGTATCTTGTGATTATGGGTGTGTTAGGCAGTGCCTGACATTAGCATCAGGATGCATTAGCATCCAGTTGTCATTGTTTAAAACATTGATAAGCCGTCACAGTTAAAAATACACTGGTGGGGGAACTAACTGTGAGGGAAAGGAGTAGTTAACATCAGGAAAAGGATTGGTGAGAGAAAAAGAACGAGGATTATACCGTGGGATCATGGATGAAGAAGCAATAGGATTAGTGAAATGCTTTAAAAAGTGACGCGAAACTACTCGGCAGAAACTGCCACAGTTTCGCGTGAGGCTGGTGTGTGTTGGTGGAAAAGTGGTGAAAGTCAAAGAAGCAAAAGTAATGGTGAAAAGTGAAAGTCACTACACTGAGTCCAGCACATGCCAGGCCTTTGTTGCCGTGGCTTTTGTGTGCTTCTTATTTCTTAAAGCAGTCACGGGCACAGTATTGCTGTCCTCGTTTTATTGGCGAGTAAGTAAATTGGGTCTCAGAGACCCAGCTCCCGGGCCAGCCTGTCTCGTGCCGGCTTTGCTGTCCCGTGCTCGCACAGGTGGCTGAGGACCGAGTGGCCACTCGTGGGTCTGCAGCGCTGACTTCACATGGGCACCGTGTACCCCAGCCTCCTGCCACTCATGGCCACGGTCGGCTCTCACCCACTGTCCTCCGAGGCTCAGCCTGCAGCCTGGGCCCCAGGGTCAGGAGTCCCCCCTGCTTCTCCACAAGCGCTGCTGTTGTCCTGGGGATGTGGTGTCTGGTCACGCCAGCCGTGGTCACTTCTGTGTCTGGTGCTGTAGCCCTGCACCCTTTGCCCTGACCTCCGTATCATCACGGCACGTGACTTAGGGACGTGTAACGCTCTGTTGTTGGGCCATAACCTCCTTCCTTCTGTGCCTTGCACATGCTCACTTCTCTGCCTTCTCCCCTCTGAACTCATTGAGACGCTTGCCCTTGGGTTTCTCCTTTTCTCTAGAACTAGAGCTATTCTGATCCACTTTCCTCTCTACCTAGCTTTCTGTTTCTTCAGATCTGTCTTCTGAGCTGTTTTAGAAAATATTCCTAACAGATAAATGCCCTGAGTCAGTTGACTGTGTTTTACCCCCCAGTGTCTGCGTGTGCACGAGAGCCCCAGCCTTCGGGCCAGAGGACACACGCCATTGCCTGGGATCCGAGGCCTTCCGACGTTTGCTGCTCTCGCCTCGCCGTGAGCTGCCTGCTTATGTGCCTGTTGCCAGTGTTCATTCTACGCTCCCCTTCAGACCATTGAAGGGTTTTAAGTGGGAGTGATCTGATTTGCATTCAAAAAATGTATCACTGGCTGCTCTTAGGAAGAATATTTTAATATGTGGGATCATATAAGAGAGTAACCACCCTGTTTTTACAACCTAGATACCTTGTGGGCCAACGCCTCGTGAATTACGAACGGAAATCTGGCAAACAAGGCACATCTCCACCACCTGCACAGTCGTCCCAAGAATAAAGTGGTTGTCTCAACTACCTTGACCTTCCCCTTGCCTTTACGTGTCCTTTTTTGTGGACTTCTCTCTGGGAGATTTTTCCCAGTGATCTCTCAGCATTGTTTTTAAGTTAACTGTATTTGACTTGTGTTCTCAGCATTCGGAGAAGCAGTGTGCAGGGCCCTGCCGCCCTTCCTGCATCTTCCACCATCGTTGCTGTCTGAGGTCTGTACATGTGTAAATAGAAGTTCCTGGATACCCTAAAACCGTGGATTAAACAGAATGTGCATTGTACATCTTTAAACAAAATGTATATTAATTTATTAAATCTAGTTGTCACTTTATTTTGGACCTGCTGTGATCTTGACAGGAATCGTGCCACAGAGCCATAGTGCAGAGGCAAAACTTTTTCACGACGTCCTTTGGAGCGCGGTATCCCGGTGTTCCTAGCAGTTCTTATTAAGTAAACTGTGCATTCTGTCTTTCTTGGCTGTTCAGACCTTACCAAGAACTTGAAAGGAAACAAGTAGAAATCAGCAGTGGAGTGTCTGTGGTAAGAGAACATGGACTTTGTGCTTCACTGTCGATCGTTTTTGGAAGTTATTTTGTATAACACCAAAGCTGTTGTACATTTTCTACTGCCTGATTTTTTTTCATGTGTCTGTGTTTATAATATTGTATAGTATCTTGTGCTAGGTGAGGAAATTATTTTTAATTTTGATAATTTAATATTCCTAGTGATCAGCATTAGGGGTTGGGCTTTTGTGCTTGTTCGGGGCATGTCTATACTTAGAGAAGAAAAAAAGTCCACAAGAACATTTTCCTTAGTTCTCTCCAGCCCCCCTTTTCCACACACAGCTGTCGTTTTTTTTTCTCTTTGGCAGCAGTAGCCAAAAGTCATGCCGGATCGCAAGTCTTCTAGAATACCGTCAACAACAGTACCGCATCATACTGGAATTAGGACACACTGAGGTGTTAGCTAAATGCACACGTCGTTTGTGGTCTTAGATCGGCAGCACCAGGGAAGGCAGCCTAGAACACCTGGTCCTGCTGCTTGGGGCACCCCGTTGGGTCAGGATTAGGGAGTCTGTTTCTCCTAGTTTTCCATGAGTAAATCCCAAAGTTTCCAGAGCTTTTTGTTTACAGAAGAAAACTACAAATGAAACCAGTTTGATTTTACTCGTCCTGAAGGAAGCTGGCTCGAGCTGGCCTTTTTAACATAGGAGTGAAGAAGGTGTTTCATTGGAAATGTGCTGTAAAATCTCAGAATACTGAACACTTACAGATCTGGTTTTCCCTGAGAACCAAAGCTTCAAGAATGAAGTATTTAGAGCAATACAACAGTTGGGCACACGATCCCAGTATTTAATGGTAATGGTATATTGTAAGGGTGGTGTTTGTGTTTTGAATGTTGTCAGAGAAAATGGGCAGCAGAGGTCTTCAGGAACTCTTAAAGAGTTTCCATATAGTATTAAAATCTGTAGACTTAAATCTGAAGATTCTTTAAATATGAAAGTCAGCCAAACGTAAGCTACCACAAAAGCAGACATAGTCTGGTTGTTTTACATTTCAACAGTTTTTCCTGAAGTGGTAATTACTTTACCTTAAAATATAGTGTAAAACCTCAGTATCAAAAAAAAAAAAAAAAAAAAAAGCTTGACATGGGGTTCAGTGTGAACACCCTCTGGCACTTTGTAGCAGTCCTTTCCCTTGTATTTGAAATAAGGTCTTTGCTAGCCCTGCATTTATGTGGAAATGGAATCCTACTTTAAAAAATTAGGAGCATTTTAAAATGTACTGCCACCTATCGTGGTATGTGTCTATATAAATTGTTCTCTTTGGGAGAAAAATATTATCAATTGGGCATAGAACTTGATTATATTAATTTAACTTTCTTTTTAAAATTTTCAGAGAATTTATAGATCTTGATATAAAGTCATTGAACACATTTATCCATTTTATCGGAAAGAGAGCTAGGCAGATACCACAAAAAATTAAAAATTGTTATTCTACAAAATTTTAAATGAATCTTATCAGATATTTTGTAAAAAAAAACAAAAACAAAAGAAAAACATACATATATATGAACATATACGAATGGTGAGAATCTTGCCCTCCATTTCACCGGCAGATACTTTATCTTGTTGTATCTAAGGATTTCCTCTTGGTTTTCGGTTGTGCTCTGTCCTGTTTTTAATAAGATGAAAACTTTCATAAGGAAAGCGTTTGCTGACATAACACTTACATGGGCAGCACCAGAATTTTATTATTAATCAATAGTCTCATGAACATTTGAAACCTCTGGTTCAGAACGAAAGTTCTAGTATTGCTGCCCTTCATGTAGAATTTAAAAAAAAAAAAAAGTGTAGTTTTGCTTCATTTTACATTGGGCTAAAACCGTCTTCAAGGAAATTAATTACAAAAGAAGACCATTTTGCTTTATTTTTAGTTGTTTATAAATGGAAGACAAATCAGCATTTGGGAGTAAGTTTCACATGACCAGTTATCAAATGGTCATATTATGAGGTGTGCATTTGTCATTATTAGCAAATTATGTTTGAGTTTTAAACTGTTGAAGCTAATAGTTGAGATGAAAACAAGAAAAATATCAATGTGAGGTTTATGTATAGCTAGCCTTAAAAAAGTTCCATGTTTTTAGGTGATTTTTTCCTGTTAGTTCTCTGGAGAAACCGTGGAAATTGGACATCTCAATTCCGGATGTAAACAAAAAGTAATTTTTATTTCAACATTTAATATAGCTGTTATTACTGTGGATCCTTGTGTCTTTTCTTTCCCTTATTCAAGTAACAGAGAATAACTTTTTCTTAAATGATTTGGTCTTAGAGATGTCATTTCTGTATTGGCAAATGCTATTATTAAAGTGTAATTCTTGAATTTAGGTTGAATTCATGACTTTTTAAAACGAAGAAGCACTGGACATTTCTCCACTGTATTGTGTTTACCCCCCCGACACACACACACACACACACACACACACACACACACACACGAGAATGTAGTGCCGGTCTAAGAACACTGGCAGTTTTGTCAACTTCGCAAGTTAGCTACTCATTCTCACTTTCAGGACTATTTTAAGCTCTCTACTTACTGTGATAAGTTTTATACTTGTAAAATTTTAAAGTGATTATGTTCAAAATAACTCCTTTAGAATGTTACCTACTCGGTTGCCATCAAGAAAAGACAAAATGTCGTGCCACTAAAGTATTAACAAAAACCTTGTGTGTGGAGATTGTAACCCCCTTGGTTGGGCTGTCTTACATCTCATTTGTCCCTTGGGCACATATTTTCTCTTCACCCTGTTACTGCCCTGTGTCATTTTTTAAAAGCAGCCATCATGAGAAAGGGTTTCTTTCACGTAATCGCCAACAGTATGCTTGTTACTAATACAGTATTAAAGGTGTAAGACAGTATATACCCAATTTCATTCCCAATGATTTTGTATGAGTGCCTCGTTTTGTGTCAGCAGAGTAATATACAATACCTTAACTGGAAATGTAATGACTGTAAGGCCTGGAACTGACTTGTAGATGGTACGTAGAGCACTTAGTTATTTAGGACGTCAATTTTCTATTGAAGCAAACACCTTAGACACCCAGACCAATTTTATGTATATATATTCTAAAATGCTCCCTTTTTTATGTGGTTGGTTGTTGCCTTCTAAGTCAAGAGAACAAAATTGAATAAAGCGAATGTTAGCTGTAGCCTAGTTTTTTTGGTTTGTTTTTGCTTTGTTGCAGAATTACTTCAGAATTACAGAAATGTGCATTATTAATCAGCATAGGTAGATAATCTAGGTTATTAAAAATTTTATTTTTGAGAGGGAGACCGAGTGCAAGTTGGGGAGGGACAGAGAGAGAGGAGGACACAGAATCCAAAGCAGGCTCCAGGCTCCGAGCTGTCAGCACAGAGCCTGACGGGAGGCTCAAACTCACGAACTGTGAGATCATGACCTGAGCCAAAGTCGAATGCTTAATCAGCTGAGCCACCCAGGCTCCCTAGGTATTTTTTTAATATAATAATTACATAAGAAAATTAATATATGATTATAGCTCCTCCATTCTGTTTTCAGTATAAATTTAGTTGCAGAGAACACATCCCTCTTCCCTCATCCCCTGACTGTATTGCTAGATCATCTTCATGGGGAACAGTAAAGGCCCTCGTCTTGCAGGCAAGCTGCCTCCTGCTTCGGCAAGATCCACATGCCAGAGCCTCAGCAGGTTTTCTCTTTAAGTGGATACTTGGAATAGAGTAAAACCAATCAAAGCCATTTTATGTAGCTGCCTGTAAATCTCAGAGAAAAAGGAAAGAATTGCATGAAGCTTTTTTCCTCCTGAGTGCCCCCATGTGAAGAGATCCTTTTGTTTCGAGGTTCAAAACTTGATGATTTCTTTTTAATCAAGTGCATTTAAGAAACACTTTTTAAATGTTTATGTATTTTGAGAGGGTGTGTGAGAGAGCGGGGGAGGGGCAGAGAGGGAGAGAGAGAATCCCAAGCAGGCTCAGCACCAGAGCCTGAGGCAGGGCTCAGTCTCATGAACCATAAGATCGTGACCTGAGCCGAAATCAAGTCAGACGCTTAAGTGACTGAGCCACCCAGGCGCCCTCCAAGTGTTATTTTATTTATTTTAAATGCAGTGGTGGTAGGCAAAATGTTATCTGAACCACAGGGCATCTGTGAGGTTTTACAGCAAAGGGGACTGCATGGTGAATCTCAGAAAGTGGCCATTCCCCCTCACACCCCACAGTTCACAGCCACTCTTGTTGGAAACGAAACTGCTGTCACAAGTGGATTAAGGGTCCGAGGAGGTAACACTCTCCTCTCCTCTCCTCCCTCCCACAATGTTTCGGTTTGGTGTCTATTTTGTTGCCCTGCCCTGTACTGAGTACTGTAGTTGAATGGAGGTATGGTGTTTGCCTTCAAGTAGCCCAGTTAGAGTGGAGAAGGCCAGAAAAATGAGCAGAGGATTCTAACAGGGATACAGTGCCCTGAGGAATACAGAGGAGGGGCCCCCTGTACGCATAGACTCCTCCCCCACGCCCGCAGTCCCCCCCCCCCCCCCCCCCCGCAGTCTGCCTCCCACAGCCCCACACTGTGCTGGAATGGGCCGACAGCAGCTGGTGACCTGGGTGGAGGCAGTCCCTTCTGCACCCCTGTACATGCTTAATCTTCCTTTTGAAATTTCTCTTTTTGCACATATGCAACAGTGCAGTGTCTTTCTCCTTTTCCACATTTGCTCAGTAGCTTTTTTAGGACAAGAAGCTTTGTGTTAGCAACCCCCTCAATAACTCCTTTTTTCTTGGCTCAGTTGCATCCGTCCCTCCTGCCAGTTACACAAACCCACTGGACTGATGGAGCAGAACAGAAAGTCCAGAAATAGACCCACATGCGTAGGGACAGGTGAGTTTTGACAAGGTGCGAAAGTCAAACAAATGGTGCTGGAACAATTGGCCATCCAGATGCAAAGTTAAAAATTGATCCTTGTCTCAACATATGCAAAAATTAAAATTATTATATTCCTAAACATGAAAGCTCAAACTATATAACTTGTGGGAAAAAACAGGGAGAGATGTTCAGCCTCGGGTAAGGCAAAGGTTTAGATAGGATACAGCCCAGAAGCACAATCCTTAGAAGAAAAATTTGATAAATTGGACATTATCAAAATTGAAAATGTCCACTCTTTGATATATGTCATTCAGAGAACAAAAGCCATGGAGTGGCAGGGAATATTTGCAGAACATTTCTGATAATAGACATGCATTCAGAATAAAGTCTCAAAACTCAGTAGTTTGAGAAGATCCATTTGCCCATTTTTAAAATGGGCAAAATATTTAAACACACTTCACTAAAGAGGACATACAGATAGCAAATAAGCACGTGAGAAGCTGGTCAATGTAAAAGCCATTAGGAAAATAGAAATTAAAACCTGTGAGTTACCACCACATATCAGAATGACTAAAAATACCATACCACGTGTCGGTGAGAATGTGAGGAATACTCACGCCGTGCTGGAAGGAAAGTAAAGGGGTGAGCTAATTACTTTAGAACAGTTGGGGGGCGCCTGGGTGGCTCAGTCGGTTAGGCGTCTGACTTCAGCTCAAGTCGTGATCTCACGGTTTGTGGGTTCCAGGCACCACCCTCCCCCCCCCCCCCCCCGCCGACTCCAGTCAGGCTCTGTGCTGACAGCTCGGAGCCTGGAGCCTGCTTCATGTTCTGTGTCTCCCTGTCTCTCTGTCCCTCCCCTGCTCACACACTCTCTCTCTCTCTCTCAAACATAAAAAAAAAAAATTTGTTTTAATTAAATAATGGGCAGTGCTTAAAAGGTTGTAGTAAGTACTCACCACCCCCAGTTACTGACTGAGGAAAAAGAAGTCCCTATGATGACTCAGACATGAACGTTTATGGTAGCTTTGTTTGTAATAGCCCAAAGGTGGAAAAAATGCACATGGCCAACAACAGGGAAAGAGATAAATGATTATCCATACAATGAAATACTGTTCCAATAAAAGGCAATTAACTTGATATACGCAACATGGACAAGTCCCAATGCTGATTGAAAGCAGACCAAAAATGTATGCTTTCGTTTATCAAAACTTCTGGAAAATGCAGAGTAACCTACAGAAATCAATAGAAAGCACATGAGTGGGGGTTGGTGGAGAGGGACATGGAGAGATTTCAAAGGGGCATAAGGAAATGGGGGTGATGATGTGTCCATTATCTTGATGTGGTTCTGGTTTGACATGTATACATATGTCAAAGAATTGCACATTTTAAACTCGTGCAATTTGCATGTTAATTACATCTTGATTTCAAAAATAAATACCATGTTCATATATGCTCTCTAATCATTTCATACCTTATCTTTCTACAAAGTGCCCGCTTCTCCTTTCTGACTTTTGGCTGATGACTTTTCTATTTCACCGAGAAGACCGAAGCAGTCGGAACAACTCTTCACAAGTTCACACCATCACATTTACCCTCTTACTTGCACCTGTGCCCAGATGCCCCGTGGGCCATGCAGGCCATGCACGTCCCCTCCCTCCGGCGTGCCTGCCCTGTACGCAGAGTGAAATGCGCCCCCAGGCTCATGTGCGATCACTCCCTGAGCCCTGCCCGCCTAGCGCGGCCTCACTGGATGGACAGGACTCTCACCCCGCTCAAGGCGCTGCTGCAGATCTCCCTCTCCCTCATGGTAACTGTTGTGGTTCCTTCCCATCATCCAGACGTTTCCGTTGTTTCTTGCATAAGAAAAATCTTCACCTCCTTCATCTGCTCTATTTTGCTTTCCTTTTCAGTAAAGGCCTTCAGTTATCGCACTCCCGCTTTCCAATTTTTCCTCTCCTTTTCCAACCCTACTACAATCAGCTATTTGCTCCACTCTTCCACCGGAATTGCTCTTGTGAAAGGCCACCAATGGCCACCCCTAGCTTCGGTGGTTAATTCTCGGGTCTCACCGGAAATAGCTGGTCCCTCTCTCCAGTGAAACCATTTCCCTTGGCTCTCAGGACACAGCACTCCCCTCATCTTCCTCCTACCTGTCTGTGGACTCTGCTTTATAAACTCCTTCACTGACCCTGTCTTGCCTTTCAGCTCAGTCTGGGACCTCTGTTTTACCTGCACCTATTGACTTGGTGATCTCACTTACTCTCATAGTTTTAAAGGCCGTCTAGATGCTGATCACTCACATATATATTTATTTACTCATTCCATCTTCCTTCCTGGAACTCCAGACACATCGTGCGGCTGCCTATGTGGACTCTCCGGACATCTCGAACTTCGTAGGTCCAAAACACAACTCGTGATTCCCCTACCCCAGATTTATTTTCTCAGACTTCCCCTTTCAGTTGGTAAGCACCTGGACGGATTCAGGTTGCTAAATAAAAAATGTTGGTAATACCTTTGACACTTGTTTTTCCACGCTTCACATACAATTGGGCAGCAAGTCTTAACTTCAAAATAAATTGGATTCTGGCTACGCCCCAGCACCCCCACCGCTACCATCCTGGTGCAAAGCACCATCATCTTCCTCCTGCCTGGGTCACTGCAGTTTCTCTGGAGCTCCTGGCCTCTGCCCATGCTCTCTTTTCTTTCTTCCATTGACTTTCAACACTGGACCCGGAGTGATCATGTTGAGATCTAAGTCAGATCACATCAGTCCTTTACCCAGGTAGCTAACCATCACAGAGTCCCAAGTCCACAGTCGCTTTGAGGCCCCCTGTGCTCACTGTGCTCCAGGCAGCCTCCTTGCTTCCAGAACAGGTCAAACCTCAGGGCCTTCGCACTTGCTGCTTGCTGTGCCTTATTGTTCTTCCTCTAGGCTCTCCCCAAGTTCTTCCTCTCTTCACTGAAGTGTCATTCTTAGGCTTATCTAAAATTGCAGCTCCTGGGGCTTTCCCCGACCCCTCTACTGCTGTGTTCTGTCTCTCATATGTATTAACATACTATATGGTTTTCCTGTATTGTTTACATTAGCATGTTTCCCCCCATTTGAATGTCAGCTTCGGAGATTTTTTTTGGGTAACTATTTGGAGATTACTATTGTATTTCAGGACGGTTCTTGGGACATATTCCATATTCAATAAATACTCTTGAGTAAATAAATGGATGAAACAGCATAAAAACAACGTGTCTATGATTAAAATAAAAACTGAAAACCTGTGCCATTCTCCAGAGGTAATTACCACTATTAGTTTAGTATTTGTTTCCAGAATGTGGTGTGGGTAAACATACATTCACAGACTCCTTTTATCACAATATAGGTAGTGTGCTCCCACAGACTCTGCTCAATGGGATGCTTTTTTTTTTCTGCTTTATATTTCATGACCATCTTTTTATTTTTTTTAATTTTTTTTTAATGTTTATTTATTTTTGAGACAGAGACAGAGCATGAACGGGGGAGGGTCAGAGAGAGAGGGAGACACAGAATCGGAAGCAGGCTCCAGGCTCTGAGCTGTCAGCACAGAGCCTGACACGGGGCTCGAACTCACGGACCGTGAGATCATGACCTGAGCTGAAGTCGGACGCTTAACCGACTGAGCCACCCAGGCGCCCCATGACCATCTTTTTATATCAACACTTAAGTAGCTACCTCATTTAATAATTCTGGCTGTATTGTATTCTGTTGTGTGGATAAGATTATGATTTCAGTTTTCTGAAAGACCATTAGTTAACCCATTTTATTATATGCTATAATAAACACATTTGTCCATACTAATTTATATACTCAGGCTAGTGTTTCTGTAGGATCAATCAGTAAAAGATTGGTAAGTCATCAAAATATAGTGCCAAGTGGCCCCCAAAGGTACTAATTGACATTTCTCTCTCACCAGCATATGAGATTCCTTGTTTTCCCATATTATATCAACATTAAATATTGACTGTTTTAAGTTTTTGCTAATGCTGTTAATTTGGAAATGTGTGTGCCCAGGTAGAGGGGTCATGGGTGGGGGTGATGCCTCTAGGGCAGGAGGAAGGGCTGCCTGACTCTTCCTGGAGATAACTTATTCCAGTTCTCCACTGTCCGGGCTAGAGGTGAGCAGGGGAAAGCGGGCTTCGGGGGCCTCATACATTCAGGGTGGGTTTAAACGTAGCCGCCTTGTACACTGCCCTGGTCGGGATTCACCAGAATGGAGCCAATTACTCTACCCATGGACCCGAACCTACTGTATCAGAAGACATGGCTTATGTCCTTCTAGACCCAATCATATTGGCTCAACCATTCCATCTTCCTTAGGAAAACAATTTAAACAGAATCTTCTTTTAGCTGAAAATCACCCGCTGTCTAAACTCCTAAGTGGCTCTTAAACTGAAATCAGCAGACCGAGTGGGAGATGCGATGGTATCGAGGCTGGGGACCGCTTGGACGAGCACGTGCAGCATGAGCGCGACAGTCGAGGAAGGCAGGGCCACATTCCTTCGGGGGAGGGGGGAGCTCGTGCCACCTGCACCGACCAGCCCCCATGATTACAACGGCTTCCTACCTACGAGGACTGAGTCACCTCGTCCTTAAGTTTACGACGCCAGAGCAAGGGGAAGGGGAGTCCTTTGTGAATTCGCCCTTCACAACTGGCAGTGGGAAATCGACCAAAAAGGTCCTTTTCTAAGCGAAACGTTCGGCTCCATATAAACAACCAATTAGTGGCGAAAGGGGGCCGGAACCAGACTGCGCAAGCGCATTACCTGCCGGCCCGGCGCGGGCGACCGTGCGGTCTCGGCCCGAGGCGTGCGCGCCTGCGCGGAGCCAGGGGGCGGGGCCCTCATGCGTCCCGGTTGCCTGGATACCTCTGCGACACAATTGGTGCCGCTGGCGCTTCAGGGCTGTGACTAGAAGGGGCAGTTGGCCTTCACTTTCCGAGGAGCCCGAGGAGGAGCGGCTGAAAGACCCGGCCGGCCACCCCGGACCTCGCGAAGCCGGCCTCCTGGCCCGCCCCCAAGTCCGGGAGCCCGGCCTCGCCACAGACCCCAGGTCCCCTCCAGGCTCCAGATCCGGGGAGGCTGGGCGGCCAGACCCTTGAGCTGCGCCTGCGCCCCGAGGCTCACGCCCCCACACGCAGCGCACCTTGATTCTTCGCAGCCTGGTCCCGGTCTGCGGAGAGCGATGCCGCTTCCCGACACCATGTTCTGCGCGCAGCAGATCCACATTCCCCCGGAACTGCCGGACATCCTGAAGCAGTTCACCAAGGCTGCCATCCGCACCCAGCCCGCCGACGTGCTGCAGTGGTCCGCGGGGTAAGCGCCTGGGAGAGCCCGCCGCTTCGCGTGGTCCGACGCTCACGACACCTTTCCCAGCTGGTGTCTACACCTGAGCGTCTAGGAAGCATCATGGTTGGGTGACCTTCCCAGAAATTACTGCAGAATGCTCACTGTCCTGCAAAGTAATGACAACTCCATCGTGGGAGAGTGGTACTTACTCAGAGTAAAACTTACAAAGCAGTTGCGTCGGGTAAAAAGTTTCTGCATTGTGTTATAAGACCAAGCCACTGAAGACCCTGTATTTTATTTGTAAAGTGATTTTTGTTTGTTTGTTTGTTTGTTTTTGTTACAAGAAGGAATCTTAGGGCCAGGTTCCTCGTGCTAGAGAATCCTCCCAGGCTTAGGTACCTGGGTCAGTTTATTAGAACCCAAACGACCAAGGTCATGTTGGGGTGATTTTCCCAAGGCTGCTGTAAAGGTTAGACTTCGCCCAGCTTAGTTCACAGAAGGCAAATATTTCTTGCAGCAAACATACTATTTCCCTAATTTTAAAGTTGCAAACAGACCTTAAAACCATTAAAATAAACCCATTTGGTTTTGAAAGGAAAGTTCTTTGTCCTTTTCAGGAAACAGACTTAGAAACTCAGTTCTATGATCCCACGAACCAGTATGAATGTAAACGTTTTATTTAGTAACCAGCATATCCAGTTTCTCTCACCTGTAAAACCAAGGTGACCTAGTTCCCTGTGGCCTACTCTAGCGAATAACCACAAAAGCTGATGGGTTAAAACAATAGGCACGTATTCTCTTACAGTTGTGGAGTCTGCAAGTCTCCGAACTTGCGAAAATCAGTTTCGCCTGGCTGTAGTCAAGCTGTCACGGCTTCTGTCTGGAGGCTCTAGGGAGAATCCAGTCCCTTGCCTTGTCTTTTCCAGCTTCTGGAACTGCCTTCCTTGTGTTCTATGGCTCATGGCCCCTTCGTCTGTAAAGCCAGAAGTGTGGCATCTCCAAGTCTCTCCCTGTGCCTCCCTCTCCCAAGGACACTTGTGATTGCATTTAGGACCCCTCAAGATAATTCAGTACAGTTTTCCCATCTCAGAATCCTCACTCACATCTACAAAAGTCCCTGTTACCACACAAAATGAGATCTGCAGGTTCTAGGATTAGGACCTGGATATCTTTGAGGCTCTTACAGAACCTACCACACAAGACTGCTTATCAATCCAGTGCTTTGCCTTGTGACAAACACTTCTGTCGTTTGCTTCTGATAGATTCTCTCTGGGTTCTTCCCCCCGAAGAAAAAAAAGTATGGCCCTGGTTTTAACCATCATTAAAGCATCAATGAAAGTCGGACGTGTAAGAGTTTATTTGTACTGGACAGAACATTCCAAGATTGAGTCACTGTTTTCTTGGAACATTAAATTATTTTAAGTTAAGCTTCACTTTAATTTAAAAGGCTCAACTGAGAACTTTGTGGATGTGCCATGCAACTGTTTTCTCTTGAGAACAATTTTGGAGTTGAGGAGTAAAAGGAAGCATTATTCACTAAGTAGTGTGTGTGAAATGGTCTCAGCCAGGTCCCAGCTGTCACCAGACAATCTGTTAGGGAGAGATGTTGCTCAGAAGAGGATGAATTGGTCTTTGAGGTTATGGCCAGGCAAGGGTAGCCTGGGTGGCTCAGTTGGTTAACCATCCAACTCTTAAAGTCTTTCAATGTTTCTTTTTGAGAGAGAGAGAGAGAGACAGACAGAGAATCAAGGGAGGGGCAGAGGGAGAGGGAGACACAGAATCCGAAGCAGGCTCCAGGCTCCGAGCTGTCAGCACAGAGCCCGGCGTGGGGCTGGAACTCACGAACCGCGAGATCGTGACCTGAACTGAAGTCGGACGCTCAACCGACTGAGCCACCCAGGCGCTCCAAGCAACCAACTCTTGATTTCTGCTTGGGTCTTGATCTCACAGTTTGTGAGATCGAGCCCCTCATTGGGCTCTGGTGCTGACCGTGCAGAGCCTGCTTGAGATTCTCTCTCTCTCTCTCTCTCTCTCTCTCTCCCTGCCTCCCTCTCTCTCTGCCCCTCCCCTGCTTTCACATGCTGTGTCTCTTTCTCTCTCTCAAAATACATAAACAAACAAACAAAAAACTTTAAGAGACAAGGCAAGGGTATTCCAGGAAGAGGAATGGCATCCGGATAAAGGGATGGTGACAGGAGAAAAAAGCAGAAAATCAGGATGCCTGTGAAGGTAACTGCAGAAGCCTCCAGGAGGCGTTCAGGTTACAAACGAGGCTTTCAGGTGGCAGAGGCGGCTCGGCCTGGCTCCCCCGCCTGTGTTCTCTGCTCTGACGCAACAACTAGTTGGCTGTACCTCGTTACGTCGCCTGTGCATCGTGCGGTATGACTGGGGCAAGAATTGGTTCAATGCTATAGGCTGCTTTCTGCTGCACGGGCCTCCGGGGAATTAGCACATCGGGGCTCGCCCCTAACGCAGACTTTCTCAGCCTGGGCACCGTTGACACTTGGGACAGGACAATTGCTTGGGGGCTGGGGGGAGGGTGGGGCTGGGGGGGGGTGTCTGGGCCTAGCAGGGCCCTTTGCAGCATCCTGGCCTGTACCCACTAGAGGCCAGTCACACCATCCACCCCCTCCTGTGACGACCAGAAATGTCTCCAGAAACTGCCAGGGCCTTCCTGGGGAGGAGAAGGGAGAACCGTTGAGGACCACTGCTTTAGAGGCTGTGTGGAGGTGGGTGAGTGGCTTGATCGGTGATGAGGAATAAAGTCCCCCAAATAGGCGAAAACCCTAATTAGGAACAATATGACAAAGCTACACACCCATGCCAACCCCCTGTCACCTTACTTCTTCCTGTCCACCTTTGTCTCTCTCACTGCTGCCCTTGTGTTAGGTCAACAAAATACGGGCGGAGAGAGGAAAAGGGGACGAGGTACAAAATTTCTGTTAGCCTATCAAATACCTAGCTACGGCTATCTTTGTTACATAATCAGAGATGTTTCTAATGACTCATATCTTTTATTACTTTTTAAGTTTACTTTTGAGAGAGAGAGAGAGAGACAGAGCTGGGGGGGGGGGGCAGAGAGAGAGAATCCCAAGGAGGCTTCAAACTGCCAATACGAGAGCCCGGTGCGGGGCTCGAACTCACAAAACGCAAGGTCGTGACCTGAGCTGAAGTCAAGAGTCGGACGCTTGACCGATTGAGCCGCCCAGGCGCCCCTCGTTATTCAGACCTTTTTGATTATGACCTGTTGGCCTGGCGGAGGATTTGCCATTCATTTCGCTGTGTATATTGTTTCTTTTTGTTGTGCTAGCCATGAGAGTGGCCGGTGACTTGCCTTCAGCGGCTGGCCACCCTTAGCTCGCCTGGTGCCTCCTCCCCGTCCCCTCCAGACAGAAGCCGAGTGTGTGTCTCATCCTGACTCGTTGCCCTAAACTGGTTCCATGTCCTCACTTGTCCCGCTAGAGGCAATATTGGCACCGATGTAAGCACCCATATTCCCACCCCAGAAAGGAACAGGGAAAGGGGAAACAATGCTAAAACCATTACTAAATTGTTACTGTTAATTACTAAATTAATTAAATTAATTGCTATTATTACTAAATTGTTAAATTTCATAAAGCAGTTTCCTAAAAAATTACTAAAACAAGGTACCAGGCAGGAAAGCGTGAAGGGTGGGGGAGGGTGGCCTCTGACTTAGAGGAGTGGGGCAGACAGGTGACCTCCCTGATCCGGGACCGTGTTGGGCTGAACCGAGATGGCCGAAGTCAGGCCCCTTGGAAGGCAGCCAGGCCAACCAAAGGGAGGGCCAGATGCCAGCTGTCAAAGTGGAAGGACTGCACTGTGGCATTGCCCTTGGGTCACTGTCGTCCCAAATCTCCGACCTCCTTTGGCAGCATTCCAGGACCCCTCATAGCGTTTGCTTGATAAGAACATGTGTTTCGGGAGCCCCCCCGCCCCTTGGCCTGATGGCTGAGCGGTACGTTCAGCCCGCTGCGGCTTGAGCTCAGTGCTCCTAGGGGCCCTACAACAGGGATTGCCATTATCGTTTTTGCAGACAGAGAAACTGAGGCACGCAGAGAGGGTTAAGTCGGAGAGCCGAGTAGAGGAGCCAAGACCCCTGGAGGGGTCCCAGGCATTGGGGGTCATTTAAGAGACTGCATTCATTACGGTGCTTTGTGTGTATCGACGAGCCTTCAGGGACATCTGTTGCTGTTAGGTATTTTTCAGCTTTGTCAAGAGGAGATCCACTGCCTGTCAAGGACAGAATTGAAATGCCCGTGGCCACTCAGAAAACGGACACAGGCCTGACTCAAGGACTCCTGAAAGTTTTGCACAAGCAGGTATGAGGGGTCTCTGTTAATCTGTCGGCTCCACAAGATAAAGTGTGGCTGCATTAACGCATCCCATCACATTTGCGAGGCCTCTGTTCCCTGTGCAAACCCGCAAGATTTAGTCAAAGGAGGGATCCGTTGTATTCAGTGCTCTTTCTCTAGTTGAAAGAACCCAACATAGCTGTTTGTGATTAGATTGTAGGAAAGTGAAATGTAATTTCTTTTAAATACCAAATTAAAACGCTAGATGCTCCTGGACTACAAGTCTGAACATTCAACTCCAAACATGGGGGCTGCAAGTCTCTTCTTGAAATATGTTTATAAAAGTTTCGTATGTGCTAAAGAAAGAATTTGCCGCCTCATTAATCTGAACAGCAGAGCGCCCTTTGGCGTCTGGTGTCCTTCGTCCAGAGAGCCCGGGCATGGGCGAGGCCCTACCCGGCACAGTCTTGCGCAAGAGTCCCGGGCCGGTGCTCTCCTGACCCACCATCTTGCTTTCAGAGAAACGAGTTACCGGATTGTGTGTTATCCGGCCAAGTTTGGCAATCCTAATGATTGCGTTGTGTTGCTAAAAATGACATCAGTGGTATCACCTTGATCTTTAAAGTGATTTGTCCCCATTACACTTTTTGACTTACCGTGCTTCTGTGCCGGATACGCTGACTTCTGGAAATCTGGAGGGAAAAACGAATAACCATCGAAAGGGGTAGCTCGGGAAAAGTCACGCTAAAATTGCTCAAAGCATTTCACGTTCAAGACCATTAGCACATCGCGGTAGTTACCACTTCTCACAGATTGTTTCAAAAAGTGGAAGGAATGAATTTGTTTTCAGTTTTCAAATTTCTCTTATTTAACTGTTAACACGTGGAACGGGTGGGATTTGAAATGTTTTCATTTTGTTTGTTGAAGTTTATTCTTTTGGTAACATGAAATCTATTGTCACGTTGGTTTCCGTACAACACCCAGCGCTCCTCCCAACAGGTGCCCTCCTCCCGTGCCCCTCCCCCACCCTCCCCTCCCCCCCACCCCCTCATCAACCCTCAGTCTGTTCTCAGTTTTTAAGAGTTAAGTTTATTTTTTCTTGCAAAGCATTTCACACAGACCACAGAGAATCACCCACCCCGTGTGCGTGTGCCCGTTTTCCTAAGTCACGACGGGAGGCCGTATGGGCCTCACCGTCCTTTTTCCTTTTGAGAAGTTAACTGTGCCGATATCGATCGGCTCGCCGCGCCCTCCTGCCGGGCGAGCATTCCCCCACACACCTTCCCACCCAGCTCTCCCCGGGCTCTGTGTGTTGTGAATTCAGAGCTCATCTCTTCCCAGCAAGCAGTTATGCGCCTGGGATGAGTTTAAAGATTCATCGGCATTATGTTTCACGGGTTTTTAAACCTTAATACTTGCAGACGTAAAAACGTACTGATTTTGTCATACTGTGTTTTCTATACAGTGTAGCCACAAGCAGTATGTGGAATTAGCACATCTTGAGCAGAAATGGAAAAATCTGTGCCTGCCAGTAGAAACCTTCAGAACTCTGCTGCAGCTGGATCCTTGCGAAAACAAAATCGAGTGGATAAAATTTTTAGCGCTCGGATGTAGCATGCTTGGTGGGGTACGTACCTACAAGTAGCGTATTAATCATCCTGGGTAATCATAGGCCTGGCTTGAAAATAATGGAGGTGTTTCAGTAACTGAAGGAAACACTCTCATTACTTTACTCACTTTGTCTAAGAGAAGCAATTTTTTTTTTTCCAGAGACTATCGTATTTTTTTCAATGTTTATTGATTTATTGAGACAGATTGAGAGAGAGAGCGAGTGAAGGAGGGACAGAAAAGGGGGGAGAATCCCAAGCAGGCTCCATGCCGTCAGCACAGAGCCCAACACGGGGTCAAACTCACGAACCTCGAGATCATAACCTGAGCCGAAGTCAGATGCTCACCCAGCGGAGCCACCCAGGCGCCCCTGGGCTTACAGTTATCTTAATTTGGGAAAGTTAAAGACTTACGAATGCTTCAATTTTAAAATTGTTAACAGTAGATAAAATATCATTAAAAGTAGATTAAAGGGGCGCCTGGGTGGCGCAGTCGGTTAAGCGTCCGACTTCAGCCAGGTCACGATCTCGTGGTCCGGGAGTTTGAGCCCCGCGTCGGGCTCTGGGCTGATGGCTCAGAGCCTGGAGCCTGTTTCCGATTCTGTGTCTCCCTCTCTCTCTGCCCCTCCCCCGTTCATGCTCTGTCTCTGTCCCAAAAATAAATAAACGTTGAAAAAAAAAAAAAGTAGATTAAAAAAGTAGATAAAATATCATTAAAAGGCATTTGGGTTTTAGAAGAGAACGCATCAGTGACTTTTTATGAAACTACACACCGTTTTGTAAGCAGATGTTATTTTCCTCCTCTGTGGGAAGAGGCGTAAAGTTAGTTTATATTTGAGTTAAAATCTGTGATTAGTCGGTGACAGATATAGTGAACTTGGCTTATGTTGAAGTACGACCGTTGGGAATCAAGACACAGGCGACTCTCCAATTCTCAAGGTAAGGGTGTCTCTGAACCGAGGGGGGCGGGGAGAGGAGGGACCGGACTGCTTTGGGGATCTGGACGCTGTCTCTCCAGCTCCAGTGTTCGAGTCTGTGAGACACCGGGGTCCGGGGCAGGAAGAGCTACTACTGTCCGCTTGTGAAGAAGGGGTTTTTAAGAGAAGTGGCCCCTTCACTGCCGAGATGGCCACCTGTTTTCTGCCCTCCCTTTTTATAGTCTTTGCACCGCAGAGAGCATAACTGGTAATTCACAGTCCACGCTTCACGACGCACTCCTCTCCGGTTTTAATTTTAGACAGTCATTTAATGTCAGAAACGCCCATGATCCCCACATGATCGCTAACACCAACAATGCGCCACTGCTGAGGGCCTCTGCTCTCTTCCTCCATTCGATCCCCCTGCCTCCCTGGCCCGAAGCAACCGCTATCCCCAATCTCACGCTTCCTGGGGGCCACGTACATACCCCAAGAAATACATTATCTCAGGGCACCTGGCTAGCTCAGTCGGTTTTAAGCGTCCAACTTCGGCTCAGGTCATGATCTCGTAGTTCATGAGTTCGAGCCCCGCACTGGGCTCTGTGCTGACAGCTCAGAGCCTGGAGCCTGCTCCGGATTCCGTGTCTCCCTCTCTGCAACCCCACCCCCTGCCTCCCCCCGGCTCATATTCTGTGTGTGCCTCTCTCTCTCTAAAATAAATGACCATTAAAAAAAAAATAAAAAGAAAGAAAGAACATTATTTTATTTTCGTTGGTTTCAACTTTATGAAAAGAGGATTCTGTTATTAGTAACCTTCTGGAACTTCTTTTCACTCCCAGTTAGATTTCCTTATCTGTCCGTCTGTATCATTACAGACCGATGTAGGTCGTGCATGGCCTCTGCCGTGTCATAGCCACTCTGTGATGGACCACAGTTCACTGGTTCTACTCGGGGCCCCAGTGAGAAAGTGGGAAACCCCAGGAGAGCCAGGTGCTGGCTGGACGCTGCACACTGAGCTGCACAGGGGCCCGGAGGCAGTGTTTCCACCAGCCGTGGAGAGGACGGCAGCCCCAGGGACCCTCCTGCGGCCAAGACGGGCCCCGACGTGACCGGGGGGAAGGACAAAGTCAGATTTCGTTACTGAAGCTAACGTTGCCTTGCTTGGTTCATCTGGAACTCCTGTGAAAGCAAGATTTTCATAATGTAAAATGAGTGTCTAATATTTGAACGGATGTTTATGGTGTAGTTGTGAAATTCAGATTTTCCCAGAAGGCAGAATGTTTCATACTGTGGGGGAGCCACCTTTGTCACTTTCACTTCAAGCCTGACGGTTAAGCGCTAGATTTGGAGCCAGGCCAGAGCAAGCGACAGGGTCTCTTGTCCACGCGTCGGGTGGGACGCTAGGTGGAGACATCTGGTCACCTTCTGAACGCAACACCGGGGAAGGGGCCAGGACACCAGCGTGGGCGCCCCTCCTTTCCTCCTTGAATAAGTCTGTCATCCTGGCTGGTCAGCGTGGGGTCCGGTCCCGTCCCCGAGCCAGGCCACCTCGGCAGTAGTGCTCGCTGTGAGCCGTGGACTCTGGAGCCAGGCGGTCAGGGAAGGTCCCCCTCCTGCTGGTCCCCGTCCCCTCTGGTCCACCAGCCGTGTAGGTGGGGAAGGGAGAGGGGGGCCGGGGGGGTGCAGGTGGCCCGGGGCAGCCAGGCCCCGAAGGAGAGAGGCCACTGGATGCCCACGCATTGGCGGGGCAGCGTGGAGGCGCATCAGCAACCCGAAGCTGTGCCTCGGAGGGGACGGTTGTGGTGTCGTGGGGCGTCTTAGCCTTTATGTTTATGCTTTTTAAAAACCCTTCAGAGGGAGGAGACGGAGCGGTGACGTGGAAGGAAAGGACAAGTATTTTACGACGGATTGCTGCCCGTTCCCCCTTCCACAGAGGCTTTCCGGTAAACTGGAATCTGTTGGCTGTGTCGGCACAACGGGCTCGACCCCGCCGCCTCCATCCACGGTCTCTGCGTGGCTGGTGGCAGACGCGTCCTCCGTGCTGTCCGTGCTCTCAAATTCCTCTTCGAAATCGCCGGGCAGAGGGATCAAATGCAAGGTCTCTGCGAAGACCAGAAGCTCTACTTAAACTTCAGAGTCCTGTGAATCGCGCCTGCCTGCCTTCCTTGCTTCACAAACGTGTGCTGAGCTCTGCTTCGAGCTGGGCCCCGTCCTGAGTGGACAGAACAGGCAGACGTGCCTCGCCGCCACCTGGCTTACCGCGTGGCGAGCCACAAACGGGGTTCCGGGCCGTGTGCGCTGCCCGGGGCAGGTGGGAGGCGGGGCGGGAGTGCTGGTGACTCCCGCCCCCCCTGCTTCGATGCCGTGCGATGCTTGCCCGGCAAGATGACATTTCATGTCGTGATCTTTGAGTTTCCTTTTCTGCAGCACCGGCAGTGATCCTAAGCATCGAAGCAGGGGATCAAAATTCTTTGCTTTGTTTTTTTAAGCTTGAGGACCTCTTTTAGTACAAAAAAATGTTGTGAATGAAGTCCCCGCCACCCTCCGCCCACACTGAGGGAGGAAGCCCGGAATGGCAAACCACCGACCCGACGCTCGAGAGCCTCTGAGAAGCATGAACTTCGCTCTGCGTCCGGTGGCCAGGACGCGTGTGCGTAACGCGATTTTCCATCCAAACGCGCCGCTTACAAATGGGCGTCACGTCCAGGGTTCTCGCCGTGGGCTGGGACGTTCAGCGCCTTGTCTCTATTCTCCTTAATCCTCCAGCAGCCCTCTGCGGAAGGGCCGTCCCGGGCCTCGCACCATGACTAGTCATGGAGGGAGGCTCAGGGACTCAGATTGCAAGTGGCAGAGCGGGATCTGAACGCAGACCACGGGCTCCACGCTGCCGACGCACGGCCACCGGGCTCCCTGGGGACTCTGTAGCCCAGGAGTGTGCCGCCCTCGGGTTGGGGCACCGTATGAGAGCCTGCAGGTTCCTGTCTCAGAGAATGACCGCTCCCAAGGACTGTCATTAATATCACTTGATTTCCTAAAAGGAGTTTTACTCTGAAAAGCTCTCCCTGCCAGCCTCCTCGCAGGGCCCAGCTGGAATTCTTAGGACAACCTCCAAGCACAGTGGGTCATCTCCCCGGTGGCCCAGTGATGGAGGCAGCGTCCTGGCTCGCTCCCCTATTCAGGTTTCCCAGCTTGGCCTCTGAGCCCATTCTGAGGTGCCCACGAGAAGTCCTTTTACCGTCTGACTGTGGAAAAGAAACAGCCCCCCGCCGTGGGTGGGAGCCTCACGTCACAGACAAGTTTGGTAACTGTCTCCACCAGGAGGGCTGCTCTTGGGCCCCTGGGGTCTCCGGCCCCCAGCACCAGGCACCCCACTGCTGAGGGTCTCCCCCAGGGGGGAGAAAGAGGCGGGGTGCACCCCACCTACATGCCTCCACTGGCCACGTCCCTGTGCTCACACGTGGGGGCCCTCCCTCCTCCCCGGACGGCGACATGGGCAGCATCGGCCCTCACGAACGGGCTTCTCCCGCGGACCGAGTCCCGCCATCTCGAGGGTACCCGTCCGCCACCCTCACCTGCCGCAGGTCCCCGAACTGAACTGCCTGCGTTTTAGATGAGAAAACCCCTGAGGATGAGGAAGGAAGTGAAAAGGTGCTCAGACGTTTTCAAAGTGAAGTGCGGGGGTGACGCCACTGCTTGAGGTACTGAGCTCTCCCTCCCGGCTGCCATCAGGCCGCGCCTCAGAGGAGACCCCCCTTCTTCTTTTTAAAGGGATCAGTCACGATGTTACACAGACTGTTGGGGGAGGCGTGAGGTGCCTCTGTTGTCACCACAAGAGCAGCTAAAATTCTGAAACAGAAACTTCCACAGAGCTGGTGCCCTGAAGCTGCTCAGGAAACAGCGGGTGTCTCCAGGCCTGTCTTTGTCTCCTGTCCCCGCCTGAATCGCATTCGACGGCTCAGACTTAAGTGCTGGGTTAGAAGCGAGTGCAGCCACACCTTCCAGAAGAGCTTGTGTCAGGAGAGTGAGTCGGAGCAGGGGCGCCTGCCTACGAGGGTCTTCTGGCTGGAGAGCAACCCTTGGGAGCGGAGAAATCTGGCTCAGGTACAAAGCCAGGCAAGTTGCCTTCCGAACCCTCGTGGATATAAAAATGGCTGTGCATCTCATTGCCAGAAATGTTAACACCGGTAGCATCATCGGGCCTTTGCACAAGGCAGGGATGCTGGGATGTTTTGATGTACTTTTTCCTTAAATACCTCCTCCTCGGAAGCATTGGAGCCATAGTTCCTCAGACCTCGTCTGCTTGCTCTGCGAAGGCTGCTTCCGTCCCCATCATCCCTCCTGAGGCTCAGCATTGCCACACCCACCGGCGACTCTCTCCCGCTTGTGACGGATATAAAAGCAAAATCTGACAAGACCACGTGTCTTTGAAAGGTCTCAAGCGGCCCTCGGTCCCGGGTGGTGTGGGAAGTGGCTTTCCAGACACCTGGAGCCCCGGCTATGGCGATGGGGAGCTCTGGGCTGGTCAGGCCTCCTCTCCTCCAGCCCCCAGCCCGGTGCCTGGAGTCCCCGATGGTGGCAGCTCACCTTCCCGCCCCCCCCCCCCCCACTAGCCTGGTGGCTCTTCATGTTGCTGGGGTGTGTTCACTGCTCCTGCCCTGCTGGCTTCACCTCAGGCCAGCCGCTCAGCCGCTGGGCCCCACTGACTCCCTTTTAGCCCTCTCCCCCTCTCCCTGCTGGAAGCGTGAGGCATCTTCTCTGGCATGACTGTGAGGAGCCGGTCGAGCTCCTGGAGCCTGGTGGAGGCGCACTGCCTTGTTGTGAGGGTCCGCGGAGAGCCAGCCGCGAGGCAGCGAGTCCGCCGGCAACTTGGGTCAGGGCGGGGGCAGGTCTGTCTCCAGTCGAGCCTCCAGATGAGGCCCCAACCCTGGCCAACACCTTGACTGGAGCCGTGAACGGGCCAGCTAAGCAGTGCCAACTCCTGACCCACAGAAACTTAGAGAGAGTAAAGGTGACTCCAGACATTTGTGTGTCCCTCAGGGTGTCAGGTTTGTCCCCCTACGCAGCCTCAGTCCTGGTCAGGCAGGTCCGTGTGTGACCGTCCCATCTGTGTTTTTCTCACTCTTTCCTCCCAAGTGCAGCCCCCTAAACAGCCTCCTCTCTGCAGGGGAGAAGAGCCCTGACTGGCATGAGGTGTAAATGCTCCCACCATGGCTGGTCTCGAGCTACCAATGGGAGGTCAACCCTCTCAATAAACTCCTGGAAAGTTTACAGTCCGCAAGAGCTGGTCCCCTGCGCACAGGCCTGGTCCCTGCGTCTCCACGAGGCTCTCGTGGGGTCACCGGGGATCCGATACAGTCTAGCACTAAACCAGCGCTGTCTGCGTGGGCCTTCCCACTGTGTTGGACGTAGGCAGTGGCTCCCCCTCCGTGAGTGCGTTTCCTTGAGCCTTCCTGGTTTGGAGGGAGTCAGCCCGCTCAGAGCTTGTGCCTTGGTGGGAGACGCACGGCTTCTCCCAGGCCTGGCTTTCGGGCTCAAAGCCAAAGTACCGGCAGCCGGTGAGGGGGTGGGGGTGACCGACCCAGGCAGAGGGAGGCACGGTGCACAGGGGCGAAGGGGCTGGTGCTTCCCGGAGCTGAGACAAGGCCCAGAGCAAGGCCGGCCCTGCCTGGGGCCTGCACGGAGCCCGACGGGCAGGTGACACGTCTACTTGGTGAGCGTTAGCTCCGTCCCCTAGGCATGTGGTGACGCCGAAGGGGCTGGTGAGTTCTGCGCTGGCTTGGGGCCCGTCTTGAGGGGGCTGATACTCCCTCACGTCCTGGAGAGTCATTCCCATTTTATTTTTTTATTTTTTTAGGTTTATTTATTTGTTTTGAGAGAGAGAGAAAGTGTGAGTCAAGGAGGGGCAGAGAGAGAGAGAGAGATTGCACTGTCAGTGCCAGAGCTTGACACGGGGCTCGAACTCACCAACTGTGAGATCATGACCTGAGCTGAAACCGAGAGTCAGATGCTTAAGCGACTGAGCCACCCAAGTGCGCCCCCCCCCCCATTTTAATATAAAATAAAATCTGTGGATTAACATTCTTTTCAGGCCAATCGCATCGTGATCAGACCTTCCCTTTTCTTTGTTTATGGCAATTGTAACCTTACCCAGTTCTTCATTTAGATCGAGGAGAACATGCCCTTCGGAGACTTCCTGTCAAATACGCTCCGGCGTTTTCTCTGCGGGTGTCTTAGGCTTCCGTTTCAGCGGTGCCAAGCGGTAATTGTTTCCCCCTGTCTGTCGTGTCTCTAGTCACTGAACACTTCGATGAAGCATCTGTGTGAGATCCTGACCACGGACCCCGAGGGCGGGCCCGCGCGCATCCCGTTTGAGACTTTCTCCTACGTCTACCGTTACTTGTCCAAGATGGACTCGGACGTCCCTGAGGGGGACACAGAGTCCTATCTCGCCACTTTAAAGGACACCGTGTGAGTACAAGCGCTCCCCGGAATTCGAGTGTGCTGATGCCCCGAGAGGGTCCTTTCTCCCTCTTTTCCTCAGACGAATGGGTTCCTGCGGATCCTGCCCGTGCTGGGAGGGGAGGGCCACGCACACCGGCTCCCAGGTGTCCCTCAGCCGCACCAGAGAAAGCCACACGGAAGGAGGCGGCTTTTCTCCGGGTGTGACCCGGGGGGGGGGGGGGGACGCTGGTTCTCTTCACACTTGAGAGGGAGGGTTTATCCTGTCTTTAAGACGAGTTTATCCAGAATTTATCCTGATTCTTTCGGGCGTCAAATGGTTTCACATCACAGCGTGTTAAAGCGGAAGATGGAAGTGTCTCCGCAATGACCCTGCGGGGGGGGGGGGGTGACTTCCCGCCGTGTTCCTTGAATGTGTCCCCTTCTGTCTTTGCTGGGAGGGGCCGGACACCAGACTGACAGAGTGACAGACATGGCCGGCCCGCAGGCAGGGCTGAGGGCCCTGAGAACAAGGGAGCAGAGGCGGACACGCGGGGGCAGGGCACCCACCGCTCACCAGGCCTTGTCCCCGCCGCCAGACTCTGGTCCCCTCCGGCCCAGGGATGCCAGGGCCAGCGCCCAGACTCCCCAGCTGCCGCGGTGGCCGTCTCTCCTCAGCTCGGCCTCCTGGACCGTGTTGTGTCCCCCCTCCTCCAGGACCCACGTCCTCCGCCGTCCAGCCTGCCCCTTCCCCCATGTGCCGCCTGCTGACTTGGCCCGCGCTCCTCCTGGGGGACAGCACGCCAGGTGACCCCCTTCCTGCCGACACTCCTGACGCCACAGTTCTTGGGGACTCGCCCCTCCCCTCTCCGATGTCCACGTGGATGTCTCTCACCTTCCCCTCTCCCCAGCGCCCCTCCCCCTGCAGCCGGCTCCCCACCTCCCGGGCTGCGTCCCGGGAGGAAAATGTACCCTGCCCAGCGCCTCCCTTCTTTCCTGAGACCTCCAGTACCACCCCTGGCTGCCTCCCGGTGGCGCGTGATAGGAGGGGACTGCCCGCCCTGGGACTGTCCCCTTCTTGACTCCTGGTCCCACCTCGTCTGGTCACAGTCACGCTCTTCCTGTGTCAGTCTTAGAGCATGCGCCTGACCTCAGGTCCTCACGGTGGGCGCTACATAGACCCTGTCCTGTCACCTCGCCCCAGACCCATTCTCTAGCTCCAGACCCAGCCTGTCCCGTGGCCCGGAGGCAGCTTACGCCCTGCCAAGGACAGCAGCATCCCAGAGTTGAACCAGGCCTTCGGAGACTCGCTCCTGCTGTCCCTTCCCCCCCCCCCCACCCCACCTCTGGGAATCTCAGCCCCCAGCCCTGTTTTGAAGCCAGTCTTGCTTCCCAGCTCTGGAAGAGTCCCACTTGACCTTCCCGCTGGGATGTGTGTGCACGAGCCAGGCTGAACGTGTCCCAGCAGAAATCCACCTTCTTTCCCATGAGTTCCCCCACTGGTTTCCCTCTTTCTGTAAACCGAGCCACCCTCCTCCCCACGAGGGAGGTCAGAGCAGAGACATGGGTGCCCCTGTCCTCCCCTGCCCCCCCTTGACCCTTCTCACATCTTTCTGTCCTTCCCTCCACTCCTATGTCCCCACCTCCCACTGCCCCTGTCTCTAGCCGTCTGCAGTTAGCTGGCCTTTAATTTTTTTTAATGTTTGTTTTTGGGAGAGAGAGAGAGAAAGAGACAGAGTGCAGTGGGGGGGGGGGGGGGGGAGGAGGGGCAGAGAGAGAAGGAGACACAGAATCCGAAACAGGCTCCAGGTTCTGGGCCGTCAGCACAGAGCCCGACACGGGGCTCGAACCCACGGACCGTGAGATCATGACCTGAGCCGAAGTCCGATGCTTAACTGACTGAGCCCCCCAGGCGCCCCGTCAGCTGGCCTTTAAGAGGGAAAACCTCTGCGCCTTCATGGCCTCCGGGTCCCGCAGGCTCTGAACACTGCCCACCCGCAGGCTCGCTCCTCTGGTTCTCACTTGATGACCCCTGCTCATCGTGCTTCAGCCACACGGGTCCCGAGTGTTTCAAGCAGGCCAAGCTCCCCCAGCCCAAGCATGCTTGTTCTTCCCGAACATCCCACCCCCTTTGCCTGGCTGCCCCACGTCCCTGCTCAGAGAGGCCTCTCCTACAGGCCCCTCTCTGTCCCTCTGTGAGGTCATCTGATGTGATGTTCGTGGAGGGTGGCGACGGGATGCGGTGCCGTCTGCCCGCCCAGTGGTGCCCAGGGGACCCTTGGCCTGCCTGCCCCCCCATAGGTGGTGGAGGAGGAGAGGTTCAGAGCCTCTAGGGAGTCTGGGTTGTGTCCAGTGAAGAGCCTACCGAGGGAACCGGGGGTGGGTTCTGGCCAGAAGACCCTCGAGAGGCATGATGACTCCGGAAACTTCTGCAGAGGTCCAGACCAGAGCTGACAAATAGGGCGAGGCTGTAGCACTGCCCCAGACTGGGGAGGCTAACTGGATGGCAGGGGTCGGCGACAGGCTTCCAGGACTGTGGGCCCGTGGGCCTGGGGCTGAGCACCGGACCCCCACCCCCTCCCCGCCTGCCTGTGCACACTTGCTAAGTAGGCCTCTTTTTGCAGCGGGAGTGATTTCTTTCTACTCGGTAATTCGTTGATTCCCTCCACGATTCCCTCAGTGTTTGAGACACTTTGACTTTGCCAAAGTCAAAGGCGCTGGACATGACCTTGCACTGATGCGCCACAGGTGTGCGTGGGAGAGACGGGCTGGGCCGCACAGGCCTACCAGGGGCCCCCGGCTGAGGAGGTGCCCCGGGGGCTGACCCTGAGATGGCTCTGCAGGGACCTCGCCCCGGAGGTGTGCGAAGCCCCTGGAAGGTTGGAGTGGCCCCTTCCTGTGTCCAGAAGAATCTGGTGCGGTGCATTCACGGCGAGATTTGTTCTGAAGCCGTTAGCTACTACCTGAGGTGAAGAGTCACTGGTTCCCAAGGAAGGTCCGCGTAACATCGCACTCAGTGCTTTCCTTCCATCACTCGGTGGATGGCTCTTCCTTCCCGCGGGAAATACACTCCGGTTGGGCCTCGGCTTGCTATCCGCACCACTAACACGGCAAGCACACTCTGCCCGGCGGCTTGAGGACCATCGGGTCTGCCGTGGCTGGAAATCCTCACAGCCCGGATAGCAAGAGGGCAGGCGGACACGCATCCTTCTGCAAGATTCTGTTCTTGGTCTCCAAGGAGCCATGGCGGGAGACTGTTTGGCAAGCGGGATCCCCTTGGGAACGTAGGAGATGGTTGCCTTTCGTGGTAAAAGACGGGTTAGAGCCACCAACCGGTGTCCCTTTCGCCTGTAAAAATACGAGCCTCTGAGACCATTCTCGCCTTCCCCGCCGACCACGCAGAAGTTCAGCATTTTTACATCCACTGATGCTGACAATAGTAGTTTGCTAATGTTCACCATCTCTTAAGAAATAAAAGTATCTCTAGTTAAAAGAAGAAAATCGAGGGACATGCTGTTGTCAATGCCAAAGTTTCAGAGACGCAAGACACCCTTTCAGTTTTACTGGACCGACGTTATATATATATTAATGTTTATTTGAGGGAGAGAGAGCGCGCAAGCTGAAGAGGGGCAGAGAAGAGAGGGAGACGGAGAATCCCAAGCAGCCTCCGAGCTGTCAGCACAGAGCCCAGTGCGGGGCTCGGACCCACGAACCGTTGAGGTCGTGACCTGAGCCCAAGTCAGACATTTAACCGACTGAGCCTCCCAGACGCCCCCGGCCAACTTTTTAAATAGAAGGATACTTTTGTTTCAGTAGTGACTAAAATTTGAAGGGTCAGTGAAGAAAAACATATAAAGTATGGATCGTTTCACCTAGAAATAAATGCCCATTTTTATACAAGAAAATAGAATGCTTTCTTTTCAGAGGTAAGAATGACTGATTAGAGACCAGAAAGAATCCATTTTTCTAGGTAAAACTTTTCAATTGTTTTGCGCTTCATAAAAATCGTACTGCGTGCTGTGAGAAGTTACTAATAAGTGTCTTTATCTGTTTCCAATTTAGAGACTCTAGAAAGAACGGCATGATAGGACTTTCGGATTTCTTCATTCTGACAAGGAAAGTTTAGGAAACCTCGAAGACAAAGTGTAGAAGACAGAGCCATTAATACAGAAGAGAACACTTCTTAATGTCAAGTGGTGCCTTTGTAAAACGTCGGCACCAAATACAGCTTGTCACTAACCACATACATGTGTAGCATGAATTTTTCTCCGGGTGGAAGTTCGGTGCGGCCAGTGAAACACAGCAGGGCGGGGGGGGGGGGGGTCTTCTAAATGACGGCTCTTCACATGCTTCCTGAAGCACCTTACGTGTGAAGGATTCACAGCAGGGAAACAGTCTTTTTGAGTGAAACGATCTCGGTGGGTGCTACAGAATAGGGAGGGGGAGGGGCGGCGTAAAAACTGGCCACTCTGTTTCCTCCTTGGAGGCTCCCGGCCAGTGGGGTGTTTGCTCCCCGGGGGGAGCACACGTAAGACGCCCCAAGAAGAGCGTCCTCTGCTGAAGCGGGATGTGTTCCGGGAGACGTGGCCCTGGAGAAGGCCTGCTGGCTGGAAGAGGGTCACGGCCGCCGGGGAAACAAAGCGGACCATTTACACCACGGAACAGAAATAAGCATCTCGGGGACACTTGGGTGGCCCAGTCGGTCAAGCATCCAGCTTCAGGGCTCCGGTCGCCATCTCGAAGTTGGTGAGTTCGAGCCCCGCCTAGGGCTCTGTGCCGACAGCTCGGAGCCTGGAGCCTGCTTCGGATTCTGTGTCTCCCTCTCTCTCCCTCTGCCCCTCCCCTGCTCACGCTCTGTCTCTCAAAAATGAGTAAATGTTAAAAAAAAAAAAATTTTTTTAACATTTATTTATTTTTGAGACAGAGAGAGACAGAGTATGAACAGAGGAGGGTCTGAGAGAGAGGGAGACACAGAATCTAAAACAGGCTCCAGGCTCTGAGCTGTCAGCACAGAGCCCGACGCGGGTCTCGAACTCACAGACAGCGAGGTCATGACCTGAGCCGAAGTCGGACGCTTAACCGACTGAGCCCCCCAGGCGCCCCCAAAATTTTTTTAATTAAAGAACTAAGCACCCCAAATCCTTTATCCTTGCTTTATATAAAGTCTTCAAAATGAGATGGCAAGTAATATACCTTAGATAATTTTTCTGATAACTCAGAAGCAGTGTGGCTTGTTGGCTGTCTGCAGATTGGCCACCATAGTGATAAAAGTTATCGGTGTTCCAAGACTTGCGAAAACCCAAAGTTAGGAGGAATCGTTTGCTTCAGGGAAGAGGCCCCTCCTGTGTCATCTCTACCAGAGAGCCAGGAACCCTGTTTGGTGCTGGCCCTCCTATAGATAGGACCCTGGCGAGCGGGAAGGTGAGCCATCGATGTCACTGAGCCCCAGAGCTTAGCATGCAAGGTGCCCATCCAGGGGACCAAGGACCCAGTGTGGGGGCCTGATGGCTTTGGGGCCTGCCATCCATTTGGTAGAATTTGTGGTGAGCTGTCTCATCGAGGGGTCATAGGGGAGGGACATACAGCCCCTGCCTCCTGTCGTCACTGGAGGCCACCCACATTCCCCAAAAGAACTTCATCCAGTTGTTGACCAGTCACACTGGCTTGGGTCAAGATGGTAAATTTGGACCGAGTTTTATGAGACTGCAAATGGGTGAATATTATCATAAACTTGCTACCGTGGACGTCTGAACTAAAAAACGTAAGTGGGAACCTTCCTCAGTCTATCAGAAAAGCATAAGGTGTTAAGGGAATGAAGCAGGTGAGTGGTAAATAAACTCTGGTCCATCCAGACACCGGGGTGTCATCTCTAAAACAAATGAGCTGTAGGGGTGCCTGGGTGGCTCAGTCAGTTAAGCATCCAACTTCGGCTCAGGTCACGATCTCATGGTTCGTGGGATCGGGGCCCGCAGGGCAGGCCCTGCTCTGACAGTGTGGAGCCTGCTTGAGATTCTCTCTCCCTCTCTGCCCCTTCCCCACTTGCACTTTAAACAAACAAACAAACAAAAAAATACAAGAAATGAGCTGTCAAGCCAGGAGAAGACCTGGAGGAAGTTTGAATGCATGTTATTAGGTGAGGGAAGCCAGTCTGAAAGGCTCCTTACTATATGATTCCAACTGTACAACATTCTGGAAAAGGCAAACTATGGAGACGGTAACAAGATGAGCGGCTGCCAGGGAGGGGGGTGAGTGGGTGCAGCACACAGGATTTTCCGGGCCGTGGAAATCCTCTGTACGATACCATAACGATAGAGACCTATCGTTGGGCATCTGCCCAAACCCGTAGACCGCGGAGCACCAGGAGTGAGCTCCAGGGTACGTCATGGGGCTCATCAGCTGTCTCAGCTGTCACCCCCTGGCTGGATGCTGACAGCGGGGAGAGTGGTGTGTGTGTGTGTGTGTGTGTGTGTGTGTGTGCAGGCGTGTATGGAATCACGTCCTCATAATGCTGGCCACACGGGTGTGAGTAAACCAGCCCCCGCTGGTGAACAGGCTCCGGTGTTTGTCCCTCATCTCAAAAGATGTGCAGCCCCTTAAATTGTTTTGGTCTGACGCGCTGCCCCACGAGGGCCCTACAGTTCCGACGAAGAGAGCTGGCCACAGAAACACGAACTCAGCCTTTGTCGAGGTGATAGCACGTGACCATACATTTCATCTCAGGGGGACGACCAGAACGCATGTTCTGTTTCCGGGGATAAATGCACACTGGAACAGCCAGACGCAAGCGGGGTTTTCTGAATATTCTTTAGAGCGGACTCAGGGTCAGCAGAGTTGGACGTGGTTGTCCGGCCCCGTCTGGTCCCCTCAATGCTGGCCCTCTGGCCGTCCCAGCAAGGACTATGAAAGTAGCCACTTAGATCTGACCCCACTCTGAGATCTTGGGGCTCTGTTCCTGTCCCTGCCACGACACGGTATGGGGGTCATCCTCTGGGTCACTCTCGGCTTTGCCTTCAGCCCCAGAAGCTGTCCCTCCACGTTGACTACCATCACTGGGCCCCCGAGTGTCCAGAGAAAAGGTGAAAAATGAACTAATTGTATAATTAGCAAAGCATTAAGGGGACGTACTTTTCTGTCTCATTTTTGCCCGAGAGCCTCCAGCATCTTGTTCTAGCACCTAATCAAGAGACCATGCCGTGTGCCCAAACTGGATCATTCCCTCTTCAATAACTAGATTCCTAACGTTCAGACAGAGGGCTTCTTCTCATTAGAGCAAACACTTTTCCTGTTCCCATGCTGATTCGGACTCCTTGGGTTGCCTTTATCCTTCTCCATACCCCGTGGTTATGTCTTTTTAAAATAGCCATGGGAAGCTTGGCTTTCAATCAGATTGTTAACTGTCTTCGGGGGGCCCACCCAAATGGTTTAATTAATAACTACAAGCTTGTTGCAAGTATCATTAATTAACGCGTTGCATAAAATGAACCACGCAAGTGACAGGAATGCTTGAACAAAGTTGCTCTGGGCGGAGACCAGCAAAAACACGCCTCACGAGGGGTTCGGAACCGCGCTCTGCGCACCCGTGGAGAGGAGGCAGATGGCCTCATCTGGATTCAGTTTTGGGAGACAAAGAAGATTTTTCCAATTAAAGTCACTTAAAAAACAGACTTCACAATGAGGGAGACCAAGCATTAAAAAAAAAAAAAAATCCCTGACATTTGTAAGGTGTGGGTTTGGAAAATACCTGCTTTCCCTTCCTTGCAGGGGAGTGGGTTTGGGGAAAGTCCGATTGGAAAAGCCCAATCGGATGCACATCAGCTGATGGCGACTTTGACCTTATGACTCAGGAACCGTCTGTCCTGCTGAAATGCACATCCAAAGCCCTGGTCCCTGCGTGCAACCAGAATGATTTGGCGTTCCACCCAACTCCGTCGGCTTCCGTATTTTTCATGTTTAGAGAAAGAGGTTTTGGTTGATTGGTGTTTGTGATGAGTAAGCAAGAGAAAGGGGGACGTAGAGACAGCTCTGGAAGTGTGCAATCACCTGGCACGATGAGCTCTGTGGCGGTTGGGCGGGGCCGTGATTTTGCTCTGAAAATGATTTTAGCCACAAGTTGCTCATTTAACTTAACGATTCGCTGTTATGTCCTGGCAATCGCTGGCATACCTACCAGTTCTTGTAACATGGGAACACTTGGCTTTACAAATGTTTTGCAGATGTAGTGAGACTTTCATGTGTCCTCAATATCACAATTAATGGGGGAGTATGTGAAGTAATCATTTGAGTTTCCTATTGCTATTTCCATACTTTGAGGCCTCTAATTTTTTTCAAGTCTTAAACATTTCCAAAGCTCCTTGAAAACACACGTAAGCCTGAGGCTCTTTATCTTGGCGGCTAAAGAAGACGAGGGGTCAGACTCTCGGGAAAATTCTGAGTCTTATGCAGAATTAGGTCTCCTTGATGGTCAAAGTACATTCTCACTGGAACGTCCCGAGGTGGGTGCAGAAGTATAATTAACCCCGTCTTCTAGGTTCTAGGTTCTAGGTTCTAGCTCCCGGAATGGTGACTTAACAAACATGTACTCTCTCTGAGAGTCCTTCCACGATGGGTCCAAGGGGACAGGTTTCTCTGCTGCACGTGCTCACTCAGGGACCCAGGTTCTGTCACCTTGCTGTTTTGCCGTCGCTTAGGGTATCGCTGTCATCTGTGTGGTTGCAGTTCACAGGCAGGTGGAGGGCAGGGCGGGGCACGGGCTCCATGACTTAAGGCCCAGAGGCAGTCGTGGTGCCTGTAGCCCCCACCCACATTCCAGCGCTGATGCGTCTGGTCACATGACCACGACAAACGGCACAGGAGGTCGGACAGGGGAGGAATCTCCCGCGGAGCAGCCAGGAGCTCGACCAGCACTCGGTCCCGTGGAAGAAGTGGGAGGTGGGGGGGTGGGGATACTGCGGATGTCCCCCGTCCCGTGCCAGCTCTCCCAGACTCCTCCGTGCGTCACCCCAGCCACCACGGTTCAGGAATGAGAACATCCCTGTCCTTGTGGGAGGTCCATGCTTCCTCATTCTGCTTTCGCTTTACAGGCAGGGTTTGTCGAGCTGGCCCAGAACGTCTTCTAACGCTGAAGAGTAAGGAGGTGACGTCTGTGACTCACAAAACAGCCCCGTGCCCCTGCTAGGGAAGACAGACTTTTTTCCTCCGACATAACAAATTAGAACCCATCTGGGATTTGAGAAGCCCGAGCTAAGGTTTCCTGGATCTGTTTGCACACGGGGCAATGATGAAAAGCAAAGAAAACGATATGTTTAAAGAACCCTTCTGTGTCAAGTAGAAGGAAAGCTTAAGCATTCTTATACGTTTCACTCTGGTGTAGGACGGTGATGTGTAAGGATCTGAAAATAGTTTAACCCATTCACAGTACTTCTATTTTTTTTTTTTTTAATTTTTTAAAAATCTGTGCTGTTAGCACAGAGCCCGATGCAGGGCTGGAACCCACAAACCATGAGATCAGGACCTGAGCCGAAGTCAGACACTCAGCCACTGAGCCACCCAGGCCCCTATCCACAGTGCTCCTAAGTGCCGGGCACGGTTCTAAGACCTGAGAAATGATAGTTCCTCTAATCCGTACAATGATATTTTGAAATAAGGACTGTTGCACCCATTTGAGGGATGTGGACACAGAGGCAGAGAGGGAGACGGAACTTGCCCCCCCCCGTCACACAGCCAGTAAGCAGCGGATCTAGGATTTGAAGTTAGACAATCTGGCCCCAGAGTCTGTGCCCACGGGCCAGCAACCTTTCTCAGGAACATCAGCTGGTACACAAGTTAGGCTCCGCGGGTTGTGCCGCCTGTCACAGCTACTCAGCTCTGTGGCCGAAGGGCAAAGCAGCCACAGAGAATGTGGAAGCGAGTTAAGTGTGGCCGTGTTCCGGTAAGACTTTGCGGACGCCGAACTTCGAATTTCATGTAATTTTCACGTGTCACAAAATAGTCTTCTTTTATTTTTTTTACTCAACTATTTAAAAACATAGCCATTCTTGGCTCGCAGGCTGTTTGCTGGCCGGCCCCTGGTCTTTGCAAGTAACCTTGACGCCCCGTGGATTCCTGAAACTGTGAGTCCTTTCCTGAGCCTGACTACACTGGGCGCTCCGAGAAGAGCCTCCTGTGCCCTGGAGACCCGCCCCCTTCACCGAGAGGAGGAAGGCGCTCCCATGTCGTTAGAACTTGGTAGAAGGAGAAGGTGAAGTGTCCCTGTAACCAGGCGTCACGTGGCCAATGAGGATGTGGTCATGTGGCCAGTGAGGACGGGGGCTGGGACCTACTGATGGACGGGCAGGCAAGATTTGGGTTGGCAATCAGAGCGCTCACAAGAGCTTAGAGAAATGGGGAAATGAAGAAAGGAGAAAAAAGGGCGCATGTATGGTGCAGAAGGATGAGAGGCACGGACACGGAGCCTCGTCTCTGCAATTTCCCGTCCAAAGAACTCAGTCAGGCAGCCTCTCGGGCAGCGAGCGCTCAGAGAACACATTCCACAGAGCCCGTCCTCATCTGGGTCTTCCGTCAGTTTGGCGACAGCCTGGTGGACAGCCAGGCTGCTTGGGACAGGCCGGGACTGACATAGATACTGGGGGCGCGCTGGCCTGGCGGCCGCCCCAACTGCTTCCCACCGTGGGTCAGATGGCACCAGAGGGACCTGAGTCTTCTCCGGGTGCCCAGCCTGCAGCCCCGGGGTGTTCTGGCCGCCTCCGGAGCTCCCTTTGGGGCCTTCTCGGTCCGGGCCCGGGCTCCCCTCTGTGTTAATTTCCAAGTGCCACGTGTTGGGGGCGGGACTTCCCATAACAGAAGTAGCTCTGGGGACAGGAAGTCCAGGCCACAGTGTCTTGAGGGCTCTAGGGAAGAATGCACCTCCTGATTGCAAAGATCAACGGTGATGATGATGATGATGATGATGATGGTGACGTTCTCACTCATACCAGCCACCCCCTGTCCTCACAGAGGCACGAAGAAGATTACCGCCCTGGAAATCTATGTCCTAGCACTGCATTATTAATTATTACGACTCCCTGGTCTGTTTTTGAGGCGGCTGCTAGAATCATGGTTCCTTGTGTACGGACATTAAGAGATGTCACGGATGTTTGAGCTAAAAATTAGTCACGTAGAGCGGGCAACAGCTCTTTTGAGTTCTAGGGGTGTAACTGGGGAGAGGGGTCTACAATCATTATTCCCCCGTCCCTCACAGAGAAATCGAGACCCAGAGAATTCAGACTTGCCCAAGTTCTCACGGTGAGTCAGAGCTAGAAACATCTCGAGCCTCGAACCTCAGTTGCCACAAGTATCCCCTTGCAAATGTTTTTAAAACGGGGGTTCACGCTTGGCTCACACACCCCACATTTTTCCGGTGAGAGGCTTATAAACTACCATGTGGTTAGTTTCACTTGGTCAAGAGGTCAACGCAGGGAGGAGACTCCAGAGAGAACACCCGCCCCCTACTCCATAAGGTGAGCCAAGGTTGAAGGAGCGGGGCCTTTCGCTGGGGGGCCTGCTTACAGGGACACTCTTTCTTCCTGTGAGTGTTTCCTGGGGCTGTGGGACAGGAGGCCTCTTCCCCCACTGTGTCTTTCTGTTGAACCTTGACATGACTTTGCAGTTTATAGGCTGGGAAGTGTCAACTTTTTAAGAGAGCTTGAAGGAAAAAAAAAAAAAACAAAAACACGCTTCAGCATGGGAGGTGCTAAAAATAAGGGCTTCTTAGTTTCCAGAAGAGCAGATAAATGAACAAACAGGCCAGAAGCAAATGTGGTTATTTCTGCCTGGAGTTTTCTTTCTCTCAACGGTCCCCTGGAGCTGTAAGATGCAAACACAGATTGAGAGATTTTTGTTATTAATTCAGAAGCCATTTCTTGGACCCCCAACTATGTGCAAGGCGACGGGCCCCGCAGCCAAATTTCTGAGAGGCTGGAGGTGCTCCCGGGGATGTTAGGAGGGAAGAGAGGTCAGGGCCATTCTGAGAAGCCCATCTTCTGTCTCAGAAAATTCCCAAGGTCCCCGGCGGTCATAGCCACAGTGCCCCATTTTGGTCGCCGAATGGATGCATACCTGGGAATTGAGACTGTGCCTGTTCGGGTGGGGACAGGGCAATGGGACTCGATATGAGGCAGGGTGGTGCAGGTGGCAGGCCTAAGGAAGTTTCCGTCCCATCCTCCTGGCACAGGGGTAAATGCCAGCCTTGTGTCCAGTGCGTCCGTCCCCAGGACCCTGCTCAAGCGTGTCCAAGGCCAACAGCATCGGCTTCCCCTGGGCGCTTGCAGACCTCCTGAATCTGTCTGCCTTCTCACCAGCTCCCTGGGGGAAGGGGGTCGTGTGAGCATTAACACCTCGTGGGTCTTGCTCTAGACTCCACAGGCGTGGTGTCCCCCTGTGACTTCCGCCCCCTTTTGGAAAGCGGGTCTCCCAAGCACAGCTCTTTCAAGAAGATCTGCTTTCTCTCACACCCAATTTGCCCAGGACATGGGGGGGTGGGGGGTGGGGGGTGGGTGGGCATCTTCTTTGCTTCCAGACCTTCCACTGCTCTCCTCAGACACCACAGCTCTCATGAAACCCATCGAGGTATCGGGCCTGGGTCTTGTCAGACTGTGAGCGGTCTGGGATTGGCCCGTCGATCCTTCAGAGTCATGGACACTGCCAGGTGGCTCGGGGCTCCTGGGTCAGGGACAGAGGGCTTCGTTATAGTAGAACAAGCATCATAATCTTTGCTTTAAAATATAGCATAGGAGGGGCGCCTGGGTGGCGCAGTCGGTTAAGCGTCCGACTTCAGCCAGGTCACGATCTCGTGGTCCGGGAGTTCGAGCCCCGCGTCGGGCTCTGGGCTGATGGCTCAGAGCCTGGAGCCTGTTTCCGATTCTGTGTCTCCCTCTCCCTGACCCTCCCCCATTCATGCTCTGTCTCTGTCTCAAAAATAAATAAACGTTTAAAAAAAATTAAAAGAAAAATAATAAAAATAAAATATAGCATAGGAGCGCCTGGGGGGTCAGTCGGTTGAGCGTTGAACTCTTGGTTTCAGCTCAGGTCATGATCTCACAGTTGGTGAGTTCGAGCCCTGCGTTGTGGGACCTGCTTGGGATTCTCTCTCTCCTGCTCTCTCTCTCTCTCTCTGCCCCTTCGGTGTTAGGCGTGCTCTCTCTTTTTCTCTCAAAATAAATACACTGAAAAAAAAATTAAAAATATGTAGTGTATTAAAAACAAATAAATTAATTAAATATAGTGTATTGGTAGAAAACTTGAGGTATAGTAAGGCCGACAGATTGGAAAGATGGGTTGTTACCCACATTTCCCGAGGGGAGGGAGGTGCCTCGCCATGGGGGCCACTTGGGGAAGCACCAGGGTAGGTCAGGGGCAAATATTTACCATCTTCACAGAAGTTTCCTGTCTCCCGACCCTGGGCTGTGAAGGTAGGGAGGAAGCAGGAGGGAATCCGCTTCTCCCTGCCCTAGCCTGGACGGTACCTACGAGACTCTGTTCCCGTCCCCCGAGCCCCATGCGCCCACAGGGCTGCTGGGAAATGTAGTGCCCGGCTGGGAAGCACCTTCTCTGTAACAGCCCTGCTCCACGGGTGTGAGCTTTGGAGCTAACCCTCTCCGTCACAGCTCTGGTCCTTCCTCCAAGACTCAGTGGACCGTCTGTCCGTTCTGAGGCCTCAGAGCTAGCTGCATGGGCTCCAAACAAATCAGGCCCACGTCTGGCTTTCAGATTCAAGAACCAGAAGCTCAGCGCAGTGAAGGCCGCCGAAAGGGCCCTCAGGAGTGCAGGGCATGGGGTGTGGCCGGAGGGGACAAGCAGGTCGCCAGGAAGTCCTGTTTTCCATCCTGGAGGAAACTGATCCCCAGCTGAGCTTTCACTTGACAGCTGCGTGGTCTGTTGCCAAAATATTCCGTCTCCTAATTCAGCAACATGGGGCTCTGCTTGGAGAGCTTTGTTTAACGGATATAGGACTTTGGCCTGGGATGACGGAAAGTTCTGGAGAGGGACGGTGGGGATGGGGATTCCAAAACAGTGTGAATGGACTTAATGCCACTGAATGAACTGTATACTTAAAAGTGGTTAAAGGGATAAATTTTATGTTATGTGTGTTTTACCATAATTAAGGATAAAAACGAGGGGCGCCTGGGGGGCTCAGTCAGTTAAGCATCCAACTCTTTCTTGACTCTGGCTCAGGTCATGATCCCAGGGTCATAGGGCCGTGCCCCAAGTTTGGTTCTGTGATGGTGTCTGCTTGGGATTCCCTCTCTCTCTCTGCTCCACCCCCCTCCCCATTTGTGCTCGCTCGCTCTCTCAAAAAATAAAAATAAAAACAAACAAAACAAAAACTCTTAAAAGACAGACGTTTTCAAATGCTTCTGTAATTTGCTATAATAGTCCCTCATATCAAAGCCTTTCTGGTATATTAAAGACCTGCTCCAAAGGGAAAAAAATAAAAGAAGCCAGTGTCATTTCCTGGACCTTTTAATATCATCAGCATTGCATACCTTTCTTACCCGTAAATTCTGGAAAGTTTTAGGTGGCACATGGGAATTCCTGGAATGAGAGTTTTGGGAGGGGTAATCTGGCTCCCGAATCAAACCAGATTGAGAGCCAGAGCCCTCACAGGGTGTGGAGGCAAAGTTGGGGGTCATGGGACCATGATGCTCGAGTGTAGGAAGGGATGAGGCTTTGCAGGGGGTTGAATAGTTTCCCCTCAACACTTAAGCCCGCCTGGAACCTGTGAATGGGAACTTATTTGGAAATAAGGTCTTTGCAGATGTCATCAGATGGATCTCGATTGAAAATCACATCCTTGGGGCGCCTGGGTGGCTCAGTCGGTTGAGCGGCCAACTTCGGCTCAGGTCATGATTTCGCGGTCCGTGAGTTCGAGCCCCGCGTCGGGCTCTGTGCTGACTGCTCAGAGCCAGGAGCCTGTTTCAGATTCTGTGTCTCCCTCTCTCTGACCCTCCTCCGTTCATGCTCTCTCTCTCTCTGTCTCAAAAATAAATAAACGTTAAAAAAATAAATAAGTAAAATCACATCCTCGTAAGAGGAAAGAACGCAGAGGGACAGGTAAAGATGGGGGCAGAGTTCCGAGTGACGCAGCCGTGAGCCAAGGAACAGCTGGAGCCACGAGGAGCTGGAAAAGGCAGGCGGGATCCTCCCCGGCCCTCAGAGGGAGCACCCCTGCCGACACCTTACATGTGGACCCCTGGCTCCGGAACTGCAAGGCAGGATACACTCCTGCCGTTTGAAGCGCCCGGTGTGCGGTCATCTTCGAGGACAGCCCAAGGAGACCGATACAGGCCTTCGGCAAAGGTGTGGGCTGCGGGCCAGGAAGGGGGTGGGCGTGGGGGAACGGGAAGGAACGTCGGGCTCTTGTTGCCGGGTCAGGGATCCTGGCCTCGCCGGTTGTGCAGCAAAGAGAACTTACGGGTTCCCAGGCTGAAACAGCCGGTGAGGGTCAGCTCCGGAAGCGGCTGGATCTGGTCATTCAGAAAAAGTCCAACAAACCTTCCTTTCCCCATCTCTGGGCTCAGCTTGAGATTTTGGTGGGCTCGGGGGCCTCTCTGGGGTGGCTTTGGGAACCTGCCCGTCCAGATGGAGAAGAGCAAGCAGGGAAGCGGGGCCGCCTGAGTGGCGGGACCCGGGTCCCACGCTCACTCTTGGACTCACACGGGGACAGGCGGCCTCCTGACGGCAAATCGGGGTGTTGGCACCAGAGAGAAGCAGGCCGGGAGGCGAACAGGCAGAAGCGAGAGAAGCACGTGACCAGGAAGTAGTCCACGCCTCTGCCTCCGTGTCCCTCCAGACTCAGCTCTTTCGCCACCGAGTGTCGCTCTGAATGCTCAGCAGTGACATCAGCAGACGGATCCAGCTGCGAGGAAGCACCCTTCCGGATGCGCTGTCTGCTGCTGGCCTCGGGGGTCCACCCGGAGGGCCCGCCCCCAGCCGGATGCCCTGACTCGGGGGGCCAGGACTGTCCTCTGGATGGCAATTTAACGACTCCCCTGGCTTCTCGGAGAGCGATCCAGATGGTCAGCGCTGACTATTCACATGTCAAACTTTCCTGAGCGAACCTGACTGGGGGGAACGGCGTAATTGGAGTGAAAAGATACTGCGCAGGAGAAAACGTGTCCTTTTACCTTTGGGAAGCTCTTCCTCAGGGTCAGGAGAGCTTCCTGGGGCCCGTGCTGACTCCTTCTGACAACACAGCCACCTAGCGTCTGTCAGAGGGCTCTAAGGCCCATCAATCCCAGGGGATAAGCCAGGGATTATGTCTAGAGGATGAGGACATCGGTGTCCTGGGTCACCTAGCTGGAAATAGGCTCTAAATTGGGGGGGGTGGGGCGCCTGAGTGGCTCATTCGGTCAAACGACCGACTTCGGCTCAGGTCATGATCTCGCCGTTCTTGGGTTCGAGCCCCGCGTCGGCCTCTGTGCTGACATGTTGGAGCCCGGAGCCTGCTTCGGATTCTGTGTCTCCCTCGCTCTCCGTCCCTCCCCCACTCTCACTCTCTTTCTCTCTCTCAAAAATAAAAATTAAAGTAAAGAAATAAATAATCAATCAATCAATCGGGGGTGGGTAGGTGGGGATGGAATGAAGCAAACCAGACGGATAAATGGAGTTGCAGGGGTATTTTTTTCTACTCAGGGGGCCTCTCAGCCATCTCAGCGGCCAGCCCCTAGCGTTCCCCTGTGGCTGGGCAGGTGCCCGTGGCAGTCACCCTTGAGCTGAGAGGCAGAGAAGGGGTGTGAGGAAATGACAGGAGAAGACTAGGAGAAGGCGAGACAAGGAAGAGGAAGTAGGGGGAGGGGAGGAGATGTACACAATACAAGTACGTCCTTGGAAGTGTCTACCAGATGCCAAACATGGTCCTAAGTGCTTCACGGGCCCCGGTGACTCCTCCTGAGGAGCCTGTGATGCGAGAGCCACGATCTCCCCCTTCTTAAGGATGCAGAGACAGAGGCAGCTTACAGCCTGACAGTCATGAACATCCGCTGAAACACAGGTTCACGAACACGGAGTTCAAAAGCCACGCGCGGAGTTTGGATGTTCCCGCCACACTATTTGCTACAGATGTTCCACGATTGTGAAAGGCACTGGACCCCAGTGCTGCAAGCGTCCCTCCGGGATGCTCATGGCTCAGGAAGGGGAAACATAGGTGCAAGTTAGCGCAGGGCCATAGGATGATGCTGTGGCTGGGTGCGGACGCTGAAACACCGGGAGGAAGTCGAGGGCCTGGAACTTCCCAGCAGCCACAAGCCAAGGAATGCCAAGATGGCCGGCGTCTTTGGAGGGCTCCAAGTGCGGGACGTCGGGCCCAGTGGGGGGCAGTGATGGACATGGAGTAAAATTGCGGGGCAGGGCCTGTGGACGCCAACTCCAGGGGAGTGACCCTGTCCCCCAGCATGGCACACAATAAGACGCTTCAAGATGGGAATGCGTGAGGACTTTTTCGGTCGCAAAGGACAGAAGCCAAATCCACGTGTGGGCCGGTGCCATGGGACAGGTACCCCTGAGTGGAGGCTGCCACGCGGGAGTACCTTGGTGTGACAGTACCTACTAACATCATACCAGTTTACAGGACCCTATATAGAAGGACCAGAGACAGAGAGAGAGAGAGAGACTCTATTTCCTGGCTTCAGTATGAAAAGCCCCAGGGAAGGACTCTGATTGGTCTAGTTTCAGTCACGTGACGAAACGCTGGACCAATCACTGTGGCCAGGAGAACCGAGGACACGGACAGGCCCGAGTCATGTGACCACCGTGGGACCTGGTCCTGAGCTGGGTGCAGGGAAGCTGGTGAGTGTGCAGTGAGCGACAGCCCCCTCCCGGAAGAACTTTTCTGGAGGAAAGGGATGAAATGCTTACAGATAGACAACAGGCGTTCGTGGCGGGCAGGCCGGACCCAGATGGGTTTTAGAGCTCGCTGGGCAGGTGGCGGGGGGGGGGGGGGGGGGGGGGGGGGGCTGGGTCTGCCATTCGCTGGGTGTGGGCGGTCGAAAGAAATGCCTCTCAACTTTGTAAAGCACAGGCACACCTGCCTCACCCCCACGCCCCATAGAATAACGACCCAAGCCAGGGTTTAGAATGTTATCTGAAACTCAAAATAGACAACCGTCAGGAAGAGAATGCAAAAGAATGCCACTTTGCCACCGAACCACATCCTAGAGAGCCACAGAGCCCACGCCCTTCCACCAGGAGAGACAGGACCAGGCCTTGAACGGAGCGAGCTGTTGTGTTGGTGAGTAGGGACCCACCCTAGTGGTGTCCAGACCACTGCTTGCCTCACTGCAGCGTGCCCGAGGATGTCCTGGGGATCAGGCTGAAATGCAAATTCTGATTCGGGAGGTCTGGGGCAGGGACCGAGATTCTGATTTTCCAGCAAGCTCCCAGGGGATGGTGACGCCATTGTTCCCACACCCCACTTGAGCCGTGAGGTCTTAGAGTATGGAGTCACCAACTGGATGAACGTTGGATGAAGCTGGGGGGGGCGGGGAATGCCTGTCATGGAAGCCACCGAGGCCGCCAGCTCAGGTGGTCGCCCTTGGCCACGCAGAATTGGAAGTGCGGGAGGCAGGCCGGTGGATGGGCCTTCCCTGAGCTGGCAAGCGCCGCGTGCTCTGGGCCACTGAGATGCCCTCTGGACACAGGGAGCCTCCGCGGAGAGCTAGAAGGGAAGGCGGGTAGGATCTGCTCTCGTCCTTGGATTAGAGCCTGAGGACCTCAGCGGAGGGGGCCCCCTCAGGGCGCCTGTGGGAGGGGGGGTGAGAGAGGGAGGGGCCCGTGTGCCCCAGCTGGTCCCTGTCAGCAATTCCTGGTTACTAGCGTGGGTGCCTCGCACCCATTCTCGCTATTGTGGGCTCAAAAATGATGCCCGAAGACACCAGACTTTAATCTTCACGACTGCAAAGGGTACTTTATGCGGTAAAGTCCTTGCATAGGCAATTAAGTTAAGGACCCCGAGATGGGGGATTATCCTGGGTTGTCCAGGGGGCCCCCAAGTGCAACCACACGTATCCTTATAAGACGGAAGCAGAAGATTTGACACAGAAGAGGAGGGGCCGTGTGATCGGGGGGGGGGGGGGGGGTCAGGGATCAGAGTGATACGGCCACCAGTCAAGGAAGGCGGGCAGCCCCCTGAAGCGGAAGGAGGCAGGAAAGAGGTTGTGTGGCGGGGCCTCTGGAGGGTGTGATGCCTCAGACGCGTTCATTTCAGATCTCTGGCCTTCAGAACTGTGAGAGAATACGTTTCTGTTGTTTTAAGCCACCCACTTTGTGGTCCTTTGTTCTAGCAGCCACGGGGGGAAATGAACGCAGCCTCCTGGGTGCTGGGAGAGACGGCCCTCCTCCCCACCAGCATCTCTTCGGAGCCAGAGGCAGCCAGGGCAGCTGAAGGTGAAGGGGCAACACAGGAAGCTGATCCACGACCCCCAGGAATGACACCCACCCTGGGAAGGCCTGTGCCCCTGGCTCAGCTTCCCTTGGGCTCCAGCCCATCCTCTGGCCAGTAACGTCTGGGAGTCCAGACTCAGTCTTCCCTCTCTAACACCTCCTTTCTACAACCTCCCCACTCAGACCCCATCTTTCCCACCCCAATACCCCCCATGCCCCACCCCAGAGGCTTCGGCGGGCGGAGCTATCAATTTCCCCGCTCCTTTGTTTTTGTTAAGACTTAAACCTGCTCCAAAGCCCTCCTACCTTCCCTTCTGGGTCTCAAGAGCCTAGTGTGGGAATGAAAAGCCCTATCTTTTGTGTTCCTGCAGTAAGGAGCCTGTTCAGTGAGTGGGCACCTGTCAGAGACAAAGGGAAGGAAAAAAGCACAACAATTTCATTTCGAGGTGTTCTGGGCACAACGGATTGGATCTCCAAGAAAGGATTTGTCTGGGGCGCCTGGGTGGCTCAGTCGGTTGAGCTTCCGACCGCGGCTCGGGTCAGGATCTCGGGGTTCGTGAGTTCAAGCCCCACATCGGACTCTGTGCTGACAGCTCAGAGCCTGGATCCTGCTTTGGGTTCTGTGTCTCCCCCCCCACCCCCTGCCCCTTTGCCACTTATGCTCTGTTTCTTTCTCTTTGTCTCTCAAAAATAAATAAATAAATAAACATTAAAAAAAATTAAGAAGAAAAAGAAAAGATTTGTCTGGACGGAACGATGCACAGGAGTACAGGTGGGCCTGTTTAACACCGTCCCAGGGGTGACAGAGGCGGTGTCATGGATGGAACTGTGTCCCCCCAAAAAGATATGGGGAAGCCCTGACCCTAAGTACTTCAGAACGTGACCTTATTTGAAAACGGGGTCATTGCAGATGTCATGAGTTGAGATGTCCCGCTGGAGCGGGTGGGCCTGTATCCGGTGGGATTGGCGTCCTGGAAGAAGATGGCCACATGGCCACGGGAACACGCAGGGAAAACACCCCCGAAGTCGGAGGCAGACATTGGAGCCGTACGTCCACAAGACGAGGGATGTCAAAGGTGGCTGGCCGACCACCCGAAGGAGGGTGAACAGCAGGGGAGGAGTCTAGCCAGAACCTCAGAGGGAGCACGGCCCTGCCAACACCTCGACCTTGCACTTCCAGCCTCCGGAACGTTGACGGTAAATTTCCGTTAAGCCGCCGCGTTCGTGGTGGCGGCCACAGGAGGCGAATACAGGTAGTGTCCACCCGGTCCTCCGCCTGCCCGTCTGTCACGCTCCACGGCCAGCCCCCAGGTGTTGACCCTCTTCTCCTCGTAGGCACCCACAACGACCCCCTTATCCTGTGTCTGAAAATGGATGATGACCTTCAGTGAAACGGACTGAGGGCGGGAGTCCGATAAGGGCAACGCGACAGTCAGGGATCCGCTTCTTGGCAGAAGCACTTTTGTCCCTCAGAGGAGGCACCTTCGGAAACTCCAAGCTTTCCTCGGGGCTGTTGTCCTTGCTCAGACCGCGTCGGGACTTTTGTAAGGAACCGCCCTGAGCACCAGATGACAACCCACAGGAGGAAACCAGGAATGTCACGTTGTGGCCACGTGTGGGCTTCGCCTCGTAAAATGGAACGGAGTTTGGTCACCCAGCTCAGTCACCTGACGTGATTCCGAATAACTCCTGGCCGTTTCCAAAAATCAGCTCCGGCCTGGAAAGGTGAAGGGCGCCCCGTTAAGAGACGCTAAAGTCACGGTGCTCCGGCAGCTCGCACCAGGGCCACCAAGTGTGACTAAAGAGCTTCGTTCCGCGCCAGTTCTGTGGTCTCGGAAACAGAGGAAACAACGCTTCCTTTCGGTTAACGCCTTTCTCTTATTTCACTTTTGCACCACAAGGCTGGAACCAGCCCATCCCGAGAGGCGAAGGAAGCTTGTATTTTCTTCCCTGGGCTGGGCTAAATTCCTCACTATTCTTCTACCAGAAGTGACCCCCACGTCTCCCACTGAGCTCCCCTCCCCCGTGTTTCTTGCATCCCCACACACGCAAGCCTTCCAGGGAACAGAGCCTTTTTCAATCAAAGGGCACGTGCAAAGCACATCTTGCTTCTGGCCTGTTTTTATACCTTCCTCATCCTTGTTTCTGCTGTTTCCTTCCTGCACTTTTGGGCTTTGGTGGCTTTTGGCGCCTGAATTAAGTGTTCACTCGATCTGTGTTGTGGCGCGAGGCTGGAGTTTACTCCTTTTCATCGCTGAGCAGAACTCTGCCGTTCGAACACTCCACGATGTACCGGAACTGCCGTGGGTGGGCCTGGCAGTGTTTCAGGTTTCAGAAGGGCAAATCCTGTCCTAATCCGCGTCCATGTCTTTTGGTGAACACATTTCTGTTTAGTGTCTCTTTTGGAGCGAATGCGGGGATCGCAGAGTTTGCTTACGTTTAGCTTTCTAAAAACTCAGTTTTCTTTAAAAGATTTTTTTTTGGTGTTTATTTGAGAGAGAGAGGGAGACAAAGGGCAAGTGAAGGAGGGGCAGAGAGAGAGGGAGACACAGAATCCCAAGGGGGCTCCAGGCTGTCAGCACAGAGCCCAACAAGGAGCTCGAACTTACGGACCATGAGATCATGACCTGAGCCAAAGTCAGATGCTTAACCGACTGAGCCACCCCGGCGCCTCGAAAATCTCAGTTTTCTGAGGTAGTTGTACCAAGTGGGTATTTTCATGCCCCCATTTTACTGTTACAGATATTACAACCACTTAAAGCAAATCCAACCTATTAAGGTGCAGGTTTTAACAAAAATAACTTACATAGAATGTTATGTATTGAATTGTGTCTCTCACCCCATCCGTATATAAAGTCCTAACCCTCAATACCTCAGAATGTGACCTTGTTTAGGAACAGGGTCATTACAAGGGCACCTGGGTGGCTCAGCCAGTTAAGCGTCGGACTCTTGGTTTCAGCTCAGGCCACGATCTTGCAATTTTGTGAGTTTGAGCTCCACGTCGGGCGCCGTGCCAAGAGTGTGGAGCCTGCTTGGGATTCTGTCTTCTCCTCTCTCTGCCCCTCTCCCACTCGCGCTGTCTCTGTCTCTTTCTAAATAAGTAAACTTAAAAAAAAAAGTGAAAAATATTATAAAATTAAAAAAAAAGAAATAGGGTCATTACAGATGTCATTAGTTAATATGAAGTCATATTGGAATAGAGCGGGTCCTAATCCAACGGGATTGGTGCCTCACGGAAAGTGGGAATTGGGACAAAGATACGCACACCAGGAGAAGGTCATGTGAAGAACTGGGGTGGGGCATCTACAAGCCCAAGATTTCCAGCAAGCTTCCAGAAGCTGGAAGAGAGGCCTGGAACAAGTTCCATCCCACCGTCCCCGGCGGGTGTGGGGGGAACAGCCCTGCTGACACTTTGACCTCGGACTTCTAGCCTTGACAACAGTGAGGCAATCAGTGTCTGTTCTTTAAGCCACTGGCTTGATGGGACTTTCTTCCAGTAGCCCTAGCAAATGGTACCCGGCAACTGTTCCCGGGTGTTTGGTGATGTTTGGTAAAGAATACTCATCAAGTTCGCATGTCTCGAGGTAGCCTGATTAGCTATTGTGCTTACAATCCCTTTGCCTTTTAAAATTTGATTCAGGAAGACATCCAACGCATGATGTGTTAGATTTCTGAAAGCTTGCAGTAAAGGTAAGACATGACTAGGGTGATAATGAGAAGCTAGCGAATTCTGGTCAGCACGCCTCAATAAGCAGGTGGCCCTGAGGGGATGGGGGCGCGGAGAGGAGGGCCCCCACCCATTGGGTGGGGTTCTAGGGCCGGCCCTAGCGCAGAACAGCAGAGGAGGGCAGGTACCATGGCTTCCCTTGCCTCCCTGGCCTCCTTTCTGGCTGGGCAGGTGTCTCTCCTAGAGAAGTTTTCCTCCACCCGCTCTAACGCCTCACGCGGCCCCTCCAGCTGGTGTCTGAGTCGCAGACCGCTGTGAAGGGTGGGCCAAACCATCTTCAAAGGTAATTAGGCCTAGGTTGGTAGCCTGAGGGTCCGGTATTTTTCCTGGCCGAGAACTTGCTTGCTCTAGAAGCTTCCCGGCAACTCAGCCCCTCGGGGACTTCTCTGGAAGACTGAGAGGAGGTGAGATCTCTTCCCTGGGGTCTGCGCTCCCACCCTCCAGCTGGACGCAGAGAGTTAAGACGCGCTCTTCCTAAGCGAGAGCACATGACCCGGAATGGGGCTAAAAATAGCGCAATTTCTTAAGGTTACACGAGGCTTTGTTTCCGGGGTATATTAGTTTCCTGCACAACCAAGCACCACAAGCCGGGGGTGGGGGTGGGGTGCTTCAAACAAGAGAAATCTATTCTGGCACAGTCCTGGAGGTGAGACGTCCCCACAGGAATCCTTCCGTCCCTCTTCTAATTCTAGTGGCCACCACCAACCCTCCGTGCTCTTGGTCTGAGCCACATCCCTCCAGGCTCTGTGTCTGCACCCGGCCTCCTTCTCTGTGTGTCTGGGGCTTTGTGTCCAAATCTTTTTCCTCATACAAACACCAGTCGAATTAGATGTAGGGCCCGCCCTTGCCCAGGATGACCTCATCTTAACTTGACTGTGTCTGCGAAGACCCTCTTTCCGAAGAAGGTCCCATTCTGAGGTTCTGGGTGGGAATGAGCTTTGGAGATACCCTACTGATCTGTTTCGAAGTAAACGTTTTGCTCCGTTAAATGTGCTACATTTGAGAATCTCTTCCTCCACTGCCTTGACCTTGGATAGTCCAGAGGTATTCAGAGGACACTCGTGTTTGAGGATAATCTCTGTGCCTTAGTGGCTTTACATAGCGTAAGTTTACTTCTTACTCTAGTGAAGCTAGAGCGAGACTCTGATGAACGGGGGTTGTCCCCCTGAGCAGTGACTTGGGGACCCAAGGTCCTTCCACAGGGTTCCAACGTCTCTGTGCTCATCTGCATCAAGCCTCAGAGGGGACGACCAGGCAGGGCCTTGCTCGGGCAGGTCGACGCGGCCAGGCCTGGAAGTTTCGGGTGCCCTGTCCACGCGCATTCTGCCCACGTGCGTCCTGCTGGCGTGGACCACACTGAAAAGCAAAGGCAGCTGGACAGTGAGGAGGCTGAGGGCCGGAAGAAGAGGAGACGGATGAGGGGAGAGCAGAGCTGGCCGGTCAAGGTGGCAACGAGGCCAGGCTTATCCCAGAAGGAATTTCCCTTTCGATTTTTGTCCCCTTACTTCGTCCCTGTGTCTTGCTAAGCACCTGCTGGTCTCCAATCAGACATCTTAGTGTCCCTACACTGTAGTACCGGTCCCTTGGACACCAAGAGACAAGCATCAAAGGAGCATCTGCCCTTTAAAAGGTGACTCTGACTGGATAAATCCTAAATCTGTGTTCCTGAGCATGGCCTACGCGATCTGGATGGCCCAGACTGGCAGGTACCTGTGTGGGGGCCCTGCGGATGGGGCTTCACAAGCTTTCTTCTCGAGACTGGGGCCTGGCAGGAGGGGCTGGTGCTGAGGGAGCTGGGGCCCAGGTAACCCCAAGGGGGTGCTCAGGACCACACCTGGGCAGGGCTGTTCAGAAGACTGAACTCACTCTCTGCCTGACTGGTGGTTTTCAAACTGCCACGTGAGGCCAGGTTGAAGGCAGTTTTCTTTCTTTAAAGTGTCTTTACTTTTGAGAGAGAGACAGAGGGAGCCCAAGTGGGGAGGGGCAGAGAGACAGAGAAGACAGAGAATCCCTAGCAGGCTCCAGACTGTCAGTGCAGAACCCGATGCAGAGCTTGAACTCTCAAACGGTGAGATCGTGACCCGAGCTGAAACCAACAGTCAGATGCCTAACCTACTGAGCCACCCAAGTGCCCCAGGTTGAAGCCAGTTCTTAAACATAAAATAGAACCACATGGAAAAATACCAGGGCACACAGCACAATTAGAGCATAGTAAGAGAAAGTATGTTTCAAGAAACTTTGGTTTCCCTTTTACATATATCTGTTCTGGGTCGCGATTTACATCACATTTCTTACCGAGGGTTGCAATCGAAACCATCTGAAAGCTACTGCAACTTGAAAGTAGGGGATAAAAAGGCACCAGGGAGCTAATAAGGGTGTTCTGGTTTTCACGAATGTTTTGTGCATCCCGACAGGAGAGATGATGTAATGCTAAGGAGGAGCCTGGGCTGGGTTTGGATCCAGGCTGACCCACTTCTCCCCAGGAGGTCCTTGTGAGGGTCACTTCATTCCCCCTGAGCCTCTGTTTTCTGGTCTGGAAAATGGGCTAAATAATTCCCTTGATGATAAGGAGGAGGAGGAGGAAACAGCTACTCACATTTATCGAGTGCTTCCCACCCCAGACCTTGTTCTGCGCATCGTGTATCCTCGTCCACAATGTTCCTCTGGTGACGTCCCAGTACCGTTGGGGGCGTCCGTACAGACAAGGAAGCAGAGGCACAGGAAGGTCAAGTAACTTGCCCCCAGTGAATCGGTGCATATAGATGCCTGATTCAGTGCTTGGCACGTCGTACTGAACAAATGTCAATTTCTTTCCCATAGTTTTGTCTCGAATGTGTTGAAGAATCCTTAAATATAAGCAGATGGTCAAGCTTCTGGAAGGTGCTGGGAGATGCTGGCTAGCAACCTGCCAGAGAAACCGCCTCAAGAGGGCCCTGGAGGGATGCCTGGCTGGCTCAGGTGGAATAGTGTGTGACTCTTGATCTTGGAGTTGTGAGTTCAAGCCTCACATTGGGTGTGGAGATTACTTAAATAAATAAAACTTGTTAAAAAGTTAAGAATATGATACTTTTTTTTTTTTTTTTAAAGAGGGCCCTGGAGGTGTGAAGTCAGATTCCCCATGAGAGGGCCCTTGAGACAAAGGGAATTTTCAGCATCAGGGGAACCATGTAAATTGGGAGGAAGGGACCCTCGCCTTTGGCCCTTAGAGGATGCCTCAGCCTTGGCTTCTAGAAAGAAAAGATAATCATGAAGCATGCGTGTCAATAAACTGGTGTGTTACAGGTGTTTTTCTTTAAAGTGTATTTATTTGGAGAGAGAGAGAGAGAGAGAGAGAGAGCAAGTCTTTGAGTGGAGAGGGGCAGAGAGAATCCCAAGTAGGCCCCACGCTATTGGTGGCCAAAGTGGGGCTCGAACCCACAAAACCATGAGATCATGACCTGAGCTAAAATCAAGAGTCAGATGTTTAACCGACTGAGCCACCCAGGTGCCACATAGTGTATTACAATTTTTAAAGACTAGAAACCCAGGATCCCCCAGCCCTACTCTGTATCCCCGGAATCAGCACTGCCTCTAAGAAAAAGCCTGCAATACAAACGCAGCTTCAGAGCCTCCGGGCTGCACCCCCCCCTCCCAGGAGAGGGACTACAGGTGCCCCTGCCCCCCCCCCCCACCCCGGGGGACAGCAGGGTTGGACTCCCTTTGAGGGCATCAGACAAGTAATTAAACCAAAGTGCAAGACGTAATTACGTCTCTGTTTCACAGAAATTATAAACAGAAAGCAAAGAGAGGATTGCATCACACTGTCCCCGGGGCAGCGGGACTTTTGCTCTGAAAGCACAAGCTGAGCCTGTGGAAGTCAGAAGGGACCTTGGCAAGCATTTCCTCTGCAGTCTGGGCTCAGAAAGAGGCCTCCCTGAGTGAGAGATGCAAAGAGGTCCCTCCCTGCCGTGTTCCTGCACCAGCTAGTTCCCAAGAGTCTTTTCTCGGTCATCTTAATTGTGTAAGGTCCCGTGCTTGATGGTAATCCAGTTGTCTTAGTTTGAGAGAGAGCGAGAGAGCGAGCAGGGGACGGGCAGAAACAGAGAGAGAGAAAATCCCAAGCAGGCTCTGCCCTGTCAACACGGAGCCCCACATGGGGCTCGAATTCACGACCCGTGAGATCATGACCTGAGCCGAAATCAAGTCAGGTGCTTAACTGACTGAGCCACCCAGGCACCCAATGCAGTGTTTTCGTTTTTGCTTTTAATCGAATCCATGACTTGTTTTGGCCTCATCAGCAAAACTCGGTGGTTGATCTTGCACAGTGCCCGGGCACCAAGTACCTGTGCGATAAAAAGGTGGTGATAGCCATCCTAACGCCCATAATTAGATGATAGGCCCCAGAGGCTGGGGAGGGTCTGGGGCTCAGGGTCCCCAGAAGGGGGGATGGCGGTGAACACCATCGGCAGGGGGGTGGGAGGGGGTGGTGGACAGGCTCCTCTGGGCAGGTCAGAGGAGCCCAGGCCGGGCTGGGGTCACGGGGAAGCAGGTTGTCCCTGTGTGCTCACATCTGGCGGTAACATCCTCATCCGGGCTGTGACCGTCCCCTCACCCCCAGCCCTGTCTACCCTCCAGGAGAGCAGGAGCCTGGGCAGGAAGGCCTCTTCCACAATCCTGCTCCCAGAGAAACGGCCTTCCTGTGCGACAGGAAGCTGGGAGGGCGGTGGCTGTGATGTCACTCACGATTGCCAGCACCTCTGCAAAGCCAGCTCTTCGGGGTCCCCAGGGAGCAGAATCAGAGGGAAGAGTGGGGGCGCCTGGGGGTTCAATCGCTTAAGTGTCTGACTTCGGCTCAGGCCATAATCTCGAGGTTCGTGAGTTGGAGCCCCACATCGGGCTCACCGCTGTCATCCCGGAGCCCACTCTGCATCCTCTGTCCCTCCCTCTCTCTCAGCCCCTCCCCTGCTCCCACACACACTCTCTCTTTCAAAATAAATGAACATTAAAAAAAAGAAGAAGAAGAAGAATAGTGGGGCTCTGGGGCCAAGTAAATACCTGAGAACAGTCCTTTTTTTATCAGATCCAGAGGTACGTTAGGGCGGCTATAACAGCATCCCGCAGACTGGGGGCTTCAACAACCGAAGTTAATTCTCTCACAGTTCTGGAGGCTGGAAGTCCAAGATCAAGGTGTTGGGGAGGCTGGTTTCTCCAGAGGCCCTTGCCTTGTGGATGGCTCCTTCTCCCTGTGTCCTCACATGGCCTTGGCTCTGGGCACGGGCATCCCTGGCGTCTCTTTGTCTTTCTACAAGGACCCCAGTCATGCTGGGTCAGGGGTCTGCCGTCGGGCCTCATTTAATCTCAGTTGTCTCCTTACAGGCCCCATCTCCAATCACAGCCACCTTGTGGGTCACAGCTGCAGAGTATGAATTTCGAAGGGACACAGTTCAGCCCGCGACAAGGAGAAAATGACTTCTAAGTGGCTCCCGAAGGCTTCCAGGCCGTGTTGGCTTTAGGCAAAATGCCCAAACTCTGCAGCCTGATACAGCATGTGATAGAGCCTCAGACGTACAGGAAGCAGGTGCTCGCCATAAATCCTGTGGCCAGCATAAACCATGTGGCATGGCCCAAACGCTCAGACACGCAAAGTTGCTGTTGTCGGGAAGGACTCTCCAGGGGCTCAGAGGTCACGTCCCAGGAGTCAATCAAGGGCCACACTTGGGGTTTGAGCAACCCACGTCTGCTGAGCTAACCCTTTATGGTATGGCCAGCACGCCTAAGTCCCTCTGGCTGGGACGTTTGGGGACTGCTAATGGCAGTGCCAAGCGCCGTCAGTCTGATCTGCCTTTGCCGGTATGATTTGAGAGGAAGTATACGCTTTTTTTTTTTAAGTTTATTTATTTTGAGAGAGAGAGAGAGAGAGAGAAAGCATGACCAGGAGAGGGGCAGAGAGAGGAGACAGGGAGAATCCCAAGCGGGGTCCACTCTCAGCCCAGAGCCCGATGTGGGGCTCGATCCCACGAACCAAGGGATCATGACCTGAGCCGAAGTAGGATGCTTGTCCGACTGAGCCACCCAGGTGCCCCAGAAATTACATGTCTTTATCCTAATTTCCATTTATCTGTGAAGCAGAAAAACTCTGCACACATTTCGTTGCCGTTTGGATTTCTTCTGTATCTTGTCTAGTCATTGAATTTGTTTATTATATATAAACAAAATGTGGGGTCACTGATACTTTTTTCTAAATTATAGGAGCCCGTTCTGCATTGCACATATTAGTTCTTTGTCACAAACTGCAAACGTTTTTCTTTCAACTTTGTCATGTTTTGTGAACCATGATTTTCATGTAGTGGGTCAGCCAGCCTTTTCTTTCATAATTTCAGTCTTCAGTGGTAGGATAAGAAAGACCTCCCTCTCCCCAAACTACACACTCTCCATTATTATTCTCATCCTTTATTTTGAAACAGTGAAATATTTAAGCTTTTGGAATGTTTTGCTGTCTATTGTATTAATATCCTAGGCCTGCTGTAATAAATTACCACACACTGGGTGGTGTAAAACAACACAAAGTTTATACATTCACCGTTCTGGATGCTAGGGTTGGGGGGTCAAAAGGGCTGGGCTTTTTCCAAAGGGTTTAGGGAAGGATCTGTTCGCTGCCTCTCTCCCGGCCTCTGATGTCGCCGACAATCTTTGGCATTCCTTGGCTGGGAAATACATGCTCCCGTCTCTGCTTCTCATCTGCACCTGCCTCACTGGATCTCTTCTCCTCTTGTTATAAGGATCAGCCATGTTGCATGGGGGCTCACTCCAGTGCTCTCAGCGCCGTTGATCTTATAGACGCCACCCACGTGGCCACCACTGATTGGTCAGAGCTGGACGCCTGACCCTAGCTGGGCCAATCAGAGCCCTTCCCTGGATTTCTGAGCTTGGGTGGGAGCAGTGGATTGCAGTTGTCTGCGGGTGGTGAACCCCCAGGGTCCTGGCTGGTGGAAGAGCCCGACTGAGGGTAGGAGAAAGTGAACAGACACCAAGATAATCCCTGGCGAGAGTTTCTGCTTTGTCCCAAGTGTCTCTGAGGCCCAGCTACACCCTATGTCCTTTTTGGATGATATGGACCTTCTGTCGGGCTTCAGCCGAAATCTCTCACGAATACAAAGACAGCGTCTCATGTTCTCTGCGTCTCCAAAGGGTGCTGGACGGTGGGGCACACACTACATCTCACACGAGGGAGTGAATGGCAGAGGAAAGTTTTAGGGACACGTTGTCAACATCACAGCTTTTGCCATCCCTGCCTTTCGATCCCCATTTACAAACCTGGCAAATCGGCGCCGTGTCACGATCTCTTCCTTGTGGGTCATTTCAAACATGTTGAGCAACGTTCATTTTACCCAGCCCCTTCAAGACGCTGGCCAGGTGATTTGCCGAAAAGAGTCTGCTGGCCTAATGAAACCAGAACAGCCAGTGTCTTCCATCCTAAACTCGGGGATTAAAGAGGAAAAGCCGCCGTAAGCAGGACACCCGGGTTAGCACAGCTGTGCCGGCGTGCAGTGAGCAGATTGCGGGGCTCAGCACGACGGCCCAAGTCGGGAGGAGTCGGCGAGGACACAACCCAAACGACAAAACTCGGTCAATAAAAATAAATAAAGGAGGTCTAGGTCTTACTTCTCAAACAGCTCATCTTAAAAGAGGTAAATAATTCAAGACAATGAATTGGTTGGACACGTTATTGCTACTTGATGCCTACGGCTGCACGAGGGACAGAAATAGGACACTGGCGTATGTTTGGGCAAAATGAGACTCTCTTGTTTGCTTGTTTAAAACAAAACTCTGTTCTTCTTTTTTTGATTCTACAACATACAAGTCCATTTATAGGAATTTTGCAAAATATCGGAAATTACGGTGCCCAAGGCTGGGTCGTGTGAGGAGGGTGAGGGCCTTAGTGGGTGGGTGGTCAGGCGTGGCTTTCGGGTGGCCCTCCGCGGGAGGCCTGAGGGCCTCTGGGGGCCCCCGGGGGGCCTGGCAGGGTGGTCAGCTGCAGGGAAGGAACACAGCCGGGGCAGAGAGAGCCTCACGCAAAAGCCTGGCGTTTGACTTCCCTGCTGTTGAAGCTACAAAGGAAACCTCCCTGAGTCTGCACAGCAAGACACCCCCTCCCCTGCCCCCCTCTCCCGTGAGAGCAGGTGTCCACATCTGGGTGGTGGACAGGGTCCAGTGAAGTCTTTCCAGGGTTTAGAGGGAGTCTGGGCAGCACCCAAGGTGACCGTGGCCTCGGTGGAGAGATTTGTGGGGTTGCTCTAGACTATCACCCAGCTTTGAGCACATTGAGCCTCTGACCTTGACTCCAGCAGCAGCAGGCCTTGGGGTCCCAGGCTCTGGTGGCCCTGGAGGGCAGTGGCGGTCCAGAGGTGGTTCTCTGGGGGCAGAGGCAGTGGCTCGGGTCCTGGGCACACCAGAACACTTGGCCACCCTACTTTGCAAACAGATGGAAATTTCCATGAGCAGGGCCCTAGCGCCTGTTAATTGTCGTATCTCCCGTATCCCTACCCGGCCACAATGCCTAGCACAGAGTATGCTTCCAATAAACATTTGCTGAATGGTAATTATTATTACTGGAGATTCTCAGTAAATATTTGCTGAATAAATGTCCCCCTGCCAGCAAATGAATTGTTTTCCATATTATATTAACAAAAAAATGGGACACACTGGACTTACAGCTCTGTTCTGAAAAGGAATAGAGATTTTTTGTGTAAGTAGAAAGTGCCAAGCGGGATAAGTTTAGCAGGATAAATCCTCTGAAACGGATCAGCCAATGGCCTCGAGGGGGTTGGCGCTGGTTTCTTGAATCAGTCTGTAAGCGGAGATTATGGATTTGCGGCTCCTCTCAGATATGTGGAGCTGAAGCAGGAAAGACAGCTGTCAAACAAGTGCGACCGTCAGTAAGAGGAAGCACTTACGTGGCACCGTCACCTACCACAGCCATCTCACAAACTTGCCCTCAGGTGGGATGCGTGAGACCCTAGCTGGCCTGGAGACATGACATGATTTTGCCAAGGACACGCACAAGGTTGAGGTTGGAAACCAGGCCACGTGTGTGTTTTGCTGCCTTCTCCTATTTCACGTTGACCAGGGCCATGGCGATGACGTCCGGCAGCCAGTAAAGGGTTTCCCAAGGCTGACCTGTGTAGACGCATCTGTAACTGTAGGCTGAGGACCATGTAGAAAAGGTGAAAACGTGAGGAAGGAGCCGGTGCCTTGAATGTACTTGAATGTACTTGAATGTCCTTGAACTCCTTGAATGTTTCCAAGGAAGCCTGGAGCCACGACTGACCCTGGTTGGCCAGCCCTCGGGAATGGGGGTCTCAGAAAGTTTTTATGTCAGTGACGGATGATGTTGTTGTGTACACCGGGAGCCGCGGACCGGGTCCCGCTGGCTCGTTGGGGTGGCTTTGCGCGAACATTAAGATCGATGAGATACGCCTGGCTTCCTGGTTGGAGTCCTGGCTTCAGTTGCCGTGGCTGATTGATAGCAGGATAAGTCTATCTGACAAACGCCCCATAAACACCTTGGAGCCTGAGACCTGCCTGGGTTTCCCCGGACGCAAGACTTCACACATGACCCTGTAGTTCTCTGGCAGAGAAAAGCCCGTCCCGACTCGGCTCGGGTGAGGAGGCACAGGGGGGGAGCTGGACTTCTCTGGGCTCCGCTGATGTGTGTCTCCTCCTGCCACCTTCTCTCCCTGCGTCCTTTTCTGCAGCCAATCTTAGCTGAGCCCCACTCACTATGGAGTCTTTTCAGTCTTTCTAGCAAGTCACCAAACGTAGGGAGATGTCAAGCCCAGCTCCTCTTTATTCGGCAGGGTTCCACCCAACCTTGGAAGCCAGCTAGCCACCCATCCGACCCCCTGCGGTTTTGAACGTGGGCTGTGAGAACCGAGGGTGGGAGAAGTTACAGGCAAACCGGGGGCTGCAGTCATTATTCCCTTGAAGGGGCTCCTCTTCCAGAAGCTCACAGCCCCAGGGTCCACCCACCTGGAAAAATACGGCAGGGAAGGGGCATGTCTGGGCAGAAGGCGGTCGGGGGGGGGGGGGGTGGGTGAAGGTCCCTGGAGAGCAAATTTCAGGGTTGATTGCTTTTTGGAATTCTGAGATTTGTAGACTCCAGTTAATAAACATGACTGGCGTCAAAGCCGTGAGGGCTTCCCTAGACCTCTGTTACTTATTACTGGCTCAACCAGGCAAGTGCTTTGGGTCAAAGTATCCTCCAGTCTTGCAAATTCTCCTCCATGTGTGCATATCTCTGTCTCGCCGTCCAGAAGCACATTGCAAATTCATTCTTTCCCTTTTTATCTATCTATCTATCCATCCATCCATCCATCTATCCATCTATCTATCTGTGTATTTATCTTGAAGATTTTTATATGTATAAACTGATGAGCACAATCATAGACACAAATACAAATTAAACAGTTAAAAAATAAGATAATTGGATAATTATACATAGACTTGCTATTAAAAGAAAGTCCCAGCATTTATTTTGCATCAAAACTTAAGGGCTAATTCTGAATAGCCCAATCTTGAAAAAAAAAGGGCAAAGTAGGAAGGCTCACACTTCCTCTTCCAAATTTTTTTTTAATGTTTACTTATTTCTGAGACAGAGAGAGACAGAGCATGAGTAGGGGAGGGGCAGAAAGAGAGGGAGACACGGAATCAGAAGCAGGCTCCAGGCTCTGAGCTCTCAGCACAGAGCCCGACACGGGGCTCGAACTCACAGACCGAGAGATCATGACCCGGGCTGAAGTCGGACGCTTACCCAACTGAGCCACCCAGGCGTCACACTTCCCTCTTTCAAAACATCCAGCAAAACAGTAGTAATTGAGACAGTGTGGTACTTGCACAGGATAAATATATTGGCAGAGTAGAACTGAGAGTCCAGAAATAAACCCACGTGTCTATGGCCAACTGATTTTTGACAAGAGCTCCAAGAGCATTGGGAGAAAGGATGTCTTTTTAACAAATGGAGCTGGGACAACTGGATAGACACGTGCCAAAGAATGAATGACTTTTGACTCTTACCTTACGTCTATACAAAAACTAACTTAAAATGGGGCGCCTGGGTGGCTCAGTCAGTTGAGCGTCTGACTCTTGGTTTTGGTTGAAGTCACAAGCTCATGGTTCGTGACTTTAAGCCCTGAGTCGGGCTCCATGCTGACAGCAGAGAGCCTGCTTGGGATTGTCTCTCATGCTGCCCCTCCCCTGTTCTCTCTCTGTCTCTCTCAAAAAATGAATAACTACAAAAAAAAAAAAAAAAAAGGAAATCATCAAAAAAGTGAAAAAACACACAGAATAGCAGGAAATATTTGTGAGCCATACACCTGAGAAGAGTCTAATATCTAGAATATATAAATAACTCTTACAGCCCAACAACAAGACAAACAACCCAGTTTAAAAATGGGCGAAGGACTTGTATAGGCATTTTCCCTAAGATGATACACAAATGCCAACAAATACATGAAAACATGTGATTCGAACTTCAGTCAATATTATCAGTAAATGGACAAAATTGACATCAAGTGTCTCCATAGGGGAGGCAATGACAGAGACACTTCACTATATATTCTGACCAAAAATGCATAATCCGAATCTAGTGATGAGGAAACCTCGGATAAACCCAAATTTCACTGAACTACAGTAAATGCTAACTAACTTGAATTAAAAAAAAAAGAGGGGCGCCTGGGCGGCTCAGCCGGTTGAGCATCCGACTTCAGCTCAGCTCGTGATCTCCCGGTTCATGAGTTCGAGCCCCGCGTTGGGCTCAGTGCTGACAGCTCAGAGCCCGGAGCCTGCTTTGGATTCTGTGTCTTCCTCTCTCTCTGCCCCTCCCCTGCTTGTGCTCTGTCTCTCTCTGTCTTTCAAAAATGAACAAACATTAAAAAAATACTAATAACCAAAAAAAACCCACCCAAATTTCAGAAAATCTGGGTGAAGAGTATACGAGAGTTTTTACCACTATTCTATTGTACCTCTTTGATAGCTACTTACATGCGCCCTTCAAAAGTGTTACTGTCATGTAACACACACACACAAGCAAAAAAAAGCTAACAAGAGACATCAGATTAAAGGAGACCGAAGAGAATTGTAAACCAAATATAATATGTGCTTCTGATTTGGACCCTAGACTGGAAGGCAATTCTATACGGACATCACTGGAGCCCTTGGTAATTAGATGATAGGACTCTATCAGTGATGAATGTCCTGGCTCAGATACTGCACTGTGGGTATGGGAAAGAAGGTTCTTGATCTTAGGAGATCTATGTGGGAAAATTTAGGGATGAAGAGCCGTGATGTCTGCAATGACCGGGGAAAGTAATATGGACGCTTATCTAGGGAAAGAGGGATGATGTGGCAAAATACAGCAAAATGTTCACAATGGGTATGTCTGGGTGAAGGGTATATGACAAATTTTCATGCTATTCTTGCAACTCTTCTGTAAGTTTGCTATTATTTAAAAATAAAAGGTTGAAATCAATGAATATAACATAAAATATATACAAATCTTATCATAAAAAGAAAATATTTTATAGTATTAAAAGTTAGAGAAACAAAAGGATCTCTACCATAAAAACTTTGGGGACAAAATGCCCCAAGCCTCTAGGGGGCAGTGCAGCCTCCAGTTGCCCAGGGCGGTTGCAAATGGAGCAAAGGTGAGCTTGGCACTGACAGCCTTCCCTGGAAGAGAAGAGCTTCATTTCCTGGCAGAAGATGAGGAGGAGACTCATCTGGGACTCATGTGGGACTAAGTGAGCTTCTAGAAGATTCCAATGACCCAGAAGCTCTGCATGTTTCCTGAGTGTCCTCAGCAAAGCCAGCTGTGCCCCTTTCTACCCCAGGTGATCAGAGCCACGTTATCTCAAGCCAAGGTGCAAGGTTTGAGCATCTACTCTGTGTAGGATCCTGTGGGAGTGAGGAGGCCATCCAGAGAGGCGTGTGTGTGTGTGTGTGTGTGTGTGTGTGTGTGTGTTTGTGTACATGCGTGTGTTTGAGGTGGGGTGGGGAAGGCTTCAAAGCTTTGCAGCAATACTCCCAGTTATTACTGAATTGGGAACAGGATGCAACCTCACTCCCTGGAAAAACCCATCTAGTGGCGGTGAGTGTTTCAAAATGGTGGGATGCACATGAGAGGTTAAAATAACTTGCCCAAGGCCACACGGCCAGTGACAGCAGCAAACAGGATCCAGAGGTTCTTGGTCAAAGTGAAGGTGGCCTCCCTAGCACTTCAACAGATACGTCATTCGTTTTGATCTTGCCCTCCTGAAACATAGGTTGAACCGCCTATAGGAAGCAGCTCTAAGGAACATTAACGGTGTTCTTATCACTCCGGGAGACAAGCCAACACTTTTGCAATACTGTGGCATGTTCCTACACAGAAGGAGTTATGGCCCCATCCCCGCCTGCACAGAGAGCTTCTTCTGTCATGGTTTCATTGCTCAGTTATGAGTCGATTGCTTAAATTAGCATTCGTGCATCTCACACCAAATTGGAAAAAAAAGATTGGTTCAGCCAGATGACATTTTAGGAGCGTCTAAAATATTTAAAGGTACTGGCACAAGCTTTTGTGCACTCCCATTAAAAAAAACCCCAAAAAACAAAAAACAACCCCAAAAACCAGATTGCTGCCAAACATATTTTGAGCATCGTTTGTGAAGACAAATGCCCACACTGCCCAAGGCCAGGGAAAGAAAATCAGGGGGAGCTTCCTTCTTCTCCCTCTGGAGTGTCATTTACAGGCAAGTAGTATCTTGGGGAAATGCTCTTGGCCCCTTCTTCTGAGTTATTAGGAAGAATGATAGCCACGCAATGAGTCTGCATTTCAGATTTGCACCTGCCGGCCATCACCAGGGAACGCGGCAGCTAGCACGTTGTATCTGCCCCATAGTTTTTCAGCACAGATAGCTACTTAGCCTGGGCCAATGGGCAAGTGACAGCCCGAGTGCACAAACTCTTTAAAAAGAGTATGTTGTGTCTGGGAGCCGGTGAAGGCACCACACACCTACTTGGCCTCTGGAGGTAGAAGGTGGTCTAAGCCAAGAGTCACAAAGGTCTTCATCTAAGACAGGTGTTCTCCAGCTCAGGTGTCCAACAGCATTACCTGTGGACCCTAGAAAAAAAAAAAATCAATGCTTCCCGGCCCCAGACAATTCAACCAGACTCTGTGGATGGGCCTTGAACCCATGTTCTCAACGAGTCCCCAAACAATACAACTGGAGAAGAGTTTTCGGTCAGGCGTAGTACAGTACTGATGAAAAGTAGTGCCATCGTTGTCTTCTATGGCCCAACTACCAGGTAAGACTCTGGCGCAACACGAGACAGAGGCCGCTGTCAGGACCGGTTGAGCCTTCTCTAGTTGGGTCGCCATTTTGGGTCACCCAGTCCACCTGCAAAATGCTCACATTACCAGTCAAAGGTGGTTCCTCACTCACAGGAACAACAAGACAACCAAAGTGAGAAGTGAATACCTTCAGGATGAGGTCACTCAAATTGGGGCAAAGAAGTTTCTGCAGTAGGCAGGCCCGGGCTAGGCAAGCTGTGTTTTCCACAGTATTCTCTCCCCTCCCTCAGGCACTCCTGCAACGTGACCTTGTCACGCCCTTGCTGAGAAATGGAGTCTCTTTCTCCCAGCCTCCGGCTGCCTTGTAACTAATAGCACGTGGCAGTAAGCGACGCCCCGGGACTTCTGAGGTTAGGTCAGAACAGGTCCCGAAGCTTCTGCCTGGTTCTCCTGGAATATTCCCCCTTGGCGTGCTCGCTCCTGCTCAGGTGTCAGTCACCGTGCTGTGAGAAGCCCACGCCACTAACATCGCAGCCGAACCCAGCCTTCTCGTCATCCCAGGCCGGGAACTGAGAGTCCGGAAGCCTCCAGATGACCCCAGCCCCGGATGACGCACGTCTTCCCCGCTGAGCCTGCCATCCATCCCCAGTTTACCCCACGCAAGTCTCGACCCACAGAATCCCTCGGCATGACAAAATGGTTCTTATTGGATGCCTTTAACCTTGGGATGCTGTTTCTGCGGCATGGGTAGTGTCATGAGCATGTGTGGGTGATGGAGCCCTGGGGATAGGGACCCTTGGTGAGGCAAGACCTCTTCGGCTCTGGCTAAGAGACCAGCTCTAGAGCTGCCTGGGTTTAAATCCACTTACCAGCTCTGTGGCCTTGGGAAAGTTATTGAACCTCTCTGTGCCTCTCAGTTCGTCTGTGTAGTGGTGACGATAACAGCCACGAGTGGGTTGTTGTACGGATTAAATACATCAATGCATGAAGAGTGCCGGTAGCACTGTGTTTGCAACATTTATGGTTTGCCCAGGCCTTGGCCCAAATTTGACCACTGGAGGAGTTAGCTCTGAGCCAGAGGGCATTTATACTTGCAGGATAGTCCGATTTCCTTGTCTCCGAACCCAACGCGGGAAGAAAGACAGGTTATGTGTCTCTCACTGTCTGTGAGCTGGGAAATTGGGGCATAAAGACAGATGCTGGGGGCGCCTGGGGGGCTCGGTCGGTTAAGCATCTAACTTCGGCTCAGGCTCAGGTCATGATCTCACAGTTCGTGGGTTCGAGCCCCATGTCGGGCTCTGGGCTGGCAGCTCAGAGCCCGGAGCCTGCTTTGGATTCTGTGTCTCCCTCTCTCTCTGCTCCTCCCCCACTCATGCTCTACCTTTCTCTCTGTCTCTCAAAAATAAGTAACGTTAAAACAATTTTAAAAAAAGGAAGAAAGAAAGATAGATGCTGTATTCCTCCTGGAAGGAGCCGCAGGGTGCCTGGGAGAAGTCACCGTGCTGTGAGAAGCCCACGCCACTAACATCGCAGCCGAACCCAGCCGGTAGAATCAAGAATAAAGCGAAGCAGGAGAGAACCAGGCGAGGAAGTCGGAGAGGAAGGGACCCTGGCCTGGGCAGGAGGGTTGGCGTTTTACTGGTGTGTGTGCATGTGTGTGTGGTGTGTGCACGCACATGTACACGCATGTGTTTGCGTGTATACGTGTGCATGTGTGTTGTGTGTATTTGTATGACTGTATGTGCCTGGGGGGGGGGGTGGTGGTGACCCCAGGACAGGATGGGAGCTGCCTCTGGAGAGGTGAGCCAGGCTTGGCCGACGCAGGGCACCCGAGACGTGGCGACCGCATGCTGGAGTTTAGCAGTCGGGAGTTTGATGCGAGGCCACGGTGGGGACAGTGATCAGAAGTCCCTCTGGCAGTGGTGACAGGGGCGTGGGGAGGTCACGGGACGAAGCACAGGCATGACCACCTGCATGGTTCCCGAGAGCGTAGTAACTTCCAGATCCTCTGCTTGCGCCGAGACGACCCTGTCTGCGATCTGGCAAAGACGGAAGGATCGAATCCGACTCCCCGCACACAGATAGACGTGGATGCGTGACTCAGTTCCTGGGTTAATTTTTCCTTCGGTCTCTCTCTTCCTGGGGAACGGACCAGCTTCACTGTTCCTGGTTCCCAGATAGCGCTTCCCTTGCGGCCAGGTTCCCCGGAACATCTGACAGATGGCTGTGTCGGACCCCAAGCAAACGGCACTCAGGCTGGTGAAATGCTGACCTTGGGGCGGGGGGTGCGGAGGCTGCTGTAACAAAGACCTTGAAATTACTTTGATGAAAGTGCTGCTTATGCTAAACTATCGCGCCCACAAATCTGCATGTACCATCTGCCTTTGTGAAAGACAATAACGTGATGGTTCTCCTGCAGAGGATTCCAGCCACTGCCTCCCTGGCTCAGCCAAAAAACCAGGCGATTTCTCTCGTAATCACTTTGGCTCCCAAATGGTTAAGCATCATGGTGCCAGTAGCTGGCACACAGCGGGTACTTAACAAATGTTTGTGGGACGAGCGTTAATGAATAACTGAATGAAAAGCGCTGGCAGTTATGAGGCCCTAATTAAAATTGTTCTAATTTAACTCTCCCAGCCTGGACCAGCTGTGCTTTCCAATGTCACCCATGCAAGGCGCGTGCTCGCTCAGTACCTGGATTTGACCATGAGGAGGGAAAAGGCAGAATAAGGGACAGGCTGACGCTGCTCACCCGCCTGGGGCAGCTGGACCTGCCTGTCCCGGCCGGACGTCTGCCCCCCCCCCCCCACCCCACACACACCCGGGGCCTCCTCACCATTGTCGCCGGCAGGGTCCCAACCCGCGGGCCAGGGGCTCCGAGGGTCTTAGAATGAGGCTGTGGAATAACAGAGCAAACTCGTGCCCTCCTTCACCCAAACAGCACCTGAGTGGCAGGCGTGGCCTCTCGGGGACGCCATCGCGGGTGACCTCACCTGGTCATGGGCCCCACGCGCTGGCAGCTCCTGAGGCCAGATGGGCTGGGCGCCCAGCTCGTGCACTGGTGGAGCCCGTCGTATTCCACCCCTGCGACTTTCCGGGCAGGCCCGCTTCTTTCCAGTCTCCCGTGGGAATTCTTCTGCGCCTCCAGGAGCTGCCTGGTGCTCTGCACGCCTCTCCCCCCCGGGGAGGGTGGGCCTCCCCAGCGTGACCGGCCTCAGGCGGGCGCCACCGCCTCGCCTCGTCCGTGGCAGGAGAGGACACATCATGATTATGCAACTGATCCTTCACAACCTCCCGGTCCCCCACAGCCCCAAGAGGAGTCACCTTGAGAAGCGAGATGCAGATTTCAGCGTCCGTGATGCTTGAACTGGTTTCCAACCTTGTGGCAAGTTGTTTTGAATATATTCCCACTAAAAAAAAAAAAAAAAAAAAAATCGAAAACCTTCAAACTCTAAGGGTTGACGCCAGAGAAAGCTGAGTCACTCAGAGCTAAGTCCGGGAAGCGAGGTGAATAATCAAATTTGAATAAAGAAGGCATTTTTAGGTGAAAACCGAGGGCTGCCTTTAAAGAATCAAACTGGCTTTCACGTGGGACTCCTAACCCGAATTTAGTGAGTACCTCATAGGTGTCTTGGGCAAAGACAGCTGGAAAACTGAAAAGCACTTTTTCCAAAGATTGCCCACGATGACTTCCACTGAGATGGGCAAATGTGGGTGTGTTCATTTATTGCCACAACAAATACTGTCTGAAAACAAATCTGAATAGGCCAGGATGATCAAGGAAGCGTGCCCCCAGCAGGTATCAGACCTCCCGTTCTGCAAAGTTGTCCTGGCTTTAGAAGGTAAGAGTTATTCTGTGTGTCTGTGGACTGTTTCCCACTTTCTTGCCTTCGGGTCTCCACGAAAGTCACAGGGGCCTCCAGGACGGGACTAGGCCTTAGTCCCTAATATCCCACCGAGGCTCCACACCAGGCTATCTCCAGCCTCTCTCCTGAGTGGCTACCCCCAGGTCATTCCGAGTTGTTGTGACAGACCCAGTAGCAATGTGCGCAACATCCATCCCTGCCCTCTGCCTTGTTGGCAAAGAATCGCCATTCGACCCCAATATACATCCTTCTTGCAGCCGGAGGCCCACTGCATGAAAACAGAAGTCACCTGGCTCTTGCAAAATGTTTAGCTTTCTTTTTTAAAAAAATTTTTTTGCTGTTTATTTATTTTTGAGAGAGAGAGAGAGACAGAGCATGAGTGGGGGAGGGGCAGAGAGAGAGGGAGACACAGAATCCGAAGCAGGCTCCAGGCTCCGAACTGTCAGCACAGAGCCTGACGTGGGTCTCCAACTGACGAACCACGAGATCATGACCTGAGCTGAAGTCAGATGCTTAACCCACTGAGCCACCCAAGCGCCCCAAAATGTTTAGCTTTCCTGATGAAAGGCCCAGACATGGCCACAGCCTCCTCTTGTCTTCCTTCTTGCTGTCTTGAAGTTAACGTGATGTCTGGGGCTGCAGCAGCCCTTTTGAAACCAAGAGGAAATGAGCCTGAGGATGAAAAGGCAACTTGATAGGGAAGGGGGTGAGCCTGGGTCCCTGATGGCATTGTTCAGCAGTGAAAGCAAGACCCGTGACCTCAGACTTCTGGGCTTCCCAGCATCCAGGAACCACATGACCATTTGCTACGGCAGCCAGGCTCTCTGTTCCTGGGAGCAGACACAGCCTGACCTAACACACCATCCCTTTATTCAACAAAAGACGTGGCAAACACAGCTGTGTGGCAGGCCGGCAGGAAGGGTGGGAAGACCCATGGATGGAACATCGAGCCTGATGATTCTGGTCTTGACAGAATTCTGGAGTCAATAGTTGTAACACAAATTTGGTTTCTTGTATAAAGTGCCCTAAAGCAATTGTATATTAATAGTTTGAATTTGCAAATGACTCATGTGCTTGGGAGGCCATAATCTTTAGTGGGTGGCGGGGGAGGGGATCGGATGCTGTTAAGACCCTCGCTCAGGGGAGAGATGAAAGGAATCTGGTGTTTAGCCTGTGCTGCTGTGTGCCCACGCTGTACCACAGACTCCGCCTACATCCCTTCATTGAGTTCCTACACCCGCTTTGACAAGGAGGTCTTATGCTCTCTCTTTTATACATTTTGAACACGAGTCTCAGAGAGGGTGAGTAATCTGCTCAACGACACACAGCCGGTAGAGCAGATCGCAGGCATGCCTCGCCACGAGCAGACTTGAGTCACAATTTCTTGATAGAGATCTATGAGAGAAGAGCCCAGTCCCAACCTTAGAAGCATCCAGTTTCTTTGGAGTGAGTGGGGAGGCGGGTACAAAATTCGTAACTTTAGAGGCTCCTGAATTCCTCTGATGCATTAGCCTAAGGAAATTGCTGGGCTGCTCTCTGGCATGTTTAGAGAGCATGCGAATTAAGAACTGTTGAGAGAGACATTAATAGATGTGAAGTTTTTGTCATGATTTAACCAATGCCGTGTTCGTAGGAAACAGACCGAGGCGCCCATCTGTGGAATTCTCCTCTCTTCTTGCGAGGATACAGCGGAAATGTGATTGAGTCACCCAGCCTTCCTCCTGTCTTCTGTGTGGAAAGATAGCTCAAGGTCGGTGTCTCAGGTATTGTATATAAATATCCCATGACCCCACACTCTTTTTTTTTTTATTTATTTTTATTTATTTTTTGAGAGAGAGAGAAGGCGCGCACACGCTGGGGAGGGGCAGAGAGAGGGAGAGACAGAATCCCGAGCAGGTTCCACGCTGCCAGCACAGAGCCCGATGCGGGGCTCGAACTCACCAACCGTGAGATCGTGACCTGAGCCGAGTCAAGAGTGGGACGCTTAACCGACTGAGCCCCCCAGGCACCGCGCCTCCACAGTCTTTCCAATCAGCTTCATTTCTACCAGAAAAAAATCCTCGAGGTCCTACTGCAACTGAGGGAGGGTGTCTGGGGGAAGGTCGGTGCGCAGACAAGGGCTGAGCACGTCTAAACTTACGTCTTCTCACGCCACCCTCCCAAATAACCCGAATAATCTGGAGGAAGCAACGGGGTGGGGGGCGGGGGAAGAAGATTAGGCTGTTCCAAGTTATGGGCTGAATTTCGTGTCCTCCCCCCCCCCCATTCATCTGTTGAAATCCTAAGCCCCACGACCTCCGAAAGTGACCTTACTTGGAAACAGTGTTGTTGCAGATGTACTTAGTTGAGATGAGGTCATGAGGGCGGGGCCCCAACCCTGTAAGACTGGTGTCTTTCAGATGGGGGTGGGGGGTGGGTGAACTGGGTCACGGAATTTGCACTGGGAGGTGGGCACATGAAGACACGAAGATAAAGATGGGGATTAGGGTGAAGTGTCCACAAGCCAAGAGCACGAAAGATTTCCAGCACGTCCCCAGAAGCAGGGGAGAGGCGTGCAACAGAACGGGGTGCATACGTGGGTGCACGTGTGCGTATATACATGTAGATGTGTCTATATGTGTGAGGGTGAGTGTGCATATGAATGTATATGTGTGTGTGCATACGTGTGAGTGTGGATGTGTGTGTATGTATGTATATGTGAGTATGCGTAGGTGTATAAATATGTGTGTAAGTTTATATGTGTGTGGATGCATGGGTGAGTGTGCTGGCAGATGAGAATGCTGTGGATGTGCCTGTGTTCCTGAGTGTTTGTGAATGCATGCCAGCACGTGCGTTCGTGTACATTTGTGTGCACATGTATGTGAGTGAGTGAGCATGTGGGAGACAATGAGTGCTGTGTGTGTGTGTGTGTGTGTGTGTGAATATGTACATATGTGCGATGGTATGTGTGGGATTGAGTGGTGTGGGAGATGTCACAGTAAATCTGTCTGAGGTTTTGTCATCCGTCTGTCTCCTAGTAGAGTCTGAATTCACCACTAGAGAAAAGACCAGTGAAGGGTTCCTGCTGTCCCTGGAGAAAGTTTGGGTCTCTGATCCCCACTTGATCCTTGGTGCCTGTAGACGAGGGTGGTCCTTGGCCCAGATCCCCAGGACCCACACCACGAGGAAGCGAAGAGGCCGGTCAAGCCAAAATTTTCACAGGATGGGAACACTTAGGAACACCTTGTTGGCCCACCCTGGGGATAATTAACGGCACAGCACGCGGCCATTGAAAAGTAAGTTCTCGGGGCGCCTGGGTGGCGCAGTCGGTTAAGCATCCGACTTCAGCCAGGTCACGATCTCGCTGTCCATGAGTTCGAGCCCCGCGTCAGGCTCTGGGGCTGATGGCTCAGAGCCTGGAGCCTGTTTCCGATTCTGTGTCTCCCTCTCTCTCTGCCCCTCCCCCGTTCATGCTCTGTCTCTCTCTGTCCCAAAAATAAATAAACGTTGAAAAAAAAAAAAAAAAAAAAAAAAAAGAAAAGTAAGTTCTCAAGCGTTTTTTTAATGCCTGTGAAAGCTGCTTGTGATGGACGAAAAACACCAGGGTTCAAGCAACAGCTGTGGTGTCATGAGACTCAGGAGCCTGGCATACTTCCTGGGTTCAAATCCTGGGTTCAAAGTCAAGGTTGCCATTTGCTAGCTGGGTGACCTGCGCAGGTAGCTTCCTTCCCTCCCTCGGTTTCTTCATCGTAAAGCGGGAATGACGAGAGTGCCAACCCCTAGGCAGTGGTGTGATGTTAAAGGGGCTCCCGATGCAAAGCACACCCCAGATTTGTGGCACTGCTGTGTTATTTTGGGAATCCAGGTTGCCCCCGCTATCCAAACGTGGAGCATTCCTATGAAAATGTTCATAAGCCGAAAAGCAAAACAAAGAAGCGATGACCATTAACCGATGTTAAAATTTTTTGAACTGTCCCAGACCGACCTCCGAAATAACCTCTCTTAGGCTTTTCTAAGCCCTGGGGGCACAGTGCTAAGAGATGCATAAAATACCTGGAGATAAGGTCCAGATGGATGGAAGCAGTTCAAAGCTCTGGGGGCTGGGCGCTGAGACGCTGGGTGTGGTTCTGGGGAAGGAGCTGGGTGGTACCCCCCGAGGCTCCGATGCATGCTGACACCAGCTCACCTCGCTGCGAAAGCAGTGCTGGCCGCTGTTGCTGTGTTTCCCCTGCCCTCGTGAAAGTGAAAATCCTCTTTGGGTATCTTTCGGTCAGCCCCACCAGGTACTAACAGAGGTCTTTCATAAAAGCGAAGTGAGGTCTTTCGAAACACACATTTTCGACAGGTGGGAGGTACCTGTGCTGCCATAATGGCCAATTTCAAGCTCCAGATGGTTAACAACTGACTCACGAAATTCTTGAGAACTTGAACTATCAACTTCGCAAGCCAGGTGAGGTGAAGTGGAGCTGAACGCAGCAAACCGCTGTGGGGGTTATTGCAGGGAATAAATGCACCTGTGTGTTAAACGCTTGCAACAGTGCATAGCACAAAAGACAAATATCAGTCGTCCTATCAATGCTATTATATTTTGAAACGCAGGACAAAATAAGCCAACAGAAAGAGCAATGCATATTCAGGTGACACCGTGTGATGGATTTAGGGCGACGATTAACCCGATTCTGTACATCTGAGGTCCAAAAAATAAGTTTTGTTTTTGTTTAATGTTTGTTTATTTTGAGAGAGGGAGAGAGAGAATGCATGCACGAATGGAGGAGAGGCAGAGAGACAGGGAGAGAGAGAATCCCAAGCAGGCTCTGCACTGTCAGCGTAGAGCCTGACGTGGGGCTCGAACCCACAAACCATGAGAACATGACCTGAGCCGAAATCAAGAATCAGATGCTTAGCAAACTGAGCCACCCAGGTGCCCCCCCCAAAAATAATTTTTAAATATATATATGGCTAAAATGAAGTTCACCAGCATGCTGAGTGGTGGGATTGGGGCAATATGCATAGGTTTGAGGATTTGCCCAAGGTTTGCACCATTTGCCCATATGATGATGCAATAATTTGATTTAATTGAAAGGTGGGAGAAGTCCAGAAGGAGAAAACATTATCTCTTGGGAGGAGGTTGTAGAAGCTCAACCGGGGCGAGAGAGCCCATGGAGGGCCCCCCCCACCCCGGGTGCAGGGACCTCAGCTGCTGGAGGACCTGGCCCCTGTCACCTCCCAGTAAGTGGCTCAGTTTTCATGACACCTACCTTCTTTCAGATCTAAAGGGTTAATGTTCTCAGGGCTGCTCCTACCTCTCAGATACAGTGAGAGAAAACCAGCCACCTTTCTATGTGGGGCTGTGGGCATTGCTGTCCCGTGCACCAGGTTGAACAGTGTCCCAACCCACCCACTGCCCGTCATGTCCGCCTGGACCCTCAGGATGAGACCACATTTGCAAATAGCCTTTGCAGATTTAATTGAGATGAGAGCATTCCAAGTCCTAAACCAAGGTGACCGATGTCTTTCTAAGAAAGAAGATGGCCATGTGACGTCAGGTGCAAAGATTGGGGTAATACAGCTGCCAGGGAACCCCAGTGATTGCCCGCAGCCGCTGGAGCCTGGGAGAGAGGCAGGGAACGGACTCCGCCTCGGGCCTTCCAGAGACGATCAAGTCTGCTGACACCTTGGTTTTGGAATTCTGGCCTCCAGGACTGTGAGAGGATATATTTCGCTTCTTTTAAGCCAGCCAGTTTGTGGCACTTGGTTACAGAGGCCGCCCCAAAACCGATACACTGGGGCCAAGGCCGGGAAAGGTCGCACGGTGGGGCGCTTCTCCCTGCCCGGCCGCCAGGGCGGCGCTGGGGAGCAGCAGCCCCAGCTCAAGGCCGCCCCCGGCCCCCCCTCCCATGCTCCGGCCGACACCCCAGCCCCTTCCCCCCGCTCGTCAGGGCGCGATCCGAGCACCGAGGTAAGTCCTAGCCCAGCAGCTCAATAGTCACTGCAGAGCTAGACCGGTGGAAGATTAAGGGTTGCTAATTTGGAACCGGGGACTGATGTTCTATAAAAAGCAGAGGCTTTGGGATCTGTTTGGTTTTTTTTTTTTTTTTTTTTTATAAAAGTAAGCCATTTTAGAAACTCTTCCTACACAAAAATGATGAAGTCAGAGGAATTAGTCTGCTTTCCTCACCCGTTTCTTCTTTTGCGCGTCCTCTTTTCCAGCTTCCTGTCCAACCCCCCAGCCCCCCACCCCCCCCGCAGGTTGCCCGTGCCCCCAGCTCGGACGCACATCAGGGCCCCTCCAAACGGGGTCTGCGCCTGTCAAGACACGTGCACAGCCCTCCAGGAGTCTAGGCGCAGAGAGAAAGATTGGAGAAGGGGCCCCTCCGTACGGTCCTGGGGTGGGCGGTCCCGGGGAAGACAGAGGGGATGCGTGGGAGTGGGTGACCCGCCCGAGGGCCCACGGGACTCGGGACTCGTGGTGGCCCTGCCAAGAGTGTCTGCATTTCAGAAAAGCACCGCGGGGGAAGAGCCCTTGGGAATGAATTGCTGTCTCCTTCGGGGGAGTGGGGCAGGAGGGCTTCCCCGGGACCCTCAGATGGCACTACAGAGGCCCCGTGGCAAGTACCCTGAATACTTGCCCAGGACGGACACGCACGGGAGCCGTGCCCTTCCCGATGCCGGCGTGAGCGGGGCCCGGCTGGCGGCACAGCCTTCCCGCACTTCGCGTGCAGAGAAAATCGAAAAAGGAGGCAGCTCCGCGTTGCAAGAAACCAGAGCGCTGAAGCTGGCGAGGAAAAGGATCTTCACTTGGCTTCGTCTCTGTATCCATCAGAGAGCGACTTAGCAAGCGGAGTGTGGTGGGGGAGCAGCTGTGTGAACACACACACACACACACACACACACACATCCTGAAGAGGACACGTCTCCAGAAAGCAAATTATGGAGAATCTGGGAGCCTTGAGTGAACCAACTTCGGCTCCTCTCTGGTGGCAGAAAATTTTTTTCTTTTTCTTTCTGAAATTCGCCCCTCACCTGTTTTTCTGGCCCCTGAGAAGCCCTTCAAGGCAGAAGCCCAGCCAGTCCTCCCTGGAGAGCTCGCCGACTGGGAAGAGGCCTCCACGTTCTCAGGGGGAAATTCCAGGACATTTGTTTGGGGGCATAACATCTGCTGTGTGCAGCCACTGAGAGAAATTCATTGTGAAATCATGAAAAGTCCCCAGGGCAGGGCGAAATGGAGACGGAGTTTGGGAAGCGGGGGCTCAGAGTTGCCCACGGGACCCTGAGATGAGTAGCCGTCAGCGTCCTGATTGGAGGCAGGGACTCCTGGCTGGGAGGGGGGACAAGATGTGAGGGAGGCACAGCCTTGGGACAGCCCCGCCTCGGCCAGTGGGAGACTTGAGGCCACCTTGTCCCCTGGGACACAGGACTGGGAAGGTCCCCGTCAGAGGGTGGGGACGGGAGGTCACAGAACCCCAACGGCAGGACCCAGGGAGATGCTTGCAAGTTTCCTGCTATTCTTCTCAGGGAACAAGGAGTTGTGGGGCTTTCCAGAAGCAAATCCAGGGCTAACCCAGCTGCCCTGTGGGTGAGGTGTTGGGCTCTCAGAAAAGGCACCCACCCTCTGCCTCGGATGTCTTCTCTTTCTGAGTCAGTTCAGTGAAGTGTAACCCCGTGGCTACTTTATATTGTGTAATTTATAATTTTTTTTAATGTTTATTCATTTTTGGGAGACAGCTTCAGCAGGGGAGGGGCAGAGAGAGAGAGAGGGAGACACAGAATCCGAAGCAGGCTCCAGGCTCCGAGCTCTCAGCACAGAGTCCGACACGGGGCTCAAACTCACAAACCTCAAGATCATGACCTGAACCCAAGTCGGACCCTCAACTGACTGAGCCTCCCGGGCACCCTTATATTGTGTAGTTTATAGAATTCTATAATGCTAAAATAGAATATTGCATATAGTATAATGATTATATAGTACAACGTATATATTTGTATGTAGTGTTATATAGTATAACTTATACATTATATAAAACACATTTATATATAATATAATAATTATATAATATAACACAACATGGTGTTATATGATTTATATCATCTACTGGGCTATGATTTTTGTCAGATGTATACAGTTAGGAAACCACCATCGTAATCAAGACAGAACAGATCTAACACTTCCCAAACTCCCTGTATAGTGACACCCCTTTGGAGGTGGCCTTCCCCCCAGCCTAGTCCCTTGCCACCCCGTCTGTTTGCCGCCCCATCCCGGAGGTCTCCCGAGCCTCCTGCCCATGCCAGGTGCTGGACCTCAGGGGTGCAGCTTTCTCAGTGACCTCACCTGTCCCCTGGTGTTCTTTTCAAGTGTAAGCATTTTATCAGTAGCCAAATCAGACTTTATCGTTACTTTCCAGGCTCTAAGGGAAGCAAACTCAGCCCTAATATATGAAAATATACCTCTTATATCTCGTTTTCAACTGGGAGAACTGCCATGTCAGACAATGAGTCACGACCTGGTAAATAATTGTTGATTCACGTCGGCCTACTGGCCTACTGAAATGTGTTTTGCGGGAATGCCCCATGACTGGTATTATCTAACACAAACGAACAAACTCACAAACAAAAAGGCCTAAAACCTGAAATCCCCTTCCAAACTTAGATCAGGTCGCAAACAAAAGTTCTGAAATGTCTACCGTCTGTCCATCCTGGACGGGACAAGCCGGGCATGAGTAAGTAACACGGATCGCTGTTACCAAGCTGGCCCCCGCCTGGGAGAGGGCCCCTCGGCCAGTGGGGGTGCCGGAGTCCAAAAGAAAATGAAAGATGGCAACATGTCAGACCAAATTATAACCAAAAGGTGCTCAGGCCCCCCATCCCTGCTGACGTGTCTCCTTTGTCTCTTTAAAGCAAACATGTGCAGGACGCAGCCTGTCCATGGGGCCACAGGCCCGTCAGAGGGGCAGGGCCACGGCCCATCTCTGGACGGGCACCTGGTTGTGGCATGGGCGCAGGAGGCGTGTGTCCTGGGCCCTGCAGGCCCCCTCCCTGCTGACCTCAGGCCTGGGCTACTTGCCAGTTGGGGGGTGACTCTGAATCCGTCCTCAGGGAAGGCCCGGCCCAGGCCCTGCCGGACAGTTGGAAACCAGCAGGGCACCGCAGGGGTGGGCGTCCCGGGGGCTGCTCTTGGTGTGGACACCCACTTCCCATGGACTATGGTCCCACCCACCCCCAGCCCACTGCCCCACCTTCTGGATGGCCTTCCTGGAGGCCCTCCCGTCACTTGCAGGAAAACTCAGGCAAGCTGAGGTCAGCCTCTTCTGTCCTTTCCATACCTGTCCTGGGCCCAGCTGGGTTGAGAGGAGGGAGGTTTGGGTGACAAAGCCTAGAAGGGGAAAATTCCAGGTGGAAGGAATGTTCAGATGCTGGTGACTCAGGACGTCTGGAGGAGCAGCATGAGGACTGGGGAGGAGAGGAGAGAGGAGGGAAGGGGAGGGGGGAGGAGAGAGTGGAGAGGAGGGAAGAGGAGAGGAGGGGAGGGGAGGCCAGTGCTGTGAGCTGGGCCAATTTGGAGATAGCTCTGGGGTCCGGCTGGAGACTTGAGGCGTTGCCCACGTCAGTCCCTATTCCTGATCCTTCTTTTTATTCTCTTGTCTAATGGCTAAGGACGATTTCAGGAATAGAAGGTTTCAGGGGAAGAATCTAAACCCTAGACATCCAGTACTGAGGGCCTCAGACCAGGTGGTGGCCATGAGAATGTTCCAGAAGGAGCCTAAAGGAGAATAAAGTGCCGACTGACCTGTAGTCTTGCATAGAAAGTTCTGGGGGGTGGGGGTGGGGGGTCTCACCTGTGCCTGCATGTGTGTGTGTGTGTGTGTGAGAGCCTGCGTGTGGACACGGCCCCCGGTCAGGGGCAGGAGCTCTGCTGTCCCCACCTCCACCTGGGAGAGCTGGCTCCTGTCCAGGGCATTCCAGGCCGCTCTCCCACGAGGGAGCAGGTGGCGGGCACACCGACTCCATGGCCACGCCCGCAGTGAAGCCCTGCCTCGAGGACGAGAATAAATCACTTGATGGAAGAACATGCTGTGCAAGGTGGAAGGGAACAAATAGAAAGTCCCCACGCCTCCCACGCCTGTGGGACTTCTGGCAGGGAAGGAGGATGACGGAGCGCAGAGGCAGAGGCACAGACAAACCACAACTGCACTGCCTGTTATTCAATTCGTGCCGTCGCTTCTTACTTTTTATGTCGCGCTGGTTCCAAGGAGTCCCTGTAAACGTTGGCTTCGGGATCACTTTGCGCGCCCCCTCCCCCTTAACACACAGGGCCGCCTAAGCCGCTTGGTCACACGCGGACAGATAGCATCCGGCCTGCAGGTGATTTTATAAAAGCCTCGTCTGGTGGAGCAGGTTGAACCGAGTTAACTTCTGCCCGGGGGAAACCGAGTGGGGACGTGACGGGGAGTGGAAGCATTTTCAGGCAAGACCTCGTCATGTCTCACCGCGCTGGTCGGAGGCCACCCTTCTGATTTCTCTAGATGTTTCCGAAACCTCACTGGCTGTGTTTCAGCTGCAAATTAGGCAAGGCTTTTTTTTTTTTTTTTTTTTTTTCTTCACATCTTTGGGTTGACATGGAAACCCTGCTGGGCATGCCACAGCCCCATCTCGGGGAGCTTGTCCCATTCCCAGGTCCTGCTGGCTGCCTTCTGGGACTCAGCTGAGTTGGCCAGGGGTATAGGGTGGACTGCTGGCCCAAGAGAAATCCATATGGCAGCCTGCAAGAGACTGGTGCAGAGAGTCCTGTGCAGTAAGGGCAGGACTGGGCCCATCAGCTCCCGGGTCTCGAGAATTCATCAAGTAGGAGCAGAGGGTAAAGCTGAAGCCATCCTCAGCAGGTGCAGCGGGGGTCATGGGTGATCACAGGTTCATCAGAAGTGGAAGATAAGATGAGTCGGACAAAAGATGTGGGGTCTCGAGTAAGGAAGCCAGTGGATCGCCAGGCACAGCCCAGGCAGAGATGGCCGGATCAGCAGCAGACACCCCTCGAGCCCAGGTCACCATGCCTTGGACCCTCGGGACACCCACGTCCAGCGTTGCCAAATCCTGGCCCACACATGTCATGGCTTGGACCTTCAGGAGAGACTGGACCCCATTACCCCCATGATACTCCATCCCCTCACTTGCGGGGCCTGGGAGAGCCTGGCTGTGGAGGGAGAAAGAAAAAGCCATGTCACCAAATCAGTCTCTGCTACACAGGATTTTAAATTCATAATGAGTCAGGGTCATGATCAGAGCCCCAGGGCTTGGCCGCTCCTGTGTGTAGGTGTTCCCCAGCCAGGCCACTGTCTGCTCCTGCAGCCCGTATATACCCTCCTTCGCCTACCAGCATCTCAGGAGCCGTTTTATTAGCTATCAGGTGAAACCCAATTCTGTTCCTAGTCTGTGAAGATTGATCAAACAGCCACTGGCATGCAGGGCAGTGCAGAAGGGGCTGTGCCCGATGCACCGGATGGTGGAGATACTATGCCAACCTTTCGTCAGGAGAAGCACGGGAAGGAGGCAGGAGGGGACGAAGGTGTCCAGGAGTCCCGAGGCTGTGTCAGTGATCACAGCACGCTGATCTCTTGCAGCTCTCTGGTCTGCTGCTCTGGAAATACACCCAATAAAAGTCCGTCAGGGCACAGTGGAAGCGGGGGAAAGGTAGCGTTGTATGGGAAAAGCCTGGCCGATGCCACCTTGGCCAAACAATCAAGGTCAACACCAGCAGCGATGAGTCCCGTGGAAAATGTGGCCCCTCGATAGGGTGTGATGAATATGGAACTTAACCTCTATGGTCTTTCTGTCAAAACCGATCGTCTTCATCTATTTGTGAGAAAAACACCAGGCGTATTCCGATGGAAGAGCGTTCTACAATATTCCTGACACTCTCCTGAAGACTGTCAAGGTCATCGGAAGCAAGGAAAGCCTGAGAAACTGTCACAGCCAAGAGGAGCCTACAAAGACATGACGACTAAATGCCATGTGGAGTCCTGGATGGGATCCTGTGACAGAAGAGGAATATTAGGTAAAGGCTAAAGAAATCTGAATAATCTTTGGGCTTCAGTTAATAATAATGTATCCGTACTGCTTCATTATTTGTAGCAAATGTACCGCACTAATGATAGCTATTAATAATAGCAGAATCTAGGTGCAAGGCACGTAGGAACTCTCTGTACTACCCAAAATTGTTCTAAACACATAACATCTATTTAAAAATAAATTTAAAAATCCACCTGCGGCAGTGAGATTTGAGACGGCCGGCCCGAGAGCCAGAATCTCTAGTTCTCCATTTTGGCGAGTTATTCAATGTCTTTCCTACATCCATTTTCTGCTTAAGCCAGCTGCTGAGAGAGTTCTGCAGTCCTGTGCCTAGGCCAGGACGCGCAGCCCCATGTTTACATGCAACATTAAAAAAAAAAAGAGCGGCAAGAGATCTGGTGTCATTTTTGATTTCGAGTTACAGTCATTTTAGAAAGGCAGGATAATGTGTTTGAAGCATCTGGGGACAGAATCGGGGCTAATGAGATAATATCTGCAAAATGCTTTGGGTTCCCTGGAGCTACGGAAAGGCAAGGTACACGTATTATCATTATTAGAAAAAACATGCTTTGAAATTTTGGCAGGAAGGCGGATATAAGTGGAAATCCGTTCAATTACTCTTGCTTTTCAAAATAGAAAAGTTCTATAAAAGTTAAAGTGATTTTTTTTTTTTTTTTTTTTTTTTTTTTTTGTAAATCAAATTCCTCCTTCCTTCCTGTGTCAAACATTACTTTTCTACCATCTCTCAATTATTTTTGGTCGGGCACCCTTTGACAATATATCCAAGTAGCTTTAGCTTCTCTGCTTTCAGATTCTCTGGCTGGATATTCTCATACTTCAAAATCTATCCTCATTTTGAGAAAAAAAAAATCATATGCTTTCCTTGAACGTTATTTGAAATTTCAAAACAACACGATTACAAACAAAGCAATGCAATGGTAATAATAACAGAAAATGATTATTTCTTTTCCTTTAAAGATACATTTAGGGGTGCCTGGGTGGCTCGGTCAGTTAAACGTCCAACTTCAGCTCAGGTCATGATCTCACAGTTCAGGAGTTCAAGTCCTCCATGGGGCTGTCTGCTGTCAGTACAGAGCTGGCTTGGGATCCTGGGTCCACCACCCCCTCCCCTCCCTCTCTCTTTCTCTCTCTCAAAAATAAATAAACATTAAAAAAGTAAAGATACATGTAAAAATATTGTCAACTCATACAAAAACACTGGGTGAGCTTGGGGTTTACGTTTGACCCCCTGTATTAGAGGATGAAAATGGTCCCTCCCCTCAACATCAGCCCGATGTGCTGTTTGGTTTTCAGAGTCCATCATGAGGAAAAACCAAGCACATGTGGTTAAAAGTTGCATAACTCTAAGAATGCCTTCCTTCTCATTTGGTAGAGAGATATTTTACCTGGAAATTCTCCAAAGTGATTGTATCAGTTAAGACCCTGTTTGAATTAAGGAACTGTCAGTTCTGATCGCACTTCAACCCAAGCTAGGTTTTTGGGGTTTTGTTTTTAGTTTTTTGTTTTAAATCTTACAAAAGATCACAAGAATTAGCTAACACGTCTGGAACATTTTGTACCAAGACCTAATACTATCTTGGTAGACACATGGCCTATTTCCTAAGATGTAACTGAAGACAATTTAATTAACCATTTTGCAAACATGTAGCAAGATTTGCCAGTTTCAAAACTGCGCCAATGGTGTCCTCACTGTTCTCCAGGCACTTCAGAATTTTAGGGTTTTTTTTATTTGCCACACCCACGCCCTGGCCTCAAATTCAGTTCAGCAAAGATACCTGATGCGGCAAGTAATTAGAAATCCAATTTAAATGACAAAGGGGATTCGCTGGCTCCCATAACGGAAGCCAGAGGTGGGCAGATTTCCCAGAAGGCTGATGGATGGCTGAGTTATGCGATGTAGAAACTCGGGTTCCTTTTGTATAGGTACTTTTATTGTGGACCTGTAGAGGTCAAAGCCACCTACTTCCTCCTCAACATCCAGCAGGAGATAGACAGCTGGTCTGTCTACAAATCCCCAAGTGTGAGGGTCACTTGATTGGACAGTTCGCACCACATGGTCATCCCTGGACCAGTGATGTGAAGGCCACTGGGCACCAGTCAGCAGCAGCTCAGCCCCTGGAATAGGGAGGTGGTATCACCTTCCCCCCAAACTCTGGGCTTCCCCAGGCAGTGGGGGGTGCACCCAAAGGAAAATCTGGTTACCCTTAGGAAGGGGGAAATGTCAACAGATCCTTCCAGCAGACCCCCTATAGGAGGGACCTCTGCTCTGCAGTGATTTTCTGAAAGTTACCTTTGGTAAAAGTTCAATTGTCAAAATTTCTTCTTGGGCACAGCTGGAATATTAGGGAGAGAGGGGATTTATTGATAAGCTCTGAAAAGAGATTTTTCAGTCATGACATCTAGAAAATAGTTCCTAAATTCAGCCTATACACACACTAGATACAAATTTATTTTTTGAAATTCTTGAAATAAACGAAATTCTTTTTTTTTTTTTTAAGTTTTAATGTTTATTTTTGTGAGAAAGAGAGAGACAGAGCATGAGCGGGGGAGGGGCAGAGAGAGGGAGACACAGAATCCGAATTAGGCTCCAGGCTCTGAGCTGTCAGCACAGAGCCCAACAAGGGGATCGAACCCATGAACTGTGAGATCATGACCTGAGCCGAAGTCGGATGCTTAACCGACTGAGCCACCCAGGTCCCCCGAAATTCATGAAACTTGTTTCAAGACCTTTGTCCTTGAACGTTTCAATTAAAAAAAAAAAAGTATAAAATGACAATTTTAGCAAATGATTGCCAGCATCCATGGCTTGATTTGGGCGCTAAATGTCTTCGTAATAAGGGGAAGTGTATATTCAAACTTCCAAATATAGTTGTCAAATATGATAGGCTTTGCTGAAACACATAATTTTAAGAAATTTACAGCTGTAGATCTTTTCTCCAGTATTTCAAAAATAGGACACCTGCCTCTTGCAAGAAGAGAAGATGTTTATTTCACTTTGCCAGTCAACAAACCTCAGTGGAGCAGAAACTTCTGACTGGCGTTCAGATCTTCACGCAGAGCAGAGTGAATCATCTGGGGGCTGACGCATAGCTTTTCATGTAATTGATTACCGTTAGTTGTGGTTTTCTTATCAATTCCTGGACAGTGTGCTGAAAGGTATTGCTGATGATGCATGACACAATGTGTTCCAGAAATGAGTGTCTCCCTTTGATTTTCACTCGGTATCTGCAAAGCCCAGCATCTCTGGAGCGTCACCAGGGCAGAAACCCGTTATTACTTTTTTTTTCTATTTGGCCAATTTACTTTGAAGAATTTTCACACTGCTTCAAAAATATCATCAGCTTCCTCTAAGACCTGAGAAAACCACAGTTCTTTCCCAACAGTGTCTTGAGCCATTGTGCCTCATCGGATTATGAAGCTGCATTTCCTCCATGGGTCTCTTTATCACAAGTAGTCGGGAAAAGAGGGGCATTAAGTCAGTCTTTTGCAAATATGAAGTTTGATGTCCTAAGCAAATCCAGCTAATCATTATTTGATTGAAAAACTGGACTGGCTTAAACCACAATATCTAGTTTTTTTGTTTTTGTTTTTTAATTGTCTCTCAGGTTCTTCTCCAAAGAAAACTTTGGCAGTTTTCAGAATGCAAATGTTCACGTAAGTTTCTCCACCACGAAAGGGTGACTTTGCCGTTACTGCTGTTCCTCCAGTGTTGTGATGTTGCAAAAGCTGAATCATGCAAAACCTTCAGCACTTTGTAGATTCCTGATATGGTGTTCTAGTTCTGTCCAATCTTACGGGCAGCCGAAAATTCTCTTTTCCAGGAAAAAAACGAGTGTATAAACGTACAGAAAGTCCTCTTGAAAAATTTTGGCCAAAGTATCATTTAAATCAAGAATTTCTGACACAATTACGGATTTATGGAACTCCAACATACCGGGGCAAAAATACTGCATCTTTTCACCTGAATCCTTATAGGACGTTGCCAAACATTTGTGATGCCAGCTTCAACTACCCGAAAGAAAAAAAAAATGTGAGTCAAAATGAAAGGTTTGGACATACACTTCTGGTCCTGCATTTGTAGAGTGATGAAGGGTGTGGTGTGGTGGCTGGTCCAGACACCTGTGATGCTGAGACCGCCTTCGGTTTCCCAGTCCCGTCCTTGGCCCGAGCCCACCACGTCTAATGGCACTGTGGCAAGATGCAAATCCTCTCTCTCAGTAGTAGTCTAATGTCATCCTTGCAGGGTCAGGACACGTGCTAACCTGTACAGACCAAAGATGCTCCCAGCGTCTATTTTATAACTTTATTACAGTATATGATTATAATGATATAGTCCAATGTTATTTTAAGGATATATGTATCTTTGTATTTAAACAGAAAGCTCAAACACTGTGTAGTAGGAAACAGCAGAATGAGTTACATTTTATAGACCAGGTGAACACAACACGTTATATGAACACGTGAGTTTCCTCTAAAGGCTTTCTTGCTTGGTTTTCTGCTTATCCCCACCGTTCAGGAATCTTGTTATTTACCCTTTGTAGTTTCTATGTAAAATACATAGGCATCTTTGGGGCGCCGCGGTGGCTCAGTCAGTTAAGTGTCTCACTCTTGATTTCAGCTCAGGTCATGATCCCAGGGTTGTGAGATTAAGCCCCGTGTCAGGCTCGGCACTGAGCATGGGGCTTACTTAAGATTCTCTCTCTCAGGGCAACTGGGTGGCTTAGTTGGTTAAGTGTCTGACTCCCAATTTTGGCTCAGGTCATGATCTTGCAGTTTGTGGGATCAAGCCCCAAGTCGGGCTCTGCACTGACAGCTCAGAGTCTGCTTGGGATTCTCTCTCTCCCTCTCTCTCTGCCCCTCCCCATGCATGCTCTCTCTCTCTCAAAATAGGTAAATAAACTTAAAAAAAAAAAAAAAGATTCTCTCTCTCTGCCCCTTTCCCCTATTTGTGCGCTCTCTCAAATAAATAAATAAATAAATAAATAAGCAAGCATTTTTAATTTTCCAAATATAACTTTAGATTAGGATACTTACTGTGTTTCACTCCTGCCATCCATATTCTGACATCCTCTCCTACCAAATCCTTCCACACGAAGTACGTAACGTAAAATGACCCAGCAATGAATCTCCGAGAAGCAAGAGTGATTTTGTGAAACTCAACTACACTGAGTTGCTCGAGCGGGCGTGAAACCAAAACACTAAAGTAGGCAGTCCTCAGGTTACGAACGGAGGTGTGTATTAAAATGCCGCGTGTCAGTCATTTATTTGGAATCTGGAATCACGTCTCCATCAAACAAAATGTTCCAAATGGTGGCTCAGCCATGTCCCGTATCTGTAAATTGGACCAAGTGACTTACGACGGATGTCAACGTGCCACAAACCGAGCGGCTTAGAGCCACAAAAAATTTATTGTCTCATAGTTGTAGAGGCCAGTAGTCTGAAATCAGGGGGTCAACGGGGCTGTGCTCTCTCTAAGGTCCTCGAGGAGAGGATGCTTTCTCACCTCTGCCAGCTTTTGTAGGTGTATCAGCTGCGTGCTTACTGCTGGGCTTGTAGTTTCTCAGCCCAGTCCTCGTGTGGACTTCTCCCCGTGTCTGTGTCCAAATGTCCATCTTCCTATAGGGACACCAGTCACATTGGATTCAGGGCCCACCCTCGTCCAGGATGGATGACCTCATACAAAGATCCTACTTCCAAAGAAGGTCATATTCACAGGTTCTGGATGGACACAGATTTTTGGTGGTCACTACTCAGCCCAGTACAATAACTGATAACAACACAAAAGAATTCTGTCCTGTTCAGGAGAGGTCCAACTGACTTTCTCCTTCTGCCCTTGGCCTTTATTGGCACAGTGTGGCCTTTACTGGCACATTCATCTCAATATGTTTTTTTTTTTTTTTAATGTTTATTTATTCTGAGGGGTGGGGGAAAAGCAGAGAGAGAGGGGGACAGAGCATCCGAAGCAGGCTCCGTGCTGACAGCTGCGAGCCTGATGTGGGGCTCGTACCCACGAACCACAAGATCGTGACCTGAGCGGAAGTCGGACACTCAACCGACTGAGCCACCCAGGCGCCCCTACAAGTGTTCATTTTTATATCTGTATGAGAGTCATTATTTTACTTTAAAAAATAATTATCTTTGGACAGTGAAAAGGAAAACACAAGGAAAGAAAAGGAATGCACAGAGACTTCCCTTCCCCTTCCATGGGCCTTGGGTGAGCCCTGAGCAAACTGCTGAAGTAGGTCAAGGCTACCTTGAACCACCTCTGCCTTCCACTCAGCACCTGCCCGGTCTCCCAGGAGATGTCTTCTTAGGTTTGTCCTGCACCCCAAGTGGTTGGGAACCCTCACATGGGGCCGAGCACCTGATACAAATGTTTGCTCATAAACCCAACCCACCTTCCCCATCCAAAGGTCTACTGTCCTCAGTGGCTCCTGTGTGAGCTAGCTCCCAGGGAGTAACTAACCTCCTGTGCCCCCCAAACACCTCACCTTCTTCTGCTTTTTAATTTTTTTCTAATGTTTCTTTATTTTTGAGAGAGAGAGAAAGAGAAAACAAGCAGGGGAGGGGCAGAGAGAGAGAGGGAGACATGGAATGTGAAGCAGGCTCCAGGCTCTGAGCCGTCAGCACAGAGCCCGACATGGGGCTCGAACTCACAAACTGTGAGATCAAGACCTGAGCTGAAGTCGGTTGCCTAACCAACTGAGCCACCAAGGCGCCCCAAAACATTTTTTTTTTTAAATTTTTTTTTAATGTTTATTTCTGAGACAGAGAGAGACAGAGCATGAGCCGGGGAGGGGCAGAGAGCGAGGGAGACACAGAATCGGAAACAGGCTCCAGGCTCTGAGCTGTCAGCACGTGGCCTGACGCGGGGCTCAGACTCACGAACCGTGAGATCCTGACCTGAGCCGAAGTCGGTCGCTCAACCGACTGAGCCACCCAGGCGCCCCCCAAATCATTTCTTTTTAATCTTAACGTGCTTATTTTTTGGAAATGGGCAATTGCTTTAAAAAATTTTTTTATTTATAAATTTTTCTATTCCCCCCTTGGTAGGTGATTTAGTCTAAATTTTCAAAAGCGTAGAAACAAGCATATAAATAATTCCACTTATAGTAATAATTTAAGGATTTAAAGATATTTTTATGCAAGGGTGTGCATTGCACTCTCCCACAGGAGATAAATTAAGGGCTCATCAACATTGGATCGTTGACGTAAATTATGATGTGACTGTGTCATTCAATGCTATATAACCATTAAGGAATTTGTAGATTAGGGGATGCCTGGGTAGCTCAGTGGGTTAAGCATCGGCCTTCGGCTCAGGTCGTGACCTCATGAAACGTGAGCTCGAGCCCTGCTTAGGGTGAGCCCTAATTCTCTCTCCTTCTCTCCCTCTCTGCCCCTCATGGGACTCTCTCTCTCTGCCCCTGGCTCACCTGTGTCCTCTCTCTCTTAAAAAAAAAAAAAAAGACATTTGTAAATTAGATTAGTATTTGTTTCCATTTTGCTGTGGCTGGTATAACAAGGTACCACAAACCAAGTAGCTTAAAAGAACAAAAATTTGTTTTGTCACAGTTGGGAGGCTGGAAGTGTGAAGCCAGGGTGTCGGTCAGGCCGTGCTGTCTCTGAAACCTGAGGGAGAGGACCCTTTCTCACCTCTTCCAGCTTATGGTGGTTGCTGGCCAGTCTGCCTCCGTCTTCGCACGGCCTTCTCCGTGTTGTTTCTCTTCTTTTCATCCTTTTTTGTTTTTTGGGTTTTTTTTGTTTTTTGGTTCTTTGTTTCTCTTCTCTTCTTAAAAGGACACCAGCCGTACTGGATCAAGGTCCAGCCTACTCCAATACAACCTCATTTAATTTAACTAATTATATCTACAATGACCCTATTTCCAAATAAGGTCACATTCTGAGGCTCTGGGAGTTAGGACGGCAACATATCTCCTTGGGGGACGGAGCTCAACCCACAACAGCATGTGAAGATATCTACAACATATTCTTTTTTTTTTTTTTTTTTTTTTAATTTTTTTTTTTTCAACATTTATTTTTGGGACAGAGAGAGACAGAGCATGAACGGGGGAGGGGCAGAGAGAGAGGGAGACACAGAATCGGAAACAGGCGCCAGGCTCTGAGCCATCAGCCCAGAGCCCGACGCGGGGCTCAAACTCACGGACCGCGAGATCGTGACCTGGCTGAAGTCGGACGCTTAACCGACTGCGCCACCCAGGCGCCCCTACAACATATTCTTAAGTAGAAAGAACGGATGAAAAGATATCATGCATAGGACTGTCTCATTTAATTATGGAGCAGGTTCTGATGGAATTCCACAGGTTGGTAGGGAAGTATGTGTCAACTTCCAAGGTCAACCAGAAGCAAAGCTGTACTTTTTTGTCTTAAACAAATTTTTTTTCTAATGTTTATTTATTTTTGAGAGAGAGAGAGAGAGAGAGAGTGCAAGCGGGGAGGAACAGAGAGAGAGGGAGACACAGAATGCGAAGCAGGCTCCGGGCCCTGAGCTGTCAGACACGGCCCGACCTGGGGCTTGAACTCACGAACTGTGAGATCATGACCTGAGCTGAAGTTGGATGCTTAACTGACTGAGGCACTCAGGAGCCCCACACAGCTATACTTCTTAAGAACTGGTTCTGACTGAAGAGGAGCCATGAGCCATTGAAAGTTAGGTTTTCAACGTTTTGTGGCATTCACCCAAAAGAGTTGAAGTCAGATAAATGGATTTCAGGTTTGGCAGGTTTCAAAGATTTAAATAGTCACTCGAGACCAGGGAATATCCATGGCTGTACCTTGGTGGCTCTTCTAGCTTCAGGATTGGGAAGTAGCCCCTCTGGCAGGAAAGATTAGGCTTGTCCCAGGAAGGGATTGGCAGGGGGAAGAGGAAGATTCCAGGAGACCAAAGTGTCCTCCTAGAAGCCGAGTGTGAAAGTTCAGTGGAGCTTTGACATATCATGGCAGAAGGAAGTTGGCAATTCCAGATCAGGACAGTCTGTAAATTTCTGGGAGTTTTCTGTGCTTGTTATTCCCTCGTTCCTGTCCCAGGAGGGAAGGCAGGCTAATGGGCGGTGACCGTGTTTCACCGCATAACTGGAGAAGGGCCTTCGGCGCGGAAGGGCTACTAGTTGTTGTGTTAAAGGAGGACTTGCTCAAAGAAGAAGGACATGGTTGCCACAGCTGGTGGGAGGCTGGGCAGTGACCTGGGAGATGGCCCAGGATGGGTCCACCAATGCCTCGGCTTTGTGGCACCTAGTGGCCCTGGGGCTTTGGAGAGTATGACAATCATATCCTTGCCCGTCGTCTTTACCCTCTTCACTGCTTCACTTTTTAATCTTCCAGAGTGACACCAGGTCTCAGGTGGCTGGTAGTCTCCCGTGTTCCACCCTGCTTCTCCTGTGTGTTTTTCTGGAACCTGGTATAACCGGAGGCTAGTTAGAGCAGAGGAAGATGAGGGCTCAGACTTCAGGACAGTTAAACTGAAGAAACAGTGTGCTTGTGTTCTAAAGAACAACGGTGATGCCAATCCCAACACTTACGTAATGCGTATTATGTGCCAGGCTCTGTTTTAAGCATTTTACATAAACTAGCTCATTTAATCCTCATTAACAACACTGTGAGGAAGACACGATTACTATTGTCATCTTTATAGACAGAGAAAGTGGAGTGCAAAGAGGTTAAACAGTAGCTGAAAGACTATTCTACTCGTCAAGGAAAGCTCACGTCTTTCTGAGAATTACATTAATCATGTCCCCCAGAGAAGGCTGATCTTGAAGAATGGTGGGTATTCTGGTGAGCTAGTTGGGGACTGGGAGATCCTGGCACATTCTTCATCTTCAATGTCATTCTTTGGGTTAAAATGTGCAACCGTAGATCTGAGGGGCACACTGGGTAGCCATTCCAGTCGGTGATCTGGCCATTGGGAATTCGGGGGTAAACAATGACGTTAGTAATGGTTAATTAAGTTCCTGAGCCAACCAGAAATGTCTAAAACATGAGTAAGCCTAGAAAGGATCCCAGATTCCAGATCCTGAGGGGATCTGGAGCCTGGACAAGCCCCTCCTCGCTCCACTCGGTGGGGTGGGGGCAGAAATTCCATTCTCAGAGGGGGGTTGGAAAGGGGTGGGTGCCCCTCCAGAGGGTTTTCCTTTGTAGAAGCAGGGCCTCCAGCTACAGAGATGAAGAGAATTTTGGGGGTGGGGGGAGAGTTGGGCTTTTGTTTATCTTTCCCTCCAGGCAGGTTCACTGAGTGCTAATGAATAAGAATAGCTAATATTAATCCAGTGTTTATTCAGTTAGTTTCCATGTTAAACCTCTTTGTAAAGTTTTCCTGTCTTCCCTCATCCTTAGCGAGGGATATTTAGTATTAGAGGGGTTAAATAAGTTGCCCAAGCTAAAGAGAGTTTTAAGAAATTTATCGAAGTGTGGTCAACATTGGGAAAAATCGTAAGGGTATAGATTGATGAATCATCTGCAGTCATCTCTCAGGATTATGGATGGGACAGGACATTCCACATGCCCCGAACACCTCCCTGGCTCCTTTCCAATCACTGCCCCTCCTCCTCCCCAAAGGTAAACATTATTCGGATTTCTAGCAAAAGAGCTTAGTGTTCACAGAACAAAATCCAACCAAGTACATTTGAAGACCTAACTGGCTTCATTAAGTGGTTCATGAATCCAGAGGCCTTCCATGGAACAGGCAGAAGAGAGCTTTAGAAGTCCCGCAAAATGGAAGGTATTGTTTTTTTGAAGTTTATTTATTTTGAGGTGGGGGAGGGACACAGAGAGAGAGAATCCCAAGCAGGCTCTGCACAGTCAGCACGGAGCCCGAGGCAGGGCTTGAACCCACGAACCGTGAGATCATGACCTGAGCCGAAGTGGGGTGTCCAAATGACTGAGCCACACAGGCGCCCCCAAATGGAAGGTTTTTATAGAAAGTTATTAGCAAAAGGATAGAAAGGAGAAAGGATTGATTTAGGTAATATCACTTTACCTTAAGGGGGACTGCAGGGGTCTTATTATGCCAGATTATCTCATCTTCCTTGTGATGGGGGTGGGGGGTTGACCAATGGAGAAGACTCGGGTGACATATTCCTCATGGGTGCTGATCCGACGATTCCTAATTGACCCCATAAGACTGCATTTCAAGGCGAGGTTGAAACTACAAGGAGGCTAGGTATTAAGTCCGGATTTAGTGACTTGGCTTAAATGACACCACTTAGGGCCTGTGTGTGTGTGTGTGTGTGTGTGTGTGTGTGTGTGTGCATTTAAACATTAGTTTTGCCCTATGTTCAACTTCCTATAAATGGAACCATACACCGTGTGTTCTTTTGTGTTTGGCTTCCTTTGGTCAACATTCTGCTGGTGACATTTATCCCTGTTGCCCCGCGGAGCCAAGGTCATGCATTTCCACGGCACTGTGATGCTCCACTCCATGATTGGAGCGCCAAATAGGCCATAGCAAATGGATCCAATCCCTTCTTGGCCAACATTTGTTTCCTCTTCTTCTAGTTCTCGCTTTCTCTTTCTCTCCTCCTTCTTCCTCCTCTTCCCCATGATGAATGAAGCTCCTGGGAGTGGCCCGCCCCACATCTTACTGGACACGCATATACATTTGTGCGAATGACTGAGTCGTAAGGTTGGTGCCAAGTGGGATCTTGAACCACACGTGTCAACTTTACCCCTAACAGTTGTGCCATATGCCAACATGTGCCACGGTCGGCGTCAGGCTGGAGATGTGGAGGCAAAGCCGCAGACAGGCATCCTGGGGAGACACCTGATGTGGCAGTGGAAATTGACAGGGAATGGGGGGGAGTAGCAGAGCTAGGAGACCTGGAGGTGATGAGGAGAAGGATCTTGTCTCAGGGGTGATGCTGACGTCAATCAACTTAAGGAGGGCAGAGAGGGGAGCCAACTTGTAGGAGAAAAACGTGCGCTCCGTCTGGCCGACCGGAGTCCCAAGATGCTGGAGGGATCTTCAGGTGGCGTTGTCTCGGGCGCAGTATGGCTGTGCTCCTGACGCTTCCCTCAGGAGCCCTTGGTGTGGGGCCAGCCTGGGAGGTGAGCTTGCCAGGGGAGGGTGGTCACAGAGTGAAGAGCCTGGTGGCCCCTGACACTGGAGGGTCAGGTGGTCTTCTATGACCAAGTGTGGTCAGGGGAAGACAAAGTGGTAAGCGTCTGGATAGCAAGAACCAAGAATGGGCCCAAGAACTGGCCAGTGGCTCTGAGCACCTCCCAGGGTGGGGACCACACCCACTTTTTTAGGACCCTTCTCTTTTAGTAGGGTGGGCTGGAGTAGGGTACGTTGAGAGAACGCCTACAGCCGAGAGCCCTAGGAGTGCTGGTTCGGGGAAGAAAGAAACTCAGTTCGGTATGAGGTATTTTGGGGCTGATAGAGTTCAGAAATGGTGCCATTCCCCTGACGACCTGGAGAAGGGCCCAAGCATCTGGGGCTCAAAGAGCAGAGTCCGACATGGTGAGCGGTGACAGGCCGTTGGTAACAGAGAGCCAGAGAATTAGGTGACGTCGAAAAAGCCGCCATGCTATGTCCTCCTAGGTATGTGTTGGGGGACACGATCCTGCCAGGGAGAATGGGGACCACCGGAGCCGCTTGGCCCTACGTGACAAGACAACAGTGACACGGGCAACCTCACTGCACCTCTCACCCGACACACGCACCCCGTTAGGTTTGAGTGGCCGAACGTGCTGGCACATCCCCTCAGCTGACCACCCCGCGTAAGGACTCTGGTCAAGCTGCTCCCCTCAACAGAGGAAGCCTTTCAGCTTGCCTCCCCAAATTCAAGGACGTTGTCGCGGGCCTGCTCTCTGTGGGGACATCGTGCAACCCTCCGGCTGGAGTGACCCCCGGCCCCGGATGGTGGCTCTCGGGGACACTGACCGCCTATCTGGTGAGCACGTGGGCCGGCACCCGCGTCTCCTCCCCAAGTCTAGCGGCTGCTTCACAGAGGGGGACCAAGCTGGAGTGCTTTTCTATCTATCCCTCCCATTAAACCAGCGCTAAACTTACAAACACTGTCCTAGGATACCTGCTGAGGGACGGGAGTGTGTGCTAATAAGGAAGAAAGCAGAAGCCAGGTCTCAAAGGGGAGCCTCTCCCTGAAATGTCCTTGCAGTCCGGTGAGGGGGACCAGCTGCCACCGCAGGGAATGTGGGCATGAGTCACTGGTGGCGGGGGGGGGGGGCGGGGAGGGCTCCGTGGAGGAAATCTATGATGAAATGTGCATATTGAGACATTGATTGTACATCTGCTTTGCTCAGTAAACCAGTTGACTGAATAACTCCAGATTGGGGGGAGGGGGGGAAGAATAGAACTTTGCGATTTTATCATCTTAAACTGGGGGATATGTTTGGTCCAAGAATGGAATACCAGAGTGCTCTGGTGAACTCTGGAGGGAACTCAGTTCACTGTCCTTCAGCCTTGCCCCTCTCCCACTGCCTTCCCCTTCCTGGAGTCCTGGGGGCCGCGAGTAAGGGGCATCCCTGCTTCCCGGCTCTGCCTTGAGGAGCCGCGGGGACTACCCTGTGGGCAGCCAGAGGGAGTCCAGGCGACCCTGTCTGTGTCTCCTCTCGGGGGCCACTGTTCAGGCAAAGAGCCGTGTGGAGACGTTGACTTTGGGTCAGAGCTGGAAATGTCCATGAAGAAGCCTCTGCAGGTCCCTTGGGGAAGCAGGGGAGGGGAAGAAGCAGATGACAGACATTCAAACAGTAACAATGGCAACCGAGAGGGGAGACATCGTCCTCCCACTCTGTGGACTCAGAGTGCTTGGAGGCTTTTCCAAAACAACATGTGACTTTTGTAATCTTCAAAAACACGTTTTTAGGGCGGCTCGGTCGGTTGAGCTTCTGAGTCTGGCTCTTGATTTCAGCTCGGGTCATGATCCCAGGGTCGTGGGATAGAGCTCCTTGTCGGGCTCCCGTGCTGAGCATGGAGTCTGCTTAAGATTCTCTCTCCCGCCCTCTCTCTCTTTCTCTCTCTCTCTGTCTAAAAAACAAAGAAAAAAAGCCACATTTTTTAAACGAGTAACTGAAACATGAACACTGGGGCTTGGTGAAGATTTATCTTGCAGAAAGTTCGTTTGTGAAAACACAGCAGAATGGGGGAGGCGGAGGGGGAGCAGAATCTGTTTTCAGATGCAGATCCGAAACGGGTTGTTGATGGCCGGGGACAGGTGCCGCGTGACATACGAGGACCCTGACAGGGAGGTCTTAAGAGTCCCCAGGGAGGAGGGCGCTGGATCTGGCTGTGGGGGAGGGAGCCTCCTCCACTGGCAACTGAGAGGTGACAAAGGCCAGAGAGGCAGACGAGTGTCAGCGAAGGTGACTGTGAGTCCAGAGGAGATTGGTTTCATCTTCTGTGTGGAGCAGGAGGCGAGGGCTCTGAGGAGGGCGGTGGGTTGGGCTTGAGGGCAGTGAGGAAGGTCTGAGAAGGCCCCTCAGGTCAGGTTGTGGGTTTGAGCCCCACGTAGGACTCTGTGCTGACAGCATGGAACCTGCTTGGGATTCTCTCTCTCCCTCTCTTTCTGCCCCTCCACCGTTCCTTCTGTCTCTCACACACACACAAAATAAATAAATAAACGTAACAAAAATTCCTGATATTAATCTGGCTTTACGGGAAACCACAGAAGGTCAGAAGCTGGCACATTGCCCTGGACGTTGCTCAGGGTCCCAAGTCCTCCCACCCAGGTGGGAATCCCAAGTGCACTGTTTTTGTTTTTGTTTTTGTTTTTGAATTCCGGAAGAAACCGAGACTTGGAAGTAGAAACGGCTTAAGAAAGTTCCGGTTCCTGTGCTCGATCGCGTATAAATCCAGAACGTTCCCAGACACAGCTGGGGCTGGCCTAGCAGCCCTGCCTGCCCTCTCCTCTAACAAGGACCCATTGAGCATCACTCAAGACGGCGAGGTACCCGCTTAGCTGCCGGACATCAAAAATACTAAGACTTGATTTGAATTTGGTGAACCCTCGGGTTTTAAGGAGGAGAGTTCTGCAAAAATTACTTGAGAACGGGGCTGTAAGAGCTATTCCAGGGGCGTGAACAAAGAAGCAGTGATGGCAGAAGGGCAGGGGTGGGGGCTGGGGGGGCCTTTGCCCTGTACTTGGGGTGGGAGGCCAGGGGTCATGGAGAAGCCTTCTGTTGTGTAAGTTGCTTGACAGCTTTTGACATCAGACGTCACTCCTCGAATTGGCCTTCAGAATCATAACCTCGGTCTTAGAAAAGAACCAACTTTATTCAGATGAAGCCCCAAGGCCTTTTGTCCTTGAGTCAACATGGCGTCCCTCGCTATGCCCCGTTACTGCTAATTCCTTGTCAAGAGCAGGAAAAAGGAAGAACTGGTATGAGGTGCCCTTGCACAAACGTCTTCCACATATTTACCCTCCAAGGCAGAAATCCTCCCTAAAAGCAAACGAAGCTGTTAAACGGTTAGACCCACTCAGGTCACGGCGAGAGCGGGCTCTTGTGTCCGTCAGTTGAAAGGCGTTAGGGCCAAACAGCAGGTAATCTCTTCAATAAGGAGATCCAGAAATACACACAGAGACTCTTCTACTTCTAAGCAGCTCAGGAAGGTAAGCTGGTCTCGTCATTCTATAGATTGATTTCAGGATACTCTAGGTTGCTTCCCTCCTTGTCATCAACCCAGGGAAATTTCCCAAAACTCCAGATCAAAGGGTTCTGGTTTGCTTAAACTGTTTTCAAAAAACGACTGACTGAAAGGTGTCCTGTGTCCCGTCACTTCTTCCTCTTCCCACACAGGCAGAGGGGAGCTTGCTGGAGCCCGCTGCTGACCTTAGAAGGCCATGTGCATCTCCAAGCTCCGTCTGGAAGTTGCGTTCCGAGGGGAAGGCGGGAACAAGAACAGGCAGCTTCTCAGCCTTTTCGCGAAGCCAAGCCTATGGGCTCCTCCACGGCCCCAGACCCACCCCGAGACCCCGTTTTCTTCCTTTGACACCAACCACAGGGACTGGCCTTATTCCCCCTTTTCTTTTAACTGTGCCTGTCATTCAGTCCGGACCCCAAGAAAGCAAGACGCAGGCCAGCCCTCGAAGCTCCCTCCCAAAGCCCAAAGCCCAGCCAAGAAACGTTTTCATGTTAATGAGCTTTATTGCTACCGGCCCGGGGAGGGGGAAGGGCAACAGGGTTAACAAAATTGATAAACACACTGCTTTTTCTTCTTTATTTGCAAGCATCTCTCTCGATTCTAGTGGGGAATCGTTTGTAACGGGCAGCAAAATTAATGCGTTCCCTATAATTAGTGTTTTTCTCCCATTGGGTTTAAAAAACCTTCTCCCCCCCGAATTAAGGTTATACCCACAGTATGCCTGAGTATATCCACAGTAATACACATTCAAAATGTACAACCTTTGGCTTCCAATTCAGCAGTGGTGGAGTCATAACAAGAAGCCGGGTCTGGTATCAGAATCTGCTCTTTACCCCAAACCACAATGCCTTTCCTACGAGAAAATAAAAAATAAGAAGCATTTTTCATTCCCCTCACATGGGCTAGCTCTCTGTGCCCACGGGGCAACATATTTGGAGAAGCAGATCCTTCAGAGCCGTTTATATCATCAAGACTTACGGTTATCTTAATTTTAATAACAGGGTAACTTCACAGTAATTGTGTGCTGAATTCCAGACGGACGTGCAAAGGTTTAAAACCACTCTCCCAGTCCATCCTCCCTCCAGCCCTGGTTCTGAACGGTGGGGTGGGCTTCGTCGTGGATCCGATACAGTTTCTCAAAATGTTGATTTACAGTTATCCTGGGCGTGTTGGCAGTTTTCATAAGCCACTTTCTCCTTGCTCTGCAGATCTTGTACACGTAACTTGTAAGTGTTGACTTTATTAAAAATACATATGCCTCATTTTGTGTTCTTTTGGCGACACTGAGAATCCATTGTCTTTGTGGTAAAAGGGGTGCGTTTCTAAAAGGGTTTGAAAACGGTCAGCCCGGGTTTGGAGTCTGGTCACTGGCAAATGGCCAGATAGTTCTTATTTGGAGTAAACGGCTCCACAAATTTATCTTTCAAGGGAAAACCCCATCCCGGTGCTATTTGGATCCAAATTTCTAAGAAAAGGAGGAAGTGGTGAACTCTGAACACAGGGCCTAAGTTATGTTGCTCAGTAGTGGGGAGACGAGGGCCACGGGGCTGCCAGACTCCAGAAAAGGGTGCGTGGGTTCTGGGGCTCCTTCCATCAGGGACCCCGCCGCAGCCCGCTAGAGTTCTTTCTTTGAAACCACACGCTGCCTTACAAGGTTGGGAGGGGAGGGCTAGCCAACTCAACCCTGACCTGGGATGGGGGTGGGAGGGCGGCATTTCAACTTGTAAATCCCCTGACTGTATTTGACGGGCCTCTGGAAACGCTACCACCACCGGCGACCCTGAAAAGGGGGAAATTCCCAGTGGGAATTTATGTAAATTTGGCCAGTTACAGAAAAAGGTGAGAAGCAAACCATGACTTGGGTATTTTTGACGTCGGAAAGAAAGTCCCGAGTACAGAAGGGAGCAGGGCACCTGAGTTCACTGCTAGCTCAGGGAGCGCTCAGGCGTGGATGCGTCTTCGCCAGAAGTCGCTGTCCGCCGCCCCCCGCACCCTCGTGAGCCCTGCGGACGCTGGGTTCTGAGCCGGCTCCGATGACACTGGAGGTCCGCGTGATCGCCACGGAGGGTCTCGCCCAGTGAGACAGGCTCACGAGGTCTCGCAGGTCAACCTGGCTCCGGCCCCACCGCGCACCCAGGGCATTTTTGACCGTGTTCCCCTACTGAGCCCCTCCGCTCGCCCTCCCAAGCCAGGGGTCCTTAAGCTAGCCGCCCCCCCCCCCCCCCGCGTGGTTTCGTCTGCCTGGTCGCGTCCACCTTGGGACCCCGGGGGCCTTGCCCGGGCCGGCCCCGGGTGGGCACGCTGTCAACAGCGGTGGAAAGGGAAAGGAGGGAGCGGGGGCAGAGAGACGCGTGGTCGTGCCCCTCGCGGGACCCGCATCGCCCCCACGACCCAAACGGTTTCTTCTGTCAAAGGGGCAACTCTTCCAACCCGGGCTCACCGCAGCGCCCTCCGCGCACAGCCTCTTCCGCGAGGCTGTTGCCCGCCGCACACCGTCTTCCCCGAGGTCGGGGGCTCTCCGCGGCAGACCTCCACCCCCAGGCCGGGGCGGCGGCGCCGGACCGGACCGCGGCAGTCTCCCGCGGCCCCGCTCTCTGCGTTTGGCAGCCGGCCGCCGTGTCAGCGCCCGGTCGCGGCCTCACGCGGTTCTCTGTCTTGACTCCGCAGATCCAGGCGCGGTGACATTGGCTAGGAGTGGGGGAGGAGGGAAGCCTCACAGCCCCGGCCTGGAGCCCCCCCCCCCCGCCGCCCCCCAGTTTCCACCAAGGCCCTGAGACGCCGCCCTAGGGTGGCTCTTTTAGGAGCAGCCTGCCAGCCACAGTGGGCCCGGGGGCTGCGCGACCGGGGGACTCTGCGGCCCCTCCCCTCCGGGAGCTCCCAGTTCAGGGGGGCGCGACCCGCCGGGCAGCCCCGGCCCCGCCGCCCGTGCACCCACTAGTCCTCCGCGCCCCGCGGCGACTCCCCGCTTTGAGCTCGGAGGGGAGTCGGCCCCCACCCCGAGCCCCGGCTCCCGGGGACGCGGAAAAGCGAGCTCAGTGGCTCCGACGCCGGGAAACTTCCAACCCCGACCGGGAGGCCTGACGCCCCGGGCGGTGCCGGGCCACGGCGGGTGGGAGGGGGGGGGCGCGGGGGAGGGGTGTTGGAGGCTCCCGGGGCGGGAAGCAGGCTCGGCTCGCGGGGTCCCCCGGCCCCCACCCTCGCCCTCCTCCCCGGGGCCGCCGAAGGAGAGGGCGGGGCCGCTCGCCGCCCGAGGCGCCGGCGTCCGGGCTCCCGGGGCCTTGCCGCTAGTTGTCGGGCGCGTGCGTTGCCGCGCTCCGGCGCCGGGGAGCCCTCGCTGCGCTCCGAACTTTTGCCGGGCGCCGGGGCGGGGGACCCGGGGCGCGCGCCTCCGCCCGCGCGGCCGCCCCGCCCTCCTCCCCCCCGCGCGGTCCCCGCCCGCCGCGCCCGGAAAGCCCCCGCGGCTCCTCCCACCCCCGAGGGGCTTTTCTCCCGCCTGCGGCGACTTTAGTCTTCGAGCGCGGCCGCCGGGCGCTCGTTTCCGCCGGGCCGGGGCCCGCGGAGCACGGCTCTTCTGGGGCCGCGGGGGACGAGGGGCGGTGACCTCGGAGCACGCCCCGCGCCCCGGTCTCCCGGCCCGCGCCCCGGCCGCCGGCATGGTGTTGCTGGCCGGGCCCGGGCCGGAGGGCGGCGGGGCGCGCCGCGTATCTCCGCAGCCGCCGTCCCCACCCCGGGACGCTCAGGCCGGGGAGGACCCTGCCGACTACGAGGAGTACGAGGACTTCTCGTGTCTGCCCGACACCCGCAGCATCGCCTCGGACGACTCCTTCTACCCTTTCGGAGGCGAGGAGGAATACGGCACCGCGAGCGCGGAGAGCGTCCCAGAGGGCGTCCCGGAGGAGGCGACCCTCCTGCGCGCCGCCTGCGCCAACGACGTGGGGCTGCTGAGGGCGCTGGTGCGGCGGGGGCCGAGCGCCGAGGAGGTGCAGGAGACCGACCGCAACGGCCGGGTAAGTTGGCTTCTCCGCAGGGTTCGGATCCCTCCCTGCCATGCCGCGCCACCCCGATCCCGGCTCTGCCCAGGCTCCCGCGGCGCCTCTGCCGCCGCCTAGAGCGCCTCTTCGTCGCTCTCTGGGCGTGCGGCGCGTGCGGCGCCGGGGGTGGCCTGCGCATCCCGGGCCGGGGTCACGGGCGGGGGTGTGGGGGGCGCTGCCCGAGGTCACAGCGCCGCGGGAGACGCCGCTAATCTCGCGTCCTCGCCGCCTCCTGGTCGCTTCCCGCCCCCGGAGTCCTCCTGCCCTTGAATTCCCCCCCCCACCCCCGCCCCCGCCCCCGGGGGCCCGCGCTCGGATCCAGGTTGGACACCTCTCGTCGGGGCTGTTCGATCTGGGCTCCCCTCGACCGTTACCCTTCCTCGCCTGCAGGGAAAACGGTTCTGCCCGGAGCACCACTGGCGCCCCTCGGTGACCTTGCCCTTTCCCTTCTACGCCCGAGCACGGGCGGGCGCCTCCAGGCCCCAGGGATTCGGAGTTGCTTCCCGGAGTGCCTGCCGCCCACCTCCCCCGCACCCAGCCCCCGGCCCTGCTGCCCCTGGTGACCCGCGTGGCGACCTGCGAGCGTGATCTGCATGGTCACCGTCAGGAGCCAGGGCCAGCCGGGGTCCCCGGAGGCAGGTTCTGGAAGGGCAGTGGAGGGGCAGACACCCACCAAATAGGGCCGGCAGAGGTGGAGGTGGAGAGAGGCACGGGGTATCCATTAATCACGTCAAGACTCACAGATGGCAGGGCGCATCTAGAAATGGAAAGAAAAAGTTGGCTTTCCAAGACTTGAGAATGACTAGAACAACCCAACACACGGAGGGAAAAACCGCACAGCGACCAAGTGCCCGTTAGCCTGCGCTGGGTGGAGAGCCGCAGCTTCTCACCTGTCACAGTCTCCAGGGGCGTCTGCAGCCTCAGCCTCGCACAACTCTGGAGTGCAGGTGCACCTGCTCCCCTGCCCTAGCTGACAGAAAGGCCGCGATTGTACTTGTGAGCAGTGACCCTGTGTCTTTGGCTCATCTCTGGAGCAGGGTGGTTTGTCTCTGCCTGTGTTAGGGGCTCGGCTCAGTCAAGTTGGGACCCGCTGGTGTCACTTTCTGCCACTGGGGCGGCTCGCTTGACACAGCGTGTGAAATGGCAGAAGGGACTGTGCTTGGTGCAGCCCTGAGCCCTCCGTGGCCTTGTGACTCAGGACAGTGCCTGTATCCCAGCTTCCCTCCCCCCTCTCTGGGAAGGTGCGTGGGCCGCTGGGGCCCTTTCGGCACCTCTGCTTTTGCTATTACTCAGGTGAGTTTTCACACACAGATGTGTACAGGAGAACTCTCTTTCCTGAAGGAGGCATCAGGCCCTGCTTTTAAGGAAGCCCCACCGGGATCTGGAAGAACATGGTGGGGGGCCGGTAGGTCCTGTGTCCTGGGCAGCCTGGGGTCTCCAGTGGGCCCGGGTGGGCAGAGGCCCAGCCTGGCTTGTCCAGCCCCCACTTCGAGGCTCCCCTGGGCTCAGCTTTATTATGTTCCCTTCGAGGGCAAAAAATAAAAGTTTGGGAACGGCCGCCTTCAAGCCAACTGAGAACGATAAGCCGATGCCAGGGGAGTTGGGCCTGACCAACTGGGTTTCTGGGCTACTTTTGAAAGCCACTCCCTCAGCATAGAGTCGGGGGAGGACAGTAGAAATGGACAGCGGAACAGGGTCCAGCCTCTCTGCCTCGGTTTCCTAGTTGTACCTCCTGGCGTGGTGAGTACGCGACCCCCTCATGCGCACGACGCTCTGACATGGCCCTTGTTTATTTTTTTACTTATTAAAAAAATTTTTTTTAACGTTTATTCATTTTTTTTAGAGAAAGAGACAGAGCATGAGTGGGGAGGGATAGAGAGAGAGGGACACATAGAACCCGAAGCAGGCTCCAGGCTCGGAGCTGTCAGCACAGAGCCCGATGCGGGGCTCGGACCCACGAACTGTGAGATCATGACCTGAGCTGAAGTCGGATGCTCAACCGACTGAGCCACCCACGCGCCCCTGACATGGCCCTTGTTTAGCATCTTGTCTGTTTCTCGCCAGCCTCCTCCGGCACTTTTCTCTTCTGCCAGGCAAAGCTCTTTTTCTCTCGGCTTTTCCCCTTGATTACAGACTCTCTCTTTGTTCGTCTGCATTGAGTCTCCTCCTCTCTGCTCCCCTCCAAATCAGGATGGAGAAATGGTACCCGTCTGACAGACTGCAAGACCCCTGGGCCCCTGTATCTTCTCATCAGGACCAAGTCCTGCGTTAGGTGCTTTGGGGGAGGAGGGAGGCCAGAGCTTCTGTTCTTCCCAGTGGCTCCTGGATTCTGTTGATCAAACAGCCTCCCTCTTCCTGTGAAAACTGAGAATTAAGTGTTGTAAAGTGCCAATACACGACCAGTGGCAAATGGGGTAGCAAGTCACTGCATAGCGTTTCTTACAGATGTATTTTGTGCCAGGCAGTGGTTAGGTCCCGTAGGAGACGTGGAGAAAAATCAAACAGTGCTTGTCTTTATGAGGCCACCTTTTATTTGAGGAGAGAACCCAGAGAGTAATAGCTCCTGGTGCTTAGAGCCAGAGGCAGGGCCCCCAAAGGCAGTCTAAAGAGATGTGGGGCTAATGTCTCCAATGCAAGCAGCTTAGAGCATCCCGGGAGCCCAGGGGAGACTTGGGGGGAGTGGAGGGAAGATGTTCTGATCTGGCTGACCGAGCCAAGGGGGTGTTGGCAGGGGCAGTATGGTTGGTTGTGGGGTGGGACAGAGAGGGGGGGATATAGGAGCCCGAGCTGGAGAGGCCAACCTGGGTCAGGTGGTAAGAGGCTGGCCCAGGGCAGCTGGCTAAGAAACAGGAGATTGGGAAGCCAGCTGTTTTCAGCATGACAGCGGTCAGCCTTGGGGCTGAGGTGTGCCTCTCCAGATGGCCACATGACTCGCTCACCCACTGTCCTTCAGGTTCTCATCTCAGGGGCACCTTCGCAGGGATCTAGCCAGCAGCCTCTGGAGCTGGGTAAGCACAGTCTAGGGGTTCAGGGATTGAGGGTGGTCATTTGAGAGAGCAGGTGACATCTGACTAAGATGTAGAGAAGATAGGTGGGGGAAAGCACACTGGGCAGAGGGCAAAGCAGGCGCAAAGGCCCTGAGGCATGAGCCCTTTGGGCCCGATCTACGAGCTTATCACAATGAGTGACAGTAAAAACCTTACAGAAAGCCCTAGAGAGAGGTTTGGGAGTAGAGGGGTAATTGCGCGAACAGCAGAATGCACAGCTCAGAGTTATTGCCCACAGCCAGGTTTCTAGAAGAGAAATGTCTGTAAAGGCTCTGAAAGGTTTTCTGGGTATACTTGTTGAGCTAATAATCTCCTGTTAGTGAAGAAGGGCGTGCTTCCTGAGCTGACAGATGTTTCATTTGGTTTGAGTAACCAAGGATCAGATGTGTCTTGTTTAAAAACGTGCTCTCTCCTGGCTCCTGAGATGGGTTTTATCTTGGATGTGGGTCAGCATACGGTTTTCTTCTAAAATATTTATTGCTCTAAAAGGCTTGCATACTTTAATATGCAACACGTAAATATTTGTCAAATGAGTCTCCAGTAACATTCAAACTGTGTTCTTGCTGTCATTTAGATTTATGGTGGTTTTGTTCCCTCTGACTTGGGGACACTGCAAGCTGCCATAATGGGACACTGCAAGCTGCCATAATTCTCTTTCTTCATTCTTCTCTTCCACTTATTATCTCCTGAGTTCCACCTTTATGGCTGTGACAGCTCTGGAGACAGGACTGAAGCCAAAGGACGTGTTTGTGCTGCTTTCCTTGTTGCAGAACAGCACTTTGCGTGTCAGATAGCTCTTGAACCAAATTAGACCCAATTACGCTAAATTGAAAATGTTGCACTCCCTTTTTTTATTGTTTATAAAATTTTTTTTTTTAATTTTTTTTTTCAATGTTTATTTATTTTTGGGACAGAGAGAGACAGAGCATGAATGGGGGAGGTGCATAGAGAGAGGGAGACACAGAATCGGAAACAGGCTCCAGGCTCCGAGCCATCAGCCCAGAGCCCGACGCGGGGCTCGAACTCACGGACCGCGAGATCGTGACCTGGCTGAAGTCGGACGCTTAACCGACTGCGCCACCCAGGCGCCCCTATAAAATTTTTTTTTTTTTTTTTTTTTTTAATTTTTTTTTCAACGTTTATTTATTTTTGGGACAGAGAGAGACAGAGCATGAACAGGGGAGGGGCAGAGAGAGAGGGAGACACAGAATCGGAAACAGGCTCCAGGCTCCGAGCCATCAGCCCAGAGCCTGACGCGGGGCTCGAACTCACGGACCGCGAGATCGTGACCTGGCTGAAGTCGGACGCTTAACCGACTGCGCCACCCAGGCGCCCCTATAAAATTTTTTTTAATGTTTATTTTTTGAAAGACAGAGACAGAGCGTGAGCAGGGGAGGGGCAGAGAGAGAGGGAGACCCAGGCTCTGAAGCAGGCTCTAGGCTCCGAGCTGTCAGCACAGAGCCCGACGCGGGGCTCGAACTCACAGACCGTGAGATCGTGACCTGAGCCGAAGTTGGATGCTCAACTGACTGAGCCACCCAGGCGCCCCCTTTTTTTTAATGTTTTAAAAAATGTTTCTTTTTTAGAGAGAGAGAGCACGAGCAGGAGAGGGGCAGAGAGAGAGAGAGTGGGACAGAGGATCCAAAGCAGGCTCCGCCCTAACAGCAGACAGCGCCAAGCGGGGCTTGAACTCACAAAGGGTGAGATCAGGACCTGAGCTGAAGTCAGATGCTTAGCCAGCTGAGCCACCCACGCACCCCTGTTGCACTCCTTTCTTGCTGTAACTCTTCTCACATATGGTTAACTTCTAGGGACTCTCCAAAGGCCCCTCCGCCCCTTTGTCTCTTGTCTCTCGGTTCAGCAAAGCCCCAACTCGGCACGGGCGAACCTTTCCTTCACTCGCGTTTTATACATTTGCAGCAGTGACAGGGCCTTTTATCTTGACACACCCGTAAGGAAAAATTTGGGTTCGATTTTTGTTTTTTGTTTGCTTTTCGAATGCAGCAGGGAGATTTACAAACTTGGGAATCACCTTTCCCCAAACCGAGACTCAGGTGGTTTGGAATTCACACCCAGCCCTTCGGTGGCTCCCAGGCCTCATGCACTGAATGTGCCGAGAGTGGCCTCGCGTTGATGAAAAGTGACTTCTGGCCTCTGTGGAGTTGAGGGCCGGCAGGCAGTCAAGCGCGAGAGCTTGTGGGCAGGGAGCTTGACTTTGCTGTTGGGGATGTATGTTAGTGTGTTATCGTAGGTTCTGAAGTGTGGGGGAGGGGTGGGAAGGGAGAACAAGAGATTAGACCGGAGCCCAAGGGGCGGGAGCAGAGAGGCGGTCAGCTGAAACCGACACGTGCATGCGGCAGACAGGCTGACCGGTTTGTGTTTCTTCCTCCCCAGGGACCATGCAGGGGTGGGGGCTTTGCTCTGGGCCCAGCATCAGTGGGGAGGTCCGTGTGCTTTTCTGAATCTTTGCTTTTATTTTATTTTATTTTATTTTATTTTATTTTATTTTTATTTTATTTTATTTTATCTTATTTTATTTTATTTTATTTTATTTTTAAGTTTAAGTTTGTTTAGTTATTTTTAGAGAGAGAGAGAGAGGGAGAACACAAGCAGGGGAGGGGCAGAGAGAGAGGGAGAGAGATTCCCAAGCAGGCTCCACACTATCAGTGCAGAGCCCGCCGGGAGCTCAAACTCATGAACTGGGAGATCACGACCTGAGCCGAAATCGAGAGTCGGACGCTTAACCGACGGAGCCACCCAGGTGCCCCATCTCTGATTTTTCTTTTTTTAAGGGTGTACTTTTTTAAGAACAGTGTTAGATTCACAGCAAAATTAAAGGGAAGGTACAGAGATTTCCCATCGACCTCCTGTCCCAGCACATGCATAGGCTCCCCCGTTACCAACATCCGCAAGCAGAGTGTGTATTTGTTACAACTGATGAACCTGCATTGACCCATTAGGATCCCCCAAATCCATGGTTTACATTGGGGTTCATTCTTGGTGTTACACATTCTGTGGGTTTGGACGAATGTGCCCATTATTATACCATTAAGAGTCTCCCGTGTGTTTTTGATACAACTGTACCCGTTTTCCTGGGACACAAGAATGTGGAATAAGGAATAACTGTGACACCCCCAGGGCGTGTAGGACAGTAAACATTCTGCTAAGGACGGTCCAGCTCAGCTGATCTTGGCTGGACTTGAGAGCAGCGGGAGTCTGCTGAGGATGGCAGGACCAGGGAGGTCTTATCTGGGGTGACTCTGTCCGGTGGGTTTTCTCATCCTCCAGCAGGCTGGCCTGGGCTTGTTCTCCAGGGCAGGAGAGCGAAAAAGGATCAGCGTCCCTTCTGCTGAAGCAAGTCACAAGGCCAAGCGCTCTTAAGGGTGAATTTGCTTTTGTTTGTAAAAGATGTCATTCACTAACCCTGAGCATTTATTTGTTTATTTTAAACTTAGTTTTTTGAAAGAAAATTTCAGATAGACTCCCAAATAGAGGGTACTAAGAGCCTCTGCCTCCTAACCATCCAATATCAGTAAGCATCAGTTCCTGGGGCACCTGGGTGGCTCAGTTGGTTAAGCGTCTGACTCTGGATTTCAGCTCAGGTCACGATTTCACGGTTCATGAGTTCGAGCCCTGCATCAGGCTCTGCACTGTCAGTGGGATTTTCTCTCTCTCTCCTTTCTGTGCCCCTCTCTTGCTAGCCCCACCCCTCTCAAAATAAATACACATTAAAAAAAAAAAAAAAGCATCAGTTCCCAAAGTCCTGTTTTAATTTAATTTTTCTGAGTTTTTTTTACCCATTGTTTTAGATTTTTGAAAAACTCTTTAATGTCTGACTTTATAGTATAAGCTAAATTCTTATATTTGCTTCTATATTTAATCTACTATAAAATGGTCTTTTATTTTATTTATTTATTTATTTTAAAAAATAATTTATTGTCAAGTTAGCTAACATACAGGGTGCTCTTGGCTTCGGGATTAAATTCCCATGATTCATCACTTACGTACAACACCCAGTGCTCATCCCAACAAGTGCCCTCCTCAATGCCCGTCACCCTTTTTCCTCTCTCCCCCCAACCCATCAACCCTCAGTTTTGTTCTCTGTATTTCAGTTTCTTCTGGTTTGCCCCCCTCTCTATTTGAAACTAATTTTTTCCCTTTCCCTTCTTCCCCCATGGTCTTCTGTTAAGTTTCTCAAGTTCCACACGTGAGTTAAAACATATCTGCCTGTCTCTGACTAATTTCACTTAGTATAATACCCTCCAGTTCCATCCACATTGCTGCAGATGGCAAGAGTTCATTCTTTCTCATTGCCAAGTAGTATTCCATGGTATATAAAACCACATCTTCTGTATCTATTCATCAGTTGATGGACATTTGGGTTCTTTCCATAGTTTGGCTATTGTTGAAGGCGCTGCTATAAACATTGGTGTGCATGTGGCCCTATGCATCAGCACTCCTGTATCCTTTGGGTAAATTCCTAGTAGTGCAATTGCTGGGTCGTAGCTCGGGTGAAGGTTTTAGAAATTTAGAAAGACCCTAGTCCTGGGATTTTGGAGCTGGAAGAGATTTTAGAGGTTGTTTGTGCCCACCTTTTTGTAGTTGAAGAAAGTGAGGCTTAGGGGAGAAGGCATCTAGTACGTCAGGAGAGCCGGGTTCTAGAAGGACCCCAGGCTGCTCCCGCTGCTCCGTTGAGCCCCCCATGGGTCTCTCCACTGTGCCCTTGCCTCCTCTGGGTGTCCATGGGGAATGGGGTAGTGGTTGGGGTGATTTTGAACATCAGATTGCTTTTTCATCCTGTACTTGTAAGGGAAGACTAAGGCAGAGGCGTTCTAGAAATATGAAATAACAAGGTATACGAACTCCTGGAATACCATTTATTCGTCTGACATTTATATCAATATAATATGCAAGCTATTCAAAGCGATTTTGCATGAGAACTGCTACATATGGCTTTGAGATAGGAAACACTCTAAGTATTTAACTAATTGTTTAAGTTGCTAAAATCCAAGCCGTCCTGTCAGATGTTTAGGTCAGTAACTCTAATGGTTATGGGATAATTCAGATTTTCTCTTCTTCCTGAGTCCGTTATGGAAATGTCTGTTTTTCTGTGGAAGTCTCCTATGTTTTCTAAGTTTTGAAGGTCAATTGTCGGAAGTTTTTATAGAGTTTCCTTTTTAATGTTTGTTATAACTGTCTTATAGCTGTTTTAGTATATTTTTAAATTTGTGCTGTTTCTCTTTTGTGATGAATATCATACAAAATATCCATCCAATTACTTCTTTTAGAGAGTCAACTTTTGCTCTTTGTTCTTTTTTTAAAATTTTTTTTTAATGTTTTATTCATTTTTGAGACAGAGAGAGACAGAGCATGAACGGGGGAGGGGCAGAGAGAGAGGGAGACACAGAATTGGAAGCAGGCTCCAGGCTCTGAGCCATCAGCCCAGAGCCCGACGCGGGGCTCGAACTCACGGACCGCGAGATTGTGACCTGGCTGAAGTCGGACGCTTAACCGACTGCGCCACCCAGGCGCCCCTCTTTGTTCTTTTTTTAAGTAGGGCTTCCGGCTCAGTGCAGAGCCCAGTGTGGGGTTTGAACTCACGACCCAGATATCAAGACCTGAGCTGAGATCAAGAGTGGGATGCTTAACCAGTTGAGCCGTGCGGGCACCCCTCTGGATCTGTTTCCTCACTATTTCATCAGTTTCTGTCTGTAAAAATATTATTTCCTTCAGGTTTATTAAAGTAACAGTTTTGCTTTTCCTACAAATTGGATATACAGTATTTTCTTATTGTTCTAATTTACATTAGGATTTCTTTTCTTCTTCCTTTTTTATTTATTTCAGAGAGAGCGCATGGGGGAGGGGAAGAAGGAGAGGGAGAGAGAGAATCTTAAGCAGGCTCCAAGCTGTCAGCACAGCACATATAGACCATACTGAGAATATGGTCTATACGATACTTACTTGAAATTTCTTGAGACTAGCCTTACAGCCTATTGGGTCAGTTATTCTAAATGAAAACCAAGTGATAGTCTATGATTTCTCCAAATTAAGTAGTTCCATACATAAAATAGTATGTAATTCCTTTTTTTAAAAAAAATTTTAATGTTTATTTTTGAGAGAGAGAGAAAGGGAGAGGGCCAGAGAGAGAGGGAGACACAGAATACGAAGCAGGCTCCTGGCTCTGAGCTGTCAGCACAGAGCCCAACGCAGGGCTCGAACTCGTGAACTGCGAGATCATGACCTGAGCCAGAGTCAGACACTTAACCAACTGAGCCACCCAGGCGCCCCTGTAATTCCTTTTAATTAAAAGAAATAAGAAGGTTGTAGAGAAGTTGTTAACATATGTGAACAAGGAAAGTATGTTTCATTCAAGACAATTGGGAAGTAATTTTTTTAGACAGGCTGGTGGAATGATGGTGTAGGTATGGGTGTGTGTGTGTGTGTGTGTGTGTGTGTGTGTGTGTGTTCTTATGGAGTCAGATTTTAAGATGAAGTAGGATGTTAAGAATCCTTGATGTTATCCGTTGTGTGTGTACATAAACGAGACTGTTTTCAAGTGATGTTCTTATAATTTTTTTTAATGTTGATTTATTTTTGAGAGAGACAGTGCGAGCAGGGGAGGGGCAGAGAGAGAGGGAGACACAGAATCCGAAGCAGGCTCCAGGCTCTGAGCTGTCAGCACAGAGCCCGACGTGGGTCTCGAACTGATGAACCATGAGATCATGACCTGAGCTGAAGTCGGCCGCTCAACTGACTGAGCCACCCAGGTGCTCCTCAAGTGATGTTCTTAAGTTTGAAAGACAATTGAAGGTGAATTTTACTTATTTCTACCAAGTCAGAGATAGGAAATTACAGTAGACATGAAATCTCGAGTGACGGCTCAGTGGCAAAATTGGGTTGGAGTCGTGGGACTGAGAGCAATTTCAAAGTCACAAAAACAGATGTATGCTTCCCAAGGTGTATTCATGTCAGCTCCGAATAAGTTCAATCCGGAGTAGGCAAGTGATGGGATGTGGAGTCAAGCATTTCTCTCTTGCTTCTGTTTCTGGGATTTAACTGACTCCTGGATCAGATACAGCAGCTGCCGAGCAAGGGCCATTCCAGCGGAGAGAGGCCAGGCGGGGGGTGTAGAGGCGAGCCCCTTGAAGAGGCAGGAGCAGGGTGTTACATAAATTCAGCGTCGCACATTTCCTGAGACGACGGAAGGTGCAGGAAGTTGATTTAAACATAAAGGAAGGTGGGCAATTAGGCTGTGTAATTCCATTTGTGTAACATTCTTGAAATAATGCAGTTGTAGCAATGAAGACCAGCTTATGGGTTGCCGGGGCTAGGGTTTCTGAGAGAGGAGGAGTGAGGGGCTCCCTAACGGGGTGGCAGGCGGGGGCCTGTGGTGACGGCCTGGCCTGCATCTGGACTGTGGTGGTCGACACGTGGGTTGAAATGGCAGAGAATCACCCCACCCACCCCACAGCTGAGCAAGCTCTGTGGATGGTGGCCATGTGCATTTCATGGTGGTGCCCCTGCCCCGTAATTCTGTCACATGTCGACACCGGGGCGGGGGGTGGGGGGGGAGGGGGCGGTTTCTGTGAATCTATCATTCTTTTTTTTTTTTTTTTTTAAGTATTTATTTTGAGAGTGAGAGAGAGCAGAGGAGGGACAGAGAAAGGGGGGCAGTGAGAGGGAGAGGGAGAGAGAGGGAGACAATCCTAAGCAGGTTCCTCACTGTCAGCACATGGAGCTCGAACCCACAAACCATGACCTGAGTCAAAATCAAGAGTCAGACGCTTAACCAACTGAGCCACCCAGATGGCCCGTGTCATTATTTCACGATCACCAGTATAATAATGAAGGAAGGCAGCCCTTAAAAGTGGTTAAGGTAGAGATATTTTATGTCAATTTTACCACCATATAAAAATTGGAAAATAAAATGAAGGCACGCATTACCTTTTATCTGTAGCCTTACCACCATGAATAGATCAGTTTTAGATATATAGTTTTTAGAAAAGCAAAGCAGTGTCAGACCTGGTTAATGTGTGGGAATGGCACCCCCTGGGAATATTAGATGTATGAGCCATTGCCACCGTGCACTGGCATCACATGAGAGCTTTTCCCAAATACAGGATCCCAGGCCCTCCTGAGACCTACTGGACCAGAATCAGTACTTTACTCAGGCCTTGATGTGATTGGCACGTACACCCGTTTGAAGAGCTCTGGGACTTTTCTTAGAGCAGGTTGGTGGCCAAAGATGGCGGGCTCAGGTTGGTTACATGACCGTGGACAAGTCACGCGATCTTTTCGTCTTGAGTTTCCTCTAGATCCCCAGCCGTAAAATGGGGATGCTTATTATAGAAATAACAACACGTTACTGAGGCTCGAGGCAGAATGCACATCACAGGCACTCAGTAAGTGGAACTGTTGTTTCCATGGCGAGTTAATCTCAAGATGGTTTCCAGTACGGCTGTTCCAATTTTAGCCAAGAGAAAAGGAGGAAGCAAGATAATGGCATGTCTAGTTGGTGATGACTCTTCTGTAACCACAAGAATGTTGAGGGTGGAGCCCATGTTGAGCGTTTATACTCAGCGAGCGGCAGTTGGTGCCATGGGTGCAAATGAAGCCAGGTGTCAGGGTAGATGGGAGGGAGAGAAGGGTGTGGCGCCCCATCTTGGTGCATCTTGGGAGCGCCTGTGATTCCAGATGGGTGGAGACTGAGACGCTGCCTCAGGAAGTGGAGGGGAAGCAGTCTGAGGCTTGGAGGAGAACGAGAAGGGTTTAGACTCCCAACTGATGAGGAAGGAGAGCACTTCGAGGAGGGGAAAGATGGCATATATGTGCTGGGGGATCATTACAAGCCTTTCTCGTTCTTCAGCATTGTCCTCGAGTGCAGGTTAGTGCGGAGAGCCCTGGAATCGAAGCCCTGGTCCATCCGGAGACTCTCACGGTCTGATGCCACTGCAGCGGGTTTCCAGAGTTTCCTTCCGTTTCTACTTTTCCTTGACATGGTCGAGCCAGGCATTCCAAAGGGCCTGGCCCTGCCCCTTCTGTCAAGTTGGTCGGTCTGTATGGCTTCCTCCCAGACCTTCCAACTTTTGTATTTGAAAACACGAGGGACAGTAGTCATGTGCTAAAAACAGCAGTGGTGACTCAGCTCCTCGGTCAGTTTTACCAGCGCTGTGAGTTCCGTCTTTTCTCTTTCGGGTTAGATAATGGGTGGGTTTCTAGGAAATCACGTCCATTTATAGCAGTGCCAAGCTGCACCGGACTCAGCCGAGGAGACTTTGAAGCCAGGTTGCTGCGCGGTGGGGTCCTTTTGTTACCAGGAGATGCGTCTCCCTGCTGACTGTCCTGCCTCACGGGATCCAGATCTTTGGGGGACCTGTTTCGTCCACAGTGGAAAGAGACATAGGCACCGAGGAGTGGGGAAGGAGCGACCCTGGTGCATCTTGTCACCGCACATCCTCCTTTGTTGAAGGGTGGGCTGGGACAAGCCACCTCGGATGTCTCTGGCACATCTTCCCTGCGTTGTGATGGAGTGGGGAGGCCGCCTTCAGCGGGCTCACGATGGCCCTGCGGGGTTATCATCCTGCTCCGTTGCATCTGGGAGTTTCCTGCGGCAGCCCTGAAAGTCCTACCTCCTGGGTGGGAAACCCCCGTGCCCTGGCAGATCCAGGTGGTCCGTCACCTGTTGGGGCCACATACGAAGCGTCCCCAAGAGAAGCTGAAAGACCTGCTGACCACAGATTTCCTCCTTTAGTGGCACCTGGACTTCTTATCTTGGAGGAAAGCTGTTGTGTTAACTTGTATTGGTGGTGGTGGTGGGGGGGGGGGGTTGTCCCTGGGAGGGAAGCATTGACCTAAATTTAGTTGCTCAGACTGTGTTTTTGTTTTACGTTTATTTATTTTTGAGAGGCAGAGAGAGCACGAATGGGGGAGGGGCGGAGAGAGAGGGAGACACAAACTCTGAAGCAGGCTTCAGGCTCTGAGCCGTCAGCACAGAGCCCCACGTGGGGCTCGAGCCCACGAACTGAGAGGTCATGACTTGAGCCAAAGTCGGATGCTCAACCGACTGAGCCACCCAGGCGCCCCTGTTGTGTTTTGTTTTAAAATAGATTCTATGCCCAATGTGGGGCTTGAACTCATGACCCCAGATCAAGAGTTGTATGCTTTACCGACTGAGACAGCCGGGCACCTCTGGGCTGTCTTTTGTTTTGTTTTGTTTTGTTTTGTTTTATCATGCTACAGCACCCACGTGGGACACATGACAGGTGTAGCTTCTTGAGGGTACTTTTGGGGGGCAGGGGAGCCCTTGATCAGGAAGGGCCCTCGGGTGGGTCCTGGAGAGGAGGGTTGAGTCTCCATTGCCACATGTGAAAAGTAGGATAAATACGTTTCCCTAAAATGCACCAGGAACTCTGAGGTGAATTTGAAATTTTCTTTGGTGTCGACACATCTAAATCCATTGGTTTTAGAATGAGGTATGAGTGAATTGAGTTATTTTTTTTAAAAAAACCAGAACTGGGGTGCCTGGGCGGCTCAGTCAGTTGAGCGTCTGACTCTAGATTTCCACTCAGGTCATGATCCCAGGGTCATGGGGTCGAGCCCTGTGTGGGGCTCTGTGCTAAGCATGGAGGCTGCTAAAGATTCTCTCTCCCTGTGCCCCTTTCCCCTGATTGTGCGCTCTCTCTCTCTCTCTCTCTCTCTCTTTCTCTCTCTCCCCCTCCCGTTCTCAGTAAGATGCTGAGTAAGATGCTGTTAACTTATTTTGATCGTGCTCAGTAAGATGCTGTTAACTTATTTTGAAAGGATTCCCAGTGGGAGTGCCTGGGTGGCTCAGTTGGTGGAGTGTCCATCTCCTGACTTCAGCTCAAGTTATGATCTCATGGTTTGTGAATTCGACCCCAGAGTCCAGCTCTGTGCTGACAGCGTGGAGCCTGCTTGAGATTCTCTCTCTCCCTCTCTCTCTGCCTCCCGGTCACTCGTGTTTGCTCTCTCTCTCTCTCCCTTTCTCAAAAATAAATAAATAAATAAACATTTTAAAAATAAAAAAATAAAGGGTTCCTAATGTTAAATCAATGGAGGGGCCCTTTGAAAAGAGCTAAAAACTCCGTTTGTTTGCATTGGGCTGTTTCCAGGTACCATTTTGCAAATGACTTGATTTCGACCTAAGAGCTTTGGCAAATACGTGGGGCCTGTATTTCCTTATCAGCAACATGTGTACTTTAGCAAAAAGTTTCTGTAAAAAAGAAAAAAGCTCTTTTTTTCAAAGGAGTGGCTGTTCCTGAATGTTGGCTGTTTCAAACATGTTTTTACCCCATTCCAGAGTTCTCTGGGGTCTCTTTTATCGGGGAACTAATCTCATCATGCAACTCCACCCTCCTGACCTCATCACACTCCAGAGGCCCCACCTCCTAATACATCAAGTGCTGAAGAACTTTTTAAAAATGATTTAAAATATTTTTCTACTTGCAGAGGAGGTACGTAGTTTATTTGTATAATATGTGGAGAGAACCACAGGTGCCCGCCTTTCTTTTTCTTTGTTTTTTTTTTTTAATTTTTTTTTTTTAACGTGTATTTATTTTTAAGACAGGGAGAGACAGAGCATGAATGGGGGAGGGTCAGAGAGAGAGGGAGACACAGAATCTGAAACAGGCTCCAGGCTCTGAGCTGTCAGCACAGAGCCCGACGCGGGGCTCGAACTCACGGACCGCGAGATCGTGACCTGAGCCGAAGTCGGCCGCTTAACCGACTGAGCCACCCAGGCGCCCTGGTGCCCGCCTTTCAAAAAACCCAAGGGGGTCCACCTGGAGATTTGGATGGGTTCACATGAAGACGGTCTCTGTGTCTGAAAGGGTAGAATTCTATTGTTCTGTGATTAAAAAAAAATGTTTACATGAGTAAAATTAAGTCGTCATAGGATGTCCAGGAATAGAAAAACCATTTTTGTTCACAGGACAGCTAATGTAAGTCTTTAAGGTTCGGAGTGATGGGGAATCCCCCAAAGGCAAACTCGAAGGAAGTAATGCGAAGGGGAAAGTGAAGGAAAATGAGTGTGTTAACAGCAGCCGCATTGGTACAGTTGAGAGGACTTGGGGACATTCACAGACGAATGTCAGCATCCCCTCTGAGAAAACCTTGTACCTCCAACTGTGACCCTCTATCCCAGCTGCCCCTTTAGCCACAGGCAGCCACTAATCCGCTTTAACCATTTACATTATTTACGAAAGGAAATTTATGAAGGAAGAACCAGATCCCTGTCACTTTATGGCAAGACATCATGACATTTGACTCAATGAAAGAACGCAGCCTTCGCTCGGCTGCAGGAAACACCGGCCGCGGGCGCGATGGGGTTAACATGATGGGGTAACGTGCTGGTCCCGCCTTCACGCGTCTTAACCATAAACTTCCTAGAAGTTGCGATGTATGAACAGGACTGAAGTCTTCACAAAAGCGTGCCCAGCCCCAAACCTGACCCGTTTCACACGGAGCATCAGGCCGAACTGCCCTCTCGGGCATCCCTCCGTCGTCTTGCTGACTGGTCACTGAGGTCCTCAAAGTGCCCAGCAGCGTCAGCAGCAGCTGGGGATGCACTCCTGACTTGTTGGATCCGAAATTCTGGGGTGGGGTTGGCGCCCTGTGGTCAGCAAACCCTCCAGGACATTCTGACCCTCAGCTCTGAGAAGCCTGATGGGTTGCACGTGTATCTCCTGGTCAGTGTTTCAGTTCAACCTGGGAGGCTTTCTGTCCCTCCCAGGCGCATCCTGGCTTTCTGTTTTGAAGAGAGGAGGGAGGGAGTGTTCTTCAAGCTTGTTACCCCCACCCCCTTTTCCTTGATCCTGCATCAAGGGATAGCAGTGTTTCCTTGGGCTGGCCAAGCTGGTTTTGCCCTTGACCTGTGTCGCGACAGGGACGGGAGCAGGGGAAGTGCTCAGTCAAGGCCAAGGACACACAGCTGCACTGCCGTCACCCCTGCCCTCGGAGCACGAAGCCCCTCCCCGAGTGGGTCTGGACCCCCTCAAGCCCTCGCTCCTATCCACTCATTGCTGTCTGCCCAGCCCCTTCCATCCTGCCCTCTCTCTTTCCCTTCTTGTTACAATAGACTCGGAACCCTTCTAAACAAGGGAAAAAAAAATCCAAAACCAAACAAACCCTAATCTCACCTGCCCCAGTGGGTTGGCTCTGATGGGATCCTGAAGTCCTCTGCTTTCCAAGGCCAAAGGCATGTGGGGCGGGCGGGTCTGTGCCCAGTGCTTGGTGCCCAGCCGTGACCGTGGGGGCTCTCTCAGGACCTCTGCCTTCTCTGGCTTTGCAACTCTCCTCGTGGCTCTGTGGTTGGGTGTTATGAAAGCATCTGTTCTGGGGGCCCAGACTGACTATTGTCAGTACTGGAAAATGACATCCCCTTCTGCACGGAGGGTGGGGGATAACGCAGCTTGGCTGGGCTTTGGAGCCCCTTCCGTCCCCTTCGGCCGGGTGCCCTTGGTCTGAACAGTCTGCTGCATGATCCTAACAGTGGCCTGACCTCGGGGCACCCCCAACCCCCCCGAGCCCCTGTGAAATGCTCTGCAGCTGGGGTCACACACACTGAAGCCACCTCCTTGGACCCCATAGGCTTCTTGTCCCCTGCTCACTTTCTGGTTTCACCTGGACTTTCTGGTGTCCATTTCTTTGCCCATTTCCTGAGCCTCTTGCCATGGGTTTGTCCCTCCCCTCCCTGTGGTGGCTGTTTTTAGACATCAGCTTGGGCGAGGCTATAGCACCAAGTTACTCAGTCACACACTGGTCTCTGAGTGCTGTGAGGGTACTTTGTGGATGTGGTTACAGCTACAGTGACTCAAGGAGATTGCCACCACTAATGTGGGTGGGCCTGGTCTAATCAGTCGAAGGCCTTAAGAACAAAAACTGACTTTTCCGGGCGAAGGAGGAATTCTGCGTCAAGACTAACATCAGCCCCTGCCTGAGTCTCCAGCCTGCCAGCTCTCCTGCTCGTATGACCCATTCCTTAAAATACATCTCTCTCTGTCTACATCTCCTGCTGGCTGTGTCTCTCTGGAGAGCCCTGACTCACACATTCCCTTAGGAAGACTGGCTGCTGGAAGAGCCCCCTCAAGGCCTGTTCTGCCGTTGCCAGCCCTCAGCCCTGCACAGCACTCCCGGAGTCATACCCGCATTCGGATCGGCCGCGGGATTTCTTGCGCCAAACCTCCCAACGTCTCCTACTTTACGTGTTTGCAACACGGCTCGTTGCCACCCTCCAACATTTGGCATTATCGCCTCTGCCTCCAGGGCTGGTGTCGTGGGTGTGCAACCTGTGCCACGCTCCGGGCCTTGTGCTTAAAAAAGGCCCCCTGTGTGGTGCCATGCTCTGCTGTCGCTTTCTGGAAATTCTTAATGATTTTGAACCAGGGCCTGGCGTTTTCATTTTGCATGGGGGCCGCAAATCACAGGGCCGGCCCTGGTGGTCCGCATCCTGGGGCAGGCCCGGCCTCCCCCATCACGTCACTTTCTAAGTTCCGGACGGGCCTGGGACGGCCTCCCCCTTGCCTTTGGGGTTTCACACCGCTGCTCTAATTCGGGGCTCTGCGACATCTCCCTGAAATAGATGCCGAGCTTCCTCTCTGGTCTCCGCCCGCCTGTCCTTGCCACTTGCCACTCTGTTCTGCCGCTACTTCTGGGTTTGTTTTCACACACGTGGCTTTCAGTACAGGAGCAGCATCTCCGGAAGCACTTCCTTCAAGGCCCCCTGCAGGAAAGCTCCAAATGCCTGAGTTTCGACTGCTGCCCTTGCTGTCGGTAAGGCGACAGCACCGGGTGACTTGGTGTCCCCCCAGCCGCGTGCCGTGCCCCCTCCATGCCACGGCAGATCCTTACTGTCCCTGGACCCACGCCCGTCCCCTCTCTCTACTGCAGGGCAGTCTTAGATACCACTTTTTTAAAAAAATGTTTTTATTCACTTTTGAGAGACAGGAAGAGACAGAGTGTGCGTGAGCAAGGGAAGGGCAGAGAGAGAGGGAGACACAGAATCCGAAGCAGGCTCCAGGCTGTGAGCTGTCAGCACAGAGCCCAACGCGGGGCTCGAACTCACAGACTGCGAGATCATGACCTGAGCCAAAGTCGGACGCTTCACCGACTGAGCCACCCAGGCGCCCCTAAAATTTTTTTGTTTTAATGTTTGTTTATTCTTTGAGAGAGAAAGAGAGAGCACGAGCAGGGGAGGGGCAGAGAGAGAGGGAGACACAGAATCCGAAACAGGCTCCAGGCTCTGAGCTGTCAGCACAGAGCCCGACGTGGGGCTCGAACTCACGAACCACAAGATCGTGACCCCAGCCGAAGTCGGACGCTTCACCGACGGAGCCACCCAGATGCCCTCAGATGTCACTTTTGCAGGGATCTTTCTCCGACACCTCCTCACACGCTGGCTTCTCTCTGGGGTTCCCAGCACGGTTTGCAACTTGTTTACAAAACTCCTCTGGCTTTGCTTGATAATGCTGGGTCAATATTTTCTGTCTAGGCTTGGTCAGCTCCATGAGGGAGGGCGTCAGCACCATTCAGTTTATGTCCCCTTCAGTCAGGCAGAGTTGGCCGCACATAGTAGGCGGTTTGTATCTGCTTGTTGAATAAAATTGGGTGCCGTGTCTGGCTGTCAGTTATATGCCTTGATTTTGAAATACATAAAACTGGGGCGCCTGGGTGGCACAGTCGGTTGAGCGTCCGACTTCAGCCAGGTCACGATCTCGCAGTCCGTGAGTTCGAGCCCCGCGTCAGGCTCTGGGCTGATGGCTCAGAGCCTGGAGCCTGTTTCCGATTCTGTGTCTCCCTCTCTCTCTGCCCCTCCCCCGTTCATGCTCTGTCTCTCTCTGTCCCAAAAATAAATAAACATTGAAAAAAAAAATTAAAAAAAAAAAAAAAGAAATACATAAAACTAAGGTTTCAGGGTCATATATTTCAGTTTTTTAATCCACTTCGAGTTGATTTTCGTGGCCGGTGTGAGATAAGGATCTAATGTCATTCTTTTGCTGGTGCATATGCAGTGTTCCTGGTACCACTCGTTGAGGAGACCATTCTTTCCCTGCCGCGTGTTCTCGGAGCCCTTGTCGAAAATCAGTTGACTTTACATGCTTGGAACCTTTTCTGGGCTCTATTCTAGTCCGTTGATCTGGGTGTCTGCTTTCGTGCTGGTACTATACTGTTTTCACGACTACAGCTTTGTGATATCATTTGAAACCAGGGAGGGTGATGTCTTCAGCATTGTTCTTTCTCAAGGTTGCTTCAGCTCTTTTGTGGTTCCATACAAATTTTCGATTCTTATTTTCCTATTTCTGTTAAAAATGCCGTTGGAATTGTGATGGGGATTGCACTCAATCTGTGTGTTGCTTTGGGTAGTGTGACTATTTTAACAATATTAATTCTTCCAACCCGTGAACACAAGATATCTTTCCATCTTTTTTTTTTTTTTGTACTTTCTTCAGTTTCTTCCATTAATATTTTACAGTTTTCAGTGTACAGATCTTTCGCTTCCTTGGTTAAATTTATTCCTAAGTATTTTATTCTTTTTTGATGGTATCATCAATGGAATTGTTTTCTCGATTTCCTTTTCAGATAGATCTTGATTGGTGTAAAGAAATGTGACTGATTTTTGCATGTTGATTTTGTATCCAACAACTTCACTGAAACTCGTTATATTATTTCTAATAGTTTTTTGTGCCGTTTTTAGGGCTTTCTATATATAGGGTTACATCATCTGCAGCGATAATCTTCTTTCTTTCTTTCTGATTTGGATGCATTTCATTTCTTTTTCTTATCTGATTGCTCTTTCTAGTTCTTCTAGTACTGCGTTGCGTAGAAATGGTGACAGTGGGCATTCTTGTCTTATTCCTGATTTTAAAGGAAAACTTTCAGTTTTTTCCTCATTGATGAGGGTGTTACCTGTGGGCTTTTCATAAATGGCCTTTATTATATTGAGGCTTCTCCACCTTGGCATTAATGGCGGTTGGGACCAGGTAATTCTTTGTTGTGGGGATCGTCCTGTGCCCTCGGGGGTTGAACAGCATCCCTGGCCTCAGCCCAGGAGCATCTCTCCACCCCCCACAGTTGTGACAACGAAAAATGTCTCCAGACATTGACTAATGTCCCCTCAGGGAACAAAAGCACTCCCCAGGGGACGATCACTGAAATAGAGGACAAAAGGAAGCGAAATTGTTTTGAGTTGTGAATGCTGGTACCTATTTACATGGAGAAATTCCTGAGGTCTGACACAGAAAAGTCTATAGCATTTGGCACATCTGGCCGCTCTCTCCTGCCTCTTACTGACCAAACGTTTCATGAGGCGCTTTTAAAACATCCACGGCTTCTTTGGAAAGTTGTGTTTACCAGCTCCTGTGCAAGGCTTCTGGTCCACAAAATGAGCTGGTGTCCTCAGTGCAGTAGACACGCCTCAGTGTCTCAGGCGGACTGTTTGTTGTTGTTAGAATCTGAATGTTATACTTCATTTTCCTCTTGGAAAATACTCATAATAGGACAAGTTGTGCTTTTGAAAATGTAATACGAGGAGATGAGCCTCAAGAGGCATGACGCATCCACTCAGATTTCCCAGAGTTTGTCTTCAGTGATGATCATTCCGGCTTCATCCGGTGCTCGGAGAACGTGTGACGTGTGGAGGCGGCCACCACATGCTCGTGGATATTTAATTGATCATGAAGCTAATGAGTAGCCAGAGACGACCCACATCACACCTGGCAAGACTGTGATGTGCCTTCTAGCACGTAAAGCCCACATTTGGTTTTGATTTCAAAGGGATTTGTGTTAACCAGTCGCACTCCAAGCAAACCCCGGGCTGCAGTGCTTCCTTTAAAAAGAAACACCACAAACGCCGTTTGCATTAAATATGCTTCTTGGTTTTGGCTCCTGAGCTTTGAAGTGACTTTCTTCTCAGTTCGAGGAATGCGTTGAGTTAGCACATGTTTATTGAGCAGGTGCACCTGTAGCAGGCGCTGTTCTCGGGACCAGGGTGCTGAACAAAGTCTGAAATCCCCACTCGGATGGGGCTCGTGGGCTCTTGGGGGAGAGAAGCAATAACCTAGGCATTTCAGTAAACGGCATGAGACCGCTAGCATGGGTTGGAGCACGGGGTGCCGAGGAGAAACGGTAAAGCGGGCGGGGTGTGAGCGGACGGTGCGGGGCAAATCTGAACCTTGGAGCAAAGGCAGGAGAGAAGTCAAAGTCTTGGCTGTGCTGTTGTCTAGGGGAAGGGCAGTCCAGATGCAGCAGCAAGGGCAAAGGGCTGTGTGGTGGGAACACAAGGAATGTTCTGAAACAGCCGGAAGCCCGGAGAGGCAAATGCTGAATGGAGAGAGGGAGCTGGCAGGAGAGGTCAGAAGGGACTGATGAGATCACTTAATGAGCAAAGACCAGTCTTGGGCAATGAGAGTTAGAGGGGAAGGAAAAATACCCGGTTCCGCTCTGTAGGGAAAGTTTCAGTAATGTCCCATTGAAACACGGTGCCGTTTCCAGTGGACAGAACAGGTATTTGGGGCCACGGGTCTGTAAGGACTGGTGGTGGTGAGCTGGTCTGTTACATCACACTTAACTGGATTAATGTCTTTTCAGCAGTCATGTAACTGAATCGGGTGTTTCATGGATGCACGTTGGGTTGGCCGCCGAGGTCCCCAGACGTTGCCCTTGGTTCACAAAGCTGTATTTGGGCTGCTCATATAGTGTCCTTAAACTTCAGCTTTTTTAGGACTGACTTCAAGTCCGCGTGGCCATTTCCCTTTGATGCAGCTTGTTTGAGAATGTGCTTGTGCGAGTCCGTAGGAGCTCTGAGGCTTCACTCTTGGGAAAGGAGACCCTGAAAGAAATCCTAGAACTGGAAAGCACTTTTGGGGTGCTTGTGGCTTCCTCTGTCAGCCCCCGTGGCCTGGCTGCCCAGGCACCTGCTGCAGGCAGGTGTGCGGGGCTCCCTCCCACGGAGAGGTAGCTGTGCTGTGGTGTTTGATGGGTTTCCATGTGAGGTTGAGGGCATCGAGCGGGACATGCATGAAGCAGAGCCAGAGTTCTGGGGTGAAAGACAGAGGACTGAGCCTCACTGCCACGTCCAGCACAGGGCCCAATGCAGGGCTCTATCATAGGAACCTTGAGATCCTGGCCTGAGCCGAAATCAAGAGTTGGGTGCTTAACTGACTGAGCCACCCAGGTGCCCCTGGACGTTATCTTCATGTGTAATTGAGGAAGTTGCTGTTGGCCTCCCAGTGTCACAGTGGATTCAGATGAGGAGAGATCTTTCTAGTGCAAATGTGGGCCTTTTGCAATACATTTACAGTTACCAAGGCTTTATTCTTGTGTTTCCTGGGTCTCAGCAGCAGTATATGCTTGGAGTTGGGGGAATCTTTTGCTTGCTGACGTTCCAGGTGCGGTGGAGTTGGAGCACATGAATTTTCATTGCGGCCGAACGTTTTTGATTTTAGTGACTCATGAAGATCCTTCTGGGTGGAGTCTGACTTCCCCCGTCAACGATCATAGCACCCTCCGATCCTTATTCCGATACTCTGACATGTAGCAGTAATATTTATTAGATATTCCTTCTGCTTCCAATGTAAGTATTCAGGTGCGGAAAATGAAAACAAAACAACAGCAAGACAAGAAAGAGCCACGTACAGGGGCGCCTGGGTGGCTCGGTCAGTTAAGTGTTCAATTCGGCTCAGGTCATGATCTTGTGATTCGTGGGTTCGAGCCCCGGATCTGGCTCTGTGCTGACAACTCAGAGCACGGAGCCTGCTTCGGATTCTGTGTCTCCCTCTCTCTCTGCTCCTCCCCAACTCAGGCTCCGTCTGTCTCTTTCTCTCTCAAAAATAAATAAACATTCAAAAAAATTTAAAAAAAAATAGAGCCACGTACAAAGAAGAAAATACAAACACGTCTCATTGGTACCCGGAGATAACGAAGTCAACGTGATCTGTCCATCTGTTTATCTGTCTCTAAAGTTTATCCTGTAAATACAGGATATCCTTCTTTTTTCACTTATAAGCATAGTCTGAGCTCATTTCTCTATTATTATTATTTTTAAAGATTTTATTTTTAAGCAATCTGTACACCCAATGTCAGGCTCAAGCTCAACCCCGAGATCAAGAGTCACGCGCTCTACCAACTGTGCCAGCCAGGCACCCCCATTTCTATGATTTTTAAAATCATAGAATCTTGATTTTTAAATCTTGATTTTTCAAAACCTGTTACTGCGTTTATCATTGTTTATTTAATCATCTGTTGGACATTTTCCTTGTTTCTGAAATTTTTCTATTTAAATAATGCTCTGATGAATGGATGTCTTAGTATATCTTTTATTGGCACTTGGAACGTTGCTTTTTATGTCAAGTTGTAGGAGGCATAGTATAGGGTTTAAGGCTTTGAGCCTTTTCCGGGACACCTGGGTGACTCAGTCAGTTAAGTGTCCAGCTCTTGGTTTTGGCTCCCGTCATGATCTTGCAGTTTCGTGAGTTCGAGTCCCACGGCTGGCAGGGTGGAGCCTGCTTGGGGATTTTTCTCTCTCTCTCTCTCTGTCTCTCTCTCCCTCTCTCTCTGCCCCTCCCCTGGTCGTGCTGTCTCCGTATCTCTCAAAATAAATAAATAAACTTAAGAAAGGAAAAAAAAGAAGAGTATGAGCCTTTTAAAGGCTATTTTGCTTTCTAGGAAGACTACTGATTTCTCCTTCCACCCGCATGTTTATGACATTGCCTGTTTTGCTGGATCCCCATGACACCGAGCATTTGTTGTTAAAAATATTGAAAGGGGTTTGTTGGTTTCTGAAGGATTGAAGTCATGCAGTCTTATTGTGAAATGTTCAGATAAATAGAAAGGCAAAATGCCAAATCTGAAAATCTCTGATCTAGAGATAATTACACGTTTTAGGTTTAACTTCAGTCATTTAATATAATATGGGACATATGATCTGCTTTCCTTAGTAACTTATTGAGGACATCTTTTCATTCATCAAGTAACACACCATTATTTTATTATTATTATTTTTTTATAAGTAGGCTTCTGATCCAGCGCAGGGCCCAACTCGGGGCCTGAACTCATGACCCTGAGATCAAAACCTGAGCTGAGATCAAGAGTCAGGTGCTTAACCAACCAACTGAGCCACCCGGGCACCCCACACGTCATTATTTTTAACTACAGCAATATAATCTATTTTCTGTATGTTTTCAGTGATTTAGCTTATGACGTCCTGGTGGACACTGAGATTATTTCTAGTTTGTCCTTTATGAGCGATATGGCGGTTTACATATACGTTTGCATTTCGATCCAGTTTTTTTTTTTTTTTTTTAAAGGAAATTGTTAGGTCTTGAGTTTGGATGCCCATGCTGGGTCCTATTGTTTCCCCCGCAAATTCCGCCTCTCCCTGGAGCACGAGTGGGCTTCTCTCTCCGTAGCATTACGCTTGGCCATCCCACTTACTCTGGCAAAATCGGTGTCATATTTGGCCATCAGTTTAAGACCCATGGCATATGGTTTGCCATACCCACTTGTCCCTCTGCGGTGAGACTCGAAATATTCTAGGTAGAGCCTCCTCCACGAACCCAAGTCCTGGAGGGAAGACAGCATCAAAGAGCCACGGCCCACCTTCAGTGGATGTGTCATGTGAGCAAGTAGACATTTGTCATAAGCCACTGAAATTTTGGGATTGCTTGTTACTGCTGCACAACGTAGCTTAACCTGACTGATACTAACAAATTGCCCACTAGAATCGGCTCATGGTTTTAGCAAGATAGAAAAGTACCTTTCCTTTCACTCACCCTTCTAAATCTTTTCTAACTCGTGGTAAGAAAATGACACCTCACTTTAACATGAGTGTCTGATGATTAGCAGGGTCAAAGCATGTTTCATATAACATCAGCTTCTTCATATGTATCCTTTGCCCATTTTTTTATGAGTCTGTGTTTTCTTCTTGAGTTCTAAGAATTTTGAAAATATGCTAAAGATGTTATTTGTCTAGCATATGTTCCACATTCTTCTTCCAGTTTGTATTTATTTTTTAACTATTTTAAAAAATTTATTTATTTTGATAGAGAGAGGGAAAGAGAGAATCCCAAACAGGCTCTGTGCTGTCAGTGCAAAGCCTGATGTCGGGCTTGATCCCACAAACCGTGAGATCATGATCTGAGCCGAGACCAAGAGCCAGATGCTTAACCGACCGAGCCACCCAGGTGCCCTTGTGTTTATTTATTTAAAAAATATTTATTTATTTTTGAGAGAGAGAGAGTGAGAGAGGAGAGAGTGAGCACACAGGGTAGGAGCAGGGAGAGAAGGAGACCCAGAATCCAAAGCAGGCTCCAGGCTCTGAGCTGTCAGCACAGAATCCGATGCGGGACTTGAACTCATGAACTGTGAGATCATGAGCTGAGCTGAAGTTGGATGTTTAACCAACTGAGCCACCCAGGCGCCCTCCCTGTATTGATTCTGTAAATCTTCTTTGGAGTTTATAGAATTGCTTGAATTTATGGCTTGATATCTTTGGTCAGTTCTGGAAAATCTTCAGCCACTATTTTGCCACATATTGTTTTGTCCCATTCTCTTCTTCTTCCCATTGTGTGACACCAGATTCACACATATTAGACCTTTTCCACCATCCTTCATGTGACTCGTATGTGTTTTTTTTCTTATCTTCTCCATCCTTTTTTTTTCCTGTCCGGGCATTTTCAGTTCACCCATCTTTCAGTTCACTAATTCTCTATGTGGCCTAATCTGCTTCTTTACTCCTTTTTAAATTCTAAGTCTCAGTTACTTTATATTTTATTGCCAAAGTTTTAATCTCTTTACATATTCTAGTCCTCTGCTGAAACTCTCCATTTGTCATTATTTTCTGTTACATATTAATCACACAGTTACTGTAAAGCCTCATAACTCCAATATCTGTATCTACCTGGAGATGGTTTTTTTTTTTTTTTTTTTGGTCTCTTTTTCTTTTGGTCCTGTCTCCTGATATCTTTGGTAAGTTTTTATTTACTTTTTATTTATTTTATTTAAATTTTTTTTTTTTTTTTTTTTTTTTTTTTTTTTTACTTTAGAGAGAGAACGGCAGAGAGGGGCAGAGGGAGAGAGAGGAGAGAATCCCAAGCAGGCTTCATGCTCAGTGGGGAGCCGGACGCGGAGCTCCATCCCACAGCCGTGAGATCATGACCTGAGTGGAAACCAAAAGTTGAAGGCTCAACCAACTGAACCACCCAGGCGCCCCAGTAATTTTCTTTTTAAATTTTTTTTTCAACGTTTTTATTTATTTTTGGGACAGAGAGAGACAGAGCATGAACGGGGGAGGGGCAGAGAGAGAGAGGGAGACAAAGAATCGGAAACAGGCTCCAGGCTCTGAGCCATCAGCCCAGAGCCCGATGCGGGGCTCGAACTCACGGACCACGAGATCGTGATCTGGCTGAAGTTGGACGCCCAACCGACTGCGCCACCCAGGCGCCCCAGTAATTTTCTTTTTAAATGGTAGACGTGGTACGTGAAAAACTGAAGTAGTATCTTCCTCCAGAATAGATTTAATTTACTTCCAGCACAGTGGGGCAGAGATGATCGCAGAGGCTAGGTTGTGGTCTCTGTGAGGTCTGGCTTGGCTTACTCCCAGGGGCCAGACTTGGCGCTTGCTACAGGAAATGTGGACTGTGTAACAGGCCTGTCTTCCTTGGCAGCCCATGAACTCCAGCTTTGTGTCCTTAACGCCCGAGACTGATAGACTTTGCCTCATGCCCTTGACCTTTAGCTCCCGTTCCCTCCTGGGTTTCTCAGTCTCTCAGCCTTACGAATCTGCAGGTACCACGGGCAGAGCGCGGGTTGGGGGGTGGGGGCGGGAATGGAAGCTTGTCTCAGGGCTTCTGCATTCTTTCTGGGATACTGAGCCTGCAGGTCCTGGTTGTTTCGGAAGTCCGATGCTTCCAAATAGATTTTTTTTTTTTTTGAATTCAATTTCACTCGTGTTCTCGGCGGCAGAGGAGATGCGATTGAATCTAGCTTTTTGTCGCTGAAGGGGGACGTTCTCATCGTTTGTCTTTTTACTTTGTTTATTCTGTGGTTTTGCTGAAGAGGTGTAGATTTTTGAATAGTCAGATGTATCTGTCTTTTTCTTTATGGTTTCTGGCTCTGCTGTTATGCTTCAAAATGCGTTTTTAAAGCCAAGTTTATAGAAATCGTCATCTCAATTTCCTTCCAGTGTTTTTTTGGTTGTATATTTAATGATTCATTCTGGCATAAGCCATGAGGTAAAGATCCAATCTTATTTTTCCCATATGGCTAAGGCATTTGTCCAACACCATTAACTGAGTAATACATCTTCTGTGAATAACTGAAATCTAATCTTTTTTGTTAAGTACATGGTGTCTCATTAATATTTTAATTTTCACTTCTTTCTTATTAGTGAGGTTATATGTATTTCACATTTATTTATTGATTCCTTGTTTGTCTTCTGATTTTTCTGTTCTTTATCCATTTAAAAAATTGTACTATTGGTGTGTTTAATGCTGATATTTAATATATTTCTGTTGATATTTAAATAATCCTGCCATTAATTTTGGTTGTTGTTTTTAAACTTCTATTAAATTTGCTTGTGCTTTTTGAAATGTAGATCAATATTATGTTTTCGTGCAAAGTAAATTTATATTTTTATTTGTTATTTTATTCATTATTATTATGCTTTTGAAGCCCTTCCTTGTCTTATGATCAGTTAGCTGTTTTAGGACATAAGTATATGTATATATATTTTTTGCTCTTAATTTTTTAATCCTTTTGATCTGTATTTTGATATATGGTGCATGTGTATAAACTTTTCCTGCTTAATAATCAACTTTCCCAGCAAGGTTGGTTAAATAATCCATCCACTTTCCATATTATTCCTTTAACATGCCTCGGCCTTTAAAGACAAGATTCTTATTCTGTGCCATCTGTTCTATTTGTTCCCATTAATGTACCTTTTTTTTTTTTTTTTTTAACGTTTATTTATTTTTGAGAGACAGAGAGAGACAGAGTGTGAGCTGAGAGGGGCAAAGAGAGAGGGAGACACAGAATCAAAAGCAGGCTCCAGGCTGTGAGCTGTCAGCACAGAGCCCGACACAGGGCTCGAACCCACTGACCACGAGTTCATGACCTGAGCCAAAGTCGGACGCTCAACCGACTGAGCCACCCAAGTGCCCCTATTAATGTACTTTTTAATTCTTGTTAGTATTCTATTCTCTTCCTCCTGTTTTTTTTTCTTAAATGGAGATATAACTGACATGTCATATTATGTTAGTTTTAGGTGTGCGGTGTAATGATTTGATATTTACGTGTATTGCAAAGTGATCACTGTAATAACTGCAGTCAACATCCATCATCACCATCATCCATCACGAGAGTTAACAGCTTTTTCTCTTGTGATGAGAACTTTTGAAATCTACTCTTAACAACTGACAACTTTCGAATAATGCAACAGGATATCATTGACTATAGGCACCATGCTGGACGTGACATCCCCCTGGCTCATTTTATAACTGGAAGTTTGTACCTTTTAACCCCCTTCACCCATTTTTTTTTTAAAAGTAGTGCACCTACTTATATGCTAGAAGATAGATTCTTGCTGGTGAGCTCGTACTGAATGCACCCCAGACCTTTTCTTCTCTGTTTGCTTTCCAGAAGGGGTCACTTTGAATCATTCCCACTTTCTTCTGATGGTCACCTGCTGGCTGATGGACAGCTTGCTCATAATGGGTGTCTTGATTTATCCATTTGGGACGATACTAATGACTCCTGCAATGACGGATGGATGCTGACAAGACTACTTCCCTGCCCTCTCCAATCAGTATTTCATGTTTATTCTAGTCCCTAGTGGTTTTGTGTTCTCAGCCTATCAGAGGTGACTCTACCAGCTAGAACAGCTTGGGGCACTCACCTGGGCATTTCCCCAACCAGAGCCCATGTTGTGGTTGGATCGGCCCTTGTGGTTCTCTTTAGGATTGCAAGATGCCCTCAGCAATAATCATCAGGAAACTGAAAAAACAAGGTTTATTACTGACAGATCTGGAGGATACACAGCCTGTCTGAGGTCATGGGACTGGGTGGGGGGAGGGAGGGACGGAAGGAAGGGAGAGAGAGGCGGGGAGGGAGAACACTCAGGAGCCTGGGGTTCTGCCTTTATTGGGGTTGAGGGTGGAGCCTAGGGTGAACTGGTGAATTCAAAACCTAAAGTGGGAGTTAACCTGTGGGAAGAGGAAAGCAAGCAGTCCATCAGTCCACTGTGAGGTATGTAGGTCACCCAGGGCTTTCTAGAAAGGGGAGCGTCAGGGGTGGGGCTGCCTGGTCCCTTATCTGGTTGAATAACTGGCCCCGTGTCTGTTCATTCAAGATGGAGTCTCTGAAATGGAGGCCTCAAGAATCAAGACTTAATGTCAGGCACTTACAATTGTATAAGCCAATCATTGGGTGCCTACACTACACTATATATCGTATTTCAACCTTGATTTCTTTTCCATAGTTGCGGTCAATATTTCTGGGCTTCTGTGTTAGAGAAGAGCATTCCCCACCTTTCCCTCCTTCCTCTCCCCACACCCTCCTCTCATTTTTGTTCTCATTATGTGTTCACGGACAAGATGAACATCATTTTCTCTGCTCTGTAATTATGCCTGTGTCTATCTCGACTTTGTCTGTTCTTTGATTCCAGCGCTTGAAAACCATAACTTTCATATCACTCTAACCAGATGGCTGCCATCAGTTGAAGAATCAGCCAGTGTGCTGGTCCACCCTTCCTTTTCTACGCAGTGACACATTTTTAAGCATTGTGCACAAGTGGGGGAGAGGGAGAGAGAGAATCTTAAGCAGGCTCCATGCTCTCTGTGCGGAGCCCGACATGGGGCTCAATCCCATGAACTGTGAGATCATGACCAGAGCTGAAATCAAGAAGTCGGTGCTCAACCGACTGAGTGACCCAGATGCCCCCTTTTCTTTTTGTAAAGCTTTAGCTATTAACCCAGTAAGTAAGTTCTTAAACAAAAATAACGGGTCTTAGCTCAAATGGCTCCACTGTTGAAATGTGAGTGTAACAAATTGTGCTGGACATGATTTGAGGCATTAAAACTTCGCAGGTGAAGAAGCCCCTAGTCTTCCATTCAGTTTTGCTGTGAACCTGAAACCACTTTAAGAAATAAGGCCTGGGGCGCCTGGGTGGCGCAGTCGGTTGGGCGTCCGACTTCAGCCAGGTCACGATCTCGCGGTCCGTGAGTTCGAGCCCCGCGTCGGGCTCTGGGCTGATGGCTCAGAGCCTGGAGCCTGTTTCCGATTCTGTGTCTCCCTCTCTCTCTGCCCCTCCCCTGTTCATGCTCTGTCTCTCTGTCCCAAAAATAAATAAACGTTGAAAAAAAAAAAAAAGAAAGAAAGAAGGCCTGCTAAAACAACGATAATAACGTTCTGCAGTTGGATGTTTGGAGCATTCGGTCAGCCAATGATTGGCTGCTGATTTGGGAAAGACCGAGAGGCACCCGTAACTCTACATAACAGACCTGAGAATCGAAGGGACTTGTGGTGGCTGTGGTACAAGCAGTGGCCTGAGCCACGGCCCCATCTCCCCGTGGGCTTAGGAATACCCTGCATTCCTGATATTCCTGTAGGGAATTAGATGATGGATGTTTTAGGGAACGAATGGGAAGCCTAGCGTCCCCTGTTACTGGTATGGGATGGTCTCTGATGACGTCAGTTGCCCAGATTGTGTCTTTTGGAGGAACAGCATTTATGTCACAAGGCTCTGTTGGCACAGTCCTTGTCCTGTTCATTTGCCTAATCAGCCATATTTTGGCATTCAGTAAAAGCTGAGGTTGCTGGTGGCTGGAGGAATGAAAGCTAAGCAGGTCGCCCTGCATTTCGAGTATTTTGGTGCGTGGCACGGTGGGATCTTATGTTTGCAAATGCACCAAACAATTCCTGTTACTTTGGCAGTAGGTGTGACAGACGCGATGCCTGCTCAGGCCAGGGATGGGGGCGGGGGCCAGCCCCGGGCTTTTCCTCCTGAGGACAACTGGGAATTGCGGGAATGGACCCTTCTAAGCAGGGAGAACAGAACACATGAGTGGGAAGAATGGACGGGAGCCAAGCCAGGAGGCAGGTGACCGGAGGGGGACTTTCGCTGCCTTCGTGGATGAGCGAGGGCCTTATCCAAGAGTGGTATCTGAGCAAGAAAGGAGAGGGAAGGTCAGGTGGGGGAGACGCTTGGAGGACACAGGCCAGATGCGGTGCTAGAGTGTTGATGTATTAGCTTTCTCGGGCTGTTGTAACAAATTAACATAAAGTTGGTGGCTTAAACAACAGAAATTTTTCCTCTCACGGTTCCAAAGGCTAGAAATCCCAAATCAGGGTGACATCAGGTTTGTACTCTCTCTGAAGACCCTAGGAGGGGTCCTTCCTGCCTCTTCCAGCGTCTGGTGGCCCCAGACATTGTTGGCTTGTGTCTGTACCACTGTACCCTCTGCCTCCGTTTTCACATGGCCTCTCTGTGTGTCTGTGTCTCATCCCCAGGACGAAGTCATCTCAAGATCCTTAACTTGAGCATGTCTGCAAAGACTCTTTCCAAATAAGGTCGCAGTCACAGGTACCAGGGGTTGGGGGTGGGGGGGCACAGTTCAACCCAGGACAGGTGGTTAGCAGGCAGGTGAGGGAGAGAGGGTCATGGCTCAGAGGCCCGAGTGAAGGGAGCCTTCTCAGAAGTGGGCTCTGGGGAGGCAGGGTGTGGTAGGGGGAGGCCCTGAGCGCCCCTCCAGAGAGGAAACGGATCCTCAGAGATTCATCATTGCCTGCGATGCGTCTTTCTGGGCTCATCCCTGCACCCCAACTGGACATTTTTGTCCCATCTTTTTTAGTCACCGCCATCTGGATGATTTTGACTCTGGAAATCTCTGTCCTTTTTTTTTTTTTCTTTCTTAGTGCACAGGCAGATGTGACGATATGAACGAAGAGGGAGGCACTTCTGCTAATGCTGTTATTTGGACAAAAGATACCACCACTCACCGACTCAGGGGAAAGTTTGAGGACGTGCTGTCTTGCACGTGCTTTGGGGACATACTGTTTTTCGCATAAGCCAGGCAGACTCTCTCCAGCCAGAAACAAAACAAAACAAAACAACAAATGACTTACATACCCTTTAAAATTGACCGTGCTTGGGGCGCCTGGGTGGCGCAGTCGGTTAGGCGTCCGACTTCAGCCAGGTCACGATCTCGCGGTCCGTGAGTTCGAGCCCCACATCAGGCTCTGGGCTGATGGCTCAGAGCCTGGAGCCTGTTTCCGATTCTGTGTCTCCCTCTCTCTCTGCCCCTCCCCCGTTCATGCTCTGTCTCTCTCTGTCCCAAAAATGAATAAACGTTAAAAAAAAAAAAATAAAAAAAATAAAATAAAATAAAATAAAAAATAAAATTGACCGTGCTTTCCACTGTGAACCTTTTGATTCAAATTGAACGTATCTTTTAAGTTTGTGAGATTCTTCTTTTCGTTGGTGTTAGGTTTCTGGGCCTTCGTTTGTTTCCCAAGAGCACTGGAGTTTTCTTGCTGTCTTTCTTTCCTGGGCAGAGAGATGACTTTGATATTCTCTTAGGGGCCCAGGTCAGAAGCCAATCACCTCCTACCTCTCGCCTCACGTCCACATGTTTGTTTTCCTGCCCCACAGCTTCTGGCTTTGCTTCCTTTACCCTCCGCCAAGCTGCCCCCTTACTCGGTGACACTGCCTCCTTCTGACAGGAGGCTTCTAATTGCATTCCCGCCTCTGACCCTGCTTTTCCCCGTGCCCTCCATAGCACTGTCAATACCATATTTTATAATAACTGTGGTTCAGCGAGGTGTAATTTACATACAGTAAAGTGCCCAAGTTCGGAATGAACAGCTGCGTGATTTTTGACAAACTCATGCACCTGTGCTTCATCCCCCAGCTTGAAATAGAATTTCCTCTATTTTCTACTCAACCCCCGCCCATCAGAGGCCACCACTGCTCAGATTTCTGTCCCCACGGGTTAGTTCAGCCAGCACTGGGACTTGGGTGGAATCACACAGTGCGAGCCCTGGTGCCTGGCTTCTTTCCTGCGACATCATGGTTTTGAGATCTGTCCGTGCTATGTATGTGTCTCAAAGTTGCTTTTATTTCTTTTTTTCATTTTTAACAGCTTTATGGAGGTATAATTCAATATATGCGTGTACACACACACACACACACACACATACACACCATATTCTTTGTCCATTTAAAGTATAGATGTAAATGGTTTTGGGTGCACCCAGTTATGACTTTATTTAGTCGTATATATACATATATATCTATATATATATTTACTTATTTATAGTGTGTGTATATATATATATGTTTATATTTATAGTGTGGTATATATATGTATATATATACACACATATATAGTGTGGTGTATATATATATATATATGTTTATATTTATAGTGTGGTATATATATACATATATATATAACATAAAACTTCCCCTTTTAGCCATCGTAACGAACACACAGTTCAGTAGCATGACTTACTCTCACACTGTTGTGCAAGTGTCACTGCCATCTATTTTTATCATCCCGAACAGGCACCCTGTAGCCACGAAGCAATAACTCCCCATTCCTTCCCCTCCTCCCCCCCCCCCCCCCCCCACCCGCCTTGGTTCTGGGAGCCTGTAACCTACTTTCTGTGTCTGAGTTTGCCTCTTCGAGATGGCACATAGATGGAATCATAGAGTGTCTTTTTGCGCCTGGCTCCTTGCACACAGCATAATGCCTCCACGGTTCATCTGTGTTGCAGCACGTGCTAGAGTTTCATTCCTTAACTTAAAGAGATAGTACCCCATTGTACGTGGCTGCATCTCTCTCATCCACTCATCTGTTGACGGACACATCTGTTGACACCTCTTGTCGCTCTCGTGAATCATGGCGCCAGGAACAGGGCTGTACAAAGATCTGTTGAGTCCCTACGTTAAATTCCTTCGGGTACATCCCTAGGAGGAGAATTGTTGGGTCATGTGGTCACCCCGTGTTTAGCTTTCTGAGGAGCCACCAAACTGTTCCACAGTGTGGCACTATTTTACCTTCGGACCAGTGGTGCCCACGGGGTCCAGTTTCCCCACATCCTCGCCAACACTTGATGTTTTCTGTTTTTCTTGATTATAGGCATCCTAGCAGATGTGGGCTATCTCACTGTGGTTTTGGCCATTTGGCTATCTCACTGTGGTTTTGGCCATTTGTATATCTTTGGCTCAGTTTTTTTTTTGGTGCCATCAGTCCTTCATGAGATATAATTTACACACAGAGAAATGCATAACTCTTAAAGGTACAGTGAGTGAATTCTGACAAATATATGCATATAAATATTACCCCAATTGAGATGTAGGATGTTTCCATTACCCTGAAAAGTTCTCTCCTACTCCTTCCAATAATCCCCTTTACTGTTTTTTTATCACCATCGATTAATTTTGCCTGTCCTTGGGTTTCATTAAATGGAATCAAACAGCATGTGTTTTGTTACGTCTGACGTTATTTCATTGGACGCAGTGTGTTTGAGACCTATTGCTGGTGTTGCACGTGTCAGAATTTTGTTCTTTTTTGCTGAGTGGTATTCCTAAACTTGAGTATAGCAGTTTCCTTATCCAGTCTTTTGAGGATGAATATTTGGGTTGTTTGCAATTTTTGGCTATTATGAATAAAACTGCTCCAAACATTCTTATGCATGTCTTTATGTGGATATAGACTTTCTCCCGGGAATAAACCTGTGAGTGGAATTGCTAGGTCATAAGGTAGGCGTGTGGTGAGTTTTATTAGAAACTGCCAGTTTTCAAATACGGTTTTTCCATTTTACACGCCCACCTGCTGGGAACACGAGAGTTCCGCACCCTCACCAGCATTTGGTATTGTCTTTTTAATTTTAGCCGTTCTGGTGGGTGTATGGTGGTGTTTCAGTGTGGGTTTGATTTGCATTTCCCTGATGACTAATGATATCAAGAACCTTCACATTTGGAAAAGGTTATAATTTAAATTTTTACATAAAAAAAAAAAAGTCAAGTTAGAAGACATTAATGAACACCTGGAGAACAGGCATCCCAGAGCCCGGAACGTTCTGTTGAAGCCAGCAGCCCTGACAGATACGAGTCAGACAGACAGATGTCAGTTTCAATTACATCTTAAATCATGAAGGAGTTGCCAAATCAGTTTGAAAAGTCGGGGTGGGGGGCGCACATATTTAACGAATATTTTGAAAATAGAAGAAAATGGCAAAGCTCTCCTCTTCCACCCTACCTCTCACCTGAGAGGTAGGTTTTCGGGAGGCACATCTGTTCCTGATGCACCCTGCCTCAGACCTTGCTTGGTTCTCCCTAGCTTCGGACATGACTCCGGCTCTTTGGCCCTCTACGCCAGCCCTTCATGATTTCCCGAATGCCCCAGGCGCTGTCAGCCCCCAGCCTTTTGCACATGCTTGTCCAGCACTTGGGACATCTTCCCCACCCTCCCTGGCACCCCACTGGGCCCCCTGCCTTTGTTTGGCTCAGCCGGGGGGATGCTAACGTCCTTCCCCCAACTGGTTCTAGTCCCTTGTCCTCTTGCAGCCCACTGGGCAGGCCCCAGAACTGTTGTTTACTTCCCTGTATGCGTCCCTAGACTGGCTGTCCCCTTGGGGAAGGACTGTCTGATTTCAGAGTTCACCTTTGCCTTCTCAACACCCAGCCAGGCATATGCGATCATTAGTATCAGCTTGTCGGATGGTGACCAAGTACTCACGGGTCGACGAAAGAGTGTTCTGAAAGCAGGGTGACCCACTGGATTTGTTTCGTTATACCATTGTAGGTCTCGTGCCACTAGATCTATAAGGCAAACAGAAACCATAAAATCTTGCAATCTCAGCTTCTGTCTGTGACCCCTCCATCTCAGCCTGTGACCAGGGATGGCTCAGAGTGAAGGATCAAGGACCAGGGGTTGGGGGGGGGGGGCGGGGATGGGGCAGGCAGGATCAATTAGGTGGCGTGTGAGAAGATGCTGGAGGCACCCGGGCCAGGAGGAGGTAAAATCAGAATCAGATCCATGAAAGTTGAATTAAAAAATAAGATAAAAATTGGGGCGCCTTGGTGGCGCAGTCGGTTAAGCGTCCGACTTCAGCCAGGTCACGATCTCGCGGTCCTTGAGTTCGAGCCCCGCGTCGGGCTCTGGGCTGATGGCTCGGAGCCTGGAGCCTGTTTCTGATTCTGTGTCTCCCTCTCTCTCTGCCCCTCCCCCGTTCATGCTCTGTCTCTCTCTGTCCCAAAAAAATAAATAAACGTTGAAAAAAAAATTAAAAAAAAAAAAAGATAAAAATTAACGGGAAATCAGAATAAAATAAAATCAATCGAAACAAAAATGCACGGGAAAAGCAAGCTGAGCTATATTTCCGGCCACCCAAGAGGGGTGACCGAAGTCTGTATCTTGGGTTCCCAGGTGCAGTGACGGCCATCATCATGTCCATGTGAGAACCACGTGCTGCTTTCTGGAAGCCTCACACTTTTTGTCCTATGGCCCAGCTGGGGGCTTGTGAAATGCGCGCTCTGATTCACCAGGTCTGGACTGGTGCCTAAGGTTCTGCGATCCTGACCGGCCATCCAGATGCTGCTGCTGGTCCCGGAACCCCCTTCTGAGTGGCCAGGGTTGAACCTAAACCAATCAGAACACAGTAAATAGGTTGTCTGGGGGAATAATTAGCCAAGGTGTTTATTCTCCATTGGTTGGTTGGCACTGTACCGTGTTATGCCACACTCTGTGTGACCCAAGCCAGTATTTGTACATTACAGACTCAGTATTTGTGAACGAAATTGCCCCCCACAAAGCGTAGAGTTTTATTTATCACGAGGAGAACGCAGTGCTGTCCGGGCGCCCACCGCAGGCCAGCTGGGTAGAGCTTTGGAGGGAGGAATGCTTGGCAGACTAGGCTGAATGCCCAGCAAGCGTTTCAGCTGAGGATGGAATGGGCAACTTGGATTCCTTTCTTGAAACTTAATGGAGTGTTTTTGCGAGAAAGTAAGCTGACGGTGACCCATAGGTCCTGAAAGTGTCGATTCGTTTTTCATTTATGGATTGCTTGCTTGATTGCAAATGTATTTCTACCCCTTTTCACCTCTTCCCAGAAAGGGATAAGCACCAGGTCTCTTTCATACCAGTTTCTCCCAGTCCACAGGTTTGCTTATGAAATCGAATAAGCAGGAGACTGGGAAGATATATCAGAATTTTTTCTTCATTAAACATTTTTCATTTTCTGATGAGTAAATAGAAGTAAGTGTTCACTGTAGTAAAAATGGGCTTTTTTCCTACAGAAGAGTCTAAGGAAAAAGAAATCACCTATAACGTCTAGATCTAGAACAATCTAGAATCAATCACGATGGAAATTTCAGTGCATTTGCTTTTAATTTTCTTTTCATGCATTGCTGATCATTTTATAGACCGTTGTATTAATCTTATTAAAAGTATATGATAAAACATATACCTTATTAAAGTATGTATTTTTTTCATTTTTACGTTATGATTTAAGACTTTCTTCATGGCAAAAATCCTTCATATACCCCAGTTTTATTGATCTTGATAACGTGTAAGATTATATAATAGAAAAATTTTCTTTAACTCTTTTTTCCCCCCTAATTTCAAAAGGAGAACATTAAAAAAATTTTTTTTAATGTTTATTTATTTTTGAGAGAGACAGAGACAGAATGCGAGTGGGTTAGGGGCAGAGAGGGAGACACAGAATCCGAAGCAGGCTCCAGGCTCTGAGCTGTCAACACAGAGCCCGACGTGGGGCTCGAACTCACGAGCCATGAGATCATGACCTGAGCCCTGAGCCGAAGTCGGATGCTCAACTGACTGAGCCACCCAGCCCCAAAAGGAGAACATTTTTGAGAAAAGGAAGAAATAGCATTGTGTTCATGTCTTCTGAGAATATAGTGAGTTCTGATGTAAGCCCAGATTTACTTAGCTGGTTTGTGGCATTAATTATATCTCCCCGTACCTAGCATAATATCGAGTAGACTTTAATGGTTATTAAGGAAGTCCTAGTATAATGATACACTTCTTTGTATAAATGTATATTCAACCTTGGTTCAAGAATCCAGGTCTTATGGTGGGGAAACATAAGTTGTTCGTGTGTGCGGGCCGCAGAAGGTTATGCATGTGTGTGTGTGTAGAGCCTCCCCCTGTGACTCACCAGTGTTCATCTAATGCCACGTAACATCATCTCAAAATACAGTGGCCGGAAGAACAATCGGCATTCGCATCCGCTGCCAGTGTCTGTGGCTCAGGTATTGAGCGGTTCTGACTCAGGATCGTGCATGAGGCTGCAGCTGGGCCTGGGCTGTGGTCTGACGGCCCGACGGGGGCTTGGGGGGCCCGCTTCTGTGGGGTTGCGGTGCACAGAACCCTTCCCCGCTGGCAGGGTGGTCTCTGTGCCATTCTGTTTTGTGTATGTTGCCCTTGTAGTTCTTCTCCCTCCTTAAAGTTCTCTCTGGAGCTTTGTGGATCTGTCATAAAAACTTGGGGATAAGTGGCGAGAGGAACACGTCATTATGGTGGGAGGTCGCTGCCGGCAGGGCATCTCTAGGGAACCGGGCCTGGTTTTCTCTCACGGAATGTAAGATGATTGTGTGAAAACCATTGCCATTATTGGGGAAATTAGACAAGCCTGATACATATATAATGTATAATACATATACTGGGCATGATATGTGCATAGTGGATTTAAAGAAAGGCTTGAGTTGAACAAAGTCATTTCCTAAAATGACTACCGTACTAAAATTATAAGTCCAAACTAGAGATTTGGAGTGGTAATAATTCACATGGTTCGCAAAATTTAGTCTAAAGGGAAATTGTTTTGAACTATGACAACTTTGGATTTGTCTATTCCTCATCCCAAGGCATGAGCCCTGACTCTGAAAGAATTTTCCGGTTATATTTTATCCATTTGAGACACAGTAATGTTCGTTTTGGTTTCCTGATTTAAAACAATTTATTAGGCATCTCTTTAGTTGATGCAAGAAAGCATGAATAAAAATATAAACATAACCTGGAACCCGATTGCCAGAATAACTTTATTTGTGTACTTAAAAAATATGTGTGTGCCTTGAGAGGACTTTGACCCAAATCCAAAATATGTCATAAAACGTCTAAGCCTCCTTCTTACAATATGTGCCTTCAAGGAGGCCAGTTAAATTTCTTTTATCTCCTCTCAGAAAAGTAAAAGATCTCTCTTTTTTTTAAATTTTTTTTTTTTCAACGTTTATTTATTTTTGGGACAGAGAGAGACAGAGCATGAACGGGGGAGGGGCAGAGAGAGAGGGAGACACAGAATCGGAAACAGGCTCCAGGCTCTGAGCCATCAGCCCAGAGCCCGACGCGGGGCTCGAACTCATGGACTGCGAGATCGTGACCTGGCTGAAGTCGGACGCTTAACCGACTGTGCCACCCAGGCGCCCCTCTTTTTTTTAAAGTTTATTCGTTTTTGAGAGACAGAGAGAGCATGGGAGTGGGGGAGGGGCAGAGAGAGAGGGAGACACAGAATCCGAAGCAGGCTCCAGGCTCTGAGCTGTCAGCACAGGGCCTGATGCGGGGCTCGAACTCACGAGCCTTTAGATCATGACCTGAGCCAAAGTCGGACGCTCAACTGACTGAGCCACCCAGGCGCCCCCAAAATAAAAGATCTGTAATGAACATAGACATTCCAGGAGTCACGTCCACGTTTTAGCAGGTCCCCCCGGAAGAGGTTGTATCACATGCCCTGTCCTGACCCGTGCTTACTGTTACTTTTCACCAGTGCCTTCCCTTGAGGCTCCTGCATTCCAGCCTCATTCCTGTTGGGGGCGACAGAGTGTCCCACAGCCGGTGTCAAATTAGCCCATCGTCCCTTGATGTGGATTTGGGCCGTTTTCAGGCTTTTGTAGTTACAGATCTTTATGCAGAGCTCCTGACAGACCGTTGTTCCCCTTGAAGTGAGTTCCTCACGGTGGAATTCTTGAACCTGCTTTCGACTTCTTTGCGTTCGGCTGTTGCTTTCACGGCTGGGTTACTCAGCTCCAGATCTGGCGGCATCGGCCTAGAGTGCTATTTACCACTCTAAAGGGAACTGGGTTCTTTGAGGTTCCCTGGGACCTCAGGTAATTTCCTTGTTTGGATGCGTTAGTAAGTTAAAAAGCTCAGGAGCTTGTCACCATGTGTGAGTGCCTCAGTTGAGAGTCAGATGAGCATATGTGAGCTGGGAGGTACTGAAACAATCCAGGGGCGTTTCATTCATTCCACACATGCTTTCTGAGTGTCTTGTGGACGTCGGGCACTGGGGAAACAGAGTCAGAAGGATGCGGTGCTTCTCGGCTTGGAGCTCGCTTCTGGTGGGGAGTGCTGTGTGCCAGGCAGCCCAGTGAGAGCACGAGCAGATGGGTGTGGGGGGGGGGGGCTGGCCCAAGACGGGCAGAGGATCGGACGTGTGCCTGGGAGACCAGGCGACGGTGGCTGTGAGCGGGAGGAAGGTGTCCCAGGTGGAGGCCACCGCAGGTGCAAAGGCTTGGAGGCATGGCGAACTGAGTCAAGGTAGTGGCGAAGGTCGGCCCTGGGGACTTTGTGTGGCCGCGTGAGACGTCAGAAGCCCAGGTAGCGGCACGCACAGGCGCTCAGGTACCATTTATGGCACCGCGTGGACCAGTGGTTAAAGGTGGGAGGACGGGCGTTGTGTAAGTGGTTTTGGATCATGTGGCACAACGTAGTTACCCGGCTTTTATTCTGCAAGCTAAGAAAGAAATTAAACATATAAACTCTATCTCCATCATATTGGAAGTGAAAGTACGTCTTATACCCAGTCAAGTAGCAAAGATAATCTGACAATAAAGGACGGTTTTTCCCAAGGAAAAAATAAATAGCAAAACTACTGACACATGTATAAGTGTACATATGGACATGTTCACTGTGCATGGGTTTGTAGGTCATGTTTGGATATGGTGTGTTTGCTGTGGTAAAGAACAACCCCGAGTCTCTGGGATTTAAAATAACAAAGGTTCGGGGCGCCCGGGTGGCTCAGTTGGCTGAGTGTCTGACTTCAGCTCAGGTCGTGATCTCACGGTTCATGAGTTCGAGCCCTGTGTCGGGCTCTGTGCTCTCAGCCTGCTTCGAGTTCTGTGTCTCCCTCTCTCTCTGCCCTTCCCCCCCTCACACTCGCAGGCACGGGCTCTCTGTCTCTCTCTCAAAAAAATAAACGGTAAAAAAATTAAAATAACAAAGATTCGCTTCTCATTCGCTCATTCGTGCTCTTGTGGGTTGGCTGGAGGTGGCGGTGGGACTCAGCTCTCCAAGCCCTCTCCCAGGCCCAGGCTGAGAGACGTCCCGTGTCTGAATTTCAGGGAGTGTCAACACAGAAAGAAGGGGATGTGGCCCCTGATACCCTGTGTCCTGAAACTTCTGTCTGGAAGTAACAAATGCATTTCACTTACGCCTTGTTACCTAAAGCAAGATCCGTTGAGTCGGACTTCTAGAACCATGGGTACATGCAGTTCTACCAAAATGGTTCTGGCAGGACGAGGAGACAGTGTGGGGACAGCTCCAGGGACTCCCACAACTGGATTGCCCTTGTTTTGTGTTTTGTTTTGTTTTTCAAGGTTTTGTTGTGTACCTTACCAATTCCCTCATGGACTGTCACCCACACGTGGGTGAGTGTGGGCCCTCCGCGTGTAGATGACAGGAAAAGAGGATGAAAGATGCCCATCAGGGCGTTTTGTGTTTTTATTTTATTTTTTAAATGTTTGTTTATTTTGGGGGAGAGAGAGACAGAGTGCAAACAGGGGAGGAGCAGGGAGAAAGGGAGACACAGAATCCCAAGCAGGCTCCAGGCTCCGAGCTGTCCACACAGAGCCCGACGCGGGGCTCGAACTCACGGACCGCGAGATCATGACCCGAGCCGAAGTCGGACGCTCAACTGACTGAGCCACCTAAGTGCCCCCATCAGGACATTTTGAGGAATGCTGAGGGTTACTTGGGACAGCAAAACACCCTAGGTGGCAAGCTTCCAACCACTCGTTTTTCTGCCAGACTCTCATTGCATTCACCTTATTATTGATAGCGCTGACAATGTTGAGTCAACAACTGTTAACGACAATTCCCTTTGCCCCTTTCTAGGAGATGCAGCAAAAAGCTCATTTCTGGCAATTTCAGTGTGACTCGGGGCTTCCCGTCAAGACTTAGGTCTCATTAATATCTCATCAAAATTTTTAATGTTGATAATGTGTTAAACGCGTAATGTATTTGGGATATGTTCGGTTAAGTAAAATGCATATTTAAGATGAATATCCCCTGTCTCTTTTTGCCTTTCTGAATGTGGCCACCAGGACATTTACAATTAATATGTGGCTTATATTTGTGGATCCTGTTATATTTCTCTTGGACAGTGCTGACTCTGAATCTGTAAAGAACTCAGACTGATCAATAAGGAAGAGAAGCCAGTAGGAAATGGCCAAGAGTACAAATCAGTCCTTCACTGGAGAGGAAAAGCAGATGACCAATAAACGTGTGGAAGACCTTCAATCTGGCAGTTGGGAACCCAAGCTAAAATTGGTGAAGAAGAAAAGTTGGGGGGAACCTGGGTGACTCATTCAGTTGACCACCCGACTCTTGGTTTTAGCTCAGGTCTTGATCTCATGGTTCGTGAGTTCGAGCCCCATATCGGGCTCTACGCTGGCATCATGGAGCCTGCTTGGTATTTTTCTGTCCCTCTCTGTCTGCCCCTTCCCCTCCCCCCTTTCAAAATAAATAAGTAAACTTAGAAAAAAAGAAAAAGAAAAAAAGAAAAGTTGGTATCGCTTACAGTATTGGATATTGGTGAGAATGAAGATTGTAACTTGGCTATACCAGTGGCGGCATTTAAGTAATTACAACCACTTTGGGGAGAATTTTGGCAGATTCTGCCCATGTATATAGGTATTTCTTGCCTGGGGATGATTTTACCCTCCCCTCCCCGGGCTGGGGGGTATTCGGCCATGTCTGGAGACATTTGGGGTTGTCATTAATTGGGGGCGAAGGATGCTACTGGCATTCAGTGAGCAGTGGCCAGGGATGCAGTTACACATCCTTCAGTACATGGCTCACCTCTCACAATAACCAGCTACAGGGCCTGAATATAAGTGGTGCTGTAGTCGAGAAACCCTGACTTCTAGATGCCGATTCCAAGGTAGAGCTCTAGCTGGTGTGCCTGAGGAGATACAGACCGAGGTTTTCACTCAGTGCTCCATATTCACAGTTGAGGAACTTTGGAACCACTTTAAACGTCCGCCAGTTTGGGGGTCTGCATGACCGGCGAGAGACCCACGTCTGGAGATGATACATCTCACATCTAGCGCCGAGGAAATCAGGGTGCGTGCTCGTATATCCCTGGAAATGCAACTTTTCTGTAAATGTTTAAAATACAAACTAACAACTCTATATTTAACCAATGGCTTATGGACACGTGCATTGGTAATGAAAATTCAAAAGGCAAGTCAGGATACATATCAGCGCAGAAACTGGTTGCCTCTGGGGAGGAAGGATACAAAAGGAATGCCAGCTCCTCCTGGAATGTTGACTTCTCACAGGAATGTGAAGCCATTATGACAGAATATGAGCCTTTGTTCATGTAGCTGAGTGACGAGGGTGTTTGTTACATTACTGACTTTCTACTTTACTTTTCTCCGTATTTGGAATTAGTCTACAAGGGACACTCTTGCATACATCCCGGAGATTGCTGCTGGGTGTAGGGGCTGTCTGTGCACAAGTGGATTGTCAGGGGCTATGCTGATTTCTGCCTGGTTCCCTTGCGTCCCCCAGCGTTGAACTGTGCCTGACACAAGTAGGCCCTCAGGAAGCGTGTGTTTGCACGCGCTGTACCCGGAATGTTCCATGGTGCTCGTTCCTGTGAACTGCCTTCTGAGAGGTGCTGGGGTTACATACTGCAGTGGGAGGTGCCCTTGGGACCTGCCTGCTGGCCAGGTGGTCACCCCCAACCCCTTTCCACCAGACCTGGACATCTCTTTACCCTCCAAACTGCTGACAACACATCGGAGGAAGTAATCCGGCTCCAGATACTAAAAAAATCACACCTAGGAAGTCTTACAAGTGTGTGTCTTTAAAGGCAAATAGATGTTGTATCTTAGAAATCGCACGCTAACGTGCATTCTTGGGGAGACGCTTCAGAGAGGAAGTTTGCTGCCTGGGCGGTTGAGTTCATGCAACTCCCCTAACACAGGCGGGCAGGGTTTGCCTCGAGCCACAACCGTTTCTTAGTTTAATGAAGAATTTAAGAGGAGCGGTGTCATTTGACGTGCACCATCGGGCGTCTCTACAAGATGGCTCAGGTCAAGGATTCCCTGCCGTGCCGGTGCACAGACCTCTTCCACGCCCCTTCCGTGTTCCGGGCATGGAAAGCATTCCTGCCTGTGGGGCTGGGCTTGTCGCTTCATCACTCACTTTCTCTCCATAATATATGGAAATAATGGACTGGTGTCAGGGGAAGATTTTTATAGAATACCCAGCCCCTTCCTTTGGGAACCTCGTGGAGAGAATAGGTTAATTAGATGGGAAGGAGGTGTTTTCACAAGACTCTCAGAGTAGATCGTCTGTGTCAGTCTTCTGCTTGCACACGTCCGAGTGTGCCTGCTCTACTGTGTGGGGCTGAACCAGGAACCCGTCCCTCGCAGGGACCTCTCTTTTCTCGGGCCATTGTCTTTGCTGCAACCAGTGGTCTGATTTATTTTTATCCTGGATTCCCACCTCCACCCTGCAGTGGACTATTCTGAGGCCCCTGATTTTAATTCACATCATCTTGGACGTTAACAGAGGAACACTTTGCCGTGATTTTAGTTCTAGACGGCCAGCCTAGCATCTGTTTTATTAACGTCTGTCTGACAGACTTCCAGGCGTGCAAACAGCGCTTCCCCGAGATTATGGATTTTCTGACCATCCCCCAACTGCTCCCTTGACCTAATCAGCCATCCCAATTGTGAGCATGTCTCAAGGGAGCAGGAACCGCTTCTTAGAGTGAAACATCTCCTCACGGAAGCTGCAAATGTTTTACGAGGTGCGAAACACAAAAGCAACATTTTACAAAGTGATAGTTTGGTGAGAAATATTTAAAGCCTGCAGGCTCAGGCAATGTGAGGGTGATCGTAGTTGCTGGATTTTTTTGCCTTCCAAGCGCGTGTGTAAGGGCATGGGCCAAGGTGGGAGCAGCAGAAGACTGATGGTAGACACTACCCGCCGTCCAGAGGGTCCTGGCCATGCCCTTGCCATCAAAATGTGGTAGCACAAAGGCCACATCCATTTACCCTCCGGGAAGAAGCTGTTTACTAAAGTTCCTAGTATTCATTTATTTGTGCCACAAGTACGTAACAGCTCGGCATCGTTCTTAGAGCTGAGGACACGGCAGTGACCGACGTAGATCAAATTCCCATCCTGGGATTTACTTTTTCAACATGGCGCCCATTAATCATAAATAAGATTGTTGAAACTGTGCCAAACACAGTATGGCCAACAAATCACACCCATGCTAGCCATAACTCATGGCATCTTCTAGAAATAACAGCATATCTTTAGACGACTGAGTTTCTTAAGTTTATTCCTAAAGCTGCATAAACATTTCCTGCTTCCTGCCGGTGGTATCGTGATAGAGAACGGAGAGAGGTGTTTTATAGACACGGGTTTTCGAGTAACTCTAGCTAATTCTTTAAACGGTTGTACTATGAATGATGGAATTTTGTTCTTGCATCAGAACATGGGCAATACCCTTTTCCTTCTGGATGATCAGGATAATTACTGTACCAACTTTTGTGCCATATGGCTGTGGGATTTCTATGGGCTTCTTGGTGTCCCGGTCCCTTCACTTGGCTGTTTGTCATCTCCTGCTTCGTCTGCCCGCTGCCCCTCCTCCCCTCCTCACAGATGGTTCTTTCCTTGACTGTTTACAGTGGTGGTTATAAAACTGTATTTCCTAATGAGAATGTTATGAATGTAAACATCATTACCTGTACTTGTTTTTCATTGTGAATTAAAATCGTGTAAGTTCCTCACAAATACAACTTTGTTTTAAAGAATGTGAGCTGTGCAAACATAACAAAAAAGAGGAGGGGGGTGCCTGGGTGGCTCAGTTGGTTAAATGTTAAACGTTCAGCTCTTGATTTTGGCTCAGGTCACGACCTCACGGTTTGTGGGTTTGAGCCCAGCATCGGGCTCTGTGCTGACAGCACAGAGCCTGCTTGGGATTCTCTGTCTCCCTGTCTCTCTGTCCCTCCCCTGCTCGTGCTCTCTTTCTCTCTTAAATAAAGAATAAATGTAAACAAAATAAAATAAAATAAAGAATGTGAACTGCGCAGAAAAATAAAGAATAAAAAGAATAAAAAGCAGTTCTTTCAAAGTGTTCCTTTCCCACACCTACCTTGAGTTATTCTGGAGTCTCCAGAGAAATAGACCAACAGAATCTCTGTGTGTACCTGGAGATCTCTATATATCTATGTGTGTCTCTCTATATGTACTTATAGCTAGATACACACACACAGATATATATCTATTTAGCTACATATAATTATATAACAATTACATATAACTATGTAGATGTGTGTATATTTGTGTGTTTAAATGTTAGTCTCATTAAAAACAAAGAAACAAACAAACAAAAAACCCCAAAAAACAAAAAACCTCCTTCACAGAAATACCTAGAATAATGTTTGACCAGATACCTGGGTACAATGTAAATTTATGACACATCAACTTAACCATCACATGCACTCTATTCCCATTCCTTCTACACAGGGCATTAATACGTTGGTGTAATTCATCTAGATGTTTCCTGTGCATTTTCTGGATGCTTGTGTGTGTGTGTTGATCACCTTTCTTCTTCCTGCCTCCCTCTGTTTGTCAATATAATAAATGATGCTGCTAATATCCTGGTGTTAGATCCTCCTTTCTTCCTGCAAGGAATGGGGTCTGCATTTGTTTATTTGTTTTTTTTCGATGTACTAACCCTTACAATTTTTAAGCAGAAGCATCTCAGCCCATTTTGTTGTTGTCCTTCCAACTTTTCTGTGGTGTGTTGGCTTCAAAATTAAGCTTCTGTTTGGAGGGGCTAGAATTTCCTGCTGATGTCCAAATGGGAACTTCCACTTGTAGGTAGTTTACTTATTTTTTTTCTTAATAATATTATTTTATTCTCATGGACAGTTTGCTTATAATTAAAAAAAAATCCTATATGTGGCTTTAGGAACCATCCACAAATGGGCTTCTGTCATTAGAGCAAGTGGTTAATATTTATCTGCCTTCTTTAAAAAAAAAAATGTTTATTTATTTTTGAGAGAGAGAGAGAGAGCGTGAACTGGGGAGGGGCAGAGAGAGAGGGAGACACGGAATCCGAAGCAGGCTCCAGGCTCTGAGCTGTCAGCACAGAGCCCGATGCAGGGCTCGAACCCACGAACCGCGAGATCGTGACCTGAGCCGAAGTCGGATGCTCCATCGACTGAGCCACCCAGGTGCTCCAATATTTATTTGCCTTTGTGATGAGACTTTTGTTGCGGTTGGTCTTGGGAAACCATGGTCTGAGGTGGCCAAAGACTCTACCTCCAACGTTCCTGTCAAGGGGCACCAAGGGGCCCCAGTTTAAACAGAGTTCAACCTGTAGTTAAACACTAATCTTACACAGGGAAATATCAGACTTATGCGATAGACTCCCAGGGGGCAGGGAACAAAGACAATTGTCTTTAATAGTAATGTAAGTCAGTCTCTGTTGGGAGACTAGATATATCCCTTCTGCTTCTGATACCATTTTATCCTGAGCCTTCCAAGTTAGTTGTCTATTTTTCCCCCTGATACTCTTCATTTTTGACCTAAGGTCTTGCCAGGATTTCCCCAAGGCTACTGCCAGCAGCAGCGTGCTGCACGTTTTGGGAAGTCTTACATTAGGTGGCTGGAAGGGGCTGTGGGTCCAGAGTGGACCCTCCCAGTGGTTGTGGTAACAAGGAATGGAGGTGAGCATCTCAAAAGAGAGAGCTGAACCGAGAGGCAGGTGCACAGGAGCACTGGAGAACATTCCTTGCTTTGTTACCTGCCGACGGAAATTCCTCCTTTTAACCCAGAGTCCTGAGGTAACCATTGGATGGCCAGACTGGCAAAGGTGGACGCCCTTTGGGAGATTTCTGAAGGGCAGGTTTTCAATATGTGGTGAAAACTTTCAAGATACCTCTTTACTACAGGCCAGAAATACTACTTCTGAGAATGAAGGTGTGGTTCGGGGGACTTCCACTGCAAATTTTACTCATTATAGCGAGAAATAGGAATCAATCTCAGTATCTAGGAGTGAGGATTCATTAAATAACTATGAATAGTTATTATATAGTAGATACTATTGTAGATATATAATGGCTATTGTATACTAGATACTACCACGCGGTGTTCTAGAATATAATGTTCCGTGTCTGCTGGAGATGTTGACACGGAGTGTTTTTATTGATTTGAAAAGATGTTGCTCATATATTCCTCATTGAAACATAATAGCAGATAATCCTATTTTGGCATAGAAAAAATGTGTGTGTGTGTGTGTGTGTGTGTGTGTGTGTAAGATTGTGTATGGGTAATTTTTTTCTTCTCTGTTTTCAGATTTTTTTTTCTGTAATAAATATGAGCCTCTTGTGTAATCATGTAGAAAGGAACAGGTTACATTGTGTCCAGCATGCCTTGTTTATAAGTCTGCAAATTGTAGACCACTTGAGAAATACCTCCATCCAAAGAAGTTCAAAATGAGATTTTGGCACTTGCCAAATGGAGTCACAAGTTTTCCAGACCCTTTATGCAGCAGTGAGCTGACAAGGTGGGTGGGAGGATGTGGATGTTGGTGGCAGTGAACTCTAGTTATCAGAGAAGCTGAAAGCTTCAGCAGCTGGTAAGCCTGGGATCACTTGTGCTCTCTTCTCTTTAAATTTTTCTTTAATGTTTATTTATTTTTGAGAGAGAGACAGAGTAATGTTTATTTATTTTTGAGAGAGAGAGAGACAGAGAGCGAGGAAGGGAGAGAGAAAGAACGAGACATAGAATCTGAAGCAGGCTCCAGGCTCCGAGCTGTCAACACAGAGCCCGGTGCGGGGCTCGAGCTCACAAACCGTGAGATCATGACCTGAGCCGAAGTCAGATGCTTAACCGACTGAGCCACCCAGGCTCTCTCTTCTCTTTAAAATTATTGTGAAACGTTTCACTCTGTAGACAGAATGACTTAGTGCAAAGAATGTAATAAGCCGGGGCATATTAAATAGCCTTTCTTATAGTCCCAACATTATAGAGATCCGGGCATTGCAGAACGGGTGTCAGTATTTAAAAAATCTGCGGTAGCCTCTAAGACGAAAGATGCTAACATTTGTGATTCGCTCTTCTCTTTTGGGACAGCAACTAGGACCTTATTGAGATAAGCCGGTGGGAGCGCCCGTGCCTTCTCCTTGTTCCGTGAAGAACTGCGTTCTTGTTACAAGTCTGGCAACAGTAGAGCTGGGTCACCGTGGAGTGGCTCCAGACTTAAGCTCTGCATCCCCCGTGGGGTGGTTGTGTGTGGCTGGTGGGGCTCAGATCACGCGATCCTTAACTCCGGATTGACACGTCTTTCCCTGGGCTGAGTTTTTGCACACGCCGCCGAATCCACGTGTGTGAGGAGGCTTCGATCGTTTTCCTTTGTTACGAAGCGTTGGGTCAGCTCAGCTCAGCTGCTGCTGTAGCAAAACCCTGTAAAGTGGATGGCTTGTCAACAGCGGGAATTTGTTTCTCACAGTTCCGGAGCCTTGGCCGTCTGAGACCAGGGTGCCGGCACGGCCGGGTTCTGGTGGGGGCATGCTTCCTGGCTCACGGATGACCGCCGTCACCACTTGCCCAGCATGCGAGGGAATCCCCTGGGATGTCTTTTTTTCTGACACCGGATCTGTGTCGTTTCTGCATCCCAGTTCTCCAGCTCTCTGACCCCAACAGGGTCTCCAACAATTAATTCTGACACAGAGTTAGCACAGACCCCACAGGTTTTGGGCGCAGGCCCACAAGACTGCCCCCACTTTCAGACTCCGGTGTCCACCCACGGGCTATAAAATTTGGGGATTCCCCCGCCCTCCACCTTCATGTTCGATAATTTGCTGGAATAACTCTCAGAACTCAGGAAGGCCCTTGACTGACTATCCCTGGCTTATCATAAAGGGTGAAAGTCGGAAACAGCCGAATGGAAGGGGTGCTCAGGGCAGGGTGTGGGAAAGGGTGTAGAGATCGCATGCCCTTCCTGGTGTGCCACCCGCCCAGCACCCCAGCCCCTCGATGTGTCCACCCACCCGGAAGCTCCCCAAACCCTGTCGTTCAGGAGTTTTTATGAAACTTACATTAAGCAGACATGGTTTGCTCTAGCCGTTCAATCATTGGCTACCGGTGATGACACTTGGTCTGCAGCCCTGCTCCCCCCACAGAGGTAGGGTTGGGTGATGGAGCAGCGGCGAGATCCAACCTCCAACGTACGTGGTGGGTGGTCTTTCTAGAGACTGGCTGTCCCCGATGTGCGTCATCTCTTCTGCGTGTAAGAAACAGTCGTTTCTGAGGGTTTTAAGAGCTGTGCACCAGGAACTGGGGACAAAAGCCAAATCATTTAATTTTTATTACACACCCCCTCCCAACTGGTCTCCCCGCTTCTACTCTGGTCTCCTAGTGTATCTCCATCCAGCGGCCGGCCGGGATGCTGGTACTCGGTCTGAGCACTTGTGCGGTGGCCTCTGTGGTCCTGATGCGTCCTTGACTTCCTCCTTCTGGTTCTCACTGCTCCAGCCTGTGGGCCTCCCAGCTGGATGTTCCCCCTCCACAGCCCCCTTCCCTCACCTCCTTCCCGTCTGTGTCCAATGACATCTTCCCAGGGAGGCCCCCGCCCCCGACCTCTGAGCATCCTACCTGAGACCGAGCCACGTCCCCCCTGCACTCACAGCCTCTCTTACCCTAATCTACCTTCTAACCGTCATTACCCGTATGTTAGGTATAGAGTTTGCTGTTTTTCCTCCCGCTAGAAGGCGAACCACGTAGGGCCGGAGTCTTGGGTCCCTGGTGTTTTCCAGGCACTGTGCCTCCCTCGCGGTCAGCACTCGATATTAACGCTGGAGGACGAGAACATGGCTGGCTTGTTCTAAACTGCTGCCCAGAACCTGGACTCAGGGTTCTCTGTTCCCACCACTGCTCGCCCAGCACCCCCCTCCCTGCCCCCAGGGGATGGTACACACACATGGGGCCTGCAGGGGTGATGCTTGGGCTCTGCCCCTCTGACCCGCTTCCCTCTTCACTTCTAGACCGGCCTTATTGTCGCCTGCTACCACGGCTTTGTGGATACTGTTGTGGTCTTAGCAGAGTGCCCCCACGTTGACGTCAACTGGCAGGACAGCGAGGGGAACACGGCCCTAATCACGGCTGCGCAGGCAGGTAAGACCCAGCTCTTCCCTCCCAGAGCCGAGGCTGGGGAGCAGCTACCCGGTGGTGGGGTTGAGGGCCCTCCCCCCCCCCGCACATGAACCCAGCTCTCGAGATTATTGTAAAGACGGGAATCGATCAGAAATCCGTTCTCCGAGTAAGAGGTGCGAGCAACTGCTGCTCAGTATGCAAACACATCATCGTAGTGCATTCGGGACGATGCAGAGTTTACTTGTGCAGAGCTCAGCGGTGGGCGGACCTCACCCTGACGCCCGAACGTGACGCTGCACCGGCCACCCGGCCTTGTCATCCTTCACCTTAGAGCCTCGCGCCCCACCCGGTGCTTGGAGCTGGGGGCCGGGAGAGGCTGGTGGACTCCTAGCTGAAAGAGACACAAGTGAGAGTTACTGTATCAAATCGGCGTATTTACAAGGTCACCTGACACTTGCCTGCAGCGTGAAGACGAGCCAGGAGCTGCCTGCTGAGGGTGTGTCAGGGCAACGAGGCGGGACTGTTGGGGAGACAGCTCGGCAGGTGTGCGTCCCACGGAGTGTCCTCCGGCCCAAGACGGTCATCGCCGGGAGTGGCACTTCTGCCCACACCGCCAAGTGCCTTGTGGCTGTCCTCTTCTAGCATCATTTGTGGGAGACAGACGCACAGCTGTGCTCATCCCTTCAGAACCACGCGTCATTTGTAACTGTGGCCTTGAGTGGGCTTATCACTCGACCACTTTGAAAACTCTTGGCTTCCGAGAGTAATCTCTTCCGTCAGTCGGGCTGTCAGTGGCAAAGAAGCCGCTTCCCGCTGAGTCGGAAAGCAAAGGCGTTCGCTTATTACAGGAATGTAGGACCCCTCACCGTGTCGCTGGGAGCTGCCGAGTGTCGGACTCGGGGCTGGGAGGCTGGCAGAGATGCCCCAAGCCATGCCGCACATTGATTCTGGAAACACAGCGTCTGCTGCTACCACCGTAGCGAGACCTCTCAGTCCCATATTTTGCATCACGAGCGCCTGGGTCAGAGCCAGCGTGGGTGACTCGGACCCAGGGAGCCCAGGGAGCCCGCAAAGCCAGCATCTGGCAGTTCTGTTCCCCGTAATGTAGCAGGAAGTTGTCTGTACGTGCTGCTTTTCGGTCGAGGTGGGTGAGCGGAGAATTCCCCAAACGTAGGCGCCAGGCTGTGCGAACACCCGTTCGCCTCAGCAGGTTTCAGGGTATGAAGCTTTGCCCTCGTAGAGGCACCCCACGCTTTGTAAAGCCCAGGTCCACAGTGTCCTGAACGGCAAAGGTGTAAGAGGCTATCGTGAGGCATTCAGTGATCGTGGCTCCTTATTTAACCCCTCCCCCTGGCCGGGAACCAGGGATGCCAAAGTCAAGGGCAGTTCTGCCCTCAAGTAATTCTCCAGCTCGGTAGGCATCTGATGGAGCCCTGATGGCAGGTGCACTGGGTGGTGTGGGCGGAATGGGCCTGGGGTTTCAGGATAGGGGTCGTGCAAGAGGGGGGCTTGAACTGAGTGCCAGGGAACTCAGAGGGAGGCCGTGGCAGGCGAGGCATCCAAAGGCGCGGGGCCAGGAGGGAGCCCGGCGCTACTCAGGCACTGTATGTGGCAGTAGGATTGAGTGTGACCAGGAGAGGTGAGGGGTGGTCCCGTGAGGAGATGGGGACCAGATCATTAAGGGTCTAGGTACCAACTCCGTTTGGGTGCCATGAGGCTGGGTGTGTGAAGCCAGGGGCTGACCAATCCTGGGAGTCCAGAAGCAGTTTCAGAGGCAGAGAAGGAGCAAAAAAGCTGCCTGGCGGAAAGTGACGTGTGATGTGGATGGTGGAGGGGAGGTGGCAGCTGGGATGGCCTCTAGCCTCGGGACAGGGGATGACTGATGCAAAGGGGTACACGGAGAGCAGTAGGTGGGGAAGCACCGGCCCCATCTGGTGCGCAGGCCTTTGAGACGTGACACGGGCAAGAGGTCCCCACGGCAGGTGGACGGTCTGGAGCTCCAAACTCCAGTGCTCCCATGGGGGACAGATCGGGGCGTCAGGGGTGGGTGGAGAGTGGGGCCCACGGCACAGACCAGGCGTGAACACTAGGAGAGCGTGCAGTAGGAAGAGATTTCCTTTCTTGCTGATTGGCAAGAACTCTGTGTGTGTTAAGGATCTTGGTTGTGGTTTAATACCCGTGAGACACCTTCTGAATTCTTGCCTTTTCAAAATGTCGCATTGGGACGTCTGGGTGGCTCAGTCAGATAGGCGTCCGACTTCGGCTCAGGTCATGATCTCGTGGTCTGTGGGTTTGAGCCCCACGTGGGGCTCTGTGCTGACAGCTCGGAGCCTGGAGCTGCTTCGGATTCTGTGTCTCCCTCTCTGCTCCTCCCCCGCTCACACTTGTGTGTGCACTCTCTCTCTCTCAAAAATAAACATCAAAAAAAATTTTTCTAATTGAAAAAAGAAAATGCATTTTGTGTCCACGTAAGAGCAACAATGTGTCCTTTGCCCTTTTTTTCCCTCATTGAGTGTTGCAGGGGAATCAGTGGGAGTCCAGCCTGTGTTTGTGTCTTTGTTGATAACCTGGGTGTTGCTGAGACTTGGAAATATCTCCCGTCTCATCCTTGACATTGAAAACACCCCCTCCCCAACTATCCTACATCTCAGCTCCTCTGTGTGCTTGTTTTGACTTGTATTAGGTATATTTTCACTGCAGGAAACACTTTTCTGTTAATCGCTTTGAAACACTACCCGCCTTTTGTTCTTTCTTCCGGAGATTCCCTCTTAAGGGGAGAATAAGTCACCTGGTCCTGCCGTCACGGCTTTCTCTCCCTTTTTTTTTTCTTTTCCCTACCCTTTTAAGCACTGGGTAAATTCTGCATATTACTTCAGTAGTTTATTTTCTGCCATTCACTGGGTTACATTTACTTTATTCGTCTTGAACATGTGTAGGGTCAGTCTGTTCAGCCGTCTGTAACAAAAGTCCCAGAAACTGGGGGTGCGGATTAAACAACAGAAGTTTGTTTCTCCGAGTTCTGGAGGCTGGGAATCCAGGATCAAGATGTCAGGGGATTTGGTTCCTGGTAAGGACTCTCTTCCTGGCTTCTTGTACATGGTGCCTCCCTGCTGTGTCCTCACTCCGTGGAGAGAGAGCGTGAGGTCTCTGGTGTCTCCTCCTATTTATTTACTTGTTTGTTTGTTTACTTATTTTGAGAGAGAGAGAAAGCAAGTGAGCAGGGGAGAGAGGCAGAGGGAGAGAGAGAATCCTATGCAGGCTTTGTGCTCAGCACAGAGCTCGACTCGGGGCTTGATCCCATGACCCTGAGATCATGACCTGAGCCCAAATCAAGAGTCGGACACTCAACTGACTGAGCCAGCCAGCCGCCCCGTGGCGTCTCCTCTTACAAGGACACCTGTCCAATTGGATCAGGGCTCCCCTGTGACCACATGGAACTTTAATTATTTCCACAATGGCCCTATCTCCAAATGTAGTCACACTGGGTCTTGGGGTTTCAACATATGAATTGTGGGGGGGGGGGCATGAACATTCATTCTGTAACACCCATCCTTATGCAGGACCATGCTTTTCCTGAATTGATGTATTTTAAGTCGAAGATGACGTAGGCCCTCTCAGGGTTAGAGAGAGGCCCAGCAAAGGGGGGGCCGCTGAACCTAGGCTCAGGGCCCATGGCCCTGCGGTACAGGCGGAGGAATCGGGGGCTACACGCAGCCCTGGTTCGTCCCTGTGGTTTCACTTCCAGGCTGCGCGTGGTGGGGCAGCAGCCTGTGTTATGAGGACGAGCCCCCACCGTCGCGTGCTTGCTCTGCGCTGGGACCACCAGGGACTTCCTGTCCAGCCTCGTGTGCTGGGTGGGTCTTGGTGCCCCCCCCTGCCGCCCACCTTTCTTTCTGGCCCCACCCTTCTTGTTTGGGCCGCTGCTGACTTTCCCAAGGTCTTGATGGGCTGCTTGGGGCCTCCCCTGCGTCCCACATCCGTCTCCACCTCCAGCGGTCCCTTTATGGTTCCCCGAAGCTCTGCTGCCTTCTCTCTACTCCTTTGGTCACCCGTGGGAGGCAGGGAAGGGGACGAGACTCGTGTGTTCATGGTCCCCCACTCTGACCTCAAGAGAGCTGGGGGTCCCCGCTGGAGCCTCTCCTCGGCTTGGGTCAGGTTGCGGTGTGGTTACATCACTAGGGATGATCCAAGCGTGGCCGGGGTGTATTTAGTTACTTGGGCACCACGGGTAGACGAGTAGTGGGCAGGTGCCCGGGCCGTGGCCCGGACTGGCTGGTCCAGCAGGATGGCTGTCCTGGGCGTTTTCTCCGCCTGGCACCGGGGGTGTGCCACTCAGTTGAGTATAAAATAGAACACACAGTGTTTGGAAGAAAACCACATAAGCAGCTAAAGGTCAACACAGAAAGCCAGCAGAGTTCAGGGTGAAAATCTCCTAGCTCCTCCCTCGCTCCCAGGGCTCCAGCTCTGTTGTCTGGAGGTAGCCGTGGTTAATTTGGCTTTTCTTCTATCTTCTTAAACAATAGGTATATCATTATAATCTATTTTCTTTTCTTGTTTTTTTTTTTTTAATGTTTATTTGGTTGGAGAGAGAGAGTGAGAGAGAGAGAGAAAATGAGCAGGGGAGGGGCAGAGAGGGAGAGAGAGGATCTCAAGCAGTCTCGGAGCTGTTGGCACAGAGCCTGACACGGGGGCTTGATCTCCTGGTCCGTGAAATCATGACCTGAGCCAAAATCAAGAGTTGGACGCTCAGCTGAGCCACCCAGGGGCCCCGCTTTCCTTGTTTTTAAGTTTTCTCTTTCTGCTGGTGTCCGTGATCCTTAACTTGCTTACTGAGTTGCTCAAGCTGGGAATGAGGCCACTTCTCCGGCCCCACCCTCTTCTCCAGCTGGCTCCCCCTCCCTGTTCCTGGGCTCTGATGCCTGGGACATCCGCCCCAAGCCTGCTTTAGAACTGACTAGTTTGGGGGGTGCTGGGAGGGGCGGGGTTTTTTTTTGCCACCTTAAAAAATCTGACTGAAAAGCATTTCCTTGTTTGTCTTAATTGCCTCAAAGGAGGAAGTGATTTGTCCCTAATTTGTTTCTGAAGGTGGTGACAGGACTCCCAGGGGTTGCCCCTCTCCCTGTGAACATTGGGACCTTACAACACAGCCTGGTTCTCACCACCAGCCTGGGGTGGGTAATCTGTGTTTTGATGCAGGTTTGGTTAAAACAAGGATTGCCTAGCTCTGCCCCCAGAGTTTCAGATTGAAAAAGTCTGGGGAGGGGCCTGAGAATGTGCATCTCACTAAGTTCCCAGCCCATGCTGCTGCTGCTGCTGCTGCTGGTCTGGGGATCCCACGGGGAGAAGGGCAGAGAGAGGGAGACACAGAATCTGAAGCACGCTCTGGCCTCTGAGCTATCACCACAAAATCCGATGCGAGGCTCGAACCCCCAAACCGCGAGATCATGACCCAGATGCTTAACTGACTGAGCCACCCAGGCGCCCCGGGGAGTTGAGGTCGTGGAGGCTGTCATAGCTTGCAGTGACTGGGGACGTCTCTCGGTGGGCATTCAAGGCTGGTGAGATGTCAGAGGGACGCAGAGGCGTCATTAAAGCGAGAATAAAGGAAAGCAGCGGAGAATCTGTTCGTGCCTTTCCCCGCTGTTTTAGGAAAGCGGCTATTTGAGCTTTCAGCTGAGACATGGTCGTGTCCCATTTTACCCCAATTGCATAACCAGTTTTAGTTACTTGGTGAGTTCTTAATTCCAAAAGATGCCTAGTGACACGTGCTTACAGTAGAAAATCACCACGGAAGTATTCTTTTTTTTTTTTTTTTTCTTAAAAAGGTCGTGTTCCCCTCTCTCACATTCTCTGTCTCACAAATCGACCAGCCGCCTACACTTCCAGACCTCAGCGTCTCCCTTTCAGACCCACACGTGTGTGCGTGTGCGTTTTATTTACGTGCGTAGGATAATTCCATAGAGACGTTGGCTTTAGTTTTTTCCACTTCGTAGATCAGGAGATCTCTTCACATCGACCCGTGGACGCAAGACTTACCTTGTTCTCATTGCAGCACGCTCCTGAGTACGATTGTGCGTCTACGGCCGTGTCCCCCGTGTCCAGTAACTGTGAGGCAGTTCAGGAGACTGTAACTCACCCATTCTCTAGCAGATCCGCTCTTAAAACAAATATTTATTGGGGCGCCTGGGTGGCGCAGTCGGTTAAGCGTCCGACTTCAGCCAGGTCATGATCTCGCGGTCCGTGAGTTCGAGCCCCGCGTCGGGCTCTGGGCTGATGGCTCAGAGCCTGGAGCCTGTTTCCGATTCTGTGTCTCCCTCTCTCTCTGCCCCTCCCCCGTTCATGCTCTGTCTCTCTCTGTCCCAAAAATAAATAAACGTTGAAAAAAAAAAAAACCAAATATTTATTTAGCAATTACTTGACATCCAAGGGCTACCCACAGTGAGCCAAAGCACGCAGAATCCAGCCTCCCAAACTTTGAGTGTAGTGCACGTGGGGATCTCAATTACAGACAGTGCTGTAGTGAAGTCGTTTGTGTCTGGGGGCGCATTTAAACAATATATACATATATATATATTTTAATGTTTATTTTTGAGAGAGAGAGCATGAGCAGGGGAGGGGCAGGGAGAGGGAGGGGGACAGAGGATCTGAAGCAGGCTCTGTGCTGACGGCCGCAAGCCCGATGCGGGGCTTGAACTCTGGAACGGTGAGATCACGACCTGAGCTGAAGTCAGATGCTAAACCGGTGAAGCCACCCAGGCGGCCCTGGGGGTGCATTTCTGGAGAGGGTGTATTGGGCAACAGATGTTGTCAGATGGCTGCAGGGAGGAATTGTAAGGGGACTATCTGCAGGGGCGGGGCCCCGGGAGAGTGACCCGGGCAGAGGCCTGCCCCTCAGTTCATTCACCTGACACTGCGAAGGGGAAGCTGGCAGTCTGTGGGGTGGGAGGGGGGTGGGAGGCAGGGGTGAGTACCCCCGTCTCTCCTTCTGCCGCAGCCCCTGCTGAGCCACACCAGAGACCTCAGGGCTGAGAATGGGCAGGTGCCCTTTCTGGAGGCCAGCCTCTGCGCCCGAAAGCAGGGGCAGAGAAGGAAGGGGAAGAAATGCGCGGGTAGATTCTTAGAACTCAACTGCTCGGTCAAAGGACACGCACATTTCCGTAGCTGCTGCCCAGGGGCCTTTAGAAAAAAACTGCAACAATTTATACTTTCCACCGAGTTCCCAAGGGCATTCTTGCCAACCCTGGGAAAGATCAATCTTTAGTGTTTGCCAGTCCCTGAATTATGGTTTGCACTTGTGTTTGCCTGATTCTCACGGCAGCCCAGGATCTGCTATGATGTTTCTGGGCGCAGTTGACCGAGCACCCAGTGAAACAGGGCTTCGATGACGAAGAAGCTGCCTTCTCTTGCAAGACGATGTTTCTGAAGGCCACGGTGATGCGGTTGCTTCATTGAGCAGCTCCGAGAGGCCAGGATCGGGGAGCCAGCTTCTCAGAAGTGCTGTTGACCTTTCCCTCATGCTGCCAAGACTAACACAGGGAGACTTTGGGAGGGGGGAGCAAATCCCTGTCTGTGTCCTATTCTCTAGGGCAGGAAAACATTTCCAGATGCCTCCAACAGAGTTTTGTTTACATCTCACTGCCAGGGTTGTGTTACATGCCCCGTGCCAAAGCAAGTCACTGGCAAGGGTGACAGAATGACCCCAGATGACTTGGTCTGGTCAACGTTGGCCCCAGCAGGATCCGTGTGGTTAAGGAAAACTTTAAAGCAACCAAATGCTTATATTATTTGATATCACAACTGAACTGAATGTCGGGGGTCTTGGCTTTCTACCGCACTCACTCAGCATTCATGCGTATAAATTAAGACGCAATTACCTTTGATCTGCCTGTCGAATGGTTCTCTAAGAAGTCTAACCTCTTCAGATACTTAATGCATAATAAAAATCCCACTGAATCTGTGTTAGGCCTTTACAATGGAGAGAGTGTATGAAAATAAATCCTCAAATAATCCCTAAATCTCATTTAGCCAGCAATTTCAACCTCTATCCCGCCCCAACAACAACAAAAAAATGCGAAGTGAGGTAACCAAAGAAATGAGTTAGTCTCAGGAATGGAGTTGGGCATTTCCTTTCTCCGTTTCTCGTTCCTCTTTGACAGGAGTGTGACAACGTGAGGAAGTAGCAGGCGTCTTTTTGAGCTGGCGACACTATAGAGTTGGTTGGGTCTAAGTAACCTCTGGCGTCCTTGAAACTCGTTATTCCTTGAACCCGTTTTTACAGTTCTGAAGGAAATGCACTGAGAGCTGGCCCGACATTCTGTATGCCGCTTACTGCAGAGGACAGGGTGGCAGTGAGGACTGGGGCTGGGGGTGTGTGGGGGGGATGCTCAGGCTGCCCGTGCAAGGCCTGGCTCATGAACCGGATCTGGGGAGGGCCCCTTTCAGAGGAGAATGCATGACTCGGCTCGAAACCGGGAATAAATGCCTCTTCAGTTTATTTATTCTGTTATCACCTCCCACAGTCATGATTTTAGTCTGACTTCATTCTGATTTTTCTTTTTAGTTTTTTGAAGTGTTTTCCTTTTTCTTGGTTTCTGTGTGTTTTGATTAAGAAAGTAGAGGTTGGCAGGTTTCTGGGTTTTCCTAGCATTGCCCTGCCTTTTCCTGTAAACTCCCGTTTCCTGAGCCCTTCTCTCTGGCCACTGCAATGCCTCTCCAGGCAACAGCTCACCCTGCTGTTCATTCAGACACCTGCCTGCCCCGCAGACTGAGAGGAAGCCCGTCAATGACTTTCTCACACTCCCTTCTCGGTATCTCCCCACCCCCCACCCCACTTGGGGAGCATCTATTTGCGCTTGTAGCTGTGGTTGGATGTGACATTTCCAAAGTCAGCAGTTCCCTCTACTGGCCTGATTTGGAAATTTGGAAAAGTACATTTCAAGTACCTGGAGTCAAACTAGTCAAATCTTTGGACAACTCAAACCCTGTAACATTTTCCCATTTTTAGAGGAGCACGGGTTTATTGTCTGTTTCCTTCCCTCGAATAAAGGAGTAAACAAGACTCTTAGCCCAAAACTGGTATTCAATAAAATGTTGAGTTAATCAGCAATTAATACTTGTGATGTCCATGTAATTCTTACACAATGTAATTCCATGTCCTTATAATTCTTTTTTTTTTTTTTTTTAAGTTTATTTATTTTTGGGACAGAGAGAGACAGAGCATGAACGGGGGAGGGGCAGAGAGAGAGGGAGACACAGAATCGGAAACAGGCTCCAGGCTCTGAGCCATCAGCCCAGAGCCCGACGCGGGGCTCGAACTCACGGACCGCGAGATCGTGACCTGGCTGAAGTTGGACGCTTAACCGACTGCGCCACCCAGGCGCCCCAATGTCCTTATAATTCTTATGTGGGTTACAGCTTGGTGATTAACTTTTTTGATAAGTGAATTTTTGCCAAGAGAGAGATAGTAATCCTTGAGCCATATCACTTTCCAGATATATATTTATTTTGCTGTCAGTTGGAAGTTTTGGATGTATGAGCACGGTCATGAGGGTTGTAGTGGTGGTGGGAATCCACAGCCACATGGAAATGTGGGTCCGGGATACAAGGATGGTTCATGTGCCTAATTCAGGCTTGGAGGACCAGCAAAGAGCTTCCATTGGAAGAGATGGCTTATCAAGTAGCTGGGTAACAGAAGAAAAACAAGTTTATAAACATGTATATTTCATGTACATACAGGAGATAACCAGGGAAAAATGAGTAACTCAAAGAGGTGACTTAGAACTCCAGCTTCTGTGGGATCTTGAGCAAAGAACAAATATGCGGAAAAATAACAGGACAAAACAAAGTAGTTTTAGGCTTCCAGGGATGGTCCTCTGTGGGAAGGTAAACTAATGGTAGCTAAAGACTAGAAAGTTTGTCATGTAGATTTCTCTGGGGCCTCTCCAAGCTGATAGGATCTGTAGCTGCCTCAGCAATTAACTTTTCTCTTCCTGGTACCAAGAGAAGGAGGGACTCTTTTGGAAATTTGTGTCCTGCTTTTAAGCAAATGGGAGAGGGCAGGGAGCTTTCCTTGTGTCTGCCTTCAGTTTAAAATAATATATGTCAAAGTAGCATAATTTGGGGTGGCATCTTCTGCTACCTTTTAGGGAGCAGGGCCAGATTAAAAGGAGCTAGGTGTTTATTGTATTTGTTTTTAAAGTTTTTGTTTATTTATTTTGAGAGAGAAAGGGCGAGCAAGGGAGGGGCAGAGAGAGAGGGAGAGAGAGAGAGAATCCCAAGCAGTCCCCGCACTGTCAGCACAGAGCCTGGTGCAGGTGAACTCACAGAACCCTGAGATCATGACCTGAGCTGAACTCAAGAGTCAGATGCTTAACCAGCTGAGCCACCCAGGTGCCCCAAAAGGAGCTAGCTTTCTAAAGAGTTGTGAAGTAGTAGAGACCATTAAGCGTTTTGAGTAGTAGTTTTCCTGATCAGAACAATTTCTTCTTGGAGTTATCATATTGGTAATGTGGAGAATTGATGAGAAGGCAGAAATGGAACTAAGGAGGACAGTTAGGAGATGGGCTGTAGCCCTTGGGGATGTGATGGTCCAGATCAGGGAGTACTTATGGGGATGGGGAGACAAGAATAAACTTGCAAGATATTTTAAGAGATGGGGTTGGCAGAATTGCATGATACTTTGGATGGGGGAAAAAGTGAGGGAGGGCTGAAGACGAAGCCCAGATTTCTGGCTTGGACACCTAGGTGATTGGTGATGTTCATCACTGAATAAGGAATGTGAGAGAGAGGAACAGGTTTCGAAGAAACCTGTTTTGGGTTTGATTTGTTTGTGGGACACTCAAGATGAAATATCCATTAGACAGATATTTAACTAAGAAAGTCACGAAGAGAGACAGAGCTAGAGATAAGCAGTCTGGGAGTTCTAGAGTGATATCTGGATCCAGGAGAATGGATAGGTCGTCGAGGAAGAGTGTATGGATAAGAGGAGGGCTTAGTCTTGCATCTGAGGCACAACAGCATTTCAGGAAGAAGAGAACAGAGACTGTCATAAAGGAAATTGAGGAGTGGCTGGAGAGATAGGAGGAAAATCAGAAGGGTGAACTATCAGGATATCCATGGAAAAAGAGTGTTTCGAAAGAGTGGAACAAGACAAGGGGTAAACTATGAAGACGTCAAGGAAGAGGAAAACTGACTGATAGCCATTGGGTTCCCCTACAACATGGTCATTGGGGACTGATGGAAAGTACTTTCAGGAGGATTTGGGGAGTGTAAGTAGCAAGAGTGAGAGTGGATGACTCAGGAAGTTGAACTTAGATGACTGAGGGTCGGGGCTGGAATGGGGAGACAGGTTTACAGGATTATTACTGGTCATTGCAATGGACTGGATGTTTGTGTTCCTTCCAAACTTGTGTTAAATCCTGACCCCCAAGATGATGGTATTATGAGGTGGGCTTTTGGGAGATGATGAGGTCATGATGGTGGAGCCCTCATGAATAGCATTAGTGTTTTTAGAAAAGAGACTCCAGAAAGTTCCCTCCCCCATTCTGCCATGTGGGGACACAACAAGAAGACAGCTGTCTATGAACCAAGAATCCGTTCTTACCAGAGACCGAATCTGCTGGTATCTTGATCTTGGACTCCTAGACAATAGAACTGTGAACTATAAATATTTGTTGTTTGAGCCACCCATTCTATGGCAGTTTGTTACAGCAGCCTGAATGGACTAAGACATTCATATGTATGTATGAAATTTTTTTAAGATGGGAGACCCGTTCACATGAACATCCAGTTAGCTATTGCTGCGTAACAAGCAACCCCAAACTCTAGTTTAAGATATATTTGTTGTTCATGCATCATTGAATGGACTGGGGATCAGATAATCTAGATTACTTTTGCTCACATGTGTGTGAGTGAGCTGGACCCTGTTCTAGAGTGTGCTTGTGTACTCCAGCTATGGCAGGTCTGTTCCATGGACTTCCTGTCCTCTTCCTGGGACCATCAGGCTGGCTTGGGCATGTTTTTCTTATGAAGATAGCTAAGGCACAAGTGCGAGAAGGAGTTTAGCCAAGTAAGTGCGTTTCGAGCTTCTGCTTGCATTATGCCTTTTATTTTATTTTATTTTATTTTATTTTATTATTTATTTATTTTAACATACTTGGATTTTTAAAAATATTTTATTCATTTTTGGGAGACAAAGAAAGAGAGAGAGAGAGAGAGACCATGAGTGGGGAATGGGTAGAGAGAGAGGGAGACACAGACTCTGAAGCAGGCTTCAGGCTCCGCACTGTCAGCACAGAGCCTGACGTGGTGCTCGAACTCACCAGCTGTGAGATCATGACCTGAGCAGAAGTCAGTCACTCAACTGACTGAGCCACCCAGGCGGCCCAGCCAATGTTTTTCTTAATAGAAGAACTGTGAAGTCATGTGACAAAGGACAAAGTGAAACATTTGAGCCATCAGTGCAATCTGATCAGAGTGGATTTGCTAGGAGGGAGAGGTTGAAGAGAGAGGAGGTCATCAGTAGCACAGATATTCCACAGAAGTGGGCAGAGAGTGTTTTTAAAGCACTGGAAGGGGAGGAGAGATTGGCATCTTTAAATAGAAGAGTCACCCTTCTTTTTTCCTAAGGAGGGAAGGACGAGAGACTGCTTGTGGATGTGGGGAAGTTTGTGGGGGTGGTGAGGGAAAGTCGGGGGGTTCCCTTCTTGTGGTTTCTGTTCCCTCTGTGAGGTAGAGGGTGTGTCATCTCCTGAGAGTGGGGTTGGCTGGGAGGTAGGTGGTTTAAGAGTGGGAAAGTTTGTGCTCGCTTTGGCAGCCACGTGCTCAAAGTGGAGCGATACAGAGATCGCCTTGCCTCTGTGCAAGGATGGCATGCGAATTCATGAAGTTCCACGTTAAAAAAAAGAAGAAAGAAAAAAAGCAGTGGGAGAGTTAAAAATTTCCCACATGGGACTTGGGGGATAGTCAGCTGGGAAACAGCATAGGTGGGCTGGGTGGGGGGTCCAGGCGACCTTTTCCATCCATGGGCACCACGGCTGTCACGGATTTCCACCCTCATACACTCACTCAGCAATGATGCTGTTGGCCATCCACATTGGAGCCAGAAACCTGGCGGCAGGGAGATACCAGAACTCAGCTTCAGCTTTTTAGTCTCTGCTCCTGGCTCAGCCAGTCATCAAGGCCTGTCCGGTCAGGTCTTCAGGGGCCCTCAAAGTCAGCCACGCCTCTCCACCCGCCTGCCCTCCCAGGGCTCATTGCCCACCCACCGCCCAGGAAGGCTTGGGCGCAGCGGGGAGAGGATCCACACCCAGCTGCCCACCCAGAATCATTGTCCTGACCTTGTATTCTTGTCGAGTGGCCCCATGCTAGATCCCCCTTTTTGAAAACACACTTTTGATTTTACAACAGTTGGACTCACGGAAGAGCTCCAGAGGTGGTAGAGAGAGTCTCTTATACCCACACCCGGTTCCCCTGTGGTTAGATCTGACATTAGTGACATACGTTTGACACAGTGAATGAACAGTATCGATGCTTTATTAGCACTCACTCACGTCCGTTCTTTACTCGGACTTTATCAGCTTTTCTCCGATGCCCTTCTTCTGTTCCAGGTCCCGTGTGGGGTTCCACGTTGCATTTAGTTGTCATGTGAGGCTTCTCTTGTCTGTGATGGTTTCTCATACTTTCCTTGTTTTTGTGACCTTGACGGTGTGGGGAGTACGGGTCAGGTAGTTTGTAGAGTATCCCTCAGTTTGGGCGTGCCTTATGTTTCCTCGTGGTTAGACTAGGGTTGTAACTTTTGACGGGGAGGACCACGGAGGAAAGTACTGTTCTCGTCACATCTTACCAAAGGTCCTGTTTAAAAAAAAAAAATGCAGTGACAGTTGTTAAAGATGGCGAAAGACTTCATTCAGGTGAAGACTATCTTCATTGAGTGAAAGACTATCTTCATTGAGATAGGTACAGGGACCGCTGCCATGGGATTTTGCAGATGGTGGAGGGGGTTTGGCTCCGCTCCCAGTACAGCATGGGCAAGTGGGAATTTATAGTCAAGGAACAGGGTGAGGGACAGCAGGTGGAAAATCACTCAGAAGAATATCTGGGGAAAAGGGAGTTCTGGCTAAACTGAGGTAACAGGATTCTTGCTGAAGACGGGACAGGGTGATCTGTCATTCCCGGGGCAGGGGGGCGGTATGGAGGGTGAGGACCGTGATCAGATATGGAGGGTGGGGTGCTGGTCAAACTGAACGGAGTTCTTGCTAAAACTAGATTTTCTAAGGAAATGCACAGAGGGGCCAGGGAGAGGGTTCAGGAGCCCAACCGAAGTTTGGTCAAGCACAGAATCTTTGTCAGTACAGCTGTCAACATGACTTACCACCATGGATGTTCACCTTGGTCACCTGGCTGAGGCTGTTCTGTTTGTCAAGTGTCTCAGCTGTCCCCTCCCTGCTCACCATAGTCTCCTTGAAAGGAAGTCGCTCTGCAGAGCTGCGCGTAAGGAGTGGGTTGTTACGTTCCACCGCCTTCAGAGTGTAGACCTGCATGAATTATCTGGAATTTTTCTGCAAGGCACTTTTTTTTACACACACTGTCTGTAATTTTCAAAAACGGTGAGGTCGATATTATCTCCCATTTTCTAGAAGTGGAAACAGAGACTCAGTGAAGTTGGCTCACCTTCCCAACGTCACCCACCTTCTCAGTGGCAGGCTGGGACTTGAACTTGGGTGTTCTCGCAGTCAGCTCTTCTAAGCACTAAGTTCTCTTGTCTACGCTGTTGCTTAATCATACCACTGAAGTTAATTCATCCAGAATTCACTTAGCCCCTGGGTCACTTGTGCCCTTCTCTTAGGCAGGGTAAAGCTCATGGGGGTTGCTTTGGGGGTCTCAATGGAGAGCCCATCTTTTGAAAGGGTTTCATCCAAGGACTTCAGGAACTAAATGTAATCCCAGAAGGTTGGACGGGGCTCAAACTAGATTTCAGTACGGTGCATGTTCTGGTTATGTAAGCAAGGCTGTGTGTGTTTGTCCTCTGTGTCTATCTATCTCTATTACTCCAACTCTTGATTCCAGCTCAGGTCATGATCTCACGCTTTGTGGGATTGCGTCCTGCATTGGACTCTGCCCTGACAGCATACAGCCTGCTTGGGATTCTCTCTCTCCCTCTCTCTCTCTGCCCCTCTCCTGTTTGCTCTAAGATTACATTTCTGGGAGAGCCAAACTGTGATTAAAAACTGTTTGGTGACTGAGGACTTAGCATGGTGATTCCATTTTGGACCTATTGTCTTGTTATTTACAGAAGACAGGTTAATATCTCTATGTCCTTAGAAGCATCTTGTCCACTGTTGATTTCATTGAACAAGACCATCTGTGTTAAAGAGGGATTATTCTGATATCCTGAGAAAGCCAGCGGGGAGGCGGGATGGATTTCCTGGGTCATTGGAAGCTCCGGCCTGGATGTCAGAAGGCGTCAGCCACACGTTGATTTTTCTGAGCTCAACATAACAAGCAGAACAGTTCTGTATAATGGGCTGTTTGCAGTGTGGATTTTCAAATTTTCCTCTCTCCGCCTGTTCAAAGCGTTGAGGATATATTGGTGCAAAGGACATCCTGGTGCAAATCACGACAGACACGCATTTTAGAAGAAATGGCTCTGAACGAATTGCAATTCGTTTCACTTCGACCCTGGCTAAATCTAAGTGACAGGTGCCGCTGAGCGTTCAGCTGGGTGACAAACCTGACTGAGATCAAAGGACCCTCCCGTCCCTGACAGTTTAGAGCAATTAAGCTGCTCTGGGCACCTGGCGGCCGGCATCATACCCTCCCCGGCACCTTTGATGACAACGGAGGGCACAGTGAGTCGAAGCACGAGCTGGTCGGAAACCGTGAGTCACGGCTGGTGTGTGGCACCCGTGTGTTTCTGGCTTGTTCCCGGCAAGGTCGTGCTCTTACTCAGTGTTTCTCTCTCAGAAAGCTTCACGGTTCACCTTTCAGTTTTTGCCATGAGTTCAGGAGATGGGCTGAGGTCTGTGGTAAGCGGCCAGTAATGCTTCTAGAAGAGTCCGCACCCCAACTTTTGTCGAGAGTGGGCAGCCGTGAGGCCTCACCTCCTCTGCCACATCCCAGATCTCACGTAGGGACTGTTCTAGAGTCAGCCAGGGCGGGGAGGGAAGTGGCCTCATGGGTCTGGCATCTCCATGGTGCAGACGCCTCCCTTGGGGGAGGAGGTGATACCTACTTAACCTCAGAGAGCACTGGAGTGTCCACGAGGCCCCATGGCTGCAGCCTGACTGACAGTGGGGGTTCCCCAGGAGCACGTGTGCGCTGGAAAGAATGGGGGGGTTCGGAGAGCCGGAGGCCCAGGAGATGGTGTCCCGCAGGCTCTTGCCGTCTCCAGCGTAGGTAAGCTGAGTCAGCAGGGGCCGGGGTGTAGATGGCAGCTGCGGGGAGGGTCTGCGGGTGCAGGGAAGGGTCTGGGGGTGCAGGGGCCCAGCTGAAGGGGAGGTGGAGAGAAAGCCATCTCCCACCTCCATGCGTTTGGTCCTCAAACTGTGAAATCTGAGCCCCTAGGGCAAGAGTTCTGAACAGGGGGGATTTGTCCAACACCGGGGACATTTGGCAATATTTGGCCACTTCCCCCCCGCCGCCCTCCAACCCTAGCTGACTCTAGGACAGTCGCTGCATGAGATCTGGGATGTGGCAGAGGAGGTGAGGCCTCATGGCTGCCCTCTGTCAACAAAAATTCGGGTGCAGACTCTTCCAGTCTTGGTTGTCATACCTGGGCAGGAGGAGAGATGTGGATGCCCCCGGCATCTAAGGGTGGAGACCAGGGATGCTGCTAACCATCCTACAATGCCCAGGGCAGTCCTACAACAAGAATAATCTGGCTCCAAATGTCACTAGCCCCAAGCTTGGGACCCTGCCCTAGGTGACCGAAGTGGAGGGACGCAGGGTGTCATTTCACACTAGGACTTCAGTATAGCGGCAGGCATCGGGCAGCATGTTTATTTGACCCGAGAATCTCTTAATGTGGCCCTGGTAGCTGTATTTGAGGAGCTCCCCCCTCCATTTTGGTTTTCTGGGGTTGAGCCAGGAGAATCCTGGGAATAATGCGTTTTACCTGGCATTCTCCTTATTCACCCAGATCCAAGAACTTGTGGGCTTTTGATGAACCCCTTTGGGAATGAGCAGAAAATCGGGTCCTTTTTGGAGGTGCAAGGTGATAAAGGGGAGAATCTATATTCTTTTTTTGGGGTGGGAGTGGAAAATCTGTATTCTGAAATGAATGTTCTTACCAGCTTAGGTTATGGCTGGGTCCGGGTAGCAATCTTTCCCAGTTCCCCATCTGCCTGTTCGTGTGTGTGTGAGAGACAGGCAGACGGACAGATAGACAGACACGTCTGAGTGGTAATGGACAGTGACAGCATGAACGGGCGTATCCTATTGGTGTGATGGTGACCTTCTCTTTGGGAGCACTGAGAAATGGCTCTGAGGTTCCTTTTTCGTTCTGCATCTGTTTGCCTTGGCATCTCCTGCTGGGAGCTGACAGCATCTGGAACCTTCCCCCGACCAGCCAGTGTCGCTGGAGGCTAGTTCAGCTCAGTTTCCACCCCCACCCCCACAGCTCACTGACTCCCCACGTTCCTCCTTACCAGTTTGACGGACAGCTGAGCCCTCAAGGGGGTGGGCCAAAGAGAACCAGAGTGAACCAGGCTGGCTCCCTGTGTCCTCCTGTTTACCAGACTTCATGAGAATTATTTCTTGTGTCTAAGAGGCAACCCCCACCCCCACCCCCCACAAGCGGGCTGGCCCGGGAGGTCGACCATGGGACCTTCTCTCTCTAGGAAGAATGCTTCACTGGGGTGCACACTCCTTGTGGAAGGTGGTCAGTAAACGTGTGTAATTCTCTTTGCAGGACATGCCACCATCACCAACTACTTGTTGAACTATTTTCCCGGCCTTGACCTTGAAAGGAGGAACGTGTTTGGGTTCACGGCCCTGATGAAAGCCGCCATGCAGGGCCGGACGGAATGCATCCGAGCCCTGATGTTGGCAGGTATGTCTCTACCTGCCCTGTGCGGTCCCAGGGGTCTCAGGAAGTGCTGATTTTGGCCCTTGAAAGAATGCGTGTTGACGGGGCACCTGGGTGGCTCAGTCGGTTAAGTGTCCGACTCTTCCTTTCCGCTCAGGTAATGATCTCATGGGTTCGTGAGTTTAAGCCCCACGTCAGGCTCTGTGCTGACAGATTCACTGTCTCTCCCTCTTTCTCTGGCCCTCCCCTGCTTGTGTTCTCTCTCTCTCTCTCTCTCTCTCTCTCAAAATAAATAAGCTTATATAAAAAAAGAATAGGTATCGAGAGGAATCAGTTCCATAGAGACTAAGCCTAGCAGATGTAGCGAAGAATGGTTTCTTTGAGGTGTGCAGCTGTCATCCTCTGAGCTGAAACAAACAAAAAGGAAAGCAAACCCCTCAGGGTGGGGCGGGAGGTCACAGCACTTGTCACCCCATAGCAAACCCCTCCCTGCTCCCCGATGAGCTGTCCTTCACCCTTAGCTCCTTCCTGCCCATATTTGTTCGTCTTTGTTTATTTTATTTATTTTGAGAAAGGGTGGGGAGGGGCAGAGCCAGAAGGAAAGAGAATCCCCAGCAGGCTCTGTATGGTCAGCGCAGAGCCCCATGCGGGGCTCGAACTCCCGAACCATGAGATCATGACCTGAGCTGAAATCAAGAGTCAGACGCTTAATGGACTGACTTTTTTTTTTCAAGTTAACTTTTTATTGGAATAATTTAGATGAATGGAGAGTGACAAAGATAGTACAGAGTCCCACCTGGTCCTCACTTGTTTCCTGCACATTAACGTCTTACTGGGGGGCCAACGTTGGTTCAGGACTCTTAGCTAAACCCCAGACTTTACTCAGATTCCACCCGTTCTCCCATTGCTGTCCCCTTTCTGTTCCAGGATCCCATCCAGGCTCCCACATGTAACTGCCACGTGTCCCCAGTGTCCTGTGGTCGGTGACAGTTCTCAGTCTTACCTCCCTGCTCATGACCTGCCTGGCTCCAAACTGGCCCGTATGGTGTCCTCGGCCTGTCATTTTCCTTGTGATTGGATTGGGGTTATACGAGTCACAGCTTGCTTTGGATTGTTTTTTTTTTTTTTTTTTTTCCTCCTGCTTTACCCTGAGGGTTTAGGAGAAACTGGAAGAAAAATAAATCCTGTAAGTGATGGCAGGCTTCGAAGAGGAAAACTTTCATGGAAATAAAAAAGATCATAATTAGAATTTAGTCCCGTTGATTGTGCTTTTGACTCTGACAGTTTCGTTTTTGAAAGGCGAGATACAGCAGTTTCGGACGAGTTTAGGCCTTGCCTGTCCTATAGCAGCAAAGAGACGCTTCCTCCTAATTAACCGGTGTTTGTGATGCTCTTGTATTTGGGGGAGGCTTCGTCTGCTTTTACTGCTTCTGGAGCTTAGTTATAATTGAGTGTAGGTTTTTAGTAATTTCCTTTCCTACCCAAGCATTTATGGTGTTAATCACATCACTTCATTTTTCCTGATGAATTAATTTGAATTACAGGCCCTTTTGTTCTTAGGTCAATTGCCTTGCCATCACTCCGGAAAATGCCCAGGTGTTGGCTGTCATTTGGCTTTTTTTCTGGGTCTGATGGAAGTTTCAGGCGTTCGCTAAGCATTTACAGGATTGCAGAAATGCCTCTGGGGCCTCTTGAGGGATGGGCTTGCTTCAGGGCAGCGCGTCCAGGGCCTCGGTTATGGATAATGAATTTGGCATTAGGTTTCATGGCTTTAGGTTTCCTCCCCCTTGCCCGTGCCCTCCTCCTGGGCCCTGCGCATCGGAGTCCAGCACGGTTCTCACGGGTGCAGCCCTGTGGTCCACCCACCCTGAACTGTTCCTTGTCCGAGCAGAATGGTCAGCAGAACTGACTTGGAAGCCAGGACCCCTGGTTCTTGATTCCAGTCCCTTCGTTTATCGTCTCTACACCTGGGCCAGTCACCGAACGCCCTGGGCCTCTGCTGGGACGGGAGGTGAACGACTGTAGGAAGTCGTAATGGGGACTGAATGAACTCCCATGTGGAAAGCCCTTGGGTGTATGTCCAGCGTGGAGGAAGCCTCTGGTCAATGGCGGTTGTTACTATTATTGTTACTTGTGAATTCATGTGCTCAGTAATTGTTTGTCACATGAATGAAAAGCAGTGGTCTATTTTTCCCCCTTGAAAAATATCCCTGTGGTGAAATACTTAAACATTCCTGCCGAGGGTCGTGGGCACATAGCTCGCAGCTTCTGAATCTTTTTACTGCTTGTCATTTGGTGCTGGATAATTCTTTGTGGTGGTGGGGGGTGGGGGGCATCCCCGGAACTGTAGGATATTCAGCACCTGCCCTGGCCTCTCCCCACCAGGTGATGCTAGCACCCTCCCAGTCAACCAAAAATGTCTCCAGACATTGCTAAAAGTCCCCTGGGCGTGTAAAACGGCCTCTTGCTGAGAAACAGTGATGTCAGTAATTTAAATGGGAAAGGACAGAAAAAAAGAAGAGAATCTTTTCCTTCTTATATGCATTCCTCCTTCCAGCTTGTTCTATAGTCCTTCTTAAAATAAAAACCTGACAGCTCTTCAGAGGGGTTTCTGAACTGCCCTCTAAGGTTTTGGCGTTTCACTTCTCGAAGATCTTAATTTTCTACTGTTACCTCTGAGGTGGCTCACACTTCTCTTCCCCAGGAAAGTGTGTTACACTTTCCTTTTACAGTAGATGTACGCGTGTGTTTTAAAAGAAGAAAGGGGCGCCTGGGTGGCGCAGTCGGTTGAGCGTCCGACTTCAGCCAGGTCACGATCTCGCGGTCCGTGAGTTCGAGCCCCGCGTCAGGCTCTGGGCTGATGGCTCAGAGCCTGGAGCCTGTTTCCGATTCTGTGTCTCCCTCTCTCTCTGCCCCTCCCCCGTTCATGCTCTGTCTCTCTCTGTCCCAAAAATAAATAAACGTTAAAAAAAAAAAAAATTTTAAAAGAAGAAAAAGTGAGGAGCACCTGGGTGGCTCAGTCAGTTGAGCGTTTGACTCTTGGTTTCAGCTCAGGTCCCAATCTCACTCTTTGTGGGTTTCAGCCCCGCATTGGGCTCTGCACTGACAGTGAGGAGCCTGCTTGGGATTCTGTCTCTCTCTCCCTCTCTTTCTGCACCTCTCTCTCAAAATAAATAAACTTTTTTAAAAACAAAAGAGAAAAAGGGACGCCTGGGTGGCTCAGTCGGTTGAGTGTCCAACTTCGGCTCAGGTCACGATCTCACGGCTCGTGAGTTCGAGCCCCGTGTCGGGCTCTGTGCTGACGGCTCAGAGCCTGGAGCCTGCTTCGGATTCTGTGCTTCCCTGTCTCTCTGCCCCAGCCCACTCGCATTCTGTCTCTGTCTCCCTCAAAAATAAATAAACGTCAAAAAAGATTTTTTTAAAGAAAGAAAAAAAATGTGTGATCGAATGTCTTTCCTGGGTTGGATGGAGAGCAGTGAGGATACTTGTTGGGATGCCTAAAAATTCGCACAGGTAGTTTTAAGTCTTCTTTCCATTTAATATGTCAATATTAAGAAAGCCTTTAAAGATACTAACGCATGCATGTTTCTTGGGATTGACACTTGAACACAGAGCATGTTTAGTGTAGCTGTGGAAAGTCCCTTGAGAGATAATCAGTGGTCATCATGTGATCATTTCAAAAGCAAAAGGCACGCGCACTGTTATGCGTTAACGGGTAGAAATGCATATATCATCCCTCTTGTTCCAAGTGCAGACTTTCTCCTGCACCTGAGTTGAATTTCCCAGTTGCAATTTCATTATATTCAGTAGGAAGCGTCTCCTTTGAGAAACGATGGATCATCGAATTGGATGCCCTGCCAGCACTGTTTAGATTTCCCAGTAGTTCATAACATACAGACACACGTCAGCTCTTATCTTACCCCGTCAGGCAGAACGAAATAACGTGGGAATTATCAAAACTTTGGATTTTATTAAAAATGTAACCGGGGTCTGGGAAGCTGATTTATCGGCTCTTTGGTTTTCGGCTTCCCCAGGAATAGCGTCAGCTCTGCTGATAAGAATCCCAAGTGGGGCTGTGGATTCTCGTTAATTCAGTGGAATATTAATGCCCCGAAGTGACAGGTCTATTTAAATAAGTGGCCCTGAGAAGCCATAATGAGGATGCGACTTTCTCTGCAGAGAAGCAGAACTCAGTGGAGGTTGGCAAGCTCTAGACCTGCTTAGGCTTTTGTACCTGAAGTGTGGTGTGATTTCTGTGGCATTCGGCCTTCCGGAAGCGGAAACAGGCAACACCTTCACGCGTCTGTGATCCCCAGCAACGACGCAGACATCCGGGAAGGTGTCGGAGGCTTGCTTAACGAGGGCCACTCTCCTCGTTGGTCCTGTGGTCATTCGTGTCCTAGGCGAGCCCCGACTGTGTGTGCTTCTGCAAAGCCAAGTGACACAACATCACAGCAGAGGTTTCTTTATTGTTTATAAGGATAACAGGAATCTCTTGTGAGCTGAGAATTTGCCAAGCTGGAATGATTTCAGATTAATTTGTAGAGAAAGGGCTAAAAATCAGGCATTCCATGTCACCACAGACAGTGTCTTAGCTTGGGCGCTTAGCTTGACGCAAAAGGAAACCTTGAGACAGGACGTGGGGACAACTAGTTTCTCTGGAAGGTGAGGGAGCCGGGTGAAGGATAGAAAGGGGAGACCCTGTGGGCAACTGGGACTCAGCCCTGCTGAGACTCCCTGAAGGACCAAGTACAAGGTATCTCAGAAATGCCTTTGGGGGTGGGGCAGGCTAGAAGGAGGTGCCCCATCCCCCACCCACCAAATCAGGGCTCTTTCCTGAGACCCTGTGTCCTGACTGATCGTATTGATTGATCCCCAAGATACAAGCCGGGATGGCACATGGGAGGAAAGCTGTAGGAGCTGGTCCACAGGCTCCTGTGTCAGGAGAGAGGCCTCTTGCTGGGAGGGGACCAGAGACAGGCTTAGAAGGGTAGGTAATGTTGGGGGGCTGGCAGAGAATTTGGAAAGGAAGTGATGTGCCCAGGCTCTGTCTGCCTTCTTCTAGTCTGGCCATGACTCCTGGGGGGACAGTATCTGAGAATGAATGACGGAAGGTAGCTTCTTTTCCTTTGGCACCTGTTTGGGATGCTTTCTGCTTCCAGGAACAGACATCCTGACTTGATGGGGGCTGAAAGCAAACAAGCCTCTGTTCCCCCCTCTCACCAGAAGTCTCAAGGCAGGCAGTAGCTGTGCAGAGCTGGCCCTGGGCTCCATGAGGACATCCCAGAACTGGGTTCCCTTTTCTGTTCACCCAGCACCCCTGACTCACCCAGCACCCCCATTCTCCCGGCACCTCCCACCCTCCCCACCAAGTACCCCCTCCCTTCCCACACAGCAGCACCCCTTCCTCCATCCAGCACCCCCTCCCCAGCACCTCCCATCCCCTCCCCCAGCACCCCCTTTCACACAGCACCTCCTATCCCCCACCCAGCACCTCCCCTCCCCCCCCAGCATCCCCCCTCCCCCAACACCTCCCCCCCACAACCAGCACCCCCCTCCCCCAAGCACTTCCTATCCTCCCTCACCCAGTACCCCCTCCCCCCCATAGCACCTCTTTTTGCCCCCCAGCACCCTCCTTCCCCCACCCAGCACCCCCCTCCCCCCCACATGTTGGCTGGTTACTTCACATTGCACCAGAACTCTAGGCTTCAGATCTGTGTTTTAGACAGAAAGCGGCACTACCCACAGTCATCACTTTTATCAGGGTGCAAGAGCCTTCTCTTTGGGGCTCACTGACCCTTGCAAGAGAGGCTAAGGAAAAGGGGAACAGGACTGAAGTTACTGGGTTAGACCAGTATCCTCAACTGGGGGTGGGTGTTGCCCCCCCCCCCCCCACCAGGGAACACGTGCTAATATCTGGGGAAATTTTTGGTTGTCACAACTGTGGAATGCTACTTGGCCCCACTGGGTAGAGACTGGGGTTGCTGTTAAAAGTCTTAACGATGCACAGGACGGCCCCCACAACAAAATGATCTGGCCCAAAATGTCAGTAGTACTGACATGGCAAAACCCTGGTCTACGCCAGTCATGATGCATTGCCCAGAACTAAGTATGTTGCTGCCTTGAGTAAAATCGAGGACTTTGTGTAGACAACTCACAGCACTCAACATGGCAGCAAACGGACACGTGGGTAGGAGCCCAACTTCTGTCTGCATGGCTGGAGCACTGGGTGAGACAGCAGGGGTAGGGAGTGAGGGTGCCAGCAGGTCCCGGGGAGAAGATGCACACACCGGCCTTTCAGAATCCTCTGTTCTCCGAAACGTTCACTTATAGAGTGTTGACCATCGGTGCTGGCCTCCCACGGTTTCATCGCTCTGTCTAGGCCATTAATGTTGCCCTTCTTAACGACATGAATCCCAGATGTGTAGCATGGCTCAAGTCCTCAGGCTACATTACCATCAGAGTGGCCTTTGTTCTGTAAAAGTGTGTGGTTTCCGAGATCATTTTGAAGGGGTTTTTTTTTTTTTTTCTGTTTATTTATTTAGAGAGGGACAGGAGGGGGTCAGAGAGGGAGGGAAAGAGAGAATCCCAAATAGGCTCTGTGACGTCAGCGCTAGAACCCAGTGCAGGGCTCGAACCCAGGAACCGTGAGATCACCACCTGAGCCAAAATCAAGAGTCAGACACTGAACTGACTGAGCCACCCAGGCGCCCCTTCCAAGATCATTTGGGAAAGGCACGAAAACAGCAGGAAGCGCTGAACTACCCTTTGGACAGCTGCTCCTTTAGTTTTCTATTAGCTTTTGAAAAATGTCTCTCTCAAGCCACGTTCATTAAGATTTTAATTTTGCAGTTTGTTCCTTTTTAAGTGACGTGCAATTAATTAAGGCTTAATGTGTCATCTATTTTTTGCGATGACATTTTTACTGCCCCCTTTTCATTTTTGTCAGTTTATAAATTGTACTCTGGCTAATGAGTTCCATCCCGATTTCCAGTTCCAAATAATTATCACTTTCCGAGTACGTCTATTCTTTAATGTGCCACAGAATTAAGCACATTATGAGGCAAGCCCAGGTGAGCGGGCCTGCCTGTGCCAGGGGGCCGCTGGAGGGGCGCCAGGCCCGGGAGACTGCTGAGCCCCTCCTCGCCTCCGTTCAGCACGTACTGAGCCGCCACCACATGTCAAACACCTGGGTCCGCGTGAGACATAAATGCAGAAGCCTCTGCCGGTCCCGGTCCCTGGAGAGCTCACAGACTAGATAATTGCCCTAGTTCTCCACACTGCTTTGCCAGTCAAAGTATGACTAATGGGACCTGAAATCCTGAATGATTTTTAACTGTGTATGGGGCTGAGATTGGACCAAGATTAATTGAACAGCAATTCCTTCTTAATTTCTCTTATACGACTGCGCTGAAATTTATGAACATCTCATCAAGTTGAGCTGAAGTTTAAATTTGCAATATTAGGAGGGGGCGGTGGGTGGGACGGGGGAGATTTATTAAGGAAGTGACTAGTATAAGGGAGACTGAGGATATAGGAGTCAGGATTCTCCAGAAACACAGAACCACTGGGAGATACATGTTAAGAGATTTATTTTAAAGAATTAGCTCATGACCTTGGGGGTTAGCAAGCCCCAGATCTGCCAGGTCATCAGGCTGGAAACTTGGGCAGATGTTAATGCTGCAGTCTTGAGGCTGAATTCCTTTTTCCCGAGAAGTCTTTAGCTTTTGTTCTTGAGGCCTTCAACCGATTGGATGATGCCCACTCACATTATTGAGGGTAATCTCCTTTACTCAGACAACTGATTGTGGATGCTAATGGCGTCTACAAAATAGTTTCACAGGGCACCTAGATTAGTGTTTGTTTAAATCCCTGGGGTGCCATAGTCTGGCCACGTTGACACAGAGCACTCAGTGTCATAGAGGAAGTGACCCTCCCTGACGGGTGGGCAGGAAACACACACAGATGAGACCTTCTGTTGGCAACTTCGATGCCTCAGGTAGGTCCCTTGGCCGCTGTGACTACCATCCATTTTGTAGCAAACCTTTATGAAATGCATGCCTCCCACCAGCCAGGATGATATGTGTCGAGGAAACCAAAATGAGTAAGATGGGGGCTCTGTCCTGGAGAAGCCCACGGTCTGGTAAAGACGATAGACCCAGGACCGACCAACTCAGTACAAGAAGTGAAGGGCCACACGTTTCCTGCACAATGGGACCCTCACAAGTGATTATTCCTTTTAGCGTTCTAGAACATTCTGGTGACATCATTGAAGTGTTCACACGTCTGTCTAGTCATCTCTTCGTTGCCGGAAAGCCATGAAATCTTATTTCTTTAAAAATCCCATGATTTAGGGGTGCCTGTCGGTTAAGCGTCCGACTTCGGCTCAGGTCATGATCTCGTGGTTCACGGGTTCAAGCCCCACGCTGCACTCTGTGCTGACAGCTCAGAGCCTGGAGCCTGCTTCCGATACTGTGTTTCCCTCTCTCTTTGCCCCTCCCCCACTTGCACTTTGTCCTTCCCTCTCAAAAATAAACATTTTTAAAAAATTCCATGACTTAGGTGCTGAGTTCAGGTGGTTTTATTTAGGAAAGGCAAGTGATCAAATTAGGAGCACTTAAAGCTGGGTTGTGTTACAGTCGTACACACAGTAAGTAGTTCATGGTCAGATGCAGGCTCATCCGGGTGGCACAGTGCCAGGGAGTCTGTTACTAGGTTGTGGAAATTCTGCCTTTGATCCATTTCACTGTCTTTCATTTTCTGCCATTGGACGGGAAAAGTTCTCGAGGCATTCTCCCATTACTGTTTGCATTTGGTTTTTTTCAGGGGCCGATGTCCATGCCCGGGACCCCCGCCGTGGGATGTCCTCCCAGGAGTGGGCTGCTTACACGGGACGGATGGAGGCCGTCCGCCTCATCCAGAGGCTGCTGGAGCGACCCAGCCCCGAGCAGTTTGGGGAAAAGTACAAGCCAGAGCTGCCGCTCCCCCGGAGGCCGTTCTGAAGCCCACGGGCTCCAAAAACTGCTTGCAGAGGCTCGCCGAGTTTGTGCGGTCCACGCTGACGCCCCGCTCACGCCAGGGCCTGGAGGATGGGGGCGTCCTGGACCATATGGTCAGGATGACCACGAGCCTCTACAGCCCCGCCGTGGCCATCGTCTGCCAGACTGTGTGCCCCGAGAACCCGCCCTGTGTGGGGAAAAGGCGGCTGGCGGTGCAGGAAATCCTGGAGGCCCGGGGGAACCCGGACACGCACGCCCCGGAGGGCGATCAGGTAGAGGGCGCCGAGCGGCAATCCCGGACCCTCCAGGCCGCGGGGGTCTCCAGAGAGGGGGCCCCGAGAGCCAGCCTCCCGTCTCCGCAGCTGCCAGGCGCCCCGCGGAGGGCCAGCCTCCTGCCCCTGCAGCTGCTGAGGAGGACCAGCGTGCGGCCCGGCGTGGTCATCCCCAGGGTGCGCATCAGCAAGGCGCCCGCGCCCACCTTCCACCCGGAGCGGGCGGCCGCCAAGGGCAGCACCAAGGACAGCGCCCACCTTCAGCTCCCCAAGTGGAGGTACAAGGAGGCCAAGGAGGAAAAGAGGAAGGCGGAAGAGGCGGAGAAGCAGCGGGCGGCGGCCGCGCAGAAGGAAAGGCGGGCGCCGTCCTGGAGGAAAAGGACGTGAGGGGTTAGGGTCGGCTGCCTGGAAGCGTGTTCGGCGGGGGAGGAGGCGGCGGGGCTCGGCGCCGGGAAGGATGCGCCCCCCCCCCCGCCCCCCGCCCTCGCCCTCGCCCCTTCCGCCGCGCTGCACAGCCCCGCACGTCGCCGCACATCCCCTGCAGACAGGCTCTCCCGGGGGGGGGGGGGGGGGCCAGAACGCGCTCCATATTTATTCAGGCAGCACCCTAGAGTGAGTTGGGCAGGGCACAAGAAGATTAGCCTAAAACCAGTTCCCTTGGCAGTCAGTACACCTAGCGGGCAATTTGCCAAAAAGCCTACCTTTAGAACCTCACTTGAGAAATTTGTAAGACCAATGTATCAAAGGGCCTTTTCGGAATAATTTTGTATTTTAATCATGATCAAATCTGCCTTTTACTGGTCTTTGTATTTAAGACGTCATGAATACATTTGCCCGAAGGCCTTTTGTTTAAAATACTGTTTCTAGCAATAATTATTTGTGATATCTCTATGATTTCATACAGAATTTGCGGAAGCCTCCCCTTTCCTTGATGTTTGCTCCGGTCTTTGCCTTTCCTTCTCATCGTAGGTGTGCACGAGCTCCGTACGTTCTTATTGATTTGATTAAGCGATGCTGAATATTTGTTTCTATTTGATGGAGGCATTCACTTTTACAGCAAAATGATGAAGTGAGACGGGGATCAGAGTTCCTTGTATCTTATTTTTAAAGCTCTTATTTATACAGTAATAATAATGAAGAAAAACCTGTTGTCGAAGTACGAAACCGCGCATAGAGAAGCATGTATTTATTGCTAGAACTAAACATTTTAAGCAAGGGACTTCAGATAAACTGGATGCAAAGCCTTTAACATATTCAAAAATAGATAGGAGAAAAGCCTATTGCTTAATAAAATGGGGGCAAATGTAATAAATTTTTAGTAGAAATACAAAGTTAAGTTCTATGTACTCTTACAGAAATTGAATTCAGATATCCTTAAAACGTAAAAAAGATGCAAAAGAGTAAGGCGCCAGAGTGATACAAACCACTGAAAAGGGGGAGAGGGGCTAGCGGAACAGGGATCAGGACTAAACATTAAACAAACTCATCTAAGGCAAATTGTCCTGGCGTGGGCTGGGCCGCTCCCTCCTCCAGACTCCGTTCCAAAGATTCCCTGGTGTGGAATTACTTTTATTTTTCCTTTGATGACTCCCTGTGATGTTCAGTTCATTCTCATGCTGACTTTGTAGGATTTCCAAGATATGGGGACTTCGGCAGAGCATGTATGCGATTTGCCCTGGGCTCTGAGCTCTCACTGGGAGTTTCCGTCCATACTTTTTATCTCTGAAGCACTGAGAAATTCTAATGACTCTCTGGCCATCTGGGTTGCAGAGTATCTGTCATATATATGCACTACTGACGGCACTTTATTTAAAAATTACCCTACTTGGAAGCCATAGATTGAAACTCGTAGAGACCGACCCTGGATTCACATGTCAGATCGTGCTGCTCCCTGGCTGTGTCGTGATGTGCACCTGTCTCATGATGTGGGCTGGGATGGCGCTGGCCTCTGCCTATCCTCCTGTGATGCTCGGCACCATCGGGCATTGAGCAATCTGGGGTCTCAGACTCGCCTCTCCAAAAACCTCAACCAATAGTCTGTTGGGCAGCACCAGACTGATGGGAGAAGGTGCGATGCTAATGCTTTCTTTCAGCATCACTGATATTAGGGGGCTGCAGGCCACCCTTGTGTGTGAGTCGGGATTGGCCAAGTGCCCTCGGATGAGATGGGGACTGGTCCCCAAGGTGAAGAGAAACACACCTGAGCTCCCTGACAGTCCAGTCCGGCATTCTTTGAGATAATTTTCACGTTCATGTATTTTCATTGCTCTGAATGGCTGGCTGCATTTTCTAGCTGAGGGTCCCTCTTTGTCACCTGGCTTCCGCTGTAGTTTGGGGGCAGGGGCACTGACGGGCAGTGACCTCCTTCTGCTCTCCACATGTCCTCACATTTGTTCCCTGCCATCTCCTTTGCCTTCTCTCTTCCTTGGCCTGTTTTCTTCTCTACTTTTGGCTAAATGCCCTGATCCTCCGTGGCACCACCACTCTGAGGTCTAGAAAGGGCAGAAAAGCAAGGCGATCGTGAGAGGCAGTGCAGTGTCCCTCTTGAATTATCATGTAGTGACCTCCACCTGCCCAGTGAATGAGCTACAGATTTCCCCAGCTTCTTTGCAGTCGGTTTAGGATTTTGGCACGGTCCGCTATGCCCTTTTAAGGGCAAGAGACCTCGTCTGCTCTCCTGACAGAGGATAACAGCACCACCCTGCTGTGCGGAGCAGGGAGGACCCGGTGTCTGCTTGCGCCCCTGATGCTTATTAACTGTAAATAGTGAATTTCGAGTTGACAGGTACCTTCTCAGGGATTTATATATAAATGTAGTTAGAGGAAAAGATGAAGTATATTTTAATACTTTCTAGCATTTGAGTGAATCATGATCACACTAGACAGAAGAAATATTTCTAAGATGATATCAGTGCGGCTGTTTTCCAGGGAGCTGTCCAGAGGCTCCCTCTGTTGAGATTTTCTGGTTCCTGGAGACCCGGGACTTTGGCAGCTGAAACGGCTCTGGGGGTAGATGTGAGGTCACCTCGGCACCTCTCAGTTACCTCTCGTGGATGTGAACCCTTGTATTTAAAACAGAGTCCGCCTGTAGGTAAGCAGCGGTGGCTGGGATAACAGAGACGGGCCATTCGTCACTTTTACCTCTAGAACTGGTTCCTCCGTGTCTGCTGTCGGGGTGCATGCCGTGGCAATGACAGTTTCTTGTCCTGGCTCATGTGGACCCATGTTCCACGGTCCTCCCGGTGTGCTGCTCACCACCGGGGAGGCAGAGGGAGAATCTGGGAAGCCGAGGGAAGTCCGTCTGGAATGGCCTCAGTGTTAAGAGGCATAAGCTGTCGCGTCTTTGGCCACACTAGGGACACACGGCCCATAGCATCACGGACCTTCGTCACTGTCTCTGAAGCATCTCCCAACGGGCTCCCGGCAGCACGTCAGAAACACGGAGGTGGGAAATCGCAGCTGGTTCCTTGTCTCAGCGTCGGGTCCTCCCGAGACACCAGGCTCATTCTGCAGGGGACAGAGGTTCATGATGTCCGCCGGGACGCGGGGCCTGCATGCGCAGAGAGGAGGTTCCAGACGCCTCTGCCCACTTCCTTCCACGCTGTCAGTGGGGAGCGGGTCTCCGGGGGCCCGGTGTCTGCGTGGTGTGCGAGATAGAATCCCACGAGGCGAGGCCGGACCCCGTCCTGACGGGGATGCCAAGCCCGTGTTCCGCAGGGAAGAATCATGGTACCACGTTAGGAAGAAAGGCCTCCCTGAGAGTTAACTTAATGAGCCAAGACTCAGAAGGGGGCACGATTTGTCCCTTGTAGCCTCTGGCAAGAGCACTGCCTTTTCCCCCTCATCCACACTACAGTCAGAGAGGAGCCTGTCTCTCCCTAATTTACCTAAGTTTGCTCTAGGGAAGGCGCTCTGATGGAAGGCAGGGGGGTTCCTCCTCCCCCAGGCTCCCCTGGACGTTCCTGCTTGCTCCTTTCCTGTCTCCTACAACACCTGTCCGCCCCGCAGCGTGGAGGCTCATCATGACCTACTGTGAGCTCCAAGTCGCCATCTTTCATGCGATCAAGTGCAAGCATTTGTTCTTCTTTACAGTATTTGGGGAAGTTCTGACACGCTGCCCGGGTATTTGCTCAGCGCCCTTTCTGGCCCACGTGGGCGACTGGGCTCTGCACTGTCTGTGGGTACTCCGCGTGCCGGGTCCTCGTTTCCCGCCACGGCAGCCTCGCACCAGCCCCCTTGAGCCAGGCCAACGGCCTAGAGGACCACTATCCTTCAGGGAAGGGAAGGCAGGAGGGCCGTCACAACCGGCCCACGCAGAACGATGAGGTCGCGTTCGTGATGGCAACTGGAATCTGGCAAATAATCCTCACCGTGGGGGTGCTGTTACCCACAGAGAACTTAGGACAAAACCGGTCTCCCTGAAGTGCTGATTGCCGTTTTCTCAGCTTGACACGTGGATGCATCTAGAACTTGTTTCTTTCATCTGTGTAACTCTTGAGTCAGCTGCCCATTTCTGTGGCCTCGAATTCACCTGTTTCTTCATTAACGTTGAAAACAAGCGGCTAAAAAAATTCCTCTGGAGGCTGGTCTTGGGGGGGAAAAAAACCCGAGACAAACAGAAAAACACGAAACACAAAACTTCACCACTACCTGAATTGATTTAACTGGTTTTCGAGCGACTCGGTCGAATGCCCGTGCCGTGCGCACAATTTCTGCATTGTGTCCCAGCCTGAAACAAGACTTCTGAGAGAGGCACGGTCCCTGCAGCGCTCTGATGGCCCTCGGCTGCAGGCCGAGCCGGAGTGCGCGGTGTGTGATAAGGTGTGAGTGTGCCCACACGCACGTGCACGTGCAAATGAACAACTAAAGGAAGAGCAGGTCCTGCGTTTGCAAAGGTGACGGCCGCGGTGGCTCCCGGGGAGCGTCAGGCGTGACCTTCATCGATGTGTGTGTTCAGGAGGGTTGGACGGTCCAAGACCTACTGGAGACACTTCATCCAGTGGGGCGTGGAACACAGATGCGTGTCGTAACCCGGATCTTCTCGAAGTGGAGTGTTGGGCCGGGCGCCTCATGTAGGACAAGGTCCAGTCGCCGAATCGGGGACATCTCTCTGCCTTTGACGCGCGTCCTCTGCCTTGAGAAGCAAAAGCCGGAGAGGACTCTGCTTGGGGAGCTCCAGCAGACTTTCAGCTGTGGCCACAGGGTGGGGACTGAACTTCGAATTTGGTGTCAGGTTAGCCCATAAATCAGCATCTTACCCCAAGGAAGCACTAGCATTTTCCCAAATCCCAAGTATGAAGTACTCTAATCAAAGCTAACACAACTTGGGTTTTGAGAGGCATCGATTCTTCATAGTATTATAGCTTTATATTGTTTTTAGAGGAGATGTAGGTGAGAAACAAAAATGAAGCTGGTAGGGCAGTGACCTGTGTTGACCTGACGCCGTATAATGTTTTGGGAGCTTGCGTTGAAGCACTTTATTAACACCAGCTCTTGAGCAGAAGTTCTCGAAGCTGGTTTGGAACTGCACAATTATGGACGACTGGATGAAAACCAAACCAAAACAAAACAAAACAAAAAGATGCTGTAAACCTGGAAATGTTACCAGCAGCTCTCCGAGCCTGTGGGGGCGTCCTCAGGAATTTGAATGATACACCCCTGGTCAGTTGAACAGAAAAAGGTTTCTTTGGAATTCTCTTCATTGAAATCATTGTCCTGCCTTGTCATGTTTTGGGTGTCTGAGGATATGTGTTTAATGATGGCAACTTTATGGCAGTCTGAGAATCGAACAGACTTCTGCAAGGGGGACCAGATTTCAAATTCTGTCATCTTGGGATAAGCTCTGTTTTCTGAATGTAAAGTTATTTCCATTGTCATTTCTGAAAACGGCTGTTTTGAAAATGTTGACCGGGGATAGCATTGGGTACATTTCATAGCTTTTTATTTTGAAGGTGAGTTTTGTTACGGTTTATAAAAGATATTTTCCTATTTAGACCTCAGGGCTATTTTGGGACCTACAAATAAATGTGACTCCCAGCAGCGTCCAATTCTTGATATCCAAAACGTTAATAATCTTTACGTTAAATATGATACATTATTCAGCATAAAGAATGTGTCTGTTCCCTGTCACCTTCTAATAAATTCTGTATCTAATATTTAAAAAGTCTAGACAAAAGCAATGTAAAAATATGGGGGGATTGTGGCTACAGGATTAAAAAGCTCTTGTGAAATAAACTGTACAGGGGTGTGATATTTGACGTGTGTAGGAAATGAGACAATTAAATATGTCACGTATTTTTAATGTCACTTCTTTTGATCGGGATAGATGTGCACTTTCTTTTTCTGACACACTGTTACCTGAACACGCTTTACTTTTACTTTCAATGGTAAGGTTTTTAAATTAATGGTTTATCCAAGAATATTTTCACTTACGTTAAAATAACATCGCTGCAGCCCACCCACTAGGAGGTGGGCACCCTTCAGTCGTGTGTCCATGTATCTGCATACATGTGTCAAAACAAAAATACGGTTTTTATTTTAGGTTTATTTATTTTGAGAGAGGGAGGGAGCACGAGCGGGGGAGGGGCAGAGAGAGAGGGGGAGAGAGAGAATCTCAAGGGTCTTGATCCCTAGAACTCCAAGGTCATGACCTGAGCTGAAATCAGGAGTCCGAGGCTTAATTGACTGAGTCCCCCTGGCGCCCTAGGTTTTGTTTTTCTGTGTATTCTTTTACCTAGCTGATACAATGTAAATGTTGTTCTTTGGTTTCTTTATTTAAAGCATGCTTTTTTTTAAAGCATGTCCTTGAAAAGCTTTTTAAAAACTCTAAAACTAATTTGATTTTCTTTTAATGGCTAAAAAAGGAATGTAGAAACACAGAAAAAATGAACCAAATGCCGTGAAAGGGTTTCAGATGAAAAGTCCCTGACCCTCCCTCGGGGCAGTCTCTCAGATGAATTACTTAGGCATCCTTCTAGAAATATATGTGTGTGTGTATGTATATATATATATTTAAAAAAATTTTAGGATGGGGCGCCTGGGTGGCTCAGTCGGTTAAGCGTCCGACTTCAGCTCAGGTCATGATCTCGCGGTTTGTGGGTTCAAGCCCCACGTTGGGCTCTGTGCTGACAGCTCAGAGCCTGGAGCCTCCTTCGGATTCTGTGTCTCTCTCCCTCTCTCTGCCCCTCTCCCACTCACACTCTCTCTCTCCTTCAAACATAAATAAACATTAAAAAATTTTTTTAAAAAATGAAAAAATTGTAGGTTTTATGTAAGTAATCTCTCCACCCCACGTGGGGCTTGAACTCGCAAGCCTGAGATCAAGAGTCGCATGGTCTTCTGACTGAGCGGCTGGGTGCCCCCTAGAAGTATATTTTAAATGTCTTCTCCCCTTCCTGTGTCATCCAGAGGAGTTCCTGTAGTACGTACAGCTTCTTTCCCGTGTTTTGGGGAGAGTGCGCTTGGCCCCTTCGCTCGTGTCGGTCGGTGGCACCCAGAATTGTTGGACACAGGCGTGCCGTGGCTCACTTAACCGTTTCCTGGTCCCGGCTCATTGCGGTGGTTTCGGCTCCTACCATACGCAAGTCGTGAGGAGCCTTGACCTGACCTGTGTGCACAAGTGAACGTTTCTCCGGAACAGGCGCGTAGACGGGAGTTGCCGGATCGAAGGGAAGGCCGATGTAAATTTCGGTAGGCACGGCTGTGTTGTCCTTTCCAAAGATGCCCGAGAGAGCGAGTGAGGGGATTGGCCCACCCGCAGTGGACGAGAGAGGCTGTGCCCCTCCCGCAGCAACACCGGCTGCTCATCAGACTTTCCGATGTTTGCAGTCTGATGGTTACAAAGTTGTATCTCATTTTAATTTTCGTTTCCCCAATTATGGGCGAGGGAGAGCCTCTTTTGATGTGTCTTTTGACCATTTTCTTTAAAAGAAAAATTTTTTTTTATGTTTTATTTTTTATATTTGAGAGACAGAGCACGTGCAGGGGAGGGGCAGAGAGAGGGAGACAGAATCCGAAGCAGGTTCCAGGCTCTGAGCTGTCAGCACAGAGCCTGATGCGAGCTCGAACCTATGAACCGTGAGATCATGACCTGAGCCGAAGTTGGCCGTTTAACCGACTGAGCCACTCACGTGCCACCACCCCAAAATTTTTTTAGTGTTTATTTTTGAGAGAGAGAGAGACAGAGCACGAGGAGGGGAGGGGCAGACGGAGAAGGAGACAGAACGTGAAACAGGTTCCAGGCTCTGAGCTGTCCGCACGGAGCCCGAAGCGGGGCTCAAACCCACAAACCACAAGATCACAACCCGAGGCAAAGTCCGACGCTTAACCGACTGAGTCACCCAGGTGCCTCAAATTTTATTTTTTTAAAAGTAATCTCTACCCCCAACATGGGGCTCAAACTCCTGACTCCAAGATCAAGACTCTCACACTCCACTGACTGAGCCAGCCAGGTGCCCCTGGGTTATTTTCGATGAGACCGAAAACAACTCCTATTTATTTGGGAAATTCAGCCCTGTCTTTAGGAAGTCTGAAGTCTGACACATTAAAAGATCATAATTCTACTCCCCGAAAATCATAATTATTAAGGAAGGACCTAACTGGGAAGTCACATTTTAAATAAAATTGTCCAGGCCACGACGGTGATTGGAGACTATTTGTATTTGTTGTTTGTGGAAACACAAATGAGGTGTGCATGTGTTGGGTAGAAATATTAGTAAATAGGAATATGTACGAGGGATAGTCCTTTCGCACAGTGAAAACCGGGGCGTGAAAAGTGAGGGGGGTGGTCTTGCCCCGCTGTTTTCCTGACTGAATCTGCTGGGAGACGGTGAAGCCCCAGGTCCCCGCCCACTGAGGCTAAGGGTGCAGTGGGACAGGCCTCGGGAGGGTGCACCCCGGGGTGCCCTCCCCCATCTGCTGGCTTCCGGAGCAGCGTCTCCACACGGGGCAGTCGTGTGGTCAAGTACGTCATCCCCCGAGGATCTCAGGACGGCCACCTGCCTGTAGCCCCGGTTCCCCTTCACCAGGAGGGGTCGCTGGCTCCCCAGGGTCACTCCTGCCCTCTCCCTTGGTGACGTGTTAGTTGGTTTCCAGCCGGGGGGCAGGACAGGTGGCCTAGGTGGCCTGAAAGCCCCCGGTCTGCCGACAAAACAAAGTTCGATATGCAGACGGCTCAGGTCCTTGGTGAGCTGGCCAGCAGCATCCGATCCCAGGGGTCACCACCTCCCCCCCCCCCCACATCAGGGTTGGTGAGGTCACAGCCATGGGCGGCCGCCACCCAGCACCGCCCACCTCAAGACCTGTTATCCTGCCTGAGCTCATTCTTGGTCTCACTTAAAAAAACAAGCAAACAAACAAAAACCTACAAAATGTTAATACATTTTCCTGGCAAATAAATAAATAAATAAATGAAACGTGTAAATCAGACTCTAACCTGCCTTGATATTTTAAGAGCGGTATTTACAAAACAACACCAAGAAATTCAATCGCAGGGATATGATTTCAACTTTTCTCTAGCTCTTACTGAAAAAAAGAAAAAAAAGGGAAATTTGTCAGCGTCGAGAGCCTAGGTGAGAAGAATCTGGACCCCGGGAGCCGGGGGGCTCTCTCTGGGCCACCAGAGAGACAGGGGGGTTCCGGATTGTCGGGGGGGGGGGGAAGTTAGCTTGTAGCGGGAAAGGTTGCAAAGTGTCTTCCCTCCCTGGGCAAAGGAGCCTGGGGATCCCGTCCCCCTAAACTCTGCACACTGAGGGACCCCTTCCCGACACTCGCTGTCCAGCTGTCTCCCACCTTGCTGGCCACTGGTGTCACCAGCCCCTTCTCCTCGCTCGACCCCCGAAGGCGAGAAGCCATGAGTGTAGAGGCCACGTCTTTGGGGTTGAGTGCCGTCTCACAGCATCTGGAACAGAACTTGGCCCATGGCAGCTGCCCCAGGAGTATCTGTGGACTGGCGAGCTGGCCTCTGGCCTCCTGACTCGGGACCGAGGCCACGAGCAGAGTTCCGCTCTGTCCCTTGGGCGGCGGCACAGTGGACCCAGGAGCGCGTGGACCCGGGGTCCACCCTACGCCCTTCTGGCTGCAGGGCTCCGGGCAAGGAGCCTGCCTCGTGCTTCCGCGTCCGCGTTTTTGAAGTGGGGATCTTCCTGGCTTGTAGGGTTTTCAGGAAGATTTAATTAAACGACACAAATTGTACCGAGCTCTTTATCAGGGTGGACACAGAACTGGCAGCCAGTAAAAAGTTGTCTCCTTCCTTTCTCCGCTTGAGTCCTCCAGACTCAAGCCCGGGGACAGTCCCAGCGACATCTGCTTTCTAACTTGAGACCAGACTCCCAGGCGGGTGAGTGGAGCTCTCCACCCCGCCCTCCCCCCACCGTCTCCCACATACGTCTGCTCACTTTCCCCGGCTCTGAAAGGTCCTTGACTTCACGGAGGCCACATCCGTGACCTACTGGACCTTTCCATCCTGACGCTGGAAGGATGGCCGGCCGCAGCCGGCACCTGCACCAAAGGCACTTGGGGTCCCCCAGACAGAACCCCTGCATCCCCACAGAGGCAGGAGGAAAGAGAAGAAGGCCTCGCTTCCCTCTCTGTGCCTGGCCCTGGGGCAGCCTCGAGGGCTGAGCTGGGGCCCCCATCCCGGAGTCATTCCGGGCTCTTCCCCGTCTGGGCTGTGCTGCCCTCTGAGCTGCTCTCCGTGTGCCTCTCCAGAGGTCATTCACAGGGCTGGGGCTGTGTTCCCGGGGGGCGGGGGGGGGGCGGTGAGCAGAAGCTGGGGGCGGTCCCACGCACACCTCGGGGAGCCACCAGCCTCCTGATCTCGTCTGCCCAACGGTCAAAAATCTGACCTGCCAGCAGCCGCTTCCTGCCGGCGGAGGGAGCAGCGGTACCGCCTCTGGGGATCCGGCTGATGAGGCCGCGTTGACGAGGGTACTGGCATCCGACAAGGACCGTGTTCAGTGAAAATGGAAACCAGTGAGATGGGCTCAGCAGTAACCTCGCTGGGGAAAATACCCAGCTTTATTAGATCCCGCCTGGCTTTTCTCCCAGAGGAGCAGACGGGGAAGAAGATGCTTGGCTTGCTTAATGAAACGGAGTGATGACATGCAGATTCTAGGCGGTGCGGGGAAAGGTCTTTGGAGACGGACAGACGGGTCCAGTCCCGGCTTCACTACACGTTCTCGTTGTGAGCCCGGCAGCGCTAGTCATTTCCGTAAAGAAGAGTGAATCTCTGAAGGAAGTTTGCACACCTGACCTGTTGCCTGGACAGAGTCTGGGGGCCACTCTGAGCGCAGGCTGTGCACCAGTTGCCTTGACAGACTGTCCTCAAGGGTTGGCCCTCACTTCTCTGCCTCCACGGCCCCCAGGTGACCGGGAATGCCTCTGGAGAACCCTTGCGAATCCCAGCGGAAGGTAGGCCAGTGCAATCATGGCCTGCGGCGGGGATGCGGTCAGGCACGTTTGAAAGGCCTTCTGCGTCCTAACAAGCTCCATTAGGAGAGAGAGAATCCGGCCACAGCTCTTCAGCCCCAGGCCCTGTGTGAGTCCCTGCAATGGTGAGCTGCCTTGGACTGTGCATGGTTTCCAAGCGGCTGGAGAGGGGCCCCAGCTCCTCGATCTTAGGGCCGCACCGCCAACTGTGGGTAGTCGGCCCCGATCGGTGCTCGGCTCAGCTGCTGCGGTATCCTCAGGGCCAGGAGCAGCATCCCCGGCCATCTGGGTCAAGATCTTTCCAACCACCGTGAGAAGGAAGGAGGAACGGGGTAGGAGGGTGCCCCCCCCCCCCGAGAAGTGCATCATTTCTCCCCAGAGCTTGCAGGGGAGCCCCGCTAACAGGCCCATCCTCGGGCCTTCTGGGAGCAGGGGGTGCCCCCCAAGGTGGATGGTTGCTGCCAACCTGCCCTCCGACCATCCAACCACCTGGGATTAGAAAAGCAGGCAGAGAGAGAAGCGGGCCTCTGCTCTCAGTCCCAGGTCCGCACGTCAGCACCCAGCGGTCCTGGCTCTGGCCCGTGCTGGCATCCGCAGGGTTAGAACTCAGGACGGTGGAGTCTGCCCCTGCCCTGAGAACCGGAGAACACAGCCAACAAGGTGTTTAATTACTGTGAGCTTCTCTTCTCTCTGCTATAAGCAGGTAGAAATTATGCTGCTTTCCTGAAGGACTTATGGACACAGGATGCTTCAGGAAATCAGGACAGGAGGCACACGAGGAGCCTGGCTGGTGGTCTTACTGTAGGTGTCGGAGAGGGTGGAAGGGGGGCCGGCCTCATCGAGCGTCATCCCGGACAACCTTACCCACTCTCCCCAGTTCGGATGTGCTCCCTGCCCCGTCGTCTCTGGATGGTCTCGCCCCCTTCCTTCCCTCACGCAACCTTGATATTCTATTGCGTCCTGCTTGTATGCCGACCCAGCAAATATGAGCCTGGTCGTGGGCTGGACGAGTCATTTACCAGGCTTGCCATGACTGCCCCAGGGTGCTCCTTCCCGGGAACTGGCCTCTGGTTTTCTGACCTCATGGTTTCCTGGAGCAGCTGCTGATGGAGGTTGAGGAGTGATGTCTCCTCCTTTGTTCCAGGGAAAACGCACTCCCGCTCGGCCACGGTGAGCATTTGTATCAAACAGGATTAGGTTCAGCTGCACGTGTGAGAAAACTCAAGAATGATCATCGTCGGTGTCACTAGTATCAATGACCATCATCGTCATTATGATTCATATCACTGTCAAAGCTTACTATGCTACTGTGGGCCAGGCACCTAAAAACCCTGGAATAAGAAGCTCTAATTAGCCTCATTTTACATATGGGGAAACTGAGATAAGGAGAGGTCAAGAAACCTATCCAAGGTCTCAGGGCTAGTGAGAGGAGGCGCTGAGATATACTCAGTGTGTGCTCTGAACTTTGCTGTTGTGGCCAAAAAATAGTGGCTTAAACACTCGAGTGTTTGTTTTTCTCTAAGCGAAGTCTAGAGGCAGGTTGGGGCTGGCATGGTGGTTCCATTGTCATAGGGATCCAGGCTCTTTCTGTCTTTCTGCTCCGTCATCCTTGGCAACAGCGTCCGTTCCCTTGGTTGCCTCATAATCCAAAGTGGCTGCTGGAGCACAAGCCATCATACCTGTTTTCCACATAGGAGAAAGAGGTGAGGGGCAACAACAGGCAAATCTTCTGGATGATCCAACTCCCTTAAGACACCCCCCACTTGTATCACATTCGCCAGAACTCTGTCCTGCGCCACGTGTAACTGTCAGGTTGCAAAACGGAGCTGTTAGAAGTGGGCTCGTTGCCTGTACATCTATAATGGGCTCCATTCCCAGGAAGACGGGGGGAAAGGGCCCTGGGGAGAAGCTGTTATCCCTGCAGCAAAGCAGAAAGGTCAGTGTTTTTCTTTGTATTTTCCGCTCTCGGTCAACTCCCAAAGGGCAAGCAGGGGGTGGCCCCATCCTCTTGTCCATCTGATTTGGGGGGATGCTCACCACTGTAGACCAGCTCTCCCCATCGGCTCTCCTTTCGAGCTCTCTGCTCCAGCCCTGCTGGAGATGAGGACCCTCAGCATGTCCATAGGGGGGTCCCATTGACTGCTGGAGGAGACGGGGTCTTGAACTTGGAGTTGGAAGCTGGACTTTAATCTAGTCTCTCATGATTTCCTCCCTTTCGTTCTCTGGCTCAGGAGGAATGGGGTCCAAATTTCTCCTAGGTTTACCCATCCCGGGAGCAGGACCCAGCACCTGTCGGGCTCCGATCCAGATGTTTGGCAACCAGAGGACCTCACTGTTGTTCCTCCCACTACTGATGCCTACCACCCCTGGGATGACTTCTGTGCATTGGCAGAGCAACGTCTGCCCTCTTCTGTGGGGTGACAGAGGAGCCTGGCAACGGTCCGGGTTGTCAGAGGGTAGGGGATGGATGCAATGTGGAAACGGCAGTGGAGCGTTCTGCTCTTCAAAGATCGGTGATGAAGGGGCGCCCAGGTGGCTCGGTCGGTTAAGCGTCCGACTTCGGCTCTGGTCACGATCTCATGGTTTATGGGTTCGAGCCCCCTTGCGGGCTCTGTGCTGACAGCTCGGAGCCTGGAGCCTGCTTCGGATTCTGTGTCCCCGCCCCCCCCTCTGTCCCTCCCCCGCTGACGCTCTCTTTCTTTCTCAAGAATAAATACACGTTAAAAAAAAAATAAAGACGGGTGGTGAACAGCCTAGAGCTTGGTGGTCGGATCAATGTCACTTTGCCACCTTCTAGCTGTGTGAGTGAAGCAAGTGACCTACCGCCCTGTGCTTATGGAATATCAACAGTGACAGCATCTACCAGGTAAGGTTGCCGTGAGTCCCTGGCACATGGTGAGTGCTCAGTAGATGCGAGGAGGAAGGTGATGGTGGTGGTGATGGTGAAGATAATGGTGGTGGAGGTAGTGGTGGGAAATAGGTCTTGGATGCCTTTGTGATTCCTGAAACACAGTGTAACTCTGGTTAAGTCTCTAGAGTTGAGACAAAGCACAAGTGCTCCGTTATCATTTTCTCATTCTGTTCAGATTACCCAATTGTCCTTGAGGAAAATACTTGTTTATCAAACTGATGCTGGTTCTCTTTCTTAGACGTTGTGATGGTTTCTGCCTCCGAGGTAATAATCTTCTGGTTGTGGTGGTGTTTCCTAGGATGACTTTTGGGGGGATCCTTTTAAGATGCTAAGGGGCTCTATGAGGATAGTTCAAGAACCTATTAAGTTGACAAAAATTTGTTTTAAGGCAGGAAAAAAGCTTCAGCTGTGAAACCCACACACTAAGTACATGAAGGGCTTCATTAGTTATCTTAACTCACTTAGCATCCTCCCGGGGCCGTTAGAGGTATATGACGTGACGTTATATGTCGTCTGAGGGGGGTTCCTGATTATGCTTTAAGGAAATCTGATTTAGGATTATTCCAAACATGGTTTCCTAGGTCCGTTGGTTTGTTTGGGTTGTGATTTTTGTTCACAGGTCCTTTCTCCTCCAAAATCTGCTCAATCTACACGAGTCTGAGAGCTGGTGCTGGCCAGGATGTGGGTTTCTCACATGGGTCCTACGGGCAAGGATGGGTGTTCACACACCGTGCTCTGCTTTCCAGGTTGCAGGTGCAGAAGATCCAGGGACCACAAACCCTTGGGCTGCCTTTCTGGCTCTGGCCTGACACCAACTCTGATGTTGGGTAATTCTAGGGACTGGAATTAGGATGAGTCTTAACATAACCGAAAAAGCTGCTCATTTGTGCCAAATGACTTCCGCAGTCACACAGGGCTTCCCCGGTTAGTGATGTCACCCTGGCAGATAGGGTTTCTAGAAGTGACTGAACCTGAAAGTCTCTAATCAACCGATGTACAGAGGCTGAGGCATCATTGGCACCGAAGGTGGAGACTTTTGTGGTCAAGCACGTGACTTTTGCAAATGCCTGTTCCGTCTGGCGCCCTGAAACGTGTTTTCCAGCCACCTTGTGATGTCATCCAGCTGTGCTGTGCATGTTGCGGCTTAAGAGTAGAACCAACTCACTGGACATCCTCACATCTGAGGGGAAGAAAGGATGTCAGCATCGCACGCATGGAGTTGTGGGTCAGAAGCGGCCGCCTCCCCACGAGGTCACGGCTGGTCTTAGTCCTTCTGTGACAGAGACAAGGGCTTGTGGAGGGTTGCTGGTGGGTGTGGAGGGTAGGGACTCTGCCAGGAGACAGGGACATAAGGTGTGGCCGAAGTCCCCGGCTGAAGGAGAGCTTCACCTACACAGCTTTCTCTTCCCTCCACCTTATGCTCCGAGGCTGGCTCCATAGACAGAGGCCGTCTTCCAAGTTCACCCTTCACCCCTCTGCCGTGTGTACGAACTCCGAGGCTCATCAGCTTGAGCCATACGAGGTCCATTTTGGAAAATAGGCTGCAGTCATTCGGAAAGAGGTTTCTAGACCTTCTTATGAGAATCTTTAAGTAGCTGAGCCAAAAGCCTGTGTGTCTGTCCTGCCTGTTCTAGGTGAGTGTGCTGAGGGAGCCACGGGGGACATTAATCTCTGCTGTCCTTTGTATCGGTGACTGAGAAAACAGCCGTTATGCTGTGCGCGCTCCCTGAAGGAAAGGGCTTGCTTTATCTAAAATTTTCCATTGCATCCAGGAGCGGATCTGAATCAGGGTGGTTTGCTATTTTCTGCTCCAGGGACGGAAAAGCACACAGAAGCTCCAGCTACACTAGCTGCCTGTACCAAGCATGCCCTTGTCACTGAAACACATATATTTCTTTTTCAAGAGTCCAGGATGAGGGAAATTTGCCTTTAATTATGTAATTTCATTGTGAGAAGTCATGGACTTCTAGAACAGGACCATTGGGGTTTCTCAACCTTGGTATTGGTGACATTTTGGTCTGGATGATTCTTTGTGGTCGGGGCTGCCCTGTGCATTGTAGGAGTTTGGGTTGCACCCCCCGCCTCCACTCGCTGGATGCCACCCCTAGTGTCCCTCTCTTCCTCCCCGGTCCCCGGCATTGCCAAAGGTTCTCTGGGGGTAAGATGGCCCCCCCGAGTGAGGACCACAGCCCTAGAGATAATGAAGACTTCGTTAGTATCCAAGTATGTTCTCTGTTCTCACTACATAGAGTCAGGATGGTTCGTTTTTGTCTGTCCTCTTGGCTGGGCCACGGGGCCTAGATATTTGGTCGAACGTTATCTTGGATGTTTCTGTGAGGTTTTGGTTGAGATTCACATTGAAATCGGTGGACTTTGAGGGAAGCAGAGTGTCCTCCACAATGTGGGTGGGCCTCATCCAGTCGTGGGAAGGCCTGAGAACAACGAAAGACGTGTCCCTCAGCAAGAAGGAATTCTGCCAGCAGATGGCCTTTGAACTTGAACTGCACTGGCTCTTCTCTGGGTCTCGCACCTGCTGGCCTACCCCGCAGATTTTGGACTTGCTGGCCTCCATAATCATGTGAGCCAATTCCTTAAAACAAATCTCTTTATTTCTCTGGCTAGCTATTCTATCTATCTATCTATCTATCTATCTATCATCTATCAATCTATCCTCTATCTATCATCTCTATCTATCTATGTATCTATTACCTATCATCTATTATCTATCATCTATTACCTATCATCTATCTATCTATTACCTATCATCTTCTATCTATCTATCTATCTATCATCTATCAATCTATCATCTATCATCTCTATCTATGTATCTATTACCTATCATCTATCATCTACTATCTATCTATCATCTATTATCTATCTATCATCTATCATCTATCTATCATCTATCTATTACCTATCATATATCTATCATCTATCTATCTATCTATCATCTATTACCTATCATCTATCTATTACCTATCATCTTCTATCTATCTATCTATCTATCTATCTATCATCTATCAATCTATCATCTATCTATCATCTCTATCTATGTATCTATTACCTATCATCTATCATCTACTATCTATCTATCTATCATCTATTATCTATCTATCATCTATCATCTATCTATCATCTATCTATTACCTATCATATATCTATCATCTATCTATCTATCTATCTATCTATCTATCTATCTATCTATCTTCTGTCTATCTATGTATCTATTACCTATCATCTATCATCTACTATCTATCTACTATCTATCATTTATCATCTTCTATCTATCTATTACCTATCTATCTATTACCTATCATCTTCTATCTATCTATCTATCTATCTATCATCTACCTATCAATCTATCATCTATCTATTACCTATCATATATCTATCATCTACTATCTATCTATCTATCTATCTATCTTCTGTCTATATATCTATGTATCTATTACCTATCATCTATCATCTACTATCTATCTACTATCTATCATCTATCTATCTATCTATCTATCTATCATCTATCATCTTCTATCTATCTATATATCTATCAATCATCTATTACCTATCATCTATCTATCATCTATCTATCTATCTATCTATCTATCTATCTATTTATCTATCTATCATCTTCTATCTATCTATCTATCTATTACCTATCATCTATTATCTATCTATCATCTGTCATCTTCTATCTATCTATCTATCTATCTATCTATTACCTATCATCTATCTATCATCTATCTATCTATCTATCTATCTATCTATCTATCATCTTCTACCTATCCATCTATCATATCCATCTATCATTATATCTATGGTCATCTACCATTGTCTCCTGTTCTGTTTCTCTGGGGAACTCTAGCTAATACAACTATTGAGGAAATTTCAAGTCCTCGGAGTTTCACAGCTCACCACCACCACCACCCACTCGCCCCCTCTCGACTTCAGGAGCATATGGCCGCAGACGCCTCCTGGGACAGTTATGAAATGCCTGGGATTTTTTGGTTTGGTTTTGCTTTTGTTTTGTATACTGCAGAGGCCAGCAGGATACAAAGTCTTGGGGGGAAAAAAAAGTTTACTTTGGGGTTTGTAGAAAGAAGCATGTAACCAGCATGGCAGCTGTGACGTTCGAAAAAGCTGGAGAACAGCAGAAGGGCACCGCCGGCCGCTGAGGCAGGAGGCAGATGTTTTCGAGCTAATTCGTTAATTAAAAGCCTGCTGGGTCTGGCGATCTCTTTCGTCTCCTTCCAGGTCCTCCCTCCAGCCCTGCCCTTTCTTGGGGTGCCTGAAGGCCGTATCTGCCCGGGCCGGGCAGCGCCCTCCACTTTGCCGGTGGTCGTTCCACTGTCTCCAGTGGTTTCCACTGTTTCCGGCCGCTTTTGTTCCCACCACGGGCCTGCCGCACCCTGAAGCTTGGCTCCCTGCGCCCGTGCCTGGCTTGTGAAAGAACCCGGATCAAGGATGGGGAGAGTGTTGTTCGGGTTTGGGCCTGTGCTCGTGCACCCCTGAGTCGGCATTGGGGGGTCACAGAGCATGGGGTTCTCGAGAGGCCTACAGCAGGGCCCCACCGCCTTCGCCCTGTCTCTTCGGCCTCTTAGTGGTGTTTGCTTTAACCGGGCAGGGTCTCGTGGTGTCTCTAGTCCTGCGTCCTAAGTAACAGCCATCGTGATAATGATGACAAGTTAAGATCGACTGAGTGCGCACCCCTGTCACACGCACACAGCCTCATCTGGGAAGTTCAGGAAGGTTCCCTTTGGCAGTGATGAAGCCGAGGCCCAGAGAAGAAAAGTGAACTGCGCAGGTGCGGAGTGGAGAGTGGCACATGACCTCAGAGGGCCCACGCCTGCTCTGGGCTCTGATGGCGGCCGGCACAGCTCCATCAGGGGCGGACCGTGGTTTGAAGAGTGGAGTCGAGGCGGGCCCCCGAGTGGATGGGCATTGGTGCCACCGGCATGCACCTGAGGACGGGACAGGGTGTAATATGGCCCCTGTCTTCCTCCCTGGACCCAGAGAGGGACTGGCACAGGAGGGGATGTGTTGAGAGTGGGGAGCTGGTCTCACCAGACCAAGCCAGGGCCTCGCAGGTGATCCAGAAGGGCCCAGAGATGGGGTGGGGGGTGGGCGGGGGTCTGCTTCTCTACACCAGGGGAGAGCGCAGGACTCTGGCTCCATGGGTGCCCCCCCATAACCTCGTGTGTCTTGAATCAACCCAATAACACTTGTGAAAGTCACAGGGGGATTTCTTGCCGAAACCAGTCAAGGGGCTGAGCTCTGTACTAGGGAGACATGAGCCCAAACAGAGCACCGTGCACCGCAGCAGGAGCTAGGGGCCAATGCAAGCCTCGTTGACCTCTGGGTCACGTCTGTCCTAGGGGGTCCTCAGGGCCCTGAGGCTCTACCCCTCCCTGCTGTGCTGATCATTAACCGAGCCTCTCTGGCCTCCTCTCTAATCCCAGACTCCGCCTGGATTGGCACCGATCCGGCCCTCCTTTTCTGCAGTCTTCTGTCCCTGCTCCCCAAAACCCCCACGCCCTCGCCCTGCCAGCACCGTCTGCCCATGTTGGGGGCTCTGTTCTTTTGAAACTGGTATTAGCCAGCTATCTAATGAAACTGGTATCTAATACGACCATAGATGTACCAGTATCAATGATTTTTTCGTATTCTTGCAAAATTGCAAAACCCCTTTCTCTGCGTACACAGCGGCCCAATTAGATAGCTGGAGACCTGAGGACCAGAGATGCTAACTGGAGAACTGGATTTGGCAGGGGCAGCACTGGAACCACCGAGTGTGAGCTCTCCCCCCACCTCCACCCCCCCCCCCCCGCCCCAGTGCATGGCCTGGCACCCCAAGCCTGCCTCAAGGGCCCCTCACCATCTCTTCATCTCATCATGGGCATGTCTGGGCGTGTCTGCTCCAGACCCGCCTCCTTTAAGGCTCAGCTCAGCACAGGACAGCCGCCCTGCCCTCCCCTTTTAAAAAGGGCAGCAGCGGGGCGCCTGGGTGGCGCAGTCGGTTAAGCGTCCGACTTCAGCCAGGTCACGATCTCGCGGTCCGTGAGTTTGAGCCCCGCGTCGGGCTCTGGGCTGATGGCTCGGAGCCTGGAGCCTGTTTCCGATTCTGTGTCTCCCTCTCTCTCTGCCCCTCCCCCGTTCATGCTCTGTCTCTCTCTGTCCCCAAAATAAATAAACATTGAAAAAAAAAATTTAAAAAGGGCAGCAGCTAAGCGAAGCTTCTTGTCCCTGTGGGGTTTTTAGATCAGCATTTGCCCTCCTCACAGCCTTTCTTTCTCTGTGGTTTGCATCTTCTGCTTACAGTCACCCTGTGCCTATCCCAACTGCTGGCACCCAGTAACCCCTGGGGGTTCCCCGTCTCCCCAAGGATTTCAGCACCCAAGTCACAATCCTTGGGGACTCAGCATCCAGACTGCCCCCTCTAGGCCATCTCATCCTCTCCACTTTCCTCACTTGGATCTTTGCCATCCCGCTGCCTGGCTCCCTCGAATTCCTCTGCCTGCCAGTCCCTCCGGCCATCCTCAGACCCCCAAGGAAGCCCCTCCATGGCGTCCGCCCCTCGGGGCTAGCAGGCGGTGGGGTGTGTTACTGAACTTACCCTCTGTGCTAAAACTTCCCACGTCCACGTCTGAGTGTTCCTGGGGTCTCGCCTTGTCTGGCGATCGGTGCGATGCTGCGGTCCGCCTCCGAGGCGGTCCAGAGGGTGCTGGTGGACAGTGCGTGGGAAGTGCTTACTTAGCACAGTAACGAACACCCAGCTTGAGTCAGTGGCGACCTTCCCTGGGCAGAGCCCACGCTCGTCTAGCTGGCTGGCTCGTGGGGTAGGAAAGCACCTGCATCCTGTAACACGTCCTTGGCCTTGGCCCCCATCTCCATCTTGAGGGCAGGCAGCCCCTTCTTTCTCCAGTTCCTCCCCTTCAGGGCTGGAGGAAGCCCTAAGTTGGGATGGAATAATTCCACTACAGACCCACACGTGTGTGTGTGTGTGTCTGTGTCTGTGTGTGTGAACCATTCTTTCTGTGGCTCGGAAACAGGTTTCATTACCTTTAACCCTGTGCATCAGCCACCCCGCCCTTCACTGCCCTATTCGGCACACGACATCCTCGCAGGCTTTCCTGGTGGCCGAGTGCCCGCGTGTGCAGTGTGAGCTTCAGCTGTCCCCCCGACTCCGCGTATTCTGCTGGGTCCGCGTGGGTTCTGTTCCCTGCTCCCACCCCTTCCCGAGCCTGAGCCTCCTGCTCCGGCCCTTGCCTGCACTCCAGCACCTGTGCCATCGGCCCCCGTGCGCCCCACTGGGGCTTCCTCCGCAAGCACATTCCAGTAAGTCCCCTGGTCGCCGGTGCCGAACGACTCCTTCCCCGTCAAACCTGCTCTCCCGCCAGCTGGGCTCCTCAAAGGCTGCTCCTCTCTGATTCCTGTGAAATCTGGCCTCTGTCTCTCCTCCTCCCAGACACCCCTGCTCTCGGGTCAGTGAGGGTGATGGAATCAGTCACCTGCTGACGTAGCTCCTCATCCTCCTCAGTCTCCGTGTCCTGCCAGCAGAACTCTCCAGAACCCACGCCCACACGGCCCCTGGCTTGCCTCTCTCCACCTGCCTGGCACCTTGGGCTCACATCTCCATTGTGTCCCCAGCGGCCCGTGCCCACTGTCTCCGTCCCCAGGCCCCACTGTCACCCCCACCCTGGCACCACCACACGCCTCGGCCCCTCCTTGTCGAAGCCCTGCTCAGCAGCTCTGCGCGGAGGCCCCACACGGTCTGACGCCCCCCTCACCTCTTCTCCATGATGACACCTGCCCCATCATGCCGTCCAGGCCCCCGACGGCAGCACGGTCCCCTCCTCGTGCCCTCGGCATCCAGCCACGTCTGCGGTCCTGTCTTGGCAGCTCCCTTTCTGCGTGGGATTTCTGTTCCTCGGTCCAGCGAGCACCTCAGAGTGGGGCCCGATGCTGAGGAGGCCGTGGCCCTGGGGTCAGAAGGATCTGGAGTCCAGCCTTAGCTCTGCCACCTGTTAACACGGACTTAAAAAAAAATAATTATCGAGATACACTTCCCAGGCCAACAATCTGTCCACTGAAAAAAGTGCACAATTCGAGGGGCGCCCGGGTGGCTTAGTTGGTTAAGCGTCCAACTCTTGGTTTCGGCTCATGAAACCAAGGTTGTGATCTCACAGTTTCGTGGGTTTGAGCCCCGCATCGGGCTCTTTGCTGACAATGCGGAGCCTGTTTGGGATTTTCTGTTTCCCTCTCTCTCTGCCCCTCCCCCGCTCACGCTGTCTCTGTCTCTCTCAAAATAAGTAAATAAGCTTAAAGTAAAGCACACAATTCTGGTTTGGCATATTCACAGACGTGTGCAAGCATCTTCTCAGTTGACTTTTGAGTATTTTCATCGCCTCAGGAAGAAACCCTGTTCCCTTTGGCTCTCACCCACCTCCCTGTCCTCCCTGCCCCCACCAGCCCAAGAGCCATTGTCTCTAGATATTCTCTAGTCTGGGCCTTTCCTATGAACGGAACCCCATAATACATGGTCTTCCGTGGCTGGCATCTTTCACTGAGCATAATGTTTTTCTTTTCACTTTTTAAAGTTTATTTTTTGAGAGAGAGAGAGAGAGAGAGAGAGCACAGGCAGGGGAAGGGCAGAAGGGAACAGAAGATCCAAAGATCCAAAGTGGGTTCTGGGCTGACAGCAGGGAGCACGATGTGGGGCTCGAACTCACGAACCGTGAGACCATGACCTGAGCCGAAGTTGGATGCTGAACTGACTGAACCACCCGGGCGCCCCTGGTTTTCAAGGTTCGTCTGCCTTTAACCTTTTTATGACCAAATATTCTGTTGTACAGATATACTACGTTTGATTTATCTTCAGTCGATGGACATCGAGGTTGTTTGCACCTTTTGGCTATTAAGAACAATGCCACTAGGGGTGCCTGGGGGGCTCAGTCGGTTAAGCGTCCAACTTCAGCTCAGGTCATGATCTCACGGTTCGTGAGTTCGAGCCCCACGTGGGGCTCTGTGCCGACAGCTTGGAGTCTGCTTGGGATTCTCTCTCTTTCCCAAAAATAAACATTAAAAAAAAAGAATCGTGCCGCTAATAAGTGGGCACACACATTTGTGTGGACGTATGTTTCCATTTCTCTCCGTGGCTGCAACCATTTCACATTCCCGATAGCGCTGTACAAGGGCTCTGATTTCTCCACATCCTTGCCAACACCTGCTGTCCTTTGACTTTGTTGATTTTAGCCTTCCTAGTGGGTGCGAGGTGGTCCCTCACTGTGATTTTGATTTGCGTTTCCCTGGTGACCAATGATCCCCAGCATCTTTTCATGTGCTTGGTGGCCATTTGTATATTTCCCTTCGACAAATGTTTGCTGACAGTGGCTTTTGCCACTGGGCACTGGGCTTCAGTCTTCCTGTCTGTGAAATGGGACAGCCACCACCGATGGAAAACTCTCATAGGGAAGAAGATGTGGGATCTGGAAGCATGTGGCTCTGGACTGAGGACATGGGCAGAGACAGCTGCAGCCTCACAAGCCGCGGGGACCAGGGGACAGACAGCCTCCTGCGGCTGGAGGCACCAACCACGCCCACGCCTCTCCCCTGCCGCCTGCAGACGGGCTTTGACTGCTCCCTGGCCGGTAATCTGCAGCGGGTAAAGCATTCTTACGGCTAAGTTTATTCAAAAAAGCGATTTACAAAATAGTTAGTCAAACAGTGTGAGCCGGGAGGGAGGTTTCTGGCTTTTCAGCACACAGTTGATGCTCTGGGTTGAACTATGATTCCCCAAAAGCTATGTTCAAGTCCTACCCCCCAGCATCTGTGAACACGGCCTTATTTGGAAATAGGGTCTTTGCAGATCAAATTCCTTACCATGAGGTCATACTGATTAGGGGGAATCATTCAGTGGTTCAAGTGTCTAAGGACATTGTTCAATGATGGTGTCCTCAGAAGAAGGAAATGTGGACACAGATGCACACAGAAAAGGTGTCCACATGACGACGGGGACAGAGATTGGATTTATGCTGAACCAGCAACGAACGCCAAGGAATGCCAGCAGCCATCAGAAAGGGAAAGAGCATCACCCAGGGCCTTCCCAGGGAGCAGGGCTGGGCTGACATCTCGATTTCAAGCTTCTAGACTCCAGAACCATGGAATACTAGATTTCCATTGCTTCAAGCCAGCCAGTTTGTGGTACTTTGTTAGGCAACGATGTGGGGAAAATGTAGGTCACAATGATGTTAATAATAAAGGCCTGGGGACAATTCTGTTCCATGTTGGTTGTGTGTTTTGCATTTCTGTCCACCAGCGTTTGACAGAGCCCGACTCCCTGCCCGGTGACGCTAAATACGTGAGACCCTCATTTTGTTCCCAGTCTCTTAAGACGAATGTGCTAATGCAAACAGCGGCTCCAGAGGGGACACGAGGGCTAAGGAAAGGCCAGGCTGGTTGGGAGATGCCAACTCTGGCCTGTCAGATGCCTGACACTCAGGTCCTCACCTGAGGGAGGAGGAGGCCCCGGGTGGGGAAACTTCAGGGGACCCTCCCAGTTCAATCCCAGGGTCTGACAGTTGTGCTCTCCTCCTCTGCACAGGGTTCCCGGAGACCTCTGGAGAAAGGTGAATGTCTTTTTCACCAAAAGCTGCTCACAGCCACCCCTGGGCTTACTACTAATTCCTTCTTAAGTCTGTCCCGAAGGGCCTCCCTAGCATAGGGCCAGCTGCTGGGCTCAAGTAATATGTTTTAATCAGCTGCATTAAGCTTTCCCATTTTCAGACATTTTAAAGTAGCTGATGAGACTCAAGGCGTCAGCTGTCCAGAGGGTCGACTTTGTGTCTGGGCAACAATCTGCGAAAGTGTCCATGACATGGGCATGTGCCTGATTCTAGTGAAAGCGTCGGGGAGCCCCTGTAAAATGTAGAAGAAAAAAAAAATCTCTGAAATATAAGAAAAAACAAACCATGAGAAGAAACGCGGGACTTTTATTGCAATCGTTAATAATCTTGAGGTTAACAATTGAACTCATTCGGGAAAATATTTTGCGTTTAATGATTTAGAGCCCAGGGCTACATGCCAGAAGTAGCTAAAAGTACACGAGAAAAAAATGCACCTTGGGAAACAGCCCGGCACCCGGGGCCGCAAAACTAAAAAGTATCAAGGAAAAGGATGCGTCGTAATTTCTGTAGCAGACGGTACAATGGTCCGCCCAGGCCTGACCCAGCCCTGGGAGGTGGCTGCTTACTCACTGTGCTCTGCGACATATGCCCCCCACCAGCCAGCTCCACCCCCCCCCCTGCCCCAGTCTGCAGCCCTGCAAGCCCAATGATACCAACATCTCCACGGCTAAGAAATACTAGATGTGATGACAGGGCACCTTGAGGGTTATTCGCTGGCCCTCAGCAAATCAGCGAGCAGAGAAAGCAAACCTGCCTTTAGAAGGTGAAGCGGCGTTGGGCTCCCCCTCGGGGAAGGGCGAGGGGCGGGTCTGATGAGGTCTGATGAGGTCACGGTTTCCAGCTGGCAGGTGCGGCTTTGGTAAGGACATCGGGCGGCCGGCGGCGCTGGCCTCCGGCAAACACGGCCGTCGGCGGTGGCCGGTCAGGGCCCGGACGGCACAGCATCCGAGTGGACCGGCCCTTTGGCTTTTCGGGACAATAAAGCACTCGACCGCCGTGAGCCCGAGAGCCGTCCAGGGCCGCTCCGGGCAGGAAGGACGGGCTGCAAGAGTAGGACCATCTGACTTGAGCAGGTGAACGGGCCCGGCAAACCGCACGCGGGCAGAAGAAACTCAGGGCAGTGGGATTGACAGGTGTTTTCTAGCTCACGTGGAACACGGTGTTTCTACCTTCTTCTAGGCAGAGTTTCATCTGCTCTTTCCACAACGCTCTTGCTTTGGTGTTCCAGAACTAGCTTTACGTCTACTCCTCCACCGGTCGGTGGTCACTTCTAGAACTCAGAAGCGGCTCTAGAGGGGATTACGAGAAACGCAGGTTTGCCTGATTGCCCTGCTGGAGGCGGTCTGGATCGGGGCCGTGCCGGGTTTGGGACGCACACGGAGATCTCATTCTGGAGCTGTTCCCTTTGCACACACGGTCTACGTTCTCCTTCTCCGGAAGGTGGCTCCTGGGATTAAAAAGCCATTTCAAAGACGGGAGCTTCTCTTTGGCTTTTCCCAGGAGTACCTGGTGTCCCCCTACAGCGACCCCCTGTCACACGGGAAGGAGAATTCGGTAACGCTGCTGGCACTTTCAAAAGCCTGCCTTGCCCTGCCTTTCTGAAACGCGCCCCTGTGATTCTGAAATGCGTCCCCTAGGTGTTAAGACGCGTTGTCCTGTTACCAAAAAGCATGAAATGGTCCACTTTCCCTCCAGCCTTAATCTCCTCCTCCCAAATCTGTGCCCTCGATGACCGCTGACGCACAAGTAAAGCTGGGCTTTGAACACTTCACTTAGGTCTCGGCAAGTTCTGCTAAAGGCACGTACAGGGGCACGCTGACCCTCAAACGACATCAACCAGGACTCCCTGCAAACGAGGTTTGGGGTCAGATCCTTTCTAGTGTCAGACACGGAAATTTAAGGCAAAGGACGGGGCGCTTCACTTTGTCTTAGATTTCCCAGGGGAGCAGCGGGTTGAAGAAAACGCCAATTGTCTCTGCCGGGGAGATACCAAAGGTCGGGATATCGAGGCACTGCTGGTGGGGGCGCTGGGGCCTCGCCGTTCACTTGCGAGGCTGCTGGATGTGCTGGGTTCTCGGGGAGGGGTGCTTGTCCATGGAGGCGTGGGGCTTCTGGTGAGCCACCTGGGCGGCCGCCGGTGGGAAGTCTTTGTCGCCCTGTCGGGAGACAGAACGCACCAGCTCACCAACACTGAACAGCGGGGTAATGTAAGAACAAAGCCCCCGACCCCACGTCCTCTGGCTTCCCCACAGGGTGGGCAGTGGGCTGGGGAATCTGCTGGCAGGTAGAAGGCTGTCTCCTGGGACCGTGGGGGTCCTGAAGCTGTCTGGGGTGCTGAGGGGGGCACCCAGAGGGTGACAATGCTGTCTGCCCCCCTTGCCGTGAGCTCAGGTCTCCATACGACTCGCTCAGGACTAAGCCGGTATTGGGTGGCTTTCTTCTGCGAGAACTGTGACCTCTACATCCAGGGACAAAACAGAACCAAATCCAGTGTCCTAATTCTGATCTGCTGCCACGGCCGAGTCAGGGCACTTGTTGGGAAGGAGACACAGCCAGGGCAGGGCTGAAAGCCGTGAGATGAAGCCAGATCCAACCTGCTGAGTCTCACAGAAGGCACCTGGCTGTTTGTCGGGGAGGAAATGCCTTCTTGAGACAACAGTGCATGTGTGATGGTGGCTGGGGCCCAGACCATGGCAAGCAGGCTGGAGCCCTGATGTGCAGGGGCTGAGCTGTCACCATGGGTGGCTCTGGCCTTGTGTCAGCATTTAATTTTCTTTTGTGTATTTGAGGAGCCACCTGTGTGTCCCCCGGGGTCCTGGGGCTCCGTGGTGAGCTGTGTCCAGCAAGAGCACTTTCTTAAGTCCTCACGTGCTAAGAGCTCGGATGTACTGTGAGCCACAGGGCTATGGTTGGCACCGCTGTGCCCTCCCTCAAAGGAGAGTGTGCTGCTGAGTCATTAAAGGAAAATGTTGGGGGGCACTTGGGTGGCTCAGTCGGTTAAGCACCCGACTTCGGCCCAGGTCTCGATCTCGCGGTTCGTGGGTTCGAGCCCCGCGTCGGGCTCTGTGCTGACGGCCCAGAGCCTGCAGCCTGCTTCGGATTCTGTCTCTGTCTCTCTCTGCCCCTCCACTGCTCACACACACACTCTCTCTCTGTCTCAAAACATTAAAACAATTTTTTTTTTAAAGTTGGGTTTCACCAGAACTGGGGCTCTTGAAAAGTAAAGGGTGCGACAACCCCCCCGTGAGTTTAGTCTGGGGGCGGCAGACATTTGTGGTAACGGGCCAGACAGTAAATATTTCGGGCTTCGTGGCTCAGCTGCCACTGTAGCAGGAAAGCAGTGTAGACACGCATGAATGGGTGTGGCCGCGTGGGGCTAAAACCGCATCCACCGCTAAAAGGCATCCACGGACCCCGGGATGTGAATTTCATGTCATTTTCATGTGTCACAACAACTAACTCTTATTTCGATTCTTATTAAGTCTTGTTTCGCTGGGGAGCAGCCGACCCTGGTTGAGTCGAAAGAGAAGGGGGAGCACGAGGAAGGCGGGGGGCAGGCAGCTCCGGCTCCTCTGTGTGAGCCCCGCTGGCAGTGCTCGCCACACAGCGCTCGCCGTGGAAGCGCTCCACAGACAACGACACAGCCCAGGGGCCTCTGGGCCCCGACAGATGAACGAATGGGGTCTAACAAAGACAGGAGGAGTCCCACAGCGCACCGAGGGTTTGGCGGAAAGGCTCTTACCCGGGCGATCACACCGGAGATGAACACGGTCGGTTTGGGCGGGCTGCAAGACAAGAAGGGAAAAGGCGATTTCAGGGAACAACTCGCAGAAGTGGAGGGAGGCAGGCAGCGCGAACTGGAGGAGGTGGGTTTGGGGGAGCGTAACAGACGGTGACCCGGGAGGACGGAGGAAGGGGCAGCCGACCTCCTCTAGTATCGCATCCCACCCCCCGCTGGCCATTGGGGCCCTTCTCCTGAGGCTGAGTTCGGGCAGGAGCGGGAGACCAGCAGGCAGCAGGTGAGTCCTGTGCTTTCTTTTGTTGTCGTTCGGGGGGCTGTCCCCAAATTGAGGCTAGGGGCAAGCCCAGGTGTTTTTGTTTCAAGAGACGATGGACACAGGTGCTTCCTGAGGCCGGGAAGAAACAGGGTCGCACTGGGCAGAACTCGGAGACCCCCACTAAGGAGGCATTCTTCCGGGGCCCTCGCGAGGTGCGCGGCTTCTTTCTGGCAGCTTCTAACGGGTGAGATCCCAGAGCCGATGCAAAAGCTCCTGGCCCCTAGGAGACCCAAGTATTAAAAATGCAGGGTCCTTGAGAAGCTATTGTCATTTCTTAACATCTCAAGTCATATTGAGCTCGCCCACCTGTCAGCGAGACTGGGGAGGTGGGGGACAGGACCAAAGCAGTAACTGTGCATTGCTGAAACGCAGACAGGTTCAAACGTGCTGACGTCGGTTGTCCTTCTACCAAGTGGAAATGATCGCAGTTAATAGATGGATATCCCTCCCGTCTTTCTTTCTGTGGACAGACACACTTGTTTTCACATTGAACTTCTTACAAAAGAGTCACGTTGTTTTCTGCATTTAGGATCCGCCGAGCATACTTTCACGTTAGCATACACTCTCCTGTGCACTTTCAAAAGTGGCTGCACGTCATTTAAAAGTGGCTGCCATCATTTAAAAACATGAGAACACAGTTCCAGGGAGTACACAGGTGCGCTCCCCCTGAATGCCTCCACCAGAGGTGAGGGGACCGGGGAGCAAGAGGTGAATACAACGCCAGCCTGGCAGGGAGAGGGTAACAGGGGGTGCGGGCGGCTCCGGTGGGTGGACAGCCTTGCTGGGCAGACAGAGGGGCGTCCATCCCGTGAGCTGCCCAGCTCGCCTCCCACCTGCTCTGCTGGGCATCCTGGGAAGGAGACCACTTGTCTTAGCTTTGTTTTGCCGCAGGCAAAAGTCCCAGTATTCGGTAAGTTCACTGTTTATATCCCTAACAGTTGAGCTAAAATACCCCAAATTCCCCCAAGTGATTTCTGTCACTTCAGGAGACTAAGAAACTTCAAGTCTTACTAAGCAGCACAGAAACGTCCCCTACGTGACTGGTTTTATTTCGCTTTTGTTGTGTGCTTAAATGGGTTGGATTTTTTTTTTCTTTTATTACGCATATGATTTGGCTACAGGATCAATAGCCAACCAGAGATGAGTGAGTTCAACCCAAGTGTGAGTCCCCCACGTAGTGTATTTGGATTCTAACATTTCATAAATGTTTTAGAAAGGAATATGGTCCTGGCACCATAAAACTTTCTTACATTTTGAATGTTCCTTTAAAAATCTAGGAAGAGGGGCACCTGGGTGGCTCAGTCTTTGGCTCAGGTCATGATCTCGTGAGTTCGAGCCCCGTGTCGGGCTCTGCGCTGACAGCTCAGAGCCTGGAGCCTGCTTTGGGTTCTGTGTCTCCCTCTCTCTGTGCCCCTCCCCTGCTTGTGCTCTGTCTCTCTCTCTCTCTCTCGAAAATAAGATTAAATAAACCTTTAAAAAAATTAAAAATAGATTAAAAATAAAAATCTGGGAAGAGCCTAAAGTAGGGATGGTTCCATTTCGTCAACTAATCACGCGGCATCACCTTTCAGGGAGGCACCGCCATTGTTTTGTACCAAGAGTGTACGATTGCTTGAATCATCTCCACTTTTCTTGGGTTTGTAACCTCAGTCAAGGCTCTTAAAGGCAGTAGAGACAGCTCCCTCCCCTCAGCAAGAACTGGATGAGAAAGTCACCCACAGAGAGTGAATCTAGTCAGAGTAAATACACTGTAGAGTGGCTTCCCTGGTCCAAAGTGAGCCCCAATAGGTGGCCGAGGAAGCGTGAGCCATTATCTATATAGAACACGAATGCCTGGGCGTCCGGGTGGCTCCACTGGTTAAGTGTCCAATTTCAGCTCAGGTCATGACCTTGCAGTTTTTGCGTTCGAGCCCCACATCGGGCTCTCTGCTGGCAGTACAGAGCCTGCTTCAGATCCTCTGTCCCCCTGTCTCTCTGCCCCTCCCCTGCTCGTGCTCTCTCTCTCTCAAAAATAAATATTAAAAAAAGCCCACATATGCTCTCTCTCTCTCTCTCTCCCTGTCTCTTTCTATACGTGTATGTATACATTCGTTATTGAAAAACGGACAAAAGCAGACAAGACAAAAAGTTAAAGTCGCGTGTAATTCTAACTGACTCTGTGTATAAAACACACAGATGCACATTTACGCCCAGAGCCAGACTATAAGGAAACTGCAGCCACATCAGCAGCTTACGCTCCTGGGGGAGTAGCACCTGGTTCTGGAGAAAGGAGGTGGCCTGTCGCAAGCAGAGTGCCAGCCTGCAGTGGGTCCCACGTCCTGAACCCTGGGAACGCCCGGCCCCCTCCGGACGGCAGTCCCTGCCCGTGGTTCCTGGGATCTGGTCATCGGCGCCCGCTCCCCTGTGTGCGTGGAGGAAGGGTCTCCAGACCCTAGGAGCCCCATCACGGGGTCCCACGCTTCCACCCGATGGCCCCCTGACCCTCCTCCGAAGTGCCCTTCAAAGTCTGGGTATTTCCGTGCAAGTCGGTCCCTGTGTGTCTCCCACGTTAAACACGAGGGTGGGTTCCAGTCCTTGCCTTGAGAACATCGCGGAACATGTGTGTCAATGATCCTAAGAGGTCACTAATGGCCCTGGTCCAGCCCCAGCATCAGAAAATGCACGGGGAGGGAGGGAGCGGCCATGCCTGGAATCTTGACTCCCACAGGCTCCCCTCCAGGTGCGTCTCCCAAAGAGACCTCCCCTCACGACAGTAAAGCGTCCAGAGCGACTCTGGGGACTAACAGAGACCCCAAAATAAGAGTGCCCCCAGCCCGGCTCACTCCCTAGGGCGTGTGCAGGGGCTGTGGGCACAGAACCTGAGGATGGTGTGCAAAATGGCACTCCCCCCGCCGACCCCCGTCTTCCGGAGGCACCTGTGCTTTGACGAGTCCTTACTTAAGCTGTTGGGCTTTAATGGCTTGTTGGATTCAGCTCATAAAGGTAAAGTGTGTCCGTGAAAAGCAAGCTGGACTCAGAGGAAAGAAATATGCTCTGAGAACAGTCTGGGTGTTGGGTGGGAAGACAGCCGGGTGCTGGTGGCTCTGTAAGCCAGACTTTTACAAAATTTTTTAATATTTATTTACTTTTGAGAGACAGACAGATTGGAGTGGGGGAGGGGCAGGCAGAGAGGGAGACACAGAATCCGAAGCAGGCTCCAGGCTCCGAGCTGTCCGCACAGAGCTTGATGCGGGGCTCGAGCCCACAGACCGTGAGATCATGACCTGAGCCAAAGCTGGACACCCAACCGACTGAGCCACCCAGGCGTCCTGAGCCACCCAGATGTCTTACGGCATGTATATTCTGTACAAAATGGCTCTTTAGGGTTGCAATGGAGGGAGGGGAGTTTCTGAAACATTCTGCTGAAATTCAGGAACCACTTTCTGGTTAGGGGTGAGAAGAGGGAGCAGGTGACGGGCGCATATACCCCATGGCCGCTTTGGAAAGGAATCCGGAAACGGTGGGCAACCCAAATTGCAGAAGTAAACATTAACATTCCATATTAATAGAAATATTACAAGATAAGTAAATACTAAAAAATTCAAAACTCAAATATCCTCTTTTCCAGCCTTTCGTTTTTGGTGTTGTCTTAAGAAGTACACGGCACTGATCGTGCCTACGCGTATCACAGGCTTCTTGCCGGGCGTACCGGCCGGCACGGGCCCACGGGGTTGCCGAGAGAGCTGTGCAGGGGTGAGGGGTGTGGCCCAGGGAGCCACTGAGGCCATACCACCCCCACGTCTTGGCCACGGCAGGCCCCATTCCTTCCGCCAGGTGCGGGGCTTGTGACCCCCTGTTCAAAGGGACAGGAAGTCGCCCTCTGCGCACCCAGAGGGCCGATCTGGGCAGAGGAGCCGGGGCGCCAAGCTGGCTTCGGTCTGAGCAGACTCTGGGGCGCAGCCAAAAGTAGGCATATTCCATCCAGTTAAGCTGGCTCGGAAGCGGCCGTGAAGACCTCAGACTTCATCCGGCTTCCCTGTGCTCCCGCGTCTCCATCTGTCGGTGCTGCTAAGAAATACAGCACCGGAAGCCACAAGGGGAAAAGCCCTGCAGATTTTTAAGTAGGTTTTTTCCCATGTTTTTTATTTATTTTTGAGAGAGAGTGTGAGTGGAGGAGGGGCACAGAGAGCAGGACAGAGAATCATCCCAAGCAGGATCCGCACCGGCAGCACCGAGCCCGGTGCGGGGCTCGAACCCACCAACGGTGAGCTTTCAGGACCCGGGCCAAAATCAAGAGTCAGACGCTTAACCGACCGAGCCAGCGAGGCGCCCCTGCACTGTTTTAAGTTTTAACAACACATTCAAGAAATGTGCTGTACGTGCACACTCTTACCTAGCCTGCAGGGGAGGCCCGGGCCCGGGCTGGCTCTCGTCAGCGGCAGGTAAACGATGCTCCCGAAGACGGTGTGCAGTCTCCCCTCCCCGCCCGGTCTGCTTTAAAATCCCAGCTAGCTCAGCAACTAATTTATTTACCGTTGTCGCCGCTGTAAATCGTACAGCTGTACAACTGAGTGGCAATACGTTCACGATGTCACGCAGCCACCTCCACCGCCACCACCCGTTTGCAGGGCTCTCGGCATCCTTAGGAGACACTAGTAAACAGCAACCCTCAACCCCCTCCCCACCCCCTGCCCACCCTCCTCCCCCAACCCCCTCCCCAGTCTCCTCTCCCAACCCCCACCTCCGGTCCCCTCCCCAGCCTCTTCCCCCAACCGCCTCTTCCAGCCCCGTCCCCACCTCCTCCCCAGCCTCCTCTCCCAGCCCCCTTCCTCATCCCCTGCAACTGCTGTTCTTTCTGTCCTAAGAACTCAAACTACTCTGGGCACCTCACATGAGTGGAATCACACAATATTTGTCCTTTTATGCCTGGCTTATTTCACTTAGCATAAGGTCACCCAGGTTGTAGCACATAGCAGAGTTTCCTTTTTTTAAAAAAAAGTTTATATTTATTTTGAGAGAGAGAGGGAGGGCGGGAAGGGCAGAGAGAGAGAGAGAGAGGGAGAGGGAGAATCTCAAGCAGGCTCCACACTGTCAGCTCAGAGCCTGATGCAGGGCTTGAACTCACTAACCGTGAGATCATGACCTGAGCTGAAACCAAGAGTCAGACGCTTCACCACCCAAGTGCCCCAGAACTGCTTTCGTTTTGAGGCTGAATTATATGCTATTATATGGGTAGGTCATGTTCTGTTTTTCCGTTCATTGCTGATGGACATTTGACTTGTTTCCACCCTTTTGGCTCTTGTGATTAATGATGCTATGAACACTGGTCTAATAGGATCTGTTTGAGTCCCCGCTTTCAAATCTTTCATGTACACGCTCAGAAGCGGAACTTCTGGGTCATACGGTAATTCGTGTTCAGCTCTGAGGAACCGCCAAGCTGTTTTCCATAGACGTTCCACCGCTGAGGTTCTCCCCAGCAATGCACAAGGTTCCAATTTCTGCACATCACCAATACCTGTTCTACTCTGGGGTTTTTTGATAGTAGCCATCCTAATGTGTGAAAAGTGGTGTCTTATTGTTTGGACTTAGCAACTAATTTTTTTTTTCAAATTTTCATTTAAATTCTAGTTGGTTAACATACAGTCAATATTGGTTTCAGGAGTGGAAGCCAGTGATTCATCACTTACATACGACACCCAGTGCTCATGCCAGAAAGTGCCCTCCTTAATGTCCATCACCCATGTAGGCCATCCCCCCCCACCTCCCCTCTCCCCGGCCAGCAACCCTCAGTTTGTTCTCTGCATTTAAGAATCTCTTGTGGTTTCCCTCTTTTTTCTTCCCTCTCCCATATGTTCGTCTGTTTTATTTTTTAAATTCCACCTATGAATGACATCATAAGGTAATTTGTCTTTCTCTGATGTATTTCGCTTAGCATGATACACTCTAGTTCCATCTACGTGGTTGCAAATGGCAAGATTTCATTCTTTTTGACGGCTGAGTAGTATTCCCCCCCCATGTATACATATATGCACCACACCTTTATCATCCATCAGTCGATGGACACTGGGCTCTCTCCAGAGTTTGGATATTGTCGATAGTGCTGCTACAAATACTGGGGTGCACGTGCCTCTTCAAATCTGTATTTTAGACTTAGCATACCAATATAAGAATATGCTTTCCGGCAGCACAGAATACCACGTATCCATGTGTATTGATCAGTCGTCCAAGGTCTTTATGACACAAAACACCCCCCGGAAATCTTCTTCCCTTCTCTGATACTAAAAAGGCTATAATCACCTGTAAGGACATATGGCAGCTGCCTGTGACAAGATGACCGAAGGCTGACCTCTCCCATGCTACCTAGTGGTGACATCTAGTTCCACGTGGCTCCTCTTCTGGCACAGACTGTGTTGTGGATTTTCATCAGGGTTGGCCAAAGGGCCCCCTAGTTCTTTGTCTTTTTCCACCTACAATTAATAGAATCTCAAAACTGGTAAATGATTGTTGGTTACATTTGTCTAGTAGAAACACTTTCTAAGCTCCTTGAGATGTGGTAGCTTAAACGAAAATTCACCAACGAGAACCCCCGGTAAGAGTCTGCTTACAAAGCTGTGTTCGCAAAAACACACATATTTTAAATTCCATTAGGGCTCCATGCACAGCATAACGTACATTTCCAAGATTCTATAAACTGTGATCGCGGCTTTGAGGATTTATTTAATCTGATGAGAATCATTCTGACAGATGTGGTTTTGAAGATGAACATTACTTTCTCTCAGGAAACAGAGACGGTGAAAAATATTGTTCCTGCCCTCCCCACATCCTCGGGCTTTTCCAATTTTTTAAAACCACACTTATCTAAACTTAAAGGAATTGCAACCGAGGCGGAATTAGCAGGGATTAGCGCCCAAGAAACAGCTTCTTATGTATCGGCAGAAAACTCCGAAACTTCCTCACACCTGCCCTAAGCAGCTGCCAAATATGCACAGAGGTTTCCAAGGCTCACCTGTTCAGGACCACATCACAGTCTCGACAGGGTCCTCTGTCCTGAACTACAGATCTCATTATTTATTTCCTAAGTTTCCTTGATGAACAAGCTCCATGCTTCCTTGGCATCCCAGACAGGGGATGAGATGCCAGGAATGCGTGGTGGACGAGTGTCCCCGTGGAAGGCGGACGGCCCTCAGGACTGGGTTTTCTGGTCTCGTCTTTAAATAAAAGTCCCCAGGGGTGAGAAAACCATGCATGGTTTCAAAGCTCTGCTAAAAATCTAAAACAGCAATTATTGAAATAAATGGCCACATATTTAACTTAACGCAACACATCCAAATGACAGTCCAACATGGGATCCACAGAAAAAGCGTCAAGATTACTTTACATTCTTTTTGTGTGTCTTAAGACCTCACGACCTGGACTGTCAGTACAGGCCTCGGGAGACGTGACGTTTTCTGTCCACTCTGCCAGGAGAGACTCAGCCGCCCTGGACATTAGGGCCGGGAAGGAGGCTAATGCGACCTGATCCAGCTTTCCTCCCCGTGGACCGCCGCCCTGGCCTGCGCCCTCGCGTCTCTGCACACGTGAGCCTGAGGGCCCTCGGGGAGGCCTCTGCACCATCTGGGGCTCCATCCCATGACCAAGGCCTCTTCTGCGGGACAGGCCTTCAATGTTTGAGGAGGGCTTCCACAAACCTCGGGGACACCCCCTTCCCAGGCTAAAGGACAGGACTGTAAATTCCTTCACTGTCTGGGGCCCTCCCCCCACCTCCATTCCAGTGTGGTCTCTAGACCTTTGCCCAGAACCACACCGACACTCCAGATGCGCCCCAGCAGCCCAGGCCTCTGCAGGATGCCTACCGGGTCCAGGAACGTTGATGCTCCTCTTCCTCAAAGCTACGGAGAACAGCGCAGCCTGGGGAAATGATTCTGGGCTCCCTGGCAAGGACCAAAACGCTAAGCTTCCCAGGTCTGCTATCGGTAGGCAACATGGTGGGCGTGATTTGTATCCACTGCTCTGCAGCAACCCTGCTTTCCTAGTTGCTTACATGGGGTCCTTCCTCCTCCTCCCTTTAATTCCAGAGAGCATCTGTTCTAGGTTTCTGTGAACGGCTGGTGATGTTCTATGCCTACATGAGCATTTGGTCTATGCCTCCCCAAGTGTGCTGGCAGAGATTAGGGTAGCTTGGTTGCTGCGTAGGAGCATTTTGGAATGGGGACACACACACACACACACACACACACACACAGTGATCAGGACTGGGAATCCAGTCAAGTCACCCATCCTACTGCAAGTAGTCAAAATGGCGGCAAAGGCATTGCTGCAGAGTTCTATTTAACAGAATTATTTTCATGTTAGTGCCTTTGGTCTGGGTTCAAGGAAGGCCACTATGTTATCCTCTGCAAGTATTTTCTCCTCTTCACGTAAATGCACTCTGAAAATATCAGAGGGAGATGTTTGTATACAGATGGGGTCATAAAAGCCTGTAGCGCGTTGTTTCTTAATTTTTCTAAGGGATGACAATGATCTCAGATGATAATAGCTACTATTTATTGACCACTTACCATGGGCCAGGCACGGAGTTAAGTGCTTTACGTAGAATTATTGTATCTAACCCCCTCAAACTTGTGAGGCAGGAACTACCATGCCCATTTTACAGATGAAGGAATGATAAATTAGAGAGGTTAAGCAATTTGTCTGAAGGCTGCATGGCCAAGGACCGTGATGACGCGTGACGGGTTTTTTGACAGAAAAGACTTGGCAGAAAGTGATCTGAAATGCTCAGTACTGAGGCCACCAGCCTCTCCTCCACCCACAGCTCCTGGTCCCAGAACAGGAGACAAGGATGGAAGGAAGACTGGCCGGGACGCTGGCAGTGGTCAGTGGTAACCCAGCACCACCCAGAAAAGGCTATATCAGGCGAGTCATCATGTGATACTCCTTCCCGGTAAGAAAACAAGTGTGCGCCCAGGAGGGGATTTTCCCTAAAAATCTCCCGAACAGTCAGAGTTGTCTGGTGAGTCAGGGAGCAGTGCTTACATGAACACTCAGGCCCAGAAGGCTGTGTCAGAGTTTTGATTTCACTTTCCAATAAGCAGCTAACAGTTCTGTGAGAAGAGGCCTCCCCCGAGGACACACAACAGAAGCCACCCCCCCCCCCCAATTTAATCTGTGGGCTGCTCACAAGAGGCGCCATGCTGCTCCCAGACCACAGAGACTTTCCGGGGTGCTGTGTGCGGTCAAACGGGGAGGAAGAGGCAGGACCCACCCAAATGCAGCCCCACAAATGGAAACACAGTGCACCTGACCGCAGATGACCGTGAGGGCTCCTCTGTGGCCCCAGGCGCTGCCATATCTCTCACACGCCTCAGCCTCGGCCACACTGACTGAGCCCCCTGGGGCCACAAAGCAGGGCTTTCCCTCAGGGGGTGACCCAGCTCCAGAGGCCGGGTGCAGGCGCAGAAGCAGACATGGTGACCAGCTCTAGGACAGCGACGGACAGGGTGCTCTTCTTAGAGGAGGGGGGGGGTCATCGCGGACCCCGACAAGGTGACATGTGAGCTGAGTCATGGGAAGGACACGACCTGTGTTCTCATGGAGTTTATGGAAAAGTATATCCCCACCTGGGGTGATATATATATTTCCCAGTAAATGGGAAACAAACCCTTCCTAGCCATTTTTTTTCTTGACATATCTTTCTGGCTTGGCGTTAATTTATTTGGGTTATTAATTTTCTAGACACCAAAATAATAATTAGCCTGGCTGGGGACCAGAAGGAAACAGCTTACTTGACTGCATTTCTTTGTAATGTCATTCTTCAAAGACTGACAGTCAAGGTTGTTGGGCGGCCCACAGCACTCCCACAAGATGGCGCTGCTGGTCCTTTTGCTGGCTGTAGGGCCGCAAAGCTCTGACACGCTCCGCAGAGGACAGCTGAAGGCTGGATGTCCCCGGTGGGCAGGGGCACCTCAGGACAGGCGTGTCCCCCGTCTAAGGAACAGATGATTGTCCAGGGAGTCTGTCTAAAGGGAAATAAAACATGACTCAAGGGCTTTTTTTTTTTTTTTCAACATTTATTTATTTTTGGGACAGAGAGAGACAGAGCATGAACGGCGGAGGGGCAGAGAGAGAGGGAGACACAGAATCGGAAACAGGCTCCAGGCTCTGAGCCATCAGCCCAGAGCCTGACGCGGGGCTCGAACTCACGGACCGCGAGATCGTGACCTGGCTGAAGTCGGACGCTTAACCGACTGCGCCACCCAGGCGCCCCCATGACTCAAGGGCTTTAAATAAAATTCTAAATCTAAGGAGAAATAATCTGGAACCCAGTTCCTTCCGGATTTGGTATGTGGAGTTTGTAGATCTTTTTTAAAGGGCCCGAGCAAAGGTACTTTTCTGGGAGAGAATGTCTGAGCCTGTGTTCAAACCGGTCTCCTAACACCTTATTTTCAAGGAGACGACTGAGGCTCGGGGTCAGGAGTGGTGCCATGTCACCCCCTTGCTCACACCTACTGAGCATCTGACTTTGGGACAAATCCTTAGCCAGGCCTGATCCTCCTGAGTCCGTCCTAGAGACGCGTGGGGGTCCAGGTCTCTGAGGGCTTCTCAAACGACTTCCATCCAGATGACATTCCACCCACAGATACATGGCTCATTGTTGGCCCAGATGCCAGCACTTTAACCCCTGCTATTTAGAGAAGGCTGTCAGCCCAAGTCCTGAGTGTGGCGTAGACGTGAACGATGCGTTCTACCGACACTCAGGATCCATTGGGAAAGCTACTGATTGTTTCAACGGGACCTGGGAATCTTCATTTTCCCTCTAGACACGTATTTCCAGAAGCTACTCTAAGCTTAGTGCTCTGTCCATACAGAGATCCCATCGTGTGACTGATGGATTTCCCTTCTTCTCTTTGTCCTTACCTCCTGTCCCTGTTCACTGGACACAGAGAAGGCCCACATAGCAAGCATTCTAATTGTTAGCCCACATCTCATGGACTTAATGCACAGGGTCGTCCCGGCCAGAGGGGGTGTCTGCGCGCATCACAAGAATGGGTTGACCACTTTGGATGAGGGAAACCACGCTTCCAGGCGGGGTGTGGGTGGGCTGCAGGGTGCTGGGCACCTGCACGCTTTAGAAAATCCACCTCATTCGGCCACTGCCTCTGTAGAAAGTTCGGGAAAGATGCAGAAGCACAGAGGAAAGTGTGCAATGGAGCGTTTGAGGACCCTGGCTTTGGAGACAAACGGCTCTGGCTTCAAATCTCAGATCAGATGAGTAGCCTCTCTGGGCCTCAGGGTCCACTTGTGTAATGGGAACACCACCTCTTTCCCAGAATAGTTGACAGTTTACATGGAATAATGTATACACTGGGCTTAGAATTATGTCTCCGCCAACAGAGTTACATTAAGTGGTAACAGATCCTGAATTAATTTCCAAAATAAAGACAGCCCACAAGGTGTTATTGTGTCTTCTTAATTGTAACTTAAAAATTCTTTTCCTTTCTTTCTCTCTCACTCCCTTCCTTCCTCTCTCCTCCCTCCCTCTCTCTTGACTACAGAATTCCAGAGTTTCTTAGAGCTTCTTTGAAGAATGCCAGGGTTTCCATCTTTTTTTCTCACTCCTTGTTCTGAGCTCATACGGTCACACTGGGGTAGGAAGGGAGGGTTTTTGCAGAGAGAAAAGGTCCCTTACTGCCAGATTCCTGTATTATTCAAAAGGCATAGGGGGGAAAAAAAAGACTGCCTCCTTTATGTTGCTAAACGTTCCAGGGAAGATACCTTTTTAGGAAGAATGTAGATTATCATTAAAGACAAGGGCTAAGTTTAAAAAAGAAAAAAACAAAACAAAACAAAAAAAACAGTCTGTGTGTTGTACCACATGGCAATGTAGGAGATGCTGGGAGAAAAGCTTGCCTGTTGGTTGAAGTTCCAAAGCTACACTGTTGGAAGATGTTTGCTGTAGGTGGGTGGCCCCTTGAGAAGCTAAATCAAGGAATATTTTGGTGATACTTGCAAAGGCTCCTCGGTGCCGCCTGGGAAGTTGCTGTTCGTAAGTTCTTGTTCTGCAGTCCACTCACTCCTTACAACAGGGAAATGCTCTTTTCTCCGGCTTAGTTTGTATAATTATCAGACAATCTGTGTAACCATCATATTTACGCGTCACATTTTTTAAACGGTACTTCATTTCCGTTAAGTAGCATTGACACTTAAAGCTATTCCATCTTTGGTTCTGAGTACATCCATGTTTTGGGGTCAGACTCTTGAAGTTCAATTGCAGGGAATGCCGGTGAGTAAATAGTTCGTGCTGAGTGGGTGGGTGCTAAAATCAAAGTACTTACTGTCTGTGTTCTGGAATCAGATCCAGTCGGCTGTTCAAGGTCATGGGTCACATTTACAATTATGTGATTTGGGGAGGAGGGTGTCCATAGTTGCAAGTACATATTTTCTCTAGCTGTTACAGCTTTAAGTAGGAAAGTGATTGTGTAAGTAGGAAAAAATCTGACAAGTGTTAACAGAATTCCCATTACGATGATGTACCAACTGACATTATATCAAATACAGACACCAAGAATCTCACGTGGTCTCGGTCCACTTCCAGCTCCAGGAGAACAGGTGGCTGGCCTGAAACGGGACCAGCCAGCGTGAAGATGTTTTTTCGGGAAAACCCGACAAGAAAAAAGGAGAGATGCCAGATTTCACTTGCTCTCAGGAGACTTTCGGCCACGGGAGCTTTGCATCAAGCAAAAGTCAAAACATGGCCTGGGAGGACTGAACACGGCTTAGGTTAAAGTCAAGTACACGGGATGATGGACAAGAGCTTTCGGATTTCTCTGTTGCTGGATTCGCCTGTAATTATATCCTTAATCCACCCTCCAAAGTCCTGGCAGGGAGGGATTTGGTGAGCTGACAGCAGCAGCAGGAGCCCAGCCAGCCGGGCAGGACACAACACGCTGCTGCCTTCGAAGGTCCCCGGATTGCAAATTCAGCTGCTTCTTGACTGAAAACACTAGCTCCTGGACCCTCCTCGGGTCACGCCGCACCCTCATGCTTTTTCAGCAATAATAGAAATAGAGGAGCAAAGTCAAGCACACAGAAATTGAAACCCACCTCTAACTCTGCTTACTTTTACAAACCAGTAAGTGAGTTATGAGGACTTGCGTTCAATCCAAGAGCCCTGCCCTCCCGCACCTGTTTAGAACAGAGGCTCCGGAATATCCAAGTAGCGCGCGAGCATGATAGGGACAAGCCGTGGGGTGGACTAACGTCAAAGTCACTTACGCTGGTGAGAAAGGCACTCCGGGCACTGACTAACGTCTTCCTTCACTCCCTGACACTGAACAGTCCTGCTGCTCTGATCCCGGTGACCAGCTCACTCCCTGGGTAAATTAATGTAGTCAGGACCCTAAGGTTTATTTGTGGTTTGTCTGTTGGTATCAGTTGTTTATTCATTCAACAGACACACGTCTAAAAGTACCAAGCACGCCTCAAAATCGGGCAGCGTTGGAGTTTCATCTGACGCACTTCCTGCTTCCTGCTGTTCAGCAGCTCGAGGGACACCGGGCTCACCCCCACTGCTCGTCACCGTCTCTTCTCCTCCACTAGCGAGTGTTCGGTGATCATCCGTTGTCTGGGACTCCGCAGTGGGGGCTGGGTGGAGGTGGAAGCCATCAGAGAGCTGGACCCAGGGGCCCCTCGAATGTCATCAAGGGGGGACTCCTGTGAGGTTTCCCAGAAGCGGAAAACAGGTCATCATGATTTTCCAGACACAGGTCATTCCTGTTTCAGTGTGGCCAGTCTCCGTAGCAACCGTAAGAAAACGGAGCATATCCTTATCTTCACCCACAGGAAGGACTTCCACGGGCCGATTCTCCGTCAAGGATGCAAAGTCCCCCAGGGCTGCTCCTGGGGACCTTGGGGAACCAGAGCATCTCCCTGCACTTGCTGAATAAGCACCTCAGGTGGAGGAGGAAAGAACAGAAGCACGGGGTAAAGCAAGCGTCCGACACATGGCGCCCTGGACCCCATGCCCGAGGCTCTCGTTACCACTTCCTCCTTCCAAGAGCTCCCTTTAGGCATCTGCTACCTTTCTTTCCATGGGGACAGCCAGAAACCTGCTTTTGCCACCAAAGAAGCATTCGACGTGCCTTGTATGAAAAAGTGAAGCAGATAACAGAATGGTGAGGCAGTTCCGTGGCGCTGAAAAGGAGAACAGGGCCGCCAGACAGAAAACGGGCATTGTGACAGCCAGGTGGCAGCACACACTTGAGACTCAGTTTCCTCACCCGAAATAAGGAACTAATAGCTCCTCTGGAGCTCAGGGGAATTTGGGGAAGATCAAGTGAGCTCCATGTGGTAAGGCAGGCTGCACATAAAAGCAGTGACTCAAGGAGAGAACCACTATTAGATGCGTGGGTAAACTGAACATATCTCGAGGCCACATTAGAGAGGGGAGGGAGGACAGGGTGATGGCTATCATATGCAGAGAAGTCAGAGCAGAGAAGCACATCCTTGTGCCTGGAGGGCAGCTCCCGGCACCCTTAGGCAATGCTTGGGGACCACGGTGCAGATGTCGCCAGGTGGGGAGAGGACTGAACCAGCAATGACCTGGAGGCCAAGGAGAGACTGTCCCGAGGCCACGGCCGTACAAAGCGAGGCTCAGGCTGAGGGAGTGAGGGAAAGTGTAAGAACAGCAAGGTTATAGTTCAGAGTGTAAGAACTTTCACTCCTCTGAACTTCACAGCAGTGAATCACAATAAATGTAAATGAGCTAAAATGTGATGCAAACAAGGTTGGGACACCTGCTGGGCCTGCAGGAAGAGGCATTTGTTAGGGTTGGGAGAGGTGGACCTTTCAGTTGAAGAGTTGGTCCTGGCGGCGGAGCTCGACCCGACCCAGCTGAGGTCTAGGACAGTGCAGATGCCAGTGGCATTGGGGGGTCTGCACACGGGGATCTCTGCATGCCACCAACATGCCTGGGCCCCTGCATCGAATAAGCATTTTCTGGGAAACCACTGGTGCCAGCCACAGGGCTGGGTACTGAGGACACAAATGGGGCCTGCCCTCCTGGAGCCTAACTGCATGAGGGCCCTGGGCTCCCCAGGGTGGACTGGAACTCAACACAGACCTAACCTACTTGCCAGTGAACCCGGGGCCCTTGTTTCTCTAGGTCACATGCTCTAGATAAGATAACCCAATTTTGCTTTGCATTTTGTTAATCAAAACCAGAATACACCGCCTGACAAATGGGAGTCCTCATGTGGGCAGTGGGAGAGAATATTCTCTTCTAGAAACTCTGTGGGTCCTGGAGGAGGGGGTGTAAACCCGTGTTTGCACTGTTCCATAGCCTCAGGTAGGCATCTGATGATCAAGCTGTCACCTAGGAAACCAGAGGGACAGACCACAAGGAAAGGTGCTGCCCGGGAGGAACTGGGAAAGGTGAGGGGCAGGGCGCCTGTGGGAGCAAGGCAGGGACTGGGGCATCCACTCACTTTGAGGCTTTTCCTAAGGAAACAAAGGAGATACGTAAACAAAGCACCCAGATCAAAGTCGTTTGTATCGATGCTGCCTGTTTCACAAAGGCAGCCGGAATGGGAGCATTTGCTTGGAGCACTGTCTTAAGGAACTAAGTTCTATCAGGTACAAAGAACCCTAAAGGGGAGCTCTTCTTAAGCTCAAGATGCAATTTGTTGCTTTTCCTCGGCATTTGCCTCAAAAAAGTGCTGATCTGACTAGAAAAGAAAAGACAGCATCTTTATGGTGCAGTAACACGGCTGGGAGAGAGTCTTAAACCACTCTCGGTGACATCCGTACAAACATTTTCTGCAATGCAGTCTTCAAAAATGATACAAAGGCAGATGGCATGTTTGTCTTCCTATATTTTCTAGGAAAAAGAAGCAGCTAAGCCCTGCTGCGTCCTCCTTGACCGGTGGAGAGGACGCAGAATCAGCCTCAGCTGTCCCTGGGGTGGTCATGCGTCCCTGATTCCTGGGGCTGCTGGCCCGGCCTCGGTCCTGGCATAATTACTAGCCACACCACCTTTCACCCTCAAACCATACCGGTCTAAACATGTTGCAGAGTCACTCCAAGCCGAGCTGCAGAATTCTAGAATTAACCTTAACATTCCCAGGGCTTTTAGGAGTTTCGTTGTGCATGGAAGAAATGCTAATGTCCCCTCTGGTCTATTAACACTGAGTCAGCTGGGAAACACCTGCTCGAAGGCCAGCTAACATGTTATCTTTCCAATGCCTTCCCCGATCTGCCGGCCTGTGTGGATTCTTTCCCAGCTGTGTTCCCGCAAAAACTTCCCACTTATCCGTGCAGCGTAGACTTTTGCACAACGAGTTCCCCTTGAAGGTCAAGGACGGTGGTGGCATCTGTTGTTCCAAAGCACTGCAGCGTCTGGTGTAGACAGAGCTTCAACAAATGCGGCCAATGCGTGAGCACGGCTGGCCCAGGCTGCAGCAGAGGCGGGATCGAATGACCCCAGGGGATTAATTGGGGATGTTTGTTGCCCACGTCTCAGAAATGCACGCGACTCCTTGTGTATGGAGGGCCTCAGAGGTTTGCAAGGGAGCCATCAGAGATCAGGTGGATTTATTTTTGTTACCTACCGACCAGCTGGTGATGGGGAGGGAACCTGGGGTTCTTGAATTAGTAAACGGCTTGAATTAGTGAGAAAGGGCTGAGGCTAAGAGGCCCTTCTTCAGATCACCTCACGTCAAGCTTCCATCGGTCAGATCTTGAAGGACAGGGGTGCTAGGGGCAGAAAAAGGAGAAGGAAGGGTACATCCTTCTTCAAACCACTCTCAAGAGTCTGAATTAAGACATTTAACAGGAAAAACCCCATCGTCTTTCTATATGGCAATTCCTGGCAGGTGCCAACAAGGGCTGGATTTCTTAGCAGGACTCTCCCCGTATTTCCCTAAAAATCTAGAATGGGTCAAAAAGTACAGGTAACCAGACTGAGGTCCCGGCTCAAAGGCAGCCAACCTTGTAAAGAAACCGGCGTCTTTTTTTATGAAATGCGACTTCACCCATGACAAAAGTCCAGTTCCATGCAAAAGGGACTGTAACGTCCAAACCATCTTCTCAGGAGCCTGGAGAAGATCAAAGTGTGCAGCCTCCGTCACCACCCGTCCCCTCAACGCGGACAGTCTTACAGGCTTTGCCTCTTCAGCTGGATTCTCAAATGCCCGAAGGACCCAGGTCTTCATCTGGAAACTTCTTCCTTACCTACGGCCGTCTCCTAACGATGGTTGCTCATCTCAAGTACATGTTAGGACACGTGGCTGGCTGCTGTGGACTCGACTCCCTGTTGTCACCAAGCACTGAAGAACATGAGTGAGGTCCAGTGCCAAGCCAGAGCGGTCACTTATGTGGACACAGAGAGGCTTTTTTCCCCCTCAGAAACAGTATTAATGATGCCGAGGTCCCCGTAGTGTCTCACAATCCACGGAACCCGAGGGCAGGACACGAAATGCCAGTGAGGGGAGTCTCGGGGCTGAGACTGGCCGGCTGGTTTCTGCAGCCCCCGGGTGCGGGCAAACGCCTGACTCCACGTGGACAGGTCGCTTTGCTGTGTCAGGTACTCTACGCTTAGGAGCAGTGGTGTGGGATTCTGTTTTAGCATTCTGGAAGCATCACCGAGGGAGGAGCCCGATGACGTGAGCTCTAAAAGGCCTCTTTTCCCTAACAATTAGAAGACATATACGAAAGCATCCATAAGGGATGAGTAAGTTATTAAACTATTAAGAAGTGGCTATAAATGCGCAGCGTTGATTCAGTAATTTACAGCAGACCGGTGCAACAAGATTTCTAAGGCTCACGAAACACTGCTGGCTTCTGGCGGTGGCTGGCTTCCTGGGGTGTGAGCCAACTGCTTCCTGACCGAACAGCCTGGGCGAGGGGGTATCAGGGAGCCTTCTCCCTGGCAGCCTCCCAGAGGGCCCTGATGGAGGGAGAGAGCGGGTCCGTGGTGGGGCTGTGCCTTCACCTCCCCCAACCCGGTCCAGAGCCTGGCACCCCCGCCTTGTCTGTGGCCTCAAGAGGGAAGCAACGGGAGGGGGCGGGGAGGCGTCTCGCCAGGTGCCACGACAGTGCTGAGCGTCCTTCACGGGGCGGCAGCCCGTTACCTGGATCCACGACAGCGCGGCCTGCTCCTCAAACCCTCTGCCGGCGTGGGTGCCATTCGCTTCACCGGCGCCTCAGTTTCCATTATGGCCCCTGACCTCCTACCTGGAACCCGCGGGGCCAGACAGGTTTCAAACTTCAGATTTTTTTTTTCAAAATGTTTAAAGACAACATGTTACATCAATCATGTATGATGAACACCCCCACAGGGGTCCTGGGGCAACACCCCATCCTTAAACTCAGTAATATCTTCTAGAGCAAAACGTATGGATATTGCACCAAGTATGGAAATTAGCCGGGAAAGGACTATAAGCAGCCTCACACCAGTTCAGTTTTTGCCACCGTGTGAGTTTCAGCACGAAGACGCAAACCTTCGCAGTTTCCCGAGGCCTCCGGACTGAGCGTTCTGCTTGTCCTGGGGACATGTGGGCACTTTCCGATTACGCCTTCCTAAGCAGCTCTGGCTACCACTCCCTCCGGCACCGACAGAACTGCATTTGGAAGACACAGGAGGGCACGGCCGTCAAGGGGGGAAGAGCAGCCTCGGCTTCACTCACTCTGGGATTACCCGGGGAGGCTGGGTCGGGTCTAGGCATGTCTCTAACCAGAGTCAGCACGGTTCACGCATGTAAGCCAAACGTCGGCAAGGCAGAAGAAAACCGACGCAGCCAGAATTTCTCCCCAGTGGTCAGCTCCACCACCTCCTGTCCTGGCGGAGACGGCGGATGGCACACGAACACCCCGTCTCACCTCTGCAGGCCTTCTGCTGATCTCCGGAGCCTGTCTGCCCAGGTTCCAGGGCCCTCCGCTGCGAGGTGTGCAGGGTGGGTGGCACACGGGTAGCCCTGGCCTCCTTTTGCACAAGGAAGCAGCTGACTGGGACAGGTGGCCACGTCCCCCGTGGCCTGGGGGCTGGGAGGAGGCGGGGCCGGGACAAGAACCCGGGTCCTCAGATTCTCCGGCAAACTGCCCTCCTGCCACCCGCCACACGCGCTGTGGCCCCACCTCTGTTCAGCCCATCTCCAGTCTTGCAATGTGATTCGCGTGACCTTGGTCAACTGAGTCTTTGGCAACACCGCTCCTCCTGTATTCCCTTCGTGGGTCAGGCACTAGGACCCGGAGCCAACTAAGGAAACCAGATTAACTTCACTGAACCCGTGTTTCCCAAATGCATTTGAATCTGGAACCCTTTGGGGCAGAAGTCCCCGTCAGCATCGACACACTCTGGGACGCCGATTAAAGGCAAGTTCGACTGTTGAATTTATGCTTTTATGTAGAGTTGAGAGCAGCGTATCCATCTGGAAAGCGCTTTACCTCAAAGGCTGAAAGAGAACCCACCATGAGTATCAGGAGACCCTGTCTAAGAGTCCATTTCTCCACCCTCCTTGTCTTCCTCCTCCACCACCACCGCGGGGCCCCCTCCCGCCACGCACTGTGCCGTCACCGGACGGACGGACGAGCCTGAGAATGTTCTACCGCTGTGTGTCTGGCTCTGATGCCCAGCGCCTAGTCTTTGTGGTGGAACAGGAGCGGCCCCTCCAGGCCGGACGCCCCCCCTCACGGGCAGGCACTGTCTGCAAATCCTGCTGGGTAACAGGAAGCAGGGGAACTCAACTTTGGTCTGAGACACTGTCTGCTCTCCTCCAATTTTCCTTTCCAACTCAGTACAACCTTTTACGAGCGAGGTGGTGGGAGGGCAGGTTTAAAAGTAAGGTCAAGTCATGCCTTTGCACTCTGCTTTTCTTCTGGAATTATTGAACGTATGTATGTGTTGGGAAATTCTAAATCCTTGGTCAGGTGGGAGAGCGGCGCCAAGGTCGAAGATCAGTTTCACGAGCCGTAACAAAGTGACATTCATTTGGGCAATTACTGCCCCTGAAATCGTGTGAGATCCCCAGAAACAAAGCATTTCTCAAACACGTGTGATCAGGTGGGACGAGAAAGTAGCCACAGTCATCTCCAAATTCTGGCCTGGGAGAGTGAGCTTAGCTCAGCACCGGCAATTATATCAAACGGTGCAACGCTGAAAAGATGCCCTAACACCCGACTGGGCTGCGGTGTCCGGGAACAGCACTGGCCATCTGCCTCCGGTCTGACTTCGTACGTGGAATGCGTCGCACAGTGGGGACAGGCAAAGGCGTCCTTCTAAACACACTGGGCCTTAAATATTCTATAAACACCACAGCTATCCGTTTACAGAGTCTTAGGATTTACTTTCAGTTCCAGGTTTTTGACTGTAAAATAAAAGAGATAAAGAGACATAATGGAATACTACTAACGAGAGCTAATATTTCTCTCCTATTCTGTGCCAGGAGCTGTTTTAGGTGCCGCAGACACATGACTTATGTAATCTTCACAACAGCCTGCTCAGGGAAGTGCTATCATCACTCACAATCTACGGACGAGGACACCCAGGCCCAGGGAAGTGTAGTAAGCTGCCCAGGCTTACAGCCAGTAAGAGGCGGAGCCAGGCAGGATCCATGGTCATGAACCTGGCCCCTAACAGCAGCCAGGGTTTTCCAAAGTCCAGACCTGAAGCTACCTTAAGACCTTTTGTGGCTATAGCACAGTTGTGTGAATTCACCCAAATGTCGCTGGCTTTTAAGGAAATCAGACGGACTGGTTAAGACTAACTTTACAAATCAATGCCTAGGCAGATAAGAAACGTCTGTTCTAGGAAGAATTTCGTTTTTGTTTTTGTTTTTTTTTTTTAAGTTTATTTATTTTGAGAGAAAGTGCAAGTGAAGGAGGGGCAGAGAAAGAGGGAGACTGAGAATCCCAGGCAGGCTCCACACTGTCAGATTTGGGGCTGGAACCCACGAACTGTGAGATCAGGACCCGAGCTGAAGTCAGATGCTTAACTGACTGAGCCACCCAGGCGCCCTGTAGGAAGAATTTCTTTTAATGGTTTGTGAGACAAAACTATCATGGAATTTTATGAAGAACACACCTTTACTAACTTGAGAACAGCTAAGGTCATGAAATGATTTAAAATTTTTAAAAATGTTTTTAATTTATTTTTTAAACAGAGCATGAGCAGGGGAGGGGCAGAGACAGAGGGAGACACAGAATCCGAAGCAGGCTCCAGGCTCTGAGCTGTCAGCACAGAGCCTGACGTGGGGCTCGAACTCACGGACTGCGAGATCATGACCTGAGCCAAAGTCGGACGCTTAACCGACTGAACCACCCAGGCACCCCAGGTCATGAAATGATTTAAAGTAAAGACATTAACTTGCATCGCAGACGTGGCCAGAGGTGTGCCTGTGAAGCCTACACTGCAGGTCAGAGAGCGGGTGGAGGGGAAAGCAGGTCAGCCCCTGCCACTAAGAGGTCCAGGTGCCGGGGAATCCCCATGCACGTAGACTATTCTGGTCTTTCCTCAGGAACAGTGCAAACCACCGCTGTCTTCCCCTGACCGCGTAACCTTGGCCAAGTGATTTCTCCTTTCCTGATCGGGATCCCCACAACTGTAAGACACAAGGGGGCAGGCCAAGTCCCAAACCCACACGGAGAAGTCGTAGGGGGTCGGCTTTAAAGAGAAGCCAGCCATCCGCCTCCAAGGCACTGTGCTAGGCTGCACACACCTGAGGCAGCTGGGGGCCGGTGGGGACCACATGGTGGGAGATTGACGGGAGGCCTACATTTAGGCAAACGGCTTGTCCCGGGAGGGACAAGACGCCACAGGAGTAGGTACAGCAGGGGCGTCAGGTGCAAGAGCCCGATGTTTCCGCTGGGCTCCAGAAGACCGGCACTTAGCTGAGCGAGGCGGGCACCAGACCCCAGGTGGGCGGGGGACCAGGGAGAGGGGGTTGGGGATGGCTCTGTCTTCTCAACGGCAGCACGCTGGGTTGTACCAATTTACAGTTCATTAAAAAAAATTTTTTTTAAGGTCTGTTTTTGAGGGAGAGAGAGAGAGAGCAGGGGAGGGGCAGAGAGGGGGTGGGTGGGACACAGAATCTGAAGCAGGCTCTGCGCTGTCAGCACAGAGCCCGTTGTGGCGCTCAAACCCAAGAGCTGCGAGATCATGACCTGAGCCGAAGTTGGATGCTTAACCGACTCAGCCACCCCGGTGACCCTATAATAATTTACGGTTCAATATTCAAAATACTTTGCAATATGGCAGCCAGCACCGATCCAAAGGTGGACGCTGGGGGCACCAACCCCCCGAGTCCAGTTCCAGAGTAAATTGTCCACCAGTCGCCCACTTCGGTGCGGGCCATTGTGCAGTCATTGCCCCCTTAGGTGCCCAAACTCTTCTTTGGTCCGAAGCGCACGAATCAACCTTTCACAGGGCAAAGGAATCCCACTGACGGTACAAACTCAGCGTTGCTGGAGCTCATTTACCGGGTGGGTGCTGCAAAGCCCGGAGAGGACAAGGGGACAGGGGGCCAAAGCAGGACACTAAGGAAGACAAGTTTCATCTTAAGTCAGGCGTGCTTTTCGACTCTGCCGTTGCTTAAGCTATTTTCTCAAAGATCTGTCCTGTATTTTGACCATGACCCACAATAAAAAACTTGGGTCTTTTAACACTGTGACCCTGTGCACGCAGACAGACCCACATACATACATGAAACACATGGTCTGACTCCTACAGCCTGGAATGCACTCTGATATTTTCTGTTTCATCCTATTCTATTAAAAGAAGGCGGGGGGGGGGGGGGGGGGGCGCCTGGGTGGCTCAGTTGGTTAAGCATCAGACCTTGGCTCAGGTTATGATCTCGCGGCTCATGGTTTAAGCCCCACGTTGGGCTCTGTGCTGACAGCTCAGAGTCTGGATCCTGTTTCAGATTCTGTCTCTCTCTCTCTCTCTCTCTCTCTTAAAAATAAATAATAAACATGAAAAGAAATACTGGTCTCCACCCACTGACCTGACTTCATGACCCACCATGGGCCACAACCCACAGTTTGGAAAACACAGTCTTCTCTGACGAAATGCACTAAAAGAAACCCTCCCAAACTTCCATTTGCTGCTCACAGGTGCTGTCACAGGGGTGGTTTCTTCTAAGGTGGCTGCACAGACAGGCCACATAAACGAGATGCTAGGAAGAACATTAACCCTTTAAAGAAGGAAGGTTTGGGGGAGAAACCCAAAACACCCTACAATGAAAATTTATACACAAATAACTGATATGTTTGTTATACAGAAGTCTTACTTATGCATTAAATCATGCGCCCCCTAGGAGGAATCTACTGGAAGCACTGTAATTAGACAAGTCCGAGTTACAGTATGATCATGAAAGCAACAATACCCTATTTCTTAATAAATATTTTATAATTTGGAATTTTAAAAAGTCTATCACACAACCATTCGGTAGAATTAATACAGATTGGTGAAGTTCTACTGCATGAGTTTGTAAGTGTTTAGATTTGCTGTTCAGAAGTACCCACACTGCTATGAAAAGCCAGGCAGACGACGTGGGAGAGCAGATAACAAAAGCCCAATGTCATGTGATCCCACCACAGTTTAGTTAAGACAGTATAACTGTTTTTTGTTGTGGTGGTTTTATTTCTATTTATTTTTTAACTTTTATTTATTTTTGAGAGACAAAGAGAGACAGAGCAGGAGCAGAGGAGGGGCGGAGAGGGAGAGGGAGACACAAAATCTGAAGCAGGCTCCAGGCTCTGAGCTGTCAGCACAGAGTCCGACGCGGGTCTCGAACCCATGAGCCGTGAGATCATGACCTGAGCTGAAGTCAAGACGCTTAAGTGACCGAGCCACCCAGGTGCCCCAAGATGGTGTAACTGTCGCTCTAGGTTTAAGACCCAAACTGAATGTACTTTCGGAGAGGAATGAGGTAAACAGGTGACATGTTAAAGAAATTCCACCTCCGGAGAAGGAGAAGGTCTCATAGCCCAGCCTGCTGCCCAGCTGTCTTCATAAACCTCCCCCCGCACGGGGCACAGGGCTGCACGTGGGGTTTTGTGGCTCTCTCGGGCCAGGTCGCAGGCTGAGGGGCCCTGGGAGTTCCCCACAGGAGACCACAGGAGGACACCTGCCTGACCTCTCTGACCACGGGACTTGTTATCAGAGTACTTTCCAGGACCCTCGTGCCAGGAAGCAGGCTGCGAGAAATGCTACACGAGGAACGTGCTCACGGCTCACACTGGCATGGAAAAAGCGGTCAATGCAAAATAAGCTGACATTTAGCTACTTGTAATGTGTCCCAGGTGAGGCCCTCAAAAGAGCTGAGCGGTCGTCTCTAAACACGGTTTGCAGGTGTTTTGCCTGTATTCCTTCGAGCGGTGGTTGGACGTGTGGTCCCTCCAGGCAGTATCGGTGCACCTGGGGGTTGGCCGGAGTTGCACATCCTTGGGCCCCTCAGAACCTCCTCAGTCAGAAACCCCAGTGTCTCACCCACCCCCATGGGACGCTGACACGACTCAAGGCTGAGAACCAGGCTGTGCTCTGAGCGGGGGAGGGCAGCACCGAGTTTCTACTCCCCCCACCTTCAGAAACACGTTAGGGAAAATTCACTACCGGTGCTGAGGCAATTCAGTTTTTAATCTGGAAACAGTTTTTAACCTGCATTCACACACACACACACACACGTCGTAAACACTATCTCCCCGCCCCAACCAGGCCCATCTAGAACATTTCCTCCCTGAGGTCTCAGGGGGGACAGAGCACCCTGGGATCTCCTGGCTGCTATTGGCCACATGGGAGCCCTGCCAGCCTCTATCGCATTAAATCCTCCGCAAAATCCTCTGGACAAAGTATTACTGCCCCATCTCCAAAATGGGAGACTGAGGCTCAGGGCGTCACGGGGACATGGCGAAAGCCACAGGGTGACCCTGGCAGAACCAGGTTTAACCCCATCCGTCATCCTGAGCTCACCTCATGGCACCAAGATGCCTCTGGGAAACCTGTCCCCAGAGCCACAACATAGATAAAACACTGAGTCACAGAGGTCTGCTAAGGGGTTTACAGGTGACAGAAGGTTCTTGGTGAGATCAGGTCGACTTTTGTATCAGGCCTTGAAGCCTAGTGCAGGGGGTGGGGGGGGATGTCCAGAGAGTGAGGAGGGGAGAGCAAAGCAAGACCACAACCTAGTAGTAGACACGATGGGAGGTGCAGGTGTGGGGAGGCCACATCAGGGACACCTCGAGTGAGGACCATGCACGGTCTTCTGGAGGTGATGGGGAGCCCCTCACCTCGTAGAGCTCTGCACCTGGCCACGAGAGGCACGGGCAGATGGTGCCCTCCCACTCGGCCTGTGGTGTGGCCCTGGGGAAAACGCCCCGGTTCAGCTTAGACCCAGGCTTAGAACCCAGACTCAGTCACCCTTCTGCACCGACTCAACCCGTCCCAGCCTGAGTCCCTCCCAGGGACTGCCTGCGGTGTGTCCATGCTTTCAGGGCTGGCCTTGCCCTCAGGGCTTCGCCCCAGGCCTACCCCCGAGCCTGGCACACGCGGAGTGTTCTAAGGAGGGGAGAGAGAGATTTTAAAAACACAACTTCCATACTGTGTGGCCTTTCCCCAGGCAGGGAAGCCGAGACTCAAGCAAGGGCGCTCGGGAGCAGGGAGGAGAGGCTTCTGGTATTTGCTAGGCAGCCTCCAGGGCCAGGGACGGGGGAATGCGCAGGTGACCAAGGCCTGGCTCTCCTCGGGGGGAGCTCTCACCGTCTGGGGGCTCAGACAGTGGAGGTGGGGTAGAGACGGGCTGAGGGGGACAGTCACCTCAGGAAGTAGAAGGTGAGCCGGACGGGGCCCTGCCATGAAATCCGGAGTGAGTCAAGTAGGGTAGGTCGTGTGATTTTTCTCTAGAAACATCCAGACTCCTGCGTCTGGGCACAGAGGGCGCAGTGGGCACAGGACTGGAGGTACACACAGCGTGCTGTGTGTGTTCGTGCTGGGGGGTGGCAGCAACAGCTCCTCCATCTTGGGGTTTAAGTTGCAAGGTGGGACGAAAGAGAAGCAGGTATGGAGGGACGGACAGATGGCATTCAGTTTGTCTTGGGCAGGGCAGGTGGCAAGGGCTAGAGAGCTGGGTACAGGGTTAGCTGTAGACGCACGGTCTGAAACACCATGCTCACCCTGGGAGCTCGTCGGACGAGGAAAGAAGGGACAGAGGAAAAAATGCGATGTAGCTAATAAAATTGAGAGCCTTAATTTAAACACGAGTGAATGTAAAACTTAACCTCTTGGAAGTATTTGAAATTGTCAAACGTGGCATAAACCCTGCCAGGGGTCCACGCTTCCCGGTTTGGGAATGAGGGAGAGGGAAGGCTCATACTCTCCTGTTCGCTTAGAGGGAGAGGTTAAGGGCAGGCAGACCTGCCAACAGTTACCTGCGGCCCCCAGCCCCCTGGCTGCACGGTCTCCCCCCCAGCTTGGGCCGGAAGCTCTTCTCTTTAGAAACCGGGGCTCTGGCAGATGCACTTGGCCTTGTCTAGTGTCATTCATACCCTGGGAGGGCTGCGCTGGCCACACTTTCTTACTCTTGGCATTTAAAGTCCTCAGGACCCCTAAGGCATCTTCTCTTCTGCTTCGCTCTTGGTGCCTCTCCGTGCTCTGCCCTACAAGGGCTGTGCCCCGTCCTCCGGATTAGCCCATCACTAGCTGATTTAGGGTGAGGTACCTCTTTCCGTCCTTCTCACGCCGCCCTCCGAGTGGGGCCTCGAGCCCCGCGGTGGTGCGTAAGTGATCTAGGGCCTGACACTCCCTTAAAGAGAAGACAATCTCAGGGAAACAGAGAACACAGGCAGCCGGGAAGGCCTCGGCAGGTGACGACCCCATGCTAAGGGAGGGGCTGTTACAGGCAGCACGGTGGCCCCCAGGCCTAACCCCCAGGACCTCAGAATGTGACCGCAGCCGGAGACAGGGTCTTTCAAGAGATCATTTAGTTAAAATGAGGTCATCAGGGTGGGTCCCGATCCACTATGAGGGGTGACCTTATAAGAAGAGCCAATTTGGACACAGACACGCACAGAGGGAAGCAGGCGAAGACACGGCCGGGAGACAGCCATCCACAAGCCAAGGAGAGGGGCCTCAGAAGACTCCAATACCGCCAGCACCTTGATCTTGGCCTTCCAGCCTCCACGACTGCCAGGAAGCACATTTCTGTTGTTTACGCCGCCTAGTCTATGACTCTGTGACGGCCTGAGCCGACTGACACAGAGGGACGTCGAGCTCATGTGCAGAGAAGTCAGGTGGGGGCAGACCCCAGGACTGCAGCAGTGAGGAAAAGCTTCGTGACAAAGGAGCTCGTGTGGGTCTAGAAGGGTCAATACAGTTTGGGTAAGCGAGTGGACATGGCCTGCTCAGGCCGCAGATTCAGGGAAACGTGCAGGAAGAGAGGTCTTCGAGGAAGGCTGGATGGCACAAGGCTGGCTGGGCTACAAAGGGCAGGTGCCCACAAGACCACCAGGAGCTGTCGGCCACGGCCAGGCCAGCGTGTGCCTCTACACATGAGCCTTGAAGTCCTGGCTGAAAGAGCCCTTAACTTTCCCAGTGATCAACAACGGGCATTCGTAAAGTGCCTTATCCTGTGCAGAGGGGGGTCTTTTCCCCCTGTGAGGGGTCTTCATTTTTACCCCCATGTTACACCCAAGAAGCCCAAGCCCCCAGGCTCCAGGGTTTTAAGTGTTTCTTCCACGACCACACAAGCAGCAGGTCACAAATCTGGGAGGGAAGGTCAAGTTTTGCGCCCCAAGCTGAGCTCCCTGGGCTCCACGCCCCTGCAGAGGCGAGCTGAAGCCAGACGCAGGACGGTGCCGTCCCTCCAGCCGGCAGACAGCTCTGGCCAGGCGGCCAGGCCGGGGAGAGCCATTCGGCGGGTAGCCACCATCGGGGCGAGGACTGGCACGGGAGGACAGGCATGTTCTCGAATGGGGAACAGAAAACAGCACTGAGGTCTGAGGGCGGGGCGTCAGGGGACATTGATCGTCCGAGGGGAAATCTCATCTGTCTGCCTGTGCGTGTTCTCTACATGTGGCTACGACCAGGCAGTCAGGACTCGCAGCATGCAGACTTGGAACGCAGCCATGGGTTCTTTCCACGGTGAAGGCACATCTGGGGTTTGGAAGTCTGAGCATCATGCCGACACCCAGGTCCTCGAAGAACTGTGTGATGTAAACCTGACCTGTGAGTTGAGACATAAACGTGTTGATCTAACGTGGCTCTGAGAGGAACAGGATGAGGTTCTCTTAACCCAAGGGGCTCCGAAACAGAAATCAGGGCACCCAAGAACCGGGAACGGGGGAGACCAACCAACGGACCGTGTACCTTTGTTCTCATCAGCACCTAACTGACATGTAACATTCCCTTTCCCCAGGGATTCAGAAGCGAGCTGTCGCTGTGTGGGCAACACCCGGGACCCCATCTCACAGTAGCCTTCCCATAGGCAGGCGTCTTAAAACGTCGTGCCGTTCATTACTACCTCAAAGTGACAGCGGCCATTAGACCTGTCATGAAATCTTGTTATTACAGTTTCAAAGGAATAACTATGTCATAGTTTAAAATAATATTTTGATAAGTGCATCTCCTACTTCTTAGGGCAAGAAAACCTGTAATATGAGCAAACAAAAAGAAAACTGGGAAGAACGTAAAGGAACGAATTTGAAAGGGTTTCGAGAAGGAAGGAACAGCCGTGCAGACACGCACACTGTGGGGTCTCCCATCGGGGGTCATGGGTCCCCCCTGTAGGGACTTCCTGAAGTTGAGCCTTAAGTGCCCACAGCACAGTGAAGGGGACGGGGAGGAATGGGGAGCACAGGTGCTGAGCGGCTACTAGAGAGAGTGGGGAAGTCTCAGCAGGTGTCCCGGCTTTGCTCCTTAGAAGGAACACTCCAGAGCATTCAGGAAGTGACAGCCTGGCTCTAAATACATCAGGGGTAACTTTCCAGCCCAGGTGCTACTGACGCGCCCACCCACCTGCGGGTGACACTCAGGTAGCCGAGTCCATGGTCTGTTCCCCTCTCCCCATGGGGACACAGGGACACAGGGTGGAAGTCTGACCGGTTGTGGGTTCCCACGGCAGCAGGTTCTGACTTTGAGAAACTCTGGCAACTGGCTGCTGTCTGCCTGACCTGTGGGCCATCGGACAGGTACTTCTTGAGGACCCGGCAAATGTGCTTATAAAGTAGCTGCTGGGTTAGGGGCCCCTGGGGGGCTCAGTCGGTTAAGCGTCTGACTTCGGCTCAGGTCATGATCTCACAGTTCCTGGGTTCGAGCCTCGCGTCGGACTCTGTGCTGACCGCTTGGAGCCTGGAGCTGCTTCGGATTCTCGCTCTCACCCCCCCCCCCGCCCCCACTTGCACCCTCTCTCTGTCTCTCAAAAATAAATAAACAATAAAATAGCTGCTGGGTCACTTCTAGCTGAACAGCACCCCTTGAAAGCAATTCCCCAGAGTTATCTGGGGAGCAGAAAGAAGAAAAATGCTAAGAACTGCCACAACCAGCAGGAAATCAATGCGTTAATGAAGGTTTCTAGGCAAACAGGGCCAGTGCTCCGAGGGCACGAAGCAGGGCAGGCTGCTGTAGGAAGGGAGCCCCTGCCTTGTCCGTCATCCGAGCTCCCCGGCCATGAAAACTCACCGTGGAATTTTAACAGGGAGAACGCACGGAGGTATTTATCACTTTCCATGTCAGTCTGTCACATGTAACAATTAATTTGATGATCCCAAGTTGGACGTGACCTGAGCCCTCTTGATGATGCGGCAGCCTTGACTCAGCGGAGATGCATACCAGTTTTAATTTCTCCAGCAGAGGACACGAGGATACACCAGGGTCGCCCTCAGTAATTGCCATACCTCCCGACTCAGCGCCCACCCCACGGTGGCAGTGCCCCTCTGGCTGACAGCCGGGGCCAATTTTAGGAAGCCTGGGGTCTCAGCATGCTTACTGGTTGTGCACAGTTTCCAGAGACAACAGGAAGTGGGGGCACAGAAGACACTGAGTGCCACCCGCGGAGAATCGGGGAAAACGGGGCTGCTGAAGGTCTGAAATCGTGTCAGCAGGGAAATAAAGCTTGATACGAGAAATCGTGATTTATGAGAAACTTTTCAGGAATAGATCAGTCGTGCCAAGTAAACACCCTTGGAAGTCTGTACGCCCCTGGGCAGCAAGAAGAAATCTTTTCTGTCCTGCGTTCCTCCCACAGCAGCTGCTAACCGCAAACCTGGTCCCTGCTGCCGGGGGCTCAGCTGTGGGCTGTCACACCCCACCAGGCAGGTGCCACGGGGAGGTACCAGTCACGCTAAGGAAACGCACTGGGGAAACATCAACGTCTACAGGACAACGCCTAGCCCCTGACAATACCCGGCTCACACCCACCACCCAACAGCTAATGCTCACGGTGGTTCTTTGTCACAATTACTATTCCCCATCACCCTTTAGACTGCATTTAGCAAGAAGCCCACAGAACCGAGGATCCGTCACAGAAGCTGCATAGCAAGACTTTCAGTAATCAATGTACCGAAAAATCCTCTTTACCCATCCTCAGGGTTCTGGCCATTGGGGCCGCAAAGTCCCGGCCATTAGAAGGCATGGTCATCCTTTAGAGCCGTGTCCCTTGATAAAATGTCAATGACAAAGAAACATAGGCAGATAGACCTATGTATCTGCTGCCTCTCAAGCCTCCGGCTGCCACAGACAGTCCCCTTGGAAGAGTAAGCGGTTTATAAAAGGAGGCTACACATCCAGTCTCTCCAAAACAGCATTTATAGTCACAAACTCTTAAGCTGATAGAAGAGAGAAGATACAGTATTAATAGCCCATTGGATCAAAACAGAAGACAATGTTACAAACCATGGAAAAGAATTCAGCCGCCCTTCCACATATATATGTATCTCCTCTCCTAGAGATACAATTTGCGGAGCAAAGCTCACTCAGCCAGCTCCTGGTGCAGCTGGCTCACCTCAGGTCGTCTAACTGGGGCCTCCTCGTCCACCCAGGCGCTTTGTAAGAACAACTCAGTGGCTACGGAACCTTGGAAACGATACTCAGCTCCCCTGGGTCATCCTAACACAAGTAGTGGTAGGGCCATGTCTTGGGGACTCTCGGGAAGAAATAACAGATGATGAATGGAGATATATAGGAGTGATCATTAAGAATACCCAGGCAGCTGGGGCGCCTGGGTGGCGCAGTCGGTTAAGCGTCCGACTTCAGCCAGGTCACGATCTCGCGGTCCGTGAGTTCGAGCCCCGCGTCAGGCTCTGGGCTGATGGCTCGGAGCCTGGAGCCTGTTTCCGATTCTGTGTCTCCCTCTCTCTCTGCCCCTCCCCCGTTCATGCTCTCTCTCTGTCCCAAAAATAAATAAATAAATAAAAAAAAAAAAAAAAAAAAAAAAAAACGTTGAAAAAGAATACCCAGGCAGGAAATAAAACAAAGCAGTGCTTGAGCATTTTTAGTAAAGGAAAAGAGAGCAGGCTACAGTCCCTAATTAACACGTAGCACTTCGTGAGGAGAGATTATATGGCAGGCTCTGGGCCAGATACTAACGCAAAAGAATAAATGTGTGAAACCCAGCTCCTGCCTCATTAAAAATCTTGGTCTGAGTTGGCTATACATTTTATTATATGCTATTATCTTCATCCTCATTGTACTGCTGAGTTGTGACAACTTCGGTGTTGACAAAGGGCTCCCAAGGATCTATGAAAAGGAGCCTCGTCCTTCTTCCTCTGCCTCGTAGTGGGGACTGTGTGTTACCTGAGTGCATTTTCAGGGTGTTCATTTGGAAGATTATTGAAGCAAATACTGAAATACAAACGATGCATTGTTTGGGTGCAGAAAAAAACCATATAGCACTAAAGAAACGAGAGATTTGTTCAACAACCGTAGCTCACAGACAGTCCATTTCCTTCTGTTATCCTAAAAATGTCATACAATAATTCTTAGTAAAAACTTTAAAAAGACTTAAAAGCACAGTGCCTTTAATCCTGTTTAAGTTTGAAATGACTCATCGCCCACCCAGGATCGACTCTACCACCATCGAAGGGCAAAGGGTCCCACTGAGGACCTGTCCGCGTCTCCAAGTTCCGCGAGGACTCACTTGTGTTTTCTCGTCTCCTCCGGAGTCCAGCAAAGTCCCCGCCACAGAACAGGAACTTCACACATGCGTGCTTTTAGTTTGCTTCAAAGCCTATAGGTGTTCATTTTTCCTCATTCTATTTTCATCATAAAAGTCCCACAAGAGAAAAGACTCATCTACAAATGTCATGCTGTCGATGAAGAGACAGGCTCGGAAGGCTAGTGCCGTAGGTGGGATGACCCAGGAGCCATGGATTAGGACGTGGGGAGTCCCCCAGCGCAGACTTTTCCTGGCCAAGCTGCTTCATGCACATTTCAGGCAGACAACGGGAAGCCTGAGCCTAGGAGACTATATGTCCCTAAACTGCTTGGTTTCATAGTCGTAAAGATGGTCTAGGATCAAAAAAGAAAGCTACAAAGACCAACAGATAAACGAACAGACAAAAGACCCAGTCCGAGTTGGGTCAAACTCAAGCTTCAAGTGGAAACATTTCTCCTTCCTGGTTCTGTTGTCCCCTAAAGGATGCCAGCTCAGTGACTCAGAGGGAGGAGCCCTTGTGTTCACCCTCAGGCTTGGGTTTCCAGAACCTCCCATCCAGGGACCACGGCCACATAGGCGCAGAGTCTGGAGCTCTGAGTGCCCAGAAGATGCTGGGGGTTCCATGGACACCTGCAGCCCTGGGCCTCCTTCCCCCCCCCCCCCTCGGCTTCAGGCTTCAGACCTCTGACCCAACGAAGGCAACAAAGTCCTTTCTCGTAGAAATCCACCGCCCAGGCTCCGCCTTGCTCGAGCTGGAAGGGTTGACATTTGTTTCTATCTATAATCCCATTCGGAGCCTCTGGCAAAATGAAAACACACTCTTCCATTCTTTAGCAGTGTTTGTTCTGGGCCCATGTGGGCACCACCCTTCCCATTTAAGGCTTTTTACTTCTTTTTTCCACTTAGAGTCAAAATGAATTCAGTAGCCATGAGTCATCGGTTTTACCCTAACTTCCTCCTATTTGTGCTTTTCTGCTCTGATTTCCTCTCTTTGCTGACTTTAGGAATCTCCGTCCATCTATGGCTTCTAAAATCAAGATGGCCCCAGTCTTGGTGCTCTGTGTCTCCCACGCACTGGGCTGGGCGCTCCTGAGGCGGATGGTCATTTTCCTGGCTCTGTGGCTTCTGTCACGGAGATCTCAGCACTTGCTGGAGCCGTGCCGCCATGATTCAGGCCGAGGCAGTGGGGCATGCCCTCCTGGGGACCCGTGCCACCTGCACTGTGCCTCGAACAGCTGCAAGCTGGAGTTGACAGTTGGGGTAGAAGAAAAATCCCAGAAACTCTATCTTAAGGGAGCTTGGCTGGAAACCAGGATCTACCAATACAATCTTAGTGCTGCAAATATGTCTCTGAACTTTTAAAACTCGGGGTAAACAATGAGGCTCTCTTCTCAATAACTGCCCCCAAACTCTTTGGAAAAAGAGGGTTGGTTAGTTGCCAGAACACAAGCGGTGGGTAGCACAGTGGCAAGTCTTTGGAACAGGACGGATTTGGATTCAAATCTTACTTGTGTCCTTTCCTGTTAGGATGACCTTGGGCACGTCAGCAGCGTTTCTCAGCAGATTTCCTCATCCATAACAGGAGAGACACTGCGTCCCTTTGCAGGCGGTGAGGACAAAGTAAGACTAAGTATGGAAGGCACCTGGTCTAACGGTGGCTTGTGTTTGTCATGATTTGGCCGTCCGACTTTCCAAATGATGCTAAATTGCTTGTTTGATAGCAGGGACAGTCTTCTGAACTTCTTATTCCCCAGGGCCCAGTTAAGATGAGACGTATCATACACTCAACAGGCTGACTGACACCTTCCAAATAGATGAAAGTCCCATAAAAAAGTCCAACAGCTAGGAGGTGCCTGGGTGGCTCAGTCAAACATCAGGCTCTTGGTTTCAGCTCAGCTCATGATCTCACAGTTTGTGGGCTCAAGCCCCGAATCGGGCTTTGTGCCGAAAGCTGCAGAGTCTGCTTGGGATTCTCTCTCTCTGCAACCCCCTCCCCCTCCACCCTTCCCTTGCTTGTGCTCTCTTCCTCTCTCTCTCTCTCTCTCTCAAAGTAAATAAACAAACATTTAAAAGAAAAAAGCCCAATATATAGTTCTCACTTATACTGTCTCTCTTCTCCTGTCTGGAGTACTTCTAAATAGGATGATCAATCAGGAAGTTGTATTTATTTATAGATAGCGAAAGGATAAATTATTCACATAACATTTTTAAAAATATTTTTTTATGTTTATTTTTGAGAGAGAGAGCGCACACATGAGTGGGGGGGGGGCGCAGAGAGAGGAGACACAGAATCTGAGCTGTCAGCACAGAGCCTCACGTGGGGCTTGAACTCATGAACAGCAAGATCATGACGTGAGCTGAAGTCAGACACTCAACTGACTGAGCCATCCAGGCGCCCCTCATATAACATTTTTTACATCTGACGTAGTGTTGACACATTTCTGAGAAGCACATAAACTTTATCAGCGTTACAGAGACTGGAATGGGGTCTCACTACTCCAAGTGGGATAAGAACAAGCCGCGCCCCCTGGGAGCCTGTGAGAAACGGGGTCTCAGGCCCCACCCCAGACCTGCTGAGGTGGGGTCTGCATTCCCAGGGGATTTGTAAGCACTCTGAAATTTGAGAGCCTCTGCCCTCTCCTTGGTCAGAGAAGACAGGCTATGGGATGGTGACAGCGCTGGTGCGGGGACTTGGAAGACCAGATTCTGCTGGTTGCTGAGTAGCCTCTATCACTGCTGCTTAGCTGAGCAGCAACGGTAATCCCATCACTGTACAGGCTTCTTCTGTGTGCACCTGCATGTACACACACACACACACACACACACACACACACGAAGACACAGGCCTCTGGGACAATTCCACAGCTGATGTAATACTCAACGGTGAAACACTGAGAGCTTTGCTGAGAAGATCAAAAGCAAGAAAAGGTGCCTGCTCTCAAAACTCCTATTCTATTAACAGTACTAGAAGTCCTAGCCAGAGCAATCAGGCAAGAAACAGAAATAACAGGCATACAGGTCCGAAAGGAAGAGGTGAAGCTGCCTCTGTTTATAGATGACGTAATCTTAGAAAATCCCAACGGCTTCACTAAAACAGTGTTAGAAGTGATAAACAAATTCCATAAAGATGCAGGATACAGAATCAATACACAGAAATCAACTACCTTTCTAGTCACAAACAACAAACCAGCCAAAAAAGACACTTAAAAAATCCCATTTGCGATAGCATCAAAAATTATAAAATACTTACGAATACATTGAATAAAGGAGGTGAGAGATCTACACACTGAAAACTGTACAATGCTGATGAGAGAAAATGAAGAAGATGCAAGTAAACGGAAAGACATCCTGTGCTCATGGATCGAAAGAATTAACACTGTTAAAAGGTCCAGACCACTCAGAGCAATCCACACATTCAAAGCAGTCGTTACCCAAATTCCAATGACATTTTTCACAGAAATAGAAGAAAACCATCTTAAACTTGGTATGGACCCACCAAGACCCCAAATAGCCAAAGCAGTCCTGAGAAAGAAGAACAAAGCTGAAGACATCACACTTCTTGGTTTCAAACTATATTACAAAGCTACTGTAATCAAAACAGTATGGTACTGACCCAAAAAAACAGACACAGACCAACGGGACAGAATCCAGAGTCCAGAAATCCACCCCCCCACACACACACACTTAAAGCTCTGGGGGAACATTCAGACTCAGCCCAAGGGACAGGCAAAAAAGACAATGGAGAGCTTTGGCGGACGACTGACACTCAATTTGTTTTGCCTTGTTTTCCGGAGCTTCAGGGAAGTGAGATATAAAGAGAAGGTGTACAGAGTCATAGATTCTGGGGTCAAGAAATTAAAATAGTGATGCTGACGTAGAATCTTTGTTTTCTAAATATTTATTTTGAGACAGAGAGAGTGCGTGAGTGCATGCACAGACACGCGGGACTTGGCTCGAGATCATGACCTGAGCCAAAATCAAGAGTCACATGCTTAGCCAACCGAGCCACCCAGGTGCCCCCTGATGTATAATCTCACAGATCTAAGAATGTTCTTTAGAAACCCGACCTGCCAGGAAGTCCAGGTAAATGGGTATCATCACCACACTCCTAGGTTCCACTTAGGGGGAACTCAGGAAGGACATATCTCGCCCGAAGGTAGGAATTTTGGGCAGGCATGCTGCAGCACGCCTTTGCACAGCCATGGCACACGCAGCCCTTGTGCCAAAGTGAGTATAGAGAGGGAAAGAGATCCACAGAGGACGAGGGAGTGGGGACGGAGCCAGCCTGGCCCTCCCTCCAGCATCAGCAACATCACCTCCTTTGCCTTTTGCAAAATGCTCATTTACACCATTTGCCCTGACTCAGACTCCCCATATTTCTGCCTTATCACAATTCTGCATATGCTTCTAGGTTCAGAGTATCAACTTCCCCATGTTAATTGGCAGCGTGTTAACTAACAACATTCACGTTGTGTTAATTGTCCTAGTTTTTCGGTCAACCCACAGAACTTAGCCAAAATTGCAGGAGGGCAGTTACCCTTGCCCCACAAAGGGGGTAGAACTATTCCATCATGTCCACTTTCTACTGACGCCACGTGTGCTGAAAGCTAACCTTAGCTGCAGAGCTCAAGCTGTCCTGGAGGAGAAGAATTAGTACTTCTGGAACCAAGCTTAAGTTTTACAATCAACTGCCATCTTGGAAGGTAAGTGCCCACATCAAAACTTCCTATTTCTGCTCTGTCATCTTAGCGGTCCTTCCCTTCATTCCCCACCTCCCTCGACACCCCCCAGAAAATAGCAATTACTCCTTTATGTTTAGTCAGACTGGCTGAAGATGCTCTAAATCTCATTGTCATCGTGCTGAGAGAGCCTGCCACGAAGGAACAGTGAACAGATGTCATTTAAGCTCTAGTCCCAACATACAAATTCAAAATTATCTAGAATACAAAGTTAGTGGTGGCAGTCCAACTTTTGGACAAACTCCTGGAGTACCACAGACACACTGTTTTCTCCACTGCTATGCAGCTGTCCTGGGGGGAGCTGTATTTTGCAGAATGTGAGGGGGGCCACGGCCAGCCACCTTTCCACCGGCACACCAAACAACCCACGATTGTGCCCTATTTGCAAAATCCTTAACCTCAGACTTGACCATGATTCTTGAAGCAACATCCGTGAAGATCCTAGTCTGGTTTCCCCTTAGGGGAAGACCCATCTTTCCCGTGGTGCCATGTCAATGGTGGAACAGAAATGGCTGGAACATGGTTGTGAAAATTTCTCTTTGAGACCCTGCTTTCAAATCTTTTGGAGATATACCCAGAAGTTGGCAAGGGCTTAATTTTAATATAAAAAAACGTTGTGGGTCTCTACCCTATAGATGTTTTGCTTTTGGTATCTAGACCCTTCTAGATCTTTGGTAACATCTGACATCTTCCTTGGATTAGGTGATCTATCAGGTCATGTCCAGCTCTAAATCTGATGATTCTATGAGAATTCCTCGATTCTAACACTATCCTCATGACTCCAGTCCAAATTCGTTTTACATTAATGACTGCAGCCCTGCGTTAGAGGTTGTACACAGCCAAAAGCCAAAGTAACTATCTTGCCCAGAGAGAGCTATGGGTCCAATAGAAGATGTCCATAAGAATAAAGACTTTTCTTCCTCCACACTGGCCTTACCTCACTGACCTCCTTTTCTAGCTGGGAAATAAGAAGTAATCAAGTTAATAAAGTTGATTAACTATTTTGCCTTTTTTAAAACAATCTTTATTTTTGAAAAGAAAGAAAGACAGAGTATGAGCAGGAGAGGGACAGAGAGGGAGACACAGAATCCAAAGCAGGCTCCAGGCTCTGGGCGGTCAGCACAGAGCCCGACACAGGGCTTGAACTCATGAACGCAAAATCATGACCCGAGCCAATGTCAGATGCTTAACCTACTGAGCCACCCAGGCATCCCAACTATTTTCCCTTTAAAGAATCAGAGTCTAAGCTGTATTATCACTGATTCACCAAAGTGTTTTCTGAGTGCTGTGGATTCTGAGACAGTTGAAGTCAATAGAGTGTATTTAAATAGAAGGTTTAAAAATTTCAGGCATAATCATTAGAATGTAGCAAACTCCATAAAGGGCTCTTGTTTCTATGTAGTTATTCTTATATGTAGCATTATTCCATGAAGCTACTATTCCATACTTCATTCTATAAAGTCCAAGCACTGGAGAGCTGATTTAAATTCAGTTCATATGTTTATGTAATAAGAAAATGCTCCTGATAAATAGTGCAACCCTTTGAGTAACACCATGAAAACAAAAGACTCATCCGTTCCAAGAGGCTGACTCCACTGCAGATACACAGAGCGGTGTCTGGAGGGGAAAACTGATAGCTCCATTTCCCTGCTTCCCTCCTTCCATCTGATAAAAAGAGCTCTCCCACTGTGGGTGGGTGGGGGGAGGGATGACAGTCTTATAAGGAGGTTGCAGGCCTGTGGAGAGAGAGGGAGCAGGCATGGGGCACTCAGAAGCTAAGCCATCAGGCCTGGTCCCCGCATCCGTTCCGGAACCAGATATTGCCTCCGAGCTGATCGGTGGCAGCACCAGGCGCTGGGGGAACGCTGGGCCTTCAGTACCGTCCTTCTCAGCCCCAAATGGAAGGGGTCCAGCCAAGCTCCCGGGCCACATGGATGCCCGTACGCTCCGTCCCACGGCAGAGCATCGAGCCTCTGAATCGCTACCTGCCAGGCTCGAGCGTTCCGTTGGAGCCCATCTCCGTGAAAAGAGAACTCAGAGGCTGAGTTCCTGACGATGCTAATGCCTGCGAGTTCTGGGACACTTTGTGGTCTGTGTTCATCAGCCACTTCCGGGAAAAACGTTTTTTTAATGTTTATTTATTTTTGAGAGAGAGACACACACACACACACACACACACACAGCACGAGCAGGGGGAGGGCAGGGAGAGAGAGAGAGGGAGACACAGAATCCAAAGCAGACTCCGGGCTCTGAGCTGTCAGCACACAGCCCGATGCGGGCCTCGAACTCACAGACCGCAAGAGGAAGTCTGAGCGAAAGTCGGATGCTTAACCGACTGAGCCACCCAGGGGCCCCGGGTCCCCTTCCAATTTCTCAGTTAAAGTCCTTACCCCCAGTATCTCAAAATGTCATCTTGTTTGGAAATGGGGTGGTTACAAGTGTGGTTGGTTAAGATGAGGTCACACTGGGGCAGGGAGGGATCCTAACCCAACAGGATGGCGTCCTTATGAAAGGGGAGACTGGACACAGACACAGGCACAGGAGGAACGCCAGGTGAAGATCTGTATGTGGCCACCAGCCAAGGAACTAACTGCCAGCCACCGGGGGAGACACCTGGAAAGCCTCCTTCCCTAGTGCCTCCGAGGGCACTTGGCTCCACTGACATCCTTGTCTCTAGAACTTCGAGAGAACGCCTCTGCTGTGGAAACCACCCGTCTGTGGCACTTTGTTCCGGAAGCCCTAGGAAATGGATACCCTGCTTCTCCGGGAGAGGCTGCCAGCCTGATAGCAGTTCATACCTGCTGGAAGCTGGGGACTCGGGAGGGGTCCCCAGCAGAGGGAGGGAGGGCTGACATCAGGACAGGCTGCAGACTCTGTGACCGCAGATGGACACCCCTCCCCCGGCAGCCCGTCACAGGGGCCACCGGCCGACCCGGGCAGCCGTGTGGGGATGTGGGGACCCGCACCTGCTCTGTCAGCGTTCTCCTGCCCAAGCTGCCACCGGCTGAAGGATCACTTTCGCCGCTCCCTGCCGGTATACGAATGCTGACGCTGCACCCCTGCCCCGTGTCACCTGCAGATGTAGAGCACTGATCTACGAGTCTCGCGTAGGCAAACCTGGCAGTGAGAGGCGCCCACCTGCGCCCAGAGTCTCCCCCATTTCGTCACCGCGGCAGTCAGGGCAGTTCGGCGCTCTTCGGGCCGCCGTGAGATCTCGGGCTTTCTATTCTGGGCTCACACGGTGCCCTCAGAACCGCTTCTCCCTGCAGGAGGCATCTCAGGCCATAAGCGGGTGACAGCCACGTACCCCCTTCCCAAGGACATTCCGGGTCGCCTGATGCCACCACATCAACTCTCTGCCTTCAGCCCAGGGCAGGGGTCTGTGGCCGCCGTGTCATGGGCCCCGCCCGCCAGCACAGGGCGCCCGTAACAGGACAGACGTTGGTAGCCAGTGGGCACTCAGCACCCCCAGCCCACTGGCATCTTCACGCATCTCAGGGAGGACACGGCTCTTCTAAACGGCAGCTGACAACTAGCCTGGATAGAAAAGACCACACCGGAAAGTACGGATGATGCTGACATTGGCTCAACACATGGTGCAACTAACGTTCCAATACAGATGATGACTTAGAGAAGTAATCTCAGGCATGTAGGCTGTGCTATCCCTTAGCTTCAGTTATAAATGTTTACTTCCTTGTTTTAAATATGAAATTTATTGTCAGATTGGTTTCCATAAACACCCAGTGCTCATCCCAACAAGTGCCCTCCTCAATGCCCATCACCCCCTTTCCCCTCCCTCCCACCCCCCCATCAACCCTCATATTCTCAGTTTTTAAGAGTCTCTTATGGTTTAGCTCCCTCCCTCTCTACCTTTTTTTCCCCTTCCCCTCCCCCATGGTCTTCTGTTAAGTTTCTCGGGATCTGTTTATTTCTTAAGAATTCACTTTAGGGGCGCCTGGGTGGCGCAGTCGGTTAAGCGTCCGACTTCAGCCAGGTCACGATCTCGCGGTCCGTGAGTTCGAGCCCCGCGTCAGGCTCTGGGCTGATGGCTCAGAGCCTGGAGCTTGTTTCCGATTCTGTGTCTCCCTCTCTCTCTGCCCCTCCCCCGTTCATGCTCTGTCTCTGTCCCCAAAAAAATAAACGTTGAAAAAAAAAATAAAAAAAAAAAAATAGGGGCGCCTGGGTGGCGCAGTCGGTTAAGCGTCCGACTTCAGCCAGGTCACGATCTCGCGGTCCGTGGGTTCGAGCCCCGCGTCGGGCTCTGGGCTGATGGCTCAGAGCCTGGGGCCTGTTTCCGATTCTGTGTCTCCCTCTCTCTCTGCCCCTCCCCTGTTCATGCTCTGTCTCTCTCTCTCTGTCCCAAAAATAAATAAAAAAAAGTTGAAAAAAAAAAAAAAAAGAATTCACTTTGGGGGCACTTGGGCGACTCAGTCGGTTAAGCGTCTGACTTCGGCTCAGGTCACGATCTCATCGTTTGTGAATTCGAGCCCGATATTGGGCTCTCTGCAGTCAGGGCAGAGCCCGCTTTGGATCCTCTGTCTCCCTCACTCTCTGTCCCTACCCCACTCGCACTCTCCCTCTCCCTCAAAAATAAATAAACGTTAAAAAAATTTTTTTTTAGCGTTCCTGTATCCCTTGGGGGGTGGGGTGGAGGGGAAAGTGGGTGATGGGCACTGAGGAGGGCACTTGTTGGGATAAGCACTGGGTGTTGTATAGAAACAAATCTGACAATAAATTATATTAAAACAAAATTTTTTTTTAATTCACTTGAAGTGAGAGAACCATTAAAATGGCCACAGGTTACCACTGGCATAACGGCTATGTAAAATCCTACCCCCAGTACCCCAGAATTTGACCTTTCTAGGAAATAGGGTCTTTACAGAAGTAATTGAGTTAAAATGAAGTCTCTAGGGCCGGCCCTAATCCAATGGCTGATGTCCTTACAAAAAGGGGAAACTCGGACCCAGAGACAGACATACACAGAGAGATGATGTGAAGAGACACGGGGTGAACACCACGTGGACGGATCGCCACAGGTCGAGGTGAGGCATCTATAAGCCAAGGAACGCCAAGGATGGCCAGCAAACCACCAGAAACCGGGGCTGGGGGCACAGGACATATCCTCCCTCACAGCCTCAGAAGGAACCAACCCTGGGGACACCTGATCTTGGACTTCCAGCCTCCACCACTGTGAGGCGCTATGCGTCAGTTATTTTAGCCACTGCCTTGTTGCATGTGTTATGGTGGCCCCGTAGTGATACAGCATCCATACGGTGATGACTTCCAGGCAAGGTCACGGGTGAACGCTAAAAGCAGCAGGTGGAATTCTGATGAGAAACAAACACTCGCAGCACTCTTCGTGGTGGTCCACAGACACGCGCAGAGCAGCAAAAAATGATCGTTGACGTGTAGTTCCATACGAGGTCGGACAAGATGGCACTCTGCTGTCTTCTTTCAGTTTTTACGCTGCAAACAAGTGTCCTTTTCATGGTCTCCAGTGTAAGGATACCCTTTGTTTTTTAAATTTTTTATGTTTTTAATGTTTATTTTTGAGACACACACACACACACACACACACACACACACACACACACACAGAGCAAGCAGGGAAGGGGCAGAGAGAGAAGGAGACACAGAATCCGAAGCAGGCTCCAGGCTCTGAGCTGTCAGCACAGAGTCCAACGCGGGGCTTGAACTCGTGAACCGTGAGATCATGCCCTGAGCCGAATTTGGATGCTTAATCGATGGAGCCACCCAGGCGCCCCAGAATACTCCTTGTTTTATAATTAATACATATGCTGGGGGAGATATTTGAGACTATGCAAATATCCCGTTTCTCCTTAGACTTCCTCCCACTCTTCGTAACATCCATTGGTGGATCTTGTCTGCAACGGTGACTGAGCTGTTTGCCTGTTGGTGATGGTCTATTTCCTTCCTTACATAATTCTTAATTAAAATTCTTCTGTGAGAGCTGTCTCTTCTCCTCTTTTATATATTCAATTACTTATATCAGGATGCACTTAGGAATGTTTATTTTACCCTGTGGGTTATAATCCAGTGCTGTCATTTGGCTGCTGACTGCCCCAGCTTTGGCCATGAGGAGCTCTTCCCAGTGGCCTTCTGTCCTGATGAGCCCCATCATCTGTCACACTGCATCCTCTTGTCCTGGCCCTACAAGCTGTTCCAGGCTCACCTAGGATTTTTCCTGCCCCGACCCTGGAATTTACCACTTCTGCAAGGAACCCTGGTTCCCGTGATGGGGGAGAAGTGTTTGAAACAAAGATCTGGGTCCAAGTGACACTCAGGGTTACATGGGTGTCAGTTCTCATAGGTGTTTAGGCTCCTGCTGAACACAGCAAGGAAATACAGGTATGAGTGCCAACCCTCCCCATCTATCTTTATTTTTTCTTTTCAAAAGCTTATTTATTTATTTTGAGAGACAGAGAGAGAGGGAGATAGATGTGGGGGAGGGACGGAGAGAGAGGGAGAGAAAGCATCCCAAGCAGGTTCCACCCTGTCAGCGCAGAGCCCGATGCCTGGCTTGAACTCATGAACCATGAGCTGATGACCTGAGCTGAAATCAAGTCAGAGACTTAACCAACTGAGCCACCCAGGTGCCCCATCTTCATTTCTGCCTGCATGTACACATCTGTCTGTTGTCTCCTATCCATCCACCCGTCTTTTAAAACGGAGTTCATACGAATACCTCTAATTCAATTCAATGCCACAAAGCTCATTTCAGTTCCCTCTTTCCAGCTGTAACCTCTCCCTCTGGCAGTGAGAAGCTTCACTCTCAGTATCCACGACATATTTATATACTTGTTCAAACACCAAAGCAATTTCAGAATTGCTAACCCAAACCCCTGTAAGAAACACATCTACTAACTAGTGTGCAGCATTTTGGGACAGGTGTGTGTGTGTGTGTGTGTGTGTGTGTGTGAGTGTGTGTGTGTTGTCTTCAGTCTTAGAGTATCCGGTCAGAATACTGTTTTCCAAAATTATTGGTTAAGGTATTTTCTTCCCCAGTCCTTTCAATGGCTTAGAGTAATCCTCTGCATTACAATTAAGTTCCCCTCTTCCTGTTCGGATTCCATTCTGGATCTCTCCCACACGTGGCAAAATTTGAACCGTTTGCTTATTTTTCGGGTGCGTGAGGTTCTAAGTCAGGGTGAAAAGACGGCCACGCTCAGCCAGGGCTGTCCGCTCTGGGTCCTTATCAATCCCACCCTTATCTCCTTCTTCCTTCCACCCCTCTCTCCCCCGACCTCGCCCACACCCAGACCCTTGCATTTCTCGTCACTCCTCCTGTCACGTATGCTTTTCAATCTCTTGTCCCAAGCTCCACTCGTGGTAGGACCTCAGGACATGTTCGACACTGAACCGTGTTCTCTAGTGAGTCTCACTGGCTCCTGAAGTCCATGCTGTGTCTGCAATTTCCCCTTCGCCTAATCAAAGTGAGCACTTCATCTCAATACGCTCGACACGAGGCTTTGGGGAAAACCATGGCTTTCCTTAATTGGGTCAGTTCTGACATGGGATCTAGCAGCTAGTCAGGACAGCACTGGCGAAGAATTGCAAAGCTCTAGGCCTCTTCTGGGCCATGAAGAGCCACACGGAGCTAGTGCCCAGCTTGACAGGAACTCTAAGGCAACATTTTCAAATTTCTGCTACTTCCTTTGTTTCCTTTTTAAAATGCAGCATCTCAAAACGGCCTGGCAGCCTAGGAAATTATCTGTAAAACCCCAGAAAATGACAAGATTAAAGGGAGGAAGAATAGCATGACTATGTGCAAGAAAAAACAACTGCAACTAAAAGTTGTGTGTGTGTGTGTGTGTGTGTTTGTCACACAATAATGGTCCAGTTATTCTGTGATCAGTATTTGATTTTCAGATTAATGAGGAAGGAAGCCACCAGAGATGAGTCAGGAAATGTAAAGACGAGCCAGTTATAAAAGCCTGGAAAGGAAAGCAGAGAGTTTTGCAAACACAGATCTAAGGAGGAAACTGGCATTTGAGACTCTACGCTTATGTTTATGTCCAGAGGACACTTGGACCCAAACACGAGACATCATCAAACTTTAGGACCAGGGTCATGTGGATGTTGAAGTCACATGCCATGATATGTCCAACAGAATAATGAAATGTTTGACAAGGTCTGTACATAAACAGGCCTTTTTATAGGTAAAGTAAAGACGGACTATCCCCCCTCCCCAAAACCCTATAAAATGATAATCACACCATCTACTGACAGCAAAGCTGCGTGGGTGGAATCACGGGCTAGAGGACTATGGGAAAGGTCACGGGCAATCCGGAATCAACCAGTTTAGGGACTGGATTTACATTCCGTCAATATGTTCTGTTTACTGTGTCAATTTGGGGGCTTCTACAGCATATTAGGGGCCAGACAGAATCAGGGCTGAATCCTGGCCTGGCCACTCACTGGCTATGTGTCACTGGGCCAGATCACCTCCCTAAGCTTCGGTTTCTTCATCTCTATAATGGGCACAGTAATACCCGCCTATAGGTGGTTTGAGCTTTATTTTTTTTTTTTTAATATTTTTTTAATGTTTATTTATTTTTGTGAGAGAGAACAGGGGAGGGGCACTGAGAGAGAGAGGAGGACAGAGGACTGGAAGCGGGCTCTCTCTGTGCTGACGGCAGAGAGCCGGATGCAGGGCCCAAACTCACGAACCCTGAGACCATGACCTAAGCCCAGATGGAGAGTCGGATGCATTAACCCAGGCGCCCAGGTGGTGTGAGCTTTACATCTGGTGTGAAGCACTTAGAAGTGCCCAGAACAAAACAGGTGCTCCATTCGCAACCACGGCCGAAGGGTCGGTAGTGAGGACTCTGGACTCTGCTGGAATACTGGCTCTGCCACTCATTTGCTGTGCCACATTGGGGAAGTCAATTAACCTCTCCGAGCTGTTGAAGGGGCAGTAGCAATCTGGAATGGGGTTAATCGATAACCAACTCAGAAACAGGGATGATAAGAAATAGAGTAGTTGCAAGGATGTAATGAACTAATGCAGACAGGGTACCAAGGACGGGGCCAGATGTCCTGCATTCTAGAACACTGGCGACGGTGACGGGTTGTGATGACTCAGTCAGCCCACCAGACAGCTGAGGAGTGCTTAGTGGCGGAAATAATCTCTTACGCAGAGTACCAGGCGGGGCGCAGAGGCCTGGAAGGACGTGTGTCGGCAACATTTGTCGACGGCTTAAGGGCCTTGAGAGGCTAACCCCATCTGCCAACGGCGTGTCAAGTGGTTTAACCCACAGTGGTCAAGAGCAAGGCCGAAGTCAAGAGCACAGGAGCCAACACACTCCTAAGGAACATATTACAGCAATGTCGCTGCAGGGAGAAAACAAACAAACAAACAAACAAACAAACAAACAACCCTTGCTCACATGTTATGCAAACCCTGCTCTGCAATCAGCCTGCTTCGGAGTTCTTGGCCCCACAGAGAAGAAATCTTTGAGGTAGGACCTTGAGGTCCAGGGTGCCGCTGTGCTCACGCCCGTCTCTTCCAGTCTTTCGTCCTCTGGCGTATTTATGTAAATAGCATGTCTTCCCTAAACGCTGGATTTCACCTCATGAAAAAAAATCAATAGAAAGAAAACGAGTAGGCTGTTCGGTCTGTATTTCTAGACATGCTAATAAATGATCGACTCCCACTATATTGACACTGTTTCACAGGGAAAGAGCTATTTGCGCCTTACTCCGCTGGAACTCTCGCAGAAAAGTGTGTTCCGTCTGCTCCCCAGCCAAGTCTCGCGCTCTCACCCTCTTTGTCCCTTACCGAATAACTGGATATAAAGACGGGGCCTCCCAGGTTTTGTGGTGGAGGAAATCCCACAGGCCCACGCTCTCCTACTCGATACTGAGTTCAAGAAATGTCCAAACACTGGAAGTTCCCTTGTAACTCAGACGGAGGCAAAAGTTAACCTGAGCTGACCCAACTCTGTAAATTTAAAATTTTTTTTTTTTTTCAACGTTTATTTATTTTTGGGACAGAGAGAGACAGAGCATGAACGGGGGAGGGGCAGAGAGAGAGGGAGACACAGAATCGGAAACAGGCTCCAGGCTCTGAGCCATCAGCCCAGAGCCCGACGCGGGGCTCGAACTCACGGACCGCGAGATCGTGACCTGGCTGAAGTCGGACGCCTAACCGACTGCGCCACCCAGGCGCCCCCCAACTCTGTAAATTTAAAAACATCATACACAGATTCCAATATGCTGCCTGAGGCCCCACTACGGGTGCTACGTGTTCATGGTTTCATCCCCTTAGGACCCCCAAATTTCTCAATTCTGAAATAAATTGGGCCCCAAGGTTTTCGGATACAGGACTGTGGACCTCTAGGAGAGTTACCGATGCTGTTATGTTCCAAACATGGCTGTGTGAAAATAGCCAGTGAGGCAGGCAATTCTAGAATTTTCTTTAACTGAGCTGTCAGCACAGAGCCCGATGTGGGTCTCGAACTCGTGACCTGTGAGATCACGACCTGAGCCGAAGTCGGACGCCCATCCGACTGAGCCACCCAGGCGCCCCAACTGCCTCCTTCTTTTAAAACAGAACCTCGACATGGCTGATCTCATGATTTAAAACGGGCAACAATCGCCCAGAAAGTTTGCCCCCACTTTTGTTTGCCCCCAGGTGACTGCACTATAACTCATACCCTACAGGGACACGTGGGGTTTCTGGGAACATGGATGTCTTTTCGGGGGACATGTGTTCTTGGGAGCTACTCTCTGGAAGCCTGGCCCGTTTGGGCCCTGTTAGACCCAGGTTTCAATCCCGGATCCAATAACTTGCGAGGCGCATGGCACAGGCACGTGGACCTGCGTCCCGTGTGAAAATCGGGCAGATTTTCAGTTCAGCAGGACTGTTGGACTGAAACAAGGAGATGCGCAGAAACATGGGTTAGCTACCTTCCAGACCCTTCCCACGCTGACCTTCCTCCTCCAGCCGGTGGAGACACCCTCTGGGGACACGGCGTAAGGCAGAAGGCCTGGGGTTCACTCTTTCTCGCAGACAAGCTCAGAGAGACGTGTATGTATTTGTGGCCCACGTTTGCATATTACAGGGTGGAAAGGAATAGATTTGCAGCGAGGTCCTGCAGCCAAACCCGACATCAGAACCTCCCAGGAAAACTGGGGGCGCCGCAGACAGATGAGCTGTTGGGGACCCGGGGAGTGAGGGGCAGAGAGGTCATTTAAGGACACCTGGGCGCTCCTCAGGGTGTGGCCTCACTGGTTTCGATTTGGCTGAAGAACCAGAGTCCAGATACCTGTGGACAGTTTTAAATCCGTAGCTCACTGTCCTAGCTGCACAGATGCCAGCCTGCCCCAGAGATTCAACCAGAACGGCGTTTTCACAGGTCTCAAGGCGATTTCAATACTGTCGTGCAAACTGAGGGCACTGCCCACGGACTGACAGTAAGCATACGCCCCGCCTGAGTCAGGGCAGAGGCTCCAGATGCCCGCTTCTCCCGTCTGGGGACAGAGCCTCACTGAGTAGGAAAGAAAGAAACACGCGGCGCAGGACCCCACAGGGCGAGGGGTCACCAGACGTGCAGGGAGGAGAACAAACCTAACGTGTAACCGAGTGACGCGGCTGTGAAACACACACAGTCGCCCGCGTGCTCACCTGGGACTCTCCCATCCCTGGTCGTCCTTGTCTTTCTCTTCTTTGGTGTCTCCCGAATGCGGGTGCTTCTGCACGATGCGCATCCCGCCCGCTTTCACTACAACAGAAACAGAGCAGGGTGTGATTGACGTGGCAACGCAAGGACCAGAGAGAGGCCCAGGGGAGCTAGCTGGAAAGGTTCGGTCCCCCCTACGGCCACACGTGGGTCCCGACGACTGGGCAGTGACAACGATTAACGACAGAGGTCAGTGTGAGGACGACGCGGCAGCCAAGGCGATCTTTGACTCCAGATCCACTCAGACGCTTTCCAAGGCCCTTGTTTGTTCCATTTGTTTCTTACAAGAACTTTGCAAGAGCAGGAGTGGACCCGGAGGATAAACCACGTGGACAAGGTGGCTGCTTGCTTTGGGTTCTTTCTGCACATTGCCTTAATCCCCGTCCTGTGACGTTTTCTCAAATACCGATGATGCCGTGGATGGGACGATGCAGCCACAGGTGACACGGGACAGCTGCCGTGCCACGGTCACAGAGCCCACGCGGGCAGAAGCCAAAACGTCTGTGGCAGCCATTCCCAAACTACATTGTGAAGCCTCACTGTGGGCACACGTTAACTGTTTTTAAAAGTGGCCTTCCTGACACATAATTCACACACAAGCCGCCCGCCCACGGGGCACAATCAATGGTTGTGAGTGTGCTGCGAACTGCTGTATGGCGATCGCCACAGTCGACTCCAGCATGCGTCATCACCCCAGACAGAAACCCCACACCCGCTGACGGCCCCTCCCCAGGCGCCCCTCCCCCCGGCTCATAGCAACCCCTCGTCTGGCTTTGCCTGTCGTGCGTATCTGGCCTGCTTCTTTCACTCAGCATGTTTCCAAAATTCATCCACGCACCAGCCCGTGTCAGCCCTTCATTCCTTTTTATGGCTGCATGGTGGTGTTCTTGGCACGGACAGACCACATTTTCCGTGTCCCTTTGTCTGTTGGACATCCAGCTTGTTTCCGCTTTGTGCCTAGTATGAAGGATGCAGCCGTGAGCGACGTGTGTCCAAGTTTGTGTGTGGAGACGTGGATATACACCTTCCCTCCCGTGGGCGCACACTTAGGAGTGGGGTAGCTGTGTTCCACGGTGACTGTACTCATCCTTCTGAGAAGGACGCCAAGCGGCTTTCCAAGGCCATGGGGCCATTTCACATGCCAACCGGTCTGTGGGTTCCCGTTTCTCCGCATGCTCGGCGACACTTGTTACTGGCTAACTTTTTAATTGTAGCCATCCTAGTGGGTGTGGAATGTTATCTTATTGTACTTTGACTTGTGTTTCCTCAATGGCTAATACGTTAATACTGCCTTCCAAGAAAACAAAAACAAAAACAAAACAAAACACCAAAAGCGGGGACTCTAGGATCTGTTAGCGTGGGAAATGCTAGGTTGAACAAATTAACGCGTTTCCTCAAGGCAGATTTTCTTGGCTGTTAGCATGCATTGTGAGTTTTATGAGGGGCACAGGGCAGAGCACCTTCCCCAAGTTCATATGATGCCACGAGTCCCTCCCACCCCAGTAATGCTGGTTCTCATCCTTCAGGACCATAGTCCTCCACAGAAGAGTTTGGAAATGCCGGCCTTATATCCTCAAACAGCCAGCCTCCCGTGACTGTCACGGGCACGTGCTGTGGGGTCAGTAAGCCACCACATTGCCCTCAGCTGTATGGTTTTGGACTATTTAGCCCCTCAAAGCCTCACTGCTTCATCTGCAGAAAGGGGGTAAGAGATGCATCATCCTGAGATCTTTATTTTTTTTTTTTTTAATTTTTTTTTCCAACGTTTATTATTTATTTTTGGGAGAGAGAGAGACAGAGCATGAACGGGGGAGGGGCAGAGAGAGAGGGAGACACAGAATCAGAAACAGGCTCCAGGCTCTGAGCCATCAGCCCAGAGCCCGACGCGGGGCTCGAACTCACGGACCGCAAGATCGTGACCTGGCTGAAGTCGGACGCTTAACCGACTGCGCCACCCAGGCGCCCCTCATCCTGAGATCTTTAAATAAGAGAAGCTGTTGAAACCTTACCCCCGTGTGACAGTGTTTGGAGGTGGGGCCTCAGGGAGGTGATTAGGTCATGAGGGTAGAGCCCTCCTGGATGGGATTAGGGCTCCTATGAAAGGCCCCCAGCCCCCACCCCACCGAGGTACCCTGTCCTTTCCCCCGTGTGAGGACGCCGCAGAAAGATGGCTATCTACGCACCAGACAGCCAAATCACTAGCCGCCGAACCTGCTGGTGCCTTGATCTTGGACCTCTAGCCTCCAGCACCACGAGAGGCTTCTGTTGTTTATAAGCCATCAGTCTGTGGTGCCCCGACGGAGCAGCCCGAACAGGACTAAGGCGGCGAGTACTTGAAGCAAAGTGCAGCCCAGCGACCTGTGCTCACCGCCCTCAGGGTCGTGGTGTGGGGCTCTCCGTGTAGCCCCCCCTCCTCCGCACAGCTCTGCTCACAGACAGCCAACGTGGCAGACCGTGTCCTCGGGGCCCTGCTGAATTAAGAAAAGTCCAGGGCAAGCTTCCTTATGATTCTAAAGAACAGGAAGGAGAATGTGAAAAAACACGCTCAGGCTCCCACACTTGGGGGTTATTAGTTTTCAATTTCCCAGCCAGAGTTTGCGGCCCGGGCTTCAGGAGGCCGACAGCACCTGCTTCGAGGCCAACAGCACCTAGCAGCAAGCAGCCCGTCGGAAAAATGCAAAGCAGAGGGCGGGTAACATAAAGGACTGTGTCTGAGGGACACATCTGCCACCAACACGAATTCTCTTCAAGGGGACCTTCTACTTGGAAAGGAGGAAATATAATCCTGTGTGGGAATTCTTCCAAAAATCTGTTTTAAAAAAATGTTGATGTTTAGTTTTGAAGGAGAGAGACAGAGTGCAAGTGGGGGAAGGGCAGAAAGAGAGGGAGACGCAGAATCCGGAGCAGGCTCCAGGCTCCGAGCCATTAGCACAGAGCCTGACGCAGGGCTCGAACTCACCAACCGTGAGATCATGACCTGAGCCGAAGTCGGATGCTTAACCGACGGAGCCACCCAGGCGCCCTGAGCCCATCTGTTGATTTTTATTTCAATCGTTTTATTTTTCACTTCTAGGGCATTTCCAATTCACCCCGTCTTTTACTTGATAGGGTCTTTTTCGTGTCTTGTGTTTTTAAGTCTTTTCTGTGTGCAATCGTTTTAGGCACACTCGTGTCATTGTGCATTCAATTACTGTATGCTCTGAGGTCCTTGGGAGTCTAATCCCCCTGCGAGTTTTGTCTGCTGGCTGTCATGCTCATTCCGGTGATTGTACATTATGAGCTCTCCTTCAGAATGGCTTTGCCTGTGGGGGCCTCTGGGGCCTGGGGCGCAGGCGGCCTCCCTTCGGAAAGATGTGGTACACTTGTGTCAAACCAGTGCAGGCACCCGGAAATCCTTTCTACGTCAGATTTCTCAGAACAGGGATTGCCAAGCTGTAGCTTTGAACTCCTAGCCCCTGTAAAGGCAGGCCTGCGTTTACACGTTCTTACGGAGACTTCTTCTCCCCCACCGGAGCCCAGGCTGAAGGAGAGCGGTTCCCCACCATCCCGTTGTGCTGCTGGGCATCTGGGCTTCTCCTTTGCTCCACAGGTTGGACCTCTGAGCACCCCATTTTATGTTGGGTCTTGGGTTAAATGAGCCTGGTGGGGTGGGCCCTAATCCAACATACTGGTATCCTTATACAAAGAGGAAGAGAAACCACCACCTGCCTCATGTGGGCCCAAGGCTCATGCTAACTGTTCTGAATTTGTTTCTTCTTCGGGTGTGGTTCCTGGGGATCTCCCTCACTTTGGGCTCAGATTTTTTTTTTTTTTTTTTTTTTTATGAAAGGAAAGCAAGCAAAAACACCACTGCAGGTGGCTTATCACAATATTCCAGGTTGAGTAGTCTGTCAAACCTTAAGAAACAGAAACTGAAAGAAAATTCTGTAACATGTTAAGATAATTTTCTACTCTATTGAAATGTAAGATCAGAGAGTTATGTTTTTGGCTAAAGGGGGCTGTAAGAATTGTCCCCCTAAAAGTTTTGTTTTTCTAAAAAATTTTTTTAAAGTTTATTTATTTTTAGGGTGCCTGGGTGGCTCAGTCGGTTGAGTGCCTGACTTCGGCTCAGGTCATGATCTCACAGTTTGTGAGTTCAGGCCCTGAGTCGGGCTCTGTGCTGACAGCTCAGAGCCTGGAGCCTGCTTCGGATTCTGTGTCTCCCTCTCTCTCTGCCCCTCCCCTGCTCACACTCTGTCAATCTCTCTCTCAAAAAATAAATAAACATTAAAAAAAATAAAAAAAAATAGTTTATTTATTTTTGAGAGACACAGAGAGACAGAGAATGAGCAGGGGAGGAACAGAGAGAGAAGGAGACACAGAATCAGAAGCAGGCTCCAGGCTCTGAGCTGTCAGCACAGAGCCCAACATGGGGCTCGAACCCACAAACCGTGAGATCATGACCTAAGCCGAAGTCAGATGCTTAACTGAGCCACCCTTTAAAGTTTTTTAAAATTCATTTCCTCCCCATATATCCCACCCTTCGCCCACACCCATTAGAAACTGATCAAAGCTACTATGGGCTGTGTTGTGTCCCCCAAGTTCACATGTCGAAGCCCTCAGCCCTGTCACCTCAGAATGTAGTTGCAGATAGGGCCTTTAAAGAGGTGAGGAAGTTAAAATGAGGCTGTTAGGGTGGGTCCTAATCCAACAGGGCTGGTGTCTGTCTAAGAGAAAGAAAGGACACTGGGGATGCCGCCACAGAGAAAAAGTCACATGAGGACACAGAAAGAAGACAGCGGTCTGCAAGCCCAGGAGAGAGGCCTCAGGAGAAACCCACCAGCACCTTGATCTTAGCCCTCCAGTCTCCAAGCACTTTGAGAAAAAGAAACCCCACCTGTGGGATTTTGTTACAGCAGCTGGAGGTGACTAATACTCAGGCCCGTTTAAAACACAATGCCTGAATCGTGTCAACTTGGCAGACATAACACTTTGAAACTACAGCTCACAGATATGTTCTAGAAATGGACGACAGTGAAAAGGGCTGTATAACCATACAAAGAAAGCCACCCATGAAGGTCCAGTCGACATTTGAAATAAGCCAGCCCAAAGCTCCACGGCTCTGTCGAAGTCACTACACGTCAAGGCTCAGTCACCCCCCCCCCCCCCCGTTAGCACTTCATTTAATTTGGTTTATAAAAACAATGAACTTCATCAATCCCTCACAGCATGTGTGGTGATTAATGCAGGAATAAAAAGTGGCGATAATAATAATAACTCAACACCGAGACAGATTCATTTCAACTGGCGGTAACTGCCAAAATCTATGACAGCATTTATTGTGGCTGTTTTAGCGCCGTCACTAGAACTCCTCATTTGTAAAAAATACAAAGGCCAGAGTTATTTTTGCAGAAATCTTTGCAAATGTGAGTATTTTTAGGAGACACTAGGAAAAAAAGAACTCGGAATTTCTCTCAAATGAAAGAATCCCAGATGCCTCTTAGAAGTGCTGTGCGCACGTCAGGGGCACGATCCTGGAGTCGGATCCCTGGGTTCCAATCCTGGCTCTGCCCGAGTGTGTGCATGCACACGCGCATCTCTTCGCCGGTGTGTGTGTGTTGCTGCCGTTCTCTGTGGCTCGGGGTGCTCCGTCTGGGAGGAAGGGGAGACCGTGCTCTCCCAGCAGGGGGTGTGGAGGACTAAATGACTTAGCCTATGTGACACGGCTCCCCCAGTGCCTGGCACGTGGCCAGGGCTCGGCCGGTAGCTGCTCCTATTAGATGGGTTTTAACCCTCAGCATCTAGTACTTAGACCTCCACAGCCTGTGTCCTCGGTGCTGTCCTTTCCCTCATGACAGTCACCTAAGATGTAAGACGGGATGAAGGTCCAGGCTTGTGGGGATGGGGGATGGGGGATGGGGGAGGCACCCTGTAAAGCGCTCCGCTGATGTGGTCAGCTACCCAACAGCAGGACCGTTGTCAGTGTATCACCATCTAAGTGTGGAAGCTTCCGGGGAATCAGATCCCGGCTCATTCTTCAGCTTCACTCTTCCTCACCATTTCACCATACGGCTCTGTGCAGGCACCGTTCTCACCACTGGCCTCGTGATCTCCCACCTCACAGGTACCGCGGGGTGGGTCCCGAGGGTGAGGCGGGGGGAGCCGGCGGGCCGAGCCAGCACAGAGCCGGATCCGGCCCTGCGGCCTGTGCCCTTAGCCGCACCCTGCTTGGACCTTCTAGAAGACAGAGAGCATCACGGACCGCATAGAAAGACACAGTGATGGCCCGGGCAGGCTCTGATTACTGCCACCAGGCTGGGGCAGACCATGAGTTTGACCTTCAAAGCTCTCTGCAGAGAGCTTCCTGCCTAAGGGGTAAAGGGAGGGGGGGAAGCATCTTCCTTGGTCAGACTTTGCCAGGGGGTACATATTGAGCACACTCTCCTGTGGCCGGGGCATCCCCTCAGGGGTCGGGGTGTGCTGGCTGTAAGGGGGTCGCTGGCAGCTTTCTCTGTCTGTGCTCAGTAGCAGGCTAGAGGGCCCCACACCTGGAAGTCGGGCAGGGGGACGAGAAGGCTCTCCCTAGGATTCCTCACGTCTCAGCCCCCGTTTCACACAAATATCCCCAAAGCACTAACTGCAGGTGTCCCAGCACATCGTGAAAAGTGTACCGCACCTTTGTTCTTACCTGACAAGAGCCGCTGAAATGTTATTCGAGGGAAAGCTAGTCCAGCAAAAAGAAGGGGTACGAGGGTCCCAGAACTGTTCGGGTGAGAAGAAAAGGAACCAGACCAGAAGCCAGCCGGAAGCTGGAGGTTAGGAGCAAACCCAATAATCTCAGGCAGGGCAGGTGAGCCGGGTGGAAGGTGGAGCCGGGCCCCCCACCCCGCCCCCCAGGGCTGGGAGGTCAGGTGGAGATGGGGGCAAAGGAGCAAGGTCCACGGCAGTTAGCAGCTACAGCTCCCCAGGAGCGGGCACGGAGAACTCACTGGCCAGCAGTCCTGACAGGTCCACAGGCAGCGGCTGGGGGGGGGGGGGGAGTGGGGGGTGAAGCAATGACTTGTGCTAAAAAACGAGCCCCTGAAAAATTTCCGAACTTACCCCTGATGGTTTGATTCCTAAGAGAGCAGAGGAAGAATGGAGGGAAACTGCTATTCTGTGCTTAGAATCGAAGACGAAGGTGGTAAGGCCCTGACATTATACAGGGCAATCCGGTCACTTTCCAGGGGTGGAAATGAAGTTCAGGGTCATGGCGTGATGGCCAGGGCCTTGGAGCTCTGGATCTGACCTAGACAGGCCGGGCTGCCCTCCATAGCTGTGCGTGCTCTGCAACGGGGCTGTGACCCAAAGGACAAACTGCACGGTGACTGGACCAGGATGGGGACCCTGCTGGGCAGCCTGGGCCAAAGCTGAGGAGGGGGTGGGGGCAGCCACACGGGTATCCTTCAGTTTAGGGCAGCCGGTCTCTAAAAGTGCAGGAAAGATAGGGTCCGAGCCTGGAAGCCCAGCAGAGAAACCTGGCACCAGCGACTGGAGCATAAGGCTGGACTGGAGCATAAGGCTAGGGGTTCACTCCCCATCCCAGCCGCCCATGCAGGTGGGCTGGAGCCACTGAACTGGGTTCTGGCCAAGGCTGGCTACAGCAGCCAAAGGAACGTGATGCAGTGGCACGTGGTAGTCACAGGTGTGACGGTAAGCCCCCACACCATGACCTACACCCACTGTCCCCTCCGCACAGGCCATGCCAGCGGGGGCCCCGGCCCCTGCACTTGCCCCTTGTGGGAGGGCCGCCTGCCCGAAAGGGAAACAAACCTCGACCAGTTCAGCCCGGGATTCTGGGGTGTCTGTTACGGCAGTGAGCACTATTGGGCTTACTGATAGAACTGTAATTAATACTTCATACTTTTAATATAACTGGGACTAATACAGTACTTGATACAATAGTGAGTGTTCCCTATATAAACACAAAGATTCCCCAAGCGGGGAAGGGGAAAGCATGTCCCGAACCAAGCACGAATGCATGGGGCGTCGTCCTGAATGGAAGGAAGGTACACAGAGCACGAAGCAAAGTCCTGAAGAGCAAAGTGAAACCTAAACTGTGTTTTAGAAATGCTGCGTTCCACCCCGACTTGAAGCGTCTGAAAAAAAATGCAGTGACTAGAAGGGTCTTTTTTTTTTTTTTTTTTTTTTTCTTTTTCTTGGCATGTCAGGAGCGAAGGCAGACCTCTTCCCTGTACTCTTCCAGTGTTAATCAGTGACTGGGTTGAGGACACTGGGGGCAAGCTCGGCAAATCTGTGGCTTTATGCTTTAATACAATAAAAGACAAATTAGTCTTTCATTGCTAGCAATACACTGGCCTCGGTAATATGAAAAACCTTCTGGAGATGATTTAGGGAGAACCATCACCCACAATCTTTTAAATGCATCCTTAACTCACATTTGAGTGACTGATGTAACAAAGAATTCAATTATCGTGAAGTTACTAAAAAAAGTAGTCTACTTCCCGTTTTACTTTAAATAAATACAGTCGTGTTTATGTTTCCGTACGATTCAGCTCTAGAAGGGATGGGAAGTCTACTTTTCAAAGAAAACCATATGTAAAATTAGTAACGCTCAAAGCTATCCCATAGATTTAGGAGAACTTTACTGACATATGGTTTTGGCTACCCTGGGAGATGGAGGGGAACGGGGCCAGCAAAATGTATCGAAGAGTGAGATTTTATCCACGTCCCGAAGACAGGCAGAGATGAGTAATAGTGTGTCTGATAATTACGTTCTCCTTTCTGCCGTGGCGCACTGGTCCTGCTGTGTGATGCAACAGAACCTCGCTAATTCTAACTTCGCTAATCTGTATTTGCAAGAATGCTCATAAAACGAGCGGTCTCAGCCCATTTCTCCGCAGATACTTTGTAGCTGAGAGCAGTGGGAGGTCTCCAATCATTAAGACTTCATTACCTTTACCAAGGGCCCGGCCAGGATGACAGGAGCACTGCAGCCTGGGAGGTGATGCCTCCACCAGTCTTGCCCCGAGGCTGGTATTTAAGGTGGTGGTTTGCACCACTTTGGGGAGCTACTCCGTTTTCCTTGGTCTCTCCCATAAATACAGGAGGCATACGTGTTACCAAACTTCTGTTTGTTTTTCTCTTGTCAGTCTGTCTTTTGTGAGCAGTAGGAGGGTCCTCAGCCAAGAATTTAGAAGGGTGGAGGGTCACACTGGCACACGGTAACACTCAGCACAGGCTGGTTACTACTTCCGCTGCTAAGATGCTACCTAAACTGGCTCGCAGCCTCCCTGCATCACTACGACTCACTGGAGGCAGCTCAGAAGTTCAGGGACCTTGTGCATCCTGCATGCTCTGTCTGGGGAAAGTGAGAGGTGAGAAGAGGCTCGGCTTGGGAGAAACTCACTAGGGAGCTATTTATTATTTTGTGCCTGACACTGTGCCAGCCCCCGGGGATGAAGATCTCAGTAAGTCCCAGGCAGAAGCAAGGAGAAGAGAAACAGACAGGCGCACGTAAGTGTGACAGTAAGGAAACGGAATGTCGTAGGGATGCACAGGAGGGTCCCAGGTGCAGACAGCAATAACGAGAAAACACAAAAGAACATGAAGACAGTCATGGGAGAGAATTTTATTGTTTCTGATTGAGGATGTAGGCACAAGTCTTTGTCATCCAACTTAAGCACTTAATGAGAGGGTTCCTAAAGTTTTTACGGCTGTTATTTGATTTATGAACGGTGCTCTTGGCTATCTTTGATGATTATTCTTTATTATAGAAGGTCTTTCTTTCTTTTTCTTTCTTTCTTTCTTTCTTTCTTTCTTTCTTTCTTTCTTTCTTTCTTTCTTTCTTTCTTTCTTTCTTTCTTTCTCTCTCTCTCTCTCTCTCTCTCTCTCTCTCTCTTTCTTTTTAAATTGTTTAATAACATCTACTCTGCCAGAGCTTCCTACTCTCTGGCCGGAGTAAGCAAGCAGATCCTGAGCTTCCCCGCAGGGAACTCTGTAATCTGGGAGAGTGAGCTGAGGGGCACTACTAGGAAGCAAAACACCGCAAGCCAAGCCGCAGAAAGCAAAAGGCCCCTTTCTAACCTGCGCCCCTGGGCCAGGATGCCAGGCCCTTCCTCTGACTCTGGCCAAGAGGGACCAGTCTCAGAAAATGCAGAATAACAGTGACAGATCCCTAAGCAGCTCCTTCTTGACTGGGAACCCAAAGGCTGAAGGACCTGTCCTGAAGTCACTTGAGTTTACCTGTGGGGTTAAACGCCCTTTGGCTCTGATCCTGATGGATGGAAGGGACTGAGCTGAAGAGTGTCCTGGGCTTTCCCAGAAGAAGGTCAGCTGGCCCAACCCTCCCATTTCAAAGATTAGGAAAAGTAAGCCCCAGAGAAGTGACAGGCCTCAAAACTTAGAACCCCAGGTTCACTGCTCACCAGCACAAAAGTTGGTTCCTTGCACCTCAGGGCATAAATAAGCCATTCAGTTTGTAATTCGCAAAGCCTAGCTGTTCACAATTCACAGAAAATCAGAGTCCTTTAAGAAATTTCTCCCAGGGAGTTAACAATGTTAACAGTTTATACCTCCGATCTTAAAAATCTCCATATGGCTATGTCTCTCCATGCAATTTAATTACTGCTACGTGGATTTGGTATCATTCCAACAGATACACTTTAATGCCACTCATTCCCCCGGGACAGGGGAGCCATGGGCAGACCAATGCCACATAGTCCAAGGACATGACTGACACTGGAGGGGCTCCTTCCTGCAGAACTGCCCAGGTGAGCAGGCAGCTGGACGTGGATCCCTAGCAGGAGGAATCCAAGGTCAGAGTTATCGTTAAAAGAAATCCCTCTGAGGTCCTGTTTTTTGTAACTAATGCAATACAATGGCCCCAAAGCCTGTCTTCCCCAAATCCCACGCCTCCTTAGTCCCCACACGGCAGTCAGCCATTTTTCTTCCCTGGTGCCAGTTAGTTTTCCTGTTGTTGAGAGCTTTTTTCACCAGTGAAATATATTACCTACTCTGGAATGCACCTTATTGAAAAACTGCTCTGTTGCCCCTGTTGAGGCAGAGACTTGGTGTCCTAACGTGAGGACAGCAGATGGCGATTAGGCGACTCTACTGTAACAAGAATGGGCCCAAATGGGGCACAGAAAGCAGCCACGTTTCCATAAGGCTTCTGTTACTAGAAGGCTGAGTTCATAACACTAACGTGTACAGTTTAGACTCTGAAAGACCCACACACACAGAGGCGCCGGTAGCCTTTGAGTCTCTCCCTGTGTCCTTCCATATGGATCGATTGTCATTCCAGAGACAGCGACCCGTTTGGACAGAGTCGAAAGAACAAACGGGAACCCTGCTCCGAGAGGGGAAGAGGTGGGCCCTAGGAACTTAAAAAGTCTGCTTAGATTCGTTTTGTTTTTTTGTTTTTTTGTTTTTTCTCGAGAAAGCTGACTCTTTATCCTGGATTTAATTAACTTCCTTGGCTCATAAGTTCAGGATTTGCAACAACAACAAAAAAAGTCCGAGGAAAAACTTTTTAAGAAAAAGTTGGATGCGAAAGAAAGTCGGGAAGGGGAGGGGGGGAATCACACTGAGTGATTAATGATAAAAATTATTTCCGCTTCTCTAGTTCTTTTATCCGCACGAAATGCTGTCAGCCTACAATTAATCGTCACCACGACATGACACACACGGACTTTTCAGCGTTCCGGCTGCCCGTTTTCCTAAGACATCTGTCTGTCCCTTCTAAGTACGCACTCGGCCCAAACTTTCTCGGGGGAAGTTGTGCAAGCGACTTTCTTCCAATCATTCTGATTTGCATGCAACTCCCACGGGCCGGCGAAGCCGGGGGGGGGGGGGGGGGGGGGGCGCTGGGAGCCCAGGCGGAGCCCCCGAGCGGAGCCCCCGAGCGGCCCCCGCGCCCCGCAGCCGGGGCGGACGCCCCCGCCCGGCGCCCCCTCCGCGCCCCACGTCCGCAGGTTCGAGCCCGCCCTCGCGCCCCGCGGCGGGAGAGAAAGTGGGAACGAGTCAGTACCGGCTGGCGGATGTCCGGCTTTCGTCTCTAGCTTCCCCTCGGGAGGCGAAGACATGATGCGACCGCGCGTTCGAGGGGCTGCGACGGCGACGGCGACCACGGCGGGCTCGCGAGCCGGGAGGGAGGCGCGCGCGAGCTTGAGCGCCGGGCTGCGAGGGAGGCGCGCGCGGGGGGCGGCGGGGCCGCGCACGGAGGCAGCAACTGCGGTCGCCGGGAGGGGGCGCGGCCGCCGCGCGCCGACGTGGCGCGTCCCCCTTGCCCGCGGCTGCGCGTTGTCGTCACTGCGCCCGGCCCCGCCCAGCCGGCCCCGGCCCCTCCCTCCCGCTCTGTGCACTGAGCATGCGCGGCTGGCAGCGCCACGTTGGAAGCTGCGGCCGCGGGCGCGGGAGGAAGAAGGAGGGTGAGGGTGGGGTGTTTGCGGTTAGAGGAGGCTGGGCTGATGCTGGCACAGACTCCGGCAGGAGGTCGAAAGGGCCCAGCGGGGGGGTGGCCCCTTCTCGCGCCGCGCTTCACCCCCCCCTCCCCCCGCCGGAGGGGCGGTGACGGAGGTGCGGAAACTGCCGCCGGGGTGGCGCGCGCAGGGGGTGATGCAGGTTGTCTGGGAACCGGCCCGCGGCCAGGTGTGCACACCCAGCTCACACTTGGAGCGACTAATTATGTCCGGAAATGAGACCCCACATGGGACCGACTAGGAGCCTGAGGATTGCAGGGATTTGCTCAAAGACCCTGCATATGGGAGTGCCCCCCGCAGCCCCCAGGAGAAACACAGCGCTGTGAAGCCAGGGACCAGGACTGAGTTCTTGCGCTGCTGCCTCTGTGCCCCCCGGCGTGCTGTTGCGATGGATCTGGGTTCTGTCCAAAGCTGATCCTTAGCCTTCGTGCCCTGCTTCGTATCACTCCCGCCTTCTCAAGCGCTTTGCAATTGCAGGTATCCTCTCCTGCACCATCCATCCCGCCTTGCCGACTTAGCGTTCAAACATGCCCAGTGTCTTGAGGAAAGGAAATACCACCGTCTCTCTTGGCTGTACATCCTACCCTTGACAATACAACTGATCAAAGAGGTTAAACACCTCACTCCCCCTTTACCCCTCAGCCCAGTCCAATCCAGCTGCCCCCGAGGTTACCCTCAAACAGGTATGGTTCTTTTATCAAGGTTACTTATGACCTCCATGCTGCCCAATCCATCTCATCCTACTTGACCTGTCAGCATTGACCTAGCTGACCGTCCCCCTCCTCCTTAGCCTCCTCCTAACTCTGTTAGGTGTGTTGGCTTTTCTTCTAGATTTATAGACGTTTGAATATTCTAAGGCTTATCATCAGCCTTCTGTCTGGATCTTGTTTTATGGCAACATGCAGGCCCATGGGTATGACTGTCATTCATTTACTTACGGATAACAAATCTGCAAACCCATTTCTCTACCCCTGTTTCTCCACTAAGCTTCAGACTCCCACTGTCTCCTTGACCTCTGGGTGCCTAACCCAACGCTGCCCAAGTGTGCATCACAGCACATATGCATGTTCTACCCACTGGGGCTTTCTCCCCACGTTTCAATAGCATTAATAGCAACATAGTTGTTGGCCAGGCGGCCGTCATGATGTAGTTGTCATTCTTTTACATTCATTCACATCAAAACTCGCAGACAGGTGTCAGCAGCTTAGAAGAAAATCCGAAATAAATAGCAGAGCGCTCTTTTTAAGAGGTGAGCCATCACTAACACTCTAAATGGAACAGTGAGAAAATCCACAGACACTCTGGATATGGATCCTGAGTGGAAAGAACCTTTAAGGATACCTAACCAATTAATTGTATGAAGATTTTCCTTTTTATGTATGTGCATGAGTGCTATGTAAAGACTCATGTCTTAATAATTCTGAAAGAACCGTTTCTAAGAAGTATAAAATAATTCTAGAAAACATTGTGTTATAGTTTAATTGGCAGCATTTTTGCCCCTAGTGGTACATAAAGCTGCATGTGAAGAGTGATGACGTCTTCAGGGGCATGTGGCATTGCTAGGGAACCCTGGGGTAAAAGAAAGAGGCTTCTGAGGAGGGAGTCAAGCTACTCAAGGACCTTGGTGGCCCCACTGGGCTGCCCTGAGGCCTGTTCTGGGACTACGCTGACTGGAACACTCTGGAGTGATAGTCATGTCTAGTTTTACATGTTCAAAGCAGCATTCCTGATTCTCGCACCTAGCCCCAAATACCTTTCCACCTAGAATAGCATCTAGACTACGGTGTGGGGTACCTGCCTAGTCAATAGCATTACTACTGAAGAAAATGTGGTTGTGTAAGGAACTTGGCTTGGAAAAAAACCGTCTGAGTTTTTCCCAGCCTCCCTTGCAGCTAGGGGAGGGCTCATTCTGCCATGGAAATGTAAGTGGAGGTTTGTTGGGAGATTGATGGCAAAATTTTGCACGTTTGGTGTGAAAACTGCTCTTTCTCGTGTTGACTTCGTGGCTCATGCTGCCTCGAATTCAGACAGCAGGTGCAAAGCAGAGCAATCCTATTGCAACCGTGAGGCAACTAAGGGCATGAATGCCATGTGCTCAGGGTGGCAGAATACACGGGCTTGAGGTTCTTGGTCGGGTGGGGGGGGGGGCTCCGCAGAGCAATGGACCCGCTTCCAGACCATTTAGATCAAGTCCCTGTGGTTGGTGTCTTTACATGTAGCCAAATGCAACCCCCAGCACATATGGCCTCCCAGGCCCTGTGTGATGGGGGCTGTGCCCACCTCTAGGAGCTCATCTCTCGTGGCCCGTCTGGCCACCCTGGCCTTTCTGATACTCCTCGAGTGTGATAAGCCAATTCTTCCCTTTGGGCCTTAGCATTAGCCATTCCCTCCACCTGGAACTGTTTCCTCCAGATTATTCCCCCAGAATCCTTCTTCTTCTGGAGCCAGATTTTCCATAGGGCCTCCCCTGCCCACCAGATCTGAAGCAGCCAGTTAGGTACGTGACTCTCATCCCTTTGTCTTCACGGCACCTCATCCTCCTCCAGAATCCTTCATCCGTCTTCTGGGTGTCAGCTGTCTGTCTCCTCTGACTAGCAATGGTTGAGTGCCAGCCCCAAAGAGGAGAGACCTTGTCCAGTTTGCCCACTGCATGCTCGGCACCCAAAACCAAGGTGGGCACATCAAAAGCGTTCAAGGAATGCCTGGGTGGCTCAGTCGATTAAGCATCCAAGTCTTAATTTTGGCTTAGGCCATGATCTCACAGTTCATGATTTTGAACTGCTTGGGATTCTGCTTGGGATTCTCTCTCGCTCTCTCTCTGCCCCTCTTCTGCTCGCGTTCTCTCACAAAATTGAGATAAATAAACATTAAAAAAAAAAAGTAAAAAGCACTCAATGGATATTCTCGCCCATAACTCCAGAGCATGGATGCATTTAATTTCCCACAATTGTTACCAAAATGAAGAGCAGTGAATGAGGACTATGCAGAGAACGGCAACATCAGTACAGATGGCCGCTTGTCCTTTCTAACATTTGCTCCTGCCGGGAACACGTTTGTGTATGCATGTGTGTACGTGCATGTGTGTTTGTGTGTGTGTGCCCGCGCTCACATGCATATGCATGGGCGTGTCCAGCCTCACCAGTCCCAGATGCCTGAGGATAAATGCCAGGCACCATCCATTGGAAAGTTTCTATGTGGCCATGCACACTCAGATTTTGTTAGAATTGCTGGGTGACTAATCTTATTTGAAGCTCACTGTAATTCTGAGAGCAAGGCAGTTTTTTTTTTTACCAAGAAAAACAAAAGCAAACAGAAAGAAGAAAGGATTGTTGGGTTGATATGGGACACAACTCTCAACTGCACGCTGGGACCAGAAGCTGGATTTTTGAAGCCCCAATACCATTTTCTCCCGCCTTCCAAATAGAGTTTTGTGAGCTATTTCCCCCTTCTTCTCTAAGTAGACTTGCCCAATCCCAAATGGTGCTGGAAGAAATGGTGCTAAATGTAAGATACTTCTTTTTCAATTAAAAAAATTTTTTTATTTTAGATGAGAGTGTGCAGGGGAAAGGGGCAGAGGAAGAGAGAGACAGAGACAGACAGAGAGAGAGAGGGAGAATCTTAAGTAGGCTCCGTGCTCAGCTCGGAGCCTGATTTGGGGCTCGATCCCATAACTCTGGGATGATGACCTGAGTGGAAATCAGCAGTTGGACACTCAACTGACGGAGCCACCCAGGCACCCCTGTAAGATACTTCTTGATGTGAATACTGTAAGCACTGGAAAAAGTATTGGAAGAAGGAACAGAAAATGCAGACCCTCTTTTCCATGTGTGCATGTTGTACCCCGGGCTGCATCCCTGGAACTTTCTGAGCCTGTTTCCTTATCTGCACAATCCCTCAGAGAGGTGAACACTAACCTCCCCCAAGACTGGTGTGAGATCAGGATTGAGTGCTGCCTGTGCTCCTTGTAGCTCTGCCTCACCACATTAACCGTCCACGAGATCCTGAGACCCAAGACTTCTCCGCCCTCATTCATGGAGAAACCCAGTCTGCGAAAGGCCAAGCGTGGGAATCGGTGGCTGGTACCTGGAGACCCGAGAGAACCCTGTGCTGGCCACCGTCCTGCCCTGTAAGCATCAACATACCGTAGAATGTAGTGTTACTACTACAAAGGGAGTTTTCATGAGAATTCATGGAATCCATGAGCTATCCTATAGCGTAATGAAATAACCCCACCTATCAATCACTGTGGTGAACATTGCTTCTTTATTCCAGACTGGCCCGTACATTATGTCTTCTCGTGCTGTTTGTTTGATGGATGAGAGTTTTTATATTCTTACTCACTATGCAGAATTTGTTTTCCATTGTTGATATCGCTCAGAAAGGGAGAGCAGCATTCTTGACTTTGTAACATCCAAGGTATTTCTTACTATATTATGGAGGTTTTAAATAATATTAATTTGAATATAACTTATATGACACCCCCCCACACACACACATACAGTACTTGAAAAGAATATGCATGTCCTAGAGCCAAATAAAAATCATAGAACACCATACATCTTACACACACACACACACACACACACACACACACACACACACACACACGAGGAATCCTTTGGGATTTCATTGGGCTTCAACTTGTCAGTCACAGGGTAATTGAGAAGCACTTTGAGGCATTTTTCAAAAGTAATTTAACAGCTAATAAAAGACACGGAGGTCGATTTTAGTCGCATATGAGGTTACCCTCTGGCTAAGGATGTTTGAAGAAAAAAATAAGCAACCTGAATCTTGGCAACACATTTTTATCTGTATTTGGACGTTAGAAAATAGAAGCCGCAAACAGGATGAGAGCGCTACTGCCGTGAATACTGATTTCCCACGGAACCGCACCTGCTACGGAGGCGATTTATGAAAAGTGTGTTCCAGCAGGGAGAAATGGCGTGGGGGGGGGGGGGGGAGGCAGGGACAATCTTGTTTCCGGCTCTTTCGCAGAGTCACTATTTGACCTTGCGCCGCATTCCGTGATTGTGGTTCCATAGTGGAGGCCGTAATACGAATCCTACTCGGGGATTCAAACAGCTATTCAATATTATGCCTTAGCATTTATCTCCTTATATAAAATTCTTACAAGGGTATATGAATTGCTATAAGTAGAAAAAATAAACATGACAAAGGCATCAAGAATAAAGAGGCTTTCAGCAAGATAAAATCATCTCCAGGGAATCTGAAATTGAAGAACAACATATTTTGGTTAGCTTTTCTTTTTTAAAAAAATCTATTCAGGATTCAGTGGTACTAGGATATTATGTTACCCTTTTCCCATTAAGAAAATTCAAAAGTTTCCTCAGGGGGAGTATGTCATTGTTAGAGAGCTTAAGTGAAAGACGAACAGGATGTTGAGGGGCTGCTTCTGCCTTTCGGCCGTGAGCCTCTGCTCACACCGTCCATGTGGGATCCGTCTGGGAAGGAGAATCTGCAAATGATAGAGCGCTCGTCTTGGGGGCTGCAGACCAAGGTTTGAGACCCAGCCTGATCACACTATGTGTGGCATTGGGGAAACACTATCCTCTCTGGGTCTCAGAGCCTCCTCCCACCCCGCCTTAAAAATGGAAGTAATCATACACCCCTCTAGAATGTTTACAAGAAGTGCATGGGATCACATATTGAAGATGCTTGGTAAACTTTAAAGAACTAAATACAAGTCTGCCCAAAGCACATGACTTGTTGGAGATTTTAGAGAAATCGCAAAATAAACCTATACTTGTATACTCAAGAGGGAATGAAAGTGGAAAAAAAAAAAAGCAAAAAGCATTTCAGTATCGTAAAAAAAGATAGTTTTGACCTCATAGCTCCCCTGAATGGGTATAGGGAAACTCCAGGAGTCCCCGGACCACATTTTGAAGACTGCTGTTCGAGATCATTCTTTAGACACATTGCTTTAAGATTAAGAATAAAAAAAGCATTTAGGTTAAAAAACAACCACCACCCTGTAGTTGGTGGAGATGTCAGCCTTACGATAGGCTCGAACCGCAGTGCCATCTGGCATCCCCTAGAGTGGTCCAGGTTAGCCGGTGGGCACTCAGGACTGACTCACAGGTGCTGGGCCAGCCAGGTCAGATGCGGGGGTGGTGTGGGCTTGTCTTCCCAAATGACAGCTGCAGCCCCCACTGGCTGGGCTTCCCCACTCCCACCGCTGTTTCCAGACGGGCAAAGCCCTCCTGTTGTGCTACTTGCTTTCAGAAAAGCAGTTTGAGAAATCTTAGAGGTTTGATAGCCTTACTGACACCGGTTTTCAAAAGAGCTGTTTTCACAGGCTTTAAAAAAATACCAAACAGATATAATTGACATATAACATTGGATAAGGGTAAGGTACACAATGTGATAGTTTGATATATTTTGAGATCAAGAGTCAGATACTTAACCAACTGAGCCACCTAGGCACCCCAAGTCTGTACTCTTAAACATCTCCCCGATTCCCCCAACCCCCAGCTCCTAGCAACCACCAATCTTCTCTCTGTTTCTATGATTCAACTTTTTTAGATTCCCCATATAAGTGATATCACACAGTAGTTGTCTTTCCCTGACTTATCTCACTTAGCATAATGCCCTCAGGATCCAACCCATGCACATCCCATTAACTAAGGAAGTAAAAAACCTGTACAATGGAAACTACAAGAGTTTGGTGAGAGAAATTGAAGACACAAACAAATGGAAAGGTTATCCCATGTTCACGGATTGGAAAAATTAATGTAGTTCAAAAGTCCACACCACCCTAAACCATCTATAGATTCTAGGGGGTCCCTGTCAAAATTTGAATTGTTTCTTACAGAAACAGCGAAAACAATTCACAGACTTTTAAATAAGAAATGGCAGAAGATCTCAAAGAGGAGGCTATTGGCCATTTCTTTCCCCTCCAAAGCTGCGAGTTGTGTCTTCTCTTAATAAGCACAGATGCTTTGACTACTACATAGGAGATATTTGGACGCCTTTCATGTAAGAGCACTTTTTATAAACACATCAAAAAATAAAATTAATATACTTTAGAAAACCTAAATAATAGAGCAATGCCCAAAGGAGAATTTGGACACTTCTTGGTGACACATGTCCCCACTTCTTAATAATCCTATCAGCATTAGGATGATAACATTTAATAACATCTGGCTTCCAGAAAAAAAATAGAAATAGGATTCTTTTTAACTGTCTTATTTTGTGCACTGTCCCTCAGTTTATGTTAGTCTGATGTTTCCTTCATTCCCTGTTATACAGGGGTTATGGATTTTTGGAAGGAAGACCATGGAAGGGAAGCGTCATTTTCTCTCCACATAATTTCAAAGGCACATGCTATCAGTATAGGTTATCATAGGTGAGGTTATTTTATAGATTTAAGTTAATGTACTGGTAAGTTCAGCTATTTATTAGGAATCAGTGTGAATAGGGGCTAAGTTATTTGTGTCATAACTTTCAACGGATAAGCCTGTATCAATAAGCATACACATGGCTATGATTCTGGAAGATACCTTTGGGCACTTCTTCACTTTCTCTCTCTCTCTCTCTCTCTCCTTTGCTAATGAGAGGAAGAGAGTTTTATTCTCTCTCACTATTCTGAGGTTAGAGTTGGCAAATAATTGCCCTAACAAATTTAAAGCCTATTTTCCCTGCTGAGGTTACCTGGGTTTCCTTTTAAGCCATCTTTCTTCCCAGTGAAGTGATTTAACAAAACCGATTAATTATTCTACTCGGGTGGAAGTATCTGTGTGTGACTTTGCAGGCTAGAGAAGGCTGTAAATAATGATTTCGGTGGGCGTCCTCCTTCTCACCATGTTTGCGGAAAAGCCAGCTCAGCTTTTGCTCAATTTTTAGGGGAAAGTCCGAGCTTGGGAAATACAATTGCGATTGATCTAGATAAGAACAAATCTCAAGCCCATCCTTCAGGCTTGGAGGGACCCTCTGGGGCACCATTCAGAGCTTTTTACTGACATAAATTAATAAACTGCCTTTGGCCATGGAAAAGATAAAAGAAAATATGCAAACTTCCGTAGCTCGCTTGAGACTTACAACATGACCATTCATCTTCCTAACAAAGAACCGCGGAGTGTTTGGGTAAAGAAAGTTACACTGAAGGAATCCCTTGCAGGGTCCATGGAAAAGGTGATGTGACTTCACACCCACAGATAGCAGAGAGGGGTCTAGTTTTTCCTCCTTTGCACCCTTACAAATTGCACATAAATAAAAAGCAGTGCCCCTAACGGATTCGTTACACAATTTGAAGCCTTGCTCTCCACCCTCTCCCCGCTCCCCTGCACCCGCCGCCCCCCCCGCCCCGGCAATTCTATCTTGCTATTTTTTTTCTGATACTGAAGTCTGTCCTATCCCATTAGACCCACCGTTTACCGCAGGCTCTTTCCATCAACTGCCCTCTGCTTTTATCCCAGGTTCCCTGGGATTCATTTCCAGCTTCCCCAACTTTCACTGAGCTGTTTGGAGAACTGAATGTTCTTTGAGATTCCAGGCAGAAGGCTGGTCCTGCTGTGGTAGCTGAGAGACAGAAAGGAGCCCTGTCCTTATTTACTCATGAGGGGGTCCTGGGAGACATGTGCTGGCCTGAGCTCTCTCCTGGGGTCCTTGTCCTCTTCCTACGATCCCAGGGGTTTAGTGGCAGGGGGAGGGAGGCACAGTTGGCTACCAGGCCCTGAGGATAAATCTAGGAATCTCAAGACTCGGAAGGAGTTTATCGATTTCATAGACTTTGTTTCATTCAACAAATATTTTTGAGGACGTACCCTATGCCAGGCCCTTTTCTAGAAAGTGAAGATAAGGTCTCAGCCTTCTTAGAGCTTACATTCTAGTCTGTCGGAGGCTGAAACTGTGCATAGTGAGCGACAGACATAAGCGTCTGATATTCTCCTCTAAAACAAACTAAAATGATGAACAACTTCCCAGTTTCTGAAGCTTTGCAGTGTTAACATGCTGGTTGTTTCTAAACAAAGACTTCATAGAGTTCCCTGAGACACATTTTAAAAGATAAAATTCAAGTGTCATGTCATCCCCGGTTCTCCGTGCCTTTGCCGGTAAGATCCTTCAGGAAGAAATGTGGGGTGGGGAGAGGCTGTCTTGTGCTCCCCTTACCCTTTCAGGCCTCGCTCATGCCCTGCGAGCTAGGGGTGGTGGCAGTCCTTTATCCTCTGGAGCAGGAGTGGGCAAATTCCCTTGTACCCATGACTGGTCTGGCTTTGGTTTCTAGAAGCTCAGAATTGAAGAATCATCACAAGCAAGCCTCTTCTTGTATCTTCGCTATAGGTTTAGAAATTATTTTTATGAGCCTTTCCTCCCATTTACATTACCGGTATCCCCTCAACAGATGGGACGGTCATGGTTGGCCCAATGTTCTTTTGTTGTGTCATTAAGTAACATAAATGAATGGAAGTTCTCTTCTGGGTAACTAGGTAGAAATTCATCATTAGGATGGCGAGGGGAACCTTTCAGGCAATTCCAGGCCTTCCACACTCACCCCAATGCCTCGACAGTCACACAACTTCTACCATGATTCTAGGCGACAGGACAGTTCAAGGTCACGTGTTCTCTATTTTGGATGATGGTGGTCCATCCGGATTCGATAGGATTTGCCTGTGTTTACGATGAAGCATTTACTACATGTGTCACCTGAATGCCTTTGTCAGAAACAGTCACCTGCTGGCTCTACTTTTACCGCTAACTTCTGTTTTATTCTCAAATAGAATACGGGCTATTTTCTGTGACACTTGGCAAACTACGACCTGTGAATAAAATTTTGCCTGAGCTCTGCTGTGTAAATAAAGTTTTATCGGAACACAGCCATGCCCATTTGCGTACATGTTGCTCCGTGCTACTTTCGTGCTACCATGGCAAGGTTGAGTAGTTGTGACGGAGGTCACGTGGCCTCCTAAGCCAAAAATACTTACTGTCTGGTCCTTGGTAGCCTGTTTGCTCACCCCTATAGACTACAGGATCAACAAAAAGTAGAAGCAAAGGGATGTGCCCTCGGTAAATATTCTGATAACGGATCACTTCAGGGTTTATGTTTAAGCCTTTCTTTCTTTCTTTCTTTCTTTCTTTTTTTTTTTAATTTTTTTTTTTCAACATTTATTTATTTTTGGGACAGAGAGAGACAGAGCATGAACGGGGGAGGGTCAGAGAGAGAGGGAGACACAGAATCGGAAACAGGCTCCAGGCCCTGAGCCATCAGCCCAGAGCCCGACGCGGGGCTCGAACTCACGGACCGCGAGATCGTGACCTGGCTGAAGTCGGACGCTTAACCGACTGCGCCACCCAGGCGCCCCAAGCCTTTATTTCTTAGGAAACGTGACCCAGGTAGACCCTTCCAGAGAGTGCCATCTTTCCGATCTGTGACATGGTGACATGTGCCGTGAGGAACAGTTTATGGTGGAACGTAGGGAGACCTTGTCCGAGGGGCCACGTTGAAACTCTTCTTTGACTCAGAATATGACAGGCAGCCTGACAGGTAACGTCCCCCCAATCCCCTCCTCCTTGTGATAATATCTTTGTATAAGACGCTTCCCTCCGGTGTGGGCTGGGCCTAATGACTCGCTTCCACTGGACAGAATATGGCAACAGTGACGAATGTCGCTTCTGAGACTAGGTTATAAAAAGACTGTGGTTTCTATCTCTTGCTCTCTCTTGCTCGCCTCGTTTGCTTACCTTCGGCAGAGCCAGCCTGGGAAGCGGTCCATGATACCCTCGTGGTAGGAGACGGGGCCCTGACAATAACCATGTGAGGGAACTGGAAGCTGATCCTTGGCACCCGCCCCAGATGAGACCCCAGCTCTGTCCAACAGCTTGACTGCCTCCTCCCGAGAGGCTCTGAGCCAGAGGCACCCCGCTAAGCCACCCTGGATTCCTACCCGCAGAGACGGCGAGATAATTAATGTGTGTTGTTTTAAGCCACTACATTTTGGAGGTGATTTGTCATGCAACTGTGGGTAACTATTACCCAGGGAAAAAAGACCGGAGCTGAATTAGGGAACGATATAGCTTTTGGGCTGATATAACTTACTCAATCTGCTTTGTTTAAGTTGAATGAAATTAGACACTATTACACAGGTAAAGTAGTGACCTTTCCAAGTGCACTGTTATTTTCCACGAGTTCACATATCCCCACCTGTTGGCAAACACTCGCGGAGGCTACATGTCCTGGCCCTCGCATAGGCTGGCACACTGCTCGGGGGCGGGCAGGACTCTCCGGTGGGTCTTCCCCTGTCTTTACTCGCAGACCTGATCCGCGGGGGCCCCTGGTGGCTGCCTGGGTGGCGGGGGCATCAGGGGGCGCCGGGAGGCTGTGGCTGGAGCCGCGCAGGCAATGGAGGCAGGACCGCTGCCGCGGCTGCTTGGGCCTGGATGGAAGCCAATTTGGGCGGAGACAAATCGGTTCATTTTGTGTTCTTCACCTTTCTCTTCTCATGTACGTTCGTGGAATCTTGACATGGGGATCCTTTCCGAATCTGGCATATGCTTAGAATGACACAGGCACGGACGCCTGGACCCACACAGACACACACGTGTTGTGCACACACCTTGCACAACAAGGTGGAGGGCTAACAGAGCTGGAGAATTACTTCGAAGCTTGTCTGGCCCTAAACCAAGCCTCCACGTGCTGGACCTTGCGGCTGTTTTTTCAAAATGCGTATCTGGGTCCTGTCCTGACCTAATTGAATCAAAGTCTCCGGTCAGCCCAGGAGCCTGTATTTATATGGTGGCAATCTGGTCACGTCCGCCCCCAGCCCCCACGGGAGGTTGCCGCGTGTTTGGTGAGTGGGGAACCTGTTTCAGTTTGCTAGGGCCGCCTTAACAAACAACCACAGATCAGGGGGATTAAACCACACAAATTTATTGTCTCCCAATTCTGGAGGCTGGAAGTCCAAGGTCAAGGCGTCAGCGCGTCGGTCCCTTCCGAGGTTGGGAGGGAGAGTCTGCTCCAGGCCACGGCCTGCAGAAAGCCCTCTTCTCCCTGCGTCTCTGTGTGTCATCTTCTGTTTACGTGTGTGAATGTTCACATTTCCCTATTTGCAAAGACAACAGTTATATTGGATTGGCTTCCACTCTAATCACCTCATGTTAATTGGATTACTTCCGTAAAGACCCTGTCTCCAAATAAAGCCCTAGGCTGAGATACTGGGGCTTAGGGCTCCAATACATCTTTTTTTTGGGGGGGGGGGAACAATTGGTCCCCTATTAGCACCCCTTTACATAATATAGGACTATGTCATGAGTATTCCATAATATTGAGATGATCAGAGCTACTGTTTTTGGGTGCTTACTCTCTGTGCTAAGTGTTTTACATGCGCTTCTTAATTTAATTTACTTTAATTTTACTTTACTTATTTTTATTATTTTTTCAAATATAATGTATTGTCAAATTGGCTAACATACAGTGCGTAAAGTGTGCTCTCGGCTTTTGGGGTTGATTCCCGTGGTTCATCGCTTACATACGCCACCCAGTGCTCATCCCAACAAGTGGCCCCCTCAATGCCCATCACCCACTTACCCCTCTCCCCCACCCCCACCATCCACCCTCAGTTTGTTCTCTGTATTTAAGAGTCTCTTACGGTTTGCCTCCTTCCCTCTCTGTTTGTAACTATTTTCCCCCTTCCCCTCCCCCATGGTCTTCTGGTAAGTTTCTCAAATTCCGCATATGAGTGAAAACATATGATATCTGTCCTTCTCTGACTTATTTCACTCAGCATAATACCCTCCAGTTCCATCTACGTTGCTGCGAATGGCATGATTTCATTCTTTCTCATTGCCAAGTAGTATTCCATGGTATATATAAACCATATCTTCTTTACCTATTCATCAGTTGATGGACATTTGGGCTCTTTCCACAATTTGGCCACTGTTAAAGCCGCTGCTATAAATATTGGGGTGCACGTGCCCCTATGTGTCAGCACTCCTGTATCCTTTGGGTAAATTCCCAGCAGGGCTATCGCTGGGTCATAAGGTGGATCTATTTTTAATTTTTTGAGGAACCTCCACACTGTTTTCCAGAGCGGCCGCAGCAGTTTGCACTCCCACCAACATGCACCATTTAATTTTAGCCTTCACTGCCGACGTTGATGAAACTGCTATGTTTCCCAATTTGGAGATAATAGCTGAGGTTCACAGAAATTAGCTAACTTGCCCAAGGCCTCGCCGCTAGTAGATGGCAGCGCAGGGATGATGCGGACGCCATGCTTTCTTTCTGCTGTATATTCAGTTGTCCAAAGCTCTAACTGGTGCAGAAATCCTCTTGCCCTTAGCCAGTATTTGCTTTCCTATTTCCTTGGCTTAAATTCTTTGTTCTGCTTGGATGGCAGGGCGGCTGCGCTCCTCCTCATTGTCAGACCCTTGTAACTTTCTCGGCCCTTTCAAGCCTTCACTTTTCCAGGGTACACACCATGGGTCCTCTGACCACAGTGGTTCCGTCTTCCCGGACCTCTCCAGTTTGCTGATGAGCACTTTACGGTGTTGTCCCCAGTGCAGTCTGGAGCTGGGCTTGGACACAGTCCTGCTCCAACTGTGCTGGCTTGTTAGGCTCAGAGGAAACAAAAATCTCCCAGCTGCACGTGCACGGTGTCCCATCAGTCCAGGGCACACGCGGTTTCTGTCCTTTCTGTGTAAGTGCATCAGAATATAGGCTAGGCACACATTGCAAGCCAGAACTCCATGCATGCGCCCACTGTGTAGACCGGGGCAAAGTTATAAACTGAGGCACGTCAGGCCTAATGTTCCAGACAGAGCGAAGGCCCTACTGTTGGGGTCGTTGCCCAGGTTTCCAGCTCACTGGGCTGTGCCAACATCAAACTCCCCGTGAGCAGGGCTCTCATGGCGAGCAAGCCAGCAGCGTGGCTTTGCCAATGGAGTGTTTGGTTTCTTCCCTCTCCCGGGTGACTGCAAATCTCCTGTGTATCGGAAACCAGGAAGGACTTTCCTCTTCTCCATCTTACTGTCTTACTTTAGCTAACGTAGTTGCCCTTTAGGTAACTTTCGAGAGATGGTTACTGTCCCAGACCTGTGGTTTTGTACTTGGCCTTCTGAACTATTGAAGAGATTGACATCATCACCCTGAGCGTGGCCTTGCAGCCTGCCTGGTCTTAGCACTTACTATGGGACAGGTGCCTGGCTGCAAAGCTCTCCCTCTCTTCCTCACCAACAGTGATGGGCTCTGGTTCCAGGCATTGTTCTAGATCCCAGGGATCCTGGGTTGAACAAGACAGACAAGGTTCCTGCTCTCAGGGACATTCTAACAGTGGGTCAACTGGTGACAACGAAGTAAACCAATTAAGTACCTTCAGGTTGTGCAAACAGCAGTGTTGGAAATAAACAGGACAATGAGGTGTGTGCGTGCGTGTGTGTGTGTGCACCTGTGTGTGCATGTGTGTGGGTGTATGTGCATAAGCCTCCTCTGTCTAGATTCCTCCAATGCTAAACTCTCCAGTTTCTAATTTGCACGCCGTTAGCCAAGTTACATTCTATTGACCCACCTTTATGTCAGCACCCGGTCACCTGTGTCACCTCCCTTCATTTGCCAGGTAAGGGTCATGCAAAGTAAAATTTGAATTTATCCCAATTGTGGAATTAAAATGATTAAATAAGCACTCAACCACCAGACAATTACAAGTGGGTCTAGCCAGTGTTCTTGTCAAGTCCTGAATGACTGTGGGCATGGGGTATGAAATGACCTGCTTGCTAGCACCTCCCTTACGTAAGCATCCACGGAGGCAAAACAGCACCTGGAGAGTTTGTGGAGTCGAGGAAGGGGATCTCTTTCCTGTTGCTCTGCCCCCCATCTCCTCCACTTACCCAAATAAGAAGAGAGTGGCCATCCCTGGCTTACTGTCGGGTGAAAACTTGACCGGGGGGGCCGGGCCTGGGACTCTATCCAGAAATGAAGACGGTGCATTTTTCTGGAGCCTCTCCATTCCTCATGCTTGGGGACCCCAAGCTGGCCCACTGAGTCAGGGGCTCCAACGGGCCCCTGCATGGGGAAAGAAGATCTGTGAGTGAGGCTTGGAGGCAGCCAGGAATGGGATCCTTATAAGAACAGGGGCACTTGGGTGGCTCAGTCGGTGAAACATCTGACTCTTGGTTTCCGCTCAGGTCATGATCTCGTGTTTCATGAGATCCATCCCCAGCATTGGGCTCTGTGCCAACAGCACGGAACCTCTTTGGGATTCTCTCTCTCCCTCATTTTCTGCCCTTCCCCCCTCAAAATAAATACATAAACTTAAAATATATTTATATTATAGAACAAGCACTGTCGTTCCAAGGTGCAAGAGGCCCTCAGACCCTGGGAGGAGAGACGGCTCTTACCAGGTCCCTGTTTTCCTGAGGCTCAGCAGGAAAGGACTGAATATCCCAACCCCTTGCATGGAGCCCTTACTGAGGTGGACAGCCTTGTAGGCTCCTTCCTTCCTTCCTTCCTTCCCTCCTTCCCCCCTCCCTCCCTCTCTCCCTCTCTGCCCACCTCCCTTCCTTCTTGCCTTCCTTTTTCCTTCCTTCCTTCCACATTTCAGGCGAACAATCTCATTAGAGTGGAAGGCCCTGGCCTCTTTAAACAGGTACTAGCAGACTGAACTGCCTATCTCCTGAGCATTGAGGTGATGGTGTGGGTGCTGCTCTGAGCCCAGCCCCAAGTGCCTCTGAAATCTTGCCCTGGGTTGGAGCAGTCCTCAAAGGAACCTCGCAGCCTGCTCTCATGTGGCCCCTGGATGGGGGATGAGGCTAACTTTTGAGCCATCACTGCTGCTTCCAGGCTTCTGTACACATGTCCCCACACACGTGGGGGTAGGGGCAGCTGGGCTCCCTCTCCTGCTGCCCATGACTGGAGCCCACTGTTTCCTTGGAGTTTGCTCTGTGAGCCGGCTGCCTCCTTCCTGCCTTTCCCACACTGGCTCCCTCTCTTCATTGCCATCACTGAAGTTGGGGCTCCCCTCATTAACCTTCCTTTAGCCCCTGTTCTTTCTTCCTTCCAGGCAAAGGTTTCCAGCTCTGCAGAGCTCATTTCCTGTGAACCTTCTGTCCATCTTCTGTCCAAGCCTCTGCCATCTACTCTGAGGCAGAGGTGCCAGGAGTCCTTCATTCCTGATGCTTTGGACTTTGGCCAAAGCAGGAAGCAGGAAGTGAGAAGCAGGGAACAGGAAGTGAGAAGGAGGAAACAGGAAGCAGTTGTTTTGTGCTGCTTCAGGTGTCCTTCCTCTGGGGTCCAGGAAACTTCATGCCCAGGGCCAGTAAGATTAAGGAGGCAGAGAACCCTGCCCTTGGGGCTAACCTGCAGAGAATATTCAGGAAACTTGTTGACCTGCATGCTGATTTCAGCTACTAGAGAAAGAACAGTATGAGATAAGAAAAAATATATATATTGGGATCTATTGTAGAAGTAATTCCAATCATGGTTATTTGAATGAACCACTGATCATTCATGCCTATTTGTCATGGGGTAGATAGACCCTCGTGCACACTAAAACAAGTCTACTTAACTTTGAGGCAAGTTTTCTTCAATTATAAAGTCAAATCTGGCTCATACTTGCACCCACCTTCCTGGTATGTTGCTTGGGTACCATGGTCTAAAAAACAGAGAGACACCGGCCTGTAATGAACGGGGAGCAGGGACCCCACTGTGGACATTTTATCAAACAGGCTACTTGTGTTTCTTCCTTTCTGCAGTTGACAGATCATGGAAAATCTACGTGCAAATAAAAGTTTCCCGTCAAATAGTATCTCAAATGACCGTTAACATCTGTCTCTAAACCATGCATTCTCAAAGGGGAATCCTCAAGAGAGCATAAAAGTCATACTCCTTTGTACATTGTTCATACAGGTTTTTATGTGTCAAGCACAGATATGCATCCAATACATAGGTAGATAGTGTGTCTTTAACATTAAAATTTCATTGGGGGAAGGGATTTGAACAAAAATGTCTTAAACGGCTCATGATGGGGGGTGGAGAATAAAGGTTTAGAAATGTGCCTAAATGGGTACTTTTAGCATTCTTCTATTTTACGGTATTACCTTCTAATTAGTTTTTCAATAGAAATGTGGATTTTCGTATCTTGCACTTGCTTAAAGTCAGACAGATCTATTGAAAGTCTGTTACTGCCAGAAGGCAACATTCATCCATCTTAGCCATTGCACAGTGGCCCCCAGGAGAGTCTTCTAGCTGGGAAATCTGCCATGCTATTATAAAATAATAAGGCTGCTTATTGTCCACAGCTCGTGGAAGCAGTCTCATTATTATTTTATGGTCAAATCTCTGGCGATAATAGTACTGATAATTATAACGCCGTATTTCATGAAAGCGAGACTCCATTGATTGTAAGATGTGCCATTAAAATTTGACACAATGCTAGGATGCTGCAGACTGTCAGTTTCACTGAAGAATGTTAAAATGTGGGGAAGTGGGGAAGCACATTTTCGGGCCAATGGAGAACACAAATGATAGCTGATAACCTCTGACTCTTTACCACGTGCCTGGTTTATCTCACCGAACACTCTCAACAGGGTGATGCCTGTTACATATGATGATACTTATTATTATCATCCCCATTTCTTAGATGAGGACAACTAAGATTCATATAGGTTAAGTAACTTGCCCAGGATTGCACAGCTCCAAAATGTTGGAAGAAAGAATCAACTCCAGGACCCTCATGCCTTAGCCTTCTGGTGAACATTAGGCTACATCTTCCTTTACCCCTCTTCAACTCCCAGTTGCCCCAAAAAGCAGATGTACTTCAGTTCACTCAACATACAAGTTTCTAGAGGTGGCACAAAATAGAATGCTCATATCTCACAAATTCACAAGGGGAATTTTAGTTTTCAAAGGCATGCTATGGAAAGAATGCTTTGGTGCTGTGGCCTCCCCACTCCCTTCTGATCTGCTGGAATGAGAATTGACCTTGAAGACAGAAGGACCAGGGTTTGATCCTCACTTCTGCACATACCTGCAGTGATAACATCGCTGAAAGTTCACCTTTCTGAGTTTCAGTGTCTAAGTATGAGTCTTGAAGCCTGTGCCTCATAAATCCAAGCTCTCATAGCCACATGGCTTCATTAATAAACTCCTGAAGGATGAGAAGCTAAACCCACACTCCTAATAGGTTTATAGCTTTCTGCTTGGGGGTTGCTGTCAGCGAGAGGTGTTCTATTTTTATCTCTCTTTTGCCTTTGTTCTGATTGCTATTCTGTAAATGATCTCGGCCATCCAGAGTGTATTTAGCTCATTCGGCTGGGACACTTCCTTAATGGTATAGAGATAACCAATTGTAGAGTTTATATTGGAATAGAGAATTCGCCTCCCTCAAGAATATTATAATCTTAACTTATTGTTTGAGGCTCCATTGCTTTTGGGTAAATACGAAAATGTGTTTTCTCTTTCTCTATTCCAGTGGGCAGTTTTTCAAATGGACTGTAACAGAAGCTTCTCTGTTTGCACTGGGAGTCATCTCAGGTTTACATTCAGAAAACCTAATAAAAATGTGAGCAGGAAACAACCGAGCTAAAGCAGGAATGAAAAGAAATTGTTTGATGAGGATTTTGCAGAATAATGGCCCAGGGCTGTCCTCGCAGTAGGACTTGGTGGTTTCTTGGGAAAGGGGGCAGGCGTGTGTGCTCACCCCAGGTAATCATTCCCAAAGCTTCCGATGTCCCTTAGTCCCTTGTGCAAAACTACACACATTAGTCAGAGGATCCTTCCACACTGGCCTTGCTTAGATTTGGGTGTGTTTCCAGTAAGTTCTTCTTCTTTTCTGACTTTGTGTGCTATAAAGCTGTTTGAAGTTACTTTAAACCAGACTCAAAAAGATTTAAAAAAATTCCATAAGAGATGATGACTGCCAGAGATTGCCCAGTAATACTTATTCTGCTGGTGTCTGGAGAGAAAAACGTTCTAAATTTGTTAACTATAGGTTTCGCCAAAAGTCGAAAGGAAGGTTTTCTCTTCCCTAATATTCTTCTATAGTTTTAGTTTGCTTGAGTAAATATCGTCAACTGAACAAATAAACTTTGACCTGTAGCTGGGAAGATGTTTTGGTTTTGTTTCTTCCTGGGGTTTGGCATCATGGTCTCTGACCGGGAAGGCATCTGCTCCTGTGATTCACACTGGTGCCTCTCTGGCCCCTGAACCATTGCCGGAGCTCCTGGAGCTGTCTTTGTTGGTGTCTCTCCCAACCTGACTTTCAGTGATGTCATGCTGGTAGCTTGAAACTGACCTTGAGGGAGTTTCTACACCACAGAAATCAACAAATCCTACAAGCCAGGGCCTTCTCCCTGCCCCTCTCCCACCTTGGGAACCCATGTTAAATACTGATGGTCCTCCAGCGCCTATGGTGTCAAATCTTGGTGACAAACCGTGGAGGACACGTTATAAGTATTGGACAGAAAGTCACCGTTGGGACTACATGAGTCTCATTTTAGACCTCGAGACACCTGCAGGTTGAAAGTAAGGTGACGGGGAATCATGTGTCATGCTAATGGAGCATCAGCTAACACACAAATTCAGTAAAGTCACAGGATACAAAATCAACTTACAGAAATCAGTTGCATTTTTATACACCAATAATGAAGCAGCAGAAAATCAGAACCGATCCCATTTACAATTGCACCCCAAACCATAAGATATCTAGAAATAAATCTAAGCAAAGAGGTAAAAGATTTCTGCTCTGAAAACTATAGAACACTTGTGAGAGAAACGGAAGAGGACGCAAAGAAATGGAAAAAAATTCCATGCTCATGGGTTGAAAGAACAAAAATGTTTTAAATGTCTATATTATCCAAAGGACTCTACACATTTAATGCAATCCCCATCAAAATAACACCAGAATTCTTCACAGAGCTAGAATAAACAATCTTAAGATTTGTATGGAACCACAAAAGACCCCAAATAGCCAAAGCAATCTTGAAAAAGAAAAGCAAAGCAGGAGGTATCACAATTCTGGACTTAAAGCTACATTACAAAGCTTTAGTCATCAAGACAGTATGGTACTGGCACAAAAACGAACACAGAGATCAATGGAACACAATAGAAAACCCAGAAATTGACCCATAACTATATGGCCAACTCATCTTTGACAAAGCAGGAAAAAATATCCAATGGAAAAAAGATAGTCTCTTCAACAAATGGTGTTGAGAAAACTGGATAGCGACATGCAAAAGAATGAAACCGGACCCCTTTTTATGCCATACATAAAAATAAATTCAAAATGGACGAAAGAGTTAAATGTGAGACAGGAAATCATCAAATCCTAGAGGAAATCAGAGGCAGCAACCTCTTTGACCTTGGCCGTAGCAACTTCTTACTAGACACATCTCTGGAGGCAAGGGAAACAAAAGCACACAAGAACGGTTGGGACCTCATCAAGATAAAAAGCGTCTGCACAGTGAAGGAAACAACCAACAAAACTAAAAGGCAACCAATGGAATGGGAGATGGTATTTGCAAATGATACATAAGATAAAGGGTTAGTATCCAAAAATCTATAAATAACTTACCAAACTCAACACCCAAAAAACAAACAATCCAATTAAGAAATGGGCAGAAGGCATGAACAGACATTTTTCCAATGAAGACATCCAGATGGCTATCAGGCACATGAAAAGATGCTCAACATCACTCATCATCAGGGAAATACAAATCACAACCACAATAAGCTATCACCTCACACCTGTCAGAATGGCTAAAATTAATAACTCAGGAAACAACAGGTGCTGGTGAGGATGCAGAGAAACAGGAACCCTCTTACACTGTTGGTGGGAATGCAAACTGGTGCAGCCACTCTGGAAAACAGTATGGAGGTTCCTCAAAATTTAAAAATAGAACTACCTTATGACCCAGCAATTGAACTACTAGGTATTTACCCAAAGGATACAAAACTACTGATTTGAAGGGGTACCTGCACCCTGAGGTTTATAGCAGCATTGTCAACAAAGCCGTATTATGGAAAGAGCCCAAATATCCATCGACTGATAAATGGATAAAGAAAATGTGTTATGGATATACAATGGAATATTACTCAGTCGTGAAAAGAATGAAATCTCGCCATTTTGCAAAGATGTGGATGGAGCTGGAGTGTATTAAACGAAGCAAAATAAGTCAGAGAAAGACAAATACCGTATGATTTCACTCATGTGGAATTTAAGAAACAAAGCAGATGAACACAGGGGAAAAAAGAGAGGCAAACCATAAAACAAACTCTTAACTATGGAGAACAAACCGAAGGTTGCTGGAGGGGAGGTGGGCGGGGCAATGGGCTAGATGGGGGATGGGCATTAAGGAGGGTCCTTGTGATTGATAAGCACTGGGTGTTGTATGCAAGTGATGAATCACTAAATTCTGTGCCTGAAACTAATATTACACTACATGTTGACTAACTAGAATTTACATAGAAACTTGAAACAAAAAAAAAAATATTTGTTAAGTTGTTATACAGATGAACGCTACTTAAATTTAGTTGCTGTAGGCTTAGATTGGAATATTTTGTTTTCTTCAGAAATATTTTCATCAAAATGATACTAATTATACATGAGTTATATTTTCAAAAAATATATGAACAAAAGCAAGTCACTGTCTGGGAACCTGGTCTGGGGGTTTACAAGCAGGTGAGTAAGCTGGGCATTATGATTGCCATCACTGCTGCCGTCACTCAGCTGGAAGCTGTCGCTGTGCCCGTGTGTGTGTGCGTGTGTGTGTATGTGCAAACCTGTATCTGTATGTGAGAAGCTGTGTGTGCCCCTATGTGTGTGCCTGTGTGGTTGAACCTGTGTGTGTGCATGTGTGTGCATTCATGCAGGTGTCTGTGTGTACGTGTGAGGAGTGTGTGAGCGTGTGTGTATGCGTGTACATGTGCCCCAAAGCTCCTGAAAGCGAGTGCATACAGCAGCCCCCCTTGGATTGGGCTGGGCGTTCACAAGCCATGGCAAAGAGCTCCTCAGGGCCGTGCACGGCTTTGTGGGAGTGAGGAATGGCCATCTGGAAGAATATGAGGACGGGGGCGACTCTGGTCACGTCAGTCCCCCTTTTCTTGCCCACTGCTCCTTCCTGTCTGTTAAACTTAACTTTCAGGAACTTTTAAGGAGGAAACGGTGCCCAAAGGGGAGGCAGGTGGAGGATGAAGGAGGAGGGAGTGTTAGTGCTGCCTATTTGCCTGGCAATGGTGGGAGTTGAGGGCTGGCTGTATGTCGGAGCCTCGGGGCTTCTCTGGAACCTTCCAGCTGGGCTTCTTCTTCCTCATCAATGAAAATGAAGACTGACCTCAGGTCCCTGCGCCTTTGTCCAGCGCTTGGTTGTTGTCTGGCCACTGCAGCTACTGTTCAGGCTCTCAGGCCTGAGTCATCGCCCAGAGTTAGAGATGTGGGCAGGAGCCCCGGCCTCCTCTTTGTGCCCCGAGGCTGTGTTGTTCCAGTCCTTACATGCCCTTGTTACGGTTTGCCTCTTTGCTCTATAATCCTTACACATCACTCCCGATTTAGCTAAACCTCACAGGGATCCACTGGGGTGGTTCCTTTATAATCCCACTTAAGTGTTGGGGGAAACTGAGGTCCCAAGACACGAAGCAACTGGCCCCAAATCTAACAGTCAGCAAGTAGCAGAGGCAGGGGTGGAAGCCAAGTGTCCAGACTCTCAACCACACTTCTGTCTTCTCTGGAGGCCAGAAGCAATCTTTCTGTTTATTTGCAGGGTTCTGAGATCCCTAAAGCGACTCGCTTCAACGCATTTTTTTAAATATTCTTTTTTTGTTTTGTTTTTTATTCTGAGAGAGGGAGAGAGAGAGCATGTGTGCATGAGGGAGCTGGGGGGGGGGGGCAGAGAGAGGGAGAGAGGGAATCTCAGGCGGTTTCCTTGCAGAGTCTGATGCAGGGAACTTGCACTCATGTGTTCTTCATGCACTTGAACTTGAGTTCTTGAACTCATGCACTGTGAGATGATGACCTGAGCTGAGATCGGGTGCTTAACCGACTGAGCCACCAGGTACGCCTCTCTTCAAACCATTTTGTGTGTCAAGCATAACCAGCAGAATCCTTCCTTCCCAGGCCAACGTGAGGGTCTTGGTGTGGGTTGGCTCCAGTTTCTTTCTTTTTTTCTTTTTTTTTGAATTTTTAAAATGTTTATCTACTTTTCAGAGAGAGAGAGAGAGTGGGGGAGGAACAGAGAGAGAGGGAGACACAGAATCTGAAGCAGGTTCCAGACTCAGCTGTCAGCACAGAGCCCGACGTGGGGCTCGAACCCACGAAATTGCGACCTGAGCCAAAGTTGGACGCTTAACCGACTGAGCCACCCGGGCGCCCCTGTTCCTTTTCTTAACTGGAACCACTTGTCTGTCTGAGCATCGCTGTCGCTTTACTGCCTGCTAGTAAAAGGGAATATGCTAACATTTTACAAGTTTATGAATTTCATGAATTTTTGATTTTTAGCAGGGGCTTCAGGCCGATTCCCCATCTTCCTCCCGGTAAGTCGTTGTTCTAAAGGCAGCACTTTCTACTGAATCATAAAAATGTTCACCGTGGACAAGGCAGCGACATGATTGGAATCATTGAGAGACGTCCACTTTTGTTCCACTTGCTTCCTGTTAACAGATGTCAGAGCGAAGCTGCTCTTCAGCATTCCGTAAAAATTTTGACTATTGGTACTTAGGTAATCACAAAAATATGTTGGGAATAACATATTCCAGATATTATCTGTTTCTAATGGCTCGTTTCAGTTTTGAACAGAAGAATGTCAAGCCTTGAAGTATTCTAGAGCTCTGAGGGGCTTGGTTGGAAAGAAGGATGTTCTTTGGTGGGATGCAAAGTATAAGACGTACTCCTTTTCCCTTTGCTTCGGTGGGAGGAGTGTTCTTACACGACACATCTCACATGTACCTGACAGCTGCTTTCTCCATCAGAGCGCTCAAAAGTTTCCTGAATCAAACTCAGAGAGAAATCTTAGAATGTTCCTCACCTTGAGGTGTTGTGGGGTCACACACAATGATGTGTGCCAAGACCTCTTCATATGTTGAGCATGAGCTGCTGGATATGGTGAATGTTCCAAACCTCCTGAGCGGCCTTGTTCCAGGTGCCAGTAGCCCTGACCTTGGCCAAAGCCATTGTTCTTGATCTGCTCTTTTATTTTTTAGGTGTGTGGACGGCTATCCTCTCTCACGCAAAAATATCCCCTTGACCTCAGAATCATCAACAAGGTCTCAAATGATGTCTTTCCAGTGGTCCTACTCAGCAAGCATTTACAGGTCACCAGACCAACCTGTAACCATTTTCCACATGGTAGGATTAGGATGATCTTACACATGGTTTTCTCTCAACCCTCACAATTCAACTTGTGGAATGGATCTCAATTCCTTACCCCTCCCACTTCCCAAGCCCTTCGTCAAGTGACTTCGCTGCCCTGTTTATCAAGATGTGATATCTATTCCCCGACCCCTGAGTGTAGGTCACCTTGAGACTTGCATTGTCTCAAAGACGGCAGATGGGACAGTGTGGCAGGGACCTTGCGTACTTCTGTTCTTTCTCATGCTGGGCTACTTTGCCACAAGGACATGGCTAGGCTAGCCTGTTTGACGACTGTCCCAGCCACGGCCACCCCAGAGCAGCATGTCCCCAGCCACCCTGCCCACTGATCACAGACTCATGAGCATGCCAAGCCGAGAACAGCCCAGCCCAGATCGCTGGAACCACACGACTAACTCGGAAATGATAAACAGTTGTAGTTTTAAGGCACAGAACTTTGGGACATTTTGTCACTCATCAATAACTAACTGATACGCTTCAAGCACAATAAGTGTTTGGTAAATATGGCTAGTACTTTCATTTTTTATTCAGCTCACCGAACAGGTCCTGGTTGCACCACAGTGACCCTCCCCTTTCCGTGTGACTTTCCTCTCCAGTCCTCCTTTCCCTCTGCTCTCTGTGCCAAGCCCGTGCCTCACAGCCACTGAACATCGTCCACTCCCCGCTTTCCATTTCCCTCTACAGAGCTCAAGAAAACACAAACCGAAGACCTTCTTCCTAGTAGAACAAAGAGCAGACTGTATCAAGTTCCTGGCACCACGTGAAATTTACGTAACAAATGAACAGTGAAACGTGGCTTGAATCCCATCACTGGTGTCTGACATCAATTTGACCTCTTTCCGTGTCTTTTAAGCAGGAGCATGAACAAAGTCCTCATCCGCGTGGCTGTCCAGGCAAGCCCAAGAGTGCCAAGCACCAAGGGAAGACTGGAACAGAGTTGAACTTGGTGGAGTTGAATTTGGTGGAGAGACACCCCGTCTAACTGGGTCTCGATCCTACCCGTGCCAGCTGCCATTTGACCCCGGCCCAACCAGTCATCCTCTCTAAATGTGCTTCTCGCCCCGTAAAGTAGGAATAATTCTGTCTGCTCTCCTTATCTCCTACCTCATTGCAAGGATTCAATTAGGTGGCATGTGTGGAAGTGCTTTGCAAACTATTGTGAACTCTGCAGTGCTATGTGAGGCACTGTTGTGATTGGTACCATTTCAGGTCCAGCAGGGAGCTTGGATCTGGGAAGAAAAGCATTGTGACTCCTGTCAGAAAAGATGCCTGGCAAACACGAAGAGCATAGTCTGGAGAAGGCTGACGAGCCCACAGTTGGGATTCTGCACTGGGGTTTAGAAACACGAGCACCAGGACGCCGAAAACATTGGAAAGAGTCCAGGGGAAAAGCGACGTGAGTCACTCCAGAACAGAAGGCCCAACTTGGGAGGGAGTCGGCAGGAGACGTGTGCGCTTGGGCTCCCGGGAATTTGTACTTGTTTTCCCAGGTTCTTCCAAGGCGAAGCTGTTTCAGGGATATGAAACCTGCTGTGGCGTGAGGGCTGATGTACAGAGAGGGCCCTCCGAACCCTGCTCCTAGTCTGAGTGAAGGCAACAGAGATGCACCAGAGGAAGGGGAGCCAAACTCTTCCACGGGGACCAGTGAGAGTTACACGGATTGGGGTACTTTTGGCTGCAAGCAACAGACAAGCTAACGGCAACATCAGCTGGGACTCAACTCACCCCCCCTGCCCCCTCTGCTGTCCTTGGTGGCCTGGCTTGTCCTGCTAGGCTGGCTTCCCTCACCGTTCAAAGATGGCTGCTGCAACTCCAGGCGTAGCACACAGCTGACAGTCCTATTTTGCGAGCAGGGAATAATTTCTCAGATGTTTGGCAGCAGATCCCCCCCTCTCGTCGTACTTGACCTTGACTGCATCTCCCTTCCAAACCTGAATCAGCTACCTACATGGGGTATAAAATGGTAGTGACTGGCTTAGACCAATCAAGATTCATCCTGGGACTGGAGAGACAGCCTGGTCCTCACAGGCACAGGGCCTTCCAACTGCTGAACACAGTTGGGATTCTGAGGGCAAGCGAGGAGGAGAAGAGCTGCTGGGGCATCGGCGCTAATAGCCGCATCCCCATGGCCCATGTGACCCATTAATGATCTGAGCCCAATTCAAGACTTGGCTGCTCAACTGACTGAGCCATCCAGGCACCCCTAATGGCTTCCAGTTTCTTCACATTAGGGCAAAATTCTTCTCCCAGGCCTTTAAGGGACCTTATGATCTGGCACTGACCTATTTTTTCTGTCTTCACTGCTCGTGTATCTACCCTCCATACTTTGTTCACACTGGATTGGCTTCGGTGCAGTGGCCATGACCTGTGTTCCCCTACCTCTGGACCTTGGCACAGATTGTCCTCCCCCCCACCAGAAAATATGTTTGCATTCCCCAACCATGTCCCTCCCATTCCTAACTGTTGAAATTATGTCCATTCCTAAAGTCTGGCCTGAATGCCTCCTGTAGGTCACTCTCAACACCCCCCAGCACTTTGCAAAATTCTCATGATAGACATCATATTCTGCCCCACGTTGTACTTAGTGGGTTGTTGATTAACCTCCTCTGTTAATTCTGTAAAATTCTTGAGCATGGACTCTACATCTCGCTCAGCTTTCCATCTTCAATTGAGGATGGTTAGACACGTAGTGTATTTTCACAAATAGGAGGAGAATTCCAATGACAGGCCAGACTGAAAACTAGATCGAAACTAGGGCCCAGCAATGAAAACAGTGTCCGTAAAAATAAGAAATCCAAAAGAAGGACTAAAAGGGAGTCAGTTCTGATATGACCCAGAGGAAGATGTGAAATCCTGGGAAGAAACCTGAACAGAAGAAAGACAGAATGACTTCCCCCTGGTATTGCTGCTGTATTTTAAAACCCAGGCTATTCAAGATAGCACTTTGGCTGAATATTCTAGAATGTTTTCTAAAAGGGAAACATTTGATCTCTGGAGACAACTCCCCAGAAGCTTTGCCTTGGAAGGCTGGCTGGACAGAGGAGCTTCTGAAGTCTTTTTACTCTGGATTGACTTGCCTTTGCGATGCTTCAGTAGAGAGTGAACAGCGGTTTTCAGCAGGGAGCAGCAGGCTTCCAAGGGCACGCGTACGCCCTGAAAACCATCTACTCTGCGGACACGTGGAAACCATTTGTAAGTCATAAGTGTGGGTTTGCCTGGATCTGCTGGAACACAATCAAAGGGAAAGTGATTTATATAATCTCTCCCTTCCCATGTGCTTTTGGGGCCGGACTCGAGCGAGGCACTCGATCAAAGGTTAGAAAAAATAATAAGAAAACAAAACACAAAAGTCACACCTCTCCCCCCAAACGCCTGCAAACTGAGAGAGAACACTTTCTTCTCACTGCAAGAGAAAACTGGGAGATAAACCTGTTAGCCACGTGAAATCTAGTGGGAAAATGGGTGGATGCTTCCCCTAGTGAATCTTACACCCGTAAGATTCGCCCCCCCCCTTTCTTTTTTTTTTTTCTTTCTTTTCCCCATCATCTGTCCATTAGCGAGGCTTGCTCGCGAGGACTTGAATAGCTTCTCTAATGATCCCCAGGCATCCCCGGCACAGCGGCACATTAAAATGCATCGAGAAGCTGAAAAAAGGGGGAAGGAGCCATAGCAGCAATGTGGCAATTCAGTGGGGAGTAAAACGTGCTGGCGTCCCTGGGGCTCTGCTTTGTGGCTCAGCGGAGAGGTGGGGGTGCTCTGTGTCCCTGGCACATGCCTGATGGTGTTGGATTTCTGTCGGATTTCTAGTGTCCCAGCTGTCAAAGCCATGAGGTTTCTGGGAGGAAGGAAGTCAAGCTGGAGACGCGGAGGTGGGGATGATGTGACGTTGGGGTGAGTGCCGGAAAGACCCCCACCCACCCAGACGCTCTCACTCAGCTGCTAAGTGTCGAGAGTCCGGCTCCTGGAAGCAGAGCCTGATACGGGGAGGCTGGTGCAGGGGGTTGATTGAAGAAATGCTCTCGGGACAAGGGAGGAAGGCATCCGGGGACGAAGGGGGGCATGGGGGCAGCTAAGCGAGGGTGTGGGCTCCACTGGAGGCCAGCCTCAGCCCGATCCCACGGGAGGCCCTGAAGCATGAGTCATGCCCCACAGTTGGTTTCTTCTGAGGCAAGAAGGCTAGGCTTTTGTCTTTCCATGGCCACCGATCACTGGCCGTGGGGGGTGGCCAGGCGGGGTGACATCTGCCAGGACAGCAGGGATGCTCAGGAGAAGGAACAGGAGCGAGTTACCCCCCGCAGTCGTGTCATGGGGTTGTCGTCAAAGAGCTGCAGACCAGAAGCTTCCACAACAGACATTTACTGTCTTCCGGTTCTGGAGGCCAAATCAATGTGTCTGCAGGGCTGGTCCCTTCTGAGGGTGGTGAGGCAGGATCCGTTCCAGGCTTTTCTCCGCGGCCTGCGCACGGCCGCCTTCTGCTGCGTCTGTGTCTCCTTTCTATGAGGAAGCAAGTCATACGGGGTTAGGGCCCACCCTAGTGACTTCATTTTAACTTGATCACCGCTGTAAGGACCCGTCTCCAAGAAAGTCACAATACGAGGTACTGGGGTTAGGCGTGCAACGGGGGGTTTTGGGGGGGGGGGAGGAAAAACACGATTCAACCCATAACACCAGGCAGCGTTCTTCTCAGCAGTGGGGGGGATGGGTGCGCCCACCAGCCCGTAAGGAGGATCTGGGCAGGGTCCCGCTCCACTCAGAGCCTGAAAAGCGAGCCCCGGAGTTGGGCGATTTTAGTCACGACCCCTGCTTTCACCTGCTAGGAAACTGCTAAGAGCCGTTAAACACAGGTTCGGTGCAGAGGAGCACTTTTCTCCACGAAGACACCATGTGACTAAGACGCAGCGTGTGGAACTGGGGGTGGGGCCGGGTTGGAGGCTAAGGTAAGAAGCCAGGACCAAGCTCCCCAGGTGGCCTCAGGCCAGCTCGGGAGTGAGGGAGCCACGCTGTCAGGAAGCAGTCGGGGTCTCCTGCTCTGACGGGAAGGGATGATGAAAATTAGGGTTTAGGGAGAAACGGTGTCATCCCGGAGATGAGAAGGTAGAAGTGACACGGAGGAGGGTAACAAGACACCAGATTTCTCCCTGTGTGGGTAGAGCTGCCTGGCTCCCGAATTCCACCTGCTGCCTGCACCTCGGCTCCCCCCTCTGGCTACTGTCCTCGTGCAGGAACCTCAGACCCCTGGCTGGTGACCCTCCGCTCCCCCCTCTGGCTACTGTCCTCATCCAGGGAGCTCAGACCCCTGGCTGGTGACCCTCGGCTCCCCCCTCTGGCTACTGTCCTCGTCCTGGAACCTCAGATCCCTGGCTGGTGACCCTCCGTTCCCCTCCCCTGGCTACTGTCCTCGTCCTGGAACCTCAGACCCCTGGCTGGTGACCCTCGGCTCCCCCCTCTGGCTACTGTCCTCGTGCAGGAACCTCAGACCCCTGGCTGGTGACCCTCGGCCCCCCCCCCCCCCCGGCTACTGTCCTCGTCCTGGAACCTCAGATCCCTGGCTGGTGACCCTCCGCTCCCCTCCCCTGGCTACTGTCCTCGTCCTGGAACCTCAGACCCCTGGCTGGTGACCCGCGGCTCCCCCCTCTGGCTACTGTCCTCATCCAGGGAGCTCAGACCCCTGGCTGGTGACCCTCGGCTCCCCCCTCTGGCTACTGTCCTCGTCCTGGAACCTCAGACCCCTGGCTGGTGACCCTCGGCTCCCCCCTCTGGCTACTGTCCTCATCCAGGGACCTCAGACCCCTGGCTGGTGACCCTCCGCTCCCCCCTCTGGCTACTGTCCTCATCCAGGGAGCTCAGACCCCTGGCTGGTGACCCTCGGCTCCCCCCTCTGGCTACTGTCCTCGTCCTGGAACTTCAGACCCCTGGCTGGTGACCCTCGGCTCCCCCCTCTGGCTACTGTCCTCGTCCTGGAACCTCAGACCCCTGGCTGGTGACCCTCGGCTCCCCCCTCTGGCTACTGTCCTCGTCCCGGAACCTCAGACCCCTGGCTGGTGATGACCGATGCTGCCAGTGGTCGCATAGATCCACACTTGAAATCTGTCCTGCTCTCTGACAGGCTTCGCACAGGACAAAGTCGAAAAGGCTGGGAACCGTGGCCACTTCTGAGGGTCCGAGGGGAGTTCTTGGTCACAGCGGGCACAGTGGGCACAAGTAGGTTGTCACAAGCTCCTTATTTGACACTGAGCAGGGAGAAACTGCTTCCCTCTTCTTTCAGAAAGAAAAGGAGCAGCGTTTCTGATCGAAAACACTTTTTAGTCTTAGGGGTTTGATTCTTGCAGAGAAAAGACACCCTTTGCAGGGACCTTTCTCTGTTGCTATTTGGTGAAAAGGAGGCTGTGGGCACAAGGGCAGGAAAGGCCAGATGGAGACCACCGGAGGTGGGTGATGTGGTGCAGAGGTGTTTCTGGCTTTACAGAGCTGGCTTGGGAGCAACTTCAATTCCTTGCTGGGAGTTTAAGATGGGTAAAGTATGTAAGTGTGCATTGTGTACTGTGTATCATTCCATCTAAACAAAAGTAACAGGAAAGACTTCACATCAGGAATGAGTTACTATTATTAAACTCCCAGGCTGTGCTCCCCTCCCCCCCACACCCTCTGGTCTTGGCTTATAGATGTTACATTTATGTGTGTGTGTTTCTTTTTTGTTTAAGAGAGAGCTGGGGGGTGGGGGTGGGGAGGGGAAGGGGCAGAGGGAAAGAATCTTGAGGTGGGGCTGGCTCTCACCACTATGAGATCATGACCTGAGCAGAAATCAAGAGGCAGATGCTTCACCAACCGAACCACCCAGGAGCCCCTCTTGTTTGTTTGCTGGAATCAGGGTGCTAGCAAGGCCCCGGGCAGGGCTCTGGGTGACATCTCTCTTACAGGGTCTTAATACATGGGTTTCCCCCCGCAGTTATTGGCTGATGCCAATAGATTTTATCCTGTAGATTCTCCAGCAGTCTGACTCTTGCTGACTCATCGTCCTTGGGACCCTGAACCTGTCCCTCTGTCTGCTGTCCTTCCTATGAAGTGGTAGGAGGGTGGAGGGTCAGAATCAGATTTGATCTATTTGGCAAGGCTGCTCCTGTGTGCTGGGATGAGCTTCCTTCCACCGGAAAGAATCAAGGATTACCTACCTGGCTGTCTGTGGTGTTGGACACTGGACGAGCATATTCTTCTTGTTTTTTTTTTTTCTTTTATAATTCTCTAAAAATATAAAACCATTCTTAGCTTGAGGGCTGTACAAAACAATCCCCAATTGACTAAATCCATTACTTTATTAGAGATGGCAAAATGGTCTCACTCTCCAATCTTCATTTAGTAGCTGGATTATTTCTATAAAGTAGAAGTTTCTCCTTATCACCGATTTGATAACCCTGAGGGACAGTTCATTTAAGAAGGGCAGAATAAATGCTTGGATTTTTTTCTCTTTACTTACTGCTTTTAATAATAATGAGTTCCTAGACTTTTCCCCAAAGAAAATCAAAACTTAAAAGAACATTATTCTGAATGTATGGATTTAACCATACGTCACATGTTCTCATCCAATGTATTGATTGTCCTTATTGAGAATCAAATTTGCTGCCTTGGACCACATTGGTCCCTGATTTTTTTTTTTTTTTTTTGGCGGGGGGAAGGAGAGCACAAGCATGCCCATGAGCATATGCAGGGAAAGGGCAGAGGGAGAGGGAGGGAGAGAATCTTAAGCAGGCTCCATGCCCAATGTGGAGCCCGATGTGGGGCTCGATCCCACGACAGTCATGATCTGAGCCAAAATCAAGAGTCAGACACTTAACCAACTGAGCCACCCAGGCGCCCCCTTAATTTTTAAGATAATTTTATTGAGGTGCATCATTCACATGCCAATTCACCCATTTAAAGGATTGTTTTTAGTATATTGTTTTTACTATATTCGGAGTTGCACAGTCATCATTAAGATCAAGTTTAGAACATTTTGTCACCCCAAAAGAAACCCTGTATCCATTAGCTCTCACTCCCAGCCACCCTCTGCCTGCCTCCTCCTCCTTCACACCCCCAGACCTAGGCAACCTCTAATAGACTTTCTGTCCCCATGGATAAGCCCATTCTGGAGAGTCCATACAATATAATTATACAACATGTGGTCTTTTGTGCCTGGATTCTTTTGGCAAAATGCCTTCAAAGTTCATCCATGCTGTAACAGGTGTCTATACTTTGTTTCCTTTTATTGCATAATAGCATTCTATTCTATGGGTATACACATTTTATTTACCCATCCTTCCATTGATGGACATTTGGGTTGTTTCTATTTGGACCCCAATTATTTCATAGAACCCTAGCAATTCTTGATAGTTTCCCTGTTTTCTGGTGTGATAAGATATTCAGACTCATCTCATACATTAATGACCCAGTCCCGTAAGAGCCTATTTTCCAAGGAGTACTTACTCCTTTAAGTGGGAAAATTGAAGTCAAACTCTGGGTGCTGGGGATTCTCATTGCTATTGGGCTGGTCATTGATTCTGGGACTTGCAACAGACAGAGATAGGAAATATTTTTGTGTATTTATCTGCTGTTTAAGATAAGCTCTATCCAGAGTTCATGCTTAAACTTCCAATTCAAAGTTTAGGGCCATTGTTTTTACTTAGCCTCATCAATCTTACATTTGGATTTTTTCTTCTGCGCTAAAATTCAGGATCTCAGTGACACCAATGCGATTAATCATTTGCATTATCCCACAACGCATACATACAAATTTCAAATCACAATATCAACATTTGCAGGAGCAATATATTTACTGAAAACAATTTAAGATTTGTTTGAAGTTATTTTTGCCTTAGAGAGTTGTCACTGCAGATGTACATTCCTTTGTGTGGTTATGCTATCTCCTCGATATCATTTAAGTTCATTTGGTTCACTTTATTTTTGATTCTTAAGGATTGTTTTTCAAGTTAATTTTGTTTTATAGCTATGCTCTTAAGATTAAATCTACAGAATAAGATTTATTCGAAGGAGTCTAGCTTTAATCTCTATCCTCTCTATTCTATTCCTTCTTTCCATAGGCCCCCATTAATGTTTTTAAAATTTTAAGTAAATTCCCATATATATTCATATTTTCCTTTTTCTTAGCCTATCGTATTTACTATTCTCCGCCTTTCTTTTTCCATTTGATTATACATCTTAGAGATCACCTCATAATGGAAATCTTCCTCATTCTTTTTTTTTTTTAAGTTTTAATGTTTATTTATTTTTGACGGGGGGTGGGGAAGAGAGACAGAGTGACAGAGAGACAGAGCATGAGGGGGAGAAGCAGAGAGAGAGGGAGACACAGAATCCAAAACAGGCTCCAGGCTCTTAGCTGTCAGCACAGAGCCCGATGCAGGGCTCGAACTCACAAACCATGAGATCATGACCTGAATTGAAGTTGGATGCTTAACCGACTGAGCCACCATGGCGCCCCACTTTTTTTTTAAATACTGCAAAATAGGGGCGCCTGGGTGGCTCAGTCGGTTGAGCATCCAACTTCAGCTCAGGTCATGATCTTGCAGTCCATGAGTTTGAACCCGGCGTCAGGCTCTGGGCTGATAGCCCAGAGCCTGGAGCCTGCTTCCGATTCTGTGTCTCCCTCTCTCTCTGCCCCTCCCCCGTTCATGCTCTGTCTCTCTCTGTCTCAAAAATAAATAAATTGTTAAAAAAAAAATTAAAAAAATACTGCAAAATACCTTAGAACTTTGTAGATGTATCTGGTTAATTCATCTTAAGTCTAACTGATGGACAATTGGGTTGCCCCAAGTTTTGTGCAATCTCACAAATAGTGCTGTAATGAACAGCCTTTTGAATATAGGTTTTCAAATTTTTGCCAGTGTATCATTGGGTTAGATCCTAGAAGTGTGACAGGTAAAGGAAAAGCACATATTGTCAAATTTGGGGATTTTGCCAATACATTAATTCATGAAGGGTTGCAAATGGTGATATTTAAATTCCATCATTCATGTATTAGCTGGGACAGCTCCATAAAGAGAAAACTCCTTTTATCACCTTTTTGATTATAGTAAACAACAGTCCATTTAGGAAAGGCAGGATAAATGTTTGATCCTTTCTCTTCTCTTCCTTAGTTTCACAGTAATGAATTGCTTCTCAGGCATCCTCCAGGGAGGAACAACAAAGACTTTTGTGCCTGTATGTGTCATTATGAACATACAGATGTAGCCACATTTGATGTGTTTCAATCCAGTGGTATTTCAGTATAATTTTAATTTGGATTTCCCTTATTATGAGCTAGGTTGAACATCTTTTTATTTGTCTAAGAATCAGTCACATTTATTTTTCCATAAACCACCTATATCTATCTATATCTATATCTAATCTATATATCTGTCTATATCTATATCTATATCTATATCTATATCTATATATCTATATCTATCTATCATCTATCATCTGTCTATCTATCTATTTATCTATGTAGCTATCTATAGATAGATGACATTTCAGTAGAGTTCTTGGCTTTTTTTCCTCTTATTTTTAGAACCTCTTTATCATTAGACATTGACTCTCCGATGCACTTTCATGTGGGTCTCCTGTCTTCTCACTTCGCTTATGCTTTTTTTTTGCCATAAAAGTTTTTCTTTTGTAATGAGACGAATCAATCTTTTTCACTTATTGCTTCTAGATTTTAAGTCTTAGTTAAGAAAGTTTTATTCACTTTGAGTTAAAGAGAAATTCAGTCATATTTTCTTCTAGAATTTTGTGGTTTTATCTTTTTTACTATTTAAATAAACACCATTCGCCATTTATCCTGGTGTCCAGGCAGCATGAGCAGAGGATTTGTTTCCCCCCTATGGCTATGCAGTTAGCTCAACACCACTTGTGAAAAAGTTCGTCTTTTCCCTACTGTATTAAAATTTTTTTTTTCAACGTTTATTTGTTTTTGGGACAGAGAGAGACAGAGCATGAATGGGGGAGGGGCAGAGAGAGAGGGAGACACAGAATCGGAAACAGGCTCCAGGCTCTGAGCCATCAGCCCAGAGCCTGACGCGGGGCTCGCACTCACGGACCGCGAGATCGTGACCTGGCTGAAGTCGGACGCCCAACCGACTGCGCCACCCAGGCGCCCCTCCCTACTGTATTAAGATGTTGTCTTTGTTGTTTGCTAAATTTTCATATCCATGTGAATCTGTTTCAGGATTTTCTGTCCTGGGTCATGTATGTTTATTCAAACACCAGTAGAAACCCTTTTAGGTCATAGAAGCTTCGTAGTGTGTGTTAATATCTGAAAGGTCCAGCCACCCTCCCCTCCCCTCCCCCATTCCTGTTCTTTTCAGGGTTCTGCTTGCTTGTTTGTTATTCCTTTTTTTAACGTTTAGTTTTTAATTCATTTTTGAGAGAGAGGGAGAGGAGGGGTAGAGAGAGAGGGATACACAGATTCGAAGCAGTTTCCAGGCTCCAAGCTGTCAGCACAGAGCCTGACGCGGGGCTCAAACTCACAAACCATGAGATCATGATCTGAGCCAAAATCAAGAGTTGGACTGAGCCACCGACTGAGTCACCCAGGTGCCTGCTTGTGCATTATTCTAAATCAACTCTATAACCAGCCTGTCTCCCCAGAGAGAAAAAATTCTGATAATTTTTAATATTTAAATCACAATAAACTTATACATTAGTTTAGTGAAAACTGATTCCTTTTTGATGCCAAATCACCCTATCTGAGAATGTGGAGTGCCTTCCTGTTTGTTCGAGACGATTCTTGTGTCATTTAGGAGTGTTTTCTAGTTTTCTTCACTGGGTTTCAGACGTTCTTTTGCAAGATTTGTGCCTAAATATTTTCTTCTTTTTGCTGTCATGAATGTGGTCTTCTTTTATATCTTTGTACTAGTTTTGTTTATGATATATAATGGGTATCTATTTTTCTTTGTTAATTAAAAAAAATCACTACCTTACAAAGTCTCTAATTGTCATAGTAGCTTTTGCTTTGATTCTTTTCAGTTTTCCCGATACATAAATATGAAGTGAAAACATTTTTTTGTATTAGCAGCTCTGAAGAAATGTTTGAAATCGGAATCTCTGAGAGAGTACGCCTCTCGTGAACCATGTGAATGGAATCAATGTAATTTCCACCACTGTTGGCAACTAGGAAAACCGTCTGCGAGGAAAGAAAATGCAGCTTTTTGAGTGTTCACACTGGCATCTCCAAGTTATAAAGTTGGCTTTTGCATTGCAAAAATGTTAGTTTTCTCTCCTTTCTCTGAAGGCTTTTCCTTCTGTCTTTACCCCATTTCCTTATATATTAACATGCATCCAGGAATGTCCTTCCTGCACAGACCCTTACAGCTTTTCAATTTCTTCCTGTAGCCAGTCTTTACTGTTTGGCCAGTCTCTGATTCATTGTAGTTCTCCTTCTCTCTCTTTTTTGGTCTTACGCTTTTATTTTTCGTTATTTTCTCCTTTCTATCCATTGACGAGAACTTGGAGAATAATGAGGACTAAGTGAAAAAATGAAATCCGATCCAGGAAAAGAGGTCTTGAAACTATTATATGAAAACTTTTTACTATACATGTTTGTGGCTTTGTTCCTAGAAAGGCTGATTTTTGTGTGCAATGTAAAGCCAACAGTACGTAGCTTAGCTTATCCTGAAGATCCCAGATAATAAGAATAATGGTGAAAATCCCCATTTAGTGGGCAGCTCCCATGTGCCCGAATCTGTGCTGGAAGGTCATCCATTCACTCAACTAATATTCATTGAGTTCCAGGAACCTTCAATGTGCTGTGGATAAAGTCTGAATTCTCAGTCCTCACTGAGCTTACACTGTAGGAGGAAGACAGAAAATAAATGACATCAGTCAACAAAATATATGAGACCCATCATCGCCCTGCTCCTCTAGAAGTTAAAGGTTGTGGCCAGAGTGGGGAGAATATTCTTATAGGGACATTGGCTTTTGCTCGGCAGGAGTTGAGAAGCTGCTGGAGGGCGGTCTTACAGCGGACGGGTGATGTAATCCGACGTATGTGTTTTCGCAGGGCGGTCACGACCCTGCAAAGTCAGTGATTCAGGCTCCAGAAATGCGATAATTTCCTGATGGTCACACAGAGAGAGGGTGGTGGAGTCAGGACTTGAAATCGGCTGCTCTTGGTCAAAAGTCCTTGCTCTATCTACTGGGAATATTTCCTTCCAAATATGTTAGTTGCAAAGTTTTTTTTTTTATAAGAATATTTTTTATTTGTATTTTGAAAGAGAGAGAGGGGGTGGGAGGGGCAGAGAGAGAAGGAGAGAGAAAATCCCAGGCAGGCTCCCATCAATGCAAAGCCCTATGCGGGGCTCGATCTCACCAACCGAGAGATCGTGGCCTGAGCCGAAATCAAGAGTCTGGCACTTAACCAGCGGAGCCCCCCAGGCGCCCCACTGGTTGCGAAGTTTTTAATCCACGCGTCTCGTTTATGCCTCCTTTCGGGCCTGCATATTTCTGCTTGATGGAGAGTGAAGTTGTATTGGGTCTGCATTCTTTCACTCAGTCCAAAAGCATTTATTCACTTCCTGTCAAGCGTATGGCAGTGTAAACTGTACTGTGGTGAATGAAAGAGGCAGAAGACGAGGTCTCGACTCTCAGGAAGTTTATAGACAAGCTGGAAAGAGAAGACAGAATTTGTCTGTAAATTGTTTAAATCCAGTGATTTTTATTTTGGGAGGTTCTTACTTGTTTCATTTAACCACCTGAAAGAAAATTGCTATGTTATATATATGTATATATGTGTGTGTGTGTGTGTATATATATATGTATATATATATATACAGCAATATATATATACATACATATATAGCAATATATATACACATTATATATATATATTATGTATATATATTATGTATATATTATATATGTACATATTATGTACATATGTATATATTATGTATATATTATATATATACATATATATAATATATTATATATATTATATATATGTATATATATATAGCAATATATATATAGCAATATATATACACATAATATATATATATATAGCAATATATATACACATAATATATATATAGCAATATATATATACACATAATATATATTTATATATATAATTATATATATATAATTATATATATAAATATATATAATTATATATAAATATATATATATTTATATATATATAAAATATATATATATATTTATATGTATTATGTGTATATATATATATATATTTTTTTTTTTTTTTTTTTTGAGAGAAAGCCCCGCCTGAGAACTGGAAACAGACAAAAGTATAGGATTTCCTCTTGGCTTTTATGGATTTTGACTTCCAGCCTGACTACTCAGCACATGAAAAGATGATTCCCTCCCTCTCCAACCCCAAGCCTTGCGAACCCAACCCGAGATCAGAAAATCCAGCTGTGCACCGGCTGTTTCTCACCTGGTCGCCAGGAATAGAGATTCAGCAATCCCCGCTCCACTGACAATGTTGCCAGCGACACCCAAGGCCAAGGAAAAACCAGATCAGCAGCTCTGCAGCGGCGGAGGGAGCCGGCTGGGGCCCGGCGTCAGGCAAAGCAAGCTGGGCTGGCAGGGAAGAGCTTGTACCGCAGTGGGCAACAATGTCCCACGTCAGAATCTGCCCTCTCGCTTCGGTGAGAAGATGTGCCTGGGCAAGTGTTGAGTCGAGTGACTGCTCGGTTTACCTTCCGTCGCTGTGTCCATTATTTTCAGGACATGAATCCATCAGTCCTGCCCCTGGCCTTCCTGCGGGAGGACTCAGGAAAGCATTATGCGTTAGAGAACCAGCTCTGGATATAGATTGAGAACACAAGGGTTTGAGATCTACCCCTCCTGCATTCTGCCTATAAATTAAATGTGCAATCTCCAAGAAATGATTCATGAAGTCATTCAGTTTTGCGAGTAACCCACACGAGCTTTATTTAGGTCTTGCAGAGTCCGTAATGGGAAGCCAGCAGAGCTGTACCTGGGCTCTGTAGCTCTTAAAATATCCCAATTTAGAAAGCCCATCTGTATTCTGCTCGAGTTTGCCTCCCTGCTCTATGTGAACATGCACCAGCTCTCTGGCTTTACAGATTAGAATAAATCCATGACCTCTACAGGAGACAAAGATCTCCATCTTATCTAACTTGTTCTCAGATAATGCATCCTATTAAGTGGATGTCCACACCAGTTTCTTATAGCCACTATTTAATGGCCTATAGTCCTGGGATCCTTTGCTTTATCATAGCTTCTTCTTATGTGGTTATGGGACACATCCATCCAGCCGTCCCTCTATCCATTCAGTGAATAAATATTTATTAAAAGCCTATTACTTGTCCAGTGTTATGAAACCCGGTATCTATCCCTTCCCTTTGGGAGGCTGATGCTTCAGGGGGTTCGTACTTATGTCTTTTGCTTTCCTATTGGAGTATCTTTGGTATGAACAGTTTACAAAAGGAGAAGTCTTCCAAGGAAGTATGGTTTCTTTACTGATCAAGTTTCTACACCTCAGAAATCGTCCAAGATTCCGTACTAGAAATCATTACGATCAGAAAGTTTTGATTTATTTGTAAGGAAAAATCTACTTAGTAATGGTGAATTTTCACTCTTCTTCCCCCAAACTAAAAAATATAGAAATGAATTTTTACAATGAGTTTTAATTTCTTTAAAAAAAAAAGTTGTTTGGGCAAGTTTCTCTTGGTTACAAAAACGTGAGCAATATTGGTTTTAGGTTTTGAAATAAATCTGAAGAGGGGCTCCTGGGAGGCTTAGTCCATTGAGCATTCGAGTCTTGATTTCAGCTCAGGTCATGATTTCAAGGTCGTGGGACCGATCCCCAGGTTGGGCTCTGCACTGAAGAGTCTGCTTAAGATTCTCTCTCTCCCTCTCCTTCTGCCCCTTCCCCGCTCTCTCTCTCTTAAAAAAAAAAAAAAAAAGAAAGAAAGAAGTTGGAAGATATGAATATCATAGTGACTACTTGGAAATACATTTGAAGCATGCAAAATTAAGCCTGCCAAATAGATTTGCACTGATTATGGAAAAAATTAGATATTTTTGTGTGTAGCAATTGAATTCAAATATGGATCTACCAAAAAGTATGCACGCATAAGAATCTGGTTCTCTTCAATTCTCGTATCACTTCACTTCATTTGTCATTAAAAATGTAGTTTTACTGTCAATTCCCATTTAAATTAAATTGTGTGTGTGTGTGTGTGCGTGTGTGTGCAACTGTGTATTCAAATGCAAGTGATATAGTGGATTGTGGTAATAGAAGGATACAGAGGCTTGGGGAAAAGAGTTTAACGGGGTTCACACCGCATGATCCTTTCCAGGGAGAAGGGCCCCAGCCTTCCCTGGAACCATCAGGCACTCTCAGTTTTCCTAACCTGTTCCTCTGTGTGTGTCACTGGCCATACAGTGACAGGAGGCAGAACAGAGCAGGAGAGATAAGAATGCTCTGAAACCAGAATGTGTCTTACAATTAATGTCTCTTAGATTTGATGAAATGCAGTGACCAGTGAGCTGGAATGCAGGAGGCTTAAGGCTGACCGGCTGATCAAAAGTGGCGGTGGCTGCTTCAGCTTGGAATCCCCACTGTCCCTAGCACAGAGTCTTATACACTCAGGGTAGATTCTCAAGTACTTGTTATTGAAGACAAATATTGAAGAACTATAGCTGAAGAATACTAGATGACCAGTAACTCTAGAGATTGGAGGCAGCTAATTTAATCAGGCAAGAAAGAGAGCCATCCCTGGAGTAGATGAATAGTCTCATTCAAATACTGGCATCCATAAGTGGCCCTTGATGTACTACCCACTTACAGACTCTGCATTGAATAAAAGGTACTCATGAATGTGTTTGCACGTTCCCTGAACTCTGAAAGTCTTTCTTCAAGCTCTCGGGGGATTCCCAGGCATGACGACTCCTGAAAAGCCGATCGGTTTCCAGGACCACACAGCAGTGAGACAGTACCTTGGAATCCACTAGATCCAAGGATGGAGAGGACTCCTAGGGGTCTTCCGGTGGCTTCCCCAGACAAGTATGTTTTGCATGCCTCCCATGTGTGCTAGGGATATAGTGGTGAGCAAGACAGATGACGTCTCTGCTCTGATGGAACCGAAGTTCTAGAATGCTGCGTAATGCGCATAGAAGCATGAGTGCACTACCCAGCATTTGGGAGGTGTGCCAGGAGTGTTCGTTTCTTTTCTTTCCAGGTAAGGTTCCCAAGCCAGAAATGGCAGGGAGGCCCTGCACCTCCCCATCCCCACTCCCATCTAGTTCCTCAATGCCTTGGTACTGTTTTCTTGTAAAAACCGTCTGTCTCGGGGCACTGGACGCACACATGTGGTTGCTGCTGAGGGGAGCCTGTCTGGAAGAAGCTGCAGCAGACGTCCGTCCATATTAGTCTAAGAAAGTGTTCCCAGTCCTTTAAGAAAACCATTACTTGGCTCACTGCAGGCTAATTGCATTTGTTCAGTCATTGTGAAATGGATGCAGATGGGATGAGGAGGCTTAGAAATACCCTACTGTTAAATCAGAAATAAAGCCACTTGTTCAGGGGACACTATTCCCCGGGATGAGGTTTTCACCAAGAAGTGGGAAATTGCTCGGTAAATTTCTTTTTTCTGCTCAAGCAACTCTTTTAATTAATTTTTACTGACCTACTCCTCCTTTAACACACAGAGTGTGAGCGTGTGAAGAATTGGGCTTGTTGATAGGACCATACAGAGTTGGAAGGGGAAGACGAGGGAGACGGATTTGTTATTTTTAGTCTGGGACAAAGCCTCCGGATGTGAGGCAATGTTCATAAGGAGCCACAATGGATACAATGTTGTCTTATTATCTTAGTGTGTCTGTGTTGGTATAAAAATATCTCACTTAAAAAATTTTTTTTAATATTTTTATTTATTTTTGAGAGAGAGAGAGAGAGAGAGAGAGAGCGTGTGAGCAGGGGAGGGGCAGAGAGAGGGAGACACAGAATCCAAAGCAGGCTCCAGGCTCCGAGCTGTCGGCACAGAGCCTGACGTGGGGTTCAAACTCCTGAATCCTGAGATCATGACCTGAGCTGAAGTCATATGCTGCTTAACTGACTAAGCCACCTAGGCTCCCCTAAAGATCTCACTTTTAAAATAAATGCTGTTATGGGAATAACAACCAAAAAATGAGAATCAAATTTTAAAGGGAGAAGTGCACAACATTTTGATAGAAATATGGGAGATCTTTCTATTTAAAATTGTAACATCGTTTCTTCTATCACATAAAGGCATCTTCTCTATTGGTTTGATGAAATGATGCCGTATTATTCTCTTTTCAGTAGTAATTAAACATAAAGGTGTAGTGTCATTTTGTAATTTACTACGATGTGGTAGAAATTCTAAAGGGTTTCAGAGTTTGGGGAGAGATGTTAATCCTATCAGGGAGTAAATGCTCTAGGAAAGTGTTGTTCACTAACCTTATCATCCCTTTGGAAACCTCTTGTTAGCCTGAAGAAAAATGTCTGATTGAAGCACTGTATTATTGCCTCACGTGGCCCAGTATGTGAGACACACAAGCCTATGAGGGTTGTTAGGAGCAGAGTTAATAGCATGCAGCTCGGAAGGGATAATACAAAGAGTTGGACGCTTGGGAAGAGAACTTCAGCCCAACCTACCAATTGGCTGGTCAACCAGTTGGCTGGTCCACCACACAGGTGAACTTACTTACTTCAGGTCACACAGCCACTCAGAGCAGCACCAGGACAAGAACCCTGGTCTCCTGAACTACCCCAGGGCTGCTTCCACCTTAAAAAAAATGTTATGGTCACTTCTTTTAAATGGTGTATAGGGCCTGTGATGAAAGAACCTTTAGAAGTCTCGTTAATTCAAGGTCTCTTTATGGGACAGGTTTAGGAACTATGTATTCTGTCTTCAATGATTTCGTTTCCAGTTCCAAATGGAAAATAAACAAGGTTCTTATGTTAGGGTCAGGGGATAAATGGGTTTTAATGGTTTTCTTAAGGTGCCAGAGACTTCTTTCAAGAAAAAAGGCTCTATCGTGAATAATGCTGTGGTAAACAAGGAGATGTAGATACCTCTTTGAGATCCTGTCCTCGCCTCCTTTGAGAATATATCCAGAAGTGGGATTGCTGGATCCTACGGTGTTCTATTTTTAATTTTTTGAGGGCAACGTGGGTGGTCCTGGAAGCTTTATGCTAGGTGAAATAAACCAGAGAAAGATAATTCCTGGGGGCGCCTGGGTGGCTCAGTCCGTTGAGAGTCCGACTTCTGCTCAGGTCATGATCTTGGGGTCTGTGGGTTCGAGCCCCGCATCGGGCTCTGTGCTGATGGCTCAGAGCCTGGAGCCTGATTCGGATTCTGTGTCTCCCTCTCTCTCTGACCCTCCCCCGCTCATGCTCTCTCTCTCTCTCTCTCTCTCTCTGTCAAAAATAAATAAAAAAACATTAAAAAATTAAAAAAAAAGAAATTAAAAAAAAAAGACAATTCCTGTATGACACCACTTACATGTGGAATTTTTAAAAGCCAGGCTTATAGAAACAGAAAGCAGAAATGGTTGTTACCAGGGGTAGGGGAATTGGGGAGATGTTGGCCAAAACATAGAAACTTTCAGCTAGAAGATGAATAAGTTCTGAAGATCTAACGCACAGCATTGTGATTATAGACAACAACACTGTATTAATGTACTTGAAAGTGGCTAAGAGAGTAGATCTTAGATGGTGTCACCACAAAAAAGAAATGGCAGTTCTGTGACATGATAGAGGTGTTAGCTAACACCGCCATGGTAGTCATATTGCTGTGTATAAATGTATCAAATCAATACTTAGGTCAATTACATCTCAGTAGAGTTGGAAAAAGAAAAGAAAAAGCTAACATCGCCATGGTAATCATAATGCGGTGTATAAACGTATCAAATTAATACTTAGGTCGATTACGTCTCAATAGATTGGGAAAAGAAAAGAAAAAGAGATTCTACTTCTACTGAATAGCAGCATTGAAAATGCTGAGCTGAAATGCTGAAAATGCTGAGCCTAGGTCTCTTGTGGCTTGGGTAACTATCTGTCCTGCGTGGCCTGGGAACGAGAAATTTCCCAGGAATCCGGAACTTCCCAGGGCTAACACTGGGAAAGTTCTGGACATGCTGGACCGAGTTGCTCACCGTGTCTGTGGCAGGAGGGAAATCTCTACATTCCACACTGGAAATACACGCACGTGCACACGCACGTATGATCCATGGGTCTAAGCTTGGAATGTTAACCTGCCTGTTAGCATCCTAGATACTCGATCACAAAAAACAATTAAAAAGGTTGTAAATATTTTGGCCAAAATCCTGTTCCGAGTTTGCAGATCTATAACGGTCTGTTCTCTGTGTCATGATTTGAACATGATGATGGCTTTCCACTGCTGGCCACCTGAGATCTTTAGCACCCAAGTTTGCGAAGTGAAATTTTATCGTTCTTTAAGCTTCTCGGAGTTTTAACAATTCCATACAGGCGATGACAGATTTCTCCAAATTGCAGCGCAGCTAAAAATTCTTTCTTCCCGGGTAGCAAAGCCCATCTGTTTTTAAACTGTGAGGGAGCTGCTGTCACTTTATTAAGCCGCTGTTTTCCTTACATTGCAGTTATCTGAAGCGACACTCCCCCCTGCCCCCCCCAGTCCTGTTTTCCCGTGTGCAGTAACCATAACTACTTCTTATTTGGGAAATTGCATGTGGCTGCTCCATCACTGGATTAATACACGGAGTCAATATGTTTTGCTGTATTTTGCAGCATCCCAGCGGGGGGCTGTGTTTCTTGAAGATTCGCTTCATCCTCCTCTCTTTTTCCCTTCTCTTCTGCTGTAAGAGTGGGAATACTGGACATTCTAAAAAATTTTTTTAATGTGTATTTACTTCTGAGAGAGACAGAGACAGAGCGCAGACAGGGGAGGGGCAGAGAGAGAGAGAGAGAGAGAGAGAGGGAGACACAGAATCCAAAGCAGGCTCCAGGTTCTGAGCTGTCAGCACAGAGCCTGACGGGGGGCTCGAACTCATGAACTGCGATATAATGACCTCAGCCGAAATAGGATGCCCAACCGACTGAGCCACCCAGGCGCCCCAATGGGCGTTCTAGTTCTAGCAGGAGGAAGAAACCAATGTTTAGAGAAAGTCTGGTTTGCAGTTTATTGATGAGACTTCTGTGAGCATAAGCTGCAGCATCCATAGACATATCTCGGATGGATGTCCATGCAGTTCTTGAAAGGATGCAGGGGAATCTATACTCAATTACTTGACTTTTTGGTGAAGAACACTTCTTCCTGAAATTTTAGCTTCTCTCTCTCTCTCTCTCTCTCTTTTTCTGGCTTTCTGGTTTTCCTGCAGATCAGTCTACCTTTCTCTGGGCCCTGAACTTGTATCCCTCTTCTTTCCTACTTGTGCAGGTGGATGTTTGAAACATACACAATGTGAGGGGCTTTAAATATCATGTTGTGGCTGAGCCACAGTATCTGAAAAGAATACTGGTTAGGGACAGTGTCCCAGGGAGTCAGCGGATTCTAGAGATAGAGTCTCAGTCTCGTGCTTTTGTTACCTTATTCATATGTTTTTGTTTTAGAGCTGTCCTCGGTTTACTTTTTTTTTTAAATTTTTTCTAATGTTTATTTATTTTTGAGAGAGAGAGAGAGAGAGAGTGTGAGCGGGGGAGGGACATATAGAGAGGGAGACACAGAATCCGAAGCAGGCTCCAGGCTCTGAGCTGTCAAGAACAGAGCCCAGTGTGGGGCTCGAACTCACAAACTACGGGATGATGACCTGAGCCGAAGTTGGACACTTAACCGACTGAGCCACCCAGGCGCCCCTCAGTTTACTTTTAATCACTGTATTGAGAAGAAAAATGAGAGACATAAAATCAAACGAGAGGTTGAGTGGTCTTGGAAGGATCAGAGAAGGTGAAACACTCTGTGCCTCTGAATGTTTGGGATCTTTCTCTTCTCTCTCTTGAGCCTCATTATTTCCTTCTCACGCACCTGCTGGTCAAAGCCCACACTCGATGCCAGGGCAGAAACTCCAGCTTAGGTGGCAATTCGGGCCCCCCCCAGGCCAGGGGATGGACAGGAAGGACATGGCGGCAGAGTTCTGGAGATCTGGGCAGCTGAAGAATGGCGTCTGCCGGGCAGGCAGAACCCGGGACATCACACAGAGCAGATTTCCAGGAGAAGGAGACACCTGCCGTGCGGAGGTAATTCCCTGAGTGTGTCTGTGAGTGTGGGAGTGCATGCCCACTGGAAAAACGAGGGTGCCAGCAAAGCAAGAAGCCCCAAACGAACCAAAACTAACACAACTACACTCATGGACTTCTTATTGCTTATTCCGAGTTAGCGCAAAGCCAAATTTCTGGTAGGTGTAGTGCGTCAGGCTTACCTTGCGGCACATTTACTCCCCTGCAAGAGAATATTCTATGCAAGTCTAGCTCCTGCATGTGTGGAAACACACACAGATTCTTCCAGATGGATGGACCCCAGGGATGACGTATGTTACAGGCTCAGGGTTCAAGGGCGACAAGATTCTTCACATATCCAGAACTCTATCCACATGTCCTACCCTCCTAGGCCCGTGTTGGAGAAGGAAGGGAGATTAAGAGAAGGGGAGGGCAAGAAGGTGGGGAGAGAAGGCAAACGTCCACATTTCCTCTTTCCACCCCACCTCACAGACTTTCTGAAATGACTCCAGCCAGGTTATCCAAGGACATGGCTTCACAAGCGCTAAAAAGGTGTTCTCATTGCACACCAAATCTCCACTCATGGCTTCAGCTGAAATCTTCACTCATTCATCCAGACCAGTGTAGACTGAGAGCCTTGTTATATAAATACGATGGGACACGATGGGTTGGTATACAAGGCGTAATGCCAAGGTACAAATGATGGCGTCAGATCCTATCCTGTTTTAATGGGGGACAATAAAGGCACAGCCTGGACAGCAAGGGGTAGAAAAGAAAAGGTAGAGATTGTAGGGATCTCAGTTCAACTTCAAGGATCTAGCTGTGTTCTCTTCATCTGGCTTCGTTTATTGGTGTTCAAGGCAAAAGGTAACCTTAAAGGTCAGCTAGTTCAATAGAGTCATTTCACAGGTGAGGATCACGTGTTCCCCAGAGGTTAACGCCTCACCGAGGGTCATCGGGCTGGTCAACGGCAACGTACTTCAAGGAGCAGCTCTCTTGATAGGCAGTCTTGTGCTCTTTTCATTGCAATGTGTCATTTCCAACATTCGTGATGGCAAAATAAAAACCATGGGCCACATTCCCCGCCAGAGCTTTGTGCAGAGGGCAGGCCCCTTACCAGGGATGGGAGGGGGAAGGGTAATGAATTATCAGCTGTTCCCCCCCCAACTACTTCTTCCTGCGAATCCTCCCCAGGACCCTGCATCTATAGTCTGCTGGGGATTTAACGTAGCCCTATTTGTAAACTTTCAAGTTTTTAATATTTTAATTCTGGTCTAAATTTGATAATTGGGGGGTATTTGTTGTAGCTGGATTTTTTTTTTTTTAATTCTCATTTTGTCTGAACAATCGTGTTCTGCCTGTCTTCCCCATCTTTGTTTTTTCTAAGGTGTTCTGTTAGGTTCCATTTTTCAAGTTCAGCTGGGACATACCACTTCCCCACCATCCAACCCTGTCTCTGTTGAGTGCCCAGTCTCAAATTCAGACATCAAATGAATGCAGACCTGGGCACCACGGATCACATGGAGAAGATGTCCTCTCAGGTCAACACACGCTATTTGTCACATGATGGATGTGGGAACTCCGAGGTGGTTTGTTACCTTGGCACTGTTTTATCACGCGACCTTAGGCAAATAGCTTACACTCTCTGGGCCTAACGCTCTTCGTCAAAGAATGATAACAGCTCAAATAGCTCTGTTCAAATCAGAGTTGTGAAAATAAAATGTAGATAACAAAACAAGGTCATGCATTAAAAAGTACTGTGCAAATAGTAAATACTGCATAACTGTACCCTGCATTTTCATACTTTGAGAACCTCAAAGGTCTGTTGAAAAACAGTTAAATTTAACACCGAATTTATTTTAGAAAAGAAGCTTTTTTTTTTTTTTTAAAGAATTCACGTTCTTAAAAAATGAGACATCCAATCATTTCAAGCAAAGGAGAACGGTTCTGTTTTAGAATTCTCTAGTTATCCCCTGCCTTCTCGGAGTATAATTGAGTGCTATAATACTGTTTATTGCTCTCTATTCCTCTGGGTGTTGCAGTATATTGAGTAAATTGATAGAGTGCTATGAAGTAGCTGGCCAATTCTCTGGATTACAAATGAGAGGATGAGCAAGCTGCTTCACTGACCATTTGTTCCAGGGGTTCCCATTATGGGGCCATTTTGATGAGTCCATCAAATCAGGGGCATGGTGGAGTAGGCAGCCACATTCCATGGATCTCCACACCCAAAGGTAATTCCATGTTGTAAGGGCATCACAGGATTGCAGAGTTGATAGAATCATTAGATTATATCTGATCCACTTTCATTTTAAAGCCTACAAGATGGAGGTGTAGAGAGACTGGGAGTCCGGTGTAGACCATAGAGCCATGGTCCTCAGCCTTTTTCCTATTGTCTGAAAGCTCTCCCAGGGATTCCAGGAGACAGCCGTAGCCCTTAGTTTGGGGATATAGAAAAATACTCCAGAGCAGTGGCCCTCAATCAAGGGGCTTTTTTGCCCCCTCTACCCTCAGCAGACACTGGCAATGTCTGCAGACATTTTTGCCACGATCGGGTGGCTAACAGTGCCACTGGCATCCAGTGGTTCGAGGACAGGGATGCTGTTAAATGTCCCACAGTGCACCATGAAGCCCCCACAACAAAGCAGTATCCAGCTCAAAATGCCAGTAGTGCTAAGGTTGGGATACCCTGGTCTAGATGAGCTGTTAACTTGGGGACTGAAAAGACTTACATGCAAAATCTGGATCTATATTCTCCATCTTTCTGAGTAGGTGAATTAACCTCTCTTTTCCCTCATTGCTTCGTCTATAAAACGGGCATCATAATAGTGCCTGTTGCATAGGATTGTCACGGGGGTTAAACAGAACACTGCACATAAAACATAGGGACTGTCCTGTGTTGGTGTTAAATAAATGTTAACTAGGATAACTAGATGAATGTCAGTAAAATCAAATAGGGCTTGTGTCAGTGCCTTTAGGCGTTGTTATGACAGCTTGGTAGGGCAAACAGACCCCTAAATTCTGCTTCCAGTACCCTGAAGGGAGGGGGCAGCCCAGTCAGCTTGGAAACGCTTTGAGGACAAAGATTGTCTCTTTCCCTGCCTGTCCCCACAATCTAGCACAGGGTCTCACTAACTGGTGAGCAAATAAGTGAATGAATGGAGGAATTAGGGAAGCTTCTAGGAAAGGTGTTTCTTGCTTGAATCGGATAATAGTAGCATAACTTAAATAATAAACACTAAGGTGACACAAACAATGAACCAGAGGAACATTGTCGATGTGTGAATTATTGGAGTGGGGGGAAATGGCAGTTCAGGGGCGCGGGATGGGCACACAGTGCCCAAGAAGGGCTGAGAGTGAGAAAGAGCTAGATGTTCTCAGGGAGCCTCAGGCGCCCAAGTGTGAGCTTTCTACCCTTCAATGTCTATAGAGTGGGTGACGTTGCATCCACAAAAACGCATCTGCTCAGCTAGCTTTCAGGAGGTAGTGCTGGCAGCCATAGGCTCAGGGCCACCCTGCTCTTGGAGACAGATGGATTTGGGAATATATGCTTTGGGGAACCTAACCTGTTTTTAAGGATAAGGTCCTTGGCTGGGAATCTCACTGAGGCTGCATGTGTATTCATGTGGGAATTTGGGGAGTTAGAGCCCGAAGGGAGGACAGATGGTGAAGGCCTGGGTGCCATACCCAAGAGATTAAACTTGACCGGAGGGTTGATGTTGTCCCAAGTGCACCGCAAGAAACAACGACAGCTAACAGGTGCTAGCATGTATCACACAGTGACAGCACACTTTGTGACAGGCCCCTTCTCATCACCTTGTAAGTATTGGCTCACGTAACCCTCAGAATAACTTCATCAGTGTTTTCCCTGTTTCACAGATGGGCCAGCTGAGGCACAGGGCTTCAGTGGCAGTTGGTAAGAGGCAGATCCAGGATTTGAACTTCCACATTCTGTTCCAGAGTCCATGCTCTTAACCACTATGTTGCTCCTGAACTTGGTGATGGTACTGAGTACATATTATTGGGGCCCTCGTCAGCAGTGGGGAGAGTAGGGAGAGAGCTTTGCAGAGCCAGGGAGAAAGGCGAGGGGAATGAACACCGAGAAAAGGGCAGCAGGCATGACGTGGGGGAGGGAGTCCAGAGCTGTTCCGGAACCACTGACTATGGGTGGCCTGAGACAGAGGGGGGCTCAAGTGTACTCCACCAGCTTTCAGTAAAGATGCCAGTTGGCTATTTTGATTGTATTTTTTAATGTTTATTTATTTACGTTCAGAGAGAGCATGAGTGTGGGAGGAGCAGAGAGAGGGAGAGAGAGGGAGAGAGAGAATCCCAAGCAGGCTTTGCACTGCCAATGCAGAGCCTGATGGGGGGCTCAATATCACCAGCTGTGACCTGAGCTGAAACCAAGAGCCAGATACTCAATTGACGAAGCCACTCAGGTGTCTCTAGTTTGATTGTATTTTACTTGAAGCTGAGAAGTTGTCAACATTTATCCAGAAGCTGGTGTGAAAGTTCTCCAACACTTCAGTGCTGAAACGATGGAACAACCCCCAAGGAATGCGGCTCATGGTTATCCAGGCCATCCCTCTTCCAGCCTTGATTTCCACTGGGCAGCCTGTGCATTTAGTTTGGCTGTTAACTTACTAAAAACCAGTTTACTGTTGATGTGTGAATTATATTACTGAGGTTTTGACAAGCTAGGTTTACATTCTTATGATGTCAAATCTGTTGACCATATTGTCGAAAGTTCTTCAGTTGCTTTTTTGTCTATCAGAAAGTCATTCTTAAGGGGGCACCTGGGTGGCTCAGTGGGTTAAGCATCCAACTTCGACTCAGGTCATGATCTCATGGTTTGTGAGTTCAAGCCCCACATCAGGCCCTGTGTTGACAGCTAAGAGCCTGGAACCCATTTCAGATTCTGTGTCTTCCTCTCTCTCTGCCCTCCCTCCTTTGCTTGTGCACTCTCTCTCTCTTTAAAAAAATAAATAAAATTAAAAAAAAAGAAATTAAAAAAAAGAAACTGATTCTTCACACAGGCTAATTTTTCTCCAATATTCTTTAGCTTCATGTGCCTTTTGTATTTAAAGCTTGAAGACATCAGAAACCTATTTTGCTGTGAGGATTTCTGTACCTGATTTGTTTCTAGTTTCATTCATTGAAAAATCGATAGCTTTTTGTCTTTTTTCAGGATCTGTTTGAGGTCCATCTCTCCTTTTCCATTCATTTATTTAATTCTTGCACCATACCGTGCTTTTAAATTATTATAGTTTTTAATATGTTTTAATATTTATTAATGAAAACCTTTCTCCCTCCTCTTTAAAAAAATTAATAATTCTCATTGTGTTGGGCTTTCATATCTTCTTTTTTTTAAGTTTATTTACTTATTTATTTTGAGAGAGAGAGAGAGAGCACAAGCGGGGGAGAGAGGCAGAGAGAGAATCCCAGGCAGGCTCCACGCTGTCAGTGCAAAGCACAACGTGGGGCTCAAACTCACAAACCGTGAGATCATGACCTAAGCGGAAACCAAGAGTTGGATGCTCAACCAACTGGCCACCCAGGTGCCCCTTTCATATTTTCTATTTTTAATATTATTGATTTATTTATATTATATCTTATTTGTAAGAGCTATAACCAGGTAGATTATAAGGATCTGATCACAGCTTTGATGGGGGTGGATAAAGAAGCAGTTCAGAGAACTCCAGGCCACTCAGTTATGTGTCCCAAGGAGGAAAGCAGGACATTTCATATGACAAAGAACAGAAAGGAGAGCTCTTTGGGGGCTGGGTGGACACGAAGGACACAGGAGGAGGGTGTGGCAGGTTGGCTGGGGTCAGAAACATTGCGGTCAGTTTTATACTTGCTAAAACATTCAAGAGGAGGGTTTCACTGAAGAGCCCCCCACAGACATACTGGTTTGGGAGACAACATCATTCAGTGTGCACTGAAGCCCCGGGTTTGTACTTGGGGAATCCTCCTCTGAGCGCAGAGGGCTCCAGGGAGGGTTTCTGAAAAACACCTTCAAGAAGCCAGTGGAGGAAAAGGATCCGAAGAAGTAGACTGAAGAGAGATAGGGAGACAAGCGGGAAGAGAGTGGAGGCACAAAAGCCCATGGAGGTCAGAGGAAGGTGATGGGCAAACCCTGCTTCCAGTACCAACAAGACGAGTAAGGGGGAATGGCTATTTGATTTAAAAACACTGGGGCACTGGCGTGGGGTTTCAGGGGTGTGGTGCGTGCGGAAACAGGTCAGCACTGCGGACAGAGGCGAGAAGGATAAGAGACCCAGGGGCCGGTGAGGGGCAGGCTGGTCAGCCCACGGGACAGCCTCTGTCTGTAGCCACCGCATACACTGCTGGATCGATTGCAAATGGGAAGCGTTCCCATCTCCTGGGGCTCTTGGGTGATCAATGCCTTCAGGACAGAAGTCCACCTTAAGACTACTTTCTGATATTAGCACTGCCAAGCCAACTTCCTCTTGCTTATTTTTAGCTCGGTGTGTCTTTTCCATCCCTTTTCTTTCAAACCTTCTGTATATTATATTATATATCATATCATATTATGTTAAAGTTTCTGTATGTGCAGGTTTTTGTTGGACAAGTTCAACAATAATCTAAATCTGCTAAACCAATGGTCTGTCCTCAAGACTCCTCTTACTTGACTTTTCCACAAATTTCAACGATGTTTTCCACAGTTACTCACTCCATCATATTTGAAACACAGCCCGGGAGTCTGTGTGGGGAGTAGAAAAAAAAATTATAGGCCTCCTGAGAGAAAGTAAATCTTTTCCATAAAGTGGCCTGTTACAGCACCCACACATACACTATTCATGTGGGTGAGCAATCCGAAGCCAAGAGATTAGTTTAAAACAGATGTCAGGACAGGAACCTTGGGACGCCCAGCAAAGCAAAGGCTAAACCAGTCTTAGGGACATTTCCACCACCCGAGAAGGTGGGAGTCCCAGGGAAGACAAGATCACAATTAAGTAAAATGCAGAACACAGGGAAAGAGATCTACAATACATGCACTTGACTTTATCTTGCTGGAGACCTGGAGAGCTTTTTGAATCTGAACGTCATGTATTTCTCTAAAAATGCCAAGTTCTTAGCCAGTGTCTTTTAAAATGTTGTATCTCTCCCATTTTCTCTATTTCTTCTTCTGAAACTATTTTCTAGATATGTGTTGGACTTTCTTATTTTATTCTATGTGATTCCTAATGATGTCTTTATATACATGTGTATAGACACACATATGCATGCACATACACATATATGTATATATATATGCAGTTTAAATTTCATTTTTATTAAAGTAATACATGTGCAATATTTAACATGCAGTTTAGTGCATTTCTTAAAAGTTTATTTACTTATTTTGAGAGAGCGAGAGCAGGGGAGGGGCAGAGAGAGAGGGAGAAAGAGAATCCCAAGCAGGCTTCACAATGTCAGAGCAGAGCCCGATGCGGGGCTCAGTCTCAGGAACCCATGAGATCATGACCTGACCTGAAACCAAGAGTTAAGATGCTTAGTGGACAGAGCCACCTAGGCACCCCTCATGTATAATATTTAAAGCCAAATGGTTCTACAAGATTTGTGACAACATAAGGAAGAGTCTCTGCTTTACAGTAGATTCCACCTTTCAAACAACCATTTTCAACTCTTCTTTTCATTTCTGCTGATATTCGCCTCTGTATTGCTATAATACAATTTCCAAACCAGAGGAATTAGCTCTTTTTTTTTAATAACTTCTTTGATGTGTTCCTCTTCCTTCCACTCTCTTTCAAACTTGTCATGGAAGGTTTTCTTTCTACTGTCATATTTTTATTTTCCAAGAAATTATTTTGTTCCCCAGCTGTTTCCTTTTTGTTTGTGTCCTGTTCTTGTTTAGTGTATGTGCTGTCTTCTCTTATAACTCTGAGGATGTTATAGTTGTTTTTTCCTTTTTCTTTTTTTTACTTTTTTGCCTCAATTCATTGTTTCTGTTTCCTTTTCTGTTCCCTTCATTACCCTTCCCTTCCTCTCCTCTCATCTTTTTGACACACAGAGCTTCCAGTTAATTTTTTAATCCTCAGTCTTAAATACAAACCCAGCCAAAGAGTAGATGTAGGGGCCCATGAGTGGCCCAGTTAGTTGAGCGTCCAACTCTTGACTTCAGCTTGGGTCATGATCCCAGGGCATGGGATTGAGCCCTGCATTGGGCTCTACACTGAGCATCGAGCCTGCTTTGGATTCTCTGTCTCTCTCTGTCTCTGTCTCTCTCTTTTTATCTCCCTCTCCCCATCTCCCCCACTTATGCTCTTTTTCTCTCTCTAAAATAAAAAAAGGAAAAAGAAAGGAAAAGAAAAAGAGTAGATGCTTTCTCTGGAGCTGCTCAGTTTCTCAAAGGGCACGTCCTGCATTTTCCCTTCTGATTGATAGCTCTTGGCTGCCAATGTTTTCAAACTCAAATGTGGGGCAGGGACGAGAAGGGACCCATTGTGCAGTAGGCAGAATTTCATTTACTCTCTCAGTTTTCAAGCATAGTCCTTGCCTGAGGTTGAGCTGGGTTCAACTTCTCCAGGGAGTTTTCTGCTAAGGAATGAGGATGAACTAGATCCAACCTCTTCTCACTCAGTCTTCCAGCCAGTTCTATTCTGACTTCTACACACACTCTTGCTCCCAGAGGTAACAGAGGCCTCACAGTGTGAACCAAACTGCATTCATGTTTTGCCAGTTTTGGCTTAGATTTGGCAGAGTTTTCTCCAGTCTAAGTGATTATTACTAATGTTTATTGTTGCATCTTCTCTCCCATTGTTTGTCCTTTTGGGTTCCCGCTTTCTTTGACCACTATCATGTTAATGGAATTTTCAGGAAGGAGGTGTGATAAATGTTTATGTTAAAGCTGCCATGTTTTACTAGAGATTCCCCATCCCCTTCTTTTTAAAAAGGCCTCTTTATCTCCCTTGCTGCATTCTGGTTAATTTGTTCAGGTCTAGAGCTTTCATTGGTAAATTCTATCTTTGGTTTTATCTATTTAGCCTGACCACTAAGTTTGTAATTTTAATGACCATATGTTTTTCCTTTTCACCCATTAGAAAAATCTGCCTCTCTCTCTCCATGTTTTCTTGTGTTTTTCATTACAATTATTTTCCTTTATCATTCATCTATCTTCTTGTTGACACTTTTTAACAGATGTGGCTTTATGATCTCTTCAAGATTTTTCTAATCTCTCAAGCCCTTGCAATTCTTTCTTTCTTTCTTTCTCTCTCTCTCTCTCTCTCTCTTCCTTCCTTCCTTGCTTCTGCTTTTGTGATTGCTGAGTCACCATTATGGTAAAGCAGGTCCTCTTCTGTTCTTTAATTTTTGACAATGAGCTCATCTTCACTGGAGGCTTACTTCTTTCTGTGGGAGGCCCTGGGGTTACACAAGAGTCCCTGCTGAGTGTTGTAGCATTTGCTCTTGCTAGTAACCACAGGGTTCGTTGTCTGAGATTTTTGTTATTTGTTGAGATTCCTGTATTATTTGGATAGTGTAAATTTAGACCCACACTGAATATTATTTTTCACCCAGACCCTCATGTAGAGAGAAGCCGCTTATTCAGCCACCTTCTTGGGCCAGTAGGAAGATATTCTTTATTGCCATTTGTGCTGGTTATCCAGCTAGAGGCTCTCAGCTTTACCCTCTGCTTCTATACTCTGTTTCTGATGCCAGGGATGGGATTTTGCAAGCCACATTTTCCCTATGCCATCTGGCTGTCTTTCAGCTTTTGCCAAAAGGGCCTCACAGAGAGAATGGAAGGCAGAAGGAGAGAGAAAAGATTTCCTGTTTGCTCACTGTTCCTGAAGCATCATTTTGGCTATGGCTCATCATCCCAGTGATGGCAATGGTTTTAGTTTCTGGCTTTTTTTTATACCACCGGTGCCAATCTCACCCCAAGATACCAATATCAGCTGGGCAGTACTTCTTCCTTCAAGCTCTGGGTCTCAGGTCTTCAGGAACCTCCCCCCCCCAAAGTTCTAGGTTCTAATAACCCCACTTCTGGGCAAGAACGTATGGGTCCAGACCAATAAGTATGTGAAGCAGTTTCTAAGATGGCTCCCAATCATCTTTGTCTCCTGGTTTTCATGCCCTTGTATAATCCCCATGCCTTGAACACGAGCTGTACCTAACAAACAAACAGAATGCAGCAAAAATGATGAGATGCCACTACTGAGATTAGTTCAGAAAGAGTTTGGCTTCCATCTTGCTTCTCCTCTCTCACTCTCTTGCTTGCTTGCTCTGTTGGAAGTGGGCTACCATGTTTCAAGCTGTCCCACAGGGAGACCCAGTGATGAGGAGTGAAGAGAGGCCTCTGGCCAATACGCAACAATAAGCCGAGGCCCTCAAGCCCACAGTACATGAGGAACTGAATCTTGCCAACAGGTACGTGGGTAAGTTGGGGGTGATCTACCTCCAACTGACACCCTGATGGCATCCTTGCGGGGAAGCCTGAGTCAGAGGGCCCAGCTAAGCCACACCAAGATGCCTAACCTACAGAAACTATGAGATAATAAATTTTTGTTGTTTTAAGCTAAGAGGTTTTTGGGGAAATTTGTTACACAGCCATGCGTAACTAATCCTACCCCACTTCTGATAACAGAAGAGCTTTTTGAGGGAGGCAGAAGGTCTCCGAAGGTGCTGGGAGTCCCAGTTGTCTCTAGTCCTCAAGGTCCCAAGACCTCTCTGGCTCTCCCAACACGGTCATTAAAACCTTGTCCCTCAGGTGTTAAGGCTCATGTTCATGATCCACATCACGTAGCATCATGTCTCTGCAAGCTCCGGCTTAGTTTCTGGCAGCCTGGGAAAATTTCTTTTATGTTTGAACTTGACAATGCACTTCAAAATATTTTGTAATATCTACCCCAAATTTCCCTGTGTTTGAGGAAGAAACGGACACCCTCACCTGTCCAGTGCCCCTTCTGGCCAGAAGTCCAAGGTCAAGCAGAAGAATCTGGATTTTTATACATAAAATCGGGAAGTCTCTGTATTTTAGTTCTCAATATTTAAACAGATTGATCTTTGCCAGTTGTTAAAGCACAAACTCTAGTTCATAATATGAATGATCTCCCAGGATGAATGCCATTAGGGCAATCTGGTGGCTTAATTGCTTCCTCCCTGATGACTTATGACTTGGAACAGCTACGAAAGTAGGGTATCCAAACAAATACTTGAAGGCCAAGGATAAAAAATGTTAATAATTAGTAACAGCTAGAAGCAAAGTTAATTCTCAGTGGGCCCATAATGCCAGCTATTTAATGCAAATTAACAAATGGCATTTTAATGTAAAGGACTTGAAAGCTAATATTTTAATTTTCCATGTAAGATCAATAATTCAACAAACAATAATGTGTAAGAGGAAGGAATTTAAAATTAGAGCGATGACTTTATTTCAGACATAAGTGAAATGCTATGTGACGTTTATATTTGTGGATCCAAAATTAGACCAAATTAGGCTTAGGTGCCACATGCATTGGAAGAAAGGCCTCATAAAAATGAAAAGTGCCAGCGATAGCTGATCACAAAGTGATAAAATTGGTCTTATGATGCCAAATAATGAGGCAATCTCTTTTTTTTAGAAGGATTATGAAGGATAATTCTGAATTAAAATGGTGTTGTTTTGAATTCTTGGGTCTTGCCCTTTAGACAAAAGTTTAATAAATGAATAACGAACCAGAGTTCCAGTTTCTGACCTCGGTTGTGCTGGGTGGATGATTGTGACCTGAAGTGTAAAGACACACCTGTATATTCAGACTGTAGCCTCACCGTGGCCACAAGTGGCATTACTTTCGTGGCTGGTTTGTACAAGATGCTGGCGGGGGCGAAGGGGGGGAGCACTCAAAAGGAGATCTTCCATTTGTGTAGGACCAAACATCTTCCCACACTTTCTCTCATTTGATCTTTACAAAAAATTTTTTTTAATGTTTATTTATTTTTGAGACAGAGAGAGACAAAGCATGAACGGGGGAGGGTCAGAGAGAGAGGGAGACACAGAATCTGAAGCAGGCTCCAAGCTCTGAGCTGTCAGCACAGAGCCCAACACGGGGCTCGAACTCACGGACCATGAGATCATGACCTGAGCCGAAGTCGGACACTTAACCGACTGAGCCACTCAGGTTCCCCTCATTTGATCTTTAGAATAAGCCTGTGTGGTAGGTATTCTTAGCCTCATTTGACAGATTAAGGAATGGAGAAATTATGGTTTGACCAGGGTCATGCAACTTGCAAAAGCAGAATTCCTCCCGGGAACCTCAAGTGCATTACCACTTCTAATTCTAATTGGTTTCCCCACACACTTGGGTTTTTCAGGTCTATCTGGGCATTTTGCTCTGCAAAGCCATGTGAGTGGTCTTCATTATCATTTTTCAGTGTTTTCTTAAAGAATTAAAAAAATATATTTATTTATTTTTGAGAGAGAGAGACACAGAGAGAGAGAGAGAGAGAGAATGCATGAGCAGGGAAGGGTCAGGGAGACAGGGAGAGAGAGAGAGAGAGAGAGAGAGAGAGGGAGAGAATCCCAAGCAGGCTCCATGCTGTCAGCACAGAGCCTGACGAGGGGCTAGAACTCATGAACTGTGAGATCCTGACCTGAGATCAGGAGTCGGATGCTAACTGCCTGAGTCACCCCAGAGACTCTCGCTCTCCAGTGCTTTAATGTGTGTTGGATCCTCCAGCTCTCCTAGCTTTGTTTACCGTGTTTGATTTTGAATTTGTTTTTTACCAGACAGAATTCGAATGCAACTTTACTGACAGTGGACTGTGAACCACCGTCTTCTGGGACACACTCTGCACTCCTCTTCTCTGGGTCTTATTTTCTCTCCCCAACTAAAGAAAGAAAAATTTTTCCTAAAATATACCCCGTATACAGAAAGATTTCACACGATAAACTGTCAACAGTGGAGCACAGGCCTATCTATGGAGTTTGGGGCACAAAACAAAGTTTTTAGCCTGTCAGAAACCGTCCTGTGTTCTCTCTCAGAAACCATGCCCTCGAAGGGTAATCGCTGGCCCAAAAGCTAAGTGCACACGTTAGCTTTGCCTGCTTTCATTCTTTGTGTACGGACATCTCTTGTGACTGGCTTCTCGTGATCGATAATATGTTTGGGAAGCTCACCCATGCTGTAGGATGTAGCTGTAGATCATTTGTTTTCAGTGCTGCATAGTACTCCCTGGTGTGAACTTCAGTATTTTATTACAGTGTTATTATTATTATTATTATACACAAAATAATACTTTGTAATGGAGTCACCAAGTAATAGACTAGACAAATATTCTCGAATAGCTTTATTCATCATTCCACACATGATGGGCATTTGGGTGCTTTCCCATGTGGGCTATCATTAATAGTTCTCATCTGAACATTCTAGAATAGGTTTTATGAAGAACATAGGTGCACAGCTTTTTTGGTAAATGTGATCCAAAGTTTGGATCCCCGACATTCTTCTACGGGCATAAATAAAAATATATCAAGAGTATAATTTTCCATTTATGTATTTTATGTTAATAATTCAAATCATAATTTCTGGAAAGTTAAGAGCTCTGATGGCAAACATACTTCCTTTATTTAGACTTCATCGATTTAAAATTTATAATCATTCAGACTGGAACTCAACCCACATCTCTTTTATTTATCAAGCATTTTCTTTACAGGTAATGTCAATTAATATTTCAGTATGAGATATATATTTCAAACTCAAGAGCTAGTCATCAACTACTTTAGAAATGACATTTAAATATATAACTCCTAGGGTAATTGCAAGCAGGTCTTATCTAGAAATAAAAGCAAGGTATCTCAGGAAATGTCCTTTACAATAATAGGCTTTGTTAGTGGGTCTGAGTCGGTGGTACTTTAGTATTGTTGACAATTTCTTTTAGAAGTAATTCTACATCCTGTCATTTTAAATTATCTGATTTAGATGTGGCACTGGCCTAGACTAATAAATCTAGCTAGCATGTAAGCACAGAATACTTATCAACATGTAGAACTTTTCCCCCAATTAATCAAGAAGGACAGAGGTAACAAGGTAGCCGTGTTTAAATATTCATCGAGAAATCCGTGCGCGGAAGCCATGATATAAACTGTAAAGTGCTCTATTTTGGATAGATATTAGTGATTATGATATGTCCTCCTCTCTCCCTCCATCATGTTCTTTTCTAAATGCTTCTTCCGCAGAATTATAAACATGGAGTGTGGTCATTTCCAACATTTTCTCACCAGATACCATCCCCCCAACGCTGCTTTTGTGGGTTTTTTTGTTTGTTTGTTTTATTTTGTGTTTTTTTGCCCTTCTTGATAATCCAGCCCCTTGGTTTAGCGGAGTTCTTTTCTGACTAAGCCAGGCTCTCAATGCTACCACCTCCTGAGAATAAAGCTTTCTCCATCTGCTACACAGTGAATTGGGAGAAGTGCTAATTGTGAAAAGAATCTGGTGCCTTGGGAGCACAGGAGAGAAGCATTAAATTTGCTCCGGGAGGCGGGGGATGGAGGTCATCCAGGAAGATACATCCAGATAGCGTGATTTTTAGATCAAGAACTTGGAAAGTGGATACACACGCAGTGGTGGCGGGATGTGAATTAGCCGGTGTGTTTGAGGCAGAGAGGCTGTGTTTAGGATACTCTGGACGAGCGGGGCAGTGATTCTCGCCTTTGGCTGCACGTGGGAATGCCCTGCTTGATCGGTTCTCTCTTGCCCCCGCAATGCGGTGTAGCAAATAACCACGCAACCACAGTGCTGTACGATGACGAGCGTTTGTTGCCCACACGTCTGACGTGGCTGGAGAGGTAGCTCCGTGAGATATAGGTTTAGTAGGATTCATCGTATTATGATAAATCCATGTGCGTAATCAGGGAATAAATACAAGCTTTAAAGGAGGCACAGCAGGGGACTGGGCTCCCAAACACTTGAGTTCGAAGCCTGGCTCACTATCTCCAAGATGCCTGGTTCTTTATTCGTTGAATGGGAATAATCATAACGCTCACCTCCTGGAACTTTTCTGAAGGTTAAACTGAGATCATACATGAAAAAGCCGGGCACCGCACCTGGTCTCCAGTTAGCACTGCAGAGTGGTGGACTGTATTACACGCTGAGCTGGAGAGTGAAATTCTAAATCGCTCTTGAATAAGCTTTGCTCTGTAAGTTCTTTAGAACGTGGTCATTTAGGTTGGTCATTCAGAATAATACGAAGAGCATTCATATAGTGCATTAAAATTCATAAAGTGCTTTCATGTACCTTTTTCAATCAACATCATAATCTGGGTGGTAAATAAAGATGAGAAAATTGAGGTTCAGAAATGTTAAAAGTTTCACACAAGGTTATTTAGCTAATATAGCTCACAGATGGAATCCATATCCTGACTGGATTATAATCATGCTCCAGATGTTCAAATTACAAGTTTAGAGACTGGAGTCCCAAAAAGGCACACACTGACTTTCCCTTAATTCCCCACAGAACAGCACAGAAGGCAGAATCACACAAGTGGGTTCACAGCCTGACTGTCCCCTAAGATGTCTGATCAACAGAGATGATATTTGGGGAATCACTTTTTACATCGGACCATACCAGGCATATTAATTGTAACAATGTCGTCCCGTTTTGTTGAAATACGATGTTAACCAACTGCTGTCACACGGCTTGTGTATCACACCCTTTTGACTTCTTGAAGTTTTGCAAAGAAATTTTGTAGTTTCATCCGTGAAGAAAGGTAGATGTTAGGAGTGACAGAAGTTAACAAACATTTGGAAAGAGTAGTTTTTCTGGCTCAAAGTATCCCTGCTTGGCCATCACAAGGGTGACTTACCGCCGTGACTGTATTTCATGCCATTTTAGGTTGTGGTCAAGGTAGGGCCCGTTAAGGACTCGCATTTTATTTATTTATTGAGGGGGGAGGGGCAGAGAGAGAGGGAGAGAGAGAGAGCATCCCTGGCAGCCTCCACACACTGATGCAGGGCTAGAACTCATGAACCACGAGATGATCGTGACGGGAGCCAAAGTCGGACACTTAACCAACTGAGCCACCCAGGCTCCCCAGAGACTCATATTTTAATAGAGTATTTCTTTTCTTATCTTTTCTTTCTTGTTTCTCCCTTCTTTCTTCCTTCCCTTCCTTCCCCTTCCTTTCTTGAATTAATGATTGTGTGTGCGTGTGTGTGTGTGTGCATGTGTGAACCTGTGTGTCCTTCCACATCTCTCAATTATAACCTCCTTGCATGGGGAAGCCACAACGCAGCCTGTCTTACCTCCCTTATCCACCACAGCCAGTGCGGATCTTTTCTTCCTACCAATGCCGATAGTTTCCTAGCAGAACAGTACTCATGGTACTTAAGCACCAGCACCAGGTAATCAATAGGCCCTGTATTTTTAGATAACAGTCACGACAGCAAACTTGTATTGGCTACTTAATTTGTGCCAGGTGCTCTCTTAGCACCTTACCCAAAAGAGCTCACTTAACCCTCAAAACACTCCATTAAGAAGACAATAATTTGTGGGGCACCTGGGTGGCTCAGTCGGTTAAGCATCCGACTTCGGCTCAGGTCATGATCTCACGGTTTTTGAGTTCCAGCCCCGCGTCGGGCTCTGTGCTGACAGCTCAGAGCCTGGAGCCTGCTTCTGATTCTGTGTCTCCCTCTCTCTCTGCCCCTCCCCTGCTCATGCTCTGTCTCTCTCTCCTTCAAAAACAAATAAACATTAAAACAATTTTTTTACAAAGCAAAAGAAGACAATAATTTGTAAATGTACATTTTTTCACTCTTCAACAATTTTTAAAAGGGCCTTGGGCCTTAACTATGTTCTTTTGGGGTGGTGGGTAGGGGAGCAGTGAGTTGAAACTTGGATGTGGCAGACGTGGGACAAGGGCTAAGTGACAAATTCACCAGAGGAAGAAAACTTTCCCCATCTTTGCCATCCTCTTTCCTTTGCAGCATTCGATTAAAAAAAATTCAAATATACAGAAGAGTAGGCAGAATCGTACAAGATGTATGTTCTAAGCTCAGCGATCGCTAATATTCTGCACGTATAACATACAATTAGACATATACAGTAAAACCTTGGGTTGCGAGTAACTTGTTCTGCGAGTGTTCCACAAGACAAGCAAACGCGTCTAATAAATGTTAAATAAATATAAATAAATAAATGACTTGATAAGCGAGTGATGTCTTGCAGCATCATGCGATGTTGCCAAACGTCACATGATCACCAATGAGCCGGTGGTTCCTCTCTCTCTCTGACGGATTGTGGGTGATCATCTCCCACGCTCGGCTGCTCGGTCTCAAGCTGAGGTGTTTGGCAGAAATCGGTGATTTTTCGGAATGTTGGAAGATGCCCACAACTGGCACTGGTGTCCTTTTTGTCACTTCCAAGCCCCTGTGGACAGTCCTTTGCTTTTCCATCCGAGAGTAAGCTTAGGAATGCTTTGCCTCTTCTAGGTCAGGCTGCCTGCAGATATAGACCCTTTCCTCTGCTGCCTTATTGCCAGTTACATTAAATACAGTCTATGACAAGAGTTTATTAATACTGTACTGCAGTCAACATCCTTGTGAGGGTAACCAATGGCTCCCACGCAGATGATTCCAATAGACAGCAGTGATTCTGTTAGGGATAGTGACAGTTGTCCCACACAATAACCCTCCCTTCTCTTGTCTCCTTGACACCAGCCACGAAGGTTTTCAAAGGCGAGTGCTGGTTAATTTGTTATATTTTGTGTTTTCTTTATCATTTTGTATTATGTTACAGTATTGCACTCATTTTTTTATTATTAATTTTATTTTTTTAAATTTACATCCAAATTAGCTAGCATATAGTGCAACAATGATTTCAAGAGTAGATTCCTTAGTGTCCCTGACCCATTTAGCTCATCCCCCCTCCCACACCCCCCCCAGTAACTCTCTGTTTGTTCTCCAGATTTATGAGTCTCTTATGTTTTGTCCCCCTCCCTGTTTTTATATTATTTTTGTTTCCCTTCCCTTATGTTCATCTGTTTTGTCTCTTAGAGTTGTCATATGAGTGAAGTCATCATTTTTATGTGAATATTTTGGGGTTTGGGAACGAATCATCTGAGTTTCCATCATTTCTTATGGGGACCTTCGCTTTGATATACAAGTGCTTTGGATTACAAGCATGTTTCCAGAATGAATTGTGCTCGCAAACCAAGGTTTTACTGTATATATGTATAAGGTTTTGCTGAATAATTTGAAAGTAAGTTGCTAATACCTTGGCATTTCCTTCCTAAGGGCTACATCACACACCTTCTTAAAATAAGGGCAGTATCTTACATAACCACGATGCTGTTATCACATCTAAGGAAATTAACAAAAACATGGAATATGGTCTGTTTGTTTGTTTTCTCCATCCCTATTTGTCTAATAAAAAGGCAACAGAGGGGATGCCTGGGTGGCTCAGTCAGTTAAGCAACCAATTCGTGATTTTGGCTCAGGTTATGATCTCATGATTTGTGAGTTTGAGCCCTGCATCGGGATTCTCTCTCTTTCCCTCTCTTCCCCTCCCCCACTTGCACACTTGTGTGTGTGTGTGTGTGTGTCAAAAATAAATAAAAAAAACTTTAAAAAAGGGCAACAGAGAAAAGAAATTTGAATTTGAATTCTAACAAACTAGTATTCTATATTTTTTGGTGATGTGTAAATATTGTAGTCTTTCTTTTTACTTGGAAAGCACTTGCTACTTTGATGGGGAGAGAGGGTAGTTTTTAATAGTTTAAAAATTGGAACTCACTCTCTTACTTAGGTAAATAGGAACATGCTCATGGTATGGCTGGGAAAATCAAGACAGAAAATGATAGTGTCAGCCTCTTAAGGATTCAAACTCTGGGTTTTTTCCCCAAAAGTCCAGTTTAATTTCGGGCTAATCAATAATTCACAGATGCAATCCCTAACCAAGAGATTTAACAGTTTAATAAAGAGGAAACCATACACAGGTCCAAAATGTAACCGTTAATAGATGGGACTTCGACGTCCATTTTCAAGACTGCGCCAGTGAAGATCCAATTATATCAGTGAGCTAGCGACACATGATGGCTTTCTTTTTCCATTTATGAAAGAAATCTCTACTTTTGCTGACAACCGAAAAATGTAACTTTAAAAATCTTGAAAAAATAACGTGTAAACTTTGCTTCATATTTACTTTCTCCAGGCCAATTAGTGCTTCAAGACTTTTTGTGCAGGTGAAGTTGTCTAACATTCTAGCTTTTCCTCCAAGTATTTGGTGATACTTGATTAAATGCCTGACACTTTTGCTGTTGATGAACGGATTTTTAAAATTACTTTTCACAGTAATGATTAATATTAGCTGGTCTCTGACAGAGGTAACGTTTATTTCTTTCGTTTCAGGTTTGGAATTGTGTTTGGTCATTCCTAGTTCTCGTGGATAGAGGACAATGTGATGGAACATCTTATACAAGAATATCCAGATAACCAGGAAATATGCAACCGTGGTAATCATCTGGTGGTAATATTGGAGGAAGTATTAATTTTGCTTTCATGGAGGGGCTGAACAATAGTGGAAGTGTTCCAAAAAGGAATAGATGTGATTCTACCATAAGACGTGAATTTTGGAGAGTACCAACTAGATTTTAAATACCTGATATGAAATCAGGCTGCTGTCAGTTGAACTGAGTCCCCCCGCAAAATGATATATTGAGGTACTAAACCCCAGGACCTCAGAATGTGGGTTTTTTCTCTTTTTTTTTAGAAATGAGATTTTTACAGAGGTAATCAAGTTAAAATAAGGTCATCAGGGCAGACCCTAATTAAATATAACCAGTGTCCTTACAAGAAGAGGAAATTTGGGCACAGAGAGACATATAGAATGAATGCCATGTGGAGATTAAGGCAGAGATTAGGGAGATGTCTCTACAACCCGAAGGGTATAAAAGATTGCCAGCAAACCACCAGAAGCTGAGAGAGATGCACTGAATGGGTGCTCTCCCCCCCAGCCCTTAGAAGGAACCAGCCTTACCAACGCCTTGGTCTCAGACTTTTAGCCCCTAGAACTAGGAGACAGTAAATGCCTGTGTTTAAGCTGCCCAGCTTGTGGGGCCCTGTGAAACTGGGAAACTGATACCCAGGCTAATTTCTTGAGTTGAAATGCATGAGGGTATGGGGTGTGATTTTTCCTCAGTGACTAGGTTACTACTAATGTAGTGTAAAATTTCCTTTGGGGAACTAAATAGTGTTCCATATATTTACTTAAGGAGCCTTTCCCTTGAGTTCCTTCAGAGTTAAATTGATTGGTGGTTTTATTTTAAAGGGAATCATGTAGCTGTCCGCATGAAAATTTAATTAGAGGACACAAGTGCCTAGCTACCGATCAGTGCAACATTAGCAACGATTACATCTTGCTATTTTGGAATATTTTTGGTCTGCCCCACCTCTCCTCATCTGGGGAAAGTTCCTGAGCCACAGGGTAATCCCTGCTCTGCCCACGTCATGTGGGTGAGGCTGTGAGTTCCAGCTAGTCCAGGAAGCTCCAATAAGAGTTCTTCATTTCAGTGATGAGAATGCAACCCACGCTAGACCAATGTGTGTGTTCCCAGGGAACTCACCAGCCTGATCAGAAGACGTGCCCTTTTCATCAGGCATTCTAAGTCCTAAGGTGAGTGCAGACTTCTGTTTGGGGATGGATGGAAGCCACACTGAAAATTATGGAGCTAGGCTGGGACAGGAGATACAGGCTCAGTCAGAAAATTCTTACCCCCTGGATCAAACTCTCCCTGATCAGAAATAATCTTTTGACGTTCTACTTACAGGAACGAGCCAACGACATCTCCTTTGTACTGAGAGCCATTTTGAGTTGGGTATTTGACATGGACAATTAAAGTGTCTTAATGAACCTGCAAAGCATAATCTTTAGTTTTTGACCCTTCATGGCCTCTGAAGTCTTGGATTGTTTCTGTGCTAGAATGTTCTGGAGCATGGTGAGCCCTCAGTAAGAGGTGATTCAGGTTTTTATCCTACATTGTCAGAATAATATCGATGTCCAAATTCATAAAAATGTCAGTGGGATGGTTTTCCTTATAATGTGGGATGACCACAGTCATATTTTGCCAACGTCCTCGTGATGGGTTGTGTTTTTCAACGGCTGTGTGTATTCACCTAGGTCACCCCGCAGCCTGTTATTTATTACAATGCACTCTCTGCTTTCCCACTGAGACGTGGCCTCCGAGTTTCTTCCTGGTGAATCTGGGGGAGGGTTGGCTCAGGACTGCTCCAACCAGGATAAAATGGCAGAAGTGATGCTCTGCGGCTTCTGAGGCTAAGTCCTAAAAAGGTTGTGGCTTCCACGTGGCCCTCTTCCGGATGCTTGCCCTTGGAAGCCAGTCGCCGTTCTGTGAGGAAGGCCAAGCCAGGAGAAGAGAGGAGCTGGGCCCTCCGCCTCCAGCCGACATCACCCTCCAGACACATGAGCGGACGGGGCTTCAGATCGCTCCAGCCCCCAGCCTTTGAGACCTCAGGCATCGTGAAGCAGACATGAGTTGTAGCTACTGTGCCTCATCTGCACCCCGGTCCACTGAATGCATGAACGTAACAAAGGGTTGTTTTCCACTAGTAAGTTGTAGGGTGGTTTGTTACGCAGCCATGGTGAGGTCATTTGCGACATGTCAGAATTCCCTTTCCCGTATGTTTCCGGTGAGAGTGAGCCACAAGAGAGATTCTCCTGGAAGACTTGGCCGGGGTGTGTGAAGCAACAGCCGTTGGTAGCTCACATGTGTTGTCACTGGTTTGTTGGCTCATCGGCACAGGCTGTCCTGGGGCCCGTGTCTGCTCTTCTGGGCTAGTGTGCGGTTAGCTCCACAGCAAAGGGCCAGACTTCCTGGGGACACCTGTATTGTTAAGGCTAGAGGAAACAAAAACTGACACATAATGGGATCTGGTTTGTGCTGTGGGTTTCCCTTTATTCCCCTTCCATTTGTCCCTCGATGTGCACAGTCACTTGCCTCTGGTATTGCTCACTGCCTCCTGCACCTGTTCCCTGTTTACATTAGTATTGCCGCAGTTGTCACTGAGTTGAAAATCTGAATACATTTTGAGGATGTAAATAACCTTGGAACACAAGCTGTGTCTGAGAAGCCTTTCCCAAGTGTATATGAATAGATTTCTATCCCCAATGGACCGGGCAAATACCCATATTAAGGAAAAGGCTTGCTTGTTTATCTTCATTCCTTGGATGACCCTTCACCCAACTTTTTAGGCCAAGACGTCTTAACCTGCTCAGGCTGCTATAAAAAAATACCAAAGACTGGGTGGCTTAGACGATAGACATTTATTTCTCACAGTTCTGGAGGCTGGTAGTCCAAGAACAGGGTGCCAGCACGGTTGGTTCCTAGTGAGAGCTGTCCTTCTGGCTTGTAGAGTGCTATCTTCTTGATGTGTCCTCACATGGCAGAGAGAAGGCTCTGGTCTCTGCCTATTCTTATAAGGACACCAGTGCCATCATGGGAGCCTCATCCTCATGACTTCATCTATACCTAATTACCTCCAAAGTCCCACCGCCAAATACCATTACATTGGGGTTCACCACGAATTTGGGGGCAGGTACACAAACATTCAGTCCATAACACAAGATAAAAACCAAATCTTATTAACCTAAGAGGACTTCTCCTGAAGGATTTACATGTTTATTCATGGTTGAGTGTCTTTGGAATTTGACAATTGAAAGAACACTCTGACTACTATACATGGACCAGGAAGGGGAGATAGAAAGACTGTCGGCAGTTCCTCCACAGTCCCTGAGGCTGATGTAAGTTGCCTTTCCATTAGTAGTATTTAGTTGTACATAATGAAGATCCCCTCATGTGCTGAGAAGCTTCCTCATGGAGAAGGAGGCCAAAAAAGCCAAGGGCGCCAATGGACAACATGCTGACGATTCAGAGTAAAACATGGCAACCCTTCAAAGCAGAACAGTCATATTCTCTCCTAGTGGACGTGCTCGGAAAAAGACACGTCTTTACACAACCCAATATATTATATTCTTAGTTCCCGATGTAGCAAGGTTCGTTGACACACTGAGAACATAAGCCAAGCAGAATTACTCTTTACAGCAAGAAAGGCCAGAAAGGCACGAAGCATTGATACATTGGGATAAACTGCATATGGAATATGTTTGCCTGGGTTCACGGTGCTCCCTTCTGCTGGACCTGCCCACACCCATGACGGTATTACAAACCTTCTGGCAACAGTTGGATGGATGAGGTTTAGAAACATGACCCAAGCTGAGCCGATAAGATTATTCTTTTCCTTGGAGTTTAGATTTTCACCAAAAGATCCTCAATCTATGTGTGTTACTAGAATGATGTTACGGATTGAATTATGTCCCCCCAAATTTGTATATTGAAGACTCAACCCCCAGGTTGGCTATATTTGGAGATAGGGCCTTTACAGAGGTAATTAAAGTTAAATTAGGTCATAAGGGTGGGGATTAATTTCATAGGACTGACATCCTTGTAAGGAAAGGAGGAGACACCAGATGTCTTTCTCTGTGCCTGCGTGCACAGGGGAAAGGCCACGGGGGTTACAGTGGGAAGGAGCCTTGCACAAACTGAGTACAGAAGGAGACCTCGCCAGAAACCATCCGACTGGCATCTGTGATGTCAGACTTCTAGCCTCCAGAACTGTGAGGAATAAATGTTTGTTGTTTCTAAGCCAGCCAGTCTATGGTACTTTGTCATAGCAGCCCAAACGGACAGGTAGACATTGGTTTCATCTGACATTAATTAATCCAAAGACCTCATCAAGCTCCTACTCTGTGATGGGAAGACAAATGGAATGTTTCTCAGCCTCAGGACAGTCTGTGTGCTTTAGAAGGAAAAGTGACCAAACTGTGTGCCATAATCCGAGACAGAATACTGGGTGTTTGTTGTTTTGGCTCCCAGCTTCTTCTCCTTGCCCTGAGCAACCACTGCCTCACCATCTTCCAATGCCATATTTGGGGTCAAGTTTGCATAAAGACTCCACATGTAAGGCAATCAGTACATTCCATCCTTCTGATCAGAATGGCTGGCTTCCCATGGTCACATGACACAAATCCCATTCATCATGTCTGAGGAGATTCAATTCCCAGTCTTTTGTTGTCATCGGGGAAGCACACTTCCTTTTCTTGTTGGCACCTAGGTGAACAGATGATGGCACTGGAATTGTGGCAGCCATCTTGTGAGCACACGGGTCCTGAGTGAGGACTGAACATCGAGGAAGCAGAACTGAGAAATCCACAAACAGAAGCTCCATGTCAGTGAAATCGTCTGAACCTGGATCAAACCATACCTGAAGCTCCCTCTGGGTTTTCGGTTATGTGGGCAAATAAATACCTTTTCCTGTTCCTTTTCTTCAGCTGGTTTGAGTTAGGGTTTTTGTCACTTGCAGCAGAAAGTACCATAACTAATACAGTTATTGGAAGTTGAGTTGTGGCGTCAGGCAATCTATAAACTGGGGAGACTGCGCTACAAACAGGTTCTGAAACTCCAGTAGGTATGTTTTCTCCTTTCTTTGAAATCATAAAACACTTTGCTTCTACAATTGATATAGCATGTATCACATATTGCCTTGAATTGCAATTACCGTTCTCATACGGTGGGTACACATCTCACAGCCATAAAACTCCGGTGTGCAGAAATATAACTTTCTTTATTGTTTTATAATTGAGCTTAATTTAGCTCACAAACCCTCATTGCTGCTAATGATGGAGAACTTAATTTTGCTGATTCCACGCAATTCTGTCAATCCTGGTATAAAACTTGGTACCTTTTGGGGGGAAATACCCAGCTAATTCGGGATTCCTATTCCCTTCACCCTTATCTGTTTTCCCTGGGGGCTGCTCTATGTTCTAGCAAGTATGTTCAGGAGGCAAAGCGTCTGGTCTGGGAGTGACCTCTGACCTGGTACAGACCTTTGTGATTGACCCAGCTGACCGGGCAGCCACTGCTGCTGGCTGTGTCTACAGCCAGCTCTCAGCTCAGTTTCTAGAAACTCAGCCATGCCCTTCATCCAGTCCCCAGCTTGGGCTGCCCACAGGTCCCTGATCTCATAGCACAGTTGCCTCCCTGCCATGCATGCCAGCTCGCAACTCAGCTCCCAGCGACATCCCACTGCAACATTCGGGGATCCTTGACTCCTTGACATCCTGCAGGAGTGAGGGAGACTTGGGGATGGGGACGTGTAGGCCAGCTTTGCTCCCATTTCCGTGCTCCAAGAACCACCCGTGTGGGGGGAGTCGGCTTCCCCCAATTCTTGGATGAGCCCGCTCTGTAGGATGAGCCCACAATGGCTGCAAACCCATTGTGGGGTGGGGTGGGGGGTAGCTTGATCTCAAGAGCAGACACACAACCTCACCCTCCCTTCCTTGGCTTGCTTGCCCCTCTGTGAGCTCTGCGCCCCTACCCAGGAAGGGCTCTTTGTCATCCCCTTGAACTGGAGGTCAAGCTCTTTACCCCAGGCTGGCTCTTGATATTACTTGAATCATAAGGAAAACCCTTTCTTCTCTCACCGGTGTGGCTCTTACAACAGGAAATTATTGTTTCCAAGACCAGCCCCTGCTCTCGATTCCTTGAAGTTCCCCCTAGAGCTCCCCAGGGGAGAGTCCCATGACTTGTTCTGGCTGTCTCCTTGGGACCAGCTCTTCTCTGGAACCTCACAGTCTGGATCGAGTGGAGGAAGGGCTGCAGGGCAGAAAAGAAGACCACAAAGCAGAGCTGCTGGGAGGAAAAAGCACTCAGGGACTATTTCACAGTGTAATTTCGCTCAGTGAGCTCCGTGGTTGTTCTCCCAGCCACAACAGTGTCCTGTCTGGCTCCCTGGGGTGTGGGGCATTCACTGGCTGCCACTTTAGCCAACACTTTGACACCCTTGCAAAGGCCAAACTCCACCCAGTGTACTGAGAAACTCAGCCAGCGGGAGGAACTTTCCAGGCTTTCTCTGTAGGCCAGTTGGCCTCTGGATGATCACTGCTCCTTCAGCCTCTGGAGGTTGGCCTTACTATTTTCCATTAATAATAGGAGCAGCTTCCTGCTACTAAATATTATTAGATAGTATTTTCTATCTAAGAATCGTAGTAGCTTCCTGCTCAAGGATCGACACCGAGTCTCCTGTAGAGTCGCCTTGGCGTGTGGTGGCCCCGGGTGGCACTCAAAGTCATCCTCAGTGGGTCGTGCATTCACCTGTGTCCCCAAATGCTAGTGGAAGTTCTGGCCCCTAGCACCTGTGAAGGTGGCCTTGTTTGGAAATGGAGTCCTCGCAGGCTTAAGCAGTTAAGAACCTAGGTGAGATGCCATCAGCTCAGAGTGGCCCCTAAATTCAATGACTGGTGTCCTTCCGGGACAGGGAGAGACATTCAGAGCAGAAGAAGACCACGTGGCAACGGAGGCAGAGACTGGAGCGATGTGCCCACCAGCCAGGGAGCGCTGAGTGTGGCTGGGGCCACCAGATAGTAGCAAGGGGCGGGCAGGACCCTCCCCTAGAGCCATTGAGGCAGCATGGCCCTGCACCCCTTGGTTTCAGACTTATGGTCTCCAGACAGCCAGAGAGTAAGTTTCTATTGTTTACGCAGAAACAATGATTTGTGCTGCTTTGCTCGGGAGGCTCCCTCCTGCCTTGTTTCCCTCTCCCCCAGCCCAGGGTCAGATTTTTTTTTTCTTTTTTTAATGTTTATTTATTTTTGAGACAGAAACAGAGTGTGATCAGGGGAGGAGCAGAGAGAGAGGGAGACGCAGCATCAGAAGCAGGCTCCAGGCTCTGAGCTGTCAGCACGGAGCCTGATGCGGGCTGGAACCCAAGAGAGGAGCCGTGAAATCGTGAGCTGAGCTGAAGTCAGACGCTCAACCGCTCAAGGGACTGGGCCCCCCAGGCGCCCCTCCCAGGGTCAGACATTCAGAAGGCTGTGACATTGCAGGGATCCAGAGAAGGCTCACCAGAGAGTGAGCTCCAACGGAATCCCCTTTAGAGCGCTGGTTCCCCCAGCTGCTCTGAGTGGTGGCTGCTGAAGGCTGAGCTGCCCTGCTGTCTGGGAACAGCAGCTGCGGCTCTCAGCCTGGAGACTTTGCGCCACCGCTGGAGGGAGGACGGTCCCCAGGTGCGGGACGCAGTGGGGTGCAGTGCTGCTCCCCTCGCCTCTACTGAGACTGACTCCGGTCTCATTACTCATACTCCGGCTCCGGATCCCCCGCACCCTACCTCCCGCGGGGTCAGGCCGAGGGGCTCTCCTGCAGAGCGCGGCTCTGTTTGCTCCCCTGGCCCGGTCCTGCTGCCCTCCTCCCTCCTCTCGGGTGTAGCTCCAGTCCTCTTCTGCGCCCAGTCCCTGCCTCGGGCGTGGCTTCCGGGGAAGCTGAGCCCAGACACCAGGTAGGGACTCCCCGAGGGCGCAGACTTTCTTCCCTGTGACTATATCCAGCACTGGGTAAGGCATGGCCCCGGGCAGTGGTTCTCAAGCTGTAGCCCGCACAGGGGGCACCTGGAGAGTCGCTCAGGTTCCTGGCTTTAACCCCAGAGATTCTGATTCAGGAAGTGTGGGACTGAGCCGAGAATCGGCATTTCTAACAACCTCCCAGGTGTTGCGGCTGCTGCCGCTGCTGATTCAAGGACCACACTTTGAGACCCAGTGGCCCAAGCTGTGTGGCTTGATGGGTGAGACCCGATAGGGCAAGTGTACCGGGCGGGAGAGGTTTGCGGAAATTAACTTGCATGTGAGAGCTTTGAAGCTGGGCAAAGGATGGAAGGAATCTGTGCGATGGGTGGAGGGTCGGGAGGAGGTGAAGGGGGTCCCCCAAACACTTCTGTTGGGCAGAGGGACTAGCTTGACTTAGAAAAGGGGAGCTGGGTATCCCTGGGCGCGCCTGTGCATCTGTGTGCGCACGCGCAAAAGCGTGCACGTGCGTGTATGCATGCGAGTGTGTGACACAAGCATGCGGTCGCGGCCTTGTTGAGTGCTCTGAGTCACCTGGGCAAGACAGCCACCACCACCAGCAGCAGCTCCCAGCACAAAGGGCAAGACAGCCACAGCCCCACCGCAGCGCGCGGGCGCGCGCCGGCACGCGCGCGCGCGCACACACACACACACACACACACCCCGTTCTCATGTGGACTCCTCCCCGGGTGCAGCAATCTATTTTTGTCCGAGAGCCCTCACATCCTCATTTGCAGGTCCTGGCATTTTGGGGTTTGCTCCTTCCCACCTCACTCTCCCGCCCAGCCAAGTCCGGGGTTTCATCTTGCTCTGCCTTGTCCGTGTCAATTACACAGAAGGAAGTTTTGAATCTTGTCCGCTTTTGTTGTTCCATTCACCTCTCCGATCGTTTGTTTCGTGGCTGCCGATCCTGCACCTCACCGGGAGGGGATCTGAACGCTTCTGATTCTTTGTTCCCAGAAAACCTGGGCCCCGAGCCACCACCTCTCCGCAGCCTCCACGGCGCTTGCCAGCAGGTGGCAGAATGTCCATCCTTCTCGGTTTTTTAGAAGGGAGACCGAGGGGGTGCTTCGAGCGGCAGTCCATCCCTGCGTGCCTTCTTCTCTTTTACAAATCAAAAAGAAGGGGCTTCAGGTTCAGAGGTTGAGTTAATCATATTCCTATTTCCGGCACATTCTCGTCGTCGTCACGCTGAAAAGCGGCTCTTTCTTCGCCAGCCCCCTGTCCTTCCATAGGTACTTAGAGTAAGACTTAGACATTAGAATAATTAGAAACATTAGAATAATGTATTCCAAATGTTTGTATCTGTAGTGGATGCTAATGGCACCTCACAGGGACCCCTTCCGGGGTGGAGTACCTGACCCCCTACCACTGTGCGTGCAGTGTCCCTGGATGGTGATAACTGCTCTCAGGTGGGGAACGTCTGGGCTGAGAGTTGCCCCCACCCCTGCCAAATGACTGTCTGAAAAGTGGTACAAAAGGCCAACCCCTTGTCTCGAGGGTGTGCCTTGCGCCCCAGCAGGCCCTGGGGATCTTTCTAGACGTTCCCCAACTCCATAGCCTCCCTGAGCTCCTTCGCCTGCTGGATCCTGCTCCCTCCCTGCTTTCTCCTGAAAGCCTCCCTCAAAGCATCACATGCATCTGAATCCTGTCTCATGTTCTGCATCTAGGGATCCACATTGAGACAGTGTCCACACTGAATGTGTAGTGGTGTGTGTGTGTGTGTGTGTGTGTGTGTGTGTGTATTTTAGCTGACGTGAAGAGTGTTGATCTACCAGCTCACACCCTTTCCTTCTGTTTTCAGGTAGCACCCTCGGTCCAAGAGCCGTCCCTGGTGCTATCCATTCATTCAGCAGTGTCCTCCAAATGCTCTTGAACCAGAACTACAGTGACACGGAGATGCGACTCAGTGGCAGCTTCTCTGGGTGCTTGTTGGGGGTGTGCTCATGTCCCCCTGGGAGCTGTCTTCTTGCCAGTGTAAGAGAATCCTGACCACCCTGGCTGGGGTGTGGTTGGGTGAGGAGAGAACCCAGTGTTGGGACTGCAGAACTTTCCTGTTGACTTTATGCCTCTGGGCTGTGTGAGCCTCAGTTCCCTCATCTGTAAGATGGGGCAATAATACCTACCTCACAAGAGCATTGTGAAGGTTAAATATGATGAAGATAGAAAAAGAAAGAAAGAAACATGCTTTGTTCTGTTGCATGCGTATTCCACAGTGTATGCCACCACATTCTAGCCATTTCCCTAGTGAGAAACAGATGGCTCTTCTCCATGGCTGTGGGCATGACCTCAGTGGACACCCTTATACACAGCCCCTGGGACTTGCATGACAATTTCTCTGGATGGACAATTGGGAATGGATCCTGAGCTCCGGGAACCTGCAGACGTATCTTGTATGGAGTATTTTTTATTTTTATTTTTTTTAGAGAGAGGGCACAAGTGAGTGAAAGCCAGAGAGAGAGAGAGAAGAGAGAAGTGGGGCTCACCCAAATGGGCTCATGATCACCTGATGTGGGACTTGAACTCAGGAACTGTGAGATCATGATCTGAGCAAGGTCAGATGCTTAACGACTGAGCCACCCAGGCGCCCCTTATCTGTACAGAGTCTTACATGTTACTCCCCTGGAGCTGCCCTAGTTCCCCAAGAGCTGCACATGCCCAGTGGTGACACATAAACATTCCTGTCTCCCCCCATCCTCTCCAACATCAGGACTGTCTTTTCCTTTCCTTTTTTTTTTTTTTTTTTTTTTTCCTTTCTGATGATGGTTTTCCATCATCACTTTCTTTTCTTCTCCATTGCCAGTGACTTGAGCATCTCTGCAGGTACCAGTGGCTTTTGGCACCTCCCCTTTTGCAAAGTACCTACTGGTTTTTTTCGAATTTAAAGAACATTGTTTATTCTAGACATTAATCCCTTGTTTTATACACTGAAAGTATCTTCTTTGAGTGGGCCATCTGTCTCTTTCCCTTGTTTATGGCATCCTTCATTGAGCGGAAATCCTTAAGAGATACTGCCTTATGCTCGCATTGTCGTATGGAGATTTTGACAAAATAGCTCGTTTATATTTCACCTGCCCTTTGCTGCAGTCCTCCCACCATGACTCAGGCATGAATCCATAAGGACCTGGGTTAAGAGATACTCGGAGATACAGCGACCGTTTTCATACAAAGTCATGGACACTTTTTACAACTGACCCATAAATCTGGCTTTTGCACCCTGGTCCTGTCTTCCATGAATCTGAGTTCTTTTTTTTCCAGAGCTTTCCAGTCCCTCATGCATGGGGACTCCTGGTGGACCACCCAGCTGAACCCTAGAGGTGTCTCAGCTCACTTGAACTGCACAGAAAACACATGTTAGCATGCTAAGCTGGTCTCCACTACAACATAAACAATAGGAGTTAATTCTTCGGCAGACCCTCTTGAGAGGAACTTTTCATTTTTGTGCTTCTCAATAGGTCCCCAGTCATACACTGTTGCTCTTAGAGTAAGCAAACAATATTATAGCAAACACCCAGGTGGATATGCGATGCTGAACAGCCTGGTCTACTTTCCAAAGGTTGAGAACAAAGGTTTTTATTTCTTATTTTGCTTTGGGGACTCCCAGGAGGATCTCAACAGATGATTGGGTACACTTTGGTATGTTGATGCTCCAAGAAAGGAGAAGTGAGAAGGTGACCACGCTTTCCTACATAAGTGATTGCAGGACGCCCACATGGTAGGCTCTCAGGTAGTGGGTACAGACACGGTATCTCTTTTTCCCTTGAGTGGGTAGTTCTTCCAAGGCTTAAACCTGAGAAGAATCCCTGGATGTCCTGAGCTATCAGTTGTAAGGAAAGCCTAAGTAGGGTATCTAGGGTCAGGGAAAGGACTTTCCAACAGTTAATCTCGACCGCAATGGCCGGTGAATGTGACGGCTCCAAGCTGTTGACATAAGGCTTTCTCCTGCTCTTCATTGGCACTTCTCTGTCACTTAAGTTGGCATCTTCCACCCCACATTTCTGATTGCCAACTGACTCCTGTCCCCATACCGTCCCTTCCCAGTTTGCTGCCCTGCGCCTCACTGTGTACGGATAATTGTGGCAAATCTACGTACATGTCAGTTCTTGTCCTCTTTGTATATTCAAGGTATTTTTGTTTGGATGAAGGCAGGAATTTGCTTACCCCTATTAGAATAAGGTTTGAGTGATACTATGAAAAGTGTACAGACCCTGGGATGACCCTTTGTGGCTCAGATTCACCAGAATGTTCTCTCTCCTTGACGCGACATGGAAAAGTGGTACTTTTATACCAGCAAAATGCTGTACCTAGTTGAGTACCAATCTCTTGGCTGTGTGGGCATATTTTATGGATTTCTTAATGAGAATGAGAATTTTTGCCCAGTGAAAACACATGCTTTCCTGATCTCAGGAATTTTTCATCTACCTTTACTTTAGACGTGTTATAATCGGTAAGGAATAAAGACTGGCAGAACTCTTTTTTTTTTTTTTCCAAAGCCACATTGTTTTTTCTCTCCACTTTTTTAAGTTGTTAGAGTTCTCCTTCCAGGATCATTTTTAGCAGAAAATAGTTTACACATGTAACAAAGACTCAGGCTCCTGGGCATGACTCAAATAATGACCATGGCATAAAGGAAGAACCCAGGCCTCTTCAAGGTGAGGTCCATTGTAAAACTTAGGTGGCATGGCTAAAATGCAGACTCCTGGGTCCTATATCTCCTGAGTTCGGGTGATGTAGAGGGTCTGTATTTAAGCAAACGTCTCAGGTATGATTTGAGCACAATTCGATTACACTGCATTAATTATCTACTGTGTTCCAGGTATGTTCTTGCATTGTATCATTTAATTCCATAACTACTTTGCATGGGAGCTATTTCTAACCTTATCTGATAGGTTTGGCGATTAAACTTTATAATCATGAGACTGTAAGAAAGAGTTTTTCAGATCTATATCTGCCTGTCTACAAAGCCCTCAGCCCTAAGAATAAAATCTACAGGAGAGCTGGAAAGAAGAAAAGAAGCAGTTTGCTTTTTCAGGGCAAGAAGGAGTTTGAGCTGGAAGACTGGATGTGAAAGACAATTTTATTTCTCCCACCTGAAAAGCTGAGGGTTCTCATAGTGAGGGCCTTGTTTTCAGTCCGTGTCAGTTAGGAGAGGCTCTGTGTAGCTGCTATAACAAACACTCTTCAGAGTCTTGAGATCACAAATGTTTACTCCTCACTCATGCTGTGTATCCGTTGTGGGTTTGGGGAACCACTCTGGTCAACATAGTCATTCAGGGACCTGGTCAGTATAGCGTTGCTGGTCTGGAAAGTTGCCAGTGGTTGTGAGTGAGAGAAAAGAACACTCACGAGGGGCTTGGACGGGCAATCACATGCTTCTGCCTAAAACTAGCAATCGTCGCTTTGCTCAGAACCTATTGATCGGAAGTTGTCACGTGGCCTTACCCATGTCCACAAGGGACCCAGGAAGGACAATTCCACCATGTTCCCGGAGCACTAATGACCACACTTATGATCACCAGAGTCCCTCTCAGGGTGGGGACTAGGGTAGAGTAAGATGGCTGAGTTGTTAAAATTGTAATATTTTATTCATCACGAACTCTTTTTTAATATTCATTTTTATTTTTAAAAGGATTGCATTAAGATACGATTTATCTTCATGACTGACTTTTTTGGTACCCCTATAAATTTCGTACCTGAGTCCCATCCTTGTGACACACTGAAGGGGGATAAAAGTATCAGAGTTTTAACTGAAATTTTGTTTTCATATTAGGGCTCGAGGGAAAAGCAATACTTAGAGAGAGGTAAGGATATAGAGGACATCCACATACATATTAACCAAAAAAGAGAAAAAAAGAAAAAAAGGAGAAATACACTCTACAAGCAAAGAGAAGGCACAAAAAAAGGTCAGTTTGAGATGGAGATTCCTGCCCAAATTCCATATTTCATCAGCATTGTGCAGAAAACCTTTTGTGTTTAATTTCCCCAGTGACCTTCCAAGTATATTATGAAGACAATTAAAACCTGTATCCCAGAACCACAAAGTTTGCAGTGACCGGGCTAAGGTTAATCAGTGCGAATTGGGTGAAACAGCTTGCTCAAGTAAAATTGATTGAAATCTTGATGAGCAAAAATGGAAATTTTGCCTGCCAGTCTTGGCTCCCTTTTCTTAAGAACACGGCTGTGTAAGATTTTTTAAAGTACTACTAGAATCTCATGCAAGCTTTGTAAGATGCCCAAGAAATTGATCGGGGTAAAGACCTAGGATATTTGCCATTTATGGAACTGTAAACATATAGCAATTTAACTGATTTTGATACTTGGTATGATTTTTCCCTTAACCAATGTCTCCCAAATTTTGTACTTATGTGGATTTCATGTGGGTGTGAATCTATAAAATTGACCCAGATTCTCTCTCAGCAGTAGAATTGATCTCTTTTTTTTTTTTTCCTACGTGCCTTGTAAAACATATCCACGAGCTTGCCTGATGAAACTGAGAAGAGAATTTCTTCAAATACCCGAATTATTTGCTAAATGTGTTTCTAGTTTGAATATCTGTGGACCGTATGCGTAAATATGGAGTCAACGTGAGAAAATCTTGACCATGGCATTGCTTCAATTTTTGGTATTTTGTGTTCTTTAGAAAACCCCAATATTCCTAGAGTGTCGCCTTAATGGATATGATCACTACGTAATTATCCATGAAAATAAGAAAATCTCAGGTTTTTGAGAAACTCTATGAGATTCTTGAAGCACAATGTGTTATTCTCTGAATGCTTTTTGCTATCTGAAATCAAGTTTTCTTAGGAACTTGCTTATATGGTTTCCTTCTGTATCTTCATAGAATGGCTTGGCAAACAAACTTCCTATAGCTGGAGTCATTTGGCGCTACATTAATAAATCACAGCTAGTGGGCTAGCTTTTCCTCATTGCCTCCCTGGGGATAATTAGGGTCTTGGAGAGATTCATTAGTATCTGCTCCCTGGGATCAAATTTACTAAGAGGGATTCCTGTTGGCTCTTGGGGGAAAGACTCATTAAATTGTAATGAGAAATAGCACTCTGGAAGATATTCCAGGTGAAGGAAAAGTGTAAAAGAAAAGGTCCCCCACTTGGGTTACCAATTATCAGAGAATGTGTCACCAGAACCTGAGCAGGGTTTGAAAGGATGGGTGGGAGTTCTTCAGTAGGGAGGACCCCTTTCCGGGAATATGAGCTCAATGTCTGCAACCTTGCACTTCAGAGCTAAGGCTTATCTGAGACCTTAAGATGATCACCCTTTGCCCTACTGCTGACACTTGTCCTTCCTCCTCCATGAACAAAGATAGAAGTACCTGGATGCCTAAGCAGTACCCTACCCCCCGCCCCCCCCCATGCCCCAAGAGGGGGCCCCTGTGTACAAAAGCCAGTCTGCTTTGCTGAAAGGTGGGACAATTCCTGAGGCACAATGTGCACTTCAAAGACTCCCTGGAATCAGGCTGAACTGGGGACTTTGGCTGCAATTACATCTTTTGTTTGGCGTCTCCGCCCGGGGTTGGTTCCACCTACGCGGTTGTGGGTTTCTGCCAGCGTCCTCAGTGAATCACTCGCGCCTGAATCCTTGGCTCAGGCAGTCCTGGGAGAACCCTGCCTTCTATATCAGAGCAGGAACTCTGGGGACGGCTGCAGCAGCTGCATGTTCCGGAAATCATAAATACTAGATCAAATGAATTTATACTGCATGAGAAAACACTCTGTAAACCAGAAAGTGTTTTACTATGTTAACAATTACGTTATAGTTCTCAGTTTGTAACTATCTTTCAATACAGGCCTTGAGAATGCTTCTTCAGCTCCCTTCCTCCTCCTCCGGCCTGTCAGCACCCTTAATAACATTCCCTGAGGCTGGAGTGAGCAGGGAGTGGGCGGGGCAAATAGAAGCAGATTGCTGAAATCTACATGACAAATCTCCCCTTTGCTGGCTTTGATTCATAGCTTTTGCTTGGCCCACTGGAGCTTTTCTGGGGCGCCTATCTTACTTTGCTTACTGTTGCCGAGTTATATGTTACATATCCACCTTCTAAAGCCAATGAAAAACAATTTCTCCAAGGCAGTTTTTTTTTTCCCATTCTGTGAATATGAAAAAAAAAAAAAAAAAAAAAGGCAGTAAATCAGGAACTTTTCATCTTAGATAGTTATTTTATCTTTTTGGCTCTGGCCCGTGGAGATCAGGGGCCAGAATCAGATAGTGCTCCTCTACTCATTCTGGAGTCTTTTGCCACTTAGGTGACATCTTGGCTGCTATCAAATGTGGCTGGAGGCTGGCCATTGGCTTGATTTAATGCTCTCTTTCACTGTAGTCCATTTGCCCCAGGCTCAATCAGCCATAAAAAATAGATCCTGTGCCAATTTGACAGCCTCTGCTTCAGAGATGTGAAGCCAATGGGAAAACTACAACAGGATGATTTTCCTTTTATTCTGTGTATTTGGAGAAATAACCATCAAATTAGTGATCCATTATAGGGGAAGGTGGGTAAAATTCAGGCCATTGATAGAATTTCCTTGGGTTTAAAAGAACAATTTCTCAAACCTATCTCTCCCTCCCTCCCTCCTTCCTTCCTTCCTTCCCTCCTTCCTTCTTCCCTCCCTCCCTATCTGTTTCTCTTCCTCCCTCCCGCCCTCCCTCCTTCCTTCCTTCCTTCCCTCCTTCCTTCCTTCCTTCCCTCCTTCCTTCTTTCCTTCCTTCTTTCCTCCCTCCCTATCTGTTTCTCTTCCTCCCTCCCGCCCTCCCTCCTTCCTTCCTATCTTGGATTTGAATCTGGCTTTATAATCTGTGTGAAGTTTAGTGTGAATTCAGCGGTAAATTTGTAAAAATTTTAAAAATCAATAGGAACCACAGCTCTGTAAACTCTTCCAATAAAAGCCGCTCTGTGCCACTGCTTATCTGCTGGGAGGCAAGAGTGTTCAAGGCTCGGATTTTCAGCAGCAAGCACGTGCTGGCCCTTCACTTACGGTCTGACTTTGGGTCAATTTAAGCCTATGCATCTCACTTTCTCAGATGCAAAAGGGATGTAATTATGCCTCCCGCAGTGGATGGTGGAAAGGAAAGAGATAATGTTCTAGCACGGAAAACAGCACATACTAAGCTTAATAAATGGTAGGCATCATCATTAGACAGACTTGTGTAAACAAAGAAGTTTGCGTTGAAATGGGAAAGGAAAGGGAAATCTTTTGGGGAAAACGGGATTAATATAATATAGTTTCAAAGAGGCATTGGGACGGTTTCTCTGAGTCTTGTAGGAAGAGATCAGCATATGTGGATGTGGATGGCAGGTGGCCGGTGGCCCGGTGGCCGGAGGGGTGGGGTTGACGGGAATTGCCAGCTGGGGGGGGGGGGCAAAAAGCGTCCTGAGTCTACTGGTCAGGGGTGTTGGGGAAATCTCCCCAGTGTACATGAGATTCCCCCTCGAAATGCCCACTGAATTGCATCGCAAGGTAGGAGTCAATGTTCCTCTTTTCTTCTTAAACACAGTCTTCCAGTCCAGTTCCTTCTCCTCCTCTTCCCTCTTTGTATAAACCTCTAGTTTAGGGAACTATTTTAAAAATAGTCCTCCCTGTCGACTACAGAGTCAGCGAGTACCCATTAGAGCATGTTAAGCAGACGGTCTGCCCGAGGTCAGGATACAAGTTTTGTTGTTGGTGGTGGGGTGTGTGTGTGTGTGTGTGTGTGTGTGTGTGTGTGAACCTTTGTGTGATCTCCTTCTGTCTTGTCTGCAGTCAGAAATTGGCATCTGAAAATGCAGATTATGTTTTGTGCCCTTGTGTGGGGATCTAGGGTGAGTCTTGATGTCTTGAGTTGGAGGTGAGAACAAGAAAGACCCGGGAAGATGAAAGGATACTCAAGAAGGAGCTTTGTTCCATGTGCAGAAGCTGCATTGAAATTAAAACTCTTGCACAAACACCATTGACACACGCGCGTTCTGATCCTCATGGTGGGTGCCACAGGGTATTATTGGCGGAGTGAATTTCTCCGCAAATCTCTCCTTCTTTAATCCCACTTTACACATACCTTCGCTCTTATAAAAATCAGAGCCTTTCCAGAAGGGAATGCCCTGCAAACTCACCTGTCCTCATTCCTCAGGGAGAACATTTTCAAATACTAACGTGCCCATGAGAGAAAGAGCAGGTGGTGGGGTGGGATGGGAGGGCTGAAACACGAATCAGAGAAAACAGTAAAAATTTGCCACTGGAAAGTCTGGCCTTTTAAGCCTCTCCCTTTTCTAGATTCAATCTTTTAAAAAGAGAGGTTAAAACACGGTACTTGAAAGGGAGAATCTACAAACTAAATCGGGAGGGAAATCCTAGAGCATGTACGTGCCCAGCTCCCTTATCGCACATAAGCAAATGTCTCCAGTAAGTGTGTAGGTATCACATCTCTGGATTAACTGTATTTAGGGGAAATGAGCAATTAAGGCTAGTATCAGAGACTGGACAGGGCGCTTGGGTGGCTCAGTCGGTGGAACGTCCTACTTGGGCTCTGGTTTGACTTAGGCTCAGGTCATGATCTCCCGGTTCATGAGTTCGAGCCCCGCGTTGGCTCTGTGCTGACGGCTCAGAGCCTGGAGCCTGCTTCGGATTTTGTGTCTCCCTCTTTCTCTGCCCCTCCCTGGCTTGTGCTCTGTCTCTCTCTCTGTCTCAAAAGTAAATAAACATTAAAAAAAATAAAAAAAGAAAGAAACTGGACAATTCTTAGCACTCCTCAAATTGATTTATTCTATCAAATTAAAAGTAATTTTAGGAATATACAATAGCTTGATTCACACATATTTGAAAACTTTGCCACCTATGTTTCATTAACTCAGAGTGAAAAGGGTAATAAAGCAAGAAGATCTCAGTCGGAATACAGAGGTGATTTTAGTTGATATGAAAAAATGGCCTCATTTAGACCCACGTTTATTAAAGATCTACAGACGTTGGCTGGAGTTTGATCCTGGGTCATAGCGTGAATGTATTGATTTTTGAATCTGTGCCAGATTGTTTCCCAAGCAGAGAAATTGCATTCAACAGCAGAGTTCAAGATTTGAATTCCAAAACTCTACCCAGAGTCCAGTAAATGTCGGTGGTGAAGGTAATGGGCCATACAAATAAAATTCCCATCGAGGAAAAGCAGGCAGTGTGATCTCAACCTAGCCCGGCCTTGCGAGCTTACTTGACATCAGATACTTGGATTGTTCACATGATAAGCCTTTGCCAACACATTTTTGTCTAGAAAGAGTGCTTCCTAGCGTTTGAAAATTTTACCTTACGTGTTTTTTCATTCATTGAACTATAATTGAATACGATGTAGTTTCAGGTATACAGCATAGAGATTCCGTACTTATATACGTTACAAAATCGTCACCACAATAGGTTACCGCTTGTCACCCCACAAAGTTGTTACAGTGTTGTCACCCATCTAGCCCATCCACCATCCACCTCCCTTCTCCCCTCCAGCAACCCTCAGTTTGTTCTCTGTATTTAAGAGTCTCTTATGGCTTGCCTCCTCTTCTGTTTTTATCTTATTTTATTTTTCCTTCCCTTCCCCTATGTTAATCCGTTTTGTTTCTTAAATTCTACATGTGAGGAGCACTTTACATTTTATTTATTTGAGCCTTGTAAACTAAGAAATTAACATGCTCATGTTAAAAAAAAATCCAAGCCATACAAAAGGTATGCAATGAAAAGTGAGTGGGCCTTTAACTTCAGACTAGGTTGACCTCAGTGGCCAGTTGGTTACTCTACTCCAGCCCCAGACCTTTCCCCAGAGCTAACCATAGTTACCTATTTCTTGGGTGTCCTGCCAGAACGTTTCCACATATGCGATGTGTATTTTTAATGTCAAAGAAAAATGCTATAAATGTTTTTACATACTTGAACTTTCCAGTTACTTTACTTTGACACTCTTTCCTTATCAACACATCCAATTATATGCCTTTTCTTTTAACTATTGTGTGGTATTTCATTGAATGGATATACCATAATTTGTTTGAATTTTCCTTTTTAAAGATATAAACATTCAGAGTATTTCCAGGCTTCTCCTTGCCATTACAATGTAATTGACATCATCATATGTGTATTTTTTTTCCCTATGAATATCAGTAGTTTGTTTATAGCTGAGTGGTATTCCATTGTATCAATATACTACAATTTTCTCCTTTTTTTCCTGTTGATAGACATTTGTTTGTTTCTAGTTTTTAGCTACTATGAATGAGGCTGCTATAAATATTTGAGTATAAATTTTTGTGTGAACATGTTTTCATTTCTTTTGGGTAAACACTAAGGAGTAGACTTGGTGGGTCGTGGGGTTTGTGTGTGGTCAACTTCAGTAGATTCTGTCAAATAGTTTTCCCAAGTGGCTTATAACTTTACTCACCTACCAGCACTGTGTGAGAATTTAGTTGTTCTATGTTCTTGCCAACTCATGGCATTGTGTCCTTTCCATATTAGCCATGTGTAAAAGGATTTCATTGTACTTTCAATGAGCATTTCCCTGATCACTAATGGGTTTGAGGGACTCTTCATATGTTTATTGGCCATTTGGTTATTCTCTGAATGAATGGGTTGCCTTGTCACATATTTTTCTTGTAGTTCTGTTGGTTTTGCCTGTCTTGTTCTTATTTATTTTCACTGTACTTTAAGTGTGTTGGAAAGAACTTCTTTATCAGGTATATGAGTTGAAAATATTATCTCCCTCTCTTTGGGCTCCTATTCACTTTCTTAATGGTGGTTTTTAATGAACACACATTATTAATTTTAATCTATTCCAGTTTAATCAAATTTTTCCTTGAGGTCAGTGTGCTCTTGTGCTATTTTATGAAATCTTTGCCCATTCCAAATTCAGGTGCATGTTCTCTTATGTGATCGTCTAGGCATATAACCACCGGGAATTGATTTTGTGTATGATGTGAGGGGATAAGACTCATTTTTTGAAAATATGACTATTCGACTGACCCAGCACTATTTATGAAAAGGATCGTCTCTTCTGCACTGCTCTGTAGTGTCACCTGTTGTAAATCAAGGGCAAGCTTATCGGTGTGTCTGTTCTGTGCCCTCGATGCCGTTTCACTCTATGTAATTTGATTTAGCAAAAATAAAGACTTGTGACCTTTTTTGCATGGAAGTGCCTTGGAGCAAATCTGTACCATTGGGATAACTCTGTTCTGGGCGGAACATGCCGAGGGAGTACTTCCCTATCCCCTTTCCAGGTCTTAGGAGGGAATAAGCCGGTGACAGCTTTGGGGTAGGATGTGCTTTTGGAGAGAGGTGAGGGGTGGGCTATTTCAATAAGGGGGTTCCTTCAGAGGCTGTTGGCCTATTTCCAGAGCATTCCTCGTGCTGCTACGCCCCAGCACATTCCTCCCTGCCTCAAGAGAACCCCTGATCCGTGTCTCTCCAAGCCACCTTCAAAGCCCCGAATGTTCATTTTCACTGTAGACGCCCGCCCCCACCCCCCGCCACATTGGGTCTACACGAAGCTTATCCCCCAGTTCTGATACCTTCTAGAAAGCCTCTCCTAATCATGCTGGCCCTTATTGATCTTTCTCTCCTCTGAACTCTACAGCAGCTATTATTTCTGAATCCCTTGTTTTGGCCTTTGGTATCGTTACTAAACATTTCAAACGTGTTTCACTTGTCTCTCACGCTGGAAGCCCAGATCTGTGGGAGGTCAAAGCCCCTCTCTTACTCAAAGCATCGCTCAATGAATATTTGATCCCGGATGGAAGGGAGAGTGGGCACGGAGGCAGCCTAGCGCAGGGCCGCCCGGAGCCACCTGCCTTGGGATGCGGAGAAGCCGGAGGGCTGCTGCTTTCAGGGGATTCGGAACTATCACCCCCCATGTGGGCCGCCTGGCTGTGCTGTGCTGCTGCTGCTTCTTTTTTTTAATGTTTATTTATTTTTGAGAGAGACAGAGACAGAATGAGAGTAGGTTACGGGAAGAGAGAGAGGGAGACACAGAATCCGAAGCAGACTCCGGGGTCCGAGCTGTCAGCACAGAGCCCGACGCGGGGCTCGAACCCACGAGCTGTGAGTGAGATCATGACCTGAGCCGAAGTCGGACACTCAACCGACTGAGCCACCCAGGCGCCCCTGTCCTGTGCTTCTAACATTGATGTCAGCTGACTGAGAACTGCCCCAGACCCTTGCCTCGTGGCTCCAAATGCTTGAATCAGAAAGACACCAGGTCTTGCACGCACGGGCCAGAGCGGGGCACGATCCGGCGAGAGAATGACTCGGTTCTGACTCAGAACTCCTTTTTCTTTGGCTCTCTCCCACTCTAACCTCTTTTTTTTTTTAAACTGAGAACACACTGAGGGTTGATGGGGGGTGGGAGGGCGGGGAGGGTGGGTGATGGGTATTGAAGAGGGCATCTTTTGGGATGAGCACTGGGTGTTGTATGGAAACCAATTTGACAATAAATTTCATATTCAAAAAAAAGAACTCCTTTTTCCGTTTTAGCCGAAAACGGCAGCAATGCTGACATTCTCCTTCCACCCAAGAGCCAGCCCACAACCGGGGAAGCTGTCAGGACATGAGGGCCGGGCCGACACCACCATCTCTGGGCCGCTCGAAGCCGCCCCTTCTGCAGAGACAAACCCGCGCACCTGCTGGGCCGACCTCGAAAAAGCCATTCAACGGGATCCCTGGGACGCGCAGTCGGCCTCACGTCCTGATTAAAGCGCAGGCAGGGAAAGCTGGCGAGTGCAGGCCAAGTGAGACAAATACGGAAAGACTTTCCAGTTGTCGGGGACCCGTGTCACTTGCTCCTGGCAGATGTGTTTGGATTTGCGTCCCCAAGTCTTGACGGTTTTTCCCCGGTTAGACTCCGCGAGGTTTCTGCCGGAATGGAAGAGGCGATCTACCTGTAGTCAGGTTTCCCTTTGGAAACACATTTTCTGAGACGTGAAAAGCTGAGAAAATAAATATCGCCACCCCAGTCTCCTCTTATTTGGTGATTTCTAACAAGCGTGCCGGGTAGAGTAAAACCCCCGGCCTGGTTTCGGGGAGCACCTGGGATCCTTTGTCGTCACCCACCTGCTGCTGATGGCGGGCTTGTTGTTGGCTCTGGGAACGTTCCAGGGCACTCTCATTCCCTCCTGGATCTCTCTTAGGTCGCAGACAGAAACCAGTGGAGTTGAGTGACGAGGGCATGAGGCAGGTCTGATCACAAATCCCTCAGGACTCAACGGTCTGAACTTCAAGTCTCCCGGTGTTCTGCGAGCTGAGGGAGATCGCAGGCTGTGCGTGGCTCTCCCGTCTGTCCAGATGGGCGTGTCACTCTGGGGGACTGCTCAGGGCAGGTTCACCTGGAAGTGGAATGGGTACCTGGGTACGTGAACAGGAAAGCTGGGACCTCAGAGGACGCTGCCTGCCCCTAAAAGCTGGAAAAGGGGAGGTACTATGTCCCGAGCCTGGGGCTCCCTCCTGGGCCTGGCTCAGAGGCCAAGTCCCAGCCCAGGCAACGAATGCCATGTGTCCCCAAAACGAGCTCCCCCAAGCAGTGCAGAGGTGCTAACAGAATGTGCGAGGGGTGATGTTGAGACAAATCTGGTTACTTGTGGTCTTTGGTTATAAACCAAGCATGGGAGGCCTCTGATAGCCACCCCCACTGAGAAGGAAAGGCTGGACGGGGCACAGTCCCTCAGTAACTGCCCTTGGGGCTGGAGAAGGCCAGGTTGATCAGCCGGTCCTAATCAGGTGGAGGGTGCCAGCTCCCCGAAAGCAGCCCCACGTCAGCCCGGGGAGGAGGCAAAGCCCGATGTGTCACTGGAGCCCTGTAGCCAGTGCACCGACAGGGCTGGAGCTGTCTCGAAAAGGGGGGAGGCCAAGGGCAGGGTGTCTCTAAGGTTTTTCCAGTTAGTTCCAGGTAGGTCTTTCAACGCCAGGAAGGGAGATGCTGATTGGCAAAAGTTTCCATATCGGCGTTCAGGCACGGTGGGCACAGTGAAGCGGGAGTTTGGAACGGGCTGGGTGGGGGAAGGAGATGTTCCAGGAGCCCGAAAACAGTCATGCGTGTTTCCGAGAAAAGGCTTCCCACCCTGATGGGGGCTAGGTGTGTAGTCTCTCGTTCAGGCAGGTGGATTTTCACGAAGTTCCTGAAACAAATGAGGAAGTAACTTACAGACTGGTCTCCTCGGGCAAGGATTCCCTGGAAATGTAAGGTCCTAATGAGAGTGTCGAATGGTGAGGTCGTGTCAGTGTATGTGGGAAGCTGTGGGCTACAGATGGGTCTAGCTCTCATACTCTTGGGTTACAGTTCTAGGATGTGGGTGTCGGGAGGTGCTGTTTATCTGGTCTTAGCTACATAAGAAATGTGGAGATAGGGAGGAAGGACCTGTCTCAGGTGAGACACGGGGAGGAAGGCAGTGCCCTGTGCTGACGAACAGTACGGCTTCTCCCAAGAGGAGGAACGGGGGTAAGGGGAGGAAAGGCAGGGAAAGAATGTCTCGGATGTCTACCATGTGACGGGTACTCGGCCCCACACTTTGCAACTGATTTCTCATCTTAATCTTTACAGTAATCTCAAAAATAAGTATTATTCGCATTAACTGATTGGCAAAACTGAGACTTAAAGAAGATAAGTAGCTTGTGTGGCCAGGAAGGGAAGGGGCCAGGACAGGAGTCCAAGTCTGCAGGCATCAGCCCCTGTGCCAGGTGCCCTGCCGCCCCTACGTGGCAGAAGGGAGCCCACCGGGGGCCCTGCTCCTGCCCCGCATCCCCGGCATGGTGGTCTGCCTCCTCTTGGGCGCTCTTGTGTCACGGACACGCGCCTCACTCTCCTCTCTGGAGCCATTGGTCTTGCTGCTGCTTGCACGGCTCTTGAGGCTGGGGTTCGCTTTTGGAAATTCAGTTCCAGATCTCCACGAGTCACCTTGCTTTAAATCCTCCAGAAGCTCTCCTCATCACGGGACCAAATCCAAGGTCCTTCGTGTGACCTTGGGATGATGAGAGAGCCAGGGCCAGACAAAGGATAGAGAAATAAAGGGTCCAGAGTGACATCAAGATTACTGTACACTGAAAACATTGGGGTTATAGCAGATGCAGAACGAAATCTTATCGCAACGTCCTTTATCTGACTAAATAAGGGCTTCTCGGGAATTCGGCTGCCAGTACCCCTTGCTCCCGTCTTGGAGGGAGTCTGCAGTCAGGGAGGTGACTGACCTTTAACATTGTAACATTTCAAGAACTTCGTGTAAAAGGGTCCATCAGAACCTCCCTTACACACCCACACCCTGCCAAGCGGACCTATAGACCCTGACCCCTGGCTGTTCATGGAGTCACAGCTTATGAGCAACTTCTCTCCGGTAGTCTGTCTGTTGTCAATTACTTCCCAGGCCCCGGACTACTTGAACACAAGTCGGTGAAGGAAAAGTTTTCCTCCGAGCCGAAGGAAATGCAAAATCGAATAGGATATCATTACAATGACAATACGGTTGTGCTGGGGTATAAAAATCCTCAGAACTCATTCGAGTAGTGATCCAAGTAGCTGGCAGATCACTCTTTCCTGTAGAAAACCTCACCTCTTGTTACACTTACCCTGGGTCACCCTGGGCCACTCATCACTGTGACCACAGCTTAAACTCTGTTTTTTCTCATATTGGTTCAGACCTTTTTTGCTCCTGAGAGATCTCCTTCTGGAAACATTTAAAGGCTTTGTCTTGAAGTCTTCTGCTTCTGTATTGCCTTCTGCCGGATGTAATTAAGCCCTCTTTTCTGTTCCCTTGACAATGTAACCATATAATTGCCTCATCTTTGTGTCTTTACCCATCCATCCAATTAGCCTTCTCTCCATTCCTTTATGTAGCCATTGGCCCATCCACTTACCTCTTTTCCATTTACCCGTGCATCTGTTCATCCAACGCGCCTCCCATCCGTCCGTGGAAGAAAGAATTTCTTCAAAATTCTCTCTGTGCCTGGATTTGATCTTTATGCAGATCAGATTGATTTCATTTGTTCCAAGGCCATAGAGCAGAGAACCAATTCCAGAAAAGACACCAAGAGTATGGCTCTTAATCCCATGTTGAATTTTATGTTGGATTGGTAGAACCTCTCAGCAGTACCAGCTCTGGTTACTTGCCCTCTTGACCAACGGGGAGCAAAGAGGGAAATGTTCAGTCTGAATTTTGGATTAAGAATCCAGGAATTCTGGGTCCTGCTTCTCCTGACCTACAGGACAGCCAGAATAAGAGCAGTGGAGCCCAGTACCGAGAGAACGAAGTGATTGGTCACATCCGCTGCGTTTAGCTTTCGGATGCTTATTGATGTAGACAATCATGTGTATTTCACCATCAAACTGATATTCAAGTATCCTTTGTTTTGTAGTCTCAAGAGGAAATGGTCTCTGGTAAGATGGGATGAGGACAAAAACTTTAGAAAGTGACACCAAGCAGTTGGACACAGGGGAAAAAAAAACAACAACCCAAAGTTTGGACATTTTAATTCATTGTTCTTCTTTAGATGTGTTCCATCGAGGAGATAAAAAGAGCATGACATAGTTTTTGACTCTGCTCTAAAATTTTCTTTATAGGAAGGGACTCCCACTCTATCTCAAAAGGTGACACATTAATGACCATGCTCCTCGTAAAACATTCGCCAGCTCTTGTTAACACTTGTCAAACCAGAAAGGTCTGGCCTCAAAATAGAACTAGAATTTCTTCCCCACAAATTTCCAAACTCCTTGTGGGAATTGGATGTTCATGGTTATTATGAATTACAGGCCCCATTTTTACAGCAACAATTTCAGCCTATATTAACAGATATCAACATTTCTCTAAAAGGCAGGTATTTTTATTTGTTGAAGAATCAGAGTCGTCTTCTATGACTCCAGCACCCATTACTTACAGCCTGCAAATCGAGTGATGTACAGCTCATTCTCCCTCCTCAACCGAGGTTGACTGTCTGACTATTTCATTCATTAGATGTGAAGTGGGAGAAACGCACACTTCATTTTCTTTGTGGCCACTACCTTATTTTCCCTCTTTTGGTCGGAAGAGAACCAATAAACCTTCTATCTTCAAATTTTCAGAGGAGTGCTTTCCATCTAGCTTATTCTCAAATGCTTTTAAATGGAAGAAAGGAGTGAAAACAGGCTGCTGTTTGGGTGATTTGCAAGCTCTCTGAAATTACTGTTTTTCTGCTTCATGGACTCAGTGATTGACAGTGCCTCACCCCAGATAGACAAGTAGTTGGCATTGGCTGGGATGGCGCTGTTCAAAATTACTTGTCTTTTTTTTTTTTTTAAATGCCGGTTACTACTGAATGAAAACTAGAATTAATTTTCATGGGCTAATGGTCTTGCACAGCTACAGTGTACCTGCTGAGTTTATGGACTTTGCAAATGACATTTACTCTCTCTCTCTCTCTCTCTCTCTCTTATTTTACCATCCCTGGTGTCTCTGGAATTTGTTTTTCATGCTTTTAGCCCTTCCTCATATCTGGCTTATTTTGATAAGAGCAGATCAACTAGCCAACCTGAAATGTGATTTGCAGATGAGGTCCAGTGTTATATTAAGCAACTGGTGCATTGCTCTGGAGCCCAAGGTCTGCACAGAATCCCCTCTGCCAGCTATGTCCAGAGTGAGAAGCCACTGGCCCAAGGCCCCTGCACCCATCATCCTTCTTTGTAAACCAAGGTTTCTCAACCTCAAGCACTATTGACATTTGGCCCTGAATAATCCTTTGTTGTGTAGAGTGGTGATGTCCTGTTCATTGTAGGATGTTTAGCAGCATCTCTGGCTTTTATTCAGTGCTTCCTGAAGGGTCACAACCCAAAATGCCTTTGGATCTGGTGACCATTTCCATGAGCATCATCCCACGTAGTGTGAACTGTCTTGCTACCTTAGGGCCCCCCAGTGAACTGTAGTAATTATGGTTTCCCTGCACCCTGCACTTGTGCAGTTGGCTTCCTTAGCCTCAGTCAAGTCCCTACATTGGTCTTATTAATGTCAGCTTGAAATCTTGTCAAGAGCAGTAAAAAAAAAAAAATCTATCTATCTATCTATATCTATCTATCTATCTATCTATATCTTGCCATCCAGCAAGTGTGCAGAAAATGATTGCTGAATAACTATTTGAACTGGATTTTTAAAAATACAAACTATTTAAAAAATCCTTTGGACTGGCTTCTGGATCCTGGCAAGTGCAACTGAATCCAACAAGTATTTAAATGTGTACACTGCAAAGTATGAGGCTAGGCATGGTCTTCCTGGCCCTAAAGGATGTTATAATTCAATAGGGCTGTGGACACGGGGATAAGAATTGACATAAAAATAACTGTTATGGTTAAATATAAGATGAAAGGAGCCATTAAGAGTTGATTGGAGTAAAATGAATGAGAAAGCACAACAGATAGGGAGGAGTTAGTGAGGTCTTCCAAGGGTAGATAGCTCATGAAGATTGGACAGAATTTTAACAGAGGGAGATTGATGAGGTGTGAACTCACGGAGAAAGTGATCCAGGCTCAGTAACCAATAGGGCAACTCACAGGAAAGTGACACAGGCTCAGTAAGCAATGGGGCTGGCTCAGCACACGGCAGTAACTTTGGGGATTTATGGGAGGTCAAGCCAGGGAGGTAGATAGGGGGCAGGTTCTAGAGCAGAGCATTCTGAATATTGAGTTTGAGGTTTTTTGGTTTTTTGGTTTTTTTCCCCAAAAACATAATTTGCCCCACAATAAGAAAAGTGTGTGTTTAAGCTGGAAAGTGCCTTATCTGGGGTTGGGCTTTATGAAGATGAATCTGATGCCAGTTTGTGTTGCTGGAATTAGAGATGTGAGGGGCTGAAAATGGAACAGAGGTTTTAATATCTGAGCCGGGTCCTCTTTTGTCCACATGGAAAGGTTTCCAGAACAATTACTTTCCTTCTCTGCCTGTGTTCTTGAGGAGAGGACTTCTATCTTGAACGATGGAAATGACTTGAGGACTCTGAATGTCAGACGTGAGAGCCCTCAGCACATCACGAGTGTCAGAGAGCCGGTGATGAACACTTAGAAAAGAGAACACAAACAGTCTGCTTTGGTGAAGGGGATCCTTGAATTGTTGACTCCTAAAATAACACATTACTCGTCTACACAATTGCTTCCATGATGTTCGTCAGTGGATTGGAACTCCTCAAGTCTTTTGTTTCTCTTTCATTTACAAAGATTTACGGAAACTTTCCATGTACCAGGCACTTGATCAGGATTTTGGATACTCTAGTTCATTATTTAAGCATTCATTATCTAAGATTATCATTATATGCCCTATGATATATCCTATAATCATTATTATAGTCACTTCACTTTATTTATGAGAAAACCAAGGCTCAGGGATATCGAATAACTGTTTCAATGCCACAGAGGCAAAGCAAAGCTTAGGTCTGGTTTTCAGTATTTTTTCTGGATAAATTAAATGCCGTTTACTATCTTCCAGATATCAAGAAGTACCATGTCCCAGCACCTTAGATACACACATTAATTCTCACCAGAAACCCATTATTAGGTAGCATTATACACTTGATCTTAGCCAAAAGGCCGAGAAGCGATATTATTAGGTAGCATTATCACAAACTGAGGTATAGACAAGTGAAATGATTTGCCCAAGGTCTCTAAGCAGGTAACTGGTGAGCTGGGGTGAGCCCTCAGTAAGTGGGTGGGGGGTAGACACTGGAATTTGGGTCTATCTCACCAAAAGCCCATGTGTTCAGTGTGTTTGAAGGGGATTCCAATGGTCCTTATCTCCTCAGCCATTCATCTAAGGTCTCTGGAGCACCTACTGTATACTAGACACCCTACCTGTTATCACATTTCATCCTGAACCTGTGAGGTAGGCATTCTTCCTTCACAGGGTGGGAATCCAGGTCTCAGAGCAAAGGTGATTCACCAGAATCACCTGCTAGTAAGTGAATGATTAGAAGATCAAAATCCAAGTGTGTCCGATGAGCAACACTGCTTCCTACAAAAATCCGCCTTCTTCTGGATAGACCCGTGTTCCGCAGAGTTACCCTCAGTCCTCCATCTTGTTTCCTGGCTGGACTGAGGGAGGAGGGGCCGCCAGCTGCTGCCTTTCTCCTCAGACCCTCCCAGCCCCACCTCCAGAGGAGCTTCTTCCCTTTCTCACTGAGAACGTTCAATGCTTAATGTGCCACACTGTGTGCAAAATGTGAAACCGCTGAGATTAGAATCATAGCAACTAACTTGTGCGGAAATATTTACGACATAATGTGAAGTAGAAGGGGCCTGCAAGAAGGTATAAAAATGGAAACGCACATGCACAGATCTGGAGCGAAGGGCACGAAAATGAAGCCGGGGTTGACGCCCAGGAAATGAGTTCCCATGTTACATAAGAAAGTGCCACCAGAGACATGTTGGAACATTTTCTTTTCATGAACTGGACTCTAGTTGATAAGGAGCTGTTAGGAACTCAATCATGTCACACTCAAAATTCGTACCTTGAAGACCTAAGTCCCAACATGACTGTATTTGGAATAGGGTTTTCAGGGAGGTAATTAAGGCTAAATGAGCTCATAGGATGAGGTCCCAATCCAATATGACTGAGGGCCTTGGAAGAAGAGGAAGAAGAAGAAGGGGATGCTCGTGCACGGAGAAAAGGCCGTGTGAAAACGTAGTGCTAAGAGGTCTAGCTGTAGCTGAGGAGAGAAGCCTCCGAAGAGACCAAACCTTCCAACGCTTTGAGCTTGCACTTCCAGCCTCCAGGACTGTGAGAAAGAAAGTACTGTTTGTTACCTACCCAGTCTGTGGTGCTTTGTCCTGGCAGCCTGGGCTCACTAACACAGGAAGAGCTCCACATTTGTGCTGTTGTTCTACAACAGCATGCTCTTTGGTCTTTGTGCCTTTGCTCTCCTCAGGTGTAGACGACAGATCCAGTGCGGGCAACTTATCAACTTTCATACTATCATCATTGCATCCCACTTGTTTGGAAAATTTTTGAATTAGAGTAAGATTTATCCTTTTTAAAAAAATGTTTATTTATTTTTGAGAGAGAGAGAGAGAGAGAGACAGAGTGCGAGTGGGGATGGGGCAGAGAGAGAGGGAGACACAGAATCTGAAACAGGCTCCAGGCTCTGAGCTGTCAGCACAGAGCCCGATGTGGGGCTCAAACTCACAGACCACGAGATCATGACCTGAGCCGAAGTCAGACGTTCAACTGACTGAGCTACCCAGGTGCCCCAAGTAAGATTTATTCTTGAAAGAGAAACGTTGCAATAACACAACATGGTTGTTTACTCTGGCCTGTGAGGCAAACACTTGCTTAGATTTGCAGTTTGGATATAGGTTTTTTTTTGTTTTTTTTTTTTTATTGAATAACGGAGTCATTGATTTTGATCAGAAACCATAAGTGATTCAGAGTTCATATTTAAAAAAATTTTTTTTAACGTTTATTTATTTTTGAGACAGAGAGAGACAGAGCATGAATAGGGGAGGGTCAGAGAGAGAGGGAGACACAGAATCTGAAGCAGGCTCCAAGCTCTGAGCTGTCAGCACAGAGCCCAACACGGGGCTCGAACTCACAGACCGTGAGATCATGACCTGAGCCGAAGTCGTACGCTCAACCGACTGAGCCACGCAGGAGCCCCAAAGAGTTCATATGTTTTGAATATGAAAATATTTTTTTACAACAACAAATGGACTCAAATCCCAGTTATTAAAATATCATGGCTTCTTGGAATACCAGAACACCAAAAAGTCCACCTATTGGCTGTGTGATCTAGGATAAGAGACTCTGAATTTCTCCAAAATTCATTTTTCTGAGCTGGAAACAATGCATGTACTGCAGGTTTGTGATCAAGATGAACAATAATGTATGTAAAGGGTTGGGCAAAGAGTCTGGCTCATGGAGGACTTGGAATAAATGCTTACTGCTGTTGTCTTGAAGGAGCATGAGACAGAGGGTTCTTCCAGGATGCAGGAATGCCTGGGAACCATCCAGGCTGGAAAGTCACAGGCCTGGGGAGCCTTCCCTGAGAGGCTTGTCATGGAGCTGGAAAAGCAGCAATGAGTCTGGGGGCAGCTGTCTCTGGCAACTCTGGGCTTGCCTTGCCAGGGCCACTGTGGTCAGGATTATTTCTTGTGTGATAATTAGGCTTGTCAGGGAGCTGAAGGCCAAGAGCCCAGCTGTTTATACAACTAAAAGTGAAAAACAAGGTTGACCCAGCAGAGGGTTCTCAAATGATTGTGCACTAAGGCAACACTTGCACTAATACATTTTGTCATTGAGGATGGGGATTGAGGGGGATCCAGGAAGGGAGAGTCATAATGCCTTGTTGTGGGTCAGCATTGGTTTAGGATCGGCCTACAGCAGGCATAGGGTTGCTGGGAGAAAAATATTCCTGTCCACGTTCGCCCACATGGCGAGGCTGTCTGTAGTGGCCATACTGCTCATGGGCAAGGCCATAAAGTAGGTATTGTCTGAATGTGAACCACTTATATTCCTTATTTTGGTGCCCCCAAGCCCAGATGCCTTCCTTAGTGCCCCTAGACCTCATCAGTAATTGTCCCGTCACTTAATGGACTCCCTCTTGTCAATGGCTCCCAATCTGATGACGCAAAGAATCACCTGGAGAGCTCATGTAACATGCCAATGGTTGAGCCCCACCCCATGAGGATCTGCTTCCCACGAGGTCTGGGAGGTGGGGCTCAGGGGTCGGTAGTGGAACCACACTCTGGTCCTTCTGATTTGTAGTCAGGTTGGGGAATTACAACTCCAGCAGACTGGGGAGATAATGAGCTCTCATTAGGTACACCAATCTCAGAGGATGTATTAGCTAACTCACTAGCAACCTTCTTAGAAAACAGAATCTGGTGCCAGTGAAAAGCTCTGAGGCTCTTCAGGGGTAGGGTACGTTGGAGATCTCAATCGCCGTGTTCTGTGCAGTGCAGGAGGGACATACACGACACATTAGAAAAGCTTTGCTTTCTCAAGTCACGCCAATTAAGTGGCTTATCTGTGGGGTATAGATGGTGACGTCCCGGGGACATCCATGGTCATTGCTGGATGCAATTCTCTGTGTGTTTATATTCACCCCCACCCTCCTCCACAGTGGCCAGAGCAACAGAAAATGGAAACTCAGGAAATATTGTTATCTTGGGGGTGTCGACTGGCATGAAGGGTTGGTAGCGTTTTAGCTGCTGTCCCTTCATTTTGGATGAAAATGAGAGTTGAGATGGTCTCCTTTAAGCATAATTTAGGGGCTGCCTGGGTGGCTTGGTCGGTTCAGCATCCAACTTCAGCTCAGGTCATGATCTCACAGCTTGTGAGTTCGAGCCCCGTGTCGGGCTCGGTGCTGACAGCTCGGAGCCTGGAGCCTGCTTCGGATTCTGTGTCTGCCTCTCTCTGCCCCTACCCTGCTCACGCTCTGTCTCTCATAAATGAATAAATGTTAAAAAAAATTATCAAAAAAAGAAAATAAATAATTTAAAAAAGAATAACAGGAAATTCTCATTTGTAAGAATAATAACAATAATCAACGATAATAGTAATAGTAATAAACAACTTAGTGTTTTCTACTTACTTTTGTGCTCAGCTGTCCAGCACAACAATGAGGTCATGAGGTGTGATTTTGTTGATCCCAGCAGGCTGCCCAACTGCCAGGGGCTCTGCATCTAGGCTCATACTATGCCAGAAATGCCATCGTGAAATGCTCTGTTCTGGCACTGAGACTGTCCACTCATTCACTTGCACACTGTGTCTGATTCAGGCAGCAGAGCCCCTACACTGGGCCTCGCCCTACAGACCCCTACAGCCCCCTCCCCCCACCCCCACAAACCACAGAAATGTCTGGTGGGGTCCCAGTCGGTGAGAATCCCCACTGTCTCTCAGACTACTCCTGGCACCTGGAAATCATCCACGACTCTGTCTTGATTCTATTTTAGAAAACATGACTACCACAGCATTACACAGATCGGAATCCATATTTCTAGACTTCACCTCCTATCACGAAATCAGTAGTTGAAAAGAAGTTTCTGGGGCGCTTGGGTAGCTCAGTCAGTTAAGCGTCAGACCTTGGCTCAGGTCATGATCTCACGGTGCGTGAGTTCAAGCCCTGCATTGGGCTCTGGGCTGACAGCTCGGAGCCTGGAGCCTGCTTCGGATTCTGTTTCTCTCTCTCTCTGCCCCTCCCATGCTCATGCTCTGTCTCTCTCTGTCTCTCAATAATAAATAAATGTAAAAAAAAATGTTTAAAAAAGTCAGGTAATTTTGGGGCGCCTGGGTGGCTCAGTCAGTTAAGCAACCGAATTTGGTTCAGGTCATGACCTCACTGTTTGTGGGTTTGAGCCCTGCATCGGGCTCTGTGCTGATGGCTCAGAGCTTGGAGCCTGCTTTGGATTCTGTGTGTCTCTCTCTCTCTCTGCCCCTCCCCCTGCTTGCACTCTGTCTGTCTCTCTCAAAAATAAATAAACATTTAAAAATAAAATAAATAAAATAAAACACCTTAAAAAAAGCGAGAAAAGAAGTTTCTGAGGCACTTGCTCTTCTGACAGGCAGGCTTTGCAAGGAGACCAACGTGTTCTTGTTCCATATAACACACACTACACTCTCCCTTCCTTAGCCGATTCCCCACACTTCCCACACACTGTCTTTTTATTTACTTTTTTAACCCAAAAGAATACTGTGTTCCCTGCTCGCCTCATATGCACGTTGGAGGAACAACAGCACGCTGTCGGACAGAGGTGGCTATTAATACATTGTGGATAACGAGCAGACAGCTTAACCCAAGGCTCCCTCAGGGAAATAGAAGGGATGGGAGAAATAATGCCATGCTGGGGAGGTTGGGGGAGGAATATCTCAGCGAACTCATCACACAAACATTAAAAATAAAATTAGAATAGATAGCCTATGATTCCTCAGCAAGGCAGAAGCAACATAAATTGAAAATATTATCCCTAAGCTTTAATGGCTTGTCTCCAAAGAATGGCCTCTTTTCTTCCATCTGATTACAGCGTTCTTCCTAAAGGTCAGCCGCATGCTCATCCAGAGCCAAGATGTTTGGGGCTTCAGCTCTTCTCTCTCAGGCTAAGGTGGGCAATTACATCAGCCTGAGAGGCAGAGGTCAGCGATGAGGTCAATTCCAGGGCTCATCTTGGGAATAGGATACATAGCGCCAATTGTGTTTGTTTCTATAGTGTTGGTGGCAGAGCCCAGGCTTGGAAGGCAACCTGCCTAGTCCCAAAGCCCAGCCCTACTACTTACCCACACTTATCAGTTGCATTAACTCTTGGTGCCTCAGTTTGCTCATCTGTAGAATGGGAGTAAGGTGGACTCTATACATTTGTTGGGGGGCTCAGGGGAGTTGATGCATGTCAAGTCCCAGAAGAGTGCTGAGCACGGACATGTTAGGACTGGTAGTTGCTGTTATTATGTTTACCATTTTAGAGACTCCGCACCCCATTTTACTAAGAAGCAACATGATTCAGTGGAAGGAGTTTGGGGGCAGCACAGTGGGGATCTGTAGCCCAAGCGTCCACCCTGCCCAGATGTTTCATGCGTTTGGTGTGTATCCTGACCTTCTGGATCCCGTGTTGTCGGTCCGCAAACCAGGAACACAGCTGCCGGGCCTATGTGTGGATTTCTCTGGATGGCTGTGAAGATAGAGTTCGATGCAAAATGCCCGTGGTCTAAGAAGACCTAACAAAGTATGATTTCTCTCCTCCCAATTTCTGATTCCTCTTTCTTTCCTTCCTGCAAAGTGGATCAAATCCAATTCAGGCATCAAATTGGATTGCAGACGGTCAGACACAGAGATGTTAGCTCATTGGATTGCATCGCCATCCAGCTCACTGGACCCTGTATTTTCTGGATTATTAGCAATCTCATGAGTTTATTGCAGAATACTGTTCCAAATTTATGTTGGTGTCTCTGATGTGACATGTATCCAATATCAGATAGATCACTTGTCACTGTCTGGCACAACGTATACCTATGTGCTGTTTGCCAGTTTATGTCAGTGCACCTCTTGCTTGCTCTGGATTGGAAACTTCATTTATTCCAGGCATTTCCAGGGTTGGGGTGTAGGGGAGTCAGGCTAGAGATTAGAACCGACCCTTTCCTGGAGATGGGGATAAGGTAGCATATTTACAGCAGACCTGTTGGCTGAGCCAAGCAAAATGAAGAGAAGGAAAAGGGTAAAATGCTACTCAGATCTCCATTTACATGATGCCTTCTAAGGGAAGGAAACCATGGAAAACTGTGGAGTCAGCCCGATGTGGGCTGGGCTGAGCATGGAGAGTCATATTTATTTAGAAGCAGGTTGGCTTGAGTTCATCTGGTGAGGATTACATCCCCCACTAGGGCCAGCATCGTGCCTTCTATCTCTCATTCATCAGCTAATTCCTACAAGTGCTGCGTCCTGGGCTTGTTTTGTTCAAAATACATCTTTTTCCCCCTCAGTGAAATGGAGCAGAGTTGACAAGAAGTTCTGATAATTACTCCCTGAACAATACATCACTCTGCAGCTGAACTGTGTTAACTCAATGTGCGGCATGAATGCGTTTCAAGGGAACCTCTCTCCAGTCAAATGGCAGCAAGTGATGTGGTCACAACTCAAACAGACATGCAGACAGGGCTGTCTGGAGCCTGGTGCTGACTTCTGGGCTGGCGAGAGCATTCGAGAAGAGCCACTGTGGGGGACCTGGACAGAGAGATGGACTCTGCTGCTGCTTGTCCTTGGAAGAAGCACAGGGATAGGCACAGAAAGGAGGGTCTTCAGTCTTTATTCATTCATTCATTCATTCATTCATTCACTGACTCATCAGACCCAGCTGACATCTGGCCAGCACATGCTCATGTGGGTCACCTGTGTTTGTAGCCAATATCTGTCTGACGGATCTGTCCTAACAGTTGCTGTCTTTGCTTTACCAGATGTTAATTATTGTATAGCCCCATTAATGCAATTTTGTTGAGCACCCACTATTTTCTAAGTTCAATGGAAAGTACTGGAAATATAAAGATGAATGGCGTGGTGCTTGTCTTCAAGAAACATACAAACCAGTGGGGGAAAACATAGTTCCTTAATGTGTTTTGAAATGCCTAAACTTGATAGGAGTAGAAGTGGCACCAAGATCAGTGTTTGAAGAACCAAGGGAGGGTTTTCAGGACAGGACACAGTGAATGTGGGATGTTGAGGAAGGAAAAAAGAAGACGGAATCACAAGAGTGTGGCCCTTGTGGGAAATGGCAGGAGTTTAGGGTGGGTAAGTTCAGGGAGTACCAGTGTGACATAAGCTGTGTCTGGGAAAATGGCAGATAGCATAAAGGAGTTTGAATTGATTCTTGTTAATTCCCTAAAAATTCTAAAATTCTAACCAGCAGATGATGAGATCATATTTGCAACTTAGAAAAACCTCTCTAGCTTGAGAATAGAATAACAGAAGGGCAAGAGAGGGAGACCCATTAGAAAACACCAGTCATTCATTCATTCAACAAATATTCTTTGAATGCCTACCATGTGTCAGGTGACAGCTTAGGTGCTGGGGATATGGTAGTGACCAGGACAGCTTACAATAAGACAGCCAAGTTTAACTAGACACCAAATAAATTTATATTTACAAATGGCGGTAAGTGGTATGAGTGGAATTCTATGATGTCATAGTCAAGTATGGAGGGGGGGGGGCCCAGTTCAATGGGTGACCAAGGGAGGGCCTCCTTAGGCAGTGACATTTATTTAGGGACCAAAGGAGGAGTAGAAGTCATCCTGGCTACTCTGCAAAGCACGACTGGAAGCAGAGAAATCTGCTAAGAAGCTGGTTCGGTTGTCCCTGGCAAGGAAGAGGCAGTGGCATTGGCGATGTGGGGAAGACAGCTGATTTGAGATGTACTTTGCAGATGAAGTTGGCAGAATCTCGCCAATCTGGGTGGGAAGAGATGAGGCTGTGAGTCATTCCAGTGGGAGGCGGCGTGGATTTGATATGGGTTTAGAGAGGAAAATGCAGAGGGTTTGGTGTTGAATGGGATGGGAGGTGGGTCATGAAGGGTAGAGCCTAGGATAGTTTCTGATTTTCTGTAACTTGGATAGACAGAGGCATGATGGTCCATAAACAGGAGTGGGTCACTCCCAAGATGTGTCTGAGAAGCCCATGGCTCCTCTAGGGAGCGCTGTCTGTCTGTCTATTCAGTCGGCAGGCAAGGCTTGGGCTGGGAATTGTAGTATACAAGAACCAAAGGATGAAGGTAAATGAGTTCACTCAGAATGGGTATAAGATTTGGACGAAAGCAGTGCTGAGCCAGGTGCCTGGAATGTGAGCCAATCCTGTGGTGCTAAGTGCCATCCTTTCATCGAATACGAAGGCAAAAGCAAGCCAAGAGTGATGGCAAATTAATAACTGCACATCGATATTGATATCATTGTTTCCCAGTGACCCAAGGATGGGGGGCAGTCTTAATTTAATGCAATCCCGTTCTTTTCATTGAAAGCCCATTACCTAATTAGCAATGGTCATCTCTGGGGCATGACATTAGGAGGAGATGGTTGAGGGGAAAACTTTACTTATAATGTTATAAAATTCTTTTCTTTTCTTTTTCAATTTTGTTTTGCAGCAACCAAATTTACTTACTTCTTATATAAACAAAAGAATATGTATGCATTTATTTATTTATTTATTTATTTATTTATTTATTTATTTATTTTTAAATGCTTATTTATTTTAGAGAGAGAGACGTGCAGGGGCAGAAAGAGAGGGAGAGACACAATCCCAAGTAGGCTCTGCACTGTCAGCACAGAGCCCAATGCGGTGCTTGATCTCACAAACAGTGAGATCGTGACCTGAGCCGAAGTCAAGAGTTGGATGCTTAACCTAACCAACTGAGCCACGCAGGCTCTCCAAGAATAGAGTTTTAAATACTCAGTTACAATAGTTTGGGCTTCCCCTCACATGTTAAATAAAACATACCTGCCATAAAAACTTAAATGTTCATCTTACGTACACATAAATCCTTTTTTTTTAAAGTTTAGTCTTTTATTTTTGAGAGACAGCGAGAGCAGGAGAGGGGCAGAGAGAGAGGGAGACAGAGGATCTAAAGTGGGCTCTGTGCTGAGGACAGAGAGCCCAATGCAGGGCTTGAACTGGTGAACCACAAGGTCATGACCTGAACTGAAGTCAGACGCTTAACCAACTGAGCCACCCAGGTTCCCCCATGCACATAAATTCTTAAAGAAGGAAAGAAATGATTCCCCCACTGCATCAGACTTCTGGTTCCTGAATTGGCCACTACAGATGAATTCTAGTGAATTGGAAATGACCGGAGAAGAAAAGACCAAGATAATCCATACTCCTTGCCCACAGCCTAGGGCTTGTTCAGGGGCATCTGGTCATTCCAGAAATGTACTGAAACATGTTCCCAACATGTGGAGGATTGTCTCTGAGGCCACAGATGGTAGAAATCTTCGGGTGACAATGGGTTGTATGGAAGGAGAGGGGGGAGTAGGAAACCTTGTAAAGAGTGGCCAAATTCCACCTTATCTTGGGCCCAGGAATATCTGCTGCACGTCAATGATGCATTTGCAAAGAACATTTCCTCACTGCCTTTGTGTTTAAGTGGCTCCTTGAAAAGCAAGAAAAAGACTCATGCCTGCATATGTAATGATTTCTTTCCTAATGAAATCTGGAGAACAGTCAGATCTTTTCTTCTTTAATGGAGCTTCATTGATTTGTTTATGATTCAGGGAAACTTCCCCACCAGACTCATTTCTCCAGCTCTGCTCAGGTTGGTTGTTGTTTTCTTCTTGGGGGTCAAGGATTGTTTTGATTATCTCATTCCTTCTACAAACTAAGGGAGAATATTCAAAGATTGGGACTGATTACAGAGTTCCTTTTGCTATGGTTAACACTCAGTAACATTCTTAAAGAAAGACAAAATGTGCTAATGAGATTCTTTTAAAGAGCAAGATGAAAGGAGTTTTTGCAGAAAGAAACTTGAGAGTTGGGTTTACCGTTGAAGAAAAGAGGTAAAAGCAGCAGGCAGCCATCAGCCGGGATTCAACCGGAGTCCAGGATTCTCAGATGTGACTGCTTGTGGTGCTGCGTTTTAGTTCAATTGCACGTTTTATTCTTAAGCAAAGAAAAACTGAAAGAAGCCACTTTAAAAGGAGATCAGGGTAAGAAAAAGGTATTAATTCCAACCAAAGCTGTCTTTTCTCTTAGAGACATCGGCTTCTCCTGTGCCATCTTGCTACTCCGGCCACAACTGCTGGCCTTGTGGGTTAGTAGTGGGAGGAGCAATTGATGAGTTAAAGGAGGCAAAAGAAAAACCAGGCAATTGGTTAACTGGGGTTTGTTGTTGTTGTTGTTCATCCATTCCTTTGACTTGTCATACCATGGATGCACGTTAATAAGTTGGCAAATCTCTGCCATCTCTGTGATAGTGTGCCGGAAAACTGAGGGAGAGTGGAAAAATAAATCAAAGAAAATGTCCTTTCCTTCATCTTACAGAGAGATAAATTCACTCAAAATGACTTTTAGACATTTCTGAAACTATTTCAAATGAAGTGAGCTGCTAAGGAATTGAAGATAAAGGTAGAAAGAAGACTGGATAGGGAGGAAATTAGATGCTCTTTATTTTATGATTACACATAGGAGCTAAGGGTCGGGCCCTCACACCTGAGAGATGGGTAGGTTGTGTTGAACAAGGGCAACCAAATGAGTAAAGCCTCTCTTTCTGATGATCCTGAATTAGGCCACCTTGCAGGAGCCAGAATGACAAAAGTTTGCTCAGTCATACAGCCAGTTCGAGGGACCTCAAGGTCTAGGGCTTATGTACCGGCTGGTCCTGGGGTCACCAGCCTGGGAAGTGAGGTCCGGTCAGTGGACCCTTAGTAGGCGTCTCTTGTCTAGTAAGCAGTTTGTTGAATGTTACAGATTCAGGTTTTTTCCTTTGTGTGGGGTTCACTAGACCACATGGATTTTCCAAATTATAACCACTTGAACCCTTACTCTGCTCAGTTATGAGACAGTCCATTCTTCTCCCCAAGAATATCTGAGAGGCCTTAGGAATCTCTTAGAAGTTTCCCCCATCTCTCTTGGTTGTCACTTAGCTATCACCTGGCTCAGGAGCATCGGTGATGATCCTGTGTGATCTGCTCCGACCTCCGTCTATACCGGCTCTGCTGCAAATTGCCTCCTGGGCCCTGAGAACTTCCCTCTGGCTGCTGACACATTCTTCTTTTCCCCAGTCTCTCATTCATGTCCATTGGGACCTTTAACCAGTTTTTGTTAAAAGTGCCAGTGCCTGGCCACCACACGCACAGACCCCAACGACAGTGACAACTTCTGCTCCCTTCAATGTATCACCAAACCCCCAACTGCTCTTAGAGTGTTTTTGCCTTATGTTTCCTTAAAGTCATGTTACTTCAGTGTTCTAACCCATTATCAGCATTTCCCCCAGTGCACTAATGAACCTAAAATGACCCCACGAGTAGGACGTCAGCCTGAATTGTTCTCAGCCAAGTTCACGTGTTTCCTTTCCGTATTCTCTTTCAGCTTCAGGTGAAGCTTGGACTAGTTCGTCCATTCCGGCATCTCGGGGCTTGTAGTTCTTTCTCTATCACCAGGGGAGACTCCTTGAGCTGGAACACTGGTACTCACTGGCACACACAGCCCCACAGGACCAGCGACGGCAACCTCGGAGAAGTCTGAATCCACACAGAGGAAGGCACTCTTCTGAAGAAGCAATAACATCTGCTGGAACATCAGCTGACATCACAAACATGTCCAGACCCAAAAGGAGCACTTGGACCACTTGTGAAGCATCTGTGGTTGGGGACTCTGCAATGATAAGGGGACATGCTCTGTGTTTGCACAGCCTAGAGATCTGTTTGGGGGTGGACACCCTGGGACAAAGAATTCCTTCCTTCAAAAGTACATTCCAGTTGGGAGCCTCTCGGTCTTCTCATTTGAGTCATAAGAGTTGACGGGGCGCCTGGGTGGCTCAGTCGCTTAAGCATCCGATTTCAGCTCAGGTCATGATCTCGCGGTCGGTGAGCTCGAGTCTGCGTCGGGCTCTGTGCTGACAGCTTGGAGCCTGGAGCCTGCTTCGGATCCTGTGTCTCCCTCTCTCTCTGCCCCTCCCTTGCTTGTGCTCTGTCTCCATCTCAAAAATAATAAATAAACATTAAAAAACAAAGAGTTGAGTTACAACTAGAAAGACTGGCAGTGGTTGCACATGGCCAGCCTAGCCACGGAACCCAAGGGGCTTCTGTGCTTGGCCACTCCCAGGCCACTTCACCCACCCATGCATCCGGTATGGACCCTGCTCTAGATGACTCAGTCATAGGTGCTGCCCTCTAGTGGCTCATGGTCAAGGGGCTAGGAGTCCACAAGGGAATAGTCCACACAGTGCTGCCTGCCCCAGCATTAGCCTCCAACACTCCAGCAAATGTTGCCCAGTCCTCCTTGAGCCTCTTTCTGTTCTGCCTCAGGGAGCCTTCCGACTAACATGTGGTCATGGCCAAGTCTTGGTTGCTTACCCATTGCCATCAGCCTTGGCCGAGTCCTGATCTTGCCTGGGCACTTGGCCTTCGTTGCTGCTGGCACAGGCCCCTCTTTCACACTGGCCACTGTGCCACTGTCACCACCTGTGCTGGATGGACAGCTCTGCCCCTCACACAGTCCAAGACATCTCGACTCTGTCAGGCTTTCCCTTCCCTCCACCAGCACAGGTTACAAAATTAGCCATTTTAGTGTTTGCCCACTTGACCTCCCAGGAACTGGCGTGGTGGGGAATGGTGTCTGTGCTCTGAGCCTGAGCGGGAAGGATCTCACCCCTTCAGAGCTCTGGCTACATCTATTTAGAGAATTAGGAAAATTGCCAGCACAGAGCCAAGCAGTGGTTCAGGCTGTTCCCATATTGTATGCCTCATGAGCCAACATATCAATTGCTGCCTCTTTCAAAGCATATTGTAGTCTTCTGCTTTGGGCAAGATTCTTGCCAGAGTCCTGTATCATCTCCAAACAGCTTCATGAGTCACCTTGTGGCTTTGATCCGCAAAGCAGCACATGCTAATTGATGCATTCTATAATAACTGTAGGGTACAGTATCTGAGATATAGCTTCCATTTATGGCCCCAGAATAATTAATTTATGCAAGTATTCACTCATCGAAGGAGTACTTATTGTAAATCTACTATGGACTAGGCCAAGTGGTATGGAGGGTGCCAATAGATTTGAGACATAGTTCCTGTCTTCTAGTAGCTTCTGATCCAGATGGCCAAGTTCACATTGAAATATGTGAAACCATCTTGGCTTCCATCCTCAACAGCAGTGTGATCTTGGGACAATCTTCTAACGCGTCTGGGGCTCTCAGTTTCCTCAGTGAAATGGAGATTAAAAACACCTGTGATGGCGCAGCCAGCTGGTTCAGTTGGAAGACCATGAGACTCTTGATCTCAGAGTTGTGAGTTCCAGCCCCACATTGGGTGTAGGGATAACTTTAAGAAGAAGAAAAAAAAAACCTTAAGAAAATCACCTTTGATGTGTGCTTCCCTGAACTGTTGGGCCAAGCAGGTTTGAGTTGGTCAACACCAGAGAGCAGAACTGGACTGAATGGGGCAAAATGGCAGATTCTCTAGGACGGCCTGAGGAGGGACTTCTTAATCCCCCAGGGTGCTTAATCCCCCCAGGCTGCTTCAGCCTGCCAGTGAGCTCTCATCCCTGCAGACTCTCCAGCATGGACCCACTGGGTCTTAGTGGAGATGCTGTAGTGAGGTTACAGAACTTACCCTAATCCCCCAGGAGGCTGTGAAAAATGCAAACAAATGCATGAAAAATGCAGAGTCTTGGTCTTTTGATTGGGTTTCTTTTTTTAAATTATTTTTATTTTGTATTTATTTTTTAAAATGTTTTAAATGTTTATTTTTGAGAGAGAGACAGAGACAGAGACAGAGACAGAGTGTGAGCAGGGGTGGGGGAGGGACAGAGAGAGGGAGACACATAACTTGAAGTGGGTTCGCGAATTGTGAGACCATGGCCTGAGCTGAAATCAGATGCTTAACCAACTGAGCCACCCAGGCGCCCCTGATTGGGTTTCTTTTTAACTAGCAGACATTCCTTGGGCGCCTGCTACTTCCTGAAACCTGTGTGTTCTTCCTAGAGGGAATGAGCAGATGAGAAGAGTGTTGTCCTTGTCTTCACTGTGGTGAACACTTTGTTGAGGAGATGGACACACAAATTGTGCAAGGGAGTGAATGAAAAGGCAAAGAAAGGACACCTGGAATCCAAAGCTTTGGGTTTCCACTCTGGAACAAAGCTAGTGTGTTCTTCCACGTTAGTTTAGAGTCAAGGTTTATGGGAAGAAAAATAATTTTAGTTGGCCTTGGAGCAGGAGGGATATTGTAAATGCCTAAATGAGTGAGCTAGAAAGGAAATATAATACCATGTTCTCAAATTTGAGATGGATGGACCCCATAAAATATTTCATTCTGTTCCTCCAGGGTTGGCTTAAACTTAATTTTTATAAAGCTATTTAAATATAAACATAAGACGAAGTACAGATTTTTAAGGATTATAGAGTAGCGTATTTATGAATTATATATGAACGAAACTATGAAACCAATAACATTTACATCTAATTTAATTTACTTTGATGGGTGACGTTTTCCTAAAACTAAATTGCTTACAAGGGACTTAAGAATGGGTTATCATTCTTTCTTGCCAACTTGTCAGATGACTTTCCCCAGGATGGAGCATCGGTTGAGTGACTGTCATTGTGGAAGGTCAGCTGCATGGTAATTAAAATCATGGATGTGAAAGCCTGAGGTCATCATTCAGTGCCTTGGGCAAGTTGCTTAACTTCTCTGTTCCTGCTGTCTTCATCTGTAAAACGAGGATGAAATAGTAGTGCTTACCTCTTATGGTTTCAGTAGGGATTAAAGGATGTGAAGTATGTATGTAAATAAATCATTATTCAAAGCACACAGAAGAGTGTTGTACAGAGTATTAAACAAATGCACTGTTAGTATCAATTTTGATTGTTTCAGCGTTCCTTTTAAATTATGATCTCATCTTAAATCAGTGATGCATGATCTCAGTAAGCCAATTGATGAAAAGGTGGCCCCCGATATAATAATGAAAAGTAAAAATTCCATGTAATGAAAAACGCCATCACTGCGTATTTGCCACTATGCTCATTGCCAGTGAACTGTCCCAAGAAGGTGAATCTCACCCTGGTCTCTCCCCACGTTTCTTTGTTCAAACTACGGTGAGATCTCTGCGTTGTCTGCTGCCAGGGAATTCGGTCTTCATCTTGCAGAGACATCAACACAAGAACAGATGCACGGCCTAGGAGTGTGTGGTCCTACGGCATCATCTTCCTCCGGATAATGACGACATTGATAATATATCAGGAACATGAAATTCTTGTAGACCTCAGACCTTGTTTGAAATACACTATTCCTGGAACTCAGGCAAAGAGCAGATAATGTTGTGTGGCGTCATTAGTCAAGGCCTTTGAGATCTTGTCTAAATACCATTCAAAATGCCAAATGCCATTTATAAATGGTATATATATTTTTAATCCTCAGAACTTTCCTATGGCGGGGAAATCTTTATGATGGGCAAACTGACGTTTGAAGATTAATTTGCCAGACTTCACTGAAGGAAGGGGAAGAACCAAGAATCTCCAGGTTAGGGGCCTGCAAAGCCACTGCTCTCCCCGATCATTCCACTACCTGCCCCAGAAAGCACAGCATAAGAAGTAACCCCTCTAGTGGAACAGAGATGACCCTGGTTTTAAAGACTGCAGCCGACTTGCTTCCCCTGCCATACTTGGCCTTCGCCTACTAGCAGGAAAGGCATTGTGTTACCCCACAGCACTAGGCCCAGGAAAGCTGAACTCCCAAATTTGAATTAAAACAAAGGGAGAAGGAGAAGCTGATTATCTTAATGCGATTCTGAGCACATCCAATATTCATTCAGGCTTAAAGAGGTTCACAGTGAGTATTCCAGAATACATGTTGAAAAGTGATAATGAACCTCCAATTACATGAAGCTTGGGTCTTATTATCATTTCTTGGAATTACTAAAACAACAAGATAAAGATTTTTAGTGAATATGAACTGGGGAATTTACAAAATAATAATAGCCATCGTAATTACTGCTAACAAAGGCTATGTTGTAAAACGATATGAGGCCACTTTAAAAAGTTAAAAATTATTTACATCAATGTTTTTTGTCTGTGGCACGGAGGGTCATTCAGAATTTTCCACAGGTTAGCTTTGACTTTGTTGCTGTGACTGAGATATTTGGATTTTTTTACTCCTCTGCCTGAAACTATTCCAACCAATGATCTCAGTCGACATCTGCTGTCTCCCTCATGGTGGGAACTTGTCAACATTAAGAAAGAAATAGGAATGTGAATGGATAAAGAAGATATGGTATATTTATACAATGGAATACTACTCAGGTATAAAAAAGAATGAAATCTTGCCATTTGTGCCTTGAGAGTATTATGCTACACGAAATCAGTCAGGTGGAGAAAGATAAATACCAATGATTTCACTTATATGTGGAATTTAAACAAAAGAAAACAAACAAACAAGATAAAATAAAACAAACTCACAGGTACAGAGAACAGATTAGTGGTTACCAGAGAGGAAGAGGGTTGGGAGGTGGGTGAAATGGATGAAGGGGTTCAACTGAATGGTGATGGATGGTAACCAGAGGTGGTGATCACTCTGTGTTTTGTGTGTGTGTGTGTGTGTGTGTGTGTGTGAGAGAGAGAGAGAGAGAGAGAGAGAGACAGAGAGAGACAGAGAGAGAGGGAGCATGGGGGAGAGGGCAGAGGGAGAGAGAGGATCTTAAGCAGGTGCCACACTCAGCATGGTGCCTGATATAGGGCTTGATCCTATGACCATGAGATAATGACCTGAGCCAAAATCAAGAGTTGGGCACTTAATTGACCAAGCCACACAGGTACCCCAAGCTGGTGATCACTCTGTAGTCCCCACAGATGTCAAATTATAAAGCTGTACATTTGAAACTTATTTTTAAAAAACCATGAGGTTCATTACCATTACTCTCTTAAAATTCTGCTGTGAAGAAGACTATTTGTACCTTATCATATGTCTCCTGAAACCTCTTGGCTAGTTTTCCTTTCTTAGCAAAAAGTAGCTAGTCACTCCATGGTTCTGTGACCAGCTGAAAATATGTGGTCAACCACATTGAAGTTGTCATAACTCGGATAAAAGGCTGGCAGTTTCTCCCCACTCTGACATCTTTAACTTGGGTAATCATAACAGGAAGGCTGAAGAAGGTGGTGTTATTTTACGAAAGGGAAGTCTGAAAAAAAAACCCAGTTTCGAAATAAAACACACATCGTATAGGTGGTAGTTGAATATGTCTTCAGTTTACACAAGAATGATTTTATCTGCAGCATGACTGTGGGGTGTTATAACTGCAGCTGTACCGTAAGACAATGTCGCCTTTAGACGTCATTCCTCAGGATGAAAAGGCAACCAAAGAAAGGAGAAAATTAAGAAACTGTCAAAGAAGGACCCCCCCCCCACCTCAAAATGCATGCTTTCCTTGGGGAGTACTTTCACACCTTCAAGGAACTGACAATTCATGGGCTGTATAAACTGTTCTAGAGCAGAAAGAACAAAGCTTCCCTCTTCTTTCCTGATGTCAGCTCAACCCTGTTACCAATGGGGAGAGCACACCTGACTTCTTCTGAAATGTAGAAGCAGACAGCTTCAATATGATGTGGGCAGGTAAAGCGCAACGGTGTTATTAGAAAAAGAATGCCCAGAGATCAGGGTCCAGGAATAGAAGTATGGTTTCATATGAGAAAATCTATTAATACCATATACTCTTTTAATAGATTATATTATATGTGAAAAAATGATAATATTTACCATGTATACCAGGCCCCAATTCTCATGAGAATAGATGACAGGGTGCCTTCTTGTAAGACATGAGATAGGAAGCAATAAATAATACACACGTGTTACATGCACACAGCAATCTCATGCATGTGTATAGCATATTGAACACGTCAGCCACACTCACGCACACAGCACATCATACGTGTGAGTACCTTATACAACACAGGTGTGAACCCATGTATTATTATATCGTATCACACATGTCATAGATGTGTGCACAGCACGAAACAAACATCAATCCCATGCATATGCACATCATATTATAAACACACCGATCACATATGTGAGCACACGCATCATACGCACGCCAATGACATCCACGTGCAATCATATTATACACGTGGCAATCACATGTGCACACCGTATCTCATGTGCCACCCACACGCGTGCACATGATATTATACACACACATCAGTCACGTGTGTATGCATGATACGTCACAGCTCTACATCACAAAAATTCGACAACTGCCTCGGGAAAATAGCCAGCATCACGTTTGATGGTGAAACACTAAAATAGGCCACTTTTGTCACCATCAATGTTGGGCTGGAGTGCTATTTAGTAAAATTAGGGAGAGATTTAATCAGAGTTCCATACCCTGGTAAGACAAAGGCAGTTATTTTTTCAGATGATATGATTATCTACCTGGAAAAATCCAACAACATCCAGTGGAAAAGCTCTTAGAGGCAAAAGGAAAACTGAATAAGATGTCTGGTAAAAAAAAAAAAAAAAGAGGATACAGAAACAATAGCATCTTGTCTTATAAATTAGTATAAAATAGTTCAGACACACAGAATGGTATAAGAAAACTACAAAGCATCTGTGTGCCCACACTCTGGCTTAAGAAATAGGAAAGTAGGTTGGGGCGCCTGGGTGGCGCAGTCAGTTAAGCGTCCGACTTCAGCCAGGTCACGATCTCGCGGTCCGTGAGTTCGAGCCCCGCGTCGGGCTCTGGGCTGATGGCTCAGAGCCTGGAGCCTGTTTCCGCTTCTGTGTCTCCCTCTCTCTCTGCCTCTCCCCCGTTCATGCTCTGTCTCTCTCTGTCCCAAAAATAAATAAACGTTGAAAAAAAAAATTAAAAAAAAAAAAAAGAAATAGGAAAGTGGGTGATGGGCATTCAGGAGGGCACTTATTGGGATGAGCACTGAGTGTTGTATGTAAGCGAAGAATCACGGGAATCTACCCCAAAAACCAAAAGCACACTGTATACACTGTATGTTAGCCAACTTGACAAGAAATTACATTCAATAAATAAATAAATAAATAAATAAATAAATAAAACTGGTAAAAAAAAAAAAAAAAGAAATACAACATTGCTGACGCAGTTTGCCTGTGTATTCTCCACAGGTCACATCCTTGCCTCAGAATCTTCATTATGAATTTAATGTGTATTATTCTTGTGCAGCTTTAAACATGTTTGCCAAATAGATCTGTATTCCTCAATTCCATTACTGTTTGGTGCCTCATGACGATGGCATCCTATTGAAAAGGTTCTTTTTTGGCCTGCTTGTTCAGGTCAGCATCACATTTACGGGGTTCACGTGAGTGGGTACGTGGGCTTTTAGCACATGCATTTCGTCGCTATGTGTTGTTCCAGGGAATGACTGTAGCTCTACATATCCCGCCATCTGCTGTCCTAAACACCCATGTACATGTTCTCTTTTTACAAATGTGGGTGCTCCCAGGGACCCCAGGGATCTAGAGTATGCACCAAGAATTGGGAAGAATCCCCTGTCTTCACTTTTTCTAGGCAGAGACCAATTGTGCTGAGTTCATGTTTGAATCGCAGCATATACAAGTTCTCACTGTTTCACATCTCATCCACTTTTTTTTTATCAATCATGTTGTTTACTATATCAACAAGAAATAAGTAGAAAATGTAATGGAAATTAAAAGTCTCATTTACAACAATAGTGATAAAACTCTTGGGAATAAAATCAACCAGAGCCATGCAGGATTTGTATGAACCACTTTTTATTATTTTATTTATTTATTTATTAATGTTTTATTATTTATTTTTGAGAGAGAGAGAGAGGGAGAGACTGAGTGAGAGTGGGGGAGGGGCAGAGAGAGGGAGATACAGAATCCAAGGCAGGCTCCAGGCTCTGAGCTGTCAGCACAGAGCCCCATGAAGGGTTTAAACTCGCAGACTGCTAGATCATGACCTGAGAGGAAGTCGGATGCTTAACCAACTGAGTCACCCAGACGCCCCCAAAACGGAACCACTTTTAAAAAGAATGTAAAGACTTGAGTAAATAGTGAGATGTATATTTTCCTTAGCTACAAAGATCCTAAGTTGGAAAGATAAACTTTTAATCGAAATTATTCTATAAATTCAAAACTTAAAGTCATTTCCCCCTAAGTTTTTTAAAAGAATATATACAGTGGAACACAGTACAGAGATTCCTCAACAAGTTAAAAATAGAACTGGCCTACAATCCAACAATCACACTACTGGGTATTGCAGCATTATCTACAATAGCCAAATTATGGAAACAGCCCAAGTGTCCATCGATAGATGAATGCATAAAGAAGTTGTGGTATATATATATATATACAATGGAATGTTATCCAGCCACGAAGGATGAAATCTTGCCATTTGCAATAACATGGGTGGAGCTAGAGAGTATTACGCTAAGCAAAATAAGTCAGTCAGAGAAAGACAAATACCATATGATTTCACTCACATGTGGAATTTAAGAAACAAAACAGATGAACGAAGGAAAACAAAAAAGAGAGACAAATCAAGAAATACATTCGTAACTCTAGAGAACAAACTGATGGTTACCAGAGGGGAGGTGGGTGGGAGGATGGGTGAAATAGGTGAGGGATGTTAAGAGCACACCGATCATGATGAGCACTGAGTAAAGTATGGAACTGTGGAATCACTATTTTGTACGCCTGAAACTAATGTAACACTGTATGTTTACCAAACTGGAATTAAAATAAAAAACTTAATCAAATTAACAACAACAACGATAAAAAGAACGCACATGAGAAAGTAGCCATAAGTTTTTTAAAGGAGAGAAGTGTGAGAAGGGGTAAAGCTACTTCTACAAGATTTTAAATTATTTTACTACACATTTAAAAGATGCAAAATTACTACATTACTGATGCAAAAAAAGATTGATCAGTGAAATGCTAACTCTAGAAAAAGACTCAAGTATATATGAAAAATGGCATCTCAAATAACTGGAAAAAATATATACTTTATAAATGTTAATTGAGAGTATTGGCTAACAATTTAGAAATAAACAAATTTGGATCCCTACCTCACAATTTTTACACATGCACACACACACACACATAATTCAGAACAAGTAAATATTTTAATGCAAAAAATAAAACTAAAATGATTGGAAAAAACTTCAGGGGTTCAAAACTGGAAACCAACAAGGAGAAGACTTAAGAACAACAAGGAGAAGATAAGAATCTTTAGTTCAATGATAAAACTTATGCATATAAAGAAAACCAACTAGGAAAAATATTAATAAGAGATTAACAGTCTAAACATAAAGAATTTCTATGGATAAAAGAAAGATATATACCACAACAGAAAAACAAGCCAAAAAAAAAAAAAAAGGCAAGTTCCCAAACAAGCGATGTGTAAAAGAAGAACCATAGCAATTTCAATAATAAAAAATACATATTAAAGCAATAATGAGATACCCCAAGATGGGTAAGTTATGGGAAATCTGCAATATAAACTCACAACAGATTTTTTGAGGAAAATTTATATATGTTTCAAAAGTCAAAATGTGTATAGCCTTTGACACAGAAATTCTATCTCTAGAAATCCATCACCAGGGAAACCAAGACAGGAGTAAATGTGTGGGCAGCAGAGTGGGGTATGTGAGAATGCACACCGGGAGTCCACGGGCCTGGGTTTGAATCCCAGCACCATAACTTTCTAAACCTTGGTCTCCTCATGGGCACAACAGATGTGATTAATCACACCTTACAGTCTGAGGATTAAATGAAGCAATGCATGCTGAGTGCTTAACAAAATATGTGGTGTAGTATAAGTGCTCTATAAATGTTTGCTACTGTCATTGTCATTACTATTAAGGTCGATTCATATTGTGCAGCCTTTCAGGCACTAAATGATGATGCAAAATTCTGTTTACTGACACAGGAAGATGTCTAAGATATACTAGTAGGTGAAAATGCAATTTATAAATAGCATTTGTAGTATAAATACATTTCTGCAACATATAAAGTCTTGTTACATCAGGGTAATGAATATTAGAGAGTAGCCATTTGATGTAAATCTATTTAAATGGGTAAAAAATTTTGGAGTAAAAAAATGAGAATAAAGAAAGGTATTTTACAGAGAACAAACTGAGGGTTGCTGGTGGGGTATGGGGGGAGGGGATGAGCTAAAGGGGTGATGGGCATTAAGGAGGGCATTTGTTGGGATGAACACCACGTATTATATGTAAGTGATGAATCACCAAATTCTATTCCTGAAATCATTATTGTGCTATATGTTAACTAACTTGGATTTAAATGAAAAAAGAAAGGTATTTTATGACTATCTTAACAATTAAACCTAAAACTGTTGACAAATTTTATAGTTTATTCTTTAAAAAATTTTAAATGTAAGGGCAACTAAGCAGTAATTGTTAAAACAAAGAATACTGGACTGCACTGGCAAAACTTTGCAAAGCGTATAGGGCAGCAACTATTAGGTGTTCATTAAGTGTAGGCACTTTTTTTTTAAATTTTTTTTTCAACGTTTTTTATTTATTTTTGGGACAGAGAGAGACAGAGCATGAACGGGGGAGGGGCAGAGAGAGAGGGAGACACAGAATCGGAAACAGGCTCCAGGCTCCGAGCCATCAGCCCAGAGCCCGACGCGGGGCTCGAACTCACGGACCGCGAGATCGTGACCTGGCTGAAGTCAGATGCTTAACCGACTGCGCCACCCAGGCGCCCCGAGTGTAGGCACTTTGGAAACACAGAGGATATAGCAAACAGTGAAGAAAACAAAGGCTTACCTAGACCTCACTTTCTGGAGGGGATGACAGATAGGAGCAAATCAGCAAACAAGAAGGTAAGTGCTAGAAGGAGAATTGATCGAGGTGAGGAGTCCCTGGGGGGTGGAAAGGGAAGGACTCTGATCGGGGGGAGTTGAGACAAGGCCTATAGAAAGTGGGGAGGGGGCCAAGAGGGAGGGAAGTCTGGGCAGAGGGAAATGCTAGTGCAAAGACCAGGGGCCGGCACTGATGCCGACATGTCTCAGGAGCAACAATGGCGCCTCATGTTTGGGCCAGGGCTGGGGACTCGTGGAGGAACGCATATAATAAACTGAGAAGAAAGGGTCTGTGAGGGAGGGCAACCAAAAAAGAATGGTCACCTGGATACCAAGTGGGGGGAGGTGTCTCAGGAGGAAGAGAGAATTTAGTGCCCGGAGATCAAGTAAATTAAGGACTGAGAAAGATCATTGTATTGGCAGCTTGGAAGTCACTGGATGAAGCCAGCTTCCCTGGAGAGGTGGTGAAGGAATTTATTGCAGTAAGAGAGGAAGTGGAAATTAGAGCAAACAATCTTTTTAAAGTATTTTCCTATAAAAAGGAGCAAATAAATAAGACAGAATCTGGAGATGAGAGTGATAAGACAAGGAAAGGGTGTTGTGTGTGTGTGTATTGGGGGTGTTGTGTGTGTGTCGGGGGCGGGGGGAGATGGGAGAAATAGCAGCATGTTTGAGTCATGCTGATGGGAATCATCCAGTAAAAGGAAGAAAATTGCTGATGTTGGGAGAGAACACAGCTGCAGCCACATCCTGGAGCAGAAGGAAGGACTGGAATCAGGGTCCTGCCTGGGCTGGCCTTAGCTGGGAGCACGGACAGTCCGACTACTGTGTTTCTCAAGCCTGACTGCACAGTAGAAGTGCAGGGGAACTTTGAAAAACATCCCCGCCCAGTCACAGTTCAGGTTATTTAAATTAGTGCATTGACATAATGAAATTTGGCGTCTGTGGCATATTTCTAGTTCTACTTTAGAATCAACTTGTGTTTTATTGGAGTATCCCATAACCAGTGAGAGAGACTGCCCAGCAAAGATTCTCAGTTGACAGGTAGTGTTATCAGGAAGGGAAGCTCAGTGAAGAGCAATTTCATAAGTGATCATTTCATTCGCTGATTTTTGTGGTTATTGTTAGTTACGGCGTTTACTTTGGTTTTAAATATTTTATTATGAAGAATAAGAATATACCAGGATAAGAATATAAGAAGAATAAGAATATAAGAAGAATAAGAATAAACCAGGAAAAAATGATAAAATCTGGAAGGCAATGTACTACTTTAACATTAGTTTTTGCTGGGTAGCATTACTGGTCATATTACTGGTCATATTTCTGGTCACTCTCCACTTAAAAAAAATGTTTATTTATTTTGAGAGGGGTGGGAAGGGCAGAAGGAGCAACAGAGAGAATCCTAAGCAGGCTCCACACTGTCAGCACAGAACCGACGCAGGGCTCGATCCCACAAACCGTGAGATCATGACCTGAGCCAAAATCGAGAGTTGGATGCTTAACCAACTGAGCCCTCCACTTTCCACTTTTGACAGCTTTTTTCCGTGAGCATATATAACTTTCATTGCCAGAGTAAAATCCAAACAAACCTATTTTTATTAAAAAGAAAGAAGAAGGTATGGAAAACAGTATGGCAGTTCCTCCAAAAAATGAAAAATAGAAATCCCATATGATCGAGCAATTCCACTTCTGGGTATGTATCTAAAAGATTGGGAAGCAGGGTCTCAAAGAGATATTTGTAAACCCGTGTTCAGAGTAGCATTATTATTCACAATGGCCAAAAAATGGGAGCAAACCAAGTGTCCATCAATGGATGAATGGATAAATAAAATGTGGTCTGTACCTACAATGGAATGTTATTCAGCTTTAAAAAGGAAGGAAATGCTGACTCCTCTTACAACATGACGAGCCTTGAGGACATTATGCTAAGTGCAATCAGCCAGTCACAAGATGACAAATATTATATGATTCCAATCATGACGTACCTGCAGCAAACTTGTAGAAACAAAGCAGAGTGGTGTTTGCCAGGGTTTGTGGTGAAGGGGGTAAATGGGGAACTGTTGTTTAACGGGTATAAACCTTCAGTTTAACCAGGATGAAAAAGTTCTGGACGTTGGTTGCACAACAATGTGAATATAATTAATACTACTGGTTTGTATACTTAAAAATGGTTAAGATGGTAAATTTTATGTTGTCTGTATTGCACCACAGTTACAAATCTAAAGAAAGAAGTAGGAAGAAGAAGGACCATGTTAGCTAGCTGTGTCTCTGGGAAGAACTGGGAAGGTCAAGTTGTCATTGGGACAAGGGGATTCTACAGACATCCTCTGAAGGTCCTTTCTAGTTTTGACGATCTGTAAAATGTTAGAATCCTTTCTTCATTCTTGAAAAGAATTCAATTAATTAAAAGATTTTTTTAAATAACATGATTTGTAACCTATATTTTGAGTTTAGACCAAGAACACTTCAAAAGCCCCATCTGAATACAAGTTTTAAAAGTTTGGCAAGTTCGGTCACAAGAAAAAAGACGGATTTTTTGGATTCATTTTCAACGTAATCTATTTTTCCAGTCTCTAGTGTACAATGTGATTCATTTCAAAGGGGCTCTATTTCAGGCAATGTGGCTTTAAGTGGGACTTACATAAAATGAAGCCACTGCATCTAATTAATCATTCAGGAACCCAAACTTTGTAATTATGTGGCCAACCATTTCCAATCATGAGTCAGTTGTGAATCTAAATAGAATGGTTCACCCACTGCAATTACCTAAGTTCCTCTTATTGGAAGGTTGTAATTACTTTGACAGCCCTCATCACTGGCTCTCTTTCAACTCTTAGAGGATACTTCTCTTTGAGATGTGCAGCCGTATCTCCGGGCTCTGTGGTCTGTTTGCTAATTCCGTCATGGGCAGGGTGTGTGTCCCTCAGGACTGGAATCATGATGACCTTCTCATCAAGACATGAAGGTGAGGCTTCCCTGGCCCCCCATCATAGTACTTGGAGTATAGACCTTATTCAGCCACTGCTCTTTAGGAAGTACATTCTTCAGGGCACCTGGGTGGCTCAGTCAGTTAAGTGTCGGAGTTCAGCTCAGGTCACGATCTCGCGGTTCATAGTTCGAGCCCTGTATCGGGCTCTGTGCTGACAGCTCAGAGCCTGGGACCTGCTTCAGATTCTGTGTCTCCCTCTCTCTCTGCCTCTCCCCTGCTCACACTCTGTCTCTCCTTCAAAATAAATAAACATTAAAAAAAAAAAAAAAAAAGAAGTACGTTCTTGAGAAGCCACATCTCCAGTGTAGTATATATTGGACTTGTATACTATTCAGACATGAGCAGCATAAGTGTTGTGAATGACAGGTTTACGGTTTGTTTGTTTTTTTCTTAGTTACTGGAACTTCAAAAGTAAATCAGACTCCTAGTAAAAATTCAAATACTGCAGAGGAGTCTAAAGTCAAACTAAAAATGCCCCCAACCCTCCTCCTAACTCTACCCCTGATGTAATAATTAACAATTAGATACATTTTCTCCCATACTCTTTTCTTTGCTTATACAAACACATATGTTTGTATATTCTTTTTATTTTTATTCTTTTTATATTATTATTTATGTTTTACCGCATCATACTAAACATGGTATTCATTGATTTACTCTTTTCACTTGACCACATCAGAGGTATTTCCTGTGGACTGAATTGTGTCTCCTTAAAAAAAATCATATGTTGAAAACCTAACCGCCAGTGTGATGGTATTTGGAGATGACACCTTTGGGAGGTAATTATGTTTCCATGAGGTCATGAGGGTAGAGCTGCCATGATGGGATTAGTGCCCTTATGAGGAAAAGAAGGGATCACAGGTTTCTCTTTCCACCATGTGAGGACAGAATGAGAAGGCAGCCATTTTTGAACCAGGAAGAATATCTTCACTAAGAACCTGACCTTGATCTCAGACGTGATGCTCTGGCCTTAGACCTACAACCTCCAGAATGATGAGAAATTAATGTTTGTTGCCTTAAGTCACTTGGTCTATGGCATTGTGTCACAGGGGCTCGAGCAGACTCAGACAGCGTCCTTGAAAATAATGGATGTTGTTGACCTCATTCTTAGCACAGTAGCCCATGGATGGAGGCTCCACAGTGGACTCAGCCATGCAGGTTTGGAGGGATAAGTCAGCCGTTTACCATTTCAGACAAAGTTGCCACAGTCCCTTCTTTGCCTACAGTCCTGTACACTGACTCATTTCTAACAGATAATATCCGGAAGAAGTGATGCTGGCTCAAAAATATGTGTTTTTTACTTTAAAAAACACTTGTATGTCCATTTTTAATATTTTTTTCTTTTTGGCAAATACCGCGGACTTGATATGGATAAATATAGAAAAATTGAAGGTCTTTGTGGGAATAGTATCTCTCTTGGCTCAAGCTAATTGCTAAATATTTCCAAACATCATAGTAAAGTTTTAGAAAACACAAAAGTGTGTAAGAAATGATTATCCCTCACACACCTCAAAATTTCATTACCTAATAGTAATTTAACTGCTGGGCTACAAGAGCTCTTATTGGGAGTTTAGAGAAATGAAGGAAAGTGATGGCTTGGTACGTACTTATAATGATGTGAAGACGGTGATATTAACAGCCCAGGCTGACGTTTATCTGGGATGTACCGCTAGAGCGGAATTTATGGCTGGTATTTATTCTGATTGATTGGTGCCTGTGCTAATCCGGTTGTCACATGTTTTTTATATCATTCCTGAAACAAATACTCTCTTCATTTTAATTGAGCACAATGATTTCATGTAAAGCTCACACCTCAGATGGGAGGTATTATCACATTTTACAGATGGATAAATTGAGGCTCAGAGATTGAGTCACTTGCCCAGACAGGCCAGGCTGGTTGACCACATGCCACTGAATGTGGTGCGTGCATTAGAGCAGGTGGCAAAGACTCCATGGAACAAAGTGACTTGGCAAACGTGTTTAGATTCTAACAATAGAGACCGGGCAGAGGGAGAGGGCATCCTGGGCATGGTCTGGACAAATCCTCCGTGCTGGCAAGGAGAAAGGGCCGTTGGGCTAGTCTCCTTCCACGGGAAGACAAGTGTGGGGGTCTTTGGGATTTGGCCCAAACCTGCTTCCTTAAAGTTGTTCCTCGCCACTGTGTTTCATGTCCTCTACTTAGCCCAGCAGAACTGTAGAATTCACTACTCTGCCTATATGTCTTTATACTGTAATGTTATTGGTCACACTGGCCCTCTTTCCAAATCTTTGTCTTCCTACGTCTTAGTCACCCTTCAAAGCATATTCAAAATTTGATACCCCTCAAGAGCTCACTACTATCCTCAGAGCCAGAAATAAGATCTCCCTCTTGGAGTCCCTTTGGTCTGAAGTTTGTCCCTCCCTTAAAGCAAGGACTATTTTTATCTTAAATGAGAGTGATCTGTGCGCACGTTTCATGGCACTTACTCTGTTGTAAGCTCCGTCTTGTTCATCTTTGTATCGTGCATAGCACGTAGTCCCTAGCACACATGTGTGTTCATGGTGATGACCAATCTGAATATTTCAGCGTAAAGAAAAGTACATTTTGAAAGGGAATCTTGGACATGAAGCGAAGGGATCCGGCCAGAAATCTCTGGCTTTATGCAATAGTTACCAGTTGATGCAATAGTCACTGTTGATTGTTAAACAAGGCTAATAAATACAAGTGTTAGCATAATTGTTCTGCTACTGGTACATGGGGTGAATCTAAAAAGAAAATTCTATTGCCTAGAAGAAGTAGAGTAATGGGACTCACCAAGAATCACGGTGTTGAAGAGTATTTAGAATACATACAGTTCAGAGACAGTAATGAGGAGGATGGGGCAGAGGCTCAGAAGTGAGTTGGAAAGAGAAGAAACGATGAGTTGAAGTCATAAAATAGGAAAAACTGTCATAGAGAAATTGGGACTGGAGGGGAAAAAAAAGGAGAGAGAAATGAATTTCCCAATTTCCATGCTTTTCACAACCCTTAGCATTGTGCAGAGACATATGAAGTTACAGATAAATCTGACACATTTCTGGGGAGTTCATTTTGATCAAAGTTTGGGAAAAAAAACATTGTTATTCTATTACAGTCACAAATATCTTAGGAGCATGAAATGTTAACATAAAATACTAGACTACAAAAAATTTTATTTTAGACTTGGGACTTTTTGTGTTCCAAACTCAGACTACCAGGGGTTATAAATTCACTCTGCTTCTGCTATGAGGATATAATGGGAGCAGCATTCAAAAAGTGCTGCTCTGACCTTGGAGACATCCAGGTGATGTCTGCTACACAGGGGAAAACTGGGGAGAAAGGAAAAGGCTGTAGAAGGATCTTTTCCCAATGTTGGTATGATATTGTGATTTATAAGAAATGTGTATTTGGTCAAGTCCCCTTCCTGAAAAGAGCTCCTATAAAGTTTGGAATTTCCTTAGTGAGGACAGCAGTAAAATGTGTTTTGTTATGTTAATGAGGTAACTTTGGGGAGGCTCACGGGGAAACCTAACAATAAGGGCCGGTTACCAGCGGATCCAAATTTGTGATTAGAGGTTGAAGCTTGCAGTCCCACCCCAGACCTGAGAGGGAAGAGGAGTTGGAGACTGAGTTCAATCACCAGCGGCTGGTGATTTAATCAGTCGTGTCTATGTCATGAAGTCTCCATGAAAACCCAAAAAGGGTAGTTGGGGGAGTTTCTGGGTTTGTGAAAATTCAGAGATTCAAGGAGAGTCGCACACTTGGAGAGGGCATGGAAATTCTTTGCCCTTCCCCATATCCATCCTTGCGCTATGGATCTTTTCTATTTTGGCTGTTCTTGAGTTATATCCTTTCATAATAAACCAATAATCTAGGATGTGAACAGGTTTCCTGGGTTGTGTGAGCTGCTCTAGTAAATTACTTGAACCCAAGAAGAGGTTGTGGAAACCAAACTATAGACAGACTTGTGATTGGTGTCTGAGGTGGGGGAGTGGGGCAGTCTCGTAGATCTGAACCCTTACGCTGTGAGAGCTGATTCTGTCTTTAGGTAGATAATGCCAGGATTGAGTGAACTGCTTGGTGGTATTGAAAAAAACACACCTCGAAGTGGGTCAAATAAGATCCTTACACCTGGGCTGTGTTACACCTGGGCTGGCGGCAGTTTCTTAGCGGACCCAATGCACCATTCCTTTATTGAGTTTCCCCAAGTCTTGTATTAAGAATGAACAGGCTCTTTGGATTCTGTGTTTCCCTCTCTCTCTCTCTCTCTCTCTCTGCCCCTCCCCTGCTTGTGCTCTGTCTCTCTTTCCCTCTCTGTCAAAAATAAATAAACATTAAAAAAACAAAGAATGAGCAGGCTCAGTTCCTTCTAGAATTCCTCATGTTTACTCCTCATGCATTGGTCATTCAATGAATACTCATTTAATCTCCAACATGCCAGGCACAGTCTGAATAGACTCATTAGCTTGGTTCTTTTCCAGAATGCCTCCTGTCTTGTCTATACTGCTCCTAAGAGAGATACCTAAAAGTGAACCCAGTCCTCAAGTATAGTTTGGACAATTCTTACTGGGAAAGAATGCTTGCTTTCCTTGTTCAGGACATATGACTTCCGTCTAGACAGGCTAATGCTGTGTTGGCTCACAGGGGGCTGTCTCTTACTGTGATTTCACCATTGACTTGAAAGCCTGGATTTTTTTCCCCCCATTTACTCCTGTGGATTCATGTCTTCTTGTCCTGTATTTGAACAATTGCTCTTTTGCAGAGTTGGAACTTATATTTATCTATATGACAGCTCATCCTTTTAGGCCCAGTCTGTGGTCTTATCCTGATGTGGTCCCTTTGGATCCTGACTTGGACACGAATATATTTGCCCACCCCCCGTGGGTTGATGGGCAGGCTTTGTACGTCTGTGTCCCTGGGCAGGTCTGGTGGAAGGTAGCCGATGAGCTGAACAGGAAGCACAGTAGAGTTTCTCTCTCTCTCCTAAATTTTAAATTTCTAGAGGAAACTTTGTTCTTTGGTGAACAAACTTAGAGCACGTTTAGTACAAGCAGATTCTGTGCATTCTACCAGGGGCAACGGGAATGGTTAGAAGTCTTGCTGGCAAAACATGTGGAACGAGCGCCCTGAATTTTTGTGAGAACAATGACTTTTAGAAGGCTGTAGATGAAACGCTGATGAAATGTGTTCTTTTACAGATGACTGACTCTAACCATGTTTGTGTGTTTTTAAATTCGATACAAGTTTAAATTAATTTCTTATCTTAATTAAAAATTCTTATCCATTACCAAAAAATGAAAAGTTCTTTTAGGTTCAGAGAAAGCAAAATAAAGATCTCTGATGTAGTAATTTATAGGCTTACTTTGTCTCTGATCCCGGGCCGTCAGCTGGATGTTAATAAACAGCAGCTGAGAAATATCCAGACAATTTTGCCTTATTATGTGGGAGACTGGCATAGCAGAAAGGGCACCAGAACAGGTAATATCAAGCAGCCACATGACCCTGGACAAACCTCCCTGGGCTTCAGTTTCTCCAGTGGCTCCCTCGTCTGTTTCATAAAGTTTTGGTGAAAATCAAAGAACATACCGGGTAAGAAAAGCACTTTACAAACTACAATCTGTTAGTCAAATGTCAAGGCTTATTCTTTAGAAACTCTTGAAATACCTACCTTGTTCAGAGCCCCCACACCCTCACAATGACTGACTCTTAAGCTTACAAAGGAACATTTTAAATGGATCGCATATTCAGCTCAGGTAATACAAAAGAAGAAAATTCAAACTGAAGACAAAGAAGGCACTGGTAATTAGAAAGAAAAAATTATAAGAATGAGCAATCTGAAGCTCTTGGATTAATCAGTTTACAGTGCCAGGAATCTGAAAGTTGGTAAGCCTCTCTCTGATGATACTTCATTGAAACAAAGAGGAAGAGTGTCGGTAGTTGGGACAATGGCCAAGCTTGGTGTTTCTCTTCTTGGTGTTGTTTTCCCTTCCCTTTGCACATGGTTGGTTTTTCCTCCCCAAAACTCATTAATTTGTCTTGCCTACCCACTGAAACACCTCCTTGAAACACCTATACTAACCTTTGACAATCTACGGTCTTGCAAAGAAAAGGACTAGGATGAAAGGGGATAAGTCCTAGGGTCAAGTAAACAAAGAACTAAAGCCAATACGTAAAAATGATCAGAGCCATGTAAGTGGTTTGTCCGTAGGCCTTTCACCTGTTTTTCTGTTCAGAGTCCCTGTTTGTCCACATGGCATGAAGTGATTGAGTATCTTTCCTGTGCCTTATTCTCTTTAACTAGGGAGGGAGACCCAGAGAGGCCACGAGGCCAGCACAAGAAAAGCATATATCCAATCTAAACTGTGAAAGCTATAATTTAAGTGTGTCTCTCCCCTTTCCTTAACTTCGGGGAGGATGGAAGAAAAGTGGGACAGATTGAACAATAAATATACTCACAAAGCAAATGCCTACATCACAGCACATATCATATTTTGACAAGTTTTGTAGGCCTTGAGCTACGAAAAGCTCTAAGGGTCTTGTTTTTCATTCTGTTGACTTTAATTAGGCTCACAAGTTGGACAATTTACTGCTAATATCAGTATTATTTTTTATTTTTTTTTTATTTTTAAAAATTTTTTTTTTCAACGTTTATTTATTTTTGGGACAGAGAGAGACAGAGCATGAACGGGGGAGGGGCAGAGAGAGAGGGAGACACAGAATCGGAAACAGGCTCCAGGCTCTGAGCCATCAGTCCAGAGCCCGACGCGGGGCTCGAACTCACGGACCGCGAGATTGTGACCTGGCTGAAGTCGGACGCTTAACCGACTGCGCCACCCAGGCGCCCCTCAGTATTATTTTTTAAAGCCAATATTCTTAACAGTTAAGTTTCCCAAACTCAGCTCAACTTCACAGATTTTAAGAAAAGATACAACCATATATTTTTGTGACGGTTTCTTAGTACCAAGTCAACAGTAAGGCCATAATAAGATATAGTAGAGCCATAACATATAAAAGGTTCTTTAGAAAATGGCTCTTTCAGAAATTCATAAAACATTTGAAAATGAGCCAAAAGGTTTCATACTGTGGAGAAAGTAGAAGATTGCTCAAAAGGATGCATTGCAGCATAAATTGGTAGGTTTAAATGAGGGGACCAGAAATTCCTGATCATCTGTCTTACTTGTCTGCTAGCTATTATAATGAATGTTCTCAGTATTTATTTGGATTTCTGATTTCCTTCCAATCTGCATGCTGAAGATCGTATTTTTAAAGCTAGAGCCCATGTACAAAGGGTGCAGTGATAAAATGTGGAAACAAGCTACCTTAGTCTTCATCCCCTCTCTCTTTCCCCAGAACTCTTAAGTCTTAGAGATTGGAAGTGCCTTTCCAGTGGTGCCTCTGGACCCTAAAGAATTTGTAGACATGTGTGAAGGGGCTCTTCTTGGTCAAGGAGGTACCTGGTCTTGTAGGTGGCTACTTGGGATCCCCAAAATACACATCCAGAGTAGGCATCAGAGAATACGGCTGGGTCTAAGAAGACATCAGTAAGATATCTGAAATACCCTTGCCAAAATGTCTGACCCATCTGGTTTTTCCCAAGGAATTTGTAGCTTCAGAAGTTTTGGTCCAGTTCGGGACTTGACTGGCTCCTTGCTTGAGCAGAATGCTAGGAGCAGCAATCAGCCATTGGCTGGCTTTTGTTTCTTCTGTTTTTGAAATCCTGTTTTTTTTTCTTTGAAATCTCCTTCTTTGGGTTTTTTGTTTGTTTGTTTTTCCTTTAATTTTTTTTTCTGGGAACTATCCCTGTTCCTAATATTTACATATGGAGGCTTCTTGAATACATGGACTTAATACATGATCACTTAACACCCATCTTGTTTCCTCAGTTGGGGCCATTGAATGCGTTCACCTGCCATGAAACATTTCAAGCCTAGTATACCATGTAACTAACTGCCAACTCGTGCTGATCCAGGATGGTGTGTAATTTCAATTTAAAAGGGCATCAGTATGGGAGATAAATAACATCATTAGGAGGAAAATCCGGAGCATAAAATTTCTTCAGATCATACAAAAAAGAATTCAGCTTTACCATGTTTTACATTCACATATTGTGATAGTAGGGCTGATCTAGGCACGTGAGGAGAAAATGTTACAGGCACCTCCTATACTGGAAATAATCTAGTTATTAGCAAAGGTCTCTGAAAGCAGGGAGTCTACTTACATGTGTTTGTAGACGCCTGCTGGAATCAGATGCTGAGAAGGTTAAGCTTCCTTTTCCTCTCCCACATTTCTTTGTCCTGTTGTTAATACACTCCTTTCTAGGGGTACCAGTTGAGACCAACTGGTTTCTCTTACTCTGAACAGGTGTCTCTATACCCACTTCTGGAAAGAAAGAGATAAACAAAAACATTTGTGATTTGCTTCTTTTGGATCTCAGAAGATAGAAAGGTCTGTGCTCTTCTGAGGATGAGAGAAGGAATGGCCAGTCTCAGAAACAACAGAACTCTTAGGAGACGCCATGTCCTGGGACTGATCATATTTTGCCAACTCAAAGATCTTGGTTGGGGCAGTTGGTTAGAAAAATACAATCTCTCTGCACATCTGTTTGATTTTTCCTCAGCAGATGAGATAAGATCTGCAGGTAATTCCTTCTACCAATAAATAAGGATACAACTAGGTTTTGGCTGAAGTAGCCAATTGTCAACATGATGAGGTTGGAGGCTTTCTCCTGATCCTATCTCCTCCTGACTCACCACAGGCCCTGCAATTATCCCAGCTCTCTCCCTCTTGGGATAGGCGGTGATTTCCAACCCCTGGCTTGACATTTGAGTCACATGGAAAGAATTTTTAAAAATAATGATATATCTGGGTCCCACCCTGGCACTATGAAGTCGGAATATCTATGGATGGGCATAGGCATTTGATAAGTTTTGAAGTGCCTCAAGTGAATCTCATGTGCAGAGATGGCCGAGAACTCCATTAATCTCTTCTGTTAAACAGAAACATTTTCTGGCAGAGGAAACATGATGTCACTGTAAGTCAACGAAATCGTTGACACCTTTGCTGGAAGCATCTGGCAGGAGATGAGCCTAGGGCTCCTTAGGACAGGCAGTTGAGGTTGAAGAGAATTGAACAGGAAGGTGAGCAGGGAAAATGCCCATGGCTCTGGAATGTCAGGGGTCCTAGAAGACGATGGTGAAGGTCGGGGCCAATAATAAGGAAGATTAGAAAAAGGAGGGAGAAAAGACCCATGGAAGCACAATCCAGTGCTTCCACAATTTTGCCAGGGCCAACTAGTTGCTGGAATAGGAAGGGGGTTTGGAAGATACAGAGACGGAGCTGAATTTAATACTTCCTGTTTGGAGGTCAGATGATGTAATTCATTGTGGAGGCTGAAAAGACATAGGCAAACAGTTACCCTTAAAATTTGTTCAGCTGTCGGCATACCACACAGGGACGAACACCCAGGATCTTCTTTATTTTCAAGGGAATGAATAGTCATCATTAGTGTACCATAGTCCAGTAGCAAAAAAGAATTTTTTTTTTTTTAACTAAAATATAGGCCTGATAAAATTCTCTTTTGGAGTATAGTTCTCAATTTTACAGTTCTGAGTAGCTAAATCAACCATTCCTGGAGTAACTCAAGGCAGATTGGCAGTTTCTTTCACAAAATATAACAGGGCTCCATTGTAACACTAGGTCGGAATAAGGGGCTCTGTGGATCCTAGCAGGAAAATCACGCAGAGCAGTCAAAAGCAGCACCAAGCAAAAAGCTAAAATCTAATGAGTCCTGCTCTCCTGATGAGAAATTTTAGAAAATCGGGACTATTTCAATAATGTGGTTGTTTGTAGATAAATTTTCTTTCCATTAGTATCAACTCAATTCGTTCTTAGTTTTATCCATTTATGTTCTCCAAAATATAGTCTAGATCATTGAAAGTCGTAATTTAAGGATGCATAGTTTGTGTATTTATTTGTTTTTTAAATTACCATCTCTGAAATCAGGATGTGTCCTAAAGTAAATAGGGTCCTGTATTAGGGGAAATAGGGTTGCTCTGCCCGGCCTTACCAATATTCTCTTTTCTCCATGTTCAAGACCCACTATTTCCAAAAGCTGTGACATATCCTTTTAATGACTCATCTCTGGTGGAGCATTCCTTGGACTCATGAATGCTGGATCTGACTCCTCAGAGATTAACAGCTACTCTGGGGTCTTGCCCTTTGTCTTGATAGACCTCCCATTAGCCGGTTCATACCAAGTGCCATTGGGGAGCAGTCCTGGACTGATGTCCCCAGGTTGTGGGAGGGAGAGAGCGAGACGACTCTCATAGAAGTTCTCAAGGCATTCAGTTGGCCTCCTTTTTATATTTCAGAAATGCTTTTCTATGCTTCAGTTTAAAAGCTTGGCATTCTATTAATGTTGAGCACACAGGATCTAAGAGCTTGTCTGGGAAACCTCTCCCTGTAGCCATCAGCTTCTTCTTGGTTACCATAGTGGGAACCTTTCTCTTGCTGAGGCAGTCTGTCCATTATTTTATCATTAGAAGGGTTTCCCCCCAAATGCCCATGATACTCAGTGTAAGAGGGGCCCCAGGGTTCCCAAGGTCTTCAGTCTCCTAAGAACCATCCATCCATATAATTACCAAATACCCAGAATCTAAGACTTTATCTAGGACAGAGTCCTGTCCCTTCTTTAAATACTTCTGAGGAACCCCAGGAATACACATTCTTTTCATTTCACTTCTCACTTCCTACTCCACATGCCTGCTTTTGACCTCTTCCACCATTTTCCATGCACCACCTTGGTGCTCCTATCCATGCTTGCAGCTCTCTTGGATTCCATCTCACATTTGAACACTGACCTTCCTTAATCCCCAAGACATGGTGCCATCAAGAGAGCTGTGTTTAAAAATATTATTGAGGATTTGAGAATGACAGAAGACAATTAGCATGCTGGAAGGACAATTTAAAATTGGATGCCCATGGCTCGCTTCTTCTATAGTGCTTCAGGGCCCTGCTGGCTGGGTCCTTCATTAGTCCCCATGTGTTGCCATTTTGCTGGGCCCATCTCTTCAGCTTAAAGTCCACTTCATCATCTCTCTTCTTCCTGAGTCCTAGAGGCCACAGTTACCTTTCCCCCACTCCCATTATAAGAATCTCTTGACGATGTCTGCAATGAAGGTAGCTTTTCACATTAATAAGCAGACTAGTTAACATCTCTGTTTGAAGCATTGCATTTGGAATACATCCCAAAGTTGAAGGCTAGCACAAGGATGACAAATAGGTACTCGCCTTAAAATTATTTATAGAAATTACATTGGGAACTCTTCCTATGGACAAATTCTATCTTTAGCTTTAGAAGCAAAAGAAACACATTTCTGATATTTTAACCAGATACCAATTTGTTCCCAGTTCAGGCTGTCAAATATTCAGAAACACTGGGGTCTGGCCACAGGGCTTGCCAAAATACACAGGCTCTGTGTATTTTAATATTATGCTAATAATACCAATATAATATGTTAATATTAATCATTTATAATATAATTATATTAATATGTTATTATTTTCACATTAAATTAATGTAATTATATATATTTTTTATAGTAAATATAATTTATTGTCAAATTGTTTTCCATACAACACCCAGTGCTCATCCCAACAGGTGCCCTCCTCAATGCCCATCACCCACTTTCCCTTCTTAATATACATTAAAATTAAAGGTAACTAATTTTGACTTGAAATCTTCTTCCCATTATTTGCCACTTTTGCTTCTAGTTTTGCCCTGTGAAATTTAGATTAGAACAAGTCTAATCCCTTTTCTATATTAAAATATGAAGAATCAACTCTTGTCTCTCCAAGTTTGCTCTTGAAGAATTTAACCTCGGTGGGGTTGAAGGAGGGCCCTTATGATGAGCACTGTTGAATCATTATATTGTACACCTGAAACTAATATTACACTGTATGTTAACTAACTGGAATTGAAATAAAAACTAAAAAAAAAAAAAAAAAAAAAAGAAATTTAACCTCATGTTGTCACACAGTTTTAGCATGGAGCTTAGGACTATTTTACCCTTTGATCATTAATCGAAATAATGGAAATAGGCCAAATTAGGATTTAGGAATAACAAGAATCTTAGAGGTGAGGTCATCTTTTCTAGCTGCCAGTGATTGGTGTTCCTTTCTGGGTGTCCTTGAAAATATAGAATTTTTTTGTTAAAAAAAAAAATTGAAGATCTACTTCCAGAAGAATTCCACTGCAATCCTGAAAGAGTGTACTATAATCTTTATATTTTAACTTCACTAAAGGAAAAGAGAGATTCCCCAAGTATGGTTTAATAAACTTTATTACAGTGCTCTCACATGATTTTTAAATATTTGTAATTGGTAAGATGTAAATAAAAGACTTTATGAGTTTTCTTAGAAATATGGGGCGCCTGGGTGGCTCAGTCGGTTGAGCCTCCAACTTTGGCTCAGGTCATGATCTTGAGATTCGGGAGTTGGAGCCCTGCATCGGGTTCTCTTCTGTCAGCACGGAGCCCACTTCGGATCCTCCTCCCTGTCTCTCGGTCCCTCCTCCTCCTCCTCCTCTCTCTCTCTCTCTCTCTCTCTCTCAAAAATAAAATAAACATTAAAAAAAAAATAGAAATTGCCTGTAGCTCCATAGCTTAGGTGAATACACAATAGAAAGCATACACAATACAAAATGAGGCCCATGGATTATTTATACATGTTGTTTAATTTTTTAAACCTTGGGACCTTTTGGTTATTTTTTGTTAGTGATTTTTAACCAAATGTCACTGAGATCAGAGACAATATATTATATACTTTTGATGGCTTGAATTTTGTTGAGATGTTCTTTTTTTTTTTTTTTAGGTTTATTTATTTGAGAAAGAGAGAGAGAGAGAGAGAGAGAGAGAGAATGAGCAGGATTGGGGAAGAAAGAGAAGGAGACAGAGGATCTGAAGCAGGCTCTGTGCCTACAGCAGAGGGCCTGATGTGGGGCTCAAACTCAGGAACTGTGCGATCATGACCTGAACTGAAGTCGGACACTTAACCAACTGAGCCATCCAGGCGCCCCTTTTGAAATGTTCTTCATAGCACAGCATACGAACATTTTTGGTAAACATTTCTTATGCGTTTACCAAAAAGTGCACGAGTAGTGTAGTGTAGTGTGTTGTTTAAATAACAATTACTTCATATTTGTTAATCTTTGTTTCTATCTTTGTATTCCTCCCCCACCCCCTGCCACGTGTGCTAACAGTTACTGAGAGAAGTTGTTCAAATCCCTCACTATGATTACACATATGTCTATTTTTCCTTTCAGTTTTGTCAATTTTTGCTTTATGTGCTTTGAAGTTATGTTATCAAGTACATACTATTCGTTTATCTTCCTCAAACAGTGACCTTTTCTTCCTCATAAAATGTTGTTATCTCTAGTAATGCTTCTTACCTTAAAAACTGCTTTGAGGGGCGCCTGGGTGGCGCAGTCGGTTAAGCGTCCGACTTCAGCCAGGTCACGATCTCGCGGTCCGTGAGTTCGAGCCCCGCGTCAGGCTCTGGGCTGATGGCTCAGAGCCTGGAGCCTGTTTCCGATTCTGTGTCTCCCTCTCTCTCTGCCCCTCCCCCATTCATGCTCTGTCTCTCTCTGTCCCAAAAAATAAATAAACGTTGAAAAAAAAAAAACAAAAAAAAAACTGCTTTGATATTAACATACTTACACCAGCTTTTGGGGGGTCAGTATAATGGTCTATTTTTTCCATCCTTTTCTTTCAATTATTGTGTGTTCCTATATTTCAAATGAATTTCTTGTAAGCAGTATATAGTAATGTTTTTTTTTTTAAGTTTATTTATTTATTTTTGAGAGACAGCACAAGCAGGGGAAGGGGAGAGAGAGAGAGACAGAGAGAGAGAGAGAGAGAGAGAGAGAGAGAGAGACAAGAATCTGAAGCAGGCTCCAGGCTCTGAGCTGTCAGCACCGAGCCTGACGCGGGGCTCGAATTCAAGAACTGTGAGACCATGACCTGAGCTGAAGTCAGAAGCTCAACTGACTGAGCCACCCAGGCGCCCCAACTTCCTTTAATTGTTTTAAACATGTCACTGTCTTGTTTTTTGGCTTCAGGTAATCCTATTAAGAGTCAGTCATCCATCTTGCTTTTTGGAAGATAATTTTTTTTTTTTCTTTCTCTGGATGATTTTAAGATTTTCTCATTGTCTTTGATTTTCAACTGTGGTGTACTAAAATAAAATTTTCTATGTATTTTTATTGCTGTGCTTATATGATATTTTAAGTTTAGAATTTGATTTCTTTTATCAATTTCAGAAAATTTTCAGCTTTCACTTTGCCAGATGTGACTTCTTTCCAGTTCTTTCTCTCCTTCATTTCTGAGATTCCAGGTATACACATGACAGGTCTGCTCACTGGGTTGCACAGCTCTCTGTTCTTATATTCTCTTATTTCCTCTTTTCCCCTCTCTGGGCTTCAGGATGGACATTTAAAAAAAAATACAGTTTATTTATTTATTTTGAGAGAAAGAGAGCCTGCGCAAGCTGGGGAGGGACAGAGAGAGGAGAGAGAGAGAATCCCAAGCAGGGTCCTTGCTGTCAGTGCAGAGCCTGATGTGGGGCTTAATCCCATGAACCGTGAGATCATGACCTGAGCTGAAATCAAGAGTTGGACGTCCAACCAACTAAGCCACCCAGGTACCCTGACGATGGACATTTTAAATGACATGTCTTCAAAATCACTACGACCCTTTCTAGCTGTGTCTGTTGTTGAAACATCCCTGTTATTGTTAATTTCAGTTATTATATTTTTTGGTTTCAGAATTTCTATTTAACTTTTTGAATAGATTTTAGTCCTCTGGTGAGATTCTCCATATGGTCATCTGTTTTCTTGAAACCTAATGGTCAAAATTCAGGTCTCTTAACTCCCCTTAACTTGGAGCACCTGTGGGTATGTTTTTATTGTATTTTCATCCCTTTGTTCTAATTTTGTATTGGATGCTGGAAATTCACATATACTCATAGCCATTATGGGAAACCATTAGAGGCTCTGGATGATGTTACTTTCCTCTGAATAATTTTTTTCTTTTTACATTTTTTCTTCTGATATGCAACAAGGACAGGAGCATCTTCTATCCAGTTGAGGATGGAATTAATGACCATCTACTCTTCAGTCTTTGTAAGATCTGGTCTATTTTTAGTTTACTCTTACTTCTAGGGTATAGTCCCTCAGGGGTCCCAACTGAAACCCTACAATATTGTCCAGGACCCCTCTACTTGGGCAGGGATTCAAGCCTAATTTTTGTTTCTCTAATGCCATGCCAATAGCTGTTTTTAACTTCTTATCCTTTTCAAGTTGTTTTTTTGTTTGTTTTGTTTTGTTTTGTTTTTGTCATCTCAATTTCCATAAATTGTTTGGCCTGTTCATCTTACATTCAGAGAGTGGCTCTGACTATTATGCTCAGTTTTCTTTACTTTCCTTCATTCCAGGATCTTGGTCTCTCACGCCTGTGTGTCAAATCTCCTTCTTCCTCATATAAAGATTCCAGTCACTGAATTTAGGGCCCACCATAAATTCAGGATGATCTCATCCTGAGAGTCTTAACTTAATTACATCTGCAAAGACCCTATTTCCAAATAAGGTCACATTCACAGGTATCTGGGGTTACGGTTTGAACATATATCTTTAATCCACTGTACTCACTTGCACGGAAGTGTAGCAAGTAACAGAACATCTATGTCAACAAATGTGCCACCCCATGCTATTTGGAAGAACGTGACGTGCCTAAGAATCACATGCTCCCTAGACTCTACAGCAACTTGAAAGTTTCTGGTAGGAAATGTGCCGGACAACATTTCTTACCACGCTTAGCCTCACTACGAGGCTGGCCTCACACCGGCTGGAGGAAGTTCTTGAGCATCATCTGATGCAAAGTCCGGCGGCTCCTCACAGTGCTGGATGTGGTTCTACCACCTGCTGCATAAAGCAGTAATTTCGTCTACGAAGTAAACGTACTGGCAAGGCCCAGGCTTGGCTGAATAACAAAACTCAACTTCCCACCCTCTCTCTTAGAAACACCTACTGTTGTGGGTTGAATTGTGTCCCTCCAAAATGCATATGTGGAGGACTTACCTTCCAGTTGCTCAGCATGTAACTTTATTTGGAGACAGGGTCTTTACAGAAACAGATAAGTCAAAATGAGTCATTAGGGTGGGCCCTAATCCAGTATGAGTGGTGTCCCTAGAAACAGAAGAAATATGGAGATCAACATGCACATGAGGAGAATAAACACCATGTAGATAAATGAAACCAGAGATCACGGTGATGCTTCTACAAGTCAAGGACCATGAAAGAGGATTAGAAAACCATCAGGAACTCTGGGAGAGGCGTGGACAGCTTCTTCCTTAGAGGCCTTACAAGAAACCAACCCTGACGACATCTTGATCTTGGACTCCAGGCCTCCAGGACCTTGAACACAAATTTATATTGTTTAAACCACTCAGTCTGTAATATTTTTGCTGTAGCAGCTCTCGGAAAGTAATCACATGTACCTTTCTCATTTTCTCATTAGTATTCTTCTCATTAGAATGATATGGCAAAATAGTAAGTGTTCAGATATAAATAATGAATATAGACAGAGATAGTTTTTCCACTCTGTACATCTTTTAGTCACTCGGGTTTATTTTTCTGATAAACATGACACGAGGCTAGGGATTTGTCAGGTGCTGTTCTGCCAGTGGTCATCGGAGCACGTGATTTTCTCATCTCCCCAGCAATGGAAGAAGTGGGAGAATGTCTGCCGAGGCTCATGATGCATTTATCGTTCTGGAGGTTAACAAATTACACCAGTTTTGAAATGAGGGAATTTTACACACTTCATGCCATAGATTAAATTTCCGAAAACACTGCAAGGATATCTCTTACTGCCAATGATAGGTTTGCCAGTAGAGAGGCGAGTAAGTAAAACAATCCAAATCTTGCTATGTTATTTATTGTAAATTGGATTTAGGCAAGGCTTGCGGTGGTTTATAGTTGCTTCCAGGAAAAAAAAAAAAGGCAAGTAAATTCACTGCCTATTATCCCTGCAAGTTAAAGACGAGAGCTGTGGGGGAGCCAGCATGGAGATTCAAAAGAAGTAGTTATGGAAGTGGGGACCTATCTGTGACATGTTAATCTAGTGCTAGAATTAGAGCTTCACCTGCCTTTATGTGGACATGTTCACGTATGGTAGGTCCTTTCACATACAATAAAAGGCTGCAAACACCATTTAAGGAGTTATTTATTGGCATCTGGATTTCAGGACCTGTGATGTCTGCATCACCTCCGGTGACTGTCTCATTTCTAACATCCGTTGGAACAATGGGACCAAGAACCAACAAAAAGTCTCCTGAAATTGAGGATCAGGAAACCTGGGACCCAGATGAAACTTTTTCTTGCTGACACCACATCCATAACCCCTCATCATTTCACTTTCCCCATTGCTTCATGGGAACATATAATTGTCTTTGCACCTTATTTAGCAAGAGGAGATGAGGAGATGGGTAATGGTGTTCTTCCCCTTGTTTGGTGGCCTAATGCTTCATAAATATAACATAAAAAATATAATGAATGCAATAACATACATTAATAAAGAAAATAAATTATATATAATAAAATATTCATAAGTGAAATAAAATTGCTAATGCTAACAAATTAGGCTTTTTTGGGGTACTAGTTATTCGGGTTCAAAGGCAGATTTTCTATGGTTAAGCATCCGGTGGACCCAAAAGAGCTAAGTGCTGTTTGTCCTAAAGAAAACTGCTTACTGGGAGTATCAGTAAACCATCGCCAGTTCCAAAGATGCTTTCCTACCCATTTCTTCTGCGCAGGCCTACGGCAGAAAGGGTCTGGAGGGGAGCAGAGGCCAGGGGTCTCAAAATCAGATATTTCAGCAGGAGCTTCCTCCCTACACACCAGGGTTTTGAACAGGTGCCCTGAACTCTTTCGCCTGGAGAGCATGAAGTCATGACAAAGATATAAAGCAAGGTTATTGGGTTATTCGTTTTGACGGAGGAATACGTAAGCTTCCTTTTCTGAGCAGCTCATTGGAATTTCAAGCTTCTGATTCCATCAACATGGAAATAGATTATTTCACATGTTAGGTACGATGTTTGTTTAAATCTAAATTTAACTACCTGCTTACATGTACATTTTTTCTTTCTGGGGGTTATCGATCATGGTTCGTTTGAATCAGTAAAAACAGTTCTACTGTTTGGTATTCAGAAGAAACCATTCAATGCCAGTTTCTCCCAGTCTCAGTTGAAATTTGTTTCTAGAAGACCACTATGAGAGAGAACTCAGGAATTAGCATGTTGGACGGTGCTCATGGTGGCTCCAGAGTTTCTGCCTTCAAAAGCCTTGAGCAGTCACCAAAACAGTATGTTAAAACTACCTTATAGATTTGATGAGAAACACGCCGATTTATGAGAGCTAAGGGGGGGCTGGCTGTGTTCATACAGTGCTACCCTTGGCAACAGGGATACTCTGGTAAGAGATTAGAATCAGAGAGCCCCCTTCCATGCTTCTCCCAAAAGTCTTCAATGAAGTAGGTGCACTTCTTTTTGTGGTGGGTCTTTCTAAAGATACACCGGGAACAATATAGACTCATCCTTCTGTGTTTCTTCCCCATTCCATTTCCACTTAGATAATGATTCATTCATTATTAGCATTTTAGTACAATTTCAGTCATTGCATGTTCTCATATGTTGTGTCTGGTTACAGTGGGCCAGTAGCTAACGGTTCTGAATCAGTTTTTACTGACACCTTTTAGCCAAGAAGAGGCTTGACTTTCATCTTGCTTCAACCTACTTCCATCAGGCCTGCCATTCATCAGGGGAATCATAACTGCTAGTAACCCCTTCCTCTTTCAGAGAAATTGAAAAATAATTGAGATCTCACTTTCCGTTGGTTCACATTGGATACTACTTTAAGACCACTTTTGGACTGCCAGGCGCATATCCTGGCAAAGTGGTTTTATTCGAGAATACATTTTTTTGAGAGGCAAAATGGAATCTGAGTCCAAAAATGTCTTCACTGTTATTTTCTTTTAGACTGGCGAGTTCATTGATTCCCAGGGAAGTTCAAATAGATTTGTGGTTAGAACTTCAAAGGCTTCATGTGAAAGCATGTCATTAGAACATATGTGAACATCTTGTCCCTATGTTACTTCCTGTGCCTGTTCGTTGAATGTCGTCACCTTGAGTTTGAGACAACTCTTGCACGGGGAAAATGTTTTCCTCTAAGTATCAGTTATACTGCTATGTAAAAACTTGTTTGGGATCCATAACTAAATAGAAAAAAGAAACCCACATTTTTCCATATGGTCAAATATTTTTGTTCCTTTTTAACTCCAAAGCTGATGAAGTAACTATTAGTCACATTTCCTAAAACAGAAAACACAATAAAACTTAACTTGAAAGTCTTTTCATGGTCACCATTTAAAAAATTCTATTACTTTCTAGTTTGTTTTTTTTTTAAATTTTTTTTTTCAACGTTTATTTATTTTTGGGACAGAGACAGAGCATGAACGGGGGAGGGGCAGAGAAAGAGGGAGACACAGAATCAGAAACAGGCTCCAGGCTCTGAGCCATCAGCCCAGAGCCCGACGTGGGACTCGAACTCACGGACCGCAAGATCGTGACCTGGCTGAAGTCGGACGCTTAACCGACTGCGCCACCCAGGCGCCCCACCATTTAAAAAATTCTAAAAGTACTTCCAAACCTTTGTCCAAACACATATTTTTCTAATGGAGCTGTCATCATCGCCTATTTATTTCTTTTGTCACTCAATACGATTATAAACATTTTCTGGGGGCGCCTGGGTGGCGCAGTCGGTTGAGCGTCCGACTTCAGCCAGGTCACGATCTCGCGGTCTGTGAGTTCGAGCCCTGCGTCGGGCTCTGGGCTGATGGCTCAGAGCCTGGAGCCTGTTTCCGATTCTGTGTCTCCCTCTCTCTCTGCCCCTCCCCCGTTCATGCTCTGTCTCTCTCTGTCCCAAAAATAAATAAATGTTGAAAAAAAAAATAAAAATAAACATTTTCTGTATTTTGAGGTGGCCATCCTAATTACATTTTTAAGTCCAGGAAAAATATCTCTTTATGGCTGAATAATATTCCATTATATATATGTAGTATATATGCATATATATTGTGCATATATATTTCATTGTATATTGTGTATATATATATATATATATATATATATATATATATCTTTATTCGTCTAATGATGGACACTTGGGCTGCTTCTTCCAGAATCTGGTTATTGTAGATAATGCTGCAATAAACATAGGCATGCTGATATCCCTTTGAATTAGTGTTTTTGTATTTTGGGGGTAAATACCCAGTAGTGCAATTGCTGGATTGTAGGGTAGTTCTCTTTTTAACTAACAATGTTTAGAATTGTTGAATCACTATATTGTACACCTGGAAACTGATCTAACACTGCATGTCAACTACACTGGAATTAAAATACAAAACGATAAGTACAGAAAACAAGAAGAATATCTCATGGTGCAGATGCACCATCAGAAGCACCAAAGATGCACCAAAGAAGGAACACGTCTTTGTGGTTTTCATTCCACCCAGCTGTCTTTCTTCCCAGCGTTGAGAATGCTTCAGAAAGCAACAGCCTACACGGAATGCTTTCTCCTATTAAGGAAATACGTTCTTGGACTGTGCTCTCTGGAGTGATGCAAAGGGCCTGGGTATTGACGGTGCTCCTGCCGTGTGCTGCCTCTCATCCCTTTGCAAAAGCCTGTGCCCGTTTACAATATTATCGTGGTGGCGAGGTTTACCATGTTGTCTGTCTCTTGTGCGATAACTCTGTGATGGAATTTGTCCTTTCGGTTCCTGTTTTCTTTAATGTACCTCTTTTTCTCTATCAATTTAATGTACCTGTCTACCTTTTCCTCTATCCTGGTTATATAAACATCTTCAGCGTGACTGCCTTTTACCTCTCCGATGACAGTGCTGCGTTGAGAGCAGGAAGTGAGCAGGAAGCCGGCAGGAACCGCGGGGGGTGCCATGCAGGGGAAGAGTGCTGCTGGCAGCGGGCGATGCCACATCCTGAGACTCCCTGTGGAACCTGTGGAATCTTCAGTAAAGTCTCGTTGTTCGCTAATGTCTTACATGGGTAATTTTATTTTTTGTTTAAATTTTTTTTAATGCTTATTTTTATTTTTGAGAGAGAGAGAGAGACAGAGCATGAGCAGGGGAGGGACACAGAGAGAGGGAGACACAGAATCGGAAGCAGGCTCCAGGCTCTGCACTGTCAGCACAGAGCCTGATATGGGGCTTGAACTCACCAACTGTGAGATCATGGCTGGGCCAAAATCGGATGCTCAACTGACTGAGCCACCCAGGTTCCCTATAACTTCCTTTTTAAGTTTATTTATTTTTGACAGAGAGAGACAGAGACAGAGACAGAGCACGAGTGGGAGAGGGGCAGAGAGAGAGGGAGACACAGAATTGGAAGCAGGCTCCAGGCTTCAAGCTGTCGGCACAGAGCCCGACGTGGGGCTCAAACTCACGAGCAACGAGATCATGGCCTGAGCTGAAGTCGGATGCTTAACCGACTGAGCCACCCAGGCGCCCGGATACTTTTTGAGGAACAAGCACTGGATCCTGCTTGAGGTCAGATGACTCTGAGTTGGACAACAGCCATATCTGGTCCTATGGGCACACACTCAGCCCCCGAAGCCCATTTCAGCCCACAGCCAACGATGTAGGGTTGGCAATGCTGGCGTCGTGGGAGATTCTGTATTTTGGATTTATTATCATTCTTTTCTTAAAAAATGTTTAAGTTTATTTATTTCTTTTTGAGAGAGAGAGAGAGAGCATGAGCACGAGTCGGGAAGGGGCAGAAAGAGAAAGGGTGACACAGAATCCAAAGCAGGCTCCAGGCTCCAAGCTGTCAGCACAGAGCCCGACACGGGTCTTGAACCCAGGAGCCGTGAGATCATGACCTGAGCCGAAGTCAGACGCTCAACCGACTGAGCCACCCAGGCGCCCTGGATTTATTATCACTCTTATGAAATAGTTTCCTTTGTTTCTTTTCTATTTGTCCACACTTAAGTTCAGCCAGCAGACATTTTATTGGGTTCTTACTATTCATTAAGTGCTGAAGGGATGATAAAGATAAAGGTAGCTAATGCTCGTATTCTTCTTTAGAGCTTAAAGTGCTGTCCTGCGTATTAATCTCTTGCATATGATACGAGCTCTGCTCAAAAATAAATTATGTGACATTATAAGAATGCCTTGTGTAACTGACGTCTGGAGTTTGCACAAAATGAAACAGGAGCGAGAGGTGCAGGTGTTAACGTTATCGTGAGAGCAGGCTTTTAAATGAACGGAAGACAAGTTCTTCAAAAAGGCAAAATGGATTAGACTTAATGCTTTATATTAATGAAAGGATTCTGAACGAGCGGTCATGTATTTTTTGATAGACCAAGAAAAATATTCTATTCAGAAAAATAAAGAAGTAAAGTGACTGACAGCTTTACTTGCCTATTTTTGTCCCTTCCTAAATTTACTTCTTTCTGGAGAGAAGAGTGATAATGACAGCCCACAGAGGTGATGGGTACTTGGGGTCATGGGTTTGCTTTGGGGCTGCAAGGAGAGCTTTTGTTTGGATTTGCTGCCTTGGCCTGTGGGAAAGCAAGTCTGTAATTTTAGCTCTTGAAATAGTGTTCGGTTCAAGGTAAGTAAAAAAAAAAAAAAAAGCATCTGTCTCTTCTGAACACATTCTGTTTTTGACAAACTCTTCCCAGCTTTGTTGTTCATATGCGTTTAGGTTGCATGGAGTTACGTAAATGCCCTTGGTATTAACTCTTAAATTGAAGCTCTCAGGAAAAAATAATCTGTGAGAAAATGAGGGCTGTGTAACAAGGATGCCTCTTCAGTGGTACCTAGGATCCAAAAAATACTTTTTGGCAACACGAATGAGACAGAACATGCCATGACAATGTAGCACGATGCTCTTTCTGTGTCCTTACGAGGCTGCCATATTTCGATTTTGAAATCCGCATGCAACGCTGGTGGCGGGCTTCCAGATGGAACCCGGTGGAAGGGGACATCCTGAGGAGGGTTTGGAATTGCTTGGCTGTCTCGTAGTCCGAGAAAAATCGTCCCAAACAGCTCTGGCAATTTACAGAACTCCTCAAATTCAGAGAAGTTGGGTCTTGTTGAAAATAAAAAAAGGAGGAACAAAACTGACTCCCTTGTGGAGGGGAAAACACTCTTATTTACGATGTAAAGGAAACGCCATGCATGCGTTCTCTGTGGACCTTCAGAATTCTTCCTGCTCCAGGACCCCAGCACGGGGAATAACTGGTTTGTAGCCAGCGAGGAAAGCAACGGCTACACGGTTTTCTTGGCTAAGCTGTCCCTGTCCCTCTTGTCACATACACATGCAATGACACATGGCTGAGAAGGGATGGTACCAAGTTCCTCATCCACACTTGTTTCTGTGGGCAAAGCAGCCAACGCACGCTTACTGAGAGCCAGCGATGCACTAGACGCCGTGCTGGGGTCACCGTGCCTCCCACGAAGGAGTGTACGGGGGGGCCTCTTGTCTTGCCTGTAATGGATAATGAAACAGCTTCATCTTGTGTGATACGTTTAATGATGGGGAGGAGCAGAGGAGAACAAGAGAGGCACCCAGTGGAGTGGGGGTTTCCCAGTGGGTGTGTCGAAGCCAGCTTGCAGGGACACGAAGACACTTATCTCCTCCCCTTTGCAGTGACTGGGCGGGGCACAGGGGGACCGGGGGCAGGGTCTGGTCTTGGTGGCCCCTCACTTCATCTCATTCTGTTCATTACTTGGTGCCAGTCCGGGACTATCTGGGTGTCACTGCCTGAATGGTGGGAGGTACTGTGGGGAGCCCGGAGGCCGGGAGAAGATAATGGGTAATCCGAGGCTTCCAATTCAAGAAACAAAATCTAGGTGGAGGCTGGAGCCTATGGAGGAGATCAGAGACCAGCGGTACGTGATGTCTAGGCAACAGTCTTTGATCCAGATGGAAGGAAGGGGCAGGGGGAAGAGAAGAGGTAGGAGAGCTGCCGACAAGGGATGAAGACGCTTATGAGGAGCTTCGACTCTCTCCCAGAGTCTGAGTGTCGTCACAGAAGGATCGTCCCCGAGGCGGCCACACAGGCTGGTCTGTCGGAGGGAGGATACGGCAGATAGAAAGAGGCGTGTGAGCTGAACGAGCACCGTGGAGATGGGATTCGAAAGCATCCAGAGCAGATGCGATAAAGGCCTCAACCGAGGCAAAACCATTGTTAGTTAAAGCATCTTTTGCAAATTGCATTAGTGAACTGTAAAAGCTGACTTTAAAATATGCCGGAGGAGATTGCCTGTATGAATCACAGATAAGATCTGTAACTACCGATTAGGGCAATTGAACGTGTTATTGATTCTTCAATTTCAGGCCACAAAGAAATCATGACATGAAGTTAGGAGACTTCCGGCTAAATTTAAAGAAATCTCTGTATTTTATTTTTTTTTTCTTTTTAACAGTGGATTTGGCTTCGCATAGGAGACTGCTTCCCTAGAGCTACACAGAAGTGTCTGACAGAGACCCATCAGAGGTGGTTAGGACAGTCAAACTAGAAGGAAAAAGGAGGAAGTGACCTCTGTGTTGTTTCTGTCTTCGGTGAATTTATTCTTTAAGTGTGACGGTTAATCTTGCATCGGGGGATTTGTGCGTCGGCCACCAGCCTCCGGGCTGAGTTTCCCCTGACTCCCTGCTAACCGATGACTGGGATGTGGCCCACCGCGTGTTTTGAATCCTCACCGAGACCCGGGACACGGCTGACGAGTGGAGGCGTGGAATGGTGTTATGTTAGGACTATTCTGGAATGCTTCGTTTTCAGAACCTAAGGCTTGGGCAACGGTGTACCGGATTCTGCACCACGCTGTAGTGAAATTTTAGGAGTCCTTGTGACCGTCTCTGATCCGTGAGCGTGAACGTCCCTCGTCTGGTAGCATTTGGAGTTTTTGTGAGCGATTCTAGTGCCCAAACCAAAGAGGACGGCCCAAGAAGAGAAGGCGGGGCTTTGCTTGGATACGAGAAGCACTGTTCTCCTTGAAATCGCACTTAAAGCAAGTGCTTAAAGCGAGTGCACTTAAAGCGTGTTCTCCTTGGGAGGTCTCTAAGAACCACACAGAGTCAATTCCTGCGCGCAGAGGCTGCAACAGATCTGACCTGAAGAGGATGGGCCTCCTGACTTCTCACTTTTCAGCCTTAAGTTTTCACTTTCTACGAGCCTTTTATTCAGCCTAACACAGGATCCAACGGAAGTCAGGTTTTTGAGAATAAGCCTTTGAAATCACTATGTTGGGTTATTTCAAGAAGCTCTTGGAATAATGAAATGTTTTATTTTGAGAGCCAGGAGCGAAACACCCATCTATTCCAGGTGAAGTCACAGCCCTGTGATGGTCGTTACTTACGGTAACGTGAAGGCCGTGGTAATGACGAACAAGGGGGTGGAAATGGAGACTCACCATCTTCGTTATTCTGCTGATGCATACTGTTCATCAGTTTTCGGCTTTTGACATAGTGATAAAGAATACTTCGGTTGGGGTTTAAAACGGGGGTGCATCTCGGGGCGCCTGGGTGGCTCAGTCGGTTGAGCGACCGACTTCGGTTCAGGTCATGATCTCACAGTTTGTGAGTTCGAGCCCCGTGCCAGGCTCTGTGCTGAGAGCTCGGAGCCTGGAGCCTGCATCTCCTTCTCTCTCTGCCCCTCCCCTGCTCATGCTCTGTCTGTCTCTGTCTTTCAACAATAAATAGTGTTTAAAAAATTTAAAAAAAAATAAAATGAGGGTGCATCTTGGAGGAAGATTAAATCAAGGTTTAGTTTCTTTGCCTCGACAAGGATATGTGTCATTGTTAAGCAAGGTTCATGACCGGTGATGGGGTTTATAATCATCTCTGGAACAAGAGGTAAGTGCTAACTGGAAGTAACTTTTGACGTGAGCTTTCCACAGACAGGGAAGGGGGTGGGGTGGGGACGAAGACTATACATCACAGAGGGAACAAGAACATGCGATATTTATCCCTTCGACAAATATTTATTGTGGTCTATTACACGCCAGATATTGTCCTAAGCTCTGGACACAGCAGCAAATTACATGAACAAGTTCCCACCTCCCTGGAAGTCCTATTCAAGTGACAGTGCTCCAAAGATACTAATCAGTATGAAGCATTTGATATCAGACAGGTGGTATCACGATGGTGAAAGGCGGTTACATGCTGGGCCAGGGAACCCGGGTTCCACGCCGGGAGCTCCCCTAGTAAATGTCTCCATGGCCCTGGCCTTGGCAGCAGCAAAGCCTCAGTCGCTCCCTCCAAATTCATCCACTTATTTCTGGGAGCAGTCCTGTTACGGCTCAGGTGCCCGCTGCCCATGCGATGGCCTCCTAGGTTCCTAGGGAAAATGGCACTCAGAACCCACCATTCAGCCCTTGCCAAGATGGGATAGGAGGGCTATCACCACTCCTGAAATTTTCATTCATCAGGACATGCCAGTTGGGCTGGTTTCCCTACAGAGATGGCCCAAGACCCCAATGCAGAAACTGCTAGCTTTTTGCCCATATGGCCTCTTTCCTTACCATTCCAGAACCCGCCAAAGGGGCCTGAAGGCTGGGTTTCAGCCCGAGACCTTTCTCTTGGCTTACCTGCACAAGTCAGAGATTCTGGGAATAGGTGCCCGGGGGCAGCTCTCAGCTGATAATGGATGGGAGTTGAGGATAAATACCTCTACTTCTCGGCAACTTAGGTATCTTGCTCCGTAAATTGTGTCTGTGTTGGTTTCCCGGTCGGGAACCCTGGTCTTGTCGACTCAGGGAGACTGCTGGGCTTCTGTGGGTCCCCCTTCCTGTAGGCTGGAAAGCTTCTAGGCAGTAAGGCTTAGTGCCATTGCAGTTTCCTTCTCCCACGGCCCCTGTCCTGAACCGCCTGTTGTCTGTTGTTTCATTAATGCCGCCCGGTTTCCAGTTAGTTAAGGGCAACCTCATTCCCTGTGACTCCATCGGGGTTAAAAGTAGAAATCCTTAGTGTCAGCATTCAGTAAAGAAGCATCGGCTTTATAACATAAGGTGCTGGCACCTGAAATAGCCCTGTGGGAAAATCTGGCCTTTAACCTTTCACTTCCATCATGACACAAATGAACACATGAGCAAGCAAGCAAGCAAGCACACAAACAAAAACAACTTGAAATGGTCAGAAACCTGAATATAATGACTAAAACCATTAAGCACAGAGAAGAAGCGTAGGAGAAAATCTGCACAGCCCCGTGGTAGGCAAAGATTTCTCAGGACACAAAAAACACTAATCATAAAATTAAAATACGGATACATTTTATCAAATCGGAAAAAAGTTTGCTCTTCAAAAGGCACTGTTAAAAAATGAAAAGACATACTACAAAGCTGGTAAGAAATATATATATTTTTAAAGTTTACTTACTTATTTTGAAAGACAGAAAGAGAGAGAACGAGCAGAGGAGGGGCAGAGAGAGAGAGGGGGACAGAGGATCCGAAGCAGGCTCTGTGCTGACAGCACAGATGTGGGGCTCGAACTCACAAACCGAGAGATCATGACCTGAGCCGGAGTCAGGCACTTAACCGACTAAGCCACCCAGGCGCCCCACAATGCTCATAAATGTTTTATTCATCAAGTCACCAAACTGGAACCAAGCCAAATGTCTGTCAACCAGGGGATGATGGGTAAACATGGCGGTGGTTCCTGTCGATGGAATATTACTCCGTGACAATACGAATGAAGTCCCCAGGCATGTGTTAAAGAAAAACCAAAGTGGAGGCCACAAGTGGAGGGTTCCAGCGTACCCCTAAGCCAACCACCCATAGCCACATCACCAAAACGTAAACGATATGATATCCCCCAAAGGCTGACTCTGACCTTCAACAAAGTTTAATTTCTTTATGTTGGCACGGCCTTGCGGCTTCCTGGCCGTTAGGCTACAAGCAAGTAAGCTTATGGAGCGTTACTGCACACTCCCCCCTCCGACCCCCCCCCCCCCGCATCCCCTCCCGCCCACATCCCCTCCCCCCCCCGACCCTGAATGTAAGTTTCCAGTTACCAGTCACAGCAGAAAGCTACACGCTTCCCCATTCAGGCTTTAGTAACTGAGCTGTAACCAGGAAGAGACAGCTTCACGACTTTCCATTTTGAAGTCACCCTATTTGCCAATCCTTGTTTCCCACTCAACAAAATACCCCTATCAAATAAAGCTTCTTCTGACACATGTAGCAACTTGTGTCAGAAACAGGAGGCTGAACAAAAGACATGAGTACATACGGTACAATGTTATTTCTTGAAATTCTAGAATGGGCCAAACTCATCCATAGTGTCAGAAAGCAGATCCGTGGTTCTCTGGGGTTAAGTGTTGATGGCAGATGGCTGGACGGCAAAGGAGCAGGATGGATCCTTGAAGGGGGGGGGTGTATATTTTTTTAAATGTTCATTTATTTTTGAGAGAGAGGGGGGAGGGGCAGAAAGAGAGAGAGAGACAGAGGATCTGAAGCCGGCTCCATGCTGACAGCACAGAGCCCAATGTGGGGCTCAAACTCAAGAATTGTGAGATCGTGACCTGAGCCAATGTCTGACGCTTACTGTCTGAGCCACCCAGGTGCCCTGGGGGGTGATATTTTATATTTTGATTGGAGTAATGATTACATGAGTGAATATATTTGTTGAAAGTACTCAACTGTTCACCTAAATGAGTACAACTGTACTGTATATAAATTATACCCCAGAGTTCATTTTGAAAGAGTATGAAAATTGTAGTACTCATCTTTTTAGTAGCCTCAAATATTTTTGGTTATTATGGTTATTAAGAATATTATTTATTTATTTATTTATTTATTTATTTATTTATTTTAAGTAGGCCCCACGCCCAACATGGAGCCCATTGCAAAGCTTGAACTCATGACTCTGAGATCAAGACCCAAGCGGAGATCAAGAGTTGGATGCTTTAACTGACTGAGCCACCCAGGCACCCCTATAATTTACTTACTGTGTTTACCATCACTTGGATGCTAAGTGGTTTTCATTAATTACTCCACACTGCATCTAAGAGGGAAACACAATTATCATTCCCATTATGTAGATAGAGAAACTGAGGCTTCAAGATGCAAAGTAAGGCAGGAAATGACCTGAGTCACTGTCACATGGGTGGAAGGCGGGATATGAGCATCTTTCTGCCGCCAATGTTCTTGTTCTTAACCGCTCTATGAAGCAGCCTTTTTTGTCACAAAGGTTGTAATATTACTTCCTCAGTAAAATAAAGAATAGCTCACTTCTCTAGCTTCTGTGCTCTGGGGTGCTGGCTGGGGCACCCTGACCCTTCCTCATGGCGTTGCAGGAGCGACAACCCACCCACAGCCCACTGTCCCCATTGCCGCCCTTCCTCTGCAGCAGCGATGCTGGGGCTGACCGGCCAGACACCATGGACACGTGGCACTTGGTGAATTGGTCCCAACGCTGCCCCAACCAGCTGGGGATCTGCAGCTCACTGCACCTGAGACCCTCTCGGGCTTAGACAGGTCTCCTCTGCACTGACTTGTCACCTTCCCTTAGTGGTGTCATTCTTCACCTGTGGCCAAAGCTGCCCTGGACTGTCCCTCAAGCTGGCGCCCAGACCAGACTGCTGTTCTTGGAGGGACCACAGCCTATGCTTGCAGCTCTGCCTACTTCACTGACCACCAGTAAGACCCGAGCCTGCGGGCAGTTCTCACCCCTGGGGAGACAGGACTAGATCTGGAGCACTCCTCTCCTCCCCCACTCTAACCCCTGCCTCTCATTCCACTGTCCCCAAAAGGGACCGGACAGCAGCGAAGTTCTGTAGCCTGAAGACTGAGGCCACCCCCACCACCCATAAGGAATCAAGGAGCACTTTGAATTGAAATCAGTTTGGATGTAGAAAAACGGTTGCAGTTCCTGAGCACCTGAGCACATATGGACCGTGTCATCCATTTCTATATACTTGGTGATCTGATGTGCTGGTTTTGGGGAGTTTGGTAGACCGTGGAGGGATGGGCCATGTACCGCGCACCAACCTTCTAGGTTCTAGATTTTCTAGGAGATAAATTCAATAGGAAGTGTTGGCCCCTTATGTGAATTACAACACGGACTCTTGCATGACTGTTGGCAATACCTCTGAGCCCCCTGTAGGGGAGATGGGGTTGGAGGGGGGGGAATCTCAAGGCAGGAGCTAGAGAGAGAGGGTCAGAACTTCTTTAGAAATGCCTAGGGAGAATTGTGTGTTCCCCTAAACCTGACTAAATAAGAGACACTCAGAAGAATCTGGTACATGGGGATCCAAGAGGAGTTGACCCAATATTCCAGTGTCTTCTGAACTGTTTTTCTACATGTAACTTAATTCCAAGTGAAAGTGCAATGTACTTGAAATATACTAAGGTACAATGTGTTCTATGAGAATGTTGACTCCGACTTTGCTATTCCTCTCAAGGCAACAATAATAGGGGGAGATCCACATTACTCAGCTCTGCACCCACCTCCCGACCTCGCAATCTGTATCACAAACAGTGATGGAAGAAGGAAGGGAACCAGAAAGGAATGAAAGCGTCAGCGGGTACCAAAGCGCAGATCAGAAAGAGGAAAGAATGAAAGAAGACACGTCTCTCTGGGGTTGAGGGGACTGAAGAAGTCTATGGGTTTAAGAGGAAATCACTGTGGTCTCTTGTGGGTCTGCCTTGAAAGGGGTCACACATTTTCCTTATAGGTCCACTTCCTGGCCGCCCCCCCCATCCCAAACTCATTTTCACTGGGTCATGTTCTCTCTTCTCTTCTTTATTTGGTTGTTGAGAGAAGAGCATAATTCCCCTGCCATGGTAGAGGAAAAAGACAGGATTGCTAAAGAGCTTTGAGCCTAATTACCAGACCCCTTCAAGCATTTCAGTGCTTTTGTATCAGCATTCCCGAGTACCTGTTACTTTCCTCACGAGAAGCTATGTTTTAATTAAGTTAAGGCTGTCCACTGTCTCACTGTTGATTTTCATTTTTTGAATTGTGCAAGACCTTCCTGTAAGCAAGTGCGGAATATCCTCCGTTCACATTTAAGGTGGCAGTAATTAGGCCCAGATTTGCTGAGAATGTGGGAATCTTACAACCAAAGTGATCTTAATGGTGTTTTAATGTCTGAACTCTTCTGTCCTTGTGTGTGAGGTTACCAACTACAGAAAAGAAATGGCTTTGACATCCTGATGGTTATTGAAGTTTGGAAAATGCCCCTGAAGGGTAGAAGGTTTGTTTTTCTTTACTAATTGAAAAACAGTTAAACCAAACCTGTATCAGTATCCACAGCGCATGAGGGTTTTTTTTGGGGTCTCTTCACACTTATGTACCTTGAGGTATTCTTGGGTAAATGCTTATGTCAGAAGAAATAAAGATCTTATGGATGACAATACCTTGTAAATCAACAAAAATTAGAAACTGGAAATTTTCAAAGGTTTATAACAGGAGACATGTCGTGTTTTCAAAGGAGAGGTTTGTGTCCTTCAAATAGAGGCACTAGTGTTTGGGGCTTATTTGAGAAGACTTCACATAAGATTTATTTAATCTTATGAAGAAAAAAACCCGGTTCATAGAATAGAAGTCATTTTTATTGGTGTTACCTTCCACATATGATTTCTGATCGATGCTATGAGTAAAATGGAGAGTAAGCAAAAAGAAATTAACCAAAGTAATAAATCACCATTTTTTCAGACTGTTATCTCTGTTAAAATCTTTCTTATTTTAGGGGACCACGAACAGTTACCTGGCCAATTTCTCTATCAGATGATGCTCTTGTTACCTGAATCCTACAAACTTCACTTCCAATTAAACAATACTAAAATTCTTTCCTGGCTGGTTTCTTTGCTATGTCCAAGTCTTTTCCAAGTGTGAGAATTTCTGAGCAGAGACCCACCTCATTATTTTTGTGTAACCAGTCCATTATCTCAGTAGCTTCTCTGCCTGAGAATTGCACGGCACCTTTTTGTGTCACCACGGTTATTGGGAATCAATTATGCACCAGGCATTGTGCGAGGAGCTCAAGGCATCGACATGCCCAGGTTGGACCTCAAGTTGCCTTATCTGTTGAGAACAGCAAAGCAAACCAATGATTATGATGTAGGGTGGGTAGGACATAATAGAGGCATGTAGTAGGTGTCATGGGAGCTGAAGAAAGGGAGCCAAATCAGATCATTGCATCAGAGAGTCATTCCAAAAGGTGACAGGATATAGTCTGAGCCTTGAGGGATGAGTGGGAGTTGCATGGTGATATGCATTCCAGATGCAAAGGACAGAAGGTCATCAAGACTTTGGGTAATGGCCGTTGATTGGAATGGATGGTGTAACAGGTATGGTAGGAAGTTGCAGGAGCTACTATAGAGGCAATTTCTGATTGTGAAGGGTCTTGAAGTTCAAAATTTATGCTGAAAGCTCTCAGGAAGGAATTGAAGCAGGGCAGCAATATGAATGGACTTCTGTTACAGAAAGCTAGATCTAGCCAAATTATAGGACATAGGTTGGGAAGGAAACCATTTTAGACAAAGGGAGCCAATGAGGATGTTGTTTCAGTAATCCAAGAGAGAAATAATCAGGGCTTGATAAAAGCAGAGACAATGGAAGAAAAGGAAAGTGTAGGACTAAGAAATATCCAGAAAATTGAATGGGTAACTGATGTGGGCAGGGGTGATGGGAAAGGGTTTAGAATGACTCCCATTGCTGCCTGGGTGGTGGGGCCATCCTATGAATTGGGGAATGGAGAGAAAGGGAGATTTACAAGGGGTCAGAGGCGTGTAAACCAGCACGTACGTGTAAGAAATTCGGAAGAGAAGTTATGAAGGTAGTCTTACACTTGAGGCTGGACCTTGGGACACAGGTCTTGACTGGACATGTGGTTGGAAGTATTGATTTATATGAAGGGAGGGAACAGACAAGTAGAGGAGAGGTTTGAGGATGATGGACATTTAGGAAGTGAATGGAGGAAGAAGAACCTAATCCAGTGCAACACCAGGAAAGGGCTTGTCAGGGAGCTAGAGGGAAGACTGGGATTGCTCCGGAACTTTCATTTCATATTCCCAGATGAATCTCTGTGGAGCTGACATGTTTCTCCCCACTGCTGACAACTCTGTTTCTTTTCCTCTTCTGAGTTCCTCAAGAACAATGGAAATATTTCCTTTCACTGTACAAGTCCTTAGATTTGGTTAACATTCTCTATAATGATAGGTCCTGTCTGTCAGTGACCTCACGAATATTAGCGCCATACATCAGTGGGTCTTTAGTTCTATGCTTGAAGAAAGGCCACCTTCTTATACTTGGAATATAATTAAAATTACATTCCATGGGAACAAACTGGGCAGGCACATTTCTGATCACCAATAAATATTTTTTAAAAATGGTGCACAGTTTAGGGAAAATTTAAACAAATAAAAACACCCAGTTACAGTCTATCTTAATGTGCTTTAATACATCTGATCTAATTGTAGAACTATTGTCAATCACTGCTCAGTGTGGTGCTTATTTTCATACAAGTTTAATTAATTCACTCTGATATGATTTTATTCCTCAGCACTTGTCTTTTATTGAAAGACCCTAAACCCATTTTTCCAGGTGTCAACACCCTATAGCCTTTCTTTCGCCCTCATTTTTACTGTGGGAAGGGAACTCTGAGTACATTATATGCAAAGCCCTTGAGAACAGGCATTTTACTTCTTTGTACTTCCCTAACCTTCTCTACTGGAAACTGTGAATGAATATATATGGATACATTGATCAATGAGTTGGCTGACAACTTATCAGGGAAATGAGTGATTGGCCCTCTCACTCTTTTGCTGCCAGTTGGTTCATTTTTAGGCCCAGAAGAAATAGAATAACAAAATCACATACTAAGATATGCTGGTTTATATGAACACCTCAAGGAGATCCCTTTCTGATAAGAAAGGAGCCTCACATAAATTTCACTAATTGTTATAAGGTTTTTGCTCTCATTGGATATTTTTATTAAAAAAGTTTTTTAATGTTTATTTTTGAGAGAGAGAAACAGACAAAGTGTGAGGGGGGGAGGGGCAAAGAGAGAGAGAGAGACAGAGAGAGACAGAGAGAGATAGAATCCGAAGAAGGCTCCAGGCTCTGCTTAACCAACTGAGCCAGGCACCCCAGGATATTTTCTAAAAACCTGTAATGTTGACCTTCATCTTTAAAATTCATTGTTTTTGAATACATAGAGGACTAACCAACTATCTTATTTTAAAAGACAGTTCTGGCATTTTCAGAAAACGCACCCATTCCAACATATTTAACCGGAATAGAGGAATTAAGTAGCATTCAAAATAGAAGTAAAAAAATATTTTCCACTGTTACTCAGTGTGCTTTAATATTCTCTAGGTAAATTATTATTTAAAGTAGGCATGCATGAGAGAAAGTCTGGTGGGCCCAGGTTGGATGGGGTCTGTATTAGTTTCCTATTGCTGCTATAATAAATACTACAAACTCAGTGTGTGACAACACCACAAATCTCAGATCTTACAGTTCTAGAGATCAGAAGCCTGTCGTGAGCCTTACAGGGACAAAATGCACCAGCAGGATTGCATTCTTTCTGGAGGCTTTAGGCTAGAATCCATTTCCTTCCCTTTTCTAGCTTCTAGAAGCCAACTATATTCTCCATCTCTCTCTCGTCTGCCTTCCACTTCTACATGTGCCCTATTCTTAGTCATTTTAAGAGGACCTAAACAGGAGTCATGATTATATACCTTTAATATTTCAAGGGAATGTACAGCCTGTACATGATAACATGAGCTCTCAAATCTGGATGAGTAATGAGACGAGATAGGGGAGGATACAGGGATCTTGGCAGCCTGACAAATGCCCCATTGTGCACTCAGCAGCAGGCGTGACACCACATCCCCATTGCGGTCCCAGAGCAAAAGCATTTATTGATTTTTATGTTTAAAAATCTTGTCTGTTCAAGTAGCATATTTAATATTACAAGTACAATGGAAATCAGTTAAAACTCCAAGAGACACAACAAATCCTACAATATCTTAAAGAAGTAGTAAGTTGTGTCACTATCTGTAAGTTTACTTATAAGTGTGTTGGCTTCTCAGTTATCCATCCTGTTTCTCCCATTTCTTAGTAAACAATGTAAGTTCTCTAGTCCAATTTAAGGACAATCACTCTTAAAATCATACAAAAGTTTGTTGCTGGAGAAATTTCTTCCCACACTGGTTATTTGAGAGTGCCAATTCATTTATTAGCGTTTCTATTGGGATGAAAAAGACCTCTGTTAATAAAATTTTTTTAAAGTCATTTAAGTCCAATGACTTGGACTTAAGGGGATTTAAGTCCAAAATGAGAGATGCTTGTCTCATTACCAATAAATAGCAATAGAACGAGGAAATCTCCATTCATCTGTTATTCCGAAAGATTGTTCTAAGCACCATGTGAAGTGTTTCCCCACCGTCCCTTTCCTGCTCCTTCTGACTCTCTGTTGACCCTAATTTCCACTTCATCAAGTGTCCAAAGTTATTATGCAGCTCCCAAACTCTCCAAAGCCATCTGATGCAGAACCTCACCTGGGCTTTCCCTTTCCCTCTATTCCCCTCCAACATTGCCCATGAAACTTTGGAGATCTTACCTTGGTAGAAATGTCATCAGATTCTAGTTATCACACATTTCATAACCCAGTTCTAGCCAATGTACCTTATTCCATTAGTCTTTCTGGAATGACTAGAAATAGAATACTTTAACAAGGATTCTTTAGAGTACAAGTTTCCTAGCATGAAATAGTTGTCATGTAAAAGCTATGTTTAGTTGCCAAATAAACCTTGAAAATTCATGACGTGCGTTGGCATGTGTGAAAACAAAATACTCCAAATAACTTGTCTAGTGTCATTCAGTACCTCCCATGATATTGTTTAAAGAATCAGGGACAACCTGAGACCACTCTTAAAAGATCTTTAAAAATGAGCTGTCTTCCTTAGTGATGAGCAGGCAGCAAAACATTTTGGGGAGAATCAGCACAAAATGAGGCAGAGAAGTTACTCATTTGGTATGTCAGGAGGATTTTAATAGCAAGTATTGGAAAACACAACCCAAACTTTGGCAGAAAAAGGGAAATTAGACATAAATATCTTGAAAAACTTAGGAGTAGACCTGTTTCAGGTGGGGCTTGGCTCTTTAATAATAAGTGATAAAAAAGTCAACTCAATGTTAAGCCAGAAACGGGGAATTATTGGTTCATTTATTAAAAAACTCAAGGTGAGGCTTGGCAAAGGCGTTCTAACACAACCAGAAGGAGCTAGGTTTCTCTCCATCTCTGGCTCTGACTTTTGTTACATTGATTTCATTCTCAGGACTCTGGTAATCTTTGCCAGCAACTGACTCTTATCTCCCTTATTGCTAAAGAGCACTAAAGAAAAGTCTTCGTTTCACTGGTTCTGATTGAATGATGTGATCATTTCTGAACCATTTGCAGTGATGAGGGAAGTATCATACTCTGGTTGGTCAGATCTGAGTCCCGGGGCCAGGGGCAGGGCCAACTCCACCCAGTGCACACCATTAGAGGGTAGGGGAGGAAGTGGTGCCCCACAGAAAAATTGTGCCATTATTAACAGAAGTAGTGTGAGTGGGTGCATAGTGGTCAGAACTCAACAAATATCTACTGCACTGGAAAGGGAAACATTAGCTGGCATGTGTCTTTGTTTGCATGTATTTAAAGCAATTAAACTGTACAGATCAGTACAAAGTGGTTACTGAATATTCCCAGAGTAGATTAGCAGGTTGGTGCTGTGGGTATTCAAGATGCCTGCAGGTATCAGAAAATGCTAGAGAAAGATGTGCCCAGGATAGGGGACAAAGCTTACCCTCTGAAAATATGACTGTTCAAAACTTACCTCACAAAGTGTGAGTCAGAGCAATGCTCCTCCTGGGCTGATTTCTGTAAGGGTTAAGGATGTCAACTCAATCTCTCCACTTAGCGTAATACTTGGTGCAGAAGGGCTAGTGAGAAGACCATCGTAAACTTAATTAATGAATACATTTGAAGAAATAACTCAAGGGATAATTTAAAAAAAAATTTTAAGTTTATTTATTTATTTTGAGAGAGAGAGAGAGAGAGAGCACAAGCAGGTGAGGGACAGAGAGAGGGAGAGGGAGAGAATCCCAAGCAGGCTCCACTCCACCAGCATGGAGCCTGACACGGGGCTTGAACTCAGAGACCATGAGATCATGACCTGAGCCAGAATCAAGAGTTGGACACTTAACCAACTGAGCCACTCAGGTGCCCTAGGGATAATCTTTTTTTTTAAAAGTGTGTCTTAAGATACTTGGAAAACACTCATGTCCAGTCAAATGGTGTCCATATTTTGGACCACACTGTGCTAGTTGAGGAAATCTCTAGCCTAATAGCTGTTCCCTAACATGTCTGAAGATTGCGTAAAGATAAGGAGATAAGGGGGTTGGTCTAGGATGAGTCTGGGAAGGGTGGACAAGGACCAGAACTTCTCAGGATCAATGGGAGAGGTGCCCTGTCCAACCTAATTCTCTGCAACTATCTTGTCTCCTGTATCTGTGCTACAAATTCAGGCCTTTTTGGCCATCCTACACTTCGAGCTCTCCTCAACTCAGACAGGTCCTGTTTTCCTCTCTGCCCCCTGGCCGTGTGCTCATGTAATCGCCAGGCTCACCTTGTTTCCTTCCTTTCATGAACCATAATCCCGTGCAGGCCTTTGTCCAAACCCTATGCGTATATTTGGTCTGGTCTTCTAGGTGTTTAAGGTTTTGGTAGGGGGTTGGCAGTGGTAAATCCAGCCTCTGCTCTTTCATATTGGCCCTGGGTATTTATTGGATGGGATCCATTGGATCCACTGGATGGGAGGGAGGTTGGTCCTTGGGAGAAACATGGAATAGACAGGAGCAGCAGGATGATCTGGTTGGCTACAGAGTTCTGACCGCTGGATGTCTTCCTCAGAGCTTCTCCTGGTTCACTGATGAATGCCCGTGGGTAGGTGTGGGTATTTGTCAGGTTTTCTAGAGGGTGGCACTGTTAGGACAGCTTTGCTTGGACTTAATCTAAGTCCAAGCCTTCCCAAGGCAGAGACCTGAACACTTGAACCCTGAGTGGTCTTCGAGGCAGTAGTGTAGACGTGTGACCTGAGTTCAACCTAACAACCTCTGCCATGGGATGTTTCAGTTGGGGAGTGAGTGACTCAAGGAGGGAAACTCTGGGCAGAATCCATTCTCCCATAGCTGTCTGGCAAGGTCCCTCCCTGGTGCAGAAGTCACGTGGATGGGCTGTGCCTTCATGGCCACGTCCTCCGTATTCAGGCAGCTCTGAGGCTGGGTTTTAGGCACTGCATCCTGAGCCTTCCCCACAATTCAGTTTCTATAGCCCTCCCAACAGTCCTGTAAACACCTCCTTTTTCTTCTCCATCAGCCAGTCAGCTACAGTTATTTGGAAAATTCATTGTCTTGGTTGTATTATCATTTGATTGAGTAGTGGATTATCACCAAAGATGTATGTGAAAAATCGCATATTGCTTTGTCAAATAAAGGAAGGGTAAGCTTAGATAGCTTCTTCCAAGTAGATCTGAATCCTTACCTACATTCCGTGTAAGTCACGGACCGATGCGGAAGACCAGAAAAAAGAGAAGGCGTTACTTATTCCAGAGCTTATCTCTTGCTCTTGTCAACTGTATTAATTTTTCAGTTTGAAGTAAAACCTCTTGTTAGTCAGTGATTGTTATTGGCTATTTTAATGACTGTGTCAGCACTATACAAATCATATATTTTCTGAACAAGTTTCCAGGCTTCATTAACATTTCCATAGATGGACGTTTGTAATCAAGCTATAGGACCGATTCAGTTGACAAATGGCTTTCTCTAACAGGAGATTTGAAACAGCATCTGGTTTCATTAATTTTGTAACTTCTCGTTCCCTTACGTTCAGAACATGTACCCACTACCGTTGTAATTCATTCTTTTGAAAGATGGGCACCCTTGGCATGGTGCAGAGACGAGGGCCATTTTTTTTTATGGGTAAATGCTCATTGTTTTAAGGCAGCATGCACAGTGGTGGCTTATAATCCTGACAGACTCTTAAGGGTGTCAGCTGAACCAGGATGCTAGTGGGAAAAGCAGCTCCCAGGACTCAACTAGACAAGATGCGGTCGTGGAAGATGGGAAATGCTGTTTTAATAAAGTACCATTGATTTTGTCTCTTTTTAACAGAAAACAACTTATTTCTGGCTTGCAATTGAAAGCATAGCACTTGGAGTTTCTGATGTGACCTGCTCAGAGCAGAGGTATATATTCAAGAGAGACTCATCACCAAGAGAGACTCAGGGACATTTTTATGGACAGAGCAGGAGCTACGTGTGTTATGCAAACCTTTGAAAGGGGATGAGAGAGAATGAAAAAATCAACAAGAAAGTAAATGGATGGGCTGTGAACATAATAGGTGAGACATTGAACTAGCTGTTGTTTATGTTTGCAGGAAATTGAGGGTGTTTCCAGATCATGTCTAAATTCAAAACCAAGGCATTATACCAAGCAGTGAACACTTTGTCAAGGATTTTGTTGTGTGAAAAGCAAAACTGTAGGTATCAGAATAAATTCATGGGAAGGGGCCTTAGAGGTCTATCTAGTATAATACTCTTTTTCTGCCAACGGGGGAAACTAAGGTGCTGACAAGAAAGTGACCTGTCCAAGTCCACTTATTAGTGAGACAGTGCCAGGCTTAGAAGGCTGCCACTTGAAGGACAGAACATTGTGACAACATTAAGATTGAGGTGCTGACACCTCTCTAATGTATCCATTGTAATGAATAAAAATCTGGGGGACAATTACAAGCTAAAGAGCATGGATCCCGCAAACAGCAAGTTGAGCAATATTCTCTGCTGATAAAATTGTTCAATTCTGAAAAGTGGCTTGGACTTCCACATCCCCGAACAGGCTCTCTCCTATCGAACACGCACCCGAGTGAAGCCCAAGGTCAGGTTTATGACAGTGACAAGTGCTTCGATGCCGACTCAAGATGCAAAAAGGCAGGGTTGAAACAAACAAGGTGGAATCCAAGTGCAATTGAGAAGGTCAGATGCACAGGTCCAATTCAAGGAGACAGGGTCCTGATCGTAGAAACTCTCCTTGCCAAACCCAAACCAGCAAAACCCCCCAAAATAAAAGCAACCTGGAGTTTTAGTTGATTCAAGGTTAGGATGCACCAAGGGCATGATGTGACTATTGAAAACACTGAAAACGCTGAATTAATTGGGCTCAGTGTCTAAGACACCTAGAGAAAAGAATTTATAGGTGGAATGGATGCAAGGTCAACATAAGAGGGAACTTTCTAGCACCTTTTTGTATTAGTTCGGGCTGACGTAACTTGGCATGCTTCTCTGGAAGGGTGACGACATCTGGGTGAACATCTGTCAGGGAGGCTGTAAATTTGACTCTGCTTTGGACTCGATGGCCCCCAAACCCCACTACAACTCAAGTATATGAGCCCAAAGGCCGACATAACTCTCCAAATCCCACAACTAACCATGTGAACTTAGACAAGTTATTTAACTTCTCTGAGACTCTCTGAGATTCTGAGATTCCTTGGCAATGTGATCAAATATGTATTAATATTTTAAACCATTTTTAATATCAAAATTTTATAAAAACCAAATTAATAGGTGATTAAAATGAATAATATTAATGTATTAATGCTATATAATGTATTATATTAATATTAATAAAAAACAAGTTAATTATTTGGTGTGTGTGTGTGTGTGTGTGTGTGTAAAAGCATCTTATTTAAAAATGAGCTGCTTGTGTAAATCAGTATAAATCCACTACCGACTTCCATCACCTGTGACAGAGAAGAGTGTGGTATTTTTCTGGGCTTGAGGCATAAACTGACACGGTATTTAAGAACTTATCCAGCTGGGGCACCTGGGTGGCTCAGTAAGTTAAGCGTCCGACTCTTGGTTTGGGCTCAGGTTATGATCTCACTGTTCGTGAGATCGAGCCCCTCATCAGGTTTTTTACACTGACAGTGCAGAGCCTGCTTGGGATTCTCTCTCTCTCTCTCTCTCTCTCTCTGTCCCTCCCCTCCCCTGCTCATGCATGTGCACACTCTCTCAGTCTCTCTCTCTTAAAATAAATAAACATTAAAAAATATTAAAAAAAAAAAGAACTTATCAAGTGGACAAAGCTGGTCAGGACAACCTCTTGGCACCTGCCCTTCCACATTGGGTGATAGAGCCCCACAAACAATAAAGCCCTTAATATGGTGCTTGGTAATTTTAATGATTGGTAACATGATAATTTTTAAACAGTTTGTGTCTCTAGAGCTTTCCATTCTCCCATATCTAATAACTCATTCAGGAATGAGCATGTGACCCCACAACGGCTAATGAGATGCCCCAAGATTTTTGCAGTGGCTTGTTTGAGTTATTCTCGCTTCATGGATTTAAAGCTGAGAAGACAGACTTCCTGGAGGTTTGATTACACCTGAACTTGGATAGTGCGGCCAGGACAGGTGGAGACAATTGAGACATACAGACAAACAGGCCCACGGTAACTTTATCTGGTCCCTGAATCCAGCCATGCCTGGAGTCTGCTGACTTCTGGGCTTTTCATTTACAGGAGTAAATTAATTCCATTTTGCTTACTGAAGCCTGGGTCAGGTTCTCAGTCTAGCGTGCAACAAAGATCTGTGACAGACGCAGGCCTGGAGGGAGACATTCTCACATCTTCATAGATTTATTATTATTGCTTAATGTGAAGATTCGACCTGGCAGCCACTTTCTTCCACTGCAGGGAGCTGGAGGGGCCACGGAGAGCCCTGCTTTCCTTAATCATCTCCGCTTAGAGCCCAGGGCAGCACCCGGCTTTGATACGTCAAGGACGCGTAGACCTGAAAAGTTTACTTGTTATTTTTGGTGGCTCTTGGCTTTGAGGTGGCACCTTTGAAACCACAGCTGCTGCTTCTTTAGTTCCTCCTCCAGGTGCCAAAAGCCTGATCAATAATGAATCCCTGAAATGTCTTCAAACTTAATTTAGCATCTGGCCCAAAGAGGTAAATGCCCAGCCTGGGGCTTGTGGCAAGCCAAAGTTGGAGCAAAGACAGAAATACTTGGAACTGCTCAGTCACCATGTAGACTCCCAGGAGTTTTTCTTTTTCTTTCTTTCTTTCTTTCTTTCTTTCTTTCTTTCTTTCTTTCACATTGCTGCCATCATCTGCTCGCTAATTAAGTTAAACTTGCCAAAATGGATACGACACCAGATCTATGGGGCCATCATGGGGCAAGGTTGTTAGAATCCCTCGGCTCTTTCTAGTGTCAGCTTGAGGATGCAGAAACTCAGCAATCTGGTAAGTGTAATGAAGAGTCTCCTTATGAATGCCGAGGAGACAGGTAGGTTGGCTGGTCGACTTGCTCTTGAAGGTTGGAGGCACAGGTGCTGGTGAAAGCTTTACGGTCCTACTGATTTCTGTGCCTGTCACTCGGTGTCAGTGTCTTGCCCAGAGGAGCCTCTTCCCTGTTAGTGTTGTTTGGTCCCCTGCAAATGCACACAGGACCCCCACCTGTGTTTGGATATATTGGGTTTGGATATATTGAGGTCGATGATTTCCAGGAACCAAGAGAATTTTAGAAGCTTCTTACTCATTCAAAGGACTTCTAGGAAGAGCTGGTGGGCACAAGCAGGTCCAGGTTGACGCAGGCAGAGCAGAGCCATTGAGTTTGGGCCTTTATAGTAAGTGGCCAAGGGGCGGGACTGCAGGAGAGTTCCCAAGTAGGGGAGGTTTAAGTTTCCCACTGTCCCAAAGGAGGATGCGAGCTCAGGGTCTTTTTACCAATCTGTCCAGATGTAACGCCAAAGAGGAAGGGAGGGTAAGACAGAAAAGGGAGTGCAAAGTGAACTGTGGACGCCTGGGTGGCTCAGTCCATTAAGCTTCCCGCTTCAGCTCAGGTCATGATCCCTCAGTTTGTGGGTTTGAGCCCCCCATCAGGCTCTGCTCTGACAGCTCAGAGCCTGGAGTCTGCTTCGGATTCTGTGTTTCCCTCTTTCTCTGTCCATCCCCTGCTCGCACTCTGTCTCTCAAAAATGAACAAACATTAACTACCCCACGACCCAGCAATTGCAGTACTAGGCATTTATTCACGGGATACAGGTGTGCTGTTTCGAAGGGACACACGCACCCCCATGTTTATAGCAGCACTATCGACAGTAGCCCAAGTATGGAAAGAGCCCAAATGTCCATCGATGGATGAATGGATAAAGATGTGGCATATATATTCAATGGAGTATTGCTCAGCAATCAAAAAGAATGAAATCTTGCCATTTGCAACTACCTATGTGGATGGAACTGGAGGGTATTATGCTAGGTGAAATTAGAGAAAGACAAAAATCATATGACTTCACTCATATGAGGACTTTAAGAGACAAAACAGATGAACATAAGGGAAGGGAACCAAAAATAATATAAAAACAGGGAGGGGGACAAAACAGAAGAGACTCATAAACATGGACAACAAACTGAGGGTTACTGGAGGGGTTGTGGGAGGGGGGATGGGCTAAATGGGTGAGGGGCACGAAGGAATCTACTCCTGGAATCATTGTTGCACTATATGCTAATTTTAAAAAATAAAAAATAAAATTAAAAAAATAAACAAACATTAAAAAAAATTAAAGAATGGGGTCAGAGTCTCCATTACAATTAGATGTAATCTTACCTAAACAAATACATTGGTTTCCTGGGATTGCTATTGCAAATTACCGCAGAGTGCCTTAAAACAATAGAAATGTACCCTCTCGCACTTCTGGAGATTAGAAGTAAGAAATCGATGTGTGGGCACGGTTGGTTCCTTCCAGTCGCTTTATTTTATTCCACGTCTCTCGTTTCCTGTGGCTGCTGGCAATTGTTGGTGTTCCTTGGCCCGTGGATGCATCCTTCCCGTCTCTGCCTGCCCCAGACCATGGGATTCTTCTCTGTCCTGTCTTTTAAAAGGACATGCTCTTTGGAATTGGGGCCCGCCCTAATTCGGTATGATCTCGTCTCCATCATTTAGATGATACCTGCAAAGACCCTATTTCCAAATAAACTCATATTCTGAGCTTTCAGGAGAACATGACTTTGGGGGACACTAAACTCAGTAAACAAAGTTAAGGCACTTTGTTATGAAATTTAAAAAAAATCACATTCTCCATCTCACTTAGATTGCTGAGTTTCTGCATCCCTAAATGGGACTGGAGAGAAGGTTCACGGGCTCCTGGGGTGCCCAGGGAAGGCATGATCCTTGAAGAGGGCTGGGGGCTAATGGAAGGGTTTGCACAGAGTGCGGGCAGAAGGGGAAAGGGAGAGATGGGGGGTGCCTTCCACCCAGGACTCCCCTGGAGCTGGGGGTGGCGCACACGGACCCTCCGGGCCTGGCTTCTCAGCAGGAACACCGGCCGAGTCAGGAAATGCTGTGATGTTTGGGGAAGCAACAGGGAGCCCAGTTCCGAAGCTGGGATGTTAGTCAGTGGCTTGCTGAATGGCCTCAGGACGAGATGTCAGCCTGCTTTCAAATACAGTTCTCACCGAGTACCCATCAAGACGGAAGACTTGTTGCTCGAGGGCATGCTTCGTTTTCTCGACTTTTCCATAAGCTGATTGGCTTCATGGGTGCCAGCTTTTGATCCCCGTATCAGTCATCTCTGGCTGCCTAGCCAAATAGCCGGGACCAGAGGCTTAAACAACAGAGATCTATTTTCTCAGGTTCTGGAGGCTGGGATTTGGAGGCGTCGGCCGGGTGGCTTTCTTCCGCGGCTTCTCTCCTTGGCTTGCAGGGGATCTTCTCCCCGGGTCCTCGCTTCGTCCGCCTTCTGTGCGTGTCTGTGTCCAAGTTTCATCTCATTGTAAGGCTACCCGTCGTAAAAAACAAGGTGTATCAGGGTCCCCCTCAGCGACCTCGTTTTAGCTTACTCACCATTTTAACAAGCCTATCTCCATATAAGGATACATTCTGAGACACTGGGGTTTATGGCTCGAGTATGTGAAGGGGGGGGGGTGCATATTTCAGTGGAAACCAATCTCTTTCACATTTTGGTGCTGAGGGAGCAAAATGCAGCCCTTCTTTGTTGACACATTGCTCTCACTGGAGCCAAAGAAGCATTTAGACATGAGATGGTAGGGCCATGGGGCAAAGCCAGAGTGAGGCCTCAGAATCGTGACTCAGGTCGGGAAGCGGGGGCCTGCAGGAATGGGGGGCGGGGGCTTACCTCCAGGTGCTATGACAGCGTTCTTGCCACGTGCCCTTAGAGAACCAGGCTTTAGGGATCCCCTTTGGACATTTATACCTTGACTCCTGCCCATGCTGGGAACTTTCATCCACCCCTGCAGTAAGCAGACCAGTCTGCAAATAAGCTTATTTCACTGTATATTGGATAAGACTTAAAAATGTAAGGCTCCTCATTATAATCATGATTCCAGTTCAGAGCAGAATTTAATGTAAGTCAGGTTAATCACTCTATGGGGGGGATCCTTTCACAAAGGATACATATATCACATCAGGACATTGTACACTTTAAATATCTAACAATTTTGGCAATCATACCTCAATAACCCGGGCAAAAAATTCAAACGCTGGGACCTTTTGTTACACTTCTGCAAGGGTTTCCCTTTCCTCTACCTCCTGTTCCTTTTATTTGCATTTAATCTATCCTCTCCCACCCCACCTCAAGATGCATGAATATTGATTAACATAAATAAATTTAACAAAGGAAATCTTTTCTTTTTTTGACCAGAAACGTGTATGAGAATTTCCACCTGTTCAGAGATTTTGGAAGTATACTACTATAGGAAACAAATGAGTTTATGCCCCTCCCCAAGAATTTAATATAAACTAGATTGTTTTAAGGCTTTATTTTCTGAATCTAGGTATTAATACAGCTAGAAGCCATTTTAAGACTTTTTTTTTTTTTTACGTGAATTCAACGATGATATTATAGCAAGAGCCTGATGTGGTAGACTGAATAAAGACTCCCTAAAGATGTCCACGTGCTGATCTTTAGAACTGGTGAATACGTCACCTTGCATGGCAAAATGACTTTGCAGACGTAAGTTAAAGAGCTTGAGTTGGGGACACTATTAATGTCATCACAAGAGTCCTTATAAGAGAAAAGAGAGAGGTGGAAGACAGAGAAAAGATTTGATTGAAGATGCCATTCCGCCGGCTTTAAAGATGGTGCCAAGGAACACAGGTGGCTTACAGTTGCTACAAAAAGAAGTGGATTCCTTCCCATAAAGCCCCCGAAAGGAACACAACTCTGTCAACCCATCTTGGATTTCTGACCTCCAGAAGTAATACATATCTCTTGTTTTAAACCACTAAATGTGTGATAATTTGGTCTAGCAGCGTCAACAGCGCGACATCGTTGCTGGTGACGGGAACGGTTGCCACAAAGCACTAAAGGTTGCAAACAGTGTTCTACGTCTTTATTTTTCTAAAAGAAGAAATGCGATATGTCATTTTCATGGCCGCTTTCCCTTCTCTGGGCTGTTCCAGAATCCGAGGCTTATGAGCCCTACGACACGAGTGGCCCAGGCACAGGGTCTGTCTTGTGCTACCTGCTGCTGGTCCGGGGGCGGGGGGGATCCGGGCAGAGAGGGCTGCCAGGGTGCCACCTTGTCCTCTGCTTTGCCAATCGCTCTTGAACACAGTGCCTTTCCTCAGTTCTTCCTCATTTGCGTCCACCTGCAGGCTTTCCTTTCTTCTGTCCTGCAAGCCTGCTGACAGCTCTGTCCCCACCCCAAGAGCTTCCCAACCTTCGTCCGCAGGTGCATTTCTCCTGCCGGAGCAGGGCTCTACCTCTGCTGCCCTTAACCCTGCCCCCGTTCCTGCTGCTCCACACTAGCGGGGGTGACGGCAGCACTGCCCTCCACCTGCCGGGAAGGCGTCGCCTCCATGAGGACCTGCCACCTTGGCGAGCTGCGGGTGGTTATCCACAGCACCGTGATCCTTGTTAGATCTGTCTCCCAAGGAGCGTGGTTTCATGACTCTTACGTGGCAACTTCAGTAAAGTTTGGCGGAATGAGTGAGTGTTAATGTTCATTCGGACAGCCACTTACGGTGTCACAAGCAGTGGTGTGCAAGAGGAGTCTTGTATAGCTCACGAGACCAGATTGTTACCTTTTCAGCAATGCTGGATGTTGGTGGATGGCTGGATATTGAATACTGGATGGCTGGGGCGCCTGGGTGGCACAGTCGGTTAAGCGTCCGACTTCAGCCAGGTCACGATCTCGCGGTCCGTGAGTTCGAGCCCCGCGTCGGGCTCTGGGCTGATGGCTCAGAGCCTGGAGCCTGTTTCCGATTCTGTGTCTCCCTCTCTCTCTGCCCCTCCCCCGTTCATGCTCTGTCTCTCTCTGTCCCAAAAATAAATAAAAACGTTGAAAAAAAAAATTTGAATACTGGATGGCTGGATGTTGAATCCGGCCATACCACATATCGCATTATAAAAATTTAGAGTTAAATTTAGAGTTATATAAGAAATAAAGGTAATAAATAATCAGTAACCAGCACAACCTGATTACATTTGTGCTCTTGAGGTTATTTTGTCTGCTTTATCTGTACCTTGGAAATGACGTGTTGCCACTTCCGGTTTTGAATTCACTAGCATCAAATCGGCAGTTTGAAATTGGTCGTGGCGGGTGCCCTTATAGCACAGAAATTGGCAAGTGCTCTATAGGTCAAAGGGGTTTCTCTTTCTCTCTTTCAACTGTTCAGTGTAAGTATGTTCCAAATATTGCACGGGACATTACTTAAACTGAAAAAATTATCAGCTGTTTCACTGAAATTCCATTTTAACTGGACGCCTATATTTTTATTTGCTGGACCCTGCAACCTTGATTAAATGAGATCTGTGTATACATATTAAGAAGATGGAGATATTTCTTGATAGAGTCCTATTAGATTTACAAACTCTGATCTCCTCTCCTGCTTACTATGGTCAGCTCTATCTTTACAACTTTACTAGGGTCAAAATTAATGACATAAAATTCCTTAGATTACTTAGTAACTGGGCTAGTGACTGGATTCCCAACAAACTTTCCACCAATCTCATTTCTGACTCCACCTAAACACAGTTTCCCTTCCACCTATGTCCATCTCATAACACAGTTTACTGACCCTTTCTCCTGGGTCCTGACCTTGCTTTGTCGGTGCCATCAGCAGGCACGGACATCAGTTCTGTCATTTTCAGCCGTTTCTTTTTAGGTTTAAAAGTTCTTGGGAAAACAAGTAAAGCTGCCCTTCAGAATCTTGGGTCTTGAGTGAGCAGAAAATCTGGTTGGAATTCTTCCCTAAGGGAGCTCATGAATGTATCAGGGCCACGGAAGCATCGCTGGAGGACCCATTATAGCACCTGTCCGCAGGCACCTGGCAATTAGAAGCTGAAGCCATTCACCTGTATCAGCGTTTCACTGGCTGCGAATGCGCCGAGCACTCTATCTTCACAGGGGGCCCAAGGACCAGTGTTGGCCAGCTCACCTCCGAAGTGTGGGGCTGGGAATTTGGGAAACAGAGAAAGCGGTGGTGCCACTGTATTGATAATGTGTGTGTCTGTGGGGAGGGGGGGGGTGCTAGCAGAAGAGGGAGTGATAAAGGGCCATGTAACTTGGAGACATTCCCATGCTGAAACTGTGCGTCCCCAAAGACGACCCAACACAGGGGAAAGCTGCATCATTGCTCAGTATGCCTCACTTTTCCAAACCTTTAATCACCTTCCATTTGATTCCATTTGATCTCTGGTTATAGATCATGACGCATGAACAAAATTGCTTAAAAACCCCAAATCAGCAGATATCGCTAGTGTACTGAGGCAATGGTATAGTTTCAAACCCGTATGAATTTGCAGCACATTTTACTTGTGATTAAAAAATAAGGTATATTAGGACAATGGCTAGAAAATGTGTCCACGGAATGTCTCTATGCTTACCAAATTGGTAATTGTGTTTTTTTTTTAAATTCTATTTTACTGAATTTTAGGAAAATATACTCTTACTCTAAGGAAATGATGATGTGAATATTTAACTCTACCTTGAGATGGCTTTCATCCATCTAGCCTTCTGTTACTTCTCAGCTGAGGTCAGGGGAAAGTCTCTAGAATGTGGGGGCGAGTACTTAATGGTTGTCTGTTGTGGAATATTCTGGGGAATTTGGTGATTCTCCTGTGCTCTAAGAGAGCCAGGTTCTTTCTATCTATCTACTCTGCCTTCCTCAGCTTGACTTCAGCTTTTTCCGGGCCCCTCATGGTGACAAGATGGCTGCTAAGACTAAGAATCATGACCTGCTTCCTTGTTCTCATCCAGCTGGTGGAAACACAAGCCCAAGATCCAAACTCTTCCTTCTGACATAATTACATGGCCTTTTATCCCATTTTCATGAGTTGTATTAGTTGTTGGTAACTTCTGATAGTAAAACTCATTGCTTTTGCTATTAAGAAATATTGGCCAAAGTTTGAAAGAAGCTGAACCTATTAAGGCAAAGTGTTATCAGTTTTGTGGGAGACCGTCTGAAAAAGGCAACACCTGTGTTTCCATCCCTGCATGCTCTGCTAGAATCTTCCCCCCACCCCATCAAGAGATACAGTCCATTTCCTTCCCTACCCTCTGGAACTGAGCAATATTTTGCTAGTGCGTTGACTAATGGAATGCATTTTGACTTTTGAGCCTGGTTCTTTCTCTTGGGACATAGACTTTGGGAACCTGGAGATAATATATAAGAAGACTGGCCCACTGAACCATCTCTGCTGGACAAGCACGTGGAGATACTTCACAGGATGCCTGAGGAGCTGAAGTTCCCCCTGTCCCAGCTAGTTGAATCGTCCCAGCCAGATACTAAGTGATTGAGCCTTTAAGTGGTTCCAGTCCAGGCTTCCAGCCTCCAGGATGATTCCGAGTGGAGTGGAGCACGGCCGAGCTGTCTTCATGGAGCCCAGTCCAGATTGAAAATTCCTGAAGAAAATAAATCTTTCTCTCTTTTTATTTTTTTTAACGTTTATTATTTTTGAGAGAAAGAGCGCGAGTTGGGGAGGGACAGAGAGAAAGGGGGATAGAAGATTTAAAGTGAGCCCTGCGCTGACAGCCAAGAACCCAGTGTGGGGCTTGAACTCACGAGCCCTGAGATCATGGCCTGAGCTAACGTCAGACGCTCAACTAACTGAACCACCCAGGCACCTCCCCTTCTTTCTTTTAAAAAAAAACGCTAACTTTGGAGTGTTCTGTATAAAGCAATAGGTAAACAGAATGAGTCTAGATCAAATTTTACATGTGTGATTTCTATCCTTGACCGTAATTAAGAGTCGTATATGAAAAAAGTCAGTGGTATTGTAATAATTTTTCCATCGATGACAACTTAGCTCATGTAGTTCAAATTCACTTTTCACATGGCCAGTGATTTAGGCTTAATTTCAATGAAGGCCAATTCACTTTGTTCTGTGACTTAACCGTGTGGTTATCTCATAGCCGTCTGGTCTTAATTTTGAGAGCATGAAGACACATTGTGGCCATTTGGAGATGGACACTAGGCTTCTCTGCTGAGCTGTTCACTAAGGGAGGTTGTGGTCATGGACTGGACACGCTCCCAAACTAGAATTTCTGAACAAAAACATCGTGTTGGCTCCATGAAGTTCAGGCTTAGGGTAGGTTGGGCATATGAGAAATGAGAATAAATAGCCTGGAGCAGATGGGAGTTGGGTGGGGTATTGAGGATGACTACCCCACAGCAGTAACTGATGTGGAAGGCACTGGTTGTATAGGACGTGTGGTGGACAAACAGATGCCGGGGTCCGCAGACACCCTCCTCTCGGACCTTGGAGTCCCACTGCCTGAGAGTTAGCCTGGTTCCATGGTGTTGAGCAAAGAGTGGGCCCTGGGGAATCAGGCTTTCCTCTCCCCATGGTCCCTTTGCTTCATGACTCCTAATCCTATCTGAAGCCACTGATTGAACATCACCGTCCCAGAAGCCATCCAGATGTGTTATGGTCCCAGAGCCATCCTGGTGTTATGGTCTATGGTGAAAAAGCCTCGATTTTATGTCCAGCAGCAAAAGTTGCCAATTACGTGGTATCACCGAGTCTTACTCCCCTCATCTCCAAAACAGGGCAGGTTATAATACGAGCCTACCTGGTAGTGAGTGGGACAAGCAGAACATTTTTAAAACACCATGAAAGCACTAAAATGCTGCACACACTGAAGGAGTTGTTCTTAAACCATTTGTATGAGCATGGAACCTTGCTTTACAAGTTTGCTTTGCTGCCCTAAAATAATTCTTCATTCCATTTGTGATTGTCTCAAGCCAGCATCTTGTCACAATCAACAGCTTATTGCTAAGCTTCCCAGTCCTCTGCCCCCTCCCCTGCTATTCAGTCTCCTTAACCTGCCACTGGAGTTACCCACTAAGGCCCTGTGTGGTCTCCAAATTACAATACTCACAGGTTTCTTCATTCTTGTCTTCCTTCTTGTCATCTTCTGGTATCAGTGCCCACCAGTGATACTTTCCGCTCTCTTTATATGAAATTCCCCCTGATTTTGACAACAGTACACTGGTCTTGTTCTCCCCAAACCCCACCTCCGATATGCTATTGTGTACTCCTGTATCATGTTGGTTGCCAATGGGCCTTCATCATCCCCGTGATGCTCTCCTCTCTACCTCCCCTTTTCCGTGACTGCTCTATCCGTGCCATTTTCCACCTCTCGGCACCAAATCTTGCGCCTCTCGTTCAGCATCCTGGTTGCATTTCAACTGCCTGTTGCAACGTTCTCCCTGGATCTACCATCAACATCTGTAATATGTCCAACATGGAGTGGATTTTCCTTGTCAGAAAGATTTTTCTTCCTTATTACCAGTGGATTATCCCCTGCTGGGCTTCCGGTCACCCAAGCTCACATCTTAGAGGGATCGTTGGGTTCCTCCAGCACTCACCCAGCACTCACCAAGTACTGTGAATTTTACAACTGCAACATTTCATGTTAGTTTTCTCCTAGCTCATGGTCTTATGTTTTCTGGATCATTGTTACCAAGTTTAATGTTCTTATGAATCGTCTGGGGATTTTATGAAAAGGCAGATTCGGACACAGAAAGTATGGAGTGGCACTCGATATTCTCCACTTCTGATATGCTTCTGGGTGATGCTGAGGCTGCAGTCCCCCAGATTATACTTTAAGTAACAAGGTTCTAGATTATTCTAACAGTTTCAGAAGTGATCTCTCTTGAGACCAGGGGTTCTCAAAGCATAGTCCCTGGACAAGCAACACCAATATCACTTGGGAACTTGTTAGAAATGAAAGTTCTCTGCCAGTCCCAGCCCTATGCAATCAGAAACTCAATGTCTGAACAAATTGTTCAGGTGATGTGCTCCAGGTGATTCTGATGCACGGTTGGAGAACCACTGATCTAGACCTTACCTGTACAACCACCACACCCCCCCCCCCGAATTTTTGTAAAATGCTATGAAAAATCTTTAGTGTTCTATAAAATGGCTTTCAGGAGCCTCAAGTTTGTTCACAGCCTGCCTTGTCTCTCTCTCCCTGCTCTTCCCGTTCCTCATTTTAGAATTAATTTTGTTGCATTCTGTTCCCTGTCCATTCCCCATACTTTCCACATCTTCACTTGCATTTCTTCCAGAAACATCTCCAATATTGCTCATCAGAAGCCTATCCGTCCTTTAAGTTCCAGCCCAATACCATCTCCTCTGCCTTGTGTTCTCAGATCGCCCACCTGGGAGTGCATCTTTTTCCTTCCTTATGCTCAGTTGTAGTTAGGACGTTGTGCATTGCACCAGAGCAGTGGTTCTGACTGGGGCTGATGTAGCCCCGCCCCAGGAGAGATTTGGAAATATCTGGAGGCTGTTATGATGGTCACAACTGCAGGTGGTGGTGCTATAGGCATCCAGTGGGTAAAGGCCAGAGACACTGTTAAGTATCCTATGCTGCATCTCCCCTATTTCTCCAAAGAATTATTCAGCCCCAAACATTAATGGTGCATTAGTGAAGACACTCTAGAGTATTATGTGTATGTTCTGTCATCTCTCATGATGGGTGTCAGCACCACCTGAGATGATGTCTCAGTTTTCATGCACATTGTAGTACAGAGTACCAGGTGCTGATTCATCAAAGCTTTTGTCTTCATTTTATTGAGGAACCAAGCAATGAAATACTGTGAAAATTTTAAAATGTGTGATGCTAATGTAGCCACTGTTGAAGTTCATGCCAAGAATTCCATTGTCTTAACTGAGGATCAAACCCTTGACTCAAAACCCCAGTTTCACCATTATCTAGTGTGCTCAGAAATGTTGGTTGGTTGGCTTGCTTGCTTGCTTTTTTTTTAAACTACTTCATTCTTTGTGTTTGAGGAGACCATAGGTGCAGCCCGGTTGTTTACTATTGAACTGGTGAAGACACGGAGGTCACGTGCCTGCCTTGCCAGTCCTAAACTGGGTACTCGTACCAGTTCTCTGGTTTGAAGAACACAGGCTCATGGCTTGGGAGTGTTGTCATTTGTAAGGAACTGGAGGTCTTTGTCTCTCAACTTTGTATGGCCAAGGATTGTCCCCCCACTCCCAGATCCTTCTTTTTATTTAACTCTGTGGGTTACAAAACAACATTTCGCCCACAGAGGAGGTGATGTGTTTAAGTTCTTCCAACAAGCTCTCTCCAAGGAATGGAGGCCAGTGCACTTTCATGAAGATCCTGACCTGAGAGGTGCCACTTTCTCTCTGGAGGGACAGAATCACCAGGCAAGAAGGGAATTGGTTCTCGAAGGCGGACAAAATAGTGTCTTCAGACAGCCAAACCTCACTTTCCAAGGGCACAGTTCTCAAGGATGGGGGGACAGTATCAGGCCCTACAGCAGAGCTGACGTCAGAGAAATGAGCAAAGCAAATAAATTGAGATTGGTTTTGCTGCTGAATTTAAACACTGCTTATTTTTTTTAACAGCAGGTTTTCATAATGTGTGTCTTGCTTATATGAAATGGGTCATCAGTGGTTAACCTTCACCTAGTCTGCACCAAGTGTGATGTGGTATCTGTGTCACCCTAATTCTTATGAACCTCTGAGGTATTTTCTCATCTAACTCACAACTGATCATTTGGATTAAAACGTAAATGTGTGCTATTAAACCTGAGTCAATATGAAAGATCTTATTTTAAAATATTAATATCATTGAAGGGGGTATAGTTTTAAGTGTCCCTTTAATCAGTCCTTGGCGATCAAAACTCTCAGGTGAAGAAAAACCAGGTCTCTTTCTCATACATAATGTCCAGATTTTACAAACTGTTAAATGTACTGGGCGTATGTATGGTCCACTACAAGGACTGAGAGGAAAAAAAATTCTAGTTTCCTTTCCTCCCTCCTTTGCTCTGAAAAACACTATTCCCATCTCAGTAAATAATCTGACATCTGGAGGTTCTTATAGACCCAAGAGGCAACTATCTGTGGGGACTTGGGTGGGGGTTAGTATCACACTTGGTCACTTCAGTACAATGAAAGCAAAAACAAACTAAAGTTTCTTGCCATTTGGGGCTTTTATCCAATATTATCCAATTTAATAATAAATTACCAGCTGATCAATGTTTGTTGCCAAGGGAGCCTGTGGGGACTTTAGGTTATTTCACAGTTTATGTAAAATCTCACCTATCTATTATCTACCTACTCATCTACCTATCTATCTAGTATCCATCGTCTATCTATCTATCTATCATCTATTATCTATCAATCATCACCACCTATCTACATCATCTTCTATTTATCTATCAATCATTTCTTACTCTCTCCTTATTTACTTCTGTGTGTGTGTGTGTGTGTGTGTGTGTATGAAAAGGAGAACACGATTGGTTTGAGTAACTACAACACTTCTAATTTTCTTTTTCCTACCTCTACCTCTGAAGCCAGAGGCTCCTGGCTGAATTGGTTCATTTCAGCCTGGCACCATATGCTGTCAAAGAATCACGGGCAGCAGAGGCATCTTTAGTCTTCCCAGGTCGCAAATGCAGGGAATTCTCGGACTCAAAGAGTATAAAGGAAAATATACAGTTCCCACTAGGAGGGCTTTTCAGCACATGCAGTCATTTCTCCATGCACAACTCAAGCCAGGAATGAGTCCTATCATTCACTTTTGGAAAAGTTAAACCAGCTACTAGGTTATGGATGAGTCATGTCTATGCCATAACCTCTGCCTCGATGAACTTCACTAGTTCACGGAGGAGGAGGACACGTTGTGCTCAGTGCTAATTTTCTCTCTCTCCACGGGGGCTGGAGCATTCCTGTGAGGGAACCCACCAATGCCGAATCCAGTCCTAGAATAAACAGTGCAACAGGGTCCAACTTGCAGGTAATTTACAGGACAGTTCAAAAGCAAATTTGTGTCTCCTGCTCTATTTTGGAAATCAGCTTTTCATTTGCAAAAATACACCTGAACAAAAAAAGTTTTTTGATTGTTGCTAAATTTGGAGAAGGAACCACTGATCTTGGACTTTGCGCTGAATTCAACTACGTAGGGTGAAGGGGAGGAAGTTTTAAAGGAAGATGGTCAGCCAATTTCTTTTGTTATTTAATTTTTATTTTTTCCAAGAACAGTTAACATTTACTAGGCACCTACTGGCCTCAGTCACTTGCATCTAAGAGCAAAGCTGATTTACCCACAGCCCGTGTTCTTGTAAATGGTTAGCCTTATTTCTTAGCTCTGTTAACCACTATTCTAACATTGGCTTCAAGTTCAATTTTAATAATCTAATCCATAATGGTCCACTGCTCCCTGCCACATGAACAGAAAGTTTGGGGGTAATAAGGCGAGCAGTTTACATTTCTTGATACTTCAAGTAATTGGCCCCAAAGTGAAATTATTGAGTTGGCCATGGTTTATTGTGTTCCCAGGGCATAAAACGTGGAAGGAAATGGACCTGTAGAAAGAGGTGGTGTCCAAGAATGTGTGAATGTGTGAAAATCCTATAACTTCACTTCAACTGGCCTAATATCCTGAGTCACTAGATGGTCAGAAGAATAGATGGAGTACGAGAAGAACAAAGCGATGTACATTTATACTGAAAACCAGAAACAAAGCTTGTACAAGATGAACAGCGAATGAAGTAGCTTCTATCAAAATAAAATCTCACACAGGTCATTTTTATACATACGTGGACATACACACACCCACACACGCACAGACACACAGGCAAGAATGTTATTTTGTAAGATAGGGTCCTTGGAAATAGACATTCTTAGCAAATATGGATGACAGATCAATTGTAATTTATTTTCTTTTAACACTGTATCATCATAAAGAAAACTGGTATAAATGAAAAAATCTATTTCAAATATCTACATCTAAAATTTTAGGCAGTGAAAAAGCACTTTGTTGACAAGGAGTGTGGAATGATGTATGTTAATTGTCAGAAACTGCTGAATGCCTTGCTTACTTGCCACAAACAAATTCACATATCAGAACGAACAATACTGCTAAATATTCCTTTTTTTCCCATTTTTTTTTTGTTAAAACATACTGGGAGAAAGAAAAGAAAAGAAAAACTGGAAATCCATACATCTTTCAAAAGTTTGAAATTGAAGCAATATTTAGAACCATAGATGAGGAAACACGGCATGGTGTAATATACACAATGCGCTTCTCTTCTTTAATCTGTAATGTACATCAAATACTTTACAACAATGCATTAACAAAAGGCAAGAAACATCTTGCTGTACAGAGGAACCCCAATGCAACTTGAAGCCTAGAATCACAACGGATGAAGAGAGTAAACAAAGCGTGAGAAGCCGTCCCTCTAAAGTGTGTGAACTACACTGTCCCTTGTGCTTAACTGCAACCTTCACGCCCCACCACCCCGACCGTCTCCTCTGCTGCCTTCAGCCACGTTCAATATAAAGCACTTTTTATACTCTACAGCTCAAACTAGAAAGGTGTTGCACGATGTCATATTTAGGATCGTTTTAGCTTCCTATTGACTTCCAAGTTAACTTTCGATTCATTTAGCTTTCTAAAATAGCTCTTAATATTTCCTTACTGGTTATCACAGCCTTCCTACGGAACAGGCTTGAACAAACTAAATTTGCAGGGGGAAAAAAAAAAGCAATGTCTTGTGGTATGCATGCACATGCACTGTTCCCGGAGCGCCTCGTGCCGCCCGCTCCTCACACCCAGGAGTCGGGGGAGGCCGGGTAGTGGCTAGTTTCATAGTTCAGTTCACTGTAGGGACGGGCAGCTGAGTAGAAGTCGACATAGTTGCCGGTGGACTTGAGTCCCAGGTGCATGGTGTACTCACTGGCGGGAGGGCGATGGTGGACCTGGTCCTCGAAGAAGGACTCGTCGTAGTTTCTCGTGGAATTCTGAAACGGCTGGTAGGTCTCGTAGTCTTTCCTGCTGGGCTCCTGTGGGACTGGCTGTGCTGGAACCTGCACAGAAAAGAAGATCCACCTGGGCTGGTTCGCTTTCCCTTGATGCAACCCCCCCACGGCCAGGCGCTCAAGCCTTCCATGTTAAGGGCTGGGCCGTGCCCCCCACCACCCCCCCCCCCCCGATCGACCACCATGACGCTTCTCCAGACACTGCCAACTTCTGATCGCCCTTCCTTTTATAAGCTGGTGCCTGGGTCCATGCACTAGCATTCTACATAATCTTTTTAAAAGATTATGATTGTAGTAAAACATACATTAACATGTAATTTGCCATCTCAACCACTTGTAAATGTATACTTCAGTGGCATTAAGTATATTCATGGCATTGTGCGGCCATCACCACTATCCATTTCCAGAACGTTTTTTAAAAGTTTATTTATTTATTTTCAGAAAGAGAAAGAATGCAGGGGGGCAGAGAGAGAGGGAGAGACAGGATCCTAAACAGGCAGCACACTGTCATCAGGGCTTGCACTCATGAACCATGAGATCATAACTTGAGCCAAAATCAAGAGTCGGACACGTAACCGACTGAGCCAACCAGGTACCCCATTTCCGGAACTTTTTCATCACCTCAAACAGAAATTCTGGACCCATTGAGCATAACCCACCATTTGCCTCCTTGCCCCAGCCCACGGCAGCCCATTCTACTTTCTGTCTCTCTGAATTTCACTATTCTAGACACCTCATGTAAGTCTAATCATATCGTATTTGTCCTTTTCTGTCTGGCTTCTTTCACCTAGCGTAATGTCCTCAAAGGCCATCCGTATTGTAGCATGGGACAGGATTTCCTTTTTAAGGCTGAACAGTATGCTATTGTATGCGTATTTTTTTTGTTTATCCATTCATCTGTTGATGGCCACTTAGGTTGTTTGCTCCTTTTGGCTATTGGGAATAATGCTATAATGAATGTGGGCACACCAGTACCTGTTTGAGTCCCTGCTTTCAATGTTCGGGGTATGGACCTAGAAGTGGCATTGCTGATCTTTTGATAATTTGAGGTGTAACTCCAAGGAATTGCCAAACTGCCACAACAGCTGAACATTTTAGTAGATAACCTTTTAAATTAAAGACGCATAGACTAGACGCTATAGAACACAACTAGTTGATCTTCCTCTCTTCTGCATTTTTTTTCCATTACACCTAGGTTGTTGCAATCCCAGAGAAAGAGACGGTGAAGATGTATGAGGTCTAATGGTCACTTGGGTATCTTTCCACCCGTGCAGTGGGCTATGATCAATACCTCTCTGGAGGACGGAGGCTTCCCACTGGTAGGGTCATTCCATCACACCTGCCTAAGTGATCAGAAGGTTGCACAGACAAGCATGTACTCAAAACAGGAAATCCACCCCAAATATAACATATTCAGGAGGATGAAAATGTTCCCCAACTTGGTTTCCGTAAGAATTTATTGAACTTGAGAATGATGTGGGGTTATGAAGCTTTTAGTTGAGGAGGAGAGGTTTCAGTACTGTCTCGTATCCCTTCAGCCCACCTCCGTGCTCTTTGCCCTCTTGTCCTTTGCAAGTTACTGTCTGATGTAGGAGGCTTTGGAAATTTAGAGGGGTCACATGAGCCTCTGAGATATGTAAAGTCAAGAACTAGTTCCACCTGTTTAGTAAGGACAGTAAGACCAAGACTGTTCATGGGCTGGTAATTAACACCTGTATGTGGAGGTCTGGCTCTCCTCTTCCCTTCTGACTGCCTCTGGGGTCCCTTTTCTAGCACTATGCACCCGAAATGAGTGGAACCTCCCCGCAGCTAGGGCACACAGTCACTTGTGAAGTTCTGCTCACGTGCAGTCACTGGGAAGAAGGTCTGGTGTGAATGATAGAACACTTCTAAAGAAACACAGTATGATCACCTCCAAGCAGATTCAGTAATTCCCTATTAATTTAACTAAAGCTCAGCATGGAAAACATCCTATAGAAATTGGTCCTAGTTAATAATGACTTGTAATTAGCACGTTGTGTGTAAATGAATGCTTCTAATGACCTGCACATAATTCTTCTCTCAAGTAAGTGAACCTCCCTCTTTTACATGTAATTGATTTACACTAGTAATTGACCTGTTCTTCATCATAGCTGCCATCCGCTATGTCCCACACTTCTCGTTAGTGGTGCTGATGAGTGAGGTTTTGGGCTACCTGCGAAACATGTTAGCCTAAGAGCCTGGCCACGAGAGGGATGTTTGGAATTAATCATCTGTAATTAAACAAGGCCAGGTCTACCAAATTATGTGGCTAGGCTGAGGCGCTCTTTGCTATCCTTTGAAGAGTTGTGTGCTATGCCGAACTTCTGTGCTCCAGCACCGTGCTGCTACTAAGCATCGAGCATATGAAGGGTAGGAGCTGGAAGATCTAGAAAAATCACATGGGGAGGGGGCTAGAGTTTACTGTGCTTTTATGTCAGTGGGCGCTATCCCCAACATTTAACAAATTCCTCTTTGTTTAACTTTTAATAACAGAAACGTGTATATATGTATGTATATGTCTCTATCTATCTATCTCATCATGTATCTCTCCTTCCCTATTGGGATCAATCCATCCATCCATCCAATTCCCACTTTATAGATGAAGATACTGAAGCTCAGAGAAATTAAGAAACTCCTCCAAGATGTCATGGCTAGCGGTGGTGTGAGATTGGAATATGAATCCATGTCTGGCTGAATCAGAAGTTCACATTCTCTCCACCACACAAACACAGCTTCGGTTGAGCCAAACTGGTCAGGCTTGAGGGCCAGCCTCACTGTGTTGACCCAAGGCTCTATAATAAGAAGGGAGGCTAGTGGACAAAAGTACCCTTGGAAGAGGTCTCACTTCTTTGTGTCAGTCTTATCGGCCAGAGATGGAGAGATCTGCAGGGGAAATCACTCACAGGCTTATGGCTCTCCACAGTGGCTGCTTCTTTCAGGCTTTTGCACAACCTGTTTCAAACTTCTTACTGTTGCCAGGTTCTCTCTGGTTGGTGGACGTTTTTAGGTCGGGCACGTTTATCTTAGTCTCTTACCTTGAGGACTTGCCCTCTTTAATTCATCTGTATTGGTCATAAAGTCTCTTGTCAACCCCTTTTAAGAGTTAGTTCTGTGGTTCTGAGACTGTGTAAATGAACTATCCAGGATGGGTGACAGGTGGCACTGCTGTGTTTGGAGGGATTAAATTTGCTCATCGGCCTGGTCGTGCAGATGTTGACTGTGGATGCACATTCACAGTGGAGGAATGTTGGCTCTATTTTATAACTTACTCTAAGGGATAATCTGACAGAGCTCAAAATTGGACGTATTTTGAGCTCCCAAATATAAGCCTTCCCCATAGAGGAACTAAAAATAAATGCATTTTTTTTTTTTTTACATTGTACTGTTTGCATAAAGCAGACTTCTATGAAGGAAGTAGAATGATGTTCATATACAATAGTGGCATATTCTGAACTTGAGTGTCTGTTGCGGCTCAGTGAGACCGTGGCACAACCAAGGAGCCTGAGGCTGTCTGCTTTTGCCTTAAGGCAGCGTCCTTTCTGGGAAGGGGAGGTGCAACCAGCTGGCTCACATGGGGAGACTGGGCTCTGTCCTGTGGCTCCTGCTCCCATAAAGACACCTTTGTTGAACCTTTTCCTCAATAGGAGAATGTTGGGTTTAAATTATGAAGGATAGTGCCAGTTCTCTACCCCCCAGTTCTGTTAGCATAGTGAGGAAAACTTGGTTGATTCCTCACCGAGTTTGCCTACAACCTGTATTTCTTTCTAACACAAGGGAAATAGCTGCCCATTACAGATCTTCAAACGTGACCACATGGCGAAAGCTGAAGACTCAGGGTGATAATATACAATGAAAGAGGTCATGTGGTAAGGATTCACGGTTCTCAAAGTCTGGTTCAACTGCATCAACATCACTTGGAAGCTTGTTAGAGATGCAGATTACCCACCAAGTCAGAAACTCTGGGGTTGTGGGGGGCCACTGATGTGTGTTTAGTAAGTTGTTCAGGGGATTCTGGCTCATGCTCAAATTTGAGAACCACTGGTAGAGAGGAGACCAGATGGGACAAGAAGGCAGATGAACCAGGTTGGAGTCTTTTCCTTTTCTGAGCTGGGTGACCAAAAGCAAACCCTTATTCTCCTTAAATCTCTGAGGATAATTTCACCTGCTCTTCCCACCTGGCAGTGAAACTGAGGACACCAACCAGAACCTCAAGATGCTGTTTTGATGTCAACGGTAATCATTTTAATGGTGGTCATCAAAACACCAAACCCCTTTGTCTCTAGTTTAGGAACAAAAAATTCTGTTGCTAGCTAGATATATGCAGTTGAATGTGATATTTTTCTTTATCAGTATGTGATAGACTAGTAGAAGCTCAATAACAATTTGGGGGAGTTTAAGTAGTTAATTCTTAAAATGATGTCTGCAACCAGTTGATTGGAGATATAAAAACCAAGGACCACAGATGTTATTTCAGACTAGTGGCTATTTCTTCTAGGAGTCGAAAGGCTTGGAACTCAGTGAAAATAAGACTGGAATTCCAGGTGGTCTCATGGAGAGAGCCACAGTTGAGCAGCTTCCTGGCTCCCTTTCCACTGAGTCATGGAAAGCCTGGCTTATGGCCATTGCCCTGGACCCTGCCTCGCCTGCCCATGCATTTGGAGCTGGGGCCACATTCCCAGCTCTCATTGTCATTGACTCCTCTTGGAGACCTACCTCAAACCAGTTTCCCTCAGTGAATTGCTTCTTCTTGGAGATGAGTCACTGTCCAGCCTCTGTGAAGTTCATGAGGCCCGGCGGGCGACTGAGACACCCAGGAGACTAGAGCGCTCAGCAGAGGACAAGCATCAGCACTGAAATGGAACGGACTCGGGCATATTCCTTCTGGTTAAATTGTTCAAGCTGGTCTTTTATTAGCTGTGAGGTTGTGAGGTCACTCTCAACTCAGGAAAATTCCAAAAATGAAAGCATTCCATCCATCTGGAATGACTAGCCATGTCCACGTGGCCAGAAAATCCAAATTATGGAGGCTCGGTACAAAGTTGTCTCTAGAACTACCCAACTGGAAGAGAACCAAGTCCCCTCTTCTTTTGAATGGGTAGGATGGTCATACCTCAAAACAGAGCCCAAGTTTATTCCAGTAACACTGGAGTTTCCTGGAGTGTCATAATGATTTACCTTGGAAATTTTGGGGGGAAAAACAATTCTTTTTGGTGGACATTTTTAATTGCTGCTTGATCTTAGAATGGGGTTAAGAGTCTCATCATCTACTTCCCTTTGCTGGACCTTCTCAGGGACTAATGATGGCACTGAGCTGATGACACCAGGTGATACTGTGGGACTCAGCTCAACCAGTGGCCTGTCTACAGCATCTCCCCTGTGTTGCCAAATGGTGCAGAGCTCGCACTCCATCCCGGCTGGGTTTCCCAGCATTCGCCGGGGGCACCATGGCCTTGACAATTCGCACTGAGGCTGAGTATGTTCTGGGGCATGCTGGGAAAAAGGTTACATTATGTCACGCCCTCCCTCCATGCAGTGATGCCATCCTAGCACATTAATTCCAATTGGCTTCACTGTTCAGAATAGGCTCTGGAGAAAAGAATTGCCCATAGAGCCACTGTGGACTTTCCTGTATATCTAGGTTGCAAGCAGTGCTAGGAAACTACTGCAGCCACATTGTAAGATGCCAAGGACCTCTGGGCCACACCAGGACATTTCTTCGCTGCCAGCGCTAGTGGAATCCCATGGAAAGAAATATTGGTGTAGAATACGTTCCATTCTTGTGATGAGCTTCTCCTAACCTGAGGAAACTAAAGATAATTCCTATACTCTTGGATGCAAAGTCAGGGTCCTATCACATCCTGACAAGTATCATTAAGAGCTACAGCCAATTCTCTCACTGTGCCTGATATTTGCGAAAATATAAAAGTCATTTTCTGTGACTGAAGTTGGCATTTCCAATACATTTTGCTTCCATTTTCCTTTGTGTTTCCGCAGGCACATTGACACGTGGACGGCTGGTGGCCACCCCCGGTGCTCTCTTGTCTAGTGCTCATGCACCTATTTATTTATTCATTGACCTCTTTGCTTTTAGCAAAGACCGGAGCTGAGGGAGGCCAAGTAGATGTTACCAACGTGTCAGGCGGGCCGTGGGGCCTGGGCATTCACCGGGGGTTTGTGAACCACACCAGCTGTCTTCCAGAATGGCTCCGCATGGACTGGAACATTGAGGGCAAAGGGATAACTCCTCTACCCACGACCATTTCTCCTGTTGATGGGTGATTAGAGGAAAAGGTAATTTAAGGTCGAGGAGATATTTTTCGTGTCCTCCTCCTTCTTTTGGAAACGGCCCTGCACAAGATATTCTTATCTGCTAGAAGGGAGTCCCTTTCCTTTTCAAAGATGCTGCCCCACAGGGTGTTGAGAAATGCTTAAACACAGCACATCTAACTTCCATGTCATCTGGTTATTGCAATCAAACAAACAACTTTCAGATTTATCTTTCAGCCCAACTTCCCTGACCTGTGGCAGGAATCCCGAGCGTCAGCAGAAGCCAGCTCTGGCAGTGGTTATCGGTGGCCAACAGCGATGAGGAACAGCCGTCTTTCTGTCATGACCACTCCAGGGGCCAAATGTATGAAGCTGTCAGTCAATGGAGGAGCAAAGGCTGTGCCTTTTGCTTTGATAGCTCCCACAGAAGCACAGGGAACACGTGCCAAATGAGACAAACACTCACAAACTTAAGAGCACTTCTGGACAGAGCTACGGCTAGCATTCCTCAAACTTGGACACACACACGCATCACCTAAATGCCTCGAAAAAAGGCAGCTCTGATGCATTTGTTACACTGGATGGATTAGGGGCAGGGGTCAGACAAGAATCTCTTCTGCCTTTCTGACAAGCTCCTGGGCCGTGCTGAGGCTGCTGGTTCCCCAACTAGACTGAATAGCGAGGCATTCCTCGACGCAGGTTATTTCATTGTCCATTATTGCACTTGTCTTTATTTTATTGGAAACCGTCATGTATAACGAGCTGTATGTGAGAACTGGCTGGGTTACAGGAGCCACCTAATCCCTGTCTAGTAATTACACACTGTGTCCACTTGCGTATTTGAGCCTTTTGGTTGTGGGTCATAGCCGAGAACTTGCTTTCTACCCCGAGCAGGTGGCTGTAGTGAAATCAAAGTTTGTTTTCAAATTTGAGGCTGTTCTGGTGACCGTGGTCACCCCACGTATGGTATGTGAAATGTGAGTGGAGGAAAGGCGATTTTCTTTTTTCGGTCCTTTATGTATGTTACGCAGAAGCTAATTTATTATTTTACAATTCCCGGCTCTTTCACATAAGTCGAAGGGGAAAATGAATACAAATGCGGGCATCTCCTTTACCTGGTTATGTTTGATGTCTTCGGTGGGCGCACCATATGAATTCCTATACAAAGTTGAAATTCCAGTGTTTTGAGCTGAAAGCGAGAAGGAAACAAAAAGTATTAGCAAAGAGAGCAAGATTTCAAGTGAGGAATGATGGTTATCAAGGTGAGTTCTTGCCCTGACAAAGCTTGGTTTCTCTGGGACCATCCCAAGGTCCATTGCCAAGGGGAAGAATTCATTGGCCCTGGACACTTCATTTTACATGCAGATATTAAGAAAGATGAACAGCGAATTCTATACAATCCCCACAGCAGGTGGGTTTCTTGCAATAACATTCAGACTGTCCACAGGGTCAGGGCAGGGGCAGCAAACAACGGCTATCTTGCCAGGGTGACTGCCTTCTTCTCTGGTGAGAACTAGTGGGTAATAAAGGTTTGTCTCCCACATCGAAGCATGCAAGAATCTGCAGGAGCAGCTTAGGTTTGAGCTGGAGAACGACAGGAATGCAGTTTCTAATTTGGGCTCACAGAGTGCTTCATCATCATGTAGACAGTTCGTTTCTCAAAGCCCCCAAGGATGGGCAGGAAGCATCATCTGCCTCTGCCCTGTGCTTCTGGAAGGCTGCAGCTTTGGGACCCAATAGACACAGGGCCAGGAGCCCCTCCCCCTGTCTTGTGAGCGGCCTGTGGTCTAGCCGAAAGGAAGGAAGGTCTCCTCTGGTGGCCAGCAGCTTCCAAAGACACGGGCAGGGTTTGCCCACCTGCTCACTTAGAACCCTCCTAGAACCCTCGGGGCTCATGCCTCAGGCCCAGAGGAAGGCCCCAGGGCACCACTCCCCTCATAGCCCTTAAAAGGTCATGATTTAAGAGAGCTCTGGAAAAAATTATCAAGCGTCACTGGGGTATAAAATACTCTAGAAATAAAGATGTGCTCGCTTCGGCAGCACCTATACTAAAATACTCTAGAAATAAAGAAAAGCGTTTCTTTAGTTTCCTGTGTCCATGGAATAATAAAATAGGATATGACACACCGTAGCTGTTCTCTCACAGGCACAGTTAACTCGAGACACAAGGCCAGTCATACCTATCACCCCACCCATGACTCTTACTAAAAGCACAAAATAGCTGTGCAGTAAAAGTCCTCTCAGGAAATTCAGCTTAGGAAGTGAGAGCTGAGAGCCCGTTCTAGATTTTGAAGACCACCCTGGCATATTCTCTGGCTGGGTGTATGACGCTCCTCTCTCTGTACTGTTGCCTAGACCCTTGCTGTCGAATCTTCCTTGACAACCGGCTTCCGCCCTCCCCAACGCTACTCATCCATCCTTCCTGTTCCCCAAAGCAGTGCCACCTTGCTTGGCACACTGGATCATGTCACTGCAAGGCTTTGCCAAGGTGATTGTGGCAAAAGCTGCACGATCGGGGCCCTGCCCGATTTTCCACAGTGTCTCCCTCCATTCTTCTCTCGTCAAGGAAGCCCAAGCTATGCTGGTCCTCTTTCCTTGGTCGAGCGCGCAGAGTTTGTTTGTTCAGCTTCCGGGATGTTGTGCTGGCTGATCCCTCTCCCTGGAACTCACTCCCGCCCCATTCCCCCCCACCCCGCCCTCTGGACTACCTCCCCTTGGTGGTGGTGGTGGTGGGGAGTTTAGTTTAGTCTCCCATCTCAACCCTGTGAAACAACTCTGCCCCCACGGGCACCCTGTGGCTTCTGAACCTGTTAATTTTCTCCATCACACTCAACACCATGTGGTCCTAGCTTGTGGGTGAGCTTGCTCTGGTGTCTTCCTTGTGTATCACCTCCCTTCACTGCTCCATGAGGCCAGAAATCAGTATCCCCATGTCTGGGACTGTGCTTGAACTCAGTGGATGCTCCTGGAGCGAGCATTATTTGCGGAGTGAACGAATGAATGAGTAACCCTGAGAAAAGAGGCCCTCAGAGCTATGGCTTGCTGATGGAAAATGTCACATCAAGGTGAAATTTTGTTTTTCTGGGACTCAGAACAAAATGAATTTTTTAATTGGGGGGGATCATGCACTCGTACTTGACTTGCTCCCCCTTCCTGTCATGGTTGTGGCTTCTGGGCTAAAGATGTTCCTACTGGAAATTCTTTCCTCCTGCTCTTTGGTCCACTTCACCTGTTTATAGGAGGCTGTGTAGCCGAGATTGAACTTGTAGCTTCTGCAGACACATGAAGCAGATGTCGTCATGGATGCTCTGCCCTTGTATGTCTGACCCAAGAGCACACTCATGAGGAAATGCCTTTCTTCTTCTGTATGGGCCCCGATTTCCAACTGAATCAACATATTGAAGATTAGAATGGCTTTAAAAGGGCGTAAGAGAGACACTGACAAAAACGGGCTGGACCGTTTGATGTAAAGGCATTTGGGAAGCTCAGATGGGAGGGCAAAATCCCCTGGGTGAATTTTAAAGTCAGGCCACGCAGCTGCTGGGATCACACAGCCCTCCTCTAATGCATGCTTCTGAACACGTAACGTTCCTAGGGAATCATGACCTCAAGAAATAGCTATAACCGTTCTGCATGCCTGAATGAAGAGCTGACATTGGCTTTCTGCAGGCTCCTCGGTGGCAAAAGAACACTAAGGGAGGAGACATTTCAAAAGACTCCATCTCAGCTCGATAATGAATCCAGAAGAGGTGGGTGGGGGGAGGCTGGCACAAAAACCTCGAAGGATCTTCATTTCTAAGGGCTCAGCAGAGGAGATTTTGAACCCTGGCAAGGGCCTGCTTCACTTTAAGCTGTCCCATGCTGCATTTTGAGCGTGAAACTTCCCATGGTTTTCCCAAGGTGGAGGGAGTGTTCTCTTTGGGGGAAACGGTAGGACATGCTCTGATGTCTTAGAAACAAGGGAGATGGCAGTTTTTCAGATATTTTTCAAGGTACTATACTGTAAGTGTCCCCTGGATATTTGTGAATGAGAAAAGGTATTGCTCTTGATGTGGCGGTCACAAGAGATGTGACCTGCAGGTGAACACTGAAATGATGGGCACAAGCAAAAGTGCTGTAGAGCAGGGGTTGGCCATTCGTCCTCTCCATTCTTATATGAAACCTTGGCTCCCACCTGGCTTGGCTGGGGACTCACTCATGCCACTGTGGAAGGTGGTTAAGTAAATGCCTCCTCCTTCCATCACCTCCTCCGTCACCACCTCCTCCGTCACCACCTTCACCATCACCTCTTCCACCTCCTCCATCACCATCACCATCTCTGCCATCACCATCTCCTGTGTCGTCACCGTCACTGCCTCTGTCATCACCCCCTCCATCTCCAACATCACCGCCTCCACCATCACCTCCTCTACCCTCACCATCTCCTTTGTCACTACCATCACTGCCTCTATCATCACCCCCTCCAACATCACCATCGTTGCACCCTCCATCACCGCCTTTTCCATCCTTCCATCATCACCTCCTCCAACACCACCTCCTCCACCTCCACCATTATCACCTCCACCATCACCTCCTCCACCTCCACCTGCTGATCACCATCTCTTGTGTTACCACCATCACTGCCTCTATCATCAACACCTCCATCCCACCATCGCCACCATCACCACCGTCATTGCCTCCTCCATCACCACCTCTTCCATCACCACCTCCACCGTCACCATCACCGCCTCCACCATCACCACCACATTTCCACTACATCAACTTCACCTCTACCTCCTCTACCACCGTCATCACCTCCACCCCCATCATCACCTCCACTAGCAACTCCACCACCACTACCATCACTGTAGATAACAGCAACTAACTTTTACATAGAAACTCGGCTTAAAGGCAACCATCCCGTATAAACGTATTGTTCAATAAAGACCTCTGCTCTTCTAGGCATGCTAGATGAGTGATAGCGTATTTTTGAATTGTTGAAAGTACATTAGAGCAAAGATGGTGAAGCCTCTTAAACAGGTTTGAAAAATTACATATACCTCAATACTGGAATTACCAAGCTCCCTGCCATTTTCTGGGAAGATTAAACATCTGGAAACATGTTAGATTTTATTGTTTATTTTACTATGTGTGCAGGGCATGATTATGTACCATTGGAAATATTTCAACATAAAAACACCCACATTTAAAAGCCTTGTGAGGGGTGCCTGAGTGGCTCGGTTGGTTGAGTGTCTGACTTGATTTCAGCGCAGGTCATGATCTCACAGGTCATGAGGTGGAGCCCTACATCGGGCTCTGAACTGACAGCACGGAGTCTGCTTGGGATTCTTGCTCTCTCCCTCTCCCTCTGCTCTTTCCCTGCTCGTAAGCTCTCTCTTTCTCTCTCAAAATAAATACATGAACATTAAAAAAAAAAAGCCTTTTGAATAATTCTACTGGGCAAGAAAGAAAAATTAAATAACAATACAGTTTCACAATTATTCTTGTAATTATAATCTCAATGGGTCATCTCAGACAGCCAGTGATGTGGCCACCTAGGGCAATAAGAACCACAAAACGAATGGGGCAGGTGGATTTGGTGTCACTACTCTGGAGTAATTGGTACAAATAAGACTCTCTGCTGAATGCGTTGGCTCTAGGGACTCGGCATTCAGATTCATAGCTTTCTTTGTTCATGCTCGTCTACAACTGGGCCAACATTTAAGGGGGGAAAGCAGCACGTAAGAATAAGAAGGTATATCCTGCATAACGAGTTCAGGCATTAGGCTGAGACTTTCCCTGGTAGGGACTGTACGTGGAGGCAGAGTGCTGACCTGGGAGTTTGCATCGGGAGCATCTGTTTACTGTGCTTTTCTTTTTTGCAGTCATGCACAGTTACCATGGAAAACACTGCCTCTGGGGTAAGTGCACTTACCATTAGAAAGATTTATCTTAGATGGCCTGGGTCTGGAAGACGCCTTAATAAATCATCCAATTTGTCTCTTCTGCTTCCCTGCAGGTCTACACCTAAATAATATCTGAGAAACTCACACTTTGGAGATCCTCTTGATAAGCAGTTCTCAATGTCTGTTTAGGATTCTTCCCTTTATGCCCCAGTTTTGTGAATGGCCTCATCCGGCCATGTTCCTCACAGCCTATTTTCAAGAGGGATCCATCTCTGTCCACGTGGCAAAAAAAGGGTGTGGAATCCCTGTTAGAGATCCTGATGGCTCTGGAAGCTCTGCTTTCCAGGCACAACCTCCTCTACAGCAGAACCTCCAAGTCCTGTCTCTTGGAGGAGGGGAAAACCAGCACAGGGAGGAGTGTGTGGAGAGCCTGGAGGGGATGAGGAATGGGAACAGTAACACTGCCCCAAGGAGAGTTGTTCAGAGCAGAAGGGGAGTTAAGGTCAAGGCTGGTCATGAGAAAGGCCAAGCAGCACTGGGCACCAATTTTTGCCTTGATGGGGTCCCAGCTGATGAGAAAGGAAAGGCAATGGGTATGATTGGGGTAGCGAGGGATAAAGAGCAGAAAAGATCAATGCCTCCATATAGAAAGTGTGATTATTGGTTTTAATGAATCTTCTTAGGAGTTTGTCACGATAAGAGATTGGTTTCATGTCAAGAAGAGAAAATGTCTCCACAGGAGTTCTTAGGGTTTCATTGAAATCTCTTTCTTTACTGACCCCCTCCCTTCCCCCTCTTTTCTTATCCATTTTCCCTTCCTTCTGTTGAGAATAGCAAAGCTTGGCCATAGTGCACCCACCATCTTGGGTCCTCTCCACTCTGGATTATGTCAGTCAAGAAGAAAATCTATGGTGACTCCTCTCTCTCATTTGAGGGAAGGTTACGAGATGAGCAGATGAGAAGGAAAGGGGTAGGTAAAGAATGAGAATACAATGTGCATAGAGAACATTTTCTCTTAGTTATTTTCAGGTATAAGTTATTTTCAGGTATAAGAGGCTCAGTTATATTCCTCTGGCTTAATCTCGTCCCCACTTCCTGAGAATCCTTGCTGTCAAGCTCTCAAGTGACCCTCTAGCTGCTAAGTCCTGCTGAGCTGTCAAGCATGGTTTGAAGTCTCCCGGCCTGGCCCTGTCCCGGATCAAGCCACCGGCTCTGAGGAGAATACGCAAGAAGCTGAGCTCACCTGTCATGGTGTCTTTCCTGGAAGTGTGTTCTCCTTTAGTCCCGTGGTAAGTGGCATTGCTCCCAGTGGATTCATAGTCTGTTTTCCTTTCCTTGAGGCTGATCATTTCCCGAGGTGAAGCTGGGGCACTTGCTACATAAAGAAATCAAGAGGAAGACTTTGTGTGTCTCGTTCTGCAGCACGGATAGCTTTTCACACCAACAGCTAAGGTCCTGAAGACACGTGACTCAACCTGAAGCAATATGTGTGCGTGGACCTGCTGATTTGTGTTCTTTTGGCTCTTGTCTTACCCCTTCCCCTTGTCCTTGTCATTCGGTGCTTTATAGTTATGGGAGCATGCAGCTTGGGGGCAGGAAATTAAAGGCGATCTCCTGAGGCCATCTTTCTTAAAAGACATCCTGATGGGGACATGACCCACCTGAGGTGCACAGGACAGTTTTCAGAATGAGATCAGGCTTGTTTTCTCTGTCTCCTCTCTTCTCTTTTCCTTCCCTACCCCTCCCTCCCTCTCTCCTTCCCTTCCCCTCTTCCTTCTTTTCTTCCTTTCTTCCTTTTTAAAAATCAGGTGTTTCAGAGGCGCTGGTACTGATGTTGAAGAATCTCTGATTAAAATAAATGCGGTTTTACTTAAATGCCGTGTGACTCAGAGACTGCCCTAAAGGAAGCCAGAGGAAGCAGCTAGGATGTTCTGTGGGGCTGGCATGACCCAACTTGCACAGATCAGCCTGTGGAGGGGGCTGGAGCAGGGGTGCGCAAAGACCTCCTTGATGAATGCCCTGAGCAATCTCCTAACTACGCTTTGCACCCCGGACCCAGGGAGTGAGCCCTGTCATCTCTTTGGGTCTCCATATCTAAAACAATGGGTTGTAATTAAAGGATCCCTCTGGGAAGTCCTCAAGTTTTTAAAGTGCCCTCAGAATAGAGGAGAGACTAGCCTTGGAGGTAGGGAAGCAAACAGAAAGAGGTCTAGATTTCTTAGAAGATAGAATGGATCGGTCGGCAGCAGGTGAACAGCCCTACTGGTGCCGAGATGGGTCGGAAGGAGTGCAGGTCTGAGTGTGTGGGTGGCAGTGAGGCAGCCGCTGTCTGTGCTCCTCAGTGACACCACTTGGCGTCTAGAGCTTAGACAATTGCCCCTATCTCAGTAGAGCTCGGGTGTGGTACTCTTCTGTCCCAGATCTGTCCCCAGCCTCCATGCCCGAGGACAGTGCTTCTTAAACTTGTTTCACCTTAAGACTCATCTAGAATCCAGGGATTCCAGGACCCCACCCCAGACCTTCTGAATATGAATTTTCAGGGGGTGGGTCTAGGAGTCCATACTTAACAAGCATACCTGGTAATTATTAAGGCTAGGGGAGCTATGGGGAACTCTTGATTTTTTTGGATAAAGCCCTCTTTGCCAGTAGTATCCAAGCCCCTTCCAGTCAATCCTCAGTATATCTTTCAGCTTATCATTCACACCCTCTGCAGGATCCCTCAGCTCCAGCCCACCGGGCCTGCCTGTTCCCTCAATGTCCTTTTCTTTTCCGTGTCTGAGCCGCTTGGTGCATTTCATCAAGCTTAGTATCTCCTATGGGCAAATCCCTACGCTAGACACTGGGAACAGAAACATGAATCATGTCACTTTCTGAACTCGAGGAGGTCAGGAAACAGACATGCAAATAAACTGGTATCAGAGGCAGAGTGCTTAGCAGACATCACAGCCAAAGGCTGAGGAGAGAAACAGACGGAGCCTTTGCCCCCATCCTTTCCCGAGAGGCGCCCTGCCTGCTTCTCAAACCTATCCAAACAAAATCGAGGCTCCCTGCTCAGCTCTCAAAACCCCGAGAGGTTCTTAATCCTGGCTTCCCATTAGAACTAAATCCTTGGAATACTTTCAAAAATACTGATACCTGAGGGGCGCCTGGGTGGCTGGCTCGGTTGGTTACGCATCTGACTCTTGATTTCGGCTCAGGTCGTGATCTCAGGGTTCGTGAGACCGAGCCCTACACTGGGCTCTGCGCTGACAGTGTGGAGCCTGCTTGGGATTCTCTCTCTCCCTCTGGCTCTGCCTCTTCCCCGCTCGTGTTCTCATTCTCTCTCTCTCTCAAAATAAATAAACTATAAAAATACGGTGATACTTGAACCCCACCCAGAACCTGTTGGACCGGAATCTCTGGATCTCTGGGTGTTAAGTCTATTGGGGAGACAGGGAAGAAAATGGTGTTTGCTCTACATAACATGGCTGGGCTGTATGTTTCCAGTTCCTGGGTGTTCTCAGAACATCGGCCACTGTGTCTCCCTCACCTCCTCCACCTCTGCCCCTCTCTTATCTTCAGTTCTCTGTTGTCCTCTCCTGGGAAAGTCCTTTCCCTGCCCTTGCTCCTTCGTTTCTAGGTCTTCCTGCATACAGGCTAGCCTTTTATGAGTCACTGCCAGGAAACCACGAAGGGACAATATTTTGGAGCCTCTTGACCAAAGTTCTCAATATTAGCACCTAATAGTGTGCAGATGGTGGGTTTATTAAGCTACGTCAAGTGTGTAATTATCTCAAGACCTCACACACTAGTCTGAGTCGCTAGGAAACTAAGATCGTACTCCTGGAAAAATCCAATCACGCCAACAAGTGTTTGCTAGATGTCTTTAATGCGCCTCACGAGTAAATACCGGGTGGCGGCCTAGCTGAATGGCTGGGATAGCGTCTTGATAAGCCACTGCTTCTCCTTCCAGGCATCTTCCAATCCATTATGCCATCTCGCATCTTCCTAACAATGAGGGGCTCTTCACAGTTAGGGCTTTAGAAAGAACCCATCCTCGTGCTTCTCAGACTCACTGGTCTTTAGCTTTCTGAGACATATGGAGGTAAGGAGTGCCTGGGTGGCTCAGTCGGTTGAGCATCTGACTTAGGCTCAGGTCATGATCTCAGGGCTCATGGGTTCGAGCTCCGTGTCGGGCTTTCTGCTGTCAGCACAGAGCCCACTTTGGATCCTCTGTCCCCCTCTCTTTCTACCCGTCCCCCGCTCTCTCTCTCTCTCTCTCTCTCTCAAAAAATAAACAAAACATAAAAACAAGGACGTATGGAGGTAAGACATGTAAAAGGCCACCCCTGTGCTTCTGAGGCAGGTGGAAGTTTCTCCAGTTACACGGAGGTTTCTGATTCTCATCTAGTGGGGGACTAAACGTTAGCAGCAGTAACATCACACTAAAAATAGAAGCTTTCATGGGGCTGGGAGAGAGTGATTTATTTCAGTCAAATATTCCCCATTCATGTCTGATTTTCCTCATCATTTTGACAGTAAAGTGCGGTGTAAAGTTTTATGGCAAGTGATCTCAAGGGCAGGGGAGTGCCCTTCTACCTTGCCCTCCGAGATGCAGGTCTCGTAGCTCCTCACCAGGGCCAGGGCAGCAAAGAGCAAGGAGACACTCTTAAATCTCTTAAATAAAAGCCTATATAGCTGTGTGTGTGTGTGTGTGTGTGTGTGTGTGTGTGTGTGCGCGCACGCGCGTGCGCACACACGTATAGATAGGATTATTTATCCATGCTTCCTTCTTACAACAAAACCCAAAACGCAGAAATAAAAAATTCAAACTTACGCTGTGAATAAAAACAATAAAGACTATGTCTCTTATATAGTAAATGATGTGCTCATATTTTGCCTTTAATTTTTTCCTTAATCTTGGGCAGTATATAATGTGATTGTAAAAGGGTATCAAGTGTCTTTATAAGTAAGTAAGAACAGTTAGTTCAAAATGTAAGCAACAGAAATGTGACAAAACCAGAAAGAAAATTAAACTGAGTGACTTAAAAGTTACGCTTTCGCTTCGTAACAAGACTTTATCATTTATCAGCTGGTTTAAAGGTAATAACAACAGGCTAACCAGATATGGGGTGGTAATGAGACCCTCAATGGGATATTCAAATGTATGTCATTCTAGAGCAAGAAATAGCATGCCCTTTCTCCACTACTCTGTTATTCCAGTGATAATCAATACAATGTTACTCAAACTATTCCAAGTTGGAAAAAGGTGCATAGAAAACCCTGATTTGCAAACATCTGATAGCTGTCTTTATTCTTGTTGCTGACTAAATGCAGGTCTAACACCTGTTAGAGATTTTTTGAAATCTGTTTGAGAGATTTGCTCTGAATCTGTGTTAACATAACACAAAGTCACCACCGCTATGAAAGAAAACAGACTCATTTGAGACTTCTAGCAAATGTCCAAGTCGGACAGCTCTCCTCCTGTGGGAGTCACCTAAGGGGTGGGAAGGAGGGCTCTGGGGCCAAGGGACAGCAGGCCTGGCTGGGTACAGGCGTCGCTTACCTGAGCGGTTGTTGGGAGACACACGCACAGGGGAGATGGAAGGCGTGCGGGAGGAAGAGTAGGGCCTTTGCCGATCCCTCTCGATGGTTGAGGATGAGGCTACAAAGTGATACTGTGACCATCCGTCCTGCAACAGACAGCACGCTCCCATTAAGTGGGGAAGGTGGAGTGATTCTTCATCACCTGACATTGCGATGTTCCAAACGCTAGATTTTGCAAAGCATTTCTGCAGTCTGTCAAAAGAGATCACTGAGCCCTGCTCGATCGATCATCAAGGTTCCCAGAGACAAGTGTGAACAGACACCCACCTTGCTCCCTCCAGACAGCCTGACATGGGGCGGGCCTGCTTTCCTTCCCAAACGTTGAATAAATGGCCAGAAGATTTGAACGAAAACATGATGCTAAAAATGTTAGATGACCCTGAAACTGTCTCATCTTTACCTACCTGCTTCCAGCTCTGTCTGGCCCTCTTTTCAACTGCCTTGAAGTCTTCCAAAAGTATTTATGCTTTTTATCCCCGAGGACCAATCAGTTTGCAATCACAATGCCAAGCAGCATCTTCCCTGCCAGGTGATCCCCCATTTTTGCTTCCAACCTCCTTGGCCGCCAATGCCCCAGCCCCACCTGCTCAAGGCCTTTAGCGTGACCGTCACTGTGTCTTCACGCCCAGATGGGTATGTTCTCTGGTTTAACCCAGGAACTATATTGTTCACTTTAGAGCATATTCGAAATGTGTCCTACCAATTAAGTCTTCCATTAAGCCTTCAGTTAATATACAAAAATGCACATGTACCATTTTTTCATTATAAAAGCCAAATAAACACATTGTGCATCATATTTTGTGAATTCAGAAAGCATAAAGAAGAAAAAAAAATTGCCAGGAGTTCCACCCTCCCTTCACCCCGGCAAGAACTCATGTTCATGTATATCCTCCCAGTGTCTTCTCTTTTTTAATTCAACTTCATTTGCATCGAAGTCATATGTCAAAGGGACCTAAAACTACAACAAAGAAAAGCAGACACCTGCCTCACCCCCACTCCTGCTTCATAGAGGCAACCACTTCAACTCTTTTGGCTTTTTCTGTTTCTGATTATATTTAGATTTTTAAGGGACTCAATGTTCTATAAAGAATCATTGCAAGCATAAATAGACGGAAGTTAATGAAGAATAAAATTCATACTCATTTCAGTATTTCTGTCTTTGTTTATCTAATTCTTGTTCCTATTCTGTTTGGCTGGTAGGCAAAAGCCAAGGTGAGAAGTATGCTATTTTAAAAGCTATTATCTAGCGCTTACCTAGCACTACCTTTACTACAAGGCAAAACTTTCTCAACAATCTCATAGGCTGGATACTATTATTATCCCATTTTAGTCAGCCTTAGACAGTTAATGGGACACCTAAGTCAAACACGAAGCAAGTCAAGAAATATTAACACTGAAATGTGGCACACTTGTAAGTATTTGAAGGGAGACATAAAGCAAGGTTAGGGGATCGAGGAGCGTGGAGTGTAGAGATGCTGGTGTGGCTAGTTTATGGGATATGGTTATGGAATGTGTGTTGCTCTGGGACCACTTAGCATTGCAGCAGGGACCTGGAGGATGATAAGGTGCCAGGTACCGAAGACGCAGGCTGGGGCTGCCAAGCCATGGGAAGAATAGATGGGAACGCGGGTGGACGTGGGCTAAGTGCATGTGAGAGCCACCAGAAGTCCCTGTGGCTGAGGAGCGATCAAGAGGCTCCAGAAAGATAAGAAGCCTTCGGAGTGACTAGAACAGTTTGGGGAGAGCAGGGAGACCAAGGAAGAAACTATCCGTTGGACGAGGGAGACACAACCCTGGCTTGGATAGCAGCAGATGATGGGCAATGGGCAGATATGGCATCTGTGTTGGAGGGTTTGCTGATGACCTGGCTGTTGGGTGCAGGCGGGAGGAGTCAAGCTTTACCCCAGTGTTCCTGGTATGAACAACAGGGTACTGGAAGTGCTATTTACTGAGACAAGGAATACTGGGAGAGAAGTAGCTTTAGGTGTTGAAACCAACTGCCATTTGGGACAAGTTGGGTAGAGATGCCTGTTGGACATGAAAGAGAAGATACAGAATAAAGCAGAATCTGCATATCAGGGTTTCAAGAGCGATTTTAGGGCTGGAGATAAAATTTTGGAGTTGAGCATAGAGACGTTATTTGAAACAAGGAGAATGGATAGAAATGTGAATGCAGATAAAGGAAGAAAACAGGGGACACAGGAAGGAGTTCTGGAATACTCTAGAATTTAGAGAGTGTGAGGAGCCTGAGAAGGGACAGAGAGAGCTGGGAGGAGGACCAAGAAGGTATGAGATCAGGCAAGATTAGGAAAGCTCATGGGTAAAGGAGAAGACCAACCGGATGAGAGGCAGGACCAGCAACTGGCCACTGGCCTGGGGAACATGGAAGCCATTATAACTGGGGCAAAAGTACTTTCTTTGGTCAGGTTGGCAAACATCTAACTGGAGTGGGCTCCACAGATAATGAGAATTGATGAAGGAGAAGGGTGAGCCCAGACCACTTTTGACAAAGTTTTATTATTAAGGGGAGTGGAGAAATGGGGCTTGGAGAGACTTGAGTGACAAAGAGGTATTTTCATAGATCACCTGGGAGATACTGAGCATTTCATTCTTTCCTTGGGAGTGACTCAACAGAGAGGAGGAAAGAGCCTGATACCACAGAGGAAGCGAGAAGCTGCAGGGAATTTCAGGGAGGAGCGTGGAGAGGATTTGGGAACAATGGGCTGAGCGTGGAGAGGATTTGGGAACAATGGGCTCGTGAGCCATGGAATAGGAGGAGGACAGCCAGGTTGTGTGGTCACAGATGCAGCAAGGAGGCTGTAGATTTGGTGGCGGGAGGCTAAGGACATTCTCTCATGTTTTCTTGCATGTTCTCTGGGTGGGGTGAGAAGTGAGGTCATCAGCGGAGTGTGAGGAAGAGCTGGAGCTTAGAGAACAAAAGGGAGGAGGGGGACAAAAGAGAGGAAGGAGGGAAGGTGTGTGAAATGGTTCTTAAGGTAAGTGGGGGGCAAGATGACCATGGCCAGGCGGTCTGGAGGCCAGAATGCTGAGAGGCGACTTAAGGCACGTGGCAATGAATTTACAATGAGACCACAGGTTCGCATCGTTCCTTGTTTTTCTCCAGCCAAATTCAGCTGCCCTGTGGCAGGTGTGGAGTTGATTGAATTGGATGGGGGTGGTCAGGAAGGCAACCTGGAAGGAGACAGGGAGTGCAAACAGAATGTCATGGAAGCCCATGGAATCTATGCCTGGGACAAAGGAAAGTGTAAATGTTGAGGAGATGGAGAATGAAAACTAGTTGGTGGCTGCAGATCCTAAAAGGGTCACAGGCTGCTGGGGTGGGGGTACTTCACAGATGCTGGTTTTTTCCTTGGGGAGGGGCGTGGCAAATGAAACAGCCACCACTTGAGAGGGCAGCAGGGTGGCGGGTGTGGGGAGCGTGTGTTCAGGGATATCCCAGTGTCAGAGCAAGAAGAAGGGGTGGGCAAAGCATACAGGGGATTTTGCTGATAGCAGACCATGGGCTAAAGGGGCAAAGGAATGGGAAGCAGGTGAAAGGAAGGTGGGTTACTGGGGCAGATTACTGGCTATCCTGAATCTTTAAATGCTAATGGTCCAGTAACAACAGATGGCCCAAGAGTCTTGAGCGATGCAGTTGTGGTGACTGAGGTGATGAGGGGTGGAAGGCATAAATCCTCCTCAGAGAAAGGTGGGAGTGTGGCATGGTAGGTAAGGGGTAGGTGTCAGGGTAGAAGGAGAAAATATCTCCATGGGAATTTGTACATTTCCCTTAAATCCTCTGTCAAGTGGTGGCAAGGATAGGGAAGGGGCAGTCTTACAAGAGCACATGCAGGATGGGAGCTATTTCAAAAGCGTATGCATCCGAAAAAGTGTATTCATGTATGGGAACAATTTGAAAAATTGTTTAAAAAATATATTCCTTTCTTTTGAAGGTAAAGCTCTGTTGACCACAAAAATCCTTGAATATGATCAACAGAGGCAGATCATGTTATGTTTGTTTCACAATTTAGAAGATATACTTTGGGGTTCCACATAGTGGTTCAGGAAATAGCTTTAATCAAAGCCTTGGCTTCTTCGGTCATGAAGAAGTCACGGTGCTCCACATGTCATTTAAGGTAAATAAAATATTTCCCAATAAGTCTATCAGCTAACATTTTGTATGTTTTAAGACCAAGGGAGGCGCTAGAGAGAAATGTGGCACAGTTCTTGATCTGGTTTGGTTTTACTTGGTGAGACGGCAATGGATTGCTCAACATCTCTTACAACGTCTCTTACAACAAAGCATCTTTTTGCTCAGCAGTTCAGATTCCATGATGCTTAGATGACAACGGGACCATGGAAGTACTTACATCTCAGGAAATACCAGGAAAGCGCATACTGAAACTGCTCACTCAGGAAGAAACTCTTGTAAGGATGCACCAAACAAAAGCTTTCCAATCCCTTGTAAGATCCCATTCTGGGAATGCAAAGGCATGACAGAGATGTGGCCTTGCAGGGAAGCTGTCTGTGGGTGAGGGGATTAGCACACACTTGAGGAGGATGAGGAGGATGTTTAGAGGCTCCGAGAAGGCCACCCTGCTTCTGACACTTCTGCACATAGCCCACGACTTGCATGCATGTGAACACAGAAACTTTGAATGGAGGTCGGAGGAGGGAGCCTAGGGAACAGGGCAGAGTGGAAACCCAGTTAAGGCTCTTGATTAGAGAAGTTTCCTGAGCCAGTGCAGGAGCAAGGAGGGGTGATCTGGTTACAGCTCATGTCCACCTTCTCTCTCATTCACTGATCCAGAGCGAAGGTGCCGTGACTAAAACATGGAACTCTCACATTGCTACATGCAACCATGCCTAGAAGGGACCCCACAGTTTTAACTCTGGTTCAACTGGTAGGTACTTCCCAATGTCATAGAAAACAGTGCATCAGATGCTAGAGATGACGGTACAGATCAATCGGTAAGTTATGTGGAATGATTAATTACCTTGAGAAGAAATCTCATGACCCTCCAGATCTTTTAGTGTATGATTTTTTTTTTTGAAATTGCAAAATGGAACATTTTTTTCTGAAAAAAAAATTTTTTTTTTGCTTTCCAAAGAAGAAGGGAAATGAAGACATATTTTCTTTGGGAAGTTATTGCTAAGCTGACATTCCTTTTATCTAAATAGCCATGTGTGTATTTGTTATCTAGCCAGCTTGCAATCAATTCATTATTCATTTACTTCCCAGGGCCATTCAGGAAGGCTTGAAGTGGTTTACATAAACACACACAACTTGGGCACATATCTTTTACATCACTTGCCTCTTAGATTACTATTTTTTCTTCGTAACATTTTAACTCCCTGTAGACCAGACGCTTTTTCCTGAATTTTAGTCTGCCAGGTACTCGACCACAGTCCCCATTCACATCACCCCTTTGCCTTCCAGGTGTTCGATAAGAAACCTCAAGGAAGAAAAACAGAATGAAGGACAGCCACAGCAAATAGGAAAGGGCCGTTAATCCTTAATGTTGACGCTAAAGGACTCTTTCAACGTCTGTCTTTCGCCTCCAGGAGAATGACCGAGAAGTTGTGCCCTTCAGCTCAAGACCCAGCCAAGCTGTCAAAAAGGTGATATGATATCTGTGCCTCAAATTGGTTTTTATTTTTAACACATTCAACTTAAAACTAGAGGTTGTTCAATTGTTCCAAGTAGATAGAGATAGAAACCTGAAAGAGGAGTTCAAAGTCATTGAACTTTAAATTGCCGCCAGGAATAATCTGATTTTCTTTATCTTCTCCTTTTACTGTCCTTCCACCAATTTCAGTCTCTGTGTTAAAGTTCCCAGCCTGTTTCTTTATGAAACTGTATTATTCCCCAAAGCTACTATCACCTGTATCGGTACTTTCGATGGTTCAGAGCTCGTGAGAATCCGGGCAACGTTCTTCCTCATGGGCTCGAAACTGGTCTTCACCATATGCGCATCTGGTGGTCACTCCATTTAGTTCTTACGCATCTTCCCCTTAAGTACTTGGAGGTCTCCAATGTACAGGAATATTAAGTTTAGGACCATCTTGTAGATACCTCCAAGAAGACTATCTGATGGGAGAGACTTCCACTAACAGATTTCAGATGAAGGGACAAAGTGGCTTCCAGATTGGTCTGCATGAGGGTAGTGTAACACACACCTGCTCCCATTTTCTTACTCTGGAAAGTGTGCAGCAGAGATCAGCACCTGAATCTGTTAGGTCTGTGCACAAAGGCTAGCTAGAGCTCTTTGTCAAGGCTGAAAACTGCTTTTACCTGGGGCCTCTCTGTCACCCGACAGCTGAAATGAGAAGGTCGCCAGGAATCAGCCCTTCTCCCCTGGTCTACGTGAGTATCACAATTCCTGGTAATGTCTGCCTTCATTTCTTTTCCATAAACTAAGGGCAAAAATACTCAATCAGCTTGGGGAGGTTTCAAAATAGTAATGCCTGGGTCTCAGGCCCTGAGATTCCCATTTAAATTGTTCTGAGTAGGGCCCGGGCATTGGTATTTTCAAAAACCCCCTGGGTGATGTAGGGACAGTGACCTGCTGGTTTGAAGTTTCTGTGCACAGACCGTGGTGACTAATAGGGATTCAGAATACGTTTTCAAGTGTTGAATCCTAGGAGGCTCTGAATGTCTGACTTCCCTGGGGAATGTCAGAAAAGGCCTTCTCAAGGTTGACGTCTACAGGAACAAAAATAGGTCCCAACCTCAGAGCCGAGAGGTGCCACACACACACACGGAACCCCAATCACACCCGATTACCCAGCACCCACCGGCCATGTGATTCAATTTCGCATGTCTGCACCTCGGATCAGGCAGTTCCACAACCTGGCACAGCCCCTTCCCTACCTCTTCCTGACAGATCTTACGTATCCTGCACACTTTGGTGCGAGGTAAAGAGGAGGCAGGCAGTACCTGTTCATTAAATCACTATTGCTAAATGGATTATGCCTCCCAGATTTGGTGGGGGGGGGGGGGGGGGCCTTTAGCATTGCTATTCTAGATTTTTTTGCTTCCTTATGAACAAACTACTTTGCGATCCCGCTACGGACCGCCGCGGTCCCGTCTCCCCAGCTGCGAGGTAGGGTCGGGCCTCGCTTATTTCTGAAGCCCAGGTCCCTGGGCATAGTACCTGCAACACAGAGAAGCTTAAGAAATAGTAGTTGGACCCAGTGATTTAAGAGGACTGCACTGATTATTGTAAAACAAAATGATAATCAATGTCATAGGCTTTATAGCCAGCCTCTATAGTTCTTATACTCCATTGTCCTGTAACAAATGAAGGTTATCAGATCTTTATGATGTTTTTATTCCAGCTTAGGGCAACTTCATCAGTATCATCTTCTGCCGTCGGTATAGCTATCTTTTATGACATGCTTACCGCTGGGCTGAAGGCTGTGTTTGTTTATTTAGGTAAAACGGCACTTAAAAAAAAAAAAAAAAAAGGCCTACGGCTTGCCTGCTCCATTTTAGATGGTAATTTCTTCCTCAGCTGCCACTGTTTCAGTGTGAGGTATATAAAACAGCCTCCTCTTTAACCATCTTGTAGATAATTTGAGGCACCATTATACCTGCCACATCTGGCCCCAGATGGGCGCTGATTCCATTCGTGGCTCTCAGAGCACGTACTGAGCCCACCCCCATCTCTACCGCCTCCTGCAGCACAGAAAACACCAGCACCTGTCCACGGCACAGACACCCAGTTCTCCGCAAACACAAATGCTCAGGAGAGCCAGGAAGGAAGGGGAGAAGGGAGGACGTGTCATGTTTTCTGTTGGCTTTGCTCCAATTTCCTTTAAGGTTGGGTCCAGAAGCCCATACCTATTCCCGGACTGTGCTTCCCCAGACTGAAGAGATGGTTTTTGAATGGGTCTCCTGTGGGGACATTCCTGGGCGGGGAACACTGGTGCCCAGCGTCACTGCCCCAGAAAGTGGGATGCAGGGCACTCCGACAGGAGGTGTGGAGAGCAGTTTGGTAAGATGGAGTGAAGCTGAACCATGGGGGAGTGTTTGAAGATTTATCCCCCGACCCCCCAACTTCCAGGAAACATCCTGTCACCCAGCTGAGCCCCCAACCCCCTGGCCTCCATGCTGAATCAGAGAAGTGATGCAGAAGGACAGAAAGACACTTTAGATGGAGGGGGAGGAAAAGGATGAGGGAGAGAGGTTACCCCATGTATATAGTACAGAGTTTAAAGAGATGGTGGAAGGGTAAATATCTCAGGGGCTGTTGAGAGGATCTGGTGATTAGAGAGAGAAAAAGGGCTGGGGTGCCTGGGTGGCCCAGTTGGTTAAGCATCCGACTTTGGCTCAGGTCATGATCTCATGGTTCGTGAGTTCGAGCCCTGTGTCTGGCTCTGCACTGACAGCTCAGAGCCTGGAGCCTGTTTCGGGTTCTGTGTCTCCCTCTCTCTCTCTCCCTGCCCCTCCCCTGCTCACACTCTGGCTGTCAGAAATGAATAAACTTTCAAAAAAATTAAAAAAAAAAGAGAGAGCAAAAGTGGTTAGATACCAAATCCTCAGTTACATAGTTCAGGAGATGCGATTAAAGGAAATGGAATTTCACCTGAATTCCCTAGAGGTCTCTGACCTCTGGAAGAAGGAACCCTTTGGAAACTAGACAGCAACAGGTGGAGGATGATGGAGTGAGTGAACACCCATCGAATGGTAAGTTAAATGGCGATGTTCCCATTGACAGCTCCATTTTCAAGGTGATTTTTGGAAGTCTTCTCTTCTATACTTAGGATTTAGATTTAATAAATCTTTTCTAATGCTAAGTGACATCTCTGACTTGGACAAAAGCTCCAATCAACAATTAACCTGAAAATGGAGAACAGTTGTTATTTCCACTGAGATAGATGGCAGTGGGAACCCAAGATACATACTAGGACACTGTTAGCCCATCTACGGTCATCGGCGTTTTTCCTCCCTTTTGAAAACAGCTCTGGAATGTCCTTAATCTGATGAGATTTTCTTGGCCTCTAAACAAGGATTTCTCAGTAGGCACACACAGACTATTTGATTCTGAAGTAACAAATACAAGTTTTTTGCGTTAGCTGTCCTTGAAGGCTCTCAGTCCATAAAGCTTGTCAATTCTAATTTGCTTTGAGTGACCTGAGATAGAAAGGAAGTGTGGTAGAAACCCTTTGGGCTTTTAGCAACCCAGGCGCAGTCGCTCATTCAAACTGGAACGCTTACAGCTTGTTTCTTGCACGCACTAACAGGACTTCTTCATCAGGAACCTATTTTTCAGATGAAAGTCAAAACATGAATTGTTGACATCCTTTGAAAAGGCAACCAGCTAAGATATTATGGCTCACTGAGGAAAAACTTGATTGCTCAACATTGTGCCAGTTTTCCAGTCATTTTTAAGTGGAATAAACCCATTAATGTAATCACATGAAGCAGAGAGAGAAGAGGTTCCAAATTAGTGGTAGTTATGCAAACGTACTTCTTATTTCAATAAAAGGTATTTTGTAGAAAAAAAGGCAAGTAGTGTATTCGCGGCGGGCGTGATTGAAGCCCAGGCCGGAGTCTGCAAGTCAATGAAATCTCAGCCTCCCTTTGCTGTAATAAAACAAGCTCCCATCTCTTTTTAAGGTAAAGTGTTTGTTAAAGATTCATTAAAACTAATTCCATCAACAATTCGACAACAAAACCTAGTAGAGTTAAATATTTAAACTAAATCTTAAGGGCCAAAAGGGAGTATTTGCAGTTTAATACAGAAATAAATACCACCTGACATACCAGTTGCTTTCATTAGTTTGTTTCAGCTCTGGTGCTTCTAATGGAATTTAATTAAATTGATTTGGATACTTAAAGGTACAGTAAACACGGAGAAGCTTCTTCTATAGTACAGATTTCTCCCTCTATCCAAAAGTTCACTTGACGCCATTTTTCCCTTATGAAGGACTTACCTTAGAACCTGTTTTCACTAAATGGAAGAAATCCAAAGAGGATTTCTGCTTTTATGAAATGGAAATTGCTGCTTCACTTTACACGATTTCAGTTTACAAAAGGTTTTATAGGAGCACTCTACTTTTGGATAGTGGGGGAAACCCGTACCATCTTTTTTCAAAGCAAATACCAAGTAAATCTATTTCAGGAATTGAATTTACTGCCATGGGTCTAATTCTGAAGAATCAAGATGACTGAGAAGACTCAACAGGCTGGAAAGAAATTTATAGAATTTGGTCAAAGAAAGTGTGCCATTGTTAACGACCAGTAGTTAACTGGTACCAACAGAATGCAGGAAAAACGCTCAGAAAATTGAAATAAGACCAGTTCAGTTCTTTTGTTTCCCTGGTGTCCCTTCTGAGGCCTTAAAACAAAGACCTGAGGTGGATGATCTTTAACAATGCCCTCTGCGTTCCAGTTCGTGCTGCAAAATTAAATTCGGGGTGAACTAAAGAAAGTCCAGTGTTTAACAAATTCAAATGTCTCATTTCTAGTGCGCCCCATTCTGACATCTGAAAAGTCAAGTCTTTTACATCTGTACTCATCAGTGATCAGCAAGTTCAAAGCTCAGTCCGGGTCCCAACCTTGATGTCTTCCCATCCCCCCCCTACTGAAACGTGCTACAGACCGTGGACATGGAAGCAGGGTCACTGAACACGTCCTCTGCTAAGCTTCAGCTCTAGAGTGGGGACATTGCTGGGTTTATTTAATAAACATTAATAAGTGCCTGGCACTGTTCTGGGCACAGGGGCTAGAACAGAGGGAGGTAGCAATGGCTCCTGAGGGGGAGATAGAGGGGAGATGGACATTTAAGATATGATCACATCACATTACTTTTCTGGTAAGAGCCATGAAGAAAAAGTACAAGTAATTATAAGGGTTCTTTACTAGCCTTGGAGGGTTGGAGAGAGTCAGGGAGATTTCCTTGAGGAAGTGACCATTAAAATGAGATGGAAATAGATAGGCTTGGTGGGAGAGGAGAAAAGGCATGTTTTGCTGAGGAATGAACCTATGCCCATGCAGTGCAAAAGCCCTGAGGTGGGCACAGCTTTGTGCCTGTAAGGAAGAGCACAGACAGGAACTAGGAGGCCAGAGTAGCTGCAAGTGGCTGAGAAGAGGTAGAGGGAGGTGAGCTTGGAGAGACGAGTAAGGGTTTCTCTTGAGAGATACTGGAAGCTACTGATGAGTTTTAAATCAGGACACTGACAAGGCTAGAACTGGATTTATAAAAGTGTATTCTGAATGCTTAATGGACAACAGGCTGAAGATGGTAAAGTAGATTCCACAAAACCAATCAGGCAGCACTGGACCAGGACCAGTGGTCCACCATGATGGTGATGGAGGTAACGATGGGAGAGGTAGCTGGACTTGAGAGATATTTAGAAAATAGACCCTGTAGGGCTTGGTGGAAAGTACAGTGGAGATAAGGAAGAAAGAGGTACACTGAGATAACTCCCGGACTTCTGAAAAGAACAGCCAAGTGGGTGCTCTTTGCTGAGATGGGTGACAATGGAAGAACAGATTTGGGGGAGATATGGAGAGTGGCTTGTTGGATGTGTGGACTGTTAGAGCTTGTGATCTACTGAAGTTGAGATGTCACATGGTCATTGTGTATATAGGCTTGAGTTTAGGAGTGAAGACCATGTAGAGAAATAAATGTAGATGCCATTGGCATTCAAATGTATTTTTAACACAAGGGAGCAGATGAGCTCATCTATAATGGAAGGAATAGGGAGAAAAGCAAAGATGCCTCAGGGAAGACCAGGGGCCCGCACAAAAGACTGAGTGGGAGTGCCTTGGGAGGTCAGAGAAAAACCAGGCAGGAAGGAGTGGGGGCAGAGAAGCCCAGAGGAGATCATGCAAGGGAGGAGAAGATGGTCAGGACTGCTAATCGCTCATCCAAATCCATTTCCTTTTGTTCCTGGACACACACCGAACCCCCATGTTCCAGCTTGCCTTGCAGCTTCCTATGGCTGTGTGATGGGGATCTACCCCATTGAGGGCGGAGGGATGGGGATGTGCCATTGCTAGTGTGGTGGCAGGTCTTACAGCCTTACACACGGTAGGACTCTGGGCTCCGGGCTCCTGAACGTCCACAAAGAGAAGAGCTGATCTGCCCACGTGAGCGCCTGTCCAGAATGGTTGCAGGAACAGGAAAATAAACTTCTATCAAGTTGTATCATTGGACGTTTAGGTTTGCTTGGCTCAGCTGGAAGCCTTCCCTGATGAACATGGACAGTGGAAGTGGTTGAACACTGTGATCAGGAGCAATTTCAAGAGAGGCATGAGGACAGACATCATGTCAGATTTTGGGGGTGAGAGCCTAACACAGAAAGTGAGAAAGCAGGCACCATACATGAACTCCAAACCTTCTAGAAACGTGACTGTGAGGGTGGGAAATGTGAGGACAGGAAGTGATAAGGCAGAAGATGGAGGAGGATGGGCAGGAGAGGACATTTCTTGTTTTTAAGACAGAAGTACAGAGAGAATGTGTCCTCACAGAGGAGGGATGATGATTGGGAGAGGCGGAAGAAACAAGAGGAAAATCAACAGAGTAAGGTTCTCACTCAAAGAAGATGTAATAGGAAGCATGGATATTAAGTAAGAAAAACATATTTTAGAATAGGACTCAAGAAAGAAAAGCATAAAATAAAGCAAGCAAGAAATCACAGCTGAAGTGCCATGGTGTATTTGGAAAAGTTAATCCAATAGGTAGATATTTACTTCTGTATTTCCACTACGTACAACAGAGCTAGGGCTAGAGTAGGGACTCAATCAACATGTGTTGGATGAATGAATGAAGTAACTAGGGATGGCCATTTGCTAATAGGATTATGACGATGGCTCCAAGAGAATCACATGTCGTTAAACAAGAAGGGAGAGATGATGGGGGTGTTACAGTACAGACTGGTGCCGAGAAAAAAGCAATTGATGTGTATTTTATATTTTTGATGTTGCCTATTTCAGCTTCATCACAGGGGGCTGCTGACAGCCTGTCAGGGGCACCGTGCTACAACAGAACAAGGAGCAACAACAGGAAATGTCTGAGGTGTATCCACACCCCACGACCTCCGCACTTCTTCCCGGGGGTGCAGCCAATATACCTTGCACTGCTCAAGTGACAAGAAGTGTCTGAAAAGTTACTGTCCTTCCTCATTCCCCACTGAACTGGTCTCTCTGCATGGACCAAGGATTCATGGACACGAGACAGTCTTCATAATTGAAGCCAACTGGAAATTATTGTAGGAGGATTTTCAATTTAATGAAAGCACTGGGGGATCTTCTGAAGAATGTGGTTTTTGTAAATACTGGCTACCAATACCAAAAGGCCATTGGTGTTAGCCCACCTCATGTGGGCTAACATTCTCTTTCATTTTCCCACTTTGCAATAAAAACTCTGTTTTTTGGTTAGCCTCTTTCTCAGCTCCCCTGCAGGGAGGTATGGCCATGTGATTAAGACCTGGGGATACTGAAGCTATGCCCTCCTCTTCTCTCTTCCTCTCCAGCTGCTTGGAATGTGGACACAGTGCCAGCCAATGGTGGAGAATGAACAGAGACAGTGAATACTGATAGAAGGAACCAGAAGCCCTGGTCTGGGAGGTGTGGTGTCAGACCAGGACTGTTACACTCTTATGAGAGACAAAAGACAAAATACGGTCTTCAGGGTTAGCATGTCTCAGGTCCAGAATCTACAAGATCAGGCTGAGAATTCACTAGAGGGCACAGAGCTTGCAAGTGGGGAGAGCTTCCTTGGAGATGGCTGATGGGCTGGGCATTCCCCACTTTCTCTCTCCTGAAGCCTGGGAAGCGAACTACCCATTCAGCATGACCGTGGACTCTCTGGAGGGCGAGGTTTGCAGGGACTGGTGTCTTCAGCAGATATACAGATTCAGCGGCAGAGATGGACTGATCATGGAGCTCCAACAGCTTAGATTCCAGACCTATCCACTGCCTGAGCCCCTTCCAAGACCTGTCCAGAAATGTATATTCACAAAGCCTATGCTTCTTCTGAATCCAGACTTCCAAAACTACCTATGCTACAGAGGCAGAAAACCTGCACCCACCCTGACTTATGTGCAGTAGAGCAGTGGAATCCTGAGGCTGATGGAGAAATCAGAAGAGTTAGCTGGGGGAGGCTAGGCCCAGGCCAGGGGTTCTCAGTTGCGAGGTGGTTCTTCTGAGCAAACCACATCACTGCTCCCATGAGAGAAGGACCAACGACAGGCTAAAACCTCACTGGCCAGGCTGGGCAATGTTCGCCTCTCTTCTTCCTTCCCTTCCAGAGCCTGGTGGGTGGATGGGGTCGGGACAGGGGAAGGAAGAGCTTAGGTGAGGGAGAGATAGGAACGGGGAAGAAACTGATCACACTCTTTCTGCTCAAGCAATTAAGGCTCTCATAGACATAAATAACATCATCCCAACTGCTGTCATCCACTAAAAAACAGCAGATAAGGTTCAGCTAATTGCTTAAAGTAAGAAACAAGAATGGTTGTAGACTCACATTAAACTTAGGGAATTTTCTTGTTCCTGATTCAATCCTTTTTCCCTGCCTTTGGTCTCTGGGGTATTTTTGTGGGTTTTGATTTAAAATGTTATGGGTAAAGCCTCGTGGAAGAGTGGAGGCACAGAGGAAACGTTCAGTTTGGGCGCCGCTCTGCAGGATTTCCCGACGTGGACATCCATCCCAGCAATAGCTATAACTTAGTCACTTCTTGTTTAGCAACTGCCATGTGCATCGATTTCCACTTTTGCACAATTGATTTTTGCTTCTCTTCCCATTTGTGCCTTTGTTTTTGGACAGATATCATATGATGAGTGTCTGAGAAGTGTCTCAGAGAGGTCAGGGGACCTCATGAAGAAAGACCTTATTTGTCGATATAAACGTCAACAAGCAAACGCCCGGATTTATGGAGGAGACAGTATCATAGCTGAGATTAACCTCCGCCTGTTTGTTTCTTACCCCAACTTGACATCAAGTGATTTAGAAAAGAAAGAAGCTGAGGAGTTGCGATTGTAAGTCTTGAGGATACTGGGCTTGGGTTGTTCTAGAAACTGGCTGAAGTCCTTACGTCCTTCCAGTCATCTCTTGAAGAATTTTTCCAGCACATTAGAAAGATTAATAAATTCCTTGATAAAATGACAGCTCTACATTCAGTAGGTTAATTTATGTCTATAGAGGATTTACTGCTTTTCCATCAACATCTCAGATACTCACAAAGCAAAAATCTAATTTTCAAAATGGCAACATGTGAAAGCCCTTCTTACCGTAAAGCTTAAAGATCAAAATTTTGAAATTTTGACACCGTTGTGTTTTTTTCTTGACAATATTTCAAAACCGCTTTCCAGTTCTCACTGGGATCCAGTACTGATTTTTAAATTTTTTTTCATGTTTATTTATTTTGAGAGAGAGAGAGAGAGAGATAGAGTGTGAGTGGGGGAGGGGCAGAGAGAGAGGGAGACACAGAATCCAAAGCGGGCTCCGGGCTCCGAGCTGTCAGCGCAGAGCCTGACGTGGGGCTCGACCTCACGAACCGCGAGTTCAAGACCTGGCCGAAGTTGGACACTTAACCGACTGAGCCACCCATGTGCCCCTCCAGTACTGATTTTTTTCAATGTCTAGCAGGTGAGGATGACGAGTCCATGACTCCCGTTTGTGGCAGAGGGACCATGGGCTCGTCTGTGCATTGTGGCCTCCCCAAAGCAGTGAAAAACCACACAAGGGCTGTGTCCACTCTCTCATCCTCTATGGTCTGGACATTGGAGGAAATCTGCAGGCATCCCTCACCCATCTATAATTACTTATTGATTTCTTGTTTTGTGAGTGCAGTGATGGCAAGAGCCAATGAAATGAACACAGCAGCAGTAAGAAAAGGGAGCCCTGTGTGAGACGGGCCGTGAAGGGCATGACTCCAATCCTCCCTAAGCTCATTAGTCACTGGCTGAATGGTGCGCACAACCTGAGAGTCTATCTTCCCGACAATAAAAGGAAGGACATTTAAAGATTCGTTTTATGTTCTGCTTCTCTCATCCCGACGGCAAGAATGAATACAATATCTCTATCCAGGGAAACACGACTTTACTCGGTTTCCAGCACAAACAATTTGGCATTCCGGGAGACACCAGCTCATTGTGAAAGATAACTGATGTTTCTGGGTGGGGGCCACGATAGGAGTACAGCTGCGAGAACACTGGGCACTGAATATTAGTGGAAAGAATCAGTCTCGTTTCTAACCCAGATGATTGTCAACACGAGGGCAATTCTGACATCTGATCTGGCTTTGATTTGACTCCTGCATTTATGGACCAGGGATTTTAATTCACTCATGGACAGGTTGAGTGGATGCTGTTCTCTCTGGAGCCCTTCGAATTTCTTAGAGCAAACTAATAAGGCTCGGTATCATCAGCTAAACACTGTGACCCCCTCCTTGACAATAGGGACTGTTCTCTCCCTTTCCACAGTCTGTTTTAAGAGCCCAGCGTGTTTTCTGAGCAGGAAGTCCAGGCGGAAGCAAAGCAATGCAAGAACGGAGGTGCATTGCCCTCATTCCTGATCCTTTTCTTCCTGCACCCGATACTCAGAGGCATTTTCGCTGTGGTGCCCTGAGCCTTCCTGCAACGTCTGCTCCATCTCAGATATATCTGTGCCTCAGAAGACGGAGCGGGCCCACTGTGCCTGGAGGGCCACGACTTCTCATTGAGCGATCACCCGAGGAGGGTCCCCCTGGCGTCACACGATGGCCTGGGGTGACTGCAGGTTGCCAGTGAGGCTTTTCTCGGAACCCTCTGGGGTCGTCTTTGTGGGGCACAGTGGCCTTACCAGCTGAGTGCCGCTGAGACCCAGAGACCAGCACGTGGCCTGGAGGTACAGAGAGACAGAAATAGCAAAGAGCTGCGGTGCTGAGCTGGAGATCTAGGAATGAGTCCCGCGCAAGACAGATGCCGTGGCAGGTGGCAGGGATCCTCCTGGCCGGCAACCTGACCGAGGGGCCAACTGCAAGAAGCGGGGGAACAACACCAGCCAGTGAAACCTTCAGGCTTGCTCCTTGGAATCCCTTATTAAGAGGTCATTTTGCCCTAACATGAGCGCGAGCGTTGATGACCTCGTTTGCACTTTTACTGACTGAATACTAACGTAGAACTGTTTAACTATGATGGAAGAAAGATTTGGATCCAAAGCCTAAAAACAATGTGCTAAATCTGGTTCACATCTGAGTTCCAGCGATAAGCAAGCCTACATTTTCAGTGACTGCTGGGTACAGAACACTTTAAGGCAAAACAGGCCACGGACATTTAAAACCCAATCCTGTTACTGAATTTGTGTTCAGGAAGATCCAGCAAATTGGTCTTGGACCTAACGCCTCATGAAGACCAATAAAACAATGATCTGTACTGGCTAGGAAGGAGATAAATGCCAATTTTCCATATCATTAAGCCGAGGGTTGCATACAAAGCCTTCAGACACTGGCAGCCAAGAGGGGAAATCTAGAAGTTTGGAGAACAGAGTCATCAAAGTAGTTCAAGTAAACTAAGAAACTCACGTTTAAAAAAAGTGGAGCCATCTGCCTTATTTTTGCCCGAGGGATAGATTGGATTTATTCCTTTTCTTCCTTCCGATTTTCTAGCACATGGTAGTGCGGCCTCTTTCAGGCAGTGTTTGCTCATTTTGCATGTAATTCAGGATTTTGCTCTTTAGGAGTTGGTATTTTTTTTAATGTTTATTTATTTTTGAGAGAGAGAGAGAGAGAGAGAGAGAGAGAGCATGAGCTGAGGAGGGGCAGAGAGAGAGAAGGAGACACAGAATCCGAAGCAAGCTCCAGGCTCTGAGCTGTCAGCACAGAGCCCGATGCGGGGCTCGAACCCATGAACCGTGAGATCATGACCTGAGCCGAAGTCAGACGCTTAATCAACTGAGCCACCCAGGCGCCCCAGGGGTTGATATTTTAATTGTACTAGAGTCAGAGGCAAGTTTCATTGCCATTTCTATTAAGAAATGACTTTTGATATAAGTTCACAATGCAAATCCTCCCACAATTAATATTTGAACCAAGCAAGAAAATTGTTTTCCATAAAAGTACAAATAAATCTGGGGCACCTGGGGGGCTCAGTTGGTTAAACATCCAACTCTTGGTTTCAGCTCAGGTCATGATCTCATGGTTTGTGGGACTGAGCCCTGTGCTGGGCTCTGCACTGACAGTGTGGAGCCTGCTTGGGATTCTCTCCTCCTCTCCCTCTCCCCTTCCCCACTCGTGCTTTCTCTCTCTCTTTCTCTCTCTCAAAATAAATAAACATTTTTTTTTAAAGTACAAAAAATTCTTTTTAGATATTAAATATTATGGTACCTTCTGCTGCAATCTTTTTAGCTGTAAGCTCAAACTATTCATAATACTTAGAAGTTTGAATTAAAAAATTTTTATTCATTCAAATGGAAATACCTTCCAGTTATTTGAAATTATAAGGAATGGCCTTAATTCAGCCCTGGAGAAGAGGTCAGAAGGATGATTTTCAGGGTAGGTGATATAGAAAATGTAGGACAAATGAAGAAGATTAGGTGGGCAAGTGGGGTGGCGGGGCATGGGCTGTGGAAGGGCTTTGGAGGGTGGGGAGAGAAGGAGGGAAAGTGACCTGGGGACACAGGAGTTCAGTATAGCTGGTGGCTACATGTAGGCAGAAGGCCAGGGGTGAGCTGGGGAGCTAGGCTGAGGCTGCTCCTAAAAGGTCTCGAGGCCTGAACTAAGATGTTTGGACTCCATCCTGAGGCAATGGGAGCCACTGGAAGGTATGGCTCCCAAGAGTCACTTAGTCAAAGTTGCTTTCTAGAAAATCTGCCCTGCTTGCCCTTTGGAGAATGGCCTGGAGAGGAGGCAGCCCGAGGGTGGAGAACCCAGTTACAGGTCTGTGGCAATCATCCAGAAGAAAGAAGCCAGCTGTCTCACGGTCATGACCATAGGAAGAAGCAGACGGAAGCAGAAGCGTGGGGCTTTCTGGTGGGATGGATGCAGACACGTGAAGGAGAGGAGAGAGCCAGCGATGGTTCCTGGGTATGGGCTTAGGTGAGGGAGGATGTAGGACGAGGAGTCAAACCCAGCAGGGTAGGTCAGTTTGAGATCCAGTTTTGTTTGAGGCATCTGAGTAGGTTATCTGGCAGGTGGCCAGATGTACAGACAGACAGACTCGGAAGAGCCCTACATGTGGGCGGTAACTGAAGCCCAGGAAAGAGTCCAGAGACCAGGAAGAGGCTGTGCATGAGATAAGAAAGATCTAGACACAGGGGTGCCTGGGTGGCTCAGTGGTTAAGTGTCCGACTTCGGCTCAGGCCACGATCTCGCTGTTCATGAGTTCAAGGCCCACGTCAGGCTCTGTGCTGATGGCTTAGAGCCTGGAGCTTGCTTCGGATTCTGTGTCTCCCTCTCTCTCTCTGCTCCTCCCCTGCTCATGCTCTCTCTCTGTCTCTCAAAAATAAATAAACACTGAAAAAATTTGTTTCAAATAAATTAAAAAGAAAAAGAAAGAAAGATCTAGACACACACCCGGGGGACATCACATTCAAGCACGAACAAGAAGATGAGCCCAAGAATGATGAAGAAGCAGCAATCAGACAACTTGAGGTGACTTAGGGGACAGTGATGTCATAGGAGTCACCAGAAGAATATTTCTGTGAGTGATGCTGTTTTACGACATCATTTTCAGACTGAAAAACACACAGGATCACAGCAGGGCCCCTTATCAGGGAAACGTGGCATGCTATTTACTAAGTCAGGGCTTGAGCCCGTGTCTTCTTTTTGCCGTCCTAGATTCCACCATCCTCTATCTAATGTTAGTCTTCAGTACATGTGACCTGCACACACACGGGTTGGCACTAAATAAAATAACAGCCTTCACTTCCCTTCTAAAACCATGGCAACTTACATTGTCATTGATGGCCTCCCTGTAAAGCCCTGTGTAACCTGGTTTACTTATACCCTTAGAGTGCAAGCTGGGGCACCAGAGAGGCATCTAGGGGCCAGGAGGAGAGAGGGTGGGGAAACCAAGGAGGAAGAGAGCTATGAAAATGTAGAGGCCAATAATGATCATGATGATGATGGTGATGGCCAAATGAAACCCTTGGATCCAAACATCCAGCTGCCTGTGAACAGAATGGCAGAGAGCATTTGTCAGCCAAATGGCATGAACAATGAACAATTTTAGAACTCCCATGGGCATATGACTTTCCAGTTTACAAAGCTCTTTGATGATTACTGTCCCATTGGGCACAATCAGCGATCCTATCAGGCATGTGTATCTGTGTTTACTGCACGGTTGAGAAAAACCAAGGGGCGGGGTAGGACTGACAGAGAGATGCCCGCTGTCTCCATCAAAGGCTGTGATGGGTCTTTTGACGCCAGACTGGAATACAAAGCAGAAGGCAAGTATCAAGGAGGCCCAGGCCTCCCAAACCTGTAGGGCCCTGAGGACATGTCCGGATGCCTAGAGAGAGCATTCCACCAGGTAGAATTGCCACAGACCATTTTAAGAGGTTATTCACTTCTCTGGAGACTCCGCATTAGTAATGGCTGGTGACCAGTTTCAGAGAAAGGCTGTAAGACAACACCAGCACACCTGTGAGCATGGACAGTGAGACCTGGTGAACGGAAGGTCTGTGCGCTGTCCGTCTGCAGGAAGGCACCACAGGGCTGCCCAAAGTCAATTCCTACCTAATAGGCAGGGAGGTCTCAAGGCACTTGCCATGTCACGCTGCTAGTGAGGGGCAAGTCGCTCCTTGGATCTCTGGCCGTGTGATTCTAAGCCTTGTGCTCTTTGTACTTCACCAGGTAGAAGGATGAGCCTCCCCGGCACTCACTTGCTCTTGAACCTTATGGGCAGGTGAGTGCCAGCACCAGGGAAGCACAGTCTCACTCTCTTTCTTCCGTTTTAACTAAATTTGGAGGAATATTCTCATTTGGGGGTGCCCCCTTACAGAAAGGATCCCGACAAACTTGCACGCATGTAGAAAAAAGAGAGAGTCATGCGAAGGTCACGGAAATGCTGATATATTAGAACTGAGCATGTCTGGCCTGGGAAGGCATGACCTCGTGGAGATGGAATGACTAGCTTCAAAAACAGGAAGGCTATCGTAGAGAAGAAAAATTAGACTTTTCAGAATGGCACTGGAGGGCAGAAGTTGCTGATCAAGAGATTCTTACTTAATGCAAGTAAGAAGTTCTGAATAACCACAGCTACCCTAAAATGGAATAATATGCCTCATTAGACAGTGAATGCAATTGATATTAAATGTATTTGAACACAGAGAAATGACTACTGGAGCTTTTACTGCCTTTCTTCTTCTAGTAAAATAACCACCTTCCTCCTGCCATAAAGTTTAGCGAGGATCACGGCTGCTAACTTTTCCCATCCTGCCTCGTAGCTGGGTGCGGCCATGCGACTGAGTTCTTGGTGCGGGGATGTGAGCAGGAGTTCAGCACTTTCTGTATCCTTGCTTACAAGGACCTCACTGGTCCTCACTTCCCCTCTCTCTCTTCCTGTGTGCTGGAATGAGAGACGGCCGAGCTAGGGAACTTTGCCTACAAAGGCAAGGACGACAAGGCAAAGTACAGCAACAAGATGGCTCCTGGAATCACCTGGTGGCCCTGGGCCACCTGCCTACGGTTCCATGAGTGGGAAGTAGATACCTGTTCAGGTGAGCTTCTGAACGCCTTTAAGTCTTTCTGTTAGAACAGCATAGCCTGCATCCCAACCGGTATAACTAGGTCTGGGAGATGCCGTACAGACCATTAAGGCATTATATAAGGGTCTGTAAACAATGATTTCTGTAATCGTATAACTCTATGTCTCCCCACCACCCCAATTTTGTCTCCTTTCTTCTAAAACCAGCTGTCCCGATGGTCCTTACCAGGGTCAAACATAAGCACCCCATTATGTCAGTGACCTCAATTTCCTAAAGTACCGAGGTTTGAAGAAGTCCAGAATCATTGACCTCCAGTTTGTCCTTCATGCCTATATCAAGCGTTCATCTTCTTTTCCAATACCAAACAGCCTCTGTGATGATACAGCGGATAAAGAAGTTTTAAAGTTCTGTTTGTGGTTATCCAAACTTAAGGACTGGTTAAAAAAAAAAAAAAGAAAAAAGATGGTGTATGAGGCATGTGATAGAATTCTTCTGCAATTGTTGATTTTCCTTTAGGGAAAAAAAGTCCAGGCCTCACTAAAGTTGAAGGTTCAGATAATACAAATATGTTTTGGCTCACAATGTGTCAGGGACCAAACATAATTTTGTATTGGTCAACACACCCGGCCAGAAGAATATTCTGATGTATTAAATGTGTCTCTCTATGTAAAATAAAGTCATTGAGCTAATGAAATGAGACCCTGGCCTCTGTGTCTGAGCCCTGGGAGGAAATTAGCCAGTGACAGACGGACCTTTAATTCTGTCTGATAGATACGCCATTTCCATTTCCATTTCTCTCTTTCTACTCATGTTTTCCTCTTACACATAATGCCTCTATGTCTTACCTCCTAATTTATGCAAACTCCATGAATTCTTCAAGATTTTGCTCTGTACTTTCCTTAGCCCTAGTTCATCCAGTAAATTTGTAGTACATATCTCTGAAACTATTGAAGTTACTAGTAATTATTCCATATTTCATTAAAAAATTTTTTTAATGTTTATTTACTTTTGAGAGACAGAGATAGAGCATGAGCCGGGGAGGGGCAGAGAGAGAGGGAGACACAGAATCCGAAGCAGGCTCCAGGCTCTGAGCCATCAGCACAGAGCCCGATGTGGGGCTCGAACCCACAAACTGTGAGATCATGACCTGAGCCGAAGTCGGACGCTCAACCGACTGAGCCACCCAGGTGCCCCATTCCATATTTCATTTTTACCCACATTAGCTACTTCCCACGTCTTATGTTTTCTCTGAAACTCTTCTTCCTTTAAGCCTACGATAGATGTTTAATAAACAGATTTGAAGCGTGGAGAATTAAAAGATACGGATCAGACATTTTTTCAATGATATGCAAATTGTCAAGGAAGAACAAAAAGGATATCTATTTCCCCACTGATTAAAAACAATTCACAAGCATGAATGAATCTGGTCTTCTCACCAAAGGAGTTTTCAAAAAGAAAAGCTTTTGTGAACGGTGAGCTTTGCTATTATGATATTGAGCATAAAGGTCCTCATTTCATTTCACAACCGCATAATTTGGAAATTATTAAGAACGGCTCTTTCTTCACCTTTATAAATCATGGGTCAACTGAAAACATCACCACGGGTCAACTGAAAACATTGGCATCCGTTTCTCCAGCTCATCCTCCTTGAATGTCCTCACACGAAACACATTTTAAATCATCTTTAGCTCTTGATTTTGAGCTCCATTAAATTCCTGTCAACACATTTTTCTCCTCCATGAAAATTAAAAGACAATTACACTTTCTGGACTGTACTACTGACACAGAAAGAAACTAAGATGGCAAACTTATACTAGTATTCAACAAATAACTTGTAGAGTCTCCAAAAGCAGTTCCCCTTCGATGCACATAAGTAGGGGAAGGTGTATTTCAGCAAACAAATGTTCAGGCTCCAAGGGAAAGTGGAGTTTATTTGAGGCAGTAATATTTCATCGAGCTTCCGGAGCCACCGATTCAGAACGACCAGCTCCCTTCTAATTGATAGCGTGTTCTTCATGCCAAGCTGCCTGTTCAGCTGAAGGATCCTGCCCTGGGAGAGAATTCATTTGGCTCCTGGAGGAGTCCAGGAAGGAACGAAGTACGGATTCTGGGATGTGAATTTCAAGCAAAACAAAACGTAACCCAAAACATTTGAGAGAAGGGCTTACGCTAACGTGCCAAATATTTAGAAAAGAATATAATTAATCTACAACACTCCCCTAACACTGCGTTTTGCCATCTCGGTTTCAACTTCAACACACTTGCTCTTAGCAAACAGGAAAATCTTGAAAGAGAAATATATAGGCTAAACTTTGTAAACTCGAAGTGCAAAGTAATGAGAGCATAAGGGAGATAGAAAGACCTTGGGGTAAGTCTACACACAGGCTCCAACTTAGTAGAACCAGTTATTAAATATTTACTCTTTTCCCACTGGCTTAGAAAAATTTCCCTCTGGCAAGATGGGTCTTGCTCTCTGTGATGCGACCTCTTGCCGCAGCCCCACATTCCCAACCCAAGAATGGCAGGCTAGGGGATGAAGGCAGCAGTGACGTTGGCTCCTCCTTCTCATGCCGGTGGCCAGAGGGTGTAAGGAGGTACTCTCAGCAGTTGTTGAGGAAGCCCACGCCCCCCACCCCAGTCCTGTTTAAGCTTTCTGAATCCCTACGGAGATCAATGCCTACACTATTCTCCCTGCGGATTAACGATGGTCTCTTCCCCTGTCCATCCACTCAAATCTATCATGGGATCATCAATCCTTGAAGCTATCCACATCTGCTGGTCCAAGAACAACAGAAACAACTTCTGAGACACGTTGTTAAAAAATTCTCCCCTTCTAACCCTGAAAGGAAAAGTTACACACCCTTTATTTACCATCACTTGGAAATGACATACAGAACAAAATTTCTAGATGTGACATTTTTCCCTTATGATTTTACACTTGAAACCATTTTGGGGATGAACACTTGCGACATGTATGATACAAACTCCCTCCTGCCTCCTGAGAGTGTGCGGGACAAATGCCTCGCCTCTGCCTCCTGATGTGCACCCATCATTAGGAACATCAGGCCTTTCCTACTGGGTGGTAACTCAGGGACGGTTGGGTGAGGCACACAGGGCAGGCTGTAGGGTCTTCTCCTCATTGCTCTTGGGCTGTGACACTTCTTGGCTTCCTGAATTGCTTTTTACATTTTTTTTTTCTGTCTTCTCTACACCATTATTGTTGATGTCTGTTTTTTTTTCTTTTTTTTCTTTTTTTTTGGCAAAATCGTTCAGTTCTTTAATTTTTAGTCTATTGTACAATATGGAAGCTCGGGAAAACAGTTACTTTCATTTCCGTGAGACAATCTAGGGTAAGACCCTATGCATATGGGTCTGTCTAATCCAGAAGGTCCATGGATCTTAGTGTATATTTGGGGACACTTGCTGACCCTTCTCTCCTGCTTCCTCATTGACTGTCCTGCTTTTTAGTTGTGTTTCCGTCACTCGGACTGTTGGACAAGCACTTTCCATATCTATAATGCACCTGGCTGTGACCAGATATTTTGTCTTTGGGCTCAGGGTCTGTGTGAACCAGGGACCAAGAAGGTAAAGCAAATCTTACCTTTTTGTAGAGACTCCTCAGATCTCGGTACTGCCACATGCTGTTTAGGACCTGAGATGCGGCCTTGACCACTTTTGGAGAGTGTCTGATAGAGAGAAGACACGTAAGATGGTAAAAGTGGGGCAGCTGGGTTTCAGACTGACACTGACTCATCAGGATCCAGCGTTTACAGAAAAAAACCACATCCGTATGGCCTCCCGGCTCTTTCCCTCCCACCCTTGGAAGTGCAAGGGATGGTCCACCCGTCTGCAACCTTCCTCTCATCGGCACACCCATGAGGGCAAGAGATAGGAACACAGTCAGCTTGGCAAAGAATTTTCAAAATGCAAAAGGAAGAGCAGAGCCTTGAGTCCGAATGCAAATTTAGTGTTTGACTATAAAGTGGAAAAGAAAGAAGAGAAACACACCGATCGGGAAGGGCCAGATTTGGGAGTTTTAATGGTAGTGTTGTGTAATATCTGTGTAGCAGCAAGAAGAAAAAAAATATTTTCATTTTCTCAGCTGAAGCTTGAGAGCATGTATAGTGTTGGTTCCGCATGCCTACGTGATTACAGGGAGCTGCTCTCCGTTTGCCGATGGTACCACGCACAAGGGACCGGCAGCGAAGGAAGATGTGTGTGCGTGCTCTCTCACATGGGTATACAGGAAGGCATAAGCATCTAGAAGTAAAGCCCTGTGTACAATTAAAGTTCCATCCTGCAGACCATTTTTTTTTGAGTCATGGCTTTAAAATCGTTATGAAACACACAACAGCTAAGTATTTCGACTTTTGGGTCGGTGCCAACCTGTGTCTCCAAACAGACACGAGGTCAATAAATCTGTGTTGCTTTAATGTGATCACATTCTTGGAAGTTATTTTGGCTGGTGGTGGCGGAAGCTATTAATTAATTACCTGTAGATTCTTTATTCTAATGGCCAATTCCATAAACAGCTGCACCCTCTAGTGGCTGTTAGTGCCACTGTGGCCTGTCTCAGGGGCTGGCGCATTTTTCTATAAAGGGTCAGATAATAAATATACGCCACTCGGAGGGCCATATGGTCTCGATCACAGCTACTGAGCCCTGTGACTGTACCGCTAGAGGAGTCATAAATAATACATCAGCGAGTGGATGTGGCTGCGTTCCAATAAAATGTTATTTACAAAAGCAGGCAGTGCAAAAGCAGGTGGGATGTGGCCCCTGGCCTGTAGATTGCTGACCCCTGGTCTATGTGTACGGTGACTCCTGGAGTCGGGCAGGACATAGCCATTCATGAGGACTCCAAGGTGAACCCACCTGAAGCTGACCAGTGGGGCAGTGGCCCAAAGATTCCCAGAAGAGAAAATCTGAGTTGGGACCAAAAATGCCTTTGAAATAAAATGGCTTTTGAAATAAATAGAAAGTGAGCAGATGGTTAGATGGGATGAGGTTGAGGTTGGATAGGAGAGCCGGAGTAAGTGGAGGTTGTAAGGACACGCATTTTGTGATGGAATTATGGGATGTTAATACTTGGTCAATTAAATGTCTGCTATTTTCCTGGGTCTTCAAGTTTGCGATTTAGACCAAGTAAGTTGAAGGTTCCTTCATCCACTTGCTTACTGGTGACAGTAACAGTCATGCTTACTATCTTTATCGCTGAGATGAAATACAATTTTGGCTGTGTTTGAAAACACTAGTTATATCATGCGTTTTCAAAAGAAAAAAAAAGTAGAGTTCTCATAAATTCAATTTTTTTCACTATGAAAGATGAAACGTATATACGTAACACACGTATTTTCCTTTACTAAATGCATGGTTGCTAAATGATTTCAGAATTTTTGTTAGTATCATGCGCTACATGTAATATTAGGTTCCTTTGATTTAAAGACAGAGAATTTTCATGGATACAGGTACAGGTGTGTGTTAACCTTATATAATCAATGCAGATCAAAGGTTAAATGTTATGTGTTGCTGTATTTTATCATTGTTAGCTAGGTATTTGTTCATGACAACAGTTAAGCAACTCTTGAGGAACATGCATTAATATTCAGATAGTGGTAAGGTAGTCGAGACACAGCATGCAAAAATTCTTCAGAAACTGTAATTTTTTTGTTTCTCCTTCTTGCTTGGGTACAAAATAGAAAAAGACTACAAATGTGTAATGAATAGCAGGTTTTAACCTTTCAATTAAAATGCCAACACATCACAGGGTCATAACATGCGAAGGTCAAAGACACATTGCTTTTTTTTTTTTATATATACTTTAATTTTGACCCATCACTAGACTGATACCATAGCAACTTCTACTTGAAAGACTATAACTATTGATTGAAGGACTGAACAATTGAGTGTTTCTAATGTGACAAGTGATTATAACCTAAGCCGCAATACACAGTTCCTTTCTGACAAGTAACGGTTGAGACTGTTAATGGCTTTTCTGTCTTATGACAAAATGCAGTGACACAGTCAACCCTATTTCCTATATAATTGTTAAATTTAGAAGAAAAAACCCAAATGTACTTTTGAAAGAGATAGATGTGACAGGATGTCCATAATGGGTGTTTAAAATGACGTGAAAAGAATAATTTAAGTTATCCAGACTTGAAAATAGTAAGTATAAGATTCCTATAAGAGTCATTGATGATTATACCACACCTGATCTTCACCAACGTTGTCAAATGAGGGGTGACTGCACCGTTGGTGCAATTCATCGTGGGTGTTGAGCACAGCTACTCAAAGCCGCAGGACCCCAGAACCCCAGTGTTGGTGGTTGTATTAGCAGAACACAATGAGTTGTACAGTTCAAACAGACTATGACTGGCAACTCACCAGTCCGACTCATTAATGGCATGGCATACTTTAAATTTCTGTATATTTAGAAATAAAACACATAAATACAGAGTCGTAGAGAGGCATGTTTTTCCACCTGTGCCTTATGCTATCTGGAATATACAAATCAGGTTTGAATTAAACTTATTTCTGTTAATAATTTTTAAGGACATTTTAGGGAGGGCAGGTCTGTACAAATTAACCAGAGCAAACTGCTCTCCCTCCATTTTTCAATGATTAATCCCCAATTTTAAAAACTCTCCTTTCAATAAAGAATTTCTATTTTGTTAAAACTTGTCGAAGGCCTTGGGAATCTCAGCGCCTAATGTCGTAACAGAATCGAGTGATAAGTGGTGAGTTTAGTGTTAAGATTCAGAACAGTTCTTCTGGATTCCTTTTAAGGGCAGTGAAAAGCAGTAACCAAATTCAAGTGTAGGTGGGAGATGAGGCTATCTGCAGTTATAAAAACCTTGTTTTGATCCCCAAATTAGTCATTATATAAAAAAGAGGTAAATCACATGGAAGGACGGCTGAGATAAGCAGGAAAGTAGGGAAGATGCCTGACTCAACCCAGTTCAGTACTGCTTATTCAACTCGTGTGTAAATCTCGACTATTAACTTTGGAAAAAAAGGGCAAGGGCTAATGAAATGAAACACATGACTTTCTTAAAAGAAATTTTCAGTCAAATCAAAGGACAGTTATGAGATCATCTATAGTGAAAGAAACTTCCCATTAACAATAATCAAGATTGGACAAGACCTATCAGGACCATTTTCTGGATTGGCATTGTGGATACACACTCTTTCATGGATGGTTTCCTGAAGTGATTTTTAGGTTAGTTTCACCAAGCAATCTTCTTTGACCATAGGACTGATAAAAACACCTCTTCTCTTTAAGGCCCATTTAGTGATGGATGCTACAGTAAGGATGTTCACACAATGGGAAGAAATTAACACACGCCAGACCACCCTCAAACTCTCTATTCTTACATTTCAGAGAAAAAAAAATCTTTGAACATCTCATGAATATGCACAAATAGGTCAGAATGTTTTGTGGACTATGGTTTTATTGTGTGTGTGTGTGTGTGTGTGTGTGTGTTTGCTTAAAAAAGCATTGACATATTAAGCTCTTAATGTTCAAAATGGGTAAGCATTTCAATTAGAGATTCCAAAGTTCTACAGAAGCTCTATGAAGAAGAAAACCATGTGGTTTCGTGTTTATGTAGAATAGCAATCTATTTTAAGTACAATATAATAACATACAATTCAAGCCAACTATCTATATGGCACCATTACTGCATGAGTCCTGTGGGGCTTCTCTACTTGATATAAAAAAGTATTCGAATCCTAATACTAAGCTGTTGATTGAACCTATTTGAAGGTCTTAACCAGAAACCAGAGACTTCTTTTATTATACAAGGGTAATATCCTGAATCAAATGAAATAATGAGAGAGAATTTCCAAATAGTCTCAAAGTACATCCTTTACAGCCCTTAATAATGGAAGAAAAATTATTTAGCGTTTAGTTGTGAACAAATGGGGGGAGGCAGGGAGTGGAAAGTCAAGAAGTAGACCTTGGGTAACAAAAGGTTACCCATAACCTCTTAATCTCATTGATTGCATTGAGGGATTTCTAGGAGGCAAAATTTAATTAAGGTTTGTGAATGTTTCTGTAACATTGACAGCTTGCTGATAGACTGACACCCTGGCTTCTGAAGATATGTTTTGGTTGCATGCAGCAAGATACCATTGATTCTTAAATCAAATGGGGGACATTTCCATTTCCTGGAAGTGCAGCTCGGCAGACACAGAGCCTTATCTTTCTTTATTCCACTAGTGTAGAAGTCCTTCCTTACCACCGTCCCCTCTGCAAAATTTCTATTCATGCTTTAAGACTTGATTATCACTTCTTGGATATTAGGGCAGCCCCTTCCTCAGTTTTAGACTGGAAAGGACAGGCACAGTGACTTGTTAAATTAAACTATTTGCCTCAAACGCATGGCTAGCATGGAAGGATGGCAGGTCAGCAATGAGTTCTTGGGCTCCCCACTGTGGGCTCCCTCACCCTCCTTGCATGGCTTGCTCCGTACAGCTGACGAGGGAAAGGGCATCATGAACACCCGGGCCTGCAACCACAAAGGAACAGCAACCACAAAACACTTTCACATACTCAGGTTAAGCGGGTTGTCTCTCCTAGTGTATGCATGCTGGATTGTCAAATGCATCTCTCCAGTATCATGGCAGTCACCAAGACTACCAGTTAAAATCAGCTTTCACCATGGGTGGGAAGCCTGGAAACCATTTGCTAGTTCCCTCCTCTTGAATATCCAATGACATTCAACAACGTTACCCATAACCAATGGATGCTGCGTATACTTAGAACCAATTCTACCAATACTCATTCCGCAGTGATATGAAGTCACCGTCTGACTTACTTATCTCCTTTGCTTTTGGAGATGCCAACCAACTTCTCGATGCCGCCCGCATCCCGTAAGGCCTTGGCGTTCTCCATGTTCTTGGTGATCACTTCGTGCAGGGTGCAGCAGACGGCTGTCACCGTGTCATCTGACATGGCCTTGCTCGCTGTGTTGTTGCTGTTGTTCCCACCTGGAAGCCTGTGGACGAGGTCTCGCATGGCATATTTGCCTTTGGGAGAAAAAAGTCAAGGGAAGAATTGAAATGAGGCCAAAATGGAAGACGGGGGGAGAGGCGATGGTAGGAACAGGGGAGAAAAACCGAGAACACAAGAGGCCACATTAATCCATTATTGTCTGTTTCTCATCACTGAAAATTCTCTGTTGGGTCACTGCTCTGTTGGGCATGGGTCACTGAACCCATACAGAGAACAGTTTTTCCCTCATGGTGAGTGCATGGACTTTCTGATGGATGTGGGATAGAATTTCTGGGCAAGTCAGTCCATGACTGTAAGCCTAGGCTTTTTAAACCTGTACAGCAAGAACACTAACGGTACCTATCTCACAAGGCTGTTGCAAAGATTAAATGAGTAAAAGTGTGTAAAGTATGTAAAACACGAGGAGTACTGAAGATGTGGGACTCTGTAGACGTGAGCTGTCAATGGTTCTTGAAGTCAAGAAAACATATGGTATTCGAACATCACATCAAAAATACCTTGATGGGAACTACATTGGGGCCTGAACTATTTAACAAGTCAGAGTCAAACCACGAACATATGGACAGCATGATCATATACGTAACTTCCGAGTTCTGGCCCTTATAAAACAAAGAGAAACACTCAAAGCAAGGGAGAGAGGCTTTACAAATGATGTATAACTAGGTGTCCTTGGAACTCTGGTAACCCAATGATCCACCTGTCTCCCTGATGGGATTTATTGTCTGGTTCTACCATATAACACTTACTAATTTGACACATTCCCCTTTGTGCGAAAAACAAAGAAAATAAAATCCAACTTTGCTTCCTTAATTTGCTTCATCATTATTAATCTTGCTGCTCTCAATGATACAGGTACTTATAATGACATCTTTATGGAGTACTTTTAGTTTACAAAGCATTTTAGGCATTACCAATAACCCTGCAAGACATTAATTCATCCCACCTGCAGCTTCCAATTCTGTTCCATTAATTTACTCCTGGAACTAAGTAAATGAGTGCCTGTAGCAAAGTTGGCTGTTCTTAAATTTTTCAGATGGAATTGGCACGTGTCCAAATTAAAATCCCTTCCTTGTCTCCTATCCCCCAATTAGACATATTTAGCTAGCTCCTGAAAGCCATTTGAAATACTTTTCCTCCACACATGTCCCTAAAGGATAGCCTCTTCTGCTGTTTAACCCTCCAGTGCGAGGTGCCTGGGGTAAGGAAAGGGAACTCATGGGAGAAGGCAATGACATCTCCATTCCAGGCATTAATAAATAAAACATAGGCCCATATCATTTTGGTATCTGCTCTTATCCTATGTTTAGGTGGCTTATTTTAGCTTGGGCCAAAAAAAATGCTGATGTCTAAATTACTGAAATAGGAAAATGTCTTCATTCACTTGATGGTAGCTGAGAAGTATCTGACAAAAATGGTTTGCCTGAAAACCCCCAAGCGTAGCATATTTATTTTCTAAAGACAATATCTAAAATAGTTAGGAGAAGATCCTTTGTGCATGGGCAGTTCTCTGAGCAACTTGCTGTATGTATTTATCATTAAATCACACTCGGCTCTGGCTAAGATTTTCCTCTTGCTGAGCTCAGCATGCCGGGGCTTCATCAGGTCATTAACCCCCAGAGATTATATCGTAAGGCAAATCTGAGTTCCACAGATGTGAGAAGATGGATGAATGGGGGGATGGATTAAAATTTTTCTTCCTAAGGGAAGTGATAGAGGAAGGGAACAGAAAGATATTTCAATCACTGGGCACACAGGGGCATTCACGCTCCTGACGGACTATGGAAGACTGTTTGTGACCTTGAACATCACTGAGGTTGAAAGCAAAAATGAAAAGAGAGAGAAGATTTGGCTGCAGCATTTTCCAGTTTTTGTTGTTACTGTCAGTTAAAAAGTTATCTCAGATAAATTTGAAGGTGTGTTTCATTTTGCATGCTTTCCAAATCCAAGAGCCGTGAATGAAATACAAGGTGTCCCCATAACATTCAGGTGACACAGGCAACTGCTTCCTCCCAGAGCAGCCTCCCCCGCTTGCCCCACGACGCTGTATAAACACTGTTTTCCATTCCATGGAGAATGATAGGAGTCACTGTCATATATTACCTACCACCACCTGTCAAGGAAACCCATTGGAATGATTTTATTTCTAATATTTCCAATACAGTTCACTGACATTTCACTGGACAATTGGAGATTTTTCATAGATCTATTTATTAGTCTATGTGGAGGGATACATTTTAGTCTAAATTTTTGACCATCCAAGTGAAGAAACAAATCAAGTAAAATCATTCCATAGAGGGGAAAACCTCTGGACAAAGTTTGTTAATTCTCTAAAGGGCATACAATTGTTTTACCCTTCGATTATGCTTCTGAGAAAAGAGGTCTTCTCATACTAGAACTTGAATCGTATCATCATGTGAAATTTGCATAGCAAGAATAGCTGTGTGTGTGTGTGTGTGTGTGTGTGTGTGTGTGTGTGCATGTGCGTGTGTTCAGAAACTTGGAGGTTAATTGGGTGGGGAAAAGAGAAAACAGGAGCATAGAATAATTACAGCTGTAAGTGACCTTGTGTGGCAGGCTAATAACAGAAGTCCAGGCAAGGGAGACTGCACTGGGGTTAGCATGGAGGGACTGACATGGGAAGTCAGCATTCAGATTTTGTTCTATAGGTTAGGGGAGCTCCAAGACCAAGTTGATATCTTACAAAGAGGATTCTGGTACCGCAAGAAGGAAGGTTTCAGAATAGAAAGAATGAAGTTTGGAGAAACGTGTAGTCTTTCTCTTGACAATAAAACTCTGTTTCTCTGAACTTCTGCTGAAATTCTGAGCATTACAGCACAAGGTGGCTTTTGCCTATAATTATTCAATGTCACATATTTTTTTTGTTCCCTAAGTTTCTAAACATTAGAAAGAGCTAAGAAGCCTTTGTTGCTACCAATAAATAAGAGGTACTCCCTCTTCTGCCCCCCAGTCAAGCTTTTGGGTCTCTGAGGTCTGAGGTTTCTTTGGAGGTAAAAGGAGTTAATCCTCAGGTGCCTGGGTGGCTCAGTCGGTTACGCATCCGACTCTTGATTTTGACTCAGGTTCATGAGATGGAGCCCTGCATCAGTAGGATCTGAGCTGACAGCATGGAGTCAGTTTGGGATTCTCTTTCTCCCTCGCTTTCTGCGCCCCCCCCCCAGTTTGTGCTAAACAAACAAACAAACAAACAAACAAACAAACATTAGAAAAAAAGGAGTTCTTGAGATTCTCTCTTTCCCTCTCTCTCTGGCCCTCCCCTGCCTGCACTCTCTCTCCCTCTCTCTAAATCAATAAACATCAGAAAAAAAGGAGTTAACCTTCTTTAGGAACTAATGTTTGTGCCACAGAGGCAATGAGAAAAAGTTGTGAGGCAGGTGAGCCAAACTGCAAGTTTTTCAGTCTAACACCACGAAGGGGATCAGGTCGGTTTTTGTTTGGTCTCAGTTTGGTTTCAGAGACAGAGATGGACAGAGGGAAGGCTCTTCACAGGCTAAGGAGGAGCGTGGCTGGATGCCCAGATGGATGGCATCTCCTTAGGAACCTGGAGGAGGAATACTGGAGGTTCTTCATGGGTCTGGAATGTCAAGGACACCTGGGGCCCAGCGGCGCCCTTGTGGTGCACTGGGATGCATGTGGGTGCAAAGGAGATCATAAGCAGACAGGTGTCACCTTGGCATTGAGTCTGGCAGGAGGCACGGGAGCCTCCGTCTTAGAATGAATCGCTGAGGCCACGGAAAGGCCAGTGGCATCAGCAACCACTGCAGATAGAGCCACTCCCCCTTTCTCTGGATGTGATTGGTTGAAAAATAACTGAATGGGACGGCACAGACTGAAAGTCACAGAATGATTCATTCATAGAATGATTCAATTAACAGGCAACTGTAATATTTTGCAACAAAAGCAAGGACTTGTGACCACAAAAAGGTGGCTGTGGGTCAGGGACAGGACAGCAGCCAGCCATCATGGAGAATCCCAGGATGAAACTAACACGTGAAACACTGGTGGTGGTGGAGGAATGGAGGAAAAAGGGGTCAGAAGTCTCTCGCTGGAACGAGGTGGGTCGTGAAAACCAAGTGAATTTAAAACTTTTAATAATAGTGGACAAGTTAGAGTCTATCGTACTTTCTTCGCACAAAGAAAAACACGCAGAATTATTTAACCTGATATGTGATATGGGAGAACAACACAGCAAGGTTCCATCAGGGAGACCCCACTGGTCATCAGGTTCCAAAGACGCCCAGATTTGTGAAAGCCAAGTGGATGCCTTGGCCTGCCTCCATTTGCAAGAACTGTGCTCCCCAGTAGCCACTGTCGTAGAATCGCATGTGAGAAAAAGAAAAGAAAAGCACGCTGCTCCCTCAGATTGAAACAAAACAAAACACAACTCCGCCACCACCAACACCACTGCCAATGAACAGATTGCTCCGTTTTGCTCAAGTTCCTGGTAGAGACGCATACGTGGGTCATTTCTTCTAAGTTACCTCATCTCTGATGAAAATAACACTATTTCTGGTGTGCAATTCTGGTATGAAATGACCAGCGGAGATATTATGAGTGTGTAAGAAATACCCCGAGTTTCCATCAATGACAGACTAACTGTAACCTTGTAACTTTGATACCCTTTCCTCCATGCACCTGTGTGCCTACCTGTGTCTCTGTGTGTTCCCTTTAAACACTTAAGTGTTTAAGATCTGTTGTGGGGTGCCTGCGTGGCTCAGTCCGTTAAGCATCCCACTCCTGATTTTGGCCCAGGTCATGATCTCACAGTTTGTGAGATGGAGCCCTGAGTCACGTTCTGTGCAGACAGCATGGAGCCTACCTGAGATTCATATTCTCTCTCTCTCTCCTTCTCCTGCTTGTGCTCTCTCTTTCTTTCTTGCTCTCTCCTCTCTCTTAAAAAAAAAAAAAAGATTTGTTGAGCTAGTTTTCTAAATTCAGAATCTCTAAAAAATGGAAAAATAAAAATATTTCTTTAGAATGCTTCTTTCTGGAATCATCCGTTTAGAGTGTTGGGCCCACAAAGGCGCAGATGGAACTGGGGACCCGAGCAACTATGCTGTCCAAGAAGGGCACTCTCTGCAGAGCAAGCACAGAGGAGGGCTGGTGGAGATTTCGTGACGGCGCCACAGGGCTCCGTTCCTGCTGGCTGCTTCTGCTCCTGGGTTGTCTGTCTGTTTATGATTCTGCTTCTATTTCCATTTCAGGACTAAGTTTATTTGTGGTATTGATTTGTGCACCACTACTCGGTTCCCCGTCGGTGGCACCAATATTGAGCAGTGCTTTGTGGTCTAGCCGCTGTAAGGTGGCTGACATCACAGAAGTCACTGGAGTCCCTTCCTACATTGATTATGTATCTCTTTTGATCATTGATAGAGTCCGCTGGATAGCTGGTCTTTGTGACGACTCACATGTCTTTCTAAACTTAAATCTCTCTCAAAGCAATGTTAGAGAAAAGATAAATTTTAACAACGGCTGGAATGGAGAGCAGTGCTGGGTCAGGAACATCATGACCCCTTCAACTGAGGCCTTAACACCTCTTTGACTTCTTTGTTTCTGGGGCTGCTAAGCCTGGCCCTATGAGTTTTTGCCAAGATGCTCTAAATTTACTCTTTTCTTTTCCAATTTTTCTCCTTCTTTTTTTTTTGTACTGTGGCAGAATACACATATCATAAAATGTAGCATCTTGTCCACTTTTAAGTATACAATTCAGTGATATTAAGTAAGTGTGTATTGGGCAACTATCACCACTGTCCATCTCCAGAACTGTTTTCATCTTGCAAAACTGAAACTCTCTATCATTAAACAATAACACCCTAACATTCTACTTTCTATCGCTATGATTTTGACTACTCTAAGTACCTCATACAAATGGAAGCATACAGCATATGTCTTTTTTAAAAAATATTTTTGAGAGAGAGATAGCGAGAGCACAAGTGAGGCAGAGACACAGAGGGAGACAGAGGATCTGAAGCAGACTCCATGCTGTCAGCACAGAGCCTGGTGTGGGGCTCGAACTCACGAACCATGAGATCATGACCTGAGCTGAAGCTGGACGCTTAGCCCACTGAGCCACCTAGATGCCCCTAGTATACATCTTTATGTGACTGACCTATTTCACTTAGCATGGTATCCTTAAGCTTCATCCATATCGTAGCATATGTCAACATGCCCTTCCTATTTAAGGCTGAATACTGTTCCATATATGCATATACCACATTTTGCTTCTCCATTCATCTGTTGACGGATACTTGAGTTGCTCCCTCATTTTAACTAGAGTGACCAATGCTGCTGTGAACATGGGTATACAACTCTTGTTTCACTTTCCATCTGTTTATGTCTTTGTGTTAGGTAGAAGCTAGACATGAGTGGTGGGAGGAACACCCTGGGGCAGAGTCCCAAGTCCTTGAAGGGGAATGACAGAGACACGAGTTGGAGGCAAGGATGGTGACAAATAAGCTACCCAGTAGAAGTCCTGGGGCACGACATCCTGACCTTGTGGCTTCCAAGACCTTGGGGCTGCCAGACCAAAGAGCCAGAACAGGTGCGGAGCACATGCTCTCCTCTTCCACATCTGCCCCAGGGTAATCCCTAGACTCATTATAATGCATTTGCATTGTGGGAACAGCCCCAACCAATGGAGGAAGGCTTCCATGACAGCTCCTCTACAAACCTTGTAGGGTCAAAAATTCCCCCTCCCAACCTGTGGAAGGAATCTCCCAAATCACTGGAAATAGTCCCTGTTAGAGACCACCCCACTGTAGGTCTCCTCCCAGTCCAGAGAGACCCAGTAACCCCCAATCCCAAAACACCCTAAAGGCCATTTCCACCTCATGCCCAGCTCTCCCACCTTGAGAGTGTACTTTCATGTTAATAAACTGGTTGGTGCTAATTTCCTTCTAGCTGTCATTATTCTGAGTGGAGACGCCCATGTAAATCTTGTGGGGACTCCAAGGATCGAGATCTCCATCCACATGACACAGACTCTCTCTCACCCGCAACATTTGGATCTAAAGTGAGTCTCCTTATAGACAGCCTAGAGTTGGACCATGTTTTTAAATCCATTCTGCCATTCTGTTTTTTGACTGGAGAGTGTAATCAATTTATATTTAAAATAATTACTGATAAGGAGGACCTTACTTGTGTTACTTTGCTATTTGCTTTGTATATAGATTATGGCTTTTTTTGTCCCTCATTTCCTGCATTACTGTCTCTTTTGTGTTTATTTGATTATTTTTATAGTGAAATGTTTTAATTCCCTTATTTATTTTTGTATATATTCTATAACTATTTTTGTTGTGGTTACCATGGGGATTACATTTAATACTCTGAAATTATAAAACTCTAAATTTATACCATCTTACTTCGATAACATATAAAAACTTGCTCATATGTAGTTCTACCCCCACCCTTTTCAGTGATGGACATCACAAAATTCCACCTTTGTATATCGTATGTCCAAAAAACATAAAATAATTGTTTTGGGGGGGTGGTGCTTGGGTGGCTCAGTTGGTTAAGTGTCTGACTCTTGATTCCGGTTCAGGTCATGATCTCATGGTTTGTGGAATTGAGCCCCACATCAGGCTCTGTGCTGACAGTGTGGAGCCTGCTTAGGATTTTCTCTCTCCCTTTCTCTCTGCCCCTCACCTGCTTGTGTGCACACTCTCTCCCTCTCTCTCAAATAAATAAATATTTACAAAACAGTTTTAAAAAATAAAAAAAAATGAATGTTTTTCTTAATGCATCAGTCTCTTAAATCATGTAGAAAACATGAAAAACAGGAGTCACAAACTGTCATTATAATAGTACTAGCTTTTATAATTACCCCCTGTATTTAACTTTACTAAGATCTGTATTTCTTCATATGGCTTTGAGTCACTTTATTCCAAATTTCAGGATTACCTTTCCTTGTAGGAAAGTTCTAGTGACAAACTCCCTCAGCTTTTATTTACCTGGGAATGTCTTTCTTCTTCACTTTTGAAATATGGGATTCTTGATTGATAGGTTTTTTTCAGCACTTTGAAAATATAGCCCATTACCTTCTGACCTCCAAAGAATCTGATGAGAAATCTGCTTATAATCTTAATGGGGATCTTTTTTTTTTTTTATGTGATGAGTCACTTCTCTTTTGCCAATTTCAAGATACTCTCTGTCCTAGTCTTCGGACAATTCGATTATGTGTGTCTGTATGGGTCCCTTTGGTTTATCTTACTTAGAGCTGGTTGAGCTTCTTGGATGTTTATATTCACATCTTTCATCAAATTTGAGAAGTATTCAGGCATTATTTCTTCAAATAATCTCTCTGACGCTTTCTCTTTCTCTCCTCCTTCTGAGACTTCCACAATGTGTATGTTGCTCTGCAACATTTTCACTTTTCTTCATTTTTTTTCTTTCCATCCCTAGGATTTGATGATTTCAGCTGTCCTGTCTTCAAGTTCACGGATTCTTCCGCTTACTCAGAGCTACCTCTGAATCCCTCTAGTGAAGTTTTCATTTCAGTTATTGTAATTTTCAGCTCTAGAATTCCTTTCTTAAATTTCCTTTTAGATTTTCTATCTCTTTAATAATATTTCAATTTTATCCCTACATCATTTGCTTGGCTTTCTCCACATCAGTTTTTAGTTCTTTGAGCATCTTTAACATAGTTGCTTTAAAGTCTTTGTCTAGTAGGTCTGCCATCTGGTCTTTTTCAGGGATAGGTTTGTCGGCTTATTTTTTTCCTTTGAGCGAGCCATACTTTCTTTATATGCCTTATGGGTTTGTGTGTGTGTGTGTGTGTGTGTGTGTGTGTGTGTGTGGACATGTGTACAAGTAGACACTGGAATCTTATTGTGGGGAATAAGCACAGGAACTCCCTGAGCTTGCACCGATGGAGGTTAACAAGGCATAAAGAAATAGAAAGCCACAGGATGTATGCATCAAAGATTCGGTAAAACAACATTAGGTAAACAGGGCAAAGGCCCCCAGTATAGGACAAAGGCATAGGAATAGGAAATCTCAGGATGGAAACATCCAAAATGAGGTAAACAAGATTAGGTATTCAGGGTGGAAATGTCCCCCAACTTAGTACAATAGCAGAAAGCTGCTTTCACAGGACGGAAGGACCAAAATAGGTAAACATGTAAACAGGGCTATAGACTGCAGCAAGGCAAAGTTGCCCAAAGCGCAGCTAATTAGCAAAAGAAGAGTGCCTCGTTGACCCTGAGGTAGCACGCTCTGTCTTTCTTTTCCCCTAGGCAGTTTAGGTAAACAGAGGTGGCACCTCGTTCCTGGTGTCAGGATTTTGTTTTGCATTGACCCAAACCCCAAACATCGCATATCTTCAATAACCCCTTTTCCCCTCATTCCCATGAATTAGTGTTCACAGTTTCATTGTCTCTTTGTGCACGCCTATCATGCTTGCAAGCCTTCTGATCCTAATAAAAATGGAGCAAGGACCCTGACTTGGGGCTCTTATCTCCTCCTGGACATTAGCCTCTCTCACATTTCAATCCTGCATCTGTTCTCTTGCTGGATAAGACAGAACTCCAGACCCAGAGTCTACGACACCTTATGTAACCCTGGAAATTAGATTCTTCCCCTTCCCCAAGTTTGCTGTTTTTTTAGTTTTTGTTTTTGTTTTGATTGTTATAGGCGTCCAGAGGATCAGCCTGAGGTATAAACCTGAAAGTCCTCTCAGGTCTTTTCGGAATTTGTGCCTTGCTCCAGGAATGTGGGGGGCTGTTAATTTCCTCTGCATATGCATTTGCTTATGAATCTCCTAGTCCTTAAAGTCTTGCTCCCAAAAGGGAAGAAAAATGAATTGAAGGGGAAGGGAGGGTTCCAACACTTGAAATCCCCTGGAAGTCACCTCGGCCAGAGGGGAAGGGGCTTGCAACAGTGTGAGGTGTGCAAAAATGGCTGCCTACCTCTGTGTCAGCACCTCCATTATCAGAAGCAGCAGTGATCAGATTGTAGATCCCTTATACTTGGAGGGCAGAGTCCTCAATGCCCACCCTGGTTCCCACCAGCTGCACACAAGTTGCTCAGGAACACATACATAGCTGCCTGCCAAGGGGTTTGGGGTGAGGGATATGTACTTGATACTGTGCTAAGAGCTGACATTGACTGAAATTAATATCACTATTTACCCTCCAAGTTTCCCTTGCAAGTTTTCAGCTTTCATTAGACTTCAGAGTTCCAAAATACATCAGATAGATTCTGCCAATGTGGGTAGCCAGATTCCTGGTGCTTCCTACTCTGCCACTTTGCCAGAATCCTCTCTCCACTCTGAAGTTACTTTTGATCGGTGGTTGAAGATATGAAAGTGAGGTGCTGATTTCAACGTGATTGTGTCTGTAGGCAAACGTGAAAAGAGCCTTTGCCCCCTTTGCCAAAGAGTGAGTACTAGCCTTTTACAATGCTCTGTCAATAGCCATAACTCTTTATATAATGTGACCAGGACCTTTTCTTTCTCCTTGGGGAATGACTGGCCCTCATGTATCATAAAATCTGTCACTGTATACATTATAAGGGTATCTATAAAAACAGTTTATTATGAAAGAGAGAAAACATATGCCAAAAAAATCTGTATTATAAAACTGGCTTCTGTGGCTTACAGACCAAAGAGGTGAAGCATTCAAGATGGCATTTCTTGGCTATTGAAAACGTTTGAATTCTTGTTCACATGGGAAAGTTCTGAATCAAGCTGCAGTTATTTCTTGTCTTTACACACTAAAGACTTATATTCGTATCTTCTGTCCCCTGAGAACCCTTTTTGAAATTGTCTTCCCCAAGTCTACACCCCATCGTCAAATTAATAAAACTTTAAACAATGTCTTTTACATCTAAAATCATCTTAGGGTTCCCGGACTGTTGCTGGGTAATATCAAGGAGTTTTCTTCCTGATTTTATAAAATAAAGATGCTGGAAATAATGAGGGATATTTGGACTTTTGCAGGTTTTTATTTGGTTTAATACCAGTGTGGGAGATGTACTTTCATCAGAATTCCAAGACAAAAAGACCTAGCAAATAAAAACCAGAGAAACTTGACCTCCACTTAATCATGACAAGTAGTATTATTCTGCCTCAGCACTTATGAACCTTCCACTTTGGTTAAAGCATGATTCCTTTTGTGTTAAAGAATGGCACAGGGATGGTCAACAAGTTTTTAAAAGAAAGGTTCAATTTCTAGGTTTCAAAGATCCTAATGTAATCTTTTTTTTTTTTTTTTTTTTTTTTAATTTTTTTTTCAACGTTTATTTTATTTTTGGGACAGAGAGAGACAGAGCATGAACGGGGGAGGGGCAGAGAGAGAGGGAGACACAGAACCGGAAACAGGCTCCAGGCTCTGAGCCATCAGCCCAGAGCCCGACGCGGGGCTCGAACTCACGGACCGCGAGATCGTGACCTGGCTGAAGTCGGACGCTTAACCGACTGCGCCACCCAGGCGCCCCAATCCTAATGTAATCTTTATGGGATAAACGATGAGGTCCTGGAGGTTTTCAGTGCCCTCCCTGTCCACAATGTATACTGACTTTCATGCTAGTCCCTAACACCTTATAAAGCTAAAATTGTCTCAATTTTGTTATTATTGGTTGTGATGAGTAATCAGAGCCGTTCAGCCCTATCATCAACGGGTGGGTTTTGGTTTTCTCTCATGCTTGCCTAAAGACCCCTGCAGGAACCACAGGTCTGTAATTGGGTCAGTTGGAAGAAACATCAAAATAGCCTGATTAAAGGGCTCCAACACATCCTCTTAACACTTGATAAAATAGAAAATAGGCTCTTGGCTACAGATGCCCCGCAGAAGTGATATCGTCAACCAGATGAACATCTCTCAGACTGCTAAGAGATTCAGTCAGGCTTTCCGGAACTCATTCACTTTGAAAGACTGCTAACTAACCCAAGATCAAGAGAACAAGGATTAATTACTTAGACTAAGTGAAACAAATTTAATTGTCGTTAATGTTCCACTTTGAATTGGGCATGTTAGAAGCTTCCTTATTTCTACTTCTTCTGTCTTTATTAAACGCTTGATTTCACAGGTTATGCTTCTAAAAACTTGATAAAACAATCTTTAAATAGGATTTTGTTGTAATTAATCATTCAGAATTCGGAAAAAATATACTAAAAATTTCTTAAAATAGGTAAGATAATAAATTACCAGGGAGAGTTACTAATAATTCTGTAAATATAATGACATGTTGATGGGTCTTGTCTACACAAGTTAAAACAGTAGTTAAATAATATAAAAAATTGCCTTGACCAATTTATTTACTTTCTTTGACCCTAGGTTTTCATGGAGAGAACTGGAATCTCTCTTCCTTTCTAGTAGAGCATAATTGAAAAAATCAAATCTGTATCCATAGATGTCACATTTAAGGGAAATATAATATAATTAGGCATGACAAGCCCATTAAAAGACAAGCACTTTTCATTGGTGGAATTAATGCCTACAACCTCCTCCCAGGCTTGGCTACTGCTGTATGACCCAAGGAGCCCTGCCCTCAGGCAGCATGGCCAGGGCACTGAAAAGTTACAGCTCAGAGAGATACAGGGGGAGAGGGTGAAGACTGGCAGAGGTTGACTCTGAGAGTTCTGGGTTACTGGTCCCTGTAGATGAGCTGAAAGGAAATGCAATATTTCTGCTGAATAACGTGGCCAAAATTACAAACCCAGGAGCTATATACCAACAAAACAAAAGTTAACTTCCAAGATTTATTATCATAGAGGTCTAGCTTTGATAACCATACAAAGAAGTCTTTGTGAATGAATCCACGCTGCTTGCTATCCGTACATCTGTGTCTGATCAGATAAAGTAAACCATCGAAGTGATGGATGGTCACAAATAACAAAACTGCTAAGCTGACATCTTCATCATAGGAGCAGAACTTCTGCATCAGGAGGGGCTGTGAAGGAGCACCGGTACCACATTCCGTCTCCGTCATGACCATGTGCATATCACGAGCTTATCACAGAGGAGAATCAGGAAAACAAGACAAAACCAGAAAATCAACCCAGGGAAACAAATCAAAAAAAGAAAAAGTAATACGGGATGGTCCTTCTAATCCTAGTACCCCAAAATGAATGTTTGGATCATTTGTTAGCAGTTGCTGACTTCCCAGATCAACTTTCTCTCTGACATTCACAGTACTGACCTGCGACAGATGCCATGATTATCTCGTGAGAACACCACTGTCCAGCATGAAGTGACCAACCAATAAGCTTACAAACCATGGTAAGATTGTACTTTTTAATTTTGTTATTCTTACTATTTTTATTTTATAGATACAGAGAGAGTGGAGAAGAGGGGTCTGGGGGGTGGGGAGAGCATGAGAGAGAGAGAGAGAGAGAGAGAGAGAGAGAGAGAGAGAGAATCTTAAGCAGGCTCCATGCTCAACATGAAGCCTGAGGTGGGGCTTGATCCCACAACCCTGAGATCATGACCTTAGCCAAAATCAAGAGTCAGATGCTCAATGGACGGAGCCACCCAGGCATCCCTGTACTTCTGTATTTTAAATGTGGAAGGCTGGTTCTTATGAAGTCTGGATGCCTTGCAACATTTCATAAGTAAAAATTCCTTTCTCTTGATGCTTCTGTCTCTACATTTCCCTTTCACAGACTGGAAAATAGTTGTGGCAACACCAACCCTCTGATCTAATCATGCCAGTCCCTTTTTCCCAGAATGAGACCTGTTCATCTCCACATCTAATCCTTCGCTCCTGCTGGGTTCGAATAAATATTTAAATGAGATGCATTGATTTTTCCAAACAATGAACCTTCTTTTATGGATCTGCCAGTTGCTTTAATTGATTAAAGATTTATCCAGGGAGAGAGAGAGAGAGAGAGAGAGAGAGAGAGAGAGAGAGAGAAAGGCATAGTAGAATGGGATAAGCTGGAGCCAAGGTATCAGTGGTTGCTGTGGGCAAAAGTTGAGACAAATTCTGGAAGAAACCCAAAAATTCCTTATGCTTTTTGTCTCAAAACTATGATTTGAGAAAACAAGTGCAGCCTTATAACACATATAAGGACCTATTTCACATGCCAGGATTGATAAGCAATTGGTCTGCGAAAATGATTCAAACAAGAACTCAGCCCTCTGAATGGAAATAATATTAAACAATGCAGAATTTTATAGGTTTCTAGTGGACGGTGCACAGTTCTCTCAAGAATTATTACCGCCAAATAAATAACCCCTTCCACCTGTTTAGAAGACAAAAGGAATTGTACCTTTTAGCACCTTGAGCTCTTATCCAGAGGATTTCACTGTGTTAGATTTTGAAAAAAATTGTCATACTTGTTGAGAAGTAAGGTAATGAGTAGAAATACGGACAAGGAGGTGGCTAAGATAAGCATATTTAATTTGTATAAGAATTGCTCTAAAAATAAAAATGGCAGTTAATTAAAAAATGGCAGGAAGCTTGCTGAAGCACCTTTTGAACTGGAAATAAGATGATTTTTGGGAAATACTGAAAATGAGTCAAGCAACTGATATGACACATTATAACAGGTTTTAAATAATTTGATTAAATATTTAGCATGATAGCCAAAAAAATTGTGCTAATTCATTGTCTAATTTTAGCAGAAAGGAGGTAAAGGTGAAAACTTAAACTCACTGACTCTAGCCTCAGGGGAGAAACCTAGGAAGGCTCTTTATTTTTAGGTCAAGATTGTTATCCAGCAAAGACCTAAGAACTCTCCCAGGATGAAAATTTCAGCAGACAATAGTATGAGACATGATGAGATTGGCATTTTCATAAGCTGAGTTGGTTTTCAGGAAGAGAACCTGAAGGTAGTCCTCTGACCTGACATTGGCACTTTGGGATAACAGTAACACAAAGATTAATGTAAATAATGATGAATTACAACACTGCAGTCCCTTGTATTGCCTTCTCAAATCCATCTACCCCTCTGCCAAAATAAAAATTAGTCTCAACAAAGGTCACAAAGACAGGGAATCAGCTACAGGTTTTCTTCATATGCCACTACTCATCGATTACATTATAGAGTAGCTTAACTTTTTCAAGAAAAGTCACATCTATTGTTTCAATTTCTACTTAGCATTTCTGTGGGGGCATAAGAACAGCAGGTGCAATTCACAATGACAAATGAAGCCCAGAGAGATTAGATGATGTGTGTAAGGTCGCAGAGCTAACTGTCTCTTGGCTTTGGTCCCTTTCTGTGAGTCTCCCAGCTCGAAGCTCCCCTCTCCGACCAGCCCTCCTCTCTCTTGCCTCTGAGCTCTTTCCACAGGTATAATCTTCCTTTCTAAAAAGGTTTTTTGAGTACAGATTACACACAAACGACATTAGTTTCAGGTGCCCAACATAGAGACGCATCAGCTCTATATGTTATTCATGCATGCTACACAGGTAAAATCACAGGTGTAATTTCACCTCCTGTGTGACACCTGCCATGTAATTCATCTATCCGATCAGTCGTTCTACAGTCACATCGTAGGAGCTGTGTCTCGTTAGCTTACACATGTCACAGACCTTCCCAATGGTAATACACACTGAGGACAGGGTGACATCTAATAACGTGTTTGCTGATAAATCAATAAACAATTTACATGGGTTCTTTGACTACGCAACGTAAGAAGACGCAACAACAGTGCTTGGCTGAGAACTGGGCTCACACCCACCCTGCGGCTTTCCCTCCTCTATGACAGATCCCAGGAATACCAGTGCTTTACGATGCTGTGTTCTAGAAAAGGTTTCTCTGTAGCCTAAGTGTGGGAAATGCTGCACGTGACCCTCAGAAATTTGCCATGTATATAGTAGCAAAGGAAGGGCCCCGTCAGTCCTTCAGTGGGACAAAATGAAACCACTTGGTGAACTTGGTTTAATCTAGACTTTCCCAGATATCTGAATATTGTATCCAAATAAGGAAATCTTGTTGCGCATGCCACTCATTCCTGTCCCAAAGAACTGGGATTCTGAGGGACTCACCCTGGGTGGCCCTGCTGAATGAGGGCAGCCACGTTCCTGCTCCTGTTACTATGCCTGTGTATCACCGAGGACTCACAGATCTTCAGCACCAAAGAAATCCTAATTTCATAACAACTTGATGCAATGTCGACAAAATCAGAACTAAAAGAATTGCTCTAACTATACAAAAGACATGGCCAGAGACAACGGACAGCAGTGTATTTTAAGTATGGGCTGACAGGAGTGCCTCTCCCAGAGTGTACCTTATTCCTAAATGCGACAGTCTGGTTCTGATTTCATACACCCCTTACCCTCATACTTGGTTCACAGCAGACTTCATAAATCAGAGACATAAATGTCACAGAAGGAGCATATAAATTCTTTGGCTATGATTCCCTTTCTTTGTTGACCAATGAGCTGCTTATGGAAGAGCAATTCCTAGTATAGGCTCTCGGAGGAAGTTCATTGATTGAAATTCACTTAATTTTGTTTCCCAAGTTGCTTTCCTTCCTAGTACAGAACAGCCAAGCCACGTACTGATTTCTACTAGGCAATTCTAGTTCTAATTTAAATTACTGAACTGAGCTTTGGATGCGAATGGATCTTACTTGGCTTTGGGTGATGGGTTCCTCAGGGTCTGACTTTGCTTACATAAAACCTGGCTATGGGTCATCTACCTTCATAGCTGAAATAAACCTCAGATGACAGGTAACTCAAGGCAGCTTGGGGCTGTCTGGATCATCAATCAGTCTGTCCCTCTAACGCACATCATGGGCCCTAAATTATATGCCAGGGCCTGAACTTATCCAAATCTTATAAAATTCCTGCCTCCCTTATGCTTAGGAGACAATCTCCTTCACTAGGACACAAGAAGATTCAGAGCAGTCCCTACTAAGAAAAGTAAGAACATTTTTTTAAAATACTTTTTCTTTAAAAAAAAAAAACAAAAAACTTCTCATGACTTTGAGATTGATTTTTAATAGTGTTAATTTATAAAACTTGATGTCTACGTCAGAGCATGTCTTTTAGTTTCTGCCTGCGGATTTTGTTTTTCAGAGTAAACAAACGTGGCCTATTTTGTATTTTTATAGTACACAGAATTCCAATTTCAAAAGAAAGAACACCAGAACCTGAAGATATAGACAAATTATTTTAATGAAAATTGGTTTGTGTTTTAGCTATCTCTCTAAATTCCCTAGGTAGGCAAAACATTTCTCAGATGAACTGTAAAATTATCTTGGGCTACATAATATACCCTGTTTTCTTTTATTAATTAACCACAGTGAACGTTTCATATGGAATTGTTGGCATTTCTGATGCGTTCACAACTCCAGTGTTCATATTGTAGGCTTATGTTGTGGGTGTAAAACTAAAACTTAAAGGATTTATACATCAAATGAGTTGAAAACTTTGGTGGGTGTGTGCTATACTAGAAAAACAAGAAATAGGAAAAGAAGGAGGTATGAAGATAAAAAATTTAAAAAGACTAGATATAAAGATAGAAGCAAATAATGAGTCTAGAAAACTAAAAATGGACCAATTTGTTTCTGTGAATCCCATTCAATCAAAAAGAACTCAATATTACATCTGAACCCAACTGATGGCATCTTTATAACAAGCGACATTTAACACTGCAAATTCTAGGAAAAGAAAAAAAATCTGGATACTCCTTCGGCAATTTATTGTCGTGGGATTTCATTTGTAGCCAAGGAGAAAGATATGGCAAACAGAAGGGATTGCACGAAGGTTTAAAAAAGTAGGAAACTATTAGACACAATGCTCAGGCAGGTCAGTTGCCCTAAAGCCAAGCTAAGGGGCTGGTGTTTGAGTTTTCTTATCTAAACTGTCACAGTTTGGGGGAACCCTAATTGCCTATTTGTGTCGTGCACCAGGGAGCCCAGGCAGGGGAGAGAGGCTGTCAGGCACGTTTGTCTAGAGTGACGGGCTCACAGACACCCACCCGGCATCGTCTCGCAGGTTGCACAGCGGGACGGCAGCCGTCGCCTGGCAGGAATCTGATTTTCCCGGCCATCTGCTCTCCCTACAGTGAGGTTTGGTGACGGGGGTCCATTCACTTGGTAAGGATGACTTCTTCGCAGTGTCACCTTCTAAAACGGAGACACGAAGTATGTCCTGCAGGCCCGGCCCAGGAACTCTGTTGAGCCTGATTCAGCATGATCTAAAAGGATGACTCAAGAGCCTACATAATGACCAACCGACAGTTTCTCTATTATTATTAAGTGATTATTGTTAGCACCATCAAATCAAACCGAAACAATCCAAACCATGCAAATCTAAACCAAGCATCAAGCAAAAACAATGAGGAGTCTTCCCATTATAGAAATGCTTTTTATGTACATCTTGTAATCCACCAAGAGCAGTCTCCTCTACCTTCTTTGCAAGCCGATAGAAATTTCAAGCAGGCTTTCAAGCATGTATGGGCTGTTAGCTTGTCTGAAAGCATGAGGATCAGTGGTGTCTGTTGGGCCTGACATAATTCCATTAAGCTGCACGTAGTTCTCAAGGCAATTACCTTCCCACCAGTGACTGGTTGCAAAGGTCACGCACAGGAGCTGAGTGATGGGAGGGGCTGGAATAAATAGCCATGTTCAAGGAAGGGAAACCACGTTTTCTCATGGCGCTCAGAATCCTCTGGTGGTTCTGTTCTTCCTCAAGGAAGCAGGCCAGAGCAAAGCTGCAAAGGGTTTCAGGACTTCAGGGTGGTGTCCCCATAGGCCACCACTGGTGACATCTGGGCTCCCTGGAAATAGTGCTTTTTTTCTTTCCTTCTCCAGTAGTTTCCTGTGATGGCTTTAACAAATTCCCACAAATGGGGTGGTGTTAAACATCAGAAATTAATTTTCTGGGGCGCCTGAGTGGCTCAGTCAATTGAGCGTCTGACTTCAGCTCAGGTCATGATCTCGCTGTTCGTGGGTCTGAGCCCTGCATAGGGTTCTTTGCTGACAGCTCAGAGCCTAGAGCCTGTTTCAGATTCTGTGCCTCCCTCTCTCCCTGCCTCTCCCTCGCTCACACTCTGTCTCTCTCTGTCTCAAAAATAAGTAAACATTTAAAAAAATTTTTTAAAAAGAAAATTTTCTCACAGTTCGTGGGAATGGTAGTCTGAAATCAAAGGTGTCAGCAGGAGACGATCCTTCTGGCCTCCTGAAGCTTCTGGTGGCTTCCGGCATTTTACTGGCTCGTGGCTGCACTACTCTGGTCTCTGCCTCCATCTTCTCCATGGGTCTGTGTTGTGCCCAGTTCTGTCTCTTAAAAGGACACTTACCCTTGGATTTAGGACTCAGCTGGGTAATCCAGGAGGATCTTATCTCAAAGTCCTGAACTTAATGACATCTGCAGAGACCTTTTTACCAAATGAGGTCGCATTCACACATTCCGGGGACTTGAATGTGGACATCTGTTTTGGGGGCCACCATTCACCTCACTGCACCTTCCTCCCCCCGCCCCCTTTGTTTTTCTTAATGAACGTTCTTTTCTCTTTTCTGAGTTCTCTCCTTTCCTTCTTCTCTTTAGTCAGAGACTCAGGACTGTCATCCTCACTGGTTTTAACCAAAACAATTCAGCGGCTCACCCCATCCTGTGGTGAAGAGCACAGTGGCTGCCTGCTTAGCAGTTGGTGGTTCACTCTGGTGTGGAATGGGAGTGAAACCAGGGAGGTGGCTACTTATGGGTGAAATTGTGCACCACCCCCATTCATACGTCGAAGTCCTGGGTTCCACTGCCCCAGAAAGTGGCCTTATTTGGCAATGGGGTGGTTGCAGGTGTCATCAGTTAAGGTGAGGTCACACTGGAGCAAGTTTTATTCTCCAGTATAACTGGTGTCCTTATACAAAGGAGAAATTGGACACATACAGAGATTCCCACGTGAAGATGAAGATAGAGACGAGGTGATGCTTCTACAAGCCAAGGAATGGCCTAGATTACCGGCAAACCACCAGAATCCGGAGGAGAGCAGGGAGCAGGTTCTCCCACACAGATCCAGAAGAAACCTGCCCAAATCCTTTAGCCTCCAGAAAGACAAGACGTATACATCGTTTAATCCACCCAGTTAGTGGTACTTTGTTATGGCAGCCCTAGGTAGCTCAACATTGGTGTTTGGTCCGGTTTAGGACAGCTACTTTGGAGAGACCACACATAACAGTTAACTGTCTTTTGTTTTATTTGACAGATATTCACGTGTCATCAGTCTCAGGCAATTCCACGTAATTTGGCATTCCGCTTTTAGCAAGTTCGGGAACCTCCTTGAGTGACATCCCCAGTTTCGAGGTCTCTAAGATTAGTGTCTAAGCCAAGAAACAAAAGGAAATGAACACTATTTAAATAAAAATGAGGATGTATCAGCCCCCGTAACATTGGCTGTAATCATTGTTGTCACACCCCTGGATTCTGCTTCATCGTAACCCGTTAAAAAACAAACTCACTTTGCGTTCCCCAGAGTCAACTACACACAGACCCAGCACTGATGTGTTGGCAAGCTCAAGACTAATTTCTCTAGAAAGTTCTGAACAGCAACATAAAGCTCTGATGTTTTCATGGGGATAATCTCCAACCCTACTGGGAAAAGAAAATAAAGTTTAAAATTCTGTCACAAGAAGTTACTCCTTTTAACAGTCTCCTCATGAATTTTAGGAGGGTTAATTAGACAGGTTTCATTACTGCTAATACCTCTGCAGTGATTCTCTCAGGGAAGTGAGTGACTGCACAGGATCTCTGTCTCGGAAATCAAAGATTACTTGCAATCGGAGCGCCGCACGCTTCTGAGAAGCCAGGGCGCCCCTCTACCTAGGAAGTAGGAAGTCTAGGAAGTCTAGAAAGAAGAAGTCACAGGAAGGGGGTTGGGACGTTGGTTCTGAAGGAACACAGGAAATAAGTCCTGTCATGCACAGTCTTCCACCAACAGCAATGACCGACAAAACAAAACAAGAACAATGGTTTTTGTTTTTGCCCAGTTTTTTCCATTGTGCTGGGCTCCAGATTTATAATAAGGCAAGCAATGATCCACCGAGGCGTTTCTTCTCTGCCTGAAGGAGGAACAGACTACATGTAGATTTAGGTGTAGGGAAAAATTGGAAAGCGTACATAAATACCTTGACTTTGTTCCTTGGGAGGTCAATAAAAACAGAAAAATCAGCTGATTTCATTGTGTGATACTGTGTTATGGGTCTGAATGTGCCTTAAAATATGCAAACAAATTATGTTTTCATCCTAGCCAAAGTAAACTGACAGCACATGCCTGTGTGTGTAACTCTTCTGCTGACCGCGTCTTAGCGAGCTCCACTCATTTAGCAGACAAAACATATGCTCTTTGGGGCCCCTGCAGGTCTAGGGAGCCTCTCTCCTCCGACCAGGCGTCCCTGCTTATAATTTTATGAATATTGTACAGGAGTTCGTCGGGGTTTAACTCCCTTTGTTTTTGCTTCCTGTGTCGTTCACTCCTTTGGTTAACTCTGACTTCTCCGTGTCATTTAAGAAAGAATTCCTGTTTCCCCTTCTCCGAAGCTGCTTTAGTGCCCCCTGCCCACCCTGGACGCACGCCTATCTCTCGCAGGGTAAAAGGGTCTGTTGACCTAAGTAACCTCCTTGAGGCAAGGGATAAGGGTGCATACCATGGGTGCTCCTAGCACCTGGGATTGGCCTGGATCAACATAGGCTTCCACAAACACTACAGTAAACAACGCATAATCCGATCTCTACGTTTGAAAAGTAGCCATGAACAAATAAACCAGAACCCCACCCAACCTCGGGCCCAAAGCACCACAGACAACAGTCAGTCACCTCAACACAGTACTTAAAACGGAAGCATAAGCTGTTCCCCAAGGGAAGGTAGTTGCTTGTTTTATTTTCACCATAAAGATCGTGCATGCATGTATTTGTCAGTAATGCATTTAGTTGCCTGGGAAACCAAAAGGGTCTTTGCAGAGTGAGATAAAGAGTTTGGAAAGAACTGGCCACAGAGTGTTTCTGGGCCATGCTCTCACGGTGCAATCATGCATCTCAGGATGCACATCTTACGTGTGTGAGCTGCTAGAACCCCCCGACCCTGCTCAGTTTCTGTGGTGAGCCAACAGGGAGAGGGAGAGGTGGAGGGAGACTCAAGCATGTATGAGGGGACAGAGCATGATCATTTGTAGGGGTCCACCTGTGCGATTTCCAGCTAATGTCACCTGGTCCACCAAGAGTTGCGCTTTGATGGGTTTTCTAATTGGGGTGGTTTTAAGAATTATCACAGAAAGGTAGGAAAGGCTAATGCTATTGGGGAGAGAGGGGAATTTTCAGGTTTCCAGGGATTCTAAGGAGATGGCTGTACAGGATCTGGAACAGTTCTCCTCAACTTGGGCACCATTGCTATTTGGTGTGCATCCTGCTTTGCTATGGGGGCTGTTGGGCTCTCCTGTATGTTGTAGGATGGTTGAGAGCATCCCTAGCCTCTGCTCGTAGATGCTGCTGGCAAACCCTCTCTACCAAGGTAAAACTCTCTCCAGATATTGCCAAATATGTCCCCTGGGGGTTGGGCAAAGTTGCACCTCATGGAAAGCCATTGCTCTAGAGATTCACAACAAGGTGACTTAGTCATCTTGGGCTGTTCAAACAAAGCCCCATAGACTGGGTGGCTCAAACAACAGACAATAGACATTTGCCTCTCATAGGTCGGATGATGGAAAGTTCAAGATCAAGATGCCAGCAGATTAGGTTCCTGGTGTTCCAGGCTTATTGGATAGCATTTTCTCTGGGTGTGCTTATATGGCTATTTCTCAGTGCATGTGTGTCCTCCTATAAAAGGGCACTAATCCCATCATAATGATCTCAACCTCGTGACTTCCTCTAAACATAATCACTTCCCCAAGGTTCCAACTCCAAATACATACTGGGGGCTAGGACTTCTCCATATGAGTTTTGGGGGGACACAAACATTTACATGAGGTAACTGCTGGAAATAAGTGGAGGTGAGTCACTTCCTGAAAATCATGGGATAGTTGTATTAAGTGGCTGAAAGGAAGATTCTTTTTGCTAAAGTCTCCTCATGTCTATTCTGTACTTCTCACTTTGCCTCAATAACGTCATAAGCCCCTGGAACTTCACGCCTCATGGGCTTTGGGAGGCTTTTGTGTGATTAGGGGGGCAGACAAGGGATGTGATTTGGTGTAACTGACATAATACAAATTGCTTGTCAAATTTCCTCTCTCACTTGTCTGCAGAGCGCAATGGTGGGAACATGCACGCAGAGAAAAATAAATGTCTAAACATGCATTGGCATGGATGGTGTATTAACTTTCAACCTGACAAATGAAAATGTAGGAGTTGACAAAAGTGTTATGATAACTCCCTTGCTCACCAGAGCAAAGGAAATAGCACCCTCCCCCAAAAGACCCTGGGGAGCCCTTGACTTTATATCACTCATAAGACATATTTAACCATCTACCAAGGCATTGCAGATACATGTGTCTATCCCCTATCTATGAGGCTTCCCAAAATCCTTTCAAGTCCAGAAATAGTTTCCATCTTCCAGACACCCAACCCAGTCCCTTGTGCCTGGTATGTATTCAATAAACAACTGGTTTTAATACCATGCGTATCAAAGTAACATAAAAAAGGGGTTTTTCCTTTAAGGAGGAAATAGCTCATCATTGATATCTTCTAGTAGTCAGTCATTCCAATTAAATGCTAAATTTATAAGGCACAAGCAATGTTACCGTCTTAGTGAAGATACATACTGTTTTTCTTGTGTGGTTACAAACAACTGTTAACAGATAATAATGCAGATACTTCTAGTGCCAGACTCATCATAGGGACCAACAAGTCTTCAGGGGAAGAGTCTATCAAGTCGAATAAAGCGGCATTTCAATGAGCTATTCTTAGCAACTTGTTATTTAAGTTTAAATGGTTTAGACGATAGAATTCTGTCTATATTATCTAGCCTGTGGAATTTTAACTCAATGCTCTTTCCTTGTCCCTCCCTATCAATCTCTGATATATTTCCTTCTTCTGTGAAGCCCTGTTCTTTGTCCACCCAGGTCTGCTGGTCCCTAGACCTTTAAACCAAGAGCTCACAAACACTTCCCCCCAGGGAACACATTCGGAGGTATCCACCAACTCAGGCCCCAACGCAAAACAGATCCGGGGAGACACTGAGTTATGTTCATCTCTCCCATTCGCTCACTCCCTGGTTCCTGTATTTCCACAGTGCTTTCCTTTACAATTCATACCCGTTGCTATGGACTGGCCTATATACTTCGTATCTGATGGAGAAAAACCTAGAAGAGAAAACTGATTCCAAATAACCTGTGTTTAATTTTATTACAACTCTACCTAAAAACTAATTTACAATAAAGTGTATTTCGGAGTCAGGGCTCTGTTACATTATAACTTTCACATATATTCCCAGGAAGAGACTGAATATGTGAACAGACAATGGCCAGGCCATGTACAAAAATAGAACTTGGATACACAACCTGCAGCAGCCTGTCCAGGAAGCCGGCCCCTTATCTTCAGTAAACCCAAGAAGCCAGCCTGCTGAAAGTCAGACTTGCAGGGAGCCAGACTGCTATCCCTAGCTGAACAATAACTTCTGTGACAATTGGCCCCAATGGCCAGTACCTGATTAATAACTAGCAGCACCCTTGACTTGGGGATCAACTTTGGACCAATCAGAGAAAGCCAAATACACACCCCTAACACATAGGATGCCCTAATTCTCATTGGTCCTCCCACTTCCCCATGCCAACCACCAATCAGGGCACATCTGAATCCTTCCCTTTTCTCTACTCTGAAGCTTTCCTTTCTGCTGCCTGCCTTTGAGTCTCGGCCAAAGTCAAGTGAGGGATGGTGGCGTCCCTTGCTATAGGAAGCTCAGAATAGATAGCCTTTGCTTTTTCCATTTGCTTGCTCTTTGTTTACTTCCACGCCTCCCACTTCCCCCTGTCACCACCAGCATGGGAATGTGTGAATTCTTACATACATTGTCTAGGTTGGCCGGGTGCTTTCCTTCCCAAGGATCCCAAGGAGGCTCTTTAATAAAAATGTTGCCATCTCTAGGATAGAGCACAATGTCTGCCCAGTGGCTAAGAGCACCGGTGGGCACCCATGAAGAGTAGAACATGAAGAGAGATAGAAAAGCTAATTGAAATTTAAGAGAATTCTGGATGAGGGGCAAGGACTCAGCCATACTGCAGTTTGGCCAGAGCAACGAGCATGTGAAAAATGGAGGATTCCCTAGTTAATCTTACAAATATTGGGAGAGAGGGAAGATGAATCGACAAGAATCCAGACCGACAGGAGCTTTAACCACATTCTGAGCCACTTATTCAATCTGTGCATTCGGAACTTCTTTTGGCATGCCTAATTCTAGTAGAAAGGAAGTGAGAGAGAGAAAAATATAGACATTTGACACTAATAAATAAGCTTGGAGAATATATGAAAATGTTCTAATAACTGGAAAATCAGAATTGCTAAAGATTCTCCTTATGAGAACTGAGATGTTTCCCTCTGTTTTTTTAGAAACAGATTTATGGGCACCTGAGTGGCTCAGCCGGTTGAGCATTCAACTTCTGCTCAAGTCATGATCTGGTGGTTCATGAGTTCAAGCCCCACGTCAGGCTCTGCACTCTCAGCTAAGAGCCCACTTCGGACCCTCTGTCTCCCTCTCTCTTTATCCCTCCCTCGCTCATGCTCTCTGTCTCTCAAAAAGAAATAAACATTGAAGAAATAGATTTTTAAAGCTACAGATCCTGTAATGTCTCTTCTCTATGAATATAAAGCTTAAATACCAACTGTTTGTTCATTCAACAGATATTGATTGATAGCCTGAGATTTTGTTGATCTTGGACTTCTTCAAAAGGCAAACAGGAATGACATGAGGAGACTATGTCCCTCCAAAATGAAGAATAAACTTCAAAATAAATTTCACTTAAAAATACTCCATTTTCACTATTGTTTCTTCAGAACGTAAAGCTGTTAATTGACTAAGCAATGTCACTGTATTATGTTTATCTTCTGTGAACTCCAACAGCACCAAAGTGTGCGCTGTTATCTGAAAAGTCTATGGATATATGTGTGTGGTTTGAAATGGGCTGAAATGGGTTTCCAGCTGAATGGCCCACTCCCTGAGAACAGAGATCCCCTGTCATACTTGTCATGGCAATTTGAGAGACGGTAGTTGTGGGTCAAGAGGTGGGGACCCCGAAGCCTAAATGCTGTTAAAGTTAAATGCAAATGAATTTGGACCATCATAGCTTTGCATTACTCATGACTTTATTTGTTCCCAGCATCTGGCTGTCTATCCATTACGAAACAGAGCAATTCTCAAGACACAGGTCTCTTTTCAGGCCACGGAGAACTGAAATCCTCTCCCTCCAGCTCTTCCCTCACTGTCCCCACCTACACATGGATTGGACAAGGAGGAGACAAGAGCAGCCTACTGTCTTCATTAACACCACTTAACTATCTCACTGTCCTCATGAACTGCACTTACCATTCATTCAAAGAAGTTCTTGTCCAGGTAAATAACTTGGTTGCTCAACACAAAGACTTGTGGAAAGAACCATCAAGTCTTCAACTAAAAGCATCAACAGAGGCCTTCTTGTCACCACTCTGAATTCCTCATTCTACCAGTCAGAGAATCTTGGCACCTTACCCCAAACTTTAGATTCTTAACAAGATCTGATGTCACCTTACCCCTCTAAGGCACTGGCAAAGCTCCACTGAGTGATGGCACCTCTCGCCATGGTGTGCAGGAAACTCAGCTTTGTTTTAGCAACAGGCTGTGTGGCTGATACCTGGGGAGCCAGCATTACACATGTTTGAGGACAACTTTTTCTATCCAGAAATACAAGTAGGCAAGGGCCTTTGAGGCAACAAGCCTTTTGTGCCCGCCATTCATTAGATATGCCAGAAAAATTATCGTGTAACACATAAGGTTTGTATATTTTAATTAAGGGGGCCTTATTTTTGTTCTGTGCCTACGCTGCCTTTTCCCTTGTGTTGATTTTTATCTTCTTATTTAGAATAAACAAGATTCACATAGGGCACCAGCTAGTTGAGTTTTAGATTTAATCAGCCTCTCTTAAAGATATGATTGCATGCAGGCAGTTTACTCAAAGTTTCAAAAGAGAAATCAGAGCAAGAAGAAGACGATAGACATGATTTGCTGTAAGCTTACCGCCGGGCCACCTGATCTTAGATGACTAATCAATTTGGTCTCATTTGAAGCTTCAACTAAAGGTGCTTTTCTTTCTTCTTTTCTAATAATTTCTTTCCAGGCTTTGATGGTTTTGTAAGTGGAGGCAAGCTTATCAGAGAAGTTCCAGAGTGAAAAAAAAAAAAACAAAAAAACAAAAAAACGAAAAACAAAAAATTAAAAAAAAACAACTTAAATGGTGCCATGAGTGAAATAGATGAATTTCAATGTCTGGAAGGAGAGGCTGAGCTCTTTGGTATAAAGCAAAGCATATTTAATACCAAAGAAAGAATTCAACTACACTGGATAATGCACTCAAATCCTTCCTCAGATTCCTCATCTCAAAGGATTTGCCTAAAAATGTACTTTTTACCTGAGATGTTTCATGGTTCACTGAAGACACCATAAGATGGCTCTTTTCTCGTGCGTCATTTAGACAGTGTGGCATTAATGATGTATCAAAGACAGACACGGTCACCTGGAAATACAGAGCCTCTTGACAAGTGTACAGGTACCAGGTCACGTATTTGATCTTCTATTTTGTGTTCACGTTTCTGGATTTGTTTCAAGCAAGCTTGTTTGGGCAATTAAAGCCTACAGTTCTTGGCAGTTTCTTCCTCTTAAAATTAAGGAGTAACAGAGCCGTCCCCCCCCCCCCCCATATTTTTTTTTTTTAAATCAAAGTCTGCACACGTGTAGGAAAATATAATTATAGGTACTTGGGATGCCAGCTCCTTGTGTGATTCGCAGAGAGCTCATTATCGTCAACGCTTTCTCTCGCTATTCCATAATTTACCAGGGGGCTCCTTAGAATAATAGAGATATGATGCCCAGATATAAAATCTTGGTGAAAGGAATATATTTCTTACGGGGAAAAATTAAGCGTCAGTGTAAACAAAGATTTGTGCTACAATAAAATGAAAAACGTGCTTTGGAAAAAAGGCCTCGTCACCGTAAGCCGTGTGATAACATCCCACTGCAAGTTTTTCTTCTCTTTCTCACAGAACAGAGGCCCTGAACAACCTTTCCTTGGGAGCCTGCACCGAACCAAGAGAAAGCAATGAAGGCGCATAACCAAGCGAGTAACTACTTCGAGAACTACTCAGTGTTCCTAAGATTGAAGTGAGGCCCAGGCAGTGAGGGCCACCATGTTCCCAGCATTGTTCTAAGCACTCCGTATGTCTTCATTTATTTGTCAGGACAGCCCGAAGAGGTCAACACTATTATTATCTCCATTCCAAACATGAAGAAACAAAGGCACAGGCACACAATCTGCCCGTGGGATTCAAGCTAGAAAATGTACACCACCACTCGTCCCTGAGCCAGAAATAAAAGATAAGCACAGGAAAAAGACACCTTTTATTTTCTTTATTTATTAAACATTTTTTTTCAACGTTTATTCATTTTTTTTGAGAGACAGAGACAGAGCATGACTGGGGGAGGGGCAGAGGGAGAGGGAGACACAGAATCTGAAGCAGGCTCCGGGCTGTCAGCACATAGCCGGACACGGGGCTAGAACCCACGAACTGTGAGATCGTGACCTGAGCTGAAGTCCGACGCTTAACCGACCGAACCACCCAGGTGCCCCGAAAAAGACGCCTTTTAAAAGGAATTATCAGAGGTAACAAGGGAGGGGGTAAGAGACATGCTTCTTATTACTTCCCTCGAGTGCCCGCGAACCCCACCTCGTGACTGGGACCTCCCTGCACCGACCCTCAGCCCCCAACCCTGCAGCCTGTCCCAATCCTTGCCTCTCACTCCACACATCACCTCCAGCTTGTCCTCAAAAAACGCACTTGCCTTTTGCCTGGCACTGCTTTCAGTGAAGCTTTAGAGAACCTTCTGTGTGAAAGTGGAAGGCTTGCTGGATGGTATGGGTAACATAATCTAACACTTTCTGGATGACTCATGGTTTCTGTTGAGGGCGTCATTTGCTTTTCTGCTTTACAATCATGTTCTTATGGAGGGCTGTTTGCCCCACACGAAGCTGTCCCAGACACTTCTCTGTTTACGTGAATAGGAAGAGTCGTTACATTTTCCTCCTCCAACATCGCCTGTTTGGTTCTAGATTCTTACGTTTAGTATACTCTCTAAGGTTAAACAGCAGACCGAGAGCCTCGACAGGCTTCCTCAGAACGATGCAAGGGCTCCGAGACAGCTATTTGCCTGGCCAAGGCCCAGCAGCGCGAAGGGTCCTATTTTCTACCTGTCGCGTGAGTGCTAGCTTGAGGTCTGGCAAGACCTAAATCATTTCTTTTACACCATTTCTTTTACACCACGGACTGAGGAATGAAAAGTGTAAAAAGGTCTGGGAAAATGAGGTTAAGGACATTGGAACAGTAGCCATAAGTAAGGCTGAACAGATACTCCCGAGATCTTGAAGGGACCCAACAGAATGACATAAAGATTATTTTAAACTGGAGACATCTGAAATACGGTGGATATAGAAAGAAGCCTTTTCTGAGCTTCTCTTATCTGACTAAAGGCAGAGCTTTCTGAGAAGGAAGACACCATAAATCCTCTTTCTGGGAAGCTTCCAGCCACGAAGGCGCCTGACTTTTAGCACTGGGATGAGGAATTGCATAAATAAACTTTATGGAAGCCACCGTACCCTCCATTTGTGTCCCCTAGAAGTCCTGTCCTCCTCCACTCTCCCCACAAACCATAACTCCCCGCTGTTCAGTGACGTACTCAGAGTACTGAGTCTCCCACATGCGTGTGAAGAAACTTCTGTCTTTTCTCCTGTTAGCTTGTCTATTGTCAATGAACTCGCCACCACTCCTGCCTGCCCCCCGCCCCCATCACTGTAGGGGCCTTAGTTGGCTGACAAAGGTTTCCTCTTGACCCTCTGAAGCCAGAAGCTGGGCCTGCACGGCTCCAAGTAGCTGGCACTGGGTGATTGTAGAGGTAAGCCGTGCTTGGTGGTCCCACACCAAGTGGTCTTTGGCTTTAGGGAGAGAAACCACACGGAGGGAAGAGCAGAGGAGAAACTGGCCTGCCGCGGTTGGCCTCCACGTGAGCTTGTGGTGGACAGTGATGTGTGGCAGGAAGTGCACTGGGTGTGGGGGGTGGGGTGGGCCACAAGCCACGTGGCTAGACAGGCTTGCTCATGGCGGAATATCTGCGTGTGGTGCAGAAGGGGAGTCAACATGTAGCACCGCATCAGTTTGGGCAGGTTTCCTGGCTGCAGACAGAAAAGCAGGCTCTGTGGTCAGAGCCACCCAGTGGTGGTGTGGGATCTTAGATGGCCACACCCAGAAGGACCAAGTTTCATGCTGGGACCCTGGGCAATGGAGGTGAGCCATGGGGGCCTCCCGCTACGTCTGAATTCAAATGAGATGTGTGAACGATGGCTTTCATTTCTGAGAACAAGACCGTCACATCTCAATACTATTAGTGAGTCTCCTTTTGAGAATGTGAATAAACACCTGTCACAGAATCACAGCCCCTAGCCTTGAATATGGCGATCACTCGGTTAATGTTCACAGAGCGAATTAGCTTAGAGTATTGCTAAAGAAATATTGACAAATGAGATCGAATAAATACATTTAAATACATCCAGGCAGAATTTTAGTTTTACTCCTATGTTAATGTATAATGCAACCTGGTACAGTTCACCTAACCTATTTCAAAATGACATCATTTCCCCTCCAAATTGTGTGTGTATTTTATCATCGTCATCATCTTCATCATTATTGTTATTATTTAAGTTTATTTATTTATTTTGAGAGAGAGAGCATGGGGGAGGGGCAGAGAGAGGGAGACCAAGAATCCCGAGCAGGCGCCACAAATCAGCACAAAGCCCTATGCAGGGCTCAAACTCAAGAACCATGACATCACGACCTGAGCTGAGGTTAAGAGTCAGACATTTAACTGGCTGAGCCACCCAGGTGCTCCTATTATTATTGCTTTTTAATATGTATTTATTTTTGAGAGAGAGAGAGAGGGAGAGAGAGCATAAGCAGGGGAAGGGCAGAGAGAACAGGGGAGAGAAGATCCAAAGTGGGCTCCTCCCTGACAGCACAGAGCAGGATGCGGGGCTTCAACCCACAAACTGTGAGAACATGACCTCAGCTCAAGTCAGATGCTCAACTGACTGAGCCTCCGGGGCATCACATGTGTGTGTATTTTAAATTCATGGGTTCTTGGGGCGCCTGGGTGGCGCAGTCGGTTAAGCGTCTGACTTCAGCCAGGTCACGATCTCGCGGTCTGTGAGTTCGAGCCCTGCGTCGGGCTCTGGGCTGATGGCTCAGAGCCTGGAGCCTGTTTCCGATTCTGTGTCTCCCTCTCTCTCTGCCCCTCCCCCGTTCATGTTCTGTCTCTCTCTGTCCCAAAAATAAATAAACCTTGAAAAAAAAAATTAAAAAAAAATAAATTCATGGGTTCATTGCACAACCTTAATGGTACTTGACTTGAGTCTTTTTAAGGTGTTAATACTCTCTGTAAATAATAATTCAGAGCTCAGTAAGAAGTAGCCCAGTAAGAGCGAAAAGGGCTGTGCATGTTCATAAGGAGAAATGGCTGACCTAGTAAGAATTAGCACAACACAACATACACGATGGTCAACCTCGACTGGGTATCAGCACTGCCTGTGGAGCAAGGAAAACACAGAGAAAGATGTTCAGGCTCCATGCTGGAGACTCAGACCCAGGGGCTTTGAGGTCAGGTCAGGACATGTATCATTCTGAATTTTCTGAAGGTAATTTCATGCTGAGCATTTTCCACTTAATCTCTATGTGTGGAATCCCTGCCTTGTGTTATATTGCTGTGACATAGGTCTATTTATATAACAATGCCTGTCTTTTAATCTGCATTCTAAAAAATTGTGTGCCACTGCCCACCTTCTTCTTCCAGCTCATGCCTTTATGTATAGGGATAGCTGTTCCAAAGCTGACATCCTGGGCTACCAGAACCAAAAAGAGTCTTCACCAATGAAGCATCCAGAAAACTAGAGGAAGCAGGAAGCGTGCAGGGGGAATACTGACTGTTTAATGGGCTGGATTGTATGGATCATCAACACTACGAACCTGGGTCTCGGTCGTGACTGAAAAAACATGAACAGTCTGTTGGGAATATGAAGTCAGAACCACCACGATTTTCCAGTTCACATGAGTCACATACATCTCTAAAAACGTCTTGGGCCAAAAGTCACATTTGCTTGTAACAACTCTGGTCGCATACAAAGATCCAGTTACATAGGAGATTAAGAAAATCATTCACCCATAGCCAACTGAAATTCAAATACATGAAAAAAAGCATTCAAGTTATAAGAAAGAGTATCACAGAAACTGTCTGCACCCAATATCTGTATCTACACCTGTGTGTATCTTTATCCACATACAGCAATAGAAATGAAATGGTAATTTTGTGGAGGCTTACCTAAAATTGAAAAAGAAGAAGGAAGCAAACTATTTTTTCCTGCAAAATAAGGCGCGTTTGAGTACAAGGTGTCTCTAATGGTCCTCTATCAATTAGATTTGTATCTCCTGGAAACATTCGCCTCACCACAGGCTATTGTCACTTGTAAATGTTTGACAAAGTTTCCTGCCAAGACCTGCACACAGCTGAAAAATGGAAGATAAGTTGACTACCACAGCATTGTACGAGTGGTGTCAAGGGGACATAGCTACCCCTGCTGAATTTATAAACATACTAGCAGCATTTCAGTTATAATATATTCCTCAGAAAAACAGCTTACAGGCCCTCTGAAACAATTTCTGCCACAAGGAACCCCGAACAAGACAGAATGGCTGGGTATGCTGTCCTGTTCACAGGGATTCATCAGTTCCCAGAAGCACTATAACAAGGGATGACTCCACACACACACAAATTACTAGAAAGATGAAAATGTCAGTAGTAAAATATGACCATGTGGAATAATGAGCCTTAGGAAATAAAAGTAAAACAAATAATACCCAATAAGAGAGTCTAGACCAGTGGATGGAAATCCAGAGTGCCCATCAGTCAGAACTGGTTGACCCTCTCCCCACCCCCACCCCTATATCTTTCCCTGGGGTAGATTAAAAGGCATGATTGCGTCCACTGTAGTATAGGAATAAACGGCTATTCACAGTGCTTCAACAAGTAACACAAACCTAAAAGTGCTTCACAATATGATCTACAGATAATTCTAAAATCATTTGAACATATGTGGTTTTATATTTTCCAGTTGCACTCATGCAAAGAAAGAACATTATCTCTTGTCTGCTTTATTCAAAGAGAAGAAAAAAGAAGAAAATTATGTAAGAAACCTATCTTTGGTTAATGAGCCAAGAAATGCTTGTCTACCTGTGGCTAGGCATTTTATTTTAAGATGAGGCTTCCTGTAGCTGTTTCTGTATTTAGAGAATTAAAATAATTGGACCATGACTTTAAACATATTTTTTTTCACTGATGATGCAATTAATGTTACCAGTCCTGAGCTTCAAACATGTATTTCCAACTCCCTATGAGGCATCTCCCTCTCATGTCTAAGAGACATTTCAAACTTTCAGTCCAGAACCAAACTCCTAATTCTACCAGCTGATCTCTGCCCTTTTCCTATTTATTATTATTCCTATTTTGTGCTCCATCCATCAACAATTCCTACTGGCTCTGCCTTGAAAATTCTTTTCCTACCCCTCTGCTATGCTCTGGTGCAGTACAGCAGGATCTCCTTTCCAGACTAGCCAGGTCAAACCTTCACTGGCCTTCCTGAGTTCCTACAGTCTAGTCTCCAACCAGCAGCCAGAGAGGGCTTTAATGCCAATCCCACCATGTGATCCCTCGCCAAAACCTTCAGAGCCTTCATCCAGGCTTAGAGGGATTTCTCACTCACCATCCTCTCTGACCTTTCCTGTCTCATTTACCGGTTGCAACAACATTGACCTTACCATTGTTTCTACCGTATTCCAAGCTCCCCTCCTGCACCAGGCTTTTTGCTGTTGCTGGTCCTTTTGCCCAGAAAGCTCTTTCTCCAAATGGCTTAATGGCTGGCTTTTGTCCATCACGCAGGAGCAGGAGTTGCTCAGATGTGACCCCCTGGTAGGGACCATCCTGACTACCACATTCAACATTCTCCTTCTTATCTCACACTCCAATCCCTTAGACTAGTTTATTCACATTGCAGAGCAGAAAATAAATATTGTTAGCTTCTTTTTGAAACTGTTTCCACCCCTAGACCACAAGAGCCATGAAGCAGGAACTTTGATGGTCTACTGCGATTGGCACATAGTAGGCATTCAAGAAGGCATTCCTTCATTGGTCAAATGAATGAATACGGAGATAAATTAATTCTACACTTGGAAGTCAATACACAAGGAGAAAATTATGCTAACCTCTTGAAATACCCAGCTATTTCTTATTTCAATATCTTGGAAACTGTATTAAACAATCACATTAGTTTTTTATGGTATGGGAACTGAATTGTGAAGCTTCCGGTCTGAAAGCTGGACTTCTTTACATTAATTAGTCCCCAGGAAGTTTTAAATACTCTACTCATTGTCCCAATAATGATACTTTATATGTAGATAAGAAATTATGGTCTAGCATAAAATTTGTACTGTAGTCTTAATTAGCTTCAAATGCAATCCTTAAATCTTGGCTGGTGTTTCTCAGCACACAGTTGGCTGCTCTTCTCAATGTGGTAAGCTCTCTCTGGGGAACTTTGGCTCAAAACTGGCCCGTGTAGAAATGGCTTGGGGAAACACAGCTCACCCAACACAAAGCGCATCCTTCTAACATCAACCCTTGGTCATGCGAGAACAATGTGAAGGTCAGAGCTAGAGTTCCGTCAGGGGCACTGGTCTCCAAACTGGGCCCCCATGTGCCCTGTGGTTTCATGAAGAGTTTTCAAGGGGATGCATCATTTGGAGTTTTCAGGGAACTCATTTTCAGCTCCCTGGCTTCCTTATGCCCTCTTACAAAACCAATCTGCTTGAAAGCACACCCATGCACACGTTCATAGCCTCCTTTCTCTCAATGAACAAAATTAAGCCTAGTTCCTCCCTCTGCCAGAATGGCCAACATTTCCAGAGTCCAAATCAAGGGTCTCAGCAAAGTGTTAGTGTCTGAGTTGAGAAGGAAACAAGAATAATGATGGGCAGTTCATCCTTTTTCCAATTCCTTACTGTCTCCAACATTAAAGGAGAACCTAATCAAGTTGTCATTTGATAGATGATTAAAAACAGGGGCACCTGGGTACCTCAGTCAGCTAAGTGTCTGACTCTTGATTTTTGGCTCAGTCACGATCTCACAGTTTGTGAGTCAGAGCCCCACACTGGGTCCTCTGCCGTCACTGCAGAGCCTGCTTCGGATCCTGTCTTCTCTCTCTCTGCCCCTCCCCTGCTCACACATGCTCTCTCACTCAAAAATAAATAAACATTAAAAACTGATGATGGATCCCAATGAGATTTTTGAAATATATAATATCTTCTATTCCCTCTGCCTTATATATGAATGACGTTTCTCAGTATTTAAATCTATAAAGAATTGAGAAATGATTGATACTGAGCCCTGTTCATTCAAGAAATAAGTAATATTCATTTTTGATTCTATGAATTGATTGGGATAAAAGGGCTCATTCATCTAAGGAATAAATTTCCAATACAATTTTACTTGTTATAGTTAAAATTTTTAATTAAGATTTATTTGATTAATTATTTTGATCAATTGTACCCTGCTACTAACTAGAATAATAACTTAATCCATACGGCAATTTTAATTTAAAAACGAATACCATAAAAATATAAACAAAACACTTTTTAATATGTGTACGTCTTGTTTGCTGAAAGAACGATCAGTGAGACTTTTAAGCATAAAATACATCAATCAGGGTAAAATTGTTAAGGAATGTGGAATGGTCACATGTTTAAAGAGTAAAGGAATTATGTACAAGTTCTAACATTAATGAGAAACCTGTTCATATATTATTAAAAAGGATAATGCTGGACATTAAACTACTATGGTTATCAGATTTCTCAGCTTTATTTAAAACAGGGATGTGTCTTATTTCATTCTTTAAAAAAATTTTTTTAATGTTTATTCATTATTTGAGAGAGACAGAGATTCAGAACATGAGTGGGGGAGGGGAAGAGAGAGAGAGGGAGAGACAGAATCCAAAGCAGGCTTCAGGCTCTGAGCTGTCAGCACAGAGCCTGATGTGGGGCTCGAACCCATGGACCACAAAATCTTGACCCGAGCCCAAGTGAGATGCTTAACTGACTGAGCCACCCGGGTGCCCCGGATGTGTCAATTTCATTTTTTTTTTAATATCACACAGAAAGCCATATCCTTGGCCACACTTTAAATTTAAAAGTGGGAGAGGGGTAAAACAGTTGTCCAAATGCCTTCTAGAAAGTTCACAAGCAAAAATAAATTAACAGACCTCTGGCTCTTACTAATTACTAGCAATGATTCAAAGTCCTTGATTCTATCAACAAAGTGACAGAGACCCCCTCCAGGCCCTGTGTGGTCAACACTCCTGTTAAGGAGATTACCAGGAATTTGCAAATATCTTTTCCCATTCCACCAGTTGCCTTTTAGTTTTGTTGATTGTCTCCTTTGCTATGCAGAAGCTTTTTATCTTGACAAGGTCCTAATAGTTCATTTTTGCTTTTATTTGCCTTGCCTCCCCAAGACATGTCAAGTAAGAACTGGGTGCTGCTGGTCAGAGTGGCTAAAATGAACAACTCAGGAAACAACAGATGTTGGCGAGGATGTGGATCGAGCGGAACCCTATTGCAATGTTGCTGGAAATGCAAACTGGTGCAGGCCTTCTGGAAAACAGTGTAGAGGTTCCTCCAAAAATTAAAAATAGAACCACCCTATGACCCAGCAATTGCACTACTAGGTATTTATCCAAAGGATACAAAATGCTGATTTGAAGGGGCACATGCACCCCGTTGGTTACAGCAGCACTATCAACAGCCAAATTGTGGAAAGAGACCAAATGCCCATCAACTGATGAACAGATTAAGAAGATGTGATGTATGTATACATACAATGGAATACTACTCGGTGATGAACAAGAATGAAATCTTGCCATTTGCAACAACGTGGATGGAACTGGAGGGTATTATGCTAAGCAAAATTAGTCAGAGAAAGACAGACACCATATGATTTCACTCATATGTGGAATTTGAGATACTTCACAGATGAACATAGGGGAAGGGGAGGAAAAATAAGATAAAAACAGAGAGAGAGGCAAACCATAAGAGACTCTTAAGTACAGACAACAAACTGAGGGTTAATGGGGGTGGGGAACATGGGGGATGGGCACCGAGGAGGACACTTGTTGGGATGAGCACTGGGTGTTATATGTAAGTGATGAACCATGGGACTCTACTCCGGAAGCCAGACTACATTGTAGGTTAACCAGCTTGAGAATAAAAAAAAAGAGAGAGAGAGAGAGACTACAAGGCAGGGTGGGGAACAAGGTCAGTAGGAATAGGAAACAAGAAAATGACTTCAGAACTTCAGGGGCACTATAATAAGAAATACAGTCTTTTATACTTCAAGAAAATTAAATGAATAAATAAATACAAAAAGTGGACAGCTTTTGCAGAAAAAAAAAAGTCTTAAATTTTCCTTCCTCAATTCAACAACAAAAAACATGTCCTTTACTCTCCTAATGAAATCAATGACTGACAGATGTCCCCAGCAGCCTTGTAATGGTTTCCCTTGGGCCGTGATAATTAGGCTTGAGAGAATGAAGATGAATTTTTGATTTTTATAATTCTTTAAGTTTCTAACTTTAAGAGTTAAATAAAATCCCACATACTCTTTGCTAAAAAGAGAGAGAGACAGAGAAGGAGAGAATGAAAAAGAGAGAGAGGACAGAAAGGGAGACAGGGAGGGAGACAGAGAGGAAGGGAGAGAAAGAGGGCTGGGCAGAGAGACAGGGGGAGAGGGAGAGAGAGAGAACTTCAGGGAACATCAGGGAAAAGAGGAATATCAGGGAATGGAGTCCTTCCTCAGGCCTTTATTGGAAGCCTAAGAAGGGAGGTCTCCTCTCATTCCCTTTCCATCGTCCACGCAAAGATACCAACTAGCTTCAGCCCAGTGATGAGGCTAATCTTATGCGTGTATTTGGACCCTCCCCAAATAAAGAATCTGCCAGGTCTCTGAAATGAAACAAACAAACAAAAAAAAACAACTGAGCAAAGTTGTAATCTGTGAAAGGCCCTGAGCCTGGAGATTTCCAAAAAACATAGAGGCTGGCTGTCACCATCCCTGGGCAGAGGGCTACAGAAACGTGAGAAGAGACGGTGCGACAGGAAGCATGGAAGTCACTGGAAGATGCGCCTCCACGATGGGAGGTCCAGTCCACACGCCTGTCTGTCCTTCCTTCCCCACTGTCCCCCTCTCATTAGCAGGAGATTCCCGGAACGTTACTCTGCTCTCCCAGAGGATGAGAAAGACCGCACCTGACTGGATCCCCGCCCCAGGCCTGGGCCCACCTGGCTTTGTCTGTTCTGGGAGTTAAAATCCCTTACTGAAGCAACACAGAAACGCAGCATTTGTTTCAAAAAGTTCGGCAGAATATTTAGAGAAAAATAATGGATTCATCAAATTTATAGTGAAGGCTGGACGCATTTCAACCCCCTTGTTCCTTGTTAGACTAACTGATTTGTTAGTCCAGTTAGACTGACATTCAAGGGGGTTGCCTTTTGTATGTGCCCCTTCTGATTTGCCCCACGCTTTAGGGAGCAGACGGTTACAGGTTACTTGTCATCAATATTGTCTCTTGTCTGCAGTTCCTTCTGTCTCCCCGGCACTGCTCTCCAGGTACGGCTCCCATTCCACACCCCCCCAAACCTCTACTCCATCCCCGCCTATAGCTCAGCAGGCTCGCCTGGGGTTGCCTTTGGAGTCAGTGGGAAACGGAACAAGGCAGGATTGCTGAGACGCTGCCTTAAGCCAACGTGGGAAGATGGCAAAGCCTGAGTCAGCCAGCCTGTCCCTTCCCAAGTGCGCCTAGTTACTGCCGACGCAGTCGCGTTTCTACATATGAGCTCCCTCACCCATTTAAGATGGATTTTGTTGCAGACTGTACTTAGTTACTGAATGCCTGGAATTCCTCGTCTGTTGCTCATAGATCGTCAATGTCCAACTGGCTCGTACGGTCACATGCTTAGCATTTAAAACGTTGATCCAGGGGAGGCCCCCCTACTTTGTAATTCAACTGTTTTCAGCTAGTTCTAGCCCTTTGCCTAATGGAAACTAGGAAAGTGGAAATTCTTCATTTTCCCCTATAATGACACTTTAGAAACAACGCCCTTTTTCCTCATCAACAAATATCCTTGCCAGTTTCATTGTCTACCCTACCTCTTCTCTCCCAGCCTGGACCAACAGCGAGAGTTGGTGACAATGGAATATGATTCCAATGTTGCTCCTTTGGGTAAGTGAGGTGTCACAGAAGGGGGTGAGGCACACACTATGATGTTGGGTACCAGGTCCATTGAGGAATGTCCAGTGAGGTCTATGGAATTGCTCCTTGGGTCTCGCCATTGCCCGCCATTCCTCAGTTTGGTACATCAGCAGCCCGCCAAAAAAGCAAGGTCAAAAGTCTGATCCTCAGAGGAACCCATAACTTCTCCCTGTAGCTGATGCAGCCTCCATACCCAACCGCAGAGAGCCCCGCGAGCAACATACACTGCTCGTCACGGGTGGGGGAGGGGACCAGATGGAGGGGCATCTGAGGAATCCTGTCACAACAGATTCAAAAGCAACTTGAAGCACACACTGCCTGGCATCGCCTCTGCATATCAAGGAGAACACATTTTAAAAATCATTCAGGCATAAGGCATAAGGTGGCAGCCAAGAAGAGTATGTTTGGGAAGAAGTAAGTAGCTTTAGTTCAAGAAAAATGGTTCTCCAAAAGGTTAAGATTAACACTCCAGCATTTTTTAGTGTTTATTTATTTTGAGAGAGAGCTTGTGAGCCAGGGGAGGGGTAGAGAGAGAAGGAGAGAGAGAACCTCTGTTGTCAGCACAGAGCCCGACACGGGGCTGGAACCCACAAACCATGAGATCATGACATGAGCCGAAACCAAGAATTGGATGCTTAACTGACTGAGCCGCCCATGTGCCCCCTCACTCTAGCATTTTTGAAGGATGGTTTTGAGGCAGGATTACATCTCAAAGTATTAATTTGGAAATTTTCTATTTAGTTTTCTTTTCCTTTGCTTGCTAACAGATACCCTGAGGGCCTTTCTTCACCCCCACACCTAGGCAGACACAATCTCGAAGAAGCTATGGGCCTAGGCAGGGAAGATTTGGACGCTGCTTGAAGGATCAGGATTTTGGGTTCCAAACATTAGCTAAGACTGGGGCTGCGGGTGGGTGGTGCTGGGGAGAACAGTACTTTCAAATCTCCCAGCGAACCACGCTGGACACATGCAGGCTTCCTGGGTGGTGGGGGAGCTCAGACACCCTGAGTGAGCAAGGGTGATGTCAACGGCCAAACCCGGCCCCCGTCAGAAGATGTGAGACATTCCCTGTGGTCTTCTAAGTACTGACCTCCATAGTCAGTGTTACACTTGTGTGTGATATTTTCAACAAGCTCCTTACACTCGTCCTCTTGATTAAATTTGTCTTTCAGCATACACAGCTTTATTAAGCGGAAAGGTAAAGTGAGAATGTGCCTTGCCACGCCAAAGAAGCTCATGACATGTTCATCTGTGTTCTGAAAAACTGTACTAACACAAGGGAGTAATAATACCCACATGACGTTCCTATGCTTCTGGTCTAGATATCAATATCATGAGTGGTGATATGACCTGAAATGAGCTATTTCAAAGTCATTATTCATTACATACAATACCGTAAGGGAAGTTTGGAACGGAAAAATTTCTGGAGGAAAAATCTTGTGTTCCAATCAAAGAAATGGAATGGTCTTACCAAAAAACACTTAGGGTTAGACTTGTCATTATGAATTATTTCAAAATTGAAAGAAGACAGCTTTGGAGGAGATCAGCAGGCTGGTTTTATTTACGACGGGTCTTCGAGAACGTTCTCGGCCTTGGCCGTATATTACAATCCCCCGGGGAGCCTCAAAATAAGTGCTAATACCTGAGCATCTCTTGGGGGTGGGTTCAGGCGATTCCAATGTACAACTGAGATTATGAATCGTGTCCTGACAAAGTGCTTCTCGTCTGCTTTGGTTTGCATAATAAAAATAAGGCATGGAGTTCTATTTTGGGGGACGTAGGGGCGGTGGTATGCTCAGGGTGAGGAAGGAGGGTGAGGGCAGGCAGGTCTCCATTGTCAAAGATGCTGTGGTGTAGGTTAAAACTCCAAACCAATTTTGAATAATTAGGAAAATCTACACAGGGCAATGGGAATTGGGTTTATGAAAGCACAATGTATGACTTCAACCTGTTACTCAAATACCACGTGCCAACACGGCCCGTTTGGCAGGTGCCAGCAGGTCGTTCATATCGTGGAGGCTACGAGGAGCCCTTAGCCGGAGTACAGGGCGAAGAGTGAGGTGGGGGTGCATCACAGGAAGGTGGAGGGGGCGAAGTGCCCCAGGCAGGGAGCTCCGTGTACAGTGGACCCGCCATGCCACACGTGAGACACAACAGCGAAGGACACAGGAATGACACACAGAATTCAAGAAATTCCCTGAAGTACAAGGAAAGCATCGTGATGCATCTGCAGGGATAAAGAAAAGGAAGAAAAAGACCCCTAGTTTCTATCCATTTCTATCACTGGAAACAGGAAGGCAAGTAAAAGACCAGGGTTTGGGTTAGTATTTGAGGACGAAAGAGATGAGGATTTGAATGCCCAACCTTTTGGGCGCCAGGGAGAGTGACACGGTGACGATGTCTCGTACAGGGTGTGAAGGTGGGAGGTCCGTCTTGGGCAGAACTTCCATATTGCTACCTCAGCATGGCACACACAGAAACCAGAACACCTGCAATGTGTCGGGGTAAGAGCTCCGTGGGACGACAGCTATACCCCGTCGGAGGTCACGGATCCGGGTGGGTGGGCAGACTCAGGTGCTACCCGGACCGTGATGCGGAGGGCATCACAACCCCAGCACACTTGTCACCCATCCATGGTGCACCCTAGTGGGAACGCTGGTCCAGAGGAGCAAGTTGAAGCCTTGCTCACTACAGTATTCCCTGTGGTCCCAGCACAGCGGCCCCTCCATGACCATCTGCTGGTGAGAGAAGCCTGTGGGTTGTCTCTCACATACCCGCTGTATTCTGACCTTGTAAGAAAAACAAGACCACTCCTAAAATGGACCAGACTCTCACGCAGAGGCTAGGTATCAGTTTCTGGAGCTAATTAATATTCAGTTAAAACCTTTAACCCCACCACTGTCCATTTCATGGCTACAATTTTCCTTTCGGATGAGGAAATGAAACTGTTCAAGTCTCAAAGTGAGGACCATGGGATTTTTTAAAAAATCTTTCGATCTATCTTGCACATTGAATGCCACCTCATGTTGGTGTCGGAATACTCGTGACTCCTAATTAAAAGCAACACGTTGCACATTACTATATGCCTGCACCAGCCTGGCTGGTACCGTGTCAAGTTCAGCTGCCTATATTCACTAATAAGGATGATAAAATTTGGCTCAAAGGATATTATGTGCTTTAGGAAACAAGTCACTTGTCCTTTATCGTTCCTCTCCAAAGCCGTTTATTTTACCCGACATTGTTCAAAGACACTATAAGGCACAAAACTGAATAGGGAAATTTCATTTGAAATTTGAAAAAAAAAAAAACCTTGATTTCTTTTTCTGCTGCTTCATTATTGGGCTAAATGGATGATGGGCATTAAACGGGGCACTTGTTGGGAGGAGCACTGGATGCTACATGTAAGCGATAAATCACCAAATTCTACTCCTGAAACCAATACTACACCATATGTTAACTAACTTGAATTTAAATTAAAAAAAAAAAAAAAAGAAAGGAAAAAAATCTGGACCAAAAGAAAAAAAAAAAGTACCTCGCCTTTTAAAAAAGAAATACATTTGGGGGAAAAGGCTAGGCTTTTTTGCTAGACAGTAAATGAACTTTCATGAACTTTCTTAGTTAGAAGAGAAGAAATCTCTGAATTTCACCTAAGTTTCTTGAAACAACTCAGAATATTTTAGTGAATCACGGCTGGGAATGATTCTTTGCTTCCTCTCTCCTCGGAAGCAAGTATCTCTTTGATTCTAGTCTGATAGGCTGAATGGATGAACTCTGTATTCTCAAGCTTGCTTCTTCTCAAGGAGCAAACTCTGCTCTTTCTGCTTACGCTATTTCACACACCAGCATCGCAGCTCCTGGCCGCAGGCTGCACCTCCATCGGCCATCTGCCTCCTGGGTCCCCAGCCTCTCTTGCCTGAGGCTTCCTGTGTCCTTCTTCCTGGGATGGCTGCCCCATCTCTACACCGTCTGCCTTCTCCTCTTGTATTGCCTCAGATGTCCTCCAGGGCAGAACCACTGACTGGTACACTCAAGTATGGTACCAGCCTACACACTGTGTTTTTTTTTTTTTTTTCAACGTTTATTTATTTTTGGGACAGAGAGAGACAGAGCATGAACGGGGGAGGGGCAGAGAGAGAGGGAGACACAGAATCGGAAACAGGCTCCAGGCTCCGAGCCATCAGCCCAGAGCCCGACGCGGGGCTCGAACTCCCGGACCGCGAGATCGTGACCTGGCTGAAGTCGGACGCTTAACCGACTGCGCCACCCAGGCGCCCCTACACACTGTGTTTTAAAACCAGAACCCCCAAGTAATGGCTGTCCTTGCCTGCTCTATAATTCCTCAAATCCAGCACGATAAATACAATGAAACATAAGCCTGGATGCTAAAACGATATTCGTCTTTAAACTCTTCAGCTATTTTCTAATCCCCTATTTTTAGTATCAGAGAGTAAAAATATCAATTCTTTCCATAGGATCAAAAAAAATCTTTTTTGAAGCAGGCAAGGGGGAAAGATGGTAGTCTACGTGTACAAGGAATACAACTTAAAAACACGACTCTGCTAAAACCTTCTTTTCTATTTTTAGATTCTCAAGATTCGGGGTTGTCAAGAGATCTGTTTCATTTCTCATATATTCTCTTCTTAAAATCATTTTCTACTGAAACTGTTTGGCTAGGCATAACACGAATATCTAACTAGTCAGAGTAAAGTTAGGTGGGGTTTTTTCCTCTTTTCTTCGAGGTCTTTAAGTAGAGGTTCTGAAATTTGGAGCAACCACAAATTTCAGTCAGTTTTGCCTTTTCCCCACATGGAGTATTTCCAAGGGGTGAATCATTAAGTCTTGTTTAATAAAATAATTATTGGCTCTTCGATTTATTTACAACTCCCCTTCTAAGCAATTCTTATCTGCCAGGCGCAGACACCAAAATTCCCCAACAGGTGTCCAAAGTTAATTAACGAAGATTTCTATGGCTCCACTGGAAAGGAGGGCAGCATTCACGAGATTAGGCTCTTGGGTTTAGGGGCTCTAACACAGGCACCTAATCTGAAGATACCAAGTTTTGGCCAAAGCACACAGCTTTCCTGCTGCCTAGAATTTGCTTTGTGAAATCAAGTTATTAAAGAGCCGGCAAAGAGTGCTCCAATAAATCACCTTGTCTGGGAAACCAGGCTTCCTTTTAAAATACTAATTGAAATTGCATGTGTTTTAATTAAAACAACATCTGCCAGGGTCTGAAGAAACATGTTTGAAAAGCAGAGAAGGTAGGTCTCTAAAACGTCCTCAGACCTACTCAACAAAGTGAAGCGCACACATTTCCAGGGATGAAAATAACGCACAGCCTTCCGGTTGCATGGCGGTCTCTAGAGCTTCTTGGTCTTTTCCTAGGCACAGGTGGGATCACCCAGGGTCAAGAACACGGGTAAAGAAGGCGCCCTCGGTGCTGTGCAATGACTGACCTGTGAGAGCGCTGCCCTCTGCAATGGGATGCCCATATCCCAGAACGTTCTGCCATATGCAAGCCATGTACATGAGATGAGAAAATAAAACACACACAGGCACACGCACACACGCATACACACACACACACACAAACTGACCCTACAGTTTTAGAGTTCTCTGTTCTCTAGTTTTGTCCTGTGGGTACCAAGTGATATTCTCAGTAACACAGGATGATGACCAAGATGTGTTTCAATCCTGAGCCAAAGAATTTCGATAAACTTTGAGTAATGACCTCCTGAGGAATATGTGGAATGCTTCTTGGAGATGGAGACCCTGATTCAGGTGTCTCTTTATTCCCCTGAGCATGTGCTCATGATTCGAGAATTGAATAAAAATGCATCCCGAAGTTTGGATGAAGATTGGTACTGCCAGCCCTGTAATTCCACGGATGCACATCTCAAAAAATTCAGCTGTGAGATCACTAAATGAAAGGAAATGTTCACAAAGCTATGCAGCATTCAGGGCAGTATAGACACAACCAAGACTCCCACCCCCACCCCCCACCCCCAGTTTTCCAAAAGAAAATACACTTCTCCCTAGGTAAAAATGTGGCATGTGAGAGGTCATTCTATTGACAGAATTCACTAACTTTTCTTTCATTCAGTCTCTATTTCCACTTAAATGAAACTTTTTATGTTGTCCTTTAAATATGACCAGCAACCGTTGTCTATAAACAGCCTACGGTGGTCACATAAAATCTTTCACCTGAATATTTCAACATTGTGGCAAGAAAGAAAAAAGATAGGAAGGGAATGCCTCCAGGCCCTTGACCCCCGCTTCCTGCAATGAATGAAAAGGATAATCTGAAAACCCCCAAAAGGGAAGAGAAACAACAATGGATTTACTGCTTAAAGAATAATTAACCCCTAGGCAAGAAATCAGCCTTATTTTGTTCATGATTTCACTAGTGTTAGAAAGCACGTGATGTCCACCACTAGGTACATCTGGAGATTTGGGGCTCCCTTCTCATCCATCTCTCCTGGGGGTTACCTGTGTTTGGAGCCAGCAGACTCCTTTGAGAAATGGTCCCTTCCCGACCCCAGAGAGAATCAAATTTTGTCTGTGCTCCTTGGAGCTTGGAACCGATCGAGAACGTATTGCTTAGACAGAGGCTCAGCTAGCTGGTGAAGTGAGTAGAAGGTTAGTTGAATCAGAAGAATGGATCTTGTAATATGAATGTGCAGGGCCACCAGTCAAAGGAACAGTCTTAGAGATCATTCCAGATGTGGTGCCCCAACCATCCAAATGATAATAGAGGGAAACAGCTGTGCAAACCAGAGAGGATGAGGTGAAGGGCCGAGGCAAACTAGGGAAGAGCCAGGTTCATGAGGCAGTGGAAGGAGGGATGAAGAGGACCGGGAGGATGCTTCCGGATCCCAGCCCCGGCTCGCCTGCCGGAAAGTGTGACAAGAAGCCACTGCCTAGGAAGCCAAGGGAGGGTGCTCTGCCAGCTTTGCCAATACCACCCGCAGGGGTGGAGACAGTCTGCCAACACGATCTTCTGGCAGTGATCAAGGCACACAAGGAAGACGTTACTATTTCCCACCCAATCATAAGCCTCTTCCAAGGAGGCAGCAGGATGAGTCTGAGTTTGACAAGAGTGCTGGATTTCAGGGAGCAGCTAAGCTGTCTCTCTTCCTATTCCCGAAAGCTGTGGGAAGAAGCCGAAACAGACATTTCCCCCACCCCTTCCTCTCTCTCTTTGGGATTCCCCAAACATTCTCCAGATCATTCTTCAGAATAAATACCAGTGTGTTTCACCCCTCAGTGCCTTATTTCAGCACATATGTACTGAGTGCCTGTTATGGGCAGAGCAAAGTGCTGGGCACTGTAGGACATAAAAATAAACATGGTACCCGATCCCTGCTTATCATCTCACTGGGGGATGATGCATGGCATATACACACAAAAGCCTACCGGATACTGCGAACGTAAAACTGCACGATGGAAATCTAAGAAATCAGGTAGGTACTGCCCCCCTGTGCTCTGAATTCAAAGAGTGGCCTTCACTGGGAAGGTCACCCCGAGCTGAGCTTTGAATGGTGAGCGGGAAGTCTGTAGGTGCGTAAGCGGGAATAATGGTACACAAACTGGTATGGCTGAAGAGTTCGTGAAAAAGCCATTAGAAATAAGAGGCAGTGGGGCGCCTGGGTGGCTCAGTCGGTTAAGCGTCCGACTTCGGCTCAGGTCATGATCTCACGGCTCGTGAGTTCGAGCCCCGCGTCGGGCTCTGTGCTGACAGCTCAGAGCCTGGAGCCTGTTTCAGATTCTGTGTCTCCCTCTCTCTCTCTGACCCTTCCCCGTTCATCCTCTGTCTCTCTCTGTCTCAAAAGTAAATAAACATTAAAAAAAAAATTAAAAAAAAAAGAAATAAGAGGCAGTTTGCATGGGCGTGGCCTTGTATGGGACACCAAGACATTCACAGACGAGATAATCTTGCCTGTTGGAAAACTTACTTGCAGTGTCCATGTTATACTAAGTAATGGTTTTGATGCAGTCTTGATTTTCTGTGCTGTCTGCAAATGTAGCAAAACAGAACAGCACATAGGATGAAATTACTCTCTTTGGGATTATTTTCCATGGATGGATAGCAGTGGCTTAATGACCAATGTTTGCCAGGTGACAGATAGCTCTCTTGTCTAGTGTTTATGTATGCTTAAAATTTTTTTTATTTTTTAAATTTTTTTGAGTTTCGTTTGTTTGTTGGCAGAGAAGGTAGGGATTTGGCTAAAATAAATATCGGCCATCTTTATCAGGACCTGACAATGTGCTGAAATGGATGGCATTTTGTTATATTTGTTAAAGGGACACAATATTGTTTGCTCTTTTCACTGAATGTAACTATTACCATTCTTTAAAAAAAAAAAAACAAAACCTTTCTGAATGATGAAATAACACTTCACTCAGAAGGATAATTACCATTTTTGGAAGGCGGCCAAGAAATGTACGCGTGTCGACTAATTTGGACTACTGCCCCATCACATCATTCAGAAGGACACGAAGGTCTATCTATAGACAGAGAGAGCTAAGTAGATATACCTAATGCCCAGTGTCAGAGACAGACTCAGAATCACAAAAACCCAAAAACGGGAAGAGGCCATTCCTTTTAGATGATCCTTATTAGAGCTGAGGGGGTAGGAAGACCATCGTCCAATAGTTTGTTGGGTGTTTTCCCAGAAATGGGAGTCCCTGAAGGCGAAGCATTCCTCAGCCGAAGTGTGGTAGCAGCTCCTCCCCCCACTCTAACTAAAAGAACCATCTACAAAGAGCTAAACTGAAACCCCAGAACCAGCGATGGGAAAAACAGTGTTTCCTCGGGAATTCTGAACATCTTCATACATCTAGTAAGTTTTAGGAGGAAAATGAACTAGATTCTTAAAATGATTTTCTTTATTAATATAAAATGTTTTTCTTTAAAGTTTAATTTGCGTACTTAAGGTTTTGTTGATTTGGGGTTCATTTTAAGACGATGGCCAGACACGGGTGCCTGGGTGGCTTAATCTTGGTTGAGCGTCCGACTCTTGATTTCAGCTCAGGTCATGATCCCGGGATCGTGGGATCAAGCTCTGTATCGGGTTCCACGCTTAGTGTGAAGGCTGCTTAAGATTCTCTCTCTTTCTCCCTCTGCCCCTCTCCCCCACTCATGTGCTCTCTCTCTCTCTCTCCTAAAGAATAAAAATTTTAAAGAAGCTAAAAAAAAAGATGGTGGCCAGGCAGGAAAAATTTTACTTTTGCCATTTATTTAGCAAAATTTTATCAAGTCCTACAATGGATCCAGGTCCCCTCTAGGCTCACGGGCCACCCCAGGGAACCAATAAGACAGGGCTTCTTGCCCTTAGTGGGCAAATGTTCCGGTGGCAGGGAGATGGACGAAAAACAAGATGAAGAAGTGGTATGCTATATATTAGAAGGTGACCCGTGCTGTGGAGAGAAGCAAAGTGGCGAAGGGGGTGAGATTTGAGAATAGTGGCCAGAAAAGGTTCTGCTAGAAAGGAATGCCTGGTTGGGATGAGGGAAGAAGCACTTGGGCGCTTGGAGAAAGAGGACTGCAGGCAGAGGGAGCAGCATGTTCAAAGGTCCTAAGGCAGGATCATGGCTCATGTGAACCACATGTGAACCAGTGACCACAGCATGTTAGTCACAGCGAGAGGGGAAAAGGTGAGTGTGGAGGGGAACCAGAGAGCTGGATTGTGTACAGCTATATGTGCCTGATGAAGATTTCAGTTCCACTGAGGAGGACAGGACAGGTGACAAGCTCTGGTTAAGGTTTTAACAGGGCCACTTTGGCTGCTGTGTTGAGAGTGGATGGTAGGGGGCGACGGCAGAGGCAGGTGCCATGGTAATAACCAGGTAGGTGACCTATGATGGGAGTTTGGGGAAAAGAGCAATGAGGGTGAGAGGTGTCAGGTCCTGGAAGAATGCAGAAGAATGATCAGATTTGCTGATGGACCAGGCATAGGGACTGAAGAGTCAAAGGGCACCGCCGGGTGCCTCTCCTGGACCTCGGCAAGGACAAACTGACGTTTGCTGTTGGGAATGACTGAGGAGGGACCGTGGTTAGGGGGAAAGGCAAGGAACTCAGGTCTGGAGATGTATCTGGGATGCCTGTTGGACAGCCAATGGAGATGGGGGACAGACAGCTAGACCCAGAGATGTGGGACTCGCACCAGAGATACCCATCTGAGCGTCATCGGAATATAGATCTTTGACACCATGAAACCACAGAACCACCAAAGCGTTGACTGAGAAGTGACAGAAAAGAGAAGTCCAAGTTCAACTCTTGCCCTTTGTTGCTGTTCTTTGTTCAAAGTCACTGCAACTTTCTTTTCAATGCACAAAATTCTGTATAGCGTTTCCTATAAAAATCACTACTGTGATACAGTATTTGAAGTCAAAGAGCTGGCAGAAGTCACATTTCCTTTCTTCTAGATGGAATAGACAGGTGTGTTGGTGTTGTTTGTTTCTTTTCTTTTTGTTGTTGTTGTTGTTGTTAAATTCTACTTTTCTCATTCGAGAAAAAAAGTTATTGATTCCATAAAGCCAGTGACTTGGATATTTTCACTTCTATTTTTAAGTGACTGGCTCCCTTTCCTGGCTCGTGACATTTGATAGTAGAGGCTTAATTTAACATGGGCAATATGGAGCTCCAAATGTTCCTGCCTCAGAGAGAGTCCCGAATAACGGGCTTCTGAGAAAGAAGAGGTGTCTGGAAGCTAGAAAACCAATCAATAGTTCCCTATTTTGTTATATTTTAATCCAGCAAAAGGAATAAAACACGCAGACATACAATACCTAGTAGTTAGTATCCAGGCAGCGGACTGATTAGCTATTGATTTTTCCTCCATTTTACACAGGAGCGACAAGATCTTATCAGAAGCCCCAGCTCTGTCCCGTCTGAAACAACTCCATAAGGACAGGAAGAGCAGATATGCAGCGGGTAACCTTCTGAGTTAATGGCCTAATTTAAATATACAAAATGCACAGCGACACTTAAATTCTTTTCAAACTAACTATAAATATCAAATTGTAAGTCTAATTTTCATGATTTATAACATAGTGCGAGCTTAAAAAGATACTTGCATTTATTAGGCAAAGATTTGAAGTCTTTTTTCCCTGTAAATAAATAATGGACAAAGGTCCACAAATACTTTTGATTTTATTGGAGGATATGATGGGTATTACGAAACGGCAGGAAAAAAGTATCTGGTTTCCCGATCACAAAGGGCTTGGAACGCCATGCTCAGGAATGAGGACAGCACAAATAGACCCATGTCTCTATGTGAAATTTGTGTATGACATTTAGACCCACGCCTGGGACCCCAACTGTCCCAGGAATGGAAACTCGACCCTCTGCCCACGCTCACTCACTTTCTCCCTTTCCCCCAGCCCAGAGTTGGTACCATGTGAATCTTTGGCATGGTGGCTGGTCCAGCTCCCTGCTACCCAAACTCCAGTGACACCTGTTACCTGCACGGAGGCTTGCCAGGCTTCATGAGGCATTGACCAAAGACCCTACTAGAATCCCTTCTTTAATCTCAGAGGCTCTAGCAGGAATACATTGTCTGTGCGAAGGCTTGCGTCTCTTCTGGGGGAGGGAGGTCTCCTGGTTCACCACTCCTCCAGGCATCCATCGGCCTTGGCCTGGGATCTTCCTACCTGCAGAGGGGAGGAACCAGGAGGCCTCTCCCACTTGGGCTCCTACCACACTCTGCCCCAGACACAAGCGGCCCCTTGAAGACCCTGAACTCACCACCCAGCTCCCAGCTCCCCCACCGTTTGCCCTTCCCCCTAAATGTCCACAAGACCTACTCTCACCTCCTTCAAGTTTTTGCTCAGATGTAACCTTCCCACGACTACCTTGACTTTGACCTTCCACTTAAAATCACAACCCCTTATGCTGAGTGGAAGAAGCCAGACGCAAAAGCTCACATACGATATGACTCCATTTACATGAAATATGCAGAACTGGGACGTCTGCAGAGACAGAAAGGAGACTGTGGCTGCCAGGGTCTTGGAGGACGGAAAACGCCGGTGCCTACTTAACGGCTACAGGGTTTTCTTTAGGGTGGTGAAAAGGCTTTGGAATTTGACAGATATGGTAGTTGTATGACATTATGAAAATACTAAGTGCCACGGTAATGGTGAACTCTGAAAGGGTTAATACAATGTTATGTGAATCTCACCTCGATGAAAAAAACCGCCACCTCACAATGATGGTTTCCTTTACCCCATGTAAGGTTTCTAACATACCGTCAAGTTCCTGCGAATGTATATTTTATTCGATGCGTCTCTCCCTTCTCCCAAATATAAACCCCACAAGGGCGAGCCTTCCTGTCGTGCTCACTGATAAAATCTCCGAGCCTAGAACAGGCCTGGAACAAAGCAGGTCAGGGATAAACATCTGTCGAATAAATACATGAATATACGATCTCCTTAATGCTTTGTTAATAAAAGATCTCCCCTATTTCTTGAGTACCGAATTAGAGGAAGAGGAGTCTTTTACAAATAGGATTAAAGGGCCAGTATGCTCTAATCCAAAATAGATCTTCAAACAGATAGGGGGAGAGATGTGGCGTGCAGCCATTAGAATCCCAGGTCACCACGTGGAAAGCAAACAAACAACCAGACAGAGACGTAGAGGCTCAGGGCAGTGGTATCCAGTGCTGAGCACCGTGGTCGTTTTTAAGTTGCAAGGATTAGGATGTCAACACACATTGCATTCTCCTGTAAATTCTAAAAGAGAAATCAGCACACTGCATTTAAAGAAGGCGGCCAGCTGACAAAACGTGACCTCTAACAAATGCACTGTGTTTTGCACGTGCGGTTGTCTTGCCTATGGATTCGGCCACATGCACCTGCCGGGAAATGTTTTCATTTAGATTCTGAGACACCGTGAATTGCAGAGAACGTACCAATGAGCTCCTTGTTTCTGACGTCCAAGGCCATGTTCCGGAGTGCCGTGGCCACCGCGCACACCACACGGTCGTTGTCTATTCGGAGCAGCTCCACGAGGATAGGCAGGCCTTTCTCTTTTCGGACAGCAGCTCGGATATATACTGACCACTGCAACGAGAAGGAAGGCCAAGGCGTTAGAAGCGGAGGTGGAAAACCCTAGAAGCTAACAGCACGTGCAGGCTTTCAGACGGCTGCTTTATAGGAGCCAAAAAGCATGAATTATCAAGACCTGGTTGTAGAATGGGCTGAATGCGGTAGGCATGTACTGAAACGTCTTATCTTTATTTTCTGCCTTCAGTATATGCAAGAGGTTTTGGGGTTAATCAGCTATTGCCACGCTTATTTCTCTGAGGCTGGCATTTGCAGTCCTTGACTTGGGCAAGCCACTTGATGCTTTAAGATGCGGAGGGCTAGGACAGGAAGGGCTGGGACAGGAAATGCTAGGACGGGAAACGCTAGGACAGGAAGGGTGGGCTGGTTTTTTGGTGTGAGGAGGAATAAAAAATAACTCTGGAAAAGGTAGAAAATGATAAACAGTTGAGGACAGGTCATTTTTTTAAGAGACTTGCATTTGGAGGTGGGGCACGCAGGTGGGTTGGTGAACATACGGTCACTAAGTTGTTGGCTGAATAATAAAAAGTCAATGAGTCAGAAAAAGGTAAGGGTGAGGAGAGGTAAGCATGACACTTAAAGTCAAGAGTAAAAACCGTCAAAGGTTTTTAAGAAAACATTTGGATCAAAACGTATTATGTCTGGGGCCATTATTCAATGTCCATTTTATAAAGTAAGACATACAATTTGTTTTGGATTGGTGGTTGTCGGCTTTAATGGAACACACCTACTTTTTATCTGAAACGTATTTGCAACTTCAGGATGATAAAGCATTCAGATTCATTTAACGGAATGCAGGGAGGTCCACGTTTTCCGGACATTCACATATATACTTCATATTGTTGTACAGTACTCCAGAGAAGAGTGTGCACGATAAAACCCAAGCAATAGAAGGGTTTAAGAAAATGGCATTCACGACATGAAGTTCTGGATTCTGTGGCAGAGTCCTTCAGGGAACCACCAAAGGTGGGACTGAGTCCCCGCCCCTCCCCCACCGGGCCCTTCCATCCCCCATTCCCATTAGGGCAGGCACCCCAGAGCTGGCTCTCACCTGTGGCAGGCAGGGAGCCCCCTCTGGCAGTGAACGTAGGGCATACGCCATGCCTGCCACATCCTCAGCCCAGCCCTGCATGAAATATGAGATTAAAAAACACACACAACTTCATCCTGTCCTACGTCAGAAGTCACATTCACATAGTTTCTTATCACCATCAACTCACACTGTATGGTTTTTCTCCTACCCCCACTCTGTCCTTCAAGCTCTAGGAAGCCTGAGGGGCTTGGGGAAACAGACTGAATTCACTAAAGCATCTCTTGATTGCAATGGACTATTCCACAGCCCCACTCTCAGGGAGCAAAGAAACCAACAGTCAGAAATCCTTAGACATACAAAAATCTCAAGGTTTGGAAACTTCTCATTGAAATTTGGGTGTCTGGATGGGATATCCTTCTGAGGGAGGGAGGCCCCTCGTGAAGACCGTACAAAACCACTTTGTGTCATCAGAAATTTCACTTGCAATGTAACATGCTGACATATGCTTTTCATCCACTTCCTCCACTACCTGTGAACCTTCTTGTCTCCAGTGCCCGGAAAAGACTAGAAACCTGAGCTTATGCAGCCCACTCATTGTTGGCTTTCTTCCCTAAAACTAAGAAGAGAAGCTAGAAAAAAGAAGAAAACGGAAATCAGATGTAGGGTCAAGGTCTACGTATTGTAAGATGAACGTCAACGATAAACTTCACTGCTGGGGTGATATTCTGGACCTTTTAAGACACCACAGGGAATGTTCTCAGTCACTTAAGCAGGCTGAAGCAAGGCCCTAAAGATGACCTCTTTGGCACCTCTTTCTAGGCCCAGGATGCTGGCTCATATATTACTGATCTCTCTTAGTTCCCCAAGGCCCTGGTGGGTCGGCATTAGCATTCTTATTGTACGGATGGGGAAATCTAGACACAAAGATGTCAAATACCCTGCCTATGGGGGCCACCTGAGCCTGGTCCTGTTACTCTACATCTGCTTCTCTCTATGATGCTGCCGATACATCCTCCTCTGCCGTCACCTCTCTCTCACCTAATCCCCTGTGCTCAGTCTCCCAGACACTGCCTCGCCCTCTCCTTCATCCTTCCAAACGTAGACAGAGGGGAACCTGGCCATATCTGAAATGAGCCAAGAAAGGAAGGCTTGGACTTTGTTTTTTCTTCTTAGAAGTTCAGCTATTACATCCCTCCCATGTTGGATGGAAAGATGATCTGGTGTTTGGAAAATAATGACAATCCTTAAGCCTTCTTGGGAAGTGATTTCGGAGTAACAAAAAATGGCTGTAGATAGCCCCAAACGTGTCTGAGTTACAGATATGCCTCTTTGGCATGGGAAAATGGTCAACAACAGTGGTATGTTCTCCCTAAGTGAAAAGAGATAATCAGATAATGGATTTGATCGTACATTATTGATACACAGAAAAGAACTTTTATTTTGACACTTTTAGTTCTGTGTGCTTGCACATACAGTTGACCCTTGAACAACACGGGATTTGGGGCACTGACCCCCTATGTGGTCAAAAATCTGCATAAAACTTTTGACTCGCCCAAAACGTAACAGGCTGCTGCTGACCTAAAGCCTTACCAACAAGACAAATAGTAGATTAACACACAGGTTGTATGTTACATGTATTTATACTGTATTTTTTTTTTATAAGAACGTAAGCTTAAGAAAGGATATTATTCAGAAAATCATAAGGCAGAGAAAATACATTTATAGTATTGATGTATTTATTGAAAAAAGTCCATGATTAAGTGGAGGTGCATAGTCCAAACTCATATTGTTGAAGAGTCAACTGTATAGGAAAAATTCCCAATATTAGTTCCATACAAGACGACTCAGAATACGTTATTTACATTCCACTCAAGAGATGTTGCAAGTTTCCTCAAGTTTTATTGACGTGCAAAGTGACACGACAGTGATGGTTTCTACGTAGTAATCAGTCTTGGAGTAGATCACGTGTAAGCCACGCGTGTAACCTGTATGAAACCCAGCAGAAGGAGTGAAAGAGTGCAGGGGTGGAAAGAGGGAAAGGAATTCAGTAACTGGGGAATGTTTCACAGGTGCACTCAACACAGAAACATGAAGCTCGTTTAGAGGTTTTCTGGAAAAGAAGGGAGTTGCCTTGAAAAGCATAGCAGCCTCTGTTGTGCTTAGAAAGGTGTGCGGGTTGCCAAAAGTTTGGTGATAGGAACAAAGTAGGAGTACCGCTGGCATAAAAACAGCTGAACAAGAGAGAAAAATGCCTCATAACTCACTGTGGCTGAGTGGCTCTTTGGGTGGAACCTTAACTTCCCGTAAATGGAACACGAGAGCACCGTGCACAGAGCACGTCAGTGTAGAGGGAAGGGCATGGACCAGGATGCCTTTAAGAAAAGTGGTCCATGAACTGAAGAGACGATGTTTGATGATTCAAAGAGAGAAGAAGGAAGAGGGGAAGGAAGGGGAGGAGGAAGGGGAGGGGGGAGAGTGACAAGAAAGATGGAAGAGGAGGAGAAAGACGAGGAGAAGGATCTGGTCCAGGAGAAAAGCGCACAGATATGTTTCAAACTCTTCTTGGTGAGATGCTTTCCCAGTGATGATCCCAGGAGAGCCACGAGTCCTCAAAAACAAACTTAACACTTCAATCAACTGTCAGGCACTGCTCTACTGTCTTTATATGTATTAACTCATTTAATCCCCATCTCTACCCTATGCAGTAGCCACTATGGTAACTTCCACTTTACAGATGAGGCAAGGGAGCCACAGCAAGGCTTCTCAGCCTGCAGACGCTTGGGCAGGTCTTGAACCCAGGGAGCGCTGTCCCAGAGTTGGTGGGCTTGGCCTCCATTCTCATCTGCCTCTCAGAAAGACATCTGCACTCATGGTTGATATAATCCTTACAAATGTACCAATTAATCTTGGTTTAATAGGGGATGCTATTACTTAGGACTTGCAATAAATAGCCCATCTGGCACTCCTCGAAACTCCTGAGTTAAAGACCCTTCAAGTGCTATCAATGGAACTACTGGGCATTTCAACCCTGTCTTGAGAACAGCTTGTCCAGATTTAGCAGATCTGATACACGAAGTTGCGTATGATGGGAATGGCAAAGAGAAAGGCCTCGTTTGTGTCAGGAAAGGATGCTTCCGTGCATGCGATGTGACAGCAATTCAAACCACCGAATGCTCTTCCTTCTCCTCCTTGCTTACGGCTCTCCCTGAAGAAAGGTCCGCCATTATTTGACCCAGGAGTTTTCAGGATGGGACAGAGCTTAAAGCAGTGAATGTTGACTTTAAGGGTGGAAGGCACAGATGTAGGTAAAAGGTTGGGACATATCTGGAAGGGGATGAGAATAGGCAGAAGACAACTTGGCCTCTCCTCAGGCAACATGGAGCCTCCAAGTCATGGAGAGAAAGGGTCCGGGTTGGAGAGGAAGCAGGAGGTGTGAGAGCATTGTGGGGGCTGCCACCGGATGCGCCCCCAGACAAGTCGTGCTCTGTGTGAGGGGCTGACAAAGATCCCTGGAAGATGAGAGCTGAGAAGACCGAGGCTCTGCTGCCCACCCTGCTCACGGCAGTGTCTGTTCAAGAACCAGCGAAGTCCCTGCATCATCATGGAGCAGCGGCCACAGAGCTACCGGCAACAGACTTGGGGGGCAGGAAAGGGCTCCTGTGGCTCCAGTGTGGCATAGAATAGCCTCTGAGCATTTCTGTTGTCTCCAGTGGGTGGGCCATGTAAGTCAGCTGAGGAGGAAAGGCTGAGGACCCAGGGCTGCAGAGGGGGGTTAGTCGGCCAGGAGGAAAGGACACGTCAGAACAGCAGGTGTGGACAGTGCTCGCCTGGGTTAAGGAGTGGATGTGGCTGCGTCTCAGGGGAGCTTACAGGTTGTGGCTATATCTCAGGGGAGGTTAATAGTTATGGGAGGGGGCAGGTGTGGGCCAGGAGAGAACCTTGGACCAGAGAGAGTCCTATCACCAATTATCATATCCCGTCTGAGAGCCCAACAGGACAAGGAAGTTTGTCCTGGGAAAGAGCAGCTTAGGACAGAGATGATGCCACACTGAAAACAGACACCCAATCCCTGTCCCCTGCAGGGGTATTTCTGTAAGAACCCACCCCCCAAGTTTAGCATCAACTGCAGGAGGCAGGAGAGGATGAAGGCTGACAAACATAAATATGGCCAAGTGTTAAGCCTGAAGAGACTGAAAAATAGCTGCATTTTATTGAGTTTACCTAGAAACGTCTAGATTATTTTCTTTTCTTCCCATTTTGCATTGGACACAATGCAAGTGCAGAGATGAAACCAAACTGAACTACACAAAATAAAGAAAATTACATGAGTTTTTGTTCAATAATGTTCCTCACTATCCCCATGGAGGATTTGGTAATAAGGTGAAGATAGGAGCGTCTCGGTGGCTCAGTGGGTTAAGTGTCGGACTTCGGCTCAGGTCATGATCTCACGGTTCGTGAGTTCGAGCCCTGCATGAGGCTCTGTGCTGACAGCTTCAGCCTGGAGCCTGCTTCCCAATCTGTGTCTCCCTCTCTCTCTGCCCCTCCCCAGCTTGTGCTCTGTCTCTCTCTCAAAAATAAATAAAAATATTTAAAAAATAAAGTGAGAAGAATGCTTTTTAACCCTTTCCACTCAGCCTTCCTCAATCTGATGTGGATTCTCAGAAGCTTCACTTTTCAAATTCTCAGCCCAGCCATAAACAGGATTGATGGCTACAATTTTTCCAAAAATTTCTCCCCTGCTTAAGCCCTGGTTAAGGCTGACTTATGTTCCTAAAAGAAGATCAACACTGTAATTTAACTAGCTTTTCCCTCTTGAAATCCTAATAGTTTGCTAAATAAGTAGAGATAGTGTTCTTCTTTTGGTAGGAAATATTCTATTAAGAGGCTGAACCCATGATGTGCTAAACTTCTGACTTTGTTGATTAATAACTCTATTCACATTAAATATTAATATTTTTGATGAATACCTTACAAGTTCTCCTGGTTTAGAAGCATAGTCGGTGATTAAATGGTTTTCTGTTGCGTGACTGTTTTCCCGGTGAATTCCTTTATCAAATTCCCTACGTTTCCTTTTGATATGGTAAAGAAAAGTCACGTTTTCAAACCAAATCCTTCTAAACATAATTTCACCTTTCAGATGCATTTTGGCATCCTCCAGTGTCACAGGACCACAATGTGCTAAAATCTGACAGCTGTAAATTGAATAAGTTGCAACGAATTTTGCACAGATTCCATGAGACCTCGAAATTTGTTTCTGAATTCACTTATGATGCTATGTTATTTACCGCAGTCCTTCATTCTCGCGATATGAGGGCAGAAAGTATCAAAGAAATTCTCCTTCTTCCATCTCATTCTGACAGTTTACTATAAAAAGAATGTTCAAAATACTCAGAAACTGTGTGGCTTTTGTTGCATGCGTCACATTATTCTCTCTAGTGTGGATTTCTACCTGAATTACCATGTTCATACAGGACTGTGGCCGGTGATCACAACAGGATTTATGAAGCAGCTGGGAACCTTAACCACAAGGCCCTCAAATGCTGGGGTTTGGCTGCGGTGGAGACAGGACATAGGTGTCCCCTGTTTAAATTCAGATCTTGTTGCAGGATTACATGTTTTTGTTTTCAAAGTCCATTTTAAAAAGTTGTATCTGTAATGAAGAGGGCTAGCGAGGAACTCCCTTGTGCCGTTAAACCAATAAATCAGTTTAATAAATAAGATGTTTAATTAAGGTAATGGCAGCTATTGCATACGTAAAGCGTTTGTTTGTATTTTTAAAACATAAGTCAGGTTAGTGCAAAGACTGAATTTTACTGCAAGTGTTTATGCGATGCTGAAAATTGAAGTGCAAGCAAGAGAATTTCCTGGGGTGGGGGGGAAGCATTTAGATATGCTTTTGTGGTAAGAACAAATAAAGAAGGTCAAGCTCACATAAAAGCCATGGAGAAGACGCATTCGCTCAACTGACAGTAACAAGTCCACCTGTCCCCCTACCTCTCAGGCCGTCTCAAGGATCAGCAATTCTCAATGAAAAAACATACCTTTAACAATGGGCCTTTCTGAACACAGAGAGTCTTTTTTGGTGACTGTTATCAAATATGTCTTCACTGTGTGCAAATGGTATTTAGAAATGCCTTCTGGGCCACAAAATGTGACGCTGTTAGATCACAGGCGTGGTGTGTCTGAGAGGACGGATGCCACAGATCTTAATTCTAAGAGTCTGGCACGTTCTCTAGTGACAGGGCTGTGTAAACATCCCACTGGGAAGGGGATATGGACAAGAATGAGTGTTCAAATGAATCTGCTTCCTCCCCTGCCTTTTTGACAGCAAAGATGGTGACTGGGAAGTGTAGGCAGGGAGAACTCAGGGATTCTTTATTCAATATAACAACATAAAAGGAATTTAATTGTTCCTCATTCTCACTTATTAGACGCTAAATCAGAAAGCTTTTCCTTTATTGCATCCTTCTTTTTTTTTTCTTTATAAACATGGTGATTCATGGGGAGAGGGAGTTACATCTCATATTTTTCTCTTGGATCCAGAAAACATATTATTCGGGGGACATGAAGCACAGTCTGGAGGGACTGTGCTGATACAAACCCTCTCCGTCTTGCAAATACAAGGCACACCTTTGGTTGAAGACCTGGCTAGTAAGGTACCTAAAGTGCCACTGGTTTTTACAAAGATGTTAACAGTTTTATTTTGTAACATAAATTGAATATATTACCAAATCTCTGTCCCTTCAGAATGAAGAATTTTACTCTTTTTGAATCTGGATTCAGATTACTTTATGACTGGGAATTGGTTTTCACTGTCAGGGGCCTATGAGTGTAGAGAAAGCATTTGTCTACTGGAGGCTAGGAGTTGAGCCCAGATGACGCGCGAGGGACACACACGTAAGATCTTGACTCTCGTAAGGGAACATTTCTGGTCGTGGATTTGTGTTTTTTTCCTGCTTCTTGCTGGTAGATGGTGACCACAAGAGTGGCCTTGGAAGTCACGTGTTAAAGATGGCAGAACGGCTGTTGTGAGCCGGGGTGAATTAATTCATGGAGGGGAGCTTCCCTCTTCACACACCTGCCCATACCCGTTACATCAGAGAAGATAACTTCTGTCTTCTATCTTGAATTAGCCCTTGCGTATTTGGGACCTCTTTGCTATGGCCGCTAGCATCCTTCTTAAAGGAGATCTGCTAGCGTATTACAGTGAACTCTAATCATGGACTCCTAGCCCTAAGGTGTTAGCTAGTGACGTTGGCAGTGTACTTCCTCATTCCTGACCTCTTCCTTGTAAAACCGACTCCAGGAACACTCTTGTGCCTAGTGTAGACATACACCTTTGTGTATACGTTCCTACCATAGCATCCACAATGGGTTTTGAACTTCTCGTTTACATGTTTATTATACTGGAAGGTACCAGGGGGCAGGTACCAAGTCAAACTCAGCTTCCTGTTTCAAGTGTCTTCCAACTAACAGCTCACAATCGGAGAGTAAAAAAATGTTTACCTGATGAAAGACCATATTAGGTTAATTTTTAGAATCTAGTGGTTATTATTTAAGAATAGCACTCTCCACTGAAAGGAACTAATAAAAAGGATCAAAGCTACCACAATTTTTGAAAGGGCCAGCAAGTTGTAGCCACTTCCACAGAAACACTGTTAGGGCTTAAAGTGCTCACATGCTCCTTTACTGGTCTTTTCTAAAGCCAAACGAATCCCTTAGTCCTGTGGTCCCTGTGTGTGGGGTTAGACCCTGACACGGGGCCGATGAATACTTGCTTATCCTCTGGACCGGAAGAACAGAATACCGAGTGGCAAGACCTGAGCCCCACAGCTCTGATGATGTAAGAACAGTTAACCTGAAGTTTTGGTTCGAATTCCCACTGACCCAACTGCTCAGATAATTAATAATGCCAGTTCCCAGGTTAGCCCATGTCTTAAACTGTGCTCAAATGGGCATTAGGTTCCTGACCGTATTACAACTGTCCTAGGTATAATCTGTGCCCCTGGGGTTCCTTTAAGAGCAGGTTGTGCCTGGTAGATACCGAACCAGAATCAGTTTTATATGTAATTGGCCCCGGCAGATTCAGAATGTTGCTTCACTGTCTTCTCATTGTCATTGTTGCTGATGAGAAATCAGCTGTCACTCTTCTCTTTGTAAGGACAAATCTTTTTTTCTTCTAGCTGCCTTCTTTTTTTAATAAGTCATAATTTTTTTTTTGCGTGCAGTTGACACACAATGTTACTCTCTAGCTGATTTTAAGATGTTCTCTTTACTACTGATTTTGAGCAATTTGACTGATGCACCTTAGTACGGTTCCTTCATGCTTCTGCTTGGGTTTTCTTGAAATGCTTGGATCTGGGAGTTTAGGGTTTTCATTACATTTGGGAAATTTTCAGGTATTATTTCTCCAAATATTTTTGTTCTCTTATCTTTCTCCTTTCTCTCTCCTTTCCTTTGGGATTTTTTTTTTAAGAAAATTTTTTTTAACTTTATCTGAGAGACTGAAAGAGAGTGTGGGCAGAGAGGGATTGAGAGAGAATTCCAAGCAGGCTATGTGCTCTCATCACAGGACCTGACAAGGGGCTCGATCTCACAAACTGTAAGACCATGACCTGAGCTGAAATCAGGAGTCAGATGCTTAACCAACTAAGTCACCCAGGCACCCCACCTTTGAGGATTCTAATTACATGTGTATCAGGCCACTTGAGGCTCACTGATAATTTATGGGGTTTTTTTTCTTTGTGTTTCATTTTGGGTAGTTTCTGTTCAGTTTGTAAATCTTTTTCTTCTGCAACAGCTAACCTTCCTATTATCCCATCCCATCCCATGTGTTTTTTATTTCATACATTGTATTTACAACTCTAGAGGTTGTATTTGAGTCTTAACTTACTTTCCATGTTCTAATTAACTTCTTGAACACAGGGAACACAGTTGATAGCAACTGCTTATCTGCTAATGTTAACTTCTGTGTCCGTTCTGAGTCGCTTTTGAATGATTAATGTTTCTCCTTATTATGAACTACATTTTCCTCTTTATTTGGTTGTAAGCTTATTTTCAACTAAGATGCCAGACATTCCTCATTTTAATCTGCTGGATGCTGCATGCTTTTTGTATTCCTACAGATATTTTTAAGCATTGTTCTAGGATTCAGTTAATGTGGAAACTATTGCTACTTTTGGATCTTACTTTTCAGATTTTATAGGAGAGACCAGGTCATATTTAGTCCAGGGCTAATTATATGCTTAGTATCAGGAGACAAGACCCTCCTGAGCACATACCCAGTGGCCCATGAAGTACGAGGTTTTCCTGTCTGGCTCTTCGTTAGGCACACTATGCCCATCCCTGTGTGAGCCAAGTTTAATTCTCCCTAATTGCACGAGCTTCTTTCCTCTGCTTTGGGCATTTACCTCACATGCATTCACTGATAGTTCCCTGCTGAATATTTGAGGGGATCCTCTGTGTGTGGCTTTCCCCTCTCTGGAACTCTGTCCTATGAACTCCAGGCGCCCTGTCTCCCCAGATTCCCAGCTCCGTCTCCTAGGCTCAGTGTCTGCTGAGCTCCTCTGGAGTTTCCAGGTCTTGGGCCATGGTCTGCAGACTCCCAAGGCAGTGTGCTGCAGCAATCGGAGGGCTCACCTTGCTTGTTTTCTGTCTCTCCTAGATCACTGTCCTTCACTGACTAATGCTTGGTGTCTTAAAAACCATTGTTTGTTATATTTCTCTAGATTATTTGTTGTTGTTGTTATTTTTCCTTAAAGGTAGGTAAACCTGGACCTTGTCACTTCATCTGGGCATCTTGGCTGGAAGTCCCCCCAGGTGTAGCTGTTTCTATAACTTACGGCTTTGGAAATCAGATTGTTCAATGACGATGACGAAAGTAATACCAAACTCCCAAGAGCCATGTTTACTCTATAGTGGATTTGGATGTATATGGCACTCACAAGACAAGTGCAGTCCTTGCTATCAGGACTAGCTACTGGGGTCTTGTGGGGAAGAAATCACTAAGTCATGTGTGATGAAGGCCAGTGACTTGGTTATGACCTAGATCCTCTCCATATCCTCCTCCTTAGGTTGGGCCCATCCTTGTCCTGCCTCAGGCTGGTCATCATGTCCAACTGAATGTGTTGTCTCTAGGAGCCTGTTGATTGGGCAGGATCTTCAGATAACCTCTGTGTTTATTCTGACCCAATTCCTACCTCCTAGGCATCATGCTTCATGCACCATTTTCAAAACTTTGTTTCTTTTTATTTAAACTTTATGCTTCACATCACACCATTAACTAGAATAAGAATTGTCAAACCATGGTTTCTGCTTTTATTTGCTGTACTCCACTGATGCCCGGGTTCACTTTTACATGGTACTCCAACTGCTAAGCTCCACTTAATTCACTGTCCTTGTCAAGGCTGTTGCCCCTGACTCTAGGGACAAGTCTCAAATTCCCCAGTTCTCTTATTTTTTATTCATTTTGGCCACATGGCCAGAGATTCTGTTTCTTTCTTCACTACATCTATGTTGCTATCATGTTACCTCATTAAATATTAACAGCTTAATATCCAAGTATCTCTTTACTCTCTCTTTTTTTGGAAAGTAAATAAAATAAATAATAGATTCTTTGAAAATGGTCACATTTTAGGGGGACTCTACAAAAATATCCAAAGTACCCAACTTAATAATAAGTGCAGAATGTATTTCCATAGTTCAAACCCTAGGTTTGCATAAAGTTCAATTACAACGGAAATAACCCATAAATGCGAGTTGAAAAAGCATTCATTCACATTTTGGAAATCTCCAAAGTACTATATCCAATTGTTTTGATATTCTGTGACAAACAAAATAATTGTGCTGGAAGTGGGGAAAAAAAAAGTAACCAAAGTCCATGTTGACTATGAAAAAAATGTATCACTCTGCTTCTGCCATTATACCATTATTCTTTTTCTGATGCTCATAAACCAAGTAATGAGTCTCTTAAAGTTTAAAAAGTATTTAAGACCATTATGAAGATCTAGTTTGCTAGTCAATTTGTTACAGAAAAAGAGTGTGCGTGATCTTCCTATAAAGAGAAGTTATTGTTTCGCATGATGAGGTCTATAAAAAGCTGTCTCTATACAGAATTCTGGTGCTTTACACTTTACATTTCTGCTTTTGTTTGGGTCATAAAAAGTTAAGGACACTAAAAAAATGCCACTAAATTTCAACAGTTGCTATAAAAATACATTCTTAGTACTCTAGGTTTCAGATGGTAGCACTGTCTGCATGAAACTTGATCCCACTGTGTCTTTAATCAATTTGTTAATCAGTGAAGACTTTTTCTTAAAAAAATCTTTTTTTTTTTTTTTGAAAAGGAAGGATTTCTCTGTTTGGTTTTTGTACAAGTTATTTTTGATCTTTTAAAAATTATAACAATTTATCAGTATTTGGCTTAATGATGACCTTAAATCATCACTATGGATTGTCTACTTTCCCTTCCCACATATTTCCTTACCATTTAATATGGTGTGTTAAGACATTATACAGTAAATGAAGATAATGTGATTGACTATTATGCATGCTTGTGCATTTGTATTTTGATAAGAAAACTCTTAGTAAATAAATATACATATATTTATATATTTATAACTACACACAAATATTCCTTAGCCGTCCCTTGCCCTGCCTGAGGACTACGCCATTTTTCTAGAGTTATTAGGATGGCAAATGCTTTTGATAAGTAGCATTGACCGAACTTTTGGCCACATGTAATAACAGCCCATTGGCCTGTGGCATCCTGCCACCATCTTTGCATCTAGTGTCAGGATTGATCTGCAAGCTGTGACTTGAAGCAGCCACAGTATTCTCTGTCTGAAACTGACACATCGAGCAATCAGGGACTATCATTTGCTCAGGGTCACAAAGCTCAGAAAAGGCAGAGACTAAGTTTGAGTTGTAACTTGAATCAAAGCCTCTTAAATTTAGAGGGAGATAAGATCGACGAAGGGTTCATTCAAGGAAGTGATTTCCATTATTATTTCTTCCCCAGTCATGCAAGGCCCTACTCTGGGACTCCTCCTGACGTGACTCAACTTTTGAAACTTTTCTCTGGTTGAAAGCAAAAGGTAACTTCACTTCAAGTCTAGTCCAACCTGAATTCCTTCTGAGCAACATTGGGGACACCTATGGACAGGGAGGAAAGAGACAGTGATGTTCATTCCTAAGACTCTCAAAAGAAGGGATGGGTCTGCCCATATGTCAGCAGCCAGCTCCTGGGAGGTGTTGTCAGGGCTTGTCCCCAAGGGCTGGGATGTCCCACCTGAGAAAGAAGGCATTGCTGCAGCAGTGGAAACAAAGAATGACACAGAAGACACAAGAAGGCAGATATTGGAAGCTAGAGCAAGAAGGGAGGATGTAGTTGTGTGACAATGCTGAGGACAGTATGTGCAGTGCTTGGGATACCGAGCTTCTGAGAATTCTCTGTGCCTTATTAACATCGTTTTAAAGAAAGTGAACGCGAGACAGTGATTTCTGTGTCTTCCAAGCCCCAGGCTTTTATATTAAATGAAATGAAAAATGGATGGCAGAGGTTCAAACTTCCTCTCTTGATATTTTCCCCATATGCCCTCATTCTCCCATTTGACTACACTCTTCTATGCAATAAGACAAGTTAGCTCATGTAATGGTTAGTGACTAAACTCAAGAATTCTTTGCTATGGTGAATCCTTTCCTACCCAAATGAGGGTCGTGGAAATTTTCCATGAAAACCAATCAGGAACAGTGTGTATTTTCAAGAATTCAGAGAAAAAGGCCCTCCTAATCTCCTAATCTCCTTCCCCATTGTCCCTTCTGGCCAAAGAGACCAAGCAATACTATTCTACTCTGTAAGCCCATAGGTTAAAAATGAAAGAGGTTCTTTTCCTTTGGGGACTGGACCAACTACAACATTATAGGGGTTTGCATGGGTTTTGAAACAAGGTGCTTGGGTATTAGCTCCCTAACGGGAAACAACAGAGCTTGGAAAAGCATCCACATGTCACAGTCTCCCCTGAAAACAAAATAGCTCAGCTACACATATAGAATGGAAAGCATATCACAGCATTTTCAATGACCATACTTACATCTATTCATCTATACTTTGTAGTGATCTTCAAGGACTCCCGAGCCCTTGAGAATTTTTAAAAGGAATACCTTTCTGTGTCCAACAGTTCAATGGAACTGGTCTTTCTCTAACATCCTCAAAAACTGTATTGGAATTGCATATCTCACAACTGGATTTCTATTCCTTTCTGAGGACGTGCTCATAATTCCAGATTTCCTCCTTATGATAATGAACTAGTCATACCTTCCAGCTCCCTGCAGCCAAGTTCTGCAGGGCACCTGCCGCCCCTTCCAGCGTGTCTGCGTTTGAGCACTCAGAGAGCAGTGTGAGGTAGGGTTTGACTATTGATGGGTGCCACAGCATCTGGATCCCTTTTGGTGGTTCTGCACAGTCTGGAAGAGGTCCTACTCCATCCCACTGGTGGAAAAAAAATAAGAGAGTAAACATTTTTAACATCGTTACACTTCCCAACTTTGCCTCCTGTAAACGTGACACACAGAAACAAAAACACACACGACGTCTGGTGAACATCGATTGCGCGCAGGGTAGTGCCTTCGTAAGCCAAAAATGAGAGAGCCACTCCTGTCCACCAAGAGCTTAGGATGGAAAGTGAAAGGCTGTAGAGCATGTACATAAGTGAATGTAATTGGCAGGAGAACGCATAAGCTCTGTAAGAACGGTGCCAGCACATTGCTGTTAAAAGGAAGAGGAAATAAATTAATTTTGGTGGGTAGAGTGGACGAAAGCCAAAGATCAAGGTGGCATGTCTTACAGTTAGCATACTACTAGCATAACAGAGTACATAGCAACACTCAAATGCCTTCAATTCTTATGCCTAAGTGCCAGCTGATAAATTCTTACATAACTCCTAAAATACGTATTTGTCGGACTTTGAATTCCATCACTGCATTATAGACATCACAAAAAGAGACAACTGCTATCGTTTATCAGATGCATTGACCTAGCTAACGGCAAATCTAGATTTTATGGCGATTCTGATCGTTCAGTTCAGTTGGCTTTGAATTGGATCTAACGAATAATAAGAGAATGTGTAATTAAAAATTAAAACAAATAATTTCAAAACTACCACTTACTGCACAAGGGGATATCAGCAGACCATTAAAAATGGTAGTTATGACGACCGTGTAGCAATGTGTCTGGACAAATAATAAACATAAAATGAACAAAGCAGGATGCAAAGCGGTATGTGGTTTGTGCTTTACAGCAAGTAAAATGCGCCACAGAAACACGCATGGTAATAAAAACTCATTAACAAAGTGTTCATGTCTTTCATTTTTTCCACAGTTCAAGTTTTCTGTTCCTATAAGGATTTTAAAAATATGAAAAATTATAATAGTGATTCTGATCTTTGATCACAAACAACCTTTGTCTTTTGGGAAAGATAAAGGCAATAAATACAATGAGGGTAGAAATGAAGTAAACTCTATGTTTAGAAAAAATACTCGCATATTTACCTATGAGAAAAGTCCCAGGAAAACAAAATCATCCTTCACAATTTCAGGGTAGGGACACTAATTTATTTTACTCCTTATTTGTGTTTATTAATGGCTGCTTAACCTATAGTCTAAATGACATATACCAAACTTCCCTGCACATATTTGGGCCCATATCTGTACATGTATGTGTGTATATATCTATGTATAAATACACAATCATAGCTGTATTTCAAAACCTGTGTTTCTTAGTTCTGAAAATTTTACTGGAGCACAAGCTTACTTCATATCCTTGGAACATAAAGATGGAAGTGTTGATAGGGAAAGTGTAAAGTTATTTAACTGTCACAAATCATTTTAAGAATTGCATTATTTTCTACGAGAAAAATTAAAAACTCATGTCTTCTTTTTCTCAATTATGCCACAGCTTAGTTTAAGCGAAGGCCAAAGCTCAGAGATGAATATCCCAAGGATGGACGTTGGACATCCCACAAAAGGTCATCTTCAATGAGAGTGTCACTCAATTTCAACGTTGTAACAAGGACACTCAACGTGGGGGAATCTGCTTATGCTTTTAACCAAAGCCACTTCTAAACCATTCCGAAATGACTTTGCACCTGTGCAAGCCTACTAACGAAACCAGTACATTTCTTGTAAGTACAAAAAGTAACAACATTGGAAGTGAACCAGCCTTGTCACATTGCTCCTGGTTCGTTATTTGAGACGGGCTCGCTACACTGGGTAGAAAGGTAGTGCCAGGGAAACAGACCAGTCATTCTGCAGGTTTGCTGACTTCCATGATGAAGCAGGGGTAATACTGACTCGTCCAGAGAAACCAGTTTGGGGAACTGAATGTCTCTGCTGGTGCAACAGGAAAAGGAAAATTACTTTATATAAGCTTTTTTTTCATGGTTTATTTGGTCATCTCCTTAAAACTTTTTTTTGAAGTTTATTTCTTTATTTTGACAGAGAGAGAGACAGAGAGAGAGAGAGAGAGAGAGAACAGGAGAGGGGCAGAGAGAGAGGAAGACAGAGAATCCCAAGCAGACTCTGCACCGTCAGTACAGAGCCCCATGCAGGGTTCAAACGCATGAACCGTGAGATCATGACCTGAGCTGAAATCAAGAGTCAGAAGCTTAACCTACTGAGTCACCCAGGTGCCCCCTTCAAACTTTTAAGCTACTGTCTTCATATAAAGATTTGGTAATATTCAGAACAATCATATTATGCAATTTGAAACTCAATAGGCATGGCATTTCCCTGTCATGCAGGAAGAACTAATGTAACAGCTGGACGTGCCCAGAAGTAGTATTTGCACGCTGGTTACAAAATGCGATAGCCAAACTCTAAGAACAAAAAGGAGCTGTGTTATCATTTGCTGGGCTCATCTTGTTCTCCTTTCCTAACTTCTTCACAATAAAATAGGATAAATGGCTAAATCAGTAGACAATTTTCTTCTGCTCTGACATGTGATCTATGTAGCTCTTAAATATCTTTTATTACAATCCTTTCTTAATGGCTACAAAGAGAATCTGAAGGAAATAAAAGGCAAACTGATGTGAATACGGATAATCTTTGGTGGCAACTAGAAATGAAGTTCAAAGGGGATTCTCTGCTATTTCGGAACATTGATGGCACCCTGGTGTGTCAATACCAAAGAAAAAAAGTTATTTCAAAGCCACTCAATGTGTGTGGCTTTTATCTGGGTACATTATTTCAAACTTTTACTGAGTTAACAGGGAAAGATTTATCAATTGTCTATTAAAAATAGACTTTTACCACCTATAAAAAGACCTGAAGTCTTCTCTAAGAGTGTGCCAATGTACTTGACATTATGCTGCCTGGAAAATCAACTCCAACAGGACCCTAGGGTGATGGTGACATCAGGATCTGACTTCGGTCATGAACACTCTGCCCATGCAAACTTTTAGGGCTAAGCTTCTTCTGGAGTGAGGGTCTGTGACAAGTCATGGGATATGCAATTTTATCACCACAGTGGAAATACATCATTTATAAATTGAAACACAAGATGCATCCATCCTAAACTTGCTATAAGACTAGCACGTGGACAGAAGGCAAGTTGTGGCTACATCTTTCATATAACCAACCCACTGATCATCCAGCTATGTAGTCCTACGAACACAGGATTGAATTTGTAAGCCTTAAGCAAATTGTTTTGGACTATATCTTGAGGGCACATTACCAAACATTGTCTAAGAGCTTGAAATATGAGAAAAATAAAGATGCAAAATGTCATCAAGTCAGGACAGAGAACTTTCTTTGTAACAAAGACGGGTCACAATCAAGAAGACAAAATATTTCCAGGAAACTAACAGGAGCAAAGGTAGCAGAATATTTTTGATTTACTATCTGCATTACTGCCAAATTATGACATACACACACTTCTATGTATATACATATATTTCAGTATTTATGTATCTTCATTTATCAGGCTGAAGATTAAAAATCAAGCAGAGAGTAGGTAAAGGGAAAGCAAAAGAAAAAGAAGAAAGGCCTATGCGGTTTAAAAAAAAAAATCTGGCTTGGGGGAAGTTTTCAGTGAAACCCTCCCTTATTCTTGGTAGTAAATTTTACTTTTATGCTCGAGAGTTAACATTTCTCAGTTTTGTGCACAGTTTTCTTTTCATCGGTTGTATTTTAACAAAACTTGCAAAAGTTCTAGAAGCCCTCGATTCTTAGTTATTACTTAAATGTTCAAACTACACTTTGTACAGGTGATTCACATGTTGTTACACAGGAAAAAAATGCCAGAGAATTTATTTCTGGCATTAACACTGCCCTTACTCATTGTCTGGTTTGTAGTAATTTAGAATTTTACATATACAGTTAGAGCTCAAGAAGCGAAGAACTGAGTGCATTACACCAGAGTCTTTCAGATTTTTTTTAAAGGATAATGCTTTGGAATGAATGTTTGTGGCTCCCTTCCTCCAATTTCTTATGTTAAAAGCCTCAACCCCCAATCTGATGGTGTTTGGATGCAGGGCCTTTGAAAAGTGATTGGGTTTAGATGAGGTCATGAGAATGGAACCCCCATGTTGGGATTAGTGTCCCTATAAAGAAATGAAGTGACCCAGAGTTTCTCTTTTCCATCTTGTAAGGGTGTGGCAAGAAGGGGTCATCTGTGAACTAGGAAGAGGCTCTCAGCAGACACCAAATCTATTGGTACCTTCATCTGGGACTTCCAGATAAATTTCTGTTGTTTAAGTCCCCCCTCCCCCCCCCCCCCAACTGTTTTTGGTATTTTGCTACGGCAGCCTGAGCAGACTAAGCCATAATCACAGTAAGGACTAAGTACATTTGGTGTAGTAGGATCCTTCTGATCCTTCTGGCTTCCCCATGACCTTTCTGCCATGGAGCTCTCTCGGGGACAAGCTGTCAGCAAAGCAAGGAGAGTGCGTGGCAGGATTATGTTGACAGTAAATCACAGAGCAAATCAATTGGTTTTATCGCCCCAAATAGTGCCACACTCGATAACATACCATCAGCGCTTTTCTCTACTGATCTTAAATGTGTAACTGTATGACTGACATCAATAAAGCAAATCAATCAACAGTTTCTATCATTCATTTTCTAAAACTGCATAGAATTGAAAATAAGGTATTCTCTGTTCAAGAAGGTCATGCTTAAATCTTTTTGGAAAGGAAGAGAATAACAAGCCTCTTGTTACAAGCCAAGGAGCTGCTGATTTTTGGACATGATGTTTCTGCTATGGTCATAGTCAGGGGAGGAGAGATCTACTGGCCACAGTTAAGAAATGTCCGCTTGGGAAGAAAGTTACACAGGTGCGGGGCTGTGGCCAACGTGTGGCTTAAACAAACAAATGGACCAACAAAAAACAAGATGAAAGCCTTTCTTTGGACTTGGTCTCCATACTTTTGTTTCCCCACGCAGCTTAAATTCTATTTAAAAGGTTTCTTAGTTGGCTGCAGTATGGAAGAGTAGAAGCCACTTTCTCCTTATATGAAGAGAACGGTGTAAGTTGGGGATAAAAATCCGAACGTTCCCAAACCAGAAAGCAAAGATGTCCATAAACCAAGACTTTGTGGGTTTTTTTGTTTTTGTTTTTAATTTTTTTAATGCTTATTTATTTTTGACGGAGAGAGAGACACAGAGCATGAGCGGGGGAGGGGCAGAGAGAGAGAGGGGGACACAGAATCTGAAGCAGGCTCCAGGCTCCCAGGTGTCAGCACAGAGCCCGATGGCGGGGCTCGATCTCACGAACCTTGAGATCACGACCTGAGCTCAAGTCAGATGCTTACCCGGCTGAGCCACCCAGGCGCCCCTTTAAACCAAGACTTTGTAAACATGGGCTTCTCTCAGGGATGGTGGCTCACAGAGCACTCTAATTATTGCATTCATAAAAGCCCCTACTAGTGAGAAAAATTAACGAGAGCCTTTCAGCTCTTCCCCTTCTGCCAAGTTTACAACTGCCTAGCCTCCGTTCTGTCCCACTGGGCTGGCTTCCACAGAGATGCAGAGAAGGAGAGCTCCCCGAGGCTGGGGGAAGCATCTACAGTCCAGAGGTGCAGAGATACCCCGCTCCTCTCTCCATGTGTCGCAGCCGTGCAAGGCCACGTAAGGAGAAGAGCTTCTCCTGCTCGGCTGTGTCTTCACAAACAGAAAAGCTTTCTTCGCCATTGCGACGCATCTCTGTTGCCCATATTTTCCCACCATTGAGAGGGCATCACCGTCACTACCCTTGTGCAGGCCAAGTTTTGTTCCGAAGGGATCTGGGTGAAATATACAACAGGCCAAGGAAACTGTGTGGATCTTCAGCAGCAGGGGAACATTGTCCTTAAAATCCCACTCTTCCCTCCCAGCTGAAGGCACACCTTGTGTGTCAGAAGAGAAGACAGCTCAGAGATGTGAACTGGCAGGCATGTCCTCTTACACCGGACTCCGTTTAATCAGGGGTCAGCCTGTACACATACTTTAAAAAGCAACAACATAAACATAAGTCCGTCCTCTGTCTGCCAGTTTTGCTTGGCTTGGTTTGAACATCCGAGTTGCTAATAGATCTTCCCTCGACAGGGTTTCCTTAGCACTTCCAGCTTTTGGGGGGATTAAGGAGGCAGGGGATAGAAGTTCTGGTTATGAAGAAACTCGGAGCAATGCTAAAGAGCCAGGAGAGAGATGATTCTTATGTTGACTCTTGGGAATTTTGAAGAAGAAGGTGGCTCAGGTGTGTCAACTCCCCTGGTCGCTGTTCGGAAGATGTAGATTACAGGGAGGGCGGGATCCGTGCAAAAACGGGACAGAGGTGGTGGCCAAGGAGCCGTATTTATGTGGCACACATGGTCTCTCGGCTCTCCTTGAAGACACAACGCGTTTTGCATTTGAGAAATTAGAAACCTATGTTCAAGTGGCAGGATTCTTTTCTGAATCAAGTATCAGAATAAAGAGATTCAGGGATAGATAGCCTTGCTGATTCTCTGTCAGTGTGGAGCCAAGGGGCATTGTGTGAGGGTGACGGGCACCCCCAATCGTTTGCTCAGAACCACCCGCCCGTTAGGAAGCGGTGGGAGGGAGGCCGGCGATACTGCCCTGCTCTAGAGACCTACACGATGACACCACTGTGCTGTGCCCCACAGAGTTATCGAGGCTGGGCCACATCACCAGGCTTATCCGCCTTTTCTCCCAGTCACTGTGATGGAACCAACCAGAACACCGCTAAGACCCCTCTAGAATTCTCTCTGCTCCTAACTTCTCATCCACATCTGGGAAAACCTGGGCCAGGAACCTCTCCATTACTTCCTTTTTAATTTTTCCAGTACCTTCCTTTTAAAGGCACTCTGTCCTTGACATGCCAACCTGCCTCAGAGAATCCCGTAGTCTTGTTTGTTAATATCTTTGCTGATACACCCCTGAAAGACAGTCTCAGACAGTGGTTCTTGACTGAGGGATTTCATCATCCAATGTCTGAAGACATTGTTGGTGGTCACAACCGGGGGAAAGGGGTACTGCTGGCATCTACTGGGTAGAGGCCAGGAATGCCGATAACATCCTACAAGGCACAGGACAGCCCCCACAACAGAGAATTATCCGGCTCAAAATGCCAAGAGTGGCCAGGCTGAGGAACCCTGATCTAGTAGTATATAACAGAGTATTTATTAATGGCATGGAGTACTGAATGGTCAAATGTCAACAAGGAAAGTGAAGGGGAAGCCTAGTTCAGAGGTTTAAGTCTGCAAACTCACTAAAAGCAGAAAGCCAGCACTTTTTTTTGCTGATGGGATATAGTTCATATGAGAGGCACAGAAGTAGGAAGAGAATCTCATTCACTCATGACAAAGGAGAGTCACTGCACAGAAAGGCACGGCCGTGATTTTGCAGGCTCATGTGACTTGTTGCTTGCAGGACAAGAAATACCGTGTCTGGGGTCACCAAGCTCCTGGCATACGGTGACGTGAAGCTACAGTGAGACCGAGCGGGAGCCAGCCGGGAGGAGCAAGCAGCCACCGAAATAAGCCGATGGCTGGAAAAGAATGGTATTAAGCAGCAAAAGAAAAAGTATGGCTCACTAATAAAATGAAAACTGGAAGAAAGAAAGGCGACCCGTGCTATTCTGAAATGAGAACTTAAAAGCATCAGGAACGTCACGAGGGGCAGATCCATCAGTGATAATAAACCAAATCCAAATGTGCCTCGACTGTCGCTGCCATCCAGAGCGATTAGGACAAATTCCGGCTTATGTATCCCAAGCCTTGAACAATGGGCTTGGTCTCCACATTTCCCTTTTAAGGATTAATCCCTGCAAAGTGATGAAGGGTGTAGGCGAGACTTTACTACACAAGTTTGTCACAGTTTGCACTAGCTAAAATTCGGAAGCCGCCAAGTTTGCTGCTCATCAGGGACTGGTTCCCACACCACGAGCACATGGGTTCACGCAGCACACGTGGCTGTAGGTGTGTTTCTACCGTGCGATTCTTGGCAGCCTTTCCACGTTCCGCTGGCGACTGCTGGCCAGGACAGAGGTCACGCTGAGGCCAGGGATAAACGAGTGCACAACAGTGCGCAGCTGGAGACAGAGTGGGTGCTGCGCTCACCCCTGTCCTCCGTGGCGTGCCCAGGTGGGCAGTGGGCGCGGCCCCGAGTGCAGGTAACCAGGGGCTGCGCCGTTTGCCGAGGAATCACGAACCGAGAAACGAATAAAAAGTGAACTTTTCTTGGGGTGCCTGGGTGGCGCAGTCGGTTAAGCGTCCGACTTCAGCCAGGTCACGATCTCGCGGTCCGTGAGTTCGAGCCCCACGTCAGGCTCTGGGTTGATGGCTCAGAGCCTGGAGCCTGTTTCCGACTCTGTGTCTCCCTCTCTCTCTGACCCTCCCCTGTTCATGCTCTGTCTCTCTCTGTCCCAAAAATAAATAAACATTGAAAAGTGAACTTTTCTTACCATGCGCAGGTAACTCTACACAATATTCCTCCTCCCGGGGACAGAAAGCTCTTGCTGACCCCCTTAAGCATGCCACTACACCCCCTTTTCCTGAGCGAAGGGAATGCCCGAGGGTCATGGCTTCCCCACAAACACATCACACATCCCGCCTACCGTGCACTTCAGGGGCTAAGGTGACCCAATGCAGACCAAAGAGGGGGTGAGTGGCAGTGATATATGTGACTTTCAATAGGGCACTCTGCTCTATCCTGTCGACTATGTGCCATTGCGGCTCCTGGACGGCAGACATGAAGAGCCACCTTGGACCACGAGGAGGAGGAATTATCCGAAAGAGAAGAACATGACAGATCTAAGAGCCTCCGAAGACTGCAGATGACGGCGGCCAGCAGCATCGACCTTCACATTACCGGGAAGGACACTTATCTATTCTCAGGACACTTATAAACCCTAAGGACGCCTATAAAGTCTACGGGTTTGGCTGTCTGACATGTGGCCTGACTCATACGCACAGCAGTGTAGTTAAAATTGCCTTTTGAAGGGTTAAACAAAGCTGTGCATAAATATGGAGAGAAGTTTTGAAAGGATATATGCCTGGTATAAATTCCAATCACAGCTCTGTCTAGGAGGGGGATGGTGGGGGCGGGGTGTCTGTGTTACTTTCATCTCGTGGCTTATTACTATTTTATTTCTGTATAATTTTACATGCTCTGTGTGCACGTATATACCGGTATATTTATGTTTGTTTATAATTAACATCCGTTTCGGCCAAGATAAGGAGAAACTTACTTAAAATTCAAATCTCCAACGTGATCTAACTTAGCAGTGAAATTCGTTTGTGTGCTTTGGGATACTGACCACTATTTAGCGTCACAGTCTCATTCCTGTGCATCTGTCACATCTGTGTGATGCAGTGGGCAATGTGTCATGCTCACGGAGAAGTGATACCAGATAGCAAGTCCTGAAAATCCCAGCAAACCTTTCAGGTGATGGGGTTTCATGACGTCTCACGCCATTTACGTATGTCATGCGTTAACACCCTCAGAACAAAGCATCGTTGAGTCTGGCGTGATCAAAAGTGTTGCTTCTCCATGGGTACTTTGAGACGCACCCATATCCATTTGTTGACACAAATCCTCAGGTTTTAGATGATCATCACGATACACAATGTTTGTTAGGTTTGGTGGTCCCTACAGATTCAGAACGTTGACTAACGTCATAAAATACAGCACTGCCACGAGAAGCCAGAGAGCAGTTTGGACCAAAAGTGGAGAGAGAAGGTCCATGGAATACCCTTGGCTCACAGCAGCTCCTGTAGCCCAAGTGTCACCGGGAAAGAAATGGATGTGACTGGGACAAGTCACAGGTTTCAATGTCTACTTGACACGAGGGGTAGAGGCTGCTGCGGACCCCAGACCGAGCATCACTCAGCACAGCTGGTTCTGGGTGTTGGGCTAGAAATGGACAGAAACCGGACGCGCCCAGTCCCCCGCCTCAGCAGATCCACTCTCCATGGGTGTCAACAACTGTACATAACTCACAATGTGACTGGCACGACGGGGGGAGTTTAAATACAGCCATGTGCAGGTAGATTAGAAGATGGGTAACTTTTTACTTGGAAGAAGTCCTGAAAGAGCGGAAGAGATGTTTTTATTTGACCTTAAAGGATAGTCGTCCAAGCAGTGGACGGAGGGGAGGGGGAGACCGCAGAGGAGGAGCACGAGTGAAAGGTTAGAGGCTGGTCTGTGGGACAAAGGATGGGCAGGTGGGAGCCCCTGGAGGTTCCTCCAAGACATGCCCATCGTCAGGGGGAACAAAAGAAGGCATTCAAGATTTTACACGGAATCCCATTACTATCGCTTTGGCGTACAAAACAGCATGGTGGTATCATCAGTGAAACTTCCCGCTGGCCCATGCATTTGACATCTACAGCGTAAGAAAGAAGTGAACAGGAGCTTAAATTGACCACAGCGCACTAGACCGTGAAACAAAGATGACCGGGAGAGGGAACACGAGCACGCGAGAAGAGGCTCAGAATCGTCTTTGAATTGTCAGAGGTCTATGTCCTCACCCACGTGGATACATCTATATCCACATGAATAAAACATTCACAAGGGATATTCCAACAGAAGGGAGAAGTTTTGAGTTCTAGGTCATCTTGCTTGTCTTGTTTTTTTGTTTTTGGTTTTGTTTTTTCCCCCCTCAGCGGTTTCTCCGCACTGTCAAGTTCACACTGAGTGGGGTCTTGAAGCCTCAGGTCTGCTCTGGCCAGCAGCCAGCAGTATCCTGTGACTTCAAGTCCATTTTCGAGTACCACTAACCCCAGGACATCATCCCGGGAAGTTTGGCCATCTCCCAAATTGGAAAACAAAAGATGCTTATTTCTACAAAAGGTGGGAAAGTAAACACACCGATTTTGTCTACTTGCATTTCCCTGGATCTCAATCTCTGGATTGCCCGTCCTGCCCCACCGTGCCCAGCTGCTGGCACGGAGCCCTGCTGGAGAAGGTGGAGCCCCTGCCAGGTAACATGTGCCTTTGGGCACGTGATGTGTACACTGTTTGGTGGGGCGGGGGTAGGGTTCTGCCCGAAAAGGGCTAGAGAGACCAGCAATTTCTTATAATTTGGCAACAGGCACTGAACCCGGAGTCAGAAATTAATAAATTTGCAAAGCCCTTTTGGACCAGAATATGATGCCCAGAAATATTAACTGCTTCTACCCTCAGGGGCTCATGGTGTGATGGTTCCAGTATGATTCAACAGCAGCCATTTCTTGAAAGAAGAGCATGAATGAAGCATATCTTTGTACCCTACATCTTCTTGAATTATTTCAATTAAGTATCCGAAGGATAAAGTTTCTGAGATTTTTTTATTATAACTAAATCCGACCTTCATAGTGTCAGAGAATTTTCCTAAGGTATAGAATAACAATGCCAGAGGTAAGATCAACATAAAATTCTGGGATATAGCAAGGCCCCAGAGGCAATCATTAAACCAATTATGATTTTTATCACTTTGGCTTCCTCGTAAAATCTCTGGTTTCTCTGTCCTGGGCAGTATCTGTTGTGGATTAGACAAACTTTCCTTGTACCTTTCTCTGGTGTCTCAAATGGAAGAAGGAAGACAAATACATTCTTATAAGCAAACACTGACTTAATCACTTCGTGCTTTTCAAAATATTATTTTCTAGATGGCATTTGAAAAGATTATAAATGTCATGCCTGTTCGAAAATTTGTAAATACAAAAGTACGAAACAATCAGTAGCCTTGGTCTTTGATGTTACTGCACTTTCCCTAGAAATACCTACATGTATATATACAAATACAAATATATATAAGGATATAATAATGAATATATTATATGTAAATAATAAAAATATATACATATGTATTTTATAATTGCATGTGATACACCTTTTGCAAACCTGGCCAGGTTTTAGCAACATCATACGTATCTCTATATACACTCCCATTTTTATATCATTTTCCTCCACTTTGTATTCCATATGCTCTCTTGTCACTACATAGTCTTTGAAAACCTGACTTCATGAGCAACAGGTTCCAGACACTGGATATCTGACAATCATTAAAGCTGTAAACCTACAACTTTCTGGAAGCTTCTAGATGAGTTACGCCAGTCTGCAGGCTCTGAAGGTAACCTTCTGTTCTGGTGTTAGCAAGGATGGGGATGCTTTGTCCTAGACAGACCCGAGGACATTTCCATTTCTCACCTTGCGGCAACCAGTTAACAGTGATGAATTAGGGCCTTGGTTCCTCCTCTCACTGGAGGCAGCTGGCATTGAATTCCTTTAGAAGACTTGGAATGGCTGCCTGGTTTCCCCAAGTGCAAAGCACATTCCTCAAGAAGCAAGGTTTCCCTGTTGAGACCCAGACTGGTGCCTATGCCCATCCTTCCCAGCAGGTGGCGCCATCTAGACTCAGTTCTCTCCTGGGGACCAGTCACCAGGCTGGGGGCCAACTGGATGTGAGGGCGTCTTCCTATCCCTCTTCTTCATGCCCGATGCTGGTGCTCTCCTCCCCATCTCCAGACCTTTCGGCTGTGCCTCCCTACCATCCGTTTTCAATGCAAGATGGCTTCTACTTTTGACTGTTTTTTTCTACTTTTGACTGAACTTGACAAAACATCCTAAATGACTTTCAAACAACCATAATTATTATCTGTTTACACCCTCACTAAAATGTTTCATAAGATACTTTTATTATGTGAGAGCACAGTTCAAAGTCTTTTACGTAACTATCACTTGACTGAAACCATGGCTTTGATGTTTCTTTATAAGCAACAACGTTCTGTATTCTAACATGGCTGTTTCAGCAAAACTTTCTTAAAGAAATCCTTTTTGTCTCCTTGAAAATATTGTGAGAAAAAGATGGGACAAATGACCCTTATAAATTTTCACTTAGACTTTTGGCAAAAATGATAAAAGTGCTCTAATCTCTTCATCTTACTCAACTTAGAAAATGGCTCATTGATGTTGCAAAATATGGTTCGAAGTACAACATTCTAAGGTGGGAAATTGCTCATCATAAGGTTCCGTGACGCAGCTCACAGCGTGAAAGGAGGGATGTGGTTGGGGGTGAAGTCCGTGGACATTTTCTTCTGACTCCTGAACTCTCTGGACCCAATCAATGCCTGATGTCACCTGTCACTTGAAAGGCTTCAAGCCACGTGAGCACACATTGGCAGCGTTAGAAAAAGGGTTCAGGGTCTGAGGCCAACTCTTACTAACGGGACACCAGTGACAGATGCAGGGACCATCAGAAGGATGGCTCAGAATCCAAAAAAGGACTGAAGACAAAACCTTGAAATCAGAGTGAATTCCATCTCAGTTCAAAGTTTTTTGTTTTTGTTTTTTACACCAAGGCTCATGCATTAGTACAATTTCCCAAATCTGCCTTCCAAAGTTGCCTGGGCCCATCCAGGAGGTTCTGAGTCTGTAGGTGGTGGGTAAGACCTGGGGGATTACGATCACCTGACAGATTGGCAAGCACCACATTCCTGCCCATATGCCATTCTTCTTTTCAACCTTTATTATGCTCATTCACTTTCCAGGATAAAGCAGTAAAGGGATGGGACCCCATGGTATACAGTATTGCAGAAGGAAAGCATGAGAAGGACCCATTATGCCTTTGTTAGGCCATGTTTCGCTTGTATGATAATGGAAAGGGTCAGAAGCATTATGGTCTGGCCCCCTTAAGTACTGGGTTGGAAAACTGAGGTATCCAATACTATTCGGCATAATTCCTGGCACAGTTCAATAAACACCTGCTAGCTAACCACTGCATTCCCCTGAGGGGAGATTTTAAGAAGTATGGCTCAATCCTCTTAAAAGGCTCCTGCAATTCAGGGAGAAGGTGGACACAGAGCACAGGAGAGAAAGCAGGGTTGGGAGCGTCTCAGAGCAGCAGATCACCATCGAAAAGGCCAGCAGCACGTATTTTTAGGTTACAGGTGTGTTTATGCCGGAATGTACAGATCTAGAGGCTGTAGATGTGTCTGGAGCGGCCCCCAGGGGCCACAAAGAGCAAGAGAACTAGAAGCTAAAAAATGTGAACACTGATGCATTCGAGTTAAATTTAGGAATGATGTTTAAGAATGCATTCCCGTGAATCCTTCCTCCAAACAAAATAGTGCCTATAACCCTTACTCAAAGCAAAATGATTTTGAGAACACTTTAAAAAATGATGGGCTCTGATCTAAACAGATACTTTTGCATATTTATTTTGAATTAAAACCTGCTAAGAGACAGTGTTGGGAGTTCTGTCCTGCTCTCTTAGTTGTTCACTCTGGAAGACAGTCAGATCTTGGGTCTGCATGACCGTTAGCAGCTGGGATATGACCACAGTGTCCAGGGGAAGGCTGGACTCATGATCACTGTCCAGGAGAGATGAAGAAACCTCAGTAGTAGGGGTTTCTGGCCGCAGCTACGACTCACACTACTCCCTCAGCTGGTGGGGGGCCGATGGGTGAGGGTTCCGTCTTCCAGAGGCTCCGGGAGAAAAGGCTGGAGACTATCTTGATTCCATCGAGGCCAAGAGTGGCTTCCTACTGGCCATTACCTCAGTGCAGGCAGCCTACTTACAGCCGCCCAAGGTAAAGTCCATCATTTTGGAGACACCTCTCCAGCTGCTCAGCTTCCTGAATTTATCAGAATTGTCCCCCAAGGCCAAGCTTCCAATGCCATTCTGTTGGAGAACCGGGAATCTGAGCCCCCATTTCTAACAACAAATGCAAGAGCACATATCAAAACGTTTCAAAACATGCAGTAAAATATGTGTCGGCTGCTTAGCTTCTCTTCCTAGATCACACCTACAGTGCACCTGTGGAACACCTGCAAAGCACCCTCCTGTCCCTGGCCGGGACCTCCATCGAGGTACGAATCAACACACAGAAGAATCAGTGCCCGGGTTGGACTCTCCAAGCTGGTACCTCAGAGCCTGCCTGGGACCGACGTGACTCTCTTTTGCAAAGTTCCTATGTTGAGTGGGCTGCAGGATGTGGGGGAAGTCATTCGATGTCCCCCTGTCAGACCCCCCCCCCCCCCACGGGAACACTGTGCAGATGTGTTAATGATTTTAGCCTGCGTTGAAAGTACAGAGCCCCGTACGTGTATACGCAGAAGAAATATTAATGTTGTAATTAGGGGAGGGGATAATTGTGTGGAGCTGCAGAGTCGCCCGCATTACCTGATCCTGGGATTTCTTTTTCTTCTTCTTCTTGCCCCAGCACCCGGAACTCTCTGCATCTTTGCCGTTGGCCTCACCACAGAGAAGCCCGTCCAGCTCATCTGTGCCCATGTGCTGTCCCTGAGACGTTTCTGCTGCTAGCCGGTATGACAGGTTCCTTAAGATGCACACACAGTTTTCAACGGTCTGGAGAACCCAAAACAAACAAGCAAACAAAAAAAAAAAAAAAAAAAAAAAAGAAAGAAAGGAAAGGAAAAGAAACAAAGGAGGAATGAATAAAAACTAACCAGCATCCCTCCTCCACCCAGGAAAGCGAGTCATTTCCACATTCCTGATCCTTTCTGGATACATTTAGCTGTTGGCTCCTAAAGGCTCCCTTGATGGTCGCAGTGGAAAGAATTTAGAGAAGCCCGAGAAGGTCTTGAAACCTTTCCTTATCCAAAGTAGCTCCTTTTATAAGCAGCTGTCATTGTGGTTGTTTTTGTTTTTGTTTTTTTAAATTGGCAAGTTGGCTAACATACAGTGTGGTCTTGGCTTCAGGACTAGATTCCCGTGATGCAACACTTACATACAACCCAGTGCTCACCCCAGCAAGTGTCCTCCTCAATGCCCATCACCCATTTCCCCTGCCCCCATCAACTCTCAGTTTGTTCTCCGTATTTAAGAGTCTCTTATGGTTATGTAAGCAGCTGCCATTGTTGGTTGAAGTTCACTAATGAGTGGGGAAGAATCCACAATCGCCAGAGGTCTCGGATGGTGGCCCGCTCACAGGCCACTCCCCTCTGGGGACCAGGGCTCGGCATCACCGAGAACATGGATACTCACGTTTCCATCAGCTCCGGGAGGGAGACACTACTATCTGCCATCCACCAGGGCCCTTTCTGGTAGTAAAATGAGGTAGGAGATATAAAGCTGGGGGGGGGGTCCTAGACAAGCCATGTGCTGGGATCAGTTGGGGGCATAAATGTTTCCATGCTACCGCTTTGTTTTGAGGTGGCTGGTGCTCCTGTTTTCTTAGCATAGGCATTCGACGGTGCTTGAGGACACAGGTGCAGATGAACACCTTAGGGCCCTTGGTCTCTGCTGCCTTGTGACTTGGGACAATACGCCCAACATCTCTCTGAGTCAATTCCCTCCTCTGTCAGATGCTCGGAATGGTACCCACGTCTTAGCTTGCTGTGAGGATCAGGTGAGCTAGAGTATGTGTGTGCGGTAGGCTGAATGCCTCCCCGGCCAAGATGTCCGCATTAATCTCTGGAAGCTCTGAATATGTTAGCTTCCGAGGCCAAGGGGAATGGAGGTGGCAGACAGAATTAATCAGCTGACCTTCTGTTAGGGAGATTGTCCCGGATTATCCTGGGGGGCCCATGTAACCATGAGGGTCTTAGAAGCGAGAGAGGGTGCAGAACAGGTGTGAAAAGGCGTGACCTCTCATTGCTGCCTGTGAAAATGGAGGAAGGGGCCACAAGCCAGGGAACTGCGGGCACCTGTAGAAGCTGGAAAAAATGAGGAATCAGACTCTCCCCGGCGCCTCCAGAAGGAACGCGGCCCTGGCAACACTTTTATTTTAGCCCAACAAGACCCATTTGGGACTCCTGGCCTGTGAAACGGTGAGATAATAAATATGCGTTGTTTCCAGCCACCGTGTTTGTGGCGATCTATTCCAGCAACAGTGGGAAACCAAGCTAGTGTGTATGTACTGAAGACAGTGCCTGCCCACGGAGAATGCTGTATGAGAGTTCATACCGTGAACAATGGTGCACACAGCACGCTTGGGAGTCCAGAGCATGGGACCCAGAGCCGCCGGTCTAGGTTTGAGCTCTGGCTCTGCCATTTCATGGGCTGTGTGACCTTGGGCAAAGTGCTTAACCTCTCTGTGTTTCCATTTCCTCCCAAAGACCCTTCCTGCCAAAGATCATCACCTTGGAGAACAGGTTTCACACATGAATTTGGGAGGACACGTACACTCAGTCCATGGCACTGACCTTCTGACCTTTGTTCCGAATTTGACGAACAGCGGGAAGAAGAAAAATGCACCCAATTCAAAAAATAATGGTGGGAAAAAAAAACTGAACTGCGCTAAGTTTTATTTTTAGAAGCATGCCAATTTGGCTATGTGTGCACCAGCATTCAAGGCAGGGAACGTGGTTCCATTTCACAGATGAGAGGGACGAGACCTGCAGTCGTCGGGGACTCACAGCAGACTGGGCCACGTCTTCCCAGTCCTGGGCCCAGCCTGGAAGGGATGGGGCTAAGTGCTCCCCTCCCACGACAGGGATCTGGTCAAAGGAAGCATGCATCTTTGACTCGACTACTGGGCGTGTGACAATCAACCAGGAAAACTGGTTTTCGGAATGTATCTCGGGAGCCTTTGCTCCATTCTAGACCTTTCTTGTCAGCTTCTCAAGGTTTCACGGCTGCTAATCCCACAGGCTTTAAGCCAACTCGATTTTCTATTTCAAGCATCCTCTCGGCATCAAAAAAGGAACCGGCATGAAAGCAGGTAAACACAGGACGATGCGTCAAAGAGAGAAAAGTCTCTCCCTGAAAGGGAAATGTTATGGCATAAGTCAGAACGATTTTTAAATCAGCTCAAACTGATTTTTTCCTTACATCAAAGACTTGGGAGAATCAACTTCTTTTTCATCCTGCTGCTCATGGTCCCTGGGGGCATCTCCGTGCCTCTGTTTAACAAATGACTACCGGGGAACACAGCCGCAGTTTTGAGAAATGCTTTATGATCTACCTGTGGCTGGGGGATGGTTTGGGAGAAGCCGGAGGCGGGGAGAAAGTGGGGTTGACGGAGGGGTGGGGGTGCAGAGGAAAAGACGGGGCGAGGGAGACACAGAGGCTGAACTCATCCCTCTAGCTCAGCTTGGTGTGGGAGGGCCACCCATTCAAGCTCTTTCCTCGAAAGCAGGGGGACAGCGGACAGAAAAACAGGCAGCCACCGTCCTTCTTTGGGACGCCAGCAAAGGCATGTAGCAGCTGGTGGTGCTGCTCTTGACCTGCACTGCTGTCAACAGCGCTTCTAGCGGCTCCTCGTGGTCACCAGGGTCATTTTGACGCCTTATTTTCTATGGCAAAGGGCTAATTTGGAAGTTGTCCATAGACTGCTGAACCATATGTTACCCATTCAACAAACTGTCCCGGTCACAGGAGCCGAGCTGAGAGCTTGTGTGGATTCCAGGCTCTAGGATGCCATTAGCTTTGCTGGCCGTAAAGAGAATGTGCACTCACCTCCCTCCTCTATCCTGTCACTGTGAAAGCTCAGAGGAGACCAGACAGAGGGCTGAGTGGCACACCGTGGGACCATAATACGTTAGAACTCTCTGGCACGTTCTGGCTGGCAAAACACTGCTAAGTAACTTGTGGAGTCTGATCCTTTCAGAAGCTACGGCGATCTTCCTCGTCACGAAGTCGGGGTGCCCGGGTACAATTCTATAATCAGCAGGAGGGTGGGGGCAAATCTACCCAAACCTGGTGCTCTAGCTGCTGCATCAGAAATAGCCGCGTCATGGGGCGCCTGGGTGGCGCAGTCGGTTAAGCGTCCGACTTCAGCCAGGTCACGATCTCGCGGTCCGTGAGTTCGAGCCCCGCGTCGGGCTCTGGGCTGATGGCTCAGAGCCTGGAGCCTGTTTCCAATTCTGTGTCTCCCTCTCTCTCTGCCCTTCCCCCGTTCATGCTGTGTCTCTCTCTGTCCCAAAAATAAATAAACGTTGAAAAAAAAAATTTATAAAAAAAAAAAAAAAAGAAATAGCCGCGTCTTATGATTCCCGCCTTTGATACTCCCAGGGATTCTAGGTTCCTCTTTTGAAGAGAATGTGGACATGAAAAGAGGTGATCTCCAATGTCTCCCAGGAGTCTGACACGTCAGGAGAAAGGGGTGGGGCCTCACAGCACTTCGTTTTGGGGCCATGCTGCTACGGACTACCTCCCCACCAGTGTGGGCATGGGCGGTTGGCCAAAGCAAGGGGCTGTTGACTGTTATTTTCAACTGCAAGGCCGAGACAATATTAAGCTCTTTTGGCATCCATTACAGTAAGAGGGTCAGCGTCCCGATGCTGTAGCCTTTCCTGCTCTGAACGTTAAGACCCACCGCACGGAAGCCTTAGTGAATCTCCTTTGGCAGCTCTTTTAAAAATCGCCTATTGTGTTAACAGACATCTGTAAATCCTCAAGACATCTTGACTGGTCGTGTTTTTAGGGACTTCGTTTTCCTATCAACGATATTAAAAGTTCTAAAATGGCCGTTAACGGTGTTTACAAAAGGGGTTGATTGCATCTAGAGTCCATCATACTCCATTTCGAAACTGAGGAGCACTTCACAGCAAGCTGATGGACGCAAGCAGAAGTCAGTGGCGGCGATCAGATGACAAACTGTGTTCACAACTGCGGTAAACTAGTACTCAAAGGATGGGAATCCCAGAAGGCGGATCATGCCTCCACCACAGGGAGTCGGTCTCAGGTATCAGCAATTTCCTACATTTCTCAGTGGCTCCACTGTGCAGTCAAGGTTGAGAACCCCTCACTAGGTCATTCCCCATGCCAGCTGGCAACCAAAGGGATCAAACCACTCGTACCTGTTCTTTATGTGACTTTACAACTAAATTACATTACATCGTGTTTCTGATGAGAGTCCTTGTCAAAGCTGTATCTACTAAGGTGGGCTCTCAGTCCAGGCCACACGTCGAATCACCTGATGAACTTCTAAGGAACAAAAATCTGAGATCAGAGGTAGACGTTCAGAGTCAGAGGGCTGTGATGGGGTCTAGGCACACGTACTTACTAAGCGGTCCTAATTCTAACGAAGAGCTGGCATTAAAAGCCATGGGATTAAGGACCAGGACCAATTTTGCTCCCTCTGTGGGACATCTGGCAATATCTTGGGGACATTTTGGTTTGTCCCAGCTATGAAGCTGCTGGCATCTAGGGGGTAGAGCCCAGGAATGCTGCTCAACATCCTACAATGCACGGGGTGGCCCCCAAACACTGACTTATCCAGCCCCAAATGTCCATGGTGTGGCTCTAGAGAAGTTCTCGTTACGGTCTCGCATTTGTCACATGGACTCATCAGTAGAGTCTGTGTTTACATTTGTCACACGGACTACTTTAAAAGCATCATTAGAGGCTGTGTTTACATCAGGACATTATTACTTTACAGTTTTACATTCAGAACGAATCGAAACTAATCAAAAGACAAACTGAGGCGAAACAAAATACCTCCAACACTGGAAAAGCCCACCCGACTCTATTTTGGTTTGTGAACTCAAACACTGAAGAGACTCTGATGATTCACATGTCACCAGCCTCGTTTATTTAGCATTTTTAAAGCAGTTACTTACCTTCATTGGGCACTTTTTTAAAAAATTAAAAAACAATTTTTAATGTTTATGTTTGAGAGAGAGAGAGAGACAGAGTGGGTGCGGGGAGGGGGTGGGGCAAAAAGAGAGGGAGACACAGAATCTGAAGCAGGCTCCAGGCTCTGAGCCATCAGCACAGAGCCTGACACGGGGCTCGAACCCACAAACCAGGAGATCAGGACCTGAGCCACAGTCTGACACTTACCCAGCTGAGCCACCCAGGTGCCCCTTCATCAGGTACTTTTAAAATGGCATTTGAACAACTAACATTTGTAAAAAGCTAACTGCTAAGAATATAGAGTTATTCGAAGCTCAGGTAGTTTTAATAGGTCTCTTTCTTTTAAAAGCAGATTTCAAAAAAATAAAACTGGAAGCTTGTGGGTAATGTAGCATGGAAAAGTTGATACACTCATCCGGTCTGAGTAACTGAAAACAATTCACGTTTTTAATTTATTCGTTATTGAGACTTAGGTGTCTAGTTCTAGGCTAGGATTATTAGAAGCCATCAAGAAAATGTAGGATTCCTACGGGGAGACCACGATAGATTTCAGAGTGAAGGTATTAGGCACAGCATTAGCTCTCCGTTGTTGTTAGCCGTTGCTTAGTCCCTTGGGCATCTTTATTGACTGAGATGTTTAATCTATGCAAACACAACAAACCTTGCTGTCGATCTCACTGCTCCCCAGTGCAGACTGGATCACGTAGAGCAGCGCATCTGTGAGCCCGTCGCATTCCCGCATCCTCCTGCGGGCCTCCTCTCCGGCTGAACTAACATTCCTGCAAAAGCAAAAGGGCACGTCAGCTACCTCCCTGTGGTCCCCAAAAGAACCTTTCTCCCACGCGCAACTCCAGAATGTTTACCGAGAACACGGTTTTAAATAGTAGGGACGGTTTCCACAAATACATCGTAGAACTGGGTAAGTCATAGGTATCTGCATCGTGACTTCTGCAAAGGAGACTCAGAGTTCTGAACACGTCGTCTGTGAGGGTCCCGTGGCCGCGGAGAATGGGGGCTCTTGGAAAGTCTTTAAGGTTTACTTCACTGACAGCTGACAAGGGAATCAAGCTCTGTGATGCAAAGGCCTCTTCTTTGAGAAATTTGCGAGAGCGTTTTTCAAAGACGGAGCTTCTGACTTACTGAAATATTTTAGAGATCTAATTTCACCTGCTTCAAAAATATACCTACGTTGGCCCTACCAGAAGTAAACTTCTAGAAATTTATTCTAGGCGCATAGGTAGGGGGTTCTGTGACAATTTAATCACCGGGATGCCCACGGGCACCTTTTATGGGCAGGCGTGGCCCAAGTTCCTTCTCGTACCAGCACAAGCTGAGCTTAAGCCAACAGAAGGGGCGGATGGTCAGGGAACAGGCAGCTGGGAAGCAGTGAGATCTTCCACTTCGACAAAAGACATGAGAAAAGCTCAGTCAAGGGTGAATCTTTGGGGTGCTTTTAGTGACCCCACCACCTGAGAGTACATTCTTCCTCTCCTACCCCTGGTTAGGATTTGGTTCAGGCAGAGAATTTCTGTGGCAAGTCATGGACAACACAGCCTGTTGGAGGGATGCTGGAGGTGAGTTAAGGGAAGGTATAAAGGAACTGAGGGAATTTAGCGACCATGGGAAGAGTGATCTCTCGAGAATGATCCCAGTAGGCCAGTGGCTCTCAAACTCGGCTAATATCAGAATCACCCAGGGGAGACTGTTGGGCCCCACTCTGGAGTCTTGGGTGGCATCAGATAACTTCCTATTTGGTGACGCCAAAGTTGAGAACCACCGCGCTGACTCTGGCTCTAGGGAGAGGGTCTGGTCGGGAAGGGCACCCTCTTTGCTGACTGCTGATGGCTGCCACATGGCACATCCCAAGAATCTGTGGCCCTGGACAGAGCCCGCAGGAGGCACCGATAGGATGCATCTCATGCCCACGTTGTAACTGACGCAGGCATTCCCGTTTCATTTTCAAAATGTCCTTCAAGGTTACTTTTCCTTCTGTTTTACAGATGAGAACCCTGAGAGAGCTGCCCAAGGCCACAGAGGGAGGAGTTAGTGGAGGGGCTGGGATTGAACCCAGTCTATGAGGAGAGGAAGGCAAGGCCTTCAGGCTTGATGTACAACACAGATATACTACTTTTTCTAGGAACGAAAATAAAATAGGGCCGACACTAAAATGCCAACGGCTAAAGTGCTATTGAACATAAATGTTTTCTTCGATATCTAGAAGGTTCTGGAGGATGCGTTTAATGTGTTTAAATGCGGAGGATCTCTCCGCATTTTAATCTAAGACTGGGAAAGGTTATTCAATGCAAATTAGTATTTTTGGCATTTGCTCATCTTAAAATATAAACAAAATTTCTCAGTTCCTCAGATAATATAAGTAGGCAAATAGTGACAGCATTTTTAGGTAAAGTGTCAGGACTCCCCCTTGGGGTGGCCAACCCTCACTTCTGACAGGATCTCGGAGAGGGAGGAAGAGCCAAAATTTCTGCAGGAAGAAGTGGTGAGAGCTTTGCTGGTATTACTCTAAACGAGAAGGATGGCCTTTGTGACAGAGCAGTTTTAGACCATCCCTCCTTGAAATGGTTTTCACCAGGTCAGGCTTTGAGGCTGTTAGAGTAATAGGCTTGTCAAAACTCCCAATCAGACCTCTTTGGCCAGAAGAATGCTGGATGGCAGTGTGCCTGTGTGTTTCAAATCTTGCACCTACACTCTGAAGAGGTTGTTTCTCCAAAGAGAGAACGATGGAATGGAGTCTTGAAAGTGCCTGAGGGTAGCTCTGTCCACCCTAGTCTGAAGTCTTCTGCCCTCTTCCAATGAATGCTCCGTCTTGCCCTTGAGTAGCTTTATGGTGAGGGCAGATTGCCTCCTCATTCACAAATACACTTCGTAATGATCAGCCTATTTTCAGTGGTAATCAATGAACAGACAGGGCAACCTGGGAAAGGTCAGGAATTATCAATCAGTCAACATTATAGTTGTGAATATTAATCTAAGCAGTATCCTTTATCCTCGTTTTTCTTTGATTCTAGTCCACTCTCCTCCAAAATTAAAAAAAAAAAAACTTACTAACTGGCTGCTATATTAGAATGTATAGGATATTGTGGGGTGCCTGGCTGGCTCAGTCAGTAAAGTATGCCACTCTTGATCTTGGGGTTGTGAGTTTGAACCCCACGTTGGGTGTAGAGATTACTTACAAATAAAATCTTTAAAAAATGTGTAAGATATTGAGAAATGAGAAGACTAATAAGTTGGGTCCCTGTAGAGAAGGGGAAATGAATGGGACACACACACACACACACACACACACACACACGCACATATAATCACACACATATAAACACACAGGTAAACACACACAAACACATCTCTATGATACGGAGGCAAGAGGGAGTTACCACAGTGTCTTCAGGTATGATGATGCTCAATACATATTTTTAAACAGAATGAGGTGTGCACATGTCTCTTAATCAATGGGGAACAGTGTCCTACAACCCTCTGGGGGGTGAGTTGGCTTTTAAGCAACTACTCCTAAATGAGGGAAACACATCAGAAAAGTACCCCTGGCTTTTCACTCTGGAGGAGAGGAGAGTTTCCTGTTTCTCCTTTCCCCCCACAAAACAAGATCTACTGTATCGTGCATGCTTCACTATTTAAAATTTTTTTAAAAACCAACAACATTTTGTGTGTGTAGCAATTAACTAATCATGGTCCTAAGGAAGGGACAATGGGCCAGTGTCCAACCTACAAAGTTCCACCCTCCTGTTGCACTTGAAACCATCTTCTGCCCATCTTGACTGAGGTGATTTTCACATCTGATGGGAAACCGGTACGGCAAATTTCTATGCATAAACATGACATTCAAACAAATACTGATGGATTATTTGTAAAAAAGCACAAAGATGGCATGACAGCTATGCCTTAGAAATAATCTTTATAATCTTGATTGAACTGTCAGTTGACGTGTCATTTGGAGATTTCTGCTTAACGTAGGTTCCATAATCTTTTTATCTAATTGATAAAAACGAAACTTTTTATTTCTTACAATTAAAAGGTACAAAATCTCTTACAATCTCTGTTATTCAACTGTAACGAGTTAAGCTGCTTTATTTCCCCTCTCTTCAGTGCTGTTTGACATGCTGTTTCTCTGAGCTTCCATCACTCACTGAGCTTATGTAAAACAAATTCAATATACAGAGCCCTCATAGGGTCCAAAGAGGCACTTGTAATGCACGTTCAAAAGGAACGCAACCAGCATTTCACATGAAAGACTTCATTTTATGTGCCTCCACTTCAAGATGGTCAGGATATGAACAGGGAAACTGCAGAGAAAACCAATGGATGAGATTTTTAGCAATTAGTCTATTTGAAATGAGCCCTCTCTTCTCTACACTCTCTTTGCTCTTTGAATCTCTCTTAAGCATCACCACTGACTTTGTAGTAGAATTATTTAGGCCGTGACCTTACTGCTGCATTGGAACCTTCTGGAGGGTAGAAGGCATGTTGCTGTCATTTGTAGGCTCAGCATACAGCTGAGTGCCCAACACAACCTAGGTGCTCAGAGCAAGGTGGCTATTACTCGTGCATTCAGCCCTCCCATCGGACAGTCACTCGTGTGACTGATTTACCTCCATGCGCTGTACTCACTGGACAATATTGGATGTCTGCTTCGTCAAGAATACAGGCTTCTTACACTGTGGCTTGTGCCCTGCCACTACAACCCCCATCCTGGATTATTCAGAGCAGGCTCAATTTGGGAAGGAAGAAAAAGACAACAACTGCTGAACATAACTAAACCAGTTTGAGATATGAGCTTTCTTATGACTGTTGACAATACCGATCAGACACACGGAGTGCTGGAGAGAACGCCACAATTTTGCCGCCTGGAGACAATCAGGTATCCCCGAGCCATAGCTCTCTTCACCCCCAGCTTGCAGGAAGAGTTTGGCATTGATCCCATGAACTGTGAGAACGGAAATCAAGAGTCGGACGCTTAACTGAATGAGCCACCTAGGTGCCCCTTCACAAACTTTTAGCAAAACAAGGGACCAGCTTATTGCCTTCTTCTCATTTGATAACTTCAACAAAGGTGGACCCTTTCGTGCCCCTGGCATGGCCTCGTGGCTGGGGCTACCTAGGTGTGGAGGCACGTGCCTTGCCTTGGTCTGCTCATCCATAGTGCGCTGATGGGGGCATCTGGCATCACCCGATCGTGTGGGGACACGGCCAAATGCTCCGGGCCTGGTACGGAGTCTACGAAGGAAATGTTAAGTGTTCTAGCTGCTTGTCGCCCAGAGACCCCCATCCAAGAGGGAGAGAGACACTAGGCGGGGAGCTGCAGGAACCACCTGGAACATGTACTGCAAGCCTACAGAGAGGATGAGGGGTGTGCAGAGGGTAGAATGGAAGGTTTCCTAGCAACAATGACACCCTCATTTTGAAAATTTTCATGACTGCTTTTTAAAAAATCTGAAACTATTGTAAAGGTATTCAAACCCTGGGGGAAATACATCAGTAAAAGTGAACATCCTTACTCTCTCTTCTCCCCCTCATCCTTCTGTCCAAGGAAATCACTGTCACCACTTGACATTTATCGTTCAAGATTATTTTCTACTCATACCAATAAACTGTGTAGGTATGCTTTTGCTTTTTACCATAGTGGTGTGTAAAGCACCTTGCTTGCTTTTATGCATTAAAAGCCTACCATAGCCTCTTTTCACGGTAATACCTACCTATGTACCCTATTCATGGAACAACTTTGGGCATTCTGTGTATAAATATATGATGATTTATAACCTAAAAAGTTATCACCCTATTAATGCACATGCAAGTTATTTTTAATTTTTTACCGCAATAAGTAACATTGAACTGAAATTTGGAGGAGTTATGGGTTTTGTGAGATAGAGTCTATGGAACTAGAAGGAAGGCTAACGGATAGATCAGTTCAAAGCAACGAACTAACCCACCTTGACTGGGCATCGACTCTGCTCCACACCTAATGCCGTGTCTTGGGATAAAAAGAACCCCTGGCCCTTGACCTTGGGAGCTCCGTCTAGCAGGCAAGCAGAAACATATCTGATGTGCCTAGATCTGATATCATCGGTATGAAAACAGAGGTATGAAGGATTTGGGAACCTATCTCCCTTGGAAGTAATGCCTAGATGTGTCTGGAAAAGAAACACAGGCTGAGTTGGATGGAGGTTTTACTACTCACCTTTAAGTTGTAATTAAAACCTTTGCTGAGGTTGTAATTCTTTTTTAATTTTTCGATGTTTATTTGTTTTCGAGAGAGAGAGACAGAGAGAGAGAGAGAGAGAGAGAGAGACAGAGCACGAGTGGGGGAGGGGAAGAGAGAGAGGGAGACACAGAATCCAAAGCAGGTTCCAGGCTCTGAGCCATCAGCACAGAGCCCGATGGGGGACTCGAACTCACAAACTGCAAAATCATGACCTGAGCCGAAGTCGGACGCTTAACTGGCTGAGCCACCCAGGCACCCCACTGAGGTTGTGATTCTACAAATGTGGACATCAATTGTTTTCCTTAACATTTGCTGCTGCAAGTCATAGGTTCTTAAGAAGTAAGAGCCCAGAGTATGATAAACGTGTCTTATCAAGAAAGCATTTTATGCATATTTCGTGGAATGTACCTTCAAATTTGAAGGGCAAGACTTAACCTACACATAACAGGCTTAGGGGTGGCTCCAGGTGACCAGACTGCGGAAATGCTAACCAAGCACAACCACGCAGAGGTGGGGTCTCCAGGCCACCACTCCTGGCATTAACAGAGGATAGGACCTGTAGGGAGAGGTAGCCGTCTGTGGCAAATGCCAATTCTGGTGTATACGTCTCCATTTTTACTAAGCCTGGTATGCTATGCCAGCCCCTTGTGTTCAATAAAACCACGGTGGGCTCGTGGTTCACCAAGGTGAATCATGCTGATGCTCTTTTGCCAAACCACATTACTTGTGCTAAGTCCCGTTTGATTGACATCTAGCTGCCCAGTAGCCCAGCCAGGCTGCTCTGAACCACTGAACTAGTGTACCATCAGTGGCTCTGCTGGCTGTTGTGGCTCTGCAGAAATGTGCCGTTTGTGACATATGGGGGTGCCTGTGGTGAGGGGGGGGGCTCCATCGGTTAAGCGTCCGGCTCTTGATTTTGGCTCAGGTCATGATCTCAGGGTTCATGGGTTCTAGCCGCGCATCAGGCTCTGTGCTCACAGTGCGGAGCCTGCTTTGTGGCCCGTCTCCTCTCTCTCTCTCTCTCTCTCTCTCTCTCTCTCTCTCTCTCTCTTTCTTCCAAAAATACATAAGTGTTAAAAAACAATTTAAAACCATTTGTGACACTTGGCCAATAACCAAGAGGGAACCAAAGCAAGCCTCCCCTCACCTGCCTGGTGAATTCATTCAAGGGGCATTTCCAGTGTTGACTTTTTGGGATGTCTTACCCAGAGAGCAGAGCTAAGGATGACAGAAGATAAATCCCTTGCCTTGAAATCTTATGGGGATTGCTGGGCGGGATTTCCAAGCTGCTGTGACCCAGTAGTCTATTTTATTTTCTATTTCTCCCCTTCTTGAGCTGGCATCTCTCTCACTATTATCCTATGCCTGTCACACCAGTGTTTGTTGGGAGAAGATGACCTATGTCTTTGATATCGTAGGACCACAAGGGGAGAAGAATAGTTCCCCAGGAGCTGTACTTCGTGGATGACACCTGATTTAGATGCTGCTGATTTTAGACCTTTGGGTCGACCTTTAGGACTTGGAGATGATGCTGTCCTGGGATGAGGCCCTAGGATGGGATGAACGTATGTGGGATGGATGTGAGTCTTTGGGGCCCAGAGGGAGGACTATGGTAGGCCAAATAACATCCCCCCAAGATGTTTATGTCCTAATGCCTGGAACCTGTGACTAGGTTACTCTACATGGAAAAAGGGACTTTGCAGATGGAATTACGGTTAGGGACTTTATAATATCCCAAATGATCCCTGTGGACCCAATGAGCATGAAGAGCAGGGAGGATTCCCTGGCTGGTGTCAGTGGAGCAGCACAGAAGCAAGAGTCAGAGAGGTCTCGAGCACAAGGCTTCAAGTCCCCACTGCTGGTTCTGACAGAGGGGGCCACACGCTAAGTTGTGAGAGAGGCTGTCAGCTCTCAGCTGATAGCCAGCAAGGAAACGGGGACCTCGGTCCCACAGCCACAAGGAATTCGATCCTGGACACGACCTGAAGAAGCTTGGAAAAATCTTCTCCCAAGAGCCATTAATAAGGAGCACAGCACTGTGGTTTTGAACTGGTAAGGACAGCGTCAGACTTCTAACTCACAGAAACGGGAGGATAATAAATAGGTGTTGTCCTCAGCCCCTACGTTTGTGGCAACTTGTTACAGCAGCATAGGAAACCAAAAAAGGGCATTAGTTTGTTTTACTCAAGGGTAAATGACATTCTTCTCAACACCAACCATATATATTTCACACCCCACCCTTTTCCTGGAAAACTGCTTCTCTGTAGTGGGTTCACGCAAGTTTCAAGAAGGTATTTCTCAATGATCAAAGAATTGTATTGTCTCGACCAAGACCCAAATGCCACCTATATATGGAAATCAGGGGCTCCTGGGTGGCTCCGTTGGTTAAGCATCTGACTTTGGCTCAGGTCATGATCTCACGCTTCCTGAGTTCACGCCTCGCATTGGGCTCTGTGCTGACAGCTCAGAGCCCGGAGCCTGCTTTGGATTCTGTGTCTCCCTCTCTCTCTGCTCCTCCTTCGCTCATGCTCTGTCTGTCAAAAATAAATAGACATGAAAATGCACACACAAAAGAAAATAAAAGTTCTTCCTTGGGGCATGCGTGTAGGGGAGGGGGCGAGGGGGTGACATATAAGGCGCGTGCCCTCAACTATGCAAGGCCAGGAGACGTTTTATCTACCTCGGAGCAGACAAAAGCCCTCTGCGTAAGAAGCACTGATGTGATGCACTTTTTGGGACAAAAGTACTTGCTCTGCCCGATCCCTGATCTGATTAGCCACGAGACAAGCTACCAGACACGTGGGCATCAGCTTGGTCCAGACTGCTCTCGTGCTTGGTGGATACCTTTTACTTCTTCTTCTTTTTGTTTTTTTTAAAGTTATTTTTTGAGACAGAGAGAGCGCAAGTGGGGGAGGGGCAGAAGGAGAGGGAGAGAATCCCAAGCAGGACCCGTGCCCGTCAGCATACAGCCAGATGCGGGGCTCAAACCCGCGAACCGTGAGATCATGACCTGAGCTGAAATCAAGAGTCAGATGTTTAACCGACTGAGCCACCCAGGCGCCTCATATACCTTTTACTTCAGCTGGTCTCTTACTGCCGAAGAGGCTCCTGAAAACTTCAGTCTTCACAGCTTCCAGTGAACAGAGAGTGGAGTGGTTGGTATTCTCTTCTGGGGGGATAGTGAGTATGTGGGATCCTAAGGGAGAGAAATGGGCAATGTCCTAGCTCTGTTTGAGGGAAGTCTGTAGTGGGGTCTTAAGTGAATTTCTGGAACCTTATCTGAAACGCCAACCTTAAGTGCCAAATGGTATGAATGGTCAAGTTTCCTGTGCTGGGCCAAAGTAGGGTGTTCCTAGGAAACCTTTCACACGCTGAAGTGTGTAAAGCAAAGAAGCAATTATCGTTAATTTACAGGAAAACAATTCTGAGGATTCCCAGACCCTGAAATCTCCTCTCTTAGGCTTTTCTGATACCTGAGGGCACATCGCTAACACATGCACAAAATACATGAGGACAGAGCCCAGATGCTCCCAGACACGGTTCGAAGTTCTGGGCGCTGGATGCCAGGACGCTGGCCGTGGTTCGCAGGGAAGGAGCTGGGCGGGGCCGTTCTTGCTGCTCTGGATCCCTGCCTCTGTCCCAGCTCTCTGCAAAACCAGCGCGGGACACAGGTTTTGCTTCTCACCCTTTTCCCCATAAAAGCAAAAGTCCTCTTTGGATTTCCTTCGGTTTGTGAAAACGGCTACTCGTGTAGGTTTTTTGCAAAAGCAAAGTGGCATGATTCAAACTTTTGACAACTGAGGGACACCTGTATTAAGATTAGCCACACCTCTGTACATTTTTATTTGGTACAAGTAACAGAAGGCTGAATTTATTTGAAAAGCTCTTGACTTCTCTTTACACATATGTGTTTCTCTTTTTAAGTTTCTTTTTAATTTGATTGATTTTTTTTTTTAAGAGAGAGAGCACAAGTGGGGGGGAGAGGGGCAGAGGGAAAGAGAGAGAATCTCACGCAGGTGCCACACTCAGTGTGGAACCTGAGGCAGGGCTTGATCCCACAACGCTGGGATCCCACAGCCTGAGCCGAAATCACGAGTCTGACGTTTAAATGACTGAGCCACCCTGGCGCCCCTAGGCTTACTTGTTTCTTAAGGTGCCACCTTCATTACAGCCAAGTCAGAACGATTTCCAGAGAAATAAATTTCCCTTTTTATTTTTTGTCTTTTCTTCTTCTTCTTTTTTTTTTTAAGATTAGCACAGTCTTGCTTTTGGATTCCTGCTATGCACCTTACTGTCTTCTCGCAAGGAAGGCAATCTCTTTATAAATCAGGACAGTGAGGGCTCGGTAATTGCTTTGTAGAGCTGCAGGGACAGAATGCTTCAGTGGCCTAAAGACCAACTACCTACCGGGCTGGCAAGCGAACACTGAGGCTGAGCTGTCCTCAGGGCGGTGGTCCCTCCGCGTTGACACCCCAGCCACCCTCATGAACGTAAGCCAGCAGAGAGAGACGGATAGGCTCCTCTTCTGTCGACGATTGAACACTGTCCCTGTTAAGAATGCCCAGATCCCTGCCTTCCGGAGTTGGCCATGCAGCAGGGCGCACTGTTGCAAAGAAGCCTACGGCAGGACCAGAAGTACCTGAGTTAAAAGACACCTATGGCTGGCAAGTACTACCCAGGGTTTTAGCTTCGTGATTCCAATTAAAATTGATGGACGCCACAGAGTTAACTGCTCTAGGAAACGTCTGCCGCCAGGGTCCCGTTGGGCGGAATGACGAGGAAATCCCAGGGAAAAAAGGCGAGCGGCTAAAACCGTTAACCGTGAACCTAATCGCGCCTGCGGTCCTTTGTGGTCCACGCACATCCCATGGTCGTTTTGTCACTTGTGCGCGGGCGTGAGCGGCGCTCACTTCACTGTGCCCTGACTTTGTAGCTACCGAGCCACACGGCCAGCTTGGAGCACCGCCACGTGGCCCCACCTCCTGGGCCGATGCCCAGCTCCGCCGTGTTCCACGAACGCCTGAAACATGTCACTCTGGCACATCTGTGGCAGGCTCTCTGTGCGGACTCAGGACCAGGGAGCATCTCACGTTACAAGCCCCACGCCTGACCTCGGTCCTGGTTCCTCTGCTTGCCACGGAGGGGGCCTTCCCTGGAGCGTACCCACTGGCACCACCAGCGGCCACGGCAGACACACCCATAGAACAAAACCGGCCGCCAGCCATGGCCCCACTACAAATCCAACGGTGAAAAGGAAATATCTGCTCAGAATGCAAATTAAGTTACAAAACGAATTAAAAACCAGTGTTTTCTTCTTCTTCTCCTTCTTTTTTTTTTACTAGCCCAAATTACTCCTTATCAACCAGGCACAACTGAGTGTAAGTCACAAAACCTGAGCTTTAAAAATACATACACTATAAAAAAAATAAATTAAAAATTAAAAAAAATTAAAAAAAATTAAAAATAAAAATACATACAATATATTAATACGCTGAGAAACCCTGCAAACTAGAAATGCAATATTCACTTCACCAACAGGTGGCTTTCAGGCAAGTGAGCACCGTGGCTACATAAATGAGGAGCCAGGCCAAGGCCATCCAATTCCTTGTATTTTGAGATCTCTGTCTTCTCAGAAGTAGGAGAACAAATCTGATTGATAAGGGATTATAGGTAATTGGTTACTTGCCTTTTAAATGTCAGATTGCGGGTTTGAAGACTTTCAAGATTTGGCATTATGTTCCGGACTATTAATAGCTCTTATTAAATTAGCCCTTTAAACCTTCGTTTCAATTCATCACCTAATTCCTTATATGCACTCCTGTAATCTTTCAATTTACTTACTTGCAGGAAAATTTTAACAAATCGTACTTCAAAGATTTATTACAGCTGGGAATGAATGTGATTTCTAAAAGTTCACTTATCTAGATGAAGAGTTGTCCTCGAGGTGCATTTTCTGTTTTCATGATTGCTTTGATCACTCACTGATACCTTATTGGGTTCCAATAATAACAACCAAAGATCTGAAAGTATCTCCAGGGGAAAGAACTGCGTTTATTCTTGTGTCTCATCCCCTCCCCGTTTCCACCCCCATCATGTTCTTGTAATTCCCCTGCCCCCCACACCCGGTGTTTTATTCTGGGTATTCACTGTTGGGTCGGGACTAGCAGCATTTCTCTGAGTTGACTGTTCACGATCCTTGCCCAGCAAGTTAGGGTGAGTGATCAGAACAGGCAGCCACAGGGTAAGGAAGAGAGAAGAGCCCATTCCTGTTACCCCACTGCTCCAGGCTGTCTGCCTATGGTAACCATCCCTCTCCACGTGTGTGTGTGTGTCTTCTTAAATTTTGCTTTGGGAAAAGTCTCCTTAAATTTATGGCCAAATTGCTAATAAAAATAGTCCCTGGATCAAAACAGCTCCAGGCTCCTTGTGAGCAAAGGGAAAGGAAGGGATTAAAAAATAAAAAAGCACCTTTCTTTTAATCTCTTAAAAATGCTCCCATCTCTCCTAACTGCTGTCCGAAGAACTTAGAAGTTTTGACGACTCACTGAGTAGTTTTCTACTTGGGCCAAAGAACACGATAAATGATAAAAAAAAAAAAAAAAAGAAAACAAAACAAAATGCAGACTCCAATTACTTTGGCCAGAGATGCTTGTGTAGTTCTAGGTAGGTGAAACAAACAAACAGCCAATCTGTGCTTGGCCAAAGATGAATTAAAACGGCAGAGGGTGTCTGTGGACAGCTCTCTTCTCTCCTTGTTTTGAAAGGAAAGGATCTAGTGTGGGGGTGATGAGTGACCAGAGCGAAAAACGATAGGAATACATATAAACTTCTATGAGAAAAAAATATACAGAGAGTTCAGTAAACTAAGATCATCTGGCCTGTTTATTTTCTGAAAAGGAGAAGAGCATATACTTATTCTTAATTATTGAAATATGTTTTTACATTTTGAAGGAAATTCCTGGAAGACTTACTGAAAAAGTGGGTGCCAGCTTCTGGAAAAAGAAGCCGCTTAGGCATTGGCCTTAATCGCAATTTAGGAATAATTGGAAAAGTCAAAGCTGTTCGAAGAGTCTTTGCATTTTAAAACCAAGGCTGCTTCGTGCCTATGAATCTATAGTTTAATTGTCTGCCTCCATTGTTGTCATGACTGGACTTTTTCTTTGTGGTGGAAGGGAGAATTTGAAAGATGTCCCTTCAAGATTCCTGGTCTGGAGTTGTTCAGCCGAACACTAATCTAGGCACTGCAGTGAAGGAGTTTTGCAGGTGGCATTAAGGTACTGATCAGTGACCTTAGGATAAAGGAAATGATCCTGGATTATCCTGCTGGGTCCTATGTCATCACATGGGTCCTTAAAAGCAGAAGGGTCAGTCTAAAGATGTGGCTGAAGAGGGAACAGAGAGATGAGGGAAGAGATCCTGATTCTCGGACATTACTGGCTTCGCAGGATGACCGAAGGGGCCATGAACCGGGGAATGAGGTGGCCACGAGAAGCCAAGAACATCTCCTAGGCAACAGCCAACAAGGAAGTACCGTCCTCCGTCTACAACTGTAAGAAACTGAATTTGGCCAACCATCCGATTGACCCAGGAAGCAGCTTATTCCCAGAATTTCCTGAGAAAAGCCTGCTGGCAGAGACCTTGATTTCGAACTAGTGAGACCCTGAGCAGAGAAACCAGCCATGCCCCCTGCACTTCCGAAGTAAACCACATTCAAACCGTTCTACCACTACGTTTGTGGTAACTGCTATGGCGGCAGTGGAGAAACTACATTTGTACATTCACGTAAGACAATTACGGCCTCCCTGTGATATTTTTCCATCAACGCTCATTTTTAATTTTTCTGCTGAAGTATTTCAAAACTTTCAGATAAAGTTTTTGCATCTTTTAAATGAAGGTGTTTTTAGATGCTCTGAGTGACAAGACAAAATGTGGTCGTTAGGACTTTTAGCTGCCTCTCGTTGCAGGTATGGTAGGCGGAATGAGATTCTCCCCAACTCCAGGTAACCTGAGAGTGACTGTTCTTGGTTTACTACCACCAGATGGCTTGTGCTTAACACGAGCGTCAGATAACGGCACCGCTGGGTGTACCACTTTCTTTTACTGCTTTAGCCGTGAAGGGAGTAATGTTTCAAAACTCCAAGAATTATAATGCTGCATTGGAAGGTCACCTAACAAAGACACTTCGAGGAGCCTCAGAGCATCATTAAAACCAGGGCACAAGTTGGCCGCGGAGAGTTTAGTTTCACTGTTGATCCTTGTCACCCTAAATATGCACTGGAATCAAAGCGTTCTCCCCGGTTATGGGACTGGGGTTACTCTCTTTGATGTCGGGCAAGCGTTAAGGTTTCAACGCTAGGCACTTAACCAGCGCGGTGGATACCCCGAGGATAAGTAGAAAACAAAAAGGAAGAGTCGTGTCTCCACCATCGGCCCAGGGAGCCCATGGCGTGCTGGCTTCACTGCTCTTTGTGAATGATGGCAGTTCTTGAAGCTCCGGAAGAGACTACATAAAATGATTTCTCGGGTGAAATGTCAAGGTATCAATGCACCATGAAAATAATCTGGAATGCATAGTCTAGCAACTCCAGGTTTTTCTGAAGCTCACCCTAATACAGTTACTCTTACTATCAATACTTTTTTATGTGCGAATATGGAAAGCTTTGGAGGTCTGTTCATCAGTGAAGAAAAAGTAGTTTTGGAAAAGACGGAGTAGAATTAGTTGATTTTCGCACAAGACAGAGGCAGAAAGAGGATCCTTCTATGTTAGATAAACTGCTACTAGACCAGTAGATCCGGTGATCAAACCCGATATTTCCAACAATACGCTATTTTGCCAAAGTGCTCCCCAGGAATACAACGTACTGTTTTAAGTTTAATCACAAATACTCACCATGGAGTACTTTTTGCAGAACGCACTAAAAATCAAACGTGCCGTGTTAGCTCACTGCGGTGCCAGAGAAACTCTGAACTGCTGCAGTCTTAGAATGTTCTTCCCACCTTCTCCATGCGGACACACCTGCAGGACCGTGTGCTGGTGCCTGACACTCTCCCGTCGGCAGCAGCATTGTGACAAGAGACATGGTGGGCTGTGGGTCTTACAGGCAGTCCCGGCCAGCCAGCCTCAGCTTCACCCCTGCTCCCCATCGGAGCTGCGTCACAGAGGGCAGGTGGAGACGCACACCCCGAAATGGGTGTCGGTTAGCTTTTTTGATTTGGTTTCTGTGCTGGGTTTTCCTCACTAGGGAGACCCTGAAGTCTATTAGGGATGGACGGGATGAGAATGATAATCAGGGCGACAAGCGACCTTCACAAAGTATATCTGCGGTCACAGTAACCAAGAGAAGTAAAGAAGGAGGAAATTTCAAAGGCGAAAAGGAGGTAAGAGCAAAATGGAGGAAAAGAAAAGTATCGCTAATCGGAGTCTGCTTTGGGGGTTTCCGTTAAGAGCTATTTTGTTGTTCGCCAAGACACTTTGATGGACTCACTGGACAAACACAGTGTTGCTCACCCTGGACTCAGTCTTTCTCATACACCTACATCCACTCAGTCGGCACACCCAGGCAGCTCTGACCGCAAAGCATCTCCAGAATCGTCCTCCGTAGCTACCGACAGGTCCATTACTGCCATGTCTTGTCTCTTACTCGAGTCCTTGCGCTTCGGCCCTCATCCCCCACCTCCCAGGAAAGTTCCTGTGATTCTTCTAAAATGTGCATCAGCGCATCAGCCCCCCACCCCAAGACTGTCCATTTCACTCAGACTCCAAGTCCCCAGCACGGCAGATGCCCAGGACAAGCTTCCCCGTTTTCGCTTGGCCAACTTCTACTCATCTTTCCTTCAGGGAGGCTTTCCCTGTCCCCCCCGAGCAGGTGAAATCCCTGTGTTCTGTGCTCATTCGAGGTGCACCTGCACATTCTCCCCGACCTGTATTACTTGCCTGCCGCCCGCTGGCGTCCTGTGCTCAGCTTGCAGAGCATCACGTGCTTTGGGGAGTCAGAGGTGGGCAGCTGGCCGGCAAGAAGGCAAGCTGCGGGGTGAACGGGCAGCCAAGCAAGCTGACAAAGCGAGAGCGAACTCAAATTAGGGGAAGGAAAACCCAGACAGATAGACGCCCGAGGCCAGCTGAGTCTGCAGGCAGCAGGCAGCCCTCAGTGGCTCTGCGTATTCATCCAGGGCCGATCTTGGTCTGTGACCAAATAAATATGCATGGCTGCCTGTGATTGATTTCTTTGCTTGTCAGATAGATGATAACTTGCCAGGATGCAAGGAGACAGAAGGACTGAATGACACCAACACTTCTGGACTCCCACCACGGAAGGAAACAAAATTCAAAGCCAGCAACAGAACAGCCTCCTACTGCTTGCTCCTTTTCCAGCCCTACTCCACAGAGAGTTTATAGGCAGATCAGACGACGTTCTCATCTCAAGCATGTTAAAGGAATTTCAAGCAAGAGACTCTGCAGTTGAAAGCAATGGGGATTGTTGAAGAGCCTGGGGAGAGGGTTATGAACAGGGAGAAGAACATACCAGAGGTACTGTCACACCCCAACCTCAGCAGGTCCTGATTCGTGTAACATGATGTTTATGAATACTGGCATTCACTTGTAAAGGATGGAAGTACTTTATACTCCAAAAGACAGTCTAGGGGAGTAGAGAAGCTTTTGGTGTCAGATTTCAACTCTGTTATTATCCGCCTGGCCTTGGGCGACACATTAACCTTTCTGACCCTCAGTTTCTCCATCTGTAAAGTGGGCTAACGTTTTGGAAGGATGAGATGAGGCACAGTGTGCAGCATGTAGGAGGCAGACCTATCATCACCCACCGCCCTTTCTTCCCAGACTGAGCAAAGGACAGTCCTTCTGGTACGGACACCAGTCAGTCATCTTGGATGAGAGCCCACCGTGATGTTCTTAGCTAATGTGCATCTAATGCACATTCTGTACAGCAGCAGCCACCTAGTTTCAAATAAGGTCGCATTCTGAAGCAAACTTGGAGTTAGGACTTTAAAATATGGATTTGGGGGGTACAACACTTAATCCGTAACAGCCCCCAGCAGAAAGAGTGAATTATCTGACTGGGGGGAGGGCGGGCAAAGCTCTGCCATCCTTTTGTCGAGATTTCTCGTTTCGTGGAGCTGATCCACCAACAGAACATCCCAGGACTGGGAGGCAGTGATGTTGGGTATGTCTGTCAGCTCCTCAGATCTCAACTTTTCCCTGGGGCCAGTCTCAAGTTCTACACTGGCAAGGCAGTGCCATCAGTAGATCCTTAGCCTGCTTCTTGGCTGTAGGGAAGAAGGCATGATCTCTGCTCAGCATTCTCAGAGGGAAACAGACTGTCTGACTTCCATTCACCAGTTTTCTTTGTCTTATTTATCATTTAGTTCTTAACTTAGGACAAAAAAGGGTTATGTTTGTTGGGCCCTCACGTCCTAACATAAGCCCTTAAGGAGGCATCCGTGAGGCATCGGAGGCTCATGGAGGCTTGTGAAGGGTCGAGAAGGTTTGGCAAGTTGCCAAAGGTTCCAACACCTTTTGCCCAAGTCAAGGCTTGCCTAGTCACGGGAGCCTAGCTCTTCCCACTCAGATGTGTCGGCTGCTGCTTCCTCTCAGGATCCGCCTGTTAACCTTCCTTGTGTCCTGGGGCAGGAGGGGTTGAGCGAGTGAGGGTAAGGGTTACTGCAGGAGATGTGGAGACCCTGGGGCTCATCCTTTTGAGCTAAAGAAATGAAAACACTAAGTATGAGCATTATGCACCATGGTTCAGATTTCCTTCTATCCTTTTAGGCTGTAAGTATCATGTCTTATTCATGTTTGCCTCTCGGGTACCCAGCAGAGTCCTGGGAATGTAATAGAAATTCACTGTACGTTTGTGTGGAATGAGAGACGTCATCCATTTTACCAAGGTGTTGATCTGCCAAGGTGTTGACTTAGCACCGGACCAAGGAAAAGATGATGAGATGGTTATGGCCATTCTCATTATTTACAAGTGGGGCAGACGGGCTGCGGTGTTTCATGCTAACAGGCCAACCCTGAGGCAATGACGTCATTGGGCAGCGCTCCACCTGGATTCTGAAAGCCCAGGCCTGCATCTGGGTTCACGGCTTCCCAACATGGGCTCTAGAACCAACTGCTCAACCTTTCGGAGTTTCAGGTTCTTCTTATTTAAAATTGGGGGGGGGATAACCCCATAATAACCTCTCCTTTATAAAGCTGTCATGAGATTTAAGTGGTGATTGGTGGTATTAAGGAGTTTTGTCCACATTTATTATTCCACCGTGCTGATCAATCAACAGTCCAATGGCTTCCTTCAAATGAGGTGGGTGACGAAAACAGTATCATGAGGAACCATGGGCAATATAAGCAAACTGCAAAGACAAAACCTGCAGACTGTAAGAAAAGGTGTGACAGTGAAACCAACTGATGTGGTGGTTTTATTTAGCAGAAATATCACAAAAACCCCACACTGAAAGACAAGTACATATGTGGCTGTAACCAGGAGGTTAATCTCATGTGGAAACTGGCGATCATGCAAAGGAACATTGTCTCTGTACCGGGAAGATTTTATTAGTCACCAGGAGAACTGAAAGGTTCTTTGCTTTGGTGAAAATTCATACAGGACGGTTCTGGGTCACACAGAAAAGCAGCCAGGGAAGGGCCACTCACTGGTTGCCTCATTCACTCACTAGTTATCAGGGATCTACCAGGTGCCAGCTATGGCCCTAGGGCTGAGTAATCCAGGATGACAATGACATTATCCTCATGTGGATGAGAATGTAGCTCTCTGGCCTTAAATACACAAGCACATGGGCAGAGATGTCACTTCAAATAGTCAGAAGGTCAGATTAAAAGCTCAGAATGCTTTGTAAAGGCATCAGGGAAGCCCTGATTTATATGGCAAGAGAAAGGGCTGGGGAAAGTCTCTCTGGATAGGAGGACACTTTTAAGCTGAGATCTGAAGAGAGAGGATAAAGTCTTTCAGGTGCTGGAAGTCACATGCAAAGGTCCCGAGGTCACCAAGACCACGGTGTATAAAGCAATAGAAAGAAGGCCAGTACTGCAAACACAGTGAGGGCAGAGGGGCCCAGCGCAGGGCTGGAGACTCAGGGGATCTGTCCAACCTTGCCCACGTAGCTGCAGTGAGTTGATATCAGTCCTCAGAGTTTTGTTTTTTTTTTTTAATTTTTTTTTCCAACGTTTATTTATTTTTGGGACAGAGAGAGACAGAGCATGAACGGGGGAGGGGCAGAGAGAGAGGGAGACACAGAATCAGAAACAGGCTCCAGGCTCTGAGCCATCAGCCCCAGAGCCCGACGCGGGGCTCGAACTCACGGACCGCGAGATCGTGACCTGGCTGAAGTCGGACGCTTAACCGACTGCGCCACCCAGGCGCCCCTCAGTCCTCAGAGTTTTAAAGCAAAAGCATAACATTCACGTAGTACCTTCCTTCTAAGGACTCATGCAGAGTGATATAAAGACAAATGGCCTTAATAATCTAGCAGGCAGAGAGAAAACTTCTCTGGAAAAAAAGGACGCAAGAAAAGGCAAATAATCTGAGAAAAAGAAAACAATCTGGGGCAGAAAATGTAAGGCAGAGAAATGCACATGAAATAGGTAGGGCTATGGAAAACCCTTTGCTCCTTAAAAAGTTATATATACAAGTACCACATGATTCAGCAGTCCCTGCTGTTCCTCAGTGCATACCCCAGAGAACTGAACACAGGTACTCAAACCAATACCTGTGCATGCACGTTAACAGCAGCATTAGTCACAGGAGACAGAGGGTGGCCACAGCCCAAATGTTTATCGGTGATCTATAACACAATGTGGTATATCCACACAAGGGAATATTACTCTGCTCTAAAAAGGAATCTACATCACAGATGAACCTTGAAAGCGTTATGCTAAGTGAAAGAAGCCATTCGCAAAAGACTGTTAGCGCACGATGCCTTTCCAATGCAATATCCAAAAGAGGTAAATTCATAAAGACAGAATGCAAATTGGTGGCTGCCAGGGCGCGCAGGAGGGAGAATGTGGAGTGACTGCCTAATAGGTACAGAATTTCCTTTGGGGGAAATGAAAATATTTTGGAACTAGATAGAAGTGGTTGCACCAAGTTGTGAATGTACTAAATGCCACTGAACTGTTCACTGTAAAAAAAAACTTTTTTAATGTTTTTTAATTTATTTTTGAGAGAGAGAGAGACAGAGCATGAGCAGGGGAGGGGCAGAGAGAGAGGGAGACACAGAATCTGAAGCAGGCTCCAGGCTCCGAGCTGTCAGCACAGAGCCCGACGTGGGGCTCGAACTCACGGACTGCGAGATCATGACCTGAGCCAAAGTCAGACGCCCAACCGACTGAGCCACCCAGGCACCCCATGAACTGTTCACTTTTAAATGGTTAATTACATGTTATTGAATTTTGCCTGAAAAAAATTTTAAATGACAGATAAAAAAAAATTAGGGAAGAAAATGCTGGAGATGTGAGGGGCTCATGCTAGAATCAAACAGAAGGTGCCCCTTGGGTGGAGGGACACATTTGTGCCGGTCAGATTGAGCCACACAGGTCAGGTTAATCCGATCTCCACGGTTTATTGTGCTTCTCTGGCTTCACCTGAATTAAAGCCTTCAGAGTATAAAAGGTTTCTAGAGAAAGAGGAGGAAGCTCATAGGCCCTAAGAGGTGCGAGGTAAGGGGTTCCCCTTCTCCAACAGCATCCTGGTCCCACTGGCCACATGAGTGCGTGGACCCTCAGCTCTGCCTTTCTGAGCTGCTGTCCCTCCCGGGCCTTTTCTGAAGGTGTCCTTCTAAGCTTGCAGGGGATCCTGGCTAGGTGCTTAAAAGGAAACAACAGGATAATCTGTTTCAATTATCTCCCCTCAAATAGGCATGGGCCCTGAAACATGGTAATAATCCCAGGCACCAATTCCTTTGTGAGCCTATTACTGAAGGCACTGCCTGAAGACGCTTGGCTTCCTCTGATTTGGGAAGCACCAGCCTCTTAATCTATTTCAGCTGCTTAGGAGCGACAGGGGTCAAGGGCAGATGACATCTAATCACGTTTCCTAGTCAGGATGACAGTGCTGCGTGCAGAGGAGAAATACGTAAGGTTCCTTTATGTTCTAGGAAGAAACTTATCAGTGCTGCTTTCACACATGGTAAGGAGAAGGACCCTTCAGGCCTTATTAGGAGTCTAAGCAAAGGACGAAACCAGTTTTCTGCAAACCATGTAAACACTCATTCCATGCAAGAGACCATAAACCATGCTTCCCGACAGGCCTTAACAGGACAGGAGGGGTTTTTTCTTATTTGAAATAATTATTTTTTTTTGCAATAAGCCCCATTGGCTCCAACCACTTGACCCAAACTTGTACAAAATAGAGAGCTCTTAGAGCCGTAAGTACCAATCACAGCGACGATGCTTTCATTTAGCAGGACCCTCGTTTGTTTATATAAATTAGCCCACAATTACCAATTACATTGTTGGTCCAAAATAAGGTCAGGGAAAATGTAACCCTGGAAAGAACAATGGTCTGGACACAAAAAGTCCAGACAGGACAATTACAGAGAATTATGGGGGATGACTAATCAGCTGGCCTCTTCCTGAGTATTGCCACTCTCACATAAAACCTTTGTGCTAACACAGCTACTTTCTGGTCATAAGTTACCTTAAGAGAAATGTAATTAGTTGTTGGGATTCATTAGCTCCAGTCAGAGCATTCAGGGCACAGCATCTTCCTTGCTGGTTGAGTGCTTGTTAATGGGGAATAATGATGTATTTGTACCTCTACAGGATAATAGTGAAGGACGGAGGGAGGGTTGATCCGAAGTCCTGGCATGCCTGTCCTTTTACTTAGCAGACTGAAAAACTGAAAAAGAATTTATGACACAGGCAAAAAAAAAAAAAAAAAAAAAAAAGGACAGTAGTCTAAAAATCGAATGCTGAAGGTTGTCAATCTGCTGGCCCATGTTGTTACTACCTACTGCTTCTTGCGCTTAAATATTCTGGAGGCAAGAAACTGTAGGCCCAGCATGAAATCTAGGTAGGGCTGTTCTTCTCTGCCTAAGGAAAGCATTCGAGGTAGTACTTCCAGAATCTTCTGCCAGCTCAGAACAAGAACTTTCCAATGAGAATGAAGAGATAAAGGTTTTTATATCTAGTAGCTTCCCCAATTCTCTGTTTCCAGAACACGTAACTTCTTATGAGATGGTTAAAATCTTGCCAGAGAAGCGACCAGGAGCTCTACGACACAGGGCAGGGAACCAAGTAGTTATTCTATTCACCCCCACCTGCACCTCTGCTTCCTGTGATCCCCACCCTGCCATAGCTCTCTGAGTCAGAGACCCCACTTGTCACCTCTCCCCATCACAGCTCCAAAGGGCGATGGAGAGGAACCCACAGAATGGTCCATCCCAGTCAGCCTTGACCCGCAGCTGTCCATCAAATGCCCTGAAGCAAACAGTGATGGCTCCGTGACTGGAGGAAGTCATTAACTCAGAAAAGGGGGACAGTGAGAACAGGATGGAAATTCGAACAGTTCCCATTCTTTTATTTCAAAAGGTCCTTTGGTCAACTAAGGGACAAGTGGAACTTACTTCAAATATTCTTGGTCAATTAAGGAACACCCAGACTCAAGAAGAGGAGAACGAGGGGGGCAACAGAGTTTAGAGCCAGGTTGTGCAGAGTAGAGTTGTGCGTTCGGCTCTGCACTCTGGAATTCTACAGGATGGTGGGTGGGAGGCGTGATCTCCGAGCCGGTGCTTTGGAACCGCTATTCATGCTCTCACTGGTTATGTTTCTCTTCTCCAAGAGGAATGGGAACTGGAAGCTGGAGGTCTTCACTAACGCCACTGGGTGTGGGCTAGCTTCCCCGCGTGCTCCGCTTGTCCTCCTGGATCTGTCCCCATCTCTCTGGTTTTGTCACAACTCTGGCAAATGCTGACTTTATTTAGTTTAAAATAAGTGCCACTTGGAAAAGGGAAAGGAGAAATGGTATGAAAATAGATGTGTTAAAATACTGGAGAGGATTAGCATGTAAGTGAAACTGTTTAGTGAACTCTTTCTTCTTCAATTTATGGATAATAGACTTGTTTCTTTGCTTCTCCTCCAGGGAAGCCACTTCTGATGCGATGTAATATAATTTGGGAGGCAGCAGGAGGAAAAATTATATTTTTAATATCAAGAAGTTATGAAGGATTTGAAGAACGATCCAGCTCTGACGACTTGCTTTTTATTTATCAGGGAGTTAACACCCTACAACCCAATGTTTTATAGGGATAAATTTTAAACACCATTGTCTACCAATTGGAGATTAACTAAGCTTTTTTTATTTAATCATTTTTCAAAGGAAGTAATTTGTTCATACTAGTGGAAAGGGTTGAATATTCATATTCTAATAGGAAGGATGACTACTCATATTGAAAAGATAAAATTTAACATTTGTTTGTCCTTTTAAAAGAAGCCCACACTTGCAACCAGATTATGAGATAAATAATTCAAAGCAAGTTTTAGTTAGATCCTGGAAATTTTCATAATTAAGTAGATCAAATTTTGCAGAAATAAGTTGTGGAAACTTTAAGAAGGAATAGCATGATGGGATATCTCATATTAAAATTTTCTATTTATGGTGAAATCATTATGCTCTCACTTCTTCTACCTTGGGAAAACAAAACAATGTTTGGGGCGAAATGATCCCTATTACTATTTCATGGAACATAAATGCCAGAAAGGACTTTGCAAAATTATGGTTAGTCCTCTGGGGGATAGCAATATCTTCTGACAGAATTAAAAAATGAATTCTTTTCTAGACTTTTCCTAATAGAAAAGATAAGAGAATGCAAAATCCTGAAGAGAGAGAAAGCTTTAAGACTACAGGATTTAACAGCGAGTCAGTTAAAAATAAACAGTTTCTTAAATGTAAAGAAAGAATGGATTAGTAAGAGAGGTAGGTTGCCCATGAAAACATTGAAAAAAAAAAAAAAAAAGAATATGGCCTTCTGAGGCATTCTTTAGGAGAGACACGCTCCAGCTTTTCCAGTTCTGGGGCAGCCTAATGGAACCTGGAGGCAATCAGGTTGTCTTAATGACATTATGAATCGCTTTCAATAGCAAACTCCACAGACCGTGCCTATCTGCTCTCCCTTGCAACACCCATGCCTACCATAAGGGCCAAGCACATAGTAAGGACTCAAAAGAACAGATGTTGAGACAATGAAGCTTTCAGTCAATGTAACTAGCTCCTCTTGTTTGGATTCCATATTACCAAGCAATTTTCTGGTTTAATGTGACTTCTTAGTAGCTAGTCTCTAGAGAACGAAAGCACTGGTAAAGAATTAGGCTTACGTAACGACCATAAAATTACACCCACTCAAATCTCTCACTGCAGGAGCATCACTGACTGATGGTCCAGCTGCTGTGCCCTGAGACTCGTACTGTGTTTGCCTTCATACTCAAGCCTCACTCCCCATGGGTGCTCCCAGCCAGTGACCCAGCTCTGCAGCAGTGATAGGGTAAGCCTTGTCTTGGGAGATGCGAGGCTCCTTGGAACAATGAACTGGGATTAAGAACGCTCCAGTGGTCTGGTCGACATCCCCGAAAGTCTAAGACATTTTCACCCTCGCAACCAACATTCCTTCCTTCTTTTCTGTTCTCCTTCACTTGGGGTCAGACCTGCTGCATCATGCGTGGTTTGAAGACTCTGTTTTCCCTCTCATTTTCCTCTCCGGTGTTACCCCTAATTAAATATCTTGCATGGACTGCTAATTCTGTCTGGGTGTCTGCTTCTCTTAGGATGTGGGCTGAGCCAGCATCCTAGCCTCAGTGTAAACAAATGTGTTTTGGGGCTGCTCCTTGCCTCTGCCTAATGGAACATGGTGATGTGGGAGGAACCCAGCTGAGGCATGATACAACCCGGGATTTACCTCACCTTTCCCTCTCTTACTAACTGTATGACTTGGGGCAACCTACTCTTATCCTCATGAGCATTAACTTCCTGATCTGTAAAATGGGATAGGGGATCCTACCTCACTAGATTATTGGGACAGCTGTATCAGACAGTGTGCATATTAAAGACACATAAAATCACAATGGGCTTTTAACGGATGTTAAGCCAAAGCTAATTTCCTTCTGATATTATTGGAGCTTTAAGGTCCAGTTTCTGGCCAGGCAAGGTCAAAGGCCAGGCCCTGGAGTCTGTGGCATTCAATAGTGATGCCCCACTTGGGGAAGCCTCATTTGGAGATCCCAACTTGGAGATTTATAAGAAGAGGAGATCAGGACAGAGGCATGTAGGGAAGACCATGTGAGGACAGGGCAAGAAGACGGCCATCTACAAACCAAGGAGAGAAGGCTTGAGAACCACCAGACCTGCAGACATCTTGATCTCAGACTTCTAACTTCCAGGATTGTGACAAAATACATTTCTGTTGTTTAAGCCGCCCAGTCTGTGGCATTTTGTTACAAAGGCCCCAGCAAAGTAATACTGTATAAACTTGTTAAAACCTATTAATAGCATATAGATCTATTATTATAAAGTAATAAAGTATGAACTTCCCTGATTGGGTGACACAGAGTGAGCTAGAAAGCTGGGGTGCTCCATGGGAGGTGGGAGCCCTCGTCACCAAGGGAGCTGCTGAGGTGGGTAGCCCAAATGTCCTCTCGGATGGGGTCCTAATACTCCAAACTCCTTCGGCCACTCAACTTGTTCCCTTCCTTCAAAGAAGACTTTCATTGCTGAGTCATGACTCAACAAAACCATTCACTTTGCATCCATGATAGACCCAGGGATCAGAAGTAGAGAGCTGCTCAGGTGAGGAATAGCCTCTGCTTTGGGGCCAGGTCTGGGAACACCAGGCGTGAGTGGGTGAGCGGCTCTCCTCTCTTCATAGCATCCATACGGTCTACGTCATTCCTGTTTTAAGTCCCTGGATAAAGAGTGCTCGGTTCAGCTGCAACACAAGATTAATCCAGAACTCATTATACAAGACTTAAAAAAAAAAAAACTGGGGCACCTGGGTGGCTCAGTTGGTTGAGTGTCTGACTCTTGGTTTCAGCTCAAGTCATGATCTTGCAGTTCGTGGGTTCGAGCCCCTCATCAGGCTCTGCACTGACAGTGCAGAACCTGCTCGGGATTCTCTCTTTCCTCTCTGCTCCTCCCCTGCTTGCTCTCTCTGTCTTTCTCAAAATAAATAAATAAACTTAAAAAAATAAAAGAAACACTTTTTAAAACAGATTTTTAAATTTTTTTTTTACTACATACACTATGCTGAAGTAAGTCAGACAGTGAAAAACAAATGCCATATGATTGCACTTACGTGTGGAATCTAAACAAACAAGTCAAGAACACCAGAAACCAGCTCGTAAATACAGAGAACAAACTGATGGTTGTGAGAAGGGTGGGTGTGGGGGGATGGGCAAAATGGGTGAAGGGGCGTGGGAGGTACACGCTTTCAGTTATGGAATGAGCAAGTCACGGCGACAAAACCATTCTTTTTAATGGTTGAATAATATTGGCAACCAACTGAACCTAGCTTAAAAGTAATGATAATTCCTCCTCTTACCTATGGCTAATGCCAGGGGTAAACCAAATAAAATAAATGTCCTTGGAGCTTTCCAGCCAGAGTGTGGTTATCAGTAGTGTTACTTGGTGAACGGGTTTTCTCAAGGTCACTCCAGAATGAGTGGACCCATGGGACCAAGTAAGTGCTCATCCATTAGATGGGTTAAAGTGACCAATCGAGGGTCTGAGTTTAATTATACTCATAAGCAAAGGCTCAGTGCAGCTCCTTTGATGGGCTTAATAACATTCTCGTGTGCACAAAGATAGATGGAAAAATTAGGGTTGTATATTGTTGTCCTTCAGGACAAGATGTTGAAGTGGGAACAGAATAATAAAAATAAATAAATGACTCAGAGGCTCTAGGAAATGAGCTGTGGAAGTTAGCAAAGCTAGCCTTATGCAAATACTTCGGCTGGAGATAAAGTCCTAACTATGCATGACAAAACGTAACACAACCAAACAGTATTGGAACGGAGTTGTCTTATTGAGCTGGCAGATTAAATGGTAAAAAAGGACACTTGGCAAGGCCTCACCTACAGTTCACTCTGAAATGATGATAATGGCCATGACAGGGATCTTTAGGATATTGATCTCTGGTATTTTAAATGGGAAATACAGTCATGTTTTACGCGAAATGCAGAAAGCATTCATCCTGTCCCCAGCTGCTGGAGCCAACTTCCTTCAACGATCCCTAAATGTCATGTGCCCTGCCTGAAAAACCTAGAATGGCTCCTGGCTCCCAGAATAACCCACACAACTTTCAGGAGGTAGTTTAAAGGTTGGAGGAAACGGGAAGTTGGTTCATAAATAGGAGCAGAAAACACAAAAACCAGACCCACGTGTTTCGCGTCTACCCAGCCCAGAGGGTGCACGCGATCCTTCTTTGGCTGAGGCTGGGCCGAGCCCAGTCCTGTACCAGGGATGTCTGGCCTTGCACCTGAGCTACGGAGGAAGATGGGCTAGAGAACAAACAGCTCCCTATCTGGGGAGTTTGTTCTTGTGCCTGAACACTGTTTGGGGACAGGCAGCGTCTGGGAGTCAGCTGCCATTTCCCCCTCCCTTGGCTGTGTTCTCTGGTGGCTCCCTGGATTTGTAGGCCCCCTCTGGTTACTTACTAGTGTGACTGTAGAGGTTCTGATGGTGCCAGAATAAGGTACCACCCACACTGGGCATGGGGCGTGGGGCTTAACACAACAGAAACTTTTTCTATCACAGTTTGAGAGGTTAGAAGTCCAAAATCAAGGCGTCAGCAGGGCCATGCTCCCTCTTGAAGACTCTGGGGAAGAACCCTTCTTTGCGTTTTTCTCATTTCTCATGGCTTTCAGCCATGCTCGAAAGTCCTTGGCTTTTCCCTGTATCGCCTCAATCTCTGCCTCTGTCTTCACGTGGCCTCCTCCTCTGTGTCTATGTCCTCTTATGAAGACACCATTGGGGCACGTGGGTGGTTCAGTCAGTTAAACATCCGACTCTTGATTTCAGCTCAGGTCATGACCTTGCAGTTCACGAGCTCAAGCCCCTTGTCAGGCTCTGTGCTGACAGTGTGGAGCTGGTTTGGGATTCTCTCTGTCCCTCTCTCTCTGCCCCTCCCCAGCACGCATGCTCTCTCTCTCTCAACTTCAAATTAAATAAATAAAACAAACAAACAAACAAACAAACAAACACCATCCATTGGATTCAGGCCCACCCTAATTCAGTATGACCTCATCTTAATTTAAATAGTTTTACCCGCAAAGACCCTATTTCCAAATAGGGTCACATTCTGAGGTTCCTGGTAGACATAGCTTTTGGTTGGGGGGGGGACACACTTATTTAACCCATTACAACGATCTCAGCTACAACGAGCTTGTCCTCGGGAGGGGCCAGTCTGACCTTCACTTTTCAGCAACCAGGCTGTGGTTGGGCAATACACGTTATAGTTGAAGCTGATCATTTCGGCCCAAGTTAGGAAAAGTATTTGATTATATGTGGTACCATGAAACAATCCTCATGCAGAACTGAATCTCTTTCAAGGTCTGACTTGCCTAATTGAGGCCAAAGGAAAGCCATTTCCTGGAGGACTCCTTCATCATCAAGTGAAGAAAAAGCTAATCCAACAGCTTCATGCATACTTACGACCTAAGCCATACCTAACGTTTTACCACATTCATTTTAGGCCATATTTGAAAATGGTTTTTATCAAACAGTAAAGCTTAAATTGGGCAGTATTGGAGCAAAAGACAAACATCATAAAAGAGGAAGGGGCAAGGAAGAGGGGGAGCATTAGTGTGTGTCCAGGGTGGGGGCTGGAAGAAGGATGCTGGCAGAGACGTAGTCCGACCCCCACTAATCACCGAGAGCCATGAACCCCACAATCTAGCCGCCATCATTCTTATCAACTCGCTCCTCCAACAAAATTTCAGAGATTTTTTTTTTTCCATTTCTATCCTCTTTCCTCAGTGACAGATGGATACTTCAGGAACAAATAGAGATCTGCTTTTGAAAAATTCCATTTCCTACCCCAAAATGAATTTTAAATGGAAAAGGACTAAGGGCATTAACTTTTCATTTTATATGTCATATGTGCTTAAATTTCTGCTATGTCAACATGATATGACATCTTTCCGTGAAGATTTACCGTACCTTTTGAGAGAAGGCAAAGGCAAGAGTCTCTTCTCTTTAGAACACTCCCCATGAGTATGGCCCCTGCTGCAGGCTGGTGGGGCGTGTGGATACTACTAGGTATCGGTACATCTGCCGCCAAAGAGAAGTCTTGAGAAGCTGGACAGAGTTTATTAAGAATGTATACAATTATCTAACGTTTGAACAGTGTTAGCGGTCCAGATTTTAGCTTAGGAAGGCATAGGCTTTCCCCGCCCCTCCTCCCCACCTTAAATTTCACTCTGATAAGCTTTGGAACATTTAAGAATGGTACAATTTGCATTTATAATATTTTTTTTTCTTTCTGAAAAATGAAAGGATGATGTCTTTTAGAATAGCAATTGCTTAAATGCCTACCCTCGGCTTCCCACTCCGAAATGACACAAACAAATTTGAATCCTGCTAGGAACAAAAATTAAGAACACTGCTCTACATCAGTGACCCGATAAATGTACTTTTGCCCACCATCAAAGCTCCTACTGGGGTCAAAAGCCACCCAGGTTAGGAAATACTATCCTGGAAAAAGAGTGGGGCCATCAGTAAAAGAGAATCAAGCCATCAGTAAAAGAATGAAGGAGCCTGAGTACTGGGGAAATAATGTCAACCTTGTTTTCTAGGGTATGTCTTAAAATACAGTCTTATGTTTTTAAAAAAAGGCATCCATTGCTCTGACTAATTGCCTAAATTAAGATTTAAGGTGGAGGTGGCGGGAAGGGGCTGACATGAGGCTCCATGACTAACTGTCCACATTGCTTCCCACTCCATACTGGCAGCCTTGGGAGGGAAGAATGGGAAGTAGGAAAGGAGAAGGAGGAGGAAGACAGTTGGTAATTTGGATGGGTGTTGGCTGAGATGATGCCATTCAGTGGATGTCCAGAAGCAAATTAAAGGAGCCAACACAAAGGAGAGCGAGTCCATCTGCCAACTGGGTGCTCAGTGGGTTGTGAGGCTCTGAGCACAGATGTGTTCCTGGCACTTCACAGGACATTGTGTTTCCTCTCTGTGTGGCACAGCGGGAGCAGGCTGGACCGGGAGTCAGGATGACCAACTGACCACAGGCTATTGAACTTATAACGAATATGAGAATAAACAATGTATTCGAAGTAGAAGTTTCTGGTCCCTGGAAGATGGGGATTTTATGAATCAAAATGTTCCTTTTCAAAGTCAAAATCTTACCTCTATCAACAATGTATAAAATTATCCGATAGACATGTTGCCAGGTCAAACCTCGGAATGAACGAACGCACACACACACGCACTCACACAGCTCCCTTCTTCAATTTCTCAACAATTCATGAGAAAGGAGAGTTTCCATTCCAACTCAGTATCAGGGAAAATATCACCCGAGGGCAGATAGCTGAATTAAATTTAACTGACATCTCACATATCAAAAATACTTAAACAGTGACTCATGTACCTTGCTACTTGTAATTTTTTTTTTTTTAATTCCAAGTGTTGTTTGATAATGAATGGTAATGGGAAAATCACACTCTCAAAATAAGTTTATAAAATGTATAATTATGAAAAGGACTGAATTATATGTAACTCCTGATCCTTAAAGGTTGTGGAGGGTTTCTAGAAGTTGAACTCTATAAAAGCAAATAATTGAAAAAAATCTTAATATAATCGGATGGTCCTCAACAATGCCTTAGTTTTAAAAATGATTCCCTAACAAGGAATAAGATCTAAAACAGGAGGATAGTAAGAAATTTTTTGTGCATATTTTACATTATTTTTTAAGGTTTCTAATTTTCTTTGCCTTTACAGTGAAATATCCATAAATCACATGAAATGAACTGAAGTATTATCTGCCCGTTGTGACACTTAACGTGGTGTATGCCAACTTAGTCCCAACTTACATCGAATTCCTTATGCACCCACGTGCGGACAGGTGCATTTTGTTGGCCAAATGCAGCTGGCTCTTTCTTACCAACTAAACAAGCTCCTGAAACATATACTGAACATTCTAGCCAGATTTCATGGAATATGATAGCAGTGGTCATGACACATTGCAAAATAATTCTAACATGTAAATTTGGCATTTTTATACAACTTAGGCAACTTTCAAAGCCAAAGCTATAAATTAATACACCGAAGTATGCAAATGTTACACAAACTTCCTATATCTTTTTTGCTGTGAAAATTCACTGTATCGTTTTTGTATGCAATATAAATTTAGTCCATGAAAATGACAAGAACAATTGCTGAGTTTTTCTTGTTTTTGCTTTTAGAAGCACCAAAGCATCAAATTCTTTCTAAATATTTTGATAGAAGAAAATGTTCTTTGCAAAGGTACAAGTCCAGATATGATTTATAAACTGAGACAATCTGGTTGTTCATATACATTTTAAGGAGTATATTCGAATCGTTTCTGCAGTTCCCAGGGGGCTTTTGCTGAGCCTTGTTTATTTCTGCCTCCCTGATCCCTCTCTGGCAAACAGCAGACACTCAGTAAATGCTCATGGTTGACACTACTGAAAGGCAGGAATAGCGTACAAAGTAATTTCTTTAACATAAATAAAAAGCCAGGCTTTCTTGGAAAAATCAAGAATGCATATAACCTCAACAATTAAAATCTAGAACCTTCCATCATGCTAAAAACATTTGTGACTGTTCTGGTGTGCCAACACTGGTTGTAAGTTACGTGTCAAATGTTAGCTGGAATTTCTTGAACTTTGTCCACTGAGTCTTTGGTAAATTCATTTTCGCCCCTTCCCAAGGCTATTTTCTTCCTCTCTCAGCTCAACCTGCTCATCCATGTGGAATGATTCACAAACACATTTAAATAAGAGAGGACAAATGATTATTTTCCTGTAGAAAGGCAGGGGTTTGATGAAATAAGGGGGAAATGAAGTATTTACCATATATTGTTGGGTTTTGCTTTGCCAGTTACATGATAAACTCAGAAAAGTGGGAAAACCCTTCAACCTGGTTGCATCTTGACTAAGGAAACCCAATTTGACTACAGGAAATTCTTTCGAAATCAGATGTCCCCCTTTTTGCTTCCTATGATGTGTCTGCTCCTGGCCATGTTCAGTGTAAGCAGCACGTGGCCAACCCGCTGTATGTGTGAACAGACAGGGATAGATAGTTTCTCTGATCTGATCCTGATCTGACCTATCTTCGCTCTGCGTCACATCCCAGATGCTCAACTCAGCCAGATGACTTACAAAGCAGACCCGTGAACCCGCATGGTCTAGCTTCCTCATCTGACTTTTGATCAAATGGTGCTGAAGGTATGCTCTTAATGGAGGTGGCCCACATCCGTGAGTCTAACATCTTGAATGTAGAGTTGTGTTACTGTATCATTCAGAGAGAGTTTTACCTGACGGAGTTCACCAAGTCTTTACTGACCATACTTCTACAATTGATTCCGAGGCACTTCTTCCAGGATCCTTATTAGGAACAATGACACTCTTTAAGTCAAAGATGCTAAGAAGGGAAAAAATGACCCGTAATAGTTGAAAATAACTGGGCTAGAAAAATCAGGTATAAAAAGTTGGAAGTGGCTTACAGCTTTAGCTTTGGGAAGGAGTTATATTTCTTCTGGTGGGGCAGGAGTTTTCTGAAGGATAACAGAATGTAAGAGGTTATAAAATGAATGTCTCAACAGGGAGTTTTGGAGAACTGTAAATTTGGCTTATGGTAAAGCTTAGCCCGAGAAATCATGTCAAAAGATCATTATTTCGTGACCTTGAGGAACAGCAAGACCGTTAGAGGATTTCCTATTCCTGTCTGTGAATGTATGTCGATATTTATGGAGGTGGACTCACTTTATCTCCCTCTACACACACACATTTACACAAACGCACCACCCCTCTCAAGACTGGAGGCCCAGAGCATTGCTATACATATGCATGAGATAATTATTATTAATGTCACCAAGGTGATTTTGTTCCTTCTCAGTAGAGACCAGTTTTTGCCCCTGGAAACCAATCAATTGCAGGCAAGATGACAGCTTTGAGGCAGCTCAGCTAAAACAAACCCGTACATTTTATGTCTGAAATATGGATCGTTGGACTGGGTACCGTGGGCTTCTCTTGTAATCCCGCCTCGTCATTAAGTTTATCTGGCAGAGATTTGCAACTTTGGTACCAAATACAGCATCCTTGGGGGCACAGTTGCCCGAGTTTGGAAAAACTGTATCCTGATTATTCCCTTCTTTTCTAAGAGCAAAAGTTACACAAAAATTAAGGTGATTCGAAGACTTCTCAAGAGATTTCTGGGGGATGATTTTTGTAAAAGGGCACTGAGAGAGAACTAGAATGTATTTGCTACTTTCATGATTTCAAAAAAAAACATTTCACACAACAGGCTTTATTAAAAAGTTATCTCTAAGCATTATGGGCTCCGGTAGTCACACAGACAAACGTTTAAAAATGAAAACCAAAATTAGTGATGTCACTTAATTAGCTCCCTCCGTATATGTCATAGACTCTCCCCCCACCAACTGGCCTGCCTGGTTATTCTATACACATGATATACTATAACATGGGAAAGAAACTACTGTGAACTATTGCTTTTAATCAAAGAAAACTAATTACTTTTGGTTGGAATGAAAATGTTTATTTTTTGCCCAAGACTCAAGAAAACATGTTAAATAAAAGACTTATAGAAGAAGATGCCTACACCTCGTCAGTACCTCATTAGAAATGATTTTTGCTAGCCTCTTATCCTTCTTCACCATGTCAACATTCATCTTTCTGGGACGCTCTGATCCTCAGGAAAGCAGCAATGAAAATTGCAGAAGCAGAAAGCATATGACAGCAGCGGGAGGCAGCAAGGTGCCACTCACCTTAGGCATCCGGTCGCATTTCGCAGCACCTGTGAGGAATGCAGCTGTATTTTCCGATCATCCTGGAGTGGTGAATTTTCCCAGCCCGAATGGGGGATAATCACGGCATTGGTCAACACTGCCAGGGTGTCCTGGATGATTGGCATCTTGAGGGCGTCACAAGACGAGAGGTTCCAGAGGACTCCTGCAAGATACACACAAACAGAGCTTTTGGATGGCCACTCTTTTTTCTCATCTCAAAACCGTTTTCCCTAATCAAGTTAAAGTCAAGGGCAAGGCGGACTTAGAGAGTGTGAACGCATGACCTAGAGCACACCCTTGATTTTAGAACATCTCTGAGAACCCATTAAAGGGCTGCTGTGAAAATCTGACAAGCGGGCATAAGACTTGTGACACCACTGTCTTCGTTCCATCTCGAAGAGGGTGAGGTCTGATTTGAACTATGGATACCAACCAGGCTTCTGTTCACTTTTAATACAGCAGGCCTACGTATCCAAAAATCTAACCAACACAAAAGAATTGTGAAAGTTATCTGAGCTATGAACTAGCAGGACATCCTTGTTTTATCCAAGACCTCAATATGCACATATGGACAGTGTGATGCGGCCTCCATTTAGAAACGGCCACCAACACGCAGGATCTTATGAGAGTCCAGCACCAGGTCTGATGCGCAACAAGGAATTTAAATTCACTGTCACTTGTGACAGCCTTGTCAGTTTTTCTCAGAAGGCAATGCTCGTGGAGGACGCAGAGAACAGGGAGCAGTAGAAAGCAGAGGGCATGTCCGCAGAGGACAGACTAGAACAGAAAGTAATGTAGGCAGAGCAAAAGCTAAAGTTTTAGGACAGATGGAATGTTTTAGGGTTTCAAATATTTTTATTAACAATTTTTAATGTTTATTTCTGGGAGAGAGAGAGAGAAAGACAGAGTGTGAGCAAGGGAGGGGCAGAGAGAGAGGGAGACACAGAATCCGAAGCAGGCTCCAGGCTCCGAGCTGGTAGCACAGAGCCTGTCGTGGGGCTCGAACTCACGAACTACAACATCATGACCTCAGCTGAAGTCGGTCGCTTCACCGACTGAGCCACCAGGGGCCCCTTACATATTTTTAAAGGAAATCTTAAAAATAGGATTAAGTTTAGAAACGTTCCTAAGTATTACGTATAAGTTATAACATCTGAAAATGCTCTTAAAGTATTTTTTTGTTGTTCAAAACAGAACACATGAAGGTAAAATAAACAGAATTATATTCTAATTTTTTATGAAAGACTGTATTTTCTTCTCAAGACTAATTTAAATATACATCATCATTGCAGACATGGAGAATAAAATATTTATTTTTAGAAACACAACTTCCAACTTGTTTAATAAGCTTTCAATAAATGTTAACATGAGATTGCGTTTTATCTACTGTGTTATGAATAGAACAAACAGAACACAGGTACTTCTGAAATTTGTTAGTTTTTCATGGCACATGTTGAACTTACCAAGGGCATTAATAATACTCATCTGAGTGTTGACAATGTTTGATTGTTAACAACCGAAGGAACAGTTTTAAATCAGTTCTATAAAAATGTGACTATAGAGACAAATCCTCTCAGTTGTCTTTCAAAATAACATTTGCTGGGAATTTTACTGAAGTAAATGCAAAGGAAACAAAATGTTTTTGCCGCCCCGTATATATAAACCAATCCTTTAGCACAGGGGGTTGGCTCAAGGGCAAATCCTGCCGGCTTGTTTTGGTAAATCAAGTTTTATTAGAACATAGCTCTGCCTGTTTATTTACATACTGTCTGTGGCCTACAAGGGGAGAGTTGAATATTTGTGACACAGACTGCATGGCCCCTACAGCCAAAATCATTTATTATGTGGCCCTTTATGGAAAGATTTCGCCCACCCTGCTTTAGTATATAGACCATTTTCTATAAACTTCTATGCACATGTTTGCATTACCATTAGAATTGCAGACTGGATACACACAAAAAAATGCTCAGTGGTACACAGAAGGTGCTCAAAAATACATTCTGATTCGGACGGATTTGAAATGCTAGCAATATTATCACATACATTTATCTTGCTTTAAATAATATATAAAGCTGCTTATTCAGTCCATTAAGAGAGATTTTACCAAATTTTAGAAAATCAAAATACAGGGGCGCCTGGGTGGCTCAGTTGGTTAAGTGTCCAGCTTAGGCTCAGGTCATGGTCTCGTGGTTCGTGAGTTCGAGCCCCGCATCGGCCTTGGGCTGACGGCTTGGAGCCTGGAGCCTGCTTTGGATTCTGTGTCTCCCTCACTCTCTGCCCCTCCCCTGCTCATGCTCTGTCTCTCTCTGTCTCAAAAATAAATAAAACATTAAAAAAATTTTTTTAAAGAAAATCAAAACACATTCATTTGCAGTCTTGTGAAAATTTTCTTTTCTCATAAAACAATTAGGTTTTCAGATTTAAAAAAGCACATTACAATGAAATTAATATCTACCCAAGTATCTGAAGAAAACTTAAAAAAATACCACATTACAAGGATTGTGTCTGTTCTTCTAAGGATACAATGCACACACATAGAGCCAGAAAATATAATTTTTTTCATTCTTAAATCCCGATTTGAAAATACCAATACATGAAAATTGAGGCATATATGTTTTAAAATATGGATGGTATTTTTTTTTAAATCTAATTTATTGTCAAGTTGGCTAACATACAGCATATATAGTGTGCTCTTCGTTTGGGGGGTAGATTCCTGGGATTCATCGCTTACGTACAATACCCATTGCTCATCTCAACAAATGCCTTCCTCAATGCCCCCCCAATTTTCCCCTCCCCCCACCCCCCCATCAACCCTCGGTTTGTTCTCTGTATTTAAGAGTCTCTTATGGTTTGCCTCCCTCCCTCTCTGTTTGTAACTATTTTTTTCCTGTTATGGGTGGTATGTTTTGCTCTAAAATACATTTCCTCTAAAACCTAATTAGTAAAAGAAAGTCTTCTGCGTTTTTACAGGCGATGAATTTAAAAGAATCTAAAGGCATTCTGCAAAAATAAAACAATCTTTACTGTTTTCTAACAACCAGGAAAAAGGTCTAAAGAGGGGAAAATCAAAGGAAGTGTGAAGGCCTAATCTAATATCTGACAAGAAGTGAATGATGGGACAGGAGATGGTCCAAGGGAACTCTTTATTGGGCTCTTCTCTTCATTACCTTCCTCATTAATTCATTAGTGTAACCTGATTCAGCATTTAGCATGGACAGAAGTTTCCTTGTTCCCATTCATCCCACCTTCCAGACTGGCTGCATCCGTGTTTCACGTTCCAGACAGCTTATCATTGCGCTAGATCCCGCCTCTGAACTTCCTATACCAATTCCCATCTGCAACCCCCAAGTGCTTCCTGACCCGTGAGGGGTGCACTGGACCTGTGATTGGGGGCAGCTTTTATCTCCTCTGTTTCGACGAGGGCTTGGCCAGATGGATGTAATGCGGCAGAATTTCTTTTGAGGGGAATTCAGAGAGTTTTGGTTACGTTATCTGGACGTATAGACCCGCTCGAGTGTAGAACCAGAGGTCTCTGGGGGTTATTTGAGATAAAGGTTGACATGTCTGACAGGAGTCAAAAGCGGGAAACAGCCAGAACTCTAAAGCTGTCTTGCTACAGACAGACAGACACACACTCACACGTACACACACACACATCCATAGTCCTGGCAGACGGGAGAGAGATTACTTGAGAAAAATGGACATATCTAGGCATTCTCTATAAAGAAACGAGAAGTCATTGTTCTGCTTAAATTTCTCTTCACTCCGTCCTCTTCCCTCTGTGCTGGCTTAACATTTTTGTTGTTCTCTTTTTTGACATCCCCTTCTAATCCCGGAGCCCAATCCTTCTCGCTGGGAGTGAGCACCGGACTTAGAGACTTGCCCTAACTGACGTAATATGGCGGAGGTGGCTTTGGAGACTCAGTCACAGAAAAGGTACCGCTGCTCCCTCCAAGTTCTGTCTCGGCTTCTGCTGGTTGGAGGGGAAGCCCGCTGTCCCGCTGGGACGACCTTCCAGTGCTGCTCTGAAGAGGCCTACGGGGCAAAGAACCAAGGTCTCCAGCCAACAGCCACGTGGGGACGGCCTCGGGCGCGGAACCTCCGGGTCCAGGTAAGGCTTCAGATGACACAGTCTCACGTGGGACCCTGAGCCAGAACCACCCAGATTTGCCACCCCTGGAGTCCTGACGCTCAGACGCTGCACGGGATCCCTTCTCTTCCCCCTCCTTTGTCTCTGTCTCTGGGCTCAGTTTTTTCCCTTCTACCACACTTTTTTCCTGGTTACCCCTCTCGTAACTTAGAGCCCCTGGTTCTCTTACCCTCTTCATCTACTGTGAGAGAACAGAAGATACAGGAAGGAGGACCCACCTAAATACTGCAACTAAATACAAAGTGCATTTGAATTTAGATTACAAATGCTGATTTTTTTTTTTTTTTAGTACACGTGCTGCCGAAGTGAGCGTAATAAGTGATTGACTTTTAAGAATGTAACCATCTTCATGTTTGCAACTTATTAAATGACCACTTCCTTTAATTTGGAATAACAGTGTTTTAGCTTCCCATTCATGCTGTAACAAGTTGCCACAGACATGGTGCTCAAAATGATGCATATTTATTCTCTTACAATGCTGCAGATCTGAAGGCTAAATAAAATGCATGAGCAGGGTGGCGCTCCTTCTGGAGGTTCTAAGGGAGAATTCCCTTGTCTTTTTAAACTTCTAAAGGCTGCCTGTGCTCCTTGGCCTGAGGCTTGCATCTCTTCGTCCTCAGCATCCATTATCACATCCCCTTCTGGGATTCTGAACCTCCCTGCCTCCCTGTTATAATGATACTTGTGATCTCCCTGAGCCCACCTGGGTAATCCGGGATAATCTCCCCATCTCAAGATCCTTAACTTAATCCCCTCTGTAAAGCCCCTTTACTACCTAAGATAACATTCACAGGCTCTAAGATTTAGGATATGGACTTCTTTGGAGGGCCAACATTCAATCTACTACACATCCCCCTTTTAAAAAATTTTTTTTAATGTTTTTATTTATTTTTGAGACAGAGAGAGACAGAGCATGAGCGGGGAAGGGGCAGAGAGAGAGGGAGACGCAGAATCTGAAGCAGCCTCCAGGCTCTGAGCTGTCAGGACAGAGCCCAACGTGGGGCTCGAACTCACAGACTATGAGATCGTGACCTGAGCTGAAGTCGGACGCTTAACCAACTGAGCCACTCAGGCGCCCCTACCCATCCCCTTAAAATATTGCTATGCTTAAAACAAAGTTAAACCTCTTATTACAGCTTCATGATCAGGCATTTCCCTAAATCTCTAAATTCATCTTGAATCATTCATTCACTTATTCACTCCATGCACATTAAGGACCCAGGTGCCAGGTTCCGTGTGGGATACTGTGGATACAATACTGAACAAAACAAAACGTCCCTGCCCTCAGGGCCCTTCCATTGCTGTAACTGTAGTCATTTTGCTGCCGGCATCATGGCCATATTTCTTCTCCTTGAACACACAAGCTCCTTTGAAATTCCGATCTCTTAGACCTATGGCTCTCTTAGCCTGGAATATTCTTCTCTAGAGCTTTCCAAGGCTGATCTTTCTTTCTGCTCACATGGTACCTTAAAGGTGCAAAAACTCAGCGAACGTTTTCTGGATCACTCTAAACTAGCTTCCCAGACACCTCCTATGAGAGTATTTTAATTTTTAGCAGAGACCTCATCACTAACTCCTATTTCCCATTATTTGAACTTCTGCCATTTCCTCACTGTTCCTCCCCAGCAAGGTCCCAGACACGACATGAAACCAGGGGGCCTGAGTGTTCATAGCATACAGAACACATACAACACACAGAATAAGCTTTGACACATTAGGTGCTTCACCATTCAGGTGCTGAATAAATACAAGAATTAATAGCTGGATGACAGACCTTTGTAAGATGACATGTGCTCCAGGCAAATGAAGCCATGATGTAAAAAAACAAAATAGCAGATCCTATAAGTAATAAGTCCAAGTGAGAATACAAAATGTTATTTCAACAACACTATAACCTCCACAGAAATACAGATAATATAACTCTACAGAAATTCCGCTTTTAGCTAGTAGAGAACAATTTATGCCGCTCAAAGACATTAGTCAATTTAGCATCAGAAGGCTCATCTCCAATGTTGTATCTGAGTAATTATCTTGTATTAACTCCTTGATAATTCTAAATTAGCTAAGGTAGTACTGAAATTTCAATTTGTGAAAAAAACCTGTGGAATAAACTGAATTCACAGTGATATTTGGTATCCATACGAGCTACCTCATTTATTCGTATCTGAAAGTAACATAAAAATGTTTTAGTGTTTTGGTTGATGGTCACTAGCAAATTTCAATTTACCTGTTGAAAATATGCTAATTTCTTTGAAGTTAAAATCTCTAATAAAATTTTTGTAGCATCTTTCCTTTAATTATATGGATTCAAAAGCTTTCCTTTAAGTATAAAATTATTGCTGTTCCAAATATAATTTTGACAGTAGGTTTAGTTGAGAAGACATTTAAATAACTAATTATGTATACTAAATATATTTAAAATATAGCTTATTTTTATTTCAGGCACAGGGTGGCTCTTTTCCCTGAGATTATCCATATTCATAAGCAGTAATTGGTTTATTAAAATTTCTTTAATAAAATCTTAATTACTTTCATTGGATCCTTTATTTTAATAGAGGGTAATTGTGTGGTTTTTTTTTTTCCCTAAAAGAGGTAAGGGATATCTTAGAAAAAGAAACTCAGATTGACAAAAAATACATTTTAATAACCTTAAGTCTTAAATCATAATAAAATCAAACATTGCCTCTGTCTGTGCAGGCCTTTCCTATGACCCCCTCATTTGCTTTTAATCTTTAGACCTAAAACATAATCTCTGAGCATCAGTGAGGCTCAAACCAAAGACAAGTTACGCTGAATTCATTTTAAATAAATGCTTCAAAATTTATTTTAAATTCACCAGCTAATTAAAAATTAACTTAATATATATGAAGATTTACTTTTAAATGAATCTATTACTCATCTTATTCTGTGAGTGAAAATGTGTACATCTGGAGAAGGGAGAGAAGAGAAAAAAATGGGAGCAAATGAGTTTACCTACTTTCTCCATCCACACCATTCACACTTTGAGTCATGGGTGGGTGGAAGGTGACTGATCAAAATCTGGAGCCCCATGACACGCTGTACTCGATTTATGCTGTGTGCACGTGTGTGTGTGTATGCATGAGTGCCTGTGCATCTGTGTTATGTGTGTGTGTGCATGTATCTGAGTATTTGGGTGCATGATACAGAAACTTTCAACTGTCCCTGAGAAGTCATGACCCTCAAGGTGTGGTTGTGAATTAGGATTGTGATGAAAGTTCTTCCAGATGGTATGCGGCATAGCTTCAACAAGATTTGCACACAGCCTCATTTAATGCTTTTAAAAATAAAAGCACTGGCCTCAAAGATAAAGTCTACCAAAATGTTGCAACAATAATGGGTAGCTGAAAGTAAAAAGCAACTCATGGGACTACATCAAACTAAAAAGCTTCTGCACAGCAAAAAAAAAAAAAAAAAAAAGAAAGAAAGAAAGAAAGAAAGGACAGAAAAGAAAGAAAAAATAAAGGCTACCTAGACCTAGGAATGGGTGATATCCAAAGTATGTAAGGAACTCATACAACTCAGTAGCAAAAAATTTAATAAACAATTTGAATAAATATTGGCAGAGGAACAGAACAGATATTTTTCTAAAAAAGACACCCAAATGGCCAGCAGGTACATGAAAAGATACTCAACATCACTAATCAAATCAAAACTACCGCTGAGACATCACTTCACATCTGTTAGAATGGATATTATCAAAAAGACAAGAGATAAGTGTTGGTAAAGATGTGGAGAAAAGGAAACCCTTAGGAACCACTGGGGGAATGTAAATTGGTACTGTTGTTATGAAAGACAGTATGGAGGGACCTCAAAAAATTAAAAATAGAAATACCATAGTATTTAGCATTCCAATTCTGGGTACATCTCTGAAAGAAATGAAAATAGGTTACAGAAAAGATATCTGTGTTTGGTGTTTATTGCAGCATTATTCACAATAGTCAAGATCTAGAAACAACTTAACCATCTTTCAGTGGATGAGTGGATAAAGAAGATGTGGTATATATATTCTTAGAATATTACTTGGCCACAAGAAAGAGGAAAACCCGCCATTTGCAATAACATGGATGGACTTTGCGGACACTATGCCAAGTGAGATGAGCCAGAGAAAGACAAATACTGTATGTTATCACTTACAGGTGGAATCTAAAAAGCCAAACTAATAAAAACAGAGAGCAGAATGGTAATCACCGGGGTTTGGGAGGTGGGAGAATTAGGGCGGTGTTGTTTAAGGGTACAGAAACGCAACTGGTAGATAAATAAGTTCTGGAGATCTGATGCACAGCTTGGTGGTCATGAACAACAATATTGTATCATGCAATTTACAACTGCTAAGAGACTAGATTTTAACTGTTCCCACCACAAAAAGAAATGATAATTATATGACATGATAGATGTGTTAGCTAATACCAAGGTAGTAACGTACTGTGATATATAAATGTGTCAAATCAACACCTTGTAGACCGTAAACTTCCACAATGCTTTATGTCAACTGTATCTCGAAAACAATAAAAAAATTTTTTTTAAATATGCGATGTGAATGTTACTTTGAGAACAGTAATTACAGGAAATGGATGCAACAGTCATTCTGTCGTGCATGAAGAAGAGCGTTTTAATTTTTTTTTTTTCCAACGTTTATTTATTTTTGGGACAGAGAGAGACAGAGCATGAACGGGGGAGGGTCAGAGAGAGAGGGAGACACAGAACCGGAAGCAGGCTGCAGGCTCTGAGCCATCAGCCCAGAGCCCGACGCGGGGCTCGAACTCACGGACCGCGAGATCGTGACCTGGCTGAAGTCGGACGCTTAACCGACTGCGCCACCCAAGTGCCCCCAGAAGAGCGTTTTAAAACACATGTAACAAAGATGGTTATAAGAGTGTGAAATAGAAGAATTTGACTTTAACATGTAGTGTTATGGATCACAGGAAATTTTACTTTATTTTATCATTTTTTAAATGATTTTTAAAATTTAGTTTTGAGACAGAGCGAGCAAGCACGAGTGGGACAGGGGCAGAGAGAGGTGGACAGAGGATCGGAAGCAGGCTCCACACAGACAGCAGCAAGCCTGACATGGGGCACGAACCCATGAACCACGAGATCATGACCTGAGCCGAAGTTGGACACTCAACCAACTGATCCACCCAGGCGCCCCTCCATCATAGGAAATTTTAAAAGTAATTGTATATATTCTTTTTTCAGAAAAGTCGGATTGGATGCTGGATATAGTGACAGACCCTTAATGAATTTTATCAATGGAATATCAGTATTTCCGGGATATAAAAATTCTCTGTTAAAAGTTGAATCTTTATCTTTCTTTTCTAAACATTCCCTTAAGAGCAATCCATTTTTTGATGATGATTCCCACCACCCAATTTATAATAAATAACTACTTTAAAATAATTTTAAAATATTGAAAAAAGGGTAGTTCCTTAGGCCAAAACTCTTCAAGCTTCCAGGAATCCCAGGGGAGGGATGACCAGAACAAACGATCTCTGAGTTCTCTTCTTTAATATTTCAGGAGAGGAAACTGCAGTGACCACCGGGGCTTAGGTGAAGGTTAATCCTTTTAGAATTGGACTCACCCAATCATTCTGAGTTAAGAGTCTCACCGAGGTGGTGACGATGAGAGAGAGGGCTGCGGGGGCTGATAAATGTGTGGGGAGAGCAGGCAGAAGAACTGTACTGTCAGCCTCAATAACCAAAAACTGTCACCCTACTAATGCCACTGACAGCTTCTAGCCCAGACATGGAATTCTTTTTTGAAAGCATCACATACACGTTACATGCTGAGAATCAAGCAGAATTATTCTTGCTTATTTTCAAAATAGGTACAAAATTTGGTTAACTCCAGAGGAGTGAGATGGTTTTCACATTAGCAAGAAAATCAGATCTTCCCTTTCACAAATGAGGCAAATTCTGGTTTAAGCTGATTAAATCTATGAGGGCTCCCTCTTGAGACGTCTTAACTCCTGAAGTTCTGCAACAGCTCTGTTATTGATACAGCCATCCATGTTGAGGTGCTGTCTTGTTTCAAAGCCAAAACTGATCCCAGGAACACTCTGATATTCAAATTTTAGTACCAGCAGTGCACCTAACACGTGTAGAACAAGCTGGTGTAGATTAGTTTAAACAAGAGGCCCAAACTCGCTTAAAGTTTTCATTAGTAATTTAAGAAATGATCCTCCCTGTTTTCAAAGCTGGGACTAATTTAATTGAAAACGAGGTAATTTCACAGACAAAAGAGGATGACTTTTTTTGAAAGGAAGAATCAAAACTCAGGTGTGTCTATGATATCTCATTCCATTTCCAGTTGGATTCTGGAGATCTGCAATTTTTCAAATTACATTAAATGCTTACAGTAAGGGAATAACAAGCTAGATTCCAGTCATCAGAAACGAGGCTTATCTCCAACTGGGGCCAAGCAGTGCAGCTCCTATCTAAGAAGTAAGAAGCTCTTCCCAGGGTATTTTTTTAAAGTGAATTGTAGTCGAAAATAATTTGGATGTGAACGAAACCAAAACATGCCATCCCCAACCACGTCCCTTTGGCATATGGGTCATTTTGGGAAAAAGGCCACTGGGCACCAACAGAGGTGGAAAAGGTTCTCTAGTCAGCACAGCTTGTCATTTTGTAATGGAAATTTACATTTATAAAGGAAATTTCCATTTGTCAAGATGTCTCCCTCTTCTGTACCAGGAAGAGGAGGAGGACCCTTAGCAACTCTTACAGCATCAACTTAAATATGCAAAACAAACCTTAGCATGGAACCCTATTTAACTGTAATTTTCTTAGTCACCTTCCCATAACTACTTGTCTCCCCCTCCCAGAAGCCCCCAATCCCTTTTCCTTTGTTTAGCCTAAGATGATATTTAAGCATAAGTTCTAACCACCTCTTTGAGCTACCCATCACTGGCTGCTCCCACGTGTATGTGCCATATGCAAGTTAATAAACTTCTGTTTTTCTCTCATTAATTTGTCTTTTGCCTATCTCAGTTACAAGACCCCAGCTGGAGAGCCTAAGGTGGGTAGAGGAAAAATATTTTTTCCTCACCTATATGATGTCAATGTCTGATAGTAACCATCTGTGAAAGTCATGGGTTCATGTTTGAGCACAGCATTTTGTAAATGAGCCATAGAATACTTTATTTTTCAATTCCCGAGAGATCAAGAGTTAGGAATATAAAATTGGGCTTGCTTGAAACTATAGCCTTCCTCAATGACCTTGGATAAGTCAGACCTTGAAAAAAAAAGCACACAAGCTGTTTTATAATCTCTGGAAACTGGCCCTGGGCCTCTTTTCCTAAAAGTGACTGTAGTTAAGATTATGTCATTTCATCTAACAACTGTCATATTCTTCTGTGTAGTAACAAAGATGATTTCTTATACTTTGTTTGTGTTTCTTGGTAGCTTTTTGTACCCCAAATTACATGCATTACATCAAGTAACTTAAGTTTGCCTCTTTCATAAATTATTGAGGAAGGGAGGAAAGAACGGAGAAAAAGAGGGGGCAGGGAGAGGCAGAAGAAGAGACTGAGAGAGGAAGAGAGAATGAGAGAGAGATTTGAAGACATTCAGCCCCATTATATAATGATTTTTTAGGTGGGAAGTGGTATCATCATAATTTCTGGCCCCGGGTTAAATGATGTGGGGACAGACTGACCCAACTGCTTGCTTCAGAAAATACCTGCCTCTGGAAGTTCAGACTGTGAGCTGAGCAGCTTGCTTATCAAAAGTAATAGTTTGCTTATCAAAACTCATTTCATGACCCTTGCCTCTATGTACCACCAGTCCAGAGCTATTACATTATAAACTCTGCCCAATGCCAGTTGTTTTGTATCTTGGAACACCCACCTTAAACAAACTCAGCCAAGGATCTAAGGCCTTATAAATAACAGGCCCAATTTCCCTTCTGACTTCTGCAAGGTCGTGTTCTCCCTTACCATAGTAAATCTAGTAAACTTAGCTTTGCTTAGTCTACAGGTTTTTCTGGTAGAGGAGCCGACAGTTGGCAAACCATGTGAATTACTGAAAATGAGTAGATAGCTAATTTCATCTTTGGTAAACACAGAGTCTGGAAAATTCTTGGAACCGCGGGGCATTCACTAACCATAACATCATGACTTTATCTGTGTGGATGACAATGGGTGTTAAGCTGTTTGCATTTCTATTAGGTACCATAACCCAGAAGTGACAAAGCCCCATACACTTCTTGGTAGGGCCCGAGGCTGCCATTCCAAACTCTCTAGGCTTAGAGTGAGTAGGCAAAGGTGAAATTATATAGCCTTGCACAAAGATAGGGATGGCTAGCTCCTTGAGGATTTCTTTTTAATATTACAGGTAGCACATCCTCCTTACTCCTGCCAAGAATCAACATAAGGACTCAAACTGAGTTTGTGGGAGCATCCTTGGCTAAGAATCCCTGGAAATAAGACAGCTGGGGACACTCTTCTATACCGGGGCCATCTTAAACTGCAACCTTGGTTCCTAGGGTTCTCACACAAAAAAGCTGCCTTGATGACCACATGGTGGTGGAGTGAACAAAGAGTGGAAGTTGGGAATCGGACTGAAAGTTTAGTTCAGCTCTCACATAATCAGCATTAAAAAGAGTTTAGTTTCCAGTGGGCTATCGATAGGTGCCTACTGAATGAAAGAACACGGAATGAATGACATTGTTGAGTCATGATGATGTTCAAGTATAAGGGTCTCACATTTTCAGATCGTGACTAAGCTAGGCATTCAAAATAAGATCACACTGAAAAAAAGAAAACTAGCCAAATATACCTAATATTTTTGCATTATTGTCATACACTAGGAGTTTTGCTATCATCTTGCATGTATTAACTCATGTAAACCTTCAACAAATTCCATTTTACAGAGGATGAGACTGAGACCCAGCGAATGGCACTGTACATGTAAGTAAAAATGAAGGTCAGTAGTCTGACCATGATGCATTATGAACAATCAGACAATTGTCAGGCACGTACATCTGCTACTTGAAATTGGAGAGAGGTGATATGGCTTGCAGTTCTTTGAAGCGGAATACACATGAACACAAGAGAATGTTCTGCTTTTCATCTTTGCCCAGTTTCGTTTTAGCCTCAGGTCATGTAACTTGAGAAATTTCAAGAAGTCATTTGAGTTCATAGAATGAAGAGTATTCCATTTTGAAACAACTTTTACAAATATACTTTTCTTGCAAACCTTAATTCTGTTGACCTCTATGAAAACATGCAGCTACGGTCTTCCATGGAGAAAACACTGAACAAAAACCAGATTGAGATGAAGGGTAATTTTAAAACAAATCCTGTCCCTATCCATCACACTAATATTAAAACTGGGTCTTATTTTCCATTAAATCAAAATTGGTTCATATTGCCGCTCCATCGCGATGATACCAACGGTAAACACAAGCCCTCATTTATTGAATCATTACCATGTCACATGCACTGTTTTATTAATTCTTTATCCCAACCCTGAGAGAGATGTACTGCTACTGACTTCATTTTACAGATTCATAACTAAAGATTTAAGAGGTTACAAAAATCTCCCAAGGACAGGTAACAAACAAGAGCTGGGATATAAATATAGGCTCCCATAGTCCAAATTATCTTGCTTTTTAGAGACACTCCATTCAGAGGTTATTTTTTATGGAAAAAATGACGACAGTGGATAAGAACATTAAGACTCAACTATTATCTCTGATCATTCTCAAATTTGTATTTCTGCGTTTCATTTCTATGACTCCAAATTTGAACTTTGTTGCTGTGTATTTTTCTCCAAACATACTTCCTTCCCCCTCATATTCTCCAAGCTAATCTACTACCCAAATCAGAGATTTGGGGAAACTTCCATTTCCTTGTGCCATTTCTATGCTTTTAATTTTTCAGCAGATATTTTACGAATGGCCCAGAAAACAAAGGACTGATAAGAACCCTGGGTAACATACTGTGAATGAGGCAGGGTTTAGCTGGGGAGAGAAAATGATTGGGCTGTAGATGATAAAATCCACCAACTATCAGAGATGCTGTGCCATGAGAATTCAGGGAATAAAAGATCACCAAAGGAGAGATCACAGAAGGCTATCTGGGAGAGAAGAGGGTCTTTGGTTGGCCCTTGAGGGATAAGAACAATTAGCCGAGGAGTGGGAGTGAGGCATCCAGGTATCCAGAAAAAGCAAAAGCTTGCAGATACGAAGACAGTCTTAATGTCCATGAGATCAGTTGTGTAGATGCCCGTTCAAAACTTATTTGAATAAAAAAATACATTTCTCAACAATCCAAAGGGAACGACATTAGGACAATCATAGTCTAACTACCAAAATGGCAGTTTTTCTATCCACCATGGGGAAATTAAGAAAAATGTTTATGTGCAGGCTCCATCTCTGGAGATTCTGATAGAAGTGATCTTAGTGAGGGGTGCTTGGGTGGCTCAATCGGTTAAGAATCTGACTCTTGGTTTTGGCTCAGGCCACAATCTCACGGTTCGTGAGTTCGACCCCTGCCTCGGGCTCTGTGCTGACAGTGCAGAGCCTGCTTGGGATTCTCTCTCTCTCTGCCCCTCCCCTGTGCTCTCTCTCAAAATAAATAAATAAACTTAAAAAAAAAATTTTTTTTTAAAGTGGTCTCAGTGGGTCCTGCCACCAGCTTTGTTTGTTTGTTTGTTTGTTTTTGGAAGACTAGCAAGCCAGTGGAAGTTATTACATCTAAGCTATGGAGAATTTAACTGAGTTCATCACTGTCAGCTTCCGCTGTGACTTCTTTCTGAAGAACACAGAAAAACTACCTGTTTTGACAAAAGGAAAGTGGTTAGTGAGCTTCCACATTTGAGATCTTTGTACTTTCATGTCATCAAGACCCATCTGCTTCACTCAATCCTTTTATTTGTTCATTTATTTGATTGTTCATCCACTCAGTCAACAGAACATTCTTTGTCTAGCAGAACAACTCAAGCCTTCGAGTGAGTAAGCCACCCCCGAATTCAGTTCCACAAACACTGGGCAATGTGGGTGTGGCTCCCCTGCAGAGCTGGGAGACAGTGAGGGAAATGGGGCAGCAGGGATTTCAGGCCTCAAGGCGTTTCATGGGGCTGCTGAGACCAGGATGGCAAAAGCTCTCATAAAAGTCAAGTCAGGCAGAGAGAACATTCTACTCAGGGAATACAAAGAGGGTCTGCATGGCCAGATAGTGTGTGGGGCGGTGGAATGGGCCATCCACGTGCTCCCTCTGTGTTTAGCTGGATTTTCAGCAAGGTTGAAGTTAAGACTTCGAGGGTGGGTTGTAGATACTCTATGCTTTAGACTCAAGGGAACCCCTTGTGCTGTTGTGTTACTGTCTTAAGAAAACTGATGTTCAATTATGAATTCAAGGCATTTGATTCTTCCAGGTTCCTACCAACTCACATTGCTCTAAAACAAAACAAAACAAAACAAAACAAAACAAAACAAAACAAAACAAAACAAAACATCGGGCTTCTGGGTGGCTAGGTCGGTGAAGTGTCCGACTTCGGCTCAGGTCATGATCTCACAGTTTGTCAGTTCAAGCCCCGTGTCAGGCTCTGTGCTGACAGCTCAGAGCCTGGAGCCTGCTTCGGATCTGCATCTCCCTCTCTCTCTCTGCCCCTCCCCTGCTCACACATCATCTCTCTCTAAAATAAATAAACATTAAAAGATAAAACAAAACCCCCAAAACCCAACCGTGCCCTTGGGCTGAATCTCCCAGGCACCCAGGCCCTCCCGCGGGCAGCTGGGTTCAGGCAATGGCAGAATTGGTGAGAGAGCATGAGGAGAGAGAGTGCTGAGCTCTTTCTGCTACACACGCTCCCCGTCCTCAGCTCTGCCCACAGGGCCAAGACACTTTGTGGCTAGACCAGCCCATCCCCACAGCTCCTGATCTCTGGAATACTGTTTTCTCTCACTGCTTCCACGGGTGACAGTCAGCAGCCACCTGACCGCCCCTGGATCAGTCCCTTTACTCTGCCCATACCTTGGAAAAGAGGCCCTTCACTAAATTCTCTCCAGAATCCTAGCTGAGGGTGCCTTACGTGTCTGGCCAGATCCTTGATTGAAGTGGGTAAGCAGGGAACACAGACTAAAAAGGGCCTCGGACGCCATAGTCAGACATTTCTGTTTTACCCGTAAGTGCAGTGGGGTAACAGTGAGCACGTAACTGTCATAATATGTTTTATTATGTTTCATTCCTTCCTGGGGCATCCACAGCACTAAAAGCCAAATATAAGACGCATTCCCAACTAGTCACCCAGCTACAAGGGTAGCTTTAAGGAAATCTTTTTCTAATAACATACGATAAAGCGTTTTAAAGTGTACAAATCAGTGGCAATGAGTACATTCGCTGGAATGTGCAATCATCTCCTTTAGCTCCAAAATATTTCCGTCACCCCAAAAAGGGCAACTGGTCTTTAAAGACACCATTCCGGAGCCTTTTTGGCAGAGAACAGGCTGAAATGAGGGAAGAAGTGAGCTGACCGGTGAGGAGGCCACTTGAGAATTCCAGGGGAGAGACGATCAGGTCCACAGCGATGGAAGTCGTCATGCGTGACACAGAACGTCTGGCCCGGCGGGTGGGCTGGATGGAGGGGTTGGGGGGAAATGAGAAGTTGAATAACAGAGGCGAGGAGGCCTGGAGGAACAAGAGGTCGGGAGAGAACTTGGGGATTGCTGTTTGGGATGCGTCGACTTTGAGATGCCAGTTAGACAGCCAGGGGCGATATCCAGAGGCCGCTGGATGCCAGCATCTGGAGCACCGTGGGGAGATAGAAATTTAAAGCCCTCTGCATTTGGATGGTGTTTGGAGCTGCCGGATGGGATGTGGTCACAGAAACAGAGTTCAAGGTAATGATCCTAAGCATACCTACATTTGAGGTCTGGTGGTGAAGGCAGGTTGTCACAAAGGAGAAGAGCACCATAAAAAATTTAGCCACACACACTGTTAACCTTGGGGAAACATTGCTCCTTTTGAGTCTACGAGCGGACACTTTCCTGTTAGTTGAAGTATATTTATTATTTTTTTATATCACAGGTGATCTGAAAGGTCAAGTTCTCCTTTTCTTACGCACGTTCCTGAAATGCCTCACAGCCTTTCTCATTTAAAGGCATCTGTTTTAGGCCCACCAATGGGTTGATTGAGGACAAATGAAAACGAGCTGGCCAGCTGATCATGACAGCATGTATTCAGTGACTGTAAGCAGAACAAATGACAGGAGGGGATAAAATCACTTATTTTAGGTATTTCCCGAATCAAAGCAGTAGCAACATAAGCAGAGTGTGGCGAAGCTTGCATAATGGCAGAGCCCCTATTATGACTGCAATGTAAAGCGTAATAGGATTTTCAGAAAACAATTTAGGAAAAGCGACAATCTTGCTTATTTAAATGCCATGTGACATTCGGCATTGCTCCTTCAGGTAAAATTACAAAATTGATAAAATGACTTTTAGAGGTATTGTTGAATATGTGGAACACATGTAATGCATTTATCTGTTGACTAACCCTTAGGTGAGTATAAAAACTACACTGTTTCCTGAGAACTGAAGGTGACTCTAACTGAGTCATTGTGCAAACGTGTGGAATTTCTATGTTTTATTTCAAACCAACTTTTTAAAAAAAATGTTTACTTATTTTGAGAGGGAGAGATAGAGAGTGTGAGCAGGGCAGGTACAGAGAGAGAAGAAGAGAGAGAATCTGAAGCAGGCTCCGCACTGTCACTGCGGGGCTCGATCTCACAAACCGTGAGCCATGACCTGAGCCGAAACCAAGAGTTGGATGCTTAACTGACTGAGCCACTCAGGCGCCTCTATTTCCAACCAAATTTTACAATGCGTCCATTTTTTGACATTAACAATTTCTCTGTATGGATACAGAATATAAGATAAACTCCCTTTTATATTACAGTTACTTTTTTAAATAAAATTTTAAGTTCCCCAAAAGTGCATGCTCTGGCATATACTTAAGAATTTTTTAATAAGATACTGGGCACCTGGGTGGCTCAGTCGGCTAAGCGTCCAACTCTTGATCTCTGCTCAGGCCATGATCTCATGGTTCATGGGTCTGAGCCTCATATTAGGCTCTGAATGGAGGGAGAGGAGCCTACTTGGGATTCTGTCTCTCCTTCCCTCTGTCCCTTCCTTGCTTGTGCTCTCTCCATCTCTCTCTCTCTCTTAAAACAAATAAATAAACTTTAAAAAATCTAAGATACTAAGAGCATTATTTTCTTCTAATTATAAAATTGACACGATAACCTTAAAATCTTCAATCTATTTGAAAAGGACAAAATTTTTTTTTAAAGAAGAAAAGAAATCCACCCAAAGAGTACATACACTTTTGTACACCTTTCTATGCTGCTCATACACTCATGTGTGTTACTTTACAGACACAGAACCACAGCACACATGCTGTTTAATTTGCTTTTTGCACCTCAACACATGCCATGGATATATTTTGATATCAACAAATATCTAGCCACACCGTAATTTTTAATGTGTGGTAGTGTTCTATTTGATGGACTCTTTTTATCCAAATGTGCATTGACAGGCATTGTTTCCAATTTGTTTTGCTGACATTAACTCTTACTGGATGCCAGAGAGTGTTTTAAATGCTTTCCCTATATTAATTCGTTTGCTCTGAAGGTCTTTTTAAAATAGTTTCTCGGGATATATTCCTAAAACTTGAATTGCTGGGTAAAGAGTCTGCACGTTTTAATACTGAGGCATATTGTCAAAATGTTCTCTGGAAAGACCGTACTCACGACACTTTCACCGACAGGACTGTTCGGTGGTCCCTCGCTAACGCTGCACGCCAGCAACCATTTTCATCTTTGGAGATTTAATGCCAAACATGGTGCCTCCTTCCCATCGGCATTCCTTTTAATTAAGCTTCTTTTTACGAGCGTATTAGCTGCTTGCATGTGGTTTTCTGAAATGCCAGTTCATATTTTTTTTGTTATTTTATTTCCCAATTGGGTCATGCATGGGAATAAACACATAAATAAAGCTACTAAAAGCTGCAAACTTGTGAAGACCCTGAAGAATTGAGAAGCTATCAGCACCAGTATTGATGCCCACAATCACTATTTATTTTTCCTATTGCTAATCTTCATTCTTTTGTGACTCTTCATCTGCCGACACCTACAGTTCATTTTTAACGGCATCTTTTAATTCTTTTGTTTCCTAAGACTCACCTTTCCTTTTAAAATCCAGGTGACATCTGTCTTTGCTATTTCCCACCTTTATCTTGTCTCTTGGTAGGGGCAAGCTTCAACAATTATAAAGAGATTGTATACAAAGGCTTTGAAACCTGTTGCCAACAGACATATACGTTGTTGACAATGGATATGACCATTTACACAGTTTCAAGGGCAAACTCTCTTCTCTGTTGGTGGAGTCTGAGAGCATAAAGTTCTATCCATCCACTTCAGTAAGTATATTGCATTTGTTGGTTGAGGGTAGTAACACGGATAGGGTTGAAGAGTAGGATAAACTCACTCAAGGAATGAGTTCCTACTGATCTATCTAGTAATCTCCACCCTCTTCTCCAACCACACTACTGGGAAAGCCCAGTTTCCTTACCTCAGCTTGCAACAATGGGGACTCAGGATTCGTGTAATCTTATCTGGACCCTGTGGTCATGATTCTGATGCACTATTTGTAGCTTGAAATATCACAATAAGCTAACCGTTCTCACCACCTCTGTTTATCCCAAACTAGGCTACTTACTCCAATTCATCATGTCACTGCTGTCAGATTAATGCTCCCACTCCACAGTAGGGATTCATGTCCTACTCAACAACCATCTGTTTGTCCCCATAACCAACAGATTTAAGAACAAATGACACCACCAAGGGCAAATGACATAATTAAAGACCAAGGTGGTAGGATTTGCTGACATGTTTTTAAGTAAATTTGTTACATAAACTCTTACTAATAAGAGTAAGGACAATAACATTAAAATACAACCTCTCTTCTGGGGTCTGAGCTAATGAGGTCCAGGTATGCAATCCTGGATTGAATGTTATAAGCAGATGGAGTTTATAACACCTGTAAAGATGGATCAGTATTATATTTCTTAGCAAACTTCAACAAATCCCAAAACACTTGGATTTTCAGTGAGAACTTATATAAGTTAAAGTCTGGGTTCCAAGTAGAAAGTGAGTTGTAGATATTCTGTTCCTAAGACTCAAGGGAAATCCTTGTGCTTTTGTTTCTAAGTGTCTAGATAGGAAAACTGATGTTCAATGAAAAATTCAAGGCATCTAGGGGCGCCTGGGTGGCTCAGTCAGTTGAGTGTCCGACTTCAGCTCAGGTCATGATCTCACAGTTCATGAGTTCAAGCCCTGCGTCGGGCTCTTTGCTGATGGCTCAGAGCCTGGAGCCTGCTTTGGATTCTGTGCCTCCCTCTCTCTCTCCGCCACTCCCCGACTTGTGCTCTGTCCCTCTCTGTCTGTCAAAAATAAATAACTGTAAAAAAAAATAGACAAATAAATTTAAAAAAATTCAAGGCATCTGGGGGTGCCTGGGTGGCTCAGTTGGTTGAGCATCCCACTCTTGATTTTGGCTCAGATCATGGTCTCTTGGTTCATGGTGAGCCCCTCATCTGGCTCTGTGCTGATAGCCCATGGAGCCTGCTTGCGATTCTCTCTCTCCTCTCTCTGCTCATCCCCTGTGCACGTGCTCTCTCTCTCACAATAAATAAGTTAAAAAAAGTTCAAGGTATTTTATTTTCCGTTTCTTACCAACTCTATATCTAACAAACTATGTGTAGTCAGTACTCATACTGTTATTTTTTAAAAAAAGACAAAAAATTCTTGGTCTACTCAAGAACCTAAAGGCACTACTTATTTGAGACTCCAAACTTTTTTAATAGAAAATTAGTCAAAACATATGTACAAATTTACGTACAAAATACATGCACTGCAAATGATTAATGCCAGCCTTTACCTATCAACTCCTAGAGAGTAAAAAAAAATATTTAGTTGAAGCGAGAGTTTGAGGGACATCATTTCTTTGGTTCTTGCTTAGAGCTATTAGATCTACGATATGTCCTCATTAAATGACATACAATTAATCATTAGCCAGAAATGCTTGTACCACCCATTAATGTTCTAAAACAGATCTTGCGAAACAACCTTTGTGATCTTTGACATTAAGCTGTTCTTTATGGCAATAGTTAGCATTGCCAATTATTTCTTCTGCTGACTTATGATTTGTGATGCTGAAAGCATATCATTAGATGAAGAGTATCCTCAATTCTATGATAGGAACACAGGCACCAATTAATTAAAAAATATGTTGCTTCCATCAGATAAATGTATATAAGGTAACTCATCGATTCCTGGTAGCCACTGGTATGGTGGTGGTGAAGGTGGAGGTGGTGACGGTGGAGGTGGTGATAGAGACGGTGGTGGAGCTGGTGGGGGTGGAGACAGGGATGGTGTTGGAGACGGCGGTGGGGGTGGGGGTGGAGTCGGTGGAGGTGGAGACAAGGATGGCGGTGGAGATGGTGGTGGTGGTGGAGGCGGTGGAGGCAGAGATGGCGGTGGAGAGAGCGGAGGAGGTGGGGGTGACAGTGAGGGGGCGGTGTGATGGTGGCTGTAGAGTTGAAGGCAATAAAGTTGCAAAGGCAGAGTTGAAAGAGACAATAAGTTGGCCTGGAGTCCAAGCCGGGTTTGTACTGTTTGAGATGGAAAAGCTCTCTTTCCTTGCCCTGCTTATCCTTGCAAGAGCGTCTGGTACTCTCTACAGAAGCGTTAACATACTGCCACCCAGGACATCTCCTACGTGCTCTCACTAGGAAAGGAGAGGCGGACGAACAGTCAGTGAAGAGGCAAGTCTGCCACTGTGGTAACCCCCTCTCTGGAAGCAGAAAGGGGGGACACAACAGTGGTTGCTAGCTGTCTGTCTGAATATGTTTGAGACCTAGATACTAGATATGCAGCTCAATAAACAAGAGGGAAACCGGAATAGAGTTTCCAACAACGTCACCCAGGGAAAGCTTACCAAACTCCATCTATATACTGGGTTGAGCATCATGGATACGAAGATAACTAGGACACTGTTCCTGCCCTTGAGGAGCTTATGGGTTAATATTTGTAATAGAAGGAGTTGAAACTGAATATCTGTCACACGGCATGAAAGGAAAATCTCTCGCATCAACATGGAGGTGGGTGTATGATGAATACGCCTCAAAATGAAAGACGGCACCAGCAAATGAAGGGAAGCACAAATGAGGAAGCCTGGAATATTTGAGATGAGAGAAGTCAGTAGAGCCTGGTAGAATTTTATCATTTTAAAAATCATACGTAACATTAGAAATGTAGAGCATATTGGGTCGCCTGGGTGGCGCAGTCGGTTAAGCATCCAACTTCAGCCAGGTCACGATCTCGCGGTCCGTGAGTTCGAGCCCCGCGTCAGGCTCTGGGCTGATGGCTCAGAGCCTGGAGCCTGTTTCCGATTCTGTGTCTCCCTCTCTCTCTGCCCCTCCCCCGTTCATGCTCTGTCTCTCTCTGTCCCAAAAATAAATAAACGTTGAAAAAAAAATTAAAAAAAAAAAAAAAAAGAAATGTAGAGTATATAAACTTTTGCCATTAAAATTAATTATACCCAGAGGAATCATATTTAAAAACTTTCACCTGGAAAAGAATATAATGATTATCAATCTGGTGTACAAGGGTGATAAATACAATATATTGGAGATCATTTATGTATTTATTTATTTATTTATTTATTTATTTATTATTTTAACAGTTTGTTTATTTTGAGAAACAGAGACAGAGTGTGTGTGCATGCATGCGCATGTGAGCGGAAGAGAGGCAGTTGGGACAGGGAGATGGAGAATCCCAAGCAGGTTCTGCACTGATACTGCCTGATTTGGGGCTCGATCTTATGAACCGTGAGATCATGACCTGAGCTGAAACCAAGAGTCAGACGCTTAAGCTACTGAGCCACCCAGGCACCCCTGTTGATCTTATATTTAAATTTATCTATTAGAAAGACATACTTCTTTAAAAAGGAAAAACCTATGCTTTACTGGTCTCTGAGAATACACAACTATAATAGTTCATAGATCAAAAATTCTTATTTATAATTTTTCTCATAGAGACAGCATACATTTTATAATAATTTATTAATTATGGAGCTGGTATATTTGGTAATAAGCAATTTTTCATGGCTTGAGTAGACTTTCTCAGTTTCACACGCCCACATTTTTTTTGGATATAAACATTTCAAGATAAATCATATAAATATTTATTTTTAGAGAGAAAAGCAGAGCACTGCACTATATTTCCTAAGATAAGGCTACCATTTTAAATATAAATTATGCCTTTAAACATATGTATTTACATACATAACACTGACAATCTATGATACCTCCAATTCTTTTCAAAAAGAGATTTTTTTGTAAGAGGAGACGTGGTTGTTTAAAACCACACTCTCACCTTTACTCCTAAAAGTAAATTTGAGGTCTAGGGACATTTCATCTAATTTACACCCTTTCATTAAAAGCTTAAACTATTCCTAGAATAATTAAGCCTGGATAATATCTAACTTCACACACACACACACACACACACACACACACACACACACACTTTATACACGAGAAAACGTATTTTTACTCTAAATTGATTCTGTTTAAACAAAGTACAAGGGAGAACTTTTGGTTTGGGACCTATGATGTTAGTCTTTTAATGTTTCCTTCTCATCCCCACGTGTAGATAATGGCAATGACATGCTTCTCACTTGCTGGGAATCATGACTCTGCTCTTTGAGGAGAAAACTTAGAACACTGACCTTCATGCAAGGAAGGCTGAGCCTGGGACACCAATTCTGTAACGAGCAAAGGAAGTAGGAAATATGGGCTCCAAATGGAACACATTTACTTTGAAGGTAGAATTCTAGGTTAATTGTTAAAGCATTCAGAGAAAAAGAGATAACTGTGATTGGTTGAGAACTCGCTTACAAATTTCACATACTGAAAGCAGAAATGATGCTTGTGCGCCCTCTGTATCGTAGGGTCTGCACCGCGGTGCCTGCAAGAAGGCGGGCTGACTCCTGAGGCGCCAACCGGTCCCTTGTCCGTCCCAAGAGCTCAGCTGAGCGAGACCCCTTGGTCCCCCTTCTCTGGAGCAAACACGGAAACGGGAGTCGGCTCCTCGGGGAACCAAAGTGAGACGTGCACACGATGTGTGCTGAGATGTGTGATGGTGTGCACTGGCCACTGCCATAAAGGATCCACGTGAAGCAGGACTGCCGGCTCGAATCCGAGCTGATCCCTCTTGCTCATGGCTGAGTTCTGGCAGGACTGACCACTCCAGGCAGCCTGGAGGCCTGGGGCGGGCAGAGTCTGTCAGTAGGCGGGCCCGGGAGGATCTGGAGAAGAACTCAAGCTCTGTGCAGGTTGGGGACTGGGACGGGCCTGGGCAGGTGGGGTGAGCCAGGCAGCAACTGACAGGCAGGGCGGGGAAGCCTCCTAGGAGGGAACTGGTTTGAGTGGAGACCAGGCACCATGAGCAGAGTTCAGTGATGGCGAGTGAGGACTCGAGGACCAGAATGAGAGCCATTACTTGAACTTGTCCCCAGCGCAGCGACTAGGAAGGCACAGAGGGAAAGATGAAGGAGGCTGTTTTTGTAATGCCTGGAGCATGGGAAGCTCTGTTGAGGGATTCCAGAACTGGAAAGCCAAGGGCAGCGGGGCCATGCTTCTACGTCTGGGTCACACGCCGCCTCTTAGCTCTGGCCTCCTGGGGGCTCAGGGCAGATACCTGTGGGGCCACTTTGCCCAGGGAGCAGCAGGTGACACTGTGACAGCAGGCAGAGTGCTACACGCCACGCTCAGGGAGGAGCGGCAACCGGGGGGGGGGGAACTGCAAAGCCCTGCGGGAGCCCCAAGGACGTTCGAGCCAAGCCTCGTGTAGGAAACAGATACACAAGGGAAGCTGGGGACTGCAGTCCTTCCAACGCGGGTCTGTGCCTGGCGGAGCGGCGGCCAGGCTGTGAGAAGGATGTAAATGTGTGACAAACACAGGGGCTACTTGCGTGACGTGGGTGCGTAAGCACACCAGCGTGTGTCAACGTGTGCACACGCTTGCACTGCACACGGATGCCCACACGTGTGTGTGCCAGCGCCACACCGGAGGACAGAGATGAATGGGAGACAGTTGGTATTTCAATAGATTTGCCTGCAACCTTTCTCTTCCCTCACCTGTGTCTAGGCAACTCGATTCTTCCACAGCCCACAACCCTCCAGACTCTGACTGCAGGCCACTGCCCTCACCTTACCACTGTTCAACTCTTACTGTTGGAGATCTTTCTCAAGGATTCGGGAGTATTTGTTTACAATAGGCACAGCAAAGGAAACTTGGGGACAGTTAGAGCGGAGATACAATGCCAAGAGAAGCTATGGGCTGGGGTCCTTGCAAATTTCATATGTCAGACGGACTTTCTGCAGCCTAATGATTTTTTAAAAAGTAATTTGCATAGATATAGCTGTTTCCATAGCAACCCAGATAGGGTTACATTTAGCAAAGCTACAGAGAGATGGTGAGAGGGCTCCCTGGAGGTAAAAGGACTTTTAATAAGACCCTGGTGTTTGGAGGTTCATCAGCTAACTGTAGAGAGCAATTCCTTTCCTTCCACTGAGTGTGTGGCTAAGTTAATCAGACTTGCTTGCTTATGGGAGAGTTCCCATCCTGGGGTCACATGATCATTTCTTTCTTTTCAATCCCATTTTCATTAGATTCAAGTTATAAATACTTAGTTGTGCTCAATGTGAAGTTTATACATGACAATAAAATTTCACGTCTGTGTTTGCACACTCCGATAGCTAAGTTAATAGCAAGGGCAGTTTTGCAGAAAATTATTAAATTGATAAACTGCTTGAAAATCCTAAATGACCCATGTTCATCTTATCATTGTAACTGTGTGTTAAATACAAATTTCTCTTTCCTGCTAATTTAACAAAACATTAGGGAGTCTACTGAAAGCGCCATGGAAGGTAAAGTGACTTACCACTGTCCTGCCTATAAATGTTCTTCATGAAAGGTACATGTGATCGGGCATTCTAAGTGGTGACATGTATCAGAAAATGCCTCCAGGGTCAGAAGCAAAAAGGAAAGCTTCTACACTCGTTCTGTCTGAGAAAGATACCCCAAAGTTGAGGCTCCACTGCCAAAGAAAAGAAAATGTATTTAGTTTTCTTCTCTCTCTTTGAACTCTCTTTTCTCTCATTGCTGTGAGCGAGCTTGGAACTCATACAAAATTAGACACCTGCTCCATCCAGACTAGGAAATCACTTAAAAAGATAGATGCATAAATCCTCAACAAAATATTAGCAAACTGAATCTAAGAATACATTATAAAAATCATTCACCATGATCAAGTGTGATTTATTCCAGGGACACAACGGTGGGTCAATAATCACAAATCCATCAATGCGATACATCACATCAATAAGAGAAAGGACAAAAGCCACGTATCATCTCGATAGGGGCAGAAAACGCATTTGACAAAGTATGCTATCCATTCATGATAAAAACTCTCAATAAAGTAGGCCTAGAGAGAGCACACCTCAGCATAATAAATAACATGTATGAAAACCCCACATATAGGAACACCATACTTAATGGTGAAGAACTGAGAGCTTGTCCTTCAGGATCAGGAACAAGACAAGGGTGTTCACTCTCATCAGTTTTAATCTACAGAGTACTGGAAGTCCTAGCTGCAACAGTCAAACAAGAAAAAGAGAAAAAAGGCATCCAAGTTGGTAAAGAAGTAAACCTTTCACTATTTGCAGACTACATGATACCATATATAGAAAACCCTAAAGACTCCACCAAAAAACTACTTAGTAGAACGGATAAATGAATTCAGTAAGGTCCCAGGGCACAAAATCAATACACGGAAATCTGTTGCATTTCTATACGCTAATAATGAAGTAGCAGAAAGAGAACAGTAAGAAAATAATTCTGTTTACAGTTGCACCAAAAAGAATAAAATACCTGGAAGAAATGTAACCAAAGAGGTAGAAGGCCTGTACTCCAACAACTATAAAAAATTGAAGGTGACACAAACAAGTGGACAGATATTCCATGCTCCTGGACTGAAGAACCAATATTGTTAAAATGTCTACACTACCCTCAAGCAATCTACATATTTAATGTAATCCTTAGCAAAGTACCAATAGCAGTTTTCACAGAACTAGAACAAATAACCCTAAAAGTTGTATGAAACCACAAAAGATCCTGAATCGCAAGGCAATCTTAGGAAAGAAGAATGAAGCCAAAGGTATTGCAATACTAGATTTCAAGATACGCTACAAAGCTGTAGTGATCAAAGCATAAAACTCCTAGAAGAAAACATAGGTAGTAATTTCTCGGACATCGGCCATAGAAACATTTTTCTAGATATGTCTCCTCAGGCAAAGGAAACAAAAGCAAAAATAAACTATTGGGACTACACCAAATAATAAGGTTTCACATAGCAATGGAAGCCATCAACAGGACAGCAAGGAAACTTACTGAATGGGAGAAGATATGTGCAATGACATATCCAATAAGAGGTTAATATCCAAAACATATAAAGAACTTATACAGCTCAACACCCAAAAAACAATCTGATTTTTTAAAATGTGCAGAAGACTTGAATAGACATTTTTCCCCAAGAAGATATACAAATGGCTGACCAGTAAAAAGATGCTCAACATCACTAATCATCAGGGAAATGCAAATCAAAACCACAATGAGATACTAGCTCAGACCTACCGAAATGGCTAGAATCAAAACTACAAGAAATAGTAAGTGTTGGCAAGGATGTGGAGAAAAAGGACCCTCACGTGCTGTCTGTGGGAATGCAAATTGGTGCAGCCACTATGGAAAACAGTACGGACGTTTCTTAAAAAGAATTAAAAACAGAATTACCACACAATCCAATAATTCCACTATTGGGTATTTACCCAAAGAATACAAAAACCCTAATTCAAAAAGATATATACACTTCTATGTTTACTGCATCCTTATTTACAATATCCAAGATATGGGAGCAACCCAAGTGTCCATCCATGGGTGGATGGGTAAAGATGTGATATGTGTGTGTTTGTGTATGTGGGTGTGTAGGTGTGCGAGTGTGTACATACAACATACACAAAATGGAATATTACTTGGTCATAAAAAAGAATGAAACCTTGACATCTGCAACCACATGGATGGACCTAGATGGCGTAATGCTAAATGAAATAAGTCAGAGGGGTGCCTGGGTCGCTCAGTTGGTTGGGTGTCCGACTTTGGCTTGGGTCATGATCTCATGGTCTGTGAGTTGAAGTCCCACGTCGGGCTTTGTGCTGATGGCTCAGAGCCTGGAGCCTGCTTTGGATTCTGTGTCTCTCTCTCTCTCTGCCCCTCCCCTGCTCATGCTCTGTCTCTCTCTCTCTGTCTCTTAAAAATAAACATTGAAAAAAATTAAAAAAAAAAAAGAAGTCAGAGAAAGACAAATACAAGATGATTTCCCTCGTATGCGGAATTTACAAAAACGAAGAAAGAGACAAAACCCCAGGCTCTTAAATACAGAGAACTGATGGTTATCAGAGGGGAGGTGGGGGGGGAGGGATGGATGAACTAGGAGACGGAGGTCAAAAGTACACTTATTCTGAGCAGCAGCACTAAGAAAAGCTTGGAAACGTTGTACACTTGAAACTAGTAGAACACTTCATGTTAATTATACATCAGTAAAAACTAACAAAACTAAAAAAAAAATATTAAACGTCTGCTCCACCCGGACTATAAAATCACTTAAAGGGCAAACAAAACTGAAACAAAACAAATACCACTACAGCTAATATCTAAGGCTTCTTCTTGTTAATAAAAGTGTTTTCTGACCGCTTTGGAATCCGTATTTCTAAGTCTTAGACTTCTGAGCATATTCCTGCCTCTCGCTAACTCTCGATGGAAAGAATTTTGAGTGAAGAGTAAAACATGGAAGACAATGTCTCCTCATCTGAAAACAAATCTTTTAACATAAAACGTGAGGAATGGAAGTAGCCTTCTTACTGCTGACACTTACGAACGTAAAATGTGATTATGAAATCTATCTGGAAAGCAGATTAGAGTACGTATTCATTTTTCAATGAAGTAACCACAAAGATGGGCTTCAGAAACTCTATTTGTGAACAGACCAGGTATGCCACTTGACAATGGAGTTGAGTTTATGAATGAACATCCATTTTCTCAAAAAAACCAAAAATCCAACATGCATGAAAGCCACACCGAGTGTAGAGCAAATGGCTCTTTTTCCTAATGTGTATCTTTAGTTTAAGTACTAAATGTGTTTGTTATGGGACGGCTTCATGTGAGGTGCTGAATACCGTTATGCCTGAGTTTCTACATTTCCAAAGTGTCTGCAAGAAATCTCCAAACTTTTCAGCCGGACAGCTGTCATTTGTACCCCAAATGAATTCTTGCTCACTATGGTGAATTAATACCATGTGACCCCGGGAGCATTTCTAGTAATATTTGTGTAAGGCAAATCAAGTCACATAGGGAACTATTTTTTTAAACATTTTTCAGTGTGTATTCATTGATTTATTTAGTTTTGAGAGCCAGAGAGAGAGACAGGGCTCGAGTAGGGTACGGACAGAGTCAGGGAGACAGAATCCGAAGCAGGCTCCAGGCTCTGAGCGGTCAGCACAGAGCCCGATGCGGGGCTTGAACCCACAAACCGCGACATCACGACCCGAGCTCAAGTTGGAGGCTTAACTGGCTGAGCCACCCAGGTGTCTCAGGTTATGTAAGAAGTATAAAGCGGGACACCCACGACTGCTTCCTCCCCTTCCCCAGAAGAGGCGCCTGGCTTCTTGGAGGGTGTTAGATTAAAAGGCAAATATGCATGGAGACAGAAGACCAGAACTGTCTGAAGCAGGCAGCATTCAAGGAAGGTAGCCACAGCAGATATGCAGATGGCACCTACCCTCTATGGGGTGGCATGTGGGATGCCCATACACGCACAAGAGTGACACAATTGAATTTATTCTTAGGAAAGGAGGAGCCCTTCTGTAAGCACAGGGTGTGTTTTCTTGCTCTCATTATCTGAAAACCAAACTCCCGTCCATCTTTCAAACCCACGACAAACATTAATTTCTTCATTAAGCCTTTCCTGATCCCCTAGATTGAGAATTCCCTTTCCTCCCTGAAGCTTTTCCAGCCCTGTCTCAGTGCTTACTTTGTAGAACAGTTATCCACGTGGATGTACCCTCTCTCACACTTGATCGACAACTCCTTGGGGCTCGGACATAACCTGGCACACGCAGGAAAGAAAGGTGGACAGGAAGGCCAGCTGCCGAGGACAACTTCCCTATTTCTCTGGGATTACAAGTCTCCATGGTGCAGGTCCCCGAGTTAGGAAATCATTCCAAAGAGCTTCTTTTTCGGGGCTGTCCCTCGGGAGGGTGCCGCGGTGATGGCACACAGCTTCCGTGAAGGCAAATACGCCACCGATCCTGACGGGCAGCCCACCGGGAGAGTGAGTCACTACGGGAACATGGTTGAGCGCATGCAGACAAAACGGTGGCTCCTCCCCTGCCAGGTGGAGTCTCATCCTCGGAGGGACAACCAGGAAGGAGGCTGATTTTGCACATTTCATTGGGAATAACAAATAAAAACATCTGTTGAAAAGGAAACCAGGTGTTGGGCAGGAGATGTGCACATTCTTTAATTCTCCCCTTTCCTCCAGGATCCAGTGGGGATTTCGACGTTGTGTTCATTAACACTAGTTAATGTAATTTTTGTGATAATTGTAGAGCAAATAGAGCAAACTCTCAAATATAATTAGGGAAAAGTGTTTCTAATTAACTTGTAACTCGTGAGTCGCAAAGTAGAGCCACAAATCAGTTATGCATTGTCACACCGAACAAGTAAAATACACTGTACATTTCCATCCGGGCAAATAAACAAAACAAAACGAAACGCCCTTGGCAATCCTTTCCCGTGAACCTTTACAACGTCTCAGCATTGCTCTGGAACGCAATTGTAGGTAAGCACAGGTGTGTTTCATACCATCGGCACTGGCGATCCTAGGGGTGAGCAATGAAGGCAACCTCACGCAGTCTGGGGACATCCAACATTTACCTCGAGAGCATGCCGAACGGTGCGCTCGGATGGGTGTGCAGAGGTTCTAACGAAACCCTCACGGGTTCTGTAGGGAAACGGAGACCGTGGGAGTTGCAAGCCCCGTCCCGGTCAACAGCACCCTCGGTGACAGCTGCTTCCCTACCGCTGGCTGTCAGTTAGGGGACGGACTGTCACAGGGGACCGCTGCTGCCTTTGTTAGAAGTGCCCTCACTTTCTTCTCTCTCACGTGAGCAGGCACACTGAAATAAGAGGCAACTTCAAATTCATTCTAATTTGCAGAAACGAGAAACGAGCCGAACATTTTCTTTGGATAATTGAGTTATTACTCCTTGCAACAGATTGTTTTGGCATCTCTCAAGACATACCTGTGCCTCCCACGCCCCCATCCCTCTGCTGCTCACTGTGGTAACTGCTGGCCTGGAGAGAGCAGAAAGTGATGTTCCTCAAACGTGCACGATCATGACAACTGCCAGAGGGTCTTGTGAAAATACGGATTCCCAGGCTATTACCATAGAGATCTGGGGCCCAGAAATCTTCATTTGATTGGGGGAATTGGGAGATCATTGGTAGAGTATAAAGAGAACAGGCTTCGGGAACAGAGGGTTAGGGAATGTATTGCGTGCCAGCTGGGACATTGAGCAAGCTCCTTTAGGCCCGTCCTCTGGGGACCTCTGGGCATATTCAAGGCACCCAGCATGATGACTGGTAAGTGGCGGGTGTTCAGGAATGTTTATTCTGTCTTGAAACATAAGAATGCAAAGAATACCGGGCTTTTCAGGTTAGGCACATCGGGGAGCAATGAGAATGTAAAACACAGGAAATAACGTAACATATCAGCTCCGGAAACACCTACCAGTATCCTCCTCTGTGGCTTATGTAATAAAGAAGGGTTCTAATACTGATTTCTACAGTCAACAAGTCTATATTTTACCATAACATAAACTAGAACTCCTTAACAAACACTTTCTATCAAAATGTCTTGCTCACTGGAACACTTCCATCTAAGCTAACATACACCATCATTTGGAGCTTTTCATTTCTTGAAGCGAAGCTTCATTCTAAGTAATAAATTTCCATTACTTTCTAATCTCCTTAGCCTGCTCCATTTTTCATCATAGCGCTTCTTGAAATGACAGGTTTATTGTCTGTCTTGTCCACCATGACACAAGCCCTCTGAGAGCACGGCTCTGAATTTTCAGCCTGCAACGTTCCACAACAGTTCTGTTAATGGATATTAAAATCACACTCAAAGTTTTGATATATTCTACTTCTTTACATGTAAATGAACGGAAACCCAAGACCCCCTCCAGCTATGCCCTTTATTTCTGCCCTCCTCCACCTAGCTCCCTGAACAGCAGCATCACCATCTTGGCCATTAGGAAGAGGGCCATGCCCCAGGGATGGCCTATGACTAGAAGGTACCTGGGTATTCACCAAACACCTGTATCCAGAGGACCTACGCCTCACTGCCACCCAGTACATGCTCAACAAACATGTGTCTAACGAATGAATGAATGAGACTCATAGCCTACAGACTGGCTTCAATCTCCAGAATTAAGAATGGGGTGAGCGGGAAGGTAATGGTGTGAATTTTCCCACTTGGTTAGACGTGGCCTGGCTGGGGAGGAAATTAGGAATCAGAACCAGTGCTGTGTGGAGGGTTGTAAGTTTTGCTGTTCGCATTTGGTTATCACCGGGCTATCTGCTATAGAGAGATAACCCTAACATGGTGAAAATGACAACTGAGAGGGGGCAAGAGCAGACATCTCTCTAAAGAATGCGTGGGCTATGTAGCAGATTAGGAAATGAGTTGGGGGCAAGCGGCAGACCAACCACGAACGCCTGTCTCTTCTTCCCTTCGATGGAGTGCTGCGGAATTCTTCAGGCCTGCTGTTTCCTTCCTGTGGATGGAGCACGATTACTGGAGCACAGACCCTCGCTCACTCTTCCCCTGAGGGAAGGGACTTGTCCAAACAATCAGCGGCATGCATCGTTTGGCTCAGCTCTGTCTGTCCTTCCTTCTTGGGAATGAGTGGCCAGAGGAAACTCTGGTTCCTCTAGTCTCCGCAGGATATGTCCCGGGGGGCTGTCAGAGGAACAGGAAGGCTTCCCTGACCCAACTGATGCCTGTGCAATAGTGGATACGTCTGCCTAATTCTGGGCTTCATTATTAGCAAACCCGCTGGGTAAACGGGCCTAGAACCTGGCTTCCAATCTGACTTCTAAGAGTAATGATTTGATCATGTGGCTTCCTTCTTCATTTTGTTCAGAAGTTGGTGTGGAAAAGAGGGTAAAAGCGGGTATAGTAGAGGGTTCTATAAACTATGGCCTGAGGGCTAGCTATTTGCCTTTATACATAAAGTTTTATCGAAACATAGCTACATCCAATTTTTTATGTACTGTCTATAGCTGTTTTCACCCAACATAGGTAGAATTGGGTAGTTGTAACAGAGACGTTATAGCCGACGAGCTAAAATAGTTATCATCTGGCCTTTTACAGATAAGGTTTGCCAATTGCTGTTCTGGAATCTAGAGGAACGCTAAAAAGGCATGCTGCTGCCAGAGCCATGCTTTCATGTTTGAAAGCAAAGGAAAAGTAAAGGAAGGCAGGACTCAATTCTAGCCAACACTGCTGTCCCTAACACGCTAAAAAGAGAGTCCAAATGCAGAAGCAAGTTCAACAGATGGAAACTTAACTGAACCTCCCTGGGAATTGCAGCAGAGGAGGAGAGGCATCCAGTGACAGCAGCTGAAAGACGTGACGGCAGGCCTGGATCCCAGGGCCTGGAACAGGGACAAGTGGGCACAGAGCGGAGGTGCCCCCGGATGCCCGAGTTTCTGTTGAGGGAGACTCTGCAGGCTTTGTAGGGATAGACAATGTCAGGGTTCCATAGGGCAGCTCGGGGAAATAGCCCTGGTGGCAGAGGACGGACATGTGGCAGTGGAGGTGTGCCACACAGTGATCACACTCTGTGTGGCACTGCACAGCCAAGAAACCCAACCTCCAAAGAGGAAATTAAAAATCAAAGGTGTCAGATCTGCAGGAAGGGAACGAAGTCACTTCAGTAAGACCCGGTGTGGCGTGGGGTGGCGGCGGGGGGCGAGAGGGGGCGGTTGTGCTGTGTCCGCCTAGCTGAGCTGGAACGATGCCTCCCAGAATTCCCTTTCCTCCTAGTTTCCAGGGTAATGATGTCCACAGGAGAAATCTGCAGGCAACCTGGCAGGTGGCAGGGAAGCAGCAGGTGCTGAACTCTGACGGCTGTAGGCCCAGGGCACCAAGCTTTGCCGTGGCCTGTGTGCACTTTCATGGCCTCGCCTTCTGGGTGTGGGGCCACGGCCAGCGGCAAAGCTGCTGTTCTCACTACTTCTCCTTCTTCAGCTCTCCATGTCCTGCAGCAGGCACGTGTGGAACGCCGTGGCCAAAGGAGCCAGGTTTTGTGTTTTTCTCATGAGGCCAATATTCAGCCAACGGGAGGCAGAAGAGGGTGCCTCTCTACCCTCACAGGTGCCAGCTGGTCTTCCTGAGCTTCCCTTCTTCATATCGAGCCTGTCATCCTGATCTCTACCTCCTGACCCACGTCAACTTCACATTCAGCACCAAACACAGCCTTCCTCAGACGTCTTCACTAGCTCCTACGTTGTACCAAGTCTCACCCAGATAATAAATCCCTTTACTGTATCACCTACACTGCTCATGCTTTTCCGGTCAAATCACAGCTGAGATGCCTAGTGTTGGGGTGGCTTCCACTGCCAATATCTAAATGTTGCAAGAGGGCAGCAATGTTTCCAATTTCATGGAAGGATTAATCTTCCCTTCCACCAGTAAATGCGTGACACCAAAATTTACCTTTTGCTTGGATTTTGTCCCCTGATTCAATTTAAGCTCACCGATGGTGGACCCTGGAAGTCAGGCACCACCAGACTGGCTTCTCCTGACTGACTACAACCAAAAAGATCTCTAATTACTCATCTTCCCTCAAATACTGTGGTTGGCAGAATAATGGTCCTCCAAAAATTTCCATGCCCTAATCCCCATAAGCTATGAATATGTTACCTTTTATTGAAAATGTGATTAATTTAAGACGGGCAGATTATCTTAGAGATTCACTCCTGGCGGCAGTCGGAGGGAAATGTGCCTACAGAAGACTTCTCAGAGATGTGATGCTGCTGGCTCTGACGACAGGGGAAGTGGATCTCCAGTCAACAAGGGAAGTGGGTCTCCAGTCAACAGGGGAAGTGGGTCTCCAGTCAACAAGGGAAGTGGGTTTCCAGCCAACAGGGGAAGTGGGTATCCAGTCCAGGAATGTGGGCAGCTGCAGTAGCCAGAAAAGGCAACAACCTACCCTAAGGTTTCCAGAAAGGAACACAGCCCTGTTGACATCCTGATTTTAGCACGGTGAGACTTATGTTGGACTTCTAACCTCCAGAACTGGAAGATAATAAACTGCATTGTTTTCAGTGGCTAGGTTTGTGGAAATATGTTGTAGCAGCAAAATGTAACAGATACAGACTTCACTGGGTACCTGTCATGGCCTTGTCTGGGGCTGCTATTGGGGTACACACCTGTGTTGGGATAACTGCTCTCAGGGCTTAGCATGGCTCCTTTTCTAAAGATGATGCATCATGGGCCAGCGTTCACACCCCTGGAGAGTCATGGGTAGGATTTCACACTGGAACAATGCATCTTTGAGGCCCTTAAAGTATATCAACAATTCCTGCGTGAGGTAGCTCTGAGCTACCTAAAGAGGGATGGAGGGACAGTGAAGACTTCTGGCAGAGGCTGCGAGGAATTGAAAGGTTGGGGAGGATGATTTTTATACTTTAGTTAGCTTAAGAATTGTAGACTTTGAACTTTAACACACAATGGCAAGAGATATTGATTTTTAGGTTTTAATTCCTTTGAACTTTAATGTCTTTGGACTCCAACATAAAAGTGGATTGAAACTTTGATTTTTAATTTCTCCTTGGGAATTTGATATTTGGAGGGGTTTATATTAAAATTCGAAGCATCTCTGCATTGCTGGCATTTCATTATTGGAACGTCTCCATTCATTTTTATCTTTGTGATGCTGTTTAATCTTATGGAAGAACCTCCGATATGCTATGTTAGACAACATGGTGGACATTATTTGGGATAAGAAATAAGTGTGGGATTTAATTTTACACTTTGGGAACACAGTGACCCTGGGTTTGATTTAAATGATGTGCTACCCGCATCCATTTCAGTGCCTTTTAATATAATATATAAAATGCTCACCAGGAGTCCCAGGTTATCACCAAAACACCCAGGAAGATAGAGGAAAGGCTACCTTGAAAAATGCTTAGCTCCTGCTTTGGAGAGATGAGCCATGCCTCTAGGTGATCACAGCCAATAGGATTAGAAAAAAAACAGGTTGGAGGATGCTAGTCGGGAAAATGCTTCCCCTCTATTCCAGTGTCTCTTTCCATGAAGGGTATTTAGTTAATGTTACACCCTAGACTTTTTCTGCAATAGTAAGCTGTCTTGGCTAACAGACCTAAAGCAATGCTTCCACGTTGGCTTCTATCAGCAATAGAGACAATACTTAGTAATATTCACACTTTGTCTTATCTATGGAACTGTTCAGAATTCATGCAGGCAAGAGATTATTAATAGGGACATAATGGAATAAAGAAGAGAATGGAAGGAGTAACCCAGTAGATGAGACATTTTATCATGTTTCTGTAAGATGCAAACCAGATGGAGGGGAGTTGGCTGATGAAGTTGCAATGGAAGCCAGCACAGCCCAGGATGAACACAGAGGGGACTCCATGCCAATGATCCAATGTGGTGACTGCCTGTCCTGGTGGAACCTAGGGAAGATTCCTGCTCAGAGAAGGCAGGCACAGGGAATGTAGAAATGAGAAGGGAGGGTACCCAAGGGTGACTGATGCAAAGGAAACAGCTGCCCACCCTCTCATTATCCATTCCTGCCTGGGTGCAGAGAACACCTCGCCCCCACACTGTCCACTCCTACCCAGGTGGAAAAAATACCCGGCAGCCAGAAAATTGCTGGCCCCTCCCTAAAGGGCAGACAAATAAACAACTCAGAAGAATATTCTCCAAAGAGATTGACTGCACGGGAGGAAAATGGAAAAGCTAGTGTGGATATCTGAGCCTTAGAGAAAAGCTCTCCTCATCAAGATCCTTAAAGGATTCCCCATCACAACAGCTCATGCTTACCTGCTCACCTGAAGTCAAGTTCACAGTTAACAAGCTTCATGGGTAAGCATGGAGCTCAAACTCTCTACTCTTTCTGTCTTAAAAATGAACAAAGAATTCATCGTTTTTCTATGGTTGAGTAATATTCTATTTCGTGTGTGTGTGTGTCTGTGTGTGTGTATACCAAATCTTTACCTGTTCATCAGTTGATTGGTACTTGGACTGTTTACATAATTTGAAAGTTCACTGTGTATAAACAGTCATTCAAGTAGCATCTTTCCTTAAAATACATGGTTTTATAAATTTATGTGTAGAAGCATATGGAAATAGCCGTGTCCTCAATTGCTTGAAACTACACTGTGTATAAACCTTTATTAAAGTAACATCTTCTTTCATCAAAAAAAAAAAAAAATGGGTAGACAACTGGTCTCTATGCATTTAAAGTAAGTGTGCAAAATCAGTGAGAAGACCCCCATATAAACAAATAGAAAGAAATGACAACATAGAAAAGTCAGATGATTCATGATGAACAGAAAACAAATCTTAGTTCAAAATAATATCCTGATTAAAATTCCAGAATTGTTTACATTCATAGAATAAGTACAGAGGTTATAAAAAACACAAAGGGGAGTTCTTAAGATTGAAATAAGAACACTGTTAATACCACTAACAGTATCTCAGTATATCCCTGCAAAAAACTCCCTCGTGGGTAGGTTGAGAGTAATGTGGGATACTGAAGAGATCTCTCACCATGTATGACAAAAAGAAAAGGGCTCCAAATTATGTAAGCAAATATAAGAGAGAGGAAAAGTCCAAGAGGTCCAAAATCTGACTATCAATAATCCTAAAAAGAGAGGATAGAGAAAATGAATAAATTAAAAAAAAATAAAAAGATAGTTTTCTGGCACCGTAGATCATGACTCTTTAAACTGAAAATGTCTAATATCAGTGAATTTTTAAAAAGGAAAATACCTAGATATATCACCACAGACTTTTATGTCTCAAGGATAAAATTATATCATAGAAAATATTCCTGAGAAAAATAATTTCTATCCCTCCATATCTAATAAAGGTCAATCATGTATGAGGATTTAGCAACATTTTCAGAATTTCATCGCCTAAGCACCTTAATTAATATTTGGAAGTTATAAAAGAATAAACCAAGAAAGAGGAGGGCCTGGGATCTAGGAGACAGACATTCCAAACCTGAAGAGCAATACAGCAGTTCTAGAGAGCAGTCATCTAATTCTGCCCCCAAAATAGAGGGTTCTGTTCATGAGCTCTCTGGAAAACCAGGGAATTCATGATGATAGAAATCATGGACAAAGTTGAGTTGGTGGGCATTATAGATGATGAAGGATCTGTTAGGTATGATGCCAGAAATGTACTCCTTTGACAAGGATCATTACTTTGGACCCATTGGGAAAGAAGTGTGATGGCTGGGTACCGCACGGATCCGCTCTTCCATCAAAATGCAAAGGCTAATCTCTGGCTTTCAGCTTTTGAATCAAGCTATAGAAAACCCTGGAAGACTGACTATGGTGACAGAATCGATTGCAAATACATCCAACCTTGACAATGTCAAAGTCAACTATGGCGACAGAGGTTGTGAAGAAGGGTGAGGACAGAAGAGTACTATTATTTTTATCTTATAATATGGGTGATGAGACCATGTCCTTATTATACAGAAGAAATAGAGGCTTAACCTTGAAGTTACTGACTGAATGTACTGAGGAACCAAAAATAATGGGAAAGGAAAAGGCATGAGTGGTGAAAATGTGAAAAATCCTTCTCCGCCATACTAGAAAGTCAGTAATGAAAAGACTATGATCATTGAATTATATAGAGTGAAATAAGCATATTATTTAAAGACATGGAATAAACAGGAGAAAACTAAAAGACAAAGCAGAGGCTAAGACTGACAGCCTCTGAGAGGCTGCGAGTGTCCAAAACCAGAGGACAGATGAGGCAGCTGGGGACTCTTGTTTTCATTATAAGCGTTTTTATGCAATTTCATTTTTTGACCATATAGATCCATTACTTTGATTAAAAATACTAAAGTACATTAAATTATCATCTTTGCCACTTCAGATCCTTCACAAGTAATTGTTTTAAAAAGATGCGTTATGGGTGCCTGGGTGACTCCGTCGGTCAAGTGACTGACTCTTGGTTTCAGCTCAGGTCATGATCTCATGGTTCATGGGTTCAATCCCTGCATCAGGCTCCGCACTGACAGCTGCAGAGCCTGCTTGGGATTCTCTGTCTCCCTCTCTCTCTGCCCCTTCTCCTCTCTCTCTCTCTCTCTCTCTCTCTCAAAAATAAATAAATAAACACTAAAAAAAAAAGATGCATTATGGAATGAGGCCAACAGGGTCTTCTTTATTTTAAACCTGGCAACACTATTACGCCCTCATGGTTCTGCATTTATTTGCATTGTCTTCTTTCCTGGGCCAACACATGTGTTTGCTCACATCTGGGAAAAGATGAAAAACTCCCTCGATCTGGGTCTGTAATAGATTCCTAGGGCTGCCACCGCAGATCAAGTGAACTAAACAACCGAAACTTACATGGTCAGAGTTCTGGAGGCTGGAAGTCAAAGATGAAGATGCCACTGGCATTGGTTCCTTCCGAGGCTATGAGGAGAATCTGCTCTGGGCCCCCCTCCTGGGTTCTGGTGTTCTCGGGCCATCTGTGTGGCACTCCTTGCCTCGCAAAAGCATTACCCCATCTCTGCCTTTATGTTCACATGACCCCTCCCTGTATGTGTCCGTGTCCAAATTTCTTCTCTTCATAAGGACACCAGCTATATGAGATTAAGGAACCACCCACATATGAATTTGGGGGTGGGGTGTACACAATTCAACTTCTAACCGACGCGGCTTGAAATCAACTGACCTAATGCTAGTCAGTAAAATAAACTGAGGCTTATCTCTTTCATTAGTTAAATCAGGATAGACTATTTGAGTATCTGAAACATAAGATGGAAGAAAACACAGCTCTTGGGAGAAGCAGAACTCTTCAGGACACTTGCTTTCAACAGAAATAAAAGTTATTTATTAGGTTTTATGGTTTAATAAAAAGTGGCTTATCGTGATTTGTAAAGCATTCTGAAATCTTTAGTTGGGCATTTCAAAATGTAGGTTGATTATATCCATATTTAGAGAGAGAAAAATTATATTAGTCAAGCCCAAAGGACATGCAGAATTTGTAACCAAAGTTTATTTGGATATTTCCAGTAATTGCTAGCATATAATAGCTTCAACTGGATTTAAATAAAATTCTGATCATCTCATAGCAATTATTGCATAGGAAGAAAATTATTTATTGCAAGGCCTAATAGGCAGAGGCAGAATATATTCTGCTGTGGATAGACACTGCAGTGCAAACAGGCAGCTTTTTTTTAAAGCATGTATGTCTATGTGTTCAATGTAAATGCATGTAAATAGCTCAATTTTAACATTTTATTATTGTTCAAACAGTTTGCCAAGGAATACTCCGTAAATAATTTAAAGCTCTCCAAGAACATTTCTTTCTTCTAGTTTTTTACTGGTTATAATTTGGCACTCTAGATCCTTCTGGTTATAGGGCCTGGCTCTATCTAATCTAAAAATCTCGTTTAGAAACATGCTTTATTATTTTTTTTAAAAAATCACCAACACTGTTCTTTCCAATATTTGTTTATAAAACATCCCAGCTTGTAAATATCTAAAGAGGAATTCAAAGGCAACTTCACCCTCCCAGTGTATTCTAACACGCACTGGTTTTCATGCATTTGCTAATATTCAGGGAGAGGAACGCAAGAGAAAAAGCTCCCTTGTACTGGCAGGGCTCCATCATGTACCATGTTGTTACTCCTTGCTAGACTCGGAATTAGGCCTGCTGAAGAATTACAATGGAAGTAAAGGGCATAGTTGCTTCACTACTTAAATCACTATTCTATTAATTCATGTATGCACATCTAACCTAATTCCAAAAAGACTTTAAGGAAACTCCACACCCAAAAAACAAATAATCCAGTGGAGAAATGGGCAGAAAACATGAATAGACACTTCTCTAAAGAAGACATCCAGATGGCCAACAGGCACACGAAAAGATGCTCCATGTCACTCCTCATCAGGGAAACACAAGTCAAAACCACACTGAGATACCACCTCACGCCGGTCAGAGTGGCTAAAATGAACAAATCAGGAGACTATAGATGTTGGCGAGGATGTGGAGAAACGGGAACCCTCTTGCACTGTTGGTGGGAATGCAAACTGGTGCAGCCGCTCTGGAAAAGTGTGGAGGTTCCTCAAAAATTAAAAATAGATCTACCCTATGACCCAGCAATAGCACTGCTAGGAATTTACCCAAGGGATACAGGAGTGCTGATGCATAGGGGCACTTGTACCCCAATGTTTATAACAGCACTCTCAACAATAGCCAAATTATGGAAACAGTCTAAATGTCCATCAACTGATGAATGGATAAAGAAATTGTGGTTTATATACACAATGGAATACTACGTGGCAATGAGAAAGAATGAAGTCTGGCCTTTTGTAGCAACGTGGATGGAACTGGAGAGTGTGATGCTAAGTGAAATAAGTCATCCAGAGAAAGACAGATACCATGTTTTCACTCTTATGGATCCTGAGAAACTTAACAGAAGACCATGGGGGGAGGGGAAGGAAGACAAAAGTTAGAGAGGGAGGGAGCCAAACCGTAAGAGACTCTTAAAGACTGAGAACAATCTGAGGGTTGATGGGGGGTGGAAGGAGGGGAGGGTGGGTGATGGGCATTGAGGAGGGCACCTGTTGGGATGAGCACTGGGTGTTGTATGGAAACCAATTTGACAATAAATTTCATATTAGAAAAAAAGGAGGGTCCTTGTGACAATGTGACAGCAGCAGTGAAGAGCAGCTTTTATTACTCCATCCTCCAGGGCCATCATGAGCCTTGGTGCTCATCTAATTAAGTTTCTAAAACGTGGACACATTTGTCAGAAACTTCCCTTTTAATATCTAGCAGCCGGCACTACATGGGTGGGAGAGTTCCCAACAGAGCCTCCAACCATCACAGTGGGCTTTGTCGTAAGCATGGCAGTGCCGGTGTGGGTCTGCTGAACATCAGCCCCGCACGTGCAGATGTCCAAGGGTTAGCACACGCCTGATGGCCGCAGAAATTCCAAAGCATCTGAGAAATGAACAATAAGGATGAACGGAGACCGTGGGCTTAGTGTAGCAAAGCATTTCCCAGGCTTGCGGGGAGACAAGAGTCTCAGAGGAGGCATGGAAAGAGAAAGATAAGAAAAATGGACGATTTGATGTCCTCGAGGTTAAATCAGTTAGCTGTACTAAAATACTGGATTCCCAAAGTTCCCCAGGAGCCAACGGAATCCAAGCTTTCATAGCTCACCTTGGCAGATGAGTGCTGGGATGGGGCTGAAGATGAAAATGACCCTCTAAAGCTCTTTGAGGGATATTCATTTGAATCCTTTTACTTTGGTTCAGGCAGTAGAATCAGCTCTCGCTGGATCTGCATCATTGATGCTACGTCTCAACAGAAGTTAGCAGAACCTTGCCGGTTTCTCAGATTTCTGCCAGCATGGGGGTTCAGAGGGCTTTGTTATTACAGACTGGCCCGCAGCAGCAATTCCTTCCATGCTGGAATGTTCTTGCACATGCTTGCTTCTAACTTCTCTTTCTAGAGCAGTAGCTTTGCCAAGATGCTTATTGTTTTTCAAGAGTATCTACCAGGGAAACCTCAGAAGCCATGGGCTTCAACCCATCAAAATGTTTTAACAACATGTTTTTCTTTGGGAAAAGTAAAACTCATGCATGAAGTTCAGCCATGCATGATAAGTCGGTGACTCTGGAATGGCAGAAAGTATCTGCTGAAGTAGCAAGCACTGTCTTTCCGGAACTGTTCAGCCCCAGTGGCTTGGATGGAGTCCTGACAGAAGACAGCATTTCTTTCAGGAGGGGAAGTGGAATTGAGTTTCAGCCCCCAGCACATGCTTATGAAGAAACACTGAGTCGTGACATGACAATGGGTACAAAGCTTTGCCAAGAAAGGAAACTTCTTGACATTCTGAAGAGGTTACCTGCCTCTGATGTTTACACACGAGGCTCACATAGAAATTTTCCATGTTGCCCAGATGCATAAAATGGGAGACATCCGGCATCTGTCAGAAGCAGTGTTTTGGAGTGGCTTCCAACATCAGAAGAGGCAGGAGCATGTTGCAGTGGACGATGTCATGGGACAGAGGTATGCTGTCATTTTCTTTCTGGTTTAAGCCATCAATCACCTCAGCCTTTTGCATGTGGCCGAAATTCCTTGGCAATGAGATAAGCCACCAAAGAGGGTTTGTGTTGGGGCAAATACAAATTTCAGTAAAATCCAATTCTTTTGAAATCATGAAATGGACGCATAATGTGCACAGCACAAGGTGCTGCTTTAGTTCTGTTGGCCTCGTGCTCCCATTGGCACGGCCTTCATGCCCAGAAGCGCCATGATGTTTTCCATCACACGTATTGAGTCCTTTCTCTCAATATGAAAGTAGGGATGGGGGTTCATAACCATAATGGCAAGGCACATTTTCAATTATTTAACTTACCCCAAAACGGTCCTACACATCATAATATCTGATAATAATAGTTTTACCTTTAATGACCCATATTAGTTTGGTGTGAACCATCATTTTAATAGCACTGTAAACTTAACGACGATATTCTTCCATGAGGACAATTCTCCACTTAGAGAAATGAAAACAAAACAAAAAAAAATGAAAACAAAACAAAAAAAGGAACTGAGGTCTAGTTCTATTTTAGCTAAGAGTGCAAAAGAAATGTGACAATAATCTTGAAGGGTGTACCTTTAAGAAAATACGCTGAGGCTGAGAGTCTTGACCTCACATTGAACCAAAATTGATGCCTCTCAGCTTCGGTAATGTATTTTCTTAAATAAACAAGATCACATATACCTCATGAGCATAGCTACAAGGAAGTTTTAGAATCAAGACAGAAGGAAGATCAGTAGCATCACGGAGGATTAAGAGACCCTTTTCTTGAGTCAGCTTTGCAATCTGTTTGCCAAACGCTTGCAGGGGAACTTTGATGAACCCAAACCCGAATATCGCCAACAATATGGGTCACCAAGAGGAGTAATCCGAAATCCCATCTTGAGGCCACTTCTGTTGTTAGCATTCCAACAAGTAAAACTGCACATTTCGGAGGTGAGGGACGAGAGTGATGGCATTCACACGGATTTTACTGCATTCACACGTACTCCAAGAAAGGTACTGCTAAATGCTTACAAGTTCTCACTCTTCAAACCCTCGTGGCTCTCTGAGGCGCTACTCTAGTGATCTCCACTTTACAAAGCTCAAAAGTTCTACATTCACAGAAAGGCTTTCTCTCATGTTCACGTTCGAAAAATTCCCTAACATGTGATCCTATCACCTGGGAACGTGGACTAGGCATACATTTTTTTTTTTTTCAAGAAAATAACTGTTAAGTACACTAAGACCACTCTTGTTAAGTACACTAAGACCTCTCTTCCTAGCCACGTTATAAACAAGAATATCCACCTTCCTAACGGTCACTCACGTATTTTGCCCTTTTATCAATTTTTGTTAAATGCCATTTTAATGATGACCTATAGGTATTGTAAGATGCTGAACCACTTCCAAATCAAGGGACAGAACTGAAATATGGTCATAGAATTTTAGGAGGGTAATGGTTCCTGGATTCTAATGCTCTAATTTGGCTACTCCACGTGTGTGAAATTGGATGATCCGTGGAGTCCCTTGTTCCGCACGTGCGTACTGGGACCTGCCCACGGTGTGAGCCCTCTGAGAGGCCCTGCTCCACCACACTCGGTTAGCACTTTTGCTACCATGCTGGATAATGGTGATTTCGTCTTGAGAGGCGGGCGTGCTGCTAACAAGGATGCTCACCTGTGACCAGCTCCCGGATCTCCAGGTCGGTGGTCTTGCGGAGTAACCTCACCAGTGCTGGGATGCCGCCGCAGTTTTTCAGGGCAATCTTGTTATCGTCATTGGCCTTCCCATACACCAAGTTTCTCAAGGCCCCACAGGCACTACGGTGGACCTCCGTCATCCGATGATCCAGCAGGTCTACCAGGAGCTGGATGCCCCCTTGTCTCCTTATCTGCAAGAGCACAGGGAACAACTTTTGCCTTAGAGAGTCAGAAGCGGTCGCCACGTAAACTAAAACAGGTTTTTTCCCCGTGAAGCGGTTGCTACAATGCATTCCACTGAACTGAATTAAAGCCCACAAAGGAAAAAGCGAGCAAACCCGTGTTCTCCTTAGATGCGATTGCCTCACTTTGATGAATACCCCAGCGGTAAAACGTCAAACATACTTCCTTTCGAGTTCTAGATTTTAAGAAAGGTGATTGTAACTTCATAATGGGTGGACATTTCTCTATAAAAAATATGGCACATACTCATTGCATGAAGTAGATAGGAGGACGAAAGATGTTTCTCACTCCTGAGACTTAATTACATTTAACCTCTGTCTTAACGGGCTGTGGGATTGATGTGCAAAATGTTAAAACTAGGCTTAATTGGAAAATTCTCTCAGCATTTCAAAGGAACCAGAAGTAAATGAGAAACCAGAACGGACACAAGGACTCTCATCTAAGCAGCTCGGGAAAGTAAGAAAGTCACAATTAGAGCCGGTCGGAACACTAAGGCCAACGCATGTCATGCTTAACTCAGGTATTAGATTGATTAACAAAGTCACATTAAATTCTGATGTTCTTGTTAGCCAAAATAGTTTTGATTTCTTTCAAATAAGTACATGGAAAAAAAAAACTCCTTGCAATATGTTTCTAGATGAGTCTTCTCGCTGTCCTTTAAGTTTTAGTCCGATTTTTAAATTAAAACAGAAACAAATGGGTTTGTTAACAGACAGACTGTTTCATGGAGTTTTCATTAGCAAAGCTGTATTTGAATATTTCTGCATTTATATGGAAAAAAGAACACAGCTCCTTCAGTAATACTGTCTTCTTTTTCTGAATTCAACGTCCCTCAGGGATTGAAAAATTATGGTTTGGCACGAACCATTATAATTTGGCACTTTCCCTATTCAGTTGTCTTATCACAGAAAACTCATTCATCCCACAGATGTGCCGAGCACATGGCTAAACCCCCGCCCTTTCAAAGGTGTGAAAATGTGACTTTCTTTGTGAAGCTACTCCACCCACACTATTTAAAACTGCACCCTGATCCGTACCCCTCCCCGATCCAGTTCTTGTTTTCCCTTAATCCGTTATGGAATTCTTCATATCCCTTGTCAGGTTCTAACTTCTTTATTATGTATCTTGTTGGGGACTGTCTGCTAGAATCTTGGTTCTTGGAGGGCCAGTCTGCTTTTTTTTTTCCTTTTCTTTCTCAGTATTTATTTATGAAGGTTTTTTTAAAAAAATGTTTATTTGTTATTTTTGAAAGACAGAGAGAGACAGAGCATGAGCTGAGGAAGGGCAGACAGAAGAGGGGGAGACACAGAATGTGAAGCAGACTCCAGGCGCTGAGCTGTCAGCCCAGAGCCCAACATGGGGCTTCAAGTGAGAAACCGCGAGATCATGACCTGAGCCGAAGTCGGAAGGTCAACCGACTCAGCCACCCAAGCACCCCAATATTGATTTATTTATTTTGAGAGAGAGAGAGAGAGAGAGAGAGAGAGAGGGAGAGTGGGGGAGAGGGAGGGACAGACAGAGAGGAAGAGAGAGAATCCCAAGCAGGTTCCATGCTGCCAGCGCAGACCCTGATGTGGGACTCGATCTCATTATCTGCGAGATCATGACCTGAGCTGAGATCAAGAGCTGGACACTTAACCAACTGAGCCACCCAGGTGCCCCGGGGCAAGTCTGTTTTTGTTCACTGAGGGATCTCTTACCCTACCCCAAGTGCAGTGCCAGGCACATAGCACATGTTCAACAAATATTTGTCGAGTGAATGAGGAGGGAGACTCTATTACCTGCGACAGCAGAGTTTCTCAGATTTGTTGGAACTTGACTTTTCGAAACTGAGTAATATCCCTCATTTAAGGGTGGGGGGCGAATAAACAAAACGCTTTCTGTGTACAAATGTCTCCAGTGGCTACCGCAGCTCATTATACCAGCTTAGAGATAAAATGAGGGTATGCATCATTCACAGGAAGTGGGCCATCAGATAAATCCGAATATGCTGTAGGAATTACTTTCATCCACCAACAAAACGAAAACAGGAAAAGCTGCAATTCCCCCAGAACTCCTGGCCTCAAAGTCCCTAATCTGGGAAACGAATACGGTGTTTCACATATGTCATGTCTCGGCAGAGCAGGACCAGGGACAGGAGAGGGAAGGACATGGGACAGGGCTGTTAGGGAGGGCATTAGCTTCTGTGACGTTCCTGCACAGCTGGTGGTAGTCGGTACAACCCAGGGAAAGTGGCCAAGCATGTCAGTGGGTCCACTACAAATGCGAGAAGGAAGCAGCAAACAACTTTCCCCTGACGTACGGTTTTACCAGTGCTTGCTTGGTGCCCACTCAAGAGAGATAAAGTTTGTAATCACTGTGACCATGTCCCGTACATGCATCTGGGTTACAGCCACACCCACTGTATCATAATATTTCAGAAAGGATATGCCATTTGTACAAAAGTTTAAGCTATAAGTATTGTTTTCTCTATGTGTGTGTATTTGCATGTGTGCGCTTTCCTTTAAACTTATTTGGGTTTAATGATCTTAATAATGATGAAACCATTAAAAAAGAGTTAATAAAGCCATTTCTACAACTGACTGGTTATAATTAAAAGCAGTTGGTGTAGCAAATCTATCTATCTATCTATCTTTATATTTTAGCTATATTGTATAATTAGTATTTAATTTTTAACATATTTCCCATTCATACAACTTAGTGAGTTAAGCTATTCAAATATTATTCCAAAGCATTAAAAAGGAAAAAGAATTCAAAACAAATGCAATACCAATGCTTAATGGTTCCATGCGAACACAATGTTTTCGGTGTGGCCCTAATTAATGCCATAGTTCTAAATTTATAACGAAGTCTTAAGTTTTATTTTCATCTACTTAGAGAAACACAAATGAGATGATAAGCTTTTTCTTTTGCTCTTATTTATTTTTTTTGGCGGGGGGCCGGGGGGGGGGCGGTCACCAGATGGTACACATAAAAAGCTCTTGTTTTCTTGTGTTGAATTTTATCTAAGAATTTTGGAATCCTGAAGTCAAACATTAGTCAGAACTGAGTTCACACACATGAAATGTGATGGTCAGGCCCTTGGTTCTGCCTCCTCCTGTTGTCTCCCACATCCCAAAAGGACCAGGAAGGAAGCGAGAGGTGGACTTTGAGTTCTCTTGAAGGGTCTCTATCCATGGCAGGACTTCTGGGTGCTGTGGATGGCTGTGGATGGGTCTGGGTGCTGTTCTCTACACTTCCCCCCTGCTTTGTCTTTCCCCTGTATCCTGCCTCCCATCAACTTCTCCTGGCACCCGATTCTTCTTGTTTCTGCTTGTACCCAACCTTAAATTCTTATAAGACTCCAGATAAACCTATGTTAAACACTAATAAAGTACAAGTTCCCTTTGAAAAAACGGTCGGAGGAACTCTCTTCTTCGAAATGACACTTGTATTTCCTCTCCCACTAAATGGCCAACAATCTCTTTTCCATGTATGCTCCCCACTGGGCACTCCACACCCAGCAGGCAGAGGCCTTTGTTCTGGCCCCCCCACTGTCATTCCAGGCCAGTTCACTGTCTCCCCTTTCTCACTCCATCATCTTCATGGAGAATTCTTCCAAAGTCTACATTTAATATTTACTAAAATAGGGCTCATAAAATGTCATACCATATCATACGTATCTGATATATGTAAAATAGAATAAAATAAAATGCACAAGAAGAACATCTGCCACATGGAAGGGAGTTAGGAACTATTTATCAGATGAATGGAAGAATAGTGTGCTAGGTCGTCACATGGTAGCTTCCTTCTCCCTCTTATTTTTGCTAATATAGAATAGACATTATTTTTAGAGCAGTTTTGCACTCAGAGTAAAACTGAACAGTAAGTACAGAGAGTTCCCATGTGCCACCTGCCCCCACACATACACAGGCTTCCCCTTTGTAAAACTTACTGAGTAGCAATGATGACCCTACACTGACACATCACAATCACCTGAAGCCAATGGTTTAATTACAGTTCACTCTCGGTGTTGTAGGCGCTGTACATTCTGTGGGTCTTGACAAATGTATAATGACACGTACCCACCATTACAGTATCATCCAGAATGATTTCACTGCCCTAAAGTGCTCTGTGCTCCACCAATTCCTTCCTTCCTTGCCCTAACCCCCGAAACCACTGACTATTTTTTAATTTTCTCCATGGTTTGGCCTTTTCTAAAATATCACAGCTTTAGTATCGTTTGGTATCTAGCCTTTACAGATTGGCTTCTTACAGCCAGTAATACACATTTAAGATTGTTCTCATGTCTTTTCATGGCTTGACAGCTCCTTTCTTTTTAGTGTTGAATAATACCCCGTTGTGTGGATGTACCACACTTCATATATCCACTCACCCGCTAAAGGACATCATGGTTGCTTCCAAGTGTTGGCAATTATGAACGAAGCTGATATACACAATCATTTGCATGTTATTGTGTAGACATAACTTTTCAAATCCTTTGGGTGAACACCAAGGAGCAAAATTGCTGGGTCATCTACTAGGAGTATGTTTAGTTTTGTAAGAAACTGATAAACTGTCTTCCAAAGTGGCCGTACCATTTTGCATCCTACTAGAAACGAATGAGAATTCCTGTTCCACATCCTTGTCAGCACTTGGTATCGTCAGTTTCTTGGCTTTTGGCCATTCTAATAGACTGTGGTGGTATTTCATTGTGTTTCCTTCTCTTGCAAGGCTGACCCGTGATTCAGATTTACTTACATCAATACAAATAACTGAATAAAAACCAACAATGTTGAATAAAGGGAAAGCAATAGCTCGAGTTAGACCTGGAATAAATTTCCTATCTGCTTCTTTCCTGAATTTAACAGATTCAAAGAATGACCGGAAAGGCCTTTTGATACATAACCTGAGTAGACAATCTTAAATTCATTTCTTAAATGATTCTCTGCTAGATGGTCCACGTTGGTCAATTGTTCCTACGATAATAGCTCTTATTTATTTTTATGCTTTGCTGTAAACTTCAGGGATCTAGACTGAGAGATCAGTCTACAAGAAGTAAGGAAGATGGATGCCGATGAACCCCACGGCAGGAGAAATAAAAAGATCACCTCATCAAACAAAGCAAAACTATGCCCTCTGCCTGTCCTTTCAGGTTGTTTAGAGAGCGGGCATTCTTCAGCCTGACACAGACAGTCTCTTGAGGATGAAAGCTGGGATGTGTTTGCACAGAATCAGTGAAGCTCACCCAGTGTGTATCAGGGAGAGTGAAGACAGCCTCCACACCTCTGCCATACAATAACCCACTGTTTTATAGTGTTTTTACAATTTAAACTCTAGAACTAAAAGTATCTAAAAATCATAAAGAGTAGGATGCAATGGTTTTCCCCCTTGTCCTCTCATTACAAGGCAGACTATATATAAGCCTTTTAAATCAGGAAGCAAATGGATGAGCAATTAAAGAAAAGAAAAATGCAGGTAATGCGATATCACCCATTGTAAAAAAATGGGGCCTTGCCACTTAATGAATTTGTTACTCTTGATATTCTCTGCATTTATTGAGAATAAACTATATTTACCAAGGAATCAGCTATTATCATTAAAATGACATCAACATCAATGAATAATTTAGAACATATCCAATTACAGCAGTGTTTGCAAGCTCATGACAGTTTTTGTAGAATGATAATGATGATGACGTATAGTGGGTTAAATAGTACTTTAACAGAGAATGGAATTCCTCTTGGGGGTTCCTATCTTCATTTAGAGAAATACTATGAAAAGTTGCTTCGAGGATAGCAAGACCCTCAAGGATGGGTTATAGTTGTTCTTGGCAATATGAGATTGCTCACCCACCCTGCAAATGAAATGGAAGGAATTTGGAATTAGCTGGGAGAAGGAGGAAGAGGTTGGAGTAAGTAGCCTTTTTTTTTTTAACCTATTGGTGGTAAGATGCTCAAACAGCTGAGAACCTGGGTAGACATTTCCATACCTCTCAAGGATCTGCTTGGTTTTAAGCAAAGTAGATATATCTTTGGGCTTCTGGTTTAGTTCTAAGAGAAACTAAGCTGGACCTGAAACGCAAAGTAAATTTAAATAATGGACTGCAGAATTATAATATATAGTACCTCCTCTCGCTTCAGATATTTATAAGCAATCAACTCACCACGTCTGAGAAATGGTTTACCAAAAGCTGACTACAAAGAGGAACCTCGGGCTTGGTGATTTTAGTAAATTTTTAATTAACTGTTATTTTTCAGTGGTGTTCATTTAAACAATAAAAATGGATATAGTTGTTTTATATTCCCTATTAATGTTTAGAAATTAAATAATTTTCTCTGCTTAAAAAGCTACTGGAAGAGGGGCACCTGGGTGGCCCAGTTGGTTGAGCGTTTGACTCTTGATTTTGGCTCAGGTAATGGTCCAAGGGTCCTGGAATCAAGCCCAATGTCGGGCTCTGCCCTGAGTATGGAGACTGCTTGGGATTCATTCATTCTCTTCCTCTCTCTCTCTTTCTCTTTCCATTCCTCCCTTCCTCCCTCCCGCCCCCTCTCCTTAACTCTCACTCACTGGCTCTCTCTCCCTAAAGTAAAAAAAAAAAAAAAGTAAAAAATAAAAAAGCTACTGGAAGATACAAAGTTTGTGGATCTAAAACCAGAAGCTTACCCAGAGGTACCTGAAATTCACTTTTCAATTTTAATATAGGAACTGCAAAGTTATCAGTTTGTAAAATACATATTTTACCTCACCGGATTCCACCCCTAACCTGGATAGCAAAGTCAGGTAACCGATCAATGTTTCCACAGAGTTGAACTGATGTGTGTACGTGTAGTTGATTCTGAGCAAGACAGAAGTACAACTGATAAAGGCTAAAATCTTTTTTAGTGTTATGGTGGAAATTATTTTTGAGAATTTTGAGAGAAAATACATCTCTGCAGTCGTGCAAAGTGATCTAGTTTCTCCATTCAGTAGCTGAACCAAGATGGATTATGTTTCTTTTTAAGTTATGTTTTAGGGAGCAAGTGTATTGCAGTGTTTGGAGGGGGTGCTGGCTTTGAGGCGGAAGCAATAAGGTTCAAATCGTTCTACTTCTCTTCCACCTGTGTCCCCTGAGGCAAGTTCCTTAAATGTCTGTAAAACGCGAACAAAATGTGAACCTGTCTCATGGGGTTGTTTTCAGGAGTAAATGAAACTTCAAGTGTGAATTATTTAACAAAGAGTTCAACAAATATTATCTGTCAGGGAACCACCCACTGTATTACCTTGTTAAAGGATATTCTTAATGGACTTATTACCTGGTCAATATATGAATTAACTTAATAATATAATGACATAACATATGATAGAATCAGTGAAAGGTATACAATTCAGAGTGATAGCTTCATAAATTTTATTTAGTGTGCAGACTGTTTATTATCTACCAGATCATTAATCCAACCTGGTGTATAACTAATGAGATTTAAAAAGAAATATATTTACTCTGAAACTCTATTCTGTAGTCATTTAAAAAATACCACAGGGTGCTGCATCATTACCATACATATGACATATCTTGCTAGGTACATTTTCAAGGTAAGTACAGGAATTAATCTATATTTGAAAAAGAAGAGAAGTGCAATGGTTTGTCTTGTTATGGTAAATTAACTGACCAAAAAAAGGCATTTAAAAATAATTATGAGGTGACACTAGTCACTGGGAAAAAGAAGGTATTTTTCTGAAATACAGAGAGAATTATTAAGCACAAAGAGAGAAAGACCATCTTTTGATTCAACAGATCAATTTCTAACGAACAGATTAAAAAAAATGATGCAACCAGTAACAAAAGATCCAACCAGTAGCAAGAGAAATGACTGAGAAGGTTCTAGGCGCATGTAGATTTCCCGAGTGCTACTCCCCTGCCGTGGTACAGGGCGGGCAGTGGTTTTGGTTTTGACTCCACCTGTGTCTAGCAGGAAACTATTTGGTTTTTGAAAATCATATGGAAAATATAAAGAAGTCTACAAATACACTGTCACTGTTACTTGAATTCCCTTATGCTTCCCATTGTAAAGCCTCCACACATTTCGAGAGTCTTTGTCCCCTGTACAGATTTCCAAACCCAGGTCCCATCCTGTTCAATGTGTCCTCAGCAGGTACTGAGGACCATCACTGAGGCAACCGCCTATCCCTATAACAAAATGAACATTTCCGAAGGGTGATTCTGAACATTTTTCCCTTTTTTTGCTATCCTCAATTCTAGAGAAGTCGCTGATATTGTCTCAGTTATGGACTGGTAATCGGTTCCTGTCCATAACTCTGGTTAAAGAAAACCATTTCTCATGAAAATCTCTGAAATGACCTATTTTGTAGCAATTCAACATTCTGACTCCTCATCATGCTCATGATCCTGTTATTTAAAGAGATAAAAGAAAGAGGGGGAAAAGACCTTTATTTTAGTCTGAATGGGAATCATGATGGCACACAGTGACGCATTTTACAGGACACTTTAAAAAAATCACAAGACACCACAAACATTACATTACCACAGTCCTTGGCCCTTTCCATCCCTTTTTTTGCTAACTGATCACGAACACTGAACTTCTCTAGTCATTTCCCTGTCTCAGAATGAAATGCAGTCAGTCGAAGCGGATGGACATCAGGATCCTGTATTGAAAATCTTGCTGCCCACCAAGGAAGCCAGTGCGGAGGCCAAAGGGGTCTCAGAACTGTCCATCTGGAAGCCGACGCTGACCTTCTGCACAAACTCAACTCGGTTCTGACAACTGGTGTGTGCAAAAGGCGGGCCTCCACATCCCTTTCTAAGAGCCCCCAGGAAAGGCCCTTACTTTTCTTTTTTTTTTTTTTTTAACAAGAAAGAATTTCAAGCGATTCCACAAATTCCTTTCCTGAAGACCCCACTCAGGCACACTCACCATGTTCCAAATAAGTCTAATGGCTTCTATTATCTGGCATGATGTTTGTGCTTGCCCTTGTAGATATGGAATACAATCTCACAAAGTAGCAGGAATCACAAAGGATGCCTGAAATAAAAATCTCCTTTACTGTGCTCCAAACTGAACTCAATCAACATAATTTCATGAACCACAATGCTACGTTCACACAGTGTTCAGCATGTCAAAGAGTATTTTAGATGAGCACATATAAATTCTGAAAACACAAACCCCGCAAGGCAGAGATTCAACTTGGCTATTTGGAACTTGGCTGAATTATGAAAATATCTTAGAATGTGACTAGAAGAAGCCCACAAAAATTACCCCCCAAACTTTCACTGTTGTAGTGATTAGACAGTCCCTCATTAAAGAACATTTATGGAGTGGACTGTCGGGAGTTGGGGCCGGGGGTGGACGAGTTGAACGAAGCCCCTCCCTCAAAGGAGCTCACATACCTGTACGAGAATTGGAAGGTGAGGATGTAGCAATTTTCTAGTAATAATCTGGATCCTTAAAGATGATCCACCAACATGTATAAGGTTTAAGCCCCTCAAAAACTGGGATCCTCTCCAGGGATAAGAATCATAAAGAAGAAATAGCAGGAGAAAAAGATGGGGGTGTGCAGTCTGAGTACTGTGGTCAGGCGACACTCGAGCAGGGACCAAAGGCCATGAGACGGTGACAGCAGGTGCCAAGCAAGAGCAAGGAGACCAGGGTGGCCGGAGTACAGTGAAGGCGAGAGAGGAGATGAGAGTGCTTGCCAGGCAGGGCAGGGTTAGGTCTGGGAGGCGTTAGCTGCCGTAAGAGCATTGGGTTGACCTTGAGGAACATGAGACCGAGAGCGTGACTGAACACATCTGTATGTGACATGTAGAGAGCGCACTGTCCCAAAGGCAGAAGCAGGGACACCAGGTAGGGATCACCGAGATGGTCCGGATTCAAGAAACACGGTAGCTTTGGATAGGAGTAATGAGAGCCCAAGGGCTAAGAAATGGTCAAATTCTAGATCCAATTTTGCAGGTAGAGCAAAAAATATCACTGAAAGCATCATGACCTACTAAGATTTTTGGCCCTTAATTATAATAAGCAGGTATGTGGGTAATCAGCACACAGTAGATTTTGGTTGACTGACAGATGGCAAAGCATTTATGAGAGACACAGCCCCTCGTTTAAATTTGTTTCACTGGCATTATAAAAGCACACATTTTAAAAATTGCTGTTCTTTTGTTACTGCAAACAGAAAATAATATGTTTCTAAAATATAAAATTATGCTAAATACATACCCACAATAGAAAAATTATTTTGTACCTTAGATAGCCCGTGGTTATAACAAATAATGAGCATTAAAATAAATGTAATATATTCCCTGCAAAGGAGTTATGATAGATGTGTAGAGAAAACTCTCCTATGCATTTATTTTATTTTTAAGTTAAACATTTAAATTTTTGACAATTTAAACTGTATCAAGTAATTTTTTTGAGGAACCTCCACACTGTGACCCAGCAATAGCACTGCTAGGAATTTACCCAAGGATACAGGAGTGCTGATGCGTAGGGGCACTTGTACCCCAATGTTTATAGCAGCACTCTCAACAATAGCCAAATTATGGAAAGAGCCTAAATGTCCATCAACTGATGAATGGATAAAGAAATTGTGGTTTATATACACAATGGAATACTACGTGGCAATGAGAAAGGCAATGAAATATGGCCTTTTGCAGCAACGTGGATGGAACTGGAGAGTGTGATGCTAAGTGAAATAAGTCATCCAGAGAAAGACAGATACCATATGTTTTCACTCTTATGTGGATCCTAAGAAACTTAACAGAAGACCATGGGCGGGGGGGGGAAGGAAGAAAAAAAAAAAGAGAGGGAGGGAGCCAAAACATAAGAGACTGTGAAAAACTGAGAACAAACTGAGGGTTGATGGGAGGTGGGAGGGAGGGAAGGGTGGGTGATGGGGATTGAGGAAGGCACCTGTTGGGATGAGCACTGGGTGTTGTATGGAAACCAATTTGACAATAAATTTCATATTAAATAAATAAATAAATAAATAAATAAGACTGAAAATAAACAATGATATATGTTAAAAAAATAAACTGTGTCAAGTAAGACTTATTCTATTATACCTATAAAATTGCACAGAATATAAAATTCGCTTAAGACTTTTCTCGTCGCGCATATGTCTTTTCTGTTCTAGGTTATCAAGTCACCGATATGTTCCGAAGATGTACCTGCTCATCCACTCTTTGGTGGTAGTAACGGCTGATATTTACTGGCCTCAAAACTGGTTGGGGAAGGAATTTCCGTCTTGTTCGGCTCACCTGATATTTAGTAATACGCACTGTTGTATGTCCCTTGAGGATCTCGTGGACTAATAAAGGAGAAACTCACAGGAACATACAAGGTGCTGAGGAGCCCACAGGAAGTTCATGAAACCAGCCTCCTTGGGAAGTGGAGTGGGTTAGTTAGTTCTGGAAGGCAGAAGAGTTGAACTGATTTTAAGAAGTTTGAAAACTGGGCGGGGGGGGGGGGCGGGGGAGGTGCGCCCTGAAGGGCCCAGTTTGGCATCTGACTTTGGCTCAGGTCATGATCTCAAGGCTGGTGGGTTCGAGCCCTGCATCGGGCTCTCTGCTGTCAGCACAGAGCCCACCTCCGATCCTCTGGCCTCCCTCTCTGACCCTTCCCCGCTCATGTGCATGGGTGCTCTCTCTCAAGAGAGAGAATAAAATAAAAAGACTTTGAAAAAAGAAGTTTGAAAACTAGTGAGCCACACAATTTGAACAGGATTAAACCCTTAAATGTTTGGGATGCAGTAGGTCTGTACTTTTTACAGTAGGGCACATGTATGGGAGGGTTGGGGTAAAAGCGTAGTCATCAGTGCATTAGATAGCGAGGTATCTCCTTTGCCCTTAAATTTACCCAAAGACTGAAGGACTGATGGTGTGTGGCTGGGGGCATTATTATTATTGTTATTGTTATTATTATTATTATTATTATTATTATTGGTCTTAGATACCTTATGGAGCAGAATATAAAATGTATGGGAGTTTAAAGAAAAAGCACAGAATCTAAGGGAGAGTTTGCAGAAAGCTTCTGTGGCCAACAGTCTGCAATTCCTGCAGCCCACGTGGAGGAGGGCTCTGAAGACGGATGGGCATAGGGGGCTGGAGAAGACAGGAGGCATGCGGAAAAGGGTGTCCACCTGCACAGAACGTCTCCCGGAGGCGGGGCCCAGGGAGTGCTGTGGGATGCCAAGATGAGACCAGAAAAACACATAACAAGAAATATTTGAGGGGACAGGACATGAGGATCCACTCATAGTTCCTGAGCAGAAGAATGACGTGGGGAGTTGCGGCAACGGGGCAAGAGAATCAATCTGAGAGACTGTACAAAGGAGGACACTGTGGGTAGCGTAGAAGGGTATCTTCGATACGAAACATCCTCAACCGTTTTCCTGGCATTGGGGAATTTGTAAGTAGTTTAACATGCATATGAATCTTTCTACAACTCTCAACCATTTGCTTAAATTTACTTTGCTTTGCTTATTCCTGCTGCTCTGTGCTCTGACTGAGCCCCAGCAAGGTGACTGGTAAAGTCCTTCTTGTGATTCTCCATTTAGCTCTCCCCACAGAATCAGTGGGTGGAGGCTGCAGGGGATCCCGCAAGCTGAGCAAAAGGGAAAAAACATAAGTTCCACCACTCAGCTCCCTGGAGGTCCCCCCCTCCCCCCACCCCTGCCAGACGTCTGTCAGATGCATCCATTGTGACCAGTTCTTTTGAGAATCCACACACTGGAACATGTCAGCCTTATTTTCTCACACGTTTCTATGGAAAGCTGTTTCACACGTTTTCACACGTTTCTAAAGAAAGCTGTTACCAGGGAAAACCGTCTGCAACACGGCATCGTGAAAGAGAAGTTATTCAATGATGTTGCTCAGCTGATTCAATGTTATTCGCCCTTCATTTTGTCCATCAGCCCAAGCAGAACATCTATATGACACTTGGATCTTGGTATAATAAGAAAATACACTTGTTTGGTGCATCTGTGAGCTTTTGCATTAAAAAAAAAAATATGTTCTAAGAAATCCCCTCAAGGGCAATGCAGTACATCCTAAACCTATGTGTCATCCGTAATGGAGGAGACTTTATTCTAGGCATCACGTGGGTGGTTATCTCAGAAGTCCTCTCCTGGTGATTTTAGGAAGTGGGTAGTACTAAATCACACATGTCTATTATTTTATATACAGGTGTTATAATATTTGACATACTGCAAAATATATAATGAATGTATGTATAATAATATGCATGTATCAATAAGTAAGTATGCTGCAAATGTATATATCTAAAAGAGAGCAATTCGAAACATCTCTTCTTCCTTCTCCCACAAGACTGTGATGCATTCAGTTCTTTCAATTATTTCCTTCCAATTTAATTTTTTTAGCAATAAATGGCTTTTTCTTCTAACTCACCGAGAGTTGTGGGCTCCAAGAACCTACCCTGCTGACTGTCCACCTTCCAATATAAATAGCCACAGGGATTGAGGTGATTGTTATTTCTTTAACTTAATCATTCCTGTTGAAGGATCTTTAGTCCTGGAGTGCACCAGATTCAATGGCCGGAACCCCAATTATAAATAATAAAATACTCCAGCTTTACTCTATCTCAGGCTTCAGCTCTCAGCAGAATTTCTTAAACTCTTTTTCTTTAAGTTTTCTACATTTATTTATTTTTGAGAGAGAGAGAGAGAGAGAGAGAGAGAGAGAGAGAGAGAGAGAGAAACAGATAGAGAGAAACAGAGTGTGAGTGGGGGAGGGGCACAGAAGAGGGAGACACAGAATCCCAATCCAGCTTCAGGCTCCAAACTGTTAGCACAGAGCTGGATGCGGGGCTAGAACCCAAGAACTGCGAGATCATGACCTGAGCGAAATTTGGAGGCCCAACTGACTGAGCCACACAGGCCCCCCTTACTTAAACTCTTTTTAAAAAAATCTTCAACATATGAAATCCTAGATTTAAAAAAAAATCAAGTTTTTGTATATTTTGTGTTATCATTTTCTAATAATGCATTTAAAAGAGTACTGAATACATGCATGCTTTTAATTTTAATTATTTTGGTTTGCAATTTTAATTATTTAATAATTTTCAAATGAATTATGTGTATTTTTGCATACAATTTTTTTCTAGACCAAAAGGAAGGTGACAGTTATACTTCCAGCTTTTAATAGGCTGGTTGAGGCCGAGGACTTAGGGAAGAATACTGTTTTGTTTTAAAATTCTGCACACACAGTAGAATCATTGTTTTAAAACATACATAGTCAGACCACGTCACTCCTGCTCAAAACCTTTTAATGATCTCATCGCATTCAGAAGATCCTCAACCTTGGCCTTTGGTCCTATGTGACCAGTCCCTGTCTTCCCTCTGCTTCCACTCATCGGCATTCTCTCTTCTCTACTTTTGGTTTCTGTTCTTCTGGGTTTCTGGAAGTTCCTGAGTGGCTGGAGGTGTTCTCCCAGACTCCACAGAATGGCTTCCTTTCCATCACTCGGGTGTCCACTCAACCCGATGAACCATCAAAAGTAGCCCATCTGCCCTGCGCACCCCCCTCTCTGCTGTTGGTCTACCTCTCCTTCTTGGTATTCCTCCTTTGCTCCCATTCACCACCTGATAAATTTCATATACTGACCTGTTGAGTTCTGCCCTACCCCCACCTAGAGGGATATAAGCACTGTGAGAGCAAAGATCTTGCCTAATTTGCTGAATGCTGAATGTCCAGGGCCAAGAGGAGTACCTGGCACATAGCAGGAATGGACTATTATTATTGTTATTATTATTTTAATGTTTACTTATTGAGTTTGAGAGAGAGAGTGAGAGCGTGAGTGAGCACAAGTTGGGGAGGGGAAGAGAGAAAGGAAGAGTGAAGCCCAAGCAGGCTCCATGCTGTCAGCTCAGAGCCCAATGCAGGGCTTGATCCCATGAACCGTGAGATCATGACCTGAGCCGAAATCAAGTCGGATGCTTAACTGACTGAACCACCCGGGCGCCCCGTACCATGTTATTTTTTTAAAGAACGCCTTTTTTACCCTAACCTTCACAATTTTGAAACAAAGCCAATTTTTACAGTCCACCTGTCGGCACAAATGTCATATGCCAAGCAAATTAGTACTTAGGAACAAAGATTTCTGGTGCCTGAGACGAGATCTTAGAATATCATACAGCTATAAATAGGCCACTAGTTCAGCAAACATTTTACACAATTAAAAAGGTTTTTCTTATGACTCTTATCTTTCTATTTCACAAGTGAGAGTAATTTTTCCCGCAAGTAAAAGCCAACACAAAATGCTTCAGCACTACTTACACCTGCATCTTGTTTACAGGAGCCAACGCTGAATATATTAGCTAATTATAGATATGCAGATGGCTTGTTTTCCTTAGTGCAAAAAAGATATAAAATCATGCGAAATCGTGTAGCACTCATGCCCATGGCTGAATATCCAATTTCCATTAGATGAACTTGGGCTCAATGGTAGGGAGACAGATAAAAGTCAGAACAATAAGGAAGATTATTCGTAATTCAAAATCTTCACATTCTGCTGACACTTTTCAGGGTTTAGGACACTAAAATGAAAAAATCTAAATTGCAAAACAAATTATCATCTATTGATTCCTCTCTTGTAGCAGAAAAATTAAATCTAGATCTTGTAGACTTAGCAAAAAAGGGGAAAACATCAGCTTTGGAAACTTTTAAAGAAAATATGAGAAATTGTGTGGTATTTATTAATATAGATGCCCATCTTTGCAGGGGTGGGGAAATGGCAAATCTGAATGAGAAAATTAAGGAAATTACGATTTACTTTGAAAATGTTGAAAGGAGATTTTCATGAGAGTTGGCGCCTTCCCAGCATATGATCAGCGGGCTTGCTTTTGAGACCAAGTGGTCAAGATGAAATGGAATCATATGATAAAGCCAACAAACTTAGTCGAAGGAAAAAGCCTTCTTAATGTGGCGGGTTGCACACTGGATGGTTGACCCTGTCTAAATGAGTAACGAATGACTCACTGTCACTGGCACCTTTTCAAAAGGTCATTCAAAAGAATACAACCTGGCCAACTAGGAAGACACGCTCTGGCGCTGTGGTTTTGATTTTTGTTCTATTCAAGCTAACTCTCCTATAAAAGAGATTGGAAGGAGGCAGCCCCCCAAAGGTGTTCCTTCTCCACTGTTTAGCGTTCTTGCCTCTGAGTCCTGTTACTGCTGGACTTGCTCCGACAAGGAATCGCAGGTCGGTCCCATGATTTCTTCCACCGAGGGTGAAACACCAGAGGAGATAAAGCAGGAGAATCTCAGTTATGAGGGATCCTGTTCATGCATCTGGTGGATGCCTCTGGTATAACCCCACTTAAGAGTGTTTCAGCAAAACCCTGCATTTAATCAGAGTGTTGGAACAGACTCTATGTTGTCAGTGTTTTCTGAGGTTCTCCAACGTCTAACAGGGATTCTAGGTCTCAAATGTCTTTCAGGGATGCAAGCAATCTCTATTAGCAAGCCACTTGCCATTTCAAAAAGTGAATATCTAATGGTGGAGACTAAGTCAGCATGGTCAGCCTTCAGGCTGTTTTTCTGTTGCCCCTACTGGCTTTGGGCATGATGTTCCAACCTCTTTGAGTATTTGTCACTGTTTGGGGAAAGCACCTTGTACACCTTAGGCATTCACGGTTACATTCAGTACTCTTATCCACTGAATACCTAAAGAAGCTTCTGCTCTTTGGGGTCATTTTATAATATCCCCAAATATATGACTTCTCCAGGACCCAAGGAGTTCTACAAGTATTACATTTCTTATTCATTTTAGGGGTGCATCTGGGGAATATTTTTCATCATTTGGGAAAGATCCCTGATTCTTCAAATTTTCTGTTAGTTTACCCCGTTACAAATCTGCAGAATTTACAAGCTAGTCTCACTTTGTCATGAGTTATGCCAGTTCCATTTGTCAGCCTGTTCTTCTGTAAGCCCAATTGTCATTAATCATCAAAGCTGTAGATTAGAATATCTTTTATATAAGTAAGTTGGAGTCCCTTCATAGGAATTCTGGTTACTGGCGAGGGAATTAACATATCATTGTGCAAGAACCGTTAAAATAGAATCTATGGTCTTTCAGGTAAAGGCAAATCGAGATTTTTTTTTTTCCTCAGAAACTGGGATTGGGAAAAAAAAAAATTTCCAGATCAATGACAGCACTGAACTCTCTAGTGCCTATCGAGCTTCCTTATTAACTTGAACTATATTGGATACTGTCAAAGCCATTGACAGTATGAATAGTATTCTCCCAACAGAATGGGAGAGCCATTCTATTTAGATCCTGATAATCTATAAAGCTAATCTAGAAAAGTTGACTGCTTCAGTCAAGTAAGTCTTTCATATAAGGAGGTGTTGTGAGCCAGGGTACCACTCTCTACTGTCCCCATGCTAATGCGGAAATTGCCAGAACCTCTCCAAGAAATCTTTCTTGGTTTAGTTTTGAGAATGTTGGCTCTTGGCTGGCCAAGGGACTCTCAAGACTTTATACACTCACAACTGGCTTCCAGCATCATTTTACCACAGCTGCTCCTCTCATGTGTTATGGAGCATAAACTCACTGTGGTCTGCACATGTGCTATGTCTGGGCCAGTGGTATGAACAGTCACCTTTTGTTTTTCAACAGCTACCTTTCCATGCTTCCTTCAAACAACCTCCAATTCTTTAGTACAATGGCCAGGCAAGATTTCATTGATTAAGCTCAGAAAATAGGGTTTCCCAGCCTTTTGCCAATCCAACAGGCCTCAGCATGCGGCCCCAATTCTCCTGCTCGGAATGTGACAAGAGTGACCTCCCGCCACCCTCCTGCAGAGGGCTACCTGGTCACTAGGTCCTCCTCACCCCTCTTTACGCTAGAATTCCTTCCACTCATATCTGTTCCTTCTGCCATTACAAGAATTGAATTCAAATCTTTTCCCAGGATTATCGTGTTTCATGTCTTTCTTAGCCTCCATTAGGGTCTTTTGCAGATCAGTGAAGTTAAGCACAAATACCAGAAATTTTCTAGAACTTTGTGGAAAAGTGAAGAACACCTATTTGGATTTTTTTTTTCTTGAAAGACATTTAAGTTTATCTGTCAGTGAACAAGGACTTATGGGGTAGGCTAAATAATTTCCCTTACACAAAGATGGGAAAATCCCTGAAACCTGTGAATATATTACATATAAATACCTCACAGAGCAGAAGAGCCTTGGGTGCTGTAATTAAATTAAGGAATTTGAGATTGAAGATTATTCTGGAGTATCAGGGTGGGCCCAAGGTAATCCTAAGAGTCCTTATAAGATGGAGGTAGGAAGGTCAGAGTCAGAGGAGAGAGATGTAATGATGGAAGCAAAGGTTGGAATAACCTTGAAAGGTGGAGGAAGAAGCCACACAGCCAAGGAGTACCGGTAGCTTCCAGAAGCTGGGAGAGCAAGGAAGCTGGTTCTCCATATAGGGCTGTGTAGCACAGCCCTGCTCGCACCTGGACTTCAGCCCAGTGAAACTGATTTCAGATTTCTGACCTCCCTTAATACCGTTCTGCTGTATTAAGCCACTAAGTCTGTACTAATTTGTTACAGTGGCAAGAAAAAGCGAATATAACCTGTATTTGGTTTCCTTCTTTTATTAATGACCATACAAACACCTCCCAAATCTAATTTGTCTTAGGCTGCCCTGCTCCATTTTTGCCCAGCTTTCCCATAGCTTATGAGTCCTCATTTTCTCATGACTATTTATGCCAGTTTAACCACAGGATCCAGATGCCCCCTTTATGGTAAGTGAGGCTACAGTGCCTTAACTTTCTCTTGGACACCTTCCACTTATTATAACATTAAGAAATATGATGATTTTCTTAGAGAGGGCTTCTCAAATCACCCTACCATCCATTGTTTGAGTCATGAAGGTATTTTCTCCCATTTGATTTGGGGCATGGTCACAGATCAATCAAGTTGGCTTCCGGTTCTCGATATTGCCTTTTATGAGGGGCAATGATGGGGCTGGAGAAAATACAGATAACTCTACCCTTGCGGTAAGTCTCCAACATCACAGTTTTTACCCAGGCCAGAGGGACATGGTCTTGGATTTGGCTGCAAGCCACCACCTGTGATTAATTCTTATTCTATTTAAACTCTGATATCACTAATATTCATTGGAGACTACTAGTCTTTGGCTCACTCTGTGTCCGTATCCCTGGCAGTAATTTTTACCTGAATACTTGCCTATATTCCTTGGAAAAACTGCCTTGCTCCTTTGCCCCCAAACTTCTAGAGTCCCACTTCCATGGCCCTCTGGATATGCCTAATAATGACAGACGAGAATAAAGGAAGGCAGATTACTCTTTTAAAGAGAACATTCTACCAAGAGGTAAGTTCACTCATCACATCTCTGACACACCTGTCTGCAACGGAGATACTGGCATGCCAAGTTCAGTTTTCATATTTTTTTTATAGGTCAGATTTTATTTCCTTGTTAAAAGCCTCACATATCCCTGCTTGTTTGGTAAGAGCCAATGGAAGCAACCTTTTTCCTTTGGATTCTAATTTCTATACAACATAATGTTGCAGATCACCTATAATCAAGGGGATAGTGGACACGTTCCACTGAAATAGTTCTTTTCCTTTACATATATAAGGTTGTACGGTCTCCTACTAAGAATCATCTGGCCACCAAGATGGCATTATAGAATCATCTCCTTTCCTTCAGTTTCCATGCTTGCCCCAAACGGTCTTAAGAGTCTAGAGTCTATGTATCAATATCACTTTTGACACTTACCTGCATGGTTGATATTAATAGTGCTGTGTGTACCCCATAAGAATGTGGGAGGCTGGGGAGTTTAATCACTACCTGCTGAAGATAAGACACATTCTTCTGCTTTGTATGGCTGAGTTTCTCTGCAAACTCAAGTACATGGCAAGGGGGTTGAGCCTAAATGGTGCATCTGCTGTTCTTTAGACCTTTTGGGGCATGTCCAACAAGGTCTAGGGGCTAGATTCCAGATATGTGTTTGTAGGTGGAACTGAGAGAAGGGAGGACCAGGCAGCTGGATCCAGTAGCAAAGCCTTAATGGTTAGGAAGAGGGACAATTCTAGACAGATCGTGATTTTTAACTCTTGGATCAGTCTCCCTCGGAGTCCTACATGGACCACACAAAATCTGGAGGCTGTGAGTAAAATAAGTAAGTGGGCTCTCCTTTACTTATTTTTAGCCACGCGAAAAAATCAGAAACCCCCAATCAGGAGGGCTATAGAGATATTCTCACTGCTTTTGACATTTTTAGCCTTTGAAAGATCTATCGCGTGTGCCATAAAAGCGATGGTTGATGCAAGGGGATGATGGCAGTCATTAGAAGGGGCAACAGTGCCTGGGAAGAGTGACAGAGTTGGGTGAAATACAGTGACAGCGTCAGGTGTGCTTGGCAGGCCGATACAGGAGGCAGCAACTGGAAAAACGGTGGCTTGCTTGTGGGTGCCGTCATTGCCTCCATGGGCATGAGGCACCTTCTCTGTCAGGAGCAGCAAGAGAGGAAAGAAATGGTGCCTTCCATGCCAGAGCTGATAGGTGTGCTTCCGAACAGAGATACCTTCTAGGGGACCACTGGAAACAACTAGTTGTACGTGTGGTATGGACAGGGTGACTCTGGGTTATCGTCATCAGCAGAAAGAAGAAATAGCCAGTGTAACATGAATTCAGAAAACACCCTCTACTGAAAGAACTTTGATGAAATTTCAGAGTCTCTGTTGATAGAGTGCTTTTCCCAGTGATCGGATTTCAGTATCTCTTGGAATAGGGTGGGGCTATTTCAGCCTGCAAATAGGGGGCCCAGTTCTCACCCCACTTCCCCAGCACCACCTGGCTGCTCCCTGGGGAGTCCCCAGACAGCTCCATCTATGAGAGAATCTTAGGAAAGCTTTCTGCCCAAATGTACACGCCACCATTTTACCATTTACCAACGTGACATTATTTGTGTCCTCAAGATGTGAATGAAAACTAGAAGTGTGATGTTTATGAGGGAAACCTTTTATTCCTGGTACGCTTATCGCCTGTGAGGGTAGGAGGGATCTAGTCAAATGTCAGGATCAAGTGTATTTGCATTATACGTAAGAGAACAGGGGGCAGCTGGGAAGATGATCTTCTTCCCTTGTGGACCAGAAAAAAGAGAAACTGGCTACAGGAGGTAGCAACAGAAAAGGACAGTAGGAAAAGTGGAATTAAATGAAGGGAGTGGCAGGGAGAGTCCAATCAGGTCTGGGGGTGTCACTGGGATTTGCACGTAGTGCGGCTAGGAGGGTCCACTCCTCACCTCTATTTTCCAGTCTCCAGTTTCTGTCCTTCATCCTCGGATCCCCTTCATTCTGTCCACACACTAGGGTCTCTGAAAGCTTATGCACCCCTTCCAGAAATGGCTCTGCCATTGTCTCCCTGCTCCCTCTCATCTGCCTCTGCCTTCCTTGGGCCCCTGGTCCAGACAGCAGATTCCATCACTTAAATGCTTTGCAGTAAGGATGGTCTCCATTCTCCCCCCAGAATCCACAGGGACTGTGTGGGGAGCACTGGCTGCTAAGCAGTAGAATGCCAGAGATGAATTCCTAGCCTTCAGAACACTTTTTTTGCTTTCCCCCACAAAGACAAAGAGACTGGATATTATACAGTATTATTCACCCACTGTTATAATTCATATATTTTGGGTTAATGAGGCATTTGTGAGCGGTCCTGGGGAGGCTGGTCTTCTTATATACCACATTTCCAGGGGAAATACTTTGTCAATTGTAAGACTTTCCTTCAAGCAATCTTTGGAAACTGAAGGCCGCCCTTATAGATTTGAAGGAAATGCAGAATTCTTTGCATACATAAAGTTAAATACAAATAACAAAAGACCTAATGCCTACTCAGTGTTTTACTTTTTATTCAAGAGGCAAATTAACTAAAAAGGATTGTAAATACAGGAGAGCAATTTGAATTTTGAAGGGCTCTTAACAAAATAGATGTTTTTTTTTTTTCTTTCACTTATATTAGAGGTTTGGTTAAAAAGTGCACTGGAACTACCAAGAAAGAATAGTCATCTTATAATGATCACCTACAGCTTTTCTTGAAACATTAAAAAAAAAATTTGTAATGATGAAGTGCACCCAATAGGGAAGAGACATAACAAAACGTCTATGGGATAGTTGTGGTATAAAGACACATTTCTTCCAATAAGAATCTGATTTTGAGTGGCTGAAATATGGGGGATTAGAAATTTGCATGCACTCTCGTCAACTGAGGCAACAGTTGAAGTCAGGGGGGCTCTTGTCCTCCACGGGATGTGACTCCCGCCATGTTAAAGGTTTCCAAGATGGTGCATCCAAGTGTGCAGAGAGCAGGTCGCTAACGCATTCGCAAGTGCCATCAGCACGAGGAGATCCAAACTCTGGATTCAGAATGAAATGGAGAAATAGCCTTGGTGAAGCTGGAGAAGTAAGTAGTCAGAGGCTCAAAAAAGGGCACGTGCAAGATCATTTACTTACAGTGGATTAACAGAACAGAGGTTGCTGAAATAAAGGAAAGCACCGAACTGCAATGGAATCTGGGGAGGGAGAAGGAGTGCACGCTATAAGCCACGTGTGCACAGACCTGGCGTGGAGGGTTCTCGTGTCGTTTGTATCAGCATCCTGACAAAACGTTCTCTCTAGTCTGTGTGCCAGGAAAACCTGGAGACTGGAAGGGAAAGATCAAAAGGATGACAGGCCAACAAAATGCCTCCTCCTTGGTTCAACAGTTGAGAGATTGCTCAATAGGAAACAAAGCCAATGTTGGCAAGTCGGCAGCCCTCAGGATCCAAGTGTCAGCAGGAGGACAGAGGTCAAGGTTCTTCTGTGACCTCTCCCAGGAGTGAAGAAAAGGACGCTACCATAAAGGTCAGCTGAGGTTGATGTTGGACATAAAGCTGGTCTATGCCCCCGAAGAAAGGATTGGTTCTTTAGTTACAGATCTTCTTTTCTAACTTATGATGCAGGAGATCCCATTCAGACATTTGCCGAGAGAAAAATCGTTGGCGAGAGGCCTCTGGTTAGAGCCTGGCTCCTACCTGTGATACATACAGGAATCGACTGACATTCAGATGGGTCATTTGTTTCTTTTGTTAATTACTGGGAAGGATACAAACCATTCCCCGGGTGGGCAGGTACAAAGACAACCCATTAAAATAGAAGAAGAGCATGGCCCAAAGAAGAAACAAAGTGAAAATAACCTAGAGCAAATTTTAGCAAACGCAGCAAGGAACTGTCAGAGATTAGAGAAAAAAAAAAAAAAAACACCTGCTGCATCACTGTTCCCGAGTCATGACCCAGCTTTGGAGACAGCTCTCTGACTCATCACTGTCTTGAAAAGAGAACCTTCTGTACCTGGTGGTTTTAATTAGGACTCTCACTGTAGGCTGGTTACATGTCAACACATCAGTCTGATTCCTTAACTTCCATTCACTTTTGGTTATGAAAATAGTCTCATTCCAGTTTCAAAGAATGAAGCCTATCCAACTTACAACTTCGGTCTTGGCTCCCTCCCCCTCCTCCGATATCCCACCCTCCCTGAGGACTGGACAAGTTACCAGCTTCCCCGGGCAGGGGGCGGGGGGGCAAGCTTCCCACCTTCCTCCTGCCACCTTGTTCTTCCACTTTTGTTGGCGGGGAAGAGGGGGAGAAGAGAGGTTTCTTCACATAAAGGCAGACCCCAAGGCCATCTTTTTTTTTTAAGTTTTATTTATTTATTCTGAGAGAGAAAAAGCGTGAGTGGGGGAGGGGCAGAGAGAGAGAGGAGAGAAGGGGAATGCCAAGCAGGCTCCGTACTGCCAGCGTGGAGCCCGATGCAGGGCTCGAACTCACGAACTGAACCATGAGATCATGACCTGAGCCTAAGTTGGATACTTAACGGACTGAGCCACCCAGGTGCCCAAGGCTATCTCTGAACGTTGGTCTCCGTCTATGTGGCCCACAGCTATAGACCGTGTGTGGCAGGTGGCTCTGTCCCCCACTGCACTTCTGATGCCCATGCCTTCCTTCACCGCGTGCTGTCTCTTCTCTCCTGCCATAGTTGGCCTTCCTTGAAGGGACCTTAAACTAGAGGAAACACGGTCCTTGCTCCTTAGATCTGACTGAACCTCTGTGCTCTCTCCCGCCCTGTGCTCTGGTGGCACCAGATAAGTCACCAGCTTGGAAGCCAAGCTGACAGCCAGTCTGGAAATGAGACGTGAGTCTTCAGTTTTCACTGCCACCTACAAACTATGGGCTGTTCCCGTCCTATGTCCAGTCTTTTCCCAACATGCTTTGCTTCTCTTTCCCAGGTCTCTTGTTAAACTGAAAAAAATTTTTTTATTAGTTTTCTTTATTTTTGAGAGGCAGAGAGAGACAGAGTGTGTGGGGGGGAGGGACAGAGAGAGAGGGAGATACACACACAGAATCAGAAGCAGGCTTCAGGCTCTGAGCTGTCAGCATAGAGCCCGATGTGGGGCTCGAACCCACAAACCATGAGATCATGACCTGAGCCAAAGTGGGATGCTCAAGTGACTGAGCCACCCAGGTACCCCTTTTGTTCAACTTCTTAATGGAAGAGGCCATGAAACCAGTTTTGTGTCTACTGCGGGAGTTTCCTGTCAAGAGCTGGGCCCTCTTTGAACTGGATTCTGGTAAAGATCGACTTACTTCCTAATGGGGGACCATCCCTGCTGCTGTGTCTATTCAGTGATCCCTGGGGCCAGCAGAAGGCCCTTATCAGGTGAGTCACACAGAACTGTCACACTGATGTCTGATCCCTTGACACCGGGGAGGAGAGACCTTGGGCCAGAGAAGGCCTCGGTCTCCTCAGCACTTGGAAAAAGTCACCAAGGCCAGGACAAACCTCTGCATGGGTGATGGGGGCTGTGACAGGCGCAAATTTAGGAGGAGTGAGAAGAGCTCAAAGGGGCAAGAGATGGAACCAGCAGGGCAGAGAGGCAGAAGCACAGGACGTGGATGGAAGGTATGTGGCAGGGACGGACAGAGGGCCATCGAGCCCCAGACATCCTGGCCGTTTCCTCAGGTCCTATTTGCCCTTAAGTATGGAAGGCCACTGCACCGCCACTATTTGGTGCCTCTGGATGCCTTTGTCTCTGCTTCTCCCCACATTTTCCAAAAGGCCGCGATTCTGACTCAGCGCCCCCAGCACGGGGGCATGGCCACCAGCTGGATGCAAACGTCTGTGCGATCGTATCTGTCCTTCTTAGCTGTAGTTCTGTCCCAGCCTGTTAGCAATACTGTCTACTTGCCATCTATGCCACTGAGAATGACCCATGGGCCTTTCTGCTGGAAGCACTGGTCCAAAAACTCACGATTCCCCCTCTTCTGTCCCTTGTCATGTGTGAAAGACCAAGCCTTCGTGAAAACGAAAAACATACATGTTGGGCTGTCTTCATTCATTCAGTCCCAGCTTCCGGGCGCAGTGGTGCTCGGCATGGGTCCTATACCGCCTCTCCTGTGTCCACAAGAGCTGAAATCCCTGGAAAGCCTGAACTTCTCCAGGGAGCCAACTCCTCCCCACGACCCAGAGCCAATCTCCGTCTTCCGACCAGCGCGCCCAGCCCTAATCACACTCTGTACTCTCTCCTTCCGCCATGGTGGTATTTAAATGCAACGAGATCATGGATCACTCTGGAAACAGGTCTTAGAGCTCCGTGTGTTAGGGTCACTGTCTCTCCCTTCTTCTTTATGCAGACCCACCACCTGTCGCTCAGCTGTTTCCTGCCGGCTGCGTGCGTAGGACATTACTACTCTCCCGGTCACCCGCTGCTCATGCTCCCCCTTCTGCCTCCGGGCCACTTCTCATACTGTTGTCCTGGAAGGTCACGGTCCGCCCCCTCCACCCCTCCCACTCATTGCGATTCTAAGTCTTTGTCCTTGACACTAGAGTCCTCTCAGAAGCTACCCAGACTTCTTTCAGATCTAGTAAGTCACTTTGTTTTTATCACACTTTCTTAACCACTTTGCGGTCACTCCCAGAGGCCACCTAAGGTTACCTTCCTCCTTTTTTGACTGCCTCTTACAAGCACACCCTTTTACATGGGCCGGGGCAATCCTACCCACCTCATTTACACACTCACCTTCTCCCGATCTTTCCTATCACCGGCTACCCTCTCCTGTGGCCATTTAATGGATTCCAAAAATCTGCAAGCATTCTTTCTTGAAATGCACTACAGTCTCAACCACTCTGCCAAAAAGCAGGCCCCGGATTTCTCTTCATTGATGGTAAGACCTTCAGCTTGCCAGACCTATGTAACACAGCCCTGGACTGAGTTACCTCTCTGATCTCATCTTCTAGCCCTCTCTCTAGGTTCCAACCACACTTCTGGCTGCTCCTCATTATAAGTTGAACTGTGCCAGCCAAAAGATAGGTTAATCCTAACTAATGTGACTTAGCGGGAAACAGGGTCTTTGCAGATGTAATCAAGTTAAGATGAGATCATCAGGGTGGGCCCTAATAGGACTGCTACCCTTATAAGAGAGGGGAAGAAACACACAGATTCACATACAGAGAAGGCCCTGGGATGTCAAAGGTACAGATTGTAGGGATGTAGCTAGAAGCTGAGGAATTGCAAGGATTGAGGGCCCCCACCAGAAGCTGGAAGAGGCAAGGGTTCTTCATTCTACCCAGAGTCTCAGAGGAAGCCTGCCCTGCTGACACCTTGATCTTGGACTTCTGTTGTTCCAAGTCACCCTGGTTGTGGTACTTTGTTACAGCAGCCACAAGAAAGTACACAAACAAGCACGCTCCTGTCTTGGGCTTATCTGGTTTCTGCATGGAACACTCCTGCTCAGAGAGCTGACTCCATGGTTCTCTCTCTCTTTCTCTCAGCCTTCGGGCACTGCTCCAGCACCGCTTCTCAGAGATGACCTTCCCGATCACCTTCTGTAAGATTGCAGTGATCCCTGCCTCCACATGCCCTCACCCCTTATCCTAGTTCCCATGCTGTGTTTTCTTCATGACACCATCTCACATGTCATAGATTTCCATCTTTGTTCATTCTTGCCTCCCAGTGGCTCACCTGAGTCTAGTGTGTTCACTGCTGGGATGTCAGGGCCAAGAACAGAGCCTGGAACTTTACAGCTGATCGGGGAATATCTGCCGAATGCATCTACTCCAGAGTTCCACCACCACACAATATCAGTGTGTGAAGCATTTGGACCCGTTTGTGTGTTGTTTTATGTTGCCACACGAAAATGGTTCTTTGATTCTAACTTCCTAAAGGCCCCGTGGTTGAATCCACTCATTTCAACAGTGGCTTGGCATACAGCCACACACAACATGTGCTTCCATTTCTTTAGCTGACAACAGTAGATTTCAAAATGTGAATGGTAAAAATACAAGTAAAGCAGAATATATAAACCATTCTGTCTCTAACACGAGGAGACTGGTTTTACATTTAACAGTTTGGAAGAGACTTCCTTAGTTTATATTTTCAACATATACTAACAATAACCCACATTCCTTAAGCACTTATGCTGGCTGGCGGTCTATGCGCCTCCTCGCTGCAGTGATGTGGATTCTCCGTGCCATTTGATGGTCTGGGAGTCTGATGCTCAGAGAGGTACAGAAACTTGCCCAAGATCCCAGAGCTAGAAAGCAGAAGAGTCAGGGTTCAAGGGCAGGCAGCGTGGCTCCAGAGCCTGTGTTTGTAACTCAGTGGTATACTCTCAACTCACATCTAGCAACTAATAGAGGCTCTTTCTTTAAAAATGCAGAACAATTTATGATGGAGAAGACAAGAAATGGCTCAAAGGTATTCAACTGAAAAGATGGATTGCACCTCCTCTCGAACTATATGAGGTAGAAAGAACCAGGATAAAATAGAAATGATGAAGGTCTTTAAGTGTAGTAGACAGGAACAAGTCAATTTTTTTTAACATATGGAATGTTCTAAATCACTCCAAATAAAATAAAAATTATGGGGGATGGGGATGGTATGGGTATACACAGAAATCAATTTCTTTTCTTTCTTTTTTTGAAACCAATTTCTATGTTATCATCACTCAAGAAAGATGGTGCCAATTTGGAAAAATAGATTAGTGTAAATGGTACAAACACATTGAAACTACATGGATATGTGTATGCATGTGCACACACACACACACACACACACACACACACACACACTCCAAAGGACTGATACCCCAAATCCAAGCCGTCTTCCATTAATTCTAAGTGGGTATGGCTTAGGCTATATTCTTCTCGCAACTTCTAATTTAAAATTCAGTGTAATCACTTTAGGAAGCAGGCAGTTTTCTCTGACTCCACAGGCTGGGTTTTGTGTCACCATTGTGCTTAACACACAGTGCCATATTACCTGGTTTGTATGCTGTTTGTCTGGTAGGTTGTGGGTTCCTTAAAAATAGGATCTATATATTATTAATATTCAATTCCCCTACCAACCTAAAATAGGCTTTGATAAACTTTTTTTTTCCCCACTAGAACTGAAAATGCCATTTCTTTAAAAACAACACCAAAAAATACTTGATTGGAGCCAGGGTGCTAAGGCAACTTCCCAGAGGTGTGTTGGGAATTAGGAAAGTAAAGTCAGCACTGTTTTCCTAGAGCAATCATGCTTATTATCAAAATATGTGTTTAATATGCAAGCTCTTCAAATACTTGGGGTGCAGATTTGATAGCTGAAGCTAATTTCTCATATAAAAAGAGGTGACCCGGGGTGCCTGGGGGCTTAGTCAGTTAAGCATATGACTTCAGTTCAGGTCATGATCTCACGGTTTGTGGGTTCGAGCCCCATGTTGGGCTCTGTGCTGACAGCTCAGAGCCTGGAGCCTGCTTCAGATTCTCTGTCTGTCTCTTTCTCTCTCTCTCTCTCTCTCTCTCTCTCTCTCTCTGCCCCTCCCCTGCTCACACTCTGTCTCTCTCAAAAATAACTAAACATTAAAAAAAATTTTTTTAAAAGAGGTGACCAGGTCAAAACCCTAAAAATCTTCATCAGCAGTGGTCAGTGGCCATTTCCATCACAAAGAAATGAACACGGTCAGTTAATAACAAAGTTCTACTAATACAGCTCCAGTTTTGTTTAAAAGGTATGTTGTTTAAAGGAATGGTCCCATGTTTAGAAGAAAATACATCTTAAAATTATTTTAACACTTAAATACTTATTAATTTTAAACTTCCACTAAATTTAATTCCTTAGTTCATCATAAATTAAAACAGCTAATGTTTTTTAATTTTAAGAAGAGTCCTTCTCACTTGAAACTGTGAAAAAAGATTTTTTTTTTTTAATTTCTAGGAGACATGTTATCTTGAATGCTGCCCTACAGCATATATATATTATGCTCATTTTTGGTGCATGATTGTCCACGTGCAAGTATGGGGTGCCTACGTGTGCACCTACCTGTCCTAACGTGTGCATGGGCAGAAACAGGGGGACAAAGCAGGAGGGGCAACATAAAGAAGCTCGAATCATTAGAACCCATGAGAGGCACCTAGTATTATCCCCGAGTCGATGGACAATCTTAATATTCTTAACTGGGGAGCGCCCAGAAAGAATGAAGAAAGCATTTATGAAAAATACTAAGAGATTATCACCTGGGTACCTCCTAAAAGATGCCGGTGATACACGCACATGAGCAAGTTTTCACGTCAAACAACTCCAGAGATTATGTACAGCTCAATTTACTGTGACAGTCCCAACAGTCTAGGAGACAACGTATACGAGACACAGTTCAAATAGTACTGACACCCATTAGTGCCACTGCTACCCCTGCCCTGAAGCAGGAGGGCAGCAACGTATCAGATGTTCATCAGTCTGTGAAAACGAGCTGCGCAAACTCAGTGTGTTTGTGGCAACAGCCCAGACCCTGTCTATTTTTACCCTTTTTCCTTCCCAGGTCTCTTTAGTTGTTCCTCAACCACTTCTGTTCTGATCTGAGGTCCAGTTTGTGGAGCACCCTCCTGTCTCATCTGTAACTGAACGCTCTAAGCTGGGTCCCCCACTGGCCCGCAGACTCCAGCTCGGTCCCTGGTGGCTGCCAGCTGCCCACACCAGCTCCTTCCCCGGGGCGCCACCCCCTCCTGGGAGGCTGCCACCAATCCAGCAAATCCACCGGTCACCAGACCAGGAGGAAAAGTTAGAAACGGGGCTTTCATTTGCTGATTTATGGAAGCAAATTCTCAACTTTGTGCCTATAATATCCGGCATCATTTTGAACAGCACTGAGTTTCTTGGCTTCATTACATGAAAACTGTACCAAGCACTGGAATGAGGAATGAGAAAGGCATGATTTATGACCCTCCCCATATAGGAGATTTAATTCTGCCTTTTGCTCAATGGTCTATCCATTGTGTGAGCAAAGTCAATACTAATAATGAAATGCAGACTGAGGGGCTAAATCAATTCAATAAAATGCAATAGAAAGACTGGGGGACTGAGTACGTTGGAAAGGCGAGTGCCTGCAGGATTAGTATTTGAACAACAGGTAATTACAAAAATCAATACTTGTGTATGAGAACATGACAGGCAGCCATCCGTCACGAAGGGAGAACCATTACTATTGGCTTGGGCCCTGAGTTAGGATGAGGGAGCAAAACAGAACCGTGCAAAATCCCTTCCAGAGGTTCCGTGTGTGTGTGTGCGTGCATGTGTGTGTACATATGTGTGCTCCCCACGTGAGTGAAGGAGCGAGACAGGGAAACTCAGATAGCTCACTTTGTGTTTTATTTAGGCACGTGCATTGTCCCTGTCCACCGTGGTGGCAGACTGTGCCCTTGGTCCTACACCACTCTTCCCTTCCTCCCCATCCCAGGCTCCCGGGGACCTGGCCAACGTTACCCTGAGGTCCTGGCCACATCTGGAATCTTTGGGGGTGCAGTGGAGCACTGACACCCACCAGATGAGCCCCTCCTCCGAGAGCCAGTTGCTGGAAGATCTCCAGGCAGTAAGAGGGGACACAGGCACCCACGGCAAATTAGGAAAATAAGCACACGTACACATGCAGACATATATACATACGTACGATAAAATAACTTGTATTTTAAATAGAGTAAAATAACTTAAAATGAACATCGAAAAGATAAAATAAAGTAACTTGAATGTTCTAACTGTTCCTGGCCAAAAAAGAATATGAATGAATGAATATATTACCACTAAGTGGCCAGCATACATTAAGTCACTTAGCCCCACAAAGACGCACAGTACAGGTATCGGCATCTCTATTTTAAGGGCTGAAGGACAATCGGCTTGTTCCAGGAGGCACAGCTGGTGAGCAGGGAAGCAGCACTGGGAGATGGATGTGTCTATTGGACGCCGACGCGTGTCCCAGTCCCCCCCCCCCACACGCCCCCGACATCATGCCACCTCGGATCCACCGCGGGGCTGAGAGGTGCGTCTGATGGGGCCACACCCAAGTCTGTGGCCAGCTGCCAGCAGCCACTGCTGTTGAGAGGCTTTGGCCAGTCCAAGGAGCACGTAGACAGAGCCAGTGGGACCAGTGACTTCACACTTCCCCAGGCCATGCTGTCTGTACTGATCACACGACCCTTTATAATAAAGGTTCAGACTCCGCTTTTGGATGTCTGGCTTCTGACTGCTTTCAAGCCTCCCTCTCCTGCTCTGCCCACATCTGAGCAAGGTGATATGAAAGCTTGGATGCCTCCTCTTTCGGCATCAGCAGGAAGTTCAAATCACGCCAGCCCCTGTCCACACTTGAGAACCCTCACACTGACTCCACCCTATAATCACCACAAAAACTCAAGCCAACCCCCTTTCCTACTCTCAAGACGTTTTCAGTCCCACTTAGGAGCCACGCCGACCATCCCAATAAGCCTCGTTATGTGAGTCACCCAACTTTCCGTACCTTCCAGGTGTATTGCAGGGCATCATCAATCCTGAGATCGGAACCACACTCCTGCTTTTGGGGGCACGCATCATGACACCCCTGATCCAACCTTACGTGAACAATGGAATAAAATGCTTCCCCGGCCTTTAAAGATGCCCTCAAAGTGGTGACCTTGAAAAAAATGATGGGCTGTAATCCCCTAATCAGAAATCTGTCCTTCATTTTGAGTGACTCTTTGGTTTTCTATTAAAGGCATAGAAGGATTGAGAGATTTTCCATTGGGGACAGAACTCAAATTTAACTTTGCTTTATTTGTAGATCATTTTATATAATTTTAATAGTATTTTTGGCATTTTTAAACTTATCTTGGATGAACAATATTTTTCTTTACGTGACTGTTGACACCACTGTTGACATTTGGGACTGGATAACTCTTTGCTGTGGTTGCTGCCCGGTGCATGTGCATTTTAGGAAGTTCTGCAGCATCCCTAACCCTACCCATAACATGCTGATAGCGCCGCCACGGTCCTCTCCAATTGTGACAACCACAAGTGTCTCCAGATATTGTCAACTATCTCTTGGGAGGCAAAAATCACACCTGGCTGAGAACCACTGCCCTTTATTCAATCCACAAAGACACGTGACCTTTCTGCTAAGTCCTCTAAGTCCCAGTGGAAGATAGAAAGAAATGATGAAAAGCATTAGGCTATATCCATCCTAATGCAAGCAAGCAAAATCTACAATAAATTGCAATTATATCTCTAAATTTCTTGTTTCCACTCTGAAACCGATTTTGACTGATCCCCAGAACTGCTCCCATGCTAGGGAGATGACTCTTTATAGCTTATCAAATTGTTTTAAAACATTTGATTACTCAGCAGCTTAATGCAAATACTTGTCCCTTGTCTAAAAAATCAGAGTGAGCTATGCCGACCACTGTGATTTTCTAGAAATATCACGCAGCACAGTGTATATACAAAGTAGTCCAAGAATACCAAGCATGTTAACAATTGTTTACATAATGGGTGCAGACAATATATTCTTTCCTGGATCACATCCACCCGTGTTATATTCCCTAGTAATTCTGTAAATGGCTCAAAATCCTTGATTGTAACACAAAGCTTATCTATTGCCTAGAGTTCTCATCCTGTAAGTGAGTTTTCCAGAAAGGAGAGATGATATCATAGGTGACTGCAGTAATCTTGTAAGTTGAGGAGACAACGTAAGATGCTCTTTATTTCTTGAAGATTTAGAGGCAGAGATAACTCCAGGGATGATATTGGGAAGAGGAAGGCAAATCACATGAAAAGTCCAGCGTTTGACCATTTTGCCTGTGTTAATACTAGAAGGTATATTTGGTCATCTACTCCTCAGTATCCAAACATTAAAAAAGAAGACTATGGGGGCGCCTGGGTGGCGCAGTCGGTTAAGTGTCCGACTTCAGCCAGGTCACAATCTCGCGGTCTGTGAGTTCAAGCCCCGCATCGGGCTCTGGGCTGATGGCTCAGAGCCTGGAGCCTGTTTCCGATTCTGTGTCTCCCTCTCTCTCTGCCCCTCCCCGGTTCATGCTCTGTCTCTCTCTGTCCCAAAAATAAATAAACGTTGAAAAAAAAATTAAAAAAAAAAAAAAGAAGACTATGCATACACACGCCAGTTAATCAGAAGGTGCCATTTCGGTCTTACATACGGATCTAAATTTTGGAAACATAACTTTGGTTTTCCTATTCCTTTCCCCTTTCAACACTACTCTATAGACCTCGGTGCTGACGAAATCTACCACCAGTCGCTTAAGAATCCAAGCAGCGCTGGGGCGCCTGGGTGGCGCAGTCGGTTGAGCGTCCGACTTCAGCCAGGTCACGATCTCGCGGTCCGTGAGTTCGAGCCCCGCGTCGGGCTCTGGGCTGATGGCTCAGAGCCTGGAGCCTGTTTCCGATTCTGTGTCTCCCTCTCTCTCTGCCCCTCCCCCGTTCATGCTCTGTCTCTCTCTGTCCCAAAAATAAATAAACGTTGAGGAAAAAAAATTAAAAAAGAATCCAAGTAGCGCTTACCTCGGCTTTAATTTTATTGTCTCCGAAACAGAGGTGCTGTAAGTAGGCTGCAGCATTAGACTGGACTGAAGGAAACTGGTGTTGTAACATCTGGATCACTTCCGGTAGCTCTGGGTCTCTCCATCCAAATTCTCTGAACAAGGAGAAGGCAGGAGAACATGAGAGAGAAATCCTACCACAGTGTTAACACGCGCTTAACCCATTTATGAAACGTACTTGAGTTTACACGGAACTATTTCACAAATAGCCGGTCTGGTTTTCATACACGCACATTCACTTAAAAGAATCTGAAAAGACGTCCTTCAGTTGATGGCTTGGAGGTGCGTGTAGGTATACACATACGGATGTATGCTGAACACACACACCCTATATATATAAAACCTTAAATGTATCAACTGAAGTTACATGTTTATGAAGATTGTGAAAAAAAATGACTTAAAGTGTCACATGATTTTATTAATATACACATTTTTAATTTGGGCTTAAATGGAGAATTTATAAGGTCACATTGGTTTTCTTTTTTTTTTTTAATTTTTTTTAATGTTTATTTTATTTTATTTTATTTTTTAATTAATTTTGTTTTTCAACGTTTATTTATTTTTGGGACAGAGAGAGACAGAGCATGAACGGGGGAGGGGCAGAGAGAGAGGGAGACACAGAATCGGAAACAGGCTCCAGGCTCTGAGCCATCAGCCCAGAGCCTGACGCGGGGCTCGAACTCACGGACCGCGAGATCGTGACCTGGCTGAAGTCGGACGCTTAACCGACTGTGCCACCCAGGCGCCCCTGTTTATTTTATTTTTGAGACAGAGAGAGACAGAGCATGAACAGGGGAGGGTCAGAGACAGGGAGACACAGAATCCGAAACAGGCTCTGGGCTCTGAGCAGTCAACACAGAGCCCAACGCAGGGCTCGAACCCACGGACCGCAAGATCATGACCTGAGCCGAAGTCGGCCGCCCAACCGACTGAGCCACCCAGGCGCCCCAAGGTCACATTGGTTTTCTAATATATTGTTTCAACAGTCTGACTCAAGGACAGCATTTAGCTAAATTATCAGACAAGAGAAAATATAACTGGATGGGGTCCAATCCAAAATCCAAAATGTTGTGATAGAACCTGAGGCCTTCTTTATTATTTTCTGACTATTATTACTGTTACTGTTATCGTCATCTCTTCTTTAAACGATTCTCCAGAGGGAAAAGTGGAGCAACAAGAAGAATTTATGAAAGGAAGTTCAAGAGTTGGGTTTATTCATACAATGTTAATATATATTTTTTCACTGTACATTTTTCTCCTCCATTCTTCTTTTCACATCTGAGCTACTCCAAGAAGATGGTTGTTTATTTAATTTTAAGAAACATGCTCTGAGACATTTAAGTCCACCCTAAAACACAAGACTGACTGTACCATGCAAATGAATATTGTTTTATGAAGTCAATCGGCTCAACCAGCTAGGACATGGGGCTAATAGGGCCAATTGTATGGATTCTATTCCTGTAGCAGGGAACCCATTTTTAACAGAGAAATAAAAAAGCAACCTCTGAGACCGCAGATAAAAAGGTGACCCCACGTGCCACAAAAGGGTACTATTTATCCAAAGGATAGGGTGAAAGACAAACGAGATAGCTTGGCAATAACCACTCTACTCCCAGAGAAACAGCTCAAGAGCATCCATCCTGTTGATGCTGGGTCAGTGCTGTCGTTGGAGAAGAGGAGTCACAAAAAAAATGGGGCAGAGAAGGAACAGACGAAGGTTAAAAGCGTCCTCGTAGATTCTAACCTGTTCTCTTTATCTTTCCTTTATCACAACCCATAGAGGCTGTCAAGCAAACCTTGAAACGTGTTAGCACTCCCTTCACGGCTCTGAAGACAATCGTCAATGGGATTCCTTTTGAATTAGCTTAGTTTTTCTTGGCAAGATCAAGCATTTGATTTAATGTGCATTAAGTAGTTAATAAATTTGACATAAAATTTTAGGTAGCCACACATATTTTCAAAAGGAAAGATAGTATAGTAATACATCTTCTACAAACTACCCATAAGTGATTGCTGGTAACAGACAAATTATTACATTTTTTTTTTTTGGCTATGTGATCAAAGCAGAAATTACAGATTAAAAACACAGGAAGCTTGTGTTACTTTAAGTTTAATGTCCTTCTCTCGCATGATTCTAAACCACTTCAGCAACATCGAGATAGCACCCACAGCCCCTCTGCTCAGAATAGCAGCCAAGTAAAATTGTGTTCTTTGTTCAAATGAAATAAAAATCTACAGAATACCCTATACATTAAGATTGGCAGTGTCCTATAGGTACTGGATGGCTAAGATGAATTCTGGTGAGCCTGTGCTATTGGAAAGTGATTAGTAAAGAATTCATTTGAGCCTATTTTATTAACCGGATGGTAACTGCTCTATATGGCATATATCAGTAACATCTTTGGAACAACATCTCTAGGAGAACAGTCTGAGGGACCCTCTGCACACATGCACACACACAGGTTCATTTGTGTGGATGCATGTATATACATACACGCACATGTACACACACACAGCCCAAACTCAGAGCAGATGCACTTTCTAAGGAATCATGAGCCAAGGGGGAAAAAGGCTATTCAGCTTCCCCTGAAAACTCTGGAATCTTCCAGACATCCCCTCTGCCCCACTACTCTTTTCCCAGACCTGTTTCTCACCTTTCACCCCGCTGACCAAGCCAATCACCTCCCACGCACCCTTCTTCCTACCTAAGGCATCGGACTGGGCACAAACACAAAACTGATCGGGCCGCTTCCCTGCTTAAAGCCCTTCAGTGGTTCCCACTGTCTTCGGGATAAAGACCAGGATATTCCCATGGCTCGTGAGGCCTTTGCTTGGCTTGCCATCTCCCAACTTGCCAGCCTTGCGTCCCGCTGCCTCCCTGGGCTCCCTGCACTGGCAGACATCTGGACGGTGCTCTCGCCCACCTCTGTTCTGGCTCCTGGAACAGCTCTGGCCCAGCGGTTTCTCACTCAAACTCAGGACCCCGGGCTCCCTGTGATTCCCTCAGGGAGGCCTTCCGTGAGTCCATCCATGCAACGCCTAGCGGTAGTGCCTCCATTTTGTTGTGGACTGCATCCCATCGCTGCCTCCGTCTCCACACTGTGGTAAGTTCTCTGAGGCCAGGACTGCAGCCCTTTCGGTCATGTTTGCTCACTAGAGCATACAATATCCCCGGTACCTGATGAACGTTACATAAATGTGCTTTGGGAGAATGAAGGCATGAAGGAAAGAGTGAAGGAAGTATCTGGGCAGGGAGTGTTTCCTCAGTTCTAATGACATCTTTTCTCTGGCCAATTGGTCATTCTGGAATGCTCCCCCGTCCCCTGACACACCTAGACAGATAGACAGACAGACACACACACACACACACACACACACACACACACACACTCTCTCCATACTGCCAAACTGTGCAGTCTTTACTATGCATCAGTAATTCTGTCACTGAAACCTTCCAGTGGCTTCCCACTGTACCAAGGACAACAGCCACCTCCCACACAGAGGACTCCTCCCTGTTCCTGAGCTTCCTGCACCAAGTTCCCTGAATTGCTTCCTTCCTATTGAAAACAGTTCTGCTGTTCCCATCTCAAGATCCTGGTACGCTGGGGGAGGCTCCTCCCTCAGGTCTCTGCATGGTGCTCTCTTGTCTTGACCAGGTCTTAGTTCGTATGTCTCGGAGGGTATCTCCTAGAAGCTTCCAGGCAAACAAGCCTGACCCTTCATATCATCTTACTACCGCCATATTTCATCCACCACACTTATAACTGGCTGAAATTCCCCTCCATCGTTTTTGTTACGATGATTCATCACTCCGCCCTTTCTCTGCTGTAAGCTTCACGGGGACAAGGGTTTTTCCCACAGCATGAAGAAATTCCCTCAGCTGCCGTGCTCCAATCCTCCTCTGGTGCAATGACAACGTGTGAAAGTGGGGTCCCTGGGGGGGGGACTCTGGGACAGAGTGAAAGGGGGCGAGGGAGATCACAAAGCCGGGTAAGACTTAACGACAACGGTAAATTAGTGTTCAAAATGACTTGATGTCTCTTAGCCTAAACCAGCTTTCCACGAATCATGCTGGAGTGGATTGTGCGTCTGAGCAGTTCGCTTCTGGTTTATTCTAACTGGCATTTCCCAGCCCTAGCCACAGCAGCAGGTGCTAAGAGGATACTACTAGTGTTTTCAAATGCCTTCCTCAATTTCACAAGAGTGATGCTAAAGGTGTACCCCCTCAACAATAAGTTGGGGGGGGGAACGATTTATATCCAAGTCTTTTTTCCAGAATGGTTTTGTTTCGCTTAAATTAGATCGCTCGGATTTTTTGTTGTCCATGGAGATAGACTCCAGAGAAAGAACTGGAGGCCCAGAGGAAGTAAAATGTCCATCTCATTTGGACCAGAATTTGGTATATGATATGGTCTTGCATAAGGGTCTTAATCCTCAAGGACAAGGAGTGGCTCACAAGACAAAGATGCTCTGGAAAAGACACATACCAATAAAGGATCAGCACAGGGAGAGGTTCGGGGCTGCAGAGGGATTGGTGGATTTGGGAAAGGTACATTCTCAGACTAGCTGGGGAATGGCTAAGAAACAGGCTGTTTGGAGGAAGCCTGCCCGGGAGGCCGGATAGTAGAGGCAGGGCTAGAAAGCAAGTTTGGGATGAGATCACAGAGGGCCTTTCATACAAATGCAAAAATGCTGTTTCTGGTCTGCAGTGACTATTGTGGAGAAGAAATCTAAGAACATTCAGATTTGTTTAGGTTTACAGAACAGCCAGAAAAATAACCTTAAGAAACAACATGAGTGCACTAAAAGTCAGTTGCCATGGTTCCCTGTTCACACGCCTTAACTCTTTAATCCTTAAGTAGCCTTCTGTGGTTTATTTTCATTTTACAGAGGAGGAAATTTGACTTACAGATGGTACCAACTTAACTGGGGGAGCCAGAATAAAACTCGGCTGTCTGCTTTCAAATAGATAAATTTAACCACATAACTGTGTTGGCTGCTGTAATCACTGCCTTGCAATAACATCTAGAAGAAGGATTTTTTTTTTTTAGACAATGTCTCAAAAATAAATATGTTTAGGGGCACCTGGGTGGTTCAGTCAGTTAAGCGTCCAGCTTTAGCTCAGGTCATGATCTTGCCGTTCCCGAGTTCAAGCCCCGCGTCGGGCTCTGTGCTGACAGCTCAAAGCCTGGAGCCCAGATTCTGTGTCTCCCTCTCTCTCTGCCCCTCCCCCACTTGTGCTCAGTCTTTCTTCTCTCTCTCAAATAAAAATTTAAAAAATTAAAAAAATATGTTTAAAACAGTGTCCACAGCAGACTTTTGGCAATGACCGAAGACATTTTTGGTTGTCACAACTGGAAGATGTTCCTGGCATCCAGTGGGGAGAGGCCAGGAATGCGGGTCAACATCCTACAGTGCACAAGAAAAAATTCTCCATCCCCGAACTGTCATTAGAGCCAGGGCTGAGAAACTCTGGTCCAAACACGAAGTGTGTCTGATCACTTGTGTTGAGCAAGCATGTTTTAAAGTCTTTTACTCCTGGATTATTTTAGTAGAATGGACACAGGATTTGGTATGAGAGTAGCTAGGATAGCCTTCCAAACTTGAACATCTGGCTTTCTCTCTTCAAGTCCCTCACTGTTTGCTGGGCTTGGTTTCCATAGATCTAATATGGCAAATAATACCGCCTATTTCATGGGATATCTTTTGAAATGACACATGAGCTAATGAAGGTGAAAGTGGTTGGCAAGGTATTAAGAGCTATAGATAGATATATACGAGCGATTGTTACCCTAAGATTGCTCTAAAGGACGTATGTATATATTTACAATATTTATATAATGCCATTTAATTTTTTAAACATAACCTGTTACTGATGGGTTTATTGACATTAGAGCTGATACTGACACGAAAGAACATAAGTGTAAAGAGAGACACTGCTTTAGCTTATACTAAAAATTCTGCCTGAAAATGTGCCACTTTGAAATGATTTGTTTTGCCCCCTACCGCCTCCAGAGGCAGAGTGCCATGGTGGGCAAAAGTTCTTTGGATGCAGTCAGAGTTGGTTCGAATCCTGCTCCACCCACCATGAACACTTTCTGCAGCCTTGGGCTCCTTCTGTCTGCCTCTGGTTTCCCGCTGAATTTCCACTGGCTGGCGTGCTCTTTGCTTTGAGTCCATCTTTCATAATGAGATAATAATTCCTACCTGGGTGTATTGGTGGGATGATCAGAAATAATATATACGAACCCCTTGGAGCAGTATCTGGCACGCACTGTGGGCCCTTGAGACATGCCAGCTGTCGTATATAACTAGACGACGGAGTAAAGACTCAGAAATAAGAACCATCTACAGTTTTCTACCGGAGCGAACTCATAACTCTCATTTGTTACTGGGCTTCATTTTAGAAATGTTAATGGAACTGGAGAATATGCAAATGTAACCTTTTCTCCATTAAAACTTGTCACATACCCCAACAATATTGTGACAAAATTCTCACTCTTATATGGACTATCTGAGTTGCTAAAATTATAAGCGCTCAGCTCAGAGCTAAATAGCAAAACAGTTTGAAATCCGTTACTATGTTATGCTGGCACAGAAACCGGAGAGTTGATGTACCGTCACAAGATTTTATCACGTTTACTTCTGCGTTGTAACGGGCCTCGGGGCCAGAGTCTCTGGGAACTCAAAATTTGACTTTCAGCAAAGCTTCACGTCAGAGACACCTTGCTTACTTTGATTCTTTATGTTGGAGGGACACTGCCCACTTTGCAGTCTCAGTGGTTTCAGTGGGGCAGGGCTACATGGACATTACTTAAAAACGTGAAAATCTCCACCTCTTTAAACTTCTGAACTGTAACCAGAAGTTGTATTTTTTTAATGTTTATTTATTTTTGAGAGAGAGAGAGAGACCGAGTGCAAGCAGGTGAGGGGCAGAGAGAGAGGGAGACACAGAATCAGAAGCAGGCTCCAGGCTCTGAGCTGTCAGCACAGAGCTCGACGCGGGGATTGAACCCACTGACAGTGAGATCAGAGCCGAAGTTGGCCGCTTAACCGACTGAGCCACCCAGGCACCCCCTAACTAAAGGTTTTAAAGAGCATATCGGCTTTAACTTTGGCATCTAGAGCCATGAGGTGAGCTGTTTTGTTTCTGATGTGGTCTTGTTAATAAGGTTGGCGGTGCAGACGTGGTGGTCATAAGAACGTTAGATAGGTGGATATTTTTATGACGAAACGGAAGTATTTTAATTCTTGTTGACGAACGAGATCTTATCCAATGAGAAACATATGGAAGCATTCGTGCCTTGGTCCTCATTCCTGGATATTTTGTAGCCCAAACCAGAAGCTGCCCTACATGGCTTATCACATTTAGAAAACAAATCTTTGCTTTCAGAGAAACAGCAGCATTGGAATTATGACTGTCTAGAAAACAAGTTCAACTGTTTTCATTTGTAGAAAGAAACGGCTCTCTCCAAGCTTTACATTTTGGGAAAATGTAATTACCCAAACTGCATCAGTAGCATTAACTCACTGACCCATGATTTCTTGACCTGTCTTCTGATGGAGCAGCCACTGTGCTCCTTGTAGATGTGTTCAGCTCACAGGGACTCAATGCTGTCAAGGACCACCAGCCAGCTCTTCCCTCCTGGGGATGATCCTCATCTTATCTTAAATCTGCATTATTAATTACACCCTCTCTTTTCACAAAATACCGAGGCAACTCGCACAGACAGATCATCTATGACGATATGATAAATGAAAAACCAAGTACAAAAAAGAGGGGGGTTTCAAATGTTATGAGCGTAAGGTCGACGTACTTGCTTGTTTCAAATTGGACCCTTTCCTTACAAGTAGCCCTGCCCTCAGCAGAGAAACTAATTAGGGCAGGAAATGAGTCATTCCTGTTAGTTAAATGAAAGCACAGAATCCCACCACTTCCTGCACTGGGAAATCAGGAAGGAAGAATCTGGAACTCTCTATACTTGTCCCAAGATCCATGGCTGGTCTCTAGTTAGGATCCCTCTGGTGGGCTGAATAATGTCCCCAAAGGTATCCCTCCAACCTGTAAATGTTACCTTATTTGACAAAATGGACTTTGTATATAAGAAGAAGGAGATATACCACTGAAATAAGATGCTATATTGTTGTCTTTGATGACGCGGGAAGGGGCCATGAGCCAAGAAATGTAAGGAATGCAGCTCTAGAAGCTGGAACAGACAAGTACAAGGATTTTCTCCTAAAACTTCTGGGGGCAGCATGGTCGTACTGACATGTCGATGATAGCCCAGTGAACCTGACTGCAGACTTCTGGCCTTCAGAACTACAGGAGAGTAAATCTGTGTTATTGAAAGTCATCAACTTTGTGTCCATTTGTTATAACAGCCGCAGGAAACAAATGCACATATGGCCTTTTTAAGCTGACAAAAGACCATCCCACTGGCGAGACTCCGAGGAGGTGGAGGGAGCTGCTTGGACTATCCTAAGAGTCACCACCTCCAACTCATGCCTCTGAGAATCCACCCTGTGATCGCTGGTCATGAGGTCGACTCCTCTAGCGATTTACTCTGACTTACCAACCCGCTCGTTTGTCTATTTGAAACACCCACCTCTCTAACCTGTGGCCTTCGCCTCTCACTGCATCCCTGCAGGCCGCCTGACTTCCTGCTTTGGCAGATTCAGCTATAAACCACTCACTCCCCCAGCCAATGTTCACGGAGTGACCACTGTGCCTCTAGCCACTGGAAATTCAGTACTGAACGCAGCAAAAGTTCCTGTTGCAGGGAGCTGCTTCCTAACGGTGGTTGGCAATTCGTTATCAAGAGAGCAAAGTGCATTATTTGTCCGTGTTAAGCGTGTGCTGGGTTGAATGGTGTCCCCTCAAAAATTCAAGTCCATGTGGGACCTCAGAACATAACCTTATTTGAAATATGGTCTTTACAGGATATAATTAAGGACCAAGATGAGATCCTCATCTTCCTGGATGAGGACAGGCCCTAAATCCTATGGCCGTGTCCTCATAAGACACACAAAAGGACACAGAGAGACACAGGGAGGAGAAAGCACTGTGCAGACAGAGGCAGAGGTTGGAGTGATGTGGCTACAAGCCAGGGGATGCCAAGGATGGCCGGCAACTACCAGAGGCAGGGAGAGAGGCATGGACGGTTTCTCCTTTAGAGCTTCTGGAAGGAACCCACTCTGCTGACACCTTCACTTGACTTCCGATCTCCTGAACTGTTAGAGAATAAATTCCTGTTGTTTGAAGCCACCTCGTTTGTTGTATTTTGTTACAGCAGCCACAGGAAACTAATACAGGTGTAATGGGAAAATAAAACAGGCATAGGCAACACGAGTGTGTGTGTGTGTGTGTGTGTGTGTGTGTGTGTGTGTGTACACACACGCACACACACGTGCTGTACAGGGGTTGTTACTGTAAACTCTGTGGCTATGGAAGACCTCCCGGAGAAGGTGACCCTGGAGCATAGACCTAAAGGTGGTGCCTGGTGGAAGGAATGTTCCTGAAAGGGAGAACAGCGCTAAGACCCTGAAGAGGAATGTGCTTAATTACCACGTCAGGCAAGAGGGGAGAAGGCCAGTGAGGGAAGAGGCGTGGGGCCTGGGGCCATGCGGAGAGAGGCAGTAAGGCCCCAGATCACACAGGATTCGTCAGTCCTGGCAGGTCTCTGGCTTCTGCTCTGAGAGAGGCCAGAGACACTGGCATGTTGTGGTCCGATTCGCGTTTTTGGAGAATCGCTTTGACAGTGGTTACGTGGGTGTATACATCTGTCAACACTCAGAAACTGCAGCCTAAAACAGTGCATTTATTGTATATAAATCATACTTTGATGGAGCTGTGTTTACGAAAGGTCCCTCTGGATGCAGGGCTGAGACTCTATAGGGTGCGGATGGAGCAGGAGAGAGTTTAGTGGCTCATGTGGGGGACCCTGGCGAGGCTGCTGGTGCTGGGCAGTGGGGGGGTGGGGATACACGCTGGGGCCGGGGCCAGGTGCACACGGAGTGTGAAGGCAAGAGCCGGCCCTTCTCCCACCCTCTGCTCACGTGAACTGGTGACTCCTGTGGCCACGTCCGTCATGCCCAGGGACCACAGGGCGGACTGGCCAGGCTAGGACCCACTTTCGGGGACTGGCATCTATTATTCCAGAACAAGGAGGGACACTTTCGACTAGCAAGTTTTCTACTGGCTGCTGAAGCGGAGAATCGGAAACAGCAAAATCGTGAGAAAACTGCTCATTTCCCAACTGTTACAGGTGTTGGGTGCCTTAAGTAAATCTTAGCCAAGCAAAGGGCTTTTTCTTGGAGTCCAACTTATTGGGAATCAAGGCGGGGGGGTGGGGTGGGGGGATAATGTAAAATGAATGGCAAAAGTTCATGCTGCTATTTACCATTTTTAATCTCATGTATTTTAAGTACCAGTGAATTTCTGCTTCTACCAAGGGCTTAAATATCCTAAAAGTCCATTAGACTGCAAATAATATTATCAATTATATGGTAATACCTATTCAGTCTCAATAAAATGTAGAATACTCGCTTTTATCTATTAATACAACTAGACATTTTCAATAAAATAGATTCCACAAGGAAAAATCAACTTCATACACATAACCGTTTAGTTGCCCTGGAAATTCTAACAGGCTGTCTTTGGTGGTAATGGCCCAAGGGAACAAAGGACAAATAGTACCCATAAACTTTTCCGTGTAAGCCATAATGACTTTATGGAAAATGTTTATATTCTATGACTATGTACCCATTTTAAAATTAACAGTCCGTGATGCTTCCTAGAAAAATCTGGACCTGTGCACCTCCAGTGGGAACAGAAGGAAGGATCTGACACCCAAGACCCATGAGAGGAGGGCATGATTGTAGGATGTTAGAGCAATAGTTTTTACTCTGTCAGTATCGGCAGAGATCAGGGTTCTGCCTCACATTTATTTATTTATTTAAAAAAATTTTTTAACGTTTATTTATTTTTTTGAGACAGAGAGAGACAGAGCATGAACGGGGGAGGGTCAGAGAGAGAGGGAGTCACAGAATCTAAAACAGACTCCAGGCTCCGAGCTATCAGCACAGAGCCCGACACGAGGCTCGAACCCACGGACTGCGAGATCATGACCTGAGCCGAAGTCTGACCCTTAACCGACTGAGCCACCCAGGTGCCCCCTGCTTCCCGTTTAGATTAGGTATTTGAGAAAAAGCCACAAAGGTCTTGCTCACCCTCAGAAAGTTTTACTATATGTATGTGTATTAAAGGAAACTTAATATTAAATACTATTAAAAATGGCCTAGCAATATACTGCATGTAAATTATAGAATGGAGAGTGCTTTCTTATAAACTAAACAACGATATCATCTGACAGTTCTCTGTGAAAAGAATCTTTAAAAAAGAGCTTTTAATGATTCTGTTTCTGAAAACTTCCGAACCTTTCCAAAAACCAAAATGACACGGGTAAATGCATTCTAGAAGAACCCATCTCCAAAGACTGCGTGCTTGGTCTCCATGTTTCTGGAAGCAAGAACCTGTCCCACAGCACCTGTCACGTTGTCTTTAGAATGTAAGTTGTGAGTACAGGCTCGAGGGTTGATTGCTACACAGAGTCCACGGTGGGCATCTAGTGATATCCACTGTTGACCTTGGTCCTGGGAATGTTGCTAGCATGTTTCGCACATACGATTCCATGTCTGTCACCTCATTTTAGTTCTTCAAAGAATGACAACTCAATGTATTTCAGATAACACCGAACAGAGAGACTCCCTTTAAGGAAAATCTTACAGAATCGAAACGAAATTTAGTCTAGAAGAGGCACCAAGTGAGAAAGATGTTTGAGGGTATTCTTTAAAATGAGTAACAAATCCTCTGAAAATAGCACCCACGCATGGTCTCCTTCCAGGAGTGTTTGAGAGGCCTTTTTATGAACCAGGAGAAGTTCTAGGTCCTGCAGATACGCATATTGGGTCCTGACCTCAAACCACTTACACTTTAGCAGAGAAGACAACTATAAATAAGCAATGGCTGTACGCTGAAGAAAAGATATTAAAGAAATGCCAGACCTGCATTTAAAGGCCATCTGGTTGCCTCTTTCCTTTTCAGTAATGCTGGATTCAAATCCATCTAAACGACAGCAGAAACAATTACTGTTAACATTATGAAATAATTATACCATCGTGAAAAATCATAATAGTAACTTAGTATTTCCAGAATTTGTATATATGCATTTTGATGGCTTTTCTTCATATTTTAGGACGGGAGGGCACTTTAGCCAGCATTTCCCATGTTTATTGTGTAGACTGAGAAACCCAGGTCAGATTGTTTAGTGACCTGACCAAGGTCACAGGTAAGTTAGTGTATGGAACCGGGTGGTCAATTGTTAAGGTTCAAAGCTTATTCAAAGTTACATTCGGCCAAGATATCTCCTCCCTAAGTCTGTTCTGCAATGCACACACACTCTAGTTCCAAACCTTGGTTTGTGCCTCTGAACCGTAGTAGGCAATAATGTTGGAGCAGAATTGCCTAATTGAAAAAGCATGTTGTGTAAGAAGGAAAAAAAAAAAAAACTTATTCTAACTGTGTTAGGGATTAATTTCCTGATAAGCATGGGGCCATGTGCTATAAGAAGGTGGTATTCAGGGAGGGTAAACTTTTTTTAATTAAAGATATTATTTTTTAAGCAATCTACACGCAAATGTGGGGCTCAGACTCACAGTCCCAAGATCAAGAGTCACATGATCTACAAACTGAGCCAGCCAGGTGCCCCAGGAAGGGTAAACTTTAAAAAGCATGTTGCTAGACATGTCAGTGTAATCCAACCAAGCCTATCAGGATCGCATCTGTGGTTGGCTCTTATTGGCTCTAACCAAAGATCCCTCACCTCAGGATTGCAGGGTAGTTCAATAAGATGATGTTAAAGCAGACTTACAGCATCTGGGCTTGTGTTGGGGGGCTTTGGAGGCAGGGTCTGGTTCTGGATTGGCTGCTGCCGGGATGTAACTCGGTATCTTAAAGATTCTTAAAGATCTAGAAGGAGGGAAGACTACAGCAAGGCTCAAACTGTGATTGGTAAAGAAAAAGCAGTCATCAAATCAGCTTGGACAGGTGGCTGTTTCCATCAGTTTTGTGATTTGTCAGTTTTCAGACATGACTACGGAGGGGTCTTGATTTTGTCTTGATCCATCATCGTCAGGGTGGCCTTGCGTGATGCTGATGGTCTGTGAAATTGCTTATGCTCAAAAGAACATCAGGCTCTCCTCTTGTCTTTCTTGGCCCCCAGAGCTGGGGCTGCCCCGTTAGGGGAGATCCAGGGGATACCAGAAAGGGAAGGGTAGGTGCCAGAGATCAATGTTCCATTCTGTGTCTGGAGAAGTGGCTCGCTTGGGGGTTGAAGTGGTGTTGTTAAGCTCTGTCAACATGATATCAGAACCACGAGTGAGAAGAGAAGAGAAGAGAAGATGCTTTGTCCCCATGAAGCCACATCCTGTTTACCTCTTTGTTTTTTTTGTATACTTGGCTGGTTATTTTAAAATCTCAGAGACAGCCAATCTGACCCTCGAATGTAAGTACTGATGAATGACTTTAGGGTTTACATCTTCCTGCATTTTTCTGCTGTTATTCTTACTGAAACGCATCAGGAATGGGTGGAAAGCTTTTGGGTATTGTTGCTCTTTAGCTGCTAGAAAAGGAAAAAAAAAAAAAAAAAACAAGCAAAGAACTATAAACAGTTGTTAGTGCCTACATCAGAAAACAACCCAAACACACCTAGCTAGGTTTGTTTCCATTTGCCCTTAAAGGAAGTATAAAGAAGCTATGAATACTTGAGCCAAGCCTTAATACTAGAAAAAGAGAACTACAGTGTCCAAGTGGCCATTCACAATTATTTCTCATTACTAGACATTAAATGCAAAAGAATTCCATGTGAAGACATTTTCTTTTATCCTACTTCATATTACTTGTTGGTCTGGATTTTTCTAAATATAAAATGTGGAAGATACATATGTGTGTATATATATAATATATACATTATTGATATATATATATCATATTATTATATATTATAATTATACAATAATATATAATATATATATATATATAATGATACATATATCCCTCATTTTGAGTAAGGTAACCAACAATGGATATTTATTGGTAATCCCTGTAATCCCTGCAGATCATCAGTGAAAGGGGTACAGACAGGCCAGCTGTATACCATTATCCTGGAAGATTCCATATCTGTACAACTGAATGTATTAGTAAGCTTCTTTTTAAAGTGCCATCATAAAAAAAAGAAGGTATTCATTTCCAGATAACAGTGTCCCATTACCTTTCATTTCTACCCATTGATAAAGACTTAGACTCGGCTTTTATTACCTCTAGGTCCGCCTAACTCTCAGAATGGCTGTGATTAATTTGAAAATTAATTGAAAAGTTTGCAATGAGTTTAAAGATATTTTCTATTATTGCTGCCATAGACCTTTCAAATTTAAAACGGGCAGGATGGCCGACAGGGCTCATGGAATACATTTGATTACCAGAGAAAAGAGCAAATGGCACATAAGAATAGTTTTATTTATGCAAATAATAAAAGCACACATTTCTTTTATCTTTTCCACTAATTAAGAATTATGATTTCTTCATTAAGCATTTCTTTATTCACTAGAAGAACGGTTTAAGTTCCATGCACAGCTGTGAAATGAAGCCACAAGGAAACAAATCACTTGGATCTTGAAGAATGCTAATTTAATATCTAATTGTTTGAACCCATTTGTTTTTTCTTTGTGGGAAGTGACTGGGCAGAGCCCGACTTTATATAACTGCAGAGGTTTCCAATTTTATTGGCACACGGGGTCCTCTTCACTTCTTCATGGTGTCCCTGGGCCAAAAGAATTGCCCGACACCTCCATTTATTAAAGAACCCGGTGCGAATAACTTCAGAGTTGTCTATGTCCTAAGAAGCTAGCACCTTTGGGGTGCGGCTCTGCTTCTCCAACCTCGGACTCAGACACTGCTGCCTCCTGTTCCTCTCGCGCTGATTTTCACATGGTGCTTGCTTCCCGTGACAGAAATTTCTGAACATCCACATCTGCAAGTTTATGACGTCATCAAAAGGAATGTGACAACCGAATTCTGAAACTGAACCAACTCAAGTTCATGCTTCTCCTGGTGTCTGACGGATGTTTTGTTTCCCTTGAAAACTTAAACTATCCTGAGGAGCCCCACTGAGTTTGCTGCGTCGTCCTGGGGCACCTTGGAACATGGTTGGGGAACAGCGGTAAAGGAATGGTCCTTCCCATCGCTGTGATCTAAACCTCAATAAAGAACTTTTGCATAATGAACAATTATTGGGGGAAGGGGAGATGATACGTATTGGAATAGAAAGTTTATCTTGCAAGATTTAAATTTAGAATTTCAATGAAGTGACGCAGTAGTTACATTCAATGAGCATAAACACTTGTCATTTGGGAAAATGTTTTTACTCTTTTGTAACAGTTTTTCCTTTTGTAAATGTTTTCAAATGCATTATTTAAAGACTTTTAAAGACACAAATCACAGAATTCCTTAATGGTTTGCTATGTATTTAAAAAAATGCTTACAACAGAATTTGGGGAAGATACCAACATTTAAATTTGTCATCTGTCTCTCTATTTTATACCTTAACAAGAGTATAGTACAACAGGATGCAATGCTCATGAAAAAAATACTGCTTTGGTGGCACTGATGTCACTGAGAACATTTATATTCAGCATGCCCTTCACTGTCTGAAATTATCGTTGAAGTTTTCATTCTTGAACTTGATTTTGAGAGACCTCCTTCACACCCATTTCCAGTCTTTTCTCCAGGGCTTTGTTGGGCTCTATGGACTCAGATTGCAGAAAAGGAGGTCGCATGAGAAAACACGAGCGCCACAGAAAGCAAATGAGCTCAGCGAACTGAAGACCATTCTCAGATAAACAGGTACTCTTTCTAGGCACTCTTTCTAGATTTAATTGCACTGGAGTGATCAGAGATTGTATGGAGGTAATACTTTATCCACTACCTCTAGAGGCAATTATAGATTTCTTAATCAGGGAGAATATCTCCTTACATAGTAGGACTTGACTATAAGCCCTGACATGACTTTTGTTTGCACAAGAAGTCAACGTACTGAGAGCTCTCGTTTACTGAGTGAGTCCTGTGTGCTAGCAACTGCTCTGGGTACCATACCCACTCCACACCACGTTCCCATCAGAGTGGCACCATCAGAACCCCGATTTTATACACGCAGCAGCGGTGGCACAGAAAAGCTTTAGCAACTTGCCTGAGATCCCAGAGACGACCAAGCCACGGAGCCAGAATTACAACTTAGGTGGCCCCACCCTCCTAACCAAGATGCCGCACTAACCAAACAGTTTTCATTTTCATTTTTACAAACAACCAGAAGTTGGAATGCATGTCTGTCTCTCGGTACACAGACATTAGAAGAAGGCAAAATTCATTTAATTCAGGACTACCGCCACGTCTCTTATGTATTTTTCAATGGCAACTGCTTTCTGTTTTTATATCAAGACTTGTATAATTTTTATTTTTAAAAAAAATTTTTTTTAACGTTTATTTATTTTTGAGATAGAGAGAGACAGAGCATGAATGGGGGAGGGTCAGAGAGAGGGAGACACAGAATCCGAAACAGGCTCCAGGCTCTGAGCTGTCAGCACAGAGCCGGACGCGGGGCTCGAACTCACGGACCGCGAGATCATGACCTGAGCCAAAGTCGGCCGCCCAACCGACTGAGCCACCCAGGCGCCCCGGGACTTGTATAATTTTTAAATTATCAGTAACACACACACAGACATTTTATGCCATTGACTTTTGTAAAGCAAAACATTTTATGCTCAAGCAAAGTCCATTTACAACTTCAGGCAACCTCACTGTAAGGGTTCCAGGACCCAGAGTCAGGTGGTGGAACAGAAAAGGAAAGGTCTTATCCAGAGAAAGATAAATGCTCTCAACCATTTTTTTTAATATTTATTTATTTTGAAAGAGAGAGAGAGAGAACGTGCATGAGGCTGCATGTGGAAGCAGGGAAGGGGCCGAGAGAGAGGGAGAGAGAGAATCCCAAGCAGTCTCCACTTGGTCAGCAGCACAGAGCCGTGGGTGGGGCTCGATCCCATAAACCACAAGATCAGAGCCCCAAATCAAGAGTCCAATGGCCCACTGACTGAACCACCCAGGCTCCCCTCAACAAGTTCTTAAACACAATCCCTTTCTTTTCTTTCATGACCTGGTCTCTAAATTGTACTTGGTCCCACCCTGGGCCCATTCCTCCAAATTCCTTCCAAATGAGTTATGTTCTGCATTTCTCTGGCTTTTGCAAGTCACATAGAATTCATTCAATTAATGACTACGATGTCAAATACAATGAGCTGTCTGGAGGTTTATGTCCATAAAGATTTATGCTGTTTGAGGTATAATAAATAATGCTTTCCAGGCATAAAACATTTCCTAATTTGTACTATTCTACTACCCTTTGTGTTTTCCTGTTTTAAGTTTTCCATAGGGATTGGTCATGCCAATCAAAATCTGCTGGTTGGAATTCAAGACAGATATTTTCTTTAAACAAGGTCTGATATAAAATACTTATCTTTCTGTATCTTCAGGATATTCATTTATTTGTATTTACTGGCATATTATCTTGTCCCAAAACGATTTAGTATTTTCCACCAAAATCCCCTAAAATGACCAATAAAATGTCCTCCAATTAGCGGATTCAGAAAATGACGCATGTATAAACCTAGTAAGCTAAAATCTTGACTGGGTTTTGAAAATTTACATAAATCATCCAACTTTAATACACAGAGTGATAAACCTTAGTAGTTGCTCAATAAACATTAGTGGTCGATTAAGTCTCCTTCCCCATGACTCTGGGAGGTAGGGCTTATCATTAGCTCTACTTTATAGATACGGAGACTGAGGTTCACAGAGCTTCAGAGGCTTGCCCTTTTTTTTTATTAAATTAATTTATTTATTTGGAGAGAAAGAGAGAGAACGCAAGCAAGGAGGGGCAGAGAGAGGGGGAGAGACAGAACCCCAAGCAGGCTCTGCGCTGTTAGTGCAGAGTCTGACTTGGGCCTTGAGCTCATGAACCATGAGGTCATGACCTGAGCCAATATCAAGAAGCAGACCCTTAACGGACCGAGCCACCCGGGCGCCCTCCCCATTTGTTGAAAGGAAGCCTGAGAACCACCTTGGGCTTCGATGGGCCGATGGCCTGTGCTTGCTGCGTGAAGCAGGGCCCGCCCCATTTAGAGCTGTGGTCCTCAGGGCTGGTTATGGGAGGCGGAATTTGTATGGGCACAAGGGAGGAATAAGGACAGAGTGCAGAGGACACTGTCCTCCTTGGCATAACAGAACCGAGCACACTCGAATTTTCTCATGCTCTTCAGGGAGTGTTTGACTTCCATTTGAACAAGCATCAGAGGTCTGGACTGTGCTCAGAGGCAGAATCTCCAGGAAGGTTTTTATCCACTAGGGTCAGGGGAAGTGTGTATTTCCTCAAGTTATGAGAACATTCAGATTCATTCTGTGTAGGTGGATACAAAAATAAGAAAGCAGAAGACTTGGTCTAGATCTTTTTTTTTTAACTTCAAGTAGAAGTGTGTAAGACGTGTAAAATATTTGCTGAGTTAGGAAAAGCAGGTATCATCCCCCTTTGCAGGTTTGAGAAGTAATCCTGATTGGTTGAAATAGGACACACATGTTGATAGTCCGGACATAAACTGCAGAAGGCACTAAGTTTTGGTGAGAAACAATGTCAATTCAGCTGAGTATCTTCATTTCCCAGAGTAGAGTCAAGTGGCTTAGGTAGTGTTGTTACTTAAAATTTGTATTCTGGACGATGCCAGAGCTACACGTTTGTGGATAAGTTTTAAACACCTTTTCTTCACCCCTTATTCTACATGTGCAGAAAAACTCACTGAGTTTTTTGCAATATGCCTTGACCGATTTATGTTCTGAGTCTCTGAAATATCTGAGGTTTCAGGTTTACTGCCTCTTGCGTGATTTAATACATCCTTGATGGTTAAACAGAAGAGGGAGAGTCCTGAATTAGCAAAGAGGGGGGAAGGGACGAAAGGAAACTTTACTTTATGGAGAATGAGCCATCCCAACTGCAACAAGGACTCCCAGCCTCCTTCCTGCTACATCTGGGTCTCCTGTTCTTATTTTAGAACATCTTTCCCAGAAAGGAGAATTTGTATTTGCAGGTTTCACACACAACCCAGCCAGAACTTTAGGCAGGAAGTGTGTGACAAAGAATCATCTTTGGATCCCGGCATTTTTCATGTTTGTTTAGCAGTTGGGGATGTATCAAATATTTTTGGCAAAAGACTCTTAGAACTAAAATCACCCTATTCTCACGTAAGAAAATTCAATCTTGTCTCATTTTCTCTGAAATGCAAAATCCACAGAGTTGCCGTGAACATCGAGATTACCCAATCTAGCAGGATGCTGATGAAAGGAAGGACAGGCGTTGTCACCTTGGAGGAACACAAATATTTATGAGGGATTGCTCCTTCAAGAGCTATTGGGAAAAAATAACCCTGCAAAGAAAAGAATGATATCTAAGCTCCTCCCTGTCTCTCTCCACGCCGCATGCCATCAGACAAGAGAACTGTAAATTCATTTTCCAAAGCAGTCCCGTGGCTGGAGCCATGGGCCTCAGACTCATTATCTCTTGCTATGAAAACTGTGGTATTTCCTAATGGGCTCTCTGCAGCCTGGAAAAATCCCCACCCCCAGTTTATCCCGCACACCAACACTGCTGCGAGGCTTCTCAAGCAAACCAGAACATCTTACTGACCTTCTGGAAACTCTCCACCTGCACTCTGTCACTCACGGCCCTGTGCTCCAGAAGGGCCCCGTACGTCGGCCCCTGCCTGCCTCTTCCCGCTGCACCGTGGGCAGGTCCCTGCATGGGCCTGGCAGTCTCCCTTCCTCCACTACTAACGTGGGCCATTTCCCTTCTGCTGGGAAATGCTAATCTGCTCGAGAATTAAGACCTGCAAAAGCTCTTTCCTGATGACAAAATATCCACAGGTGATACTGGTATGTTAACACAGATACTTAAGATATCATCTGTGGGTCACAGCACTCCGGAGATGACACTGCCTAGTCCTTGACACTACGGACCTTTCTCAGGCTTCTTTTGTGGCAGGCGCGCAGAATCTGTAGCGCTTGTCCCACTGAAATTTTACACTTATCTTCTTGATTGGTTCATGCCGCTTTTCTCCAGTGGGGAAGTAAACTCCAGGGAGCAGGGGTCACGTCACGTTGAACTCATTGTATTGCCCCTGGTGGCTACCACGCTGGCTTATACACAGTCAGGTGCACAGTGAACGAATGAAATTAGGCCAGGATAAAAACATCTCAGAGACAAAAACAATACCGACGAAAGGATGCAATACTGTATACGCAAATATCATGTAAGTGCTCACTTAATGGTGACCTACTCGCTTGCTTAGAATGCCGCCCTGACCTCATTCATTCGCTCATTTGTTCACTGAGTTTTTCGTGAATGTCAGTGAAGTATAGTGAATCACGTACGATCCCTGGCCCTACAAGCTTCCATCTGGGAGGCTGAGGGTGAAGCTAAGGGGAAGAAGACACATGAGTAAGGCAGAGTTTTTGAACCTTGGGACTGTGGATATTCTGGATAATTCTTGGTTGGAAAAAGGGGGTGGGTTTCCTAAAATTGTAACATGTTTAGGGACATCTCCAACCTCTAACGACTAGTCACCAATAGCATCCCCTGCCAGCTGTGCCAACCCAAGATGTGCCAGATATTGCTAAGTAACCCCAGGGGGGTAGGGGGCCAAATCACACCCCTGTTGAGAACTACTGGTTTACGGAATATTGCTGACGGTGCCCGACAAAGATCACAGGCAATGAAGCGTCTTTGGTCGTATCATAGAGGCCTCTGTCGACTCTGTTCCTGCTGATGATGCCGTCAAAAGGCAGAGCAGACTTCCTGTACTGGATGCTAGTGAGTTCTGGTCTGGAACGGTGAGCATGAAGGAAAGAGTGGAGAGGACGCGTAGTGGTCACCTCTTGGTAAGGTTCCCGTAAGTTGGTTCACCTAAGTGAATGAACAGCTGTCAGCCCAGCCTGAGGCACGGAGGATCACATGTGACCAGTTGGTGGGCAGAGTGGGGACATTCCAGGAGTTTGTTAGCCACCCTGGTGGGAGCCTGCTGGCTGACAGGCCCTCTATGGCACGTCATGCCTCCTTAGTGCTCCATAAAACTGTGGCGAGAACGGATGACTATTTGATGCTGGTTCCTTACACGTAGCTCTGCAGTCTGAGCACATATTTGCAAGGAGAGGTATCTGGGAATCCCTGTACTAAATAACTCTTCTCACGTATTTTAACATCTTCGTCACTCTCCTATTACCCTGCCAGACGCTCTTCTGTCAAGGAAGAGAGCTGGGGTAGTATTTTCAGTCGTTATATTCCTGGGGTGAGTAATGCTTTTCCACTGATCTGGTGTCTCAATCAAACTTAGATTTCACTGAAAGATGCTTCCAGAGCTGTTTCCACGAGCCCCGTGACGGCAGGAAGCCAGCCTCATACCTCAGGCTTAATAGATTTCCTCTAATAAACCCCAGACATCAGAGCAGCGCAAAACCCTTCCCATCAGGGAATCTGGCGTATGCTTCAGTGTAACGAGGTCCACAGGCGACGGGCACGGGGGCTGGAGAGCTGGCAAAGCTGAGAGCATGTGGACCCCGCTCTCCTCTTCCTTCTCCCCAGAAACACACTGGCTTCCATCTGGTCGCCCAAAAACCCTTCACAACATTAACTTGCGCACAACAAGCGAATACTCAGGCACCAGTTGGGTAGGCACATTATTCAAGGTCACACAGGAAATTCTTCAAGAAGCTGAAAATGACCTGCATGTTCCAATCCCTCCTCCCAGGCAAGGGAATCTGTTCACTGCTAATTCCTTATGTAAATAAAATGACCCAATCGTGGTAAGTTTCACTTTGTTTGCTCTTTTCACTTTCGCGTGCACACACACGATGTGTGTGTTGTGTTTTTTTTTTTTTTTTTTTTTTTTCCAATTGAAGACTTTACAAAAACCATTAAGCTGTTTCCTCAACTTTGGAGCAGGTCACTGCATCTGAGATACGGAATGTAGTAGAACAAGGAGGAAAGTCTGCATTATGATCCTGACAAAGAGCAGTCATGCTTCTAAAGTTTGGTAAATAAAAACATTTAAAAAAACCAAGAGTTTTAGGTCGTATTTAAAAGTCTTCATATTTTTTAAAAAATTTTAAATGTTTATCTCAGAGAGAGAGAGAGAGAGACAGGGCACAAGCAGGGGAGGGGCAGAGAGAGAGGGAGACACAGAATCAGAAGCAGGACCCAGGCTCTGAGCTAACTGTCAGCACAGAGCCCAACACGGGGCTCAAACCCACGAACCATGAAACCATGACCTGAGCCAAAGTCAGACGTTCGACCCACTGAGCCACCCAGGTGCCCCAAAAGCCTTCCTATTTTTATATTTCATAAAGTTTTGCCCAAGGTGTACGTAAACAGAAACACTCTGTGCATTCTCCGCAATCTTTTCATTCGTTTTGTTGTTGTTGTTGTTGTTTTGCTTCTGATTTCCCTCTGTGTACAGAAGATCTGCCAAGGAGAAGATTCTTGCGCCTCTCTCCTGTCCTTCATGTATCACCACTACATGAACCAGTGTGTCCTTTTTACGGACACCGTGATGTCAACCTGGCTTGGCGACAGTACCCAGTTATTGAATCAAACACTAACCTAAGTGCTGCTTTGAAGGTACTGTGTCGATGTTGTGGACGTGGACAACTGGTTGACCTTAAGTCGACTTAAGATTACCTTTCATAGGAGGTGGGCCTCATCCAATCAGACGAAAGCCCATAAGAAGAAATCTGGGGTTTCCAAAAGAAATTCTCAGAGCAGCCGTGTCAACCCCTGCCTGAGATTCTAGCCTACAAGCCTGTCCTACAGATTTAAGACTTGCTAATCCCCACAATCACGAGACAAGTTCTGAAAATCTCTCTTCTTAGTGCACATACATATATATATGTATATGTAGAGGCACATATATACACACACATACACCTACACGCAAACTGACATATACAAATGTAATGTACGTATAGTGTATGTTACGTATATAAAGTGTCTATTTAGGATAGAACAGAAATAAACGAGAAACTAAGAATCCTCTATCTAAGCTCTCGAACGGTGGCTGTATTTGATACAGCAGCAAGGCAAAGAGGCCGCCAGTTCCTTCCCCGCCCTGTCCTCACCTCTACTTCTCACACCGAGAGGAGGGGTCCCTCTCCACGAATCTGGCTGGGCTAAGTGATTTGTCTGCACTAACACAACAGGGCTCTGAGGCCAGGTCGTAAGAAGCCTCGCAGCTTCCAGCTTGGTCTTGTGGGATGTTCGCTCTCAGCCGGTCCCTCTCGGATCCCGGCCCCTGCGCCGTGAGACGCCCGAGCCGCACGGCGTGGGCGTCCTGGTCAGGCGCCCAGCTGAGCTTCCAGATGGCAGCCGGCATCAACCGGGTGCGTGAGAGTGTGCCACCGCGGGGCCGAAGGCCGGCTGCACACACCGCCTCACAACGGGCCTCCTTGGCATCGGGATTATTTGAGCTGCTCATTTTTGAGGAACTGCAGACGCAGGAGAAGCTCTGAAAACAGAGTGGCAGTCACCCTTTCCTAAGGGAAAGGTACATTTCTAAGGGCCGTTTCTATTTGTCAATCTCCCTCTCTGGACCGGGAAGACAGGAGGACTCTGTCACCAGGAATTTATCGATGGAGAAGACCGGGACTTAACCTGCATCACAGACCTCATCCTCATTCAGCATGTCTTTCCTGATGACCGCCCCCCACCCCCCGACACCTGCCAAGCTCTGCTCCCCACACCCATCATCTCTCCTTGTCTTCAACTGAAGGTGGTATGTGAGGCTGGGGGTGTGGGTCATCTCGGGGAGTTAGTTTCCCTGGGTCTCTCCCATGTGTGCATGAGTATGCGAGCTAATTTTCGTATATGTGCTGCGGAAGCGAGTGTGGAATCTACGCGTTAACAAACTTGTTCTTCTCTTGTGAATCTATATTTTGGGGAACCTGGGTGGCTCAGTCAGTTAAGTATCCGACTCTTGAGGTCTTGATCTCACAGATTATGAGTTCGAACCCCGTGAGGGATTCTGCGCAGACAGAGCGGAGCCTGCTTTGGATTCTGGGTCTCCCTTTCTCTCTGTCCCTCCCCCACTCATTCTCTCTCTCTCTCTCTCAAAATAAATAAACTTAAAAAAATCTATCTTTTATTACAGGGTGGGAGGGGTGTGGCAGCCAATAACTCAGAAGGACAAACGGGACATTATTTTTTCTCCCCTACACGTCCAGTTCTGTGTGGCCATTATACACCCCATGAGGGCACCCAGGTGAGGACTACCCAGCTAAGGCCAGTTTACCAGAGGACCAAGACACTAGGATGCATTACGGTTGGAAGCCACTACTTTTCGAGGCGATCACTGGGCGTTGTGCGGGAACAGGTAACTAACTCCGGCATGTGGGAACCGCTTCTGTTACGTCGTTCTCAGGCACCTGCCTTTGTTTCAACCAAGGATACTCTTCACACTAATTACTGAAAACACTGGCCCAAGAATTTTGAAACTATTGAGAGAACCCAATGTGTCCAAATGATGCAGTGACTTTGTTAAATTCTTTCCCAGCAGACGGGAAAAGGTCTCAGAGGAACCATGCTGAGACAGTCTGTTGTTAGGAACCCCCAAGACAGTGCTGAATGGCTGCAGCCCATCTGTGTCAAGACTGTGGGCCTAGTGGGGAGCTCATCTCAGATGCTTCCTCACCAATATTTTAAAAGGGGCAGCACATTGTACTGCATATTTAAAAATCTTTCTGTATATTATGATGCTCTAACATCTCAAACCACCTTTCTGGTTGGAGAGAGACTGCTCCTTCATGGGTGGGTGGGGGCTAGATATTTCTTATAGAAAGCAAAGGGCGGGGAGCCTGGGTGGCTCAGTCAGGGAGGTGTCCAACTCTTGATTTTGGTTCAGGTCATGATCTCATGGTTCAAGGGTTCAAGTCCCACATCGGGCTGTGTGCTGACAGCGTGAAGCCTGCTTGGGGGATTCTCTCTTCCTCTTTCTCTGCCCCTGCCCTGCTTGTGCTCTCTCTCTCTCTCTCAGAAAGAAATAAACATTAAAGAGAGAGAGAGAGAGAGAGAGAGAGAGAGAAAAGGGCCAGTCCCGCAGCATGTCCTGGATACGCAAGCCAACCGTTCCAGGCTCAAACCTCCTCTAGCCGGGCTGTCCACCCCAGGATATTAATTTCAAGCCAGTATTCCTTTACTTCATCATCCCAGGGCCAGGTACCAGGCAGCTAGAGGCTTAGAGCCCCTGGAACTGTTCAAACGGCCAGCCCTAACCTGCTCACCCAGTCGTGCTTCACTTTCTCACATAAACCGTAATAACGGTGTCACAAAAAACCCCACAGCTCCAAAATGGGGCTGAATACTTAACCTAAGGGTAGTTTCGACCTCCCCCAGAAATGCGGTCTTAACCAGTAGGAGGAATTTCTGGCCAGCACCAATGAGGTCATGGGTCACATGGGCCCCCTCTATCCTCCAAGGGAAGATGAGGTCATCCACCCTTAAATAAGACCCCCCCTCCCCCCGAACTGCCCCACAGGGAAGTTGACCTTGCCTAAAGCAATCTTTTCTTTTCTTTGGCTTTACTGTCTTACCCCGTTTCTGCCTATAAAATCCTCCCATCCGTACAGCTCCTGGGAGCTCCTTTCCATTTGCTGGGGTGTTGCAGGGGGGGTTCTGCCCAAGTCATGAATTGTTTAATAAAGCCAATTTAATCTTTGAATTCAGTCAGTTACATTTCATTTCCTAACAAAGGCCATGGCTAAGTGCTACCCTCCTCCCGGCTTCTGCCTCCCGGCTGCTTTGCCTTCTCCCTTGTGGCCTTGCGCGGTGAGCTGGGGCCTCTTGTCCCCAGGACCTGTGAGCAAAATAAACGTTGTTTTCCCGAGCCTCAGCTCTGCCTCCTCTTGTAGCCACGTCTGACTGATATCTCGTAAAAGAATACAAAACACACACTGTTTTAAGCCAGTTAGAAACTGTCCTAAAAAAACAGAGACGTTGCAAATACTGCCTCGCTCATACGTGTCGCTCAAAGGCACTTTGCTGCACTAGGCTGGTTCGTGGAAGTTGACGTGGCCCTTCCTGGAGAGATGCGTCTAACATTTGCTGCCTGCAGTGATGCAGCTAGGAGTGAAGAGTAGACAACAAAGACCCGAATCAGAAGATACAGAGCAGGTATGCAAATGTGTTTTCAACCGGCTCCCTCAAGCAGAGGCTACAAGCACAAAGTGATACTTCCCGGTAGTTAGATCTCTTTGGAAGGTGTGGTCCGTAAGATGCTATTAAATGACAAGCTACCGCTGTAACGTATAAAATAATGACACGTGTTTTAAAACTGTTATTTCTTCTAATGGATCTAATTTAACACCTAATATAAGCAAGATAAGAAAATATATATATATATCTAAGAAATATATTTATATATATTATATATGAACATATATAATATATATAAATATAATATATAAATACATATATATGTATCTAAGAAATATAATACATCTAATATAAGAAAAGAGGCTTAAAAAATACAAGGTCTTAAGTGAAAACCCCAGAAGAATCAATACCATAATTTCTTTGAAATAGAAAAATATTTTTAAATATCATGTAATGTGGATTTTTATTATGTAAAAAGGGGACAGTCAAAAATCTGAAAAAGACAAAGGTGATAACTAAGTATTATTATGTTACAGGTGACTGTTAGGGTAGTAACATGAAATTTGGTGTTATTAGAAAGCGTAACAGATGAGTTAGCAGGCCTTTATCTGTGTAAAAGTTATTAAATTAATTCTGACGTCTCTCTCACGGAAACCGGCCCAAGACCAGGACTCTGAATATTTTAACTGTCATTGGCTCACGTATCCGGAGGGTTGGGTCTTGCTCTGTATGCAAGCTGACGGGAGGAGGGGTGGACATTTCCACTATGACACCAGCCACAGTCAGGCATGTATGTGCTCAAACTTCACCTGGGCCCAGAAGGGACTCAAGGTGGCTTCCTTCTCGCTGACGAAAAATTTTAAAATTAATTAAAATGAGGGCTCCAGGGGCGCCTGGGTGGCTCAGTTGGTTGAGCGTCCGACTTCGGCTCAGGTCATGATCTGACAGCTCCTGAGCTCGAGACCCACGTCGGGCTCTGTGCTGACGGCTCAGAGCCTGGAGCCCGCTTCGGATTCTGTGTACGTGTCTCTCTCTCAATAATAAATAAACATTAAAAAAATTTTTTAAATAAAATTAGGGCTCCAAATATAGAGGCAAAATGACTCATTGCACATTAGAAATAGGGTCACGGGTGTGGGGGTCTCTCCTGGCCTTTTATGTACATATCCAGGCCGGCTCTCTTGGCTCTGTGCTGAAGTAGGAAGAGGGATGGGCTTGAGCTTCTTTGCATTCTGGGACCTCCTTCCACCAGAACCCGCTGACAGAAAACTCTGTGATCTGTCGCATGCTGACACTGTGCTGGTAAGCTACCTGTGTCCTCCCGGGTGGTTTGAAATGGAGACTGACAAATACCTCGTTATAAAATCCAAGAACTCTCCCAAGGACAGAATCACTTAGCATTTTTATTTGGCTTCCCATCTCAGACATTAAAGCCGCCTCTTAGGATCCCAGGGAACAAACCACGGAACATGTGTTCCCCCATCTCTGGACAGCAGGACTCCCTGGGGGCAAATCCTCTGGGCTCCTTGGGCCCTGAGGCAGATGTAGAAAGGTGGGAACCGGCCGTGGGCTTTGGCCTTTCCAACCCACCACTAGCACTGGTAAGGGAGAAAGAAAGGGAAAGCCTGGTATCCCCTGGGTTTTGTAGCTTTATGGGCAAGCGAATGGACCCACAATGTTCCTTCCTGAAAGTCAACTTGAAATTCAAATACTAGGGGGCGCCTGGGTGGCGCAGTCGGTTAAGCGTCCAACTTCAGCCAGGTCACGATCTCGCGGTCCGTGAGTTCGAGCCCCGCGTCGGGCTCTGGGCTGATGGCTCAGAGCCTGGAGCCTGTTTCCGATTCTGTGTCTCCCTCTCTCTCTGCCCCTCCCCTGTTCATGCTCTGTCTCTCTCTGTCCCAAAAAAATAAATAAACGTTGGAAAAAAAAAATTAAAAAAAAAAAAGAAATTCAAATACTAGGATTACATGCTGTAAAGCAACTCCGTGACTACCCAGACCAGTCATTGTAGACAACTACTTAAAAAAAAAAAACAAAAACAAAAACCTAGGTCCAAGGCCTAAATTAACCAAGAAATTAGGTGTTCGAATGGATCCCATGTGTAAGCTACTCTGATCAAGTGCATCTGCGAAAGGCACCCAGGTTCACAGGTGCATTTGACATTCATGGGCTGGGTTTCTCGATTCCTCCTCTATTCCTTTCAACAACACAGATTTTAGAAAAACTGTTCCTTGAAAAAAGACCTTCCCATCAGAGTCATTTAATTCATGTGCATAAGGCCTGCCGTGCTCCAGAAGGAATTTGTGACCCAGCATTTCAGAGGCGAAAGAAACGTGGGTATAGCCATGCAGTCCAACTGTCAAACTGATTGCAGAATAACTGAGAATAATTTAAGTATGCGTGCATGACCAGAGAGGCCCCCTTCTGCTTCAGGATGACCACTGTGAATTTTCTTTTGAACACTGGCCCCACATCTGCATCTCAACCCATCTGGCTTTGTCCCTGGCTTCTGAAACCTTACACGATATCTAAAATCACTTTTCTATGATGTCCGAGTTAGTATCTAAAACTGAACAATCAAGGGGCGCCTGGGTGGCTCAGTCGGTTGAGCAGCCGACTTCGGCTCAGGTCACGTTCTCGCGGTCCGTGAGTTCGAGCCCCGCATCGGGCTCTGGGCTGACGGCTCGGAGCCTGGAGCCTGCTTCCGATTCTGTGTCTCCCTCTCTCTCTCTGCCCCTCCCCCGTTCATGCTCTGTCTCTCTCTGTCTCAAAAATAAATAAATGTTAAAAAAAAACAAAACTGATCAAAAAAAAAAAAAAAAAAAGAATGGTTACAGAATACTATGGCCAGAAAACAGAGTATTTACAGTTATTAAAAATTATGTTTAAACAATATATGTAATAACATGGAAAGGCACTAATAAAATGATACTCACTAAAAAATAAAACCCGAGATACAAATCTCTACAGGAAATATGACCACAATGTGCATGTACGTGCATTGTATGTGAAGGAGGGTAAGGGACGATGAGAGACAAGAGAGAGAAAGAATGGACAAGGAAACAGAGAATTTAAAAGACCAAGAAAATAAATGAACGTGTCAAGAGTATTACCGATGATGGCATCACGAGTTGTTTCTAAAATATTCTTGTACTTTCCAATATGAGTCTTGGATCCAGATCTTTATAATTATTGCGTGCCTCTGTCTTCAACCCCTCCACACTCTTCGTATGTATTTTATCTTTTCTCGGAACACACTTCGGTGTGTGCACCTGCCTTTTTCAGGGACTGCCAGCCTCTGGACACAGCGTCCCAGGTGGGGTGGGACTAGCTCAGGTGGGCTGGGTAAGGTTCCCCTTGCCCTGGACAGGGTCTGTCTATCCATCTGCCTGAATCCCATTCCCAATAGTGGCATGTCACCTGAAGCCTCAAGTTCACTTCGAAACAATACACATACACGTCCCTTTAAAAAATGTGTTGCTGATAGCATTTTGATCAGTCTTTTTTTTTCTAACGTTTATTTATTTTTGAGACAGAGAGAGACAGAGCATGAACGGGGGAGGGGCAGAGAGAGAGGGAGACACAGAATCGGAAGCAGGCTCCAGGCTCTGAGCCGTCAGCCCGGAGCCCGACAGAACTCATGGACCGCGAGATCCTGACCTGAACTGAAGTCAGACGCTTAACCGACTGAGCCACCCGGGCGCCCCTTGATCAGTCTTTTCATTCTTCATTTCAGCCATTAAAATGATGGAGTGAAATACTTGTTCTAATCATTTGTTTTCATCTAAGATATATTCTAAAATACTAGGATAAGTGTCAATTTTCCAAAGGATAGTTACCTGACATTACAGGTTGATAATACTTGATATTACAATATTTGGGGTTCCCCCCAAAAATATATTTTTTGACAGGATATGTTGGTAACATACATTGACGTCTTAACCCCCAGAACCTATGAATGTGACCTTATTTGGGAATAAGGTCTTTTCAGATGTCCTACAATTATGAGGTCATGCTGGATTAGGCTGAGCTCTAATCCAGTGACCAGTGTCCTTAAAACAAGGCGAAACTTAGACTCAGAGATACTCACAGAGAGAAGACCGTGTGAAGACGGACCCAGGGAGACACCACGACCACAGAGGCAGGGAAAATAGAGTGATATGTCTACAAGTCAAGAAATGCCAAAGACTGTAACCACTAGATGCTAAGAAGCAGCAAGGAAGGATCTTCCCCCAGAGCCCTTGGAGAAAGCTTGGCTCTGCTGTGACCTTGACCTTGGCTTTCTCGCCTTTGGAACTGTGGGAAAACAAACTTGTTGTTTTAAGCCACTAAATGGATGGTCATTTTTTATGGCAGCTCTAGGAAACTAATGCATTTTAAAAAGTGTCATGATATCTAATCTTAAAATCAGCCTCTGCTTAAATTATAAACGTATTCTTGTCTTCAGAAAATACTTTTAAAGAAAATATTTTAGTTGCAATTAATGCGAAGGCTTATGCTACCCCATCTAATATCCCCTTTACAACTAATTTTCTAACAACAAAGTAACACTGGTTTTAATAAAATCATAATAATATTTAAAACTGTCCACAGATATTGAATGCTTGCAATGTGTCGAGCATTATGCTGGGAGCTTTATCTACATACTACGTTTGTATATGCACACACATTTATAGGCCTATGTTATATACGCGTGTGTTTTATATATGTTTTACGTACAAACACAAACTTAATATTCGAATCTAGGGATCAGCAAACCTTTTCTCTCAAGGGACAGAAGATCAATATTTTAGGCTTTGCTGGCCATATAGTCTCTGCTGCAACTACTCAATTCTGCCACTGTAGCTCAAAAGCAGCCATAGAGTAAACATTAAAAATGGGCGTGGCTATGTCCCAATAAAATTTTATTTGCAAAAGCATTTGGTGGGCCAGGTTTGGCTCATGGACTGTGGTTTGCTGACTGCTGCTATCCCCCTTTGAGGAAATAATGATGGTTTCACTTAGTGCACAGGTGTGGGGGGGGAGGGGGGTGGCCAGAGGCTGGAGGTTTAACATCTTGTGCAAAGTCACACAGTTGATATCCGGTAGCTCTAGGGTTCTGGCCTGGCACCAAATCTCCAGAAACCAGGGTTACAATCACTCAGTAATACCGTCTCATCCCACAGGCAAGAACAACTTCATGCTTTCCTCGAAAGTGTATAAATTAAATAACAAGCTTTAAGAAACTTTCTGATACCAATACTATCTTGGCAAAACAAATGTCACAACATACTAGAAGCAACATTTCGTTAAGTCAAAAAAGAAGTAGCTGTACATGTTCTAAAGAACATTGCAGATAGGTTAGAAAAGATTTAGGAAGGTCCGAGGAAAATTCAGGGTTATTGATCGTTAGTGTCTCGAACAAACCACGTGTAAGAACACAACCATAATGTAAATGAGAAAAGAAAAAAGATGGAAATTGAAGGAATTGGAAACGACCTGATGCACATCCCCACATTTTCATTCATTTTCTAGCTATAAAAAGCCATTAAAGGGTTTTTTTTTTGAGGTTTCTTGGAAACACAGAAGAAAACAGTGAGGTGTGATGTCCCACAACACAGGCCCCCTCCTTTTACTGGACAGTCATGCCCTCTCTAAAGGACCTTTGAATTCTCAGTGCTTTGTTGGGTCTTTCGTTTTCCAAACTCTCTGGTAGTGTGCAAGCGGGTGTCGAGCCATTCTGCTCAGAGGACTCGTGAACACTACGTTCTCGAAAATTCATTGAAAGGTCGCTCCACATCTTCTCCATGCTTACAAACAGCACCTGTCATTCAGCTGGTCCAGGTGGCACTGATCAATGGACACGGGAAACCCACCTTACCGATAGACTTTAGAAGTCGGTAGCTGAGAGGATTCAATGACTAACTTTTCCTTTGCATAAGCACAGCATCATGACCATATCTCTCAGGTTGTTAGAGTTGATAGCTTTGGAACAGAAGGCATATGACTACCACTTGAGCTTATTTTAATTCTAAGTAAAAAGAATTTATTTCCCAGAATACAGTTTTAGGTGAGTGTGGCAAATCACACTGGGACGATGGAGCTTCGCCTCATTTTTATAATTATCATAAATGCACACAAAAGCATAAATAAAGAATGAAGAATTAACTCCACAGATATACTTGGATGAGGGCATAAAGCTGCCGAGTGTTACTGCATTAACTCTCTGCTGTAATAAATGCCACAGACAAACAGAGTTAAATGGGTTAATTAGTCACCAGTGGCCATTTTAATTGTGGTATTGAAACTCCGAGACAGATGAGAGAAGAATTCTCATCACAGGGTTACCTGGGCTTTAATGGGAGAGTTGGACTGGGACAGCGGCATCTCTAAAACATCGCGTAACTGATCGCCTCTCTTCCTCTCCTTTACTTTTCATAATTAGCCGCACACTATTAAGTTAATGCGCATTTATCTACAACAATTCAATTCAGACTGCGAAGAATCTTTCTAGTCTATAATTACACTCCAGCTTAATTAGCATAATTTCCACTGCACATATTTTAATAAAGAAGCTGCCATTATGGGTTGGCTTCCCGTGTCGAAACTCTTCCCGGGAACATGGCAAGGAGAGACAAATGTCTCCTGCTCAGGAATCACCACGAATGCACCCAGAAGACCTGAAGTCTACTTTCCATGAAGGAGGATGTTGGGAAGGGCATGCCTCCCAAGGAGGAGATCTCATGGAAGCTTCCACACCGCCATCGTCCATTGAGGGCACGAGCAGCAGGGCACTCAGCCTCCGTCATCACCGAGGACCAGGCGATGGGTCATTTGTGCCACGTGGTGCCGGGGTTTGGCCTCATTAGTCTATAAATTAGTCTGAGGTGTGAAAACATCTCCACAGTTTACTTGGGATCTGTATCCCCAAGGGATGGCCATTTGGGTGCCTCAAATCCAGCCACTACTAGGTGCCATCAGTTATTAACTGCCACACACGATAAATGAGAGCTTTTAGAGATTTTTATTAACTTGAAAGACCCTAAGCTACTTGGTTCCTCCTCCAATGCTCCCTTGTGGGAGACCAATTAACAATGAGAGAGAGCCATCCTACATGTCTGGCACTGAAATGGCAAATACTTAGTGTGATTTAATGGCACTAAACACATTTTGCAAGTATTGCAAAGCTGTCCTAATAACAAAAATCATCTGATTCAAAGGAAAATCTTCAGTTCTAGTGGCCCATTATATTCTGCATAAACATTTCACTATTGCGATGAATTTACAAAAAAGGGTTTGCCAATGTTTTTGTTTTAACATTTTGACCAAGCCCTTCATTGTTTCTATTTGTTATTCAGAAGAATGAGGAATTTTGCTCACTCCGAGTTGGCAACTTTTAAAGGTACAACATAGAGGGAGGGAGGCAAACCATAAGAGACTCTTAAATACAGAGAACAAACTGAGGGTGGATGGGGGTGGGGGACAGAAGAAAATGGGTGATGGGCACTGAGGAGGGCACTTGTTGGGATGAGCACTGGGTGTGGTATGGAAGCAATGAACCACGGGAATCTACCCCAAGAGCACGCTATACACAGTCTATGTTAGCCAATTTGACAATAAATTATATTTTAAAAAAATTTAAAAAATAAAGGGAAGTGACAGCATCATACAAGGGACAAGACAATGAGCCTTGACAATGAGAAAGAATGAAATCTGGCCATTTGCAGCAACACGGATGGAACTGGAGGGCATTATGCTAAGTGAAATAAGTCAGTCGGAGAAAGACAGATACCATATGTTTTCACTCCTGTGTATCTTGAGAAATGTAACAGAAGACCATGGAGGAGGGGAAGGGGAAAACAGTTACAGAGAGGGAGGGAGGCAAACCATAAGAGACTCTTAAGGACTAAGAACAAACTAAGGGTAGATGGGGGGTGGGGGAGAGAGGAAATGGGTGATACGCAAGGAGGAGGGCACTTGTTGGGATGAGCACTGGGTGTGGCAAGGAAACCAATTTGACAATACAGTATATTTAAAAAAAAAAAGATGAGCCTTGAGGAAAGTGAGAAATGCCTGCTGTTGTGCAGAAAAATGTGAAAGAAGTAACCATAAAGGAAACAGGTTTATCAAACCGGTGGTGGTGAAACCCAAGAAAACACTGCTTCCGATGTGCTCACGCCAATGGCAGGAGGTGGGATTCAGAGAAACTGCGTGAAGTGGGGGGTTTTACACATGCCTGACATCAGCGTCTTTCTGGAAAGCCCAGGTATTCCATGAGACACAGGACGTGTCTCTTACCTCAAACATTTCTGTATTTCCTTTTCTCGAGGTATAACAGAAACTTAAAGCAAAGAAAGAGAGAGAGAGAGACAGAGAGAGAGAGAGAGAGAGAGAGAGAGAGAGAGAGAAAGGAAGGAAGGAAGGAAGGAAGGAAGGAAGGAAGGAAGGAAGGAAGGAAGGAAGGAAGGAAAGGAGACTGAGCTTAGAGTCGTTTCAGTAAGGTACCTAATTAATTCTCTCAATCACTGAAGGGACAACTTAACAATAACAATGAATGTGTGTAAAGCATTATCACACTATTTACACCACATGGAATACAAAATACATAATGAAGGCTCATTTATATTGTCACAATATGTATTTGTTCCATACCATCAGTCTTCAACCATTTAGAGCTCATGAGTCTTGTGAATAGTTGCTTAGGTTTGTACTTATTTCTTCAAAATTATGAGGTCTTTTCTTCGGAAATAGGGTTTCCAGAACGGTGAACAATGTGTGCCCCAACCCTTTCGCGCTTTGGTGCTGTGGCCAAGCTTTTCCGATAGTATTCTCACAGGTGTCTGAAGAGGTCTGGGATGTTAGTTAACAAGACAGACCTGTCTTCACTTCAGTCATGGCACTCATGCTCCCTGTGTTCCTTTTCTTTCTTCTATCAAACCGTTTCATTAAAAAAATACACCATAGCTAAGAATGCGGCCTTTGAAGGCAGCCTGCCTTGGGTTGAGCTCAGGTCCTCTAACTTAATGGCTGCGAGACCCTGGGCAAGGGATAGGGACTTAGTTTGCTCACCTGCAAAATGGGGACACACCAGCATCTAACCTACAGATACGCAGGGGAGTGAGGGAGGTATGGGAGGGGAAGGGCTTAGAACATTGCCCATCCCAGCAAGTGATGTGGATTCACTCACCTTCCCCTGTTCCCAAGACTTGAGAGATATCAGAAAGCAACTTTACAACACTTTGGGGACCCTGAAATCTGAAAAATGTGAAATCTAGTCCGTGCTACAAGGGGAATGCTGGAAAAGTATTTTCTCCTACTTATTGATCTTGACCAAAATAGATAGTACACTGTTTCCTCACTTACAAATTTCAACCTAAATTTGTGTTTTGTCCATACCATATACTCAACTGGGCCACAGCACATAGTATTGTAAGAGGGTCGAAAGAATGGATCTGGATTTGTATGTTTAATACAAAGAAACCGGTGTTCTGATCTCAACAAATACTACATGTACACGAAGGTCACAACATACGTTTGGCATAAATGTAAATACTTACAAAAAAGGGGTCTCTTTTTGAAATTGCTGCCAGAGTTCCTCTCTAGACTTGCAGTTTGGAACCCTGCAGAATGATTTTTACAGGAGTAAGCCCTCCCCCTCAGAAAACGCAGGACATCATCAATATTTACAAACACATAACATAAGCCAAAAGGCAGAAATGTTCAAAGGGAAGTCTACTTATGAACTACAGAATACAGAAATTCTACTAGTCGTTGTAAATTGTAGAACATGGAGCCTTGGATCGCGTGATTAGGTTAATCTTGGGAATGTTAATCTCATAACAATTATTTTTCAAAAGCTGCCAAATTTGTAAAACACGGACATTCACACACATTATATTTCACCACTTCTCAATTCCTAGTTACAAATTCCTCATGATGATCTTGAATAAAATTTGTATCTAAGCCCTCAGTTTCGAGTCCATCTTCGATTCATGTTGGAACTTACTAGAATTTGTTCCCACTAGCACAACTTCCCTAATATGGGGCTCTTTCTATTTTGCTCACAAACAAAAAGTACAATTATGGTAGGATTTTTGCCACTACATTATTTCTAAGGTTCTAGCAAGCAGCTACTAATTTATATACCCAGAGACCCACACAGTAAATAAAGCATTTCTATGTAGTTAATATACATCAGCTAATAACAACTGTTGAGATACTACACAGAACAACAACGCAACTTGTCAGATATATTACCATATTTTTATTAAGTCCTCTCTTTGTGTACAAAGGAAAACAATATGGTAAAAAAAAAAAAATTCCAGCCACTGTAATTTTGAACTGTGAGAATTCTCATGTTTTTGCAGTGTCAGATTTCTGGCTGGTTGGAATTTTATTCAACAGGGAGACAACAGATTATGTAATGCTCATAAAAAATACAGGATCCTTACTTCAACACAGGGTGCCATTTGAAACAGTATCAGAGAGGGATCAAGCTCTTTTCTCTCTGAATTGGTGTTCAACATTATACTTCTAGACTTTCCTTGGGTGGCATTATTGGATTATTGCAATCCAATCTTCAGCCTTGTTATTGCAAGAAAGCTTAAAATAGCAGATAAGAAACCTACAATAACCAGCAGATAGAAAAAGCTAACCAAATAATAGTCTGAGTGAATGCCATGTGGAACCAAACATAAAAATATTTATCTCCATTAAATTGCAGGATGCATTTCCAGGAAATAATCTACTAGTTATAATGCTCCGATACTTGGCAATAAAATAAAAAGTATGTAGGGGCGCCTGGGTGGCTCAGGCAGGTAAGCATCTGAGTCTTGATTTCGGCTCAGATCATGATCTCACGTTTCATGGGTTCGAGCTGCACCTCGGGTCCTGTGCTGACAGTGTGGAGCCTGCTTGGGATTCTCTCTCTCCCTCTCTCTCTGCCCCTCCTGTGCTTGTGCGTGTATTTTCTCTCTCAAAAATAAACTTAAAAAAATGAATATCTACAACAATAAGAGGGACACGTGAATCACTGCTGTCACTATGACTTTAGCAACATTTTTCAAAAATTTTTAGCAATGAGCCACAATACGAAATATTTACACTGCAATTCAGTTCATACAGATCCAAGAGCAGACATAAATGAATGTATAATTAAGGGGGAAAGAAAGTTGTTCTCACTAAGGTAGATGCCCTTTTATATTTAAAATTTTTTAATGTTTATTTTTGAGAGAGAGACACAGAGCGCAAGGGAGGGGCAGAGAAAGAGGGAGACACAGAATCTGAAGCAGGCTCCAGGCTCTGAGGGGTCAGCACATGGGCTTGAACCCCTGAACCATGAGATCATGATCATGACCTGAGCCGAAGTCAGATGCTTAACTGACTAAGCCACCCAGGTGCCCCAAGGTAGCTGCGTTTTGATAGGTTACTTTCTTTTTTGTTCTACTTTACTCTGTTTTATTCCATTAAATTTTCAGAATACTGTTTTTCTTTCTTTCTTTCTTTCTTTCTTTCTTTCTTTCTTTCTTTCTTTCTTTCTTTCTTTCTTTCTCTTCTCTCTCTCCCTTCCTTCCTTCCTTCCTTCCTTCCTTCTTTCCTTCCTTCCTTCCTCCCTTCCTCTTTCTTTCTTTCTTTCTTTCTTTCTTTCTTTCTTTCTTTCTTTCTATAAAGAGAGAGAGCAGGAAAGAGGCAGAGAGAGGGAGAGAATCCCAAGCAGGCTCCACACTGTCAGTGCAGAGCCCAATGGGGGCCTCGAACCCCTGAGTTATGGGATCATGACCTGAGCCGAAACCAAGAGTTGAATGCTTAACTGACTGAGCCACCTAGGTGCCCCAGAACACTGTTCTTGACCAACAAAAGTATTTTACTATCCACTAAGGCACCACAATCTGCAGTTTAAACAATTTTATATGTATATAATAAATTTACATATTTATACATATATGTACAATTATGTATACGCATACATATACACATATGTATATACAAGTATATCTGTATATATTATTATAGGAAAGCTAGATAATCATGCATACCCACTTATCAAATATAAAATATCATATATAGAGTAGGAATTGTTTGACAATTTCACTAATAATTAGGTTTAAAGGCTAAAATTAGGCTGGGAGAAAAGTTTTTTTTTATTGTTTTCATTTTATTTAAATTCCTGCATTACTCAACATTTACCCTTTTTCCTTTCTCCACACTTACAATCTACTTTTCAGAGACACACCAAGATGATGAGGATAACAGTGATATTGATAATATTGCCTACTTCCATCTGGACACTCATGTCTGTTTTGAGGCGGGCCCATATTTTATATTCAAATGAAGAGGGGACAGTTGACTTAGATTATCCAGGGGGAAGGGTCATGTTGTCCGTCTGAGCATCTCATGTCATCTGCAAATCTGGGTCCAATTACCAGTTGTGTCCCTACCAAGGGCAGGCTGAATGAGAAGTGAATGAAAGGCAGAAATACAGAGACGGAGTACAAAGACTTCATTCTAAGATATGGCCCATCCCACTCAACATAAGGAGAAAAGGACTTACTGGGAAGGAGACAAACTGTGTAAATACAAATGCCTAAGCTGTTTGAAGAATGCAACCTAAAATATTACAAAAATAATGTCCTTCACAGCTATAATTTCCATTTGCTAATAAAGATAAGTGGTTATAATTTTTAAAATACCAATTCCTGACAAATCCAGAGAGGGAGAAATTATGTCATTTCTGCACTCAAATTTGTGCATTAGTTCAGAAAAACAGTTACAGCACCTAAGATTATTTTCTAGACACAAATACGTCATTTATTCATCTGATCTCTCACCATCTACAGTGGAAAACACCACTCCACAGACACTCAAAATATTTTATAGGCATCAATAATGACATAATTTATTTGCCAAAAGCTGGAGGTGTTTGATAATGTTGTTTCTCTGCCAGCATCTAGGAGATTCTATTTTGTTTTTTTTTAATATGTTACTTTGGGAAAAGTAAATAGTTCTCAGTGTTTTGCATATATGTTTCAATTTTTTTAATGTTTACTTATTTATTTATTTATTTATTTATTTATTTATTTATTTATTTATTCTTGAGAAAGACAGAAACACAGAGCGAGCAGGGGAGGGACACAGAGAGAGGGAGACACAGAATCTGAAGCAGGTTCCAGGCTCTGAGCTGTCAGCACAAGGCCCGATGTGGGGCTTGAACCCACAAACCATGAGATCATGACCTGAGCCGAAGTCGGACCTTAAATGACTGAGCCACCCAGGAGCCCCTGCATATATCTTAAAATATATCATAAAAATATATCTTAGGCTCACACATGCACACACACACATACTCAAGTCTGGCACCCCTTTCCCAAAACAGCAAACCAAACCTTCCTTACTATGGTAATTGTTATTATTCGTGGTATGCTATGCTATGCTGCCCTACTCATTCTTTTCAACGCTGGTCAAAATGCTCTCAACTGATTTTACTACACACTCATGGGTGGTCCCCAGCTGGAAAACAAAATTGGGCTAATCCAATCAGGCCATGGGCTTCTGAATTCTATCTACATGTCAGACAGAATGCATCTCATAAAAATATCATAGAAATTCATTTTAATCACTCAGACTGAAAGGGCTAGCTTACTAAAACATATGTAAGCAAAGAATCTACTTTTATATTTTACAGAAACATACTAGAATGATACTCATGAACACATAAAATCAACAGTGTTAGTTAGAGCAGGGTCAGTTCCTGGACCAAATCTGGGCTACCTCCTGCTTTTGTATGGCTTGTGAGGTAACAAATGGTTTCTAAAAATGGACATTTACAATAGATTTGATGGTAGAGAACACTAACTTTGAACCCAAATTAGGCAAAATGTTATCTCTCCTAAATAGCCTCATTCTTATTGAAAGACCTGTATTACGGGGCACCTGAGTGGCTCACTTGGTTAAGCGTTTGACTTCAGCTCAGGTCGTGATATCACAGCTCGTGGGTTCAAGCTCCCGCATCGGGCTCTGTGCTGACAGCTTGGAGCCTGGAGCCTGCCTCGGATTCTGTGTCTTCCTCTCTCTCTCTGTCCCTCCCCTGCTCACACTATGTCTCTCAAAAATGAATGTTAAAAATTTTTTTTAAAAAGAAAACCTGTATTACAAAACATTATTAACATTTTATTGTTATATTTTGGATTTCATTAATAATTATTTTGCAGTAGCTACATAATATTCACAAGTTGCCTTTTGGCCCGCAGAGCCTAAAACATTGACCACATACCCCTTTGCAGAAGGCTTGCCCACCCATGCATTCATGAAAGCATCATTTTTAAATTGCTGTAATTATTAATATGCACACCTGTCAACTCAGATAGTGACCTGGCTGCAACCTAACCACACAGGTGACGCAGGTGAGCACACAGCTGATATACACAGCAGGTGTATGCCTGACCACCTACAGAGCCTCCCTCCTTGCTGCACGTGAAAAATTTTGTCCCCCTGATTCCAGGGGGGCCGTTCCCCTGAAGAGAAGTCCCTCTCTTTGGCCAAGGAAACTCAGATGTCTTTGTTAAAAATAACTTGGCTTTTGGTTTCATTAGACGCCATAAGTTCAGTGGAAAAATGGGCTTTTCTTGATGAAACTGCTTTTCACCTAATTCCTGCGGTGGGATGGGAAGGTGCACAGAGCTATGGCAAGAGACTTCGACTTAGCGAGCATCTCAGGAAAGGAAGTAGTTCCTAGCTATTCCGTTCTGGGGAACCGCGCTTTCGGGCACAGATAAACGGCCTATCATACCATCAAGCGTCTAGGACATTTAACAAGTTCTCATTTGTTTTTACGTCGACACGAAGCATGGTTTAGCTCTCTGTGTATATTTTCCACTAGAAAAAGAAGTTCTACTCCATCCTGATGATACACAGTGAGTGTCCCTAAAACGATGTTTTGCCCTTTTGCGCATAAAGACTTTAAATTTTAGCATGGGAAAAAACACGATGTGAATGAATACATAGATGTTTCTGGGGAATATTTATGTTTCCTGCTTTTCATTTCTGCCATGTCTTACCTTGACCGCTCCCGCTCATCCACCCTCCTTTCCCTGCTGACATGAATACTTCTCTCTAGAACATACTTAGCAACCCTTGAACAACAATTCCCACCAGTGTTCCTCACTGGCTCTCATGCTAACTAGGGGATGAGCCAAGGTTACCTTCCTGGTATATTTGTGATGGTTTTACTTATCCTCTAGACAACAGGTTACACATTTATGGAAGTCATCCTTACTTTTTACAGGACACATATTAATCAAAGCCTTGTTCATAAAGCCTTTAGGTTAACGTGCGGCAATTTGAATGACTGGTTTGGGCCCTTATTAAAATTTTTGTTCACTATATGTCAGCTTTAGCTATAAATAATATTTTCTTGCAAAACCACCACCTTATTAAATCCCCATTTCAGGTGAACACGTAGTGAAATAAATAACATTCATCAGTTAAAATGTTAGACAAGCCCAAGGTAGGAAAAAAAACATGTTCAATATCAAATTGCAAATGTATTTTGGAGCGTGATTAGAAAACAAATACGTGGAAGGAAATAAAACAATTTCCACAAAAAAACTGACAAAAAACCAACAGGAATATAGCATGTTAAGAATTCCCCTGAGATAAGATTTATCCAAGGTTTATTTAACTTGGTTTTGCCACATAGATTAAATAATATATGATCTATCTGGAAACAGATTACAAACTCAAATAATCAAGTGTAATAGTGATGATTATTTTCTCCTTCAATAAATGTTTTGGCTCAGTTTTGCTCTTAAGCCTCTGATGGAATTTTTTTTTTTTTTCGAGCAAAGATGATTTTTGTGTAACAAAGAGCTGCATTTCAAGGGCAAAGAATGAGGCAAAGCTAGAACCACAGATGTACAAGAAAATCTAAAATAAATAAATAAATAAATATTTCTTTGCCAACAGCTAATGCGCACTTCAAAAATGCTCCTATAGTGGGAAAAAAAGTACATTTAGGCTTAACCGGCATTGGTCCTTGCAGGGCGTTTCACCACCATCAGCAACCTCATGGCGCAGGGCTGCAGGAGAGCAGAGGAGTCCAGCTATGCAAATAAATGTACACAGGGGGAGACGAGAGGAGGAGCAGGTCTCCCTAGCTCGGCTTCATAAGCGCTGCTGCAAGCGCTTTAGGTATTAGATCCCTCCATTTAGTCCTCACACGACTCTACGAGGTAGGTGCTAAGATCATCCCCATTTTACGGATGGGTAAACCAAGGCACAAGAGCACGAGTAAGTGATCCAAGGTCATGCAGCTGGCAAGCAGCAGGAGTAAGATTCAAACCCTGGCTCTCATTTTTATTTTTATGTAACTTCTCCGCCCAATGTGGGGCTTGAACTCATGACCCTGAGATCAACTGCCACATGCTCCACCAACTGAGCCAGCCAGGTGCCCCCAGACCTTGGCTCTTAATGTAGCACCCCCTCCTGACCAGTGCTCAGGATCCACAGAGGTTTGGCGGTAAAGCGACAACAAGAGCCAGGCTTCTGACCCCTGCTCTATTTTCACTCTGCAAGTGAGTGAGATGAGTGTATGGAGACAGCGATGGGACAGAAGCCCTGGGTTCAAATCCTGCCTCCATTGATTCTTAGCTGGGTGGTGGGCTTTCTTATGTACTTGTCTTGCTTCTCGGTCCCTTCAACTATAAGGCAGGTAAGATCCAATCCATCCACCTGCCTGGGTTGTTCTACAAACGAAGGAATTCCATTGATTCCAACAGAGTCCAGGGTTTTAATAAAGTTAGAGGCTTCATGAACATCCTTTCCCTGCCTTACACCGCATATCTTAACCTTTTCTCTGTTCCCTGCTTATTCATAAACTCCTATAGCTCTATATTCACGGGAAACAATAATTTGAAACAACTCGAATTAAAGTTTGCCATGACTTCAAATTAATCATGATTCTATTTTGTGCCAATCCACGGGGGAATGCACTGAACAAAATGTATTTCTTCAAAAGACGTTTTACTAATTGTGTTTTCTAGTCGATTTAACGTCAGCAAGAGAAACATACAATTTGTAGACTGCTGAATATCTGATTTTAATTCCCAAGTCATCCATTACTTGCACATGATCTAAAAAATACAATTAAAGAATGGTCTCCATTGTTTCTCTGAAACGCAAAGCAACTTTATTTATATAATCATTTTAAGTGGCTTTCCAGGACGCAAAAGAATGATGAACCCCAAAACGAATCACGTCTCAAATTAGAAAACTACATGTAGGGAGGTGCAAAGGGGCCCCTAACATCTCTTTCTAAGTCCTCACCTCCAGTACCTGTGAATGTGACTTTATTTGAAACAGGGTCTTTGCACTCGCAATTAAACTAAGGGTCTCAAGATGAAATCATCGTGAATCATCTTAGGACCTCGTTCCAAGGACTGTTGTTCTTATAAGGACATCATGTGTCTTCATGTGTCTCTTCTCCCCTGTGTCTTTGAAAAGCAGGGGAGAAGGCGCACAAAGATGAAGGGAGAACTCGGGATGGCACAACCACAAAACAAGGAATGCCTGAGGCCAGCAGGAGCTGGAAGAGGCAGGAAGGGTCTTCCCAGAGAGCGCTTGGTGGGAGGGAGGCCCCAGTGACACCTCGTTTTCAGATCTCTGGCCTCCAGAACGTGAGAGAAAAAACGTGTTACTCTAAGCCACAGATTTCATGGCAATTTGTTCTGGCAGATCTAGGAAATTAATACACTGTGCTTTTGAAGAGAAAGAGAAAAGCAAGGACCCAAATCCTCTTTTACGTACAGAACAGCTTCAAAGTGCCCCCTTGCCTCGTGTTTTCTTTTCCAGACCAGTGAGAGAAAAGACTTAAAAACTAATGCTGAAAGCACAATCTGAGCACAACTCAAAAGAAGTTTGGGTTCTATAAGCATTATTTAAGAAAACGTAGGCCAGGGCGCCTAGGTGGCGCAGTCGGTTAAGCGTCCGACTTCAGCCAGGTCGCGATCTCGCGGTCCGTGAGTTCGAGCCCCGCGTCGGGCTCTGGGCTGATGGCTCAGAGCCTGGAGCCTGTTTCCGATTCTGTGTCTCCCTCTCTCTCTGCCCCTCCCCTGTTCATGCTCTGTCTCTCTCTGTCCCCAAAATAAATAAACGTTGAAAAAAAAAATTAAAAAAAAAAAAAAGAAAACGTAGGCCAACTATCCACTTTATCAAGAACAAACATGACTGTTTTTTTTTTTTTTTTCTTTTTAGGCTTTATAATTTCCTTCTTTAAGGAACAGTAAACATTTGACTTAGAAAAGAAAACATTCTGAACCCATTTGTTAATTAACAACAACAACAACAACGTGGAAGAACTGCAGAAGAGCTTTCGTCCCCAAAACCACAGGCGGAAGCTTCCAGGCACTGCCAGAGGTGCGTGAGGCTGCCCCCCTGGGGGACGCCGGCTCCCAGGCACATCCTCTTTCTGAGACACCCAACCCCCCAAACCTCTCCTCGCTCTCAGCAAAGCCCCACGTTCTCCTTTGGGCTGTGAAGCCACTGTCCTCGCTTCTCTGCCCGCGTCTTTTGTCACCGACTTCACCTCCACTCCAACACCTCTGTGCTGTTCCAGCATCTTCTCCAGGAGGCCCCGCATCCCACTCGGTGCTCCCTGTGAGCTCAGGGGTCTCTGCGTCCACCAGCGGTCGCGGGCGACGTGCGAGCCGGTGCTTGTCCTCGGGCGTCATTCTACTCAACCTCTCGGCAGCACTGACGAGCCGCTCCCCCTACTCTCCAGTGTCTGCCCCCAAACTATTCTCATCTCCCTCCTGCCTCTGAGTGCTCACTGCGCCTCCTTCAAGGGCCGGTCTCCTTTCCGGTCACTCGTTCATTCCTTCATTCACTCAATCATTCGACAAAAACTCGTGGAGGGCCTAGATGTGCCGGGCAGGGAGCGGAGAACGAGGTCCTTCCCCCACGGGGCTTGCATTCTATGGGGAGGCGAGGGGTAGGAAGGGTAAAAGTACATTGGGTTGTCCTAAGTGCTCAAGGGGAGAAGAGCAGGGAAATGACATGGAACAGGAGTAGAAGCTAGTGTCCAGGGAGACTTTGACAGGGAGGTGACGTGGGAGAGACGTCATGGTTGCTGTCATGGGGGGGACGGGGGCAGGGACAGAGCTGAAGCCCGGGATCTGCACTCTTCAGTCACTGCGATACAGACGTGGTTACAGGGCAGGCGGGCACAAAGGGAAATGGGTGCAGATGACAGCGAGGAGGCCGAGGACTGTGCCTGGGGCGTCCCAACATCGTCTCCCTTCTCCATAGGTGTCTCCATGTGGATTCGGGGGGGGGGGTCCTGCTCACAGGCCCCTTCTGTTTCCTGCACGGATTCTCTCTCACTGCTCGTCACATACATGACGGCAGCCCAGGGGCTCATCCTGTCTCTCCCGTCCTCACCTTCACCCACTCGACGGCCCTCCCATCCCATCCATGACTTCAGTCACACTAGGGTGCAGACTAAGGTGACAGATATAATTTGTTGTCCAAACGGGGACACCTCTGAGCCTGGATCGGGGGGATGGAGATGATACACTGGACTTGTCTTGGGCACAAGAGAACGTGCGGTCGCTTGACTCCACGTACAAACGCCTGTTGGTTCCATAGTGTCGTGCAGAGCTCCTCCTCCTCTTCCCGAGTTGGCTGCCTGAGCCTCTGTGCTTCTCCGCCCCATGTGACGTTTCCAGGCAAACTGCGGCTGTGACGTCTCCTCCAGAACTGTTCCTCTTACCGTCAGTATCTCCACCCATGACCACTCCGGTCAGGCAGCGGCCGGGGCCTAGAGCCTACACGGACCCGTCAACGAAGGCTACCGCCTCCACCTGCAAAATACATCTGCAGTCTGACCACCCATTACTTCCACCCCTACTACACTGGCCCGGGCCACCGTCATCGCTATCCCAGATACTGCGACAGCCTTCCTACTGGTCTCCCTGCGTTGGATCTTGCTCCTTGAATCTCCCTTCAAGAAAGCAGCTAGGGGCGCCTGGGTGGCTGAGTCAGTTAAGCGTCCGACTTCGGCTCAAGTCATCATCTTACAGTTTCTGAGTCTGAGCCCTGAATCAAATGATAATGCGGAGCCTGCTTGGGATTCTCTCTCTCTCCCTCTCTCTCCACCCCTCTCTCACTAGTGTGAGCTCAATCTCTCTCTCTCTCTCTCAAAAATAAATAAACTTAAAAAAAAGAAAGAAAGAAACGGGGCGCCTGGGTGGCTCAGTCGGTTGAGCATCCAACTTTGGCTCAGGTCATGGTCTCACGGTTTGTGAGTTTCAGGCCCATGTCGGGCTCTGTGCTGACCCCTCAGAGCTTGCAGCCTGCTTCAGATTCTGTGTCTCCCTCTCTTTCTCTCTGCCCCACCCCTGATTGTGCTCTGTCTCTGTCTTTCAAAACTGAATAAACATTAAAAAAATTTTTTTAAAGCAAGCAAGCAAGCAAGCAGCTAGAACAATCCACCTCAGAGCTAAGTAAGATCCTGTCGCTCCTGTGCCCAACCTCTCTGATGCTTCCCCATCGTGCATGGATGAAGAGCCCAAGTCCATGCCTCAGCCACACTCAATTTAAAGTCTGATGCTTCCAAGGAGGTAATTAATTTCTGCTTTTCTCTTTCTCATCCGTACAAGCAGCATTCACTGTGGATTTCAGAATACTTACATTCCAGCCGTATCTTACTGTAAATCAAAAGGAACACAGGCCAGCAAGGATTAATAGTGATCAATCCCCAAGCAGGCCAGATACCAATTAGTGTACTCCAGCTGCCGTAAAAAGTACCTCAGACTTGGTGACTTAAACACAGACATAATCTGTCCCAGTTCTGAAGGCTGGGAAGTCCAAGATTAGGACTTGAGTCCTAATTGAGTTTTGGTGAGAGCTCTCTTCCTGGCTTACAGACAGCCGCCTTCCTGCCGTGACCTCACGTGGCAGAGAAAGGGAGAGAGAGCGCGCACTCTCGTGTCTCTTCCTCTTCGAAAGAGCACCTGTTCTACGAGACTGGGACTTCACCCTGATGACCTCCTTAAACCTAATCTGTTTAAAGGCTCTATCTCCAAATAGTCACTTGGACTATGTGGAGGGGGTTAGGGCTTCAACATATGAATTTGGGGGAGGTACAGTTCAGTTCATAGTAACAGATTAAAGTGTCTACTTGCACATTCTTCTTATGCTCCCCACTGCAATCACCAAACGCTTTCAGTTGTGGCCTTCAGGGCTCTTCCTTCCCCCAGTTCTTCCCTGAAGATTTTACCCTGTCCTGCTCTGGAGACGATTAACCGGCCCAGTGTCCTCCTCCCATCCCCCAGCCCCCTCAATTGTGTATCTTCAACTCCCTGGACACAACAGTGAGCAGCCAGGGAAGGGATGTGGATAGCAGTGGGTGGAGACAGCCTCACTCTCTACCAAGGTGAAAACAGGTGCAACAGCTTGGCGTTGGCGAAAAAGCCATTGCAAAAGAAGAAAGAAAGCAGAAGCAAAAAAATATATACGTATCAGGATTTATCTTCTTTGAAATAGTAGGTAACGTGTTCACTACACACAAAATCATGAAGATAAATCTGAATTAGTGGACTTGTAGCTAGTCAACTATTAAAAAAAAAAAAAAACACCCAAAAACCAAAACCCAAAAAGAACCCTTCAAGAAAACGAAAACCAAACTAATGAGAAAACCAAACCACATCAAACATTTTATCTTTCTGGCCTTGTAATAGTGGCTCTTTGCTCCTTGGGGGAAATGTTTCCTTCACGTTTCAGACATAATTACAGACGCTTAGTAAATTCCAGAGGATATAAGCTCAGTGGGTAAGAGGAAAGGTCATGCATGTTTACACTTCGGACTGAAAGAGGCCATGTTTCCGGAGAAGCTTTCATCAAATGTTCTTTTAATGTCTGACACTGTTACCCCATGAAAGATGTTACTGCTAGTGAAACCAGACAATCGTAGGACATGGTATTCTATGAAGCAACAGGAAATAATGGCCAAGAGCAAAAACTTGAAGGATTGTAAGAATAAAGTCAACTCTTGGAGGTTGGATCTGTTTTCCTAACGTGTAGATTAGTTTGCGAGGGCTGCCAGAACAAAATACCACGGACTGGGTGGCTTAACCAACAGATACTTGTTTTGTCATGGTTTTGGAGACTGGAAGTCCGAGATCAAGGTGTCAGCAAGGTTGGTTTCTTCTGAGACCTCTCTCCTTGGCTTGTAGATGGTCGACTTCTTGCTGTGTGCTCACATCGTCCTTCTGTGCATGCACATCCCTGTTGTCTCTCTTGTTTTCAAATATCCTCTTAAAAGGGTGCTAGTCATATTGGATTAGGACTCGCCTAATGGGTTAGTTAACATACAGTGCATATTGGTTTCAGGAGTAGAACCCAGTGATTCATCACTTACGTACGATACCCAGTGCTCATCCCAACAAGTGCCTTCCTTAAAGCCCATCACCCTTTAGCACATCCATCCACCCACCTCCCCTCCAGCAACCCTCAGTTTTCTCTCTGTATTTATGGTTTCCCTCTCTCTCTCTCTGTTTTTATCTTATTTGTCCTTCCCTTCCCCTATGTTCATCTGGTTTGTTTCTTAAATTCCACATACGAGTGAAATCATTATACTTGTCTTTCTCTGCCTGACTTCTTTCGCTTCACATAATACACTCTAGTTCCATCCATGTTGTTGCAAAAGGTTAGACTTTATTCTTTACAGCAGTGATAGGTTCGTAGCAAGATTGAGTAGAAGGTGCTGAAGTTTCTATTCCCCCTGCCCTCACACATGTACAGCCGCTACGGACTCTCCCACCAGAGTGATTCATTTGCTGCAAATGACAAACCCACATCGAGACACCATCACTGCCCAAAGTCCACAGTTTACGTTGGGGTTCACTCTTGCTTATGTACAATCCGTGGGTTTGGACAAATGTATAATTACATGCATTCACCATTATAGTGTTTAACAAAGTAGTTTCACTGCCCTAAAAATACTGGTTCATAAAGGACCAGAGAAGGTATACTTAATAAGGGGACTTAAAAGGGTTGAGCATTGACACATCCTCCCACTACAAAGAGATTTTAGGGTTGGTCCGGTCCAGAGAATCACGTATACCTTCGTAAAGCACCCTTTTAAAAAGTGGACCCGACTGGCTCCGAGATGATCGCTGTGGCCTCGGTTTACAGGGCACCAAGGACAGCCACTTGTGGTCAGCACTCAGACATGCACACTGCCAAGGTGTGACTGTCGCGTGTTTCCTAGGTGTTAGGAATCAACATTGACTTAGGTCACCCAAGTGGATAGGATTTACATCTCTTCTTCGAATCAATTAATTGTGATAAGAATCAGGCTTTCACGAGTAAATTTAATCTTGCGTTGAATATTTGTAGAATAATGAATCAGGAGTAAATCTCATACTTCCAAATTATTACTTTTTCATCTTTGTTACACAGGTTTACCTACAACCTTAACTAACAACGATCAATGTCCCTGCTACTGTGTCATCCGTATGTCAAATACATCTTTGCAGAAACCTTTTACTCATAACTCGGAAAACCATGTTAAATCTTGCCCCAATATAGTACTTCCTTTCCCTCACATCTTTTCAAGATCAAAGAGTGACCAATTAACACCCTACAGATGACCCAAAAAGCTTGCCTGATTAAATCCTCAAAAGCTCGCCTTAAAATCTTCCCCAAATGCTGTCCCCTTTACAACTGTTATTTGCTCTTTTACCAAGCCCTTATTTTTAACCACTTGAGAAATTCTGAGCAATTTTTTTTACATTTATTTTTATTTTTGAGAGACAGAGAGAGAGACAGAGCACGAGCAGGGGAGGGGCAGAGAGAGAGGGAGACACAGAATCCAAAGCCGGTTCCAGGCTCTGAGCTGTCAGCACAGGGCCCAGTGCAGGGGCCCACAAACCGTGAGATCACGACCAGAGCTGAAGTCAGATGCTTAACTGACTGAGCCCCCCAGCCCCCCAGTGAGCAATTTTTAACCACACTGCTTAATCCAGTAGTTAACTTGTAGATGAATCCTGTCTTTTAAGTAAGATACAGTATGGATTTTGTCCCCTCCTGTACTGGAGCTGTAATAGCTTGTCCGTACCCAGCATACAAATAAAGAAAGTCTTGGTGTTGCCTTTGATGTGAAGAGTGAAAGTCAACCAAAGAGTAGTACCTGCTTCCTGCCGTTGTAAATCCAGGACAAAAAAAAACAGAAGAAGGGACTTAATAAATTTGGAATTTAAAATAAGGAGATCAATTTAAAGAAATACATCTTAGGTTATTGAGTAATTTCTACAAAAAATAGAAAATAATTCAATCACATGTAAAAAATTCAGTGATGACTTGATTCCTTCCTTCCTCCCTCCTTCCCTTTCTTTCTTCTTTTCTCCCTCTCTCCCTTCCTTTCTTCCTTCCCTCCTTCATTTCCAAAGATCAAAATTTGGGGAGGGCAAGGGGAAGAGAGAGAGAATCTCATGAGAGAATCCCAAGCAGGCTCCACACTTAATGTGAAGCCCTAGGCAGGGCTCGATCCCATGACCCTAGGATCATGACCTCAGCCGAAATCAAGAGTCGGATGCTCAACCGACTGAGCCGCCCAGGCGCCCCAGTACTGACTTGAATTATATAAAACTAAGGAAAATGAATCCCAGCTAAACTGGCGGTTCCACAACACTGGCCTCATGCATTTGTTCACCTCCTCCAATTAGCGTGGAATTGTGTTCCTTGTCCGATTCCCTTGCAGTGAAATTTTGGAAATGTTGGGTATTAGGACACTTCACCATAAAACTGTTCCTCTGATGTGGGGGAGAAGCTTAGGAATTCCCTGAGCTTGTACCAATGGGTTAACAAGGCACAAAGAAATAGAAAGCCACAGGATGTAGGCATCCAAGATTAGCTAAAACAGATTAGGTAAACAGGGCAAAGGCCCCCAGTATAGGACAAATATATAGGAATAGAAGAGCCTCAGGATGAAAGCATCAAAAATGAGGTAAACAATATTAGGTATTAAGGGTGGAAACGCCCCCAAACTTAGTACAATAGTAGAAAGCTGCTTTCACAGGAAGGAAGAACCAAAATAAGTAAACACGCAAATAGGACTTTAGACCACAGCAGGCCCAAGTTGCCCGGAATGGAGCTAATTAGCAAAAGAAAGGCTTGTTGACCCTGAGGTAGCACGCTCTGTCTGTCTTATCCCCTAGGCTGGCTAAGAAAAACACGCGGCACCTCGTGCCTGCTGTAAACAACCATCTGCCGGGTGCCAGGATTCTGTCTTGTACTGACCCACACCCCTAACACCGCATATCTTCAAAACCCCCTTTCCCCCACGCCCATGAGTTAACGTTCAGGGTTTGTCTCTCTGTGCACGCCCGTCATGCTTGTAAGCCTCCTGATCCTGATAAAAATGGAGCAAGGACCCGGACTCAGGGCTTTTGTCCCCTCCCGGGCATTGGCCTCTCTCGCATTTCAATCCTGCGTCCATTCTCTTGCTGGACAAGAAAGAACTCCAGACCCAGAGTCTACGACACTCTAACATGGAGGCAGTCACTTTGCAGAGAAAGCCCCGCAGGCTCCCACCACACAGCAGAGCGAAGTGCCGGGCCTGAGTCCCCCCCTCTTCTCCCCCGTGGGCCATGTCTGTGAGGGACGCACGGGGCACTCTTGTGCTGTGGGAAGTCTTCAGGCCCACGGAGAGCACGTGGTACATGGCCTGCCCTCTGGGCTGTTTGACGGTCTGAAGCAGCACAGAGCTGTTAGCACCGAGTGCCCGGTGTGGGCCGCGGGGGCATGGGCTGAGGGCAGTACGGGTCACGGGGGGGGGGGGGGGTGTGGGCGGTGGGGGCGCCAGCGGCCGTGAGGTCACGCAGGGCAGGTCTCACTCTCAGGCTCCAGCCGACTAGCACACGTGTGTGCTCTCAGAGGGACCTCTGTCTCTCTCACCGGCTGGGTGAGGTGAGGTGACAGCAGAAAGGAAAACGGGGCTGCCTTTATGTCACAAGCATTTGCGGACGGACAAAGACTCTCCCTGGTGGAACTTGTAGTCAGGCTTCTCTGGGCCCTTTGTCAGGTAAGCCTTCACCTTGGCCCTTGTCCTGGCCGCCTCCACTTTGGGCAAGAAGCCTGCTGCCGGTTTGGAGGGAATGCCCCACCCTCGGATCGTACCTCATCAAATTCTTCATCCCCACTGGCTCCCAGGTGAGACGGGAGCACGCTGGCTGCCCGGAGCAAGAATCCTGACGAGTCAGTTTGGCAGCAAGGCCCCCTGCCCTAGGTGCGGCCTCTAGCGATCTGCCATCCCCTGGCCTCCTCAGCCCCAATCCCCACCAGTCTGGGCTGTGCTCAAAACTGGGCCCGGTTCCACACCCAGGCCTCTCTTCCCCTACTGCAATCGTTTCTGGATAAGATCTGCTTGTATGGTTTGAACTGCAGTCCAACTCTGGTTCTCTCTGACAGACCCCAGTCTAAAAGTCATCCTGGAAAAGGGTGGAGGCAGGCCAAAGTTCAGGGTACCTCTGGCTCTCACCATATGCTCATTAAACACCCTCACAGGTACATCCTCCTTAGGCCACCCACCCCATCAGGGACAGACGCCTTCTCCCTGGCGGGTGGTCCTGCAGTTCCAGACTTCGCTGACTATCTCCTCTGAACTTCACAATATTACTTTCAACAAGGAATTTTTGGGGCGCCTGGGTGGCTCAGTCAGTTAAGCATCTGACTTCGGCTCAGGTCATGATCTCACGGTCTGTGGGTTCGAGCCCCACATCCGGCTCTGTGCTGGCAGCTCGGAGCCTGGAGCCTGCTTCCGATTCTGTGTCTCCCTCTCTCTCTCTGACCCACCCCCGCTTGTGCTCGGTCTCTCTGCTGTGCAAAAATGAATACATGTTTAAAAAAAATTTTAAATAAAAAAGGAAGTTTTTACTACTCACACTGCTGTTTCCTTTTGTTTGTGACACATGTGGCTGGGAGAAAAAAAATCAGATTGGGCCTAAACACAACTACCGAGGCGTAATGTGGCTGTTGGTATGCATGGATTAAATCAGAAGATGTTATTTGAGAAGTAGCTTGTAAGAATCACAATCGGAAAGCCCCGTAACGTGTAATCATTTTTTTAGTCTGATTCTTTTATTAAGTGAAATCTGCATTGTCTTGAACACTCTTCTAGCATGCTTTTTCCCCTTGAATTCTTTTCTTATGAGCGTTGTTATTATTTAGTTTTAGGGCATTTTGTGTTGACCCTCCCTGACTTTTAGGCAACAGTGCAAGGCAGGTGCTTAAGAGCATTAAGGAAGAACACATTTCACATCCTTTGTGCAATGTATGCTCAACACCCTGCTTTGCGTTTCCAAGAAGAGTTTTTAGAAGTGAAGACACGAGTCTGACAGCCAAAGTGTACTTGTTGGAAGAAAAGCTCTGACGGGGGGGGGAAAGAAGGTTTTTGGAAGGATAAAGAAAAACTTGGCTTTGCAAATCGAACATAAGCCTGGCTTAGAGAAGTTACCAAGAGCCTTAGATGTGGAAGTAACGCAGATGTAATTCCCTCTCGACCAGGGGGAAGCGTTCTGGGCAAAAACCTGGGGAGAGTCCCACGGATGCTAGTGTAAGGTGCCCGTGTATACTTTCTGCCCCCTTAAGTTTAGGGACCTAAAAAGTGGGTGGTTTTCCCCTCGTCCCTTCAGAGAGTGGGCAGGTGGCCATTCTGCCACCAGCTGGCCTGACAGCAGGAGAGCTGAACCACAGAGAGCCCCCACCCCCGAGCCATCTTCTTCCTCCCCTTCCAACCTGAGTCCTCTTTAGCTCCTGGGAGACCGGAAGCCTTACGTGCTCCCCACAGGAGTAAAGAAGTTAGTTGAGGACTGAAAGCAGGGGTGTATTTCTCGGAGTGGGGCAGGGGAGACCTTCACATAGGTGTTAAACACAAGGTGATTTTAAAAATCATTAAGGATAGGGGAGCCTGGGTGGCTCAGTCGGTTGAGCGTCCGACTTCAGCTTAGGTCACGATCTCGCAGTTTGTGACTTGGAGCCCCGCGTTGGGCTCTGTGCTGACAGCTCGGAGCCTGGAACCTGCTTTGGAGTGTGTGTCTCCCTCTCTCTCTCTCTGCCCCTCCCCCACTCACACCCTGTCTCTCTCTGTCTCTCAAAAATGAATAAACGCTAAAAAATGAAACAAAACAAAAATCATTAAGGATACGCACCTTAATGTAAGCGTGTATAAGGCAGCATAGGTGGATGTTGGTAAATGAGGATGCCACATCCTGAAGGCAAAAGTAATATTACAAATAAAGGAGGCAAAGATACTGAAAAAAAGAAGTGCTTTTCTAGCAAGTGATATTCATATGAAGAAAATAATAATAAAGTTAGATCCCTACCTCACACTATACCCAATAGTAAGTGCGCAATATACTAGAGAACAAATCTGAAGGGTTAAATCTTAACTATTCCAATAATAAAGGAGAATGACAGTATGAATTGAGCGTGGGTATGATTCCTTTAAAAGAATATATAAAGGACAAAATTTGAATACACTGAAATTTAAAAGTTAAAAAATAACATAAAGAGATGCATCACAGATTGGCAGAATAGGTCACAATCTAGATAACATCAAGAATGCATCGGGGCGCCTGGGTGGCGCAGTCGGTTAAGCGTCCGACTTCAGCCAGGTCACGATCTCGCGGTCCGTGAGTTCGAGCCCCGCGTCGGGCTCTGGGCTGATGGCTCAGAGCCTGGAGCCTGCTTCCGATTCTGTGTCTCCCTCTCTCTCTGCCCCTCCCCCGTTCATGCTCTGTCTCTCTCTGTCCCAAAAATAAATAAACGTTGAAAAAAAAAAATTAAAAAAAAAAAAAAAAAAGAATGCATAAATATCTTCTCTGTATGTTAATAACGGATTTCATTTTTTGAGCCAACCCCATTTGAGTACTTTAAATGTATTAATTAATTAAGAAAATACAACACCTCTAACAAAGTCGGTAGCTGTATTAGTCTTATTTTGAAGAGTCAATGAAGCTACTGATAATAAAGATTAAATTTGAGCAATTTCATGTGACTAGGACATGTGGGATCTCCTCCAGGTAGCCTGATTCCAGAGTCCTCACAAGTAATCCAACCGTAAAAGGGAAGGGGCTATAAACAGGTAGTTCACAGGCAACATGCTGAACACATGCTGAACTTCAGGGATAAAGTGAAACAACAGACCCATCAAGGTGGCAAAGATTTAAAAGGCTGACAACAGGAAGAGCTGGCCGTAAACTGAGAGCAGGAGTGAAAATTGGCACAACCATTTTAGACAATAAAAGGTAACTCTTAAATTGGAAGATGAACGGCCCTCTGGTCCAGCAATTATAACGTCCCACATCCATCCAAGGACACACACAGAGGGCAGTCACTGCTTGCTAAATATCCACTAAGAAGAGCATGGAAACCATCTGAATATCTATCAAAGAACAGAGAAATGCTCTGTGGTCTATGTATGCAATGGGATACTACAAAGCAGAAGGATGCATGAAATACGCATACACACATCCATGTGGATAAAGCTCAGGAACAATGTTGAATCAAAAAAGTAAGTTTCAGGTGGATCTATATCTACAACCATATCCATTTCGATATAATATGGTGCTGTTATGGTTAATTTAATGGGTCAACTTGGCTAAGCCAGGATATTCAAAGATTTGGTCAAACATTATTCTAGATATTTCTGTGAAAGTATTCTTTTAGGTGAGATTAACGTTTAAGTCAGTAGACACTGAGTAAAGCAGATCGTTCTTCATAATGTGGGTAGGGCTCATCTAATCAGTAGAAGGCCTGAATTAAAAAGACTGACTTTTTGGGAAGAAGAGGGAATTCTGTCCACAGATTGCCTTCGGACTCAAAGTGCAGCTCTCTCCTGGGTCTCCAACCTACAAAATCCCCAGGCCGACCCTGCACATTTTGGTCTTGTCGCTGAAGATGTCAATGTTTAAAACGCACAAGGCAGTACACGGGCACACACACGTGTGAATGACACACATCGATCTGCATTTGACGGTGTCCTGCTTAACCATGAGTGTGCATAAAGGCAGTGCTGTACGGAATGGTTTTAAAAAAAAAGTCATATTAAGATGAAAAAAGTGCTGGGGGACAGACTTGGACAATTCTGAGAGCTACCTTTAAAGTGAGTTTCATTTTTTAAGAAAGTGAATATGCTTCATCTTCTAGCACAAGAGGAGTCGATCTTCCTCAATTATAATTTGAATCACTGGACCAGTTCTGAAGACTATATAAAAGTGTTGTATTAGAATAAAAACTCCACAGCAGTCAGTTGATACAATAAATGCAAATTACCTATTTTCCCCAGGCTGTCATTTCTTTTATTTTTATTTTGTAACAGAAAATAATTTATATTCTGATGTGTATTAAAATTTACAATGTGTTTTTTCATTATGAATTAGAGAAAAATATGCCGTACTGGTTTCTGGACCGTGTCAGACATCATTCAGGTATGACAAATAATTCAATGCATTCTAAGTTATTATGCGACTGTAGGCAGATCCATGGCTGCAGGTGATTTCTCTTTTTGCATAAAATATCACACCAATATTTTAAGGTGATGTGGCACGGGGGCTGCCTGTTCTATATTTAAAGTCCTATGAGATCGGGATTCCAAAAGAAACACAAACACCAAATGACACTGATATATTGCAAATCATCTACGTTCACATTCTTCTTTTTGTACAGAAGCAGCTCATAAAATATCTTCTAGAGTGCCTTCAAGTAATTTCTTTAAAGATGACTTGGGAAAAACAATTGCTAATTAATTTTAACACCATGTCAATTATGCTAATAAAATTCTAATTAAAATCCTTGTGATGTAAATCAGTCTTTCTTTGTGTGTTGTGAGAGTGTACGTGGGTTAGTTATTATATAGGCTAGCAGCCATCAGATACGTATTTCACTTTATGGCGAACCTATGCAGTGGGCTTGGTTGTGTACAGATCTTTTGACACACCTAGTTCTGCCTGCCATAAGCTCTGGACAAATTAATGGAGGTAGACTAGTATTTAAGGTACTACGGGGGTAAGCTAATTGATGTTCATTATGGAAATGAAACAGCCTGGAGGGCAGAATGGGACTGAAGGTTAAGAACTAACTTGTTTAAAGGGAACAGGGAACAGAGGATGGGCAGTTTTGGACACTATCATATTTCAGGTTGATTACATGTGCTTGCACAATGAAAACAAACATAAAACTTCAGCAGCATCTACGCTGTAAGCTTAGAAGGGTTACTTGGGGGGATATCAAGGATGCCGTGATTTGAGCTGCTGCTCAAAGTGGCAAAGCCCCTATTACTTGCCTGGCCCTGAGCTGGGGTCTGGGGACAGCGCGAAATAAGACATAGACCCTTCCTTCCAGCAGGGTGCTGCCTGGCGGAGACAGCAAGGCAGGGATGGCCCTTGGGTAGCAGAGAAGTTAACACCTGGCTTCGGGCTCCTAACCTGTCATCTTCACGGTGCAGGAAGAAAACAGAACGTGAAGAAGAAATGGCCCCTCAGAAAGAGAACCCTTATTTCAATGATCGGGTGTCCAGATGGATGGCAAAGTGCTTCTTTGTACACCCACAACAGAAATCAGTGCAAGGAGAATCAGCTTGTGATGAGTCCCAGGAAAACAGAGGTTAACTGGGGTAACAAAAGTCCCCTGCCTCTCCATCACACACATACAATCAGTGAACCAATCTATGCCGAGAAAATCGAGCTCTGGAAAAAGTCCACATGGCACCTATTTGCTTATAAATCTGAAAAGTCTATCATTAGGATTTCGCACCTCTGAATTCCACCAAGGGAAGAAGAAAACATTAAAACCTAGCAGGTTCTAAGGCACTAAATCTTCCTACATGTATGAAATCACTTGTGTTTGAGCCCTCACTTCAGGAGGAGATAAGCCTGATATATGTGTGCTCTGGAGAACCCACCTGAATGGGGGCCTCTTCCGTATGAGGGACTGGGGCTCCCGGTGCTTTATCCTGCCTGCCAGCAGCATACTTAATTTCCAGGCTGCCTTCGCCAGCCACCGGATTCCTGAAGTGATCAGTTAGGAGAAGCTGGGGATGTAAATGAACCTTTATGTTCAGCATTCTTCAAAGAAAAACTAAATAATTCAAAGGAGATAGAAAGAATGGCTTTTCTGTGTAGAAAACAAATCATTCTCACTTGTAAATACAGTTTTCTATACTACAAAACAAGGGCCCTCAAGGGAATATCAGATAAATTAGTCTAACAAAAGAAGAACACGCCAAAAAATTTTAAAGCTAAAAGCTGTGATGGCGGCAGTATGGGGTGGTGGGAGGCACAGGCTTGTGTTAGGACTCAGGATCCTGATTCCACTCTGGCTGCTATTACTTCCTGAGGTGGACAGCACCCAAATCCCAGCTGTGTGACAGACATGATGGGTGCCACAGGGGGCGGAGCAGAAGCTTCCTGGTGCCGCCTGGCTCCCTCTGATTTCAGCCTCTGCTCCACGGGGACGTTTCCCTGTGAGCTCAGATGAGCTCTTGAGTAGCTGCCATGATCTTGTAGCTTTCTGCCTAGGGCACCAAAGCCATGCCGGTCCACCTGGCTACAAGGACACACAGTCCAGAAGTGCAGGAACTTAATGCTCCCTAGGTACCCTGCAGCCGCTGGAAGCTGGTCGTTAACAGATAGCAGCCACTCCCCACCCCCTACCCCCAACCCCGGACCACTGGGGCAGGCGCTGCTCATGCTCCTGAGAAGGATTAGCACATCAATCCCTCACTCCACACCGTCAGCAATGACCTTGATGGGGGGCCTTTAGACTATTCTTTCCTCCTTTCTTGTCTCTCTCCCTGCTTTCTGGAATCGCCTCCAAAATCCACGCCCAAATCCTTGTCTCAGGTTCTGTTATCAGGGGTCCAAACGTTGGGCAGAGCCAGAGAAGGGAGAACACCAAAGAATTTGTAAGGCTACTTGGCGAAGGCAGGGTGGTCGCAGAGAAGAAAGAACAGGCCTGGCCAAGGAAGCAGGGTGAGGAGGGTGCTGGAGAAGAACAAGGGCCTGTGAGGGAAGAAGATGCCAGCCCGAAGGTGGTCAGGATTCACCGCGGGCTGAACATCAGCCTGGACTCCTGAGAACCCTGATGTTTCCCAAGCACCTGAGTGGTCGGCTGACCAAAAGTCCACCGGGACTCTGGCCACAGCACCTGACCACCATTTTTTCCCCACCACTTTTATTTTGCAACCTATGGTAAAAAGTACATTTTACTTGGCAGCTGGAGAACACTCACGCGTATGCATCTACATATGTATATCACTATTTACTAGATACTGATTGGACACGTAAATGAAGAAAAAGACCATAAAACTTCATTCTTCCTACATGTGATGCAATGTGACATCACCATTCTGCCATATGCTCTCTCTCACAACACTATGTTTTACAAAACTGATTTCACAACCCTTACTTAGCAGGTTGCAATCTGCAGTTTGAAAATTACTAGTCTCACTGAGTCTTCACGGGAATTTGAAGAACTCCTACCTCCTCTCTGTGGCTCCCTGTCTTTCTCAGTACAATAATGGAGTGGACATGAATGAATGACGTGGAAGTTCTCCTGCCTCCCAAAGACTTTTACGATTCTGTGTCAAATTCATGATCAAATGTCAGATCACAGACTCCATAGCCCCTTACTCTTAGTAGCTAACGGAAGATGCAATAGAAATAAAAAATTGTGTGTCGTGTTATTTTTTTCAGAAAATGTTTACTAAGATGTTGTGTACCCCTTTAGGAACATTATGCTTTCGTATTCAGAATTAGAATACAAATTAAAAGTCATAAAATAGTTGGGAAGACATAGCTTTCGTTCCATTTCTTTATCTCTTACATACTCGAGGCTTTTTGTCCCCCCTTCAAATCATCAGTCCTGCTTCTGCCAACACATTCTTCTTGGTCTATTGCCCTGAAAGGAACCGCATGTCTTCGTACTTAATGGTCCCCTTGTAGAGTTAAGGACAAGCCACCAGTCCCAGCTCCAGTCTGTTCCCCTTGACCGCAAGCTTTGGTAGGCTGCCCCCCCCCCCCCGGGCCATGTCCCCACCACATGTCGCCGGCACGGGCCTCAGTAGATCCTTAAGCGGTCATTTCTTTAAGAGGCTCTGATGCCTCAAGATGAAACCTGCTTCATTCTTCTTAGCATCCAGAGCACCTAACACAGTACCTGACACAATCCTGCAAGAGACCATCAAATGTCCATGACAGGTACAAAATATATTGCCTTCTTTGTTTTTACTCCGATGGTTGTGGGTGCCCATACCCTGACCTCAGGCTCTGATGCTGTTTCTCAATGAAAGAGCCACTGTTTAGTAGCACAAAGGAAAACAGGCCACATGTCGTAACTAGGCTGCATATGGTATCTCGCCTTATCAAATTAAATTTGGCCAAAGAAGAACAGTGGAGAACTGGGGAAGTGATCCATAGTCTACTCACAATAGAGCAATTCTTCACCATCAATGCAGTGTTCTGCACAAGCAGGGATGAATTCTCCCACAGATCAAATCCTCAGGCATTCTCCTGTATCAGTCAAAACCCTTTGGATGTGAGTGACAACAATTCAAGAGGAAAAGGCAACAAGCAAACAGCAACAGCATCTCCATCACAGCACGTGAGCGTCCGTAACAGAGGAGCAGGAAGGAGCCCCGGGGTTCCTCTCTCCTGGGCCTGTCTCTGCTTCTCTCATCTCTCCCAAGGTCACGCTTGGCTTCCGCTCCTCACCCTTTACCTCCAGAGATAAATGAGGACCATTCTCTTGGGTTCCAAGCCAGGGAAGGGTTCTCAGGGGCTCCACCTGGGGCAGGTGCCAAATCCTGATGCAGTCACTGTTCCCGGAGCGTGGGATACTATGTTCGGTCACCTCTGGAAAATCACCAGAACCATGTGGCCTCAGAAAATGGCCACTCTCACTTAAAGTGCTTGGAGAGGGGTACCTGGGTGGCTCAGTCAGTTAAGCGGCCGACTTCGGCTCAGGTCATGATCTCACGGTTCATGGGTTCAAGTCCCGCATCGGGCTCTGTGCTGACAGCTCGGAGGCTGAAGCCTGCTTCAGATTCTGTGTCTCCCTCTCTCTCTGCCCCTCCCCTGTTCATTCTCTCTCTCTATCTCTCTCAAAAAAAAAATAAATCTAAAAATAAATAAGTAAACTGCATGGAGACAATATGGAGAAATGTTATTTTCCAGAAGGAAAGGAGCTACTACTTTGGACACATAAACTGGGGGATGTCTCCTGTAAGCTCCTAGAGAATATCTCCATTTACACGTGGTTTCATAATATTAACTTGTAGCAATCTTCCCCCACTCAGGAGCAATGTTTCATTGCCACTGCGTAAGTATCTTTAAGTAATTTAAATTTGCATCCTGTTTCTTAAAATACACACACACACACACACACACACACACACACACACACAGTAAAATCTTGGATTGCAAGTAACTTGTTCCATAAGTATTCCACAAGAGGAGCAAACATTTCCAATAAATTTTAACTCCGTACGAACGATGTTTTGCAATACAAATAGTATGTGATGCCAAACATCACATGATCACAGCTAAGCCAATGGTTCTTTTCTCTCTCTCTCTGTCTCTCTCTCTCTATGTCTCTCTCTCTCTCTCCCTCGCTGCAGGCTTATAGGTGATCACCTCCCATGCTCAGGTGCTCAGTTTCAGGCTGCAGTATTGGACAGAAAGCGTGATTTTTCAGAACATTGGAAGGTGCCCACCACTGGCAGTGGTGGATGTTTTGTCACTTCAGAGCACCTATGGACTGTCCTTTGCTTTTCCAGACAAGAGTGAGCTCAGGAATGCTTTGCTTCATTCTAGGCCATTGGATAGGTTCCTTGTTAAAGTTCGCGAAAAGAAAAAGATTCCGTTGAGCCAATAGATAGCAGCGATTCTGTTAGTGATAGTGAAAGTAGGTCCCACGCAATAACTCTCCTCTCTCTTGTCTCCCTCACAATAGCCACAAAGGTTTTCAAAGGTAAGTGCAGGTTGATTTATTTTTCTTTATATTTTATATTTCATTTATTAATTTGTATTATATCGCAGTACTGTAATCACTTTTATATGAATATTTTTGGGTTGTGGAACGAATGATCTGAGTTTCCATTATTTCTCACGGGGAAATGTGCTTTGATATACAAGTGCTTTGGATTACGAGCATGTTTCCGGAACGAACTATGCTCACAAAGCAAAGTTTTACCGTATATATATTTTATCTTTTATTTTTTTAAAGGAAGTTCTATACCCAGTGTGGGACTTGAACTCACAATCTCAACCCAGAGATCAAGAACTGCATGCTCTACCCACGGAGCTGGCTGGGTGCCCCCTGCCTCTTAAACTATATTTTAAGCTATATGAGAACAAAGTAGGTTTTTAATTTTGTGTAGAGCCGCGTATAAGCTACGTAACAGGGAGCTTGTTTCACAAGAAGAACCACACTCTTCACAAGAAGACACACGTGATTGTTTCTTCTCGGCACTTTCGATGTGTGGCTCACACGTTGACAGTGCATTCTGCACTCGCCCTCTATTTCAACAATAAAAATAATTGCTTGTCTTTCACCATTGCTATTTCCACCATGTTTTGCTTCCTTTAAATAACTATCACTTTTATACTGAGAATGTTTGATCTATATGCGAATGACCTCGTATGAATAAATACCCCTAATTTCATGGTGTCAGATGAAGAAATAATCCTGAATGCAACCATCATTAACTTCGGGTAGGGCTCTTAAAACACTATAAAAGGATTACATAAAGGGATCTGTTTCACTGAGAACATCTGTTTTACCCATTGTCAGCCCTTCCACATCATTTCTGAAGTTAACCTCGTGCTTTGGTCTGAGTCTCATGCTCAGATCCCTCTTTTACATTAAGAGCAATCAAAATCTGAGACCTTTTAAAAAGATCCTTGTGGTTTCAACAGAAGGTAACATTGGTTGTTTCTTTAACTTAATATAGCAAAGCAGGATACACTGGGCCCCTAACAAGGGACGTGGGGCGGCAGCTGGATTTGTGAAGTTTAATTAAACTGTTGATTTTTAGCAGAATCTTAGGGAATTAACATCTCACCTACAGTCGAGTCTTGACGGATTAAGATACTGGGGAGAGAGAAGCAGGACACTTGCAGAGAAGCGAAGAGAGAGTATCTGGTATTAACCCCCCGCGGGGAATGGCGATGGTTCCTGGCGGATGTCAAGTGCTCTCCTGCCACTATGTCACTGCTCCTGAGCCACGTTCACCTCGGGATTCCGCCACGGACACCCTCTGCCAACTGAGACGAGCCGTCTAACCCCGAGAGCCACTTCTTTCCACAAATCGTTTCCCCTCTGAATCCCCCTTTATTTATGTTCTCAGTAATACCACACTTTCCCATTGTCCTAAGCTACACATTTTGTCGTGAATTGTTTGTGTTGTTTCCACATACCGTCCCGATTTCCTCCATGGGGTTTTTCTCCTATTCCCTGGCCCCAAGTTTTAGCCTTCTTGCGGGTGAAATTCGTCATCCTGTGCGTTCCCTGTGAAGGGGCCCACCACTCTGTTCCCCAAGTATTTCCACATTCGTCTCCCTAAAGCACAGCCTAGCACCTGCCGGTTTTCAGCTCAAAGCCCCCAGTAGCTTCCCACTGCTTTCAGGAAAAACAAATATTCAACTTGAAAAAAGCCTGGTCCTCCTCCACCTGGTTCCAACCCGTCTCTCCAGATGAATCTCTGCAGTTCCCTTGCGGCTGCTGTGAAACCAGAGTATTCACTTTGCTCCAAAAGCATCTCTAGTTTTACGGCTTGTCAGCTTGCCAAACCTCCTGAACACCGATAACTTGGAACAAAAATGACCTGAAAACCTGGTACACGATAGTCAGTTGATAAATGTCCGTGGGATGAATGAGAGCATGTGTATGTAACATACAGACAAAACATTTTATTTTCTGATGATTTTGGCAAAACTGTATCTTAAGCCCACGTTTCTCCCCAGGTCTGAGCTTACAATCATTACACGATATGCCACCCAGATATACAAAATTTCCCTAAGTTAAAAAAAAAACAGTCACACCCTGACTCCTGCTCCCCGACACCCCCAGCACAGACCCTGCCCCCCCCTTTTCAGTTTCCATCTCGGTTCAGTTCACGGCAGCAGTCGACAAAACCAGAAACCTGGGAGTTAGTTCCAACTTCTCCTACGCACCATTTAAGAGTCATCTGCATTGCAATATACCAACAAAACAATAGCAAGATCTCACATTTATGGAGGGTTTGCTAAACGTTATGGGCTGAGCTGGATCATTCCCAAATGCATATGTTTAAGTCCTAACCCCTAATACTTCAGATTGTGCCCTTATCGGAAACAGAGACGCTGCAAAAAATAGTTAAGATGGGGTCATCCTGGAGTAGGACGGGCCCCTCACCCAGTGTGACTGGCTGGGGTCCCTATAATAATGGGGCAGTTATTCCTTTATACAGAAGTAAAAGAGACATCATGTCTGTAATTTCCTTAAATAACTTCTAAGACATATAGGAGAAACTCAAGGGATGTGCTAAGTCGAGTTTGTATGTCTGTAAATCACCTGTGAGGCATGTTGGCCATTAATAAAGGAAGTAGAGCCTAAAAGAACATAATGGCGTGGTTACGCACAGATATACGTGTGGGGAGAATACCTGGGGTTTGGCTGCCACAAGCCAAGGGGCTACCAGAAGCTACCTGAGACACCTGTGGCAGATGCTCCCTGAGTACCTTCAGCTGACTCCTTGACCGCAGACTTCTAGCCCCCAGAACTGTGAGACGTTATATTTCTATTGGACAAGGCCACTCAGTTTGTGATCCTTAGCTTGGCTCTGGAAGCTCCAGCGAACTAATACATTAAGTACCGGCCAAGGGGCTAACACCCTTTTCAGACCTGTACTGATTTGCCGCTTGCAGTAGCCACGGACTCATCTAGAGTTATTCATACAGATATTACCCCATTTTATTTTTATTTACTTAAAAAATTTTTTTATGTTTTCTTATTTTTGAGAGAGAGAGAGAGAGAGAGAGAGACAGAGTGTAAAGGAAGAGGAACAGAGAGAGAGAGGGAGACACAGAATCCGAAAACAGCACCAGGCTCCATGCTGTCAGCACAGGGCCCGACACGGGGCTCGAACTCACAACTGTGAGATCATGACCTGAGCTGAAGTCGGACACTTAACTGACTGAGCCACCCAGGGGCCCCAGATATTACCCCATTTTAAAGCTGTGGAAACAAAGCCTTAAAAAATTAAGTACGTAGTGTGAGGTCACTCAGATAATAAACGACACAAACCAAAATGGCTGTGATTTCAAAACCCAAGTTCATAACCACTCTCTTCCTGTCGTCTGGAGGGCCTGTCCTGACACCTTTCCAGGCTGGGACAAGGTTACACAGGTGGCCCTCACATGACACCAGTGTGCTATGCTGTAGAGTTTAAGACATTTTTTTTTTAATTTTTTTTTCAACGTTTATTTATTTTTGGGACAGAGAGAGACAGAGCATGAACGGGGGAGGGGCAGAGAGAGAGGGAGACACAGAATCGGAAACAGGCTCCAGGCTCTGAGCCATCAGCCCAGAGCCCGACGCGGGGCTCGAACTCACGGACCGCGAGATCGTGACCTGGCTGAAGTCGGACGCCTAACCGACTGCGCCACCCAGGCGCCCCAGAGTTTAAGATATTCATTAACGCACTCCATGGAAAGAGAAACTTGAATAAAATAATTCATTGTATTTTAGACAAGACTATGTTTACAAAAAGTCCCAGAGGACCTTATTTTTATCTAATTTATCAGATGTGTTATTTAAAATAAAATGACTCATAAGCCAATCTAACATGCCTGGCTGCACATTTTGTAGTATTTATTTTATAATGCAAACAAAGTATTACTATTGCTCAAAGGAATTAAAATTGTAGCATCGCACAGTGCACAAATAAAAATTAAATCCTGAAAACATTTCAAAGTTTGTATTTATTCTTAATAAGTGTGCAACTGAGTGAAAAAGCAACCAACAGCTTAAACATTTCCTTGCTATTCAAAGAGAGGAATTATGTAAACTGAGCACAGAACATAACTGCAGCTTTCTTGAAGCATTTAGCATAGGTAAACACTATTCAAAGAAGTGTGTGCTCTTTCTAAAAAGAAAAAAGAGTATTTCCCAGGGCAGCATTGTGAGTTGTGCTATAAAATCGTCCTTGTACCCAAAGCGGTCACTGATCCAGCACAGACCAGGGCTAATCCGAAGCCATGGTTCTTAAAGTTTGGCCCAGGAACCCGGGGACTCCTTCTGGCATCTGCACGGTTAAGACTATTTCCATAGTGACGCTAAAATGTTGTTCGCCCTTTCAGTTTTGTTGACATTGGCATCGAGGCTATGGAATCAGTGTCTTAGCAGGAATCAGGAGAGTGATACCACACTGTTCTCGTAGCCATGACATTCTTCATTGTCACACGCTCATGGTTGAAAAAAAAAAAAAAAGAAAGAAAAAAGGGCCAGTTCCAATTAAGAATGTCCTTGGGGCGCCTGGGTGGCGCAGTCGGTTAAGCGTCCGACTTCAGCCAGGTCACGATCTCGCGGTCCGTGAGTTCGAGCCCCGCGTCGGGCTCTGGGCTGATGGCTCAGAGCCTGGAGCCTGTTTCCGATTCTGTGTCTCCCTCTCTCTCTGCCCCTCCCCCGTGCATGCTCTGTCTCTCTCTGTACCAAAAATAAAATAAACGTTGAAAAAAAAAAATTAAAAAAAAAAAAAAAGAATGTCCTTGACACAGCAGTCAAAATTATCAATTTTATTAAATCTTGATCCTCGATTGCACATCTTTTTAATATTCTGGGTGATAAAATGGAAAACACACATAAGGCACTTCCACCTGCCGTGGTCTGTCCTGGAAAAGCACTTTTGTGTGTGTTGAGTTGTGAAATGAACTAGCCTCCTTCTTCACGGGGCACTAATTTCACGTGAAAGACTGACAAACTACAGTCATATTGAGTCCTGGGTATCGGCAGGCATTCTCCTATGGACAACAAGAAACACAGGGAGCTTCTCACTTTAAGTGAAATGACTGGCAGTATGCGATGCCAGTGAGAAAGTTTCAACTTTCATGAAAAATGAGAGGATGGGAAAATTTGAATTTAAAAATCTCTTGGTACTTGAAGACTTTCTGATGGGATTGTTGGTAGCCCCAACAAATAGACTATAAAATGAATATAAAAATGTATCCTACATGAGATATATCCACGTTTAGAATATCTGCATAATTCTCCACAGTATATGCCAACGGCACACGAGGGTAAAAGACCTTTCAAAGCACTCAAAATTTATCCAAGACAGAGCAAGGGATTTTCAGCAACACGTTACAAAAAGTTCACTGCTAAAATTTACGTTGTTTATTTCAAGTGGACTTGTTTTATTTAATGTTTATTTACTTTCGAGAGAGAGAGAGAGAGAGAGAGAGAGAGCAAGGGAGGGACAGAGAGAGAGGGAGACACAGAATCCGAAGCAGGCTCCAGGCTCCTAGCTGTCAGCACAGAGCCCGACGTGCGGCTTGAACTCACAAATGCGAGATCATGACCTGAGCCGAAGTCAGACGCTTAACTGACTGAGCCATCCAGGTGCCCCTCAACTAAACTTTAAGAAACTACAACTTACAGGGTTTGGTGTGGTTTAAAATAATATCCACAATTATCTAAAGAGCTATGAAAATACTCATTTTCCGACTACATATCTGTGTGAGGCCAGATTTTCTTCATATACATCAAACAAAATATTTTACAAGCTGAACAAAGAAGCAGATATGGGAATGTAGTTGTCTTCCATTAAGCTAGACATTTGAGATTTGCAAATTATAAAAGTGCTGTATTTGGAAAGCTAGTCATTTTATTTTTATTATTGTAATTGAAATATATTTGACATACAATATTTCGTTAGTTTCAGTTGTGTGACTTAGTGATCGGATAAGTTGATACTTCATTCAATGCTATGCTCACAAGTGTAGCTACCATCAAAATAGTTATTATTATTTATTATTATTTTTTGAAGCTTACTTATTTTGAGAGAGACAGAGACAGCACGAGTGGAGGAGTGGCAGAGAGAGAGGGAGACAGAATCCCAAGCAGGCTCCACACTGTCAGCATGGAGCCCGAGGTGGGGCTTGAACCCACAATACTGTGAGATCATGACCTGACCTAAAAATAAGAGTTGGACGCTTAACCGACTGAGCCACCCAGGCACCCCCAAAACAATTACCTTAAATGAAAGATTTATATCAATACGTAATGGGTTTATTATGACTTTAAAAGTAATTCTTTTTAAGTTTATTTATTCATTGAGGGAGGGAGGGAGAGAGAAAGAGAGAGAGAGTGTGTGTGTGCACATGAGCAGGGGAGGGGCAGAGAGAGAGAGAAAGAGAGAAAGAGAGAGAGAGAGAGAGAGAGAATATCCCAAACAGGCTTCTTGCGATCAGTGCAAAGCCTGACACAGGGCTTGATCTCATGACCCGAGCCGATATCAACAGTTGGATGCTTAACCAACTGAGCCACCCAGGCACTCCATGACTTTAAAAGTAATTCTTAATGAATATATTAAATTAAATATTGAAGCACATTTCAATTTTAATCTCTGATACAATAAATATAAGTAGATGTAACTCACAGTCAGAAGCTCTGAGTCCTTCTGTAACAGATAAGCATGTGAAGGGAGGGTAGGAAACCAACAAGTCTGAGAACCACTGTTTCCGAAGATTTGAGTGGGACGGGTGGGGATGAGGAAATGATGGGCCAGAGGGGCCATGAGTTTGGATTTTATCCCAGGACACAAATTTATTCCACCTTCCATTGTCTAACAAACTTCCCAAGGATCCTTCCCAAGGATTCTTTGTTATTCTCACCTCAAAATTCACATTGATAATTGAGAAGAAATGAACATTCCATTGTCCTAATGTTGAAATACCAATTAGCACCTTACACACTGGGCAGGTTAACTAAGAAAACACAACAGCAGTGAACACAGCCCTGCAATGTCCCCTTTCTTTACTTTCTCCAGATGACACCACACTTCAAAGGTAGCAAATTTTACATAAGGGACTACTTACTACTGTAACTGCATCCAGACAGCAAAACTTCATGCGTTACCAGAGGCATGACAATTTGTAAATTATAATAAAATCCTCAGGAAATGGATGGCTGTCTTTTGTTTCACAATTAGATGCTAAAGCTTGGAAATTAATGTGTAAGTCTGGAACGTAAAATTCCTTTTCTCCTAAAGTCTTCATGCTTTGCTTTAAAAAGTGTCTAAATAATTGGATTACCTCTCATTTAGTTATGTCTCTCATCAAGCTAGTCCTATTAATTCTATGATCCTGGTTTCTGGCAATCATATCTACAAACATGTTCCTGAAAAGGAACTTTTCAACTGCTTATGCATTATTGGCACAGTCAGTGAAGATGTGCTTCAGGGCATGGTCTACAACCTTGAACCCAAACTCCACTATAATATGCATTACATATGCATCTGTGCCCCAGGTTTCTTAGCTGTGCAATGGGGCTAATGGTATATTGTACTGTGTTTTGCTAGAATTAAAACAAGCTGTATTTGGTGAACACTCTAGAACAGAGTTTGATCACTCACTATAAAATACTTGGTAAATGTATTTTCTTGGGTCTTCTTCCCATTACCAGTGCACAGAAACTCTTGTGGTACAAATGCAAAAACGCTCACCCTGGATGTGAGCTGGGGAGTCTCTTCACGAATTGTTTTATCAGTGAACAAAATCATAGCGATGCATGTAAGCCAGCTCCCAGTCAGCTCTTTAGATTGTCTGTCTACTTGTCTCTTTTCTTAACTTTAGCATCTATAGTTGAATCTTGAACAATGCTGGGGATAGAGGTGCCAACCTCTCCACGGTTGAAAATTCATACATAAATTTACTTAGTTACTAACAGCCTACTGTTGACTGGAAGCCTTACCGATCACATAAACAATCAATTAATACATGTTTTGTATGTTATATGTATCATACACTATATTCTTACAATAAAGTAAGCTAGAGAAAATGTTATTGAGAAAAATCCAAAGGAGAATTCACTTACAGTCCTTACAGTAAACACTGTGTTTATTGAAAAACAAGTCTGCCTATCAATGGACCCGCACAGTTCTAGCCCACGTGGTTCAAAGACCAGCATGTATTTTGTTTAATTACCAGTTGCTAGGGGTTGAACTTTTCTGCACTGTTTTGTCTAAATGTACCATTTCAATGTTCAACTTGGGAAAGCTTCACTCCCCAAAGTGCATGTATCATTTGCAAGCACATTCCAAGCTCTTTTCATAGATTTGATTTCAACGAGCTAAGGCCCCCATACTGTCACCCCCATTTTGCAGTTGAAGGAAACGAGGCTCAGCACGGTGAAGTCACAAAGCTTTAAGTAGCCGAGCTGAGACAGAACTTGAGTGTTTTTACTCCCAATTCCACAGAAGCCAAGGAAGCGTGTTGTGTCTACTGTGCATCTGACATTCAATTTTGAGTGGATGTCTCGACTTTTACTTGGCAGTCTCAGCCCTGCCCCACTCTCTGCTCTGCCTCTCCTTTCCTGAGCGGCCCCACCTCCTGCCCCACCCGCCCAAGGGGTCAGACTTGAAGATGGAGAGCAGGGAGGGAGGGGGTCTGGTCTGTAGCACATTCTTCCCTTGAGGTGAGAGAGCATAAAAGATGCTGGTGGGACACGAAGAAAAAACAATGAAAAGGACCTCACATCTCAGTACGTGGGCCTCCCACACCTGCTCCTTTGTCTAGCCTCCAGTGAACAGAAGCAGCTTTGGTCCAGCTGAGACTGGAGGAGCCAAAATGAACTGGGAGGAAAACACAACAGATTCCTCATTGTGTGGTTCCAAGCCTACATGGGGACCGTGGACCATGAAGGGTTCATATCTTTAAGAAACTTAGCGCAAACAACCATGAATGGCTTGGTTTTAAAGGAATTTCTCCAACGTTATGATTGTTCCTTCTTTTTGTTCTTCTTCAACACCTCAAAAAGAATAACGCACTGTTTGTTTTCTGAAGACTCATTGAGACAAAGGAAATCATAAACCCTTAGTCTTTGCTCAGCACTACAGTAAAGGACAGTGTGCAGGCAGACGGTACATTTTTTATATTAAAATGTAAAATTTTTTACAAAAATTGTCTAAAATGTACATTAAAAAAATTTTTTTTTCAACGTTTATTCATTTTTGGGACAGAGAGAGACAGAGCATGAACGGGGGAGGGGCAGAGAGAGAGGGAGACACAGAATCGGAAACAGGCTCCAGGCTCTGAGCCATCAGCCCAGAGCCTGATGCGGGGCTCGAACTCACGGACCGCGAGATCGTGACCTGGCTGAAGTCGGACGCCTAACTGACTGCGCCACCCAGGCGCCCCTAAAATGTACATTTTTAAATATTAAAACCACATACATGTCCACTGGAAGTCCTGCCATTTTTTGCCCCCCACAGCCCAGGGGAAAAAAGGATTCCCTTCTTCGGAAATTCAACTGTCCTAGATTTTCTCATCATCTCTCTATGGGAACGACACTTCTCCTGGAACACGTTGACCCGTAACTGACCTGTCGTGTTCTCTTCTGCCTTGGTTTCAACTCGAACGACTGAACGTGTCCTCGGGCAAACTGGTCACAAGGGAGGAGGGCAGGGAATGTCCTCAGTAGGAATGTGGGAGCTGGATCCTCAGAGCATTTGGTGCGGGGAGTTGCGTGGGAATCTGATCGTTGTTGAATCTGAAATCCACACTAAATTTGCTTTCCTAGGTTTGTGTGTCTGGCTTTTTGCTTTGTCATTAGTTGGGCATCTATTTTTCATGGTTTGGGGGGAAAAAAAAACATTTCCCCCAAGGCTGGCCGGTCTCCTCTGTCCCGAGGGAGTGAAGGGGAGGGGGCTGTACTTCTCAGGGTAAGTGATGCGCTCCTAGTGGCCGGGATGACTGTCACCCCTAATCAGAGGGAAAACCACAGGCACAGGGAAAGATCGGCGTGTTGTTCCCACAGAGCCTTCCCCTACCTGGAGATGGCTGTTCTCACCCTGGGGCTCCCCCTGGCTGAAATCCTGATGTACGTGTGCTTCTGTCAGCGAAAGGGGCTGTTTTCGTACACCCCACAATCCACGCCTTCTGCTGCTTACTGAAATGGGGCCACAGGAGAGACAGGGACGGTGCACAGCCTTCTTGGGGCAGCACTGGGCGCGCACAGTAAATCTGTCAATGCTAAATGTGGGAACAAGAAGCTCACCAGCTTCGGGATACCCAGGAGGGGCAGCAGAGGGAAGAAAAAGACTCCCCGGGTGTCCCCAGTGATTCTCCAGCTGCTCTCTACTGACGGAGAGAAAGATCAGGCTAAAGGGTCACCACGCCAGCACAACTGTGCCCTCTGCATCCCAGCTGTGGGAAGCTGCCTCGAGCTGTTGCTGGCAGCAGGGTGGAAAATCAGGGAAAATGATTTTCCTGGGCAAATGGAGGAGGTAAAAATGCCCAGCTTATGTCACCTGCTTCATGAGGCGTCAGCTGGCAAGTTTCAACAGTGTAGAAAGGAGTCAGGAAGGCCATTCCAGATGCCCTTTCTCTCCAGAAACCCCCGTCCTTCCTCCTCTCTGCCCATGTGCCCAAAGGAGTCCTCCTTACATGTCCACACCTGCAGGGGGAGCCACTTTGAATGTGCTGTCTGAATCCCTCAATCTTTAGCGGGTGGTGCATGTTACTATGTTTCTAGGTTTCATGTGTGTCTTTTCTCTTCAAGACTGGGAACATCTTGAAGCCATGGCGATGCTCCAGAAACTTCCTTTCTCTCCCATGCAATGCTTGGGATAGTTCCAAGCTGTTAGCAGGTTTTCAAAAATATAGCCGACCTGAACTTAACTTCAGTTTGGTATTAGAGGTATAAATTGGGACTGGCATGGGTAAAAAGACTACAGATATTCTTATGATGGAGTTACGTCCTGATAAACGCATCATAAAGTGAAAACACTGTAAGTTGAAAATATGTTTAATACACCCACCGTACCGGCCGCCGTAGACTAGCCCAGCCTACCTTAAACATTCTTAGGACACTTACATCAACCTTATATTAGTTTGGCAAAAGTCCTCTAGCAGAAAGCTGGTTTTACAATAAAGTGTTGGCTATCTCATGTCATTTATTGGATACTGAACTGGACCCGAACAACAGAGCAGTGGTATGGGGAGGGAAGGTCAGTGTATGGGCCGCTGACACTTCGTGATCGCGTGGCTGACCAGAGGCTATGGTTTTCTCCATGGCCCAGCATCACGAGACAGGATCGGCCTGCATGGTGCAAACCCGGGAAATGATCCGAATTCAAAATCTGAAGTATTGTACTTCTGAATGGGGTAATGCTTTCATATCATCATGCAGTCAAAAACGCGTGAGTCAAACCCCTGTAAGTTGGGGATGGTCTGTATTCTTCTTGACCTCAGGATATAGTTAATTCCTAATGATTCACTCTTGTGGGTACAATTTTCTCTGGAAACCCAGGAGGGTCAGCCCAGCATGGTGGCTATGGGTGTGAGCTCGGGAAGCAGATGGCCTCAGTGAGTTCCAGAACTCATCCCACTAGCTTCGTGGCCCTGGGAAAGTCACTCATCGGCTGGATCCTCAGTTTCCTCCTTCTAGAAAACATGGATGATAAAATTACTCCTGTTGATGGGCTGGTGGGAGGACCGGGTGATATAATAGAGGCAAATTGCTGAAAGGGATGTCGGGGCGAGTAAGCCTTCAATGGATGCTAGCCATTAGTGTGTACCTGCTGGCCGCAATACAGTGACTGCCAGTCCTCACTTAGGAACACACTCCAAGGCAAAGCTTTTCTCCTGATGTCTCTTAGTTTCCATCAAGAGGGCATAGGTGGCAATGGGACCAATCAGGCTTCACGTTCTCTTTCTAACTGGCACAGAAATGTCCGGTTACTCAGGGGTTCTTGCATCTCACTGTTCTTTCTAGAATGGGGATAATGGGGGGGGGCACCTGAGTGGCTCAGTCAGTTAAGTGTCTAACTCGATTGTGGCTTAGGTCACGATCTCACCATTGGTGGCACAGAGCCCTGCATCAGGCTCCTCCTTCACTGCTTGGGATTCTCTTTCTCTTCTCTCTGTCTGCCTCTCCTACATGCGCATGCACACACTCTCCTCTCACTATAAATAACCTTTAAAAAATAAAATAAAATAAAATAAATAAAATAAGATAAAGTAAAATAAAATAGAATAGAATAAAATAAAATAAAAATAAGTAAAATAAAATAAAATAAAGTAAAATAGAATAAAATAGAATAGAATAAAAATAAATAAAATAGAGTAAAATAAAATAAAATAAAATAATAAAATAAAATAAAATAAAATAAAATAAAATAGGGATGGAGTGCCTGGGTGCCTCAGTCGGTTGGGTGCCCGACTTCGGCTCAGGTCATGATCTCAAGGTTCGTGTTCGAGCCCCTCATCGGGCTCTGCAGTGACAGAGCAGAGTCCGCTTGGGATTCTCTCCCTCTCTCTGCCCCTTCCACACTCTCTCTCTCAAAATAAAGAAACTTAAATGAATAAATAAATAAAATGGGGATAATGGGACCTGACCTTCTGATTGTTGAGGATTAATGCTTTATGAAGACACTGTGAAATGCTGAACAAGCACTTTTAGGTTTTGTGCGTACTGGCCTTCCTCCCACGTGCACGTGTGTGTACACACACAGGTGCCCCCTGCACACCACCACCTCCTGGCCACAGCAGGCTTGTCTGGCCTCTCTACTCCCTCCAGGTTGCTCAGCAGTGCATTTTCATCCCCAGATAAATCTCGGATTTGGGGGATCTAAATGTATATAATAATTTTGGGCCCCTCTATAAAAAACATAAGCCTGCAAACACAAAACTAGCTTTAGAAAGGGATATTTATGTACAATGAGAACCGTGGCAAGGAGCAGTGGTGGGAGGCGGGGCGTTCCTCACAAGACAGGGGCTGGAGTTTCAGCTCTAAAACTACCCCTCATCCCTTGTCAATAGGGACGTATCCCCCTTTTTTCCAACCCCCGCCCCCGTCACTTCTGCCCTTGGCAGGTGAATTTGTCTCTTCCTGTCCACTGAGGTCAGAAATCAGAGCCTTTCCCTCTTTTCCCACATGTTTTGCACATCCAGCCATTCTCTCCATTCATTTGCCAAGCGAATGAATGAATGAATGAATGTGTCTCAGCATTCCTTGCTCTCAGCCACCAGTCAGCAGTCAGAAGTCCTACCAGCAGCATCTCTGGTCCCCGTGTTTGCTTTCCCTGATCGCCTCCCTCCCTCACGTCTTTGCTCCCTTTCAGAGCTGGTGTTTTGACACACGGATGTAGCTCTTACAATACAGACAAGACATTCTGAGCACCTTTCAAACACTAACTTCCTTCATCTTCAAAACCGCCCAGTGGGGCAGGTAGCATCATTACCATCTCGACCTGACAGATTAGGAACCCAGCACACCCAACATGTAAGTGGATGCCCCGGGATCATGCAGCAAGGGAGGAACAGAGCCAGGATGCGATCACAGGGTCTATTTCCCCTTCGTGCATTCTGGCACCTGTGCTTGGCCCCTTCTCCCTCCTTGGCTCCCTCCTTCCTTCCAGAATGGAGGCTGGTAGCTCCAGCTCTCAGGCTAATACTGTATTAGCTTCTCCTGTATGTCCCCTGTGTCACCTACCTGCACATACTCCCTCAGGGAAGGTCCCATGTGCCCTCAAGGACTAGGCCACTCATTTATCGCACCCTGTTGAATTACTTGTTTGTGATTTATGCCTCTCTCTCATGCTCAGTGGCCTCTCTTCTACCCTCCCTTCTTCCACAAAGGTTCCTCTCTGCCACGAGCTGGGTACAGACTTTTGGGATAGAGATACTGCAGACCGTCCCACATCAACGAAAAGCACATACACCCTGTGCACAGTGACAAACTATGGTAAGTGTCAAGAAGGAAAGGTTAAGGATGCCAGGTGTCTTTTAACAAAGAATCCAGTTTAGATGGGCAGGTGGTGGTGAGGGTCAGGAACATGGTTCTCCTGCGCAAGCCTGAGAGACCAGTAGGGCTGGCCAAGTGAGGCAGAGGGAATCCTAAGAAAATCTAAGGCACAGGACTGTGCCCGTGGGAAGGCCTTCAGGTGCACACAAGGTGGCCCCCCGGGGCTGGCCCACAAAGCAGAAGTAGTAGGAGTAAATGACATGGGGGTGACAGGAGAGCCAGGAAGGCTAGGTAAGATGCCATCTGATAGGGTATTTTTGTGAAGACGTCAGACCTGATCTTAGATGTAATGGGAAGACAATGATGGTCTGCATGGGGGAGGGGCATGCTGACTTCCACACCTGAAAAATAAATCCAAATAAAACCTTGGATTGCAAGCGCCTTGCTCCGCGAGTGTTCTGCAAGATGAGCAAACCTTTCTAATAAATTTTAACTTGATGAACGAGCGAGATCTTAAAATACGAGTAGTACGTGACGCCGTGTCACATGGGCACAACTGAGCCAATGGTTCTTGAAATTCGCTTTGATTTACAAGTGCTGTGGTTTACAAGCGTGTTTCCAGAACAAACTGTGCTCTCAAACACAGGTCTTACTGTACTCTGTTGTGAGAAGAATGAGATGAGCCCAGAAGTGCTCGCAGCTAGGAGACTCGTGGTGGGACAGGCAGGGGTGATGCCAGCTGGTGTGGAGCTGCTGTTGACCATGGACGGAAGCATGGAGGGGAGACGTGAGCAAACGATGATTCTTAATCAATAGGTGCATGGAAATTAAAGAATGGCCTCTGCTTCATCTCCTCCTCCTTTTATCCATCCTGCTCGATTTCTACTTCTAATATGTGGCTGATGTCACCCTGCCTGGAAGATAACACCCAAATTTCCCAGAAGGATGATCTCTCAAACCTCAGCAATGTCTTCCAACTTCCCTGTCCTTCCCTGTCACGGCCATGCCACAGTTAGTTAAGTAGCAGTGCTGAAAGTCACGCCATCTTTCTCGCTCCATGTCTGGGGCTGTACCCCCCTTCTTATCCTTCAAAGTCTACTCACCCTTCCAGGCTTGGTGGAAATGTCGGTTCGGTAGCCATTCTGATCCCCCAGGCTCCTCTTTCCTCCATCAGAATATTTTCTGAGGAGTATATAAACTGATTAAGTAAGGCACTGGGACATTGGAACCAGTCCCATAGAATTAGTGTGGGAACACACTGCATATAGTTATCATATTATCTCTATATTTGTTGCTGGCCTCATTTTCTGCAACAGATCAGAGGCTGAATCTATGTTCCATCAAATGTTGTTAGGGCATCTTTCCGGAAGACTATTAGGGAAATAGGCTCCTTGGGCAAGCATGGAGCGGATTCAGGGGTGTCTGTTTTCCTATAGCCATTTTCTAATTGAAAATGTACCAGCACCATCATATCATCTATTGGATTAAGAATCAAGCTATTTGTCATTCAGTTGCCTTGGAAACAGAAAGAGTTTAGCTTTCTGGATCTGCTATCTTTTCAGAATGCACAGGCTCACCTTGGGCCCCATGAGGCAAGGCGCAGCGATCTTTAAAACGGATGGGTGTGCTTTCATACCCACATGTAGGCACAGGACTGCTTGGCGCTCTGATCTTTTACCATGTTGCTGAGTCAAAATGCCAAAACACCTCAAAGGTTTTGGCTTACATTGTGCCAAATGAAAGGCACAGAGAACCAAGTCAGATCTTACATTCATACTATCCAATCTTCTGTCCATAGTGACAACTTCCACATTCTGCCTGGAAACAGAAGACTGCGACCTTCATTGGGGACAGAGCTTCCCTTTTCTAGGTCACAAGGAGAAGGCTCATGGTCTGAGTGTGCAGCTCTCCTGTGCAGCCTGGAAGCAGAGTTTTGGCCAATGTTCTGGGACTAATGTGACTGTTCTCTCCAGACGAGACCCCTGGCTAGTTAAATGAGGCTACTCTGCTCAGTGTGATCTTGAAACTGCTTTCCCCTTCCTTCCTTCCTTCCTTCCTTCCTTCCTTCCTTCCTTCCTTCCTTCCTTCCTTCCTTCCGAGCACACATGTGCGCATGAGGGAAAGAGGGACAGAGACAGAGAGAGAGAGGGAATGAAACTTAAGCAGGCTCCTTGCTCAGCGCAGAGCCCAACGAGGGGCTCGATCTCACATCCGTGAGATCATGACCTGAGCCCAAATCAAGAGTCAGATGCTTAACCGACTGAGCCACCCAGGCGCCCCACAAAGCTTCTTTTCTGAACTACCTCCGTAGTCATTCATCAGTCCCCAAGGTCCAATTAGTCTTTACGGCTATAGTAATTCTTTCCACGTCCTACACTCAGAAGTGTTTTTCTGCCTTTTTTCTCTGCTTTTGAGTTGCTAACGAAGTGAGAGATCAGAGGCCTAGGCCCTTGATCATACCCAAACCACAAATGGGTATGTGTGTGTACGTGTGCCTGTGCATGTGCGCATGTGGCTGTGTGTGTGTGTGTGTATTTGGCATGCATGTGTGTGTTCGTGGCCATGGAACACAAAGCAAAAGGAATCATTGGTGGAGGTGTCCTGCTGGAAGGAAAACCCTCTCACTCCCAGCATGAGACAGACCACAGGAGAGACCCACTTCTTTGACTGATGTGTTGTCCAAAAAAAAAAAAAAAAAAAAAAAAAAAGAAAAAGAGAAAGAAAAGAAAAAGAATAAGAAAAAGAAAGAAAGAGGAGGGACCAAGGGGCCAAAAGGAGCTCAACTAGTTAAGTACTGCCTATAGTTTTAAATACGTTCTCACTGATAAAAAATCGCATAATATTAATTCATTGTTTAATGAAACCATTTTATGCTCATTTTAACTAGAGCTCACCAAACAATTTTCTGGGGGAAAAAAATCATGATTCCATAGAAGACATCAGTGGTTTGGTTTGCTTATATAATGTGTGAGTTAGAGGAGATTTTTCAGAATAAAGAAAATGTATTCCTTTTAAGTACATTCATTACACTGGATTCATAGTGCTGCCTATTAAAAGCCTTGCTTTAATTACTGTACAGATGTGTAATTAGTGTTTTAAATTGTATGCCTAAGCAACATTACCTTCTGTTGAGATTACAATCACATCTTCTTTTTTAAAGAAAGCTGTCAATCGATTTCATTTGCAAACCCGCTCGTAACTTATCACATCTTGGTTTAGAAGCAGGGGTCAGCAAAGGTGCTTTACAGTGCCAGGCAGTAAATATCTTAGGTTTTGCAAGATCGTCTCTCACAATTACTCCTTCCTCTGTTGCAGTGCAGCGGAAGCCAGGGACAATACGTAAACAAATGAGCGCGGCCTGTGTTACAATAAAACTTTATTTAAAAGACAGGTTGTGGGCTGGAACTATAGTTTGCCAAACCTGATATAGGGCATGTGTGTTCTCTTCTCCCCAGGATCCATTAATTACAAACTTAAAATCAGTGCATGACTGCATGCAATGTGAAATCTATGTTACTTTTTGAAAACGTGTGTTGTGTTGGTCTGGCTCTTACTTTGGAAACAGGTGTAGCTTCATTCAAGACGAAAGTAATCAGAAGTAATTAACACGGATGAGAATCCAGGCAGCATTTGTAATTGCTCAGACCTTTCCATTTGGAGGTACCAGTCTGTTCGGATCTCTCTTCATTGAGCAACATTTGAGCCCTTCCAATGGGCTAGGTCCCGTGGTGGGGAGTGGCTGGATCAAAATAAATCAAACTAACTCCCAATGGGGTTCCAACCCTCGTGGAGTCCAAATGCTTTCAGTTCTCTGCTCACTGCAACACCAGCACTAAGCCGGGCCTGGTGCCTAGTAGGTGTTCAAAGAATCTTTGCTGATTGACTGAACTGCCACACCACGTTTGACACATCTAATGTGAATCCTTATCTTCCCCTCAAACTTAATTTCTCCTCTGCCTTCATTGCTTCTATTTATAACATTGTTTTCTGAGGTTTAAAACCCCAAAGTCATCTTTTGTGACAGCTCATGGATCCAACCCTTCACTCCATCCTACACGTTATAATCACTGTAATCTTCCTACAACTCAGTTCTGATTCTGTCAATTCTCACTCAGAACACCTGGGGAGTCAGCTTTTGGTCTCAGAGACAAAGTCCGATGCTCTGTGATGTGGAATTCATCCATGGGGCCCACACTTCCCTGTCCTCTCCGTCTGACTTTCCCCTGTGACTGGTCCCAGCAGGGTCCCTCTCATGCCGCTCATACCCTGTGAGACACACACGCACGCATGCGCACACGCGCGCACACGTACACACACACACACACACACACACACACACACTCAAGTCCTCCCACCCTACACTACCTTGGAGAACTTGCCTTTTTCACATACTTGGAGCTTTTTCTAAGTGAATTTCTGCCTGGCATTTTATCCTTCCAGACCAACTTCATCTCCATTTCAAGACACGGCGACAATCAACTTCACCCCCACCTCCGCAGCGGAGAGTGGAGGGCCCTGACAGCGCCTGAGGTCTACAGCTCGGTCATCCTTATCACGTCCCTACAGCCGCAGGCTGACGTCTACACACTGTTGATTGCTGGTGCAGAAATGTGACTGCTTTTTGTCTCCAAACAAACTCCCATTTGTCCCTGAGCTTCTCCTGGCTGGGCCTGAAACTTTTTTTCCATCCTGTTCAGAGTCCAGTGCTTCTCTTGTCAGAGGCAATTCTGTCCCCAAGAGGAAAATCCTCATGCTGTTCAGAGCATCTTCACCCTGGGCAGGTCGTGGGTCACTGGCAGGAAGCAGGGCTAGCGTCTCGCTGGCCTCAGTGAACTCCATGGTGTTCAGGTCAAGGGCAGTAGAAGGCGCTAGCAACAATGTCCACACCGCCCTCGGCCTTCCTGGTCCTGAGACCCTCGTCCAGGCCGCCGATACTCTGGGCCCTTCTGCAGGCATCCTGTGGAAACATCTGGAATTCCCGCAGGCCGAGGGGAAGTGGAGGCTCCCTGGTGCCATGCTGCTTTCCTCCTCAACGGCTTGGGTCTTCCCAGAATTCCACACGGGAGCAGCCACCAACCCCTCTCTGGGGTTTTCAAGTCTCACCTCCTCCCCACCTTGGATGAAACTCGGGGGTGGGGCCTCCCGGGCACTTTCATGGGTTTCCAGCAAACCCCAGACTCGTCCTCTCTGAATTTTTCAACTTGCTGATTCCTGCTTGACCTTGTAAACTTCTTTTGAAAATTCAGGAAATCTGTTCTTGGGTTCTCTCTGGATTTCTTGCCTGCTCTCTCTGATCTGCCTTCCAGCTGTGGTTTGGGGACCCCCCTACGTCTTCTTTGCTCCCTTGCATCGCAGCCTGGCTTTCTAAAAGCAAAGAATCTTGCTGGCATGCCCAAATCCACTAACCACGTTTAAATGTCGGTTTGAAACTTAAGGCCAAGCAATGATCTCCTGGATCTGGGTTCCTTCTCCCCCTGACGGAACAAATGTCTTGGCTGTAATGTGGGAGGAGGCAAACCAGCACGGCTGACAGGGTGGCCGAAGTGCAAGATGTGATGTCCACTTAAATTTGCATTTCAGATAAACAATGGATCAATTCTTAGTATAAGCATCCCCCACATATTGTATGGATCACACTGTACTTAATACAATTGATTGTTTGTCTGAAATTTGAATTTACCTAGATGTCATGTATTTTAATGTACTAATACAAATAATTATTAATTCTAATTTCCCAGTTTTTCGGGTTGGTTGCAGTCATAATGAGCACCCAAAGTAAAAACAGGCATCTCTAGTAGCTGAATATTCACCAGGAATGAAATACGTCAGTTTAATGTTTCCAAAATTACGGTCCTCTTAGATACCACGCTGAAATATAAAAAGTAGAGAAGATAAAGGGATGATCCCATATAGCAGTCTCTTTAATAGAGGAGTACAGCTTTTTGCTATCATTTTACTAGCTTAAAGATACAATTTAGAGATTAGTGGAGACCTTACATTATTTTATACTCCATTATTCTAAAATATTAATTTATAAATAATCACATACATTATGCTAGCTTTCATAGCAAAAATTGCTATCGAGGAAGTTTTTACTTTAGAATTCTCATTGTTAGCACAACCTAGAAGAGTAACTGAGAAATTATAATTAATGCCATTTTCATTTAAAAGTATTTTTTTAATATAAAAGGGGCAACCTGGGTGGCTCAGTCATGTAGGCGCCTGACTCGCGGGTTTGGTACAGGTCATGATCTCATGGTTCACGAGTTCGAGCCCCGCATCAGACAGCACAGTCTGCTTGGGATTCTCTCCCCCCCCCCCCTCTCTCTCTCTCTCTCTCTCTCTGTCCCTCCCCTGCCCTCACCATCTCTCTCTCTCTCTTTCCCAAAAATAAAGAAAAGTATTTTTAACATACAAATATATGAAGATACATATTTATATGAAACAAAGTTCAGGGAGGAATAGATTCTTGTAGCTGAGCAATGGCAAACACACAGCTTTTCGACTTTTCCTTTTTCCACATTGTTCTCCAGTCTGTGCAGCCCCATGCTCCTTGATCACCCAGCTTCCTGGGCCCCCTTCCCACGCTCAACTGGGAACCTGGCTTTTCTTCCCAGTGAGAGAACAAAGGCAGTCTCTCTGTTCAACAGATTTTCCAACCCTCCTCCGTCTGCACCCATCTACTCTGCCTTTTCTTCTATTAAAACGAGTAAAGTGTCCCACTTTCCTTTGATTCCACTGCATCCATCCTTTGTCCCAGACGCAAGAACCATACCCACAATTACCCTCTCTCTTTCTCCTGCACTGCTAATGTTTAATCCTTCACCAATGTTAAAACATGCTGTGAAATCTCTTATCTGTCATAAAACACAGCAAGAAAACACACACACTCAGACACACAAACATCCTCTTGACCCCACACCTCCCTCCAGATACTGTCCCACTTTCCTTTCTTTGCCCTCGTTTAGAGCAAAATCCCTATAAAAACAATAATGTCAATAATTACAGCAAACACCTACATAATGCCAGGCAGTGTTTTCAGTGTTTTGTGTAGATTAATTATTCCATGCAGAAATCCTAGAATTCATAATAATAAAGTAAAGGCTGTTATTATCCTCATTTTATATTTGACCAAACTGAACCACAAAGAGGTGAAGGTCACGCCAGCAGGACCCAGATGAGCTGAGGTCTGCACCAAGATAGCTCACATCCTCTCACTGAACACGGTACCGCCTCCCTGAATTGTATCTTTACTTGATATCTGTGTTCCTCATCTATATTTTGGTGAGTCCAGGAAAGCAGAGTTTTAGCATCTCCGGCCACCCCTGTGGGACAAAATCAAATGGTTGGTTGTAGATCCCTCATCACACTGGTCCCGCCAGCAGCCCGCGGCATTCAGGATTACTTCCTCTCTACTTTCTTCTCTTGCCTTCCAGAACCCAGCACTCTCCTGGGTCTCCTGACTTCACTCTGGGCACCTCCTCAGTTTCCTTGGTTGGATTCTCTTTTCCTCAAAGCCTCCACAAGCTGTGAGGGCTCCTGTGCGTGTTCTCTTGCTTGCCAGGAAAGTCTGGTCTGTTGGGATTTACATGCTGATGATGCCCAGAGTTTTCTCTCCCGGTCCAACCCCTGACCTCCAATTCCCCATCTCTACTTGGATGAAAAGTAGTATCTCAAAATGGACAAGGCCTGCTTCCGCTATCCTTTCCCCCTGCCTCCCAATCTGCATTCTCTCCTGGGATTTCCCATCTCAGCAAACAGAGCTTTTTTTCTTCTTGGTCACTCAGGACAAAAACCGCTCCAGTTGTCCTTGCCTCCTCCCCAAAGGCAATTCACCGCCAAAGGCTATGGGTTCCACCTTCAAAACACTTCAGTTCATGTACAGCAACCAGGTTTGTGCCCCAGGACTCTTGCTCCAGTCCCTTCGGCTCAAAGACTCTTCTCCCAGATACCTGCCAGATGACACCACCTCCTATTTTTTTAAGTTTATTTATTTATTTTGAGAGAGACAGAGAGCAAGCAGGGGAGGGGCAGAGAGAGAGAGAGAGAGAGAATCCTAAGCTGACAGCAAGGAACACAATGCGGGGCTTGAACTCATGAACCATAAGACCATGACCTGAGCCAAAATCAAATCAGACACTTAACTGACTAAGCCACCAGGCACCTCAGACATCACCTCCACCTGGTATTTGGGCCTCTATTCAAATGTGCAAAGGAACACTCTCCCCTATACCACCTTGTGTAAAGCAGCCTTCCTCTTCATTCTCAGTCTCCTTATTGCAGTTTAGTTCCTTCCGAACATTCTATCTACTGGTATTTCTTTGTTTAACGTCATTTTCCCCTGGCGCTACGTATGCTCCCACGCAACAGAAACTGTCCATTTTCCACACCTGGGGCCATGCCCGGTCCACGGTTGACGCTTGATAAGTGACATACCTACACCGTGACTTCACTTCACAAATCACAGTTCTAAGAACGCGCAGAACAGATCTTTGTAAATTAAAACGTGTTTTCAACGGACGTGCTGTGTAAAAGCAGTGCCGTGAAATCATCTGTGCAACACAGAGTGTGTCCGCGGCTCTATTTGATTTTTCGTTACTTGGATTTTCTTCAATGGGCGATCGCGCTATTTTGGGAGATCGCAGTTTACTCCAACACGGACAGCGTGTCCACTCCACCGTCAGCCTCACAACCGGAAGCCACACACGCCCACACACTGACCTGATACCAAACCACCAGCCACACTTGAAAAGACATGCACGGTTCCACGTGGGCTTTCCATTCAAGCCCCCGGGTCACAGGGCGTCGTCCACTTGCAAGAGAAGCAAATTTCCAGAGGAAGCCAAATTAACGCTCACATATGACATTTTACGTAACTCTTTTTTCTTCAGTTCTGGGAAGCCAAGTTGACAGGTTTTGGCAGGAAAAGAGTTTTGGGGGAATAATCATATATTTCACGTTTGGTCACAGAGGAAGAGTCTCTTCAGCTTCTGTTGGTTTGCTTTTCACTATTTGTTTTTCTTTATCTAAATATTGTTGGCCCTCGGATAAACCGGTGACTGAGTTATGACTTTAAGAAAGCTTTGTGGGCAAAAAATCGTACCTAACACTGAACGTTTAATGAGCCCAAGGACTGAGACGGAAAAGTATCTCAAAGCGAAACGAAAAAAGGCACTCTTGGATCCCCCAAATTCTGAAAAGTGACATCAGTTCTGTTCTGAGGATGAAAGAAACAGAATTTAACATAGTTTTATGTAATCTATTTTTCAGCCTGATAAACTGAAGATAGCTCCTAAATCCTACGCAGTAAATTGTACCTCCTATGTGAAAATTCCCATATACTATCCCTTTTTTTTTTCGCCAATAAATGCAGGGATCAGCAATGCGTCCCAAACGTCAGTTTTATTACCTTTCTAATGTATGTAACATAAATATAAATGATAACGGACCCATCACCAAGAAAAAGAGAATTAAAACAGTCTGAGCTGCCAGAAAAGTTGATGTTAAAATTGGGTAATATTTTTAAAATTGTGATTTTCTACACTGTTATGTTGCTGCATTAAAAATGTATTTACTCCTCCATTTTGTCACTTGCAGGCACCACGTCTGATTAAAAAAAAAAAAACTTTTGTCAAATCAGGATTACACTCTACACGAGGTCCGCTTTCTTCTACACCCTGGATGCTGGTTGGCCTGTCATCTGGGTTCACCTCTGTGCTTTGCCCAGGGCCCAGCGGCGACCGGACATGGCTTTAGAGGCTTAAGCAACAGTGGTCAAGCCGGAGACAAGCAGCCGCGAGTTACCGCTAACATTACAACCTCTTCTGTCATGCCCACACCTGCTTCCATTTGAAGAAAATCCTGTAATCACTGCAAAAGACATCCAAAATTAGGGCTTTATCAACACAAGACATTTTGATAATAATGTAATAAAAATGTAAAGTTGGCATTGTGAGAAGTTCCTAAAACCTGGAAAGGAATACAGTTGAAAAAGAAATGATGGGAAACATGAGGTATCAGACTGCCTTATTTCAAAGATGGTACAGAAATCCAGACCACACGCACGTGCGCGCACACATACACACACACACATACACACACACACACACACACACACACACACAGCACTGGCCAGTATGTGGTCACTGATCAAGAGATTCCAAACATGGAAGGTTGGCTCACGGCACTGTCCTCCCACAACTGATCCCAAAGCAGAAGCCGGCTTCCTCTGTCCACTGCCATTTTTCCGCACCCCCTGTGGCCTTGGTTTGAGATACAAGAAATCAAATCTTGCATCCAGCTCCAAGCCCTTCTGAGCTCAGGCTCACACGCTGCGCCCCCTCGTGGTGTCCTGTCCTGCCCCTCCCCTCCACACACCTGCATCTCCCACACTGGATAACTTTTGCTCTCTACCTGTATCTTTTCTTTTCGCACGAAACTCATCGTGAACCTGACTTAGGAAATGCCCTTCCTCACGCAGTCAGCTCCAGGGGGTCTTCCCCACTTCCTGTTCTCATTAAAGCTCTTGCTCAGACTCCCATGGAATCCGTGCTTAGTGTTCTCAGAGCATATGTATTACAGGACCGAAACCGTGGATCTCTCACTTCCCACAGACATCCCAAAGTTTCTTGAAGATGTGGCTACATCTTACTTATCTCTGTAATTTTAATGTTGTCTCAGTATTCGCTGCAGAGAATCTCTTGACATAATGAAGGCAGAGTTGCATAATAATATTATATAACAAGCACTTGTGAATTGCCTCCAAAAAGATCTGTGACAGACATAAATGCGTCATCCCACATGAGAGTTTCATTGAAGTGGCATTTGTGTATGTATAAAAGCAGCAAAGTTACACTGGGGTGATTCACGTTTTCAATATTTTATGCAACTGCTCAATGATATGTACTTTGGGTGGCCTCTTGAATGTATTTACTATGTGAGCTCTTTTCATTTTGACAGCTATAGGATAAAAAGGTATTTTATGATAAGCAGGAGACTTAAAAGTGTGTATGGTAAAAAAAAAAAACCCACAAAATTTATATTCCGAGTCAAAATAAATTTCTATCAAAGTATGAGTGTTCTTCTTTGGCTGGTAGTAAAGCATATGCATGTACTTTTTTAAGTGAGTTAAATACTTTCAAATGGCTCATATGTGTACCTACTCTGAGTAGGGAGATACCTGCATTAAGAAAAGGCTACAGAGTATCCTGCTGAAATACTTACAGTTAGAAATTAAAGGAAAAAAGTTACAGTCTTCATGCGTCAACAATTTGTGTCCCTGGTGTAGTTAACTTCAGGGATATGTGAGACACTGTTTTAGCGGTGGTTTATTTCTGATTTCTTTTTTCACGCACTCTCTTAAATTCAAAGCTTTGAGAAAGTCAATAAGTCACATGATCCAGGAAGACAAAGTAGTAAGACAGGCAACCGATGACTGTGCCATCAGAAAGAAGCAGGCAACACGTAGCTCACTATGCTTACCCCTTCTGCCACGTGGCACCATTCTGAAAGGAGCTATTGTTTTCCTAACATTGTATTTCTTTTGAAAGAGAGAGAGCAGAGGTGCAGGGAGCTGGGAAGGGGCAGAGAGAGAGGAGAGAGAGAGAATCTGTGCTGTCAGTGCAGAGCCCGACTTGGGGCTCCGTCTCACAAACCGTGGCATCCTGACGTGAGCCAAAATCAAGAGGTGGATGCTCAACCAGCTGAGCCACCCAGGCACCCCCTGAAAGGATTTAGACTGAGTCTGCCCTCCCTGTGTTTGAACTTACTCTACAGAAAGAAAACATCCTGGCAACTTACTAAGAGCCACCAATAAGGCTCATGGTTGACACCTTCATATCGTGTTTCATACAAATACTTCATGCTGTATGTTTACTTTTTCCTTATCTTTAAGATAGTTTTAAAAGACGTTAGATAATAAAGAAAATTCTCTTTAGATTCAAATATTTTAAAACAACCGCTCAGTGTCTCTTCTGTACTAGAAATAACTGTTTCACAAAGGTCTCTCTTGTCAGCTCCGATGCGAAGGATGTGATTTTTTAAGGTCCTCTCAAACTTTCCATGTCTGGAAAACCACGGTGAGTTTTGAGAAGAGAATCGGAGTTTCTGTGCACTATTCTATTGTTAAAAGTATAAATGTTGTCAATTAGAAGGTTAATGAAAGTGATGTAAAAAAAAGATGCTATAAAGTCACCTGTACGATTAGTAAATGGACTCAGACAGTGGCAGGAAATAGGTTCTTAGAGGAGACAGTGGTAGTTTAATAGACTCTTGAACACCTAAACTAGGTAATCACTAGTTTCATGCCTTCTTTATCCTAACATAAAAAACTTTTTCAAGGGCTTTTTTGGAAAGAAATGTATGGCATCTTTATGAACACCCCCTAATGTTTGAATCAAATAGCTTCATTAAAAACCTAAATTACATTAGTTTGTCATCACTCAATCCCAGTAAAAATACGATGATTTTTATTGGTCCCTATTTTTAATGTGCTGGCCAACATTCTTAAAATATGTTCCTGATTTTTTTTCCCTAAAAGATAAATCTCAAGCATGTTGGTCTCTCATCTCTGGAATCAAACTATTGAACTGTGTGTTGTGTGTGTGTGTGTGTGTGTGTGTGTGTGTGCGCGCGCCTAAAAACAGCATTTGCCAAGTCTTTACTCAACTGGAACACCTTTCACACTTCTTCAAGATTTCTCAAATCCTGTAGGCCCTGGGTTTTTCTCTTTCCTTTGCCTCCCTTCCATTAGACACATTGCAGATGTAGGCAGACCCTCCAGGGGGAGCACAGAGAGAGGCAAACGAGATTATACTTGAAATTGGAAGGATGATTTGAATCTTCCAGAAGTAAAAAAAGGAAGGAACATTTTGGCTGAGAGGAGAGGATGTAGAAAAGCCACTCTATGAAGGGCACGTCATCTCACATGATGGCACTATATTGGTCCGCATGGCAGACAGGATACAGGAGCAGGCTGGGGGACAGGGTTAGAAACTTGGTGTGCATAGTTTTATTTTGGAGTGGGGATTAATTCTGTAGGTGACCGAGCATGAGCAGAAGCTACCAAGAAGGGGAATGCCATGGTCATGTTAATTTTGAAGATGGTGTTTTTGGCAGCAGGGGGGGAAGACGCCTCAAACTGAGTGAGATGGGTTAAGTGGGACCAGGTAAATGATGACAAGGGTCTACTTTAAGGGAAAGGCAGTGGGGGTGGACCAGGAATTCTAAGATATTTCAGAGATAAACCTGATGGCCAACATGGTCATTTGTGAGGAGGACGTGGCAGAAGACGACATCGAGGTTTTTAGCTTAGGAAGTGGAAGGCTACCTAGGGTGCAGACTCAAGGAAGCAGAACAGATTTAGCATCTTTAGAGGTAAAATAAGATGCTTTCAAGGTGCCTGCAGCAATTATCCAATAAGTGCAAACATGGCCATCAGCAGAGGAGTCTGGCTTTGGGGATATAAGCTGGCAGATGGGCCACGGGCAGGTAAGCACATGGCAACACAGAATCCTGACTAGCAAGAAACAAGATCCTCACCAAGGATGGGGTTCTAAGGAAGGAAAGGGAACCACCCCAGCAGAGTAAGCACCTTGTCTTAGGAGTGTTGAGCTGTGGTGTTGTGTTTTCAAGGTGTGGCTAAGGCCCAGGGAAGCATGCCATCATCTGGTCATTAGAAGTAGGGGATAAGATGGAAATTAGCAACGCAGAAAAGGCCAGGTCCTAGGTGACAGGTGGACCAGCAGGATGCCGGGTCCTTGGAAAGTGAGCAGCGTTGTCTTAGTCATTTTCTGACTCTGGTCTAGATTGACTATAGCACTGGTGGAAAACTAAACCTTCTGGTATGGGCCCCTGGGGCTCTGGACAAGCCCAGGGGACTCTTTTTGTATGCTGATGTGCTGAATACAAGAGTGATCCAAGAGAACAATAAAGACTAATGCCCGACCCATTTTATAGGTAACCTTCCCCATTAGGCCGAAATCCTACAGGGTAACACTAACAAGCTCACATATACTAATATGTGCAGGTAACACTACCTGCTCGAGGCAGAACTTTGCCAAGTCACAGCCTGCTTGTCATTCTCTACCACTTGAAACTGAGTAGGGAAAACTGTGAAGGGCATATATTAAAAAGTCATCACGTGCTCTGTTCTGTTGCTGAAACTTACCAAAGAGACTTTTCCCATCAACTGCAATGATCATGCAAAGAAAGCCTTTTCTCTATTGGCATTAACGATCTAGGAAGTATTTGAGGATATTTCCCTATGCTTCTCTTTTTTCGCATAATGATGAGAAAACTCAAATGGAGCCTATCCTAACAGGGCTGGGGGCACATCAGGTTACTGGCAGGGGAGAATTCTGGCTTTCTTGAAAAGATGAAATGCCCTCGGCTTCTCAGCCTGACGGCAGTCTGTCACTGCTGTGCCCGCAGAGAGGGTAACAGGACGGGCACAGTATAGTTGGTCCATTGTTTAAAAAGAAGTCCAGACACCCTCATTTGCTGTGTATTAACTGAAAGAAGCCATTTGTTTTGTGGCTAAGATAAGTTTGCTTCTGAAATTTGCTAAGAAACGGGTGCTGATTTCTCAGAAAACTCAAGGCCAACTTTAATTTTTCCAGCTTTCAACCTAACACATGATCCTTTTTTTCTAAGGAGTGAAAGCCTTAAATGGAAATCAAAGTCTGAAGCACAAGAACTAACCCTCTTTGCCTGAACTGGTGTTTAACAAGAGCCGCCACTATGCATTTCCTTTCTTCTGACAAACTGGTTCAAAGGTCAAGCCTAATGGAAGTCTTCAGAAGTTTTATTTTCCTTTGCAGGCTTAATGAAAGCCTCAGAGTCTGACCCAATAAAATTTAGATTGTGAAGTAGCCTCAGTTGTTGAATGAGCCTCTGTGGTTTTTCCCTTTAAAGTAACCATCTATCGGAGATTAAAAGACGGTGCCTTGAGATTTCATTGAAACAACACATAAACACATCCACACTACACATACATCCTGGCATGCTTTATTTCCTCTGACCATAGAGATCTATTAATTGTTTCTTTTGTTTGGAGTTATTTTGGCTGTTGGTCGTACACAAACTGTTCAAAACCTAGGATTATTAATGCATACAAAATGTGACAGACTGTTTTTAAAGATAAAATGCAATATTATTGGAAACACATCCCTTAATGAAATGGATGTGGAGTTTTAAAAACTAGTTTATGAATCCACAAATGAATATTTGTTTTATGTTTGTTTGTTTGTTTATTTATTTATTTTAGAGAAAGAGAGAGCATGAGCAGGGAGGGACAGAGAGAGAGAGAGAGAGAGAGAGAGAGAGAGAATCACAAGCAGGCCCTGTGCTGTCAGCACCGAATCCGACGTGGGGCTCGAACTTATGAACCTTGACATCATGACCTGAGCCTATACCAGGAGTCAGACACTCAACCAACTGAGCCACCCAGGCACCCCAAGAAATGAATATTTTTTGCTAGAATGAGATAGGTCAGTACCAATCTTTCTATTTTTGGCTTTTAGAGATACAAGTATGGAGAAACTTTGTTCATGTAAATAAGCAGCAAGGCTCTGAATGAGTGGGGGGCTGGCCTTTATTTGTAAAGAAGATGATGAGAAACCATGAGAGGGAGGGTGGAAAGGAGAATGGGTGAAGAGAAGATAGGCGTTGGCAAAGGTGAGCGTCTTGAAATGGGTGGGAATGCTCAGTGACCCTCACCCCAAGGACAGTCCACCTCAGCTCAAAAGCCAGGGGCCCAGACTTTGGGGAAACAACTCCTATTCCAAAGCTCAGAAAGCATCATGACAAGAGAGAAGAAACTACTACTGCCTTCCAGGTGAGTCTCTCTTTCTCCTCCATCCCAAGGGCTCCAGTTTGCTGTGTGGCCCCACCCTCCGGACCCCCACGCTCTCTCACAGCTTAGCCCCAGATTCTCCATTGGGGGTGCGACTTCTGCGTAAGAAACACGAAGGCCTTTTCTTAATGAGATATAATGAAAGTGGTTGGACAACACGTAGCTTCTGATCAGGGCTCCTGAGACGTTACTGTGACATGCATCACTGAGGCATCTTGTTAACGAGGAGATTCTGGCCAATAGGTCTGGGGTTCTGCATTTCTAAGAGCTGCACACTGCAGTGTCATACCGAGGGGCAGTCGCTTTGGCTGAAGAGAACGGTCTTACGTCAGTCCCCACGCTGGAGAGGTGTGCAACACCCAGTGGACTGAGGGCGTGCCCACTGGGTTTGTAAGGAGCACTCACAAGGCACCACCCGGGCTGCTACTGGCTCACGACAGAGCATGAAGGGACTACGTCCTTGTTGAGGGGTCACAGGCTAGAGAAAGGGATGATGCTATCTACTGAAGTTAGGGAGACTAGATGTGGCTGAGTAGTGCGTTAGATCAAATGGAGGCCACGGGCAAAGAGAGGGGAAAGAATAAATCTCCAAGCAAGTCTGGGTAATTTTGGCACGATCCATTCAGAAGACCTCAGCTAGCTGAGACGGGCTCAGTAGGAGAAAAAAGAGACAGGGGGGTGTGGCTAAAGTTCGTGAAGGGGAGGGAATGTTGGTTATCCTTGAAAGACAAACTGAGATTTTCGTTTTTAGCATTTTAGAGGGAACAGCATCATCTCATAAACTCCAATACTCAGATAATAAACAACGAAAAAACTGTCTCTCTAAGACGAGCGGCTGAAAACAATCCATGAGACAATGTGATGTAAGAGTCATGTCACATCTCGTACTTTGGATGTGGTGGTTAAATGAATAAAGTCAGTCTATATATTTTGACAGAAAGGCTCATCAAGACACATTATGTGAATAAAAGAAAGTTGCAGAATAACACAGGTGTAGTGCAATTACTGTAAAAATAAAAAATAAAGGGAACTGATACTGTGGGGGAACTTTTGCTGATCACATTATCAACTGTAGACCTAAATTCAGACTTTTGATTAGATAAAACTCTAAGCCTGCAAAAGTCAAATGATCCTAGTGCCTTATTATGCCACCAATGCCACAAGATAATAAAAAGCACATTTGCAAGGTCAAATATGATTGGCATCTTAATTCACAGCTTGGTTTCTAACTTCTGCAATAAACTGGATGCGGTATTTGCGAGAAGTTTCTCACTACGTATTAGTGATGCAGACCTTACCGTGCACAGAAATCATCTTGGTGTCTTATTAAAATGCAGAGTCCCCTTCAGTACATGCACTTCTAACCATCACCCATGTCCTGGAACACACTTTGGACAGCAAGGCTCCAGAGAAGGTGCTAGAAAGTTTAAGTTCTGGTTATTCTAGTGTTGGTAATGTTTTAAATACGAAGATATATTTTAATATAAAATTCCAAATGGGGTAGACTGAACATTTCAATGATTTGAAAACTGAAGGCATGAAACAGAAAAGACAGTGATTCTTAATTTGTAGCAATGACTCCCATTTCCACAAGTGGGTATGTCCAGTTTATCAAAGCACTAGTGATTTATTACATTACGTGGATTTATTCATACTTTTCATGATTTATGTGTAAAACTAGTAAAACTACTCTTTTGAATCCCATTCTCTATAACCTACACAAACCTTTTCAAATTTACAGAAGATAAATACACATTTGTTGACTTTCAAGTTATACTTTAAACACTATACAAGGGGCACCTGGGTGGCTCAGTCGGTTAAGCATCCGACTTCAGCTCAGGTCACGATATCGCGGTCCGTGAGTTCGAGCCCCGCGTCGGGCTCTGGGCTGATGGCTCAGAGCCTGGAGCCTGCTTCCGATTCTGTATCTCCCTCTCTCTCTCTGTCCCTCCCCCGTTCATGCTCTGTCTCTCTCTGTCCCAAAAATAAATAAACGTTAAAAAAAAATAAATAAACACTATACAAAATTCATCTTCATTAAAGGTACACCTCTATGGGGAAAATGATTGGCCAGCTGGACTTTGGGCTGAGAGCAGCTATCACACCCCCTAGGCCCTCCTTTGAGGACATACATGTGTAGATGATTGTAGAATCCCACCACAGCTAATGCCACTGGAATTCCCACTGACCCACAGGCAGCCCTGCCTCGAAGGGCGAAGTCATCTGCCGCTGAGCTCTGTCCAGCAAGTTTTATCTTGAACACCCACTTGTGGCTCCAAACACAGCTTTTGCATTAGTCCACTTGGACTGTCCTAACAGAATTTATCTTCTCACAGTTCTGGAAACTAGAAATCCAAGATAAGGTGTCAGCAGGTTTCGTTTCTCCCAAGGCTTCCCTTGTCTTGGCTTGCAGGTGGTACCTTCTCACTCTGTCCTCACATGGTCCTTTCTCTTATAAGGACACCGGTCTTACTGGATTAGGGCCCTACCATGATGGCCTCATTTTAACTTAACCACCTCTTTAATATGCCTCTCTCTCCAGCATGGTTATATTCAGAGATACTGCGGAGTTGGGATTTCAACATTTGAATTTCGGGGGACACCCACTTCAGCCCCAAACAACTTTCTTGAGCAAGTTTGAATTCAAGGCACTGCACCGTGACATACAATTGGAGACAGATGCAGACAGAAGACAGGCAGAAGCCGAGCCATTAGCAGCCCTGGCAGTCAGTGCTAAGAGACAAGAAGGAGAAGAGAAAAGAGGTCGGGGGGAAGCGGGGACACGGAAGAAAAGACCCCACACCGCAAAGCTCTGCATGAGGGCCCAGCAGACTTCTCAGCGCCCTGCTCAGAGTTCCTGCCATGGCCCCAAAGCAGCTTCTGTATCCATGGCCGTGATCTGTTTTTCAATGAGACCTGCCTGGCTGGGGCTGCTGAAACAGCTTCCTGTCTCTTCCATACCCCTCTGGAAACTTACAACAAGCTCCTATTGACTGAGATAACCAGGAGTGCATTTTTATTCGTTGCAATTTGTAAGTTCTCATCGCAGGGAAGGAGCTAATGTTGCATATTCCATACAAGCGCTTCAGGAGACAGTGTGGGCTTGAATGATAGGAACGTTCCACACTGATGTACGTAAGGGTCCTGTTATATGTTGCAAGCTTTGCCTTTTTTTATTAAAGCAACAGCATGGGATCATCAAACAGGAAATCCTCTCCTTTCTAATGGACAAAAGTGAAAATGTATAGTCATTAAGGGTTGGCAGTTACTTACACAGAGCAGGTCCAGCCGGTGTGTGTGTGTGTGTGTGTGTGTGTGTGTGTGTGTGTGCGCGCGCGCGTGTGGTTGCGTGTGTATGTACCCAACACTGCTCAGCAGACACGCCCCGCGTTTGTGTTCCTGATGGTCACTTCTACAATATTAACAATATCGCCTGTTCCTTTCAAACTGATTTATAGCAAATTTCAATCTGTTAATGTTTTAGTAACCTTCAAAACAAAGCACAGCAAACACACTGTAAGGCCCCCTGCAGAAACATTTCAGTTTATCTAAAAGAGCCCATGTTTTATATTTCCTCTTTAATGTCAGAAGCACTTTTATTGCAGTGTAGATGTTAATTGCCACTTATCTTAATGAGTTCTTTTCTAATATAAAATAGCCTGGCTGGAAATATAGCAGACTTCTTTGTCAAGGAGAGATAGGGACAGGAATACTATTGGTTCCTGGGAGAAACGGGATGCTTTTTCCCTGCCTGTTTTCTTTATGTTGGTTGAAAGCTTTCTGATTTAGGGCCTTTGAGGTAGGAGTTACTGCCTTCATTTCCAGTGCGAGGGGAAATTAACCCCAGTACAAGTCATGAAATAGAACCTAGGCTCTGAAAGCAAAACACACAAGTAGAGGTGCCTGAGTTATTACACTAGAATTATGCGGTAGCTCATATAATCCGTTTCTAAAGGCAATTTTAATAAAAATGTAGCAGATAGTTTTCATTTAAATTTGATTTAGTTTTAAGCTTATATGATGTTAAACGAGATAATTCTTGCTTATTTCCTAGTTAATGTTCCCATATCATCTCCTATCCAAAAGTTTCCAGCATCCAGAATGGCTGGCTGTTGGTACTCAATGAATATTTGTTGAATGGAAAAATAAATAAACTATTTAAAACTGACCACCATAAGGCACTATTTCTCAACTAATATGAACAATTTTTTTTTCTGTAGAATAATATTGTGTCAGCTAATTGAAAAAGTTACTTCACATTCATTATTTTAACTAGTCTTATAGCTCATATATTAGGTAATATATTGCTTATTTTTATTTAATCATAAGAAAATGTGGGCAAGAGATTAAATACCTTACTTAGGTAACATATTTGGCAAGCGATAAATGGGACAGGATGCTGTGTGTGCATCTCCCTTAAAAATGGGCTTGAGAGCCCATAAAGCAGCAGAAGGCACTGTTTTGGAAGCAATCATGGAGACTTTTTTTTTTTTTGAATGTTAACTTATTTCTTTTGAGAGAGAGTATGCGAAAGGGAGGAGGGCAGAGAGAGAGAGAGAGAGAGAGAGAGGATCTAAAGCAGGCTCCGTGCTGACAGTACAGAGCCCAACACAGGACTCAAACCCACGAACCGTGAGATGACCTGAGCCAAAGTCGGACGCTTAACCGACTGAGCCACCCAGGTGCCCCCTGGAGCCACTTCTACTCAGTCGTCCTCCCTGGGGCCCCATCAGGTGCAACTCCAAATGGCCTTAGTTTCTATATGTCAGAAGTAGGGCTGGACCGCCTTTAGCTGGTTCTTTCCTTTTTTCCTTTCTTGGTTCTTTATATTGTGGTCAAGTATACATGACTTGTAATTTTACCATTCCAACCATTTTCAGTGTACCGTTTAGTGGCATTAGGTCCTTTCACACCTGCTGTGAAACCACCACCACCGTCCACGTCTTTTATTATCCCAAACTGAAACTCTGTACTCATTCAACATTAACTTGACTCTTCCTCCTCCTCCAAGCCCCTGGTAATCATCATTCTAATTTCTGTCTCTATTATTTTGACTACTTGGAGTACCTCCAATAAGTGGAATTACATAGCATTTGTCAGTTTATGACTGGCTGACTTCATCCAGCACAATGTTTTCAAGGTTCTTCTACATTGTAGCATGGGACAGGATTTCTGTTTTTCTTTTAAGCCTGTGGAATATTCTGTTGCACGTAAACACTTCATTTTGTTTATCCGTTCATTGGTCGACGGATGTTGGGGTTGTTTCTACTTTTTTGGCTTTTTTCTTTTACACAAGAAAGGAGGAGGGGGGTGTTCACAGGAGATACTGGGAGAAAAACCGATAACTTCAGTGAGATGACCAGTCAGATCAGGCATAACAAATCATCCCACGACTCAGTGGCCGACAACAAGAATCATTTATTGTCTTGCTGTTTCTTAGTCAGGAACTCAAGACAGGGAACAGTGGGGGTGATCTGTCCCTGCTGCACAATGTCTGGGATCTAAGCAGGAAGGTTCAAAGGCATGACGGGCCCTGGTGGGTCTGCTTGGAAGGTGTCTCACTCACATGGCGGGCAGAGTGGTTCCCTACCCGCAGAAGTCATACACTGACACTCGCACGCTATTCTGCTGGTCACAGGCCAGCTCTGAGTCAGTGTGGGAGGGGACCACACAAAGGGGTGAGCTCCAGGAGATGCGGTGACTGGGCAATGACGCCACAGACACCACCGTTAATTCCACAGAGTGTACCAGCCACACGGAGATTTTTCAGTAACGATTAAGATGCGAGAATATTATTGCCGCTTTGAAATACTTGCAAACATTCAGAAGAAATATCATAATACTAGTCATTCATTTATTCAGTAAATATCTTTAAAATAGTACATACAGGCAAAGTAAGGTAAAAACTCAGGATTTCTCATTTACATTCAACGGGACATATGTGAGTATTTGAAGCTAATTTTACATAACTCACATATTCAGAGAAGTGATTTCCTTCATTGTGGCTTCTAAGCCACTGATTTTCAAGCATCTCTTTGCAAGCCAACTTTGCTTTTTTCATACGGTCCCTTTCATTCAATTGAAAACACTGTCCTATATTCTAAGGTTATTCCATGTTAGCTTTTCCTGTGTAGTAAGCGGTGGTTGGAGGATATTACAGAATAAAAGACTGGGCACCTTCTGGCGGCACCCCAATATGAATTCCAAAACTGTGGGGAATTTACTGTGCCAGGTTTCAGAGTCTACGGGAAATACCTGGGGTCTCACTGCGGCCTCCTTCAGAATAGAGCGGCTGACGGTGGGCGGGGTCCCTCGCTTTAGGGGCTTCTCTGCAAATGGTCCAGATATCAAACAGAGTTTTCTTGGTGTAGTGGGTTCATCTCTGAAGAGGACCCCACAACCGATGGCCCATGGGCCAAGTTTTAGTATGAAATTCTAAGAGAGGATACACGTTTCATCTCACTCAACGAGAGGCATTTTAGCACATAAAACATTCTGTAGGGCAAGAGGCTTTCCTTCTAAATTTCCCACTCCATATGTTTCTCCTCCTCCTTCCCTTCCTGTTCTTTCTCCTCCTTCTTCTCCTACTCTTCGTAATACAATGATTTGGACTCTAGACCACGCGTGGTTCAGCAGTCCAGTTAAGACAGCTGAATGTGGTTTTCAGTAGATGAAAGAATTTAGGTTACTGGATTTGTCAAACCGTAATTTATCATGGCAATGGAAATTTCAGTTCAAAATGTATAGTATTTCTTACTATCAAATGCTAATTTTATCTCCATAGATGTCAGTGCCTCCAAATTAATGAGCACTATTAGCTGCAAAATACCTCAAGAAGCAACAAAAATTAATTCCCATTAGTTACAAACTGACAGGCAACTACCACCTTCCTTGTAGGACAATGAAAGTTTTGAAAGCTCCCCTTTTGGCCTCAACCAAATGTTTAAAGTCAGATGGTGAAGAAAGGCGACTTACGACATCGTGAGAAATATTAAAGCTGGGTTTGTACATGAAATCACAAAGGAGATTTCAGATTTTGATTGCAGGGGAATCTACACAGAAGGCTCTGAGGATTAGTTAATTGAGATATGCTTATAATGCAATAGGCCTTGAATAGTTCCACAGTAGAAGTCGAAGATAAAGAAAGGAAGTTCTTTTAAATTAAGAACTAGTCAAGTTCTCTGAGAAGGATAGCGTACTTTAAAATGGCACGTAATTGCAAAAGGTTGAGTGGAACCATGTGGATGCCTATTAAATGCGTCAACAAACAACCAGAATGTGTTTTTCAATGTTCTGATAGCTACTGTGAAGGACCCATATTTCTGCAGGGGAAACAAATCTTGAGTTTCTCTGGTTTTGTGAATTTCTATTTTTCATTTTTAACACTCTATCAACATTGATTTAAAGAACGGATTATTTTTAGAATGACTTAAAAAAAAGTGGAAAAACAAAATAAAAGCAAAGCATGGTGTGAGAGAGCAGGCTGGCAGATAAGTAGACAAGGAGGAAAATCAGTACCTTGTTACTGTGTCTTTTTGTCACGTGAATAATATTGTGCTTTTGTAAGTTTTGCAAAGTCGTATCTCCAGATAAATGTGTGCAGAGCCAATAAACAGATAACTTGTGTAAAAATATACACATGTATACACACACACACACATAAACTATGTCTGTTTGTATCTATATATATACACAAAATCTATATATGCAAAGACACATAATCTATGCAGCACACACACACGTATGCATGTATACTCCCATATATGTATGTGTATGTAGACACACACACACACACACACACACGCACAGATGCCAGTTTCATTAATACAATCAAGTCTGGGATTGTCAAGATCCCCCTGGAAAATGACAGTCCCTGAGGAATGACTGACCAACGTAGCTAATTCTGTCACCCTGAGTTTTCTTGGGTTCTCTTTCCTGGTGAGGGCTCCCCACCCACAGGAACCAACAATGGTGGGGGGATGTTGTCAGCACTTTTATGAGCTCATTCAATAATGGACCCATACAACATTCCTTTGATTCCCTTTGAAGCACAAAATCGTCTTTTGATTCCTTCAAACTCCCTCCAAGAACCCTAAACAGTATCAAGTGGGAAGTAAACAGGGAGTATTTGGACATGAAATAAAGGCAGTGCACCCAAATGGAGCATTTGGATCTTGGAGCTTCCTGTGGATCTACAGGTCTCAAATTCTCCATGAGATTTCAGGGAAAGGGGGCCCCTTACTTTTGGTTCTCAACTTGTTTCCAAGGGGCACCATTTTTTAAAAAAAAATTTTAATGTTTATTTTTGAGAGTGAGACAGGGTGTGAGTGGGGAAGGGACAGAGAGAGAAAGGGAGACACAGAATCCGAAGCAAGCTCCAGGCTCTGAGCTGTCAGCACAGAGCCCGAGGCGGGGCTCGAACCCACGAACTGAGAGATCATGCCCTGAGCAGAAGTCAGACCCTTAACCAACTGAGCCACCCAGGCGCCCCCAAGGGGCATCATTTTTAATATTTACATCCCTTTTGTGCTCTGAAATAGTCTGATAAGTTCTTTCACACTAAAGATGAAGAGATTGACTTCCTCCGTCTCGTTTGTAGCTTCCTGTCTCAGAGCTCTGTTTATCCTCAGTGATGGGTACGAGGCATGACTTCACCTGCAAGATCCTATACTTTTCAGTATGAAAACATCTAAATCCAACAGGTAAGACACACATCACACACATGAATCTGATTATCAGTGAAAAAACAGAGAATAACTGAGAAGCAGGAAGGAACGTAAGTTACTAGTTAAAGTAACACATTCAAAGCATAAGAGTAACCCTGAAAAATAATTGTTTGTTTTACTCAGGAAGTCAATATGCCATTCCTTCGAACGACCAATTACTTTTATTTTCATTATGAGTTATCACTGTACTTACCATTGTTGGGGGCCCTAAATTAAGACTGAAATGCTTGACATTCCACAGAGTTTTGACTTCTAGGGATTGAAGGTACCCTGATGCTGGAAGGTGTCACTGGAGTTAGTCTCTCCCATTATTTGGGAAAGATTTCATGATAATTTAATTATTGAATAGAACCTCTCAGTTGTTTTGAATTGGGGGAAAGACAAAAATCTCGATTTCTGGGACACAGAGTGCAGCCGGCTTTAGGCAGAAGGTTAAAGGAAAGTTCCGGGAAGAGTGTATACACTCAATTTACACTGTTAAATCATTAGACATACAAGTAGAGTGACCGAAGATGAATGTTCTTGGCCGCCTGGTGGAACCAAACTGCAGACCATCACAGCCAGCTCTGGAGAGACTGGGCAGGGGGCAGGAAACTTTACAGACAAGAGGGCGTGTGTCGGCTCTACCTAACCTGGATTTGGCTTTTTGACCTAAATGAGGTGGGGATGTCCAGAATGCATGTAGCCTGCTTGAGACAGATGGGTTCCTCAGACTCATCCACACACCTGGAGGTCTGGCTAGTCTGTGGGGCCTGCAAGGCGTGAGCTCTTGGAGCGGGTGTGGACTGCACGCTCCCCTTCAAACTTGGGGCAGCGTCTGGTTTAGTCAGAGCCCGTGGACTGAAGGCAAAGAAGAGGTCGGTTCTCAAGAGAAAAGTCTGTTTGCCAGCAAAGCACAACACGGAGACTTCCAGCACAAGTGACGGAGTGGCCGTTAACCATGAGCTCATTAGTACCCTGCGCGTAGTTGCTTGTCAGTCGTGACTCCGTGTCATGGCTCTTTACCGTGGAATGTCGTGGCGCTCCCTGGCCTGAGTCTGCTTTGGTATCAATGAGGTGGGGGTGTCGTATTAGAAATGAGTTGCTGTTTTTAAAGTGCACTTGTTTACTCTTTACGAGTGATTTTTAAGACAGGAGGCAAAACGAGTATCCTTGGCTGTGGGAAAAATCAATACTGGCACAGGCAAGTACTGTGTGAGAACACTGCTTTCCTTTAAACCGATAAAAGGAATTCCGGAAAGGAGGCTTTTGTAAAACAAACCAAAAAAAAAAAAAAATCCTTTTGCAGTGAAGTCTTCCCTTCCATCTTGCACTTCTGTTTCTCCTGCCACGAGGGCTGGGCTCTCAATTACCCCACCTCCTCGCACTGGGCTCCCCAGATCCCCTCCCACACTGGCCTCCCAGCTCCTGGGCTCTCGGTCCTTCCAACTAGACAGCTCTGGCCTCTCTGCCTTCACCCATGTTTCCCATGGCTCTGACTCCATCCCAGGGGGTGTCTTGATGGCGGGGGGAGGGGGGGCGTAGGGGGGAGGGGACTGGTGGCTGCAGTCCCAGGGGGTGGGACAGCAGTCCTGACACAGCCTATGATGGGCCTTTCACCGTGCAAGGAAATATCCCAAAGATGTCAGAGTCTTAACAACTCTCATCTCACAACTTTATGAGGAAGATGATGATACCATCACTGTTTCGCGTACACGGATGCTAAGGGCAGAGCGTCACTTCCAGGATCGGGATTGGCTGCGAATCCCTTTCCCCAGGTGACCCCCTCCACTCTCCCATTTGAGGTGAGTCTACACTGCAGGGCTGTGCAAGATCATCCGTTGGGCTGAGAAGGGAGAACACTGGAATTTCTACTCAATTATTTAATGAAACAAAATAAAGGAATGAATAACTATCATATTTACTCTATGGATTGGTCCACTCACTGGTTCTCCCAGTCAGATGATGGTGCATGTTTGTTGCAAGCTACCCATGGCAGAGCTATGACCCCCCTGCTTCTTCCAGCACCTCCCCCACGGCCCCTTGTTGCTGTCGGTGCGTTAGCCCATGTGAAGTTTTAGATCTTATCTAGCTTGAAACCAACCCTCACAATGTGAGCAAGGCAGCACTAATCATTCAAGCACGCCCAAAGGCCAAGAACAGAGCTGAGTTCACCCATCTCTCTCCAGCCGGAGCAAAGACTGCCAGCCATGTGAACCAGTAACAACAGGTCTGTGCTCAGACCTTACATGTTCAACCAGGTCACTCTTCCTGAAGAAATGTCTTCATAATTAAAAATACAAACCGATCTAAAAACTTTCAATTTTGTTGTTTTATCTTTAACAAACCCTATCTCAAGTCCTATCTTCGGTGTACAACTATTTTCTTTTTTATTAAATTTTTAAAACATGTTTATTTATTTATTTTTTGGGGGGGGGGAAGGGGCAGAGAGAGGGAGACAGAGGCTCCAAAGCAGGCTCTGTGCTGTCAGCAGAGAGCCCGATGCAGGACTTGAACCCATGAACCGTGAGACCATGACCCGAGCTTCAGTCAGACGTTTAACCCACTGGGCCACCCAGGAACCCTGTGTACAATTATTTCATAGTGTAAATAGTGTAAATGTACACTAAGGCTTGTGTGGTTGGCTGAAGAGTGTCCTCCCAGGGTTCACATCCATTCGGAAGCTCAGAACGTGACTTTATCTGAGAACAGGGTTTGGCAGATGTAATTAAAGTGAGGCCACACTGGGTTGGTGTGGGCCCTAAATACAATGACTGGTGTGTCCTTATAGGAGGAGGAGAGGGGGCTGGGAGAGAGAGAAGCTCGCAAGTGAAGCCTGGGGCAGAGGCAGGAGGGATGCTGCCACAATCCACGGAACGGCCGGGGCCACAAGAAGCTGGATCCTCCCCTGGAGCCTGAGAGGGAACGTGGCCCTGCACCAACCCCTTGATTTTGGACTTCCGGCCTCCAGAACTGTGACAGAGTGAATCCTGTTGGTGTAAGCTACTCAGTTTGTGGTACGGTGTTATGGCAGCCACGGGACAGTAATACGTTATATCTATACTTCACAAGAAACAGATCCTCATATGGGGTATAAGCGAACATTCCCTTCTGTATTACTAGTTAAAGTAATACATTTAGAGCCTAAGAAGAACACTGAAAATACAGTGAAAACACGGCAAAAAACACTCAGTTGCTCTTCTCTGCTTCTCTGATCATGTCTGTCTTGTTCACACAGGGCCCCGCAGTCACGTTCTCTCTCACATAACTTTGAAAGCTCCTCGAAAAATGAAGCTGTTTTCGTGCTGTCATCACACCCACAGAGCTCACCCTAGAATATTCCACCGGGAAGCCACATAGAACACAGGTGCCTTCAGACGGACCTGGAGGGAGGAGCCCAAAGACTGGGGAATACGTGCAAGGCTCTGCCTTTGGACCAGCTCTGGCCACTCCTGATCAAATCTCACTGAGGACACGCATGTGTGTCTTTCGTGTTTCCAAGGGACACGGAGCAGTGTGTCCAGTAATTATGCTGGATGACAAAACTGGGATCCAGAGACTTCTGAAGCATTGGATACTGGAATGACTGCGAACAAGAAGTGAACTTGAAGCCCCTCATTTACGTGAAAGAGAAAATTAAAAATTCAAGGTAAGAATCATTAATTTATAGCCTTACAGAAGTCACATGTGGAAAGACTGCATTTTATTTGATTGTAACATTAATATTGGGATCAATATTCATAGTAGTTATGAACACGAGATAAGAATTTGGACAGGTATGGATCCAGTTTCTAGCGCTCTAGGCCTCAGTTTACCCATATGTAAAACGGGCACTACGAAGAGTTGTGCCATAGGGATTTAGGGGAGGATTAAATTAAATAATGCATATTTAAAAAGTTTAATGCTGTCGTATGATCAATTAGTCTTCAGCAAAGCAGGAAAGAAAAGGCAACAGGAAAAAGTTTCTTCGACAAATGGTGCTGGGAAAACTGGACAGCTACATGCAAAAGAAAGAAATTGGGCCACTTTCTTACACCATACACAAAAATCAATGCAAAATGGATGAAAGGTCTAAATTTGAGACCTGAAACCATAAAAATCCTAGAAGAGAATAAAAGCAGTAACTTCTATGACATCAGCCATGACAACTTCTTTCTAGGTAGGTCTCCTGAGGCAAGGGAAACAAAAGCAAAATTAAACTATTGGGACTACATCAAAATAAAAAAGGTTTCCCGCACAGTGAAGGAAACAATCAGCGAAAATAAAAGGCAACCTACTGCATTAGAGAAGATATTTGCAAACAGCATATCTGATAAAGGGTTAGTACCTGAAATCTATAAAGAACTTATAAAACTCAACCCCCTAAAACCGAATAATCCAATTATAAAATGGGCGGAAGACATGAACAGACGTTTCTCCAAAGAAGACATCCAGATGGTCAAAAGACACATGAAGAGATGTTCAACATCACTCACCATCAGGGAAAGACAAATGAAAACCATGAGATACCACCTCACATCTGTCAGAATGGCTAAAATGATCAACTCGGGAAACAACAGGTGTTGGCAAGGATGTGGAGAAAGGGAAACCATCTTGCATTGTTGGTGGGAATGCAAACTGGTGCAGCCACTCTGGAAAACAATATGGCAGTTCCTAAAAAGTTAAAAATAGAACTACCCTATGATCCAGTAATCACACTCCTAGGTATTTATCTAAAGGATACAAAAATACTAATTCAAAGGGATACATGCACCCTGATGTTTATTGCAGCATTATCTACGATAGCCAAATTATGGAAATAGCCCAAGTGTCCATCGATTAATGACTGGATAAAGAAGATGTGGTACATATATACCACGGAATATTACTCAGCCATGAAAAAGAATGAAATGTTTGCCTTTTGTGATGACACGGATAGAGCTAGAGAGCGTTATGCTTAGTGAGTAAGTCAGGGAAAGACAAATACCCTGTTAGTTCACTCATGTGTGGAACTTAAGGAACAAAACAAATGAGCAAAGGGCAAAAAGAGAGAGAGAGAAAGGCAAACCAAGAAACAGACTCTTAACTATAGAGAACAAAGTGTTGGCTCCCAGCGGGGAGGGGGTCAGGGGATGGGTGACACAGGTGATGGGGACGAAGGAGGGCACTTGCTGTGATGAGCACTGGGCAACGTAGGTAAGTGCTGAATCACTATATCGACACCCGAAACTAATTCTACAGTCTACGTGTTAACTGTACTGGAATTCAAATGAAAGCTTGAACAAGTAAATGGAAATAAGATAAAAATAAAATAAAAATCCCAAAAAAGTTTACCACCGAGTACAAAATATATTACTTCAATTCATTTTTTAAATTACCATCGTTATTGGGGCGCCTGGGTGGCGCAGTCGGTTAAGCGTCCGACTTCAGCCAGGTCACGATCTCGCGGTCCGCGAGTTCGAGCCCCGCGTCGGGCTCTGGGCTGATGGCTCAGAGCCTGGAGCCTGCTTCCAATTCTGTGTCTCCCTCTCTCTCTGCCTCTCCCCCGTTCATGCTCTGTCTCTCTCTGTCCCAAAAATAAATAAACGTTGAAAAAAAAATTTTTTTTAATTACCATCGTTATCATCATCACTGTCACAAACATTCTCATCTTACTCGCAAGAAAACCTACTGTGACCCCAGGTTGCCCGAAGGTAACGCTTGCTCCCTTCCCGCGCTTCTGGTGATGCAGGAGACGACCGGGAAGGACACTGCAGGGCTCCCAAAGGAGGGCCCTGGAAACCACGGCTCAGGGAAGGGACGCAGCCAGCACAGAGACAGGAGCCCCGGGCACTGGGGAGGTGGTGTAAGTGTCTTCGAGGGCTGGCCTTGGGAGGGAGGATAGGCATGATCTCATGTGATTTCAAAGGTCAGGAACAAGGTCAGGGGATGAACTTACAAGAGGTGCAGGTTTTGTATCACCATAAATTAGTTTATAGGCTTGAATTACTCGAAGAATTAATAAAATGCTTTCAGGAGATGGTGAGTGGCCCGTGGCTTAGAGGCATTCAAGTAGAGACTGAATGCCAACTGTTAGGCTTGCTTTTAGCCTAACTGAATAAGTGACTTCCAAATGCTCTTCACACTCGGACGGTCTGTAAATTGTGAGCGCTGTATTTTGCCGCAGTTAAATAAATGATTATTGAGCATCTGAAGTGAAAACCAAGCTCCCCAGAGATCCCCCCATCCAAGAGAACAGGACAATGAAGAATACCATGTAACTGTGCTCACGATAAACACTTCAGCCATGTCATGTAAGTTACGTAATAGTGTCTTAAACGTTACTAAAGAATTGAAAATTATTTTTCAAATCTTCACCTTTTAAAAAGCATTGTTGTAGTATATTTTGTTTCCTGAGTATTCATTCACTCACTGTCTGCCGTACATGTGGTTTTGTGGTGGGCAATGAAGAAACAGCCTTTGGAAAACATTCTTAACCTAGGTTTACCTGCTGATAAGATATTTATAAGCAGCATTATTAAATAATATTTGCTAATATAACATCCAATAGTAAAATAACTTTAATCGCTTCCTAAAATAGATAAAACATAGTAGAAATGCAGTAGGCAATTCCTTAGGATTCCTTAGAAAAATGAATATTTTTGTATTATTGTTCAAAAATTGTGGCTTGAAACAAAGGAACTCTATGGAATAGAAGTCTCATAGAACCAACTAGAAGGCAGGTGCAAATCTGGGCCCAAAGTCAGGATTAAAGATGTGCCATTGTATTTATTTCTGTTATGTTGAGAAACGAAAAGAAGACAGCGTTTAAGTTTAAACCAGGTTTATAATAAGTGAGATTCTTTTTTTTTTTAACGTTTATTTATTTTTGAGACGGAGAGAGACAGAGCATGAATGGGGGAGGGTCAGAGAGAGGGAGACACAGAATCTGAAACAGGCTCCAGGCTCTGAGCTATCAGCACAGAGCCCGACGCGGGGCTCGAACTCACAGACTGCGAGATCATAACCTGAGCTGAAGTCGGCCGCTTAACCGACTGCACCACCCAGGCGCCCCTAAGTGAGATTCTTTTAACATGTTTGAAAAATTGCTGGAGATTGTGCACATCACGAATTACAACATCTTGAAAAGGGATTCATCAACAAGATTAAAAGATGTTATTCCTACTACAACCTACACGCTAAGTTATGACAGGAAATGGCTAAGCCATAAGTTTCCTTTTATGGATAAGAACATGTATAGTACTTTTAGTACACACAGGTATGCCAGTCTTACGTTATGTTGTTCTAGTTATTTCATTAATCCGATTTTTAAAATAAGGATGCTATGACTTATCACTCCCAACATCACTAAAACCTCTTTCATATTATTTGATGTTAAGATTTATACTTGACCTATGTGTTTGAAAACAACAGTGTATAAAATTCAGAATTTGGAGGGCACTGAAAATACATTAGCCATGTTAACAATCCTTAAGAGATTCACACATGCAATTAAAAAATAAAAACTTCTTAGAAAACAAAAACATATGGATGTAAATTTTCTCAGGGGTTGCTGACTCTAAAAAGGAAATTCGATTTTATCATCTCTCTGTATAAAAAAGGTTTCTGTGCATTCTTTGTTGGAGTACATCACGGGGGCAGTCAAAAGTAAAAAGACCAAAGTTTTGCCTCCATATACAACGGAGCCAGCATGTGAGAAAAATGCAAGCCTTCGGAACCAATTTTTTGCATGCTGTGGTTCAGAGGAATTAAGAGCTGAGTCTCTGGTTTCAAGTCTAATGACTGAATTGGAGCTATCTTGATTTCAAAGTCTTATTTTAAGGTACACTATTTTCTGGAAAGCTTCTCACTGAATAATACTGAAACTCAGGAGCACATGGGTGGCTTAGTCCGTTAAGCGTCTGACCCTTGATTTTGGCTCAAGTCATGAACTCACTGGTTTGTGGAACAGAGCCCCACATAGGGCTCTGCTCTGACAGCATAGAACCAGCTTGGGGTCCTCTCTCTGTCTCTCTCTCTCTCACTCTGACCCTCCCCTACTTGTTCTTTCTCAGAAAATAAATATATGAATAATACTAAAACTCTTCCACAGAAAAATACCCTGGTCTGCAGTAAGATACATAAGGCAGGTATTAGAAAAGAAAAGAAAGCCAAAAAAATAAAAAAATAAAACAAAGACCACACATCCAGTTAGCAATCAGCAGAGCAAGGAGACCGATCTCAGGAATTTCTATCATTTCTTTCATCATTCCAAACTCCTACACCCAAACACCAGGTACTACCATTCAATCACCCTCTGAAAATAATCATAAGAGACGGGAGTATATTCTTTCTTTTTCCTTTTTTTATGAAAAAATTAAGATGTTCATGCCAACACGTGCTTCCGAGTCCTAAAAGTATGGATTCTAGCCCATGTACCCACCTGCCAGCAATGTGATCTGCAACGTCATTTAACACTCTAATTCTCCATTTATTCAAGGCACTAAACCTATCAGTTTCCTTCCACAAAGGAGAATTACATCAAAGATGTAACTAAAAGTGCTTTGAGAATTGTAACGTGCTATACACATGTTGGGAACAGCAGAGGCTTACATGGTCTGGTACTTTAATGATAAATAAAATGTTAAAAAAAATTCTCTTTAACAATGTATGTATAAAAGCTTGAAAAAAGTCTAAGGACCGAAAAGCTTTAAATCATGGGTCACAGTGCCAAAATAAACAATTCTGAACCCTGGAAGTTAAACCTATTAGTTCGAGTAAAATTCACCTGATAACAATCAAAATTTATTATTCAAAGGAAGATGCAAAAATCTCATCATAGGAGAATCATCGTAATTTGGACTTGAAGTTTAGATTTGAGACGTCTGTCAGTTAAATCTGAACACTGTGACATGTTCCCTTTTTTAAAGAAAATTCTACAAGAAAGGCATTACTGTATTGTAAGCTCTATCCATTTTTGGATGATGCCAGATTATTAGTTCCTTTTGTATTAACTAAGCCATGACAATCTAGTTCTGGTTCTGGATGTGGTTCTGTTCTGTTGTATATCTGAGCTGAGGAAGTGGAATGCTTTTTTTTCTTTTTTTTTTTCAGATTTAACGCATAGTTAAGGGCTAACGACTGGCATTCTTGAAAGTAACGGCGAATTTGTAATTCATATGACACAATGGCTTACACATAAATTTTACACATACACAAAATTAATAGCCGATACTGTCTTATTTATGATTAACACTGCTTATTGGTGTTTCCCTTTTTTGGTTTATAGTGGGCACGCAGTAAATATTGGTGACACAATCCATAACTTAAAAAGGTAAGAGAGCCATGGCAATACACTGAAAGAAGAAAAAAAAAGGTCGTAAAAATGACAGTAATAAAAAATAGAAAGGATACACCATTTAATAAAATCAAATGCATTTAATATACAGCATAAAATAAAGAGGCTAGGCTGTGGCTAGAGAAACAAGTACATTTGGTTTCTTGCTAAGCCAACTTTTCCTAATATGAAAATTTAAAACCTTTCCACTGGAGATAAAATGTTTACCCTCATTTAAATATATGGTGCTAAATAAAGCAATGCCAATTCAATGATGTATTTTTCTATTTACCGTTTCCTAAGAGTTTACTACTCTTCTATTTCTGTATGTTTTCAGTAGCATGGCAAGAGCAAACACTTAAGAGAGTGCTGAGGTGTTATCTGAAGAACATATTACCCACGCCAGCGAAAGTACTTAAGGACTTGGGGCAGATTTCAGGACCTTTGAAACTGAAGATCTGGATAAGCAGACACTGTACGATGTAATGTCAGCATACTTCTTATTTCTAGTAGTTAACAGTGAGCATTTATTACAATTTATTTTTATCACGGAGCCTCCATCAAATATAATATTCAACATGGACCCTCAAAGCCAGTCTGAATTGTGCTAAAGGAGCTGTCTCAAAAAATACTATGAAATGGTCCCATTATTCCTTTTATGTTTGTGGAAGCGATTTCTTTTCCACAAAAGAATCTATGGAACTCCTCAATACAGTACATATGCACTTGTGTGCTCTATCAGAGAAAAATTCCTTGAGACGAATTTTAAGTACACTTACCAGAGCCAAGTGATATGCCCTGCTATAAAGAAATACCAGAAATCTGACATATCTATAGTATTCACAGATGCAGATATATATTTATGGGACTCTATCAGCATAAATCAAATGGCTATGAATAAAACATCACTAAACCAATTCTAAACTTCAGAAGTAGAGCACCACTAAATATCTCACCACTGCTGGAAAAAAGGAAGCAAAAAAGAAACACCACTCAGGAATAAGAATTTCTCTGATATTACACCCAAGTTTTTATCGACGCCCAAACAATGCCAACCTAATGTTTATTTTTGGACACAGAAAAATAAAGGTAATTGGATTTTCTAAATTTTCAATTCTGGGTATAACCCAGAAGGCATGAATACAGAAATATGGGTACGCAGTGACCAAACATGGTTCCACTGAGACAAGAAGGCGCTTAGACTGGGATACCTGAAGTCGAACCACTGAATCCCCAACTCCTCAATTTCTGTTGCACGAAAGAGAGCTGTTTCATATCTTATTGGAGAGGTTATTATTTGCTGTTGAACCCCAAAAGACACTAGACAGAGACACATGATCAATACCCGTATTCCAAATCAAACGCAAGATTATAAAACCCAGCCCCAAGCCAACCCTTTCATACTCGGCCAGGAACACGAACGCGATGGTGGGACATGCATGGAACAATGTCTTAAGGACGCCTGCTTGGAAAACCTCTTTAGACATCGCGGTCGGGAAAAGAAAAGGATTTGTACCCACCTGGGATCTTTCTGAATGCTATCGATGGACGGGGACCTGGCCAAGGTGCCTTCGGGCGGGAGGGCGGGGCCGGATTTGCTGTACGGAGACTCCACAGAGGGACAGTACTGCAGCTGTCGGTAGGGGTCTGCGTAATTGGAGGCTGGGCCCGCGGCGTAGCTGGCCCTCTGGAAGGTGGCCGCGGCGGCGTTCTGCGGGCCATGCTGGCTGCCTGTGCGCTGCAAGGGGACGGAGTCGACACCGGGGGAAGATGGGGCTAGGACAGGAAAGTAGGGACAAAGCAAAAAATTGAGGACCTGCTCACAGAAACGGTTAACCAGGTCTAAGGCAGGGGGCGGGGGGAAATTACACACATAAGAAAAAATAAAGGGGGGGGGGGTTTGGAAGAATAAAAAAAATAATCTGTCATATTTGAACCAATACATTCAATGTCATCCACTAAAATGATCATTAGCATGCTATCTCCGAAATAAACCTTTCGGCGATGGGGGTGGGTGGGAAATGCATCAGTTGTGTGTTGATGGCTTCCCAATCCCCAAGAGAAGTTTTGTTCATCTCAAAGGAAAATAAAGTCTGTGTAGAACCCAAATGCAGAGGATGCATAGGGACCACTTATAAGGCATCATGGATGGGTAGTTCTTTATTGTTCAAGTTGAGAAAATTCAGGAAGTGTTCAGGTGTGTCACATTAATTTTATTAAGAGTATAAGGCAAACTTAGTAATGTCGTGAATTTTCCTGAATAAAAGAAAGAAACTGTGGGCCTGGGGGTGGGGAGGTAGAGTGGGGCAGGGCTCCTATTTCTTTTTTTTTTTTTTTTTTTTTAATTTTTTTTTTTTCAACGTTTATTTATTTTTGGGACAGAGAGAGACAGAGCATGAACGGGGGAGGGGCAGAGAGAGAGGGAGACACAGAATAGGAAACAGGCTCCAGGCTCTGAGCCATCAGCCCAGAGCCTGACGCGGGGCTCGAACTCACGGACCGCGAGATCGTGACCTGGCTGAAGTCGGACGCTTAACTGACTGCGCCACCCAGGCGCCCCAAGGGCTCCTATTTCCACAATTAGTCCTAGAGCAGTAAACACAGGACTGCTCTAGCTCCTGGAAAGCAATTCCCCAAAGATTTCCATATGCCTCTTCTTCAACTAAAGCTGTCACAGTAGCAAGTAAATTCGGGGAAGGGTAGGCAGGTGGGAGGAGGTGCCCAACTGCAACCCAGACAAAATAACGAGCCGACCTGGCTTTTCCAGAAGCACCTGCATCTTTTCGAAACGTCTACATTGTTCTGGGAAGAGTCTCCACCAGTTATTAATGTCAGTTTGACTAGTCCCAAACTGAATTTCAATTATGCTTCCTTCGTGGATTCTTGTCAGTCCATTGCATGGCATTGTTTTTATCTGGTTCTCAAAAATATTTGACGTCTAAGGTTTAATGACCAAATACAATGCAAACAGCATCTTTCACGTTAACAGAATGGGACCAGTCATTAACTGTTGCAACAGTTGTTAGCCATGATCAGCCGTAGACAGTACAATTTCTTGACTGGCATTGCAGATCAGAAGATATCCAAAAAACAGCCAGTGTCTGGATACAACCATTTGTATCCAGGAGTATCCAGGCTCTAAGGAGTAGGATTTCAATTATAAACGATACCCCTCAACTCTGACTACTGAGTGCTTATTAGTGGGTGACAGAGAGTTTATTTTGTCCTCTCTCGCATTACAGGACATATGCCAAATCAAACACCCAAAAAATTATGTCACACTGAGCAAATAATTATGAAAAGAAGTTAAGGAAATTGTGCCAAATGACAAAAAAGTTATAAAGTGAACTGGAGGAAAACATTCTAATGCTGAGAACTGAGTTTTAATTAAGAGTTCAGGGCTTCTCAGGGTGCCTGGGTGGCTCAGTCAGTTAAGCATCCTACTTCAGCTCAGGTCATGATCTCACAGTTCCTGGGTTCGAGCCTCGCATTGGGTCTGTGCTGACAACGTGGAGTGTGCTCGGAATTCTCTCTCCCTCTCGCTCTCTCCCCCCTCCCCATTTGTGCTCTCTTTCTCAAAGTAAATAAATAAACTTAAAAAAGAAACATTAAAAAAGAGTTCAGGGCTTCTCATTTCCAATGAATTATATAATATTTCATCTTACAATAATCAAATTAGGAGAACAGCCACTGAGGCATGGTGAAAAGTAGAAACACATTTAAGAAAAACTTCCTGGGGCGCCTGGGTGGCGCAGTTGGTTGGGCGTCCGACTTCAGCCAGGTCACGATCTCGCGGTCCGTGAGTTCGAGCCCCGCGTCGGGCTCTGGGCTGATGGCTCAGAGCCTGGAGCCTGTTTCCGATTCTGTGTCTCCCTCTCTCTCTGCCCCTCCCCCGTTCATGCTGTCTCTCTCTGTCCCAAAAATAAATAAACGTTGAAAAACTTCCTAAACAAAAATTGTATGTATACTCTGAGGAGCGGTCTTTGAAATGATGCAGACTGTCCTGATGGATTGTTTCAAAATGACCAGTTTAGACTAATGAACATTAAGTTCAGAACCAGGAAATCTGTCTTATGTCTTTACGCAATTTCTGGAAGAGTTCTATTTTCTCGCAAACTTACAAACATGTGTAATTAGAATTCATGTTTTAATAACGTATGAACAATGTGTTTTATATCACGATGGCAGGGGTTTAAGATTTAGGCCAGGCCTGGGGCGCCTGGGTGGCTCAGTCGGTTAAGTGTCCGACTTCGGCTCGGGTCATGATCTCACGGTCTGTGAGTTCGAGCCCCGCGTTGGGCTCTGTGCTGACAGCTCAGAGCCTGGAGCCTGTTTCAGATTCTGTGTCGCCCTCTCTCTCTGACCCTCCCCCATTCATGCTCTGTCTCTGTCTCAAAAATAAATAAACATTAAAAAAAAATTAAAAAAAAAAAAAAAAAGATTTAGGCCAGGCCTAACCTTGCTTTTAGAAGAACAAATGTACAGAGGCAAACAAAATTTCATTTTCTAGAAGAGTTGTGACAGGATAGCCAGCAAATCCAGGGCAAAAGCAGAAAACTAAATACACCTGACATTTTTCAGATAAATTCATTTCCCCCCCGCCTTCAGGAAAGTAATATCTACATTCAAGCTTGCTGAAAATGGTTACTAATACCAGAAAATATATCCTTTTCTATTCCAAAGTGTTAATAGCTAATGCAGTAAGTACAATGATTAGCAGGAAAGAAGGACAACATGGCAGAGATCAGGAAATCATACAGAAATCTAAAAAAACAAAAACAAAAACATACTTGTTAAAAAAGTAGTAATAGTAAGGTGAGCGACCTAATCATGCCAAAAACTCTCCAGGGACTTTAAACTGAAAGAGAATATCATGAGAGGGTTTAAAAAAAAAACCAAAACAAAACACTTACAGCAGCAAAGACTGTAAGGACATTGGCTTCAAACGTGAAAACAGGGCGTGAAATGCAGTTAATTAAGCAGAAACAGGAATAGCTCCAGTATTCCAGGAGGAAGAGAAGGCAGAGGCAGATGTAGGAATATCGTCAGGCTCATATTTGTACTTCACTTTGGCCTGTTTGGGGTCAGGGGCAGGGAATTCATTCAGAGCCTGGCTTCTGAAGTTAGACAAGTGGGTTCCTATCCAGGCCTTCTGGCCAATTCTGGGTATGAGACGAGGGAGTTACTGAGCTTGTTAAGCTCCACCTTCCTGACTGTGGCATGAAGAGAACAAGATGGCCTCATGGGATCATTATTTGCTTTAAAGACATGAAGGGTATTAAACATCCCATATGTAGGAACTATGAAACAAGTGAGCTATTGCTGTGTCTACCATTAACAATGTTGAAATCCACTGATACTCAACAAGGAAATTGTACCCACTGCACTGGGGGGGTGGGGGGGTGGGGGGGGGTGGGGGAGACACTTGCCACTGGGTATCAGGCTCCAGAGCTCCCGCAAGGGCTTTCTGTCTGCTAAGACCCTATAAGAGACTGAACACATCACTCTCACGTTACAGATGGGAAACTGAGGCACAGAGAGATTACGTAACTTGCCTGAGTCTGCCTGGTATCTAGCAGTGAAGGGATCAAGTCCTTGCACCCTGCCTCCAGAGTTTATTCTTACAACCACCGCTGCAACTGGACCAGATTTTAAACTTCAAAATGTGTGTTACTGAATTAGCTTCATGGTAAGAAAATTTATGAGAGGCTTAAAATGAAGGGAAATGTCTACTAAAGGCATAGAGGATAGACAGGTTTACAATAGGAATTAACATGAATATTATAGTAAAAATTGGTAAAAGTTCGTGTGTTAATTTAGATCATTTCCCCTCAAACTGAATTTATTGAGATATGCAGAAAAATATGGGGAAAAATTCTTCACATAGAAAAAAAAACTAACTTTGTTCATGTCTATAAAAATCAAAGAATAGGGATATTCATAGTTACCTTAATTTTATTTCAAAGTTTTTTTTTTAATGTTTATTTCTTTTGAAGATAGAGTGTGAGCAGGGAAGGGGCAAAGAGAGAGGGAGATGCAGAATCGGAAACAGGCTTCTGCACTGGCAGCGTAGAGCTCGATGCGGGACTCGAACTCACAAACCATGAGATCATGACCTGAGCTGAAGTTGGACACTTAACCGACTGAATCACCCAGGCACCACTCAAAGTGTTTTGAGTCTTAGTTTAATCACTAATACCACTATAATTCGAAAAAAGAGGGTAGACTCTGAAATCTAAGATGGGTGAACAACTTCCAGAGAGATCTTATTAGAAAATCATAATCGCATGTGTGGCATTTGATAAATGACATTTCAAAAGTTTCCTGAATCCACAGTTTAAACTTTTAGGTCAGAATAAATAGGATGCCTGATGGGAATTTCAAAGTATAAAATGAGAATTCAAGTTGGTACTGCCGAAATGAGAAAAAAAAGAGACTAATCAGTGCAAAGAAAATAATGCAACATGGAATACAGACGGGGAGAAAAATACACTCTCTTAAAATGTGGGTCATGCAACTGTCTGTCTTGAAGAAAACGTGTGAGGCTCAAATAGATCTCAAACTAGCCATCAGTAGTGTAACAACGCGATGCCTTGTATTTCTTTAAGCACGACATGGAAAAATGACTTCGGCATCACAAGTCAAATTCCCCCTTTGTGCCCTACCTGTTCAGACCTCAGCGTGGCACATGCAAACCATGCCCCCCCTTAGTGTGGATCAGCGGACACTGGTCACACCCTTAAAGACTTTCTCCTTTAACACGTTGCCTGCATTTCTGTCCCATCACACATTTTCTCTTATTCGAGCTTTAGAGCTCGGCGGACCACGTCACCCGCCTTGCAGGAGGGCTCTATTCAATGGAACCTTCCAGGGCAAACATCTGAAGGGGAAGGCTCCCCGTCAGCGTGTCCAACACTCCCCTCTCTCCTCACCTGCTCCGCAAACGGCCCCTTCTCCCCTCAATGAGCTCTCAGAGCTCAGCGAGCCATGTCGCTGGTACCTTTGGGGAGATTTTAAAAGCAGCCTCTTCAGCAGCTGACTTGATACTTCACCCGACTTCTACACTGTTCACGAAATTACCTGTTTTCTTCAGAGCTACACAAATAAAGGTCTACTGTACAAAAGGGGGAAAGATGTTTTATGTGTGATATTTGCTCGAAATGGGGGAGGAGGGATCCTTTTTCATCAGCCAGACATTCTACTTGGATGATGATAGATGGTCACATCCATTATTTACTGACCATAAAAAAAAAAAAAAACAGAATAAAATATAAGAATCTGACACATGAAGAGATTTGGTTGCAGGGGAATAAAAAGTGCGGTTCAACAAAAGAAGAAAAACCTTTATTTTTGTTTTTTTTTAATTCTCTTTGCTTTTCTGTATATTTGCATTTACAGAAATATGAAAACATGAACTACACTTACCCTTATTAAATACAAAATAGGAACACAATAATTAAATACTATTCCCTGTGCAATCTCAGAAAATAAAGATAGCTTAGGTGCCATCAGGTCCAAGAACGTGGCCATGAACTCTCTTAAAGAGAATTCGACTCTGTTATTTTAGGGACAAAGAGCTTTTAGCACTCAATCTGCTATATTCCCAGCAGTATTATTATCTAGAACTCAACTGTAAAGGCCTTCCCATTTTCTGCTCTCTACACAGGCTGACCCGTGCTAAACTCAATGGGAAAATATTCCTGGGTAAATTTAATGTAATCTCCCCCCCCCCCATTTTAATTCCAGTACAGTTCGCACTGAATGTTACATTGGTTTCAGGTGTACAAAACAGCGATTCAACAATGCTATACATTACTCAGGGCTCATCATGAACATAATCTTTTAACTTCAGGTATTACTGCCTTTGTGGGGAGGGGCATTAATGCAGGGGTTTTACTAGTAATAGAATCATTATTATGGTGTGGGTGTTGATGTTTCTGGATTTTACCAAAAAACTGTTCCTACTAGCCAACACTCTGCCTTCCCTCAGCTGAGCTCAGTTACACTTTTTATTCACATCTCTTTAGGTGGTTTGATACAGGTAAGCTTCTGGAAGCCCTTCTCCATTTTTAGAGGATATTCATCACCAGGTTCATTAAAATTTTCCAATAGGGTAATAACGTGCCCCTGACTTCCTAGACTTAAAAAAAAATAACCAAGCTGTTATGAAGGATCTAATTTGACTTGCTCTAATGGAAAGCAATCACTTTTACAGTTTGAAGTAACAGCATTTAAGAAGTAATAAACTGCTAATATGCCACGTTTTTGTGGACTCCAATGATGATTTTAATTGAAGATGTTATTTACCTGTTAGTGAATAACAGTAATAAAGTTGTATGAATATGAAGGTGCTGTGAAATGCCTCTATACCTTTATTGAGCAGTGGCCATTATTGTGGAGAATTTTAAGTTCTTTCAAAGTACTTTCTCCACACGTGCAAATATTTTCATCCCATTCTTTTTTTCTTTCCATGTTTTAGTATTTGTCAACCTCATAGAGATAGTTAGCAGATTTTCTCCTCGCAACATACCGATGATAACTCATTTTTTATTACAAGCTGACACATTCATCACAGAAAGCTTGTTTTCTCCACTCACTGAGAAACGCATTTATCCCAAAGTAAATTCATGTGACATTCATCACGGCAGACACTGGCCATTTTCATTAGTTTAGAAAGATGCATTTGGAGGGCCGGGATAGGGGGGAGTGTCAGAGTCAAGCATTGGTGTTAATCAAATGACTCCTAAGTTGACAGTTACTGGTATGTTTGAGTTTGCAATAAAAACTCGTGCTACTTAGTTTCTGCTTAATAGACTTTATCATAAGCAAATCCATGAAGATCGCATCGTCCCTGCCTGGCTGTACTTCTTATTATATAAGCTCTGGTTTTGACAAGCCTTATCCCAGATGAAAGGTATGTTTTATTTAAACAGACATCCAAGTTAAAAGTGTGCCTCTTTAAATTTTCATCACGCCAGAAGTAAAGCTTCAGACACTGGGTTGATGTCCTGTGAAAGCCAGGTGGGGATATTCGCGCTGCCATCAGACTCACTGGCCTGCCTTTTCGGCCGCAGGTCACACCGTTCCGCCTCCCTGCACAGGGAGAGAACATCGATGGTGGCCCCTCTCATTTCCTGGCTCTACAAGGAATGAGTGGCTGTCACCTCTGGCAAGAGGACGCTTTCCGTTCAGCAGACACCAGTGCTGATTCAGGAAGTGACCCTTTTGCCTTCTCTTAGGCCGCGAGGTCTCTGGGGCCACACTGCTGGCTTCTATCTCAATCCTGTCCTCAGGCATGAGGGCGTGCTCCTCTACTTTATCTCTGCCTTCCTACCAAGAGCACGTCTGGGGCCAGGGAGGCCAGCGGGCCGTCCTCAGAACCTGCTCCCTTATGCCGGAACCGGGTGGGGCAAAGGTCTGCGGTTCTTGTCTTACAATGGCCGGGGCGCATGAGCGTGCGGGGGCAGGGGCACAAGACCCTCTTCACACCCTGCTTCCTGGCACAGCCCTGACAGAGTATCCACCAGCTAAGTAACATCCCACTGATTTCCAGTGTCGAGTCGTGAACCTTGTTTGTATAAGTTTCACCTTCCACAGTCTGGAGCAGAAGGGAGGTGAGAAGTAGGACGTTAGCACCCTGACCCCCTAACCTGTTCATAAATGTACACAAATACATGTGTGTAGGCTCTCTCACAGAAGGGTTAGGTAGCTTTGTGGTTTGGGAAGGCCTTGAGGACCTCTTTGCCTACCCAAAGGTAGAGAGAGGTCCCCATCGGAGTTGGTGCCTCCAATGGAGATTTAAATCAGCCTTCAAACGTTACAAAAAAAGGGGGTGGCCTGGGTGGCCCAGTTGGTTAAGCGTCTGACTTTGGCTCAGATCATGATCTCATAGTTTGTGGTTTTGGGTGCCGCATTGGGGTCTGTGCTGACAGCTCAGAGCCTGGAGACTACAGCCTGCTTTGGATTCTGTGCCCCCCACCCCGCCACTCCCTCAATTGCACTCTCTCTCTCTCTCTCAAAAATAAACATTAAAAATAAAGAAATAAATCGGTCTTCAGAGTAAATAACAGGGGTGAGTGGTTATTATGGCAGTCAAAGAGACCTGGAGAAGGCATGCAGAGAGAAGGATGGAGTTTCTTTTTTATTCTTTTAATGTTTATTTATTTTTGAGAGAGAGAGAGAGAGACAGAGAGACAGAGAGAAAGCGAGGGAAGGGCAGAAAGAGGGGGGACAGAGGATCCAAAACAGCTCTGTGCTGACAGCAGAGAGCTCCACGTGGAGCCTGAACTCACGAACCGTGAGATCATGCCCTGGGCCGAAATCAAGAGTTGGGCGCTTAACCAACGGAACCCCTACAAATACAGTTTCAACCAAGATGAACGTTAAGAGCCCAGGTTCCAGAGCAAGACTGCCTGGGCGCAAAGGTTTAAAGACTGGCTCGATACAACCTGTGGGACCTTGGGAAGGTTACTCAACATCTCTGTGCCTCAGTATTCTGTAAAATGACCATCGTAACAGTACCTCCTTCATGCAGTGGTTCTGAGGATTTGTGAATATATTCAGAGAATTTAGAATGATCTCTGAAAGCAGTGACCTGGTACATGCTTCTGTCATTCGGACTCACCTGCTCTTACTATAGGCCATCTAGTAATTCCCTGGTTTTTTAGGCAAGTGCATTTGTCTTCATTCCTGAGTGTTGACTACAACAAGTGCCCCTCAATTCCCGTGGCCCACCTCCTTGATGTGTCCTCTGGAAATGCTTTAGGGGTCAAACTGAAGGAACACCAGTCAGTGCCCTGCCACCCAAGGGCTGAGACCTAAGATAGGTTGCTCAAACCACCTCAGTCACAATGGGAGCCAAAAGTCAGTGGCCCCTGAATACTTCGGGTCTAAGAGGCCCTAGAAGACCGTCCCAAGAAATTGGGGTATTTGCTCTGGCCCTGGAAACCTCTCAAAGTTCTGCATCAGAAGTCTCCAGTATGGGGTGTGTGCAACACAGGATGTGAAAAACGACCTCCTGGGGGTGCCTGGGTGGCTCACTAGGTTGAACGTCCGGACTCTTGATCTCAGCTCAGATCATGATCTCAAGGTTCATGGGATCCAGCGTCGGGCTCTGAGCTGACAGAGCGGAGCCTGCTTGGGATTTTTCTCTCTCCCTCTCCCTCAAAATAAATAAACTTTCAAAAAAAATAACCTCCTGGATATGAAAAAACAATCTTAGAATGTTTCTTTATATTAATTTGTAATCCTGACTTTTACTAGATATTATTTAATGATATTGTATACTATGTATACAATTTATAAGTAAAGGGTATACACCCATATTAAAGGCATTTTCCCAAACATGTGGGTTCTAACAGAGACAGTTCCTGGGGTTGCAGGGTTAGCTAAGAAAGTATAAGGATTTGAAATGAAATGAATTAAGTGTAGAAACAGGGAGTGACCCGAGCAGGTGCAGAGGAGATAGAGCCTATGGCTTTATACTTAGGAGCTGGAGAGAGGTAGGTTCTCCCCACCTGTCACCCCAAGAGACCATCCATGCACTCCTGGAAATGTCAATATTGTTGCATAAATCAGCAGATTTCCTCAAAAGTGCCTCAAGCTCAAAAGGGCATCTGGGTTGGGGTCTCGGACATCTGGATGTCACAACCTCAGCAGCTCTCTGCCAGGGCAGAGATTACTGTTACTGAGAACACCCAGGCAAACAGGTTTTTCTCCTTGATGCATTTAGAGGACACTGCTGGCTTCCCTCCTAAGGAGGATGACACCCTTGTTCGTTCATTCAGTACAGGGCTCCACTGATGGCTTAGAGCAGGGGTCAGCCAACTTTTCTACCAAGGGCCAGAAAGTAAATATTGTCAGCTTTACCAACCAGATGGTCTCCACCACAACTACTCAAGTCAGCTGCTACAGCGTGGAAGCAGCTAGAAATGATACGGGAACAAATAGGCATGGCTGTGTTCCAGTAACTTTATTTATAGACACTGAAATTTGGATTTCATAGAACTTCCACGTATCAGAAAATATTATCCATCATTTGACCATAAACCATTTAAAATGTAATAATGATTTTTAGCTCAGGAGCACTAATCAAATGGGTGGCCAGCTGAATTTGGCCCATGAGCGAGAGTTTTCAGACCCCTAGTTTAGAGAAAATACTAGTTTTGTTTTGTTTTAAGTGTGAACATCTTCCCCTGTCTTTGATCCGACACAGTAGAATGAAGTATTGTTTTCTTATTGTAGGTAAATTTTTATGAAGCCCCCAGAAGTTTATTAACAAAAGATAATTCGAAGAGCACAGGAATGCAGGACAGAGAATCAGCATATAATCCCCTTTGTTGTCAGTTTTTATGCAAATTACATATTCAACATCACAGAGGTGGTAATCCTTGCCTTTTGTAAGGGGTGCATGGAAATAAAATTGCCTTAGTTACTATTATGCAAACCAACTAACGGTTAAAAGAGCCCAGCCTCACACAGGAGTGGTTCTAGCAGGCTGACAATGAGAGAACTCCGACAGAAGAATAAATGGGTATTCCTTTGCATCTGAACCAAGATATGAATTATTAACGGTGGATGGCATTTATGATGTCAAAAATAAAAGAAAGAGTATTTTGTGCCATTCTTCTTACGGTGCAGTGAAATACTGAAATGTAAATATCAGTAATCGACCATAAAAGCAACTTAACTTGCCTGGATTTCAAAACGTATAATTTAGTATCATAATGCAGTTAACAAAATTGCTATGCTCTACTTCGGGGTAACTGGAAGTTACAATAGTCTGAAGGTGCAGGGCCCTGTGTGCCAAGTTCTGGACCAGAGCTTCGGTTTTCCCACGCCTCAGCCTTGGTTCAAGTGCAGCGTGTATCAGTTGCTGTACGCAAACCAGCGGCATACTATTTTCTAAGTTTCCTTAGCAATGTGAAGCTTTGTAACAAGGGCGGTTCTCAATATCTTAATTGTATCAATTTTATTGTTAGATGAATGCTCTCCAGCACATTTAAGCATGGCATTTAACCAGTTATTTTGCAAATGGCTACATGCTCTGGAAAATGCTTGCCTTTCTTTGCGCAGCCTGTGGTCGTGTTCAATTCAAAATATATATTTAGTCCAGGAGAGCTCTAGGGTTGATTGAATCATATGCAATTGTCAATATCTGACCTTTACACGATAATTTCACATGACTGAACCTGATAGTGCTTATGAAGCAAAGTCTCAGTTTGCCTTACAAAATAATGTGGCATTTTCCTAAATAGGTTTCCCCCCAGCTTGCCAGATAGGTAGCCTGTATCATTAAAGAACACTTACCAGCATTAGGCCTATGCCTTTTCTGTCCTGCATAATGACTATGCTTTCTTGGAGTACTTAAATTCATCAAATATGTTAACGATGGCACACAAAAAATTAGTTTTCTTTCAGATCGCCTGTTGGACAAAATAAGCTTACAACCCCCCATTAAACTTCTTTCATTTAAAAGAGACTCAGGTAGCTAAATGAATCGTATTTGGTTTCTCTCATTATCATCACAGACATTAATGGTAGAAGTAGGTCATAATGCTGGTGGGGAGAGAGGATGAGAAGGTGTGTGCACGCACATACACACACACCTTTGATGAGCTCCCGAGCAGGACCCCCCCCCCGCCCCCGCCACCTACTACGCACAGACCACCCAGGGGGGGCTGAATACACACCTGTGCTCGTGCGGTACGTGCCCGTGTGTGCTGATGGCAGAGGGTCCCCCTGGCTCTGGCTGAGACTCCTCATAGGGGGCTTCTGATAGACACGGTCCTCATAGATGGGGTCTATGTGGTGCTCTGGGGACTGCAGGGCCCGCAGTTCCGGGCCCAGGTGGCCGTGCTGGCTGCTGTACGAGGCCCGGGACCCAGCTGAAATAAGCGAACAGGAGACATTAGGACCCAACCAACATTCAGACAGAACTTGTTTTATCAAAGACATATTTGAATTTGTTTTTTGCACAGAAATGGTGAAATCTGCAGAAAATCAAATGAATAGCATGAAATGGCAGCAATATGTCAAGCTAATCAGCTTATCGGCATCACCCAGCTGCCTTGCTTTGCTCCCAAACCTGATCTCCCTATAAGGATGATAATGATTCTGAGATAAATCCACCCTGAACAGGGCCAGCGAAACATCATTTTTCTCAGCCTAACGAATGTGGCTGGCTTCCTTACTAAAGGAATCAGGCAGACAAGTTGAACCTAAAAACCTCTTCTTATCCCATAGTCCTTGCACCTTAAATTCTGCAACAGAAATTATTATGTAAAATGATGAGCAAACAAATAAACCATGATGGCAAGCCATCCTGATGTTGTTCCTGAAAAGTGAGCCAGAATTCGTTCTCATCAGCAGTTTCTTCCCGGACAATGAATGAACGGAAATGTTTGGACTTACAACAGCCTACATCTCTAAGAGAAGCAGATTGTAAAGAAACAGGTTTTCAAGTCACATTTCCTTTTACTCTTACCCTCCAAACTGAAGCACCTCATTTGGTCTACCTTCCTCTAAAAAAACGGTACAAGTGGCTGTCACTAACTGGTTGAATTTGTAAACTGAGTCTGCGCATCGCTCGCCTTGTAGTATTTGTAAATCCTTATTTGTGTCATTTCCTCGCACTGTATGGGAGGAGGTGTCGCTTTGAAACAGTGCTGTGGACCAGGGAACCTTTGCGGACCCGAGGACAGAGCATTCTGCGAGGGCTAAAGAGGTTCAGCTGACACGCGGAAAAGATGATGTTGACCGAGAGCCAACATTGCACCTGAGGTACGGTCAGAATCCCAGAAGCATCATCTCCACTGGGGCAGATGGGGTGGAGGACACCGGGGGACAATGAAGGATGCAGGGCAGCAAGGAGAGACGGTTATCTCATGGCGGTGAGCGGAGAACACACACAAGAACCGAATGAGGCGGAGAGCGGACTTTTGGCGAGACCCTTCGGCTAAACCTTCAAAGCCGATACCCACACGCCATGCTGGGATTTAACTGTCAGCGGCCTCTGGACAGCCCGAACTTGGGAGCTCTCCACTCCATTCTAAGCAACGGGATTTTGGAATTCCTTGATTTCAGCAGTGTCTGCGGGCAGCTCTCTCTCTGTGTGGCCGTCCAAGGCAGTCACCGGTGGCCACTTTAGAGACAAGATCTTCAATGCTCAGTGACTCTGCACTGCTTCTTCAGGATCATGTAACCCCCAGGATTTTAATATTCTCACCGAGTATATTTGAGAAAAAGCCCATTCCAAAGTTTCGAAATTGCTGGCAGATAAATACACGCTTTATTAGTATATTGTACACAGGGCTGTTTTAAATTTACGTAAACAAAACAGAGCGTTTCTGAATGATTGAGGCAGTGCTCAGAATTCCCTGAATTCAGTGTTAATAAAAATGACTGAATGTTTTGAGGAAAGGGAAGGAATAGAGCAAGTTAGTTCCTTACCTTTCCCTTTGCTAGTAATTAAATCAACTCTGATTTAGATAGCGCTCAGATGAATGATAGGTTCAAAATAACTGTTTTGCATAATTAGCTTCATTGCATCTGATTTATCAAATGCCAACATCACACTGAATATTATCTCATGTTCATATTTTCCAGGAATATATTTAAGTATGATACGCCTTGAGTTCCTGCCATCAATTCTTCCTTCTTCTGGAGGCTTTCTTAATATTGCCAAAGACTTACAAGCGTAAAAATCAAGGGAACAGTCATTATATCCAAATGTTATATAGTTAAATGAAAGCCATCCATCACTCGTAGATTTAGAGTTATAACTTAATCATGTTCTTGATTCTGAGTCTCTAAAAACACCCAACAAGGGGACCACAAAAAGTCCTGATGGTCTGAGTGGGGACAGGATGTGAGGGCCAGCATTTACTGGGCATGAGGAAATTTTTATGGAACCACGATTCAGACATTAATGACCAAGGGTCCTAGGCAAGGAGCAAGGATCCTAAAGCCTACCCTTAGCACTGCTTTTAATGGGTAGTTGCGAAGATTGCAGGGATGAATGAAGTCAAAAAGGGAAGGACTGAAATGACCAAGGAAATGCGCAATACTTTCTAGAAAGAGATATAGCATCAATTAAATCTGAAAATTTACAGATAACACCACTCTGCTAGCCCAGGAGGAAGCCAGCAGCACGGGGAAATAATCACGGAGCAGAAAGGGCTTGTCACGTGCCTCCACGCCACAGTTTCATTGGGTCAGAGTCCAGCAGGCAGTGTTTTCGTTTGACCAGCAATATGAAACAGTTATCGTTTTTAGACTGATGTGCAAATAAATTTCTACATGTTAAGTTTTATATCTGTCGTTTACATGTAGCAGGTTAGTCCCTATCAACCAACAGATTGATTCATTCAACATGGGGATAAAGGTACTCAAGAAAAGTAAAGCAGGGTAAGGGGACAGCAGACAAAGTGTGGTGCATACTGTTTTGATAAGGTGGTCAAGAAAGTTCTTTTTGCTTATTTGACATTTCAGCGGAAAACTTCCGAAGGCCAGACAAAGCCATGATGGAGGGAGATCCACTTGTTTCCCAGACAGAGGGAACCAGCCGCAAGAGCAAAGGCCCCTCTGTAAGAAATTCATTTCACAGTATTTATGGAAGTGATTTTATCAGTACCTATTTAACCCATATTGTCTTTAAAAAGAAACACAGCGTATGGACTCTTCATGAGTTGAGACTACAATTGGTTGTAAGAACTGAACAGATTTCCTTTTTAACTCAAAATTTCACAATCACAACAGCCACATTTATATCAAAGGGATTTGGAATATTCAGTGGAAGATCACACTTAATGAGCTCATGAGAGCAGCACCATCTCTGATTGAGATTCGGCTCAAATTTACGTATATATATGTATGTATACACGTATATATAACACATACATATATATGTATATACACGTGTAACACACACCCACACGCACACACATACAGCCTTTGAATTTTTGTTCCTTAGAACATGATTAATTCTCAAATCTTCATTTACTTTCCCAAGAATCATCCAGGGAACTCTTTGGAAGGCTGATTCCTGGATATCCCCAAAAGATTAGGACTTGGTCTATTGAGCAAGGAGAGGCTGTGTGCCTCTCTTAATGGGCACCCTCTCACCTCATGATTCTACTGCAGAGATGACAGTGAGAGCCCCCCTGTTTTAGATAAAGAGAGAGACAGGAGACAGGCATATTCAAAAGAAAGAAAGAAATGCCTAACAAGTTGTAACATTCAATTTATCATTTCTTGCTTTCTTCTAATAATATAATTTACTACCACATTATACCAATTACTTTACCAGACAGAATGAAACAAATACATTCTGGTTTTAATTGGGACCCGTTTACATTCTTTTAGTTCTATAACATATAAGTTATGACCCTCTAATTTAGTATGAATTCACTCGCTTTTGCAAAGAAATAAGTGTTTGCATGTTTTCATCTGGAAATATTAATATTAGGTTCTGAAGGACATACTGCCTGCCATTATCTGTTCTTCCCAAATCTGGGAGCCAGTTTCAAATGCTCACTGGCAAAGGGGGCACCTGGGTGGCTCAGTCGGTTACACGTCTGACTTCAGCTTAGGTCATGATCTCACATGAGTTCGAGCCCTGCGTCGGGCTCTGTGCTGACAGCTCAGAGCCTGGAGCCTGCTTCGGTCGGATTCTGTGTCTCCCTCTCTCTCTGCCCCTCCCCCTCTAGCGCACACACACACACACTCTCTCTCTCTGTCTCTCTCTGTCTCTCAAAAATAAACATTTAAAATTTTTTTCAGGGGCGCCTGGGTGGCTCAGTCGGTTGAGCTACCAACTTGGGCTCAGGTCATGATCTCACAGTTTGTGAGTTCGAGCCTCGAGTCGGGCTCTGTGCTGACAGCTCAGAGCCTAGAGCCTGCTTCGGATTCTGTGTCTCCCGCTCTCTCTGCCCCTCCCCCACTCATGCTCTGTCTCAGAAATAAACATTAAAAAAATTAAAATAAAATAAATTTTTTTTCAAATGCTCACAGGCAAAAATAAGGACCCAAATGATACAGCAGTCCGTTGGCCAGAGCAAGCTGACTCAGTATTTGTGAACAGGTGGCAGAGACAGGCAGTTTCATTTCTGATCTAAACAACGGTATTCAGAGGAAGAAAAGGCCAAAGTAAAATCTAGGAATTCAGGTTTCTTGAAAATTGTGAATCGAGTTCAACATCGATGTTTATTAGCAAAACTGTATCTCTGAAGTGCAAAATAGAACTTTTTTTAAGTTTATTTATCTTGAGAAAGAAAGAGAGAGGGAGGGAGGGAGAGAGAGAGAGGGCAGGGTAGGGGCAGAGAGAGGGGTCGGGGGAAGAGAGAATCCCAAGCAGGCTCCATGCTGACAGCACAGAGTCCGACACGGGGCTCCAACTCACAAATTGTGAGATCGTGACCTGAGATGCAATCAAGAGCCAGACGCTTAATCAACTGAGCTACCCAGGCACCTCAAAACAGAACTTCCAAAGAGAACTGTGGTTTTTGGAATAGTAGCAGATTTTCCCCTCGCAAATTCCCACTGAACTCCTCCCGCTGCATACTCCGATATCAGCGGTTTGATCCCTGCTGATACGTTGGCATCACTAAGCAACGTGGCTAGGCAGCACGGCCCATGCAGGTAGGTAGCCTGTGCTCTGTGACAGTTTATGGCCCCGGAACAGTTATTCCATAGACTTTGAACCTCTTAAAACTTCTAGCCCTTGATATTTGTCATTTTCTAACAGCTTGAGAAGAAATGCTCGTGGTAAGAAAGAAAATACTAGAAAGAATGAGGGACACCTGCTATTCTAAGGGACACGGCCTTAAAACTTCTAGCCCTTGATATTTGTCATTATTAATCTCAAGAGGGAAAAATGATATCAACATATAAGCACTTTTAGAAATAAAAAAAGCCACTTTGGCTGATATTATTTCATACATGTGTGCTAAGTAAATTGCTCAAAGATGCAAATATAGCATCTTAGATCTAAGGAATACTTTACCATAATAAAGACTTGTTTAATTCTTGGTTTTTGCTTTGGACTCAACTCAAAATTCCAAAATCTCCTCCCCACTTCTATGCTAATTCACTAGTTAATTTCAGTATTTAAGAGACCCCAAAATATTTCCTATGTATCTTGAGTCAAGTCCCTGCACTAAATTTCATTTGCAAATGATCATTAATTCATTGAATTAGTTAGACATCTTATCCCATGTTGTTGTAAATGTTAAGATATATGAACACATTTCCTAGACAGGCTACCAGCCATATTTCAGACCGACATTTGGAAGGGAGACTATTCATGTATATTCAATGACAAAATCTGCATTGGAGCCTAATAAGTTCAATGCAACAGGCCATCTGATGATATAAAGTGATTCTACAAAAAGTCTGTTTTGGAAACCTTTAGAAAATGCCCTTCTGTTTCATGTATTTCATGAATCCTAGATTTTCATCCGTTACGGTAACTTTGCTATCACAAATAACGTGAATGCTCATACAGTCTCTGACCAGGTGTAAAACACAGGATTTATTCCTGTAACTTGATGATGCATTTTCCAATGCAACTTAATTATGAGACCTCACCACACCTTTTAGCAAATGAATACTGTATTCTGTTTGGGCTCAAATACTTTCCACCGAGCATATCTTAAAAGTGAAAAATCACTAGTCAGGAAGTAGCATTTACGGTGCCCATGTGATCGTGTCCCTTAGAATAGCAGGTGTCCCTCATTCTTTCTAGTATTTTCTTTTTTACCACGAGCATTTCTTCTCAAGCTGTTAGAAAAACAGGCTTCTTTTGTTCATTTCCTTTTGTGACAGGCAGGCACGTGTAAAGTAACGAGACAGCAGTAACGGGGAATAACGAGCAATGAGAAGTCTGTTATCTTTACATTCATAGGATGGACCACTTCTATGTTTTCTTTGCAGCGAACGGTGCATGCTTCTGTGTCTGCACCAGAGTGGATGGCGTCCTATGGCAAAACTCAGAACTCTGAGTGAAAACACACTTGTCCAAGATGGTGCAAATACTAGTGAAACACACCAGGTAAACTCAGTGGTGGCCTGGAGAGTGTCCTCATTATCTACTTTCGGTTTATCTCAGGCTAGATAAAGAGCTGCTCCAAATGAACCAGCCATGGATTTCGGTGTTTCTCCAAACACCACTGGCACGAATCTTCTGATTAAAATCTAGGTTCTGGCTCAGGTTTGGGAGATGCCCCAAAGTTCTGCATTTTTAACAAGTTCTCTGACAATGTTGGTGTGGATGGTCCACACATGTACTGGTTGAGCCACGGACACATATCTTGGTTGCTAGACGGCATCAACTTAGGCGCCATATTGAAGCCCTGGGGACCGAACTATGGATTCCTTATCTCTCCCTGCCTTACTAAGCAAACACGATTGCAACAACAAAGGTGCAGGCCGAGGGTGCAGCCAGATGCTGACCATGCTGATGGGGCCTCTGCGGGAACATCGGCAGCTGGGTCCAGCAGGTGGCTGTGCTGGCCACCGCACGCGGGCATCGTACTGGCTGCCACGGGTTGCCTGGGCCTACAGGTCAGGCTTCCACCTGTGGGCTGCTGCAGAGTGACTGATCTCAGCTCTAGGTGGCAAGGCTCAGACACCAAGGGGCATATAAAAGCCCATCTTTCCTACAGAGGGCAGACTTTTTACATATGGGTGGCCAGGAATGCTTTTGCTGCTTCTGCTATGCTTCTAGGAGGATTCTGGGGAAGCAAGTCTAGGTTCCCTTCACTGCTTCGGTGCACACCTATGTAAGAGTTCGGTTCGGTGCTTCCCAACCTTGGGAGGACACACATGGCGTTCACCTAGAAGCCTTTTTAACAGTATTGATTTTTGGGGCCCCCTCCAGACTACTGAACTGGGACCTGAGGGGATGGGCCCAGGGAACAGAAGAGTTCAAACACTCCCCAGACGTTTCTAAGACAAGATCTAGCACTGGATGGTTAGGGGCAGGCCTGGTAGATTTGGGGCCAACGTAGGGTCTTGAGGAGTGCATGCCAAGGTTTGGTCCTCAGCAGAGCCCTTAAGACTGCAGATTTAAAATACAGAAATCTCATGGGGTGCCTGGGGGGCTTGGCTGGTTGAGCGTCTGACTTCGGCTCAGGTCATCATCTCACGATCTGTGGGTTCGAGCCCCGCGTGGGGCTCTGCGCTGACGGCTCAGAGCCTGGAGCCTGCTTCCGATCCTGTGTCTCCCTCACTCTCCACCCCTCCCCCACTCTCACTTTGTCTCACTCTGTCTCTCAAAAATAAATAAATGTAAAAAAATTAAAAATAAATAAATAAAATACAGAAATCTCTGTTCTTGGATGGGTGGTGGGGGGAAAGGAGTCACCCCCCTTGGAGGGGGTGCAGGTTCTGAGCTTTGCAGGAAGGCAGCAATGCCTCTGAGAGTAAAAAGGGTACAGAATGCTTTCTGTCCACCTGTGCTATTCACTGTGCTGCAATTGACTTCCTGTTGGGAAGTCCCCCAAGTTCACAGACTGTAGACACGTACGGCCCGCAGGACAATTCCTGCCCCTCCCATCCCCTCACTTCTGTAGGTCTCCAGAAAATGTCTTCGGGTTGGACACAGCGTGGTTTTGGGAAAAGGGGCATTTAGGCTGGAAGGTGCCTGATTTTTTACATCAAGTGAGGGTGGGGTCCTTGCCGTGACAATCATGGATCCCGTGAACACGTAGTAATCTTTCTAAAAATAACTCGCGTGTAATCACAACTATTCAGATAAACGTCCCAGTGAAGCTGACAGAATGACTCCCCAAAACAGTCCATCAAGACACCCCAAATCCTTTTCAGTTGACAGCTGGCAGATAAAAAATTGGCAGGGGTGAATCGTGAATTGTAGTATCTTTGTGCAGAAGGGCAACATAATTTTTTTTTTTTTAATTTTTTTTTCAACATTTATTTATTTTTGGGACAGAGAGAGACAGAGCATGAATGGGGGAGGGGCAGAGAGAGAGGGAGACACAGAATCGGAAACAGGCTCCAGGCTCTGAGCCATCAGCCCAGAGCCCGACGCGGGGCTCGAACTCACGGACCGCGAGATCGTGACCTGAGCTGAAGTCGGGCGCTTAACCGACTGCGCCACCCAGGCGAGAAGGGCAACATAATTTGACCTCGGACTTGTAATTAAAGTCTTCTGACATTAACTTGTAAACAAGTGTAATCTGTGAATGTTAATTTTTACCCAGGAGGGGTCTCCTGTTTAAAATTTGCTTCGAACCCCATCTCCACCTGGAGAGAAGCTTTGGGCAGCCACGTTCAGGGTGAAACGGACCAGGAGCCAGGCTCACCACTACCTTATGGTCCTAATTAACTACTGATGCAGAGAGATCTACGATTCTGTGCTTTATTAATTAGTCACTTACCAGAGTTTTTAATGGCCAGTCTCATATTCACACAGATACTCTTCTCTATCAACAAGGCGGATAAAATTCGACGAGTGTCATTTTATTTCTTGACAGCTGCTTCTCAATACCCCATCAGCGCAATACGCGAACAGTACATCTGGAGTCTGGTTTCAGGACCTAATTACTATGGATAATTATGGATATTTCCATGGAAAGAAGCCCGAACAGGGCGCTCCTGACCCATCTTTTTTTGTTGTTGTTGTTGTTGAGATGCAAAGCAGGACAGATAGACCAGCTTCGGCTGCAAGGGACCAGAGCTCTTCAGAATTGAAGCTGAATTTTCATTTTTTGTGTATGTGCCCCTCAAAGGGCACCGATGAAATTCTCAGTGTAAAGGCAAGGAGAAAAGTTTTATCAGACAAAAGTAGGCTTAAGTTGTTTTCTTCATTAATTGGTTTAAATATTTTGAAATATACATGAGCTAAGATGTTTTGTCAAACACAGGCCTTTTTGATCAGACTGTATTAAATATACCATAGACAGGGTGTGCAAATTCTTTTTCAAAAATTACTTAGCTTTTATAATGCAAAGTTCAGATGTATTCTCCTGTATCATTTTTCCATTCCTTTATATATCTTACTAACACCCACAGGGAGGCTCTGGTGTTAATTCCAGAAGAAAAAGATACCATGAACTTTCAACATAATTTATGGGGGGGAGAAATGGCAAGCAAATTGCTTCATAGGTTACTCGTTCTCTATATTTACATTTTATAAATTCTTCGTATCAACACTTTATTACATTTTCCTTATTTTACTCAACATAATATTTGGCATATAAAAAAAGGGTTTGAGAAGAGAGATTATGCTGTGTAATAAACAGTTCTGAGGAGGATTAAAATTTTCCCCTGATTCTGTTCTGGTTAAAGGGCTTTAATAATTGTATCTGTGGGTTTTAGAATCCAATTAGTAATGTATTATATATGTATACTTATTATTTGGATATCAGTTACATTTATTTAAACGTTAAGTCCCTAATACAAAGCACCCGGATGAGACCGATGTATAGTTATAATTCCCCCACCCTATTTTCAACTGTTTTCTTTATCCAAAGAAGTTACTATTAAACCATCAATTGGTGCGGCCCAGTAGTCATGTACGTGATGGTTTTCCAGTCCAGAAATCAATCTGTGTTGACTCTTTAAGGGCAAAACAAATACTACATATTTGCTAGAAGGCTGTCAAGGTGTAGGGGGCTCTTTGGGGTCATGTCAACTATAACCAACTAATTGGCTCCGCCATGGAGGGGACTGGAGTATTATAAGCTTCTAACCAGCTGAGCTTAAGACCTGACAGTACCTGTGTGCATGTGTGTGTATGTGTGTGTGTGTGTGTGTGTGTGTGTGTGTGTGTATTTTCTTCATTCTAAAGAGAAATGTATACAGACTTCCCTTTTCTACATCAATTATTAAAATGAAGCTTATCTTGTAAGGGGGGTTTTGACTTTATCACATTGCCAGTCCATTCTAGGGGAGCTCTAAGGTTGAAACCAGAAACATGGGGAAATGCAGATATCATTTGGGGTACGGTATGGGCATAGCACCTCTGTAATGGCACAGCACCTGTGTGCCCAGGCACCGTCTGTAACAGCAGAGCACATGCGGGCCCAGGCACCATCTAGGAAGCCCAACAGGAAAAATCAATGCGATCACGTCTATTTGAAGATATTAGCATAGCAAGCAGAAATAGGAGGGGCCACTAGAGTCTCCTGAACCAAAATAATTAATGGTTTTCTTTGGGTTCTCTTTGCTGCCAAGTTTCTACCTGCAGGATCCTGGGCACATGCTCAGAATACAGACACCACAGAATAGGAATTATCTGTTTTTATGATTTCTTCTCTACAGCTACACACACAAAGAACTGCTAGCTCTCGAGGTGAGCCTGCGACATTCCTTGGAATGCTGTCCGTGCCTCTGTTAATGCTGCAACAGGAACGTAGAAAGTACAGGAAGCCACTTTCCAAAGAATTAGGAAACTCAGAGGTGAGGACGCAGACACTTTATCTTACAGATTCTCAATATGCATTGAACCAAGTCTTTCTGGTAGCTACTGGTTAAGTTTTTAATGGTTCACTCGTTCTGGGTAGAACCTGGTATTTCTCTGTATTCTCTCCATGCTAAGCATGACTTCCGGTTACCAATGGGATATACCATTTGCACCCAAAAATACTTTTACAATAGTCACTCAAAAATATTTGTTGAACGGGCTCCTGGCTGGCTATGCCGCTATGTGACTCTTGATCTTGGGGTTGTAAGTTCGAGACCCACATTGGGTGTAGAGATTACCTAAAAATAAAATCTTAAGGAAAAAAAAAAAAGGTTGTTGAATACCTACTAGAAGAGGCTTGGTGAGGAGTTCTGCAAAACTCTGAACTCTGAAAGTCCCATTAGCTGCCCTCCGGGAGCCCACAACTCCCACTATTCAAATGCTCTGCCAGGATTACAAAATACTTCAAGATACTTTCTGCTTTGTAATGTAAATAAGTTCTTTGGCAATACAGGGCACCACAACAATACATGTAGACCCATGTGGGATTAGCCTTTAGAGAATTCAGATATTTCACATTAGTTATCCACAGGAGATGCAAACTTTTATAGGTATATATAAAATACATACGCATATATGTGTATGTATATGTATAAATAAATGTATCTACGGTAATTTTTGTCATATTTACAATACATATAAATAATAAGAAAAAACTGTAGGTTTTATGTATACATACTTTATATATATACACACTTTATATGTGTATATATATACACACACATATAAAGTAAACACACAGAGAGATTTTTAAAAATTACAAAATGCACCTTGGTGAGATACAGTGGCAGGTGGGATTGTGATGCAGCCTTGGTTGCAAATCGACTCCATTTCGAGAGATTTTAGGTTTTTAATTATTGAAGAGTATTTGTGCATCTACTAAGATAGCTGGTCTCCACATCACCCCTGTGGCTTAGGTAGAAAGAAAATAAATATTTAACAGCATCGTATTTATTAAGGTGGAGCGACCAGGCAACAATCGAACTGATGCTCACGTGTGAGGTGAGTGGCAAAGCACAGATGCCCCTTTGCTCAGATTAACTGACACCTGTGACCCGCAAGGAGCGATCAGTGAAAACAGACCCAGGAATATTTTACCTTCAATGCCCTGCTGACTTGAAGTTCAGCAGCACAGAGCCTGAAGAGCAGGAGAAACCCACACTATGGGTCAGACATCAGCTGGGCTGACCCCATTGCTGAGTGCCGGGGACCCAGCCAAGAAAACGGTCCACAGTCAGGGCGGCCGATACCCCGGCAGCACAAGAGCGAACAGTGCATCTGCAGCCTGGCTTCCAGACCTAATTACTATGTGTGTCTCCACATCTCTCCTCGCATTCTGTCATTTCCTTCCCTGATGCGGTATTATACCTAAGAGCATTTTCCCGCAGAACTCCTATTTCTAGCTTCCACCGATCTGATCCGCAGCGCTGGGAAGTAAGACGGGTGTTCAGGGTTCAGCACCTGCAAAACACCTGACTGCACATTACCTGGCCTGTTTCTCGAAGAGGAAAAGGGAATTGCCTGTGAGTTGGTTCATTTCCGGAAGCCCCAAAACCGGTCCCGTTTTAATCCACTTCTCTTCAAACTTCACGCACACCGTCACCCTGCCTTCAATCCCTCATGTCTCGAAGATCATGTGCATGCTCCTGGGATCCTTAATCCCCAGGTACATGTATCCCCAATGTTTACAGCAGTGCTTTCAACAATAGCCAAATTATGGAAAGAGTCCAAGTGTCCATCAACTGATGAGTGGATAAAGAAGATGTGGCTTCTGGGGCGCCTGGGTGGCGCAGTCAGTTAAGCGTCCGACTTCAGCCAGGTCATGATCTCGCGGTCCGTGAGTTCGAGCCCCGCGTCGGGCTCTGGGCTGATGGCTCAGAGCCTGGAGCCTGTTTCCGATTCTGTGTCTCCCTCTCTCTCTGCCCCTCCCCCGTTCATGCTCTGTCTCTCTCTGTCCCCAAAATAAACGTTGAAAAAAAAAATTAAAAAAAAAAAAAAAAAAAGAAGATGTGGCTTCTATATACAATGGAATACTACTTGGCAATGAGAAAGAATGAAATCCTGCCATCTGCAACAATGTGGATGGAACGGGAGGGTGTTATGCTAAGTGAAATAAGTCAGTCAGAGAAAGGCAGATATCATATGTTTTCACGCATTATGTGGAATTTGAGAAACTTAACAGAAGACCATGGGAGAAGGGAAGGGGGAAAGACAGTTTCAAACAGAGAGGGAGGCAAACCATAACAGTCTCTTAAATACAGAGAACAAACTGAGGGTTGGAGGGGTGGGGGGGGCAGAGGAGATTGGCATTGAGGAGGGACTTGTTGGGATGAGCACTGGGTGTTGTATGTAAGCGATGAATCATGGGATTCTACTCCTGAAACCAAAAGCACACTGTATGTGCTGTATGTTAACTAACTTGACAACAAATTATATTTAAAAAAAAGTAGGATAAAAAAGGTGAACAGAACAAGTAAATGATGGACCCAAGCTAGTAACTGATGTACCCATGTCTGGCCTCAATCCATTCTCTCTCTTAACCATCACCTCCTGTATTTGTGGAACTCAACGCAATGTAGGAACTATTGTTTTTTGTCAAACTGCAATTGAACTCATTATTCTTAACTTGTTCTTGTACTTGTTCAGCCCTTAGATATTAAAATTACCCAGACTCTTTGGGACTTAGGCCAACATTCACGACTGTCAACATTTATGTGTTGAGTCCTACCTTTCCTAGTTTGCTAGCTTACTGCCCAGATGTACCCCCCCCCCCCACAAACCCTGGGAACATCTCTGCACCATCCTGACGGTCAATATACACTGTTCTTGGGTACCATGTTTTCCTCCTGTTTTATGCCCTCATTCAGCTGAGACACACCCACTGAGTGTTGTAAATCTCCAGGCAAGGGGGCCTATATGGAGATCAATTTTATCAATACTTACAGGACTGAAAATATTTGATTCTGCCTTTATGTAGAAAATTTGGCTAGGTATAGAGTTTAGGTTAAAAATAAGTTTCCCCCAGGGGCATCTGGGTGGCTCAGTCAGTTAAGCGTCAGACTCTTGGTTTCAGCTCAGGTCATGATCTCATGGTTCGTGGGTTCGAGCCCTTCACTGGGCTCTGCACTGAAGGCACAGAGTCTGCTTGGGATTCTCTCTCTCCCTTTCTCTCCCTCTTTCTCTCTCTCTCTCTCTCAAGAGAAATAAAAAACGTTAAAAAAATAACTTGCCCCCAGAACTCTTGAGCACATCACCTGATTGTTCTTTGCCACCCAGTATCACTGCCTCAATCTGGTGGCATACGTATTCTTCCTCTCCAGTGGCTTTAGGGTCTTTTGCGTTGGTGCTTTGAAATTGCACGATGCAGAATGCGGAAATGCCCTTTTGCAAACACGGAGCATTTCCTATGAAGGTATAGGTCCCCTGGCTCTGAGGAATCGCTCTGTATTACTTCCTTGGTAGCTTGCTTCCCTCCATTCTTTCTGGGACTTTCCTAAGTCTTGGATGTGTCTTCCATGCACTATTATTGCATCATTCTTGTATTTTCTGTCTCCTTCCCTGTATGGCGACCTTCTGAGCGATTTCCTCGACTACTTCCCACTTATTCTATCACTTTTTTTTTTGTTGTTGTTTGGGTGGTGCTATTTTTACAGCCTATAAAGATCTTCTTGTTCTTTGATCCTCTCATGTATCACCCGGTTCTTATTTAATAAACACAAGATCTTCTTAAACCCTTCTCAGTACGGATCCAAAAGTTCTTCCTTGTTTCCTTTAATCTCTTTTATTCTGTAAATTATCTGTTTCTTCTGAGAGACAGTTCATTTTTGCTATTTTTTTTTCATGTCACTAATTCTCTCCAATTCCTCAGTAATCCTTACTAATTTATCATATTTGAGAAAGAAAAACCTGCTGGCAGCTTCTTCAACTACAGCCTAAATGGAAGTATCTCCCATTAAATGCCCCTGAGTTACAATCTGTAAGGTAGGAGGGGCATACGGCCTGGCATTCCTCCTTGGGGATGAGAGAAAGAGGGTAAAGAACAGCCTGAGCCCCCTTCCAGCCCACCACCCGCATGACTGTTTGAAATAAACTTTATCTAAGCCACCGGCGGCCAAATCGGAGCTGAACTTTCTCAGACAGCCTGTCCAGTTTCAGGAGACTGCCCCCATTCTTCACTTTGGAGTAAGCCATGGCTACAGGCTCGTCATCTTGGGAGGAGAGAGAATATGTAAGTGGGAGCAAGCAGCAGACTTAAAACTGTATCAAGCCCTGACTTCCAGCGAATCCCTCCATCTTTAACCCCACGTATCTCCCCAGCTTCACTCTGACAATTGAGCCTGTCCAAGGCTTTACTGAAAATCATCAGCCCACCTCTGTCATACTGGCACAGCAGATTCTTGGGAGAAACTTTCAACATCTTAAGTGCTTATCACTCCTGTGTATTTTGCTTTCTAGAAAATTCCTATCACGGCTTGCTTTTGATGAGCCACAACCACTGGCCTCTGTGTTCTTGTGTCTTTGGTGGCTTACCCACTGAAATTCTGTAATTTTCAGAGGATCTGGACACAGGGGAGGCAGATGCATGGACAGAGAATGCCATCTGGAACCACTGTCTGAGATAAAGCATGATCAAAATCATCAAAGCGTCACAGACACTGGAAAAGCTCTTTATAGAACTGTAGGTAAAGATGCCACTTTCCTACAAATGTACAAAAAAGACCTGTCTGCCCCATTTCAACTAGCATGGTTGCCAATGTGGTAGGAAGGGAAGGGAAGGTACTAATTTCTGTGAATCAACAAAAATCAGGTAGGCCTTTTGTGGCCACCTAGCATCCCAAACATTTAGTTCCAGGTTCAGCCACTAACTTACTGTAATGGGATGTTCAAATGGCAGTCTCCCTGATGCAAGTTTGCCGTGGACATAAACTGGACAGAAATCAGATACCAATATGAGTATGATGAGACGCTGCATGGAGTGACTTCGCAAAGGATGTCCGATTGCCATTTCTGTGTGCCCTGCGCTCTAGGAAGACCAGGGCTGTGAGACAGCAGTCAAGAAGTCCAGAGGGGGTTTGCTGATGAGATTTCAGTAACCATCCCCTCGGAGGGAAAGCCTGAAGACAGTGGGCTTCCGTGGGACCACTTGGATGTGAGTTCCCTGCTGGAAAATGAGGTTCCAGAATTCTGGAGGGCAAGCAGTTGACAAAGCAATCACTTTGTTGGTGGAAGCAGGAGAGGGTCAGCGTGTGGGAACTGGCCTGCACTCTCAGTGTCCACTGGGGTGCAGGATACCAGAAGGCAGCCTGCAGGAGAGAGACTATATTAAATGCAGATCCAGAAAACAGCCTGGACGGGGACTGAGCGCTGAGAGCGAGAACTTCGGAGGAAGATTCTGGGCCTGAGAGGCATGGCCGGCAGGGAATGCCACAGGCTTTCCGTGGCTGCGGAGGAGACCCGAGGGAGGTCTGGTTCCGGAACCCCCTGGAAGTTTTGGCTGAGAACTGGCCTTAACCGCCTTGGAGAGGAGATTAACGTGTTGGTTGATATCACAGGCTGATCACATTCTAATTAGTAAATGTAAACTAGAGATTTTTGTCTTATTTAAGGGTGAGAGGAAGGTTCGCAAAAACTGTTAGAGGATCACCTTCGGGAAATGTGATTTGAAGGACAGCAGGCACCAAGATCTCGCGTTGCATTGTGACCGCATCCCAAGCGCTGGGTGTTAAACAAACGCACTCCTTACTTGAGTAGAGTTCATGTTTCCTTTGAGAACCTGACGGTGAAAATTGCAAAGCTTTTATGTGGGATTAGGCTTTTTTTTTTCTTTCTTTCTTTCTTATAGCAGGTGCGCCTGGACGAATCAGCACGTCACAAATGGAACTGAAATCACCAAGTATGCAGAATTTGAGAGGCATGGCATGTGATACACTCTAAACACTGGGTTTTATGTCCGCTAGGCAGAGGTAAAAGATGAACACGTCTTGACCAAAATCCTGTCCATATTAGGCCAATCTGTATTGTAATCATTGGTTAAGAACCTACATTTAATTCATTTCGTTTTTACCTCAAAATAAGCTTCTAATGTTTGGCTTAACTTTAATACCTATGTACAACTCAGATTCCTACTTTTAATAGGATTGATTTTCCTCTAACACAGAAAATGAGATGATCATGCTGTCTTCTTTACAAAAGGGAACAAAATTGGGTGCTGGTAGAGTCATATTCAGTAAGATTTTGACACACTTTTGAGATACTTCTGCTTTCTTCAAAATTACTAGTTATTTAAAAAAGCTAAAAAACCTCACACTGTATCTCTATATTCCTGGTGTTTTTCTTCAACAACAAAAAATATACTGCCTCTCTGCCTTATAGAGAAGCCACACTGAAAGTGATCTAGGTTCAAATCCTATCCCTGTCACTTCCAGCCAAGTAACCCTGGGCAAGAAACTTATCATTGAGAAACCTCAGTTTCCAAATCTGTAGAATGTGGCAACAATCACACCTACCTCCTTAAGTTGTTGGAAACTACATGAGATACAGTTTGCAAAGTGCCTGGCGTCTCGCAAATGCTTTATATTGCAGTATGGGTTTTTTTTAACATAATTTTATTCATCATCATGCACAAAATGGATACATTTTTTAAACTATAAAAAAGAAAATTAAGCCACCTATCTGTCAAGAGAAAAATGTAAGAACTAGTTATGCTATTTATTTAGCCTTCTTCCCCTACTATTTATTAGTGATAATTTTTGAACAGTCACATTGCACACAAGTATGTATGTGTGGGGGGGGAGCAGTTTAGACTACTAGATCTGGGAGGGTTATTCCCATGGAAGAGTTATTCCAATGCCTTCCTGTGTCTCTCTGCCTATTTTGTCTTTTCTTTCTTTCTTTTTTTAATGTTTATTTATTTATTTTGAGAGACAGAGAGAGAGACAGAGAAAGCTCGTGAGCACGAGTGGGGGAGGAGCAGAGAGAGGGAGAGAGAGAGAGATCCCAAGCAGGCTCCACACTGTCAGCACAGAGCCTGACTCGGGGCTTGAACTCACAAACCGGGAGATCATGACCTGAGCTGAAATCAAGAGTAGGATGCTTAACTGACTTAGCCATCCAGGCACCCCTGCCTCTTTTTTCTTGTAAAAAGAAATCCTTCTTTCACTCAGTCCCTGGAATGGAGTTTTTAATGTGCAAATATGATCATGTCGGCTGTCTGCCGGAAGGATGAAATAACACAGCTTTTACTCCTCCTCTCCCGCTCCCCTTCTCTCACCACCTGAACCATCCATTTCTCCCTCCAGAAACCCCGATCTGCTGGAAGTCTCCACCCTCACGCTCCCTACCTTCTCTCTTCTTGGACTTTGTTCCAGCTACCATTCCTCAGTGATTCTGCTTACACCACTTAGCTCTGGAGCCGCGACGTCAAGGAAGCATCAACGGCAGACATCGAACACCCACCATAACATGCCCCTGCAGTTTGTTCCCACAGTAACCGAAATCTGTCTTATTCCAGCACGAGGGCTAAAACTGTCCATTCGTTTATCCGTTCTGAGGCTGGGTCTCTTGAGGGCAAAGAGTATCTCTCACTCCTCTTTGTGTGTCCCACACAGAAACTGGCATGTTTCGGGGACTCAAAAGACCTGCTTTTGTCTGAAACAAAAACGAATGGCTTCTTCCTTACGAATCCAAGTTTATATGGTAGGTATTATTAAATAATACGAGTTAACTTTTACTGAGCCAGGAAAGGGGCTAGAATTTTATACACGTTATCTTATTTATGCCTGAGATTATAGAAATAGCCAGGTACTGTTGTGATCCCCTGGATGAGAGAACAATGTCAAGGTGTAATATACCTAACCTTAGGGACCTCCCACAAGGCAGAGCTAGGTTTTCACTCAGGCACTGTTCGATGATGCAAAGAATTGCAAGAAGGAGGAGGAGGCGGGGGTGGGAGGAGGGGGATAAAACGTTCTAAGAGGTCTTTGGATCCTGATGACCTAACACCTGAGAAATCATACTTTTCTAGGTTTGATCTGAATCGGGGTGTTTTCCCAGAGAGCTGGAACTCTGAGATTTCCAGCCAGACTTTTATAAAGTTTGGCTGTTGGTAAGATCCAGAGGAAAATGTGGAAGCTGTGTTCTTTACCAAGCGCCCACTACCTCTGAGGACTTGAAATCCTCAGACAGACTTTGAATCTCTGGAAGTGATTGTAGCTAAGCAAGGAAAACTCCCTGGAAAGGTTCTGCACGTTTTTCGTCTCGAGCTTTCCTCCTCCCGTTGTTTCTTGGGCCACCTCCTGCCTTCAGTAGGATCTCACCACCATCCTGCACTGAAATCATTCCACCAGTATCATCAAACAGTCTTCCTTTGTCTTGACCTCTTAATTGCACTAGACATAGTTTATTGATCTTCTAACCTTGAGACATGCTCTTCTCTTGGCTTCTAAGAAACGACACTGACCTACACTTCTGGTTATCTCTTTCTATTGCTGGCTTCTTCTCAACTCCCAGACCTTTACATCTGTCGGGGGCGGGGGCGGGGCGGTCAGCATTCAATCCTTGGACCTCTTCTCTCTACACTGACTTCCTAGGTAATTAATGTCTTCTAGATTCACGGTCTTAGTATCATCCACCTGCTTATGACTCCCTCATTCAGGGGCTGCTTCTCTGAACTGACCTACAGATCCAGTGGTCTGAGTTACATGTGCATTTTGATGCTGACACACAGACATCACATGTTCAAAACCAAGATCTTAACATTCACTAGCACTGCCTCAATCCCAACTAGACCTCTCTGTACCTGGCTCCACCTCAGTCCATGGAGACTCCGTTCTTCTGGCTGTTGGGGCTCCCTGAATCTTCTCTCTCCTACCATCACAACCTACTGTGTGAGATAATCTGCTCAGCTCCACCATACATATGCATCCAGATTACCCTACTTTTCATAACCTCCATTGCTACCATCCTGGCTCAAGCCATCCTCTTTTGCTTAGATTACTGCAATAACCCTGCTGACCGGCATTCTGGCTTTTGTCCTTGATCCCTTACAACGTACTCTCCACACAGCAGCCAGAGAGACCCTGTTACAAACTAAGGCAGCTTGTGTCACTCATCGGCTCAAATCCTCGATGGCTCCCATGGATTGGCCACAGCTGGCATCCTCAATTCCTCAAGGCTTACCAGTCTCAGCTTACCTAACCTCAGCTTTCACCCTGACCCGGCTGCTCACTCTGCTGACCTCAGGTCATTTCTTTGCCCTCCTTCTCTTTGATCCACCCCCACTCGACTTCCTGCTGTTCTTCAAACATATCAGACATACCCCCATTTACCAGCGTCGGGACTTGCCACTCTTTCTTTCCAGAATGCAGTTTCCCCAGACATCAATAGGGCCAGCTCCCTCACCTCCTTCACAAGGAACTCAAAAGTCACCTTTTAATGAGAGCGTTCCCTGGCCACTCTACCAAAACTATTTATCTCGCTGATTTTCTGTCTCCTCCATTTGAAAGGAGGCCAGGGATTTTGGTTGATATTGATCACTGCTGGATCCCCAGGGTCTTAATCAGTGCCGGTAGGTAAGAGGTACTTAATAATTATTGAATGAATTAAGTCATTCAGTAGTGAAAATCACTACCTATCCCGTAATTTGTACTTCCTAGTTATCAGTGACAAATCTTCAAAATCACAACCCTGAAAATCTAAAAGGTATTTGCCAGTCTTGACTTTCATGGTGCTTTCAACTAGCAAACCAGGTGGACCCAAACTTTACCATGCCAGTCAGGTCTGGTACGAAGCACACAGATTGAGGTATGGGGTCCCACTTGGTAAGAGCTCCAAGTGTCCTGCCTGATCTGTTGCAAATGTTAGAGTCTCTCCCCATATCTGTTCTGGGCCACAGTCTTCTAATTCCTAAATGGGGACTATGATCTTATGCCACTCAAGTATTTATGCAGAGTTATGGAGTAATTTTAAACTCAAGCACCACCAGCAGTAATTTGCATGAGAAAATCTTTAAATGGATATTTAAAAGCATGCATTTTAAACAAAATAATTCAAACATTAAGCATGTTCATTGTAGCTCTAAAATTAAGAATCATCAATGGCACATTGATATCCCGCCCCCCCTCCCCCCCCCCCCACCCCGCCAGGTAGCAAAAATGAAATATGGTCAGAACATCTGAGGGACAGATGGAAATGCAGAGGCAGCAAAGGCACGTGGGATTGTTGATCCCAGGGACGGTTTCCCTCTTTCTGGCCAGCACCTCCCTACCTCCACCCCCCACCCCCCCAACACACATACACACATCCCACATCAGATCCTAGAAACACTCATTCAAGCTTTTATAGAGAGCAAGCGATTTTCACAACATATTTACTCCTAACTTCAGGGACATACTGAGCAGTCAGACTTTCCGTCTGCCCCGTTCACACTCCCGCAAACTCTCCAACAGACCCATACTCCCCGTTTTAACTAAGACAATCCAGTGGAACAATCACACGTTTAGGATATATATATATATATATATATATATATATATATATATATATATACACTCAGTAGGAGAAAGGGCTAAGCTCTTGGTTTCTTTCCCCAGGTTTGCACAGGGAATGAAATGGCCATTAGCAATCACAGGGCTCTCAGGGACTCCTTGAGGGTCCTTGCCCTGTGGCTAAGGAGGACCACACAGGGCTTCCGTCTTCTACAAGTTCTGCAGCTGGTTCCCCCTCCTTGACGGATCTAGTAACTTATTGTACAAATTCATAAAACAAAGTTTCCAAGCTTATAAACACAAAGTTGCCATACATGTCTCCTGGCCACCTTTGCCATCCACACTGCCAAACCTGAGTCCTTACATTTAGAGATTTTGGTCCTGCTACTGGGTTGGCATTAATGATCATCTACTTCCACAATTCTATTAAAGACAGTGGAGTGTGTGAGAGGAAATATTTTCATCTCAGTAAGCACAGCTAACATAAATCGGGGGCAGCTGAATTGCAGCCTGCATCCTGTTACCCCAGGCCAGTCCACACCAGCAATTACTGTGCTGAATTAAAGAAGCCCTCAGACACCTGCCTTCTGCATGCAACAAGTTCCTTTTTTCTTTTTTTAATCCTATTTATCTTGCAGTCATCTATTTATGTCAAGAAAGGAAACATATGATCATAGCATCTGTTACTAGAGTGACACAATTACCAAATACTTTCATAAGAGGGAAAAAAAATCAACAATAAATCCGGGTGAGTCGTCAGGTGCTTTAGGAGACAAAACAGTCTTTCAATCACAGTGTCCCGTCTAAGCTGAACATATGGTGGGTGCTACCAGCAGAGAATCACCAGCTCAGCCTGGTCTTTGACGGGCACAACAACTACGGAAAAGTCACCTCCTCTGAACTGGCAGAGAAAAGGTTTCCTAGCACCAACCCCTCTGTGCCTACCATAAGCAGGTAACGAATTCAAGGGACTTCATCACTGGTTTACTCCATGCCCACTGTTGGAATCTATGTGTATGCAATGACAGGTCTGGAGGAATCTTTCACTTTTCCCAGTAACTAAATTTAGACAAAATAGAATAAGTTTGAAGAAATGAGAGCCATAACAAAGTAGTAACAATTCAAAGCAATTAATCCTTGGTTACCTTCTCACTACTATTGAAATCTATGTGAACTGAAAGGCTGCTTTGGGAAAAATCTTTTATATATATATATATAACCAGCAACTGTAGGTGACTATAGGCGATCACTTGGATTGTGCGATTTTTATTTGCGTGGCTCTTTTTCTGGACATTAATCAACAGGTCTGTGTGATTCTTTACTCAATATGACTGAATTGTATGGATGTCTAAGTCTTCAGATTGGGGGGAGGGAGGGAGAGAGAGACTGAGAGGGAGAGAGCGAGGGAGTGAGAGCTGGAGAAATCAGTTTGAGACACAGCATTACTTCTCCAAGAAGTAGCTGGCGCATCATAGTTGAGATACTAGCAAAGCCTAGGGACGCCCTGGCTCCCTCTCCACCCCGCAGGCTGCACACTGGCCCAGACACGCCCAGCTCGAGTTGCGCTCAAGCCGGCCCCCACCCCCACCCCCGGCGGGGCGCTCGGGTCCCGCACTCGCCCCTACCGCGCGCCCAGGTGTCCCCCGCTCCCCACCCCGGGGCGGAGCCGCGGAAGGCGGGCTGGCGAGCCGGTTACCTGCCAGGCTGCCCGGCCTCTGGAGGGTGGCCGTGGCATACAGCTCCTGCGAGTGCTTGCTGTACTGCTCGGACGCGTGGACCAGGCGCTTGGTGGGCGACAGGGTGGCGTACGTGCCGATGGTGGAGCTCAGCTGGTGGATGGGCGAGGAGGAGATGGTGGACTGCACGGTGGGGGGCGAGGTCACGCGGATCGGGGACAGGCCGGCCGAGGACACGACGATGTTGATGGGCGAGCTGGTGCTGTAGGACTTGGCCAGGCGGCTGGGCGACTGCTTGGGCGAGGAGCCGCGCGGCGCGGCGTAGGCGGCGCCCTCGGGGGCCGAGCCGCCGCGCTGCAGCTTGGTGGGCGAGCCGCCCTGCGGCGCGGCCAGCGGGGAGCCCCCGCGCGGCGGCGCGGGCAGCGTGGAGCTCGAGTAGTAGAGCGCGGCGGCGGCGGCGGCGGCGGGCGGCGCGTCGGGCAGGTGGAAGGCGCTGCTCAGGCTGGGCGCGAACGGCTCCCGCGGCGGCGGCGGCGGCGGCGGCGCGGGCTCGGGCCCCGCCAGGTGCGCCGCGCGGCTCGTGGTGCCCTGTGCGCGGGAGAGCAGAGAACACGCGCGCTTAGCCGGCGGGAAGCCCGCCCCCCGCGCCCCCCGCGCCCCGGCGACGGAGCGAAACTCGCGCGCGCGGCAGGCCCGCCGAGCTGCCCTGCGCGCGGGGTCGGGACGCAGAGGCCCCCGATCTTCTCGGGCAGGGTCTTTTCGGACACGAGGGACAACCGGCCGGCAAGGGCCGGCCGACAACCGGATGGGGATCGCGTCTGGCGAGCGGGGCACACTGTTCTGCTTACATATCTAAGATGTTTCTGGAATAGCAGAGGCATCGCACTGGGCGCAGAAAGATTTTCAAAGGCCACCCAGCGGGGCCACCGGGATGCACCTGAATGCAATCACGATCCGTTCGTGGTCAAACGAGAAATCGAGGCACTGAGTCCCCCACCCCCACCGTCATTTCACTGGATACAGTTTCTGCCTCCAAAATGCGCTCAGTTGCATACTTATCTGGAGAACATCAAGAGCAAACATACTTCTCAGAGTTTATTCTGTTGCTATGGCCGTGTGGATTCTTCTTTGGGGACCAGAAAAGTTAGAAGGAGGGGAAGCTATTAAGTCAAAAGAAGTACCCTTAGTCTTTCAGTAGTTTAAAAAAAAGGGGGGGGGGTATCTGGAGGAATCCGAGCCATTGCAAATGAAAGACTAAAAAAGCCTCCCTTTTCTAGATTTTAACGCTGGGAGACATCTTCCAGCATCTCTCGCTCTCTAGCTGTCTTTGAAGAGCCCCCTGCAGCTGTGTCTTCAGACTGAAAGCCAGTTGCCTCTCATTTATTTACAAGAACACAAAAGACAACAAGGGCTGGGGTGGAGCTGGAGAGACGGTTGGAGGGGAAAGCGGTTTCCTTGAATCTTGTCCAGAGACAAATTTGCATTCGAATGAGAACGCTACATTGTCAACCGCTTCTGGGCAGGAGGTCTGGGATCTTCCAGGCTTTCCCGGAGGAGCAGAAAGGTTTTTGAGAGCGGGCTGGTGTGAAAAGGGGGTAGGACCGTGCAGAGAGAGAGAAGCTGGGGAAGGAAGGTTTTGAAATTAGGGGTGGGAACTGAGTGGGAAGGAGGAAGCGGGTAAGGTGGAGGGAAGGGGGGGGGCGAGAGCCTGAACAGATGCCATCCATTAAAAGTTTCCATGCTGCCTCTCCACCCGTTTTGGAATGGCAATTGGCAAATGACAGGCGGGGCACTTCCATCCTGGTGCGTGTGCACACATGCACACACACACACACACACACACACACACACCATTCCATTCCATTCCAAAATTTATCTGGTTGTCAGGTTCATGGGGAGATCCCAGAGACTTAACTGAGTAAAATCAAAATTCTCTATTAACGGCAGTGGGATGAGAGGAGACAGCAGTTGGTTGAGACACTGTGCGTGTACGATTGTGTGTGCATTTATATACGATATATGTATTTTCCATATCTGTGTATATTTTAGATCAGTCCGCTGACAAAGATTCTCTCCTTGACCAAACTCTGGTGAGGCTCCTCTGAGCTCTTTTCTCAGTTAGACCCTGGCTGGGGGCCCTTCCGCGTTCACCTCTGCTTTGTTCATTTTTAGCAAGAACACTGCTGAGTCACTTTAGCCGGAAGCCCCCATGCTCCATGCCCGGCCACCCTGCAGATCGGACCTCCTTCCTCAGGCCCCACCACCTTCCAGGTGCCTTTTGAGCACCGGGCTTGCCTTCAGCAAGTACCTGTGAGGTGAATTTAAGTCAGAATCCCCTTCCCCCTAATGTTTCCTCTTTTCTGCCCTGTGACTCCACCCTGCTCCTTGGCCATAAATCCCACTTTTCCTTGTTGAATTAAAGGACTGAGCCTAGTTCATTACCAAGGTCTCTTTTCCTCTACTACAGTAGTTTTTCTTTTTTCCTGAATAAAATCTCTATTTACCACTTTACTGCCCAGCTCTAGTTTTCCTTTAACATCACTGAGCAATTATTTTGAATTTAGCGGTAGGAGTGAAAGTAAAATGTAAAATAAACTCCATAACTTTGTTCAATAATGTGTCTCCAGCAACTAGAACGAGGCCTGATCCATAGCACAGATATCACAGATATTTGCAGAAAAAAGGGATAGTTAATAAAGCTGGTCCCAAGACTTTGACACTGGGGGTGCGGAGGGGGGTTGTATGTGGAGGATGGTGGAGAAGCTCTGTAAAACTGGTGTGTTCATCCTGAACCCCAGAGATTTATCCCAGCATCATCCAGAGTCTTAAGGGTGCTGCTTACTTACAATGTTGCTTCCATCCAGGTAGAAGTTCTGAGCATGAAATTTATACAGGCTGGGCTTCTCAAACCTGGCTTCATATTATCATGGGCAAAGGAGATTTTTTAAAAAGATCTGTAAAAAATCTCCGTATCCATGTACTCTGAATCTCTGGAGGTGGGGACTCAAGCATCAGGCTATTGGGGAGCTCTCTAGGTGACTCCAGTGTGCAAGCAAACAAGAGAACAAGTTATCCCAGAGCAGTGGTTTCCCAAGTGTGCCCCTGCCTGCACTCAGAATCAGTATACCCTTACTGAATCAGAACTTCTGGGATAGGGGCCCAGGGAGCTGTTTTAACAAGTTCCAAAGGTGATTATGGTGCTCGCTAGAGTTTACAAGCCACAGATCTAGAAGAGATTCTGATTCAGGGGTCTGGAGTGAGCCTGTGAGCCTCAATTTCCAGCAGTCTCCCGGGGAAGACAGATGCTGCTGATGTGAGAACCACCATTAAGCTGCAGACAGGGACCTCCTTCCTTCACTTTTCTTCTGAAGCTCTCCTGGGGCCTGAGCTACATTCGTTTGTGCAGAACTCAGCCGACAAGTGGCAGAAAAGCCTACAACAGGAATTTTCTCTAACCCCTTCCCACAGGAGCATAAAGAGGAGAGAGAACCCCAGAGGCTCACAAGAGAGTTCCCTGCTTATAACAGAACAGATACTTTGAGTTATGTCTTGGATATGTAACATTAATAACCCTATGTGACATCAGCAATGCTATCACCAAGTGGCACAATTTTTATTAACACTAAAGTATACAAATATAAATGAAAACAATGCTATGTAGAACTCTAGGATTTAAATGTTAGACTGACGTGGGTACCAGGAAAACCCTGAACACACTTTGCACACATTTAATTTTCCTTTTAATCCGTTGACACTTCTAGTCTCAGGAGTGCTGGCTGCTAAATATTACTGTCCTCAAAAGATTCCTTAAATGGCCCCCGAGTCCGTAGAAGTTTTGAGAACTGGCCTACCACCTGCAGATATTTTGACAGGCTATAGCAGCCCATTTGACAATCTCTCTCTCTCTCTTTTTTTTAAGTTTATTTATTTTGAGAGGGGGGAGGAGCAGAGAGAGAGAGAATCCCAAGCAGGCTCCACACTGCCAGTGGGGAGCCTGACAGGGGGCTTGAACTGACGAACTGTGAGATCGTGGCCTGAGCTGAAATCAATAACTGGACCGTTAACTGACTGAGCCACCCAGGTGCCCCATTCAAAAATCTTTTAAATAGCGTAGGATCTTGGTGAAATTTGGCCATTTTTTTACACGAAAATAATTAAAACATAAAAAAAAAATTATATGCTTTTTAAGATTGGTATTGCTCACGTTGTTAATGTTCTGTATCAGCACTGTCCAATATGGTAGGCCACTAGACACAGGAGTCTATTGGGTACTTAATATCGGCATTGGATTTTAACACATATTTAATTTTACTTAATTTGAATTCCAACAGGCAACTGTAGGTGGTGGCCTACCTCACTGGACGGACTATTGCGTATGTCCCTTTGCAGTTTTCAATAAATAACCCTTGGATGTTAGACTCCATTCTGAAGGCTGTGGAGTAATCAGGGCCTAAGAATGAATTAGACAAAAGCAGTAATGTTTTGGAAGCTTGTTTCCACTCTTGTGTTTATGTTTTGTTCCATTCTATAATTTGTCTAGCAACTCTCAGCCAGTTAAGGATACAATATCTGTGCCTCAGATGTAGGCTTATTACTACCTAGGTCATTGGGTTAAAATGAGATAAGCAGATTTCAACACACATAGAATGAATGTTACCCACTTGACTGTCACAGAAGCTCAATTCCATCTTAAAAGTGTGTTTACACTATAAAACTGTGAATCCAGTTTTAAAGGTAGCATTCCAAAACTTCACTTCAAACAAACAAAATAAAACCAGGGATGCCTGGGTGGCTCAGCTGGTTAAGCATCCGACTTCAGCTCAGGTCATGATCTCATGGTTCGCTGATAGCTCAGAGCCTGGAATCTGCTTTGGATTCTGTGTCTCCCTCTCTCTCTGCCCCTCCCCTGCTTGTGCTCTGTCTCTCTCAAAAATAAACATTAAAAAAAAAAAAAAATCCCGAACAACAATATCAACGAAAAACTAATGACTATGACACCTTCTTCCCTAAGGATATTTGGAAATGCAGTAAGAATTGATATAACCTTCTTATTGATGATGAGACCCTTAGGATGATATAAAAAACTTTTTTTACATACTTGGGGCAGACTGTGCCCTAATACTGTCTTGTAAGACAGTCCTTTGGAGAAGGACGATTTCTGTCGGGGTCTTCATTGGGTTACTTTGTTTCTCCTACGCCTCTGAAATAGGAGACCCACCCATGTGAAATTGACAAGGAAGTAGAACATTGCCAAATAGACACTCTGATTAAATAGTTTCGAATAGGCTGAGTTTGGTACACACTAAATGTCTTTCCTTTCTTGCTTCCCATTATGGAAATTCATCAAGAGAAAAGTGAAACATTATTCCAGTTCCCATGGCTACTTTAAGTACATTATATCTCAAATTTAAAAAAAGTCGGGATTTGTTTTTTAATGACACATGAGCAATATATAAAATTTATGAAAGTTCTTATGGATTAAGTATTTCATCTGCATAATAGTTTACATATAAGTTTCAGATGGGTCAGATTTAGCAAATACTCGTTGTGATTTATACATTTATGTTTGTGTGTGTTTGTGTGTATACACTTATACACCAAGGCCTCTTGTGTAATTGTGGAGTACCTTTATACCTACTTTATGAAAGTGTTTAAGGGGAGAATGGATTTTCAAAGTGTAGTAAAAAGAGTACTAAAATGGGAATTTAGGCAATGTATACATTATTCCCACCACCCATTAGCCAACAGTATTCAAGATCCATGCTTTAATTCATTCCCTAACTCAATAAACCATAAACTAGCACCTGCTATGTTCCACATACAAATGAGGACTTTGTTCTTGAAGGCCTCTCTGCGATCGTATTTTACCATGACATTATTGTGGAGACCTATCGTCATTTATACAGAATAATGCCAGGTTAACAATTATGACATCGTTCTTTTCGGGAAGCCTGAATCTCTGAAAATATGGCACTCTTGGACCAGAATGTGGCACTGGCCTCAACAGAGAGCAGAGTCACTTCCTCATCCTTTACATTTTATCTTACATAAACAGGGTGAGGCTGGGCGTGGGGGTGACGTGGGGTAGAAGTTCTCCAAACTTGGAAACTTGTTTAATCCTCATTGTCTGGGGATCGGGCAGTGCCAGCAAAGCAAAACAAAACCCAGCCATGCTTCCAGCCAGTTAAAAAAGAAACTTGACAGCCTGGAGTGTCTAAGGAATCTTGACTTCAAACCACAAGTAAGCAGTGTCACTGAGCGACACAACGTTCTATAAAGCAGGCCCATGGTTTATGGGAAGTCCCCATGAAGACACATTCAGACCTGCCAAGTTTCCTGGAATTGTCAGCGAGACCCCTAACTCTGGGTCAGGAGGAGTATTTGCCCGGAAAGCTGGGCAGCCAGGCCGACACTGTCAGGAATGGGGAACAGGAGTCCTTGTTTCATGGCTTCCCAGAGGGAGCCGTCGATCAGCTGTCTGTTTTCCCCACGGGCCACATTCATCACTTTCACTTTCCTGAGATTACCAGCAGACTGGTGAACCTAATCCTGGTTGTGGTGACTACGGAGGTCCTGGGCAAAAACACTGGCACGAGAGGCGAAGCCGGTGAGCACGTTTCAAAGCAAGGGAGACACCACAGGGCCAGGGCGCCAGAGAACACACACACACAGAGACAATACTGACTCAGTGAGCAAGGGGTGGGCAGCCAGTTGAGGCAAGTAAGAGAATAAAGGCAATGACTGAATAATATTTGTTTGATGAGTTAAGAAGCTTGAATAGCGTTTAAATACTAAATAAATAGGACATGGCTTTAAGAGGACATGTTTTAAAAATGTTTTATGTTTATTTATTTTTGAGAGAGAGAGAGAGAGAGTGAGAGAGAGAGGGAGAGCCAGGGAGGGGCTGACAGAGAGGGAGACAGAATCAGAAGCAGGCTCCAGGCTCCAAGCTGTCAGGACACAGCCCGATGCGGGTCTTGAACCCACGGACCGTGAGATCATGACCTGAGCCAAAGTTGGACACTTAACCGGCTGAGCCACCCAGGTGTCCCATAAGATGAAGTCTCTGAAGAAATACATTTCTAAACCATAACAATCTGGTAACACGATTTAGAAATATTAGCTACATGCTATTGATTAAAATATCTGAGAGCACGGAGAACTTTCCTAGAGTAAGTCTGCATGGGGCTTTAGGTCAGCACACTCAGGTGCTCAGGATGACAAAGCCGTCGACCCTCACAACTTGGAAAAGAGAAGAAATCACACCTCCAGAAAGCAGTCGCATTGAGGTATTATCAGAAATGTTCCTACAGTACAAAATAATTAAAATGAATCGACATTCCCCAAAAGTCTTGTGCCCTTGAACTAACTTACTCCCTGGGATGAAATACATCTTCCTGAGCACTACTACCATTGCCCCCCGCCCCCCAATTTTGATAACCTCTCTTTTGAAATTAACTTCAGAAGGAATGTCACTCTTTAAAATAATCCCCAAGGTAGAAAAGTCTGGTGCTGTGACAAAGGTTTGATTTTGGAAATAGCCAAATAGAATCATGAAGACCTTTGTCCAGCAATTCCCTTGAGGAGCACTGGTTTTGGTAAAAACTAACAGGAAACATAAAGAGACAGCTTCTGGTCAGAGTTCACACTATCCCTGGAGTCATCACTGCTGGATGAGAACGGAAGCACAGGGTTTACCTGGCGGTGACCTTGTCGTAACAGCAAAAGGTGATACCCAGAGCAAAGTAAACTTAAGTAATTGTAACAACCAAGGAGTTGGGAAGAAATTCCTTCTTCAGAGGAGGACAATTTGATTTAAAGGACCCTAAGAGCTATAATCTCTGAGATAATAATGGAGACCTCACTCACTGCTTTCTTTTTGCAGGAGGGTCTCAAAATTATGAGAGCAAGCGAGAGCGAGTGTGAGAGAAAGGGAGAGAGCACTGCTCTTGCAAATCATGTCTGTCACTCAAGTGAGAAGGAGGCACTAAGTGAGCCCTTTCCAAGGTTTCCCAGACACTACAAAAACAGGGTGGTGCAGACTTTTGCATCCTGGGTGATGGATTTTCCTACCCTCTGACCTCCACTTAATAAAAGTATGATTAGGGCCATTATCAATAAATACTCAGAAAAGTATTTCCTATGGCCATTAAAAGTCTCTATGAATGGAAAGAAAAGAGAGAAAAAGAAAACAGCGACTTATATAAATTTGTCTTAAAGAATATATAAGGAGGGTTTCTGGATGGCAACTTTTTCAAAAAAACTAAACGGGCCTTGGGAAAAATATACTACCAAGAAAAACGGTTTATTTCGGCAAGACGTTCATTCAGTATTTACTTCAAGAAGCCAAATCAAATGTTTACTTAGGAGAGGAAATGTTATAGTACAGCACACACCCTCCCTGCAAGGAGAGATGTTTCACCTACTGAAGCCAGATTAAATATATTTATACTGGAAACAGAAAATGGAGGGGGAAGATTTTAAAGCGGCTCAATGAGGAAAGATTTCCAATAGGTGGTCATGTGAAAACTATCTTAAAAGAACCGCTAGTTTCCCACAGACAAGTCAAGGAAAATAGACAAAATGGCATGATTTCTCCTCTAAATGCTATGCACTGTATATATGCTAAATGCATCCATGTAATTTTGTGTTTCCCAAGGTCATGGGTGACTTTTCTCTTCATTAATGTTACCAAACAACGACTTTGCTCATAATGAAGCAAATCGGAGTGATGTCACCCCAGTTGTCTGTATGACCCTTTTCATTCAGCGGTCAATAAATAGGTGTTTATTGGGGACTTGTTCCTCCTCTACGCCACGTGGGTCTCTGTCCACTGAGCCACCATCCCCAGAGCTCTCCACCTCCTTGACCTTCACATCGTCCTGATGTGAGACTGTACCACCTTAAGAGATGCTCCAAATTCAACAAACACCAGGGCGCTGGCCCAAGTGGGCACATGGCATATTTATAATTATGATATAGTCTACATGAGCACTTTTAAGACATAAAAGTCGGTGCCACATTGAATAAGCAGCCCACATCAAAAAGAAATGGCAACTGGGGCGCCTGGGTGGCGCAGTCGGTTAAGCGTCCGACTTCAGCCAGGTCACGATCTCGCGGTCCGTGAGTTCGAGCCCCGCGTCAGGCTCTGGGCTGATGGCTCAGAGCCTGGAGCCTGTTTCCGATTCTGTGTCTCCCTCTCTCTGCCCCTCCCCCGTCCATGCTCTGTCTCTCTCTGTCCCAAAAATAAATAAATAAACGTTGAAAAAAAAATTAAAAAAAAAAAAAAAAAAGAAATGGCAACTTTGCTTCTGAGAAAGCTTACTGCTTTTCTAGGATATATCCACTATTGCCCAGTTTTATTCTACAAAACCAGCATACGATTCTGACTTTCTACAGCAAGCAGGCATTTTTCTAGAATTATAAATACGCGCCTACTTACATCAGTTCTGTGGAAGAACATGAGAGCAGTGCTAAAACCTTGAGGGTCCAATGCTACTTTGCTAGTGCCCTTTATACAGGGATATACTTTCTCTCTTGCACATTTTGTTTCTTTGAGGGAAGAAATGCTCGGTAAGACTACTTCATGTTTGCACATGGGGAGACACCGACATTTTTAGAGCGACTCCTCGATGCATTTCATATAATCCACAGGGAATCTGATGTGAGCAGAAGCAGACAAGCCTGGAGGAGAGCCAGCTTCTCTATCAGCTCTCTACCCACAACCTCTGTGGTACGATTGTAAAGAGGGAGGCTGGGGTTTGAGGAGCCTGATGGACACCTGGTGAATCCTGGGCCGGTCACTTGGGATATGGAGGTCAACTGTGTGTGGTTCCTACTCTGGCAGCAAAGGCAGTCTGATCGGAAGAAATAGACTCTTGTGTGACTAACTACAGGTGTTACATGTGATACGGTAGAATGATGCTTTCAAGGCCTACGTCAGGCCATGCAGTGCCTCTGAGAGTAAAACACAAGGTCCTGACAATAACGGGCTGGGTTTCCAGCCCCTTTGAAAAGTCCTGCACCCGCTTTAGCTTCCCTGCTGCTCCATCAAGATGCCAGGCCACCTCATCCGGGAGCCATTCATCGTATTTGGTGTCCCCACGACACCCCTACATACAGCGACCTCTCTCCCCATCTTCAGGTCTTTCCCAATCCTTACCTTCTGCACAAGGCCCCATATAGCACACCCGGTCCCACACTTTGGATCCTGCTTATCCTGTTCTGCGTCATTTCCTCCTCATAGAAATCATCGCTTTCTAACAAACTATGTAATTTACTTATTCCCTGTGTCGATACTCTGCGTTCTCATTGCTGCTGCTGGAATGTAGGTTCCTTGAGGGCGGGGATTGTGTCTATTTTCTTTCCTGCTCTCTCCCAAGCACACACAACAGCACACGGCTTACAACAGGCACACAAAGCATCTCAGATGCATTAAAGAATAACCCACAGATGGGGAGACTGGGTGGCTCGGTCGGTTAAGCCTCTGACTTTGGCTCAGGTCACGATCATCTCACGGTTTGTGGGTTCGAGCCCTGCATTGGGCTCTGTGCTGACAGCTCAGAGCCTGAAGCCTGCTTTGGTATCTGTGTCTCCCTCTCTTTCTGCCCCTCCCCTGCTTGCACCCTCTCTCTCTCTCTCTCTCTCTCTCTCTCTCTCTCTCTCAAAAATAAATAAACATTAAAAAAAAAAAAAGAATAGCCCATAGATACACAAATGTAACTGGGGCACCTCAGGAGAGTTACATAAAGGGCAAGGTTGACTTGGAGGAGGAAGGGACGGAGGGAGGGAGGGAGAGGTTATCTACACAGCCTGATTAGAGGCTGGGGCATGGAGACTGCAAGGTGGCGGAAAGAATAACCATAAATTGGCTCACGTTACTTCCCAGAAAGGCCCTGGGGGCTGATAGGTAGGGTCTCACCTTCTATGCCTCCCAGTCTCCTAAACTCAACCTAGTGTCTGAGGGGAAGGACTTTCAAGGATTGTAGTTAGGGCAACACCAGAGAATCAATATTCTATTGCACCTTTTGTGACTCATAGTTTTATCTGCAGATACGATGGGGCAATGTAGGTGATGCATGTATTGCCAGGGTCTGGTGTAGAGCGGGTGATGGTCACTCCACCAACATTTATTCTGCTGAATAAGTCAGAGTTTTTTCTTTTTAATTGAAATTAGAATCTTTGAACACACATGATACTCCTTTGACATTGCATGGTGACATGATTTATGAGCCAGACACAAAACCATTTGCTTTACTTTAGAATTACACATATTTTTTAAGACCCACACACAAAAAAACCAACCAACCAAAAAAAAAAAAAAAAAAGAAATGTTTTTGCGTTGATTGATTATTGACCTTATTAACTTGGTCTGGCATCTGTTGGCAATAATTTGAATTTCCCTAGCCCCGTTGGCACTTTCAAACTACAAGGTATTCTAAAAATTAATCCAGCCTTGAAGAAATGAGCTTTCGCACCAGTCAGAATATTGAAAAGAATGTGTCACTGGGCTCTGTAAAACCACTGGAATAGAGGGATTCTCGAGATAATCTAAACAAAAGGGATGCTATTGGAATGGGAAATGGTGCCCCTACTTTCTAGGTATAACGCTAAAGCCAAATAAAAATACTGTTTACTTGTTCAACGCTTCTCTGACATTATTTTGAAGTCAGAGGTCCTATAGGGTATTCAATAAAACATGAATTTTCCTACTGCAGCACAGAAAAGCTAAAAGTAAATCATGGTACCAAGATCTACCACTTAGTAAAATAAATAAGATTTCGGTATTTGCCAACAGCCTCAATCCTGTTAATCAAGTGGATTAGAACAACCCCCTGCTTTGAATGTTCAGACTTTCCATCCACCCACCTGCCAGAGTAAATGAGTATGCCAGTCACTTTTGGCTCAAACCTAAGTTATCACTTTGAACATGCACATTTATAGACGTCTTCCAACTATAACTCTGATGACTTCAAATACATAGCTTTGATATCTTTACAACTTTGTTACATTTTCTGATTAAATTTTAAAGCAGACTTTTAATGTGAGGCCCAATCCTGTCATTCTGAGTTTCCACTATTATACTCCCATGTTAAGTACTGGATGAAAGAATTAGCTCCAAGCAGAACTTCTATAACACGGAAGTAGATAAACCGCCATACTGCTTGTCCACATTTATAGACCTCTTACTAGATCCAAGGTGTTGAAATGGTCAATAATGAAACCTATGAAACAGTGCTGGAATCACTAGGCTTCAACTCATTCCAGATTTTGTGCCCTGTTTTACCACTGCTTCCTTAAAATGGTGTGTGACAACATCTCTAAATGTGATGAGCTTGAATTTTCCCATCTTTAAAGTGTAGATACTAATGCAGCCCCGTGGTGGGCATGAAATAAGATGATGCATGTAAAACAGACTACTTCTGCGTGCTTAATAAATGGTAGCTATTAATTTTATAAGAAAGCTTCGCTTTAACAGCTAGTCATTATACAGCTATGTGTGAATTGAACTTAGAAGATGCTCACAGATGAGTTGAGAAGTTAACTGATTTTTCATTTTATATTGACATTTCTGTTTTCCATGATGCTCAGCTATGGTAATACAGATTTAAAAAAAGAAACTGATTCAGTGTTTCAGCTCAAATTACAGAGGTCTTAGGTATTTATGAAAAAAAAAAAAAAAAAGCCAAACATGAGTAATATGAGTTCAAGATATTTTTTTTTTAAAAAGATAGAACTTTATTGTTTTACTACCTTTGTGTCTTAGAAGTTCTAGGAGGCTGGTAAAAGCTAAATTCATAACCTTTGCAGGTTAATTTGAGTATAAAATATTTCTCATTTCTGAATGTGGCCTCTTGGACCCAGAAGTATAGTCAGATATAAGGATAAAAGAGGGTGTGTAATATCGTTGCTTGCTTCCAAAGAATTCAAAATTGAGTGCATTCTACCACAATCACTGTATCATGGTCAAAGAGAAGACAGATGAGAAGGAGAAAAATAGTTCCTTTCAAGAATGGGATGCTTTTGAGAAAAAAAAAAAATCTACATCTACATAGTGAAATCACAGCTTCCATTTTATCTTTTAATAAAATAAAATCAGATTAAAAAAAAAATCTAACAATATTTCCTATGCTGACAACACCCAGTGTTTCAAACATCACATAATGAATGTTCGTAGGTAATGAAAAAATACGCAGTATTATGTATATGTGATAAATGCATGTGTGTATGATTTTTTTCTAATAAATTAAAAACCATTTTCAGATATTCCCTCGCATATCCTTGCATCTTTCTTTCAGGGCAATAGAACAGACCAGTACATTTAAAGAACAGTGATCCTGGGGTGCCTGGGTGGCTCAGTGGGTTAAGGGTCCGACCTCGGCTGAGGTCATGATCTCACGGTCTGTGAGTCTGAGCCCCATGTTGGGCTCCGTGCTGGCAGCTCAGAGCCTGGAGCCTACTTCAGATTCTCTCTCTCTCTCTCTCTCTCTCTCTCTCTCTCTCTCTCTCTCCCTCTCCTCTCTCTCTGCTCCTTCCCTGCTCACATTCTCACTCTCTCAAAAATAAATAAACATTAAAAAAAATCAAGCACCGCAAGGGTCACACACTGCACCACAACAGGGGAGCTGGCCAATCTTCTCAGTGGAATGTTTTATTTATCCCTCCCTTTTATTCACATACCCTGTGCTTGGCATCCCCAAGAAGGTAAAAGTCACAAAGCCACTGATGGACAAGGGTGTTGCCTGCAGGAGGTAATCGTATTTTTAACATATTGCCAGGGCAATAATTTAATAATTGAAATGCACTGAGACTGAAGCATTTCAGTTCATGCTTCTCTGTGTCCATGTCACTGAAAATCAGCATCTCCCGGTGACTATACCTCATGCCATTCTGGCTCGCCTTACCTCCTACCTGTCTGCAGACATTTCCAGAGGGCCACTGGGATGGCTAGGGGCTGCTGATAAAAGAGGAAAATGGCCCTGCCCTCAGGTTGCTTTCAGCTTTTAGGTGGAAAGATCCACGGATGCGTAGTAATGATAAACTGATAACAGAGATGGATGGGTTTGGTCGTTGGAAGCCCCCAGATGGGTAGTGCAGCTGGGGAACTGTTCCTGGCGGAGGTAACGGGGTACGGAGGTCCCGAGCGTTAGCGCAGAAAGGATGAAATGAAGCTCATCAGCTTAAAGGGCTACTTTGAAGGTGGCCGGTTCTTCATTCCAGGACCAAACATGCAGAGATTACAGTAAGTTTAAAGTAGCTGAAGAGAAGAGAGCCCTCCAATCAATACATTAATTCTGGTGGGCTGATCAACTAAAGCCTGCACCCCCAAATTAACATGTAAATAACGCTTACATCTCGCGTGAAAAACAAAGTCAGGTGAGGAGCTAGTTCTCTTTACCAACAGCTGATCTCAACTGCACCTGATGAATTTGTGCTGTGAAACGACAGGAGAAAGTGCGGGGCTTTAAAGAAACAATTATAGGCACATTTCAAAATCAAACCTGACAACGTGTAACCGCTCCTAAACTAATCACAGTTATCTACAGAAGAGTTCCGTGTACTTGATTATGCATTAATACTATGTTCCTTGATACGATTATGCCCAAGGAATAATTTCGTGCTTTTTTTTTTTTTTTTTTTTAGGAGAAAAAATTGGTTCCAGGTGCACTCACAAACTCGGAGTGTCTGTCATATTTATATCCCATATAGACACAGAAATAGTAACGAGACACACATTCACATAGATGAGCCTGTACAAAGTAGACAGCAGGAGTGATCCACAGACATCCCTCAAGAAAATATCTACAATTCGGTGTTACTTGACAATGGTATTTGATCATTCATTTCCTTCACTCACAGCCCTGAAGGCATCTTTCCTAACTTTCCCAAGTTACCGGGCATGCCTGAAGAGGGGAGGAGGGAACGCGGTGGCCAGCTCGCAGCCCTGCTCCCCACCTGCTCCCGTGGAGCCCCTGTTCCCACACGTACCTGGCTGAAGCCGTGGGCCGCACCTCGGGCTTGCGCGCCTCGGGCAGGGAGCTGCGAAGGGGCCGTGTCACCCAGGGCCAGGGTCTGGTTGCTATGGTAGCTGGCCGGATACTGGAAGGACCCTTCAGGTTTGGAATTGAGCTGAAGTGCACTCTGGGAGAGCAGGCTGGGCCCTGCATTGAAAGTCATTTAGAGCAGTAAGTGACAGCCTCAGTGAAGCAGAAATGACATGTATTATTTATTGAGAGTAGCCTAGAATTATCACACGCGCATGATTCCAGCCATCTATGCTTTGAATTCTGAGAACTAAAATGACCATATAATTTGACTCCAGCTCTTAAATGAGATTTTTCTTTTTTGGCGGTTTAAAAGTTCTCAAAAGAGTAGAGTTTTTTCAAGTGATCTCATCCTGACCTACATAGAGACATTTCTTATGAGACAAATTAGTTAATCAAGGAGTTATTTTTGGATTACACAATATCAGAAACATTTGAAATAATTTAAAAGTCTACCTTTTGGCTCATGTTAATTGTGTTAATATAATTCTATCTCCTACTTAATTATCAGGATGCTGAAGTGCTCGAAACCTTCCAAGCAGTGGCAAATTGCGCTGTATAAATAGTGATGTAATACCTCAATGCCTGAAGGGTAGACAGTGTTTAAAATATTAATAGGTCTTCAAACAATGCAGAATTCACCCTGATCTCACAGAATACGCAGCCACTGGCTGGTTATCTTTGCCATCGCAGCCGTGTGCAGAACAATGAGAAGATACAGTGCTCAAATTGGTGTTGCTAATGTGGCTGATATTACAAGTGATGGAGATATGAGACTCAGTTCCTGGCCGTCCTATTTAATTATACTTTGTATGAGAAAGTGCATTTTATTGTATTCCTTTCTATTTCAACGGGCTCCTTGTGAGAGTTTGCCCACTTTCTTTTGAAGCAAGTGTCTTTAATCGAATGTTTTACCGACTCGTCTTGGGCGTTAAAAGAGCCTAGGCACACTTGTGCGTGTCTGAGAGGGGTCTGGGGTGAGGAGGGGGAGTTGGGTGGGAAGGACTTGGCAATACAAGCGTTCTCATGCTATCTGAACCACAGCACAAAGTCTCTCCCTCTTTTGATAGAGCATAATTATATACGCACAGACCACGCTGTAATCATCATCCATCCTTAATCGCCCTCTTTGGCTATTTTAGACAATAGTATCGTTCCTGATAAATGTGGCCAGATTTCAAGTTCCCTACTTCTTTCTTTTCAAGAATATAACATGGCTTCATGTTTCGAATGCAACCACAGATTTGACATGCGATAGTATAAAAGCGATGTATATTTCTCAAAAAGCATCAGTTCCTATTAATGTTTGCCATTTAAGAACTTCTTCCGCCTTCCTTCCCTCTAATTCTTTGGTGAGAACTCTAAACAATGCAAATATACCTTCTCATCATTGGATATTGAATAATAAGCCAATTCACGGACACAGGTAAGACTGGGTATTTTGAAATCTGGAAAAAAGTCAAGCAAGGATATAAAAATGCTCCCATCCAGTCCCAATTTCATCATGAAGGGCATAACAAAAGTACAATCGTAATCCTTTTTCTTGTAATTTAGAAAATAGAGTCCCAAGCAAACAGTATATACCAGATGGTGAAGATTGCAATAGCCTGCAAAAAAATCGTTTAATCCATACTGATGGTATTCTAGGCCTAATCACCAGAAATACGATGGGTCTATGGGGAGTGCAGTCAGAGTTTCATTGTGGATGCCAGGAACCATACTGTCCCCGCTGCTGCTGTGGCAACTTCAAGGCACCGACAGAGTCAAGAGGCCCAGGTGAGGGGCAGACTGAGATACGAAAGAACCCTCGGAAGGAAGAAGAGCCAGGGTGATGGGGGCAGAGGCAGATGGGACTAAATGCAAGGAGAAGGAAGAAGAGAGAGGCATGGTGGGGAGGGGGACAGTTACGAACCGTAGCCAAAGGTGCTCCCCTTGGTCGCTACCCTACTGAAGATCACAGCTCAGCGGAGGAGAGTGAGCCACCCTGAGAGAGGGAAGGCCCTTTAAGATCAGTGGTTACCATTCTACTTGCCACTGGGGGGCTTCCCACAGAGACCTCCCTTGGTTACTTCTCTCTGCCCTGAGGTAATGGCTTGTCCTGGCCATACCCCCTCCCCCATGACAGTGCATCTCCAGGGCAGTGAAAGTGGAAACACCACAGTGCCCAGACCTTTGGAAACTTCAGCAAAAGTGAAACAAAACAAAATAAAATCTTTAATTTCATGCACGCAGTGAAACAATCTATAAAGCAAGAGAACTGTGAGTCCCGGTTATTTGCCTTTGAGGAAGACTGAATGACTTTGCTCTGATGAACTTTCTTGCCTATGAAGTTAGCAAGTGAAACAATTCTGTAAATTCTGAAGAGATTCATAAAATCATCACCAGAAACCTACAAATGCCTTCCAGGCAGGATATTAAAGGTAGCAATTTAAAGTCCCTTTGCAAAGAAATTTCAATTAAAAATGTGATTTATGTGCTCCTGAAATACACATCACGTAATAATCAGATCTGCTCATCTTTTATAGAATCAGTGTTGTATTTGATCAATACTCAACGAAAACAAACCGAGATTCTCCATCTCATGACTTTGTTCACACATCTCAAGCATGAAACCTAGATGCACTCTGACAAAGGTAATTGCAACAATGAGCAATGTATCATAATATTACAGCACTGACATATCACCTGGCAAGGACGAAACAGTCAGCACAATAGCTGAAACACTGGGTGCCTTTTAGAATGATTTTCCATTGCTCACTAGGTTTCAAATGAACAGCATTTATTCATTCCAATTTTAAACAGCAAAGTTATATGAGAAGATGAAAAAGGTTAAAATTATAGGATAATCCTTAATTACTTTATAATGGAAGTAAAATTTACATATAACTAACTATCGATTTGCTTTATTAACATTACTGTGCATTGAGGTAGAAAATACAAAATTTCCAGGGATTTCGAAAGCATTCATAGTTCTGGATTTTAAATTATGATTTGTTTTTTTTTTCTACAGAACTTTTTCCTTCATCAAGTCTTGCCTAGAGGCTCGGGCTAGAGGTGGTATTAGACCACAGTCCTGAGGATATGAAGCATTCTGCTGGGGGATAGGGACGATGTGAGAGGATTTCTTAGGGTGGGGGGTGGGGAGAGACTGGGCTTTAAAATTCCACCTAGTGAAATGGAATGTTGCCTTTAGGGCAATTAACTCTTCCAGAAGAAACCACAACTATGAGCAACCGCGGATCTCCAAGTCTTAGTAGGTCACAGAAAGCAACAGCTACCCTCTGGTATGGGAAGCATATTTCCAGGGCATTGACTGTGACTTCTTTGACCATTCTGGACCTTCCCCAGGGTGGGATAGTCCTCAAAGCTGAGCCCAGGGGTCTGCTCAATATGACTCAGTTCTGGGGGACTGGGAAGAGGAGGTGAAATAATTGCGTGGTAAATAGTTAAAATTCAAGATTATATGCGTCCTTGACCTGATCAAGACACAATAATCCAACTGGACACAGGGGAGAAATTCCAAGGGAACTGCAGAATTAAGGGACATAAAACCTTCCATTGAACCTAGAAAGGTACCTGAAGCAATGCATCTTGAGTATAATACCAGTATCTCAATAATATCTCTGTGTGCTTTCACATACATGAATTGACTAGAGACCACATAGCAATCTGTGAAAACAACCGTCCTTGAATCTTTTTGATTATTCTCAGAAACGCAAACAGAGGTGTGGAGAGGCTGAAGGGTTTGGTCAGCCAGTGTCATGCACTTGGTAAAACGAAGATGGGACTCAGATCCTCATCTTCTATCCCCAAGTCTAGGGGTAGGTGCTGTTTAGTATCCAAGCAGTATTAAGTCCTATACACAAACTGACATTTTAAGGTTGAAAAATTCTTCCCTAAAGAGAAGCCAACTTGTTTGCAGGAGAAAGCTCTATGCCTCGGACTGTGGTACGCCCCCAAAGAACTCCTCCTTCGAGACTCCGGTATTGGCTGGGGAAGCTTGCTATCCACCGTCAGTGGGGCAGAGATCAGCCTAGGCAGGTAGAAAGCTTGAAAGGCTAATTTTGTACATAAAAATTCAGACTCACAGGTCGTATTAACGCATACACTGTAATATATAGTCTGCTTTTTCCTAACTGAGCTAGAAATTCTAGAGTTTTCATGATTATCTGCGGTTATTCTGCACAGGTTTAAAGAGACTTCTGGAATTGTTCATTCTTGCCTTCTGTAGCTACATGTCGATCTCAGAAAACAGTAACCCTTAATTCAGCTACATACTTTGCAATAACACAGAAAAGGCCAGAGACCTGCAGTGCGTTTTTCCTAAGTCATTATGTAGGTCACAGCCATGCCAATGGGGTGGGTTGAAAAGAATCCAGAACTAGAACTCAGTAGACCTCCATGTTTATAAAAGCAGAGATGATGAGGATAGTGATGTGTCAGTAATAGAAGCTAACCTTCACTGAGTACTTTCTAGGTTCTGGGGACGGTCCAGAACAGCTGACATCGGTTAGCTCACTGAATCTTCACAAGGAGCCAGTGGGAAGGCACCTCCAACCATCCTGCTTGTGTCAACAGGACTGAGAGGGGCACTAACTGAGGCCACCCAAGGCTGCCTGCAGGTGAGGCATCGGGCTTCAGAGCGTGTGTTCTTAACCACACTCCATTACTGTGTCTCTACAAACGTTAATTTTGGCAAATTTGAGCACCTAAGGAGACAATGGATGGGAAAATGTTTGCAAAAGCACAAACTCCTTTACAGATGTCCGTTTTTAGTTAGTCACTAGATCTAATCACATAGCCACGTGGTCTGATAATAACAAAACCTTGATTGGGATTTGTTTGTCCCGAAAACCTTATCCCAGTACTATCCCAGGTATCACTTAATGTTTCCCTTCAACACCTCGTGAGCTTTCATTTTACAAATGAGACATTTAAGGCATAGATCATTAAAGTGGCCTGCTTAAAATTGAAAACAAACCCAAACAACACCTAGTCGTCAGAGCCAAGAGATGAGAAAGCAAACTTCCCTCTGTCCCCTCAGCTTGAAATTCATTTCTCTGTCAATATCAAAACTCATCCTTAAAGTGATGTGTAAATGTTACCTCCTCCCTGCAGCCTGCCTTGATGCCTGATGGCTCAGAGAGAATTCATCCTACCCCCACCGGGTTGCCTTAACCCTCTGAGCAGCCCAGACTCTTGAGAAATTTTAAGCATTTGACAGGGAGATTTGTACAGTATCACACAGCAATGGGTTCTCTAGACAGAGGGTAATAGGATGGAAGCAGAATTCTGAACTTTTTTTTTTTTTAGTTATTTATTTTGAGAGAGAGAGAGAGAGAGAGAGAGAGAGAGAGAGAGAATGAGCAGGGGAGGGGCGGAGAGAGGGAGAGAGAGGATCCCAAGCAGGCCCCACAGTGTCAGCACAGAGTCTAGAGCAGGGCTCAGTCCCAGGAACTGCAAGATCATGAAATGAGCCGAAACCAAGAGGTGCACACTTCATGGACTGAGCCACTCAGGCGCCCCAGAATTCTGAACATTTACAATGAAGGCAGCAGGACACCGCTTAGATACTGGAGCGACTAGGACCGGGAATTTCCTGCAGTGCAGAGAAAGAAAACCCGCTGTAATTGAGGAAGGGAGAGAGAGGTGCACAGCTGGGAGACGTTTTAAAAGAAAAGCTCACGGGGACTTAGTGACGAAGAGGGCAGGAGTGAAGCCGAGACGAAACGACTCCACCGTGTAGCTGACTGCGAGCACTGCAGTGGGGGCCCGGGAGGTTCGCACAGTGCAGAGTAAGTCTTTCCAGAAAAGCGAGCAGACAGTAATGCGCTGGCGTAATCACGCACGTACCTTCTGAATCTGTAAGTTCTCAGGTGATTTATTGGGAGTTGCTAATTCCGGTCTGCTTTACTTGAGCACCTGTCCCAGAATACAACACACACTCACAGGTGAGGGTGCGAAAGCCGAAACTCCCAACGATGTGGCATTCCCAAGCAGAGAAATTAGTGGGTGTGTTTTACGGAAGGATGGGCTTAATTTTTAAATTACAGAGCAGAAGGAGATGGTGAGGATTTCTGTAGTTAGAAAGGGACTCTGAGCTTGATTTCAGTACTGGCTCAAATATAACCTGGCAATTTCCAAGATCAAAGTTTGATTGCACGTGGGTGAGACTTGAGGACAGAGACAGAGCCACCAAAGTCATCAATAGTGGAAGTTGAAGTCACAAGAATGACAGTTTCTAGGAGCGCCTGGGTGGCCCAGTCGGTTAGGCATCTGACTCTTGATTTCAGCTCAGGTCGTGATCTCATCGTTCCTGACATCGAGCCCCATGGTGGGCCCTGTGCTGACAGCATGTTGTCTACTTGGGATTCTCTCTCTCCCTCTCTCTCTGCCCCATCTCTGCTCGCTCTCGCTCTCTCTCTCTCAAAATAAATAAATACACTTAGGGGGGAAAAAAAAGACAAGGTTTCTAAGGGGTGATTATCAATTTAACTCCAAAGGGTCATTTTTACCATTAAAAACAAAGCGTTACTAACAAGAATGCACTAAAATAAACCATTAGAATTAGGCAATGCCTCAGACAGGCACTCCACGAATGTTCTGTTGAGGCTGTTAATTCCGGATTATCAAAGGAATAATAAACACGCAAACTGAGACAGACCCTTTCAGGACTGGACACCTGACTTTGGCAGCTTTGTTTAGATTTACGTTTGTCAGGAAGTTTAGAAACATTTACTCTTAGGCTAAATTGAGTCTGTCAAAATGATATAAAAACTTATCTTTACATAGACCATGAAGGATAACGCCACCAAGATTCACATACATCTATAACTGACAGAATCTGCATTCATTTCTACCCTCTCATTCTCGTCTTTCTGGGAGGTTAAGAATGATTTGAAGGTTAAGTGTTATTGTGCTTTAAATGAGCATAAACTCTCAGAGCCACATCAACTGAAGAGAAAGAGAACATCTTTCTTTATAAAAAAAATGTTGACCAAGAATAGAGGAAATAGTTGGTGGAAATTATATAGACATATACAAATGGGCTGTTATAAATCACAAAATCAATGAGAAGCTGTCAATTATTTGTAAGATTATCAAATTGATTTTAACAAGCTCATAGCATTTTGGTCATATCTAACTGCAAGTTAACTTTATAGAGTACAAATATTGACTTTTATTTAAATCGAACTACTAATCAGTTTCATTTAGAGTGGCCATTTCCTCTTTGTGAATTCTGGAAAATTTGTCAGCTTAAGCTTACTTGGAATACAGGTGGCTCGTGGTGTTAAAGTAGTTATTTTCTTCTAATCTTCACTAGTAACTCTCAAAGCTCAACTGTAGGCGTTTCACTGAGGAATTTCCCTGAAAATGGTAGTTAAGCCCATCCACTATTCCTAGAATTAACCAAAGAAAAAAGCTCGAGAAGGTTGTTATGCAAGGAAGCTCCGAGTGATGTGGAATTATTCCGAGGACAGGTGTGTTTCTACACTTGATTTTTAAGTCTGTCTGCAGAATGTCAAGTTTGTCTGGGCAGCTGCTTTCAGTGTGCAATGCTTTAGGTGAAAGTTACAACTCCAGCGGTCCCAGGATTAGAAAAGTACTCATTTAGTTTTTAAACTGATTTAGATTCAACCAATGCTATTGTCCTAATCAGTGGGCTTTTTCAAGTTTTCCTATTGTATATGGATAAATAGAAGGTGGGTGATGTACTCACACTTGTGCAACAACTCAGTTTCTTTACAGCTGTAACCAATAGAGGGGAATTAACAAAATGACATTTACCACAAAATGAACTTCAAATGTATAACTTTAGTTTAAAATGTATCGCTCAAGAATTTTATTATGCATGGGATTTTACATGATGTTATCATCACAGAACAGTATTTTTTTATAGCTCATTACAATTCCCAACTATTTCCTTGTAAAGTTTTATCTTCAGATTATTTACCATTTAAAAAACTTAATGTAGCACACAGAGGAAAAGCATTATATATACTTCTTCATAAATTAATTGCCTAAAGATAATAGGTCCATATTTCTTATTATCAAGAATTATGAAAAGAAATAGAAAATTAATAGAAACCAGTTTAGCAGGAAACAAAATTTAAAAGCTAAATGCTGAAAACTAATTTATTTATGGAGTATACTAACTTAAAGAACCAGTGTGTGATTTGCCACAAATCACAGACTTTTCCCTTAGAGATCTGCAGGGCTTGGCTGTGAATTCCGTTCAGGTCCCTAATCCAACATCTTCTCCCAGCGGAGGTCTTCCTGGCCCTTTGATCATTCTTTCAAAACTGGAGCAGTTCTCATAACACTTTCATGCTTCTAAAAAATCACTGAGGACTGCAAAGAGCTTTTATTTATATGGGTGATAGAGAATGCTATTCACTGTATTGAAACCGAAAGATCTTTGAAACGGATGACAGTGATGCCATCGCGCACCACCTAGCCTCTGGAAAACCCCTGTGACGTGGCTCCGGTGAGACGCCTTCACCCTCACTGGGCGAGAATGAGCATGCAAAAGCTAATAACATCGTAGGATTTTTGTGAAAACTCATGCCTTTGCAGCCCCCCTGAAAGGGTCTCGGGACCCTCCACGATGCCCAAGTACACTTTGAGAACCCTATTCTACTCCACGTCTTATTTTTTTTTTTTGCTTGTAGCCATTATCTACTTGACCTTATAGTATTCAGATTACTTGATTTCAGCCTTTGCTGACTAGCATGTAAATGCCACAAGGGCAGAGACTCTCTGTGCTTCCTTTAATAAGTATTTAATACATATGTTAAAAAAAAATGAATGACTGTAACACCACCTGTGCCCAGACTGATGCAATAAAAACCCAGCGTATTATGCTTTGATTGTATCAGTTGCTGTTGCAGTGGCTTATTGTTTGACCAGGGGCAGTTTGAGTGTTTTAAGTTCTGGGGGAATCCCACAAGATGTCTCCACAAGGTATTACCAGAACGCCCCTCCTTTCACTGTCTCCTGAGAAAGAGTTTGCTCGTTCTGACTTTCTCACCGGGGCGTTCGCCTCTGTAACTTTTCTTATACTCATGCCAGTTCTGATACCTTCCTTCCTTTCACCAGCTTTTGTTCGATACTCATATTTATGTTTTGGACACCTGTGTTTTGGACACTTTGACAATTCCAAAACCCAATTTTATTTTTATTAAAAATTCCCATCGGGCTTTCAACTCTGTGCTTGATCTCAGGACACCCTACTCACACGGGTGAGAATGATGTTTTTAACGAGAAATTTGCATCATGTCCTCCCTTGCTTTGGAAATGGAGAAGGAAGCATTGGTACTTCATGCCTTCGTTTATCCCTTCGATTCCCATGTTTGCCTCTTTGGAAAAGGTAGAACATGACCCTCGAATATCCATGTGATAGAAGGAAATCAGAGAAAAAGAAATTGTTGCAAACCTGACAGAGGGAGCATCTGGAAGGGAAATTAACTACAGCTTCTAGGTGGATATTACTATGTCCTGTGTGTCGCCTGGGTGTTTTCCCTTGACTTTTGCTCGTACTTACCATTTCTGCCACTGTTAACTTCCTACTGGCCCCATGACACCAAAGGCAGTAAGGGAAATGGATGTGAGTGAATTTTGAAAGGAAACAAATAGATGCATGTAGTATTTCAAGATAATTTTAGACTTGGAACCATGACAAACTTCTGGAAAGAAGACGGTCATTTGCATTTCAAAAACCAAAGGCATAAGATGAAGCGATTTTACAGGAAATGAACCACCCAAGGAGCAACTCAACTAACTTGAATAAATGCATTTCCAGGAAAAGACTTGGGATCTCCAGATTCCGGGTGATAGTTCTCAACCACTGGCGGAGCAGGGGGAGCAGGAGGACTTTTAAATCCAGGTTTTCTGGGGGCGCCTGGGTGGCGCAGTTGGTTAGGCGTCCGACTTCAGCCAGGTCACAATCTCGCGGTCCGTGAGTTCGAGCCCCGCATCGGGCTCTGGGCTGATGGCTCAGAGCCTGGAGCCTGCTTCGGATTCTGTGTCTCCCTCTCTCTCTGCCCCTCCCCCGTTCATGCTCTGTCTCTCTCTGTCCCAAAAATGAATAAACGTTGAAAAAAATTTAAAAAAAAAATTCAGGTTTTCTGACTCCAAGGGTGGGATGGGCTGCCTTGTATCCCTTCTCAGAGGCTCTTCATTGGGTCTGCCTACGGACTGGTTTCCACCATACAAGAAAATGAAACGAACCAGTTCTCTTGCCCTGAGCGTGATATCAATATTGTGAGCCGTGGTCTATACATTTATTTTTTGATTCTTTTAGTTATTATAAAAACCTTTACTCCTAAAAGTGTTCTGCATCCTTTGGTGCCATGCTTACTAGGAATTATGAAAAGATTCACTTTATAAGGATGTCCCTCACCTTTATTGTTATTACTGCATAAGACTCGATGGAATTATATTTTACAGTATCTTACTAACTTGATCCCTCAACAATTCTCTTGCTGCATAACAATTAAGAATAATCACAGTAATTAAATAAAAATGACAGACTGTAAATCAACACTAAATAACATATCCACCTCTGTCCAAGTATATATATATATGATTATTCAATTTGTATTCTATCTGCTCAGAATGGTAAGTTACATGATTGATTCTTGATTTTTTTGAATATGTTCTGATTTGAAATCTCAGAATAACAGTCCTTTCTTTGCCATAACATTCAGAATATAATAAGCTCCTAAGGTTTTCATCCTCCCGAATGCTGGGGTTTTCTAGAATGTGGTGGAATTTAAATTTGTCAATATGCTCCAGATAAAAATAATTACTGTTTCAAAATACAATATTTAAACAAATTAACATTGTCTATAAACATGTAAGTCATTTTCTCCAAAGTTGTCCATTCTATTTCTGATTTTGACTGGCAAATAGTTTTATTAATTTTTGGATAAGATCTAATCACACTTCTCTCTGAGTTTATATCTCCAAAGATACACGGATTAAATAAGGTATTTAGTCCACAGCAGTTTGGATCAAGCTGTACATTATGTGAGAAGCTAAGGTTCCATCGCTGAGGTTCTAGAACTTTTTTTCTTCCCCAGTAAACAATAGCAATTCTCCTAATGACTCTGTGACACATATTTGTTAGATTTGCCCTCACTATATGAAATGTGTCAAAAAGTCACCGGGTCTCAATGTGCTGTTTACAAAACAAGAACACGAACATGGTATATTGTTCTACTACCTAATGGGATGTTGTGCAGATTGCTTCTTCACTCCCATAGTCAATCTCTGCTTCTCTGCCCTTTTTGCCATGTAGAGTCTCACGAGGGCCCCTGGCTCTTTGGTTTGTGATCAGATTTGGCCAATAGTAGGCATGGGGACACCAGAAAGCAGGAGGAGAGAAGTTAGGCTGTTTATCCTTCTGCTCCTGCCACACCTCTTGACTGCTGGTCCTGTTCCCTAGACTTTTCCTTCATGTCCACCGTGGGAAGGGCTGCCCTCTGTTGCTGCCACCTGAGCACCTCAACAGACACCTTTTATTCCCTCAATCTTGCCCACTCCTTTGCACATAGTCCCTTAATGAACTTCTCTTTGGTTAAGCTCTTGAGTACAATCTATGTCCCAGCTGGACCCTGATACAAATACAAGAGCAACAGAGAGACTTTTATTTTATGGCCTTCTAAACACTTAAAATTAGCCGTAATTGATCCCTGAAATGACAGTTACCTACCCAATATTTTAAAATTAGTCTCCTGGGATGCCTGGGTGGCTCCGTTGGATAAGTGTCCCACTGCAGCTCAGGTCATGATCTCACGGTGCATGTGCTCGAGCCCCGCATCGGGCTCTGTGCTGACAGCTCAGAGCCTGGAGCCTGCTTCAGATTCTGTGTGTGTGTCTCTCTCTGCCCCTCCCCTGCTCTCTCTCTCTCTCTCAAAAATAAATCAATCATTAGAAAAATTAAAATTAATTTCCCCAATTTTACTTAATTAGTTCTGTCTCAAAGTTACTCTGAAAATATTAAGAACAAATGTATCTGAAGAATTACAACAGGGGCACCTGGGTGGTTCAGTCGGATAAGTGTCCGACTTCAGCTCAGATGATCTCACGTTGTTGAGTTCGAGCCCTGTGTCCAGCTCTGGGCTGACAGTGTGGAGCTCAGAAGCTGGAGCCTGCTTCAGATTCTGTGTCTCTCTCTCTCTCTCTCTGTTCCTCCCCGGCTGTCTCTCTTTCTCTCTCATAAATAAAGAAACATTAAAAAAAAAAAAAGAGTAACAATACTCTTCATTGTGGTTTTTGATCCTTTGGCATAAAAGTTTTGGATGGTGATTTTATCACCTGGGTTATTTGAGTTTTTTTGTTTTTGTTTTTGGTTTATTTTTCCTTGTTACTTTTCTATCTCAAACAACAAAGCAGGGGCTTGCAGGAAAAACAAACAACTCAAATCCTAGGAGTCTTCAAAAGATAACCCAGTACATAGTAACAGGACATAACTAATCTTTCCAAAACACAAAAATCCAGCAGTTACCAAATACATTCCAAAAAACCCTACTGGAGTATTTAACTTTCCTGGAACAAAGATACATCTTTTGTAGATAATTTTTGAACACATATTACAGGAAATGAAAAGTGAACACTAAAAATTCATTCCATTTCTCTCATGTGTAGAGAGTGTTTCAATTAGGAAAACTCAGGATTATCAGTTGATTAAAATTTTTTTTAAGTTCCTATATTTACTCCTTTTATCACTTTATCTCTTCTACTGTTTTATATTATATTACTTTATCTCTGCATTACTTTTATTATTCCCATCTTTCTAATTTCTTTGGTTTATTTAGCTCTTTTTAAGGTTTCCCCAAAATGAGTACTACATTCTTTGATCTGATCTTTGTTAAAATTTTTTTTTATATTTATTTATTTCTGAGACAGAGAGAGACAGAGTGTGAGTTGGGAAGGGGCAGAGAGAGAGGGAGACACAGAATCAGAAGCAGGCTCCAGGCTCCAAGCTGTCAGCACAGAGCCCGACGCGGGGCTCGAACTCACGAACCGCGAGATCATGGCCTGAGCCGCAGTCGGTTGCTCAACCGACTGAGCCACCCAGGCGCCCCTAAAGTTAAGATTTACTGAGTACAGTTTCTCCCCCTTACCCCTGTATTTTCATTATAAAATATCGCTATTCTATTTGTTTCTGTGTATTTATTTTTTAAGTTTATTTTTGAGAAGGATAGAGAAGGGGAGGGACAGAGAGGGAGAGAGAGAATCCCAGGCAGGCTCTGCTCCATCAGCATGGTACCTGATGCAGGGCTCGAACCCATGAGCTGTGAGATTATGTCCTGAGCCAAAAAGCGAGAGTTGGACACTTAATCGACTGAGCCACCCAGGTGCCCTGCTACTTTACTTGCTTTTTAAATAGTATGTAACTTTCTTTTTATTTCTATTTTTATTTGTAGATCCAAATGCATTTTCTTAATTTTACCGTGGATGTATTTTATCATTTTATTTACTTTTAATTTTACTAGATTATTACCAAAGAAGGTGGGCTTTCTATACTTTTTTTTAAGATGACTTTTTTTTTTTTTTTTTGAGAGAGAGAGAGAGAGAGAGAGAGAGATTGAGAGGAGAGAGAGAGAGGAAGCATGACTGGGGTGGGGTGGGGGAGCAAAGAGAGGGGAGAGATTGAGAATCCCAAGCAGGCTCCATGCTTTCAGTGCAGAGCCCAACGTGGGGCTCGATCTCATGAACGATGAGATCATGACCTGAGATGAAATCAAGAATCAGATGCTTAACTGACTGATCCACCCGGGCACCCCTCTGTACTTTTTAATTTTTAGGATTGTCTTTACTGCCCTATAGCTGATCAAGTCTTCTAAGTTTTCCTGGACATATATAACAAATGTATACTATCATTCAATGGATCTAACCTTTTAGATAGAGTTATTACATTGGTTTGTCGATTATGTATTCCAATTTTACGTGTCTTTCTCTTCCTGAATTCTGTCTGATTCTGCGCATTGAAATGTTGACAACGGTATTGTTCATCAATTTCTCTGTTCATTCTTAATAATTTTTATTTTAATATTCAGGTATTATTCTGTTTGGTACATCACGTTCACTAGATGTTAGTATGAGTTCATCACATCCTTATAAGCAAAAACATTTCACTCGATAATTCCTCTTTGACCTGGCCTAATGTTCCTGCATTAAATTCCACTTCATCTCACAAATGCTTCCCAATCCTAGTTTATATTGATTATAATTGCTGTTACTACTCTGTTCCTTGAACTTCAACGTTTGTTTCATTAATATAAATATGTCCCTTATCAACATCACATAACTATCTTGTCTTTATTACAAACTTTTTATTCTTTTCAAAGAATTCAGTGTGCTCACCTGTAGGGCTAGACTAACATACTTGATTCATCCCTCCTGTTTCAACTTGCTTGCCTCTTATTTTACTTCTCTTCCTTCTTTTTTTCTGTACCTTCTGTGTATTGAAGGTTATTCCCTCTCCTAAGCTCATAAGAGAATGTTTCTCTATTATCATATGAAAAATATGATATCAAATATCAACTCTCTCCCAAGACACACTATTTTATCTCTATTTTCCTTACTCTAACAAAGTGAGTACATGTGCCTCAAATATTAATTAAATATAAGTCAGACTACAACTACCCCTATAAGAGAAATGCATTTATTGACTGAGAGATAAGGAATGAGGCTACATTCTAAAATATAAAATACAGATAACAAGGATACTATAAATCATGCATCTTATTTTAGAAGTTTTATTGAGGGGATTCAAATGGGTTTAAATAAATCTGGATATTCATGATGATGTTATCCTAAGAGTAGTGGTATTACGAAAATTGTAGAGAAAGTGAACTAATGTGTAAATTTAATGGTTTCAAGATAAGTATGCTATCTTACTCTTATATCTTCCTTTTAAATAGCAAACCTTGATGGGTATTCAAGGAGATTTTATTTTTTTTAATTAAGAAATGAAATGCTCCACTGATTTCTGATATAGAAATTACCAGTGTGATATATGTTTTAATGATTTCATTTTTAGCTTTTTGTGGGATTTTATTAAACGAAGTCAAGAGAATTTTATGATTTATTAAAGTGAAGCTCATTTCAATTCACAGCACTTTTATTCCTAAGCCTCAACCACTGTGGTTGAAAATATATATAATTAGGAGGAGATGAAGAAATTTTAAAATATTCTGTCGAGGTTAATATGCAAATTCAAGGTGGCTACATCTAGAAACACAAGGGGCTACTGCAGAGTACTATAGCATAATACTAAGTAGTTAGTACTGCATATATTACATCGATTCTTTCTATTTTGTTGCATAGCTGTTGTACTGTTTATGATCTCTACCAACAATGATCTGTGTATGTAAAGCATTCACAGTAAATTTCAAAGCAGACACTGTACTGGTTAAACAAATATATGGTGAGTGCATTCAATGTGATAGTCTAGCTAGGTGCCAAAAAGGATATCAGAAAATTGGTGAGAATCCCCACTCTGTCAGTAATTTGTGAGAAATCTAGATTCAATTGCTGACTTAAGAGAGACTATAATCTAATGTGAGTTGGGATGGGTAATGTGGGAAGGAATTAGATGAGAGTGGAGTGAAATGGATAAAACATGTACAAACACAGGTTGAAGTCCTCTTAGATATAGCTTTTTATGTTAATTATATTATAATAAAGTATACTCTTGTATTTTAAAATTATCTTCAAGCATCATTGTCATTTGACTTACTTTCACTTGTGGAATAATCCTGTGGGTCAAGTATTCCTGATTCCTGCAAGGATCTAATACAGGAGTCCACCAGCTCAAGACCTGTTGTAAGTTCATCTTCGATGTCTTTTTGACCATCTGAAACACAACATTTTAAAGTGATGAGCAAATACATGATGCTCTTATTATTAAAGCTTCAGGTTACTATTTAATAATGGAAAGTATCCTAACCAAAGACATTCTCTCATGAGGTTCTCATTAGATTTCGCATTGTAATCCTGGGTCAACCAGTATCAAAAGCCAAGGCCAGCCAATTCCAGGTATCCATGAAAAACCCAGAGGTTTCTAGGGAATTGAGAGAACTCAACTCTCAGGGAATCACGAGCTATCACAGGAACATTTAATTTTAGTGTCATGGTGTTCTCATACTCATTTTTATCAGTCTTTTTTCTAAAGTTCACAAGAATATTAATCAGTAGACATACACGTAGGAATGGATGTAAGTTTCATCAAGAAGCTGTACTTTACCTTGTGATTGCCAGTGAAACTGCTCTTCTGCTGAACTGTAAAAAAGAGAATACACAGATATAATTCACTGGTTAGAAACCAAGGACCCTAGACTAGAAGACACAAAGATGCATTGGAGTAGCAATGGTGGCTCCACGGTGTGTCCTTTAGATTTTTACTGAGAAAAAAGATCCCGTTTTGATACAATCTTAACTGTAATCCATTTGATGTAGATCTCTTTTGATTCACAGGCACTAGCGTGTTATAAATGGACACTGTTCAGTAATTTTCAGAGAACAGCTCCTTTTTTTTTTTTTTTTTTACAAAGCCCAACCTATTATACTCCTCTCTTGCAACAGCTTTTACATAGATGCAGTCCTACCCAATTTTAGTTATTTTAAAATACGAGTCTGACTAGTTTCATATAGACTTTGTGAGATTGTCTAGGAAAGAAATAACCTCCTTTTGCATTATAAAGAAGGCTCGATAAATTTATTCCTTCTTCTAGACATATCACATGAGCAGTTCCTTTCAGCTGATTATTAGTTCAAATTAAGTCATTTACAAATTATAACACTTTGCCACCAATTGAATATACAGTCCCGATTTCTCGCTTTACAAATACATCTTATAAGACGACCCAGGGAGCAAGGGTTGTTCATATACACGATGTGCCAAAGACAATGTGCAGAGTTCATCTATGAAGGCGACATAGGTTAATTTTGAATGATTTATTAAATATATAAATAAATTTAAAATGTCTACATGTGCATAACTCTTTCATTACACATGCAAATACTTTCTACATGCCCCTTTTTATATGTCGATGATTGGTAAGAAATCTAGATGCCAATTACAGACAGGTATCATTTTGAGAATGATTTTCTACACTTATTTCACGAAATCTTTTACTCTGATCCAGCAGCTTCTATGAATAGCTCATCAGCTGCACAACAGCAAGTGGATTTTAGACCTTTAATCTGTACCTTAGAGGGGGCTTCTGGATATATTTACAGAGGGAAAAGGAAAGGGAATTCTGGCATGAATCAGTGTTCAGAAACGCTGCGATCGGTATACATGAACACAAGAATAGTATCTTAAGGGACATGTGACTGTTTCCTGGGCATCTTGCTCCCTGACCAATCCATTTTATCAAACTGGAAAACAGTTGCACAATGGTGAAAAACACACACAACTGATACATGAAATGATAACTTTACAAATTCAGTCCAATGCAACTTTTTCTTATTTCAAAAAGGTATGTGCCATATAGTGGTAATATGTTATCTATAAAGTTCCACACTTAAAACAGAAAAGTAATCCTAAGGTCAATATTTTAAAAGTTGCATGCACTGGTTCAGTTAGTAGCATTTTATTTTATTGTTTTAATAAATTTAAGTGTATGTATGTATGTATGTATGTATGTATGTTTGAGAAGACAGAGAGAGAGAAGGGGAGGGGCAGAGAGAGAGAGAGACAGACAGAATCTCAAGCAGGCTCTGCACTGACAGCATGGAGCCTGATGTGGGCTTGAACTCATGAACTGTGAGATCATGACCTGAGCCAAAACCAAGAGTGAGAGGCTTAACCAACTGAGGGATCCAGGTGTCCCAGTAAGTGCGATTTTAAATAGGAATAAAAAAAAAATGCTTTCATAGTTGTAGTAAGTTGAATGGTGCCCCTCACCCCCAGGAGATATGTCCACATTAAATCTCTAGAAACTGTATGTGACTACTAATGGAAAAAGCGCTTTTGAAAAAATATTTTTTAATGCTTATTTATTTTTAAGAGAGAGAGAGAGACACACACACACACAGAATGTGAGTGGGGGAGGGGCAGAGAGAGAGAGGGAGACACAGAATCTGAAGCAGTCTCCAGGCTCTGACTTGTCAGCACAGAGCCCGACGCCGGGCTCGAACTCACGAATCGTGAGATCATGACCTGAGCCGAAGTTGGACCCTTAACCGACTGAGCCACCCAGGCGCCCGGGAAAAAAGTGTTTTAGTAGATGTTTAAATTAAGGGAAAGGTCTTCAGATGAGATCATCCCAAATCCCATGATAACTGTCCTTACAAGAGACACACAGAAGACAAGGATATATGAAAAAGGATGAAGAGACTGGAATTAGGCATCTACAAGCCAAGGAATGCCTGGAGCCATCAGAGCCTAGAAGAAATAAGGAAGGATCCTCCTCCCGAGCCTTTATAGAGACCACAGCCCTGCTGACACCTTGATTTTGAACTCACAGCCTCCAAAGAGTTTGAGAGAATACATTTCTTTTGTTTTAAGCCACTCAGCTGTGGTCACTTGTTATGGCAGCCCCAGGAAACTGATAACAATATTTTTCTGGTACGATAAAGATGGTCTCATGTTAACCCTCTAGGATTTACTACTATCTCTATGCTGCTATGTTTCTTTTGTCAGTATCACCCTTTACTAAGTGCTTACTGTATACCTTGGCTCCTCTGATTCCTGTCAACCACAATGGTCTTTTTGGGAGATGGCGAAAACGGGCTTATTTGGCGTTAGATAACTTGACCACACGGATCATAAGGAACTCAACAAGGATTTAAATTAATCCGCCAAACTCCAAAGCTCATATTTCTAACTCACAATAAAACGTCGTGGAGGGAAACACACACTCAAGTGGCTTCCCACCGGAAACAGTACGAATAAGTCAACAGAAGTCATTGCATTCACCACTCCTCTCCTCGCACGCTCAGCGAAGAGCGCACTTTATGTGCCTTTGCACGTAGATGGCGCCACCTGAGAGGAAGGGACAAGTGCCACTTCCTGCCCCAAGCACAGAAGGGCAGGCACGAGATTTTCATGCTCTCTCTCTCTCTCTCTCTCCTAATCCCCCACTGAGATGGGTCCCTGAGTAGGAGGGAGGAAGATTTCTGCCAACCCAGAGAAGACACAGCACGAGTGAGAAATAAACCACTGTTGTGTGAAAACGCTGGAGCCGGAGGGGGGTTTGTTTCTGTTGAATAAATGTCACACTGAGTAATAGAGAAATGTGGCAGTGTTTGAGTTTGTAAGGTGTTTCTTGCTTCTCTAGCTTACATTTCCGCCGTGGAGCGCTGGGAGAAAATGTCTTGGGTCACTCTACCACAAATAAGGTGGTGTGACAGCTTTTACTCATCCTGTGAGATGTATCTGCTCATGTACAATAACGGGTGATTTTATGTGTCAGACCACACATCAGAGTTTCCTATAATATTTACTTTTTGTTCATCTCTTTCAAAAGTGTTTCAATTTGATGATGCAACAGAAACAAGAAGAGACATTTTTTTCCCCTTACATTTGAAAGAATGCCGTTCGCAGTGAATATGAAACTATTCCTCTCAAAGCAGACGAAGCTTCCTTTTCGCCAGATAAAGAGCATCAATCATTCAAAATCCTGATTCCTTTAGCACAGTTAAAATGCATTAAAAGTATGACTGATCACAGAAAATAGAAGTCCCAAGAGAGACCTGGTTTGGATTTTATTTCCATTAAGTGCTCACTTGACTCTCTGTTAGGGGATTCTATGCAATTGTATATCTTATATACTTGATTTCTTCTCCTAAAAGCTGCTTTTAGGTGGATGCTTTTTTAAAAAAGCAAACAAACTATTTATTCATCCGATACACACAGATTATGCCTGCGTCTCACACATTCTTACTTCAAGTGTTTGGATATTATTCATGGTGAACTTTCTCCCAATTATATCATTCAATTTAGTATAATATAAAAGTTATTTCTGAAGCACTTGTAACTTCCATGCATGTTCAATTTTAGAAACTAAAGTTTGCTTTCACTACCAAAATGCTCTTTTTTCAAATAGAAGTAATCTGTAAAGAACTGAATTTAATAAAGATATAGACATAATTTAGATTAGCCAGTATGTATTTAAACATAAAACTATGTACCAGTTCCAGAACCCAATTATTGTGAGAAAAATACATATTTGTAACAAAGATGACCTAACATTTAACCTTTAAATGTATACAGAAATACGTCCATAAATCAGTAGTGCTAGGAAAGAGTTTAAAAACAATATGTTGCTTTTAATAAAAGCACAACTCCTAATAGCTAACACTTAGATACCTCTAGCTTTCTACCAGGCAATATTCTAGTTGATTTACAGTCAATTTCCAAGACAACAGTTTTGAGACAGGTACTGTTTTCCCATTTTACAGATAATGAAACTGAGGTAAAAAGATGTTCAGGAACTTGCTGGTGGTCCCACATCCAGCAAGCAGTGGAGGAAGAATTACGACCCTGGGTCTCTTGCTTCTAGAGGCCACATTCTGAACTACCATTCTATTCTCACATTTAGCGACATCAAAATAACACCCCTATGTGATAAAAGCAAAAACATAAACATAAAACCGTAAACTAAGTTGAAAAAACAAGCCATGTCCTGGGGGAAGATATTGGCAGCGCAGATAACTTACAAATATTAAAATGACTCCTACAAATCATTTTAAGATAAAGATTAAAAAGGTTAAACAAAAGCAAGGTCAATATGTATACATATAGCTGATGCACAGTAGAAAAAAATCTAGAATGTATGGTTACTGAACATATTAAAAGATACTCAAGCCTATTAGCAATTGAAAGAATAAAAACCAAACACAGGCCAATTCTTTACACTCCACAGGCTGTCAAACAATTAGACAGTCTGACAATATTATGTGCTGGAGAGAAGATGGGGAACAAGAACTCTCATACGTTGCACGTGAGAATAAACCAGTCACCTCGGTGAGCAATGAGGCAATACTTGGTCATGTCCTATATGCAGATGCCTAATCACTCAGTAAGTCTGCTTTCAGGTAGAACTTCCAGGGAAATCTGAGCACCTATGCCCAGAACACCTCTACAAGACTGTTCATGCCTAGAGGTCAGCACTACCCAAACAATGGAAATAACCTAAGGGATCAGTAGTAGGGAATGGACAAGTGTAAATCATATGATTGCATACACAGAGAACGTATATATGGAATCAACACTACTCAGCAGTTAAAATAAATTAGCCAAATACACAATGAAGCAACCTAGGTAGTTCTCAAATGTAAAATATAGAGTGGGAAATGCAAATTTCACATATGTATTACATGATCCCAATTATGTGAATTTTAAAAACATTGATTAAATGATATTGTGTATAAATACATATACATATATGTATACACACACGTATATACACAAAGGCTATTCTTTGGTTTAAGCTAGTTTTTCAACTATATGTCTGTCTATCTATTGAGTGAAATCATATAAACATACATTAAAAAGATACACCGAATTTCTTTTTAAAATAAAAAATATATGTATATATTTTTTTATTTTAGAGACAGAATGTGTGTAAGCAGGGCAATGTCAAAGGGAGAGAGACAGAATTCCAAGCAGATCCCACGCTCAGCATGGAGCATGACACGGGGCTTGATCTCATGACTGTGAGGTCATGACCTGAGCTGAAATCAAAAGTCAGTTCCTTGACCGACTGAGCCACCCAGGTGCCCTCATACACTGAATTTCATGACGGTGGTAGCCTCTGAGGAACAGAGAGAAATGTCTGAGGTGGGTTAAAAGGGAATTTCTCTTTCATTCTTAATGTTTTATTTCATGAAAAATGAGGGAAAATCTTAACACTAACTTAGGAATGCCTTTGTTACTTGGACTAGGAAAACATCATGATTCTTACATCTAGAAATGTCTCCTTAAACGCTGAGATAAATCTTGGTGACCCAGTTCTACATAATATTCTCATTGTTGATAAATCACTCGTAGTTGAAATTCAAATAATGCAAAAAAATATGAAATATGTAAGTCCAAATAATAGAGGGAAAGAATGGTTTTAGAGATGTAATTACTATTTGTCTCTATTTTCTATGTGATAAAAATGACAGGATCACTTTGGCTATGTCTTGGTATAAGCTTAAACATTTCACGTAAGTAACCAATAACTGTAAAGTTCTGCGGGCATGATGTTGGGGAAAAACTAGTTGAAACCAAAGAATAACCTTTGAGCTCCTAGAGAAGTGATTTTCACCCTCATCATTTCCAGCATGATAGGATCCTTACCCACCTCCAGGCCACTTCTAATATATATAATATGAAAGTTCAGAGAGTTTGCTTAATGTCAGGAAAAGACACAAAGCAAGCCATTACTATAGCTACTCTGTCTGTCATGAAGCTGCGCAAATATATTTCCTTATTTTCTTTTTCAGCTTTCTGATGCCCAGAGCATCAATCCCTACACTGTATCGTGTGATGCGTTATTGCTCACAATATGACTCAAAATGAAATAAAGGCAAGGAACTATGAAGGTTTTTTCTTTTCCTTTTTTTCTTTTTGTTAGTTTGCTTTCAAGTTAAGCAATGTACCTAAAACATAAGCCAGAGAAACTGTTGTGAAGTAAAGGTTTGCAGAACTGATGTTGGATCTTCGCCTACGGGAACAAAGGCCCTTATATTTACGATGTCAGTATGACCTAAAATTGTACTCTACCATAAAATACTTCTTAGTATATGGCCTTGCATGCAGCCACCTCACAAGAATGCGTATTGGTTGCAAGATAAAATGACCTGGGTCAAAAGTCCCAAATATGTGCAAATGTGACATATTCACTAAAAATGGTGAGAAGCGGCAGCCCGTGGAGCTGAGAGGTAGGCAGCTGTTTAGTGCACTGTACCCAGACCATATTTGTTTGGATATGCGAGGAACCCTGCTCCCCCCAGAACTTCCTGTGGAGCTGTTTTTCCATCCTTCTACTGCCTTGTGGTCTCTACGTGCATCTGCGATATATTCCCAAATGAGTGTCCTGATCTCTCCGCCATGCAACTGGCATGTTTCTTTCTTCCTTCGATCATACATCCTCTTCCCGCTCTACCTCTTCCCATTAGAAATATAATTTTACAGGGGCGCCTGGGTGGCGCAGTCGGTTAAGCGTCCGACTTCGGCCAGGTCACGATCTCGCGGTCCGTGAGTTCGAGCCCCGTGTCGGGCTCTGGGCTGACGGCTCGGAGCCTGGAGCCTGTTTCCGATTCTGTGTCTCCCTCTCTCTCTGCCCCTCCCCCGTTCATGCTCTGTCTCTCTCTGTCCCAAAAATAAATAAACGTTGAAAAAAAATTTTTTTTTAAAAAGAAATATAATTTTACAGCTATTATAAAAATGTTCGCAGGGCTACACCACCTAGCTGGAGGACCGCAAAGCTCCCAAACCAGGGGGCCGTGTGTAGTGGCCAAGGGTGTGGACTCACAAGACAGACTCCCTGAGACGGGAGCCCAGCTTCGCTGCTTTCAGTCTAGGACACTTTGGGCAAGTGACTTAAACTCTCTGGGCATAAGTGCAGACATTTTGTGGGTGAAATAGATTAGTTTACATCAAGTGATGTATTTTCAGTAGATCGGCGCCTGGCACTACCTGAGCAAGGACGGAATTGCTTCTTATTCTATTACACATGGCTAAAATGGTTTACATGGCCTGTAGGTTAATACCTACTCTATTTCATCCTTTGGAGCCCGCTGTGGTCTGTTGTGGGAGGGTTAAAATGGGGACAGACGTGGGGACGTGAGAACAATGGACATTAAGAAAATACCCAGGCACGGTGGTGTCGTGCCTAGACTGTTGGTGACAGCCAGTCCTGGAGAAAATGGAAACAAAGTCAGCACAAACCCGTGGTGAGAGCTCATGGTGGCTTTGGGCATACAGAACAGAGAGACGCAGTGCGGCTTACCAGGACGTTGCAGTCCACTAGAGGTGTGGGAAGCAAGTGTGCAAAGCTCGGAGAGTCATTGTATGAGAAGGTGTGTTCAAGGCACTACTGCACACAGGACCGTAGGGCCTTTACCAAACCACTTAATCTCTCTAAACATCAGTTTCCCCACTTATAAAATGGAGATTTACTAGAATTTCCCAGAGGCATCTTTACAAAACCAATGTATGTAAAACCCACAAAACAGTGGGGGAACACAGAAGGCATTATTTTTTTTTTTTTTAAAAGTAAGCTCTCATTATCACATGCAGAACAGAAGGCTGAGAGAGCACAGCCAACTAATAGAAGTGAAAGTTCCATAGGTCCAACCATATGCAATTCAAGTTGTCCACGCTGGGGGCCAATAAATACCATCTCACCAATACGTTATATATAGCCTTTGTAGAACTTACATTGTCCATCTTCTCTTTTTTTCTACACTAAAGCTGTGGAGAAAAAGAGGCAGTCTGTGATGTCCAAAGAAAGAGGACTCACTTTTTAAGCTGTAAGTTTTCCAATCGGTCCAGCACAAAATGCCTCTGTTGGCAACTGCTACTGTTCTTCCCGTAGTAAAAAACTTATTTTCAAAACCTTGGAAGAAAATAAATCAGACCCAAATTGCTATTATTAATTTCTTTTATTTTGAGGCAAGGGAAATTCATATTCCTAAGTTAATTTGGATGGAGCTCTTGACTGACAAATTATCTAAGAAACTGATACCGCAAAATGGCTCCCATGCCGTAGCCCGGATACACACGGCTGCAATGTTTATCTCGGAGTACCACAACAATGTCAGGGTTGTGTGCTGGCCAGCCAGAGCTGAACAACAGGAAATGAACATGAATTCTGGTTTGTTTTAATTCCTTCAAAATACAGACTCCAGTTTCTAGCAACGACAAAGAATTAGCCCTTGGCTCAATACCTTAAAGGCACTATCTACACAAAGTCAAGGTCTTACCATGGGAAACACATATTTTCAAGTTTCTCTTCTTCAAATGCTTTTCTAGTTTTGCCATCCATTGTAGTTATATTACAAGAGGCACATTGTGCATAAAATTCAATATCAGAAGGAGGAACAAATGGTAAATTATAAACTAGAAAATTCTCACGTTATAGCTCCCTTTGTAGTTTCCTGGGAGATTTCTCATGCATGAGCTGGGTATTTTTTTAAATGCTTATGCGAGTGCATCAGAATTTTACAGTTGTTGAAGCAAAATTTCTGAATGCCAGCCACATTAGACAATAAAGTTATCATAATATTTTTGTCAGTGAGCATTCCATCAATCAGAATGTAGTAAATTGCAATTGCAGATGACCAGGGATACTGTTAATGAATTAATTCTGAGATCTTGTAATATTTTGAAATGCCTTCCAAACCACCAGAAACTGAGTGGTTTATGCCGTTTCTGTGCTAAGTGTAGACTCCTGCATTATACATCATGATATTCATAATCTCCTTTGGGGTCCCTTGCAACTCAGGGTTAGATCTTTGGTGAGCCTGACGGCTTCACTCATGAATACTGAGGGTGAATAGAGAGCTCACTGCGTTTTGCAGTCTGATCATTCATAAGTGATTTCTCAGGCAGGAGAAGAGTAGTAGGTTTGTCTGCTGACAGAGGTGGTACCTATCTGAAGGTTCTCAGATGTTCCAAGTATCAGTCTTTGGCAGTCATTCTTCCAGAATTATCCCTGTTGTTAGGGTCTGCTCAGTGAAGGGAGCACTTTAACCTTGGAGACATCTCTGGACAAAAGGAGGGGTCAAGTTTATAGTTTCCTAGCTTCCTGGGCTCATGTGTGAGATCGTGTTCAGGGGTGTCCCTCACTCTTCTGTTCCTCTGAACTCCCTGCTTTGCTTTGCTTTCATCTGTTCTTGCTTCATAACTGTGTGTCTATTACAGATATGTCAAACCCTGAGTACTGAACTTGACTGACGGTGAAACGATTTCATTAATATAAGTGAAGCTAACACTTCTTAGATATTTAATGGAAATTTATGCGAATAACCATTGCCTGTATCACAGAAAAGAGAAGTCTGAATCTTTTGTTTTTCTGTCTTTGAGTAGCAACAGATGATTTGTAAAAATAAATTTCAATTTCAGTGGCCTTATGGAGCAGAAATCATGTCATGCTCACGAACAACTCTCATGGCATTATAGGTCTTTACTTCCTTATGATCAGTAGTGGTTTTAAAAACCATTTGAAGGTTCAGTTCAAATGTTTAATGGGTGCACAAATGTTGACAGTTCATTCATAAATGCCCCAAACTAGAAACGACCAAATGTTCTGCAACAGGTGAATGATTCAACACGCTAATACATCCACGCCAAAGGGAGGTATGTAGCAATAAAAAGAAATGGATTATTGATAATATGTCCCAAATGACGTTTTGGAGGGATCTTAAGGGAATTATGCTGAGTAAAAAAAGACAAATAACCTTCTTGAAATAACGAAATTATAGAACTGGAGGATAGATCAGCGGTTTCCAGGGCTTCCGGACGGAGGGTGAGTGTGGGTGTGACTATAAAGGGGTAACACGAGGCCTTATGGTGCTGGAGGCATCCTGCATGTCCTTGTGGTGGTGGTTACACAAAGCTACTTATCTGATAAGACTGAGCTGAACTAAACACACACACACACACACACACACACACACAGGAGTGCGTGTACAACTGGGGAAAGCCAGCGCTGACGTTGTACCAACGTCAGTTTCCTGGTTGTGATTCTGTACTGCGTGGCGACACCACTGATGTTGCCATTGATGGGAACTGGGAGAAGTTATAGGATATGCCTGTGTGTATTTTATTTTGTAACTTCCCACTAATCTATAACCATTTCAAAATAAAAAGGTTAAAATATAGGAGTCCTTGGTAGCTCAGTTGGTTGAACGTCCGACTTTTAATTTTGGCTCAGGTCATGATCTCACACTCAGTGAGACTGAGTCTCACATCAGGCTCTACATGGACAGCACAGAGCCTGCTTGGGATTCTCTCTCTCCCTCTCTCTCTGCCCCTCCCCTGCAAGCATGCACTCTCTCTCTCTTTCAAAACAAATAGACTTTTAAAAAAAGCTTAAAAAACAGTGGGGTATGGTTTGGTATGCCTTCTTTTCTTTCTCCCCCTGAACTGTTTTCTCTATATGCAATATACTATTTAATTATTTCTATATAATAACTAAAGAAGAACTAAAAAGGCATTGAGAAGAGTGGAGTAAAGACAAAGGAAGGAAGGAACAAAGAGGGAAGAAATAAAAGAAGAAACCACTGTTAACTTCTGATGATCTTTTTTGTTCATTATTCAGTAGAACTCAAGTGACTCTGCCCTGGGCTCTTTTCTCCTTTGTTCTGTGAATGAAGGCATTATCCCTGGAGCATAATATACCAATCATACTGCCCACTATCATTCAGATGCAAGGAATAGTGCTGCTTCCAAATGAAAATTCATCCATTATATCTAAGCTCCCTGCTCATCAGGCCCCTGTATTAACTTCCATTGCCATATGTTTTGGGGGAAAATTAAAAATGGTATTTTGGCTTACAGTCCTAGAGCAAAATACAAGTCTTAATGCATTCTAGGTGAGTCCAAGAGACCTCACATGATACAATTCATTGGCTCTCTGGAAGCATATTTATTCAAGTTAGGCTCACACCTGGCAGACACACTCCCGCTCCTCCCGCCAATTCACAGGGGAGCTACCCTGGTGCCAATCTGCTTCCACAACCCCCTACCCACTATCCCGACTCCTGGAAATTGGTTTCCTTGGTTACATCTGTCTGTGGCTTTCCGTATTTATTGTGGTGGGGAAAAATTCACACATTAAAAATTGCCTTCTTTCCAGCCAGCCCTTAATATCTGGTGTTTGAAACTGAAAAGCTGGATCAGCCTTTCCATCTTCTCCCTATCTTACCATCGCAGGGCGCCTTTATTTGTCTTGAGTCCTCTTTTGAAGAAAGAATGAGGATTTGAATGTGAGATCTCACTAAGCAATTGTACTGTCTGCCAGATGTATAAAACCATTTTAAAATCCATGAATTGAAATATCTATTAATATTCTTAAGATATGAAAGCTTATCTTTTCCAGAATCATTGTTTGGGATCCTTAGCATCTACCTATCAGTTCTGCACTGGAAATGTGCCTTGAAAACCACTCCCTGCCATTGCCTTGTTGGATCTTTTTGTGTTCTCTTCCCTGGTGCTATAAAGAGCTCAGTGACTGAAGGGTAGGTGTTAACTTCCCATCCACAAGGTTCTATCCTTGATCAAACTTTGGCTAGGCTCCTGCGAGCTCTTTTTTTGACGAGGCCCAATCTTGGGCTCTCATGACCTTCCTGGCAGAGTCTAGTTCTAACAAGGATCCTTCTGAGCCAGGATAGCTAGAATCCCCCCCACTTGATGTCTGAGGACCCTGCATATCTCATTGGGTTCTTCATCCTCTATCATCCCCCCAGGTGATGTCTGCTCACCTGCCCTGTCTTTAGCATGAATCTTGGTAGGTCAGTTTAGCCAGAATCCCACCACCCCTCCTTACTCCTTTTTTTTTTTTTAAGTTTATTTATTTGAGAGAGAGAGAGGGAGAGAGAGGCAGAGAGAGAGGGAGAAAGAGAATCTCAAGCAGGTTCTGTGCTGTCGGGGCAGAGGCCGACGCCGGGCTTGATCTCATGAACATGAGATCATGATCTGAGCTGAAATCAAGAGTCAGATGCTCAATCCACTGAGCCACCTAGGTGCACCCCCCATCCTTACTCTTGATGGTTCCTCTGAGTAACTTCCCATCCATTGACCCCCACCCTGGTCCTTGGCTTTAAATTCCCGTTTTTCCTTGTAATATTTGGAGTCGGGCCCAATCTTTCTCCCTCACTGAAAAACCCCACTGTATTCAAGGCCCCCCTTGAATAAAGCCTGCCACACCATTCTTTTTAGTTCCCACCACCAATGCCCCACAGCCCGAGGGGAACATGCAAAGTCGCATCCTTCTGGAACCTCAGTCTCCTCCTGGGTACTGAGATAATACTACCAGGGTGGGCTCCATGGGCTAGAAACCTTGCAGTTGTCTCAAATTACAACTGTGTTACACTCAGAGAGCCCCCTATTTTTGAACTTGTGTTTTGCAAGTGGAATCCAACAAGACACTGGAGCATAGGCATGAGGATGTGGATATGCACAATGTATGTGTAATTCTGTTCTGTCCTGCCTCATTCACAGAATGCGTGCAGTGCCCTGTTGGAGCCATGATGTGTTGTGGGAGCTGAGCAAGACTCAAGGCGAGTACCAGGTAAACATGTTATGTTTATGACTGAGTAAGCAGGAGTGCTTGCTGACTGCCCCCAAAAGGCCATGCTTACCCTTTGAACCAGAACTTGCTTTGAAAGAAGAAGGCAATGATGTTCTAAGAACCATGAGCAATCAAGGCACCCTATCATATTCTTTCTTACTCATGTTACTCTCCTGTGTCTGCCAACTACTTATGCTGAACATGATGACCTAGAAGGAAAGGAAAAGATATGACAATCCACTGTTCTATTTCCTTCTTTTTAAATGTTATTTATTTATTTTGAGAGAGAGAGCAAGCATGTCGGGGGGGGGGGCGGGTGGGCAGAGAGAGAGGGAGAGATAGAGAGAGAATCCCGAACAGGCTCTGCATTATCAGCTCAGAGCCCGACATGGGGCTCGATCTCACGAAGTGATCGTGACTTGAGCTGAAATCAAGTGTTGGATGCTTAATGGCTGAACCACCCAGGTGCCCCCAGTTCTATGTCCATTCAGTCCTTCCTTACTCTTTAGTAAGAGAATGTTGCTAGAATATGTGCATATTGAGAAGTGAAATAAAAATGGTTGAGGTAAATTGCACAGTGTTTCCTCTGATCTTCCAAGAACAAAATATGTATGCGTGTATGGGCTATGAAATATGAATTGTATCATTTCAGTAATTTAACATATAAATTAAGCGCTCCTATATTTGCATTTAAATCTGGCAAGCACAATACAAAGATAAATGGTAAAATTCATGCTAATAGCTTAAAATTTTAATTTCTTTATTTAGAAGAACATTAAATAGTAAATACAAAAACATCATGACAAGGAGAGAGAGAGAGAGCGTGCTCGTGAGTGTATGTGTTAGGAAAAAGCTTTAGTATCTTTTTAGTACCTTTAATGGCATTCCACTCCCTGGTTTTTAAACAACAAACTCCATATTTTCATTTTGAACTTGAGTGTTCCAGATTATATAACTGGCTCTAAACATGAGTTACCACAGATTGAGATTGTGGAGATTAAATGAAAACAGACATTAAGGTCCTAGGCACAGAGTATCAACCAATCCTTCCCTGTCTCTCCTCCAATTCACTCCACCCAACTGCTTCTCCCCTCTGCCTGCAGTCTTTTCTTCTTCCTATCAATTACCCACCATGTCACTGAAGTCAACATCCTAAAGCAGAAAGCTGATCATGGAAACCAGTAGTTCAAAAGCTTTCAGTGGTTTCCCACTGCCTGTGAGATCACACCCAGGTTCCTCTCCAGAATCTTCTTGGTCTATAGGACCTCCTTAACCCACTTTGAGGACCCAGCCTCAGCCACCTGCATTAGATGTCCCGGCTGATTGAGGCTCTGCATCATCTGAGAGCCCAGAGCAGCCTTATCACTTGTCAAAACACACCACAATGACTTGTCTTTAATACTTTGCTAGATGATGACCTCTTTGAGGACAAGAAACCAAACAGTATTCATCTCTCTATTCCTCAGTATAAAGCTCTTTGCCTGGTGTTCACTACACATTTGTTCATGAAGGAAGATCAGCACAGTTAGTACAAGTCAGGACCTTCAACTTCATATTCGGAGTGTCCTCTTGTTTCACTGAATTTTCTCTTCTTCAGAGTTGCATCGTGACGGAAAGGGACTACACTCTTTTACTATACTTCTATCATAAAACATCAGTGGAATAAGTCAGTCACCCACTGAGTGAGTGTTTTGATTTGTACAACCCCAATTGGAATAAGAACGTTCACTAATCTGCTGCTAAGCTATCAGCTACCCTATAGATGAAATGATCAAAGCACATATTTTTTCATGGTGCACCATGACAAATCTTTTTATAAAAACAACGAAGCTTTATGTTTTTATACCCCCAAATTTAGAAATTACCATTTTTCCCACCTTAAGCTCAGTATATATCTTGATTCAAGAGAAGTCCAGAGTGGGCAAGATTATTTCTCTGTGGGGGTAGGAGTGAGGGCGATGTTGACATCCCTATGGAAAATCTGTCCTTTTCAAGCCTACATCTTAGGCCACTATATAATAATCTCTTTTTTTTAATTGTTAAATTCTGTTCATCCTATAGATTTGAACAAACTAATTTTCCTCTTCTTAATTAATCCCATTATCATATTTCACTCACTCAAGCTTCCTATGAAATGAAACACTGTTTTCACTTATAAATGTTCTATGATGTGCTCCTAGTGATTTCTAATTGGGACAATTATACACAGATAAATCAGAACTCATCAGGGGCAGTTGTCATTAGCATGTCCCTGTTCGACTTCTGATGCCTACATGTTGGTTTAAGGCAATAGGGCATATGAGGACTCCAGAGGGAGCCTTGATGAAGAAGCTCAGGAAATTCACAGGCAGTGAGGACATCCTTCATTTTTAATTTGTTGGTTTAATCTGGCTAGAGAGGAACTGACAAAATCTTCATCACCTAATGTGCTTAATGGTCTAAATGAAATCAGTTGGTGGTGTTGGTTTAGTCCTTATTGGACCCATTTCTAAGTCATACAAGCCCCTGATGCATTACTCTAATGAGCCCTTCTCATAGGAAACACAGAAACTAGACCTTGACATTTTGTATGGATTCCAAGAGCATGACAGAAGTGAAGTGATAGGAACCCAGAAAATGGGTTATCACCCCCTTCGAAGTGCAGGTCATTATCAGCTTAGGGGAAAACGATACCCTAACAGGACTAGACATTCTCTCCACTTACCCCCGCTATCCAGAATGAAATAACCAGAGAAACGAATGTACTTTTTGTTTTCTTTTATTTGTAGTTTCTTTTATTTATAGTTAGTTTTGTTTTCTTTTATTTGTAGTTGGTATTTTCACTACTGGAATGTAAAGTGACTTTTTTTTTTTTTCTATTATGAGTTAATATAAGAAAATACAAAAAGAAGTACAATGTTGGAACACAGTATAAAATATAATAAACTGATTCTGCTAGAGTCAGGGAAGACATATTCTCCTGTTTTATTGTATAAATAGTCAAAAAATAATAGTATAATGTAAGTAAGGGTGGTTTAATTTTTTTTTCAAACAGGCTGAAAGTCAAAACGAGAATAAAAAATCACACTCCCTTTCTTCTTTTTTGACCTTCAAAATATAAGAAAATACCAAAAAATCAAATTCCCTCAAAATTAGAATTGTATGTAATTAATGCACTATCCTGAGAAATGACTTGATTGTTGCCTAAAATGTCACTTTACCCAGAGTCACGGGACAAACACACACACCTCCCACGGCCCCATCACCACTGACAGCAACAACTTTCTTTTTGTCCTAATTTGGAAGTTAAGACAGTATTTTGTGTCAGAGAGTAGACAACAGAAATGCCAGTATTTTACCTTACGGATAACATAGGAAAATGTGAATTTTAGAATGAAATCCTGGCGTTTGCAACGACGTGGATGGAGCTAGAGAATATTATGCTAAGTGAAATAAGTCAGTCAGAGAAAAGACAAGTGATGTATGATTTCACTCAGATGTGGAATTTAAGAAACAAAACAAACAAGCTAAGGGGAACACATTTTTAGAGACAAATAAAGAAACAGACTCTTAATTACAGAGGACAAATTGATGGTTACCAGTGGGGAGGTGGGGGAGGGGTTGGCATAAACAGGTGATGGGAATGAAGGCGGGTATTTGTCTGGATGAGCACTGGGTGAAGTATGGAAGTCCCGAATCACTAAGTTATATGCCTGAAACTAATCTAGTACCGTACGTTAACAAACTGAAATTTAAATTAAAAAATTAAAAAATTAAATGAGAAAAATAAAATAGAAGAGAATAAAATAGAAGAGCATAGGATAAAATGAAATGAAATGAAATGAAATGAAATAAAATAAAATAAAATAAAATAAAATAAAAGCAAGCATAGGGGTCATACTTTTTTCTCCTTGTCAGAGATTCAGTGAAGAACTCTATTTTGTTATGTTATCACATCTGGTCTGTAGTTGGCTGGGATTGAGCAGTCTGATGTGCCAGTGTCCTTGAGAGGTATCATCACTACTTGAAAAAAATAATAGTACAAATACACTATCTATTGAGGATTGGTCAGTGGAAATGCCTTTAGATAACATGAAATAGTATTAGCAGTTTTTCTTCCCGGAGGTTATGGCATTTAGGAGAGGATTTTTATGGCGTTTCTTCTTTTCTTAAGCCCTCTTTCATTGGAAGGTGGTGTGATGCTTGCCTCCTCCAAGTCTGTGCTTTGCAAGCAGAGGTTAAAAACGACAAAGAGCTCCTGGAAGGGAACTCACCTAAAACCACTGTAAATCCACAGTGACAGCGAGCCCTTAGCTCTGGGACTAATACCCTGCAATGAGGCTGCTAGTCCTCATTAAACAAGCCTAGCAAGTTAAACTAGATAGACTTATGTCAGGAATGCATGTGATAGATCACAGTTAGCCTCAAATTCCCACCACTTCATTCACTGAGAAGGGAGGTGTCTTTCCATCCCTTCCCTTGATTCTGGACTCGCCATGACCTGCTTAGATCATTAAAATGCAGCAAAAGTGATGCTCTGTGACTTTGAAACTTCTCGAGGCTGGGTCTTAAGACCTCTCCATTCCTGCATGATAGAATATTCCTTCTGGAGGCCAGGCTCTGCATAAGAAGTTTGACTACTTGGTGACAACCCTGCTATGTGGAAGCCAAAGCTAGTCATATGCAGAGAATGGGGGCCACATGGAGGAGCACGGAGGTGCCAGACACAGGGGTGAAGACTTCTTGAACCTTCCTTCTGAGCCTAGCTGGTAGAGGGGATAACCCCTGCACACAACGAAGAACCACATGAACCCTGCCTCCATTCTTGATCTGTAGCAAGTAAAATGTACTTAATGTTAAAGCCACTGAGCGTTAGGCTGGTTTGAGAAAGGTTCTGGATAACCCAAACAATGCTCATAGCACAGAAAACTCCTTGGCAGTCAACGGTAGTAAAGGAAATGAATCTAATGATTAACTCTTAAATTTACAAGGCATAATATATTTCTGCATTTTGTTTTGAACACAGAGATACTTAAACCCAAGGTTAAACATTTAACTACTTGCTTTGTTGTATCCTGAGGGAATTAATCTTCTATTTTATTGAATTCTTCGATGAATTAAAGTGAATACACACCAGCTTTACTCCAACCAATGAGTTCCTGGAGTTGAGATTTAAAAAGAAGTAAAATGTTTAGGGCCTGTTACCTTCGGGAAAAAAAGTACAGTTTGCAATGGAAATGGCATATAAAACTATGAATTAATAGTAGGTAACAAAGAAAGTATGGCAAGTTAGCATAAACTGGGCATATGATAGCATAGACTTTGTAAAAAAAAAAAATGAAATGAACTTCACCAAGGAAGATATCTGGGTGGAAACGTGGTATGACCTTGATCTTGCAAGAAATGATAGGAGAAAACTGAATGGGAGTATGGAGGAGAATCCCATGGGCATACTGAGATGACAGGTTTCTAATAGGTGCTAAAGATGAAAGAAAAATAAAAATCAATAACTTATTTAAGTCAGTTAAACATTTCTAGACAATACTATAGCTAAGCTCCGCAGAATGTAATTCAGCCTGAGAAATAATTCTTCCCTTGCTGTGGAGGTGGTGAAATGGAGGGATGTGGGTGGGGAGTGCAATTTAAGCAGAACCGTGATATTTGGGATCTATCCCAAGGAGACAGCATGAGAGAATAAGCTAAATAAAATGATAGGCAAACAACAACAACAACAAAAAACCCCTAAGCCAGAAACCAATCAACAAACAAACAAAGAAATCAGCAATTTCTGCAGGGGCACCTTGCTTTGGACTTATTACTGTAATCGTGTGCATATGTGTGTGTTTTGCAACAGCGGATATCTTGATATCTTTGGTGACTCTGAAAGAAGGGGGTTGACATCAGTCATGTCATGAAATTTTATGGGGAAGAAACTGCTACAAAACAAATGGAAAGTGTGCACTTTTTCCACATCAGGTTTTTCATGGGAGTTTTATTTTAAGACTATGTTAAAATTAACTACAGTAAAACAACAAAAAATGCTCAATATCATTGCTCATCAGGGAAATGCAAATTAAAACCAAAATGAGACACTGCTTCATAGCCACTTGAATGGCTATTTTAAAAATAATGACACTACCCAATATCAGCAAGGCTGTGAAGCAACAGAAACCCCGATATGTTGTTGTAGAAGTGTCAAATTGTACAACCACGATGAGGAAAGGTCAGACAGCTTCTTACAAAACAAAATGTACACCTACTCAATGATCCAGTGAATTTAATCCTAGGTATCTTTCCCACAAATACAAAACATACATATGCTAAAACACTTGTACAAGAATGTTCTCGGCCGCTTAATTTATAATAGCCCCAAATGCGCACCAATTGAATGGGTTTGTAATCTGTGTTGTAATCGTGCTACACAGTGAATTAAAAGCACTATTTGTGTCATCAGTGTGATGAATTCAAAAGCTTCTTGTTCAATGAAAAAAGACAGCAAATAACACATACTCTTGGTTCCATTTCGTATGGAATTCTCAAGCAGGCAAAACCAGTTTATGGTAGGAAATGGCGGTGGTTGCCTGTGAGAGAGTGGGATTGAAGTTTGCTGGGAAGGGTAATGGCTTAGCTTACTGGGGCGACTGGAAATGCATATATGTCGACGGAGGTTTGTGTTGCTTCCTTTTGTTCATTTACTAAAGCTAGTTGAATGGTGCACTTAAGATTTGTGCGTTTCCTTGTACGTAAGCTGCACCTCAAAGAGAAAAACAGGAACTGGAATTAAATACTAGACTGTAGTTATTGATACGCACGCTGAAGTATTTGGGAGCGTGGTGTACTGAAGTTTGCGATTTTTCTTTGAAATGCACCAACAAATAACATTAGTTACGTAACAAACAGTATTTGTTATATAACAAATCGCATTCGACTGGATGACACACAGATGAATACATATGTGATTAATCAAGTATATTAAACTGTTAGTGGTAGGAGGCAGGTGGCGGGCATATGGGTAGTCACTGTAAAATTCTTTCAACTTTTCTCCTTTTTTTTTTTCATCATTAAATGCTGGAAAAGAATTACCCAGAACATTAGCAATTGGGAAAAGAATGCACTTCGTATTCCTCGCTCAGAATGCGCGTCTATACACGCAGAAGGAAAAAGCACATTCTCCCAAATAAGGAGAGTATATAACCCACTCTACCTGGACAACTGTATAGAAAATACAGCATGTTCAAGTGCAACATATATACAATCAATAAATGGCAACATGCTTCAGATTGCCTTTATCCAATTCTAATCTAAAATCAAATATTTATTTTGCTGCAGAAATATCTGAGCTTTTCAGTGCCATGGGAAGAATGTCTATTTTGGTTGATCTTCTGTTTAGGTGTTGGCAAAGTTTTTTCAAGCACCTGGAAAGGGCAGGCGTTTTAGACTCTGTGGGCAATAAGGTCTCTCTGGCAGTTACTTGCCTGTGGTATAGTACAGGAGCAGTTGTACACGACACCTGAACCAGGAGGCCTGGCTAGGTTCCCATAAAACTTTATTTACAAAAACAGATAGCGGGCCGGATTTGGCCCTCAGGATGTAGTTTGCCAACTCCTGATCTACTTGAAGAGTCACCATAATTGAATTTGTAGGCAACCCCACACCACAGATTTTATAGTATTTAGAGCGTGAACATTAGTTTCAGATCAGCTAGTAGGTCAACCTTATTTTTTCAAGTCTTGTAATTCAAATATCTTGAGGGACAGTTCTATAAGCTGAAAAGGTTTTTACAGGACTTTTTAAAAAAATTTAATGTTTATTTTTGAGAGAGAGAGAGAGATTGAGAGAGAGAGAGAGGGTGAATGGGGAGGGGCAGAGAGGGAGGGAGACACAGAACCTGAGGCAGGCTCCAGGCTCCGAGCTGTCAGCACAGAGCCCAACGCAGGGCTTGAACCCACAAACTGTGAGATCATGACCTGAGCCGAAGTTGGTCACTTAACTGATGAGCCACCCAGGTGCCCCTACAGGACTTTTTTTTTTTGATCCAGGATTGCCGGGGAGAGTAGATCTTGTTCTCAAAATTCACTGGGGGTGAAATGTTCACATTTCCTGGCTCCCTGAGTGCTTACTACAGGGGAGTTTGGTATCCCTGCATAATGACTGGGGATGAAATAGCAGTTATGAGTGTAACTAGAAGGAGGGTTGAGAGACTTGGGGTAGGAGAAAGCAGACTGCAGGATAAAGGTAAATGCCTTTATCTGCCTAAGGGCAGATCCAAGCAGGAGAGAAAAGACTAGCTCGCTCTTTCCTGAGCTCCACGTGGGTGCCGGCGAGGTAGGAGGGCCAACCACTTCTGAAACATACTTCCTGCCCTCCAGGAACTTACAGTGCTGGTGATTTTGCAGTCATGGGACCAACAGGCAACAGGTGAACGGGAGAAAAATTCACTCATTATGAAGACCCTTCTGTAAGTAGAGCTATCGGGGTTGAATTTTATTCCCAGAGACAGAGGAAGCTCACCATCCCTGGAAGTAATCAAGAAAAAGCAAATAACCTCCAGTCAGGCATGTTTATTAGAGCAATGCCTCAACCAGAAGGAGCAAACCCAGAATCTGGTGTAAAATGTCACAATGCACAAACACAGTTTGTTACTGGGAGAGAGAAAATATCAGATTATACAGATGATACTTAGTAACAGGGCCTTGTGACTCATTAGGCACATTTTAAAATATTTTTACTTATATCTTTTTCTTTCTTTTAAATTTTTTAACACTTATTTATTTTAGAAAGAGGGAGACAGAGTGCGAGCAGGAGAGGGGCAGAGAGAGAGGGAGACCCAGAACCTGAGGCAGGCTCCAGGCTCTGAGCTGTCAGCACAGAGCCCGATGTGGGGCTCGAACTCATGAACCTTGAGATCATGACCTGAGCTAAAGTCGGATGCCTGACTGACTGAGCCACACCCAGGTGCCCCATCTACTTTTTCTTTATCTAGAACTCAGCAGACTGCAATGGTCAGTCTGTCGCCAAAAGTGTTCATTCAGTTTTCCTTAGGTTAGATTAGTTTATAAAAAAGAATGAAACATTTGTAAAGCATCTGTCTCTTTACCTCAGGTCAAAGGTTAAAATATAAGCTATTTTATTTAGAAAATGGAATTTAGCAAAACCTCACCCATTATTTTTTGTGGACACTTTCCAAATGACACAAATGACACAGATTGCTTTTAAGCTCTCTTAGTATCCCGGTGTCGAGTCCCTTAAACATTGAAAGATAAAAGCAATAGAAGTTAAGTAACTATGACGCCTCAATTAATTGACATAACATTTTATTTTACTTCATTAGTCATGTCTTCAAATGTCAACCCACAGATGGAAATGATGGATATCTAAAAATATGGGCTAGCAACTACATCCCACCTGAGCCATATACCTTCCTTGTATCTTGAAACAAACCCATCACTTTGTAAGAAATGTTCTGGAGTACCAACTGGAAACACCGAAGCACTCCAGAAACCCAACGATGCACTTGCCAGTGTGTGAATGAGCAAAATTTACTCAACTGTCATGTCTTTTAGCCATTCTAAGACTGAGCCAACTAAACTGCTTCCTTATGTTTGTTTTATTGAACTCTGAGTTTCAGGAGACCTGTGTACACATGACAGCAATTTTCATTTTCTGTGGAAGAAATCAAGTGGACTCAACAGATGCATGATCATCTGGCCCCATCTCAATGTACCCAATCCGCACCCACCACTGTGCGAGGCACTGGGAGAGGAGTGGACAGCCAGTGGTCCTGCCCTCAAGGTGCACTGGATTCAGTGGTGAGGACAGGCTTGCGGTGGGCACCCGGTCTAAGACATGGGGCATCAGAAGCACAGAATTGGGAACCATTGCATGTGAAGGAGGAAACCATGGAAATACCAAAGGAGAGGCGGTGTGCGAGCCACAGTGCACGGGCTGAGGAGGATCTCTGATAAACGGATAGAGGGAGGGTGATCACAGCTGGGTTGGGTGCAGTGTGGGAAGAGAGAGACTGAGAGTAAACAAAGACATGAGTGCGAACCCAAAGGGTGGTTATGGAGCAAAGGCAATATCCTGGTAAGTCAGGAGCAAAGGAGGTACCTTCGAGAAGGAAAAGTGGGGGTATAGTAGGAGATGGTCCCGGGTGATAAACTGGAGCCAGTCTGTGAATGACCCCAAGGGCTAATATTTGGCTTTTTTTTTTTCTGGAAAAACTTGGGCGCCATTGGAGGTTTCTGAGTAATAGGATGGCCTGATTAAAGAAGATGGTGGGAAGAATGTCCCACAAACACCTTCACACAAGTATCTCAGGCTTAGCCTTGTCAGAGGTACCAGATCTCCAACACAGCACCTGTAAGGCTCCCTGCAGGTTCAGTACAGGCTCTTCTGCAGTGTCTCAATCCCACGATCTCAGGGTGTGCGTGTGTGTGCTGTGTGTGTGACAACACGGGGAAGACCCCATAGTCCTGCCATAACTGATGCAAATGAGGAACATTAAGAGGATCTCGAAGGCACACAAAAATAGCCAGCTGCCTACAGGTAGACTGTAGGGAATATGCACAACTGGGAGAATGGAGTCTTCATCTTCAGAGATGGTTCTCTTGGTCTGGTAAAGGCAATCACATCGAGAATATACAACTACAACAATAATTGTAAGTATATTTTTGTTTTCATTTCATTCATTCATTCATCCAATCAATAAAATGTATGAATGTCCACAACATACCAGGTACTCTTTTGGAGACTGGCTATTCAGGGGTGAACATACAAGGAGGCGTCAGTGGGAATACAAAATCGACATGGGTGGATAGGGTGTGCTGCCTGGGAAAGGTTCCAGGAGGAGTTAGGGAGTTTCCAAGTTCTCATATATGAACCTACACATGGTGTTGAGAAAAACATGTGGTCCTATGTTAAAAATGTGTACCTAATTTCACAATCACGCTTGATAAAGGACTCTCAGTTATATGGTTGAAAGAATGTAAGAAGGAAACTTCCAAGAATGAACACAATAGTTAATCTTAGTGATCTATAGTTTGCAAAGGGAGAATGTTTGGATAGTCTCACATACAAGATGAATGATTTCTTTGCATTATCATGACGTCCTTCCTACACAGCCCAGTTGAGATCTGATGATCTAATCAATGTCTAGTAAAACATGATTTAGTTCTTTCCAAAAGACATGCTTCAATTTTAACTGGATAAGAGATACCGCACATGGTCCTGCTTAAGGGATATGGCTCTTTTATGAAAGTCTAATCGACATGTAATTCTTGTCTTTATTCTTTATTCCTTTCCCCAGAGGAAATGAACCTAGCTGCTGAAAAGTGATTACACCTAAAAGTTACACATGGTCAATGACTTAGAAGAGCTTCAAGTGGAATATCTAGTGTTGATTTTGAGATGTTCATCACACCACCATGATTAGCATGTCTCTACAGCTAGCGGCAGACAGGCCTTTTCCACACACGGAACTGGCCTGGCGGGAAAAGCAATGGGCTCCATATTAGGTCTCAATGCCTGCGCCAGCCAAGTCCGAGAAGCAAGGCACGGAGTCTTCAGGTTTCTGTGAGCGGCCCCATATTTTCTTGCTGTGGAACCTCCAAGTGAAGCCCTACAATGTTTATCCTGGTCACCGTTCAGTAGACTTCAAAGAGTATCAAATCACTGCACAGAGGACTGACTCCTTGGGGATGGCGGTGGTAGGGTCTCCATAGACTATGATAGCTGCAAAGAGGGTCTTCTGTCCGTGAGTTAGCCAGAAGCTCTGTGGCACCCTCACTAGTCAAAAAGAAATCAAATACTCGTTCCCTTTTATTTCTTTAAGCTCTTGTTAGTAGGCTCCATGGGAGAAGAGGGGATAAATGAAAGTGAATAACTTCCCATGAATAGTTTGACTTCTAGAGTCCAAACTGGGGCAGTTTTTTTGAGAGGGAAAATCTACCAATGGTTATGCCAGGGCCACTGTCAGAAACCATACTGTTCTTGGTAAACCATAAATTCAAAGACTCCCCTGTTGATATTCAGGTAAAAATATTACTTAGATGATTATTTGCTCAACCTAATTTACCCCCCTTCATTTCTACATATTCTCTCATTGATTTTACTTACTGTTGTTATTGTTATGTTTTAATGTTTATTTATTCTTGAGACAGAGAGAGAGCATGAGCAGGGGAGGGGCAGAGAGGGAGGGAAACACAGAATCTGAAGCAGGCTCCATGCTCCGAGCTATGAGCACAAAGCCCGACGCAGGGCTCGAACCCACAAACGGTGAGATCATGACCTGAGCCAAAGTTGGTCACTCAACCGACTGAGCCACCGATGCTCCCCACTCCCTCGTTAATTTAACACATACTAATAGTGACTTTGCAACTATTCTAGTGGGTAGAGAAGCTTTGTTCACTGCAACAAAATTCTCTGCAATGTTGCATCTTATCTAAAACTTAAAAAGAAATTATGTGGATTTTTATTCTCCGCAAGCTCAATTTCTACTTTCTTAGTCATCTGGCATGTTACGATCCTAGTGCATAGGTTTTAAAAACTATTTGATAAGGCAGGCAATTTACCTTCAGACTGTTGGGATCCCTATGAAAAGTCTGGGCAAATAAAACGTTCTTCCAAATTCTTATGCACAATTATAGGGTAAGAACATGTTTACTGTTGGGGATTCCTAAATGAGAAATACTGAGAAATAATCTAGCCTTATAATCAGAAATTGCAAACACTAAAGTGTATTTTGATTTGCAACTACTATTTGGAAATGCTCACAATACCAGTATTATAAAATGTATTAAACAATGCTAGAATGATGTAAGAGGGTCAATATGTATACTTTTACATATTTATGATAAAGTAAGTACATCTTAGGAAAATATGCACAAACAAATTCCCTCCAGAAATTAAAATTTAACATCCAGATAGTATGGATAAAGTTATTCTTGAAGCTCTATTATCTACAAACTTGCCAAGCTATATTTTAGATTTATATGCTGAGCAAATTCATATGCAAACAAATATAATGTGAGTATAATCATGTAAAGGAGAATATGTATTTGTCAATGATTGCTGCACATGAAAATATACAAATTTTACACAAAATATCTACAGTTGTCAGAAACACTGACATTGGATTCAGAAGAACATGTTTTTATTCATCTAAAGAGCTGAAAACATAATGTATTATAATTACACTGAGTTTTTTTTTTTAAAGGATGATTGTTTTGCTCTGAGGCAAATTTAAAATAATACTACATTAGGATCATGTCTGGTAATTAATTTTGTTACTGAAATCTGTCACAGCATTAATAACGAATAAACTAGAAACATTTATGAATTTTTCTTACAACTATGCGTAATCTTGCAATGTATACTTTCAGTTGCATAGAGCAGAGTTGATACATATGTAAAAACCACAGATCAAGCCATTTTATTAGTGAGCTCATTATATTTACGGTGGAAAAAAAAAGGAAAATTGTTCAAATCTCCGACGAGGGATGGGAGTCGTTTCTAACTGAAGTGGGGGATGTTTTGGGCAATATCTCAGCTCCATTACCATGTCTGGAGGAAAGTATATCAGTCAAACTGTCTTCTCCCTTAATCATCAGTTAATGTGAATATTAACAAGATATTTTATCCAATATGTGTTTCCATTAGCATAATTCTTGGCCCTAATTACCTTACGCTTTTTTTAATCTTTAAATATCTGACATAAAAATTGCAGTAGCAAATAGGCCCATGCGGATTTCTAATCTAGTTTCTTCCCAAACTTGTCAGGATGACATTCTTTTATGTGCCTCCTAATCCAGGTTTTTTGGATTACTTCTTTTTTTTTTTTTTAATTTTTTTTTTCAACATTTATTTATTTTTGGGACAGAGAGAGACAGAGCATGAACGGGGGAGGGGCAGAGAGAGAGGGAGACACAGAATCGGAAGCAGGCTCCAGGCTCCGAGCCATCAGCCCAGAGCCTGACGCGGGGCTCGAACTCACGGACCGCGAGATCGTGACCTGGCTGAAGTCGGACGCTTAACCGACTGCGCCACCCAGGCGCCCCTTGGATTACTTCTTAAGATTTTTTTTTTTTTTTTTAATAAAAGTACTACATATGTATGGTAAAAATTTAGACATTCAGTAAAGGTCAAAAAAATAAAATCCCTTTTTAAAAAAAGTTTACTTATTTATTTTGAGAGAGAGAGAGAGTGAGCAAGCAGGGGAGAGGCAGAGGGAGGAGAGAGAGAATCCCAAGCAGGCTCTGCACTGTCAGCACAGAGCCCGACGCGGGGCTCAGTCTCACGAACTGCGAGATCATGACCTGACCTGAAATCAAGAGTTGGACGCTCAACTGACTGAGCCACCCAGGTGCCCCCAAATCAAATCACTTTTAATCCTGTAAGTCGGAGACAATCACTGGGAACATTTCACTGCATTTCCTTCCACTATTTTCTATTAACGTATACTTTTTATTTTATGTTTTTAAAAATTAAAATCATACTACTTTTTTTACTTGCCACTGATTTGTCAGCATTTCTTACAGTCTTTATTCCCTGAAGAAATAATTTATAATGGGTACATACTAAGCCATATGGATGTACTTTGTATATATACCTTATTATTGATCATTTAGTTTATTTCCAATTTATTTTCGTTATATATTTATTTTAATAAGTGTTACAGATATTATCATTGTACATGTGTGAATGGATATACATGTATTGTGTTAATGAATATCTTTATAAAATTTTGATTGTTTTCTTTGAACAGATTTCTAGAAGTAGCATTGTGGAGACAAACAATAAAACTATTTTTGTGTTCTTGATTAATTTTATCAATTCTTTTCCAAAAATCAGTGTTTATAGTTAGTTTGACAATAGTTCAAGTATCACTCCTATAGGGCTTCTTAAAAAAAATCTGAATTTAACATTAAGATTTAATTACAGGGTTAAATACAAACTGGACATTCTCAATAAATCAACTTCCTAATTTCATAGATATATGAATATATAGGAACAATAAATTATATATACATTAAGTTCAAAGAGATTAGAATGTTGAAAAAAAAGACTCTGCCCTTTATACAGTACACAATAAATCTATTTTTTGCTATCCCTATTTTCCTCAAGAGAACTACAAAAGCAATTCTCCCAAATACTAAAACTCTGCATGTTTATATGTAATTGGCTTATTTTGTTTTGTTCTTATCAAATTCAGTTTAATTTACCAAGAGAGTAACTAGATTTTTCCACAGCTTATTGTTCCCTTCTTTTTTTTTTTTTTTTTTTTTTTTTTTTTTTTGAGACAGAGAGAGACAGAGCATGAATGGGGGAGGGTCAGAGAGAGAGGGAGACACAGAATCCGAAACAGGCTCCAGGCTCTGAGCTGTCAGCACAGAGCCCGACGCAGGGCTCGAACTCACGGACTGCGAGATCGTGACCTGAGCCAAAGTCGGCCGCCCAACCGACTGAGCCACCCAGGCGCCCCTGTTCCCTTCTTTATAATAATGCTTATAGGTGAACATTTGACACAGAACTATTCACCGTTTAATTTTTTATGGTTTTACAATTACATACAAGTAGCTCAAATTTGAATCTAGATTTTACGAGAATGTAAAAACTCCATCAATCTCCTCTTTCCTTTAACAATAGCTTAATTTTTCTTTATTTTAATGAAAAGACATCCATGCAATACTCCACTAGATCTTCCAAGAAAAAAACCATGAAAAAGGTACTACTACATATCTACCCAACAGATGCATTTCATTCAGGTACCAGTCCTGTTACTTACAAGGTACAAACAGAACATGTATATGTTATTAAAAAGTCTAGGTGTGATATTTTTTCTCTAATTCATTTTTTTTGTAAAAAGCATATAGATATGGATATAGGTATATACCAGATGGATTGACAAATTAGAATTCCTTGTGCATACAGAAAAGAGTTATCTAATTAGTTTGTTGAAGATTTGGCTTAGTGGTTCAATACCATGAAAACACAACTAACTTAACATGGGACAAATAAGCACAGAAAATCAGCTGTGCTAATACACTGACTGGAAACGTGATGCAACAGCTAAAAAAATTATTCATTCAGCCTCTGTACAAGAAGGAAGAGTGAGTTTGAAGAAACTCAAAGATTTCCTTACTGTGGGTACACTAAGAGGTTTTGGGAAATGTGTTTTCTCTGCGGCAGGCTTTCTCAGTGCCCGAGAGGCAAATATAGAGTAAATTCAGATGTGCTGTGTTCTGGCTTTGAACTTAAATTGTTTATGAAGCTTAAAAGAAGAATCAGCATGATAGTGAGGGGGTAATACATTCAATCTTATGGGGCTGCAATCACAATATACACCTGACATATACACCCAAAGAGTAAATTGGCTTATATCCACATTTTACCACAAGTACACTTGAGGAAAAGTCATTGATGTGACCCAATGAAAATACACCAGTACTATGGCACTGGTGTACAAAGAAGGCCACTTTTGTTTTAAAACAAAACCAGGGGCGCCTGGGTGGCTCAGCTGGTTAAGCGTCCGATGTCAGTTGAGGTCATGATCTCATGGTTTGTGGGTTCGAGTCCAGCATCGAGCTCTGTGCGGACAGCTCGGAGCCTGGAGCCTGCTTCGGATTCTCTGTCTCCCTCTCTCTCTGCCCCTCCCCCACTCATGCTCGCTCTCTCTCTCGCTCTCTCTTTCAAAAATAAACACTAAAAAAGTAAAGCAAATAAAGAATAAACACTATGCTCGCTCTCTCTCTCAAAAATAAACACTAAAAAAATAAATAAATGAAACAAATCCAGACTTTGACTCTGGTCTCCAAATATATGTATATGTGTTTCCTAATATAAGAACATGTAGAGTTAATTAAATTTTTCTAGTTAAAAATGCTCTTCCAAATTTATATCTTTATTTTCTTTTCTATTTGTCTCTGTATTTTGTTACTTGTCTTGACATTTGCACTTAAATTATATAGTGTTAACTCCAAGACAAACTAAACCAAACAAGACATTTACCGACACTCTATACAATGAGAAAACTTTACTCCAGAGGAAAGATTTTTCATTTGAAATCACATAAAATCAGGTTCAAATTCGATCTGTTATTTCTCAACAGCATAAGAAATAACTTGAGTAAGACTGTTTATAATGTTTATTTCTTTTTGAGAGAGAGAGAGAAAGAGCACAAAAATGGGGAAGGGGCAAAGAGAGAGGGGGACAGAGAGCCCAATGCCGGGCTCAAACTCACAAACCATGAGATCATGACCTGAGCCCAAGTTGGACACTCAACCCACTAAGCCACCCAGGTGCCCTTTGAGTAAGATTTTTAAACGCCCTGTGAGTTTCAGATTTCTTTTCTGAGACAGAATTATAAATATGAACCTTATTGGGTGGCCATAATAAAAAGCTGCATTGGATAAACATTAGTTTCCTTCCACTTAATCCATTTATTCCATGCTGACACCAAATGTTTATTGGCTGCTTAACAATGGCACGATTTCATTTACACATATGGATAAATAAAGTGATTAATTACCCTCCATCACTGCTGCACAGAATATTGGCTTTGTTTAACTCAGCTCAGAAATAGTAACTACAAAGAGCTAACTGGTCTACCCTGGCATTGACTTAATGCCAGACTTCAGGAGAATTAAGACATTTCCAAGTAAATAACAGACAACTAACACCTGACCTAATGCACTGTGGAAGTGGTATGGGTCCTAAATAAATTACTGGGCTACAGGAAAACTAGTATCACCTGATCACTTTTGGGATTGACGTGGAGAATACACAAAGCATTTTTGTCTCCTTCAGAGCTGTATATACTGAAAAAATGTTCACAAAAATATGATTTTTCCCACAATTGCCTAAGATGACTCAAGTAAAAAACGGGAGGGAACTGGGGATCCTCATATAGACAATGTGATTCTCTAAAACACTGGTCAAATGAAATGCTCAGCACATACTAAATTCAGTTGTGCTAAGGCACCAAGTGTCTGTGCCAAGAGCAATGGGGAAATAAGGAAGTGTAGATGGGCCAGTCCATGTACCTGAAACAGCAAGTACAAGTAACTGACCAGTTTTGGGAATGTAGTGGCTTGTAAGGCTCTTGCTCCTATCCTCTCCTAATTGGGGTAGACACTGGGACCAGTGGACAACAACACATGGGCAAAGCCATGAGCTGCACTGAGGTCCCGTGGACAGAGCTGGGACTCAGAGGCAGGGACCACAGTGTGTGAACCATGTGAAGAACTGCCCGGAGTGGATGTGCTCAGGGTCAAGAGACACTTTCAACCCTGAGTGAGTGCGAGGGTCTGTTTGCCCCAGAAAGTAAGGGGGAAACTGCTTCCTAGAGCTGACATATCACAAACTGGGTGGCTTATAACAATAGAAATACATTTCCTCAGAGTTCTGGAGGCTAAAAGTCTTAAGTCAAGGTGTCAGAAGGACCATCTTCTCTAAAGACTATAGGGTGATCCTATTGTTCGTTTCCCCTCTGGTTTCTGGTGGTTGGTTGCTGGTGGTCCTTGGCATTTTTTGGCTTACAGAGACATCACTCCAATCTCTGCCTCCTGTCAACACACAGCATTGTCTTCTGTGTGTCTGTATGTCCAAATGTTCCTCTTCTCATAAGCACATCAGTCATGTTGGATTATGGCCTGTCCCAATGGGGTATGACCTCATCCTAACTTGATTCCATCTACAAAGATCCTATTTCCAAATAAGGTCGGGGTTAGGACTTCAACATATCTTTTGGGGGGACACAACTGAATCTGTAAAGGAACTAAATGGCAGGCTAACTCCTCTTCTCTTATATCTCTGAGAGTACTGGGGTCCCAAAGTGGCATCTTCTAGGTGCCAAAGTGGGGACAGAGAGACTGGCTTTGCCGCACAGGCTCTATTTGCTTTTCTTCATCCATTCCTAGGATCCCCACACTGATGATAACCAAACAACAGAGCCTGATATATACAACTGTATCATCTTCAAGTTGCCTGAAGATGTAGCTAGGGAGGAAGGAGGCAAAATCTTAATGGTGGTATAAATGGCGATGCATTAGCCCCCGTGTGGAATCACAAAATTATTTAGTTATTTTTTTGGAATCACAAAACAGTAATCTTATCCTAAGAGTGCACTTTAAAGATTAGCTATGCTGTTCAATTGTTACTGCTGTTAAAATTGTTTCTACCAAATGATTTAAAACATCCAACAATAATGGATAAGTGTAATAACAATTGATATGGGATACAGAATATCATCGGTTTGAATACTTGGTTTATGGATTTATGTGCTAAAGTTTATTAAATGATTAGTTAAAATTCTTTTAAACTTTAGTTAAAAATATTTAAAAAAAAAATCAGTAGGCGACAGATGGGCTACGTCCATCCTTCACCATGAGCCAAGGCAGAAAAAAGTAAAAAAATATTACCATAACATTTCAATCCCTTCAGAGAGGTGAGATTTGATTGCTTTGTTAGTAGTTCATTAGTGTATTTAATTTTGTTTTGTTTTCATTTTCTTAAGTAAAAGAATTAGGTTCTGCTACAAGTACTACTATAAAAATGCAAGTAAAAGAACCTAATTTAATTTTTTAAGTTCTTACTTCACATACTAACATATCATCCACCCACCCTTATCCTGCATAAAACATAATTTTTAATCCTAGAACTTGGGTTCTGATGCTAATAAATCCCAAAGAATGAAAAAGAAAAACCCAATTGTCTAGGTATCTAAGCTTTTCATTGAAAGTTAATTCTAATCAAAACACAAACAATTCATTGTTATTGCTTATTGCAAGGTCAAATACATGTTTTCTATGCTGTTATTTAAATAAATTTGTTTATTTTAAGGTTATTTACAGATATAATATGATTGCTTATGAGAGAATCCTAAGCTTTTGTCTCCTGAGCATTTCATTGTCCCTGTATATGAAAGCAAATTAATTGATCAACTGTTTCAGATGAATAGTGAATTCACAGAAGAATTCAGCATCTTTAGGCTTTGTCAATGAGCACATGTGGCCATAGCATTCCAGCCAAAAACCACATTGTTATTGGCTATTGTGATGCCAACAAGATTTGGATCAGCCATCATCAGAAAGCTCCACTCTCTTAACCATAGCAAATAACAGGTGGCCTTGTAGAAGCCAGAAGCCATCTGAGTACTCCAGGGTGGAGGTGGAGGCTGTGCACTGAATGAGTAAAGCCATTGGGGAACACAGAAGAGCAGACCCTCAAATCACTGGGTCCCGAATGACTCCACTGAGTCACAACCAGCTGTGATGTGGTTCAAGAGAAGTGAGATATTACATTCATCTGTTGCGTTGGTTTCTCTGTTACTTGTAGCTGAAAGCATCCTAAGTAATGTGGTATTGTTACTATTCTTTTTTTAGATGTCCTTTAGTTCTATACGAAATATTATTTCATTAATAACATTATATATGTAATAAATTACATTATTTATTGCTCGGTTACCTATTATCTCTAACGCTTACTAGAATATACTTTGCTCAAGAGTGAAGGCAGTTTCTTTTTTATAATTTTTCAAAAAAAAAATTTAATGTTTATTTTTAAGAGAGACAAAGAGAGAACGAGAGGGGGAGGGGCAGAGAGAGAAGAAGACACAGAATCTGAAGCAGCCTCCAGGCTTTCAGCTGTCAGCACAGAGCCCCATGCGGGCCTTGAACTCACGAGCCGAGAGATCACAACCTGAACCCAAGTCGGACGCTTAATCAACTGAGGCACCCAGGTGCCCCGGTATTTTCCTTTTTTAAAAGTTTTTATTTACATCCCAGTTAGTTAACATACAGTGTTATATTAGTTTCATGTGTACAATATAGTGGTTCCACGCTTCCATACAACACCCAGTGTTCATCACAACCAGAGCATTCCTTCATCCCCATCACCTATTTAACCCATCCTCTCACCTACCTCCCCTCTGGTAACCATCAGTTTGTTTTCTAGAGTTAAGAGCTTGTTTATCGGTTTGCTTCTCTTTTTGCTCATTTGTTTTGTTTCTCAGATTCTATACATGAGTGAAATCACATGTTATTTGTCTCTCTGACTGACTTATTTTGCTTAGCAAAATACTTTTCAGCTCCCTCCATGTCACTGCAAATGGCAAGATCTCATTCTTTTTTATGGTTGAGTAGTATTCCTGTGTGTGTGTGTGTGTGTGTGTGTGTGTGTGTGTGTGTGTGTGTGTGTGTATCTCATATCTCCATTAGCCATTCACCAATCAATGGACACTTGGACCACTTCCATAATTTGGCTATTGTAGAAATTGCTGCTATACACGTTGGGGTGCAGGTATCCCTTTGAATTAGTATTTTTGTATTCTTTGAGTAGATACCTAGTAGTGCAATTGCTGGAGTGTAGAGTAGTTTCATTTTTAACCTATTGAGGAAAATCCACACTGTTTTCCAGAGTGGTTGAATTAGTTTCCATCCCCATCAACAGTGCAAGAGGGTTCCCCTTTCTCCACATCCTCACCAACACCTGTTGCTTATTGTGTTGTTGATTTTAGCCATTCTGACAGGTGTGAGGTGATATCTCATTGTAGTTTTGATTCGTATTTACCTGATGATCGGTGATGTTGAGCATCTTTTCATGTGTCTGCTGGACATCTGTAGGTCTTCTTTGGAAAAATGTCTGTTCATGCCATCTGCCCATTTTTTAAATGGATTATTCATTTTGGGTGGTGTTGAGTTTGGTAAGTTCTTTATATATTTTGGATACTAACCCGTTATCAGATATGTCATTTGCAAATATCTTCTCCAATTCCATAGGTTGACTTTGGTTTTGTTGCTTATTTCCTTGCTGTGCAGAAGCTTTTTATTTTGACGAAGAGAGTGAAGATAGTTTCTATTTTGTTCACTGCTGCACCCCCAATATCTACCACCCCATCTGGCACAGAGACACTCAGTAAATGTTGACTGAATATAAGATACTTTTGTTGGATCCACTGAACATAATGTCATTCCAAGGTACTCATTATCTTTACAGTTGCTAGACAGTAATGATATAAAGTTGTAGTTCATGAGATTTGGAAAGAGCCCTTCCTTTCATAGAAGTAGCATAAACTGAGTGATAGAGAATCCATTCTCAGACTTCACACAAGGCTGGTTGGTCTACACTGAACTCTACTTTGCATCAGGCCCACATTCCCTGCCTTCTGCAGATCTTGGCTTCAACCTACATACCAGGTTTACAAAATGAGTTGCTTCTCACGTTTCTGTGACATGTAGTATAAATTTCACCAGCAGGATTCTTTCTTTGGGTCACTATACATGTCTTTGGGACGCTATTGGTAAGTTCTATCATCAAATGTACAGAGGACGTTATTCTGCATATCACCTTAAAAAATCCAAGGACTAAAGCGTTGGCTGTCTTGCCATGCTCTGCAACAGAACCATCATGCTTCCAGTGATGGTGCCAATGGGCAAAACTTAAAGCTCTTAAAAACAACTAACACTGCTGTAGAGAGGCGTATCATTAATTATCACATCTATTCATCCAATATGTTACTATAGGGAAGTGAAGCCAGCAGACCGCCTGGTTTGCTCCACTAATGCCCAGTGCACAGCGGGCTTCTTTACACAGTCTTGTTTATCAAATCTTCAAGACAAAACTTAAAACTAAAGCAGCCATTTCATGGATACATTCTTGCATACTTGGTGGCAAAAAAAAAAAATGTGTTCACTAGCCAATAGATGCATTGGAATTATTTAACCATCCACCTTGTATTGGAGGGATTCTTTAGATAGTAAAAAAAAAAAAATGTTTTAATGTTTATTTTTGAGAGAGAGAGACAGAGCGTGAGTAGGGGAGAGGCAGAGAGAGAGAGGGAGACACAGAATCCGAAACAGGCCCCAGGCTCTGAGCTGTCAGCACAGAGCCCGACGTGGGGCTCGAACTCATGAACCATGAGATCACGACCTGAGCCGAAGTTAGACGCTTAACCGACTGAGCCACCCAGGTACCCCAAGTTTATGTATTTTAAAATGTAAATCAATTTTAGATTGAGTTCTGCAAACTGAAGTAAATGGTCAGTAGTTGTAACCATTTTTAAGGGGACTGTGCATATTGTCACTTTTTTCAAAGAAGAATCGAGACAATTTTCTCCCCTTGTCTGTAGTTTATGAATGTTATGGGGGTCACCGTGCCCAAGCTAGCACACACAGAGTATTTCAAAGTATATATTGCTCAATTTTGTAGGTAAGAGTGGTATATCTTCCTGTCTCACTGCGGACTGCTAAAACGGAATGTAAGAGCTGGATGGCGTATGGACAACAGAAATTTCTTTTTCACAGTTCTGGAGGCTGGAAATGAAAACATTGGGTGCCAGCATGATCTGGTTCTGGTGAGGACCCTCCTCCCGGTTGCAGAGGGATCTCTCATCGTCTTACTTGAGAGAAGGGAGAGTTCTGTGGGATCCTCCTTTTTTGAAAAAGGTGAAACACTTTATTTTTTTAAGTCTATCTTCAGAGAGACAGAGAGAGAGAATTCATACAAACACACGCCCATGTACCAGCAGGTGAGGAGCAGAGTGGGAGGCAGAGACACGGAGGGGGAAAGAGAATCCCAAGCAGCCTCCGCTCTGTAAGCACAGAGCCCTATGAGAGGCTGGAGCTCATGAATCCGTGAGCAAGGTCACGACGTGAGCTCAAACCAAGAGCCAGACGCTCAGCCACCCAGGTGCCCCTCTGTGGGATTCCTTTTATAAGGGCACTAATCCCATCCATAAGGGCTGGCCCTTCAAGACCTAATCACCTCCCAAAGGCTCTACCTCCCAGAGCTGTCACACTGGAGTTAGAATTTCAACCTGTGAGTTTTGAAGGACACACACATTGAGTTCATAACACTTCTTTTGATTTTGGCTTCTTCAATTTTTAAGAACTTGACCCCATTTTTATTTATCTTGTAAATATCTACTCTTGGTAATTACATGTTCATGTCCTTTGCACACTATATTAGGATTTTTGTATTTTTCTGCTCTTATTTGTAAGTATTTTTTCTTTACTAAACATACCAATAATCCTTTATTCTGTTTGCAAAATGTCTAGCATCTCTCTTCTTTTTTAAAATGTGCATTTCATTCTTAGGGACGCCGGGGTGGCTTAATCGGTTAAGCCTCTGACTTCAGCTCAGGTCATGATCTCGCAGTTCATGAGTTGGGAGCCCCACATCGGGCTCTGTGCTGACAGCTCAGAGCCTGGAGCCTGCTTCGGATTCTGTGTCTCCCTCTCTCTCTGCCCCTTCCTCCCACCACCCTGTTCACTCTCTCGTTCACTCTCTCTCTCTCTCTCTCTCTCTCTCTCTCAAATATAAGTAAACATTATAAAAATAAAATGAAATGGTTATTTATTTTTTAGAGAAAGAGAGTGAGCCGGGGGGGGGGGGGGAGGTGCAGAGAGGGAGGGGAACAGAGTATCCGAAGCAGGCTACCCCCTGACAGCAGAGAGCCTGATGCAGGGCTCAAACTCACAAACCATGAGATCATGACTTGAGCCAAAGTTGATGTGCAACCAACTGAGCCACCCAGGGACCCCTCTAACATCTCTTAATAGACTATTCTCATTGCCACAAGTTATCATACATGGTAGACCTAAGAAGGAAATATAAGAGTAGTCTTTAATACAAGGAGTACTTTGTTATCGCAAAAATTCTGGGATTTATAGAAACTGGAAAAAAAAAAAGGGAGAAAAATATTAACTATTAACTTTAGAACCAGAGTCTCTTGTACGATACATATTATGTTTATGCATATGATACCTATCCATTTCTGGATTAGAAGTATACCTTAAGTATAATAATCATAGCTTTAAATTATATAAGCTTTTAACCTGATTTATTTAAAAAAATTTTTTTTCAACGTTTATTTATTTTTGGGACAGAGAGAGACAGAGCATGAACGGGGGAGGGGCAGAGAGAGAGGGAGACACAGAATCGGAAACAGGCTCCAGGCTCTGAGCCATCAGCCCAGAGCCCGATGCAGGGCTCGAACTCACGGACCGCGAGATCGTGACCTGGCTGAAGTCAGACGCTTAACCGACTGCGCCACCCAGGCGCCCCAGCTTTTAACCTGATTTAAAAAAAGGCTTTGTAGCTCAGCTAATACAAAAGCCACATTTAATATAAGAATTGAAGGCTAGCGGCATTATATTTCCTCAACATCACCCTACTTTGCTGTAGAACCATAGCTAGACTCAAGGGCTTTAGAAACATGCCAAGTAGAGTGTAATCCTTCTCCCCGAACTGTGCATTGCCAAACACAGATGCAAACCTTGGATTCTATGAAAAATTCGCACCACAATTATCTTAGGGGTGGTAATCTTACTGTAGGATCAGACTAAAATACTAACGTCTAATGGTAATCATTTTTTATGGAAGACATTTTTAACTCATTTTTATATACTTCTCACATTAGCAATCTGTTTGCCTAAATCCCATAATATGCTTATTTTAAATTTGAAACAGAAAATCAATTAAGACTTATTCAGATTAAATAATACATGTGAATCACACACTCTTTCATTAAAAAAAAAAGTAAACGTAATGGCATCTCCTTCCATTCAGCATTTTCCTTTAGTTATTTACACTCAACTAAATACAACAAGCAACCATAGCATGCCAAACATTGCTTTCCTCTCTTGTTTGTCCCAATAGTGATACTTTCCATGGCGATTACAAGGATAATTTCAGGCATAATTGTAAATTCTAAAGCTAAGCATGCTTCAGGAGGAAACTTTAAAAATAATGGATTAGCTTATTTTAGTGATGTTATATGTTTGCGTGGATAAGAACTACTGTGTGCCTCCGGGCTAAGCACCCAGTGCTGGCATAGACAGGATGAAAGGCCAGGCTGTAGAACATCAATAAAAAAGAGCAAATGGAATTCAATATTTGCTGGTCTTTCAACTATTATGGCTGACACAGTTTTATTGCAAGTCTCTGAATTAATGAAGGGAATGTATTGGTAAATAGAAAGGCATTTCATGCTCTACAAAGGGAAATTGAGTTGCTATGGAAAAATATACCCCAAACTTAAAAAAAAAATCCCCTAAACAAAAAAACTAACATGACTTAACCTTTACAAAAGGCCAGGAAGTCTCAAGTTTTTCAGAAATGTAATTATTTCGGGTCATATAATTTTAACACTTTTACTCCAGAATCCACCCCCCACCCCCATATATATATATATGACTGGAGACACTGCTGTTTAGGGAGAAGCTGGAAAATTGTAAAGTGACTCCTTCCTCCAGGAAATTCACTTTCTACAGCTCAACTCTATGGAAACTTCAAGGCTTTGTTTTGGGTTTTAGCGATGAATACCATGATCTAACAATATCTTTTTTTTTAAAGCATCATGTATCTAGATGCTTAGTGACATGAGAATCTTCAAAGTTCTACTCATTCTATCTTTTCATTCTCTGCAGCCTGTTACACCAACAATCACGTTGACCTGTATCCAGTAACACATCCAATATCAGTTGGTTTCAAGAAGGAGGAAAAAAGCTCAGACAAGAAACCCAAACTTATTTTGAAATAGCTCATTTAAATGAAAATTTGAAGAATCTTGTCCTTTGAAACACACAGACTATGCGCATATATTTGTTTGAGTTGCACGTGTTTGAACTCCATCATAATATATGTATATTACACTGATCAACTTGGGTTGAAGAAAAATTCCTGGAGAAAAATCTGCATGAGCCTACCCTACTCATCAACAGCCACCAGTGATGAGTCCCCTGCCTGTTTCAGGTGCTTTTACATATGCAACTGGGACTCTGTCAACTACCCTGAAAAGCAAGTGACATCATCTTCATTTCACAGGTTAGGGAACTGAAAAGACTTGCCAAAGACCAGAGAGCTAGAAAGTGACAAAGGAAGCTGTAGAAAAAACGAGAGTCCGGGGGCACCTGGGTGGCTCAGTCAGTTAAGTGTCAGACTTTGGCTCGAGTCACGATCTCATGGTTTGCGGGTTCGAGCCCCGTGTCGGGCTCTGTGTTGACAACTCAGAGCCTGAAGTTTGCTCAGGATTCTGTCTGTCTCTGTCTCTTTCTCTCTTTCTGTCCCTTCCCCAACTCATGCTCTGTCTCTCTCCAAAAATAAATAAACATTAAAAAAAATTTTTAAAAAACCCCCAAAGGCCAGGGAGGTCAAAACGTGTGCCCTCCACACTGTGCCTTTCCCTAAAATGCCACTTCTTACTTACAACAGACATAACTGCTCTACCAACACGTCTTTGACACCATCATAACCCTGGTGTCTGTGACAGTGGGTATCAGAGGCTGATTCCTAACACTAAAAATTGTCTCATCAAGACTGATACCAGCATCCATAGCACTACACGCAGGCCCTGATTGTTTTGCAAAACATTTGAGCTCTCTCAGCAGAAAGGACACTGGCAGAAGGTGAAACAGTGTCCTTTCTAGTTTACAGAGACCTGACTGCAGATTCTTTCCCATTGTCCTGCGATGCTCTTATCTCTGGCCAATTTGTCCTTGCTTATTGTCAATTATATGGAGTATGAACCAAAGAGAGGAGGCTCAGAATATCGGAGCACAAGACTTATTTCTGACAAGTAGATGAGTTTTCCATCTGGGCAAGGCTCTCTTCTGGCTGGATTATAGCACTGAAAGAACATATAACCCAGTATTACCAGCCACGGTATACGTACTCCTCCCCTCAAAAAGGAACACCTCATTAAAAACAAATTCAAAATTACACTGATGTAAGTTAAGACTTTTGCTTTTCATTAGGTAAAGATATAACATGATTCTCTTTTATATTCTTCCGTGCATATTTATACTCTTCCTTCTGAAGACCACTGTATTGGTTTCTGTTAGATTTATGTTACTCTGCTTGAAAATCATTTTCTATAGGATGACACATAACTTCCTTTAATAAACAGGAAAAGATTGTTTTATGGAGAATCAAGGCTCATTCGCTTCTGGAGCACTGCTATAAACAAAAATTTACCTTACCAACATGAACACTTTATAGGCTTTAACACACAGAAAAGGAGCTACAGGCCAAAGTAACTATTTAGTAGCCAATTATTTAGTTGGTTCTTCTCCATATAGGTTGTCCCATATTCTCTGTAACACTTTTTAGATGACCTTAGGGTTTTACTTATAAAATATGATTAGCATAATATTTGTCTTGCTTCCAGATGCCCTAAGTTAATTTTCTCTATGTTCAAATCAGATGTAATCTTGGTTTACAAAAATCTTCTGATTTCTCCATGTTATGCATTCTTTTTTTTTTTAATTTTTTTTTCAACGTTTATTTATTTTTGGGACAGAGAGAGACAGAGCATGAACGGGGGAGGGGCAGAGAGAGAGGGAGACACAGAATCGGAAACAGGCTCCAGGCTCTGAGCCATCAGCCCAGAGCCCGACGCGGGGCTCGAACTCACGGACCACGAGATCGTGACCTGGCTGAAGTCGGACGCCTAACCGACTGCGCCACCCAGGCGCCCCATCCATGTTATGCATTCTTAAGACACAAGTTAACAGAATATTTAGAACAGAAAGTTTATTTATTTATTTTTTTTGAGAGGGGTACTCTTTCGAATTCTTTCTTACAAATGGAAATTTTCTGAATACAGATCTAACTCAATTTGCAATGGGGTTACATCCTGATAAACCCGTCATAGGTTGAAAATAGAAGTGGAAAATGCATTTTAATACACTTAACCTACTGCACACCATAGCTTAGCCTGTCCCACCTCAAGCGTCCTCAGAACACTTACATTAGTCTACAGGTGGGCCAAATCATCGAACTGGAAGCCCGTTTTATAATGAAGTGTTGACTCTTCCATGTCCACTATTGAAAGTGAAAAACCAGGACGGTTGTGTGGAGACAGAAGGTGGTCAGTGTCTGGGTTGTGGATCCTGTGATCACGGGGCTGACTGAGGGCTGTTGCTACCCAGCAGCCAGAGAGAGGACCAGACCACAGAGCATGGACCCAAGGAAAGATCCAAAATAAAAGTTTGAATGTGCATTGCTTTGTCAAAAAATTCTAAGTTGAACCATCATAAGTTGGGCACCAGCTGCATTAGGAAACTGAATGCTGGCACATCATTTACGTCCCATTTTGCATCACGGCACCCAAGTCGGAACTACTGAACTTGTTCTGGGTCTAAGCTAAACGGGGTGGATAGGAACTACTCAAACACTGGTAGCAAAAAGGGCCAAGTATGGGACTAAAATATGGAATTGAAGTGGATTTTAAACGCTGCTACTGAGAGGAAGAAGAGAAGGAAGATAAAATCAGTATTATTATCTGTTTGCTTCCAGGGCGAAGAATCATGCAAAGAACCTTATTTGTTTTGCCAGATAGAGTGATAATAACAGTTTTCTGGACCCCATTCTAGTTTTTTCTAGTTCACCTTATCGCGGGGTACACACGTCATAATCACGGTCCTCCCGTTGTTAGTGGAAACAGTTTACCTGAACCCCGTATATTTGTGTGAGGCACAGTGCAATGCCTCACCCAGAGCCGGCACACCGCTACCTCTCACGATGAGCTTGATCTTGATTTAGATTTCCAAGCATTGGCTGGGAATTTCAAATTAAATGGCAGGAGGTGACCTTTAAAGTCTCTTTTCTGAGGCAGCTTAGAAAGTTCTGTGGGACTCGTTCCCTCCCCCTTCCTCCCTTTTGCCTTTCAGTTTTTGATGTGTTGGTTTAAAATCAATCATTTTGTCATTCAAGAAGGGATCGCACATTTCTAGCAGGAGAGAAAATAAGGGCATGAAAAAGGATGACTTTTTTTACTTGAACTAATGGCAACTAATGCTTATCAAGGAAGGTTTGTTCTGCTCAGAATTAAAGTGATCACATATAGGAAGCTAAGATTTTGCTTTTCCTGTAACCCAACACTGCTCCTTCAGGCACCTCTGAGAAACAATACAAGATTACTTACACGCTATCTCTGCATAAATCTTCCCCACTGGCAATGAGAACTTTATTTATTTATTTATTTATTTATTTATTTATTTATTTATTTATTATTACGGAATCTTTCATACTCCAAGAGAATGAATAATACTTTAATTAATACAATTTAAGACAATGGAACTTTTAAGCTACTCTTACGAATTCGTCTTGGCCCAGCACAGCATCTACAAGATTGCAAATCACATTTCAGTCTTTACCCACTTGGGCAAATGCACACTTATTACCATCACTCATCTAGAATCTAATTCAATCATCTGGGCAATAGATTGTAATGGGTTCTGAAACTTGTTGATGTGCCCCAAGGGAAGGATTGTATTTGGTTTTTTCCTTTCTGCATCAAGGAGACAGTGTTGGTTTTACCCATATGTAAAAGTATACTTGCCCAGTACGCTTGCTGTGCAAAACAGGGTGTGGTGAGGGGATAACAGAGACTCCTTTTAGCGAACCCCTCCAGCTGTTATGAGTATTCTATTCATAGCAACAGGAAGCTCTGCACTGATGATAGTCTCACATCAGCGGCTAGACACAGGTGCTGTGACACAGCAGAGAGCTGTATCACATGTGGGCCCTGAGAAATGCTTCTCATGCACTTAGCTATACACGCTTCTACATTTCAGCCCCAAGACCTGGGAAGGCAGCCCCAAATACGTTCTGTTATTTAAAAATCTTATTGCAATTTATCTTTTCCAAAAATATTATCCAGAGTTCAAGGTCTAGGAACAATTTTGTACAGATGATCTCAAAACTTAAAATTTTCTAGAAGCAGGATGGCTATATATATCAGCTGCACAATGGAGAAACAATATTAATTCACCACATTATATTTGCATGACAATTGACATGTCACCGCATTAATTCACATGACACCCTCTGTAGGATAATCCACGTTTTTAAGATCGAAAGAGGTGACAGCATTTGTTAAAGGTCACAGAGATAGTGGTGGTGCCAGGACTGTGGACTCCACAAGTTGGCATTATTCCCTCGTTGTCTTCTTAAGAAATGGAATGCTCATTGACTCCTCATTGATGAAGAAGAGGTCAGGTATGTGTACCTCCTAAGGGTGATGATTGATCGTTCCCAAACTGCAGGCATTTTTGACTGCCTTTGTATTAGGGCACAGGATGCTGTTTCACAGCATCTTTACCAGATTCTTGTCATCACACTGAATGATTCCAAGACCCAAAAATATGGCTCCTTGCCTGTCTTCACTGCTGGGACGTCTGCTTCCATTCCTTTTTGGCTGCCTCCTGGAGTCCACTGTTATCTCTCTGATTGTGACCCTTTAGGTTCCCAACTCCCTTAGAAACTTAACCATCATATTAACTGACAAGAGACAAAACATTACAGTGTTACTTGCATGGGCTCTAGAATCTGGACCCTGGGCTACAGCCCAGTTCCAGTCCTGTAATTTACTAGTGGGGCAAGTTTTCATATCATAGGAAGAGTATGGTCCTAAAAGAGCTATTCAGATTAAATGAGTTAATGCACGTAAAAAGCCAAACAGTCTGACATTAACTTAGGGCTTAATAAAGAGCATCTTATTAAGTCCTTCCAGTTTTGACCTTTATTCTCTCCAGGCTTCACTGATGTGAATAACTCGAGGACATCCCTGAGAATTTGCTTACTTCCAAGCTCAAGAATGTGACTGTGGACTTCTGAGAAAATGGTAGGGCATCTCTGTGGAAACCTTTCCGGTAGCTCCTGTGCAAGCTGTTCCATAACCCAACGTGGATGCGTGGAGAGAAGTGTAGATGGAGTTTTCACACACGGGGATGGGAGCAAAGTCCCAAACAGCTGTTGGACTCTGACTTCTATAGGAAAACTGGGGACACTGAGATCCCAGAAAATATTAGCAAGGAGGAGTTGTCCTAAAGTGCGTTTCCACACGAGCCTCCTGGCTGTGGGATTCCCAGGCAGATCTGTGAATGTGAAATCCCCTAAATGAAAACTTCAGTCTCTAAGCAGAAACAGGTGAACAGACCGGGGAGGGGAACCAAAGACAGAGCACATCCTTCCTCTCTAGTTCATTAGTTCTCTGACAGGGACCAGGAGAAAAACAGTGCACCACAGGACAGTCATGTGCGCTCCCTGACGTGGCCATGTGCGTTTGGAAAACACCATAGTTTCTACTTTCCTCTTGGAGATCCATGAAGCACATTAACATACGGAAATTTCTTAGAAGTCCTTCTGTAAAGCAGTGGGTTCAACTGTTTCCCGCTGATTCTCCTCTTCCTAACTTTTATTGATCTTATTTTTGTCTTATCTTCGCCCAAATCTCTGCGATCAGACTTGAGATCGTCACCGTGGACAAGATAAAGTAAAGGGTGCGATATAAGACCATGTAAAAACATTTACCAGAGTGCACAATTCTAGACACTTCAGATCTTCAGAGAGATCATTTGGATCGAGTGATTCACGTGTGTAATGGAAAAACTCTGGGTGTCCTGATCCCTAAAACCAGCTCTCCACCCGAATGACCAGCCGATAAAGCCCCCTAACTGCCCCACCTCACTGTATTCCTCTATAAAGTACAGATTATGGTGCTAGTCTGGCTCAAAGATGTGTTATAAGGAGGAAACAAACAAGGGGAACAGTCAATGAAAGTACATAGAACGTGCTCAGCAGAGGGCTTGGCACAGACCACGTGGCTATTACAAGTTCCGTTTCTGTTATTCCTGTTTTACCACACAGCTGATGGAGTTACCGAGTTTATTTTTTTATTTTTTTTTAAATTTTATGTTTATTTATTTTTGAGACAGAGAGAGACAGAGCATGAACAGGGGAGGGTCAGAGAGAGAGGGAGACACAGAACCCGAAACAGGCTCTGGGCACCGAGCTGTCAGCACAGAGCCCGACACGGGGCTCGAACTCAGGGACCGCGAGATCATGACCTGGGCTGAAGTCAGACGCTCAACCGACCGAGCCCCCCAGGCGCCCCGGAGTTACCAAGTTTAAACTAATATTTAGTGAAACAATGCTGCTGGCGAGACAAAGAATTCTGTCTCAAGCAGAGTCCTAGATTGTCATTTGCATCTTATCGCCATCAACAGTGTGTCAGTCTTACGTTTTCCACTTCATGTAGAAAGATAAACAGCGCCTTAAGCACCGAAACCGCACCATGGAAAGTTCTACTTGGCAGCAGTCAGTGGAACAGCAGGGGCTCCTCTTACCCACCACAATATATTAAAGATAAAGATACTCTTCCTTTTTGCACTTCTTAAAAGAGCAACAACGAATAAGGTGATAGATTTAATACTGCCCGCCTTTCATGTGCTTTGTCAGCATATACAGCTAACTGCCTTTGCTCTCGGAAAGAAAAATGTTTCCAGATAGTTCTTTTATTCCTCCACAAAAAGCGCCTCTTCTCCACATATCACAAATCCCCAAATTTGCAGGAAGATGTTAAAAGAGAGCTCATTTAAAACTTCAAAACGAACACGAATAAAACCTTGCGACCATAATTTCTAACCTACCTGGAGGACATTATGTGTACATTTGCCAGAGTGCATTTAGCCAATGCTGCAGCCTCTGTTCAATGTTTTATGATTTTACATCTACATTCAGGCCAGTATCATGTTGCAAGTACCTGCAAACGAATTCAGAACCTGCATTCTTTCCTTGCCTCGCACAGACCTTGCGGTCTGTGTACTGATAAAAGGTCCAGTGGTCTACACCCCAAGCAATCTGACAAGGTGGCTATTCTCACACTGCAGAATTCACGCTTAGAATTCTGATGAAGCAGAACTGTTCTCAAACAATGTTTACCCATCATTCTGACAAGATCACCCAACTGGAATGGACAGAGCTCTTGGGCCCCCTTGACAACAGATTTAATGATCTCGCTCCTGGTACATTCTGCCTCCAACAGTCCATTATATAAATGCAGTCAGAGGAAGCCTCCAACATAGGTGGGACCATGGCATTCCTCACACACCGTGTGCTAAAGGTTTCCCACCTCACAGCACAGGGCGACCCAGGAAACAATAGCCCAAGAAGAAACAGAAAATAGACTACCTAATGAAGAAAGTCAGTGGAAAATACGCAGAGAATAAAGCTTTGAATTATGGCTAATACTTATCATCTGTTTCTTTAATAACTGTCCAACCTGTTTCTGATTTGATATACATTGGAAAACCTAAATGTTGACACATGAGATTTCACTCATATTTTAGTACTGAGAAGTGTGTTTGTGTATAATAATCCCAAACATACACTTCCTTTTTTTTCCCCACTTGCTTCCCACTTGCTTTTTTCCCCTACTAATTGATTACGGTGTTAACCCCAAAGGTGGCCCCTCTGCATTTTTCCACCTATTCCTGGACCTGCCCCCTCCTTCAGGCCATCCCAGCAGGTGCTCTCCTTCAAGTGCCTCAGGACCTTTGCACTCGCTACTACTTTTCCCTCAGACACAGCTCATTCCCTCTCTTCTTCCTGAGAGCTCTGTTCAAATATCATTTTGCCTTAACTGGCTATTTTATATATAAAATACCATCTATCTCTTTACTCTTTTCACCCTTGTTCTGCTTTATTATTCTTTATGGTTCCCTTTGCTTGTCTCGTTTACTGCTGAATCTCATGTGCCTAGAAGTGTGTGGAACAAAAGTGTCACCAAATAAGTATCTGTTGAGTGGATAAACATGAATGAATAAGTGAAGCATTTTCAGGTCTCATCTGCACAAGTACTCGGATATCTACAGACAGGGCAGAAGGTACAAAAATCCCAACCTCAGCCCAAAACCCCACCGTTTTGCAAGAACCTGAGACTAAATGTAAAAATAAACCCAAGGAATGAGAAACAGGCCAGGTAGGGAGGAGATCCAATACGACCCAGAGTAAGAGATTGCTTCTGAACCTCTCAGCTATAAGAACCAGCTGTAGCTCTAGCTGGTCTAGCTTCAAGAACTCTGATTGACTTTGGGGTGGACTAAGCCCAGAGACAACAGGTCAAGGTCACTGGGGACTCTGTTACCCTCAGGATGATTGACGCAAACCATTTGCAACATGTTCTAGCTTCGATGGACAAGCATTATAAAATCACTAAATTTCAAAGCTGGAATGGATCACTGAGCCAACAACGCTCCTCATAAACAAGGAAATAACAGAGTGACATTTTGAAAAATTCAACTATTTGCACTCAAGGATTGGGAAAATTAGTCTTCAAGAAGTAATTTTAGATTTGAAAGAAATAGGGACCAAGACATTGCTTCTAAAAGATACTGTGTAGCACCCATGCACATTCTGGGTAAAGTTTAAAAATGTAACAATAAAATGTTTTATCATTAAAAGGTGATATTAGTGGGGCGCCTGGGTGGCTCAGTCGGTTACGCATCCGACTTCGGCTCAGGTCATGATCTCATGGCTGGTGAGTTCGAGCCCTGCGTTGGGCTCTGTGCTGAGAATTCAGAGCCTGGGGCCTGTTTCAGATTCTGTGTCTCCCTCTCTCTCTCTGCCCCTCCCTCACTCATGCTCTGTCTCTCTCTCTCAAGAATAAACAAACATTAAAAAAAATTTAAAGGTGATATTAGGATCACTGTTTCATTGTTATTTGATATCCAGGTTATAGTGAACCCTGTGGTCTGAACTGAACTAACCGAAGGTGACAGAGGAAAACAAGGGTAGGAGGTAACAGACGCTGCAGGTGGCACCCAGGTCCTGGTGGTGTCTCAGTCTGTCTGGGCTGCTCTAAGAGTGCATTGAACTGGGCATCTTATAAACAACAGACTTATTTCTCACAGTTCTGGAGGCTGGACGTCTGAGATCCCAGGGCCTGCGCGGTTGGGTGGGGAATCTTTTCCAGGTCACAGACTTCTCATTGTGTCCTCACATGGCGGTGAGGGTGAAGGACCTCTCTGGGTCTCTTGTAAGAGCCCTATTGCCACCACGAAGCCTCCACCTGCCTGAAATGATCCCTTTCCAAGTGTCTCACCTCCAAATGCCATCACATTGGGAGCTAAAATTTCAACATAAGAATTTGGGGGAGGAGGGACACAAGCATTCAGATCAGAGCACGGGATTTTTATTTATTTTTCAACATTTATTTATTTTTGGGACAGAGAGAGACAGAGCATGAACGGGGGAGGGGCAGAGAGAGAGGGAGACACAGAATCGGAAACAGGCTCCAGGCTCTGAGCCATCAGCCCAGAGCCCGACGCGGGGCTCGAACTCACGGACCGCGAGATCGTGACCTGGCTGAAGTCGGACGCTTAACCGACTGCGCCACCCAGGCGCCCCAAGAGCACGGGATTTTAAGACCTCCACAGAGGATCACTGAGATTTAGCCCTGCTGACGAAGAAATGCCTCTCTTTTTCACTATAATCCAGGGATATCTAAACTCACTTCTTCAAGTTGTGTGTGTCCACTCAGACTAGAGAGCACAATTCCCAGCCCAGAGCAAAGAGCTGAGGATGAGAGAGATCACATTTGCAATTTTAAAGTCAAGGTTATTTATACCTCACTCTCAATGACCTCACAGGCAGAACACACAGGTGATCTTTCAGGCAAGGCTTGGCTCCTTGGCATTCACTTTGGACTTGATCTACTGAAAAGCACTGATATCTGCCACACATTGTTTCTCAACTTGAGTCCTGGCCTTGGTCTCTCCTGGCACACCTGTTCCTCACTGCACATTTCTTGATGTGGCAGTGGATGATTGTTCACCACTTGTGACCTCGGACTTCAGTCTTAGGATATTCTAGGTGCACTTATGGAAGAAATATTCTATTTACTTTTTCTCCCTTCAAAATAATAAGCTGGATTGAAATAGGTTATAATGAGAAAAAAATTTCAGCACGAAAACTGAAGCAGAATTTGTTTTAAAGTAAAGTTACAAATATAAATGGGAAATAAACTCTATTTTTGGGGTCTTGGGAAGTAAGTGACTTTTATGCTATACAGTGTGTTGTTTAAATGATTAAAGATGTCAACAAAGAAATGAGTTGCTACAATTCCAGTCTATAGGTTTCTTTACTCTGGTCTACAGCAAAGAAATGGCCATGGTGGAAAGAAACAAACAAAAGGACAACACTGACACCAGGAACTGCCTCCGTCCCATGTGGACTTTGCATGGGTGCCCTCCTTCCCCGCGTTGGTTTACTCCTCAGCCTTGGTACCCAGTGTGGACGATCCATCAATCTTAGTCCTACATTTAAAACTCATTAAAAACCTGTTTGCCATTCTTCTCAGAGATTAATCGCACAAGTCCAACATAATAGCTTTTCCAATTTAAGTGCTCCCGCTCCGCTCCAACATTTCATTTCAAGTGTACTGTAATTATATTGTATCGCTTCTGGCCAAGTTAGGAAGTGTATTCAAATAATAATCCTATTTTTGGTATATGGTACACTGTTAAGGCTGTTTCTCATGACAATTATGCACAAAACTGGAAAACGTACTTATAAGTGTCTACTGAAGTAATACATTCTGTTTGTCTACTATCTATCTGTCTACCCCTCTATCTATCCATCCATCCATCCATCCATCCATCCATCCATCTCTTAAACTGTGCAGTAATACCCATACATCCATAAGGAGGACTAATTACTTTTTTCTTTGGGTGTTTTGGCTTTTTGTTAAACCATTTTTCCATCTTTCACTTGTGTTTTTGATAAAAAAAAATTTACGCCAGAGTTCTCAGGCATATAAACCTATGCATAAGGGAAACTTGGTTCCCAGTTACATATTTTGAGGAATCACTTGTGGTGACTCTATCCTAACAGGGTGAGAGATACAAACCATTTCCTGGCATCATTTCCTACTTTCTCAACTTTTGACTGACTCTGCCAGAATTCAGTTAGAGTACAAACCCCTTGCCATAGTTGCACCAGGTATAAATATATATAAAATGATATATATCTATATCTATACATAGCTATACCTTTTTTTCTTTGTCATGTAAAAAGCAAACCCTGACTCAATTTCTTGTATTATTACTATTATTAATGAATTAGAAAGCAGAAGAGGAAGATGTTTATGCACTAGAGGTTTGGCTGCTAAGCTTTGGCAGCTGGGAAAGTAATTTTATTTATAAATGAGACAGAGTTCCATTCTCAACTGATCAGTGAGGCGGGCTCTATAGAGACTGGAAAAATGTGTTCGTTTAGAAGCAGTTTTAATTAGTTATGTTGAGTTAACTTTTGTTAGCTAGTGGTGACTAGGACCTAAGATTCACTTTGGAGATTATATCTAAATGACATGATTAAAAAACTATACGGCAAACACACTGGATATTTCATTCACCAGATAGTTATTGATTCTCTACAAGTGCCTAGGACTCTCTGGGTACATTTAGGGGAATTCAGTAGTTAACCAAACAGACAAATGTTCTTAATTCTGTTGTTGAGAGAGGAAGATATTCGATGGGATTAGTAAGTAAATAAATGTATAGTATGCTGGAAGGTGACAAAACGGAAAGAGGGATACATAAGGTGAAGTGTTAAGTTCTAAATGAAGTATGGGGAGGTCTTCACCAAGCTGGTGAAAAGGCGGAGCAGGTGATAAGGTATGGGAGGAGAGTCCCAGGCAGAGGAAAGAACGTTTTCAATGTCCTCCAGGGAACACAGCACCCGAAGGGCTGTAGGTCACCAGCCCAGGGAGCGGGTCACCAGCCCAGGGAGCGGTGAACATCAGAAGATCAACTCAGTTGTAACAGGCACTTTGACGTTTATCTGAGTATCCTGAGAGGCAGGAAGTACTTGAACTAGAGAGGGAAAATAACTGACATAAGCTTTTAAAGATGACACTGACTCTTGTGTTGAGAACAGACTCTTGAGAATAGACTCTCGAGGAGCTGAAGCTGGGAGGCCAGTCATGGGGCAAAGGCAACTCTTCAGGTGTGATAGAGCAGAGGACCCGTTAGGTAAGAAGGTGATGAGGAGTGAGCGGTCCTGGCTAGATTAGGAAGGTAAGGTTAACAGGATTGATTGCTGGGTGGGGTATGGGGCTCAAGAGATAAAAAGAGGCGAGATTGAGTCATATACTCTGTTAACTAAAATTCTACAAATATTCAGCCATGGTTTTGATACAGGTGTTCAGTCATTGTGGCCATATTTACTATAAATACCTAACGATATGAAAGAGTTAACACCTTGTTTAGTCAGTTACCTTGAGTACAGGTAGAGACCCCCAAATGATTTCTCGTGTGCCTCGTTTCTCCTAATGGAAAGGATATTTCTCTCTTCTTCCCCTACCCCACTCTTTTCTTTAGACTTCATGATCATTGTAACTGTTTTTGTATTTTGGAAGATACATTTTTCTTAAACAATTTTGGTAAAAATGACTGGAAACATTTTATATTTTCACAAAATTACTGTTCACATTGTTATTAACATGCACAACTTTTCCAAGTAAGTGTATTAAAATATTTTCCAAAAACCCTCCGTCTTTCACTATGTCTACTCAATCAGAGTTTTTCTTGAAATAATACAAAATATCCCAAACTAGAAACTAGTCTGTTTTTTTTTTTTTTTTTTTTGCATCCTCTTACTTTCACAGTTAATGGGTTGCTCTCAATTACTGTTGATGAATATGCATGTTTTAGCAAATGGTAAAACTCGGAAACATAATAAATGCAACAGCTGTGCACCTGGGCATTCTCACAAGAGCCGTGTCCCAATTTTGAAACGAAAGGACAAGGCGGACAAACAAAAGGGAGACAGCCTTCCCATCACCTTTATTTTTGCCAAACTGACTCGAATGAAGATCACTTTTGACTCTGCGGTTCCTGATCTGTAATTATTTCAGCAGCAGGTCCTGAAAAACTCACAGCTATCATACAACATCTGTTTCTCCTCCCAAAATGGTCCAGGCCCTAAAAATATTAAAACCAATCGAGGTGATTAAGTAAATTTAGCAGGCTGGTCCAGTTTAGCCTCTCCAAAAATACTGGCAAGGAGATGACCACATCCATCTGGAGGTTTTTTTTTTTTTTTTTATTACTCCTTGGAATTTCATTATCAAACTATGGGTGCTGCTACAGTCCATGGTGGCTACCTGTGCAAGGTGCTGTTGAAGACGGTATTCCACTTGAATCCGCAGGTACAGACGGCCATTTTTGGACAAGCTTCTCGAATGGCAGCCTTTGTGGAAACAGATGAGGGGTGCAACTAAAAATGGACTTTACGGAACTTTTAAAAGGAGACTGTTCTCTCCTACAGCCATTCATCTGGAAGGTAGTTCATTCAGAGGAGTTACCGATTACCACTGGGTTCCGGACCTTTTCATCAGGATCTTGAAACTCATCTGCCAGTTTATTAACGAGTTCCTCCAGATCTATTGTCTTTGGGGGAAAAAAATTGAAGAAAATATGGCAAAACATACTAGCTGGTGTCTCCCAAATTCTACGCTCAAATTAACACTAGGTTATGACACATCACATGCAGAGGAAAGTCTACAGAGTCAAGTGTAAAGACTTACTAAGGACAATAAAAAATTGACTCCTCTGTCTCTTCCTTTTCCAAAGTTTTGAGTATTGCGAGCTACCCCCCTCCATTCTGACTTGAAGTACTTCAGAAAAAATTACGCCTCTAAAAATGACGATAAAAAATTTCTTGCTGACGAGCATACTATCCGCAGACTCCAGAGATACCGAGGAGATGACAGCATCTCCAAGGCCCCCGCTAGCAGTGGTTCTGTAAGACCATCACCATGAAAGTTACCGATGCCTTCTTATCCACTTGCCCTCTCTCATATCACCCAATCGATTCTTTGTGACAAGCTCATTCTGGGGCGAATGATCTTCTGCGGGTTCAAGTTTCCACACGTGCAGGTACGGCAGCAGCAATGTCATATGGGTAGAATTTACAATGAAGGAGGACCGTGCTATGTCAATGTTTCCAGGGAACCGGGTGTCCTGAGTGTGGTCTACAAGCAGGAGCCGGACACAGCAGAAGTACAGAACCCAAGGCTGGGTCCTGCTGCCCAGACCGGAGAGGGGGTATTGCTCACAAGGATACTCATGGACGCATGCAAGGAGCGCAGGTGGAAGCTGACCCATGAGGCTGGTGTCCACAGCATGGCCCGCAGGAGAGCTGCCACGTGTCCAAGATGTGCAGGAAGTGTCCATGGAGCCAGCACAGGCTGTGAACTCCATCAAGAGAGTGAAGATAGGGGCGCCTGGGTGGCGCAGTCGGTTAAGCGTCCGACTTCAGCCAGGTCACGATCTCGCGGTCCGTGAGTTCGAGCCCCGCGTCGGGCTCTGGGCTGATGGCTCAGAGCCTGGAGCCTGTTTCCGATTCTGTGTCTCCCTCTCTCTCTGCCCCTCCCCCGTTCATGCTCTGTCTCTCTCTGTCCCAAAAATAAATAAACGTTGAAAAAAAAAAAAAAAAAAAAGAGAGTGAAGATAGCTTAGGTTCTCCCGGGCTTGCCCCTGCTTTGGACATGACAGGCCAGCTCTACCGTGTGACCCCTTCACCCCCCACCTTCCTCTTTTTGGATGGTTTCTGCCTGGCTTGGCTTTATTTGGAATGAGCTGGCCCCAAGATGCGTCTCTCCATCCTACATGTTGTGCTCGTCTTAGTACATGTCTAAGGTCCTGACATCTGTGATGTCTCTGGGGTGAGTAGCTATAGTGTCAGCCTGGCGGTTTTGTCAGGCCTGGCCCTGCCCAGAATATTCACGCGTGGAAAAAGATGTCTTAACAGGTTCTGGCTTTTGAAATTTAATTTGTTTTCTCTCTGTGTTATATGCATATTTAAAATAAGTAAGTAGACTAAATGAACAAACACTTTTTACTAGATTGTTTTTTTTAAAAAGATGTGTTTGAGGGGCGCCTGGGTGGCGCAGTCGGTTAAGCGTCCGACTTCAGCCAGGTCACGATCTCGCGGTCCGTGAGTTCGAGCCCCGCGTCAGGCTATGGGCTGATGGCTCAGAGCCTGGAGCCTGTTTCCGATTCTGTGTCTCCCTCTCTCTCTGCCCCTCCCCCGTTCATGCTTTGTCTCTCTCTGTCCCAAAAATAAATAAACGTTGAAAAAAAAAATTTTTAAAAATAAATAAATAAATAAATAAAATAAAAAGATGTGTTTGAGCTCCGGGTAATATCTTTTTACTTACAGAAGTATTAACATTATTTGAGCAGGAATTATTGGGGGTTTAATCTTAGTAGTAAGGGCAGAAATCCCTAAAATGAATTCTGACCAATCGGCTTTATTGTGCAACTAACATTTCATTGTTTTAGACCTTCGGAAGTATTCAGAACTTTTAATAAGTGTCTTTAAACATACCTCTAACACATACATAGTACTTTTACAGGGCATAAAGATGAGTAAGTTCTGTCTGCCTTTAAATTTAGTTTGTAAAAAGAATAGGATAAAAAGTACGTGTTCGCTTTTAGTGATACTGTGCTATTCTTCCTCTTTTACCTAAGATATGTCAGTTTCTTCTTCTTTTATCAATTCAAATTAGAGAGTTAAAAATGTCTTAGCGTAAAGTGCCAAGCTGGAATCGTTATTCTAATCAACACCAAGAAACGGCAATGTCAGCAGGGAGAGTGAGACTCACGGCATAGTTAACAATAAAAGAAAACTGTAGTCCTGTGGTATTTCCAGGGTACCAGGTGTCCTGGGATAAAAGTGGTCCCCAGTCCGCTAAAGAGGGAATCATGGCAACCCGAGAGGTTATATGATCCTTTGGAATCAGAGTCCCTAAGGATCTATCAGGTCTTCCAGCCAATGGAGATGAAGGTGAGAGAAGAAAAGTGATTTTTCACTGTGTGATCATAACATGGAAACTCATTAAAACAAACAGTAAGTCCACTTATGACACTTCAGGTCTATAAAGGGGGGATTTCACAGGTGCTGGCAAGCATGAAAAGGAATGGTGAAAAGGGAACCCTTATACATTGTTGGTGGGAATGTAAGTTGGTCCAACCGCTACGGAAAACAGTATGGAGGTTTCTCATAAAATTCAAAACAGAACTACCATATGATCCAGCAATCCCACTCCTGGGTAAATACCCAGAGAAATGAAAACAGGATTCTGACAAGATCTCTGCCTTCCTATGTTTACCATAACATTACTTCATATTAACCAAGATATGGAAACAACCCAAATGCCCATCAACGGATGAATGGATAAAGAAGATGTGGTACATATGTAGAATGGAATATTAGTCAGTTATGAGAAAGGAGGATATCCTTCCAATCAGGACAACATGCATGGACCTTAAGCACACTGTGCTAAGTGAGAAAAGTAGGGCAGAGAATATGTGGAATCTATAAAAGGCAAACCTGTAAAAAACAGAGAGTGAAATGGTGATTTTACCGGGGGATGGGAAGCAGGGGGTAAGAGTGATGGTGTTTAAGGGTACAAACTTGTAACAAGCAGTAAATAATCCATGGAGATCTAATGCACAGTAGAGTGAATATAGACAATAATATTGTACTATAATTGCATAATGTGACAAATATCCCTACACGGGCAATCATGTTACAATATATCAACGTACCAAAGTAACAGGCTGTGCACTTTAAACCTATACAATGTTACATATCAAAAATATTCAATAAAAAATAAATGAATAAGGGGATTAGGAGGTACTTATCAATCAAAAAAACTCAGGATAAAAATCTGGGGAAAGAATGAAACCATCTCAATAGTTCCATGGCGTAAACCACAGGAAGCAGTGACTCGCCAAAATAATAGCGAGCTTTCAGATAGGTGTGTGGACACTGTTTCCAAGGTGTTTGTCAGGCCCTTGACCACTATTCTGAAATGTCTATTGAGTGTATCCTCAATACTGGGGTTACTCAAACATTCCCACGAGGCTTTAATTTTAGTGACTATACTAGTTCATTTCTAGGAATTCTATTTCGTCCTTTTTCAATTTTTATGCTTTCTTCTTTTGTTTCTTTCAGTTTGCTCTGCTCAAATTCCTGGATTGCTAATCATTCTGTTTGTTGAAAACCTTGACTCCTTCATGGTGACTCATTTGTCTTGCCACTTGACATTTTTAACTCCGAGCTCATGTTCAGCAGCGTTTTCTCTTTTTTTCCTGTGGGATTTTTGCATGATCTGCTTTGTGGAAGGGCCCTTCAGAGAAGTGTTACCTTTGCCCATGCTGGCGCTGAAGGGCTTCTGGACAATCTCTTCAGCTTAACCTTTTGAGCTAGAGTTTCTGCACGGCACGCAGGGTGCAAATTTAGATGCTACCTTCAAATGGGTCTAGAATTTGGGTTTCTCAAGGAAGAGGGTTTTCCCCACCCAAGTGCCCTGAGTGGACCGGCTGCCCTGTTGATCCCAAACCAGTGGTCAGAGAGTTTCTAGCTTTTTCCACAGATGGGGCTGGACTTTGAGTCTCTAGGCATTGTGTAGAGATGGCTCAGCTCCCTCTTCATCCAGCCTAAAGTTGCATCCTTCTCTCTGGGTGGGTATCTTCATCTGTTCGGACTTTTATGACAAAGTATTATAGACTGGATGGCCTATAAAAAATATTTCTCACAGTTCTGGGCACTGGGAAGTCTGAGATAAGGATGTCAGCATGGCTGGATTCTAGTGAGAACCCTCTTCTTGGCTTGGAGATTGCCACCTGCTCATTGTATCCGCATGAGGGAGCTCTGTGGGGTCTCTTTTATAAGGGCACTGATCCCATTCATAGGGCCCCACTCTCATGACCTAGTCACCTCCCAGAGACCCCACCTCCGGCTACCATTACACTGGGGATTAGGTTTCAACATATGAATTTGGAGTGGGGGGCACACATTCAGCCTTTAGCAACGGGCTTTTAGCATCTGGTTCTCTTTCCTCTCAGTTTATATCTGGATCTTAAACTCAGAGCCTTGCTTTCACGTTCCACTGGCTTTGATTTCTCAATTTCTGGTGCCTGGAGATACCCCTTGCTTTCCTTGGAGATTAGCTACGGATTAAATATTTTGGTCATATTTTATTGATGATTTCTAAGAGTTTCTAGTATGCAGAAAGAAGGCCAGTAGACATCAGCTCAGTCAGCCATGTTGTTGGGAGCTGGATAAATCGATATGGAAGCAAGCACACTAAACCCAGGACCCTCTTAATTCGCTTTCAGCACAGAAATGTGTAAAGCCGCCGCATTTATTGAAGCAACAGGGGACTGGAAACCTAGATGCATTTTCAGAGAAGTCAGTCAATCAACTGACACTGCTTGTTACAAACAGAAATCATCACATCACAGAGGCTGACAAAAGTCAGCTTCTAAGTATTGTCTGGTTGAGACCAGAAAACCCACAGCCACACGGGGAAGTCCAGTTCCATGGAATTTTCTCTACCATTACAAAATTCCAGGCATGACATCCTCGCCAGATTGTTTCTCGGTATTGTGAACACTTCCTTAGGCCATTTTCCTTCCTTTTGTAAACTTTTTGCAACATCCCATGTTCAACTTAAAAACCACGCGGACAGACTTTTCCCTCCTTCCTCCAATCCACCCCATTTACTCAGAGATTAACTGCTTTAATTCCAATGCTTTATCGTTTTACCTTCTGCTTCCTACTCATTCTCAGTGCTGTTGCCTGGTTCGGGACTCAGCCTTATCTCGACTCGCTTTCTAAAGTCACCGCCCTGATCTACTGCTCCTTCTGCATGTGAGCCTTCAGAGGCCTTCTAGAATTCATATTTTACGACTCAATCCTTTAGAGGTCCCCCAACTCAAATACATTCCAAAAACAAAATATATTCTGACTTGCTTAGTCCAGCATGTAATAATTCTATGTCCCACTCCAATCTTGCTCCCACTAATTTATTAGACTACATATTTTAAAATAGTTTTAGCTTTACAGAAAAAATTAGGAAAACAGTACAGAGAATGGCCATATACCCCGCGTTCAGTTTTTCCTGCTTTATAGACATTTTATAGTACTGTGGCATATTTATCACAATTCTTAAACCAATATTGGTACATGACAGTTTCTCAGACTTTTTTTTTTTTTGTCTTTGATGACCTTGACAGTTTTCATGAGTGGTAGTCAGATATTTTATAGAATGTCCCATTATTAGGATTTGTCTCACTTTTTCTCATCCTAAGACAGAGATGGTGGGTTTGGGGAGGAAGACCACAGAGATAAAGAGGCAAGTTCATCACATCAGAGGGTGCCCATGTGACTTGTCACTGTTGACATAGACCTTGACAACCTGGTCAAGGCAGTGTTTATTTGTTTTTGTTTTTTTCTTTTTTTTTTTTTTCCTTTTCAGGACTCATGGTGCACTGACTTATATAGCTACACGTTGGTTCACGGCACACACTTAAGAAGGCTTTCTGCAAGGTACCTCTTCTCTTCAATTTTATTTTATTACTCTTTTCCTTCCTCCTCTATTTCTACACACATCCCTGCCACAACTAACCCCCCCCCCACACTCTCTAATACATTAAACATGTAACCATCTATTCATCTTCTTTTATTAGATAAAAGGTGGTATTTTTGCACGTACAATTTTAAGAACACATGCATGCTATAATGCCCTTTAAAAAAGCTTTTTTAGAAAAAAAATCATGTTTTGAGAGTGGCTGCCCCTGTTTTCATGGGCTGTGACTGCCTCTTTGCCCACATCCTTGCCAGGATTTAATATTATTTGACTTTTGAATAATCCCCAGATTGATAGTTATAAAGCGGTATATCCTTCTTGCTTTACTTTGCATTTTTGATTATCAGTGTCTTAGAGTTCTCTTACCCCATGGCCAGTCAAGGTGACACATAAAATCAAGCACAACAATTAGTAGGATCTAACTTATTTTATAGGTCTTAGCATATATTTTACTCCTACCGTGAATAGTCTAATCATATCCTTTGCCCTTTTTTATTTATTTTGTGTTGTGTGTGTGTGTGTAGCTGTTTTGCCCTTCTAGTGGATGTACAAAACTTCTTTGTGTACTCTGGACTTGAGTCTTCCTGTCTGCTTTATACGTTGCAATTACCTTATCCTATCTTTCACCTTTGTTTATGAAGTCCTTTCTTAAACCAGTAATCTTTTACTTTGATGTAGTCAAATACATCAAATTCTCTACTTACCCTTTGGCCTTTGGGCATTTTGTTTAAGAAATACTTATCTTCTGGAGCACCTGGGTGGCTTCATTGGTAAGTGTCCAACTTCGGCTCAGGTCATGATCTCATGGTTCGTGGGTTTGAGCCCCTGGGCTGACAACTCGGAGCCTGGAGTCTGCTTCAGATTCTGTCTCCCTCTCTCTCTGCCCCTCCCTGACTCATGCTCTGTCTCTCTCTCTTTCTTTCTCTCTCTCTCTCTCTCTCTCTCTCTCTCTGTCTGTCTCAAAAAAAAAAAATAAATAAACATTAGAGAAATACTTATCTTCTTCACGGTCACCAACATAGTATTCTAGATCATGAAACTATAGGATTTGATATTGAGATGACTAATTTTTCTCCATGCAGTGAGCCAATTTTCAACATGATGCACTACTTTCTAGCCTGTGACTTGTAATGCTGAGATCACCAACCACATAATTCCCTTAAGAATCCAGGTCTGATATCAAATACTAGTTTCTTTGTTGGATTATCTGTCTCGTCACTCGTGAATATTCATCATAGTCAGGGCAGGTCCTAATAAAAAACCATTATTATCTAAGTTACAGCTAAACGGGCTCATGTTTTTCTCTTATCCTTATATCCACACTTCACTGGTCTCTCAAGATCGACCTCTCTGTGGATTCTTCCCAGTTGAATCTTTTAATTTAATTGTTGAATTCATTGCAAGTTCAAGCACCCTGTCTCCCCAGCAACACCGAACCCAGGAAAGCTTGAGGAGCAGAGAGAAAAAGGCAAGAAAGGATTCTGACCTCAGACATCTGAGTTAGATCTTTACCAGGGACTCACTGCATGACTACTGGCAGGTTACATCACCTATCAGAGTTATAGTTTCCTTCGCTTGTAGGGCAAAATAAAACAACAGAATTACCTAATATTTATGGCTACCTTCCATGTAGCATTAGGAAGTAGACAAGATTATTATCTTCATTTTATAGACCAAGTTGGAAGCTTGTCCAAATGTGCGTAGCTAAGAAGTTGGGAGGGTAGGAATTTGATCCCAGGGTGTCTAACCATGAAACCCATGCTCCTACTGTTACACTATATTCTCTTCTTAAGACTATGGGGAGAAAGAAGGCAAGCCTATGAGGTGTCTACTTCAGTGATCAGTAATTATTATTTGCCCAACTCCTGAACTATGGACTAGAAAATAATGTATCTCACAGCCTCGGCTTGCCCTAGTGGCTGTTTGACAGCATAGATGGAACACTCCATGGGGGGGGATGGGGGGGTGGGGGGGTGGGATAAGAAACCCACTCTTTATCTGAAAGAAAGCATAAAAACAATAATAGTTCCTTGGCAGTGAGGGCCGAAATTTTTTGCAAAGCCCTATCCTAAGCACTTGGCTGCTTTAGTTCACTTAATGCTCAGGTCATTCAGATGTGACAGATACTTATTTTTCCTAATAACTAAGATTAGATCAGGTCAAACAAATTCCCCCAATTGCTCAATTAGTAGGACAGAACCATGCTTCCACCCAGAATTGGGTCAATATTTTTTTTAATAATCTCAATGCATTTTTTTAAACATTTAATTTAGTTTTCTATCTTTTTTTATAACATTTTACTACATATTTTCTAGTCTAAGAAAGGAAATTAACTACATCAGAATGTTTTTCTGCTGCATTAAAAAGTTTCTTTCATTTTTTTTTTCTTTAGGGAGAAACTGATTATACTCAGATTGCATCAGTTCCTACTGTCTTTAAAACATGTTTAGTGATGTTATCAACGTCTGTAAATAACACATTCCAGGAAGAGAATATTGCTTTTGATAAAGGTATTTACCGACAGTAAATGCTAAACAAATTGAGAGCACATGCTACTAATTAGTGTGTCCCTCTCTATCTGACAGACACATATTGACTGTGACTTTTAAAAGCTCAGACAGTTCATTCTATAAAGGCCAAAAAATGGTCCATTAAATATCGTGCCAAAATCATTCTGAGAAAAATTGATATGGGAACTTCCTGTCATTGTAAAGACTTAATTTCCAAGTAGGAGTTACCAATGCCAGAAATAAGAAATATCACTGTCAAGAAGAATAGGAATTAGGTTTAATATAGAATTAGTTCCAAAGTAAAGCCACAAGATACTGGAATTTGGTACTATTTAAATACTAAAATTGTTAAGGTGAGTAAGTCTATATGCTGGTTCCATTTTGTCCATAATACAGGCTGGCAAACACACCTGTATTCTTGTCAGCATATGTAGAACAGTTCAGCCTTTAATTTATTTTCAGAGGCAGACATTATAATATCCAAAGGATATCCCTAAAACCTGTTTAATTTCTTGCCTTTAAAACTAAGTGCAGAAGAAGCAAAAAGTGTCACCGTGTGAGGCTCTCCTTTTATGTAAGTACTTATTCATCCTCAGTTTTTTAGGGTAGATTCTCATTTAATCCTTATGATTGTTGGAAAACATTGAACGTAACAGAACCCTTACTAACTAACATGTTAATTCTTACTTTACAATAGATGGGAGAGTCAAGCAGTATCTTTCAATAGAATGATCTCATGCTTTGCCATTGCTTTGTGGAATGTTCTTGGCAGTAGCACCACACAATTCTACTTATTTTAGCTTTTTGCTATTATAAATGAAGAGAAATTTTACCTCTCATTACTCTTTTCCTATTTTTTTCTTAGCTTCATGCATTCATTTTTCCAGAAAAACCTTGGATTAATTTTCCTTTCCTATTTTCTTGACTCATCCCTAATGAATTGTTTAACTGGGAGAATCATATTACTATCTAAGTGTATTTTGGAAGAACTTACGTCTTTTCGGTGTTCGTATATATTACTTTTGTAAATTTCTGCATTTAGATTCCAAGCATGTTTGGTTGAAGTAACTTCCAAGAATGTTACAGGTTTGCAGCTATTGAATTTGAGATCTTATACTGTTAAATTTTCTAACAGGTTCTTACAGATAGTTAGGGCTGCTATTGATTTTTATATTATAGTCTATTTTCTGATTTGGAAACATGTACAGTGTGAAAATGTTAGACTGACCAGCAATTATGCTCACATCAAGTTCAGTACAGAGAATGGAATGGATAAGACCAAATGTTTCCTAGTCTCAGTGAAGACGTGAAGACAAGAGATCGTTACTGATTAAATTTTAGCACTGTTGTCTACACTCAAAATTTAGTAGCAAGTCAAAATCTTCAGCAGAAAATACAAAACAGATTGCCAGAACTCAAGAAATAAAGTAAAAAGATTCACTTTATAGCCAGATCTTTGGAGTATAGGCCTTAAGAAGAAGGGAAGACAACCGCATTCTCAAAGATTTTATGGCATTCAACAGAAGCAAGCCAATGGCAGAGGAGGTGGGGAGGAGAGCAAATGCAAAATCAATAAGAAGCAAATGTGGCTTGTAGCATTTTCTAGCTCACTCTGGCATTGAATGTCCACATGGTTTATTGTAAGTAATAAGCTTTCCCTAGACCAAGTAATAAAGATATAAGCAATGCCTGGCATCCCAAGGGCATCCTATCATTCGAGAAGGGGAAGGGGATACTGAGTTCTGGATGGGGTGCAGTGCCTGTGGCTTCCAGAGCAAACGAGAGAGCCCAAGCAAGTTTGCTCTCACTGCCTTCAGAAGAATTCACTGGTACCCTCAACCACAAGTGGTGGGGGTATTGGAGGAGGATGTGGGGTGGAGGGGCTGCGGATGGCTTCATCAGCACTCCCAGGGATGACATTCATATTGAGGGACAGCAAAAAAAAACCTGTCCTGGAACACAATGGAGAGGACACAGGAGGTATCTGCACAGTCCATATACTGTGAGAAGACCCATGACTGAATCAAGAACTGAAGACAAAGTTTGCAGGGACAATTGTGAATAAAAGGACAAGGTCTGAGACCAGAATATTTCAGAAGAGTCTCTGTGGGACCTACTGCATTCCAGTGGTCGTGCTGGTGCAAAGTAGTTGTGTTGGTCCTAGTAGTGACAAGTTTGAACATGTCCCTGATCCCACATAGAGTTTTTTTTTTTAAATTTTTTTTTAACGTTTATTTATTTTTGAGACAGAGAGAGACAGAGCATGAACGGGGGAAGGTCAGAGAGAGGGAGACACAGAATCTGAAACAGGCTCCAGGCTCTGAGCTGTCAGCACAGAGCCCAAAGCGGAGCTCGAACTCACGGACCGCGAGATCATGACCTGAGCCAAAGTCGGACGCTTAACCGACTGAGCCACCCAGGCGCCCCACCACATAGAGTTTTAAGCTCCTGCATGCACCTGTGACCAAGTCTGACTGCAGCTAAAGAGTCCTTTCTTCCTTGGTAAGCCGCAAATAGGAACGCTAAGAATAGCATCCATGCTGGTTGGAACAGAGGGAACATAAATGAGGTACCCATACATGACCATCCGGTTTACTCTGAGATTTGTCTATAGAAAAACTCTGAACATTTGTAACCTTTCTTGCCAGGTGGAAGTAGAACAACAACAACAACAACAACAATCCAGCATGGTTTGTAAGGTTCAGATTTCAATGAGTTGTTTATACAATTATTATTTATTTAATAATTCAATTAATTATTAGCTTCTACTCCATGCACTGGGCAAAGTATTGGGTCTTCCTCTCCCAACTACCCCAAACGAGCTAGGTTTATCAAGATGTTCCAATCTATTAGGAAGAACATTAAAGGACTTACATATTGTAATTCAAAAATTTTATAACAATGAGAATCAAGTTTCAAAAATGATACTAGGAGAGCCCAGTAGGAAGAGAGCTGCTTGGATGTTACAGACTGAATGCTTGTGTCCATCCCCCAAATCATATTGAACCTCCTCCCTGCAACCCCAAAGAGGGCTCTCACCAGAATCCAACCATTCTGACACTCTGATCTTGGACTTGGAGCCTCCAGAGCTGTAGGAAAGAAATTTCTGTTGTTTACAAGCCACAACAAGTCTATGGTGTTTTGTTATTGCAACCCAAACAGAGTAAGACAGAAATTGGTGGAGATGTGAGAATCCAAAAAGCACCTTGGAGTAGGTAGTAGTTGACCTTGGCCTTGGACACTGGATAGCTTTCAAAAGACAGGTTAGAGCTTTTCCTGGAGGGCGAACCTGAGAGAGGGCACCAACATAGAAGGTGCCCTGGCATATGTCTGCTCAAAAATTATGGTTGGCTTGAAGCACCGCTATGAATATTGGATGGAAAAAATATTTTTTTTCTTATGAAATATCTCTGAAGACCATGATAACTGCAATTTCTTGGTCTTAAAGTATTTGAACTGAGCCCTTTAGATTGAGTCCTGCTAGTTCAACAAGTTGCCTATGGCTGTTTCCCAGGTCTTGTTCTCATTATTACAAATTACCTTCCATAGTGCCCTTGAAGCGTCCTCAACTTCTGGATGTGCACACGTGCCTCTCCCCAGCTCCGCATGCTAGAGCTATACTTCTGTGCCAACTTGCTGCCACCCATTTTTGCATTTGCCCAGCAAAGCTGAGCTGTGATTAACAAAGTTATGCTGCCTCCACAGGGAGAATTTTCTGAACCACCAAGCAGACTTCTGTGGAAAGTCTTTAAGGTAGAGTTTATAAATGACACACGTCTCAGGTATTACCACCATTCTCCCTTCACACTGCAAAGAAGCCAATATACCTCATGAGGTTTCGGTAGCCTGGATATTGGCAGAAAGTGAGAACTTAGGATTCGCAACAGTTGTTTTTTGTTTTTGTTTTTGTTTTTTTTTTGGTCCTATAAGACCAAGGGGCGAAACGACCTATCAAAGCTTGCTCAAGAAACTGTATCGCCAGAAATTAAATTTACTCAAGGAGCTGAATGCCTAATTCTTACTGCCTTCTATCCACTCTAGAACCTAAAAGTGAACAATTAATGTCATAAAAATGCCCAATTTGGGTTCAATAGTATTTATGTGCCTCATTTGGGTGTGAGGATGCTTGGTTAGTCTCTTGCTTTCAGAAATTTAGGGGAAACCCACTTTGTATAAAGAGTGAACTCCAATCAAGGCAGAAGGAACATCCAAATTTTGATGTGCTAAGATTTCCCAATGCCAGCAAGGCAAACTGAGAGCCTGAGACACAGAAGTCTGAGCAGTGGAATTTGCAATATGGCGCACAGAGTTAACTGCTATGAGGAAGTAGAGGCTGGCATGGGAAGTGGAGGCTTTACCTTCTTCCACTTTCTATATTTAAATGCAGGATTGCTTTCAGCATCTTATGCCCTATATTCACATAAAGGAAAGAAATAGATGGCTTTACGTCGCTCAACCTGGATGGACTCAAACCGGATGATTCAGGAAACTAATTAACTTGGAAAATTCACTTAAGGACTTGTAACTCTATCAACAGTCTTGCATTATTAATGACTTTGCAGAGTTCCGGGATATCTTTAAATTCCCACTTGACCATTCCGTGCTCAGATATAATTGCCATTAAGAGCTATTACTTGGAAAATTTACTGGGTGCCAGACAACATGTCGCGTGAGTGACAAGCATGACTGCACGCAAACTTTTCAATAATAATGCAAGACAGGTATCAAGGTTTCTCAGGCGAGGCATAGAAGGTCCACACGGGTAAGGAAGGTTTCGAGAAATCCCATTGCCAGACGGAGGCAAAAACAAACACAAACCTGGCTGATTCCATACCACCTTCACATATGCAAAAGCCCATTCTTCCACACACCCAACAAGCTTTCCAGTCATGGTTTCCCCCAAGTTTCTTTCTCTGTGAATAATAATCCGTTTCCTAGCCAGTATAGGGAACATGCCCCAGGGGGTGTTCTTTCTGGGTAGAGCAAGAGGTGTATACCAAACTCACGTGGTGGTCACTGTTAGAATTAAATTACTGTATTGCCCAATTTACCTCAGCAATGGAAAATGCTACATAAATGTAAGGTTTTAACACTCTTTATAGTAAAAAATAAATAAAAAATAATGAAAAAAAAAAAAACCCAGTAGAGCCGTGTACTGTTGAAGTCATCGTTGTGTTGTTACAGTGAATTCTATGTTTGCCTTTTCCTGCCAGCTAAATTATAACATTGTACAGGAATGGAATGGGATGGAATGGAATGGGTCTTAGTTAACTCTGCCTGGCCTGAAATGAAACTTGCCCCTTTTGTAGAAGGGTAGTTTAACAAAGACCATTGGGAGATTCACATTTAAGAAGAGCTGACTAAGGAAATAATTGGCCTTCAGTGATGTTTTTTTCTGACTTGACTGGAGTCAGTTGAAAGGCAAGAAGAATGAGACTGTGCTGAATGACTTTTGTGTGAATTTGTTCTCACAGCTTTACAAGCAGATCTTTTACATTTCATTGTTTTATTTGCCAGTCATGATTTATACCATAATTATCACGATAATTGACCATTATGCACTCTCAATTCTGCAGGATGTTTTCTCTGAAAGGCAAGTATTGTTGTTTGTGTAAAAATTTGACTATTATGAGAGGGTAATCTTAGAGTAGACATACACCTATTTGGAGGGTAGACTCAACCCAAGGGAAAGTGATGATGGTTTGAGTACACATCACCTATCTTAACAATACCAAGTTTATCTTTCCACTATGGTTACAACAGTGTATGGGAAATTTCTTCTCATTAGGTTATGACTTTCACTTTTCCTTAGAACATGTGGATGGGAAAAAAAAGAAAACATTGGTAAGATGAGGAACCACTGGCAAATTAACTTGTATTCTTGTGCTGTCTTGATTTTGAGGGATTTAAACCAAGCAAATAAATATGACCGATGTCAAGTAGTGAGACATTATCTTCAATCATTCAGTTTGGGGTGACATAATTAACTCAGATTAACTCACTTGACAAAAAAATATGATTTTGGTAGAAATTAACTTGTTATTAATAAGTCTACTAGAATTATTTTTCATTACCTGCCCATCCTAGACCCTCACATTAGACTCTCTCGCTCACACATATGGACGGAGGGAAGGAGGAATATACATGTGTGCATGTGCATGATTCTGTTTTCTTCTCCTTCATAGTAGACTGAGATTTCATTGAAATTTCTTCCACCCTGTTTTATCCATTTGTATCCATTTTATCATGGGTCCTTCTGCCTTTGCTGCGCTTGGGGACCTCTGAATTTGATCTCTATTTTACCAAAAGCGGTTATCAGAACACAGCTGATTGAATGTAACATCTTGCATTTTACCCACGGCCCTGGACTTGCTCATGCCCCCTGCACTTTCATGAACTGCGTTCCTTCCCTGCGTAAGAGATGTGAAATCCAGCAGTGTGGCACTTAGAAGATGGGAATTGCTGGAGCAGTGGCTTTTCAGCCTTTTAAGCACCGTGTCTTTGGAGCACTTTGTCAAAACACATCATACCAGCCACATCTGTTCCTTTATTTGAACCAGAGAAAACAGCTTTTCTTTTAAGATCTTCTTAAATCAGGCACATTGCTGCTGCTTGGTTACTTCCCAAAGGTCTATGCCTGTGTTCCCCTTCACAGGCTCAACTTACCACCGGCCTATGATAATTATGCATTTTGTTCCACAGTCCTGTAAACTTAGCACTGGTCTTCGAGTACTCTGGCACTTATCACCATTGAGATTAATTGTGAACGTGGAACTGCTTAACACACCACTGTGTGTGTTCGATTTCTGCTAAGCTGAAATCTGAACATAAAGAAATGCATACATGGTGAATTCCAGGGCCAGGAGACGCTGGATGGAAACGCTATTCTCCATGTCTCTCTCACTTAGAATCTCGCCATTGTCATCACAAGCTTAAATAGTGATGGCATTTAAAGAACACTGGAGGATCTTCTCTTACACCAAATACCGGAACAGGAAGCAAACTTGGAATTTTAATTCACCAACGCAGCTCTGAGCAAAATTGGGCAGGGCAATCATCTCCTCATGGTTTAAGATTTCCACCGGCAAAGTAAAGACCACATTAAGTTCGCGTCTCCTGTGCTATCATTTCAAGGGGATGATTATTAAACTTTCTTCTCCCACCTGCTACGCCCATGATGTGAGTCAGGTGCTCAGATCGCTCCCTTCAGGCTCCTAGTATCTTATGTCTAATGCTGATTCAGTGGTAGCTCTTCATTCTGATGGAACTACTTAGGTTTATGTTAACCTAAAACATGCCTTCTCTATGATTCAAAAGTAGGTGTATATGTGTGCATGTGTTTATAGGTGTATATAGTTAGTATAGTTTATAGGTATATATAGGTACCTATAGTTTATAGGTATATATAGTTACAAAATAGGTGTGTGTGTATGTGTTTATAGGTGCATATATATATATATTATATACATAAGACATAATAGTATATATTATAGATAAATCATATAAAAAAACAACTTGGAAGAGAAGGATTACACAGAGCCCCGTGCAGGTGTGTGGGATGGCCTGTCTAGGAGACCAGTGGGAGGGGAAGCTGTTGATGGCAGGTGAACTCCCCACACTGGCACAAGCCACGCATCCTAGGAAGGTTGGTGACAGACTAGGGCTGTATTCTTTCCAACCAATAGTATGGGACATAGAGGTAGAGACAAGTCAACCGGCAGTGTTGGGCTGAGTCATGTTGGAGTCTGAGGCAAAAGGAGAAATGCGCCCTGTGTCCACTCATCGAGATACACTCTCATATTCCGAACCAGGTGGCAAAAGTCAATAAAAGTTCTACAATCAAAAAGCATGGCTAGAAAGCCCCATGCTGCCCAATTTGCATGCCGTTGTCAACCTTTGTAAACCCACCAGCGGTGACACGCATGGCTGGCTGTCAAGGGCACAATAACGTAGAGGTGCACCCTACACCAGGGTCGTAAATCATGCAACTGCCTTTTTGTATTTAAAATCTCCACAAGTCATTGATTGTGGGTTGCTTGCCTTAATTTGGATTTTTTGAAATATTGCCTTAAAATAGTATTTGTCTTAATAGTGATTTTTGCCCTGCACCCCTTAAGTATCATGCCTTTAGGTAGTTTCTCACCTGCCTTACCTTAATGCTGGTTGTCCGTCAGAATTAAGAATATAGTAATGATAAAATAGAAGAGAACAAAACAGAAATCATCTGGGTGCTGCAAACCTAAGAAGACTAACTCTTCTCTGTGTTTAACAGCCACATTTGTGTGGACACATTGGGTTATGAGATGTATTACTTTCTGCTGTCATAGACAAGTTGCAAAGTCACTGGCTGAGGGAGACCAAAATCAGACACTGGAATCACCGACACAAAAAGCAGCCTGTGCAAGCCTCAGAATGCACTGTTTGGAAAGATTTTAGTTACGCCATTTCTTTGTGAATTCCTTTGCATTGTCTTTTGACTACAAGAAGGGGTAAAGAATAGCACACAGCCTCAAGGGGTGGGAGAAGTGCCTGATCCCTGCTACCGGTTCCCTGGGTCTGAGGAAGACGACTTTGTGCCAGCTCAAAAGGTATTATAAAGTCAAGCTCTCTCCCATGCCCGAAGCCCAGACTTATACATGAACTTGGTCATGTTCTGGCTTCTCTGGCACTGTCCTCAATACAGCAGGGATCAGCATCATGTGGTTTCCCGGCACCCTTCGTCTGCACACCACAGCTTCTCAGTCTAGGGTTTTATCCCCAATACATTACATCTCTATGGATAGGAGTATAGGAAGCAAGGCCCCCTGGTGAAATGCAACCCCCCTACACACAATATTTGAATGATAAAGCATTCTGAGCACTGACACAAGGAATGTTTAAGATTCAATGAAGAGGAATTTTCCCATGTGCCTTCACTTATTCATTCATTAAACATAAAATAACTGAGTGCCTTTTATGTGTCAGACACAAATCTAGGTCCTGGGAACGAAGCAATGAATAAAAGGATCAAAATCCCCTATCCTCGAGGTGTTAACACTGCAGTGGGAAAAGGCTGTCAATAAAGGCACATAAGTAGAGTAGACAGTGAGTCAGACAGAGAAGGGCCAGAGAGGAAGACGAAACAGGCACGGGAAGGAGGTAGAGATGGCCTGGGGTGGGCCAATGTCATTTTAGGTTGGTAGGTCATTAAAAAAAAATGTCTCACTGAGAAGGTGACATTTGAACAAGGACTTGAAGAAGGTGAGAGAGTAAGTGGATGACTAAGGGTAGGGGAGAAAGCTCCAGCAAATGCCAAGTCCTGATGCTGGAACCTGGATGGAAGACTGATCATCTGAAGGAGAGCCAGGTGCTGTAACAAAATAAGATGGGGTGGATGAGGGCAAGAGGGATGGAGGTGGGGTCAGGGAGGAGAGAAGAAGGAGGTCAGAAGATGGTAATGGACAGAGGGGGAAGCGGAATTGTGTATGAGGATCCTTTAGGCCATTGTGAGGACACGGACTTTTCTCTGAGATGAGAAACCGTGGAGAGATGTTGGTCAGAGGAGTGAAATAGTTTGACTCCTGTTTCTAGGCTCCTCTGGCTGTTAGGAAAATGAGTTTGCTCAGGGACAAAGACGAAAACAGGTGGAGGACGGTGGTGCTGTCACAAAGGTGGCAGGAGATAAGCAGAAAGAATGATGTGAATTCTGGATAATTTTTGAAGTTAGAGCTGATGGGTCTAATAAGTTAAACACTTAACGCGAGAAAAAGTGAGAGTCAAAGGTGACACCTGAGTTTTTGTATCTGAGCAGCTGGAGAAACGGAATTTGTTTTCTGGCTGGGAGAAGCAGGTGGAGAAAGTACAGGTTTGGGCGGGGTGAGACGGAAAGGTCACTTTTGGGTGTGGTGAGTGTGGGCCTAGGAGACGTCTAAGGGGCCATGAGAGTTCGCACCTTGGAGTTTAGGGAATGAGGAATTCAAAAGGAAAGTCTGAGCTGTTTGGAGTTCAATGGAGAGAATGAGCTGGAGATAGATATTTGGCAGTTGGCAGAGAACAGATGGCATTTAAAGTTGGAGTGGACCCAAATGGAAGACGTGGCTCATTGTGCTGTTTGGTGTTTTAAAAAGAGAATTTGTGCGCCGTTAGATGGAGCATGTAACTCTTGATTTACCATGCTCGACATCACGCTTTCGCTTTATAACCTCTCATACTTCACTCGTGCACAATGCCTGTGGTTCCCCATAAGCTCCCCAAGAGTAGGGATCCTTGCTCTTTATGGTTCAGGGATGCATGTTCTTGGCATGGAATTAATTCTCAGTAAATGCCTGGCAAATGAATGATTTCTCGTACGGAAAGTGGAAAGTGTTCAACAAAGGTTAAAGGAAAGTCAACTCCTACGAGGACACTGGAAGATTAGAAAGAGAGGCAGGAAACAGATTCAGGAAAAACAATGTCCCAGAATGGACTTTTCACTGCCAGGCCGATCCAGGGGAAGGAAAACTGGATTGTTCACACAAGCGACTCAACACAGAGGAACTGAGAATGGTAGTTAAACACAGGCACAGAACTAGAGATCAGAATCAGTCTGGGTCAACATGGTGATATCACCAACTGGCTCCCCCCACACATTCCTTCTGGTTGCATCTCAACCACATTCTCCATGTTCTAGTAGCCAAACTGAGCCCCACTCCATATTCCCAAGTGCTCCGAGTTCTTTTGCACATCCTTGGCTTTGACTGTACTCTTGTCCCTTCACTTCCTCTACTGTTCAGCCTGTGAACTCTCACTCAGTATTCGAAGCTGCCACCAAGAGTTGCGTCTCTGTGGCAACATCTCCCCCATCCCCCCAACTCCTGACAAACTACAGAATCTGTCATATGGTGTTGTGCAGAGTTGATACTGGGTCCGGATTGGCGGTTTGGAGCGATAGGAGCACAGGGCCTATGAGGAACTAGTAAATGTATAGCACGGAATCTAGAAAATGTAGCACAGAATCTAGAAAACCGAGAGCTGGCAAATAAGAAAGGGTCAGTCTCCCATGGGAATGTGCTATAACTTAAGGGAACGCGCATTTACTCACTGTGAAAGCCAGAATCTATTCCTTGGGGGAGAGTAGCCCACGGACCCCTAACATGCCAAGATGATATGTCACCCGAGACCAACGATTTCCTGTCTCCATGTTTGATTTGGCTTTGTTTTTGAACTTCACAAAGCAACCTTTTGATTATTAATTTAATTTTTCTTACATGACACTGTAAAATGATCACCTTTGATGGAGAATAAATATTTGGTGACAAATATACTATTTCTAGAAGGCATTTAAGGCATTTTAACTATGGTTTAAAAATGAGCTTCCTAGTTTTGGTTAATATAGTAAGTAGAGTTCCCCAGAGTCGACTGAAGTTTGGAAAATGAATAAAATGTACTCTGCCAGCAAAATTAAGAATCATAACCTGAGAACTACGTGAGGCAAAAATGAGTAAGACCGTTCTGAAATTCAATTAATCAGACAATGTACTGCCTGCCTCCTCTGTAGGTTACAAGTTTCAGGGGATTCAAAATAAATATAGAATGCTCAAGGATCTTATAATCTAATTCAGAACATTCAAATTGATGGATGTGGAATAGCAGGTCAGGCTATTCATGTGTTAGAGGATGTGTTACCAAAGAGATACATGAGAGCAGTTCAAGAAATTATATATTATTGTTATCTGCACTTCAGAGACTTACACTCAGAGAGTAAGTAGGTGAACTGTACAAAGTCAAAATGGAGTCAATGGCAGACCAGAAATTTAAGCCCTGATTTTCCTCCAGCCTGTGCACTTGCTCGTAACCATTACCTTCCAGTTTACAGAGAAATTTCATATCCCAGATGGTTTTTAGCCACAATAATTCTACATAACACATTCTGTTGTTTTAACTATTCTAGAGCATAAAGAATGACAGAGAAGATCCTTAAGTACTATACGGAGTAAGTGTGAACTCCTAAAAACTAGCCAAAAATTATTTATGAAGAGCAAAGATTCTAGTTAAAATGACAGCAAACCAGAAGGAAATGAAATGCACAATATAAACTAAAAGTGTGCACATAAAGTCAGCAACCTTGACCTTCACCAGGGGTATCTAACTCTCTCCTAGAAGGTCTACCAATACTTTCTAGAAGAGGTGTTATATGAAAAATACAACTATAACACCCTATGTTAACTATATTGGAATTCCAATTAAAAAAGAAAAACAATACAAAACCCTCACTATTGTTGATTACCTAGGAGAGATGAAAGTATCAAGTGATAACAAACAAACTTTAATAACTATCTCAAAAAAAAAAAAGAATCAGTTTAACAGGTTATATGACATATACTAAAATCAATGCATTATCTGTATGTTGGTGAAAAGACAACATAATGCACATTACTAGGTGTGTGTGTGTGGGGGGGGGGGTTACCATAATGTCAAGTTATAAAATGTCTAGAAATAGATGTAACAGAAAAGGTATAAGAAAAAAAAATATATAGTTTAACTCTTAAATTTGAAAGAAGGTTGGGGCGCCTGGGTGGCTCAGTTGGTTGAGCATCTGACTTCAGCTCAGGTCATGATCTCAGTTTTGTGGGTTCGAGCCCCACATCAGGCTCTGTTCTGACAGCTTGCTCAGAGCCTGCAGCCTGCTTCAGATTCTGTGTCTCCTTCTCTCTCTCTGCCCCTCCCCTGCTCATGCTCGTCTCTGTCTCTTAAAAATAAATAAACGTAAAACATTTTTTTTTTAATTTGAAAGAAGGAGAACAAACAAAAAAGGAAACATTTCATGCCATTTGAAAACAGATTATATTCCTATATGGCAAGAGATAATATTTTTAAATGCCACTTCTTACCAGAATATATATATTCAATGCAATTTCCTAAAAACCCATTTAGATCCTTTCTTAACTTGAAAAGTCAAGTCTAAATTAATCTGAAAGAATTCAAGTTTGCTGAACTTGTCTCATACGATATTGAAAATATATCCCAGCTAGGTTGACATTTGAAACAAACGGAACCCCAAACAAGAAAATAAATAAGTACGAAAGTAGTTGAAGAAATAGGAGCCCGTTATTTTTATTTTATTATCAAATTAAGATTTATAATCCAGTTAAGAGTAAGTCAAATTAAGACTTTGTTAAGTCCAATGATTCCATAAACAATGGAACATACAAAAGACTATGCAAATGTTTTGCAAAGTATATAATTGTCAATAAAAAATAGTGTAGAAAGAAGCCCAAGCAAGAAGCAAAAGATAAATGGCGTAGAAAGAGGGTCAAAACACATAGGCAGGCAATTCACTAAAGAAGAATTAGAGGGGCGCCTGGGTGGCTCAGTCGGTTAAGCGTCCCACTCCGGCTCAGGTCATGATCTCACGGTCCATGAGTTCGAGCCCCACATCGGGCTCTGTGCTGACAGCTCAGAGCCTGGAGCCTGCTCCAGATACTGTGTCTCCTTCTCTTTCTGCCCCTCCCCCCTTGTGCTCTGTCTCACTGTGTCTCTCAAAAATAAATAAATGTAAAAAAATGTTTTTTTTTTTAAATTGGAACAGTCTTCAGGAAAAAAAAAAAAAAGAATTAGAAATCTCTTGCAGATGGAAGGAAACATGCTCAGTGTCAGTAGCGACCAGGGAAATGTAAGTTTATATAAGAACGAGGTATCCTTGATTGATCCCATCCAGCATTCCCCTGCCTGGCGGAGGGCAGGCAGTCTCACACAATACTGGGTTAAGTTGGCAGAACCTTTCAGGAAATCAACATGTCAGTAAACAGTGAAGAAAAAAAGTGCATATATTTTCTGACCCAGAAATTCCTTGCATAGGAAACAAAGAAAGGAAGGCAGGAAGGATGGTGGAAGGGAGAGAAAATGAGGAGGAAAGGAAGCAAGGAGGAAGAAGGAGGAGGATGGGCAGGGGATACAGGAGAGAATGATGGAGAAAAGAGCAATTCAACAACCATCATCAGCAACCGTCATCAGTTCTTCCCCAGTAACAACCTAAATGGTCTCCTAGTATGACTGCCTTGTGAAACTCTGTTTTCATCTCTAATCTGAGAAAATCTTACCAAAGCTATGTACCAAATGATTTAAAATTGAATATAAACAATCAACTATTTGTTAGCTATTTTTTCTATGTGTTGCTTATTAGTAATTCTAAATATAGTTTATAATATTCCTAAGTTATCTGGAAGAAGCTGAAATGCATATTAATAACCTGAAGCTCTGGATAATATGTAAAACTGCTCGATATTTTCATGTCTATACTTAGGTTCCCATAAAATTAATTCTTTTCTTGGTTCAGTGAAAATATGAAACCGGTTAAATGTTTTTATTCACTTGTATGTTAATAAGAGTTTATTTTCTTTATTGGAACATCCATGACTGAACACGGAATAGAGGATCTAAATGGTTATGTCAGGAATAATTTAAAATAGAAAAACCGAGACAAAACATGTATTTGAATTCCTCCTTACCTGTACAATTAGTTTTTATTTTGTGAAATATACCTGTAGGTTTCTCTTGCCTGTTTGGCACTTTAGCATTTGCCTTGATAACACGGAGACACAGACACAAACAATTATTTTTTTTATTAAAAAAAAATTTTTTTTTCAACGTTTATTTATTTTTGGGACAGAGAGAGACAGAGCATGAACAGGGGAGGGGCAGAGAGAGAGGGAGACACAGAATCGGAAACAGGCTCCAGGCTCTGAGCCATCAGCCCAGAGCCTGACGCGGGGCTCGAACTCACGGACCACGAGATCGTGACCTGGCTGAAGTCGGACGCTTAACCGACTGCGCCACCCAGGCACCCCCACAAACAATTATTTTTAAACAATGGAAATTCTCCGGATAACATTTTCTTCTTTTTTCAGAAACAAAGTACTATTTTGCTTTAAGTCTTTAAAATCTGACTATATCGTCATTTCCTTATAACTTTTTCTTTCCTACTACATATGGTCTAAAAAGCTAGCTATCTCAAAAAAAATGACTTGCTTAGTACTTCTTAGATTTCAGTCTATTTTCTTGGCTATTTCTCAATAAACACATACATGCGCGTGCACAGACACATACACACACAGTGCCTTTTAAATTATTTTACCATTTTTACATTCAGCCACTCTTAAGCAATACTACCCACGAAATTATGGATCTGATATGTTATTTACCTCTTTCCCTATTGAAGTAAATATATAACTGTTAAAATGAAAAGTGCTCAACCATGAGCCACGTGCAACCATCCCAGATGGTACCACCTTACCTCTGCCACTTAGAGAGCACTGCGTGAGATGCAGATGTTAACCAAAAATATAAATTCATTAAATATTTTAAAGTTTGTGAAACTGTACTTGATTTGACCTTTTTCATGTGTGACTTCGGCTTCTTAAGCAGCTTAGAGAGAAATATGCTAGCCATGATTTTTAAAAGTATCTTTAAGGGTGTGCCTGGCTGGCTCAGACATTAGAGCATGTGACTCATGATCTTGGGGTCATCAGTTCAAGCCCTGAGTTGGGTATAGAGCTTCGTTAAAAAAAAGAAAGAGAGAAAGAAAGAAAGAAAGAAAGAAAGAAAGAAAGAAAGAAAGAAAGAAAGAAAGAAAGAAAGAAAAAAGAAAGGGACACCTGGCTGGCTCCGTCAGTAGAATATGTGACTCTTGATCTCCAGATTGTGAGTTTGAGCCCTATGTTAGGGGTAGAGTTTACTTTAAAAATTTTTTTTAATTACTATATAATAAAGTTGGGATATTTTTCTTGTATAGTTTTGTGAATTTGAACAGATATATAGTCTCATCAGGATACAGAACAGTTCTATCATCGTAAAAAACTACCTCATAAAATCTCTTTAGCCACACTTGCCCTTTACCCACAACCCCTGGTAATCACTGATCTGTTTTCCATCTTCATGAGTTTGTCTTTGGAGAGTGTCATGCAGGCAGTCATACATTTGTAAACTTTTCCAATTGGTTTTTCTGGGTTTTTTTCTTAATGCTTATTTATTTTTGAGAGAGGCGGAGCATGAGTGGGGGTAGGGCAGAGAGAGAGGGAGACACAGAATCTGAAGCAGGCTCCGGGCTCTGAGCTGTCAGCACAGAGCCCGACGTGGGGCTTGAACTCACACACCGCGAGATCATGACCTGAGCCGAAGTAGGACGCTTAGCCGACTGAGCCACACAGGTGTCCCATCCAGCTGGCTTTTCTAACTCACCAAATGTCTTTGGATTCATTGAAGTTGCTCCATGTATCAAGAGTTCTTTCTTTACTGCTGAAGAGCATTCTGTGGCTTGGCTGTATGACAGTTGAAGTTTAAGTATTTACCCACTTAAAGGCATTTGGATTGTTCCCAGCTCATGAGTTTCACAAATAAAGTTAGTATGCATACTCATATGCAGTTCTGGTATAAACATAAACTTTCATTTCTCTAGGGTAAACACCCAGAAGTTTGGTAATGGTTGATATGGAAAATATGTTTAACCTTATAAGAAACTGCTAAACCATTTTCCAGAGTCTGCAGCATTTTATATACCCTTCTGCAGTGTCTAAGAGTTCTGGATCTTCTGAATTCTTGCCAGAACCTAGTATTGCCAGGTGTTTTGAAAATTCGTTATTAGGGGCGCATGGGTGGCTCAGTCGGTTAAGCGTCTGACTCTTGATTTCGACTCAGGTCATGATCTCATGGTTCTTGACATTGAGCCCCGCATCAGGCTCTGAGCTGACAGCACAGAGCCTGTCTGGGATTCTCTTTCTCACTCTCTCTCTGCCCCTCCCAAGCTCATGCTCTCTTTCCCTCAAAATAAACAGTACCAAAAAAAGCTTTAAAAATTTGTTATTAAATTTTAGTCATTCTTCTGGTGAGTGTGAATGGTGTCTCATTACAGTTTTCAATTGCGTCCCCTGCCCAGTGGTTAATGATGTTGGATGTTCTTCCCTGTGCTTTTATGTCACCCTCATGTCCTCTTGGATAAAGTACCTGTTCCAGTCCTCCTTGTACCTTTTTACTTTAAATTTGACAGATATTTCTTTGCCATCACTTTTCTAGATAAAATGTATAGGCTATAAAAATATGGCTGGATTAGGCAATCCGTTTGATTTTCTTGTGCTGTCGACTCATCTGCCTTTTATAAATTCAATAAATGTGCCCCGAAAATCACTGAATAGGGAGAAACATGTGAAGAGAGGAGCTTTTCAACACACAGTTTTCCTTCTTTGGGTGAAATGAAAACAGAACGAGTTGGGAGATGCGTTCCGGATAATGTAACCAAATATGCAAAGAAGAACAAAGTCGGTGAGTAAGAATGCAGATTGGCACACAGCTGCCCACACAACTTGTACATCCGCGTGAACATATTCTCTGTGCTTGTTCACTGAGGTGTCCTAACATACATTCAATTGTTATTCACTGTACTTACAGTTTTTTTAATACTGGATTTGTTGTTAGGAAAGCGTTTTTATCATCTGCACGTCCAGCTGTGTATGAAACGACAACGTCGTGAATGCACACAAGACAGTCTCTGCAAATTCCGCACTAGGTTTATTGTGTTTATCCCAATGCCTTCTGGCTCCACCTGCTCTAGTAATGGCTCATATTCATTTTCTAGAAAGTGCTCCCCAGCCAGCCGCGTATCAACCCCAGCCCACACTGAAGGTGCATAAAATCCCTGATGTGAATTCATGCTGGTGGTGGTTCAGAGAAGCTCAAGATATAAAGCAAAGCCTATAGCTCTGGCTAGAGTCCCTCTTTCGATCTTTATTCTGCTAATATTCGACTTTTTGCTGCATAGAGCTTGCGACAGCATTTTTTAAAAAAACCTAGTCTATGAGAGTTTCAAAACTCCCATATGAAAAAAATAATGATGCATGCGTTTTTGAGGCCACATGTTCACAGTCAAAGAAGGGGGGAAATGGTGCACAATTGTGCCTTACCTATTAAAAATGGTAATACATTTTGAGAAATATGTTGACTTTCATTCTTTACGTGCTCTTTACAAAACAGAAACATTAAAACAAGATACAGATTTAGCATCCATTACTTCCATTTCTTTCTTTGCTTTTAAAATTAAATGTGCTTTTTAAAAAAGTTTATTTATTGAGAAAGAGAGAGAGAGAACGAGTGGGGGAGAGGGAGAGGGAGAGAGTGGGAGAGGGACAGAGAGAGAGGGAGAGAAAGAATCACAAGCAGGCTCCATGCTGTCAGCGCAGCGCCAGATATGGGCCTCGAACCCACGAATCATGGGATCATGACCTAAGCCAAAATCAAGAGTTTGACGTTTAACAGACTGAGCCACCCAGGCACCCCTGAAATTAAATGCACACTTATCACACACTTATTTTGGGGAAAGTATGAACTAGATACTAACCAAAAGATCTAAAAGAGCCACACAATGCCAGAAAAATTCAATGAAGAACATTTAAATAGCTGAAGCCTTTTCATTTTGAATTTTATATTATAATTCTTGGGCCTGACAATAATGTTAGCTTTAAGAACCAAACAAAATAGAACATATATACATACGGACACACACACACGGCTTGAAGTTTTATTTTTCATCCCTTAGATAACCTGCAACCTCACATTCTTAAATGTTAATAAACGTATCAGGAGACATGACCACCGTTGGTCACAAGTCTTGAATAATCTCTAGTAAATTCCCTCCTTCAAATAAAATTGGCAAAAGAACACATAAAAAAAGAGTCACTGCTTATGATGGAAACCATAACCATCAAGAAATCAAAATGTGAGACGAATGACTATTAATTTCTTGGTTTTTGAAAACATGGAAAAAGTGAAAGTTTTAAAAGCCTGAAGCTTTTTCAATGCCACAGAACTACGCAATTATGATGATGATTTCCACCTAGGACCCACCTGCTCTGATCCCACAAGGACTCCCTTTTCTTGTAAATGGCAGGATTTGGAACATTTGCAATGCGGCAGAGCATTTATTATAAAGAGTGCAAGCAGTTAAATAGCACACACGTGCATCAGGCACTTTCCCGAGTGTTTTCCGTATACAATATCCCTCAATCCTCTCAAACACACTAGGACGTGGGCACCATTGTGAAGACCAACCTCAAAGTAAGCTAAGACACAGAGAGGTCGAACAGAACTTCCGGGTTCACCGAACTAGGAAGGGGCAGGACTGGGATTCCGACCCAGGCAGATGACCGTAGCGTCCACAATCGTCACCCCGCACTGCCTCCCAGCGAGGCAGAAATGCAGAACATCCTTCTAGAAATAACAGATGCTGTTCCTCCATGGGTCCTCTGGAAAGACGGAAGGCTCTCTCCAGCCTTCCTCACATCAACACCCTCCTCTTTACAAGTGCTCTGGCTCCCTGACAGAGTGGGGGACCCTTGGAGCAGTTGCCGTTGCCAAAACGGGAAGACGCTAAAGCGACGAGTCTGATTTCCACGCAGATACCCAGTGTTTTAAATAACACATTTTAGACAGAATCCAGCAATTCAGCAAGTACTTGCGATGCACTCTGTCTAATCACCATTGAACATTTGGTTCTCTCTAGACATTCTGCTGTCACCGCAACACTGCTATTTCATGCATGAGAACTCGCTTAGCAAAAATATTTTCAAAAAGAACAAGGACAGCTGTCAAAAAGGATCATAACCTTTGCAATGGGAGGAATCATGAAGTAAGCTGTTGAGTGTCTCTATGTGTGAAATGGAAGCAGGGCGTACCGCTTGGCTATTTACCTCAAACTAGCTTCTATACTAGTATTCTTTCCTTTGGAGAGCGCTGTCCATTCTGCACTTCCTGCTGTCTCGGTGCAAGAACGTTTCATCCGATGGTGCAAGCGTGCTGTACGCATGCTTGAAGTATGTGCAAATACCCGAAAATGTATATAACGTGTACGGAAGTTTGCTTCCATGCACACTTTCTGTGAACTGACTCTCAGATAGCTATATCTAGACCTTCGTTTACCCACCCTTCTTTGTCATTGAAAAGAAGTCACAGAATAACATAAAATATGGTACAATGAGATGAAATGAAATATATACTTTTATTCACACAGTTATTCTTACAATTCCTGGGTTTTAATTAATGACCTCCATCGCTTTGAACCATGTGCTTAGATGACGGCATCCTCACTTGGCATTCGGAAAACAAAGGGATAGTGAAGTCAGCGCTGTTGGGCCTCAGGTCGGCAGGGTCCCTGGTTTCAAGTCACAGGGTGAGCAGGCTGCAGAGGGAGGGGGAGAGACAACAGGCTCCCCACCCAGCAAAGAACTAGAACTTCGCCTCCCTGGGCTGAGTTTTAGACTGGACTTGTGAAAAAGATTTCACTAGAAATTTGAGATGGACACATATGTGAAAATCTCTAATCTTTACACAGAGGGGAAAACTTTTGATCTTCAAAGCCCCTTGGAGTTATACATTTCTGTCATTTAATTCCTAAAGTGACACACTGATGTTAGAATTTATTGCGATCTTCTAAAGAATGGCATCTTGACTCTATACATCTGCGCACAACACAGAAAAGTATAATGTTGCTGCTCTAATGGAACCGAGGATCCAATTGTCTAAAAGTCAGTTACATCCATCTATAATTTATATATCAAAGCAAGACTTTGACAGGGGCTGTTTCCTTGCTTAGCTTAATTTAGGTTAACTATAAGCACGCGAGAATAATTGAAGTCCAATAAACAGAATGCTAATCCTCAGACTTTATTTTATGTGAATCAATGAGGTTTTACATAATGTGTTATTACAGAAAAGCAAACTATTGTTTTAAGAAAAATTTAGTATTTGACTTTGCTAATTTTCTCTCGAAGTCTTTAATATACGAGAAAGGTTAAGGATCTGAAAAAAGGTTAATCTAGGATAAACACAGATTTGTAGCCGGGTTAATTTAGAATTATGAATGTCTGAATCATTTTAAAAAACAATTTTAAGCTTGACATTGAAGGGGTGCCAATATCACATGATTAAAAACATTTTTATGGAAAAGTCTGGTAGAATTTGTGCTGAAGGAAAAATATTTAAAGAATTGTTAATTCAGCATCCATCTCCTCAGGAAAAAAATAAAAGACCTATCTGTGGTTCTTGAGAATATATTAGTTTTCATAATATTCTCATAAGGAAGATTCTAAACCTTCCATTGGTTAATTAACACAGTTATTGCTAATGATTAGGTGACTCCATGAAGATTTTCTGACTGAAGAAGGAATGGGTGTGTTGCCACATAATTCACAAATAATGAACCATGTGACTCAAGAGAAGGACAAGTCTTCATTGGAAACAAACATTTTTTGAAGCTCCATTTTATCAATAGCTGTTACTGCATCATCTTTTTCTTTGCAAAGAAAGGGAGTTTTCTGACCTATAAATGCATATTATAGTACACATCAACTATGTATGAGGGGCACTTGAAAAAAATGCTGATGTGAAATAAATATAAATGACTCTTGGGGACGCCTGGGTGGCTCAGTCGGTTAAGCGTCTGACTTTAGCTCAGGTCATGATCTCACTGTTCGTGGGTTCGAGCCCCTCATTAGGCTCTGTGCTGACAGCTCAGAGTCTACAGCCTGCTTCAGATCTGTTTCTCTCTGTATCTGCACCTCCCATGCTCACTCTCCGTCTCTCTCTCTCTCAAAAATAAACATTAAAAAAAATAAAATAAATATAATTTTCAAAGACGTGCTGCCCCCTTCTGGTTGTTCTTCCAAGAAGCACACACTCATTCCTGAGAGCTCGCAGTCATAAGAAACGCTTCATGAAAGACTAAACATACTGAGACCACAAGTAACTCCATTATGTCAGTATGTCTTATTTGGATGGCTCCCACTATCTTTGGTAGGTTTCAGGAAGACTCAAGGGTAAGAAATAATTTTTCCAATTATTAATATAACAGTAGAAACGATCCATTTCAGAAATAGAGATTTTTCCATGTTTTACTACAGTCAATTAATACTATGATACCAACAGAAGCAATAAAAAGTAATTTTTATCGTATTGAACAAAGGGACAGAAAAGATGTCTTACACTTTCTGTTCTCAGCACTCTATTTAGACTCAAGTCTCATTTCATCATTGATTATTTCTCATATTTGTGAGTATCTTTTTACCAATTTCACTCTCTAAATGTAGGAGGGGCCAAGTTCCTCTTCTCCACTTTTCTTATAGTTCTTTACAATTTCTTTCATTATCCAAAATTAATTTTCTTTCAGGTTGAAGGAACAGTTACCCTTAAGAAAATAATCTACCCACTATAGTAACTGCAGTCGCAGTCTGATCAATAATTATAATAAGAGTAGGCCCCATGCCTTTTTAACAATTTCATTTAACTGACTCTGACTTGAAATTGGAAATCTTTTTTTGAGTCAAATGATGATCTTTTATTTATCAAAATATTTTAACAAATTGAAATATTAATCGTGGTATACTAAATGCCAAGCATTTCACTTTAAAAACTGGGAAGCTGTCTTAAGGAATATTCAACAGCATCGTTGATATCTACAGTATTTCCACCCCTTTAAAATAATTATTTATTCAAATCAACCAGTTCACATGCCAAAGATTTAAATTAAAGGGTTTCCAAAATGTACCTGTAGTTTAGAGGAAGAGTGACCGGCCATGTGAGCCACGGACTAATTCCAAAGGACAGAAGGAAACTGACACTTAAGTCCTGTTTGCAACGGAAACTCACCCAACTTCTGACTCCAGCCTCCCTTACAGAGGACTGAGGAGGTGGGGACACACAGAGCCCATTCCCCACCCTATTTCATGGTTCTCACAGCCCAGTGGTCCCAAAGAAGCTTTCCCCCAAAGGGCACCACAAAGCCTGTAGTGTCTTAAGTCATGTCCTATGATGCTATGATAATTCCTCTCCTGGCCTCACCCATAGCCTGTCTCAATGGCTCTGCCTCCTCCATTCACTTCCCCAGCGTGCTTTATCATGATTATTCTGAAATGAGAGTGACTCCTTAAACAATCCCCAGAATGCCTCACCATTTACACCCCATTTACACCTGGATATAAGCATCATGGATATTCTGCCAAGGCTATTTTTTAAATTGATTTATCTATTGTTGCTGTAAGGAATGAAAAAGTAGCAAGGACCATGCAGGTATATGTGCTAACCTCAGGACCACGGGGAATGAATGAATAGATCTCAGAACAACCAGGCCAGAGGCAGTGGTCTTATTTCTTTGTCAGGTACACCCCTCAACCCAACCCCTAACCTCCACCTCTGTCATCAAAGAGTTCATGGTCACAACGGTCACATTGAGAACACATTGGTTTTTAGCATAGGAGTGATTCAAGTCAATGTTCTATTGTAAGATTTCTTCCTGGGGCCAATACAACTCAGCTGTTCTTTTGGCTTGTGGTTCATGGAGCAGGGCTGTCCCCAGGAAGGGGTTGCTGGTTCTGCTGTGTCCCATCAGAAAATGCAGTCAGTCTTTCCAGGGATCACCTCTCCCGACCCCGAGTGAGGAACTCAGATGAAATACTGCACATCCACTTGATAAACCTGGGAGAGGACTGTGTCACTGGGGAGGACAGAGAGTTCCCTCATTATTGTCAAAAGAGGGAATGCACCACGACTAGAAGCCTCTGGTTGTGTGTTATTTTTCAAAAGCCCTTTACTCAGCCAGTTGTTTTGAAGCCCAAACTCACTTTCCCATAGCAACGGTGTTATATACGACCACCAGCCCCACACTCCACTCGTAATATTGCTTTACTCTGGCAGCTACGTGAACTCACTGTAGGACTAACACTAAGCAGGATGTGGGACAAGCGCTCCCCAATGCTGGTGCCTGGGAAGGATAGTGGTCCAGACCCTACACTCAGGGAGAGAGAAAGACAGCACCCCCTCCTGGGTTCCTGGATTTGACCGCCTCTCGCACCGGGCCAGGAGCTTTGCATCCACAATCCCACTACTCTTCAAACCTGGGGTCAGAGTGAGGCATATGCTCACACGCACAAAGAACTCAGGTCACATTGGGAAGGATGGGAGCCGAAGTGACCAATGGAGCTGGGGTTCACACTCATGCTGGTCTGTCTCCATGTCTCCAAGCTTAGAAACGCAGTACGTTTGACAAGAGGAATCTCCCACTCTCCAGGGTTCTGTTCTCAATCATTCATTCAACAACTCTCTGAGTTCCAGGCTGGGTGCTTTGAATGCAATGGGGAACAAAGATATCACTTCTGTATCAGTGACACTTTAGGTCTAATGGGAAAGGTGGATGTGATCACAAAAGAACTATGTAAACAGAAATTATCACGGGCTTCAAAGGAAGGGGTAGAGTATTCTGAGCATAATGGGGGCATATGAGGCTGGGTGGTCAGTGAAGATGGCTTTGGGAGTAATGCTTAAGATGATATAGGAAAGATGAATAGACTTCCATGAGGCAAAGAATCATGGGTGGAGTGGTGGGGATAGTATAAGCAAAGGCCCTGAGGCACCAAAATCGTGATGCATTTTGGGGAACTGAAAGACCCACTGGGAGGTGAAGAGTGAAGGAAGAGTAACGGGGAGAGTTTGCAAACAAAACAAAACAAAACAAAAACAAAAACAAAAAGCAGGGTTGAGGTAACAAGTATTCTGAAAGGGAAGGAAAATTTTAGGAAATAAAAGGTAGGTGACCCACATTTGGATCCAGGGGCTTCACTGACTGGACATTGATTTGTGTGCATGACTCACCCATAAGTCTAGTGTTTCTAAGCCAGAAATTAGCCACAAATTGAGCAAGGAAATTAGTAACACACTTGTGTAATATTGTAAGGAAATGGCTTCGTGATACATTGGATTATCTTTCAGCTAATCTGTTCTTCTTCCCTCCCCACTGTGGTGGAGTAGACTTCTATGCTTTACAGACTTGGGACCTGGCCAGGTGACTGGATACAGCCAGTAGGAAGGGGATGTATACGATGTGAGCATCAGAGGTTCTGGCTGCCCATCGTGAGAGGCCCATGCCCCTTCCTCAGCCCAGAATCGCTGGGCAGCAAACTGATCTGAGCTGCATCTGAAGCCTGAAGAGAAGCTCAGCCAGCAAACTGCATGAATCAGGGCCACCCAGCCAGGAACAGACAAACCCTCATTCATGAGAGATGTGCACAAGTCTTGACTATGCAAATAAATGCTTGGTGTTACAGGCTACTGATTTTTAAGGTGGTTTAGCATGTAATTTTGTTGCAGTTCTACTGAATACAAAGTTTTAATACTAAAAATTGCTCTCTTTACTCCCCCCCCCCAACAAACATGCACGTGTGCCCTCGCAAACACACACAGATGGGCACACGGGCATGCACAAGTTCGTTCTGCTCTGGCTCATCACCAGGCTTGACGACAGCAAGAAGAAACAGGCAAACAGTGTCAAGGCCAGAAGCCCACCTGGCGCATGAACTATAGTCTGAGCTCTGACAATACCGGATGATGGCTAGTTGGGCCCCCACTTTGTAACTGAATTAAAGCGGCCTCCTGTTACTGACCGCACCGCTCTAGGCTTCATTATAAACCTGTTATTTTACTGCAAATTTATTTTATTCAAAAAAAAAAAAGGTAGAATACCAATGAACCGCAATGGCATAAAAGAAATGCCATGAGCAACTAGCACATGCATGATCTGAGTTTCCAGCCTGGGGAGATCTCAGACTTTATTGGCACGTTTCTTTCTTTACAGCCAGTGAGATGCTGGCACTTAGAGCGATTACATTGCTCCCTTGTGTATAGCTGAGGGATTTTTATGTTACTATAATGCTTCCCAATTCTTAAGGTTTTTTTTTTTTAAGCAGATCTTTTAACAGTGAGGTTTTACTACATAGACTCCAGGATGACATTGAAAGGTATCTAAAAGAGAGAAAATTGCATTGATACATTCGGCCATTGTGTTAATGGCTGAACCAGTCTAAGACCCAGATGTGATTTTTTTTTCAATGCATCTGATAGCTCTTAAACATTCCCATATCCTAAATAAATTAAATATATTAAAATGCAGACTTCCTGAAACCTAGAGCCCTTTACAATGTCCAGGGAGTTCTTAAAATAGCACAATTAAATATCGTGTTCTTAGATGGGTTTATAAAATTTACAGCTGACACAGGCTTCAGAACTCCTATAATCTAGTCTATCTCAAATTTCGTGGGTCATGAATCCCTTTGAGGATCTAGTGAAATCTATGAAATGTCTCCCCAGGAAATAATTCTAATCCAACCTTGGGATATACATACAGGGAGGGCAGAACATTCTGAAACTCGCCCGTGGGTTTCATCCAGAATAACAGAACCCATCTGTCCAGAATAACAGCTCCGCTCTTGTCCTCATTCCAGAAGAGAATCGTTTTCCCTGTCTTATCCATCAAATTGCCCATCGCCCTGAAGGCTCAGTGGTGGCAGAAAGCACAGTGAGGGACCAGGCCACTGCAGGGTTACTGTTTATCAACTTGCTTCTGGTTTGTTTCAAACTTTCAAAAGCTTTTACGGAGAAGTTTACCCGGCTTCAACAGATCCATCATGGTGCTCTCGATCGCTGTCAACATTTTGGCCACCTTGTTTCATCTATTCCCCCCTCCCTCAGTTTTTTGGCTGAAGTCTTTTAAAATAAATCCAAAGTGCCCTACTATTTCGTCCATGAAAATTTCAATGCACCCTACGTGATAAGGATATGCCATTATCCTAATTAGTAGATACTCCCAGGGCAATTAGTAAAAATCCTTCATTTCATCTTCCAAATTCATGAAAATTTCTCTTACCTTGAAGATTGTTTTTTACAGTTCATTTATTCAAATCAGGAACCCCCCCCAAAAAAAAACAAACCCACATATTTAATTTGCTTGCTATATCTCTAAAGTTCTTCTATTTAACAGTCCCTTCCTGAATTCTCCTTTTATTGATTTGTTTCTAAAAGGAGTTTTTTTTTTTAATTTTTTTTCTTAAAGAAAAAAGAATTTTCGCATTCTGGGTTTGGACAGTAATTCCCTTATATTATCAATGAATTTGATAATTTGAGCCTCTGTCTTATGATGCCCTAAAATCAGAATATCCCAGATAGATGATCTTTAAGAATATGTCTTAAAAAGAGAGTAAGAGTCTGTGAAAATCCCCTCATTCCATGGAGAGTGGAATCAATGGAAGGCATATTTTTATCTTTCAATCCAACCTCCCCTCGTCTCTTCTGTAACACGAGCTGTTCCATTATCTCACTGATTTATTTCTCTTCTAAGGAGCAAGACTGTTTTGATAAAGAGACTTTGGGGGCGCCTGGGTGGCGCAGTCGGTTAAGCGTCCGACTTCAGCCAGGTCACAATCTCGCGGTCCGTGAGTTCGAGCCCCGCGTCAGGCTCTGGGTTGATGGCTCAGAGCCTGGAGCCTGTTTCCGATTCTGTGTCTCCCTCTCTCTCTGCCCCTCCCCCGTTCATGCTCTGTCTCTCTCTGTCCCAAAAATAAATAAACGTTGAAAAAAAAAAAAAAAAAAGTTTAAAAAAAAAAAAAAAAGAGACTTTGATTTTCCAGCATTTGTTCCTTTTCTAAATAGTAGGTAGGCTGTTATACAGTATATTCTAAATCCTGCACCTAGACAATATGCATGGAAGCATCTGGCACAATCCCTAAGAAATGGCAAAGTCCTAAATATTGGTTGAAGCTGAATTGAAATAAATCTCAATTTATCACTCAAAATAACAGTGCATCAGTCATTAAAATATATAATCAATTTCTGGATTATGGTATACAAACCCTCTACAACCCATCACAACATAAACCAAGATATTCTCTGTATTGGCAACGGAATGAAAATTCTTTTTCCTATTCATTGTCACAGGCAATTTCATCTTCTAGGGAATTTTGGTCTTATCTGGTACTCAAACACTGTTACTCAAAAACAAACAAACAACAATAACAAAAAAAAAAAAGCCAGTCAAAAAGCTGAACACCCAAAATATAATAGCTTAGGAAGGTGACATAAGAATCTCAATTTCACATCGTATGGTTGGAGGGAAAATGAATATGCCGTGTAATTATCACCAGTCTGTCACTGTACATATTGACCAGAGGTTGTTACTCTAATAGGTACATATTCGAAAATTTGTACTGAACACCAGGCTATGAAGTATGTGATGTTACGAATCTCGGAGTGGATGATGATTTTATCTGAAGAACATAAACAGAATTAATTTTTTTGGCACTCTCTCAGCTCGAATCCAAATTAGCTACTGGGAGACAACTAAAGATGATTATTATTACTTATACAGACAAAACCCAATGAACCCTGATGTGAGAATCACACTAGTCAGAACATAGGCATGTCCACCATCAGTGCCTCATAATTTGTAATTAATCAACAACTGCCCTGTAGCATTTTTTTATTGAATTCTCTTTTTCTCCTTAACTTTGTGTGCCTCTCAAGCCTATTTTGATACTCCTAGAAAGAGGAGACTGCTCTAGCGGTCACTTAAGGAAGACAGGGGTTACCTTATCATTCATTCTTCCATTAAAAAGTTGTGAAATCCCTATGGTTACAAGCTCAGCCAACCCTAGAGAAAAGAATGAAAAGGTAAAGCTCTTGTCCTCAACAGACGTGCTTCTTAGAACCCTTCTTCAACCCATTCCTGAGAGCTGAGGGGAAGCCCCAGAGCTTCAGGTGCTCCAAGGACACGGTGGGAGCCTCTAGGATGGATTCTCTCCAGATAGAACCCCTACTGGCCCAGAATGAGAATGACACTTCAGAGCTCTGTGTGCTCCTGGTGAGAGCTCCCACCTGGGGCCAATGAAGAGTGACAGCTAAAGACGTCTCTTATCTGACCAAGGACTACCCACTTGCCAAAACCAGAAGTTACTGAAGCCCTGTCTCTAAGCACTGAGAGGGCCTTACCACATAATTTGAAAGTCACTATTATACTCATTAAGTTTAATCCAATTCAACAAATATTATGTAGCTACCATGAGCCAGGCTTTTAGGTACTGGCCATTTTTGTTACTTTTCTTTTCTTTTTTCTCTTCTCTTCTCTTCTCTTCTCTTCTCTTCTCTTCTCTTCTCTTCTCTTCTCTTCTCTCTTCTTGGTGCTGAACCAACTGATATTTTTCTTCAAAGGAACTAAGGAACGGAATCCTATAAAACCTATAATGCACAATTAGCTCTAGCTGATGGTTGCTTTGAGTTGGGAGATGGAAGACAGGTGTGGGGACTTAATATCAGCTGTGCTGGTTGTGAAGTCTAAGCAATGACTAGGCTAACTGCTTAGCTCCATGCTAATTTCCAAAAACCATGTGTGTCTGAGAATTACTTATAAATAAGAGACATAATGTATAAATAAATTATGTATGTATACAATAAGACAGACACACACCCACACACAAGAACTTCCATCCTTGCTTTCCACACCCTCCCCACCAGCACCGCCTGCCTCCCCACCACTATCTGTCCTGAAAACCCTTTAGGATAACTTCCCCGTTGACATTATTCAGCACAAAAAGCTCAGGAACTCTGAGCCCCCATCAGCAAATAGACCCTTATCCTCATAGGGAGGGCTTCGTACAACCTCTTGACTAAATCTGCCTTCCACTCTTGCCAACTCCTGAAACCCTTCCACTGTGTTCTCTTCCACCTTATATTCATGGAAAAATGAAGAAAGCTCCAATCCCCAAAAAAGTGTGATAAAGAAAACATCATGAAAGAGAGAATCTTGAAATACAGGTAGAAATTTTATGGTCAGAAATGGAGGCGAAGGGCATTTCACACCATGGAAATAAAATGAAGAGACTACTGAAATGCAAAGGCCAAAATGTATGCTTTGTACTCTGACATCAAATCTGAGTTCTACTGGAAGTTTTCGTAATGTCCATTGTCACCGTATGAAAATTTGTCAGCTAGATTATTCCGTTCACATTAGAACCAGTATCAATGAACGAAACTGTATACAGCGACAGAAATACGGCTAAAATTGCAGCGAGGGAGTACTGATGACTTCATGGGGGTCAGTTTGCATCTGTGCCCTCGGCATCTTCAGACTGCCATCTGTCCCTCCAGCAATCACACAAAGACAGCCTGCATATGCATATGGGTATAATTTATCATAACTCCTGTGCTATCAAGTGTCTGAACAAGGTAAGACCATATTTTCCCGTTTAATAAGACTTGCCGGTCTCAGTTTCTTGGTTTCTACCACTCTGATAAAAGGTGAGTATAAGCTCTTTACTTCTTTTGGGCTATTATTCCACTTAGCTTGGGAATACTGCCTCAATTGAAAGATCAATTAATTATCTAGGTGGCCCCAAACGTCGTGGGTGACTTCTTTGAGGTTTTCATATTATTACTTTAAATTTTTGCTCTCAGCTTTTATTTTTGGTGAATTTCATAAGTCATCAACCATGTGGTAATATGCTTTCAAAAATAAGAAAATAAAAATACATCTCTGTTAGGGATTCAAATGGCAGAAAGAGATACCTACAACTTATGCTATTGTTTGCACTCAAAAGCAACAGGTCTGTGCAGATTTATTGGCCTCACACAAAGACTGTTGTAGTCATGAGGGTGAAAACACACAAAGCATTCACCCAAACTCTAGGCAAGCCAGAGACAGCTGAAGATCTCAAACAATGGATTCTGCAGTTGGATTGGGCATTATTTTTCCTTTCTGGAGGGTGCAAGCGTGGATAAGCCAATTTACAGAAAGAAAAATAACAGAAAAGAAAATAACAGAAAGAGAAATAATGCTTGCACCCTCCACTATGCCTCGTACATGTCTTTTCATGACTGTTTTGGGATAAATAAGGATGTTCTAATGAACAGGAGCGAAGACAAAATATGTAAACCTAAGTAATTCTCTCTTTAGCTCCTATTCCAGTCTCTGATCTTGGGAGCAGTTACCACTGAGAGTAGTGCAACATGGAAATCACTCACTGAGGGGGAAAAAAAAAAGAAAAAGAAAAAAAAAACTGCCTGAATTACATCAGTATTTCCATTTAAATGACTTTACTATTACCTCATCCTAAAAGATAATTATCAAAGCACAATAGCTATGAATGACAATGCAAAAGAACCATTATATTTATAATAGTCTCTGGAAGCTGGGCTAAAATTTTCGGTACTATTTGTAACTTTTACATGCGAATCAGATAACTACAAAGAGTGCAAATGGAGCATTGACTTTCACATTGCGCCCCTACCCTCTTATCTACTTCTTGGATGAAATCCTTGGCAGGACACCTCTTTCCCCCACCCACCCCTTCCCCTCCCCTTCCTCCTCTTCCCCTTATCCCTCCTCCTCTGTCGTCTTCCTCTTCTAATTATTCTTACGTTGATTACACAGATCATGACTTTGGAAGTCCTTTGGTCACTATTAATCATAAAGGCAAGATAATTTCACTAGTTAAAATGTCCTGTCTCTTTAAAGAGCCTAAATTCCTACATATATATCAACCGTCATCAAGTCCCGGCTTCAGCTGGGGAGAAGACTCCCGGTAAACTGAGCTGTATTTGACTTCTCTTTGATGTCTTTGCCTTGCATCTCTTTCCTTCCACACCTCAAACTGGGGGCCTCCCAGCCCTTCGGGGTCCATGAGGGTGGGAAGGGGTGAGCTGCAGAGGGGAGGCTCTGACTTGAGGAGTAGTATGACACTCCTTCTTGATGCTCTCCTAGCGGGATGGCTGTTGGCAGCTGACTCTGAGGGAGAGGTGTTCCCCAGGGACATCGGATGGCCACTGCCTGGACGCAGGACCTGGGCGACATCTCCCTGCTGTTCCCCCACTAAGATCCACCCCGAGCCCAGCATTAGCATCTGACAGTGTCCCTGAAGCCATCTTCACTGAGGTGTCCAGCTCCTGGCAGGTCTCTCGAGTGGGCCTCCTTTCAAAATGACCCAGCTCTCCTCCTCAGGGTCCACATCTTCTCTTCACCCTGTAGTCCTAAGAACACCTTCTCTCCCATCTCCCTCCACTCTGCCACCATGAGCTCCTTAGCCTGTTTCCTGCCTCAGGCTTGAGTCATCCTATAAACTGGTGGAATATTTCTGAGTAAAGGGAGTTGAGTTTTTTTCAGTGTTTTGATCTTTTATTACCTGAGACAATTATAATGATGACCAAGACAATAAGAATATAATCGTGTTATTAATATTATTAAAGCTGAGACAGTTCCAGAAGGATTCTCCATCTCACAAATACCATCATTCAGGGTCCAGGCTCTAAAAGATGGAATTTTAGCATGTTATGTTGAGTATATAAACTTGGTTTTTAGGCCTCTATTCTCTTGTTTACCAGATGGCTGCCTCAGTTGCAGGCATCTTTGTGTAGATACACAATGTTTGGACAATGAAGAGACTGTCCTCTAGTGATCTTCTTGGTATTAACAAGAACACTTTTTCCAAAACTCCTTCCCACCCCAGAGATGAGGATCGGGTCACATGTTAAGGAGAAATAGAACTACTATAATTGTATTAAACCCATAAACCCATTGGGGTTTACTACTTTCCATGAGCATCTGGATGGGTAAACATCTGAAGAAAATCTAGATTTGTCAACAAGAAGAGAGACAACTACCAGTGTCATCCATGACTGATTTGTTTGCTCTGAATAATTCAGATAACTTAAAAAAACAACCCAAAAAACCTTTAAGTTCGCCACCCCGATAGCAGTTTTCATCCACATTAAACTCTATTTTTGATAGAAGAGGAGACCTTGTGCAATGATGTTATTCGAAATATCGTCATCACAGTTTGGGTTGAACTTTGAAAATCACTAGGAACTATAATTCATAACGGATTTTCCTGAATGTGTCATTTATCAACTGTTTCTGACTAATGAACTCCCTTTTGGTATTGTTGGGTCTGATGGGGCCAAAGATGGTGACTGGCAAGTTGGGTGACATCGTACCTATTTCCTTCTGAGGCCGCCATGAGATCAGTTCACATCATCACCCTCCTGGCCCATGTCCTCAGCCTCTTTGTCATCTTTGTCGTGCCCATCAATGTGCCCACCCTTGTTTTTACATACTGGTGACCCGGTAGCTCTCTTCTCCCGAAATCATCAGGCGTTATTTTCTCCCGATTGCCCTTGCTCTGGAGTACTTTGGTCAAGGTTCTGGTCCTGGAACTTCATCAGGAAGCACTGTGCTTTCTCTGTTGTCTTCGTTGTTGCTGCAGACCCTCCTCCCCTACATTGTTCATCCCCCACTGACTTGCAAGAAAGTAATTTCTTAGGAATTTTCCAGACAGGAGCTCTGGATACCTTTCCAGTACCAGACTGCTACTTCTATCCTGTGGACTCTCTCACTGCCCTCATAACAGAGTCAATATAGCCATTTTTTCCCTTTACATGTTATTTATTTTTTAATTCATTTTTTAATTTTGCCTGGTTAACATACAGTGTTCTATTAGTTTTAGGTGTACAACATAGTAATACAACAATTCTATACATTATTACTCAGCGCTCATCATGATAAGTGTACTCTTAATCTCCATCACCCATTTCACCCTTTCCCCACCCCACCCCTGACCCTTGGCCCCTCTAGTAACCATCAGTTTGTCCTCTATACTTAAGAGTCTGTTTCTTGGTTTACTTTCCTCTCTGTTTTGTTTTTTTTTTTTTTCCCTTTGCTCATTTGTTTTGTTTCTTAAATTTCACATATGAGTGAAATCATATGGTATTTATCTTTCTCTGAATGACTTGTTTTGTTTAACATTATGCTCACTAACTCCGTCCATGGCATTGCAAATGGCAAGATTTTGTTATTTTTTATGGCTGAGTGATATTCCATTGAATATAAATACCACATCTTCTTTATCCATTTATTTATTCATGGATATTTGGGCTGCTTTCATAATTTGGCTATTGTAACCGATGCTGCAATAAACATAGGGTTGCATGTATCCCTCTGAATTAGTGTTTTTGTATTATTTTTGGGAAAATACCCAGTAGTGTAATTACTGGATCATAGGATAGTTCTATTTTTAACTTTTTTGAGGAAAATTCCATACCATTTTCCACAGTGGCTGCACCGGTTTGCATTCCCACCAACAGTGTGTGAGGGTTCCTATTTCTCTACATCCTCACAAATACTTCTTGTTTCTTGTGTGTTTTATTTTAGCCATTCTGAGCAGTGTGAGGTGATATCTCATTCTAGTTTTGATTTTTCCCTAATGATGAGTGATGTTGGATATCTTTTAATGGTTGGCCACCTGGATGTCTTCTTTGGAAAAATGTCTGTTCAAGTCTTCTGCCCATTTTTTATTTGGATTATTTGGTTTTTGGGTGTTGAGTTGCATTAGTTCTTTCTATATTTTGGATACTAACCCTTTATTGAATAGGTCATTTGCAAATATCTTCTCCCCGGTCCCAGGGTCCTTTTAGCTTTGTTGAGTGTTTCCTTCACCATGGATACGTTTTTATTTTGATGTAGTCCCAATGGTTTATTTTTGATTTTGTTTCCCTTGCCTTGGGAGACATATCTAGAAAAATGTTGCTATGGTTGGTGTCAGGAACATCACTGCCTGTGCTCTCTTCTAGGAGTCTTGTGGTTTCAGGTCTCACATTTAGGTCTTTAATTCATTTTGAACTTATTTTTATGGATGGTGTAAGAAAGTGGTCCAGTTTCACTCTTCTGCATGCTGCTGTCCAGTTTTCCCAACATCATTCATTGACAAGGCTTTTTCCCGTTGTATATTTTTACCTACTTTGTCAAGAATTAATTGGCCATATAACTGTAGGTTTATTTCTAGGTTTTCTATTCTGTTCTATTGATCTATGTGTCTATTTTTGTGCCCAAACCATACTGTTTTGATTACTACAGCTTTGTAGTATAACTTGAAGTCTGGAATTGTGATACTTCCAGTTTTGTTTTTCAAAATTGCTTTGGTTATTTGGGGCCTTTTGTGGTACCATACACATTTTAGGATTGTTTGTTATAGTTCTGTGAAAAATGCTGTTGGTATTTTGATAGAAATTGCATTAAATGTGTAGATTGCTTTTGGTAGTAGAGACATTTTATTTATTTATTTATTTATTTATTTATTTATTTATTTATTTATTTATTTTTAAAGTTTATTTGTTTTTGAGAGAGAGAGACAGAGAGACGGAGAGACGGGAGGAGAGAGAAGTCCAAGCAGGCTCCATGCTGTCAACAGAGCTTGATATGGGGCTCAAACTCAGAAATGATGAGAGTCTGACCCAAGCTAAAATCAAGAGCTAGATGCTTAACTAATTGAGCCCCTAGGCACCCTGGTAGTATAGATATTTTAACAATATTTTTTCTTCCAATCTGTGAGCATGGAATGTCTTTCCATTTGTTTGTTTGTTTGTTTGTTTTCCTTCAATTTCTTCCATCAACATTTTTTAGTTTTCAGAGTACAGGTCTTTCACCTCTTAGGTTAATTTTATTTCTAGGTACGCTATCGTTTTTGGTGCAGTCATAAATGGAATTGTTTCCTTAAGTTTTCTTTCTGCTGCTTCATAATTAGTGTGTAGAAATGAAACATATTCCTGTGTGCACTGATTCTGTGTCGAGACTTAACTGAATCCACATATTGGTTCTAGCAGTTTTTTGGTGGAATCTTTTTTGAGTTTTCTATATATAGTATCATGTCACCTGCAAATAATGAAAGTTTTACTTCTTCTTTACCAATCTGGATGCCTTGTATTTCTTTTCTGTTGTCTGACTGCTGTGGCTATGACTTCCAATATTATGTTGAATAGAAGTGGTGAGAGTGGACATCCTTGTCTCATTCCTGACCTTAGGGGAAAAGCTCTCAGTTTTTCACCATTCAGTATGACGTTCATTGTATGGTTTTCATATGTCTTTTATTATGTTAGGGTATGTTTCCTCTAAACCTACTTTGTCAAGGTTTTTAGCATGAATGATATTTTATCATCATTATCAATGATGTTTATCATGATGTTTTACTTTGTCAAGTGCTTTTCCCGCATCTATTGAAATGATCATATAGTTTTTATCCTTTCTCTTATGGATGTGATGTATCACTTCGACTGATTTGGGAATACTGAACGACTCTGGGAATAAATCCCACTTGATTGCGGTAACTGACTTTTTCAAATGTATTGCTGGATTCAGTTTGCTAGTATTTTGTTGAGGATTTTTGCATCTAGTTTATCAGAGATAGTGATACTTCTCTTTTTTTGTGGTGTCTTTATCTGGTTTTGGTATCAGGGTGGTACTGGTCTCATAGAATGAATTTGGGTGTTTTTATTCCTCTTCTATTTTTTGGAATATCTTGAGAAGAATAAGCATTAACTCTTCTGCAGGGGAGTTAATGTTTTAGTAAAAACTGGGTCTAATGCTCTGGAAGAGTCTTACCAAAATCTGTTGAATTACTTAAGAGAAAGAAAATGGCAGGTGGAAAGAATTAAAAAAAAAAAAACAATCAAGAAAGTCTCTGTGTTCAAGTTACAACTCTAAGTCTCCTTCTCTTTAAAGAAAGCAGAACTGGAGGGGCAGATGCTGTATTAGGGGTGCAATTTCTACAGGATGCGTGGTGAAGAAATGCAAAGCAGGCCCACATGTGAAGTGAAGGTCCAGTTTCTCAGCAAAAAGTTAGCCAAGAGATCAACAGTTACATGGTTTAGTTAAAATAAAATGTTTAATGTTTGCATGTGTCATCTTTAGGATTTTCTGTGTGAACTAGCTTTTTCAATTGCTTGACCATCTACCCCCCCATCGCTGACTTTGTAAGAATAGAGTGCTTCCCTTGCCCTACTGTCTCCTTCCCTCAGGCTGCAGAGTCGGAAAACAAAAGCAAAACAAAACAAAACAAAAGCCTGAGGCAGAAAACAAAACAAAATCCTCTTTTCAATTTGATTTCTTCCTTTAGCCATCCTCCTGTACCTGTTTTCTTGTTGTTCAAGCCTCAAATTCTTAAGTATATTAGTCTACTACGTCTCCACATTTGCACTTCACAGCCCCTCAAAAAAGTCACTCTAGGCTGGAGTCCATGAGCATGAACACCCCCAAAATTAACACTCAACAGCTTCTCACAATCTTCTTTCATCAGATTATTTTCTGGAGTACTAACAGACACCCACCAGTTTCCCTTGCTGCCTGTGCTTTCTGTATTGGGTTTTCCTCTTATTTTCCTTACTATCTATTTTCCCTCTTCTGCAGTGATGTCTTCATTGCCCAACTTACCAGGATCTTTTGCTTTATCCTCTTCTCTTCCTCTTGCTCACAAGTCTTTGATTCACGCCTGTTACTTCAACTCACACTTCTAGGGCTGCCCAGTGGTATCTGGGTGTGCCCAGCTCAGAGCACCACAGATGGCCACTTGCAGGGGTTCAACAAAGGCTGTGAGTAAATGGTTAACTTCCAATTCTACACTGTTAGCCCTGACTTCTCCCTAGGCTCCAAATCCACATACTTGGGGCTAGCATAGGGCAGTGGCCAATAGAGTGGCTCCAACGTTAGCAAGTTGTATGGCTCAGGGAAAGAGTCAACTAAGACCCTTTTCCATTATCTAGGATCCAGAAGTGATAATAAAATATCAGAGATGGGAAAAAATGAAAAACAATAGGTTATAAATAACACGATGCATGTCAAGGGCTTAGCAAAATGCCCAGGACAAAAGTAAATCCTCCATAAATGGTAGCTCTGTTTAACTGCTTGTTAGATCCCACCTTACTGATGTCACTTCAAATTTGTCCAAAACTTAATCCATTACCTTAAATTCAAAAAGTATTTCTCCTCTTTTGTACCCTACTTCAGTAACAAAATTACTACCACTTTAGTTACTGAGACCAGCAATCAATTCCTGAGTCATTTTCCACTTCCTTAACAATCCTCACCTCCAATCAGTTAGCAAATCCTTCCCACCTTCCTGCCCAATATCTAAAAACTAAATCTTAAAGCTAAGCCGTGTTCCTTATTTTCACATAGTCACCGACCTACTTTGGCCCTTCACCATCTTTCATCTGTACCTCTGCGGTTGACCCCTCACTGGGATATTGTACATGGACTGCCTCGTAGACTACTGGCCTGTAATAGTTTCCCTTTGCTTCTAAAACACCCTTAATGGTTGCCAATTATGTTCTTATATAATAATGTCTTTAAATGGCTCAGAAAGTTTCAGTGGCTCTTTGCTCACTGAGGAATCACATCCAGGCTTCTGAGCGCTGAAAGATCTGACCTCACCCAGGTGCAGACGGGCACCTTTGAGGCCCTGTATGTGGCACCTTCCCACATTTCGGGTACTCCAGTCACGGCATTCCCTTGGTGCAGAATAGATTTTGCTTCCATTTCTGACCATGAAAGTCCTACCTGTATTTCAAGATGCGTCACGTTCCTGATGCTCTCCCTAAGAACCTTTTTGGAATTAAGAGCTTTGTTCTCCATCTTTCCATGCACGACATTTCCTCAAAATTATCATAAAAGATGTATTTTTCCATGTTTTGCTTCATATATAAAAATATCTATATGAAGACATACATAGCTATACAGATATATCTATAGCTTCTAATAAAATGCATGCTCATTGCAGATTTTACTTATCTTGATTTTACTTAACACAGTGGTGGATGGGTTCAAAAAATAAATGAACAAATGTATGACTGTATTCTACTCTACATTAATGTGATTATGAGGAATGGTGTTTTGAAATGTGTTGTAAAACGTGTGGCAGGAGATACTCCCCAGGGTTGTTAGCCAACACTGGCTCATTTATTATGTATTATACACTTGTTATAATGTAAATAAACCTTTTGTTGAAAAATCAAGATCGCACTTCCAATGCGTTCGACTTAGGCTCACTTTGTGCTAGATTACTCATGTTTTCCTGTTATGGGCAAACGTCCTGTAGCAGTGCCGACTAGAGAATTATTCCACGTCCCTCCATTTCTCTACTTGGAGCATTCGCTGTCTTATGACTCTCAGTCCTACCGGGTTTGTGATAGTTTCTTTCTCTCCGTGTAAGCCCTTTGGGTACGTAGTCTAGAAATGGCGCACCTGGCAGTTTGATTTGACTCTTCCTTTGGATGTAGCCGCTTTTGCCTCCGCATTCACAGAACAAGCAAACTATGTCAGACTAAGTTTCCAGAGACCAAATTCTCTCCCAGAACTTGGTATTCTTTCCCTAACAGATGCCTGGAGTCTGTTAACCTGATAGAAGTCTCTGGTGAGAAAATCAATAGCCTGGTGGTTGGGAACAGTCTCCCTTTCATATACAACCAAGGACAATCAGGTTAGAAAGCCACTCTGAGAAGAAAAAAAAAAAAAAAAAAGAAAAAAAAAGCAATGCTCAGATTATTTGTTTACCAAAAGCCATGAAGAAAAGTGGTGTCAAAAGTCTCATTAAAAAGAGATCCTTGCAGAAGAAGGGTCTATCATTTGTGTCTAGGGTTCAGAAAACATTCAACACGATGAAAGTAGATGGATACACACATATGTGTATATAACGTGTAGACTCTCCATGTCTAGTAGCCATTCTCTTTCTGGATACCAACATACCATCAAGTCCACTTAGCGCTGCCAGAGAAATGTGACTTTGCAACACTCACTTCACACAACAGCCTTTTAAAGCCATCTCCCTACCCTCCTGCTCTCCTACTCTCCTACCCTCCTGCTCCTCTCACTATGCTTTGTTGCACACCATTATTTCAATATTCTTCACCTCGTTACGCATTATCTTTTCCTGTTATTAAAATCCCCAGCACAGACTCGTCAGCACTCCCATGTTTGTGGAACGACTACCTGAAAAATGAAGAGCTTGATTCCATCTAAACAGCTGCATTTCGAGCTGGAATAGAGCTGCTTATTTTGTACCCTGGCAAGTGTTCCAGAACCCCCAAACATCTGATTCATGTAGTGACACACATGGAACACCTTTGGAAATTGCAGACATTTTCCTTCTGTGACTGACTAATGTCCCGAGCTGATCATCACGGGGGTTCTGTTGGGGAAAGGGTCTCCAAATATGTGAACCTAAGATGGCACTGTTTTAAGTGGGTCCTGCATTTTATACTGACTGACACATGGAATTTGACCTTGTGGTGGGTGTCCCATTTTGAAGGGGACATCACTGCGGGGAGCCCTTTCAGTCATGCAGGTGGTAGGCAGGTAGGAACTCTGCAGGTGCTCCAACCCAAGACTTTAAATGTTGTTTAGTAACATGAATTGGATGTGTTTTTAGTTGGATGATGCCTATGCAGAGCATGAAAGTGTTCTGTGCCTGTGTTTAAGAGATGTCCACAATTGCTCTGAACAGTTCTCAAAAAATCTGGGTTGGGGTAGGCGGTGATTAGGTACCAGGGGTGGCCTGGCCCTCTCCTGAACTCTAATTAAACGATGGCTAGAAATTGGACTGAGTTTGGTCCACATAACCTACATTAGATGGTAGGAGCTTCATGAGGTTAAACCAAAGATAAGCCAAGTGGAAAAAATACTTCTGTGTATTGCGATGGTCTTTGCAAGGACTGGATATTTATGTCTCTCCCAGATTCATATGTTGAAATCTCAATCCCCAGTGTGATGGTAGTAGGAGGTGGGGCCTTTGAGAGGTGAATTAAACCATGAGGGTGGAGCCATCCTAAACGGGATTAGGTCTCTTATAAAGAGACCCCAGGGTGCTCATTCCCCCTCTCTTTGCCATGCAAATGAAACAAGAAGTTGGCCAGCTAAGAAGCAGGAAGAGGTCTCTCACCAAAACCCAACCATGATGGCTCTCTGCTCTTGGACTCTGAGCCTTCAGAACTGTGAGAAATGAATCTCTGTTTTGGATAAGTCACACAGACTGCGTGGCTTTGCTGAAGCGGCCCCAAATGGACCGAGACACTCTCCTTCAGGCTACAGGGTCCAGAGTGTACCTTGTAGAGTAGGCAGGGGATTCACTCAGAGAAGTGAATGTCCTACCTCCATCCATACAGGCAGAAAAGGAACCGAGTTTTTGAGTGGGGAAGGGATTCCTCCTTCCTTGTTGGCACAAGGGCAGTGCCACATGGGTTCAGGGGTGTGGCAAAGCGGCATATGGTGCATTCCGCCCTCCCCCACCCTATGAGGCTGCCGAGAAGCCTGGTCTGAGAGCAGCCCTACACCCTTTCCTCATGGGGTTTCCCAAGACTTGACAACCATCAGTGCTGCGGGAGCTTGAGAGCAGGGGTTCTGCCCACAACATGGAGTTGCCCGGATGGCACACTCTTGGGCATTTCAGCAGCAACAGAGGCCTGGGGCCAAGAGGAGTCTAAGGACCAGCACTAGAGGACACATTCCACAGCCCAGGCATGGAGGTCCCAGGTGCAATTCTCAGGAGCACGAGGGTCACTGAGCGGGCTGACCTCCAGCAAGTAAAGAGAGGTAAGTCTTACGCCTAGACACTTTGGACAAATGACACAGTGGAATTGCACTCTGTCGGGAGTAGCTACTGAGGACGGTGACACTCTTTTCTCTATCGCTTTGTCTTGAGGTACTCGATTTTATATCATGGCTGTCAGGATTTAGAATTATTTTAAGTATATGAAATAATATTCTGCTATCTCTGAGGAGTTATTCTAGGGAAATAATTCAGCCACTGGAAACAGCTGGATTCTGTGGCCAGAAAAACTATGCTTGTGAACATTTTCTTTTCTTAGGGACAAAACTAGGCATCTGTTTTGTAGTTAAGGTTCTCTCTTCCACATATGCGTTTAAATGCAAAGCATTAGGCTCCGACTTTTTTCCTTGCACTTCTGTTGATGGTCTGGTAAGCAAACAATCCCCATGTTCCTGGGACTTCAGGTTGAAACCACAGATAGAGAGCCGGAAAGGAAGGGGTTTCCCTCCTGCTTCTGCTATGACAATGCAGAGGAAAACACTAGTTTTCTTTAACATTGGCCCCAAACACCATATATCAACACATTGTCAAGTGAAATAATGTCTTTTACGTTGCACTTTGAAAAAGTTTTAATATTCATACAGAAAAAAAAAAAAAACAAAAAACACTGTTACAAAAATAAACAAATAAATAAATGTACACAAAAAATTTCCCCAGGATGCAGCACAGTTTCCAATTTGTAATCAAAACTACAGAACAGGTAATGTTACTAGATTTGAAGAGAATCACTAGAGATACCATTCTTGGGGGTGACTTTAACGTGACATTAACATGATTGGCCTTGGCCTTTGACATAGGTAACTTTTTGATACCTTTGACTTCTTTTAAAGCCAAAAACTGGGGTGCCTGGATGGCTCATCGATTAAGCATATGACTCTTGATTTTGGCTCAGATCATGATCTCATGGTTCGTGGGTTTGAGCCCTGCATGGAGTTCTAAGCTAACAGTGTGAAGCCTGCTTGGGATTCTCTCTCTCCCTCTCTCTTTTTCCCTCCCCTCCCCGCCAGCTTGTGCTCTCTCTCAAAATAAATAAACATTTTCAAAAAGTTAAAAAAAAGGACAAAAACCAATTGGCTGATTTAAAACACAAAAGAGTACTATGGAGATCAAGTAACTAAGTGTTAATAAGAAAGACCACATTTCCAGTAACTCCAAAAGGCCAGAATGCAGTTGGTTTCCCTAAGGCATTGCATCGGTGAACAGATTTGAGTTTTATTGGCTAAAGGGAACAATTGTCTGTAAATACAGGCATTTAGACTTATAAAAGGTGCTTATAAAACAGACAGAGGATGCCAGAAATTACACACATTGTGGAACTATAAAAAAAACACAAGAACAAAACTATTTAAAAAGCCATCCCATAGGATATTTTATAACATTTATCTAGCTCAAAACAGCTTTATTTTTTCCCTGTTTCTCCCATCTAAGATTTGACTTTGGGGAAAAGAAAGAAAAGAAAGTAAATAATGGAAAAAAGGAAGAAAAGTGTGAGGGTTAAAGAATGAATCGTGTAAGAGGAGCTTGAAAGCAAGAGGATATTTATAATTACAGGGTGCAGAAATTGAGCAGTAGAGAAAAGGAACTGCAAAGATATCCAAGTAAAACAAAAGGTAAATAAGTAAGTGTTAAATTAATGAAGCAAGGAGGTCATTAGACTGAGGTGGCTTGAATGCCATAGTGGCTTATATAAGCCAACCAAAACCTAAGCCAGTAAATGCCTCAAGATTATGAAATCAAAACGCTAGGGACAACCAATCACAAATGGCCACCCAGGCTTTAAGCTACAGCCAAGCAATAATTTCCTTTTTCCCCCTTAATTTTCCACTGGTTCCCGTCAGAGGAGTGTTACTTACTAACCACTTCTGGTTTTGTGCTGCCCTATTTGAATGGATTTTTGCTCAAATAAACCCTTAATTTTTAATAAGCCTCACTTTATCTTCTAACATAAGAAATCAGTGCTCTGGGGCATCTCGGTGGCTCAGTCAGTTAGGCGTCTGACTTCAGCTCAGGTCATGATCTCACGGTTCCTGGGTTTGAGCCCCGTGTCGGGCTCTGTGCTGACAGCTCCAAGCCTGGAGCCTGCTTCGGATTCTGTGTCTCCCTCTCTCTCTGCCCCTCCCTTGCTTGTGCTCTGTCTCTGTCTCTCAAAAATAAATAAATGTAAAAAAAAAAATTAAAAAAGAAATCAGTGTTCTGTTTATTTTTTTTAATGTACAACACATATAGAATCTCTGAAGCAGGAAAAATCAAAGTAGATCTAATAATCCCTTCACACTTGTTTCGGCAAAGACCCATTTAAATTTTAGCAGAGACACAGCTATCCTTCCAAAGAGGCATTACTGGGGAGTGTGTTTAAATTTTTCACCTTCTCTAGAGAGGATTCCCCTTCCTACCAAAGCAGAAATGCTTATTGTAATTTTTAGGAACAGAATCAAAGCTTCACAAGTTACACAAAAGAGAATTAAAAAAAAAAAAAAAAAAAAAAAGTCCTGCATTTTGCCTTAAGACTGGAATCTTTGCTACTTCAGTTCAGTCTTTGATGCAAACACCGGAATCACCAAAGAGCTTGTTAAAAATGCTGAATCTCAGGTTCCATCCCTAAACCAGTCAGTCCGGATCTGCATATAGCAAGATCCTCGGTTCCTATGATCATGACTTTACAAAGCACTAGTCTAAATCACTGTTCTAAGAGATGAACGGTATTTGTTTAGGTATCGGTTATGACAACTTTACTTGTGGTTATGTTGATGTAATTGGATAACCTTCATTTGTACTTTTCTTTCATTAATTATTACTAGGACTCTCTATATTGTACACACTTGTGACAGGCATTAAGAGCCGTGTAAGAAACAGAATTCAAAGGAATGAAACAGTAAATAGACTCACATTAAAATGCATTTGAATAGAAATTCTGTCTCCAGCTTTCATCATCATATCATGAAAGAGGAACACGTAGCAGTCTCTACATGAGAACACAGGAAACTTTGATAATGTGGTGCTATGTCCAAGAATCTGAACTTTATGATAATAAGGCCTTGCACAGTGAAAGCCCTGTGGCATTTCACGTTGTCTTGCTGAGAGCTGATTGGAGTTATTCTTTAAAGGAGTCATTACTCTCAGCTTTTCTGTCATGTTTTCTCAGAAAATGTTAAAGGTCATTTCACTTTCTTAAGAAAAAAATATCTAACATTTAATGAGTCACAGACATATCATTCTATTTGGTTTCTATCTGTAGTAGGCAAAGATCAAAACCAAAGTTTTAACCCAGGATGTGTCAGGAAATTAGAATAATTGAGCCAGAGCCACGTCTGGGGAGAAGATGAGAGGAAAGTCGTCTTAGGAGGAAGTGTAGGCTGGCAAAGGTGAGTGATGGATGTGAGTGCAGAGCAAGATAAAATCCCAGCTTCGAGGATTTCCCATTTAATTAAATTTCCTCCAAATTTAGGGGGTGATGAACAAGCCCATTTGGGGGCATTTAATGGACGGATCATCTAATTTCTAGAAATGCAGTGGACACCTGAATCTTGACCCAAAGAATTATTTCAGCTTTCATTTTTCTCCTGTCCATTAATTTCCCCCTTACATACTAAGAAGTGAGCTTGAGGCTGGAATACTGGGGAAAAAAAAGACACCTCAAACAATCCTCCCCCATTTCCCCCCATTTTGACCTCCGGTGTCCCATAAGCTTCTGCCCTTGGTCACAATGTATTCTTGGTCCCTGTCATTTTCATGAGGGTATCAGGTATCACTTCTGTATGGCTAACGCTCAGGTCTTTATTTTAAAATTTTTATCTCACTTCTGAGCTCCAGACTCCCACTTCTGAATGCCCCTGGACATTACCAAGGAATGTTCCTGAAGTCAGCTCAAAATCGTCAAGGCAAATATAGTTTACATCCCCATGAGGCAAATTTTCTTCCTGAATTCAACTCTCTTTTAATGGGACAATGCCACCTTCCTACATTCAAACCTAAACACAGAAGTATCCTGGATTTCTCTCACCTCTCACTTAATCCCCAGCCAAGGCTGGCTTCAAGGGCCCATGACCCATGCAGTTGCATAGGATACTGCACCTAGAAGAATCCTACGCTTGGTTTAATGCTCTGCTGTTGCCATCTGAAAAGTCTTAATAATTTTTTAACAACAGGAACCACATTTTCATTGTGAATTGGACCCTGTGAGTTATATTAGCTCTGCTTCTCTGTAATCTGCCCTTACATATGTCAGCTGGGATTATTTCCCTAAATCAAATAAATATACGCAGTTAGTATCTCCTTTATTATTTTTTTGCAAATCTACGATTCTGCTATCGCTTTCCCAAAGAGTACAGGTGAAAGAAATGTCTTTGGGCCTTGACTGCCATTAATTCACCAGCGTAAATTCCCATGCATCTCTACCTCTAGACACCCTGCCTTTCAAGCGTTTGCGTCAGTATCACAGGGACTTGGAGTCACTTCCTTTCTGTATGTGACACACTTCACTCATGCTTCAAGATTCAGTGTTACTGCTGTGGTGCATGGCCCTTCTTTGCCTTTCATCACCCTCATATCCCGCATCTGGGTTAACGGTATTGGCTTGGAAAGTGACCACTAGCTAATCTACAGAAGGCCCAGGGGGACGGAGCACAAGTCTCTTCCAGTCCTTGGTTTCTTCTGGCAGCAGGATGACGAGAACGTGTGAGACGACAGGGGCGTTCAGCTCATTAACAACGCTGGCTTTCGCCCAAAGCAGCAGAAGAAAAAAAGAGATACGCTTCCCAAACCACATGTTCTCTCAAGTGCAAAAAGCTAGTCTTTTCATATAGCTCCCAAGTCTTTGCCTTATTGACTTCGTGCCTTCGCTGCACCACAAAACTCGCGCATACTTCTTTCCAGATCCCTCTGAAGGCTGCACTAACTCATGCACTTCTAAGCATGGTCCACTTCATTTTCATGGCTGCTTTTCTTCACAAAGCTGCTGGTCTACACAGGAACCCCGACCGCGATGCATCCACGGGTGGGCACACAGGACACGTGCAAACCCGTGTCAGGAGAATCTAGTGCACTAGATTACGCTCCCGCTGTGTGCTTGACCCACCTCCTCCCTTCCACGGCTGCAGGTCTGAACAGTCCACAAAAATGCCCTCTCCTTCTTTTCTCTTTCCCTCTGTAAGGATCCAGGCACCTGAACACACACAGCTGAATTCATGGCCTGTCACCATGTTTGTTCTACAGACTAGTCCCAACTAATAACAAACTGAAATCCTTGACAACAGGGGCTGTGTCCGCTATTTCTGAATCTTCTCACATCTATTTCGGAAGATAGGCTGCATGATGTTCCGGAAGTCGGTGTGATACAGAAAGGATTAGCATTTGCCTACATCCTTGTGTTCCTGGCGAAGGTACTTAACTGCGCTCAACTTTTCTGCATCTCACCATTTCACTTCAACAATGATAATTTTCACAATTAAACCAGACACCATCTCTATTAGAGAAAATATAGCAGATCGGTAAAAATGTGTAATTGAAGAGCATCAAATAGGCAAATATCTTTTTGACTTTGATCTTTCAGCAGTTCAGTTCTATAGTTTTTAAAATCTTTTCAGGCACATCTTCATTTCTGAATGTGCCTAATTTGAAGCATTCATGGGACAGACACTTATTAAGTCCATACTATTTGGCCTGGTCCTGAGACACATAACTCAATAATCTAAAAAGGGGAGAGATGTATTCACAAATAAATGGTAAGACAATAGAAAGTCTTGAGGCACCTGCGTGGCTCAGTAGGTTAAGCGTCTGACTCTTGGTTTTGGCTCAGGTCATGACCTCACGGTTTGTGAGTTCGAGCCCTACGTCAGGCTCTGTGCTGACAGTGCAGAGCCTGCTTGGGATTCTCTCTCTTCCCCTCCCACTCTGCCCCTTCCCTGCTCACTCTCTCTGTCTCTCTCTCAAAAATAAATAAATAAACTTAAAAAAAAAGAAAGTATGTCTAGGTATTAAACGTACTAAAGACAAACATGTTGACCCAGTAATTCCATTTGCCATGTACTGATAATGAAGAAATAACTTGAGGAATGAAACAGTATTTAACTGCAATAGTTTTGATTGATATATTTGAAAAGACTTGCAATATAGCCTACCACATGGCTATCCATGCAAGATAATTCAGCCTTTAAAAATGATGTCGCATAAATATATCTTTTTCTGGAAAGAAGTTAGCTATGTTCTCTCCCAGACAGCTGGCTGTAGTCACGTGAGGGATTTTGAGTTACTAACATGTTTAAGAGTATGAATACGGGGCGCCTGGGTGGCGCAGTCGGTTAAGCGTCCGACTTCAGCCAGGTCACGATCTCGCGGTCCGTGAGTTCGAGCCCCGCGTCGGGCTCTGGGCTGATGGCTCAGAGCCTGGAGCCTGTTTCCGATTCTGTGTCTCCCTCTCTCTCTGCCCCTCCCCCGTTCATGCTCTGTCTCTCTCTGTCCCAAAAATAAATAAACGTTGAAAAAAAAATTAAAAAAAAAAAAAAAAAAAAAAAGAGTATGAATACAATACAAATACTTAAAAATCGTCTTCTCTCTATGTAACTTCATAACACATTTTGGGGATGATCAGCTGTCAAGCTTATTTTATTGTGTCCTTTCAACTGTCTACAATATAAAAATTTCCTCATCTTTAAATGTCACAGTGTGACCTCAAAAAGCAACGCGGCATGAATGTGCAGTGACAGTTACACACAGAAGTTGGCATTTTAGGCATATGCACAGGAAATATTAAGACAAACCTCTAAAGTACCCATTTGCTTAGACTCTGACCTTCCTTCCGCATGAGATGCAAATGTGTACGCACACACGCCTCAGAAAATTACAGGCAATGATATTTCTAGAGAATTCATTCAAATACTTTTTGCATTGCAGTGTGGAGAAGAATGTTTTCTAATGTCTGTGCCATATGATAAGAATATGAAAAGAAATCAGTCAACTTTCCTTAAAAGCAGGGAAACAAACATAGAAACAAAATTGTGCATCTCATTAATTCACACCCACAGCATCAATGCCCTAATGAAAGGGGGCTGCTTTTCTGTGCAGAAGGATCACGGCCATCACGCTCTGAAAGTGTGTTTTTCTCACTACAACGCTTTCCCTCAAATATTAGTCCATTAATTTTCCTCGTATAATAAAAGTGACACCGGAAGGTTAATGACGTGAAACCTTGCAGACAACATGAAGCTCCTATCCTCTTTCTGCTGACACAACCATAGTAACGCGATTCGAAAAATTAGAAGAGAGAGGAAGAAAGAGTCTGAGATGGAAATTCAGTTTATGATGCATTTTAACCAGCAGGGTCCCCACTTCACTAGGTAAGCACACAGAAGGATACGGAGTTATTTAGTTGCTGGCTAAGAAGTTTCAAGATTATCAAGGGACAAACTAAGTGGAGTTCTACTATATTCTATAACCATAACATAGCTTTGATTTTCTTTGATCTTGTAATTCTGGACATAAAAGCAAAACACAAATACGTAATTACATAATTTTTATAACACTACAAAATATGTCTTTTTATGAAAACAGCACCCCATTAGGCTTTCAAAAAACACTCAATGTTTGAATTTCAGCAGAAGTGTATGTGTTAATTACATGGAAAATCTAAACAAAGATAAAATTTTCAGTTAAAAGGCTGTAAAATAGTTATAGAATCTATAACGGACTCTTTTAGTATACTTTCCAGAAAATTTGTTAATAGTTCAAGTCAAAAATATTTACTTAACTTTTTAAGTACAATAATCTCATTATTATTAAACAAGAAAGTGGGCAAGAGAACTGAATTTTCAGAGTCTCCACCGATATATTTCATTATAAGTAATCACATCTTAAATCGTCCCTAAAATCAAAAATAGGGATGATGGACAAGGATGTCCACTATTGCCGCTTCTACTCATCATGGTAATGAAGGTCATGGCCAGGGAAATTAGACAAGGAAAGAAATAAAAGGCATCTAGATGAGAAAGGAAGGAAACAAGACTATCGCTGTTCACAGATGATATGGTCTTGCATAAAGGAAATCCTAAGAATCTGCAAAACAACTTTTAGAACTGATAATCAAGTCCCGCAAGGTTGCAGGACACATGACTAATATACAAAAAATCATTTGCATTTCTACACACTAGCAATGGACCATTTGAAAATGAAGTTAAGGACAAAATCCCACTTATAATAGCTTCAAAAAACAAAATATTTACAAATGAAGATAGCAAAAGAAATGCAAAACTGAAAATGAAAAAACCATTGTTGGAGGAAATCAAAAAAGATATAAATAAATGCAAAGATACTCCGTGTTTACAGATTGGAATGTTTAATATTGTGAGGATGGCAATACTCCCAAAATTCCTCGGCAGATATAACACAATTTCTATCAAAATCTCAGCTGTTTTTTTTCTTTTTGGCAGAAATCCATAAGCTGATCCTAAAATTCACAATGAAAAAGCAAGGACACAGAATAGTCAAATAGCCATGAAAAAGAAAATGTGGAGGATTCACATTTTCCAATTTCTAAATTTCTAAAAAGCTGCAGTAATCGTAACAATGACATACTGATAAAAGGCTAGATGTGTCAATAAATGGGAAAATAAGAGTCTTTGGACAACTGGATAGCCACATGCACAAGAATGAAGTTGGACCTCTAACCTCACACCACACAAAAATTAGCTCTCAATAAATCATACACTTACCTGTGCCAGCTAAAACGATATAACTTTTAGAAGAAACTGCAGGGATAAATCTTCATTACCTTGGGCTAGGAAATGGTTTCTTAGATACGACATCAAACACATGAGCAACAAAAACTAAATTCAATCAACTGGACTTCACCAAAATTAAAAATATTTGTGCCTCAAATGATTCCATTAAGAATGCAAAATAACAAACCACAGAGTAGAAGGAAACACTTGCAACTCAACAATATGAAGATAAACCAATTAAAAATTGGACATAGGATCTGAGTAGGCATTTCTACAGAAAAGATACACAAATGGCCAATACGCAAATGAAAAGGTTCTCCACGCTGTTAGTCATTCAGGAAATGCAAATCAAAACCACAATAAGATACCACTTCACACCTACTAAAATGCTGAAATCAAATAAAAAAGATAGACACTAACAAGTGTCGGCAAGAATGTTGAGAAATCGGAACCCTCCCACATTGCTGCTTGCTATAGAAATGGTGCTCGCACTTTGAAAAATTGCTTGCGGTTCCTCAAATGATTAAGTATAGAGTTACCACAGGACCCGACAATTCCACTCCTAAGCTTAGTCCATGATAAATGAAAGCATACCTCCACATAAATAAAATAAACACAAAAATAAAAATAAATAAAATAAAACACAAATATAAATAAAACACAAAAATAAAATAAAATTTTTATATTTAATATAATATTTTTATTATTAATATATATTATATATAATTATTAATATATTATATATTAATATATTATTTGTGTAATTATTAATATATATTATATATATTAATATATATTATATATGTAATTATTAATATATATTATATATAACATACAATAATAAATATAACATAACATAATATAATATAATATAATATAACATATAATAAATATATTAATATAAAATTTTTATATTTAATATAAATAAAATATAAAATAAAAAATAAAAACACAAAAATAAAAAAATAAACAAAAATAAAAAAATAAAATAAAAAAAAACTCCACATGTGTAAGTTCCAGATGAGATCTTGCACATGAATGTTCAATTGCATTACTCATAATAATAATAGTCAAAAAGTGGAAACAAACCCAATGGCCATCAACTCATGAACGAATAAAAGTATGTGGTATAGCCACACCATGGAATATTATTCAGCCAGCAACAGGAATAAAGTACCCAGATGTGTACAAAATAAATCAACTTGGAAAACATTATGCTAACTTAAGAGGCCAGTTACAAAAGATCACATATTGTATGTTCTATTTGTATGAAAGGTCCAGAAGAGGCAAATACCCAGACAAACAGGTCAGTGGGTGCCAAGGGTGGGAAGAAAAGAGAATGAGGAGTGATAGGGAACAGGTACAGGATTTCTCTGGGGATTGATGAAAATGTTCCAATATTAGTGGTGATAATTACACAACTGTGCGAATATACTAAAGCTCACTGAAACGTACATTTTAAAGCGTGGATTTTATGGCATATGAGCTTAACCTCAACAAAGCTGTTATTACAAAATCATCTTCACAGCCACAGACCCACTGTGTCTTCGGCATGGAGTAATGGCTACAGCTAGAATACTCATTTTGTGTTCACTGAAAAACTGTATAAGTTGAGCCAGAGATGTTTTGGCTGCCATTAGAAAGCATTTAGAATGAAGACTAACTACTTGCACAATGTTGTGAGCTGTGTTTGACATTTTCTTGCTTGCAAAGTATCAATCTAATTATGCTGATGCCTCACTAGAGACGAAAGTACCATGATGATGGTCAGAGCGTCTTGTTTTTAATCATACCTACTACCAAACGATCACATTAGCTAACCTAATCTTGCCATTTGAAAAGTGGGGATTTTCTTTTACCCTTCCTACCTCAAAGAGATGGTATGAATTTAAAACAAGATCTACTTATTGGCATGGCACCCTTTTATTTATTTATTTATTTATTTATTTATTTATTTATTTGATTTTTTTAAAAAAAATGTTTATTTATTTTTGAAGGAGAGGGAGACAGAGTGTGAGTGGGTGAGGGGCAGAGAGAGAGGAAGACACAGAATCCCAAGCAGGCTCCAGGCTCTGAGCTGTCAGCACAGAGCCTGACGCGGGGCTCGAACTCACAAACCGCGAGATCATGACCTGAGCCGAAGTCGGACGCTTAACCGACTGAGCCACCCAGGTGCCCCAATTGGCATGGCATTCCTACATCAACATAGTAACTTTGGTTATTAATGATAGTAACTATGCAGTGGCCCATGTTTACATTGTTCCTACTACCTAGAATTAATCTTCCACATGAATATATATTTCTTGGGCAAGTATATTACCATAATTACTTTCCAACAGCAAAAAGAATTTCAATATTCCAAGTAGCAGCCAAGGTCTAGTTTCATTTTACGTTTTACAATATGTGTAAGTTCCAGATGAGATCTGCAAAATGAACACTGCTAAGTACCCAACACAAAATATGCTTAAATCATGCAATTATTCTCTTATTCCTTAAATCACTGGCTTAATTTGATCTTCGGCAATTTTACATCTACTTTAACTAAGATATATATGTAACTAACAAATCTAAGAAGAATATAAACAAGTCACGCCTTTACATCATCCTTACTGAATGAAAATACTTGCATATAAAATCAAGTTAAGGTAATTCTCAAGATGTCTAAAGTCTTCTCTCTATGACAGGGTAACACTAATTATGTGTTACTTAAATAATTTTAAGATAATATAATTTCACCCCCAAAATGTCTATGGTTTTGCTTCTTGCTTTGTTTTCTTTCTTTCTTTCTTTTTTTTTTTTTTTTTTCTGGGCCCTTTCTCTACCTCCAAACACACATACAAGGGTAATTTAAAAAAAAAGAGAGATAGAGAGAGAGAGAAAACATTTAGCCCTATGCATCCTTCCTTAATAGGCCCTATAAAAATCATTGTATGGGGACACATGGGTGCTTCAAATGGCTGAGCACCCGACTCTTGATACTGGCTCAGGACATGATCTTTCAGTCAAGAGGTCAAGCTCCATATGGGGCTCCACACTGACAGTGTGGATCCTGCTTGGGATTCTTTCTCCTTCTCTCCCTGTTGCTCCCCAACTCTCTCTCTCTCTCTCTCTCTCTCAAAATAAATAAGCATTTAAAAAATAAAATCACTGTATGGATGAAGTAACTGAGGCTTGGTAACGCTAGGCACCAGCCCATTACAATATAGCTGGCAAACAGTGGAGCCAGAATTCAGCTCAGCATAATTTTATAGACCACACACGATTAGTCCATTCTTAACAGCAACCATTTACTGCTCCTTTTTACAGCAAAACTTTTCAAAAGGCCTCCACTACTTTGAGTACCATTCTTGGACTTTCAAGCTCCCCATTTCACTGACATTGGTCTTGCCCAGGTCACTAATGACTTCCATGTTAGCATATCCAACAGTTACTAGTCTTGATTTATCTTACACATCTTCAAAGCAGTATTGAACACGCCAGACAGCTTCCTTCTTGGAATCCTTTCTTCTCGGCAGTTGTGAGTTAAAGGCTCTTACGGTTTACTTTTCATTCTCTTTTGTGGGCTCCTTCCTTCTGCTCAACTGCTAAGTATTAGAGGGCTACAGTCCTTGACCATTGGCCCTGGGCCTCTGCATCTACACTTTCAGGGGTAGACACAAGACACTGTTTGAAGTTATCTGGATTTTATTTCCTTGTTTACTGGCTTATCGTCTCCCCACACCAGTACATGAGCACCATGAGTCACAAAGAAAGTATCGAATAAGTGTTTTCTGGATGGATGGATGGATGGGTGGATGAAAGGATGAATGGAAGGCAGGGAGGAAAAAAAGGAAGGAAGAGAGTGTAGTTCAGGCATAAACTTTAATCCCCTCTTCCTAGGAAAACTGTGACCTGACAGGGGAAGGACTGACCTTGGACTACCTCTACTTCAGGGCTCCCTTTCCTGACAAAGCTTGGGTCGCTCTCTACTCTACTAGGTAGGCCCATCTGCATCAGCATTGTTGACTCCCTCGCATTACCATGGCCCTGCCCCTACCGGATCCAAGGATTAACCTAAATTAAACAGAAGAACCAGGTTACTCTGTGATGTTTGCTATGAGTATAAATCCTCCACAGGAGAACTAAATCATGCTGGACTGAACCACTCATGAAGCAGGGATGCCAAAATTCACAGAGGCAGAGTGAAGTGTGCACTAGGCCGCAAGCAAGGGTATAGTAGCAGGATCCCTTTTACAGGTGTTTCTGAGCAGCCTACAGCGTAGCATTGGGCCTTGATTCCAGTCACAGCAACTTGTCACCCAGAAGTCTCTCCAAGGCCTTATGTAATTTCCTTTGGGTTCTGACTGATGCCATCTAGCCTGACCTGAAATTGTGGCCCCTCTACTTTTGACTGGCTTCATCCAATGCCAACTCATCAACCACGGTGCCCCCTGCTTTCCCTAGTCAGATGGGCAGCCCTGATCTCAGCAGCTTTGTAGGGAAGCTGTGTTATTTCATCTACCATATACCAGAGCTCAGCACCTACCAGTTTGCGATAAATAGACTGAATATAGTCAGGATTTCTGTTTAGGAGAAATGCTAATGATGACAATGATGTATGTTTCACCATGGAACTCTGTGATTCTATAAACCTGAAGAAATAAATGAAAAGGAACTATAACTTTGTGCTATTTGGTTTATAGTTTGCTTAATGTAATTTTCAGCATTTTCCTATTTTCTGTATGTTCTATTTCAATTCAGGGAGAAGTAGAGGTATTCTCCTTTGGATGTGCAAGCAGATGATGTACTTATTACCACTTTGAAATACAATAAATATTTATACCAAAGGAAAATTGGGCATACCAGAAAAATGACACAGCCAAAGGCTTTTTTCAAACCTAATATGGCCATGCATTTTATTTTTTTATTAAAAAAAATTTTTTTTAACGTTTATTTTTGAGACAGAGAGAGACAGAGCATGAACGGGGGAGGGTCAGAGAGAGGGAGAGAGACATAGAGTCTGAAACAGGCTCCAGGCTCTGAGCAGTCAGCACAGAGCCCAACACGAGGCTTGAACTCACGGACAGTGAGATGGTGACCTGAGCCGAAGTCAGACGCTTAACCGACGGAGCCACCCAGGTGCCCTGGCCATGCATTTTTTAGTGTTAGTTACCTTTTAATTTTACTTCCTTCCCCCAGCAACTGCAATGTCAAATAAATTCTATCTTAACATCAAGGTGTATATCAGAGGACTCTTCTAAGTGAGCCTTCCTTGATTATTCTTGAGCAATTTATTCAATCTGTCTAAGCCTCTGTTTCTTCCTTGTCATTCTTACAGAGGAATAAGGGTTGCTCTATAACCCAGGTAAGATAATTAGCACAATGCTTAAATCATAGTAAATATTCAATACATGTCTGTCATCATCAAACCCACTACCATTACCGTTCAACACATACTTAATCAACATTACCGTGAACTTCCTTAGCATTCTTCAAAATAGTCTGCCACACGTTATTAGTCTTCTAGTCCTAAGACAGTATACGGCAGAAATTAGGTATATAGTAAATGTATAAAGAGCGTTAGCCATGATTTTATCCTCTTGTGCAGTTCCACTGTGGTCATGTTGCAGCCCTTCTGAGGCTGGGCATAGTGTCAAGGGCAGCAAACACAATGGCTCTCGATGTAAAACATCCATTAGGAAATGATGCAGAAAGCTACATATTCCATTACAACGACAAGTGACACTGGACACACCCCCAATAAGAATAATTTATAAGGTGTCCTTTCTTGCCCTTTACTGATAACTGATTACATTTACAAAGAACGCTGCTGTAACCCGTAGTCCATCCAGGTGTATGAGATGAGCTTCATCCGGCAACGTTAAAGCACAGCAAAGAAGGGCTCCATCTCAAATCAAGCAGGCACGCTGAGTGACCGATGGCTAGTAATTCCGGCAACAAGAGTGTGAAAATGAAAAAAAAAATTAAATATTAAATAGGTGGGTAAATGTTACAGAAAGAGTAATCTCTTTAATATTGTCACTCAAACAGGTTTTTGATTCTGTGTGTGTTGGAGGAGAGAAAGTAAAATTTGCATGACAGATTGAGGGAGCTATAGTTTATTACTCAATCTCCGAACTATGTGGTTTGAGGGAAAGGGCCCTGGGAGTCCTAGGGTCCAGCTGTACAGTCTTGACTTCATGATTTTGGACAAACCTCATATATACAGGAATTTATTTGTTTTCTTCTGAGACCTGTAGGGTTACCTTCCAGTTGTAAAACTCCAAGTTGCCAATAATAATCCCATCATTACAATCTGGTGTTTTGTTAGTGTCACCCCTCTGGAAGCACTGCCACAGACTACAATCGACTGTATTGTCCATCTTAGAATTCACCATTCTATCCAGACTCTATCTGCGGGGAGATAATATCAAGTCAGCACTCACAATGAGGATTTGCTGCAGCCAGCCAGTTCCTTCTCCATGTGAATGAGACTCTAATGTCCAAAGACACCATAAACCAGTATTTCCCACTCATTCTCATCATCACCTACTCATGACAAGATGGCAGACGGGGCCAGAGCAGAATATCACATTGCATTATTCAGGACTAATTAAATCCTGTTAGTCCACGGACACAGGCACCATTCTGATGATAAAGGTGCAGACGGAAATTTCTGGACATCAGAAAAATTCAATACGATAAATGCTGTCTCTATAAACTACTTACGCACAAATACTTTTGCAGAGAAACACACATACATTTTTAATACTTTTAAAAAATCAACGTTCTGTGGGAAAATGAGGACATTTTCAATGCATACTGTCCAATCCTTCTGATATCGAAGAGTGACAGTGGCTCTATGTGGCATGATGGTATGCGTTGACCTTGCTTCCCCATGTTACTTGCTACTGAATATTGAGATTAAAAAAATTCCACAGCTGATACTAATTTCACACCGAATCCACAAACAGTGGCTCTGTTCAAAACTAAATACATAACGCAATTATGAAGGATAACAACTACGTTTTCTCCAAGACGTGTGCCAGCCCTAAAGCAAATCATTCCACAGTAGCTGAAGTGTTATTTTCAAATCACATAAGATTAATTTTTAAGGTGCTTATTCATGGTTTCTATGCCTTGGAAAAATAACTTCCCAGTAGACATAAAGGTACAGAGCATAAGTAATGGAGGTGCAATTACAGAACCACCGATCCCTCAACAATCAATGATCCCGAGTGTCAGCACCCAAAACAGGACACTTCAATCCTCTATTTATATTTTAGCACTTTATACCAAGTGGTATTGCTCAGGTACCCACAGGGTTAGAGGAGGGTTAGAGGTTCAGGTGCAGAGGACCACAGGCTGGAGTCTACATCTCTTGAGAGAGGAACCCGTGACAATCCCAGGTCATCACCAAGTGGATACAATGAGATAATGGACTGGTCCCTTCACTGGTGTCTGAAAAGATCCAGTGCAGGGAAGGTGTCCTGCATCCGTGACTTTTCTCTCTCTGTGTGTGTGTGTGTGTGTGTGTGTGTGTCCTTTCTCCCTTTCTTTCTCCTGTCTATCTGCCAGTGTCTCTCCCCCTCCATGTCTCTGAAGTATCTGGCTGGAATGCTTCGTCTTCACATTTCCCAACCCTGTCCACCCTTGTTTCACAGATAGCCTACTGACCCGGGCTCCAGATCTGCCCTCCTCGGACAAGGCCAGCACGCATTGACCTCTCCTTGCCTGCTTTTCACCTGGCACCATGTAAGCGCAGGCCAGGCCTCCACCCGCACCGCTGGCCCTGGGTCCTGGTGCTTTATCTATGTTATTGTCACAGTGATTCTTCAGCGAATTAAGCTGGTTCTACAAGTTCAACCATGTTTAAAGAGTGATCCTCATAAATCATGATGGGCAGAAATTTTAAATCCCTGAAGGGCCAGCTTCTTTCGCAACTACCTCAGATAAAGGTAGGATTGCAGACAGGGGAAGCTGGAAAGCCCCCGCTGGAATCTCTAATCCCTCCCCTGCCCCAAACCCCCACCCCTCCCGTACCCCACTCCTGGTCTCCATCTTCTCACGCTCCCTCTGCCTGACCCCCCTCCATTTCAGGCACTTGGTCACAACGCCTGCCCTTTGACCTCCTAACGAAACCCGCTCATTTTAATGGTTTTCTTGACTTATGACCCCTCTGAGTTCGACATAATCACACTAAAGCATTAAACCAAATGTATTCTGGTTGCAAGTTGTGGAATGAAAAGCTTTTGTTCTTTGGCTCACAGAATTTCAAGCATCAGCAAACAGAGGATTTTTATTGTTGTTCTGGGTCTAGAAGGACCAGTTGAAAGGAGACTCCAGTTCTGGCTGTTTTCACGGGAGGGAGCGAAAGGGTGACCTGGCATGCACGGGGAACCCTGTGCACAAAGGTCTCTGCCCAACAAAGCCCTCTCCAGAGGATTTGAGGCAATTCACAGATGGGTACTGGAGACGACGGGGGGGGGGGGGCAGCTTTCTCAACAAATTTCTCTCCCTAAAAAGGCCACCTTTTGTTTCCTCAATAGAGTAACCCACACGCTTTGACAAAAGTACCGCCCATAACATAATAAATGTAGTATAGATGTTTTATGCTGGCGATACTCACCAGCACTTGTATCGTACAGCAAATTGTAAATGTATAATGAATTCACTTTGCAAACCTATCTCTGTTTCCCATCATGTGAAGGAAGCAAACAAACAAGACTACAGTGGTGTCCTTTCACCTGAATCCTTTCTATGCTGTGTTCATTGATCCATGGCTCACAATTCTCAGAATTCTTTGAATGATATTATTTGACACGGAATTTAAACAGAATATTTAAGGTTACCTAAGTTAGGAAAGCAGGGTGTCTAAAGAAGTTGAAAGTGTTTTTTTTTTTTAATGTTTATTTAGTTTTTGAGAGAAAGAGCACGAGCAGGGGAATGGCAGAGACACAGTAGACACAGAATCTGAAGCAGGCTCCAGGCTCTGAGCTGTCAGCACAGAGCCTGACGCAGGGCTCGAACTCACTAACCCCCTGAGGTCATGACCTGAGCTGAAGTTGGCTTAACTGACTGAGACACCTGGGCCCCCCTGAAAGTGTGATTTTTTTTAAATTTTTTAACATTTATTTATTATTGAGAGACAGAGGGAGACAGAGCGTGAGCAGGGGAGAAGCAGGGGTGGGGGGTAGGGGAGGACACAGAATCCGAAGCAGGCTCCAGGCTCTGAGCTGTCAGCACAGAGCCCGACACGGGGTTTGAACCCATGAACCACGAGATCACGACTTGAGCCGAAGTCGGATGCTAAACCAACTGAGCCACCCAGGAGCCCCTGAAAGTGGTTTTTATGTTTATTATAAAATGACCTTTTCCCAGTGAAACCAAGGAACATATCTATGGTCCTACCTTCCTCATGAGAGATAACGTTAGCAAGGGCTTCAGTGCTTTTTAGTTACAGTCACACATCCAAAATAGAATTTTGTATCAAAGGAGATTTTTCAAACTCAGCCCAACTTGGAACACTTAGAGCACAATTACCAGTACGAACTGGTTACTGGATTATCAGTTCTCAGTAATTGCTGAGTTATTGACTAGAAAGTGCCTCTCTGGAGACCCACCTTCACGAGGTGGCCCCTGGCAACACATGTGATATTTCAGACCTAAGTTTACAGACTGCACAAAAGGACACACGGTCTTTATGCACTACGAATAACATTTTCAAATTAAAAACATATGATCATATTTGATTTTCCCAAAGAATTCAGGAAGAGGCGCAACTCAAAAATTCTGACTTAAGATCCCGGGCTTTGTTGAAAAGGAGACCCAGAATTCTGTCGCCTACCCGTGAGGTACCAGAAACCTCAAAAGCTAGAGGGAGAACAGTACTGTCATGAGCTTCATGTGAATCCGAAGATGTGTCCAACGCTACTCACGGCTGCGTTGGCCTTGTTGGTAGAGGTGCTGGTGTTCAGACCGCACCCCCTCATGTCACCATGCAGCCTGCACAGGGCTGTGCCTTCAGGTAAAATCAAGCAGCCAGCGCTTATCCATAACTCTTCATATTCCATATGCTCTGAAACAGGTCTAAAGATTTCAAATACACTAGCCTTCAATCTTTAAAACAGCCCTGCTCATCAGGAACTATCACTGTCCCTGTTTCATACATAAGAAAATGAAGGTACAAAGTTAAACACAGAAGTACCATTTGAACCAGAAATTTCCATTCTAGGTACACCAACATCAACACCAACACCAACAAAACCAAGGACTCTTACTTGTACATCCATGTTCACAGTGACATTATTCACAATAATGGTGGAAACAACCCACTAAGGGTTGTTCCAATAAGGTAGAAACAACCCAAACATCCATCAACAGGTGGATGGGTAAACAAATGTGGTCCATGGCTGAACCTTGAAGACATTGTGCAAGGTGAAATAAGTCAGACACGGAAGGACAAATATTGTATGATTCCATTTACACGAGGTACCCAGAGGAGTCAAATTCATAGAGATAGAAGGTAGGATAGAGAATACCTGGGGCTGGGGGTGAAGGACATGGGGAGTTATTATTTAATGGGCACAGAGCTGCAGTTTTAGAAGATGAAGATGTTCTAGAAATAGACAGTGGTGATGGCTGCACAACAGTGTGAATATACTTAGTGGAACTGAATTGTACGCTTAAGCATGAATAAGATGGCAAATTTTATGTTTTATATATATTTAATGTTTATTTATTTTGGAGAGAGAGCTCCAGCGGGGAGGTGCTGAGAGAGAGGGGGACAGGGGATCTGAAACGGGCTTCACGCTGATAGCAGTAAGCACGAGGCAGGGCTCGAACTCACCAACTGCAACATCAGGACCTGAGCCGAAGTGGGATGCTCAACTGACTGAGCCACTTAGGCACCCCTATGTTATGTCTATTTTACCAAAATAAAAGAAAGCAGAAAACCAAGGTGCCAAGAAGTGGAACTTAGGCTCCAAACCACTGATCCTGTAAATGGCAGAGCATGGTCTAGAGCTCAGACAGTCAGGGGCCAGAGGCCACGTTCTTAGCTATGAGCCTGTAGGACTCACACAGACCCACCACGTCCGCCATCAGTGCCGGCTGCGGGAATGAACAGAGACTTGCACAAGGCGCAGCGTGGCTGATCACAATTACACTGGCTCGCCTGCCCAGCCTTGACGAGACCTTGACAAGGACACCTGCAAGTATGCCCTTGGCTCTCGCCCCCCCCTCCCACCCACCTCCAAGTCTCTCTGAACGTGCCTGACTTCAGCTAATCCCCGAAACCTCTGGGTTCTAAAGATCACCTTTCTTATTTCTTGCATGATTCACTTAAGATCAAAAACAGCACGGATGGAGTCAATGGCCTTTCCCCCAACATCTCTTCCTACAACACTTCAGTATGCAGCTGCGGGACATTTTTATTTGTTCCATTAGTTATAGTTTCTCACCAAGAACTCTGTCACTGGATGATACTCTTCTAACTACAATGTCACTGTATTTAACATCTCATATAAATTTGTCTTCTAAATGTTACCGTATTCTCTTAAAGGAGAGAGGGTGATCTCATGCTTTATATTTCCCTTGGCACTTGGAGAACAGCGGACACAGAAATGCACAATAAACATTTGCATAATGAATGTCCTCCTCACAGGTACCCCAGGGTGTCATAATGGCAACAGTTTATGACTTGGATACCAAGATGCATTTTTCTAAGTAGAGGTAAACAGATTTCTCTAGAAAAGTAAATAAACTAGAATAATACCATGATAATACAATAATATTAACAGAATCAGTTAAAAAAAAAAACCATTCAGTATGGGAATACATACAGAGAGCAAAGAGAATCACATGTAATAGCTCCCAGGGGACTTATCAATCAATATCATTTTCACAATTGGTCTCTAAGCTGAGGCGTCTCGTCCAGGGTTCAGAAAGAATGGATGTATTGTTACTCCTGCAAATGTACTAGGTGTCAAATGACAATGTCATCCATCAAGGAGACATCGTGGTAAAATCAAGCCAAGCCTGCCTTGGGCTGTATGCACAGAGGCTTTCTGGAACACGCAGATAATTCTCAACACCTCAAAGCCACGCTCTTGAAGACTGATTTGCCAGCTTTTCATCTATATACTCACTTTGGGTTTATCAAGTGAAACACAGCAACCAATGATATGAAGAGCTGTTATTCACAGTAGTTCACTTAAAAAAATGAAGTGTCTTATTAAATACATTCAGGAGTTATCCCCCCATGCTTGGAGATTTTAGAAAGTCAAAGTAATTGGAGGAAGAGGGACAGCCAGACTATAGTGGGAGTCACGGTCCCTCAAAAATCACCAAAAAGGAGGTGAAGGATCTAGGGCTGGTGATAGGGACTTGCGACAAGGGCCAGGGTCCCCAGAGGAGTCTGTCCCAAATGTCCAGCTACACACTGATGCCAAACCCTGTCACCCCATCCTGAGCCTGCGTTAGGCAAGAGGGCCATTTCCGCCTGGAATCTGGGCCACAGTCTGAACCACGACCACACAGGAAATAAGCATGGACACACCTGCTGAATAGGATGAACTCAGGTGTGGCAGGCATTTCTTTGAACTAATCTTGATCTGCCCTGAGATTGGTGGGGACATTAGGAAGCTTCTCATCACCAGCAGTGAGGTGGCCTCAGTGGTTGCTAGGGCCAAACAAAGCTGTTGGGGGCTGGCAGTTTAGGTCTTTGGCTTCAGGGGACACAACTGGGTCTCTGGTCTTCGGACAGGAAGCAGCAGGCCTGTGTTGACATCATGGAGGTGACGAAAATATTTGAGGAGAGAAACGCCAGGTTTGCACTTTGCTAATCTGGGCAGATGGGTGTTTGCAGCACATGGCAATGCAGACAACAAGGATGCCTGGCCACAAATGCAGTCACTGGCTGTGAGATTTGGAGAAGTAAGGGCTGCTTCGCCCCATCCTGAAGGACATGGAAATCAAAGCTTGACTTGTTTCCATTCACTTTCATTCTTGGGCCTTCCCAAGTGAAAACGGGACTGTTCATTAGGTCCGCAACACCAAATGAGGGAACGATGCTTCGCTTGAATGTTCTATCAGGTGTGTGGAAGCAGATTTTTTTTTTATAGGAGACATTGTTATGCTTGAGAATGCTAGTAAACTATCTCATTTCTGTTAAAAAAAATCAAATGCTCCGTAACACCAAAGTCTTCTTTCAGTGAAGTATAGTTTATTTGTAGATATTCAAAAAGGGAGACCAAAAAGAAGGGAAATTCTCCTATAGTTCATAAATAAGAAATATACACTACAGTTCTACATAATTCCAGCCAACTCGGATCTATTTTTAACTCTGCCTTGGTGCTCAAGAGAAACTTATGGAGAAAAAAATGATTCAGTAAAAAGCAATATCCTCATGGGAGCATAATCAAATAAAGCTTAGTTTGGAAGCTGGTTTTGTAGTCTCCTAAATACTAAGCAAGCAATGGGTTTGCCAGATCTTTAGCAAAACCATGAATATGAATGGGGACTTCTGAGTTAACCCAAGATTATGCAGATAGCTTAAGCTTTATTCAGAGCAAAATTTCAAATAGATTTAGAAATATTTTCATAAAAAAAGGTTGTAAAGAGATGAATGGTATTTTCAAACAATCTAAAATCATGGATTTGAAAGATCTTGCTTTGGTTTATTGTCTTTCAAATTACTCAACAATATGCACTTAGGTATCTAGAACATAAGTATCAAAATCCTTTTGTTCTGATAACTCCTTCATTCCTATATTATTTAGAAATAGTAATTTATCTTGAAAATTACATACTATATGCCGTAATTTTCCTTTTTTAAGCTGTACTTTAAGCTACACTGCACCCTGTAGTTAGCTTAGTTTCAGATACCAAGATGTTTCTATTAAATGGGCATCCTAGATTCTCCTAGAACACAACAGTTCTTTGGGTTTTAACTTTCTAAGTGTCCACCACAACATTTTCTTTATGAAAATAGTGGGTACAATTCTTGCTTGGAAGGAAGTGTGAGATGAGAATTCCAGAATGGCTCAACATGTCTATACACTGAATATACCAATTTAAAGGCTGCAAGATTACTTTGATAAATATCAATATCCTCCTATCTTTAGAAACGAGTGGGAGAGGGGTGCCTGGGTGGCTCAGTCGGTTGAGCATCCGACTTCGGCTCAGGTCATGATCTCGCGGTCCGTGAGTTTGAGCCCCGCGTCAGGCTCTGTGCTGACAGCTCAGAGCCTGGAGCCTGTTTCAGATTCTGTGTCTCCCTCTCTCTCTGACCCTCCCCAGTTCATGCTGTCTCCCTCTATCTCAAAAATAAATAAACGTTAAAAAAAAATGAGTGGGAGAGTGGTGCCTGGGTGCCTCAGTCGGACTTCAGCTCAAATCATGATCTCACGGTTAGTGAGTTTGAGCCACGCATCTGGGCCTATACTGTCAGCGTGGAGCCCAAGTCCCAAGTTGGATCCTCTGTCCCCCTCTCTCTGCCCCTCTCCACTGGTGTGTGTGTGTGTGTGTGTGTGTGTGTGTGTGTGTGTGTGCTCACACTCTCTCGCTCTCTCCCAAAAATAAACGTGGGACATAAATAATCTTGTCCCTACAAACATCACGTGGTTTAAAATCATCCAGTTTTAGACCCAATTTGGCCTCATATCCAAATTACCCAGCAGACACAAAAGTTACACAGCCTGTATTTGTGGCTTGTGGGACTCCCCTTCTTTGCTTTCAGGCCCAGGGTCAGCACTTTCCAGGAGAGAGAAGTTCACTGCAAGACAGACACAGCAGCATTCTGTGGCAGGGAAGGTCATTCTTCAAGTGTGCCCAAGAGACCGAATCTTCAGGAGCTGGGGAGCCGTGGGGCCCACAACATGTCAGACCTCAAGCCCTGAGCACTGCACTCAAAGCTCTCTAGTGAAAGATTTTCCAGAATCTGACGCTCCGGTCACAAAGGGGTGATAGGTATATCTTGACATTGCACATCTTAACCATCACTCCATGTCTCTAGCACCCCTTTTTCCAATGGCAAAATCCACTAGTGAGGGTCTTGGTACCATTTTTGAAGGGCCCAGTGACCATTCTAAGATTAGGCACTTCTGACTGGGGTTCTCAACCACCAATTACCCAAACCTGGGGTGAAAAATAAAGTTAACTTGCAAACACACACATACAGCACCCTGCTTACACGAAGTATCTTTAAAATAGATTCATCTACAGAAAATGTAACACAAGGTTTTCTCTCCTGCAAGCAATGGAAATAACATCCTGTAGCCAGAGCTATGATTCCTGGCTTATTACTCCAGTGGCTGGAGAAGGGAGGGAAAATGTTGATACTTTGTTGGAACTGCACAGTCTGCATTTACAAAACGGGTCCAATCCAGTGGGGTCAGGCTAGAGTGGATGGCGCAATTGTCTTCAAAATAGCAAGGCCAGCCACAGAAAATGGGAAGAGGGCCATGGCAAAACATCAAGTGGATGAACAAAGGCAACAAGAGGGGACTAAATAAATGAATCAAATCTATGTACGTAGGGATGAGGAAGTGAAGAATGATAGCGGACTGCACCCCCCAGGGTGAACTGCCATGGTGGATTTTTTAGGCATAAAATAGTGAATATTAATTATTAAAATGGGATAACTCAGGAAAGAATAAAGAATAAAATAAAAACCACCCAAAGACACCACTCATCATTTTGTTTAACAATTTTTTTGAAGTAATCTTAACACCCAACGTGGGGCTCCAACTCAAGACCCCAGAACAAGATTCCCATGCTCTATCGATTGAGCCAGCCAGGCACCCCAGCACTCATCATTTTGAAACCAGCTTTTCCAGTCTTCTTTCCTATGAATATTTTACACAGTTGATATACTGCACGTGGAAATTTATATTCTGTTGCTTTCACCAAAGATTACAATTAATATTGCTTAACGGTGATTTTGATCACTGATTGGGCTTGTCTGCTAAATAAAGTCCAGTAACATTACTATAAAACATAACTAACTGTAGTGGGCACTGTGATCCTCTAAGGAAGGACCTATTCTATCCCTCCCAAGTGCTGGGAATGCAGCTGCCAGACAGCCCTCAGCTGTCAGCCCCCCAGTGGGGAGGCTCTGCTGACAAGTTCAGCTCCCTTTCTGGACCAGCTTGCATCCCGTGACTGGCTGACCACGGGAGATCTAGGGTTCAACCCCCTGAACCAGGTAAGCCCTACAACCCCTCCCTAAGTCAACCAGGGCCTTTGTTGTGCCTGTACCACAGCCAACTTCTCCCTCTGCCCAGTCCCCTGCCCCAGTTTTCCCTCCCCTTCCCTTTCCTTTTGCAGTGTTGACCCCAACAGCACCCTTAGCATGCCTCCTGCATGTTACCCTTTGTATTGGAGTAGGCTTCCCAGGGAACCTGACCTGGAAGATTAGCATTTATTAGAAAAATAAGATTTTGAATCTCCAACTGGTTTCGAGATAGCATTCGACAAGACAATTTCAATTTCAAAATTTAAAATACTCTTTTAATCAAAAGGATTTAAAGACCTTTCAATGATAACCCAAACTTTTATTAAGCTATTGAGCACCTACTGTAGAGAATCCACCTTGCCAGCTACTAAAAATATATAGGCATAGACCTTGAACTGTAGATTCTATGGAGATTACTGATGCGGGGTGTGTGTGTGTGTGTGTGTGTGTGTGTGTGTGTGTGTGAGTGTGTGAGTGGTATGTCTGGCATACCAGCAACATGCATGTTGTAAGTGCATGTGTGAGTTCAGGTGAGCAGTCTACAGAGAAGAGAACCAATTAAAATACAGTATGAAATTAGAGAAATCAATGGGAAGTAAGAAAACAAATTGCACATAAAAATATTTCATTCCATCATTTCAAAGAATTTCTATGGGCTCAAAAGAACAAAACAATTCAGAAGGGGCTTGAAGAAATGGATATCTAGCTCAAGAAATAAACTTCAAGTAACATTTCACAAAACAAATTTATGAACAAAGAGTCGAATGCTGAAGCAAAAGCTTTCCTACAAGCACCCAAGGTTTGCTGTTTTCTCCACGGATAGGAAAAAAAAAAAGAAGGGGGATGGAAAAGCATTTGAAGTAGTCATTTTGCATAAAAGGAGTATGCAATTCAGAGGAAAAGAGGAAATTATGCTAGCAATTAATGCCTCTTTATGAAATGATAAGGCAATTAGTAGAAACTTTAACACCAGACACTAGTGTTTACAAGAAGTGGCAGCCCCAGGGGGCCGAGAAGAGGAAAGGCGGAAATCCAAGTTCACAAAGACACTTGGGGCTAAGAGGAGTCAAAAAGAGCTCACATTTACATGCATAAGAGGTCACCCATCTTCTCTAAAAATATTAAATTTATATTCTTGCATCAGATGTAAGGCTTGTAATGCCTACATAGATAAGCATCTTTAACAGGAAACACATGATAGGGTGTGCTCAGGATTCTGAGTCATCAGTGCGTGGACTAATAAAGTCAATCATACTCAGGATAGGTCCCAATGGGAATTTGGCCTCACTGACTCCTTCCACCTGGGGTAGGAATTGGTAGCCCACAGCTGCCCCAGGGAGAACATGTCTTCCCAGCAGATCCGTTTGGGAATCATGAGCAAACGCCACTGGGACTTAAGACAGTGCCCACTCTTGGGTCTTGACCCCACCACAGAGGTCCAGTGGGAGCCGGGAGGCAAGGAGGCAGCACAGCCCCAGCTAAGCACTGACATCCCACACAACTCCCCTCTTCCTGGTGGCCGTGAACTTCCTCTAAGGGCAAAGGTCTCCCCTTCCAACGTCAACCTCCTCACCCAAGACAGGTCTGCTAATTTGGCTTCATGGAGACATTAGTGTTATCAATGGCAGCTTCTCTTAAACTCTGATGTGTATTCAAATTACCCCAGATTTGAGATTCTATGAATCTAATAAGCTCTGGTGGTGGGGGGGGGTGATATTCACAGACCTGGCACCTCACTTTGAGAAGCCATGATTTAGTAATCTAGACTGTAGAGAGAGGGATAAGTTTGCACACCATTACAGATAACTTCATGAATTCCCACTGCTAGAAAGAATGAATACATTCCCAGCATGCTGGCTTCAGGACAGCCCTGAATTTTACAGGATCATTTTACCCAAAAGGTCCTCTCCCTTTAGCACCCTCCTCCAAATCAACATCCACCTTTTTTTCTTAAATGTTATACAAAACAGCCTTTCCCTCCATTTTCCTATTGTTTCTAGTTTGCAAACCATTTCAACCTCCTTAATTAATTCAATGAGTACTGAACATCTTTGGAAAAATTGAAAATCCCAAGTTTTTTTGGGGTATAACTATGGACCTCCACAGAAATTTGGGGAAGAGTATATCTCATAGGATAGGACAGTTCTCTGCTATGGGTTCTAACAACATCCACTTAAAATCTGGAATGACACCTCCCTCTTTAGAAGGTTGTTCTCAGAATAAAATGAATCGAAGTATGGGGACCTGGTTGTGAGCTAAATATTCTAAGAAACTCACAAACTAGCTTTTCCTCAAAGACTTCTGTGACAACCTGTTCTTTCTAGTCTTCTATTTTAGAAACTCTTAAACAACAACAATAATAAATGACGTTTACTTATTATGGAACATTAATTTGTACTGATTTTAAATGCTAAAAGGAATTCTAATATAAAATGATTTACTAAACTATACTGCCTTGTCCAAGAAATGGTTTGCAATATGGTCTAAAATGTGCTTCAAAGTGTTCCAAATAATGTATAACATTGTCTTGTGTGTATGTCAGCATTATGATATGTTTTCTTCTCAAATATGTTTGTTTCCTATACAAATTTTTCCCCATAGGTGGCACCAAGCTGAGTGTGAAATTTCTTGTCCTGCATTCTTTGTTCTCCATTATAACATGAAAATTTTCTACATGCGTAATCTTGTGAGAGGCAGCTCTTCCTCTGGTTCATTCCTTGAGTATTTATAGATTGAAAGAAAACTAAAGGCATTGCTGTGTCTGTACCCTCACAGAATATTATAAAAATGGTATTTACATGTTTGATACATCTCAGTAAAACGGAGCTGGTGAAATATGAAAAATGTGGAGTGGGAAAATTACACAAATAGTAAAATATATAAAAGCGTTGACTAAAGAAGACATTTTTCTCCTGGTAGTACAAGCATGAGCCCTGGACCTCCATTACTGGGCTCAAATCCCAGGTCTGCTACTTACTGGTTAGGTGACCTAGAAAAGCATCCTGCATTCTGTGACCTTCCATTTCCCCATCTTTATGTAAAATGGGGCTAAGACCAGAACCATCTTCGTGGTCTGACTGTAAGAATTAAATGCCTATTCTATATGTAAAATGCTGAAGGAACCCTTGATCCACAGGAAGCACTCTTATAATAAACATTAGCTCTTATTATTTCAAAACACATTTAATAATTTAAAGGAGTGGTTCTCAAAATGTCGTTCTCAGATGCACAGTATCTACATCGCCTGGGAACTCAGAAATACAAACTCTTGGACCCAATCGATCTCAGACCCAGTGAATCAGAAACTGGAAAGGTGGACACAGGAGTCAGTGTTTGATAAGCTCTCCAGATCATTCGGGGAAGCCTCAAGTTTGCAATCCACTGGGATAAAGGTAGAATATATTATTGGCCCTTCTAATTGATACGAATTTCCAATGGTTTTCTGGCTTTGTTTTTTTTTTTTTTTTTTTTTTTCAACGTTTATTTATTTTTGGGACAGAGAGAGACACAGCATGAACGGGGGAGGGGCAGAGAGAGAGGGAGACACAGAATCGGAAACAGGCTCCAGGCTCTGAGCCATCAGCCCAGAGCCTGACGCGGGGCTCGAACTCGCGGACCGCGAGATCGTGACCTGGCTGAAGTCGGACGCTTAACCGACTGCGCCACCCAGGCGCCCCTCTGGCTTTGTTTTAGGCATTAATTAGTTTGAGGTGATGAGGAAATGTTGGTAAACAGCTATAAAGCTCAACTTAGGAATGACCCAAGCATCTTTAATACTAGTTCATCATTTTTATAATGCTTATGCACTATAAAATAAAATCTGTCCTGAAAGTAATAAATATCTGAAAAATAATGCTGCAATTATCCTTTTGGTATAACCCAAACAAAATTAAGAGGAAATATTGGCACTAACAATTTTATTTTAATCAAAAAACATTATGGGGTTGAAGAGAACTTATATACATTGTACAATTCATTCTGTTGAAAATCCATTCGGTCTCAGCTATGATTCTTTTGAGTTGGGCATTACTATTCTACAGACACAGAGTAAATAGTTAAAATAGTTTACCCTTTAAATAGTTTACCGTTAAATAGTTACCCTTTAAATTAGTTTACCATTAAAATAGTTATCCTTTTTATTCTGTTTTGACATGGAAAAGTAAAGTAAGGACCAAGTGATAAAGATATTTACACTTAGGTCGGGGGAATGGAGATTCTGTCATAGGGTGGGATTCAGAAGGAGGTGCTCTTCCCAAAAGCAAGACCAAGGGTGAGATATATACCTAAAATATGGTATTAGCTTTAGTAAACAAGATCATGGAAAATATATCTTAATATCCTATATAAAAAGAAAAAGAAAACTGTTCAAAATACATATTCATTAGCTTTTATAACTATTTCTTCAGTACATTCTCCTGGAAATAATATTATAGAGTGTGGAATCATAAGTGCTACTTTTGCGCTCATTAATTGCCAATTTAAGATTCTCTATATGCATCCATAATGTTCCTAGAATATTCTGAAGCAACTCAAGAGCCCATCTACCACTTGGACTGAATCCAAAGAAACTCTTCCTGTGTGAGCACCATTTTGGAGCCGATTATCCATTCTTGTTCTGGTTTCTTCCAAGTAGCAAAGTAGCAGTGTGTCCAGACATTAATTCCATCCCTGGAATTTGCCGACTCGCCACAGCCTTGAATTCACCAAGAATTAGAATTAGTCTCCAATTTTGTTAGAATCTTTAGAAGTCAGGTTTTTAATCTAATGGAAGAGTAAGGGAAAGGAAGAAAAATGCATGGATCTTTTCGGCAAAGCATACAAATTATGCCTATTGTGTAATAATCTGCCATCGACAGGCAATGCTCATCCAACTTAAACTCCTCTCAACACTTCTATCAACCTAATAGTCTGCTCATTTAACCAAGGGCCACTATCCTTATTAGTATTCTTAGCATATCAAAGTAAGGAATGTTGTATAAACAGGGCAAAGAGATTTATTATAATATTTTTTTCCTGGTCTTAATTGCAAAGATTAATTGTTGCCATTAATGGTGCTATTTCTGCTATTTCCCTAACACTTTCTGGATGCTGAGAAGACCAGTAACGCAGCAACTGAACAACATTATATATTCTATCTTTACTCTGTGACATTCTACCGGAGATGTAGACACTTAATGAAGAGAAATAGAAGTAATCTATTTCTTGGTGTCTTCTTAGTTACTTTTTGTGAAGAGTCTTTCCTAATCTCACTGGCTGGGAACACTTGGGCCTGTGCACTCTGTTCTATAGTGCTCTCCAAAAAATTCACAGGGTGTTTATGTATCTTCAATGATAAAGTTCTCAGAAATAATCCTCAATAGTTTTCCAGTACACCAAGATGATTTTCAGCTGGCTGTCTATAATGTCATGTGAATGGAATCAAAAAGTCATAAACAGGGGCCCCTGGGTGGCTCAGCTGGTTAAAAGTCTGACGTGATTTGGGCTCAGGTCATGACCTCATGGTCTGTGGGATAGAGCCCTGCCTCAGGCTCCCTGTGCTGACAGCGTGGAGCCTGCCTGGAATTCTCTTTCTCCCTGTCTGCCCCTCCCCCACTCGTGCTTCTCTCTCTCTCTCTCTCTCAAAATAAATACAGCAAAAGTCATGAAAAATTTTATAGAAATGATGTGTAGCATCTACACTCAATTTTGTTTTATGTTTATTTATTTTTGTGTGTGAGAGAGAGAGTGTGAGCAGGGGCGGGGCACACAGAGAGGGAGACACAGAATCCGAAGCAGCCTCCAGGCTCCGATCTGTCAGCACAGAACCCGATGTGGGGTTTGAACTCATAAACAGTGAGATTATGACCTGAGCCGAAGTCAGACGCTTCACCAACTGAGCCACCCAGGCGCCCCTACACTCAGTTTTTTAAACCCCAAAGTTATTATTAAGAGTAATTAAAATTATTGTCATTAACATTAACCGTTGCTTCCTAGATGCATACATCAGGTCAGATGTATACTTCAGGTTAATCCAACTCACACGTGTACAGGTGCCCCTTGCTGTCCTATGTTCAGGCTGTGGGGGACCTGAAGATGGAAATGTCAGGATCCCTGCTCTCCAGGTGCCCTGGCCCTGGCAGCCCATGCCCACAACCCTGCACCAAGGCAGATATGAGATGCTCGATTCGTCCACATTGTGGACGCGTGAGGATTGTTCTTTGACTTGGATGTTGCTCTGGCTGACTGTAGAGCGTCTCCACAGTTGAGTTCTCACCCCTTCCTGCCGACTGCTGCCTTGGGAGAGGGTTCGCCCGCCACTGAGGCCCAGGGCCCTGCCTCGCGTCCAGCTCGCGTCCCAGTTCTCTAAGTCCTTGCCACACTTCTGGAAGCTGTGGGCGCTCAGCCCTAAGGAAGCATTGTCTCCATCTTCGTCTTAACCCCCTTTTTAACTTATCATTTACAAGTGGCTTAGTGATGTCGTAGTCACTCTGCTGTTGCTGTCTGCGGGACCAGCAGTGTAGACACACGGTCTGGACAAGCAAAGTCATTCAGTCTTGCAAAAATTGCCTCCATGTAATGTTGAAGCAATTAGCAAGCCATGGATGAGGCCAATGGCCAGACCTAACCTGTCAACATCTGCAGCAACTCTTGCGGCACGGTGACTTGCTCGTCTCTCTACCAAGATCACTGTCTCTCGTAGATTGAACTCTGAAATTGCTATGGCTGTAGGTCAAGTGGATGGTCATTAGCAATTTCATATGTTTGACCTAATAACGTCTACAAATCTACTCCCTACATGACACGGCCCCGGTTTACAATGAACTGCTTTCCATGCCTGCAGCGGTGCTGCTTACTTTAGCTATAAGAAATTTCTCCCTAGACCAAAGTCCCTCTGTAGAGAACTTCTAAGTTGCTAGAATAGCTCTTTTAGGATGCATACCTTGCCATTAGGTTGTGGAGTATAGGTCCTCGGTAGGGCTGTACCCGTTCCCCTTCCTTCACCCTTGTATCTTCCAGACCCCTTGCTCCTGTGAATGCTTGTAATTATTTGCAAGAGTCATCGAGAATCTCAGAAGAGGAGAAAACCATTATGACCCAAACCTGCAGTCATGATGCCCATGTTCAAATTCCAATGTAATCCTTTCCTACTGGTTTATCCCTGTGTGCAAATGGCAATGATAATAGCTTATACTCGCCTCGTAGGTTGGTATGGGAATTAAGTAAGGTCACGGTCAGTGCTCACAACGGGTTGAGTGGACACCAGCTTTTATTGTGGTTGTTCTTGTTGCTGTTGTTGTTGTTATTATTATTATTTCAAAACGACAAATGCTGTAAACCAGCCTCTTGCAGACTCAGAGGCTAGCCCTTTCACAGGAAAACTGAGGGCTAGACTGTGAAACAGGAAGCTGCTATCCACGAAGCGGGGAAGGCTGCTTCAGAGCAAGCGCACGGGCCCGTTGTTGCTGGCTGCACGTCGATTCAGCTGGGGCACCTCAAAAGCTATGGATCCCTGGGCGCCTTTCTAGAAGAATGAAATCAGACTCCCTGAGGTTGGGGCCCAGGCATCAGCATTTTAAAAAGCTGCCCAGATGATTCTAATAGCACAGCCAGGCCCAAGAACCGCTAACATAAAACACTCCTGGCCACACTTCACTATTACTCGCAGTAGTCTGGTACTCATTTGTGAAATAATGGTAAACAACCATAAAGAAAAGTTATTCAAAGTAAAAGTTCTTTCCCAAGGTTGTCACGCCTCATCGGGAAAGTATCATTCCTGTTTCTTTTATTTCCTCAAACTGTGGCCACCACCAAAATAGAACACATCTGCCATATTCAACTTGGTGACCGAAACTTAATGGCCAGAGTTTAGGGTTAGGAAAGAAGTGTAAGTAAGCTTCTAGCCTTTAGAGAATTGCACATATGCTTATACTTTTCTATACAGAGCTCTAAAGAAGGGGCAGGAAATGCCTCTTACCTTGGATGAGGGAACGTTTGCAGGTGCCACCTTCACTCAATGGATTCTATTATTTGACTACAGTAAAACCTTTCTTAGGGTATATGAACCAAAATGCTTATCAGCCCCTGCCCCCGCAGCTGAGTTCTGCATGAGATGAATCTCCAGATCCTCATATGCCAACATCTGTCCATTTTGTTCAGTATCAACTCCCTAAGAAGTCTTTCTGGACTTTTCCACCAAGTATCCCTCCAACCCGCCCCTGTAATTTTAAGATCATAGATATGCCATATATCTGTTTGTTCTGTGGTCTTTGGAGGACAGCAAGCCACTATAATATCTAACTTTTGTTGGCCCTCCCCAACAAAAAACAATTGTTGCTCTCTGTTAAAAAGAGAGCATGGGGCGCCTGGGTGGCTCAGTCGGTTAAGCGTCCGACTTCGGCTCAGGTCATGATCTCACGGTCCGTGAGTTCGAGCCCCGCATCAGGCTCTGTGCTGACAGCTCAGAGCTTGGAGCCTGTTTTGGATTCTGTGTCTCCCTCTCTCTCTGACCCTCCCCTGTTCATGCTCTGTCTCTCTGTGTCTCAAAAATAAATAAACGTTAAAAAAATATTAAAAAAAAAATAAAAAGAGAGCATGCTGTAGGGGCGCCTGGGGGGCTCAGTCAGTTAAGCCTCCAACATCAGCTCAGGTCGCGATCTGGCGGTTTGGGAGTTCGAGCCTGCATCGGGCTCTGGGCTGGCAGCTCAGAGCCTGGAGCCTGCTTCAGATTCTGTGTCTCCCTCTATCTGCCCCTCCCCTGCTCACACTCTGTCTGTCTGTCTCTCTCTTTCTCTCAAAAGCAAATAAACATTATTATTTTTTTTAATTTAAAAAATGCATGCTGTAGGTTCAGTGGTTCTGTCAGCCAAGAGCATGAGCTGTTAGAAGCTGCTTCAGAGGAAACCCAAGAGGACACTCTCATGTCTCAGAATCAGTAAATCTAATCAATAATGAATTGTATCAAATTCTAAGTCTTCGCCCTGTATCACGCTGCAGAGACCCACTGCCTGGTGAACACAACCTTCTATTGAGGGACAGGTAAATACAGATAACAGTAAAGAATGTTCTACCTATTCATTATTTCAAGGGTCCTTTTAACTAACGATCCAGATTTCTCTGCTTATTTTCTGAGTAAATGCTCAGAAGAAGAATTCTATTTTCATTCTGAGCCTTCACTTTGTTTAGTTTTAAGATAAATGATTTGATTGCTAGAGTTGCTAACATAAGTTGGTGATAGGTAGCCACTAACAATGCGAAATGTTTCACTGCTATCCCTAACAATAAATGAAATCCCTTTCATTTATCTACATTGTGCGTTGCCATTTAAAAATGCCGTTGCATGCATCAGCTTATTTCAATAATGGGAAGGTAGCGAAATGGTTACGTATTTCATAATAAACTTCAGAAGGCATATAATCCAGTCAAGTTTTTATAATTATGCCTTTAAAAGAAATGAAAAGGTCTCTATACAAGTCTGAACTCAGGCAATTTATCAGTAAACTTACAAAAGACATACTTTCCATTTTTACTCACAAAATCTTAGATACAGGAATATAATGAGGCGTCATCCCACCTCTGATTTATGTGGGTCCTACAAGACCAACAGCAATGGGAAAGAGAGGTGAAACATTTGGAGTGGGGAACGAGCTCTCCCTTGGCTTCATTTCTGAGTTCTAGTACTCTCACTTCTTAACCCTGGGTTTTCACATAAAAATTCAGGATAAGCAAGACATAGAATTGTCAGGCATCTGCAGGACTCAATAAAAACACAGATACCTCCTCTGTGCTCTGTGGCTACGAGTAGGTATTGTAAGTAGGTGGAATCCGCTTTTACGGATGAGACTGTATAGTCCCTGCAGTCAGAATCACGGAGTTCTCTTCAGGTCTGACTTTGAAAACTCCTCAGGGACAGCCCCAGATGGTCAGGGTCCTCTTTCTGTTTTCCCTGTAGATTAAGTCTGCAAACATTCCAGACTCGTAAAAATGTTTCTTCACTGGAAATGTAATAGGAGTCAATGAGAAAGGGGGTGAGCTGTGTTTTCCACTCAAGGTAAGTGTTCTCCATACATTCTATGACGTAAACAAGACAAAGGAGACCATGGGGTTTGGGGCAGAAGATACTTCTTTTAACTGAATACTTAGAAATAAAATCCAGCCCTCTATGACTTGCATAAGTCATGTTTAGGATAACTAGTTTGAGGATTTAGCATCGTCTCATCCTGCCTTGTTTTATTTTGTTATGTTTTACTCATTCGCTGATGAAATGATGTCAACAACTGCCATTTAAAGCCACAAGCTGGAATGGAGCGATCAAAACAAATACGGCATGCATGCTTTCTCAGCTCAATCTAAACATAAAAGAGAATCGTGAACATGACAGAACAGAAGCATCCTTACTCGTATGTGTTTAAGGCCATGTTTCTATCACATATGATGCTCTCTGTAAACCCAGGGCAAAAATTCAGTTTGAGGTGGCCTTAAGTAAGTAGGGCTTCCCACACTTGGCAGAAGAAAATGACGCACCTTCCTTGCAAGACCACATGTTACACTCAGCCTTTATATAATTCCCACGCATGAGCTCCTAGGAACATAAACCCACAATCAGAAGTCTCAAACGCAAGAAAAAATAAGTCCCTGTGAGCCAGATTCTTTGGAAACATTAAGCAGCAGAATAAAATTCGCAAGGAATGAAGTTGGTGGCATTGTCAGATTCAGAAAATAAAAACAAGTCTGTTTAATATGTTAAAGACATAAAGCGGACTTTGGAATGAAAAGTTAGAGGAGATCATCCAGTATTCCACAAAAAATTTGAGTAAGAACAAACTGAACTTATAGAAGTGATTATATACTTTAGATTAGCATATTAAAAACAGTTTAATAGAACTCTCAGGTTGATAGGATTAGAGATAGCACAACTACTTTGGAAATAGTTTGGCATTCTCTTGAAAAGTAAGATATACACCTGCTATATGACCTAGCCATTCCACATGTATTTACCCGCATGAAAAGAAAGTATATGTCATACAAAGACTTGTATACTTGTTCACAGCAGTTTCATTTGTAAATAGCAAAATATCTGTAAACAACCCAAATGCCCATCAACAGGTGAATGAATACACAGATGGTGACATATTCATACAGAAGGATAACATGCAGCAACAAAACGGAATGCACTACTGATAACCAACAAGTAAAATTTAATAGTTCTTTACGATGTAACATTTAGCAAATTAGGAACTAAAAGGAATGACCTTAGAGAGATGAAATGAATCTATTAAAAAAATACATTAAACATAGAAGGACACAGAATTTCATTTGTAGCTAAAAAAACCAAGAGAAATAAAAAACAAACATGTGCACATAAAAACTTTTACATAATGGGTGCCTGGGTGGCTCAGTCAATTAAGCATCTGACTTCAGCTCAGATCACGATTTCACGGTTCATGAGTTTGAGCCCCATGTCGGGGTTCTGTGCTGACATCTTGGAGCCTGGAGCCTGCTTCAGATATTGTGTCTCCCTCTCTCTCTGCCACTCCCCGCACTTGTGCTCTGTCTCTCTATCTCTCTCTCAACAGTAAATAAACATTAAAAAAACTTAAGGAATGTTCATAACAGCACCATTTATAATATCCCCCAAATAGAAAGCAATCTAAAAGTCCAATGACAGATTCATTAATAAAGTATGTTACAGCCATACAACTGACTATTATTGGACAATAAAAAAATGAGTACTGATACACGTACAGAATGGGTGAACCATATGATGCTAAAATCATGCTGACGATATGATGCTAACCAAAAGCGCCAATCATCAAAGATTTCATACTGCATGATTCCATCTGTATGGAATGTCCAGGAAAGGCAAATGTATGGAGATGGGGAGTTTTTGGGGGTGATGAAAACGTTCTAAAGTTGATTGTGGCAATGGCTGCAATATACTAAAATTCATTAAATCGGACACTTCAAATCAGTGAAGTGAGTGAAACATGGATTATATGTCAGTAGAGCTGGTATTAAAAAAACCCCGCAGCAGTTCTTGGCGATAGAAATGAAAGGAATTCCATTAAATAAAAAAAAAAAAAGTTGCCCACTCTCCGTCTCTTCTCACCAACACAAAAAAGAAACAAAACAAAATGAAACTTAAAAGATTTTAAAAGAAGACATGATAAAGTAATCTTCACAGATTACTCATATAAAAACCCTCAAGGAATCTACCAACAATTTACAGAAGTAGTGAAAAGAGTTTAGTGAGTTTTCTTGGTATTAGATCAGGATATAAAAATCAACTGCACTTCCATATAAAAAAGAAACTCTTAGCAGATGCATCCTATAAAAAAGATAACATTTCCAAGCGCAACAAAAACTCTAAAGAGCCTTAGAATGAATGAGACAAAAAAACAGTGCGAGGCCTTTAAGACGAAACGCGTAAACTTCATTGAAAGATGGCACATAAAATGGACTGACAACAAGTTCATGGACAGGAAGACTCAAAATAATAAATCTATAATTCTCCCCCAATTTCCCAGAATTAGATTATACATCTATGAAAATTTGACACATGAGAGAGATGGAACTGTAGGTTTTGGGACAAATGACATTCTACTCAATAGCAGGTACTGAGACAATTGGTTATTTACATGGAAAAAAAGAAAATTGAATATCTACCTTCTGTCATGTCAAAAAAATCAACTACAAATGAATTAAAGGCATCACTTTACAGTTAATAAAATAAAAAACAGGAAATGGCTTTAATGTTGTTTTACTGGGTAAAATTCCTTAAACAAGATTCCAAGAAGCATAGATCCTAAAGAAAACACAGTGATCAACCTAGCAACACTATAAGTAAGCACTTCTGTTCACCAGAGGACACCATAAAGAAGGAAAAACATACAATCTGAGAGTTATGACACATGGTTATAATGCATTCAACCAACAAAATATTACGATCTAAGTATATTGAGAATTAAAATAACTAAAAAAAGGCAAACCACCAATAGAACAATGTGCAAAAGATTTAAATGGAAGAATAAACGTGAATAGCTAATAAATGTATAAAAAGTTCTCTCAATGCAGAAGTCAAGGAGAAGCAAACCCACCAGAGCTGCAACAACACCACCAACAAAAACTTGGGAAATAGCGAGTTTTGCTGAGTAAATGGAGTAATGCATCATTCCTTGCTGAAGGGAATGTAAATTGGTACCTCTACTTCTGAAAGTTCTTCTGCATTACAGAGGAGCCTGAAGATGTTCAAATCCTCAAGGCCACTCAGGATGGGTGCACAGGATGTCTGTGCACATCCAAGAGAAACCCTTGCACACCTACACTAGAAGTTCATATAATTGTGTCCCAAGCCATATGTTTCTAAAAGCAAAACCTGCAACATCTGCAAATGTTCTCCTCAAGAGAAAGGATAAATGGATTATGGCATATTCACCTGATGAATTAGGAGGCATCAGTGAAAACAGTGTATAAATCACAAGTGCTTACATCAACGTGGATAAATCTGAAAAACGGTTAAAAAAAAGGCAAGTTGCAAAAAATGTGTAACATAATTATAGAAGATACAAAAACAGGCAAACCAAATAATATTTTGCATATTTGGATGATGCATGTGGGAAAATATAAAGAAATCCAAGGGAATGAATAAACACAAAATGCAGTCAAGCGTTTCTCTCTGAGATAGTGAGAGAGAATAATAGTAGAGTCTCCATTAACTATTAGTCAATTTCTATTTCCTCGGCAGAGTTGTGGCATTCTTTAAACCATGCACATAAAAAATCCACATGTTCTCCATTGTATATGTCATATGTTTCATTATACCCATATATGCCACTATCTTAAAATATGAGCTTGGTTTCTGAAAGTTATATTTGTATAACAATCTCACAAAATAAACTTCATTTCTTAACTAAAGTCCTATTAATAAATGATAACTTTAAAAATAGGCCATCAATCCATTTTAATACTTTTATTTGGAAAAGTATCTTATTTTATCCTTGTGCTCAATTAGCATCTCAGAGTTTTATTTCGTGTGTGTGTGTGTGTGTGTGTGTGTGTGTGTGTGTGTTTACTTTTCTCACTGAAAATGAAAGAATTCTCTCTGGACATAGTAAAGCAAGTTAAATCTTCTGTGAAAAATGACGAATCAAATCCCCTGACAGAAACACCACGAGTTCTTTTAAATCTTATTTCTTAAAATTCTCTTTTTTGAAGTTTTTAATATTTATTTAAAAACTTTCAAATATCCTATGGAGCCTTATTTCTTCATTAGTTTATTATTCCTTTATTCTGATTCCATGAGTTGCACATGAAACTAAGTTCTGATTAATTTTCTCCCTCTGGAATGCTAGTTCATTATCCAAATATAATAAGTGTTGAAAATGGGCAGATTTATGCTTAAAATACACCTCTGCATCCCCAACCCAAAGAGTAATTTAAATAGAATCGAGCTAATTTAATTCTCTCTCTTGAATCTGGATCTTGCATTTGCTGTGTTAACTTAGTATTAAATAGTCTATCATGCATATAAAGGTTAGTCTCACATATGTTTTGTTATAGACACTAAGGAGAGCAATTTTAACCAGAGAATGATCTGATTATCATCCTTACTAAGTAAAGTCACATCCTCAAGGAAGCATGAAGACTGTAGGTTATTTGACAACAGGCAATTTGCCTTTTTCATCCAGAGCTATACTCCCAGTGTCTATTATATTGTGTGACATATATTAGGTCAATGATTTTTATGTGCTGGATGGATGGATGGATGGATGGATGGATGGATGGAAGGATGGATGGATGGATGGATGGATGGAAGGATGGATGGAAGGATGGATGGATGGATGGAAGGATGGATGGAAGGATGGATGGATGGATGGATGGATAGATGGATGGATGGAAGGAAGGAAGGAAGGAAGGAAGGAAGGAAGGAAGGATAGATGGATGGATGGAAGGAAGGAAGGAAGGAAGGAAGGAAGGAAGGAAGGAAGGAAGGATGGAAGGATGGATGGAAGGATGGATGGAAGGATGGATGGAAGGAAGGAAGGAAGGAAGGAAGGAAGGAAGGAAGGAAGGATGGAAGGATGGATGGAAGGATGGATGAATGGATGGAAGGATGGATGGATGGATAGATGGATGGATGGATGGATAGATGGAAGGAAGGAAGGAAGGAAGGAAGGAAGGAAGGAAGGAAGGAAGGATGGAAGGAAGGATGGATGGATGGATGGATGGATGGATGGATGGAAGGAAGGAAGGAAGGATGGATGGAAGGAAGGATGGATGCATGGATGGATGGATGGAAGGATGGATGGATGGATGGATGGAAGGAAGGATGGATGGATGGATGGATGGATGGATGGAATGAGACCGTGCGCTCCTTCCTTATTAACAGACAGCTTCACAAATCCATGCCTCTACACATTTGTCCTTATTTTGTTGACCCTAGCAACCTACCCACGTGGCCATGGGCAATTCTTCTGTGAATCAGCAACCAGATAAGCAGACTTCAGTTTTTAGACACAGGTATCAGTGGACACCATTAGCTTCCACAATTCCTTAAAGACCCCCAATGCTTTAATAAAATGCTAGCAACTCCAGTGTTTAGGTAACATTGGGCATCTTCTCTATTCTCACCTTTATCTCTTCTTGTACCATGTTACAAAGGCATTATGCAAAGTTTATTGATAGGGGAACACAGGTGCTCCAAATTACAGTGACCTTGAGCAACTGTCCACTTGAGGGCAAATACACTCTTCAGTGGTGATGAGACTGTATCCTGAACAGTGTGATATTTCAGGCATCATGGTCATACCTCGCATACGTATCACTCACACATAAATTTAAGAACATCACTTTACTGTGATGGCGGAGAGTGACAATAGTGAGAATACTGTTTTCAGTTAATTTGATATCATAATCACCTCCTAAATAAAAGATAAAGAAGAGAAAATATAAATAAACAACATTTCTCTGTGAAAAGGAGGGCCTTTCCCATTTGTTTATGTGACATGTGAGTCATAATTACAATATTTATATAAATTAATTCATCAATTACTAAGGAGAGAACCAGGCCTCACATATTGGATATTTCCTCAGTGACAAACACTACGCTAATTGCTTTAAACACATTTTCACATTTAATCCTTACAACAAACTTCTAAGGTAAGTATTATTCTCCACAATTTACATATAGATCAATGGAGCTTCTAGAAGACCTCTCCAAATGTCACACAGTTAGCGATACGTGGAGCTGAGAATCAAACCCAAAACTGACTAGTTCAAAACTCCGTGGTGTGATCCACAACCCTAAGCTACCTGCTTAAATTAGAGCTGCAACGTTTGTTGGGCATTTATGATACGACAGGAACGCATGAGTTTCAAGAGATGGAATGAAACTGTTTACCTTAAATGAAGAATGCCAAAATGACAGAGTCCTAACAGGTGGATACCGTCATTCCCACATTAGAGAGAAAAGGTTAATTGCTAAATTTTGAATAAAGTTGGCAGTCAATTCTTTAGACATAGCTTTTCAATAAAATCTTGCTGAGAGGTACATTCTCAAATATGTGCAGAAGACTAAGCAACAACGTGTGACAATTTTTAAACTTCCTCAGCTCTTGAGGTACTAAACACACAGATGTTTGAGAAGACAGGCTTATGAATACAGCTTTACTGTCAACAAATCAGGCAACATCTTTGCTGCCTGCTGCTAACACAGCAATCTCTTAAATTTAAAATTCTATGATAGTTTCTCCTGGATAAAGGAGAATTAGAATACATTCACATTCCATGAAATAAAAACATCAAAGATTTCCTTGTTGAAAACGGGCAATGCTTGCAATAGAAGCTAAGCTCAGTGTTGGCTTAGCCTAACAAATGTTTACATTTTTTAAGAAAAATAAATACTACAAAACCTACTCTGTATCCTTTGACATAAGTGAGTCCGCAGAGCCTCCCAACTCTGAAATCGCTATAGGTGCTCATGACCTTGGTTTAAATCTTTTGACTTCTCCGTTGGACAAATGCTGCCATTTCTAACATGTGGGGCTGTCACCAGCCTCCACAGGCTTCACTCCATTCTCCAAGCGGCTGGCAGAACCAAGGATGATGACATCACTTCCTTGGATAAAGCTGTCTTCCACGTTCTACTGACAACTCAACAAACCCCAAATCACTACACTGACTTGCGGGCCCGCTCACAGAATGGTTACATCTGCCTGCACCCTTCTCCAACACCAGTCTGCACCATGCGTTGGCTATTCCAACCACAGTGATTTCAAGTTGACCCCTGTATTTCTGACTTTGACCCCTGTATTTCTGACATTTTGTCTCCCACCAGTGGTTCCTATCCTTCACACACAAATATCCCTCCGTAAAACTATCCCCAGAGCCACGACTTACTCTCTTCAGAGCACCGACAAATTTCATCATGCTTCATCTGCTTATAAATCTCTCTTTGTATTTGATAGGAAACCCCTGGAGTCCAGGAGCCTTCACATTTGGAGCACAGGAGAGGGGCGCCTGGGTGGCGCAGTCGGTTAAGCGTCCGACTTCAGCCAGGTCACGATCTCGCGGTCTGGGAGTTCGAGCCCCGCGTCAGGCCCTGGGCTGATGGCTCAGAGCCTGGAGCCTGTTTCCGATTCTGTGTCTCCCTCTCTCTCTGCCCCTCCCCCGCTCATGCTCTGTCTCTCTCTGCCCCAAAAATAAATAAACGTTGAAAAAAAAAAATTAAAAAAAAAAAAATGAAGCACAGGAGAGCTTCCTAACCTATTAGGTCCTTAGAATTACCTCGTGAGCATTTTTTTTTTTCTCATGGAACCAATGGTTAGTTCTTAAAAAGCCCACTCCTTGGGGTACCTGAGTGGCTCAGTAGGTTACGTGTCCAATTCTTGATTTTGGCTCAGGTGTTGATCTCACATTTGTGAGACCCTGCCCTGCGTCAGGCTCCACATTGAACACAGAGCCTGCATGGGATTCTCTCTCTCTCTCTCTCTCTGCTCTTTCGCCACTCAAGCTTTCTCTCTCTCTAAATAAATAAATAAACTTTTTTTTTTTCTTAAAAAAAGCCCAATCTCCCTGGTCTCTCAGTGTGAAACTGTGTTCTAGTTCCATATCTTTGCCCTACTTTTAGCCAAACTAGAAAACATGGAGAACATCTGAGGTAGTTTATAACATACATATGTACACAATTTCTTTTAGACTGTGTTTTCCCAAATATAAAATCCATGCCTTGACCTAACTGGAGATTCTTATATTGGAAAAAACTATTTATATGAATGTACAGACATCTAGCTGCCTTCCTCTGAAGCACCAAATCTATCTGGGAACATCTTGCTATCCTCATTTCTCAATTTGATTTGTTACTCAAGTTCACATAATGTCGCCATCTTAAAATATTCCCATGCAACTTACTGCCTAAAATGAAAGGTGCCAATGAGATGAAGAACACAGGAGTGAAGACTTGAAACAAACCTAGGTACTATTCCTATTTTACAGGTGTAGAAATGGAGGCCCAGAAAACCCAAATGGCTTGCCCCGAGTCACTTCTTGAGTGTGTTGGTGCCCAGACCACGATCTCCTCACACACACCACCACATTCTTCCTGCTCGCTCCCCACTGCCTTTCCCTCCTAATAATCTGAACACACAATGGTCATGGTGTTGAGCGAGCTGCTGTCATCCCAGTGATGACCACCGAAGTTCTTTCTTTTTAAGCGAATCAAATGTTCGTTGTTATGTCGTCAGCTGAAATATCACTGGTTTTTAATCCTCCGAAAGGAGCATACACAAATATAAATACAAAAAAGCTGGTAAAAGCTCTTGAACCCTCAGTGTCTAAGCAAAGGCAGAAGGACACACAAATGCCTTCACCAGGAGGCACTTCTACTTCTCACTGTATTTACACAAGCAGAGAAAATAATGAGCATGCATATTTTGGTCCATGCATTCATCTCTTGCTGCTCCCTGTCTGAAAAATACCCATGCAAAGAGCCACTGGCTTCTAGATCTTAATTTGCTGAACACTTCCTGTCAACATGTTATCACTGCACTACTGCTCTTCATTTCACAACCACACAATATCAAGAATCTCATCTCTAGCTTGAGCAGTGGGTGCAGAGACATATTAAGATGCGCCATGTGAAAAGTTTCTTCCATTCATCATGTCAATTTCTGTGTGGTTGTCTAGTCTATAAAATGAAGGAGACAAATGTGGTGCTACCCTCGTATGTCGTTTTAGCCCATAGTGAGAAAAACTATTTTATCATCTTTTGCAGAAAAATTAGGAAAGAGACTTCAACAAAAAGATTATGTGTTCTATTCATCAAAAAGGAAAAATATATATGATTCACTAGTAACAATGTGCGAGGTGATATGTGCTTTACTTACATTTTTCATTCAACCTTTGCAAAATTACAGAAAAGCATTATACTATTACAGATTTTTTAAAAAAAGTGAAATTCAGGGAAATTAGTGAGCGTAGGCAATATCTAAAAACACAATGAAGAAATTTAGGTCTAAACTATGCAACTACCAATTTCACTTTTCAGATCCATGAGTTAAAAAATGCTAAGGATGACAGAAAATATGGAAAATATTCTAGGCTAAATTTATAAAGATTTTCAGTTCTATACCAATCAGAATATTAAATTTAAAATTAACTAGAGTTAATATTCCTGAAATATCTATTTTACAATGTAAAATCTCTAAAGATTTGGTATATTGTTTTTAAATATAAAGTTAATTTTAGTTTTTTGATATATCATTTTGGAAAGACCCCAGGCTTCAAAATTTATACAAAAGTGTTAACTATGGTAGCTGCTATAAGAAATACATAAGGGGCTCCCAGGTGGTTCAGTCAGTTAAGCATTCGACTTTGGCTCAGGTCATGATCTGTGTTCATGGGTTTGAGCCTCACATTGGGCTCTGTGCTGACGGCTCAGACCTTGGAGCCTGCTTCAGATTCTGTGTCCCCCCCCCCGCTCTCTCTGTCCTTCCCCCGCTTGCACTCTGTCTCTCTCTCTCTCAAAAATAAATAAACATTAAACAAATATTGAATCATTATAAGTATTTGACCCTTTTTTAGGACCTACATCAAATCCTCAGGACAGGTGACTATTTGTTATCCCACAGAAGAAATCCAGAAAAATGTGTTTAATATGTGACATAGACTGAATGCTTGTGCCCGTCCTAATCTACTCTACTCTGTGATGGTATTTGGAGGTGGGGGCCTCTTGGATATGATTAGGTTATCAGGGTGGAGCCTTTATGAATGGAATTAGTGCCTTAATAAAGGAGGCCTCAGAGAGCTCCCTCAGCCCTTCTGCCATGTGAAGATACAGCACAAAGAAAACTGTCTATGAACCGAGAAGCAGGCACTCATCAGATACCAAATTGGCTAGTGCCTCCATCTTGGATTTCCCAGTCTTCAGAAGTATGAGAAATAAATTCATGTTGTTTATAAGCTACTCAATCTATGGTATTCTGCTATAGCAGCCTGAACAGCCTAAGACAATACAAGTAGCATTTTATACACATAAATATTAGTATAATTTGTCCACTGCAATTTGCAAGAGAATGCCTAACAGTCTGGATGTAATTAAAAGCAATAATAACATATACTATTAGCACTCATTACCTCATTTGTGTAAGAATGAATCTCAGAAATATATTCAGATAAAGGAATTCAAAATAGCTATAATTACTGGGGTGGGGGGTAGAGAAAAAATAAGCACAAAATCAGTCCAAAATGTTTATATCCCTAGGAAGAAAATGGACTGGAGACATGTAGATAGTTATTTACAACATGCATAATTTCCAACATAATTTAAGACACCATTTAAGACTGAATAAAAGCATCGTGGTAAGGCATATTAACATGTGTACTTGGGGAGTAAAGATACCTGGGCTCGACAATCAATGTCTGGTCCTAGCTGCTGGATGTTGGGAAAACAAATTTCCCTCTCTGAATCTGTGTTGTTATCTACAAAATGAAATCAGATTTAACTCATAGGGTTAACTCGAAGTGAAGAGCATGATCTACGTAAACCATATCCACGCCTGGTCTATGAAAATTGCTCAATAAATATTATCATTAATATTTTTTAACTATTTAATGTTTATTTATTTATTTTGAGAGACAGAGAGAGGGAGAGAGAGAGCAGGGGAGGGGCAGAGAGAGAGGAGAGAGAAAATTCGAAGCAGGCTCTGTGCTATAAGCACAGAACCAGATGGGGGGCTTGAACTCACAAACAGGGAGATTATGACCTGAGCTGAAACAGACGTTCAACCGCCTGAGCCACCCAGGTGCCCTGTCATTAATATTATTAAAGTTATCACCAGTATCATCATCTTCCTAAGGTCAGAGTGAAAGTATGAGACTAGGTCAACCATAACTCCATGCACAGAGTACCTCAAATCAACTGGCTCTGGAATCCAGTGTGCTATTTTAACGTGAAAAGTAACTAGAATGAGTGCTGAAAAGTGATATTACGATCTGGTAAGTTCAGAATAATGTAAAACCATTTGATACGTAATATATATTATATGTATATATATTCTGGAATACATAGAGACAGAAATCCTTATAAATGAGTACGACTAGTGATTTCTACCAGAACAAGAGTGACAAAAATAAGAACAGTCATAGAAATACTATATATCCATTCACTCATTGCTGCATTCAGCACTGACTGCACAGTGAGCACGTGCTGGCCACAGCTTTGGCATACGCCCCTGGCCCTTGCCCTTCAGGAATTACTTAGAGGCCAAAGGAGGACAGGCAGGAGGGACAGCCACTACTTTCAGTGGCTAAGAAGGCTCAGCAAAGTCTCCATGCAGGTGAGGACGAAGTGGCGGCTTCAACCTGGGGTGTAAGCTTTCTTGCATGCCTAGGAATCCAAAGGACACTAGGGTACTATCTAGAGGTGGCTCAGCACAGGGCCCTTGGACTTTAGGCAAGGTGGGAAGGGCTCAAGGGACTGAAGACTGAGAGAAAAGGGGTCGAGAGGAGTTAAGTATGTCCCCTTGAAACCAACAAAGACTATGAATGTTCTCGCTCTTTCTGGAGTGGAGACCTGAGCAGAAATGTGATGGTGCTTCTTGAGAGCCAGAAAGTGGTCTAGAATATTCTTAATTTATGTCGGAGAAAGACAAGACTACACTAGGAAATCCTAAAGGAATAACGGTAGCATTAAAAGGCAAGCTATGAGAGACTAGGTCACTGGAGAAAAGTAGATCAGGTGAAAGATGGTAGTACAGGGCTTAAGATAAGAACAAGGCTTCACAAAGGGACTTAAGAAAATCAGGAGCATATTCTAGGTAGATTACTGCTCTGGAATTTAGTCTGGAAGGAAACAGGGAAGCAATTTTTTTTTTTTTTTAATTTTTTTTTTTTCCAACGTTTATTTATTTTTGGGACAGAGAGAGACAGAGCATGAACGGGGGAGGGGCAGAGAGAGAGGGAGACACAGAATCGGAAGCAGGCTCCAGGCTCTGAGCCATCAGCCCAGAGCCCGACGCGGGGCTCGAACTCACGGACCGCGAGATCGTGACCTGGCTGAAGTCGGACGCTTAACCGACTGCGCCACCCAGGCGCCCCGAGCAATTTTTTTTTAATTGGCAATGAAAAAGGAAAACCTCTAAAATAGGTCTATAGTCTCTATATTTTTGTTTTTATTTCTGTTTTCATACAAAGAAGCCATTCTGAAAGACTTAGAAAATACCACTGCAATGTTAATTCTTATTACCAATTCAATCAATTAAATGTCCTGTTCAAATAAATCACTAGACTTTGTTGGAAGAGTAATACTTCAGCCACATGAGAGATACTGCCTAGTGTGGAAACTAACAGCTATTCTCTAATTTTCAAGTAAAAACTACTTTTTATAATATTATAGCAATATTATTATTGCTATTATTTTTTTCCCCTGCGAGCAAGCCTGTATTCACCACTGGTAAGAATCTAGAATCCTATGGCATTGAGTGACTTTTTTCCTTTGGCTAAAAGATGGCATTTGGGAACGCACAAATGTGTAGAAATATCTTCATAGTAAAAAAAATTCATGTGAAAAAAATAAAAGTAATTATTTAATTATCCAAGCTGTGTTCTTTTCAAAATGAAATATTTTGGCAAATTTACTCCTTCTTTATCTTAAAACAATAAATATAACTATCTACTTTTTTAAATATCAGATCCTACAGGATAATGAAAAAATGCACATGTTTTACTTACAATTATATTCATATATGGTTTATTTCCTTAAAAAGTTCAGTGATCATGCTTTTAAATAAATACATTTCATTGTGACAAAAAGTATGTGTCTACTTGACTAATGTTTCTTCACCTCTAACTACTTTAACCAGAAGTCAGCATATTTCCTAAAATAAGCCTGACTTCTTTGTTAACTGTGGACAAGACATTTAGACTCCATTAATAGAATTGTTGGCATTTCAGCTCACAGAAGTTAGCTAATAAAGAGAATGACCTTTGGTAACACGTATAACATTAATTCCTTTTGCATCCAGTCTCTAAGATATGGCAAACTTTTGTGGACACTTGTTTGCAAGAAATTCAATAGTTCATCTGCAGGAAAGAAAGAGCAGCTTCTTACATGGAGCAAGCAATTCATATATGTGCGTGTGTGTGTGTGTGTGTGTGTGTGTGTGTGTGTGTGTATGAATATATATATTACATTTTGTATTTAAAAAAATTTTTTAACATTTATTTTTGAAAAACAGAGAGACAGAGCACAAGAAGAAAAAGGGCAGAGAGAAGGGGAGACACAGAATCCAGAGCACTCCAGGCTCTGAGCTGTAAGCACAGAGCCCAAGGTGGGGCTCGAACCCATGAACCCTGAGGTCATAACCTGAACCGAAGTTGGATACCTAACTGACTGAGCCACCCAGGTGCCCCTAACATTTCGTCTTTTTAAACATATATAACTCCAATTAGAATCTTGGGTGTGTATATTAGTAAAAAAAATGGTGAGCCTAAGTATGATTGCTTTATTTAATAGTCCTTATTCCACAATAAATAATGCCGCTACTCCATATTCAAATACCTCCACTTCTTAGAATAAAAGCTACAGATTATTTTAATATGTGAATCCAAACGCATGTATACATGCATGAAAAATAAAATGGGCTATAGACATTCACCTTTGGAATGAAATATAGATGGTCACAGAAAAGATTTATTTTCTTGGAAAACTTTCAATAATTCAGCTTATTATAATCTCTAACGACCAACTGGAAAGCACTGTCGATATTTCCTATTACTGTGTAACAAGTTACCACTAACTGAGCAGCTTAAAACAATGTCCCATTTTTTACGCTAACAGTTTCATAAGTTTTGTAAAATTCAGATGTGGCATGGTTGGTTTCTCTGTTCAAGGTCATTAAAGGTTAGCATCAGAGTTTCTGCTGGGCTAGATTCCTTTGTTGATGTTCTAGAAAATAATCTGTTTCAAGTTTATTCAGGATGTGAGTGGAATTCAATTCCTTTTGGTTTTACTACTGAGACCCTCTTCTTGTTGCCGTCAGTCAAGGATCACTCTCAGCTTCTAGAAGCCATGTGCATTGCTAGTCACATAGCCTCTCCATCTTTAAAGCCAGCAATAAAGAATTTATGTGTCAAATCTCTGTAGCTTTGAATTTTTGACTTCCTTTGTCTCTGAGCTCTAGACCATTGTTATAAATCATCATCATCATCATCATTGTTTCCAAGAGTCAGGTGTCCTTTAAGAAGAGTCCATAAGATAGGTTCAACTCTGGTTTGCATTCAGTGTCTCTCCCATTGTGTTCTTGGGAATCAGGGATATGATTAGTCATCTATTTTGATGTCCTTAAATTTTCAGTAGCACTCGAGAAAATCCCCACACATCCTTTGAGTGAAGGTTAGACATTCTCTGGCAGGCAACCTCTCAAAGCGTCAATGGTGTCTCATCTCTAATGCTTTAAGTTCTAATGACCCTCAAGGAAGGGACACCTGATCCAATTTGGACTGATCAAGGAAAGGTTCAGAAGGGTATGAGCCCTCAGCTGGGTAACTGGATTCACCGGAGGGGGTGTCCTGGTGAAAGAAGGAAGACATTCTAGATAGAAGGGATCACATGGTCATAGGCACTGAAATGGGAAAGACAGGTGTGTTTATAGAAGTGGGAAAGAATGCTTCACGAACACGGCTCTGATTTATGTATTATGTAGCTCAATCTCACCCTGTATGGGGGATAGATTTGGGCATACCGCAGGCAGAAGGATGAGCTAGAATGCTGTTATTAGCGTCTGTGGAGAGAATGACATGGGTACAGGTATAAGCAAGTCCTCAGACCAGGAGACTTAAAAGAGTCATGCATGGCCCCCAGCCTGGGAGGGAATGAATGGCTCACAGGGCTGTCAGACCATGATCACTGACAGGCCTTGGCCTGAGGGACAGGCATTAGCCAAGTAATCACAACTGGCCAGAGTGTGGGAGTGAGCCACGAGCAAGGGGGATTTGATCATGACCCTGAATAAAGGGCAACATCTGTGTAAGTAAAGTTCCTGACTCGGATCTGGATGGTTCTGAGCAATCAAGGAGAAGATGTGAAACCAAATGCTCTCATGGGAAGGGAGCAGAATCTAACACCTTGGAAAGACTGGGCTGGAAAGAGTGAGCAAAGCCAAGTCAGGAAGGAGATAAGGTGCATGGTGGATGTGTAGTTGCAGTAAGAAGCACCAATAATTCCTGTGTAGAAGAATCCCAACACTTCACCACTAATGCATCTGAACTCGGGAAGCTTCAATACCAACACGGATGTTTAGACAAGTCTGTGAAGCGGGGCGCCTGGGTGGCTCAGTCAGTTAAACGTCTGACTTCGGTTCAGGTCATGATGTCATGGTTAGTGGGTTTGAGCCCCGTGTCAGGCTCTGTGCTGACAGCTCAGAGCCTGGAGGCTGCTTCGGATTCTGTGTCTCCCTGTCTCTCTCCACCCCTCCCGTGCTCACGCTCTGTCTCTCTCTCTCAAAAATAAATAAACATTAAAAAAAGTCTGTGAAGATGTTAGGAGATCACAACGTTCCTATTTGCAGCTACTGAAGGTCTGGCTGTTTGGACACAGTAGCTGACGTGCTTCAACAACAGGGAGCTCCAGCTTTTCCTTCTCCAAGTTCCCAGTGTTCACGCTCATGATCTGATTATTATAAAGTTGACTGTTATAAATGCATATCAACAAAAGTTTTCTTGAAAGTTTCAACTGTCAATGTGACTACCAGGGAAAGAGTCTTAGAAACCAAATGGAGAGTTTCCTATCACTGATAAAAGGCAGAGGAAAACCAAACTATATTTATGAGTCATTTTTACCACTTCCACTAAAAGTCTAAAAAATATTTGATTTGTTTCATTTCCTCTAAGATACTCTCTTACCCCTCCTTAGCATCCCTAAGAAGTACGAAACAACATCTAAATTATCAAAGACTTCTTTACCTATTCTCCTTTTAAAAAATGTTTGTATTCTATTTTTAAATGTTTTTTGAATATTCCTTTTGATGTGCTAACTAGGTTAGTCTATCACACTTAATAAAGACCCGAATTTCCAAAGGTGATTTCTGAAGCTGAGCAAACAACTAGGTTATGACAAAAAAAGAACAGTGGAAGCTATGTATTAGACTTTCCCCCAATGAATTATCAGTAAATTGCTTGTATTATTCAAGTGCAGATTCATACACTGGAGGTTTCCAATATACAAAATAATTAAGCTTAATGAAAACTGACATTATATAGCTATCTGGCAAGGAGAAATAATTAGGTAGTGTCATCTGCACTTAACATTACCATTCAATATATATTTTACACAGAACTATTGATTGTGTATCATGGCTGAGAGCTAAGAATATAAGATTAAGAATCAAAAGTTGTCATGGGATAATTTTTCTGTCAACTTTGGTAGTTCACTGATGGGTTCTATTCCAGATACCTTGGACCCAAGGAAAAGAAATCAATTCAGTCAAATCAAATGAGGGAGGAAGGAAGTTTTTAAGAATTTAAAAATTCAGCTGCTCCTAATGATAAGCAAACTGGCCTGTTTGACTTTCAGGAACAATACAGTCTCTTTGTTGGACTACTTTTTGTCATTACAGATGCCTCCACTGGCACGAATCCACAGGGCCACCGTCCTCTACCGCTTACCATTAGATGTCACAGACTTTAGATCACTTACTTAAAAAAATGTTTTTTAATATTTATTTATTTTTTGAGAGAGAGAGAGAGACAGAGCACAAGCAGGGAAGGCACAGAGAGAGAGGGAGACACGAATCTGAAGCAGCCTCCAGGCTCCGAGCTGTCAGCACAGAGCCCGATGTGGGTGGGACTCAAACTGACAAACTGTGAGATCGTGACCTGAGCCGAAGTCAGACACTTAACTGACTGAGCTACCCGGGCACCTGTGGATCACTTATTTTGTGTTTTCAAGAGTAAGACCAATTTCTTACTGGTTGGTCACTGGATGAATCACCATTAGATCAGATATCTATCTCTAATCCAATCAGAGGTTGGGCATTCAGGCACAGGATACAACATGGTCCCCTAGACCTATTTCTACCAGGGGTTGGGGTGGATTTAATAAAATAAAAGATGTACAGTATGCAAACATAGCACACAGAAAGACTGGATATATAAACTGACCAATAATGAAACAACGGGTTTCAAAGCGAAATAAACGTGAATTCAGTGGTGTGTATAGACCTAAAAACCTGACAGTCTTAGCTTCTCAGGAAGTAGGGGAAAAGAAAAAAAAAAACATCTTTAACAAAAAGCTCTTCAAATACGTATAACCGTAGGAACTGGTTCGAATACATATTTCCAAACATTTTTCTCCCTGACTTAGTCTCACCATCTTCAACCAGTCAACCTTCTGTAAACAATTTCAGGTAGGCACAATTCGCATTTTTTTCTTGTCTATTCTGCTTTGGTTAATCTGGGTGTTCAACAAGTCTGTGATGAGTTTAAAGGGTCCCCATGTACCCATTCATAGCTACTGATAACCTAGGTACTTGGATGCAGAGGTGGGTACACTTTCACATGCCCAAAATAAAGTTTTGGGATGGAAAATGATATTGCACCCAAGGAAGCTAGTCTAACAAGAGTGCAATGATTTCCTTGCAAAAATTCATCATTGTTAAACAAAAAAAAGAATGATGTTAAAAGACCGATGGCAAATGACTCTAGTGGGAAACATTCTGACTACAATGATAAAATATTTTAGAGCAATGGAGACAAGGACCTTTTTAATTCTTTTGTCAGAGCAGGTGGCTAAGAGACCATCAAATTCATGCTCCTGAGCAGAGTGGCTGTAGACCCCAGGTCTAGGGATCCCCACCCTTCTTCCATCTACGAGAGGCCATGTGACTGTTTTTCACCATTGGTTTGTAGGTGCAGTGATGCAACTGGCAATGCAATTGACAATGAGGTATAGGGATGACAGAGCTCTCAAGAGAGAAGCTGGATCCTTCATCACTGTAGGAGGGAAAGCAGGGGGGCAGCCCCTGGTTACCGTCCACTACCTCCATCTGTTGCATAAATGAGAAGCAAACTGCTATTGCATTAAGTCACTGCAATGTTGGAGTTGATTTGCCACAGCAACTATTGTTTCCTGAAGTAAGACTCCTCCCTAAAAATGTAGAAGGTCAAAACCACAATGTAGAACAGGACGATAGAAAAGTACGATGAGTTACTGAGAAATAAAAGCTGTCTTATAGAGAGCTTCATGATTCTTTCACACATACTCACATTACACACACACATTCACACACACACACACACACACACACACACTTTTTAAATATGAAAACATGGTTCTAGGGTGGATCATTTATTTTGTGGGCAAGTGACTAAGTCTTGTTTTGAGACATTCTGGAACCTCAAACCAGCCCCTAACTGAATAACTCTTCTATCTATGAATTTGAAATTGTTCTACCCAGGAGAATTGCCTGAGTGGTTGATAACCGAGGTGCGATTTCACACTTTAGCATCATATATTAGCAAACAATACAGGTTACATCAAAACGTTCTCCCTTTCCCTTCAGGAACCTGCAACTCTGGATCATCTAGGGAAAGAGAACCAGACTGAGAGACTGCGCTGTGGAATCTGATTTCCAGCAAGCTGACTGCATGCAGAGCCTTCCTTTATGGACAATTATGCACCATTTGCATCCGGGGCAGGTGTTAATTCTGTTAAAGGAGTTTCAAGTACAAATCAGGCCATTTCAGACACCTTTTGAACATCTTAAATCAGATGGGTTACAATTCCCTTCCCACATCCGACTGACGGTTCCACTGCACATTCCACTGCCAGGTTTGTGAGGAGAAGACAAACACCACAATTTACTTTCACTGGCAGCTCACAGCCCAGAACTGTAAGGAGGCAGCGTGCCCAGTACCTGATACTGCTCACGCTGCCCGTCTCTGATCCAAGCTTGCATCGCTCCAGTTGGCTGGCTACGATTTGGCGTTCTGCCTCCAGCTCTCGGGTCAGTCTCTCAAACTGTAATTCCTGAAATAAAACCACCAAAGAGATGAGTTCTATCATCTATTTGCAAAGGGGAATTCCTATCAAAGTGACATGGTGGTCAAGGGGAAAAATGCAATTTATCAAGATGTCAAATAGGAGAAGCAGAGGATGCTGTTGTGAAACCCAAGAAGGGTTGGCAGTTCGGACAGAGCTGAGTTCAGATCTCAGTCCTGGCACCTGCTGGCTGTAGGGCCTTGAGGAAGTTATTTAATCTTTCTTATATCGATCTCATCACCTGTAAAATGGGCTTACAATACTTATTCCATAAAGTCAGGGTGAGGATTAAATGAGCCCGCCCATGAAAAATTATTCTTTGGCTGGTGGCCAGCACCCAATGGATATTAATACTTCCTCCATTAAAATTGTAACATTCCATGAAATGTTAAAAGAAACAATTTTTCTATCATTTGGAGTACTGTGTTTATTCCCTATTGGGTTCTAGCTGCCTCTCTACTAACTTGATCGTAATATTACTTACATATATTGTAGACTGAAGAAAAATAATGCTTATACTTCTGTAGGCTTTAAACTCCAGGAGAAAGGCAATGATACTGATCCTATACAACCTAATTACTAAATGAATACCTTTTGAGATATTTGCTGTATCACCTTAAAAAAAACAATTAAACCAATGAAGAATGCTTTGAAGAATGCCTGAAATCCACTGTTAAAGGATCAACATTAACGAAAAATGATTCAGTCAGTGCATCAAGGATCTTAGCTCTTCCAATTATAGGACTTTTGTACCACATTTTCATCTTTGCATTATATTTTCCCATACACTTAAGTTTTTTACGAAACATAATTATAGCAAAGCATATATTTTCACTAAAAATTTCAGGAAAAGTTTTTACAATGTCACATTTAATTTCTGTAAAATATAAGTTATCTGCACAGTTATGTTTTGGGTAGGGGAAAACAAAAATGCTGGAGAATACTGAAAATACAGGTTAGTTTGGAAGAATTATAACTCGCCACATCGCAGAGATGTGTCTTCCCATAAAAGTTGCATTTATTTTATTTGCTACCCTGGGACATTCTTGGGGGATACCTGTAAAAAACAGGATCTGGCGTGTCCTCCATACATATTAAAAATGCCCTTGGCCTTTTCCACCGGAGATTTCTTTTCTGTTAACAACATTATTTTGGGGAACCAAGAGACACTTTACAAATGAGAGCTCAACTTTTCCTTTAAGGTGCTAAAACTGAGGAAGCATGTTATGGGAGCTCAAATCTTTATTCTTACATGTTCTGAAGGATGGCAAAGATGATTCATAAGGACAAAAAACCAAGACCTCTACCAAAATGCATTTTTGTGTACCTAACCTCCACTGCTTCTTCCAGCAAGTTTTACTGCTTTTTTTTTTTAATTTTAATTTTTTTTTTTGGCAGTTCCTTTCCACAGAAATACACAGATTCCAGAAGATTTTCATTTCCAGGCTTTATATTTTATCCTGCATCTGTCTGTGTAACAGAAAACCAAGTTATACCTTTGGATTGATAACACGTGAAAAACAATATTTAAAGATCATGTAGCATTCTTCATAGGCGCATGGAGATTCAGTATTTTTTTTTTTAAGTTTATTTTGAGAGAGACAGACAGAGCGTGAGCAGGGGAGGGGCAGAGAGAGAGGGAAAGAGAGAGAATCCCAAGCAGGATCCATGCTGCCAAAGTACAGCCCGTTGTGGGGCTCAAACCCCCAAAACCGTGAGATGATGATCTGAGCCGAAACCGAGAGTCAGACGCTTAACCCGACTGAGCCACCCTGGTGCCTCTATGTGGAAATTCGTTATGTCAGCTGCCTTGCAAACATAGAGTCACATATTTCTAGAGCTTCTCATCTCTGTGTGTAGATCTTTATTTCCATGTGGCATTATTCTCCTTCTGTCTGAAAGACGTCCTTCAGTGTTTCTTGGAATGCGGTTCTTTCGGTGGATTCTCTCAGCTTTATGTGCCTGACAAGAATTGTTATTTTGCCCTCGTTTTTTTGTAAGGCATTTGTCCTCTCACATTGTTTCTGACAAAAAAAAAAAAAAAAAAAAAAAAACCACCTCTGTTATTTGCGTACTTGGTTCTTAGCGTACCCAGTGTCTTTCTTCTCTGCCTTTTATGATTTTCTCTTTATCACTGGTTCTGAACAACGTGATCATAATGCTCCTTGATGTAGTTTCCCTCATGTTTCTTACACTTGGGATTCGCTGGGCTTCCTGGATAAAGCTGTGGATTTATCATTTCCATCAAATCTGGGAAAATTTTAGTCATTAATTCCTCGATTTCTTTTCTCTTTTCCCCAGTAACACCCCTCCCTCAGTGACAATAACTAAGTATACATTAGATCATGTGGAATTGCCCCACAGCTCATGGATTCTTGTTTCATTTTTAAAGTCCTTTTTTCCCCTCACTCTGTGTTTCATTTTGAACAGTGTCCTTTGGTTGTCGAGTTCATCAATCTTTTCCTCTGCAATGTCTAATCCACCATTAATCCTGTAGAGTATATTTTTATCTCCAACATTGATGAATCAAACATCCCTAGAAGTTTCCCTCGGGTCTCTTGTAGATTTTCCATGTCTCTTTAACTTAGAAATCTAGGGAATATGCATATAAAACCTGTTTTAATGTCTTGATTAGCTAATTCTAGCACCTGTGTGAATTCGAACTGCTTGACTTTTCTCCTGAGTACAGGCCCTATTTCTGCTCCTTGTCAGGTATGGTGATCTTTTTTTGTTTTACATTTTTTATCTCAATTTTCACTATTTTTATCTTTAAAAATTCGTAAATACAATGTATTGTCAAGTTGGCTAACATACAGTATCGGGGGTAGATTCTGGTGATTCATCGCTGGGTCGGGGGGAGGGGAAAATGGGTGATGGGCATTGAGGGGGGCACTTCTTGGGATGAGCACTGGGTGATGTCTGTATGGTATGGTGATCTTTCCTAAAACATAACACATTTTGAATTTCCCCCTTGTGTGCTGCATATCTTCACATTCCTTACAGGTATTTTAAGGCCTGTTTGGGGGCACAACTACTTGGAAGCAATTGGATACACTTGAGTCTTGCAGCTCAGCTTTGTTAGGGGAGACAGAGCAGCATTTGGTCTAGGGCTAAGTACTCCTTTACCTGGGCGGATCCTTCCAAGTACTCAACATCCAATGGATGGTGGGTTTCCCAGTTCGGCTGGTCAGTGTGGACACATATTCCTGGCACCAGGTGAGCCCCCAGGTACTGTTTCTTCCCATCCTCTCTGATGGTTCCTTCCCTGCCCCCTGGTGGTTTCCTTTTACATATGCAGGCTCTCAGGTCTCAGCTGAATAGCACAAGTGGACCCTCTGCAGATCTCCAGGGTTCTTGTTCTGAGCGGTGATCGCCCTCCTTCTACTTTGCCCCACAAGTTCTAGTTACCTCTACCTCCGTGGACTGTCCGCACTGTCTCCCCAGTGCAGGGAGTTCTCTGGGCTCTGCCTGGGTACCCCCCACCTTTTTTTCTTTTTGAGAGAGAGAGAGAGAGAGAGAGAGAGAGAGAGAGCGCAATCAGGGGAGGGGCAGAGAAAGAGGGAGAGGGAATCCCAAGCAAGCTGTGCAGTGTCAGCACAGAGACTGACATGGCACTCGAACTCATGAAATGTGGGATCACGACCTGAGCTGAAGTCAAGTCAGATGCTTACGCTAGTGAGCCCCCCAGGCGCCCCATGGGTCCCCCTTTCTACACTGTCGTAGCTGGGGAAACTGTGCACCCAGTGTATTTGTTCTGTGTCTCTTACGAACCACCTTTCTTCACTGCCTAAAGTTCAGAGTCCTGAAAGCTGGTGTTTCATATTCTCTGTGATGTGTTGTTTCAGGTGGGAAGGTACTGCCGGGCCCTGTTAGTCTATCTTACCTGAAAGCCGCAAGGTTTTTAAGAATTATCAAGTTTCCTCTATGCTTGATTTGTAAATGCATATTTTCTGCCGTATTTTAAAACTCCCAGTCAATGAGCTACTAACCAAGCAAATACTTAATGCGTTTGCATATTCTCTTCAATGTTGTTCACTATTATTAAAAATAGATGGCTACTTTGGGTTACTTGTTTATTTACCTGATGACTTTTTAACTGAACTGACATTTTCTTTATTAAGGCAACGGTATCAATATGTTGCCTTTTTAAAAGGTCCATTCAATAAATGTTTACTTTGTCATCGTGTATATGAACCAAAGAAGTAATTAAGTGAATTTTCCCCTGTGCTTTGCTAAGGAGTACATAGTAAATGTTAAGGTCCTCAAGGAGCAAGGAAGTCTCTCTTCTTCATCTACAATCCTATGTTTTATTAACGTGACAGCACAAAACATAAGAATAAAATTGGAAACAATTTTTTATCAAGTGCTCACTATTGAGTAATTTATTTCTAGGAACATGTATAAACCAGAAATTTTTTTGCGCTGTGTTGCCAAAGCATCTGGTGTCTAGAGCAGTCCGGGCACATAGAAGTTACTCAATAAACACCTGTTAGATATATGTATCTGCACTGAGCTAAATGCTTTACATGTATTACCTTGTGTAAACATCATCCCAGTGCTATTTCCTAGATTCTGGGTTTTTTTTTTTCTCTCATTTTACAAAAATGTTCATTAAGGTGAAAGGCTTATTAGCCTTGGCCAGGAATAAAAAAATTTCTTCTTTCAAAAGGAGCAAAGAGAATGAGATAAAGAATGGTGTTTAGGAGATCTGGACATAGACAAGGGGTAATTAATTGAAGAAGCTACCTAATATTGGGTAGATGACATCTTCCTCTTATTGTCAATTCTTTTGTTTTAGAGGCCATAGCAGTCCATTAACATAATGGGCATGTGATGCCAATATAAACTATGAATTTCACTCACATTCATATTAAGACTCGTCATTTAAACAGTTTTTATTTCTCTGAACTCTAGAGACCAGGTTCTGAAATGTCCTCCAGCCTAGCGCTCATATTACAGTCATTTCCTACTTTACCCCAAACCAAAGGGCCTCAAGCTCATGGGGAAGGGGGGCTGTTCTTCTCACAGCACATCACTGGGGTTGGGAGCTCTCAGGACCTACGCTGAGTTTAGTGTGGTTTTTATGCCTGGAATTGAAAACTGACTTTAGAATTGGGAACTAGAAGAGCTGGACCTGTTCTCAAACTCAGAGACTCGTGTGGCCTTACAGCCTCCATGGTATCACCTAGGGCATTGTCACAAAAATGAGTGAGCTTCCACTCCACTGGGGATACTTGAACTGTAGTGTAGGTGCAAACATTACAGTCTCCAATTCTAACTAGATTTCACGCTTGGAGGGACAACAGGCCTCTTAGGAATGAATAACCCCTTGGGTTTCTGAAAGACTTTGAGATAGATAGAAGAGCATTCATGACAGGAATGTTGTTGACAAGGCCAGGTGGGTAGCCAAGAAATCAACTGGAAAAATAAAAGAATGTGGATATACTCAGTGAAATTTGTAATGCTGGCTGAAAGTGAATATGTGGGACTAAATTAGTTCAGTGAAGGGGAGACTGTAAGAACAGATAAGAAGAGCAAAGAAAGATCTTTGAAGGTTTGAGATTGGAGGGTAGAAGGAACAATAGAAGCCAACAAAATAAATAGAGGAAGAATTACAGGACAAAGACCGCTATCATGGACTTCTTCTCGGCAGTTTCACTGCAGAAGTGATGATGTAAATCAGGCTTGAAAAAGTGATTGACACCAAAGGCAGAGGAAACAAAAGCAGAACTAGGCAAGCAGGACTACACCGAACCTTTTAGCAGAGGAAATAGCCAACAGAGTGAGAAGGTAACCTACAGAATGGGAGAAAATATTTAAAGGAGTTAATTTCCAAAATACAGAAGGAGCTCAACCCAGTAGGGAAAAAAATTGGACAAAGTACTTGAATAAACATTTCTCCAAATAAGACCTACAAATGGCCAACAAGTATATAAAAAGGTGCTCAATATGACTAATCAAGAAAATACAAATCAAAACTATAATGAGATACCGCCTCATACCTGTTAGAATGACTATTATCAAAGCAAACAAAAGATAACAAGTTGGACAAGGATGTAGAGAAATCGGAATGCTTAGATGTTCTTGGTGGGGATGTAAATTGTTGCAGCCATGATGTAAAATAGTATGGAGGTTCCATAAAATATTAAAGATAGAACTACCATATGATCTAGCAATTGCACTCCTGGGTATATGGCCAAAGAACTACAGTCGAGACATCTCTGCACTCTCATGTTCATTGTAGCACTATTCACGAGAGCCAACATGTGCAAACCACTTAAATGGACAACAGACAGCAGGATAAAGAAACTATGGTAGACACCTACAATGGAACATCATTCAGCCTTAGAAAAGAATGAATTAGCACCATCTGCAACAACACGGATGGACCTAGAAGATAGGATACTAAGTGAAGCAAGTCAGTGACAGAGGACAAAAGGCACCTGACTCCACTTATATGAGAGGTGTGAAACAGTCAAACTTATAGGATCAGAAAATAGGATGATGGTTGCCAGAGGCTAGGGAGTGGGGGAAATAGGGAGTTGTTCAATAGGTACAAAGTTTCAGTTATACAAGATGAACAAGTTCTAGCCATGTGCTAGAACATAGTGCCTATAGTTAACAACACAATGTTGTGCACTTAAAAATTTGTTAAGATTGTATATCTCATATTAAGTGTTCTTATCACCAATAAATAAATAAACAAAAAATAAATGGGGCAAAAACTTTTGGAGGTGATGGATATTTTTATTACCTTCATTGTGGTGCTGGTATTGTGGGTGTAGGCATATGTCCAAACTCACCAAATTGTGTGTATTAAATATAGCCAGTTTTTAATATCAATAATGCTTAAATAAAACTGCATTGTATTTCATGGGAATTAACATTGGGATGTGGATTAAAGAAGACATTCTTTGATAAAAGAAGTTTGAAGAAAAAGCTAAGTAGTGTTAGAAAACCTAAATCTCCCCACTCTGTGGAAATTATCTTATTTTAGAGATAAAATTTTATAAAAGTAGCAGATATATGATACCAGAGTTCATTAAAATTTACTAAGAGCCAGATCTAAATGATATTCACTCCTAGAATAGCACATCATGAGGTCACATAACACATTAGTATTATAAGAAAAATTGTCATATAGTTTATAACTTTTTCCTAAAGAGCCTAAATTAATAATTAATTAATAATTAATTCCACTTAATTAAATACAGTTTATTAAATGTTTTTAAGAGGATAAAAGCATATAAAGCCTCTTGAAGGGGCTTAGCTAACTCAATGTGAAAAATGAAATCAGAAAACACATACTTACAGTTTTATTAATTCCTTCAATAAATAATTTACTTAACAATGTACCATAGCATAAATTGGGACTATACTAACTAGATTTAAGGAAGTGGAAAACCTTAAGGGTGCCTGGGTGGCTCAGTTGGTTAAGCGTCGAACTTAAGCTCAGGCCATAATCTCACAGTTGTGGGTTTGAGTCCTGACTTGAGCTGACAGCTCAGAACCTGGAGCCTGCTTCAGATTCTGTGTCTCCCTCTCTCTCTCTGCTCTTGCCCCACTTGTGTTTTCTCTCCCTCAAAAATAAATAAACTTTAAGGAAGTAGAAAACTTTAGACTGCATAGTGAATTCAGTAAATATAGATTTGCCATGATTTTCTTTAAAAAATTTTTTTTAAATGATTATTTATTATTGAGAGACAGAGACACAGTACGTGAGCAGGGGAGGGGCAGAGAGAGGGGGAGACACAGAATCTGAAATAGTCTCCAGGCACTGAGCTGTCAGCACAGACATGTGGGGCTCGAACTCACAAACTGTGAGATCATGACCTGAGCCGAAGTTGGTCACCCAACTAATTGAGCCACCCAGGCGCCCCTGCCATGATTTTTCTAATATGAGAAGATAGAAAAGAGATTAGACAGAAGTGGAGAACGGACAAGATGGATGAGCTTCTAGGCAGTGGAAGACATTTTCTACAGAGTAGATCTGATTGCTAGAATCCAATGACTTAAGATTCAAACTGACCATGCCAACCACATGAAGTGGGAAGATGGACTCAGAACATGTTCTGAGACTGTTTGTGTGGACTTCACATCCTAAGGCATCAAGACTTCTTTGTCAACCTCTTCTCCTATAAGAGTAAGGTAGAATGAGGACCGGCACCTACCAAGACACAAAATGGCGGTCCTGCACAGTCTTATGTTGCAACAGAACAGTGGTAGGCATGAAGGTGACGAGCAGAAAGGGGATGGTATTTGATAGTTTTGACCATGGTAGTGAAGGCTCCCAGGGTCTCCTAAGTGAGGCCTGTTAGGTCAACGTAGATGGGAATGGAAAACCTATTAATAGGCAACAGGTCTACTTTCCTTTGATGGACAGCTGTTCTAATCTCCACTTCTCAAGAGTGTGTAGTGCTATAATTTGGGATCCAATGATAATCAGTTTATACTTTTGTTCTCATACTTTATGTACTTTATTATGATTATCTCTTCAGTATTATGATTACTTCTTAAGGAAGGGACTAGGTCCTAAGTTATTTTATCTTGTGAGTAAAACTCTGGATATGTAACTGGAACTAGGTGCATGTGGGTGAATAAATGACACAAGATCCTGGTATCAAGTTCCCTGGAATGAAATTGCTAAATGGTTTGTTACAAAGTATTTTTTTTCAAAGAAGGCATTTCCTGGTCACAAGTGAAGGTGAGAAAACTTCCATAGGACTTAAAAAATATCAGCAGTTCTATGAAATGACTTCATCATAGTGTTATTCTCAGAATTCAGTCAGCTCATCAATTGTAATAAACTTGTGCGATCCTTAAAAGAGCTGTTAAAGGTTTATCTAGGTGATGTTTCTTTTGTTTAAATTTTCTTTGTTTTGCTTTTTTCCTTCTAATCAGTGCCTCTTTGATTTTATACATATATAAAAATATACTTATTTACATAATACATAATTATACATGCCTTATATATAATAAATATATAATAACACACATAAAATATAAATATATAAAACTATATATAAAAAGATAATCTAATTGTCATCTATATTTCCAACTGTATAAGGGAAAATAACTGTCATTGTTAAATCCATCTAAATATGTACAAATTGAAGCGGGTAAAATATTTGATCAAGTTTGTTTGAAAACTAGCAGCAATTCCACCTTCTCATTTTCTCTTCTTCAGAGTCAAGCACTTTTTTTTTTTTCAAAGAGTCAAGCACTTTTAACTCCTTTACTGATTTCTATATCCAAATCTCCATTAACTTTCAAATATTATTATTCCTGAAATTTTTGGTTATAGGCATCATCAATTGATTTCCCACAGAAGACAAGGATTTAGCTCCATTTCCCCACCTGCCATCATGCATTGACCCTTTGCCCATCTTCCCCCATGTTCTCTACATATTTTAAACTTTGATGTTCAGTAGAACAATATCAAAATGCACATGCTTCATACCATGGCTTTCTTAACACCAATATCAAACATTTTGTTTTCTCTAAATGAATGGCTTGTCTTTTTTGTTACTACTGTTCACTTGTTCAGCTGTCTATGTACTTCCCATGAATCCAACCAAAAACTTCCCTTGCTTGATATCAACTTCTCTCAATAAATCCAAAACAGGAAAGAACATATCAGTTCTATCCATTGAAAAAAACTCTCTTCTGGTGTCTTCCAACCTGTTCTAATCTGGCCTCTTTACACAGTGGTCATCCTGGACCCTCCCTTCACCTTCAAGCTGGGGATCTCCTCTGGCCTTCTCTTATGTGGGTTCCCTCTTTCTAGACCTGCTATTCCGTTTTCCTACTTTGTTTCCTTTTCTGGTAGAAAATGTCTCTCCAGAGAGAAAGAGAGAGTGGGAGGTAGTTTTTTGAGATCTTGCATATCTGATATGTTTTTATTCTACTCTCAAACTTAGTTCTAAAACTAGTTACAGAAGTAGAGAATTCTAGGTCGGAAATAATTTTCCCTTAGAATTTTCAGCTAGCACTTCATTACCTCCTGCCTTCCAGTGTGGCTGTTGAAAAGTGTGAAACATTATAAATTTTTATTATTTTTTGCGTGAAATCTGCTTTTACTTCTTCCCAGAAAACTTGTATCTTTTCTTGGTCCCTAGTGTTCTAAAATTCTGTTGTGATATGTCTATTTTCAGGACCTTTAGTCCTGAAATGTGAGACATTTTCAGGACCTTTAGTGGGACCTTTCAATCCAGAAACTTACATTGTTCAGTTCTAGGCAATTGTATAACTCTATTAAAAATTTCTTCATGCTTTTCTCCCTTGAAAAAAAATTTTCTTGGGGTGCCTGGGTGGCTCAGTCAGGTAAACATCCGACTTCAGCTCAGGTCATGAGCTCAAGTCTCGTGAGTTCAAGCCCCGAGTTGGGCTCTGTGCTGACAGTTTGGAGCCTACAGCCTGTTTTGGTTTGTGTCTCCTTTTCTCTGCCCCTCCCCCGTTTGCACTCTGACTCTGTCAAAAATTAAAAAACATTAAAAAAAATGGAAAAAATTTTCTTGTTGCTGTTTTTGTGTTTTTAACTCTTCAGATGTTATATACATCAGTTGACTAAGTTTCTTATTTAAATCTATTTCTTTTCTAGTTTCCCATCTCTTTTATGTTTTGCTTTTACTTTCTGGGAAGTTTCCTCAATTTAATCATCATCAGTGTCAATATATTATTATACTTTAAATTTCTAAGACCTCATTTTTGTTCTCTGAATCTTTCTTTTAATTATCATCCAATGTTTTATTTTATGTGAAATCTTTTTTTCCTCTCTCCATGATGTTAATATTATGTTTTCTTCTCTTTGCATACTTCCTATTTTATAATGATTTCCCATTTGTTTTAGAGTCTTTCTTTCATGTTCTAGGCTTTTGAACATATCAAATTCCCTGGCAGGTTTCTTCTATTTCAGAGGGCGTTCAGAGAGCTGACCAGACCCTTGGTGAAACGAGCTGGTTATCTGTGCTCTTCCAGGAGAATCCGTGGGTGTGTCCATGCAGAACTCCCAAAGATGGCTCTCTCAAGCTCCATCTTTGAGTATACACATGTGGCTGCCCTGTTCTGAAAACTGTCTAGGGGTAGAGGCTGGTGGCAGGGTGAGGGGGGGTTGCTCAAAATTTAGTAAGTAAAATTTCACTTACTCCCCCTGTCACCTTTCAATACCGACTTTATCACTCACTCTTCTCATGCCCCTGAGTTAAGAGACTCTAATTTCAACCCCTCCAGATATTACACCTCTAGTGTTTGCCAATGTGGGAGAGGAACAGTCATCTGGTGTATGGAAGGGTCAGGGACTTGGGGGTCAATTGATATTTAAACAGATTTGCAAACAGTCTCCTGTTTGTAGAACTATACTTCATACCCCATGTCCCCACTCTTACAAACCTTTCCAAGACTTTCCTTATAAATTAGCCTATGTTTTTACTTCTTCTGTTTGGAACTCATTTTCTTAGATATGATAAGTTATTTGCCACTTTGTCTATGAACCATGTTTAATCAGTTCTAAGACTTCACTTTTAATGCTTCCGGGTTTATTCGCTCTTGAATTGGGATGACTTATATTTGAAAGTGTATTCTAGTTTGATCAGAAGCACTGTGGCCTTCTTCATGGCATGTGAAATAATTTTGAGTTGATGGCCACTCAAACTTGGTGAGATGTTTATGGGGTTATCCCTTTTAAAAAGTCCACTTTGGCAAGGGAGCAGATATTAACGCAAGAGTTCCATTTACCTTCTTTACTTGGAGGTCAGTTCCTTTTCTAAAAGAAATCAGAAACTTCAGAGCCAAGGAGTACAAACCACAGTATGAGTGAACCTCAAATGTCCTTGGCCTTTGTACCTACCATCTGAGGGGCGCTCTCAGCAAGATTATTGTAAGTTACACTGGTCGGTCCTCCTACTCCTTACCCAAGCCTAACCATATCCCACACCAGGTTCTAAGGCCTCATTCTCAGAAGCATCAATGCTAATGCAACCTTGCTAGTTCTATATAAAATGACAGAATGGAAGATCACTGCATCTCTCTTCAGGCCCTAGGATGCAGGGATTTCCAGGACCGTATTCTAGCTCGTGTCCTTTTTCCACTGTGTAGATGAGGTTTTGCTTCCCAGTGCCCCCCATCCCTGTGTCCACCAAGGATTTATACCATCAGATAATCTTAGGTGACCTTTTCCCCCCACATCACTTTTAATTCCTGTTTCACATGAATGAGTTGATTTCACAGCCACAAACTCCTGGCAATGTCAATTTCATCCCACTGAGACATGTTCTGAAGCCAAATCAAAGGGATGGTGGCACACATGACAGGGTAATGATAGGAAGCCTACAGCAAAGTGTCCAACAAATCTGGAAAGAACAAAGCCATGATGTCAGGATGGAATGGAACAAATCAATGTCAACTGTAACGCTGTGTAGACCTCACTGATGAGTCAAAAACTATGGCAAAGAGCTGTCCATGGAAGTTTACAAAACTGACAGATTAATGTTTTAAACAACCACAGTGTCATTCTGGGTCACCTAGCAAGACAGCAGATGACAGGAATCAGCACCCTGAAGCAAAATCATAGGCATCTTTCCAGAACAGTTCAATAAAATAAAAACATGAAGAAATGCCTCTTTCTGACCAACTCCTTCAAGCTGTAGAATTCTATCTGCTTTGTTCTGACATTTTACCAAATGCTTTGTTATCCGAATAAAGCATGTTTACCACAGTTTACTTAAATCACCTAAATGACAAGACTCCATGAAATAAAGAAGGCCATAGTTCTTGGTAGTTTAAAATGATGTAAAAATCCACTAAGTTTCATTCAAAAAATTAGTGATGGTATTATATTGGTGACTCTTAACTATATCATGATAATTTCTAGAACTTTTTTCCATATCTAAGAGAGAGCACATGAGCAGGCGAGACAGAGAGAGAATCTCAAGCAGCCTCCATGCTCAGCATAAAGCCTGATGCAGGGCTTGAACCCATGACCCTGGGATCATGACCTGAACCAAAATCAAGAGCTGGACGCTCAATCAACTGAGCCACCTTGGTGCCCCTCTTTTTTTTTTCATTTTTATTTATAGAACTTTGAAAATACCTAATACATAACCCATAACTACAGAATAAAAATTTAAAGGTAATGGGGCCCTACCATGTACCTTTTGAAAAGCTTCTACTAGTGATTTTTATGCCCATATCTATTTAGGAATGACTACTCTATTTATTACAGTAGCACATAATAATGGCAATCAAGATTGTAAGTATTTGCTTACAATGTATCATACTCTGTTAAGTGCTTACATGCATTAATTATTCATTCCTCACACTGATCCAATAAGGCATTTTATTGTCTGAGACATTTCCAACTTAAAAATGTCAGGAGCTTCCCCAAAGATCAGGCAGGAGTAGAACTCAAAGGCCAGCTCTAACTGTTCAGAACTCCACTGCCTCAAAAATCTAGGATTATTTGTTCCCACCATTTTAATGGAGGCTATAGAATCAGGAACAATCCAGCCAAAATAACAATACAAACTTCCTTATTGAAGTTTGTACCATTTCATACTCTCTTCTTAGTTTTCCTTGCCTTTCTAGAAATATAATACTGGGATGAGTATGTCCAACCACTGGAAGAATTATACTTATTGTTGTGTTCAAGTTCACAGTACAACTGAAATATTTCCTTCTAATAATGATCCTTAACTTGTAAGAGTGCCACTGTGAAACTCATATACACCCTGTGAGGGCAAGGACGACAATAAGAAGTTATGCTCCAACAGCTTTGTCTATGTTTACACCACAGTGGAGAGAGCAGCCTTTCAATATTTAAAGAGTAAAAGAGGAAGTACCAAAACACTAGGCTCTGACAAGATCAATGACTTGCATCTCCTCCAATAGATTTTGCATGTGCTGACTCTACGACCATTGCTCCAAATATCCAGTTCCTCTTCCCCACCGTTCCTCTGTTCCTTATGTTTAGGAAATATGCTTTTGCCTTTCAGTTTTATGGTGTTGAATCCCAACATTGATTCATTTAATTCTCATCTGTTCTGTATGAGTACATTCCTGGCCTCACCCTCACCCCCTACACATGACAAGAAATGACCACCACTCTCATAGTACAACAATGTTTTATTGAATTAACTTAATTACATACTTGTCTTCTGTCTTAGCACATACATGTCTTGGTGGCAGGGTCATGCCTTTACATTATCATCTTCTTCTCACCTAATATATAGCACTCTCAATAAATGATGAATGGATGGATGGATGGATGGATGGGTGGATGGATGGATGACTTAATGTCTGACCTCAAAAAATAATGTTTGGGTCAATATGAGAAAGTGTGCAACAGTGTGCATGCCTAAAGCAAACTGATTAAGGGATCTGAAGGAATATAAAAGAAGGAATATAAAAATAAAATATAAAAGATACTTTTGTGGCACTTCCAATGCAAAATTTCTATGATATTTTTCCATGAATTGTGCTTGCTCTTCCCCCCATACTGTATGTCTTTTGTATAACTAACTTGAATTACAGAATAAGAATTACAGTAATAATTCTATTTAGAATAGAAATGTTTGAGTGACAAAGGCCAATATTTATCCTTTCTCACTCAATGCTTTGTTGAAATTTGAATAGCTAAATATTCGTACCAATGGAATAATTATATATGCTCTCATTACCATATGCCACCAGTATTGTAACCTATTGTTAGCATTTTACTTTGTTGGCTTCTCCTTTCTTCCTGAAACAACTTCTTCTTATGGTTTTCAATACACCCCTCCCTGCCTTCCTTCCCACCTCTCTGGCTGCTCTTCTTCTCTGTGGATGCTTCCTACTCTCTCAAGCTACTCTTCTCATTGGGATTCTTTTAAATTTCTATTTTCTTAGATTTTGTCTAAATAATTTCACCAATCCTCACAGCTTCAATAACCAATAATGGTGGGTACACAACTGTCCATGGCACCCACTCTAGAAAATCCACAGGTTCATGTCCAAAACTGACATCACAGACAACCTACAAACCTGCTCTCATTCTGTTGTTTTCCTATCTTAGTCCATGGTACCATCATTTACCCAAGTTACCTAGTCCCCAAATTTGTTTATGATTCTGGACTTTATTCTCCCCAGATATGCACAATAGATCATTAAATACCACTGTGATACTGTGATTTATAATAAGAAATATGTTTGTTCTTCAGTCCCATTTCTGTCACATAACTCCTAAAACCCTTGAAATTACCTAGGTGCTAAGAATGACAAAGGTGCCTTTTGTTATGTTAATGAAATTCTGGACCACACCAAAAGATGGGGAGTTGGTGGCCAGGAGAACCAACAATGTAATTTGAGTGTTGGGCTTTCAGTCCCATACCCCAGGGTGTCCAGAAAGGGGAGAGGGACTAAAGATTGAGTTTAGTCATCCATGGTTGATGATTTAATCATTTGTGCCTACATATTGGAGCTTCCATAAAAAACCCGTAATCATGAGGTTCAAAGAGCTTCCAGGTTGGTGAACACATGAAGATTTGGGGAGAGGGGTGCACTCAGAGAGAACATGGAAGCGCTGAGCTCCTTCCCCATACCATGCCCTATGCATCGCTTCCAGCTGGCTGCTCATGAGGTATATCCTTTTACAATAAACCGATAATCTAGTAAGTAAAATGCTTCTCTGGGTTCTAAGAGCAGCTCTAGTAAATTAATGGAACCCAATCTACAGCTGATTGGTTGGCTGGAAGGACAGGTGACAACCTGGATTTGCCACTGGCATGTGAAGTGTATGTGTGGCCGGGGGAGGGGCTGTAGGACTGAATCTTAACTTGTGGGATCTGATGCTATCTCCAGGTAGAAAGTGTCAGAATTGTAGGACACCCAGGTGGTATTAGGTAATTGCTTGGTGTGGGGGGAAAACCCACATTGGATATGAGAACAGACTTGTAGCTCCCAATTCTACCTCTCCAATCTGTCCACTATCTCCACTGCCACCACTCCAATTCTACCCCACACTGGGTGTCAGTGGACAGTCGTGTACACACGCCTGCAAAACTAAACTCATTTTTAGAGTGTCTGCCCCTGTTCATACCTGCCTTCAGTCTGCTCTCCACAATATAGTAAAAAATTATCCTTAAATATTAATGAATGTGATTCTGTTATTCATCTACTTAGAACCTTTCAGTGACTCCTTACTTACTAAAAATGAAAATTAATAATTCTTAACATTTAACCCTTCAATAGCTCAATACTCTGTAACATTAAGGGAAATATTTACTATCACACACATCACGATATCTCTACTAAGTCTTGATATCAACTTGAGGAACTGAATATGTTGAGAATCTGACTGGCGGTCTCTATTCATACTTTTTTTGTTTACACAGAACATAGGCTTTTGCAAGTTAATATAGTATTATTAATTTGAAATTACAGACATAACCTAAAATAGTTAAAACTTAATCCTCTCACATTTTCTTCCACACTTTACTATAGTTTAATTATAATTAAATACTCTGTATAATAATTACATACAAATTAGCATACTAGTTACTAGTCACTAGTAAACTAGTTACTCCCAAGTTCAAAAGATATTATCCCTTTGCTGGGCCACCAAGAAAAGAAAGAATATAATACTTTACAGAGTAAGAAAGAACACTTTTCTGATTCTGAGAAAAGCTTCAGGAGATACTTGCTTCATAAATGTTTTCATTTATTTCTGAGGGAGAGAGCACGCAAGCAGGGGTGGGGCAGAAAGAGAGGGAGACAGAGGATCCAAAGCGGGCTCTGTGCTGACAGCAGAGAGCCAGACGCAGGGCTCGTACTCACAAACTGTGAGATCATGACCTGAGCCAAAGTCAGACGCTTAACCTACTGAGCCACCCAGGTGCCCCAGGAAATATTTGCTTTCTATTGACCTAGCATCCAAAGTTCTCTTGACAAACTGTAAAATCTACATTAAAAAAGACCCCTCAATTATAAAATCAGCATCTTCATATACTTTCATGTTGTAACACTTGTATGGCAAAATAATCAGTTTTCCCATGATTTACCATCTTCCTAACATAAAAATCCCTAATGAATTTTACTGGTAGTTCTTTGAGCTGAGTGCCTATCGGTTTTTCAGGATGAGGAGATGACTTAAGTATCTTCACTGGTTCCAAAGTTCCAAGGAGTTCTGTCATTAGATCCCTAGAAATCAAAGTTTATCTCCAGTAGTATGGCGGACATTGCTGCTTAGTATCTCTTCAGTACTACGATATCAGATTTCTCTGGTACACAGATGAAATGCAAAAGGAATACTGTCTTCTCACTAAAAGCAACCATAGGTGGGGATTAAGCCGTCAACACTTTCTTGACTGCCAGCATACCACAAGAACCCATTATTTTGGAGTTCCTATTTTTATAACGCTAAATTCCCAGGCAGAAAAATACTGATACCTTTCTAATCCAGATCTCTAATACCAACCACACAGTAGGTGCCAAATACACATTAATTGAATGAGCGAATAAAGTAGCAGTAGGGCAACAAATATTTAGGGGCAAAGCTTTCTATAAGGTGTTGGATGACAAAGACATGGGTACAAAATTAGCTCAGGTATGGATCCTATGATGGTTAATTTTACGTAACTTGACTCAGCTAAGGAATGCCCAAATCACTGAGAAACATTCTTTCTTACATTGTCTATGATGGTGTTTCTGGAATTTGAATCTTAGTAGACTAAGAAGAGCACTCTTACCAATTCTGGTGGGCATCAATCATCCAATCAGTTGAGAGGCTCAATAGAACAAAAGGTAGAAGAAAAGCAAGTCTGGTCTCTCCATGGGAGCTAGGACATCCATCTTCTTTTGCCCTTAGACTCTGGCACTCCTGGTTGTCTAGACCTTTGGACTCAGACCAAACCAACTTACATCATGGACTCCCCTCATTCTCAGTTCTCTGAGTTTGGACTGCAACTATATCATCAGGTTTCATGGGCCTCTAGCTTGCACACGGCAGATTGTGGGACTTCTCAGCTTCCACAATCATCTCATCCTGACCTCATAATAAAACTTTCTATATATCTCCATATATTCAATTGCTTTTCTCTCTCTCTCTCTCTCTCTCTCTCTCTCTTTCTCTGTGGAGAACCCTAACAGAGATTTTGTTGATAGTTTTAAGTCTAGCAAAAGAGTTGAAATCTGTATATAATTAAACAGAATATAAAGTAAAATGCTAAATTGTGATGAGATGGATACAAATTAATTTCAAAGGCAACATCCAGTTAGGGAAGATGGGAGAGGGTGGGGAGAAGAACATCAAGGATAATGGCACATACAGAAGGTGGCACCCGAGGTGGACGATGAGAGGTTAGTTGTTGACTGTGTGAAAAGGTTGAGGAAAAGCATTATGAGTGGAAGGAACAGCATGAATGAAGGCATAGAATTAGACAAATATTGAAGGTGTATGTAAGTGTTTCAGGGAGTAATTAGAGTGCGGTTTGACTGGTGTGCAGGACTGGAGAGAATATCAGGCAAATTAGGTTGGAAGTTGTGACTTAAATAACAGGTTAATATTCAACAACGATCCTGATTTTCCTCATCCATTAAATGTGATACACCACTTCATCTATTTCTATACACCAACTAAGAAATCCTTTGAAATTTTACTGAACCCATTTGATAAGGAAATAAAAGCATTGAACTGGCTTTTGACATCTGAAGGTCTTCAGTGTTGACATGGATCTCGTGTCACATTACAAGCACACTGTCCTGCTAGGATGTTAGTTTGCCTGTCCCTAAACGTTCCTGTCTCCTCCAGAGCTTTTTCATAATTAGGTGGACACAGTAAAGTCTTCTGGCATTATGGACACAGTTATGGGGTCCTACAACCAAAGAAATAGTTTCATTTCTCTTCTGCTTCATTTATATTGTTGACATTTCTTTCCTGTGTGTTTTTTTTTCCTTTTTCCTTTCTTTATTATTTTTTTTTTTTTTTGGTGTGCCTTTCAGAGCTCACCTCATTGCCTCCAGAGTGGTTTTTAATTGCCAATGTCACATCTACCATTGACTGAGGGGCTTGAGGTCACCACAGCGCTGACATCAGGTAAGAGGGAGTTATTATTATAACTGTACTCTAATGTAATAATATAATGGTTTTAGTCTTTGAATAATAACAGCTGTATTATTACTCTAATTATTTTACCTTCAAATGCCCCAGAGAAGAATATAGGATATGAAATATAATTCTTTGGTGTAGAGAGGAGGGAACTAGCAATCAAAGAGATTAAGTGAATAATTCAAGATTACTCAGCTAATGGTATAGCAGAGATGATAACACAGTGACATCTAGCCCAATGGTCTACCCTATTCTTGATAAGGTATGCAATATGCATTTACATACTGTAGACAAGCTATATATAAATGACAAGTCAAGTCTTTCATTTTACATTTCCTCACTGCTTAGGTAGTGACAACAAAACATGAACATTCTTACATTAACTTGTTTAAATCCAAATGGCACAACGGGATCTGATTCTACTTTTCATTTTTTACAAGACTAGGCATTCAATTAAAAAAATACCCTCCTTACTAAAGTAGCTTCATGACTTGAACGTTCCAGGGTGATCCATTCCCAGAACAACTTCAAAAGATGAATATAAACCTATCTTCAAGCTGTGAAAATTCAGTTTCTTTTCCTTTTATTTTTTTTTTTCTTTTTGAAATTCCTCTTCTGGGAATAAATTAAGCTCAGTCTAACAAGGAATATATCCATATTTGCATCCTGAGAATGCAGCGAGAACTTGTAGGAATGCAGCATTGATGAATGTACCGCTGTTGAGATAGTTTACATACACTGGAGCAAAATGAACTGTGACCAATAAATCCCTTCCATGGTCGCCACCCTTCCACCTCTCCCCAGTTTGGGGAAATGTCTTAATGGACGTGCAGTATCGAGTTTGCAGGCTTATTTTCAGTCATAAAGAATAGGGTACCAGATGCTCCTGGTACACTGAATTTGTCACACTGTAGACAAGCTAATATCATTATGGGAGACCACAGGGGAAAAAATAAAAGATTCACATTTAATCCACATTAACTACCAGGAGACCCATCAAGGCAGTTGGGCTAGCTCATGATACAGCAGCTTCTAGCAAATTAGCAGCCCATAACAACTTAGTTATAATGAGCTGCAAGATCTTACACCATAAGCTCAACTCCATTAAAGTGAATTCAAGTACATGAATTCATGTACAGAGTGTAACCTCAACATCTGTCTGTGCTTAGCCAATATTTTGTTTATGCCTTTTTAGGAACAGCCAAATTATCCTTGTGTCCCCTGAAACGGGGGACTGTAATTTCCATCAGCTGCAGTGTTTACCTGATAGGGAGGGCAGAGCTAATGAACACCAGCTCCCTGGCTGCCGAGCCGGACAGCAAGCTGCCAGGATTCCAGCAGCTGTTTCGCACATATTAGGCCAATTTTCCACCAAACGCTTTTCCCTTGCTGTTCAAGCAGGGAAAGCAATAGTCTAGTCAGAAATTAAATAATCAGCAAGACACGTGTATTTGATAAATACTGTAGAACTTGTACTTAGTTAAGAAAAATGACTTGAACCATATCCTACCCAACTCAGCATGGAGAACCTTCCTAGTATAATTAACTTAGGCCACCGTTTTCCCTAGAAAAGCAATGCTCTCCTTCTCGCCCCACAGTAGAGTGAATACCCTTTCGGTATGTAGGAACTACTACTATTAACTGCTGTTAATAATAATATCACTATTATAAAGACTATCATTGCTATTTTATAGATGAGGAAACGGATAACCCATAGTTAGCCAGTTGCTACATTAAGGGAACAGGCATTCAATATATAGCTAGGTATTTCCATAGAGTTTTATGTATAGGATGAATAAGTACTTATGTGAATAATCTAACTCCTTTATTCTCATTCTATGTTAGACAGCGGGTGTACATGAATCACTTGGGTGATGTTTTCCAAATTCACGTTCTTCCTCCTACCTCCAGAAACCTTAGCATACAGGAAAACAGGCTCTGCAAGTACAATTATGGGTTTTCTAGATCTTTACAAACCCAAACTAGTTCTAATCAATCAAGATGTCATGTCTGAAAAGTCCCAGAGAATTTCGTAAGTGGAGGGGATCTACAAGGTCATTGAAGTTCATCATCTGTCAGTCTTGGACAGTCAGCTTCGTAGACAGTTCCTACCTGGAAACTACTGGGGACGGTGGTTCAAAGTCAGATGCACACCCACTGAAGGCGGCCCAGGTCATCAAAAGCATAACATGCCTACTCATGAAAATCTAATAATTGCTTCTGATACTGACCTCTGTTCTATTTCTGTCTCCTGATTCACTAAAGCAATACTCTGACGTTTTCATTGATACAATAGACCCCATTATTTGAAAACCACATCTTCTCTTCCTATTTATTTTTTTTAAGTTTATTTATTTTGAGAGAAAGAGAGAGAGCAAGCAGGGGAGGGGCAGAGAAGAGAAGGAGAGGGAGGGAGAGAGAGGGGGGGGAGGGAGAGGGGGAGGGAGAGGGAGAGAGAGAGAGAGAGAGAGAGAGAGAGAGAGAGAGAGAGAGGGAGGATATCAAGCAGGCTCCATGCTGTTAGTGCAGAGCCCAACACAGGGCTGGTTCCCACGAACCATGAGATCATGACCTGAGTCAAACTCAAAAGTAAGACATTTAACCAACTGGGCCACCCAGACGTCCCTTCTCTTCTGATTTAAACAGGAGCAGTTCAGAGGTCCTACCCCTGCTTATTTGGGCTTTCATCATTGTGGCCAGACCTCTACATGGTCTCTTTTGTTTGTTGATCTCCCTTTCCCTTAATAACCAACATTCCATGCACTATTTCAAATATAATCTGAAAACTATCAAGTACTTCAGAAGCATCACTCATAGCACTGATATTGAACTTCCCTTAATAGAACCTAACATTACATTAGCTTTCTTAACTTTGTCAAATAGTTGCCTTATAGGAAATTTGAATTCAACTATACCTTTAGTACTTTTGTTCGAAACTGCCAAAAACCAGACTTCCATACACAATATATCTCTATAGTTGATCTCTATGAGCCCACAGACATGGATTCCAAATTTTCAACTTTTTGTTTTATCTCATATTTTTTTCGAGATTTTAGATTTTTCTTGAAATCTAATTTTATACCAAATGTATGCATACTTTTTTGAGATTTTATTTTTAAGTAATCTCTACACCCACTATACCCAATGTGAGGCTCAAACTTACAACCCTGGGATCAAGAGTCACATGCTCTACTGACTGAGCCAGCCAGGAGCCCCAAAATGTATGCGTATTTTACTAGCCTTGAAAACCTGCATATTCTAAAAAGTTTTAAAAAATTTAAAAGAAAACAAAAGGGGGGAGGCACCTGGGTGGCTCAGTTGGTTGAGTGTCTGACTTCAGCTCAGGTCATGATCTCATGGTTTGTGAGTTCGAGCCCTGCGTCAGGCTCTGTGCTGACAGCTCAGAGCCTGGAGCCTGCTTTGGATTCTGTGTTTCCCTCTCTCTCTGACCCTCCCCCGCTCATGCTCTCTCTCTCTCTCTCTCTCTCTCTCTCTCTCTCTCTCTCTGTCACTCAAAAAGTGAATAAAAACTTTAAAAAAAGAAAAAAAAAAGAAAACCTGCATATTCTATAAGCTTGCTTTGAAGACATTAGGCCAATTGTTTGATTAGTTTTGTTTTGAAAAGTAAGTACATAGCTCAATGCTTTTCCACCCCAATTTCCTTTCCTGTAGACAACCATCCAAAGAGATATATAAAGACATGCCTAGTACATGTCATCAGGATACAAAAATCAACATAAGCCTTGGATTGTTTTCCAGTACCTAGATGCAGTGCGCTGTGATTCCAACATTGTCTTCTTGTCCCCCTGTCTGCAGAATGCCTGGAAGTAACTATGTGTTCATTTACAAATTAGGAACAATCATTCATGGCTGTATGATCTTCTTCATCCTTGACCCTAAATCTGGAGATAAGCCAGATGGGGGGGGGTGTCTTACAAGGACAGACGGCTGAGCTTGACAAATGTTCCTATTTCTCATATTGCAGCTTTTGAATTGGAATGCGACCGTTAACTTCCCGACCCCGTTGAGTTGTGCAGCTCTGTGGTGGCGAAACTCCTCTGAAGTAGGGCACATAAGACAATCGCCTGGGGTAGGGGAAGAAAGGTGTGAACTTACGGTTTAAATTACTGTTCTCACCTCTTACATGAGCTTTTTACCTTATTTTCTAAGATATGCATCTTAGTACAGTAGTACATTTATATCACGTACAAATCAATGGGCACTTTATGAATGTTCTTGCTCAAAAGACTTCCGGATCGGAGGAGTGAAAATAGTAAGGGCTGGAGACCCCAGGGTAAGAGACGCACACGGGTTAGGCCAGCGACCCTGTTGAGAGCCCACCTTGGCCAATCTTCTGTGCTCCACAGCTAAAAGTTGTACCCCTAACTCGGCACCAGGGAGCCCCTAGAGGAGAAATCATAAAATCCTATTCATTTGGAAGGGATCACAGAATTGAAGCCTTTAATTTTGCAGGCAAGGAAACTCAGGTGCAGAGGGATTAAGTGAGTAGATGGTGCAGCTTCAAAGCCCTTGGGGGACATTCGAGGGAAAAGAACACGAAATGAAAGAAAATTAATACCAGAGCTGGAACTGAGTTCATTCCATCACTTTTTCTCAAAATATATCCCGATAAAGTAGTAAACCTACAAACTCAAAGCCAAAAGCCACAACTGAGGAAGAAAAGAAGAAGGGATGGGAGGGTGACAGTCACCGAATACAGCCTTACACAGCCTTAGGCACCGTACTTAGGCTGACGGATTTTCTGGGGAATGCACCAAGCACAGTGCAGAAGCACTGGCAGTGAACGTTCTGAACGTCGGCCGATCGCTCAGGGTGACACAGCCACCTTCTAACTTGAAGCCCCTTTAGAATTCTGCCTTCAGAAGTTGTGAACATCCACATTGTTCTAGGATGAATAACGCATTTCCCCAAAATAAATGAATGCTTACAGCACAGGAATATCCACTTGTAATCTAGATCCGGTAAAATGTTCTACAGATGGAAGAGGAAGTTACTGTATGAAGTTGTGCTTATACATGACATCACACTGCACCTGTGCCACAGGGATGAGAATGTCACTATTCCGATGGAGAGAAAGTGAGGCACGAGTATGCCCGTGTTTTCTTAAAATCCTACAATTGGAGTGCACTGGGGCCGGCGCATAGAGCTAAGCCTCTGGCCTCTAGGCCCATATTTTTTCCCACGACCCCAAAGCTAAAAGGCCTATTTCATACCTGGTTAAAAACACTAAGTATTTTGTCTCCACACAAAGCACAGATTCTCAAAGTTACCCCAAATCACCACTGTCACTTGCAGACAAGGATGAGAAGCCAGTTGGCCTGGTTTCCTTTTGAAAATGAGAGGAAAGAGAAAGGGCTCCCAGAGCACTGACAGGGATACACTTGTAGGGATAAACTCCTTAGGATGGGCACAGCCTCTGGGTCATCACAGGGACTCGACTCCTAGACTGTTGTTCTTTTGAGAGGAGGAGGAGTGATAGCAATCATAGTCACTGATTTATCTTCTGGTCCCTACAAGAAAGACAGCTCCATGAAGGCAATGGCTGTGCAGCTCCCTACTCCTAGATTTAGAACAGGGACTGGCAAAGAGCAGCTCAGTACATCGTGCTGTAATAATCCCTAGACCATGCCATTTCATTGAAACCAGTCTTAGGAGATGCTTTGGAAATATCCGCCTCCACAGACGTATTGAATTGACACACAAGGCCGTACTGTAAACCAAGCCACACAATGGCTGCAGGTGAAAGCAGTGAGGAGAGAAGGAAAGGAGGAGACTGAGGAATGGGGAGGCCACCACAAGATCAGGCTAGCGTGTTCTCCCCTCCTGCTGCCTATCTCCCTCTCTCTACCTTACATGTGCACGCACACATACAGCATGGCAGAGAGCCTGGAAATAAAGAGCCTGGAAAAATACAAGACTGTGATAAACCAGATACCACTGAGCCTTCCGATCTCTTCTCACCTTGAACCTGCAGGAGTCTCCACTGTGGCAGATGAGACTGCCCAGATCTATAGGCTACCCCTAACTCTCTGCAGAAAAATTTCAAATCAACCTTAAACTTGTTCTCTCACCCACCTCATTCACAGCCAGTTTCTGCATCCATAAAAGCAGAGAGGTGGTTCTCAACTGCTCCTGGAATCCCCTAGGGAACCTCTTAGAAATGCAGATGTCCAGCCCAGACTTTGAGATGCTGAGTCAGGGAGCTGTATTTACAATGCATGCTCAAGCGGATTCTGATGCGGCACCCCATCATCAATCCCTGAGCTCCAGGCCCTGAAGGATTCTTTTCTTAAAAATTTGTTTAATGTTTTATTTTTGAGAGAAAGGGAGACACCGAGAAACAGAGTACTAGCAGGGGAGGGGCAGAAAGAGAGGGAGACACAAAATCCGAAGCAGGCTCCAGGCTCTGCGCTCGAACTCCTGAACCACAAGATCATGAAGTGAGCTGAAGTCGGACACTTAAGTGACTGAGCCACCAAGGCTCCCAGGCCCTGCAGGATTCTAAACAGGAACATGTTGATCAGTGGGTCAATTCACAGTACAAGGGAGAAGAGCCTGGAGCATGTGGCCGGAGGTGACCAGTAAAGAAAAACAGGGAGAGCTATGCAATGCGTGGAGGGGAGTTTCTATGAATAGGCAAAGATCTACAAAGGTTCTCCAAAATCTAAGTGAGATGGTTAAACTGAGCAGTGCCCTTGGTGGGAAGGCTGAAGGGGAGGGAGGTGCATAACCAAGTAGACTTGGGTTCAAAATCTTGCACACTTTTTTTTTTTTTCTGTAATCTCAGACATCCCACATAATGAAATAATTACTCTGCTTAATGATTCTCATCTATAGCACAGGGACAATAGCTAACATATACGGGCCTCTGTGAGGATTTAGCGAGATGCTATAAGCAAACACTAGATACGCTCAACGAGTGTGTTAGTTATCATTCACAGTAACAAATAAAAGGCAGGGTTAGGTTCATATATGCTGAAATGAAGGCATGCAAAGTTCCTGTTTAATTCCATATACCTGGCGATTAGAAAAGTCCCTAAAAGGGAAATGTATGACATTCGGCCAATATTTGTGCAAGCCCATCTGCAAAATATATGCCGGAATATGCCACAGTCCACAGACTAACATCAGGTCCACAGCAGCACTAGGGCCGACAACCAAATGACCCAACAACCCACGGGCCTATGTAGGCACACACAGCCCCACAGCTCACTCAGAGTGACCCTCTGTAAGTCTTTGTCATGTTCACCTCCGTATTATGGTTTCCAATCTCCAGCAGAACTGCTGCATGATAATGTGGTGCAGTTAATCCTCAGCCTTAACACCGATATTTAACCACCTTTACCATTTCAAGGTTGAAGATAGTAGAAACTCTACTAATGCTGATGAAAATTACCAGAAGTTGGTTCAGAAGAGCAGGAGGGCTTTAAACTAACCAGAAGCAGCTGAAATTCACAAAGAAGGTGTGTGTGAATAATGGGAAAGCCATGCAACAAATAAACCTATTGGGAATTACTCTCGTTGGATACGTATCCAAATGTCACATTCCCCACACAAACAGTAGCAGAGGCTTAAGGGAAACAAAAAGGTTCTAACAATTGGTTAGACTCATACCGAAACAAGGAGACAGCTGACCAGTTGACCAACACCTAAAATCAGTCTTTCCTCTTTAAAAATGAGCCAGTACTTTTGGAAGCCACAGACTAGCTCAACATTTTTATTCCTAGAGGAAGTAACCTTCACATCCTTGAAAAATATTTATACACTGGAGAAGGTCACTATGTAATTTAGCCACACTGCAGCATTCATTAAATTCTTAGAGCTTGCAAAGTTTATTTTTAAAACCACCAGTGCTAAGTTTAATTAAACTTGTCAAATGTAGGAAAAACTTGATGTGATAGAAGCAGGTGATTGGGTGCACAAATGACAAAAACATTCTCACTCTGATTATGCTTTCCAGATGAGCCAGCATTAGTTATGGCCACTATATGAGATGCCACTATTGACATAATTAATGCTGATTGGTAATTCTTAGGATCCTGAAAACGGGTTTTGATTTTTGAGTAGAACTTTATTTAACAGAACCGCTGACTGAATATGATCACATAAATGATCCAGGCTATTGGATCTTTTTTCTCCTGTCAATGAACATTAGAAATATGAAGAAAGAGATGATGTGAGATTTTAGAGACTATGTATAATTCTTTGTGTGTTCCTTATGCAATAGTTTGGAGAATATGCGGATAAATTACAGAACCTTAGAGACAGCTGGAGTATTACAATAACAGCCACACCATTTATGATGGAAGCAACAGATGACTTCAGAAGCTGAGGGCAGTGGTCAAGTTTCCACCACTAGAGGCCGGGAAGAGGGGAGGACACACTGGTCTTCTCACTAAGAGTCCATCTGATTCCTTGACCATGCGTTAGGAGGGAAATTCTCAACCCCTATTCTGTGATACAGGTGACTTGGCTGAGTGTCGGCACATAAGCAATCATAAATCTACTGCTGGTATTTGACCACTTTCTCTCACACTTATGCTAGAATAACGAGTGGCCAGTGATAAATTTGAAAATTTCTACTTTTTTTTAAAAAAATCGAAAAACAACAACAACACCAAAGTAGAACACTGTATATTTGGTGCCAGGAAATTTATATTTAGTTCATCATTTGTTCAATAAATAAGGCACGCGAGGGTCTAGGTGCTGGGAATGCATCAATAAAAATGTTAGACAAAAATCCCTGTCCTTATGGACTTTACGTTCTGGTAGAAACAAATGGACGTGGAACAAGATGGACCAATGGATTACTTAGAGTACCATCTGTGGTAAAGGCGGAGGAGAAAAATAATGCAGGAAAAGGAGACAGGGAGGCAACGTAAGTAAGGTTATCAAGACCTGACTCATCGATAAGGTGACCTCTGATCAAAGACCTGAGAGATACGAGGGGAAGGGGGCACGTGTATATCTGGGCTGGATTCTGGTTGGGGCTGCTGTTTTCTGTCTTCAGCAGAGAAGAATGGCAAGTGCCAAGGCCATGTGATGGTTCTACAAATGGCAAGGAGGTTCCCTGCTGGAGCAAAGTGGGCAAGAGGTTACGATTTAGGAAAGGTGGGAGAGCCAGGGGTGGTAGGAGACACACGATTGAGGGGCTTGGGCGACTGCATGGTCTTTGACTTTGACTCTGCATATAGTAAAATTTTAGACTAAAAATAGTCGAAACTTTTTAAAGTTTAGGATTTACGTTTCCAGAGGATTTCTCTGGCTACTGTTTAAAAACTATCTTTACAGTCATGCTTTAACAATTATATTGTGCACGTCACTGATTCTTTCCTCGTTTTGGTTTGGGAAGATCAAATAATCATATTTTAATGTACTGTATCAAGTTCAGCAGTGTTTCTGGCTCTCCTTGGCCAGGCTCCATTACAGCAGTAATTTTTACTGCATTACAGTTACGAGTTCTCATATCTTCATCTGCACCAGATTTTTTAGTTCATGGACTCTGGGAACTTCCTCTTTCCTTTTTGTTCATGGCATACAATGTTTAGTACCAGGGAGGAACTCAACATCGATTTGCTGAATATAAGGTACTGTAAGAGATAAGAATTACAAAAGAGCTATAAAACAGAACTCTGAATCAGAATTCACATGTTAATAAGCTTCTTACACAAATACAAACACAAATCTTTGTTCCTAAACCATTTCAACGGGAACTTTCGGTCAAATGTATTAGCTATGAGTTTGTAACCTATCAATATAATATCAATGATTTGGGCCAAATCTGGAATTGTCTGGGTAAAAAAAAAAAAAAAAAAAAAAAAAAAAAAAAAAAAAAATATATATATATATATATATATGTATATATATATATATAAAATTATAAATATTTAACAATTAAAACTATTCTTAACTGTTTGCATAAAACTTCACAGTAAAATACTCCAGGAAAGATTGTGCAACTTGGCATTTGAGGATCTTCAACATCTGAAGGACCCTATTTAGTATGTTGTCTGATGCATTCACAGCATTTAAATAGCTGGATTAAAAATAACAAATTTAAAAATAGTTTAAATTTTCTTCCCATATACAATATTTATATTCAGCAGTGTGAGGTAATAGGCAATTATACCATGTAGTTAGTTAAGTTGTTATTTGTTTAAAAAACTATTTGGGTCACATGCCTATACTGTGCCCTACAGCTTGAAGACTTAATGCCACTTGAACCCATGACATTGGTGTTCCACAAAGTGTGAGTGCCTAGACACTACATTCCCGAAGTGAAGCTTTATATTTAGGCTTGATCATTTGAGTTTACATTTAGGCTGTATTATTAAATAATGGTCGATGCGTGGAAAACTCTTTTCAAAGGTCAAAGTTTTAAGTAGCAATTCCCAGTGGATACCTTTGAAACCATTAATAGGTTTACACCCATTCCCCCAAAGTGAAAAAAGGTTTCTTAGCTTTCATGTGATCCAAATAAACTTTTAACTTTAATGAATCGAAATGAAATATTTACTGAGAGGTATCCCCAGAGTATATTCAAGCCTTCCTTTGTTAGCTTCTTTAAAATAAAACATACCCACGCTAGTCAATTAACATACTAAAACATGTGCCCTAACATGCTCCTGATTAAAAAGAAGTAATTTCTTTATATCAACTTGGTTATTATTGGCCCTCAGTATCTGAGTTACAAAGTCATTCAAATTTCAAAAATATTAATCAAGTAGAAATTCTATCTTGTGATTGTCACAATTAAGTTGGAAATCGTTCTTCTCTTTTGCTATTACCATCCAGCTGAAAACACTAAAGATAAAAACCTAAAGACTTTGAGTCATCATGGTATTTCACTTAGAATTCTCCAACGGGCACCTATCTCATAAATATATAGCAATTTAACATATAATTCTCACAGACTGTCACCCCAGTGACACCCCACCGTTAAATCCCCAGCTTTCCTAAATTGATTTGTCTCTTTAACCTGTTGAGTACACAAATATATTCTAAACTCTGGTGGCTACATACGTGAAACCTACGAAGTCACTGTAAATTTTGGTCAATGATTCTCTCACTGAGTTATGTGGATGAAAGCAATCTGGAAATACTTGGACGGTAAAGGTTTTCTATAATTATGGGATTTGAGCATCCTGTTTACACCATTTAGAATGATCAAAACATGCAATTATTGCATTCTAGTTCTAACGCAAAGCTCATCACTGAGAACTGAACAAGCTCTGTTGAGAAAGGCAATGCAATGCAACAAGTTAGCTGTCCAATACATTGAATTTTTAGTTACTTGACACACTGGCACTGGTTGTGCGATTTTTATGCCTTTACTCTCAAAGATTAATTTCTTTCTGAGTGAGGCTCTTTATTTAATTGTGTGCCAAAGTGGGGGGGGGGGGTTGACAGCCCACAATTTCCAAGCCAACTTTTAATTACTTAAACCGGCATTTACACGGATAATCGTAACTTTCATGAAATCTAAAGGATGTATTTACGACATACCAAGTTTTGCCAAATGCAGTCATGAAGCAGTTATAATGGTTCACAGATAGAAAAATGGCAAATGGGTCCTTACAACCGCGTTCTGTTTAATTCGGTTATTTGGCATTTACAATTTCAACATTAATACTCTGAATACACTGACAACTGTGAGGCCGGAGATCAACTGTACCTGTGTTCTCTACACGTAACTCTCAACCTGCAGTTTTACAACTTTAGCTAAAAATCATCATCACACAAACAACATTAATAATGAAAGCATTTAAAACACAAATACGTTCCATTTTCACTTTTTCTTCTCTTTTACCTTTGGAAACAAATGGTCCTTAAATACTTCAAAACTGTAGCCGAGGCCAACAAGTCGCCTAGTCACAAAGATGAGGGGTTACTTTTCCCTCTTTCCGGGCAGCGTTCGGGGTTTCAGCCGTTTCTGCACCTGCTCCTCCCTCCCAGAGCCAGGGCTAAAAGGAACCCCAGAGGAGCTCAAGAATCAAGAATGGAGTGGAAGAACAGTCTCGCAAAAGTCAGCATGCCAAATTATCATAGTTTAATTTCTTCTTTCACTCGCCAACAGTTTAAGAGAAAGCAAAGCAAAGAGGCATCAGAGACACCACAAGCCTAGTGGTAGCGGTCTTAAAAGAGAAAAGAATTGAGTTCAGCCAGGCACAAAGGTCTCCATGGCAACAGTGAATTTAGACCCCCATCGGCATTATTTATGCAACATTTCATCACAAAAGGACCCTCCCACTAGCCTGCCTAGCAAATTCTAGTTTTCGGATCTTTCATTTCTTTACCCTAAATCTGTATCTGGATCCTTAGCGATCTGTATCTCAACATTTTGACAAAAAAAGAAAAAAAAAAAAAAAGAAAGAAAAACCCACAGAATCATAAAATTAGTCTCAGACCGAATCTAGACTTTGTTTCCTTGGTGAATTCAAAGGCAAGAGGTAGATTCAAGATTGCTTAGAGTCCATATTCAAAGCTGGGGTCTAGTTTTGATTTAGAAATGGACACTTTGAAAAAACATAAGTTTATTCAAATTATTTTCTTTTTGAAATGAGATTGTAATTCAAAAGAAATATAAAATATGGGAAACTCTAACAAACCCGAAGACTTACAGAAAAGAGAACCTGTCTAGATGCTTGACTTTAACGCTACATTTTTTATGCTTATATCCACCCCTACCCATTCCCAGCCATCGTAGTCCCTCAGAAAACTCAGTTCTGAGTCTTACTTGATTCTAGTTTGGGTGTGACTTCCAAGTATTTTAAGTACTTTTTATCACCTGTGTGGCCAAGGGACCCCATGTCCACAGGTTGTAATTAGACGACCTAGGGCAAGTTATGTACAACAGAGATAGCACCCCAATGTAATGAGGTTACCATATTAGTAATATGTTATCTTATTGAGGAAATACTTTCTTCAATTCTAAAACAATATACGACTATAATTGTTAGGATAATACTTGATGCTGGAAAGAAAGTATCATATTTAGTGTTGGCTCAAATAGAGCTAAACAAGGTGACTTTTAAAAACTAGGTCTTGATTATTTTTAAAATAGTACAAGCTTTTTAGATGAAAATTCAAACAGAACCTACTTTTATTTTTATTTTTTTAGTTTATTTATTTATTTTGAGAGAGAGAGAATGTGTGCATGTGTTGGCGACTAGCAGAGAGAGAGGAAGAGACAGAGAATACCAAGCAGCCTCTGAGCTGTCGGCACAGAACCCAATGAGGGGCTTGAACTCATGAACCACATGATCATGACTTGAGCTGAAGTTGGACACTTAACCCATTGAGACACTCAGGTGCCCCAGCACCTACTTTATAAAGGGCCATTCTTATCCCCCACCCACCCCACACCACTCTCCATTCATATAGTGTATGTCTAAGACCTAAATCATGCATCTTGATCTAAGTCTTGATTGACTCTACGTTGTCTTTAAGACAATTTGCAAGATTGACTCATGGATGCTAGTGTTTTCTGTCAGAGCATATTTGGTAAGATTTTCTGTTGCCTGCAACACAGGCAAATATCTATATCTCCTGGGGGCATAGATCTCCCAGAACTGGGTGTTCCTGGTGCCTCCAGAAGCACAGTTCACCTTCATTTTCCATGAGGATGCCTCCTGAGTTGCACAACTCATGGCCCTACTTAGACGGCTATACAAATTTTGTGAATACATCATTCAGATAACCTCACACTGAAAACTAGAGAATTAAAGAGCAGGCTAACAGTACTCTCTTAAGAAAAGAGTTCTCCTGGGAGAGAACAACTTCCACCCACATGTTAGTTCCCAGTTTTCTCTCTTCCGTATCTATCACCCTTTTTGCTGCTTTTATTGCCTTTTTTCCTCTCTGTTTTATTTCCTCATAGCAGTCCTCTTTATTTCTGCAATATTTATGCCTCCTAATGATTTAAATGTGGTTTCATTTACACAATGGCTTTACATTTTCTTGTTTTTCCATGAGCGCTGCCTACTCTCATTATTCCTTTCATGACTTCTTAGTCTTGTCATTTCTTCGATTCTAACCTCCCTTAGACTATAAAAAAGAATATGGCTAATGTTCTTTTACATTACTTATAGGTAATTTAATTTTTCTGGAGTTATACTCTCTTTTCATTTTGTATATTACTGTTATTTTACTTTCTTCTCTTTCTGATTTCTTTATCTTTTTTGTGTGTGTGATAATGTCAATCCACTGTCTTATATTTAAACCCTTCAATTTATTATTTCCTTGATAATTCCAGCAACTTCACCTGGGCTTGGCTTTTGCTTCATCAGATTGAGGAGAAGGGGGGGGGGGCAAATATAAATGAAGAAAAAAAACAGGTTAAACATGCAGTTCTTGTAACATCCCCCATTTCAACAATATTCTCTCTTATGGGAGTTTGTCCTCCACAGGGCTTCCTGTTTCTCTGTGTCTCCTCTTGTCTGCAGAGCTCAGTGTTCCAGTGAAGGACACTGAATCATGGCCATTGCTTCTTCCTTCCTTCCCTTTTCCCTCCCTCTCTTCCATAATTCAGTCCTTTTTCTCTTTCTTGCCCTTTCTTTTTCTTTCTTTCTTTCTTTCTTTCTCTTCTTTCATGTTTATTTATTTTAAGAGAGACAAAGACAGTGAGAGTGGGGGAGTGGCAGAGAGAGGAAGGGAGAGAGAGAGAGAGAGAGAGAGAGAGAGAGAATCTCAAGCTGGCCCCGCACTGTCAGCATGGAGCCCAGCACAGGGCTTGATCCCACAAACCATGAGATTATGACCTGGGTCAAAATCAAGAGTCGGATACTCAACACATTGAGCCACACAGGCACCCCTCTTTACTTTTTTTTAAATAAGATTGGTTCAATGTATGGTATCTTAAAAGTGATATCTACATTCTGTGTACCTTCTTTTTAGGAGTTTGTGGCCAATTCTCTTCTGAGTGTTACTGTAAATGGAACTGTATTACTAATTTATTGCATTTTTGGTTGATTTTGCTTTTTCCAGAAAAGAAATAGAATAAACTAAACATTGTGGAATATCCATAATTAATAACTTAACCTAAATCCTAGAAAGGCATAAATGTGTGTTTTTCACAAAATCCAACAGTAATTCACAATTTAAAAAGCAATCTTTGCAAACTAGGCATATGGAGGAATCCCTTCAATTTGATAATGAAAAAAAAAACGGCCTAAAAATTACAGATTTAAATATTGCAAACTCGTCCTTAAGAGGTGAACGGTGTGTTATTCACTATCATTCCTTCTACTTAACATTGTACGAGTGGTCCTGGGTGTGGCTCTGCCCAGATCATTCAGGGCCTGCTTGGGATTCTCTGTCTCCATCTCTCTCTGCCCCTCCCCCACGCACGCACACACATTCTTCCTCTCAAAATAAAAAAAATAAACTTAAAAACAAATTGTACCGGAGGTCTTCTGGGATAAAGTGAAAACAAAAAGCCAATGTACAAAAACATCCATTTTCTTTCTGTATATTGTCAATAAAGAAATTACAACAATAGTAACATTTACAAAAAACAGGAAAACATCCAAAACCTGGGGATAAATCTGTGAAGGTGATATAAGACCTCCTCACTAACCACTTCCACGTCACTCCTGAAATTAAAGCAGACCCAAATAATGGTTTTACAGGGAAATACCATGCTTATGCTTGGCTGATTTACTATTGTAAAGATTTCAATCTCTTTGGATTAATTGACAGGTTTAACAGTATTCCAATTCAAACCTCAGCATGCTTTTTTTTTTTTTTTCCTCCAGGGGTGGGAGAGGCTGAGACAATGGATAGTGGATTCTAAAATTTACATGAAAATGCAAACGGTCAACACATACAAGGGGTCTTGAAGGAAAGAAACAGATCAATACACTGAACCTACAGATAAGAGGGCACTTTACAAAGGGGCAGAAATTAAGAACATATGGCATCCATATAAGAAGAGACAAATACAGAACAGTGGATCAGGAGAGAATTATGACACCAAACCAGGCTTATATGTAATTTATGAGAATCATGCCCTTGCCACATACTGGTGAGATGGTGCTTTCACCTGGGTATCTACATGGTGAAAAAATGCACGATGACTCCATCTAAAAAACTACACAAAAATCGGTTCCCACGGAGCCTCAGGCTAGATGTGAAGGATTAAACAATAAAGCTTTGAGAGTAAAATATAGGACACAAACAGGATCTTACAGGAACCATGGCTCTCTTAAGTAGGATGCAAAAAGTGCTAACCATAGAAGGAATTACAGAGGTATAAATTGGGCCATTTCGAAATCGGGAAATCCTGTTTATCAAGACACCACTGAGAAAGTGACAGGGCAGCTAGTGGAAAAAGATATTCTCATTCTTTATGTGTGTCTGTGTATGTAACTATATCTATATCATCAACAAAACTCTCCAAATGCAGTCTAATACAAAAAGATAAGTGACCCAATACAAAAAAAAAGATCAAAATACCTAAAGAAGCACTTCACGAAAGGGGCTGTCCACATAGGCAGTACAGAAAGGAGATGATCAACTTTATTACTCATTAGTGCTATGCAAATTTATGACTTCCAAGGGATGCCAGTACATAGTCATGAGAATAACCATAAGAATGGTTAAAATAAAAAAAAAAAAAAGAGACGAAATATCAAATACTGAAAACTACTGGGTGTTAGCAGAACTTTCACAGACTGAGCGGAATTGTAAGATGCTAAGAGTAATTTGGTGTTTTTTCATCTCTTCTACAGCCCTTCAGGACATCCCTCTAGGTCTCTGAAATTCTACTTCCAGAAAGGTGCACACAAGTACACCAGAAACATCTATCGAGATGCTCCTCCCAGCAATATTCCTATCAGCCCCACCTGGACACTACCGACACGCCCAGGAACAAGAAGAAATGTAGTATGACATCTGTGCACAATGAAATTCTTTTCAGCAAAATAAATAAATAAATAAACCGATAACCAAACGCAGTGAATGGCTGAGTCTTATACACATGATCTTGACCAAGCTGTATTTCACGGTGTATCCACTTTTCTGTATGTATACTATTCTTAAAAAAATAAAGTCCTAAATGATTTCCAATCCTAGATATCAGGCATGAATGAAACATGTACCTTATGTAGCTACGAATGTTCCTGATTTTCTAAAAAAAAAAAAAAAACAAAAAAACAAAAAAAAAAGAGAAAAACACCATTTTAAATTCAGCTTACCAAGTTATTTTAAATGAAAATAAAAGGCTTTTAAGTCTTAGAAGTAGAACTAAAGAATGAAGGGATCACTATTTGGTGTGGTATCATCAATTTAAAAATAATTCACTATGCTGTGTTCTACTGGACAAATGATCTGACAAAAGAAAGAAGCTGCATTTTAATGTTCTGGCCACTTTTACCCACTAACTCTGACAGCACGATAAAAGAATGAGCAGCACTAATTAATACAGGAAAGCTTTAACATTACAAACAAGTGAAGCCTTTGTAGTGATTTCCAAGTAAGTGTAATATGAATAGTTGTATACTTTTAGTAGAACGATCTTTAAATGAGTTTTTTTTTTTTTTAACTTGGTTCTTTCCTGAAATTTTGGCTTTTTTTTTTTCTCCCCTCAGAACCAGCATTCCAGGATAAAACTCTGTAATTCTATTTACTATCCCTCCGGACTCTAAGGTATAAAATTACAAATGAATGACAGCCAAATTACCGAGTCTGCCTTTCAAAGGGCATGGTGAAACTTTAGCACAAAGATTCTTTTGCAATTAAATAGTTGCAAGGAGTAATATTTTTGGGGCCAGCTCAGCTTTTCATTTGTAGTCTGTGGTTATCTCTGCTGCCCATGGCCAGGATGGATTGCAGGACATGTTAGCGTTGGGGAAAAGAAGAAGAGAAAAGAGGAAGCCAGTGACACAAACAATGCTGGACTTTTGCCTAGGGCCCTGGTAGTGACAGCTACTTGGATAAAACTGAACCCTGTGCTGCCTGCTGCTGCTCAAATGTCACTACCTGGTGTCAGGCACACTCAGAAATAGGACACTCAGTACTAAGAGGCTGGAAATGCATGAGATCACACACTAGCTCTTGAACGCCAATCAGTGTAAACCTGAACTCTGTAACTAGAAATGTAGGCTACATATACTAAATCCCATTAATAAAATACATTTTGGTGATTATTTGCCCTACCGGGATATAAACCTCTTATTTGGGACCTTTTATACTGGGCAAATCACATGCCTTCCTTCACTGTCCGCTTTAAGTTAAAGCTCATGGAATGAGAGATTAAGACCAGAGGATTGCAGGGACAGCGCTCTACCCTGGCATGAAATTAATTTCACTGTATTCAAAGCACTCTTGGTTTCTCAAATAGGATGTGCAGTTGACCATCCGGTAAAGGTTCAGCAAACCCCTTGGCATTCCTAATGCTGTCAATTATCAATCCATGAAGTTCATATGAATTAATGTTTTGGGCATAAACAAGGCTGGAAGTCAGGAATCCCCAGTTACCGAATGCATGACTGCAATGACTCCAAGAGAGTGAATTTAGAACATGATTTTTTTAATGCATTAATTAATAAGAGGTAGAAACACATCTGTTCTATGGAATACTTCTAAAATGCCACAGTGTACCAGTTTTATCATGAATATATGCATTTTCCAAGTAATATTAATAATAACACAGAATTCTCGTTTTTAAATGCAGAGTTCCTATTTTTAAAGCAGCCTGTCTCTTTCTCTGACACACACACACACACACACACACACACACACCCCTCTGAAGAATGCAACATTTTAAATGACAAAGGAGAATTTCTTTATGGTTGAATGGACAATGTCTACCATATTTTATCCTTTCCCATATCTCAAGCACATATTTCAGACATTATCTTCTAACAAATAATTCAATTTATCTGACTACTAAGAGTATCCTATCTTCATCTCCCAGTATTAAGAGTAGCATTTGTTTCAACTTTTTGCATAATTAGCTTCCGTCTTTATCTGATATTCTTTAACATTTATGTAAAGTGGTGATCATGAATAATACTCTGTCAAAACAGAGTGGCCCCTGTTTCTTGGGCCGACTTGGGTATTACGTCATTGCCCTAGGCTGAGGTGCCTAAGGAATACCAATAAGAAAACGCGCATGACTAAGCATTTTAAGTTCTTCCCACAATGTGTTTGGCTACAACATTACCCAAAGAGACTACTTTAAAAATAATTCTTTACAAAAAAAATACTAAGTTTCAAAGAAATTGGAGGGGCACATTTAAAACAAACAAGTACATACTTGAAACTATACATTTCAATATATCACATCAGAATTACATAAATATTCTGGTATAATTTCCTCCATAGGATATATTCTCCCTGGTATTGGCACACTTTCTTACATTTAGCCTGGAACATTCCGTCCTCTAACTTAAGATTTAACTTGTATCTTGGAAAGCTAAGATACAAAGGCCAGCGGTGCACTCTCATGGTGATGGGGATTAAACAAGGACCAAAAGGCTCAAGATGATGAGCATCCCTGTAATTCTTAGATGCTAGTGCCCTCTTTGTACTTTTGCTTGCTTGTAAGCATTTTTTAAACTGAGAGCAGCATTTAAATATTTGGTTAGGGGCACCTGGGTGGCTCAGCTGGTAAAGCATGTGACTCTTGATCTCAGGGTTGTAGATTTGAGCCCCACACTGGGTGTGAAGATTACTTAAGAATAGAGGCGCCTGGGTGGCTCAGTCGGTTGAGCATCTGACTTCGGCTCAGGTCATGATGTCACGGTTGGTAGGTTTGAGCCCCGTGTTGGGCTCTGTGCTGATACTCAGAGCCTGGAGGCTGCTTCGGATTCTGTATCTCCCTCTCTCTCTCTCTGCTCCTCCCCCTTCTCGTGCTCTTTCTCTCTCAAAAATAAATAAACACAAAAAAAATTTAAAAAGTATTTGGTCAGCAATCCTTCATGAATTGTAGTATGCTTTATGTTCCATTTCATCATGACTGCCTAAGAACAATCTCTAAACTTGTTCTTTGTCCTGTGGTGGGGCTGGATGTGGATGGAGTAGTGTAGGAAGCTGGCCAAAGCCAAGTCCAAACTGATCTTTCCTGAAAGGACTCTGCCTGCAGATATGGTAACAGATATTACTAAACAGATGTGTATATTAAACAGATGTGAATCACAATAGGATCGGTGCTGATGGGGTTTGGAGGCGGTGGGGTCTGGAGCCGAAGGCCAAGAAAGAATTCTTGGGATGTCTTTGGTGCAAAAAGGTGATTTTACTGAAGCACGGGGCCCGGACCCCCGGGCAGAAAGAGCTGCCCCTGGATTGGGAACAGTGACTGATTATACACTTGGGAGTTGGGGGAGGTAAAGGCAAGGGGAAGTTTCCAAAAGCAATATCATATGCTTAAAAAGACTCCCGGGATAGTGGAGGCCTAGCTATGGTCAAGCTAAGGTTGTTTTTCCCTCTAGCAAAACATGAACATTAAGATTGTGCTGAGCTCCTGGAGAAATGTTCTACTCTCCTGCCCTCAAGTATTTTTGGCTGCAGGTTATAAGCAAATTTAATTTTATCTATACTTCCTCCTGCCTTTGTTTCCCACATCAAGTACCGTATCATCTATTGAAATAACACACTCTCTTTTGAGAACTTTGAAGACTTTTCTACAATATGTTTTGAATATGTCTCTATTTCTGAACATTGCCCAAACACTGTTATCCAATAAATGGAGGCCCTGACCGAATGATACAACTGCAGCTGGTTCTAGAATTGATACCGCATTTTTGAAATAAGCGTTTGTTAGGATGTCTATAAGCTTTGTTTACAGTTCTCTAAAGCTCCTAAATCCTGAGGTTGCTCCTTTATAAGTACGGCCCATCTGGAATGAAGTGATTGCTTGGCATTTTCAAAGCCTCTCAGGTCATCAGATGGACTGGATGAAAAACTGAGGCTCATTTACCTCCGTAGGTTTATGCTATGTTCTCTCGTTCTTGCCCTAGGTTCAAAATTTGGCCTCTAATAAGTTTCCCTTAATTTGCAACCGAGCACTCTGGGCTGTGGAATATTAAACAAATAACAATGAGAATAAGAAGAGCTGGCATTTTACTGGGTAAGGAACTCACCACAGGATAACAAGAACTCACTTCCCACACCCCTGAAACTGCCTTTGTCCATATCCTCACGTGGTAAGGAATAGCTTGCTTTTTTGTTTACAAAAAAGCAGCTTAAGTAGGAGTGGAACTGTACATGGTTTCTGCATCCAGTCGAATGGAGCAAGTTACTACCTCATTTTAAAGATGAGGAAAAAGATTCAGAGAGATTAAGTAATGTGCCCCAAATCACAGGGATTTTACGTAATAGAACCTGTATTTCCACGGGAGCAGTTTAACTTCAGAACTCATGTTCTTACCCACTGGAGATCCCTATAATCATTTACAAGGTTTTAAGTTTGTCTTCTGGAGTCATGCTTAAAAGCCACAGTGCCATCATGTTCTTAAGGGGTTTGTAGAGCAATGAAGGATCAGATTATCCACACCTTACTCCCCACGAAGGAAGGAAGTTCTAATGAGAAATCCCAGTCCCCCCAAATCAGCCAGGTTCCTAAGGGAGCCAGCATCCCAGAACTGTCCCCAATCTAGTCCACCTACTAAGTAATCCTTTGTCAACTATGGTTTTGTCTATCATTGTCAAGGTCATTAAGGTTGATATTGTATATAGACATTTAAAAGTTCTTTATCTGCTAACATTTGAAGGATTTAGTTGTACTTTCTTAAGAAACAGGAAACACATATCACTTCTCCCTTTAATAGGACTCCGATAGGCAGGTTTACCAGTTGAGGAGAGAGAGGAATTGTCTTTTACCTACAGCCCCTTAACACATGAATTGAAGACCAAGAGGTGAAGAAACATATTTTAAGTCACCATGATAATTTACGAAAAGTACAAGACATAACCAAAACATTTTACCAGTAACTGCAAGTTAATAATCATTAAGGACTGGCTCATAAACATCCAAAGTAAGTATAGTGGCACAAAATGTATGGGGCAAGCTGATTTGGTAGATCATGAGGACACAGTGCCATTTCCTAGAACACTGAAAGAAATAGTTTTAAAAAAGAAAAGTTAACTATCAGAGAAAATTTTATCTCAAAGAAGCATTTTATTTCTAATTCATCTTTTGGGAAGTTTGTGTCTTCTAGAACTTTTTTGTAGGTATCAACAGGTTTTAAGTGTACTAACTTTTGGATTTTTCATTCTCCCCTGCATATGAAATCTTGAACTTGGAAGCAGTAGTTTTTACCAAATAAACCTTTTTCCCCAAAAGGTCGTATGTATGGCTGTCAAAAGGATTTTTTTTCTGGTTTTTTGTTATATTTCCACTAGTTCCTAAAATCCAAAATGACTGTAAGTTCTACTTATCTATGAGGTCAATGTGTATCAAAGGTGAGATTTATGCCTGGGAGTACAATTCAGTGATGAATCCGGGCAATGGAAAAGGGACAAATGAAATATTGTTTAGCCTTTCCACTAGGGTTCTTAGGGCAAAGGGTTTGTTATTTTCGTGTTGACAAATGGCACCCAGACATGGCTATCCAATTAATTGAGACTCACTGTACACCTGGGGATCTCAAAGGTACAAGTTTCTCCTGATATTCTGATGACATTCTTTTACCATCAAACTGATACCTCAAGTGCATGCTAAGGAACTCCAAAGTCTCAAGGTCGCTCAAAAATGCATCAATGTACCCACTTTCCGGAAATCTCAAAACCTGGGACCATAAATGTTGGTTATCCAATTCTGAAGCACAGATGTGAATACAAATCTGGAGAAAATGACCTGTCACTGAAATATGTTACTCCAACTTCCAATTCTCTATCTACCATCTACGTTTTCCTCATCTGGAATTGCTGGATGTCCAAAATAATCACTGAAGTACTTACCTACTTAGAGGATTACTACCTACATTAAAATATCAGTATGTGGGCACGTTGTTGTTGTTGTGGTGGTGGTGTGTGTATGTGTATGTGTATGTGTGTGTTTTTAATCAGCATGTAAAAAACATTTGCTGTCACCTAAATTCTAAGCAATGTTTGAGAAACCCTGAAACTATATATAAAAAAAATCTGCCGAGGTATAAAAGTACTGAATATCTTCTACAGATGTATTAAATACACTATGTATTTTATTTTCCCAACTTGAAACAAAATATGCATCAGTTGAGCCAATACACGGGCATATCTTTTAAAATGAATACTGGCACAGGAAATTGTGTTTAAAAATTATTGGGCAGAACATTTCCAGACAATGATGTTGGTAATGAAAGGTTTGATCTGGAAGGAAATGTCAGCAATTAACTCAGCAGTAATAGCACAGAAGTCGAAGGTAATGAGAGTATTGGTGATAAAAATGCAACAGGAACAACATTGTGAAGGCATCCACGAACGCCTGTCTCCTGGTGAGATTGAAAGCTCGCAGAGAAATAGCTGAAGTAAATGAAAAGAACATTAAGAGTTCTGAATCTAAAAAATAATACCATTCGACTTGTATAAAGTGCTTGGCAAGGACATTTCTCTAGAGTAATGCACTATGCAGAAGTATTGTAGAATATCTCATCTCTGAAACGAAAGACTGACAGAGGCACATGTGAATATGTATCTGTATCGATGTATGTATGAACAAGAACATGAGTACATACTTTTCACATGCACATACTGTGAGACAACACATTATCTGAGAATTACAGGAGACGCTAGAATCACAAATAATGTGCTTCTTTTCTTTTAATGTTTACTTATCTATTTTGAGAGAGAGAAAGAGAGCACAGGAAGGGCAGAGAGGGAGAGAGAGAGAATCCCAAGTAGGCTCAGCACTGTCAGCACAGAGCCTGACGTGGGGCTCAAACTCGCAAAACCATGAGATCGTGACCTGAGCCGAAACCAAGAGTTGGAGGCTTAACTGACTGAACCACCCAGGCACACCCATTGCTTTTTACCATACTATAATTTTCACCATTTTTTTGCTGTTTGTGACCTAATTGGCATTATCAGATTCTATTCAACTTTTTCCACAGTGTCTTTCTTACAGTACTATGGAAAAGGGCATATTGCTATATATGAATTTTATTTTCTTCTGCAGAAAATTTCCCTGACAGGACGAGGCATCATAATAAGCCATACAGAATTGGAACGGATTTAATTCAGCTCCTTAAAAAATAAAATTTAGATCTCCAAATTCTAATTCAGTCTGTCTGAAAAACCTTAGTCATTGTAAATTTATTTAAATCACTTTATTAGATTTAATTGTTAATATTTGTTTGTTCACGTCTCACGACTCATTAAGATTTTAATAACTCATACTTTCCTAAATGAGAAAATATACCATAATGATAACCACATAAACATCTACTGTCTTATAGTTTACAAAATGGTTTTACATAAATTATCACTTTTGATCTTAACAATCTTTCAATTAGATAGTAGTATCTAAAACCAGAACGATATTGTGAATTTAATAACAGAAAGCCAATTTATATCAAAGTTCTTATTTGGGAAGTTAAGTTACCAAGCTAATTACGAAAAGTGCTCAGGCACTTATTAAAATACACTTTGGTAGTGTTCATTAAAGGAAGTACTTAGTGCTATGTTTCAAAACATTCACCTGAACCCCTTCAACTCCCTTCTCCCCAACCCCCAACTCTCTGGAAGGTTTTGAGCCAAGTGGCAACAAGTGACCCCTTCCATCCCCTCTTTTGTTCCCAAGGCTTTGGCAGGCAAGGGAATTCCTCCAAGGGTATGATAATTAAGTTCCCTTAATAATAAAGGCATGCAAAGCACCATGAGATTCAATTTCTCTTCCTCTGGAAATTAATGATATAATTTCTCTTTTTAAAAATCTATTTTTATAAAATATGCTATCATAATTTAATTTTAACAATGCAAGTGGTTCATAACAATACCTAAGCATTGCCACTTCTATATTAATATTATCATAATTAGGAAATTATATGAGAGATATATTAGAGATATTTTTTTCATCGTTGGCACTAGGAATATCTGCATGATTTTTGTCATCCAGGAAGATTTGAGAATCCAAAGCAACGCAAATGAGTATTTCTTTTCAGGCAAGTTCCCCATGGACATGTGTCGGAATGCATAATAAACATGATGACATTCGATAGCACTATTCAAACACCTCCTTGCCAGTCGCAGCAAGAAGCCAGGGCATTGCCCTTTGGCCATGGAGTCCAGAGCATCTCACCCAGTGTCTGTCCAGATGGAAGACTGACACACTGTGCCAGTGCGGGCACTTACAGAATAATCTTACAACATTCAGGTTTGAAAAAGACAGAAGCCAAGAGACAGTTTCACATTCTCCTTAAATACTAACGACGACAACAACAGCAACAACAAAATCACCAATTTAGCATGCTGCTTTTCCTTTTTCAAGCTAATAACATTAATGTATAATACTAGAATGAAGCAATAGTTCTAGAATTATCCTACAATCAATGAGGGGCAGCCTACAATCAATGAGGGGGTAAATCCAGTACCTTAGGACACAGTGAGGTGACTTATTAAAATATTTTGGTAAATGCAATATAAATTACCCATTTGTTAAAAGGAAAGATGCCTTCCTGGGTTATTCTTGAACCTATAACAGAGCAAAGAAGCATCTGGAAGAGGGTACTTCGCAAGAGGCATCTTAATAACTACCAGATAAACTGTTGACCCTGTACGCCTTTACCTCCAAAACATAACACGAACTAACCATGAGCAAAGAAGTATAAGTGCCATGGTTTCATAAACCCATTGAACAAACTTTCACCTGCATTTAGTATATTAAGAAGGTGTCTAGGGGCGCCTGGGTGGCGCAGTCGGTTAAGCGTCTGACTTCAGCCAGGTCACGATCTCGCGGTCCGTGAGTTCGAGCCCCGCGTCGGGCTCTGGGCTGATGGCTCAGAGCCTGGAGCCTGTTTCCGATTCTGTGTCTCCCTCTCTCTCTGCGCTTCCCCCGTTCATGCTCTGTCTCTCTCTGTCCCAAAAATAAATAAACGTTGGAAAAAAAAATTTAAAAAAAAAAGAAGGTGGCTGCCTACTTTTGCAATACGAAAGTTGTCAATTCTAGTTTCCAAAACACAGTCTAAGTATATGCATTTATCAAGAACCACACCGGGGAACAAACACAGTCCACGTTAGATATTGTAGTTATAGTAACTGACAGGTTTCAATTTTACTATCCCTTGTTGGTGTTATTGTCAGGATTTCATGTGCAGCACTGGAACTCCTAAAAAACTCAGTGTGGTCCTGAGAAACCAAGATTATCGTGCCACACACCGGGAGCAAAAGTAAAACAGACTGGAGGCCCCAAAGGAGTCCAGAGTAAACGGCTAATCACAGAGGTCCCACATTTGTCTGGATTATCATGTTACGCTCATGTAAAATGTAAAACCTAGGAAGATGGGTTTCCCTAAAAGTAAAAGGCAATGTAAATAGAGGCTGACTTTATGAAAGGCAAATACTGCAGAGAAGTCTATTACATAGTCCAACAAATTAGTACTTTGAGCAGTCCTTTTTTTTTTTTTTTTTTTTTTTTTTTTTAGCATTCATGCATTCTTCATTCATTCAATGAATGGTTATTAAATGGCTATTTTGTGCTGAGCACTATTCTGAAAGGCAGTTAAGTAGATAGACATATCTCCGCCCTCACATAGTTGCTCTCTACTATTATTTGGAAACACTCAATATCTGGTACTTATTCCTCCTTCTAGAAAAGTAATTTTATTTATTGATTTTTTTAATTTTATTTATTTTGAGAGACAGAGAAAGGGGGAGGGGCACAGAGAGAGGGAGAGAGAAAGGATCCCAAGCAGGCTATGCTCTGTCAGCACAGAGGCAGACATGGGGCTCGAACTCACAAACCATGAGATCATGACCTGAGCTCGCAACCAAGAGTCAGATGCTCAACCAAGTGAGCTATCCAGGCACCCTGCAATTTTATTTTTTTTAAACAAATCAATTTACTCATTCCTATAGTGATGCACACAGACTGATTAGCATTTTCCTTTATAATTGATAAATGTATAGTATTAAATCGTATTCTGAAACTTAAAAGTTATTTGCTAATTTACTCTTTCACATCGAGGGTAGAAATAAGAACACAGAAATTTCCTCTTGCATGTTTGGTGAGCATTCAGATTCATAGGCTGGTTCTTCTTTTACCATTGAAGTCAGTTGCTAAAACGTGGCTTACGGTGGGTCAGATTTTGGAAGAAAGGCAGTATTTCATTTATATAGCATTCAGCTGCAGCAACTCATGCCCCAGGTCTCAACAGCCATGCGGTTGGCCTGGGAAATTTACAAAGGTTCTGATTGTTAACATGAGTTGGGCGGTAACCATGACCTAGACATCATGCAAAATACTTACATCAACAACAATTTTCAGCACTGCAACTAACTGCTATTGTCCCCTCTTTGTGGTGAGAGAGATTCCAGAATGGGAATGACCATGGCAGGCCCCAGGCCGGTATATGGTGGAGTGTGGGCTGGAGCACAAGTCTGCTCTCAAGCCTTGAATCTTTCCTTGCAGATTGTTAGCCCCAATTTTGTAAGTTTCCTCCCCTCTTCCGTATGCAGTGTTTATTCTCCTGCCCCCTGCTCTGACATTCTCTGGCTTTTCAAATCTTAGTTCCTCCTCTCTCCCCTAGAAAGCTTGGGGCTAACCTCTAACATGTCCAATGGTCTAATATTACCTGGATCCATTTAAACACCCAGGTCCCAAATCCTAGAAACTATCTCATTAAAACAGTCACATTAGTATTATCACACTGAATGGGAAATGAAGCAAGGCATGCGTAATCTCAATATACCATTGGAAGGACGCCAGGGAGATTTGCATGACCATTTCATTCAGCCCTTGTTTTTAGTTTGGAGTCCTACGTTCGTTCCCCCAGGGATTAGGAAATGTATAATGGGAAGTGCAGAAACCACAATCAGGTTTGGCTCTCAAGTAGTAAAGAAATGAATCCCTGCTTCCTCTTAGGCTCCTGAGTGAAGTAGAGAAAGGAATGAACAGCCTTAGGTGCCAACCCTGAAGCCTCCGCATCATCTCCTCTTTCCAACCTCCCTTCTTTGTTTCCCTGGAAAAGTTTTGTTGCCACACATTGCCAGTCGTTTTCAGGCTCCTCCATATAATTTAATATTTGATGGCAATAAAAGTGCCAAAGAGAAACATTAGACAGTAACACAAAAATGATGTATATCCACTTTTGGAAAAAAGTGGTTGAATAATTAATTTGCATACCTGTGGGATAAATGCCAATGCTGGTATGATTCAGAAAGAAATCCGGAACATGCGCTCAGAGTGTGAGTTATAGCACCAGGTTTTCTTGGGGAAGTTACTTAATTGGTCTTGAATGAAGTTACTTTATTTATAAAATTGGAATAAGATTTATTTACCCTAGTTCAATGAAAGGTTATAGAACTATATGAAATTAAAGCTACAAGTTTTGGGGGGTTGAGGGCTTGCCTAATATGTTCCTCACAGTGTCTAGGGGAAAATCTCATGAGGAAAAGTTCTTTTCACTGTTCAGAGTAGAGGGTACCAAGCACAGTGACACCCTCAGAACAGACAGAAAGGGATACAAAAGGATACAAAAATAGATTCAAAGGGGTACATGAGCCTCCACGTGATAGCAGCATTTTCAATAATAGCCAAACTCTGGAAAAAGCCAAATGTCCAAAGATGTGGTATATATACACAATGGAATATTACTCAGCCATCAAAAGAATGAAATCTTGGGGCGCGTGGGTGGCTCAGTGGGTTAAGCGGCCGACTTTGGCTTAGGTCATGATCTCGCAGTCTGTGGGTTCGAGCCCCGTGTCGGGCTCTGTGCTGACAGCTCAGAGCCTGGAGCCTGTTTCAGATTCTGTGTCTCCCTCTCTCTGACCCTCCCCTGTTCATGCTCTGTCTCTCCCTGTCTCAAAACTAAATAAAAACGTTAAAAAAAAAAAAAAAAGAATGAAATCTTGCCATTTGCAAAGACATGGATGGAGATAGAATGTATTATGCTAAGTGAAATAAGTCAATCAGAGAAAGTCAAATACCACATGATTTCACTCATACGTGGAGTTTCACAAATGGGGAGTGGGGAAAAAGAGAGAAACAAACCATAAGAGACTTTTCATGATAGAGAACAAACTGAGGGTTGATGGAAGGAGGCTGGTGGGGGATGGGCTAAATGGGTGATGGGCATTAAGGAGGGCATTTGTTATGATGAGCACTGGGTGTTGTATATAAGTGACAAATCACTGAATTCTACTCCTGAAACCAATATTGCAGTGTTTGTTAAATAACTAGAATTAAAATAAATATTAAAAAAAAGAAAATAAATAAATCATACAGAGATAGAAGCATTTAGAATGACCACAATGTCAATGTATTCTAAGAGATGAAGATAATAGACAAGGAGGGACAGTCACAGACTATTAGCATCCACAATAAATGAAAAAGATGGCTTCTCATGGTGATAAGTGCTATGCAGGAAATAAAATTGTCTGATGAAGTGATCTAGCCTTCATAGGAATAAATAGGGACTTGCAGGCCATTTTAAGATTTGGATTTGATTCTAAAAAAAAGCCACTGGAGAGATGTGAGTAACATTTTCTGACAGATATTATTTTTAAAAAGATCAATTTAATGTATTATGCTAAATTTAAGGCAAAAGTGTCTTGAACAACACAAGTTATGAAGAAATAATTCTGTTTGGATCTGATAAACGATGATCCATACAAAACATGTGGGGTAACAAGTGAGGTATATATGGTAACATCTAGAAACAGCAATCGCTGTCTGGAGTACAGTGGTAGTGGTGGAGGAAGAAAAGCAGAAGTGTCCTGAAATGGAGCTAACAAGACATGGTTGCAGTGGCAGGAAGAATTCTAAAAAAAATTCCCCCTTCCCCTACCTCCTGTGCCCTGATTACTCAGTAAAACATTTAACTAAGTTCTACTGTCAAGGGACTTGGACTTTGAAGATGGAGTTAAGGTTATACAAGAGTTGACCCAAGAATATACAGACTATCCTGGATTAACCAGATTGGCTCAATTTAATCACATGAACTTTTAAAAGGCCAGAATTTTCTCTGCATGGAGTCTGGCAGAAAAAGCAAGAGACGAGGCAGAAAAGGAGGTCAGAGAGATTCAAAGGCACCTTTGCTGGCTTCAAGGATGGAGGAAGAGAGCCTGAGCCAAAGAACACAAGTGGACCCAGATGCTACGAATGGCTGGTGGTCACCAGCTAGGAAAGAAATGGAAACCTCAATTCTACGACTGCATGGAACTGAATATAGCCAACAACTTAAACTGGGAAGCACGGTCTCCCCCAGGACCTTCAGAAAGGAGTGCGGCTCTCTTGATTTTAGCCTAGTGAGCCTTATGTTGGACTTCTGAGACACAAGATAAATAGCATTGTTTTAAGCTATTAGGTTGCAATTGGTTACAGCAGCAATATGAAACTAATACAGCAATGGAACAGATATTAGATGGGAATAAAGAAAAGAGACATGGCAGGATGACTCAGCTCTTCGGACAGAGAAGGGGAATGGAGGGATCATTTACTGAAATGGGAAAGAATGACATAAGAGCATTTGAAGAGAGGGATAGAAAACAAAACTTTGGTTTTGAACATCTTAAGCCTGTGACATCTCTCATTCATCCAGTTGGAGGTAACAAGGCAGGTAAAAATAGAAATTTGAAGTTTGGAGAAGTGGTCAGCATCAAAGATATAAACTGGCTTTGTGACTGTGTCATGAGCATATAAATGGGGCTACGCGTGAGCGCTAGAAGTATACATAGAGTCAGAACGTCTACAGGATTAACATTAACAACATGTAAGGAAAATTAAGAATGTTAGTAAGGAAAGAGGGTTACATACTTTTATGGGTTGAATTATATCCCCAGAACATGTGAATGTGACCATAACTGAGGATAGGATCTTTAGAGACATAAAGAAGTTAAAATGAATCCATTAGGGGGTTCCCTCATCCAAAATGACTGGTGTCCTTATTAAAAGTAAAATTTGGACAGAGACGTGCACAGCAGGAGAACATCACTGAAGAATCAGTGTCATGCTTGAGCAAGCCGGGGACACCAAAGATTGCTGGAAAACCACCAGAAGCCAAGGGAGAGCACAGAACGGGTTCTCTCTCACAGCCTCGGAAGGAGCCAGTACCTTGATTTTCAACTTTTAGCCTCCAGAACTGAGCGACAAAAATTTTGTTGTTTAAGCCACCCAGTTTGTGGTCCTTTATTAGAGCAGCCCTAACTAATTCACACACATAATATTGTGAAATTGACCTGAGGCAACTATACAGACATGTTTCGAACAGTATGGTTTCCATCTTTGGCATATATAATATCACCACTCATTTCAAAATAAATAAAATAGATGAAAATGTGGCAAGGAAAAATGATCCATTCTAATAATTGCAACAGTCATCATACAATTTTAATTAACCATTTTTTAAGAACCAACAAATACATATAAATTCACTTTGGAGTTAAAGTTTCTTTTATTAGATACTAAAATTGATTGCTATTCAATTGACATAAATTACGAGTATTTGAATGTTCATCCTCCATGAAAAATTATGGAAAGAAGGATGCTCAACAGTCTTAGCTATGAACCCACTTCTCCAAGATATTCTTTGTATTTATTTAAATACTGTTTTATTTAACTTAGACCTGTTAAAAATGTCAAACTGTCAACATCTCCAGTGGAAGAAATTTAAAACTTGGGCTGCATGTCTATGAACACAGCAGGTATCAAACCCCCTCCAACTTTAAAAGGAGCATGCCTTCTGTTAAAAGCAGAAATTTATACATAATGAGGTCCCATGCAAGAAATGTGCTTAAAGTTGACACTATGCATTATAAGAAATTCTCAAGCTCATTAACAACCATAAAAAAGAACTCAAGGAAAAAATACTCATAAAATTTAGCACTTGTGAATTTTATCAACAATTTGCAACAAACCTAGAAATAGAAGCTGCCAGCTTAATGTATTATGCTAAATAAAATGTGAACCTACCCAGAGCAATGGAAGCTATGAAGAGTCCCGTTAAAGTCTGAAAAGCTATGATTCATAAAAAGCCAGAAAACAACATGACTGGAAAGAGAAAATTAATACAGTGTTATCGCACCCAGGCCCAAGGCATTAAACATCATCTATATGCTGATGATTCCCAATGCTTTCATCTCCAGCTCTGCTCTTCCCACTGAGCTCTAGACGTATCTAGTCAACTACCTACTTCCCATTTCTACTGGGTGTTCATTCACCAGACCTCTCTCTAAGTTCACACATCCAGAAGAGAGCTTTTGTGTTTTTTTCTTATTTCTCCCATTATCCCCATTCCATCACTCCCAACCTTTCCTCATCTCTGTAAATGGGACCATCACCAACCTAGTCCTTGAGGACAAAATCATAGGAGACATTCTGGACCAGTCTCTTTTTCCTATGACCCATGAGCATACATCAGTGGGCTTTTGTTAGTTCTATTCTCCTGCAATCTATATCTTGAACTCTTCCACTTCTCATCATCCCCCCTTATGCCACCTAATCCATCATCTCTAGCTTGCATTTCTGCAACAGCATCTTTCTTGGTTTCCCGCCTTCCCTTCTTGCCCCATCCCCCACTGCCTCCAGAATGTTATTTTCCATAGCAGTCAGGGTTTTCCCAATTATTAATCACATCATTTCAAACCTTTGCTTAGAATGTTCCAATGGTCTTCCCATGAAGTTGTCGTCATCACCATCATCATCATCATCATCATCTCAGTCACAGAGCACCTGTCTACTTCCCTGACTTGGTCTGCTTTCACTATTCGCTCTTTTTCACTAGGCTCCAAACATATGGCATTTTTCTTCCTCAGACCCCTGAAACCATTCCAGTAGCCTGGACCATTCTTTTCCCAGACCCTCACCCGGCTGCCTCCCACTCTTCCTCTGAGCCTTAGCACAAATGATGCTTATCCAGAGAAGGCTCTCCTCAGCTTGTCTTATTTTCTTTTTTAGTTTTTTTTAATGCTTTTGTTTAATTTTTGAGAGACAGACAGAGATAGAGTGTGAGTGAGGGAGGGTCAGAGAGACAGGGAGACATAGAATCTGAAGCAGGCTCCAGGCTCCGAGCTGCCAGCACAGAGTCCAACATGGTGCTCAAAGTCAAGAACCCTGAGATCATGACCTGAGCCAAAGTTGGATGCTTAACTGCCTGGGCCACCCAGGTGCCCCAAATCTCCTCAGCTACTCTTGACCAGCTGTCCCCTGCTCATTCTTCCTGCCATTGCCCCATGTGTTTTATTTTCTTCATACCATGGATCATGATCTGAAATTATATGTATTGCTTATTTATATTTTATCTTGTTGTTTTTTTTGTTTTTGTTTTGCTTTTGCCTATCTCCCCCAGTAAGTCACTCTGGTTTAGTTTTTATTTACTTTTCACAAAATATGAAGGGTTGATCCTTTTTGATGAATATTATGAATAGCTGACCTAAGGTTACAGCTATTTTTTTTTTCCTAAAGGACAGGGAAAACGTGTGCTCTTTAAGAGCATGAATTTCTTTCCAAATTAGTAGATCTCAGTTGACCCTCTGTTACGATGACAGTTTTAACTGAGTAAGAATTATTAATCACCCACTGATATCCTAATAAGAGAATGACTTTTCTTGAACTTTTGGGGGAACAATGGTCTCTTTTATCATACTGATAATGGACAAAATTTCAAAACTTATTTTTTGATCTAATACACACTGATAATGCCCAACACTGGCCAGTGAAATAAGAGGAAGGAATGCCTTGTCATAGGTATGACTGTTTCAAAAGTCCAGGAAGATGTGTCTAGACAAAACCTGGCCTGGACACAGGTGTCCTAAAGTTTGAAGACAACCTCCAAGGGGAGGCTTGAACCTGAGAAACCCCCACCCTCACCCTCAGGGTTGGGATCTTGACCTCACCACCTACTCATAGTAAACTTCTTACACTTGGCCAGACTCTGTTAACCTTTACCATTACAATTTCTTCCTAACAAAATCACTTTGAGAATCTTTTAACCTCCACAATGACCTCCTTTAAACATGAGGAGAAATTTAGAACTGATTTATGTGACAGCAATTTGGTTTTAGTCCTAGTATTTGTTATGTTGATTTATGATAACAATAGAAGGGCTGATGACAAAGAGTTTTCTGGTGAGTTCTGGACACAAAGTTCAACATTAGCTTCCTAGACACTGAGTTCTCCCTAAATGCACACACTGAAATCGGTAGGCCATTCCACTGGAGGGGAGCTGGAGTAATGCCCAGCCAGCCCAAGGAGAGTAATGGCCTTCATATGCAGATCCTAAGCAAAAACCCAGTGCCTTGTTTAGGTTGGGAAGGATGAACATCTTAAGGAAATGACATTCAAAATGATTCAAAATACTAAAGATTTCAAACTGTTTAGTTGAAACGATGTTGAAAATTTTATTTATAGGAATAGCTGAATGTTCCAAAATACTTTAAAAGAGATAAGCTGGTGATAATCAGATATGATATTTGCCATAACCCCATAAGGCACTGGGGAAAGCGATAGCGTTCCCATATCAGCAAAGAAAAACATGCCTAGAGAAGTTAAGTGAGTTTCCTGGATTTATAAGTCACTAAATCTTAATGTTGGAGGGCTATCATGATTTTGACTCTCAGCCCAGGGCACCCATCTCCCAATGAGGCACTTTCCTTCCTCTGCTTATTAAAGCACACCCTTTGGGTTCTAGTTGATGTTCCATAACAATTGAGCAATAGAATATTACCACCATAAATGATGCCTGAATCAATTGGAGCAAAAGATACGTTGGTCATCCAGAGTTCTATGTATCTCAAAGAAGCATGATAAATTCAACTTTTCATTATGAATGACACAGTATAGGTTTGGCTATGCTGTTGCCTTGTGAGCTTTGGCTGCATATGTGGTTATGTAAAACACTCTTAAGAAGCTATCAAAGGAAGCTCCTTTGTCTGCTGAAACAAGAAGACACGGCAAATAGAGTAGAGGTAGATTGGAACTGGAAGCCAAGAGTTAGGATACAAATGTAGGGTCTCAGTTGGTAGAAAAATTCTCTCCAACAGCAAAATTGGTCAATTCTACCACCTTCAAAGTTTCATTTTAAGCAAGATTTAGGACTATCACTGTTAGCCTGCACTTAGTCATGGAGTCTATGTATTTCAAGATGAGGGATAGAAGCAGAAAGATCTTCACCTGAAGCCCAGAAGGCTGACCTACAGCCTGCATGGTTTCCATAAGGATCAAATATGTGCTTGGTGCTTCATTCTTAAAGGGTCTCATGACTGCCTGTACATCTCACCAATGGTTAATATCAAACTGAATGATAAGTTTCAGAGAAAACTGTGAAAGTAGAAATTTGAAAAAAAGTGGAAATCACGCAAAAGTAGAAATTTGAAGAAAATGTTTATGGTCTAATACTCTTTGCACATCCCCTCCTGCTTTAGCACTAATCATATAAACACCAGCTTCATACGGCAAAAGTGCATCTCTTTGTGCACATGGGCCTGTCGCCATGCTACTGAAATAAACTCATTAAGTTACACCGTAAAATGTCTCCAGGCTTCTTTCTAGACTGTCATGTCCAACGATCCCAAAACACTTCTATTTCATACAATGAGTATCAGGATACAATGATAAGGTCTTCTCAAACCCGGAACAGAGGAGGTGGACACCTCGATCAGTTCATCTTCCTGTGCCCTATCCAGCGCACAGACCCCAGTTATCTAGTGCATCTTAATGACACATCACTCACAAGAACACCCAGTTCTGCTCTGTAATCCTCTACAGGTTCAGTTTCTTCCACCAGACCCCCTTAACAAGCACCACTCCCCTTGCCAGTCTGGCAAACCCTGGCTCTTGTCTAGTTCAAGGGTCAGTTGCAATAAGGACCTTTCCTTGCTCCTCTCAAAGAAAGGGATCACCTCAGGCTCACGTGCCTCAGGCAGATGTCACACTGTGACTCTCCCTCCACTGTCTGATAGACATTTATCTCTAACTGCCAGCCCTCTCCAAACTCTGAGCTCTTTGAGGGCAAAGACTGTATCATATTCTTCACTGTGTTCCCAATACAAATAAGTGATCAAGGAATGTCAGACATTAAAAGAAAAAAAATCCTTTTTATTTGGATTGACATCCCAATACGAGGTATTCTTCAAGCCTAGATTGTAAGGGAAAGTCACAAAAGGTGGAGATACAGAGCTTTTGACCTAACAGCGTATACATGTGAGAACTCATGATAGGAAATTCGAAATCCCAGAGAAGGGGCACTCTGTTCTAGCATTTAATGGTCTTGACTTCGGGCATTAAGAGATGTGATTTGACAAAATGAGCACTTGAAAGAACTTTTTGTTTGAATATGAATCTTATCTTTCGTTATATTATTACTCATGCCTTCTGAATCAGAAATTTTGTCTTTATAGAAACCAAAATTTTCAGAAGAAATAATTATCTTTTAAAAATAGTATTAAACAATTCAGTATCTCTGAAATATATTTAAACTGCTAATGACCCAAATAAGCAGATTTATGCCAAGGCACACGGAGTCTCAGCTATCCGCATTTCGATTCCTTCAAGGTACACGTTATACAGTAAATGTGAATGTGAAGGGAAACTATTCATAGGAAGCATGGCTTTAAAAAGGTCCTGTTGCTTAATAAGACTAAAGTCCTTCCTATTTCTAAAAACAAAAACACAAACAATTTTCAGCTTTCTCTAAGGGTCAATTAACAATCACTTACATTAACTGCCATATTTAATAGAGTCACCGAATTTCCGTCCTGGGTATGGCCTGTTTCCTGAACACACCCTCTTCCCCTCTGAATTCAGTGATGCTATGAATGAAATACACGTGGAGGGTGGTACCAATCTGCTTCTTTGTGACATTTGCTAATAAATTTTTGCCAATGTCAAGTTTTCTTAATCAAAATCCATTTTGCTTCGGAATTGTTCTTATTTTGTCAACATGGCATTCATATAGCAATTATCCTGTTTGAAGTAGCCTGTGTGGATCCCCTCCTCCCTTCCTACAATTATGTAGACATATACGCATATGTGTGCCTATCTATGCCATTTGTTGAAGCTTAAACTAAAATAATCTTTTTAAAGACCATCTCATTAAAATTTCTCAATGACATTTGTGAAAAATGTAAGCCAACCCTGGTGCTTCCTTCCTAATGATAAGAAAATATCAAGACCACCATGGTACACAGAATCATGGAGTTAAAGTACTGCTAGGAGCTAAGTCTCCAGAGGAACCTGAGGTCCAATCTGGGCACGCAAAAATACCACACCTGACATGTTCTGTATTTAATTTTTATGTACTAATTTGATATTTCTCCTTCTGGCAATGTACTGCTTCAGAACTGAATTAGATACTAGCATGCACACATTTCCCAGAGATAACTATATGTAAACAGCCCAAGGAGCCGGGCTCTGAAGTCTTAGGTCACGTCACCTCGTTCCCACCAGCATCCCTATCCTGCCCAGCCTGGGGAGGACGAGCATTAGGTTAGACCTTAATCTGCGTGTCCATAATAGTCAGTGCCTATCTGTAGCTTAATGTCAACTACGAAGGGTCTCATCACTTTAGCTGCCCCATCTCTTTCTCTACCAGCAAGACCCCATCTCTACTTCAGTACATTTATCAATCCTTTGAAAGTCTTGTTCATCTTGGCATCTACAGCAGCTCGCCAGGTTGTACTTGAAACACACATGCATTTATGAAGACCAAAACAAGATGCGTGCCAGTTGAAAAGGTTTGACTGTGCCGATAAGCTTAGAAAATGTCTTGCTTGATGAAGTATCTTTTTCCCATACTTTTGTTGTAAAGGACACTGTAATTATGTTGACGGTAAACTCCTTCGTACTGTGTGTACAATTACAGTTCTGATTATTTGCATGCCACTCACATTTTTTAGTGAATTTACACTGTCTATTATGTAGTGACTATGTTCAACAGATTAAATAAACTACCTTTAATTTACAAAAGTATATCATGATGTCTGGAAGGGTTAAAAATTGTGTGTGAGCTATGACTTCCGGCGAGTTTGTAGGACCATGACTTCAAACACAGAAAAGTTCCGTTGATGCTAAAGGTCTACTTTTCCTCTGTACCAAATACTGCTTCCCTTTCTCCTAATGAATTATTTCCACTTCTGTCTACCAAGATTAAGAACCCCAAGCGATACAGTTCATGTGAATCAACAGACGCTCTTCTGTTGGCTGACCAGAATACAACGTAGATAGCCATTTTGGAAAACAATTAGGCATTAACTTATTAAGATGAAATTTGATTCCTGAACATATAATGAAGAAAAACTCTTGGAAAAACGTAAAGCCAGAGACATATACAGGACTGTTCATGGCAGCACTGTTCAAAATAGCAAAAACTCAGAAATAACACAAATGCCCATCGAGGAAAAATGGATGAATAGTGGTATTATTACAACACTGAATACTCTAAGAGCAGTGAATTCAATGAACTATGGCTGGATACAGCACATAAGTATCTAAATCTGTGTTTCATCGTTTTGTGGGGTGGTGGTAACAGGGGGTTGAAAGTCCAGATCGGGGAGCCAGACCAGGCCTGGCACTAATAGCAGTGCAATCTTGGAAAATTCTGTAACCTCTCTGTCCTCAGTTTCCTCATCTCTAGAGTGAGGGTAATGATACCTGGCTCAGAGGGTCTTTGTAAGAACTCATGAATACAACTATTCACAAGCTATTTGAATGGGCAATGACACTACATATGTGTTTCTCTCACTATTGACACCATTTTGCTAGAACATATAGTAGAATCTGAACAAAATGTCAAGTATATTTAATGTACATATGCATTAAACAAATGTAGAAGAGATCGAATCTGCTTCTTACAGCATAACTATATGTGTTATATTCAACAGACTAGTTTAGATATATATTTATTTAACTGGAACAATAACAGCAGCTATTAAACACTGAAGGATAATATTTATTATTATGTGTTCTAAGTCCCTTACCAAACAATTAGACACTCTATGAATATAAAGAATTTTCTAGTCCTAATTGGATTAATATTTAAAATATTTTTAAAAATAATGTAAGGTTACTTATCAAATAGACACTTTGGCATGACTATAAATTTTTATTTATTTTTTATTTATTTATTTTTTTTTTTAAATTTTTTTTTTTCAACGTTTATTTATTTTTGGGACAGAGAGAGACAGAGCATGAACGGGGGAGGGGCAGAGAGAGAGGGAGACACAGAATCGGAAACAGGCTCCAGGCTCTGAGCCATCAGCCCAGAGCCCGACGCGGGGCTCGAACTCACGGACCTCGAGATCGTGACCTGGCTGAAGTCGGACGCCTAACCGACTGCGCCACCCAGGCGCCCCTAAATTTTTAAATTAAATACCAAAATTAGAAATGCTGAGATATTGCTCAGATATATATATGAAAAATTCCAAACTGGAGTAAACCTTTGAAGTAATCTACTCAAAACCCTGATTTTCCAAATGAGGAAAAATGAGACATGGAGAAATTAACAAATAACACAAACTATCACATGAGCTGGGGAAAGGATAGTAACTGGAAAACATTATGTTCTGATTGCTAGTTGGTTTTCTGTTTAGTAGGTCATATAAACTCATTTTAAATAAGTATATCTGGGGGGCGCCTGGGTGCCACAATTGGTTATGCATCCGACTCCAGCTCAGGTTGCGATCTCATGGTTCGTGAGTTTGATGTCGCGTCGGGCTCTGTGCTGACAGCTCAGAGCCTGGAGCCTGTTTCAGATTCTGTTTCCCCCTCTCTCGCTGCCCCTCCCCTGCCGGCGCTCTGTCTCTCTCCCTCTCAAAAATGAATAAAAAACATTAAAAAAATTGTAAATAAATATATCTGATAATACAATAGCTGTGCAAGTTAATAACGAGACAACTGACCTCCTGCCCTATGAACTAGGGTCACGTGGTTGATGGCTAAGATCCTGGAGGAGGGAGACAGCTTTGCAGGTATCTCCAGGAGGAACTTCCTAGGTGCCAAATCCAGCCTACCAAAGACCCTGAGGAGGGACTCTTTCTGACGGGCTTGAGGAGCAGGCCTAACCACCTCCCCAACCTCTACCCTCTCCAAACTCACCTCTGCTTTCAACAGATGATGATCAACTCATAGCAGCAATTTCTTACTTCCCTATACTTCAAAATCCATCTGAGTCTTCAGCCTCCATTCTTTCCTCCTACAGTCAAGACTTTTTCCTCCCTCTCCCTGGGTTCGTGCTCACATTTCAGATGGCTTCCTCTAGGGCCTCGTTTCCTGAGTCAACCTTACCTTGCCTTTCATTTCCAATCTCGTTCTCTCCATTGGACACTCTTCTCCCTACAAAAATGCTTACTTTACAATGAATTCAATGAACTACAGCTGGACACCACACATTAGTATCTAAATCTGTGTTTCATCATTTTGGGAGGTGGTGGTAACAGGGGGTTGTGTGTGTGTGTGTGTGTGTGTGTGTGTGTGTGTGTGTGTGTTGTCAAAATAATTCCACTATGACTTTTGCCAAGCATATCAAAGTGGTCCCTCTATTCCTTTCATCCATCCCTATCTTAGTCCACCGCAAAAAGTTTCTATCACTGCCACTCTACAGTGCCGCTTTGTTGAACATGACTAATGGTTTCCTAATTCCCAAGTGTGGCTGTCTTCCTGAGACTCGTAATTTCATATCTACAGTATATGACTGTTGATGACTCGTCCTTCTTGACACAGTTCACATACCTTGGCCTTGATGTTAATACTATCCTAATTTCTGCCTCTGTGCTATTTCTTTATGCCAATCTTCTTATCCCTGCTTGCTTCCCTTTAAATACAGGCATTCTTCTGGGTTTTGCCGACAAGGACTGATTCTCCTTCACACGTTTTCTTCCATTAATTTTCGATCCCCAAAGCATCATCAAGCATATCTATGTGTATCAGCCTTCTGATCCTCTTTTCCCAAATTTTCTATAAAATCCCAGAAATACATTTCCAATCATCTACTACCTCCATGGATAACCAAAGGGTTACTAAAAATCATGTTCATAACACAAATGCTCCTATTTCTAGCTTCCCTATCCTGGTTTATAGCATTACATTCTTCTTGTCATCCAGGCTAAAAACTGTGATGTTAGCTTTGATTCTTCTCTCTTATTTGCTTCCAACATTTATTTCCAAGTTCAAGAGGGTCTATCAAATATGACCCTTCATTTACCTCTAGTGACACCATCTTCATTATTTCTCACTCCTGCAGAGACATTCCAGGGCATTTCTCAGTAGCTGGATCCCTCGTGGCAATTTATTCTCATCCCATCTAACGCCCACAGGGTGCTTGATATCACAGCCCCTAAACGTGATTCATCTTTTGCCATCTATGCTGCCATTTCTTAGCTCATCCATCATTCATTCAGCATTTATGGAGTATGTTTACCGAAATGCATGCTTTGTTAAGAATAATTTTCAAGTGATCACGCAACAAACATTTATCGCACAGCTATTATGCTAGGTTCCTTTTTTTTTTTTTTTTTTAGATCAGGAGCACATGAATATGAATATGAAGAAAATATGACTCGACCTTAGTTCCTGGGTGTGCTGCAGATTGTGAGCCATTTCCCAAAATGGCAGCCAGGGAGCAGTACTTCCACAAGGGTTCTGGGGAAATAATTCTGGTACATACTGGGTCACAGGTGAACGAGAGTCTTCATTATGGGATTCTCAGAATCATCAGTATGCTGATGGACATTGTAAATTGGGACTACATGTATTTCTGAATTACGAATTTTTGACTAGAAAGATAGTACTATACATATATAATGGGGTCAAGGAGAAGCACCCAGAAAATGGAGGTGGAGCACAGAATCACTAATTTATTATCCCAGACAAAGGTTTCTATCCCTGGGCACATGCAAACAACACAGACTGGCAGAGGAGACGTCACTGCCCCCATTTTATGGATGGGAAAACAGATGTCAGTGGAACTTAAGTAATTACAGTAATAGACTACAAAATGATGGCTAATCTATCTCCTAAGTCTGCTAAAAGATTTACTCCTTTGCTTTGCACATATTTAGCCATTTTACCACCTACCTTGTACCCTTATCTTTTTCTCTGTCCTTCTCTACTTAAACCTGTCAGGTTTTCTTTATCCCATTTATATCTGACCACACCAGATACTTGGGTTTTGATGTTCATTTCACATCATTTGAAAAATGTTAAAGCATCCTCTCCATCAATTACAGCTCGACAAGTCCCTTATACAAAACCCTTGGGACTAGATGTATTTCTGAATTAAGAATTTTTGACTACAAAGATATTACTATATGTATATAATGGAGTCAAGGAGAAGCACCCAGAATCAGCCACACTGAAGTTTCCACAAAAGTATGTGCCATCACTTGTGTTTACCAGGATTAATAACATGATACATAGCCTCATGTTAGTTTGGGTCATGGTTAGATTCAAAAAGGAAGAAGTTTTTAGTCACTTCTCTTTTTAACACCTCGCTGACATTATGCTGCTTATTGTTTTTAGGAAACCTCGTCACAATACCACATTCACCATATACATATATATGTGTGTATATGTATATACGTGTATATGTGTATATATACATATACACATTTGTACATGCGTATGTATATACACACATATATACATATGTATACACACATATATACATATATACATATACATATGTACATACACACATATATATACATATGTACGTATACATATACACACATACACTCATAGACTGTGGAGTTCAGTGATAATGTATGTAATTTGGTAGAAATACTACTGAAGCCTTTCATTCTTTCCATGTTCTGACCATCTGAGTTGTTAACAAAAAAAAAAAAATCTTGATCAGTGGCACAATGCACATCAGTTTTCTTAATAATCAAATCATTCTAGCCTGTTCTAGTTAAAAGAAACATTGCAGCTATGACCCAGGCAGCACTTTAGTAATTGGATGAGCCTCCCACATATATTTCACATCATTTGCACCCTCATTTTATCAGCACATTATTTTATCAATTAAAAGCTATTTTTTTGCTAAAAATAAAATAAATTCAGTAAAGTTATTATTGATTAACTGAAAACTATATTATGCTTCTCTCCAACTGCTTGTTAGTAAATATGCGTAGCTTTAGGAGATGTTTGAATCCAAGTTAGAATTTTGCAAAATTAATAAGAGAGTCATTGTTTTAAAAAACCAGTATCTTCTTTCTGGAGTTTTCTGGTGTATGGCTTGTATTTATAAGCACTACAACTTAAGAATCTTAAAAATTAAAACCATTCATGGGGCGCCTGGGTGGCGCAGTCGGTTAAGCGTCCGACTTCAGCCAGGTCACGATCTCGCGGTCCGTGAGTTCGAGCCCCGCGTCAGGCTCTGGGCTGATGGCTCGGAGCCTGGAGCCTGTTTCCGATTCTGTGTCTCCCTCTCTCTCTGCCCCTCCCCCGTTCATGCTCTGTCTCTCTCTGTCCCAAAAATAAATAAACGTTGAAAAAAAAATTAAAAAAAAAATTAAAACCATTCAAAATATATTCTCAATGTACAACCCTTCCCTTGCCTTGTCCTAGCCATAGTCTGAAAGTACAGCTGATTTGTGGTCCTGGTGCGTTATTCATTATTTAGCTTTTTTTTTTTTTTTTTTAAATTCTCAAGTTAGTTAATTTACAGTGTCATCTTCCTTTAGGAGTAGAATCCTCCTACTAGAATTCATCACTTACATAAAACACCCAGTGCTCATTCCAACAAGTGCTTTCCTTAATGCCACTCACCCATTTTCCCCACCCCCAGCCCCATCAACCCTCAGTTTGTTCTCTGTATTTAAGAGTTTCTTATGGTTTGCTTCCCTCTCTGTTTTCATTATTTAGCTTTTTAAATCTCATGCCCAAGGGTCTCTGCCGATCAGAGCCTGTCTGCACTCTCAACGTGGGTCATAAGTAACAGATTTTAAATTTCTGAACTTGTTTCCATGATGGCAGAGGAACTTAGATAAACATTCCAAACAGAAGGTACAAGCATTTTGGCTTAAGTAGGTATATAAAAATGACACTATTCAGAACATCCCGGTTTCTTCAAGCTGCTCAAGGATCTGGGGACCTCCAATTTTTTCACTTAGCTAGAGTCATCACCCTTCTCCGCTAACTACTGGTGCCATCTGTTGGTTCTCAAGGAATGGGCATCCAAATTGGTGGCCATTTGGAAATTTCACATAAGAAAGAATTCACAAGACTCATCTTCTTGTTTGAACTTTGAAGTTACCACCATAGTACCTTCTCAACGTCTTACTTTTCTACACTGTCTTACAAAGCAGGACTCATTTCTTGCCGGTGCACTTTATTTGGTGGCATCGCTCATTTTCAGCTTATATTCATTGGAATTTGAGGCCAAACATACTTTATATTTATTTTTAAGTACATTTTCAAGAAATGTTTAAAAACTAATGTACCAAATGCATTTTAATGTCAACAACAACAAAAAGTTTAATCAATGGGGTGCCTGGGTGGCTTAGTCTGTTAAACGTCTGACTTCAGCTCAGGTCATGATCTCACAGTTTGTGGGTTTGAGCCCCGTGTCAGGCTCTGAGCTAACAGCCCAGAGCCTGAAGCCTACGTGGATTCTGTGTGTCTCTCTCTATCCTTCCTCCATTTGTGCTCTGTTTCTCTCTGTCTCTCAAAAATAAATAAATGTTAAAAAAAATGTTTAAAGTTTAATCAATGGTATTTTGCATCTCAGAGAGGGAGGCAAACCATAAGAAACTCTTAAATACAGAGAACAAACTGAGGGTTGATGGAGGGGCGGGGGAGAGGGGAAAATGGGAGATGGGCACTGAGGAGGGCACTTGTTGGGATGAGCACTGGGTATTGTATGCAAGCGATGAATCATGGGAAACTACTGAAACAAAGAGCACACTATATACAGTGTATGTTAGCTAACTTGACAAAAATTATATTAAACAATTTAAAAATATACAGAAATAAATATAAATCTCAAAATCTTTGAAAATAGTAGCTTCTATCATTATTATTGTTATTCTTTCCAAGAGTATTATGTATCGCAGGTGTACTGATCAGTTCTTTTTATTTTCTGTAATTCTGATGCTTTGACATCTTGGGGACTTTCAGACCCTACAGAGACCACTGCTCCCAGGACTAGCCAATTCCTGGAGACAGTGCCTCGCCCTGGAGTGTGCCTTTCATGCGAAAATTAACTAGTCCTGGGTCCACACAGCCTGCCGTCTATTAGGCTGTCTCACTCTCTTGCCTCAATCACCCCAGAGCCGTGAACCAGACAACCTAGGGCAGTTCCTGCACCACAAAGCCCACTGACATTATTCTAGAAGATAGCCAATCCTACACCTGCTTCCCCTGCCTCCCCTGCTCCTTCCCACAGAAACCACAACAAAGGTTCTTGCCCACATTTACCTGCTGCTCCGTGTGCCTCCTGACAAATCCTGGCCTCTACCTGTAAGGCCCCGCACTGTGTGGAACAGGCCCTCTTCTTCGAAACTCTCTGAATTATAAGCATCTTTTCCGTGACATGCAACCCCTGATCTGTTGAACTCATCACACCTGGATAATAATAAAACCTACATTTGAAAACTCTAGGTCACTGGGTCCATATCTTAATACCTGCGGCTGAATGCATCCCATGTTTGTTCCTGTGACATTACAGCCCCTCTGTATCCGGATCCTGAAGATGCTCTAGTTCCAGGTGACACGCAGCCCGGTGGCTCTGACACCCAACTCCTAGCATTTCCCGATGCCAAAGCCTGCATTTGGGGCTCGAGCTGTAGTAGTCCCGATGTGGCCCCAGGGCAACTGTTTATGGCTACAGAAAACATGACTGTTAGCCAATATCCGGTCCACTTGACCTTGCCTCCTGCCAGAGGGTCAAGTCCAGTCCGATGACCGGGTTCACTGTCATGCACTCAAGTCCCCATGGATGAATGTGTGCATGCTTGTGTACATCCACACATTCATATATACAGACAGTCACATGTATCTTTCTAAACTAATTCTGCCATAGGTAAACATGTGAAATCAGTATTAAGGAGATTATGTAAAAATAAATATCAAATTTCAGACTACCGTATTTGCACTTCTTAGGAAATGATTTTGTGATATAGACACACGTATACACACACATTAATGGATAATTACTGGTAATTATATTTTAAATTGTATTTAGATTATATTAATTTATATAACACATTAATAATAAATAAGATAATAAATATATTAATAAATGTATTGAAATTATATTACAAATTTGGAGTTGATTTCATGTGTATGAAGCCTGCTATAGTTGGCTTGTTCCATAACCACCTTTAAGCACCTTCCCATCCCTTATTCCAAAGCCTTTGTGGGTCACACATATAATCTACAAACAAAATATACTCCTTTTAAAATGAAATATTCATCCTCATTTCAAAATAAAACTAAAAACAAATTTGTCAAAGGGAGACTTTAAAATCCAATAGTCTTTAAATAGGAATAACGTGGCCTTAAATACTGCATTTATATCATCATGCTCACTTAGGGAAAAGAGAACAAAACACCTGTGCCTTCTTACGGATTTGCCAAATGTTAACCTAACATAAAATCCTGGTAAGGAATAATGTGACTTGTTCCCCAAGCTCTAAATATGCTTTAAAATTATGTCTCTTTTTATATTGGAATTTATATTGAATGTATGTTTCCCAAGCAAAGATTTATCGAAAATTAAATGAACTTATTTTCTTACCAACATAAAACATGATGGCTGTATCATTGATTGGGGATAAGAGACTAGCCAGCCTAACATAAAACATCAATAGAAAGCAAATACACCTAACAAGTTTTGTAGTTAATACTGTGATGACCTAAGAAAGACCTGATGAGTCCTTTTCTAAAATAGAGTTGTCGGTTGTATTCATGACAGCTTGTAAACAGAACAGTTTTGTCGATAAGGATTTATTCCAATCATTCTAAATGGCACAATTGGTTGAACTGACCCCATAGTTAAAATGGCTAAAATGATAATATTGCTTATGGCTCTTTTCAATGCTTTCTAGAAAAACATGGCCTTGACAGAGGCAAAACTCTCCCCACAAAAGCATGGCTCCGAAAGGTTTCCCACATTCATACAATGGCATCTTCTTAAGCATTTATTTATATTTCGTCTACTTCAAAACAGAGTTGAGATAGTTATATCAAGGGAGGAAAAAAAAAACCCTTAAGGGAGAAAAGCAAACTAGTAAATAACACTGATACCTTTCACATTAACTTCAGAATGATTAAAACAGGTATTCTACTCCAAAACATGTAAGATTTCCACCTCTTAAAACCTTTTCTTTCATTGTTAATATTTTTAGTCTACTACAATTATGTCCTTCAAAGTAACATTAACAAAATGACAAGTTTATTTTTGGCATCATCAGAATAGTTACTGGCAAACTGTCCCCACTGAACACGAATAAGAAACTTAAATCACCCTGTTGGTCTTTGAGAATTTTCCAGTGGAAATACTCCTTCCCCCATACAAGGAATGAGACTTTTGACCTCCAGGCACACTGCTCTTTATTTTATAGAGGAAAATGTCAAATTAGGAGAAGCACACATTCATGAATTTGCACTGGATTATTTTTACTTCCTTAGAGAAGTAAAGAAGTGAAAAGGGTATGTGACCTTTCATACATAGAGGATTTACTATGTCTTAGGGTGCCAAGGGCCTCTAGGTGAGATCTCTTTGGATCCTCAGAGGAGTCTATTGTTCTTTCTCTTTTTTAGACAAAAACACTAAAGTTTAGAAAGTTTACACGTCTTTGTTTTCAATTTAATTTCATTAATGCTTAACACACCTCTAAACGTGTTTGGCCCAATTCTATGTGATGGGGACACAAAGCAGGAAAGACAAATGGTCCCTACCTTCAGGAACTTATATTTTTTTAACGTTTATTTATTTTTGAGAGAGAGAGAAAGAGCATTCATGTGAAGCAGAGGAGGGGCAGAGAGAGGGAGACAGAGGATCCAAAGCAAGCTCTGCACTAACAGCAGAGAGCCCAATGCAAGGCTCAAACTCACAACCTGACAGATCAGGACCCTAGCTGAAGTTGGAGGCAGAACAGACAGAGCCACCCGGGCGCCCAAGGAGTTTATATTTTATTAGAAGAGATAGATTAACAATTACATACACTTTGAAAATTACACATTTGAATAACTTCAGAGAGAAAGTCATTAAGTCACTGTGATCAGAATAACCGGAGGATTTATTCTAGCAAAGTTTTTTGAGGAGTTAGCATTAAAGCTGATATTTGAAGGAGGAGAGGGTGCACCAGTTTAGAACTAGATGAGTTGGTTCTCTCTTGCTGCAAAATGCTGTATACTCATATGTGTGTGCGCTCAGGTGCACACAGGAATAATATCAGTGAGATTTATAATAGGAATTGGAATTAGGGATGAATGCCAAAAAAACCCCAAACAAAAAGAAACCACAAAACAAGACAAAAAACCTTGGAGCTCAGGAGACTGAAAGAAAATATAATAAGGAAAAGTGCAGATATTTGGAATATAATGTGATAAATTAGGCAGGAATGGTATGGAAGAATACATTGTTAGCAATTCTTTTTTTTAATTTAAAAATTTAATGTTTATTTATTTTTGAGAGAAAGAGAGAGAGAGAGAGAGAGAGAGAGAGAGAGAGGAAGAGTGAGCACGAGCAGAGGAGGGGCAGACGAGAGGGAGGCACAGAATCTGAAGCAGCCTCCAGGCTCTGAGCTGTCAGCACAGAGCCCGATGCGGGGCTCGAACTCAGGAGCCGTGAGATCATGACCTGAGCTGAAGTTGGACACTTAACCAACTGAGCCACCCAGGAGCCCCCACTGTTAACAATTCTTAAAGTAAGAAAAAAGATTGTCTTTACTGAGACAGAATATTCAGCCATATAGGAGTTCCCAGTTATCTACTTTATTCTAAAAAACCAGATCATATCAACTGCTTACTGAGAAGAAAAAGGCACAAATGTGAAATGACTTTCTAGGTTAGAGTAAAAATATTGAATAATCCTACTGTTTTCATTTACATAAGAGACGTGGAATTCATTTTAATATTGGTGACAATGGTATCATTTTATTCACTGACAATAATTAGTCAAAATACACTGTGTAGTAGGTTGTATTTCATTAAAGAGATTTAATTTCAGGTATGATTTCTTAAACAGATTTCATTTCAAATACCAAACTAAAAGGAGACTTGAATGGAATAGAAATATTTAGAAAAAATTATTTATTATGAATGTTTTTTAAACGTATGGTATTTTTGGTGATTTCGACTTATAAGGTGTTAAAAAAAGGAAACAAAGCAAAATGATTCTTCTTCAGTTAAGGAAAATTAATGATAAGAATTTCATGACAATTCTTTTGCCTCCACCCCTAATTTTGGGTGTCCCAAATCTGTACCAAAAATAGTTCCAAGGTGAAATGCAATGACGGAACTAAAACTGTATCTATTAAATGTGCATTCATTCAACAGATATTTATTTAGAGTCTATTACTATATGCCAGGTGCTATACTTGAAGCTTCATGTAATACTGCAATTTAAGGTTTATATTTTAGAAGCATCCATCTGTAAAACAAAAACAAAAAAAAAATCCAGCAGTAACAACAGCAAACAACAACAAAAATACACAAATTACAATCAACTTCAAAACGGATTGTCAGTAGCATGCAGAGAAATGACCACATGGCTGAAATGGTTAAAACATGAATGTCAGTGACACTTCACAAAACAGCTATGAACCAGTGTGTCCTTTATTGCCTTTTGCCTTCCTGGGGAAGGGAGTTTGTCCTCAAAAGTCCACTCTACCAACCTTCTTGTTAGAATGACTGAGGAACACTTGTATTCTAAAACTTAGAGCAGAAGACCACATTCACACAGTGAATTGATTCTCAACCAAGGGGTAAATCCCATTCAACAGGGAAAGGATACGGTTTTCCACAAATGGTGTAACCATATTCAAAAATTCAAAAAAGGGAAAATAACAAATCTCTACCTTACTTCACACCACTTAAAAAATGTTAATTTGAAATGAATCAGACTCAATGTAAAACCAAAACTTACAAAACGTCTGCAGGAGAATATGAGAAAATCTTTGCGATCATGGGTTAGACAAAGATTTCTTTCTTTTTTTTTTTTTTTAACGTTTATTTATTTTTGAGACGGAGAGAGACAGAGCATGAACGGGGGAGGAGCAGAGAGAGAGGGAGACACAGAATCGGAACCAGGCTCCAGGTTCTGAGCCATCAGCCCAGAGCCCGACGTGGGGCTTGAACTCACGGACCGCGAGATCGTGACCTGAGCTGAAGTCAGACGCTTAACCGACGAGCCACCCAGGCGCCCTGACAAAGATTTCTTTAAAATGACACATACACACGAAGTATACGATAAAAGTATGCATATATTAAAATCGCTCAAAATCACCAACTCTTCCTCTTCAAAACACACCTGGATGGCTCAGATGGTTGAGTGTCCAACTCTTGATTTCTGCTCAGGTCATGATCTCAAGCTTTGTGAGATCCTGCCTTGTGTTAGGCTCTGTGCTGATGGCGTGGAGCCTGCTTGGGATTCTCTCTCTCCCTCTCTCTGCCCCTCTCCCACTTGCATATGATTTCTCTCTCTCTTTCTCTCTCTCTCAATAAGTATATTCAAAAAAAAAAAAAACACTGCTATAAAATGAAAAAGGGAGCCACACACTGGAAGAAATATTTGCAGGACACACATCTAACATAGGACTTATTTCCAAAATACATAAAAAATTTTTACAACTCAATAATAGTAAGACAGACAACTTGATGAAAAAGATGAGCAAATGACTTCAATGAACACTTTAAAAAAAGCAAAATATACAGGGGTGCCTGGGTGGTTCAGTCAGGTGAGTGTGGAGCCTGCTTAAGATTCTCTCTCTCTCCCCCTCTAGCCCTTTCCCCCACTTGCATTCTTGCTCCCTCTCTCTATAATAAAAAAATAAAAATTAAAAATCAAAATAAAAAATAAAATATATAAATGATAAATATGCATGTTAAAAGATGCACAACATATTTAATCACTGGAGAATTGCAAATTCAAACTACAATAAGATACCATAACAAATTCCTAGAATTGTTACAAATGGAAAAGACTGATAATACCAAGTGTTGGTGAACTGAAGCTCGCAGACTGCCAGAGGGAAAACAAAATGGGCAAGGCATTTTAAAAAATAGTTCAGCAGTTCCCTAAAAAAAAAAAAATACCCTTAGCATACGGCTCAGCCATTCTGCCTCCTGTGTCTGCCCAAGAGAATGAATACATGTCTGCACTAAAACCTGCACTTGAATGATACTAACAGCTTTATTCATACTTCATGAAAAATGGAAATAACTGATGACTGGATAACAAATACAATAAAATACTATGCAAAAAAAAAGAAAACTAATACAACACTAATGCACTCAATAACCTAGATGAATGTCAAAGTATTATGCTAACTAAAAGAAATCAGACATAAAGGATGCAATACTCTTTGAGTCCATGTATGTGAAATTCTAGGAAAGACACAACTAGAATGACAGAAAACAGATCAATGGTTGGCGGGGGGAAGGGGTGATGGTGGAGGGGACTGATTTTTCAAGTGGCACAAGGGAACTTTTCAGGGTGATGGCAAGGGGTCCTATCCAGATGGTGGTGGTGGTCACATGACTAAATCTATTAGTTAAAACTCGTGGAATTATGCTCTTAAAATCGGACAGTTTTATGAGTTGTAAATTACACCTCAATAAAGCCAACAAAAAATTCTAATAGTGTGTTTGCTAAGAGTTTAGATACAGACTATAAATTAATTTTTAAACTTTAGCTAAAATTACAAACATACTCTCTTCACTCCAGATACACATTCAAGAGGAGTACAAGGAATGCAGTTGAATACATCCTGAGCAAAACAGTCATTTGTGTGAACACGGACATGCTCATCTAAATTCTGCTACTACCAAAGAAAGGGGGGCCAATAGGAAAGTTAATGCAGCTTCCTTCAGCAAGGAGAATACGAGGTAAAAGCACAAATGCTAGTCGACTAGGATTTAGCCATCAGTCCCCTGGAAGTAATCAGCCCTAGATTTATGGTCCAGGGATAGCACAGAAGGAGATGAATACGACTATGCTGATGACCTAGGAATCAGCTAGACTCACGTGCAGGCAGGGTCACAGGTGTCGAAGTCAGAAATAAAAATGAGTGCCAAGCCAAAATCTAGTCATACAGAACAATATGAACCCAAAAGATGACCACATACTGTATTTTTAAAAAATATTCTGCTAACTAGTATAGAATGATATCATCATTAACGATTAAAGACTGAGACAAAGTGCTAGTATATCAGATACCTACCAGGAAATCAACCTTGAGACCACAATGGAAATGAACCTAACCAAAATCTGAGAAGGGCTATGGAGCTTCCCATTTCAAGCACAGCAAAGGGACACTTGTGCCCACATCTTGCGTAATAAGGCAATAACAACTTGTCTACCTTCCCCCAAACACTGAGCAGTGTTTGCCTCTTATTCCATTTGACTGCATATTTCAGGCTGGTTGCTTGTTGTGGACTCCTGATTACCTTATTTAAAGGTTTTAATTGCATTGTCTTTTTAAAAGTGAACACTATAGCATGCGTGGTATTTAGTGATGAGGTAAAAACTAAAATGTAAGCGTACAGGTAAGTCATTTACATAATTCATTGAGATTATATAAACACACCATCATATTAGGAATGTACACATTGCTAATTACAAAATTATATTCCATCAACCAACACAAATTGAAGACTCAGGGTGTTTAAGTCACTGAACACGTTGTTAAGTGGCTGGGTCTTGGAATGTGCTTTCAGTTTCGCTAGACTCTCTGACTTCGTCTCTGGTGACTGCCACCGTGTAATTAATGTTCTCTCTTTAGAGCAGCAAAGGCAGCAAGATTAACACTACCTCAGATATAGGAGGCTATGGCATCACGTATCCAACCCACAAAAATACACTGGTGCATGCTTTTTATGAAATGAAATACTTGCCCCAGACTATGCATTCTGCATTTCATGCAAATAGGAAAGTAGAAGTCTGAGAAGATTCACACACACACTCACACACACCACTCAAGAACCCATTGGTGCTTTAATCTAAGCTTTAAAAACTATGCCAGGGCACCTGGGTGGCTCAGTCAGTTGAGGGTCCCACTCTTGATTTCAGCTCAGGTCATAACCCCAGGGTCGTGGGATCCAGCCCCATGTCGGGCTCTGTGCTGAATGTGGAGCCTGCTGGAGATTCTCTCCCTTTCTGCTTCTGCCCCTCTCCCCCACTCATTCTCTCTCCTATGAATAAACAAACAAGCAAACAAACACAAACAAATAAATAATACACACTGTGCCAAATTGTTCTTTCTCCTTATTCAGTATGCTGCAGGCTCTTTCCCTATTTCTAGGTTCCTATTCCAAGCTAGGAACCTGTTTCATCTATTTTTAACTGCCAGGTGGAGGCGAGACGGTGAGTAAACTTTGGGTTAATTTGCAGAGGTGTTTGGAGAGCATCTGAAAAATTACTGGGGATCGCTAGGCTCCAAACCCGAGTCATGAAGAGCAGGTCCCGTAAGGCAGATCTTTTGTCTTTTTTGATAGATTTATTAGCCCTGGAAGAACGCTTAGAACTGGAAGTGTGTGAAAATGAGGCTTCTGGCCAGTAGTCAAGCATCTGAGGAGACTATTTGTGGGGTCCTGGAATGCTTTTCCAACTCTCATCACTTCTAACCATTCTTCAAGACCTATCCAGATATCACCAACTCTGCAAAGCACACCCCTGGTTCATTCAGGGAGAGTCACCAGCAGCTGCTCTGTGGTGCCTTGGAACAGATGTTCTCTACTGTGCCCTTTTATTAGGTGTGAATCACAGGGCTTTTAACAATTTGTTTGGGCACCAGCCTCTTCTACTAGAACGTGATCCGTAAGGTGGCACAATGTTTGGCCTGCACTAAGGTATCAACACATACTCGAGGAGAGCTGTAGGTGAAGCCCTGCAGACGAAATGAAGAAAATTGACTGTGGGTAACAGTAGATATAAGTAGATACTTCATAACAACATGGAAATGGTATTTCATTTCAAAAGACAGGGAGTTAACTTAGAGCATCCAAATGACTTCCCTATGTAATTTCAGACTTGGATAGGGGTAGGCATTATTTGGATGACACAGGAAATTCAAGGAGTTTGCACCATGCTGTAACAATGAGTGAAGTCCTAAAAGATGAAATTTAATCAGGATAAATAAATAAGCCTAGTTTTAGATAAAAATGTTTCACAGTCCAGGATCAAGACACTGAAGCTCAAGCATAACATGAAGAGAAGACCACAATTAATTGGAAATACTCAGTGAGCACTTCATCTTCATCAGTTGAAGGGCTAAGCAGTTTACAAGTATCACTTAGCTCAATCCTCATAACAGAGCATAATGTAGCAAATAAAAGATGAGGCAGTTGACACGGGGAGGGCTTAACTAACCTGCCCAAGGTAACACAACACAGTGTGAGATCCTTGGTTCTCTGGGCATAAAGCCCTGCTCTGGACCAACATGCTACGCTGATTCTCAAATACACTAGGTGGGACGAGGCCCCCCCAGATACTAATAACACCTTATGCTGCCATTAACAGATGTGTTATATCCAGGCTAAGGAGGATGGTTATTCTTCATTGCTGTTTGTGCTTTTTATAAAATTGTGGCTTTTCAAATTACAGCCATCTTCAGGGTGGGAAAGGGCCCAAAAAGAAAGAGTGATTATAACTTTTGAGAAGACTTAAAAGGACACAACCACCATCTTGAAATGTCCAGAGAACTGTTATTTGCAAATTGGACTTTCACTTTTCTGCATAGGTCCAGAAGAAGAAACAAGTGGCAATGGGGAAAAAAAAAAAAAAACTATTTACCAGTTGCGAGTGTCCAAAAACAGACCGATGGGAAATTCCTCTCCATGGCGGAGTGTTTATTTGGAGGGTGGATGATGCAAGTTCAGGGGGGCTGTACCAGGCTGGAAGATTTGACAGGTGACTCCAAAGTTCCTTTCCCATCTACAATTCTATAGCTATCGATGAGCTAGTTTGCAGAACAAATGGAAATGTTAAAACCATGATTGGTAAAGCCAATGTCAACATTCCTGAAAAATGTGTATCGCCTAAGACTGAAGCCAATAAAGACCCAGAAGAGACAGGACAGGTCTGTTGGGTGGACAGTGTAACAACTGTTCTCCACAAGTGGCTCAGAAACCTCCCCCATTTTGTTCTCCAGGCTGCTCATATCACTAAAAGCGATAATGGTATTTGCTTAGAAATGATATGAGCATTTCCACCTCTAAAAGAGAACAGTTTGATGTATCAAATAAAAACTACCAGCCATTAGGAGAGACCATGAACACAGTGACCAAGCACCAAAGAACTACTGACTGTTTCTGCTCATTTACAGTGTTTTCCATTTTGTGTTGTTTTTGTAGGCATACATTGTGTGTATCTGAACACTCATTCAACTTTTAATATATAGTTTATAATGTATATAAAATGAAAAAAATAATGTTTATTTACTTTTGAGAGAGAGACAGCAAGCAGAGGAGGGGCAGAGAGAGAAGGAGACACAGAATTTGAAGGAGGCTCCAGGCTCTGAGCTGTCAGCACAGAGCCCGACGTGGGGCTTGAACCCACAAACCACGAGATCATGACCTGAGCCGAAGTCAGACACTTAACTGAGTCACTCAGGCGCCCCTATGTTTAAATTTTTTAATGCTTATTTTTATTTTTTATTTTGTTTTTGAGAGAGAGAGACAGAGTACAAGCCGGGAAGGGCAGAGAGTGAAAGAGACAGAAGCGGGCTCCAGGCTCTGAGCTGTCTGCACAGAGCACCATGCGGGGCTTGAACCCACGAACCGTGAGATCATGACCTGAACTGAAGTCGGATGCTTAACCAACTGGGCCACCTAGGAGCCCTTATAAAATATAGCCTATAATATATGTTTTCAATACAGCTGGACCCCAACTCAAACAGGCTACAATACATAATGCCTTAATTTAAATGTTGAAAAAGCAAATTAAAATTAAGGTTAACTTCATTTTAAAAAAGGTAGTTTATTTATTTATATATTAATATAATTTATTGTCAACTTGGCTAACACACATTGTATACAGTGTGCTCTTGGTTTTGGGGGTAGATTCCCATGATTCATCACTTACATACAACACCCAGTGCTCATCCCAACTAGTGCCCTCCTCAATGCCCATCACCCATTTTCCTCTCTCCCTCACCCCCTCCCCCATCAACGCCCCGTTTGTTCTCTGTACTTACGAGTCTCTTATGGTTTGGCTCCCTCCCTCTCTGTAACTGTTTTTTCCCCTTCCCCTCCCCCATGGTCTTCTGTTAAGTTCCTCGAGTTTCACATATGAGTGAAAACATATGGTATCTGTCTTTCTCTGACTGACTTATTTCACTTAGCATAATACCCTCCAGTTCCATCCACGTTGCTGCAAATGGCTAGATTTCATTCTTTCTCATTGCCAAGTAGTATTCCATTATATATATAAACCACATCTTCTTTATCAACATTCATCAGTTGCTGGACATTTAGGCTCTTTCCATAATTTGGCTGTTGTTGAAAGTGCTGCTATAAACATTGGAGAACATGTGCCCCTATGCGTCAGCACTCCTGTATCCTTTGGATAAATTCCTTGTAGTGCTATTGCTGGGTCAGAGAGAGAGAGAGTGCCCATGTGAGCATGCACTAGTGGGGAAGGGCAAAGAGAGAGGGACAGAGAGAGAGAATCCCACGCAGGCTCTGCACTGTCAGTGTGGAGCCCGATGCCAGGCTCGATCCCATGAACCGCGAGATCATGACTTGAACCAAAGTCAGATGCTTAACAGTCTCAGCCACCTAGGTGTTTCAACCTCATTTTTTAATAGACGCAAAAATGAAAATGCACCTTTGTGATTTAACCCCAGTTACACTCTTACTGTTGGTCTATGAAAGGCTGCTCTTTTTCGTGTTTGCTTTTGTGTGTGTGTGTTTATTCTGGTCATCCTGCCCTTCATCTTAATTCAATCCTCCTCCCTTCCCTCACAGTAACTCACAGAAGGGTATTTAATATATGTTCTTCTAATCCATTCTCCATGTGGTTAGCTAATCATATGTGTCTCCTTAAAAGAAGATATATTGTGTCTTTTAATTCTAATTGTTTCCTTTATTTCACCTAACACCAAGCTTCTGAGACCCTGTGCCTGCTTAGAGATTGAATTAATCAGTCTGGGCTTGTGCAGAGCTCCCCATGCATCACACCTGGCTTATCCATCCCCCCGGGATCTCTCCAAACACTGCTGTGGTGGGTGCCTGCTGCATGCCTCGTGAGCTGGGAGGGTGGCCCAGTAATGTACTCGAGGGGGGAGTGCAGAATGCAGGTGACACAGAGTGCATTTCATCCAGTTCAGACCCCTGCTTCCGGAGGACTGACCAGCACGTGTGGTGGGATGCAGTCAAGACTGCAGGTGGGATGGTGTGTCCCAAATTCCTGACATTCTGCAAAATTGGTAATTTTTTTCTTAAATTACATGTACGACTACTAAGAAGGGCTTCCAGTTTCTACCTCTGAAACTTGTCTGGTGACTTGCTTTGTGCATTTTTCTAATAGAATATGCTCTTCTAAAACTTTATTAATTCTTTGATTTTCTTTTTACTTTTTTAGAAGGGGGGGAGGGCAGAAGTGAAAGAGAGGGGCAGAGTGGGAGAGAGAGAGAATCCCAGCTCTGCACGGAGCCCAACATGGGGCTCAATCCCATCACCCTGGCTGGCATCACCACCTGAGCCAAAATCAAGAGTTGGATGCTCAACCGACTAAGCCAACCAGGTGCCCCTAGAAATATTAATTCTGATGCAATCTTATAATGTCAACTTCTGATTTCTCTTATGATTTTTGCTTTTTAGAAAAAAAAACAGGTTTGTTCAAGAACGCATTTCCTATCTTGTTATCATTAAAATATTCCCCAACATTTTATTCTATACACTTTATAGGATTATCTCTCATAATTAGTCTTTAATACATCAGAAGTTTTATATGTTCTATCTAGAGTCAACCAAATTTGCTTGCAAGTTCTATTACTTTGATCACATATCAAAGGCACATATACTCATGGAGATCTTTCTGGACTCCTGTGCAGCAGTGATCTGTTTGTATTTTCCTGGACAAGTATACATGGGTTTTATTACTATGAAATTGATCTTACTATATGGTAAAGAGATTCCTTACTATTTCATTTATATGATACTTACTTTTAAAACATTCCAGTCTATATTTTACAATGTCAAATGGAAATATTCAGTTCTTGACAATAGTCTAACAAGATTAAGGAATACATTGTTAAGCTACCACAAAGACATCACATATTGCCATGGATAAAGAGTCTGTCACCATGTTTACTCTGAAGTATAAACACTTATTTTTTATCACAGGAGGAAGTTTTATAAACTTCCAGGCTTCTTACAACTAAAGTCTGATGCCAAGCCCGTTTTCTCATTTCTAAAATAAAAGGAATGGAGAAGAACACGTTGAAGGTCTGTTTAAGCTCTAAAATTTTTACGAGCCTATAAAAATCACCCAAATAGAAATTTCAGTGAAAAAGGGTAATTTCCATGTCTCTATTTCTAGACAAATTTCCTAGAAGGTAGGCTTTCTTCATGCATTCACCTTCATGCCTTGTCTCAAACACAAGATCGCTCCTGTGTCGATCAGCTGAAGACATAGAAACATCCTTCACTTCAAAATAGGTTACTTGAAAAGTAACAGAAGTAACACCAACATGGGACAACGCAATCTTACGTTAAATTAATACTGACCAAGGCAACATGCTTCGGAGCTGAAGAAGAGCATTTTAACGAAATATGAGCTAAAAGGATTAGACACACCTCGTCAAACAAAATTGGTATTTCACACAGATATGTCCCTGTGAATCAGTTTTATGTAAGGATAAAAAGGTACTCTCCTATATCTAAACATTCTAGAACCTTAAATATTTCTTTGTGTGGGGGCTCCTGGGTGGCTCAGTCGGTGGAGCGTCTGACCCTCGCTTTCAGTGCAGGACATGATCTCAAGGTTTGTGGGATCCAGCCCTGCTTGGGCTCTGTGCTGACAGTGCGGGGCCTGCTTGGGATTCTCTCTCCCTCTCTCTTCGTCCCTGCGCCACTCTCAAAATAAATAAACTTAAAAAAAAGAGAAATGTTTCTTTGTGTCATCTTGAGGAGAATGGTATATCATTTTTAGTACGTACTGTTAAATAATATCATATATAATATCGCTTAAGATCATACTGGTAACTTAAAATTAGGCCAATTTCCCCCTTTGACCAAATTTTGTTTCTTCATATATTTTAGAGGATATCTATGACAGTTTTCAAACACGTAAAAGATTTTACTTTGGGGCATTAAAGTAACCATTTCATTATCACAATTTAAAAATGAGGTAACATGGGGCCCTGGGTGGCTCAGATGGCTGAGTGCCCGACTTTGGCTCAGGTCATCATCTCGTGGTTTGTGGGTTCGAGCCCTGCATCGGGCTCTGTGCTGACAGCTCGGAGCCTGGAGCCTGCTTCAGATTCTGTGTCTCCCTCTCTCTCTGTCCCTCCCCTGCTCATGCTCTGTCTCTCCCTCTCTCTCAAAAATAAACATAAAAAATAAATAAAAAATAAATAAAATAAAATAAAATAAAAATGAGGTAACATTACACACTCCTGAGAATGGCTGCGATAAAGACAGATAATAACAAATGTTGTCTGGGATGTGGAAAAACTGTAACATTCGTACATTGCGGGTGTGAATTTAAAATGATACCGTCATTTGGGAAAGCGGTTTGGCAGTTTCTTAAAATTTAAACAGAAACTCACCATACACAGAAGTTACACTTCTATGAATATATCCATGAAAAATGAAAATTTATGTCCACACAAAGATGTGCATGCAAATGTTCATGGAAGAATTATTCATCATAAACCCAAACTGGAAACAATATAAACGTTCATTAACTGGCAAATGGGTAAACAAAATGTGGATTATCTGTACAATGGAATAGTAGTCAGCAACTAAAAGGAATGCACCACTGATCCATGCTAAAACATGGATGATGCTCAAGAGCATTTTGACACACAAAAGAAGCCAGGGGCAAAAGATTACATATGGTGTAATGCCATTTGTATGAGCTGTTTGGGAAGGGTAAAGGTATAGAGGCAGAAAGCAGCTTAGTGATTCCCTAAAACTCAGGTTCCCCAGTGAAACAAACAGACCTGGTACAAATGATTTTTAAAAATCAACGACCATTTAAAGCCTCTGGAAATTGTCTTAAAGGCATATAACAAATGGACAGAAACGTTTATTCAAGGCATTGACTAAGTCCCAGGAAAAAGAGAATCTGTGGCATCTGAACCATAGCACACTCCCCTTCCTGTGGATAAATGTCATAGAAGCTCTGCTCTGAATGCCTGGGGCAAAAAGACAGGGCTTCCTCTCCCACCACTTCCAAGTTCAAGGCTGTAGTTTCTTCTCAGGAAGAGAAAAATATCGGTGTTACTTATCTCAGGACCTCTATCATGCGGAAGTTCTATCTCAGGCAAATGCGACTGAGGTATCTGGAGCAGTCTTCCTTCATCCGGCCCAATTTGTAGGGTGGACCCTCTGTCCCAGCCGGCAAGCTGACAATGTTTGGCCCTGACTGGCCTTGGTCCAGCTTGCTTATAAGAAGGAGGTGCCATACTGGGAGAGGCAAGCTGAGACGACCAAGAATTACCGTCCCATCTTGGTGCCCCTCTCATAGAGCAGATGTAGCCCTCCAGAAGTGGTCCACTGTCCTGATCCCCACCTCCAGAGCATTGATGCCAATGTTCTGAACAAAGGGAGAGGCACATGTAAGACCAGAGAACTCCAGTGTTCTCCCTAAAGGAATTGACTATATTTGAAGCAGAACATGGAGAATTTGAAGCCTAAGGGTTTACTGAAAACAATGACAATCTTGGTAGGGAACAACTGACAGAAGGCTGGCCGTTCCATGACAGCAATAAATGAGGAGGTAGACCAGCTAGACTGAGAGAGAATCCAGGACAGAGGCAACTATGACGACACTTCCTGGAGTTGAAGCAAATCTCAAGGACTAGGGAGGTCAAAGAAAAAAAAAAAAAAAAAAAAAAAAAACAGTGAAAGAGCCCGTCTAAACCAAAGCCAGCCGCGAATCAAGGGTGAACTGAGCACGTGCCTAAGGATGCAGCTTCTGAGAAGCAACACCAGATGCTAAACGGGGAAAACGAACTTCACCGAATTAGTCCAGCCAAGTTACTAAAGAAATAAACAAGCAAACAAAACAAAGAAGAAAGCTAGGTGTGGTGTGTATGGGTGAGGGATGGGGAGCAGCATCTAGAACCACTGACATATATTGCCTAAAATGGCAAGGTTTCAACAGAAAAGTTAGGAGATATACGAAGAAACAGGGACCTATAGAAAGGACCAAAAAAATTTGGAAACTACAGCTGAAGGAGTCCAGATGGTAGACTTCGCAGACAAAGATTTCAAAGCAGCTGGTACAAATACGTTCAAAGAACTAAAGGAAACCGTGCTTACAGAATAAAAGGATTGTATGACTAATGACTAATCAAACACAGAATATCTATAGATAGAAATTATCAAAAAGAGCCAAATGGAAATTCTTCCACTGAAAAGCAGAATCACTGACACGAAAAATTCACAAGAGGGGATCCGCAGTAAACCAGAGCTGGCAGAAGTAAGATGCTGTAAACTTGAAGACAGACCAATGGAAATTACACAACCTGAAGATCAGAGAGGAAAGAATGAAGAAACTTGAGCAGAGCCTCAGAGAAATGGGGAACACCATTATACACTCCTATACATTATGCATGTAAAGGGACTACTAGAAAGACAGGAGAGATAGAAAGAAAAATAGTCAAATAAATAATTATTATAAACTTCTCACATTCAATGGAAAACACTAATCCACAATCCAAGAAGCTCAATAAGCAAGGAGGGTAAATCCAGAGAATCACACCCAAACACACGATGGTTATGTTAGAAGAGGAAGACAGTGAGAAATCTTCAAAACAGCAAGAGAAAAATGACTCCTTATTCATAAGGAAATACCAATAAAATGAACAGTTGACTTTTTACCTGAAACAATGGAGGCAAAAAAACAGTGAGATGAAATATTCCACGTATGGAAAGAAAAATAACCTCACAACCAAATATCTTATATTCAGCAAAATCATCTTTCAAAACCAAAAGTGAAATAAATACATTCTCAAGTAAACAAAAACTGAGAGACTTGTTGCCAGCACACCCTCCTTGCAAGAAATACAAAGGAAAGGTCCTCAGGATGAGAGCATGTGATGCTGGACATTATTTTAAATCAAAATAAAGAAAACAGGGGCACCTGGGTGGCTCAGTCAGTTAAGCATCCCACTTCGGCTAGGGTCATGATCTCACTGCTCGTGAGTTCGAGCCCTGCATCGGGCTCTGTGCTGACAGCTCAGAGCCTGGAGCCTGTTTTGGATTCTGTGCCTCCCTCTCTTTCTGCCCCTCCCCAACTCACACTCTGTCTGTCTATCTGTCTCTCAAAAGCAAATAATAAAACATTAAAACCAAAAAAAAAAAAAAAATAAGAAAACAAAGAGCACCAGTCAATGTAATACTGTACTTATAAAGGTGCAAATGCTTAATTCTTCCCCCTTCTTTTTTAACTGATTTTAAAAGCAACTGCATAAAACAATATGTATATCACTGCAATAGTGCTATTACAGCATATATAAATATAGTATATTTGACAGCACAAAGGAAGAAGATGGGAGAAAAGGATTATTAGAGTAAGAAGTGACACCAGATGGTATACTGAATACTCAGAAACAAATGAAGACAACCAGAAATGGTGAACAAAGAAAAAAAGACAAATTCTGTAAGCATATTCATTCTCCCTTTCTTCTAAAGACATAAATTGTATGAGATATAATTACAACACTATATTGTTGGTTTTGTAGTGGAACATAGATAGACATTAACAACATCAGCACAGAAAATGGGAAGAGAAAAGTGGGCTACCTAAGAATAGCTTTTCTATAAATCACCAGAATTAAGTTAGTATAAATCTGATAAGTCAATATGTATATTTAGGCTCCAAAACAACCACTAAGAAAATAACTTTTATTTAAAAAAAATTTTTTTTTGTTTTATTTATTTTTGAGAGACAGAGAGAGACAGAGCACGAGCAGGGGAGGGGCAGAGAAAGGGGGAGACATGGAATCTGAAGCAGGCTCCAGGCTCTGAGCTGTCAGCACAGAGCCCGACGCGGGGCTCGAACTCACGGACCGTGAGATCATGACCTGAGCCGAAGTCGGACGCTTAACTGACTGAGCCACCCAGGCACCCCAGAAAATAACTTTTAAAAAGTAGTAAAAAGCCATTAAAGGAATTAAAATGTCACACTAGAAAATATTCACTTAATGCAAGAGAAAGCAGGAAGGATGAACAGAGGGACAAAAAAAAAAAAAAAAAAAGAGAGAGAGAGAGAGAGAGAGACACGAGACACACAGAAATCAAACCAGACCAAAAACCATGGCAGACGTAAATCCAACTATAACAAACTGAATATATGTGAATTATAATCCAAGCACAGGATGAAGATTTTCGTGCTGGAGAAAGGAAAAACAGATCCAACTATATGCTACCTAGAGAGACACCCTTTTGACTGAAAGGTATAGATAGATGGAAAGCAAGTAGATTGGAAAAGGTATACTGTGCAAACGGTCAAAAAAAGAGAACCTAGAGTGGCAATCATAATATCGCACAAAACAGACTCCCAACCAACACGTTTACTAGTGATATGAGGGATGTTTTTAATGACAAATGGGTCGGTGCATGTGGCAGATATAAAGTTTCCAAAAATAAATGTAGCTAACTACCAAGCCCCAAAAGACACAAAGCAAAAACACAGAATTGATGGTAGACATTGAAAACTCAGCAATATTAGTTGAAGACTTCAATATCCCACTTACACTAATGGATAGACTATCTTGGTAGAAATACAGTCCGGCAGGACAGAATTAGAAGTCCAGAAACAAACCTGTGCATTTATGGTTAGCACTGAAATTCTTTATAAAACCCTTATCTGTTAGGTACAGGCTTTCTTAAAGAAGTTGAGTCGGCTTGCATAACTTTCTAGCTATGCCAAGTTTTTATTAAAAACAGTATCTTGCAGCTTAAGACTTTGTACATTTTTAAAAAAATCTTCCTTTGGAATCAAATAATTTCCTGCTTTTAATGAGGGCTGGGTGTAAGGCTCTGTGATTTTAAGAAGATCGGGCCGTAGTCTGTCTTCTTACATCTGATCTTTCTCCTTGGGTAGGCACAGGGGAAGAGAAAGATGTTTCTTTATGAGGCTGTCATTGAAAGTGGGTAATTGTTCGTAAGCCACGTGAACAATTTCACCATGGTAGTGGAGATATGGCCACCCCCCTTGTGCTGGTCATCATGGCACATCCAACAGCTTGAGAAACGTTTTTGTGCAAGTTGGCAGATGCCGAGAGCTCCGAAGTGACATGGTGCCAGGCGTTTTGAGTGCCTTGTGAAATCTGGTTACATTCTCAGTCTACTGTCCGGCTGATAGAATCAGGCTCACCCTTCTGCCACACAGCTTCCATTCTTGGGATCAAAAGATCAATCTTCTCTACCTTCAAGAAACTGTACACTCACCAGGAGACAATTTTACCTTTTGTTAAAAAAAAAAAAACATCTGGGGTTACATAGCATCATATTTTTCCAGTACGCTTTCTCAGCCTCAGTGGAACTGGAGCAGGACCACAGACTTACACACACACAGCCACAGAGACCACAGGCTTACACACACACAGCCACGGAGACCACAGGATTACACACACACACAGCCACAGAGACCACGGGATTATACACACACACAGCCACGGAGACCACGGGATTACACACACACACACAGCCACGGAGACCACGGGGTTACACACACACACACAGCCACGGAGACCACGGGGTTACACACACACACACAGCCACGGAGACCACGGGGTTACACACACACACACAGCCACGGAGACCACGGGGTTACACACACACACAGCCACGGAGACCACGGGGTTACACACACACACACAGCCACGGAGACCACGGGGTTACACACACACACACAGCCACGGAGACCACGGGGTTACACACACCCACAGCCACGGAGACCACGGGGTTACACACACCCACAGCCACGGAGACCACGGGGTTACACACACCCACAGCCACGGAGACCACGGGGTTACACACACCCACAGCCACGGAGACCACGGGGTTACACACCCACAGCCACGGAGACCACGGGGTTACACACACACAGCCACGGAGACCACGGGCTTACACACACACAGCCACAGAGACCACAGGCTTACACACACACGGCCACAGAGACCATGGGATTACACACACAGCGCCATAGAGCAGGGTGGCTGCCTCCTCTTCTTGAAAGCACTTAATAAACTTCACAATAAACTTCCTTTCGAGAGGAAGAGAAAGAGAGGGAGAGCGAGAGGGAGAGCGAGTTCTCTTGTGAGTTTCCACTTCAGGACTTTGGAGAGCAGAAGCCACCTTTCCCTTTAGGTCCAAGGTGATGTAAAGGGCATAGATAAGCCCCTGTGTTTCTCCTCTGCCCCAATTCTAGGCACTATGTGTGTGGTTCATTATCAAACTCTTTTTCTGGAGGGAGGAGAGATGATAAGCCAAGATCTCATGTAAGAGAATCTGCATTCTCAACAGGATGCTGTTCCTATGCAATCTCACACTGGATTTTGAAACACAGATCAGGAAAGTTGAATATTTTACTGTTTAAGTAGGTGGTAGTTGAACATAAGATGAAATGGCCCAGAAAGCATGTGGTAAGTCACAAGAGGGTTCAGGGTGGAATTATAGGGGATTTTAATATTTAAGGGAAAACTGGAAGAAAATGAGCCATTGATGGAAATGAGAAGAATCTTGGGAAAAAGAGAAGAACAGTGGCGCTGGAACATGCAGGGTGAAAGGCAGTTTTCTAAGTGTGAAACCCATGGTATCAGGTGCTTTCAATAGGTCCACAGTTAAGAAACAAAAAGAGGCTATTATTTTGGCAGCCTGGTGATCATGTGCCTTATGAGCAATTTTAATGTCATCTGTGGGCAGGAGATAGAGCCAATAGGTGAAAAGATCAATGGGAAATGAGGAATTAGAGGCAAAGAGTACACAGCATCCTTTCAAGACATTCAGTGATGATAGTGAGGAGAGGATAGCTTGAAAAGGAAAAAATATATATACACAAAGGTTTTTTATCCTTTGTAAACTGAAAATGGAGAGAATGATTTGGGCGTGTTTTTAGGCAAAGAATGCGGAGAAGAGGGTAGACCGTAATTAGAACTTTGAGAAGGAAAATAGGTTATGAAGCAAGATTCATAAGAATATAGAACAAAAAGGTGTGTGTGTGGGGAGAGAAAAGTGCTTAAATGGTATCTTTAGAAAGAAGGCCCCACGGCTGAGAGGGTAATGACTGGACAGAAGGGTGAGGAATTGGAGTTGCAGGGTCATCTCCTAAGAGTAAGGGGAGCTAGGGAATGGGAAGCTTGAGGGAGGTAGGATATGGAGAAGAGAAATAAATCTCACCAGGAATTTTGTTTATGATTTCCAGAAATCACTTCATGGGAGCATTATGCGATCAGATGTGATTGGAAAGGAGAGAAATTTACGATTTCTGAAGGCATGTTAGGGACGAGACATTTCTATTATTAACTTCCAGGGCATTTCAAATTGCTCCAGATTCTTTCTCAGAACTGCCACAACTTTCTGGCCACATTTCAACACTCGACATGCACATCTTACTTGTAATCATCATTGTTTTGTCTTTATGACTGTACTGTAGGACATCAGTCCCGTGCATTCCTCATAGGATCTCATAATGTAGACCAGCTATTTTTGTAACCCACTTGTTTTCAGGACCGCTGTCAGTCTGGCCTCGCGGGCACGCTGCCTGGGACTGAAGGTCCTCTGGGTGCTGCCAGAAGATCAGCCCCCACCCCACCCTGCTCCTCAAGCCACCTCCCCTGTGCATGGACTCTGGGTTTCTCTTTCCTGTTCTTCATGTCATAGATCAAAGTTCTCACACTAAGTCATGGTCTTCTGGGAATGGGCTCAATGCCTCATGTTCTGAGCCCTCCCAGCATTAGGAGCTGAATTCCCTTCATTCGTGACTCTGCTGTCACTTTACTGGAGTTTTAGACAGGATGGGAGAAAAATGAGAAAAGCCTGCCTCTTAAATGGACACCACATATAAACCTTTAAAAATAGTCTATTTAGCGTGTATATTATACTTCCAATAGAAATTAAATAGCGCACACACACACACACACACACACACACACACACACACAATTACACTGTTTATCACCTGGCTATAGAATATTTTACAGCTGGGGCCCCTGGCTAGCATGCAACTCTTAATCTCAGGGTCACGATTTCAAGTCCCACGCTGGGCGTGGAGCCGACATAAACAAAAGATTTCATAGCTGTAACCACTGCTAATCTCAAACCTATTCTTGCCCCAGAATCCCTCTACAGAAAACACCAGCTTTGTCTTCCTCTTCCTCCTACTTTGGGATAAATTTTGTGAAGGGGTATGATTCTCTGCTCTATCAATCCAGATCCCAGTTATAGTAGAGACACGAAGTCCTCAGTAATCATAGAAATAAGCATTTCACTAAAGAAAGAATATAGGCTTGGGGTGGGAAAAAGTTGCACCAATGACAGACAGGCACCCAAATCAGGCTGTTATGATCGTGTGGTCAACTTTCAGTGAGTATTTCTACTCCCTCTTGATTATTTCCCACCTTTGGGTACAACTTGGCAAGCTACCTCTACTGCCCGATAAAGTGGAACACTGTTAACCAAAGAAAATCAGGTCCAATGGCCGAGTCTGGAAGACACTTCTGAACATTATAACGTGTGTCATCTCGGCAACCAGCTGGAGTGCAAGCATTTGGAACAAATATATTTCTCAATATGCGCAGAGAGTAAGCTTAAGATGTGCACGCTGGTGTTGAACGGAGCAGAAAGAAAGAGCACCGGAGACCACATAAATATCAAGCAATGACCTTCCATTTGGAAGTTGGAGGCAATTCTTCACATGGGCTTCTCTGCATTTAGAATTTATTTCTCTGGGTTCCAAGGTACCGGTGGATTGTACCAGGAGTAAATAATATCATGATCCCGAAAGCCATGGGGGGAAAAGGGGCAACCAGCAGAAAAAAGGAGTTACTACCTTAAATAAGTGGCAATTTGGGGCGCCTGGGTGGCTCAGTCGGTTAAGTGTCCGACTTCGGCTCAGGTCACAATCTCGCGGTATGTGAGTTCAAGCCCCGCATCGGGCTCTGTGCTGACTGCTCAGAGCCTGGAGCCTGTTTCAGATTCTGTGCCTCCCTCTCTCTCTGACCCTCCCCCGTTCATGCTCTGTCTCTCTCTGTCTCAAAAATAAATAAATGTTAAAAAAAATTTAATAAGTGGCAATTTCAGAATAGTAAGATGGCCATTTCATTCAGTGGCTCTACAGTTTTTAAAGGAGAAATAATGCCATAGAAATGCAATCATGACCTTGGAAAATATTTAGTTATTTTTTTCTATTTCTCAATGCTCACTGAGTTAGATTTAAATAACTAACAGACAGAAAGTGTATTAAACAAACAGAATTATTGTCAATAAACCATTTTAATAGAACATATAATTCCTGAGTAAAGAGATGTATCAAAAGAACATCTTGCTAACAGCCCGTTTGAAAAAAAAAAAAGACTATAGATGCCCCAAAGTAATTGAGATGTTGTCTTTTGCTCAAACTCTAGAAATATTTTCATCTTGAGAATATGCAAATCAATATCTTGCACTCAATTTACTACCAATTACCTTTCCTGCAGAATTTTATGTGACAAGCCAATCCTATTTGAATTGCTTATTTGTTTATCAAAATATCTTGGTCTAGAATTCCCTCTTTAGCCTTAGAACAGTGTTACTGAACAGAACGCTAGTACGTACACAATATTCTGCAATATCTATTTCTAACTCACTGAATCCCAGTCCTCAATTTGAAAATTATCATGCCTTTTATATTTTAACAACATAAAAAAATGATCTTTCTTACAAACTACCCAGGCAATCTAGTCACCAAATAATAACTGTTTGTCATACATACATATTTATGGTTCTTAAAATTATTATCGATGAGTCAGTTTTCTGACCCACTTTGGTTTCTGCTTCCTCTACTCAAGACGTATTACAGAATCACTGCAATGCGTTATCTTGAAATTGAGGGAGACCTACAAATATCTAATCTACAGCCCCAGTTTACAGATAGGACCATGGGGGCCCAGAGAGGGTAACGTAACTTGGATATAGGTTTCATCTGCTTAAGAAAAGTAATAACTTATAACAAGACAAATGTAAAATCTAATGTGAAGAAGTGGTCTCCAAAGTCTTTGATTTTAATGAGAAAAGATAATAGACTCTCTCTTTCTCTTTTGGTCAAATGAGTTAGTTTCAGATTTGTGAAGTTGTGTTAAAACATTCTCAGAACTTTAGATTAGTTGAGCCAGAGGAGGGCGTGCAGTTTTCTTGTTCCCAGCTGCCCCTCTGGGAGATTAATGGCTTTTGTCCAGGCCTGTCTAGAGAACGTTCTTCTCTGTGGAGCTATAATGCACATGCTGGGAGTGATCCATTCCCAAACATTCTGCCCGTGGCTATCTCACTAGAAAATTCAGCTCCTCAGAAACCTAGCCACACTTATTTTAGGTATTTTACTTTATGTTTGCTCATTGTTTTTATGCCTTAATTTTGGTTTCATTTAAAAAAAAAATTAGCCAGAAGCACAAGCATTAGTTTAAGAAATCACTGCTATTCCAGTAATAAAATGGGCGCCTTAATTCTCCTTCTTAGCTCTGCACAAGCCCCTAAGTTGTCTGGAACTCATTACATTCTCCGGTTCTTGAGAGTTCCGTCAAATTATAAATATACTCCCTGGAAAAAGCCGACAAGTGTGCACCAGCTATCCCTGTAACTGAACAGAACCGTGGCGTCCCCCTGCCTCAACTTTGAAGGAAGGCTAGTCTCCTATTGCTTTATAAGAAAAAGAAAAAGTGTCTTTCCCTGACCTATGACAACTGAGAAGGAATACTTGAGAAACCAAAGTGACAAAATGTCTCAATATAAACCATTTTAATCACTGGTTTTCAAAAAATGTGATTCTGCCTGCAAGGGACATTTGCAATCTCTAGAGATATTTTTGGTTGCCAAAACTAGAGTGAGGAGGTGCTACCTGGCCATGCAGTCACCAAGTGGTTAGAAGCCAGTGATGTTACTGGACATCTTAGAATGCACAGGCCATCAGGCACAGCAAAGAATTATCCAGTCCAAAATACCAATGGTGCTAAGGGTGAGAGCCTCGGTCTAAATTCTTGCTATTCAGGCCCACCTAGGTGGCTCAGTCGTTTAAGTGCCTGACTCTTGATTTCGGTTCAGGTCATGATCCTAGGGTCATGAGATTGAGCCCCAAGTCAGGTTCTGTGCTGGACGTGGAGCCTGCTTAAGATTTTCTTTCTTTCTTCCTTCCTTTCTTCCTTCCTTCCTTTCTTTCTTTCTTTCTTTTCTTTCTTTTCTTTCTTTCTTTCTTTCTTTCTTTCTTTCTTTCTTTCTTTCTTTCTTTCTCTCTCTCTCTCTCTCTCTCTCTCTCTCTCCTCCCCCTTTCCCTTCTTGCTCTCCAAATAAATAAACAACCAAACAAACAAATAAATATTCTTGCCCTTCAGACTGTTGTCTATGGCAGTCTAGCCTCCTCTAAGAGCTTCTTAGAAACCTGAGCCCCACCACAGACCTACGGTATCAATCTATAGCAAGGTGGCCAGATGATTCATCTAGACCATCACATTTGAGAAGCATGGGTGACATAACTCTTAGACAATCCTTAACTGACTACAATATCATCTGTCTTATAGCCCAAAAGAATACTCTTAAGAACAGGCTCACTAGTACAGCCTCCCGTTTCTACTTCAATATTACTGTTATAACCAGTAGCTCCACTGGATATTACATCGCTTGCATACAAAACATCCATTGCTCAATAATATGGAAAACTCTATGTAGGACACACTCAAATGCACTGAGACCTCTAATAGGATAAAGCACCTTAAGAATCTTCCGGAAAGGGCTACCATATGTACCATTTCTCCAAACTATTTAACTTTGGGATCTATTTTTCCTCGGAGCATTTAACAGTCCTAAGTGTTCACAGAACACATTTTCCTTTTCTCAGCATAGGAACTAAGGAGGAACTAATTAAAGTTCAGACCTCTCTCAATAGAGTCTTGAATTAGTTATCACCTGAGACACATGTGGCTTCAACAAAAGGCAGAGCCCACAACTGGCTTTGACAATGAGAGTCTGACTACAATCCCCGAGACCCTCAGCAAGAGAAAAACGTTATCAAGGCCACGCCTGAGTAGAATCTTGCAGAGAGAATTTCTTACATTCCAGAAAAATTCGGAAAAATCTAGAAAAATCTCCGCACACTGCTGTCTACTGAAAGGACAAAGTTTAGGCCCAAAGATCAATTCCCCTCATTCAGAAATCATATTAAAAAGATATGCGCCTTCCTCACATTATCTGATTGCGTTAGTGATGCAATATTTTCTGTAATATGCAACAAGAAAAAAATCTTCAACAAGCAATTTTTGGGAACTGCAAAATAGACAGGAAAAAAACATAAGGAATTCAATGTCAGTGGTGACTTTATTATGCACATAAATTATATGGAGTCACAAACTGTCTCTTTTCCTCACTAATTATATTAAAGGTTATTTAAGATTCACTCACTGAATAGAATCGCCATGGTGTAGACAGCTTTAAAAAAACCACAAACAGGGCGCCTGGGTGGCGCAGTCGGTTAAGCATCCGACTTCAGCCAGGTCACGATCTCGCGGTCCGTGAGTTCGAGCCCCGCGTCAGGCTCTGGGCTGATGGCTCAGAGCCTGGAGCCTGTTTCCGATTCTGTGTCTCCCTCTCTCTCTGCCCCTCCCCCGTTCCTGCTCTGTCTCTCTCTGTCCCAAAAATAAATAAACGTTGAAAAAAAAAAAATTAAAAAAAAAAAAACAAAACAAAAAAAAAAAAAACCACAAACATTTCCTTAGAAATTAACAATCCTTGGGGCTGCAACACAGACTGAGTTCAAATCCCTTGCATTTATATACGTAGATACCTAGAAATAGACACAGCGGGGCGCCTGGGTGGCGCAGTCGGTTAAGCGCCCGACTTCAGCCAGGTCACGATCTCGCGGTCCGTCAGTTCGAGCCCCGCGTCAGGCTCTGGGCTGATGGCTCAGAGCCTGGAGCCTGTTTCCGATTCTGTGTCTCCCTCTCTCGCTGCCCCTCCCCCGTTCATGCTCTGTCTCTCTCTGTCCCAAAAATGAATAAACGTTTGAAAAAAAAATAATTAAAAAAAAATAATAAAAAAAAAGAAATAGACACAGCATCACATTATCAAGGAAATCAAGTACTCTTCTAACTGTGATTAGTAGTGAAGAGACAGGATCTGGAGTCATACATATCTGGGTTCAAACCTCAACAGTCCTCCTTATTAAGGCCTGCAAATTCCCCATGCCTCACATTGCTGGGCCCATGAAGGAAAGGGCTGTGCCTTCCTCTTCAAACGCCCGTATGGAATATGACACCAGGCATGCGACACGTGAAAAACAGAGCACAGGGGCTTGTGCACAATAAGGCATCACTCTGTCAGCAGTTACTACCGTTATATTTAATATTTACATTTTTAAGGCTGTCTAGTTAACTCCGATGTCATTTGCTGAGAGACCATCATTTCAGTTTGTCTAAGTCATTTTCGTGGACATTATTATGAAGCAATAATGAGCCCAATCCCTCTGTCCATCAATGGTGTGATAAAGGAATGATGGACCCAATCAATTCTGCTGATCGATGGAGGGAGAAATGCCAGACCCACATTTTACCGAGTGTAGCGTTCATTCAAGAGCAACACCCCCAACACAAAACAAAAATAAAAAAAAAATTCAAGGATTTTATTCAATTTCTTTCATAAGCTTTCTATAATTTCCAGTGTACAGATCTTTTACCTCTTAGGTTTATCTCTAGGTATTTTATGGGTTTTGGTGCAAATGTAAATGGGATCGATTCCTTGGTATCTCTGCTGCTTCATTATTGGTGTATAGAAATGCAACCATTATCTGTGCATTGATTTTATGGTCCTGAGACTTTGCTGAATTCACGAATTAACTCCAGCAGTTTTGGGGAGGAGTCTTTTGGGTATTCCATGTAGAGTATCATGTCATCTGGAAAGAGGACGGACTTATTCCTTGCCACTTTGGATGTCTTTTATTTCTTTTCATTGTCTGATTGCTGAGGCTAGGACTCCCAGTATTATGTTGAACAACAGTGGTGAGGCTGGACATCCCTATCATGTTCCTGATCTCAGGGGGAAAGCTCTCGGTTTTTCCCCAGTGAGGATATATTAGCTGTGGCTGTTTCATATATTGCTTTTATGGTGTTAAGTCATGTTCCTTCTATACCTACATTATTGAGGGTTTTTATTAAGATGCTGTATTTTGTCAAATGCTCATAGCTGTCAGAAAGGCTATAATTAACAACTCAGGAAACAACAGATCTTGGCGAGGATGAGGAGAAATGGGAACCCTTTTGCACTGTTGGTGGGAATGCAAACTGGTGTAGCCGCTCTGGAAAACACTATGGAGGTTCCTAAAAAAAAGTAAAAATAGAACTACTCTATGACCCAGAAATTGTGCTACTAGGAATTTATCCAAAGCATACAAAAATGCTGATTCAAAGGGGCACATGCACCCCAATGTTTACATCAGTGCTACCAACAATCGCCAAATTATAGAAAGAGCCCAAATGTCTATCACCTGATGAATGGATAAAGAAGATGTGGTGTGTATATATGTGTATGTATGTATGTGTATATATATATATATATATACACATACATACACACACACACACAATGGAATAGTACTTGGTGATGAAAAAGAACGAAAGCATGTCACTTGCAACAACGTGGACAGAACTAGAGGGTATTATGCTAAGTGAAATAAATCAGAGAAAGACAAGTATCATACGATTTCACTCATATGTGGAATTTGATAAACTCAACAGGTGAACATAGGGGAAGTGAAGGAAAAACAAGATAAGAACAGAGAGGGAGGCAAGCCATAAGAGACACTTAAATAGGAGAACAAACTGAGGGTTGCTGGAGTGGTGGGTTGGGATGGGCTAGATGGGTGATGGGCATTAAGGAGGGCATTTTTCAGGATGAGAATGGGTGTCATATTGTAAGAGATGAATCCCTGGGTTCTATTCCTGAAGCCAAGACTACACTGTATGTGAACTAACTTGAATTTAAATTAAAAAAAAAAAATCCAAGGGTTTACCATGAGACACAAGGTGAGCTCCAGGTGTTGGGGAGATGCTTTTCTGAATGCTGCCATGCACGTATTCAGGACTACCCTGAGTACAGGATTTCGGCAAAGGTGAGATACTTGTGCCTCTTGGGATTCCACGTGAAACTGTAGAATAGTTTTGTTTCCCTACCGGCATTGAATCATCAGATAGATGCATTTTACTTCTCTCAGACATTTTGCTCTAATGTTTGTAATGCAAGAGTTAAATGCACACACCGGAAACTTCGCTGGTCTAGGAATAAGGAAAACAGCACTGCAATGTCCGTTCTGCTGTGAGTGCCCGCGTCCCCCCCATCAGAAAGTCACTTAATCTCTTCCAGCGTCTGTCTCCTTGTCCGAACAAGAGCAAAAGGAAATCCTTATTCTGCCTTGTTCACAAGGTTATTGAAAGAATTCATTTAGGCAATATAAAACAATGTATATGTTCAAAAATGATAATATTGTTCATTGATTCCATCACAGTCCCCTAAGCCTTTTCTTTGTGCTGCATAACATAATCACATCATTGTCCCTTAAGGCTTAGGGTAATTGTTTGTTGTTCTCGGTGAATATTCAATTGTGTGGGCTTGACATGTAAAAGCAAGGAAATTGTTTCTTAGAAGTGAAAAAAAGACACAAAGTTTTGGAAGCAACTTTGTTTCCCAATTCCACACAATAAAAAAATCTAGGTGTAGCTATTCAAGAAATATTGACTGAGCACTTATCACGTGTCACGTACTGCCCAGGGGTTTGGACTACATCAGTGATGAAAACATACAAACCCCCCTGCCCTCATGGAACTCAGATTCTAGTAGCAGGAGGCAGAAAATAAATAATTATTATTCTGACAAATCAACAGACTGTGTCCTCTTAGAAGCTGCTAATCATGTATTTTAAGCAAGAATAGTAGAACATGAGAGACAGGGAGGCTACAAGAGCAACCAGGGTAGTCAAAGTCGGTGTCCTTAAGGAGGTGACACTGAGCAAAGAGTTGGAGGAGGTGAGGAAGCCATGTATGTGGGCTTCTGAGGGTTACACTCTCCAGGAAAGGGAAGGAGCAGTGCAAAGGCCCTGAGGTAGAACGAAACTGGTATGCACCTGGGTGTACAAAGTAGGTGGTAGAATTAGGCTCAGTGAGCAAGGAGGAGGGGCTGGGAGGTTAACGGCCAAGAGGTGACAGGAGAACAGTTGGCACCTGCCAGGTCTTAATAGAGGAGGAAGAGGAGGGAGGAAGCAGGATACCTGTGGTTGGGCCACTGGGGACAACACTTGGGCACAGGCAATAAGGGTGCGTTTTGTCTGCGGAGAATTTAATGATAAGATAACTGGAATTCAGTCTGCTTTTGTTTCACACCATGTGCCAGCAACTCTAGGCAACATCACAGGTCAAATACACAGCCCCTACATTTTCTGTGGGTCTAAGTTCTAAATAATTGTTGTGGTTACCATAAAAATTTAATTACATGTAATATATGTACCTCTTGCTATACAGTCAACCCTAAAAACCTGCAGACTCAGCTACATGCGTTCATTTCCAGAGGAATTTTATAACAGTCCCGACTGTCTGAACCTGCTTTGGGTATAGTCTGTGCCCAATACTTCATGGTACTGGAGAGTCCTGCCTTCAGATCCAGTCAGGGTACTACAGTTACCGTGACAGCAAAGACACTAATCAGAAGCTCTATTCCACAGAAGCATTTTGCATTTTGTTCGTAATCCAAATTTAAACCAGTAAAGTAGATTGTAAAACACAAGGTGTAATATTGTGTGTGTGTGTGGGGGGGGGGGGGTGGAGGGGTGCAAATTTTAGTTCATACATGTAATGTTTTACTTGTTATTTTCAATAACAACTTTACAATAGAAAATATGTTTGAATTGTTATTCTTATATAATTGTAACTTACTGCTAAACAGTAATACTACTCATTACTGCGAGACACCAAAAAGTAATGTTTTTTCCAATAACTGTTCTAATGCATAAAGAAATATTGAGCTATTACTTATTTCCTTTTTTTCTACTGTAATATTTATTTTTATCTGCCTGAATATACAAAGTACAAAGAAAATTTCATTTTCTTCTTTAGGTCATTATATTCATTTGATTTCATAATTATTATTGAAAATAACTTTTTGTGGGGCTCTTGGGTGGCTCAGTCGGTTAGGCATCTGACTTGGGCTCAAGTCATGATCTCAAGGTCCCTGAGTTCGAGCCCCGTGTTGGGCTCTGTGCTGCCAGCTCAGAGCCTGGAGCCTGTCTCTCTCTCTCCCTCTCTCTCTCTCTCTCTCTCTCTCTCTCTCTTTCTCTCTGTCAAAAATAAATAAACATTAAAAAAATTTTTTTTAAAACTTGAACATTTAGGGGCGCCTGGGTGGCTCAGTCGGTTAAGCATCCAACACCGGCTCAGGTCATGATCTCACGGCTCGTAGGTTCCAGCCATGTGTCAGGCTCTGTGCTGACAGGTCAGAGCCTGGAGCCTGCTTCAGATTCTGTGTCTCCCTCTCTCTCTACTCCTCCCCTACTCACACTCAGTCTCTCTCTCTCTCTCTCAAAAGTAAATAAACACTAAAAAAAAATAACTTTTTGCAGAGAAGGGAATTTTAAAAGAAACGATTCATTCCACTTGTCAAACAGGCCAGTGACTGGAAGCAAGCCCTTGATTTTGTTTCCTAAATATTCAGTGCATGAAGTACAATAAAATCACTTAGTCTGGAGGCCAACTTCATTACTTTTGGCCACAGTGGGAAAGTTTCATTAATGGCCGAATCAATAAATGGATCAATAAGAAAAAATGAAAACAGTGTAGATAACGGAAGGGGGAAGACCAATAGGAGTGTTCGTGCCAGATGCAGGACACGAGGACCAGTGTTACCTGATCTATATTTACGGTGATAAACTGATCTGTCTCCTTGCTGTGGGTAGTTAGAACATGTTTCAGACAAACAACCGTAATTGTTATTTCTAACTACAGTAACAATTAAATCATGCGAGTGATACCCAGCAATGTAATTTTTTTAAGTTCTGGTTTTACAAAAGCATAATGAGAGAGGACATCGGTCATGACTGTCCATCACACGATCATTGAACTTGTCCCTTCAGGCATAAAAGTAGACAGCTGAAGCTCGTCACCTATGAACCACTCTGAGAATCAACCTTAAAATACACACATTTGAACAGATACTTTTTATGAATACAGACATGAGAGAAGTCATTGTACGTGATGGCAGAAAACTAATGGATGTATTTTCAAACCATCAAGTAGCAAACTATTCTTTTTTTCCTGATGTACAAACTTTAAGCTATAATGATTCCTTCCACATATTTATTATATCATGGCCCAACAGAATACAAAATAGGCCATGTAACACAAAACTACATACCAGAAATTCTGCTCACTGTCAAAGCACTTTTTTAAAAAAAGAGACATTATGATCATTTTCTGTAGTTATTTATGATAAATTAATGCATATGTTAACAATTATTTTTTGAGATATCTCAATATCTCCCAATTATCATTATAGCCTTTAAGCAAAAGGGAACGGATTCTCTTTTGGTGCAATAATTAAGAGTTAATAGCACTTTCATACACATTTTCTGTATTATTTGTGCACGTGCAGGTGTTTTTTTTTTAAAAAAGTAAAATAAAAGTTTCTTGAGTGTACTGAGCATCTAAATATTACTTTCTTACTGTAAAATATTCCGAAAATAAACAATATTAAAAAGAAAATCAGCACTACATCACCTGAAAAATACAGTAGACAACTTCATTTGTATTTATATTTAATATCTTATAATAAATAATTTTCAAAATAAAAAATGGTACGAGTCAGAGAAAGACAAACACCATATGATTTCACTCGTATGGGGAATGTAAGAAGCAAAACAAACTAGCAAAGGGGAGAAAACAAGAGAAAGGAAGAGAGAGACAAAGGAAGAAACAGACTCTTAACTACAGAGAACAGACTGATGGTTACCAGAGGGGAGGTGGGGTGGGGGATGGGTGAAAAAAGTGATAGGGATGAAGGAGTGCACCTGTGATGGAAGAGAGCACCGGGTGACGGAGGCAAGTGTTGAATCACTGTATTGTACCCCTGCAAGTAATGTTAACACTGTATGTGAACTAACTGCAATTTAGATAAAAACTGAAAAAATTATATCATGCTATTTACTTAGTTTTATACTCTGATTTTGTAAAATTGTTTTAGAAGATTTTTTTTTGTAAAAAGGTGAACTCCTAACACCAATCTTGGTGATGATTTTGGGGGGTTTTACACCAAAAGCAAAGGCAACAAAAGCAAAAACAAAAAAAAAGCAGAGTTACATCAAACCCAGGAGCTTCTGCACAGGAAAGGAAGCCATCCAGGAAAGGAACTGAAAAAGCATCCTCCCGAATGGGAGAAACTACCTGCAAACCATATATCTAATAAGAGATTAATATCCGAAATAAAGAACTCAACCAATAGAATAGAAAAACACAAACAATCTGATTTAAAAATGGGCAGGAGATCTGACTAGACATTTCCAAAGAAGATATATTCAAACAACGGGCACAGGAAAAGATGTTCAACTAAAGAAAAAGATGCTCCCCAATCACCAGGGAAATGTAAATCAAAATCACAGTGAATTACCCCCTCATACCCTTCCAAATGGCTAATATCAGGACAAGAGATAACAAGTGTTGTCAAGGATGTAGAGAAAAGGGAACGTTTTTACGCTACTGGTTGGCATATAAATTGGTGTGACTACTATAGAAAACAGTATGGAGATTGCTCAAAAAATTAAAAGTGGGGGGGGGGTACCTAGGTGGCTCAGTCAATTGAGCATCTGACTCTTGATTTTGGCTCATGTCATGATCCCAGGGTCATGCCATCCAGTCCCACAATGGGATCCATGCAAGTGTGGAGTCTGCTTAAGATTCTCTCCCTCTCTCCCTCTTCCTCCTACCCCTGCTTGCCTGCTCATTCTCTCTCCTTCCCTCCCTCTCTCTCTCTCTCTAATAAAAATAATAATAATAAAATTAGAACTACCATATGATCCAGCAAACCCACTTCTAGATATTTATCCAAAGACAATGAAAACACTAAGTAGAAAAGATAAATGCACCCCATGTGTTCCCTGCAGCATTATTTACAATAGCCAAGACATGGAAACAACCTAAACGTCTATTGGTGGATGAATGGATAAAGAAAATGTGATATGTGTGTACATATGTGTGTGTATATGTGTGTGAATGTGTATCTACACCTGTAACACATCATATCTGTGCCACATCATATATATCACATATCATACATGTGTACACATATAATGTAAATATATATAATGGAATATATACAACCTTCCATACACATTAGAATATTCGTATTCGAACACACACATAAACACAATGAAATAGGATTCAACTATAAAAATAGAATGAAATGTTACCATTTGCAACAACACGGGTGGAACTTGAGGGTAAAACAAGTCAGAGAAAGTCAATAACAGTGTGATCTCACTTATGTATAGAATCTAAAAAAAAGACAGATTGGTTCTTAGCAGAGGTGGGGCTGGGGAGAGTGGGCAAAATGGGAGTCAAAAGGTACAAATTTCAACATTATAAAATAAAGAAGGCATGGGATATAATGTACAGTATGGTGACTACAGTTGTTATTTTATTTCAAGTTTTTATTTAAATGCTCATTAGTTAAAACATATGGCAAAATTGGTTTACGGTGTAGAATTTAGTGATTCATCACTTACATATAACACCCAGTGCTCATGACAAGAGCCTTCCTTAATGCCCATCACCCATTTAGCCCATCTCTGTCTCCTCCCTCCTGCAAACCTCAGTTTGTTCTCTATAGTTATGAGTACCTTATGGTTTGCTTCCCTCCCTATTATCCCCCCTCCCCTAGATTAATCTATTTTGTTCCCTAAATTCCACATATGAGTGAAATCATATGGTATATGTCTTTCTGTGACTGATTTATTTTGCTTAGCAAAATACTCTAGCTCCATCCACGTCATAGCAAATGGCAAGACTTGATTCTTTTTGACAGCTGAGTAATAATCCATTGTGTGTGTGTGTGTGTGTGTGTGTGTAGACCACTTCTTCTTTAACCATTCATTAGTTGATGGATATTTGGGCTCTTTCTGTAACTTGGCTACTGTTGATATACTGCTATGAACAGCAGGGGGCATGCACCTTTTTGGATCAGTATTTTTGTATCATTTGTGTAAATACCTAGTTGTACAATTGCTGGGTCATAGGGTAGTACTATTTTTAACTTTTTGAAGAACCTCCATACTGTTTCCACAGTGGCTGCACCAGTTTGCATTCCCACCAACAGTGCAAGAAGGTTTACCTTCCTCTGCATCCTCGCCAGTATCTGTTTCCTGTGTTGTTAATTTTAGCCATTTTTACAGGTGTGAGGTTGTAACTCATAGTGGTTTTGATTTGTATATCCCTGATGATGAGTGATGTTGACTGACTATAGTTTATATAGCTATACTGTACATTTGCAAGTTGCTAAGAAAGCAGATCTTAAAGGTTCTCATCACAAGAAAAAATCATAACTATACATGGTGATGGATATTAACTAGACCTACCGAGGTGATCCTTTTGCAATATACACAAATGTCAAATCATTACACTGCACGCTTGAAACTAATATAATGCTACAAGTCAATTATACCTCAATTTAAAAAAGTAAGGCAAATAACATAAAAAACGTATCATTTTACTGTGAGTAAACTATACATCGATAAACTGATTTAAAAAGAAAAATGATTAGTGCTGCTGGACTGCAATTTCAAAATAATAGCAGTGTTTATATGGTAAATAAACTGAAATCATGGGGAAAGTAACCTGTCTTCTACAGGTGTTCTTGTCACTATGCATAAATACAGAATGCAACTCTAATGGCTGCAAAGTTTTCCACTTTAGAGAGGTACTGTATTTTATTTCACCAGGTGGCTGTGATTAATCTACCCTCCTCCCCTCCATGTTTTTCTCCTCCCTCCTTATCTTCCTTTTTCTCACTTCCTATCCCCTCCCTCTCACCTTTTTTAGCATAATTAAAATGGAATGAGCATTTCCCATGTTACATCCAGCTTCTGTGTTCAGTTTCACATGTAGCATCACAGCCCCAATCACAACTTTCTAGGTAGTCATTATCAGTGCACCCTTTCTACAGATCATTGAAATGAGGCTTAAGGAGATTAAAGAATTTCCCAAGGTCATCAAGGAAAAATAGATAGCAAAGCCGAGATCCAAATTCAGAAGGGTCAGTTGCTAGTGGCACCTGGGTGGCTCACTTGGTTGAGCATCAGACTTCAGCTCAGGTCATGATCTCATGGCTCGTGAGTTCGAGCCCCACATTGGGCTCTGTGCTGACAGCTCAGAGCCTGGAGCCTGCTTCGGATTCTGGGTCTTCCTCTCTCTCTGCCCCTCCCCTGCTTGCTCCCTCTCTCTCTCTCTCTTCCTCTCAAAAATAAATAATAAACATTAAAAAATTAAAAAAAAACAAAAAGAGGGTCAATTTCTAGAGTAGAGCCCTTAACCGTCTCACTGTGATAGATTCTTACACGTACATTTTAAGTGTGTGGCATTGTATCCTTGTCTGAAAATTTCCTTAGAATGAATTCCTGTCAATGGTTCTAGCCATGTTAATTTAAAACTTTTGATTCAGGGGAGGAACCAAGATGGCGGGACAGCATGGAAGTTTTTTGTGTGTCTCGCGTCCATGAAATACAGCCAGACCAATAATAAACCATCCTACACACCTAGAAAACAGACTGGAGGATTAACACAACAATCTGCACAATCTGAACCACAGAAATCAACAGGAATTCACCCCAAAAGAAAGAGCATGAAGAAACGACAGCCAGGGATTTAACCAACAAAGATACAAGCAAGATGTCTGAACCAGAATTTAGAATCACGATAATAGATCATGAAAATAGATCATGAAAATAATCATGAAAATAGATTAGAATCCCTTTCTGCAGAGATAAAAGAAGTAAAAAGTAGCCAGAATGAAATTAAAAATGCTATAACTGAGCTGCAATCACAGATGGATGCAACAGCAGCAAGGATGGACAAGGCAGAACAGAGAATCAGCGACATAGAGGACAAACTTATAGAGAATAACAAAGGAGAAAAAAAGAGGGAGATTAAGTCAAAAGAGCATGATTTGAGCATTAGAGAAATCAGTGCATCATTAAAAAGGAACAACATCAGGGGTGCCTGGGTGGCTCAGTCAGTTGAGGGTCTGGCTTCGGCTCAGGTCATGATCTCCCCAGTTTGCGAGTTCGAGCCCCGCGTCGGGCTCTATGCTGACAGCTCAGAGCCTAGAGCCTGCTTCGAATTCTGTGTCTCCCTCTCTCTCTGCTCCTCCCCTGCTCATGCTCTGTCTCTCTCTCTCCTTCAAAAATAAATAAAAGCACTAAAAAAAAATTAAAAAAAAAGGAACAACATCAGAATCATAGGGGTCCCAGAAGATGAAGAGAGAGAAATAGGGGTAGAAGGGTTATGTGAGCAAATCATAGCAGTAAACTTTCCTAACCTGGGGAAAGACACAGACATCAAAATCCAGGAAGCACAGAGGGCCCCCATTAGATTCAACAAAAACCGACCGTCAACAAGGCATATCATAGTCAAATTCACAAAATACTCAGGCAAGGAGAGAATCATGAAAGCAGCAAGGGAAAAAAAGTCCCTAACCTACAAGGGAAGACAGATCAGGTTTGCAGACCTATCCACAGAAACCTGGCAGGCCAGAAAGGAGTGTCAGGATATATTCAGTGTGCTGAATCAGAAAAATATGCAGCCAAGAATTCTTTACCCAGCAAGGCTGTCATTCAAAATAGAAGGAGAGATAAAAAGTTTCCCAGACAAACAAAAATTAAAGGAGTTTGTGACCACTAAACCAGCCCTGTAAGAAATTTTATGGGGGATTCTCTGAGGGGAGAAAAGATAAAAAAAAATATATATATATATATATATGTAACTTTTGATTCATACTTACAAATTGTCTTCAATTAACATTCTACCAAAAATGCATGCAAATCCCTAGCTTTCCACTTCTTAGTACCCAATGTTATTTACTCAATATTCTATTTTATTTTTAATTATTTTTTAAAGTTTATTTATTTATTTTAAAAGAGAGAGAGGAGAGAGACAGAATCCCAAGCAGGCTCCACACTGTCAGCACAAAGCTCATGACCTGAGCTGAAACCAAGAGTCAGATGCTTACACAACTGAGCCACCCAGGCACCCCTATTCAATATTTTAAAATATTTTTTGTTCAGTTTGTCTTTTTGTTTTTATCTGCTAAGGAAAATTCCTCTTCCCTGCCTCATAATTCCTGGGCATGTCAGAGGACCAAGCCTTCTGCCCAAGCCATCTTGAGAATGTCTAAGGACGGTGAGTACTCTGAAGCTGCATGGCCTCTTACCGTAGTCACAACCCCCAACTGCAAAAGGTGCAAACTGGTTCAGGGTGCTGTCCCTTAGGGCTCACAAAGCTGTTGACCCTTGGGGAGTCTTCAGTCCTCACATACACTAGGCTCTCTCTTCCTTCTCTCTACGGATAAGCCTCCGGGACAAGAAAGCAGCAGACTACATGCAGGCCACAAAGTCATAAGATCCTTTTTTTCTTTTCTTTTTTTTTTAAATTTTTTTTCTTAATGTTTTTATTTATTTTTGAGACAGAGAGAGACACAGCATGAGCAGGGAAGGGGCAGAGAGAGAGGGAGACACAGAATCGGAAGCAGGCTCCAGGCTCTGAGCCATCAGCACAGAGCCCGACGTGAACTCGAACTCACAGACTGTGAGATCATGACCTGAGCCAAAGTCGGACACTCAACCGACTGAGCCACCCAGGTGCCCCAAGATCCTTTTTGTCTTTAATGTTTATTTATTTTTGAGAGCGAGTGCGTGTGCAAGTGGGGGAGGGGCAGAGAGAGGGTGGGCAGAGGATCCAAAGCAAGCTCTGAGCTGTCAGCACAGAGCCCAATGTGGGGCTCAAACTCACAAACTGCGAGGTCATGACCTGAGCGGAAGTCAGATGTTCAACGGACTGAGCCACCCAGGCGCCCCAACAGGATTCTTAACAAAAGGCCTTCTCCTTTTTTGTCTTCTGTTTCCTTTCAGCCTTCTGTTCTTCTAACACTGCCAGAACATTATGCCTAGTAAACCTGTTCTTGTACTCATGCAGCATTTGATCCACAACTATTGTCCCGTCCTATATCAACATTTCCGCTCACCCAGCAAACTCTAGTGCTGATCACACTTGTCCTTCCTTGGCTAGACATCACGCCATATTAAAACACTTAGCTGGCTTTTCTCAAGTACCCCTGACTCCTTCGCCCAGTTTCCTTCCATTACTTGTCTGGCAACAAATCCAATTAGGCCATCTGCCTACTTCATGTATGAGCTCCAGCAACATGATTACTGCTGGAAAAACGCCCAACTGAACAGACCACTGTTCTGAGAAGGCAGGCTGTGTGGAGTCCCCAGTTCCACCTACCATCCCACTACATCCTCTCCTCCCCCAGTCCACCAACCACCAATCACGCTGGCCGCGGTCTGGCTCCTTTGTGAACCAGTCTGCTGGCGGAGCCTTCACATCCTCCGTCTGTCAGTGATGCTCCCACGTCACCTGCCCCGTACAAGTGAAAGCCTCCTTCCACTGGTTTCCATGACACCCGCTCTCCCAGTGTGCTCCTAATTTGATTATACCCCTTTCTCACAATACTCTCTGGGATTCTCTGTCCCAGATCAAAAAAGAAACAGCAGTCTCAAAAGGGAGTCGCTTTGCAAAGCCCAGGTCACCAAACGGAGACTTAATATCTTAACGGAAGTTTCAGCCTCTCCCAGGAATGTAATCTTAATTAGTCGGTCTGGAATGTCCTGGTCAGCACCAGTGAGGTAATCTGCCTGACAGACCCCTGTGTCACCCGAAGCAAGGTGACTTTTCTTGAATCAATCCACTCTGTGCTTGGAACTTCTTTGTCCCCTATACTGCCTAGACTCCATTTTGTACCGCTCATCAGGGCTCTTTCCTATCTTTCAGACAGGATGCTGCCCAATTCATGGATTGCTGAATAAGGCCAATAAGATCTTTAAAATGTTCTCAGTTGAATTTTATGCTTCAACACTCGTAACTGTTGATGATCCTTAGAGCACCGCAGTAGGAACTGTGCTAACTCTGCACTCTGGCCCTTGACAATCTTTTTCATGCTGTCCATCACTGGCTGCTTGCTTAATGATACCTCAGTTCCACACCCAGCCAAGATCTTGCTCCCGATTCTCAGCCTAGGTATCTTATCGTTCATTTGCTTATTTCCTTAGAAATCCAGGTCTCTGGCTTCACCACTTGGATAAAACACAGCTGTGTTCACAATCAGAGGAAAAGGAGCTGATGTGCGTGGCTGTATCTTAGTTTACCTTCAGATCTTAGCCGAGATATTGTTTTCTCTGGGAAGACTTCTACAGACACAAAATCTAGATTAAGTGCCCTTTTTATCCTACAGCACCCTGGACTTCTCTCATAGCACTTAGCACACTGTATTATACTTCCGTATACGATTGTCATTCTCTCTCAGTTGACTATAAACCAGCCCCATGAGGACAGAGAAAACACTAATTTTTCCCACTACTGTATTTACAACGCTGCACAGTACACATAGCAGGTGTGCATATTGCTGGGATGAACTGAACGCAATGGAATTAACTTCTACCTGGGTTCTCTCTATACACACAGGCCGCCAAAGCTAGGTCGTTTGGTCCTGCCCTGTTAATCTCCATGTCTCAGCTGTCACTTTTTAGGGATGATTGCTCAGACATCTTCCTCAAAAGCCACCTTCTCCAAGGTTATCAGCTCTTGCTAATTAATGCCAACGAAGCCAATGACCCGTCCATTTTTCAGAGGAGCGGAAAGTACAGCCCCATCTGGGTTCCCCTTGACACCTTGCCACACTTTGAAAAGTCTTCCCCACGATTATCACGCCCCCAAGTTTATTTAGATGTACTTAGCATGTTAAATCATGTATTGATCAGGAATTTGGATTCCTAGAATTTAACTGTATATATGCATCTCTATATACATACAGAGAGATACATAGATAGATACACAGATATAGATATATAGATATAGATGACTATGTAACACAATTACATGTATAGTTATATGCACAGCTGCATTCTCTATATGTGTATATATAGTTATATATATAGTTATACTGTACATGTATAGTTACATTCTCTCTCTCTCTCTCTCTCTACGTATATATATATATATATATATATATATATATATATATATATAGTTATACTCTACATATATAGAATTACATTCTATACGGATGTGTGTCATCCCAATTGGTTGGCTATCCTACCACTATTTACTGAACTCTTCAAATACTCTCCGATGATCGAAAATTCCAACTCCACTAAATGGTAATATCTCCTAGTGCCTCAGAGGAGAGTATGGATTCCAGAACCAGATGCCCAGATCCAATGTCACTATGATACTCAATACGCCTTGGGCAGGTCACTTCACCTCCCCATACGCCTGTAACTCAGGGGTAACAGCAGTCACTACATGTAAAATGCTTCAAGGAGGGACACAAAACAGGGCTACTGTGTACAAGTCACTGTCTTCAGTTTTGCTCTTCAGCTTCATTCACCTTTTCATTGTTGAAACTATGCCACACAGTTCTTTTATTTATTTATTTTTTTTTTGAGAGACAGAGAGAGATAGACCATGAGCGGGCGAGGGTCAGAGAGAGAGAGGGAGACACAGAATCCGAAGCAGGCTCCAGGCTCTGAGCTGTCAGCACAGAGCCCGACATGGGTCTCAAACTCACAAACTGCGAGATCATGACCTGAACTGAAGTCGGACACCCAAGCGCCCCTTCAGTTCTAATCGCTGTAGAAGGCTAACACATTTTCAGGTCTAGAAGAATAATCTCCCTGAATCATCAAACTTCTCCTCACTTCCTCTTATTAAAAAAAAAAAAATCACTTTGCTAATCTTTTCAATTATTTTTTTAGTAAAATCTCTTTTTTCCCCCAAACATATTAGTAACAACAACTCACTATTACTCACAGTTTGCTTTGTATGGGTCAGGCACTGTGATAAAGGCTTTATTGACACAGATACTCTAATCATATGAGGTATACTTTTTTATTACATTTGCTTCACAAATCAAGAGAATGAAAACGGGAATCATGAAATAAGGAACCCAGGTCACCTGATTCTAAATTGTGTACCCCATGTGACTACAGTGCATCCCTTCTGTTGTACAAACTCTTGCAGAGACTGGGCTCAGATTGAGATTCAATCTACATATTTAGTTGGGGAGAATTGACAGTGTTGAATAGTAAGTCCTCCTGTTCAGTATTATGATCATCCTTTACCAAATTATTCGTTCTTCATTAAAGTTTTATACTGTTAATACAACTAATATTTATAGAGTACTTACCACATTGTAGGCACCTATTTGAATGCCTTATAAATACTAATTAGTTTAATTCTCACCATGACCCGATGGCATTGGCATCATTATTATCATTTTCATTTCACAGGTTGGGAACGATGGCACAGAGATGTCTCTTTAAATTAAGTGATTTCATATCACACAGCCAAAGAGGAACAAAGCTGGTATTTTTATTATACTCCCTTAGTTCCAGAACCCATGACTTTTGACCACTAAGCTCTCAACTACTGTTCAAATCATGGATAAAGTATATTTCTACCTCTTCATATACATTGATATCTGTGACTGGGAACTTCTCTCATTCCGTTTTTATTTTGTTATTGCTAGCATACAGGAAAGCACTGGTTTTTGCAGATTATCTTGCTACCCTGTTGAAAAGTGATAAATCCCAATCATTCATCAGTTGATCATCCTAGGTTATTTAGGAAGTTCATCAAAAAAAATCTAGGTTTTGTTTCTCATTATCCAAAATTCATCATTTTATATTCTTCTCAAAAAAAGAAAAGTTTGGGTTAGCCCTTCCTGAACCATACTTTTTCCTGAACAATTTTCAACAGACTCTGCATCAGACATACCTGTCTTATATCCCACACCAGTGGGAATGCTTCTAGTAAGAGAGCTTCTGCTATTTTTTTTTTTTCAGGTGGGTACTGTCTAATCTGTTAAGGAAACACTGGGCACCGACAGTCTTACATTCAGTCAGCTACTGCTTATCATTCCCTGGATCTTTTATTATGAAAGAGCGCCATAGCTCCCTGACGTCCTGCAAAATGAGACGATCCATTCAATTGAGAAGACAGGTACATATCACCCAATGGGGCTCTGTTTGCCACACTACGGATGTACAACTCATATTTGTAAATGAAAGGAGAAGTGTGAGGACGGGTTTATGCCTCTTCTCTCTGTCATGATTAATCCTTCCAACTTCACTTAAAAGCATTCCATAATAAGTTACACTAATAGGTAATGTTTAAGAAAGACATTCAGTGTTCAGCTCAGGGTCATGTATTTTTTTTCCTGAGATAACTCACAACTCAAATGGCAGAAAGCTTTGCTATATCCATTGATTATTTTCATTCAGGGCTGAGGAAGCAAATGAGATCAATCCCAATGCACGAGAAGCAGCCCTAAGCAGCCCATGTATGGTTGCCCAGGAAGTAAATATTACACACACTTGTGGTTTCAGTTACTGAAATGGCTGCTCATGTGGCTCCAAGGTTTCTGAGTTTCTGTTATTTTTTTTTTGTTTCAATGATGACACACATTCATTTGTTTTTTAATACGGGAAGTACTGAGTCACCGATCTTTGACTGAGTTTTGTAGCAACATGGTGAAGGTTGTACTTGTAGCAGGTTCCTCTTTGATTTAGCTAAAAACAACAACAACAACAACAACAACAACAACAACAACAACAACAACAAATCATTTTAGCTTTAAAGTGCCACCAAGCCATTCCATTCGAAATCATTTTCAGGATTTTAGAACGTGGGCAGAATTACAGAAAAGACAAGTACCTATCAACTGGCCCAGGAGTATTGCAGTCAAAGAAGAACAACGTCCCAAGGAAGATGAACTGGATCTTTTTAATTTACGTTCACGTATGCTTGTTCGGTTTTCGTCCACAGGCATGTTATGCAGAAGTACAATCCATAAGCAGTTTAACGTCTCTGCTCTTTCCATGATTCTGTTGGCAGTGTCACCCTTTGCAATAACTAATATTACACGCCACTCAAGAAAGTAAGAGTAGTAGGGGATTTCCGACTTTCCTTTGCCACTCGCTGTATGATGAAACCCCCACTTTTGATTAGCCAGCCCCACACCATCTCTGCCTCTGCACTCACTGCTGAGCCAGAGAAAAATTCCATGCTCCTGTGGACTAGAACCACTACACAACCCCATTTTTGGTTTTCAGCATATCTGTTGAAGGCTCTCTCTTTTCTGGATTCCCTGTCTCAGCCACCACAGAGGCTTTTCCAAACCTACATCACGCTCTCATGGCCAGTGAAGCCACCAGCCCTCCATCTCAAGAGAGAATGTTTGCTCCTCCTGACCCGTGAACCGTGGAAACCTACAGAGGGAAAAACCTTTTCCATCTCTCTCTCCTGTCCAGGTAAGCTTTAAATCAGAGCCTCATAAGATAAACTATTAACATCCCTGAATTTAAGTATACGATCACAGTAACAAAAAGGAGAATGACAAAGGAGTAGCCAGATGTAAAGCCAGTAGCTTCTTACGATCCCTTGTAGGTAGATGGTGGTCATGGTGCTCTTCTCAAGTCCTGCACCCAGGGGAAAGTGGCCCCTGTGTGTCCCTCAAAACACTCTTGAAGGACTTTGAGGAAGGACTATCAGTTCTGGCTGTTGTCTGTAAACCCTCCAGTGACATTCTGGGGAGATCAAGAAAACAAAACTTGCAGAATATGTCACAACAGCTCAAAGGACAATCACAGAGGCAACTGGGAAACACTTCTTAAAAGGATTCTGTGCCCTCACCGCTTCGGTGCTGCTGGGGATGGATGGTGGCATGTGGAAAACAGAGATGCTGATGGCAAAACATCAAAAGTGAGTCAGAAGAGAAAGACTCTGGTAAAGTTTTGGGAATACTTAAACAACTTGCCGAGCTTAGATTTTCATTTTTTAAGAATGTACAATAATCCCTTCCATTTTTAAGAATGTAGAGCATGTGAGGCGCCTGGGTGGCTCAGTTGGTTAAGCGTATGATTCTTGATTTTGGCTCAGGTCATGATCTCACGGTTCATGGGATCGAGCCCCACATTGGGCTCTGTACTGACAGTGTGGAACCTCTTGGGGTTCTCTCTCTCCCAGTCTGTCTGCCTGCCCCCCAAACCCCTGTGGCTAGCTCATGCTCTCACTCTTTCTTGCTCTCTCTCTCTCTCTCTCTCTCTCTCAAATAAATAAGCTTAAAAACAAAAGTGTGTACCACATAATGAAAACTGTATACCTAGATGAATCTATAAGAGCTTTTCCAATATATATAAAATTTAAAAAAATTAAGTACCAAGAAAGCTTCATGCCCTGGCTGGCCTACCTTCTTTCCTTCTTTCCTTCTTTCCTTCTTTTCTTTTCTTCCTTCCTTCCTTCCTTCCTTCCTTCCTTCCTTCCTTCCTTCCTCCTTCTTACCTGTCTCTCTCTTCCTCCCTCCCTCCCTCCCTCTCTTCCTTCCTTCCTTCCTCTCTCTTTCCTCCCTCCCTTCCTCTCCCTCCTATTCCTCCTCCCTCTTTCCCTTCCTTCCTTTGCTTCTCTTCTTCTTCCTTCCTTTTGTCCCTTATCTCTTAGTGGTACATAAAATAATGGTATGTCTTCATTTTAATGTATCTCAAATTTTGGCAATAATTCAAATAGTGGTTGTGATTCTGACATTTAGTCACACAGTTACAGGTAGTGACAATTAGTGACAATTAGTCTAAAGACTGACAATACAAAAAGCCATTTTTCAGATTAATATCTTTTTTCACAAGTACGTTTTAAATGCCTTTTTTCATTGCCATGCTAGTCAAAATATTTTTCAAAATCATTTGGATAAGTCTCTTGCACATAAAATTCAAATACTCATAAATTCAATGCTTTATATTTGACATGACATAAAAATCTGGGTTGTTTCCTATTAACTCTATGACTTTTGTCATATAGATGTTTATAATTATCTTTAAAGTAGTTGAAAATCATCTTCTTAAGATCACCATCCAGAAGAATGTCATTTATTTTTATGATAAAAAGTAAATTGTTTTATTTTTCAAACAATTATCATCCATCTTTCATTTATCCATTCTGCAACATTTATTCTCTGAATCTCTACATCCACAAATTATAGTAAATTCCCCCTTCAAATTTTATAAGGGTTGTAAATATTACCTATTATAAAGATTGTAAAACTGAAGATTCTTTACCAAGTATGTGTAACACATATGTACTGAACATACCTTGCATGTATATGTATGTGTGTTCACACTGACACATGTCTTCACTACATGAAGTTGGTGTCGCTAACCTTCCACAGATGACAAAGAATACAATCTCTAGAAGTGGAGATCAAGACCAACAGCAAAAATAAGACATAAGTAAGTACGCATCACGTCAAGCTTGTCTGAACATCACGGATATCACAGAAGCTTGATGGTGATGGTACATTCTGAGGTCATCTGCCATTCTAGACTGGACCAGAAGGAGGCAAGTCAAATCACTGACGACTAACACATGAACAGAATCCATTACTGGAAAGTCCATCTTTCCTCTTCTATTCTGTATTGCTGTGTTCAGTGGGAAGCTCACTAAGCTGAAAAGCCCTGACATCCCTCATCTTGGTCCAGGTCCTAAAAAAATTAAAGTCAATGTCTTAAAGTCACTTAAGCCCTCTCTCTCCAGGCACTTAGCTTGTAAGCTCTTCATACATGACGGCTGATTGCTAACGGGAGGAAGTGACAAATTAGTGAATTAAAAATTTCCATGGCACTATATGAACACATTTCCTGACAATGTGGCATTTTTGGATGCTAAGTGTTTCAAAAACAGGTACAAAATTTGAAATTTTATAAGCTGAGGTTTTGTGTAATAAAAACGAGTCACATTTTTATTTAGTATACAAAGGATAAGCAAAAAGAATTTAGGGATCTATAATGAATTAGATATTGGTGAGTATAACGGATAGCATTTAAGATTTAACATTTTAATAAAAAGTTTTAAAAATTCATTTCAGTAAAATGTGCACAAATCGTACGCAATATATATGTATATATATATATATATATATATATATATATACATATATATTGCAAATATTCTTAATAGAGTACACACTATTAAAATGGATCCCTAACTCCTGCAGAAGAAGCTTAGGTGTGGACTATACATATCCAGACACAATTCCCACATTTGCTAAATGCATTAGAGCTTTCAAGTCTTAGTGCGTACGTTAATGCAAGAGCACCACCCAGTAAACAGCTCCTTGACTGGAACAGGAATGGGAACAGGGGACATGGGAACGAGGACTCATGATGCCTGTTCAGTTGATTATCCCCAGATGGGTGGTGGCCCCTCCAAAACACCAAACGTAAGACATGTGAAGGCCAAATGAAGCTTTGGTTGTGGTCATCCTTTCTTGTGTCGGGGCTTGAAGTTTTAGAGCTTTTCTTTCTCCCTCTTTCTCTAATGTCTGCTTGTTCTCCTTACCCATCTGGAAAAAAAATGGTGGACTGATTCTACAATTCTGACCCTGTGTGCTGTTCCAGTTTCAGCTCTCGCCCCACAGTTCAGCCTTACTGGAACTGAACTAAATTTTCCATTCTTTGAATGCAACACACTTTGTTTTCCTTGGGGTCCTTCCATACCCCCTCTTGCCAGAAACACTTCCCAACCAGGTACTAGCTTGAACAGTATATAATTACTGTTTCTACACATCAAAACTAATGTAATCTCAGCAACACTCCAAAGCTGTTAAGATTATAAGGTCTCAACTTAAAGCTCCTCACCTGTGCATGCCAACCAGAAACTTCCTTCATTCTGCTTCTTTTGATCTTATGTAGCATTTGATACCTTTCTAAATTTTTGTAAGTTTCTTACTCAGTTGTTTGACTTGAATATTGGCTGTGAGATCCTTAAAGTCAGGAGCCATATTTTATAAGCCATCACTGTTATTCTTTTTCTGAAATTTTTTATTTGAGTATAGCTAACACACAATGTTACACTCATTTCAGGTATACAACAGAGTGAGTCAACATCTCTATACTGTGTTCACCACAAGGGTAGCTACCATCTGTCACCATACAACACTATTATAATGGCATTGACTATACTGTCTATAATGTGTATTTTATTCCTGTGACTTACTCATTCTATAAGTGGAAGCCTGTATCTCCTTCACCCATTTTACACATCCCCAACCTCCTACCCCCCTGGCAACCATCAGTGTTCTCTGGTATTTAGAGGTTTGATTCTGCTTTTTGTTCATTTGTTCTTTTGGGGGTTTTTTCAAGTTTATTTTTATTTATTATGAGAGAGAGATAGTGAGGAAGCAGAGGAGGGGCAGAGAGAGAGAGACAGAATCCCAAGCAGGCTCTGCATTGTCAGCGTAGAGCCTGACATGTGGCCTGAACTCACAAACAGCAAGATCATGACCCGAGCCCAAGTTAAGGGTCGGATGCTTAACCAACTGAACCACTTAGGCACCTCTGTTTTCTTTCTTAGATTCCACATACAAGTGAAATCATATGGTATTTGTCTTTCGCTATTTGACTTATTTCACTTAGCATAATACCTCTTAGCGTATTCACTTAGCATTAACAGCTTCCATCCATGTTGTCACAAATGACAAGATTTTACCCTTTTTTTTTTTGGCTGCATAATCCTCCATTATAATTCATCAGTAGATGAATGGATATGGATGTGATATATATATCTACACCTAAGTTGCTTCCATATCTTAACTACTGTAAATAATACTGCAATACACATAAAGATGCATAGATCTTTTTGAATTAGTGTTTTTTCTTCAGGTAAATGCCCAGTAGTGGAATTATTAGATCATATGATATTTCTATTTTTAGTTTTTTGAGGAACCTCCATACTGTTTTCCACAGTGGCTGCACCAATTTACATTCTCACAAAACAGTGCACAAGGGTTCCTTTTTCTCCGCATGCTTGCCAACACTTGCTGGTTCTTGTCTTTGATTTTAGCCATGCTGACAAGCGTCAGGTGATGTCTCATTGTGGTTTTAATTTGCATTTCCCTGATGATGAGTGATGTTGGGCATCTTGTCCTGTGTCTGTTGGCCATCTGTGTGTCTTCTTTGGAAAAATGTCTATTCAAGCCTTCTGCCCAGTTTTTAATCACATTGTTGTGTGTGTGTGTGTGTGTGTGTGTGTGTGTGTGTTGAGTTGTATAAATTCTTTGTTATTCTTAATGTCTGGAAACATTTTATTGAGTATGAATGCTGAAGATTAAATTATTTTTTTTCTTTGATGATCTAATATTTTATTTTTTTAATTTATTTTTTAATATTACATTTATTGTCAAATTGGTTTCCATACAACACCCAGTGCTCATTCTAACAGGTGCCCTCCTCAATGCCCATCACCTACCCCCCATCAACTCTGTTTGTTTTCAGTTTTTTGGGTTTTTAAAAATTTTTTTTAACGTTTATTTATTTTTGAGACAGGGAGAGACAGAGCATGAACGGGGGAGGGTCAGAGAGAGAGGGAGACACAGAATCCGAAACAGGCTCCAGGCTCTGAGCTGTCAGCACAAAGCCCGACACAGGGCTCAAACTCACAGACCCTGGGGATCATGACCTGAGCCGAAGTTGGACGCTTAACCGACTGAGCCACCTGTTTTCAGTTTTTAAGAGTCTCTTATGTTTTGGCTCCCTCCCTCTCTTTTTTTTTTTTCCTTTCCCCTCCCCCATGGTTTTCTGTTAAGTTTCTCAGGATCCACATAAGAGTGAAAACATATGGTATCTGTCTTTCTCTGTATGACTTATTTCACTTAGCATAACACTCTCCAGTTCCATCTACGTTGCTACAAAAGGCCATATTTCATTCTTTCTCATTGCCATGTAGTATTCCATTGTGTATATAAACCATAATTGAAATGCTGAAGATTAAATTCTAATAATAGATACATTCACCGAACACATTCATTCAAAACAAAAACAGCCTTAAAGACCAATACACTATGTTTTCTTTAGATTCTATAATTCTGAGCCCAATGCCTGGATTAATTATTTTTAATAATATATTATTTGCCTTAAGTAGTGTACTTTTTGCATTTGCATATATATCATTTATGCTAACAGCTGTAATGCATAATAATTTCTGATAGTTGCTATATGAACACACACAACTAGATGGAGGGTAATTCCCAGAGAAGCCATCTGCATCGGCTTAGAAGGCTGGAAAAATTTAAATGGAAGAAAATAAATTAAAAAGAATAAGATAAAAATGCAGACAGGGGGAGTTCAAAGGTATTTTTCTCACATATTTGTTTCTTCCGGGTCAAACTGAATTTACTGAAGTAGTTTTTTTTTTTAATTGAGATAAAATTTCCCTAAAGTGAAATGCACATATCTTAATTATACAATTTGATAAGTTGTTAAATACATACAACCAGGTAATTCACACCTGAATCAAGATGGAGAACATTTCTCTCACCTCTTAAAGTATCCTCATGCCCCTTGCATACAACCCACAACCACTGTCTAATTTGTCACTGTAGTATAGTTGTGCTTGATTTTGAACTGTATATAATAGAATCATAAATTAATTTTGCGCAGCATCTTCTGCTCAGCAAAATGATTTTTTGAGGTTCACTCATATTGTTGTATGTTTCAGAAGAATGTATACCTTTTAATTGATGGGCGATATTCCATTCCATGGCTGTACCATAATGTGCTTATCTATCATGGGTATTTTCATTGTCTTCTGTCAGAGGCTATTATTATAAAGCTATGAAATCCTGGTGTCACTATTTTTTAAACATATGTTTCTATTTTTCTAAGAGTAGAATCACTGGGGAATGTGGTAGGTAGATGGTTAAGTTTTTTTTTTTTTTTTTAACTATCAGAATTTTCTACAAAATGGTTACCCCAGTTAGACTCTTACCTGTAATCTATGAAAAGTCCACATGCTGTATTTTCCTTGCCATAAGAGAATAATCTTGTCATAGGAAAAGATTTCTTACAGAGAACAGGAAAGTTCTAAGACATAGATTTTTAAAAAGTCAATTTAGATTTTTTAATGTTTTTAAATATGCATAGTAAAAGATACTGTTAGGAAAATCAGTAGAAAAGATACAGAAACCTTATACTTTTAGCTTTTAAAATTCAATCTATTATTTATCTTGAGTTAATTTTTGTGTATCACGTGAGGTATGGTCAAGTCAATTTTTCCCTACACAAATATCCAATTTTTCCTCCTCTATCTATTGCAGATTTCCCTGTTCTCATCAAAATACCTTGGTGTCTTTTCTGAAAATCAGTTGACTATGAAGATAAGAGTGGATTTCTCAATTTCATTGTGTTTCACTGATACACTGCCTTTACAACAAAACCACACACATTGTTCAAACCTTCAAGATACATACTGATTTTTCATTTACTTGTATTACTTGCTAAAATCTCCAACTGCATTTTCTATTTCTCCTTTTAGTTCCATCAGTTTTTGTTTCATATATTTTGAAATTCTGTTTTTATGTGCATACACATTAGGATTGTTATATCTTTCTGCCTCTAGGTAAAGACATCTTTTATCTCTATTAATTTCTATTTCCTCAAAGTCTACTTTGTCAGTGATTAATCAATTATTTAAATTAATGATCTGACACCAGCTTTTTTATGCTATTTGTATTAAATAACTTTTTTTTCTGTTTATTTTCAAAATTATCTATGACATTATATTTCAAGCACAGTCTTGTAGACAGCATATAGTTTAGTATTGTTTTTACACAATATGACAATTTCTACCCTTGAAATGGAATATTTAGCCCATTTACACTTAATATAATTTTTAATAAGGTTGGGTTTACTCTGCCATATTTCTGTATTTTTCTCTTTTGTGATGATTCATTGTAGGAACTGTGAGTTATTATGTTCCCCAATATAGTGTGTTAATTTTTTCTCTAACAGATAGCTGAATTACAATCAGAGTATCTTGATTCTCTCAGTGTGGTGTGTGTGTGTGTGTGTGTGTGTGTGTGTGTGTGTGTGTATGTGTGTATGGTTTTTGGCCTGAGTTCCTGGCACAGATCTCCTAAAACCCTTGGAACTTCCATATAAGGGTAATAGGAGTGTCTACTCTTCTAATGAAGCAAACTATTGACAGTTCTTAGATACCTTCAGGATGGTGACTGGTTACAAGGAAGACTAAGCCTTGATCAGAAGTTTGGAATTTTAGCCCCAGCTCCCAACATGGAGGAAGAGGGCAGCAGTGGAGAGATGCTGGAGACTGAGTCAATCAACAGCAGTCAATGATTTAGTCAATGATGCCTATATAATGAAACCTCAACAAAACCCTCTGAAACCCTAAATGATGGGGTTCAGACAGCTTTGGGGTTGGGAAACACATTAAGGTGCTGGGAAGGTGAGGCAGGCTGAGAGGGCATGAAAGCCCTCCCCCCTTCCTCTCATTTCTTGCCCTATGCATCTCTTCTGTTTCACTGTTCCTGAGTTTTATCCTTAATATTAAACCAGTAACAGTAAGTAAATCATTTTCCTGATTTCCGTGAGTCATTCTAGCAAATTATAAGACCTGAGGAGGGGGTTGTGGGAATCCCTAGTTTACAGCTGGTTGGTCAGCAGTACAGCGTGTGATTCACATGTGAAGCAAGGTGCAAACTTGCTGAAATGAGTATTTAACTTGTGGGGTCTCCATTAACTCTGGGTTGTTAGTGTCAGAACTGAATTACTGAACACCCAGTTGGTATCCAGAGATTCAGAGAATTAGCAGTTGGGGGTAGAAAACACCCCAGACTCAGACCTGATCTTATGATTTGATAGTACCAATGTATTCTGTTTCTCTCCTTAGGACTAGGTGATCAGTTTTACTCTCGGCTGTGGTTCTTATTTCCAAATGTGGCTTTTTGTGGGGTCTCAATGGAATGTCTTAGGTGCTCAGTAGGCCTATTTTCTTCTGGATGGACCAGGACTCCAGCATCATTCAGGACCACATGACCTCTGATATCTCCATTCAGCTCTGCCTTCCAAAGAAGCTGTTCTATTTACAGCCTTTTGGGGTCTCATCCTCTGCATGAGGGGTCATCACATGAAAATTGTACATTTTCCTCTTCTCTGATACGCAGCTGTTCAAATTCTAGAAGTTTCAAAGTCTGGTATCTGCTCCTTAACTCAGAGAGAGACATCCACGTTCTCTCCTTTGTGTCAGTGTTGGGAAACCACTTCTAGAATGAAAGCTGGGATAAATTGGAGTCTCCTCTCTTGTTTCTTTTCTCTCAAGAATCAAGTCCTGCACCACCTGCTGTGCAGTCTTGGAAACTAGTGCCTCATATACTTGTTCGGCGTTACAGCCACTCATGCCGTTAAGAGTCCCTCTTCTACCAATTACTTCTTTATGACCAGAAGCAGACTTCCAGTCAAACATGTGTTAAGAATAATTGTTACTACCATAGTAACAGTCTTTAACTAATATTAATGAACACTTTGAGGTGAACAGTAAAAACTAAACAGATTAGAATACTGGGTACTTGTACTAAAGTAATGAAAAGATAGATGAAATTAGATTTTGGACTTCTTTGGCTGCCAATAAAGTCTTTATTAGATTGGCAAAGGGGAAGCTTCTGAAGAATCTGGAGATGATGTGATGCTATCAACAGTGTGTGTTGAAAATTTTAATCTAGCTGAGCTTTAGCAGGTGACTGGAAATGGGATGATATTCACATATAGAGACCAGGCAAGATGCTGCTACTTGAGGCAGTAAGGCCATAAATGAGGATGGAGGTAGTAAGAAATTTAACACAAGGATGGTAGTAACTGTGAAAGTCTATTAGTGGGTTAGTATAAAAGTTTCGGATGAATGTATTTCCATTTTCCTTTTTCTTAAGGTATTTTTTTATTTCTCCATGATTCCCGCACTGACCCAATGTTTGTTCAATGGCATATTATTTAATCTCCACATATTTATGATTTTTTTCCAGTTTTCTTCTAGTAATTGACTTGTAGCTTCATACTGCTGTGTTAAGAAAAGATACTTGATAGGATTTTAACCTTCTTAAGTGTATTGAGGCTTGTTTTGTGGCCCAACATGTGATCTATCCTGGAGTGTTTCATGCACATTTGAGAAGAATGTATATTCTGCTACCTGGGGATGGAATGCTCTGTATATATCCACTAAGTCTATCTGGTTTAATGTGTCACTTAAGGCAGGTATTTCCTATTGATTTTCTTCCTGATTTATCCACTGATGCAAAAGGGGTGTTAAATTCACCTACAATTTATAGTATTGCTGTCTATTTCTCCCTTTAAGTCTGTTAATATTTGCTTTATTCATTTAGGTACTTGTATGTTGTGTACACACACATTTACAAATGTCATAGCCTCTTGTTGGGTTGACGCCTTTACCATTATGTAATGTCATTCTTTGTCTTTTATTACAGATTTTGTTTAAAAGTCTATTTTATTTGACATAAGCATGGCTATACCAGCTTCCCTTATGTTTCCATTTGCATGGAATAACTTTTTCCATCCCTTCACTTTCAGTCTGTGTGTGTCCTTAGCTCTGCATTGAAACTCTTATTGGCAATTTATATAGATGAGTCTTCTTCTTCTTCTTCTTTTTTTTTTTTTTCCTATTAAGCCATTCTATATCTTTTGACTGGAGAATATGGTCCACTTACACTTAAAGTAGTTATTGATAGGTATGTAATTATTGCCCTTTTGTTCATTGTTTTATGCCTAATTTTGTAGTTCCTCTCTATTATTTTGTGGTTAATGACTTTCTTTAATGTTACGCTTAGCTTCATTTCTCATTATCTTTTGTGTATGTCCTGTGAGTTTTTGCTTTGTGATTACTATGAAGTTTACATAGAATAACCTATACATATGCATATAGAACAGTATAGTTTAAGCTGATAACAACTTAAACTTGAAAATTTTCTAAAACCTCTACTTTTTTTACTCCCTTCCCCCATGTTTAAAGTTTCTAATATCATATTTTACAGCTTTTTATTTTTGTGTATCACTTAAGTAACTATTATAACTAACTTTCTACTTTTGCCTTTTAACATTTACACTAGCTTAAAAGTGGTTGATCCACTACCTCTACCTTTACCAGTATGATTTTTATTTTTATATATTAACTTATTAGCTAGTGTCTTCTCTTTTCTGCCTAAAGAAGTCCCTTTAACACTTCCTGTAAGGCCAGTTTAGTGGTGATGAACTCCTTTTGATTTTGCTTGTTTGGTAAACTCTTTAATCTCCTTCAGTTCTGAATAACAACCTTGCCAGTTAAAGTATTCTTGTTTGGAAGTTTGTTTTTGTTTTTGTTTTTCTTTCAGAACGTTGACTATATTATACATCCCCTTTTTGGCCTGCAAAGTTTCTACTGAAAAATCAGCTGCCAGTCTTATGGGAGTTACCTTGTACATAACAAGTTGTTTTTCTCTTGCTGCTTTATTCAAGATTCTCTCATCTGTAAATTTTGACATTTTAATTATAATGTATCTTAGCTTGGATCTCTTGGGGTTTATTTTATTTGGAACTGTCTTGCACTTCCTGGACCTAGATATCTGTTTCCTTCCCCAGGTTAAACAAGTTTTCAACCATTGTTTCCTCAAATAAGTTGCCTGTCTCCTCTGTCTTGTTTTCCTTCTGGGACCCCTATAATGAAAATGTTATTCTGCTGGTCTGGTCTCCCATGTCTCTTAAACTATCTTCACTTTCACAATTATTATGATTTTTTTTTCTTTTTGCTGTTCTGTTTGAGTGAGTTCCACTGCCTAGTCTACCAGGTCACTGATTTGTTCTGCTTTATCTAGTCTGCTGTTAAACCCCTCTCGTGTATTTTTCAGTGTGGCTGTCATACTCTTCACCTCTGTGCCTTCTTGTTTGGTATTCTCTTATAGTCTTTATCTCTTTGTTGAAGTTATCCCAATGTTCATCCATTCTTCTCTTGAGTTCAGTGAGCATCTTTTGACTATTACTTTCAACTCCTTATCAGGTAGATACTTATCTCTGTTTCATTAAGGTTTTTTGTTTTGTTTTGTTTAATGAGGTTTTGTCTTATTCTTTCATTTGGAACATATTCCTTTGTTTCCTCATTTTGCCTGACTCTGTGTGTTTACTTCTATGTATTAGTGAAACAGCTACCTCTCCCAGTCTTCAAGAAATGGCCTCGTGTGGGAAATGAACCTTATTATTCACCCTTGCCCTAGCTTTCGGTTGTCTCTCAAATTTTTGTGATAGTTTAAGTAGCTGATTTATTCTCCCAATTGTTGAGGTCCCAGTTGTTGAGGATGTGCCAGGACCTGTCAGTGTTCTAAAGGGAGTCATCTCAGACAGCACCTAGTTTCAGGCTGATCGGAAGCCAGAACCTCAAGCAGCAGCTTTCAATATAAGTAAATAATATATACAAATATATATTCACACACACACACACACACACACACACACACACACACACACAGTCCTGTGGAACCACAACTGTAGACCCTGCTGACCTCCATATCAGACATGGATGTCTCTGTCGCCTGGAAGACAGTAGCAAGAATCAGGGATTTGGACAAGTGTATTCGCTCCTCTCTGGGAGGTACCAGCAAGTTGTGGCAAGGCCAAGGTAGAGCACAAAGATGGCACCTCCCTGCCTAAGTTTCCTTAGAGTAGCATCTAGATGTGTGGTAAGCCTGAAGGCTGTCTTGCACACTAGAGGTGGGGTATTCCCTCAGCTTTAGCCGTTTAGAAGACTGTTGGGGGAGGGGCACACCCATTGCTTTAGTATGTCTGTGTCCATGCCTAACCACCTGTGCTAGCAAGGTAAAGGAGAGTGCAAAAATGGCACTCACCAGCATCTCTGTCTCTGAAGAAAGTCTCAGCTGGTCCTTGCCCCTCCCGTAGATGCTTTAACATTAGGAAATGAATCTCCTTCTCATATAATCCAGTCACCTATCAAACTGCCTTTGTGCTGGGTTCTGGGATAAGTAAGCCCATATGAATGCCACTAAAAAAGAGTATCTCAGATCCCCACAGCCCCCCAGGTCCTCTGGAGGTAAGGCCCACTGGTTTCCAAAGCCAGACATTTGGGAGACTCCTCTGTCCCATGCAGATCTCAAGGGCTGGGATGCCTAATGTAGGCATGAACCCTGCACTCCCTAGGGAGAAGCCTGGGATCCATGAGATCCTCCCATGTTGTGTGTTGCTGTACAGGGGTGGGGTTTTGGTAAGACCACATCTTTGTCTCTCCTACCTGTCTGCATATCTTTTTATCCTTTGTTGTGGAAGCTGTTCAGCTAGTTTTAGCTATTTTTCCAGTGGGAACCATTCCATATATAGCTATGGATCTGGTGTGTCAATGGGTGGAAAGGAGTTCAGGGTCTTCCTGTGTTGCCACCTTGAACCACCCCCCACTTCAAAATTATTTTTATGTGTTGTTCAATATATGCAAACAGGAGAGTTTTTATAAAAGTACATATCTAAATTTGCCAGCAAACTTTTCTTTGCCAGGCCATTAAGAAAGTCACTCATTATGGATACTAAAAATGGAAAGAGAGCTGCTTCCCTCCTTTTTAGCAAGCAATTACTTCCTTCTGATTAGAAAGACCAAATAAGAAAGAATTTTAGATTTCTAGTTCAGAGATACAAAAAACATATTTTTCTTTTCTTCTTATTACCTTTTGGAGGCAAAAAAATAAGTTCAGAGTGAAGAGTTAAGTCCTTCTAATTGATGTGGATAATAAGAAAAGCAAATTAAGGCTTTTATTTTAATTCATTCTACAAGCCTAAACATGATTACTAGACAATTTCTTAGATAAAAGCCATCACCAAACAAATAAATTAGCCCAAATATTTCCAGTCTGGACTTGAGAAGGAAAACGCTGGTGCATTATGTCAAGACCAGGATTTGATTAAGGCATGAGTTAAAGGGAATTATAGCAGTGACAAAGGCACCAAATTATACCTAGCTGGTTTTAACATTTTCATTTTAAAGAAATGTCTCATATCTGGTTCTTAATTAAGGCAAGACTCAAACACATCACACACACACCCAACTCATTGCAGATGGCCTCCCATGCATTTGGACTTTCTGGAAATGAAGTGGTAATGTCATTGCAGAAAACATGTCTACATAATTGATTTGAAATATGAACTTTAAAACAATCAGATTATCCTAATGTTCTCCACTATCCTAATGTTCTCTGTCTATAGATTAATCTATAATACAAAGAGAATCACATTTTCCCATTAAAGAGAAAATATCCAACTATGGACTTGAGTTCCTATTCCTATTTGCCACTGATACTTTAATACACACAACCTGTCAAACAAGTAAGTTGCTTAACAGGTACAGCAAAGATATTACTGGAAGAAAGATCTATTTCTGGAAAATATAATGGTCTATTTCTTTATAATAACAACCAGAAAAACAACTGAAATATGATGTACTCCTAATACCATGAATTAATATTGTATGTGTTTATGTGTAACATGTATTTTCACTTAACACAGATAAAAATTATTCTTAATTACTATTTTAAAATATTATATTCTAGTACCATATTTAGAAATGAGAGAATAAAGCCAAATTTTAAACTTGCACAAAGTCTTAAAACATGTATATTTAATTCAAAGACTCTGTATAAATCAAAGATTATGTGGCATTTTTAATATTTTGAGAGAGAGAGAGAGAGAGAGAGAGAGAGAGAGAGAGAAAGAGCAAGGGAGACAGAGAATCCCAGGCAAGTTCCACACTGTCAACACAGAGCCTAATGCAGGGCTTGATCCTATGAACTGTGAGATCAGGAACTGGGCTGAAATCAAGAGTCAGATGCTTAACCAACTGAGCCACCCAGGTGCCCCCAAACAAATATTATTTCTAATGAAATAAACCAAAAAGGAGTCAGAATTTGACCTGGAAAACATAAGAAAATAATTATAACATATTGCATATGTAGAATAATAATATTTTAAAATACCCTTTATTTTACCACTATATTCATTGCTAGTAACATTAAATAACTTAAATTGTTGTGTCCTTGAATTATACTAGCTTGTGGAATTAATTTTAATGATGGTACAGAAAATTTGATTGGCAGCATTCCAAAGAAACATTTCTTAGTGAGCCAAGAAGGTAGAAACCATCTCAAGACCAGATGCTGTTCCTTCTTCAAATACCATTAGCTGCCAACATATCTCAAAGTGACAGAGTAGTTAATTAAAAAGGTTTAGTCTTGAAATTCATTCAGATCTGAGTGCCTCAGTTGAAGTTGCTAAAGAAAATGCTGTTCCTTAATAATAGAAATTGGTTGCTAACATTAATATCTTTATTCAAAATGTCATATGTCTATCAAATACTTCTGCACATACCATTGTCAAAACAGTGTGTGAAAAGAAAGATTATTTCTTTCTCATACTTTGAGAAGAATTAAAAAACAATTTTCAGGACTGATTGTATTAAGGAGATGTTTGAAAAATAAAAATAGATACATTCCCTTAAGTTTCATAACATAAACTCATGAATGAATTAAAAAAAAATTATCACTGAAAACCATTTGCTCATTTCCTGAGTCTCAGATGGCTGAGATCATTTTCAACAAAATTATCAGCTCTAATTCATTTGACTTGCTATTTCCCCCCATGGATACTTATCGGCAAAAGTGGAATTGACAACTTAGTTTCCCATTCTCCACAGAATGAACTGCTCCAAAAGAGCTTGTTCAGGGAATGAAGTATGAAGTCGTTCTTCATTGCAGGATTAAATGTGTAATTGTAGACTGAAAGCAAATTAATTGCATGGTGAAATCATTGCTTTGAAGGAAAAACCCCAATTAAAGGAATGGCTCGTATGGATGAAAAATCACTAAAGGGTTTATATTTGATGTCACCTGGTTTTCTAATATGCAAGGGTTGGCCCACTTTAGATGAGGAATATGAGGGTGAATTGGAAATTAATCTAACCAGATTGCCTCTTAATAACTAATGTCATCATTGAGGTTTTTTGTTTTGTTTTGTTTTGATTTTAAGTTCATGTATTTACTTTGAAAGAGACAGAAAGAGAGAGCTGGGGAGGGAAAGAGAGAGGGAGAGAGAGAGAATCCCAAGCAATCTCCACACTGCCAGCACAGAGCCCAATGCGGGGCTCAAACTCATGAACCATGAGATCACCTGAGCTGAAATCCAGAGGCTTAACAGACTGAGCCATCCAGATGCCCCTTAGATTTTTTTTTAATTTTTATTTATTTATTTTGAGAGAGAGAGAGAGAGAGAGAGAGAGAACGTGCAAAATTGGGGTGGGGGGCAGTGGGAGATGGAGAAATAATCCTAAGCAGGCTCCAGACCCTGCATGGAGCCTGACACAGGCCTTGATCCCATGACCCTGGGATCATGATCCCAGCTGAAATCAAGAGTTGGGTGCTCAACCCACAGAGCCAAACAGGTTCCCCTGTCATTGTTGAGTTTGTATTTCTTATTGTGCATATGGTACCTTAGTCTAGGGCTCAATAGTGAAATTATATAGCTTACAAATATGATAATGAGAACATGGGCTGGCTGTGATCTTAGCCTGTGAATCTCAGCTTCACTACTTAGCAGCTACAAGATGGTGAGCAAGCTATTCCGAGTTGCTTCATTGCTAGAGTTAGCATAATGATAGCTACATTAAAGAATTCTCATACAGGTTGATCTCGATTTCTCTGTATAGCATGCAGCCAGTCACTTAATACACACAGAACTCCCAAGACCATGTGTCATTCTTAATACAGTTCCACAAACAGAATGTTGCTGTCTTCAGTTATTTCACTTGAGAGGGAAATAGACTAAGTGATGTAAAGACTTTCTTTCAAGAGTTGTAATTTGGTTTTATATTTTAATGCTATATGTGATATTACATGGCTATTTCCTGGATAGTTTTAACATTCCACAAGGGAAAATTTACATAATTGCACATATGTTAAATAAAAAGTATCCACTATTTCTTTTCTCTATCTTAATATTTATGCAAAATTGAGAACTGAGGAAAAAGTGGATTCAGGGACCAGCTAAGTGACAAGAGGACTCTCGCCAGTCAATTAATTCCCTCAACCTCACTGCCTAACCCTGGCTAAATCCCTTTGCTTTGTCTTCCCAAATGGACCAGTTACCCTCATGCCTCACAAATACAGTGTCAAGCTTAAGATATAACAGCGGAAATAGGTCAGAAGAAAACAAAATGAAGCATATTTTCCTAGATAATCACCACTTAGAAATCACATGTATTATGAGCAAAGAAATATAAACATGTTTTCAAAGATCTGAGCTCTTCACCATACCTGTATGCAGTGACCATGATTATTAAATTTACTTCAAACACTGAATTTGTACTATAGAAGGATGGTGATGAAAGAGGTGAGGTAAGTCCCAAACCTAAAGTTTAGGGAGATAAAGGCATGTGCACAAATTGCAACTTGAGATAAAATCATAGCCTCCAGGTCCAGCTGCACAGTTTGCACACTGCCAAAAAAGCAAATGAAAGAAGAGGTAATAAGAGACTGAGATCTGACCCTCACTACACTGGCTAAGCTATGCACCCTGGTCTAGGGCCATGTCTTTCTAGAAGGAACATCCCGCATCCACAGGCTTTTGTCAGCCCAGAAGGGAAGACAAAGGCTAGACGACCAGAACAGGACAAGTACTTTAAGACAAGGACAAAGACGAAGGAAAGAACAGCTTTTGCCTAGAAAAATCACTATACCCTTTGGAGGGGAAGTTTGGGAAACAATTTTCATAGATGGAATTATTTCAATAGAGACTACAAAATAAACAAAGTTTAAGTTTTCCCCAGATTAAGTTGGAGGAATGTGTTTGGGTACAAATAAAAGTGCACTGTGATTCAACCACAAAATGCAGCTAATTGTGCTTCGTTATTGGAATTGTTTTCTTCTGCATCTGAGCAGCAGAGCCAGAGACACTGCAAGGCCTGCTCTGGCTGTTACAAAAGAAGGCAAACACTTAAGAGTCTCAACTACTCTTTTGTAATGTAAAGTGAATGAATTCTTCCTTGCAAACTCAGAGAGTCTGATTTCTCTGAAACTGAAACCCAGTCCACAAATCTGGGATGCAAATAAAGCTGAATCTCTTCTAATGTTTTACAGGATTACCTCAAGACTCTCAGGTTATGCAACCGGGAAATCTAGGACTTTGGTTCTGGGAACACGTTACCCTTCCCAAATTTTCCAAGAAGTCTGGAATTTTGATGCAGTCCACAGTATACAGGATTGATCTGATTTTCCCACCAGAGTAGGAAGAAGGAGTACAGAAGCTACTTGCTGTTGATTTTTACTGTCTGTAGTTATCTCTCTCTATATATTTATCTCTCTGTTTATAGATAGAGTCCTCACTATATATAGAGAAAGATACAGATATAAATGTCACTGTTTACAAATGCACGTTTGTGGCTTTTGCAGTCTTTTTTTTTTTTTTTTTTTTTTGAAAAGCTATTGCAAACGTTGAGCAAAGACTTATTTCAAATTGCAGTAAATAATTATGCAGATGCTTTCATTTTTATGAGTTAAAATTAACTTGGGATGCTGCTGCTTCACATTTGGGAATTCAGTCCAATCTTCTTTTTCTCGTAGTTTAAAATCTTATTCTGAAGGCTGTGTTTTTATTGTTTTGGAAGTTTTGTAATGGCCTCCAGCCGGAAGCATCAAGAATTTGGGTGGATATTTAGCATGCTGATTTACTTATTCAATACTAAGAATTTAGCTGATGTTTACATTAAAAGTGCAGTGACACTTTATGCAGGGCAGTTTTCATAACTTCAGATAGAAAGATAATGGGATATAAAACACACACACACGCGCACACACACACACACACACACACACACACATACATAATTTGATGTTAGGTAGAGGCTCTATCGTTGATCAACACAATTCCTAAATCAGAACCACAGAAGTGTCCCAGGTGCTGGCTCAGGGGCAAGGTTTTTGTTTTGTGTGTCTCCACAGACCATAATTATGACCGAGTAAGTTCCAGATCTGGGGAAGAACAACTCAAGTTGAACTGTATCGACCAGACCTGAGCATATTCATTTCCATTAAAAAAAAAATGAATTCAGGGGCACCTGGGTGGCTCAGTCAGTTAAGCGTCCGAATGCGACTCAGGTCACCATCTCACCGTCTGTGAGTTCGAGCCCCGCATCGGGCTCTGGGCTGATGGCTCAGAGCCTGGAGCCTGCTTCCGATTCTGTGTCTCCCTCTCTCTCTGCCCCTCCCCCGTTCATGCTCTGTCTCTCTCCGTCTCAAAAATAAATAAACGTTAAAAAGTAAACAAAAAATGAATTCATATTTATTCACAGATGTTTGGGAAATAGATGTATCTAATTAGCAGAAAAAGTCATCTGTGAATTAAAATGAGTAAATGTCTCTTCAAGTCCCAAACGACTATACAAGTTGGTTCGTCTAGGTGTTGATTCTGAGCATCTTTTGAATACCAGACATAAGATAAGGTACACCAGTAGATTTTAAAGTGAAATAATATCTCGAGCTTTTTTTTTTTTCTTAATGAAACAATCCATTAGCTTTCAAAATTATAGTGCGCGTTTAGAAAGAGTCTATTTGATACAACATGGGTCAAGTTTCATTAAGTTCTTTCTAAAGAAAGCAGAATATTTGAGTTGATTCAAATATTCAAAGTAAGACTGCAGATGGAACTATTCTGTAAGACAGAGAACTGGAGGAAATATAGCATTTACTAAAAAAAGAAGGAGGAGGAGGAGCACTTGATCGTCTATACTCCTACTTGAAACGGGAAATTAACCAATCAGGTAAAATGAAGTGTAGCAGGATAGAAACTTTTCATAGTACCCACCCCAGCCCCTGTTTTAATTTTGTTATCCCAGTTTTGAAGCATCCACTGGCATGGACAGGAGAGACTTATCTAAATAGAGCCTGTGTTTCAGGCGAGAACAGACATTTTGGGTCCAAGGGCGTGGGACGGACAGAAGGGAGGGAAACCAGTGGTACAAGAACTACTGGGGAAGTCAGTTCTCATTGCTCCAGAGCCCCACCTTCCTCTCACCCCTCTGCATAACCATGCCCCCTCCCATTTTTATCTCTCTGTTTTTAAATTCCTTCTTCACCTGCATTTTGCATTTGTCAGTCCAAACCAGAGGTGACCCTGAAGAGGTTTTTTGTTTTTTTTTTTTTAATTTTTTTAATGTTTAAGGAGAGAGAGAGAGAGAGGGAGAGAGCATGTGCGCAAACATGAGAGGGAGTCACAGAATCTGAAGCAGGCTCCAGGCTCCAAGCTATTAGCATAGAGCCTGACGCAGGGCTGGAACGCACGGACTGCAAGATCATGACCTGAGCCGAAGTTGGATGCTTAACTGACTGAGCCACCCAGGCGTTCTGACCCTGAAGAGATTTTTTTAATAAGATTGATTTCTAAGAGACTGTTGATGGAGCCACAACCAAAACTTTTCCCTGTGAATGAAATACTCATAAATCCATTAAATATATATATATATTTTTTAAAAAAAGAATGGAAGTCCTATGTATCTATAACATTTTTCAATTGTTTCTGTATAATTTCCTTTTTTTCTCTATTGCCTTTCAGGTATAAAGACAGCTTTATACAGTGGCATGCTTTCTAAAGAGACAGGCTTTATTAGATGTGGCAAGAAGTGTACATCATGGCTTAATATTGTCACCATTGCTGTGTTCCTCTCAAGTGGGTCACAGTTACTGAGAAGAGGTGGGAAATTCTTGGAGAGTCATAAAATATGGTGGCAAAATAAATGGTTCCCACGTCCTCTGCGACGTCAATCCTGAGGGTTTAGAGCCCCAGATGATAGGGGACCAGAGTTCAGAAGAGTGAGAAGAAATGCTGTGATTCAATACAGCAGTGAGGGGCTCACACCCTGAGAATGGATGAGTATTTACGAGTAATGTAAGCCTCTGAAGTTTTAGAACAACAATTATTATACTAAACTGTCCAAACAGTCCTGGGAGGCTCACCTGCGATGCTCCCAAAAAGTGAAAGAAAACAAGATGTACATCTTTCAAGTCTCTCCAAGCTTTGCTTTTTACTACAGGAAAAAAACATTCAATCCCAAATGAGTCTGTGCCATATTTTATCATTCCTTCACAGAGCTTTCCTGTCAGCGTTAGAAGGCTCTTGAGCCATTCCTCTTTAATACAGATAAATTGTATTTTATGTTCTCTTAATGTTTTCTATTAATGGTTCTCTGCTGATTTTCTACTATTCTTGACTTCTGACTCTTAATCCCAAAGCATTTCTTATGAAAGGTACAACTCTGATTACTACTGAACTTGTTTTCCTTTTGTGTGAATTAATATACAATCAGGAAATGGTATTAATTTCACCAACATTTCACTTTCTCAAAACTATCTCTTTCTCTCTACAAGGTAATTCAAAACTTGGTGCTCAATTAGTTGCTTCCGTTGTAAGCCAATCTCCATTTCATTTCTCTACTGATTTGACTAACTGATTCTATGTCTGCTTTTTTGGTTTGTAGTGGTTTTTCCAGTAGAGCAACATCAGACAGACTATACTGTGATTGCCATTCCCTTGACACAGAGGTTAAGATGAACACCCATTAAGAGGCAAAAAAGGAAATGTTTTTGAGTAGAAATATTTAAACCTCTGATGTCTAATAATGTATTTAAGAAATGTGGGCAATTAAAAAGTGTACATGCAGTCTTATGCAAATATACATATTCAAGTTTGGTTTTTTTTGTTTTTTTTTTCCTTTTGTTGCTATTGTTCAAAAAATGAAAATATGAAAAAAAATATCAAAAATGTGAAAAAGAGGGACACCTGGGTGATGCAGTCAATTGGGCATCTGATTGTTGATCTGGGCTCAGGTCATGATCTCAGTTTGTGAGTTTGAGCCCCATGTCGGGCTCTGTGCTGATGGCACAGAGCCTGCTTGGGATTCTGTCCTCTTCTTCTCTCTGCCTCTCCTCTGCTTGTGCTCTCTCTCTCTCTCTCTCTCTCTGTCTCTCAAAATAATAAATAAACTTAATTTTTTTAATGTTAAAAAAGAACATATAAGTAATTCTATTTGATCATGGGTGTAGTTTCCTCACAAAACACCGAAATTATCCAATGACGTTATTGGCCTTTCCAAGAAGTCCAGATATGGGGCAAAGGTCAAGTTAATCTGAACCAGGAAGTTTTGAGCAGGAGGCTGTACGGATCTTACTGATTTTCAAAATGTGTCTTTGTCCTTATTTTCTACACTTTCAACATATTACTCTGGTCCAACATCCAAGAATAGGTAGTAAACTAAAAAGAGGGGAAAGATTTCCTTATCATAGCAGGAAAAACATCCACTCTATGGCAGACCATTGGAGAATTAACAAATATCAGATCAGAACTTTGACAATAAACATTCGTACATTACTTGAGCAAATCTGTAACGTCAGATTTCCCTTCACTGTCAGGAGAATAGTCTGGATAGATATTTTAGAAAACTAACATATCAGATCAATCCTCTATAGGCTGACCGGGAGTTACCTCCTACTCTGGCAGGAATGCTCATTCACTTACTAATCAAACAGCTGCAGTTTAACAAACCCATTATCTGTCAAGAAGACATTGGGCTTTCTGAGTGGTGACTTCAGAACCTCACGACTGTATTTTACAATAATACAATTGGCTAGAGCTATGGGGCTCTGCTGAGCAGAGTTAAAAGAAAATTCCCCAACTAGCAATCCTTCATCTGGACAGCTCAGGAGGCCACAGTGTGCATGGCAGAGGCTTTGAGAGATTTCAAACAAAATAAGGAGTATTGTTAATGCTATAACAATCATCGGCCTCAGTTAGGAAATTAAATATTATTAAGACAAAGCCCTCTAGCACTACTGACTTCTGATATGAGCAAGTGGATTACATTTGACACGAGTTTCTGTGTCCTTTGCAACTGCCCCACAAATTAATCTGGCTACAATAATGCAAACCATGCGGATCATGAGAAGAGCTAAGGCGATTCTTTCTTTAAAGTAACGAACACTCTTTTAACATACTGTGGGTAAGACTGTGGCAAGTTATAGCTTAATGTAAGGAAGAAAGTAAAATTTACTGGCTCATGGAAATGCGAAGTCCAGAGTACGTGAATTACAGGCACAGCTGCCTCCAGGCGCAAAGGAGCAATGTGGGTGTGCCCCTCCTTCCCCACCATCCCTCACTGCCACTTCTCTTCTGGGCTTGGTCACACTGACAGATGCATCCGTTCCAGGTATCTTGCACACAGAGGCAAGATGTTCACCGATGGTTCTGGGATTACCTCATTCTAAAAGTTTGAGTTCCCAGAGGAAGAGACTGGGTGGTTTAAAAACAAACATAAACTCATTTCTCACAGTTCTGATGTCTGGGATGCCCAAGATCAAGGTGCCGGCAAGGTCAGGCTACGGTGAGAGCCCTCTTCCTGTTTCATGGCTGGTACCTTCTCACTGGGTCCTTCCATGATGGAACGGGTGAGGGATCTGTGTGGATACTTTCATAGAGGTACTAATCCCATTCGTGAGGGCTCTATCTCATGGCCTACTCACCTCCCAAAGGCTCCACCTCCAAATACTATTACACCAAGGATTAGGTTTGAACATATAAATTTTGCAGAGCATACAAACGTTTGGTCTATGGCTCTGGCTGCTCAGTATCCTTACATCACATTCCATGGAGGGACTCTGATTGGCCTTTCCTGGAATGATGCCCATCCAGGAACTAAACCCTGTGGTCAGGGAGATGAGGCCCTCGATTGGCTACTCATGAGTCACCTCCATACCCTTGAAGATGAATCAACCATCCCAACAGAACCACACTAAGAGGCTGTACAAACACCGTATTTCTACTACAGACAAATTACTTTTCAATCAATTTAGATAATATTTGTTGAGTATCTACTATGGGCCAGGCCTTCTGCTAAGCACTATGAAGCCCAAAACATGGGAATTCAAACTAATGACACTTCCCATTTTTGTCATAGTTAAAGAAAAGCAATTAACTGTAGTCTCATATACATACCACCTTTAGGTCAATTATGCTGGATTATATTAGTAGCAGGAATCTCTGTAAAAAAGTCTGTAATGAAGTCAGGGACTTTTCATCCAGGTAGAACCTCACTCTCTCAGGTGCTAATAACTTTAGCCACAACCCAAAGCTTTAGGTCTAGACTTTGAAATAGTTGTTCTGATGGCTGCAGTCAAATGGGCTAATCCAGTGATCCCTTTCTTTCCACACTCTTAGCAGCCTTTCTACTTCCTGCACCCAGATCTGTTCTAGACTCTCACATACCAACCCCTTCAACTCTGGCCTTCCATTACACTGCTGTGACTCCTACTTCCAAAATGTCTCTAAGATGTTCCTTTGGTTTTTATTTCCTCTGCTACCAGCCTTCTTCATGCTCTAGCTCTCTCTAACCTAGACTGACAAAACACCTGCTTTGTTTTCCTGCCTCCAACCCAACTGCTCTCTAACCAAGTACACACCATATGATACACCGAGGTTTGCTTTCTAAAGCAAAGAAAGAGCTCTATCCCCTCAGTGCCTGGTCAAAAACTTCAGCGATGTTTTATGGGCTCCTGAGCTGTGGGAATCACTAGATAGCTGTCAGTCACGATCCTTTGTCATCTGGGCCAGGCTACTTTACCAAACTCATATCACTGAGTTCGTTTCGATTCATTTCACTGCATTCAACATTCAGGATAAACAAGTCTTTTCCAAATGCACTTCATATTCTCTGTCGTCTTTCTCTCATGCAAGCTGTTTCTATTGCCTGAATTTCCCTCAACTCATCTCCGTGCATCCAAACACCATGTGTCCTCCAATGCCTCCTTTAAATTGTAAATATTCTAATAGGCTTTTTTGATCTTTCTAACAGGATATTGCTATTCCTTCCTTTGCACCAGAACAGCACATTCTTTGTATCTCAATTATGACCAATTTATCTTGTCCTATAATTATGCATATTTTTTACTTCTAGATTATGAAGTCTTTGATGCCAAAAACCATCTTCTCTCTATAGACACTGTCACAGCTCGAAATTTTGCTTTGCTTGATGTATTAGTTGCTATTGCTGCTGTAATAAATTACCACAGTGGCTTAATACACTGTATGAGCTGGAGGTTCTAAGCCCAAAATCAGCTTCAATGAGCTAATGTCAAAGCACCAGCAGTGCTGGGACTTCAAGGCTCTAGAGGAGGCTCTATCTCTTTGCCTTTCTTGTTTCTAAAGGTCCCCTGCATTCCTGGGCTCACAGTCCTTCCTCCGTCTCTATGGCCAGCAGGATAGTGAGTTCCTTCCAGCACCACCCTGCCTTCTTCTGTAGTCAGATCTCCCCTGCTTCCCTCTTATAAAACCATTCTGTGATAACCCAGATCACCTAGGATAATCTCCTATCTCAAGATCCTTAATCACACCTGTAAAGTCTCTTTAAAGTAATATTTATGGTTCCGAGGATAAGGATGTGGCTATCTTGGGATGGGTAGCTATTTAGTCTACCACACTTGATAATGACTTGTTGAACTCTACCTAATAATATTTACAACTCATGGTGTTCTGGGCACTGGTGAAACAGGAAAGAACAGGTCCTGCCCTCATAGATCTTGCATTCCAGTGATGGAGGCAGAAATTAAACAGCTGAAGATTAACAATTTAATTAAATTGTGATAAATGTTCTTAAGTACAATTACAGGGTTCATAAAAGAGTATAATCCGAGTACGGACATACCTTGGAGACATCACGCCTCACTTCCAAACCACCTCCATAAAAGCAAATATGGAAATAAGGCAACTGCAATGGATTTTTTGGTTTCCCATAAAAGTTATATTTATACTATACTGTAGTCTATTAAGTGTTCAATACCATTATGGCTTCAATGGACATATATACCTGGGGCTCCTGGGTGGCTTAGTCCATTAAATGTCTGACCCTTGATTTCTGCTCAGGTCATGATCTCACAGTCATCAGATTGAGCTCTGCATCAGGCTCCACACTGGGCATAAAGCCTGCTTAAGATTCTCTGTCTCCCTCTGCTCCTCTCCTGTATTCATGCTCTTGCAAAAAAAAAAAAAAAAATGTATAGACCTTGTATAAATAATAATTTATTGCTAAAAAGCACTAACCATCATTTGAGCCTTCAGTAAGTTCTAACTGCTGATCACAGATCACCATAACCAATCCAATAATAATGAAAAGGTTTGAAATATCACCAGAATTACCAAAATGCGACAAGGAGACAAGAGGTGAGCAAATGCCATTGGGAAAATGGTGCCAACAGACTTGCCAGACACAGGGCTGTCTCAACCCTGGAATTGGTAGAAGACGCAATTATCTGTGAAGCACAACGAAAGGAAGTGCAACAAAACAAGGTACACACGTGCATTACTTATTCTGGAGGTTAGAGGACATTTATTTTTGAGGGGAGAAGCAGTGTTTGAAGTGCGATGTGAAGGGAATATGGACATTATTAGGGCAAAGGGAATGGGGGTGGGAGAGTGTGGGAGAAGGGTCCAGACAAAGGGAACAGTCTAGGAAAACATCCTGAGATGTAAAGCCCATGGGGTGCCATACCACAGTGAGGGGGCCAGAGTGGGAAACGTGAGAAAAGAGCATGAAATAAGCTTGAGGCACCAAACCAGGAATTACAAAATGCCAGAACCTAGGGCTGTGCTTAGGATTTTTGCTCTTTATCCCTAGAGCAGTGGTTTTAGCTAGAGGGATTTTACTCCAATTCCTCCTACCCCATCCCTCACAGCCCCAGGGCATTGGTATGGAAAGAAGACATTTGGGTTGTCACAACTGTAGGGATGGGGTACTACTGACATCTAGTGGGTAGAGACCAGGGATGATGCTAACATCTTAAAATTTACAGGACAGCACCACAATAGAGTTGTCTGGCTTGAATGTCGATGGTGTGGATCTTAAAAAAACAGTCTTAAAATAATGAGAAGAGCAGGCTAATATATGCACCACGTGCACCTCAAACAACCACAGTACTGAAGCTCCTACAGGGAAAATGAGTCAGAGAGCAAGACGGGATGTGGGGATGTCCAAAGAGAGGGACATCCAAGTCCAGGAGGACAGGACAAAATGATGCCACAGATGAGTGTGGTGGCTTTGGAGGTGGTAAGAGTGGGCATATTCAAGAGATGCCATGGAGCAAAACCCAATAGCCTTGCCCATGATTGGCCATGGAGGACAAGAAAATGGAAGGTTCCAAGAATGACTCCTACCCTTTTAGCTTTTGCAGTTGGGGAGGCAGAGATACCATTCACTAACAACGCCAATGCTCGAGGAGGACCAAGTTTTAGAGAGAAAACCACACATTCAGTTTTGGACATGTTGAGGTTGAGTGGCCTGTGAATCAGTAAAGATTTAAAGGAAGTAGTTAAGGCTGGAAGTAAGGAAAGTGATGCAAATTAAAGCTATCAGTGATGGACACGAACTCACCCATCTGGGAAGGGCAGAATGAGATACAAAGAAAGGCTCTAGCTAAGAGTCCCCAGTGGCTCAGTCGGTTAAGTGTCCAACTCCTGATCTCGGCTCAGGTAATGATCTCATGGTTCATAGGGTTGGACTCTGTGCTAACAGCACAGAACCTGCTTGGGTTTCTCTCTCTCCCTCTCTCTCTGCCCCTCCCTGCTTGCGCTCTCTCTCTCTCTCTCTCTCTCTCTCTCCCTCTCTCAAAATAAAAAAATAAACATTTAAAATGGAAAGGAAAGGAAAGGGAAGGGAAGGGAAGGGAAGGAAAGGAAAGGAAAGGAAAGGGAAGGAAAGGGAAGGAAAGGGAAGGAAAGGGAAGGAATGGAAAGGCAAGGCACGGCAAGGCAAGGCTCCAGCTATGCTTTCATTCCACATTTAAAGTTGGGTAGGGAAGAAGAAGCCAGCAAAGAAAACAGAAAGAATAACCAGAAGGGTAAGAGGAAACCCAAAAACAAGTAATTACTTGTACTTAACAAGGAAAGTATTTCCAGAAGGATGGACTGTTTAATAGTATAGAATAGAATCTACAGATGAAGTAAAATGAAAATGCTACCATGTCCACAGGTGACACTCAAGAAATATTCAAAAAGGGACTCCTGGGTGGCTCAGTCGGTTAAGCATCCAACTCTTGACTTTAGCTCAGGTCATGATCTCACGGTGCGTAAGTTTGAGCCCCACGTTGGGCTCTGCACTGACAATATGAAGCCTGCTTAGGATTCTCTCTCTCCCTCTCTCTCTCTGCCCCTCCTGCACTGGTACGCCACAAATATGCTCTCTCTTTCTCTCTCTCTCTCAAAATACATGAATAAACTTAAAAAATATATATTCAAATGAATGAATCTAAGTGATTGTAGATTAAAACTTCAGAACTCAATAAAAATTTTACTTTTTTTTTAAATCAAAACCTTGTGTCAATAGTACTGACATATGAGTCCTGCCTTTTCAGGTTACCTTTTCCTTTCTGGGCTTAGCTTCTCTCCCCCTCCCCCTACCTTTATTGAGATGTAATTGACTTATAGAACACTGTGTAAGTTTAAGGCGTACAATGTGTTGACTTGACTCACTTATATATGGCAAAATGATTACCACCATAGCTTCAGCTAACATCTGCACTGCATCACATAATTACCATTTCTCTCTTGGGGTGAGAACACTTAAGACTTACTCTCCTAACACCTTTCAAGTACATAGTAGAGCAGTATTAACTATAATTACTATGATGTATAATAGATCCTCGGAACTTATGCGTCTTACAGTTGGAAGTTTGTGCCTTTGGACCACGTCGCCCATTCTCCCCCACCCACAGCCCCTGGAAATCACCACGATAGCCTCTGTTTCTGTGCTTGGCTTTTGAAGATTCCATATACAAGTCAGATAATACCGTATCGGTCTGGCCTCTTACACAAACCTGATCTTCCAACCTGCTCCACGGTGCTTCTGCTATGTACCCGCTAAAGGACTCTAAGCAAGTCATTCTTTAGGAGACAAAACATTCTCCTTCCATTTCCACTAGCGAAAGTTAATGAAGGAAGAATTAATGCAACACAAAATATAAGACTAACTTATAGTCTTGTAGTATAAGTACAAGCCAACACTTTTCATTACTACACAGTAATCATAATTACACAGTCATTTATCACCAGGTAATTACCACTGACCACTCCACGTAGATACATTTGATGTCAAATCTGATGCCTAATTCCTTAAAACAAGGCAGCTTAGACTCATCAGAAAGGCTGCTCTTGCCAGCTACCTGCAAGGGTACTAATTACCTATTATGAAAATCTACTGACCCATCAGGAAGGGGTTAATTTTTCTCAGCAGCATTCCCATGGCCACCGTTTGAAGTAATTATCACAATTTAGTAGGAAGCAGACAAGCTGTCTACACAGGAAATGAGTGAAACAGCTTGCTGTCCTTCTGTGTAGGTAAGTGTGCTGCCTGTTCGCCCCCAGGTACCTGGGAACAACACACGGACCTAGCTGGGACTTCCTGCCACTGAGTCATAGCACAAAGTCATGTCGCATCTGAATTCTCTCTGGTTTCTGTGGAGAAGACATGCACAGGTGCACTCTGGCTTAGCATGTGGCAGATTCGTATCCCCTTCCTAGACACTCGGCTCTTTATATTAAAGTTAGTCTCTGCGTCGGAAGCCCTGGACTCCTCTACTGGGCTGGGGACAAGATTTATTAGAACCAACAGATGGAAGAAAGATGACAGAGACAGGCCCAGGTGTCGAGGGCGCCCTTGCGCCCTGATGTGCAATACTCCATGGACGATCCAAACACGATTTACTCAGAACCATTTGCATATGACACTAATGGCATCTGGACATACCCATAAAAATAAGAGAATGTCTATTCTGGATGGTGAACATGTTCAAAATGAAAAGAACCCATGGAATATACAGTGGAAGGGTGTGTGTGTGTGTGTGAAATTCAGAGAAAAAAATAAGGATCCTCCCTTACCTTCTTTCTCACTAATCCTTTCACTATGTTTATAAAGGTCAACAAATTTGGTGTTATGTAAATCCTAACACGTTTTACAATCAACAGAAGGTGAACAGTACTCAACGGCACCAATGACATTACTGAACAGCTAAAATGCACCAGGAACGGTGTCAAGTGCAGGTAATACAAAGGGTCCTTGTTCTTGGATAGAAATGCAACAAATAACCAGACTAAGATGCTAAATATGTCGGCAGATAATGTGATGTTCAGAATGGGATTTAAAAATAACCACCGAAACAACCCTGCCAACTTGAAACATCCCAGAAATAAACACCTATAAATGAGGAAGAAAAGAAAGGGAGGGGGAATTGAAATTTACAAAGTAAGTGTGCAGAACACATAATAATTAAATAAGGGGTACTATTAAATTTCTCGAAACAGAATATGTAGCCCCATAACATGATTTACAACACATTCCCACATCATTTATTTCCCAGTCGATCGTGCTTTGATTTATAATATCACCTGGATTTTCTTACGGTTCAGTTTGCAGTGCTAACGTGTCATGTGCTTATGGGTTACCTAACTAGTTTCTACCATTTCGTACTTAACGTTCTCTGTGTGTCATTCAGATATCTATGGGCCCACAGTGGAGATACATGGCACTGAGAAAGTCTTTTATATGCAGTGCATTAAACAGAATATCAAGTTTTCGTGTCAACATGTAAACTCTAAAGAGACAATAACAATTTCACTGAAACCATTTTAAGTATTATGAGCACTGTACACACTATTTATCAAGCAGCAGAAAATGAGCAGGCTTCATTTACTCCAGAGATTTACTTTCTCCTCCATCACTTATTTAAACTGTGATTTATAACGCACCATGAAGTCATCAATAGAATATCTACAATCCAGTAAAAGACAATGATGTTTTTTTACCAAAACCCACGTTTATCTTTTTAATGGTTCATCGCACAATTTAAGTCAGTGGTCCTCCAATTATTGAAGGCTGTCTTTGCATTTACACGATACTTTTCCAATAATCAGTATTCTTCTTTTCTCTTCTACAAGACTGCTCTTACAGAATGCTCAAAGACAGAATGAATGTATATCCTCCTGAATTTCCCACTGTGGCTAAATACATGCCAGGAGGTGGAAATGTCATGACTAAAAGGCTGCTGGAGACAGATCACCCAGCTAAAGTGAGTTTCCCATCTCCCTGCTTCAAAAAACCTAAAATCACAGAGGGTAAACTAGAAATCTCTATTGAGACCCCCTGGAGAAACAACAAACAGGGCTCCCGGCAGCATGACGGTGTATTTCCATCATCATGACTGAGCGACAGACTCAGAGTGACTCTAGCTCAAAGCCCCAATCACTACTTTCTGTGTATGCCTCCATTTCCTCGGGTGTAACATGAAGCGTTTGGAGGAAATAAACTCTGAGCTCTCGAAGGGTCTAACACGTTATGACAAAGTGCTGGGATTGCGTGATTTCAGGGAAGACAAAGACACGCTGTTAAAGGGTCTCTTCAGCTGTGCCACCTCTGGGAAAAAGAACAAGCAAAGGAATAGTGCCTTTTTGTGTGGGTTTGTTTCTTGAACTATTTCACACTGACCTGTGTTCAACACACTAAAGAGTATGTCCCAGGGCATGATGGGCTTTTCACGGCAATCCCGCTTTCAGAGAGAAGTTATCTTAGAGTCGGTGTATGATGTCAACAGAACCTTAATGTTTAGACAGATGGAAGCATCTTCGCCCCAGAAAGATCCTCTCTATTTATAAATGCCAAGGTGGCTTTCAAAACCACAGTTATGATTACTATACTGACCAAGGATACTGGGAGGATTGACTATCAACTTTTTTATGCATTCACGGTTTTGATTTTACCAAGTGGGACACTGGAACAAAAAGACAGAAGGAAGACTGGAGAAGAAGCCACAGTAAGGAAGTGCAAATCACATAAAGGTGAAAAAGAAGGAAAATGTGTTAGAGGCTTATCCTAAATGTCAAGTTAAAACACAATCAAGGTGGGCTATCAAAAGGCTTGATGTTGCGGAGTGTGACAGTACTGGAGTGCTTTTTTACCGCGATAGTCTTAACGCGATCTACCAGCTGTTCCTCTAATTACTGTGTGCTCAGAATACCACTTTGGCAAGGCACCTTATCCATGCTTTTCAAGACTTCTATGTGAATCATCTCTTTATTCAACGGCCTTAAAGACAGGAAGATTTTCCACCTTTCTGAAATCACATGAACTTCCTTCCTCAAAATGCTTCCTACTACCTACAGTTCAACAAGTAGGAGCAGAGAATGATCCACTCCCTCCCTATTCCCTGTTAACTGATGACCTACAGATTACTCTCATGAACGCTTCGGTAGACTAACTTACTGTTAGTAACTACCTCACTGCCTTCATCTTATTAGTGATGGAACCTAATACAAGTGCCATCCTGTGGATCTAGAACAGTCTAGTTCAGCAATTCCATATGGTTTAGCATAGTGGATTCTTGTTTTTGGAAAAGCAGGTTATTACAGACACCAGAGCATAGTATATAGGAATGTCAATACTATGCTGACCCTTAAGATACTTTTCTTCACTAAAGTTGGAGTCACTCATTCAAAGAAGGAGCAACAGATGAAGTGCACGTGTGAAGTCCGTGAGCATGGGGACCAAAGTGGCCCGAGGAACACATGGTCAGCCCAAGTTGGTTCAACTTCATAAAAAATGAAATAAAAATGGCAGCTATCATACCAAACACATGGACAGCTCACAATCTCATCCCTCATTACTTTCTTACAACGGACTTATAATTACTTGAGCTTCTGGTTACTTGAGGGCCAGGCCACATTTGATTGTGCATAAACTATCAAACAAGGATTATAACGGCCCCACTAGTTGCCGTGACATAGACTTTGAATTTTAGATTGTTCAAATAAATTCATCTAACTATGGCTTCATTTACCAAACAAATATCATATTCTTTTTTTCCTTAACATTTATTCATTTTTAAGAGACAGAGCACGAGTGGGGGGGGCGGGGCGGGCAGAGAGAGAGACACACACACAGAACCTGAAGCAGGCTCCAAGCTCTGAGCTGTCAGTACAGAGCGCAACACGGGGCTCAAACCCACAAACCGTGAGATCATGACCTGAGCCACAGCTGGACTCAGCCACCCAGGCGTCCCAACCAAGATCATATTCTTAAACTCAACCTTTTACTTCCTAATATCGAAATTCTAAAGAGCACGCTTTGCATGAAGACCCTAAAAGGTTTTCCTAGGCTAAATTACATCAATACATAATACAGTAATCATTTTAATGATGATACCAATCCTATTACTACTAACTGCTATTTGAAGAACACTTGGAATATTATTGATCTCTGTTCCGAGAAACTCTATAAACATTATCTCATGTAATTCCCACACATCAAACCTTCATTGGGGTTATTTTCCCTAGTTTAAAGATGAGGCGATGAAGATCAGAGGTGTTTATCTTAAATCCTCATGCTCCCTGAAAAGAAGTCTTCTTAACATTTACATCCATTATGTAAACAAGCTTAACAATTTTTTTTAGTTATGTGAAGGATGGCACTCTGGAAAATTCTACTGTGATTTAAATATGAAGTACCTAATAAGATACTGTGGGTAACATTGCCAGGCAAAGCAAAAGAACCTGCCAAGAGCAGGCCACTGCACTGGTTATTGTCAACAGCCTACTTTCACATTCAGTAATCTCTCTTTTCCAGGCAGAGTTAGGAAAACAGTCTTTGGGGGCAGGAGTGAGCTGCTCATTGACAGGTGGCCGAAGAGGAGGATGTGCTATTAAATGTATAATAATGATGATACTATTACTTATTATGAATAAGCCATATTTATTTTTTATTTGTGCCATAATCAAAGGGCTCTCTCTGGAGTGTTTGTAAGCTCCAGACAGAATTCCCAGGGCTCGTATCTCTAGTTCCTCCTCAAGAGATAATGATAGTTAATGAACTGGGTGAGCGTTATATACTCCTAAATGTTAGCAAGTTTGTGTATTTCACAACATGGTTTATTATTGGAAGTAATATATATAATTTTTAATATTATTCAATAACATGTTTATATATAATAGCTATGTATAATATAGTAATATATATATTTTTATTTTCTTAATATAAAGAAAGTAGAAAACTCATCCATGAAGGTAAGAGAGCGGCACCACTCATCTCCCATCTGTCCCAGAAATGTACCATCCAAGACTCTCCTTCACCTGCTTCCATATCTACTTTTACACACATCAGCCCATTTTGCCTTCCAACCTCTCCATTTCCACTGTCATTCACTTGGTTCAGTTTTTTGTCTTTTTTTTTTTTTTTTTGGCCTGGGCTACTCTGATAACCTCCCAGCTGGCTTCCCAAGCCCAACACCGATTCCTTCTAATGTATATTCATCACTCCGCAGCTGGAGTGATCTTCCTAGAACAGCAGTCTGGTCACCCTACTCCTTGCTCGGCATCCTTCAATAACCATCACATGGAAATACCAGACTGTCACAAAGCCGACAAAGGATCTCCTGCTGCCTCCCCAGCCTCAATTCCTGGCACCACATCTCCAGCCACTTCCCAAGTCACGGGTAGATGAGGCAGTGCCCCAAATATGCCGGGTTCTCTTTCCTGTCTAGATTCGAGGGTCAAGACTCAGCGTACAGGTTCTCTACCATGATTCAAAGCCTACTTCTATCACCCAGCAGCTGAGGTGTGGGCAAGCTTCTGTGGCTCTGAGAGCCACGGTCTCTGCTGCGATACGAAGGGGGCAATTAGACCTAACTCACAGCTCAGCTGTAAGGATCGAATGAGATAACGCACGTAAAGCTGGCCACGCAGCGCGTGGCTCATTCCCCAGTAATACTCACGGGCCCCTAATTCTGACAGCTAAGAATGCTTTACACTTAACTCCTAACAAGGGTGGGGGGAGCCACAGAGCACACATTCCAGTGAAGACAGGTAATTTAAAATATTGATAAATACTTAGTGTGCTGGAAGTAAAAAAACTCTTGCGAAGAAAGTCAAAGCAGGGCCAGCCTGGAGTGTTATTTTAAGCAGGGCAGGGGGGAGAAGACCTTACGAACCAAGTGGCCTTTGATCTAAGACATGAAGGAGACGAGAAGGTGAGCCCCACGGGCGTCTGGGGAAGCACATTCGGGCAGAGAAGGGAGCAAAGCACGGACTGTGAGGTGGGACGCGGCAGGTGAGTCTCGGGACTAGAGGGCACAGAAGCCAGGCTGAAGGCCGGCATGCCTGGGTGAGCGTCAGACTGAAATCAGGGACAAGGGCTGTGGCCATGTTGTGCGGTGGTTTGCGGGCCACGTTAAGGATGCTGGTTTCACTCTACCGCTTGATATTCCTGGGAAATGTTACCCCAATCTTCCAGGCTGGGAGCAAAGCCCGTTGTCTCTGCTGCCATGGGGCCTCTGGCACCTCCACCAAGCCTCTTGGTAAAGCAGCCCCCCAGCCCCGCAACTCCCCAGGCCCAGTCACTCATCTCAGCATCTGCAGCGGTTTGTGGGGGCTGACAAGCGTGCAGGGACCGTTCAGTAAAGAATGACCGCATTTTCAAATGAAAATGAAAATGAAAAACAAGCAACACACTTTCAGAAGACCAATGAAAACGGTCGACGCCACAGTGAGGCGAGCCTACCATATAAGATCCTGTAGACAGACATGGAAAGTAAGCATATGTCCTCCACCGTCATCGAGTTTGAATTTTCAACAATTCCAGCAATGGGGTTCAGAGACACTAGGCTACTTCGCTAAAATTATTCTGTTTTAGGGGTGCCTGGGTGGCTCAGTCGGTTAAGTGCCTCTTTGTTTCGGCTCAGGTCACGATCTCGTGGCCTGTGAGTTCGAGCCCCACAATGGGCTCCACGCTGGCAGTGCGGAGCCTGCTTGACATTCTCTCTCTCCCTCTCTCTCTCTCTCTCTGCCCCTCCCCCTCTCACTCGCTCTGTCTCTCTCTCAAAAATAAATAAAACTTGAAAAACATTTATAAAAAAATAAAATCATTGTTTTATAATTTGCAAAATTTTTGCATGCATTCTTTACATCTGTCTCAAAAACAACCCTGTGCTTTTCCCAGGTAAGTATCTCTTATTTTCCAGATAAGAAAATTGAGCCCCCTTCCCCAAACAAGCAGCAAATGGCAGGCTCAGTCCCCGAACCCGGGAACCCATGTCCTGTGAGGAGGGCCCCTCTGCTTGCATGGAACGGAGCAGCCGCTTAAGCCCAGAGAGCGAGCAGAGGATCCCATCAGAACGGCCGCAGCACGGCGAGCTGAGGGGGGCAGAATCACCATTAACAACAGACCTGGATAATGAAGCAAGACTCGTCGTGAGCGGGGAGACCCTCACCGGGAAAGAAGCCCATCGTGTACTCACTAATCGCGGATGGAGCCATCCTTTGGATGGATGAGGCGGTGAGGACCACAAAACAAGGGGAGCTGTCAAGATGACTCAGACAGACAGTATTTACACCGAAGTTGCTACCAGCGGTGTCTATTCGCCAAATCACTGCTTTATTACATTGTATCTTCATCAACTTCTACGCTTACGCAGCAGGGCCTGTGCTGCATGATGCAGAGCGGCCGCAGCACACCCACCGAAGACTAAAGAGCACTGTGCTCAGATCCGGGAGAGACTGCATTTCCTGCACATGAGATCGCCGACGTGCTACTTATCTCGGTCCTGGGGCCCAGTGTTTTAATCTGCAAAGTGGGGGAGACCGTGTCTTTGTAAGAGGCTTGTTGCAGGATGAATAATATGGTAGAATATTAAAAATGATGAAGTGTTCTACGAAGGTGAGAGATAATATAAATCTCGCTCCCTGTATATTGGGGATTGTGTTGTCTTAAAATTACATGATAATTTACTAAGCTTTGGGTTTCTTATAAAATACATATTCAAGAATCTTTTCTACCATCTAAATAACTACCGACACCTAGAACCAGAATCCAGAATCATACGCCACTCCCATTCATATCTTTTTTTAAAGTTTGTTTATTTTTTTGAGAGACAGGTGGGGGAGGGGCAGAGAGGCAGGGAGACACAGAATCTGAAGCGGGCTCCAGGCTCCAGGCTCCAAGCTGTCAGCACAGAGCCTGACACGGGGCTCGAACCCATGAACCATGAGATCATGACCTGAGCTGAAGTTGGACGCCCATCTGACTGAGTCACCCAGGCACCCACCATTCATATCTTAGTGTTTCCTTTGAGTAAATATGTCAATTTGGGAATGCCACTGGAGAACATGGTGGGACTTGCTTTTTCCCCCACATACATTGCGTCACAGTTTCACGTAGCTAATAATCACCGTATTACCAAAATAGTCTAATAGGTGTATTATTCAGCAATGCCGTCTCTACATTTTATTATAGCGCTACTTTAATATTTGACGAGGAGAAGCTGTAAGAGTTTGTGATCAGAAAGAGGTAAGGGAACAGTTACATCAAATTGCCTAGCAAGCTAAAGGAAAGAAATTTATTTCGTCCGCCTTACTATGAGGATGACTGATCCTATCATCTCTTTTCAACAGTGTCTAGTATAATATAGCGAAGTTAATTTGTCAGAACAGTGTCACCATCCCTGGCTTGAGTCTAGGATAGCGATGAACGATGTGAATGAATCGCCGTTTTTCTTCCTTCCTACACAAAATTGTGAAAATATTTAGCACCGCTCACACGTCAGGGGGAAACTTATAACCTGAGTTTAAATTTTAAAAGATTATCATTCCAAGCTTGGCAATTTCCAAATTGCTGCAATTGTAAAATGACTTAAGTGAAAATGACTAAGTCAAAGAAAATTGCACTTTGATGGGGAAATAAAAACCAGCACCAGGACTGAGCTGGAAGAGAATGGAATCTAATGCGTCAGCCCGCTGGCATACACAGGACTTCCAGATCGTGTAACGGCTGACAAATATTTAAGCAGCAGCACAGCAGTTTTTAATGTACAACTAAACATTAAAAAAAATCTGTCAAACAATGTTATAAACGAATAAGGAAGCACGTCCATTGAAAATTGCATGGTCCTCTAGTCACAGGGAGAAGTGAAAATCAAGTACGAAAGCCTAGATAACTCACTCAAGAGGCCGGGCTCTGACTTAAGAAATCTGTGCCCTCAATTCTATACTGCCTTTCCAAAACACTAAGCTTCATTATGTCTAACTGTGACAGAAATCACTGCTGTATGTACGATGGGCTAATAAGAAATTAACAACTTCACATAGAGGAATCAGAGTTTACTAACCTGAAAAATGGTGGAAAGAAAAAGGAAACCCTCAGTGAACAGAATGTAATGTTTCTGACCATGGCAACAGCTGCATTGTTTTGGCATTTTTTTTTTTTTAACAACCCACAGGACAGCGGGTCTCCACGAGATAAGGAAAAAGGAATGTGAATAAAGTTAGTAACAGGAACGGGGCGCCTGGGTGGCGCAGTCGGTTAAGCGGCCGACTTCAGCCAGGTCACGATCTCGCGGTCCGGGAGTTCGAGCCCCGCGTCGGGCCCTGGGCTGATGGCTCAGAGCCTGGAGCCTGTTTCCAATTCTGTGTCTCCCTCTCTCTCTGCCCCTCCCCCGTTCATGCTCTGTCTCTCTCTGTCCCAAAAATAAATAAATGTTGAAAAAAAAAATTTTTTTTTTTAAAAATAAAAAAAAAAAAAGTTAGTAACAGGAACGAAATTATGTGTTTGGCTAACACATCACAGAATGCAACCTTTAGTGTGAGTTTTGAAAAATATGTTTCTGCAAACACATGAACCCTCAATGGAAGCATTTCTGTTTTGAAAAGTGGCTTTTATCTTAAAGATGCATAGTCCAGACACAAGTTTTATTGTATTTGAAGGAAACTTTAAGTATGTAATAAAAAAAGGTAAGGAATCCTTTGGTTTCCAATCATACAACTGTATTTTTAAAATGTGCTTAGTGCTTTTTCCCCATACGCTACATTAACATTTTCTTTAAAGGGGTTCTGTACAATCTAAAGTTTATGTACCAAAAAAAAAAAAAAAAAGTATAAAGTGAAATTTTGGTCAAAAACAAGTTCACTCTACCTAGTATCTCAAAAACACCAGTAAATAATTTTGCTGCCTCACCATGTTTTAGCAGATGAATATTTAATAATTCGGGAACATGGCTGCATTTTATTTTGAATTTGGAATTCTGAATTTTAATCTTGGCTCATGTTGAACATGTAATTGCCAGACATTTTAATTTGCTCTCTCTTAACGATTTTGGTGGAAATTTTAGAATAAAAGGTAAAGTATTTTTCAAATAAAGAAGTAAAATTCTTAGGCCACCTTAAAAATGTAAAACCCAAACTGGAAGAATATTGGTGAAGGATAGTATGTTAAAATGAAACCAGCCAGAGGCGCCATGAGATTGTTACCACACTCATGAGCTCTGCTGAAATCTCCTTGTCTAGACTGTCTTATCAGGTAGCTGACAAACCAAATGTTGGCAAAAAGTCATGAGGACTGAGGAGGGTCTCCAGGAGGTGGAATGGCTCAAGAGGAGGCTGGGAGAGTGCAAGGGACAAAAGATAATGAAGCTGAGAATGATAAGTGCCATTAGTGAAATTTGGAAAACTAGGCAGATGTTGAAACAAGATTTTTAGAATGTCACTATGCAAAGTTTAATAAAATGCTTTCTTCTTATCGCCCTAAAACGTTAATAGAAAATCCCCCTCTCTCTTCAAAGTTTAATCCTAACAATGTCTGCCATGTCCATTTTCACCAAATGCTACATGTAAACTCACAGTGTCCAGAGACCAAGAGCGTTTTTCAAAGTTAACTCCAATTTCCAAAGAAGAACAAGATGATGAAGAATCTACCAAAGGCAAAACGAGATTAGACCCACGATGTAATATTCACCTAAATGACTGAATCTGAAGAAGTGCTATCCTGTAGCATTGAATTCATGAAATGGAAATATTCAGTAGGCATGTGGATTTTCTATGACCAAGTCTCGGCATACCATTTTAGGTAGTTTAAAAGTAAATCATGACAACAGCATAGTATTTAAGAGTAGAGGTTTAGATCAAGTCAGCTTGGGTTTGAAACCTTGTTGGAGGGGACACTCTGTTTTATCTTGGGCTACTTATTTAAAATTATTTGAATTACAGCTTCCTTTGTGATGGGCACTTCGCAGTAGTGTTACATGATGCACATGAAGTGTGTGGCACAGGCCTTCAGAAGCCAAGAAATTCAACTATAATGGAAGTTTGAGGGCAGGGATATTTGTGTCTTTTGATCATTGCTGTGCATTTTATACACAGAAATTCTCAGTAAACGCTGAATGAATAACCATCGTTATTTTAATAATTACCCCAAGACTTTTCTCTAAACTTAAGTACCAGCCCAAACAGAATCAGTAGATGCTCGTTATTAGCTACGTTCTACAAAGTCAACCCAAACACTACATTAGTGAAAGAGGAAGCATTACTCCTAGGGACATGAAGGGTGAGGTTCCTGTAAGCCTCTGGCCACAGATTTTCATCAACCTGTCAATATATAGCTTATTTAATAGGCGCCTTATTTAATACGTATTGTCAATTCACTAACGTCGAACCTATGGCCAACAGCACCGTAACTCGTGCCTGACTGAAGCTTGTCTAACACGTCTTCTCTTCATAAGGCACATCACAGCCTTCTTGCACTGAGGAGCATCACACAGCACTTCAGCGCTGTGCCCGGGGGCTATTTTAAACAGCAAAATCACACAGAGCAAAAAAGCAGAAAAGTGAAGGAAAAAAAAGGCACTAAATAAACCCTTCCTTACAGTAGGAGAGCTAAAACAAGAAGGTGGTATGCCGCCTTGTTTGATCTCAGCTGGGAATGTGCATGTCCGGCAACTAAAATCATTTGCCACTCTATGCAAGTCCCATGAATGACTACAAAAGACACATGCGTTCTGACTTGGGAGTACAAACAAAGTTTAGCAAGTAGACAAATTCATGAATATGGAATCTGAAAATACTGAGGATTGACTGTATATCTAACAGGAAATATACGATATTCTGATAAGGATCACCCTTTCTAATTTTGTGTATCAGCACCTTCGCCCCTCTCCCTTTGTACAACAGTATCTTAAATACAGATTTTCCCAATCACTGCTTGCTGAATAGGAAAATGAGCACGTCTGGGGGATTTTTAGTCCAGTGGAAACTATGCAACAGGACTAAGAACCTCACAACTTGTCTTACTATCTTAAATATATTTGGTAGAGTGGTCATCCAAAAGATACTGTATACAGCACATCATTCTGAAAGACGTCGCTTACAAAGGTATGGCCTTCAATGAACATTACTGGGCTGGGGAACAGTTAGAAGAAACTGAACTATGTTAGATGAGGTTGAGGAAATAGAAAGTTGATACAAAATCACTAGCTTCAATCAGGGACTATAGGAAGTTATAATCATTAAAAGGTCTGATCAGGAAGAGGCAGCCCAGAAGAAGAAGGATTGCACACAGTTGACTGAAGTAGTATGTTATGAAAGATGCCGATTCTGTTATATCCTGTCACATCACTAATGGTCCATGACAAATGTCTAGCAACTGGCCTTAGAAGAAATTAATACCCTATCATAACCTACCTAAGCTATTGTTCAGTGGCAAGCAATGAGGGGAAGAGATTTTTTTTTTTTTGTCTGGATAGCACTATGCCCTGTGTATTGGTTTAAAACTTCTCCTTCCTTTCATGCTTAAGAATAGAATTATTTTCTGAGCATGCCTTGGTGGCTCAGTGGGTTAAGCGTCTGACTCTTGATTTCGACTCAGGTCATGATCTCATGGTTCGTGGGATCAAGGCCCAAGTCAGGCTCTGTGCCAACAGCACAGAGCCTGCTTGGGATTCTCTCCCTCCTTCTCTCCAGGCCCTTTCCCCCACTCCTTCTCTCCCTCTCTCTTTCTCTCAAAATAAGTAAATAAACTTAAAAAAAAAGAATACAATTCTCTATGAATCATTAAGAACTAGGGAAAGAGCACCACTTCTCTTTTCTTATTTTATAATGGAATGGAGAGATAACAAGTGATTAAGAGACATTTTGCCATTTATAAAACACTTTCCTATCTCTTGAGAATAACTGGAATATTTTTGTTCTGGAACTATGGCACATTTATGTTTATTTCACTAATGAAGAAGACTATGCAAACTTCCTTTTACTTAGCTTTACCATGAGTTCGATGTTCTGCATTACCATTTAGTCTTGTTATTTGAAAACTGATAAAACTGATGCAAGCTTATTTAGAATAAATAGGTTTATTTAGGCAATAAATGCAGAAAAGTAAGCTGTTACCCATTAATCTGCTCCATTTCTTTCTCATTATAAACCAATGTAATATTACATATATATATCAAATATTAAAATTGCAATCATATTATATAGTTTTCGATTTTTTCCCCATTTTATTATTATTCTGTTTTTAATATAATTTATTGTCAAGTTGGCTAACACACAGTGTATACAGTGCACTCTTGGTTTTGGGGGTAGATTCCCATGATTCATCGCTGCCATAGGACACCCAGTGCTCATCCCGACAGGTGCCCTCCTCAATGCCCATCCCCCATTTTCCCCTCTCCCCCGCCCCTCCATCAACCCTCAGTTTGTTCTCTGTATTTAAGAGTCTCTTATGGTTTGCCTCCCTCTCTGTTTGAAACTATTTTCCCCCTTCCCTTCCCCCGTGGTCCTCTGTTAAGTTTCTCAAGTTCCACATATGAGTGAAAACATACGATGACATCTGTCTTTCTCTGTCTGATTCATTCCTTTTAATACATGAGTACTGTCCAGTGTCACTTAACAGTCTTCCAGAAACAGTTCACATTATCCATATTAGTTGAACCATTTAACCTTTTGCCACATTTATTATAAGTATTTTTACACTTTTTATAGATATGCATAGTTTATGTTAAGCTATTGAGCACGGATAGCTCATTTGTTAGGGTAAGCCAGGATTGTCCCTCTGTCAAGGGACAGCAGTGAGTATTTTTGGATTTCTGTGTCACAAGGTCTCCAACCCAACTACTCACCTCCACCATGGAAAGGCCAAAGCTGTGATACACAGAGCATAAACATGAGCATTCTCTGTTCCAAAAATACTTTATTAGGTGCTAAAATTTGAATTTTATAAAGTTTTTACACCACAGAATATTCTTCTTTTTTTTTCTTCCCCACCACTTAAAAATGTAAAACAATTTTCTCAGCCCACAGGCCGTAGGAAAACAGGCAGCAGCTGGGTCTGGCTTAGAGCTACAGTTTGCAGATTTCTAGTATAAACCACACTGCAAATTTAGTCAAATGCTCTAATAAGCATTTCATGCTCCAGGACTGGTCAACTCCCTTTCAGTAAGAAGCCCCTTCCTCCAGAGGGAAGCTACTACCAGAGTTTGATCTAGTTTTACATCTGATCAGCAAGAGCCATTTTCAATAATTTGAATCAGAATGAGTTTTCATGGGTGAAATTAGTGGTATTCAGACACAGCTTTTAACCCTTTTTTGGGCATTCAGTTTGAGCTCCTGAACATGCTTAAGAAGGTCAGAGGCACTCTAGGAATCTGGACAGGAATTATACGCCAAGCAACATAAGCACGAGTAGTTAACAACCAATATGGTTGTATCAGTGCCTAATAGCTAAAGATCAGCCCTGCCTCAAAGGATTCTATCTGATTTCACAGACAGTTGGATCCTCTTTGTGCCTGTTTGAGGATCAATGCTTGCTTTATAAATGCTTGCAGGCATGGCAAAAAAGGCAGTTAGATACAGGGTGTCGGGAAGTGGCTAAGTCTCACCCAGTTCTAAGCATTAGCAGGTGCCACTCCACTGCCTACCATTAAAAAATTAAAAAAAAAAAAAAAGCTGAGCCTCAGCAATATGGTTTAATTTAATTTGGCAAAGTCTGATCCCAATTCACAATTCTTCAATAAATACTTGCTGATGTTCTCCTATGTGCCAGGAATAGCTGGGTACATAGTAGTGGGGGGAAATGGCAGATATAGTCCCTGCCTTGTTATTAGAGAAGAGGGAATAAAAAATAAGCAATTAAAATGCATTGAAATTCTTTTCTCTTTTATAAGACCATAACGACGCACTGTACTAATCACTAACATAAGGATTTCTATTTGCCAGGTACTGTCCTCAGTGAGTGCATGATGTGTATCAACCCATTCAAAACCTCAACCTTATCAGATAAGTTAACTCTGATATTATCCCCTCCTTTCAAATGAGGAAACTGGGGGACAGAGGAATTACAGAATCTCTTGACATAATACAACTTTAAAGTGGTGGTTTGGGGTTTTAACACAGGTCATTTGAAGCCAGAGTCTGTGGTCTTAATCTCTGCACTTCCGAGTGTGGTGGAGTAATTCTGGGGTTGGGGTGGGGGTTACTCCATGCACTGCCAGGGAAGACCTGCCCGAGCAGGGGTAATTTAAATTGAAGCCTGACAAGTGGGAAGGAATCATCCATGAAAAAAAGGCAAGCATTCCAAACAGAGCATGTCTGACATCCTAAGTCTGGAAGGAGATTTCCTGGAACAGAAGGGAAGCGGATATGCCTGGAACATGGGAAGCCAAGGGATAGGAGCTTGGCATTTATTCTAAGCCAGGAGAAAGCCGCTGCAGGGTTGAAAGTAGGGGAGGGGGGCGCCTGGGTGGCTCAGTGGGTTGAGCGGCCGACTTTGGCTCAGGTCACGATCTCGCGGTCCGTGAGTTCGAGCCCCGCGTCAGGCTCTGGGCTGATGGCTCAGAGCCTGGAACCTGCTTCTGATTCTGTGTCTCCCTCTCTCTCTGCCCCTCCCCCATTCATGCTCTGTCTCTGTCTCAAAAATAAATAAACATTAAAAAAAACTATAAAAAAATAAAAATAAAAGAAAGTAGGGGAGGCACAGGTCAGATCTTGTTTTTAAATGCCTTTGGTTGCTATGCAGAAATTGATAATGAGGGTTGGGGGACAAGAGTATAAAAGGTGAGATGAGTGAGGTTGTTGAAGATCAGAAACAAGAGTGGTTTAAAGCAGGATAAACACTGGGGAGAAGAAAAAAAACCACCAGAACATTTTTTTTAATTTTTACTAAAAAAAAATTTTAACTTACTCATTTTTGAATAAAATGAAACATTTCGGTTTTTTTTTTTTTTTTTTTTTTTGCCAAAGATGGACCTACATTAACATATCATAATCACCCAAACTCCATTTTACGCTATAGTTCACGCTAGAGTGGTATGCATTCTATAGGTTTAGAAAAAGTTACAATATTCATCATAATATTACCATACAGAGTATTTTCACTCCCCTAAACAGCCTCTGTGCACTGACAGTTAACTCTCTCTGACCTCTGCCCCAGACAACTACTGATCTTTTTATTGTGCACAGTCTTACTTTTTCCAGAATGTCATACAATTCAATCATATGGTATGTAGCCTTTCAGCTCGGCTTCTTTCACTCAGCAGTATTAAGTTTCTCCCATATCTTTTCGAGGCTTAATAGCTCAGTTCTTTTTTAGTGCTGAATGATATTCCATTGTCCGGATGGACCACAGTTCACTTGTCCATTCTCCTACGGAAGGAGAGCTTGGTTGCTTCTTAGTTCTGGCAATTATATCTAAGCTGCCATAAACATCCACGTGCAGTTTTTTTGTGAGGACTTGTTTCCAACTACTTTGGATAAATACCAGGGAGTGTGACTGCTGGATCCTATGGTAAGAGTATGTTTAGGTTTGTAAGAAACCACCAAAATGCGTTCCAAAGTGGTAGTACCATTTTGTGATGCCCACCAACAATGCCTGAGAATTCCTATAGTTTCACATCCTTGTAAACATCGGGTGTTGTCAGAGTTCTGGAATGGTGCCTTCTAAATGGGGAGCATTTATCTTGTTATTTTCATTTGCATAGCCCCCGGTATCTCCTTATTTTAATTTGTATATCCCTGATGACATATGACGTGGAGCATCTTTTCATATGCTTATTTTCCATCTACACATCTTCTTTGGCCCATTTTTAACTGCATTATCCATTTTCTTATTGTTGAGTTTTAAGAGTTCTTGATGTGTTTTTGGATAACAGTCCTTTATCAGATGTGTCTTTTGCAAATATTTTCTTCTAGTCTGTGGCTTGTCTTCAAATTCTCCTGATAAATTGCCTTTTGCAGAGCCGAAGTTTTAAGTTTTAATGAAGTCCATCTTACCAATTCTTTCTTTCACAGATCATTTCTTTGGTTTTGCATCTAGAAAGCCATTGTATACCCAACGTCATCTAGGCTTCCTCCTATGTACTCTTCTAGGACTTTTATAGTTTTTCATATATTATATTTGGGTCTACAATCAATTTTGAGTTACTTTTTGTGAAAGGTGTAAGGTTTGTGTCTAGATTCATCTTTTTGCAAGTGAATGTCCAGATGTTCCAGCACAATTTGTTGAAGAGACTGTCCTTGCTCCACAGTGATGCCTTTGCTTCTTTGACAAAGATCAACCGACTATATTTATGAAGGTCTGTTTCTGGATTTCTATTCTGTTCTATTGATCTGTCTATTTGTCTATTTTTTCACCAATAGCACACTGTCTTGATTACTGCAGTTTTGTAAGTCGAAAAGTCAAGTAGAACCAGTCTAATTTTGTTCTCTTTTAATATTGTGTTGGCTACTCTTGTGTTTTTTTGCCTCTCGATATAAACTTCAAAATCACTTTGTTGATACCCACAAAGTAATTTGTTGGGATTTTGATTGGGATTGTACTTAATCTATACATCAATTTGGGAAGAATTGACATCTTAAAGATACTGAGTTTTCCTATCCATAAACATTGAATATCTCTCCATTTATTTAGTTCTTTGATTTCACTCACCAGCCCATAGTCTTCCTCATATGTATCTTGTACATATTTTCTTTTTTTATTAAAAATAATTTTTTAATCTTTATTTTGAGAGAGAGAGAGAGAGAGACAGAGACAGAGACAGAGTGCGAGTGGGGGAGGAACAGAGAGAGGGAGACACAGAATCCAAAGCAGGCTTCAGGCTCCAAGCTGTCAGCACAGATCCCGATGCAGGGCTCGAACTCACAAACCATGAGATCATGACATGAGCTGAAGTCAGATGCTTAACTAACTGAGCCACCCAGGCACCCCATATTTTCTTAGATTTACACCTAAATATTTTATTTTTTCCAGATGCTAATGTAAATGGTACTGTGTTTTCAGTAACAAACTCCACTTGCTTATTGTTAATACATAGGAAAGCAACTGATTTTTGTATATTAAATTTGGTACCTGGAAGCCATGCAGTAATCACTTATTAGTTCCAGAAGGTTTTTGTGGACTGTTTTGGATTTTCTATAGAGATGATCATGTCATCCCTGAACAAAGACAGTTTCATCTTTTCCTTCCCAATCTATATTCCTTTCATTTCCTTTTATTGTTTTGTCGCATTAGCAAGAACTTCCAGGATGATGCTGAAAAGGAATGGTGACAGGGACGTCCCTTCCATGAGGAACAAGGAAACTTAAAGTTTCCCAGGGGAAGTTTCAAGTTTCTCACGAATAAGTACAATGTGAGGTATAGACTTTTTTTGTACATAGTCTTTATCAATTGGAAAAAAATTCTCTTATATTCCTAGTTGAATGATAGTTCTTACCATGAAGATTTGGATTTTGTCAGACACTTTTCTGTATATTTTCTGCATATACTGATGTTATCATGCAACTTTTCTTTTTTAGTCTGTTGATATGACAGATCACATTAATTGATTTTTAAGTGTTGAACCAGCTTTGCATACTTGGTCATGGTTTATACTTCTTCATATACTTTTTTGGATGCAATGTGGCAATATTTTGTTGAATGTTGCATCTATACTCATCAGAGATACTGGTCGTCGTTTTCTTGTAATGTCTTTGTCTGATTATGGCATATGGGTAATGCTGCTGGCCTAATGGAATGAATTACAAAGTATCCCATCTGCTTCTATCCTTGGAAGAGATTGTAGACAATTACTATAATTTGTTCCGTAAGTATTTGGTGGAATTCACCAGTGAAACCATATGGGCCTGGAACTTTCTGCTTTGGAATATTCTTTTTTTTTTTTTTAATTTTTTTTTTCAACGTTTTTTATTTATTTTTGGGACAGAGAGAGACAGAGCATGAACGGGGGAGGGGCAGAGAGAGAGGGAGACACAGAATCGGAAACAGGCTTGGAATATTCTTAATTATTGATTAAATTCTTCATTTTTATTAGATCTTTCTCTTCTTGTGTGTGAGTTCTTGTGTGAGTTTTGGCAGATAGTGTGCCATTTCATCCACGCTATCAAATTTGTGGTCATCAAGTTGTTCATGGTATTCCTTTATAATCCTTTCAATTTCTATGGGATCTACAGTGAAGTCCCCTCTTCCATTTCTGTTTTAGAATTTGTGTCCTCTCACTTTTTTTCTTAGCCTGACTAGAGGCTTATCAATTTTATCGACCTTTCAAAGAACTAGTTTTGATTTCATTGATTTTCTCTATTTATTTCCTGTTTTAATTTCATTGATTTCTGTTCTAATTCTTACTATTTCTTTATTCTTCAGCTTACTTTGATTTATTTTGCTCTTCTTTTGATATTTGCCTAAGCTGGAAACTTAGATTATTGACTTTAGATCATTAGATGCATAATATACATATATGCATAATATATGCATTCAATGCTATAAATTCCCTCTAAGCACTGCTTTCACTCTATCCCATAAAGTACAAGATACATTGTTTTCATTTTCATATAGTTAAAAATATTTTAAAATTTCTCTTGGGATTTCTTCTTTGACCCATGTAATATTTAGAACTATATAATTATTCTTTTAGAAAGAGAGAAACCTTTTTAAATTTTTTTTTAACGTTTTTATTTATTTTTGAGACAGAGAGAGACAGAGCATGAACGGGGGAGGGGCAGCGAGAGAGGGAGACACAGAATCGGAAGCAGGCTCCAGGCTCTGAGCCATCAGCCCAGAGCCCGACGCAGGGCTCGAACTCACAGACCATGAGATCATGACCTGAGCTGAAGTTGGACGCTTAACTGACTGAGCCACCCAGGCGCCCCGAGAGAAACCTTTTTAAAGTTGACACTAATTACATCAATACCTTTCAAATGAGTATCTGTGGAATAGTTTGTTATAGTCAATCACGATAAGAAGCACTGGGACAATACAGTCAGAGACATCACTGTGATTGTACAGATAAGGGCTGGAACAAATCAGAGGCGTAGCCAAGAGCCCACTGAAAAACAAAGTGGAGAGGAAGGAGTCACAGAAGTGTGAAGTGGAGATAGGGATAGAGGGGAGCAGATGTTAAAGAAGGAAGAAGGAAGAATTAGTAACTAACTGGCTGTGTGCAATAAACAAACAAGTGTGGCATGGTCCTAAGCCTTTTGCTTGAGAACTGGAAGGGTGTCTGAGTCATCCAAGGACTTACAGTGAGAACGACAAGAGAAGGTTGGGGGCAAGGGAGAAATTAGATATATTATGTGTGTGCGAAGTGTAGAATGTTCTTAGGGCATGAGCAGTTGAGTGAAAAAGTCTAAATCACTGAAGGGAGTATTCAGCCAAACTTTTGCAAAACTTCAGAAATGTAAGTGAAAACAGGGAGAAGGGTAACATTCCTCGAAGACACAGTGAGAGGGACAGAAAAGGGCCAAGATGAAAGGAATATTTAAAGAACAAGACGAGAAAGAGGAGTGTCCAAAAAAATACTTTGGACCATTTCCTCTTCCTCTTATTTTTCTCTCTCGTTAAATTCTTACCACGTGCACATATGTATAGTCCATGAGCTTCTTTCCAAAATAAAAATATTTGCTTAAGCAAAATTTTAACTAGTTCTTTACAAACTTAGAAATTATAAGGGTCAGCCTGTAATGAGCACAATACACCAGACTGTAAATTTAATCAAATTCCCACAGAGTGGTTTCCCTTTTTGGTACAGCTTCATTCTTTTACAGCAGAAGAAGTTGAGTGCTTTGTAGAAACTCCATTTCACTCATCTTGGAGGCTTTGTCCAAATCCAAATCACTTATATGTTGGGTTTTTAAATGTGTGTGTGTGTGTGTGTGTGTGTGTGTGTGTGTGTGTGTGCGCGCGCGCGCGCACGCGTGCTTAACATATCGGTATGTACTGAAAGTTAATCTTTGATTTAAAAAGATTTAATTATTAACAGGAAGTCCCCTGACTTTTAGGAGATTACTGTTTACTGAGGGGTGAATGACTTAAAGAGCTAAACCTCTAATTGGTTTATTAAGTGTGACGGGAAGACAACCCATGGTGGAAATCTGCCACACGGTGACACACATTTGTGAGCTTTTCATATGCACTCTAAGGGTTGTGTTTTGTGGCATCCTCTTTGGTGGGCATCCTTTTTTCTGTTACCTATCCACTCACTGGGGCCAAAGGTCAACAGAGGTACTGGTTGAGTTGAAGATTATTCTCAAATCTCAGGAATTTCTAGGCAGCGCAAAAGTGTCAGAAAGGTGAAGGAGAGAAAAGAAACCCCGACACAAGAGTCCAGTTGAACAAGTGACGAAAGAGAGAGCAAGGCCTTTTTAAAACAAGTGATCTACTTGAAATTAGAACGTCGGGACTGCACTGTCAACTTATTCTGCTTAGAGAATACTGAAGTCAGTGAAAATAGAATCTGTGTAAATTCAGCATTACTCTAAAAAGATCTCTGTTTCACTGATGTCAGACATTACCAAATGGCAGTTGTTTTAGTCAACAGATGTTCATTTTGGTTAAATATTCTGTGATCAGCTGAGACCATGCTGCATTGAATAATCTTGCATTTCTAACGGAATCGTCCAAGGGCTTTTAAGATAACTGTGGGCCACAGGTGAAGATTTCTCCTCTTTATTTGAAGGCACAGCAGGCCTTATGAGTGTCCATTCCTTTAATAAGACCTAAGTTCCCATGAGGAAACATCCTAAGAGGAGCCCCCCAGGACTACGACACCAGCGAGGGGCCTCCCGCGTAGAGAATTTCATCACTGGGTATCAGAGATGACAGCTACATTTCAACCAGTGTGCTGGACAGACACATGGGACTGACAGCCTAATGTTCAGAAGTCTGTGAACCAGTATAGATAAGTCCAAACTGAACTTAATATCAAAATCAGTCAACAAACACCTGGCACAAAGTGATTACATAAACACCTCAAAGAATTTCTATATATTTGATATTTATGCTTATTTCACTTTCAACTCAACTACTGAAATTCTACTAGGAAACACAGAATTGCTATTGATAAGTTTATACATGATTGTATATGCAATGACAATGTATGAGGACACAATTCTACCAATTTCATTTACTATAACTGCGGTATTAAAACTTACCAAAAATATACATGCATATAAGAATGAAAGTATAACAAATAAGGGAATAGTATGACCCCTTATAAAGTATATAAGCCCTCTATAGTGTAAGTACGGAATTTCTGTTATAGATCCTTGAAAAATATATGACCGCAAGTATTTGTCATCTGTATAATTTTTCACCTGTGATGCAAAAATTACGCTGAGAAGATATTTAATGATTTTATCAGTCAAGGGAGGCTGGGTTATGCTGCACTAAAAACACCCTGGACATTTTAGTAGCTTAATTCCACAAGAGATTAATGAGGATTAATTTTACAGCGCCTTTTGGGCTTGGTCATGTTGCTAGTCATGGCGAACATGACACAAGGAAAGGCTTGAACGGCTCTTCTACTCTTGGGTTTGCCCTCTATCTCGAGCCTCAACACTGCTATGCGTATACGCAATGACTAGCCTATGAGATAATAAAACACAGTGAGCAGAACCCGGGTGCTCATGTGCCCCAGGTGACATCCAGCTGCATCCAGACACGTGAGCACAAAGTCAGCAGAACTGAGTTAACCACCTCAGTGCTGCAGACAATAAATGCTTATTGTTTCTCACTGAAGCTTAGTGGTCATTGGTACACGGGGTTACTGTGGTAAGGGATGACTTACACAGCTATCAATCCCCTGGGGTCTGACTTTAGTTTCTAGTTTATTTCCCTGTTTTGATGGACATTATCTAAAATCAGTTTCAACATGCATACACATGCCAATTTCCTCAATCCACAGCCCAGGAGTTAGAGAACGCATGAAGGAAGTATTGAGAGAGTGCGTGTTTCACTGTGTTTCCTGCCAACAAAATGCCACATTGTTAAGACCAATCATTCTCCTTGACCCAGTTCTGCTTCTTCCACATCATCTAGTGCTACCTACCCACCCACATTGCCCTTCTCTTCCTCCTTCCACATACAATTGCAAAGACAATGCTAGGTCACCATCTTCCGACAGTTTCCAAAGGTCAGGGACTATTACATTGGATCCTGCGGGTGGAAATCCAAGGCAAAGGCCTTGTCTAACTCTTCTGTCTAGCTGTGAACACAATCTTTTTATATGAGGGACGTTCCATTGAGCACTCTTGTAAATCAATGAAGTTAACAGTTTCCTTCTCTCTATCCAGAAGTATTGAGTCACCATGGGGCGCCTGGCTCGCTCAGTCTGTTGGGCATCTGTCTTCGGTTCAGGTCACGATCGCACAGTTCATGGGTTCGAGCCCCGCATCGGGCTCTATGCTGACAGCTCAGAGCCTGGAGCCTGATTCTGATTCTGTGTTTCCCTCTCTCTCTGCCCCTTCCCTGCTCATGCTCTGTTTCTGTCTCTCAGAAATAAACATAAAACTTTTTTTTTTCAAAAAAAAAAAAAAGAAGAAGTATTGAGTCACTCTTTGCCTGGGATGTTTCTTCCATTTATTCTCGCTCTAATCTTCACAGATACAAACCAGCCCTGACTTCAGGACCCCACACTGGGCCAGAGAGCCAGGTTCCCTACTTAACTTGGAGAAGAGCCTAGGTACCTGATCATGTCGACTTCAGTAACCAGCTTCCCTGACACCCAGATGCTTCAATGTTATCCCCAAAACATGGCTATAGGAGAAACCTGCACAGGGAAATTCTAGGATAAAGCATTCAGGAACCACAACAGCAAATTCCAACATGATCAGGTAGGTAATGTACATGAGCAGAGTGGGCTAGGCTGAAGCTAGATTTACAGAAACTCTACAAATTTCTAGCCAATCCTACCCAAGGAGAATGTAGTTTCAATCTTCCAAATTTTCAAAAGAAATAAAAAAGGAATGTAGTTGGCAACTAATCCTTTTTTAAAAAACTCTTAACATGATCCAAACAATCTACATCTACATCTACATCAATATCTATAACTATATCTATACCTATATCTATATCTATATCTATATCTATATCTATATCTATATCTATATCTATCTACATCTGTATCTATATAGGCTAGATAGGCTACAGTTTTGCTAACTTTGAATCAGGGGATAGCAACCATAAGGGTCTGATTTATTTGGTGCATTTTTCCGCAGGAAAACTGTCTTTACAATCACGAAATCTGTGAGGTATCTGAACGATGCTATTTACTGAGGGCAACACACTCCCATCTTGCCCTTAGATAGGTTTTATAGGGTCACAGTGTAACACAGAAGCACTCACAAGTTACACAGGTAAGTCTGTGTCGTTGCCGTAGAGTTACATCTCCTACCAACGTCAAGTATGTGTTGAAATAATACAGTGACTCCCATTCTAATGTTTGAGCAAATGTTATACTCAAGGGATTACTCTAGTTGTCTCAGGGATTTAGAGTGGAATACAACATCATCTCTGTTTTCAGGGAGCAGACGGGTAATTTCATAGGTGAAATAAATAAATAAATAAATAAATAAATAAATAAATAAGGCTTTCAGTTGGATTTAATTAAATTGGATTTAATTATTTATCTGGATTTCTTGTATATTTGCCAAAAAATTGGAATTTGGAATAAGTATGCAAAATATATGTTGATCAGAACCAAGTGTCTTTGATCAGAACCAATATGTAACTAAAATAGTTAAGAAGCAGCAAAGGAATATTATCCTCAAGGGAGAAAAGTAAAAGAATTTTATCTTGCCTGACTGGTTGTCATGGAATCTTAAAACATAGCATATAGTGTCCCAGTACCTGTACTGGACTCTTCATTTCGAGTCAGGCCTAGGCCACAATCCTACAATTTCTGCATCTTTCATGAGAAGGGTATAAAAGAAGAAAGGAAATGGCTTTTGAATCAGAAATGTGAACATGCTGTTTTAATAGCAATGACCAGAAGACCAGATGTAGTCAAACTCCTTTGAAATTAATTATCTAAGAAGCCTCAACAGCACTCTCCTATCAATCTTGTTCGGGCTTGACCTCAAAGGACCACCTACAAAGGTGTGAAGACAGCTCACACTTCAGAACAATTCCATACATGGCCTTGGCTGACATTCACTTCATGAAGATTAATTAAGAAGTCTTCTCGGAGTGCAGGTGCCTACATAATGAGGACTGAAGTGACACATACCATTTTTCACTTAGGTCAAGAGATAGATGACAGAGAGTAGATGCTGGTTAACTTTAACATAGGCCTGAGGAAAACATGAGTGAGTACCTCTGATTTCTCACCTGGTAGAGAGCTAAAGGCCCCTCAGCCACACAGAGGGACCCTGGACCAGGCCCTGAGCATCAGAGATGCAGCTCAAAGTCGGTTTCCAGGTGACAGCAAACACTAGTGAAGGACACTAGGTTTGGAACGAAATGTGTTGGTGGAGTCCATTTACATCAGCTCTAATGGATGCATCCTAACCTTTAACCCAAATGCACTTAAGCTCACATCTAAATGAATACACTTCCAGCTTGTTCCTCTGGCGACCTTATGTCCAGCCTAACGATGATATAGCTGCTGCAGCTTGGTTATGGCTCAGAGTTAGGAAAAAGGGAAAAGCTGCCTAAGAAAAGTGTATTTATTTACTTGGCCCCTTTCTGTTGAAACCTGCTGAAATGAAGGAACACCATTATTATAATCATGCATAATAAAACTGAAAAATTGCATAAAAATGCAAACCCAATGAACCTCTATGGAGGATACACAAAGCCAATATGTTTCTCTCCAGAGCTTAAGCAAAAGGTAGATTTCTCTGGAATTAAGTGAGAGAATCCTCCGTATATCACTGAATGATCCATTTTCTGCAATTAAACTAGAGAAATTGTCTGGAGATGAAGCCAGAGGGGAAAAAAGAGAAAATAGCTGTGAGCTTTTGAAGAGCTGGCTTTTGTCAATGGTATAGGGATAAATCATCCCCAAATAGCTAATCAATGCCTATGAGAAGCAAACAATCACCAAACTGCCATTCTGCCAGGATGGTCAGTTCCTTTGCCTCCCAACTAAGGATGCTACAGACGGTGTCTGGAGAGACAGAATGTACCTGTGCAGTGTGCTAGCCAATACTACTCCTATTACCCAATGCCATTCTTGAGCAAATCATGAGCCAGACCTCTAATCGAAGAAGAAAAAGAAGAATTATTAGAAAAAGAAAAGATGAAATAATATAAAGTGGAAAAATCAAAAGGCAGATGGGAGAAACAATTCAGTAAAGTACAAAACCATAGAGAGCCAGGTCCCATTTGTGTAAAAATAGACGTATATGTAGTCATATAAATACAATAATATCTGGGATGAGACATCTAAAAATCTAACCGGTACATGTCTGAGTTATGAGCCAGAAGTATGAAATTCTACTCTTTACTTTATTCCTAGAGATACATTTTGATTCTCTTAAAATACCATCTTTGAAAAATTTGAGTTTAGTTTGTCTCTGGAGAGAGTAGACTCTCTCTAGGAAAATACTTCAGTGTGGTGTCAAACGTGACCCTCTACCTTATCCGCCCCTTGACAAACCCTCATCCTCACATGCTCAGCACTTCCCTGCTCCTGATCCAGCTCCTGACCCAACTTCTCCCCATTTCCCAACCAATTCCACCATGCCCAGAACTGATCCTCTACCATAACCAGCGAATCCCTCTATATCCTTCTCCTGACCTTAATGAACAGACTCTAGGGTGCCTCCACCATGATGTCTGTTTTCTGGTATTTACACTTTTGCACAATCCTCTCCTGTTGAGCATGGGCAGGACCTGTGACTTGTTTCTAACCAACAGAATATGGCAAAGTAAAGGCATATCTCGCTGTGCTTATACTATATTATTTAAGGTTCTATCTTGCCAACAGATTCACTTGAGAGACTCCTGGCTGGCTTGATGAGATAAGCAGCCACAGTGAGACAGCCAACATGGCCAGGGATTGTGGGCAATCTCAAGGAACCACAGGTGGGCTCTAAGAGCTGAGTGCGACCTCCAGTCTCTAACCAGTAAATAGCGTGGCTCTCAGCCTCGCAGGTACAAGGAAATGAATGCTGCTAATAACCTGAGTGAATATAAAAGAAGGTTCTTCTTCAGTTGAGCCTTCCGATGAAAACCCAACTCAGCCCATACCTTGGTTGCAACCATGTGGAATATGCAGAGGACCCAACGAAACTGTATCTGGACTTCTGACCTGTAGAAACCAGGAAATCCTGTGTGTGATCAAAAACAAAATAAAAACAAAACCCTAAAACCATTTCCATTAGCGTGATCAGATTCATGGTGATAAAACATGGGCAAGCCAGGGAATAGGGATGAGAAGATTTTCTCAAGACCTGTGTTCTCCCAACATTTTTTGAAAATCACGCTTATTGAAGTAACCTTCACATTCAATAAAATTCACCCTACTTAGGCATAAAAAAATAACAAATGTCTAGACTTGTACAAGCACCACTGCAATCAGGATATAGAATACTTTTATTCCCCCCAAAGAGTATCTTCCTGCCCCTTTGTCATCTGCCCCCTCCCCCGAACCCCAGATATCCAATATGATTTTTGTCCACAGTTTTGTCTTTTTGTGAATTCCTTATAAGTAGAATCATATATTACGTAGCTTTGCACGTCTGTCTTCTTTCATGTGACATAATGCTTATGAGATTCATCCAGTTGTTGCATGGGTTGATAACTAGCTTCTATTTATTTCTGAACTTGCGCACCAGGGCTGCCACTCCAATAAGAAGGTGAAAAGTAGGCATCCCATGGCTATCCCCTGTGACAACTGATGACTTCAGGAACAGAGCAGTCCTGTTAGACCCGTCTTCCTCTTGATGTGCACAAACCTAATGACGTCCTGCGGAAAATCTCCCCATCCCCACACACAGCCAGAAGGATGGCACCCATCTCATTGCTGCCTTCTTAATCTCAAGTAAGCAATCCAATTGGCAAAAACCTCTAACAAATTCAATGTCTAAATGAAAAGGACTCTGGAAAATTTATTTTTACCTTTCCTGTCTCTGTAGTCCAGCAGGATATCCCTCTATCCTTTCTTTCTGTCCACCTGAAATGTGGGCCACTGCCTCAAACTGGGAACAGAGGTACAGGTGACTGCCACCATATATACTAAATGGTAGATGTTCCATTATTGTTAAGATTCAACCTAAATATAAATAGAAGTTTTAATGCTCTCTTCCCACTCATTCTATTATGGAAATCTCATTTTATAAGCCGAGATTTGAGACTAGCAACAATTTACAATGACAAAGTCTATAAACTGAAAAGGGACCTCCCTAAAAATAATAATGAAAACCAGACATAGAAGGAAAGCTTCATAAAAGCCAAGGAGGTCTTCGAACACCACCACTGTGGGCAACTTTCACTAACCCTCTTGGAGCCTCCACTTCTAATCTTCAAAGTAAAGAGACAGCTTCCAGGTTTGGCTTCCGGAGGCTCAATGAAAGGCCATCTCTCCACGCAGTGAGAGGCCAGGGGCCGTGATATTTGTGCACCCACCTTGTCGGAGCTGTCTCTGGTGCTGACTGTCCCCACCCGGCCAGCTGGCCGGAGCTACAAAGTCCCGGGCCTGTGCAGGACAGGGACTGGAAAAAGGAAGTGGCGCCGCCCTCACATCAGGGGAGCTGGTGCTCCAGATGTGGTACCAGAGGTGCTGCAAGTGTCAGCAGGTGGCAGTGGACCCACATCAAAGCTTGTAGCAGACGTTCTCAACATTTTTTTTAAAGGCATTTATTTATTTTGAGAAAAAGTGAACAGGGGAGGGGCAGAGAGAGAGAGAGAGAGAATCCCAAGCCGCCTCTGCCCTGTCAGTACAGAGCCCTCAGCAGGGCTCCAACTCATGAACCATGAGATCTTGACCTGAGTTGAAACCAAGCGTTGGAGCTCAACCGACTGAGCCACCCAGGCATCCCTGTTCTCAACATTTCTATATCCATTTGTGAGAGGAGCCCCAGGGCCTCATCGTTGTGGTAGCTACCATGCTCTGATAGAAGCTATTGTTCACCAGGGAGCCTTGGCAAGAGAACTGGCCAGATCAGCAAGTTCATCTCCATTGTTGGAAAACAACTGGAGGCTCATCTCTGTTGAAGGCATATGCTAACAGGTAGAATTACGGGGTTACGGTGGCCACCAGTGGGTGTGAGCACAATGGAATATTGCTCAGTCTTGAGAAAGAAGGAAATCCTGCCACTTGTAACAACATGGACTTTCAGGGCATCATGCCACAGGAAATAAGCCAGACAAAGAAAGACAGATACTGCATGCTATCAATTGTATATGGAATTAAAAAACAAAAAAACAAAAAAACAAACAACAACAACAACAACAAAAAAAACTTTAAACTCATAGAAACAGACAGTAGAAAACTTGTTCCCAGTGGCGTGGCGGTGGGGGAAACACAGGTTGGTGAAACAACACTACTTTCAGGTATAAGATGTAGAATGCCTAAGATCTAACACAGAACACAGCAAAGTTGGTAATGGTGTTAAAAAAAAGACAGACAGGGGCGCCTGGGTGGCGCAGTCGGTTAAGCGTCCGACTTCAGCCAGGTCACGATCTCGCGGTCTGTGAGTTCGAGCCCCGCGTCGGGCTCTGGGCTGATGGCTCAGAGCCTGGAGCCTGTTTCCGATTCTGTGTCTCCCTCTCTCTCTGCCCCTCCCCTGTTCATGCTCTGTCTCTCTCTGTCCCAAAAATAAATAAACGTTGAAAAAAAAAAAAAAAAAGACAGACATTAGAATTTGAACTTCAGTCTGTCAGGATTTCTGTGACATATTTTTGGGCCAATCATTGAACATTACTGAGTCATAATTTCTAATTTGTAGAACTGATATAAGGCTAACATAAGGACACGATGAGTCCATTTATGTGAAAGAACTCTGCAAACTTCAAAGCTTATTACAAAGCTTACCTACTGCTTTTGCTAAGTGGGAAAATTGTGAATGCTGGTACAAAATAATTAAGGAAAATAATTTCCCCCTTTTTACAACATCACAATTTATTTATATTTTATATTAACAGATCTATATGAGTAAAAGTGAGTTAGAGTTTTAATTTAATATTTCTAAATTCAGAGCTAGGACTCTTGGATCCTCAACATCTCCATAATATGAATTAATGTCTTATTGAAAATGAGTCATCTTGTGATTAAATAATTCACCTATGATCAGGGTGCCTGAGTGGCTCAGTCGGTTGAGCGTCTGACTTTGGCTTAGGTCATGATCTCACAAGTCATGAGTTTGAGCCCCACATAGGGATCTGTGCTGACAGCTCAGAGTCTGGAGCCTGCTTCTTGTTCTATGTCTCCCTTTCTCTCTGCCCCTTCCCCACTCATGCTGTCTGTCTCTCTCAAAAAGAAATAAACATTAAAAAAAAATTCACCTATGACCACTTTGGCCGTGACTCCCCAGAAAAAAAGAAGTAGATAACTGTATGTACTTTAAGGTAAATAAACTAGTAAGCAGAAAAAAAGTAAAGATACAGAAATAAATATTTCTAAGAACTTTCTAACTCTTAACTTCTGTATTCTGCTAGTTCTAGGACATTAATTATGACACTAAATAATAACTCATGTATGTCCAGAAGAAATACATTTAACATGATTAAAAATGTTTTAAAAGATGATTTTTCATTTAACCCAAGGAATAGTTGCGTATTTTCCACAAGTGGTAAAATGTGAAAACAGCGAGTGGAACATAATCAGCTTTATTTCATTTTTAGAATAATATAAAATGTGCCTCAGCTTATTAAGGAAAGAAAGCCATTAAACATTACCAAAGGAGGTGGAAAAGTCTCCCACAGTGAAAGGCTTTAAGAAAAGATTACATCCTGCTGCAAGGGTTTAATTGTGGCTCTCTTTAGACATTACAGAGATTTGAGTATTTCCAATAATTACAATACTCACATGACTTATTCACATACTATTGTATTTGCTAGGATGTGCCCTTCTGTACAATCTGAGTAATGATGTCTAAAAACTAGAGGTCTATTTTTCTTGCATGATGAGTCTGCAGGTGTTTACTCCAGGAATTCTATGGTGTGGCTCAAAGAGGCTGAAGACCCAGATTCCATAATTCTTGATGCTTTCACATCCTGTGCGTGTCACCGGCCAACTCACAACTGTAAGCCACTATTATAGTTCACAGCACTGTGCACATTTAAGGCAGGGATAATGGGCAAGGGCAGCACAGCAGCCATTTTCAGGAAAGCAAGAGCTGTCTCAAAAGGCATAGTCGGTGTCTGCTTTTATTTGTCAGCTCTGTGCCTCAGACACACCTGGCTACAAAAAAAGACTGGAAGATAAAATTCAGCTTTTCTGTTTTTATAGCGGAAGACAGAAGATGGTTGAACTTGGCCAATCTACAGTGTCTGGAAGATACTTCTCAAGTCCAAAGTGCTTTTACGGTAATTATTCCTTAAGGACATTAGCAGTTAGAGATAACTCCCAGGCCTAGTCATATAGGGATGTGAATTACCTCTTATCCAGTGATTACTGATTCTGCGAAAATTCTTAACTATTTTGTGACATGCTGTGTGTGTTTCTTAGTATAATTTAATCATGTAAGAGCCTCTCTTTTCTCTGATCTGCTAAGACACTTGTCAAAATGTCAGATAAAATAAGATGATGAGCTAATACTGTATTCTAAAATTGTACACAATAATGTGGGACACTTTCTGTGTGATTTTAATTTCTTTTTTCCTGCTTCCTAAGATCATATGGTGAGCTACAGAAACAATGTACAAAGTTAAAAGTTATGCAGAAGGCAAAAAGCCCAGCACACAGTTCCTTCCATCATGTTTGAAATGGTAGACAAAGTATTTAGATTATGTAAAAAGAATGCAGACAATGTTTTAAGAAGAAGATGGGCTCTTTTTAACATAGTAAGATTTTGTAAAGAACAACATTTTAATATTTGCACCCATGTTTTGTTAGTTAAAGCATCCTATAATGAAACTGTTATCTAAGTATATTTTAAAAATAGAAAATATACTCATTTAAATAAAAGTAAGTGGAGATACCCCCAAAATCATATTGGTAGATTATGACCAAGAGGTTATTTATGAAAATGCCTACAGTGTTTCACTCAAAGTCCTTGAGTGCTACGTATTCTGTGATACATGGAATACAAAAACATTTTCATTTTAGGGATTAAGCTGAACCCATAGGAATCTTTCACTTTAGTTAGGAGGGGGAGACAAACACAGATAATTGTAATACCAGTTAGAAAATACTAAGGGTCCCAAGAGAGGTGTAGGCAAAGGAGTGATGATTAACTCCTTAAGTAAACTTTACAGATTCAAGAACAATTCATTTGGATCTTGAACTGTTGGGGCGCCTGGGTGGCGCAGTCGGTTAAGCGTCCGACTTCAGCCAGGTCACGATCTCGCGGTCCGTGAGTTCCAGCCCCGCGTCGGGCTCTGGGCTGATGGCTCAGAGCCTGGAGCCTGTTTCCGATTCTGTGTCTCCCTCTCTCTCTGCCCCTCCCCCGTTCATGCTCTGTCTCTCTCTGTCCCAAAAATAAATAAAAAAAATAAACGTTGGATCTTGAACTGTTGTGCTTCATCTCTATTTCCTAAATCACATGAAGGTTTAATTTAGAAGGATGCCCTACTTCCTGCCTGTGACTGTGCACATCTAACCAGTGACCAAATCCCAATGCCTTCAGCTCTCCATGTCCCTGTCCATTCCCCAGATTACCTCCTTGGGTTAGGCTACCATCTTGTCTCCCCTGGAGTCTTGTGAAAGCTCTTAGCTCCTTGATCGGATTCTCAACAAAGCTGCTGGGGTCATTTTTTTTTTCCTAAAGAATAATCTGATTATAAACATTTAAATTTTTTTTAATGTTTATTTATATTTGAGAGAGAGAGAGAGAGAGAGAGAGAGCAGGGGAGGGACAGAGAGAAAGGGAGACACAGAATCTGAAGCAGGTTCCAGGCTCTGAGCTGTCAGCAGAGAGCCCAACATGAGGCTCGAACTCACGAACTACAAGATTATGACCTGAGCCGAAGTCAGACGCTTAACCGACTGAGCCACCCAGGCGCCCCAAGAATAATCTGATTATAGCATCCCCCTGCTTTAAAACCAAAGCATCGCCACTTCTAGATGTGATGTCTCACTGTCTACAAAACAAAATCAAAACTCCTTGTGTTTGAAGTCACTTTCTTTCACTATTACTAGGGAAGTGGACCGATTTTCTTTAAAGAATTTTTAATATTTATTTTTCAGAGAGACAGAGACAGAGAGAGATACAGAGCATGAGCGGGGTGCGGAGGGGCAGAGAGAGAGGGAGACACAGAATCTAAAGCTGTCAGCACAGCAGTGAACTGTCAGCACAGAGCCCTACACAGGGCTTGAACTCAGGAACCGTGAGATCATGACCTGAGCCAAAGTCAGCCACTTAACTGACTAAGCCACCCAGGAGCTCCAAAAGTGGCCCCATTTTCAACATGGAATGATAGACACGGTGATCTAGAAAACTAAGATCCAAAACTGGAGAAGTAGTGATCCTAAGTCCTTTCTTCCTGGGTCATTGTATCTCCCTCATTCCGATGCCCGCTATGACATCATGCCCACTGTGACACCATGCCCGATGTGACACCATGCAGTTACAGAGTGGCATTGCCTGTCCTAGAACACTCCTGATGCCCAGAGAAAACACCCCACCATTCCTGCTGGCAACTTCAGAGGGATTGCTGGCTCTCTGGGGACTACAGACTTCACCCTTAGATTGCCAGTCTGTGAGTTCATTTCACTTCCTCTATCCTGGTGGTCAGACACTGTAACACTAACGACTAGACAATAACAAGAAGAGAGGATTCTTTGGGGAAGCATTCATAGTCAACTGATTCTACTTCAAGGGGATATTATCCATGGAGACATGTATGGCTTTATTGTTGTAGCAGGTTCACTTACAGGTAAAAGTAATAAACACTCTTTCAGATAGTATTGTTAGGATTATTTCTTTGATTTCAGCAAACCTATACAAAAGAAATCCCAATCTATGTGACCTGTATGGTGACTAGAGGGGAAACAATTTAGGGATGTACCTGGGCTGCTCAGTTCCTGTTCTACATCTACTTTTTGCTCCTACTAAGTCTTCAAGACCCATATTCCATGACAGCACTCTCTCCTACCCGTCCAAGGCTTAGCTTCACCATCTTCCTTTCTATGCTGTCCTATAACACATTTCTGTTTTTATCCCATGCTGTTGTCATTCACTACATTCTTTCCTGCTCTACTATTTAAACTTCTTGAAAGACGCACAATTTTTCATTAATCTTTCCAGTTCTGGCATAGAATAGCTCAATACATGTTTGTTGATTGGGTGAATCTATATACAGTTGAATGCAAAAAATAAATAAATTTTCTCAAGACCCTATTGTATACCTAACTTGCTATCCCTTTACTATAAGATCTCATTTAGCATGTTTCTTACAAAGCTTCCCAGTAGATGTTCTTAAAATCCTAGCCCAATAAATCTGAAGAGATTATAGGGATTACATCTAATATTAACTGGGTAGAACCTACAATAGTTCTAAAGAATTTATTCCCTAGCTTTGAGATAGGAATCCAGGACTGTGTCTATGTGAAAAGCTAAATACTTCTTGGAACCTATTTTAAAAATGGAGTTGATGGGTAAGTAGTTGTGAAAAAGCCTAAATCAGTTTTCTGTGAAGTGATCTCACATACAGCAAAGACAACATGAAAGGTGTCTACACTTTCTCCTTCGTTGACTTATGTATGGAATTCCTCGAGGGTTGATCTGGTTAAAAGGAACTGATGAAGATCAATCATAAACTTTAACTCTATGCACCTCGTCTTTTCACCAAATGCCTTAGCCTGCTCCTTCCTTCACAGCTACAGATGAAGTTCAGGACAGGACCACCTCATAGCTGCATCAGTGGATAGAAGAAGGTTAGGATTGAGCTAAGTACTAGCATTAAAGTTTTGCTAAATTACTCTTCTTTAAAAAAAAATTTTAATGTTTATTAATTTTTGAGAGAGACAGAGACAGAGCACAAGCAGGGGAGAGGCAGAGAAAGAGGAAGACACAGAACCTGAAGCAGGCTTCAGGCTCTGAGCTATCAGCACAGAGCCCGATGCAGGGCTCAAACCCACAAACTATGAGATCATGACTCGAGTCGAAGTCGGATGCTTAATCGACTGAGTCACCTACGCACCCCTTTGCTAAATTACTCTTGGTCATGGCAAAACAAAATACAATGCAATCTGATTCCTTGCCTATTAACTTTAAACAAACCTATGAAGGAAAACAAGTTTTAATCACCTGTTATTCCACATTAACTGCACAGACATTACTCTATTCAAATATGTTTCTTATGAACTTAGATCTTAAACATGTATCATTGAGATTCACATTCCTCTTACCAATGACTGACTATTTTGATGACACTGGTTTTGGTTTCACTGGCAAGACCCAGTTTTAACTTGTAAGACACGTTCATTATGTGCAACTTACATATGGAAACATATCTGTCAGTTCCAACTAGTTTAATTCCAAGCTGTATTACATAAATGTTCAGGCTTCGCTATTGCCTTTTAAATAATAATTAAAAAAACATATATTCCTAGGCTACTATAACATAAAATAGTAGCTAATATTTATTTTGTGTTTATTACATATCATGCACTGTTTTAAGCTCCCTTCATATACTCACTTTGAAATCCTCACAACTCTACGAGGTGGACAGTATTATTAACCCTAATTTAACACGTAAGGAAACGGAAGCATAGAGAGGTTGAATAATGTAACAAAATGTATTTTACTATACTTTTGTTTATGGATAACCTTTACCTCTTAAGCATTCATGCTTTGCCACATGCTAGCCACATGGCATCAGGCCAGTTAATTTATCTTATTAAACCTCTCAGTTTACTCTTGTGTCAGATGGGCATTACGACTGCAGATGGTTCCTCGTGGAAAGGATTAAGATCATGTGTATGGCACAGGTACCTGGCTCAGGGTAAGCCATCCATGATTTTTAGTTAATATTATTATTGGTAGGAATTCAAACAATGACTTCTCGTCTTAGATCTGAAGCTTATATTTCGTGTCCTGTTGAAGAAGACCTGAAAGCCCTGAGTTTCTCCGGTTTTTTACCTATAGATGAGATTAGCTAAATGTCCCCTGCCAACCAGATCATGCAGTGCAAGATCAAATTAATGTTTGCAGAGCAGTCAGTAAACCGGAAAGAACTACACACATACAAACTATCATTTTCATTAAATCACCTGGGAGGAAATTGCTTTGACCTTTTATTCTGTAATTACCACTTCAGAAAGTTTCAGGGCCCTAGAGATCACATGGCTAAATGTTTTTACCTTATACATATGTATATACGTGTGTGTGTGTGTGTGTGTGTGTGTGTGTATGTGTGTGTGTGTATATATGTATATATGTATGCATATACATATATATATACATATATACATACACACATATAAATATACATATTTTTACTTTATATATGTATATATGTGTATTATATGTATTTAACGGCAAAATGGTAGATAATTTTTTAAAAATAGGCTTTCAGGAATTCTTCAACAAAGCAACTCTCAGAGATTTTCTTGAGATACAGGCCTGTCTCTCCAAAGTTTCATAGCCCTGCTTCTATAATTACAGATGAAACACAATAAATTTAGTGCTCCTAGTAACAACACCAACACATCAAGGAAACTGAAATGTTTTCAGTGTTTGTCCTTAATTTGCTGAAGGATGGAGCAATGTTAAGATAAAAATAACTTTATAAAGATAATTTAAATAAAATTGTTATAGTGTGCACAAAGGTCAAACCCAAATTAAATGTAAATTCTCTTATTTATTTGAAACTCACTTTCCAATGATGCTGAGTAAATGGGTATAATTTAAAGAATACTTTTATAAATTTGGGATATAAGGATTGCTTTTGCATACAGCAAACAGAATAAAGTACCACTAAACAGCTATTCATTCTGGAAATTGGAATTTAGAAACTTTCCACAATTTTCAATGTGGACATAGCTGAAATTTTCAATGGCTTAAAATAGGCTTTCAGAAAAAACCAAAAATACTAGTTTCAGAAAGAAAGTTTGAATAAGATCATTTTTTTTTTAAGTTTACTTATTTTGAGAGACAGAGAGAGAGCACGAGCAGGGGAGGGGCAGAGAGAGAGGGAGAGAGAAAATCCCAAGCTTGATTTGGGGCTCGAACCCACGAACCATGAGATCATGAGCTGAACCAAAACCAAGAGTCGGTCACTTATCCGACTGAGCCACCCAGGCGCTCCTAAGAGCAATTTTTTTTTTTTAGAAGCACCTGTGTGAGTCAGTCATTTATTTAAATATCCATCTCTTGGGGCTCTTGGGTGGCTCAGTCGGTTAAGCGTCCGACTTCAGCTCAGGTCATGATCTCACAGCTTGTGGGTTTGAGCCCCACGTTGGGCTCTGCTGACAGCTCAGAGTCTGGAGCCTGTTTCGGATTCTGTGTCTCCCTTTCTCTGCTCCTCCCCTGTTCATGGTCTGTCTCTGTCTCAAGAATAAATAAACATTGAAAAATTTTTTAAAAATAAATATCCATCTCTGGCTTTTGGCTCAGGTCATGACCTCACGGTCATGAGTTGGGGCCCTATGTCACCCTCTGCACCATCAGTGCAGTGGGATTGTCTCTCTCCCTCTCTCTCTGCCCTTCCTCCCTCTCAAAATAAATAAACAAACTTTTAAATAATAAAAAAAATTCATATAAGGGGAAATGGGCAAATGGTAGGGAACAGAAGCATATGAAAATAAGGTTATTTCTGGATAATCAATTCTTCTATATGAGCCTAGGGATCATGGTGAAGACAAATAAAATAAAGTTATCATCCCATTGTTACAAAAATGGTGTGTACATAGTGTTGCTAATTGGATAGAAGAGAGAAACGAGAACTTCGGATATTTAGATCTTTCTATTAAAAATAATATTGGCTATGGCCAGACAGAAATAGTAAACTTAGTTAGTATTTTATTTTCTTATTTTAGGAGGAGAGAAATGAGCCAGACTGAGCAATTTCATCAACACCATTTGTTGTTGTTGTTATTACTACTGTTTATTAGAAAGGCTGGCTTACAAATTATTTATTCTTTGGGGAGATATTTCACATCTCGATGCATAAGAAATGCAAACATGCAGACACTCAGAGCAGTTCGTCTCCCACTTTCCTTAGGAAGACGAGATTCCTTTACCAACAACCTCAGTATCATTAGAGGGTTTAAAAATCAGCTCCATTCCAATAGGGAGAAATACAATTTAATATTAAGAGGTACGACTCCGCATCTTTCTAAGGGTACAAAGGACAAGAAAATTTGGATGGATTTTAAGACTGAAATAAGTGGTTTGATAAACTCAATCGTTAACGTTGAAGCTTGCTGGCTTGACCTGCTTTCCTGGAGGCAAGGCAGAGGGGACGCAGGGGCAACCATGGGGATTCCGAGCTCCACCCACTCAAACACATCAGTCTGCAATAAGGCTGTGGCTCTGACAGCAAGTTAAATATTAGCTTAATTGTAAATTACCCTCTATATTTAATTTCCGTACGCGGGGAGGTCATGTTTGCTGTGAGTGATGGCTTAATTTATTTTAAAGGAGAACTTGAAAGGTTTTTCTTGTGATTGTATCTGAAAACAAAGTGAATGGATCTGACTGAAGGGGCGTTCTTTGTGGAGCTAAAATTGGTAGAAAAAGAAAAAAGGAAACCCCAGCAAAAACTGTCTAGAATCAATCTTCCAGACAGAGAAAGAAATGCATCAATAAATCTTTAAATGTTTTTATCTTCCTGGGAATAATGACGTTTTTAAATGAAAATCTCTGAATTTTTCTTTTTTTTTTTTTTAATGTCTGCTTATTTTTCAAAGAGAGCGGGGAAGGGGCAGAGAAAGAGAGGGAGACAGAGAATCCCAAGCAGGCCCCGCACTGCCAAACACTTAGCTGACTGAGTCACCCCGGTGCCCCCCAAGATCTTTGAATTCTTCTAAAGATCCTTGCCGGTACTTCTCTCTGTCTTCTCTAATACCTTACTCAGGCAAGTCACAGAGCATAACATTTGTGGCCTTGATCACTTCCTTCATGTATGCACATTCATAGGGGAGTGTGGAAGGGAGCCTGCTTTAAAGGGAAGGCAATTTAATTCAAATCCCTCCCTGTGACACCACAGAGCCCCAGCAAGGTGCAAAATCGCTCATGGTCTCACCTTCATTTTAACATGCGGATTAACAGAACCTTCCTCACATGCAAATTGTAAGGATCCAGGAAGATAAAGAATAAAACCTCACTAGCATTAATAATGGCATGTAAGTCTTAGCTATTATTATTACAATTATCACTATCAAAAGCAACAGTAGTAGCCATGCAAAAATGAAATATCTTAAGCTTTTTGGAGACAGAATTTTGGTCTTAGATTGAATTTCCCTCTACTGCCCTAAGTCCAGGCAGACTGATTTTTTTTTCTTTACGAAAAAGCCCAATTTAATATCCAATAGTCTCTGGGCAACAGTTTATTAACCACGGCCAGTGCAGATGTGAACTGTACTGTCATTCACAGACTCATTGTACCCAAGAATATCACAAGAGACTGCCAAAGGCTTTAGTGACATCATGAAGCGTTACATCTTCACACTGTCACTGCTCTTATCTGTATAGTAATCTACTTTAAAAAGAAAGAAAGAAACAAACAAACAAACAAACAAACATCAAGAAAGACTGTAATGGTTCCCTGTGAGTAAACCCTGACTGGCTCCTTGTGATGATTTTGGTACAAATATTCGCAAATAACTGACTTAATAGCTAATTCCAGAACTCTCCTGTTAGCTGATCATGTCTCTTCACCTAAGGAACATCTCCTCTAACCAACCACAGAAGATTGTCCAAATCACAGCTGCATGTGGAGAGCAGACTTGTGTACACTGTTCTTTACCAGGAATTCAGTTCTTGAGAGGTCTTGCCAGGAGTCAATAGTCTGCAATGCTTTGACTCACAGTGTTTTTTTTTCTTTTCTTTCTTTCTTTCTTTTTTTTTTTTTTAAAGCATCTTAAATGTGTCAGAAGATACAGGGAAAAAAGTCATGGGCCTGACTTTAAAAATTTACCCATCAATTCCCAAATACATGATTTAGCCAGGATTCATCTGGTTTTAAGTGACCTGAAGCTCAATTTTTTTTTTTAATTTTTTTTAATGTTTATTTATTTTTGAGAGAGAGAGAGAAAGACAGAGTGTGAGCAGGGGAGGGGCAGAGAGAGAGGGAGACACAGAATCGGAAGCAGGCTCCAGGCTCCGAGCTGTCAGCCGACGCGGGGCTCGAGACGCGGGGCTCGAGACGCGGGGCTCGAACTCACAGACTGTGACGTCATGACCTGAGCTGAAGTCAGACGCTTAACCGACTGAGCCACCCAGGCGCCCCTACCTGAAGCTCAATTTGAACGAGTTTAAGCAAGAAACAATGACAAAAAAAAAAAAAAAAGTAATATATTGGAATGATGCTGGGATGTTTCATTGGATTTTTCAAAAAGTTGAACCAAGCATTCTGGCTTTCTTCTCAGGTCAGAAAACAAGGTCACCAATTACCCAAATTTCATCTGTTAGACCATCAGCCTCTACTCAATATGCAGCGCTGGGACAAAAAGACCCAGAGACACGTGCTGATGTGTCCGTATCTATTCAAGTCACCACTCGGGGGCCATCAATCCCCCGCGGATGGCACAAACCTGGGGTATCTGGGACTGTCCTCAGAGCAGGGGCCTCGGGTGAGCCTGGCAGCCACCGCCAACGTGTCTCATCTCCTACAAGTGTACTGTGGATTCCTTTCTACGAGGACTAAAGTGACACTGCATCATTATAAAGTCATAATGCCTAAAAAAAATGAAAATCCTAGCAACAAAAAGAATTGCAATTTAGTCATGCACATAGCTAATTAGTTTAAATAATGAAATCACAAATGAGGGAAGTTAACAAGGTGAAAATGCAATTTCTCACTCACATTCCTTTATGTACACAGTATAAAAAGGTAAAATTCAAGCAAACACCCAGACATCTCACATTATTGTGAATAAAGAAGATAATTTACTTGGGTTAAAGTCTTTCATAATTAAATGTGAGGATTATTGCTACTGAAACATTCACATCACGAGCTTGCAACTCTTGATCTATCTAAATACATCAAATTTCATCTAATTTTTCTCTCCACGTACAATTCCTAACCATTGTTATTTATTTTACTACCCGTTCATTCATTCAACCTAAAATTGAATCACCATCAGTTATTAAGTTAGAAAGTACTAGAGTCTTGGGGCGCCTGGGTGGCGCAGTCGGTTAAGCGTCTGACTTCAGCCAGGTCACGATCTCGCGGTCCGTGAGTTCGAGCCCCGCGTCAGGCTCTGGGCTGATGGCTCAGAGCCTGGAGCCTGTTTCCGATTCTGTGTCTCCCTCTCTCTCTGCTCCTCCCCCGTTCATGCTCTGTCTCTCTCTGTCCCAAAAATAAATAAACGTCGAAAAAAAAAAAATTTGAAAAAAAAAAAAAAAAGAAAGTACTAGAGTCTCGATAGTAGAAATTCTGTTATCAAATAGAGAGTTTTGGAAAAGGCAGAAAGTAGGCTTCACCAAACTTACCGTTAACACTTTCTTAAATACTCCCGAAATCTGAATAAAATGGGTGCATTCCTTTCACTTACATAAAATAGCCCAATAGCAGTGAAACATCAGAACTCCTGGAATGGATTTTACATAATTAATTCAACTTTGGTGGCTAAGAATGAAATGTATTACTATTGTTACTCATATTATTAATTGACAAAATAATGTCATTTTTAAAAGTGTAACCACTCTACAAGGAATAGTTTCTACAGTCCAGGAATTGTGGAAGTCCCTTTCTCCAGTATAAAAAAGAAGGGGGACATACCTCAGAGGGGCACAGAATCACTTTCCATAATATAATTCAAGCAGTGGCTAATATCCTTGAATTAATAATCAGGACCGCCCGGAATCTCCTATCTCATTTTGTGAGAATCCTAACTGGCCTAAGATTTATGTAAACCCTGGGACCTAACATTCTTCCAGTCCTCTTTGGCTCTGAGCTCCTGCTTCTGTAGGAAAGACCTCTCCCTTCTCTCAATTACAACAAGAGACCCAGGAGCACACCAGGATGAGACACACATCTTGCTTTCTCTGATTTTATCCATACTTCTCGACATCAGGCATTCACCCGTGCTGGGGCATGTGTCCATGCCTGTGGTTTCAGAGGACTTTTAAATCACAGCAATACAAATGACCTGATTATCAAGAGTTCTAGACCCATTTGTTTCTTTGTTGCTTTATAAAGAGTTTCATTAAGACAAGTGACAGAGGGGGGTACCTGGTGGCTCAGGTAATGATCCCAGGGTTGTGGGACAGAGGCCCCCTGCTGTTGAGCTGCCTACTGAGCATGGAGCCTGCTGAAGATTCTATCTCTCTCTCTCCCTCTGCTCCTCTCCCCTACTCACGCACGCTCTCTCTCTAAGAAAAGAAAAAGAAAAGCGACAGGAAAAATGATATATATATTCTTCTAGGAAGTTGAAATTTAATATAATTAAGTGTACTCAGGAGCTTCAAAATACCTCTTATCCTGTCTCTTCAGCATTATGTCGCATGTGATATTCTGACCATAAATAAAACTCTAAAGGCTTGTTTATTATGGTTTATCTTCAGCCAAGTATCCTCTTCCTCTCTCACAAACTGCTAAGGGACCAAAGAAACCCCCAGATTTACCTTTGGGTTTCATGAATTCATCCAAAGTTTGAGATTGCATATATGTTTAATTGTCAAACAAAGACTGGTGAAGAGAAATTCATTAAGCAGATATAAACTAATTAGGGAGCACAGATTTCCATGGGGTCATAGTAAATTTATTAACATGTTTGTACAATTTGTGTTATAATTTGCACACATTCCATCATAACTCTCATATAAGACTCTTCATTTCAGTAGATAATTAAACTTAATTTTGGAGAGATGTTACATGCCTTAAAAGGGTATGTAGTAAGTAAATGCTAGAGGAATTTGAATCAAATGTACTGATGCCAAGTATATCACTTCTTGCACCATATCAAATATTGGCCTAAATCCCATATCCACTTATGAATAAATCCTCAAAACAAGATGACCCACTTTACTTCAGGAGCCACTACCAACTACCAGTTTACTCTGTGCCATGGCAGAAGCTCTGAAAACTTAACTTGTCTTTGAAACTGGAAGAAACGTTTTTAGCCCAGTGATGCCTACTGCCCTTTCGCCAGGTTATCAAAGGTTCATCAAATGTCTTAGCTCAAGTTTTTAACTCGACTCACTACAAAGGCAATAGTTTCTAATGCTACATATTAATAATCAGTCTGTTGATAGACACCAAATTATTTAGAAGTTATGAATACCTTAGACAACTGAGAAAAGACTCTTAGCAGATACAAAAAATCTGCATATATTTAAACTATTCCAATATTTAAAAAACAATTTGCAATATTTATCTTTAGTGACGGAATACTAATGAACAAATTTTATTTACTAACAAGTGAATACCAGACCTCAAAAACATTTAACATGTGGAGGAGACTTGAGTTCATGTAGTTAAACTTTGTATCAAACGTGAGTCCCTGACAGATATTCATTCAGATTCTCCTTAATTCTAATAACTAAAGGATTCACTATTTCTTTCTTTGAATTTCTGGGCAGTTCTGATTTTATTTTAATTGTTGTTTTAGGTAATATTACAGCACATAGTCTTTCCAACTTTTTTCATATCCTTGTTTCCTAGGATTGCCATATCTTAGTTTCATATCCTGGTCAGAAAAAGAATAAAATAGGGGTGCCTGAGTGGCTTAGTTGGTTAAGTGTCTGACTATTGATCTCAGCTCAGGTCTTGAAATCAGGGTCATGAGTTCAAGCCCCATGTTGGGCTACGCACTGGTGCGGAGAGGAGAGGAGAGGAAAGAATAGAAGGAAAGAGAAGAGAAAACCAAAAAGAAAAGACAAGAAGAAAAAAGAAAAACAATAATATATTTTGGGCATCCTATGGAAAGGCAATGAATGAAGTTGGCAGCAAAAGGCCCACCCAGAGCCACCCAAGGCTACAGGCATCAAATAATAGCACATTTACAAGCAGCCATGGTACATTTCTGTGCTGCCACCCACTGGTCAAAGGTCTGCCACTGATCATTGTTCGTTAGCGAATTTCCCGAAAAGACAGAAAAGTCATTAGTTGTACTCCTTGGTACTTCCCTAAATTTGTCATTTGCCAGCATCATTGAGGAGATTTCTTCCATGTTTGAAAGTCTCCACCTTTTGAACCCATTCTCAGGGTAGACTTCCAATAAAATTGGTCATTAACTCTAGCAATATGAACCCCAAGCCTGACCATTTTATTTGGGCCTTCCAAATATTTCAAGAGTTACCTGTCATTGAATTATTCCTTTTCAGCTTCAAGTTGCTTAAGTTTGCAACTAACGATCATGTCTGGTACAAAACTGAATCTGCTATCTGCCAGTTTTGATCCTTTATCCTAATTCTCTTCTCAGTTGGATAACATCTGTCTAGTAAAAGTTTTCTCGTTCCCCATACCAAATATTAAGAGGCAGCTCATACCAACCTCCTTCCCACTCCAAGACAGTTCATCAGGGTTTCTCCCATCTGACGCCCCACATCACTTGACTTCTAGACTCTTCACAGGCCTTGGTGCTGCCCCGGGGAATGCTGGGGCTTACAACAACTCATGTTTAGGAGCTTATTGTGTCTACTCTATAAACACACTGCAAATATTTTTAAATGTATTATTTAAATATTTTAATATTTATGATCCTGTAGAATATAGAATAACATAGGCTATAGAATGGTTTGCCATGTGTCACTAGGCTCTGGGCTAGCACTTCATTTCAAAGAGTGACCTCTGCCCACAGGGATAACTATAAAAAAAAAAAAGACATACAAGAACAAGGATGTGGGGACGCCTCGTGTGTGGGCAGCTTGGTAAATTAAGCTTCTGACTCTTGATATTGGCTCAGGTCATGACCCTGGGGTTGTGGGACTGAGCCCCACATCAGGCTCCAAACTCAGCATGGAATTTGCTTGGGATTCTCCCTCTCCCTCCTTCTACCCCTCCTCTACTCACATGTTCTCTCTCTCTCTCTCTCTCTCTGCAAGGTTTTTTTTTTTTTTTTAATAAAAAAAATAAAAACACTGATTGAAGAAACTGAAACCCTAACAGGTATTTTATTACAAGTAAGCAAAGCACTCAGTTTTCAGCTAAAATGGAACAGAAAAAAACCAAAATAATAAGTCAATTAATGAACGCGTACTCTCCACACAAAGACACTGGATTCATTCTCTGTGTTGGGCACTACTGTTCTTGGGCAGCAAAGCAACAGTAAGGGGGGGGAGACCCAGCCACAAACCTATTCCAGAAATGAACTGATTAGTCAGTTCTCAGAAAAAGAATTACAATTTTTATTATTACTATCATTATTTTAGTAGCAATATGCATGTAATACTAAAATATTTCATTGACATTAAATCAAGTGACAACAGCATGAGAAGGGTTGAAAAGCTCTCAGGATGATAATTTCTTTCTTTTTTAATGTTGATTCATTTTTGAGAGAAATAGAGAGAGAGAGAGAGAGAGAGCATGAGTGGGCGAGGGGCAGAGAGAGAGTGACAGAACCTGAAGCAGGCTGCAGGCTGCAGGCTCCAAGCTGTCAGCACAGAGCCCGATGCAGGGCTGGAACCCATGAACCAAGAGATCACGACCTGAGCCGAAGTCGGAAGCTCAACGACTGAGCCACCCAGGCAATCCTCGGTATGGTAATTTCTTATCTTGGGTCTCCATAAAGAGACCCTATTCCTGCAGTATTATTAAAGCCATGTTTTTAGAAGGCATGCCCAAAGAGGGCTGAGATGCCATTCGTGATACGTGAGGGCTCCCCAAATAGAAAGAATTTACACTCTAGATTATTAATTTTCAGCATGAACAGTCTCTCGTTTTGACAGGAGGTCTACAGAAGGTAGGCAGGTGGCTGACAAGTATTTGAAGCCCGGGGTATCATTTATTCGAAGTGTCTGTGTTCACTAATGGGTGGCTCCGGACACAGCCGATCTCTTGTCTGGGCAGAGGTGAGAGTACCGGTGCTGACCTACAGGACCACAACTGCACTTTAAGAGTTTCACAACAACTCAAAGATTGAAATGTCCTTGGATGACACCTCGGAGTTCTGCTTCCCAAAACAGGGCAGACAGCAGCACCAAACTGCACGCGGGATTGCTCGTCTTTGCCTACAACTATGATATGATCTTAGATTGAATTCATTGTAATCCTAATTTTTTTTTAATTTTTTTTTTAACATTTATTTTTGAGACAGAGAGAGACAGAGCATGAACGGGGGAGGGGCAGAGAAAGAGGGAGACACAGAATCGGAAGCAGGCTCCAGGCTCTGAGCCATCAGCCCAGAGCCCGACGTGGGGCTCGAACTCATGGACCACGAGATCATGACCTGAGCTGAAGTCGGACGCTTAACCGACTGAGCCACCCAGGCGCCCCAATGTAATTCTAATTTTTAATTTTGAACATAACTCCTGCACCTAGCAGACCCTCCAGGATACCCGTCTAAGCTGTAAAATGCACCCCCAGGTAACATCTATTGACTGCTGAATGCAGTCAATGCATTAGAACTGGCTACTAAATGCTAAGGATTACCTGTCCTAAGCGACTTTTGTTTGTTTGTTTTGGTCTTGATGAGTCCTTCTGTCTCCTAGTAATTACGCAAGTGGTCCAGCTACTTCTGGAGATGCTGCGAAGAATGTAAAAATCAGAACTTGTCATTATCAAGGAGGAGGATGCTGATCTTCAGTTTTTTTTACGGCAGCAGGCCATGGAGCCAGCTCATTTAGAGCCTGGGGCATGAACCTGCACATTTTCCTTTAATGACTGCAGCTGAATGACAGCAACTTGAACATGATCAATGGGCTGCCGCGGGCGTGTTTACCTGTGTCACTGATGCATGCTAGAGAAAACTTCCGTCCACACCACTGATTCTTGGAAACAGGAATGTTCAATGAAAAGAAAGCCGTGGTATTGAGCTCACAGTTCTTGTTTCATACCACATTTTCTCTACACACATTAACAATGAGGTGCGTAAATTCCTTGAATTTTTTTTTTTAACATTTATTTTTGGGAGACTGAGAGAGACAGAGCGTGAGTGGGGAGAGGAACAGAGAGAGAGGGAGAGACACAGAATCCGAAGCAGGCTCCAGGCTCTGAGCTGTCAGCACAGAGCCTGTCAAGGGGTTCGAATCCACGAACCATGAGATTATGACCTGAGCCCAAGTCGGACGCTTAACCAACTGAGCCACCTAGGCGTGTGAATTCCTTTTGTTTAGAATCTCATTCATGATTCCTTCCGATTGCAAAAATATATTGCAGATCAAATTGATGTGAAGTTATCTGCCTCTCTTTTCCTAGTTAAATGAAAGCGAGGCAGGCAGGGGCATCATTTAACCTGACCTCAGCAAACTTTGGCCATAGAGAAATGTTTTTTTTGGGAGAAATATTAGACAATATATTGAAGCCCATTATTATACCTGAATTGAGAGAGAATGCAGTACAGTGAAAAGAGCACTGAATTCAGAATAAAACAAGCTAATTTTCTCACTTCAATTCTATGGCAATTTCTTATATGGCTTTAGGTAAGCAAATTAAATACCATTTTAAAGTGAGTTTCTTTGGTCATCAACAGAAGACACTGGATGAAATAATTACTAGAGTAACAGTCATTACTTATAGATCTCATGAAATAAGTTTTACGTAAAGAGTTAACAGAAGTATGTCATATTTTATAAAAATATGTACATTTGAATGAAATGTACTGTCTAACCTTTTAAAAACATCTTTGTGATTTTGAGATACTATTTAACAATGTTTTCTTGTCCTATCATATTTTATATGTTTATCTTTACTGTTTCCACCATATTTGGTTCAGTTGTTCTGAATACTGAACATGTTTCCCCCATTTATTCCCTCTAGAATATTCTGCTTGTTAATTTCCTACTTTGCAAACCCTGTACAAGGGCACTGACTAATACCCCTGGAGCTCCTGATTTGTAAGTCCTGCCTGTGGCTCTTATCAGTAACTAATTATGACATATTTTCCCAGTGAGTTTGTAAGGGTCTTTAAAGTCTTTCTCAAAACTTTGCTCCAGGCAGGTTCTGTCAAAGTAGACCCAATGATTTATGTACAAGGAAGTGTGACATGGCATTTTTGTTTCATTCTGAGAAAATTGAATCAACCTAGGAGATCAACAAAGATGGAAAGGTTCAATAAAATTATAATGTTAACTCAGTGTATCTGTTTAGGTTTTAATACAATAGTGATATGAAAAATAGTCTTACTATAATATTAAGTATACGAGGAAGTATAAAAAATTTATAAAGGAAAATAAAAATGTTGTATAAATAATTATATATTCATACAAAAATCTTAGAAGGGCCCTTCCCAAATATTTGCCCCAATCTCTAGCTGCAATATGACTCCCAAATAAAATTTTTATCTTTTTTCCTTTCTGAGTTTTTAAACTTTTTTACAATGTGTATGAATTACTTTATAATGGAAAATTGATAGAAACTTTATAAAATATCATATTAAAATGTTCAATGTGATTTCACATATGAATATTTAGCAATGAATTCTAATGATAAATATAAAAGAGGCATTAGAAATGCACTATAATGTCATGTTACAAAACCCCACATATTAAAAGCTTGCCTTCTTTTTTTAAATTTTTCTTAATGTTTTTATTTATTTTTGAGACAGAGAGAGACAGAGCATGAGCAGGGGAGGGGCAGAGAGAGAGGGAGACACAGAATCTGAAGCAGGCTCCAAGCTCTGAGCTGTCAGCACAGAGCCCAACGTGGGGCTCGAACTCACAGACTGTGAGATCATGACCTGAGCTGAAGTCGGACGCCTTACTGACTGAGCCACCCAGGCGCCCCGGAGAGCTTATCTTCTAATTTAGCATATAAAAGCTTAGTCCATTTTTACTTTTCCCATCATAGCCTCCAGTCCCTGAAAAACCCAACTCCTAATAGCTTCAAAGGGAACAGAACAGACAGCATCCAAACGAATTAATTCTTAGAATTTGGGGTGATTAAAAAGGTAGATAAGTATACGTGTGTCTTGAGAAGCGTTACAAAGTCAAATTTTAAGGGAAAAATTCAAAATAACTTACAGGCAAGAACAGAATATACACAAAAGAGCATGGCAGGCAGGAGGAGGAAGGGAGGGAGATGACCCATCCACACTTCCAGAATATTCACCAGTGACTAGAACTCCCAGCGCCAATTCCCAAGACCTTAGACAAGCGGTTTAGGACACTCGTTGCTCCGCTCTCTCAAGCTTCAGTCATCATTTTTGCGATGTAACAGATCCAGGATCCACAAAGAAATAGACTGTTTCATACCCAGCAAGTTCCATCAACCCCCTGCCAGCTGACCACTCCCCTTCCTTCCTACCTGGAGCTCCACATTGCTACATACACCACTTAATTTCCTTCTTTAGGTTGCTGCGAATCTAAACACCTAGTCTGGTCAGCCTGTCTGCACCATGTCTGTGCATGTCATATCCATCCACAAGGCTTTCTGATCCTTGCTGACTCCAGGATCTGCCCTTCCTTCTTCCAAACCACACCCTCTACCAGGACCCAGATCTGTAGACTCCTGGCTTGCAACTTCATAGCGCAGTTCACATCTCGAAAAAGGTCATGACTGTTCCTACCATGGTTTATGTTCTAACAATGAAAGCAAGGGGGAAAATATGCTTTCTCCCCCCATTTTCAATCTACATCTGGCTTGAAACAAGAAATAAATTCAAAATCATCCAGCAATTCTCATTTTAATTTTAATATATGGAAAGAGTTCCACTTGTGGCACTTTGATACATAGAATTCTTTTTTCTCTGACTACATGAATATAAAGTTCACTAGTCTTTGCAGATAATCCTTCCCTATCTTCTTGACCTTTCCTAAAGGTGTTTTAATTTCCTCTTTTTCATGGATGATAATTGTGTCATTACTTTCATAAGATGCTTTCCCAAGACATAGTTTGGAAAGCGATTAATTATCACAGGTCATTTTTCACATCATGTTATCAGAAACTACTGTTCCACATTACAGTAACACTACCAATGCTGAAAGACTTGGCAACGACATGTGGCACAGGACAAAGACTAATTAAAGGAGGATTTTATAATGTGCTCTTTCCCAATCATATGCTTTTTATACAGAGCTAATGGAATTTAAAAATTATAAATAGAGGCGCCTGGGTGGCTCAGTCAGTTGAGCATCCGACTTCGGCTCAGGTCATGACCTCGCAGTTCGTGAGTTTGAGCCCCGTGTCGGGCTCTGTGCTGACAGCTCGGAGCCTGGAGCCTGCTTCGGATTCTGTGTCTCCCTCTCTCACTACCCCTCCCCCACTTTCTCGCTCTCTTTCAAAAATAAATACACATTAAAAAAAATTTTTTTAATCATAAATAAAAGAAGCTAAATAAAAATAAAGACATGCTATCCTCAACATGAGTCAATGTAAAATATCAAGATTTCTTTAGGTTCCGTGTAAGAAGAATGTTTTAAAATGCTTGTTTCGTGCCTTCACAGGACATACCATGTATAAAGTACTCTGTGCAGTAGCTTTGCCCATAGTGGGAGGTCAGAAGTGTCTTCACTCCTACTTTCCCCTCTATTAAAAGTAATAACAAGGGGCGCCTGGGTGGCGCAGTTGGTTAAGCGTCCGACTTCAGCCAGGTCATGATCTCGCGGTCCGTGAGTTCGAGCCCCGCGTCAGGCTCTGGGCTGATGGCTCAGAGCCTGGAGCCTGTTTCTGATTCTGTGTCTCCCTCTCTCTCTGCCCCTCCCCCGTTCATGCTCTGTCTCTCTCTGTCCCAAAAATAAATAAACGTTGAAAAAAAAAAATTAAAAAAAAAAAAAAAAGTAATAACAAAAGTGATTAAAAGCAAGAAATCTTCTGTTTTACCACCTAGAAAATAATCAGTATTTGAAATAATGGTACCAAAAATTTCCTCTAAAATCAAGAACATGATTGCAATCCTTGTGCAAAGTAAAAACAAAAAACAAAAAACAAAACAAAAAAATAAACAAGAGAAATTACTGTAGCAATAGTGTCTAGGGTTATAAATACTGTCAAGTTAAGGAATGTTCTTATTAGTATAAATTACTTGGAGTTTTTAAGTAAACTGACTAGAGAGTTTCCTTAAAATTTTGTCTGTAAGTTTTTAAATGTTTTATACATTTCTATATATGTTTGTCTTCTAACTTCACTGCTAAATAGAAGTCACAGTTCAGATTTGTGTATCACCCAGGGAAGGTTAGTTCTAAGCACAGTGTTGGCATTTGATAAACACTACTGAAAAATACAATGAAATGAGACACTGGCATATACTGTTATATGCCTACAATTTCTATGTAACCTATTCATTTTTAAATGTACTTCACTGGTTGAATTATTACAAAAAACACATTTATCTGAGTCATAATTTACAAAGATCAATGAACTATATGAGTTCTAAAGGTCTTTAAAATGCCCCGTGATTTTCTAGCTTATACAAGAAGACTATTTGGATGCCAGCGTTGGAATTGTGTGATGATCAAATGAAACACAGTTACCTGAAGGAAAAGAAATATTCTTTCGAAATGAATATATTTTTAGGAAAGTCATGGTTTTCTTAAGAGCAAAGGAGTACCATGTTGATTTAAGGCAAAATACAAAGACAAGGTTACATAGTGTAAACGAATATAAATTCTTATCTAATTGTGTAGACCAGCACTGTGACAATTAAAAACAATGAAAACACACGGCGAACACCAGGACTACTACTCTTAGGCAACCACAAGCGAACATTATTGTGCCTCTCACAGTCACACCCCTCCACATGGGCGACGCGAGCACTGTCCCTTCTCCTGGAGACCACTGTCCTGGCATTGTCATGACTCCCCACCACCTTTCCCAGAGTCAAAAAAATTTTGCTGTCTTTTCTCATTTTGATCTCATCTCAAAGAGTCACAACCTAGGTCTAAACATTAACAATCATGACTTTCTAATTCTTGATTTTGAGCACACAGCTCTCAAGCTATCACCATCTGCACACTCACTGCGAATGCATTGTCACTAACAATTTCTCTTTCCCCGCTTCCACTCTATGTCACTTCCAAGATGCATCGTTATAATGGCTGTCTTGCATCCCTCATCTCCAATGCCTCCCCTCCCCACCTCTGCTTAGCCCAGCTCACTCCAAACAAGTCCATCTCAAACAAGATGACTGTGCTCATCTGAAGAGAGGGGAAGAAATACCGCAGTTTCCAACACCAAGCCATCGGGTGACCTGAGACCATGTACTTTGCCTCTTTTCCATTCTCATCGATGAACTGTCTTTGTTCCAAAAGCCATTCTTTTCTCTGATGCACTGGATCCATTCACTCTCATCTACCCAGTAACTTTTCTCCCTGTTATTTCCCCCCCTTTCAAGCGTCATAAATTTCACTTTCTATAAGTCACTGCCATCATCATAGGGATACCTACCATCCTTAAAAAAGAATCCCTTCATTGTTCTCACCCCTTTAAGACACCCCACGTTTGGGGCTGCTATATATAATGAATGGCTATCAATCACCCCCTCTAAGTTATGTATCCAAATCACATGAACGAAGTCATCACATGCTTGTCCTCCACCCATCCCCCTCCTCTTCTGATGAAGGACGCTTGTTTACAGGAGAGGAAATAGGAATTAGGTCCCTCTCTCTTAATGCCCCATAGAGAAACTTGATAACTTGGAAATGAGACAGATGTGTCTGAAATACAGAAAATTACCCATAGAGTATAACATAAATCATGGTTCTATTTATGTTAATATGAAAGTGTAAAATTTACCAGCTAAAAGCAATCAAGATGGGAAATTAGAACAAAGAAATAAATCAATGAACACCTTTTCATGGAGTAACCCATGACTGCTTGGGTTCAAGGTCTCTAGGACTCAGATTACAAATATCTTAGTCATGCCATACATGTCATGTGGACACATTTCATGACATAGGGCTTGGCATGACTTCAGTTCATTCTATGGTTATACACCAGAATTTATTTCTATGCAATGTTAACTGCCTGTCTAAAAACTTACATTATTACTCTCCATAACAACTTATTCCAATAAACTGTCAAACTGAGTGTTCTTTATACTTGTATTTCTTTCATCGTTATTGTACTTTGCATATATAAAGTGCTCAATACATTTAATGAATGAGTAAATAAATTATGAAACCTATCACTTGGCAGTGAGCTCAGAACATATGCCTGCTGTGATAAAGAATGACTTCTCTCCTGCAGAACTGATGTCCGAGGAGACAGCACTGGGGTAGCACATAAGAGTGATGCCATAAAATTTCTTCCTTCAAACTTTCTAACTTAATAAATAGGACTTTTAGTCAGGAAAGCTATTTCCCATTAGCACCAAAGAGGACCAGGCAAGCAATAGTCAAATGAACATATTTATAAATGTTATGTACATAATTATTAAAAATCATAAAAGACATTTAATGGCCAAAGTCAGTTTTCTTTCATCTCAGCTAATTTTTTTTTCAGATATATTTAACTTAGCTTTGGCTCCATAGATAATAGCCTAGACCTCAGGAAAAGAAATGATGCAAACCTTAAAAATAATTTAGGGCGAAAATCTTCAGTGAAGAAAAAAATTGCTTGTTTGCACCAGGCCACCCAAGGAAGTCCATGGACCTGGCTGCTGGTGGATCTGGCCTTAACATGGGCACATGCTGCCCACAGGACCTGATGATGCCTGAGCCTCTGATGCGGAGGCTTCCAGATCCTCTACTCGGCTTCCAGGACAGACTCTCACACCTGTTCACATTAGTTTCCTGCCACAAAGAATCTAACCTTTGCCATCCAAAAATGAACGCTAGACTTATTTTAATTATTTGAAAAAACTCTTCACAATAAGTTTTTATTAAATCCTCATCAAGGATTTGGAGAGGCCATGTTATTTATAGTAATGTATTTTTGCTTCAAGCAGCTTATCCACTCTCTCGACTACAAACATCACTATCTCAGCAGAAGTAGCATCTCCTAGTATCCAACTAGTATCTATTCCAATCTCCCAATTCTTTCTCTCATTTTTGATTGTCTTCCCTATACTCTACCTCCATCTAATCGGAAACACATATGGTAACCAGTGTTGATAGTTTGATTTATTTCCTCCTACACTTTTCTAGATATTCATAAACATAAACAAAAATATTTATTATGTTGTTTTTTAAAGTCCTCACGGAATTTTTCAAAGATATAATATATAGCTCCAACTCATTTTATTAATAACTACATAAAAAGGATATAGCTTTTATATAAAAGATAACATCTTGGGGAAACTGGGTGGCTCGGTTGGTTAAGCATCCGACTTCGGCTCAGGTCATGATCTCATGGTTCATGAGTTTGAGCTGCGCATCGGGCTCTGTACTGATAGCTCAGAGCGTGGAACCTGCTTCGGATTCTGTGTCTCTCTCTCTCTCTCTCTCTCTCTCTGCCCCTCCTCCAGTCACTCGTGCTCTCTCACTCTCTCTCTCAAAAATAAACATTAAAAAAGATACACCTTGTTTTTCAACTTATCATTATTGTTCTATTTTTTCTATCCTAATTTTTCAATAAACACCCATATACACAAAACCTTACGATCTAGGTCACCCATTTCTATACTATCTATGTCTAGGCACAACAAATCAAAGGCTACTGAACACTATAAATGCCAATTCATAGCAACATTTCATTTTAAACAAAGGTTACAGCAATACACATTTCCATATGAAGTGACAAAGAATGTGAATTTCCTCAAACCTTAACCCTTAGGTAGATTACAATATATACTATTTTTTAATGTTTGCCTGTTTGGTAGATTAAAGAAAATCATTTCTATCTTGAATTTTATATCCCTGATCAGTAGAGTATAGAACATTTGCATGTATTCATTGGTCTTTTGCATTTTTCTTCTGTGAATTGCTGTTCATATTTTTTGCCTAGTTTTCTATTCTGTATTTCTTTTTCTCTCATCAACATTAGGAAGCATTAATATACTAACTGTATCAACACTTCATCATATTTTTGGCACATATTTTCTCTTGGCCTATTTTTTCTACGATTTTATGTTGAATGTGTCCTTGTGTTTCTGAACCCTCAGTTATGTCCTACAGAGAGAACATTTTGGACCCACTGGACACTATAGTGATGAGTATGTTTGGTAAGGTAAAATCTCTCTACCAAAAATTTCCTTGTAACTCTCATATACTTATCCTTCCCATGTAATTTTTACAATAGTTTATTCCAGTTTGTCAAAGAGACAATCAGCCGTAAGATCCTTATTACCATAGCCTAAAGTTTATACCTTTATTTGGGAGAAAGTGATATTATTATGGATCATAGCATACCTTGCCATTTATTCCTAATTACTTTATGTCTTCTGATAAAATGCTATACTTTTCATCAGACAGGTCTTGTCATTTTCTTGGTCAGTTTATTCCTCCTGTTTTATATTTTGTCACTAGTCCAATGTTACTGGCCCAAAGACTTCCAGATCATACCTGAGTAAGAAACCGTGGCATAGACCAACTTTAACAAAGCACTATCTTGAGTATGGGAACTGCCATGAACCTTCGTTCCTTTCTTCAATTACTCCTTAAAAAGAGTCAGCACGCTCATGAGTGTGCTTTTGGTAGCAAACTCATCAAGGAATACGGCCTGTGCCTCAATTTCCTGCTTACAGACCATTTTCAAAAACCAGATTATCCAATTACTCTATTCAACTTTGCTTTGTGTACCCACTTAGTCATACACTTCCTGACCCGAGGGCACACTTTGACTGAGAGCATCATCGATCCCTTCTGTCAATGGATCTTTCCTCAGCTACTCTATTGATAGCCTGGCCACTTCTGCTGCTTATTCAGCATCCCTGAATCATATAAACCAAACATAGGATGCTTTTTCAATTTCTTTAAAAAATTATGATTTATATTCTAGCACATGCTAAAAGAAGCGAGAAAAAAATCTTGGTTTTCCAGCTTTCTTTGATTATTTGCCACCCTTTATTTACAAGAAACATCACTTTTCTGAAACGGTTTTTTTGTGGTTGTTGTTTTTTTAATCTAAGACTTCAGACTTTATTTACTTATTCATTTTAAGGCAAAGTAATGTCGGGGGAAGAAGCATTCAGATTTTAATTAGTTTTATAGGGAAAGTTCTAAAACACATTTCTTCCAGATCTATCTCAGAGATACTGGAAAGACCAATTCGCCTTGACCCAACACAGAATTCATCTGCTGTCACACATACTAATTTTTTACACTTGTGGATATATTTTGATTGTTGATTAGACTTTATCTTTTCTAAAGACCAATTATTTGGCCTCAGCATTTAGCAGTATTAAATAAAAGGTCCCTCACCAAATCTTCCAAAACTTCACCCATACAGGGAATTTTGACTGTCAAGTGTTTTTGTTTGTTTGTTTGTTTGTTTGTTTTTTACCCCCTGTGGAATATTTCTCAACGAAAAGTGCCTAAATCATGAATAAAAACATAAAACATATTAATCCACTCTCCAATGGCAATTATAACCCAATTTTAATATTTTTATACTAAAAACCAACATTTGGCCAGAAAATCGTAAGTTTCTTCCAATGTAGCTGAGTCATCATGGGTTCATCTGAAAGAACAAGTTCTAAAGTGCTCCCATAAGAAGATCACAAGAGTGGGATGTTTCTACCTGTTCTTTGACCGAGGCAAGGATGGCGGAGGTGGTTTCCGTTTCTGAGCCATCCCCATTGGAGGTGGTCAGGCCAGGGCTCAGGGAGCTGGTCTTCTCGGAGGTTGACGAAGGCTGGTCTGGGACAGGCATAGCTCCTGCAATGCAGAGGGACATGTTTAATGCAATGTGAGATGTCGCCATGGCAAACAGATACAACTGTCAGGAACCTTAAGCATTCCCCTTGGGAAAAATGAAAATTATGAACTACAGAGAAGGCACATGACATCATTATAGAATAGGAAACAATACAAGTAAACAGAATCGTTTCTCCTTTATCACCCCAACCAAATTCTAAGATACACTCACAATTTTCTGTTTTGTATTTGAAGTAAGTGGAAGAAGAAATAATAAGAAGCAAAAAAAAAAAAAAAAAAAAAAAGAAGAAGAAGGAAAAAAAAAGAGTAAAGAAATGAAGTACTGAGTCTTTTTTTAAAAAAAAAAGCCAACTGATCTACTATTTTATTTCTGTTTTACATAATTTTATTACTTGTGTATTGGTGTATTTCCATCTCAAAGAAAATCTATTCAATATTCCCCTTTATAAGGAAATCACAAAAATAAACGATCAATAATTTAGAAATAATTAAGGGAATTCATGAATTAACATAAGAAGATTAGTACTGTGAATACTAAATACCTAGCCCACTCCACAAATATTTACCAAGTTCCCTCTCTGTGACCTACGGCAGATGAAAGGTTTTTAAAGCTGCCAAGGCTCATTTGCCACAGTTTATTTTTTCTGAGTTTATAAAAGAAAGAAGAAACTCAAATAACATCAGCTCAATTCATAAATGGACACCATTGTACAGGTTAAAAACAGCACCCCAAAAGTTATTTTTTCCCGTTATCTTTCCCTAACAAATAAATAAGACTAAAGTACTTATTATATATATAATCTAGCAGTGCTCATCAGCAGGGGAAATAATAATTAACCAATAACAATTTCTACCAGAGCACTACAAAATCACTAGTCAAATAAAAGTCTGGGAGTAAATAAAGGTGGTTTTCTTGCCTCCAACTATCATATCACATGCCCCTCCGGGAACCAGTGCTATGTGAATGTTAGAGTATTTCCTGTTCTACTGTATCTGAGCAGCCTGGGTTTTCCAGTCAACAACATCATTTTCATAGGAACCCTTGCACTGTGATATTACCTATATTTGCTAGCAGTTATTAACTAGGGCTATGCTATCTGAAACAGGTTCTATTATAGAATGTTCCTTAAAATGTATGAAAAAGGTGGTCATCTAATTTTTTCACTGGACTTTCCAAATTAGTTTTGATTTGTTGTCATTTTTTAAGTAAAAATTGTAATAATAATATCAACGACGATTAGAATAGCACTGAAAAGATAAATCGGTTACAAACAGAATTTATAGGAGGTTTTGGGAAAATAATATTTGCAAGCAAGATTCGAGCAAAGAGTAAAGATCAAGTTAAACATAGCTTGGCAAAACGTAACCATGGCTAAAAACCAGAAGGTATTTTAGGTGATGGATACTAACAAGATGAAAGAAAGTGATTTAAATAATTATGGTGGTGGGGTTGAGAAGGTAATAATAAAGCACAGTTTTATATTCCACTTGCTTTCACACGTGGTATCCTGTTTGATCAAGCCTTATAATTATAAGGATTTAGATAAACAGATCAACAAATGTTGTGCCCAGGTAACAGAGCCTGGAAGCCAAGCCCTTCTAATTAGGAAAAGTGTGAGAATGGGGGGAAGGCGGGGGGAGGGCAGAAAGCAAGAAGAAAGGACAATGGCAGTTCTTACATGCAAAGTCACCCCCTTCCCCGGCCTTGCATCTCCGCCTGTATCCATGTCACTGGCGTCCAAAGGGGACTCTACCTCTTCCAAAGGGGACGCCCTCAAGATGGGAAAGGATGAGTCTTACATATTTTATTTTTAAAAAAAAATTTTTTTTTCAACGTTTATTTATTTTTGGGACAGAGAGAGACAGAGCATGAACGGGGGAGGGGCAGAGAGAGAGGGAGACACAGAATCGGAAACAGGCTCCAGGCTCTGAGCCATCAGCCCAGAGCCTGACGCGGGGCTCGAACTCCCGGACCGCGAGATCGTGACCTGGCTGAAGTCGGACGCTTAACCAACTGCGCCACCCAGGCGCCCCGAGTCTTACATATTTTAAATTATTTTAACTTTCATGTTTTCCAAATTTTGTCAGGCCCATGTGAATCTAGGTTTTGGACCAGCATTATTATCAATATATTTTTTGACAAAGAAATTGTCTAAAGTCTCTAAGTTATTTATATAATTGGGCCTAGAACCCGGGTTTTCTCCCTCTTTATTCCTATTTTAGAGTCCTGTGATGCATTGGCCTATTTCCCATTACCTGTGGTGCTGCCTCATAAATGCTAGTCTACACACCAATTTCTCTAAAATGTTACTCTTAAAAGTAGGAGGGTAACCTGTCATAATAAAATATGGGATTTAATAGGCATTGAATCAAGGTAAATCTTCAGGCACCGGACAACTCTGACCCACACACTGTAAGGAATAATTAAGTCTGTTTACTTCCCCCCCTTTCTCCTTACAGCAACGACAGAAAAAAAGTGAATGCTTCAAGGCCTTCAAGGCCCACCATCCAGAGTCACGGCTAGCCATTGTGCCTGAATGGAAATGACTGGGAATCATTTCCATGGCTCGTGATTTTTCACACCCAGATCTAATTCGACCGTTGGCCATCCCTGTACATGAGTAAGACTGCCCGACCTCCACTCCTAATCCTTTTAGCTCACAGCACAAGAAGAGAGGCAGGGCCACGTGAAGACTACCGCAACCAAGCTGTGGAATGCCTAATGGTAAGTGTAAAAAGCTTTAAGCCTTCTGACTTGGCAGTAAATCGCCAAGTGCTTTAGTTTTAATTAGAACTAATCCACCAAAATGAGGAGATATTCTGTGTTAAATCCAGGAAATCTGGAAAATGTAGAGAGACAATAAGAAAGGAAAAAAAAAAAACCAACACCAAGGAAGAGCCAGCCTCAGTAATTCCGCCACCCGAGGTAAGTATATTTACGTTGGCGTATTGGTTTAGGCTTCTCTGATAGAATGTTTTTTTCTGATTGAACACATTCTATGTAATGAGTGTTACATAATGGAGTCCTAATGCAATATTCTCGATTTTTTTTAAACTTTGTTCACCATCATAGCATGAACTGTGTCTTATGTCAACAAAAATTATTCTACAGTTTTAAAATGTCACGAATACCTAGTATTCATAAGGCATCATAATTTACTATCTCTTATTCATAACTTTTACCCTACTGTTATGTCTGTGACATTTTCAATAGATAAAGTGGTGTTGATGGAATGAGGAACCAGTGCAGGTTTCAGACTTTGGAGAGCCAGAACGAGTTTCCCTGCCGCCAGGCTGGTTCAACATATCTGCCCATGAGAATGTCCCCTCCCCACAATGTGAACAAGACTGGCCTCTATTATCTTCTCCTGCTTTTACCAATTTGATATAGAAAAATGCACCCCTTTGATTTTTTTTCTCTTTGGCAACAAGTACAGTGCAGATTTTCCTACAGATTTCTTGATCCTACGTACAACACCTCTTATTCTCTTTATACAACGACTGTGTAGGAAGTCTTTCTATCGCTAGTCACATGCTAATCAGCAAACACCTAAAGTACATTTTAGACGGAAGCATCTTCGACATGAGAAAAAGAGACAATAATGAGGGACAGATACTGTCACATGTTAGTGGGTTTGTTCTCTAGCAGAACTGGGTACTAACAAGTTCTATGTCCAGAAAATACAAAACCACAAGTCGTGCTGTGCTATACCTGCGCATGCATGAGTGTTACGGACTCAACTGTGTTGACTCATACCCCCATCCCTGGCCCCACCTCTGCCCCAAATCCATATGCTGAAGCCCTAATGCCCAAGGTGACCATATTTGGACATGGGGCCTTCAGGGAGGTAATTTAGGTTAAATGCAGTTACGAGGGTGGGGCTTCTAAGGGTGGAACTGTTGCCCTTACAAAAAAGAGGAAAAGACCAGAGCTCTTTCCACCTTGTGAGGACACAGAGAGAAGCGAGCAGCCAAAAAGAGCATTCTCAGCAAAAACATAAGCCAACACTTCGATCTTGGACTTCTGGCCTCTAGAACTGTAAGAAAATATATTTCTGCTGCTGAAGCCCCTCTGTCTGTGGCATCTTATTATGGCAGCCTGGGGTTGGATGTTCTCAGCTTCTTTCTCTTACCTCCCCCGGGAGGCGAGTATGGGGGCACTGGGGAACTGATGTTAGCAGGCCAGTAAGGTCACGTATTATTGATACGTCCTCTCTGTGGACACCTACGTCCAAGATGAACTACAGGTGTCAGGAAAAGGCATGTGCTGCTTCAAATCAGCAACCTGGATAAACCAAAGCTTGTAAGAGGGCTGTGCCCCACTGGTGTGAAGTAAGCCTATGGAACAAAACACTATCTTAAGAACCTCCATGGGACTTTCACAGATGATGCAACAAGAAATTCAGCAAAGTTGGCTGGGATGAGAAAAATACCAAAAGCAGGCAGCCCTCATATACAGAGCATCCTTCCCAATATGAACTCTTATGACCATAAGTAATAAGATTTCATGAGGTCCAAATAAATATTCTAAACTTTCATTTCCCAAACATGAGTTTGGGATATAAACGTACATGTTGTAATCTTACGTGCACTTTAGAAGGCCAAATTCTCCTGCTTTCAATTCAAGGACCACATTCAACGCTATCTTTTATTGACCTCCATCACACAAAAAGAAAATAAAATTCTTATTTTACATTTTGTAAGTATTCAAACTCGTTCCTTCTTTAGTCACTGCTGCCCAGCAACTGATGACTTTACTGGAGGAGGTCATCAAGAACTTAAATAGTTCTTGAAAACCAGTTAACCCTTAAGCTGGATCCGGCCAACTACAGGCTCCATACTCCCTCCCCTGTCCTTGGAATGAATGCGTGTCTGCTCACCTTCCCCACTCCCAGAAGCTTCTCTAAGAATATAGCCTAGTGGTAGAAATGTGGTGTTAAGGTATGTGACTGAACCCAGTTAAGGCCTATAGAAACTTTTAAGATTCTGGCTAGTGGGCAGTACAGAAATCTACTTGTCCCATAGCCACCCAAGGTGAGCCTTGTAAATAAGTTCCCTTATTAAACCTGCCACCTACCAGTCTAGAGTGGTCTGCTGCCTTCTTCAGTCCCTCCCTGCCCTTGAGTATGGGCTCCAGTTTGCAAACCAACAGACTGTGACATCAGATATGGCCATCTTCAAAAAATTAACTGACGGATTCTGGTGTCACACGATCATCTAATTCAATGAGCCACCTAGTCTTCTCATGCCACTGTTACTTGATCCCTCCTCTCTGATTCAGCAATAAGCCCCTTTGGCCACGATGAGGTCATTGCTCCTCTTGAACTGGCTACCCTCTGTCTATAACCCTTGACCTCTCATCCTTTCAAGTGCCCTCTCATTCTGTCACTACCAGGCCCTCACACTGTGTTGTCATAGAGACCTGTTTCTTTCTTCTCCCAGGCTGCAGGTCCCACCTACTTCAAATTCCAGAATCTCCAAATCCCTTGCATACTGTGGGACTCAAAACTTATTTCATTAGCTAGACTTGCACTGTCCAATATGGTAGCCTCTACCAACATATAGCTATTTAAGTCTCAATAACATTAAGAAGCCAGTTTACTAGTTGCAGTGTTCACATTTCTAGTGCTCAATAGCCACATGTGGCCAGTGGCTGCTATAGTGGATAGTAAAAGTGTAGATTTCCATCACTGCAGAAAGTTCTATTGATGGCCTTGATCTATACCCAACAGTCAATGCCTTGATGTAATCTTTTATCTGTAGCTTCAGTCCTTGGGAACAGGTGATGAAAAAGGATCAGCTTATAAACATATTTTGAAGGGAGAACTGTCAGGATTACTGACAGGTTGCATGCAATAGTGAGGCAAAGAGAGAAGAGTCTAGATGATTCCAGGGTTTGGTCTGAGTGACTGGCCCCATTAGCCAAAATGCTGACACTGTGGGTAAAACATATTTGAGAAAATGGAAGGTGACCTGGCATATAAACTTACAACCCAAAATGCATCTATCAATGATTTTTCTTTGCTGCTAACATCTGGGTAGCTGAGACCAGCTCAAGCCAGAAACGACACTTTGATATGTATTGGGTAATGTAGAGATTGACGATTTCTAAACATTGCTTATCAAATCATTTTCTCCCCTTTTCCTTTTCTTCAGGCAGGTCCCTTTTTATCTTTTACTTTAGAATTGCTAGAAATTTCTAGATTTCTCCTCATCTTCCTTTGGCTTTAGTCAATGGCTTCAACTTAAGACTTTTAGACTTTAACTTCCTTGACCCTCACACCAAGCTAACAAATGCATCCCATGCATATGCAGCCACACCTAAAATTATTTCCTTCCCTCACATGTCCCACCCTCTTCAAGACAGTGCCCCACCCTGTTCTTGATCCTATCTTCTAAAGTACAAAACAAAATAGACTGACTTGTAGCTTTGCCTATCCTTAGGCCTCACTTTCATAATTCTCCATTATGGTTGCAGCCCAGTGAGGAAGGAAACTGGCCATTACAATAGGCCAAAAATTGTCACTCTCTCTCTCTCTCTCTCTCTCTCTCTCTCACACACACACACATATATATAAACTGCTTAAGAACTGCTTATATAAGAACTGCTTAAGTTCTTGATGACCTCTTAAAATAAAGTCATATATATGTATATACATACATACACAAATTTAAATATATATATATATATATAAACAAATACACACGCATTTATGTATCCAATTTGATGTTTTAAATATTTATTTATTTTTGAGAGACAGAGACAGAGCAGGGGAGGGGCAGACAGAAAGGGAGAAAGAATCCCAAGCAGGCTCTGCACCATCAGCACGGAGCCTGACGCATGGCTCCCACCCACGAACCATGAGATCATGACCCAAGCCGAGTCAGATGCTTAACCGACTGAACCACTCAGGGACCCCACCCCCATGTGATATTTTAAATTTAATATATATGCGATTTGTATAACCTTCCACTCCACAGGTGACATGTAAGAGATCGTGTAAAACCGAAGAATCAGCATAAGCATATTATTAACATTAGGCTGCAGAGAATGTGTCGATTCGTACAAACTAGTGACATGAAAACCAATACCGAACACCTCATTTGTGTAATCACTCTGATCACCAAGACCACAATTCTGTATTTGCAACTGATAGGTCACGGCCCAGAGAAATAGGCACAGCATTGTTCTCAGATGCACTCTGCACGCATAAAAGTATATCCATCCCTGTTTCTTCCTTTTAAAGAGAAGTTTTGAAATACAGCTCGTCCTGGAGCACCTGGGTGGCGCAGTCGGTTAAGCGTCCGACTTCGGCTCAGGTCCTGATCTCGCGGTCTGTGAGATGAAGCCCTGCGTCGGGCTCTGTGCTGACAGCTCAGAGCACGGAGCCTGCTTCGGATTCTACGTCTCCCTCTCTCTGCCCCTCCGCTGCTCATGCTCTCTCTCTCTCAAAAATAAACATTAAAAATTTTTTTTTTTTTAAATCACAGCCTGGGGGCGCCTGGGTGGTGCAGTCGGTTAAGCGTCCGACTTCAGCCAGGTCACGATCTCACGGTCCGTGAGTTCGAGCCCCGCGTCGGGCTCTGGGCTGATGGCTCAGAGCCTGGAGCCTGTTTCCGATTCTGTGTCTCCCTCTCTCTCTGCCCCGCCCCCGTTCATGCTCTGTCTCTCTCTGTCCCAAAAATAAATAAACGTTGAAAAAAAAAAATTAAAAAAAAAAAAAAAATCACAGCCTGTCCTAATAACATACACAATATAATAAATAGCTGTCAAAACTCAACATAATTAGAGCAGAAACTCAATCCGTCTTGGTCTATTTCAATTCCCTGTATCTGGCTCAGTATCTAATATATAGCAGCCAGTCAATAAATATTTGTTGAGGTAATGTATGAACTAATAGTGCAAAATCAATAATGGTTGCTTAGTAGAGCATGTAACATAAGTAAAATGGGCTTTGTATAAGGAACACTTCTCTGAATGGTGTTTGAAATGACACATTTTATTTTATTTTAAGTCTATTTATGTTTATTTTGAGAGAGAGAGTGCGAGTGGGGAAAGGGCAGAGAGCGAAAGAATGAGGGAGAGACAGAGGGAGAGAGAGAATCCCAAGCAGGCTCTGCATAGACAGTGCAGAGCCTGACATGGGGCTCAATCTCAGGAACCGTGAGATCATGACCTGAGCAGACACTTACCCGACTGAGCCACCGCGATGTCCCTGAAATGACACTTTTTAATTTTGACTCAAGAAAGCTGCTTTTTCTCAACCTTATTAGGACGAGTGCATGCCTTTCCTCAGTCAAATGCCAGAGAACATACACCCAGGGTTGCTGGCTTCTTAGGCAGAACCATCAAGTATGCGGGATCTGGAGCTTCCGGGACTGGATGCTACAACTCCCAACTTGCAAACGGAATCTGGCAATATTTATGGAAAGCACCAAGCAAGGAAGAAGGAGTAGTGAGCCATAAACAGAATATGCAACTACCAGGCAAAACCAGGAGGAAGGGAAATGTCGTATTCTATCTGATAGTTTGGGGTGAAGAATAAGAGGCTGCTCGCGGAATCAGAGGCATGAGGTCCCTCGTCCCTACAGTGGAAGACAGGACGGCAGGGCGGAGAGACATGGGATCTGAGTGTTAGAGTCACATGTCGAACACAAGGGGATGCGTGTCCTACCTGTGTGTGCAGACAAGTGGGAACGGTAGGAAGTTGGACATAACAACAGAGAGAGTCAAAAGTCCACTTCGTTGAGGAGGATGGGACCAACCTAAACAGCGCCACAGACTTAGGGCCCACCTGAATAGTATTCTTGGTGACATAAATTGTGTCTGAAGTTAGAAAGAAGGCTTCTGTAGAGACTGGAGAGCAAGGAGGAATGGCAGGGCTCACGCTTGGGACAGTCGTAAAATCAGCCGAGTTCTGCCAAAATGAGGTCAGTGAGGACAGGAGAGGGTCTTCCCTGGGTGTTTCACGGTCCTGTTTCCTAAAGCATGATCTCAGGCATTTTCACCTATGATATTATGACATTATGAATGACATTATGTCAGCAATTTATCTTTCTTTAAAAAGTTTTGGTGGGGCGCCTGGTTGGGTCAGTCAGTCAAGGGTCTGACTCTGGATTTCCGCTCAGGTCATGATCTCACGGTTCATGAGTTCGAGCCCCGCATCGGGCTCTGCCCTGACAGTGCGGACCCTGCTTGGATTCTCTCTCTCCCCTGCTCGCTCTGCCCCTCCCCCATTCATGTGCACTCTCTCTCTCTCTCTCTCTCTCTCAAAATAAATAAATAAAACATTTTAAGAAGTACTGAAAAGGCAGTGCTTCTGGAAAAGGGGCCTGCAGATGACGGTGCGTACTTGCCCCTCCTGTCCCAGCCACGCTTATAATCTGGAGGGGAAACGAGGGCAGGCGCTTCAGCCCCCTAGAGATAAGGTCGGATCCCGACAGGCAAGAAGCTAAGAGTGGGATCTCACAGATTCCTCAACCATGATCGGGGTGCCCAAACCTGAGTGAAGGGACAAGCAGAGAGAAGCCAGTGGCTTGACTGGTGGACATTGGAAAGGCAGAGGTTGCTGGCAGAGAGAAAAGGATCAGAATGGATCTATAAAGTGAGGTAAGAAGGGCAGGAAAGGCAGGAAGCACAGGGGCTGGCAATCAGGGAGCATCAAGGGCGAGACCAGAAACACTGAGACGGAGGAAACTGGGGGTAGCTGCCATGCTGTTGGGACTTAATAATGCTTTCATTTGCAAGTGACAGAAAATCCATCCCAAATGGCTTCAAGGAAAAAGGGAGCAACAGTCACATTAAGAAGCATCCCAATTTCAAAAACATTAAAAGATTTTTTCAATCCTGGAAGACATATGATCATTACAGCTCATCATGATAAATGCACTGCTTGAGGAAGTTTCGCGTTACGAAGGTGACAGGAAGGAGGAAGGGATTTGCATTGTCGAATTGTTTAGAAAGACTGCAGAGAAGAAGAAATGCACGAGTGGGACCATGAAAATAGAAACATTCAAATTAATGACGCTGCGTAACATACAAAAGTAGCCCACCCATGTATGTTTCTAATTCCACCTTTGTCTCCTTTTACAGCAGGAATGTATCTGATGAAACTAATGCTTGTGATAAAAACAAAATAAAGTTTCAGGGCTGATCTTCCCTGAAAAGTCAGTGACCCACTTCTGAAATCAATAACCATCCTAGCTCCCTCAGACACTACAAGGGATGTTTCACCAGCCAATTTCATGGGTTTGCTAAGCTAGAGGGACATTTCTCTTCACACCAGAGAAATAAAGTCTGAGATTCTATAATTACAGATCCATCACAGTAACTGTAAGCTGAGGAGGAATTGAAACAGGCACAATACCTGAAATTTTGGCTCTCCCTGAATAGGAGGAAAAGTTCTAAAACATTCTATAATAAAGAGGCTCAGCGGTAGACTGACTATTCTTCTGGCTGAAACTTCAAAGAAGCATGCTTAGCACAGCTCCCAATACAGTACTGCTCACACACAGCGACTGCCCAGAACACACTGTCACTGCCAAATGCCCCAGGCACTGGACTCACCACCGTCCCCTACATTGTGTCTTTGCAAGATGCTGAACAATAGCCTCTAAGCCTGCAAGTGAAAACCAGTGTGCTTTCTCAAACACTCTCTCTAACGGCGTTTTAAACAAATGCACAGTTTTCCATTTTGAGGTCTTCTACTTAATCACCGATTGACATGATGAAATCTGGTACCAAAAAAAAAAAAAATCAAGCCACAAAGCCACTCCGCAAGTTTCACTACTGTGAACTACCAACTCTGATTGTCACGATCTATGAAACAGAAAGTCCCCAAATGCCAGCCACACACTGGCCTGCAACATGCTCTCACTTCATAGTACTTGAAAGTGTCCATTCAAATTACGGCAATTTGCCCTTCATATTGATTCCAAATACGTATCTGCCACTCGACAATTTCTCAAGATACCAAAGAACAACCACACGTTTGTTTTTTTCCAGAATTACAATCAATGGACAACCAAAGACAAAGTCTTGCACAGCAAGTAAGTATCTGTAGCATCCCAATTTAGAAAACATGTTTAACTCATCAAAGCAGGGAAACTGCCAATGAGTGTTTTCAATTTAATTCTAGAACAGAGTTTCAACTTCTCCTTCACAACTTTAGTTGCTACCATTGACTTAGAAATCTTTTCAACAAATCAACTAGCCTTAAAAGAAAAACAATTACATAAGACAAAATCAGAATAGTCATGATGATTTTTGATAGTTACCAAATTATGTTGAATATTTACACACATATAAGAAATTTTGTAATTTTAAATGATATAATTACCTTACTATAACACACATTTCAAGGAAGAGGTAACACTTTGCATAGAGAGTAAATCTAAATCATGTGTGTAGAGGTTTCATTTTACTTGTGAAGGTTACATAGCAAAGAATCTCTCTTATTTTTTGGAATATATATTCATTAAATACACACTGGGAGTTCAAATATCCTGGCATGTGATCAATAAATAATTTTAAATGGATGAATGATTGGATATTACAAAAAGGTGACTATCAATCCATAACCCTACTTTTTTTTTTGTCAATTTGTTTTCTGTTTACTAGACTGTTCCTATGAGTAATCATTTTTACATTCCACACATAAGTGATATCATATTTTGTCTTTCTCTGTCGGACCTATTTCACTTAACATAATGCCCTCAAGGCCTATCCGTGTTGTCACAAATGGCAGGATTTCCTTTCTCATGGCTGAATAATATTTTACACACACACACACACACACACACACACACACACACACACACACTTTATCCATTCACCCAAGTGTCCGTATCTTGGCTCCTGTAAGTCATACTGCAATGAATGTGGGGCGCTATCTCTTAAAGATCCTATTTTCATTTCCTTTCAATATATACTCAGAAGTGGGACCACTGGGTCATATGGCAATTCTGTTTTTAATTTTTTAAAAAACTTCCTAATGTGTTCCCTAGTGGCTGAACCAATTTACATTCCCACCGATAACGCACCAGGGTTCCCTTTCCTCCACATTTTTGCCAACACTCGTGTCTTATCTTTTGGATGGTGGCCATTCCAACAGGTGTGAAGTAATATCTCATTGTGGCTTTGATCTGCACTTCCCTGATGACCAGTGACACTGGCGTCTTTTCCTGCACCTGTCGGCCATTTGTATCTTTTTTTGGAAAAACGTCTACTCAGTTCTTCCGTCCATAAAACGACATTTAAACTATGGAATCTATCAGACAAAAAGCTGATTCCAACCAGGGAGAAACACAGGTCATCTTTCACTCTGTGAGTTGTCACATAAGTGTTATGTTGCCCTTATCACACCTAATCCATTTTACTGTAATATAAAAATATAAAAAGATACAAAGTAATAATATAAAATAATATAGAAGTATAAAATATAAAAAGTAATTTCATTTTACAAATGGAGAACAACGAGGCTTGAAAAAAACAAAAAGCAAGTCCAGTCTCAGAAGGCAGAAGACAACAGTGGTTAAGGATTTTCACCCAAATAGCTGACATTTGATACTCAAATGCAACATTTCTTTTACATTGGAAATCTGATTACAAACAACACTCATTGGTTTCAGGAAAGATTTTTGTTTTGATAATTTTAGATAAATCCTTAGGTTTTGACACTAAGACACTAATTACTATGGAGATCTTGAAGAGAGGGTGGCTTCTTTTGAAAGCATCATGATGCCAACATCTTTAATGGGTTGTGAAGCCCGTTATTCTCTACCAGACCAAGCTTGTTCAGATCTCCAAAGGCAAATTTTAGCAAAGCTGTTTGAAATAAAATTCTCTATGTTTCCATTTACTGTATGCAATCATACTGTATTTTAAATCTCGGACATATGTAAATAGGTTTGTTTATAATGATATCATATTCCTGATCTAAAAATAATGTTTAACATTTTATAGTTCATTTGTACCATGTTTCTACTTTATGTTTTAAAACAATTTTTTTCAGAATGAAATTATTCTAAGTTTGAGAAAAAGTCTCTTTCCGGCATTAGGCTTCCCACCTCCGACTTTCTTCTTTCTCCTGTTTCTGAATACTTTCAGCCTCTCCCATGATCAGCAGGCACCACTCTTTAATACACAAGTTGTTCCCAAATGAGGTCAAATTTTTTAGTATTTAGTTATAAAATTAGTCAATTATAAGAGTTAGAATATATAATTTTCTGGTTTTATTTTAGAGAGAGAGAGAGAGAGAGAGAGAGAGAGAGAGAGAGAATGCGCGCAAGCAGGGTAGAGGGGCAAAGGGAGAGAGAGAGAGAATCTTAAGCATGGAGCCTGACAAAGGGCTCAATCCCACGACCCTGGGATCATGACCTGAGCTGAAATCAAGAGTCAGGCACTCAACTGACTGAGCCACCCAGGCGCCCCAATATATTAATAAATTTAAAGCAAATATGCATAACCTCTATAAAAAGAAACTGTGGCTTTGTGTCCAGCAGAAAAATAATATTTCTGCCAATTAAGTAGGAAGCTCGTACTTTTTATGTGGCAGTATTTTGGTGCAGTTTGTGATCTTTCTGGAGGGAGAGATCCAAAAGTAAATAAACTGGATTATAATCTACTTTTTTATGCCTCTATTTTGTTGACAAACTTTCATGATCTCCAAAAGATGAAATCCCAATTAATGAAAGATGATATTTTTTAAAGGGGAAAAAGGTTTAAAGATCTATAAAAACCTCAGCAATGTGCAGGGATTACTAGAAGCACAGTAAAAAGCACCTGAGATTGAAGCTTTTGTTTGTCTTTTACAAAGTTCAAGGGTCTTAAGAAAATAATACTCAAAGATGAATCAACAGATTTCTTAAAAATCCCAATTATATAAATACTGTTTAAGCATATAGATCTTGGGTAGAAAAATCATAAATATTCTCTTACATTTACCTTTCCTACAATCAGGTTTCTTTTCAATTAATTACAGTATTTCTTAGAGGAAAAAAACAATAAACAATGAGTATCAGTATCATACCAGTCCTCATAGGTATACAAAAGAATATTACCTAATTATATGGCAGTATATTTAAAATTTAAGGTACAATTGAATATTTTATAAGATAATATAATAATATTAATTGTATGCTTACTATGTACTTGACACTCTTCTAAGCTCTTCACCATTATTGACACAATTAATACAACAACCCTGTGCTGTACTTTTATTACTATACCCATTTTCCCCAAAAAGAAACTCAGGTCCAGAGAGGTTAGCCTCCCCAAAGCAACATGGGAAGAACTATTGTTTGAAGCCACACAACCTAGGGTTCTCAGTCACTATGTGTTGCTAATCTAAACAACATCTTTTAATACTGATACTAATTTAGCAAATAATTCATTACTTTAAAATAATTCACTGACCACAGCATGTGCCAGGCTCAGCACAAGGCATTGAACATTGGATGTAAAAGAAAACTAGGAAGGGCAAGAGGAGTCATGGGGCGGAAATAATGAATATAGAAATTGGATATAAAGTATAGATCTCTATGTGGTAAATATATACAATGGAATGTTATTCAGCCATAAAAAAAGAGTGAGATCTTGCCATTGGCAACAACACGGATGGACCTAGAGGGTGTAACACCAAGTAAAATAAATCAGTCTGAGAAACACAAATACCATATAATTTCACTCACACGTGAGATTTAAGAAAGAAAACAAATTAACAAACAAAGTTAAAAGAGAAAAAGAAACCCAGAGTCTTAAATACAGAGAATAAACTGGTGGTTGCCAGAGGGGAGTTGGATGGGGGATGGGTGAGATAGATAAAGGGGATTAAGAGGCATAAACTTGCAGCTACAAAATAAGTCACAGAGATGAAAAGTACCGCACAGAGAATACAGTCAGTATGACTGTAATAACCTTGTCTGGTAACAGATGTGACTATTACGGTGCTAAGCACTGGGTAATGTATAGAATGGATGAACGATTATGTTGTGTGCCTGAAACGCCATACGTTAATCATACCTCAATAAACACACACACACACACACACACACACACACACACAAATAAATAAAATGTGGATCTTTGTTGTGAAGAGGGAAAGTTTATAAATGGGAATGCCTTCAGAAAGCTTATTTTGGTGTCCCAGTGCCTAGCACAATGACCAGCATGCACTCAAGAAGCTTTTTTAACTGACTCCATTTTGTAACCTCACCTGACTCCCACTGGGCCTGAGGTCACTTGTCCACTCCACAGCTGACTGGGGTCCTCCTGCCCTCACTGCTCAAGGAGCGGCTTCCCGGAAGCTAGTTATGTTGCCTCCAAATCCACTCATTCCAGTTTAACTTGTAATTCTATTAAATATACGTAAACCAAGGAGATCTAATTGCATCAAGAGTAAGTTTTTATTTCTTTATGAATGATTTGGTGAAACTCCTTGAAGGTAACCCATTTCAAAAAGCTATGGAATTAATTATAGATGAGATGATTATAAAGAGTTTAAGGAAAAAATTATAAACACACAGAGAAACTCCTTCTTCAAAATGCTTCAAAAATGTCTTAGATTCCTTACTTGCTTTAAAGAGATGGAATGGGAAATCATAGAAGATGCAAAGAGGAGAGAGTAGGGCCGGGGAGGGTTCTGCAAGAATATTTAGTTAGCACTCTTACGAGCAGTGCCATACTTAAATAAATGACCCAGGTTCTATAAGGTGACTGAACAGCAGTACAATTAAATCGAAACCAAAAGAATACAGCTTTAAATAGTTTTAAAAAATGATTCCCTATTTTAAATGACCTCTTTACTGACTCGTTCAATCTCCTGATTAAAAGAGTTTTTTAAGCAACCAGTGTATCCATATTTATTTGCTGAGTGAGTGAGTGAATGAATGAATGAGTGATTGAATGAATGAATGAACAGTAAGTAAACTGATCATTCTTAACCTATTCTGTCTGTTAAGCGATTATTTAGTGGTCTTCATTTTGTATTGCATTTGTTTTGCCTGGAATCATTTACTTACTGGATCAATTAGTCATTTATTAACTTAATTAAGAAACAAGTGGCTAGTGCTACTTGTTGATGTCAGTAATTCCACCAAAGAAAACGATGCTGGGTTTTGAAAGAACCTTTTGTTTACATGGATTCTGCCTCTGTTCCCTTGTGACTTTATGTCTGTTCATGGCATCCACATGAGGCAATGCAGTCCGATAGGCTGCTTTTATGAAACAGTAAGTACTCTAAGAATGATGCTAACTGTAAATTATACAAGTGACTGAATTTCAATTTGGAATAATAAATCTACATGTCATCTGATTGGAAAACCATTATCGAATTTCTGTGTACCACATATATAATTTACACAATTGAGAAAAAACTGTCTCTCAATTAACTGTTTGAAAAATAAAATCTCTTTGAAATTTGAACACGGGATTAAAGTTCTATTGATATATTGAATGAATTGAACAAAATAGGGTGAAGAACATTAATCAAAAATTAATTTGTAGATTTCATTTTCAAGATTATACAATACCTAGTCATGTTTTAATCACTGCATAGGTAACTAGAGAAAACTGAATAATAATGTATTGAATTTCAATTTTATATATTTAAATAGGTACCATACTGCACAGATTCATCATTAAATTCAAGTTATGATTTAGGAACAAACAACCTCAGAATAGATGATGAGCCTAGTACGAATACAACAAGCTGCTTAGCCTGGATAAGACCTTATCAAGTTGCCATCTAAGCATTTATAAGATATAAAACCAAGGTCTTCCACATACACAATTGTACACACACACACACACACAAAATGTAGCTTATATTGGTCACCAAGAAATCCTCTAATTTAAAATTTAAATTGACCCCGTTACTTAACATAATAGGCAAATTTGGAACAGTGAACTCTACCATGATTAGAAAAATGTGGGAATTGAAAAGTCCGGGGACTGAGTCACAAATAGACAGGTAGTGCTGGTCAACTCAGCAACAGGAAAAACTCAGCCACATGCATACGTGACTTTGAATATGTTTAATTATTTCTTACGTGGAAGATAAATTGCACCTTTAAAAAAAATGAAAATAGTGTACTAGTATCTGTTGGTATAACTAGCCGAAATCTCCATTTCACGTCATCATTTCCAGAAGCCACTACAATAACAACATCCATTCTACACGTTCCTTCTTGGCACAGAGCCAACAGTACAGAAGCACATGAACAGCCCTTGAGGAAGTAGCCCAAGGGACAGTGAGGACTCTCTGCAGATGTATTTTATAAATGGGAGAGTAATGAGGCATATAGGAATTAAGTTACATTTTCAAGGTCAGACCTGGAGTCTTTAACAGAGCAGAGAACGAAACCGTAAGTTTTGGCTATTAGATACATACCGTAATGTCTAGAGTAAGCTCCCAATCTTATGCTCTTGAACCATGAACCAAAAGGAAGTTACTGGCACTGTACAACCCTCATGTGTGTAATATGAAACACTGGCTTATCCAGTGTTTCTGGCTTATCCAAGACACAAAATGATTCAAAAAAGAATTGTTTCCAAAAGTAAATGAAAGACGAAATAAAGGTGCATGCTATTCCCAAGTGGCAGCTTGCTTTAAGATAAATGACAGTGTTCAAAATATTTCTCCTTTGCTTGCTTTTATCATGTACTTTGTAATGACCTTGGGAGTTTAATGTAGGGTATCTTAAATTACAAGTTCAGCTGCCTTAGAATGCACCTAGAATGCACAGGAACATTTCCATATAAGAAGTACATCCTCTGTTGGGCCAGTCAACTCCAAACATTGTCCTGTGTCCTGTTAAAATTTACCCTGCTTATCTGTGAATCTGAGATCACACATTTGAATTTGCAAAGAGAAGAGAACTCACCAACTGAATCATGCCTGGACAATTGTTCTTAGTCTAGGATACGGAAGCCCTTTCCACTGGCTGTTAGTAAAGGCTCATAAAAGCCAACAGAAATAAGAGAAACACACTTTTCCTCAGAGCTGTTATGTTCTGCCCAATTACCCAAGCCTATGAAAACAAGTAAACTGATTAAAAGTCCTTTAGACCATTTCATTGTAGGATGGTGACCCATACTGTACTGGTCATTTGGCTTATTAATGTCCCAACAACCTATGGGTCAAATGACTAGGGCAACTGTTTTTGTAGGAGAAACAGAAGAAATGCTGATTTAGCTTTAACTGTGTGCCACACTTGGTCAACTGACATTATAAAAGCTTCCAAAGTAAGTAATAAAGAAGAGGGGAATGGCTCACTCCAACGCTATTTCAAACATCTCATATGGCAAATCCACTCACCTAACTTCAAACATCTTCACTGCAAGGAGAAACATCTTTAGAATGTAATTTTCAGTGCTAAAAATTAACAAAATGATCTGCAACATGTGCAGTGAAAACCTGCTTTTGTCTCACCTATAGTCCTTCTCTCTGCTTTTGTTAACTGAACCTTGATTTTCCTGGAGGGAGTTATCCACCTTAGATTGCATGACATTGCTTGGGTTCACAATCAAGGGTTCCAATCCATGAGAGGTGGAATAATGGCCCCCAAAGTAGTCCACATTCCAATGCCTAGAACTTGTGAGGACGTTACATTACAGGGCAAGGGGGAGTTTGTACAGATGGATGTCAGGATGCTACTTAGCTGCTCTTGATTGGGCAGATTATCCTGCGTTACCTTTGTGAGCCAAGTGTAATCAGGATCCTTATTAGTGGAAGAGAAAAGAAGGTGAGATGTGACAATAGAAGCAGATGAAATGATGTGATTGCTGGCTTTGAGATAGAAGCAAGCTATGGGATGTAGGCAGCCTCTCGAAGTAGAAAAGGCAAAGAAATGGATTTTCCTCTAGAGCCTCCAGAAGCAATGCAGCCCTATTAGCATGTCCATTTTAGACTCCTGACCTCCAGAATTATAACATATTATATCTGTGCTGTTTGCAGCCATGAAACTTGTGGTAATTTGTTCCAGCAACCATAGGAAACTAACACCCCATGCTTTCCTGGCCAATTGTGGAATGTCTCTAATCTAATGGGCTCCTCTTGGGATCTGAAACAAGAATAAAAAACAGTGAATTTTATTCTGTCCCTGGGAGCACTCCAAAGCCCCTGTCTACTAGTCCCTGGTTCTTATACCCCTGGAGTTCTCCTGGATCCTGCCTTTTACAAACCCTGGCTTTTGGACATTTCTTTTTCTTTTACGAGCATCTCACATAGTTCCAACAAATGCCTCTTCCTCCTCAAAGCAAACCAGTGCTTCTTAGACTTGGAATCAGTGATCCTAACTGATATATTTCATTCAGTCAGCTACCTAGTCAGCCCATTGGTTGACTGTGCTATTAAAATTTATTTTCCAAGGGCCAGACTTTATGCTAGACACTGAGGGTCAAGAAGTCAACAAGAAAAGCAGTTTCTACTACAAAGTGCTTACATTCTAGCTGCCAATATTATAGATACAATTCACATAAATAAAAGCTACATTCATACAAAGAAGAAGATATCCTGCTAAAAACCAAGGAGTATCATCGAACTGGCACAAACTATAACTGTAAATTTGTCAAGATTCTTTTGGTCACGGTCACGGTCACGGTCACGGTGAATATTGTAAGATCCATCCTCAAGAAGTGGGTCACCAGGAGAGCCTGGATGGCTCAGTCAGTTGAGCGTCCAACTCTTGATTTGGGTTCAGGTTATAATCCCAGGGTCATGGGATCAAGCCCCGCATTGGGCTCCGTGCTGCATGTGGAGCCTGCTTAAGAACTTTCCCTCTCTCCCTCTGCCCCTCTCCCCTGCTCATGTGCCCTCTCTCTAAAAATTAAAATAAAATAAAATAAAAATAATAAAAACGCACACACACACAAAATGAGTCACTAAATCTCTCTTCAGGTAGGGCCCACTCTTCCTTCCTCCCTATCTCCTCTCCTTCCTTTCCTCTTTGCTTCCTTTCTTCCTTCTTCCGTTTTCCTTCTTTCTTCTTTCCTTCAATTTACTTATATAGCAGGTGTTCATGAAGCCTCTATATTATGTACTAAGCACAGGGAATACCAGGCAGAGAAACAAAGTCAAAAGATATTGGCGTTCTGTGGTCCTCAGTGGGGGCAGCTGAGTAAAGAGATCATCTCTGCAATGAGACAAATGTTCTGACAGGGTGAGGCAGGATGGCAAGGCCAGGAGCATGCCTGGGGAACAGGACACTGAGCCCTACAGGACGAGCAGAAGTGGGGCTGAGGGAGTGCGGAGGGGAGGGAGCACCAGTCTCGGGGAGCATGTGTGCTCCTCTGTCTGAGGCAGTCACACATACAGCAATCTCCAGGCGGCCACAGCGATCGGAAAAGTGGAGTGAAGTCCCACAGAAAAGAACCTTACAAGATATGACTGGAAAGAAAGGGAAGTCCAGGCCACAGAAGGTCTGCAGTCCACACTTTTGAGCTTGTCCTCTTTATCTTAAAGAATCTGGCAATAAATTCGAGGATCTTATACATGGGGTAATGACCTTCGAGGTCAGATTTTAATTTTGAGAACTGTCTGAAAATTATCTTTAAAAAAGGTGTAGGAATTGCAGCAGAGCCTCGTTATAAAGACTCTTGCAGTCATCTGTGTGTATGATGGGTTCAAATGAGATGGAGAGAAGAGGAAAGATTGGAGATGCCAGGATCAACATCTAGAAGTCCATTTGATGGACGTGGGTTTTTCTTTCTTTTTTTTTCAATATATGAAATGTATTGTCAAATTGGTTTCCATACGACAGCCAGTGCTCATCCCAAAAGATGCCCTCCTCAATGCCCATCACCCACCCACCCCTCCCTACCACCCCCCATCAACCCTCAATTTGTTCTCAGTTTTTAAGAGTCTCTTATGCTTTGGCTCTCTCCCACTCTAACCTCTTTTCTTTGTCTTCCTTCCCCTCCCCCATGGGTTTCTGTAAAGTTTCTCAGGATCCACATAAGAGTGAACACATATGGTATCTGTCTTTCTCTGTATGGCTTATTTCACTTAGCATCACACTCTCCAGTTCCATCCACGTTGCTACAAAGGGCCATATTTCGTTCTTTCTCATTGCCATATGGTACTCCATTGTGTATATAAACCACAATTTCTTTATCCATTCATCAGTTGATGGACATTTAGGCTCTTTCCATAATCTGGCTATTGTTGAGAGTGCTGCTATAAACATTGGGGTACAAGTGCCCCTATGCATCAGTACTCCTGTATCCCTTGGGTAAATTCCTAGCAGTGCTATTGCTGGGTCATAGGGTAGGTCTATTTTTAATTTTCTGAGGAACTTCCACACTGTTTTCCAGAGTGGCTGCACCAGTTTGCATTCGGATGTGGGTTTTTCAAAACGAGTCAAAACTACTTTGGCTCAGATAATGATTTAAATAATTTATTAATAATAAGTTATTAAACTATTTCAATCAAGGGCGCCTGGGCGGCTCAGTCGGTTAAGCATCTGACTTTGACTGACATCATGATCTCACAGTTTGTGAGTCAAGCCCTGCGTTGGGCTCTGTGCTGACAGCTCGGAGCCTGGAGCCTGCTTCAGATTCTGTGTCTCCCTCTCTCTCTGCCCCCGTCCCACTTGTGTTCTCTCTCTCTCTCTCTCTCTCTCTCTCTCTCTCTCCCTCAAAAATAAATAATAAACATTTAAAAAATATATTTCAATCAAAAACAAATATTCAAATAGTGAGTGTTAGCTATTCATTTTATCAGAATAGATCCAGTATACACTGTGGATTTTGCATGATTTCTTAGTGACTAGAGTCATCACAGAAGACAGAAACAAAGGCTTGGATTTTCAAAAAGACACACAATGATGCCAGGCTATAATATTCAATTTGGGGAAATCCCGTGGCACATATATGGGGCATTTTAACTATGTCGCTCCTATAATCAGAATTCGACTTATACATGATTTTTATCTTTCCATTACACTTACTTTGAATAATTGAATCACATTTCCTGTAATAAATTATTTACAGATATTTGTGGATTCAATATGCCATTGGCTGGCTGAACGAATGCACATCCCATAGGAAGAAATGCTGGAAAGCATTACATAGGGATAATAAGGCAAGTCACAATGACATTAGTATTAGTGGCTCAGAGCCACCTCATGTTCACAGTGGGAAGTCTGGGGCCATTTAATTGTCCCTCAGAGGTTCAGCCCACGAGGATTTGGGGAGCCCCCTACAAGTCATGGAGGAAAGCCTGTCACCTATGGACTGATGTACTATAAATCCTACTTCTCCTCTCCTCTCCTTGCTTTTTGAAATACGGTAACATAAAATCTCAAACCTACCCTGTATTTTAGGGGAAGATTTGTGAGTCTGAAATATTCATGGTGATACGTACCAGCTATGAGAAGAACCAAGAAACTGACGGATCTCTGTGGCAGGCAGCTGTGCGAGCCTGGCTCCACCCTAGGGCTGCCCCATCATGCAACTCTGGCGGGTACCATCCACATTGTTGTCTGGGGGCACACTCCTCAACGTAGTCACTACTCCTGCAGCACTGGCTGTCACGCGAAGCTGAATGGAATCAGCATTGTAACAGGACAGTAAGCATAGATGAGACGCACCGAGGTAGATGCAAGCATCCCTTAGAGTTGTGCAGAGTGCATCCTGTGCAGCTGTACATGACAAGCCAATACCGCCACTGTTTCAAAATACTTTGATGGCAGGAAAACCAGTGGCCGCACAATGTTAATTACTAAGATGCCATAGCACTGCAGGTGTGAGAGTGTGTGTGTGCTGTGTCCGTGTCTCTGTCTGTTCATACACACCCAATGAATGTCTCCAACTCCAGTTCCAAAAATGCACAGCTTGTGCCTAAGCACCTGTCTCTAGGACAAAGGACTACTGAGTCTACGCTACACTCAGGAGCCGATTTAGAAGGGAGCCACAAACAAGAATTCTATCCCTGCCGCTGAGTGAGTCAGATGAATGCCCGTTTTTATCTTACTGTCTTTTGGTAAACCTCCAGGACGATTTTAGCCTCTCTTTTACGTAATACTGACAATGGATTCCTAGAGGATGCAAATCGAGGCAACCTGCCATGAAGAATGATTCTCCCTGAGTCTGCACAAGTTTCCCACTGACCAGACGCTGACGATCACTTTGGTAGGAGTGCCAAAGGCAGAGTGAAGCAAGCTTATTTGGCAAACATCTGATCAACACTGTGTGTTCTGTTGACAGTCTCTGTGGCCGTACCCCATCTACTCCACTGTACATTCTTTGGACAGTATTTGTCAATTTAAGTAAAGGGAAAACTATATGACAGATACAGACATGACACATAACAGTCCATAGTTTCATCGGTCAATTAAAAGAACATTCCAAGGGGCACCTGAGTGGCTCAGTTGTTTGAGTGTTCGACTTTGGCTCAGGTCATGATGTCACAGCTCATGAATTTGAACCCTGCACTGGGCTCGCTGCTGTCAGCACTGAGCCCTCTTTGCATCCTCTGTCTTCCTCTCTGCTCCTCCCAGGCTTGTGATCTCTCTCCCTCTCTCTCATTAATGTTTAAATAAATGTTAAAAAAAAGAGAGAGAACATTCCAATAATGTTTCACGAAATTCTTAACTGAAATATAAAAATTCTAGGTTGAAATTGCAGATTCCTTCATTTCTACTAATAATCCAAGATAGAGGTTGACGTGACTTGTCATACCAATTTTTTTCCCTAATTACAGTATGAAGCATGAGAAAACTCTTGCATGAAGCTCTACAAAACTAAATGAACCAGGTTTTCTGTGGTCTCTTAATCAGTCTTTCTGACAACAACTAGAACTATATTATGGATGTAATATACTAAGTCATGGGCAGTGAGGGCCACCCACAACTCAAAGAGCCTCCTTCTCAATCAGGATATTGCTAAAGAGCCAAGAATCTGGGGTCCTAAGAATTTCCAAAGTTCATATAACCAACGAATGACTAAGCTAGACCCAGAATCCAGGTTGCCCGACTAGGCACTTAGAGTTCTCAACAGCACACTATCTCCAAATGATTGACAAGAACTCTCTGCAGTCATTTCTGAGGACAAACCAGTGTCAGAGATGAATCACGAGATCCTCCCACGAGAAACATACTAGCCCTAAAGGCCCCGATTCCTATATGTGCAGGATCCTGGGTCCTTTCTCTGCCTTTCCAGAACTCAGCAATAGAATGTTGCATGGAGTTATTCTCCCCAGATTTAGGTTTCTGCAGGAAAGAACTCATCCAGCTAACATAATAAAGTCAATTTCTCTTAAAAGGGAGGAAAGAGCATTTTCGATGCTTTGACTTTCACACGTTACATAACGGATGCGTTTCCCCTCTGAATAAAGTCAGTGGGTCTCACTCGTCCATATGCAGCAGATCACAGGGGACCTTGGTAAAAATGTAGAATTCTAAGCAGCACACCAGAAAATCAGATTTACAAATTCTGGAATTCCTTCCGGGATCCAGGCCTCAGTCACTGAAGGAACCACCTGTCCCATACCTCATCTTGAAAACCCAGACACAGAAACCGTGGCGAGGTTGTCTCCACGGCAATTTTGTGTGGGGGGCGGTGATGGTACCTCCAGAGTATCTTCCTGAAGACTGATGTCATCTAATCCCCACAGTATTAAAATAAAGTGACATGGAAAACACATTTATATTTATAGCGAACTACAATAACCACACATCAATAGAAGACACTGTCCTTTCACATTTATGAGTACAAAACTAAAATCCTTAAAGGATCTCAGTTTAATACGGTCTTTGAACGAATCACACAACGTACTTAAGGTGTATGTGACACATAAATATTAAAATACTGTGACACTTAGCATTCTCCTAAAACTTAAAATGGAAATTTACTTTACTAATCATTTCACACAGTACCTATTTGCAGTAGCAGTGAAGTAGACACCTAATTCTATAGATTCTGAATTCTATTAATAAAAATGTAAAGATTAAATGAGATAGTACCCAGGGAGACTGTGCATGAGAAGTATACGTGTGTCAATTCACACACACATAAAATACATGCCCCGGGAGAAGGCATTCAGTTGAAATCATTACCTCATAAATGATTGATAATTATATTTTCAAATTCCAGTAATAAGATGATTTGGCCATTCATAAATATGTATAATTTCTCTGCACCAACACTGTCGACACATAATTTGTTTTCCAACCCCACTGATTTTCTCCAGGCAGATGTATCATTTCCCAATTATGAAATTAAACATTCGATTTGAAAATATGTTGGCAGCCTAATTCCAGGTTTAATAACTTTCTGTATATTTTTAGGACTGGATTCTGCTAGAACTCTGGGGAAAACGATAAAATTCTAAGTAGCTAAAAATTTTAAAGGACGTCATCAGCCTGCGAGAATAGTTCAAGTAAACTAACACCGTGGGTTAAATTGTTCCAAACACCCTACACTTTTGCGGTTGGCGAAGTCTTTGGAGAGAAGCCACAGTCATGTGTTGGACAAGACGAAACAGAGACTGCCTGAAGCTTATCAGGAGACCCTCCCCAGCATCCAGACTGAGGGACACACACATGCACTGACACCTGGTCTCTGTACTTTCCAAAACACAGAACGAGCATCCGTGGAATTTGATTGCAATTTTATATTCTAATCTTAATCTGAGTGCTTGGTACTGAACTAATACTACACAAAACAACACATAATTATAATACATCAGGATCTTGAAATCCTAGTGAAGATTCTCATTCAGTTTGTCAGGTGTTCTGCAGAAAACTAAACAAATAATAAAAAGACTGCTCAAGATGGCAGATACACATTTTTAATTTGGTTGAATTTTTCCCAATAATCAAGGAACTGGTGTGCTGTGATCCACAGGGAACAGGAGAGAGCTGACATGTTCTTATACCCTGCTGGACCCTTCCCCCAGAGCCAACTTTCTGGCCATGGGCATCTGACCCATGCTACCACAGACACAGTCTGACCTGGGACTATGGATTTGGGGTCCAGTGGGGTTACCCAATCTCTCTCCGATGACTACGGCTCTACCACTGTATGGTCTGAGAATACTGAGTGCTTGCGCTTCCCATCATGTAGACCAGAGAAGCAGAAAGATGGAGAGAAAGATGAGGGGAGAGAGAAAGAATGAGAAAGAGACAGGGAGAGAGCACAGCAAGTACCCAAAAAGGAACAGAGAGGTGACTAGTATCATTGGTTTCCTGAGAAAGTCACATTCGTCCTCCTGGGTAACAGAGACCCAAGCTGTCTCCTCATAAAACAAAACAAGAACTTGTTCTTTTCTTAAACATGTACGAGCTGGATTCTGTCGGAACCAAATATCCCTAATCTCCTCATAAAATCACTATATATACATGATGTAAATATATATGAAATCACATATATACACATATGTAATTAAAAGCTTTAAAATACAAAAAAGGAAAGGAATCTGAACTTCTTATCATCTTGGAAATAACTACATGTTTCATACATCCACGCTTTCAGCATTGTTTTTTAGATTCCGAAATTTAAAATTTAAATTTGGAACAGATTCCATTTTGTGCAGGACAGCAGAAAATAGAAAATACCAATAAGCAATGTAATTTGAAAAGAGCAGAGTTAAAATACTTAAAATACTACCATTAAAAAAACAGTATGTTTATATATATATATATATATATATATATATATATATACACACATACATATATATATATTTTTCACAATACAAACAAAATTCTGTAGTTACTTTGTAATATGCAGTCTTCAATTAATATTTTCTTCTGACACTCTTCTATATCAGTAATCATTTTATGCAATGTCATTTTAATGACTCAATCATATCTAATTAGCTGATGTATTATAATTACCTACTCCATCTGCTCTTTAGAATATTTAAGTTGTCTCCCATTTCCCACTATTAAAAGAGGTTGCAACAGAAACCTTTGCTTTCTTGTCCGTTTTCTTAAATAAGTTATTTGAAATGGGATTACTGCCTCAAGCCATGCACCATTTTAGGGCTTTGGAAACACACTGAAAAATTTCACTCCAGGGAGGTTGTTCGATTTATAGGCTCAGTAGGCACATCAGAATGCCATGCTGAGTACTGGGATTTTTTTTTTTTGTATTAAGTCTGCCGATCTGAAGAACAAACAGCTACATTAGGCTTTAATTACTAGGGAAAATGAACATTTCATTGAACATTTTTATTTCTTATTAAGGTTTGCACATTCAGGGCCTTTCTCCATTTTTCTACCATCACGACAGTCTTTTCTTATATATTTTTCATTATATAGGAGAAATATGAACTATCTAACTAGCATATGTATGTATCAAGTTACTTTTTTCCTATTAGTCATCAAAAGTTCATTTTACAATGATTTTGTTATTTAGAAATTCGATGTTTTAATCTTTATTCAATCGTTGACTCTTTATTATGTCTGCCTTTGATTTTCCAATATTCTATGCATACACTCTCTTAACTATTTCTAAAGTTTTATTTTTAGAATTAAAGTTATATCTCTGTTGAATTCATTTTTATAAACAATATAAAGGCCAGTAGCAGGCTTTTTGTCTCAGGTTTTCTGGTGGTAAAATTAATAATCACATAAAATTTAGATAAGAGTTCTTGACTTGGCATTCAAGGGCTTACAGTAAACTTTGAATATTTTAAATTATCTCTGAAAAACTGCATGCCTATGCATTTGTAAATTTTTCTAAGTTTCAAACTTATATAAAATTCTCAAATAGGTACATAAACTCTAAATGGTGAAGAATTTTGCTTTAAAGAGTTAAATACAGATGAAACATACAGTGGTCCTTTTCTTTAAAAAGGTGGTAAACTCCTTTTAATTTCAGAAGAGCAGACATAGTTGCCTGATCTTTTGGCCACTGAAACCTTTGTTTCAGTGAAATGTCACACAAAGCCCAACAGATAATAGCAAAGTTTCTATTAAGTCAGGCATTGGAGAGCCTCGAAATCTGCAGCAGAATTTTATAATATCTTATTAGAATATGGTTCAAGGGAGCAAAATATGTGTCATGAAATTCATCTTCCTCCATTTATTTGAAGTTCTCAGAATGATTTATCATAACTCAAATTTGCCATGGTTACAGAAACTGAGATAAATCATGTATTGGACCAGTTAAGGAAGATGCACCCTTGCCTCAAAGAACTGACTATAAGATGACCCAAGTCATCACCCTATACGAGACCCTGTGGTGTCAGTGCCAAGTTGGATTGACAGTGTCACGGAGGGAGCTTTTGTGCTGAACGGTGTCTGCCCACCATGAAATCAACCTCAAATAGCAGCGGAGGCCACCGGACACGACCCACTTAATCTGCGAGTTCACGTACCCATTGTAGAATGTAACAAGAAAAAAAGATTGCATCCGCATGTGAATTTAAATATGTTTGTAAGCCCATGCAAATATAATGATTTTTTTCAAGCAGTAAAATTCAGTTCTTTTTAGGTTTCCTACTTTGGGCAATAGTAATAATATTGCCCCAAACAGTTCATTTTTATTTAATACATAATATCACCAATTGATTTAAAAACTATTGCAATGCAGAATCAGTTATGCCAAACTCAGCCTTCACTCCAGGTGCTGTTTTAGGACAGAGCTCTGACAATGTTGTTTTCTTTTACAACTAGTTTCCACAAATCAGGACCAAATAAAGAACCATATGAAAAACATGGAAATTTATACCCAATCAATATTAAAAGAAAGTCATTATGTAGAAGCCATTAAATTCTTTCTTTTAATACTAAGAGAATGCACAATAGGGTTGTTTTCTCTTTTTGTTTTGTACTTGCTATTCTAAACAATTTGTTAGAGGAGATAAAATACTGAATATGTTGTCAGGCAAGAAGAGACAGTACGTGAATCTGTAGGACTGAATGTGGTCAGGAAAACTATTGAGCAGAAGGCAATTCAAGTATTAGCTTAAAACAAAACAACAACAACAGCAACAACAACAACAACTGAATAAGCCTTAACGTTACTGTGTCTTTTATTATTTGATAAACACACAGCATAGTTCACTGGAATATATTTCAAGTCAAGTCAATTTGCTTATTTCTAGACAGAGAACAAAATAATGCCGGCTTTTGTCGGAATCACTGGTTACACGCTAGCCATGTTGATGAGCAGTCACTTAAACTGTCATTTGCAAACTGGAAATAAAATATACCTCCGTCTTGACTGAAGGGATGTGTTTTTCCAACTGTATCACACTACTCTACTTTGTGTTACCTGACAGTCTTTTTCTGCATATCGAGGAGACTGTCCCTAACAACTAATTTCAACTGCTGCAATGTTCTGACTATAATACTCCTTAGCTGGAAATGCAGTCACCAGCCCCTCGCTTCTTCCATCCACATCCATCCTAGCGTGCCTTCTGGAATCCCCTCAGGACGCACATCTCGTTTAAATGACTTGCAAGTAGTGGTCAGAAAGCACTGTTATCAAAGACAGCAAAACAAAGAGGATGAAGAGTATATGTGTGATATATATGTGTGACAAACAGCACTTACAAGGGTAGGGGAAAACATCGTTTTGATCACAATGTCTTTTCAGGAATTATTCCATCATAAGAAAATATCATAGAAATTCAGTGGGCAGTTAAAAGAGAAAAAAGTGTGTGTGTATATATATATACATATATATATGTATATATATATACACGTATAAATGTAAATACACACACATATATATGTAGATATATATATATACACATATACAGATACATACATATACAGATATATATATAGATATAGATATAGATATAGATATAGATATAGATATAGATATAGATATAGATATAGATATCCTAAATTCTGGGAGAAGAGTAAGGGACTTGAACATTTGCATTGGAGAAAACTGGACATACAATTCTCTCTGCCATGTATTAGCTGTAGGACCTTGGAGAAGTCATGTAACTGAAACATCCATTTCCTCACCTGTAAAACTGAGAGAATGCTGAGCACTATCCTCACATGAGATGAGCTCAGGCGGGTTTAGATCTTCATACCATTGGACGCTCAGTACCTGTTACGAGTGTCCCTCCATTGCATTTTCCCCAATTCTCTTGCTATTTGATATCACTCTCCCACGGAGAATATTTCCCCATGGAAAATTTACAACTTGGGATATTTACAACTAATAAGTCAATGCAGGTAATATCACAAATAGAATTTGGCCTTTTCCGTTCCCGTAGAACTTCAGGGAGGGCTACGGGTTGTTCTCAGGGGGGCTGCTGTTGCTTGTAGGGGAGTCAGAGGGGCAAAGCGTGTGAGAAGCCAGGGTTTCCAGAAGGGACAAGGGATGGAGCATGTGTCGGAAGCCTTGGTGCGCTGTTTTGAGCAGTATCCCCCAAAAGTTGTCAACCTGGAACCTGTGAATGTGATATTCGGAAATAAGGCCTTTGCGTACATAATCAAGTTTAGATGAGGTCATACTGGATTAGGGTGTGAGCTAATCCAATGCCTGGTGTCCTTAATAAGAGGAAAATTTGGACAGAGACATACATAGAGAGAAGAAAACGATATGATGATGGAGGCAGAGACTGAAGTACGCCGCCACAAGGCAAGGAATGCCAACAATTACCAGAAACCGACTGAAGCTGGAAGAGACAAGGAAGGCGTCTCCCCTAGAGTCTTCAGAAGGGGAATGGCTGGCCCTTCTGACACATTCACTTAGGACTTCTACCCACAGAACTGAGAGAGAACAGATTTCTATTGCTTTAAGCCACTCAGTTTGTGGTCATTTTTTACAGCAACCTTAGGGAACAAATCCACCCGGGGAGTGGGAAAGACACCCAAATCTTGGTTTTGCTGTGGTCATGAAAAAGCAGGGCAGAGCACAGAGGAAAGACCTCCCCTTCTTCAGCCAGTTAGCAAGACGTGTTGAAAACACTGGGGTTCGAAATGATCACCTCCCATTCTACCAACAATGTATTGTCGATAATAGTTTCTATTAATTTAATTCCTAATCATGTGCCTCCTCTGCCGGACATGCAAGTGTTTCTATAGGAACAGAGACACAAAGAAGTAACAGATGCAGTCTATGGACTCTAAAACAGCCACGATATGTGAACATGTACTATATGATAGGCACATTGCTATGTTGTTTTTAATCTGCAGAATCAGAAAGGGGATACCAAATATCCCAATTATTTCATAGATGAGAAAACTATGACTTAGATTGATGAACATACTCAACCTCACAAATGGCTGAGGAGCGACTAATCTGGGATTTCCCCACAAAATATATCTGACTTTAGCTATGATAGGATGCTTTATCCCAGGGAGATGTTCCCAAGTTAATCATGTAGCAAATAAAAATTGCCTGTTCCTTCATAAAGGGAGGGGGGCATAATCTTGAATAGCAGAGGATAGAAATATTTTATTTTTTTTTTATTTTTTTTTCAACGTTTATTTACTTTTGGGACAGAGAGAGACAGAGCATGAACGGGGGAGGGGCAGAGAGAGAGGGAGACACAGAATCGGAAGCAGGCTCCAGGCTCTGAGCCATCAGGCCAGAGCCCGACGCGGGGCTCAAACTCGCGGACCGCGAGATCGTGACCTGGCTGAAGTCGGACGCTTAACCGACTGCGCCACCCAGGCGCCCCAGAAATATTTTATTTTTAAACATTCTTTGGTTACAAGTCCTTAATGATAATGATCAAAATACTGAATAATTGAGAACCATGAGGCATCCCATAATAAAAAAATTAGGTAAGTTATATTACTAGCTATCGGTGCTTCCAATAAAACCAGTATATAAAATCTAGATTGTCAAAAAGGATAATCTAGGGATGATTGCTTGTTAAAAAGTATCTTCATTAAGTAAGTCTCAATAAATATGTAACACTCATGACATACATAGGTGTGGCATCCTTTTGTTCCAAAAACTTAATTGTATAAGCACATCCTCACTTTCAATCACTTTGTTTTAATATACTCAGTGAATTGCTTAAATAAATTACCATAATTGACCTTCACATGAACAAAATGTCAGGAAACATCTCTTGGCATGTGAATTTGTCTCTCAGCTACAAATGAATCACCTTTCTCTTCAACAAACGGGGCCTTTGTGCACAATTACTTTAACAATAGCCATCTATCATTAATCCAAAGATGGCATTCTGCCATAACTAGATAATCAGTTCATTGACTATTGATTACAAAATACTTCTTGAGTCAAGTTTACCTTGGCATTTCGTACATCAATGTTCAAAACACTGAATTTGTTAGATGCAATGTTCATATTCTTATTTCCCATTCATTTGCTCCACTTCAGTTAACATGGTCAACTTGGTTCATGTTTCCAGCCCTGATCAAGTTCTGAAATCAGGAAAATGGACCCTGTTCATTGACCAAGCTTGAGTCAAGGCTTCACTGCTGAGTCTTAGACAGAGGCAACCATACAAATGAGAAAGGGCTTCACTAACAAGCATTAGGATCTATACCTAAAGTAGAGAACCGGATATAAGACAAGAAAACACAACAGGTATCTCCCCCTCTCCCCCTGCCCCCAAGTGTCCTGCAGACAACATTTTTATTTTTAGTGTTCAAATGTCTGTCATGTCAGAATTCACCTGAAAAATTTGGTAAACACAAACACCCAGGCCCTGACTCTCTCGATGACCCTTGGCCCTCGTGTATTTCTATTTTAGCTCTACAATTCTGATTGATTTTGATTCTGACATACCTAAGTAGTTGAGAACTGCTAGTCCATACCAGTGTAAGTTTCAGCACCTGATACTTGGTTTTAAGGTTGCCCCAGAATAAAAGAATTTCAGAGCTCAAAGATCCTAATGGTGTTTATTACCTATGACATTCCTTGCACTATGTTAACCAACCAGTTGCCAAATGTATCTTTTAATTTTGGAATCAAAATCTCCAGGCCCAAAAATGCAAACGGTCAGTGGATTCTCCAGGTGACTTTGAGCAGCAACCCCAGCCAGGGATCAAAGTCAACATCAATAGAGAGAAGTCATGTTGACAGGAAGTAACCTTCACAGGAATGGTGCTTTATCTGTGGTCTTCCTTTCAAACCCCATAACCTCAGTTGAATCATGATCAGAACTTCAGATAAATGCCAGTGGAGGGATATTCTAAAAAATACCTGACCAGCACTCCTCAAAACTGCCACGGGCATCAAAGGTCATCAAAAATAAGGAAGGTCAGGAAAACTGCCCTGCCAAGAGGAGACTAGAAGACATAACTACTACATGTAACATGGTATCCTGAATGAGATCCCAGAACAACAACAACAACAACAACAAATTAGGAAAAAACTGAAGAAATCTGAATAAACTATGAACTTCAGTTAGTAATCATGTACCAATGTTGCTTCATTAATTGTGACAAATGAAACACAGGAATGTTAGATGTTGATAATAGGGAAAACTGAGTGTGAAGCATATGGAAACTCTCTGAACTATTTTCTCACAGCTCTGTAAATCGAAAAGTGTTCTAAAATAAAAAAGTTTACTAAAAAAAAGTGAGAAAACCAGTTAAAGCAAAGCAACTGACAAATTCTGATAGAATCCTTTAATGTTTTTTTTTAAACTTACAACATGATGTACACTCGCTCTCCCATCTTTCCATAGAAAGACAGGTCCCTTTGGGGTCTGGACCTCAGATCAGAAGGCAACAACATCTTCACGCGTGACCTGTGATACATGCTGCATCTTCTATAAGGGCACGTTTTCGTTAATTATCAGAGGTGTGGAGAATTCAATGTCAAAACTGTGAAACAGAGTGAGTGCAGACCAATTTTGGACTTTTTATGATTTTTTTTTTACCATACTTTTTATTGCCTTCATAACACACCCTAATCCAACAGCTATTTTTTTTCTTTTTCTTTTTTCTTTTCTTTTCTTTTCTTTTTTTTTTTTTTTTTTTTTTTTTTGGTATGTGGTCGTTTTATAAGCAAGGAAACCTATACAAGGGGCTTGGTGGCTTGTCTTAGGTGGCTGCAGGATGAGCAGATACCTGCACCTTCCCCAGAATCTTTTTTTTTTTTTTTAATTTAAATTCAAGTTAGTTAACATACAGTGTAGTCTTGGCTTCAGGAATGGAACCCAGTGATTCATCCCTTACATATGACACCCAATGTTCATCCCCAAAAGTGTCCTCTTTGATGCCCATCACCCATTTAACCTATCCCCCCATCCACCGCCCCTCCAGCAACCCTCAGTTTGTTCTCTGTATTTAAAAGTCTCTTGTGGTTTCCCTCCCTCTCTGTTTTTATCTTATTTTTCCTCCCCTTCCCCTATGTTCATCTGTTGTGTTTCTCAAATTCCACCTATGAGTGAAATCATATAATATCTGTCTTTCTCTGACTGATTTCTTTCACTTAGCACAGTACCCTCCACTTCCAGCCATGTTGTTGCGAATGGCAAAATTACATTCCTTTTCATCACCAAGTAGTATTCCATTGTGTATATATTACATCACATCTTCTTCATCCATCCATCAGTCAATGGCCATTTGGGCTCTTTTCATAATTTGGCTATTGTTGACAGCACTGATATAAACATTGGGGGCATGTGCCCATTTGAATCAGCAAGCCACTCTGGAAACCAGTACGGAGGTTCCTCAAAAAATTAAAAATAGAACTAGTCCACAGCCCAGCAATTGCATTACCAGGTATTTATCCAAAGGATACAACAGCTTTTTTCTTCTCACCTTCCAGCTTGTATGGTAGCTCCCACTGAAACAATAGATTTCACTTTGCCCTCCCATCCCATTGCTTTATGTATTGTTCAGCTAAATGACCTATTCATGGGAACACAACAGGCACAAACAAGCCCTTGGGGAAGAATCCATAGGTAGCCTCGTGGAGAGCCAGCGCCCGGGAAGCTGCTGGCCTCCGTCCACATAAAATATAGGTTATATCAGTTATGAGTTGGCAGTCTTAATAAGTCAGAGGTCAGCTATTATCACGTCTTCTCTTGGAATTCAAATATCTACCTTGGCTATGTGAGGAATCACTACTTTTTGAGGTTTCAATATCAAATGGTCTTATTTTTTTCCCAGTTACTTCTACCTGCGATCATTTGTCAATCTTCCCTTTCCTGCTGGGTGGCTGGTTTCCTTAAAAATAGTTTTGTCTAAATTTATTAAATTTTCAGTGATTTTTCGTTACTTAAACCGTCTAATTTCAGTTAAGAGGAGTTAATACTTGTGGATTTTAAGACTCTAACATCGTTCTAAAGTCAATCTCCCTTTCTTTAGTATTAAGGAGGGTGGAGGCCATACCCTGTAACCTATCTCCTCTCTCTCTTCCACTTTGAGGATTTGGGAGAGGACAAAAGAAGGATAAGGAAAAGGCGGGGGGGGGGGGGGGCTTCAAGTGACTTTCCCTGTTGAGTGTGAGGTCTCCTTCCTGTAAGGGGCTCCCACTCATTAAGCGCCTGGAAAGCACCTGTGAGAGCTGCTCAGATCACAGCATCTGCCTCGGGCATCAATAGACCCTTGGAGCCAGGGCCAAGTCCTCCAGATGATCCCCTCTGGACTTCCAAGTCACCTGTTTAGGAACACCACACCATAGGGCCCCTGGGAAGTTGAAAGCCACCCTCATCTGCCCCTGCTACACAATTCTGAGCTCCCAGGCACAGGCTGGACCCATCTCTCCTACTTCCCAGAAACCAGAAATTCAACACAATGCCAGCCAGCCACCATACTTCTTTCTCATAGTCAAGTTCAGTAAGCCCAGGGAAGGAGGTGTGGTCCTGCACTCTTTGCTTAGCATTCCCCGACTCTGCCAGGGACTGGCAGGACCTCAGGAAGGGAACAGCCTCCAGTCTTCACTCAGGCAGGAGGGAGTTTGCCTCTGCTCACACTGCACTGCCCCCAAAGCCACCATGCATCCTCCATCTGCCCCCTCACCTGGGGACTGCTGAGTCTATGGTGACCACTCAATGAAACGGCACCTCTCGTCTCCCCTAAGTGAGAGCCCGCAGCTAGCAAACCTGTGATGCCAGAATGTCGTTGAATCCACAGACCCCCATCCCCAAGTCCGGAAAAGTCCCCACCTAGCATACCCACCCCCGGTTACACATTATCTCAAGGTATCCAACAAGGAGAGGAATGAGGAGGTCAGGAGAGGTTGGCAAAGGCTTTTCCACGGAGCAATGACACTGGCACAAAAAGCTGACGCCGGAGATGTTTAATATAGACGGTGCCTTCCTTCTCTATGACTTCACCAGGGACAGGCCCTCAAAAAGACAGGCCAATGATGTCAGCAATGGCCCAAGGAGCCCACCCAAAGCTAACCAGTCATTTCTGAGTAGGTGGAGAACAAGGACAGTAAGGTCCATGGATTTCCATGAGAATTTCTTTAACCAATAAGGGGCTCACTATTTCCTTCAAACTTAAATGTTATAACCTCCTTAATCTTGTTGCAAACCAACTGCTCCATTTTCTTTTTTTCCCAATTATAGTATCTCATATATTTTTTAATTTTAATTTCTTAAAATTTACATCCAAATTAGCTAGCATATAGTGAAACAGTGATTTCAGGAGTAGATTCCTTAATGCCCCTTACCCATTTAGCCCATCGCGCCTCCCACAACCCCTCCAGCAACCCTCAGTTTGTTCTCCATATTTATGAGTCTCTTCTGTTTTGTCCCCCTCCCTGTTTTTATATTATTTTTGTTTACCTTCCCTTATGTTCATCTTTTTTGTCTCTTAAAGTCCTCATATGAGTGAAGTCATATGATTTTTGTCTTTTTCTGACTGACTGATTTCACTTAGCATAATACCCTCCAGTTCCAACCACGTAGTTGCTAATGGCAAGATTTCATTCTTTTTAATTGCCGAGTAATACTCCATTGTGTGTGTGTGTGTGTGTGTGTGTGTGTGTGTGTATATGACATTTTCTTTATCCATTCATCCATCGATGGACATTTGGGCTCTTTCCATACTTTGGCTATTGTTGATAGTGCAACACCAATATCATCCTCAATGGGGAAAAACTGAAAGCTTTCCTCCTAAGGTCAGGAACAAGACAGGTATGTCCACTCTCGCCACTGTTATTCAACATAGTATTGGAAGTCTTAGCCTCTGCAATCAGACAACACAAAGAAATAAAAGACATTCAAATTGGCCAGGGAGAGGTCAAACTTTCACTCTTCATAGGTAACATGATACTCTATATGGAAAACCCAAAAGATTCCACCAGAAAACTACTAGAATTGATTCATGAATTCAGCAAAGTTGTAGTATATAAAATCAATGCACAGAAATCGGTTGCATTCCTATATACCAACAATGAAGCGACACAAAGAGAAATCAAGGAATCAATCTCATTTACAGTTGCACAAAAAACCATAAAATACATAGGAATAAATCTAACCAAAGAGGTGAAAAATCTATACACTGGAAACTATAAAAAGGTTATGAAAGAAATTGAAGAAAACACAAAAAAATGGGAAAAAATTCCATGCTCCTGGATAGGAAGAACAAATATTGTTAAAATGTCGATACTACCCAAAGCAATCTACATATTCAATGCAATCCCTATCAAAGTAACACCAGCATTCTTCACAGAGCTAGAACAAATAATCCTAAAATTTGTATGGAACCAGAAAAGATCCCGAATAGCCAAAGCGATCTTGAAAAAGAAAACCAAAGCAGGAGGCATCACAATCCCAGACTTCAAGCTATACTACAAAGCTGTAATCATCAAGACAGTATGGTACTGGCACAAGAACAGACACTCAGATCAATGGAACAGAATAGAGTACCCAGAAATGGACCCACAAACGTATGGCCAGCTCATCTTTGACAAAGCAGGAAAGAATATCCAATGGAATAAAGACAGTCTCTTCAGCAAGTGGTGCTGGGAAAACTGGACAGTGACATGCAGAAGAATGAACCTGGACCACTTTCTTACGCCATACACAAAAGTAAACTCAAACTGGATGAAAGACCTCAATGTAAGATAGGAAGCCATCAAAATCCTCAAGGAGAAAGCAGCCAAAAACCTCTTTGATCTTGCCCGCAGCAACTTCTTGTATTAACTCTCATATTAACTGTTTTCACTACAGGTGTAGAAGAGGACAAGTACATCAACACACACCAGTTATTACAGTCACCAGGTGTTTTACAAACATCATCTCAACTTTCCCAGCAAGTAGGTAAGATAGAGAACACTAATCTCATTTACAGGGGAGGGAACTAAGTAGAAACACTGTTGAACTCCAGCCCAGATGAATTTAAAAAGTCCGTGCCTTTCCAGTTTCTGGCTGGCTTTTCCACTGTCATTCTAATCTACAAATTCCCTAATGTGATCACTCACCAAACACTGACAATTTAACCAAAGCCACAACCAAGTCCTGAGGATCCCAAGGAATGGGGAGAAATGAACTACACCGGGCCCTGCAGTCAGGCAGCCTACAATCCAATGCTGAGAACCTCTCGTCCCCAACGTTTCACTTTTGCTTTTTATTTCACTTCATCTTTTTGCAGCAAATATTACAACATGAGGAATATCTGATAAAAGCACAAGGTACTTTCTGAATATAACCTATATTAAGATGGGTTCTGAAACAAACAGTAGCATACAAGAGCAAACATCTGCTTTTCTCTGAAATCTATTTAACAGATAATTTACACAAGGGATAATTGTGTAAAAACCTGTAAATCAGGTTTACAACTGATTTATCATCTATACTTAAAAAAAGTTTCATTTGCTTTTTTTCCCTTTGAATTTGTCCACACTTAATGACACTCACAATGCACCACAACGATCACATTTGATCACAGGGCATATAACTGGTACTCACACCTCTCTCTACTTTCTAACTGATTATTTTCCTAAAGAATGTATTACTGTATGGGGCGCCTGGGTGGCTCAGTTGGTTAAGCATCCGACTTCAGCTCAGGTCATGACCTTGCGGTTCATGGGTTCGAGCCCCGCATCGGGCTCTGTGCTGACAGCTCAGAGCCTGGAGCCTGCTTCGGATTCTGTGTCTCCTCCTCTCTCTGCCCCTCCCCTGCTCATGCTCTGTCTCTCAATAATAAATAAATGTTAAATAAAATTAAAAAAAAAAGAATGTACTACTGTAGTCCATCTTTGAGGGGTATATGTTTGAAGCCCTCCATGCCTGAAACCACAACAGTACTGAACCCTACACACGCTATGTTTTTTCCTCTACATATGAACTTACAATAAAGCTTAATTTATAAATTAGGCACAGTTGTGAAATTAACAAAAGAACTAATATTAAAATAGAACAATTATAATAACATACTGTAATACAAGTTGTGTGAATGTGGTCTCTCTCTTCTCTTCTCTTCTCTGTCTCTGTCTCTGTCTCTCTCTCTCCAAATACCTTATTGTACCAAACTCACCCAACTTCTCGTGATGATGTGGGATGATAAAATGCATACATGATGAGATGGAGGTGACTGAGATAGGCACTGTATGTGCAGCATTAGGCTATCAGTGATGTGACAAGATTGGTCAGAAGGACGATCACCCGTTTCCAGCCTCGTTTGAGCACAGGTACCGAAACCCCCAGAAATTTAACGTACTTTTAAATTATTGCTACAATAATCCTTAAATGTGTCTATACTTTGGGATCATTTGGGTTTTAATAAATATATATTGATACCTGGGCTCCTGTCCCCAGAAAATTCTGAAGAAACTAGGCCGGAGCGTGGACTGGATTGGGGGATGGTAATTTTAAAGTGTAGCAATGTAGCAATTTTAAATGTAGCATAAAACTACTGCTGGGGTGCCTGTGTGGCTTAGACAGCTAAGTATCTGACTCTTGGTTTCAGCTCAGGTTATGAACTCAGGGTTTATGGGTTTGAGGGTTCTGTGCTGACAGTAAGGAGCCTGCTTAGGATTCTCTTCTTCTCCCTCTCTTTCTCTCTCTCTCTCTCTCCCTCCCTCCCTCCCTCTCCCTCTCTCTTCCCCTCTACCACATGCACATGTACACGCATGCTCTCTCTCAACAAAAATGGGTAAACCTTAAAAAAAAAAAAAAGAAAACTGCTCGACTAAATAAGAAAAAACAGTGTAACCTTATGATATTTAGAATTCCCTTTATAAGAAATAAGATTGAAGACCAACCCTAAATTAACCACTCATCAGGACAATAAAATGACTTTGGTAGTCATCTAAACTATCAAGCACATCCAATGTCTATAAAATCAAGCATAAACATGTGTGTGTTTTTCATATAAAGTTTCATGCTTTGTTATATACTGCTGGACTATTTTAAAAGTGTTTACATACCACAGCAACATTTCAAAAAGAATCATTTGCTTGGGCCTAATTTAACCCTCATTTACGAACTATCCAAGTTTACCATGAAAACTTCAATATCTTCACGTTTCATTACCATATTCCATTATGATATTAGGAATGTATTTCCCTTATATGTGCTGATCTTTCTTCTGATTGCACCCAACTCACCAATATCTATGATGTTAATATTTTAGGGAGTTAAGTAAATCACACTTCTGCTTAAAGCCTAAGTTTTTGAACCAAGGAAGAGACTGATGCAAGACCGAAAAAATGGACATAAAAAATTCACTCTTAGTGCTAGTCTGGTGGACTTTGGAGAATGTGGCTTATAGCTGTGGGCCGGAAGGAACGCGCATACTGAAGTACATACACAGCCAGACCAACTGAGGCTGCTTTAGCCACCTTAATGAATTATAATGCAGAGCAATGCAGAGGCAGACCCCAAAGAGGAGGGAGAGGAGGATCAACACATGCCAAGGCCCTTCCCTAGGCTCCCCAATCACCCAAGGGGACATGAGAGAGGTAGCTGACAGAAGTCAAGATTTCTCTAGTCGGTGTGCCTTCCTGTGGCAAGAGAGGTCCAGGGAAGGAAGTTTCTCCCCCACCACAGGCACATAGCAAGTATACTGCAGATCCGGTCATGACCTCCACTAGGAACTGGCAAATATGCACTATTATTTCGTCTTGGCGGCTCTTCTCATTTGCCACCTTCAATTATGTCTTCTGTTCTATTTCTAACAAACGATTGTCCTGCCCTATTGCTCAGAGGATTCTTCGTTTCCTTCCCAGGGCCACCACAGACAGGGAAGACCCTGAACGCCAGTGTTACCGTCCCGGTACCGGGACTTCCTGTGTGATGGCTCTCCCTGCCCCCCTAGACAGGAGATTTGCGAAGCCCCTCAGCAGGGCGCCACAGGCATGTTGGGTAGACAGACTGCACACCACTTCCACAAAACTGCTGCTTTCAAGCAGAACAGAAAAGACAACAGCTTACAGAAAACCCTGGGGATCCTGTAGACTTTCTTTTTGGGATCAGTGGATACATACAGAGTTGATACTATAACATTTATTGTTGCCTTGTTGAAAATGGCATAACCTATGGCAAAATGACGATAAGAGCCGACAATGAGCAGAAGATATGAACAGACATTACTCCAAAGAAGACAGCCAGATGGCCCACAGACACAAGATGTCTTATCATCAGGGAAATACAAATCAAAACTACAATGAGCTATCACCTCGCACCCATCGGAATGGCTAAAATCAACAACCCAAGCGATAACAGGTGTCAGCGAGGATGTGGAGGAAAAGGAACTCTTGTGCACTGTTGGTGGGAATGCAAACCGAGGCAGCCACTCTGGAGAACAGTATGGACGCTCCTCAGAAAATTAAAAATAGAACTACCCTATGATCCAGTAATTGCACTACCAGGTATTTACCCACAGGATACAAAAATACTAATTCAAAGGGATACGTGCACCCTGATGTTTACAAAAGAATTATTTACAATAGCCAAGATATGAAAACAGCTCAAGTGTCCATCAGTTGACATAGAGGATGTGGTATATAAATATACAATGGAATATTATTCAACCATAAAAAGAATGAAATCTCACCATTTTCAATGGCATGGATGGAGCTAGAGACGATAACGCTAAGTGAGACAAGTCAGAGAAAAGACAAATACTGTATTATTTCACTCACGTGGAATTTAAGAAACAAAACAAATGAGCAAAGGGAAAAAAATAAGAGAGAGACAAGTGATGAAACAGACTTTTGGGGCACCTGGGTGGCTCACTAGGGTAAGCATCCAATTCTTGATGTTGGCTCAGGTCGTGATCTCATGATTCGGGTGATGGAGCCCCATGTTGGGCTCTGTGCTGACAGCACGGAGCCTGCTTGAAATTCTCTCTCTCCCTTTTGCTCTGTCCCTCCCCTGTGCATACTCTCTGAAAATAAATACACTTAAAAAAAAAGAAAGAAACAGACTCTTAAATACAGAGAACAAACTGATGGTTACCACAGACGAGGTGGGGGGAGCGGAAGGGTGAAATAGGTGATGGGGATTAAGGAGTGTCCTTGTTGAGATGAGCACAGGGTGATGTATGGAAGTCCTGAATTACTATATTGGGCACCTGAAACTAATATAACACTATTAACTAACTAGAAATAAACATTAAAAAAAAGAGTTGGCACACCTGAAAACATACAGAACATTAAACAAATGTTCATGGAAGTCAGAGACAATTGAAAAATAACAGAGAAATGGAAAATGTGTACTAATAAAAATTTTCGTAATAAACAATGTGATTTTTTTTTAATTTGGGAGAGAGAGAAAGAGCATGTGGGTGGGGGGACGGGGCAGAAGGAGGGAGGGAGGGAGGGAGGGAGGGAGGGAGAGAGAGAGAGAGAGAAAGAGAGAGAGAGAATATCTTAAGTAGGCTCCATGTTCAAAGCAGAGCCCAACCTGGGACTCGATCTCACGATCCTGGGATCATGACCTGAGCCAAAATCAAGAGTTGGTCTCTCTACCAGCTGAGCCACGCAGGCACCCAGAAAATAATTTTTAAGTGCTTAATAAATGAAATAATACTATCCTGGGGCCATTAAGGAAAAGTAGTTTACACTAAAGTAAAAATGAAGAATTCCTCAAAATCTCTCTCCTTCTAAGTTGGGTATATTTTCCTAAATAACTTCTGTGCATAACCATTTATCTTCAATTGTTCAACATTCTCACAGTGTGCGAATATAATGAGCTTGAGACTCTCAGTGATATTTTTAGGGTGTATCCCCATATTTAATTTATTATTGCACAATAATTTCATTTTCTCTAAGTATCAGAATAAAATCAGGAGCCACAAGTTAGATCATGAAAATGCCAGAGGAAGAGAATTTTCACCCTCCTAATGCTTAGCCACCACAGAGATGCAAAATAGCTAAAACAATAAAGTCACATCAGAACAATAACATAGTTATCCTCCAGAGGTGAAATCAGATATCAATTTGTGGAATGTGATGGATGGAATGATCCCATAATCCTAATATAGGACTTTTGGACTATGCAACAGTAGGCAAGTTATTAAAGACCTTGATTTTTTTTTTAAACAAAATGCAAGTCTTTATTAACACTAATAATGTTTCTTAAATTAGACAATGATATCTTTACACACTGTTCTGGTTAAAGAGAGCTAAGCAAAATTGTTATGCATATGTACACCTAGCTTAAAAAGTCTCTTGAGAGTTTAGACATGCTAAATGTTTCCAACTGTAATACCAACTCAGAAAAAGATTTGAGAATGAACATAAACCATAAGTAAAATAAGTGAAACAATACTAATAACCAGTAACTCATGACTTATTACACATTATTTATTCATTTAGTTCAGCCACTTTTCTAGGGACTCGTTTATATGCCACTACTTAGCCACCACAGTCGCACTAAGAAATAGGCTCCCCAGTGATGACATTTCTAATCTCATCTGTAATCGATCTAATTATGCAGAGTATTTGTGAGGTTTACTTTTTCCTTCTTACGAGGCTGGATTTGGAGTGTCTTAAGATTTTTAATTAACATAAAGGATTATTGAAACCCCACTTAACATTTTTGACTGTTTATATTAGAAATCATTGGATTTAGCACAAATTTCCATCACTTAATAAAGGGCTCTCAATGTGTGTGTGCAAGTGTGTGTGCAAGCACGTGTGCACATGCCCACACAATATAGACTCTAGTTTGTTTTTTTTTTTTTTAATTTTTTTTTTTTTTAACGTTTATTTATTTTTGGGACAGAGAGAGACAGAGCATGAACGGGGGAGGGGCAGAGAGAGAGGGAGACACAGAATCGGAAACAGGCTCCAGGCTCTGAGCCATCAGCCCAGAGCCCGACGCGGGGCTCGAACTCACGGACCGCGAGATCGTGACCTGGCTGAAGTCGGACACTTAACCGACTGCGCCACCCAGGCGCCCCTAGACTCTAGTTTTAAGATGAGTCTTATAGGAAGATTATTTTATGCGGATATCTTGTGACTTGCCGTAAGAAAAGTGAAAGCAAATCCTAAAACACAGTTGAGTTTTGTTGGGGGAATATTTTTACTTCCAATTCCTATTGAGAATGTGTTCAATCATCTTTAATGTACTTTTACACTAAACTACAGAGAATTCTATCAATTAATGACTGATTTCCCAACAAATACACAGTAGATATTCATCTGTAGAACTTCAAGTTTACTGCTTTTGAAGAAGATATGCGGAAAATCTAATATTTCTCTTATCCAAACCACATTTAAAAGTATTTTTCAGAAGATTTCGAAGCTGAGGTCATCATTAGCTGACGCTCACATCTAGTTTTTTTTTTTTTAATTGAAGTATGGTTGAGATACAATATTACATTAGTTCTAGGGGTACAACATAGTGATTTGACCTTTGTATAAGTCTAATTACCATCCCTCATCACACGAGATTAATATTATTGATTATAGTCCCCATGCTATACATTACATCCTATGCCTTATTTAATATATAAGTGTAAGTCTGTACTTTAAAATTTTTTTTCTTTGATGTTTATTTATTTTTGAGAGAAGAGTGAGAGAGAGAAACAGAGTGTGAATGGGGGAGGGACAGAAAGAGAGGGAGACACAGAATCTGAAGCAGGCTCTAGGCTCTGAGCTGTCAGCACAGAGCCCAATACGGGTTTTAAACCCACGAACCGTGGGATCATGACCTGTACTGAAGTCAGAGGCTTAAAAGACTGAGCCACCCAGGTGCCCAGTGAAAGTCTGTATTTTTTTTTTTTATCTCCTTTACCCATTACCCACCCTTTCCCTGTTCACTTCTGTTCTGGCTATTAACAATTTGCTTTCTTTATCTCTATGTCTGGGTTTTAATTGTTTTAATTTTTTAGATTCCACATACAAGTGAAATCATGCAGTATTTGTCTTTCTCTGTCTTATTTCACTTAACATAATACCCTCTAGATCCATCCATGTTGTTGCAAATGGCAAAATTTCATTCTTTCTTTGGCTGAGTAATATTCTATTGTGTATATCCATCCATGAACACTTACATTGTTTCCATATCCTGCCTAATAAACAATGTTGCAATGAATGTAGCCATGCATATGTCTTTTTAAATTAGCGTTTTCCTTTTCTTGATAGATATCCAGGAATGAAATTGCTTGATCAGATAATACTTCTATTTTGAGGGGGCATTTCATTGATTTTTCTTTAAATTTTTATTTAAATGCCAGTTAGTTAACACCCAGTATAATATTAGTTTCAGGTGTAGAATTTAGTGACTGAGAAGCCTCCATACTGTTTTCACTAGTGGCTATACCAACTTGTATTCCTACCAATGGAACATGAGGATTCCCTTTTCTCCACCTCCTCACCAACACTTGTTATATCTTGTCTTTCTGATAATAGCCACTGGGGCAGGTATAAGATGATATCCGTTTGTAGTTTTCACTTGCATTTCTCTAATGATGGTTAAGGATGTTGAGCACCTTTTCATGTGCATATTGGTTATCTGTATGTGTTCTTTGGAAAAACACCTGTTCAGATCCTCTGCCCATTTTTAAATCAAATTATTTGTTGTTTTTCTTACTGAGTTGTATGTGTTCCATATATATGTTCAGTATTAACCCCCTATTGATATATGACCTACCAATACCTTCTCCCATTCAGTAAGTTGCCTTTTGTTTTAAGTTTTTATTTAAATTCCAGTTACTTAACATACAGTGTAATATTAGTTTCAGGTGTGCAATACAGTGATTCAACACTTCCATACAACACCCAGAGTTTATCACAGCAATTGCAATACTTAATCTCCATTCCCTATTTTCCCCTATCCCTTCCCCCCGACCCCCCCGGTAACCATCAGTTTGCTCGCTATAGTTAACAGTCTGTCCTTTGCTTGTTTGTTTCTTAAACTCCACATATGAGCGAAATCATAAGGTATTTGGCTTTTTCTGACTGACTTCACTTAGCATAATACCCTCTAGCTCCATCCACATCTTGGTTAATGGCAAGACTTCATTCTTTTTTATGGCTGAGTAAAATTCCATTGTATGTATAGACCACATCTTCCTTATCTAGTCATCAGTTGACAGGCACTTGGGCTGTTCCCATATTTTGGCTATTATAGACAATGTTGCTGTAAACATTGGGGTGCGTGTAGCCCTTTGAATTAGTATTTTTGCATTCTTTGGGTAAATACCGAGTAGTGCAATGCTGGACTGCAGGGTAGTTCTATTTTTAACTTTGTGGGGAACTCCATTCTGTTATCCAGAGTGGTATAAGATCCTGGTGCAATTGCATTATTTTCCTTGTAGCTTCCCAGTTTTCTCAACACCATTTATTGAAGAAATTTTCTCTTCCCCATTGCATATTCTTGGCTTCCTTATCATAACTAATTGAGCACCTATGTATGGGTTTCTTTCTGGCCTTTGTATTCTGTTCCATTGATCTATGGGTCTGTTGTTATACCAACACCATACTGTTTTGATTAATACATCTTGGTAGTACAGTATGAAATCTGAGAGCGTGGTTCCTCTAACTGTGTCCCTCTTTCTCAAGAGTGCTTTATCTATTTGGTGTCTTTGTGGTTTCATGCTAATTTTAGAATCATTTGTTCTATTCTGCAAAAAAAATGCCATTGGAAGTTGGATGAGGATTCCTTTGAATCTGTACACCCTTTGGGTAGTATCGACATCTTCACAATATTAATTTTTCCAGTCCATGAACAGGGAATATCTTTCCACTTATTTGTGTCTTCTTCAGTTCCTTTCATCAATGTCTCACAGTTTTCAGTGTACAAATCTTTCACCTTCTTGGTTAAATTTATTCTAGATATTTTACTCTTTCTGATGCAATTGTATGTGCTGTTATTCCCTTGATTTCTCTTTGTCATATTTTGTTATTGGTGTAGAGGAACACAACAGCTTTTTGTATATTAACTCTGTATCCTGCCACTTTATTGAATTCATTTATTAGTTCTAACAGTTTTTGGGTAGTCTTTAGGGTTTTCTGTATACAGTAACATGTCATCTGTAAACAGTGACAGTTCCACCTCTTTCTTTCCAATGTGAGTGCCTTTTATTTCCTTTCCTTGCCTAATTGCAGTACCTAGGATTCCCATCAGTAAGAAAGTGAAGAGAGTGGGCATCCTTGTCTTATTCTGATCTCAGAGAAAAAGCTTTCAGATTTTCACCCTTGAGTATGATATTAGCTGTGGGTTTGCCATATACGGTTTTTATTGTATTAAGGGTACATTCCCTCTATACCTATTTTGTTGAGAGTTATTATGATAAATGGATTTTGAATTTTGTCATATGCTTTTTCTGCATCTATTGAGATGATTATATGACTTTAATCCTTCATTCTGTTAAAGTGGTGTATCACACTGATTTGTAGAAATAAACTATCCTCCCATCCCTGATATAAATCCCACTTGAATGTGGCATATGATCCTTTTAATATATTGTTGAATTCAGTTTGCTAATATTTTATTGTGCATTTTTATATCAATGCTAATCAAGGATATTGTTTATAATTTTCTTTCTTTTTGTGTGGTGTTTTTGTCTGCTTTTGGTTTCAGGATAAAGACTGGACTTGTAAAATGAGTTTAAAAGCATTCCTTCCTCTTCAACTTTTTGGAATAATTTGAGTATGGGTGTTAAATCTTTTTTGAATGTTTGGTAGAATTTACCAATGAAGCCATCTGGTCTTGGGCTTCTGTTTGTTGGGAGGCTTTTGATTACTGATTCAATCTCCTTAATAGTAATCAGTCCTTTCAGACTTCCTATTTCTTCATGATTCAGTCTTACATAGATAGTCCATTTTTTAGGAATATATCCATTTCTTTGAGATTGTCCAATTGTTGGTATATAATTGTTGACACTAGTCTCTTATAATCCTTTGTATTTCTGTGGTATCAGTTGTAGCTTCATTTTGGATTTTATTCTTTTGAAACTTCTTTTTCTTTGGTGAGTCTAGCTAAAAGTGTGTCAATTTTGTTTGTCTTTTCGAGAAACTACCTCTTAGTCTCATCGATCTTTTCTATTGCGTTTTTAGTCTTTATTTCATTTCTTTCCATTCTGATCTTTCTTATTTCCTTCCTTCTACTAACTTTAAGCTTTGTTTATGATCTTCTTTTTTAGTTCCTTTAAGTGTAAAGTTAGAGTTTTTGAGATGCTTCTTCATTCTGGAGGTAGGCCTGTGTTGCTAAGAATGTCCCTCTCAGAACCACCTTTGCTGCATCCCACAGATTCCACCATTGGCTTTCTGTTTCCACTTTGTTTCTAAGTATGTTTTTTCCCTTTGATTTTTTCAATAACCCAGCTGTTGTTCAGGAGCATGCTGTTTAATGTCCACGCATTTGTGGTTTTTCCAGTTCTCTTCATGTAATTGATTTCTAGTTTCACAACATTGTGGTTATTAGAAAACACGCTTGATAGGATTTCAACCTTTTTGAACTGAGGCTTGTTTGTGAGCTAACGTGATCTATCATGGAGAATGTTCCATTGGCCACAACTAATTTTTACGTGCAGTTAGTTCTGCTCGATGATTATCCACCTTTTTAACCAATTAAAATGTTAAATAATTTAGCACGGTATTCAGAATTTTCACAATCTGTTATTAAAGTTATTCCCTTACTTTATAACTTTATGTTTGGGACAGTGCTAAGAACCCTAAGGACTCTGCTTAAATCTATGAGAGTATTGCTTTCAATGCAGCAGATACCTAATGAAATAGATAAACATCAAGGCCTTGCAACATCAAAAGAATATTAAATACTGACACGTTGTGCACAAATTTCTCAGCCCCTCAAAATTAACTGATCTTGTAAAAAAAAAAACAAAAACAAACATACAGTGCTTGAGGTCCCAACCTGAAGTCCTGTTTCAGTAGTCTTGGGTTAGGTCCCAGACAACTTTGATGCATAGCCCACGCTAAGAACGATAAATTTATAATTTAGTAATAAAAAATTTTCCTAGGAGAGATTCCATCAACTGCTGACAGGCTTTCTACCAAAGCAAAGCAAACTGTAGTAATTTTACCTCAAAACTATATTGTTCTATATTTTCCTGCCTTTACTTGTTCCTAGAATGTCCTCTGTTTCCTCCTGGCCAATACTACCCCTGCTGAAACCTTTGTTTAATTCCTTTATCCTTCTGGCTGCTCAGATAAGCCTTATGGTCCGAGACTCTCCGCATCACTTGTTTTACCTGTTTTCTCCCTAATTCAGCAGTTCTTTGAGGAATTATATTTTGTTCACCTTAGGTATTTGTGTTTGTTGAAAACCTGAATGAAATAAGCTTTGTGAAAAATGATGACTGCACCCTGTAACAAATGCACATGAAACAAGCACTTCAGAAGCCCTAACAGGTGACCATGGTCACTGTGAAACAACTCCTTGGACTGGATTTATGCACAGGACAGCAATCCCCTTTTTACAACTTCCACAAAGTCAGCCAGAATGAGAGAAGCATGGGCAGGACAGGCAAGGAAGGCAAAAGGCAGCTTTTGGAAAACTAAATAGAGAATCATAGGGATGAATTTCATAGGTAGCAGATACAGAGCTGAACAGCAAAGAAGGAGGAAACCATGCCAGTCAGAGATGGGGTGCTCCTTTTTGCACATGCTTGACAAATTACATTTGTAATTGACCAAAGTTAATTATTATTAAGGAATATTTTGTTGAACTTGAGGTAGTAATTTTTATTTCCACTCCAGTCGTGCAATTGTCCAGTTAGTTTCATGTTAATATTTTGGAGCAAACCGGGCCCAAATTAAAAAAAAGAAAGAAAGAAACTGTGCGAGTAATCAAAAATGTTTACAACGTTGATTTCTCAGGACTTGTTAAGTAAGCAAATATGAAAAAATACACAATGGCTTACATGATTTTAGCAACAACGTCACATAATGACTAATCACATATTCCAAGCTCTTTCAAACATTCAAAATGTTCTTTCTAGCGCATAATTCATTTATAAAAGCAGTTAACTTACTCTTGATTTGTAGAGGCCACCTTTAAATATCCACCTTTTAAAATGTGTTTTTGGGGGCGCCTGGGTGGCGCAGTCGGTTAAGCGTCCGACTTCAGCCAGGTCACGATCTCGCGGTCCGTGAGTTCGAGCCCTGCGTCGGGCTCTGGGCTGATGGCTCGGAGCCTGGAGCCTGTTTCTGATTCTGTGTCTCCCTCTCTCTCTGCCCCTCCCCCGTTCATGCTCTGTCTCTCTCTGTCCCAAAAATAAAATAAACGTTGGAAAAAAAAAATTAAAAAAAAAAAATAAAAATAAAATGTGTTTTTGTTTCAAATATATTTTCAAATATGTAGCATATTGTGGAGAGCCACCTGTCATCACAGAAAAAAATGAGGAAAATTTGAAACCTTTTTAGTCCCTAAGTTGTGCATTTTTTTCCACTAGTGATAGTTTAAGCTGTTCACATTTATCGGATATAATTTTTTTAATCTCAGTCACCATTACAAAGTATCATTAAGTTTCAGTAATGTTAAAGGAACATGTTCTATGACACCATTTAAACTGAATAAATTGAAGACAATGGACTGACAATGGACAACAACCGAGGCACATGGTTGCATTACAGAATCCCAACTTCTTCAGTTTATATGCTCACTACGAATCTCATATGGCCATCAGATGTATAGAAAGAGTGAAGGCTCCTATGTCAATCCATAACTAAAACTAATAAAGTTCTATTCTTTCTGGTTTGGGGGTGTAAAAACTGCACACACAAGCAGTATAGTAGAGCTAATATATTCTCCGAGAGCCCAACATGCACTCAATGGCATAGGCATACCCCAGTTTGGAAACCATGCCAGACATGGCCCGCCTGGCAATGATGGCTCCATTTGGTCTACACTTGCAGGTCATTCTAGCAAGACCTTTCGTTATCGTTCATTTCAATGTGTATATATGGCATGTAATACTTTCTCCTTTGTAACAACCGGAGTCATTTCAGGTAAGACTCAAGTCTTATCTGAACCACTTACGTAAATGGCTATTCTATCACGTCCTGTTCTGTAGCTTGCTTTATTGACAATATATTTTGGTGTGGCGAGGCGTATGGATCTATCCCATATTTTCTTAATTGTAGCACAGTGTTTCATTGCATGGTTCTGTCATCCCTTAGTTACCTAACAATGGTCATAATGGTGATTGTCAAATTTTGGCATTTGGATCACCTGGGAGACCTGCTTTGCATTTTTAACATAGTCCCAGGTGATGATGATGCTACCAGAATAGAGATGCACTATTAGAATCACTGATCTGCTCTAGGAAATTGCTGGAGGATGAGTAATGCTGATGTCAAATTTCAAATAATATTGCCAAAGTGCCCTCCCAGATGGCTATTCTCCACTTTGAATCCCAAGGTTCCCACATGTACAGCTAATCCTTATATTATCCAACATTAATTATTGCTACTCTGATGCCTGAAAACAGTATGTCTTTCTAATTTGTACTTTATGAATGTAAGCAAGGTTGAACATCTCGTCTTACATATATCGTCCATTTCCGTTTTCTTTCCTCTTCAAAACTTGGGACGTTAGTATATATGACTTTTGAAAATTCACTCATGTGACTTCTTTACATATTCATGGTATTTACTGTTTGCTTCTATAGGTGTGTGTTCGCATCCTTCCTTAGCTTTTTTTTTTAATTAAAAATTTACTTTTTTAGAGCAGTTTTATTAGGTTTGCAGTAAAAATGAGGGAAAGGTATTGAGATTTCCCATATACTCCCTGCTCTACACAAGTACATTCTCCCTTTATCCATATCCCCCACCGAAGTAGTACATTTGTGACAATGATTGAATCTAGATCAACATATCAAAATCACCCAAAGTCCACAGATAACCTTACAGTTCACCATTGGTGTTGTATATTCACTGGGTTTGGACAAATACTTAATTATACGTACCCATTATTACGATCTCATACAGACTATTTTCACTGCCCTTTGAGTCTTCAATGCTCCACTGATTCATTCCTACTCCCCCGTTAAGCCCCTGACAATCCCTGATCTTTCTGCTGTCCCCATAGTTTTTGCCTTTTCATATAGCTGGAATCACTCAGCACGTTGCCTTCTCAGATTGGCTTCTTTCACTTAGCAATGTGCTTTTACGTTTACCCCATCTCTTTTCATGGCTCGATAGCTCATTCCTGTTTAGTGCTGAATATTGTTCCATTGTCTGGATGGACCATAGTTTATCCATCCACCTACTGAAGGACACCTTGGTTGCTTCCAAGTTTCGGCAATTATAAACAAAATTGCTACAAACAACTGTGTGCAGGTTTTTCCGTGGAGATAAATTTTCAACTCCTTTGTGTGAGCGTGAAGGAGAACAGCTGTTGGTTCACAGGGTAAGAGAGTGCTGACTTTTGGAAGAAACCACCGACCCGTCTTCCAAAGTGGCTGTACCGTGTTGCATTCCCATGGGCAATAAAAAAAGATTTCCAGTTTTACATCTTCACCACAATTTGGTGTTACAATATTCCGGATTTTGGCCATTCTAATAGATGTGCAGTACTATCTCACTGTTACTTTATTTTGCATATCCCTTGACTTTTAACCTTAGCTATGGAGACTTTTTTTCTCCGGAAGATTTAAGGATTAATATGGGCAAATTTCTCAATACTTTATTTTGTTGTCCATAAAGACATTAAATATGCAACATGAATAAACATTCCCATAACTTTACCTAATTTTTATACTCTTAAAGCATGTAGACCCTTATTCAACACAGAATTTGTTTGTGGTGTATAGACAGAAATCTAATTGTACTTCATTTTCCATATAGACAGCCAAGGATATAACATTCAGACAACTGCACTGACTGAAAAGTTAGGACTGAAAAGTTCTATATATCCCTCCCAAATATGAAATTCTTATCCAAGTAGGAGTCTACTTCTAGTCCTTATATTATTGTCTTAAGAACTTAAGGTAATTCATGTTTAAAAAAAACCAAACAGCATAGGGACATCTGGGTAGCCCAGTCAGGTAAGCATCCAACTCTTTATTTTGGTCCATGTCATGATCTCACGGTCATGGGGGATCAAGCCCTGCATCGGGCTCTGTGCTGAGTGTGGAGTGGAGCCTGCTTGGGCTTCTCTCTTTCCCTCTCTCTCTGCTCCTCCCCTGCGTGTCCCCTCTCTCTCAAAATAATTAAATCAGCATTTAAAAAGAACATAGTGCCTGTGCATGCTTTGTGTTATTGTTCTTGTAATCTTCCTGTTAATTGTCTTATGCTGTGTTGGTCATTTATATTCACATGTGATTTACTGAATCAATTTTTTGCCACTCCTGAAAAATCTCATTGGAATCTCTGAATGCAAGATCATTAAATGAGCATATTGGGAGGAGTCCTCTCCTTCAAATTCAAGGCTTCTATAGTGAACCTTCTCATTCATGAGCTTGATACGTGTCTCTTTTTCCTCTGGTCATTTTGAGCTTATATAAAATTTAGTATTTTTCTCCCCAAACATTTTGCATATTTTTGTTAGGATTTTACCCTATGTATCTTATCATTTTATTGTTTTCATAGGTTGGATTGCATTTCTTTTTACATGTTCTAGTTATTTATGGCTGGTATAAAGGAAAGCTATGGAATTTTGTGTTTTGAGATTATGTCTGGATAACGGACTCATTTTATGAGTTATAACAGCTTGATGTTATTCTCCTGTGTATTTTGGGTATATAATTGTGAAGTCTACAAATAATGGCATGTCTCCGCTTTTATGATGCTTAGCATTGCCTAGTATCCCAAGTATAATTTTAAATATTATAGGTGACATAATGCATAAAATTCCATTTTTTTTGGAAGTGTTTTTAATGTTGATAAAGCTTCTAAATATGATATACCTGACTGGTAACTCCCTGAGAAATTGAAGAACACCCCTTCTGTGTTCTGTTAAGAGATTTTTTAACTTGTATTTATTTTTTTTTATTTTTTTTTAATTTGAGCATAGTTGACACCCAATGGTACGTTGGTTTCAGGTGTGCAACATAGTAACTCAACTTGCCTATGTGTTACGCTGTGCTTATCTCAGTGTAGCTCCCGTCCGTCATCACAGAACCCTTTTACAATAGCACTGACTATATTCCCTATGCTGTGCCTTTTACGCCTGTAACTTATTCATTCCATAATTGGAAGCTATAAGAGAATTCTCCTTTAATTATGATAGGGTACTTTTTCAAGTGTATGTTGGACATCTGTGGAGATGGCCATAGGCTTTTCTTGTGGTTAATATTAATATACTAGATTTCATTAACAAGTTTTTTAACATTAAGCCATCCTTGCATATCTGAAACAAAACTCACTTTTCTGTCATTATTTTATACTTAGCTGATTGAGTTTTACATATGATTTTTGCTCCAGTGCTTAAAAGTGAAGCTGAGCTATACTTTCATTTCTGGTGTAGGCAGTGGGGTCCCGTATTGTTTATATAAAATTAAATTTCTTTAACATAATCTTTCTTTGATTAAGCAACTCAAATTACATTGTTGCTGGCTTGTCGGCCTTTCTATCCTCCCCCACCCAGGTTACATTTCACCCACTTAGTACCAACCATATGCTTATCACTGCCTGTTCAAAGAACATTTTACTATGCAGTCCTGAAGCCCCCTGGTTTGGGTGGGAATGCCACACAACTGCAGAATGAGTCAGACCTCATGTGGTCCAGTGGATGGATATAGCTATTCTGCATGCAGTTATAAGAATAAGTTAATGTTCACAGAGTATCTGATACATACAAGGTTTTCTATAAATAACAAAGGTCGTGATTTTTTGATGAATGTAAACATAAACATTTTTCTTTGAATATGTCAGCCTTGATCTTTGCATGTCGAGCGATACCTAGGGTTGACACAGGAAATGCACAAACATCATTCATAAAAGAAAGCTTACTGGTAGACGTATAAGAATAAATTGGTGTCAGAAAATAGATACAGATCCTAAGGCAGTGGAGGAAATGAAAACCATGTGGTAGGGCCAACAGCCCAAGTAGGTGATTGTTCTGGGTTGAGTTGTGCTCCCCCCAACCGAAAATATGTTGGGAACCTATTCCTTCCAGTACTTGTGAATGTGGCCTTATTTAAAAATAGGATCTTTTCAGATATAATTAGCTAAGATGAGGTCACACTGGAGTAAGCAGGGGCTCTTAATCCCATATGACTAGTGTCCTTATTAAAAGAGGAAAGATGATGTGAACACACTGGCACACAGGGAGAACACCACATGATGACAGAGGCAGAGACCAGAGTGATGCATCTACAAGCCAACGAACACCTGGGGCTACCAGAAGCTGGAAGAAATAAGAAAGGATTCTCTTCAGAACTTCAGAAGGAGCCTTTGCCAAAAGCTTGATTACAGACTTCTAGCCTGTGGAACTCTAAGAAAATAAATTTCCACTGTTTAAGCCACCTAGTTGCTGTTACTTTGTAATGGTCCCCCTGGGCATCAGAAGCAGGGAATGGCTTGGAGGTTCAGGCTGTCAATGGAATAAACCAAGAGAAAGATGGCACAGAGCCAGCAAGAAGAAAGTGTTGATTTCTAAGTTGGATGCTATCTGAGCTGGGACAAAAATAGGAACATGAACTGAACTGTGAATCCAGCAGAATAAAACTAGAAGAGAGCAGAGAATACAACCATTTGTGCCATAATGGTGAACCGTGGTCAAGAGTAACTACAATTCTGTCAGATGCTCATTAACTCACTAGGTGACGGGTACCATTTTAACTGCTAGAATATATTTGATAATGGGTTTAACAAATGTTGCCAAAGAAACACAACTTCTTGGGGCAGAGTAACCCCGAACAGTTCATAATCTCCAATTAACTTTGTCACAAAAACAGTTCATGAAAAAGCATCCTGGGCACTGGGACTCCCTTGCCTTGTAACTCCCATTTGTCTCATCCATTCATTACTGCCAAACTTTCTTAGATGTAACTTCTTAATAGTGTCAATGTCAACTTCCACAACTGTATCTTCCTCATCACTCTCTATTTTATAATTGATGACAAGAGCTAAACTGACCATGATTATCCCTGATCAGAAACTCTAGATGAGCAAAATGCAGTCATGCTGGTTTCACTCTGGTCAAACGGGATCAAAGATGTGAACAGCAATGATAAGAAGTGGGTGGCTGCATTTAACATTCTACAAATAGAATTAATTGACTTACTCTCCAAGTCATATGATGAAGCAATTCTAAATCTGGGAATGAAACCAGAATTTCTCACCATCAGTTTTCTCTTCTCCAGACCATGCGGTCTCAAAGTTTTTATTCTCCAGTGATAATCAATTTAAATGACAGGACTCCTGCCAACCTCAATGCTCTAATCGCATAGTTAGGAAGGATTGATGATAATTATTGCAAGTTCTACCCTCAAAAATTGTAGGGCAATGCTGATTGGTTTAAATACCAAGATTCAATTTTCTTTAAAACATATATGCAGATATTTTTTAACTATCTGTGTATCCATTAAAATCCATCATTAATGATTATTAGCACAAACTTGTTACTATCAAATTAGTTCTGACATGTGTTTTTCTTTCCATTTTTAAACAATTCAAAAATATTGGTTAACTCAATGGAAACATGAATATTTTATTATCACACGGTATGCGACTATAAGAAAAAGTCCATAGACATTTCTTCCCTGTATATTTTTGTACAAGCGTGAAAGCTTTCATAAATTTAAATATAATTACAGCAGGGGTCTAAGAGGAAGCATATCAAGGCCAATGAATTGAGTATTCAAGATATTATTCATGCTTGACATGGCTTTTTATAAAATTCTCACTTCTTGTCGCCTGGAATTTTGCTTATTCTTTCTTTTAATTATCAAATTCCATGGTTACTTCCACCAATAAAACAGCAATGTCCTCTTAAAAGAAGAATATTCTAGCAGTGCACAATGCTTCTATTGTGCTTCCATTTCCTCATTCCCTAAGGAAAGCTTCCTGGCCAGATCCCATTCACAGCCAGCAAACTCTTGCCAACAAAGACTTGAAATGATAAACTAACTCGGATAAAATGCCTAAGCTACATTTATTTAGGGGGAAAGAAGTCCACATTTGCAGGACTCTTTGATACATACCGTGATGAACCCATGAGGCATTTTAAGAAAAACTACAAATGCTTTGGGTAGTTAAAAATTATCTTATGCAATCAATATATATTTTTCTACATGCTGAGCTAATGATATAAATTTTGGAAGCTGGAGAATTAGATAACTATTTTGTGATTTCTTGTTTTATTGGTGATCCTCACTTTAAACATATACCCTTGATCCTCACTCTAAACATACACCCTTCACAAGGACCCATCGAAATCCATCCTTCCGGGGCGCCATATCTGATTTTCCCCATACACCAGCTCCTCTCTGCCACCTATTTCCCATGAATGGCAATTCCATTCTTCTATTTGCCCAGTCTGAAAACTCTGGACTCATTCTTGACTCTTATTTCACACACAGGATTGGTTATGGGTTAAACTGTGTCCCCCTCAATATCTCAGAATATGGTCTTCTCTGAAAATAGAATCGAGTGAGGTGTCATTAGTTAAGATGAAGTCATACTGAAGTAGGGTGAGCCTCCAATGCAATATGACTGGGGCCCTTACAAAAAGGGGAAATTGGGCATACACACACACACACACACACACACACACACACACACACACACGGGGACATTGCCATGTGAACACTGGAATCATTCTGCCGCCAGCCAAGGAACTACCAGCAGCTGGGAAAAGAGGCCTGGAAGACATCCTTCCCTGGCACTTCAGAGGGAGCACAGCCCCACTGACACCTTGATCTCAGACTTCTAGTTTCCAAAACCATGAGAAATTAAGTTTCTGGTGTTTGAAGTCACCTAGTATGCAGTACTCTATTGCAGTGGCCTGGCAAACTAAGAATAGTCAATCCATCAGCCAAACCTACTGGCTCCGCATACCCATAAAATTACTTGCAAATGTTTTTCTTCAAACACTAGGGTTATTCCTAGATTTTACTTCCCTTGAGGAAGTTTTCAACAAAATAGTGTTAGTTTTACCTTGACTCTGCTTATTTAAAAGATTATTTATTTGAGAAAGAGAGAGAGAGAGAGTAAACGGGGGAAGGGCAGAGAGAGATGAAGAAAGAATCCCAAGCAGGCTCCGCATCGTCAGCGCAGAGCCGGATGCAGGGCTCTACCCCATGAACCATGAGATCATGACCCAGCTGAAACCGAGAGTCAAGTGCTTAACCAACTGAGCCACCCGGGTGCCCCTCCAGTATTTATTTTAAATTGACTGATAAGAAATATAATAAAAGATGTGAGTTTGTTGTTTTGTTTCCTCCATCCTTGCTGGTGGACCACAGGGAAGCCTGTCCACCTGCTGCATGACAACATACCAGGTGATCACACCTTCAGAAGGCTGTGCTTTCCTGAGTCTCTCCGAGATTCTAGCCCTCTTTATTCACAGCCAAGTTTTCAATATTAATTGTTCCCCAAAGAGTTTTCCTTCTCAAACAGGAATCATCAAGCAAGTCAAATAAAGTCCTCAAAGTTATTAAGCACTATCATTTCTCACTGTCTTTTAATACATCCATTGGGTTTGTATTTTTTTAATCAGTCTGTTGAAATTTTAGTAACAGAGCTGAATTTGGAAAAAAATAGTTTATGAACTGGAAACGCAACAGCTACAGATACAAGTCACTGAGTAATTAGGTGCTAAATTGTGCACACAGATGTTACTTGCTAAAATAGATCAGAGGAGGCTTAGATCAATGAGAGTGTGTCAGAGGACTGGAGCCTTGCTGTGTGAGGATGCATTTCTCTCTTTGGTTTGCTTTGTCATCTGTAGACTCATCTCTGTTCAGGGTATCTTACAAGTATTTAGAATTAATTTACAACATGGAAGCGTACTTAAACATCTTTGTCCACACGAAATGCTGATTTTTCAACAGGATGGGAAGATGATAAATTGTAAACCAGCAAGGAAAGCAAGAATTATAAATACCAGTCATTTACAAAATGAGATTTTAATACCATCTTTCTCCAGTGTATGCATGATTGAAAGGAAAGGATATAATGTTAGGACCCAAGCAGGTGGGTTTTCCGTTTTCCCCATTTGCATGGCCCAAGCCTCTCTGGGTAAGCAATATCTAGTTGGGTGCCCTTTGGCATCTATAATGGTTTAAACATCTGTATTCATTATTAGGAGGCTCAACACAGGAAAACTCATGTCATTAGCCCCATAGGAAAGAAACTCACTATTATTCTCTTTCCAAACATTGTATTTCCACTTAGCAGTCTCATATTTTCTCACGCATTTGTGACTTCTCTCTTTTGACAAACTCATTCAACTGGGTGAAAAAAAATACTCTTGAAGGAGAATAAATGTTCACTTATTCTTTCATTAACTCACCCAGTTTTGAAACAAATACAGAGTGATCCTACTGTGCTAGACAATGCCCTATAGGCTATGATCCTGTGGAGGCCAAGTAAACTTGATGCCCGCCATTCTGGAAAAGTAGACAGAGGTTACAAATGCCAAGGTCGTCTTTATTTAGAAGGTCACACAAGGTCTCTAGAAGAAGTGACATTAAAGCTGAGCACTGAAAAGAACAACGGAGGCACCAAACTAACAGGTCAGGATACAAACCACACAGAAGGAATGAAATTCTAGAAACAAGATTTGCCAGGCTTTAAAGAGATGAAATTTTTGTCCTATGAGCAATGAGAAGCCACTGAAAATGTGGGCAGCATCTAGGAGCTGGAAAAAGCAAGGAACCACATTCCCCACTAGAGCTTCCAGAAAATAACGCAGATATTAATATACTTCTTTAAATATTTTAAATGTTATTTTCTTTTACTGGGAACTATTTTCTTGTGTGTTAGAATTCTTTTGTTCCTGTAAAAACCAGTGTGTGTTCGTGTGTGTGTGTGTGTGTGTGTGTGTGTGTAAGCTTACATTACATATTTTAATTACATTTTCTAAAAATATGGAGGAATTATATGGTTGTAAACATCTTTGGCCAATAAGTATTCAGCAGAAATAAGAGATTTTGCATTAAAACATACTGAATACATTCAATGAAGCATATAAAACATAGTATAAATCATAGAAAATGTTCATACCTGAATATATACATAATAGCATATATATATATATATAATAGTGTAAATAATCATTATTTTAATCTGCAGAATTTAAAGAAGGTAACAAGCATTTTTATTCATAGAAGAGAATGCTACCTCAAAAATCTGAAATATCTGACAATGGTTCCTGCTTTTCCATTATTTTTTCCCTGCTGAAAGTTGAGTAAGTTAACCTGGTTAAGCCTCAATTTTTTTTTTCAATATATGAAATTTATTGTCAAATTGGTTTCCATATGACACCCAGTGCTCATCCCAAAAGGTGCCCTCCTCAATACCCATCACCCACCCTCCCCTCCCTCCCACCCCCCCATCAACCCTCAGTTTGTTCTCAGTTTTAAGAGTCTCTTATACTTTGGCTCTCTCCCACTCTAACCTCTTTTTTTTTTTTTCTTTCTTCCCCTCCCCCACGGGTTTCTGTAAAGTTTCTCAGGATCCACATAAGAGTGAAAACATATGGTATCTGCCTTTCTCTGTATGGCTTATTTCACTTAGCATCACACTCTCCAGTTCCATCCACGTTGCTACAAAGGGCCATATTTCGTTCTTTCTCATTGCCATGTAGTACTTCATTGTGTATATAAACCACAATTTCTTTATCCATTCATCAGTTGATGGACATTTAGGCTCTTTCCATAATCTGGCTATTGTTGAGAGTGCTGCTATGAACATTGGGGTACAAGTGCCCCTATGCATCAGTACTCCTGTATCCCTTGGGTAAATTCCTAGCAGTGCTATTGCTGGGTCATAGGGTAGGTCTATTTTTAATTTTCTGAGGAACCTCCACACTGCTTTCCAGAGTGGCTGCACCAATTTGCATTCCCACCAACAGTGCAAGAGGGTTCCCATTTCTCCACATCCTCTCCAGCATCTACAGTCTCCTGATTTGTTCATTTTGGCCACTCTGACTGGCGTGAGGTGATATCTGAGTGTGGTTTTGATTTGTATTTCCCTGATAAGGAGCGACGTTGAAGGTTAAGCCTCAATTTACTGATTCTTCTGTATGTTGCTGTCCAGTTTACCCAACATCATTTGCTGAAGACTTTGTCCCACTGTATATTCTTGCCTCCTGTTGTTGAAGATTAATTGACCATATAACTGTGAGTTTATCTCTACCCTCCATTCTGTTCCATTAATTTATGTGTCTATTTTTTGCAGTTCCATACTGTCTCGATTACTACATTTTTGTGATATAACCTGGAGTCCTGAATTCTAACACCTCCGTTTTCCTCATCTTTTTCAAGACTGCCTTGGCTATTCCAGGGTCTCTTGTGATTCTGTACAAACTTTGGGATTGTTTGAGGCTGATTCTTAAAGAGTGTTGAGTAAGTTAACTTCGACAAACCTCAATTTACTCATTTGTAAAATCTTCAGTGTACTACCATTTACTTGTAAACTTGAATAATAATAATATAAGATTTAAGGGAGCATTTCTAGGTAATATAAATTATGAAATATATTATCCTAAAATATCCAATTAAATGGGAAATTATGCTTCAAATCCAATATTTCCAACAGGAGTAGTCCTCAATTTATGAAAGATATTCTGGAAAAATGGGACAACATATTTTCAAACTTGCTTATATTTTGGAAATGCATTGCCACAGAAAAATAAGCTTAAACTCAAAAATGTTTTTTTTTTAAACTGATATGCTATTAAACCATTGAAAACAAAATTTCTCCTAAAATATTAATAGCAGCATTCAAATCTAAGTTTGTTAGCTTCCCCTCATGTATTGTATTTTTATCATCGTTCCCTGAGAAACTTAGCACTACACACATTGAAACTACTATTGCACATTTCAAGTTGATTACATTAACAGTAAAGAAGGAATTCTTCCCTAAGAAGCAAGCAAGCCTAGATTTCAACACCATTCATGTTGTAAAATTCAAATATGTGAGATCTCCATTTTGTTTCATTTTCCTAAACAAGGTACTTACAATTATATCATTATTATTAAGGAGGCTACTTCAATGCAACTACAATAACTAGATCTTGAATTAACCGTGTGCTAGAAGTAAATGTGTTCCAAGGAATTCAAAGATGAATGAACGTATGTAGTTTGGAACAGAAATGTTATCCACAGGAGAGATGGGTCTTGGTTCAGAGCCTTCATTCACGCAGTCAAGAAAATATTTCCTAAGCACGACATTGTACCTTTTCTCCAAGGCATATGATAGAAGCACAGTAGATCTGGGTAGAAATACAAATGGTGTGATCACCAGCAAAACTCAAAATTTCTTAGTTTTCTTTAAGTAGATCACATGACCCACTGGATTAAAGGTTACTACCAATTACTTCATGTCCTAGTCACTATAAACGAGTTGTCTTTCTTCTTTCACAGATAACACCTCTACTAAGTCACTACATGACTTCATAGTTGATCAGGCAGAAGAAGTTGTGGGCTTGTTTGATGCCAGTATCTGATTCCTTCTGGTGGCTGTCTCGGTCAGTGTGGGCTGCTATAACAAAATACCACAGATGGAGTGTCTTAAACAAACATTTATTTGTCACAGTTCTGGAGGCTGGAAGTCCCAGAACCAGGTGCCAGCACATCCAGGGTCTGGAGAAAGCCTGCTTCCTCGTTTGCATGCAGATGGCCATCTTCTCCCTATCTCCTCACATGGCAGAGAACAAAGAAAATAAGATCCCTCTTGACCCTAACAAAGGCACTAATCCCATTTAATCCCAACCACCCCGCAAGGTTCCAACTCCTAATTCCATCACTCTGGGGAAACGGGTCCAACACATGAATTTGGGGAAGACACAAACATTCAGTCCATAAGGGTAGTGTGTTGAATGTTCACCTTTCTTTTCCTTAAGATGACACAGACCTGTTGAACATTAATATTTAAGATATTCCTAATTTATAGTTTCTTTTTGTTTGTTAAGTATTTCACTTGTTCCCCTAGGTGCTTATATAATGAATGGTATGTTTATAAAAGCAGTCCAGATCACTAATTGTAATCATTCCCATGTTTCCATACCAATACTGCAGCCTTCCACTCAATAATGAAAGTGGTCCTGAATCTGTGCAGAAACACTTAGGCGAACTTTTCATTTCTATAACATCATTTTATTTCAGTAATATATTGGTGTGTGTATGCGTATGTAAATATGTATATATACACATATACGTATACATATTTATCTTATATATACTATTACTTACATATGTGTATATTACTTAGTGATATATTTCACACTATATTCTATAGGGCAAACAATCAAAATAGTTGATTTCTATACACTGTACACTTATCAATATATGCCATCTACTAATATTCCCCTAATGTTTGTAAATTTTATGAATAATTCTCTTTGTATTGGTTTGTGCTTTTATTATTATTATTTTTTTAAATTGGCACTCTATAATGTCTCTCCAATTGGAAACTCAATCCCTCTTTTCACTTTGGAAGTATTTAGCGACTTAGTATGTGACATACATTCTGTTGCTTTGGAAACCAGTATATCCAGTTTAGACTTCTGTGCTTTTTCCTTTAGGTCCTACATCATGCATCATATGTCCTATCTTTTTAATATCTGCCCACATTTCTCAGGTGTGCCATGACTTTATCTTCTACTTCATTGATTTAATTTCCCATTCTGTGGTTCTACCTTTAATTTCTAAAGTAGTTTTATCTCACTGGTGATGTTTTTAATCCCATATTGGTTTTGTTTACCACCTGCTTTGCTAATTTTCTTTTGTTTCGTTTTGTTTTAAGTTTATTTATTTAAGTAACCTCTATGCCCAATGTGGGCCTAGAACTCACAACCCCAAGATCAAGAATCATGTTCCTCCAGCTAACCCAGCCAGATGCCCCTCTTTGTTTTTGTTTTTGTTTTTTTTTTTTTTTTTTGTTTGTTTTTATCTCTTAGAGTAAAGGTCTAGATTCTTTGTTGGCTTCTATGTCTTTGTTTTGTGGTAGAATTTCATAACTTAATCTGTACATTTTTACTGTTTTCCCCCCTTTGAAGTGTGTACGTGTTTTCAGAACATAAAATCATCAACTACTAATTTTTATGAACTTCTCCCCATTTTAAGTTACATTATTTTCTTTTTTTAAGTTTTTATGAACTTCTCCCCATTTTAAGTTACATATTTTCTTTTTAAAAAAATTAATGTTTATTTATTTTTGAGAGAGAGAGAGAGCCTGAGCAGTGGAGGGGCAGAGAGAGAGAGGGAGGGAGACACAGAATCAGAAGCAGGCTACAGGCCCCGAGCCATCAGCATGGAGCCCAACACGGCTCACAGACTGCAAGATCATGACCTGAGCTGAAATAAGTTGCTTAACCGACTGAGCCACTCCGGTGCTGCTAACTTACATTATTTTCAATGCACTTACTTTCTTTCAGGCAAATTATAGACTTTTATGTAGAATTTAATGGAAGAAGATACAAGGTGCTATATTACACCTCTACTATGAAATATCCCCCCTCTCTGTCCAAATCTCTACTTGGATAGAGAGGAGGCTTTTCAATGTTGTTTATGTGTTAGCCATCCTTTATGATGAAACAAGGTCCTAACAGTACAGATAGTAACAGATACTATTTACGTGACACTTAAATTGTGCTACTCAAGGTAAAGAAAATGAGGCTGAAAAAGTTTATGTAATTTACTCGAAGTCATAGAATGAACAGCAAAGCAGGGATTCAGACTCATGTCCAAACACTGCAAACATTTTTTACTACAACAAACTCCATACTAAATCATTTCCAAGAGGGACAGACCAGCGTGGTAGAGTTTGATACAACAGAATCTTGGACTGGCTGTCCATTCAGCTACCTAGTAAGTCAAGTGAATTAATGTCTCTTGACCTCAGTAATATGTTCCCCCCACATCTGAATGATAAAATAAACCTCATGGGCTTCTGAGGTGACTTAATGATATAAAATGTATGAGAAAAGCCTGGGAGGCGCCTGGGTGTCTCAGATAAGTGAGCGTCTGACTTCAGCTCAGGTCATGATCTTGTGGTTGGTGAGTTTGAGCCCTGAATCAGGCTCACTGCTGTCAGCACGGAGCCCAGTTCTGATCCTCTGTCCCCCTCTCTCTGTGCCCCTCCCCAACTCACACTGTCTCTCAAAAATAAATAAACACTAAAAAAAGCATGATACATATTAGGTGTTGAGTAAATGTCGTTAAATGGAATTTAAGTCATCAAATAATTACTCACATTATAGCATATCAGTTTGGGCTCTCCCTACGTAGCCACTTGTTAGCAAATATAGAACTTTTGGGAGGAGCTGAAAGCAAAGATGATTCAATATGTTATGGCCTCTGGGCTCCTAATACCGGAAACTATCTGTGTGATTCAAAATCTTAATGACATAAAGCACCTGGGGATACACATTTCAAAATTCCATCTAGACAGGACATACTAAGCAGTCATGGAATCACACAGTACATATTAAGGAAATTATTGAGGCTTATTTAGCAGAATAAGAAACTGACCAGCATAAATTCCTTAATTTATTCATCCGTGCATCAGACACTTACTGCGGTCCTACTGTGTGCCAGAGACTTGGCTGGGCATCCGGGTTACAGTGGAAAAAATGGCATATTCTTCAGCCAACCAAAGAAGCTTTTATAACAGTATTTTAATTTGACTCATCTTCAGTATATGAAACAATTGGTAAAAATGGAATAAACTGAGATAATCAGGCAGAAACAATTTATTTTAGCAGAATAACACTGTCCGCATACCTTCAGCTAATAGGAAGCCCAATCATTCTCATTTAAAATTAAATATTATGGGGTGCCTGGCTGGCTAAGTTGGTAGAGCATGTGACTCTTGATCATGGGGTCATGAGTTCAAGCCTCATGTTGAGCATGGAGTTTACTTAATAAAAGGAAAACAGAAAGAATAAAGTGAGGGCTGCTGGAGGGGCGGGGGGTGGGCGATGGGCTAAGTGTGTGAAGAGCATTAAGGAGGGGATGAGCACTGGGTGTTGTAAGTAAGGGATGAATCACTAAATTCTATGCCTGAAACCAATACTACACTGTATGTCAACTAACTAGAATTTAAATAAAATCCTGGAAGAAATAATTAATCAAAATTTAGTATTATATTTAAAGTTCAAATATAAACTGGCAGATACTTTGCATTTTTTTATTTGTTTTGTTTTGTTTTGCTTTTTCTTAGAGAGAGAGAGAGAGAGAGAGCTAGAGCAAGCAATAGGCAGGGGAAGGGCAGAGGGAGAGAGAGAGAATCCCAAGCAGACTCCAAGCTCAGTGCAGAGCCCAACATGGAGCTCGTGTCCACAACCCTGGGATCACGACCTGAGCCGAAATCAAAAGCAGACACTCAACTGACTGAGCCACCCAGGTGCCCTGACACTTGGCATGAAATACATCTTGGAATTCCCTTCTCGTCCTTCCGTGACGTTCAGAAAATTCAGTTGTTGACTAGCAATCAGCCCACTAATTACCTAATGAGGAAGTACATACAGCGTTTCATGACTGCTTTTCATGAGGGTGTTCTTTGTATCTACCAGTACTAAAAGAAAGAAGGTATTTAAGAAGCTAATTTCCTACAGACATAATAAATGGTTTGGACACTTTCAAGGGTGTCCTTCCATAATTATCTTTTACTATTTTATCTTCCAGAATGAACACATTCTTTCATTGTTGTTGTTGCCCAAGTTAAACAGCACACTGGCAAAATGTCTTGGTAGCTGACGGGTACCAGTTAAGCACAGAGCTTTTGTCTAAGTTCGCACAGTGGTTTTATTTTCTGAGCCAGTACAGAACAAATGTAATAATGAGCAAACTCTTACACACCTAGGGTGAGGAACAGCGATAACTGCATTGACTAGCTACAAAGCATTGAATCGGTGATACAGTTGCTTTTGGATCTCTTTTAAACCTCAAATCTGTTTTTGGCTCTGTGTTTAATAACAAAACCCGGGCTTTTGCTCACTTATGAGCAGCCTAATTTGAGCAGGTACAGAGATGTCTAAATTCAGTGCTAGCTGTTTCCCACCTATGATAATCGGGCAATTACAGTTTCCATTTTTGCAAGGCTTCTGGGGGGACATTGTATCTAAAAGCGTTTGAAATGAGAATGGCTGGCACATGCCAGGTATATAATTGGGGAATCTCCATAGGCAGCAATTGTTTTGGGCTTTTTTTTTATTTTCACATCTGCTTATATACCCTTAACTATATTATATATTTAGCAGTGAAACTTTTATCCTAAAGTGTGTCAGTATAAAATTAGGACTTTCCTATTGTCAAAGCAATCCTACAATATCAAATCAGTAAACAATAATCAGTTATTCTGAGCTGAACATTGTGATCTAAATAACAAAATATATTTTATAACAAATTTTGAAAAAAATATGTCATTCTGTAATTACAGAATATTCGGAAAAGACAGAAAAAGCACAAAAAGGAAAATACTCGACACTCATGAGATGTTAATGTGTTGATGTTTTAACACTTTTTTCCCAAACTCATCTCTATGTCCCTATGTGTCTGGTGCTGAAATACTGTAAAAACACCTTTATTTATTGTTTGTTTAAGTGCACATACTTTACCAAGTTGGGCACAAGCAAAATATGATTTTAATATTACATAATAGTCCACTATATAGCTCTATCCTAATGCATTTAACAACTTTCTATGACTAATTATTTGGATAATATTACTTTTTTACTATTAACTGCATTATAATGAAGACCATTTTGTCAAATATGTATTCATTCAACTAGCAACATTTGAGTCCTTGGTATGGGCAATTTCACAATAAATACAATATTTGTTCTCAAAAACTTACAGTGTAGTGGCCTAGATTTGCCCTGGAGCACCAAAAACCAGGGACCTCGACACATTTCAAGATACCGAGAACACAGAGAGAAGGAAGACAGAATTCTGACACACAAAAGGTTTATTAAGAAGGCTGTGAGTTCACACAAGGCTTTCAACCCAATTAAGACATTCTAACATTCGCAGAACAAAGAGCCACTGAGCAACTTAACTTTGTGTTTTTGAAAGAACATTTTAGTTCCAGTTCCAGCAGGGAAACAGACCTGAAAAGTCCAAGATTGAGTAGAACAGTCTGTAGCCATCACCCAGTTACTGACTTGGTGTTGAGTGATCTTTCAGAGGTGGGCCCAACAGACACCTTGGTGACTCAGAGATTGAGGGGGTGAGAGAAAGAGCCACCCAACCGAAGGCAAGTGAAACATGAAGAGAATAACCCTTTTCTGCCACATCTGACTCCCACAGCCCATTTTTCAGGGCATTGTTGGCTGTCATTGTCTAGTGTCCTTCCAACATGAGATGAGTTTATTTTTTATTCTACAACCTGTTTCTGTTACTGTTTCAAAGGGAGATCTCAGCACTTATACAATTTTATACCAGCCCTCCTAGAATTCAATGTTTTCTGGCCAGTATCCACCTTCCCCCATCTGGTCCTGCTATATTGCTGTTGGTTTTTTTCTTTTCTCACACATTTTTTTTTTTTTCTCCAGTCTAATCTGTAAAAACAGTTTTACTAAATTTTAACTGCTAACTTTTATTCTGAGGATTCATAGGAGTTCTCCACTTTTTCAAAGTCTTCATACTTTCTGGAGTAAGTTTGGCAAAGACTGATTCAGGGACTTCTAGGTAGACACTATTTCAAATAAAAGCCATGGTTCCTTTTTTCAGATACGTTACAAATTAAAACAAAAATGAGAGGGGTGCCTGGGTGGCTCAGTCAGGCGTCTGACTTCGGCTCAGGTCATGATCTCATGGTTTGTGGGTTCGAGCCCCATGTCGGGCTCTGTGCTGACAGCTTGGAGCCTGAAGCCTGCTTCGGATTCTGTGTCTCCTTCTTTCTCTGCCCCTCCCCCACTCATGCTCGCTCGCTCTCTCTCTCTCTCTCTCTCATAAACTTAAAAAAATTTTTAAAAAGAGAGAGATGACTATGCTGTTATTAGAATTGGCTAAAAAATAAATAAATAACACTGACAATTCCAATTGATGTTGAAGATACAGAACCACCTAACTCTCATTCATCGCTGATGCGACTGTTAAATAGTTCAGCCATTCTGGAAGGCCATTTGGCAGCTAAATACAGTCTTACTATGCTATCCAGCAATTACACTCCTAGTTACATACACAAATTATTTAAAAATGTGTCCAGTCCTCACATGGTAGACATCAAATTTATATGATGTTGTATGTCAACTATATCTCAGTAAAATTAGCAGGGGGCGGGGGGACCTGCATGTGAATGTGTATAGTAGATTCATTCATTGTTACCTAAACTAGAAGCAACCAAGATCTCCCTCAGTAGGTGAGTGAATAAACAAACTGTGGTGTATCCGAAGAATGCAATATTATTCAGCAATAAGAAATGAGCTATCGAGCCATGAAAAGACATGGATGAATCTTAAATGCCTACTGTTACAAGGGAAAAATGCCAGTCTGAAAAGGCTACGTACTCTATGTTCTAAGCACAGACAGTCCAGACTCATTACGGTTCAACTTAATGGTACAACAGCAACATGGGGTCAATAGAAACCATACTTTGGAATTTTGATCTTTTGGCAAGCTAACATGATGCTGGGCTGTGGCAGTGAGCCAGCCAGATGGTCACAAGGGCCAACAAGTGATACACTGATGGCCATCTGGACCCAACCAACCATTGTCCTTTTCACTTTCAGGATTCAGTAAATTACATGAGATCGCCAAAACTTTGTTACAAAATAGGCTCTGTGTTCTACGTGTTGTCCAACTGTAGGGTAAGGTAACTATTCTGAGCACATTTAAGGTAGGTGAGGCTAAGCTATGGTGTTTGGTAGGTTAGGCGTATTAAATGCATTTTCAACTCAGGATATTTTGAACTCACAATGCATTTATCAGGATGTGACCCCATCAAAAGTTGAGGAAGATCTGATATTCAGAAAAAGGCAAAACTATAGGGATGGTAAAAAAAAAAAAAAAAAAAAAAAAAAAAAGATCGGTGGTTGCCAAGGGTTTTGAGAGGAAAACGGGGATGAACAGTATAGCACAGGGGATATTTTAAGGCGTGAAAATATTCTCTATGAAACTATAATGGTGGAGACATGATAGTATTCATTTTTCAATTCATTTTCGATATGCATCTTTCAACGCAGTATTACAGCACAAGTCTGATGCTTAATGTATACACAGTTTAAAACTCACTGAGGAGATCAGGGCATCTTGGAGTGGAATGCAGAATATGAGAAAGCAACCTACAGGCATCACAAATGCGGAGTAATGTCACTGTGGGCGGTAGGGTAAAGACATGGTGACCTAAGCCCGTGTGGAAGACCGTTGCTGCTGTAGGACTACAGGGAAGATCAGTTGTCCTGAAGCACTGCAATCCAGTTGTAATTTTCCACAGGACTACAGGTTAACAATTCTGCTCCTGCTCTAAATGTAAACTGTAATTAAGTAAATGGATGGCAGATGGTTTGAAGGATTTCTCTTATGTGGAGGAGGCCATTATACACAAGCAAGGAAATAAGTAGAATGACCCATGTTGTAAGGAAGGAGACAAAAAGGGAACTCACGTATAGTTTCATGTAGATACAGACTGTCACATATAGAAACACTTATAGATAGGTATATACGCTCAGTATACACACGTGTGCTTCTTTTCCCAGTCAGCAGAAAGGGCCTAAAACAAGGGTATCCCAGTAGTGAAGAGCACACACACTGTTCTCCAATAAAAGAAACCAGGGCTCCGTGGAGACACGGCTGAGTCTAAGGACTATGGCTGGGACCGTACGAGATGAGCCTGGAGAATCTTGTGGTGCCAGAAAATAAAGAAGGTGTCAAAAACTTGACTGCCATTAATTGTCCCAGTATTACTTTCAACAAATATGGCACCGAGGCCACCATAGCCAGAGGAATGAGGATATATAACATACAGCTCAGAGTTGTGATCTACACGATAGAATTGACTGGAAATCCGGGACAATGCAGACTTCATCTCTAATATAACTTTAGAATTGTTAACTGTGTGATCGTTATAGATTTGCGTGTGCAAAAGCCAAATGAAAACCATGTTATGTTTCCCCTTGGGACTCAGTCTGCAATTTGCATGCACCAAGACCCATGAACACAAGCATACCAGTAGTGTCCGCATATTCCCATGGGCTCGCTTAACCAAAAGGAGATGCGTGCCACGTTTTTTCTATCAAATATATATTAACACAGCCATTATTATTAGAACTGTTAAGCCTATGAATTAACTTATATTATTCATGGTTGTGTTTGAGTGGGTTATATGCTGCTTTCTATGGTGATTCTCACCCTTATGTTTCACTTCAGTACAAAAGAAAAACAGGAAATATTCCATTAGTAAGAAAGGCTCCTTACGATAGAAATTCTCATCAGATGTGGGGTGCCCTGGAATTCAGATGGGATGGTGTATGTGCTGCAGTCTGAAAACATGTCCCATGTCTCTGTCCAAAGGAAGGGATTCTAGAAACACGTGGCCACTTTTCTCCCTCGCCCTACTCCAATGTACCACATTACACATCATGGATTTCAAATACAATGTGCAGACTTACAGCTATTGGAGCACAGCTAAACATATTTCACTGACTTATTTCCAAGTATCTACTGAACACCCACCACCCGGCGGGCCATGTGCCAGGAGCTGAGAACCCCTCCCTCAACAACAGAGATGAAAAGTGCTACGCGCTCAGAGCCTGCGGTCTAGTGGGGCACAGAGATATAAACAGGCACTAACAATGCAGGACAATAAGTACTGAGATCAATCACTGCTTAAACTAACCCTAACTTTCACAGGGAATTCTTTAATTTAGAATCGGATCCTCTTAGGACTTTTCTGCAGCTCTGGGCTTTCAGGCAGTTTCATGCCAACTGCTCTGTGGAGCTTTTCAGAGCTACCAGAAGTTGATTTCTTCCTTAATGTTTTCCCCTCCTAGCTGGTCTGTCCACCCCCGTGGATTCACCTGCACTGGTTTCTTTCATCTCTCTATTACAGGCACTAACACTGTGGAAAATAGAAATCAAAGCCATTCACCGTGGAGTTAGCAACACGAACCAACATCTGTGCATGTCCCTACCCACAGCACCATTTCCTATGCCTGATTATGACCCCACCATTTCCTTAGCAGAACCAATTATTAACTTTCACCTTTTAGAGGCTTCCCAGTCAGTTATCTGTATCCTTGGAGTTATATGTGCTTCCACATTCAATTTCTTTTGGATTTAGGAAGATGCATCTACCGTTTCTATAGAAAACTCCAAGCAACGTACTGAGAAATTTCAATACTTACTGATATTTCTGAGCCAAGATAGGCATATTCACATTAAGTGAGAGAAACGATGATTACATATAACTGTGCCTCAGTCCAGGTTAGATGTTGTTCCCCAACGACTTTTCCATGAACGCCTGAAAGAAATTTTGGTTTTTGGAGCATTTTGCATCTCCAAATTACAGGTAAGGCATTGAGGACTTGCACTCATCAAGTCTATTTGGCTCGTTAACAATCACCCACACATGCCAGATCTGATACTGAGATTTCTTTAAAATGGTTTCATCCTCCTTCAGTTATTTATTCCAATCCATTAGAACATGTATCCATCGGAACACGGTTGCCAAACATTTCAGAGCTGATTTTACTGAAATGCAAAGTTCACGTTCATCACAACATGTCCGTGACCAGAAGCTCAGTGGTTACAAACTGCATCATATGCATTATTACAAAAGATGTCGAAAGTGGAAATGAGAGTATTGACAACTACCGCTAAAACATCTGGAAACATACAAAGGAAATTACCTTGAGCCCGATAATGACCCGAGTCCAATAAGAGGAGAAAGTGGTTGGAATTACCGCCTCTGAGACCACTTAGGACCACTTCACTCTGTGGTCATCACGGAAGGTGGATTCCTGGAATTTAACTCCCTGGAAACGATGCAGGTTGAGCATGGAGCTCATTTCTAAATGCTTAAGCAAACTGTAAGAGCACAAGCTTTTCCGTGATAAGATGGGAAATCTGGATGGTTTCATGATCAGGATTTTAACTATGGCAACCTTATTTTAAGCCTCTTCACACAAGTGAATTCTTCTAAATGGGCTATCCATTTATTCTAGCGTTCTTTGGAAATACATCACTTTCAAAGTGTTGTAAAGCCATACATCACACAATAAAACATAAAAAGATGAATTTTCAGGACATTCTACATTCTAAAAGTATATGTGTGTCACAGTAAACTGGTGGGATTCAAACTGAGTCATCTTTCCTTAGACTGTATATTGACAAGGTTACTTCAAAAATCAAGAAAATGCTCCTAATTTCATTACCCAACTGAATTTAGTCAACTCCTTTGGATACCCTTCAAGCATGAATCTCACAAATGATGAAGGGTGAGCCATGGTAGAAATGCGTACCTTATGCCAGGGAAAGGAGGCACACATAACTGAGGCAGGGTAGACGCAGGTCTCCACGTCCAAATGATATTTCCTCAGCATCACCAAAGGTTGATTTATCACCATGTGTACACAAGGATAAAGAAAAGTTCTGTGCTGTACCAACATACAGGAACAGGTCATGGTTCACGGAAGGCTCACAGTTTAGTGGCTGACAACCAGTAACAACTGGAAACAATTAAAGGCGTCTTTGTTTCAAATGCACGGAACAATCGCTGATGGTTGAAGAGCACAGGGTAGAAGAGAAGTCACTAGCATCAGGGGGGAGAACGTGTACTAGTTCCCAATGGAAGAGTGGAACTCAAGGAACAGTTTGGGCTACAAACATTGGCACTAAGGACGCAGCAAATGAATCAAAGAAAGTACCAGTCGCTGAAGCAAAAAAAAACAAGGAAAGTATCAGTCTCTGAAGCAAAAAAAAAAAAAAACCAAAAAAAAAAACCAAAGAAAGTATCAGTCTCTGAAGAAAAAAAAAAAAAACACAACAAACAAAAAAACAAAGAAAGTATCAGTCTCTGAAGCAAAAAAAAAAAAAAAAAAAAAAAAAAACCAAAGAAAGTATCAGTCTCTGAAGCAAAAAAAAAAAAAAAAAAAACAAAGAAAGTATCAGTCTCTGAAGGAAAAAAACAAAAACAAACAAAAAAAAAAAACAAAGAAAGTATCAGCCTCTGAAGCAAAAAAAAAACAAAAAACAGAACAAACAAACAAAAAAACAAAGAAAGTATCAGTCTCTGAAGCAAAAAAAAAAAAAAAAAAAAAGAAAGTATCAGTCTCTGAAGCAAAAACAAAAACAAAAACAAAAAAAAACCAAAGAAAGTATCAGTCTCTGAAGCAAAAAAACAAAAACAAAAAAAAAAAAAAACAAAGAAAGTATCAGCCTCTGAAGCAAAAAAAAAAAAAAAAAAAACACAACAAACAAACAAACAAAACAAAGAAAGTATCAGTCTCTGAGCCTGACAGTACCCTACTTTATAAACATTGGGAAAATCAAGTGCCCAGAGATACTCAGAATCCTAAATATAAGAACTAAATGCAACACCGCATGTCCCCAAGTGGAACTTCGTATTCTTTGCCATATGAAATATTTGTATATAATATGTTCTGCTTTACGCAGAAAATCCGTATCTACTACTTAGCACAGTAGTTTTAAATGGTGTTATGTACATTTCCCGAGCATTTGCTAAAGTTGCCATCTGAGCCATCATGTTAATTTGACTTAAACTGCCAAGATTATGACATAAGCTAAAAAGCAATTAAGAATAACTATGACACTGATGATGGAAAAGAAGAAAGGCCTTCATTAAGGATGGTTGTGGAGTTTGGGATGATATTCATAATTTTTTCAAGGATTTACTAGAGTAAATTAATTTTTAGCTTAATTTTAAAAAGCAATCTGGTAAATTATAAGAAATGTCACACCACTGCCTAGAGCAATGTTTTGAAAACTAAATGTGCATTGCATTAAATTTTTAAAATGTGGATTACTACTTTTAACAAATGTTGATTTCTAAATTAAAAATGGGCACTTTTTTCATTTACTATAAAATATAATTTGCAATTACATCAATTGTGTTGTGTCAGGAAAATCATTAATGTGAAAAACTTTGTTTCTAGTGCTTATTATAAGGCATGATTGTAATTTGGAGAGCAACAAAATTACTGGTGTGTGTATGTGGGTGTATGAGTATATACAGGTATGCTATTGATTAAAATGAAAAGCAATGAACCTCTTAAATCAGTTAATTAAGTACTGTCATGCCACTTTCAATGTGATTCTAAAATCCTCGGGTAAATTAGCCAACACCTGGAGTCCATGCTTAAGGACCTATTCTTTTTTTTTTTTTTTCTAATGTTTATTCTTGAGGGAGAGAGAGACAGAGTGTGAGTTGGGGAGGGGCAGAGAGAGAGGGAGACACAGAATCCGAAGCAGGCTCCAGGCTCTGAGCTGCCAGCACAGAGCCCTACATGGGGCTTGAACTCACCAGCCGTGAGATCATGACCTGTGCTGAAGTCAGACGCTTAACTGACTGAGCCACGCAGGTGTCCCAAGGACCTATTTTTTACAGACAGACATACTTTGTGACATGCAGTGGTGAAATGGTTTTTATATTATTGTATTACATATGTTACTGTATTTTGTATGGATCGTCTGAGCTTTGCTATAGTTCGTGTTGTTAGATATACTCACTATAATCTTTAAGCCATAAGAAATCACCTTAAAAATGAAAAGTCTGCATTTAAAAAAAGCATTACTAGTAAAATGAGGATTTTACATTCAACCAACAAATACTTGGATTCCCTAGGAACCAGCCACTCTTGGGGTCTGAGACAAGGAAGAAATGGAACCACAGGAACAGACTTCCTCACACAGTTTGCAGCTGAGCTGAAATCTGACCTTGGCCTTCCAACTGCAAATGCCATGTTCTCACCACCACACAACGAGTCTGCTTAATTGAGAACTGACTACTTTGTATTAACTACAGAGAAGGGAGTTAAATACTGCCTGGGGAACTTAAAATACCATCTCCAGTGCTCAGTTTAATGGGTCGGTACAACTGCTGATAAGATTTGGCTATTTCGTTGCCATCGTGAGTCTCCTGACTGAGTGCACATATGTAGCACAACTGACTGATTCTAGACTAGACTTTTCTTTTAAAGACTGTCGTGAAATAAGATGATGTATGAACACAAATAAATGTAATGGGCTACCAGAAGTTCTCTTTGCATAAGTCAACATGTAAGGTGGCCCATGCTTCTTGGGTGCATCTAAAAGCTAGATCCAGGGTCACTTGGATGGCTCAGGTGGTTGGCTGAGCGTCCAACTTCAGCTCAGGTCATGATCTCGAGGTTCATGAGTTCAAGCCCCACATCGGGCTCTGTGCTGACAGCTCAGAGCCTGGAGCCTGCTTCAGATTCTGCGTCTCCCTCTCTCTCTCTACCCCTCCCCACTTGTGCTCTGTCTCTCGCTCTCTTTCTCAAAAATAAATAAACATTAAAAGCTAGATCGACCAAATTTCAGTTTATATTACACAGGGTCTGACTGAGTCCTGGTTTTATATTATGCATTACTTAAGTGCTAAGAAGTCAACAAAGCTTCTGATCTATTTTCATTGTGGCATTTAAAGATGAAGGGAAATAACTATTCATGAATTCCCCCATTTCAATGAGGAGAAGACCAGATCAGTAAAATCACATATAATTTTTTTTTTAATTTTTTTTTTTCAACGTTTATTTATTTTTGGGACAGAGAGACACAGAGCATGAACGGGGGAGGGGCAGAGAGAGAGGGAGACACAGAATGGAAGCAGGCTCCAGGCTCCGAGCCATCAGCCCAGAGCCCGACGCGGGGCTCGAACTCACGGACCGCGAGATCGTGACCTGGCTGAAGTCGGACGCTTAACCGACTGCGCCACCCAGGCGCCCCGAAATCACATATAATTTAAGTCTCAATAACCCTGCTTCTTTGTAGACAATGGATCCACAAGTAAGCTGTCTGTTATGGGCTGTTTGTGCCTCCCTCCCCCTCCCCCAAATTTGTATGTTGATCCCTAACCCAGGGTGGCTGTATTTGGAGGGAAGGAAGAGGTAATTAAGGTTAAATGAGGTCATAGGAATGGGGCCCTGACCTGATAGGATCGGTGCCCTTAATGGAAGAGACATCAGACAACTAGCTTACATGTGCTTGCTTCCTCTCTCCGTGCCCATGCACGGAGGAAAGACCATGTGACGACACAGCAAGAAGGTGGCCATCTGGACATCAGGAAGAGTCTTCACCAGGAACTGAATCGACCAGAACCTTGGTCTTGGACTTCCAGCCTCCAGAACTGTGACAAAATAAATTCCTGTTGTTTAAGCCACCCAGTCTGTGGTATTTTGTTACAGCAGCCAGAATCAACTAACTTACTGTCCTTGGATGAACAGCAGAAGCTGGCAATGTCTTAGGTTAGCAACAGCCTCAAACATGGCATCCTGAGAAAGTTATGTGGGTGATTTCCCATTCCATTAGCTTCTTTAAAAATCTTCAGAAAGGGGCACCTGGGGGGCTCAGCGGGTTAAGCATTCGACTCTTGATTTCAGCTCAGGTCATGATCTCACAGTTTTGTGAGACTGAGTCCTGCATTGGGGTCTGTGCTGACAGCATGGAGTGCTTAGGATTTTCATTCTCTCTCTCTCTCCCTCTTTCCCTCTCTCTCTCTCCACACTCTCTCTCTACCTCTCTGTCTGCACCTCCCCTACTCCTGTTCTCTCTCTCTCTCACACACACAAAATAAATAAATAAACTTAAAAAAAATCTTTAGTGAAATGGCCATCCTCATACCCTTGAAGTGCTAACTAAAACATAATAAAAGCACACAGGGTAATGTATCTATCAAGTATTTATTAGACACTACCCAATGGAAGCCCCATTACAATCAAATGTTCAAAACAGTCCAATATCCCTGCCCTTGTGGAGCATATCTTCTACAAGGGAGAAATAAACACTAAATACTGAAATGAGCTAGTACCATACAGATGTCCACCTGAGTAGGAGAAACCAAGCAGAGAAAGTGAATTGAAATTGTGGGGTGAGATACCGCTCTCTTAAATGGAGTGGATCAAGATGTCCTCCCTAAGATCACTGACATCTGAATGAAGATGAGAAGGCACCTGAGGGCAGGAATCAAGTTAATTACATTAATTAGAACTGCATGTCATTATCATTACTCTGTGTTTGCAATCCTTACTATTGCAGCCCTATTTCTATTCTTAGATTCTATTTGAACATTTTTTTTTTAACATTTATTCATTTTGAGAGTGAGAGAGACAGAGCGTGAGTAGGGAGGGGCAGAGAGAGAGGGAGACACAGAATCCAAAGCAGGCTCCAGGCTCCAAGCTGCCAGTACAGAGCCTGACAAAGGCTCGAACCCACAGACTGGGAGATCATGACCTGAGCTTAAGTTGGACGCTTAATGACTGAGCCACCCAGGTGCCCCTCTACTTGAACATTTTTTTAATTCTGTGGAAACATATTCTTTAGAAAAGAGGTCACTTTGGAAATACACCAAAGTCCTTCTGTCCTTCTCTAACTGCAAGCCTGGAAACTATCCTGGCCCCTATGTATCTTTCCAGTCTCCTGTTTCATATTCTCCCCAAGAGCAGACTCTGTTGGGTTCTCTCGAACACGTGTTCCCTTCCCTAGTCCATTTTTCAGAGGCCAAGGCTTGTGTGTGGAATTGGCTTGATCACCACACTGTAACAAAACCTGGCATAGTAACTGGTCTGTAACTCAGATCTAACCAGATTCAAACAGGTCATTTCACTGACCTCAGTGAACAACTCAGATGTGGGCAAAACCTAAGATAGGAAAATAAAAGCAAAGCGGAGTACCTTTGTTTGGTGAGAAACAAAAGGGAAAAAAGGAAGATTCCTTTCTCCAGCAGATGTACTTGGCAATGCGACATTCAGAACTGTCGTAGCCTTTGTTTTATTGATAATGGAAGAGAGCCTGGAATCAAGCTTCCTCTTAGGAGAGGAGAAGTGAATTACATAGGCATGTTATGGAGCCCTGATCAAACCATGCTTGAAACCTACAATCCCAGTAGATTTTTCAGATATGTTAAACAATAAATTCCTATGATTATTTAATTCTGGGTGAGTTTTTTTCCTGCTTTATAGGGTCAAAGCAGTACGAACTGCCATGTCCAAACACACACAAAAAAGTACACACATACGCAGATGCACACCTTAATGAAGCCATATAATTGGGCTTTTTAAGAATCTCATTTGTACTACAGTCTTCCAGAATAAAATGAAATAACATACTTCTGCCTTAGCCACCCTGGAATGTCTTCACAACATGAAGTATTCCCTTCAATTTATCATTTTAATAGCTTCAATAACTCTCGTCCTCCACCACTTATTACAGAAGTATATTCAACTATTTCTGCTGTTAATTGGGTCTTGTATGCACTGGCACGCATATCCAAATACTTCCCTAGCGACTGATACTTTTGGTGGTACCTATACCTCATTTTATGTCAGCACCCAATTTCCAGAAGAGTCCACATCTGTTTTAGAACAAACATTTAAATAAGTGTTTTAATCAAAATGTTAACAAGGCTTTACAATGAGGCTATGATTTTCATGCTTTCCCACAAGTCACTGTAAGCACACTTACTCACTGCTCCAGGTAAATGCTGTTAATACTCTCAATAATTATTTGAGAAGTATAATCTATTAGTTACCATAAAATTGCTAATGGAATTATGCTATTGTTATAATTTTTTTGATTTTTTAGTTTATGCTTGCTTATGTATCTGACATGTATTTTCATCATCTGTGTATTTATTTTCTACATCTATGATTACCAGCAAATGTCATTTAAAAAGTCTTTTTTTAATGTTTATTTATTTTTGAGAGAGAGAGAGAGAGAGAGATAGAGCACGAGCAGGAGAGAAACAGAGAGGCGGGGGGGACACAGAATCCCAAAGCAGGCTCCAGGCTCTGAGCGGTCAGCACAGAGCCTGATACGGGGCTCGAACCCATGAACCATGAGATCATGACCTGAGACCAAGTCGGACGCTCAACCGACTGAGCTACCTAGGTGCCCCATATCATATGTCATTTTTAATACTGATGAAAGTGAAACACTTCCAACTTCAATTAGCTGCTGCCTAAAACATTTTAAATCATGCCAATGCAGATTTTAAGATGTGTGTTAAATGCATTTTTAAATCAGAATGCATTTTTGCGTACCTACACAACTAGAAATCTCACATATAAGCATAGAGACATCTTGACGTTGCAGAACAGAGTCCCCAGTGGACTTGCATTTAATTAAAAGACGTGGTAGATGACAGAAGTTCTAGTCCGTGTATGTGGGATATCACCGCTGGATGTACTCACACTATCATGGGCTGCTAATTTAAATAGTTCTATGACAGGAAGGCAAATCTGTCTCAAATTTAAAGTTTGCAAGCAGTAGTGACAGCATGGTAGGCTCATGGGATGGAGAGGAGCATAGTGTGTGTGGAAAAGGAAAGTGAATGGCACTCGGCCAGGTGAAAAGAGGAAAAGCTACACAGGAAATGATGAGCTACTGTTGGGTGAGGCTAAGCTACTCTGAATCATATCCAAGCTGCAGTTTTAATGGGCAAATGTCAAGGATTTTGCTAGAAATTCTCGGATCTCATTCTAAAAAGGACTCTGCAATGCAGCCCAAACATGGTTTTTGCCTTTGATCAAAATATCAAATGAAAGTATGGCAGCAGTAAGACTATAATTCTGGTTGTGAGATTACAATGTAGACTTATATCTAAGATTTCTAAACAAGATAAATGAGTTGATGTTTCCATTCTTATAATCAACTGGCACTAAGCTATGATTGACCAGGGCGGATTGAACAGACTTCTACTGTAAAAGGTAAACACTATTTATGAACTTATTTTTAAGCCCTTCTCTCATTTTGTAGGATTCTCGTTAATGAGAATTTTGTGGATGCCAGGATCCTACTTGCGAAATCATACCTGCAGGAATTATGCCTGCAAGTTATATATAAAAACCCAAATCCCTCCAAAGTGTACGTTCATAAAGAGAGGACAGATATCACTAAGGAGTGATATACAGCCAGGTGTGGAGACGTGAACATTGCTATGAGTGAAATGAAAATGAAAAAGAAATTTAAGTTAACTGAAAACCATAGAAAAATATGAAGCTTCTGTACCAATGAATTAAAATTAACATTAAATGCTAATTAAAACCAAATCAAGTATGCCATTCAGGTAACGAGGCTTGTGCCAGCAATTTGTTAATACGACGGGACAAGGTATGGAGCTCTTCACGCCCTCTGAGCATTTCAGCAAAAGCCCAGAACAGGGGTTCTAATGAGAGCAGCTGAATAGTGCCGAATAGCTGCCATCAGCCTCCTCCAAGACTTGTTAAGAGGTGGGGTCCTAACTTCGGGAAAGCAGAGGGGAAGTCTCCCTCCCACCCCTCATGTGACTGATGAGATCTCCAAGGTACCCACTGAGATATAAGGGGGTACCTGCAAGGAGGAGACACAGCTTCTCATTGCCCCCTGCTGGCCAGCTGAGCACATGAGCCCAAGAGCCCACCCTGGTATCCACATAGGGCATGCACAGAGTGCCCTTGCAAAGGCCTGGCACGTGTCCCTGGGCCTGGGGCCGCACATGCACCTGGGGGCTGGCACATGTCTCATGCCTGGAGAAATCTGAAAACATATACAGTGTGGGAGACTCACCATGGGCCGGGTAAGAATAGATGAAGTCTGTTCATCCTGTCTTTGGTGAGAAAGGTGTGAACTTCCCATCAGCTACCTGGGGAAAACACAAGTTCCCCGGGCCTTTCAGAGGGATCTTGCTCCAAAGGCCTGCATGCTGGGGCAACGAGACTACAGAAATAACATGTGCTCGGGGGTCTTTTGTGCACAGGAGAGTTTAGGGGAGAGAATCCCAGCAGTTCGTGAATGTGTCACACATGAAAAGAACCGGGACCAGGGGTTCAGGCAGAACTAGCATCTGGGATGCCTGTCCTACGGGAGGCCTGCAGCTGGCTGACATCAGTACAACTGCTCTGCCTCTAAGGCCTTCTCCCAGGGGCCCAGCACTGCAGAAGCCGAGGGCAGCAGAAAGTGAGAAGGGAGGAGACAGCAGACAGCTAGCTGGGCTGGTGATTCACCGGCACAACTCCATCCCACTGGTCGGGGTGCAGAGCGCTTTGCCGGGGATCTATGATGGAAATTCAGAATCAAGCTGGACTGAATACATGAAAATTGTGTGTGGTTATTAAAATCAGACAGCTTCTCTCTTTGAAAAGACCGGGAGTCTCCACGCCATGTCTCCACAGAGAGGTCAGGGGATTCCATGGGGCATGCTGGAAGGCAGAGGCTACAGAGAGGCACAGGCTCTGACCTTGGGGATTTGGGCCCGTTTACTATGTTGGGTACCACGATGCAGCTCAAGCAGGTCTAGGGCATTACGTAGACCAGCAGTACAAACACATTCTTTACGCCTAAAAAAAACCCACTATTATAAAATAAGAAAATTAATGCTTGGGAAGAAGCACATAAGCTGAAAACAGAAATTGAGGACACAGACTAAACTATAACTGCACTCAAAAAAGAAAAAGTCTCTGGAGAGTTTCAAAATTTGACTAAGGAAATATATATATTATAGGACTTTCTTTTTTTGCACTTCTCCATCCATTATCAAAGCATATTATGTTTCAGAGGACAGAAGCATCATAAATTTGGCAGGTTATCATGGTTCTTAAACACATGCCAACTCATTAAACAACATGGAAATCTATTAACAATAATGAAAAAGTAGGAGGGAGGGACGGACAGATAGATGGAGATAAGGAAATGTACTGATTATGATGTGTCTAGACATTATTGCGAGGGCTTTAGCATTAACATAGTGATGCCCATGAATTCATTAATTCGCTAAGAGTATTAATTCCACCAACTGTGTATGAGCCCCATGAGGCAGTGTTTAGTTCCCACAGCTAGAAAGAGAGGGGGCATCTCATTTGAACTAGGCCAAATGGCTAAAGTACCTACAGTCTTCACCTCTAAGCTCTGCTGGTTTGAAGTGGCAAGGAAATAATAGAATAAGCAAGTTCAATAAAATGAGTGTACCAAAGTGTGTGTGTGTGTGTGTGTGTGTGTGTGTGATATACACACATCCAAAAGGGAAACCTCATATGTCAGCTAAAACAAAGCCTTGAGTACATACGTGGTCAACTTAAAAATGGAAATGCCAGGTATTTAGTTATAGCATGTTTTCTCTCCTCAGCAGGTAACTGTAGATGAGGAGGTAATAAGCACAGGGCAGAAGATATGATTTGTTTCCAAGACTTATTCCAAGAATGTTGGGCAAGGACGTGCATTACTGACTCCCTACTTCAAACAACGTCTGTAGAGTTGGAGTTCAATAAATAGTTAACTAAATAAGATGCGGTATATATATATATGATGGAATATTATTCAGCCATCAAAAAGAATGAAATCTTCCATTTACAATGACTTGGATGGAGCTGGAATGCATTATGCTACGTAAAATAAGTCAGTTGGAGAAAGACAAACACCATATGATTTCACTCATTTGTGGAATTTAAGAAATAAAACAGATGAACAAATGAGAAGTGGGAGAAAAAGAGGAGAGAGGCAAACAAACCACGAGACTCTTTCTTATGTTTATTTTTTATTTTTGAGAGAGAGAGAGAGAGAGAGAGAGAGAGTGGGAGAGGAGTGAGCACATGTGGGGGAGGAGTAGAGAGAGAGGAAGACACAGAATATGAGGCAGGCTCCAGGCTCTGAGCTGTCAGCACAGAGCCCGATGCGGGGCTTGAACTTACGGACCGCGAGATCACGACCTGAGCTGAAGCTGGACACTTAACCAACTGAGGTACCCAGGTGCCCCCACAAAAGACTCTTAATGAAAGAGAACAAATGGAAGGTTGACGGAGGGAGGTGGGTGGGGGATGGGCTAGATGGGTGATGGGCACTCAGGAGGGCACTTATGATGAGCACTGGGTGTTTATGTGAGTGAGGAATCACAGAATTCTACTCCAGAAGCCAGTATTGCACTGCATGTTAATTGAAATTTAAATTTAAAAAAATTAATAGTATTATGCTAGGCTTTGTGAATGTGAGAGAAAAGAAGGAATACAGAATCTAAAAGAAACAAGTGCCTGTCTTTATCTTCTTAATGGGAGAAAAATAACTGCACAACCTCAAGTAGTTTTCTCTCCTGATAACTTGTGGGGAACTGTCTGAATTCTAGCGGATCCAGTCTCTGCAGCTATGAGGCAGCAACTAGTAAGTTTTTACGACTTTCTTCTCCCTTTGGGCCTGACTGAAGACACACTAAGGAGTGGAGGTAGGTGAAGCAAAGACTTCAAAAGGATTTGCCCTGTTTCTCACAGACTATGGGTGTATCCATGTAACCTACTGGCTACAGTTTTTATCGCAATACAATAAATATACTTTGAATAATCAAACTACAGGAATAACAAAAATACTAGAGTGACTATATATATACATACACACATATGTGTATATGTGTGTGTGTGTGTGTGTGTGTGTGTGTGTGTGTATCCTCTTTCCCCATAACTATTTTTATTTTCCTGAGCTGAAGCCATTGGTCGATCAGTTGCTGGAAAATTGAATTTTACTATGATGAGGTGACACTGGCCAGATTAAACAATTTAAATAGTCAAATGGAGTCTTTACCTGTATGTCTATCATCAGTACTTGGTATTTCAGAGTCTGACCTACCCCTCTTCCTTCCCAAGATGGTGCCCAGTTGGTACGTGAGCTGGGTGCAAGGCTAGGGGACATGGACTCTGAACAATCTGACAGCCCCTGTTGGGGTGTTGTTCACCAGCTGGGGAGCTGAGGGTTGTTGGTGCTCTCCCTCGGCATTCTGTCAGGTTTTGCTACAGAAGCTGGAGGCTGGGGAAACTTCACAATCTCTTCTTAGTCTCTGGTTAGGAAGGCTCGATTATCTTCCTTGCAACTCAGATGAATCAACAGGTATTTTCAATTCTCTTGAGGGCTGGATGAATCCAGACCAAAGCAATCTTTGCTGCATTCTGGATTTCAGGGCCCCTCTGCCTGGCCTTGGCGACACCTTCGGCAAACTGTCCAGGAAGAGTCTCAGCAGACTCCTGGGCCCTGTCATGGCAGCTCATGACTTCACGCCCTGCTAAGGGGATCTCAAGGTGGCATGGGAGAGCTATGCACAAGCCTTCACTCTTCACAATTTACTTTGATGAGATTGTTCTTACAGTCTCTCACAGCAAAGCCAGCTCTTCTCTTACTGCTAAACAAAGAGCCCTCCATAGCCCTCAGCCACTGGCTTTCTCTTTCTCTTTCTTATATTTATCTAACATGGCCCCTCCCTTCAGAACTTCTGGATGGAAGAGGGGACACAGGGCCCCTTTCCTACACTGACCGATGCAGAAGATGTGAGCTCCCAACCTCTCATCCGATCCAGATTCACATATGAAACTCTACAGTCTAATCTGCCCATCCTTGTTATCAGTATGGTACAGGGGATTACAGACAAGGAAAATCCTTTCATGTCTATCCATCCCATGGCATTCATGATTCTGTCATGCTAAAAGATCGAGAAAGTCTACTTGAGAGCCAAAGCTGATTCTCCACGCTGGGTGTATCTAATATCTCCTTCCTTGGAACTAGAAACCTTAAAGCCCAAACAGAAGGAAGATAGTGGAATGGAACAAGTCTGCAGGTGGAAGTTAAAATGCATCACCTTTATATTTGCAAAATATTACCCATATGATATTAGTTTCTGTCCCAAAATTAATAGCACTGCCTGTATTTACAAAATGCCATGGTAAATTCGTGTTGTGACAACAGTCCCAACTCTCTAGGATGTGCTCGTGAAGGGTTTCAGATTTTCAGATGAAATTCTCTTGGCCATCTACCCTACATACAGGATTTACTTTCTTGGTTTACAGAATTGTTTCAATTTAGATTCTTCCTATTTGGTCTGAAAATTAATGTGCTTACTCTGATATAAAGTCTTCTGTGAATGTGGCACTAAGACAGTTTTCGTTTTTCTGCTAAACAAGTTTGAGTAAATCACTCAAAACTTCAGGCATTGTATGAGGTGGGTTTTTAAAGGATACTCACTCTCTATACTTGCACTAAATGCCAGGTTCAGTTCATTTATGGGCTATTTGGCAATAGTCTGACGGCCCCAGGATTACCATGGCAACAGAAATCGTCCTCCATGGTAAATTAAGCTTTCAGAGGGCTGTACAATTCACAAATTAGCCACCATTTATTGGGCAAAATACTAATGTCTATGATATTCTCTGACAATGTTTTCCATGTTATTATAAAAATAAAATATCTATGTATACCTTTAATTCACATGAATTTTTTGTGGATAATATAACTTTGATCAGTTGTCAAAACACTGTTCTCTGTTATTTTCATATTGATTTTTTTAAACATATGTAACATATAAACTAAAGGCCTAAAACTCACTTGTCAGAATTTGTTAAATGACGGGGGGGGGGGGGGGCACGGGGGCAGTGGCGCTTGTCTGGCTCAGCCAGTGGAGCATTTAAGACTCTTGTACCAGGAGTTGTGGGTTCGATCCCCACACTGGATGCAGTGATTAAACATAAAATTTAAAAAAAGAACTTATTAAATGGTACACTTAAGTTTATTTGTGCCATTTTACATAACTTTTACCTAAGAAAGAAATACTAAGTCCTACTTGGTGATATGTAACCAGCATTAAAGTATTGATAAGTATTTAAATTTACAGTGTTTATAAGTTGATAAGTATTTAAATATATAGTGAATACAGAGTACTTAACACCCACAACTTACCTTTTCTTTATTGTAAGTTACCCTATTATTTCACTTTGTCTCCATTCACAGCAACAATTTAAGAAAAGAATATGTCTAAATTAAACTGTCTCTTGTTTCTGGGGTGCCCAGGTGGCTCAGTTGGTTAAGCGTCCCGCTCTTGATTTCAGCCCTGGTAATGACCTCACAGTTTGTGAGATCGAGCCCCGTGGCAGGTTCCGCACTAACAGCAGAGAGATTCTCTCTATCCCTGCCTTTCTGCCCCTCCCTGCTTGCTCTCTCTCTCCTTGGACAAATAAACCTTTTTCTAAAACTGCCTCTTTTTCTATATATGCCTCTTTTTGTGTGCGTGGTAAAAGCACATAAGATGATCCACTTGCAAATTTCAAGCACACATTTTTTACTAACTATGGTCACCATGCTATATACATACATCTCCAGAACTTACTCATCTTGTAACTAAAAGTTGGTAGCCTCTGACCAATATCCCTCTATTTCTCCCTGCCATCCAGCCTCTGGTAACCCCATGTCTACTCTCAGTTTGAGTTCAACTTTTTTAGATTCCACATATAAGTGAGATCGTGCAGTATTTGGCTTTCTGTGCCTGGATTCTTTCGCGCAACATAATGTACCTCTATAAGGTTCACCCCTATTGCTACAAATGGCAAGATTTCCCTATTTCTTTCAAGATTTAATAATATCTAATTATGTGTGTATATACATTTATCCACATTTTCTTTATTCACCTGTTGATGGACACTTATTATTTCCATCTTAGTTACTGCATAATGTTGCAATGAACCTGAGAGTGAAGATATCTCTTCAAGGTACTAATTTCACTTCCTTTGCATATGTAATCAGAAGAGCGGCCAGATCATAGGGTGGTTCTGTTTTTAGTTTCTCGGGAACTCTTCATTCTGCTCCCATACAGGCTGTGCCAAATTATAATCCCACCAACTGTGAACAAAGGTTCCCCTTCTCCATATTCTCACCAACACTTGCTTTCTTTTGACTTTCTGATAACTTAGCAGATATAATCTGAACAGATGTGAGGTTATATCTCATTGTGGCTTTGATTTGCATTCCCCCAATAATTCGGTATTTCAAGCATCTTTTCAAGTACCTGGGGCAATAATCTATATTCAGGTCCTTTACCATTTTTTAATCAGGTTTGGGTTTTTTTGTGTGTGTTTGTTGGTTTATTTTCTATTGAGTTGATGAGCTTCTTATATGTTTTGGCTCTTAGCTCCCTATCGGATATTTGGTTGTGTTTTCATTTTGCCACTGGTCTCTTTTGCTGTGCACCAAGTTTTTAGACTGAAATAGTCCCATTTGTTTACTTTTGCTTTTGTTGCCTGTGTTTTTGGTGTCACATAAAAAATTCGTTATCAAGCCAATGTCAAAAAACATCTTCCCCATGTTTTCTTCTAGGAGTTTTACAGTTTCTTGTCTTAAATTCAAATCTTTAATCCATTTTGAGTTTGTCTTTGCACAGGGTGTAAGACAAGGTCCAATTTCATTCTTTTGCATCTAGATATCCAGTTTTCCCAAGACTATTTATTTATTTATTTATTTATTTAAACGTTTATTTATTTTTGAGACAGAGAGAGACAGAGCATGAACGGGGGAGGGTCAGAGAGAGAGAGACACAGAATCTGAAACAGGCTCCAGGCTCTGAGCTGTCAGCACAGAGCCCAACACAGGGCTCGAACTCATGGTCTACGAGATCATGACCTGAGCCAAAGTCAGCCACTTAACCGACTGAGCCACCCAGGCGCCCCACGGACTTTTTATTGAAGAGACTATCCTTTCCCCATTGTGTATTCTTGACACTTTTGTTGAAGATGAGTTGAGACTTTATAAGTGCAGCTTTATTTCTGGGCTACTTTGTGCCATTTGGTCTATTTGTTTGTTTCTATGCCAGTATCATACTATTCTGTTTATTGTAGCTCTGTAATATAGTTTGAAATCAGGTGTTGTGATGCCTCCCTCATTTTTTCCTCTTTCTCAAGATTGCTTTGGCTGTTCAGAGTCTTTTGTGGTCTCACAAATTTCAGGATTTTTTTTCTCTGTTTGCAAAAAATGCCATTGGCAATTCTTTTTTTTTTTAATGTTTACTTTTGAGAGAGAGAGAGAGAGAGAGAGAGAGAGGAGAGAGAGCATGCACATGGGCAAGGGGCAGAGCGAGGGGGACAGAGGATCCAAAGCTTGCTTCATACTGACAGCAGGGAATCTGATGTGAGACTCAAACTCACAAACTGTGAGATCATGACCTGAGCGTAAGTCAGACACTCAACTGACTGAACCACCCAGGTTCCCTTGCCATTGGGAATTTTCATAGGGATTGCACTGAAACTGCACTTTGGACAGTATGGACTTTTTAACAGTATTAAATTGAAATATATGACCACAGTGATTGATCTATGGAAGCTTCCAGATAAAACATGGCTCCTTTGTAAACCACAATTCAGTAACTGATTAACCGTCAGCAACTTAAATTCTATTTTCATTGAAATACACCTTTAAATTAACCAAGTGACCCAAAATAAGAAAACAAAAAATTGAGCTTAGTAACGGTGTGTTGAAAGTTTTTCCTCATTAGAAGATTCCTCATTTGTCCAGTAAAGATATATAATACTGATAAAGCCCATTTATGTAGCACCTAATCTGTAGCCGTAGAAGTATTTTACATTTATTACTTTATGTAAACTTTAAAAACTATCAATATGATTGCACTGTTATCTCCATTTGAAAGAGAAGAAATGGGCCACAGCAACGTACAGTAAGTAGCAGAAAGAGAATTTGTATTAAATCATACCCTGCCCTCTATGTTACACGTCCTCCATTCAGTTCCTTAATAACTGTCTTGGTCTGTATTTCCAACACTATGTTTTGGAAGGTTGTCATAAATTATGGTACAATTTGAATCGAGAAGAAATATAGCCAAGAAGACATTCTGGTGACACGATTAAAAATGATGAACGGTGTATGACTTTCAAATTCGCCAAAGCAACTGAATTCTAGGATAAAGAATCACAGTCTAAGCAAAGATTCAAACGGTACCTGGTTTGTGTCACAAATGATTGTTTCAGGATAGCAAGCAGCCTCTCTGATAGGCCCCACAGCCTAGTATTCATGGCCGGCGTAATCCCTTCTCCATGAATAACTTCCCTCTAACCAACAACAGGAGACACTGATACAATGTCATTTCCATGAATAGGTTAAAGGTTGTGACTTTGTACTTCTAGTAGACTCTCTATGGCTTCTTTGCTTGCACACAGCGATGAAGCAAGCTGTCATACTGGAGAGACCAACCTGGCAAGGAGCTGAGGGAAGTCACTGGCCAAAAACCAATGAGGATACGAAGACCTCGGGCTGGCACCTGCCAGGAACTCAGAGTCTGCTAAGAACTACTGATTGAAAATGGATGTGTATCTTTCCCCAGTCAACCCTTCAGATGAGACTACAGATCATGATTCAGTCCTTGTGAAAGACGATGAAACAGGAGGCCCATCCAGTCCATGCCCAGTTCCTTACTCACAGAAATTGTAAGATGATCAGTATGTTTCCATAACTGCTAAAATTTGCATTTTTATTACAATGCAATGATAGATACAATATCGCCGTTGAAATAATTCAATTATTCTAACTACTGATGATTATATTAAATTCTAATTTCCTTCAATCCATATCTTGTGCATAATTTTAATACTTGTATCAACAATTGACATGTATATTGGACTAAATTAATGAGGATTATGTTCAAAAGTAGAACACTGATTAATAGGAGATAAATTAAAGAGCTACACATGGTGAATATTTCAAACTTTGATGCTTAGTGCCCTCCAAAAGGAAGATGAAAAGATCAAATTAAGGAAAGCCACAAATGAAGCATGCAATTTTCCCCAATTACTGTGCTTTGTGAGTTTGGGCTGGGTTACATTAGATTATTAGAGTCAATCAGCAATTTGTTGACTCAATTTTATTCTCAAATATTTTCAAAGAAAATATCTCATTATTTACTTTTTAGCTTATTTCTAAAAGCATTACAGCCATGGTTACTGAAATACACTAGTAGCCTACCCAATTTATTAATCACTGAGGATATTTTCATATCTGAAGAGAATAAAAACCGAAGTGTAACTATCAGCCAGTAAAACACAAAACAAAACCAATTTTTTTACCTGCTACATGGCTTATTTTCATTAAGCAAATTAAAGTTATATATACAAAATAAAAATTTCATAAGGTAGAAGGATACACTCATATCAGTGAGAAGTTTGGATGAAGGCATAATTCATGATAAACTATAAATGTTTCTAGGCTATTTGGTACTTCTTCAGTGCCATATTATACTATAGTATTTTTAAAATTATATCTTGGTGGCAATTACGAATGACATCCAGGGAAACGCTTACATGAAAAGTGTCATACACAATCTGAGGCATTTCTAAACACTAAATTCCAAAGATTATATAGCTACGCTCTGTCACCAGCACCCTCATCACAGATCTCTTCATTAAAATGGATACACACGAGCATAAAGTTAAACAAAGTTTTGCTCTCTTAAGCACTTTTCACAATAACATCAATAGCAAAATAACAAAACAGTACTGGCAATATTGAAAAAAATTGATATCATCAGAAAGAAAATCACTAAGCCATCAAGCAGTCCTGATGTATACTCACTCGTGAGTATGCAACCTGGATACTCAGCAAAACAAGCCAAACGTAGAGTCCCTCTACCTGACACACGGACAGAAAGGCACTAGTGAGCGTTCTGTCTGTTTGTATCATTTGACTGTTGGCCTGTTTTGGATAGTCAACTGATGAGTTACAATTATTATCTCTAAGCACAGCAAGTAGGACTAAATGGCTTGAATAATTCTTAAAATGATAACTTTTAAAACATTGCTTATACTGATAGAGAAGTACATGAAAGGTGTTTAAAGCTGCTCCATCTGAGAAGTATAAAATATGTCAGGTGAGCTTGATGGAAGGTTTGGAAGAGACAAGGAAGGGAAAGCAGTGTAATTGCAAGGAAGTGGTTATATCGCCCATATCCTGATACACAGGCAAAGAGGGGTGCTCCGCCGATAGATACCATTGCATTCTGAGATCTAATAGTCTTAGGAAAAATGGATAATGTCACAATTATAATGTCACCTTGTCCCCAGGTCCCTCAGGATCCATCCAGACTTGAACAGACATGAGTTATACAGAAATGGCTGTTTCTGCCAATGGGAAGTCACTCCATAAACGTCCTTAGTACCACAGTCAAAAATTCAGTCGATAGGCATACAACACAGCCCTCATGCCACACTCTGTTCACATAGGAAGTAAACGCATTGCAGGGAGGTCAGCAAATGCTTTCACTCCGGGGTGGATAGAAGGGTACGTGCTGGCAGCAGTGGGGGGGGGGGGGGGAATGTGTCTCCCTTGAGGAGGAGGAGAAGAGGTAACCCCCCGTCGTACCGTCTGCAGGAAGCAGATGAAGAAAAAGCACTAGACCAAATTCCACATCATAATAAAAACCTGCTGCAGATTAAGCAGAGAGGGGAACAATCTCAATCCGATAAAGAAGATCTAGAAAAAAACTTACAGCTAAAATCACTTCATGATTAAAGACTCGATGATTTCCCCTAAGAGTGAAGGCACAGTAAGAATGTACACCCTCACCACTTTTATTTAACATTATACTGAAAGTCTAGCTAGTGATATAAAATAAGAAAAATAAATACAGGATACATTGTTTCCAAAGCCAGAAATGCAACAGTAAATACTCATAGACAACGTAACTGGTTATGCACTGATTTCCAAAGAAACTACACACAAGTTACTGGAACTAGGGATGCCTGGGTGGCTCAGTCAGCAAAGCATCTGACTCTTGATTTCAGCTCAGGTCATGATCTCACAGTTTGGCAATCAAGCTGCACGTCGGGCTCTGTGGTGATAGTGTGCCTGCTTGGGATTCTCTCTCTCCCTCTCTCTCTGCCCCTCCCCTGCTCATGCTCGCACATGCATTCTCTCTCTCTCTCTCTCTCTCTCTCTCTCAAGATAAATAAATAAACTTTAAAAAAAGTTCCCAGAATAAGTTGCCTTAGCAAGACTGCAGGACTCTGCTTACTACAGAAAAAAAAAAAATGAACAATTGGAAATTGAAATTAAAAATTCTACTCATAGTATCAAAGCATTACGAAATATGTAGAGGTAAAAGTCATAAGATAATTTCAAGACTTATGCAGTGAAGATTATAAAGCAATGAAGTAGGAAATTTTTTAAATGTTATTTTTTTCATGGATTGGAAGACACAATATCATATGTCTCCAAAGTAATCTTTAAATTCAATGCAATCCTAATCAAAATTTCAGCAGTCTTGGCTGTAGAAATTGACAGGTTGACACTAAATTTTGCATGGTAAAGGAAAGGACCAAGATTAATAAAAAAAAAATATTTTGAAGAGTGCCTCAGTGGCTCAGTACATTGAGCATCCAACTCTTGACTTTGTCTCCCATCACGATCTCAAGGTTCATGAGTTCGAGCCCTGTGTTGGGGTCTGCGCTGACAGTGAGAAGCCTTCTTGGGATTCTTGCTCTCTTCCTCTCTCTCTGCCCCTCCCCTGCTGGCTCACTCACTCTCTCTCTTTCTCAAAATAAATGAACTTTAAAAAACTTTAAAAAAAAATTTTTTAAAGAAGAGCAAAGTTGAAGAACTTCTAGTACCTCATTCAAGACCTAATAGGAAGCTACAATAATTAGGGCCATGTGTCTCTTTAACATAAGAATGGAAACAGAGAAGGAGTGAATAGAAGAGAATTCAGAAATACGCCCACTCATATACGTGGGTCAATTGCTTTTTCACAAATGTGCCAACGTAACTCACTGGAGATAGGAAAATCCTCTTAACAACAGAAACTTGACGTATTTTTAAGCATAACAAGAGCCTCACACCATATATAAAATACCGAACTAAAAGGATCACAAACCTAATGTAAAATTTAATGTGTTAAAAACTCTAGTAGAAAATGCAAGAGAAAGTCTTTATAGTCCTGAGTTAGGCAAAGATTTCAAACAAATGACCCAAAAGATGTGAGTCATCAAAGAGAAAAATTTTAAATAGAACTTCATTAAAATATAAATGTTCCAGTCTTTGAGAGCAATATACTGTCCAGAAAGTGAAATGACAGGCCATAGATTGGGAGAAGATATTTCCAAAGTATGTAACTGATGAAAGACTTGTGTCCAGCAGATAGAAAAAAACTCTTACTGCTCTGGAAAGTAGAACAACACAACTAAAACAACTGGCCAAAGTTTTGAACGGACACTTGGCCAAAAAAGCAATCGATATACTAAGGGCAACATCTGCAGCTATTAGGGAAAGGCAAAACAAATGCACAATGAAACCCTACTACCTATCTGCTGATATGGATAAAGTAGAAATCTACTGAAACTAGAAAGTGCTGGCGAGGATGTGAAGAAACGGGAACTCTTAAACATTGATGGTGGGAATGGAAAAGTGTACAGCAATTTTATAAGAGTTTGGTGATTTTTGAAAAATTAAAAAACACACTTAAGCGTATGACCCACCAACCCCTCCACACACCCCCGGCATCTATCTACTCGAGAAATGAGAACATATGTCTGGTATCTGTATGCAAAAATGTATAGCAAATTTATTCACAATAGTTAATAACCGGAAACAGTGTACAAGTCCATTTAACTAGTGAATGAATAAACAGATTCTGAATACATACAAACAGGGTACCAAAAAGCAATTTTTTATTGCACTATTGATGCAAGATACAAAATCGTATGTATTCCGCCAGCAAAAGAAGCCAGACATTAAGGGTTATGTACACATACTATGAACCTCTCACATGAGACCCTGAAAAAGGCAAGATTACCGGACAGAAATCAGATGGGGTACTCAAGGGCTGGGGACAGAAAGCAGGGATGGGGTAAGACAAAGCTCTGTGTAACAATAACTGTTTCGTATCTTACTTTGGGTGGCAACTATAACACTACACATTTGCCAAAACTCATTGGATTTCAACGTAAAATATGAGTTTTATTGTATGTATGTTATACACCAAATCTTCAATGTATCCGGAAGCAATCCTGAGTTAAAAATATACATTAATCACACGGCAGATCTACAGGACCGTGGCGGCACAAACTAAACATTTGTGGGAGAGGCACAGAAGCCCAAAAGGAGGGACGAGAGTAGTCTGCTCTCTCCGAGCAGCTAGGGAGCAGCCCGAGGTAAAATCTAAGAAAAAGAGGACCTTGGGGAATAAAATAAGGCACAATGATGAAAAACTAACAATCTTAATATTTGCACCATCAAAACCCTTGCAAAACTATTAAGACAGGCCCTTAGTAAACCTATGCATTTGAAAATAAATACTTTACAAAATAACATCATGATCTCTCCCTCTGCTTCTCTCTCCCCGGGGTCACCCATGTCGACTTTTACCTACGACACCTACCAGCACTGGAATCGATAGCTTTTTCCTATGCATTCCAATTTTTCTTCCCTGGATACCATGAGAAGCCCAAACAAGAAAGCGTCCAGGGTTGATTTCCCAAAATAAGATACAAAGTAATCGGAAAGGCCTCAGTTAAATCAGAATACATGAATACCCGTGTGTCCTACAGGGCCTTGAATTGGATACCAGAGTGTGTGGTCTTTTATCACATCACAGAGAAATAAATTCTGATTCCCACACCGGAAACCAGAAGGACAGGGGCACCTGGGTGGCTCAGTCGGTTAAGCGCCGACTTCAGCTCAGGTCATGACATCATGGTTTGTGAGTCTGAGCCCCACATCGGGCTCTGTGCGGACAGCTCGGAGCCTGGAGCCTGCTTCAGATTCTGTGTCTCCCTCTCTCTCTGTCCCTCCCTTCCTCACACTTTCTCTCTCTCTCTAAAAGTAAACGTAAAACAAACAAACAAACAAACCAGAAGTACAAACACAGGTGACAAGACCTTCCAAATCTCATTTCACAGGTCTTTCTGCTTCTCCCCTCTTCACACTACATTCCTTGTCAGAAACTGAGAACTACAGAGCATTTGAACATAGATGGACACGGAGAGGAAGAGAAGAAGGATGCACTGAGCACTTTCTCTGTGCTGGGCTCTGGGCTTATCCTGCCCTGTGCAAGGTGTCCGCTCAACCTTAACGGCCCCCAGCACTGGGCCTCCTCCCTCTCAAGTGAGGCTGTAACACTCCCAGAATCCACTCAATATGTAGTGGGCTCTAAACACGATAAATGGCAACTTAATATCAGTAATTGATAATAATAAAAAGACAACACCACCCTTGGAAGATAAATTAATTTACCTGTTTAAAAGAATTCATTTCCAGCCAATTGTTCTGACACAATATCTAAAAGGAGCTCATTTAAATTAAATTAAGTTAATCTACTATTTAAGATAGAAACCAGTGAAGAGCCTATGTACCTCCATAGAAGTAAAATCGAAACCAGATGCTAGAATTTCTGCAGCACTCACTCCTTGTATTGTCCCTCTTAATTAGTGAAGAATCTCCGTAAGATTATTCATCATAGAATCCAGTGGATGTCACGCCACATGTTCATTCTTAGAAAACAACATGCAAACCGTATCTATTCATGGAGCACGTGACCATGTCAGAAGGATCGTGAGATGTTTCTTTAGCTGATACCGACTGTAAAATGCTCACTTTCAGAAGTCACATACCATTTTTATCGACTGTCATTCAAGTGGAAATACATATACACATCTGTGTATATACGTACATGCATATATCTATACGTACATATCCTACACATACACACGTATATGATACGTTTCTGCAAGTCCAGAGAAGTTTGGAAATTCACTGTTGTGGGTTTCCCCCAAAGCATCCACAGCCTCTCTGTAGAATAAGTCTTCGTGTAACTGTTATCAGGACTCCACCTTCTCCCTTACTTTTAGGTCTCATGTTTTTAAAATTGTATTTATTAACAGGCAGTGACGTTAGCTTTTTGTGTACAGTTCTATAAACTGTAACGCATGTATAAGTTTGGATAGCCACCACCCTTCACCACAAAGACACAGAACAGATCCTCCACCAATAAATGCCCTCCTCCCTTTGTTGGGCGCCCTGCTCTCACCCTAACCACTGGCGCCCAATGACCTGCTGTCTGTCACATGCAGTCATTACCCTCCCATAAAGACCGCCTAGATGGGGCCAAATAAGAAATAAGAGCTAAACTTTTAAAACTGGCTTCGGTCTAACATGCTTTTTAAATTGTAAGTATGTAGTTAGAACATTAGTTCCAGCGATCAATATTTGAGGAACAAAGCTGGTAACATCCCCTGACCTTAGTGCTTTTATGGAATCTTCAGCAAATTAGGTTATTTATTTTTTGTTTTAATCAGCACAGGAGAAGGCAGGAAAGACTAGTCACTGTGACATGTGGCAATGCGGAATCTCAATTCATAACCGAATGGTCATGCCACTGGCCTAGCTGCTGGATTTTAAGTAACTGGTTCCGTCCGTGTTGCCTTGGCTTCTTTTAGTATGGGGATCTTTCGGAGCCAATCAGATCCCTTGGACGAGAAGTAGGAGGTTTTTGCTTCCGCTTTTCTTGAAGAATGCTTAATCTTTCCTTGAATCTTTTTTGTCTCAAAGGCTCAACACGTTCTAGAGTGAGAAAATAATGCATACAATTTCCGCTCATGGATATCCTCAAAGTCCAACCAGTTATTGGAATTTCGGGTCACGTTCTGGGACATAATCAATTCTGAAAACCGTCAAGTGTATAATACTTTCGCTCTTATTAACATTTCCAGGCCCCTTCCTCTTGTTCATCACAATAGCCACTGTCTATGATCAGCTTTCACTGCCTTGAGCTCAGGCTACCTCCTGGTTACTGTCCTCCTGACTCTGGCCCCCTCACCAAGAGGGGACAATCAGTTTTACACACAGCTTCTGTTCTGAAAGCACCACTCCCATCCTTCATGCTTTCACTCCCTTGTATCCTCATGTTCCCTTCTCGGAGAAACTGCACTTCCCACCACGCCAGATGGAGCCTCAGATCTCACATATTTTCCTCTCCCCACGGAGAAGTCAGGCCTTCACTTCCACCAAAATCCCAATTCCTGGGACTCACTCACGCTTCTTGGGATTCCTTTTCTGCCGTCTCCACATTTTTAGATTCCCCTAGCTGTCCTTTAAGGACTCTGGAAGCAGCAGGCACATTTATTTTACGTTTTCTCTGCCAGATGTGAAGGAAAGCATGTTCTAGAGTAACAGGTCCCAAACAGGTGTGTAGTGAAGTTTGTGGGGAGATTTGGTAAAAACACAGAGGCCCAGGCCCCCTAATGAACACCTGCCTTTTGTTATGACTTAGGAGCTCTCCCAGCAAAGATTCTGACTCATGTGGACATCTGAAAAAGACCGCTATGGACATGGGGTACTATGACTCAGCTGCCTCAGAAAGTTTCGCGTAAATGACGACTTAAGTTCTACGTTTTAGAATAAAAGTCAGGCCCTAGGACAAACTGACCCAACTCATGCCCCACTTGCTGAGCCTATTTTGAAATTTTGTCTATTCTCAAGATTCTTTGCTAGAATATGAGAGTAGCAATATTAAATATTATGTTGCATCCATTTATGAGATAGACTTTTTCACATCTGAATGCCTTTGATATTGGATTATGCCTTAAAATCTGCATATTAAAAACACTGGTCAGCACTGTGTAACAATAGTGTATCTTTCAATTAAAATTCAAAAGTAAGAAAATCCTACTGTAACTCAAAGTTAAAAGTTACAAGTCAATATTATCTTTAAGACCTAACCTAGGCACTGACGAGTCTGTGGCAACATATTTGTTAGAACTGAGTCACTAAAGCCAGTCTCCATTCAAAGGAAGATAACTAAATTTGTGGATATGTTTTAAAACTGCCACAAAGAAAGGAATTTTTAAAATGTTATCATTCTCTGAATACTAAAGTCAACTTTTCTATTTTAAATAATCTCTACTGGGAAAATTAATCACCGAAAAATCTGGTATTGCATAAAAAAGTTGTAAGAGTTACTGCAATATTTTTGATAAGTAGAAAAAATCATAACTACATGTAAGTATTCTGCTGAAACAAACAGAACTCTAAACAACCTTAAAAAAAAAAAAGTAAATAAAACCCAACAACCCAAGGATATACAATGCATGTCTTTCCTAAATAAAAACTGGACCAATGCAAAAATCTCTCCATAAAGTTGCTTAAAATGTCATAAATAATGTTTTTTATGAAATATTCATTGTTGGGGCACCTGGGTGGCTCAGTTGGTTAAGCGTCCGACTTAGGCTCAGGTCATGATCTCGTGGCTCGTGTGTTTGAGCCCAGGGTCGGGCTCTGTGCTGACAGCTAAGAGCCTAGAGCCTGCTTCGAATTCTGTTATCTCCCTCTCTCTATGCCCCTCCCCCACTCATGCTCTATCTCTCTCTCAAAAATAAACATAAAAAATACCAGTATTTATGAAATATTCATTGTTTACTACCATGTGTTGAAAAACATTTTTAAAATGCATTATGGAAGACTGTGTATCCCTCAAAATTAACTATCTCAAGTTACTGGATGGTTTTATCTATGCACTGCACCCTGAGAAACGTGAGGCTTAACTTGAATATCATCAAAACAATAAATACGCCCTACATGCTTGATATTTTTCAAAGAAACAAACATTAAATGGGAAGATGATTCTCTGATTTGGACTCAACTACACTGCACACTGGATCCATCACGATAATTCTCTGTTACTTCATGTTACTTAAGACTCACGAAGGGGGGCCTGGGTGGCTCAGTCGGTTGAGCATCCGACTTCGGCTCCGGTCATGATCTCATGGCTTGTGAGTTCGAGCCCCGCGTCCGGCTCTGTGCTGATGGCTCAGAGCCTGGAGCCTGCTTCGGATTCTGTATCCCTTTCTCGCTCTGCCCCTCCCTCACTCATGCTCTGTCTCCCTCTCTCTCTCAAGAATAAATAAAACATTAAAAACGAAAAGTAAAGCCTCATGGACGCCTGTGCATGGGAGGCCATGCTGTTTGGGGTAAAGAGTCTTCAGAAGCAGTACCGTGAGCCTGATTTTCAATAGGAAGTGGGCACAAGGGGAAGTGATTGGATTCACAGGAGGTAATGTCAGTAAAAACTGTTTTCACCTTTAAAACAAGGAACACCCAAAATCTATTTGTCCATGTGCTATTGATTAAAGTGATTTAGAAGCTTTACATTTTAATGTACATATGTATCCCAACAGGCAGCCACTGATAAACTTTAAAAATATGCTTTCACCGGAGTGGAGAAATATTTACATTAAGATAATTTTATATTAATGGTACTAATATAACTAACCTTATTTTTTTATTTTTTTTTTTAATTTTTTTTTCCAACGTTTATTTATTTTTGGGACAGAGAGAGACAGAGCATGAACAGGGGAGGGGCAGAGAGAGAGGGAGACACAGAATTGGAAACAGGCTCCAGGCTCTGAGCCATCAGCCCAGAGCCCGACGCGGGGCTCGAACTCACGGACCGCGAGATCGTGACCTGGCTGAAGTCGGACGCTTAACCGACTGCGCCACCCAGGCGCCCCATAACCTTATTTTTTTAATGTTTTATTTATTTTTAAGACAGAGAGAGACAGAGCATGAGTGGGGATGGGGCAGAAAGAGAGGGAGACACAGAATCTGAAACAGGCTCCAGGCTCTGAGCTGTCAGCACAGAGCCCAACGCGGGGCTCCCATTCACGAACCGGGAGATCATGACCTGAGCTGAAGTTGGACGCTCAACCGACTGAGCCACCCAGGCGCCCCTATTACTAACCTTATTTTAAGCACCATCCTGAGTGCCAGAAATACACGATTTCATTGAACCCTCACTACATACATATCAGGCCAATGACACCCTCTCCATTTTAGATCTGAGAAACCCACTCCGCAAATCACCCAATTCTCTACAAATTCTCACAGAATCATTTCACCTCCTTAGAACAAACAACAATGAAGAAAAGGCAAAGAAAAAAAAAACCCTGTCAACATGCAACCTTCACCCACTGATTTCTTGCTAGTCTTTTTAGAAACCTTTTTTCTCATGCCAGTTCTTTATCAAATCTCAGCATTGCCATCAGCCTTATAAGACACCTAACCCCCAGACCAGCATTAATCAATCCCAGACAAAATAGCAACAACAACAACAAAGTAATGAGACATCATTGCACACCCATCGCCACCAGCCCCATTTCACTGCAGTGAAAGAACTGATTAAATTTGCAATACGGATCACCAAAGTCAAGACGCAAATTGAGTAAATCGGTAACAATATTTACTGACCACACACTGTGCACCAGACTCCAGGACAAAACAGCGAAAGCAACAAATGCCTGTTCTCTTGGAGCTTCCATTCTAGAGGTTGAGGTAGATGGAATAGCTAAGTCAAGTCGCAGTGGTTACAAAAGGAAAAGGAAGCAGGGCAAGGTGTGGAAAGAGTGACCCTGTCAGGAAAGGCCTCTTTGGTTGGGGGTGGTGACATTTCAGCCGACGTGACATTACACATTACAGCTTGACGTGAAACTATCTGCTTTCCCTGGACAAATCATATAAGCTTTTTATGTCCAAGTTTCCTGGTCTGTAAAACTAGATTGGACTAGAATGGCATTTAATGGACCTCCAAACTCTGAAGTTCTAGGGCTCTGAGACCTTCTATTCAGAGGAAAGCCTGACAGTGAAGAGGCGACTCCACCAGCCAATCTGAAGACCTGATCCCAGTGGAACCAAGATACTGAGCCATCACCATCTTGCATTTCCTTATGAATCTTTCCCCTCTATGGGCAAGGCCTGCTTTCTTCTTTTTAATCTAAAAACGGTGTTTAAATAGTAAATATTTGCTAGACAATAGACACAATACTTCTGTTTTTACATCCCATGACCTACTTATCTTATGAATGGAAGTTTATACCTTTTGACCCCCTTCACTTATTTTAACTAGGCCCTATGCCCTACTTCTGACAACCACCAATCTGTTCTCTGGATCCCCAAACTTGGTTTGGGGTTTGTTTTTGTTTTTTTTCAGACTCCAACTATAAGGAGATCATACAGTATTTGTCTTTCTCTGTTTGACTTATTTCCCTTAGCATAATGCCTTCAAGACCCATCCACATTGTCACAAATATCATTTGTTTAAAATTTTTATGGCTCAATAATATTCCACTATATATTTAGATATCTAGACGTATAAATACATCTTTTTTATCCATTCATCCATCAACAGACATTTAGGTTGCTTCTATCTTGGCTATTGTGAATAATGTTGTGATAAACACAGGGGTGCAGTTCTCTTTCCAAATTAGTGTTTTTGTTTTCTTTGGACAAATACCCAGAAGTGGAATTACTGGATCATATAGTAGTTCTATTGAAACTTCCACAATATTTTCGACAGTGGCTGAGCCAATTTAAATTCCCACCCACAGTACACAGGATTCCCTTCTTTCCACATCCTCAGGAACACTTGTTATTTCTTGTCTTCTTGATAACAGCCATTCTAATAGGTGTGAGACGATATCTCAGTGTAGTTTTGATTTGCATTTCCCTGATGATTAGTGATGCTGAGCATCCTTTCACGTACCTGCTGGCCATTTGTATTCTAATTTGGAAAAATGTCTATTCAGACCTTCCGTCCACAGTTGTAGGAGTTCTTATAGAGTTTGGATATTAACCCCTTATCAGATATAGAATTTGCAAATATTTTCTCGCATTCAGTAGGTTGCCTTTTTCATTTTGTTCACCATTTCCTTTGCTGTGTAGAAGCTTTATAGTTTGATATAGTCCCACTTGTTTATTTCTGTTTTTGTTGCCTTTGCTTTTGGAGTCGGATCCAAATAATCATTGTCAAGACTGATATGAAGGAGCTTACCACCTGTGTTTTCCTCTAGGAGTTTTCTTCTTTCTGCCCTTACATTCTAGTCTTCAATCCATTTTGAGATCATTTTTGTGCATGGTGTAAGACAGCGGTCCAGTTTCATTCTTTTGCATGTGACTATCCAGTTTTCCCAGCACCATTTATTGAAGAAATACCATAGACATAATATTTCCAAACAACACTAAGGAATTTTCAGGATTCCACATTGGTTTATATTGTTGACCAGAGATATCTAGTTTGGTAAACTACTTACTGTCCAAGTTGTCATAACCTGAAAAAACACCAAAGAAATCAATTTCATGCAGAAACCCTGACGTGTGTGTGTGTGTGTGTGTGTGTGTGTGTGTCTGTCAAGAAGGATGCTATTGAGTAAATGGTAGCAGGGGCAGGAATTACATAAAGGGAGGAGGTGATTCTGAATGTAACAATCGAGGAAGCAGGGTCTTCAGGGACCTCGTAAGCCCAGTTTGATGGGTGGAATCAAATGCACCAGTACAAATGGACCGGTACAAATGCAAAATTCTATATGAAGGATTAGCAAACCAGGCGAACAAGAATGGCAATAAAGAGGCTTGCAGCAATATATATAAAGAAAATCTCCTTAGAAATTTTAGCAGTAGTAAGTAGAAGTTGGAATCACCAGTAATAACAGGTTCCTCCAAACAACCACCCCAGGTGTGTTCTCTGGACCAGCTGTATCAGTATCCCCTGGCTGCTGGTTAGAAATCAGAATCTTAGAATCCACTCCAGATGTATACAATCAGACAGGAGGTTAGAAAGGTTCCCAGGTGACTGTGCATGTACCACCCCAGTCCCTTCACCAGGTCAGACCAAGTGAATCTCTCCTCTAGCTCAGAGAGACTATAGCTGCAATGTAAGAGTACCATTAATAAGACGTAGGTCAGTTAGGCCATGACAGGGGACAGGCTCAAACCTCTAAAACTGCCGACCTTCCAAGGCACTGGGGATGTTTAGCTCAGAATGTGCTCGTCAGTACACAGCAGCCACTAGCCAGCGACATGTAAGTGATTCAGCGCTTAACATGAAGTGACTCTAAATTAAAATGTTCTATAAGTGTAAAATACACCTCGAGGGCAAAAATTTCATAAAAAAAACAACGTGAAGTATCTCTTTAATAGTGATTTATATTGACTATGTTGAAATCATATGTTGGCTGCAGTGGTTTAATTCAAACTTTAATTTCAGCTGTTTCTATTTGCATTTTTTAACAGGGTGACTAGAAACTTTTAAATTGCCTGTGTGGCTCCCGTTTTATTTCTACGGGACAGTACTGCTTTTAGAGACAACCAGAGTAGGTAGGTAGTTCTTTTCCAACATGTGGAGCACCACTATATGCAAGAAATATTAACTTGGCTCAGTCTGAAACCAAGGTTTACAACCAGGCCTTAATGTTGTTATATGACCGAGGGCAGGCAACGGATCTGCTGGTTTTCCAAAATGCCCGGTAGGGAATGTCAGTCCTCCCACGGATTCATCACGGAACCAGAGAGTCATGAAAAGGTTGCATTTCTTGTCTTACAAAATAATCTGAAAATACGGCGATGAAAAAGAAACCAGAAAACCTAACTACGTCTCAAAAAACGTTGCCTCGCGAGCAGTTCCCAACACACTCTCTCTTTTTCTCCAGAGAAAAATTACAGCAATTCATTTCATTTTCGCTTTAGAGGATGATTGGTGGAAGTCTAGGCAGGCAATAACATGAACAGAGGAAGTGACATCCTTGATGGCAGACGAACACTTTCCTGAAGATGCCACTTACCCTTGTTAAATGTCCTCCTGAACAAATTACACATCATCTATTAGAACGAATATTGCCACACTGACACTGTTAAGCTATCCAGCCAGACTGCTTCAGTATTGCAGAAGGAAAAAAATAAATAAGTCAAGCTTCTGTTTCCATAATGCTGATCCCAGCAACATATAATCAAGACTGCCAACAGACTTTAGCCCCCCAAAATACATCTATCTCATCGCTATGATATTGAGGATAACAGCAAAAAAAAAAAAAAACCCTACAATGATCTGATCTTGAGTCCAATCTAAAGCTACAAAGTTTGGGCTCACATTTCACTAGTTCTAAGTAGTTCACTTTCTGATGCCCATTAAAGAACACAAACGATTATTTACATTCCTAAGAGATGAACTCTGACCCAATGTGGATCAATGAAATCTCAAAAAGTAAACTTTTCTCAAGGGCTGTTTGTTTCATTTTAAGAGAACCGGGTTTTTAAAGGAAAAATCAAAGAATATAACATTTGATATGGCACAGAGAATCTGAAGAGTAGTTTGATGTATTTTTAAATTATGAAATATCAGTAACCTAAAGTGGTTCAAGCACTGCTATCTCATTTAGACTTAGAATCAAGATAACTTCATTTGGGTCCTAGTCAAATTATTAAGATCTTCACTTGCTCAGAGCTCAATGAAGACACTAGTTGTTGTACTACCATTCTCCTCCTGGCTCCAACTTTCCAATGTTCTAAGTAAATGGAACGGAAAAAAACAAGACTTCCTATTTAACCAAAGAAAACCCACATTCATCCAAAGAAAACCTAGGTGATATTTAAGAACATCTTTATAGAAATATTTTAATACATATTTCTAAGGATGTGCAACATTTCCTCAAAGACTTTTTAAAATTTATAAAGCCATCTATCTTGAATCCATTATGAATCCTCCTAAGTTAGGAATGGATAGATTGAAATACACACACACACACACACACACACACACACACACACACACACCATTCCGTGCCAGAGTTTGAAATCTAATAATGCAACTGCTGAAGCAAACTGGGATTTGCATTTGCAAATTCCCATTAAAATGAAAGCAATCTCCCAGCTATAATTATTTCACGCATTCTGAAAATTGGGAAATCTGTTTTAGCGTAAAGTAGCATAACCCAGAATGTCTATATCACTTTGTTTTTAATTGTAGAACTGACAGATTCATAGAGCACCTGTTGTTTACTTTAATCTCAGCCATTTTAGAGATCCCATGTTTATTCAGTTTCCAGTTCGTTTATGCCTTGATGATTTTTATTAAAAAAAAAAAAAACCTCAAGAACTAAATTTGTCTTCTTATTAACCATTATATTCCTCTGGGGATTATTTTTTCACTCCTAAGCCTCATGTATGGTAAGTCTTACTAGTGTCTCACTCAAGCTGCACGGGAAGTATCTGAGTCAAATTTGCTTATCACAAAGCTTACTGTAAGTAACAGCAGGAAGGTAAAATGAGGGAACTATCCTGTACAGGACTGAGTGCCCAGGGACCTATTGCCTTGGCAAACAAGAGCTGGAATGTACCCAGAACTGGGTCACCTAATGTGACATGGCCAAAACCCGACTCTCCAGTAGTTTAATGGCTAAGGATTGACGGAGAAATCACTGCGATGGTAGGAGAGCATATCCAAGATGGAAACCAGTTTTCTGTCCCAATTTTTAGTACGTGGAACAACCAGGGACATTGACACTGGTCTTACCAACATTATACGGATGACCTACCTGCCAGTCAGCGTTACAAAATCAGGACCTTAACGTGTCTTAAAAAACAAAACAAAACAAAACAAAACAAAACAAAACAAAACAAAACAAAACAAAACAAAACAAAAACAAAACAAAACAAAAAAACCCTTCTGTATCACTTATCCTTAGCACAATGCTACAATTTAGTAGGTATATAATGAATATTTGTTCAATAAGTAAAAAAGCTCTCATTCACGCCATGGTAGCTATTAGGGACTGAATTGCATCTTGCCCCAAAATTCCCATGTTGATATCCTAACCTTCCGTATCTCAGAATGTGACCTTATATGGAAATAGGGCCATTGCAGATGTAATTAGTTAAGACAAAATCATACTAAGGTAGGGTAAGCCTCTAATGCAATATGACTGTTGTCCTTCAAAAAAGAATGCCATTAGAGAAAGCATTCATATAGGGGGACCGTCACATGATGGTGAAGGCAGATATGGGGGTGATGCAGTAGAAGCAAAGGAAAACCAAAGACTGCCAGCAACCACAGGAGAAGTGTGGAATAGATTTTCCCTCACAGCCCTCTGGACACCTTGATCTCGGACTTCTAGTTTCCAGAAATATGAGATAATAAATTTGTTATTTCGGGGCACCTGGGTGGCTCAGGCGGTTCAGCATCTGACTTCGGCTCGGGTCATGATCTCACAGTCTGTGGGTTCAAGCCCTTCATTGGGCTCTGTGCTGACAGCTCAGAGCCTGGAGCCTGCTTCGGATTCTGTGTCTCCCTCTCTCTGCTCCTCCCCCACTCGCACTCTGTCTGTCTTTCTCTCTGTATCAAAAATAAACATTAAAAAATTTAAAATAAATAAGAAAAATAAATTTGTTACTTAAGCCACCCAATCTGTGTAAGTTTCTTATAGCGGCCCTACAATACTAACACAAACTAATACAGGAACCAACCTATGACTTGATACTTATAAATAAACATGGAAAATTTAATTGTGAATAAAATAAACAGAATATGAAAGCTAAGAAAAAAATTTCAAGGGTTGTTTTTCACCATATTTAATGTTTAGATCCCCCAAAATTATACCTAGTCTACATTTAGATAAGCGTAAGCAGATGATCAACTAAATTAAATGAGAACATCTGAAACATAAAGCCTTCCGAAAAAAGAAACTTCGTTTGTACACTGACACATTCCTCAGTACCTAAAATACAGCCTAGCAACATTATGGCCATAAACCATAATGATTTGTTGAATGAATGAATGAATGAATGAATGAATGTCTAATATAGAGAATTATAACTCAAAATATAGTAGCAAATAGGTGATCATGCTTAATAAAATGTTAAAAACTAAAAAATGAAACTGGAAATAGGTTTATATACAAAGCAACTGTTCCTTTACAATTTCTACTTGAAGAATTTTGTGATTTCTTTTTAAATCACGTATATGTCAGTCACTAAAAAGGAAATCCTAGTAGAAAAATTAGAAATATGCCATATGTTGTCAGCTTGAGAAAAATACAAGTACAATGACATTTTTAACATTTCAAAGAACCATTTATCAAATTTTTCCCTCATGTTGTACAGAAAGCAAAGTTGCTCTGTCTTTAAGGGGTGATTAGAAATAAACAATGTGGAAACAGTTACTGAAGTTTTTAAATGAAAAGCACAACTATGCCAATATGTCCATAGATACCTTCCTTAACGAATTACTTATGCATTATACTGTCCAGGGGTATATTTTTTAAAAAACTTTCAATAACAATATTAATTATATTACAAGTGGGCCATTGTTAAGAATTCTGTAAAAACATTATTTTTTTTAATGTTTATTTATTTTTGAGAAGACAGAGACAGAATGCGAATGGGTTAGGGGCAGAGAGAGAGGGAGACACAGAATCTTAAGGAGGCTCCAGGCTCCGAGCTGTCAGCACAGAGCCCAACGCAGGGCTCCAATTCATGAACCATGAGATCATGACCTGAGCTGAAGTCAGACACTCAACCGACTGAGCCACTCAGACGCCCCTGTAGAAACATTATTTAATGCTTACCTTTAACACATTTTAAGATACCAAAGAGAATCCAAGATTCGTTTGGTGATGAGAACTTTTTCATACTTGTACACATAATTTTCACAGATTTCATCCTGTACAAGGCAAATTTGCCCTTCTGTTCTTTCTACTTTTAATTTCCTTTGGTCAAAAATGAATGCTAAAATATTCACCAAATTGCTTCCCTGAGTCCAAACACTGTTAGGTTCAACAGGAGTAAACACACACCATGGTCTAAAATGATATAACTTTAAGAGAAAAAAAAGGACATCCAGTTTTTAAGTACATTTATTGTAAACTTCCCTAAGCACAGAGAATATACAACTAGCCTAAGAGTGTTTATAGCAATTTACAGCAAATACAAATATAAATTTTAAAATTATAAAATAAAGTGTAATAAAATAAACAAAATTCAAATTAATAGCATCGATGCAGTGTGTTTCATGATGCTATTTAGGAAAATAAATTACCACCCATGCCATCACACTATGTGAATTTTTGACTACAAGGGAGTCAACACCCCTAACCCCCATGTTGTTCAAGGGTTGACAATGTGTGTGTGTGTGTGTGTGTGTGTGTGTGTGTGTGTGTGTGTGTGTATGCGCTGTTTCTCAGGAGAACCCTGACTAATACATTCACCAATGACAATGTACATCTTTAAAGTAATATATAATGAATATCTGTACACATGGTCTACCATGGAGCAGATTTACTAGAATATTCAAATGCCATCAACAAGATCTTGGCTTAAACTCTACCTTTCAGGAGAAGAAGTCTTTGCATGATTGAGAGAAATGGTGCTGTGTTTTCTCAGTTCCAGTTATTTCTTAAAGGAATTTCCTAACTAGACTCTGGGGGCCCGATGGTAATTGGTTTCATCCATCCACAGTCAACAGGACCAGTTGGCTTTCTGCTTCCTTGTTAATCAACACAGAGCCTGTGTGGTGATCCACTTTTAAAGTCATTCAACAGAGTCTAACCAGGACCTTCCCACAGAAGCGCTGTATTCGGCTTATAGTACTGACTCAACCAGCAATAGTGTTTATATTTCTGGGAGTTTGCTTGGCCTACGTGTTGATGCCAAGTGTTCATTTTGGCAATGGACAATTCCATTTGTGATTTTGGTAAACACAGTATGTTTCATAGGGTGCTGATCATAAAAGTAATCTCAAAAATCTCAGTCTTAATACTCAAGAGCCTAGCCAGAAAAAGCTATTTATATTCTAATCAGTGGTATATAATTGGTTAGGACAGAGGGCAGTTGAATCCATTCCATGATTTCCAGAAAGGACAAGTAAATATTTTGAGTATGGTTTCTAGTCAGACAGTCATAGTATGCTTTCTCCCACCTCAATTCAGCCCTACGCTTTCTTTCCCTCCCCCTCTCTGTCTGTTCTCGCTCTCTACATTAAGAATTAGCTTACAAACCTTGACCTTGCTCCCTCCTTAACTGTATCCAATGTTATCCATTGTTTGCTCCCTCTTTCCTTTCCCTTTTTGATTCATTAGCTTTCAGTTATTAGCTTCATATTTTGCAGTGCCCACCATGGACAACTACCCCGGGCTTAGCCCAAGAATGTCACCCAGCAACTAACCTCAATATGCTACCTGTAGAGCTACTCATTATCATCAAAGGTGATTATGATTATAAGAGTCCAAAAGGGGGGGTACTTGGGTGGCTCAATCAGTTAAACATCCGACTTCAGCTAAGGTCACGATCTTGTGGTTTGTGAGTTTGAGCCCCTTGTTGGGCTCTGTGCTGACAACTCAGAGCCTGGAGCCTGCTTCAGATTCTGTGTCTCCCTCTTTCTCTCTACCCCTCACCCGCTCACATTCTGTCTCTCTCACTCTCAAAAATGAGAAAACAACAAAAAAATTTCTTGAAGGTCCAAAAGGATTAAAAAGAAAAGTGCATTCTTCAAGTTAGAAAAAAATAGTAACAGAATCCCTGTTTAATAGTAATACACAAAACTTGATCCGTACAAGTCTTGACCATTATTTTCCTCCCTTGACACTAAGTGATGGTCTAACAGCAACAGAGAACAGTAACAAGGATCAAGAGAGAATTCGGGGCACTTGGGTGTCTCAGTCAGTTAAGCGACCAACTCTTGATCTCAGCTCTGGTCATGATCTCATGGTTTCGTGAGTTTGAGCCCCAGATTGGGCTCTCTGTTGTCAGCATGGAACCTGCTTGGGATTCTCTCTCTCCCTCTCTCTTTGTCCCTCCCCTATACTTACTCTTTCTGTCTCTCTCAAAAAAAAAAAAAAAAAAAAAAAAAAAAAACTTAAAAAAAAATCAATCAGTAGAGAACTGAGGAAGACAGTGAGAGAAACTTATCTGAGTTCACATGGGGCATTTCCAATTTTCATGTATACAGCATCATGCAGAGGTAATGGCAGAGAGCTCCCTGTCCTAAAGGAGGCTGCATCAGTATCACAGGTCACAGAAGCTACGGGAAAACCTCTACATATCCTGGGATGACACAAACGGTATCAAGTTCAAAAATACACACTTAGTGAAAAGATCCTATATATTTAAAATTTAAAACCTCAACATTCTTGCTTCAACGGAGTTGGAAACCAGTCTTTCCTAGATCTTGGAATTACACTGACCCTTTGTGGAAATAGCTCATGGTTTACCTCTGAAACACAGGCAGGTAAGAAATTTAACAGAGAGCTAAAAGACATATGTTAGGATTACTCGTTCACAGAAAACCCAATTAATTACTCATCAGAAAGAAAAGAGGCAGCTGGAAAAGAACAACAGGAAACTGATTTGATAATGTGTCTTCCCTTGTGCACGTTCACAGATGAAAGTTCCCGTGATCTCTTTTGGGAGCCACTGCCGTGTCTCTCTTTTTCCTCTGAGTGTCTTTGTCTGGCCTGCTTCTATGTCTTGCTCTCAATGCCTTTTTTTTTTTTTTTTCTTTTTGAACCTTCTCCTTTTTGAACGTTTTTTTTCTATTGAACATAATTGAATAATATTCCAACCTAGGAAACCTAATCAAAGCATCTTAAAATTGGGAAGGAAGTACACTTCTCGAAGGATCCGTTTGTCCCCAACCTCTTCCAGAGTCTCCCCATTTTACAGGAGGTACCCCATGCAGCTCCTGCTCCTGTCACCCCACTAAAACAGCTTTGGGAGGATTCCCAGTGACTCATGGCAATTCTCAGGCCTGCCTTCTTTAGCTACCTACAGCATTTTCAGGATTCTTTATCTCCAAAGCCTTGACTAATCTTCTTGTCTGGCTTGAGGAACATCATACTCGGCTGGTTTTCCTCCCACTTCATTGGCATTCATTACCTCCTCTCTGACCCCCTAAAGACACCCGCACCAGGGCTCAGCAGTCTTTCTCATCTTCTGTATTGCACTCCCTTCCTGGGGGATCTCATCCTGCTGGCAGATGCTGATGAACTTCAAGTCACTATATCCAGCCTGGACCACACGCCCTTCTCCCCTGTCTTCACAGCACCGACATCTAGATGCCAAGACACTGTGGAACTCACAACTCCTCTCTTAAGCGTCTCCACCTCCCAAAGCTGCTCCACCCACCTTCTTCTGCCTCTCAGTCGGTGCCCACTCCATCCTTCTCAGTTGTTCAGGTCAAAAGTCTTGGAAATCGCCCCGACTCACCTTTTCCTTCCCACCTTACACCCCAGCCACCAGGTACTTCAGCCGCCTCAACCTGTCAGATATATCCAGCACCTGGTCGTCTCTCCCCACCTCCACTGTTGACTCTCCTTAGTCTGAGCAATCCATCTTTACTCACCTGGCTTGATGATACAGTCTCCACCATAGCTTCCCTACAGTCTATTCTTACTAGAGCACCAGACTAGGTCTATGTCAGATCAGGCCACACCTTAGGTCAACACTTTCGATGCCACACAAGGCCCTAGAAAATCTGGGTAAGCATCATTTCGTTAAATTAGTCCCCTGCTGTTCTCTCCATGGCCACATTGTCCCACCTGCCATTCCTGAAGTCCACTCCCATATGTGGCCCTTCCCTGCCAGCAATGCTCTCTGCACCTGGACCGGTCTTCTCCCAGCCAGGTCCACGGTTAATTCCCCCACCTTCTCTAGGTCTTGCTTAACCGTCCCTCTGCCTAACTACCCAGAAAATTTCAACGACATCCTCTTCCTGCTCTTTCTACCCTGCCTTGCTCTACTCTTCTTTTGTTTTCCATAGCACTTGTCAGGTTCCAACATACAATATAATTGACTCATTTGTGCTCACTGCTTACTGTCCTTTCCTACCAGCACGGTGTCGTAACAGCTGTCTCCGTGTTTTGTTTGCTAATTATTCTACACACCTAGAAGAACGCCTAGCTCAAAGGAGAGGCTCAGTACACACTTGTTGAATAAACGAATACTCAGAAATCTAATTTAAATATTGCACTCAAGATCTGCAAAGCCCCACCGGAAATTTACAAATTTTAACGGAAACTCGATTGAATATAAATTCCTAATATGTCGTGAAACCAGTATCAAACTCTGAATTGAAAACCCGGAGCTGAGCCCGAATCCCATTCCTGCAGTTTGGTAAAGGAGAACTTCAGCCTGCCCAAGACTCAGCTCCTTCTCTGTGAAATCGGGATAATGCTTCATGCTTTTTTGCTGTTGCTTTTATGCGTAAGGCCGACTATGATGGTGCATGTAAAACTATGAAATCAGAAGTGCAAGATCATACGACAAGAGGACCCACTGTTCCCTTCTGAACTGGGTCATTTTCCCTGTGCTGTCATTTTGTATAAAGCAAGCGATGAAAATACGCTGTAATCGTAACGTGCAGCTGCACTCACTGACCAAAATAAATCTGATTAAGACACAGTCCCTTAAAGAGTGATGGTCACTAAGGTTTTCCCATTGAAGCGTAAAAATCCTCTGAGGCCCAGAAGGCAGTCTTAGACCAGATACTAACTGGAGATGCCAAAAGGATTTGTGGAGAAGCCATCAAGCCACAACGAGGACAACAGCAGTTTTTTGGTTTTTGGTTTTTTTTGTTTGTTTTGTTTTGTTTTGTTTTTCCCACCTAGAGAGAGACCAGCCGACAGCGGTGAGGTGTCCAGACTCAGAGCCAGACTTCCTGGGCTCAACCCCTGGTTCACCCACCTTTACTGTGTATATGGCCTCACACTAAGCGCCTAACCTCCTCGCATGGGAAAAACAAAGACAATCCCCGGGCTTCCTGGGAGGATTACGTGAACTGCTACCTGGGGGGCACCGAGACAACCCGTGTTCACCAGGAATTCTTTTTTTTTCAACGTTTTTTTTTTTTTTTTTATTATTATTATTTATTTTTGGGACAGAGAGAGACAGAGCATGAACGGGGAGGGGCAGAGAGAGAGGGAGACACAGAATCGGAAACAGGCTCCAGGCTCCGAGCCATCAGCCCAGAGCCTGACGCGGGGCTCGAACTCACGGACCGCAAGATCGTGACCTGGCTGAAGTCGGACGCTTAACCAACTGCGCCACCCAGGCGCCCCCACCAGGAATTCTTTAGGGAAAGCAAGCGTGGGCCAACAAACTAAACAGAGTTCAACATACACATCCCGCAGGTGAAAGCATCTTCCCTGCCAGTTAAGGGAAGGCCAGTGGAGAGGCGGTAGGAAAGCATCTTCTCTCATTAGGTGGAGGAACAAAACCGTCACGCAAAGGGGTGAATGAGACGTGCGCAACTCAGTGCTAATGTTTAACCCTGATGGGAAGATTTTTCCACAGACTTAGCACTCTCTGACTCAGCTGCTTTAGCACAGAGATACCCAGCGATCCCAGGTGACCCTAAAACAGGCTCTCTCAGTGGGATTCTGGGAGAGCGGCAGCCACATCACCTGGTAACGTGTTAGACATGCACATTCTTGGGCCCCAGCCCAGAACCAACCGGATCAGAAACTGTGGGTCTGGGACCCAGCAATCTCAGTTCTAACAAGCCAGACGATGGGGGCATGAGCCAGTCGGGAGAACCATTGCCTTCAGCCATCAACTCCCGAGGGAGAAAAGATATTGATGGAGAACTGACCATGACTCTTCAAATGCTTTATCTAAGTGATGAATTGATAGTATATGGTTGCGAGAAAACGCATTTAGAAAACACAGACTGAAGACGATATTCAGTTGGAAACGGTATTTGGTTCGGCAGCACACAAAATCTTCCACTCACAAGGATCCACCGAGCGATAACTAGGTGTCAGCCAGCATGCTATGAACCAGGAGGCACGGAGATGATGAAACATAGACCTCAGCCCTTGGGAGTCTGTAATATCATGAGGTATTCAGACCCAGAAAGACGAAGAAGAATACAAAGCCGAATGCAGCTCCTGCTGTCACAAATAAGGAACAAGTGTCCAGGAAGATAAGCAAACAAGGGATGATAGCAGCAGTCGGTCAGGCACGGCAGGAGGAAAGGAGGTAACGAGCGATGTTGCTGGAGAGGAGGCTGGACATGTAATTGGGACTTGAGTGTCACCCCGAGGAAGTGGCCTTTATTACATTCGCAGCACAAAGTGAATGAGGTTTTGAGAAAGGCCATGTTTCTCTCTATCCACCAAACCTGAGTCTAGATGACAGTAAGCAGCAATCCGAGTCTCAGAGAACAAGCAAACTGTACAGAAAAGAGAGGGGAGGAGCAGGAAACGTTAGTGAAAATGGCAAAGCACAGTCAGGATAGAACATAAAAGAGTAGCGATGGCTAGATCTGCAGAATGAATGACTGGGGGTCAAATACAGACCCAGGTTTAGGAAGTACGCCCCAAAGTACATCTCCCTTTCACACGTATGTGGCATGGGACATACTACACTTAGTGATAACGTGGCTGACGCTGGGCTACAGAACCCGTTCAGAACGCTACGTCTGGACAGCCATACGCTCAACCGTTATGACGTAAGTTACTGGCACAAGGGACCAAACCAGAATTACAGCGCTTCAGAGGGTCAAACCAAAATGGAAACTGATTACAGAAATCCCTTTAATATTATATAAGACTATTCTCAAATTTATCAAATTCTCAAACAATCTGCTTAGAGAGTTGAAATCAGTGAGTAAAGATACATCCATGTCCAAATTAGTTGATTGGAGAACGTGCATTTTTTAAATTTCACATCCTTCATTAGATATTTGTACTTTAAAAACATTCCTGTACTACTGACATCAGGGCTAAATTTCTAAATACTAAAGCGCATCTTAAATATTAAAAACATCAGTTTTCATAGGTCAATGACCTCTACTCTCATATGATTAAATCTTGTGCAATAAAACAGACACAGAAATGAGCCCTCCAGTGGAATAGAGCCCAAGAAGATAAGGACGAGCCAGTCAGGTCAAGGCGTACAGTTCTGTCAAAGATGTTTGGGGGGAACCTGTGGCAGGTGCAAAGGCACCGTGGCAGAAACACACCCGGTCTGTGAGAAACAAGGAAATGCCAAGTGTGGCTGGGATATGGCTGTCAACGGGGTCATGTCCTTGTAGACCACTCTTCCCAGGTACACAGGATTTGCAGAGAGGGTGGAAAGCAGGAGAATAATATGACTGACTACCCTCTGCCCACAAGTTTCTACTTATATTCTAATGAGTAATGCAAATCGTGTCATCTAGACTTGGAATAATGTAAAAAACTCTTGACTCAAGGGTATCTTTGATCTTTGGGGTCAATAAGCAGGAGAGCTAATATACATTAAGTATGGGTTAACTTACTTAGTGTCATATTTCATAAATTTGAGCTGAGCTACAAATGTGCATATTTAATCACCACCTGTATTATTAAAGAAAAAAATACCATTTCCATATAACAGAAATGATGCCTGTCTGCTCTCTTATGTGTTTTGAGATCCTACATGAGCATCCAGGAAAAGGAAGAATATACAATGTAACATACTACAATTTCAACACAAACCTTCCAACCAGGATTCCACAAAAGGCTGACAAGACCTGTTGTTCATGGTCAGCACAATGCGGAAAGGCAGAGAGAGCTTTTCTGCTGGAGCCACGCGCATTGTGGGTTCTTCAGGAACCCTTGTTTTAGGGGCCCACAGCACGTCTGGGACTTCTTACAGCATGTTCTTGGTGGCTGGACTTTTTCCCTCCAAATGACTGTGTAGAACAAAATCACAGACACTGTAGCTCAAATTCAGCTTTATACTAGAATTGCTCATGCTTGTTTCCCACGCTTGTTTCCACGTTTAATTCGATCTTCTGGTGACCAATATACACTTCTCAAAAGCCTTCTCAGACATTTTCCAGAACAACTCTCAACTCTCGTAACAACATAAACAAGGGGCACAGTTGCTTTTATTAAATACTGCCTGATAAGGATGTCATTACAGACGCACACAAAGAAACCCCTACAATTTTACAGGTGGTTAAACGCCCAGGTGATAGGAGTAGGGTAAGGGGGCAGAAGGTTGAGTGACATGGAGAACATGAAGTGTTTGTTGAGTGAATAAGCCCAGAACTGCTGTTTGCAAGCGGCAGGTTAGGATATAAGCAATAAAATATCAGTATGCATCCTGTTTTTTCTAATCTTATCTACTAGCATTGCTCTACAGGAACCCTGCATCCCCGCTTACGGATCTATTTATCATGGATGTATATTCTTAGCTCCAAGGCATTAATTATTCTATACTTGTCCACTCTTCTTGTTACCAACTTAATCAAATAATAAAAGTAGTAGGAGCAACAATGATAGCTAATAATTTCAGTAAACTCAGGTATGCCACCCCGGGTTAAGTGCTTTACACGTATTACCTCATTTATTAGGAAAACCTAATGAATTAGGCTCTGCGACGTTTCACAGTGAAGAGTGCCTCCAAGGCTGCAAAGCTAACAGGTTAAGAATACAACCTGATCCTAGACTCAGACTGCGAATCGACTGCCATAACATCTCCTTCATGTCTGTCTGCTAACACACAGCCCCAGCTCCCTTCCTGTATGGAATCTTCGTTCTCCTTTAATGCTGCCTTCTCTTTTCCAGGAATGACTGACACAGTTCGTTTCTGTGCCACAGCTGTCATACTTAACACACCGTGCCTAGAGCTGCAATTCACACTTATTCCACACCAGCCAAGTTCCGGATGCAGACCTTCATAGGGCAACAAGGCTGGAAACACAGAACAAACCAAGCACTAAACAGCAGCAATGCCAATAATAATGAAAACATCCTTCCTTCCATCACCATGAAGATACTGCAGGAAGAGTAATTCCCAGTTCTTAGGGAAAAACAAAGTCCGGCCTGACCTGGCTCTCTGGAGCCTCTACATGGCCCTGGAGAGCTCTGTCGGTCACCTTCCCTTTTTTTACTGGCCTTCTTCCAATCAGGGAAGGGTCCGAGCTTTCTCTTGTCAGGGTCTTTGCACATGCTCTGTCCAGAACTCTCCATCCCTGACTCTCACCCTTGATGATTAGCTTCATCCTGCCTTTTTCCCACTTAGACTTTTTCTCAGCAGTACCTCTTCCTCCCCACACGACCAAGCACCATGAGGCCAGGCAGGGTCTGTATTTTGTATGAAGCCCTCTGTCCTCATTACCTCCTCTTACCACAGTAGAAGCACGGAGACTACCAGAAACAGACAAACAGATTTTCCCCGAGTTCTTTCTTTGCCATATATGCCAGGAACTATCACAATACAGAAAAAAACAACCTGGGTAAATTGTTGCCCCATTGCCAAACCATACATTGCTTCACCATGTAAATCACAACCAGGTTAAACCTCTAAAGATACTTATGGCTCAATGAGATGATACTACAATAAAAGACTTTGTAAAACCTCGCCAGTTGTACTAGATGACAAATTTGAAGTTCAAAAACTGGACTGTGCTGTGTATGTCCTGGGCGTCTCATCTGCCAGGAAATGCCAGAGGAGCAGTGACTCTGTCAGTATAATCGTATCAGTATTTCCACTTCAGTCTCCCATGAAAATAGAAACTGCAGTACTGAGAATGAAAAAAATTACTACTTCTCGCCTCCAATTCTGGCTCTCGAGCTACTTTTTTTTAAAAGCAGTGTTCTTACTCTATGATATTTGCTCACTCACAGTGGAGTTAAGTAGCAGTGATTTCATTAAGTATCCTAGATAGAGCATGTGATGTTTTGGAACATATACATGGTGTATTTGTAATAACACACAAAGTTTCTTTTTGCTTTTTTTTTTTTTTTTTTTAAGAATGGGTTGTAACCAAGACTTACTGGCTATACAAATAGTTTACTCTCACGTTTGATTCTTCTGGTAAGAAGTGTTACATATTTTAAACAAAACAGCACTCACACTTCCTGCTATGAAACCACTCTTTGCAGATATACTAACATTCCAACTGCCAGTCCATTCTGTAATCCCTTTTTTAGTAAATTTTAGAGCTCAACTGTGAATGCTATGGTTTTAATATTATAGTTGGTAACATTTCAAAAGATACATGATCAGTAATGTTTTACACAGAGATTTATAACTAATTCCCTATTAGAGCTAAGTGCTTTTAAGCTCATCTGTAAATTTTACTGTTCTAGCATCTTAATTGGATTTCTGATAACTGCATCTAAAAATTCCATAATGCACATAAGATGTGTTCCAGTTACAAAATAGGAAAAGGCAAAAGAACATACACATAACTTTACTGCTTGTAACAATTACATCCTATGGAAGCCAGAGGTTGCTTGTTTTTGTTTGTTTGTTTTTTTAGCAAGTGCTATAATTTATTATATTACACATTTACAAAGCGGCTAAACCAAGTAATTTAGATACCTCTTATAACGTTTAATTTATTTTAGTTCGAGCAGTGACCTCAGCTGCTGTGACGTGACATTTAAATACATGGCTCTCTTGGGGTGCCTGGGTGACACAGTCGGGTGAGCGTCTGACTCTTGATTTCAGCTCAGGTCATGATCTCACACTTTGTGAGTTTCAGCCCCGCGCTGGGCTCTGTGCTGACACTGTGGAAACTTCTTGGGATTCTCTCTCTCCCTGTCTCAAAAATAAGTAAACAAACACGGCTCTTGAAGAAAACTGGCAAACCCCCACCAATCCAAGATCTACCATAAAACATGACCTCTCGATAAGTACTACTGTATAGAGAATGGCAAAGAGTCTGCCTACATTGTCACTTATATTTCACTACTACAGCGGAATTCTTCTCCCAAAAAAACCATGAGGTTTCTTTTTGTGCCCAAAGAATAAAGATCCTTCAGAAACCTCCCCATTGCAAATCACAATCTAAATAGCATTATTACAGTGTGCTAACAGGTACTGGAACGTTCTTACCGGTACTGCCCTCTATGCTGCAAACCATAGAAAATAACTTGAACAGAAACACACACACGCATACACACACCCATTCTCAATACATACACAGTCCACTTTTATGTCTACAGAATACGATCGCCAACTCTATGCTTTCATGCTTTACGTTCCCACTGTGACCTGAGACCTCTATGCTCCACTCCAGACTCCTATAATCTCCTGCCTACTGGACCCCTCCACCTAGATGTCTGAGAAACTGCTGCCGCATAACGTAGCATAACATAACATAACATAACATAACATAACATAACATAACATAACATAACAACATAACGTAACATAACATAATAACATAATGTAACATAATAACAATAACATAACACAATAACCACTGACCTCGCCCCGCCCCCCCCCAGTTTCACTGTCTCCCCTCTCACTGGATGGCAATTTCACCTGTCCTTCCAATTGCTGTGTCAAAAAAACCTGGAGTCACCTTTTATCCCCGTTTCTGACACCCCTTCCCAATTGGCCAGCAAATCCTCTGACCCTCAGAACATATCCAAAATATGATCACTTCTCTCACCATCTCCACACCACTGTCCCGACCAACATCTCGCCTGGATCCCACCGAGAGCCTCCTAACTGAGCTCCCTGCTTCCACTCTGCCCCTCCCCCCCAACAATTTTGCAGGTCAGCAGAGAATTCTTCTAAAATGTGAATCAAATCGTGTCCGTTCTCTTCTCAAAACTCGGCAGAGTGGAAGCCGAAGATCCCTCAGGATGGTCTATAAAATCGTTGGGTTTGTCCTCCCACGGCCAGTCTGATGTCAGGACTACAATTCCTATGACCTACCCTTCCTGTCTGCAGCCACAACTGGCCTCCTTGTCATTCTCTGAGAGTATTAGGTATTCTCACACCTAGGGACCTCATCAGCTGTCCCCTTGACTTTCATTCCCCCTAAGATCCACACGCCCCCACCTTCCTGAACCTTCAGGTCAAATGACACCTCTCAACGCGGTCTACCCTGACCACACTATTCAGAATTTCACACGATGCACCCTACCTTTTTTTAGTTTATTTATTTATTCTGAGGGAGAGGGGCAGAGAGAGAGAGAGAGAAAGAGAGAATCCCAAGCAGACTATGAGCTGTCAGCACAGAGCCACACATAGGGCTTGAATTCATGAACCGTGTGATCATAACCTGAGCTGAAACCAAGAGTCAGATGCTTATCCGACTGAGCCCCCCAGGTGCCCCTGCACCCTATCTTTTAATACCCAAACCCTTTAACCCTGTTCTATGTTTTTTAATAGCATTAATCACCTTCTGTAATTAGGTGAAATGGGATTAAATGTTAACTAACAATTAAGGCTTCTTCCAACCACTGATGGAACCAAATACCCACATTTATATCATAAAACAATGAACCAATTGTTATAAGACCTTTCTCAAAGAATGCTCTATTCTAACCAATATAAACTAGTAAATATGATAGTATTTGCCACAGTAATTCATTTTTGCTATGGCCTTTTAAGGACAGTCAGTTATGTTTTGAAGAGGTCTCCTTTCAAATGATGGAATTTGTCCAAGTATTCACTAACACGACCTTTTCCTATTTTGAAGGCACTATGGTTTTGTTTTTTTGTTTGTTTTAATTTTTTTAATGTTTATTTATTATTTTTGAGAGACAGAGCGTGAGCAGGGGACGGGCAGAGAGAGAGGGAGACACAGAATCCGAAGCAGGCTCCAGCCCCCTGAGCTGTCAGCACAGAGCCCGATGCGGGACTCGAACCCACGAACTGTGAGATCATGACCTGAGTCGAAGTCGGAGCCACCAGGCGCCCCTAAGGCACTATGGTTTTGAAAGAAACTTGTATTCCACCTCTTCAAAGAGCTCACCCTGAAAGCACATTGGTGAAGTAGGGCATTAGGAAACTGAAGACGTTTCTCAACGTTAGTACAAAAGAGAAGTTTTAGCGTGCTACCTCATAATCCTAAAAAGTTGACATTTTGAAGAGCCACTAAAAGAATAATCGTTTTGCTGCCACTTCACCTGCTTCCTCACTCCCCAGGCTTCCCTTAAAAAGGAGACTTTGTTTTAACAGAACCATCTGAACACAGCTTCTTGGCTATACTTCAACTATTTCCTTTGACACGTGGCCAACTCTTCCCTTCTTCACTTCCTGACTATTCTCAAATTCCTTTCTATCTATCGTTGATCCGTTTTGGAATAAATATAAGGTGACATTTATTAACGAAGGTGGTATTAAATGAAATATCAAAATCAAATATGAATGACACAGAGTGAATACGCATAGTATAAAAATAAAAGTCTTCTGTATCCAATCAATAGAAAGATGAGGGCTTGGTGGATCAGTCAGTTAAGCGTTCGACTTCGACTCAGGTCATGATCTCAAAATTTGTGGGTTCGAGCCCCACGTCGGGCTCTGTGCTGACAGCTCAGAGCCTGGAGCCTGCTTCGGATTCTGTGTCTCCTCCTCTCTCTTTCCCTCTCCCACTCATACTCTGTCTGTCTCTCTCTCTCTCAAAAATAAACAAACATTAAAAACATGTTTTTAAAAAGTAAGATCAGGGCTAAAATACAGTCTAAAGACCAGTGAGACTTGAGGCTCACTGGGACAGGTCAGCTCTGATGAGAAGACTCCACAGTGCCCAGCACTCCTCCTGATCACATCTATTTTCTCATATTTCATTGAACCCATAAACTTCTACAAAAACATACACGTTTAAATCACATCTTCCTAATAAAGTTGAAAGCTTTCTCTTAAAGAGAACAAATCATATATTGATGTGCACATTCTCCAGAGAACCCCGCACACTGTTTGCAAAGAGATACTCAATAAAACCCTGGATCACCAAACAATCGGTGTTTCTTAGCATAAATGATATATGTTTGAAAATTATTCTCTTTCCCAACTTGAGGGCTATAGATCTCAAAGGATTTTACTCAATAGAAATAAATCAAATTATGGGGCCAGATATGTCACAACGGGATCCCACACACAATGGCTTCCCTAGCTTCCAAACCAATTATTTTTGATTGGTAAGAACATTACATAGAAGGAAGCTACGAGGACAATGAAATTATTAATAACTTCCAGCAGTAATTCAATTATTAGGACAAAAGGTGTTCGTGTATGTGTCACACGGGCAAAGCAGGAGGGGAGAGAGGTTCTTTCTGTTTAGTGCTGATTTGTAGGAAAATAATAAAACCTGAGCACTAGAAGCTCAACGTAGCAATTTCTAGGTAAATACTAACGTGCTGTAAGTACATAATCAGCACAAAACTAAATCAACATCCATACTTTTTTTTTTTTTAACATTTATTCATTTTTGAGAGAGAGACAGAGCATGAGCGGAGGAGGCACAGAGAGAGAGAGAGACACAGAATCAGAAGCAGGCTCCGGGCTCTGAGCCATCAGTCCAGAGCCCGACACGGGGCCCGAACTCACAGACTGTGAGATCATGCCCTGAGCCGAAGTGGGACGCTCAACCGACTGAGCCACCCAGGCACCCCCCCCCCCATACTTTGCTGCTTCTATCAAAGCACCTCTTCTGTCCAAACTAAACCTGAGAGTATTATCATTGCATTCTTTGAAGGCAGCAGAGTATATAAAAAATAACACACAATCAGGGATGGTCAGATTTATGGTTGTCTGAGACAAATGGATGGTTTTACACCTCTGAATTCTAGAATTCCCTTCAACATTCTCTATGAAATCAGAATGAAAGGTGTCTGAAATCAGCAGAAGTACACCTGAGCCTAGCATCCACTTATCTAAGGTTTAATTTACGGTCCACCTAAAACGATTCTCAGTTCTTTCAATGGTTTGGGCCTTCTCTCTAGGTTCAGTGCAAATGGATCATGAATACTGCCGACTTTTTTTTTTGCATTGCTCAGGCCAGCATTGCTGCTTCCTGATTCTTCCTTGACTTCATGTGTCTTCAGCATTCACAGAAAAACACTCCTCCCAGATGAGAGGCATGGCTCCATGAGCTGACCCAAGGACACCACCAGCGAGGGCCTTCGCTGGCCTCTAATTCAAGGAAAAGAGGTGTAATTCTGAGAGGCAAAGAGTCATTCAGTTCTGAAGGCGGACAAATGACACTGCTCTTCTAAGAAATGTCTATTGTAGTTATTCGCTGGAAATCATCACTGTACTACCCAGAAATGTGGAAACCACACCAAACACAGGCAACCCACCACATTCTCGATGTTTACAAACCCCCTGAACACGATTCATTTCCAACAAATACAATAACCTTACAACTAAGAAAAGTTAAAAGTTTATCCAAAGTGTCCTCTTTCTTCTCTGGAACAGACGGCTGGTCGACCAGAGACTGGCACTCAGGGGGCCTTCCCCCAGCCCCGCCCCTCATCCACCAGGTGGCTGTATATTCTCCAGCAGACTTGCTCAACCTCGGGACTGCTACCACCATGGGTCAGGTGCCTCTTTGTTTTAGGGGCTCTCCTGTGTGAGAAAGGATCTAGCAGCCCCATGACTCTTCAAGCCAGGTGTCAGTAGCACCGTTACCCCTCCCCTCCTGGTTGCGACAAGCAAAATGTCTCCATCAGTGCCGAGTATCCTCCGCGGGGCAAAATCAGCCCAGATGAGAACCAATGCCCTATGGGACATCACTCGCCTGCCTAGTCAGTTGTTGTTGTTGTTAATGTGTAAAATGGGTTAACGTGAGATGGAAAAAAGCATAATCATAACATTTCTGTCAGGAAATGGATACTCCATTGTTCTGAAATTCCTTTTACTTATTTATTTATTAGTGACTCATCTGCTACTGAGAGAAAGAGACTTCCAGGGGCTGAGATAGGAAGAACCATCTGGTTTGAATAAGGAAGGTCATTTACCAATAAAACCACAGAGAAAGGGAAAAGAGAGGAAAGAAGAAGAAAAGTGGTATAATCGTCAGCTTCTTTAAGCCTTCATCAAACTGAATAAAGTGCTGATACGATTAAGATACACGGCTTATTACTAAAGATCAGCAAAGGAGTTAGATTTTTTACTTCCAGGTTAAAGCACTGTAGGAGACAGAACAATACCCCTCAGAGATGTCTACATCCTCGACGCTGGAACCTGTGAATACTTTATGTTACATGTCAAAGGAGTTAGGGTGAAGACAGAATGAAAGTTGCTAACCAGGTGATCTTGAAATAGGGAAATTATCCTGGATCATCTCCAGCTGTGATCCAAGTGTGATCAGAAGGGTCTTGAAAAGTGAACAAAGAAGCAGAAGAGGAAGTCTGAGGGATGTGATGGGATGGGATGTGATGGGATGGGATGGGATGGCTCAGTCTGCTGTCACTGGCTTCGAAGCTGGAGGAAGGGGCCGCGAGACAAGGATGGCGGGCAGCCTCAAAAACAGGAAGAAACAGATTCTCCCCTAGAGCTTCCAGAAAGGAACCAAGTTTTGCTGATACCTTCATTTTAGCCCCATGAGATCCACGTTGGACGTCCAACCTCCAGGACTGTAACAGAATAGATCTGTGCTGTTTTAAGCCACTGAAGTTATGCTAATTTGCTACAGCAACTACGGTCAGCTATAACTGATACAGCACATGAGGACGCAGGGCTTGGCTCCCAGGGAAGCCTGAGCAAGTGACCTATAAGGAATTTACAGAAACCCTACAGTGGAAGATGCCCATATCTCAATGGCCATATAAATGGCGATATGGGACAAAGTCAACCATACATGAAAATCAGGAGGCCCGAGCTGACCTCTCTGACATAGGAAATTAAAACCCAAATCATCTCAGAGACCCACTGGGAGAATTTAAGGAGATGTTGATATAAGTGCCCAGCACAGTACTTGGCACATCCTAAGTGCTAAACACATGTTTATTGTGGATATGCTGCTGCATTTTCCCTGTGGGCAAACAGAAAAGCTTTTGCCACAGTGCAATAGTGTTTCCCGGGTTGGCCTAATGACAAGTTATACTACCACTCATGAAAAATGCACAGGGAGAGAGAAATCACGTGCCTTTAGGCCTCTCTTAGAATCTTTAGAATGATCAATACCTGTGTGCTATTCTGTGTGGTCCCGATCAATACATGATTCCAGTCATCATGAACTCATTCTGAGTCTCGCCTCCCTGACACCTTATCAGGAGCAGCAGATAAGCTGTAACAATTTTTCTGGATATCCACAAGCGCATCTATCACTGTGACAAATGCATGATGTGGCATTATAGTTTCTCCACCCAGCTTCGTTTTTAATACCCCAAGTCTGTATGGAATACCACATGATTCTGATCCAAGCTTTCATTTTAATGCCTGCTGGAGTGCCAAGGCTTAATGACCTCACCTAGAATACTGGCTGGCTCATGCAAAATATATGGTGAAGCCAGAGATAGTTTCAACAAGTTGAGTTCTTCCAGAGAAGAACGAACTTGCTCAAGGCTGCAGTGCTGATTTTATATCATGCTGATTCTAGCCAGGGAAATCGCCCTTTGCTCAGACTTTGTACTGATTTCAGAAAAAAGTCCAATAATTATTTGAGGCAAGCAATAATTGCTGTTTTTGTTTTCATTTGGGGAAAGAAAATACAAAATCACAGACAGCATTGCAGAGGAAGAGGGACATCTCAGATCATTATAATCAGCCAATCAGAACTTTAATGAGTTGTTGAAGATTTTCTCCCTCTCCTCCGTGGAGATGGCAATTCTGGTCCATTAACAGGATGCTCTGGCATGCTGGCAGAAACCTACAGGTTCCTTTGTGAGAGATGAACAATGATCCCTTTAGAATTATTGTGTATCAGAGCTGAGACTAACTTGAAAGACCACTTTTGCCCTTAGTGACAGACAGAAAGACTCTTCATGTATTCACTCATTCAACAATTAGTACCTGTGCCCTATGAGGCCCATGCAGGTCTCAAAGAATCAGACACGGACCCCTGGATCCCTGGATCACCCAGTAAATCAGTGGCAGAGCTATGATCCTAAGACAGGAACTTTCACAGATCAACCAATATACCTATTAAAATGCCAACTGGTGTTGTGACTACAGAAGATAATCTATTCTTCATAAACTGTAGAACTATATTAAAAACGGGGGTTGAATCTATGCAGTGCTGGACATCTAAAATGTATTGTTTCATGACATACCCCAATCAGATTCTCTTCCCCAACCATCATGGAACCGGTGCCACATGCAGGGTGTCTGTGCCATCTTTAATCAACCCAGAAAACCCAGCCGTGCAGAAGGAGGAGTCGCATGAAGACAGTCCTGAGGTGGGGACAGGCTCTGACATTCATGATCACATGTGACCCCTCTCACCATTCTTATCCTTTTTTTTCTCGTCGGAATTATAAAGGGTGCCTCCATTCTCCCACGATTCTCAGCTCTACTGGGTTAGTACACTGGGAAACCCTGCCACCCTTAATTTATGGGAAATGATTAGCATGACTCCTATTTTAGTACGGTCTTTGCCACAAAATGGGAAGTGTGATTCATGTCAAGACTTGCCATGCTGTCGTGCCCACCATCGCTGACAGCTGGGTTCATGTGAAGAGAGGAGTATAAGCCCTCCGGTCTGAACAAAGGCCAGATGCCAACTGCAGTCACAGCCACAGAAAGAAGGGAAGTATGGGCAGCAGGTGTTCCTGGACTGCAGCCACAGTCTCTGCGGTGCTGTTTATGACCACACTGGCCACCACTAAGACCTGAAGCTGGACTGTCATCTGTCAGACCCTCCATGTTCCACCGTGATCTGGTTTTGGTGGAAATTCCCACCTCGAGCAGTCCCGTGGGAAACACTGATGACAGGACAGAACTACTGGTCTCAGTGTCACGATGCCCTCAAACACGAGATGAAATCCATACAAACTAAATGAAGCGAAGTAATGGCCTCTAATGTTAAACGACTGGATGGATATTCAGAATCAAGAAGATCGTGGAATTTATCTGTTCTTTAAAAGTATCCAATCTAATAATAATAACACAAAAAAATAAAAAATGGGCACAGACTTGAATAAACATTTCGCCAAAAGAAGACAGACAAATGGCCAACAAGCACCGGAAAAGATGGTCAACATCATTAGTTATTAGGGAAATGCAAATCACAACCAAAATGAGATACAACTTCATTTGTTTTTGTTTTTTGTTTGGTTGGTTTGGTTTTCCTTTCCAAGTTTTCTTGAAATTCAAGTTGACATATAGCATAATATTGGTTTCAGGAGAAGTCAGTGATTCATCACATCCTCATCCCAACAAGGGCCCTCCTTAATGTGCATCACCCATTTAGCCCATCCCCCCAACCCCCCCCCCCGAAGCAACCCTCAGTTTGTTCTCTAGAGTTAAGAGTCTGTTATGGTTTGTCTCCCTGGTTTTATGTCACTTTACTTTTTCTTCCCCTTCCCTATGCTCATGTTTTGTGTCTTAAATTCCACATATGAGTGAAATCCTATGGTATTTGTCTTTCTCTGACCGACTTATTTTACACAGCATAATACATTCTCATATCCATTAGGATGGCTATAATTTTAAAAAATGGGATATCAGTGTTGATGAGAATTATGACTCTCATGCAATGCTGATGGCAATGTAAAGTGCTACAGCTACTATGTTAAACAGTACAGCAGTTCCTCAAAATTAAAAAAAAAAAATTGCCACATGATCCACCATTTCCACTCCAAATATAAAAAAAAGAAAAGCAAACAAAAACAAAGAACCTATAACAAAATAGCCGAAAGCAGGGACACAGAAAGATACACCCATGTTCACAGCAGCATTATTCCCAACAGCCAAAAGGTGCAAAGAACACAAGTTTCCATCAAGAGATGAATGTATAAACTGAATACGGTCTCTATATGCAATGGAATATTATTCACCTGTAAAAAGAAATGGATTTCTGATGCATGTCACAGCATAGATGATTCTGGAAATCATCATGTGAAATGAAAGAAGTCAGACACAATAGGTCGGACACCGTGTGATTCCACTTATATGATGTATCTAGAATAAACAAATTCATAGAGACAGAAAGTTGAATGATAGTTGCCCATGCGTGGCAGGGAGAGGGAAGGAGGTGGCGTTATTGTTTAATGGGTACATAACTTCTATCTGGAATGATGGAAAGTTCTGGAAATGGATAGCTATGATAATCATAACAACATCGTGAATACACATGATGCCACTTTATACACTTAAAAATAGTTTAAAATGTTATATACATTTTGCCATAATAAAAAAGTATTTTTAAAAAGCATTTTGCCCAAGACGTGCACCAGAGACAAAGCAATCTGGGCCAAATACGAGCATATTCCCTTTCCTAAAGCCTGAACAGAGCAGCTCATCATCATCAGGGTGAAAATCTCAAGATGCTTACACTTTAAGAACACTGGGGAGACAGACCTTGATGGGCCATGATAACCACCTGGCGAATACATGTAGGGTGATTGTAATAAGAACACTGGTCACGTTGGAATCTGTGGCACCCACGGTAACCCGTCATGGAGAGGGCTAGAGGGACAGCAGGGGGCTGCTAAGGGGACTGGGTCTACCAGAAGCCTCTTTCAATCTACAGCTTGGTTCTCATCCATGGGTGCGGCCTCCACCCCCGGACACATTCCACAATCTCTAGAGCTATTGCTATCTGTCACAAATGGAGGGTGGGGCACTCCTGGCATCCAGCGGGTAGAGGCCAGGACTGCCGCTGAGAAACCTACAGTGCACAGGACAGTCACCACAATGGAAAGTTAGCCAGCTCACGATGACAACAGTGCCGAGGTGGAGACACCTTGCTCCAAGTGAAAGCTGACCCTCGTCAGCAGTCATTTCTCTCCGTTCAGAGCCACGGGCACACTCCTGACCCAGCTACGCGGACAGACATACCGGAGACCCAAAGGGGCTCACCACGGAAATGCTCTGGCAAAGGTCCCTAACTTAAAAACACCTGACGATAAACAAAAAGTTCCCTCAGCTCAATCCCTTGTAAAAAGGAAGTGCTAAAAGTGCATGAAGTGCTAAGCTTGCTTTCTAAAGGCAGAGCAAGAAAATCTGTCATCATCTCCACATCTCTGTGAGGCGCGGAGGACGTTCTTCCCGGCCTGTCGCCATCTACCCCCACACTGACCCAATCCAGTCATGGAGAACCAGTCCCAGGGCACGCTCCTGCAAGGACTGGCAGGAACATGGAAGTCAGTGCCAGGAGGGGAACCAAGTTCAGAGTCAGGCATAGATGTTGAACTTACTATTGACCGACTGATCAAGACAAAGCTTTGGGACATCAATTAGTGGAAAATTAACCTTCAGGGGAGACTCACGAATGAGATTTCTATCTACGTCGCTGACAATGGACTGAATGTTTGTGTCCCCCCCAAAATGCATACGTTGAAACGCTATTTCTCAATATGATGGTGTTTGGAAGTAATGCCTTTGGACAAGTGATTAGGCCAAAACAATGGAACCCTCATGGATAAAGAAACCCCAAGAGATCTTTCTCGTCCCTTCTGCCATGTGAGGACACAGCTAAAAGATAGCCATCTATGAGCCAGGAAACTGGCTCTCATCACACACTGGATCCACTGGCACCTTGATCTTAAACTTCCCAGCCTCCAGAACTGCGAGGCCACCCTGTCCATGGTGGTTGGTTATAGCAGCTCAAACTAAGACACCACCTCTCATGTTTATATAGCTCTTCTGTAGAAGACATCACACAGAGGCAGGCATCGCTCTGTGCCTCAGTTTCCTCATCTGCAAAATGGATAAAAATAGTACCTACCCCATAGGTTGTTAGATGGAGTCAAGGAGTTAATTACATAAATGACTCAGAATAATGCCTGGCACATCAAAAGTGCCATGTTTGTGTTAATAAAATAAAGACTGTAAATAGCGCTTAATGTTAGAGGCAGCCAACTGCACATTTTAGAGAAGAGGAATCTGAGCCCCCCCCCCAAAACTGAATGTATGCCCAAGTTCCCACAGATTATTTGTAGCCAATACTAAAATGAAAATGTTGAGTAGCCAGAAACTGAACATTCAATACCACATTCAAAGTGTTCTTGACAAGAAGAAAAAGAATACTTGAAAACTTGGCGGGGGGGGGGGGGGGGGTATATTTTAACATTAAAAATGTTCTTCACTTTATATTAATATTGCATGTAATTAAAAGCAGAGTTAAGCCCACAGTAATTTGAAATAATTAACTAAACTTGTCAATGTCAAACAAAGGTCTCTGAAGTTCTACGGCCAGAGAAGAGTCTTTATTCTCAACTCCACACTAAAGTGGATGTGACACAATAAAGTAATAGGACTAGACTACGTTAGTCCTAGGATTGTAGTGTTGGTTTCATGACTGTGACATTTATATCCAAAACCTCCAAGTAGCTCATTCCCTTTATCACTTTGAAGAGAACCTACAAAATGCATTCAACATGGCTCATTTCATGGAGTCCCTTCTTTCTCTTCACTGTTTCATTTCCTCCAGAACTATCAGATTTATAACAACCTGTATTTAAAAAGAAAAAGAAAAAGAAAAAGATGGTGACATTATCAGAAATTTCACTGACAGTTTATCTTTCTGGTACCTTCTAGAGGCTTTACTCGTGTTTCCACATGATCTCCATGGAATATGTTGCTCCCCCTTGTGATGTTGTTAACACTGTAGTAATTTAAAATGAAGCAACTCTTCACCATTCATTTTGAGCAAAAAAGATTAGATAAAAATAAGACTCAATTATGCTAAGTAAGAATTTTCTCTGGCAAATTTCCCATTCTTTAATTAGGAAGGAGAAATGATTAAACACTTTTGGGGGAGGGTGGGTAAAGAAACAGCACGGTCTGATTTGATCATTTCTATTTCCTGCAGAAACCTATTCATTCTTACATAGTTATTCAACAGTCTCACATACCTGTCCAAAACTCCTAGGCAATAACAAAAAAAGCAAAAAGTAGCTCCAAGATGTTTACAGTGTTTAAAGCTGAGGACACTCACCACAACTATTTAAAGCTAATCAATATCATGATAACCACCTGAAATGCCCTGAATTGACACTTTAAGATGGAGACAATTACTGCACAAAGTGGCCATCTTCTCCAAACAAAATGATCCAGCAGCCAGCAGGAAGTGATCTACAGTGTGTTTGCTCCCACCACCAAGGCATAGACAAGAGATGTATCCTGGGAAGGTTGAGGCTTCCTCTCTAACCCCTATATATTTATCTTTCAAGGCAAATTGAATCACAGAAGATTTTATTGACTATCTATGAATTTCCCACTTTATCATAAAGTTCAAATCAATATAAACATGTAGCATATAAGTCACCTCTCCATTCTGAACCAATTAAGAAAGACTGGATGGAATTAGCAATAAAGCCTCTGCTTTACTGCTGGCAGAGTTGAACTGAAGGCCAAAACCACCCACTCCATACCTTCCAGCAACTGGGCAAGGATCTGGAACAAAGACTCCCTGTGGGACACCTGCTCAAGAAGAAGGTGAAGAGAAGGAGAACATGAGCAGTTTGACAGGAGCCTTGTGTGGAATACTTAGGACTAACATGCTGGTTCCACTCATAGATCCACCAGCAGGTGAGACCCCCCCCCCCACCTCGTAGCAAGAAGAAGTATACGTAACAGAGTCCATATGAGACCATCTACTAGTAACACCTCCACAGAGGTGTAGGAGATGGGAAAACTAACACAGACTTAAACTAATCCTTTCTTTTTAAAAGCTACTCTTTTGGAAGATTTCTAGGGAAATAATTCATTTAGATTTTAGAATATGGAAGTGTTTTACTATTTTTAATAATGTGCGTGTATTGTATATGGGGAAAAAACTATGGTAACAGTAACTGGTCTTAAATTTGATATTCGGGTAATAGTAATTAGTCTTATTTGACAGTCTTAAATTTGATAACTAGTCTGAAATTTGTTATTCAGATTGCATTGTTTTAAATTATGATGTACATGAAAATTATTTTATTTTCTAGGTCTCATGTGTTTTTTATAAGCTATTAGATTCAGTTTTACTACGCATCCAAGGTTCATACTGTTATCCAGATTGGTTATTTTACATCTTCCCTTCCCTCTGCACTCTCAATTATTTTGTGACGGCACGAGAGTCTTCTCTGCCCCCCCACCATTTTTAAAATTTAAATCCAAGTTAGTTAACATATAGTGTAATAATGATTTCAGGAATAGAAGTTAGTGAATCACCGCCCATTTACCCCACCCCCCCACCCAACACCCCACCAGCAACCCTCAGTTTTTTTCTCTGCATTTAACAGTCTCTTATGGTTTATCTCCCTCTCTGTTTTTGTCATCTTTTTGCTTCCTTTCCCCTATGTCCTTCTGTTTTGTTTTTGAAATTCCACATATGAGTGAAATCATATGGTGTTTCATAAGTCTGACTTATTTTACTTAGCATAATACACTCTAGTTCCATCCATGTTTTTGCAAATGGCAAAATTTCATTCTTTTTGATTGCCAAGCAATATTCCATTACACACACACACACACACACACACACACACACACACACACCCCACATCTTCTTTATCCATTAGTCAGTAAGTAGATATTTGGGATCTTTCCATACTTTGGCTATTGTCAATAGTGCTGCTATCAACACTGGGGTGCACGTGCCCTTCTGAATCAGCATTTTTGTATCCTTTGGATAAATAACTAGCAGTGCAATTTCTGGGTAGTAGGGAATTTTTTTTTTTTTAATTTTTTGAGGAACCTCCATACTGTTTTCCAGAGTGGCTGTACCAATTTGCATTACCACCAGCAGTTCCAAAGGGTCCTCCCTTTCTCCACATCCTCTCCAACATCTGTTGTTTTCTGAGCTGTTAATTTTAGCCATCCTGACAGGTGTGAGGTGGTATCTCATTGTGGTTTTGATTTGTATTTTCCTGATGATGAGTGATGTTGAGCATCTTTTCATGTGTCTGTTAGCCATCTGGATGTCTTCCTTAGAAAAGTGTCTCTTCATGTCTTTTACAGATTTCTTCACTGGATTATTTGTTTTTGGGTGCTGAGTTTGATAAGTTCTTTATAGATTTTGGATACTAACCCTTTATCTGATATGTTATTTGCAAGTATCTTCTCCTATTTTGTCCGTTGCCTTTTAGTTTTGCTGATTATTTACTTCACTGTGCAGAAGCTCTTTATCTTGATGTGGTATCAATAGTTCATTTTTGCTTTTGTTTCCCTTGCCTCTGAAGACATGTCAAGTAAGAAGTTGCTGCAGCTGAGGCCAAAGAGGTTGTTTCCTGTTTTCTCCTCTAGGATTTTGATGGCTTCCTGTCTTACATTTAGGTCTTTCATCCATTTTGAGTTGATTTTTGTGTATGGTGTAAGACAGTGGTCCAGGTTCATTCTTCTGCATGTTGCTGTCCAGTTTTCCCAGCAGCATTTGCTGAAGAGACTCCATTTTTTTTCCGTTGGATATTCTTTCTTGCTTTGTCAAATATTAGTTGCCCATATGTTTGTGGGTCGACTTCTGGGTTCTCTATTCTGTTCCATTGATCTATGTGTTCTGTTTTTGTGCCAGTACCATACTGTCGTGATGATTACAGCTCTGTAATACACCTTGAAGTCTGGAATTGTGATGCCTCCACCTTTGGTTTTCTTTTTCAACATTACTTTGGCTATTCAGGATCTTTTGTGGTTCCATACAAATTTAGAATTATTTGTCCTTGCTCTGTGAAGAATGCTGGTGTTAACTTGGTAAGGACTGCATCGAATATGTAGACTGCTTTGGATACTATCAACATGTTAACAATATTTGTTCTTCCAATCCATGAGCATGGAATGTTTTTCTATTTCTTTGTGTCTTCTTCCATTTCTTTCATAAGTGATCTATAGTTTTAAGTGTATAGGTCTTTCACCTCTTTGGTTAGGTTTATTCCTAGGTATTTTATGGTTTTTGATGCAACTATAAATGGGATCAATTCCTTGATTTCTCTTTCTGCTGCCTCATTATTGACATATAAGAAATGCAACCAATTTGTGTACATTGATTTCATATCCTCTGACTTTCCTGAATTCATGTACCAATTCTAGCAGTTTTTTGGTGGAGTCTTTTGGGTTTTCCACGTAAAGATTCTTCTCTTTGCAGGGAAACACTTTTCATAGTCAATGTGTAAGAACTACATAGAAGATCACACATTTCTCATTTCATTTGACAGTGCTATTTTCTTCTAAATATAAAAAATATGCTTCTTGCATTTTCATTTTGCTGAAGATATCTGGGTCTGAAAAAGAACAACTTTAGTATTGGTTTTCCTACTTGTGGGAAAAGTATCACAAGTTTGGTTAAACTGTCATGTTTGCACACAAATATATAAATTCTCCATTTTCATGACAGCCATATGATGGCCGACACAGACTTCAAGTGCTACTAGTTAGTGGTGAATAGACTGTTGAGCACTTTTATAGACTTGCTTTAAGGAGAAATGGCGGGAAAAAACAAACTTTGCCATTTATTAACCACATACTGAAGCCCTATCCTATTTCTAAGTTAAAACAGCAACCTTTAATGATAAAATTATCTCATTCTTATGACCTCTTTGTGAAAAACTTATCATAACCTCCACACTACACAAAAACATGGTGTTAATATCAAATGTCACTGAGCCAGTAAAGTACAATAACATTTACTTGAGGGAACTAGCACCACAATCCCTCACCCAGATAACCTGTAAGTCAAAGTAAGTCTCATCATTAATTTTCAAAGGAAAGTATAACCCAGACACCTTTTAAGTTAGATAAAATATATATATATATATATATATATATATATATGATTAAGTAGATGCTTTCAAACAATTTTTAAAAATATATAAATGACCTAATCCCAAAGTGGTTTGCACAAGTGGAAAACAAATATTTTGAACCGCTTACACTCTTCATGGCTATATCTTTCATTTTTGTGAGTAATTTGGAAATAATTTTCCTATAGAACCGCTAAGTTCTTACCCGTTTAGGAACAAAGGTTTCCACACTGCTAAATCATGCTGGTAGAAACCTATGTTCTACTGAGTTTCAAACACTCGATAGACACGAGGGTTAACCTATTGTTGTATCCAGTTCTCTAGCTTCACAAATATGCCCTTCACCCTGAAGCCTCAATGTTCACTTGAAGTCCCACATTCACTATTAAACTCGTGCAAGGGCACTGCTTCTTATGGTTGTTACTCTGAGAATACATAACTCAATCAAAAATCTTCAATATGTTGGCAAGGAAAAGTGCTGCCAAAGCATCCTGCCACTTCGGATTCGTGAACTGAGCAGACTCCGGATTTTACTAGAATCACCAGCACATGGAGTTTTCAATCTGTGAACATTAGCAAGAAAGCAACCAAGATCATCAAAGCCAAATGTTGGCTCTCCATCGGGTATGATTTTACTTGCACAGCAGTCTTAAGGGAGGATATTTGATTAAAAATTCAGTAGACTAAATCTTAAGGTATATAAATTCTCCATTTCTATAACAGCCATATCATGAACGACATTATATAAAATATTTAACTTGCCGCTGCTCATACAAAGAAACATAAGACGAAACAGGCAAGAACCGTTTCCTATTTCTATTCCCTTAAAAGAACAGAAAGTCTGTGTCATGTGTCTAATTACATATTTATAAATATATGGATTTATGAGTTTATAGATAGCATACATAACCTTTCAGCTTGGTAAATCAGATTACAAATGCATTTCACAGGGAAGAATCCCATTTAAAAGTCTAAAAGGTTAACACTTAATCACAGAGCTGATATCAAATATAATCATATTCATTCAACAAACCATGTGTGCACATACACACATGCATGTACATACTCATGTATACATATTAAAATGCATATACGTATTTAAACAAAGTAGAAAGATAATTCTGCATAGAGAGTAAAGCTGAGAAACAGTCAAAAAGCCTGATCTGGATAAAAGGTTTTATCTTAAAAACATACTGCAAATTCATATGCATTTAACAATGCTATGGATTGAACAAGTGATCAAAGCTAGCACTATTTTACTCCGCACTTCTGCCATTTTAATTGGCATCGGGTTACAAACGTTTTCTAAAGTTTATTATGATGTTTCACTGTTTGCTTTTCAAAGCAATCTGAATTATCACTATAAATCAAGCCTGAAAGGAATATGCTGTATTTGAGATGCTGATACTTAACCCAGAAAACTTGCTGAAATCTGTCTATACCACGAGCACTTTTTGCAGACCTACAACAAACGATCCTAAAATTTGTATGGAACCACCAAAGACACCAAATAGCCAAAGCAACACTGGAAAACAGAAACAAAACTGGCAATTCCAGATTTCCAGCTATATCACAGAGCTGTAGTCATCAAGGCAGTATGGTACCGGCACAAAAACAGACACACAGATTGTAGTTTTTGATAGTTTACCTTCAGATTCCTTTGGGATGTGTATATAAACAATCATATTATCTGCAAATAATTTTTAAATGTTTCCTCCTTTTTTCACATCCCTTGCTTCTTTTGTCTTGTCTTATTGTGACATCTGAGGGCTGACAAGTGGTAGGGGCAAATAGTATTGTTTTTTATTAAAATGATACTATAAAACTAGGATTTCAGTATTATTTAGGTTAAGAATATTCTCCAATTCTTAGTTTACCACGAATTATTAATTACGACCTACTATTGAAATGTATCAGTTTTGAAACACTGACTGAAATCATCATTGGTCTCTCCTCCATCTGTTAATGTTGGCAATTACAGTAGTTGCTGGCTGGTGCCTCCCTTGTGCCCTCAGATCCAGCCCTCCACCTTCCTGACTCGTCCAGCATCATGAGGTTACCCTGCAGGCAGTGTTCTGTGCATAAGTAACAGCAGGCTTCCAGCCGAGGTTAGCCAATGGGAGGCCCTGATGAGAGGCTGGACGCAAGGAAGAGAGCAGGAGACAGAACATCACTCTCCCTTCCTTTTGTCCAGCAGCCTCTCAGAGCTACCGCATCCCCTTCGTGGCCCTATGTCCCGCTGGATGGTCCTCTCCTCCTGGGAAATCCAGGCATAGGATACTGGTGGCACTGCCTCTTCCCATCTCTCAGGGTCATTGTTTCTCAGTCTCAGTACTACTGACATTTGGGGGCCAGACAATCCTTTGTTAGAGGGGGCTGTCCTGTGCATGTACAATCCCTGGCCTCTATACACCAGACGCCGCCAGCACCTCCCACCCAGGGATGACCACCAAAATGTCTCCAAAGATGGCGAAGTGTCCTCTGGTGGCGGAGAGGGACCACACAGGCCCTGCTTGAAAACCACTGATCTAGGGGCACCTGGGTGACGCAGTCAGTGAAGCATCTGACTTCAGCTCAGGTCATGATCTCCTGGCTCGTGAGTTAGAGCCCCGCAGAGGGCTCTGCGCTGGCAGTGAGGAGCTTTCTTGGAATTGGGATTCTGTCTGTCTGTCTGTCTCTCTCTCTCTGCCCTCTCCCCCTTCTTCTCTCTCTCTGTCTCTGTCTCTCTCTCAAAATAAATAAATAAACTTAAAAGAACAAAAAACACTGCTCTAGGCTAATGGGAGTCATGCTTTGAGGCAAGTCTGTGAGTTACTTCCCTGACTCCTTGTTTGACTTCTCAGCTTTTCTCTCAACTATGTAACCAATCTCCTCTATTAAATCCTCTCTGTTGTAAATACTGAAGTGGTCTGTGACCGATAAAACGTATTCCTATTACTAAATCATACTTAGGAATGACTGTAGTATGCATCTTTGTAATAGTTGTCTTTTAACTGCTTTCTTTCATTTTACTCCATCTCCTTTTTTTCCCTAATATCTTAACATGAACACTTAGCTAATTCATTATCAATTATTCTTCTTTTCGAATATATGAATTAAATGCTAAAAGTTGGTTTCTATGTACTACACTAGACACACTCTTCAAATGTTGCTATTTTGTTTTAATTGGCATTCAGTTAATTTTCTAAAATTTAGTTATTATGTCTCAAAAGTTAACTTTTCAAAATAATTTTGAATGATCATTATAAACTGAGAATCTAAGAAATAAACCATCTTTAATTTGTAAAAGAAGCAGATTTCAAAAGATAAGGAAATAGTTTTTAAACCAGATCACCAATATTTGAATATGTTTGTAGATCATCTCCAATATTTAAAGGATCTATTACTGAGAAGCTCTTGCTTTGTATCAACCCCCAATCCACAGCTGGAAAATAAGAGGTTTAGGGGGGAAAATCCTCATTTTCAATAATAATAATTATGATCTTCATCGTTTGTCATCATATTCTCTTTTGAGAGTATCACTGATCTTTGAGACAAAGATATAATAAGAGAATCAAATGAGAAGGACTAACACTATTGCATTTGGGGAAATGCGCTATAGTAAAAGGCAAGGAAAAAATACAATTTCAAATTAAAGACATCAAATTGGAATAAAACTACATATAAATCCACCTAATATCTAAAAATATGTAAGCACCAAAGAGTAGCATGCAAACTTGAGACCTTCCGTGCAGTGGAATCAAATAAATGAATCCTGCATATAAGAAAAGAAACACAGAAGAAAATTATCTTGTATTTATGCTCTCTTTTTTAAAACTGTTTTATAGAATAGCTTAACAATGTTACACACACACACACACACACACACACACACACACACACAGGGGCATACACAAAGGAACTGAAATTTTGGAAGTAATAAGAGACTCTCAAAAATGTGATTCCAGGGGCGCCTGGGTGGCGCAGTCGGTTAAGCGTCCGACTTCAGCCAGGTCACGATCTCGCGGTCCGGGAGTTCGAGCCCCGCGTCGGGCTCTGGGCTGATGGCTCAGAGCCTGGAGCCTGTTTCCGATTCTGTGTCTCCCTCTCTCTCTGCCCCTCCCCCGTTCATGCTCTGTCTCTCTCTGTCCCAAAAATAAATAAACGTTGAAAAAAAAATTTTTTTTTAAAATAAAATAAAATAAAAAATAAAAAAATAAAAAAAATGTGATTCCATTCTTTCTGAATTGTTTTTCATTTTATACCTGAAAAACTACATCAGTGTGTATTAACAAACATGGTGTAACAGAGTTATAAAAAAAAAACTATCATAAATATTACATATTTTCCTCAGGTCTGTTCCCTAAAGAATTTCTTCTCTGTCTTCTTTGCTCTCTCTCCTCACCAGTATGTGTATTTCTTGTAAAAGGTTGCTCACTTGTCTCTGGGATGAGATCCCCAGAGAAAAGGTCAGGTCCAAATAGGGCAGGATTCATTGCAACCCAAGAAACAGAAGGAATTTGTACTTCTGTTTACCTCCCACCTTCAGGAGAGATCAATGCTTGGAGAAGAAAGCAGAAGCAAATGTTTGTCATTGTTCAACCATCCAGATCTCAAATGGTACAATTCCATCAGAAAACTCCTCTAATGCTTGTACACCTGAAAAAGTGACAACTTATGGCCAAACCCTGAACTGAAGCTTGTAGCCTTGAGATCCAGTGACCAGGAAATTCAGTGTCTACATCTAAATTATTTTAAGAGCCATTATTTTAAGGCAGTCTGCTGCTTGTGACCAGCTACACAGCACTGACACTCCCTCGGTCCTCCCCAAATTTCCTCAGACCCCAAAGGAGAACACTGGCCCACAGGAGCAGGAAGCCAGTGGATGCAGGAGCACACTTCTGCAAGGCGTGAGCAGAGATGGGGGCCCCCAGGAGTTTCGCCACAAGCCTGGATGTCTCAAATTAATAACATTTTTTGGTCCTGTCTCTGGAAGATTTTTCCAGGGCTCTTCAAGGCCTCCTCTCTCTTTGATTGCCTCTGCCAGCTCCAGCCACCCGGCACCGAGGAGCTGCCCGCCCAGTAGCCTGTGGTTTCCATGGAGACAGTGCCGCATGGAAGGGAGCGCAAGAAGGATGCCAAGGGGAGCAGCAGAACCTGACCCAAGCATCACCGACCCCTGGGGTCCTCCGGACAGACGCATAAGCAAGGACAGGAGGGCCAGGGAGAAATGACAGGGAGTCAGTATAGAACAGAAAACAAATGGATATGACAAAGAGACACATTTAAAACTGGCAAGTGTCTCTGGATACGATGCACTGTTTCCACCAAAATAAAATGTAAAAATCAGGTCTTCAAGTTTATTTTTAAAAAACTGTGTGTGTGTGTGTGTGTGTGTGTGTGTGTGTGTGTGTGTGTGTATACAGGAAAAGTTTGATCTGCCTTCTCTTAACATCTGGGAACAGTATTTCTAGACAAGTTAATTTTCATGGAAATATTGAAAAACAGCAAGACTACTTTGGAGTGTGCTACCATTTCATTTGAGCACATTATCATAATATTTATTCCCAATCATGATTCACGCCCTATTCTGTGCCATCAATGAGACTTTGACATTTACTTTTTTCTCATTTTTATACAAAATCCTCAGTTTTTATTTTATGTACAAGAATTCCAAAGCAATATTTGTTTTACCAATAAAAGCTGTAGGCTCACAAATAACTCCTACAGTGAAAGTATTTCTAAGCTGTCCAACTCTCATTCAAAGGCTCCACCAACATTTGTGTCTATGCTGTATTTAGGGCTGTTCACCTGTGTCCAGATTCTCCCCACCCAGGGTATATGGTAGGACTGGCTTCCCTCACCATTTAAGGTTGAGCATGGCCACACAACTCACTCTACCTGATGATACAGGACTGAGTGACAGGTGACTCAATTTTCCACTCCCCTTTCCCTACTTCAATGATCATGGAAAAATTCACTAAGAAGCCAGATCCATTGGCCTGGGGCCCGGGGTGCCTAGGATTATCCAAGCCTCCATTCCCACCTTTCACCAACCATGCTGAAGATGTACCAACTTTTACTCTTTTAAGCTGCTGAAATTTGGGTGCCATTTGTTAAACCAACTTAACTGAGCTTATCCTAATGAATACACAATCTCCTCATTCAATCATAAAAATTTTAATATATCAGGGGCACCTGGGTGGCTCAGTCGGTTGAGCATCCGACTTCGGCTCAGGTCACGATCTTGCTGTTTGTGAGTTCTAGCTCCACGTCAGGCTCTGTGCTGACAGCTTGGGGCCTGGACCCTGCTTCTGAATCTGTGTCTCCCTCTCTCTCTGCCCCTCCCCTGTTCACTCTCTCTCTCTCTCTCTCAAAAATCAACATTAAATTTTTTTTTTAATTTTAATATATTATACTCCTTTGTCTGAGGTGTCCACAGGATCATCACAGATTGTCTCTTCAAAGTCACGGTCTGGCAAGTTAGCAGATGATTGCTATAAAAGGCGAAAATTTGAAATACTCCACAGTAAATGAAAAACAAAAGCTCTGTAAGAGTCTACTTTGGGCCGAGGTTAAGACTAAAAGGTTTGGCATAAGAAAGTGGCATTTAAGATAGTGATGTTGAAGAATTAATAAACCCAAAAGAAAGTCTCTCATTACAAGGAAAGTGTTGGAGTCTTAAACATACACTAAAGGCTCAACAACTATTGTAATTAGTATTGTTAATGTTATTAAAGCAACAGAATTTCAGCTCTTATCATATCCATAAGATTCTACATGGGGACATCCAGTTAAATCTGAACTACAGAAAAACAATTTTTAGTATAAGTGTGCCCCATGCAACATTTACGGGACATACTCACACTGGGAAAAAAAAAAAAAAAAACAACAAGCAAAACTATTGATTATCTGCAATTCGTACTTTACTAGGGATCCTGTATTTTCATTGCTAAATCTGGTAACTCTAACTCTAGGTACATCCTGGGGACTGTGCAGGTTGTCTAAGAAGGCCAGAGACATGGCATCAAAGTTTTCAGTAAGACAAATGATAAAATGAAAACTAACTATATTTGTTTCTGGTTTTGTAAACGGGAGGAGGAAAAGAGTCCCTATTAAAATATTTGTTAAAATATTTTCATTTGGGGCTGCGTGGGTGGCTCAGTCAGTTAAGCATCCAACTCTTGATGGCAGCTCAGGTCTTGATCTCAGGATCGTGAGTTCAAGCCCCACATTGGGCTCCATGCTAAGAGTGGAGCCTACTTAAAAAATATGTATGTATGTATTTTGTTTGTTAAAATATTTTCAAAACAAAAGATGACAACGTCCTTTGCTTCTATAAAAGCCACTACACAAAATACATTAAGGGAGATATTTTGCCACTTATGAGTTGTCCGTATCTAATGACTGTAAACATCATCAAACAAAAATTTTCTTTTTCATTATTTTCTATAATTTTGAGAAATTCTGTCCTTTCTCTCACCTTAACCATAAATCCACAACATAGACGATAAAAAATATTTTATGCTGATTTAGTATTTAACAAGTAGTTAATAAATCAATTTGAATAACAATTTAAAAATATTAGGACAACATCCAAGCCTATTAAAATCAGACAGAAACATCCTTTCCTTTACTGAAATCCTTTAGCAGGCATTTTAAAAACTTACAGTGTTAAAAATTAGATATAAAAGATAAATAACTTTATGTTTTAGGACCATTTTAGGTTTACAGAAAAATTGCAAAGACGGTAGACAGAATTCCCATATACTCTGCACCCAACTTCCCCTATTATAAACACCTTACATTGGTATACTTGTTACGATTAATGAACCAGTTTTGACACATTATTATTAACTAAAGTCCATACTTCATTCAGATTTACTTAATTTTTTCTTAATGTCCTTTTACTATTCTAGGATCCCATCCAGGACACTATAGCACTTTAAGTCTTAATGTCTACTTGGGCTCCTCTTGGCTCTAACCACGTCTCAGGTTGTTCTTGTTTTTGATGACCCTGAAAGTTCTAAGGAATACTGAACTAGATATTTTGTACAATGTCTCTCATTTAGGACTGGCCTGATGTTTTTCTCATGACTGGATGAGGCCTATAGGTTTCAGGGAGGAAGCCACAAAAGTCACGTGCCATTTTCAACCCATCAGATCAAGGCTTTAAGCTGGGCTTTTTTAAATAATAATTTTTATAAATTGCTTACTTGTGTTCTTGGAAACTAAAGTATATTTTAATGTCCTCAATTTAGTATTACCAGCATATCCAGTTTGAAGTAAACGTTTGGACAAGACTGAGGAGCTTCAATTGTATAAATCAATGGCATTTTTATACGACTTCGAACATCATTTAGAATGACCGTATGACATTTTAAAGTGCAAGAACCAAAAATCATTGAAACTTAGAAAAGAGTCTCATGAAAATATGAGAACATTAATTTATTTTGTCCTTTAAATAAATAAATAAATCCTATGTAGCTTAAAAACCAAAATTACAAGCTTATAGCTAGGCTAAACACACACACACACACACACACACACACACACACACACACACACACCAGTAAAATCATTGATGAAGATAAGAGTAAGTATCTAGGGCAGAAAGTGACAGCCTGCATCCCACTCCCTGGGGCCAAACATACCAGCTGACAGTTCCTTAAGTTTCTCCGGGATTAAAGTTAATTCTTTCCAGTCCTGCCAACCTTAATCCAATCAGTGGTTTCCCCCATGAGCCACAAGTTGGCACATCTCCCTCAGTACTCACAAACACAAGAGAATTTGAATCCCTTATTTGTTATTAACCTAGTAAATGGTGAACTGAAGAGGAAAAAAGTATAGATGTTATTTTGCAATTATTAATTAACTCCTCGATTAATGAGATCGATGATTTGGCTTCAATTGCCATTTTTGTAGGTCAAAGAAAGTTGCAATTTCACATGGATCTACCTAATACTCTCAATGATATAGCAATGTAGGCCTGCATTTCCCAGGATGACTTAAGTAAAAACCTTCTCAAGACATGTACTGCCCTTGGTAAACAATCAGGTGAGGGCCCCACTTCTCTTTGAATAAGGCTCCATGCCAAAAGCTGAAACTATTAGCATGCTGAATGTCAACAGGTAAACACTGCAAGGAGCCTGCTACCTTGCGCTGAGCTCCTGAGGTGACCAGCATCTAGACAAGGTCACAGATGACACCTTCCTTTCCTGTTACAAACTCCCAAACTGCTCTCCATGACTAACCTGTCAATTATTTTAAGACATCATCTACAGAGAAATTCATAAGCTAAAGGTGCAGAAATATGTAGCCAAGACAACAGGAAACAATTTAAACCATATTTTTGCTCGAGTGGGTAGCAATAACTTTAAACTAAAAAAAAAAAAAAAAGAAAAGAAAACCACCCTAAAATACTCCTGTTACTTAAAAGGAACTTCCTCAACCTAATGACACTAATTCAATAACTTCAATCAAATTTGCTATGTGGAGGTTTTGTTTTTCAAAGACAAATAATCTGACTAAAAGCATAGCTAATTTAAATAGAAAGGGGATTCTGTGACAGCAGAGTCCTAACATGAGACATGAAAGTGTGTAAAAGCAAATACTTATTTTTCTGTTAATATTAACTCTAAGTTGTAGACATTTCCTGTATGAGAGGAAATAGAAGCAAATATGCAATTATGAAAATATCACTCTTGAAGTCACATAAATTGGCCTGTGATATTTTAATATGTAGCAGTTAAAAAAATCCACATCCCTGAAACATTGCCATTTATTCTTTATTAAACAAGTCACAAAATTATCAACATATATCATTCAAGGGCTTATGCCAAGAGTAACATTTAGATAAGGCTGTAGTAATTCAAAATAATTTACTTTTCTTTCAGTTGACAATATTCCAAATCATAGACAGTATCTTCAATTTAAATATAACAGGGAATATTAAATAAATTCACCTTACGAAAATAAATCTACTTCTGATAATCCTATATGATCATTTTTCCCATTTTTGCCTACATTCATCAATACTTTAAGATAATGTCTTGACAAAAGAATATCCTGGAAGTTCTCATCTAAATCAACATTTCCATATTTCATACTCCACTGCTTTAAGATGATGAATACTGTTCCATGAAAAAGTAAACTTTGTACAGTTCTATTTTTTTGTTCTAAAAGTAAGTTTAATGTCCTCCTGCAGCAAAATTCCTGGCATATTTATATCCTATTTACTATGAGCTAATCTGCCTTTGAAAAACAGCCTACCATGCTTGAGGATGCCAGGAAATCATATGACAGCTGACCTGTTAGGCAAAAGCATTATATTAGATCCACACATGGAAACGCATCAGCTCTTACTAACTAATCATCGTATTGGTCTCTGACATTCATTCAGTGATAGATGATCTGTCTTCTATCTTGTCTTCCATTTCAACATACATCTGTGATATGATTCAATGATTACTGCGTATTAAAAATTTATCCTACATAAGATCGCTACTCGAAGCCAGGCAGATGTTAATCCTTGCGAGTTCCTCCTGCTACTATATCAGTATAGGATGAATTTTAAAGTCTTTTTTTTTTTAAGCTTATTTATTTTGAGATAGAGAGAGAGAGCACAAGCAGGTGAGGGACAGAGAGAAGGAGAGACAGAATCCGTGCCATCAGCACACATCTGGACAAGGGGCTCAGACCCACAAACCACGACATCATGACCTGAGCCAAGATCAAGAGTTGGACACTTTACCAACTGAGCCACCCAGGTGCCCAAATTTTAAAGCCTTTTTAGTGACCAACCTTCCAAAAGGTTGTATTCAAATGGGAGAAGACGTGAAAATAAACTTGCAAACCAATAAACAAAGGAGATGGTTTCCAATTCTCTTACATGTCGTGAAGAAAATAAAATGGTAAGTGTTAGGTGAGAAACCAGGAGAGGATCAGCTTTAGGGAAATGAGTAGGGGAGACAGAGAGGTGGCCAAATTGGCTGGACTGCAGCCTAATAAACCACTGGGAGAAGATGTAGGTGAGACAAGACAGGAAGAAGTTGAACCTTTTTCTTGGCATCATTGTGAGGCTTCTAAACAAAGGCAAGATATGAGAAGTCTTAAAAGGAGACGTCTGGCTACTGTGGAGGGAAACTTCAAGGAAGCACAGGAAAGGCGGGGGGGGGGGGTGGTGCAGCTTGCTACACAAATCTTGGTAAGAAGTGACGGGAGCTTGGATCCGCATATTTAAGAGTAAAGGTGGTAAGAGATGGAAGGGTCAACCAAGACAAGGAGCATCCATGTAATTTTTAAAAATATTATTAAAAAACTTTGGAATAGCATATGTTAATAAATATAAAAATGTGTATCTAGGGGGCGCCTGGGTGGCTCAGGTGTTTAAGCATCTGACTCTTGATTTTGGCTCAGGTCACGATCTCAAGGTTCGTGAGTCTGAGCCCTGCGTTGGGCTCTGTGCTGATGGCGCGGAGCCTGCGTGGGATTCTCTCTCTCCCTCTCTCTCTCTCTCAAAGTAAATACACAAACTTTATTTGTTTTACATTTTTTACCATTCATTCATTTTTGACAGAGTGAGAGCAGAGGAGGGGCAGAGAGAGAGGGAGACGCAGAATCCAAAGCAGGCTCCAGGCTCTGAGTTGTCAGCTGTCAGCTGTCAGCTGTCCCTGACGTAGGGCTCAAACCCACACACCACGAGATCATGACATGAGCCGAAGTGAGAGGCTTAACCGACTGAGCCACCCAGGCGTCCCTAAACAAACTTAAAAAAAAAGAAAAGAAAAGAAAAGAAAAGAAAAGAAAAGAAAAGGAAAGAAATGTATGTCTAGGGATTCTACCTAGCAAATTGTTCTGTGTGTCACATTCTATAATTTAGAAATCAAAGCAAAAGACTTAAAGTGAACTAAAAAATAATTAAAAATACCTTGAGTAATGACCCAGATTATCAATCAGTGATTCTCATTCATTTAGGGATCAATTCAATATCAAACACCCCAAATCTGCCATCAGATGTGGGCCTTCCTGGGCATCGAGACCTTGCTATGCTCTCTGTCACGGATAGAAAGCTTGTATCCCCACAAAACGTGTAGATCGAAGCCTTACTCTAATGTGATGGTATTTACAGTTGGGGCTTTGGAGATACTTAGGGCTAGATTAGGTCATGAGCTGAGGTCCCCATAAAGGGGTAAAGGATCTTATAAGAAGAGGAAGAGAGAAAGATACATGAACCAAGGAAATGCCATGTGAAGGCACAGAGAGATGGCAGTCATCTACAAGCCAGGAAGAGAGCTCTCACCAGGAACCGGATCAGCAGGCACCTCGAACTCAGACTCCCCAACCTCCAGAACTGTGAGAAATACACGTCTGTTGTTGACACCCCCCAGTCCACAGTATTTTGTTATGGCAGCCTGAGCTAAGACTATCTGGTATAATGTTTTCATTTAGTGAAGTCCTTCCACCACCACAAAAGACAAGCCCCTGGACATTTTCCTGAACTTCTGCAGCTGAGGGAAACCTGGTGTGTACTTACCTTTGGGTTTAGTAATATTTGTGCCACCCAGCATCTACTCGGCGCTACAGAGCTGCCTACAGACCCACTGTCAAAATGCTGCACCGTCTTCTGGTGAGCCACACACACCAGCTTCACAAATTCTGACATCACAGTATTCTCGATAATCGCGTACATCTGCATATCACAACACTTGACCTCTCACCCTGCATCTATACCTTCTAGCCTAATATGCACGTGCAGCCTAGCTTCGGAATGTGACGATCGCAAACATTTCCACGTGCCTCCAGAGTCACCGCAAAGCGTTGGGCACCACACGCATACACCAGCACGACCCACCTGCCTTCACTGTCCTTCTCAGTGCCTTACAATGGATGTGGAAGCAGCCCTACCTCGTCCCAAATGCCTAATGATACCTGTCTTCAAAGATGCATGAGTAGCGAACACACAGGTAGCAAAGCTCTACTTACATGAAAACTATGAAGCAGAAAATCTGAAATTACTCCTACGGTACACAGGCAGCGTCTTAATGTAAGTCACGGGCATACATATTGAAAGCTAATAAGGTGCAACAAACAGGAAACAGAATTATCCCTCAAAGTCCACAAAGCAATTCGTTTGAAAAAGTAAGAAGAAGAAAAAGCAAGGACACCCAATGCCTCTGTGTAAGCATAAAGGACAGTGAGAGAAATTGAAAATAACTCAAAGTTCAAAAGCAGCTTCTATGGGTCAGAGCTAAAAACAAACAAACAAAAAACTCATCTGGCCACCAAATCCTGAATCCATTACATCTCAATTAGCTCCAATGATAACTGACTGCAAGGAACAGCATGTACATTCAAACTCAGACGTAATATCACCCAAGCAGCTTCTGAGAATAAGCAAAAATGACAAAATCTACTACTGGTTCAAAAATCTGTTACATTGTGTTCAAAATTCTCAGCCTCGCATTCAAAAGTTAAAATACAGGGGAGCCCTTTGCCGGGACGAACAAGCCACACAAGCCAAAGGAATAACTTTGCTTGTATTTCCTCCCACACCCTGTTCGGCTGAGACAGCCCTGTATCAGGTTATCACCCCGCTCTCCCACTTGCCAACCTGGAGAGAATACAACCACTGGTATAAAATGTGTACTTTGACAAGCCGCCGGGAAGCCACATAAAACTCGGATTATTACACTGTGCAAATGCAAAGCATTTATGCTTCATACGGAAAGATCGCGAGTCCTGGGAGCAATTATATAACACGTTTTCACAGACCTGGCACTCAGAAGGCAGGGAAGGATTTCAGAGAAGTGACAGGAAATAAGGTGTGCTTGGGGATGGCATGCTCAGCTTGAAGTCCAAGTCTGAAGAGGACATAGATATAGTCACTTTTCAAGTAGAGAAATAGAGAAATAGGCTAAACCACCGGGGCGGGGGGGGGGGGGGGGCGCGGGCGGCAGGTTATCTGACCCTGGAGCAGCATGTCATTTGCTGCTCTGTTTAACATGTACGTATGTCACTTGCTACTCTGTGTAACATATAAGTATAACATATATTGCTTCTTCGAACCTTATACTTGGCCAGGTGTGTTGACTGAATGGATTAGTCCACGAACAACTGACCAGCCCATCGAAAAACATTCTGTTACCAAAAACTAGTTGAAGCTTCCTGCTCCCTCTCACTTCTTAAAATGTCCACAGTTCTTCTCAGGTGTTACTAACCCTCCACCCCTCTATCAGAAGCCACCAGAACATAGTCTTCTGTCTCCACAGTCTGTATTTGCAGATGAAGCAGGGATATCACCCAAGGGTCAGGTTCCCCGAGCTGTCCCCTTGCCCCATATCCTCTTACACCCTGTTTCTTTCTGGGGTTCACATGTACAAGCTAAGAGCGCACCATGAACCTCTCAACTGCTACAGCCAGAAGTACAGGATCACTGTACAATTAACCACACAACCTACCCGAAGCTAAATTAAAAATACAAAAACAAAAAATAGAACCGTCTCTGAAATTGCTAGAAGCACAAGCAAAACCATGATTGACTAGCATCTCCCCTTGAGTACCTAAACCTTTACTACTAAGTAACATACTCACTGAAGGGACATAAACTTCCCTTCTTTACTTCCTTCAAGTTTTGAGAACAGGGAACAAATTAAAGTTTCGTTGTTGTTGTTGTTGTTGTTGTTGTTGTTGTTGTTTTCATAAGTTTACACATGATTTCTTCCTATTGGCAACCTACAGTTAGAGTGATAAGAATCCTCTGAAATGTTGTTCAAAGTATTTAAGGAAATATGCTCAAAAAAAAGAAAAATGGAAGCCAGCTTCAGTTCACACCTCTAAAACTGTCCTGATAAAGCCTTCCAGGCGCCAGACTCAGCAGCCCACCAGGAGAGAAAATAATATTCTGGGGACATTTCTACAGACTTCAATCCCTGAGGAACAATAGGGCTTCATTTTCACTCCTCCTCTTTTAAGCAGGACATATCTGTGCAGAGAGAAAAAAAAAATAGAACTTTTTTTTTTGAGCCAATTTGGTGTGACATAATTTTTGAAGTGGTATAAAGAAACAACAGGAATTATTTCCAGTGGTGGATAAAGGAGAATTCTTCCTCTAAGTGAGGTCTAAGCTTGGAATGTCACAGCATCTTGACAACCATTAGGGGACTGACCATTTCATAACCATGTTCATAATGGAGGTCAGAGATTTAGTTTTACAGACAAGAAAATCTTTTGGTCCGGTCCAATTCACCAAAAAAACAAAACAAAACAAAACAAGTCAAAAACCCTGAAGCAGATCAAAAATTTCAGGGAATGTATTTTATACTTAAATGCTTATTATGATAGCATTTCCCGAAGCATTTTCACATTTATTATAATATCACATTCACAAAAATACTGTAAGTGTTGACCCTAATAAGCGAATGACAAAATAGTCTCAGATGCAAGGTCAGAAGACAGAACAAAAATGATTTCATGATTTCGATCCCAAATTCAGAATCCTAATTCAGCGTTCCCTCCAGAATTCCAGTGCCCAAAATGCACTGAAAGAAACCAAACAGACCCTAGTTGATGAACCAGTTTTGACAATGAAAACAAATGTATGTATAGCGCACAATGTTAACACATAGTGTTTACTATGTGCCGATTGTTATCCGAAGATTTGAGAATCAATGATAAAAAGACAGATTACCGGTGTGCAGTGGGGGTGGAAAGAAGCAAGGTCCTATGTGACCAGAGAGAAAGGTGCATGTACTAAAAGGTACACATATGATTTGATAGGGAAATATATATATGGATCTATATTATCTGTGAAATGGAAAATCATATATTTGCCTAAGAATGTCACCCTTACTCTTCCGAAAGAACTTGAAACACTATTTCAGCGAGGCCACAGTGGGGATGACAACAGTACACACACAGGCCTTCCACCTGTGAGCCCCAGACCGTGGCAAACACCTGGCCCGTCATATACAGGTCCCTAAGCCTGTGCAGGTGCCTAATTATGCTTCCTGTGGAGCAAGCAAAAGGCAGAATTAGAGAAAAAGATGTGTCATCTTTATTATTTAACAGTTGAGGGGCGCCTGCATGGCTCAGTCAGTGAAGCATCCGACTCTTGATTTCAGCTCAGGTCATGATCTCCCAGTTCATGAGTTCGAGCCCTGCATCAGGCTCTGCACTGACAATGGGGAGACTGCTTGGGATTCTCTCTCTCCTTCTCTCTCTGCCCCTACCCTGCTCATGCTCGCTCTCTCTCTCTCTCTCTCTCAAAATAAACAAATCAGCTTAAAAAAAAATTTTAATAAAAAAAGGAAGAGTAGAAATAACTAAGGTGTTTGAGATTCACAAATATACTAGCCTCTCTGCTATGTATGTGAGGTCCATAGTCTCTTAGTCTGCCTTCGCAACAGCCTGAAGACACAGGAGTTACCTGCCCTCTATCAACAGTGGCACTCAGTACTAACTTACCACTTGCTAATAGAAAAATGGAACAGTTGAGATATGAACTCAGTCAAGTCAGAATACAACTATTAAATACTCCCTCCACCATTTGCTCCATTACCATATTTACTACTGGGACAAAGAAAATCAGGGAAGGTAGAATGCTCCCTTAAAGAGGGACTCCCTCCCCCCAGGAAAAAGGAATACATTTAACTACAAGCTTTAGAATTATGCTTTAAAAATAAGAATAAAATGGCTAATAAATTGATAAAACCTGGCAAAGGTAATATAACTACTATAGACAATATAAAACAATGAGAAATGAGGCAGATAAACCAACTCAGAAATGCGCAAAACATACAAAAAGACAATTTACAACAGAATTAGGACGGCGTCATCAACTTATGTAATATTTAACCTCAGCCATAGTCACAGAGAGGCAAATTAAATCACAAGAAAAACACAGTTTTCCTCCTAATTGGAATTTGTTTTCGTTTTTTTTTTTTTTTTAATTAAAATACCCAGTTGTTGAAATCATGGAGAAATTGGCACACTCCTGCCTCGCTGAAGGAAATGTAAATTATATAACCTTTCTGGAGGACAAATTGACAACATCTATCAACAGCCTTGAAAACATCCAGTTCTAGGAAGTAATCTACAGAAAATAGCCTGATGAAAACTATGTAGCTTTAATCACAGCATTACACATACCACCAAAAAACAAAAATGCCATCAATCTCCAAAAATAGGAAGTTATTTAAGTAAATGATGTTACATAAAGGTATGGAAAACAGACACTAAAAATGAATACAAATCATATGAAAAAAGCAGCTTTATGTGTTAAAAAGTAACAAAACAGAATATGAGGGATCTTCTAAATTTAAAAATGAACATGGATTTGCATTCTGCTAAAAATAGTCATTTCTGTGGCTTGAGATATATGCATGAACTTTAGCTTTGTTTCATCACTACTATATTTTCCAATTTTTAATTAATCCACATTACTTTTGAAAACAGAAAAAAATAATAAAACATTATTCGAAAAAGAAAATATTTCACTAATATGCTGCACAGCTCTCAAGAAGACACCAACTTGCTAAACCTACTCAAAACATCTCTTAACTTTAAAAACAGAAAATGTAGGTGTAGAACTGAACAGAATATATGTAATATACACTGAATGAAGGATGCGCCTTGTTAATTTCAGTCAGGCATTCAGCTAATTAACGAAATTTATCCCAAAGCAAAAATACAATATCCTTTTCAAATTTAAAGGCATACTTTTGTTCTGTGTAATGATGTAATACATAATAAACTATATATTTGGTGGAAAGACAATATACAATGAACAAAGCTCTTGAAACCTGTCATAAACACGATGTTCTTGTGTTTGTATGGGTGTGTATATGGGTATGTGTGCTGGGTATCATATTCAATATAGGTTTCTGCTTTGCTTCTTAACCTTAACCTTCTTCTTAACCTTCAATGTCATGGACACTCCCCACTGTCTTAGAAGAGATAACTGTCAACTGTATGATGTTCCTTTGGGTAGAGGTGCCATAATATATTTATGCATCTACAGTGGATTTAACATTATTACTTTTCTCCAACCCAATTCAAGCCAAACAGTCTGATCCACACACTACAAGCACCAGGCTTCTTGCATCACCTTCTATGACCTGGGTACATGTGACATGATTTCTATTGTCTCTGAGACTTTTCAGATGATGCCCATTTCACCTTTCTGCCTTTCTGGAAATCTTCGTCCCACCTCCTTATCCAGTAACCCAAAAAAACAAACAAACAAACAAACAAACACCAGAGCCACCAGCGAGGACCGTGTTAGAGACAAGAGACTGAATCTTGGCTTTTTTGTATTTGGGAGACTTGGATTGCTGCCAAAGAAGTTATTCTTCTGAGAATTAAATTATTGCATTGCTGAAGGTAATGACTGCTAGGTTACTCTAATGTTTGAAAGTCCAAACAAACTATTTGAGAGAGAAGAATAAAATTTATTTTAAGAAGTGAGCTTTCTTAAGGTTGAGTAGTCATGCTCGGAGTCAAATAAAACATCACATTTCCTTAGAAATTCACTTTTTTCTTCTTGATGGTGTCCATTATTGCTTCTATTAAAAGTTAAAACATTAAATGCCAGCCAAATTCTAATTATCTACACTGAGGTAAAAAGTGCTGTCGATAACAGCTGGCATGGATCATCATTTATATATGGTTTGGGAAGTCACATTTTGACACTGTCCCTTTTATGCCCAATTCTCACCACTTACAAGGCCACCCAATTATTGGCAGTCAAAGTCTAACGTGGAGAGTAGGGAAGAAACACTGAGAATGAGTTATTTTAAAGTTGGCAATGCATAAATCAGCTGAATTTCATGGACCATACTCTCTATAAATCAGCCAGGGCATTAGATAATTCCTGATATAGTGTCAAAATACCATAAAATATTTAAAGAGCTCAACTTCTAAGCAAAATACTGTGGAAGCTATTATATCCAGAATTCTACAACCAGAATTCTTTATAAAGCATGTCAATGAGGAACACTGCTTTCCTACTTCTGATATTTCCTTCCAGGTAAAGGGAACTTAATTCATGTGACACTATGGCCTCTCTCCATACCTTCACTTCCTCCGTTTCTGAAAAGTAAAGGAAGCAGCTTGGCTAGTTCCTTCCCTCTTCCTCTAAAGAACTCCCTGCCTGCAGAGAGTCAAGGCTAGGCTCCAGGGCTCAGAGACAGCTCTGTCCCTGTGGGAAGGGAGGAGGAGAGAAGGCCAAGGCCCTCGGATGTCATCTGGCATCACATCAAACTATCTCTAATCAAACCTGATTATTTCGTCCACAGTGGCTACTCCTTTACTTCTTTTTCTTTCAAAATATCGACTTTTTCAGAAACTATAAGAGTGCTGGGATGATATTTATTGGGTTTCTTAAGGACCCCCGACAATCCACATTTTGGCACGTGTTATAATTTAAGGTAAATGTATAGCTTTTTGTGATTTATGATGTTGAACATTTAAATGAAAAAAGATTAAAATAAACATTGTAAGATTACTTAAAACCGCAAAAACCAGGGGCGCCTGGGTGGCGCAGTCAGTTAAGCGTCCGACTTCAGCTCAGGTCACGATCTCGCGGTCCGTGAGTTCGAGCCCCGCGTCAGGCTCTGCGCTGATGGCTCAGAGCCTGGAGTCTGTTTCCGATTCTGTGTCTCCCTCTCTCTCTGCCCCTCCCCCTCCCCTGTTCATGCTCTGTCTCTCTCTGTCCCAAAATAAATAAACGTTAAAAAAAAAATTTTTTTTAAAAACCCAAAGAATAAACTAAATAAAACGTGCATACAAAATGCATTTTTCTTAATATACACCTATTGGATCAACTTTCTAATGACAGTAGTGATAATCACATCTATTACACACAAAAAAAATGTTCTTAATGAGAAAACTCTAGCCCTCACCTATGCGGGATAAATGTATTAGCTAATTTCCACGGTGGAATTAAATTCTATCTCTTCTTCATCATCTAATGCTACAAATTAAATATACCCTTTAATAGTATATTCTGTATCATGCAAAATTTGTAGACATCTTGACACTTAAATCTATTTAACCAAACATAATTGGCTTACCACTCACTTTGAGCCAAAAACCAGAAAGGTCTTTTATTATAACATGTATTTTACTCTGGTAACATAATTGGCAGTTCCCACAACAACACATAAATTTGAATATAAATAACTATATTTATTGTCAAAATGTTTTTCTGACTTCAGATAAATTAGTCTCCTGTTAAACAGGTCACATTCTGTAACAAATCCTAAGATACATCCAAGCTTTAGTATGGTAAAATTAGGTTGCTAAAGATCACAGTTCTCCCTTGCAGGAGCTCCTATAACCAAACCCAAAGGAGTAGGACACTTTACTAAAGTTACTGAATTAGATGGCAAGTGAAAATTATCCTTTAGTGTCAAAAAGATACCACAACCACATTTTATTTTCAAAAACTTGATTTTAGTGACTTTATTTTCAAAAACTTGGGTGGTTCAGTGGGTTGAGCAACTGACTCTTAATTTCTGCTCAGGTTGTGATCTGAGGGTCATGAGATTGAGCCCCAAATAGGGCTCAGTGCCGAACTTGGAAGCTACTTGGGATTCTCTCTCTCTCTCCCTCTGCCCCACTCCCCCACTCATGCATGCTCGCTCTCTCTCTCTCCCTCAAAATAAATAAATAAACTTAAAAAAAAAACTTGCTTTGAATGAGGAGGTGGGGGTGAGTGAGTCTTCTATTTACATAATAAATTTAGCTGTTTAATGTTTATCTTTGTTACAATGACATTATTATGGGATTCATGCCCTGTGGTTCCAAACAGAGCACGTGTTTAGTATCTGACTTCACAGAGAGTGAGGTTGTATTTCCTAAACTGTCTATGATATTCTTTGTATAATGTGAATCTTTGTAGAAAATTTGATCTTAATCAGGTGAATAATATAAACATTAATAGAGAGTATCAAAGTTTTATAATTTCTGACTCTGATTAGAATCTTTTTTTATTAATAATAGTGCTGGTAGATACAATTTACTTCTCTTTTAGCTTAACTAATATATATTTTAATACTCAAAGGACTGGTATGCTGTAGACTAGAAAACTTGATATACTTTATATGCCAAGCTACATAATAAAGTAATATTACAGTAAGAGTAGGGAGAGAATATGTCCATTGAACACTTTTGTTAGAGAGGGTGGTAGACTATAGGACATATTTAATAATACATAAATGATTTGTAAGACATATTTAATAATACATAAATGAAGCACAACTATCCACCTTAATATGCAGATATATATCTTATAGGTTTATGCAAATGCTCATAATGTGTAAGCCACCTGTGCTCTTACTTACTTGATCCTGAAATCAATCTTTTCAGATATTCTGTCCTGTTGTGCCCATTTTACAGCGGAAAAAAACTGAGCTAAAGTCTGAGTATCACATAAATGGCCAAGGACACAGCTGAGAAGAGACAGACTGGGACGCACCCAAAGCCAACACTCTCTCCACATCTCTGCACCCGCATAAAACAGAATCCCAAATAGCATTACACTATAACATAAATATATTTCATTATTTTACACATGTATTTTATATACAATATATACATACAATATATAAAACACACACACACACACACACACGATATTCATTGTAGGTCAGAGCCCAACTTTTTCCTCTAGAAATGTATTTCTGATATGAAATGACAATTAAGGGAATAAGAAGTTTCAATAGATGTAATTCAGTTTACAGATAACTTTTGAGGAATCTCACCAAGGGATACATGTGAATATGTGTCTAAGATGGAAAGCTTCCAGGAAGTACTATTTCATTTATTTAGCCATTATTTCCAATTTGTCAAAAACTAATTGATATAGAGTATAGCTTCAGTATCCTAATATAGCTAAGACATTTCTTACAAATCAATTACCATGATAAAGAGCTTGAGAGCATACTTAACAGCTACGTGACCAAAAGATAAACAACTAGAAGTGTCATAACTACACATTTTTGCTATGAGTTTTAACATTTTTAATGGACTAAAAGCACAGTACGATCAAATATTTCTGTGAGTTTCCTCTGTTAGAGGTACTGTTTGTGAATATAATTAGATTCATTAAACCCAACCAGGCAGTGTATTAATCAGTAGGCTAGACTGGCAGACAATGTGATAGAAATGATTTACTTATGACATGTTTAATATTTTACATTAATACAAAAAAAATCAGAAGCCAGCAACAAATATCGTGAACTGCTCCCCCTCAAATTAACTTTTCACCCACACCCACATAACACCTCTCACAGAGCCTTCAGAGTACTGAGAACACCTTTGGAATATGGATGATGAAAACCATCATGGAAGCCAACTGAAGAATCTGGCTTGAAAATGTACTTCTGACTTGTGAATCCGCCCACCAGGACCCACTGTACCACACCTTCAGCGGAACTACTGGATTGAAGAATATATGCCTGACTTCTCTTGGTATTTCGTGCTCTGAATGGTAATTCAGAGGTAATTCATTCCCTGAATGTCGTGTTCCAGTTTAAATGCTCTCAACTATATGGCATCTTTCAAAAATAACAATCTTTATTAAAAAGAAACTTTCAGGAAGAGTAATACTCACAGCACGCATTCCCCATTACAGAAGTAAAAATAATGTTCACATAGAGAAACAATCATAAATGGATGTTCAAATCTTCTGTGGACAGTCACGAGAAAAAGAAGGAAGAAAAACATTTTTGGATGTCCAAAACGCAACAGTTCTAATTTTGGTTCAATTGTCTTGTTAACCAGATACACTAGTCCATTTAAGCACACCTGACTTTATGGACAAGCAAATTACAATAAATTAGCTTAAATGCAGTTTTGCTGTTTTCTTACATAAGGAAAGCCTGATGAAATTCCTCTAGAGAAGTCTCCAACGGTACTACATAAATGCGTACTGTATAAAAGAGAATTCTGATAAAGCACCGTGGAAAGGAGCACGTTCTACAATATTTTCAGGAGAGCACTGCATTCTCAATTATATGTCAAAAGTAATGTTATATTTGAGAATATGATATCTTCATTTTTAATTTTAAAGGTCATTATGAAAGTGATATTATCCTCAGAAATTATTTAACAAACTATAAATTGCATTTTCCAACTAATTTCATTTGAAATTCATTTTCTCGCCAACGAACCATTTCACTGGGAGAAAGACTTGGCTTGTGTTCTACTGTGGAAGATGTGAAGTTGATGGAAATATTGTAATTCGACAGTGCATGACTTTTATTACAAACAATGAAAACATTAGTGACATCTATAATGATTAGGTTGTACAACTACACAAACATTCACGAAATTAAATAACTCCTTTCCACAAGACTATGACAATTTTATTAGAGCAACAACCTCATGTACGTACTACAATTGCCATTCAATCAGGCACTATCGTTTTCAATCTACAATATAACATGAAACTCACATGTACAACACACGTAGTTTTACTCCTGCTCACCGGCACCTGTCTGCGTACACACATAAGCACAGAACAGTATCCACTAGTCCTTTAAGAATCACGTTTAAAACTGAACAGCAGACTCCAAAGGAAACGAAAAAAATCTGTCTCCCTCACTTTCTGCTTCTTCTTGAAAGAAATCTTGTATTAAAACAATGCAACGAACACAATGGTGTGTTCAAAGTGCTTTTGGAAAGTTTTCTAAACATGTAGAAGGTGAAACTAACAGGATACAGGTAAAGCTAATCACACCATTCAGTTAACTCAAGCCGTAGAGGGCTTCCTGCAACGCTGACCCCTCCTAGCTGTATAATTACAGGCCTCCCAAATTTCACCGTCTAACTCCCGATACAAGCATCTTCATTCAAGTCCTGAGATCCTGTGGCCCACAGAGCAGGAAGGATGCCACTTAACCATTCCCCCAAAAGCATTAAACATGGATTCTGCATGTGGCAAAGAGAATTTAGGGCAGTGTAAAGCACCCAGTCCTCATCTGAGGATGCCCACCCCTATGTGTCATACTTCTCACAGAACGAGCCCCCAAAACCATGCACAGGTTCATCCTTGTAATTCTACATGAGTCATATCAAACACTTCTCCATGGGATTTTAGAAGTGCTGCGGCTTGAAAGCCTTTTAATCCTGTAGGTGAATTACTAACTGCAAAGAGCTGAACAGGACTACCACCGGACCCTGAGCTACTGATGGAAAGATGCACAATGAGAGAACTCCTGGGTAGTTGGACCACCTCCCTATTTTCATGGAAGTCGTTGCAGAAAATTGCAAGCATCTTAAACACTGGTCACATAGTTCCGAAAAGTGAAAATCTATGCATGTCAGGCCCGACAGTCTGCTTGTACCCTATCCCTTTTCTAAACCAACACATTTGCTTGATAACATTAGGCATGCATGTTAACAACACCTTTCAGGGCCAAAGCAAATCAGATCAGTTCAAGCCAAGCACACAAGGGGAACAAAACATCTTGGAACCACAACCTGCCCTTCTTTTTCTTTATTTCCACACCCTTCCCTACCCCTGCACGTACAAGGAAACAACTTTAGGCATCTGGGAAGTAGCTGTCCTTTGTTGGAATCACACACACACACACACACACACACACACACACACACACACACACCCCAAAAATCCCCAAGACTGCTTTCCTACCACACGACCGGGGAGGCTGCACCACCTCTCCGGTGACTTAATTCTGAACGTAGTGGCTCGAACCAGCTGAGCAGCAATCGATGAGAACACATTACACACCAGAATAAGAGGAAGGTCGGCGAAGAGAAAAGCAGCGTTGCTTTTCAGCCATTAATTACCGATCCCCCAAATATCGCATCGCAGTCTCCCCACACACATGCACAGCGTTCCAAACCTGGGTTTCAGGCGGCGCTTTCCAGAGCCTCGCTATCTATTGTCAGGACGCAGAAGCCCCCGAAACCTGTGAATCGAGCTGAAAAGGCTTCCTCTGAAACCGCTAAATATAGACCAAAGGGGCTCTGGGTCTGGCAAGCAGCGGGAGACTGAAGAAACGGCCATGGACGCATATGACTAAGTATTTCCATTTTGTTCTAGCCAAACATCGTAATGACATTGAACATAAGGGCAAAAGACTAGAGGGAAGTCCTCCCCACCCCCACCCCGTCTTCTCCGTATATTAGGGACGTCATGAAGGCAACGGGTATGTTCTTGAGGGTGGCGGGGAGCAGTATTGTTGATGTTGCCCTATATACGCCTCCTCCGGGGGAGAGGGGCGGCAGGGAGGGGGAGCACGCAAGAAGCCACTTGCTAACCGCTCCGAGAAAGGCACTAACCCTGGTCCCCATTCCAGGCAGAGCCGTCTTCCGAGAGGGGACCGGGCGCGATCGCGGTCCTCCCCCGGCTGGCAGGACCGCGCAGCAGTCGCCGCCGCCAGCCGGCCGGGAGCAGAGGACCAACCCCCCACCGGCGGCGAGGAGGAGGAGGAGGAGGAGGAGGAGGAGGAGGAGGAGGAGGTTGAGGAGGAGGACGGCGCCCAGGAGGAGGATGCGCCTGGCCCCGGCAGCCCAGCGAAAGCAACTCACCGAACGGCGCGGCGCCCGACTGCTTCCTGGAGAACATGCACCCGCCACCAGCGACAGCTCCTCAGTCCGGGAAAAGGCGTGCGCGCCGCCGCCCGGCTTCAGGGCAAGGTCCTGACCTTGCCCAAGTGCAGCATCTTCCGCTTTTGTTGTCTGAGCGCGGCCGCGGGACAGGCGAGGCTGGCGGGGAGCAGGGGCGAGCGCCGCGGGGGAGAGGCGGCTCCCGACGCGAGTGCGCGGCGCCCGACCCGGCGGCCCCTCCGAGCGCGGCGAGCGCAGCGCCCCCTGCCCGGCTCCGCGGGCTGCGCGGGCTGCGCGGGCTCCGGGCTCCTCCAGGCTCCTCGGGGCTCCGGGCGCCGCCGCCGCCGCGCCCGGCGCTCCGCTCGGCCGGCTGCCGCCGCGGACGCGAGCCTGGGGCCGCCGCGGCGCCCGGCGCCGAGCGCTCCCGTGCTGCGCCCCGCGCGCGGCCCGCGCCACCTGTGCCGCCGCCGCCGCCGCCGCCGCCGCCGCCGCCGCCGAGGGCGAGGCTCCTCCCGCGGCGCGCGGCAGCCTCAGCCTCCACCTATGCCTCGGCGGCCGGCTCGGGCGCCCGGCTAGTGAGGAAGCGTCCGCCCCGCCGCCCAAACCTGCCCTGGGCGCCGAGCATGCCCAGTGCCGCCGCGACCGCGCGGCGCTTCGCCGTGCGCATTCCACTTCTCCTGGTTTTCGCGGCAGCAGCAGCAGCAGCAGCAGCAGCAGCAGGGGAGAGGGGAGGAGGCCGCGGGTTGGGAGAGGGCCGAGCATCCTGGCGAACGCGCTGCCGGGCCTCGAGACGGGTGGCTGTTCGCAACCTGGCGAAAGCCGGAAGGGGCCCGGGGAAGGCCTGGAACCCCGGGTTGGGCCGGTTCCTTGGTTCACGTGCAAGAAACCGACAGTTTACTGTGGCGGGGCAGATGCCGGCCTGCAAACAAAGGGGCAGGGGCGGGAGGGGGGTCTAGAGCAGCTGGTGTGCGCCTTGGGGGCAGGGGGCAGGCTGAAGGTGCAAGCCACTGGGTGCAAGTGGGTGTTCTGAAATCCTGTTGTTCTAGAGCAGAGAACGCAGGACATCCATCTGCGAGCCGCACCACAGCGCCAGTCCTGTTTCTGGCACCCCCAGCACTTAGATTAAAACATGTTTTCCGCACATGGGAGAGAGTTTCTTCTTAACAGAATCCCTCTGGTTTTGAATCTGGAACGTATGTGAACTTAACTGCGAGAAAGACCTTTGTCCAGTCTGGAACTTGAATAGACCGCGATGACGAGTTCGCCTCCTCTTGAGCCCCCTCTTGTGTCTTCCTACTTCCACACCTCGGCACCTTCTCTTCTCGTCCTCCTCCCTCCACCCCCCACCCCCCACCCCCGCCCCTTGCGCAAGCTAAACTGGAACCCCCCCCCCCACCTGTCCCTTCTGCATAGTTTTCCAATGGATCCCGCACTGCTCTCTTCACTTTGAGATTGGTCTTCCGCATCTCCCCATGGTTTGACTCATTGACTCCATCGAGACTTCTCTGTGCCTCTCTTACTGTGAAATACAGCAAATAGAATCAACGTCGTGAACGATGAAAGGACTGTTAGAAAACAAGCCCCAAGTTATGTGCCAAGAAAGTCCTCTGGGCCTTCACCTGTGTCCCTGTTTCAGGTATCATGACGGGGCTTGCCCCTCCTGCGAAGGACTTGGGCGGGCAGACCGCAGACCGCAGCCCACCCTGGGCCAGAGGCAAACGTTTCTCCTAATCATGCCACAGCTCGCCGTCCCTGACCCTGTAGATCCCAGACTGTCTGAGGCTGTGATCTTCTGTATTCCTCCCCTCCCCAGAGCTGGTTTCTGAGACACAGATAAGCAGGGAAGAATACAGGAAATTGTCATCAGAGGGATTTGGGGGGCTTATGATTCTCCCTGGCAAAGTGCTTCTCTTTTGTGTCAAAAGAGATAATCCAAGAAAGTTAAATGGCTTGACTACTTATCCGGGGCTATTCTCTGTTGTACTTCGGAGCATGCTAAACTATCATTTGAAGTAAATGCAAAGAGAAAAAAAAAAAAAAGTTTTAGGTTAAATAGGTAGAAATAAACGCAAGGAGCAGCGTATTAAGACAAGGACTTCGGACAACAGTGCAAATGTTTGTTTTTAACCCTCTCAACCCAGGGTTACAGGTGCCCACACAAGCTTGGTCTCGCCTCCAAAATTAGAGCTCTGGTCTGGCTTCAAGTTTTAGAGCCAGCTCCATATTAAAATACTCCCGATCCCTGTGAGAGAAGACACTGCAGGGCCATATTTCAGCACGCGTCGAACTATATTTTTTATTTTAGTCCTCAGAAAGGCATTCAATTACTTCAGAGAACTTGGTACAAGACAAATTAGCAGTACTGTATCCGTTAGGCTACATTATATTTTAAAGGATGCTCTGTTCTCACCTTAGCTTTGGTCGGATTTTGGAGGGGAAAAAACTTTTTTTAACCTGTACTTCACATCTTTTAATTCAGGAAGTCAAGGTGGGGTGGAGAGGGAGGAGTTAAGAAAAGGTTAGTTACACTTTGGATTAAATTTAAAGTACATGCATAAATATTATCCATGGGAAACATATGTGTCTTCTATGCCTATGTAGATCTAAGTTAAGAAAATAATTTTTTCTAAGTGTTTTAGAGTTATTTTTTAACTGAGCCGTGGCAAAACCTATTCGCTAATTGTAATCCTTGGAAATGACCCGGAGGCAGTCCCTATAAACTTATGTAGAGGGTAGGTGAGGTGGGTATTTGAGAAGGGCAGTGATGCCCTGAACAGTTTTGATTTGCTCTGTGCCCAATTTCATTGGTAAATTATGATTTCTATTCATCTAAAATCACTTATAACTTAAGATATTATTAAATGCACAATTAGATAATATTGAAAAATGAAGTCCAATGATCATATGTAGTGTAGGTCTTGGAACAACTCACTGCTGCCATCTTTTGCCTCCTGCGTCTGAAAGTTCCTGTACAAAGGAAAGTTCTGAATTCCCTGATTTCACTAGGAGACCAGGAAATTACTGGCTTATTGTTTTCAAATTACTGCACTTGACACGAAGTGAAACATTTTTGTTGTTCGTTCTGTTTCTGTATCCAAAGAGTTCTAAGCGCAGAAATCATCTAAATACTAAATGCTGTATCTCTTGATTTTTTCAATCAGTTTTCAAAATTTGATACAAGTATGTTTTTATATGCCACTTTTACTTCATTTCAGACATAAAACCCAACAATTCAAAATATTTTTGCAAATGCATGTATTTTATAGTTCAAAATATGCCAATTTTAGGAGACTGAAATGCTTGGTTCAAAGCAATTTCAATCTAGCACTATAGATTCTGGTTGAGGTTCAACTAGAAAGATAATATTCTTGTATTTTTTTTAAATGATTTACCCATTGATAAACAAGTGGAAATTTCTCACGTTGTAAAATTAAACTATGTGAGTGATTGTTGTTGCTGCCCAGCATTTAAATGGGGGAAATAATGACACTCTTTTAAAATTTACAATTTACAATTTAAATGTAGAAGTCATATCATTATATATATTGTATACACACATTCAGGAGAATAGTACACACTGTTTGTTGTTGACCATAAAAGATATGCATTTGTTACTGGACAACATTACTCTGTTTTCAAAGACTTTCAGAGTAGTTATAACTGTTTTGAATTAACCATTTTAGTTAAGATCAATGTGTGGGCCATTTCAGAATTTGATGGGCAACTTCACACTTTCACACAGACTTCTTTTGACTACTGCTGTCCCTCATATGATGCTTTCGCTCATTCATTCATTCATTTATCAGATGTTTGTCTACTGTGGTTCAGACACTAGCAAAATTTGTGGTATCAGTAGCAAACAATAGACAAAATGACAGCTCCCGATCCTCAGGGAGTTTATAATCTGTGGTTATGGGATGAGAGAAGAAGAGGAAACACACAGAGGAGGCACTTAACGCTCAAATATTTTCATTTCTTTCTGACTGTCTATACGGTTTAGGGCATTGATGATTCTTTATTCAATCCTTTTCTTCAACGTTTTCTCATTGTTTTTGCCTCTTCGAGGGAACCTGCTTTGGTTTTGTTTTTGTTTTTTAATGCCAGGACATAGGTGGCATGGTGAGGGGATAGGCCCTAAATGCTGAGCCAGAGGAAGGAGAGAGATAGAGAGGGTGTATTTGGAGAGAGCCAGGGTTCTTGGATTTACAGTGGAGTGGAATACATTGACTCTGAACGGAGTCAGACTGAATGAAGGCATCAGAGACCAATGAGGTGTCCAGTGGCAGCCCTACATCATCAAAAGTCACAACCTGGTACCAAAACATCGAAATTCAATGTAGGCTGCTCAGGCATAGAGAAGGTCAAGCATCATTGATCAGAATCGGACAGTGGGTCAGAAGTCTAAGTGGACAGGAATTGACGGATTGCATATACAGGAAGAAGACATCAAATTATAGAGCTGGGCACAGAATCTTCACAACAAATATTAGCAGCAAGGAGAAATAAACTTTGTGCTATGATTTAACGTGTCAGCAATGCTTATAGATTTAATGAGCTTCTTCCACTGAATGAAGAAATTGACTCCCCAGATTGACCGGCTTGGGGCCTATTGACAGGAACAGGAAGCAGCAATGGCAAAAATAAGACCCAAAGAATGGAACGGGGGCATTCTTATCAAATTTGTGCAGTCCTCCTAGATGAATTTTAAGGCAGACTGATTTAGTATTGAATTTCATCAACAAAATTTCAGTTCTTAGGCCAAACATCTAGGTTAAGGATTCTTAATGGAATCATTACTGCCTCCTCAGGAGATAGTTTAGAAATGTGTGAAAGGGTTTTTTTTTTTTTATTGTCATTAACATTCAGTGGTCACAAGCCACACATTCTAAACATTCTGCGGTATATCAGACAATCCTACAGGAGGAAGAATTGCCAGTATCCTTCATGGCTTTCAAGGGTGCCACCGTCATCCGCAGGTGCTAAGAACATGTTCAGAAGTATGTAAGCTTGTTAACAGTATTCCATTTTACATGTAGACAAGAAGCATTTTTGCCTGGAAAAACCACGGTGATATAAATTACCGAAAGATTCAACCTTGTTTTGATCAGAAATTGACCAAGGGTGGTTCACAAAATTAAGAACAACAACTCACCAAAAGAACACTCCTGTATCCGTCTTTTTTTTTTTTTTCTTTTAAGTAGGCTTTATGCCCAGCACGGAGCCCAATGTGGGGCTTGAACTCATGACCCTGAGATCAAGACCCGAGCTGAGATCAAGAGTCAGACACTTAACCGACTGAGCAACCCAGACGCCCCTGCATCAGTCAATTTGTGTAGTTATCACTATCACAGAGATGCTACATACAGGGGTAAGGTTAGCTCTTCTGGCCTGGTTGTGACTAAGCGTTTACACAAAGAGGAACATAATCTTCTATTTTAAATAACTTTTCTTTTATTTCATCTTTATATCTTTGTTGTGCATATTATAGGCCCTTAAAAACCAGTTAAGATCTCTTCTTCTCAGGATGGCCGAGTGGGCATCACGGAACACTTGTTGTGAAAGTGGGGCATTGGCTTTCAGTAGGTTTGAGGATGAAGAACCTAAATGATTCGATTCAGAAAAATCAATGGCATATATTATGATCATTTGTACTGTAGCTCCAAGAAGAAACACTGGGTTTATTAACAAAAGTTTGGATCCTATCACCAATCCTTGATTGTCGGGTAGTCTGTAAAAAATAATAATTAATCACATAGGCAGGTCTCAAAATCTGCACGCATAGGGTGAATTCAAAAATTAACGCTGATTTTTGCTCAGTCTTACAAACTCAGCTTGAGCTTCTTCCCTTCATTCTTAATATTTGTCCCCATCACCGGGGCACCTGAGTAGCTCAGTCAGTTAAGTGCCTGGCTTCAGTTCAGGTCATGATCTCGTGGTTTGTGGGTTCAAACCCTGCCTGGGTTTCAGAGCCTGGGGATTCTGTGTCTCCCTCTCTCTCTGCCCGTCCCCCACTCGTGCTTGCTGTCTCGTTCTCTCTCTCTCTCTCTCTCAAAAATAAATAAACGTTAAAAAAATAGGGGCGCCTGGGTGGCGCAGTCGGTTAAGCGTCCGACTTCAGCCAGGTCACGATCTCGCGGTCCGTGAGTTCGAGCCCCGCGTCAGGCTCTGGGCTGATGGCTCAGAGCCTGGAGCCTGATTCCGATTCTGTGTCTCCCTCTCTCTCTGCCCCTCCCCCGTTCATGCTCTGTCTCTCTCTGTCCCAAAAATAAATAAACGTTGAAAAAAAAATTAAAAAAAAAATATATATATATATTTGACCACATCACCGTCTTATTGTGTTGTTTTGCTTTAGAGCTTTGATTTGGCTTTTTAGATTCATTTATGTGCTACTTTCTCAATTCATTCTTCTGATTAAGCGGAAACATTTCGATGAAAGCCCAAATCACCGCTGATTGCCAGTCGGATGTCTATCCTCCCTATCTTCCTTTTGTACAAGACCCGAATTTGATCCAAAGCAGCACGTGACCAGCTAGAAAACACTTCCTGGCCTCTCTTGCTGCTAGGTGTATTCTGGCAGACAAACCAGAGCGGCTGATGAAGTGTCCAGAGAATGGTTGGCTTTTGTGAAAGGGAGGCTCTCCAGTACTGCCTGTTCCTGCCTCCTTCCTATACTCTGAAATGCAGTCTGCAGGCTGGACGTGGACCTTGCCACTTGGACCTGTAAATTGTTCCTGAGAATGAGAGCCACAGACCAAGACCAGCCTAAGACAGATGAAGCCCAGGATACTAAGAGTTTCCTGAAGCCGTTGCAACAGCTTGAGATTGCTGCTCCCTGAGCTTATCGGATAAAAATTAACCTTTGTTTGGTCAAGCCTTGGTAGCTCGATTCTATTATGTGCAGCCAAACACAATCTCTGATGCTTATGTTGTCTGTAATCATCCCCCTCTGCTTCCTACAGCTGTGACACTTTAATTCCCTCCCAATATATATTCTATGAAAATTTTAAAAAAATGTATTGAAATGAGTATATGAATGTGCTCTAAATCACATATACAGGAAGAGAAATCAGGGAATGATGGAAGATGAGATTTGTATCTCCCTTGAGCCATAAATGAAGTCAGTTCCAAGCTTTGAGTCCACCCTATGTAACTAACTGACTTTTACACTGTTTCCAAAAGTGAATAACTCATTTCCACTCACTTTAATGTTGACTCTGAAGGTTGTAGAGAGTGCACACTCTGAAATCAATTTGCTAATTAAAATTATCTAAAATTAAAAAAAAAGTTATTTATTTTTGAGAGAGACAGTGTGAGTGTGAGAGGGGCAGAGAGAGAGAGAGAGAGAGAGAGAGAGGAAGGCAGAGAATCCCTTGCAGGCTCTGCCCTGTCAGCACAGAGCTCGACAGGGGGCTCCAACTCATGAACTGTGAAATCACAATCTGAGCAGAAACCAAGAATCAGACACTTAACCGACTGAGCCATCCAGGCGCCCCCTACTCATTAAAATTCTTAAAACTCTCATCTTCTTACCTATAAAATAAACAAAACCCTCCCCTCAGATTGTTGTGAGGAATAGTGAATCAATCCGTAGTAAACAAATAGCAACATGCCCTGGCACCTGGTGACCACTTCACAACTTAACGGTTAATACTAGTGATGACATTAAAACGCCCTCTTCCTTCTGCTGTGTTAGCTTCTCGCTACTCCGAAGCACACGTATTATCTGATTGCACGTACATTGTTCTGTCATCAAGACACAGAGGCAACACCACATTGCCAATGGATACTTTTCATATTCATTCTTTTCCTAATGAGCATCAACAAATTACTTTAATATGCAAATACTTATATCTTACAGGCTAATGATGAGAGTTTATACTGATCTTCATTTTGTACACTGGCTGTGATTATTGTTTTCACTGAATTTCGAGGAATTCACAGATGCATGGCATCTACACCAGGTCAAGTGACTTTCCTATTTTTGTATTTCATGATGGTATATTCCTTTATGGGCTTTGTAAAGCGTCCTGTTATAAAGTATGCTGTTTAACTTGTACGGCTGTTCCATACAATTTACCCATTTGATTTATCTGTTGATAATAATGTTATCAAATATTTCCTATATTCTCTAATATTTTTTCCACATACATGGAATATGTACATGACTAGCTATATTTTGTATTTCCAGAAATCACATTTATTTATGTATTTATTGTTATTTTTTTTTAATTATTTTTAATGTTTACTTATTTTTGACACACAGAGAGAGACAGAGCATGAGCAAGGGAGGGGCAGAGAGAGAGGGAGACACAGGATCCGAAGCGGGCTCCAGGCTCTGAGTGGTCAGCACAGAGCCCGACGCGGGGCTAGAACCCAAATCGTGAGATCATGACCCAAGCTGAAGTCAGACGCTTAACCGACTGAGCCACCCAGGCGCCCCTATTGTTATTTTTTTTAATGTTTATTTATTTTTGAGAGAGAGAGAGAGAGAGACAGAGTGTGAGCAGGCGTGGGGTAGAGAGAGAGGGAGACACAGAATCCGAAGCGGGCTCCAGGCTCTGAGCTGTCAGCACAGAGCCCGACGCGGGGCTGCAACTCACGAGCTGTGAGATCATGGCCTGAGCAGAAGTCGGACACTCAACCGACTGAGCCACCCAGGTGCCCCTCACATTTATTTTATTTTCATCTTTTTCAATAATGTCAGAAACGAGGACTTCTGAAGGAATTTTCTGAATAATTGAACATTATATTTGTGTAAATATTTTGGTGAGCATTTAGTTTTGCTTATTGTAAAAGTAACAAATTCTGAATCACAAATAAATTAGAAAATTATGAAAATTATGAAAAAAATTATAGTCTCATCACCCAGAATGAAAACAGTTTGGTTTTTTATTATAATCCACAAATATACATCCTCTTAGTTAAAATTATATTTCTGTAACTTCCCCATTCTGTTTTTCATGACCACACTTTCCTATTCTAAGGTTAGATCATTCTTTATACAGCCAAGTTTCCATTTTATACATTTTGGCTGTTATTACATAATCTCTCCCATGTTACATGGAGGTTGAATGAAGATTGTTTTTCTCAAATCATTTGACATTACAAACATCCCAATTAAAAAATAGACCAGACTTCTATTTCTGGACAGAATGGAATAGCTTGTGGCAGCCCAATGCTTCTGCTGAAAATAATTAGAATTCTTGAATAAAAACAAAAATATTTCTCTAAAGCAAGGACTGGAGGAGCCAAGATTCCAGACGGAAGACGATGCAGAGCTTGAACTGACGCTGTGTATCTCCTCTTTCCCTGGAAACTTCGCCAATTTTGGATACAGTGAAAGAGGCTGAGTTTTGAGTCTAGCTGGGCAGGGGGCCACTGTTTGACACACAGATACGAGTAGAGGTTTTGTTGGTCTCATAGGGCTTCATATTGACACTTGAGCAAGGTCCCAGTGGGAAGGGAGGAGCAGAGAACTGACCCCAACACAAGGCTGGTGTTCCCCTCAAAATTTTGCAACTTCTGAAGCCTCACAAGGCTAAAAAGCTAAGGAAAAAGTCCTTGAAGATCATAATATAGTTTTAACAGTCTTGCTGTCCAGAGGAGGGAAAAAAAAGCATTTGCATTCAGGACCTTCCTGAGTAGTGACCTTAGGAGACCCATCAGTTTCTCAGAGAAAATTCCTAGAAGCCTGCTCCCTGAGATCCGGGGAAAACAGGGGGAGATGGCCACTTGTCAATACTGTGGCCTCAGCTCAATTCAGCTTAGCCCTTGATTGGACCAGAGGTGAGCAGGACGTCTAGGTACCTACCAGGAAAAAGTGAACCCTTTCAGGAAAACTTCCTCAATGCTTTAATGTGCGGGTTCCAACACAGAAGTCATTATGCAGGGATAGGACCAAATGACCAATAGCCAACCAACAAATATATAATAGAAATAGACCCACAGGGAATCCAGATATGGGGATTAGCATATATTGAACATATTCAAAGTAATAATAATATGTTCAAAAGAGTATAAGGATGTAGGAAGAGATAGAAAAAAAACACTAGAGAGGATGGAGAAATTCACCTGAGAATTAGAATCCAACAGAAAGAATCCACTGGGAATTATAGAATTTAAAAATATAAATGAAATTAATTTTAGTAGTAAGTTCCACGTAACCCATTATACACAAAATATTGAGTGCGCAGGTAACACTTGACAAAAGCAACCTATGCTGGGTTAGAAAGCAAGCCATAGCAAGTTTGAAATGATTTGAGCGCTTCAGAGTATATTCTCAGACAACAGTGGAATTAAAACAGAAATCAATAACTAAAAAAAAAAATAGCAAATAGAAAGTTCATCCTGTTAGGAACTTAATCTATACTATTTCAAAATAAATCTACTTAAGAGGGTTGAATTATTTTCACATAAATGGTAAACAACATATATATCAAAACCTGTGCCATGCAACTAAAATAGCTTTTAAAATATCTATAAAATCTTTTTTAATTTTTTTTTCAACGTTTATTTTTATTTTTGGGACAGAGAGAGACAGAGCATGAATGGGGGAGGGGCAGAGAGAGAGGGAGACACAGAATTGGAAACAGGCTCCAGGCTCTGAGCCATCAGCCCAGAGCCTGACGCGGGGTTCGAACTCACAGACCGCGAGATCGTGACCTGGCTGAAGTCGGACGCTTAACCGACTGCGCCACCCAGGCGCCCCCAAAAATATCTATAAAATCTATGATGCCATGTACAAAATATATGAAACACAACAAGTTGCAGCCATTGGACAGCAGCTAATGTAAGGCCACTATCCGTGAGAGAGAGGAGGCACACAAAGGGTATCTACTTTTATGTAGACTTTTTCCCTGGGAACATTTTCTGGGATGTGGTGCATTTATATAGGATGTAAGAAAGAGAAGCAATTACACTAGATAGAGAAGGAAGAGATTAAAGTTTGTCTCTTACTAAGGTGGTCGGGATTTAGGAGAGAAAGTACTGGAGAAGAAGGAGCCAGGGAGAGGGAAATCCAGAGAGATTCCCCTGAGTCTCCACCAAGATGCCAAGAAACTAGGCAGAGAACAGCTGCTTGGAGGCAGGGAGCTGAGCAATTCTGGAACATGCTTAATGCTCTGGAAAGTTTGGTGGCCAGGATCAATCAGGGTGGAGAATCTTTATGAACAAGTCAAAGATTGAGTTGAGTTATCAGAAAGGCCATCTAACAAGACTGTGTAGGCTGAATTGTGTTGCATCCAAATTCGTATGTTGAAATTAACCCTCAGGGTGACTATAGTTAAAGAGCCTTTACAGGGCACCTAGGTGGCTCAGTCTGTTAAGAATCCAACTCTTGATCTCTGCTTTGCTCAAGATCTCACAGTTTGACAAACAGAGCCCTGAGTTGGGCTCTGCTCTTCTAGTGCAGAACCTGCTTGGGATTCTCTCTCTCTCTCTCTCTCTCTGTCTCTCAAAATAAATAAATAAACATTTAAAAAAGTAAAGATAGAGCCTTTATTTTTGTTCTTGTTTTATAACATTTTTAATTGAGATATAACTTACATTAGTGTAAGTTTTTCCTTCTTTTTTTTTAAATTTTATTTATTTTTATTTTTTTAATACAATTTATTGTCAAGTTACTTAACATAACAGCATATACAGGGTGCTCTTGGTTTCAGGTGTAGATTCCCATGATTCATCGCTTACATACAACACTCAGTGCTCATCCCAACTAGTGCCCTCCTCAATGCCCATCACCCATTTTCCCCTCTCCCCCACCATCCCCCATGCCCCTTCAGTTTGTTCTCTGTATTTAAGAATCTCTTGTGGTTTGGCTCTTTCTCTGTTTAAAAACTATTTTTCCTCCTACACTTCCCCATGGTCTTCTGTTCAGTTTCTCAAATTCCACATATAAGTGAAAACATGGTATCTGTCTTTCTCTGACTGACTTATTTCACTCAGCGTAATACCTTCCAGCTCCCTCCACGTTGCTGCAAATGGCATGATTTCATTCTTTCTCATTGCCAAGTAGTATCTAAGGACAGAGCTTTTAAAGAAATAACTAAGATTAAATGAAGCCATAGGGATGGGGCCCTAATCCAATAGGACTTGTGTCCTTACAGGAAGAGAAAGAGTCAGTAGTGATGTGAGCACACAGAGAAAAGGTCATGTGAGGAAATAGTGAGAAGACAGCCATTGGCAAATGGAGGAGCGAGACCTCAGAGAAACCTGCCCTTCTGACACCTTGATCTTGGACTTCCAGCTTCCAGAAATAAATTTCTGTTTGTTTAAGCCACCTTGTCTGTGAGATTTTGTGTGGTGATCCTAGCAACCTAATACAAAAAGTAAAACTAGCCACACTTGGGGCGCCTGGGTGGCTCAGTCGGTTGAACGTCCGACTTCAGCTCAGGTCACGATCTCACGGTTCGTGAGTTCAAGCCCCGCATCAGGCTCTGGGCTGATGGCTCAGAGCCTGGAGCCTGCTTCCGATTCTGTGTCTCCCTCTCTCTCTGCCCCTCCCCGATTCATGCTCTGTCTCTCTCTGTCTCAAAAATAAATAAACATTAAAAAAAAAAAAAAAAAAAAACTAGCCACACTTTAGGTTGACGGCTATGAACCTAGAAATACGGGGGGGTGGAGGGGGACAAAACAAAAAACTGTAATAGCTCTCTTTAAAGAAAGCCTAAAACAAGGCCTGACAGATCAATGTATTCCTCTGATACTTTACTGTCTGCCAACCTAAAACTCAATTCTTTTTGAGGAAAAATATTGTAACTCAGTGCCTCCTTAAGATAGTATCTGAAATTCTCAGAATATAATAAAAAAATTAAGTATTTAGCCTCTAGTAACACAAATATATTGAAATTAAAAGAAACAAGATCTATCATGCCAAAGGTAAGTAAAAGAACACGGGAGCGTCTATATTAATATCAGATAAGGAGAAACTTCAAGGCAAAGAGAATTTACTGAGACAAAGGGGAACACTTCATAATGATCAAAATACTAGAATTGAATGCGTGTTATGCCTTTTCTTGTAAGGATGACAAAATGGGAAATTTGGAAAAGGGGGTAGAGAAGGCAAGTCTCCTCGTATATCACAGTCATCTTATGGGGGATATAAATTTTAGGAAAAAGGCATATATGGAAACTGATCATAGGAAAAGTGACGTCCTTAAACTGAATGGTACCCTAGAAAGTCAGTAGGCACCACCAGGAGTAGAAGTGTCCCAGGTGGGGACATGCTGGTTTACCAATCAAGCTTCCCTGGCCTTTTCTCAGATCTCAATTCCTAAACTGGTTGGTGGGTAGATGGATGTTGGTTCCTTCATTCTTTTTAAGGTATGCATTGATTTAATCTTAAAGTTATTGATTATGCATGTGGTTATGGAATATCTATAATACCTATATATAAATATGTAAAATACCTAAGATATGAAAAATATAACCAGAGAAATTAATTTCATAATGATATATATAACAATTAAAACAGCTTTGCAGGGCCAATATTCCTCTATCAAATTTGCTAAGTCTTCTTCACTTACTATATTCAGTGTAGGTTAGGATGCAGAAATGCTAATGCACTACCTATTATTGTAACATTTTTAGTGGTTAGTTTGCAAAATACATCAGGATTTTGAAAAAGATTCCAAACCTTGTGTATGCTATGTGAAATGTTTGAAAGATATATTTTCTTTTTATTAAGCCAAGCCTGGGAAACACAGTTAGACCTTTTTTCGAGAACTCAGAGCAATAACATAAATGTTAACGCATTAAGATACCGTGATAGTTTCAGGTATCGTTGCAGGACCTCTTGCCCGGGACTGAATGACCCTGACCTCTGGCCTTTTAGCCACATGCAAGCAAGAGCGTCTCCATAGAGGTTACACGAGTGCCTCCACTTTCACGTTATGCACACACGTGTGCACATACATGCGAAATGAAGATACGTATCTCCTTTCCTAACAGAGTCCCTGCATTTGTAGAGATCAGAAAGCTTCCTTAGGACTTTTCTATCTTTATTTTTACAGGACATGCAATACAGTGTTTTGCAAAACACTTCCAGACAAAAAAGTATGAAAAATCCTGAGCAGGATGATTTTGCTGTGAAATGGATTTGTGGGGTTGTTTGGCTCATAGATGTCAACCTGGAAAGAGGCCACTCGGGGATGTGAAAGTGGCCTTGGCTTGTTTCCTACCTGAAGCTGATAAATGTAAATGAAGGCACAGAAAGCATAAGAACAGGTTGGACACGCAAGAAAAGAAAATCAAAGACCTGAAAGATAAAGCATGAAGTCTCAAAATGTACTTAGGATGATGAACACAGTGTTCAAAAGTTAATGAAATGAAGAGAAACACGGGGTCCTTTCCTTAGGTTAGAACAACGGCATGAACAAGTTTCTTGCTTGGGAGGCCACGGATTCTGCACAGTGACCCCTGTACCAGGCCGCACGGGCTGTACCTCATCCTTGGAATAGAAGTGTTCACTGAGCCAATTGCTTCCTATCTCATCCGATCTGTATAGTGAAATTTCTTTCCAGTGTCTTCAAGGGAAGATGGGCTTTCCTAACTATTGGAAGCTGTCGCTGGTCCTATTCAGAGATGAGTGTCAGCAACTCCAGCTAATCTAATGCCCCACCTTCCGGGAGAGCCAGCTTTATTCTAGTATCACTGGACATGAAAATTAAGCACCGATTACAGTCTGCTGTGTCCATCAGACTTCTGATACCACCCGGAACCCTATGTCGAGTCATCTGGGTTTTCTTCAAGGTTATTTATTTATTTTGAGAGGTGGGTAGGGAAGGGGCAGAGAGAAAGGGAGAGAGAGAATCCCAAGCACGAGGTGGGGCTCGAACTCACAAACTGTGAAATCATGACCCGACTCATCTCTAAATGAAGAGTGGGGCACTCAAAGGACTGAGCCACCCAGGCGCCGCCCCGCCCCCCGCCATAGAGTCATCTTGGATGTGATTCTCGGCACTGCTGTCCCCAGCAGCCACCAAAAATTGAAGTCCTCTTTGAATGACTTTGCTTCTCATTAATTGCTACCTTCTCATAATTCTGTGTACTCCTCTGGAATTTTCAACCTAACACAATTAAACCCTCCAATGTCATTATTTTTAAATTAATTTTAATACTATTATCAAAGTTCATTAATTTGTATCAACTTTTCTTAATTTTTTTTAACGTTTATTTATTATTGAGAGGCAGAGAGACATGGAGTGTGAACAGGGGAGGGGGCAGAGAGAGGGGGAGACACAGAATCTGCAGCAGGCTCCAGGCTCCGAGCTGTCATCACAGAGCCCCACGTGGGGCTTGAATTCACAAACTGTGAGATCATGACCTGAGCCAAAGTCGGTCGGTCACCTAACCAACTGAGCCACCCAGATGCCCCAATTTGTATCAACTTTTAAGAGAACTTTCAGGCTAGGGGCGCCTGGGTGGCTCAGTCAGTTGAGCATCCAACTTTGGTTCAGGTCATGATCTCACACTCCTTGAGTTCAAACCCCAGGTCGGGCTCTGTGCTGACAGCTCAGAGCCTGGATCCTGCTTCAGATTCTGCATCTCCCTGTCTCTCTGCCCCTCCCCTGCTCATGCTCTGTCTCTCTCTGTCTCAAAAATAAATAAAAACATTAACCATTTTTTTTAAAAAAGAGAACTTCCAGGCTGATATTCATCTATTAAATTTTGTAATTCTCACTCTTTTCAATTGATGTATTCTTCTTCATTGCACATAAATTACTTTCATTTATAAACATTGTTTAACTATCAGTATACTAAAGTCTTGGAAAAAACTTAAATTTCAACTCTAGCAGATAAATCTACAGTAGCTGTTGTTCTCAAATAGGAGTATTGGGCCAAATTGTGCTTATTCAATTCAGTCCATTCTATTTAAAGCTAAAACCTTTCAGAGCTTTCAGCAAAATGTGACAATAGGTCATTAATATGCTTTGTACTTTGAAGCTTATTTCTGGATAAAATTTTGTCAGAATTTTAATTTCCCTAATTTATTAAAAAGTTTTTCAGGCTAGGTGCAGCTGGGTGGCTCAGTCGGTGAAGTATCCAATTTCGGTTCAGGCCACGATCTCACAGTTGGTGAGTTCGATTCTTCCATCGGCTCCGTGCTGGCAGTGCAGAGCCTGGTTGGGATTCTCATTCTTTCCTCTCTCTTTGCCCCTCCCCTGCTCATGCTTTCTCTCTCTCTCTCTCTCTCTCTCTCTCAAAATAAATAAGTAAACTTTAAAAAATAAAAATAAAAATTTTTGGACTAGATTTTAAGTTTTGATTCAATTTGCCTAATATACTGAACAGTAGTTCCTTCATCTATTTTTACCGTGTTCACCTCTGTATTTCTAAATAGGACTCTCTTCTACTAATGCTGGGTTTATTCATGTTGGTTGCCATCTACCGACTGCTTGTAATGATACTCAGAGGCTTAGCCGTCTCTCAGCCATCACTTTCCAATTTCACTTCCTTGGACCACTAATTCATTCATTCATTCATTCATCCATTCATTCACACTCTCATCAGATAGTTACTAAACACTGGTTCAGTGACAGGCCATGTTCTAGAAACTGAGGATATGACAATGTTAGTTCCCTTGTAGAACTGATATTTTGGAGGGAGAGAGACAGTTAACACGTAAATTCATTTTCTCATATGATATCACCAGTTAGTAAGTGGTAAGTTCTCTGAAGAAAAATAGAGAAAGAAATGGAGCTAAAGATGAAAATAGTACTGATTTTGTTATAGTATTCAGGAGACACTTTTCTTAGTAGGTGACATTGAATACAGATTTAAGTACAGTCAGAGAAAAAGCTTTGTGAGTACCAGGATATGTATATCTGTCTAGAAGCACAAGGCATAGCAATGGTAAAGCGTTAAGGAAGAGGTTTTGTAGAAAATATAAGCAATGGCCAGAAAGACACTGTGGTAGCCAAGGGTGATATATGGAACAGCATTTAGGTCATGGAAAAGGAGAGGTTATTGAGAGGATGTGGCCACTGTTTGACGCGTGAGCTGGACCTAGGCAATCAGAGGTTCTTCATCTTCTCCCCTGTCTTGGAATGTAAGCTCTGCCCACTGTCCCCACACTAGGAGCTCCTTCAAGGATGCAGCCTGGGGAGAGCGTGTCATTGTGATCATATGGACTGAATACATAACTGCACACAGCTAAGGCCTCTTTATAACCCGCTAAGATTCTGGTGGGCAGATATGGAGATCTACTTGTCTTGGAGCCCACAAGACAGGCACTACAGGGAAGTTCCCTTGTTTGTTAAATCTGCTACCCACCAATCTGAGTGGTCTGCCTTTTTCTTTGGCTTTTCCCTGCCTTCCATGCCTGGGGACAAGTTTCAGATTTCACCATCCTGAATGGGATTAGTCTCCTTAAAAGAAGAGGCCAGTGTGCTAGCTGGCTCTCTTTTTGCCATGAGAGGACAGAGTGAGAAGATAGTCATCTATAAACCAGGAAGAGGACACTCCCTGGGAACAGAACCATACTGGCACCTTGATCCTGGAATTCTAGCCTAAAGAAGTGTGAAAAATAAATGTTTATTTTTAAGGTCTCCACACTATGATAATTTGTTATACTAGCCCAAACCAACTATGACAGAGGCCATATTTCCTCTACTCCTTGTGTTGTAGCGGTAGATTAGAGCTTAAAATTCTTTCTTCTGTGGGGAAACAGCGTAAACTGTACTTAGTAAATCATGGGGGAAAGTAGAAATGGCAGCAAGGGTGCTGGAATCATGCTATGGGTTCATTAAGGTGTGCTCCTTCAGGACCTTTTGGTATTTCCAATCGCTGTCTGTGGCTGATGGTGACACGGGGAGGCATTACCACTGGGAAACAATTCTCCAAGAAGCTTTCCATGTTTCCGTGCAATCAGGGCTTTCTGAACAACCGTTATGGGCAACCTGGCTTAAAGGATGGTTGATGGAAAACGAGACTTACATGTTAGAGATTCTGTATCGTCCTAGAGCCATTTGCTTACATTCCAACTTAGAGACTTTCTCCTCCTCTCCCTAGAGATTGTTGGCATTCTAAAGTCGAATTCTCTGCCTCTCTTTCTGGAGGGATGAGGTAGGATAGCCACTAGATACATGTTCTGAGTTTCCTAACTTTGACGTTCCTGCGTGTGCAAGTGATACCAACCAGCATTGCCTCGCCCTGTGGGCATGGGAAACCAGCACTGAGGCAGCTTTCATTTCACCCCTTTCATTTCTTGTCAGGGTAAATAAACATAGATATAAAAACATAATAGATTCATACGGCGATTTGTCAGAATTAAAATGCCTCTGAGAGATCAAACTTCGAAACTTGAAGACGAATTCAAATTAGCGAATCTGGATGGACACTGATGAGGGGACGTTGAGGACCATATTCAATGCAAAATATGTATGATATATTAATTGTACCTTGGGAACAAGTTTGGGATTAGTCAGATTAAGTAATCACTGTTCATTCTGTTCAGGAGATCATGAGCGAAACACACCTGGATTAGACAGCAGATTAGAAAATGAAGTATACAAAATATATGAGAGAGTCTATGACAAGTTCATGTACAATACAAGACTCTTGGGGGATGTTTGCTTCATGTATGTTATGGACTGAATTGTGCTGCATCCCCCAACCCTGCAAACTCCTATGTTGAAGTCCTAAACCCAGCACCCCAGAACATGATTATATTTGGACATGGGATCTTTAAAGAGGTAATTAAAGTTAAAATGAGGTCATTAAAATGGGCCCCAATTCAATATGACTGCTGTCTTTATAAGAAGAGGAGTTTAGGAGCACCTTGGTGGCTCAGTAGGTTAAGGGTCCAACTTCAGCTCAGGCCATGATCTCGCAGTTTGTGAGTTTGAGCTCCACATCGGGCTCTGTGCTGACAGTTTCAGATTCTGTGTCTTCTTCTCTCTCTTTCTCTTCCCATCTCGAGGATTCTCTTTCTCTGTCTCTCAAAAATGAACAAACATAAAAAAAGTAGAGGAGATTAGAACACAGACATATGCAAAGGGAAGACCATGTGAAGATATAGGGAGAAGATGACCATCTAAAAGTCAGAGAGAGAGAGGTCTCAGAAGAATACATCCCTGCCAACATCTTGATGTCAGACGTCCAGCCTCCAGAACTGTGAGAAAATACATTTCTTGCGGCATCTGGATGACTCGGTTGAGTGTCTGACTTGATTTTGGTCATTATCCCAGGGTCATGAGATTAAGCTCTGTATTGAGCTCTGTGCTGAGTGTGGAGCCTGCTTAAGATTTTCTCTCTCTCTTTCTCTGTCTCTTTCCCCTGCTCAATCTCTGTCTCTCTAAAATAAAATTAAAAAAAAAAATGCATTTCTGTTGTTTAAGTCACCCAGTCTGCAAAACTTGGTGGTGGCATCTCTAGTAAACTAATACAGTAGAGATGAGATTATATCATACAGAGATCTAATTATGTTCTCTCTGGCATTGGTCACTAAACCCTAAAAAAAGAAAGGATTCTGAATCTCATGAACAGCAGTTTGGAAGCCCTGAAACCAGGTAGGGCATCTCTGGATGCTGGAGACTGCATGTGGTTTTTGATGTAAGAAGGCTCCCCATATGGATTACTTTAAAGCCCATTCTGTTATTTGCCCAGCTGAAACATTCCAGTAAACCTATGTGATCAGAACAGATTCTGTGGGGAGTGAGACAGCATTGCCCCATGGGGAGTGGATACCTGCTTCAGTTCTGTCAAGTTGAATCTTGACTGCATGTGTTTCCTTCTCCATTTGCAGAGAAATGCAGAATTTGCAGAGCAATTGTCCCTAGTGAAAACCCCATTAACAAGTGCTATTTGGCACAAGAGACAAGGTAAAACTTTGGGGAAAGTCAAGTAATAATGTGCATATCTTTATAATTTGGGGTATCATAATTTCACTTTTATGTAAGAGAAAAATGGATTCATAAATCACACAAATGGCTACGTGATGTACAGAAACTTAGAGTAATGGTGATATCCAAATAGAACTCTATAGGGGAAAATTGAGCTCTTAGCGATCAGGTTATGTGGTGAGGAGGGAAGATAGTGAACAGAGGGAGGATCCAAATTAGAAAAGGGAACATTACCAACAGCCACGGATCACACAGTAACAGCATGAAACAGCAACCTGACTAAATTCTCTAATTAGCGCTAATAGTTGGTTGTGGATCATTCCTTTGGACTTTCTAAGTAGACAATTGTATTGTTAACAAATAATCACAGTTTGATGTCTTCCCTTTTGAATCTGTGTACATCTTTTTAAATCTCATTGCACTGGATTTCAATGCTTCTAAATGTTTGCCATCAAATATGATGTTCTGTGTAAAGATTTTCCTATCAGATTTTGCATCACGGGGTCACAATTTTCCATGTCATCATTTCTCTTTGTAGAGAATGCCCTTCCTCGATGCCATTTCCTCCCCCTGATTTGGTTGTCTGGGTCAATTCTTCCATTTCTTTAGGATCCAGGACAAAGTTCTAGTTTTCTTTTTCTTTTTTTTTTTTTGGCCAAGTGTTTCTTGATGTCCTCAGGAAAATCCTGCATCTTAACAAATTAAAAATGCCAACTAATTTTTAAATATATACATTTGAAATTCTTAGCAATATGTTTCCATGTCCCTGGAAATTGAATACCATAATAAACTCCCTACCTTTACTTGTCGAGTGAGAGTAATAAGGAATGTGGGCATTGTTGGGAGTGAGGGTACAATACTCATGGCAATTAGGCACGTAGGGGGTAGATTTTCCACTTCATGGCGAGCAGGACTTTGAAACATGACTTTTTTTTGTATTGTTTTGTTTCATTTCTCTCTTGGGCTTGAAAACTAAAACTCTGGATTTTCAGAGTTGAAGAGAAAAAAAAAAAGCCAACGTATTCTCTAGTAGCATTTAGGGTTATGGTTAGGATTGGGGTTAGATCCTCAAACTTTTTTTTTCTACAAAACTGTTTTAAAGAAACTTCACTCTTTACACATGTGAATAATCATAGAGCGAAGAAATGTGTTTAGACTGTGGCTAAGCAGAGTGTCTGCTTGAAAGACTACCTTCCTATAAGACTAACTTGTAGGTGAATCGCTTCCAGTCCTTTACATTGCAAGGGGTTTTGTTTCAAGGCTACACTGAAGGCTGTGGGCACATCACTAACATGACCAGTACCAGAGCATAAGCACATTATTTTGAAGATATTGGGGTCAGGCAACTTGTTGACAAAGTTTCTGTTTGAGAGCAAAGGGGAGTGTATTTATGACATCGAAACTCATCGTTCTGCTAACGTAGGAGGAGAACTTGTAATGCTATCCCTTATCGTGGAGACAGTATTATCTGGAAGCCTGACCCCGTGTGTGGATGCAGTTTTTAACACCAATTCTCTCTAATTTGGAAAATGGCTTTTGCAGTCTTCACCAATATGAAATATGAGCCTCCTGCCTTGAAATATTATGTGCCGCCAAAGTAAACACCATATGGGTTACCAAGATGATTTAGGACAGAGTTGTGCTCCTGTATAATCCTGGAAGTCAGATTTTCCTTTGAGCTAAGAAATTTTTCCAGTGACTTCGTGAAAACTCATAGCTCTGTAGCCCCAAAATTAATTTTACTGAATGCAAATTGTATCTTAGTAGAATAATTAGAGGTAAATATATTCAAGAAAATATCAATACTAACAACATAAAAGATAAGGCTACATAAAACTACAGCTTACATATTTAGAGATTTCCTAACATTTTGTATATTCCTCCTAGTTTCTTTGTGTCACACGCCCCCAACCCTTTTAATGATCAAAGTCAGTGGCCCCAGCCAAGATAGTGACTTCTTGTAGTGGGTGGATAATGTTCCCCAAGTCTTCACATCTGTCTAGAAGCTCAGAATGTGTCTTTATCTGGAAATAGAGTCTTTCTAAGAGTAAGCAATGAATTTAAGGTGAAGTCAGACCCGGTCAGGGTGGGCCCTACATCTAATGGCAGTTGCCCTTGTAAGAGGAAAGGACACCCAGCCACGCACAAGGAAGAAGGCCACGGGAAGATGGAGGCAGAGGTCAGCCAGATACAGCTGCGAGCTGAGGATTGCACAGAGCCATCAGAAGCCTGAAGAGGCAAGGAGAAATTCTTCCCTAGAGCCTTCAGAGGAAGCAAGGTCCTACTGACACCTCGATCACACACACTGCTAGATTCCAGAATTTGAGAAGTGACATTTCTGCTGTTTTAAAGCCACCAGATATTCAGTAGCGTGTTATGGAAAAGTGAGGAAACTAAGTCATTTCCCTTCTTCCCGGAACAGCCTGGAGACAGTGACAGCTGGCCGTGGTTTCTGGCGGACGTGTTCCCTCTGTGGCACCAGGGCTTCTAAACCTGAAGAGCCCAGCATTACAGAGAGAGAAAGCACAGTTTGTGAGCGGAGACTACCATGTTTTTCTCCATGATTCCTGACCCATGTATTTTTCTTCCCAGGGAAGCAGCAATAAACACAAGCCTTTGGCTCAAAGTCAAGACCGTGTCCTGGGAAAACAGCAGCCATCCTTGGGACACTTCACCGCAGAGCTGGCACCCCGGTTGTGCCTCCACCAACCCATTCCAACACTCCACCTGCCCAGTCACCTGTGGGTCAGTTCCATGGAAATGGCCTTATTTCTGCACCTCCTCTGCTACCACGTGGCTCCCATGGTGACACTATGGTACATGTGATCTCAAGCTGTTACAGTGGTGCTGGCCAAGGCTCAGGGAGGGTGACCCCCACCCTACCAAAATAGGAGAAATAGAACAATATAAGAAAAAGAATACTTTTTCCACCAATTATAATTTGAATAGAAAGAATAGCATTATTTTTATAGCATGTGTTTTCACAGACATTTGACAAAAAAATGCAAGACATTTATATTACGACTTTAATTATCTTATTAGATTGTGCCTGGTTCACTCCCCCTTTTGGGACCCGCTGTTAGAGCAAGACTTTTATCTGGTCACAGTGTATGGAGTACACTCTAACCTATGCTTGTGAAATGAAAATTGCTCTAATTCAAGTCAGTCAACTTTCATTAAGTGACAGTGGTGTTGGTGGGATGGGGAATTGTCCATTTTAGAAATTCCATTGCTTTAGAAAATAGGTTGTATTCGTTCTCTTTTTCTGTACAGCAGCTTTTCACAATACCTTGTGGCTTAAAACAACAGCAATCCTTACTGATCTGTGACAGTTTCTGCAGGTGAAAAAGCGAATGGGACTCAGGGGGACCGCTCATCTCTGCCCCAGGTATGAAGTCTCAGATGGAAGAAGTGGAGCCTACCTATGGCTGGGATGATTTGAGGCTTATTCACTCAGGTTTGATGGGGGCTGTTGGCCGAAACCTTAGCTGGCACAGACAGCTGGGACATCTCCACGTGGTCACTCTAGGTGGATTGGGTTTCCTCACAAGATGGCGGCTGCTTCTCTAAGGCTAAGAGCGCAGAATGAGAGAGAGCGCACATGTGCGAGGGTGAGGAAGGGGGTGTGTGCTCTTGGATGACGTTGGCTCAGAAGGAAAGTGGCATCTTGGGCTGGACTCTGATGGTCTGGGGAGTCAGAAAAAGTTTCAGCGAGAGGAAACGGGCCGCTCTGGGCTCTTGTCTGTAGGAGGAGTGCCTGTCCCATTGTAAGAAGCTCTGTGGGACAGAATCAATTCTTTTTGTGGCCATTTTGGAAAACACACCAGTACCATAGCAATGAGAGAGCCCACGTCAGTGTGCATTTGCTATATGCCTGACCCTATACTGTTCTAAGCACATTCCTCATGGGATCCTGACAGAATCTCCATGAGACAAACACTGCCATCCATTTTTCCACTGCATTTAAGCAAAATCACATGTAAAGATACGCTTAACATAAAAATATGACTTTGGCTCAGATGATGATATCATGGTTCTTGATTTCAAGCCCTGCATCGGGCTGACTACTGTCAGCACTGAGCCCACTTCAGGTCCTCTGTCTCCCTCTGTCTCTGCCCAATCTCCACTCTCTCACTTTCTCAAAAATAAATAATCATTAAAAGAAAAACGACTAAGAATGTGTATACTTCACACATAAGAAAAAATATAGAATATTAGTGGATTTTATTGATAAATTCATAAATAGCCTTGTAAGACTGCACATTATTTTAAAAATTCAAAATTAATGATACTCACAGAAATACTTTCTTTGTGTTACTTATGTATTTATTTATTTCTTCCAGGTTTATTGAGATATTAACAGACAAAAATTGTATTTATTTAAGATGAACATGATGATTTAATATATGTATATATTATGAAATGATTATTACAATCAAGTTCATCAATCCATCCACCAAATCACATAGTTACCTTTCTTTGTGTGTTCAGTAAGAATATTTAAGATCTCTCTCAAGAAATTTCAAAAACACAATACTAATTGTCCTCCTTGTGCTCCACATTAGACCCCAGAGCATATTTATCTTATCAATGGAAGTTTATGTCCTTTGACCAATATCTCCCCATTTCCCCACCCCTCAGCTCCTGCTGACCACCATTCTATTCTCTGGTTCTATGAGTCTGACTTTTCTAGATTCCACATATAAGTGAGATGATATCATATTTGCCTTTCTGTGGTTGATTGATTTCACTCAGCATACTGTTCTCTGGGTTCATCCACACTGTCACAAATGGCAAGATTGCCTTCTTCTTCTTCTTTATGACTGAATAATATTCCATTGTATGTATATACATTTTATTTGTCCATTTTTCCATCAGTGGACCCTTAGATTGTTTCCTTTTCTTGGCTATTGTGAATAAACTGCAACAAACATGGGAGGGCAGATATTTCTTTGAGATACTGACTTTTTTTTTTTTTTTTTTTTTTGAGAGAGAGAGCACATGAGCTGGAGAGAGGGGCAGAAGGAGTGAGAGAGAGAATCTTAAGCAGGTTCCATGCTCAGTGTGGACCTGGACACAGGCTTGATCCCACAACCCTGGGATCATAACCTGAGCTGAAATCAAGACTTGGATGCTCAACCAACTGAGCCATGAAGATGCCCCTGAGACACTGATTTTATTTTCTTTGCATATATACCTAGAGTGGGATTGCTGGGTCATATGATATTTCCTTTTTTAAATTTTTGAGGAACCTCCATACTAATCTCCACAGTGGCTATATCCCTTTTTTCCACATGTTCACCCGCACTTGTTATTACTTGTCTTTTTTTTTTTTTTTGTCTTTTTGATAATAGCCATCCTAAAATGTATGAGGTGATATCTCATGATGGTTTTGATTTGCATTTGCCTGATTAGTAGCATTGAGCACCTTGTCACATACCTTTTGGCCATTTATGTGTCTTTAGAAAAATGTCTATTCAGGCCTTTTGCTCATTTTTCAGTCAAGTTATTTGCTTTTATACCATTGACTTGTATGAGTTCCTTAATACATTTTGGATATTGTCAGATAGATGGCTTACAAATACTTTTTCCCATTCTATAGGTTGCCTTTTCATTTTGTTGATTATTTCTTTGGCTGTTAAGAAGCTTTTCAGTTTTATGTAGTCCCAATATTCTCTCTCTCTCTTAAGCCTATACTAACATATCTGATGTGGAACACAAATTATGCAAAGGATTTTTTTTTCCCAATTCTATCACTTGATCTGTTAGAAATCAGCTTATCTTATGTTTATTGAACTATGCATAAAATCTTTGGTGTAAAAGTTAGATGACCAGTAAATGCTGATGTGAGTTTATGAGTACTACTGTATCAGCATGCTTGGAAGAATCATTAATTAGATAATCAGCACATAGTTAGAATGGTAGATGGCTACTTTGTAAGTGCAGCTCTTTTGTGATCAATAAAAGTGAAAATTCACAACTTTAGTTCATGTATAACGACCCAAAACTTCTTGGGTTCTGTTATGGACTGACTTATGCCCTGCCCGCCCATTAATATGTTGAGGCCCTAACTTCATGCGATGGTGGTCAGAGATGGGGTCTTAGGGAGGTCATGGTGAGGTCATGGGTGAGGGCCCTGAACTCATGGGATCCATGTCCTTACAAGAGGAAAGGGAGACACTAGAGAGCTCTTGCCCCCTCTTTCCCTCTCTCTCTCTCTCTCTCTCTCTCTCCTGCACATCCACGCCTGAGCAAGAGAAAAGCCATGAGAGAATACAACAAGATGGTTGCTACCTCTAAGCTAGGAAGAGAGCTCTCCCCAGAAACCAAATTCTCTGGACTGTGATCTGGGACTTCCAGCCTCTAGGATTTAAGAAAATGTTTCTGTTGTTTAAGCCACCCAACCTGTGGGATTTTGTTATGGCAGCAGAGCAAATATACGTTTCTTTCAGGCTAAGCAGAATAACTGGGCAATTGGGCCAATAATCTCTCATTTACGGGGCAAATATCAGTCCTATTTTTCAAGTACAATTTTCTCAAACTTAGAATTCATGATTTCCATTTATATATTATATAACAATAACTAGAAAAATATGAATTGGGGGTCGAAATAGGAAAATAGAGTCAAAGTGGGTGGCAAACAGAAGTAGGGTTTTGCAGAACACCACGAGAAAGGAAGCTGCATGAAAAGCATCAGCGACTTGGATTTGTGTTTCCAACGAACAGGTGAGTGAAAGGACTTAAAGAGCTTATCGTTTAAAAACCTGCCTATTGTTGCTGGAAATTCAAATTGAATGGGATCGTTATATAATCTACTTATTGACCTGCTGTCTGATGTAGTGACTTCATTAACATATTAATGCACCTTAACCAACTCCTCATCCCTGATCTAACCTCTTTCCACCCTCCAGGTATGCCTTGTGCTCAGCAGACAATATTCTCTGAGTGAGGCTCGGCAACATGAGGCTCTGACGTGAGGTGTGCTCTCCTTCCCTCGAGCTTTGCTGTGCCATGATGGCTCCGGAGCTAATGGAATCCGATATTACTTCAGTTCATCTTACGCAGTCGATTGGCGGGCTGGTCTTCCTCAGCCACGGAAGCACGTGAGCCGGAATGGATTGTGAGCTGGCTAAAGAAAACAATGGTGAAATTGCTCATTCATACCACACTACACATAAAGTATAAGAGAATGAAACAGACTTTGACGTCCCCAAGTTGTTATTTTCATTAAAATGAGTAATGAGTGGAATTTAAAGTTGAGATATTGTTTAGGTGACGGAGTAAAGTTAGGAATTGTGATTTTAACTTCATATTGAAAAAATATATCACAGGCTTAAATGACATGCCTAGAAGTCTATTTTGTGTGTAAAGAAATATCAAATGAACATATTTGTTGAAGTGTCAGACTACATTTATATTTAATTTCCACTGATTTCTCTTCTATTCCTTTTGTCTCATGAAACAACCCATTGCATCCATGGGTACTACTCCCCTGCACATGGTGTATGCACACGTACAGACACACACACACACACATACATTTCTTGCACGTGATAGATAGTGACAGACTTACCGTGTGATCTGACGATTCAACCCAGGGGCCTAGGACTCTAGGTAAGAGGACCAACTCTTGGGTATGCGAGAGAAATGAAAATATGTGTCTACATAAAGACCTGTATATAAATATTAAAACTAGCATTACTCATTATAATTAAAAAGTGGACATACCCGATGCCCATCAAATGGGAACCAAAATGTAGTCTACGCATACAACAGAATATTAATCAGCGATGAGAGGGAATGAAGGGCTGATACCTGTCACAACATGGATGAACCACAATCACATGTTAGGTGAAACAAGCCAGACAGGGAAGACCACATGTTGTATGATTCCATTTATTTAAAATGGAAAAAAAAAATAGGCCACTCCAGAAAGACAGAATGTGGATTAGCGCTGCCTAAGTGGGTGTAGGGAAGGGTAATGGGAAGTGACTGCTACAAGGTTTCCTTTCGAGGTGATGGAATTTTCAATATATTAAAAAACCATTGAGCCGTGTATTTTAACGGGTATATTTTATGGTTTGCCAATCATATCTCGAGAAAGCTATGTACAAAATAGTATGACCCCGTGGCTGCCAAAAGCAAAACTCAGTGGCCCTGGATTAAAACAGGATTGCTATCTATGGCCTAGATAGCAGTGATTCCCTTAAATTGCCCCTTACTTCTTCTGTCACACTTCTTCCCAGTGAACATTCCCAAGATCGAGATCCAGATTGTGGCAAGAGCAGCCTTGGTCAGTGCTCGAGCTGCTTCCCCATGGAAACACCCTCTCCCCGGCGAGCAGCAGTGGGGAAGGTCTAATATAGGTAGGTCCCTGAGAAGTAGAAGGAAAGGTGGTACATAAAGGAGCTGTGTTACAAAATTGGAAACGATTGTGGTTTTATATCAACAATTATAATTAGGGAACTGCAAACCAAAATTTCAAAATTATTTCTATAAGCCACGACTTCACTATGGTTAATGATTCTCCTGGACAATGAAAGAATAAATGGGTGACTTAAAATTAAAAGAAAAATTCTAAACACAAAAACAAAAAAAAAAGGAAAGAAAAATTCTGTTCCTGTGTCAGGAGATGTTTGTGTTGAAAATGAAAGCATCACAGCACACTAGTAGGAATTTGATGTTATAATTAGATTATATTTTGCATTTCTTATGCAACAGGTTGCTCTTGAAAGCAAATAACAAGCATTAATATTCAATAATTCAAAGAAATCTTAAATTATTTACTTCACTGGGTATTACATGATCAGAAATGATCTTGTGTCTTTGTTACCATTTGTAAAGATATCTCACAGATTTTGATACAAATAAAAAGTGTTTGCAACTGGAAAGTAACTTTAGGAAAGACTGTGTGTGCGTGCACATGCGTGTGTGTTTTGTGCGTGTGTTTTAAATAATGGAGAAATTAAGTGAGTTTCTTAGATGTGAAAGCCCCAAGGTCATCGGAGCCATTAAGTAAGTGATAAAACGAGCACAAATGCCAGTTCTCCTGACCCCATTCCATCAGGATCTTTCTTTTAAACGTAAAATAAACTAGCTGAACTCAACTACAGAGATGACAGATGTTCGAATTCTGAATGAGCCTTTTGATACCTGTGAGTAACAAACTTATTCAAACTGAACCTAACATCCCTGACTTTTATAATACCTCATCAAACTTACATGTTTTTGTGAGGCTGAAATTATTACAGACACATGTGCTTCACAATAGATACATCAAGTATTACCTTTAATTCTACTATTACACAGAAAGAAATCTGGGCTCCACTATAGAGACCAGCTGCATGACCAGAGGCAGCTTACTAACAAATCTTGCTGAACTTCCGTTTCCTCATGTTTCGGAGAATAGCAGTAGGTATCTATTCCATCACATCATGGGGGGAGGATTCAAAGACTCAAGTGCTTTCAACTGTGCTGTTTGCTAAGTGCACTTTAACTTGTATTAAAAATTATCAATAGCATTGTCACCATCATTATCAAGGGATTATTTACTAGATCCTAATGTGTTTGTTGCCTTCCATATCCTGTCAATCTAAATTAGCTTGGGAATAAGGATTTCAAGATGATCAAAACTTTGGCAAAATCCGGAAGATCATCCTTTACATTCATACATTTGAACTTGGTATACAGTGAAAATTAGATCACATTTAATAATTTAAAAAAATATTGTGTGAGGGAATCTTTTTTAAAAAATAGACTTCATTGTGCTTTGAGTTAGGTGAAAAAAAAATCCAACCAGGAAAAGAAAAGCTGTTAAATGTTTGTATCTTTTGATTAGTATAAATTACATCGAAAAGACACACAATCAACTGGAACGCTTGGAACAAATTGTAAATGAGTTAGTATTGTACTTTTGCTCTCAATTCTATAGCAAATGTGATTACTGAAAGCAAAGGAAATATTTGACAGACTTTTATTGCTAACATGGATACTAAACCAAGGTTCGTAAAACTAAAACAGTTTATAAATAGATTTTTTTCCTCACACAAATTTATTTTTAGGTTTGATTCAGTTTTATGGTTCCAATAGACATTGGGAAACTAGCCACAATAATTGAAAATGAGCACTGACACAGTATTTTTCAGAAGAGATTTCTACAGTCTTTAATACCAGTGGACAATGAATGGCAAAAATGTACCCCTATATAATGCCCACTGGAGAACTAGCAAGGCACAAGTTTATTTTAATAAATAAAATTTAAGTGGTACCTGGGTGGCTCAATCAGTTAGGTTTCTGACTCTTGGTTTCAGCTCAGGTCATGATCTCTCGTCACGGTCGGGGCATCGGGCTCTGTGCTGACAGTGCGGGGCCTGCTTGGGATTATCTCTCTCCCTCTCTCTCTGCTCTTCCCCCACTTGTGCTCTCTCTCTCAAAACAAGTGAATAAAATCTTTAAAAATAAATAAAAGTTTAATATCAACATGATAATCATGTTACAAATCCATATTTAAAGTTAGTTTATAATTATAAAGACAATAGTTTTCAAATATCATTATGCTAGGTTTCTTTGGCAGAAATGTGTCTGACTCCCCCTCATCTTTTATACCTAATTAGGAAATACTCACCTGAGAGTCATTTTTTCCCTTTGTACCAGTCCTGTGCGGATGGAAGTCCCAGCTCTTTTGAAATCCTTGGTAAAGAGCTTCATCTTTTCCTGTTTAAATCAAGATGGTTGTGTAGGTTGCAAACGCCTCATGAATGCGTCAGCCGTGAGAGTTACAGGTTGCCAAGTGACCGAAAGTTCATAGGAAAATGTGTTGGTAGCATTCGTTGGGAGGGTGTTGTTTTGGCTTAGGCCCGTTGCTTGTGTTGTCTTAAAGCCTCTTTATCCCCAGTTCTTCATCTTACAGATATAAAAAAATAATAGAAGTCTACAGAAGGAAGGAATTTTCCCCGAGACAAGAAGGTTGTTAGTGAGAGAACTTTGGGGTCCTGCACTCTACTGTAGCGTCTTTTTGCTACAGCATCTTATAAAAGCATAAGGTCTATGATTAGAGTAAATTTTGGAGAAGTACGAAGAGGTCAAACCACTAGCTGCTTTGACTCCTACAAGGAGAAACACGATTAAATCAAAGGAAATTAGTGTGACATTAATTTGTATATTATCTGCATAACATATATAATTTTATATTGCATATTGTATATAAATTATATAAATTCAATTTAATACATTATATAAGATACTAAAATAAATATATCGGGGGTATATGGGTGGCTCAAGCAGTTAAGTGTCTGACTTTGGCTCAGGTCATGATTTCACGGTTCGTGGGTCCCAGCCCCGCATCAGGCTCTGGGCTGACAGCTCAGAGCCTGGAGCCTGCTTCAGATTCTGTGTCTCCTTCTCTCTCTCTGCCCCTTCCCCACTCCCGCTCTGTCTTTCTCCCTCTCTCAAAAATAAGTCAACATTAAAATAAAATAAAATAATATATATATTAAATAAAATATTTAAAATAAAATAAAATTAAACATTAAAATAAAATAAAATAAAATAAAATAAAAAAATAATATATATTATTATATTAAAATAAAATAAAATAATATATATATATACAATTATAATTTTATATTATTTGTATTTATATTACAATATGTGAGGAATCTGAGCAGAATAAGGATTTCTTGAGTAGCACACAAAGAGATGCTTGGAACCAATGTACATTGGTGATACAATAAACCAATACCTTCATGGGTACACAGGCTAGCACGGAATTGAACCAAACTGGATTGCTAAGTCAAATAATTTAGTTTTCATATTACAGGCTTTTCACATGGCTACAATGTTAAAAACAGTTTTAGAAAAGAATCATCCATATGTTACTTATATCCTAAATTTCACCCCCCCACCCCCCCAAGTTAACTGCAGTCAAATGAGAGTAGCTGCAGTTAATTGTACAGAAACATAGACTATAAGGAAGGGGAATGCTATGATTCGGAGATCCAATGCAGTCATACTAACCGCAGTACCATGAACTTAAGGGGACTCCGGAGCCAAACTGGTTGCAAATCTTTTCCTCACTGGCTACGAACAGCATGAATTAGGACAAATTTAAGCCATCTTTGCTTCAGAGAAGGAGGATGATTATAGTACTTATTTCATAGGGCCTTGTGAGGATGAACTGAGTATCTACACACACGTGCAAACACACACACACACACACACACACACACACACACACACACACACATTTTTCCCTTTTCTTTTTCTTTTTTATTAAGTCTTTAATTCTAATTCCAGTTAGTTAACATAATTAGTTTCAGGTGTCTGAAATGTAGTGCTTCAACATTTCCATACATCACCCAGGGCTCATCACAAGGGCTCTCCTTACTCCCTATCACCTATTTCACCCATTCCTCCCCCACCTCTCCTTTAGTAACCATAGCGTCCTCTGTAGTTAAGAGACTGTTTCTTGGTTTGTCTCTCTCTCTTTTTTCCTTTGCTCATTTGTTTTTCTGACATTCTACGTATGAGTGAAATCATATGGAATTTTCCTTTCTCTGATTTGTTTTGTTTAGCTGTATCCATGTTGTTGAAAATGGCAAGATTTCATTCTTTTTTTTGTGGCTGAATATTTTATATACATATATATGTATATATCTCACATCTTCTTTATCCATTCGTCTATCAGTGGACATGGGCGTCTTCCATAATTTGGCTATCGTAAATAATTCTGCAATAAACACTGAATCAGCGTTTTTGTATTTTGGGGGCAAATATCCAGCATTATGAATGCTGGATCATAGGGCAGTTCCATTTTTCACTTTTTGAGGAAACCCCATGCTGTTTTCCACTGTGGCTGTACCAGTTTGCATTCCCACCAACAAGGCAGGAAGGTTCCTTTTCTTCCCCAATCTCACCAACACTTGTTTCTTGACACACACACACATTTTATAGTATTTATGGCAATCTTGAAAATGTACCTTGTATTAGTTTGCTACGGCTGTCATGACAAAATAGCACTGTCTGAGTGGCTTAAACTACAGAAATTTATTTGTTACAGTTTTGGAGACTTAGTCTAAGACCAAGATGTCAGCAAGGTGGGTTTCTGCTGCCTCTCTCTCCTTGCTTACAGATGGTCGTCTTCTCCCTGTGTCCTGACATCATTGTTCCTCTGTGCACGCACGTCCCTCAGTGCGTGCACAGAGGGCATGTCTTATGGAGACACTAGTGGCACGTGATTGGGGCCCCATCCTAATGGCCTCATCCTAATTTAATCACCACGTTAAAGGACCTATCTCCAAACACGGTTACTTTGAAGGTTCTGGGGATGTGAAATCGAACATGAATTTTGTCAGGACATGAATCGGCCCCTAACAAACCACTTGGATTTCCTACCTTGTGGAACATAATTGGCCAAAGGCCCAAGCAGCTGCGCTCTGAAACCCAAAATGCATTCACTCTGAGGCTGCACTGCTCACTGGCGGGCCTCTCCTGATCAGTGGCTGAGCTTACCAGGAACACGGAAGACCACTGCTTCAAGACGAAGTTTCTTAGAACTGCAGACTCGCCTTATTCTAAGTCCTCCCCTCCTCGTTTCCTCCCTCCCTTCCTCCTCTATGTCCTGTCTTCTTGCCTTCCTTCACAGGGACCACACCAGTGTCACTGCCTGAGAACTCTCCCGCCTTCTCCAGCTCTCTTCCTATTTTCCTGCATAGGTGTCTCCCCCAGTACATCTCATACATGTCTAGTCCCATTCTGTCACCTGCTTCTCAGAGGGTCCAGGCTAATTCAGTGCATAGGATGATGTCTGGCCCATGGTTCAGATGCTGCCTCTGGCCGAGAATCAGAGTCGGGGTGGGAAGCGGGGAAGCCGTGAAGAAACAAGGGAAGGCTTCAGGTGTGTCCTGAATGCAGGTGTGGACATGGGGCAGCAGGAGGCCAGCTCGCTAGAAGTGATTGGGTCTGAGTTAGAAATGGAGGTAAACCGTAAGGAAGCTGCAAGCTATTGGACACGTCCCAACTCTTCTAGGCGGAGCGCTTCAGAGGGGGTGGTTCAGCCTCCCGGTCAGGCAGCTGCAGAGGTTGTGGGTCAGAGTTCTAGTGTTATATATGGAATCGTCATTGTTTGTAGTATAGTCAGATATCCATTTGTATATTCAAACCTCAGCCCTGCCCTTTAGGCTACTCTCTTCACCTTGCAAGCAGCTGACCAATTCAGGGAAGGCTAAAGATCTAGATCTTTACTGCTTGTGGGCCGTCCATCTGTTTCATTAATCAACTGTATTTTGAGATTTGCTCAACCTCTTCATTGCTGTATCGTCACGGTGATCACCTGGCGAGAGAGTAACTACACAGAAGAACTTAAGATTCCGGGAAAGAAAGCATCATGACCGCTGTGACAATAATAGGAGCAAATGCCATTCTCTGAAAGATGCTTTGGAATCAGTAACCACAAGTACCCAACCCAGACAAAGAAAAAATCCCATAGGGCATGAGGATTCACCTTGGAGAGCCAAATAGCGTTTTCTTTAAAGCAGTAGATACCTGTTTACTTCTCCTGTTTCATTGATCCAAACACAACAGAAACATTGGCAGTGGCACAGATGCCACCGTGAATGACTAGCCAACAAGAAACCGAGAGCAATGTAATTGTCTATTGTGACTTTTTGCCAGCAAGTTGAGACGAATCTGTATTCTATCTATGGTGTAAGTGTTATCATCAATAACATTTGCCAAAGGTAGTAATAAGTTTTCTAGTCTTTGTTGGTGTTGTTGTTGTTGTTTTTTTCTATTTGTATCACCCGTCTCACCCCAATCGGGAACACTGCTCTGATCATTCACATGAGCAATGAGTCGGTATTTCTCCCAGGTAGAGTGCCTGAATAATCAAAAGTGACCTTGTTTTGGAACTCATGTCTGAGTTGGATTCTCCAGCCTCGCTTACGTATGGAATTAGCGTCTCGGTACAAACAAATCTTGAAATACTATCCAAAGTGCAGGAGGTTTTAGTCTGAAAAAATAGGTCCAGGCGTTTTGGACACAAAGGAGATAGTATTTTGTAGGGACACATGGATATCTAGGAAAAAAAGATATTTATTATACAAGGTCAGAAGCACGGCCTTACGTTAGCTGGGTTACAGATTTGGATCTCTATTAGTGTCTTCTAGATGACAAGTAAGGGTAAATAAATAGATTGTAATAATTTGCTCTTTTTCAGGTTATAGGTAGATTTGTTTAAAGTCATTTGTCCACAGAGGTGCAAGTGGAAATGTCATCAGCTGTAATTCCCTGTGGTCTCACTTGATGAGACCAGAATTACTCAGAGGCAATTTTATCATGGTGGCAGACGGCTCGTCCAGTTTTCTGTAAAACTGAAGGCAGTAGATCTCTGAGAATCCTCAGTGTGGGATCCCCTAAGGGAGCTGTCTTCCAATTGTGTGGAATTCTGAATTGATTCTTTAATTGTGGTATGTGAACCTAAGGACTGACTCCCTGGAACTTCAATGCTGAATTTATTAACAGTACCTGATGAGACACATGACTAAGAGTAACAGGCTGGGCTTTAGTCCCACCTCCTCCTCCTCCAGGCAGCATGATGGGAGCTAGGATTTGAAGAAGTCAGAGATGTAGTGAGCCTAGAAAAGAAGGCAAGAGCTGACTGGTCAGTGGAAAGAAGCCTGGGGAGGGGTTGGGGGTGAAGGGAGGCAGAACCCAAGAGGGAGAGGTCTACTGGTGGGGGTCACAAAAAAAAGATACAACAACTAAAATATATTCAAATCTTATGGAGAATGGAAAGTGGATAAAATCCATTTGAAGGTGTTCAAAGTTTCCTTTCAATGAGTTTCAAGAGCAATTTTTGTCTGATGTCTCTTCCAATATGTGATATCTCATGGTTGAAGATTATAAGAGGCTCTTTAGGAAGATTTGATGGGAAGGTGACGTCATCCTGTTGGTTGACTGGCCTGGGTATAGTAAATGAGTCCCTTGTCGTACTTTACCATGTCTTCATTTAGCAGAAAACAGTCTAATATTGTATGTGAAATCTCTGGGGGCACAGCTCTTCCAGTTACCAATTCACGGGGAGGTAACTGATATGACTCCAAGAACGTGAACCACGTGGCCATAAAAGGCTAATGGGAGTTCCTCTGGACAAGGGAGCTCAGGGGATTTGAAAGTTTTGTCAGTTCTAATGTAAGGATGTCACTTGTTCCTTCAACATTTTCTGAAGATTGTGGGAAATAAAGGCAGCCTCGTTTTTGAGAAAGTGTTGAGGTTGTACAGAGTTCTCTTATAATGGGTCTTTATAAAGCGTGTGTCTCAGTCACTTGGCGTAAGGGTTGGTGTGCCCCAGTTGGAAACAAACTCCAGCAGCTTTTTACCAACTATAATTGCCATAGGTCTTCAGAAATGACAGCTTTCAACCAATCCTGGAAATAGATAATTTCTGAAACGTATTTGTGTATTTATACATATTCTCCCATGGAGAATAGAACCTGAATGAAAATCCACTGGAAGGTGTACAAAGGGACCTTGGACCTCTGGCTCCTGGCCATGTGTCACCTTTTACAGTTACGTTGTCAGCGGTTGACCTATGCCGTGAAAATAAGCCCATCTGTATTTCTAAAGTTTCTTCACTAATATTGACTTAAGATAGTAATCAATTTGTACCATGATGAATGGTTTCATGGAGAAATTTAGCTAATATCCATTTAAAACCATCTGACGCTACAAAGCATCTTTCTTGGGAGTGCCAGAAATTATCTGAGTACAGATCTTTTTTTAAAGTTTTTATTTATTTTTAGAGAGACAGCATGAATGGGGGAGGCAGAGAGAGAGAGGAGCAGAGAGAGAATCCCAAGCAGACTCTGTGCTGTCAGTGCAGAGTCCGATGTGGGACTTGATCCCACAGACCCAAGATCATGACCTGAATCGAAACCAAGAGTCGGATGCTTAACCGACTGGGCCACCCATGTGCTCCACAACCAGATCATTTTAACTCTTCCTTTTCAGAATCAGAGACTCAACACTGCATTTTATAATGATCTCTTTGAATCCCTCCAGAGATTTATTCTTTGAGGTTTTACATAGAATAACCTTGGTTAGGACTACCTGGTTGGTGTTGTGATCTGCTAGAGAATTTCTTTCAGTTACCATGTTATCTCTTTACATGGGTCTATAGTTTTATAATAGCCAGCTCTCCAGAAGTAAGAGTACATAAAAGTTCCTTAACTTTCAGCCCATTTTTACTTTTGATGGGGGTTCCAGCTAATGAGAAACACTTTTGTTTCCAAAGCATCCCAAAGTCATGTACTATGCCAAAAACATCCTTGCATCAGTCTGTATGTGGACTCTCCAGATTTTGGCTGGTTGAAAAGCTCTAGCAAGTGAAATACATTTTGCCATCTGGGCTGCTTTTACCTCAAGCAGAGGTCTATACTCCAAGGGACTGCTTAAATTAGAGATGGCATATACTGCCTGATAACCTTCAGTTCCGATTTTCAGGTATGATGCATCAACAAATAATATCAGGTCAGGGTTCCCAGTGAGAGTCTCTAATGCATCTGAGTAAGGGACCAAAAGTTACCTAGCTGCTGTAAAATAATCCTGAGGTTCCTCTTCCTCAGAGAGGGGCAGGACTCATGGTGTTGTAGAGTTTGAATCGTCATGTGACAGGGAGAGAGTAACACAATCTCACAGACGTAATTAGCCGGCTTAAAAGTGTTGTATATTCTCAGTCAGTTGTCTGAGAACCGTGCGATCAAGTGTGGAGCCTGGAACTAGTTCAACAGAAGTATTAGCACGTGTCTCATTGGTGGCTATTGCTCTAATACAAGGGGGATAAACCTTTGCAACTGGGTAACAGGTAAGGCTGTAGTAAGTTTTTGATGGTTCCCATAAACCCCCAAAAGGACTCCAAAGCTTGTCAAGTTACTTATGCAAAAATAGGCAAAAAGGTGTTTTGTAGTTAGGAAGCCTTTGAGAAACTTCTTCAGGTCCAAGAAGACCTGTTCTTATTTGGGTTCCCAAAGCAGAGAGTCTCTTACTGAGGAGTTAGTCAACTCATAAAGAGGTTTTGCAGTCTCAGAAAAACAATTGGTCTCTATTGTCTGCAATATCCAGAGAAGCCTAGATATCCTCCAATAGTCCTTTTGTAAGAGTTCTAGGATAAGTGTGGATAGTCTTTATTCTATCAAAACTGAATGGCTTTTTTTTTCTCCATAGAGAGGTCAAGGCCCAAATGATAGACTGTGTTTTGCTAAAATTATAATTTGTCTTTGGCAACTTTATTTCCTTTTTCATCTAAGGCTGAGAGGAAATAAATGGCATCATTTATAGGCTTCTTTGTTCTTTCAACATAGTGGGAGACTTTCTACAGATTGTATCAGAACTGAAACACAAAGGAAATTTAGATCTCTTTTACATCTTGATTGAGGAACTGAGAAAAATAAGAGGGTTTTAGTGAACCCATGGAATATAATTGTCCTGGTATATTGTTATCCTCTCCAGGTGAGGCCAAAAATGTCTTCACTGTCCTGATCTATAAGGCACACTGAAATAGGCACACTCCACTACAACGAAGTATGTGGCCCTACAGGAATCGATGATAGGACGACATCTGGGTTAGGTACTACTGAGGAGTGAGGGATAACAATTTATTGATGTCACTGATTGAACAAATCAGCATCATCAGTCTTTTCTTTTTTCGTTCTTTCTTCTCCTTTTTTTTTTTTTTTTTTCTGGCAAGGTAATCTTTATCTCAGCATCCCTTCTGTTACAATATAGGCAAATATCCTGCGAATAGTTGAAGGGCCCAACACAGAGAGCAGATTGCAACCTGGTGCTGACTTACCATGTTGGTGCAGGCTTGACAAGCCACTAACAGCAAGGCACGAAGGGATTCTATGGGTCCTGTACCTGTCCGAAAGCTGGGGGCCAAGGATGAGCAGTGCAGGTCATTTCTCTTAGAAAACTCCAGAAATAGGCAAAGTCCACCCAAATGAAAAAAAGAAGAAAAAAGCCCAGGAGCTATTTATTCAGAACATGCTAAAGCAAGGAGTCAGCCAACATCACTTGCATTTGGCAGAAACTCAAAGGCAGGCAGGGGAGTGGGAAAGATATACAATGAAAAAAGGAAGACTTCAGGTTGCTCTAATTGGAGACTGTTGGCATGAGGAAGTTGGAGGCAGGTTGACCAGAAGTGGGGCATCTCATAGATTGCTTGGGGAACATATCTTCTCTGGTTGGGGTGAAGCAGACACAAGAATAAGAAAGTGGACAGTCAGTGACCAAGGTCGGCTCTTTCTGGGTCTAATGATGCAGGGACTGGTGTTTTGCTTTCTGAGCTGGTTTCTGTAGAGTTCTATGGTCATACAAGTTCTGGCCACTGCCCATTTGTATATTTTGCCTCTCAACCATCATTATGGGTAATACTATCATAAAAATATTATGTCGCAAGGGAAGAAGTTTTGTTGCAAAGAAACAAGCCAATATTGGAGCAGAAACCTCTGAAGCATGTATCGACTCCTTGATTTGCCCTGTAACAACATACATAAATATCTTGGCACAGATCGAGGAATAATTAAATATCATAAATATGTTTGGAAAGTCTGCCTATAAAAATCTCTCAAAAGTCAATATTAGGCATCCCTGATATCCAGGAGTTCAGCCCAGGGGTAACCATAGCATGCTATAAATTCCCTTTAATAATCCCCCACAACAGGAAGGCTATCTCTGGCCTACTTTGTCTTTCTTTGTATACATCTCCCTAGAAGTTTCCTTATAGCATGGCTTCACATCTCTCTACTTAAATGTTAAATTCCTGCTCACTTATGGTGATGGAAATGTATTCATGTGTCCTAAAATTTGGATGTCTATCTTACTGACCTTCATTCTTGAGTGTTCCCTCCAAGTTCCATTTTTTTTCGAGTATCTTTTCTTGTATGTCTGATTCCTTTTCCAAATCTTTCCATCATTCGGTTCCCAAAACTTGGGGACACCATGGATTCCTTCCCCTACTTCCAATACCCACCATCAGCCAGCATCTGTGTTCAACTAAGCCTCTGTTTAAATTATATCTTACATCTGTTTCTTCTTTACTTTCACTGACACTTTCCTAACGAGGTTCTCATTAAATTTCATGTAGGATAGCTCTCTCCCACATTCCAGCCATTCTCGGTTTGATTCAATATAACCAATGCCATCGGTGTAATTTTCTGTTAGGCTACATCTGACCATTTACCTCTTCTGTTGAAAGCCTTCACTTATTCCTTTTATTATACGGAGTAAAGCCCGAACTTCCTAGCCCTGTGGTATACTGCACTCTTCGTCATCACCTTATACTTCCTTTTTTTCTGTTTATGAGCTCCTGTAACTCTCACCCTGGGCCTCGCTTCTTAATTTAAATGCTCAGCTCTATATGAAAGACATCTATGTACAAGTGCAGTCTTTCTTGTTGAACAGAAAGATTTACGATTACCTTATCCATTTCTGATTCATTTTTTCTTCTTTACAGAATTTAGAATAAGTAATGGTATTTGCTAAACAATACACATTGAATAATTGAGTCAATAAATATTAGTATATTAGTAGAAATAATAAAAAGGCAATGGCAGTGGCAAAGACAAACTTGACAAATGTTACGAATGTGGCAAAATTACATGCTTCTAATATCATAGTAGTTAATTTCTATAAAGATGATGAATTTGAGGCAAACTTGAATGAATTACAGGAAATTCTACATAGGAAAAAGGGCAAACACCATGCTGGGAGAGGAAAAAAATATATAATGAGCATCTTATCCTAGAAAGATTATAGAAAGAGTTCAGTATCATTTAATAAATCTCTTATTTCTCCCCCCATGCATTGTTTCTTTCTAAAGGATTGAAATGGGTATTGGAAAAAAAAATAAACTTTGGAAAATAAAGTATAAATTAAGTGGTGCAGTAATTTGGACACGTGATTTAAATTAAAATATGTTGCACTAAATGTGATAAACATTAGTAATTAAAGTTATAAAAAAATAACTCTGTAGTGATGGAAAGAGAATGAAGCAGGGTCTAAAACATGTTTCTTCCTAAGTTCAAAAATGGAGTAAAAACTTATTTACTGTGGAAAGTATTGTATGGAAGAGCTTTTAAGTTATTGTTTTAGAGTCATTCTGATGAGATCTGGGTTTTATTTGGTATAAACAAAATATATATGTAAGATCAGCCCCATCTTCTTTCTTCTTTATTTAGTAAGATGTTAATGTCACAAAGCATTCTTTACCTAAAAGTTGATTAACCAGAATGTCCCTTTGTAAATGGACAAGCTTGATATTATCATGAGAATAAGAGAAGTTTCCCTTTCCTGACAATGCTTGTTTTCTCGCTTATGCTGTAAACCATTGTTACTGTGCCCCATAATGGTTTTGAACACTGCTGGCTCCGGGGAGAGATGAGAGGCCAGTTGCATCAATATCTGGAGAGGAAGCTCTTGGGTAAAAACAAAATGTATAGCTGTGATATCTGCGATTGTTTTTCCATCTTGGGAATTTTTAACCAGTGGGATTACATTTCAGGAAATGTGGAAAAAGCTATGACTCACATGAACCCAGACAGCACTTACCCAGATGGCTCAATTTATTTTATGAAAATGTAGTCACTTTTCGTAGAGATAAGAAATGGTTCTAAGCAATCATTCTCACCTTTGTCCCAAGGTGGGTCAAGTAATACCGCGTTATCAGGAGGACAGAACAATCTTTTGGCCCCTGCCAACCAAAGGATGCCATGCTATTTACCACCATGCACCTATTGGCTTGAGAATTGTAGCTATGCAACCTTCTTAAGATTAATGTCTCAATACTTTTTCATAATAGCCTGAAACAGAGAGTGTACAAGTCTTAAGGATGCCTTTCCACCCTGCCCTGGATCAGAAAAGGCATTGGCATAAATTTAACTTGTCCAGGTATCTTTGAGATTCCCCCAGAAAGGATAAAAGTCAGATGAAATGTTCCCTTTTTTATTAAATGTTCCCTGGCTACTCCAGCCAGGAGTGATTTAAGTGACCATAACTGTCCAGCATGGTTTGCCCCACTTATAGGACGTTAATCACATCTCACCTTGAAGTCATTACCTGCCGGACCTCCTCACTAAATCTTTTGGCAGGTAGAGTTCTGCTTTTAATTTTAAGACCACTGCAGCTCCAGCTCACGATGATGCTTGGCACGTAATAGGCACTCCCTATATTTTCTATGTGTGGATTATCCAATCTTAATTCTTACAGTTTCTCTGACAGCTTTCCAGAATACCACTTATATGGACATAATCACTACATGCTTGCTCATATATCTTCTGGTGTGCGTTTCCAGACTGCTTTTATTAGTTTTATATATTTACTTGAATATGAGGCAACCTATTTTGAGTGCTCCGTCTTCTTTTCATGATTGGCCATTACTGAGCTGTCTTTACACGGCGATGGCTATTTCCCGAAGGCTGAAGTGTTGGGAGCTCATGTGTTCAAAGGTCCAAGATCATGAACGATCCTCAGAGGGAAAATGGGATAATGGACCAATAATTGCAGCTGATTGCGAAAATAGATTTTCACCCTTTCCTGAGATAAAAGGGAGTGTTGTTTAATTGCTGTAAATGTGTCCTAACCCTTCGGGAATTGGATTCAGAATATTGCGGCATACACCTGGGGATCTAAATATGGTTTTGTACTGATTGCGGACTGTTATTTTTAGATCTCTGTAACCTCTTGTCGTAATGTGCTGCTGTATGAATACTCTGGAACAATGATAATAATGACATGGAACAATCCCATTAATTCCATTAGTGTTATCTCAGTATTTGTGAAAGGGGTCAGTGTGGTTCATGCACCTAAAATTTCATTTTAAAGAAAGTTCACCTAGTCTGGTATGCATAAAAAGGAGTTATCAAACAAATTAATGAGACAGAAGCAATGTTTATTTTAATGGTCTTTGCATCTATTATTGTAGGAGGCCTTAATAAAACAATGGTACAATCCATTGAAAGCAAATCTGGCAAATGAGTTTCTTGCACAGAGGAGGTATTAAAAAATGGATTTTATATACAGTGACACTATTTTATAGGAAGCTCAGAATTAAATTTCTTTTCAAGATATTTAAGTTGTAATTAGTACTTGAGCACTTAATTATTGTTCACTTTTTCCTGCAATTTTTCCCTGTCTTATTTTTTCCATTGCTGACATTGGACAATTTACATTTTCATTTCAAGGATGTTTGTGATATAGCTTGAAGCAAAACAAGCACAAAAGGTAAATGGCATAAAACAAATTATTGTGATTATTCTCTCACTAATACTTATCAATTGACACTTGCCAAAATAACAAGTATTTCATTGATAGCCCACATTTTATCATGGAACCGATAAAGCAAACGCTGTAGTAGAAATTTATTACATTCTGTTAGTAGCTATCTGGATACAAGTTCAAGTCACTTAATGTCTCTTATGCTTCAGTTTTCCACTCAATAAAATGATGGTTTTAGGTTATCTTGAGGGTAACATCTGTGGTGTTCACATGTGAATATACATATGTGCCGTATTGTAATTTATCAGAAACACATATTTGGCCTTTGTCCATAGTCCTTGGCTCTTGGTTCTCAGAACCCTTGGAATTTTTTAAAGGTTGAGAGCAATAAATGTCTTTTGATATGTTAATGGGGTGACATTTGCACCAAAGGATAGGGGCTGGTTGTTAACCGAGTGGTTATGGGGTGAGAACCTTCAGTCCAAACCCCCTGGCCACCAGGGAGGGGAGAGGTGCTGGAAGTGAATCAATCACTTCCATTTAATCAATCAATTCAATCAATTATATGTATGTAGTGAAACCTCCATAAGAAAAGGATGAGTCTGCAGAGTTTCCAGGGTCGTGAACAGGTGGAGATTGGAGGGAGCAGTGTGCCCCGAAAGGCCAGGGAAGCTGCACACCCTCCCCCACACCTTCCCCTGTGTATCTCTTTTATCTGGCTGTTCCCCAGTTATACCCTTTTATAAGAAGCCAGGAATCTAGTAAGGAAAATGATTCCCGGAGTTCTGTGAGCAGCTCTAGCAAACTACCTCAACTGTGGGAGGGTGTCTTGGGAACCCCCATTCTGCAGCCCGTCTGTCAGAAGCACAGCTGACAATCTGCGTTTGGTTGGGACTGGGAATCTGAAGTGGCAAGACGGGTAGTCTTAGGAGAATTCTGAGCCCTTAACCTGTGGGGTTGCCTTCTCCAGGCAGAAAGAATTGACTTCAATAGTGGGACACCGAGCCAGCGTCCAAGAATTGCTTGTTGGGGAGGCGACTAGGTGGCTCAGTCGGTTGAGCGTCTGACTTCAGCTCAGGTTGTGACCTCGCGGTTTGTGAGTTCGAGCCCCTAATTGGGCTCTGTGCTGACAGCTCGGAGCCTGGAGCCAGCTTCTGATTCTGTGTCTCTCCCCCTCTCTCTGCCCCTCCACCACTCACTCTCTGTCTCAAAAATAAATAAACATTTAAAAAAATTAAAAAAAAAAAGATTTGCTTGTTCCCCACACACGTGTTGAAATTGGGTCCAGAAACCCTTTTAGTAGGTGTTTTAATACTAATACAAAAAAAGAAAAAAAAAAAATCAAAGCTGAGAGTAAATAATTTAACTAGGCTACATCATTAGCTGAAAGGACATTTCTTAGAAAACTTCAATCTGCTATTGAAATAAACAAGTAAAAAGGTTTTAAAAAAATATGAAAGAAATTCTCGTCTTTGCAGGTAAAGAACATTTTCTGTTTAAGGGCCCTATGTAAAACGTCAGGAACGTTTAACTTAGAATCATTTCTGAAAGTCGTTCGTGTATTTTAAGTATGGCTCTGCATCTGCTTCCATTTGTCATCTCCTCTTAAGAGATCAGGGAATTTAAATATTTTTTTCCTGCAAATATTATTAAAGATAAAATTCCAATACTGCTAGTGTTCACACATTTTTTTTCTAAGGGAAAATATCAGAACTTAGTTAATTCACAGAAAAGTAAACCATCCCAATCCACGATGTGGATGAACAGTGTTAACTTTATGAAGAATGGGAATCTAAATATCACAAATTTACGTGTAAAACATGTCATTTTTTTTCTGTATGAAAGTCAGAATTTGCTGATTTCAGTGATTTCACCTTTGACAGCTCATTAGGTGAGAAAATGCCTTTCATTTACCCCACCCCCTTTCATAATAAGGGGCACATTGAGTTGTGTGCCAAATTTCTTTGACAAGGAAAAGGGTAATTACTTAAAAAGAGCCTGGGGCAGAGATGTCAGACTCTTGCAAGCCTGATGCTATCTGGTACTCAGATTAAATCCTCTCCCAAGAAACCCTGCACAGGGAGTTTTTTTCGATAGTTTTCTTTCTATTGCTACTGCTCAAAGGAAGGAAGCAAATATATAAATCTCACACCCATGCTCTCAATAGAAAAACACTCTACCACCTCTATTTCATTTCTTTCCAGAAAAGAAGGTTGAGGGAAAACACTAAAAATCTAGGTTTTATGCTCTTGTGGATAGTTTTCCCCCCATTTTTTTCTTTGCAACTTCACTTTAAAAATACCTTGTGAGAAGAACTTTTCTAAGGTATAGATCTGAGTAAAATTATCAAGGAAATTAACTACATACTTGTACTGATGGAGGCTTTTTACACTTAATTTTTTTTTTTTCCCAGAAGATTTGGCTTAAAATATGTACTTACAAAGAGAGAAGAACATTTCTTGTCATAGCGCCCGAAGAGAAAACCACGGATTCAGGCTGGTTTTTCACAGTGGAAAAAACATGAATTAACTCGCCATCACTGAAGGAGTGTAAGTTTCCTTCCTGTGTTTCAAAAAATTGATTTCTGTTTTTGAATTGTAACAAGGGAGCTCTCGATTTTCTTAGATGCTGGTCAGTTACGGAAAGACTGCACACCCCAAACAATCAGGCAGTACAGACGTGAATTTGAAGAGTGGTCTTAGGAATCTGAACACCAGTATGTATCATGTTAGAACATGGTGGGGCATGTCACCGTGATCCAGATAGCTTGCTAAAGTAAAATTTTTGTTTTCATTTTAGAATGTTGTATAGGTAGATGTTTCACTCTTTTCTGCTACTTGTTTACTAGAGACGTCACTTATTAAAACTATCTTTTTCTGTCATATCATCAAAACAGAATATAGCATCACTCCACGTTTACAAAAATGTGAGAGTGACCCTCTCTTCCCAGACCTTACATTTCTCTTTATTTTATATTTCTCATTTTCCATCTCAGTTAATCCATCAGAATCATATAGCTGTTTCCTTCTAATGCTGGTCTTTGTACTGTTGTTATGCAAAAATGCTCTCATTAAAATAATAATACCTGTTCTTAGGTTTTATTATACCATTTTAATATGAACAAGTTACAGAATATCATATTTTATCATTAGAATTGTTAATGTCTTTGTTAATAATGTTATGACTTCGGTATTTTATCTTTTAAAAATCTCAGGTCTAGGGGTGCCTGGGTGGCTCAGTCGGTAGAGTGTCCAACTCTTGATTTCGGCTCAGGTCATGATCCCAGGGTCTTGGGATCAAGTCCCGTGTCACAACAAGCTCCACGCTAAGATTCTCTCTCTTTCTCCCTCTGCCCTTCTCCCACCCCTCTCTCTCTTTCTCTCTAAAATAAAAACAAAACAAAACTCAGGTTTATATTCATGTAATTCTGCGCGGACATGAAAGGTTTCATAAATGGTCCGTAAAATAAAATATTAGATTACTGAGACAAAGTGCTTTTTTTTTTTAAGACAGAGAGAGAGAGAAAGAGAGAGAGTAAGCAAGGGAGGGGCAGAGAGAATCTCAAGCAGGCTGACAGCACAGAGCCAGATGTGGGGCTTGATCCCACAAGCTGTGAGATCAGGACCTGAGCCAAGATCGAGAGATGGATGCTCAACCACTGACCCACCCAGGAGCCCCAGCACCATTTTTTTAAGATAATGTGAATAAAACTTCTTTTCACATTCTTTATGTAAATATTCTGTGAAGATTATTCACTGAATTTTCATAATATTCATCTTCTTAAGAATCACCTATAGATGTAATATTCCATTACTTTTTAGTATATATTTGATCTATTATAATAGCTTTTAGTTAATATTCCAGACACCGATAAGCTTCCCTTTGAATGAATTCCATATCATTGTGATGTTTCCACACCATGGCAATTCCCCTGGATTGTGCCACATTCGGGGGGGGGGGGTGGTGTCACTATTTCTGGCATATGAAAGCTCTGATTTTTAAAATACCTTAACTGATTCATGAAAATACCTTAAAATATTTCCTTTCTGCTATGATAAAAAGGTCACACATAGCAAATAGAATACAATATATCATTGGCATCATATTATCTCGGGAGGGTATTGTTCATTTCTTGAGAAAACCAAAATTATCTCTAAATTAAAATCAAATCAGATGACTATTAAACGAACATGGTAAATATAAGTTGGCCAAATCTATTTGTTGAGTATGCATGTTTTATGTGCACTTAGCTCTTATTATTATTACAAGTTACCTGTGAAAAACTTGTAAATTATTTAAGAAGAAGTTTTCTTTTTCATAGCTTCAAAAAATACTATTCAGGACCTGAGTAGACACTTTTCTAAAGCAGACATATAGCTGGCCAACAGATATATGAAAAGATGCTCCATATCACTAATCATCAGGAAATACCAATCAAAACTGCAGTGAAATATCACCTCACACCTGTCAGGATGGCTTTTATCGAAAAGATAAGAAGTAAGTGTTAGCAGAGATGTGGAGAAAAGGTAACACTTGCGCACTGTTGGTGGGAAACTGGTGCAGCCACTATGGAAAACCATATGGTTCCTCAAAAAATTAAAAATGGAACTATTATGTGATCCAGCAACTCCTCTCCTGGGTATTTATCCAAAGAAAACAAAAACACCAATTCAAGGAGATATATGCTCCCCTCTGTTCATTGCAGCATTATTCACAATAGCTAAGATGTGGAAGCCACTTAAGTGTCCATTGATGGATTAATGTATAAAGATGTGGTATATACACAGTGGAATACTTTTCAGCCGTAGAAAAGAATGAAATCCTGCCATTTGTGACAACATGGATGGACCTGAAGGGCATTCTGCTAAGCAAAATAAGTCAACAGAGAAAGACAAATACTGTATGATCTCAGTTACATGTGTGATCTAAACAACAACAAAAATGAAAAGCCAAGCTCATGGATACAGAGAACAAATTCATGGTTGCCAGAGGTAGGAGTGGGTGATGGGTGAAATGGATGAAGGGGGTCAAGAGGTATAAACTTCCAGTTACACAATAAATAAGTCATGGTGAGGTAAGGTGCACAATGGTGACAATGGTTAATAATGCCGTATCCTATATTTGAAAATTGCCAAGAATAAATCTTAAAAGTTGTCATCACAAGTAAAAAAGTTTTGTAACTGTATATGCCACTGGATGTTAACTAGACTTATTGCGCTGATCGTTTCACAATATATACAAATACTTAATCGTGTTGTACACCTGAAACGAATACAACGTTCTATGTCAATTATGTTTCAATTTGAAAAACTAATAATTACCTGATTAGGAAAATTGAACATAAAAAGAATTAGTGAAGCCATTATATCATTTGGTAAATTTTGAGTAAGAGCATTTGAAGCTAATGAACTCTTATACAAGTTGGCATCAGTGTATTAGTTGGGGCGGAAGCACATTAAGGCACTACCAGGGGAAGATGTCAAAGGAATCTTAACAAGTCCTTTCTGTAAGTACAAAAGTCAATCATCCCAACTCTCTTTTGAGTATTCACCATTTTGGACATTTTTTGGAAGAGTTAGTGTTTGAGGGACCTCTTTGTTCAGAAATTTAGATGCCATAATGGTGAAGAGTGAATTTGTTCTCTTCTACAAACAATAAGAAAAACACTCTAACTATAAAGACTGTTCTTTACAAAGATGTCCAAATTGGTTTGAAAGAATTTGAAAATCCCCTGGCTTCATTAAATGTTCATGATGCCTTGATGTAAAGAGCTGCATTAGTATTCACCTATGCAGATAAATATATATGCATACAAACTTTGCTTTCTATTTACATTAGATTTTAGTCTAAAATCATTACTTTTGTTTTGGATAGAATTGCAAGTATATAGAACTGTAGAAACCCCATTCCCAATGAAAAGGTTCCTGATTTGCATTAAAACATTTCATGGACTATTAAAAACTGGAGACATCACAGGTCTGAAACCAGCTTCTATTGTTTTTTAATATTTGGGATTAGCCAGTCAACTAGACCCTCTTTCTCTCCATTTGGATGAGAAATTTTGCCAAAGCTAGCAGGAATAGCGGATGGGGAACAACTTTCTTGGGAAGGATCTCCTAGGGGAATGGTTTCCAGATCTCAGCAAGTCCTGTTGGTGAAGGAACCTCATGGGATTTTACCTGTCCTTCATCCCTTCCAAAGCTTCTGTTAGCTGAAATCAGTGCTCTAAATATCTTAATCATCCAGAAGGGGAAAAAGAAAGAATATGAATGGCAATATTGGGATTGACTTTCCTTTAGATATTTTAATTCTGTAATGAATTATTTTAGTCCAAATTAACTCTTGACTTAAGACTATCACAGCTCTGGCTGACTTATTTCGCTTAGCATAATACATTCAAAGTCCCATCCACGTTGTTGGAAATGGCAAGGCAGTCAGAGAAAGACAAGTATCATATTATTTTACTCATATGTGGAATTTAAGAAACAAAATGGATGCATATAGAGGAAGGGAAGGAAAAATAAAATCAGATAAAAACAGAGAGGGAGGCAAACCATAAGAGACTCAAATATAGAGAACGAACTAAGGGTTGATGGAGGGGGGTGGGTGGGGGATGGGCTGATGGGTGATGGGCATTTAGGAGGAGGCACTTGTGATGAGCACTGGGTGTTGTATGTGATGAATCACTGAATTCTACTCCTGAAACCAATACTACACTGTATGTTAACTAACCTAAATTAGAAAAAAAAAAAAAGAAAGAAATAGCACAGCTCTGGAACACCTGGCTAACTCAGTCAGTAGAGCATGTGACTCTTAATCTCCAGATCGTGAATTCAAACCCCCTTTTGGGCAAAAGCTTACTTAAAAAAATAATAAACTCACAGTTATGTATACAGGTGCACAAGTTCTTCCTGTGACAAATATCATTTTACAAATAAGCACACTTTGGTTTCAATAAAATGTGAACAAATATTTATTTATTTATGTAATTAAATGAAAAAAAAACAATAGTAACTCTAAAGTAAGGTATTTGAAAATTACACTCAGCAGAGGCAAAGAATTTCTTATTTCTTTCCTCCAGGAAGCACTCCAAAAATATTTATTCATCTGGAGTGACATTACCCATCTGAAGTATTGTCCCCATTAAACTGGCCACCTTTGAACCCTGTGTTTTTCAACCAATGCTTAAAACCTCTCTATCCATTTTCTGTGAAAATCATGTCTAAAGCCTAAAGTACTTAAGACGGGTGAAGTGTTGCTCTTTAAGTGCAGGATTCAATTTGGAGGGAGTGTTTTTTCAAAGAGAAGTTTGTGAAGCCCTATAGGGCAGTAGCCACTCACATAACAGGTATACCCTGGAAAAAAATCTATGGTTTTGGAGCTTTGTTTAAAAAAAAATGGGTGTCTGACTGACTCAGGCATCTGACTCTTGATTTTGGCCCAGGTCATGATCTCATGGTTCATGAGTTTGAGCCCCACATCGGGGTCTGCACCGACAGTGCGGAGCCGGCTTGGGATTGTCCCTCTCTCTCTCTGTCTCTGTCTCTCTCCCCCCTCCCCCCTTCCCCTGCTTGTGCGCTATCTCTCTCTCTCTGAAAATAAATACATAAACTTAAAAAAAGGCAAACCAAAGCTAAATAAATAAATAGACAAATAAACAATAAATAAATAAGACAAGGAGTACAGAATTGTGGACTCACTATTTGGATGCTGGAGAAAAACCCAACGTCAGAAGAGATATCGGACTGGTCTGGAAATATGCTGGAATAGAGTCCAAAAGAAGTGAAATTAGTGCCAGTGGGGTTGCCTGTCAGCAGAAAACATTTTGCAGAGTCTTCAGGCTGCTTTTCAAGTCCTTTAGCCATGCCACTTATCATTGCATCATATAAATTGTTATATTAAATATAACTGGACAATTTCTTATCTAACCTGCTGCCTCTGGAGTACCACTTTTTTTCAATCTTAGCACATCTTTGATTCTCCAAAAGCAAACATAGTTAAATGTTGTGATCCAAGCAGCAAATCACTACATAAAAACTAGCTCAGACATGCAGGGTGATTTTTTTAAACAGACATTGTCGAATTCCAAGAACACGGAATCACACAAACTTTGATGTCAAATTCATCTGTATTTACACTTCGGCTTCATAATGTCTTCCCTGGAAGTTTTAACACATCATTTGTTAAGATTTACACTCAGGTACCTTCTATTTCATGTTGCTCTAGGGATGGCCATTTTACTTCATTAAACAAATTTTCTAATTGTTACAATTGATTCCTCAAAAGCTACCTGTTGTTACATATTCACTTTATAGCAGCTGGCATTGTTGAAATGTACAATTGATTCCCTTTGCCTCTAATACTCTCCTAAATGAATGTGTTTTCTCTTACCAGCGATGGTTTTTTCCTTCCGGTCTCAAATATTTTATCATTTAAAAAATTTTATTGTACAGGAGGATGGTCTTTATTGTCTTTTCATGTTCATACTATTTACCAGAGAGGTCACTTTTGTTTTGTTCCTGACTTTAAAATAAATGCTTCAAACATTTTCCCATTAATTTTGGTGTTGGCTATAGATTTTTAAGGAATACACTTATCATCATAAGAAGTTTCCTAGTTTCTTACTTTGCAACTTCTTATAAATGTGTTGAGTGTTTGCAAGTAATCCCCCCCCCCTTTTATGGGGGTTTTATTATGATTATTTTCATGACTTTTTTCTATTTAATGTGTTATTATGATGAATCGCATTGATAGATTGTTAAATGTTTAGCTACCTCTGCCTTCCCAGAATAAACTTTAACTTGTTCAGATAATTTTTAAAAGTACATTGTCGAATTTACCTTCCTGATCTTAATTTATATATATATTTAATACATGTGTATATATAAATCTCACTATAACATGTGAATTTGTTTGTTTTTCTTATGGGAAAATTTTTGATTAGTTATCTTCTGTTCTCTCTTATTGCTTGATTTCAAAAAAATAGCCATTAGACTTTTGTATTGTTTTTACTGAAAAAAAATTTTTTTCTACCACTTTCTGTTTTAATCTTTACTAATTCATTCCTTATGTTTCTTTTGGGTTTTAGTTGTAGTAATAACTTAAATGCTTAAGTTATTTTAATTCACTTTTACCAAGAAATGAATTCATTTTTGACCCTCGAATACTTCTCTGACCACAGCTTTGCTGATAGTCCGTAATTTCTAAGAGGAAATGTCTCATCATTAAATGTGGCTTGCCCCTTTGGCCTTAGAGGTCATTCACCATCATTTAAAAAAATCTCTAAGTGGCACAGTAATTAATTTTTCACATTTTTAAGTTTCCTGTTTTATTGAAGAATACAACAAAGTTTTGTTTTTGACATAATAAATGGTAAGCTTTTAAAATGTTTCATGGCCGGAGCACCTAGGTGGCTTAGTCGGTTAAGCCTCTGGCTTCAGCTCAGGTCAGCATCTCATGGCTTGTGAGTTCAAGCCCCACATCAGGCTCTGGGCTGATAGCTTGGAGCCTGGAACCCTCTTCCGATTCTGTGTTTCCCTCTCTCTCTCTCCGCCCCTCCCCTGCCCATGCTCTGTCTCTCTGTCTCAAAAATAAATAAACGTTAAAAATTTTTTTAAAAATATTTCATGGGTAATTGCTGGGAAGTGATACTGATGAATGTAAATCAAGTAGTTAATATATATACATCAATTCGCTCGCCTTATTAATTACTTTATATGGGATGTTTTTTCCATAATCTGGGCTAATAAAATGATATAAAAAGTGTCTTGCTTCTTTTTTTTTTTATTTAAAAAAAAATTTTTTTTTCAACGTTTATTTATTTTTGGGACAGAGAGAGACATAGCATGAACGGGGGAGGGGCAGAGAGAGAGGGAGACACAGAATCGGAAACAGGCTCCAGGCTCCGAGCCATCAGCCCAGAGCCCGATGCGGGGCTCGAACTCACGGACCGCGAGATCGTGACGTGGCTGAAGTCGGACGCTTAACCGACTGCGCCACCCAGGCGCCCCAAAAGTGTCTTGCTTCTTTATGTTACCTACTTCTTGTGCTTCCTAAAGTTTCTACTTTGTGAAAACTTTTATCTAATTTTATCTAATTTTAATAGATAATACTCATTACTGTTTGGTTTTCATTATAGATCATCTTATTTATGATTAAAAAGTTTATTTCCATGTTTTGTTTAATTCCTTTGTTCTGCATATAACCTCAGTAATATTAATGTACTCACCCCACACTCTTAGGAAAAGCAAGTACTATACAGAAAATATTATACCCAGCTACCCCTCATAACCTGAAGACACTTCAGCAAATCACTTTAGGGTATTTGACTGTAGCCCAGAAACAGGAGAGGTCTTTTTGACTGCCTGTGTGTGGGATTTTTTTAAATGTTTTTTCCCCTTTATTTTAGAGAGAGAGAGAGAGATTATGTGTGTTGTGTGTGTGTGTGTGTGTGAGAGAGAGAGAGAGAGAGAGAGCAGGAGAGAGGCAGAGAGAGGAGAGAGAGGATCTCAAGCAGGCTCTATACCGTCAACACAGAGCATGATGTGAGGCTCGAACTCATGAACCATGAGATTATGACCTGAGCTGAAACCAAGAGTCAGGGGCTTAACTGACTGAGCCGCCCCTTGACTGCCTGTATTTTAAAAATAATTAAAAAACCTTGAATTAATAAACTGTTTTAAAAACCATATTGTAGGGGCGCCTGGGTGGCGCAGTCGGTTAAGCGTCCGACTTCAGCCAGGTCACGATCTCGCGGTCCGTGAGTTCGAGCCCCCCATCGGGCTCTGTGCTGATAGCTCAGAGCCTGGAGCCTGTTTCCGATTCTGTGTCTCCCTCTCTCTCTGCCCCTCCCCCGTTCATGCTCTGTCTCTCTCTGTCCCAAAAATAAATAAACGTTGAAAAAAAAAATATAAAAACCATATTGTAAATGTTACATGGATAAATTTGGAATAATAAATACTTCATTGCAGAAGCCAAAGTAAAGATATATTATCAAAATTATTTCAAATATTTTCAAAATTATTTGAGACTCAGAATAAACTGTAGTAATAAAATAGACTGTAACCGGGGCACCTGGGTGGCTCAGTCGGTTAAGCGTCAGACTTGGGCTCAGATCATGATCTCACAGCTCGTGAGTTAGAGCCCCTCATTGGGCTCTGTGCTGACAGCTCGGAGCCTGGAGCCTGCTTAGGAGTCTGTGTCTCCCTCTCTCTCTGCCCCTCCCCCGCTCATGCTGTGTCTCTCTCTCTCTCCTTCAAAAATAAATACAAACATTTAAAAAATAGACAGTAACAGTAAATCCATAACAAGTTATAACAACCTATACTGAAAGGCGATTCTCATCTCTGTCTCTACTAACCTAAGGAAATGTCATGTATACATTTCAAAATAAGGTCAGTGATTTACTAATTTGCATACTATCAAATGTATTGCTGAATCACTAACTAGGAATACATTTCATCATTTTTGGTGTTTTTTTTTTATTTTAAAGCAACAGCTTTCTATTTACCATGTATAGTTGAAAATTCATAAGTGGACTTTCAGTCAAATATTATGTCATTTAATTAATATCTTCCAGGTTTTCTCTCATGTTACTTTAAACTGCAAATTTAGCCAGCGTGTAAATAATTAGTATTTGTATAATTTATACATGTTGGGGCGCCTGGGTGGCGCAGTCGGTTAAGCGTCCGACTTCAGCCAGGTCACGATCTCGCGGTCCGTGAGTTCGAGCCCCGCGTCGGGCTCTGGGCTGATGGCTCAGAGCCTGGAGCCTGCTTCCGATTCTGTGTCTCCCTCTCTCTCTGCCCCTCTCCTGTTCATGCTCGCTCTCTCTCTGTCTCAAAAATAAATAAACGTTTAAAAAAAATAATTTATACATGTTAATATAAATTTATAAAAATAATCCCTATTATATTATTTTGCATATCAAATTGGCTTTAATTTATAATCATGTATTGGCTTCCAGGAATGTATAATTCTCATTTTGCAATTGTGAAAATCATGGTGCATTTTATTTACTTTCCAGGAAACTACAGTAGAGCCTGATATCAGTCATGTTCAATAGTATTCACAGTGAAGTCACTTTCCTATTTTGATAACTGCAAATCTGTGGAAAAAACATGAGAGGTCATGCCTTCTATTAGAAGAAAATAATAATAATGATTAAAATTCTGGTGAACTTCTATAATGTTTCATTTTTTATATCTGAAAATAAAGTGACAACGCAAGGTTATCTCTTTCAAATAAGTTTAAGTTCCTCCATATATTCTAAATATTTAGAAGGAAGTGGAAAAAGCCTGTTACATTTTAATTTTATGTAGGTTGCATTATCTTTACTTATGTTGAATTGCAGTTATATATATTCAGGTCCAATTTCAGAATTAAACATTAAGGAACAGGTGTAGGTCTTCTGTCTCCTTACAGATAATCAGTTCCTAGATTGAGTGTTAGTATTTCACATATACATTTATTTTTCTGCATATTTTAAAGCTTTATAAAGGATTTTTCTGCATTGGATCCTCTTTTCCTCTCAAATTGTATTTATTAGCGTGAGTGCATGTGGCTGTAATGTATTAACTTATAGTGTATGTTATTATTTTGCAAGAATATATCACATTTTATTACCTATTCACCTGCCGATGAGCATTAATACTGTTTCTAGTATTTTCCGAAGACAACCAAAGCTGTTATGAGCATTTGTAAATGTCACTTGATCATGTGACTGAGTTAACGTGTAGGAGCATTTTGAAATTTCTAGATATTGTCAAACTGGCCCTCAAAGATCACCTGCCAAATAAGTTCCTAATAGTGGACACAGAGATCTGAATACTTACATCCTCACTAACACATGGTATCTTGGACTTGATCTTTGCTGATCTTTTTAGCATTAAATTATAATTTTCTCTAGTTAATATTTGGTTACGGAACAACTTTTCCAAATGTTTAACAGTCATTTGGATTTCCTCTCTGTGAACTGCCTGATGACCTATTTTGTCTATTGTTTTTTTCTATTAGATTGTTTACTGTTTTATTTTTAGGAGCTCTTTAGTATTTTGAGAAATAATTTTTGTTGTTGTTGAGGTAAGCATTACAAATATCTTCATCTGAAAGTTCCCTTTTTGAAAGGGGACTTTGGCTGCCTCTATTTTGACCTTGAACTTCCTAGTTGGGTTCCTTCCTGCTGGTCTCAGAGATCAGGCAGAACACCCTGAGGGCAAAGCCTCCCCTGCTGGGAACCAAAACTACCCGAGCTGGCCAGGCCCGCCCAGTGACGGACTCCAACCTAATGATGGATTTGACCTTCCCTGCCTACCTGAGGGTACCCACCCACCTTCGCCCCACATGTTCCTTATACAACCTGCAAGTAATTTCAGCACTTGGGAGACGGTCTTTGAGACCCTAGTCCCCTGTCTTCCCGGTGTTGGTGTCAGCCTCTCGGAAATAAATTCCTTTCATGTTCGACCACCTCCCGTGTCTCTGCCCTTGGATTTTGTCAGCGGAGAGTGGCCGAACCTGGTCTATTTGGAGGACCTGGCGCCCCTTGTGCTGGCTACGTTTTTACATTTTTAAAGGCTGTCTTTTAGGTAAATATCTTTTAAAAAAATTTTTAACGTTTATTCATTTTTGAGGCGAGAGAGAGAGAGAGAGAGAGAGAGAGAGAGACAGCGCACACAAGCAGGGGAGGGGGAGGGAGAGAGGGAGACACAGAATCTGAAGCAGGCTCCAGGCTCTGAGCAGGGCTCGAACCCACCAACAGTGAGATTATGACCTAAGCCCAAATCGGGCACTTAACCGACTGAGCCACCCAGCTGTGTCTAGGCAAAGATGTTTTTAATTTTACTATTATTGTTATATTTTGCCTGTGTCTTTAAAAACTCACTTCCTATCTAAAGGCCATAAAAATATTATCCATATCCTCCTATTTTTTTTAGAAGGTTGATTATAATGATGAAACGATTTGTGCTTGGCTGATATCTTGACAAATGTTAGCATTCCAATCTATGCAGACGGCAGTCTTTCAATTTAGTACTTTTAAAATGTCTGACTTATCTCCATAAAATGTATGCAAACGTTTTGTTATGTTTATTCCTAGTTATTTTATATTTTATTGCTGTGGTAAGTGGCATTTAAACATTATTTTTATATTTGTTCTAAAAAATTAAATTATTTTTATGCTTTTCTAAATTTTCTTCCAGGTCATGAATCTGCTATTACTTTTAGCATATTTATCTTTTAAACAACAACTTTGCTCAATTATCTTATTAATTAGTTTTAGAAATTCTTGCATTTTTATGTCCAGTTTTATAGTCACACATCTGCAAATAAGGATGATTTGTTACTCCAGATTCATTTGTCCTACTTCTACTTCCTTTTCCCCCTACTTTTACTTCTTAGGATCTTAAGAGCAGTCCTGAACAGCAGTGCTGATAATGGATACTTTCAGTGTTGTGGTAGCAGAAACCAGAAATAGAGGGGAGATTATGGGAGCAGAGACAAGGGCCCTTTGAATTAAAGGGTCAGAGCAAGTGGGACCCAATGAAGGCAGGCTGTTGGACTCCTTGGATTCTACGAGACGGGATGTATCTACTTGGTTGTGAAACGCAGTACTCCTCCAGAGAATGATGAGTAGTACCTAAAGTTGGTTTGCGGACACTCAGGCGTGGGGAGGGCTGCTTCCTCCTTGGTTTCAAAGCCTCTCTGGTTTTGGGCTTGCCTCAGTGGCAAGGTCCTCACTGAGAGACATGGGGAGGCACCTTGCTGAGCTGAAGGGACTGAGCCTGTGTAGAGTCCGGGGGTAGTGGCTGTACCCCAGGAGGCACAGCCTGAACCAGTGAGGTTTATTCTGGAGACTTAAGATCTAATGGAGATTGCCTTGGTAGATTTTGGACTTGCTTAGTACCGACAGTGCTTTCCTTCTTTCCTCCATCTCTCTTTTGGAGTGGGAATTTTGGAATGGAGTGGAATAGACATTCCCACCATGGTGTTTTGGAAGCACATAACTTGTCCGTTTTCATAGGTTCACAGCTAGATAGTAGTTTGGCCTCAGGATGAATAATATGTGGGGTCTCACCCATGCCTGATTCAGATGATAGTTATTTATTTGTTTGTTTGTTTATTTTTAAGTAGGCTCCATGCCCAAGGTTGGCTTCGAACTTACAACCCTAAGATCAAGAATCACACACCCTATGGACTGAACCAAGGCATCCCCACCTTTGATGATAATCAGACAAGACTTTGGACTCTCATCCTTTGAGTTGATGCTGGAATGACTTACATGTCATAGCAAACATTTGCTCAATTTTTCACAACTCCACTAAGATAATATTTTTTAATGTTTATTTATTTATTTTTGAGAGAGAGACAGAGAGAGAGAAAGAGAGAGCAGGGCTGGGGCAGGGAGAGAGGGAGACAGAGAATCCCAAGCAGGCTCCACGCTATCAGCACAGAGCCTGACATGGGGCTCAAACGCATGAACCATGAGATCATGACCTGAGCTGAAATCAAGAGTCAGACACTTAACTGACTGAGCCACCCAGTGCCCAAGATAGTAACTTTTAAACATTTTCATTTTTATTTTTGAAAGCATTTTCCATCTATACTCCAGATGTGAAACTCAAAACTTCATCTGAAGTGTTGGTAGGGGGATATCTGATTCTCTTCTTTATTGTTTCTACTGATCCTCCTTAATGTCTTATTGAATTTTGCTTTTATAATTTGTTGTTGCTGTTGTGATCTTGTGTTCAGTGGAGTTTTATCAATGGGAATCCCTTATGGCCACGTTTGAATATGTTTCTCCAGGAGGCATGTTTGGCTCTTTAAGCCCCAGGGGTGTTGCAACCTGCATCAGGTGTTGAAATTGATGTGAGAGAGTGCATATGGCAAGGAAGTCCAAAGAAGACTCTATTTTGTTTTTCTCCCTAGGGAAAAAAAAAATGTCTTATCTCCCTTTCTGGAAGGTTGACTTCTTTTTCTTTCTACAACATATCCTTTCACTGAGGGTACAGTTCTTAAAGAGACCAATTTTTGTGGGGTTCCAGTTCCAAGCCCTCATTTTGGATGTCCAAAAATATGTTACCTACATTCTGGGGCAACTGAGTTCCTGAGTTCTACACTGTTAATTATGATGTCACAGAATGGCTGTAGTAATATCACCCTCAAGTTTCCACTTGTTTCTAATTCCTATGCATTTTTGGCACATGATAGTTCCTTTCTCTCTCTTTCTTTCTTCCTTTCTTTCTTTCTTAACTTAAAGAACAATGGGCCTTTATTTTTTTAATGTTTATTTTTGAGAGAGAGAAAGAGAGAGAGAGACAGAAAGAGAGAGAGAGAGAGAGAGAGAGAGAGAGAGAGCATGAGCAGGGAAAGGGCAGAGAGAGAGGGAGACACAGAATCCAGCAGGCTCCAGGCTCTGAACTGTCAGCACAGAGCCTGACGCAGGGCTCGAACTCATGAACCGCGAGATCATGACCTGAGCAGAAGTCGGACACTTAACCGACTGAACCACCCAGGCGTTTCATGTAACTTCTACTTCCTTTGCTCTGCTGTTAAAATCATGTTTGAATACATCCATTGTTTGGGGACAGGATTTTCTGGATATGCCACCTGACAGACACATTGCTAGAAATAGGAGCTCTACATTACATTTATGTTTAAGAGGCACATTTCACATTAGAATACTAGAGCCTGTTGGAGCACCTGGGTGGCTCAGTCGGTTGAGCATCCGACTTTGGCTCAGGTCATGATCTCCTGGTTTGTGGGTTCGAGCCCGGCGTCGGGCTCTGTGCTGATGGCTCAGAGTCTGGAGCCTGCTTGGGATTCCGTGTCTCCCTCTCTCTCTGCCCCTCCCCAGCTCAGGCTCGGTCTCTCTCTCTCTCTCTGTCAAAAATAAATAAACATTAAAATTTTTTTTTAAAAAAAGGGGCACCTGGGTGGCTCAGTTGATGGAGCATCTGACTTCAGCTCAGGTCATGATCTCACAGTCTGTGGGTTCGAACCCCATGTTGGGCTCTGTGCTGACAGCTCAGAGCCTGGAGCCTGCTTTGGATTCTGTGTCTCCCTCACTCTCTGCCCCTCTCCTGCTCATGTTCTGTCTCTCTCTGTCTCTCAAAAATAAATAAAAATGTTAAAAAAAAAAAGTTATCCTAGAACACTAGAGTCTATTAAAATGAAAACCTAGCTTTAGGGGCGCCTGGCTGACGCAGTTGGTAGAGTATGTGACTTGATTTCGGGGTTATAAATTCGAGCCCCACTTTGGGTGCAGAGATTGCTTAAAAAAATTAAAAGCTAGTGTGAAATCAACATAATACGAAAAAAGTACTTTGCAATGAATTTTCTGTTTTTACCTAGTAATATTTTTCTTTGAGGTGCATGGGTATCAGTCTTGTGCCACTCCATTATTCCTTATATATTAGCTACCAAATAAATCTTGGAAACAATATTATCCTTAGAACAAAGTAATAGATACTCATTGCATAGATTTTGGAAGTTAAAGAAATAGTTTTATAAGTGATTTTTAAAAATACCTGTAAATTGTTTAGCTTTGCTCTCTGTTTTGACTCCTTTGCTAAGTGTTTTATTTTTAGTATCTATGTATTTTTATACTATTAAATTCAATGAATCCTTTTATTAATTAATTGAATCTGTCCCTTAGTTTTAAGAATATTTTATGAATGAAAGAAAAACGTAAATGCAAGTAAATTTTAAAGTTCTACACGGTCTTACACATTCATCCCAGGTGGACGTAAGCAGTCTATCAGAGTGAAGTCTAGGCTGAGATCCTCCAGAAGAAGGAATAGTTTCAGACCTATTTTTTTGTTTGTTATTGCAGCATTGCTGAAAATAGTTTTTTTTTTTTAACATATACCATCCCACACTTCTGTCTGTAGCTATATCCACTAGACACAGTTTCAGATTTCAATGTTTGGCATTATAAAATGTGCTTGTGTTTATTTTTATAAAACCCTCATCAAAATACCATATAGAAGAATATAAAGCTATGTAAGGCATGGTGCTTATCATTATTAATTTAAAAAGCAAAACCTGTATTTTAGAATTAATGTCAATAGATAGCTAAAGTACAGCGTTTCTCCAGTTTTTTTTAATTATTGTATGGATTTTTGCACCAAATGCCTCTATTACAACCATGTCTAAACACACATGATATTTATTTATTTATTTTATTTTTTTCAACGTTTATTTATTTTTTTTGGGACAGAGAGAGACAGAGTATGAACGGGGGAGGGGCAGAGAGAGAGGGAGACACAGGCAGAGAGAGAGGGAAACAGGCTCCAGGCTCTGAGCCATCAGCCCAGAGCCTGACGCGGGGCTCGAACTCACGGACCGCGAGATCGTGACCTGGCTGAAGTCGGACGCTTAACCGACTGCGCCACCCAGGCGCCCCACACATGATATTTAACAATTGTTTTAACCTGACTGAGCCTGAAAGAAGAAAAATAGCTTAAAAGAAAGTTATCTAAATAAGACTTCCTTTTAGCAGCACACAGTGTGTCTTCTATCACACTTTTAACGTCAGATGGTTTGAAATGCCCCAAATACATTTCTTCATTCCTTGTGCTTTACCTGGATATGAAGATTGAATTCAATGAGAGGGCTCATTAGTCTCTTTTCTCTGACAAACAGGAGCAAGTAATTGACACCCAAGTGGGGGTGGGGAATGGAAGAAGTTTCAGGAGAAGTGCTTTCCCAGGGGTGGACCCACTGCCTGGGCAGGAGGAGAGCCCGAGCGGAGCTGGTCCTGACCTTGTCCAGGCCAGCACAAGAGAGCCTCCAAGAAGACAAGAGAGAAGGGGCATCTGCCCTGTTCAGGCACTGCCTGGGCGTGTACCTGCCTCTGCCCCTCGCCCCTCACCCCTCCTCTTTCCTTTCTGGCCGCTCCTGCAAAGAAGGCACTGGCCCTGTAGGGGACCGAGGAGGAAAGGAAAATGGGCAGCTTTGCAGTTCTGGCGAGGGGAAGGGTGTTGGCTCTTCCCCCTCGGCCGCATCTCTCCCATCCAACTGCAGACAGAAGAGAGACAGAGCTGCAAATGGAAAAATTGGGGAATTGGCTCCGTAGGACTTTGGAGTGGGGATTTTAACTCAGAAACAACAGTGAGGTTTGTCTGCAAATGACCCGGGGCCTTTTCATTATCTGTGAGTGGAGTAGTTATGAAGACCTGTTTGAGTTTTTAATCAAAGATTGGAGAAGACAGCCTACATTATAAGTTGAAGGAACAATAAGAAGAAGAAAATGTTATTGATGGCACACTATTGAGTAAAGCTTTTTCAATAAATACTTAATAAACTTCTCTGCCTTTAACTTGAAGATCCAGGAGATCAGCCATACAGATCTTTCTCATTAAAGTATAAAAGGAAACCTCTGCATGATGTTATACGAAGTATCATAGATGATTTATTCAACAATTGTTGTTAGCTTTTGCTAGACAAGCAAATGCTACAATTGACTGATTCATTCATTCATCAAAAGGACGTGCCAGGCTCTTCTAGGACCTTGGCAGGGAATAAACAGAATCGGTCTGCTCAGAATTTCTGCTCTCAGGAAATAAACACCCATAGGGTTACTGTTGAGAGTGGACAAGTAAGTTCCTGGCAGGGAAATTGTTGAAAGAAAGAGTATGTGCTGTTAAAATTCTGTTAGATGATGTTAAATTGTCCTCCAAAATGGTCACCCCGTTGACAAATTAATCAGCCATACGAGGGATGCCAGCACCTCAAACATGCTGTGATTTATCATCTTTTTTTAATCTTGGCCTGTTCGATTCCTAAAAGCAGTGTCTTGATAGTATTTTCATTTATTAACTCTGACTGAATTTGGACCTCATTTCGTGAATTGATTTGCCATTGAATTCTTCTATGATCTACCTATGCATAGCCTGTCGTCATATTTTTATCTCCTATCGGGCTGCTAGTATATTTTTTTTCTTGTAGTCTTTCATTTCTTCTTATTTTTTTTCCATATTTGCTGGTTTTGTGTTTAATTTTCTGTCCTGCTCTGAAAGGCCCTCCGCTTCACATTTATGAATACTTCTTGTAATTATAGTTAATTTTGTATGTTTAAATCCTGCAGTAACCAATCTTTTTGTGTCCTTTCTAAACAGCAAGTGCGTTTTCTAAACACATGAAACAATCATTGCCCCGCTGATTTGAATAGCATTCTCCTCACATTCTCAATTTCCGTTGGTGTTTAAGTTTGTATCCATTTCATTGTTCTGCTTACTCCTTACTCCAGCTCCAAATGGATTTGTTGTAGCCTCATCGTGCATTTTTTTTTCGAAATAAGGCCATTTTCAAACTTTATTTTGAACTCATTTCACACTTACAAAAAAGTTATAAAGACTTTCCCTATACCCTTCGCCCAGTTTTCCCAACTGTTAAAATTTCCCAAATGTGACAATTTCCCAAATGTTAAAACCTTACCTAACCCTTGTACAATTACTAAAACTGGGACATTAACACTCACACTAGTGCTTCTAGTTCATCTGTAGACTTTATTGAAATTGGAACCATTGATCCGCTTACATCCATTCACTAGTCCAGGTTCTTTTTTTTTTTTCTTTTTTTCTTTTAATGTTTTTTATTTCTGAAGGAGAGAGAGACAGAGCATGAGCGGGGGAGGGGCAGAGAGAGAGGGAGACACAGAATCCCAAGCAGCTCCGGGCTCTGAGCTGTCAGCACAGAGCCCAACAAAAGTCTCCAACCCACGGACTGAGATCATGACCTGTGCTGAAGTCGGACGCTTAACTGACTGAGCCACCCAGGCGCCCCTCACTGGTCCAGATTCTTATCGTGGATCCTGCCTTGAACTTCCTGGTCCTGTCTCCTTAGTGCCTCTCAAAGTCAACTATTCTTTTGTTTTTTTGTCTTTCACCATTCTGACATGTTTGTAGAGTATTGGTTCATTGTAGGATGTCTCTAAATTCCTCGTCGTCTGAATCTTTTTTGTAATTAAACCCAGATTATGCATTGTGACATGAATGCCACAGAATGATGTGTACCCTTTCAGGGTATGATATAGGGAGAACACGATGTCACTGTCTTATTACTGATTACCTTTTATCAGCTGGTGGTGTCTATCAAGTTCAACCACCGTAACAAAATTGTTTTCTCTTTCTAATTAGTGAAGATCTGTGAGGCAATACTTTGAGACTATGTAAATATCGTGACTCTCCTAATACTTGAGCTCTTCCTAATGTTAGCATCCGCTGTTGCCTGTAATAATTATTTGTCAAGTGACAGTATTTTTTAAAGAAATAAATTAAAATTAGTTAAAGATTAATTAGATTAAAATAATTAAATTAATTAATTAAATTTAATTAAATTAATACATGTAAATTATTTTTAAGTAATTTCTATACCCAATGTGGGGTTCAAACTCACAACCCTAGATCAAGAGTCACATGCACCACTGACTGACCCAGTCAGGTGCCCCGTCAAATGGCAGTAGTTTCATCAGAACTGTGTGAAACGTAGAAAATACTAACGCCTTTATTATGTTGAAACATCCAATCCAAGAGCTACCCACACTTTTCTAAAATCAACTTTATGCTTGTTCATACACGTCAGAGTTTTCCTTACACATGAAAACCTTGCTTTGTGAGCATAATTCGTTCAGGAAACACGCCTGTAATCCAAAGCACTTGTATATCAAAGCAAATTTCTCCATGAAAAATAATGGAAACTCAGATGATTCACTCCACAACCCAAAAATATTCATATAAAAATGATTATAATACTGTAATATAGTACAAAATAATAAAGAAAGTAGAAAATAGAAAGAGAAATCAACAACTTAACCTGCACTTACCTTTGAAAACCTTCACGGCTGGTGTGAGAGACAAGAGAGGAGGGCTACTGTGTAGGACGACTTTCACTATCACTAACGGAATCACTGCTTTCTCTTGGCTCAATGGAATCTTTTTCTTTTTGTGCAACTTTAACAAAGAACTTTTCCAATGACACGTTGGCCTCCTCTTGAGGATTTCGCGGAAATGTGACATTCCATTTTCGTTAAACAGATTCATCACTCGCACCAACTTAGCCTTATTCAGGTGGTGCTTTTCTGCAAAATTTTACGCTGTTTCCCACGTTTTACACAGCTCCCTCATTTCACTTAAAGTAAGGGGTTCCTCTGCCTTCTTCGCCTCCTCCTCTGCAGAGGCATTGCAGATGTTAGACTTCTTATAAAATCTTGCAATTCAGCCACTCGTATACTCGTTCGTACTTGTCCATGGTTTCCTTTTCTGCATGGGGGCCATTGTAGATGCTCCCACAGATGGACGTTGACTATGGTACAGTATTAATAAACTCTCGTCATACGCCCTGCTGCCAATAAGGCAGCAGAGGAAAGGGTCCATATATGTAGGCAGCAGGCAGCCTGACCTAGAATGAAGCAAAGCATTCCTGAGCTTACTCTCGTATGGAAAAGCAAAGGACTGTCCATAGGTGCTTGGAAGTGGCAAAAAGTACACCAGAGCCAGTGGTGGACAGCTTCCAATGTTCTAAGAAATCACTGCTTTCTGCCCAATACTGCAGCCTGAGACTGAGCACCCAAGCATGGGAGGTGATCATCCACAACCCCACAGCACGCGCATGCACGTGCATGCGTGCATGAGAAGAACCTTTGGGTCAGTTGTGATCGTGTGATGTTCGGCATCACGTATGAGTCATATTGCAAGACATTGCTCGTTTATCAAGTTAAAATTGACCAGAAATGTTTGCTTATCTTGTGGAACAGTTGCAGAACAAATTACTTACAATCCAAGGTTTTACTGTGTATATTTTGCACATTTCTTCTTAACTTTGATATTCCCTCTTGATTTTGTAAATGGGGTTAACTCTACTCTTACATCTCCTAACCATTTATTTTTGTACCTATGAATTCTAGCAGTTTCTATTATGTTAACTTTTCTAAACCGTTACCTTATTAACTTCTTTTTTATTTAGTTTGATCTTTTCTTCTCTAGAGTTGTCTTCTCTTGAGTTTTAACTCTGAAACAGTAAAGAGAAGTAGTTTTATTTCTCTATTGTTGATTCTTATGCTTCTAATGGATTTCTCTTGTCTGTGGTGGTTAATATCTTCAGCAAAATGTCGAATAGTAGTAGTGATAATGAGCACTCTTGCCTTGTTTTTGAACTTAGTGGAAGTGCCTCTTCTGTTTCCCTGTTGAGTAAGATAATGGCCTTTTGTACCTCCTTCTAAACTATTTTGTTTTAGGTGTGTCTCTTGCATATAGCATGCATAGTTGGCTCTTCCTTTTTAAGCAAAATTGAACATTTTTTCTTTTAATAGATGAATTAACCCCCTTTATATTTATTTATATGATGTCTATATATGATCTCAACTGTGTCATTGTATTTTATGATTGTATGTTGTGATATAATGATTTATAAGAAATATATATTAGGGGTCATTCTTATGATCAAAACATATTTGTCGGATACATTGGGTCTTTATTCATAGTTCCTGAAAGGCTTCAGTGCCATAAAAATCACCTGGGTGTCTCCTTACTAATGAAGCTGACAGTTGGACCCCACCCAAGAACAGGGGCTGGTTGCCAGGAGGACCAACCATGTGATTACAGGGTTGGGACTTACAGCCCCAACCTGTGACCTCTAGGAAGGGGAGAGAGTCTGGGGATTGAATCAGCCAATGGCCAAGGATTTAGTCAATCATGACTATGCACTGAAGCCTTCGTAAAAACCCAGAAGGACCCTCGAAAAGAGGTTCAGCGTTGGTGAACGTGTGGAACCTGGATAGAGTGCACCCTGGTGTGCTCATGAAAGCTCTTTGCCCTTTCCCCATACCTCTCCCTATGTATCTCTTCATCTGCCTATTGATTCATATCCTTTATCATATTTCTTAATAAACTGGTAAATGTAAGCAAATGTTTTCCTGACTTCTGTGAGCCACTCTAGCAAATTAAAAGTATCTGAGGAAGAGGCAGCTGGAACCCTCAGTCTGACCTCAGCCAGTGGGTCAGAAGCACCGGTGACAGCCAGGGGCTTGGGCCTGGTGTCTGAAGCTGGGGTGGCATGGGGAGGGGCACAGTCTTGTGGGACTGAACCCTTAACCTGTGGAATCTGATGCTCTGGAAAGATGGCGTCAGAATTGGGTTTAATTCTCAGACGTCATGCTGGTGTCCAAGAATCGCTTGGTGTGTGTGTGGGGAAACACCTTTTCCCCATATTGGAATTGGGTCCGGGAACCCCAAAAGAGTTAGTGTCAGTAGACATGTCTTCTGTTACATTTGCTATGTTTCCCTTTTTACTATTTTACTTTTTTTTTTTTTTTTTTACTATTTTACTATTTCACCACCCAGGTTAACAGTATTTAGTGATATCCTTTAACAGTATTTCTTGTACAACAATCAGGTATCAATCATATTTTGATTTCCTCTTTCTTCTTTCTCTCATTTTTGGTTCTGTTATTACTACTTTGTCACAACGTGCTACCTCGGTATGCTAGTTTTCCACCACTATGCCACTTTGGTTTAATCTTGGGTACATATAAATTAAATTGCTCACTATTAGGCCTTTGCTGAAGTTTCTTTACTACATCCTTGCTGGACGAAGCTCCTGATCTGGTAGACTCCTCAAGGAGGACTCCTGGGTGTAGAATTCTGCAAGTCCTTGTATGTTTAAACTAGTTTCTCTGTAGCCAATGGTGTATCAGATACTTGAATTCTGCTGGCACCAATCATAATTCTTCCAAAACAATTTATGTAACCTTGTGGATTTCACCTTTAGAAGCCTGTACTTCCTGATCACAGTTCAGAACTCACTTTCAATTTTGGTTAATTTTGCATCCTCTGGATTACAGTCCCTAAGACTCAAATGAAATACTTTGGTTGCTTTACAGAAAAAAGAAGAAGTTTTTCTGTAGCTTTGATTTTTTTTTTAATTTTACAGTAGTGAGATGAACATGAGATCTACCCTCAACAAAATTTTAAGTGTGAAGTGTTGTGTTGTTACCTATCCGCATAATGTTGTACGCCAGGTATTCAGAAGTTACTCATCTGACATAACTGAAACTTTATATTCCTTGTGCAACAATTCCCCATTTCCCCAGCAATGGAGAAAGGGATAATCTTTCGTCATAAGAGTAATTTGATATAAAAGTTGATTTGGAAATCTAGCATTTTTGGGGGGTTATATATATATATATATTTTTAACGTTTATTTATTTTTGGGACAGAGAGAGACAGAGCATGAACGGGGGAAGGTCAGAGAGAGAGGGAGACACAGAATCGGAAGCAGGCTCCAGGCTCTGAGCCATCAGCCCAGAGCCCGACGCGGGGCTCGAACTCACGGACCGCGAGATCGTGACCTGAGCTGAAGTCCGACGCTTAAACGACTGAGCCACCCAGGCGCCCCTATATATTTTTGATTTATGTAAGTGTGGCTGGTGGATTACTCAGATTTGAGCATCTAATTCATATACTCAAAGCCTCAGGAAAAACCTCGTTGATATCTTTCTTCACCTTTAAAAGTGGAATGTTAGTTTGAAAACTAATTGAAAATCTTATGTTCTGAAAATCTTATCACTGTCCAAAAATATGTCAACCACTCTTCCTTCTCTCTGTGATAGACTGCTAGATGAAAAAAGTTATGAACTTTTAGATCTGTCATCTGTACAACTTGCTTGTGCTTTATTGGCTTAAAAAATCTAGTAGGCAGCAATTGCCCACCCGAAACTTAAATACACACTTCAAATTTAATTATTTGTCAAAGAAACTTCACAGAAATGTTATTCTGAGCATCATCCAAAGCCTTCTGTCTAAAATATATTTCTCTTAAAATTTAACTGATAGAAAAGACAAGTATGGGTACATCTTGCAGAATTATATGCAAAGAGAAAGAAAAGATATTTAGGTTGACGAAATAAGAGAATAAACAACTGACAGTAATAGACTTCCACCTTAAACTGCCTTAAAAGCAATCCTTAAAAATGTTTCTATGACTTCTTTCTAGTCATTTCCACATAAAGTAATCTAGTTTTTATCACAACGCTAATGTGGTGTATTTGAGTATTGTTAGTGTTAGTGCTAGTGTCTTATATTTTGCACAATTGACCCCATACATTTATAAATAGTCTAATACCTAGAACAGTTTAAAAAAAAATTTTTTTTTTCTTGGCCCTGTTGGACCTAAATCCCCTCTGTCTCTTTGTGGACACGCTGCGTGAATGCAACTTAAACCTGTCACGTGTTAATGCACTGATCTTTTGGGTGTCTTTGTTACCTGGAGGATAAGCTGATTACTAAGCTACTACATTTTCCTTCCGCTTTCCTCTGCTTACCCTGGACTAGTTTCTCAGAAGTGGGGCTGCTGGATCGAAGGCATGTATATTGTAGGTTCTACCTTTTGCTAGAATATTTTGAGACAAAAAGGTGTAGGAATTTACTGCCACAAAATCAACATTTACTCCAGTATAAAATGTGGTTCATCCACAGTGAAGTATCAAAGTGCCTACAAAAAGGAAAGGTATAGGTTAGGAGTTCTTACTGTTTGTCTCAGAATTACTTTACCCTTTTAAAAATCATGGAAAAGCCAAGGAACTTTCATTTAAATGGTTTATACCTAACAATATTTGCCATATCAACTATTAATATTGAGGAAACATGAAAATCATTATGTATGAATTCATTAAACATTTGAAGTTAAGAGCACCTGGGTGGCTCAGTGAATTAAGCGTCTGACTTCTGCTCAGGTCATGATGTCATGGTCTGTGAGCTAGAGCCCCGTGTCAGGCTCTGTGTTGACAGCTTGGAGCCCGGAGCCTGGAGCCTGCTTTGGACTCTGTGTCTCCCTCTCTCTCTCTGCCCCTCTCCTGCTTGCATTCTGTCTGTCTGTCTGTCTCTCAAAAATAAACAAGCATTAAAGAAATAAAAAGAGAAAAAATTACATTGAAAAAGGTAATTATACTAGTGAATTATTTAAAAATAATATTAAATCCACTACATTGTTTTCATTTTGAAAACCTCTTTCGTGCCTGACTAACTAGAAGACGCCTGGATGGTCACGGCTGCTTCCACGTTCGGTCTGTGGTGATTACATACCTTCTGTAGTTTTTGGAAATCTCCACTTGTGAGAGCGCGAGAGTGAAGAATGCAACGAAAGTCTGTGTATGATCATGAAAATATTTTTGACTTTGCTGTCAACCACCCACAGAACTTAGAGGAATACTAATTTAGATTAATGGCTGTGAACTTGGGGGAAGATCCAATCTGTAAATGAACACGCAGTTCCTGGAGGTAAGTAAAAAATAATTAAATATATATATATATTTATATAATTTATAGTATATTATCATATATATGCACTCATATACATTCGTGTGTGTGTGTGTAGCAGTAATACTGCTAAAAACATCCAAAAGGAAGAATCCACTATATACATGCTTATGTTTGTATAAGATTATCTTAACACTCAAGAATCTTTAGGGGGAACTTGCCACAGAACACTAATGTTGGTTACATGTATAGATTAATTGCTTTTTCTGCATTATAAATTACTCCAAACTAAATGGCTTACAGCAACATCCATTTATCATCTCACAGTCTGCAAGTCCAAAGTCTGGCACAATGCGAGTGGGTTCTCTGCTGTGGGGATCTCAAGGTTGAAGTCAAAATGTTGGCTGAGGTAAGTTCTCACTGGGAGGTTCTGGAGAAGAGCTGCTTCAAAGCACATTCTTGATATTAGAGGAATTCATTTCCTTGTGGCAAGAAGATTGAGATCCCTGCTCTCTTGCTGGCTGTGAGCCTGGGCTCCTTATTCTCTGTCCTTTTCTATATGACCTCTTCATCTTCAAAGTCAACATCAATAATCACCTGTGCTTTAAGTCTGTCCCAACCTTGTACTCTCTGTGTCTTTTTCTTCCCTCACCTAATGGAGAAAATTCTCTGTTTTTAAAGGGCTCATGTGATTCATGTAGGTCCACACAGATAATCTCCCTCCTTATATTCAAATCTCTCGCAGAACATATTTGTGAGATTGGTATCTCATCATATTGTATCCATACTCAAAGGGGAGGATGTTATACTGGCCAAAGTCATTGGGGTCATTTCAGTTTTTGTCTACTACAGGGAGTCAGGGAATCAGTGGTTAAATGTGATGTGGTGATAGGCAGCCCCTAAAATGGCCCCCAGAGATCTCCTTTTCTTGGTTGTCATGTGTTTTGTTTTTTTAAAAAAAATTTTTTTTTCAACGTTTATTTATTTTTGTGACAGAGAGAGACAGAGCATGAACGGGGGAGGGGCAGAGAGAGAGGGAGACACAGAATCGGAAACAGGCTCCAGGCTCTGAGCCATCAGCCCAGAGCCCGACGCGGGGCTCGAACTCACGGGCCACGAGATCGTGACCTGGCTGAAGTCGGACGCTTAACCGACTGCGCCACCCAGGTGCCCCGATTGTCATGTGTTTTGTAATCTCCTTCCCTCAAGTGTTAGCTAGACCTGGTGACCCACTAGTGACAATTAGAATATGGCGGGGGTTGGGGGAAGAGTGTTACTTCTGGGGTTGGGTTATAAAGAGACATTTTGCACACCCTCTCTTTATCCTTTGCTTACTCACTCTGATGGAAGGCAATTGCCTGTGTGAGCTTCCCTCTGTAGTGCTACAGAGACCACCAGGAAGACCTTCAGTCAGCAGCCTGTGACTAAGAAAATGAGTGTGGCCCACAACCTTGTGAGCTCAGAAGTCAATCTTTCCCCAGTTGAGTCTTCAGATGAGCCCTGGCTGGCTCTTGGCTTGCAGGCCAATGACACATGGAGTCAGTGGCACCTGGAAAAAATGTGCCCAGATTCTTGACTCACAGAAACTCTGATATAAGAAATACGTGTTCCCGGGGCACCTGGGTGGCTCAGTCGGTTAAGCGCCGGACTTTGGTTCAGGTCATGATCTCACGGTTCCTGGGTTCAAGCTCCGCATCAGGCTCTGTGCTGACAGCTCAGAGCCTGGAGCCTGCTTCAGATTCTGTGACTTCCTCTCCCCAGCTCGTGCTCTCTCTCTTTCTCTCAAAAATAAATAAACGTTAAAAAAAATTAGAAAAAAAAGAAATACATGTTCCTTTAGTCTGACAAATTTTATGGTAATTTGTTACGTAACAATAGATTACTAACTTAGGTGATAAGGAAGTAAAGTTACTACAAGATGGAATAATACTCATGGTGTATAGTTAAGTTCAAATGTAGATGATGACATTTGACTTTCAATGTTACCAAACCCTGAATAATAATTAGTACAAAGATTTGAAGTTCACACGGACGATGAGTATTAAACGAAACCTTTTGTAAAAGAAATTCCGTTTATCTGGTGGCAGATGGTATAGGAATACTAGTCTTTGTCCGACTATCTAAATTGGACTAAATATTGATCACATGCTCACCTACACAGTGGCTGGCTGGCTGTTAGTGTCAATGTGGAGCATCAAGCAAGGACTGGCTGTTCCAACCCTGAGATAGGAAATACTACTGGGGTGGAATTGTAGTTGTCAGCAGAGAAGAAAAGACAAGGAAGTATATTTAGGTTGCAGGTGGGTCTCGCGGCTGGAAAAAGTGGTAGGAATGTAGGAATCGTAAAGCAGTGTGAAGTATAGTAACCACGTTTAGCTATTAACAACTGGCAGTCTGAGCATTAAGGACGGTTAGTATCTATTAAGAAAGTCTACAGATTTTATTTCTTGACCATGCTGAACCAGAGTGATTTGATAATACACTCATGAATTTCTCTTCCGATTCGTCAGCATTCAATAAATGATAGCCACAGTGCCTTTATATACATTTCCTAAGTCTTCCTGAAAATGCTGAGGGGAGGTTTTCTTTGGCTTAAAAATTTTGTATTGTTGTAGTGAAATCTAGAATTAAGTATCTGACTCAAGATTGGATTTAATAAAAAACAAAAGGAGCAGAGTTTCAGATATACTTGCTTGTATGTTAGAAAATTTTATTTGCTTCTGTACATCTCTGTCTTATGAAACCTGACTTTTTAAAAATTAAACTCAGATTCCAAACTATGAAACTATACACAACATATTTTCTTTCTCCGCTTCTTTGCTTCTATTACTCCCCAGGGCCATCTTTGTCTCTTCCCCAGTAAGCCAACTTCCATTGCTGGCCAAAACATGATATATCAAAATTTACCATCTTTCTGTGTTATGGCTTAGCTTCATTGCTCTATTCATTTTACAAGCTCCCACCAAACCCTCCCCTTTTTATGTTTTGATACTTCTCTTCTCCAGAGGCTACTTTTTCACTTTCCTATGTCTTGCACTGAGTTTCTATTTTGAAAAAAAAAACCCACAAAACCCCAAATCTGTTCTTTTTCTTGACCAAGAATAAGATGGAACTTTAATAAATATGCTAAAGTGTTGCCGGTTGACTTTACTAATCTCTGAAAACCATCTATCAGTTGTCACTTCTGTATCATTTTCTCCTGGACAGTGAGAACATTGATATTCTTTCTGAGAACAGTCAGAATTTGATGGTTTAATTGGATTGTGCCATGTTTGTGAGAGTCCTTTCTTAGCTTCAGAAATTTAAATTTATAAGATTCCTAGGATTTTACATCACTGGAGTGGAACATCATTTTGTATTTCCTTCTCTAATGTATGTGATGGTGGCTTTTCCTACATTTTTATTTTCTCTTAGGGTCTGTACTCTCTACATGGTTTCATGTAGGATCTATGCAACCTTAGTATTCATTAGGTCTCATGATTTTAGATATGGGGATGATACAGAGTATTTGGTCCCACCTGCCTGTAAAGAAAGACCCTGATGCTTGTAGTGAAGGTCATTAAACGCTAGGAGATCACAGGAAGAATTTAGGGAGAAATTTCCAAGACAACAAGCAGATTTTGCCGAAACAAACTGATTTATTCAATCTTTCTTATAATGCTCTTTTGAACAAAGGATGATGCATCTCACACCCAAGCATGATAACAATATAGAGGTGTTTATGGTTTTGAAAGGAGGACAGATTGACGACGATTTTACACTTATTCAATTATGTGCACCAATTATATAGGCTTTGCAGACTCCAATCAGCAAATAACATCTATAAATTACTGTCAGACCATTGATCTAAGTCTTCCATTTTGCAGAGAGCTCAGAATGTTCCTGGATTATGACTATGGACAGGGGATCCTAGAAAGAGTAACAGATAATTGTATTTTGCCAAATGTGCTTTGGAATGCCAGGACATTAATTCTACGGCTGGACCCAGAATGCTTAATTTTTATGTTTATTTCCCTCTTTCCTTCTTCTTAATTTTCATGTTTATTTCCCTCTCTCTTTCTTCTTATCCAGACCAAACCAGGCTTCACCCTTGACCCTGTTGATTTAAACTGGCCATGGAAGTGAAAGTTTTATGTTGGAGGAATGTTATTATGTTGCATAACACCTCGACAGTTAAGTGTTAATACAGAAGATGGTGCCATATTATGAATGGCAACTGAAAAATGACACGTGACAAGCTTGGAAGCACTACAGCAGTGGAGCAGCTCCTGATAAACTGTGGAAAGTGGCAAGAAGTGACAGGCAGAGTTCAAATCTATGTACGTATGTACCTTCTAGTTCATATTTATATCTTCTATTATGTATCTGGTGAAACAAAGTCAAAGTGACACGTATGCAGGTTTTTAAGGAGACAGTGATCCTTATAAAAATAACATGGAAAGTGAAGCTTAAAAAGAAAACTCTAGGAGTGCTGGGTGGCTCAGTCGGTTAAGCATCTGACTTCAGCTCAGGTCATGATCTCGTGGTTCACGAGTTTGAGCCCCGCAACATCGGGTTTTGTGCCGACAGCTCAGAGCCTGGAGCCTGCTTCGGATTCTGTGTCTCCTTCTCTGCCCCTCCCAGCTCATGCTGGCTTTCTCTCTCTCTCTCTCTCTCCCAAAAATAAATACACATTAAAAAATAAATAAATAAAAAAGAAAACTGTAAGGTAAAGATATAAATAAATGCTTTTGTTTTGAGATAAATTGAAAATGAATGTGATTTCTAGTTTAACCCAATTAGGAGCTAAATAGTGCTAAATGCTTAAAATTCCACAGGGGATCATAAGTTAGAAGTAAGTCATGATCTTCACTAGCTTATCTTTACATAAATCTAATCCCCGTTGTGTGATACCTTGACTCATAATGTATATCAAAATATAGAGAAATAGAAAGTATTTTTAAGGGGAAAATCTTTCCCATTATTAATATGAAGAGGATAAGGACAAATGGAGAGTTGGGAAAAAATTACCATTATCTTCTTATTTCATGTGCTGCCTTAAGCAGCAGGACATCTTTGGAGAGGAAGGTAAGGTCATTGGCTACTCAGAATACAGGAAAAACAAAACTAGGCAGGCAAGAAAACAGAAGTTTCTGTGATAAACAGCAACAACAACAACAATAGGGATTTATCAAAAGACTGTGTGTCTTTGGTTCTGTAGGTAAGCATACACTTTTTTGTTGGTGGACTTAGGACTGTAATAGGATGGCTGCTAAAAAACAAGTATGATATTCCATGGGGCCAATTTCACATACCCCTGTGCCAGTGAGCAAACAATGCAGTCCAAAGAAAAGCTCAGACACGGAAAATAACTGCTATAGGCTAGAAGAAGTCGTCGATTGAAGAGCCATGTAGAATTTTTAGCCAGTAGCAAGCTCTAAATGCAAAAGTACGAAAACCAGGTGAAAGAGTTTAGTTCCAAGCTCCAGACAATGAGAAGCAATTGATGTTTTTCTTAATTAAATTTTGTTAATGCTTATTTATTTTTGAGAGAGGCGGAGCATGAGTGGGGGTAGGGCAGAGAGAGAGGGAGACACAGAATCTGAAGGAGGCTCCAGGCTCTGAGCTGTCAGCACAGAGCCTGATGTTGCGGGGCTCGAACTCATGAGCCGCGGGATCATGACCTGATCTGACGTCGGACTCTTACCCGACTGAGCCACCAAGGAGCCCTGATATGTTTTGTGTAGAGAAACAATGTCAACCATATTGTTTCACTGTGAAAACAGGGGCTTTCAACACAAGGATGACCTGATGACACATCACGAGGAATTTGTTATTAATAGTATATGAAGCAATTATATTCCATAACAATATTTTATTAAAATTTTTTCTATAGTAATTTTTTAATAATTTCATGGAATCAAGAAAATTCTTAAATTTTGGTGAAATTTATTGGGGGAACGAAAAAAGTGGAGTTACAGTTTTTTTTCTATAATTTCACACGATTTACATCCATTGGAGTGTGTAGTCAGGTTAATGTTACATATCATTTGTTCTGCAGAAAAAGATTAGAACTCACTAGTGACCACGCTTAGAAAATCCTCCACTCAGGGAGTGTGATTTGTAGCATGCTAAAATTACCCATGAATGAGGTTTTGAGAGTTAAGGAGAGGAGAACCTGAGTAAGTATGGAAGAGAGGAGACATATCAAAGAGAAAATAGAGGTTTTGGTGTTTCTGGAAGATATAGATGAGGAAGAAGAGATGTTGTGCTTTTTAAAGGGAAAAAGACGGCCCTCGCCTTCTTTGCCCCCTGGAATGTAGACATGATGTTGAGCAACCTCGAATCATGTGGTTGACTCCAAAGATTTCAGAGCATCCCTAGGGGAGGTGGAACCAGGGTTGTTCGATGTCCTGATGAAGAAGAACCTTTAGGTTTCCCTGGATCTCAAAATTTGTCAGAGACAGATAAATTACTATCTAGTTTAAACCATTAATTTGAGTTTTGTTATAGTGGTATTTGAACCTATATCTTGACTAATGTGACATTTATATGTGAAACAATTCCAGAATTTTGTCTTTTCTAATATTTATGGCTTTCCTAAGGACCCGGGTTATAGAGCAAAGGCTTTCATCCAGCTGTAGGCAGACTTATTATTCTCTTATTGATAGCTGACATCATGCAAGAATAGAAAGAAAGAAAAAAAAAAGAATATAAAGAAAGGGGAGGGGAAAGAAGAACCCTCTGCAAATCCTTCTTTCAAAGATACCTCTCTTTGGAATCAACATGGAAATTCTAGTGGTAATAAATGGAGTATTATTGATGACATATGAAGATGAATATGGAATATACTACATTTGAACCAACTTAGGCATGAAAGAGGGATCTGTAGATAGGCACTTTGGAAATAGAAAGGGGTCAACATCATAGGCGGATTGTGAATCTGTGAGGTGGACAAAGTTTTCTAAGACAGATACTAAGGAGAAAAGAGCCGACATGGAGGGAGTGATGAGCCTTTCAGAATGTACAGAATTTTTAGACAGAAGAAATAAGTAAATCCAAAAGTAAGGTTGTCAAAAATCTAGAAACAATGCAAATCAAAACCAGATCAGTAAAACAGTATTTACGAAGACTTGATTGTTGTAAAAGAACAGTTCACAACCAGAGAATCTTCTAATCCAAACTGAGTTGAAGCTCAGAAGCATGACATTACAGGCTATCTTATAAAATTAAAATGAGGAAGTTGTTGAACCTTTACAATGATTGGTTATTATAATAGGTGCGTCCAGATGGCAGGGCATATGTTAAAAATGATTATCGTATATCCTTTTGGGAAATGGATGATGAGTATTGAGGAGGGCACTTATCGGGATGAGCAGTGGGTATTGTATGTAAGCGATGAATCATGGGAATCTACCCCCAAAACCAAGAGCATCCTGTATACACTGTATGTTAGCTAACTTGATAATAAATTATATTAAAAATTTTTAAAAAGCAAAAAGCCAGGAGAAAAAGGAAAGTGACCTATGTTTCTTTTATGATTATCATAGGCATTTATAAGAAATGACCTAAGATAAGTTTTGTTTATGTTCATAAAATAGGTTAGATAAAATTTTGCTTATGTAGCTTAAATGACTTTGCCTGCTTGGAAGGTGTTCAAGCCTGGCCTCCATTTTCTTTTATTTTCACAAGATGAATTCATGCGCTCTGGCATCACACATCAGGGGAGAATATTGAAAAGTGAGTAGCACAAAGACGAAGAGAAAGAAATGAAAAAGAAACATGGACAGGTTATAAAGTTAGTGAAATGTCATGATTTTGTGAAAATGATTGTTCTCTATAAAATTAATCATGTTTAGCAGTGAGTACACTGATCTTGCTTTCTAAAGACCGTCCTTGGATACAAGAGAGAAGAGCTTCTTGGAGAAATGGAGTTGAGGCAGGGAAAATACAAAGTGAGCCTGGAGTGTCTTATGGTACCAGAAATTAAGAATTTTTTTTTGAGAAGGAAGGAGAAAATAAAGATGGGCATGCCTAAAGAACGTAAGAAAAAGCCTGAAAGAGATGTCAGTGATTAAATATGGAACAAGTTAAGTAACAAATTACCTAATGAGATGTATTTGGATTTTAACCCTCCAAATGAAATAAATATTCACGAGTCTGTACTGACATAAATTAATGACTGAGTGAATAAATAAAGAAACAAATAGGGGAGAAGGAACAACTCCTACTTACAAAAGATTTCTGTCCAGTGAATGTACAAAGGATAAGGGGAACGAAAATCATCATTAGAACATTATGATAGCAGTTGAAGCAGGCATGATCTACTCATGAATGCTAAAATCATCAAGCTAATGTTTAAGGAGAAACAGGATACTTGTATAGTCTCAGAGTATCTTCCCCCAAATATTTGTTTACTGTGATGCTTTTAATACATGTCCCAGATACTTTGATACTCTTCTTTCCAGGAAGTGGAGCTTCATTACTCTATCCTTGAGAATGGACTGGGCTTAGTGACTCATTTCCAGTGAAAACAGCATGGACAGGAAAAAAATATTAATTTTACAGTGGAACTGGGAGATACTATCTTTACCAAATGATCAATATTAACACCACCTGAAATAAGATGTGTGCATATAATGTACTCCCAATATTATGTGATGAGAAGGGCACGTCATTTCTGTGATATTCTCTCCTAAAATTGATAACCTCTGTTAAATTTTGAGAAAACAGTGGACAAACCCAAGTTGCGAGACATTTTACAAAACGCCTGACTGTGCTCTTCAAAAGTGTCAAGTTTCTGAAAGATAAGAAAATATTAGGAGCTGTCACCGATTGTAGAAGACCAAGAAGAAACCTCTGAATGCATTGTGATATCCTGCCTCGAATCCTGGAACAGCAAAAAGACATTTGTAGACAATTTGGGGGAACCTCTATAAAGTCAGTAGTTTATAGCTAACAGTGCAGAGCCTGAGTGGGATTCTCTCTCTCTGCCCCCCACTTCTCTCTCTCTCTCAAAATAAATATTAAAAAGTAAACATTTAAAAAATATCTATGGAACTAGGATGAAATGCATAGACTATCCAATTTCTATAGTTTATCTTCTTCTCTGAAGATGGCAGCCATGCCTATTGCTGAAGTGACATCAAAGAGTGAGTTGACACTTCAGGCTGTCACAGCTTTCAGAGACTCCTGGTAGGTTGAATTGCTGTCCATATCTTCATTCTTCCCTTTGTCTTTATCCACGTGACTTTGACGTCCCTCTCATTAGAGATGGAGGTATTTCCCTATTGAAGACTTGTTTTGGTCAATTTAATGTTAGAAAACATGACATGAGCAAGGGCTCGAAATGTGCGTTGAGTATTTGGGCTTGCTTTCCTGTGCTTTGTCTGTGGTCATGTCAAGAACATGCCCCAGCTGGTCTGCTGGTCCAAGACCAGACAAGGAGGCACACTGAATAGACTTGGCTTCTACCTGGAGCTTGCAGCCGAGCCATGGGTAGCCCGCCCCCAAAATCAGCGAAACCCCAGAAAGCTTGCACACACGGATGGGAACATGATTATATTAGTAAAGAGTTTTGTGGTGGTTTGGAATGCAGCTTTATTATGGTAGTAGGTGACTGATACAGTATTTAGAAGTGGTCCCCTTGCTTTTGTTTTGGCTAGGGATAATGAGAAAGCTATTGGACTCCAAAGCGTATGAGACACAAATCACCATGGGGGATATTATATAAATTGTCCCAGGACACTTGAATACATGTACTTAGTGTGTGTGTATATGTTTGTATCTATCTATCTATATCTGTATCTATATCTATATGTCTATGAAAAGTAGTGTATGATAACAGTTATATAATAATAAAATCGGTACATAATAATCTCTCTCTCTGCATGTGTATATAATTTAAAATGGTGGAGGGTGAGGATTTTGTAAGGAGATCTTCAGAGGAAGGCATACCATGAGCCCCACTCCTGCTCCTTGCATTTCCCTCTCCTCAAACCCATCAGGGTGGCTTTTTATGGGGGCTAATTGAAATAATATAAGCTATATAGTGATGTCTAAGGTTTTGTAAAATTGTGTTTCTTAAAAGGACTGAGAACTCTGGCAATCCACTCAGATTGAAGGCTTTGTAGAGGATTTTACAGGATTGTACAGGCTTGTAGAGGATGGTGGGAAGACTTTTAGATACCCCCCGGAATAGAGACACGGTCACTTGGTTAAAGATGGACCCACCCAGGTCGAGAGATCTTCAGCGGTCTGACTGGACCACTGACGACCAAGCTGAGGATGATCCAAGCTGAGCATGTTTGTGAGACAGAGGAGAGGCAAAAGGAGATGATTTCATATATGGAAATCTTTTCCTTTTCTCAAGATTTTCAGCCTGAAGTGGACAGATTTCTGAGGTGGGTGGGAGAGGACTTAACTCATTCTTCATTGCTGTGTTTATTAAAATGTGGGAATGAACCTTCTGGTTACTGAAGAGACTGTATTAACGACTGAAAGTGAGCATAGAATGAACTCTTTTCCAAATCATGAACGTGATTGTCATAGGGCCCAGCTGCGTTTTTATCCATGAGTAGAGGGAAACTACATTCAGAGCATGCATTTTAAATGGGCAGTGGTAGACAAAAAGTAAACAAAACAACAAAAAACATGTGTTTTATGATTATATCAGTCATCTTGCTTGTTCAACCTGCTGGTTATTTATCATTGGATTCTGTTGGGTTTGTATACAAATCAGCTTGAGATTGTTTGTTTCCAAAGTAAAACTTCAAAAATGCCGTCAACACTTTTTGGATTGATTTTTCCACACTTTTAAAAAATTTTTTTTAATGTTTATTTATTTTTGAGAGAGAGACAGAGCGTGAGTGGGGGAGGGGCAGAGAGAGAAGGAGACAGAATCCGAAGCAGGCTCCAGGCTCCGAGTTCTCAGCACAGAACCTGACTTGGGACTAGAACCCACGAACTGTGAGATCATGACCTGAGCTGAAGTCGGACACTTAACCGACTGAGCCGTGCAGGTGCCCATCCACACCTTTTTTTTTTTAACTTGAGAGTAGGTAAGACTCACTTCTTCAACATCAAATATCCTACTGATTCTAGAAATTACCTAAAGAACCAAGTGAAATTAATAGAATTCTATCTCTAATTCACTAAGAATACTATTTTAATGATATGTAACATACTTTCCTATTACTATGCATGTCCAACTAATGATTTTTAGTACATTAGCTGCAAATATAATAACCATTGAAAAAAATCTGTCTTGTTCCTTGGAATTTTGAAATTTCAAGTAAAAATGATATTATGTTGGAATACTTTAGTAAATGACTTCATCTTTTGCCACATAAAAGCAAATATTTCACTTTTTTTACACTGAAAAATGCTTATAGCATGCTTTCTTCGAAAACATCTGCGAAACATATTTTTGAAAGTTAAGTGGCTTCAGTCAGTTATATATATATATATATATATATATATATATGCCACTTACATTTTTTTCGAAGAGCATCAGAGAATTTTACAAAAAAATCTATTGACTCACGTGCTAGCCAGTATCAAAAGCTCGGCTTTTTAACAATTATTGCAAGAAAAGTTAAGTGTCTCAATGTAATGAATTTTTATTGCTTGATCACACATTCTTCTCGATATACAAAGAAACGGAACATCACTATTTTTTACAATAAGAGAAAACATTTTATTCCCTATAGCCAGGGCACACGTCACTGAAGAGCTGTGTGTATGCATAGAAATCATGGAACATGCTGAATCCAAACTGCTCTGTTTTACATATTTTATTTATAGATCCGAGAAACAATAGATATTTAGAATAGCCTAAAATAGATTAAAATGATACACTGGAATAATGACATTTTTGGAAGGAACCAAGGGAACTTCAAGCTAATTTAATGCGGTAAAAAATTTTAAATTGTACTGATGAGGATATTTGAGGCTGTAGGAAAAAAAAAAAAGGATGAAGCAGAAGAGACATTTTTAAGGTCGGGAGTTTATATATAAAATCCTTGGCCTTCTAGCCTTGGTCTTTTTTCATTATGCTATTCAGTAGTTCTAATGTACTAATTATTCTCAAAGGTAATTTTTTTTTAAAGGAAGCCTATTTCTATGATAGTTTATAACATCTTGGGGCCAACTCTACCCTAAAGTGAATGATTTGCTGTTAGTAAAAATAATTGGACAGATATGTTTGAAATAACAGACCAAGTCCTAAACCCTTCTGGTATTTAAACTACATGAAAGATGCAAACCTAGCATCACTTGGGTGGCTCAGTTGGTTAAGCGTCTGACTCTTGGTTTTGGCTCAGGTCACGATCTCACCGTTCCTGAGTTTGAGTCCCGTTTGGGACTCTGAGCTGACACCACAGAGCCTGCCTGGGATTCTTTCTCTCTGCCCCTCCCCTGCTCTCTCTCTTTCAAAAGAAATACACTTAAAAAAAAAAGACACAAACCTAAAGTATACATAAGTACACACACGAGTGTATGATAAACTAGTCCACTGTTGCTTTGCATACATTAACATCTTCAAAAATCTTCAAAGTCATTTAAATTCATTACTAAATATTACCCATGAATTCTCAAAAAATCAATGAAATATAATTTAAAATCAATCACATTCCTGGAAACAAAATGTACACAATTCTGGTGTCAGATGGTTGAAAAGTCTCTCTGAATTTGCTATCTTTGAATTTTATCGTAGGGTATAGAGAGGCTGCAAAGACAACCCTGTGACCTGTAAGTTAACCTCAGTAAAGGGTGATTTTTTTTTTCCCTTTTCTGCTACTGTGATACCATTGTTTACAAATAAATATACTTACCAGTTATAGTTCTTTCCATTTTCCAGTGGTCTCTTCAAAGCAATATGTGATAGACTTGTTTGTGAAGCTAGTGGTAGGCAAGTCTTTGGGGATTCGTGTCGTACTTAGGACCCACCTGTGCGCTGCTTAATTGAATTAGGAACTCGGTTAATTGGGGCATGGAAAGCAAGGCAGGCACGTCTTTTTGTTCACAACCTGTGTAAGAAAATACTGGGTTATGAAAAAACACGTTAGTTGCTCTGCTACAGCACAAACTTCCCAGCATCTGTGGCCTAGTAAGAAGGAAGCAAAAAGGACAAGGAGGAGAAGGCAGAAGGAAAAGTAAAATGGTGAAAGAAAGGAACATGTTTAAGAGGAGAGTGTTCTTGTTTAGAAGAACAAATACTGTCAGAAGTAAATTAGATTTCCCTCCACATTTCCCTCCATTCCTATGGCCTTGAAGTCATCAATTAATAATTAAAACAGTAGTTTTGGGTTGGTTTGCTTTTTATGGTTCGTTCATGATTACCTAGGATTGGATTTTGTTCTTTTAGGGTGTTACAGAGAATTTAACATATTAGTATTAAAGGAGAATATAGACATATTGGAAATACTTACAAAGCTCTTAAAAATTCTCAAATCATTTTAACTTTAAGTAACTTTTATATGATTTTTCTAAAGTATATAAATGGCATTTGGTTCAGGCCAAATTATGGAACCATGTGACTTGTCCCCTGGGTCTAATTTCTGGTCGTTACTGATGACAATTCTAGGAAGGTTGTTAATGAGAATTATAGAAGCCAGCAAGCATTCTAGCATCTGTAATCCAGTCCAATTTCCAAACTAACAATAGAATATCCTCATAACTGTGTTTTAGGAAGAGGTTAGGATGGTGAAGTCTTTAGTGAATGACTGGTTTTAGGTATAATTCCTTTCAAATACTTAGGGAATAAGACAAGTAGATCCTTGAATGTAGAGATTCATTTGGTGTATTACTATGTGTTATATTATGTTGCTCTTGGTTGTTTTCATAAGTTAATTTTGAGGTCAGAGACCACCTGAGCATTGGTATTCCTGGTGTTTATATGTTCCTTAATGATATCATACAGCTGATATTAAAAATTTGTCTGGATCGGGGCACCTGGGTGGCTCAGTCGGTTAAGCGCCCGACTTTGGCTCAGGTCGTGATCTCGCAGTCCATGAGTTTGAGCCCCGCGCCGGGCTCTGTGCTGCCAGCTCAGAGCCTGGAGCCTGTTTCAGATTCTGTGTCTCCCTCTCTCTGATCCTCCTCCATTCATGCTCTGTCTCTCTCTGTCTCAAAAATAAATAAACGTTAAAAAAAAAAAAAAAGAATTTGCCTGGATCAAAATATTAACTCCTACCGCTTTTTTTCCCTATTATTTTTGCTTCATTCCTTTGGGTTTTGAAGGCAATAGATCTTCAAAAATCTCGTCATTAAAATGCACTCCTGGGAGGTGCTTAACCATCAACTAAATTGACAGCTAACTGGAATACTTCCAAAATAGACTGTTAGAGTGAATTTACTAGAAGGAAGGAAACAAATGACAACAAAACACAAAAGCCCAAAACAACAACAACAACAACAACAACAACAACAAAAAGCCCAAAGACTATCTTTTCCTGCTTAGGTTTTCTAAGCAGCAGTGTGTCAGGTCGGGTTCCCCAGAGGGGTTCTGAAACCAAGAAGTTGGCAAGGAGACAAGATGCTTATTAGGGAGTGCCTTTAGGTTTAACATCACCTATGACAAGGGAATGAAACAATGTTGGGAAGAGGGAGAGGTAAAGGTGCAGTGGAGACTGATAAAAGGTTGGCCACTCTCACAGGTGTCTCTGGGCTACAATGGTCTGGGGAGTTGTTCCATGTTGGATGAAATAGTCCAGCCTTTATAGCCCTGTCTCATAAGTCTTCAGATATGAACCAGCCCACAAAGGCCAAAATCTTGGAGTAGCTGACTCTTCAGATGAGGCCTTCCTTGAAGTGGCTGTCAGTTTTGACAAAGCAGCATCAGTGGAAAGAAGTCCTTCCCTGATGGGAAGTTTGAATGGCACAGGTACTAACATAAGCACAAATATTACCTGTCTTGTGTCCTGGTAAGTTTCAAAATCTAGAAAACACGGTAAACATTCAAAAATTATTGTGACATAATGCATTATGAACAGAAACAAGATATAAATTATTGTGCTTAGAAGATAGGGGCAGGGATCCAGAGAGAAATCCAAGATGGCAGGCTACATTGGAAACTTCCCTGCCTGAGGGCCTGCACGTGAACTCCCGCTGTGACATAGCAAAGAGGCCATTATCTATCACAGTTACTCTTAACAGTTGGGCAAACTCTTGCTTCTCAAAGATTAGTGATTTTTGTATCATTGTATCATTGCTCACTGTGAACCCATTTCCTATGACTCTGAAATTGGAATTCTATCCCTGGAAAGAACTGCTGTTAAATTCACTCATTGTTTGTGTCCATTTATTCATCTGTTCTGATGGTAATTAAAGTTGGCAACACATTCTCATTTCTATTTCCAAATGAATATCTTCCATCATTTTTACTTGTATTTTTCAGTTTTTCTTATGATGGAAAAGTTACTCTTAGTTTTTGATCTGATAAATCATTGCTCTCTCAGGAAAAAATTTCTTTTAAAACCATGCTCTCTCCTAATGGTACATTTGCAGTTAGAAAAATAGTCTTCACTTAGGTCTACTAGTTAAATAGTAGGTGTTGCTATGTGTGCGTGCAAATGTGGGTACTTTGCTTTTTTGAAAAAGTGATTGGCTGAATATAGCTTTTAAAGTTGAATCAATGGAATTTTAAAAAGTGAATGTTGCTGGGTCAGTGTTTGCTTACCCACTCATTTCTTCATGAGCTTCTCAGAATTTTGACATCATAGTCAATAAATATTGCAGCAAAAGGATAATAAAAATGAACATTTAATTTTATTTCTGAGGGGTGCCTGTGTGGCTCAGTGGGTTAAGCATCAGACTTCGGTTCAGGTCATGATCTCGTGCTTCCTCGGTTCGAGCCCTGCCTTGGGCTTTGTGCTGACATCTCAAAGCATGGAGCCTGCTTTGGATTCTGTGTCTCCCTCTCTCTATGACCCTCCCCTGCTGGCTCTTTGTCTCTCTCAAAAATAAACATTAAAAAATTAAAAAAAAATAATTTTACTTCCGAAAGTATCATTACATAAGCATGTTGCCTTATCTCATATTTTAAAGGTATTCTATGCTTAATCATTTTATTTATATTCTTGGAAGGCAGTACTGCTAAAAATGGTTTTTGGCAGGAAATTACTAAGTCAAAATTTTCAAAGAAAGATATTACATCATTTACTTTATGAACTTTGCATTCCAAAAGTTCAGCATCATTTTGGATTTCTTTGAAAATCATGCAAAGGCTTCACCTACTTCTAAGAACACTTTAAAATAATTATTATATTAAAATATCTGCTGACATTTCAGAACTGGATAGTAGATAACTGAAGTAATTTGCCAATTTTAGTTTTTCTTAGCTATCTCTTTTCTGTCTTATTTCTCACTTCACAAGTCTTAAATATAGATGCTATTGCTAATCAAATGCGTCAGTATTCTTTAGTGACTTGTTTATTCTTCCTTCTTCCCTTCCTCCAGGATAAACACATATTTTCATGGATTTTGAAACTTCTAAAATGGGACTGAAAAGAGGCAAGATGTGTTTATTTTTCAGCAATTCCAGAGTCATGAAAACCTCTTGGAAGCTAGAAAGATGATTTCCTTCATGGATTTAATATAATGAATAATTACTTTAGATAAGTAGTGACTGTGTCTAATTAAACCCAAGAGTGAATTGTCTTTTGGCAATAGAATGGACATTGCTGTTCTCTCCCTCTCCCTCTCTCTCTCTCTCTTTGTTTTATCCTGGGAAGTTGACTAGTGTTTAGGAAAAAGTATATAGGCACCAAAGGGGTCCTGCTAAAGGAAATATGTTAATATTATGGAATAATACACTGAAAAATGTCCAAATCACCAAAGGATATTGTTGAAATGCAGATTATGATTCAACGGTTTTGCAATGGGTCTGGAGTGTTTGCATTTACAACTTCCCAGAGGATGTGGGTGCTGTGGGTCACCCCTTTCTGTGGGAAGGCCACAGGAGATAGAAAGTAGAATCAGATAGCCTCAAAGGCAGGGGTTCTTAACCATCTTTAAAAAAAATATGTCACTGGCTCCTTTGACAAGTTTATGAACCTCTGGACCTTTCTCAAAATCATGTAATAAAATTCATAAAATAAATAAAATTACAAAAGAGCAATTACAAATACCAGTTCACTATGTAATATGTGTTTTATTACTAACACATCAAATATCAAGGCCTGGGGTGCCTGGGTGGTTGAGTTGGTTGAGCCTCCAACATCAGCTTAGGTCATGATCTCATGGGTCATGAGCTCAAGTCCCATATCAGGCTCGCTGCTGTCAGTGCAGAGCCTGCTTGGAATCCTCTGTCTCCCTCTCTCTCTGCCTCTCTCTTTCTCTCTCTTGCTCTCAAAACTACATAATATTTAAAAAAATTAAAAAAAAAACAAGGTCAACACTGGGTTTAATAACTGCTATAATTTCAAAGTAATGCCATTTTGAGATGTCTGAAGTCCATAGGCAGGTATGACATTATCTGTGATGTCTATTTGTGACAGTTCCAAGTACTACTACTGATCCCACTCTGTTTGTTTGCCCACATTGATCATTGAAGAAAATGGCATATTTTAGTTAGTGGTTAATGGAAATAAAGATATTAATTTCCTCTGAACTAGTGCTCCAAATTCCTTTGCGGCAGTGAAATTTCATGACTTGTAACCAACACAAAGACCCGATTCTCTTTACATAATAGTTTATGAATTACTAAATACAGAAAGCGAAACTCAACTTATTTCATCAATGGCCTTTCACTCTGTTATTCTATCTGTTCAAAACTTATTTTTGTAAATACTTATTGAATCTATGACTACATAGTTTTCTAATGTACGCATCGTCCTTGGGAAATCACAATATAAAGGAATCAGAACACACATGACATTGAAATAAGTTTAGAAGAAATTCATGTTTAAAGAATTATTTATAAAAAAAACTAGCCATATAACTTAAAAACTAACCAGGTATAGGTTTTACTTGCTGGAGTGTAGACTGTTAATAAAATCACACTGATAAAATTGTAAGACAAAGTAAATAAGTTACAAAGATTACAATCGATACTGCCCTACATCTGCCTTGGGGAGTGGCTTGTAGTCTATAGTCCACCTTCACACGTGGTGTCATATGATTCTCCAGACCATGTTGGAGAGTAGAGAGAGCAGGATCATTGACCCTATACATGAGGTCATTTGATTTTGCATATTTAGTAATTAACTCTCAACTGTAGTTGTGAAGTCAAGGCTTAAACCCAGTACATGTTCATACATCTATTTATTGAGCACCTACTCTTTGCTACTCATCTTACAAAAAGACAAATGTAAAAGGCTTCCTCTCCTCTGTGGACCCTATCTTGGTGGAGCAGAGATAGAACTCAGAGATCACTATTGTGTACACGGCTGTGTTTATAACACGCCAGAGTCCTAGCCCAGCCTGCCAGATGAGGCATAGGTATGAGATGCAATGGCCCTTTAAACCATCTAGAGTGTGATGGGGCTTGTGCTTTGGGAACTAACTTTATAGTTCATTCAAGAAAGTCTTACTATGCTGACTTGACTGAGTCTCTACCTTCTATCAAACTCCTTGTGTGCCGATTTCCTTCATCCTGGAATAAACAACTCTTCAGTACCAGCTGAGCAAAATGTCCTAGAATAAGAATCAGCCTGAACATTTGGAATTCCAAACCACTTTTGTTTTATGCAAAAATGGAATGATTTCAGAAATTAGCTTTCTATTTATTTAGGTTTTATTTAATGTCATTCTACAAAGTTTTATATTCTTCTCCATAGAGTTCTTGCACATCTTTTATTAAATTTATCATACCCTCCTTTTCCTTTGCTACTATTAAGTGTAATATATGCTGAAGTTTTTTTTTTTTAAACCAGTAGGGAAGTTTCTCATTTCAAGAAGATATTTTTGTTTTCCTTGAGTTTTGTTTTTCATCATAAAAGGCTTTCTACTCAGCAATTTCGGGTGTGAAAAAATAATAGAGTAACATTTAAAATTCTGAGGGGAAGAGAGTGTGAGCCTAAAATATTTTATCCAACCAAAACAAAATAAAGATGGAGAATTTTATTTTTATCCAAACCAAAATGTTAGTCAATTATAATCTATGCACTCAGTAGATGCTTTGAAACATAAGCTCAGACTACCAATGGACACTTGGGTCTTGGTGCAACAAATAAATAGGAATAAAGAACAAAAAAAGGGGAAAGGAAGGAAGGTAGGTAGGAAGGAAGGAAGGAAGGAAGGGGAGAAGGAAGGAAGGAGATAATATTAACCACAATAACAAAAGAATTCTATTCACTGTAGCATTCACCAGTTAAGAGTTATTAAAAAAAAAAGTCCAGTCAACAAAACATGATAGGAGCATCACTAAATTTGTTTAGGTATGGACACAAATTAAACAACCATGAAAATTATGGCTTCAGAAAAGAATTTAAATGAAGCTAACCTTGGGGCACCTGAGTGGCTCAGTCAGTTAAGCATCCAACTCTTAATTTTGGCTCAGGTCAATATCTCATGTTTCCTGGGATCGAGCCCTGTGTTGGGCTCCACGTTGACAGCACAGAACCTGCTCGGGATTCTCTCTTTCCCTTCTCTCTAACCCCAGCTCCCTCTCTCGCAAAATAAATAAACATTAAAAAAATAAGTGAAGTTAACCTTGGCCATGATTTCATTTTATATAGCTCTATCGTCCATGATTTTTACATAGTGCACTCCCATTTAAAATAGCGTAGTTATTTCTAAACAAATTGATAAATCATGCCAAAGACAATCCCAATCTACTTAATACATTGTTCATTTAGTTCCAGCAATACTGTTATCCTGTGTTGAGTTTTATTTACAACTTGTTTTTTGAGTTTTATTTACAACTTAAAAAGACAAAGTGGAAATCTTTTTAAACTTCTACATTATGCTAACTAAAATTAAAAAAGTGCATCTTTGAGTAAAACATTTTAATAAATCAAAGTGAGAAGAATCTGTCCATGTTTAATAAATGAAAACTAGAAGTTTGTACAATTATAAAGGATGAATGTTACAATTAGCATTTTATAATCAGCATAGAAAATGCTTTCCTTTTTCTGTCTGTTGAAATGTATATCACCAGTATATTTCCTTGACTTGTTAGGCTTATCAGTAGTCTGAATATGGGATAACATGAAAAGAAAATGAAATGATATTTCTTTAAAATGGGTAATATCATTTTATAATTTAAAGTTTGGACATCATTTAAAAGTTCCAATTTCTTTCACTTGACTTTCGTTCATTCATCTGCAAAAATAGACAATTTATCTCAGTTCAATGAGTGCTAATTCTAAAGTGGACAATTCAGTAAATGAAAAGATAAGGAAGCCCCACTCTGGGTCTAAAAATTCAGCATTGATAGTATGTTTTTTATTCTACTTTCTAAGAAATTAGCATATCTTCAAATTGCCTTTGAAAAATTTATATAGCTTTAAGCATTTTTTATTTACTCTTTAAAAGGATATTAAATTGAAAGTAACCTTGATGTCACAGGCAGATTTTACATTTTTTTAAAATGATAGCTTTGTAGGAATATACTACACATACCATAAAATTCAGCTTTTTAAAATGTACAATTTAGTGGGATGGGCTTTTTTTTTTAAGTATATTCATGGACTTGGGTAATCATCAGCACTCTCTGATTTCACAACATTCTTAACACCACCCCCCCCACAAAAATTTCATATTCACTAGCAGTCACTCTCTGCCTCTACTTACCCCCCCCCCCCCCATCCTCAGAACCACTAACCTATATTCTGTCTCTAAAGATTTGCTGAGAGGTGCCTAGCTGGTTCAGCCGATAGAGCTTGTGACTTTTGATCTCGGGTCATGAGTTTGAGTCCCACATTGGATATACAGATTATTTTTTTTTAATTTTTTTTTCAACGTTTTTATTTATTTTTGAGACAGAGAGAGACAGAGCATGAACGGGGGAGGGGCAGAGAGAGAGGGAGACACAGAATCGGAAACAGGCTCCAGGCTCTGAGCCATCAGCCGAGAGTCTGACGCGGGGCTCGAACTCACGGACCGTGAGATTGTGACCTGGCTGAAGTCTGACGCTTAACCGACTGCGCCACCCAGGAGCCCCAGATATACAGATTATTTTAAAACACACACACACACACACACAAAACCTTAAAAAAATCAAAGATTTGCATTCTTTGGATATTTCATATAAAAGGAATCATATAACATGATCTTTTGTGTCTGGCTTCTTTCATAGAGCACAGTGTTTTCAAGTTCACCCATGTTGTAGCAAGTATTGGTACTCATTTTTTTTTTTTTTTTGCCAAATAATATTCCAGTGTGTGGATATACCACATCTGTTTGTTTACTTATTAGTTGAGGGACATATAGGTTTTCCTACTTTTTGCCTGTTATGAATAACGCTGTCATGAACAATTGTAGACATATTTTTGCATGGACACCTCTCTTTAATTCTTGGGTGTATACCTGGGAGTGAGATTGTTGGGTCCTATGGATTCTACGCTTAACATACTGAGAAACTACCAGAATATTGTGCAAAGCAACTCCATCACTTTACATTCCCATCAGCAATGGCTGAGCATTCCAATTCTCCTCATCCTGTTGCCTTTTATTATTGTCTGTCTTTTAGTTTTAGCCAGTCTAGAGCATGTGAAGTGGTTCCTCACTGTGGTTTTGATTTGCATTTCTTTAGGGACTAAGATGCTGAGCATATTTTTTTTTTGTTCTCACTAGCATTTTCAAATATTTTTGGAGAAGAGTCTATTCAAATCCTTTGGCCACTAAAAAAACAAAACAAAAAAAAAAAAAAAAACCACACAAACAAAAAAAAACCCCAAAACTGGGTTATTTGTTTTTTTTTTATGATTGAGTTGTAGAAGTTCCTTATGTATTTTGAATACGTCTTTGATGTGATGTATGATTTGCAAATATAGTTTCCCATTATATGGTTGTGTTTTCACTTTATTTTTAAAATTTTTTTAATGTTTATTTATTTTTGAGAGAGAGAGACACAGAATGCAAGTGGGGGAGGTATAGATAGAGAGGGAGAGAAAGAATCCGAAGCAGGTTCCAGGCTCTGAGCTGTCGGCACAGAGCCCAATGTGGGGCTCAAACTCATGAACTGTGAGATCATGACCTGAGCTGAAGTCGGATGCTTAACCTGCTGAGCCACCCAGGTGCCCCCGAAATGTTTTTAATTTTAAAGAAGACTAATTAACATTTCTGTCACATACCTAAGAAACATTTCCTAAGTCAGGGTCAGGAAGGTTCATTGTTAGGATATCTTGTAAAAGTTTATATCATTTTAGCTCTTATATTTAGACTGATGGCCGATTTTGTGTTAATTTGTGAAAATGGTGTGAGAGTCAATGGTATGAGAAAGGGGTCCAGCTTCATTCTTTTTCACATGGATATCCAGTTGCCCCAATAATATTTGTTGAAAAAAGATTTTAGGTCATTTGTGGGCTTTTGCACATTCATACTCCTTTCAGAAGTATCTATTCAAATTGCAGTTCAGACTTGAGTTGAAATTGCTTTCCATCCACAGATTAGAATAGTTAACATCTTTTGAGTCTTATTTTAAAAATCTCAATCTAACCTCTGATCATAATGACCTCCTCTTTTTTGGTCTTTTTATAGTTAGTATATAGAATCCTTGGCCAACTTCCATTTGATTTCTTCTTAAGAACACTGTATTTTTGTTGCTATGGCAAAAGGGCATTCTTAATTAGATTCTCTATTATTTTCTAGAGAAATAACATTTTTTTCTTGATATTCTGTCTAGTCACCATGATTCATAAGACTTGGTGGATAGATTCTCTTGAATTTTCTATGTACAGAGTCATTTTATCTGCAAATAAAATACTTTTGTTTTTCCTTTTCCAATCTTTGCCTTTTTAATTTTCCATTTCCTTTTCCTGTAGTTTGTTGGTTGGAAGAAACCAGATTGTGCCATAAACTTTACCACCATCTGAAATTGCCAGTGATTTTGTAGAGTTTTTTTTCTGTTCCTGTCCAAGATTCGTAGTTGGATCTGGAGGCTTGATCAATTTTAATTTCATTTTTTGTTTGGTATTTATTAGCAGGTCCATAAGGTTTATCTGTTTCATTTTTTGAGATGTTAGCCATACATGATGATCATGGCCTTGAACTATTTGGTAGGTTTTAAAAAATGGCCACAAATTCTTATCCCTATTAGATCTACTCTTTTTGCTATGAACTTTTCCATTCCTCCCATTAAAAGATGGGATTCACTTCCCACCCTCATAAATGTGGGCTCACATTGTGGCTTGTAACCACTAGCTGAAGAAGCCTAGGGTAGCCTCTTTAAGTATGGGAGATGATGTATATAGAGAGAGGCTGAGCTCATAGGCAGCTCAACCAGTATTAACTGATAGATGTGTGAGGGAGATTCTCCATACCAGCATATTTGACTGACTCCATATGTGTAATCCAGGAGGAAGCAGCAGATCTATGTAGTTGAGTACTTATATTCAAAGAATTATACGCTAATACATGACTGTTCTTTCAAGCTACTGTGTTTTGGGAACATTTATTACATCAAAATGGGTAACTCATATAATCTTTTAATTAATTTTGCATTACTAAATGGTGATATTCTAATTCTGTCATTACTTATCTCATTACTTAATATAGTATTTACTTTTTATACTTCTATAATAGGGAAATTCCTCATATCAACTATTTGGTTACGTTAGGGTAATGGGAAAGGAAAAATATATGAAAAATAAATTAACTCCTTTTCTTTATCTACCAATTTTGGCATTAATTAGTTGGTTTCTTAATATACTTTAAATATATCCAGTGGATATTTCTCCTACCGTAATGAACTCATGGATTTAAATATATTTAATACATTTGTGTTTCAAGAAATATCCTAACTCTTTATCAAAGTTATAGGTGAGATCGTATAGCTCCTAATTTCCACTTTCCCAATTAAAACTTTTTGTAACAGAAGTTGATTTAGAAGATCCTCGAATGTCAAAGTTGTTTCTCTGGTGACAATGAGTTAAAACACAGCTGCTGAAGAAATGGGCAGAAGACATGAATAGACACTTCTCCAAAGAAAACACCCAGATGGCTAACAGACACATGAAAAGTTGCTCAACATCACTCATTATCAGAGAAATACAAATCAAAAGCACCATGAGATACCACCTCACACCTGTCAGAATGGCTAAAATTAACAACTCGGGAAACAACACATATGGAGGAAGGGGAATCTTTTTGCACTGTTCGCAGGAATGCAAACTGGTGCAGTCACTGTGGAAAACAGTATGAACTTTCCTCAAAACATTAAAAACAGAACTACCCTATGACCCAGCAATTGCACTATTAGGTATTTATCCAAAGGATACACAAATGCTGATTTGAAGGGGCAAATGCACCCAGTGTTTATAGCAGCGCTATCGACAATAGCCAAATAATAGAAAGAGTCCAAATGTCCATTGACTGATAAATGGATAAAGAAGATGTGGTATGTGTGTATATACATATATATATATATATATTATATTACTATATATGTAATATACATACACAATGTATATATACACACACATGCATATGTAACATATATGTATATTACATATATATGTATATTATAATGTATATACATATGCTTGTATATATACATATGCATATATATATATAATGTGTATATACACACATATATATAATGAAATATTACTCGGCAATCAAAAAGAATGAAATCTTGCCATTTGCAACATCATGAATGGCAGTAGAGTGTATTATGCTAAGGGAAATAAGTCAGTCAGACAAAGACAAATATCGTATGATTTCACTCATGTGTGGAATTTAAAAAACAGAACAGATGAACGTAGGGAAAGGAAAGGAAAAATAACATAAGGTAAAAACAGAAAGGGAGGCAAACCATAAGAGACTCTTGTTTTAAATGTTTGAGAGAGAGAGAGGGAGTAGGGGAATGGGCAGAGAAAGAGAGATAGAATCCCAAGTAGGCTCTGGGCTGTCAGTGAAGATCCTGTTGTGGGCCTCGAACCCTCAAACTGTGAGATCATGGCCTGAGCCAAAATCAAGAGTCCAACACTTAACTGACTGAGCCACCAAGGTGCCCCAAGAAACTCTTAAATACAGAGAACAAACTGAGGGTTGCTGGAGGGGAGGTGGGTGGGGGGATGGGCTAAATGGGTGATGGGCATTACGGAGGACACTTGTTGGGATGAGCACTGGGTGTTCCATAGAAGTGATGAGTCACTGGGTTCCACCTCTGAAACCAATACTACACTGCATGTTAACTAACTCGAATTTAAACAAATAAACTACCGAACACACACAGTTGCTCTTTGCCTTAAAGCTGGCAGCTTTAAAATAGTATTTGTTGGCTTAGACATGCCTGAATATTAATTTCAGAAAGGCTTAGCCACTTTCTACCTGTGGGACCTAGAACAAGTCTTTGTTTTTCTGAGCTTCACTTCACTCATCTTTCAATGAGAATAATTATTCCCAATAAAATATGTATAAAAATTGTTAGGCCTCATTTGTAAATACCCTTCTTGGGATACCTGGTTTGTCATAGACACTCAGAAAACCTTATATCTTTTTCTTTTATTTATTTTTTACCCTTTTTTCTATCTTCTTCCACTTGGTAGATATTGCCGCAATTCCTTTATAGTACCAGACCAGTTGATTTGACCAACCTTCAAATACTATTCCAGAGGAAAAGAGATGGGATATATTTTATCTTTGTTTTAATTTTTGACATGTCTTAATAATACCAAGCCCTGTAATTTAATATGTGCCTAGTGACCAGTTTAGTGTGATATACATGAATTTTTAAAAATTTATGGCTGAAAAGCATATTGGAATGATATATTTAGCTTCCCATTTTACCTTGTTAATTAAATATTCTCAAGTACGACCCTTATATTATTGGTCTAATTATCAAGTTTAGAGAATATAAAAGAACTGCTGTTCTCCTTCACTTTCCTCCCTTGCCCCCAAACTGTGACTTTCCGTAATCCCCAGTGTTATACCCTGTAGTGCCAAGTGGAAAGAGAGAGGAGGGAGGTCAAACCACTAATTTTACTGCTCAATTTTAGAGCTGGCCTCAATTTCAAGGTGAAAGAGGTTGAAGATAATGGTTTAAATGAGACTTCAATAATTGTGTTTGGGTTTTTATTATCTATGATTTGATATTAATGTTCTGAATTCCCAGTGGGGGAAAATTTATTCTGGCTCTTTTCTGGCTCCTGAAATTCCCTTATATCTTGCAGATCTAGTTAACGTATCAGGCATTTAGACATCAGCCTGAACGACTTCTCTTTGGACTAGCAGCTGAGAACACCATCAAAACTTTCTTGACCACGTAGAAGGACTCTGAGAAGTCTGGAGAAAGAGCCAGGGTATTGGCCAAGCACATGAGCCAGTGTGAGTGAGACTAACCTGGCACAGCCAGGACGCATCTCCTGTGGGATAAATACTGACCATTCTTCTCCTTGGCCTCCAGCAGCCCTTGGATCCTTCACCTCATATTTTGCAGAGTCCTTCCTTCCTTCTCATCTCCTCTGCAAACATTTCTATTTCCACAGGGCAGTGTCAATATCTCTCTACCCGCAGATGCTTTACGCTTTCCCCACTTTGCTTCTACATGAGAATGACCCAGTGGGCAGCAAAATCTGGATTTCAAAAACGTATGCCCTGTAGGGACTTTGCAGTTTGGTTGACACATTCCCTCTTCTTCATATGCTCACAAATTCTCCTTTTTCTGTTTATTTTTGCTGCTCTTGTTGCAACTCAGGCAAACAAGTAAAATGGACTCATAAAAGCTGTCGTATTGCACGGCACAAAAGCCTGGGACAAAACAGGTAATCCAAAAGTACTTTTATTAATGATTAAAACTAATGTACTTACTATATGCTTGAATGATTTATTTGGTACTGGAATTTGTTTAGTACATTTCCAAGTAAACTCATAGATGTATGTGTTATAGCCAAATATACAGCTAAATATTTAATAGTTGGGACAAAAAGATTGGTGTTTTGAATTTTGAAAATTGGGTATTATTATATGGTAGCCTGTCATAACATGAAATACGTTTTGATTTCACTTTCTATATCTCAATTTCACAGCATAAGGCAAGCTCGGTCAATTATTTTATGTACCACATTTTATTAAAGTTTGAGTTAAAATTCATTTAACTTGCATTTGGGACAACATTAGTGTTTTCTTCTTTATTCCTTTTGATGTTGTTAGGTAACTTTTGATTATAGCAAGAGTAACAACTAGTCTCAATTTCCTCATTGGGAAAAGGGTATTTTAAAAGGTTTAGGCAAGATAGCATTTGGTAGAGGAGCCTGGGTTAGTAACAGCTATGACTGTTTACGTAATATATGTCCCACAAGGAAATATAATACACAGTTATACATGTTCTAACTTTATCTCCTGTAAAACAATGCTAATTAATGTTGTCCTTTTCTTTCCCCAGGAGAAGAGAGCTCCTCAGGCTGGCTCAAGAAGAGGGAACTTATTGAAGGATTTCATGGCATTTGAAGTCATAGACATGAAGAGAGTAAGGAGAACATCACCGGGTCTGAGACCTGGGACTTTTAGGCTTATGGCTACTTTCTCTCATCATGAAGGCACTATGGGTCTCTTTCAGTTTTGCTCCCATCTGCCTGTCTTTTTTTTTTTTTTTTTAATTTTTTTTTTCAACGTTTATTTATTTTTGGGACAGAGAGAGACAGAGCATGAACGGGGGAGGGGCAGAGAGAGAGGGAGACACAGAATCGGAAACAGGCTCCAGGCTCTGAGCCATCGGCCCAGAGCCCGACGCGGGGCTCGAACTCACGGACCGCGAGATCGTGACCTGGTTGAAGTCGGACGCTTAACCGACTGCGCCACCCAGGCGCCCCTCATCTGCCTGTCTTTGAGAGTCTCCTCTATTTGCTTCCCTTATGTCAAACGACCTCAGACAATGATTCTCCTCTGGTGCTCAAACAATGCAGAGACATCTCTGTGGAGAAGTTCTGTGAAAAGGTGCTTGCAAAGGCAGGAGTCCAGGCAGCTCATAGATTAGTAATTCTTATCTCCTTCCCTCTTACTCACAGCTTCTCCCTTTCTCTCTGAATCTGCTTCTTTCTGTCTGTCTGTCTGTCTCTCCTTTCCAGTCATGTCGGGATCGCCGCATGGTCCCCACTTTCCTGTGGTCACTGCTCCACGAAGCCTGCCCCGTTTTCAGAGCCCCGTGACTCATTGGCACAAGTGTTTACCACTAAACTGTCTTCCTCTTGGGTTTGCATTCCCAAGATAGAAAATATAATTGTCTTAGCTTAACTTGGTGAAGTAGGTCATCTACCATTCATGGACAGTACTTTCTTACCGGGGGTCCACTCGCGGCCCAGTTGTCTGTGGTGGTTCATACAGTTTTGACCACGGCCCACTCTGTGGGTGTACCTCCGTAGCAGAGGGTCACATCCGCAACAGAAGGATAAGGAACATCTGCAACACTGGTAGAAAAAGTATGGACCCCACTTTCAAGAGAGGTAAGCACGCCATCTTGGATAAATTTTAAAAAGTACTATCACATAAAAACCTTTTAAAATTATATAAAATAAACAAGAAAGAGTCAGCTGCCAGTGGGTACATTCACCTACCTTACAGTCCAATTCTTCACCAAAGAACACAACCCAGAAATGTTTCTGTCTAGGCTTCTCCTGGGATGATTTTAGAGAAGTTGTAATTATGGATGACCGTGGACGACCACGCTGACTCTCCATCCCTCACGATTTCATCATTAATTACATCAGGCTCCCGGAGGGTTGCATCCAGGAACCATTTGGTCCTGACCGCTTGCAGAATTGCAGCTGCTTCCGGCCAGTTTTGCACTGATCCTCATGACATTCTTTCTGCTGCTGCCAGTTCTGCTGCATTTTGGAGATCTTACTGAATGGTCTGGAGGAAGCACATCATTCCCCTCAATATGTCTTGTGTGGGACCCATTGGAAATGTTATATTACAAATAATACCCAGGGTGTATATGTGTGCTTAGATCTATCTATCTATCTATCTGTCTGTCTATCATCTATCTACCTATCCATCATCTATCGGATACGTAAATTTCTCTGCTCTAGGATGATGTTTCCTCTTCGGTGACCATGAGAAGTAAGCAGATAACCATAAATAGCTCTCTTTCATTTTTCAGTCAGGAAACTCAGAACCAAAATCTGGACCTTTTTCTGACTTTCATTCTTTTAAACTCTCTTATTGACCTTTAACCTTCTCCTCCTTTCTTCCCAACATCAGTCTGCTATTTTAATGCATACTTTAATTCTAAGCCTTGGGGTGCCTGGGTGGCTCCGTGGGTTAAGTGTCCGACTCTTGATTCCGGCTCAGGTCCATGATCTCATGGTTCATGAGATCGAGTACCACGACGCTCTGTGTGCTGGCGGTACAGAGCCTGCTTTGGGATTCTCTCTCTGCCCCTCCCCTGCTCGTGTTCTTTCTCTGTCTCAAAATAAAAAATTAACATTAAAAAATTACTTTAATTCCAGCCTTGTAGTCAGAATAACACTTTAATTTTTATAGCCTCAGCTCAGTTCCTAACATAAGGCTCCAGAGTCACCAAAGAGAACCATAATAGGATCCAAGTAGATATAGTTCTCTACACTAATTCAATTCCATTTTTTCCCTCTCTTGAAAAAAAAAGTCTTCGTACCTCTCTTTGCTTATAGCAGAATGCCAAAATTTATTGTTCAACATTGTCCCCTGTTGTACCTATAAATTCTTACCTCCATATGCTTCCTAATGTGATTCCATTTCTAGAGTAATGGATGATTTTATTTTTTGCCTTATAATGTACATTTATGCAGAACATCACATGCTAGTTCATGCTGTTTTATGCTTCCTTAAATTCATTTACCCTCCACCCGTGCTTCAAAATCCAAATAAAAACCTGAGATTTAACCCAGCTGACCAAGGAGAAAATAATTACCGACTTCTCTGATTGCCAGTATAATTTATTAACTGCATCAGGGGTTTTAGCATGAACTAAATGTAGTATAGACCCCCTTTTGGGTGACTGCCAAGATCACAAGGGTTTTCAGTTTTGTTAATAATGTTTCCTTACATAGGTTTGTCTCCCTTTATCACCTGTACAAGAAAGTGTTCACATAGCAGGATTGAACGTTAGAAGGTCTTGCTTGCAGGACTGGCCTTTGGTTGGCACCTGGGAACTTGGATCTCAGATTGGTCTCTGCCCCTAACTGATAGTTAGTCTTGCTGTGTCTGGTTTGTTTGTATAAGCAATGTGATTCATGGCAGACACATGGGCAGAAGTTGCTCCCACCACCAGCTCCCAATAAAAATCCCTGCGTTCTGATTCTTAACCTGGCTCCCTTAGGCAGAAACAATGCATATGTGTGGTTGCATTTTCACTGCTGGAGAAAACACACTTAGTGTGACCCTGTTCAGGCTGGAGGAGAGAGACCATAGGGATCCTGTGTATGGATTTCTCTAGCTTTTTGGTGTTTCTTTTGGTTTGCAAAACTTGGGAGCTTTCTGGGTGAAATTGAAAATTAGCTCCTGTACTTGGGGGACAAAAAGAGACTGTAGAGGCAGGCTACTCCAGATGGCAGTACGTGGCAGTTTTAATAAAGCAAAGGACCTTCTTTATGAGGCTTGTCTTGGGTAGCTGCAAGATGAGTAGATCTCCACAACTACCTGCGAGAATCTTAAACATGTATCTGGAGTCTTTAAGTGGGTTCGGTCATGTATTCTGTACAGATGGTCTCAATAACACCTTACTCTCTCCAAGCTGCATCCTTAAAATGGCTCCAGCTATGGGAAATGTGGGCAGAATGTACATGCCAAAGGGCTGGGGTGTGCCGAGCCTCTGATGGTACAGGTCAACTGGTGGTCATGTCCTCTTGGTGACTTCCTCCAGCAGATTCTTTTTCCTTTGCTGAAGAATTCCTTTCACAGTGATAAACCATTGCTGTGAGTACAGAGGGCAATTGTCCTGTGACTGTTCTAGTTAGTGAATCGCCCAAGATGAGGCTGATTGCAGGGACCCATGGGTATTACCTGAAACACTGTTAAAATGACAATAATGGTGTAAACGAGGTATAATCTCATGATACCAAAGGGAAAGAAGGGAGTGGAACCTTAGTGGGAGAGCAGTGTGATGCTCCTTCAGTAGCAGGAGAGCATGGGGAGGAACGGTCACGCACAAAGCATAGTGGAGAAAGGTGGGGGGGGGACGCAAGGGTCAACACCATCGCTAATCCCTCTGGGTCCCCACAAAGCTCGGGACTGGCGAGTGCAGGGTAAAGGGTCAGGAAGAACAGTGTCTGGAGGAGGAATTGGAGGGAAGCGCACTAGTCTTCCAGCCTTGTCTTTCATAAACACTGGGGATCAGGCGCCTACCCTCCAGGGGAGGGGGCTGGGCGTGGGAGAAGAATACAACCAGGTGTGGACATCCATAGTTTCAGTGATCCTGCAACTCTGCAATCGTGTCCCTGCCGGTCCGGCATTTGACGAAGTCCACCCAGTTACCCCACGTTTCCGAGCAGCATTTGACCCCTTCCTTCATTTATAACGTGACTTCATAATCCAGCCACACCAGACATTTGAGCAACATCTATCATGTGAGGCCTATATAAAAAGCATCACTTAAAAAACTTGACACTCGCAGTTTTTTTTTTTTATTAAATTCTCTCCTCCTCCAATACAACAGAGGCCACAGGCAGCTGCATTACGCCCTGAGCCCAGCCCTTTGCAGAGTTGACTGGACCCGGCTCCTCAGAGCGGAGCATTTTCCTTAGGCATTTAGTCTGTCTACATCTGTAAGTTGGGCAGCACAGAGAACATTTGTTTCTCTTCTCCATATGGCGGGGCGGGGGGTTGGGGGGGTGGGTGGTGGGGAAAGCAAGTCTGATGAAGAATGAGATTAAATGGAGCTGAGATGAGCTGAGTTGGGAGGAAAATCAGAGAGAATCGCTCTCGGAGGTAGGGCTGCCTCCCTGACGCTGGGTCCTGAACATACCTCGGTCTCCCCTTGATGGTTACGTTGGCTCTGGGGAAGGGCTGAGCTCATTACCCGATGCCTTGCTTTGATTCTCAGACGCATTAAAATTAGGTTCAATCTCAGACATATACTTTTGACATGCAGGCTTTTATTAGAAAATGATCAGAATAAAAAAATTATCAGAACCTAACACGTTCTTATGCACACAGCTGGTTCTGTCTCCATCGGTATCTATACATCAAGATGCGTATCTAGGATATATGACATACATTGTAATGACACCATGTATATTAAGATAATTTATATATTCCATAATTAAGAACTAACATTGTCATTTTTGTCCGTCTTAGTTTCTATCGGCCCTCAAAGGGCTTCATAAGTCACTAATTCTATCCCTAAAGCCAGGAACCAGGGCAAGGTGAATGGTTCTTTTATACCCTCGTGCTATTCACAACGTTTGTGTCACACGCCCACCCTGGCACCTTGCACGCCTAACACCCTGACCTGCTGCCAGTCTCAGCGGCTGGACTCATTCTGTTCTCACTATTCTTGTTACAGACGGGACTGGATACGGGGCGTCCACCTCCTCGGCTGACATGGGTGCCCTCTTCTTTCAGCCTTCTCCCTGGTGGTACCTTCACTACCCACTCCTTATCAGTGCCTGGCACAGGAGGACCTACCCCTGAATCCTCCTGAACTGAGCTGCAGACCCTGCCCCCTCCCCCTCCCCCAGGCTTCCGCCAGCCTCCTCTCAGCTCGGCCATTACCGCCTAGAGAAGCTTGTCTTCCTCAAGGGGTGGACTTTGGCAACCCCAACATCGGTCTGCATCCAGCAATGTTGCAAAGATCAAACTGAACGAGTAAATGGATGTGAATTATATTCATTTCAGACGGTGTAACATGTAGCATTGCCGTGTAGTGTGAAACAAGTTTTGAAAATGCATGCTCCGGGATACAAAATCAATCTTTCAATAAAATTTATGCTGGAGAGGTCTGATTAAGCATAACTAATGGGTTGGTGTAGAAGACAGAATATTAAAATTTTGCCAAAGGAAGAAAAGATATGGCTATTCTTGACAAGTTAGATAATATTTGAAAAGATAAAAGGTGTTCCTGGAATAAGAGGTTAAGTTTGGCTCCCATCCGTAGTGAGAAATAAAATGAATGTGACATAGGTTTTCTTTTCTTAGGCAGTGCTGTTTGTTCCCTAGTACCGTGCTCTCATCCAGGTGTTTTAAAACGGATATTTTTAATTCAAATTTCTTGCGCACAAGTATATAAATACGTGGAGCTTTCTAGTGCATATGGTATCATCTTCCCCCGGCCCCCTTTCCGACTAGAATTCCTGCATCTACTCCTTTATAATTTCTAGGCATTTTGCCCATCTTTCACGTTCTTAAAATTATAGCTAGAATCCTTGTAGTGACTTTTGCCAACACCTTAAGTACCTTATTAATTGGGTTTGAAAAACTGTATCTAGACTGGACATTGAATTCATTCAATTAAAATTAATGAGTATCCATGGAGCTGCTGGTTCAGAGTTGAGTTCTTGCCAACCCATCTCTAACAAAAAGTAAAATAGTCTCCCTTTCAGACAAAGATTGTCACAATCAGCAAATGAGTGTAGGGCTCTTCATCATTGCCAGTGGTGACTTAGCACCGGTTCCCAATTTCCCCCACTGTCACCCCACGGAATGGGTGAGAATGAGGAACCGTATCTTGGCCATAACTTTGACACATAGGTTGCTGTCCTTCGCGGTGCCCTGATGCCTGTTCTTGCACATGAAGAACCAGCTCTGGGCTGGCCGGGAAGATTTATTGGCAAAAGAAAACAGGGTTGAAAAGGTTGGGCCAACGAATGATATTTGGAACATTTTTCATTGCTCTTTTTGATAGTCTTTAGAATATGATCCTCACCATTTAGAAATTATCTTCTGTGGTTCCAACTGAAGACATGGGTGTATGAGAGAGGACCATGTTGAAAGGAAACAATTTTAATGGTGACCATTAATAATATAATTGAAATGTTACTGAATTCTTAGCTCTCTAAGTGATAATGATTTTCTACTCTTACTTGGCATAGCATCCGTATCTTTGTGGGTTTCAAGGGGGGGTTTGAATGAATTTTTTAAAAAGGAAAAGAACGTACGCCATGGCATTTTTCCTCACTGGTCTATAAGACTATTTGGACATGAGGGCTTTGTCTTAAATTATTTTTCTTCCCCCATGGCTCCTATTTGAATACTTGGCACCTGGGTGATGGCATTCAAATGTTGCTCAAATAAATAAAATGGAAACAATGAGTTAGGGTTCACCATTATATCTGCTGATTAAAGCACATAGAAGCAAATGTACTTCATTCCCTGAAATACTGAATATCACAAATTTATTTATTTATTTAAAAAAATTTTTTTAATGTTTATTTGTTTTTGAGACAGAGAGAGACAGAGCATGAACAGGGGAGGGTCAGAGAGGGAGACACAGAATCTGAAATGGGCTCCAGGCTCTGAGCTGTCAGCACAGAGCCCGACGCGGGGCTCGAACTCACGGACCGCGAGATCATGACCTGAGCCGAAGTCGGCTGCTTAACCAACTGAGCCACCCAGGCGCCCCATGAATATCACAAATTTAAAGTGCATTAAGATAGATATTTTAGACTCTCTGTAGTCTCGGAGCTGACTCTTTAATCAAAATGGAATTGTTATGGGTGCAGCTGGGGGAATGCCATTTTTTACACTAGTTTTGAATTCTTTCTGTTCTGAAACAAATATCCAGATATTATTTTTAGCTTATATGATACATAACTTGCAAAGAGCTGTATCTGGATACCTACCAAATGAAAAATGCAAGCATAACTATGGAAGTACTCTGTTCCTGAAGAATAAAGGCATATCATCAAAATTAGAGCTCCATGGTTTTAACTAATGACTTAATAATTGGTAGAAACCATTTTTGAACAGCACTGGCATTTTACTTCACATTCCTTTAAATTATGCTGAAGGGTGCCCAGGTGGCTCGGTTGGTTAAGCGGCCGACTTCGGCTCAGATCATGGTTCATGAGTTAGAGTCTTGCGTCGGGCTCTGTGCTGACAGCTCAGAGCCTGGAGCCTGCTTCAGATTCTGTGTCTCCCTCTCTCTCTGCCCCTCCCCTGCTTGTGCCCTCTCTCTCAAAAATAAATCAACATTAAAAAATTAAATAAAAAATAAATAAAATAGGCTGAAAAAATATACTACAAATGCTTAATTAGCCTTTGTCATATTTGGTGTAAAATTTGGTGAAGAGAAAGTTGACCATTGTTCATTCCTACCACTCTCTTCAAAGTGCTTGCTTACCTGGAACCAAACATTGAGCCCTGACTTTCCTTATCATAAGAAGTAAGAGTTGAACTAGCTAACTTTTCATGGATTACATTCTATGATGATTTTTGCTCTATCATATTCAAATGTTATCATGATATGTGGTTAAACGCACGTTAAAATCACTACACAAGTACCTGGTTAGCTGTATGAGAAAATGTCCATGATTACACAGCAGCAAGGACATTCTAGCAAGCATTGTTTCTTCATTTCCTTTCTGTAGTTACCCTCTGCTACCCCTCCTCCCAGGTGTTAAGACCGATACTCCCGAGTCACCTCTCACTTTCCAATGGGCCACTGTCAACGGACCTCCTGCCTCTGGCGCTGGTTTGAAAATTCTCCACAGAATGCATCTTACTTTTGCCACACTGTTGTTCCCTCGCGGTTGCCACAATTTTCTACCTCTGCGTGACGTTTGGTGCCATTACGCACATCAACCGTCAGATGCTTTTAAGTACCTCAGCGTTTCCCAGGCTTTCCGGGTTTTGCTGCTTTCTTGCTGTAAGACTGAGACGTCATAATCTGTAAGTCTTGCAAAAGTGAATTCCTGCTTCTTTACTTAAAACCTTACATCTCCTAACTTTATCCAGAAATATTTACTGAGCACCTACTATGAGCTTACACGGTGTCTCCAGACACAATAATGAGAAATTAGACACCAGCTCTGCTATTTAGGTGGCCTCCAGTCTAGTGGGTAAGACTATCAGTGGTAACACTGATAGACGTAATTGGTATATGATACACATTTACAGGTAAGAACTCCTAAGGGAAGGCTCTTAGTTCTATGGCAGTCCATTCAAAAGAACTCTGACCTGGATGCAGGGGTATTCCGTTCCAGACTGAGCAAGAAGAATGTGCAAAGAGCCTGTGGTAAGAAGTAGCATGGCGTGTTTAGGAACTGAAGGAAAAAAAATAATTTGTAGGTATAAAAGGAAGAAAATTATAAGATATGTGTGTATTAAGTTATGATGCTCTGAGTGACTTACTAGGCAGCTGGACTTATTGTGGGACCTGGTGTCCATTCGTGTCTATTGAAAGAACAATTCAAATAGGTCACTAGAGTTACCCTTGGCTGGGGCATTTGCTTATCAGAGTAGACAATATGTCAGTCCCATACCCCATTTGTTCTTATAAATATGGACCATTAGAGGGGCAAGTCACAAGAAAAGGACAAGGACAAGAAAATAAAGATGAAACCACAGGCTTGGCAATTCCACAAGTTTCAAATTATCTATCTTCTATCTATCTATCTATCTATCTATCTATCATCTAAATTTTTTTAATGTTTATTTATTTTTGAAGGAGAGACAGAGTGTGATTGGGGTGGGGGGAGCATAGAGAGAGGGAGACACAGAATCCGAAGCAGATTCCAGGCTCTGAGCTGTCAGCACAAAGCCCGACGCGGGGCTTGAACCCACAAACTGTGAGATCATGGCCTGAGCTGAAGTTGGAGGCTCAACTGACTGAGCCACCCAAGCGCCCCTATTGTCTATCTAAATGTTAGTGTGATCAGTGTGTGTGTGTGTGTGTGTGTGTGTGTGTGTGTGTGTGCACGTGTAGCTTAGGAGTTTGGGTAATCCTAGATTAAATAAATGGATAAACCAGGGGATAGATACATTAGGTGTTACCAATATCCTCACCACTACTAATATTTTTTGTTTAAGCATGGAAATAATATTTTCCTCTCCTCTGAGGAAAACGGATCTGAATGGGCATTTGGAGGACACAGAGAAGCCATGGTTATCTGGGGAAAGAGTTACTGAAATGAGTTGAAAGGCTATTCAACACTTTGTTTTTATGATGCCCTCAGGAAGGACTTAGCTCTTGATGGTGCTTGTTGTTTAATGACCCTCCAAGGGATATAAGACTGGCTTTTCCACATTTGCATTGCTTTCTTCAGAGATTATAGGTTTAAAGCCTCCATGTCCTTAGTTTCTTAAGGAACTCCCAAGTACCAGATATATAGAGTAACTCTGAATATAAATTCTTGTAATACTGGCCAGAGTTTTCTTATCAGTAAATTGGCAGTAACAAAATTTTCCTTGAGTGAAAATATGAAGCTCACCTTTTCAGAAACAGAAATTTATCTTAAAAGGGTAAATGTAAGTGCATCTTGGGAGTTTTTCCCTTAAACATAGAGTCGACACTGTTCGACCCACTAAATCAATCCATGAGAGTTCAAGCAAAACTCTGAAGCATGTAACCGAGATGTCCACAGAACAAACACAAATTATAACGGTTCTGTACATGATCTGCTCTCTACAAGTCAATGAAAACTTTTCATTCAAAATGATCTTTCTAAACGTTTCCCCCAGATGACAGAGTATGCAAAAGAGCTTTCCTTATGCCGGTTTTAATTCTTGTCTATATTCCCAATTAATTATATATCCTAATATTTATTTAGCACTTTATCACTTGCAAAGTGTTTTCACACTTACACATTTAATACCTCATTTCAAATTAACAACACTTCTTGGTAAGATAGGTGGGTATTATCATTCCAATTTGAGGGATGAAGAAGAGATTCAGAGAAGTCCACAATTTGCCCAACATCAAGTAAAAAGTGATTTGCACAGCTAATAAGAGTCATTAGCATTTACTAGGCAACAAACACAGCCCGGTCATTAAGATAGGTGCCTTATATACATTTGCCTGTAGTGCTAGCAGGGACCTTCTAAGGAAGGTAGCATTGCTCCTAATTAACTGAGATGAGGACCCAGGTGAACCTGCTGAACACGTGGCAGAACCTAGAACTCAACTAAGATCACTTCACTGTGAATCATAAAAGTTTGCCCTCATTCACATTAGATTCATTTTCCTCATTGAATAGTTTATACCAATACATTTTTTATGATAGCTGAATAATTTGAGTTCACAGTTTTTAGGTCAAATGATTAAATATAAAATAATTTCTAGTTGCTTCCTGGAGATTTCTGTAGACAGTAGCTTTTTTTTTTTTTAAGAGTAACTGTTTTGAATAGTAATTTTCTGTCCAATTACCAATTTCTTCTCCCCGCAGAGCCCTTCAAGAGGGTGGGCACTGCAGTGCAAAGTTGCTGGAAATGCTTAACTCATTCATTCTCACGCTGTTTACATCCTCGTTCAGTCATTCCTCAGTCAAGAGTTAAATAATGGACTAGAGAAGACATCCCATGGAAGCTCCGTCATCATCGTCAGCGGCAGCAGCAGCATCAAATATCTATTTCTAAGTACTTTATGAAATGAAGAAGATATAATGTCTTCTTCCTAAATCTAAAGTCTGAAAAGAGGATAGTCTAAAGACTGGACATCCAGAACTCAGTCTTTTAAGAATTAATTATGTTTACAAATAAAAAAAAATCAAACAGCTTTTAAAGGAATGATTCAATTAAGAAGTACTCTGCAAATGTTTGAAAGTAAACCGTCTGTTCAAGGCGACCTGTCCAAGTTATATAATTGACAAATCGTCACTGCAATTTTTAGGAGCTGGTTTGGTAGGAATATAGAGTAGAAACAAAGTAGAAAAGAGTTGATGTTGTTTTCCCTTAAGGTTCAGACACACATATTAGAGCTCTAAAAGTAAGGTGTTCAAGTGCCGAAAAAGACTTTTTGTTATTATTTCAGTATCTTTGAGAAGGTTTATTAGGAGCTATTATTTCAAGTTTTAGGATATTGATGCCATCGTAAGATATGTTGACATAAAACTAGATCATGAATTGGGAATTTTTTGATTCAAAAGAATGACTTACTCTGTGTGGGGATTCAATTGGAGTATAAGCTTCAATAGGTAGAATTTGCGTTATACCAAATTATGATGCTGTCCAGCACATTAGTCTTCAGGGACTTTACCTAATTCTAGACAGCCGGAGGAAAATAAAAGAAAGTTTATATGTTTTCTAATATTGTTGAATATTAATTGTGAAAAACTGTCTAGATTCTGGCTCTCATGCACATTTCTATTTAACCCATCCCTGTAACTCATATAAACAATAAGATAAGTGTTATCAATGCCCCTACAGCATTGTAATTGCTGCTTAGCTATGTGCACAATTGACTTCTCCATATCTCCATTGCCACTTGTGTCCTTTGGATTTGATTCTATGTTTCAAGAGGTAAAATTAAGTTATTCCAGGCACAGGAGTTAATGGGGTCATTCATTCACAAACTTTGGGAGAACTTAGTAATGTATTGGTTTCCATATGTAGCACTGCCCTCTACTGGGTAAAGAAATATCGGATGTTATTAATAGATTCCTAATTAAGAGCAGCTTGGTAGAGAATATGTGAAAAGATAATTCAAATCTAACTACCCCAATAATTTTTTAATCTGAAGGGGTTGAGGAATATTATCATAGAATAAGAGAATCTCTGACTGTTTTCATATAGGCATTTTAACTTCATGTTTTTTCTTGACTTAAATAAATGTGTACTTTGATTTAAATGTGAGGAGTCTCAGATTTGACCTTAGATCCTTTTGGAGCTAAAACATATGAGAGATAACTGGTATGTGTGTATTGTAAACAAGTTAAGTGATAATGAAATTCAAATCAGTTTGGAACTTATTTCAAGGATTTATTATTTGAGTTTGTGCTTGGGAGACGGGTAAGAAGTTATACCTTTTATTTAGAACTATTTTCTTCAACATTTAGTTATATTTATGACCAGCTTATATTTGGATGGTAGTAGAATGTTGTTTGCTTTTAGTTATATGTTCTGTAAGATATAGATGAGGGTATGTGAATGTATTTCTTCTGTTTTTCTCATTACTCCATTACAATATAGGGCAGGGGTTTTAGAAATTCACACCCTACTTGATTTTGTTAATTACCTCAGTCCAAAAGACAAATGTTCCTGCCAATATCAGTGTGCTCATAACTCTAAGCAATACTGAGTGACAGTTGAAAAATATGATTAGTTACATCAGGTAATTAAAAAAATGACTTGGGACAAACTGGGAGGAGATATGGTCGGCATTATATTTCAAAGTTGGCAAAAAACACCTAAGCCGCTTCTTATGTTGTAACTCCAAGTCTGATGGGCTGGCTGCGTGATGGGGGGCCTTTGGCATTTATTTGGGATTCCATATATCTCCTGTATGGAAGTAAACTTAATGACAAAGCAGCCAGTATCATTGACCACTTACTATGTGCCAGTCACAATTCAGACTGTCAGATGCATAAACACGTTTTATCGTGATCACAATCACATGAAGAAGTGATAATATTGCCACTACAGTTTGAGAAACCTGAGACAGAGAGAACTAAATAACTTGCCAAATCACATAAGCTTTAGGAAGGGATTGAACCTGGGCAATCTAGCTTAGAGCCTAAACTCTTAAGGTCTATGTCACAACTGCTTCCCTTGTAGCGATGGAAGTGGGGGGATAACCATCTTTAAAATCCTTTCTGTTCTAACATGGCATAATTCTTGATTTCCTTGAATGTCCGTACATCAAATAATTGAATGGAGAGTGGAATCTCTAGAAGATAAAATGCTACGAAGGCAGGAAATCTAGCTAGGACGAATCTGAAATTAATATCTTGTGGAGATAGTACATTTTTTTCAAAATAAAAACCAATTTAGTAGAAATAGTACCAGAATATACAGTGACAACAGTTTATCCTTCAACCTCCTGTATTCAAGGACTATCCGTTGGCTAACATTCTACCGTATTTTAACAGTGAGTATGTCAAGTGTAGGGACAGTTAGGAAACAGAAGCGAATCATAGCTAACAACTGTGGTTCTTTTTTGGTGGGTTAAACCCTAGTCTAATGCTGGCTGAGTCACAGATTTGCTACTTGCTGAATAAGTAACAGATCTTCTTTACTCTTCTTGGGGATTCTCTGTGTCCAAGCATGGTGCTATCATTCCTGTATTTCTTCAAGCAAAAGCATCGAGATCATCCATCATCCATTTCTTTCCCCTCCAATCAGCCATCGTCTCCATCTTACCTCCTAAGTATGTTTTATGTCCATTCATTTCCCTCAGTCTTCATCACCACTTCTTGGCTCTCGGAGACCTTCACCCTTGCCCTGACTGATTTTCCTAATGGATTCCTCAAATTCACTCTTGGCTCTCCCTAGGCAGTCATAGTGATATTTTAAAATTACAATATTTATTTATTTATTTATTTACTTATTTATAGAAAGATGGATAGGAGAGCATGAGCAGGGTTGGGGCAGAGAGAGAGAAAGAGAGAAAATCCCAAGCAGTCTCCATGCTCTGCACGGAGCCCCACGCGGGGCCAGAACTCATGAGCCATGAGATCATGACCTGAGCCGAAATCAAGAGTTGGACTCTTAACTGCCTGAGCCACCCAGGCACCCCTAAAACTATAATTCTTTTGTAAACTCCTCCAAGTAAAGGAGTTGTAGGAAGTTGTTCTCTAGATGTGAAGACAAATTCTAAAACTTCATAATTAAGACAGTTCAGTACTATTTGTCCAGTAATGGGCAAATTGATCAAAGAAATATAATAGAGATGCTGGAGGTAGCACATATATGCAGAAATTTGATACAGGACAGATTCGGGGTTTCCATACAGATCAGGAGGGAAAGAATGGGTTGTTAAATAAAGAGTGCTAGGACTATTAGTAATCCATATGTGAAAAAATGAAAGTGGATGTTTTTGCTACATTTGCAAAATTCATTTCAGGTAATTCAAAACTGAAATATACAAAAGCAAAGCCACGGTTAGAAAACATATTTCAAACCATCAATGCAATAAACAATAAGGTAGAATGATCTAAATATAAAAACATTTAAGTAACTCAACAGAAAAAAAAGAGATATAAATGAACAGGCAATTTAAAGGAAGGAAAAAAGAATGGCCAATGAACATATGAAAGATTCTCAAATGCACAGATAGGGAAATGTAAAAACCATAAAAAATACCATTTCATGCTTATCAGATTGGCAATAAATTAAAAAATGGAATAATATCAAGTATCAATGAGAATTTGGAAACTTGGAAATGATTGAGGAGATGTAAAATGCATCGTGGAAATGTAAATGTAAATTAGAATACAACCTTTGGAAAATAATTTCGCAAAATCTAGAAAGTGTGAAAATATTCACAGCCTTAAAGCCTGAAATGACACCCCTAGGATCCCTAGGTAGATCCTTGCAGCGACGCTATGGCATACGTGGGGGAATGGGTACAACGTGTTTACAGTATCACTGACAGAGACAGGGTGAAACACAAATAAATAACCTCATTCTCCCACTCTCCCATCTAACGCCCCTTTCAGAGGGAATCCTTCCTGAACACCCCAGAGACAGCCCCCTCTCTTATGAACATTTACAACTCCTTTTATGAACACTTGTGCACTTTTCTTTCCTGGTAGTTACAACAGGAGATTTTTTTTTTTTTTATTCAGCTGGGTGATTGTTTTACTACTTTCTCTGACACCCTGTGAAATAAGTTGATGAATATGAAAGTCTCATTGAGAGATTTGCCTTGTATGTTGTTAACACCATCAAATCACTGATGTTTTGCAGTTTACCCTGGCGTTTTTTTTTTTTTTCTTTCTTTCTTTTCAAAAATATCTGTAATAGCTTTGGGAACTGGTATGCTCCAGAGAAATGAGGAAGCCATATTGATTTTGCTATGTTTACTTTAGAAGTAAATTTTTCAAGTGCAAGTCATTTCAAAGCATAACCAGGACAAAAGTTGTTTTCTTCCCATTCAAGAGCAATTGGGCTCTTGGCTGCCTTGTTCTTTCATAGTTGGGGCATAGGATGAAAAATCACAGGTACAGAAACTTGTTTTTTAAAAAAAAATTATTTATTTACTTTTAACCAGCAGTGTTGACTGCAGCAAATGCTTTGGCTGTCCATCGTAACTCTTTTTCTTTTTTTGTCCACTGTTTAGTTCAAACTCTTGGTGGAATGAACCACAGTAGTTGTAAGAAAAACAACCAACTAACAAACAAGAGAAGGAAATGCCATGAGGGAGGTCATAGAAGTAGAATAGTTCTGTGTCAGAGATTTATATACTTTGCAGTTAATATTTGATGAAAATATTCATCTTTCATTTCTTGAAAGAATTCATGAATTTTACAAGGCACTCATTATAAATAATTAGACTGAGGAACATCTTTTTAAATGATTACAGTTACTTTGTCTTATAAGAGGACATGAGAGTCTCGCTCCATAGAGGGCAATGGAAATGCCGCTTTCAACTCCTGCATTTTGAATTCTCTTCACATGGCTTTCTGTTATCCCTAATGAATCAAAATGAATCCAAACTCAAATATATTTGTGTAATTTGTATAGCAGGCAATATATGAATTGCAGTGTATTGATGTATTTATCTTTCCTCCCAAATTCTCAGTAAGTTCTATATTCTCCATCTGTACATTTAAATATTCGTGGTTTATATCTAGCTGGATATGCCTAGAAGTTATCTTGGTACGTAGAAATATTCAGCAACATTCGTATATAAATGAATATCTACAGCTGCCATTATAATGGGTCGATTTGGATGGAAAAGGAATATTGGTTCAGTATTAACAAGAAATCTCATGAATAAACTTATAATCTGTGAGATTTGCCTCTAAATTTAAATTCTATTTATGTGAATTATCATCCAAAACCCTTAAAATTAGTCATGTCCATTCTTCTCACAAGGAAAATATCATTATTGAGAGCTAACACCAAAATAATCTCTTCCAAAATTTTAATTTGTATTTTAATTTGGTATATGAATAAAAGATAGCAGAATTCTGTCCATATTTTGGAATATAAATACTGTAGGCACCATAAGACATGATGTATTAGGGCACTACCAGTTAGAGTATGCCAGAGTAGCTCAGACTCAGAAGCCAGACAGTCTGGAATCCAATCCTGCAAACGTAATAACTATGCGACTCCCGGCAAGCAAATTAGATTTCGCAAACTTCAGTTTCTCATCGGATAGAAGGGGATACTATTACGGCCTACTTTATATCATTGTGAACTCATGTCAAATGCTTTAGTCTAGCAACTGGCAAATAATGCAGGTTATGCGTATTGTCTCTAATGACATCATTATCTCCTTGGTGGTTCTGCACGCGGCCTTACCATTAGTAAGAAATCAGCATTAATTGGCCTCATAGGCCCTTATTTGTAACAGATATGTCTGTCCGGTTTCAATAACTAAATATAAATGATGAACAATGCTTCCAAAGGTTTTTTTTGTTTTGTTTTGTTTTGTTTGTACAGCATGACTTAAGGTTCTAATTAATGAAAATTGTTTTGTAACTTTGGAGAGTCATTTCAAGCACCTGCGTTTTTACTGATACTTTCCTCCTTTGTCAAGATTCTATTCAGTGTATCTCAGGAGTTTTGAACTCCCAGTATACATGAGTCCCCTGATTCCCATTATGATTGAAATGGTCCAATACCAAACGGAGAAGCTGGAAATACCAACTACTTGTTCACTATTATTACTTAAAAAAAAAAAAGAACTTTCTGTAAACTTATAAAGTACAATCACATTGAAGTGACGATAAGTACGGGCTTGAACAATCTTGAAAAACATGACATCGAAAGTTGACTGTAAATAAATTGTATTTACTCAGATGGTAATATGATCATCAATTTAATTTTTTTCTTAAAAATTATTAGCCTTATTTATTTCAAATGCAGGCTGCACATCGATTCCCCCCAACCCTCACGCAAAATAAAAGATCTCTGAGAGCCAAGAACCTAGGATTTCATTATACGTCCTGAGAAATGTACAGGAGAAGACTTCTTTGTCCCACACTAACGCGCAGGTACCTTTCTCCTGACACAAAGCTTATTTCAGCTGCCTTGGGCAAAAGAGAAACTTCCACCCTAAGCTCATTTGCACAGGGCCTGCCTAGGTCTGAACCTGGAAACCCCACCTTTCTGTACCAAGAGTCTGCACCAAGGGCACACAACAGCCATTTTCTTCCCTTGTCTTCTCTTCACATTCCTACATTTCCTCCCCTTTCCGTCCGTTCTCCTTGCTCCTTGTTTCTTGGTAAATTGAAGAATTATCTTCCTGATCACGTTGTGTTGAAACTTTGGACATTTTGTTGGTTGATTATGTAATCCACACGTGAGCCCTTCTTGGCCAGCAGAGGTCTGGAAACCCGACTCATGGCTGCAAGGCTTGTGTGGTGATATTTACTCACAGGATATAATGAGTCACCTTGATGGCATTTTCAGCCCGATTGCCACTTGAAGCCAGAAAGGTGGTCCCTTAGAAAGAGGACTCCTTGGGGCATCTGGGTGGCTTCGTTGGTTAAACGTCTGACTTCGGCTCAGGTCATGATCTTGAAGTTCATGGGTTTGAGCCCCATGTCGGGTTCTGTGCTGACAGCTCAGAACCTGGAGCCTGTTTCAGATTCGGTGTCTCCCTCTCTCTCTGCCCCTCCCCTCCCCATTCTCTCTCAAAAATAAATAATCACTAAAAAATTTTTAAAAAGAAAGAGGACTCCTTTACTGTTGTTAAGGCAGAATGGAAGAATAGGGAAAGACAGAAATTTTTTACTATTGTCCTTTTATCTTCACATGATGTAAATGTACACATTGTTCTGAAGGATAGATATCACAGGTAGGTTTAGGTTCTAACCCCACACAAGGAACTTAGGGAAGAAAGTAAGTGGAGTATTGGGGCCTGGAGACCAAGGAACTTCTGAGAAACCAGAGTAGATATAGAGGTGGGGGCAGGGGTCTGTGGTTTTCTAACATCCTACAGTGGTATTCGATCTCCTTGGAAAGTCTGGCAGGTTCTATCTCCGGACGGTGGTATCTACACTATTTCCTACTCTTCTGCCACAGGGTCTTAATTTGTCCATTTTTCTCTTATCACCTTCCCAACGTTCTATGCCTTTCTTGCTGTATCTTTTCCACCAACTCCATCCATGCCAGACCATTTACTAACACCGGCCCTACTATATACCTAGCCACTTGGCCATTTTTTTTTTCTGCTATTTTTTCATCTCAGGATGCTCTGCCACTCTATCTCCATCTTGACAGCAAGGAAAGGTCTGATCATGCTTCGTCCCAAATGCGCTTTTGCCATTAAGTCACTTTTGATCCCAGAAGTCAGCAGAAGGAAAAACCATCCCCTCGGATGCTCCAAGTTTCCTACCACTCAGTTCTATTGAGAAGCCACTCCTCAGTCATTATGTCTGTCTGCCCAAGGTTCATTCTTCCAGATGGGAAATTACTCTTTTCTCTCATTTTCTTCTCTCCAAGGCTTCACGTGGTAGATTTCATAAAATATTAGATCAATATTTTCTTGATACTAGTTCATCAGCAAAACTTAAAGTAAAAATCTATCTCCCCCCAAAGAAGGGATAATTTATTTCAAAGTGGAAAATAAACATGTGGCTTTGTGAAGTTGGTACAAAAATCAATATTAATAAATCAAATATACCAATTGGTGCTGTGTTCCCTGAGCAATTGAACAATAATTCTCCAACTCTATTTTTCCAAGCCAATCTCTTCTACACAGAATTGGAGAGCCTATAAAATTTAGGTCAATTTACCTTCTGCTCAGCAGGAATACAATTGCCAAGTTCAGTAACTTACAGAACAAAAACACTTTCACATTTTCTTTATGAGTCCTTAGATTATAAACTTTTATACTTTCCAATTTATGGTTAGAATCTCATTTTCCTTTGTTATTGTTTAAATATTTCTTCTGCTTTTACCAGCTCTTTTCTAGACTGCTTTTTTTGAGGGGGAAGCAAAAGTTATATAGATTTTTATAAATAGCATTACCGGTTTAAAAGATGTCTAGTCAAATAGCCGTTACTCATAAAGTAATAAGAAAACACAGGAATACTAATATTTACAACTTCATCGTTACTAAATCACTTATAATCATTTAGATGTCTCCTATTTTCATTCAGCTACTTCCACAAATGTACTTTGTCATTTAAAGTGTAGAAAATGGAATCATTCCAGTTAATCACACAAAAATAGAGACATATTTCACTATATTTGAAATAGTTATTTTTTGTGTGTCCCTGTATAAAATTAAAATGGCCATAAAATTTAAAACTTATATATGCTAAAATAGAGCCTGCTTTATTTTTCCTGGTAAGAAAAATGCAGGTACTCAGTAACATTTTTATCAATAATGTTAACTAACCAGTCTTCCTTATCTGAGGAATAAAAACTCAGATTAAACAAATAATAAAGGACCTAGTGATACAGAGTGTTTGCTTGGACAATTTTAACTGCACAGCTTGTTTTTGAAAACTGTCAGTGGGGAAAGGTACAACATGTCAAAGATGTGGCTTTTAATTTTGAGCAAGGATGTGACAAATGACATGACTGGCTGTGCCTTAGTCTCTCAGAAGATCATCCATTATACAACATCGATAATTTTGACACCTTTGAGCATTTAGCTCTTCTCCTGAATTGGAAGTGTATTTAAAGTTTTCTAAATTTATTAGTTAGTAGTTGGTATTTGGCTACTTCATAAAGAAAAATTGATTAAAAGAATATATATGGAACAAAGCCACAGCTTCACTTTAGTTTACTTTTTTTATAATTGGGCAAGTATACATGCGCTCTAGTGGGGATGTCCTGTAACTCCTCATTTGTTTAAAGGACATACAATTAGTAAAGCCCAGAGATCAGGAAGTTTTATCAAATCTCAGTAATTTTGTTTTTGAATTAACACCCCTTTCTGCTTAATGTATTATTTAATAAATTGAACAATCTCAATGAGTCCCTAGGTATTTGATTTAGTTTTAAGGACTAGCTTGTACAATAATATGCACTATTGAATTTTGTAAAGAATTTGGAAATTTATTACACATCTTACTCCATAATTTTCCAGCCCAAACTGAGAGTCACAAACATACTTAACAAGCTCACTTTCAAAATAATAACTTGCTATAGAATTTCATAATTAAAACAATTAGGAGTAATTTTTTCACATTTAATAATGTAAGGGATTTAACCGTTTGCCTGAAAACATACAAAGTATAGCAACCTGTCAGCAAACATTTGTTGAAACTATAGACAGAGCCGATTAACATGGTTTCCAGTTCCAACAAAACCTCGTCACTGCGGATCTGCCCTCTTAACCATGTTAGCGTTTGCGCAGGCTGGTGCCACTCAAGACCTCTCTGTACACATAATGAGCTGTATCTAAAATACATCTCATCTCCCAAGTCCACCTGAAGCCATGCTGATCTGTGTCAAATGCTACATGGACATCTCCTAACATGGAATCTGAGTCACAGGTGGTATTGACAGGAAGTGAGTCAGAAAAGGAGGGTGGGGGTCGGGGGGGAGGGGGCGCCTGGATGGCTCAGTTGGTTGAGCATACGACTTCGGATCAGGTCATGATCTCATGTCTTGTGGGCTTGAGCCCCACATTGGGCTCCATGATGACAGCTCAGAGCCTGGAGCCTGCTTCAGATTCTGTGTCTCCCTCTCTCTCTGCCCCTTCTCCACTCTCACTCTGTCTCTCTCTCTCTCAAAAATAAATAAACTTTAATAAAAAATTTTTGAAAAAAAAAAGAAGAGGGTGAATATACATCACATCACAGTGAATAGAAGGTGATTAATGAACATAAAACACTTTTTCATGAATGCCAGTCATAGTAGAGAAAGAGGGTAGTTGGAAGATCAAGGACATTTAAAAAAAAAATATATGTTCAAGGCCAGAAGATGGGATTAAGGAATCTCTAGAATGATAAACACTGTAGGAAACAGAAGATATAACTGACTTTGTACATCAATTGTTGATTTTTTTTTTTTTTTTTGTGACAGAGTATTGAATATTTTGGGGAGAAGACTACTTAGACTTGCCCTTCATGTCAAAGGCTTTAAAAGCTAATGGCACTGGTACTATTTGTTTAAAGTTCCTTGCTGCATTTTACATGGTCAATAAGATTATTTTCTATAATTTAAAAATAAATATTTAGGGGCGCCTGGGTGGCGCAGTCGGTTAAGCGCCCGACTTCAGCCAGGTCACGATCTCACGGTCTGTGAGTTCGAGCCCCGCGTCGGGCTCTGGGCTGATGGCTCAGAGCCTGGAGCCTGTTTCCGATTCTGTGTCTCCCTCTCTCTCTGCCCCTCCCCCGTTCATGCTCTGTCTCTCTCTGTCCCAAAAATAAATAAACGTTGAAAAAAAAAAAAAAACTTAAAAATTAAAAAAAAAAAAATTTTATTTTAAAGGAGTGACTCTAGATCTTCAAAATGACACAAAAATTATAGAAAAAATATACAGAAAATGTATTTTCATTATTTACAACAAAGTTTGGGGCCATGTGCCTTTTAATATTTAATCAAGATTTTTCTGTCTGTACGATATAATTTGTGAACAGTTTACAAAATGGAGGCATTATCTTGTAAAGGTTTTTTTTTAATGTTTATTTATTTTTGAGAAGGAGAGAGACAGAGAGCGAGTGGGGGAGGGTCAGAGAGAGAGGGAGACACAGAATCCGAAGCAGGCTCCAGGGTCTGCGCTGTCGGCACAGAGCCCGACGCGGGGTTCGTACTTGCTAACCAGGAGATGATGACCTGAGCCACAGTGGGACACATAGCCAACTGAGCCACCCAGGCGCCCTGAAGCATTACCTTGTAAAGTGACTTTTCAGCATTTCAGAACATTGAGTTTAATTTAGGTATAATAATAGTAATGTCTATATTTACAAAATATACATTCAACAAGAAATCAAGAAATATTAACAGGTTTTTAAGGAAACTATGACTCGGCCTCCAATATATTTGATGAACATTGAATTCAGCAAAAGTAAACTAGCGTATTTCCTGCATATAGCAGTTTCATGTTGCTGCTGTAACAAATTACTGTGGAAGTGGTTTAAAACAATGCAAATTTATTATATTCCATTTCTGGAAATCAGAAATCCAGAGTGGGCCTCACTGGCTAAAAATTAGTGTGTCAACAGGGCTGTGTTCTTTCCGGAGGTCCCAGGGGAGAATCCACTCTCTACAATTTCAAGCTTCCGGATGTGTAGACGGATCTTGGCATCTTCTCCTTCTTTCTTCAAAGCCAGCAGGGTAGCTGACAATCTTGTCTGACTTTGAGCTCCTCATCTGCTTTCCTCTTTGACTTTAAAGAACTCTTGGGATTATATTGGGGCCACTTGGATAATCCAGGATAATCTCTTTATTTTCTGATTAGCTTTTTAGCAACCTTAATTCCATCTGTACCTCCAACCCCCTCTCCCATCCAATAATCGCATATTCACAAATTCTAGGAATTAGTGTGTGAATATTTTATAGGGGATTAAATTTTTTTTAGGTCCTTTAATATATTAATACCAATCCTGAGGCACTTTTGTGGGAGTATGAAATGTTTCTCAAGAATATGTGACTAGGAAAGTTGCTTCTTTTTTTTCTCTCCTTTCTTTTCTTCTTTCCAAAAAATAGATGTTGCTTTTTGAAGATTTTAGAAAAGTTGAGTCAAACAGTATAAAAACAGTTCATGTTCAAGACTTTCTTTAAGTCCATAGTAGTTTCATCACATGGCTCCACGTTACTGCCTTCCTTAACACTGCTCCCTTGGCAATACGTCCATAGTCATTCACTCACAAGTTATCTATTGAAAGCTGCTTTAGTTCCATTTCCCAGGAGATCTTGAGATGCTGATTCTGTTTTGAGTGTTAACAGCCAACACTCACTTCGGCTGGGGGATGGGTGCACTTGCCAGAGGAGAGAATGGGGCAGACCACTACTAGCATCCATTGTAAGCCACTTGGAGAATCCAAGCCTTGTTTAAGGTGCTGAATATTTCCTAGGGGGCAGGGTAAATGAATCACTGCCATCTTGGAACCTACTATCTAGTGGTAAGACAGTAAAGAAATGTGAAAATAAATAATGTAACTTCAGGCAATAATAATTGCCATAAGGAAAATGAAGAAGGGTAGCAGGGTGGGATCATATGGAAATTGGAAGAGTGTGTTTTTTTTTTTCAGAAGTTGCTTAAAGATAAGCTATCTGTAAAGGGGACTTTTGCATAAAGACTTGAAGAGTAAGAAAGCTTCCAGCTCTGGGGAGGTGTGTAGGGAAAGGTGTTACAGAATTTGCAGCAACTGTAAAGGCCTTGAGGTGGGGGTGGGAATGCCCTGTTGATTTATCTTGAGAAAGGTCAAGGGGCATAGAATATAGAAGTGAAGGGTCAGCAGAGATAGGTGATGTGGGACTTTGTCGGCCATGGGTATATATTTGGATTTTATTTCAAATATAATGTTGCATATAATGGAACGCCTTTTAAGAGCTACAAGTAGGAAGGTTGTGCATATGAAATAGAATGTACAATTTAGAATGTCCCTTTGGTGGTTGTATGGAGATTAGACCACAGGGGGCCAAGGCAGGGAGGAAAGGGGAAAAGGAGGGAGGCTGATAGGGTAAGCTATGTGAGAGACAGGCCTTGGCCCAGTGTGGACCTGCTTGGCAGTGTGTGACCAGTAATCAGATGTGGATATATTTTGAGGGCAGAGCATGCTGATGTTTTGGGTGTGAGAAATAGGAGTTGAGAAACCAAGTTATTGGAATAATTCCTAACTAGTTCCATTTGACAAGATTCTGAAGGCCGAGTGGAGCAGCTTTGTTGAACAGATGTGGGAACAAGAGTCTGTATCACGGTATATATAAACTCACTAGTAATTGGGGCGCCTGGGTGGCGCAGTCGGTTAAGCGTCCGACTTCAGCCAGGTCACGATCTCGCGGTCCGTGAGTTCGAGCCCCGCGTCAGGCTCTGGGCTGATGGCTCAGAGCCTGGAGCCTGTTTCCGATTCTGTGTCTCCCTCTCTCTCTGCCCCTCCCCTGTTCATGCTCTGTCTCTCTCTGTCCCAAAAATAAATAAACGTTGGAAAAAAAAAAATTTAAAAAAAAAAACAAAAAAAAAAACTCACTATAAAATCTACATCATTTAATACATTTAATTAACTATAAATACATACATCTGTGTAGTTGGGAGATAAACCAGTGAGGTTCTATTAAATGTCCTAGGGAATAAAAAATCAAAGCAGCTATCTCACAAAAAGAATTTATAATTTAGACTTTGGGGTATTTAGACTGCTTTGGCATCATCATAATCTCAGCGTTACCCCTTGACTCCAGGATCGCGAATCCTTCAGGCCATCAGTCTAAGGCCCTAAAAAGTGTCTGCTAAGTTAAAAAGTACAAGTATCAGCACTCTAAGATTTGACCACTCCTTCCTTCTCATACACGAAGTTAATTAAATGTGGCAGCACAGACACCTCAACAATGAGTTAATTCTACATTAAGGATTAGCTGTCTGTGTTCCCAGAATTTATCAAACAAGAAGCAATCTGGTAAAGGCGAAAGAACACTTTGTTTGAAGTTCAAACATTGAACTGCTTCTGGAATTTATAAGCTTGGCAAGCAAGTCTCCATTTCTTCATCATTAAATAGAGGTAAGAATATCTGCATAATTTTGTTCAATATAAAATACTTTATAATAGTAGATATGATAAAAATTATTTTTCTAGTTATATACATATATCATTATTTTACAATGCATGCCCTTACTAATTAGACATAGGAGAGCCCAAGGAGACTTTGCCCCGTTGGACTTCTTGTTTGCATGAGTTTTGCTTGACTTACACGGCGATGCTTCTCTGTTATTCCAGTCAGACTCCAAGGCTGATTGCTGCCTCACATGCCAGGCTCTTGGAGATGCATGTTGATTTCTAGAATTGTCTCCTTCCCCTTCTTGACCACTTGGTAAAATAACTCCTTGATATGTTTTCTCCTTAACCATCCCCATTGTATCCTTGATGGGTGTGATTTTATATGTATTTGTCTTAAGCCCTAGCCCCAGGGTCGAATATCAAGCAGCATTTCACAGATTGATAGATAGATATATCTACAACAGAATTCACAGTGACTGTTCCTCAGTCGTATTCTATCCTCCTAAAGAGGGAGGACTGTAGATTCAGACTGCCAGTTCCAAATCCTTGCTCCATTACTAATTGTCACACTTAGTAAAACTTTCTGTGATTCATTGTGCTTTTCTGTTAAATGTAAAGATCAAATGTAAAGCAAAAAAATATATGATTGTCCTTAAAGTTAGAAGCAGAAAAAGACATACGCAACCTGAAATATATATAAAAACTTTGCAAGGGTAGTAAATAGAGGCCAGATCATGAGTAACCTATAGGAAATGTGTTTTAATACATGTGCTTTTCATGATACACCAAAACATTTTCTTTAAATTCAATACTCTTTTAGTTACAAAATATTGAGAAGTCATTCACTTCCTTAGATGGCTCAAGGAAATAGCATAAGATTATATCTGTTTTGGTTTGTTTTAAATTAGTTTTAGGTCTTTTCTGTTACTTAGCCTATTTCATACGACTCTAACTTGTTAGTAATTACTTTGGCTTAACAATCACTATTTTAAAAAGCTTATGAGAAAAAAGATGTAGAAAATGAATATGTGTGTCCGTAACCATATCTCATCTTATCTTATCTTATATCTTATCTTATCTTAGTATTACTCATTTAACTATCCGTAGGCTTACATAAGATAATTTTTACTCACATGTGATAATTTTACCTTATTTATTCAATTCTCTTAACATTTATAATTTTGAGCATTTATCTGGAGAACATACTTCAAGAAACCAAATAAAATGGTCACTTTTCAGTTTCATCTGTGTATGCCTATTGCCAGTCATATTTTTTAAATGAAGGTATAATTGAGACACAGTACAATTCAGCCTTTTTGGTTTAATTTTTTTGTTTTGACAGAATTTTGACAGTCATGGAACCACAAGGCAAAAAATGTTCCCATTACATCAAAAAATTTATTGCATTGTGGTTTTAATTTGCATTTCCCTAATAACTAATGCTGTTGAGCATATTTTCATGTGCTTTCACTCACTTCGTATTGAATAGCTTATTTTCTGATTATTGAATCCTGAGGGTTCTTTATATATTCTAAATACAAGTTCCTCACCACATATGTTATTTGCTAATATTTTCTCCAATCTGTGGCTTCTCTGTACACTTATTGTAGTGTCATCATTTTTAAATAAATTTATCAATTTTACTATTATTGATTGTGGGTTTTGTATATCTAAGAAATATTTGCCTATCCATGGTAGATGCTCTTCTGTGTTTTGTTTTAAAAGCTTTATGGTTTAAGGTTTTACATTTAGGTGTCCCAAAGAGTTTGTGTTAATATTTGTATACTATACGAGGTAAGGACCAATGCTCATTCTTTTGTCATATAGATATTTATGTCAGCACCATTTATTGAAAACACTATTCTTTCTCCATTGAATTGGTGTTGGCCTTGGCCAAAAACCAATGTGTGAGTCTATTTTTGTATATTCTGTTTTGTTATGTTCAATATATACATGTTTCCCTCATTAGTATACTTTATTGCTATATCATTTTAGTAGGTTTTGAAATCAGGACAAGTTTATTCTTTTTTTCAAAATTATTTGGGTTATTTTAGTTCACTTGCCTTCAAAAATAAAATTTAGAGCAAGCTTGTGAAATATCTGAATATTATGTTTGTATCTGTATCCATATTTGTATTCATATATCATATCATATTATACCATATCATATCATATCTCTATCTTCTATCTATCTATCTAATCTATTATCTATCTATCATCTACCTATCTATCTATCTATCTTGCTGGAATTCTGATAGGAATTAAAATAAATATATAGGTCAGTTTGGGAAAAAATTAATGTCTTAATAATGCTGCATCTTATTTTTTTTTTTTTCAACGTTTATTTATTTTTGGGACAGAGAGAGACAGAGCATGAACGGGGGAGAGGCAGAGAGAGAGGGAGACACAGAATCGGAAACAGGCTCCAGGCTCCGAGCCATCAGCCCAGAGCCCGACGCGGGGCTCGAACTCACGGACCGCGAGATCGTGACCTGGCTGAAGTCGGACGCTTAACCGACTGCGCCACCCAGGCGCCCCGCATCTTATTTTTTTTAATGTTTATTTATTTACTTTGAGAGAGAGAAAGAGAGCAGGGGAAAGGCAGAGAAAGGGAGAGAAATAATCCCAAGCCGGCTTTGTGCTGTCAGCACAGAGCCAAATATAGGGCTCAGTGGGGGGCTTGATCTCACGAGCTGTGAGATCAGCTCAACCAACTGAGCCACCCAGACACCCCAACAATACTGCATCTTCTAATCCATGAATATAATTCAATTAGAATAACACTATTAGGATCAGAATTTTAAAAACTATAATTAATAAATGACTTCTGAAGTCTATCTTTTATTTTGACTTCCTAGTACCCTCTATTCAGTCTCTTACCCACCTGGACAGGTAGAGTAATGGTGGATCTAGGTTTAAAACCTGGTTTTTAGCTTTCTGACTAATTAATTGTCAGATAAGTTTTCTTATCAGAGGTTAAATAAAATAAAAATGTAATGGCGAAAACATTTAAAAAAATTTTTTAAATGAAAGATGTAATTGTTTTTAGCAGAATGTCTTTTGTCCACTTTGTAGAATCTACTGAACAGTCACAGGGATGGCTGTAACCACCAGTCTTGACAGACAATATGAGAACAGAATTTTCTTCCTGTTCATTTTTGTAGTGTCCCAGGTTCCTAGTAGAGTGATAACATTGTTGAGTAAATTAAACTATCTTTGGCTTAGAATTGAAAATTTCTAGCTATCTAAAAAAACTAAAGACCATATTACCACATTGGAACAATATTACCACAAAATTACCACGTCGTCTACCTCAGTGTCATTCCTCCAAGGGGCTGGATCCCGCTTTTCCTGAAAGCCACTCTTCCCTGATAACATCTACTATAGCTCTGAATGCAAGCAAAACCAGCCTTCTTTGCTCTGGGTCTTGGTCGGAAGTGAGACGTCACTCAGTCCAGACCACTCAAGATTCTTCATTGGTGCTATGATCTTAATGTTTGTGTCCGTCCTAAATTCATATGTTGAAATTTGTATCCAGTAAGATGATGTTATTAGGAAGTGGGGCCTCTGGGACATGATTAGGTCATGAAGGTGGAACTGTCATGAATGGGCTTAAGAGAGAGACCCCAGAGAGTCTCCAGCCCCCTTCATAATGAGTATGTAATGAGAAGTCTGCAGTTCGCAGTCGGCAACCTAGAAGAGGGCCTTCACCAGAATGTGGCCATACTGGCACCTTGATCTTGGATTTCCAGCCTCCAGAGTTGTAAGAAATAAATTTCTGTTGTTTATAAGCTACCTGATCCATAATTTTTTTCTAACAGCTCAAATGGACCACGACCTGAGACTTTCAAATGGGCGCCTGACTGGAGACTTTCCTTTCCTTTCTGGAGGTCAAGCGGTGTGAAGGGGAACCTGGAGCTGCTGGTGGCCATGGTTCCTGAGATATGACATGTTGCAATGTAAAATGCAGACTAACCCAACCCCTGAAACTTTTAGAACTATGAATCATGCGTGAGAGTCAAATATTAAATGACATTTTGTTATTCTATGTGATTCTATTTAGTAAGCAAAACTAATTTATTTTGGGGGGAAAGCAGATCGGTGGTTTCTTGAACGACTAACAATGGACACACGTGCAGAGAAGAGTTCTCAAAGCAGGCCCGAAACTGTGGTCTCTACCAAGGCCTGCTTGCAAGGTTGGCTCCTGCCTTGCATCTGGGAATTTGTATTTCAGGAAGGTTCCCATCATTCCCTGTGAAGAATGGTCCATGGCCTAAACTGCTTTCTTAGATATGGAATTTTCATACATGCTAGGCAGATTGTGTCTGTATGATCAACCCCAGGAAAACTATGGGCACTGAAATTCTATGGTGCTTCCTATTTATTTTTTTATATTTATTTATTTAGTTTTGAGAGGGAGAGAGAGACAGAATGCAAGCAGGGGAGGGGCAGAGAGACAGGGAGACGCAGAATCCAAAGTGGGCTCCAGGCTCTGAGCTTTCAGTGTAGAGCCTGATGTGGGGCTCGAACTCATGAACCCTGAGATCATGACCTGAGCCGAAGTTGGATGCTTAACCATCTGAGCCACCCAGGCGCCCCATCATGGTGTTTCCTTGGTAGACAGCATTCCACATGTGCTGTCACCTCTCAGCTTGGGTGATGAAGCTTCTGTGTGACTCCACTGGTCGAGGATTCTTGAGCACCTGTTCCTGGTTTCCTGTAATCATGGCCTTAAGAGACTTTTCTCTTTGCTGATTTTACTTTGTATCTTTTTACTATAATACTATATAATACTATATACAGTCCTACAATACTATACTAAACCACTGCTATGAGTATACCATGCTGAGTCCTGGGGTCCTCCTTGCAAAAAACTAAACCTGGACAGGGGTGGTCTTGGGGACCTGTGGCACAGCCTAAAAGAAGTCTTTATCTTTATAGGAGACTGATTTTTATGATTGCATTAATTCGTCAAAATGGACTGAATGGCCCACTGGGTATATTATACCCCAATACAGTTATCATGCAGAGAAAATGATCAATTAACAATTTCAAAAGTAAAATTATGCTAGATGTCAATCTTTAGTTGCGTGCTCCTTCAGAGCAAGGGCTGCTGTGGAATAGCATGACGCGGGCACAGCTGCTAAGAGTTATAAAGCCGGGGGTGCCCGGGTAGCTCAGTCGGTTAGGTGTCCAACTTCGGCTTAAGGCATGATCTCACGGTTTGCGTGAGCCTGCTTTGGATTCTCTCCCTCTCTCAATAAATAAACTTTAAAAAATGAGTTATGAAGACAGATTATTCTGTTATCTGTAGAATAAGGTACATATCCTCAGAAGGGCACCTCTTCCATTTTCCCACCCACCAAACCTAGGGAAATTATAACTTCCCAGTAGCCCTGACAGATTTGCTATTCTACTGGGCTGTATGGTGATGGGTATTAAGGAGGGCACTTGCAATCAGCACTGGGTGTTGTATGTAAGTGATGAATCCCTAAATCCTACACTGTGTGTAAACTAGCTGGAATTTAAATAAAACCTTGGGAGGACAAAAAAAAAAAAAAAGAAAGAAAAAGAAAAAAAAGAAAAGAAAGACACTTAGCATTACATTTGAATAAAGGGTATTCAATTATTTTATTTTTTAAGGTGGGAGATGAGAGGGTTGGGGGTTGAAAGACATGGCCTGATTGGATTCACACCTGTCATACCAGTTTTCCGGCTGGCAGATGGTGGGCATCTCATGAGTCCTTAGCGCTGTTCTCAGCATGCTGACCCTTCAGCTGGACATGACCTTGGTATCAGGAAGGGCTAGTTAGCTTCACTGCCTGAGATTCTTCTTCGCAAATACTAAATGAAATTAAGATCAGCGAACATTCTGAGATATGTTGCACAAGAGTTTATTCTTCTAATAGGTATTTCAGTAGGAAAAAAAGAGTCATCATCAAAGAAAACAAGACTTTACTGCACCAATTCTCAGAGAAATTAGTATGTTAGTATGAAATGCAACCATTCAAGTTAGATAAAAGAATGAATGTTTAGCAAGCCTTATTTGTCGATAAGACACCTTTTTTCACCAAGAAATATTTCTCAAGTATAAGAGTTACGTGGAACCCTTTCTGGATGGTTTTTCTTGGGGAAGAAATAACACATTCCTAATGGGAAAAATAATTGTCCTTTCTGATTTTATTAAAACTCAAAGCCTAAAATAGTACATATTCGAAAAAAAAGTTATATACTGAATTTTAGCAGTTACATGACAAAATTAGTATGCAAACTGTGTGTGTGTTTTTTTGGACATTAAAATTTTAGAAAACAGATTTAGCACTAAGTTTTAAAATTAAAGCAAGGCAGTCGAGAGTCTAGTTTAAACACATATTAGATTTCTCATTTCCCTGACTTTCCTTAGGTTTAGCCGTGAAGGGTAGAGGTAGGCTTTGCGAATTCCAAAACCGTCTTCTCATTGGTATGTATGGTTTAATGAGGAGTTTGCAGGTGTCAGATGGATTAGCAATAAGGAGATCTTTTCCTGCTGTGTTTGTTTAATTAGGGTTGGTACATCCAGATGTTATCTACCGCTATGTAAGAAGTTTCACACAACACTGAGATAGACCATGAATTTTATAGCACTCTTTAGCTGATGTATTTAATTTAAACCACCCCCCATAATACTTCCCCTCCAATTGTTATACAGAACATTGTGTTTCAGTGTTTTATGAAATGGAAATCTCTGAAACCCAATAATTTTGGATAAATCCACAGGACATATTTATTAGCTCCCAAACCAGTTCACCATCCACTGTACCAATGGATGTTTGGAAAAAGCATCATAAAAATTCAGAGTTAGAGTTGTGTATTAGACAGGCAGAATAAATCAAGAGGAAAAATAATTTTTTCTTCCTTCGAAAGCATCAAAAGTCAGTGAGAAATGACAGTCCTGATTAGAAATGTAAGAACCTAGAGCTGTCCTGCAAAGTAATGGCCATAAACTGTCATGTCTTAACATCATATTTCTATGGTCATAGAAACTTCTGTGATCCCATGATAAAAGGAAATGGACCACATTACTTTTAAGTAAATCAGTTGTTTTATGATGCAGTATGTATTTTGAGCATAGTGATGTCCCAAATCTATTTTAATAATCATATTCATATACTGCCTAAGATTTCAAAGATGTGTTGGTTTCTTATTTTATTATTATCCTTCAACTTCTGAAAGAAAAGTTTACATAAATTTTCATCCTGGCAAGAGCTGTGGATTCCCAGGGATTTGTAGAATGATTAGTTCGGTGGATTTTAACGGTCACGAAAGCAGGAAGTGATGTGTAAAATAACGAAAATGTACCAATTTAGAGCTCACAGAAGACCGTGCAATTTATAAATACATAGATATCATTCTTGCCATTCAATTTACTAATTCTTTCTAGAAACATGCTGCAGCCTGTGTGACAGAAGCCATTGGCCTCATCTTTAAGGCACCATAGTGCCTGGAACTGATGATCCGGACACTTTGCCTACACAATGCTTAACTCTACTTAATAATTATGCATTGAGAAGTGATTATGCAATTTAGTAATTATGGAAATTAAGCTACCTTAATGATGAGACAGGTGATAGATGATTTGGGGTGACAGTCTCATTATGTTACTGCCTAGTTTATAACTGCCTATAGACAGGCACAAATTCTCAACATGATAATCATGTTTCTTTTTCCAGCAATGAGTCTTGCAACACACTTCTGTAGCTGGTGACACATAAACCGAAACCCACGTGAAAAGGTGGACACAATCTGTCTTAGATTCCCAATATGGAGATCAGGTTGTATTGTCTTTTATCGATTATGGGAGAGACGGTGTCATCTAATATTTCATTTATTTGATAAGTCACAGCGATATCTAGGGGCTAGGGTAGCCTTTCTGCTACTTGGTGAAAACATCTACTCTACTCATGGGAAGTACAAGTCCGGCAGGTAGGCACTGCATTGGCAAACTCACAGGATTGTAACTCCCAGTTTCTAAATCAGAATTCTGTCCTGCAAGAGGGGTATCTATGATGGGTATCAATTTCGTTAGAAGGTCCTAATGTAAAGGAGGGACACTTGAAGGGATAGTTGGAGTTACGTCCTATCTATTAATTAGCTACACTATGGTGGTTGTAGGCTGATAAACATTTTTAAGAATAACTTAACCAGATAAATATATTTGTGTCCAAATAAGCATTTAAGACAATACATCACTCCTTGTAATATCAGCAAATTGGATTACACTAGTGATAAAACACCTGTACTCAAAATTTATATAAGTATCCTCATCAGGAATAGTGACACAATGAAATGTCCACAAAAGTGTCATTGTGCACACACACCCTAAGTTGAAACTTAAAGACCAGTCCAGCGCCAATTCCTCTGTAAAGCTGAGTTTTTCTTTGTCCTCTCCTATTATATGATGCATAATTTAAAATCTAGGACTTACTACACCAAATTTTGATTGTTAGTTTCGCTGTCTCCCTCCACAACTACACTGAGAATTATTTGAGAGAAAGACTGGCTTTTACTGTTTATTTTTATTTCAGCCGCCAACACAGTGCCTGGCACATAGACGGTGGCCATTCAATGTGAATGAACAAAATGGAAAGATGGATGGATAGTGATAAAAGAATCAGTTGTCAATAGCAATCATAAAGAGCTTTCAAATAATGTGTGTTAAACATGATGTCACTCATGTGAAATTTAAGAAACAAAACAGATGAACATAGGGGAGGGGAGGGGAAAAAAGGAGAGGAAAGCAAACTATGAGAGTCTCTTAAAGACAGAACGAACTGAGGGTTGATGGAGGGAGGTGGGTGGGGGATGGGCTAGATGGGTGATGGGTATTAAGGAGGGCACTTGTTTTGATGAGCACTGGGTGTCGTATGTAAGAGATGAATCCCTGGGTTCTACCCCTGAAACCAATATTGTACTGTATGTTAACTAACTAGAATTTAAATAAAAATTTGGAAGAGAAAAAAATGTGTGCTAAAATAGAAAGGATTCAAGGAAGAAATAGATGATAGATTGAAAATTTCTTAGCATAATATTAGCAAATTGAACTCAACACTATGTACAAAAACTTAAAACATCAAGACTAAGTGACTGGTTTATCTCAGGAATGCAAGTTTGATTTAATATGTGAAATTCAATCAATGCAGTTTACCTTCGAGAATAAAAAAAGAAAAACCATGACATCATTTCCATAAATGTACAAAAGCATTTGAAAAAAAATTCATAGTTATGTATGATAAAATGACCAGAATGCTAGGAACAGGACAAAACTTCCTGAATCTGATAAAGGGCATCAACAAAAAAATCCAACATCTAACATCATTAATAGCAGTGAAATATTTACCACATGCTCTCAGGATTGGGAACAAGGCAAATGCTCCTTCCTCTCATGTGTATTCAGTATTGTCCTGGGGTCTTAGCCAGTGCAGTAAGTCAAACCAAAGCCATAAAAGTTATAATGATGGGAAAGTAGATGTAAAACTATTCATTTGTATATGGCATAATTATTTATGTAAACATTTCTAAGAAATGCACAAAATAATGATCAGAACTAGTGAGTTAATTTAATAAGGCTGCAGCGTTTAAGACTAGTATGTAAAAAATCAAAAACTTTTTAAACTAGCAGCAAAAAAATTAGAAAGTAAAATCAAATAAGCAGTTTCAAATACAATAGTATCAAACCATAAAATATGTAAGTGATAAGTTTAACAATTGATGTGAGTGAAGGACCTTTACAATGAAAGCAACATAACACTACTAAGGATTTTAAGAAGACCAAAAAAAAAAAAAAAAAAAAAAAAAAAAAGATAAACTATGTTCATAGATTGAAAGACTCAGTATTGTCAGTTGTCCATGATTGAATGGATTCAATGCAATCTGAATCATCATAATAGTACCAGCCTGTTGCTGTTTTTCTTTTTTTTTCTTTTCTTTCTTTTTTTTTTTTTTTTAGATACAGACAAGCTAATTCTCTAGTTGATGTAAAAATGCAAAGGATCTAAAAATCCAAAGCAATCTTTGGAAAAAACAAAAAGAATATTTTTGAAAGACTTTCACTATCTGACTTCATGTTTACTTAAAAGATAAAGTAACGACTGTTTTACTGCTCTAACAGCTGACAAATAAGTGAAACAGAAAACAGAACTCAGAAATAAACCCAAACTTTTAAGACCATTAAGAAAATATAAAGATGCCAAAACAATTGAAAGGAGGTGGGGATAACCTGTTAATCAAATTTTGCTGGATATCTATACAGAGAAAATGAACGTCAAACCCTGTCTCACACAATATATACCCACCCCCCCATTCATAATACACAAAAAAATAACTATACAGGATAGTTCATAAACTTAAACATACAAGCTAAAACCAGGAAGCTTGAAAATAATATATTAGACTTCATCAAAATTATTTGCTCAGCAAAAGACACTGTTAGGGAAAGAAATAGGCAAGCCATAGACAAAATTATTGAAAATCATATTTGTGGCAAGAGACCAGTATCCAGATATACAAAAAACTCTATATCCCCCCAAAATGAGTAATAACAAATCAATAAAATAGGCAAAATATTTTCACAAATATACTATAAAAGACAATCTATGAATGGGAAAAAAAAAAACCCTACATGAGAACATGCTCTAAATCTTTAGTCATCAGGGAACTGAAAATTAAAACTAAGGTTTAATACCCACCATAATTACTTAAATTCAAAAGATTGACAAAACCAAATGTCATCTAGATTGCGGTACAACTGGACATCTCATACATTGTTGGTTGGAATGAAAAATGGTACAATCACTTTGGAAAATATCTGACATTTTCTTACAAATAAAAAAAAAGTACTTATCTTCCTAGATTTTTATGGAAGAGAAGTTAAAACGAATTCTTAAAAAATTCGTGTAATAAAGTTTATAGTAACATTATTCACACAAACAAAAACTAGTAACATCTCAGGTATCCATCCATAAGAGAATGGATAAATAAATTGGTATATTCATACAATGGAAGACTATGCTGAATAAAATAGATTTCTTTTTTTTTTTAAGACTGGATTTCTAATACATGCTATAACTTGGATCTATATTTTGGTGGAAATGAGAAAAAAAGGATATATTGTATCATGCTGCATTCATGTTGCAGTTCTAGAACAGGCAAAACTAATCTATGATGTAAAAACAAAACAACACAAAACAAAAAAACAGGGCAGTGATTGCCTCTGGAGGGGGTGAGGGCTGGGATTGATTTGGGAGGGGTATGTGATGCTACTATTCTATATCCTGTAACAAACCAAAAAACTGTGAGGTTTCAATTACCAATTGCCTTACTGACAGTATGCTGAATCTCTGACTTTCACTCCTGCACACTAGGAAAAATGTATCAAACTAGGGAAGGTAATAAATTTTCCCTAGCCTGGAACCAGTGTTTATAACTTCCCTAACATTTTGTTTGGTTGGTCTTAGAAATTTATAGCAGGAATGAGTGGATGATACGGGAATAAGATATTGTCCCTGCCCTCAGTAACCCCCAGAAGTATGGATTAGAACCATTCACCTATTTTTCTTGTGCTAAATTTTATCCCTTATTGGCTTCCTCATCTTGGACCCAGCACCCTAGATTCTCTCACTGAGTGTCTTTCTGCCTGGTTGGTGGTCTAATCTGTATCGCCAGTTCTGGTTATGTGATCATGCTGGCACCCACTGCTGTGGGGGTGCATTGACCTACCTGTTTGGAGAGTTACCCTGTATGCCACAGGGAGCTCTTGTGCTCTGGGTTCCCTCTTCCTGATCCATCTCACTCTATATGCTCCGGGTTGGTTGGTGGGAGATAGACCAAAAGTGACACTACCTTTTGAATATAGAATAAAGGCAAATTGCATAGAAGAAAGATCTCCTGCCTGAATCTCTAAGCTTTTTGAACAAGTCAACCCAATTCCTGGGCTTGACGTACACCTGATTCTTTCTCTAAATCCCGATGGGAAAGGAAATTGATGTCAGTCAGAAAGGGAGAGTTTGTTTATTTATTGCTTCTTTTTTTTTTTAACATTTATTATTTTTTGGGAGACAGAGCGTGAGTGGGGGAGGGGTAGAGAGAGAGGAAGACAGAATCTGAAGTAGGCTCCAGGCTCTGAGCTGGCAGCACAGAGCCTGATGACCATAAGATCATGACCTGAGCAGAAGTCTGATGCTTCACCGACTGAGCCACCCGGGCGCCCCAAAGGAAGGTTTGAAGACTATGAATAATACAAAAAGAAATAAAGACAAACATTAGTGTTTCCAGAATAGTGGGGAAGAAATTACAACCCTCTGCATCCCAAATAGCACTACTAAATATTCCCAATACACTGAGAATGTATTGGTCTGGGAATGGGGATACCCGGATACTAGTCTGGGTCCCCCACTCGGCTGTTTGACGTTGACTAAGGCACCTCATCCATAGGGGTAGTGGAGCCAAGAGGTGGAGACCAGAGCCAGACCGCATTAATCCGGTTCTCCTGCCTGCTGCTCAGGCTACCGAAGCACTTCGTAGCTCTCCGTCATCCTTGGGTAAAAATGGCACTAATACTCACTAAAATGCTGTGTTTCTATGGTCTTTTTACATTTTCATTTTCTGATCAGTTACGGCGCCTTGTATTGTGACATTTTAATTGTTTCACACATTGAAGACAATAAGAAAGAATGCAAAATTTTGACCCTGAAGAACAATTACTGCGTAATCCTATCCTTCGGAAGTGGGGAAAAGAATGCACAACTTTCCCTATTTTACACTTGAAGATTTATAAACAACTTTTATTTTGCATCTAAATTGGAGCTATTCAAAAAGGTAAGCTACAAACACACACACACACACACACCCACACACACACACCCACCCACACAATTTGGTTAAAAACTTGTGGAAAAAGAAGATGGGTACACCAGGATGTCAGAGCGTATCTTTAAACATCTGAATCATAAAATTTTCTTTTGTTCTAATTCTGTTGTCACAAGGACAAACTCTTGATTATTATTTTTTTTAAGTCCAGTACTCAGATTTTTTTTTAACTCTACACTTGGATTCTTTTTCTTTCTTTTTTTCTTTTTTTAAATTTACATCCAAATTAGCATATAGTGCAACAATGATTTCAGGAGTAGATTTTTAGTGCCCCTTACCCATTTAGCCCATCCCCCACATCCCTCCAGAAACCCTCTGTTTTTTCTCCATATTTAAAAGTCTTTTACATATTGCCCCCCTCCCTGTTTTTATATTATTTTTGCTTCCCTTCCCTGTGTTCATCTGTTTATTGCTTCTTTTGGAGAAAAGCCCATAAACTTCAAATGGACTTCCTTAAGGTGGTTGACACCACTGGAGATACTAATTCACAGAGAAGAAAATGTGGCTAGATATGTTTTGTTGCATTTAATTAAAAGCTAGTTGTCCTGAGAGTAATATTTCTGAGTGTGACAACTGCAGGCTGTTTTATGAGATCAAAAACAGATTTGTAGGGTATAAGCAATACCACCAATTTTAAGAAACATAATCCTTAAAATTTGGCTGGATTCTGAATTTTTGTTAATATTTTTCCCAATTAACAATTTCTGCTACTTTTCTTATTGCCTGTAGTTCTTCTGAATGTTTTTATTATTATCATGTATGTAATAACAAAGAACTAAAAAATCTTTTAGTTTTGTAGAGCAATATAATAGAATATGAAGCATTTACTCTAGGTGTAGAGAAAATAATTCCTCTATTGTCTAAAACAATTCTTTGAAGAGCCTTTAGAACTTATTGTCCTCTCATTATTCATGACTAATTCCTTGTTAAGAAATTTGAACTCAATTGGCCACACATAAGGGCAGTACTCTGATTCTCAAAGTCATTGAGAATGACTAATATTTTATAAAAGAAAATATCTCACAAATAAGTATTTTCTGACTTTGCATCAATATTTTTATTTAGCTGTAGGAAACATTTCATTGTATAAAAAGCGAATTCCATTCCATATATTTTATTAAGTATTTGATTATCTACTACAGCCACATGGTTTCTTAATATTAATATATTAGGATTCTCTAGTTTTTTTAAACTACTTAAATTGTGGTTATGGTGCAGGTAACAGCAATTCTTTCTTTTTCCTCATCTCACTTAGAATTTCTTCTCTTTCTTCAAATGTTGCCTTCTGGGAGAGGACTCAACTCACTATCTATACACACACTATATATAGCATATACATCATCTCCATCAGAATGCCAGCTCTCTGAAGAGACTTCATCTTTTGGTGATGGCTGTGTCCATACTTCTTAGAAGAGTACTTGGCAACTAGGAGGATCTAAGGAAAATTTGTTTAGTGAATGTTGAATAAATAGTAGTTCACTTTCCTATATCTTTCATTTCAGTGACAATTTGTTATGCCCAACTCTTCATTTCTTAAAACAATATTTTAATGCAGAGAGTTAAACACTACTGGTATATTTTAAAAATAAATGTAAAGGACAATACACTGTTTCCAGAAATTAATAAATGTATTATTCTGTACTAAATTTCATATTCGATTACTATTTCATGCTGTATCAAAAGTTTACCAACAACACAGCCAAAATATTTCCTTGATCACAAAAACACAGCCAATTCTAATTATCCAAGATAATGGGATAAGAGAGTGGAATGAATTGAAATTCACAAGTTAGTTCCTAGTTACATTTTGGTCAGTATATTAAATGTCTCTACCTCCTAACCTTTAACTAGAGTTGCTGGCAGGCAGAAAAGTATCCGGACCCAACTTGCCAAGTGTTTCTATTCTAGAGGAATCCTTGAGCTCTATTTACAGAGATCATTTTTATTATATTTTTTGACTCCATGAAGAATTGATTAACCACTCTTTTAACCATGACAAAGTGCATGTGTTTTTCTCCTAAAATGTGTTTTAATTTTGTTTTTCTGTTCATTATCATTTTTTTTCTTTACAGCACATTTATAGAACTCCTCTTCTATTTATTGTTTCCTTACTTGTATTTGAATGAAAGGAGCTCTTACTGGAACAGATACTTCAATAGTAATACTGTACAGAAATGTCTGCAGGAAGATTACATACCTTTCATTAAAATCCAGTAAAATAGGAGTGTGAGAGAGAGAAAGAGAGAGAGAGAGAGAGAGCCTGTAGGGGAAGGGGAGGAGGAGAGATGTCTGTTGTGTTCATTCATGTCACCCAGAAGACTAGTGCTTGGCATATAACACACTTCCAAAGTTATATATTGAGTGGACAAGTGACAGGTGTTATCTTTGATAAATCTCAGCTGACCAAGATTAGAAATGCAGTGCTATGCACTTCCACTTGGGGGCCTCCTTGCCTGTGTCTCATGAAACTCTCTTGCCCAGAGATTTCTGTGCCCTTACCCACATCCCTAAACATGCCTGGCTATTCATCTGGATAGCAACCACGGCATTCTCTGTATCCACACCTTGTTTCAAACAAAAGATCTTTGCTTTTGTCCTTCAGATTGGGCCACCTACTGGAGGGTGTTTTCTTCTGAGTTTTCTCTCAGACTCTCTAGGCCAGGGTCTCTTCCTTTGCCCTCCATCTTTTGCCCCTATTTTCAACGACCTTGGCAGTCATTCGGAGCATAACGGATATTGTCGTTTCGGTTATAAGTTTCCCTCTTTTTCATTCCCTCATAGTTTTCACTGCAGATGGGAGAAGGGTAAATAAATATATTTTTGTTATTATCTTAGGATTATGATACCTCTTTTCTTTCTTCTACATACTTTCTGGCATGTATCCTTATCATTTGTAAACAGCTTGCGTCATGTGGTTGTACTTCCTAGTTTTCCAGGGATCAAAGAGATAAGTTCTACGTATCTACAGATAACAGAGGAATGATCTCAGTAAATAAGTGACTTTAAATATTTTTAGCAAGGATGAAATAAAATCAACTAACCCCAAACTAATGGAATCATAAAAGTTGCCTGGGCCATGTTTCTTATTTTATGTCTGGTTTCAGTACATTTGTATAGGTGTCCAGTAAATTCCACTGGTGACTTACTCTTGGAAGTACAGCGCACACAATCAGAACTTCAATAAGACCATTTATGAGGGGGCGCCTGGGTGGCGCAGTCGGTTAGGCATCCGACTTCAGCCAGGTCACGATCTCGAGGTCCGTGAGTTCGAGCCCCGCGTCAGGCTCTGGGCTGATGGCTCAGAGCCTGGAGCCTGTTTCCGATTCTGTGTCTCCCTCTCTCTCTGCCCCTCCCCCGTTCATGCTCTGTCTCTCTCTGTCCCAAAAATAAATAAACGTTGAAAAAAAAAAAAAAAAAAAAAAAGACCATTTATGAGATTTTTCTAGTATCAGGTCTCCTGACAGATCATACTTGCTCGAGTGTTTTCTAGGCCCAAATGCTCTCTGAGGTGATGTCAGGTGTGGAACCGTGGAAATTTCAGTCATTTGTTCGGCTTGTATGGGACCAGAAAGGTTATTTCTCTGTCTCTCTACTTGAGGAGGGTAGCAGATCATCTACTTATCTGAAAGTCACGATCACATCTGTTAATTATTGGTGAAATAATTCTAACCTTAGTACCTATACTCCTCTGTGACATTTAATATATGAGGAATCGTCTTTAATCAGCAACACTTGTGATCTTTACTCCATACCCTTCAGAGAAAACAAGACTTCTTTCTTAGACTCTATATTTTATTGAAGGATATATTTTTTTAATTTTTTTAACGTTTATTTATTTTTGAGACAGAAAGAGACAGAGCATGAACAGGGGAGGGTCAGAGAGAGAGAGGGAGACACAGAATCTGAAGCAGGCTCCAGGCTCTGAGCTGTCAGCACAGAGCCCCATGCGGGGCTCGAACTCACAGACCATGAGAGATCATGACCTGAGCCGAAGTCGGAAGCTCAACGGACTGAGCCACCCAGGCGCTCCATTATTGAAGGATATTTTTAAAAAATGTGGAGAAAATTAATGTTTACCTGTGAGTGTGTTTGAAAAAGTACTTAGTAAAAGCAATAAGTCAGCTTGTTATTCGTAATAGAGGGTTGCATTTTCTGAGGACAGTAGAGAGTGAAAGGATAGTTTGAAGCAGGTCTAAGTGACAGATTGGCATCTAGGACAAGGACCGAAGTGAAAGCAGTTTGCAGGAGGAGTAGAAGGTTGAGAAGATGTAAACAAAGGAAAGATGTTTCCCTGGTCAGCTAAAACACACAATGAGGTCCTGAGCTCACCAGTGGCTGTGGTGATGATGAAAAATATGCATATAGGGGCGCCTGGGTGGCTCAGTCGGTTGAAGGTCTGATTTCAGTTCAGGTCATGATCTCGTGGTTCATGAGTTCGAGCCCCACATCGAGCTCTGCGCTGACAGCTCGGAGCCTGGAGCCTCCTTCGGATTCTGTGTCTTCCTCTCTCTCTGCCCCTCCCCTGCTCATACTCTGCCTCTCTCTCTCAAAAATAAATAAAACATTAAAAAATTTAAAAAAGAAAAAAATATGCATATAGAGGTATGAGATAATTAGACAAGAAAGAAAATCCAGAGGTTTTCATGGTTAAGTGAATAAGGAAGGTTACAAAGATGAAGACTTCAGAATGATTTCCAAGTTTTTGGTCTTGGTTACCAAAACAGTGGTACCACCAGCAGCGGTAATTATCCGAGAGGAGGGTGGTAAACTCAGAATTAGGGTTGTTATGTTTGTGTTGCCCCAGGGAACATTAACGAAGAACTTTACAACAACCAGGCAGATGTCTGGATCTGGGGCCCTTGGGACTTGTCAGGGAGGACGATGGATCTCCTGGGAGCCTGTGAGAATCCAGGGAGGCTGCACAGAGTGAGGACTGGGTCGAATGATGGGGGCGAAATAAGCCTGAGTATCTTGGGGTTGGGTGGGGGAAGCTCTTAATTGCCATTACTAGAAAATTAACAGTATATCTGCTATTTACTATAATCTTACCTTAAATAGTTGACAAGTATGGAATTCGGTTAAAGGTGGCTTCTAAGTATTCATGAATGCAATGGGTTTTCAGACGATGGTACAGCCTTTCAGTACAGCCTCAATATTGGGAAAGAGAAGAGTGTTTTTGGTAGAGTGAAGGCTGGGAGTAAATAAACAAAGGCAGGAAGTTCTAGGGACTTGTTTTAGGATGATTACTATTTTAATTGAATATAGGTTTGCAAAATATATAAAAGGGAAAAGCATATAAAGATGAAAAAACAGATTTGGACAGACCAATGGAATTTGAACTTTGTTATGTAGGCACTAGTTAAATAAAACAGATTTTTTGCTACATATTATAAATTCAGATAATTGCATAACTTATCTTGACAATTAATTTAACCATTGCTTCACATGTAGGAGCAGAAAACCCATTTTTAGCATAGCATTCATTTCCATTTTAATGCCACTATTTAAACATCTTGGAAGTGAATTGCAATCTAAATTTACTTACATAGAAATCTTATTTTGGTCAATATCTTCATGGTTATATTCAAAAGAGAATTATGAATAGAATTTTATTCCCTAGATATCGATTGGTTTAGAATGGCAGGTGATATCCTTAAGACCACTGAAGCCTCTCAAAAACAATTTAACATATTTAAGACACTGATGTTTTATAACAAAATAAAATACATCTTGGCTAGTCATTCATTGTTCGACATTGAAATGTGTGTCACTTTTATGAACTCCTTACACATGGTGTTTTACAAATGCAATTCCATGTGAATATATTTTAATAAATTTGCTTACGTATTTATGGAAAGAATAATCAGAATTCAAAAGGTATCTCATTTCCATTCTTGAAGCATTCTCAACATTGAGTTGAGAGGTTTGATAGCATAAGTTTTTAAGACTCAAAAGGCTCTTTTTATCTATTCATTATCACTGTAGTTCTATAAGTAGGTCATCTGAAAAAACATCTCATTTTAGCACAGAATATTAGACAGGAAGGATATTTGTTTGCTCATTAAATCTCACATGATCTGGAAAAAAAGTCTATGGCACAACAATATCGGGAAAAGGTACAATTGAACTATGTCAGTGAAATGTATTAAATGGATATTGACATGCATTTTGAGTAGGATTAACATTTAACTTTAGATAATATTGGTAAAATGAATGCAAAAATGTAAAGTATTTAGAATTTCTGATTAACAGTTTGTTACTTAAGATGATAATACAAGCTGCTTATTGCAGTCACGTGAACATACAATATTTAAAAAAGGAAATAATTGTAATAATTTTCAAAAAAATTTTGTTTCTTCCTCTCTAGCTCAGTCCTGACTTTGCAGGAGCTACAAACCACTGAACCACGGTGCCCCATGTCCCTTCTCTTTCTCACCATCCCTAAGAATCTCATAAGCAAGGGGACTACGGCTCCAAGATAAATAACTTAAAATACAAACACTAAGGTAGAAAGGTATAATGGCGAGCCTGGGGCTCCTTGGCAAAATGGCTTCAAGATGATAGTATTCTACAGGATAAAATTATGTCTTCATGAATTAATTTATTTGCATAAAAGAATTTTTAATAACTATACAGAAAAATACAAACATTTCTCATTAGGGTCAGCAACAGGAAATCTCACCTAATGTATATTGTTATGATTATATCTTAATAATATTTTAATGTAACATTATTACACTTTAAACTATTATGTAACATTATTGGAGATATTAGGCAATATAATATGGTCAGAAGAAGATATAAGTTATTAGACAATATAATAAAGTCAGTTAAATATTAAAATGGAATTATGTGATGTAAAATCAAGAAAATCATAAAAATAAAGAAATTCTACAAAATACTAACAATAAGAAACTTCAAAGAGTATATTGAAACAGGATAGCAAACAAAATTCATTAATGTTTGTATCCCAGAAATAACCAGTTAGAAAATGCAGTAATATTTTTCTTTTGTAAAAGCTACCTGGTCTCTCAAAATATGTGTGAAACATATGTGGATATGCTTTATGCTGAAAATGTATCGTTACTCAAGGTTTTTAAAGAAGGTGGAGAAAAAAAAAGGGGGGCTCCTCGGTGGCTCAGTCAGTTGTGTCCAACTTTGGCTCAGGTCATGATCTCATGGTTTGTGACTTTGAGCTCCACATCGGGCTCTGTGCTGACAGCTCAGAGCCTGGGGTCTGCTTTGGATTCTGGGTCTCTCTCTATTTCTGCCCCTTCCCTGCTTGTATTCTGTCTCTCTCCCCCTCTCTCTCTCTCTCTCTCTCAAAAAGCGAATGAACAGTAAAAAAAAAAAGGTGGAGGGTGCCTGGGTGGCCCAGTTAGTTGAGCCTCTGACTGTTGATTTCTGCTTAGGTCATGATCTCATGGTTCATGAGATCAAGTCCCATGTCAGGCTCTCTGGGGAGATCTTGGAGCCTGCTTGGGATTCTCTCTCTCTCTCTCTCTCTCTCTCTCTCTCTCTCTCTCAAAATAAATAATATAAACTTAAAAAAAAGAAGGTGGAAAGATGTGCAATTTTAAGGATGTAAATTTTTTCTAGATGAGTCTATAAATTAAGTGAAGTTTTTAGGCAAATCACAATAGAATATTTTGTGGGACTTCAACAATGAATTCTAAGATTTGTTGGAAATCATCAGGAATATAGGTATCTTGGGGGTATGGAACTTGTCATTTCAGATTTCAAGGCATACTGAAAATTTCTAGGGGGGCCTCTGGATGGCTCCCTCCGTTTAGTGTCTGACTCTTGATTTTGGCTCAGGTTATGATCCCAGGGTCATGGGATCAAGCCCCATGTAGGGCTTTGCACTGATGGGGGAGCCTGCTTAAGATTCTCTCTCTCTCCCTCTGTTCCTCTCCCTGTTCATGCACACACTCTGCCTCTGGAATAAAGAAATAAATAAAAAGAAAGTAAAAATAAAAGAACAGCTGTAATGGCAAAATAGAATAAAGTCAAAAAAGATGAGGACAAATGCATCAACTAAAATAAACTATAGAAAAAAAATCCATGCTTGTCTGTGAACTTCACATATAACGGAGGCAGTTCTACAAATTGGTGTGAGACAATCACCTGTCCAACAGTGAGTACTGGAATAATTTGCTGTGTACAGGAAAAAAGTAAACAAAATTTCTACCTTACCTATATACAAACATACAGAAAGCCCCAACTGAAAAGATATCTAACATTTTAAATATCTCAAAGAAAATATAGAAGCTTATTTTTTTAAATCTTAAGGTTGAAAAGATTTCCTAAACACAGCATATGAAGCATAAACTTTAAAGGAAAAGCTTGATATATTTGAGATAAACAAAATAGAACTTCTGTGTGTGGCATTTATTATAAAACTGTGGTAACAACAGAAATGAGAAATGGCTAAATGGCTGTTAATATGGAAAAGGATACAGATATGTAAATGGTGCTATATTAATATGAGGGAAGATTGCATGGTCGTTAACATGAATGAATCTATATATAATCCAGGACATGTCTTTGGTAAAAACAGGTGATTTGCAGAATGATGCAAAGAGCAGATAGCGTTTATATAGTGTAAAAATAAAAGCAATAATAAACATTTCTTTAATTTTTATGTTCCTCTGTGTGTAAGCATATAAACTTGAACTGCAAAGTTTGTGTCTGCAAAGTGGGGAGCAAAATGAAATTGGCGAGTGGGGATAAAATGATTTCAACTTTAATGTTTTCTATAAAAAATTTAAAGAGGTGTTTTTATTAAAAAAAAAAAAAAGATAATATAACAGGGGCACCTAGGTGGCTCAGTTGGTTAAGTGTCTGACTTTGGGCTCAGGTCATGATCTCACAGCTTGTGAGTTCGAGCCCCGCGTAGGGCTCTGTGGGGACAGCTCAGAATCTGGAGCCTACTTTGGATTTTGTGTCTCCCTCTCTCTCTGCTCCTTCCTCTCTCTCTCTGTCTCTCTCTCAAAAAATAAACATTAGAAAATTGAAAAAATAACAAAGCAAAATGTGAACAAATATAAATTTGGGATTGTTGGTATTTAGGAGTTTTTACTACTTTTGTGCTGTTTTTTAATGTTTATTAATTTTCTCAGAGCAAAAGTCTCACGTGACTGTTTGAAATAGTAGTTGGATAAAAAAGGTGTTGGTGATTCCCAGAGAAGACAAGCTCTGTGTTCTGTTGTCAAGAATAAGAAACATGCAGTGGCAATAAGCAAGTTCGAAAGAAGCCTGTAGAGGTCAAATGATAACAATGGTGCCAGTGTTGAAGGGTTAGGAACAGAAAAACATAGTGCGCGCGGGCACACACACACACACACACACACACACACACACAGCATTCTGCTTCGCAGTTGTTATGTATTCCAGAACTTCAACCAGATGGGAAGAATATAAATTGACTAAAATTATGTTTCTCCCACCCGGTAAGATAGGGATCAAATACAACTTGAGGTTGTTGTGGAAAATTATGAAATAATACCTTTGTAGAGATGACTCTGTGAATGAATAGTTGTTTTGTGGCAAGTTGTATCTTTTTTCCTATTTTTATTACAAGTTGGTTAGGTATAGCTCTGTCTTTAGATCAGGTCTTTAGAATATTAACTATCATGGCTGAAATTCTGTGTGTGTAGGTATGTGTATGATATTATATGTGTATCATACATATAGGGTAGTTTGCTTTTTCTCAAGCTGAATATGGAATGTATTTAGATAACATATTTTATCTTTGTTCAATCTAAAATCTGATTCTTCACTGAGATGTATTTATAGCTGCTAAGTATAGCTAATATTTAATTGTGTGAACTACAGTTTTCATCTTTCAAGGTCATACCTATAATAGAAATACTAATTAATAGCACTTATGGGCTTTTTATCTTCTAAGTACTTTACCAACAATTAATTTAATGCTCTCAAGAACCATGGGAACCCTAATTTCTGTAGGATAAAAGGAAGGTTATACTAGCCACTTTGGGACAGAAATTAGATCAGGGTATGTTTTCACATATATATGCAATGTTCATCAGTGTAAGTAGAGGAAGTAAAAAGCAAACACATATAATTCATCTTTATTTTGAAATTTTTGATATTGAGAAAAAAATGCCTATTTTCCTTTTCCTAAATTAAGGTGCAAGAAATCAAACTTTATTAAAGTGTGGAATTTAATTGTTCTTGGGGGCGATTCACTAGGGGAAAACCGTAAGTGGGATGCAAATCTACTTATAACACTTCAGTAGTTTATAATTATTTCTGACACGTAGATTTTATTTCAAGATTATTCGACATTTCATTTGTTAAACTGGAGGCAATGGGATCTTTTGAAGCACAGCCAGTCATATTATTAATTTTTTTTTGATAATAGTTATTTGGAGCCCTATGACCAGAGTGATACCTTGGCTATGATATGAATTTCACATTATTCTGTTGTAATTTGGAACTTTCTGGTTATTTGCAATTACTTAAAACTGAACCTTTAACAATACAGATGTAGACATCTGGATTACCAGAGTTTGTCTCTAAATTAATGCCTCACCTATAAGATTTAATAAAGTGGTGTGCTTGGAGAAAATGTTAATTGTGGAAACTATTTATATTACCCTTATTATTTTTTTTTTTAACTTTTAAGGGATCTGAGCGTTTATCTTTGATGATGTAATTGAAAGATATTTTTGTTTTATTAGTGTTGACAGAGGCACATATTTCATAGTAAAGGCATAGAAATGATTTACCTGAACACTTTGGAGGGACTCACCTCAGAAATTATCATAGCATCAAGGAAATATGAGAAATATGTCACTCTGATCAATCAGTAGAGAGTTGTTCACCACCCTCATGGTAAAAGGCATCCTTTGGGGTTTTGGCTGCTAGAGTCATCAAAGGTGAGTGTTCAGTTGAGCAGGTCCTCAGAACCACCCCCCACGCAGCTGTTTTGTGGGTGTACAATGGGACCCCTCACAGATAGCTTTGAAAAGTACTTACGCAGGATCTTTATCTGTATGTGAACGAACCCTTATCCATCTGGGGAAAAGCCCACTGTCTTGCTTGAAGCTGTGCCTCTGTGAGAAAGTAAGAATTTTAGCAAAATCAGGCAAAATAAATACTATTGATACAAAAGTTGTTGTTTTCTTGGAATAATCATTTGCAGTCATGACAATCTTACTTTGCTAATAATTTTCTATTTAAATACTTCACTTTAAAGGCCATAAGCATATGAAATAAGCATCTTTATTTTTCACCCATCCATACAATCAAGTATTATAATTAGTTGACGTTTTAATTAAAAAAAAAAAAAACAAAAAACAACAACTGAGTAATCAGGCTTCTGCCATTGATCTATTTATCCAAAAGCTGAGTTAATCTCTCAGTCTTTGGTATCATATGGTTACTTTTGCCCAGCATTTAGGGCTTATCATTTCAATAAGGGAATGGTTACATGCCAATAATGAGTTCACTAATGAATAGCTTCAAAGATCAATGTTATTAGCATCCTCTTAATGTAGTTTAAAAGTCCCTCCCTAGGGCTTGCCTAGGAAAAGATTCACAGATAAATAATCTACTATTTTCTAGACAAAAATTGTTTCTAGTGATGGTGCAGGTTCAATAAATCATTGATGTAAACTTGAGGAAACATTTCCCAACATTACCCATGCTATTGAGGACTCATGAGGACAGAAAAACTTCAACTTCCTACCAGTTTAGTAATTTTAGGGAATTCTAACTGCATTTGCTAAACTGTTCATTGGGAATAACCCCAGCATTTCTGTGGTAGATTAAATAATAACCCCAAAGACATCCACATCCTGATCTCTGGAACCTAGAAGTATTACTTCATGTGACAAAAGGGATTTTGTAGATGAGATTAAGTATCTTGAGATGGGATGGTTATCCTGGCTTATCTGATCAGACTCTAAAATGCAACTCCAAGTGTCCTTAAAAGAGAGAGCCAGAGGGAGGCCTGCCTGGAAACAGTGGAGGAGAAGACAGTGTGACTATGACAATGGAGATTGTCATCATGAAGCCAGGAATCAAGGAACATGGGCAACCCCTAGAAATGGAAGAGACAAGGGACAGATTCACCTCTAGAGCCTCTAAGCAATACCAGGCTTGTTGAGAGCCTCACTTTACCTCAGTGAAGGTGATTTCAGACTTCTGGCCTGGAGAACTGTAAGAGAATAAATTTATTCTGTTTGGAGCCACCAAATTGGTGGTAATCTGTTACAAAATATATAGGAAACTAGCACAATATCCTTTTCAACTCCTTCCCCATTAAAAGTTTGCACAAGTCTCTACAAGCCAGTAGGTAATTGAACAAACACATGTGGAACACTTGTCTCTATCCATATACCTATTCTCTATATTGATAATTAATTTTTGGTTTAGTGCTTCTTTTTAGTGTGCTTAGTTTTTTCCTTAATGCTTATTTATTTTTAAGAGAGCCGAGTGTGGAAAGGGCAGAGAAAGGGGGGCAGAGGATCCCAAGCATGCTCTGTGCTGACAGCAGAGAGCCTGATTGGGGACTGGAACTCACAAACCGTGAGATCACGACCTGAGCTAAAGTCGGGTGCTCAACCGACTGAGCCACTCAGGCACCCCAGTGCACTCAGTTTTGTTTTGTTTTTAACTTGTGTTTATTTCCTTTGTAATTATTACAAAGCCACAACTAACATTTTTCTATCTACCCCCAGTGCAAACAATTCACCTGACTTTTAATCATAATTTATTTTCTAAGTGACTCCGTATGGATAAAATTATTTTAGTAACGTATTTATATAACTAGGACATCTCACATTATAACAATGAAAGCACTTTTGCTTTGAAGATAGAAAATTCAAAAATTCTGAGGAAAGATGTCTTGGTTTTAAAAGCCTGCTTGATGTTTCACTATCCATATTCAATTGAGTAAATTTCAGTAAGTTGGAAAAAAGATACGAATCTTGTAAATCCCGAGCTGCCATGTTGGTAGCAGATTGTAGAGGAAATCTCTGATCATACTTGTCGAAAACTATTGTTTCAACACTTCAGTTCCTGGATTCACAGGCTCAAAGTATACATACATCAAAAGCACCTTCATAAAGTAATTTAATAATTATGCAGAGCATAGCAATGTGTATGAATCAGTCTCAATGTGTATCTAATCTTGTAAGAATATTGTTAACTACTTTTGGAAAAGAGAGCCAGGTATCCTAGATTCAATTTCATTTGAACTGAGTAACCACAGGCTCTGAATTTCACAGATTTTTTTTTTTTTTTTTTGCCTTAAAGTGGGAAGATTGGTCTGCATTAACCTTCTCAGTGGTAAAGATTCTGTGCATTTTATGGTCGAATGAATTTAAAAAACTGTTACCTCCAGTCTCTGGTGCTGGAGGGATGGTTTGAATCCACAACAAACTACTCATTTGGTTCTGCAACCAAAAAATACAGCTGGCCTCTTATTCTCAGAAAAGTGGTTAATAGTCTCTTTCTTTTCAAATATACATCTAGTTGGTTATTTTCAAGGAGATGGTAAATGTTTTTAAAAAAATATGCAAGAAATAGAAGCAAAATTTTAAATGGATGTGTCTATATAAATGACTTCCAATTATGATTGTTAAAAAAAATGCACGTACTTCTTAATGACCCATGAGTGTCCTCCACGGGTTATGGAGAGACTTGTGATTCACCCACGTACAATCCAGAAATGGACGATCAATAGTAAGTTACCAGGCATATGTTATGTAATCTTTAGTGCTTTTAGTCCCTAGGTATAATCCAAACACGTTTTGTGTGCACGTGTGTATACATTTGTGCGTGTCTGTGTGTGTGTGTGTTCGTGCTTATGAGTGAGTGCATGCAGGAGGTGGGAGGTAGAGTTGGGGATGGTCTATTAAAAGGAAGTATGGGAAACTGGTGTTATATCCACAAATACATGCCAGAGATTCTGACATACATTTCCTCTTAGAATTATGTATTGGATTTTATTTCCGATTACATGAGCATTTTAGCTCAAGCATAATTTTTTTCTTGGGATTTTATACATATAATGCAAATCAACATTCACAGAATTTTAAGAGGCAGGTTGGGCAGAGGGCCAGCGTGTATGAAAGGAAAGAGAGATGAGCCTTTGCAGGGAATTGCATTTCAATGATTAAGGAGACTCTATCAGATAAGCACTGATAACTTTTCCACAAAGTGTCACATGAAGACATTAGAGAGGGAGCAGTTCAGGTGGGCCCTTCCCCCTGGCAGCTGGTAATCCTGCCCATGAATGCTCATTGTCTCTGATGGAATCAGGTCCTCTGAAAAGTTGTAAGGGTCTCTTGTTTCCTTCCTCTATTTCCTTCCTCTCTAAATTGAACGTTTCTTTCCTCATGCCATAGAGCGGTATAGTGACTGAGTCTGGTGTCATTTACAATAGGACTTTTAAAACTGTATCTTTAGATTGCGGGTCTGTTACTTTTCCCTTTTGAGTTGTTCCAAAATAAAAGATTTTTACTGAGATAGAGGAGAAGGAAGTAGTAAATAGTACCACTTCAAAAACCTTGGATTTTGCAGGCAGCCCTTGGGGGGCAGATAAGAAATACAAAGCTGCATTTTTGTGCCTTTACAGTCTAGAAGGGTTCATACAGTTCACCTCTTCCAGGGCCTAGTATCTGAGTGTGGGGCTCCTAAAGGCAGCGAATTTGGGCCTGGCTACAAACTGAGAAGAGAGGACTACAGTGTGGCTGCTGTTAGGCACAAGGGGGCTCGTGATATGAATGTAAGTAGCGTATTGAACAATCATGATAAGAGATGCAATCAAAGTGAACCTTTACTTATTTTTTTTTTTTTTCAACGTTTTTTTTTTTTTTTTTTTTTTATTTTTGGGACAGAGAGAGACAGAGCATGAACGGGGGAGGGGCAGAGAGAGAGGGAGACACAGAATCGGAAACAGGCTCCAGGCTCTGAGCCATCAGCCCAGAGCCCGACGCGGGGCTCGAACTCACGGACCGCGAGATCGTGACCTGGCTGAAGTCGGACGCTTAACCGACTGCGCCACCCAGGCGCCCCAACCTTTACTTATTTTTTAAATTTAGCAATGAAATCTTCCCCTTCCCAAGAATGAAAACGCATGTTGGCACCCTCACTTGCCTGTTCCTTCTTTGGTAATGAAAAGCCCAATGGTCACTTTAACTGCAAATGCAGTCACATGCCATACTTAGAATGTTCATTCCAAGATGTTAACAATTACAAACTTGATTCCACATTTTTGTATATTTTTGCCAGGTCTAGCCACCTGACTGTGGACCCCGGCCCTGGGAGGGGGTGTGGTTGATCTCTTCTCTATTGTGGTGCCTGCGGGTATCCTTTGCCCTCCACCTCATAACCCTCCAAAAATTATAACAAAAACTTGTAATTAACAAAATGTGTATATATTTAGGTCGTACAGTATATTGTGATATACCTTGTGAAATGATTACTACAGTCAAGCTAATTAACACACTCATCACCTCAGATAGTTACCTTTTGTATGTGTGTGATGAGAACCCATGAGATCTATCCTTTCAGCAAATATCAGGGATACAATACAGTATTATTAGCTACAGTCACCACACTGAACATTAGGTTTCCTGAACTTATTCATCTTATAACTGAAAGTTTGTATACTTTGATCAATATCTCCCCATTTCCCTAAACTCCAGCCCTTGGTAACTACCATTCTATCTGTTTTCTGTCAGTGTGAGCTCAACTTGTTGATTGATCTGTTGATTTAGATTCCACATATAAGTGAAAATTCTTTATCCATTTATCTTTGATGGGCAATCAAATGGTTTCTCTGTCTTGGCTACCATGAATAATAATGCTGGGAAGTTGGAGGTGCAGGTCTCTTCATTTCCTTTGCATATATGCCCAGAAGTGGGATTGCTGGATCATATGGTAGTTCCATTTTTATTTTTCTATTTTTTTTTATCTTTGTTTTTGAGAGAGAGAAAGACAGAATGTGAGCAGCGGAGGGGCAGAAGGAGAGGGAGACACGGAATCCGAAGCAGGCTCCAGGCTTCACACTTGTCAGCACAAAGCCTGACGAGGGGACTGAACTCACAAACGGTGAGATCATGACCTGAGCCGAAGTCAGATGCTTAACCGACTGAGCCACCAGGCATCCCTATTTTTAATTTTTTGAGAAAACTCCATATTGTTTTTAATGATGACTAGACCAGTTTACATTGTCACCAACAGTATGTAAGAGTTCTCTTTTTTCCACATCCTACTTGATACTTATCTTTTGGCTTTTTGATAATTACCACTACATCGGGTGAGATGATATCTCATTGTGATTTTGATTTGCGTTTCTTTTTAAAAAAATTTTTTTTTCAACGTTTATTTATTTTTGGGACAGAGAGAGACAGAGCATGACCGGGGGAGGGGCAGAGAGAGAGGGAGACACAGAATCAGAAACAGGCTCCAGGCTCTGAGCCATCAGCCCAGAGCCTGACGCGGGGCTCAAACTCACGGACCGCGAGATCGTGACCTGGCTGAAGTCGGACGCTTAGCCGACTGCGCCACCCAGGCGCCCCTTGATTTGCGTTTCTTGATGATTAGTGATGCTGAGCACCTTTTTATATACCTGTTGACCATTTTATGTCTTTTTTTTTTGTAAAACTGTCTATTCACAACTTTTGCTCATTTTTAAATCAGTTTTTTTTTTTTTTCTGTCTCTTGAGTTGTATGAGCTCCTTATATATTTTGGACATTAATGGTAATTGAACATATTTTGTGGATTTTTTTTTCTAATTCCATAGTTTGCTTTACACTGTGTTGGCGATTTCCCTTACTGTGCAGACACTGTTGAGTTTGATGTAGTTTTCCTTGTCTATTTTTGCTTTTGAAGTCTGTGCTTTTGGTGTCAAATCCAAAAAGTCATTGCCAAGTCCAATGTCAAGAAGTTGTTCTCCCATGTCTTCTTCTAGGATTTTTATGTTTTAAGGTCTTACATTCGATCCTTTAATCCATTTTGTTAATTTTTGCGTATGGTGTAAGATAAGGTTCAATTTCTTTCTTTTACGTTTGGCTGTCCAGTTTTCCCCACACCATTTACTGAAGACATCATGCTTTCCCCATTGTATATCCTTCGCACTGTTGTCTAAGATTAATTGATGGCATTTGTGTGAGTTAACATTTTAAGTAGGGAGATACAATAATCAAATCTATGTTTCAGGAATGTGAACGTTGTTACAGTATGAAGGATTGAAAAATGAATACACACATACACACACACTAAGGCTATCACACTTTATAAAGGAGAGGAACAATGTATTATTTGACTTTGCTTTACTAGAATTTTGTTTAGATGCAAGCAGTGAACAGGTGTTTAAAATATTTGTTAAAATTTTAAATGACTGGGTAGGAATAGGAGGCCTCCAAATAAGTTGGCTAAAAACCATTACAGTAGTGCAGAAGAGACATGATAAAATCTGGAAATAGGCTTGAGATGGATTCTAAATGCACACTTTATGAAGTAGCAATTAAATATACATTAAGAGAAAGGAACAATGTCTCAAAGTGGCTCAGAATTCTCTAACTTTGGATGTTTATGACATCATTATGAGAAATGAGAAAGTCAGAGGGTAGGCCTATTTGGGTTAGACGGGGTGTAAGTTTTATGACCGTTTATACATTCCCGAGGTTGGTTTCTTGAATTAGTTTGAAAGCACGCTAAAAAGTGAATGGTTTGTCAAGGTCGGACAACAGCCAAGTAAGTTGGGATGGTGAAAAAAAAGAAAACCATGTTTAGCTTACTGCGTTTTCAGTGCAGCAGGTTTGTTTCAGGGAGTAGGGGTCTCAAGGAAAAGCCTTCTTTATACAGCATATTGTCTTCGTCAGGATCAGCACTAAGCACAGCAGTAGATACTGGGGCGTGTGGGTGGCTCAGTCGGTTGAGTGTCCGACTTCAGTCAGGTCATGATCTCGCAGTCCGTGAGTTCCAGCCCAGAATTGGGCTCTGTGCTGATGGTTCAGAGCCCGGGGCCTGTTTTCAGATTCTGTGTCTCCCTCTCTCTCTGCCCCTCCCCCGCTCATGCTCTGTTTCTCTCTCTGTGTCAAAAATAAATAGACATTAAAAAAAAATTAAAAAAAAAAAAAAAGAATAGCAGTAGATAGATGTGTTACAGGCTTTTGTCAAAAAAATCCATCATTTTTCTGAAGCGAGAAGGAACCAAGCCTTGGTATTTAAAATTGTCTTTAAACAAGAGTGAGCCGTGATAGATGAAGGGAGACTTGACTAGCAGAAAAATAAAATGAATAGAGCTAATACTGCATAGCAGGGATAAATGCGAAGTCATTCTGAATACCTCATAGAGGAATAGGCATCCTTATTTCCTGTGCTCTGATCATGAAGAAGGATAGGGAAAGGCAAGCAGGGCTCTGATAGTGGTATTAGCTCAGAAAGACAGGGAGGCAGATGACCGTATTCTTAATAAATAAGAAAAAAACCCTTTTATAAATGAGATGAAATTAAGTAAAATTTAAACAATTTGTAAGACATGGAGGGTACTTTAATTCTTAGATCATTCCAATAATTCCAATATGGTAGACAACATCATGCACCAAAGGCTCAAGGCAGATCCGGCTTCTCTTTTAGCATCACAAGCAGCACGGGCATGTGTTCTGAGGGTCAACTGTGGGGACTTCGTTCTAACTTGCTGTATAACCCGAGGGGTGGTTACGCGGTCTCTCTGCTCCTCACGTTTTTAAGCTGTAAAAATTGGTATATAGCAGTGCCTAGCTCACCAATGTGGTAACCAAGTTGTTCTTTTATGTAAAGCACTTAGAAGAGTGCCTGTACACTCTTTGCTAAACAAACAAATAAAATATATTGTGGGGGGAAAATGTGATTCAAATTCAAAGGATAAATTTCAGTATTAAGAGGAATCAACAAAGATTTTCCTCCTCACCTAGAAATAACTTTAGTCCTAAGGGCACCCCAAATGTACTTACTTTTCTTAGATTTTTCATCTTCTTGAGAGTTACCGAAGCCCAGAGAAATCGGGATTGAAATTCAGGGACAGAGCGGGCTCCCCCAGGTCAGTTCTAATTCTTTCAAAATTCTTAAGACGACACCTGGCCTTGGTTCCTCCCCAAAATGAAAGAAAGAGTAGAGAGAAATGAAAATGAAAATGAAATAATATTTGGGTATGTGCTACCATGATTCCTTTACTCCGAAACTCTTTCCATATCTCCATTGGAGGCAAAGATTTCATCTTAAATTGGATCCTGAGGGTTAAGTAAAATCAATAAAGAACTTCAGAGTGCAGAGAACTTAAATTACCAGTATTCTCTAGGAAAATGAAATTTATCACTGTGTCTACCCTACAGCAGAATTTGTTTGCTTAGAAATTATAAAAATAAATTATAAACATTTATTTCACACTTATATTGATCTAATGTTAAAAAATTCAAAGATTTTTGGAGGCAAAACACAAGGTAAAAAGGTTCTCAAAATATACACATGGAATGAGCTACGGTGATTTTGGGAGGTCTACAATTTTGCAAGTGTTTAGGGCATATATTCCTACAAAGAAAACCTGAAGACAGCATTCAATCATTAAAAAATATTTCCACCGTAGTCATTTGAGTTTCCCCACAGTATTTGCTATTCAGCAAATAGTTACCAGTCAAGTGTCCTTGATCTAACCTCAATACACCTCAGTACTTAAGCATACATACACTTTAATCTTAGAGCAAGTCTTATGATTTCAGGTTCCTGGGGCAAAACAATTTGTAGTTAATAAAAGTCTTCTCTTTCTTAAGTGTAATTTCTCCACCAGCCACATCTCCAAAGTAACATTTATTGGGGCTTGGGGGTGGGGGTGGAAAGGAAATCTAAAGAGGGGAAATAATGAAAAATTGAGTGAGAGATTGCATGGTACTAAATAAATACTCATTGTACGAAAACACTGTTTTAATTTTAAGACCTCTTATGGAAGGTGAGTAAAAAGGAGACTCTAGTCCAACTGTAGACTGTCTGCTTTGCCTGAGATTTGGCTGATTTTCTCTGGTTTTCAGATTATGTTTAGTTAATAGCATGTTTGATATTGGTGAGCTAATAATTACTCGCTCTTGCATATATTGGCGCCAAAGTGTGTATGTATGTTGAAACAATAAATGTTGCATTTTTGAAAATACCATGTTCAAATGATTTCAGTATAAAGGATGGCAATAGTTATGATCTAATAAAATAGTTTCAGTTAATTTTTAGTGAATACTTTTATTAATTATTAAACTTCTCATTAAAATACAAAAAATACAGAAAAGTGTAATAAAGGAAATAAAATTCACTCATAATTTCACCCACCAGAAGTTATTATTTTGAATTCCTTGGTATGTTTTGTTTGCATACATAAAGCTCCCCATACCTTTATTCCCTGGTGGTAATCACTACCGTAAAATGGTGCTTATCATTCCTCGATATCATTTTGTAATTTGTGCTGCTATAAAAACAATGTGTAGTATTGTTTTGTGCTTTTATTTATTTTTTTTTTTAATTTTTTTTTCAACGTTTATTTATTTTTTTGGGGACAGAGAGAGACAGAGCATGAACGGGGGAGGGGCAGAGAGAGAGGGAGACACAGAATCAGAAGCAGGCTCCAGGCTCTGAGCCATCAGCCCAGAGCCTGACGCGGGGCTCGAACTCATGGACCGCGAGATCGTGACCTGGCTGAAGTCGGACGCTTAACCGACTGCGCCACCCAGGCGCCCCTGTTTTGTGCTTTTAAAACTTACGGAAGCAGTGCTATGATATACATACCCTTTTGCAACTTTTAGACTTAACCTCACATCTTAGTTATTTATCCATGTTAGTACATATCAGTCCAATTTCTTTTTGCTGCTATAGAATATTCCATTGTTTGAAAAAAATTACAGTGGCTATAATTCCTGAGGAGAAATTATGCAGGTTCCCTGCATTGCTATAGCAAACAGTGCTGCAGTAAAGATGGTTGGATGTGTCTCCTTGGCAAATGTGTGAGCATTTTTCTGGCACACACTGCTGGATTGCTTAGTCCCAGGGTATTGGTATCTTAAGATTTATTAAGTGCTGTCAAATTGCTCTCTGAGGAGGTTTTATCAATTAATATATTCACCAACTGTATATAGTGTCCCCTTCCCCTCACCACCACCAACAAATGGTTAGATGTTGGATGTTGGTAGTTATGGGATAACTCATTTTCCTGTTAATTTGCATTTCTCTTTCTTTTTAAAGGCTTATTTATTTATTTTTGAGAAAGGGAGAGGAGCAGAGAGAGAGGAAGAGAGAACCCCAACCAGACTCCCCACTATCAACACAGAGCCTGACATGGGGCTTGAACCCATGAACCATGAGATCATGACCTGAGCCGAAAATAAGAGTAGGATGCTTAACTGATTGAGCTACCCAGGTGCCACTGCACTTCTCTTATTATAAGGGTATGTCAAGAACTGTACATGTAATGACTGGTGATTCAAGTTTTCAGTGTTCTTCATTTAAGTGAATGACATCACTGTCTATCTGGTTGCACCAGCCAGAAATGAGAAGTCAATCTTGATCCTTTTGTCTCCTTCATTGATCATCAGTGTCTTTTGATTCTTCCACCTAAATTTGTTTCACTACTTCTCACTTATCTACATTTCCACCAGCATCCTGGTCCAAGCTACCATCTTTGGTCTATATGGAACTGCGCATATATGGAACTATGGAGACTCCCAGTTGGTTTCCCAGAATGCAGTGTTGTCTTTGTACCTTGCATTATCCATCCATATATTAACTTGACTAATCATTATTTTATAATTTTATGTTTTTGAAAGTTTATTTATTTTGAGAGAGAGAAAGAATGTGCATGGGTGTGTGAGTGGGGGAGGGGCAGAGAGCGAGGGAGAGCAAGAATCCTAAACAGGTTCTGTTGCTGCCTTACATGGGGCTGGATCTCAGGAACCATGAGATCATGACCTGAACTGAAATCAAGAGTCAGCCACTCAATTGCTCAATTGACTGAGCCACCCAGGTGCCCCTGGCTAATCACTTTTAAAGGAAATTATAAACCTATGGTAGTTTTTTAGTTGAGTAGTTAAAATGAGGAGGAAATATATAATTCGCTCTTTGTTTCTCTCTGTTCCTCTCTCTGTCTCTCTCTCTCTCTCTCACGCACACACAGATATCTGCCAATAAAACTAAAGATATACTTTATTTTCTAAGCCTCAGTTTAGTTAATCCTCTTGCTCAAAATCTAGCAGTATTTCTACACATCAATAAATTATTAACCTAAGGCTTGATACTTTGATACAATATTTCTTTATCTAAGGTGAAATTCTTTTCTACAAAATTAAACACAATCACTTAAAAGTCTGAACATACTACTTCTAGTCCTTATTTATTATTCACCAGCCATTTGACTTTCATTAAATTAAAGTCTAAGATTATCTAACTAGGAATCTAAACACCAAACACATCCCTACAGTCGAATGTTATAAATGGATATTATAATGATCATCCATTTAAAAAATTCCATTTGTCTTAGTATTTTTTTTGTCTTAAATCATCGTTATCTAAAATTACAATGTGCTCTTCATCTTTTCACATGATTGTAGTAAGGAAAATCTTTGGTCAGATAGCATTTTCCTACTTCTAAATCCCTGATCATGAGCCCATTAAGTGCATTTTCATGGAAATGCGAGGTCAAGATAGTGCATTTCAGTTAATTTTTGTCCGAGTATTTGGATGGTTGCATTTTTCCAAGGTTATATTTTTAGACAATTTAATTTTTTCTGTGCATGTTTAAAGTACTTCTAACCTTTAAAAAAGGCTAGAATGTCATTTGTACGTCCAAGTTAATATATTGCCATTCAATAACACTTTTGTGTAGACAATGACATAATAATAAACAACACTGGTATATGACATGTACAACAAATTGCTGAGCTATTTAACGATATTGGCGCAGATGTTGAAAAGCTTTATATCAGCGTACTATTTAGGAGATGCTTTGGATTGGGAATGCCAAAGCCGCTAGTTTGATATCTGAGTGAAATATTTTGGTTTAGCCTTAGGAATGATCTATGTACAGGAACCTTTTAATTTTCCATGTGATACTGCCCTTAGAAAAAAATTAAGTTATTATCTCTACTATACATTTCCAAGGGAAAAGATAATAAAGTTTCGGATGTTTTTACTTGCATTAACTGAATAAAGAGAATATTTTTTTTCTCATAAATATCTCCATTATAGCAGCCCCAATATACACTAAATTCTTTCCATGTTCCTTGATTAATACTTCAAAGTACATTGAATACCTATTAGTCCTCATATGAAGGGGAGATGAGGAGCTCTTGGCTTTCTGCTATCCAATGGCAGTCATTTGTGTCCTTGTAGGTTCATGGGAAGCCTAGAAAATGGCCCTGGAGGAACCAGAAGGACCTGTATGTGGTCGGCCATTACTGCTCTTGAGGGGGAAGACGCACGGCATATCATCTTTGACCACTTAGTACAAAGTCTTTTTGGACTCGCTTGCAAGTGGTCGTGCCTCAGACTCTAAATTGCCTGACATAATTTATCCATAATTAAGAGCTAAAGATTGTGATGTGTGTTGACTCTACGATATGAAGAAAATTCCTTTAACAAGTTACAATTTGTTGAATCAGTCAACAAATTACATTTTCTAATATTAATCTGGAAACCTGCTTTTTAAGGAAGGATTATTCTAAATATTAGGTCAGTAATGAATTGTTTGGAATGGTATATTTCTTTCCTGGGTCTGTCATAAAGTACCACTGAGTGGCTTAAAATAACAAAAATTGATTATTTTACAGTTCTGGAAGCTGGATGTCCAGACTCAAGATATTGGCTGGGCCACCCTCCCTCAGTAGTGTCTGGGGTAGAATCTTTCCTCACATCTTCCAGCTTCTATCGGCTCAGGTGTTCCTTGGTTTGTGGCAACATGACTTCAATCCTGCTGCTGTCTTCATATGATCTTCTCTCACATAGTGCTCTCTCTCTCTCTCTCCCTCTGTATGTATGTGTCCAAATTTTCCTCTTATAAGGATACCAGTCACATTGGATTAAGGTTCCTCTCTACTCCAGTGTGAGCTTATTTTAACTCATTTAATTATATCTGCAAGGACTCTTTTCCCAAACAAGACCACATTCTGGAGTAATAGGGGATAGAATTTTTTTTTAAGTTTTATTTTTGGGAGAGAGAGCCAGACAGAATGCAAGCAGGGGAGGCGCAGGGAAAGAGGGAGACAGAGAATCTGAAACAGGCTCCAGGCTCTGAGCTATCAACACAGAGCCCGAAGCGGGGCTCAAATTCACAAACCGAGAGATCATGAGCTGAGCTGAAGTCAGATGCTCAACCGACTGAGCCACCCAGGCGAATAGGGGATAGAATTTTTAGGGGCTCTTTTTTAGGGGTTCGAATCAACCCTAATAGATGATTAAAGCATTAAATATCGATTTTCATTGCTGGATATATGCATATGGAAGGTCTGTCATAATGCAACTTTCACAAAGAGTAGAAATAAGTTACTTATTTTTGAAAACTAGAAATTCATGATGTGTAAAAATGTTTGCTCAATTTAACTGAAAAATTATGTGTTATGCACAGTTTGCAAGTGAGATTGTTCCATCACATTCATCAACTCAGGAAAATGTATCTACAAAATTACTCTCACTTGGTGGTCAGCTAGTCACTATTCCTTAATAATTTGTTGCTATTATGTCCCTTCATTTGTTAAGATGAGATAAACTTGACGGTTACCCATATCACAGTATTATTTTATGTGCCACTTGGTATACTGTAGAGGTTAAGGGGAGAATTATGGAGACAGGCTGCATTATTTGGAATCCAGGCTCTGTCACTTACCAGCAATATGACCTGGGGAAATTTGTTTATCATTTGTCTCCTTCCTTTTTCTGTAGCTGTACAGTAAGGACAGTCACAGTAGCTACTCAGTGAGGTTGTTCTGAAATAAGGTGAGTCACCTAAATAAAGTATGTAGAAAAAGTTTTACAACTAGCAATTTCTTAATAAAACTTTTAATGTTTGCTTATTATTAACATATCTAATCCTCATTTGATATATGAAGTAATTATTACCTTTTAGAGAAATAAAACACAACTATTTATATTTTAAAAGAAACTTAGAAACAACAGGTGTTGACAAGGATGTGGAGAAAGGGGAACAATTTTGCACTGTTGGTGGGAATGCAAACTGGTGCAGTCACTCTGGAACAGACTACTGAGGTTCTTCAAAAAGCTAAAAATAGAACTAGCCTAAGACCCAGCAATTGCGCTACTAGGTATTTATCCAAAGGATACAAAAATGCTGATTTGAAGGGGCACATGTAGAGGCATTTGGGTGGCTCAGTCAGTTAAGTGTCAGGCTTCGGCTCGGGTCATGATCCCACAGTTCATGGGTTTGAGCCCCACATTGGGCTCCGTGATGACAGCTCAGAGCCTGGAGCCTGCTTCTGATTCTGTAGCTCCCTCTGTCTCTGCTTCTCCCCCACTCACATTTTGTCTCTTTCTCTCTCTCTCTCTCTCTCAAAAATAAACATTAAAAAAATGAAGAGGTACATGCACCCCAATGTTTATAGCAATGCTAATCAACAATAGCGAAATTATGGAAAGAGCCCAAATGTCCACCAACTGATCAATGGATAAAGGAGATGAATGGATAAAGAAGATGTATTCACACACACACACACACACACACACACACACACACACACACACGTAATGGAATATTACTCGGTGATCAAAAAGAATGAAATCTTGCCATTTGCAACAATGTGGATGGAACTAGAGTATATTATCCTAAGTGAAATAAATCAGAGAAAGACAAATACCATATGATTTCACTCATTTGTGGAATTTAAGAAACAAAACAGATGAACATAGGGGAAGGGAAGGAAAAATAAAATAAGGTAAAAACAGAGAAGGAAGCAAACTGTAAGAGACTCTTAAATTCAGAGAATAAACTGAGGGTTGCTGGAGGGGAGGTGGGTGGGGGAATGGGCTAAATGGGTGATGGGCATTAAGGAGGGCACTTGTTGGGATTAGCACTGGGTGTTATGTGGAAGTTATGAATCACTGGGTTCGACTCCTGAAACCCACACTACACTGTACATTAACTGAGTTAAATAAATTGATTGGTATTATACAGTCCATGAGCTTGGAAAAATGTATAACATGTATCTTCCACTATAGTTTCATAGAAATTATTTTCACTGCCCTAAAAATCTCTCTGCCTACTCATCCCTCCCTCCCCCAGATATAGACTTCTAAACAATATAGTTAAAGTGATTAAGAAATTTTGAAAAATCAGCAAATTGGAAACTATACAAAATGTCAAATTAAAATCATAGAACTAAAACCTACAGTGTCTGAAAATTAGGAATTTATTAGGTGAATTTCACAACACATTAGACTTATTGAAAAATAATTCGTGTCCTGAAAGTTAGTTCACAAGAAAATATTCTAGACTGCAGCACAGAGAAGTCAAATAAGTGCAAAACTTGTAATAGAGTATAAGAGATACACGGAATACAGAAAAAGTTCTAACATACATGGAATTGAACTGACAGAAGAAATATTTGATGACAAAATTACTATTTTTTTTAAATAGGAGACAAAACCCACAAAAGCAAAAAGCCATTTAAAACCCAAATATAATTGATGCTATAAAATAACACTGGGCACACCATAGTATAACTGCCAAAAACTAATGTGAGAAATGTAAACTTAAAGCATCCAGAAGATAAAGAGAGAGAGAGAGAGAGAGAAAAAAGGTATATTACCATCAAAGAAACAATAATAGGATTAATCACAAGCATCTCAAAGCAAAGAAATCCAGACACAATGGAATATCTTGAAAACACTGAAGTAATACAAGTACCAATGTTTTATACCCAGCAAATATATATTTTAAATATGAAGGTGTGGTGAAGATTCTTCAGAATAGCAAACCATGATGTAATTAAACACTAGCAAAACCATAATAAAAGAAATGAAAGGTTACTATTAAGACAAAAGGAACTAATCACAGACGGCCATGTAGAAAATAAGAAAAAATGAAGGATAGCAAAAGGTAAGTATGTGGGATTCTAATTGAATATGAGTACATAAAGAAATAACCAAAATATCCTGTTTTGTTGAAATACAAATGGAATTAAATACCATTTAATTATACCTCAATATTATTAATATAACATATAATATAATTAATATATTACTATACCGTACCTCAATAAAATGATGTGGGAAGGCAATGAATGAGTTAACTTCTCTTATTCAGGAAATGGCAAACAGGCATATTATAAATATTAGACTTTGGTATGTCAGGGGTTCAATTAGTAATCTCTAAACTGGACTGTCCAATGTGGTGGCCATTAGCCATATGTGTCTATTTAACTTTAAAGTTAAATTAAAAATTATATTCCTGAGTCAGACTAGCCACATTTTAAGTGTACAAGAGAAATATGTGGCTATCGCTACTATTTTAGACTCTGCACAGATGTAGAATATTTCCATCATTGTAGAAATTTATACTGGACGGTATTGCTCTAGAATAACCACCATAAGAATAGCAAGATAGTCATTAACAAAAACATAAAAGGTTAATTGAATCATAAAAGGTCAATAAATAATCCTAAAGAAGAGAAGAAGACAGAAAACAACAATATAACACAGTTGAGGGTCCAAGGGACACCTGGGTATCTCAGTCTGTTAAGCATCTGACTCTTGGTTTTGGCTCAGGTCATGATCTTGCGGTTTCGGTTTCGTGGGCTTAAGCCCCACATCAGCCTCTGCGCTTACAGCATGGAGCCTGCTTGGGATTCTCTCTCTCTCCCTCTCTCTCTGCTCCTTCCCCACTGGCGCTGTCTCTGTCTCTCTCAAAATAAATAAGTAAACTTAAAAAAAGCAGTTCTGGGTCAAATACAATATAAAGAATACATTTGTAAATTTAAAATAGAATTAATATCCTAAAAAGTGCAAATAATCAAGTAATCTAAATAAAAAACAAACAATGAGCAGAATGGGTTAAAACATGGATGCTTAAGTGATATATACCTTTGAAACAAGCACAGAAACAGACTAAAATTCAAAGAATGGAAAAAGATAACATTTGCAAAAGAAAAAAAAGTATAGCCATAGTAATATAATACAAAATAGACATTAAAAAGAAGCAAAGAGAGGGACAGATCATAGTGTTAACTATTGTGCCAAAATAACGCAATTCCAATTTTGTACGAACCTAATAAACACACCTTCAAATACATAAAGGATGACAAAAGAGACGCTGGTAAATCTAAAAATACTATTAACATATCTCTCTCAATATCTTATGAAACAGAAAAATTAGCAAGTATACTAAAGATTTGTAACAATATTTGCAAATGTGATAAAATTGGCATATATAGAAATCTTCCTTCAACAACTGCAGAATGTAACTCTTTTCAACTGTGCGTGGAACATTTATCAAGATCGACCCTATACTGGCACATAAAGTATTGCTCAAAACTTTAAAGTCTTGAGACCGTACAGAATATTTTCTCCAACTACAGTGGAATTAAGCTAAAAATCAGGAGTAAACAGATAATTTGAAAATTGCTTTATGTAGGAAACTTATGCAAAATATTTCTAAAATCTCTAGGACCAAAGCAGAACAGAAATAGTAACCCAAAATACATTGGACTGAATTTTAATGGTAAAATATCAAAGTTCACGATGGACTTCTTGCAGTAGCATGCAGTGGAACACAGGTGGCCATTATTCCTGCTGCAACAATTAGAAAAAAATAAAAGGATAAACTGTTAAGATAATATTTTAAAGACATGGAGAATTGTGGAAACAATGAATAGATGAATTAATAATAAAATTCACCAAAGAAAAAGCTTTTTAAAGATAAACTGATAGTGGCTGACCATTTTGGTTCTTGGTAGCATTTGGCAATTTTATTTTATTTTATTTTATTTTATTTTATTTTATTTTATTTTATTTTATTTTTATTTTTTATTTTTTGCATTTGGCAATTTTAAATGAGGGCTGAGGATCAGCTTTGGCTCAGGCAGAGTCTCTGTTGGAGGAAGAGAAACCAGAGGACTTTTGGAAGTTGTATGGTGCTGGACTGAAATCAAAACGAACTTCAAAAACAAGATTATTTTTCACCGTGGAACATTTCTGAGGGTCTGGAATGGGCAAGGAGACTAGACCTGGGCCAAAAGAAGAGGTAAATCTTTCACAGTCTTGCATTGTTTAAGAATCAAAGACCTGGTATGGGAAGGGCCTAACATAAACCTACAGAGCATCATTCCTTAAGATGTCTACCAATTTTTGAACCTTCCACAGGAAGGAGGCTAAAGACTAAAGATCAAAGCTTTAAAAACTCATAACTTAATGAACAGAGTCTTATACAATCAATCAAAAGCCTGATAGTGCCATGCTTGAAGAACAAGAGTGATGTAGATGTGGACTGATCTTAAGAAAAGTTCAGTGCTTGTTGGACTCAGATTAATACGTGGTCAGCTAGAGGTAATTGTCTCTTTACCATATCTACCTAATAAAAGGAGAAACCCTTTGGGGGAAAAATATCATCTCAAGCTTTATGATTAGTTGATATACAATGTCTAGCATACCATAAAACTTACTAGACATATGAAGAGAGAGAAAAACATAATCAAGAGAACATAGCAGAACATAAGAGACATGGGAGGAGGAAATATTCAAAGATGTAATGTCCATATACTTGGAATCTGAGAACTAGGAGAGAGAGAGTGGGGGGAGGAGGAGGGGAAATTATTTGATGAGATAAAGGCTGAGGACCTTCCTGAACTGATGAAAGACACTAAGCAATATAATGAATAGACATATTGTTTTAATTCATGAAATGGGACACTGTATAGAAGTAACAATGAATAAACCATTACTACATGCAACAATGCAAGTGGATCTCACAGATATGTTGAATTAACGAAGCCAGACACAAGAGAATAATATGATTCCATTATATAAATTTCAAAGCCACAGAATAGTAATTTATATTGTTACAAATTAGGATAATTGTCACCTGTGGTAGGAGTGAGTGTGGATTGAATGGGAAGGTACATTTTGGGATTTTATGGAGCATGGTTTTTAATTGGACAATTTGCTCCCCTCTACAATATGAGGATGATATTTGAACAAAAAAAATTAAGGAATTGTTTTCAAATAGATAATACTGTAGTCTCTGCTGCAAGTCCCAAAATCTTGACTTTAGTTTGGCTGTTTTAGTGTACAGAAGGAAAAGTCTGGTTCTACAGACTGAGGTAGAAAAGAGATATAAATATGAATTATCTGTTTGTTTCAGGAAATCATTGCCCAGAAAATCATTAAACCAATTTAAATAACACAAAAATTGTGTTCTGTTTCAGGAAGTTCTCGCAATCCGATTTATTTGGGCAAAGAGTTCATCTGGGCCAAGAGCTCTCACAATGAAATTAATACATTGTTCACCTGGGCAAACAGTTCACTCATGAGGCAATAATCAGAGCTTCCTACAAGAATCTAGCTTTTCTGTGTTTACCAAACCTACATTATTAGGTCACAAGTGTTATTTAATCACAATCTGTTCCCCACCTTGAAAATTCTTCCTTAAGCCACATAGACCCAGACTTCCCAAATGTATAAATGACTCTTTACTGTAAGTACCTCTCTTACACACTACTGATGTCTGTCTATAAGTTTTCTTCTTTACTGCAGTAAGTCTAATGAACTTAAATTTAGATACACACCACACAAACACATTTATATAGAGATATTGAGATATAAATATAGATTCATAAACAAATTTATTTATAAATAAATATATATATTTATAAATAAATTATATATATACATATAATTTATTTATTTATATCAGAGACACAGAATCCGAAGCAGGTTTCAGGCTCTGAGCTGTCAGCAGAAAGCCTGTGTGTGTGTGTGTGTGTGTGTGTGTGTGTGTGTTGTGTGTGCTATTTTGGTGGTCTTTTTGTTGAGCCATCAGTTAAAAACCCTACTTTATGGTCCAGAAGCTCATATTAGGAGCCTATTAATAGATATCTATATCAAAGTTTACATGGATTTTAGATAGTCCCTTTCTTTTGCATACCCAAGAAATCTAAGGACCTGTGCTATATCTCCCCTTCACTTTATCCTGAAAAATCAAGAATTTTGATTAAGTTCCTGAACAAAATAAATTTTGTAAAAATCTAAAGGGATTATTGCAGTAGAGGGTAGGACCTTTTCTTGAGAGGAGTCTGGGATTTATGTAAGCACAACTGGAGAAGGGCATTGATGTCTTATGGTGACTCTCTACTCTCGTGCATCTTCCTTTGGTGTTAGGGTAAGGCAGAGCCTGGCAGGAATTTCCTATTCTTAGGAAGCTCTAACCACATAAGGGCATGTGGGGAGCATTGTCTCCCAAAAAAGGAATCACAGGCAGATGCCTACCCAGCTCTTAATTACAAAGGTGAGAAGGAATGTGGTGTTCATGCAGGATCCAGGCTTGTTGATTGAAGGAAGTGACTTGGTGGCCTGCTAATAAAATTCTCCCTTCTCAGTCGTGTTCTTTTTATTTAAAAATTTTTTAATGTTGATTTAACTTTGAGAGAGAGAGCGAGAGAGAGCGAGCACGAGCGGGGGAAGGGCAGAGACATAGAATCTGAAGCAGGTTTCAGGCTCTGAGCTGTCAGCAGAGAGCCTGACGCAGGGCTCAAACTCACAAACTATGAGATCATGACTTGAGTTGAAGGCAGAGGCTTAACCAACTGAGCCACCCAGGCGCCCCTTGGTCGTGTTCCTATTACTGATATACTTCAGGACTCAAAGCCTCACTAGGCATTCCTGATCATAGCCAGTGACTCAGGAGTGACACTCTAGGCTTTAGCTCATTTTATGCAAAGTGCCAGTTATTTGACAAGTTATGGTAATTAGAAGTGAACTTTCAAATTATTAAATTATTCAAGTGTAGGAAATTATAAGTTCTCAAATTACCAACTGATCCAAATATTTTTTCGACTAAGAGGAACATGTCTGCATTAAAGGGCTATTACTCACTCGTCACATAGTGGAGGCTTTTGCAGATACGTGTCAAGTCTTGCATATGTTCAGAAGAACCATTTGAAAGTCCCAGGTTTCACCAACTATGTCATAATCAAAATAAATATAAATCTACATGTAAAGAAAATATAAAGTCACAATGGAAGTCCCTTTGGAGAATTGCTTTTCAGAATCGAAATAGTGATTATTATGAGAGTCAACACTTCCCATTATCATTATCAAAGTATATCACAACAGGAACACCTTTACCACCCTTAAGATTGTTGTGTGCTGAGTATCATAAATTCAGCTACAGTCAATTAAATTACTACCTGGAACTTTTAAAAACAGAAGGTGATTTTGTATTTTTTCAAAATTGATATCACTTTGATATTTAAATATGTTTTAAAACCCAGATTGTAAGTCTTCATGGATATTACATAGTATGTATATTATGCATTTTATTCCTTTTGATTTCATAACATTTCCAGAAGATTATGACATCTTTTGGCTTAAACCAAAACAAGTAAGGCAAAGATAAAAAAATTTGTTTGAGGGGCGCCTGGGTGGCTCAGTTGGTTAAGTATGCAACCTCTGCTCAGGTCATGATCTCATGGCTTGTTGAGTTCAAGTCCCTCTATGCGGTCTGTGCTGACAGCTCAGAGCCTGGAGTCTGCTTCAGATTCTGTGTCTCCCTCTCTCTCTGCCCCTCCCTAACTCACATTCTGTCTCTGTCTCTCTCAAAAATAAAAAAAAAAAACACACATTAAAATAAAAAAAATGTTTTTGGTTATGTTTTGAATTGATTTGCACATCAGATCTTCAGCTAACATGGTTCTATAATCTAAAGTGAGTTTTGATATATTATTGCATACACCTGGAGTAATGAAGAGGTTTCATTTAATAAATAATGCAAAATTAAAATGTTCTAAGTCATTATGACTATGTCATGCTTATAAGTGGGACTTTACCCCACTAAAGTGGAATATTTAAAAGAAGATGAATGGCATATAGCCTCAATCAAATAGCACAATTTCAAAAATGTGATGACGGAGATAAATAAGACAAGATACGGTTCTCCTTGGCCTCTATGTAGGGTGTAGAAGGTCTCAGACCGTGGTTGTTCAGTTTCCATTCTCCACAAAGGCACCTGGCAAGTCTGTGTGGTCTGTGGGAACTGAACTCATATAGACCAAGCCAGGGAGCCCGGCTCCAGGTTGCATCAGCTTGGAAGAAAGGATACCCTTGAGAAATAGTGATTCTGAGGGTGTTTTAGCTTACTCATTGACTGGGGTTGGTCTTGAATTAGAACAGAAGGTGAGTTTAGGACTAATTTATGGAGTAATGGAAGGTGCAGAGTTGTCCGGGGTTTTTATTTCTCTCCCTGAAATGCTTCTCTTTCATTTGTTTATTAGAGAAACAATTTCCTAATGTATGTGATAAGCACTGAAAGACATATTACTGAATACCCAACGATCGCTATCTTCAAATAAATTACAGCCCAGCTAAGATGATAACACATTTGTTCACAGTTGCGGTGAATCTTGCCTGACAGGTATAAACTCAGGGGTAAGGGAGAAAATGGAAGGGAGAAAGCACTGTGAAAGTTGCAGAAATACCTGGAGGTGGCAGACGGGGTAAGAAGTGTTCAGGGAGGTGAGTGAGCTTTAAGGAGATGTTTTTGGCAATGGGCAGAATAAGTAACACCTGGATACGATGTTAAGCAGAAGGCCAACCCACTGGAGAGATTGATTGGTGTTCCTGGTATGTGATAATTGTTGGAACAGGAACTAGTCCAGGCAGGAAGGATTAGCTGAATTTTACAGTTAGACAGACACTCATTGTAGAAAATTCCCTGTTTTGAAAGGCAGATAGAGGCACTAGTTAAACCTACACTATGTCAAGTATCTTAAAAATATTAGATAAGCTAACAAGTTAAACTCAACCACATGCTAGGGACTTAGAAAACATTTCTTGACTTTTATCTAAAAGCAATGCATCTCAATCTGGGGTGGTGTTGCCCTCCAGGAGACATTTACAAATGTCTGGAAACATTTTGTTTGTCACTAGGAAACAGACATTATATGGTGTCTCCTGGGGAGAGGCTGAGGCTGATACTGTTTCCATAATTTAACAAAATTCCAGGTATTGTATCCATGTATTCTGTGAAGTCCTTATTCCTTTTAATGGAACTGTTTTTTAGATCTTAGAGTTCACTGGTAACCTTTCTAAATTTGTAATCATTATACAAAAAAAGCCCTTAACATTTAGATAAGATATTCAGTAACTGCTTAATAGTGACTACACACATACTTATGTTTCTGACTCCAATTCATCATTTCTCGATCAATGATTTTTTACATAACTGAAGTACCAACATTTTGCTGAGTTAAATGTTAACTAACAATAAGGCTCTGGTCTTTGAGAAATGTGCATGTCAGTGATTTCCTATAATACTGCTGGAAATTCTTAGTGACTAAACTCAAGAACACCGGATAGCTCATGCTTCTAAACTGATGCTCAAGCCCAAAAAACTTATTAAAATTAATATAATTTATATTTAATTACATCAGACACACAAGATCTAAAAACTGAGCAAGCATGGGGAAAAAATAAGCTATTTTAAAATAATGAATAAATTGTACTCTTCTTGGGTGAAGAATTCCTCGTGTCAGAGAAACAATTTTGGAAATAAAGGTTACCATTTCCTGCTCACCTAAAACAAATATTTAGGGCATGCGGTACATGATCTCTTGATCTAGAAAGAGTTCTCCCATTCTCTGAGACCTAAGTACTTACTCTGTCAAGCATTATGCACTTATATTGCGGCAGAACTTTGTTTTAACCCAAGCAAAAAATTGACAATCTATGAAAAAGCTATAGTATATGTGATAAACTAGCAACAATAGATTGGAAAAACTATTTCGGTTATCTCAGTTTAGAATATGGCCCTATGGTGATAGAAATGGTAAGGGAGATAGTCATTTAAAAAAAGGAAAGCTGTAAGAAAAATCAGTGTGGACAGCTCTTGGCTGGGGATTGACATGCCAAATATGATAATTATAGTTACTGTAGTGAAATCAATGGTTAGAAAATAATCACTCGTAGGGAAATTCTGGGAGATGTCATAAACCTTGCAACGGGGGACATTAAGATTCAGAGACTGCCAGACATTAGGACCTAAGGATTTAGAAGAAAAAAATGTTAGATGTAGGTATTAAATATATGATAATTGTTGTTATGTATCAGTTAGTATTTGCTTATTGGACTTGATTCATTATAGAGGAAAGTCTAGCATTGAAGACAGATGGAGTAAAAGGTGGGTCTTTACAATTTATATTTGAGTCAACTCTGTAGGCCTGTGCTTCTATACATCTAATTATTTTCTTTGTGTTTGAATAACATATATACATTATATAAACATATTAAGGAATTATCTTTAATAAGCATGTCTATATGGTTAAGTGAAATGTATGTTGAAGTGACTGTATTATATACTGACAGTTTAACTTGGTTCCTACATGTCCTTTATACCAGGGAAGCTAAAGTTTATGGCAGAATTCTCAAAAAACCTTTTAAATATTTATTAGAAACTAACACACACCACACACAGGTAAGGGCTCACCCATATAACAAAGCACACAGAGGGTACAGAGGAAAGTCAGATCATGAACACGCTCAAAATCCCATTCCTTCCTTCTCAAATAGTTGGTAATGAACACCCTTCAGCAAGTTGGGTATTTCATGTATGAATTGTTTTATAATCAGAGACTTAAGTTATAATAACCTAGAAGGCATATAGGAATGGCTCATATCTAATTGAAGATAATTTAATTGGGGTACCTGGGTGGCTCAGTTGGGTTTTTTTGATTTGGGTTCAGGTCATGATCCCAGGGTCATGGGATAGAGCCCCACCTCAGACTCAGTACTGAGTGTGGAGGCTGCTTAAGATTCTCTCTCTCCCTCTCCCTCTGCCCCTCCCTTGCACTCTATCTCTCTCTCTCTCTCAAAAATTTTTTAAATTATAAACAATGACCAGAATTTGTATAAAAAACATATCGAAAAGAGAAAACATACATTTTGATTTATTTGACCAATATTATTTGAGAAAATGTTCAATACGTTTCATTTGAGAGAAGCCTTGTCCAGGTGTAATAATTGTTAATATAAATAATGTTGATGTAAATAATGATAAATAATGACATGATGAAATTGGGTTGGTATGAATAATGATACAGTAACTCTACATAAACTCCTTCCATAAATATGATAAAAGAGGATAGAAAATACAAACAGTCTCGTGGCCAGAGAACAGTGCTGTTAGGAGTCAGCCTGGTACTTCTGGGTATATCACGGGAATATCATGACTTTAGGTTGATCTCTCTCATTTATTGAAAACAAGACAGATTATTGCTAAGAATCAACTAAAAGCCTTTGTTTTACTCTTCCCCAAATTAATTATGAACTAGAAAGCATGCACTCAAGATGTGTAAAACATGTCCACTTTAAGAAATCTTAAAAGAGGCCAGAGCAAAAAGGCACAATACTTTCAAAGGCACAACAGGAAGATTACACGAAATCCCTTCCAGAAGCAGGGGAAGCTAGAAGACAGCAGAATGATGTCTTCAAAGGGTAAAAGCCAAATCTGCCAGCTGAGAATTCTGAACCCATCAAAATATCATTAAAAATGTGAAAATTAAAGAAGAGACATTTTCAGGAAAATAAAATCGAAGATGATTTGTCATTAGCAGAACCATATTAAAGAACTATATTTTTAAGAGGGAATAACAATAGTAATCAATGATAGGTTGAAGATGCAAGTTTGAAACAAGAACATTGGAAATGGCAAATATATCAACAAATATGAATGAATATACTGTCTGTTAAAGACTATGTCGAGGGGCGCCTGGGTGGCGCAGTCGGTTAAGCGTCCGACTTCAGCCAGGTCACGATCTCGCAGTCCGTGAGTTCGAGCCCCGCGTCGGGCTCTGGGCTGATGGCTCAGAGCCTGGAGCCTGTTTCCGATTCTGTGTCTCCCTCTCTCTCTGCCCCTCCCCCATTCATGCTCTGTCTCTCTCTGTCCCAAAAATAAATAAACATTGAAAAAAAAAAAAAGAATATAAGTCAGGAGAAAGATAAATGGAATTAAAGAGTTAAAGATCACTGTCTGATTTGATTGATCAAGGATGTATGTTATAATTTCTGGGTAATCTCTTAAAAGCATAATAAAAGAATCTCACAATCCTATAAAATTTGTACATCTACCAGCCTAACAGGAGAGTAAAACAGGATGTTGAAAAATAATCAAACCAAGAGAAGTCCAAGAAAGAACAGAGAACAGGAGAGAAAGGCAAGATTAAGAGAAAGAAAGGTGAGGCATGCCTGGGTGGCTCAGTCAGTTGAGCATTCTACTCTTGATTTCAGCTCAGGTCATGATCTCACGGTTTGGTGCTCAGTTTGAGCCCCACATTAAGCTCTGTGCTGGAAAGGTGGAGCCTGCTTGGGATTCTCTGTCTCCCTCTCTTTCTGCCCCTCTCCCTCTTGTTCTTTCTCTCTCTCTCTCTCTTTCAAAAGTAAATAAACAAACATTAAAAAAAAAAGAAAGGTGGGGCGCCTGGGTGGCTCAGTCGGTTGAGTGTCTGACTTCGGCTCAGGTCATGATCTCACAGTTCGTGGGGTCGAGCCCCACGTCGGGCTCTGAGCTGACAGCTCAGAGCCTGAATCCTGCTTCGGATTCTGTGTCTCCCTCTCTCTCTGCCCCTCCCCCGCCATGCTCTGTCTCTCTCTGCCTCTCAAAAATAAATGTAATAAAATGTAATAAAAAAAATAAAAAAAAAGAAAGGTAAATTAATAGCCAAAAAAGAAGTTAGTTAATTACAAATGGAGCAGGTGCTCTAGTTGTAGGGCAGTCTTATCAGATTGGAAGAACCTAAAATGTAAAGAATAAGACATTTCAAAATATTGGATAATACAGATTTAGACCTTAAGACATGATTTTATTTCTAAACATGTGATCATAATAATGTAATCCTAGTTTATAACTAAAGGACATGTACATATTTCTTATAATTTGTTCTAAAAAGCATTTGTGAACTCTTAACTGCACGCTTCTCCAAAAAATATAGAGAACCAACAATTACCTGTTACATTCTAGATCTAAATCTATAGCAGTTTATCATAAATACCAACTTTCATCTTTCACTTGGACTTGAAATTTTCAGGCTGAATTACCCTCCACTCTGAATTTCTCATTTGGCTCCTCTGTCATTCTCTATATAATCTAATTGCTTCATTCACCTAGTTACCAAAGCTAGAAACTTGAGTGCAGTAAAAAGTATTTCCTTTCTCCAGCCTCTGCACTCCCTCAAAACCACTTGTAAATGAATTCCCAGACTATTGATCTTGCTCGGAACTATTTCAATTAGGGAGGTGTCACAATAGCTTTAAGTCTGTAAGAGAAAAAAAATAAGATATGGAATCCGTTCCATTGACTCAGTCTGTTTCTTGACTAGGCAGCATATCTACCATTGGCTTGCAATTTTTGAATTCTACATGCCATAAAGTATGGACAGTAGGACGGTCTTTGTCAGGTAAAAAACTTATCCTCAAATTTTAGTTTGGGGAGCTACTTTTTTTAAATGGGGATTTAAATATGTATCAACTTCAAATATAAAATATATGATATTTCCTCGATTTTACTGTGACACGGAAAACAAGATATACCATATATATGTATGTATGTATGTATGTATGTACAAAAGTGGATGAGATAATAGAGGCATTGCTTTCCACGGAATTTCTTTTGCATACCTAGTGTTAAAGCTAGTAATTCACCTTAGTATACCAACATATTACTCTGAGTCTAATACTCAACTTTTGCCATCTTGGAAATTGTAAGCGCAATTATGAATTACTAGCTTCAACACTAGGTCCAAGGAAAAGAAATTCCGCGGAAAGCCATACCTCCCTTAGCGCATTTTTTTTTTTTTTTTGCTTACACGTTTTTTATTTGAAAAATGTAGTTAAAAGTCCAACACATTTTTAGTATAAATTATGACTCTTGAACCCATTGCCATCACTCTTAAATATTGTTAAAGTGATGGTAGCATACACATTAGAAAAGGTAGCTAAAGGCAAAAGAACACCAAAGAAGACTGTGTCCAAAGAAAAGACATCAGAATAAGGCTAAAGATCAGGGTGTCCTGAGTCCACGAGCCCCCCATCTTTCTACCCTATCCTGTTAACCCTTCAGATTGAGTATAACCCTCAGGCCATTAAGCAACTTTAGGACAAGATGAGCTACTTTCAGAGCAACTAGCTAGATTTGAACGGTAAATTGGGAATGTATGACCACTCTTAGACCCTGAAAAGGGCAGGAAATACACTGAAATGGAAACACAATTAGAACCTGTCACTGGAGGAGGGGCACACTGGATGGAGGGGGGACTCAGCAGAGTGGATCCTAGTTCCCACATTCCTGGGATTGTTCTAAGGAATTGCTTCTAAGACCATGAAAAGATGGATCTCCAGTGGAAGCTTTTATCAGATTCTTATTCACCTGCATGTACTAGTTTGTTTGATATTCCTACTTGGTTGTTTAGCAACATGCAAATAAACTGGACAAGGCCAACATCAAATTAATATTCTCAACTCACCTCAGTGCCCAACCAGACCCTTAGGCATATGAGCATTGCTACATTCCCTTCATTCATGCTGCAGGAATTATCTCAATTTCTACCCTCACGGCCAGTTTGGTTGCTCTTGGGAGCACAGTTATTTTGTACACCTGCTGCTCTCACCAAATTATGTTTTTGAGAGCCTGATAGGATCTATACTAATGTATATGAGGAACGTTTTAGGTTATTGTCATAGGTTGAATAACATTATCATATATAATATGAAATTTTCACACAATAAAAAAATGGTTATTTTGGGGTACAATAAAACTTCCTTACACTCCTGTCACTTTCAAATCTGCTCTAAAATCATGGGACATGAGAGAATTCCCTCATACTGGCCCCATTCTTTGAGAATGAGCATTCAGTATCTAGGTCAAATATATCTTTGGCTCTCTGTCTCCCCATCACCCCCACAAGAACACACATGCACATAGAGGAGACAGAGAATCACAAAAAAAAAAAAGAAAGAAAAACAACAACAACAAAAAACAAAACAAGAATGAAGTGAATGTAGTATTATGGTTAACACCATAAAAAAAGGAAATAATACAAAACAATAAGACAATGTAGGGTAAGGAAAGAAATTAGCTGTAGAAGAAAGTAAACTACCTTCATTTCTTTATTTTTTCTATTCTCTTTGTCCTCTCCATTATAATTACATGTGGAAATATTCATTATAGTGATTCATTAGATTTAATGAGATAGATAACATTTTAATTTTAGAGAAACAATTATGCCATAATACACCTGAATAGCCATATTTCATGGTCATGAATACAAAATTAATTTCTTTCATTGATATTAGCACTAAAAACAGTGTACAAATTGCAACTCCCTTTTTAAAAGAATATCATCATGATAGTTATTAGACTAATATATTTCTCAGTTAACCTGTAATTCTGGAGTGACAGAAAGAAGTTGTGTTTTAAGAAAGAAGATACACAACAAATCTCTGGGGTAGGTAAAGTCTGTTTTTCCTTTCCTTTCCTTTCCTTTCCTTTCCTTTCCTTTCCTTTCCTTTCCTTTCCTTTTGTTTTTTCACTTTAGATTTTGTTGATTTAAACATGGCTGCTAGGGGCACCCGGGTGGCTCAGCCAGTTAAGCCTCTGACTTTGGCTCAGGTCATGATCTCATGGTTTGTGAGTTAGAGCACCGCATCGGGCTCCGTGGTGACAGCACAGAGTCTGCCTGAGATTCTCTTTCTCTTCTTCCTCTTTCACTGCCTCTCCTCTGCTCTGTCTCTCAAAATAAATAAGCTTTAAAAAACAAAAAAACAAAACATGGTTGCCTTTCCAGACCTGGATTGGCAAGGTGTTAGAGTCTTGATGAAGTGTTTAAGTTTTGAATATGGTTGCCATGTAACTAGGGAGAAAGAGGAAAACTCTAGAGAAACGGAATGTTTTCTCGGAATACAAAGTAATGCTGCAGCCATATTACAAAAAGCATCAACAAAGAGAAGACAGGAAATCTCTGACTCCAATAGAAGTATTACTTGAAAAACCAATCATAGCGGAAACCACTAAAAAGCGAATATTTTCACATGCAATAAACAGTTCTCCAGATCATATGTGTAAGCCCACCAAAGATTGCTAAAACAGTTCACAGATTGAAATATAGCTGCCTCTGGAGTAGAATCAAGACAGGATTTGATGCTGGTATATCAAATAAGTCTTGCAAGGTGAAAGGTAAATCTCTGTAGCTTCAGAAATTACTCTAACGGTTTAGTCGCCGTAAAGTTACTACTGCAGCGAGCACTGGGGCACCAAGCTCATACTCCCATGTACATCCTTCATTTTAGGGAAGAAGAAAGATTTAACACTTTAAAATTGATTCACTTAAAGTTCCCAGTCAATTTCTCCTATAAAATTTGACTGCAGCAATATACTAAGGAGTGATTTGTAAATGCCAATGTACAATGTTAATATTTCATTGAAGTTATTTTAATGATTTCTCAAACTCTGGAATGTGAGAGGGTTATATTGCCTGAAAAAATTATCGTCACAGATGCAAGTGTAAGATAATATTAAATAGTTATACAATTATTCATGACCTTGATACACTTTATTTTTGGTACTAAATACATATTAATTTGCTTTTTCAGATTAAGTATGCATGTATAACTGATCCGGTTTTGGAAGCCTTATGTGAAAAATTGCATACCCATAGAAAAAACAGACATAATAATATACTGTGCACACTGAAATTTCTACAGAGATTTACAGGGCAAACTTATTTCATCTGAGATTGGTTGAGCCTTTTTTATATTAGGAAACTCACAGTATTCAGGTTACCTAGTTTTCCATATTTTAATATGAATATTTCAGCATATTATCCTGAAATATTTATCAAAGTTCTTCCTTCAGCATTGTTGTATCCTTTGTCTCATTCAGGTAATTGGGTTTTTCTACCTCCATCATTTCTGGGAAGGGACGACATATCAGAATATAGAGCCAGTTCTTACTGGTCTTTGCTTTAAACTCTAATGTCCATGGAGGAAGGGAGTTATGGATAAGTTTCTGAGCTTGAATAACATATTTTAGGGTCTATTTTGATGAAGGCTTCCTGTGCTTGAATCAGGAAAATGATGCCCTGGGTTAGCAGGACTAAGGCAGACAGTTGTGAATATGGAAAAGACGCTGTGGTTTTCTGGAAACAGCACTGAAACCATCACCCCTCTCCCCTGTAAAGTAGTCAGGCCCAGGACTGGTGAGGGAAGGTGCAGTCAAATGCCTTTATGCATTTAGAGAATGTAAGAGCAGAAAGAAAATGTACCACCTCTCCAAGGTAGAGTCTCAACATTGTAGGGAGACTGTGATGATAAAAGGCTTATGATGACTCTGAGAATGTGGCCTTGGCACCAAGGCTTGAGGAGTGAAAGATGCCGAGAAGTAGCTGAGAGATGTGAAAAGATCTTGGAATTCAAGATTTTGTGGATCCAGGATCCAAGGATCTCTATACATGCACATAAACACATGTACCTATACATGCTCTCTGTACATGCACACATACATGTTTATCAGCCTAAGTTAGTGAAGGTGAGTTCCTATCCACCCTTCACTGTTACCACTTATGCACCCACACCGAGTGTTGCCAAGATCTTTGCTTCACATAAGCTTCCTGGAATTTGATACAACCCCAGGGAAAGAGTGTGGATGAGGATTAGAAATTGACTTGGTTGAAATTTCCACCATCCAACCAAATGGAGGCTAGAAATAGAAATAACCTCAGTTATTATAAACAGTAATTAAAAATCCTCCTTGAGTTTTTGTCCTAAGCTGCATACTTGTTAGTAAGAACAAAGATAATGGAGACAGAAGTCAACCTGAGTGGCCTCATAGAGAGCTTTCCAGAGCACAGCCCCACCATCATCCAGGATACAGTAGCTAACAGTAACCTGACAGATACAATCATAGCTCTGGAACCTACTCCTTCAGTGGTAAGGCTCTCCTAACCCACGCTCTGGTGTTTCAAGTTTATGGTTACTAAACACTCCAATTTCTGCTTTGATAGCTTTTGCCAGTCGTTGTGACTTCTCTTCTGTCTGCTTCGTGATCCTACTTATTGCTTTGCCTACGAGTGTCCTTTTGTTGTTTCTCTACTTCGTTTTCTAAAAATTTCCCCCATTTGTTTGATATTCATTGTTTCTTAAAAATTGGGCTGGCCAGGCAATATTCAGTATAGATTTCCTCTATTAAGAAACATTTCTCTCAGACCATCCCTGAGCTAATTTCCCTTCTCTGACTAATCATGCAGTGGCCTAGGCCCAGAGTCCATGTGCTACCAAAGCAGGTACATCCTGCATAGGTAAACCTCAGACTGTGTTGTGAGTGGGGCAGAGACTTTGTAGACAGGGGGAGTTAACTCTCAGACAGCTGTCAATGGTCTATATATACATTCTACTCCTGTTTGGGCCGGCAGCAAGATTAAACAGCTTCAGAGAAGCCTTTCTGGAATAATTCAGTAACAGGGACCCAGAGTCACCTTTACTTACCCTCACCCAAAAGGGTTCACAATACCAAGTTACCTTTCGGTATTGTACTCAGAGGTGAAGCAGAACAGTCAGTATACAGGCCACAGTTACTGTACAGACTAGACCGTATAGGTCTTTGGGTACATCAATGATCCTTGATAAACATCTTGATCTAGTGCATTATATTCTAGCATGGGAAGATGGAAAATACTCCACAAGCACAATAAATGAAAAAATATGTAGTGAGTGGGAAGGTTGGATGTGCTAAGGGACACAGAAAAAGTAAAACAAGGCAAGGGACACAGGAGTAGAAATGTATAAATAAGAGTATTGTTGCAAGACTCATTGAGAAGGTGGCATTTGAGTTCCTCTCTAGTTCTGATCTGACCCTGTCTAACGACCTCTGCCATGATTACCCTGTTTAGGAGAGGAGGAGGTGATGATAAATAAGAACCTCTATCTTTGATTTTTGAGAAATCTTCTTCTGTTTCATAGCATATGTCATAAAGTAGAAAAAAAATACTCTGGCAGGAAGCATAGGCTCCCCAGTAACTTTCCAACCCTGGAAATTTAAGGATCAGATCCACCTGGCATTGCCTAAGTTTCCTGGGGGGGTGAAAACACAACTGGGTTCTAAAATATCACCAGGAATATTGGGAGAAATAGAAAATGTGTTCAAATCACTCTTTTCATGAGAAGTCTGTACATTTAATGATGTCAACTTTGATAATGTGGAGAGGTCAGTAGTCTCACCAGATCTGGTGAGGTCAGAGTGCTCAGGTGAGGTTGAGATGCTGTATTGCATCTTTTCAATACTAGTAACCACAGGTATTTAGTTTTGCTGAGTGAGGTTTTCAAATTTGGGGTCAGTCTCGCTAAAGGTTGCTGCTGTTCCTGCTGCCGTAGCAAATGACTACAGACTTGGTGACTTCAAATAGAACAGATATGGGTGTCAGAAGTTTAAAATTGATTGGCAGGGCTGTATTAATTGTGTCTGGAGGACAGTCTGTTTCCTCGCCTTTTCCATTTGCCAGATGCCAGCAATGGTGACATTCCAACCTCTGCTCTGTCACCACATCTCCTCTCCCTTTGTTGTATCACGTTCTCTGATTGACACTCCTGCTTCCCTCTCGTGATTACATTGAGCCCGTCTGAATAATGCAGAAATACTCTTAAAATCCTCTCCTTAGATAGATCTGCTAAGTGCCTTTTGCCATGTAAAAATAACATATTCACAGGTTGTGGGATTAGGACACGGACACTTGGGGGCTGGTTATTCAGTCTACCACAGGGAGATAGGCAGAGAACAAGAGGTTCCTCTTCCTTTGTCTTTCTTTAATTCATCATTTAGTTTTCATTCTAAACAACTGTTGAACAATAGTTTGAAATAATCATTTAAATGAGGGGTCTAAATTCAAATTCATTGAAACAGAAAGTAGAAATGTTGGCTGTTGGGGCTGTGAGGACGAATAATAGGGAGTTGCTATTCAATGAGAATACAGTTTTGGCCATGCGAGATAAGAAAGTTCTAGAGATATGATATATTTTATTGGGCTTACTGTTAACAATATTCTGCTGTACACTTAAAATGTTTTTGAATAAATCTCATGTGTTGTTGTTGTTGTTGTTGTTGTTGTTGTTTGGTTGTTTTCTTTCTTGTCTTTTTCTTTTTTGACTATAATAGTAATAATAAAGGAGCACCAAATTAATGGCCTGTTCAGCACACTCACATGTCTTAGCCTGGAGCAGGAATAATGAGTTCCTTGAACATTGCCCTAGTTCAATGCCCTAGTTATTTGACCCGAGCTGTGACTTCTTTGGTCTCTCAACCCCACTGTCTAAGGTTCTACTGATTAGAAGGATACCATGTCAGGAAGCATAATTCTATAACTTTCCAGTGCTGTAGGAATCACAAGGTCTCTCAATTCTTTGGATTCATTGGCTCTTAGGTCCTAGCTTTGTCTGAGTACTTGACATTCAAGCTACTTTGGTTTCTATCAGACAAAGCTTCCAGTGAGGCAGTCTTGCAGTTTCTTTGGGGTTCCTAAGGGCCTTGTGAATGTTCAGTATTACCCAGGTAAACAGTGTTCATTTTGGTTTATTTGTAATTATCTGCCACTAGCATCTGTCAGCTCAACATCTAACTCAGCATCTCTTAGTTTCAAGCATTAATACCGTTGTCAATAATGGTGATTATTATGATTCTTACTTGTCTTATGGCTTAGAAAAGACAAACAAGAGAGCTGCTTTTAAAGATTCTCTCAGAGCCTTTCTAAGTAGGGTAACACATTTAGTTTACCCAGAACAGTACCAGCTTACAGTTGTTTACTTAGAATAATTAGAATTATTTATTTCCCTTTTTACCCTCTAAAGGATCCAGGGTGATGGGAAGTTATATGGTCACCTACTGATCAGTCTACTCACACTATTTGTAAATAAGGAAGAATTTATGATTAGAGCATGAAAAGTAGTACAGAGAAACTTCAATCTGGTAGTATTTTCACTCTGAAGTCTTTGAAATTCTATTGTACTCAAATATAGCCTGATTCTTTAACTGACTTCAAGGGCCAGAACTACCTGAATCTAATATATCAAGCGAAACCCTCAATCAGTTGCCTCTATTTGACCTCAGCACAAACAACCCCTCCACACCCCAACCATTGCCAACGTAAGTAATTCAGTAAAATTTTAGTTTACGCTGTGTGATACATGTCCTGAGGAGCCTTAAAATTCATGACTGACCAACCAACCAACCTCTTGATAATTTTAAATTTGATTTTATTTAAACTATCTCATAATAGTTGTTTGTTAGGCAAAAACATAAAACCAAATAATTTAAATTATTCGGTGACAGGAGACTCTAATAATTTGGTTTGACCTCAAGAAGATTTTGAAATCAGTTCTGTCATCTTTTCCTCCATTAAAAAACTATTGGTCCTTTAAAAAAATTTTTGTTAATGTTTCTTCATTTCTGAGAGAGCGAGAGAGCACAAGCTGGGGAGGAGCAGAGAGAGAGACAGAGACAGAGAAAGAGAGAGAAGGAGACACAGAATCCGAAGCAGGCTCCTGGCTCCGACCTGTTAGCACAAAGCCTGATGCAGGGCTCGAACTCACAAACCGTGACACTGTGACCTGAGCCGGAGTCGGAAGCTCAACCGACTGAGCCACCCAGGCGCCCCAAAACTGCTGGTCTTTTTAAAAGCATTTTACAAACTACCAGCAAAACAGAGCTTCATGCTTATTCACTTTTAATTGTTTCGTGTTGATTTCTTTCCAGAAAGGAGAATCTACAGTAAAGTCTACTTGAACAATTCCTTAAGGGAGACACTTTAGAGGAATTTATCAGAGACGTTCCGAGTCACTTGATGGAAGTCACTGTAAGTGTGATTGGGGTCCCGTCTGAGAGGAGTTTGCTTATAAGCAAGCCGTGGCTGTCTTGTTTCATCTATGAAACTCGGGGTGTCCGACGCTTCTCACGCCACCTCAGCTCTGCTCAGTCCACCATGCGCTGCATCCTTGACTCTGTCAACCAGTTTCTCAAAGATTAACTCTACTGTATCGTTCTCGGCTGCACCACGTGTGAATAGTTGTCCTGGACCTTCTCAGATGCTGTGGCAGGGCTCTCCGTAGGATCTGCTTGGCTCTGACCGTGGCATGTGAGTATCTAGAAGTATGGAATTAATGCCCCATGAACCAGCCTTTGGCCAGCGGGGGACTCACCCTTCTGTCCCGTTGCTGGTGAATTCTGTGGGGGCATTCTACATCATTCCTTTTAGTGTCCCAGCAGGATCAAACTCCATTTACCCTCGGTGGTGATCTGCTTGAAAGTCAGACAGTTCAATGGACTTTTCCACCTTCGGTGTCTTAGTCTTCCCAGTATCTTATTCTGATTCCTTGGTATCAGTTCCCCAAATTAATGACTTATATACGAGTTTTTGTTCAAGGCTCTGCTTTCTGGGAGAAAACCAGGCCAAGGCATTCATTATCTATGTTTCTTTCCTGTTGTCTTCTTTTGTGTCTTACTAATTCTCCTCCTAGTTTGTTACCTTTTTCATTTTCCTTAAAGTCTTTTTCTTTCATTTTCATTTTGACTTCCATCATTTGGGAAATGAAAATGATTCACAGCTATAAAAGGGTGACATAGGGATCCTTAAATGATGGAAGTGTTCTGCATCTTGACTGTGCTGGTGGGTACACAAACCTACAGGTGTGATAAAACTGAATAGAACTAAATACACACAAACACAACCACAAGCGAAATTTGAATAAAATCTGTGGATTCCACCAATGTCATTATAATGGTTGTGATATTGTATTACAGTCCCACCAGATATTATCATTGGAAGAAACTGGTAAAGCATACATGAGATCTCTCTATATTGGTACTTACAACTGCATGTGAATCTACAATTATCTCAAACTTTAAAAAGTTTAAAGAGAATACAACTTTGTTTTTCTTCAACAGCAGCCCCTTGCTTTACACACACACATGAACTGCATTCTTTTAGCAGGCTACTGACCAGTTTCAATACTTATATATACATTTGTAACAGCATCTCATTTAATTATGAACTCATATTCAAAAGTTTATTTGGCTTTTATCTAAACACCATCTATTAGGTTTCTTGCTTTAACCAATCTGGAATCTAGTAGAAAAAGTTACATGTTTTATATATGAAATTAAAAGAGTATTCCAATTGAATGCTTTTAATATTTATTAAGAAGGAAAGCATTCCTATGCTATTTAATATGTGATAACAATGTATCTGTTGTAAGGAAACTATAATATATGGTGAGTTTGCAACTTTTTATTTCCTTTTTGCTTGTTTTTCATAAGAACGTCTGGGCTCAGTTAAACCCATTAGAATGTTTTTATTCGATTTAAAAATTAAAAAAAAAATTTGTATTTGAGAGAGAGAGAGCAAAAGAGAGAAAGAGTGAGTGGGGAAGAGGCAGGGAGAGGGGAAGAGAGAGAATCCCAAGCAGGCTCTGTGTTCTCCGTGCAGAGCCTGATGCAAGGCTTGATCCCATGAACCGTGAAATCATGACCTGAGCTGAAATCAGGAGTTGGATGCTTAACCAATTGAGCCACCCAGGCGCTCCTAGAATCATTTTAAAATGGAAGATATCATTGACCATTTACATTAGGGGAAAAAAAGTGTCATCTATTTGGATCAGCTACCTACTTATTTCCTAAAAATCCAGAGACTGAATTTGTATTATGTAAAAATTATAAGCTGTTTTTTTCTCTTTAAACTAGTTAAGTATATGAATAATGCAAAAATTCTACAGACAATGGCTTATGATTTTAAGGACTTTCTTTCTCTGGAATTATTTGTAGCATCCCAGGCCAACTTCAGGGATGGAAGAAATGAATAAAATAAATTGGCTTGGGGCTTTCTTTTGCTTGATCTGCTTAAAAGCAGGCCTGTTCTATTTTTCTGTAAATGCTCACCACTCTCCACCCAACACATGCCTAATCCACAAAGTTTGCATTTGTCTACATCATTCTCAAATGTTCTCTTTCCCTGTTTTAGTTACCCTTGGCCTATACCTTGACCTTCTGCTGCCCGTCTCAATAAATTCAGAACACAACCACTTACCTGCAGCAAATGGGAATGGTTCCCCCAGAAATATAGCATCCAATAAAAGCCAAAGCCAAAGGAAATAGAAAGGTGAGGTCGAGCATAATTTTCTCATCACAGCCTTCCCTGCCTTTTCCTTTTGGCCTCAGATACTGTGCTGACCTCTGTCTATTTTTATGGCTAGATTAATTCTGCTATTTCAATGAGTCTGAATTTTCAGCATCATATGGTTCAGATGACCTTAAGAGGTGCTAACCTCTAAAAGGATTATGTGAAAAAATGATAAAAAGATGAAAAAATGGAGAGTTGCAGACCACGAAAATACCTTAGAGATGATCTTACTGAACTTCCAGGTTTATAGAGAGGAGGGGAGCGAAAGAACAGTTGAATGATGTTATGTTAGGCTGCTACCCTCCAACACTGGCTGTCAAATGCTATAAGTCTTACATCAGCAGTATTGCAGCCCCAAAGCCAACTGTATCCCCAGCCAGCATATGTATAAGGAATCCTAGAATAAATGCTAAATAATTCATATTGAAACCAGATTTTCTAATGCTGAAATTTTGAATATCCATCCACTGACAGCTGATTTTACCTTGTTACGAGGTCCCTGCTTTGTTCATTGTAATAATCAATGACTGGGTGACTTTTGCCCATTATATACATCAGATCCTTGTTTCCCTGGGTGATGTCCTTTAGGATATTGGTCCTGACTTTCTCCCTTCTGGTCCTCTCCTATCACAAACTTCGCACAGCCTATGGAGGGACCCGTGATTCTCATCCCTCAAGGACAAATCATACTACTTGTCTCCAGACTCTTACACATCAGCCACCAACCAACTGCTTGGGGAGCCTGCTCTTCCAAGAAGGACTCCCTGCCTCTGTGGATCTGTATGGGGCCAGGACTAGCCCTCCTGGATGAGGATGTGGCTCTTCATTACCAGCTAAAGGGATTCCGCAGATGATTTACAGTCTAGGGATATTTATTTACCTTTGATAAATTTATCTCTGGGTTTAGCTATCTGCCTGAAAGTTGTTTTCTATAATTTTCTAATAGGTCCCATTCTTCCCACGTCATGTTCAATTTCAACCACAAAGTCCCATTTGGGGGACGGTGAGGGAGAAGGGATAAGAAAAGCTGGGATGTGAAAATGACACTTTCAAAATGAAGACAGAGAATGAAAGTTGTGGTGAAAACCCGACTATTGCTTCCTCCCAATGTGATTACTCTTTCTTAGCCCTGCACCTTCAGGTGCCTTGGTAATATTCAGCTCCCCAATATTTTCCTTAAGCACAATAACTATGACAGTATTTTTTGTGGTTGCTGATGTTTGCTTTCTAAAAATATCATACCATAGTTAGTGTTGTCCAAGACATAAGAGGTACTTAAGAGATAACTGCCCTTTCTAACAGAGTTCTGTGGAATATAGATGAAAAAAAAAAAATAAAAATGCTTTATTCTCAAGCATGATGCAAATGTAAAACCTCCTTACACAGAAGAGAGTAGACATAATGCAAACCAAGGAATGTTATAAATTTGAAAAGTAATTATTTTGTATATAGCACTTTTAATATTTGCTGTGGAGGAGGGTTAACAGAGATTTCCTATTTTTCTTTCACGCTACCTCTTTGTCTATAATTTTCTCTAGCTAATCAAAAGACAAAGGGAAAACGTTGTAAGGAAATAGTGGTACATACAGGAAAACGCAGTACCTTTTTATTTTTATTTTAAAAGCTTGCCAGTTGGCAGATACATTTACTCTGTCTCATATAGAACAAAATATATTTATTATATGTAAGCTACATTGACTTTCAACTCTTAAAAAGCCTGCCCAGTGAAAACACTAATTGGCAATGAGAAGGTACTGCAACTATATACACCAAGATGGATAAATATCATCAAACTAATGTTGAGCAAAGGAAGTGAGACAAAAAAGCGAACATTCTATGCGATTCCATTTATGAGAGAGTCAAAATCACACAATGCTTACAAGGGTCTAGTGGTTGCCTGGTGGGTACGGATAATGCCCAGAAGGAGAGATGTGTCTCTGGAATTGTGACAATGTCTGTTTTTGATCTGGGTGCTGGTTTCATGAGTGTGTTCGCTTTGTGAAAATGTGTTGAGTTATGCTCATGTAATATACACACAGGTGTCCCATGAGCTGTCTAGCTAGTTTGGCGTATGGTGTTCAAGTAGAATCCTGATTAATGGGCAGCGTGTGTTTGGTAACGTCATGCTACGTAACTCGGCTATATGGGAGTTCACCGAGTTGACCGCTTTAACCCCTACTGAAACTAAAGCAGACCAGTTGGGTACTTACTGGAAACAAGCAGATTGTGTGAATTCATGACTCATTGTCTGAGCTGAGTGAATTATTTTAAATGAGTACAAACAACTTTGTGATAATCACAAAAATCCTTGCATTTTGAGTGGGATACTCAGATGTGGAAGGGAACTACAATTATTTCTAGTGGTTAACAGAAACCACCTTGTATGCTTCTAAATATTGCCAAACTCGCGTTGTGTTTTTTTTGCATAACTTAATTGAAAGATAATTAAAGATAATGTGATAATTAAAAGCTATAAATACAATAGCTGCTTTGTGTGAAAAGGCAAATCTGACAATTAGTTCCCTTATCTAGGGCTGTGACTTTATGAGAATCATAGCAGATACTGTTATAGAATGCCTTATGCAGCTCTTTGAGTAACTGGGAAAAAGTAAAAACAATCTTTTCTGTCTTTTCCTTGTCCATCTTTTTTCCCTACTGGTCAAAAGCAATAACAACAGCAGCAATAATCCTCTCCCTAAAAAAAAGTAAAGAAAGAAGAAAAGAGAAAATGACTTATTTTTGTGGTTTTATAAATAAGGAAACAATACCAGTCAGCATAGCAGTCAAGAGCATTTTCCTTCTTTGAGATGCCTTTCAGTCTTACAAAGTGTAGCTTTAGTGCTCATATAAATGAAAGAGTCAAGGCAATGATTAATGCAAAAACTTTTTGCAGGCAGATATTCTATTACCATAGAAGAATATTGCCTAACGATGGAAAGCTTATACATTGTAAATTTAAGGTGAGCCACTGTCAAGTTTTTATCTTTAAATGAACCGTAATCTCAATGCCCGGGCCTCAAATAAGTAGTTGGCAATAAGTAAACTTTCAGAGTGCTGATGGAAAGTATAATACTGAGATTACCCTCTGTGGTTGCTTTTCTGTAAGTGTTTCAGTAAAAAATAGATTTCTCAGGCAGACTTTTCCTAATCCAAAATTTCATTATGTGTATTTCTACTGGCCAATCACCTACCATGTTAATATAATAATTTACATTTACAGAAGAATACAAGTTCAGCAGGGTAATTCTATTGGTGGGGCTGAGAGAAACTGTAAGGCAGTGGTGAAAATGGGTGTGTGCAGCAAGAAGTAGCCTTAATTTTCACCTAAGTGGATAGAATTAAATTCCTCGTGTGATATATTATTTGTATTCTTTTTTGGAGAAGATGGCTGATACAGAATTTGATTAAATGGTAAACAGTATTGAGGAGCACCTGGGTGGCTCAGTCGGTTAGGTGACCGACTTTTGATTTCATCTCAGGTCATGATCCCAGGGTCCTGGGATCGGGCCCCATGTTGGGCTCTGTGCTGGGTGTGAAGCCTACTTAAGACTTTCTCTCTCCCTCTGCCCTTGCCCTGCTCCCCCCTAAAAAAAATTGTATCAAAAAACTACTCAGAACAACAAAAAAAGAACTCTGACAATGTGCTCTACTGGTGAATTTGTTATTTTTTAAAAGATTTTATTTCTTTAAGTAATCTCTACAACCAATTTGGAGCTCGAATTTCCAACCACAAGGTCAAGAGTCACATGCTTTACTGAGTCAGCCAGGAGCCCTTCTATAGGGGAGTTCTGAAATGGGTGATATGAATATTATTTCCAACTGCCCACTGTGTGGTCTTTTAGAGCTGAGGCAATTTCTGGATCTCAGATTGCTCCTCTGTGACATTAGGACTCTGAACCAGATTGTCTGTAAGGTTCTCTTCGGCTCCAAAAGTCTAAAGTGCAATTTCACTATTTCCTTATTTTTAATTAATTTTAATGGAATACATGATTGACCACATGGAGTGGCTTACAACATGTCCTTTGGTAGCAAAGAAAACATTAAGTGTCTGTCTCTGCATTGCTACGATACCTTTTACAGGAGAGGATGGACAGAAGAGTATATGGTGGAAAGAAACATACCGTGTACTCAATCAAGGTGAGTGGTATTTTTAACAATTCAACTCTTCTGTTATGCCGTTGCCATCTGATTGTCTCTATGAATGAATGCACGTTATATATTGATGTATCATATTTAAAGCTCCCATGTATTCACTGTTTTCCCTTGACCAATTTAATGGTACTCTTAAAAAAAAAACACCTTATTGAAGTATATATGATATACGTTAAACTACACTACTTTAAGTGTACAATTTGATAAGGTTTGGGCAGGTTCACTGTCTTGATTACGGTGATAGTTTCACAGCTGTAAACATATCTCAAAACTGGATCTCCTCTATCCTGACTTGATTCAGGATTCTTTCTACTATAACAATCTGTCTTATTGTTTCACCCGGTATACTTAATCTTGTAGGGTTTATTAAGAAAAATACTCAGTGTAACAAATTGACACAGGGAATGTAATACTCAGTGGACAAATCAGGATTATCCACTTAAATTATTATATTTTTTATTCTTATTTGATTTATCCAACTTGACTTTTTCTTTCATTATGAGCCAGGAACTTTGCCGAGCATTGGAGATATTACCATGCTATTAATATGCTGGATGATAAAAAGTTGTAGTCTCTAAGACTTAATTGGAGATACAGTTAAGGAAGCAAGAGAGTGGGGATGTGATGTGAGAGAAACACAGGACTCTCTGGGGACAATGTGAAGGTCCGTATGCAATCTTATGCATGAAGGAAGACTTCCAGGAGGACATGGTATCTGGAACCAAGTAGGATTTTTCCAAGGAACGAAGGAGTATGTGAGAGTGTTCCAGTAAGAAGAAACTGAATTTGCAAAGTCCCGCATAGGAGACAGAATTATGGAACTTGCGAGTAGCTTAGCACAGTGCCCTGAGAGTTAAGGACATGGAGAGTTATCAGGACATGGAATATGCGGGCCCTGGTGGATTTTGTTAAAACACCAAATCCACTGGTCCAGAAATGGTGGAATTCAGATTTGGTTACAATAAAAGTCAAGTGGTCATTTGGGAGAACTGTGGCTTGAATTTTGGTGATATGATTTTAGCCTAAATTAGATCAATGAAATTGTGAAGCAAACAAGTTTGAGAAATAATTATGAGATACACATAGCAGGACTTCAAACAGAGAAGGTAGACACTGATGAAAACAACAGTCAAGGCTACTGCCCAGGTTTGTGGTATGAACAAAGTGTTTGAACAGAATCACGATGTTGCTCACAGAATTAAGGCTTGTGGGGAAGAGGAAGGTTTGGTTTGTTTCATCTGTAGTGTACTCAAGTTGCCATGATTGGTGGATAATTAGATGCTTGGGTTTAAAGCTCAGTAAAGAGATCAGAGCTGGACTGACAATTTTTAAAATTGAGATATAGTAGACATAAAACATTGAGTAAGTTTAAGGTGTACAAGGTTTTGATTTGATATTTACATATCGCAAGATGATTACTACCTTAGCATTAGAGAACACCTCTATGACATCAATAATTATCATTTCTTTTTTTCTGGTGAGAACCATTAAGACCTAGTCTCTTAGTGACTCTGAAGTTTATAATACAGTATTATTGATTATAATCACCAAGCTGTGCCTCGATCTCCAGACTTATTTATCTAGTAGTTACAAATTTGTACTCTTTTTAAGTTATGTGATTTTTTAAAAGTTTATTTATTTATTTATTTTGAGAGAGTGGGGGGCAGGGGGAGAGAACACAAACAGGAGCAGTGACAGGAGAAGAGAGAGCCAAGCAGACTGTACTGTTGATGTGGAGCCCAGTGCGGGGCTTGAACTCACCAACTGTGAGATCATGACCTGAGCTGAAATCTAGGGTCGATCGCTTAAGTGACTGAGCCATCCATGCGCCCACAAGTTTGTACTCATCTCCCCAGTTCCCCTACCCCTGCCTCCTGGTTACCACCATTGCACTCTCTGTTTCTGAGTTTGGCTTTTTTAGATCCCACGGATAAGTGATAATCATTGCAGTCTGTGATTGAAGCCTTAAGGATAAGTTAAGTGCAGTGTAAAACCTTCTATAGTTACACATTTTTTCTTTCATACCTGGCTCTGAGTTTTCCAAATTCCATCTACTACATAAATATTATTATTCAGAAATATCTAGTTTGACGTCCTTACACTTTAAAACTTTCCAATCTTAAAAAACTTTGCCAAGGCCCTTGAATCTCTGCCCTTTTCCTTTAGGAAAAAGAAGATGCATTATGATTTATTTAAAAAACAAAAGACTAATGCAGGGAGTTAATCAAATTAATACTGAAGTCCCCATAGAGTACAAAGTAAATGTGACTTTTATAGTCTGTGAAATAGAAAGCATGATTCAGATGAACTCTTTTTAGCTATGCGTGGTGACATTTACGTATAAGATAAACAGATTTTTCCTCACCTTTGTTTCTAGACAGTAATATTTTAAGAGAAGGACTATTAATCTTCAAATAATACTACAGATAATGAAATAGCTTTATAAATCATGGATATTGATCTGAATAAGTCCTTCATCCAAGAGATTGAAAAGAAAAAATTGGATAAAGGAGCAGAACAATGCTAATGTTTTAGTTTTCATTTTTAGAAATGGCAAAGCCAGGCAATCAAATGAGGAAGATACATTTTCAATCATTTTTGTGAGCCTAAATATAACTTTACAAGAAAATTGGATTCTGGATGGCAGTATAAAAAAATGGGATATTGATATAAGTGTTTACGCTCTTATGAAGAAAGTACTTTTATTGTGACACTTAATTATTTTGATGTGAACGTAAAACCCCGATGTAGTGATAACTGTTTTTCACGAAATAATGTGACAAAAATATTTCCATAAAAAAGAATATATGATTTTTAACCTAGTTTAGATACCGGTTTATATTGATTCTTTTATCTGTTATTCTATATAAAATATTTAAATACAATTTTGATCTTTGCTGCATGTGTCCCCTATTCTAAGGGAAGGGGATAGTTTTCTTTTTAAAATTCTGCAGTGTTTTGTGTCAGTTATTTTGAGCAATAAATCACCCCCCAATTTAGGGGCTCCAAACATAAAAAGTTAGTATCACACATGTGCCTACTTTGGTTTGATGGTTTTATGATTGGGCTGGGCTTGTCATGAGTCTGTGGTTGGATTCATGGGAGCTCACTGGTCTGGGAGTACCTAGGCTGGGCCCACTTCCCTTTGCTCAGCTCTGTGTGGTTCCTCAGGCCCTAGAAGGTTAGCCCAGGCTTATTTCTCATTACAGGCAGGGGTCCAAGAGAGACAGCAGAAATGAACACTAAGGGTTAAGGCAGGTCACAGGGTCATTCTAAAGTCAGGTTGCACAGGGTGAGAGGGCATGGGTAGGGATAAAGAACAGGGGTCACTGTTTTGACATCAGTTGAACACATACGGTATGCTCTATTTATTTATTTGATAACAAGTTGTTCAAGAATTGAGAAGACATTTTTTTAAAAAGACAGCTATTTTGGGGAATGATGAAGACCTGAACCATTATTTTAAAATTTTCATTATTTTTGGTTATTATGGTCAGCTGTAAATTATACAATGACTTTGAAATTTTTTATAGGGAGACATAAAGACAAAAGAAAGAAATACATCATTGTTTTCTAAATGCTATGTGAAATGCACTGTGGCAATCATGGATGAAGAAACATCTAGGCTTTTCTGTGGGAGTCAGGGAATGTTTCTTATAGAAAGGGAGGTTTGATCTGTTGACCAGATGAGCAGGGGTTCATCACATAGAAGGGGAAGGGCAGGGTGTTCCAGGCCAGGGAGGCATGAAGAACATGTTACGTACAGGGACCAACAACGAGTCAGTGTAGCAGGCAGTCAGGAGCAGAAGGCTGAGGTTGAAGTTGGAAAGTTCGTGGAGGCCAGATGGTGGGGAGGACTTTGGAGGCCCACTCAGGAATATGGACTTAGTTTGTGAGAATTATTAAAATCTGTGGATCTCTAAGACAATCAGACTCTGCTTTTGAAGGTCTTGTTACTTGTATCTACATTCAGAAAGCATGTCTTTCCTGATGATCCACCATGCTTTTCCTTTCTCCAAAGGATTTGCTAATTTGACTAGGGACTCTACGAAAGCGATTGGGCCACCTTCCACCTTTTTTCCTTTTCTTTTTCATAATCCTTAAAAAAGACAAAAAGTCAAGGGAGTATACTTCTATACATATTTTCAGAGTGTTTACTTTGGAGATCACAACATACCTCCTCATTGATTTGTAAAATAAATTACCTCAATGGATTTAGACTGGTAAACCAGTCATCTCTTTTCTACCCTAAATCAACTTTACTTTGCTAAGCTTAGCAGAGAAGCTGACAAGTGCTTCCCTATCTATACTCCCTTTGTAGTATGTAATCTGTAGCCAAATGAAATTGCAGCTAGTTTCACCACTTTTTTTTTTAAGCATGTAACTCTTTTAACAGCGTAATAGGAGTGGAGTTTTGACCCAAGAAACCTAATCTATATGGTATGATGGGTGAATCTTTCTGATTCTGCAAGGATTTGGGCTAGAAACCTTAGAGTCTAGGCTAATTAGGTTATATTAAGTGTTGAGGGTCCTTTAGATATAAAGCCAGAGTGGATGTGATGGCCTGCTGAAACATTGGAGATAAGCAAAGGCAAAACTCATCAAGTTTGTGTTTGGCGAGAATTAGGAGAGTTCATTAGATGATCCAGTGAGAAGTAGAAATTGAAAGAAAGGATGGCTTCGGTTTCTAACTTTCTAGTTCCAGATGCATGCACCTTGGAAGAGCATGTTTTCTAGTTTCGCAAGTAGTCGTAAGATCATCTATCTGCACAAAAGAAACTTCTGTACATATATCAGCATCAATGTCTTTCTGTTCTTGCAGTTCAATACCTAATACGTGATAGCTTTTGAAGCTTCTGAGTTAAATCCACCATTTGAAAAGTTTTTTTCCGAAACGTTTCTCAAAAATATTTCCAAGTTGGGGTTTTTAAAAAATATTCTGTGGTAACTAGGTTAGGACTTTTGGGGTTGACTTCCTTCAGGGCACTCTGTTGTTTTCTGGTTCTTGACATGATCTTTGGTTACAAAGGGCACCTGCTCCATCAGGTTCTGAAATATTAATAAGGAACACTGTCTAGCTGGTGAAGCACCAACCACCACTAGGCAAGTGTTTGATAGCATGCTTCGTGCTCATTTTCCATTCTGCAAGTGTGTACTGGCTTTAAAGGTCAAGAATGGTACCACAGGGATTTTTGATTGCGTTATTCTGATTTCTCAGCTATGAATCACTTTCTTTCCAAAGCTATAGAAGCAGAGGCTCTAGAATAAATTTAGTCATTACCCTTTATGATATTACCTCCACTTTGCCTGTCTGGCAAAGTGCCTGCTATTGGCTGACATCGGGAAAGAGCTCTTCCGTTCTGCCTTAGAAGAGTGGGAAGGAGACAATCAAATAAAATAAACAAAATACAATGGGTTTCAAAGTACTCTTTTCTATTTTCTATTATTTGCCAATGACCAGTTTTCTAGAACACTGATCATGCCTGCTTAAAAAGGTCAAATCAGAACTCCTACCCAATTTAATGTTAATTAATCAATCAATTTATTTATTAATAGCTATAGCATTGAAATATTTATTTACTTATTCAGGATAAATAATTTCTTTGCTTCTAAGAAAGTTGTATTTTATCATAGGAAATGTGTAATCCTAACTTAAAAGCACAGAAACACACATTTGTGTATATGCCTGTGTATAATATAGTTATTCAAACTACTGGCATTCGTGATGGGCATTGAAGAGGGCACCTGTTGGGATGAGCACTGGGCGTTGTATGGAAGTCAATTTGACAATAAATTTCATATTAAAAAAAACAAACTACTGTCATTATTTATGTGATTTTAAAGACAGTAAGATAGATAGCCATTTTAATTTTTGCATTTTTAAAGTTTATTTATTTTGAGAGAGAGAGAGAGAGAGAGAGAGAGAAGAGAGAAAATGAGTGGGGGAGGAGCAGAAAAAGAGGGAGAGACAGAATCCCAAGCAAGCTCTGCACTGTCATTCCAGAGCCTGACGCAGGGCTGGAACTCATGAGCCCATGAGATCATGACCCGAGCCAGTACCAAGTCTAACTGACTGAGCCACCTAGGCGTCCCACTTTTGCATTTTTTATCCCCAAAGATGCATTTGTTTCTTTTTCTTAATGTACTCATCACAAATTTAACATCCCATATAAAATCTGGACCTTTGAGGGGCACCTTTGAGAGTTGTGGCTCAGGTCATCATCTCACAGTTCATGGGTTCAAACCTCGCGTTAGGCTCTGCGCTGACAGCGCAGAACCTGCTTGGGATTTCTCTCTCCCACTCTCTCTCTCTCTCTCTCTCTATAAAAAAAAAATTAAACATTAAAAAATATAAATAAATTAAAAAATCTGGACTTTGCCTTTTTTCAAACTAGTCTATTCGCAATTTTGTCCAAGTTACTTTCATGTTTAAATTTATAAGTCCCTAATATCTTGGAGTCCCTTTTCTGTACAGCCATATTACTCCCCCATCATATCATATCTATATCTATATTTGTTTCTATATAACAAACTTTACCGTCCTTTTCCATATTCCAGTAACATCTTAATTTAATGTGATCTGTCATGGACATGTGATGCTCCTGTCTGCCATGATCTCTTTCCCTTTGTCTTTTGTGGCTATGGTGCTATCCCCTCACTGAAATACCCCTTCCCCACATCATGTACTCCTGGTAGGAGAATCAGTGTCAATGCTCGCTGCACCTTGACCATGGGATAGGCACCTAATCCAAGTCAGCCCAATGATTTGCACACAGAAATATGAAATGAAGTTTGAGAAACCAAATGATAGGAGGCAACAGCTCAGTTCAACCTCACAGTTTTAGGTAGTTTAATTATTAGGAGATTCCATTTCACTTTTGATTCAATTTTAATGCATTTTTATTCAGTCTCACTTTTAATTCAAAGGTGCCTCTGTGATTCATGGTTTGGAGAGACTGTGATGCAGTAGAGGTGGGGATGTGGATTCATGTATCTCACACACAGGCTTCTTCTCTGTTGACATCTCCTAGGGTTGTATTTTGGGAAGGGAAAAATGAAAACAATGGACTCTACTTATATGGTGTGATTGAACATTCCTTCTTGTTGGTTTTGTTCTGAACCATCGTTATCCTGCAGGAGAAGTCTTAAGTCAGGACTTTGAATGAAGGAGAACAAGTCTAACACAGCACCTTGCCCTGTCTCTTATCTGCCCATGGAGGGAAATAGGAGCAAAGGGGAAGGGAGCTTTAAACACTCTGCAAGCTCTGCCTCCTCACATAGGGAGTCCCTATCTTCCTCCTCCTCCTAATCCTCTTTATAAAGAGTCGGGTCTCCTGGTTCTCAAATATCTATGCATTGTTGTGTTTGATATTTTCAGTGACGCTGCAAATTAAAACAAGTAATATATGGGATAAAATACATTTAAAGAAGAAGAGTGTACTGATCAGTGGGCATTAAAATAAGAAAATTTCAGGGGCGCCTGGGTGGCGCAGTCGGTTAAGCGTCCGACTTCAGCCAGGTCACGATCTCGCGGTCCGTGAGTTCGAGCCCCGCGTCGGGCTCTGGGCTGATGGCTCAGAGCCTGGAGCCTGTTTCCGATTCTGTGTCTCCCTCTCTCTCTGCCCCTCCCCCGTTCATGCTCTGTCTCTCTCTGTCCCAAAAATAAATAAACGTTGAAAAAAAAATTAAAAAAAAAATAAGAAAATTTCAGATCCAAAACATAGTGAAAGCAAAATCCCTGGGAGGAAAGCAAGTGCCAGAACTAACTTTCACTCAGGGGTTTCTGCCGCACTCCAGAAACCTTGAATTCTGACGTTATGGTCAATTGTACCATATATGGCAGTGATAACATTTAGAGTTTGCTTAATATAGTGAAGCAAATGAGGTGAATAAGAAGCAGGGTGATCTGGATCTCTGGACATCTAGAATGATCTAGAAAATTAAAGGAATGAAGAAGCTAAAACTTCAGAATCACACACACACACACACACACACACACACAGACAAATCTTAGCCTAGATACATCCCAGAGAAACTGTAGAGGAGCAAAGCCAAAGAGAAGATGTTAAGCTGGTGGATAAGTTTGGAGATGTGGTCATTTTCAGGGTATGGATAGACTAACAGCCTCTCAATAGCAACAGGGAAGGTAGAACATAATAGAATTACATCTATATTGAATTAGCGAAAAAAATATCTGTTTTTTTAGAATTCTATTCCCGATAAAAGATCTTTTAGGAAAGAAGGAAGATAAGGACATTTTTAGATAACAGAACAGAATTTACCACTAACTACCCTCCCCAGACAGGAGGGAAAATGGATAGTTTCCAATAAAAAGGAGGAAGGGTAAACAAAGACATTTCTAAAATATAGAGTAAGACTCAGCTAACATTGATTGAATAGAAGCAAGAGCAAAAGTGATGGATTAAGCCATAATTTGATTTAAGTTACATTTTAATAATATGTGCATTAAATAGGTGGAGAAAATATAAAGAAATATAGCATACGATACCCCAAAAAGTAGAGGAGAAACAGTAAGGTTGAACAACAGTCGACTGATACAGAGGTTGGGAGAGGTGAGGAGGGTGAGGTGGGGTTTTTATCTCTGGTCCTGCTTGAAATGACAAGTATCAACAGCCCCTGGACTGCTGTCAGGTGCCACACTAGCTGATCCTTTGACATTAGAATATGGACTAATTAATGCCTTAGAACTCAGCTTCTAACCCGCCATTGTCAATACCAGGAAATCAGGAATAACATGCACTTCCATTCTTCAAAATTAATTAGGAAGGGACAGAGTTCACCTGGGAACATTTTTTTTGTGTGCATGTGTGGGGTGGGGCATTAGTATTAATACAGGTGGATCTTATGTGAAGCTAGGGCTGTGAGCCACTCTTTATTAGTTGCAACTTTCATATGTTCTTTGGTAAAAATATAGAGACTTTTTTTAATTGAAAAGCATTTCATATTGTGATGATGTAGCAGATCAGGCTACTCTATATTCTACAGAACACATCTTACAAATTTTATTCTTGTATACAAGTCAAATATCCTGTAACATAGACCATCAAGACTTGTTGCAGGATGTTTCAATATTATTTTCCTTAAAAGAAAGGAATACTGGCCTCCTAAGCATTTGTTTTTATCTTAGGTGTTACTATTTTTAAATGTGGATTCTTCAAGTGTCAGAAAAAATATATTGGGCCAAAGAGAATAAGAAAGATCATTTTCCACAAAAATTCTAGACTTTAAACATAATGTTGTTTTCGTAGGAAATTTTCTAATTATCATTTAATGAATATACAATAATACATTTAGTAAAATTAACTTACTAAAACGCCCTTCCATATTTATTTGTTTTTGTAGACAGGTGACATTAATTGATTAGATAATGAAAAGCTACCTTATAATTTAAGGGTCTAATCAAAATAATTAGAGTTCTGAGTGATTCAATTATTTGATTTGATTAATTTGATGCATTATAATGTTTTTATTTAGAGAAATCAAAGTTTGTGTGAAACTGAGCAAGATGAGGGATATCAAAAAGTAAAGTCTAGCTTTCAGGGACATGAAACACTAGAATATCTTACATCTGGATATTACAATAGAATTTTCCAAACTTTCTAGTATGTTGAATAATACAAAGAATGAGGACTGTTTGTGGGTGATCTTTTCATTAGATTAATTTCTTCTTTATGAACCGTGTTTCTCTTGTACAGTTGCCAACTTTCTTGCTTGTCTTTATAAATAATAATTGTTTTTGTTTTTTGATCATGTTCAGTGTGAGATGGTTAATTTTAAATTTAAGAAACATCTCATCATATGTTGTTTGCCTTAGCTTAGTGTTCATTCATTTTAAGCTCCTGATTTTCTGACTTGTATCTGTCATGTTGCTCTCTTTGATAACATTAACAACATCCTTTTAAAAACTCTTAACTTCACAATTTATTGGCATATCCACAGAGCCTTGATTTATTTACTTATTTCCGGTATCCAGGCCCTGACATCTTTGCATCTGCTTTGACTACGTGTGTCAATAAAATGACAAAAACAACAACACAAAGTACTTGGTTACAATGAAAATCAATTAAGTTTTGGTCTAACTATATAAACTACTATGCTTTCATTAAAGATAAGTAGTACATGGCACAAAAACAGACACATAGTTCAAAGGAACAGAATAGAGTCAAGAGGTAAATCCATGCTTTTATGGCCAATTAATCTATGATAAAGGAGGCAAACAACAAATGCTGTTGGGAAAACTGGACAACTACATGCAAAAGAATGAACTGGATCACTTTTTCTCACCATTCACAAAAATAAACTAAAAATAGATTAAAGACCTAAATGGGAGACCTGAATCCACAAAAATGGGAGGAGATATTTGCAAACGATATAACCCATAAAGCATTAATATCCAAAATATATAAATAAATTCTACAAGTCAACATAAAAAAAAAAAACAAATAAGCCATGTAAAAATGGGTAGAGGAGATGAAAAGACATTTTTCCAAAGAAGATGACAAACAAACATGAAAAGATGTTCAACATCACTCATCATCAGGGAACTGTGAATCAAAACCACAATGAGATATTACCTCACACCTGTTATAATGGCTAAAATAAAAAAACACAAGAAATAAGAGGGTTGGTGAGGATATGGAGGAAAGGAAACCCCCATGCACTGTTGGGAATACAGTTTGGTGCAACCACTGTGGAAAACAGTAGGCAGTTTCCTCAAAAAGTTAAAAACAGAACTACCTATGATCTAGTAATTCCACTACTGGGCATTTACACAAAGAGAAACAAAATACTAATTTGAAAAGATACATGCACCCTTATGTTTATTGCAGTGTTATTTATAATAGCCAAGATATGGAAGCAACCCAAGTGTACATCCATAGAAGAATGGGTGAAGAAGATGTGATCTATCTATGTATATATCTATGTCTCTCTCTCTCTCTATCAGAATATTACTCAGCCATAAAAAAATGAGATCTTGCCATTTGCAAAGAACATGGATGGATGTAGAGGGTATAATGCTAGATGAAGTAAGTCAGTCAAAGGTAAATGCCATATGATTTCACGCATACATGAAATTTAAGAAACAAAACAAAGAAAAAGAGAGACAAACAAAAAACAAACAGACTCTTAAATATGGAGAACTAGTGGTTACTGGATGGGAGGTGCATATGGAGAATGGGTTAAATGGGTGAATACGATTAAGAGTACCCTTATCATGATGAGCACTGAATAATGTATAGAATTGTTGAATCACTATATCATACGCCTGAAACTAATGTCACACTATATGTTAATTACACTCGGATAACAAAAAAAGATAGGTAGTACATAGAATTTTTCTTCCTCGAAATAATTTGTATCTGATTGAGTTCTGTGAACCGGTGTATTTTGTTACCTTACAAAAATGGTTCTATTATTGCATTTGTCTATTATTAGAAAGGTCTTTAAGTACTTTATTCATTAAGAATCTGTAAAAAAGGGGCGCCTGGGTGGCGCAGTCGGTTAAGCGTCCGACTTCAGCCAGGTCACGATCTCGCGGTCCGTGAGTTCGAGCCCCGCGTCGGGCTCTGGGCTGATGGCTCAGAGCCTGGAGCCTGTTTCCGATTCTGTGTCTCCCTCTCTCGCTGCCCCTCCCCCGTTCATGCTCTGTCTCTCTCTGTCCCAAAAATAAAATAAACGTTGAAAAAAAAAAATTAAAAAAAAAAAAAAAAAAAAAAAAAAGAATCTGTAAAAAATACTCAGCTTGCATTAAATGGCAGCTAAACCTTTATATTTCCCAAGTGATCTTGAACATAGCATCAACAAGGCAGACAGAAATGACTCTGCGAGTACACAGAATGAGACAAAGAGGTCATTTCATAACCACAGAGATGCCCAAATATCTCCTTCTTCTGTCTGACATGAATGATGTTTGTTTTGTTACCAATGACCTTGCTAGCCTCACTTTATTCCTTCAGCATCCGGGATAAATATTAGTAAAAATTATGTTAGTAATAACAACATATTAACCATGATACTACTTTAATATTATATGTTATAATATGCATAATATACTATATAATAGTGACATATTTTATGTAGTATACATCATTTATAGAAAATACACATTAAAAATATATAATGAATATATTTTATTTTATTTATAGAATTTTATTTATAGAATAAAATAGAATTTTATTTATAGAATCATACATACATTTATGGCATATGTATGTGTAGTAATATATCAATTCTATGACACATAACTGATTGCATCATTATTTGTGTTATTATTACTGTAACCCTGCTTCTCCTTTTGATAACTTTAGTCCAGGACTGGCTCCTGCTTCCTTAAACCACTTTCCATAGAATTATCTAGCATAGGCCCAAATTTATTATAAATGCCTTTTTTTTGAAGATTTTTTAAAGTAATCTCTATACCCAACATGGGGCTCAAACCCACAACCCTGAGACCAAGATTTGCAAGCTCCATCAACTGAGCCAGGCAGACAACCCTCTATGAATGCCTTTCTCAGTCCCTCTTACTGAGATGCTCCAATTTCCACTGGATTGTGTTCAACCTTGCTGAAGCTAAATAAATAAACCTGACTTTGTTTATGTGTTCACTTATGGTTTTTACTACAGGCACAATATAATTCAGCCAATCAGAGTCTGAAGATGAACGTTGTCTTGAGCATTTTTTTCCTACTGTGGAACCTTGGGCAAGCACTTACTGGAAACACTGATCTTAGAGTCCCCATCTGTTATGTGAAAATACAATGGCAACTATGTCATTTGTGTTGTTTTGAGTATCAAATGTGAAGACAATTTTGGGGGTGCCTGGGTGACTCAATCAGCTGAGTGTCTGACTCTTGATTTTAGCTTAGGTCATAATCCCGTGGTTCCTGGGTTTGAGCCCCATGTTGGGCTATGCACTGACAATGTGGAGCCTGCTTGGGATTCTCTTTTGCTCTCTGTCTGCTCTCTCTCTCTCTCTCTCTCTCAAAATAAATAAATAAGGCAAACTTAAAAGAACAAATGAGGAAATAACTTTTAAATGAAATATAAAATCCTATTCATATTTTGTTGCTCATGCTGTCATATTCCATTATCCTGTTATTTAGGCAAAGTTCCCTTCCTGTTTGCCCATTGCCCGCTGAGCTCTGGCCCCTGACACTAGCTTTCTCTGAGAGAAAATACTACCTTCTGTCTCCAATAGAAAAGAGTATCTTCTGCACTGCCATCTAGGGATAACTCTGATTGCATTTTAATATCAATGCCGTATTAATTAAAGAGGCAGTGCTCCAAAATAAATTGCTGTGGTTTCTAGATATACCCCCATGATTTCTGCGGTTGATGTTTTTTGGTTGACACAGTGACCCTGATTTGAAATGGTTTATATAAAGCAGAGTACCACCAGCAAGTTCTCTAATAAGTTTTATGTTTCTTGAATACAGTTTTATTCTGAACTAAATGAAGTACTCAGACATATTAGACTTCTAGAGTCATGGCTCTTGAGCAAAAGCAGGATTCCATTTTAGACATAATAAATAAAAATTCCATGGCTAGAACCCAATAATCTGCTTGTTTTAGAAATACCCCAGCTTCCTAAGCATGCTAAAGGGATAGATTTTGATTGAAGGTGTGGATAGCTATGGTTTTGACAAATTTTATCTGCAGCTTGAATTCTAAAAAGTTTCACCTGTGGCATAAAAATCTTACCTTTCAAATCACAGAAGGAAAAACTAAATCTATGAATTAAAACCATTAACAAATATCCTAAACATTTAGTTTAGAATTTCCAAAAATACCATAGTATTTCAAGGGAAACAAGGTCATGAGGAAATGTGAAACATTTACTTACTCCAGAAAAAAAGTGATGTAAAATTATTCAGGTGTAAGTTATGACATTCGTAGTAGGTTGATTACAAAAATGGTCCAAATTCTCTAACACTCTTTGCCTGGCACGTACTTTGTACATTTTGTACATTTTTTGCTCCCCCCCAGAATGTTACAAAAATCTTTCAGTTGTAATGGTTAACATGTATGGTAGATTGATTGCAAAAGTTCTCCAATTCTCTAATTTACCCTCAATTCTGAACTAAGGTATCAAGAGGCTTTTCATGTGTCTGTTGCCTCTGGGATCTCTGCCAAACAATGAGAAGCGATGGGATGAGAGCCCATACTCAGGAGAAGGTGGGGTCATCCTCGCCTATCCATTACCCAGCTGACCTGCACCTGCCTACGAGTACATGCATAAATTCACCAAAGATCCATAGATGTACCCCAATGTGCACCCCTGCCATCTGCCCTACAGACCCCTAACTAATGATTATGCTGATGTTTGTATGCCACTGAGTTTTCAGGGGGTTTATTACACAGCAATAGCTAATTAATACATCTATATTAAAACTTAGAAGTAATTTCATATATAATCAAAATAGCTCATTGGAACAACAGTTGGTATTAAAGTTTAAAGTCTGGCTCCTATGCAACATAAATCTTAGTGTATAAATAAAGTAATATTGTTTGACCTTCAGAGAAGAAAAGTAAGTAAGTAAATGAACAAATAGCCGAGGATGAGTTTTTCTTAGACATTCTCAATCAGCCCTACTATGGTCTATACCAGTTTTAAAATTGTTATCATTAACACGGAATTGGAATCAGAAAGCTTTTTCTGTAATGGGCCATATGGGAAATATTTTAGGTTTCTGGGCTTGCAGTCCTTATCACAACTACTCAAGCCTGCCATTGTATCACAAAAGCAGTCATAGGCAAACATTAGTGAATGGGTATGGATGTGTTCCCATAAAAATTAATTTACCAAAACAAGAGCAGGCCTGACATTGGAGTTAATCCCTTTTTTACTGCTTATAGTTAAGAAACCTACGTGTAGTAAAATTTTTGAGACCATCTGAGGACTTGGAAGATAATACAGTACCTAGGGAATCACTGTGTGTGAAACCTAGAATTTAAATATTCTTGGTGCATTGGGAAGCGTGCTTTCTAGATGTTTCCTGAGTACATTTTTGTTTTATTTTTCTCTCCTTAACGTTTTATCTTAAATCCAGTGTACTATTGTAATTGCAAAATACATTTATTATTTAGCAGACAGATGAATAGTTATTTACCAATACTTCTCAGGGCTCGTGCACGAGCTAATTTAGCCACAAGCAAAGTAGCTTTGTATAAATATTATTTGTTCATCCCGTAATCACCCGAATGAGTTATTTTCATGGATATTGCCATTTCAGCATTACATATTGACCTAAATGTTAATCTTTCATCATACTTAAAATATTTAAAAATATATGCTGTGACAGAAGATTAGAGCATGTAAATATTTTCTATTTACATGTCAATTATTATATTGTCTCATTTGAAAATATTGTCATCATTAAGAAAATAGTAGAGAAAAATTAATATATTTTCCTTTCCCCCAGCCATTTGGACACTATTAGCATATATTGTAATTCAGAAAACATATTTCTAAAAACTTTGCATTCTGAGATACACTAAGTCACAAGTAACAAGAATTTTCTGGAAGTCTGAATAACAGCAGCATCCTGAAAGCTGTGCATTTTGAAATATACCATGATATGTTTCCTTTTTTTTCATTTTTTTAAATGTTAATTTATTTTTGAAGGAGAGAGAGTCAGAGCATGAGCAGAGGAGGGGCAGAGAGAGAGGGGGGCACAGAATCTGAAGCAGGCTCCAGGCTCCGAGCTGTCAGCACAGAGCCGGATGCTGGTCTCGAACTCACCAACCGTGAGATCACGACTTGACTAGAAGTCAGACGCTCAACCAACTGAGTCACCCAGGCACCCCTCCAAAACAGTTTGCTTTTTAATGACACCAGTATTACCCAGTCAAAAATTTCAGTTACCATACAATAACCTGAATTAAGATAATTTGCCTTCCTTTTCTATTCTGGAAGCTCATAGTTCTTTAAATTGGACTCACTCTTATATCTTATTGTAAGTAGAAATTTAACTTATTGTTATTACTTTTTTTCTTATAGAAAACTTGGAGATCTCACCAAGATCAGCCACACGTAATTCACCCACTAGATATGACTTAATACCCTTTGGGTGTGGTAACACAGAGGTATGTGCTCTCCACCGACTCCCAGAAATTAATATGCAGAATTTAAGCTGCATTGAGCCAGGGTGATACCTGGCTTGATAAAGCAGTTTGTTAATTGTCTTACCTTCCCTCTTTTGTTGGCTTGCAACCTTGGTGGTTCTCAGGAGGAATCTGCAACTGCCCAGTACACAGAGGGCAAGGAGAGAGGGAAGACAGAGGCAGGCCACCCTAGATGGGTAGGTAGGCAAGTTTAACACGCAAGGGGATCTATTTACAAGGCTTGTGTCCTTCCGTTGCAAGGCAAGTAGGTCCCCGCACCTGCCAGCTAGAATTTTCAAAGTTTATATAGAAGCTTTTAAAAATATTTTTTAATGTTTACTTATTTTTGAGAGAGAGAGAGAGAGAGAGAGAGAGAGAGAACGGGGGAGAAGCAGAGAAGGGGGAGACACAGAATCTGAAGCAGGCTCCAGGCTCTGAGCTGTCAGCACAAAGCCTGACCAAGGGCAAACTCACAAACTGTGAGATCGTGACCTGAGCAAAGTCGGACGCTTAACCGACTGAGCCACCCAGGTGCCCCTGTGTAGAAGCTTTAGCAGAGTTCAGTCACATGTTGCACGTTGGGAAAGGTCACTGAAACCACATAACCAGGGAATGACCCTTGGGCTGGACCCCAGCACCGGGAGGCTTCTCCCCCCAACCCCCCATCTTTGGAACTTAGTTCCGGCTTGCCTTTCCTGCTCTCAGAGGCTGCTCCAAGGACACAGCCTCGAGACAGCCCTGTGATACTGAGAACACCTGCTTGGTGTATGTGACCGCACCCAGTTAAGGCCTTTTTTACAAGCTTTTAAGATTTGGAGGGCAGGTGTGGGGAACCACTCCTCTTGCTGCCCCCCCCCCCCCCCAAGCCTTATTTGTAAGTTTCCTTTGCTGATTAAAATTGCCACCGACCAGCCTGGAGGCCCTGCCTCTCTCTTCCGGTCTCTCCCTGCCCTCCAGCTATGGGGGATTTCACACCGAAAGCTCAGGAGAGAGTTTGGAACCTGCACCAGACGGTCTCCACCCCGCACTGCTCTCTCAAGGCTGCATCCTGGAAAAGGGCTCCCACCGTGGGAAGAGCCAGCAAGCGTGCATTCCAAGGACAAGGAGGGGGTGAGGAAGCCCCAGGCCCAGCTGGTGGGTCAGCGGGTGGTCACGACCCTCAGATGACTTCCTCTAACAGGTGTCCCTCCTCCACCCTCTGTCCCTGTTTCCTTCACCTCCCAAATGAACTGCTTGATCTTCTATGTTCATCGGCCTTTGGAGCAAGTCAGTGACCAGGCAGGATCGGTAAGTGTTTTCTCCCTCTGACAGCCGTTTTACAAACAGTGATTGTGTTACTCTGAGATATCAAAAAATATATAGAATTTCCACCATTTTGGATTGCTTTACATTTTTTGTAACGTTTATTCATTTTTGAAAAAGAGAGAGAGAGAGTGCGTGAGTGGGGGAGGAGCAGAGAGAGAGGGAGACACAGAATCTGAAGCAGGCTCCGGGCTCTGGGCTGTCAGCACAGAGCCCGATGCGAGGCTCGAACTCACTGACCGTGAGATCATGACCTGATTTGAAGTCGGTGGCTTAACTGACTGAGCCACCCAGGTGCCCCCATTTTGTATTGTTTTAAATTGATTAAGTTTTGATTGTTTGGATGTTTTCTAAGGGAGGTTAAGGCCTATAAAGAGAGAAAATCGAAGTAGTCACAAAGCAATGTTTTGCGTATTTTTTTGTCTCTAAAAACATAGTATATTATAAATAAAATGGCAAATTCTGTATGGTATGTGAGTTACCCATAATATGCTTAAAGTTGCTATGCTTAAAGCTACTGTTATGTTTTATTACATGTGTATGTATTTTAAGAAATACATGTGCATATGTATATTATCATTATTAATCAAAGTAACTGATAAATAAGGGAAGGGAATAAAACATTCGGAAGAAAATTGTTCTTAAACACAGCAAATATCAGTGTTCTGATATTTGTCCAGAAAACAGAGGTTCTCAGCAGAACACTCTCATGTCCTGAGAAACTGTTGACTTATTGTGCTTTTGATATTAATTTTATCATGTTCTTGAATTGTTTTGAACAAAAGTTCTGACTTCCATGAAAAATCAAATCTATAATAATTGGGGGTTTGTTTAATTTGAAGAATATTGTCTAACATATTAATTGTATGGACAAGACAGCAATGGTTGCTTGTCCTGAGGTTCCTCTGACTTACACTCATCTATTGATGTAACAATAAGTCTTCTCTGATAGTCCTTTTTGATTTGGCTTTCTGAAATCAGGTCCCAAATTAAAAGCGGCTGTGAGGTAACACCAAAGTCTCACTCTAGTTATTTGTAACCGTGAGGGAAGGTATGCGTGAGTAAGGAGGGACAGTGAATTCAGCAGGTCTGGAAAACATTGATATTTTCCATATTTTTAATGAGCTCAATAAGGCAATGAGAAGTAATATTTTAAAATGTTTATTTATTTTTTTGAGAGAGAGGGTGGGGAGAGGCCGAGAGAGAGGGAGGAAGAATCCCAAGCAGGCTTTGGGCTGTCAGTGTGGGGCCCTACTTGGTGCTTGATCCCATGAACCATGAGATCACGACCTGAGCCAGTTCAAGAGTTGGGGCTTACCAACTAAGCCACCCAGGCACCTGAGAAGGATTTTTATCAAGACCATCATTTTATTTTTTATTTTATTTTATTTTATTTTTAAATATTTATTTATTATTGATTTTTTTAATGTTTATTTTGAGAGAGAGAAAGAGAGAGAGCACATGCATGGGACCCAGTGGGAAAGGGACAGGGAGAGAGAGAACCCCAAGCAGGCTCCACACTGTCAGCACAGAGCCCGATTTGGGGCTTGAACTCACATGACAAGAGATCATGACCTGAGCCGAAATCAAGAGTGAGATGCTCAACCGACTGAGCCACCCAGGTGCCCCAAGACCATAATTTTAATATAAATATATATATCCTGTATATTCCGTTTACAGCTAATATATAAAAATATTCTGATAATAAGTCATGTGAAAACTCTAGCACAGTATTTGTTAACAAACTTATTTTTAAGAAAAGTTTGTTTCTAGGAATAAAATATACTTGCCACTGTTGAAAATCTTAACATATGCTTCGTAGGATAGGTTCGAAAGTCTGGAAGGTACGCAAATACCCTCACTGGTTGTAATGTCGTCTTACCCTCAGAGTAAGCGTTAACTGACTCCATGTGGTATATATTTTATGTCCCACTAAGGAATTCTATCTTCCTCCATTCTGATCTTATATTGTCTCTCAATAGGGTGTCAGCATTATTCTCCTGTTATTCCTTAAGCTCCTGCTACAAGTTACGGAACAAATATTAAACCTCCTGGGAGACACGATAAATAAGACCAGTTTCTCCAAATGTTGGCAGAAAGGGTTGTAGCAAGCACTCTGGACAATTGATACCCGAAGTAGGGCCAGCGCCAGATGGCACTGCTTCTGGAGCAGACACCCCACATGTGGGGACTGAGTCAGGGTTATTGCTGCAGCAGAGGATTTCAGGAGGTGAGCTGCTGACTCCAGATCAGAAGAAGAATTAGTTACATAGGTCTGGATGGAACTGGAGGAAAGTTGAATGGTAGTTATTTGCTTCGGAATGGTGTTGGTATTGTTTAATGTTCTACTTTGTGGTGAGACTGTGTGAAACCTTTGTTTTTTATCTAACTATCAATTGAAAAGTACTTTACTTGTGGAGAACCTAGGGTTGCTCAGTGGGTTAAGTGTCTGACTTCAGCTCAGGGCATGACCTCATGGTTTGTAAGTTCGAGCCCCCCCCCCAGCCTTGGGATTCTCTCTCTCTCTCTCTCTCTGTCCCTCCCCCACTCGTGCTTTCTCTCTCTCTGTCTTAGAATAAATAAATTACATTAAAAAATAATAAAAGGATTTATTTGAGAAAATTAGAGAGCTTCAACTTTCTAGCAGTGGCTTTGAAATGATCTCTCAGGAGTCATGAAAAAAAATACAACCAAATAGACAGAATAACAGTTGAGAAAATTTAAAATTCAAATCCAAGAACAAAATAGACTAGTTTCATAGAAGAAATAAAGAAGTTAATGCATACTAGAGAGGAAGTGGTTACAGAGCTCCCCCATAAAATGTTCTATGAACCCCCTCCAAACAAGTTCCCAGCCCAGACAAGCTCATGGAGCAAATCTAGCAAAGAGAAAATAATTATAACGCAACATCAATTGGCCCAGAGTAAAGACTTAGGAAGGAAGGCAAATATCAAAATATCATTTACGAAACTAGAATAACTTGGATTCTTAATCCCAACAAAAATTGTACTGAATGGCAAAGCTACACGCTGACCTTAATTGAATGTTAATTCAGAAGTCTTGTCTAAAACACTAGCAAACAGGATTCAGCAGTTCATTCAAAATAGAAGACATCAGGACCAGATGGAAACTACTCCAAGGGTAAAAATGTGGTTTCAACATTAGGAAACCTAAAAGTGCAGTCTACCGTATTGATAGAGCCTAAGGAGGAAAATACAGGATCATCCCCACTGATGCAGAAAAGACAGGAAGCAAAATCCAACAGCCTTTGTGATTAAAACAAAAAACAAACAAACAAACAAACCCCCCCCAAAACCACAGCTTAATAGTAGAGAAAATCACAGATCCTTCCTTACTACAAAGTATATGTACAGAGGCCAAAAGGTGAGAATGAATTTGTGCTTAGGAAATAATAGGTAGGTAACATCAGAGTTTAGGGTGTGCATATGAAGAAATGAGGTTGGTTAAATAGTCAGGGGAAAAGGGTTTGCATGAAATGTTGAGAACATTTTATTTTATCTTTTTTTTTTGAAGTTGATTTATTTTTGAGAGAGAGAGAGAGAGAGCGAGCAAGCTAGAGTGCATGAACAGGGGAGGGCACAGAGAGAGGGAGAGAGGGAATCCCAAGCAGGCTCCATGCTGTCAGAGCAGAACCGGACATGGGGCTCGATCTCATAAACCATGAGATCATGACCTGAGCCAAAACCAAGAGTTGGACGCCCAACTGACTAAGCCACCCAGGCACTCCTATTTTATCTTGATAGCAGGAAGCCATAAAGGGTGGTCAGCAGGGAATCTGAATGATCAGTTTGGGATTTTGTGAAGACCGCTGTGCTTATGAGTATACTAGTAAGGATCCATAGGCAAGGAGGGAGGGAGGCTGGTGCAGTAATGTGAATCTGGAGTAGGGATCTGTAGACAATGTTGTGTGAATAGAATCCCTGAGCACAGAGTAGGACCTTGATAAATGCAATACTCAATTCACAGACATAAAAAATAACCCAAATAATACCCACTGGTCTGATGTGATTTTAAAATCTTTAAAGATCTCACAATAACTTGGGGTCAATGTTGTTGGTTACAAAAAGTATTTTATAATTACAGATTAATAGAAAATTAAGTAATAGGGGGTTTACTTCATGACTTGTATCTATTCTACTATTGGGGTCTTAGATGTGGTTTTCTTTTTTGTGGACATTGTTTTCTTGTTTTTAAAAGAATATTTCAATTTTTGTTTTTGTGTAGTTTAAATAGGTGCAGAAACAACATAGGAAATAAACTCGTTTAACAAACAAAGTTTATAGACAGGCACCTGGGTGGCTCAGTCGTTTGAACATCCGACTTTGGCTCGGGTCATGATCTCGCAGTCGGTGAGTTCGAGCCCCGCGTTGGGCTCTGTGCTGACAGCTCAGAGCCTGGAGCCTGTTTCAGATTCTGTGTCTCCCTCCCTCTCTGCCCCTTCCCTGCTCGTGCTCTGCCTTTCTCTTTGTCAAAAATAAATAAACATTAAAAAAAATTTAAAAAAACAAACCTTATTGCACTTTCGTATGCAAAAAATAAAATTTATAATATGTGAAAAAAACTTTTCAGGGGTGCAGACTGTGTGACAGGATTTTTCTCTAGCATCTGTACAGTGTTATTTTCTACATCCTCTATTTAATGACATGAAAGAAAGGAATCACATATGCAGCTTTGTAGATTTACATTTTAAAGCTATCCTTACAAGAGTTAGCATTTTTTCACTGTCTACTATTACATTCTCTAATTTTTCTTTCTTTATGAACAATGTGAATAATTCAGCCTCACCTTTCTAATCTCAGTGGTTTCTGTGTCATCAAAATATTTAAAGAATTCTGTTAGAGATAAATATAAGGAAGTATGCTATGAATTATTAAATGATGGAATATATATTAGAATTTTATGTGCGAAACCATTGGATTTATAGAAGTGAAACAGCTTTGAAAGATGTAGAAACATTGTCTAGGCACAGAGTAAGTGAATTCCAATCTTTTACTTCATATACTGTAGGAAAGTCCCCCCCCACCCCACCCAAATAAGGGAAGGTTTATTTTTAATTAAATTTATTTTAAATTAAAATGATAGTATTTTCAAGTGAATATTACTGATTCTCATTTTTTTTAAAATTATCTATGTAATATTGCGCTCCAAAAATCACGATTGTTTTTATATTAATTTATTTTGAATGTTTGGGAATTGTTACTACTGAATTATATTTGATATATAAAGGCTTATTTCCTTATTATCATTCCTTCTTGGTTAATTAAAGAAATAAATTTTTGAGCTCTGACAAAACGTAGAGATCATCTAGTTCGATCGAGTCGTGTTTATAGAGGAAAGGAGCTTTCTGGAAGAGGGCTGGTGGCTGTCACCCTGAAGTTTCCAGTTGACTGTGTCAGAGTGGAGGACAGAATTGAGAAGACAGCCAGGGTTGTTGCGTTCCTGATGGAGGTTCTTACTTCTTTCTTATGTAGCCATTCTTTTAGGAAGACACTTGGTATTTCCCCTGAGATTTTAAAGGTTGAACATACCTGTGAAAGCAGTCTGAAATAGTACAAAAATATAAATGAAAAAAAATTTGTTTATGTGTTTATTTTGAGAGAGAGAGAGCATCCTCATGCACACACAAGTGGAGAGGGGCAGAGAGAGAAGGAGAGAGAGAATCTCAAGCTGGCTCTGCACTGTAAGTGCAGAGCCCAATGTGGGGCTCGAACTCAGGAATTGTGAGATCCTGACGCAAGCCAAAATCAAGAGTCGGATGCTTAACCGACTGAGCCACCCAGGCACCCCAAAAATATGAATCATTTTTATTTTTTAATTAAAAAATTTTAAATGTTTATTTATTATTGAGAGAGAGCGCGCACGAGTGGGGTGGGGCAGAGAAAGAGGGAGACACAGCATGGGAAGCCCGCTCCAGCCTCTAAGATGTCAGCACAGAGCCCGATGTGGGGCTTGAATTCATGAAATGCGAGATCGTGACCTGAGCCGAAGTCGGATGCTTAACCAACTGAGCCACCCAGGTGCCCCCCCAAAATATGAATTATTTTTAAATTAATAGCCATGAGTTAGCAGAGGCTTGTTTTAGCACAAAGTTGGGCTTCAGAAATACACTTTAAAACCTAATTTTATTGTTTTTAAATATGACTTTTGTGGTAGGTCTTGTTTTAATAAAGAAATATTTCATATTTTGCAAATTAATATACAGATGTAAGTAGTTTTTCTTGGCCAATATTAATATAAAATTGTATGTGAATGCAAATTTTTAAGGAGCTTGAAAATTTGGTATCCCAAATATAAATAATACCTTTTAATGAACACTTAAAATATGGTATAAAATATATAATCTCATTGACACTTGAAATTTCTACAAAAATGCCATTACTAAGTTTCATTTTCAAGATAAAGCAATTGAAATCAGAATGATTGTGTAAATGTCCCAGATAATATAGTCTAGTAGTGATATGCCTAGGTTTCAAGTACACCTGTTCAAGTAGAGTTTGTCTTTGTATAAATAAAGTAAACCTGTGAAATCAAAGAAAACTCAATTAGTTAATGAGATTACTTTTAATGGAGATATTGTAAATTTTCCAACTGAAGGAACAGCAGATGTGGTGTTTCTTAAGAGAAATAAGGGAACGATAGGAAAAAAAAAGTAATTGTGCTTATTCGCAAGACTATTGCCCTAAAATCTGAAACGCAGTTTACTTTGACAATCAAAACTTGCATTCTCAAAATTTTCAATTTAGTTTTTTTCTACAGTATTTAAGATATGATTGTCATTCTTATTCTACCAAAGCTTTGCATCATTTTACGACAGCAAAAGTTGAGATATTATTAACACTAATATGAAAATATTAATATGTCCAATAAACTCTAGGAATTGTCTGGATATGTCACTTGTGTGGTTGACTGATTGTAAACAGGAAGTTAAAAATTCATTCAGATGCCCTCAATGAAACGTCTCAGTGATTCACTTAGAGAATAGAAAATCCTTTTCTAAGCAGTATAATTACAAGTTTTAACCAATCAACAGTTACTACTTATAATATAAATAATTTCCATTTTATTGTGTTTGACAGTTAACAGGATGCTGTCCTAAAGATACTATCTTGTTAACCCATCATACCAACTCTTTGAATTTCTGGTCTTTTTATTCCAAACGAATTTGTCTCCCTTTCCCCCTCGACACACTTATTATGCCATGGTGTGAATGAACACTAGCCTCACCACCTTGATGAAGTCACTAATTTTAAGATTTTTGTGTGTGTCTGTCCAGTAAATGAGTTAAGTCTACTACACATGAAACAATAAAAAAAAAAATGGAGAAATTTCCCTAGTGATTGCACTGGCCAGGGAAACCTTAATATAAGATGCAAAGCTTCAGGCTGTGTATGCCCTACATATTCTCAGAGATACCTTTGGAGATTCAGCCAGCTTAGATTAAACTCACTCTCCATCAGCTTCCTGCACTTTAACATTACACTTACCATGGCTCACCTTCTCTTGAAGTTATATATGATGTGATTGGTTCTCATCTCAACCTTGTTAAGGTTCTTCTAGAAGGCCACGGTCATTATCAGTTTCATCCCTATATCTCCTATAATACCTATCACAGTGGTCCCCAAGAATTTTGTTGAATTAAAAAATATATATATAGCAAGTGGATAGTCAGGTTCTATCCTGATTTCAATGGGGGAGGAGAATTAATGTATTTGAGCATCTGTTGTGGGTCAGGCACTTGGCAAAGCAGTTTTCAGTCTTCAAATATAGAAATCGCTTGAGATGGATATTATAATCATCAGTATATTTAAAAATGAGTAAACTGAAGCTCTGCAACATTAAGATTTTCTGTACATTTTAAGTGACGAAGTCAGGATGTAGTCCAATTTTATCTGTCTCCAAGCCACCCGCTTCTTGCCTCTTCTTAGTGGTGCCTTCCCTTACAGATATCCTTCAGTAACAAATGGCAACCTGTATTCCAAGCGGGCATATCATGTTTTTGATTCAGGTTAAAAGAGTAGGAATTTCAGGGTGCCTGGGTGGCTCAGTTGGTTGAGTGCCCATCAGCTCAGGTCATGATCTCACGGTTCCCGGGGTCAAGCCCTGCGTTGGTCTCTGTACTGACAGCTCAGAGCCTGGAGCCTGCTTCAGATTCTGTGTCTCCCTCTCTCTCTCCCCCTCCCTTGCTTGCACTCTGTCTCTCTCTCTCTCAAAAATAAATAAACATTAAAAAATTTTTAAAAAAAGAGCGCTCGCTTCGGCAGCAAATATACTAAAAAAATTTTTAAAAAAAGAGTAGGAATTTCATGTAAACATGTGTTCACAGAATATTGGGCTTAACTCAGGTTTCCAATAAGAGATTTTAGATTTTTGTTTTGTTTTGTTTTTGTTTTTGTTTTTTAGAATTTCACATCAGGTTCAGCAGCAAATCATCTTGTCTTTAAAAATGAATTTCCCTCCACGCATTCACCGCAACCTAGTTCTGGCTATTAATTTTGCCAAGCGAAGGAATGAGCTGTCATTAGAGCCCCGGGCACCATCTTAGAGGACCACTCCAATTAATCAATTAACTAAATAAAGAATGGGAAGTCAAGTTTTTCTTTTTTCTTTCTCTTCTTCTGCCTTGCCTTCATTTCTCTCCTCTCCTCTCCTCTCCTCTCCTCTCCTCTCCCCTCCCCTCCCCTCCCCTCCCCACTCCCCTTCCCTCGCCTCCTCTCTCCTCTCCCCTCCCCTTCTCCTTTCTCCCTCTTTTCTCCTCTCTTCTTTGTGAAAGATAAGATTACTAGGCATAGTCATCAACCCAGTGCTCCAGATGCATTAAAAAAATCTTGGGAAATCAGGGGTGCCTGGGTGGCTCAGTTGTTTGAGTGTCCGACTTTGGCTCAGGTCATAATCTCACGTTTCATGAGTTTGAACCCCACATCGGGCTCTGTGCTGACAGCTCAGAACCTGGAACCTGCTTCAAATTCTGTGGCTCCCTCTCTCTCTGCCCCTCCCCCACTCGTGCTCTGTCTCTCTCTGTCTCAAAAATAAACAAACATTAAAAACCTTGGGAAATCAGTGAATTATAAGGCAAACTGATTAAAACAATAATTTGGAAATATTTTTCATATATTCATTCATAAATATTTATTAAGTACCTACTATGTGCTAGGCAACTTGCCTAGATATGGGCTTACAAACTGATTGTTCTGGGCAGCCCACAATCTAAGAAAGTTGCAATTGTGTAAATAAACAAGTATTCACAATACAATGGTAATAAAGAACAGAAGAATGCCAAAATATTTGATAACATCAAGCGTTGCTTTCCTAAAATATTCTCCCCACCTCCTACAACCATATTAAAAATATGAGCACCTGGGTGGCTCAGTCGGTTAAGCATCCGTCTGCGGCTCAGGTCATGATCTTGCGGTTGGTGAGTTTGAGCCCCATGTTGGGCTCTGTGCTGAGAGCTAGGACCCTAGAGCCTGCTTGGGATTCTGTGTCTCCTTCTCTTTCTGCCCCTCCCTGTCTCACACTCTGTCTCTCTCATTCTCTCTGTCTCTCAAAAAAATGAATAAAACATTAAAAAAATAAAAAAAAAATATTCCATCACCAGCACGTTTGGGACTATCCCAGCACTATGATTCTATTGATGGCCAATAGCTCCTGCAATTCAAAGGTGTTTTCAGGTGTATGGCAGGTGTTCAAGAAACATATGTTCACAAGGCCTGCTACAGACTTGTAAGAAATTGGTAGATTTGAAGACAGTGGCTTAGTTTGAATAAGAAAGAAGAGGGAATGATTCTTGCTTTACTTACCTTATAAGTTCAAACAGTGCAACGTACATCCACAATACACGTTTCGCAAACTTTGCACAATCTTCAAAGCTTCCAACAAGCTCTGAACCCAATATACTAATTTCTATAAATGCGTGTATTAAATACTTTCTTTAATGGACTTGTGCTGTTGTAGCAGTAAAAACTATTCACTACCTACTTAAATTTGAGAGGAAATTTTGATTTTTCTTTTAGCGGGGATTTCAGAAATAAATGGTAGTGAACAGTGAAGAAAGTTCCATGGTTCTGTCTAGTGATGACATCAGAGAGGAAGAGGTGATATAGAGGATTTTATTCTGTATGAGCTGGCAGACAAATAAGTGAGAAAGTGTAAACTCTGGGTGTAAGATTATCTGTGTTTTCTTTTTCCTTACTTTAAAAAAAGTATTCCAGCCACTTAATATACCTTCTTGCATATTGTAAACACTCAAGAACAAAAAACAAGTTTGTGAAGACAAAAGTTTCAAGTTGACATCTTGGATTGAAATAACAGATGATTGACTTTAGGTGTATCATGGCATCCTCCTGGAATCTTTTAGAAAGAATTGAAGCAGTATTTCTTTTGGTATTTGAAGCAGTATTCTTTTGGTGTTTGAATGACACATATCTTTGTGTATAGGACTGTGCCTCTCCTTGCAGGATATTTATCATTCCTGGGGCTTCTGTAAACTCCACCCCCTAACACACTGAATATCAATGGTATCTGTTTCCCCTAAATACACTGGCAACCAAAAATACTGATCCACCAGTCTAAACACCACGAGAAGTCCAGTTGAAAACCATTTGAGTAGAGGCAAGGAATTGAATGAAAATAAAAACATTGATTCCCATCTTAAGGTTTTCTTGTTGGTTTATTGTGTTTTGCTTTGTTTTCCCAGTCAAGCCACGAACTCAACTCTGGCTATCCAAGGGGGAAAATAATGAAAATATATTTATCAGAAGAACTGCTGGGGTCACCTAAAATATTTAAAGAGGATTAGAAATCAAGGCTCCTCTAGAGTATTGGACCTTATTATTTTTGTTGCTGCCTTATAAGATGATCTATTACCCACCTCCCCTCCCCCCAACACACACACACAAATGAGTATCTGAGTATTCTTTATTATATTTCAAATTCACAGCAGGAAGTGTTTGTTCTGGTTAAGGTCATGAATCTCTCAGCTAAGGAACCAGGGATTAGCTCAGGATGAGCCATTGGGGAAGTATTACAGTAATAGCCTTACAACTAATTCAAGTCGTCTGCAACTACACACATTTTACTAAGGCTGCCATTTAATACTTGAAATTGTTTGCCCTTACGGTCAACCTTTAAAAGTTGGAAGATTCCAAGTAAACAGTTGGATACCACTTTGAAAACTCAACAATCAAGCAATATCATGTCTTTATTTCCATATATCTGCAAACAGCTACAGCCAAGAAGAGTGTTACTCCTTCTTTTACTTTTTTTTAAAGTTTATTTATTTACTTTGAGACACAGTGTGAATGGGGGAGGTGGAGAGAGAGAGGGAGAGGGGGACTCTCAAGCAGTCTGCACTGTCAACACAGAGCATGACGTGGGACTCAAACTCACGCAGCTGTGACATCATGAACTGAACCGAAACTGAGAGTTGGAGGCTTTACCAACTGAGCCACCCAGGTGCCCTGAAGAATTACTCTTTTGATGGGGGAACCCACTCCCTGTGTGTCAGATAATGAACTCTGGTCTCTTACATTACTTATTGGGCCCTGCCAACATCTGAGTGTGACTCCCACGTGTGTTAATGAAGTGGTTCTTAGAGGTGTCATTCTCCTTGGATGGACAAAAAGAATCCCCTGAGAGAAACCGGTTTAAAATTTCATCTTAAAGAGCAATGTAAATTAATAAAAGTAAAAATACGGGGCACCTGGGCGGCTCAGTTGGTTGAGCGTCCGACTTTGGCTCATTTCACGATCTTGCAGTTCCTGAACTCGAGCCCCCACATTGGGCTCCCGGCTGCCAGCACGGCAGCACAAAGCTGGCTCCAGATCCTCTGTCCCCCCTTCTCTGCCCCTCTCCCACTTGTGCTCTCTCAAAACTGAATATTAAAAAAATAAGAAAGGTAAAAAGTGCAATATGTGTTTAAACTTTTCTGTGTTACCATTATTTCTCTAGATAGAAAAAAAATTAATTTCTTGTAAATGTAGAAAGAAAAGGAAAATGTGTTGATTTTGTAGGAACAGCCATGTGCTATTTATAATGCCTTTTAAAAGGCAAGTGAGTTTCTGGAATGTGCTGACTGCCCTGTTCTTGGCAACTTCTCTTCTGCTCATTAGCTATTTCATATAAAGTAACATGAGAGTCCCAGCTGTACCTATTAATTCATTAGAGAACTGATTGCATTTTCATTTTCACCTTTTTGAGCTATCAGATGCATATTTATTCCTCATAAGAACGTCTTCACTTGCCTACTTCACTTTTGGCTTTTATTGTAAACAACAATAAAAAATATTTCTTTTTTTTCTTTGAGATCCATTTTTTGACATGCTACTTGCTAGAATCAGCAAAGTAGAAATTTTTTTTTTGCTTTCCTTTTTCTATTTTTTACCAAGTTCAAACAGTTGATAATGATTTTTCTTTTGATAAAGGGAACAACTTATCTTTAGGTATTTCTATTTCCAAATAAAATGGAATTTCTTGAAAATTTACCTACGATGAGAAAGAACCAGTATGATATTAATTCTGTCAAACCTTTAACAACTCTATCTAATAAAGATTTTCTTAAAGGTAGAAAAAACAGTTGTATTAATTTTCATTATGAGAATATATCACAGTTAGCGCTAATGAAAGGGAAGTAACACAGGCATCCCACAGGAAATCTACTGGGCTCACCATGTAAAAATTTTCTTAAGAGTGAATGCATAGTCGTTGTACCCATTTATATACCTAAACATAGTTTCCAAAGGCAACTATAAGCTAAACCCTCAAAGTCTATCATTTAAGTAGTTAATAGAAGTATGGATGACGTAATTAGTACAGTCATAGCCACATAGTTTTTGGAAAGAGATAATAGGGAGGATGTAGCAGTCGACCCTTTGCTTTCATTTGTGTCATTGAGCAATACAAAATTGATTATACCCACAAAATTCCTTTGCCTGGCCCTAATCCATATTAAGAATCACTTCCCATTAAACAGTGGTTTCTTAAGAAAACATTGGATGGCTTGGTGAGCAGCAAGCTTTCTATGACCCCGAGAGAGTGCTGACTTTGATGTTTGTTTGATAAGCATTTCTTTTCTATGAAATTTTGCATTGAGTCTCTATTAATCCTTCAGCCACTGAAGTGACATAAATATGGTTTAGTAATTAGAATAAAATGAGCTTTCTTTGTATTATTGTGAAATTTATTTGTACAATTTGTACAAAATTTCTTTGTATTCTATTGTGAATAACAAATCACTGTGAACATAGTGACTTAAAACTACTTAAAAATTTATGGTTTCAAAGCGCAGGCATGGCTTAGCTTCACCCACTGTTTTGGGTGTCTTGTGAGGTGGCATTCATGGTGTGAATGAGGGTTGGGAATATAATTTGAAGACTTAACTGAGGCAGAATCTATTTCCCAGGTCCCATGGTGTTGGTGGATTTCATTTCTTTTTGGGCTTTTAGGTTGAGGGCCACAGTTCCTACATGGTTGGTGGCCTGTTGACAAATTGGACTTCCCAACACAACAACCTCCTATGTCTAAGGCAGCAAGGGAGAGACTAGGCTAGCATTACAGAAGTTACAATCCTATGTATCGTAATCATGGAAGCAAAGTCTTGTACCTTTGCTATATTCTGTTAGGAGAAAGTTACAGGTTCTGCCTATAGTCAAGGGGAGGGGAACATACAAGGCATGGATGCCAAGATATGAAGACCTTTGGGGACTATCTTAGAGTCTACCTGTCACACTTTTGTACATACTATTCGCAGGTCTTCACCATTCAAGATAAAAGTTTAAAGCATAAATTCTGCAAAAATCATGCATTTTTTCATGTTATTAAAATTTACACGAAATAAATGTCATAGTACACTGAATCAAATATACCATTCCATTTGACCTTATAAGTTATTTGACTAATGTTGCATATGAACTCCATGAAATATAGAGAACTGTGATGCTGCTGGTAATCATATCTCAAACACTCTGAGATGTAAAATTTACCCATAAGTTCCTTCGTGACAACACCCTTAGTGTTCCTGAGGAAAAAAAAAATGTAAGGGATTTTCAAATTTATGCCCAGATTTATAGATGTTGGGATTCGTAAATTTTGATCAAAGAAACTAAGATGACAGCTGTCCAGCCTCCAAGTTCCATGAGTGCGCTAAGTTGGGGATCTCCTCGGAATGTGAGGTGAAGTAGGATGCCGTGTAACCTCCCTAAGATGACACATTCAGTAACATGAGCTTTCACAGAGGCACCTTTGACTCTCAAAGGAAAAAAACTGTTTATGGAGATCAAATTAAGTTTCATCGTTTAAGGGACAAATCAGCTCAAGTTGAATGAAGAGAATTGAAAACTCTTTGAACCCAGTAGATAACTTTCCTTGGTCGCCATGTTATTTGGTATTAATGTAGTGAATATAAGCTCTCATTAAAAGCAGTAACAAATCTTGATTAGATAAATTAGTCCTTTCTGGAAGCAGGTAGCAGTCTTGTTTTAGATGTTATTAGATTACATAGTATACAAATCACAGATTTTCTTACATATGGGATTTCCTCTTTTAGTTTTTCTAATGTTTATTTATTTTTGAGAGGAGGGGAAGGGGCAGAGAGAGAGGGAGACACAGAATCTGAAGCAGGCTCCAGGCTCTGAGCTGTCAGCACAGAGAGCCCAATGCAGGGCTTGAACTCAGGAACCGTGAGATCATGACCTGAGGCGAAGTCTGACACTTAACTGACTGAGCCACCCAGGCACCCCTGGAATTTCTTCTTAAATAATAAGTTCTGCCAACCAAGTGATGTTAGCTTTGGGAAGCACTTCCAAAGAAACATTTCATCTTGTGAACTGTCCTTCTAACATTACAATCCATATCTTTGCTTGATTCCTTAATTTGACATAACCTGAATTTAAGTAATGTACTGTGTTCTCCAGTTTATACTCTTAAGGTTCATTTATTCTGTTTTTAGGGTCCCTTTTAAAGGTAAATAGGTGATTTACATGTGAAGTTTTCCTAGTTTGTTGTATCCGGTGTTAAATCTATTACATGAAAAATATTGCTAAACATTGAAAAGCTAACATGATACAATATAGGGCCAGTATTTCCATTCTTAATTCTGCCTTAGGATACTCTCCTGCATGAAGTCTTTGGACTCTTTGAAAGTACCCTTCTAGCAATTACAGTTTTTCTTTTTTTTTTTTTTTACCCTTAGTAAGAAGGATAACTTATCTATTTATACCTTCTTTACGTGTACTTTTGCTGTCATATGTGACTTAAATAACACACATTTCACACGTCTATATAAAATACAGGATGAGAAATTTCTAGAGGATGAGATAATCATAAACAGATATCCTAATATTTTCTTTCCTCACTACAGTGTTTTACATACCCAGTTTTAAGAGTCTAGACAGTAGGACTGTGATAATAATTGTTGGTACAGATCAATGGTATAAAGTTTTGGCTTAGATATATTAAAAATAGAAATGATTAATTTCACTCAAGGTAACAGAAATCAAAGTGAAATCAACTCATACTACTTAAACCTGTCTTTAGTCAGTTGTTTTAAAAATAATAATTAGAAAAAATAATAATGATTAGAAAACAACCATGGGAAAACTTTAATCTTTTACATGCAACTTAAAAGAAATTTAAGGCGACTAGAATTTATCGGCTTGTGTGTTTCTAAAAAGTGTGTTATAACATTTAGTATTTACATAAATTCAGTCATTTAGGAAACAGGTAAAAACCAGTTGTAAGACAGCTAAGCATGTAGTTTAGAAATTTTGCTTAAAAATTTCAAGTTTGAAAAATAGATGTATTCTATAGATAAGATGCAATTTTTATTTAAATTGGCAATGCATATTAAACTGTAACATCTGTTCTTGTGAATGATGTTATTAAAAATGTTTAGCTAATTCCTGTAAAAGTGTTTTCTAATCTACAGATTAGTTCTGTTACTCCAAAGAAAGGTCACTAAACAAAAGAGGTATTTTATTTTTCTTAATTTTTAAATTTTTTTTGAAAACGTTTATGCTTATTTATTTATTTTGAGGGAGAGAGAGAGTGCACGCACATGCCAGGAGGGGCAGGGAGGGAGGGAGAGAGAGAATCCCAAGCAGACCCTTCACCATCAGTGCTGAGCCCAAAGCGGGGTTTGATCTCACGAACTGTGAGATCATGACCTGAGCTGAAATCAAGAGTCAGAGGCTCAACTGACTGAGCCACCCGGGCGCCTCCAAAATAGTTATTTTAAATTATATTTATATAAGGTTGGCACTTAGAGTTAGTTGACTTACTTAACCCACTGTCCTTAACCACAAGTTATACCTTGTGCCAGGTATAACTGTGCTTTGTGCTTTGTGAGGCCTGTGCTTTGATTCTCCACATGATTGCATTTGTATTCATCTAAAACTACCTCATCTTAAAATTCCAACTGAAGTTATATGTGTTCCCTTAGGTTTTATCCCTATTCTTTAAAACTCTTGCTTTACTCAAAATTGTCAGTGGTTTTGGCATCAAAATATATGCTGCCTTGCTCTGAAATATGTTTTCCTAGGGGCCGGCAGTAAACTTGCCAGAACCATAAGAAACATCATGTCGTCTTTGTCTGATTGATTCAGGTCCTATAAGATCTTTTAATATAACATCATTGTACACAATAATTATTATTATACTCCTGCCACACAGAACGCTAATTTTGGCATGTGCCTTACCAGAAGCAGAGAGTATTAGCCAAAGGTGTAAACATGGCTGCTGTGAAATTGACCTGACCCACCCTACCTGCTGGCTCAGATGTGGGCAGACTCAGTCAGAAACGCTCTACAGTCAAGTAAGACAGGCTTTTCCTAGAGAAATATAATGATAACGATTAAGATTATTAATAGTTCACTTTCAGAGTGAAATGAGTTTGACGAATTCTTTTCATAGAGTAAGTTTTGGAAACAGGGCAACTTGAAAGAGTGAATTGCACTGGGTACATAGGGTATACGACTAGGTATCACTAAGGTTTAAGAACAGGCATGGAAAGGACGAGATAATCATGCCAGATATATATGTTTTAATGTGAACACATAAAGTTGTGATAACCAACACTCTTTTACTTCAACATTGTGTTAACTTGTAGCATAGTGTCCTATGTGAATACATTTTCACTCTCAAATTTATCGTCTTCCTTTCTGAATAGTTTAGTCCTTTAGATTTATTTGATAAGGAATACATTTAAGAGTTGATAAATTAGTATAATGTGTAATACCCATGATTTTTAAAACTATACAAATTATATGTTTATATGTTATTAATTATAAACGGAAATATAGTTCGGTAACACTAGGCGATAGTCCATAAAATTTTTTCTTATCTAGTGAGTTTTAAATAGCATTTATGCTTGAATATCTTTGTTCTTCTGGGGAAGGAAAAAATTTGATTCAGCATAATAAAGTGCGGTCTTTTGATGGCAGCTTAAATTACCAGGAGATATTTAATTGGATCTAAGATTGAATCAGACGTAGGACATTTATGGGCACTTGAGTGATATTTCATAACAGTGACTATTAATTTATTCTTCAAATTTGGGAAGCAAGGCCGCTTGTGTATATGGTTTAACAGATTTGCATTTCGTAGGTTATTTGCCTTGTTGCAAAAATACTGATTTAAATATTATATGAAATTAAAAAATAAAATTTGACTAATTAGAAAATTCATAGTATGTTATATAATTTACCTTCTATATCATTTGCCATGCATTTTCATTATTTTTATGACATAATTCATGGTTATTTGGATTTTAAGTTATGGTGTAACTGGAATGAAATAAATGTACATGGATCTTTACAGTAATACACACACACACACACACATATGTATAAACCTAAGAGAAAGGGCCTTTTATTTAGGGACATACTTAGCAATGAAAGTACAGTTTAGGCAGAATTTATGCCTTTAACTTCATATGCACATTTAAAGCTAGATGTTGGCTAAAATTTATCTGATAAACACAAGGTAATACTTTGGTAATGTCATGCTTAGGATGCTTACTCTATGTGGTAGAAACAGTCTCCCTGTCTTCTAGCATACAATAATTTATAGTCATAATCCATATTTAATAATCAAGACATTGAAATAATTAACTTAAATCTATATATGAAAGATCTGAGTCCTACTATCTAGATCTCATGTAAACAAATTCTAAAATACACGTATTTTCTATTTCAAGGTGGATTTGTGTACTTTTTAAATGTCAGACATACCTAGCTTACTCTGATGCAAATTCATATAGGCTGAACAATGCAGTTATAGGAAAATGCAGGTAAGGCTCTTCCACTTAATACATCACCACACTGGTTAAACTTTGAAACATTAATCAAAGCACATTAAGAGCTGAATTTGGAGTGTGTGGAAGAACAAAAGCGATCTCTACAAATTGATTGAAAGAAAAAGAGTCTAGCACTAGAGACCTGTAATCACAGTGGCTCATGCTGCAAGATGCTGATCGTTGCCATAGCAACAGGCTGTTTTGTTACATCATGGAAATGAGGAGTTTGAGGGTTACAAGAGCAACATCCCAACGGAGGGGACAAATGCAAAGCCATAACAGTAAAGGGTGATATAAGATGTGCTCACAGGTAAAGATGAACACTTTGGAAGCAGTAGTAACAGGCACGTGAAGAAGGATGAGCAGCTCATGAAAATTCAATTCTACTTTTATATTGTGGCTTTCACTGGAAACTATTCTCAATCACTGTTATCACTGGTTAATTTTCTTTCTTCTCCTCCTTCTTCCCTCCCGCCTTCCTTACCTTCCTCCTTGCCTTCCTTCCTTTATGCTCTCTCTCTTTCTTTTTCTTTATTAAAATTCTAATTTTAATTCCAGTATACTTTAAAAAAATGTTTTTAAACATTTATTTATTTTTGAGAGATAGAGCAAGACAGAGCACAAGCAGGGGAGGGGCAGAGAGAGAGGGGGAGACACAGAATCTGAAGCAGGCTCCAGGCTCCGAGCTGTCAGCACAGAGCCTGACGCGGGGCTCGATCTCACAGACCGAGAGACCATGACCTGAGCTGAAGTCAGATGCTTAACTGAGCCACCCAGACGCCCGCTGTATACTTAACATATACTGGTATGTTAGTTTCACGTGTACACTGTAGTGATTCAACACTTCCATAAATTACTCAGTGTTCATCATGATAAATTTACTCTGTCTCTCCTACTTCCTTTAATAACACACAATAGAGTGCAGCTTAAAAAAAGAAAGTTCAGGGGCACCAGGCTGGCTCCGTCTGTTAGGCATCTGACTCTTGATTTCAGCTAAGGTCACGATCTTGCAGTTTATGGGATCAAGCCCCATGTTGGGCTCAGTGCTGAGCGTGGAGCCTACTTGGGATTCTCTCTCTCCCTCTCTCTCTCTGCCCCCCCCCCCACTCATGCACACTCTCTCAATCTCTCAAAGTAATTTTTTAAAGCAATTAAAAAAAAAAAGAAAGTTCACATTTTTGTCTATTTCATTTCCTAAGACACTATATACTACTGTCAAGTCCAAGAAATAAAGACAATATCTACTTTTATGTATACAGAGATTACATTCTTATCCAAATGTTAGACGATATCTACAACATGGGGAAATACATCACTTATTAAATGTATGTGTTACAATCATATGTGCATGTGTCCAATATTATGAAGCTTGTTAGACTCCAATGTGTCGATACATTATTAAACAGTGTTCATTTGTGTAACAAATCTATGTTTGTCCAAAGCCTTAGTATATTCAGAATTGCACTTCCCATAGCGACTGGGTCAGGTCCAAGTGGACCGCTGGTACCATGGAGAGCAATGATATAATCGATGTGATAGAATAAGCAGCTGCCTGAGAGCACTGGGGAATGAAGAGCAGGCAAATGTAGGGTATTGATTTGGAGGGGAGATGAATGGTATTAGTTCTCCTTTGTTTCTACCCCAGGAGCAGTGGGCTCCCATGCAGCTGGGGAGTGAGGTGGTTGAAAGACCACAGTCTTTCTGGCCTCAAGAAGCACGTTTAGGAGTCAGTAACTCAGCCATGTTGACAATAGGGCAAGATACTTACGATAACATCTTGTATTTGCCGTGGAAAGCCTCTTCAGAGAAGGGGTCTCAGACTTCTGTCTGACCGCATCTTTGGCTGATCCCCAAAGCATGCCTGAGAGGAGCAGATGGAGAGAAACTCAGAGACAAGAGATCTGAACTGAGATTAGAACTGCTCCCCAAAAAACAATGTTCATTTTGTCGACAACCCAGTTGATTGCCTGATAAAACAAAAGAAACATTATAGACTAAAGAGTTTCTACATCTTAACATTCAAATATCTAGGACACTATCAAAGACAGCTTTCAAAAATAAAAAGGTAAAATTATAAGCCTCATACAGATATAAAAATGAACCCTTGTGTAAGAGTTTATTCTATTCATTTATTGAGAAAATGACCAGATAGATGTCCTAGCCAGTTCAAACACTCTACGTCAGGAATATTGAAATGAGTGTTGAAGTGGAAGCAAAAGTTTTTTTCTACAGTGAAGAGGGAAGTCAACTGAACTTAGGATAGAATTTGCAGATCTATAAATTAGCCACGACTTACCGAGTTATAAAATATCTCAGTGATATAAAACTGGAATCAGATAGCCTGGGGGTGTCTTCCACACAATGTCTAGTTTTCCATTGAAATACAATGCTGTTTCAAAACACAATTCCAAATTCTCCTAACATAAAAAAGACCAGGAAATTGGTAGCATCATTGACTGAAGATACAACTAAATGAAGTCCATCTAAAGATCGCCCAGAGGTTTATTTAGGAAATCAAGAATTTGAGAGCCATGATAATATACTCAGAAAGGTATAGGAAGATTCGATTTCAAAACTTTTTTTTTTTTTTTTAATTCGGGCATCTTTTTAATTAAGTAAATGGAGACACACAAGAATGGCTAAAATTAAATGGCTGACAATTGCAAGTGATGACAAGATAGGGAGAAACAGTAACTTTTATATATTATAGATAGAAATGCCAAATGTTTCAATTTGGAAAGCAGTTTGAAAGTTTCTTAGAAATTTAAGCATATACTTACCATATGATCTAGAAATTCCACTCTAAGGTATTTATCCAAGAGAAATGAAAACATAGGTTCACACAAAGAGAGGTATGTGAATGTTCATAGCACTTTTATTTATCGTGGCCCCAAATTACAGAGTACCCAGGGGTCCTGTGACTAGTGAATGGATGAACAATGTGGTATATCCATACCATCGAATTCTACTGGGACATAAAAAGAAAGAGCTCCTGAAACACAGCATCAACGAATCTCACAAGTGTTTTGCTAAGTGAAAGCAGCCAGACATAAGAGACTACATACTGTATAATACAATTTATATAAAGTTCTATGAAAATCAAAACTTGGGTGACAGTAAATACAACAGTGTTGCTAGGGATTGTGGGTGAGGCAGTTTTCATTGCAAAACAGCAAAAGGGAACCTTTTGGGGGAGGTGTAAATATTCTGTATTTTCACTGTGGTGATAAATCCACAGCAGTGTCCATTGGCCAGAACTCAGCAAACAGCACACTTTTAAAAGGTGTAATTTATTGTGTATAAATTATACTTTGGTAAACCTGATTTTAAACATCTTTGCATTTAGTAGGGTGCCTGGGTGGCTCAGTCAGTTAAGTGTCTGACTCTTGATTTCGGTTCAGGTCATGATCTCACGGTTAGTGGGTTCCAGCCCCTTGTTGGCTTATTTGCTGTCAGTGTGGAGCCTGCTTGGGATTCTCTCTCTCTCTCTCTCTCTCTCTCTCTCTCTAAGCTCTGCTCTCCCCCAGCTTGTGCTCATTCTCTCTCTCTCAAAATAAATACATAAACTTCAAAAAAAACTTTGGCTTTTTAGGATATGGATGCCAAAACACTAAATGATTTAAATATAACATTGAAGACACAAAAATTTGGGGGGCTTCTGGGTGCCTCAGTCAGGTAAGCGTCTGACTTCAGCTTAGATCATGATCTTGTGTTTCGTGGGTTCGAGCCCTGCATCGGGCTTTGTGCTGGCAGCTTGGAGCCTGGAGCCTGCTTCAGATTCTGTGTCTTCCTCTCTCGCTAACCCTCCCTTGCTCACCCTCTCTCTCTCTCAGAAGTAAACATTAAAAATACACACACAAATGTTTAATATTCATACTATTGTTTTAATGATGTCTTTCTAAAAACATTCTGCATGAATTAGCAAGTAAACTGAAAAATGGTACCAGTATATCACACAGGTAATATTTTGACTTACCACCATCACTCCAGAAATGCATATTAATCATTGAAACATATTAAAATACATTTATTTGCTGGCCTCTATTTTACTTAAAGTGAATAAAATAATGCAGAAAAATAGTTTAGTATCAAACATGTACAGTTTTCCTACCACTTCTTGTGGGAGTGACTTCATAATTTAGCAAATCTAATAAAAATAGCATAGCATTTATTGTCAGAAAAGTCTCATTTTGTATCCTGATCCCACTTACATATGATCTAAGAAGAATTACCTCAATGTAGAAAACTTCAGTTTGTAACAACAAAATCCAAAGATTTTTTTAGATGTTTATTTATTTTTGAGAGAGAGAGAGCAGGGGAGGGACAGAGAGAGACACACTGAATCCGAAGCAGGCTCTAGGCTCCAAGCTGCCAGCACAGAGCCTAACATGGGGCTCAAACCCACAAGCGGCAAGATCATGACCTGAGCTGAAAACGGACACTTAACTAACTGAGCCACCCAGGCATCCCTAAAATCCAAAGATTTTTGATTGATTCATTAGTTATTGCTGCTACAAAAACAGTAGCTTAAAATAAATATATTATCTTAGAGTTTTGGAAGGCAGAAATTTAAAATCGGTCTCATTATACTACAGTTAAGGTGTTAGTAGGGCTATTTTTTTCTGGAGTCTCTAAAGGAGAATCCATTTCCTATCTTTTCCAGCTTCAAGAGGCCACCTGCCTTCCTCCTGGCTTCTTCCTCTGTCTTCAAAGAGAGTAGTAGAGCATCTTCAGACCTCTTTATAAAGAGATCTCTCCTCCCCTTTATAAAAACCCTGGAGGTTACATATCCCCAGTGGGATAATCCAGGATTGTCTCTCCACCCCCTAATCCATAATCTGATCTGTAAATTTTTTTTTCCATATAAGGTAACATATTCACAGGTCTGGGAATTAGGACATGGATATTTTTGGAGGGGTTATCATCCAGGCCCATCACAACTGGCAACCCTGAATTATGTTACTCACTAGGCTTTCAATGGCGATGAAGAAAGGGAAGGCCGCTGACCTCCTGGGCTTTATAGCCTAGTAGGAATTTTAATAAATCCTAGTAAGGTGATGTAGGACGAAAAATAATTTACAGGAGGTGGCAGGAACAAAACATTTAACTAGTTACTAATATTTCAACAAGTGAAAACTAATATATTTTTGGATAGCTCACATTAAAAAGTGGTATTAAAACATTAGAAGCAATTTACACAATGTTCTTGTAAACATTGTATGAAAACATGATCAACAGCGAAGAGGGAATACCGTTCCTATAGTGAATTTTGTAATGTTTCCTAATGAAGATTGAAGCAGGGAGGGTGTGTATGCACCATAAAATTAGGTAAATGTATTTTGTAGGTATTGTGAGCACTTTTTCTGCCAGTATCCAATGTATTCTTTACTCAAACACTGATAAAAGATAGACCTGCCATTCAACGGATAAGCCATTGAGACAGGATATGTAGCCAGATTGTTAGTGCAGTGGACGCTTAGCCTGAGTTCGAGCAGAGTCTAGGCCTTCTAGTGCTGTGTTGATTTGAGAACAAAAGTAGTCTGTGATGTTCTGGGAGGAGAACATGCAAGAAAACGTTAAAGCCCAATGGAGTATCAATTAGCTGAGGAGGCCACGTAATCGGGTTGTCATGGTGATGATGCAGGCAAGGGAAGAAAGCAGCGTCCCCAGGAGTGCCACTGCCACATCCCATCATTTCAGGAAAGCCAGATCTGAAGGGCTTTGCTTTTGGTATCGTACGAGGTTTTTCTTCGCCCGACATATTTTTTTGACAAAAAAAAAAATGTTTTTTTTTTTCAGTGTTTTCAGTTAATTCTAAAATACATAGTGATATCTGCATCTATGCTTGTCTTCTTTTACATTATGATTTCTTAAGAGCAAACTCAAAATGAAATTCCCTACATTTAAAGGTTGTCATTTTAAAATTACTTCTCTTATTTTTTTCTGCATAACCAATCAAGAATTTTACAGCTATTATTTTTAAAATTTTGGTTATATATACATTTTATTCTAGTTGCCAGTTGGTTTTAATATTTTTAGCACCCAGGAAACATTGTCCTGAGATATCTTTTTAGCCCTGGTAAAAATTCAAGTATGCCTTTTTCCCCTACAACTTATGTTGAAAATTTCAAACATAAGCAGTTGACTGAATAGTTAATGGACATCCATGAACACTTCTGTTATCATAATTATTTACATTATGCCATGTTTTAAAAATCTTTCTAGATAAATAATATTTTGTCTCATGAATCATTTGGAAGTTGGAGACATAATGACATTTTACCCCAAAATACTTAAGCATGAATTTTTTAAGAGCAAAGAAATTCTCTGATTTAATCACAGTACAATGATCACATTCAAAGGATTTAGTGCTGGTAACATATTCATATTTGCTCGCTTTCCTAATGAAAGATTTATAGCATATTTGATATAGAATCCGATTAAAGATCATACATTGTATATAGTTTTCATATTTCTTTAACTACCTTTAATCTAGGAATTTTTTTTCTTTCACAGAATTGATAAATTACAGAACTGAGGTCAGTAGTTGGGCAACTGGGTTTGTCTGTTTCCCCATGATCAGATTCACACAATGAGAGTTTGTATCATCATTGGTGATGTTAAGTTGGATCAGCAGACTTTCTTTACTCTTAAAGTATCATTTTCTGTTTGTAATAAGTAATCTACAGGGTGATACTCTTGACTCATCCTACTTCCCAACCACAATTTACTCAATGGTTTAGTATCTGTTCCCGATCCTTGCTTCAACCAATTATTGCTTGGATATTTTGCATTTATAATTTGGTATCCTTCTGAAAACAAGCCTATTTTCTTTTCTCTTTTTAATTTGATTGTAATTATGTACTTTTTTTTAAAGTATTATAACCTATTGCTGTCATTATTCTCTTAGATCCTCAAAATTTCCCATAATTGTCAGTGGGAACCCCATAAAGCTTGTTCTTATGCCCTTTTGAAATGCCTGTATCTAGAATAAAAAGTTTCCTAGATTAAAGGTAAAGAAAAATGAAAATCCTTATTTTACAGCATAATGAGATATTTTAGGCACACCATTCATGTTTTCTTCCCTATATCTGGAACAGGTGATTTCTCTAAAGAACGTTTATTGCTTTCATGAGGAAACTGTATTATAGCCTGATATCTAGGCACTAGGTACACTAATTTCTCCTGGGATGTCATTGCCTCTGGGACATTTCAATAGACATGAGCTAGAAAAATAATACTAAGAGTACTTTAAAAACTTTGTACTGATACTGTCACAGACAATTCAACAATGAAGGGCTGTTTCTCTCCTCCATCCACATTTATATCATATTTCTCCCACAATAGTCACATGGTTACCACAAATATTAGTGTACTTACCATTTTTTTCTATATGAATACATTCAATATATAAAAAAGTAGGTTTGGGAATTATGAAACCAATATTACTAGCAATGACATATTTTTAAAATCTTTTTTAAAAGAGAGAGTGCAAGCAGGGGAGGGGCAGATTGAGAGGGTGACAATAGAAGCAGGCTCCAGTACAGAGCCTGGGTGGGGCTCGAACTCATCAACTGTGAGATCGTGACCTGAGCCGAGGTGGAGGCTTAGTTAACTGACTGAGCCATCCAGGTGCCCCAACAATAGCACATTCTAAATCTAGTTCAAGACTCCTTTAGAGTTCCTGTTTCATTTAGAATACATCCAACTGATGTTGTGTAAACAGATCATTGTGTTAAAAAGTTAATTTTTTCTTAGGGTGCCTGAATGGCTCAGTCCGTTGAGCATATGACTCCTGATTTCAGCTCATGTCACCATCTCTTGGTTCCTGAGATTGAGCCTCACATCTCGGTCTGTGCTGACAGTGGGGAGCCTGCTCAGGATTCTCTCTCTCCCTCTCTTTCTCTTCCTCTCCCCTGCTCATGTGCCCCCCACTCTCTGTCTCAAAATAAGTAAATATTTCAAAAAAATTTAATTTTTTTCTTTATTTGCTTTTCAATTTTTTAAATTTTTTTTTCAACGTTTTTTTATTTTTGGGACAGAGAGAGACAGAGCATGAACGGGGGAGGGGCAGAGAGAGAGGGAGACACAGAATCGGAAACAGGCTCCAGGCTCTGAGCCATCAGCCCAGAGCCCGACGCGGGGCTCGAACTCAGGGACCGCGAGATCGTGACCTGGCTGAAGTCGGACGCTTAACCGACTGCGCCACCAAGGCGCCCCTGCTTTTCAATTTTATATACAATTAAGTTTTTCTGTTAGTGGTTCTATTTTATCATATCTCCCTTTGCTTTAATTTAATTTTGTTTTATGAATATGTAAAACAATATTATTCAAAATTAAATCCATAGTAAAAGTTATGCTGAAAAGGACCGTACTTCATTTTATTTTTTTATTTTTTTTATTTTTATTTTTTTTTAAATTTTTTTAACGTTTATTTATTTTTGAGACAGAGAGAGACAGAGCATGAACGGGGGAGGGGCAGAGAGAGAGGGAGACACAGAATCAGAAACAGGCTCCAGGCTCTGAGCCATCAGCCCAGAGCCCGACGCGGGGCTCGAACTCATGGACCGCGAGATCGTGACCTGGCTGAAGTCGGACGCTTAACCGACTGCGCCACCCAGGCGCCCCCCGTACTTCATTTTATAATTAGATTATTAATCTATTTTGGGTGGCTTCTTTATTATGGCATAAAATATGGATTCACATTTACCTGTTCTCTGTTGGCTATCCAGTTGTCCATGGCATTTATCGAAAAATCCACCTTCTTTTATTGATATGAGAGGCCAGCTGTTCACATGCATATTTGTATGGAATGTTGTAGATTGGTCTATCTATTCACTGCTCGTACCAACATGGTTACTTCCTTTTATCAGGTGAGTAAAGCCAACTTGCACTGACGACATACCTGATGTCTTTAGTCTAAAACCAGTCATATTATTTTATATCTTATATATGCACATGCTCTATTTTCCCTTACTCTTCTATTTTTATCTTTTTTCTTTTTTTTTTTTTTTGAATTCAGAAAGGTTTCATGTTTGTTATTCTAGTGCTACTTTTATCCTAAGACCTGATATAATGCAAATTCCAGTCTTTCTTAATTAGTTTCCTACTCTTTGATTTTTCAGTTTTACCTGACATTTTTCTACTCCAACCTTTAGCTATGGTCCAATCAATGAGACCCCCCTACTTCCTATTTCCCCTGGACTTTATCCTCATTTTTAGTTATTTTTCAGTTGGAGCACAGAGTATTTAATTCTTATTCTTCCACTCTGTCCCCACCTAGTTTTAGTCCTACGTCTACCATTCGATAAATGCATTGCTTTCCTATCAGTCCTTTTGCTGAAGTATCCCCCACCAACCTGGGTGGCAAAGCTCGTTTTCTAGGCAATTTAAAAAAGAGAGATTCAAGAGTGCAGTGATCCCTGAGTTATTGCATATTTAAAACTATTTTTCTAAGGTGTTGATACTTGGACAGCTTTGTTGAATATTAAGTCCTCGGTTCACACTTTCATTTTCCAGTTTGCTGTCAATCTGCTGCATTTCAGTCCTGTATTCCATATTCCTCTCAAAACTTCTGATGCCGAGTTGACATTCTTTCTCTTCCTCCTCCTTCTTCTCTAATTACTTTTTTTTCTTTTGTAAATGCCTAACTGTTAGTTTCTTGGAGTTGTTGGGACTTTTTTGCTTGCTTATTTGTTAAAGTCTGATCATTTTACTACAACAAGATCTATCACTGAAATGACCATTTTAGCTTAATTTCCCCAGATACACCATGGACTCTTCCTATATGAAATTCAAGCCTTCATTTATTTCTAGAAAATTTTCTTAGAAATTTTAAATATATGTTCTGCCTCAATTTTTTTCTTTATGAATTCTATGCATACAATATAATCTCTGCTTTTGTCTTCATATCACACAGTGATTCTTTTTACTTCTTACTTTATTTTATTTTCTTATCCTTTTATCCCCTGATTTCATTCTCTTTATCTAGACTACTGGCGTGGCTTTACACTTGTAATTTTTATTTCTAAGATTATTTTTGGGTTATTTCAAATGTCTTCCTTCATTATGCACAACTCTTAATTTGCATGTTTCTTTTCCTTCCTTTTTTTCCTGTTTTTGCTGTTCTGACACAGGGATTTCATCATGTGAAAATAACCGTTTAAGGATTTTTTTTTTTTTTTTGGTCATAATATTCTTCTGCTTCATGCATGTTTTCTAGGGGACACTTTTCATTAGTTAAAGCCTCTCATATTCTGTTTTCTTCGTAAAATATATTTTAAGATTTTGTTTTAATATTTTAATGATTTTTTCCTCCTCTATCACAAATTACAATGATGTATGGGGGATGCTGAGAATTTGTGTTGGTTTAATGTCACAGGTTAAGTGCCTTAGCAACAGACTCTGAATTACAATTTGCTCTTTATTAAGGGATGCCCTTAAGATCAACACCTGTGGCCACTAGTGGAAGAAAGCAGTAGCGAGTGGGTGGTAGAGGGAGAAATAAAGCTGTAATACATCTTTGGCTGTTGCCGTGGAGAGATCTGTACCTACATAGCCTTCCAAAATTGTCCCAGTTAGGGCAGATGGCCAGGTCTTCATACTTTTCCTCCAAAAAGCCTTGGATGTGACCCACCTTGAGAAACATTACCTTTGATGGGGTAGCCTTCTGTAGCTTGGGTAATCCTGAAGGGGCTGACACCTGAATTTGTCAGTAGCACTGATAGAGTCAAGTATAGTTTGGTTAAATTGATTGTGTTAATTGGGGAGGGCGACCTGTTAGTATGTCTCTGGGTCACCATTCTTTATTGTTTCTATAAGGCTCTGACTTCTCCCACCTCTGTCTTTCCTCGCCTTCAGCATCAAGCCTCCAAAGAGTGCCTCTCATTTCAGATTGCTCCCATCTACCCTCAGAGGCACTACTTTTTCCTGTGAATTCATACTTCAGGTCTCCTTCTTTCATTTTCCTAGAGGCTAGTTTTTTGTTTTTTGGGGGGTTATTTTTGGCTTGGATTCCCCGGGGTTGGGGGCGGGGGAGGGGATGCTTCCAAAAGAAACTAGCAAGGAGTTTAGAAAGCAAAATGAGAAAGAGAGGGAACCAAGTGAGCTTGCGATATCTGGCAGGGTTGCATAGATCCTCAGACTCGTCTCGGTCCCCAGCAGTGGGGCTGGGCTCTCTCCACTGCACACTCCGCAGTCTGTGCTTAAGGGCCACCTGTGGCTTTCTGTCTGCAGTTGGAGAGGACTCCACAAGCCTGAGGGAAGGCCTCTGAACACAGTCCCAGTGCTGGCTTTTACACGGAGTGGAAGAGAGACAGGAGCCATGAGAATGAAAAATGCCATCAAAGCAAAGCTCAGAGGGTTTTGAAGTGCTGCTGTTAATCCACTGACAGTACTGGCTGTGAGCCACCAGTTCTCAGAACTGTTTTCAGATTGTCTACATTTACCATAGGGATTTTCCAAAGATAAGGAAAAAAATAAAACATGGGGATTTTCTATTTCTTGAGGTGACTTCGTCTGTGTTGTATCCCTGTAGGTCCCTCTTCCTTGTGTTTTCCACAAAGCACCCCTGTGACTTATTTGCTTCTAAATGGACTTGGAAGCTGACTTTGCTGAATTTGGGGTGTTTAGTTCCTATTTACATGTTACTTCAAGTTTGGAATATTCTTTTATTGTTTTTCCCAATTATTCTGTTGGCTTTGATTATGGTTTGTTTGTTTGTTTTGACTTGTGTTGTTGGGTGGGAACACGGTTCTGTTTGTTTGTTTTTTGTTTTGTTTAGGTATGGTTTGTTTGGGGTTTTTTTGCTCTGTATGTTTTTTGGAGTTTGAGAGGAGAGATTTGGATTTGGGCTGTTCGACTTGTGAGTGGAGTATATTCTTAACGCCTTATTTATAATCATTATTCTTTACACCTTATTGATAATCACTATAAGTATGTTTATATGTTTAATGTTTTATGTAAAATGAAAACATTTTAAACTCATTATTTTCTTCGATGCCCATAAGAAAACTTTATTTTTATTAGTATTACTTTTTTAAAAAAATTACCAACTTGTGGATCAATAAGCTTAAATCAGTTGCGTGAGTGAACCCCAATAATTCAGGGTTTATTGTCTAAGGGATAATAATGATCTATCACTGAGTTACACATGTAGCCAGACTCATATGTCAGGCATCTAGAAGTTAAGTGTTTTGATTAGTAGCTCCAATTTGAGCAAGCACAAATGAAAACCTTCAGTTAGTTTGACGTAATCAACAAATTCATCAGCCCAAGCACTTATTGTCTATCATGGGTTTAATCACATTTTTTGTGTGTTTCTGAAAATTTCAGGTCTTCTAGCCCCACATACATTTTTAGTCTTATTAGAAAGGCTTCTATTTATTTTGGCCTAATTTTATAGTATGATTTGAATTCTTGTTACACTTTTTGCTACAAATTTCTTAGCTTTAGCCTCCTGAGAATATATTAGTTCCAAGAAGTATTTATAATGTTGTCTTGCCTAAATGGAATCTCTTTTATTACATGTCCAGCTACTGAAATTGTTGCTATTAATTGATTAAACTGTAAAACTGTATTTTCATGTAATATGTTCTTATGATTTTTACGGTAATAAAGAGATTTTAATTCTCCCCCTAAAACCCATCAGCCAATGTTATGCTTATTTGTAGATAAAACGTGGGCTTAGCTTTAGATACAATCTTCACTACAGTGTGGATGACAAATACTGCTGTTGGTCTTTAAATTTTAAAGGGCACATTTCTTTGGGTTAAGTTATCTGCCATATATTCCATCAGGGTGGCCTTTATCCAAGTGTAGGACAAAGACACAATTATCTTCACATATGAATTTCCCCTTCCTTTGAGTCTTGCAAAGGTACAATGCCTGCTACAGTTTTCTAGAAATGCTTCACTTTACAGACTTTTGTTGAACCTCTGCTAAACTACTAGATGTTAATTACCAATGAAGAGTTAAGATAAGCCTTTTTTCAGAAGTGTGTGCGTAATTGAGTTCCTGGACAGAATTTCAGTGTGTGTGTGTGTGTGTGTGTGTGTGTGTGCGCGCGTGCGCACGCAGGTTTGGTGGGGTGGGGGGGGGTGGTCACACACCTTCAATAAGCAGTGCTCTGTGACAAACCATCAAGGTGCCTAATAATTCAACTGAATTCTCATACTCTTTGTGGAAATAACATTAGAATCTACAAGTTAAGGGTTCAGTCCTACAAGACTGCCTGCCTCTCTCCCCATTCAAACACCAATTGCAAACCTGGGTCATCATCTGTGCTTCCGATCAGCTAAATCAGAGCTTCTTAAGACCCCCTCCCCATATTGGATTAATTTGTAGAACAGCTCACAGAACTTAGAGAAACATTTTATTTACTAGATTACTAGTTTCTTATGAAAGGATATCACTCAGGAACATCCAGATGGAATTGATGGATGGGGAGAAGTATGGGGAAAGGGTACACAGCTTCCATGCCCTCTCAGCACATGTCACTCTCCCCAGTCTCCACATGTTCACTGATCTGGTTGCTCTCGAACCTTATCCTTTTGGGCTTTTATGGAGGCTTCATTACACAGACATAGCTGATTACATCATTGGTCATTTTCAACTGATTTAGCCTCCAGCCCCTCACCCTTTCCTGGATATCAGAGGGTGGGACTGAAGGTTCCAACCCTCCAATCACTTGGCTGGTTTTCCTGACAAGCAGCTCTTTAGTTTACCAAAGGACTTTCCAAAATTCAGCTCATTAACATAGAAAAAGACGCCTTTATGGCTCTCATTACTTAGGAAATTCCAAGGGTTTTAGGAGCTCTGCCGGAAATGGGGAGGAAGATCAAATATATATTTCTTATCATCAATCACAATATCATAGTGCAAAATAGGCAGATCATAATGACTGAAAATGTTGAATGCCCAAGCACATAAATCCTAATTATCAAGATGTGACACTAAGGAAGGTGAAACTTTTCTTGTGGATGGATGAGTGGAAAGGAATATGTCACAGCACCACATTACTACCAGGATTATGAATGTCTGAAATGCAGCAACACCAGATTTGCATAAACCAGCAATAATACAGCAGACTGGGTTGTTGAATGAATTTGCTGAATAAATGAATTGATTAATCTAGCCTGCTTCTTCATTGAGTGAGCCCGTCTGCTAATAGTTTATGAAAAACTGTTTTTTTTTCTGTTTTTAACAGTCTCAATAATACTAATGAGATCTGAAATCTGCCAATTTTTCATGTGGAGTCAAACATAAATTAATAGTAATGACTCCATTTCCATTTTATCCATTTATTAATTATCTTTTCAATCACAGTTTTGAAAGGACTTTTTTTCTGTTATAACAGATGGGTTAAACATCTGTATTTAGCCATTTTATTATATCACATGTAAAGCGTAAAGTGTATATGCTATCTAAATTGAATGCAACCATTCAAAGAAAAAAATTGGATTATTAACAAATGTTTTTATTAAATTTCATTTAATTTTATGAAAAAAATCCTATTCAACTTCAATAACCTTCAGTTCTTTTTGGCTCTTCTTTATAAAGGTGTTATATATTGATGTTTTTGTTATTCTAGAGGTATAATTTAATTTTCAATTTTAAGGCTCCATTTATCTGAAAGAATACTAATTTTATTTTGGGGGTATATACCTATAATTTCTTCAACAAATATAGTTTCATTTTATTTAGGAAATTAAGTTCAACAAAATTAATAGTCTCCATAGTTTTAACTTTTAATCTTCTGGATGAGTTTTGATTATATCTATTAATTATTCCTAAGTCTTGGTCCACTCTTTATAATATGGTAAATTCTTTATAATACTGTATAACAAATGAAGCTATTATGATGAAGTGCAGTGTATTGGTTAGAGCATAGCTCCTCGAATGGGATTTTTCTTCCATGAACACTGGTCTTCAAATTTTTTTTTTTTCAACGTTTATTTATTTTTGGGACAGAGAGAGACAGAGCATGAACGGGGGAGGGGCAGAGAGAGAGGGAGACACAGAATCGGAAACAGGCTCCAGGCTCTGAGCCATCAGCCCAGAGCCCGACGCGGGGCTCGAACTCACGGACCGCGAGATCGTGACCTGGCTGAAGTCGGACGCTTAACCGACTGCGCCACCCAGGTGCCCTGATGAACACTGGTCTTCAAATCATCATGGGGATAAATCAAGTAGGATAAAGCCCAGAACTTGTGGTCAAAGACAGTTGTTCTTTTCTTTTTTTTATTTTTTTTCAACGTTTATTTATTTTTGGGACAGAGAGAGACAGAGCATGAATGGGGGACGGGCAGAGAGAGAGGGAGACACAGAATCGGAAACAGGCTCCAGGCTCTGAGCCATCAGCCCAGAGCCCGACGCGGGGCTCGAACTCACGGACCGCGAGATCGTGACCTGGCTGAAGTCGGACGCTTAACCGACTGCGCCACCCAGGCGCCCCAAAGACAGTTGTTCTTAAACAACTCTTGATGTACATCACAATCACCTGTAGTACTTATTAAAACACAGATGACTAGGTTGCATACTAGAACTTTCTGTTTAGTAGGTTTGGTTTGTAACTTAAGAATTTACATTTCTAACTTATTTCCTCGTGTTGCTACAGGTGCTGTTGGGGCAGCGACCACACCTTGGGAGGGAACCCTAGGTTTATGTGTTCTAAATAAACTGTTTTTCCAGCTTTATGTTATTATCAGGAAGGAAAAGGAAGCTTTAGGACTCTGGATGCTCCTGAAAAGTCCTGACTGCATTCTCTCCTTCAACAATCACAGTATTACCATTTCCTCTACTGCCATAGTGAGACCATGAGGATTAGTCACGTGGGTGTCACTGTCATAAGCCCCTGGGACTCTAGGTCGGCCCTCGTCTCCTGCTTTCCAACTTCCCTATGCCTCAACACTTCTCTGCTTCATTTTCCTTATTTTGTATTTTCCTGGCTCCCGAGTCCTTTCCAAGTGTCCTCTGTCCACTATTCATCACCAACACACACTCTCTTTCCTCCACTGCGTCCCTTTGACTTTTTGTTTGAACTTAATGGGCTCCTTGCCACGGCCATTGTTTGCTCGGCAGTCCTCTCCAGTAAGAGCTGTTTTACCTCCTATACTTTTGGATATTTGGCCTGGAGGTGGAGTAGATACCCTGGCCATTGCCTAATCTCTCTCAGTGCCTTCCTCCTCAACTCCATTCCCAGTTTTGAGTCTTATGTTATCGGGTGTATCATCAAATTACCCACCAGTTACATTCACCTCCTAATACTCAGTTAGATCATCTTTATTTGATGAGCATTTAATAACCCAATTCACTTCCTCTCTCCTGTAAAACTTTAGACTTAATTTTTTGGTAATTTCAGTTTATGAGTAGATGAACCTCCTGAACCACTGTACTCCTAGTTTCTTGAATGATCTTACCCTCTACACTCAGCAACTCATTCTCAGGACATAGCCCACTTTTTGTCACTATCTATAACAGCAAACCTTTCATTTTCTCAATTTGAAGCAGTTGTTCCAATCTTTAGTCTTTCTTTTCAGCGCATTCACAAAATTTTTCACCAGGGCTATTGATTCTACCAAACTTTAACTGTGTCTCTGTTCTGCTCTTACATCCCGTTTGACTCATACTTAAAAATGTATTTAATTCAGGCCTCTTCGCACTCTCTTTACCACTGCCAGACTAATCCAGGACATTCTCATCAATCTCTTTATGTTGCCACTCCTGACGCTGACCCGTAGATTCTTAACACTATAGCTAGATTTCAGGCTTTTCCTTTTTAAAATGTTTGTTGGTGAATGTCAGAAATAGTTCCCCATTTCTGTCAAAGTAAAAGACAAAAGGTTCCTGTTCATAGTCAACATTGACAAAGTAATGATCTGCGTGGTGTTTCTCAAACCGTCCAGGAATGTTCCTACCTCAGGGTCTTTGCACTAGCTGTCTCTTCTGTCGGTGATGTTCGTTATCAAAATGTGCACATGTCTTCCTCCCTTATTCCCCTAGGTTCTTGCTGAAATGTCACATTTTAATTGGCTTTCCTCATAATTCCAACTGCAGTTATGATTCCTAACTACTTTGTGTGTCTTTTTTTATGGCTTGTTTTTCTCCACAGAACTTATCATCACTTAAAATCTTTTATATTTCATTATAAATCTTGAAAATGTATAAAGGCAAATAAAGTGCTCTATATTTAAGCCTGAAAAACACAATAAAAGTGGTACTCAGAGGAAACTGTTAGTCTTATTTTTTATTAACATGAAAAAAAGAAAGTAAATAAATGATGTCTTCTATTTAAAAAGATAGTGAAATAAAAAGCTAAATATAAGAAAGGATGGTCATATGACTTAATAATTATTAAAGCATAAATTAATTTCAAAATAGTAGAAGAATTTTTATTCATAATAGAAATTATGAATTAGATAAATAAGGGTTCTTAAGGAAATGAATAAAAGAGACATTTAGATGTTCTGAAGAATTAATAAAGGAAGAAGTATAGAATTTTGGAAAAGATAAAAGGGAATAATTGTGTGCCAACTATGATGAAATAAAAAAAATAAAAGAACGGCAAAATCAATAAATACAGAACTTGATGAAAGGAATTATTGTTTGTTCTGAAGGTCAGATATTATTTTTGCCTCAGATATCTTTGTAATAATTTTTCTTTAAATAATTCAAAACGTTTGAAAAGTATCCCGAAATTTTCATTAAAAACTTTGCTTATGTTTATTATATACAAAAATTATTCAATAAAATTTCTTTATAAAAGGAGTTATAAATACAGAGCAAATGCAAATAATTATAGGAAACAACTTACTCATCTATAAATAAATTTGATAGCACATATTAAAGAGATTAAATAAATAAATAAATAAATCTGACATAAGAAGAGAGAGAAAAATTAAGAAACCAGGACCGTTGTCAAAAATCTACTTCTCACAAATTTTGCAGCATATTGATTTTCAATACTATTTCAACAAGGTGGCTATTGGAGTTTTAGATATCACAGTCCCATTTCAGTCCTAAGGGATGAAAACAGGACCTGAACACAGCGTTTTACTTACATCAAAGTGTTCAGAAATTCTCCTAGTTGCTAGGAAAGTTGGAAAATATAGACTTTTATCTGAGCAGCAATACACCCAGACAAAAATGTTGTGGTAATGTTATGAAGGAGATTGAGCGAGCCAACTGGAAATCCTTAGTACAAGGGCATAAAATATCTGAGTAGTCATAGACATATAATATGAAGATGTTAATGCTCTCAAAGGATAAAGCTCGCCTTATCAGATATTAATATGTATTACAAATTCATGGTAATGACAATAATGTGCTACTGATGGGAGAATTAAAAGATAGTATAACTAAGGAGTTTAGAAAAAGTTACCCCACACTTGTGGCAGACCATACTGTTTGGTGTAAGTGCATCACAATTCTCGGAAAAAGTGGTGTTATTAGGTTTTCCAGCTCAATTGCATGGGAAGAATTATATCCCTATGTCACACCACCTGTAGAAACATATCGCTAAATATTAATTATTTAAATGTGAAAGTCTGCAAGGTAAATATAAGGAAGATAATGTGGGAGACAATCTATATTACTTCAAATGGGGAAGAATATCTTAATTAAGACATTCAAACACTTCAGTACAAGGGTCATTTGACAGCATCAAAATTACGAATTTTTGCCAAACGAACACCTACCGTGTACAAAGCAAGGTGATGCCTGACATGAAGAGTACAATTTCTGAAACCAACAAATTAAATTTTAAATTTAATTGTAAATAAATTTTAAATAAATATTTAAATAGATATTTAAGTTTAAATTAATTTTAATAAATAAATATTAAATAAATAAATAATATAAATAAATATTTAAATAAATATTTAAGTTTAAATAAATTTTAAACAAATTAAATATTAAATTTGTATATTGTACCTAAAATAAAACATCTTATCATTGCCTGAAAGCCTTGCAGAATGGCATGTACTCAGCCACATGATGTGTTTCCCCCTCATATCATTTTCGATGATTTTATTTATTACTGATATCTTTATTTTAAATGGTATACATACCAAACCCCGTCCTTTCTCAGGAAATCTCTCATTTGCTGTTAATTCTGCCTAATGTCCCATAGTCTGCTCCTTTCCACTTTCATGTATTAGTTTAAAATTTACCTCCTTAGGCATGTGTCTTTTGATCGTTTAAAAACAACCTATCCATTTACTTTCTATCCTATTAATGTTGTCTATAGTTTTTATTACACTGTGATAATTATGTTCGTTAGCTGTTGTCGATAATAGAGAAAAAAATCTTCATGTTTTAACAGTGAGGGTTTGCTGAACTAATTTTGATGAACCTTGGGATCCTGGGCTAAGAGTAAGAAAATGCAAATTAATTTTCAACTCTATAGATTGTGAGAAGTACACAGAGATTTGCACAACTTCATCTTTCAAGAAGGAATGATGACAGGGGCATTGGAGACCTCTGTGCCTGTGGACACAGAATTTATCTGGTCCTTGGAGAGAGATACTTATAAATAAATAACTAAAGAATTGAAGGTCCCCACCTGGTTAACATTTCCACGAAGCCCTCTATAGGAGGGAAGGAGAGCATCTGTCGTTCTCCCTTCTGTAAGAAGAGAAAACTCACTTTTTTCATCATTCTTTGTTTATGACACAGACGGCAAATTTTGTGCGTATAGGACATTTGACCTGCCTGTTAATGTGTTGACCCAGGATAAGAATTGAGGGATGGGGAACCATGTGGTCACTTTTTAAGCAGATAATTATAATCTGTCTCAGGTCCAAAGCACCTCATATGAATAACAGGATAAAATCAATAGAGATGAATACTAAAAACCTGTATGGTTGAGTGATGCTGAAAAATGTGTGTGTTTGTGTTTGAGTGTGCCTTTCTGGGTGTGAGGGTGTACATTTGCGTATGTGGATCCACATGTACTTGGTGACTTAACCATTGTTTCTCACCAGGGATGCAGATCATTATCCACAGTGTTTCTTGCCACCCCGTTTTCTTCCCCCACATTGCCAAGTGAATAGTCCGATTTTCATTCTGCATCGTGTGCATGTCTGTGTGTTCCTCATTCAGTCCCAGATTCCCCGTCTTTATTGTGAGTCTCCCCACCGTGCAAGAAGGCAGACGCTGTATGTGTATGCATTGCTCTACCATTTAGCGTAATTCTCAGCACAGATCAGACTACGAACATATAGTCAATGATTAAACACACTCAGAGTTTTAAATGTTGAAATTTAAGACAAAGGCAATCAAGGTTTTGTGGATTTCCACCACATTTAAAAAATATGTGCTTCCATTACACCCATATATTTTCATCTTAAAACTAGAATTTGTTCAATATATTTTTATTTAACTCTGCCATGAAACATTATTGAAGGATGTTTGGAATCCCTGCAGTGTGGTCTTATCTTTTTTAGGAATTTGGGTTATTAATACCATTCGATAAAAATGTGATACTATTTCAGACTGAGACCAATCAGGCAAATGGCGGATGTATCTGATTCTATGTAGAAGTTATAATATTTTAATGACTCCTAGGCCTACATAAATAAAATCGTTTAAACTTTCTACTTATTGTCAAATATTTACATCCATCTATTTTGAAAAAAATGTTTTTGCTTTATTTGAGACATAACTCATATAGCATATTTTTACATCATATCTCAATATTCACTCAACTTTATAGTATTTTTCTTAGCAGGCATATATAATTATTGTCATACATTTTTCAATTGATGAGTAATAATTTTTTTTCTCACAATAACGCCTATATCATGGCAATAGTTGTTTGATTTGTGTTCTATTTTTCGTGTGTTTTATTGGCAAACACTTTAAAATAGCTTCATCAAATATAAATTATAATGATTAATTTAATGCAGCATACAAAGTGAAATAGAAATAAGCATTTGCATTAAAAAAACTTACCCTTTTAGTAACTCAACACAAGGGCATACAAAGTGGTTTCCTTGACAACAAGAGATAGTAAAAATTTATTTGTGAGTTAAAGATTATGTTATCTAATAATTTGATACATATTCCCATTGTTTTAATTCTACTGTGAGAAAATTCTTTTGTACTAAACAAAAGTAGGTAAGATAATCCTGCCATTATAAAAGAGCAAATGTTAAATTTAGCCAGATCCACAGAACTCAAAAGAAATGGGGTTAGGCAAAATAAGCCTTGTCCAATTTAAGTTAAAAATAACCATAAAAATATTCACTGAGTATTTCTGAAAATGCTAAACAGTTTCAGATGAATAGATTTTTAAGTACTTCATAAAATGAATCTAGGATTAAGATTATTTAAATCTGTTAGTTCTCCGGACCATGCCAAACGTAGGTTATTTCAAAGAAGAAAACAACCAGACAATACAATACATTTTGTATAAGTATTTTGATAATCTGTCAATTTTCATTATTATCTATTATTATTTGGAAATAATATTACTAATTGTAAAATAGAACTACTGCATCAGTGTGCTGCCATCTTTGCCCAAAATAACAGCACTGGTAGAACATATATGTATTAAGAGCTTTATTTTAAAGAACTGGCTCATATGATTGTGTGGACGGGAAGACCAAAACCTGTAGGGAAACTGTCAGGTTGGAGATCTCTGTAATAGCTGGTTCTGCAGTCTTGAAGCTGAAGGCTGGAAAGTGTGACACAATTTCTTTGTTACAGTTGAAGGCAGAATTCTTTCCTCAGGAAGCCCCGGTCTGTTAGGAAGGCCTTCTGCTGATTGAAGGAGGCACGTGGACATTCTGGAAGGTAATCTGCTTTGCTTAAAGTTAACTGATTGTAAATCTTAATCATATTAAAAAATACCTGTACAGAAACATCTAGGCAGGTGTTTGAGCAAACATCTTGTTACTGGTCTAGTCAACACATCAAATTAACTACACGATCAGTAATTAAGATGTTGACTTCAAGTGACAGAAGCTCCAAATCAAAATGACTTGAATAGTAAAGATACATGTTACCTCCCATCCAAGGAAATGCAAACCACCTCCTGTGTTTGTGGAACTGGATTCTTTCTGTTTTTCCAATCTGTTATTTTCCATGCGGACTCTATCCTAGAACTTATAGCAAAATAGCGATAGCATTTTGAGGCTCACATCCCAGAGACAGAAGAGAAAGACTGTTTCTTTTTTTTTTTTTTTTTTTTTAATTTTTTTTTCAACGTTTATTTATTTTTGGGACAGAGAGGGACAGAGCATGAACGGGGGAGGGGCAGAGAGAGAGGGAGACACAGAATCGGAAACAGGCTCCAGGCTCTGAGCCATCAGCCCAGAGCTCGATGCGGGGCTCGAACTCACGGACCGCGAGATCGTGACCTGGCTGAAGTCGGACGCTCAACCGACTGCGCCACCCAGGCGCCCCGAGAAAGACTGTTTCTTACTATGTCTTCTTAGGATTAAGAAATGCTTCCCCATAAATCCCACTATCACATTTCCCCTGACACTTCAATATCAGAAGCAGTCACATGCTCATTTCTGATCTACACTGTTGAGAGGAAACTTGGCTTGCATGGGACTGGTCATCTGATGAGGAACAAGTATTTTGAGGGAAACCAAAATGGCTGCCGTTACTAATTGCATGTACCCATATTTTCATATTTCTCTTAGATTGTCTCAAATCTTGTACTTTCTCTTGCTTACTGAGCACTTCGATGTGACATAGCTTCCTGAAATTCAGCATTTGTAAAACAAGCTTTTCATCTTCCTTTCTAGCCTACTAGATCTCTTATTTAGTGGCAAAAGCCGCCATCCACTCAATTACTCCACAGAGAAAACTAAGAGTCAATCCAGACATCTTATTTTCTCACACTGATATCCAGCTGTTTACAAAATATGGGTGTTTTTGTCTTTAACTCTTGACTCAGTTTTGTTTTCACCATTCCCATTGCTGCTTCCCTAATCTTGACCTTTCCATTCAGAACTCTGACTAGTCACATTCTGTCACACTCTGACTAGTCACATCTAGTCACACTCTGACTAGAAATGCCTCACATTATTGAAGCATATTGCTGTCAAAACTATTTTCCTAAAATACAAATATAATTCCTTAGATAACTTGCTCAAAACTCTTCAAAATTACCATCTAGCCTGGTGGGATAAAATTTTAACTGTTATAAATATTAGACCCAAAGGAAATTTCCTTCCCTGAATTGTTAAAATTCTCATAGTCAACTTTGTCTACTTAGATTTCTAAGCTACAGTTTCCTTGCTAAACCTTCCCAGGGCTTCTCTACCTTCCCCAGAGAAGGAAGAAAGGCCCACTTCCTCTCTATTGTTAGCTAGACATTCTCACTTGAACGAGTAGACTGTGGTCTACCTGAGGGTTGGAAGTGATGTTCAACTTTGCAATCAGAGTCTAACATAGTGGCTGCTTGCTTATATATGTGATTTCCAGTGAACAGTTTTAATGATGTTTAGAAAAAGTGGTATTAATGGTTGTTTCAGGAACTGTACAAAGATTTACAGATTGTCAAATAGTTTAATTGGATTACGCTATCTAATAATCATAATAGCCCCCTGAACCATGTGATATCATTACCCTTCTTTTACCAAGGAAGCTATGGGTTAAAGACAGTTGTAGTAAAGGCAGGACTCAAATTAAATCAAGTGTCTATGGTCATAACCATGATCATGTTATCTCTTGGATTATTTAAACTGACAATTTGTATGTGTGTGTGTGTGTGTGTGTGTGTGCCTGTGTGTGTGTGCATGCTCAGGTATGCATGGGTGCATCTATGTATGTTATTGCCTACATTTGGCTATCTGCCTATGTATACCTTCCAGTAATAAGAAGGACTTGGCTATTTTGAAATAACAGCTGAAGGAGTAATGACACCAAACAAACAATTGAACAAGTGCCACTTAAAAAAATGATTTCTGTGAATGAAAATTTCTTTATGGCAGTCATAATTTATTTTATTCTGGAAAATGAAGATACTATCACCACTATGGGTCAATATTATCATGAGAAGTATGTTTCAATCACTTTTTCAAAGCTTAAGGAACTTTAATAACAAATTATATAATTTGATTTGATCAAGACTAGTTAATTCTTTTTTTTTGTTTCAAAAATTCACACAAAGTAAAGCCTTTTGAAAATGGCTCAGTAAGATAAAGTTATTAGAGAAAGTTACCCTAATAGTATGTCTTTTGTTGTTTTCTCCTGGAGTTATTAGAATAATAAGATACTTTATTTTTTAGTGTTTATTTATTTTTGAGAGAGAGAGAGCACAAGTGGGACAGGGGCAGAGAGAGAGGGGGACAGAGGATCTGAAGCTGGCTCTCTGCTGACAGAAGCGAGCCTGATGCAAGGCTTGAACTCATGAACTGTGAGATCATGACCTGAGCCAAAGTCGGATGCTCAACTGACTGAGCCACCCAGGCGGTGCTAGAACGATAAGATACTTTAAATGAAATTATTGTTTGGGTTAAGAAACATACTTTGTTAGGTGAATATGCACAAAGGCTCCATGTTTGAACTTTTAAGCTTCAAAAATGTTTCTTTTGTGTCATATAGTGCAATGCTGACTCCTGTTTTGCTGTGGTTTCCATTTGTATATTTATATTTAACCCAGAATAGCTAAGCAAATAACTTATGGAGTTAAGAAATATTGTGATATTATGGCACAAAATAATAACGTGTTTTTGTATAGCCAAGAGGATGTTTTTACAGTGTAGATAGATAGATAGATAGATATTTAAGAAAATGAAAGGCAGGGCATGTGAAGTCTTAAGCCAATAGCAAGAGACTTGTTGTCCATTTAATACTCCATTTAATACTCCACTTAATACTCCATTTAATGTGTTCAGTCTACTGTGCCTTGTCTATAAACAACACGTGTGCCAGCTTTTGTACATACAAGAAAGGGAGCTTTATCAGAATTACGGAGTCAAGAGTACTTTAATTAGTAAACACAACTGAAACAAAGTTTCAATTATTGGAGAAAAAGCAATCTCTCAAAAATTACAAGGCACAAAAAAGCAAAGGAAACAGAAAAGCACTTTTAAGAGATACAGCAATCAGCAGAACGAGACTAAGATGTTGGAACTGTTCCTCAGGAATTAAAATATCTATGATTCATATGCTAAAGATCTAGTAGAAAAGGTAAACAATAGGCATGAACAGATGGGGAATTTTAGCACAGAAATAGAAATGATAAGAAAGTGACAAAGGGAAGTGAGAAAGTGTTGAAACAATATCCTCTATGAAAATTCCTTTGATGGGCTTATCTGAAAATTCTATATAGTTATGCAGTTGAGTAAAGAATCTGTGATCTTGAAGCTATATCAATGGAAGTTTCAAGTTAAAATACAAAGAAGCAAATAATTAAAATATAATAAACAAATTAGGATATCCAAGAGTGGCGGGACAATGTAAAATGGTGTATATGCATACATTTGGAGGAAGAGAAGGATAAGAGAGCGAGAATAGGATGGAGTAATTATTTGAGGAAATCACTGAGAATTTTCCAAATATATTGAAAGACATCAAATGACAAACATAAGAAGCTTAGGATGAAACAGCAAACAAAACTACACCTAAATATGACATTGTAAAACTTTTGAAAACAAAGAGAAAAATAAAACTTTAAAGGTAGTTAGAGGGAAAAAGACATTTTGTACAGAAGAATGAAGCTATAATGACAGCAGAATTCTTGTCAGAAATTCTAAAAACCTTGAGTTAACAGAGTGGCATAAAGTGCTAAATGATAAAAACAAAATCTGTGAATATAGATTTCAATCTCTTTATCTTTCTTCTTTTTCAGTTTCAGTATATTTCAAAAATGAAGGCAAAGTCAACAGTTTCTCTGGCAAATAAAAACTGGGAAATTCCTTGCCAGTAGACCTGTACTACAGGAAATTTTAAAAGAAATATTTTCAAGCAGAAGGTAGGAGGAATCGTTGGATCTACAGAAAGAAATAGAGTTGGAAAGAACAAAACTTAAAGTAGAAATTAAAAAAAAAATTAATTGCTTTAAAAATGACCGTCTGGAACAAAAAGCATAGTAACATAGAACAAAAAGCACTATGAAATTTATAACATGTAAAAGTAAATGCAGGACAATAGTGGAACAGGAGGAAGGATTGGAAGTATACAGTTCTAAGATTCTTACACTCTATGTGAAGTGTTTTAATATTTTTAGAAAGTAGATTTTACTAAGTTCAGATACATATTATAAAGAAGAGAGCATCAATTAAAACTAAAAATAGGTATAAGTAATAAGCTAAAAGTAGAGATCAAATTAAATACTAAAAATTACAAATAAAAAATAATGCAGAAAAGGGACAGCACCAAGAAGAGATAGGATGAATAATAAACAGCTAGTAAGATCAGAGATTAAATCCAACCCTATCAATAATCATATTAAATTAAAAGGTTTAAACACTTTAATTAAAAGAGAAGAGTTGTCAGATAAAAAAAAGTCATAATTTGGGGCGCCTGGGTGGCACAGTCGGTTAAGCGTCCGACTTCAGCCAGGTCACGATCTCGCAGTCCGTGAGTTCGAGCCCCGCGTCAGGCTCTGGGCTGATGGCTCAGAGCCTGGAGCCTGTTTCCGATTCTGTGTCTCCCTCTCTCTCTCTGCCCCTCCCCCATTCATGCTCTGTCTCTCTCTGTCCCCAAAAAAAAATAAACGTTGAAAAAAAAATGAATATTAAAAAAAAGTCATAATCTAACTGTGAAAAAGAAACCAATTTTAAATATAAAGAAATAGATAAGTAAAATAATATGCAAACATGAAACAAAGGAAAGCTGGAGTATACACCTGACAAAGTGGACTTCCAAGCAAGGAATGTTATTAGAAATAATATTAGGGACATTCCATAATATTAACCAGATCAATTTACCAGGAAGATATTCAATCATAATGTGTGTGTACATAACAAAATAGCCTCAAAATACATAAATCTGGAACTGAAAAGGTAAATAGTCAAACCTACAATTATATTTGAAGTCTCTTAACACTCCATTCATAGCTAATCATAAAACAGGTGGATACATAATGCTTAAGGAACGACAGTCTCAGACATCTTGACCTCCTTGACATTTATAGAACAACAGTGTTAGGATGCACACTCTTCTCAAGTGCACATGGAGAGTTCATCCAGAAAGTCCATATTCTGGGGTGCCTGGGTTGCTTAGTTGGTTTAGCAACACACAGCTTATGGTCTCACGGTTCTGAGTTGGGGTTACGGGCTGTCGTGGGATTCTCTCTCCTCTCTCTCTGCCTCTCCCCTACTCACACATGTGCGTGCTCTCTCTCTCAAAAAATAAATAAATAAACTTTAATTAGAAAAAAAGAAAGCCCATATTGGAGCTATTATAACAAATCTCAAAAAATTAAAAGAATTGAATCACATAGTGTATGTTCTCTGATTACAGTAGAATTACATTAGAAATCAATAGCAGAAAAAAATATTCAGGGAAAAATCCCCAGATATTTGGAAATTAAATAACAAATTCCTAAATAAACTTACAGATTAAAGAGTTAGGTAGTCAAAAAAGGAACGTATAAGATATTCTGAAATGAATTAAATTAAAAAGACTATCAAAATGTGTTGAAAAAGCTTTTATAATAATGTTTATTGCATGTACTGCTCAGAATATAAAACAAGAAAGTTTTAAATCAAAAAGCTAACCCTTTCCTTAAGAAATGAGAAAGAGGAGCAAAATAAGCCTAAAACATGAAGAAATTAGGAAATAATAAAGACTAGGGATACATAAAATTGAAAACAGAAAAAAAGAAAAAAAATCAATGAGATCAAATGAGGTTGATTTTTGGAAATGATCAATAACATTAATAAACCTCTGTCCAGATACACTGAGTGAAAATAAAAAGAAGATAAAAATTACCAATATGAAAAAGACCAAGGGGACATCTCTACAGATTTTACATACATGGAAAAGAAGAAAGGAATAATATTCTGAACAACTTATACCAATCAGTTTGATAATAATTGAAATGGACAAATTTCTGGAAAGACACAAAGTCCCAGAACTTACTGAAGAAATAGGTAATTTGAAAAGTTCTTTTCAAATTGAATCACCCCTCCATAATCAGTCCCCTTGAGTCTCTTCAAAGGTCCTCTGACATCACTAAGCGCTACGTTCTGATATTAAAGCTTTCCTCAGGGTAATTGCTGTCAGGGTTAGAATGCGACATGTGCTTGAAATTTGGTTACTGTGGGTCCTGAATTGGGAAAATAACATTATTTAACAGGTTTGGACATTTTAAAAAGTGAATGATGCATCTGAGATTTGGTACTGATCTAATTAAACTTCTGAGGCCATAAAGGATTCACCCTTAATCAGGGAGAAGCAGCCAGGTTACAGTTACTATGGGAACAGCACCACCACCCAGGTACTGAGAGGCTTTCTGGTTAATAGTTATTCAAATAAGAAAATGGTGAATGGGGGCAGATTAAAAAAAAATTTTTTTTTAACATTTATTTATCTTTGAGAGACAGAGTGCAAGCAGGGCAGGGGCAGAGAGGGAGACACAGAATCTGAAGCAGGTTCAAGGCTTTGAGCTGTCAGCCCAGAGCCTGATGAGTGGCTTGAACCCCCAAACTGTGAGATCATAACCTGAGCTGAAGCTGGACACTTAACCAGCTGAGGGACCTGGGTGCCTCTGGGGGCAGATTTGTTTGGTTTGCACTTTAAGATATGCATTTGTGTTTTTTTGTTGTTGTTGTGGGTTTCTTTTTGTTGTTGTTTTTTTGTTTTTGTTTTTTTGTTTTTTGTTTTTTGTTTTTTTGGGTTTTTTTGGCATTGGGCTTTAACTTATGAGAAAAAGATAACTTTATTTTGGATTTTAATTACCTTGGATTATAACGTCTAAGAAGCTTTAATTATTGTAATTGAATTTAAAAATTTCGGCAGTTCTATGTAGCTGTGTTTCAGTATTAATGTGACATTCAAATGCCAGGTCTCTGATAGACTATACATAGCAATTTGGAATAAGATATATTATATGGAGTGAATATTTAGTCTTGGGTGAAGAGAGCATTGGAATTGATAAATATGTGTTTTAGAGCCTTTGGGGAGTAGGTCATTACTAACCAATAGAAATTTCCTGAAAGATACCCAAAGATAAATTGGTTAGATCTGGGGCACTGGGGCCTTGTGAGTGTAGAAGCAGATTAGCAATGTTATGGGACTGATGACCTCAAGAATGGTAGAAAAAATTGTGTAAACATAGGAGAGGTTAAATCCTGTATTTATAAATGCTTAAGAATATTGGTGAAAGTTACAATAGGGCTGTTTTCCCCAGGCCTTATATTTCTATGCAAAGTGATGGTAACACTACTGGGTTGTGCCTTTCTACACTTCCCTAGGAGAAAAGGTATCACTTTGCTGATGGGAGTGATAGAAGGCTCTGGGCAGCTAGAAACCAGCGCCTTCCTTTCTCCTGTTGATAGTTGCCCATGATTTGCTCCTTCTGGAACAAGTTCTATAAGGAGCAGATTCCGATTTTAGAAGCACTTGTCTAACTGTCTAACCATGACCAAATATAACATTATATTAAGAAGTGTCGTGTTAGTATGCAACAGAGCCATGTTCTCTACTATAAGCCTTATAAGGATACCAATATTCTTTCCACTTGCCTTATTGATCTTCAGTTTTCAGTTGGTTCAAATGTTAGGATGTGGGGAAAGAGGGCTGTTATTTATCAATTTCCATTGTGATCTTCCAATTTTTTTTTCTGTCTCTGGGCCATCCATTATTGAAAGATGAAGGGAGATAGCAAACTTAACTTTACACTTTATAAGTCATTAATTGGGTTCAAGAAGGAATTAGTTTATCATTGAAATTAATGCTTTGGAATATGTTTTCAAAGAAAAAAATGTTTAGTGTTTAGTTATATGATTTTAAAATATAATAAGTATTTGTTCTGCGTATTATGAAGTCAGTACTTTTTATAATGAAGAGGACGATTGTTATTCATTAACAATTTATTTTTCTATCTTCTGTTGTCAAGACAACCTTCCATTCTCTACTCAATTACTAAGCTGTAGAAAAAAATTACACTTTTTGAGTCTCATTTACATAATTGGACTTGTAATATTGATTGGTTCTTTTAAAGAGACATTGTTTTCCAACCTTTAACTATTAATCATAATTACTACACTTCGAAAAGATACAAAATATAATTTAATTTTAAGGTTATGTAAAAGAAGGCCACCAATATCTCAAATGTATAAAGAACTTGCATGAAGAAAATTTTTTATTTTATTTTATTTTATTTTTTAATGAAGAAAATTATTATAAAGCTCTTTACTTAGTATGCTTTGTAACATTGATAGCACTACTATAAAAGATGTTGTAGTGATGTATATTTATGATGGTCTATCTTAATAAGATAGTATTCCAGAATGTGCAAGTATCCTACAAATGGCAAATTTTCCTGACCACAGAAATACTATGTGACCAACCAGCAGTAATAAACTGTTCTGTTTTCTTGTACTAGGCTGGCTATGTTCAGGTAAATATTCTTACCAGGCTCTTGTATGTTCCATTTATTAGGAAGTTCACTGGTATAACGAATTAATGCACTTATTTGTTAATGACTTCTACACGTATTTTTGAGTGCCTGTTTCGCGCTGTGTACTGCAGCTAATATTAGGAGTAAGACAGTTGCTTTCTCTGTTATCATGGAGTCTTCGAGCTGCCTCTTCATCCACTTCCTGAAAAGGAAGCAACATCCAATTGTGGACAGAAGTAAATACATTTTTGGCATTATGAAAATATCTGTTCGATATTTATTTTAAGTTTTTTAATTTCTTTGGCATATTTTTAGAGAGGATCATATTTGTCTTGTAAAAATCATAAAAAATAGAGAAGCTACATACTTTAAAATAGTCTCATTTATTCTATCCTCATTTCCTCTAGGAGTTAAATTTTCTTTTTTTTTTATTTAAAAAAAATTTTTTTTTCAACGTTTATTTATTTTTGGGACAGAGAGAGACAGAGCATGAACGGGGAAGGGGCAGAGAGAAAGGGAGACACAGAATCGGAAACAGGCTCCAGGCTCTGAGCCATCAGCCCAGAGCCTGACGCGGGGCTCGAACTCCCAGACCGCGAGATCGTGACCTGGCTGAAGTCGGACGCTTAACCGACTGCGCCACCCAGGCGCCCCTAGGAGTTAAATTTTCAACAACACTTTTCTTTTTATGAATCTTCCTAAACATTTGACATTTAAAAATTAAGAAAAAATTGAATATTAATCACATTACATTGAGCAACTGAGTATTGTTTTCTAACTTAATTTTCTATGTAATTACACATCTCAGAACTATTTCCTTGTCAACTATACAGAACTACGTATTAGATTATAACTGCTATCCAGTTTTCCATAGGATACTTCTACAGTAGTCTCCTTAGATCTTGTCAGAGGAGCCATCTAGTATCTGTCCCAAGTTATATCATTACAAAAATCCATAGTGAATGTGGCTGTGCAGGTATCGTAGTGCACATTGCAAATAGTTGTTTTGGATGCATGCTTAGAAAAAGACTTGTTACATCAAATTATGTGCACACTTTGGCAGTGGAAATGAGGATCCATTGTTCAATAGGTATGAAATTTCAGTTATTCTAGATGAATAAATTCTAGAGATGTTATACAACATAGTGCCTATAGTAGACAGTGGAGTATTGTACGTTTCCAAATTTGTTAAGGGTAGATCTCATGTTCAGTGTTCTTACCCTGCCTCCCCAACCCCTCACCTCTCAAAAATAAATAAAATAAAGAAAAAGAAAACTACCAAGGGAATTAGATATGTTATTATCTTGGTTTTGGTTATGGTATCACTTGGGTTTGCATTTTTGCAAGCTCATTAAATTGTTTATATTAAATCTGTACATTCCTTTGTATGTCAATTATACCTCAATAAAGCTATTAACCTCAATAAAGCTATTAAATTATTTCTCTAAAGATATGAAGTTGCCAACCAGAAAGTTGATATCAGTTTAAAGCCTCTGCCTGGGCCACTTCGGTGGCTCAGTTGGTTAAGCGTCCAACTCTTGATTTCGGCTCAGGTCATGATCTTGTAGCTTTGGAATTCCAGCCCCCTATCTGGCTCTGTGCTGACAGTATGGAGCCTGCTTGGGATTCTCTGTCTCCTCTCTGCCCCTCCTCTGTTCTTGTGCTCTCTCTGTCTCTCAAAATAAATAAAATAAACATTAAAAAATAAATCTGCTAGTAATATATGAAATTATATACTTCTTATAATCATTCTCTATACTAGATTTTATCACATTAAAAATTATATATAGCCAAATAATGGGGGAAAATCATATACCATATTTGGTTGACATATATACTTTCTTGATAATTACTGAAGTGGAATAGCTTTTCATACATATATTAGCCATTAATATTTCCTACGTATTTATTATGTAAATTTGTCTTCATATTCGTTTCTAGTTTTTCTTACCGTATTATAAATAGTTATTTAAAATTCTAAGCTGTTTGAGTTACATAAAAAGAGGTAAAATCAGCCCAAATATTACAAGTCAGGATAAAACTATAAACCTGATTTTAAATGTCTTCTTTGTGCATACACACACAAATTAAAAGGATCATTTTATGCTTGTAGTTTTCTCAAGAGCCTTTTCTTTTATCCAAACATAAGAAATGGTCCTTTATTATGTGAATTACCATTCAAAATGAAACCATTTTTAAGTGGTAATACAGGCATCTCTTGTATGGATGTACATAATTAACTAATATCCTTTGACAGGACATTTAGAATTTGGACAGTTATACACACACACACACACACACACACACACACACACACACACACTTTCTCCATTAACAACATAGGATAAGTTCATTGATGTGAAACAGCTGGGGCAAATGATATGCACGTTTTAAACATTGATGCATATGCTGCCTTTTTCTAAAGCTTGCACATATTTACAGATTATCAGAGAACTGGTTTTCATATAACAAATCCTAGAACTACATAGTGTTTTTCTTCTTATTTGTTTATCAGCTAAATGGCAAAAATTTTATTATTGCTTTTATTTTGAATTAGTTTATTAGTGTTCTTAATATTTGCTAAATAGTTATTGACCAATATTATTTCCTCCTTTCTTCCTTCCCGATTACTTATTCATATTCTTTGGCTATGTTTTTCTCAAGAATGTTTCTTTTTCATACAAATTTGTAAGAACTCTTCTCAAATTTTTACCTATGATAAAATTAAATAAATATTCCTCAGTTTATAATTTGAAACATACTTGCACTGTACAGAATTCGTAATATTTAGGTACTTTAAGTTAGAATAGTGCTTTTATTAATTACATTATTTTCGTCGTTTTGTCAAGTTGACAGTTAATTTTCCCAGCTCAAGATTTTTGAATTTAATGATAATTTACATGCAGGGGCACCTGGGTGGCTCACTCAGTTAACCGTCGTACTTCAGCTCACGACATGATCTCACAGTTCATGGATTTGAGTCCCGTGTTGGGCTCTGTGCTGACACCTGGAGCCTGGAGCCTGCTTCAGATTCTGTGTCTCCCTCCCTCTGCCCCTCCCCTGCTCATGCTCTGTCTCCCTCTCCTCTTCTCTCTCTCTCTCAAAAATAAATAAAAATGTTAAAAACTTTAAAAAAGGATAATTTACATGCAGGTATATTTCTAAATTCTTTAATTATACCTAAACCAGTCCTGTACTGAGGCCATACTGTTTAATTAAAATTTTTGTATTTTGATTAACCGGTTGGGAATCTTCCTACACTAGTCTTTGTTTTTAGGAATTTTCTAATCGCCAATATTTTTTTTTCAAGAATTAATATTAAAATCATTTGTAAAATATTAAGTAAATCTGAAACTCATGAGATCATTTTGACAAATTGAAGCATTCTTAATAAATTTTAAGAAATCTCAATCAAACTCCAGCAGGTTTTTTTACATAAAAATTGACAAACTGCTTCAAAATCTTATGTGGAAATGGAAAATATGTGGAAGAGCAAAAACAATTTAAAAAGAAACCCCAAATTGGAACACTTACACTTCCTTAACTAGTCTCAACATCTATAAGATCTATTACAAACCAGAGTAACCAATGTAATATAGGCAAAATATAGACAAATAGGTTAAGGGAACAAAATAGAGAGTCTATATTGATCCATGCATATATGGTTAACTGATTTTTAACAAAGATGTTAAGATAACTCAATGGGGAAAGATATAATGTTTTCCATGAATTGTCCTGGACAACTGGATATCTTCTTGGAAAAATGAAATTTACCCTTACTTCATACCATGCACAAAAATTAATTTATGATAGATCATAATTGTAAACATAACACCTAGAAGTGCAAAACTTCTTAAAAAACATAGAGCATTATATTTGCAAATTTGGGATAGGCAAAGATTTTTTGGACAAGACATAAAAAGCCCAAGCAGAAAAGAAAAAAAGGATAAATAGTACTTTATCTCAATTAATAACTTCTGTTCGTCAAGAGATACCATTAAGAAAATAAACAGTAAAGCCACAGACTCGGATATAATATTTGTTATGCATGTATTTAACAAAGAGTTGTATCCAGAATATATAAAGAATTCTTACTACCCAAAAAGAAACCCAATTTTTAAAAATTTTTTTTTTCAACGTTTTTTAATTTATTTTTGGGACAGAGAGAGACAGAGCATGAATGGGGGAGGGGCAGAGAGAGAGGGAGACACAGAATCGGAAACAGGCTCCAGGCTCTGAGCCATCAGCCCAGAGCCCGATGTGGGGCTCGAACTCACGGACCGCGAGATCGTGACCTGGCTGAAGTCGGAGGCTTAACCGACTGCGCCACCCAGGCGCCCCTAGAAACCCAATTTTTAAAAAATTGGGCAGAATATTTGAACAGAAAATTCACAAAATGACTCTACAGATCATCAGTAAATATTCATTATTCTTTAGGGAAATAAGAATTAAAACCATGAGATAATACTTCACACTGACTAGAATGGCTAGGATCAAAATGACTGGTGAGCTGTTGTGATAGGTGATCCCCAGTGATCCTCATCTTATCAGATCCATACCCTTATAGAACCCCAGCCTTGAATAAGTTTCTTGTAATAAATGTAATATGGAAATGTTGGTGTGATGTAACTCCTATGATTGGATTGTAGGAAGTCTCATACTTCTGTCTTGCTATCAGACTCTTTCTATCACTGGCTTTGACCAAGCAAGCTGCATGTTTGCATATTTGCAGAACAGAGGGCAGCCTCCAGGTAATAATCAGTAAGAAACTAAGATCCTCAGGTCAAAGGGGTCCTCAAGGAACTGAATCCTATGGATAAGCAGCGAAATTAAGCTTGGAACTGGACAATCCTCAATTGATTTGTCAGCTGAGATTCCAGTCTTGGCCAACACCAACAGATATGGAAGGACTGTACCTCTCATCTTCCTGATGGAAATGCATTATAATTCAGCCATTTTGGAAAACAATTTGGCAGTTATTTGTATAATTAAGCCATATCCACCATATAAGTAGGAATTCTACTCCTATGTATTTACTGAAGAGAAATGGGGTACAAATTATCACAAATTGAATGATGTAAAACAACAACAATTTATTTCTTACACTTCTGGAGGATAGAAGTCTAAACCCATGATGTTGGCAGGGCCATGCTCCCTCTGAAGACTTCCAGGGAGATTCCTTCCTTACCTCTTCTTGGCTTAGTATGGTTGCTGGCACTCCTTGGCATTTCTTGGCTTGCAGCTGTGTCACTATGACTGTCATCATATGGTCTTCCTTCTTCTGGGATATTTATATGTCAAATGTCCCTCTACCTATGAGGATGCCACTCATTGGATTTAGGGCCCATTCCATTCTAATATGACCTCACGTTAACTTGATGGATATTAGTGGAGAAACTGACAGAATCCAAATAGTCTAGGTTTTAATAATAACATACCAACGTTGTTTTGTTAGTTTTGACATGGTTATCTAAGATATTAATAGGGGAGATTGGGTGAGAGTCATATGGGGACTTTTAAATACATCTAAAATTATTCCAAAATAGTTTGATTTTTTTAAATGAAATCTATGAGGTAGACTCAGGGGAAATTTAACTTACATTAGATGGTCTAAGCCAGCTTTTTGGAGGACTTTATACTTAAACCATAAACAAAGAGTCACATACAACCAGCCTTGCCAACAGTGGGGGACAGAGTTGCCTGGGCAGAACACATAGCCAGTGAGCAGATGCTGGGAGGGAAATGTGGGAATGAAAAACTTCAGAGTGACTGGAGAAGAGTCGATCAGAGGGAGCACCGCATAACATTGACCCGAGGAGTAGCTATGAACAGTCTATACAAGGAAGTAGAGTTTAACACAGGAAAGGAAGAAGAGAGGAAAGGAAGAAGGGAGGAAGGAAGAACTACAAGAAAGAAAAGCATTTCTATAGTACTTTCTATGTACCAGGCACTGTTCTAAACACATTTCATATACAAGAAATTTTAATTCTTGCCTCAACTGTATTTGGTGTGCACCCTTATTATCTCCCAATTTATGGCTAGAGAAGCTGCCTCAGAAGGTTGGTAACTTGCCCAGTGTCACTCTATTGCTAAAAGGCAGAGCTGTGCCAGTCTGGTTTCACGGTCTGCATTTATCTACCACGTTCTGAGTGCCTGCGCAGTCCTTAGAGGCTAATATATCAATTTAGACAAAAGATGATAGTGATTCAGGCTGGGACAGAGTGAGCTGGATGGGTTTGAGATGGCCTCCAGATAAAATCAAATGGAACTGCCGGTAGCTTAGGTAAAAGTAATGAGGAGGAAGACAATCTCAGGAATGGCTTTCCAACTTCTGCCTTGATTAGATTATTAACTAAATGAGGGAACAGCATAGCTGTGTGGTGAGGGAAATCAAAATTACAGTTTTTTCCCCTTTGGGATGCTAAAGCAATGTCTAAGTAGATGTGTCAAAGCTCAGTCTTTCACTGTTTTCGTCCCTCTTTCTCAAGGGGGAGAAGTGTGTGAGAAAGATCATCTGACTGTCTGGTAAAATGAAGAAGACCACGGTGCCAAGGGCAGATACTCATGTTGCCTTCAGGTCAACACAGGTCACAGACTCAGGTGGCTGGTCAGGCATGTTCTCTGAGAGCTCCGCTCACAGTGGATTCTGTTCCTTGAGGATGGAACATTCTTACTGACCAGGTCCTCTCTTCCCTGTTACTTCTGCAGACTCTCATGCATACACAGCAAGCATGTTGACTTACCCATTACCCCTTCTGTACCCTACACGAGACACAGCATCCCTTCTCTAACATGCGGAAACAGAAAGGGGTTCTGAGGTCTTCTCATGGCCGCAGTCTAACACAACACCTTTTTCCCTGTGATGCAGGGCAGAGAGCCAGAACACAAGACGATTTGCTGTCAGCTGCCCCTTCAGTCTGCCTATTTTCATTCTAATTTTTTTTTAATGTTTATTTATTTTTGAGACAGAGACAGAGATAGAGCATGAGCAGGGAAGGGGCAGAGAAAGAGAGAGAGAGAGAGAGAGAGAGAATCTTAAACAGGCTCCAGGCTCTGAGCTGTCAGCACAGAGCCTGATGGGGGGCTTGAAATCACGAACTGTGAGATCATGACCTGAGTTGAAGTCTGACACTTAACTAACTGAGCCACCCAGGCGCCCCTACCTATTTTCATTCTAAATAGGGAAGCCAGAACACGGGATGGACCACTTCCCTTCCTGTTCTCTTCCCCTTTAGGAATCAGAGGAAATTTAATTATTTCTCATTCCTTTATGCTTGGCACTTCCCTATACCGTATGTTATTTCTCCCATAGCTGGGAACCTCCAACCCTTTTCTATAAGAACTGTAAAGTTGGGATCTCTGAGAGAACATGGATCACTGAGATGATGAAAACACATGTCTGCAAAAACTAGTTCAGTTTTTTCAAAATAATTTCCCCATTGCACTCATTTACACCAATTCATTTCATGTCTATCACTCAATAAGAATGTAGATGTTAGGGGCGCCTGGGTGGCGCAGTCGGTTAAGCGTCCGACTTCAGCCAGGTCACGATCTCGCGGTCCGTGAGTTCGAGCCCCGCGTCGGGCTCTGGGCTGACGACTCAGAGCCTGGAGCCTGTTTCCGATTCTGTGTCTCCCTCTCTCTCTGCCCCTCCCCCGTTCATGCTCTGTCTCTCTCTGTCCCAAAAATAAATAAAAACGTGGAAAAAAAAAATTAAAAAAAAAAAAAAAAGAATGTAGATGTTAGATTGGGGGGATGGTTTAGAGTCCTTGTCACTGTTCCTCAAATTAGATACAAATTAGGGAATGGATAGGTCCCCTGTCTCCATAGAGGAGTGAACATTGAAAGGAGTTAAGTGATTAAGAAATGTTTTAATGTTTACTTTTGAGAGAGACACAGAGCGGGAGTGGAGAGTGGCAGAGAGAGAGGGAGACACAGAATCCGAAGCAAGCTCCAGGCTCCGAGCTGTCAGCACAGAACCTGATGCGGGGCTCAAACTTGTCAACCGTGAGATCATGACCTGAGCTGAAGTCGGACACTCAAGCGACTGGGCCACCCGGGCGCCCCAGGAGTTGAGTGATTTTAGAAGGTAGATACATTTGAGTAGCAGAGTCTGTAGTTTACACTGAGGAGAACACAAATGACTCACATCATGGGATATTAACAGAAAAGTTAAATTGATTCCACTTAAAACTTCAGTGTTTGAAAAATGAATACCCCACTGGGCTGGGTCCAAAATGCCCTATAAGAACTGCTGCTTCCAAGCAGGAAATACAAATTTAAAATATATTTTGTACATTTATGAAACTTGAAAGCATTCAACAAATTCCAGGGATTTGACTATGTTTTCAGAATTTCCTTTCTGTGCCTTATTGTCAATGAAGGATCATAAAAGTCTCTGCAGACAGTGATCAATTCAATCTTTGCTTACACTTTCTTGCTATTAAATTAGGCTTTGCATCCAGACATTAGGACTTAGGATAGCTTTCTAAATAATTTCCTAATGTGTGCTCTCACAAATGTTTGTTATGTGAGGAACTTTGTGAGATCCATATTCATTTACCGCTGCCTACCTTCCACTTTGGGGTTATATTCATGCCTCTTTTGACCCCAGCCTTTCCTCATCTTTAGTAAAAAGAATTTTTTCTTAGGCTTACGATCTTTATAAGATTCAAACAAACACAAAGGATAGAAGTGGAGGATGGGTACTTAATATACATTCATTCTGCTGCTGTTCATCTCAGCTGATTTCCTTGGCTCGTTAAATCTTCCCTCCGATTTGGCAACAGGCTCAAAAACTCTTAGTTCCTGAAGTAATCTCAAATAAGAGTCAATGGTGGTTGTATGTAAGTGAATAATCACTAAATCCTACTCCTGAACCTAATGTTACACTGTATGTTAACTAACTAGAATTTAAATAAGACCTTAAAACGACAAGAACAACAACAACATGACCTTCAGTGGGATTGCTTTCCCCTACCCCCAAAGAAAACAAAAAGAGAAGGAATTTGAGATCACTTCGCTGATTCCCACTGCCATGGATTTGTTCCCATATTGCTTCTTATGTCTGCTTTTCATCCAATTCTTCCAAGTTCACTGTTAATCTCCTTTTCTGGCTTATTCGTGTGATCAAATGGATATAATTTTAGCTTGGTTCCTACTTGGAAGATTATTAACCTGCTTTGAATAAGCATACGAATTTGCATGCACTAATGTACATTTGAGGTCATTCTATTCTTTTTTAAAAACATGATTTTACAAACAGAAGTGATATCTCATTTCTGTTTGAATGATCGTGATTATGATTATGAATGAGGTGGTATTTAAAGCAGTTTGAACATCCTTAGTAAATTATTTCTGTGACTCTCTCATTCATCCAACCCAGTCATTTCTGGGAACTTTTCCTAAGGGTCCCATTGCACTCTGCTCCTGCCATTAGAGGATGCTTTGCTCCAGGTGATAATTGCTTGGCTTCCTGAAGGCTGTCCTTTTGAGGTCAGAGGCTGTGTGATGTATCCAACTGAATGGGTAACTGTAGCAACTGGGATATCGGCAAGTGCCGAAAAAAAAGAGCAATTGATAATATCAGTTAAAACCTCTTTCCCCAAAATGACTTGTTTTTTTCTGCCGCCTAACCTACAGACCTTGCTACTTAAGTGCATCTACTCTAAAGTGGGTGTTTTTCCCCTAATATCGGACATATAAATACAGTACTTTATTCCACTAAGACATATGTTAAATATGTAGCACAACAACATAAATAGATAAATAGAGAATAAATATTTGGCTCATAATTAATACCCTAGATGGGTGTCAGAAAATAGTATAGAAAATTCTTAAGAAGTTTATTTGGTGGTTTGAAATATGTACTCAAGAGAAAGCAAGGGAAGGCTCTATTACTGAGCTATTAATTTCTCAATTAACGTGGCCAATTGTAAAATTACTTTTCATTTTCATTGATTTTTCTCCTGTGGCTACTAACTGAATATAGAGAAACAGAATTGTAGAGTGTGTGGTTTTTCATGCAATTAATATATTTTTACAAAAATGTTTTAAGTAATGTCCCATTCTTTTCTGAGGAAATTAGATCTTTTCATGAGAAAGTTGGAAAAATTACATAGCTGGACCATTTTCATTGTTAATTTATGAAGTGGCAAGTTGAGAATTATCGACAATACCTGTTTTTTATGATTGGACCAAAATATGATTTTCGGGTTTTCCTTCATGCTCCTTCAGTTTTGAAGAATCATGATCTAAGTTTTTGCTGAGTCTATACAATTTTTGCTTATTGTAAAAATTTAGATGCACTAGAAGTTTTCCTACTGTTTGTTTATCCTCCTAGGTAACTGCTGTTGTTTAATCTACAACTCTCAGATTTTGATAATTATGTTTATGTAATACAGTATAATTTTATAAATTCTTTTGTCTCCTTAATGTTTCTCTTTTAATAAAAAGTAGCTTTCACGGACAACACAAATATATTTACCCTCTACGTATTCCATTGATGGAGGCTCTGAATTCTTAACCAGCTCCCAGATCTTAAATGCTTAGATATTTTTAATTTTCACTTAAAAGTTATGTTGCATCACATATCTTTAAAAGTACTTTCCTTTAGGAAAATGTCCAGAAAATTATACTGTGAAATCGATGAATCTGTACATTTCGACATTGTGCACGGCCTCATGATTACTCTCTAGGTAGGTTTTACCTTCCCCATATCAGCCGGGGGAAGAGAGCAGCCATTCCACTAAGGAAGGCCACATGAAATCAACCTGCATTTTTGCACTTTGCATTTAAGTAGAGAAGCAAACAGTATAAGACATGCTGACAAAACCTACTTTACTAACATATTTAAACCAGCATATTCACATTATTGGACTGCACTTGTAAAAAGCAAGTAGATAGAAAAATCTCTCACTTTTTCTACTGTTATTCCTCATAACATATATTTTAAGTGGACAACTTCCTGGATTTATTTCTGTCCCCTTTTTGAGTATTTTTTTCTTCTCCAATACCCCAAAGACTATATCCAGGTCCATGCTCAAAATATATTTGCCTATATGTTGACCCTAACACAACAGCTAATTTGTTGGTCTCAACTTGCTGCTAAGGGAAAACAATCCAGCTTAACTCATGTCAAGTAAAAGATAAATAATTTGTACCATACCAAGCCTATTTAGAGAGTTAGTTTGGACAGTAAGCAACTCGAATATATCTATGATCTGTAACAAAGTGAAGAATGTTGAATTGGCTCCAGGAAATAAATAATTTCAGACAATTTGAATAAATTATTTTTAATATTTTTATTTTTTTGCATTTTTATTTATTATATAGAGAGAGTATACAAGTAGGAGAAAGGGGCAGAGCAAAAGAGAGAATCTTTAAAAAAATTTTATTAAATTTACTTTGAGAGACAGGGAGAGCAAGAGTGAGCATGAGTGGTGCAGGGGCACAGGGAGAGGGAGAGAGAGAATCCTAAGCAAAGTCTGCCCTGTCAGTGCAGAGCCGAACGTGGGCTCCATCCCACGACCCTGGGATCATGACCTGAGCATTAATCAAGAGTCAGGCACTCAACCAACTGAGCCACCAAGGTGTCTGTAATTTTAATATTTTTAAATTGAGGAAAACATACATCCAATAGAGTGCATACACTATGCTACTCTGAAGTATATAGTTCAGTTTTTTCATATACCGTCTTTATGTACATATGTACACAGGTTTAGCTACTACCCAGATTCAGGTGTAGAACATATCCAGGATTATATGAGTCCCTCATACACTTTCCCAGTCTGTACAACGTGCACACACACACACACACACACACACACACACACACACTGAAAGTAACTATTTTGACATTCTGACCTCCATGTTTTATGAGATTTGTCTTAGCCTAAACAGCTCTTTTTGTGTAAATATTCCATTTACTTCTTGATAGATGTTTGAGTTGTCTACTTTGGGCTGATAATGGTACTGTTGCTATGAGTGCGAGTCCTTGTGTGGGTAGATACACTCATTCATGAACAAGTTCTTGTGTGGATAGATACACTCATTCATAGATACACGCTTGTATAGACTGATAGAATCACTTTAGTGGTGCAATTGCTAGGTCATAGAATAGGAGTATGTTTCACTTTATGAGAAACCCCCAAACGACTTCAAACTTAGGAGTTCGGTTTTACACCCCAATTAGATACGTAAGGGAGTTTTTATCGCTCTACATACTCAATGCAACTTAACATTAATAATCATTTTGGCTACTTTGTTGGGTGTAGTGAAACTGCTGTTTTTGCATGAGATTGGGCTTGAAACAGTAGTTTATTACAATTATGCAAAATAAAAGATCACTCAGGGGTCTTGAATTCTTTAATGCTTTATACACATATATCTTGAAGTTATTAGTATACCTGTTTTTTTCATCTATTCTAAGTTTTTTTTTCCTATATTTTCACATTTGTGTTCATGGGATTTTTCTTAAGATTGAGGCTACTGCTGTTATTACTGAAGAGGCTGTTATTTTGTGGTTGTCATATCTCATGTGCTGTGATAAACGTCATCCTGGCTGTTCATATTGTCATCTCTTTGGTTGGACTTAAACTACATGCAATAAGTTTAATTGTCTTTTGAAATATATTCAAAAGCTTACACTATGACTTGGTGTTAAAGAAAAATTAGTATGGAGAGAAAATGGCTCTGAAATAGAGTGGTGGATAAATATATTTTGGTAACGCAAATATTCATTGTGGGAGGAATATCTTTAATTGTCTTTTGGGGGCTAATCTCTATTTTATTTATATTTTAATTGCTGCCTATGAATGAGAGAGATTATTAATAATTTTTTTGTTTAAATAATTCTTAAAAACCTCTTTTAAACTTAAATTTGGGGAAAATTATTTCATACTCTGACATCATAATTTTTTTCCTCTTAGTGCAACATAAAATCATGGTGCTTCATAAAATATATGCCATCTTAAACTCAATGAATTACGGTATAGCCCTCTGTTCTTTTAAATTGTCTATGCATTTCAGTGCTTTGTCCTTTTCTCCACCCTCCTCCTGCCAGGATGAGTCGTCTTGGCAAAGAAATGTGGGCTCTCCATCTTGGAATGAGAGTTGCTCGATTTTCTGTATTGAGGCCATTAAGCAAGTTGAGGACTGTCCATAAGCAGCATTCATGGAATGAAAAATATGGGAGTGAACGGGAAACCTAATGACAATCCTTCCACTTTGCTGTTCTGGACTCATCCAGCCTATTTTTGGTCATTGTATCAGCTACTGTCACAACTGATTCTTGCTGACTTCTTCAACTATGCCAGTCATTTTCTGCAGCCTTTGCTTAAATATGCAAAGGATCAAGGTTCACATTTGGGGGCATATTGAAGGCATTTTGAAATCATGCTGTTAAGTGTTCTTCTCTTCTTAAACGACTCTCATGTTTGTCTCCTTATGTTGACTCACAGGTTCACAGTTCCCAAATGGTCTATCCAGCCGGCAGCAACTCTCTGGGAAGTGTTTTTCCTATTGTTCACCTGAGTCCAGAACCAGTGTGGTCAGCCTGTAAATAATACCTCCCCCCATGTTTAGTTCTAAATAAGGCATAAAAACAGTTTTTCTTTGCTGAATTCAATCCACAGTTATTGAGAACACATTTCTGATTTTAACATTTGATTCTTCTATCCTTGAAGAAATTGGTACATCAATCCAGAACCTATGTTTCACAGGATTTCCTAAGTGGCCAAAGGTAGTTTTCACTTTCATAAAAGTAAATTGGCATATAATGGACCTCATTATTGTTCTTTGGTGAATTTTTGTAATAAAACATATTTTGGGGTTTAGTAATATATATGTTGAGGGATTCCTGTTATTCCTAGACTTCAAAATTGATCAGCACATAATATTCTGGCTGAGGTGGGTCAGGAAGGAAGGTGAAAGAGATGATGAAAATTGATCTCTTTTTGTCCGTTCTCCCCTTTTGGATAGTTTCATCTATGTAGATTTTTTATACTAAGATGTCCAAGTTGGGGGTACTTCATATAATCTCGATATTATGTATCAGTTTGAATCATAATACTTTTATGTTTGTATAGCTCAAGGATTATCACAAATGGCAATTTCATGTGGTTCAACATAAAACTTAGGAATAAAAGTTAAATTCTACAAAAGTGTACCATAAAAAATCATAAGTACCAGTTTTAAAAATAAATACTGATGTTTTAATTATTAATGGGATCAGAAATTATGAGACTTTTTGCATCTCATGTTGGTATTTTCAGATTTTACATTCATACCATACTTATATATACATATATGTGGATAAAAGACATGAATAATATATAAATAATTTGAAGTAATCAGGTTAATACCTTTAAAGTAAAAAAAAATTATATTTATATGACCAAATAATTATGGCCAGAATTGAGTAGTCTTAATATTGAAAAATTCACCTAACTCTCCAGGGCTTATTTTCCTATTCCGTAGAATGATGATAATAAATCCCTACTTTCCAGGGCTCCTGGGTGGCTCAGTCGGTTAGGTGTCCGACTTCAGCTCATGTCATGATCTCATGGTTCATGAATTTGAGCCCCTCGTCGGGCTCTGAGCTGACAGTGTGGAGCCTGCTTGGGATTCTCTCTCTCTCCTTCTCTCTCTGTGCCTCTCCCCCACTCATGCTCCCTCTCTCAAAATAGACAAACTTTTAAAAAAGAACAAAACCTTTACTTTCCTTGCAGGACTGCTGAGAGTGCGTGATGGGGACACAAAAGAACACAAATCTGAGAAATATATAATTTAACAGATTATTATAATTTTGTTCCTCTTTCTAGTTTATTTCAAAAAGTTAGATGAATTTGTGATTTGTCTCTTCTTTTGTTACCTAGAGGAAAGAAAGTCTGAAGCTAGAAGAAAGAAAACACCATTCCTTTTTTTAAAATACTTTATTTATTTTTTTTAACATTTGTTCATTTTTTGAGAGACAGAGCAAGAGTGGGGGAGGGGCAGAGAAAGAGGGAGACGCAGAATCCAAGGCAAGCTGCAGGCTCTGAACTGACGGCACAGAGCCTGATGCAAGGCTCAAACTCACAAACCGTGAGATCATGACCTGAGCTGAAGCCGGATGCTTAACCCACTGAGCCACCCAGGCACCCCAGAAAACACTATTCCTTTAACACTGCTTGATGCTTCCACATAAGCCCTTGGCCACCTCCTGGGAGATGCAGGCACTTTTCCAAGAAACAAGCTGGTCCCTTCCGAAGGGCCATTTCCAGCCTGTATTTTTGCGTACAGGAGGGAACTGCCAAGGAGAGGAATATATTTGAATAATGAGCCCACCACTGGGGAGAGGAAGGAACAGATTTCCAAGCAGAGAGGGGCAAGCGAGGTAAAGACAGAGATTATCCCCAGCCCATGATGTGGGGCAGAGACTCCATCAGTTTTGTGGGAATGGAATTAGGAAAGCTTTCTTACTCTGGCGGGAGAGAGACCTCGAACTTTTCCCAGGCTTGAATTGTTAAAGCCTGTGCAGGATTCGTGGAGCAAAATATCTAGACCTTCTGGATCCGACTGCAAGGGACGCCTGGTTTAGATTAAACTACCAGTTTGGAAAAGTCATTCTTCTGAGTGGAGAGCAGGACAAGAGCAACTTTTGTTAGGAGGTGAGATGCACAGAGGTAGACGGTACTGACTGTGGGGCTTGTGACAGGACTCACCACTGCTGAGATGATCCCCCTGAAAAAGTGTCCCCTTGGGCCACTGTAATCAAATTAGTAATTGCTAACATGTATTGATCACAGACTTTGGGTCAGATTATGACATCAGTAGTTTCAATGTTTTGGGTTATTTAATCCTTCCCACAACTCTGTGATCATCATGATTTTGGTACTGTTTCGTTCTCCATTTGACAGATGAGTCAACTGAGTTTCAGGGCAATATGGCAATTTCTTAAGACTACCCTTAAGCGAACACCGGCATCAGCTCCAATCCTGGTCGTTCTGATTCCAGAGATAGGTCCCCGGACCCTTATGTCAGACAGTTTCTCTTTCCTGCCTTCCCACGTCACTTCTCCCCGCAACTTACAGTTGTAGCATATAGTCTTAGATTCTTTTTTCTTTTTTGTTTATTTATTTTTTTAATTTGAGACAGAGAGACGGAGAGAAGGAGAGAGAGAGAGAGAGAGTATCTTAAGCAGGCTTCACGCTCAGTGTGGAGCCCAACCCGGGGCTCTATCCCACAACCTTAAGATCATGACCTGAGCTGAAATATAGAGTCTCACACTCAACTGACTGAGCCACCCAGGCACCCCTTAAATTCTTCTTTCCTTAGTGTTTCCTCCCCTTCTTGTGAACACTAATTCCCCATGAATATTTGGATGCAGTGGTCACCAAGGCAAGCAAGGGGTGCTGTGATATCTCTCCCCTGGGGCTACCTGGGGGCATTTGCTGAGACATGTGGGGACAGAAACATGTGCCCGGAGCACTGTGTTCCCTGTGACCGATGCTGTGACCAGCAGCACAGTGACTTTAGGCTCCCAGCTGTGTAAAGTGGTGGGAGAAGAGCCAGTAGACAGAAAGGGTTGAAGGGCAACTGGGCATCTTGGGAGTGTTCTGGAAAAAATCTGCCCCCGCCTCACACTTATTCCTGAAAAAGACCAGTAACTTTCCATGGCTTGAAAGTTTGCTAATGAAAACGCTTCCAGGAAGACAAAATGGAACATTACCAAAAATGAAATCAGATCTGTAGTATGGATTTCCTTCCTCATTTGAGATTACTCGGTAGCTTACTGACTAAACTGATGTATAATGTATATTTAGTGATTAAAAACAATTTTTAAGTACTTGGTAATGATCAGGCCCCAAAATACTACAATAGAAAAATTGAGTTTGTTATTCAATTTCACATCTTGTAATTCATACTCTGTTCCTACAGCAGCTTAGCAAGGGGATTTCATAGCTTCCTTCTGCAAGCAAAGCTTGTTCAGTGTAACAAAAGCTACTCTCTCAAACTTGACAATTCACAAAAGGGCATTCCAAGACTGCGATCCTGGGTGTGAGAGTGTTTCGGCTTGTTCTGAGAGAAGAATAAATTTCTTGGCTGTGATAGTTGTTCTTAGGAACTGTCACTTTTCTTGGCTGTTAAAAGTATCTAACTGATTTGTGTCACCAAGTGTAAGTCTTCCAAAGCCATAACAGAGATCACAGTACACGGCATGCTTGATTGGGGATATTATTTTCCATGCTCTGGGGACAAGCCCGTTACAGGTGCCTTGCTCCTTTGACATTTTTAGCAGCCCTCCGGTACCAATAAGGTCATAGGATTTCATTTTACTTTTCTTATAGTTTTCAGCTGCAAGGATTTTGATTCGTAAACTGCAGGGCTCTCAGGAATGTTACCTGAGATGGTGTTTTAAGTTTCTTTTCTCCAACCATTCACTCAGGCCCTTTGTACCTTGTGTTGTGTTGCTTTATTTATTATGTAACTCTTAGGTAATAGACATGCAATCTTACAGGCACAATGCCCTGCATCAAGCCATGTCTATGTTTACCCTCCTACTAACTTATTCTTCCCAATATGGAACACATTACCTAGTTTCAAGGGTTAGATATTACTGGCATGAGTATTATCTAGTTAAACTCCCCCTGAGTTCTCTCCAATGCTAAATGCAGCTATGTTGTTAAAAACATCCTTCAGGCTGTCACCTAAGCATTTTATAAAGCTAACATAGTTATTAAGCCAACTTGGATATTGTATACTGATGTAGGTACCATCCAGAGTCTTTTCTTTCCAACAGAATAAAAAAAAATCAATTTTGACCATATATCCTGTGATTAGATTCAAACATTTGCTTAACATTCAAAAAATATTCAGTGAGCAAATTCTATGCCTCAGTCACCTGTCTGGGAAGGTGAGGATTCAACAGTAAACACAGGAGTTGAAAATGCTTGTCTTCACAGAGTTTTGTGATGTGGGAATTGGCTTTTCTACAAGGGAAGAGACAGTAGCAGATGTCTGTAATATGTCTTCTCTGACCATTGAGAAGTAATATTGAGAAGTAATTTAACTAAAATTCTGGAAGGAAACTTAAAAATAACCCAACCAGACTCATGAAGATTATATAAGATATCAAGAGAGAGCATTACTTATTTAATATTATCACAATGTGACAGATTTATGGCCATTCATATTTGAGAATAAATTTATCTTTTGCTAAAATTAATTTTAATTATGGATGGATGCATGTACATTTCTAAAAATTGCATTTGAGGAATATGAGTTGCTGGGAAATATTTTGCAATGGTATTCAGTAAGTTTGCAGTCTCAGTCATTAAGCCTTGCCCACAAAACCTCTGCCCTCATAATTAGACTACAGGGTGTAGGTGTCTGTAGGAAAATGCTGGCCACCTGAATCCTGTACCAAGTTTGTGACACAACATGTACGTGAGTCTATTTGCAATACTTCCTGCTGAGTGTTTTTAGTTAAGATAGCTGAATTATGTCAACTGGTTCATGTGGTACTAAGGAAGTGGAATCTAGTTCTAAGAAGTGGTAACTATGAGACTCAATGCATAGGTTTGTAGCTATAATCTGAAGTGAACCCACCTCTTGTGACCAAGGATGCTCTCGTTGGTGGTTGTGTTTGGTGGGATGGAGGGGTGTAGAAATTAAACCTCTTATTTTTCATGAGTGTCCACCACAACTATTCGGGTGTGTGCTCTTTTGCCTGCCTTGAATCTTTTGCAGTTAAATACAAATGATGTGCGGAACATCTTATATCACATAGACCTTTTTAATCATTTGAAGCCAAGGACGAATGGATACTGTCAATGGTCATGTACCTTGAAAGTAACCGCTCCCCACAACCTCCACCCACCTATATACAGCCATTGCGTCTGATCTAGGCAAGTAAGATATTACAAATCATATTGAAAATAGCAGGTGGTATCTACAATAAGAAGACTACAGGGTATGAGAGTTAAACCTTATCAGGTGATAAAAATTCTCCATACACACAAATTACAAAGAATAAAACTTAGGCACCCTCTCTGAACCAGAATTAAATATCGTTAAATAAGCAATTATAGGCATGATGAAAATCTTTACTCAGAATTTTTTTTAAAAACTCCAAAAACAAATGAACAAAATTAAACAAACAAAAATCAGGAAGATACTAAATGAGAATTAAACAGACCAAGAAAATAATTGAAAACATTTTTAATGGCTGAATTTTTTTCAATTTTTTCAATTGCAGAAAAAGAAAAAAATCATTATTTTGGATTAAAATACAAAATTGCCAAAGAGGAATTAGATTTGACCAAAAGCATAATAAAGATGTTGAACAAAATAATGAAGGAAATAAATTTTTTAATGATTTAAAATGGATCTGAAAAGCAATGATCTATCTAGAAACTAGGTAACAAAATCAGTTATATTTTTAGTGGAAGTTGGGGGAAGAAAAATGAATGCTGCATAAAAATATTTAATACTGTAATCCAAAGTTTGTTTCTGAAAATAAAAGACCTGAATTTATTTTTTAAGTGGCCACCATGTACCTGGAAAAAAATTGACCTAGAGTTCTCAAAACCAAGACATATTCTGATAAAATGATATTAATAATAAATGAAAGTAAATTCTCCAGGCCTTAGGCAAAAAGTCCAAGTCAGCTACAAAGGAAAGAAAATCAAGTTGGCATTAGACTTAAATGAGATCTACAAATCAAGAGGAACTTCAGCATTTTCAATAAAATAAGGAAAAGAAAGTATGAAAAAAGATTTTATATCCATCCAAGCTATAATTCATATTCCAAGGCTTCAGAGAAAAATTCAGTAGGCAAAAATTCAGGGAGTATGGTATTCATGAAAAATATCAAAGAGAGATCTGTTCATCTAACCAAAAATAAAGGGAATTTTTTTCCGAAAGAACTTATGGGGGTGAGTAAGTATATCTAATTGTAGAGCTCATGCTAAAACAAATGTGGATTCATGTGTGGAAAACAATATGAAGCAATATAGAAATACTGCTGTGAGAAATGTAAAAATATGTATGAGTAATGTGAAACTGTAATGAGTAATGTAAAAAAAAAAAGAAAATGATGACTATTCATTGTCACATTGTTAATAAGTGGAGTCAAATAAATCACAGAAAACTGAACCCCAATACTAGGCACCTAAGTGAAGAAGAAGGATATTGAAGGCATTGTAACTATATTAGTAAATATGCAAAAACCTCTGGAATAGATACAGGCATCACTAAAGACTCAAAATAACGCAAAATGACTAAGTAGAGTCTGAACGGAGAGACACATATGAAGAAAAAATATTGTGATATGGAACAGTCAAGTGAGTGATATAATGACATGCCTATGAGACTCGCTCAAATATTAAAGAAGAGAAATTTCACCTTAGCCTCCGGAATGCTTTATACAAGAGACAAACCTAAAATGAAGAGATTCAAAAAGGTTCAAAATAAGAGGATAGACAAAAGAAAATACAAATATGAATAAAAAGAAAGCAGGGATTATCTATAATCTTCCTGTGAAGAACACGCTCAGAATTCTGGATGACAAGCATTAAATATGACAAGGATCAGAGGAGATTTGTGTTTGTTAGTTGGTTTTACCCAAAGGAAAAGTCAACTTTCTATCTTCTTTCTTCACAGGAGGTAGCTTTGCAACTTGGAGAATCAGATCCCTATGGTCTCCCAGAGAGTGGCAGATAGGAAGGTCATTGTCCCTGATGACTGCATTTCAAAGGAATGGCTCCCAGGTCCTTGAGAACATTCCTGGCATGCAGAAGATTTCTATCTCAAAGGGGAAGAGAAAGAATTTATGATTACAACCTTCTTAATGTCAGTACTAAGAAAAGGGAGGTCAGGTCTACAGTGAGGAAGAAATCTAAATTTAGTTAAGGGAGGGCAAGTTAAGGCCTTCTTAGATCTTGATCATTCAGATATAATCAAATTCATTAGGATAAGGCAGGTAAAACATGATCCAAGAAAGTTTTGAACACAGTATTCTGTTTGCCCACTCTCACTGTGATATATTTTAAGCATGGAAACAATTGCAAAGTAATTTTGAATTTTTCTTTGTTTTTGGTTATGTTATGTTATGTTATGGAAGCGGTAATTTTGATACAAGTCTTTGTTCGTTGGAAGACAGCAAGTGATAACTAAATACAAGGTGTGTGCAGCAGGCGACACATAATTGAATACTGGGGTGAGACAAGGCAGTTATCAAGGATGTTATTGGCAAAAGTGGCAAAAGGATGTTCAGATAATGTTCCGGTGTTAAATTTCATGTACTTGGTGATTGTATTTTAGATGCCCTTGTTTTCAGCTATATCTTGAAATATTTATTTGTGAAATGACATGATGTCTGTGATACACTTTCATATTTTCAGAATGGTGAATGACAGATAAGGAGAACACATAAATTTGGTGATACTAACGATGCTAATAATTAGGTAAATGCTATTCATCATACTATTCTTTCAACTCTTTTGTAGTATTGACATTTTCCAAAAAATGAATAGAAGAGAAAGCATTAGCCCCACTCTAAAATAAGTTAGAAATTGCATTATAGACTAACCTGCTGAAACAACATTTTTTTTTAAAGTAAAATGACAAAAACAGTTTATGCAGAGACTGTTATTTTAGGTTTGGTAAGACACAGAAATAACAAAAAGTGAAATTATAGTCTTTGAGTTGCAAACTAGGTTATTAAAATTCAGAGAGGACACAGTGGTCTTAAAGAAAAAGGCATTCTCTTGTTGGAGAGAATGTTTTGATTTTAGAAAACTTGCCTTTGTGTTTCCCTACAGGGCTTGACACATAAATGCTCTACCCAAAACTCAAGTGTCATATTTTAGATTGCCCAATTTTATTGAGGCTTGGAGCAATAATGCTAATGTAGCTGTGTATTTATTTGTAAATTATACGTATAAACATCTATAGTAATATATTATATTCATTGGAAATTTCACACAAGAATACAAAAGAACATAAAAAGATAAATAGAAATGGAAGTTCAAATGCAGATCATTGCAAGTGCCCCCTGGGCAGTATGCCTCATGCTTTAGAAACCAGTACGTCAAATGCTAGCTTAGAGAACACTGTGCAGTGATGAAAGACTTTGGTTCACAGCTCCCAATGAGAGAAGGCTAAATGGCTGACAACAGGGTGGAGAATCGTAAGAAGCATCAGTAGATTTGATTACCGATGGAAGTTTCTGAGAAGTGATTCACATTCCTCAAGACAAAACTTTCACGGGGTGGGGTGAGGAAAGCAACACCAGGTAATTTTGGCACAATCCAAGAGTGCTTGATTTCAAAGGTGTAGCCAACAGGCAATTGTGGACCTGTTCTAGAAGCTGCAAGACCCACCCTGCAGCAGAGGACAGAGTAACTACAACAGAGAACTGCATGGCAGCAATGGCTTAGTGGATCCAGGTGGATGAGTGAAACTGAAGGCAGAATTACAGTGCCCACAGCCCAGTGATTGTAGCCAGGAGACTGATAAATGTGGACTGGGCTGACAGAGGAAGATGAGGATAAAGAGTGTAATGAATTGTTTGAATTTTAATTTTCAATTTAAAAAGTTTCAACCTTGGAATAAGTTTGGGAAAAATAATTTACTGAGTTTTCTTGGAATTGAATCGATCATTTTCCTGTTAGCAAGCAGAATGAAATTCAAAGTCAAAATTAAATTGTTATGAAAAAGTTGCATTTTGGATGATTAAAATTGTGATGTGAAAATCCCCATCTGCTACCTAAAAAAATTAAATTTTCTTCTACTCCTACTTCCAGAACTAATCACCAATTATTTCATGAGAGCTTTCTTGTACCTGTTGCAATACTAAAATCAAATGTCTTACATCCATCCATCAAATATTGATTGAGTGCTTACTTGTTCAGGATTCTGTTCTAAGTGTTGGGGATGCTTTGGTAATAAAATAAGGTTCTAACAGATCTGCTAAGAAAATGTCAATATCACTGCTTTAATTCAGATAAATTGTTGAGTATATTTTGGCAAATGAAGGGGAACATATATTTATGATCATGTGACTTCGCAGTCCTAGGCAGTTTCGTGTTAACATTTGGACTCTATTCTTCTTACTAAAGTTGAGTAATAAGGCATGTCTCTGTTGATTTCTCTTTCCATCTAAAAAAAATTCTGGAATGTTCATCTTCTGTTCCATCAATGGACACTGATGACAGTAAGGTGGTGTTTGGGTACTGGCCTCCTAGGGTTGGTAAGCCAAGCCTTAGCTGACTCCGGTCAGTGACTTTTTGAATTAAATACCAGATTCAAGGACATTATTGCTCTGGTTATCCAGGCACGTGGAATTGCCTTGGTTTGTTGGAATTTTATTTTTATTTAAAAAATTTTAAATTATTTTAAATGTACTGTTTTTAATTTAAATTAAATTTAATTAATTAAACCATTTTCTCAATGGTTGAACTTATGTTAAAAATCATGGAATAAAAATTAGATATAAAGAATACTTTTTTAATGTTTATTTATTGAGAGAGAGAGAGAGAGAGAGAGAGAGAGCATGAGCAGGGAAGGGGCAGAGAGGGAGAGAGAGAGAGAGAGAGAGAGAGAGAGAGAGAGAGAATCCCAAGCAGAGGCTGATGTGGGACTCTATCTCATGAACTGTGAGATCATGACCTGAGCCGAAATCAAGAGTTGGACGCTCAACTGTGTGAGCTGTCCAGGTGCACCACAAAGAATTCTCAAAGTGTCTAGGTAGCAAAAAATTTCAATGGCAGGAGGCTATTTGAGAATTCTATAACAAAGCTTCTGATTTCTACAAGATGAATTTAAAGCATTAAATTAAGGAAAGTATATCTAAGTGAAGATTACATTGACTTTCCAAGGAAAATAAGTCACAATTTGTGTAAATGGACCATCTTTGCTATTTTACCTAAGGCTTCTGTAAGACAACAACATAATCTGAGGAGGAGAAAAGGGCCCAATGCAAATAGATTATTCGTATTTTCTCATGGAGGAATTATATTCTCTATTGGAATATATCAAGCTCTAAATATCTGTCAGTCTCAGGCAGAAATTGCCCCCTGGCTGTTAACAACTCTTTGGAGACCTGTAAAATGAATTTAGAGTAATTTTAATATTATGTCAATTCAAGTTCCTTTCAAATTTGTATATTCTGTTCTTTGCTACTCCTGATTTATTTTATGGATTTTAAATGTGAATTATTAACAACTTACTTCTCTTGGAAAACAATTTCCTTTTGCTCACATTTCATTGTTTTATCATAATTTGAAGCTCTCAATTTATTGATTTATTGCTTCATATTTTTATTAGGTTTGATTTATCAAAGCACTTGGGGTAACTTCTTTCACTTTGTGTTACTTGCAGACATTTGCTTTCTGTATCAGGCATGATACATGCCTGTATCATGTTTTTATGCAGATATATTTATTGTAAGGCTATATATGGTTAATAACCACCATTTCTTTTTATCTTGATCATGCTTAATTTGGGCATCTCATTCTATATCTATTTGTTTTTTTTTTTGTTTTTTTTTTTTTCTTTTTCTCTTTTTTTTTAATTTTTTTTTTTCAACGTTTATTTATTTTTGGGACAGAGAGAGACACAGCATGAATGGGGGAAGGGCAGAGAGAGAGGGAGACACAGAATTGGAAACAGGCTCCAGGCTCTGAGCCATCAGCCCAGAGCCCGACGCGGGGCTCGAACTCACGGACCGCGAGATCGTGACCTGGCTGAAGTCGGACGCTTAACCGACTGCGCCACCCAGGCGCCCCTATATCTATTTGTTTTAAGACAGTAGGAGTGAATTCCACTTAGAGCCTTTCACATTTTATCTTTACCTTGTTTCTCTTTTATTAATTCATTCAATTGTTCATTAAAGAGAGTGGAATTAAGTACTCACTGTGGTATGTGGACAGGTGCTGTGCATGATTCTGGAGAATCAGCACTGACAAAAGTGGGCAAAATCCTTGTGGTGGAACTTAATGTTTATAGGGAGACAAAAGTAAAAAGGCAAGTTAAGTAGAAAATATCTTAGTGAACAAAAAACTAAGGAAAAAATATGAGGAAAATAAGATTAAGGTATGGTGAATGTTGGAATTTTAGACAAGAAAGATGATATTGTTGAAAATGTGACTTTGGAGTCCAGATTTCTTAACCTCTAGGCAACAAGAGGGCTAGAAATGGCTTCCCCTAGTGGTGAGTGGGCTCAGCCGGGCAGGATTGCCCTGTTGGGGAAAACAGGCCTGGTTTCTCTTTGAGTCCTAATAATTTTTATGCCTGAGGGCCTGTCGCTTCCACTGGTGGTGTAGCCCATGTATGTAACTTGAGCTCACTTTCCTACCCTACTTAGCATAGAACTCTGGAAAATGGGCTTGTTGATAAACTCCATTCCTGGGAGATTATAAATTAAGAATTCTCCCCTGCGGTGCTATTTTTGTTCTTTAGTAATTTTTTTTTTTTGTATTTAAGTCTTTCATCCACCCAGATTCAGTTCTGTTTAATGAAGCAAAACTCAAACTATGTAGGTGTTTTTTTTTTTTTTTTTTTAACTCTCTTAAAACGAAGGAACAAAATCTCGGCGTAGGAAAGAGAATCTTCAGAATCTAAAAACAAATGACCAAATAAAAATAAATATTGCACTGTTATTAGAAATGAATGGCTTTTAAAACTGTGTAGATGGTTCCTAGAGACTAATACAGAAAGAATACAAAGGAAACCAATTAACATGTAGAAAAGTGGGCATCTAAGAACAGACAGTTCACGGAGAGAAATGTTTATTTCATTTAAATATGTGAAAAGATGCTATATCTATCTCACATGGTATAAGTGAGATGCCAATTAAAAGTACAATAAAATAGCATTTGATTTTAGCTGTCGGGTGGATAATACATTTGTTGGTGAGGGTATGGAGTAGGTGGCACTCTCACACATGCGAGAGAACTCTAAATTGGTGTGTCCCTGGTGGCCAGAAGAGTCTGAGGTGTCCCTCATCATCCCTTCCTTGAGGTCATCAGTCCCATGAGTAATCCCATTGAGTGGTGGTTTGACCTATAACTTCCTCCTAAGCAAAAGAATACGGCAAAGGGGACAGGATGTACATGGTTTCATGTATATGATTTCATCATGTAAGATATAGTGCCCATCTTGCTGAGAGATTCTTGGTTTGCTGGTTTTGACGACACAAACAGCCAGTTGAGGGGCCCAAATATATAAATAACAGGGTTTGCCCTCTAGGAGCTGAGCAAGGCCTTCAGTCAACAGTCCACAATAAAGTGAGGCACGCTATCCTAAAATTCAAGATAATGAATTTTTCCAATAAGGTGAGTGACCTTGGAAGAGGACTCTTCCCCAGTTGAGCATTCAACTGGGGGATCCTGGCCCCAGCTGACATCTTGACTGCAGTCTTACAGACAGCTCAACTAAGCCATGCCTGGGCTTCTGTCCCATGGAAATTGTGAGAAAATAAAGGTACATTTTTTTTAAGCCCATAAGTTTGCATCTGGTATTTTGATATGTGGCAATAGATAAATAATATAGCATATATGCACAAAAATTTGGTGATACATATAAAATAACATTAATAAACAATTTGATCAGTTATTCCTATCCAAGAAATTTATTTCATAGTTTTACTATAGATATGTACAAAAATAATTCATTGTGGCAAGTTTTTGTAATAACAGCAGAATGGAAAAAAAAAACCCTCTACATGCTTCTTAATAAATATCTAATCAAGTAGTGATAGATCATGGCAAAATCACTAAAGAACATTATAAATTATGAAGACAGTATATATATATATTAATCTCTAAAACAATTCTTTGGGGGAAAAACAGGATGCAGAATATTGCATAACTCTGCTAATATTTATAAATGGGCAAAAGAATATGCAGAGCTAAACTTGTGTATTTGTAAATTATCTCTGGAAAAACACATGGAATTGATAATATAAGCCACCTCTCTGGCATGGCATGTGGGACTGGATGAAGGGTTTGAGAAACCATGTTAGTGTCCACTTTATTTTGTACCTTTTGGATTTGTCATGATGTGTATGACTTTATGTTCAAATTTATTATTGGTTTGAAATGATACGAACTAGAAACGTATTTTAAAAATAATGAAATTATCTCACTGAACTTCAAGAGGCTCCAGTCAACTATTTTCCAGAATGTATGATTGCTGGGATAGTAAACTCTTTGATGGTGGATGCATTTGTGAAACAGTCTTGATGTCGTTGCCTTCATTTTTATGTACTTGCTGCATTATTCATCTACTCAACAAATAAATATTTGAGTGCTTGCAAGATGTTCTGCTACTTACCACAGCTTTAGGTTCTGTGAAGAATTCATATATGAATAAGATAATGTCCCTAGTCTCAGTACTGTATAATCTAGCAAAGGAAGTGAAAGAAGGAAAAACTAACAAGGCAACTTGTGTTCAGAAACCTAAATGAAATACATAGAGTTTGCGAGTTCTTACAGGAATTTCCATCTCCTTTCTAATATGTTCAGGATAAAGGAGAGTGCATTTAATTTGATGTTCAACTTTAGGTAAGCCATCATAATTTTAGGTGCATTCAGAAAGGCATTTCAAACATATGGAATGGGTGATTCAAGCCATGGGTCTGTGAGTAACTGTTAGATGTTCTTTGGAAGAAGATACACCTGCTCTCTGGCCAGAAGGTAGAATTCTCGAGGGCATGTAGTGAAAAGTAAGGGAAAATAAGAGATTTTTAGGAATGACTTGTGGCGTTCCTTGATAACAGGAAACTTTATTGAATAGAAATGATAAGCAACACATGATATCTGAGCAGAGTAATACATCAGTCAGAACTGTGAATGAGGTATATTATTCTAACAGTGGTGTAGAGATGTTGAGTAAGATCAGTTTTGGTTGCCTTTAATTGGGGGTTTTGTTGCTGTAGAGGAGTTACCATGGGAGCAGTCGTATGAAAACACAAAGGTGAAACTTAGTAGAGGGTTAATTGACTCCCAACTGAAGATTTTCGAATAGATATGATTACCGGAAACCTGAAAAAAAAGAGGGGTGCCAAGGAATTATATTTGTGAAAACTGTCATTGGAGGAACAAAATGAGTCAGAAAGTCCTATTTCTCTGGGAAAACTATAATGAGCAAGCTGAGATTTTACAACATTAAAGGTAGTTGAGAAACACAAAAGTTCACACATTATAATAAATAAACATTTTATAGTCTGTGGCTAAATTTAACTCAAAATTGAATACATATGTGGACCAACACACAAGAAATAACACGACTTATTTAACAAGAGTCATAATTATTAGCTCAATTACTAACATCTTCTCCAATTTTTAAGTGGTCAGTTTCCTATGGAACATTGGAAAGTATCAAGTATTTGCCTCAAATTGAGTCCTATTTTGAAAATTATTACTTTGGCTTAAGGCTTCCAATGTATCAATAGATTTCTCTATAGGGATGTGTGTAGAGAAAAATTGTTTTAAAATTCAAAATGTTAAAAGACGTGGTGGTTCCACCGAAACTTGCTCCCACGGTTGGTTTTTCGAATTCTTAATTAGAAATACAGATAGAACATAAATTACTTGAACATTTTAATCATTTCTAAAATGGGAAAGCTGAAATAAAGGACTATCAATTGTTAGTAATTTCAGAGCTGCTTCTAATGGTGAAGAGGAAAAAAAAAGGAAAGATTTAAAAAAAATATCCCTCAGCCATCTGGGTTAACAGTCAAAATAGATTAAAGTCGAACTTTCAATGAATTTGGTACATTCATTTGCATGTCGAGTTTCACAGCGTGAAGTGACTTCTTTTTTAACAAAAGACAAGCTGTACTTCAACCTCTATTACTATTATCAGTATGTCCTGTCACACTGGCATTACTTTCTTGTCAAGGCAAAAATGCCCCTGCACTCCAGTTTCTCTTTAGAGACCATTTCTGGTCCAGTCAGCTCTGTACCTATTGTAAATTCCTAGTGTGTGCAAGACTAGTCAGCGTTTCTTTAGCAAAGTGGGAATATAGGCAGCATGTTCCAGTACCAAGCACTCTGATGGATGTGAGCAATACAATGTTGGCAATGAAGTCGTGGCTCCTGCTTCATAGAATGCGCCGGACAGTTTTCAAATAATATCTAATAACTTCAAGGCTCTGAGAATTAATATGTGACTTGACTCAGTCAAAAATGTCAGGAAGGAATTGAGGAATAGAAGTATGACAAATCCCTGACCGCAACAATAACATCCATTGTTGGAAGTACTTCTAAAAGAAGAGTGGTTTATATGAATGTTGGTGCCATTTAGAGACAGAAAATATACGAGAGGGAATTGTGGCAGGGAGTGTGGTAGGGAAAACTATCTCAGTAGCTTCCCAACTGTACTATGAAGCAAGCTATTCTAGAAATGTTCACAGGCTAGATTAAGAGGCTAGTATTACATGCTTTCTTTAGTTCTTTTTTAACATACAAAACAAAGCAAGAAGGAAGAGACTGGGTGAGTTAGCAACCTTAGGGTAGGCTGCAGAAGGATGGAAAGGCCAAGCTACCTGCATCCTGTGTTACCCAACTCTTATAGGTCCTGTCTCCTTCAGATGCACCAGTTTCTGCCACTGGCGGTGTGATTAAAAGGGGGATAATTGGGGTTAAAGAAGGTGCTGGAGCAGTCAAATTGCCCCTGGAGCCAACCCACGGTGTTTACGGTTGTCACTTTCCAATGAGTGTGTGAACAGCACTTAGTGTCATCTGAGTTTCTTGGGAGAACCTGGGGCCAGAATAGGATGATAATGGGTGTCACCCAATGAAGCTGATTTGAGGATGACATAGCTGTTTCTCTGGAAGAGGCAAGATTCAGAACTTATGATTTGGCCTTTCCAATTTTTCTGTCTATAAGTAACACTCTCGTTTGCCTTATCTATTGTTTTTAAATTATATTTCCCATTTACGTATATGTCTCTAACATATCTTACAGATTGCTAGCTTACTATGCAAACCTAATGTATCTTACAGACTTGGCCCATTTCTTATGAGATGTTTTATTTGATTACTCATCACCTCTCACTAATACCTTATGAATTTGCTTACATCTCAAAGGTTACTCATTTACTCATTCTTTAGAGTTAGCCCTTCTAATGAGTCTTATCTCTCCTGTTTGTTTTTCTTTTTGAATGTTCTCAAGTAATAGCACAAAGACGCATCATAGTGGGTAAAGAATATCCAGTTAACTTGGGATGTATTGCTTTTTTGAGGCATCTGTATGAAAACTGAGGGTAGGAAGGTGGATATATGGTTACGTTAAGGTGGAGCTATAAGTATGGAGGTTCATTGTTTGGAATCTTACTTTATGGCCCATTGTGGGGTCTTGGTGAACAAAAAATGTTCACAAATACTAAAGGAAAGTGTGTTCTACTTTGGGGAGGTGCAGTGTGCCATAAACACTTCTTCCACATTCCTTTTTTCAGCTTTCAGTAACAATAGGTTATCAACAGTGATAACTCCAGATAGTAGTTTTTTGTTGTTATCGTTAAAGTGCGTATCGAGATCTTGTTCAGAAGGTATGGAAGAAGTATCGGAGAACATTTTTGCTTGGTGCATGTCTATTTAAATTTTAGCACTGAAACCAAACAATTATTTACTTTTTTTTTTTAACGTTTATTTATTTTTGAGGCAGAGAGAGACAGAGCATGAACGGGGGAGGGTCAGAGAGAGAGGGAGACACAGAATCCGAAACAGGGTCCAGGCTCTGAGCTGTCAGCACAGAGCCCAACGTGGGGCTGGAACTCACGGACCGCGAGATCATGACCTGAGCCGAAGTCAGATGCTTAGCCGACTGAGCCACCCAGGCTCCCCCAAACAATTATTTACTTTAAAACTCTTTCCATAGATGTTATTTTAGGCTTCTATTATTAGAAATTAATTAATTAATTCAGACTTCTATTAAAGTCCTGAAAATCTCAATTGAAGATATAAGGGTCAAATGAAAACTATCCAGCATGAGTTAATACCTATATTACTCTTGTTCTCTGTTTGCCTTTTCTATAGCGACAACGCATTCATCAGGGAGAGCACAGAGAGAGGGTAAAAGGAGCAAACAGTGAACTGAGTCTTCCTTCTTCCTTGAATTAAGGTATTCATGACATGTTTGAAGAGTAGTTTCTTTATTGTACCTTCGAATTTAAATTTTACAAAGTAGGGGTGGCTAGGTGGCTCAGTCAGTTAAGTGTCTGACTTCGGCTCAGGTCATGATCTCGCAGTCCATGGGTTGGAGCCCCGCATCGAGCTCTGTGCTGGCAACCCACAGTCTGGAGCCTGCTTCAGATTCGGTGTCTCCCTCTCTCTCTGCCCCTCTGTGGCTCGTGCTTTGTCTCTGTCTCTCAAAAATAATAAACATTAAAAAAATTTAAATTTTACAAAGTATATTTTTATCTCCCATCATCATGAAGTTGTTTGTATACAGAAGCTTTGAGGGAATTTTATTTTTCCTGTTTAAAGGTAAAAACAAGGTGCCCATTTTATATTTACACTGTACCAAATAATATAATTCAAAGCATACACTGAATTTAGACGATGAAAGTAATTTAGTCATTCTAGTGCCTGTAAAATAGAAGTTTCCGCTCTGAGTAGAGCTCTGTATGTATTACAGAGGAAAAAGATTATCAGACGCCATAAATTAAAACCGCATTCTGGCAGAACATTCTATTCTTTGAATGGCATCACGATTCTTTCTGAAATGGTTTTTAGTGTTGTCATTGAATTTGCATGTCTATACTACTGGAATAGACTCCTTATGATTTAAAGGAACAAAAGCTTGCTATGGATAAATTTGTTGTTTATTTAATGTTTCATTTGAATCTTAGCTTAGCATAATATTCTATAAAGTGTATTTTCCCCTAACTGTTGTAAATGATAAAAAAAAAATTGGCTAGTACATGCATCTCACATACAGATAGGGTGCGATTTGAATCTCACTGAGACATTGTATGCATAGTTATAAATAGAAGATTATTAAAATTCCGTGGAAATTTGAGCTTTATTAATATAATCATAAATTTCTAGTTAAGAATGCCTTCCACACAAATTATTTATATTTATTTTAGGTCATAGAGGATATGAAATACATTTGCAAGGCCAGTAACTATTTTAGCAGGGTTTTTAGGTCCTAAGAAAGAGACACATTCAAGGTCACCAATCAAATATCAAGTTAAAATCTGAATAAAAACATACTGTACCCAGATGAAAAATTAGACTGTAAGATTGGGTATATTTCTATGTAATTCATGGGTTAAATTTAAATGTGTAGTAGAACACGAGCTAGAGCCTATCCCACCTGTTATTTTCTAGAATTCTCTTTTGCCATTCAGTGGCCAAGTCTTTGTTACCACTGTCCAAGCAAGACATGGTAACCCTCATATCCTAGTGTACAATTCATCAGCAGAAATCCTTGGATCCAGACTTTCCTTCCAAGTTAACTCGTTTCATTAAGTGTCCGCTAAAATTCATGTTAGCAGAATGAACATCCCTGATCTCTGTCTCTAAACTCCCCCACTTTACTCTGCTTTATTTTTCATATTAGCGCAGAAACCACCTTGCACATGGAGTATGAATTTGCTTAGTCATCATTGTCTCCTGCACTGGAAGGTAAGGCACTAGGAGAGTCATGTTTTGGGTTCTCGTCTATCCCAACACCATCAGAATGTAGGTCGTAAATACCAGGTGAGATGAAGGAAGGATACAGTTCTTCTCTCATCCAGAGTGTAGCCTCATTCTACCGGAGGACCATGTAGAATTCAACTTTGCCAACTTAACAGCACATTCTCTATTCCCTTGAGGCACCACCCTCTCCCAACATCGTTCCCTGCAGGAGTCCTACAAGCAGCTCCGTCTACCAGCTGCCTCAGGCTCCACGGTGACCAGACTCCATTTCCTTGATAATGCTCTCCTACTTCAAATCCACTTCTGTGTGTCCATTGAGTTTGTACTGTGTCCTTCAGGAAGATCTCTTCAGTCAGCTCAGACTCCCCTTCTAAACCTGCCCAACACTGCTGTAAGTTTTCAAAAGGGCCTTTAGCCTCACCTTGTTTCGTCTTGGAATCCCCTGCCAGTGTCTCCCCTGTGGTTTACAGCTTCTTCTGCTCCTGTGTCAGATTTTTCGTTTGCTTTGAGCTTCTGTAATTATGCCTTCTCTACCGAGGTAAATAAATATAATTTATGCCTTACTTTGGCTTAGTGCGGCAGAGTTTCAAAGTACTGGGATGTATATTTTATCATCTAGTTAAAGAGAATACATTCTGTCAACTGGAAAATGAATCGTTATTCCTAATGACAGTTCCCCTTGCCGTTATGTTTTGGGAAAAGGCAAATATTCTCAGACCCTAAGAGAAAACAACTTCCTTCCTTCCTGTGACCTCAGAGAAAATCTTTTCTTGAAGGTCATAGGTACATTTTTATTTCCTAAAACATCCCAAAGATTATCTTCCCAAATACTGTGTGCAGGTATCCCCAATTATGGTTCCAAAGTCTCCTGAGATAGTCAATCATATTCTATCCCTGACATAATTTAACCTGCTTTGCTTAGGTCCCTTCATGTATGACAACATCTTTAATAATTAGAAGCAGTAACAAAATAACAACAACTAAACATATACTGAATCCTCAATAAATTGTAGGCTTTGTGTGTTCAGCACTTCATAAATGTTATCCTATTTACTTTCACTAACATCTGTGGGCAATAATAGCTTTGCTGATGAGATAACTAGGGTTGAAGGAATTAAGTAATTTCAAAGAGTAAGCAGTCCTTAAGTGGTTAATTGAATCTAATTGCTCTTCTCCACTCTGCTAATGAAACCTTTCCTGCCCTGCTCCTGAAGTTCATTCAATCAACACAGATCTGAATGCCTCGTCCTTGCTCAGCTCACATTCTAATGAGTTGCCCCAAGAATCAGAAGAGATGATGTATGTAAACTGGCAACCCATGTGTCGATGAGAGCTAGCACCGGCTTTGGCATTCAAGTCTGCTTCTCCACTGAAAAAGGAAAGGTGTTAAGAGAAAAGGTGTTAGAACACCTGCCCAAGTTTCTTTTCCTCTTTTTGAGGGACTTAGGGAGAGCACAGAGAGTCCAATGGCCTTTCTTGTAAGTATTGGTTCCACTCATCTACACTGGTTCCAAACGGATGCATTCTGTCATTTAGATTCAATTGGAGAGCTGTGAAAAGCTTTGGGTAAATCGAAAGAACATGAAAACTTCAAATGGGGCTGGCGAGAAAAGGGTAAGCGTTCATCCCGAATATTTGCCACCTGAGAGCAGATTTGCAGTAAGAGCTTGTCTCTTTTTAATTTTTTTCTTTTTTTTTCTTTTTTTGTCTTGGCAAAACACCTGTTGCATCGCAGTCGGCATGTTTAGCTAAGCCAGTGCTTTTAATTATGTTACTGAATATGAATCTATTTATGAATAAATAGATACCTTTGTTTTCTTCTTCAGATACTGTTAAGTTTGGGCACTAGGCACTAAAATTGTATCATTTATAGACAGAATAATTAAGGAAGCATTTATAACAGGAAACAATATTTTAAATACTGTAAGGTCCCAAAATAAGAGGTGACCACCTTATGAGTAGGCTAGACTAGAAATTTAATTAAAATAAAAGAAATAAACAGATATTCAAGATCCTTTGTCTAGCCTACAGGTTGTGAGTTACCCTCCCCAACTCCCAACAATTATTTTTCAAGAGTTTGAATAATTTACTTCTTTATAAGCCAAACATTAATAAATATATCTGATTAATGAAACCAACCTGTTAAACCTTTTCTTATTCCATCTTTAGATTATTTTACATAAATGAGTGTAAATGTAAGAATCACTTGGCATCGTTTGATTTGTCATTTAAGAGTTCGCTCATAAATTCAAGAAACTTGTCTTTATTGCTGTGTGTGTGGTTTTATCTTGGGCTCTGAAAATACAAAGAGTAGTAGGAACATATGTAAACTCACGACGCTTGAATTTTTATTGGAAAGAGCTGAAAATCAACTTGCAAGACAAACTGTCATGGGAGCACATCAGCTAGGTCATGATAATGTCTGTTTTGAGCGTGTTTGGCTTGCAGTTCCTTAGAGCCACATACAGACAACCCATTAGAAAAGGAATAGACTTAGGTCCTATGTCATTTTACCTGGAGGAACTGTTTTGGGGGAAGGTCTTGCCACGGGGGGCCATTCCCCAGTATGAAACGATAGCCAGCACAGACCCCTTCAGCTCGTGTTAATATCCAGAAATTAAGTCTTGAAAAGAACATGGTTGTAAAGAATACAGAACATAAGTATTGTGTATGTAGTAAACATACCATTGACATGACTCTAACAGCCACTCACTGTTAATAGAGAAGAGGTTTTAGAACCCCCTTTCACTCAAATTTGACCCAGAGAGAGACCACCACACCACTCAGTCTGCATTCTTTAGTGCATGTTGTATAGAAAAGCTCACCGTGGTAGAGTCTCTGCAGAGAATCGTCAGAAGCGCCTCTGCATCACAGTGATGCGATGAGAAGAAAGAGAAGGCACGCTACAATGGGGAAAAGGTCTCCTGTAGTTACTGAGAGCCACACGAGAAATGGGAAAAGGGCAACAGTCATGTGAAAGGAAAGCATCAGGAGTCTGTAGGTTATCATGAGGACAGAAGCAAATCGTATACAATTTTAGCTTGGAGCATTGTGAATATTAGAAATGTTCTGTAGCTTGTGTGGCATTTGTGTACTAATTGGACATGACCACAGACAATATATGGGGCTCTGCTTGAGTTGATTTGGACTCGACCCACACGTTCAAAGCACAGGACTCGAAATTCTTTCAAGCGTTTCTGCAGAGCTTTAAATCAGCTTCAGTAAGACCAGGGCACAATGAAAACCTTGGAGGACCAATGTCATTAAAAAAATAAATATGGTGCTTTCATTCAAAGAAATACTGTGTAATTATTGATAATGACGTGGTAGAACATATTTACTTAGTAATGACAGTATGTGGAAGATGCCTGCAAATTATTATGGTATGGAGGAACTCAGAGACCAGAGAGAACGTGAAGCATGCTTTGTGTCATTTTTGTACCATGTGTTCACATATAACATGAGAAAAGACACGGCCCAGAGGAAAAGCAGTACTTATCTCTGTATGCGTGGATCACACGTTGTTCTTACTTTATTTATTTTATTTTATTTTATTTTTTAATGTTTATTTATTTTTGAGACAGAGAGAGACAGAGCATGAGCAGGGAAGGGGCAGAGAGAGAGAGGGAGACACAGAATCTGAAGCAGGCTCCAGGCTCTAAGCTGTCAGCACAGAGCCCTTTGCGGGGCTCGAACTCCCGAACTGTGAGATCATGACCTGAGCCGAAGTCAGACGCTTAACCGACTGAGCCACCCAGGCACCCCTATTTATTTTATTTTTAAAGTTTATTTATTTATTTTGAGACAGGGAGAGGGCAAGTAGGGGAGGGGCAAAGGGAGAGGGAGAGAGGGAGAGAATCCCAAGCAGCCTCCGAGTGTGCAGAGCCTGATGTGGGGCTCAAACTTATGAAATCACCAGATCATGACCTGAGTTGGTCACTTAAGCAACTAAGTGAACCACACAGACGCCCCTTGTTTTACTTCATTTTATATTTAATATGTTTTTCTAATGTTTTCAAAATGAGCATTCATTAGATAGATCAGAAGAGAGTATCATAAGCAACAACAGTGAAGAGAACCAGTCCTCCCGTATCTCTGTTTTTTATCTTCGGATCTAGTGTATTCCAGGAGAGGAAGCCATGTTTACCGTCTAACAACAAAGTGGCCTTAGCGTCAACAGTCAAACTAAGGTATCGAGACGGTGCCTTTTCCCCTACTTTTCTCCTTAATTATCCCTGGCAAGTCTGGCACTGCTCCCCTTACCCCTGTATGGTTCCTGCCCTCACATGCAATCACATAAACCAATCTATGATGCTGAGGACCATTCAGTAGCGACCAACAGGAAACACCCTGAGGAAAGCCATGATTAGCAAACATTCACCTACCTTTGTCTTGGGAGCTCTGCCATCTGGGAGGAGTGAAGGTTCAGAGTAGCCAGGGGTGCATGGCTCTGCTGTGCTATGCAGGCCCTGGCCGGTTCAGGAGGAGTCAAGCGTTTTAAATGATAATAAAGATCATGGGATATTTTTTTTTAATGCTTAACTAATACTTTAAATGGTTTTGTTTTTAATGCTTTTTCATGTTTGAGAGAGAGAGAGAGAGAGCACGTTGAGAGAGGGGCAGAGAGAGAGGGGGACAGAGGATCTGAAGCGGGCCCTGAGCTGACAGCAGTGAGCCCTATGCGGGGCTTGAACTCATGAACCATGAGCTCGCGACCTGAGCTCAAGTCGGACACTCAACTGACTGAGTCACCCAGGCACCCCTAGATCATGGAATATTTTAAGAGCTTACTCACCTATAGAAATCTTCAATTTCTCTTATGAGAAGGTAAGTGAAATTAGGAAAAAGCTAAAGTGGAATGCAAGTGAGATTCCCCCATGGGGTACAAACTAATGTAGATTCGTGCATAACGTACTTGGTTTTCATCTTTGTTTTAATTAAATTCTAGTCTTTACCCTCTCTGGAGCCAACGTGTTTTTTTTTTTTTTTTTTTTTTTTTTAAGTGAGGGTAAAATCCCACTTTTATTTATTTATTTATTTATTTTTTAATTTTTTTTTTTCAACGTTTATTTATTTTTGGGACAGAGAGAGACAGAGCATGAACGGGGGAGGGGCAGAGAGAGAGGGAGACACAAAGTTGGAAACAGGCTCCAGGCTCTGAGCCATCAGCCCAGAGCCCAACGCGGGGCTCGAACTCATGGACCACGAGATCGTGACCTGGCTGAAGTCGGACGCTTAACCGACTGCGCCACCCAGGCGCCCCTAAAATCCCACTTTTAGAAGAAAACACTTGTTTTATTGGACCTTAAATTAATCTTCTGCTTTTTCTTAGTGACGCTATGTGATATTTTCTTCTGAAAAATAGAAGTCGTTTTGTTTTAAGACACACAAATGCTTTTTTTTTTTATTATATGAAATTTATTGTCAAATTGGTTTCCATACAACACCCAGTGCTCATCCCAAAAGGTGCCCTCCTCAATACCCATCACCCACCCTCTCCTCCCCCCCACCCCCCATCAACCCTCAATTTGTTCTCAGTTTTTAACAGTCTCCCATGCTTTGGCTCTCTCCCACTCTAACCTCTTTTTTTTTTTTTTTTTCTTTTTTCCTCCCCCTCCCCCATGGGTTCCTGCCAGGTTTCTCAGGATCCACATAAGAGTGAAACCATATGGTATCTGTCTTTCTCTGTAAGGCTTATTTCACTTAGCATCACACTCTCCAGTTCCATCCACGTTGCTACAAAAGGCCATATTTCATTTTTTCTCATTGCCACATAGTATTCCATTGTGTATATAAACCACAATTTCTTTATCCATTCATCAGGTGATGGACATTTAGGCTCTTTCCATAATTTGGCTATTGTTGAGAGTGCTGCTATGAACATTGGGGTACAAGTGCCCCTATGCATCAGTACTCCTGTATCCCTTGGATAAATTCCTAGCAGTGCTATTGCTGGGTCATAGGGTACATCTATTTTTAATTTTCTGAGGAACCTCCACACTGCTTTCCAGAGCGGCTGCACCAATTTGCATTCCCACCAACAGTGCAAGAGGGTTCCCGTTTCTCCACATCCTCTCCAGCATCTATAGTCTCCTGATTTGTTCATTTTGGCCACTGACTGGCGTGAGGTGATACCTGAGTGTGGTTTTGATTTGTATTTCCCTGATAAGGAGTGACGCTGAACATCTTTTCATGTGCCTGTTGGCCATCCGGATGTCTTCTTTAGAGAAGTGTCTATTCATGTTTTCTGCCCATTTCTTCACTGGGTTATTTGTTTTTTGGGTGTGGAGTTTGGTGAGCTCTTTATAGATTTTGGATACTAGCCCTTTGTCCGATATGTCATTTGCAAATATCTTTTCCCATTCCGTTGGTTGCCTTTTAGTTTTGTTGGTTGTTTCCTTTGCTGTGCAGAAGCTTCTTATCTTCATAAGGTCCCAGTAATTCACTTTTGCTTTTAATTCCCTTGCCTTTGGGGATGTGTCGAGTAAGAGATTGCTACGGCTGAGGTCAGAGAGGTCTTTTCCTGCTTTCTCCTCTAGGGTTTTGATGGTTTCCTGTCTCACATTCAGGTCCTTTATCCATTTTGAGTTTATTTTTGTGAATGGTGTGAGAAAGTGGTCTAGTTTCAACCTTCTGCATGTTGCTGTCCAGTTCTCCCAGTACCATTTGTTAAAGAGGCTGTCTTTTTTCCATTGGATATTCTTTCCTGCTTTGTCAAAGATGAGTTGGCCATACGTTTGTGGGTCTAGTTCTGGGGTTTCTATTATATTCCATTGGTCTATGTGTCTGTTTTTGTGCCAATACCATGCTCTCTTGATGATGACAGCTTTATAGTAGAGGCTAAAGTCTGGGATTGTGATGCCTCCTGCTTTGGTCTTCTTCTTCAAAATTCCTTTGGCTATTCGGGGCCTTTTGTGATTCCATATGAATTTTAGGATTGCTTGTTCTAGTTTCGAGAAGAATGCTGGTGCAATTTTGATTGGGATTGCATTGAATGTGTAGATAGCTTTGGGTAGTATTGACATTTTGACAATATTTATTTTTCCAATCCATGAGCAGGGAATGTCTTTCCATTTCTTTAAATCTTCTTCAATTTCCTTCATAAGCTTTCTATAGTTTTCAGCATACAGATCCTTTACATCTTTGGTTAGATTTATTCCTAGGTATTTTATGCTTCTTGGTGCAATTGTGAATGGGATCAGTTTCTTTATTTGTCTTTCTGTTGCTTCATTGTTAGTGTATAAGAATGCAACTGATTTCTGTACATTGATTTTGTATCATGCAACTTTGCTGAATTCATGTATCAATTCTAGCAGACTTTTGGTGGAGTCTATCGGATTTTCCATGTATAATATCATGTCATCTGCAAAAAGCGAAAGCTTGACTTCATCTTTGCCAATTTTGATGCCTTTGATTTCCTTTTGTTGTCTGATTGCTGATGCTAGAACTTCCAGCACTATGTTAAACAACAGTGGTGAGAGTGGGCATCCCTGTCGTGTTCCTGATCTCAGGGAAAAAGCTCTCAGTTTTTCCCCGTTGAGGATGATGTTAGCTGTGGGCTTTTCATAAATGGCTTTTATGATCTTTAAGTATGTTCCTTCTATCCCGACTTTCTCAAGGGTTTTTATTAAGAAAGGGTGCTGGATTTTGTCGAAGGCCTTTTCTGCATCGATTGACAGGATCATATGGTTCTTCTCTTTTTTTTTGTTAATGTGATGTATCACGTTGATTGATTTGCGAATGTTGAACCAGCCCTGCATCCCAGGAATGAATCCCACTTGATCATGGTGAATAATTCTTTTTATATGCCGTTGAATTCGATTTGCTAGTATCTTATTGAGAATTTTTGCATCCGTATTCATCAGGGATATTGGCCGGTAGTTCTCTTTTTTTACTGGGTCTCTGTCTGGTTTAGGGATCAAAGTAATACTGGCTTCATAGAATGAGTCTGGAAGTTTTCCTTCCCTTTCTATTTCTTGGAATAGCTTGAGAAGGATAGGTATTATCTCTGCTTTAAACGTCTGGTAGAACTCCCCTGGGAAGCCATCTGGTCCTGGACTCTTATTTGTTGGGAGATTTTTGATAACCGATTCAATTTCTTCACTGGTTATGGGTCTGTTCAAGCTTTCTATTTCCTCCTGATTGAGTTTTGGAAGAGTGTGGGTGTTCAGGAATTTGTCCATTTCTTCCAGGTTGTCCAATTTGTTGGCATATAATTTTTCATAGTATTCCGTGATAATTGCTTGTATCTCTGAGGGATTGGTTGTAATAATTCCATTTTCATTCATGATTTTATCTATTTGGGTCATCTCCCTTTTCTTTTTGAGAAGCCTGGCTAGAGGTTTGTCAATTTTGTTTATTTTTTCAAAAAACCAACTCTTGGTTTCGTTGATCTGCTCTACAGTTTTTTTAGACTCTATATTGTTTATTTCTGCTCTGATCTTTATTGTTTCTCTTCTTCTTCTGGGTTTAGGCTGCCTTTGCTGTTCTGCTTCTATTTCCTTTAGGTGTGCTGTTAGATTTTGTATTTGGGATTTTTCTTGTTTCTTGAGATAGGCCTGGATTGCAATGTATTTTCCTCTCAGGACTGCCTTCGCTGCGTCCCAAAGCGTTTGGATTGTTGTATTTTCATTTTCGTTTGTTTCCATATATTTTTTAATTTCTTCTCTAATTGCCTGGTTGACCCACTCATTCGTTAGTAGGGTGTTCTTTAACCTCCATGCTTTTGGAGGTTTTCCAGACTTTTTTCTGTGGTTGATTTCAAGCTTCATAGCATTGTGGTCTGAAAGTATGCATGGTATAATTTCAATTCTGGTAAACTTATGAAGGGCTGTTTTGTGACCCAGTATATGATCTATCTTGGAGAATGTTCCATGTGCACTCGAGAAGAAAGTATATTCTGTTGCTTTGGGATGCAGAGTTCTAAATATATCTGTCAAGTCCATCTGATCCAATGTCTCATTCAGGGCTCTTGTTTCTTTATTGACCGTGTGTCTAGATGATCTATCCATTTCTGTAAGTGGGGTGTTAAAGTCCCCTGCAATTACCACATTCTGATCAATAAGGTTGCTTATGTTTATGAGTAGTTGTTTTATATATTTGGGGGCTCCGGTATTCGGCGCATAGACATTTATAATTGTTAGCTCTTCCTGATGAATAGACCCTGTAACTATTATATAATGTCCTTCTTCATCTCTTGTTACAGCCTTTAATTTAAAGTCTAGTTTGTCTGATATAAGTATGGCTACTCCAGCTTTCTTTTGGCTTCCAGTAGCATGATAAATAGTTCTCCATCCCCTCACTCTCAATCTAAAGGTGTCCTCAGGTCTAAAATGAGTCTCTTGTAGACAGCAAATAGATGGGTCTTGTTTTTTTATCCATTCTGATACCCTATGTCTTTTGGTTGGCGCATTTAATCCATTTACATTCAGTGTTATTATAGAAAGATACGGGTTTAGAGTCATTGTGATGTCTGTTGTTTTATGCTTGTAGTGTTGTCTCTGGTACTTTGTCTCACAGGGTCCCCCTTAGGATCTCTTGTAGGGCTGGTTTAGTGGTGACAAATTCCTTCAGTTTTTGTTTGTTTGGGAAGACCTTTATCTCTCCTTCTATTCTAAATGACAGACTTGCTGGATAAAGGATTCTCGGCTGCATATTTTTTCTGTCTAGCACACTGAAAATCTCGTGCCAATTCTTTCTGGCCTGCCAAGTTTCAAAAGAGAGATCAGTCACGAGTCTTATAGGTCTCCCTTTATATGTGAGGGCACGTTTACCCCTTGCTGCTTTCAGAATTTTCTCTTTATCCTTGTATTTTGCCAGTTTCACTATGATATGTTGTGCAGAAGATCGATTCAAGTTACGTCTGAAGGGAGTTCTCTGTGCCTCTTGGATTTCAATGCCTTTTTCCTTCCCCAGTTCAGGGAAGTTCTCAGCTATTATTTCTTCAAGTACCCCTTCAGCACCTTTCCCTCTCTCTTCCTCCTCTGGGATACCAATTATGCGTATATTATTTCTTTTTAGTGTATCACTTAGTTCTCTAATTTTCCCCTCATACTCCTGGATTTTTTTATCTCTCTTTTTCTCAGCTTCCTCTTTTTCCATAACTTTATCTTCTAGTTCTCCTATTCTCTCCTCTGCCTCTTCAATCCGAGCCGTGGTGGTTTCCATTTTGTTTTGCATTTCATTTAAAGCGTTTTTCAGCTCCTCGTGACTGTTCCTTAGTCCCTTGATCTCTGTAGCAAGAGATTCTCTGCTGTCCTCTATACTGTTTTCAAGCCCGGCGATTAATTTTATGACTATTATTCTAAATTCACTTTCTGTTATATTATTTAAATCCTTTTTGATCAGCTCATTAGCTGTTGTTATTTCCTGGAGATTCTTCTGAGGGGAATTCTTCCGCTTGGTCATTTTGGATAGTCCCTGGCGTGGTGAGGACCTGCAGGGCACTTCCCCTGTGCTGTGGTGTATAACTGGAGTTGGTGGGCGGAATCGCAGTCAGACCTGATGTCTGCCCCCGGCCCACCGCTGGGGCCACAGTCAGACTGGTGTGTGCCTTCTCTTCCCCTCTCCTAGGGGCGGGATTCACTGTGTGGTGGCGTGGCCCGTCTGGGCTACTTGCACACTGCCAGGCTTGTGATGCTGGGGATCTGGCGTATTAGCTGGGGTGGGTAGGCAAGGTGCACAGGGGCAGGAGGGGCAGGCTTAGCTCGCTTCTCCTTAAGTGATCCACTTCGGGAGGGGCCCTGTGGCAGCGGGAGGGAGTCAGATCCGCTGCCAGAGGTTTGGCTCCTCCGCAGAAGCACAGAGTTGGGTGTTTGCGCGGAGCGAGGAAGTTCCCTGGCAGGAACTGGTTCTCTTTGGGATTTTGGCTGGGGGATGGGCGGGGGAGATGGCGCTGGCGAGCGCCTTTGTTCCCCACCAAACTGAGCTCTGTCGTCCGGGGGCTCAGCAGCTCTCCCTCCCTTTGTCTTCCAGCCTTCCCGCTTTCCGAGCAGAGCTGTTAACTTATGACCTCCCAGACGCTAAGTCGCGCTTGCTGTCGGAACACAGTCCGTCAGCCCCTCCGCTTTTGCCAGCCAGACTCGGGGGCTCTGCTTGGCTGGCAAGCCACCTCTCTGCCCCGGCTCCCTCCCGCCAGTCCGTGGAGCGCGCTCCGCCTCGCCGCCCTTCCTACCCTCTTCCGTGGGCCTCTCGTCTGCGCTTGGCTCCAGCGACTCCGTTCTGCTAATCCTCTGGCGGGTTTCTGGGTTATTTAGGCAGGTGTAGGTGGAATCTAAGTGATCAGCAGGACGTGCGGTGAGCCCAGCGTCCTCCTACGCCGCCATCTTCCCAAGCCCCTCCCACAAATGCTTTTTAATTGATAACGTTAGGAATCCATTTCTGAGAAGATGGATGATGTCATTTTCCCCCTAAGTCCATGCTTATATCAATCTTTGCTTTCATCGATTTATATGCATGGAGGAGTTTCTAAGAATAAAATTTCCTCAACCAAGTAATGGTGGCGTTTACGTATCTCAAGGATCCTACTTGGGATTTTAGTAAAGGCTGTGGAGGAAGTTCCCAAATTGGGCAAGAAATGACATCCCATGATCTATAGCAGTTGTCTGGTCGGCTGGCTCTTCCTATCTGTCCCACTATTAAATTGAATATGGGTTGATGAATGACACCTTTTACATTAAAGTGTTAGATGCTTCCTCCTCACTCACCCATATGAGATTCATGTATTCTTAGTTCAGTGTTTATTTTCAGATGTATTTCCTTAACCTAGAAACTAATTAACGCATGCAAATCAGACAGAATAGTGGATAATCCCCCCAACATAGGAGAGCCCACCATCTAATAAGTTTGATTTAAGTCTCTGGCATATTGCTTCACTTTATCTTCATGCCCACTTACGGATAAATGAAGGCAGAATTGATGAAATTAACTCATTTGCAACTTGCATAGCTGGTTTACGGAATAACTAAAACCACACTTCAGATCAGTCTGATTTCGAGCCAATTTGTTTCACCCCTCCTCTACGTGAGCTGTTTAAATTTTAGACCGCATTCAAATTTTGATCTGCATATATTCTTGGAATCTCAAACATTTCAAAGACAGCAATGAACTCTGAGTTAAAAGTAGAAAGGAAGGCATTGGGATTTGAAATCATTAATGGAAATTCAGAAAAGCTTTCCCACATTCTAATTATGTCTCTGCCTCGCCTTTTGGTATACCCTGTACGGACTGTTCTTTGTTCATTTGATAATGAACAACAACCGTCATAACCCTCAGCAAAAGAAAAATCCACGTATATATGGATGTATACATACACATGCACCCACACATTATTTCTATAAAACGTGGCGGCCCAGATACTTATTGATGCCTACCAAACCGGAAATAGGAAAGGCGGTTGATTCTAGCAGTTTTTCCTAAAACAAAAATAATGATTAATTTTGCTTATGAATCTTCCATTTGGCCAGGGCTCACAAGAGATGGCTCGTCTCTGCTCTGCACAACATTTGCAGGGGTGGGTCTACTGGGGATGGAAGAGCCACTTCCTGGATGGCAGACAATTCAGTGTTGAACTAGACAACGTGGTCAGTCGTGGCTGGAAGCGAGAGTATGGTGGCTCTCCACATGAACCTCTCCATACAGGCATGTCCCTGGCATGCCTGGTCTTCTTCACAGCCTGATGACTTCCTGACAAGTGTGCATATCCCAGGAAGCCAAGCAGAAGCTATGCCAACGTTGGGACCCATTATCAGAAGCCACATAGTATCGCTTCTGTTGCAGTTACATGGTAGCTATAAGATGCCATTTGGGTGGTAGGAAGCATGTGCAAGTAACATTAAATAAGAGCTCACACCCACTCTGATTAAGCTTTAAATAAGGAAATAAAAGCAGCGGTTGCCACCGACAGTCTAAGATAGGCTTTATGTTCAACCTGAGCCCTCAGTTATAAAATCAAGCTCTCCCTGGGCACACATCTAGTAGTGGGTATGTTTTAAAGGCATCTACTTGGAAGTTACAAACCTTTATTTCCCAACACGACATGTGTTACTTCTTTAAGGAATATGCCTGGTGGACTGTAAGAATTTTATTTCTACAAACTTTACTTAAAATTACAATTTTTTTTTCTTTTCAGGCCAGCACTGAACTGATTTCATACTGATTTCATTATGCTCTGCTCAGCACCCGACACACTGCCTTGCACACCTGGGTGCTTAATAATGTGATTCGATGATGAATTCCTATTATAAGCCCTTCATGGGATTCAAAAATATTTCACTGTGTGATTTAGGTTACAGCACTTGACTAAAGTTTTTTTTTTTCCTTCCTTTTATTCATTTAATACATATTTATTGAGGATTTCCAAGGTCATAGTTTTTAATTATTGGCTTGGGGAGTAAAGTAGAAGGAATCTAATAAGTACCTGATTTTTTTTTTTTTTTGAAATTATATAAGGTCCAGGGCAGATGATATAATTTAAGTCTATTCAACTTAAATCCATACCAGGCTGTGAATAAAGGCCATGCCCTTGTCCTCTGAGAGAAGGGACAGTGTGTTTATGTCACTTTGGAATATAAGATAATTACCCAAATGGTCAATTCAGCAACTACAGCAACACGAACAGCCAAATGTCTCCTATGAATATCCTTTTACTTTCATCTCAAGAACCGAATTTTGTTTCTCTGGTCATAGGTATGTGTTTGTGTGCATTTTTAAATACTGAAATACATGTTTAGAATATACAATTATTGTCATCCCTGGAAAAACTTTAATTTGTTTTTCATTTATCTATTTAAAATGGATTTGGGGGGCGCCTGGGTGGCTCAACTGGTTAAACGTCCGACTTGGGCTCAGGTCATGATCTCATGGTTTGTGAGTTGCAGCCCTGCGTCAGGCTCTGGACTGACAGCACAGAGGCTGCAGCCTGCTTTGAGTTCTGTGTGTGTCTCTCCCTCTGCCGCTCCCCTGCTCGCTCTCTCTCTCTCAAAAATAAATAAAAACTTTTAAAAAGGTAAAAAAAAAAAAATGGATTTGGGCAGCAAACTGATACCAGATACTTCTGAGAGAAACTTATGTGTATTTAAATATCCATTTTCTTTGGCTATTTTAAATACATGCTTTGCCAACATCACCTGGAGACCAGTCCTGCTGAGGCCATTGATCGTGAATGACTGTTATAAATTATTCTGTCTTCCATGATGATTTTCTAGACTACAAACCTGGTGCCACGTGGAGTATGAACCTGGATGCGATGAGGTTATATTTCCTTAGCTATAGATTGGATACAGTATTTCCATTTGTTACCATCTCACTTAGACACTTCTGCTTTCTCCATTCCCCAATTCAGTGTTCTATTTTGAATTTCTAATGAAATGAAAGTGTGGACCTCACCTATTTTCCCAAAGGTCACCTTCTTTAATTTCGAAGAGGAGGGATGTATGGCTGGTTCACCCTAAGTTGTTGGCCTGGGCACATATAGACTCCCCTCCCTATGCAAAGGCCATTCTGCCTTAGTGCTACTAAGCGGACTGCTCATTTCTTGTCCCTTAGCTGATAGACTAAGAAAGATTTTCATTTCTTCTGCAAGTCTATTCTTTTTTTTCCCCTCCAACTAAAATGCATTAATAAAATATATGTCATTGCTTGTTTTCTTTTTAATTTATCTTACTGAAACAACGTTATCGTGCATGTATGGGCATTACAGGTACTACTTTAAATGTGTATTGCTTTTTAAATGGCCTCTATGTCTTTCGGAGGTAACATCTAGATATGTAGGGATTGAGTAAGATTATTAAATTTCTTTTCCTGGGTTGGAATGATTTCTCCCATTAATTCAAACATCCTTTCTTTTTATTGCAACTCACTTGAGTTGCTCTTCAAATACAAACACAGTTCAAATCTGTTTGATGTTTTAATGATCCACTCCAACCTGAAATGATAGGATTAGAGCCTGGATTTTACAGTGTAAGTAGTTTGTTCATAAAATGTGTTAGTTGTGAAACTTTTGTTGTTGTTGCTGTATGTTGAGTTGTCTACTGCTGTGGTGAATACTCTGCCTGAACTGACAACATCTCCTGCCTTTGATGGAAACACATGGTCTTGGGAGAAATTAACCAGATTAAAGGGACTGTTATTAGAGTGATGATTAAATCTTGAGCAAATGGGTGTGCTGACATTTAAGACATGAAAAATAGAGGTTCTCATTATGTTTATCTCTTGTACTTAATAAATTATCATGAAACTAAAACTTATTTGTGGAGGAGGGATTTGTTGAGTCCTTTCTTCCTTTTCTGGGTCCACCTGTCCTTCTATCTTTCTAATCCTTTCAGTGGAGGAGCTAATGACCCCATCAGTTTCAGTCTTTCCTACTTTCTGGAAGCAATCACCCAGCACCAATATCCACACGGAATTCCTTATACTCCCCACAGATTATTTTGAAATAATTGGCAATAAATATACCAGGCATCTAACTTACTTCGTAATGGTTTAGAATGGAAAAGGAAACTGTATTGGTTCACTGACTTTGTATACCTCCTGGAGATCTTTAGACTGAGATATTTGAAAACTATTAATTCACTCTTGCCAGGTAACATCACAGAAAGGCAGTCATCTATCCCTGGAGGAAGTGACCTAAAATAAAAAATATATATATATATATTTAAAATCCTCCAATTTTAAGAGCAGAGTGTAAATTGATATTTGTTTTCACATAAGCTCTTTTCCTTAAACTGTTTTATGTTTTTTTTGTAAGTAACTACAATTCTTAGGAAATATGCTAATTAGTTTGTGTGTACATTCTATGTAAATAACTCACCAGATTCATTTTTCAATTTCTAACATTTAGACAACAGCAATGACTTTTTAAAAAAATCGTTCTAAAAGGTATCAAAAATTCCAATAATCTGGAAAGTTTTCTGCTGCTTTTATTTTAGCCTTAACTTCTGTGTATGAGAAAGTGACTTGTTTGTGCTTAAGGAATATTGGGAAACAGTGCTCTCTTTTGTCAATCAACAACTTCTGTCAGAGTTGCAAGTTCCTAGATTACACCAACTAGGGTTGTCATGAGGTGTAAAGTCGGAGGAAATGTTCAAATTTGATCTTACACAGCGAATAACAAGTCCAACGATACTCAGAATGTTATGGTTTCATTATTTCTACCAAGTTTAGAATAGAAACTACAAAACAAAAGCAGGAAAAAATATGTCCAATAGCTTTGTTTTTAATCTCATTAAGTATCTTTTTAATATCGTAAGTTTTCTAAGAAATGTTAATTTGGTAAAATAAGTCCACCAAATGATGGCTAAGTGACTGATTTTATTCTTTCTACAATTTTTGCTTTAATATCTTGAATAAGGATATGAAACAGACAGCAAAATGTTTTAGGAAGAAGTGGCTTGTGTTTCAGAGGGGTATTGTAACATCTCTGAAGCCCTGCCTTTCTTCATCTTGAGTTGTCTTTCCAGATAGTATTGATTTATACTTAAAATAGTAATAAATATTAGTGTTACACATATAGGATTTGCATTTTAACTAGGGTTACATTCACTAAGTTTGTTTTATACAGAGTTGTGAACACTGAACTTAATAACAAAAATATATTTCAGTTTGGCCCACAATAGTGCAGTGATTTTCTACTTGCTTCCTTTTGGTTACTCTGTATCGGGGATGATCCTGAGCATTTTATATATTTACTCCTTTAATCCCACTTAACCCTGTGAGAGACAGACTCTGGCAGTCACGACATTAGAGATGCAGAAACTCAGGTGGAGAAGGACGTTTACTTCCCCCAAGGTCATGCAAGTCAACCACAAATATTTGATGTGAGTCCAGGCTACCGCACTCCAGAGTCTCTGCTCTTCGGGGCTATCTGGGGCTACCTCTCACATTGTAGAAATATGATAGATACAATTTGTAGTTCCTATTAGATGCCAAAAAATGGGATTTCTCTGCAATATCTGATGTAATTGTCCCAGAAAATCTGCAAAATAAGGACATTAATTTACTGTCCATAAAGATGAGAAAATGTTGCTTTGGAATGCTGAATAACTTTCCCACTTGCTCAAAATTATGTCAACTGCCAAACCTAGAATATAAATCTTTGGGTTAAGTTACCCTTAGGCCTTAGGTGTTTCAACCAGTTCCAAAATTCTACAGTGTTATTATTTTTTCCTTTTAAAAATGTTACAGTGAAACTGATAAAGCTGAGATTGTGGACAGATATCAGCAAGAAGAGGATGAAGGAAAAATGCAAATTGTTATTGCAAAGCACATGAAGTATACACTATTGGGTAACTGCAGATTGTTACCAGGAATAATGACACACAAAAAAGTATTAAAGTAAAGGTAAGGAGCATGATCAGTGTTGCAAGGTGGTTTCCTAAGCAACAGACTCTGAGTTAGAGATTAACATGAGCAGAAGTTTTATTAGGACACTATCTTGGGCAACACCTGTGGCAGGGGGCAGGCGAGGGTTTAGGGAGAATTTGAGCAGTGATGCAATCCTAATCAAGGCCTTGGCTGACTCTACTGGAATCTCTGGAGCTGGGATGGCCACTCAGCATTTTCCTAGTTTGGGATATGGGGCTCAGGCTCTTATAATCCAGCATTAATCAGTCATTGATCAGCTAAGGAAAATCACGGGCTTCCCTTGGAAATAGGTGCGACCTCAAAGAAAGCCACTTTCTTTAGCCCAGGTAATTTCCAAAGAACAAAATTCTGTGGTGGATATCGGCCAGTGATACCCACAGAAATAGGGAAAACAGTCCCCATTTCCTGAAGGGGGTCTGATTGGTACATCATTGCATCCACCAAAGGCCACCTGTTGTCCTAACCCAATTCACTTTTTCTGTATAGTTTCACAGCATCCTTTCTAGGATTGCAGTAGGCTTCTCTTCCCAGAGGATTTATGAAGGTTAGTGGCACATGGTATAATCCCCATTACTGGAGTAGGTCTTGGGAGTTTCAATAGCTACTAATGGGACTAATGACATAATTTATTAATTTCTGAGCTCAAAATTAAAATGTGGGTTCCTTGTTAAAAATGTATTTAAAGGGGCGCCTGGGTGACTTGGTCGGTTAAGCGTCCGACTTCGGCTCAGGTCGTGATCTCACGGTCCGTGAGTTCGAGCCCCGCGTCGGGCTCTGTGCTGGCAGCTCGGAGCCTGGAGCCTGTTTCGGATTCTGTGTCTCCCTCTCTCTCTGCCCCTCCCCTGTTCATGCTCTGTCTCTCTCTGTCTCAAAAATAAATAAACATTAAAAAAAATTAAAAAAAAATGTATTTAAAAATTTCAAGGGGGTGATGGTAGAGCACTAAACCGAGTATGAGATTATTCTAAGTGTGGGGCCTTATGGACTCCACAGGTTGAATATTCATGAAGCTAGCCCTGGCTACCATTGTTTCCCATTCTTTCCCTCTCTTAGTATCTATTCTAGACTTCTCTTGCCCTCAGCCAGGACCTTCTACGGGCTGGAAGGATTACCTGGTGGTCTGAGGGGGCTGAGTCCCTGGTATGGTGACAACAGCCGACATATCATCATATTGGTTAAGAAAATAGTAAGAGAGGCCAGGTAGATCACTTGTCACTAAACTTAGGTCTCTGCCCCCAATGTTTAAAAGGCAGCAATATTTCCTCCTGATGATCAGCATCAGTTACCCCTACAAGAATAATGTCTCTTTTCTTTGCTTGCTAGTTACAAGATACCAAGAACCCAAAATCTTTGTAACTTGATGCAGTTCTCTTGTGATTTTTTTTTGTTCTGCTTATGTTCAATCATTTAAAAAAATTTTTTTAAATGTTCATTCATTTTTTAGAGAGAGAGACAGACAGATGTGAGCAGGGGAGGGCAAAGAGAGAGGGACACGCAGAATCCAAAGCAGGCTCCTGGTTCTGAGCTGTCAGCACAGAACCTGATGTAGGGATCGAACTCACAAACTGTGAGATCATGACCTGAGTCAAAGTCGGACGCTTAACCAACTAAGCCACCCAGCCCCCCCTCAATTGTTGATGTAACATTTAACCTACAATATATTATTGCAGGGTCTATCCAACCTTTTGACTTAGTGAGTCAAAGAAAATGCAGACCGTGATGAACAGTACTGGAGTTGTGGTCACTTGAAAGATTGTAGTCAAGGGATTCTCCCCTTATTTAAGGTATACAGCCAATTTTCCTTTAAAGTGATTGTAAAATGAGAAAAATATTTTATATTTTGCCACATATTTATCCATTTTGACACTCTTATTCCTTTATGTAGGTTCAAATTTTCATCTGGAACAATTTTCCTTTTGCCTTAAAAGCTTCCTTCGATATTACTTGTAGAATAAGTCTACTAGCAATGAATTCCCTGAATTTTTCTCTATTTTCAAATGCTTTTAATTTACTTTGATTATTGAAGAGGATTTTCTCTGCATATACAATTCAAGATTAGCTTTTCTTTTCTCTTTGTTTCCTAGCACTTTTAAGACACGGTTGAATTTTCTTTTGGCTTGAGCATTTTCTAGTCAGAAGTCTATAATAACTATTGTCTTTGGTTTGCTGTAGGTGTATGTTTTCCTTGTGAATGATTTTAAGGTTCTCATTCACTTTTTTATGATATTTATTTATAAAGTGTTTCAATGCTAATTTCTTTTTTTAAGTTTATTTATTTACATTGATAGAGAGTGAGCAAGCATGTGCATGCACTCAGGTGGAACAGAGAGAGGGGGAGAGAGAATCCCAAGCAAAAAATTAAAAAAAAAAAATAAGAATATTAACCCTAACAGTCCTGTCTGTGATCCTGCATTAGATCAATGAGGTACCAGGAATAGGAGGGTCCACCGAAGAGGCAGCATATACAACTGAGAGACTAATTTGACAATTAAAGAGATGTCTTTAACTGATCTTTTTTAAGGGTGTCAAGTATACACAATGGGGAAAGGGCAGTCTCTTTTACAGTGGTATTGGGAAAACTGGACATCCACATGCAAAGGAATGAAATTGGACCCTATCTTACACCATACACAAAAAATACTCAAAATCCATGAAAGCCCTAAGTATAAGACCTGAAATTATAAAATACCTAGAAGAAAACTTAGAGGAAAATCTTGACATTGGTCTTGGTGATGTTTTCATGGATGTGACACAAAACCACAGGTAACAAAAGCAAAAACAGACAAGCAGGACTATGTCAAACTAAAAAAGGTTCTGCACAGTAAAAGCAACAATCAATAGAGTCAACAGGAAGCCTATGGAATGGGGGAAAATATTTGCAAATGATATATCTGATAAAGGGCTAATCTCCAAAATGTATAGGGCACTTCGACAACTAAATAGCAAAAAATAAAAAAAAATAAGTAACCCAATTAAAAGAAGTCCAAAGAAGGCATACATACTAGTGGCCAACAGATATATGAAAAGATGCTTGATGTCACTACTCATCAGGGAAATGCAAATCAAAACCACAATGAGCTATCACCTTCTGCTTATTAGGATAGACACCATCAAAACTCAAAGGATAACAAAGGTTGATGAAGTGGTGGAGAATTGGACCCTTTATACACTGCTGATGGAAATGTAAAGTGGTGCAGCTGCTTGTGGACAACAGCATGGAGGTTTGTCAAAACATTAAAAACAGAACTACCATAAAATTCGTCACTTTCACTGCTGGGGATATGTCCAAAGGAAATGAAATCACTGTCTCAAAGAGATATTTGTACCCCATGTTCATAGCAGCGTTAGTCAAAAAAGCCAACATATGGAAACAACCTAAATGCTCACCGACAGGAAAATTTTAATGGAATATTATTCATCTTTAGCAAAGGAGGAAATTCTACCTTTTTTTTGTTTCGACATGAATGGACCTGGAAGACATTATGATACATGAAATAAGTTAGGCACTGAAGAATCACTACACGATTCTGCTTATATGAGGAATCTAAATTATCCAAATTTAAAGAAGCAGAAAATAGAATGGTGGTTACCAGGGGATTGAGGAGGGAGAAATGTGGAGTTGTTGTTCAATGAGTATAAAGTTACCATTATATAGAATGAGTACCTTCTGGAGATCTGCGTTACAACTTAGTGTCTGTAGATAACAATATGACATTATGTACTTCAAAACTGTTAAGGGATTAGGTCTTAGGTTAAATGTTTGTACTCCACACATGTGTGCGTGTACACACACATACACACACACACACACACACCCCAAAACCAAAGGGACACAAGAAACTTTTGGAAGTCCAAACATATCAAATCATACACATTAATTACATGCAGTCTTTTGTGTATCAATCATACTACAATAAAGCTGGTAAAAAAAAAAAAAAGCAAAACTGTAAACAGCTTTTAAAAAGCATAATTTTTCAGTTTCCCAGTTTTTCAGTTTACATTTCTTAAAATGTAAATAAATGCATTATCTTTTCCCAGAACTGAGCAGGGGATGGGGAGGTAGGTAGTGAGTGGAAAGAGATGTCAGTCTGACTCTTGATTCCCTTTGGGAAATCCTACCGCCCACATCTGTGGGGACTGGCAGATGAGAGGAAGAGATCAACACATCCCGGTACAAAGAACTTACAACAACGGAGTTTTCAGTGAGCAACGCAGATTGCTTAATATTCCAAACTGAACGTTAAGGATCTAAACTAAATGATGTAGTTTTTGTAAGGGTTTTTCAGAGTAACAAAGCAGAACGTTAAATGAGAGGATGCTCTGTTTCACTTCCCATCAACATCACTGTGTTGTTCTTTGTTCCAATCAAAGTTGAATATGGGTCAGAAAAGAAATAGCATAATGCTTATTCATAAATACTTTGAAAAAAAAAAAAAACAACCCAAACCAAAATAAATGAGAAGCGAGGAAAGCAGTGTAAATAAAAGGTAGATGAAAACATCCCGATAGGGGGATTTGACTAAGACATGGCATAAGACTTGAGAGAAATGTCGCTTTATAATTTCAGGGAAATGACAACATATTTATTCTTAAAACAAACAAACAAAAAACAGATGTGATTCAGATCTAAGAGTTCAAAAATGGTATTAAAGACAACAGAGGAGATAAAGATTGAACACCGACTTAAAAGGGAAAGGAACAGTAAAAGCTTCACGGACTGAAGCACTTTACAAACAACATAATAGTGCAATCGTGACAGATGACAGAGTCAGTGGTATGATAAGAAAGGAAACCAAATCCCAGCGACATAAGAAGAACAAGGATTTGAAAAAGCAGAGCGCATGATGGCTTTAGCAGAACAGAGCGATCCAGTGGTGTTCCTGGACTCCAGAGCTTTAAAAAAACGCCATCAAATAAACGATCAAATCTATAATGGAAGAAAACTTCTCTTTTTAAAAAATTTTTTCTAATGTTTATTTATTCTTGAAAAAGAGAAAGAGCGGGAGCAGGTGAGGGGCAGAGAAAGGGAGACACAGAATCCAAAGCAGGCCCCAGGCTGTCATCACAGAGCCATACGCTAGTGGGCTTGAACTCACGAACCAAGAGATCATGATCTAAGCCAAAGTCTGACGCTTAACGACAGACACCGGGCACCCCTATGACGGAAGGAAACTTTCCTGAAGTAAGGACAGACTTCAATCTGAAGATCAAAAGTCATTTAATGTGTGGGTGGGTGAATGAGGAATCTGAAACAGACCTGTCAGAAAAGAAGCCATATCGTGGTTAGATTAGAAGGAATCCAAATATTGAGGAAACTATTAGTATAACCTCGCAATTTTCCCGAAATAGCTTTTAATACTAAAAGAGTACAGAGGCATCTACAAATTTCTGAGGAAAGTACATCTAAAGGGTTTTATATCATCTGAATTATCTTTCAAACGTAGAGTCTAAAAACACCCTCTCAAATTTTCAAGATTTTAGAGGACATTGATTATGAATATTGACACTAGAAATACAGTAGTAAAATGACTGGTCGAAAACATTCCATCTTTTTAGAGAGACCTAAAGTTAAATAGTTGTAAGACATATCTTTATATAATCAAATGTAAATACTCTAACAAATGACAGTAAAATAAAAAAAAGTTTTGAAATAAGGAAAGGTCAAGAGAAGTATAAATGCAAACATTTCACCACTGATCATAGCAGGGGCTGGTCACTAATTTTAGTGCCTAAAATTAAAGTGAGAAAAGATTCTGACCTCATGATGTTTTTTATAATTATTTTTTTCTTAACTCTTAAGAAATCTTCTAGTAACTAATATTACATTTCATTAGCATTAAGAAACCATTAATTATGAGATGCACGACTATTTTATGTAGCACTAATGAAGAGAAATAAAGACTACAAATAAACTATGACACATTATTAAGATGTCCTTGACTCTAAGGGCCATCCTGATTTCAAAGAGCTTAGAATGTGGAAACTCAAGTATCTTTTTTTTTTTTAATTGGCTTTTTATTTTATTTTTTTATCTTATTTATTTTATTTTATTTATTTTATTTTTTTTCAATATATGAAATTTATTGTCAAATTGGTTTCCATACAACACCCAGTGCTCATCCCAAAAGGTGCCCTCCTCAATACCCATCACCCACCCTCCCCTCCCTCCCACCCCCCATCAACCCTCAGTTTGTTCTCAGTTTTTAACAGTCTCTTATGCTTTGGCTCTCTCTCACTCTAACCTCTTTTTTTTTTTTTCCCTTCCCCTCCCCCATGGGTTTCTGTTAAGTTTCTCAAGATCCACATAAGAGTGAAACCATATGGTATCTGTCTTTCTCTGTAAGGCTTATTTCACTTAGCATCACACTCTCCAGTTCCATCCACATTGCTACAAAAGGCCATATTTCATTCTTTCTCATTGCCAGGTAGTATTCCATTGTGTATATAAACCACAATTTCTTTATCCATTCATCAGTTGATGGACATTTAGGCTCTTTCCACAATTTGGCTATTGTTGAGAGTGCTGCTATAAACATTGGGGTACAAGTGCCCCTATGCATCAGCACTCCTGTATCCCTTGGGTAAATTCCTAGCAGTGCTATTGCTGGGTCATAGGGTACATCTATTTTTAATTTTCTGAGGAACCTCCACACTGCTTTCCAGAGCGGCTGCACCAATTTGCATTCCCACCAACAGTGCAAGAGGGTTCCCGTTTCTCCACATCCTCTCCAGCATCTATAGTCTCCTGATTTGTTCATTTTGGCCACTCTGACTGGCGTGAGGTGATATCTGAGTGTGGTTTTGATTTGTATTTCCCTGATAAGGAGCGACGTTGGACATCTTTTCATGTGCCTGTTGGCCATCCGGATGTCTTCTTTAGAGAAGTGTCTATTCATGTTTTCTGCCCATTTCTTCACTGGGTTATTTGTTTTTCGGGTGTGGAGTTTGGTGAGCTCTTTATAGATTTTGGATACTAGCCCTTTGTCCGATATGTCATTTGCAAATATCTTTTCCCATTCCGTTGGTTGCCTTTTAGTTTTGTTGGTTGTTTCCTTTGCTGTGCAGAAGCTTTTTATCTTCATAAGGTCCCAGTAATTCACTTTTGCTTTTAATTCTCTTGCCTTTGGGGATGTGTCGAGTAAGAGATTGCTACGGCTGAGGTCAGAGAGGTCTTTTCCTGCTTTCTCCTCTAGGGTTTTGATGGTTTCCTGTCTCACATTCAGGTCCTTTATCCATTTTGAATTTATTTTTGTGAATGGTGTGAGAAAGTGGTCTAGTTTCAACCTTCTGCATGTTGCTGTCCAGTTCTCCCAGTACCATTTGTTAAAGAGACTGTCTTTTTTCCATTGGATGTTCTTTCCTGCTTTGTCAAAGATTAGTTGGAGAAACTCAAGTATCTTTAATGGATGCAACACCATATGTCTTTTGGTGAAGAAGCATTTATCTAAAGTTCAAAAATTCCTTTAATTTCACCCTAATATCTACATATTATATCTACACCCTAATATCTACATATTATATATATATCTACATAATATCTATAGATATAGATATCCATATATATATATATAGATCTATAGATCTATATATATATCTATATATATATATATATATATGGATATCTATATCTATAGATATTATGTAGATATATATATAATATGTAGATATATATATGTAGATCTATAGATCTATATATATGGATATCTATATCTATAGATATATATATCTATATAATATCTACATATTATATTTACACCCTAATATCTACATAGATATATTAAGTTTGACATTTCTATTGAAAAGTAACATGATATAATGTCATTTACATGTATTAATATACTTTGATATATGAAATACATATTTATATTCTTTCTCTCCCCTTCTGTCTATTCACTCATCTTCTGAACTATTCCCCATATATCTCTATCAATAGAAAATGTATGTAATTGTGTCTATCACACTGTAGCTAAAGTGTATTCATGTGAGTGTATTTAATAATACATATGTGTATTTGTATATGTACTGTTTCTTCATTCTTTTGTCCTTTCCTTGAAAATTTTGTAACAGACATCTAATTTGCACAACTATTATTATTCTTAGAAAAATTGCTTTCTATCTGCAAATAACAGTACCAAAAAAATGTCTAACCATTTTTCTTACAAGATATTGTTGTATTAGCTACTTGAAGAAATTTGTCCTGATTTTCATAGATGTGATTCTGCATATATAGTTTGGTGTCCGGGCAATTTCTTTACCTCTTTTTGCCTTATAACAATTTTAAGAAGTCAAATCTATATGTCTATCTATCTATCTATCTATCTATCTATCTATCATCTATTTGTCTACAAGTTGATTTCCCTATTCTGTATCTGAAAAATCACTGCAAAACTGCAAAATAAAAAACCGGCTGAATATAAAGTATAGCATTTTCTGGCTGTTGAAATGCTGGCTGACATTTTTACTGGTTTATCTTCTTGCTGATAGATTGAGTTGCTCAGTCATATGGCAGATCATCAGGGTCTGTGATCCAGGCTAATCCATCAATTTACAGCCTCAGAGAGATACTTGTCATGTGATTGTTATAATTGATAGTTGACTTATGATATATTTATTCTACAACTAATAATAGAATTTTAAAACAGGTAAATAAGCAATGATCAAGTAATTCTTGGTCTATAAAATTAAATTTGAGCCAAGCCAAGAGGGGCATGGCGAACAAGCATAGTATTCTGGCTCTGCTACTTCTTACAAGTGGGTTACTGGAGAATGTATTTAACTTCCAGAACTTCAATATTTTCATCCACAAGCAAGTGTTCTTGTGAGGAATAGATGATAAAAACCATATGAAAGCATTACCGAGATTGTACGTCTGTCATGCGACTGTTTGATAAGTGCTTTGTATTATATACATATTAACAAACTTCTGTCTAAATGAAATAATGGCAAGATAAGGTTTTCAATTAATCAAAGTACCTCTGTGGACAGAGAAGGAGAGAGGGACCATAAAACTACCCCAGGAATGGGTCTTCATGAGAAGCAAGGAGCTGTGGACCCCACCTTGAAATTGATGGTGTTTCGGGAGGAGCAGAGAGCAGTTCCCACCCTTAGCTGGGAACTGGATCCAGGTCCTCACTGTCTTGGGAAATTTGTGGAATTTGTAGCCCCCAAGCTGCCAATTTACAGCCTACTCAGAACTGTGGGACTCACCGATTTGGAGAATATAATTATAAAACAACCAGAAGAGAGATCACATTCTCAAGGTTATCTTCAAGTACAGAGCTTCCTTCTCAATATTTGTGTAGAAAATAACTCAGTCATATTACACGTAGAAAACTAACAATATGCAACATAAAAACAAGCACACACATTTAGTTCGGAAAGAAATGTAAAACCTGGAAGTATCTGGAAAAACTTGAAATAAGTATATTTATAGTTCACAAATATATAATGGAAGGAGTAGTGTCCAAAATAGATCAGTATCTATGAAACAAAACCAGAAGAATTGGACAGAAAGTCTAGGCAACAATAATGGGAAGAAAAATGAAACAAAACAAAGAACTGCAATTCTGAAACTTCATTTTTATTAGGTAATCTTCCCAAGTGTAATAAAAACAAGTCCTTTGCACCTGTTGACGATAGCATTGTTTTACTCGTATGTTATGTTTATGGCAGGTGATATACAGAGATCTGGAAGCAAATTCTGGATCTTCACTTACATGCCGTATAAGTTTCGGGAATGTACTTAATCCCTACTAGTTCTATTTCCTCATTGGAATATTGTTAAGAAATAATAACTCAGTGGGGAACATTGAGGATTAATCTGCTAGTACCCTTGCTTTCATAGTGAACCTCATATTAACTTTAATTACCAATTAACAGTGTTTAGTCTTGAAATAGACCATCTAAATTAGTCACTTATTGATTATTATTTTGATAAACAGTCAACTCATTATGTGTGGTTGCTTTGTTTGTTTTTTATTCATCACTAAGACATTTTTTCCCTTATGAAGGAAAATAAAATTAAATACCAAGTTTAAAATCCATGACTTGCATCCTCTTCGAGATAACCAAGTGTATCTTTCAATGGTTTCACAAATCATTCTTTTTTCTTACTTTTTAAAATTTTATTTATTTTTTTAAAATTTACATCCAAAATTGTTAGCATATAGTGCAACAATGATTTCAGGAGTAGATTCCTTAGTGCCCCTTACCCATTTAGCCCAATCCCCTCTGCCACCACCCCTCCAGTAACCCTCAGTTTGTTCTCCATATTTATGAGTCTCTTTTGTTTTGTCCCCCTCCCTGTTTTTATATTATTTTTGTTTCCCTTCCCTTATGTTCATCTATTTTTTTCTCTCAAAGTCCTCATATGAGTGAAGTCATATGTTTTTTTGTCTTTCTCTTGCTAATTTCATTTAGCATAATACCCTCCAGTTCCATCCACATTTGGCACATAAATATTTACAATTGTTAGGTCTTCTTGGTGGATAGACCCCTTGATTATGATATAATGCCCTTCTGCATCTCTTGATACAGTCTTTATTTTAAAGTCTAGATTGTCTGATATAAGTATGGCTACTCCAGCTTTCTTTTGTTGACCATTAGCATGATAGATGGTTCTCCATCCCCTTATTTTCAATCTGAAGATGTCTTTAGGTCTAAAGTGGGTCTCTTATAAACAGCATATAGATGGATCTTGTTTTCTTAACCATTCTGTTACCCTATGTCTTTTGATTGGAGCATTGAGTCCATTGACGTTTAGATTGAGTACTGAAAGATATGAATTTATTGCCATTATGATGCTTGTTGAGTTGGAGTTTCTGGTGGTGTTCTCTGGTCCTTTCTAATCTTTGTTGCTTTTGGTATTTATTTATTTATTTACTTATTTATTTATTCACTTATTTATTTTTTCATCTTTTCTCCCCTCAGAGAGTCCCCCTTAAAATTTCTTGCAGGGCTGGTTTAGTGGTCACAAACTCCTTTAATTTTTGTTTGTCTGGGAAACTTTTAATCTCTCCTTCTATTTTGAATGACAGCCTTGCTGGATAAAGAATTCTTGGCTGCCTATTTTTCTGATTCAGCACATTGAATATATCCTGTCACTCCTTTCTGGCCTGTCAGTTTCTGTGGATAGGTCTGCTGCAAACCTGATCTGTCTTCCTTTGTAGGTTAGGGACTTTTTTCCCTTTGCTGCTTTCATGATTCTCTCCTTGCCTGGGTATATTGTGAATTTGACTATGATATGCCTTGTTGATGGTCGGTTTTTGTTGAATCTAATGGGGGCCCTCTGTGCTTCCTGGATTTTGATGTCTGTGTCTTTCCCCAGGTTAGGAAAGTTTTCTGCCATGATTTGCTCACATAATCCTTCTACCCTTATTTCTCTCTCTTCCTCTCCTGGGACCCCTATGATTCTGATGTTGTTCCTTTTTAATGAGTCACTGATTTCTCTAATTCTTAAATTGTGCTCTTTTGCCTTCATCTCCCTCTTTTTATCTGCTTCATTATTCTCCATAAGTTTGTCCTCTATATCGCTGATTCTCTGTTCTGCCTCATTCATCCTTGCTGCCATGGCAGCCATACATGATTGCACCTCAGTTATAACATTTTTTATTTCATCCTGACTAGGTTTTACTTCTTTTATCTCTGCAGAAAGGGGTTCTAATCTATTTTCGACTCCAGCTAGTATTCTTATTATCTTGATTCTAAATTCTGTTTCAGACATCTTGCTTGTATCTGTGTTGGTGAAATCCCTAGCTGTCGTTTCTTCATGCTTTCTTTTGGGGTGAATTCCTTCGTTTCGTCATTTTGAAGGGAGAAAAGAATTAATCAGGTAGAAAAATTAAAATTAAAAATTAAACACACACACACACACAATTGAATAAATGATGTTAGATCCTAGGTGTGTTTTGGTTTTGGTTTTGAAAGTGGTTTTATAGATTAGAGAAAAAAGGGGGGAAAAAAAGGAAGTCGTTTGAGAATTAAAAAAAATGAATACACTGAAGTAGACTAAAATGAAATGATGGGAGTAAAATAGAATTTGAAAAAAATTACACTTAGTAAAGAATAGAGAAAAATTAAAGAAATATATTATTAATAAAAATTAAAAATAAAAATGAATTTTTTTCTTTCTGTAGTCAAGAAAAGAAAAAGAAAAAAGAAAAAAAGGAAATCGTTTGAAAATTTGAAAAAGTGAATACACTGTAGTAGACTAAAATAATGAAGTAAAATAGAATTTGACAAAGTTTACATAAGAGTAAAAATATAGTTAAAAAATTAAAGAAAAATATTTTTAACATAAATTGAAAATAAAAATGAAGTTTTTCTCTTTCTGTATTCAAAAAAAAGAAAAGAAGTGAAAAAGAGAAACAAAAAAAAAAAGAAAGAAAATTGAATAGATGGACCTGCTAACAGATTGAAATAGGACTGAAATTCCTTCATTTTCCCCCAGAAGTCAAACTACAAAGCCCCTTTCAGTCCACAAACTAAGCAGGCCCATTCTTCTGAAGAGCTAGGCCGGCCCGGTTGGGTGGGGCCTAGTGCAACGGCTCCGCTCGCCACCAGATGGCGCTGCCAGCCCCACTGGGGTGGGTTGTTGTGGCCCTTGTAGGTGGGTGTATGCGCATGTGAGGGAGCTGTGAAAACTGCACCTCCCAGCTACCCCGTCTGTTCTTCCAGATCAGCGATCGCGCACCTGTCCTCTGTCTTCAGTTTTCGTCCACTCCCCGCTTCTTCACTGTCTTTGACCAGTCCCCACCTCCCTCCCGAGTTTTGTCTCAGATGCGGCTACTTTCCCCCGGCCCCTTACTCCTGAAGGACTGCGGCTTTGACCCGCTCCGCCTCTCTGAGGGAGGGTCTCACAGAGCAATGGCCGAACGATGGCCGAATGTCAGCTGCGCCCAGGAACGCCTGCTGGACCCTGCTGCTGCCGGAGCCCCGAGACTGCGGCCGGGTGCCAGCCCGCCCCAGAAAAGTTCCTGAGACAGCGTAGCAGCAGCTTTTCAGGGATTATGGAAAATCGCAACACACACCTGGCACCAGGCTTCACCCTTAACCACCTGGTTCCAGCACCAGCGAATGTGGACGTTTTCTGGGGTCTGCCGGGACCGGGTGGCTCCACCAAATGTCCTTCCGGCAGTGGAACCGCTTTTCCGGGTGTGGCCAGAGAACCTCCCGGACCCCACTCGGCTCCCAGGGACTCGCCCTTCCCACCAGAGCACCGCCAGGTATGGAAACGCGGAGTTGCAGCCTTTGCGCTCCCCTTGTTTACAGTCTTAATGGAATTTAAACCCTCGCCTTTCTCCCTTCTCCTTTCTCCGTTTTTAGTTTAGTCCCTGCGGCTGTTTCCAATTTTCCACTTTCTCTCCAGCTGCTTTTGGGGAGGGGTGCTTTTCCCATATTCTCCCCTTTGGTCTCTGTCCTCTCTCTACCCACAAAAGCGGCTCCCTGCTCTCGTGTCTTCTCTCCTTCCCAGTTCACTTCTCCACATCGCGTACCTGCTGAGTTCTGTGGTTTAGGTTGTGCAGATTGTTGTGTTAATCCTCCGATCAGTTTTCTAGGTGTGTAGGATGGTTTAGTGTTGGTCTGGCTGTATTTCATGGACACGAGACACACAAAAAACTTCCATGCTGTTCTGCCATCTTGGCTCCTCCTTTCACAAATCATTCTTGATGACACAACAAAATTGTCAAGGTGGAAACTTGCTCAAACAACTCTGCACTGTTCTTTATATTTGTTGCTTTGTTTTCAAAGCAGAGACACTGGCGAAAAAGGTCCTAATTTGTGTTGATTTAATTGACAAGTGAAAAAAGAAATCATGAAGAATGTTATATGAAAGTCTGCCACAATCTGGAATACACAGATTTCTGTTTTTTTTTCTTTTCTAAGTTTTAATTTAAATTCCAGTTAGTTAACATATAGAATAATAGTATGGAATGCACTGATTTCTTTTTATTTCAGTCTGTTATTTAAAATTTACATATTTCTTAGGCATAAAAAACCAATTAGGCATGGTTCTTGGGAGTTCTACTTACCATCCTATCCTTGTGAAGCCCCACAACTTGCAGCAAAGATACAGGGTTTTATTTTATTTATTTTTTTTCATTTTCGGTTGGTTGGATAGTTTGGGGCACACAGCTACACAAACTGAAACAAATATATTTGCAGAATATTTTGGTCATATCTTTCTGGAGAATGTATCAAGGTTTATCTGCCTCAAGTATTTTTTATTATTGTCATATAAAATAAGTTATAGCATCCATACTTTAAAGGATTTTAGAATTAAGCATATTACAACAAATATATACTATTTTTCCACACCTATTATGAATATTTAAGACACTTGGTCATATTGACACAAAAATACTTAAAATCATGTGGGAAAGATGTAGTTTTAATCTCACTATAATAAATTCGTGTATTTGACTGCCAAGGAGGTACTTGGCATTTGTTTTGAATTATGAATTGCCACTTACATCATGATGGTTTTTAAAATCATGATTAGGGGCAACTGGGTGCCTGAGTCGGTTAAGCGTTTGAGTCTTGGTTTTGGGTCAGGCCATGATATCACAGTTTGTGAGATCAAGCCCTGTATCGGGCTCTGTGCCAACAGTGTGGAGCCCACTTGGGATTTTCAATCTCCCTCTCTCTCTGCCCCTCCCCCCCAACATAAATTTAAAAAACTTTAAAAAGTAAACTAAAATCATGATTAGCAGAGAAAACGTATATTGTAAATGATAAATGTATATATAGGTAGACTATTATTAGAAAAATAGTTTCAAGATTTTAGATGGGCCAAAATCTGGAAACCGTAGCCTCATTCAAATTTCTCTTAGTGTTACTATCATCAGGTTCCCCTTTAAAATATAAACTGAACACAAAACATATCTCAGATTGTATTTTTGATGATTGGTGTGGGGAATAAGCCTAGAAATTCCCCGGGATTATGCCATTGGGTTAACAAGGCATAAAGAATTGCAAAGCCACAGGATGCTCACACCTGAGTTTGGGTAAACAAGACAAGACAACCAAGAATAGGGAGGTGCAAAGGCACACAATACATAGGTACATGAAATAAACAAGATTAGATATTCAGGGTGGAAGCACTCCCCCATCCCTGCAATTTAGTACTATAGCAGAAAGCTGCTTTCACAGGAAGGAAGGACCAAGCTAGGTAAACTGGTAAATTGGGCTATAGACTGCTGCGCAGCAGGTGAAGCAGCCCAGAGTGGAGATGATTAAGAAACGTGCCTTGTTAACACTGAGGTCATGTGTCCTATATGTCTCATCCCCTGGGCTAGTTAAGATAAACAGGTGGTACCTCGTGTTCACTGTAAACAACCTTCCGCCTGGTGCCCGGATTTTGCTTTGTATTAACCCAAAACCTTAACCCCAAATATCTTCAAGACCCCCTTTTCCTCAGGTCCTCAAGTTAAGGTTCACAGTTTCATTGTCTCTTTGTGCGCATCCATCGCCACATTTGTAAGCCTTCTGATCCTAATAAAAATGGAGCGAGACCCTTATTTGGGGCTCTTGTCTTTTCCTGGACATTAGACATCTCTCACTTTTCATCCTGCGTCCTGCTCTCTTGCTAGGCAAGAGAGCACTTTAGACCCAGAGTTTACGACAGATTGGTTCAGCAGATCAAATTATGCATGCTTTGTGTGGAAGGGACACTTTTATGCTTACATTTTTATAACAAAGGGAAGAGAGTCAATTCCTTAGGAGGACACTGACATTATGTTAACATACTCCACTACAAACTTTTCAAAATCGGATGTTCAAAGGACAACATCTGTTGTCTATAGGTCTTACTCTCAAGGAAGGAATGATACCATCCGGGGACAAGGCATAGTGCTCTTTCCATTAAAGTGGAAAATCTTTCCTCCAAAAGGTCTTCCTCACAAAAACCTATAAGCTTAGTCTAATCATGAGGAAAACATCAGACAAATACCTATTCAGGAACCTTCTACAATATGCCTGATCGTTACTCCTTAAAACTATTAAAGTCTTCATCAAAGTCATTAAGACGGGGTCTGAGAAAATGTAGCAACCAAGAAGAGGCTCAAGGAGATATGAAAACTAAATGCAATGTAGTATCCTGGAGGGGATCTTGAAACAGAAGAAGGATATGAGGGAAAACTAAGGGCATTTGAATCCTTTGGCTAATAATATACCAACATTGGTTTATTAGTTTTGACAAATTCTTCATACCAATGTAAGCTGTGAATAGGGGACACAGTGATCCACAGGAAATTTCTATACTATCTATACACCTTTCCCACAAATGTAAATGTATTTTAAGACAAAAAGCTTACTTTTAATAGCTGATGGAGGTTAAGGAATGCACTTGCTGTGTTAAGCCCTGGCTGCTGTATGACTGTGTTGAATCACTCCATTGTACACCTTAAACTAATATTATACTATATGTTAACTAATTGGATTTTAAAGAAAAAATGTTAAACTTTTTAATAAAAAAGTGGACGATGAAACGGACATTTGGCAACATTGGGTTCCTCATCCTAATGAAGGGATTACTGTACTGGCTGCAGAAATTAATTTGATCATACTAAAGAAAAATTGCATTGCTAGTACTCAACGAGAGTAAGGAGGTTAATGTCTGGAATATAAAATACCATCTGGGACACTTCACAGTTGTCCCATGTCCTGGATAACAATGAATGGAAAACTACAGAAACATCAAAGAGCCAAGACTGTCCTGCTCATGGCTCAAAACCTGCAGAAATAAAGATGATTCGGGCCACCCCATCAGACAAAGAACTACACCAAAATGCTAGCAGATGGTGAAGAAAATAAGGCATGAGTAATGAAGGAACAACATAAGAGCTATAACCATGTGAACAATTGTGGAAATGAGGGTTGTAATAGTTCTGAGTATTTCTGACTTATTGTGGTGTGAACTGTATTAAAATAGGATTAACCGATTTTCCCTTCCTCCCGTACACCTACCAACTCCTATAGGGGTGTGAGAAGCAGGTAATCTTAAATATTAGTATTGGGGCTACAGCCTATTAAGGGTGGTGTGACTCAGCTCCAAAGGAGAGAACATCGCCCAAAAGTAGATAATGAAACTGTGTATTGTCTTTGAGGAGCAGTTGAAATGTCCTGTGTATGAGAAGAAACAAAAACATTGGAGGTGAAAGCATGATTTTCTGTACTCGAAAATTAAGTACGGTTGAAAGAGATGTGCACGGATGCCAAGACAGGAAGTTGACGGTGGTAGTGTCGAAATATGGCAACATGGGTATGTTTCCCAGAATTCTCTTTATCGTCCATACTGGATTAGAGAAGGTGTGCAAGATGTGAAAGCGACATGGGACCAGTAACAATTGTGGTCTGAAGATCACCAGGGGACACAGAGGTTCTGTTCTGTTGCTCTGACCTACCTCTCTGATCTATCAGCTGGTTAGCCCAGAGGGTACCCTTCCTTCAGGGTTTCCACAGCCTGGGGCAGGCACCTATGAGAAGGTTGCCAGCTCCTTCTGGAAATCATTTGCACAAAGTTGGAGACAGTGAGATACCGACACAGGCATCCCTTTGTCCTTGAGGGTTTCAGTTTGTCCTCATTGGTCTGAATTTGCCTTTGCTGTTCTCTGCCACACATCCAGCTGTTTTTCTGGACTCATGACACTGGCCGCAGGCCACCACAGCAAGAGGCTTTCCAAAGGCTTCTTTTTGAGTTCCCACTGAGTAGGGATGAATCACTACAATTAATGCCCTATTTCATGTCATGCAAACTAGTTTTGTTTCTCTGATCAAACCCTAAGCAATATAAAACATGCAAATGAAAGTTGTGGAGGCGGGAGGACTTCTGGCTTGCCGAATGGGAAGCCAGAGAACATAACAATAGGCTCGCTAATCAGAGAATTTGGGGAAGCAGGCTGCTTTCTCCTTGCCAGTGCCCCAACACTGCTTGAAGAAGCAGAGGTTGGCAAGTGTGTTTGAGTAAGAATTGAAGCTGCCGGCAGTTGTTGGAGCTGCAAGGACTGTGTCCCATCAAGGTAGTAGCACCTCGAGGAGACGGGGAGCTTCAAGAAACACGAGATTCAGATGCTAACTCATCCCAGGAGGCAGCATGGCCTTCCCCAACATGCACAATGACAACAAACAAGATCTTGCAATCAATCACGTCTGTATTCCAAGACAAATGAACATGGATTATCAAATTAACAGAAAAGTAGAAAAATCAAACCTTGCTAATTACTTGAAGAAACGCAGTAACCTGAAAGAGCCATCAGCCTTAACCAGCAGAATAATTAACCATAGGACTCCTGAGGAGACTTCCCAAAGCATTTAGAGACTTAAAATAAATATATTTAGAGACAATGGACATAACTGAATTCCCACAAAGAATAGTGTTACCAAGTAGAAAAGAACATATGTTGAAACTTAAAATATCATTGTCCATGAATTAAGAATGAAAACAATCTACTGTAGAGAATGAAAAGCAGAGTGAAAAGACCTAGGTTATCTACATGGGAAAGTGAATTGGATTCAAAATGAAATTTTTATTAAATACATTAAGCATGGATGGCAAAAAGCAACATTGTAAATATTCTCAAGGAAAATGAATTTGAAACTGTATTCGTCTACCCAGACATTTTAGAATTTGTGGGAAAGGATAATTGGAGACATTTTTTTTTGGATATGCAAAGGTTCAGAAACTTTTAACAGCTATGGGATCTCCCTGAAAGAATTGTTGAAGAATGAATAGATTCAAGGACATTTTAGGCTAAGAGAAATGGTAATACTAAGAGTAACAATAAAGCTTAAATATGTGTCTAAATAATTGTTGTCAAAAAATTGTTGCTATAATTAAAAAAGAAAAATCCCAAGAGGTTTCAAAATGGGTAGGGTGGTGATAGGGGAGAAAAGTGGAAATATGCTAAGATGCTTTTCTTATTCAGAGGTAAGATACATTATGTTCAACTCCAGACTGTACTGGAAAAAATACATCTTTAAATGTGAGGTGAATGAAACAAAGAAAATTTGTTCTAATCATCAAAAGAAAAACATGAGGGAAAAGCAAACTAGAAGGCATAAGTAGAAACCATGAACTAAGATGGTGGGAAGATAGTCAAGCAAATCAATATAAGCATAAGGATGAACTGGAGATCATCTCAGGGCTGCAAACAGCCTAGGTAATCAGCTGTTTTCAAGGGACACTCATTTAAAGTAACAAAATTAGAGCATCTGAAAATACTGGCGTGGAAATACTGGTTGTATGAAGGAAAATAAAGCACATGTTGTAATACGGATGTCAGGTGAAAGGCAAAGCAGAAAGTTGTGCAGGGGTGGAGAGAGTGCATCAAAGTGCCAGAGTCTGCTGAGCGGAGAGTGTTCGCTAGGTCAGTTAAGAAGAGGGATGCCAAAGAGGGGAAGGTTGGAGAGCTTTAGGGACAGAGATTTTGAAGACACTGTTATTATGATTTGAAAGGGGATGAAAACAAGCATAGTGAAAACAACTTTCAACTTCAAAGATTCTGGGGGCTGCATCTGCACGGGAGAGTCTCATTTCAGGTAAAGTATGGAGGAGTGGGGCAAATATTTTAAAATGTCATGGTGATGGGGGTGAGTGTGCAGATCGTTAAGAAAGAGACAATTCTGTAGAAAACCTCTCCGGAATGTGGGAAGAAGCTGGGGGTAAAGAAGCAGACAATAGAAAGGAGCACTGGTCTAAAGAGGACAGTTCATCTGAGGGTCTGCCCTGGGGCATGCTGGCCTCAGAGCGAGTTATATGGTGGAAGGGGTCCTGCAGCTGTGCTGAGATCAAGGCTGTCTCCAAGTGGCCAAGCGCTACTCCCAGAAGTGGAGAAGGCTTTTAGGGAGGGCTAGGATGACAAAGTAACCCTTCCTGTAGGTACCGAGTTGGCACTCCATTTGGTGGCAGATGTTCTCGAAAGGAGGGCAAGAGTGGTGGTTGGTCAGACTGAGCCTCTTGCTAAGGCTGCCTCTCAAGAAATTTGCTTCAACACAGGTTCTTGAAATTTGTATGTAGCAGTGTTTTTTCCCTGTGAGAAGGCAAGGAAATACAAGAGAAACGACTTATGAGATTCTACTAGTAGACATCAGTCTGTGTGGAGGTAAATGCTCAAATAGAATTAAAACACAAAATGTTGAAGGAAACTCGTTTCTTGTGGAAATAGATGTGGTTAAATCCGTGCACCCATATACACTTCTACACACTCATACATGTTGATGAGCCTTGAAATTACGGCTGCCGCATCTTCGAGTTTTCAGAGGGGGCTAGAACAAACATGGATGCATTTATGGAGGTGGGGAAAGGGTGTTTGGGAGATGAGGATTTCCTCTGGAGGATATCCTGGTCATTTCTCATCTATTCTCATAGACCCTGCACGGTGGGAATCCTGGCTCTACCATTTACTGGTTTTGTGATACTTGTATGCAAAAATAACATGATAATCGTATTTAATTCACAGGGCCATTGTGAGAATTAAATCAATCAATCAAAGTAATGTGCCTAGCTTTACATCTGGCTCATTGAATGTTCAATAACTGTTATTATCATAATTATTCTTCTTTTCCTTTTCTTGGTTATTTGCCAGGAGAGGAAAGAACAAATAAACAAAAATATATCCAAAATGTGAAACCTAGCAAAATAGTGAAATTTTGATAGGAACTTCTGTTATATGTAGGAGAGCAGGTAGGGAGACAGGTTGATCTGTATATAGCTGTATCTGCTAGGTATAGTTGGAATATGTAGTCTTATGGAAAGTTCTTCACCAGAGGAACACATTTATTTATATATCACCTCTTATCAGATATTAAAATAGATACTTTAGAATTTTACATACCCCCTAATATGCCTATCTGACTATGACTACTATTAATAATAACAATAAGACTTTCAGAACATATCCATGTCTCAAAAATTTCACATTTATTTTGAAAAAAAAACCTAACCTTTAAAAAGTCTAGTTTGGAAAGCAGTGTTTTAAATATTTTGCTTATAAATGTGCTGCTGAATAGTCAGATTTATTTTTCTTACTAGAGGTAAATATAATGTAGTTATTTTATTATCAGATACAGTAGCTTCTTCTTTCCTGGGATGATAAATACTAAATATCATCCCCCTCTCTTTTTAGTTCCTTTACCTCTCTTCCTCTCTGTCTACCCTTCCTCTCTGCCTCTCTCTATATACAGGAATTTTTTACAGAATATTGCACACTTTTTTTTTCCTGCTAGAGAATGGGGTAAATGAATGTTGTAAGATATTTTAATTTTTTTAATGTTTATTTATTTTGAGAAAGAGGAGACAGAGCGTGAGCAGGGGAGAGGCAGAGAGAGAGGGAGACACAGAATCTGAAACAGATTCCAGCCTCCAGGCTGTCAGTACTAAGCCCAATGCAGGGCTTGAACTCACGACCCGAGAGATCATGACCTGAGCTGAAGTCGATGTTTAACTGACTGAGCCCCCCAGGCGCCCCTGTTGTAACATATTTTAAAATGCAGGGTACAGATAATCTCTTCTGAAGCAAACAGCAAAGACTTTGTTCTTTATTTTTGAAACCTTATTTGAAGTGTAACAAACCTAGAAAAAAGAGGACAATCCTAACTGAACGGCCCAATGAATTACCACAAAGTGAACTCATTTATACTCTAGAGCAGGTCATTACACTGATCGTTTCAGCGCCAGAGGGGCCGTTTATGTCTCCACCCAGTCATTAATCTGTCCGCCCTTAAAAAGAAAATAAGTATCATTAAATCTTAAAATTTAGTTTTATCTGTTTATTACTTAAAGTAAATTGAATCATAAAATTGCATTTTTTTTTTTTGTATGTGTGTTAGGCATCTTTCACACAAGATCTTCAGATTATTTCTTCAAGTTGTTTCATGTAGCTATTGTTTGTTCTTTACATGCTCACTAGTGGGCAATCCATTGCTGATTAGCACTTGAGTTGTTTTCCTGTATTTGCTAAGGGTAATTCAGCCCTGAACTTTCTTGTACCTGGGTCTTGATACCCACATGCATACACCTGAAATATTCTGAAGGATGGAATTGTGTTGATGTTCAACTTTAGTGTATCTTGACTTCCACACAGTGCTCCAAAGTGATTGGACCAATGGGCGCTCACACCCCCAGTGTGGGAGAATTTCTTTGTCCTACAGCCTTGGCAACTGTGGGCGTAGTAAGTGGCTCTTTTCTTTAATCATTTGGAAGGTGTGCAATAATAACTCCTATAGAATATATTGATCACGATTGTACCTCCGTGCTTAATCATTACAATTAGTAATCTTTGGTGCATTGTTTGTTTGGGATGTCTTTCTAAAATTTTCTGGCAGTTGGGCTCCTCGCTGGCTCAGTTGGAAGAGCATGTGATTCTTGATCTTGGGGTTCAAGTTTAAGCTCCATGTTGGATGTAGAGATTACTTGAATAAAACTTATTTTTTTTTCTGTCACTGTTTTGATTATTCTAGATAGGAGCTGTTTTTCAGTGTGTATTCTGTAAATATCTTCTCTCACTCTGTGGCTTGGCTTTTCAATTTGTTAAAAGTGTTTTTTGGTGAAGAAGCGTTTCTATTTCAGGCAGTCCAATTTATCAATATTTTTTCTCTGTAGTGTTAGTGTTCTTAATGTCTTAAATCTTTTTCTTTACCAAACTCATGAACTTATTCCTCTATGTTACTTCAAAGTGTGTGTGTGTGTGTACAAAAGCACATATTTTCTTCGCTTCTAATGCTTTTATCAGGATTTTGTTATCAAGTCTATAGTAGAAAACAAAATTACTTGTTACATATTCCCATTTTTTTCTTATTTCTTGAAGAGATGTCTATGGCTGACATGACTTGTTTCTCAAATGTTTGGTTGAATTCCCTAGAATAAAATCATCTGGACCTTGAGATTTTTTTAGGAAGATATTTAGTTGTATACTCCATATAAGTTTTTCAAATTTTAGTTTTCTCTTTCATAAGGTTTAAGAAGTTTTCATTACTTTGTTGACTCAATTTCAGTTTTCCAATGTATTGGTGAACATTTGTTCATAATACATTCTTACATTAATTTTATACCCATAGACTCTGTAATGAAGTCCCTATTTATTCCAGATATTCTTTTCACATTTTCTTTCAATTGTTCTTGCCAAGAATTTATCAAGTGTATTAGTTTTTCCAGAAAGCGATAATTTTTTTTTGCTGATCTCCTTAATCTATTTTCTACTGTTACTCCTATTATTACTTTCTTTCTATTTTAGGGGATATAATTTTTATTAAAGTATAATTAATATACAATGCTATATTAGTTTCAGGTGTATAACATATTGATGAAATAATTTTATATGTTACTTAGTGCTCCCATGGTAAATGTGGTCACCATCTGTCACCAAACAATGTTGTTATATTATTGACTATATTCCCTATGCTGTACTTTTCATAGTTCCCTTTATCTATTGCACCCATTTCCCACCCACCTCCCCCTCTGGCAACCACTGTATTTAAGAGTATGTTTCTTGGTTTGTTTGCTTTGCTTTTTAAATTCTGCATATAAGTGAAATCATATGGTACTTGTCTTTCTCTGTCTGACTTATTTCACTTAGCATAATACCCACCTGGTCTATTCGTGTTATTACAAATGGCAAGATTTCATTCTTTTTTATGGCTGAGTAATGGGCCACATCCTCCTTATGAATTCATTTATTGATGGACATGTGGGTTGCTTCCATATCTTGGCATTAGTAAATCACGCTGCTATAAACATAGGGCTGCATATATCTTTTCAAATTACTATTTTGATTTTCTTTAATAAATACCCAGCTGTGGGATTACTGGATCATATGGTATTTCTAGACCACTTTCTTACATCCTATACAAAAATAAACTCCAAATAGATTAAAGATGTAAATGTGAGACCTCAAACCATAAAACTTCTAGAAGAAAACATAGGCATTAATCACTTTAACATTGGCCAGAGCAACATATTTCTGGATATGCTCCTTGGGCACGGGAGACAAATGCAAAAATAAACTACTGGGATCACACCAAAATAAATAAGTTTTACACAGTGAAGGAAACCATCAACAAAACAAAAAGGTGATCTGCTGAATGGGAGAAGATATTTGCAAATGATATGTCTAATAATGGGTTAATATCCAAAGTATATAAAGAACATACAACTCAACACTAAAAAAAAAATAATCTGATTAAAAATGGGCACAGAATGTAATTTGTTATGAATTTCATTTCACAGGGGTATGCTTAACTCATTTTCAGCCTTTTTCTTCTTCTGTATATATATTAAAGGCTATATAATATTATTTAAGTATTGTTTTGCTGCATTCTACTAGTTTTTATAATTGTATTTCAATTATCACTCAGTTCACAGCATGTTATTCTAAAAAATAAAATTAAATAAAATAAATATTTTATTTCACCTGATTTGTCCTTCTTCTGGTGTTCTTTATTTATGTACATTTCAATTTCTGACCATCATTTTACTTCTCTCTGAATAACTTCTTTCAACAATTCTTGCAAAGATCTATTGTTGATAAATTCCCTGTGTCAGTCCATCATCAACCTAGAGATTAGGCAAGGTATATCCAGAAAAGTAGGAACCCCGTTATTTATTTGAAACAAAGTGAATATGGAGCAAATCATTTTAACAGAAGTAATGGGAGACATAGAAGTCAAATGAAGGTTTGTGATTTCACTAGAACAGAAAGCATAGGGAGCCTGTAGGACCAGCTGTCTGGAGGGATATAAAGAATCAGTTAGCCGAGGGTAGAACTTGGAGCTCCAACACCCTGTCAAGTAGGGATCAAATTGGAGTGCAGAAGGTGGCAGTGATGGAGATAAGGTTTGGGGTGGAGAACAAGGAGAAGAGACATAGTAGCTTCTTCCCTGCCTACTCTCCAGTGTTCTGGTGGACCAACTACAGTGGAAGACCTGAAAAAAAAGGCCAGGGAAAGAGGCCCTTTCAGTGGTCAGGTATGTGTTTTTTATGGCAATATAGGCAAAGTGTGAGGAATCCATCTGAGGGCAAAAGACCCAGAGGCATTCAAATATTACATTTGTTAATATTTTAGATGCATTCATTCATTCAAGAAAAATTTGTCGATCATCATACAATGACAAATACTAGCATGGTAGGTGCTGGAAAATACAAGGATTAGGGAAATTAAGCAAACAATTATTAGAGTAATGGATTGTTAGGAAAGAGAGCTGCAGCATTGTGTGCCTCTGTATCAGGGAAGCTGAATCTGGACCAGGTAATTAGTCTATCTTCTCTTCCCACCTCTCTGAGAAGTGAACCTAATAGTTACATCTGTAGGCTAGGCAGGAGAAAGTTAGGACGATGGAGTGAGGAAGAAGGTCATAGGCAGAGAGAAAACCATGTTTGAATGCAAGAAGCTAAGAGTACAATACACTATGAAGTTGAAGGAATATGGTTATGGCCGAAGTCCCTTGGGAGAAAGGGGCAGCAAAATTTCCTTGAGACTCAGTTGGTGCAGTTTGCAGAAGCCAGAATGTGTGGCTCTTTGAGAACTGCCAAAGTTTTGGATATCATTCTCTAAAGAGTAAAATATAGAAAAAAATAGTTGTAACCAGACATAGATTTTTAAGGGATTTCTTTTACTGCAGGTGGTGAACTGACCACAAGCTCTGTAACACTCAGACGGAAAACGTGGATGTGGTTCAGGAAAGAGATGATAAGAGCTTGGATGTTGGAGACTGAAGTAAGGAAAGCAATCATAAGTGAAGCCCAGAAATATTTATTCAGAAAAGATACATAAGATTTGGTGATGTTTGTTTATTCAGTCATGCTTTCACTCATTATATTCAACAATATTTGTTGACTACTAAGTGAATAAAATATATATTATATGTATATTGAGGGTTATTAATATATGTTGCTATAGTTTGTGTTACTGTAAATCCTAACAATAATTATTTTAGGAAGTACTTTAATAGAGAATAATAGAGAGTGGGATAGTGGTTTAATTAACAACTTAAATAGGTGGTTTGGCCAATGCACAGACTTCTGGAGTAATTGCCTTAAATCTATCATTGAAACCATAGAAGCAACAATTACTTCATGGGGAGAGGAAAGACTCCTGAGTGAGTAGAGAAAGCAGTAAAAAGACCAAAGTAATAGTGGACAGAGTCTATTTCCACCTTCAGAGTCTCCTCATCTCACTAGCAAATCAAGTCAATTACTGAGAGCAATGTTTGTACTTCCCTGTCAGTAAAAGAGATTTACTATTTTATTTTATTTTATTTAAGTATAGTTGACACACAATGTTACATTAGCTTCTGGTGTATGACATAGCAATTGGACAAGTCTATGCATTATGCTGTGCTCACCATAAAAGAGATTTAGATTCTCATTTGCCTTAGTGATTTCTCCAATAACAAGACTGCTGGACTCATGGCCCAACAGTGAAGAGAACCAGTGCAAATGACCAGGAATGGAGCTGAAAATAGACTCGGTTTAGATTGCCAATCCCTTGCTATGGATTTAATCCAGTTCTTTTGCTGTGGTGACATCTTGCCCCCCTCAACTCTTCTCTTCCCTCTAGTTTGGCCCAAACTTACTTCTTTCAGGGCTCTGTGTCCAACACTTATGGAAAAAAATGAGACCTTAAGAAACTTTTGTAGAAATGCTTGAAAATCAATTGCTTTTATTCCAGGACCAAAAAATCACAGTACTTCATTTTCTTTTACTTTGGTGGCACTGAAAATATGCTAGCCTTCTGTACTAAAAAAAGAAGTTGTTTAAAATTTATTATTGCTAAGGAAACTTGAGAAACACTATTTGTCAAATATTAAATATCACCATGCCTAACCTGCGGTGAAGGCAGAAAATATTCATTTACAAGAATTTGTTTTACATATCACATAAGGGGAATAAAACGATTTTCTAGAAAAGTCAACATCTGCTATTTTTCTCAGATCTAGCTGTGGAAGATATTGGAAGGAGGCTGGACCCTGAAGCCAGAGAGCCTGGTTCAACTCCCTGCCTGGTTACCCCTGATTGTGTGAAATATGGCCAGTTGCTTAAATACTCTGGGAATCAGTTCTCCCAGCTACACAACCCATACTGGTGCTATGTGGATGAGGAAGATGAGGCACAATATACATAAATAATGATGGTACAAATATGCTAAGTTATTTTAGGCATGATAAATTTTAACGCAAAATGATGTGACTTCTATAAAACGAAGTTGGTCAATGGTTTGTGAATTTTTTATGCCATTGATAGGTTTTCATACATCAAGATGCGTTCATTGAAAAAACCCACACATTTGTGAAATTATTGATTGAGAATATTGACTTAGCATGGGATTGTAGAGGGAAGGGAAACTATAGTTGGTTTACAAAGAAATATATTTGACAGCCTGTCACTGCCTTAACCTGTTAAGTTTATTTAAGGTAAGTGATGTAAGAAAACAATTCATTCTTATGTAAGCAATTAATGTCAATGAATATCTTATATATCAACTATTTATCCAGTAAAGAAATTTTACAAGCAGAAACCATGAGAGAAGTCTATCTTTCACACCTAAAATATAAGCCATATAAAAATTTCCTATGATTAAAAAGTATGAATATCAGCTATTTAAGGCTAGATTTGTTCACATAATAAGAAAGATGATACCAGTTCCAAACATATTTTCTATAAAAAATATACTTAGTATAACAATATTCATAGGCTTCCAAAAATATACTCAGTGATATATCTAAAGGCTACAGCAAAAAATAAAATGTATGATTTTGAAAAGTTGTCAATGCCAGACTTCATCCATAAATATTAAAAACAAAACATGACCTGAATTACACAAATGTAAGCATTTCCTTCAATACCATAAAAAGTAAATAGTAAGTGAATGAATAATCTAAGATTCTGCATTCCCAGTTCTGCTAAATAAAATGTGATTCCTTACATAATGGTAAATTTACTGCAGAGATAAGTATCCCTTTACTCGCTTCATGCTGGCCAATCCCAAATTCCGTCCCCAAATTACTACTGGGAGAAATGGTGCATTTACAATATGATTACCATATACTATGTCAGATGAGTGAGAAATTTCTCATAAATATGAAACATTTGAGGCTACGGGTGTAATTTTATGTCTTGGATAAACATTTTATAAATGCACATGATGTTTTCCTGCTTTGTCTCCACTCTGATTAGTACGGTCTTTCCGAAGTTATGAGTTTACTCAATCTCCTGTGAGCTTCCACGGTCCTGGATGGGTTTGAATGATGTACTCTAGCCGGTGTTCCAGGTACCCTCAATAGGCTCAAATCAGTCTGCTTCTACAGAAGTGCTTACTCAGCCTCCCTGCAGTAGATATTTAAGGGTTTTGGAATAAAAACAACCTCTCTTCAAACTTAGCCCTGCACTGACTAGCTTGTGTAATTTAAGACAATATGTCATTTCTAAGCCTCATTTTATTTTTATGTAAAGTGATTGCACAGTAATTATCTCTCTGAGGATTAATTATGATAGCACGTGTGAACTGTCCTACAAAATATAAACTGTTTTCTTCCTGCTTTTTTGTTTAAAGTGTGCTTTAGACACTGTCAGAGGCTCTGAGAATTTATAAGAACTTTACTCTTCGTAAATCTTATGTGTGATGTACAAAAAGAAGGTAAAGCTTCTCGTGTTGTTCGTCTGGCTGTGGATTCTTCCGGCCTGAGGCCCTGCTGGCTCATCCTCTCCTCTCTCTGTAAGATGTTGTGTTCCTCAGAGCTGATCCCCAGTCCCCAGCTCTTCTCTCTGTGCACCCTCACTGAGGCTTTGCATCCTCAAGGCTTCAATTTGCTTACAAGTGTTAACAGACTCTAAATTTCTATGCATACTGCAGACTTAGCTTTCAAATCTGGTACCATAGAACCAATACACTGTTTGACATTTGGACCCAGGTAAATCACAGGGAGCTCAGAGTTCTATTTTTAGAAGACTTTCTGTTTCCTTCGCGATCAAGTTTACCCTCATGCTTCCCCATTTCAGTAAATGGCACTGCCAGCTACCAAGTGGCATGGTCCAGAAACTCCTCCCCTTTCTTATTTCTTCTGTTTCTGTTAGTAGTCGCCTCACAACCACCAGCCAAACAGGACAGTTGTCTCCCCGTCTCTGCTGCTACATCTTGAATACAAACAAGCCAGTGTGCTCTCTTGCCATTAGTATCATGGGAGCTTCCTGTTTCTGTTCTTTTTTTATTGCTCCTCTTAACTTGCACATCCCCCAAATCATAAGAGTAAGATTTGGAAAATGTGAGTTAGATCATGTACCCGTGCCTATTCAAGTGAATTTCCTGAATTTGAGTAAAATTCAGGAAATATTACATGAGACGCACAAATGTGTATAACTCAGTTCCCATTTTCCTCTGCAACATCATTTTATATCGTCTATTTACATCATCAGTGTTCTTCGGTTATGTGGGTCTTAATACAACATGCTCTTTCCAGCATTGGTCACGTGTACCTTACTTCTTCAACTTCATGAGTCTTTCCTATTCTTTTGACTTTATCATAAACACTTCATTAGAGATCTCTTCTTTAAATTTTGTTTTAATGTTTATTTGTTTTTGAGAGAGAAAAAGAGAAACAGAGCATAAGGAGGGGAGGAGCAGAGAAAGAGGGAGACACAGAATTGCAAGAAGGCTCCAGGCTCTGAGCTGTCAGCACAGAGCCCAAAGCGGGGCTCGATCTCACGAACTGTGAGATCATGACCTGAGCTGAAGTCAGATGATGAACCAACTGAGACACCCAGGCGCCCCTTAGAGATCTCTTCTATAAACAAATGAAGTAGCTCTCAGCAAATGTATGGTAGATTGTTTAGCATCTTTTCTTTTTTTTTTTTTTTAATTTTTTTTTTTCAACGTTTATTTATTTTTGGGACAGAGAGAGACAGAGCATGAACGGGGGAGGGGCAGAGAGAGAGGGAGACACAGAATCGGAAACAGGCTCCAGGCTCTGAGCCATCAGCCCAGAGCCCGATGCGGGGCTCGAACTCACGGACCGCGAGATCGTGACCTGGCTGAAGTCGGATGCCCAACCGACTGCGCCACCCAGGCGCCCCTGTTTAGCATCTTTTCAACCTTTGTTATTGTCCTTTCATATAGGGCAGAGGAAAGAAAGAACAAAACTTAAATTCTATATCTCTACGTATGGTCATGACATAAGTCCTAGTTCATGGGATTTAAGTAGAAGGGGGTTTGAGGCTTCTGGGTGGTACCAACAAAAGAAACGTGTGTCTTCTTTCTGCGGGCTGGAATTAGGATGCGGTAATGTATCATTTTAGAAAATATGGATGAAGTGAATCCCCCAGGGATGGTGGTATAACAAGATAAGAGACTTGGTTGGTGAAAATGTGTGGTTGGCACCTACTCAGATCGTTATGTAAGAAAGGAATACTTATTAAAAATATTTATTTATAAAACCATTGTTACCTAGCATTGGTAGGTAAAATATTTTTTTATAAAACCATTGTTACCTGGGTCTCTGCATCGGTAGGTAAAATATTTTTTTATAAAACCATTGTTACCTAGGTCTCTGTTATAGCATTTAGTCCTAAGTCTTACTAATACAGCCCCACCCCTTTTTCTCTCTTTTTTTTCTCTGAGCTCTGTTTATTTCTTCCATATTTTATAATTATTAGTTGTTTGCTTGTCAAAACTATGCCATCCCCAATAGACCGCAAGACAGAAAAGATGGGAGCTCTGGATGTTTTGCTGATTATTGGATGCCTAGTGTCTATTTTGGTCCCTAGTTCATAGTAAGTAGGTTTGCAATACATATTTGTGAATGTACAGATAAATTGGAATGCAAAAAAGTTTGAGTAAATGTTTTAAACTTATTCTTTGTATAATGCCTTCATGTTAAAATCCCAGCAATTACTGAGGGAAATTCAGTTCTGGTGCAATCAATTGGTCTGGAGACAACTGCAGCTGAGTAACGGAAGCTCCCCAAAATGATTTCAAAGTGCAGCCAAAGTTGAAAATGACTATCATGACAGTTTCTCAGAAAAACACATTCCCTTATCAGAAATGATAAGGCATTGCCTACTGAGATATTCTGAGATTTCACATGCAACCATCTATCTGATATTTTGACTAGCTTATTGAACCAATACGTGGACAGCAGGATCAAGAGAAGAAAAAATTAATCTACAGAGATATAATGTCATTCTACTGAGTCCTTTTATAGATGGTAAAGTCAGACATAAAAATAAAGCCTGGGAAATAACTCAGAAGAATAACAGACCACAGCACTTTGCAACTTGATGTAATCTTGGATATGACTGACACTCTGCCAATGCTTTTGTTCTGATCACGTCAACAACTATCATAGTTCTGACTGCATTTGTCTGTTAGTGGCTAGCACATTAAGGTACATATCAGTAACTACACCAAAGAGCTTTTTTGTAAAGACAGCAGTTTGAGGCAAGAATTACTGATCACGCAATAGAATGCTCCATATAAATTTTCTTAGTTAATAACCAAACACACATACACATAGGATACATGACAGACTGTATTCTGTACAGTATCATGAATACAGAGATTTGTTTGAACCTCTGGGCAGGTTTGGCTATGTAAACAGTTTCTAACATGAGCTTCTAGATTTTCCTGTACTTTCACATTTATGATTCAATACAATGTTGTCAATATTCCTCTGCTTTCAAAGCTAGTTCCCCTTCTATATTGATCTGCACAAAATAACTGTATCAGCACTATTAACTAACTGCAAATCTGTACTGGGGCTACTTTTCTTTCCACTATGCTGTGAAATATCAGAGCCCAATAAGGGTGATCACATTCTAATGTGTGTTCTACCAAATTCTTGCTGTAACTGGTTGGGATACTTTCTCTTTTCCTCTGCTTTACATTAATAAGAACAGTTGAAAGAATAGTGCTATCTTTTTGAGAGAAGAGAATCACCTCTTGTTTCTCAGCTAGCAGAAAAAAAATATGCTGACTTTACAGATCTGTGTGATCACGTCCCCTGTATGTAACACTTGCGTATCCTCCTTCCAGTGAAAACCTAAAGTTTAACACTAGCTCTCATTACTGTTTCTGCTTATATGAGTAAGAAAATTAAATTATATATGTTGAATAGCAGAACTAGAGCTATTTTGGAATCCTACAATAAAGTTTAGCAATATTTATTAAATCATATTAGCCAAAAATAGTCACATATATTAATGTTTTATGTTTAAAAAATTACATAATTTAACATGGAGGTTAAATAATATGCTTCCAAAAAGTGATTGGGACAACCAAAAAAAAATCAGAGAGGAAATAAAAAAAATACATGGAGACAAAGGAAATGAAACCCAATAGTCCCAAGTCTTTGGAATGCAGCAAAAGCTGTTCTAAGAGGGAAGTTTATAGCAATCCAGGTCCACCTCAAGAAGCAAAAAAAAAAATCTCAAATAAACAACCAAACCTTACACCCAAAGGTGTTAGAAAAACAACAAACCAAACCCAAAACCAGTAGTAGGAAGGAAATGATAAAGATGAGAGCAGAAATAAATGATGTAGAAACAAACAACAACAACAACAAAATAGTAGAATGGATCAAGGAAACCAGGAACTGCTTCTTTGAAAGATCAAAAAAATTGATAAACCTTTAGCCATACTCATAAAAAAGAGAGAGGACTCAAGTAAAAACAATCAGAAATAATACAAAATATTTTAAGAGAATAGTATGAAATCTGATATGGCAACAAATTGGACAAACTAGAAGAAATGGATAAATTCCTGGAAACATAACTTCATAAAACCGAATCAGGAAGAAATAGAAAATTTGAAGACTGTACCAGCAATGAAATTGAATCAGTGATCAAAAACTCCCAGTAAACAAAAGTTCAGGACCAGACAGCTTTATAAGAAAATTCTACCAAACATTTAAAGAAGAGTTATTATCTATTCTTCTCAAACTATTTCAAAAAATAGAAGAGGAAGGAGAGCTTCCAAATTCATTCTATGAGACCAGCATTACCCTGATACCAAAACCAGATAAAAACACTACAAAAAAGAGAGAGAGCTACAGGCCAATATCTCTAACGAACATAGCTGCAAAAATTCTTGAGAAAATATCAGCCAATCAAACCCAACAATACATTTAAAAAATATTCACCATAATCAAGTGGGATTTATTCCTAGGGTGCAAGGGTGGTTTAATATTTGCAAATCGATCAGCGTCATACATCACACCTACAAGAGAAAGGATAAGAACCATGTGATCATCTCAATAGAAGCAGAAAAGTACAACATCCATTTATCATAAAAACCCTCAACAAAGTAGGTTTAGAGGGAACATACTTCAAAGTGATAAAGGCTATATGTGAAAAACAGATGACATCATAATGAACGGTGAAAAACTGAGAGCTTTTCCCCTAGGCTCAGGAATAGAACAAGGATGTCCAGTCTCACCATTTTTATTCAACATAGTACTGGAAGTCCTAGCTACAGTAATCAGGCAAGAAAAAGAAATAGAAGGCATCCAAATCAGTAAGGAAGAAGTAAAGCTGTCACTATATTCATCCTTTGTTCCAGGAAAAAAATGGTATCATCTCTGTATGTATAATCAAAAGTTGATTCTTATGCATGTTTGTAATCTACTAAATGTGTATAATATACATGTACATATAGTCTATATTTATAAAAATATACATATATGCATATATAAATACAAATTAGTACCTTTTATAAAAAAATATTTTAATTTTTAAAGATTTTATTTTTAAGTAATCTCTGCACCCAATGTGGGACTCAAACTTACTACCCTGAGATCAAGTCTCGTGCTCCACTGACTAAACCAGCCAGGTGCCCCTATAAAAAGTTTTTGAATGTTTAATTGTTCTCAAAACAATAAGAATCTTGGACAACTTTAGACACATGCCAAATAAAAATTTGTATTTATAGTATTATAATTATATATTTATATTTGCCTATGATATATACATAATTAAAATTATATATTGAATATGTACTAAACCATATATTCTAATACACTCATGTGGTTATTGAAATCATGAAATAAATATGTAGGGATTTATAATTGTACATTCATTGAGTATATTCCATTTCTTTAATTCTTGTAAGATAATGTACAGAACCTTGGAGTCACAATGATGAACCAATCCCAGACATTGTCTTTGTAGATTTAAAGCATAAAGTACATAGACTTAATTTGTCTAAGTACATTAGGCCCTCAATTAAATGTACTGCTATTGTTACATATCAAGCAAAAGAATTGTCAATTGTCAATTTATTGAACATGTGAAACATGACTCTGTATAATGCTATACACACAAGATACATTCTTATTGATTTTGTGGACTATGTATATCTACTCAACTATAATTTTTCAGAGTCAATGAAAATATTTACTGTGTTGAATTTGAGGGTGAGAAGTCAAGGAAAGTGCATGGATCTTTAGTGTCAAGATTAAATTTTACTAAAAACTCATCACGCAACCAAATATACAAATGAAAACAAATATTTAGAATGGGACTCTGTGCCTTGGAATGACTGGTTTAGGTAATAGGGTGTAGATATGATTTCACTTTCTGGTAAACCTTTTCTTTTCAACACTAGGGAGACTAATTATCACATAAGTTTTGAAAGAAATTCCCATGGCCCTCCTTAAAATATTTCTGGATTTTCAAAAGTGAAGCATTTGTGAAGGTTCTCACCTCTCAAGATGTCTAATTAGCTCTCCTTGTGCATTGAGACCTACAAGTTTCTTTCAAGATTCAAAGCTAAAGTTAGAAACTTAATTTCAAATGATATCAAAATTCGGTTTGATAGCACTTTGATTTTCCATATAAAATGAAATGCTTGATAAACTGTAGGCAAATTACCATGTGAAATTATAGGCATCTGTCAATGTTTCAGCCTTTTAAAAACATTTTGCAAGTTATTAAAATTATAACAGATAACTGAATTTTAATTTTCATATAAGTATGAAAAGAATGAAATTAGAACCTTATGTTAACTATTAAAGACAAAAATGATCTTCCTTTGTTTCTCTGGCACATAAATATCATTGTGAATTCTATACAGAATAACCTGTCTGTATTTAATACTTACAGCATTCTTAGCTGGATATGTATGAAAGGAATACATATACATCAAAGTTGAAGTTATAAAGAGAGAGATGGCTCAGTAAATCATCTCTATGTTTTGGAACCCAACCTGTTCTAGAAGAATCTTGTTCCAGAGCTTATTAGAATTTATGCATGACAAGTGTAACATCCTTAATACATTCACAAGTTCCTATAATTTCAGAAAAAAAATTGCTTAAGATATAGTTATACAAAGAATTCTTCTTTGTTTGTCTGAGTTTCTAATTTATCTGGCATCCTGTAATCTTATTTGTTAAATTTGACAGCTCTATGACAGAGAAACTTTAGAAGTAACCTAACTATTCATCAGTGGAATAATTATATAACACAACACATATCAGGCACCATTCCAAGTACTTTGCAAATTTTGCTGATAAATTTCTTGCACATCTACTCCTATTTTGAATTCTGCTTCTGAGGTGATCCAAACAAACACAGAAAGTCTATTGGTACTGGTGGTCCAGGATGTTGGTGGTGAAAGATTTGATTAATGACCCTTCTCAAGCTATGAGTTTATTATGTCTGCATACCCAAGACTTGGAAATCTTGAAAATACAATCTTGTCATCAAAGCTAGTTGTATTTTTTTTTTTTTTATATCTTTTTTCCCCAGTGATAATGATTTCTCCATTAGGGAAATAAATTGGAATTAGCAGAGCTTATTTCCACATGCACTGGGAATTCTTCCAATGATTTATACATAATATATTTCTTGAGACGTGGGTCATGAGATATGATGCATGTCACCACTGCCAATTATCTTGGATGTAAAATAAGAAGCAGGAAGGCAGAACACCTCACAGAGGCAAGAGCAGCTACCAGGTTTTCTTCACTCTGCTTGGGTATCAATAGACTTCCAACACTAGGGGGCAGTAAGGCGGTGTTCTCCATTGCTACACAGACCTTTGAAACAATTCCAGTGAAGAGATTTCACCAGCAGATGGCCAAGAAAGCTATTTTGATGGAGTTTAGTTTAATTATTATTTGAGGCTATCTGATGTTAAAACCTTTTTTTAAAAGTTTGAAAAATTAAAACTACTCTTACGAATAGGTATGTCATTTGGAATTATGGAGTTTCACTTGCTAATTTAAAAAATAATTTATTGGGGTTCCTGGGTGGCTCAGTTGGTTAAGCTTCCAACTCAGTTTCTGCTCAGGTCATGATCTCACAGCTTCCTGGGTTGGAGCCCGGTGTAGGCTGGCAGGGCAGAGCCTGCTTGGGATTCTCTCCCTCTTTGCTGCTCTTCCCCTACTTTTGCTGTCTCTGTCTCTCTCTCCAAAAATAAATAAACCTAAAAAAAGTTCAATAATAAAAAATAATTTATTAATTGTTTTGACAACTTGAAGGAGGGGAATTTCCTTTGATTTTTGATCAAGAATTAACATTATAAATTATAAATGTCAATTATATGATGTTCTAAAAAAGGCAAAATTATTGTGATAGAGAACAAATATGGTTTTCAGGGAGGAGGAACTTTGTGGATGATAAAATTGTCCTGTATTCTGATTGTGATGGTGAATACATACTATAAATTTGTAAATATCTATAAAATTTACACTAGAAAGGGTATATTTTACTGTAGACATATTAAAAAATAAGTAGATGTGTGATACTGTTTATTGCCTGGCCACTGTTTTTTTGATATTTATTGAGATATTACTACAAAATCATTGAATAGTTTATTGCAATACAATTGCAGTTGTTAAGTAGCCTTTTTTTTGCAACAAAAACAGGGAATTTCATACTCAAGAAACAAGATATAATAGAGTAATATAAAATAATTAAGCCGTTGTTTGTATAAGAAGGGATTATTAAAAAGCAAAAGAAGGCAAATTTGAAAAATAATCATACAGAAATCCTGGAATTAGAGGTATAATATTTGAAAAAAAAATTAATATTTATTTACTTTTTTGAGAGAGAGAGAACAACAGAGTGTGAGCAAGGGAGGCACAGAGAGAGAAGGAGATACAAAATTTGAAGCAGGCTCCAGGCTCCAACCTGTCAGTACAGAGCCCAATGGAGGGCTTGAACTGATGGACCACGAGATCATGACCTGAGCCAAAGTCCAATGCTTAGCCAACTGAACCACTCAGGAGCCGTGGAGATATAATATGTGAAATAAGAAGTAAGTGTCTACTCTATAGTCACTGTATATTGAAATATTACTATTAAATTATTGAAATTACTGACAATTGAATCCCTGGTAACACATTACATAACAATTATTAAAAAATAATAATTTGTCTTGATAAGCTTGTAAACTTGGTCAGAGATCATAGCAAATTCATTCCATAGGAATGACACAAAGTCATGAGTAAGTGTAATTACTGTGGAAGGTAATTCTTGCTGAATATGTAGTCATTTATAAAAGTATAAAGTATATTGGAACACCTAGATGGCTCAGTCAATCAAGTGTCTGACTTTTGATTTCAGCTCAGGTCATGGTCTCAGTGGTTCATGAGATTAAGCACTGAATTGGGCTCTGTGCTGACAGCACAGAGCCTGCTTGGGATTCTTTCTCCCTCTCTCCCTCTCTCTCTCTCTCTCTACCCCTCCCCTGCTCTCTCTCTCAATCTCTCTAAAAATAAATAAATAAACTTAAAAAAGTTTACAGTAGAAAGGATATTAAAAAGTCCATAGTCATGTGATATAGAAGACAAAAACATAGGATATCTCATGACCCCCAAAATAAGAAATAATAATATAGGAAGGAGTTTGAAATAGTTTAAACATTTATTTGTAACACAAAATGTGAATGGTAAAAGCAGGAAAACTTGAAAAATAGTCATACAAAAATCTTGGATATGAAAATGTAATATTTGAAATATATATTTCACATGGACTAAATCATAAAGAATAAACACAGTGGAATAGACAATCAGTGGATTGAAAGACTGATATGAAGAAATCACTCAATGAAACATTAAAATATAAAAAGAAAAAGTAAGAGGGATTAAGTAAATTTAGACTGAGGATGATTTAAGAAATTGGAATGCGTGCTGCCTAGTGGGGCGGTTAGAAGCTTTTCTTGTTCCCTTCCTCCTAGAGTCTGTTAAGACTTGCTCTTACTGACTTATGCTGGCTCCTTATGTGAGAAAAATTGACTACTTCTATTTCCTGTTATGATCGACTATTTTGTATCAGAATGAGCTCTAAGAGAATAAGAAAGAAAACTGCGCTTAGATTTGTAGAACTCCCAAATCAAGTAGGGCTTGAGGAGCTATGATCCTGGAATAGATGGAGAGGTGAGCCCCAATTGCAGTTTTGCTTTGCAACTTGAGACATTCATGGATTCTTAAGCAGTGACTGAAAGACAGAACCTGAGCCAAGTTCTTGAGACTATCATGTGTTTGGGAAGAAAAATCAGTGGGTTCAGGGCAAACAAGGAAGGAGGTCTCTGGCCAACATGCCAGATTTTCAGTGGGGAATTTTGTAGGCTTACCACATAAAAGAAAGAAAAGCAAAAAATGGAACAACGTTCACAAATACTGAATCCCAGCTACCAGTCAGCTCAGTCTCTGATCTAATTAAAGTAGCCTAGCACAGCACTAACTGCTTGCCAGAAGAAAAATAATTCCACTTTACATAATAATAATATCACCTATGCCTTTAGTCTTCTTAAATTGTGTTTTATTTGGAGATATTTGTAGATTTATATTCTGTTGTTAAGAAAGAAAAGAGAGATCCCATGGACTCCTTTGTCAGTTTTTCCAAAGGCAGCACCTTGCAAAGCTACAATATCACAACCACAGCATTTCCATCACAAGAATCTCTTACGTGCCCTGTAATATCCACATGTTCTTCCTGTTCCTACCTGCATCTTAACCCCAATAACTGTATTGTTTTCCATTTCTGTAATTTTATTATTCCCAAAATGTTATATAAGTGAAATCATACAATAGGTACCTTTTGGGGTTGACTGTTTTTCACTTGGCATAATTCTTTGGTGATTCATGCAAATTGTTGCATGTATCAATAGTTTTTCATGCCTGTTTCTTGGTATTATTCCAAGCTATGGATGTATCATTGTTTGTATAGCCATTCACACATTGAAGAATATCTAGTTTGTTTCTAGATTTTGGCTGTTATGAATAAAACAGCTACACGCATCCATGTATAGAATTTTGCGTTAACTTAAGTTTTAAATTATCTGGTAAAATGCCCAAGAGTTTATCCAGTTGTTGGGCGTCTAGGTGGCTCAGTCTGTTAAGACTCTAGTTCTTGATTTCAGCTCCGGTCATGATCTCATGGTTTGTGGGTTTGAGCCCTGTGTTGGACTCTGCATTGACAGTATGGAGCCTGCTTGGGGTTTTCTTTCTCTGCCCCTTCCCCACTTGCAGAAATGCGGACACTCTCTCTTCCAAAACAAATAAATAAACTTAAAAAAAAAAAAACAGCTATCCACATTCTTGTATAGAATTTTGTGTTAACATAAATTTTAAATCATCTGGGAAAATGCCTGAGAGTTTAATTATTGGATCATATGATAACTGCATGTCGAGTTAGTTAAGAAACCGCCAAGCTATTTTCCAATGGGGTTGTACCATTTTATATTACCGCAAGAAATGTGTGAATGATCCAGTTGTCCATATCACTGCCAGCATTTGATGTTACCATTTTTCATTATAGACATTCTATCATTTGTGTGATACTCATTGTGGTTTTATTTTGCATTTCCCTAGTGACTAATGCTACTAAGCTGCTTCTCGTGTGGTTATTTGCTGTTTGTATATATTCTTCAGTGAAAGGTCTCTTCATGTGTTCTATTGATTTTCAAATTGGCTTTTTTTTCTTTTCTTTTCTTTTCTTTACTGTTTTGAAAGTTCTTTATATATTCTAGATACTTCTGCAAATATTTTCTCATACTCTCTACATTGTCGTTTCATTCTCTTAACAGGTCTTTCACAGACCAAAAGTTTGAGGTTTTGGCAAAATTCAATTTATACATTTTTTTTCTTTTATGGATCATGTCTTTTTTAAAAAAAATTAAAATTTATTTATTTTTGAGAGAGACCACAAGCAGGAGAGGGGCAAAGAGAAAGGGAGACATAGAACCTGAAGCAGGCTCCAGGCTCTGAGCTGTCAGCACAGAGCCCGATCCGTGGCTCAAACCCATGAACCGTGAGATCATGACATGAGCCAAAGTTGGACAGTTAACCAGCTGAGCCACCCAGGTGCCCCAATAGATCATGCTTTTGATGTCAAGTGGAAGAAATCTTGCCTAACACCAGATCCCAAAGGTTTTCTCTTATTTTTTTAAAGATATTTTCTTACATTAAAATCTGTGTTCTATTTCGAGTTAAATTTTTGTGTATGGTATGAAACTTAGGTCAAAATTATCTTATCCATCCATCCATCCATCCATCCATCCATCCATCCATCCATCAATCCAATTGGCTATTGTCTATGGATGTCCATTTGTTCATTTATTGAAATGATTGTCTTTCTATCATTGAGTTGCACTTAAATATTTGTTGGAAAGTTACACATTTTAGTGTGGGGATCTATTTCTGAGTTTTCTATTCTGTTTCATTGGGCTATGTGTCTATCCCTCTGCCAATACCATACACTCCTGATTATTGTAGTCATCTAATGACTAATGCATTCCTATACACCAATAATGAAACAGCAGAAAGAGAAATCAGGGAATTGATCCCATTTATAATTGCGCCAAAACCCATAAAATACCTAGGAACGTCTTGATATTAGGTAGACAGATTCACTCCACTTTGTTTTTCTTATTCTAAATATTTTGAGCCATTTATAGTATGTCTATATAATCATGTACCTCTGGTGTAATAACTTTTAACACAGTTAACAATGAAGTGTAGAAACCTTACCTTTTTATTCTTCTATCCTACTGTGTTTATAATATAATAGTCATTTAGAATAACGTTAGATAGTTGTGTTTCCTTCAACTGAAAAACACAATTTAGAAAACTCAAGAAAGATCCCACTAAAGAGAACTACAGACCAAGTTCCCTGATGTACATGGATTTTTCTCACCAAAATACTAGCAAACTAGATCCAACAATGCGTTAAAAGAATTATTCATCATGATCAAGTGGGATTCATTCCTGAGTCAGAACTGGTTCAATATTTGCAAATAAATCAATGTGATACATCACATTAATAAAAGAAAGGATAAGAACCAGATGATCCTCTCAACAGAAGCAGAAAAGCATTTGACAAAATACAGCATCCTTTCTTGATAAAAACCCTCAAGAAAATAGGGATATAAAGAACATACCTTGAGATCATAAAGGCCATATATAAAAGACCCACCGCTAAAATCATCCTCAATGGGGAAAAACTGAGATCTTTTCCCCTAAGGTGAGGAACATGACAGGGATGTCAACTCTCACCACTGTTATTCAACATAGGATTGGAAGTCCTAGCCTCAGCAATCAGACAACACAAAGAGAATATGGCGTCCAAATTGGCCAGGAGGAAGTCAAACTTTCACTCTTCGCAGATGACATGATAGTCTGTGTGGAAAACCCAAAAGGTTCCACCAAAAAACTGCTAGAACTAATACATGAATTCAGCAAAGTCACAGGACATAAAATCGATATACAGAAATTGGTTGCATTCCTATACACCAATAATGAAACAGCAGAAAGAGAAATCAGGGAATTGATCCCATTTATAATTGCGCCAAAACCCATAAAATACCTAGGAATAAACCTAACCAAAGAGGTGAAAAATCTATACAACAAAAACTATAGAAAGCTTATGGAAGAAATTGAAGAAAACACGATAAATGGAAAAACATTCCATACTCATGGATTGGAAGAACAAATATTGTTAAAATGTTGATACTATCCAAAGCAATCTACATATTCAATGCAATCCTTATCAAAATAACTACAGCATTCTTCACAGAGCTAGAACAAACAATTCTAAAATTTGTATGGAACCACAAAAGACCCCAAATAGCCAAAGTAATGTTGAAAAAAACAAACAAAACAACAACAACAACAAAAAAAAACAAAGCTGGAGGCATCACAATTCCAGACTTCAAGCTGTATTACAGAGCTGTAATCATCAAGACAGTGTGGTACTGTCACCAAAACAGACACATAGATCAATGGAACAGAACAGAGAACCCAGAAATGGACCCACCGATGTATGGCCACCCAATCTTTGACAATGTAGTATAGAATATCCAATGGAAAATAGACACTCTTCAGCAAATGGTGTTGGGAAAACTGGACAGTGACATGTAGAAGATTGAACCTGGACCATTTTCTTACCCAATACGTAAAAATGAACTCAAAATGGATGAAAGACCTAAACATAAGAAAGGAAGCCATCAAAATTCTAAAGGATAAAATGGGCAACAATTTCTTTGACCTCGGCTGCAGCAACGACTTACTTGACATGTCTCTAGAGGCAATGAAACAAAAGCAAAAATGAACTATTGGGACCTCATCAAGATAAAAAGCTTCTACACAGTGAAGGAAACAATCAGCAAAACTAAAAGGCAACCAATGGAATGGGAGAAGATATTTGCAAATGGCATATGAAAAAAAGGGTTAGTATCCAAAATCTATAAAGAACTTATCAAACTCAACATCCAAAAAACAAATAATTCAGTGAAGAAATGAGCAAAAGACATAGACGCTTTTCCAGAGAACACATCCAGATGGCTAACAGTCACATGAAAAGATGCTCAACATCACTCATAATCAAGGAAATACAAATCAAAACAACAGCGAGATACCACCTCACACCTGTCAGAATGGCTAAAATTAGCAACTCAGACAGATGTTGGTGAGGATGCGGAGAAAGAAGCACCCTTTTGTACTGCTGGTGGGAATGCAAACTAGTACAGCCTGGAAAAGAGTATGGAGGTTCCTCAAAGAAATAAAAATAGAAGTACCCTATGACCCAGCAATTGTACTACTAGTTATTTATCCAAAGGATACAAAAATGCTGATTTGAAGGGGCACAGGCACCCCAATGTTTATAGCAGTGCTATTGACAATAGCCAAAGTATGGAAAGAGCCCAAATGATGTATTGATAAAGATGTGAGATACACACACACACACACACACACACACACACACACACACACACTGGAATATTGCTCGGCTATCAAAAAGAATGAAATATTGTCATTTGCAACAATGTGGATGGAACTAGAGTATATTATGCTAAGTGAAATAAGTCAGAGAAAGACCAATATCATATGATTTCACTCATATGTGGGATTTAAGAAACCAGATAAATTATATGGGAAGGGAAGAAAAAATAAGATAAAAAAGACAGGGAGACAAACCATAAGAGACTCTTAAAGAGTATTTCATACTCTTAAATACAAACTGAGGGTTGCAGGTGGGGTCTTGGGTGGGGAGATAGGCTAAATGGTGAGGGACATTGAAGAGGGCACTTGTTGGGATGAGCACTGGGTGTCATATGTAAGTGATGAATCACTAAACTCTATTCCTGAAATCATTATTACACTATATGTTAACTGGATTTAAACTAAAAAAAAAATCCCTCAAGAATGGAAGAAAAGTTTATTGTATATACCCATATTTTTGCTTACCATGATCTGTTCTTTTTCCTGTTACAACTATCTTCTTTTTTCTAATGTTTAAAAACTTTATTGGAGAAGAGGGAGAGAAGGGGCATGGGGGTGGGGAGAGAGAGAGAGAGAGAGAGAGAGAGAGAGAGAGAGAATCTCAAGCAGGCTGCACACTCAGCATGGAGCCTGTTATGGGGCTTGATCCCACTACCCTGGGATCATGACCTGAGTCAAAATTAAGAATCTGATGGTCAACTGACTGAGCTACCCAGGCACCCCACAAAAGCTATTCTTATACGAATCCCTTTCAGTTTATACAATTTATTTAGCCATTCTTTAGAGTACATGTCCTTTCAATAAATTCTGTTTCTTTTCATCTAGGAATGTCTTGGTTTCTCCTTCATTCTTTTTTTTTAATTGAGATATAATTGACATACGACATTGTATAAGTTTAAGGTATACAACATGTTGATTTGGTACCTTTATATATTGCAGCATGATTACAACTGCATCATTAGGTAACACCTCTATCATATCTCATAATGATAATTTTTATGGTGGGAAAATTAAGATCTAGCTTCTTAGCAACTTTGAAGTTTATAATACAGTATTCTTACTTATGACCACTATGCTGGGCATTATATCTCTAGGACTGATTTATCCATTGGTTGCAAGTTTATACCCTTAAAAAACACTTCCCCAGGTCCACCACCCCATATCCCATGGTAATCACTATTCTACTCTCTGTTTTTATGAGTTCAGCTTTTTTAAGATTCCACATATAAATGATATCATACAGTATTATTCTTTCTCTGTCAGACTTATCTCACATATATAAAGGGATCAAGGTCCATTCATGCACTTCTAGGTATATATCCAATGGAAATGAAAACAGGATACCAAGGAGATATCTGCACTCCCATGTTTATTGCAGCATTATTAACAATATATGGAAAAACCTAGTGTCCATCAGTGGATGAACGGACAATGAAGATATATATATATATATATATATATTATTCAGCCATGAGAAACAAGAAAAGCTTGCCATTTCACCTTCATATTTGAAGGATATTTTCTGTGGGTATAAGTTTTTGGGTTAAGAGTTCTTTTCTACCAGACCTTCGAAAAATGTTCTAATTCATATTTCTGGTGTCCATGGCTTCTCATGAGATATCTCCTGTCATTTGAATTGTTTCCCCCCAATGGGGAAGATGTGTGTGTGTGTGTGTGTGTGTGTGTGTGTGCACATGCGTGTGTGTGTGTGCACGCGCCTTGCTGCTTTCTCCGTATTTTCTTACTCTTTAATTTTCAACTATTTGACTATGATTTGTCTTGGTATAAACTTAGTTTATTCTGATTGGTGTATGCTCAACTTCTTGAGTCTGTTGTTTTATCGTTTCTGCAAACCTTAAAAACTTGGGAAGTTTTCAGTCATTATTTACTTGAATACTTTTTCCATCCTTCCCTGTCTTTCTTTTCTGTCATGACTCTGAGAACACCAATGACAGTGTTTGCTTATTTGTTTTGTTTGGCTTTTGTCCCCTGGTGCCCTGTGGCTCTGTTGATTTTTTACCCCAGTTTATTTTCCCTCTGTTCAGATTGGATAGTTTCTTTTGATCTTTCTTCAGGTTTACTGATTCTTTCCTCTGTCCCCACCATTTTGTTGTTGAACTCACTCATTGAGGTGTTCCTTATTTGTTCCTTATATTTTGCAGTTCTAAAGTTTCCATTTGATAGTTCTTTAAAATATTCCATTTATTTGCTAAGGCGTTTCTATTTCTTTGCTGAGACTTTCAATTATTTCATTTCTTTCAAGTGTGTTTGCAATTGCTCACTGAAACATTTCTATGATGGCTGCTTTAAAATCTTTCTTTGATAATTCTAACCTCTGCCGTTTCAGTGTTGGCATTTATTGTCTTTACTTTGTTTCCTCCCTGGTTCTTAGTGTGACAAATGGTTTTCAGTTGAGATCTGGACCTTCTGAGTATTATGTTATGAGATTCTGGATATTATTAAAGCTTCTGGATTACCTGGCTTCTTCTGACACTGCTCCAGGGAAAAGAGTAAGGTGGAATTAGACACCTACGTTCTCCACTCAGCTCAAGTTGACACCTGAGGGGATTGCTGATTGCTCCCAGGCAGGCATGAGAGGACTGGCTCCCCACTTGGTCTCCGCTGATGCCTCCCTAGATTGGAGAGGTTGATATACTTCATTATTGCTCCAAATATAACTTCCTCTAACACCACAGAACTGGGTAGTTTTTGTTACTGGTGGGCTAAAGTAAAATTTGACTTTCTATTAGGTCTCCTTGTACACAAGAAGGGGAAGGGATGACTTGTTACTGTCAGGTGGGAATGGGAATTCAAGCTCCCTATGTGGTTTGCATTAACACCACTTGGGGCCTAGTGGCCACCTGGTGAGCATAAAATTCCTGGCTTCCTGTAAGGTTTTCTCTACAACACCCTGCCTCTAGAAGGGGGAAGTAGGATCCACTTTTGGCATTTGCTGGTTTAGGTGTAACTACACTTGTTTTCTGTGGTGTTTTGCTAGGATGGATTTGTTATGTGTAAAAGTTCTCCAGGTGCCTGGGTGGCTCAGTAGGTAAAGTGTCCAACTCTAGATATCTGCTCAGGTCGTGATCTCGAGAGGGTGAGATTGGGCCCCACATTGGGCTCAGCACTGAGCGTGGAGCTTGCTTGGGATTCTCTCTCTCTCTCTCTCTCTCTCTCTCTCTCTCTCTCTTCCTCTCTCCCTCCCTCTCTTTCCCTTCCCCACTTTCATGTGCATGTGCACACACATACACTCTCTCTCAAAATAAAGAAAAACATTAAAAACAATAAATAAAGTTCTCTATCTTGCTAGTTGGCTTCTTTCCTGGTTCTTTGGTTAGAACCAAGCCTCTTTTGTTGGGCCTCTTTGTGTGTGTCCATTGGCATCTCTGTGCTCCAACTCTGGGATTTATAAAGCAAAAAGTAAATCCAGGGAACTAATTAGTCTGCCACTTCCTGGGTGCTGAGGTCCCTGGCCAATCTGCTTTCTTCTCACACCTTTGAGGATTTTCCTGTATTTTTTTTTATATATAATGTCCAAGGTTTTGTTTGTATTTGGATGAATAGAAAAATACACATCTTTTTAATCTTCCTGGAAGTGGAACTATCCTATACTTTCATTTTATACAAAAAGTCTAACATATAGTAATAAATTATCAGGCATATTAGGAGACAGAAATAAATTACCCAAGAATATATAAGGGCTGCAGAAAGAATCTTTCAGGAGTTATATAAATATATATTTGGACACTGGAGTTATCATATACAGATTTTTAACATAGTTGTGAAGCAAATATTATAAGCAAAAGTAAATAGATTATGGGTGGAGAATATCAGCAAGAATTGACATCTGTGAAAAAATGGAAATACAGGAATTAAAAAAAACTGATATTTTTAAAAAGATATGGAATTAATATAAAATAATTGAGATATCACAGTACTCCAAACATTTGAAAGAATAATACAAAATATCAACATTTAGGAAAATGCAACAAAGCTAAAAAAAAAGAGAGAAAAATATCACAAAAAGTGATATCAAGACTGATACAAACACACACACCCTTGCACACATACATATTGGCAGTTAAGATACACCAAGAATCGCTATATGTGAAAAATTGATTTGGAGAAATGGGAAATTTTCTAGAATATTATAATTAAAAATTACTCTTTACCCAGATTAAAGACTGAACATGATTACACCACTAAGCAATACACAAATTTGAAGGCTACTCAAGTCTCATCACTTTCAAGGCACAAGATCTAGAAAATTTACAGGCATGTTTAACCGAAACCTCAAAAAACACATGGAAGACATATCATCAAAAAATCTCTTCTAGAAATTAGAAAAAGCAGTAATTCCCCCTAAGTCATTTATTAAAACTAGTATAATGTCAATATTAAAACTATATCATTAAAATTCAATTCAAATAAAAATTATAGGGTAACATCATTTTTGTTTACACAGATAAAAATTCTAAATAAGATATAAGCAAACCAAAGAGGATATTTTTAAAACAAAATTTCATGATTATTTTGGTTTATATTAGCTTTACATGTATGCTTTAGTGTTAGATAAACAGGACATTGTCAGACTAAAGGAGCAAAAACAAATGAGCATTTCTGTAGATCCATTAAAAAAACAAGAGGGCATTTCATGAATTAAAAAAAAAATCATAGTTAACTAGGAACAGAATGAAATTTGATTAAAAGGGTAAATGGTATTTCTCAAAATCTGACTGCAAACAATGTACATTATGGACATATAAAAATTAACCAAATCTTTGAAAAAAAGCAAGAGAATGGCTACAAGTCCCTTCCATTTCGTTGGCTCATCCTAGGATTATTTTAATATCAAGAAGAATAGATCTGTATTGGACTTTGCTATTTTTGTTAATTAGAGCCCATGTGAAATTACATGGTCAGTTGCAGGTTACTATCTATAAAAAAGATAAGCCCAAAGGTTTCATGTTTTGCATGTACGACCTTAACCCATTTTGTCTCCATTTGCAAATTCATTTTAGCCTTCCTTGATCTATTTACCATTTGATAGGTTTTCTCCAATGAACTGAAAAATTTTTTGACATATATTCATTTATGTTTTTATGAGAGTTATTTTTTTAATTTTGAAAGTTATACTCCATCAGTACTTAATAACTTTAGAGACATTCACATTAAAGTAGGATATAATGCATGGTCACTACCTTCACCTCTCTTACACAAGATTAAACCGTAAGTTTGCCATTCTGTTCGTTTATGAAGAAACATTTATTAGAAAATAAACAGAAATAAAAAAAACTGGAAGAGAAGGTATAGAAGTGTTAATGTGGCAATATACTGTCCTTGGTATCCTCTTGGTGCACGTGAAAAAATACACAAATTTAAAGGATATTTATACCTTTACAATATGCCAGCCACAACTGTGTGCTTTCATCCAAAGAGGATTTCTCTCTGAACAGTAATTTTTAAAAATGGGATAGCTTAGGTGTTTTATGTTTTGAAACAAGTGATGATTTAAGTTGACAAATTTCATGTAACATCTTTAATGAAAAAGGACCCATTGTATGTGGAGGCTTTATCATCCCTTAATTCATGCTTTGGGTATTTGGTAAACACTCATTCTGCACCAGGCACTTACTATCAAGGTAGTGGTCAACTTTGGATGCTCATCTAGGAACACTGTCCCCATGATCATTCAGGGATAGACTGCCAACTTGACTAAGACTACAAAATGATCCATAAACCACTACATGTCTCCATGTGTCCTAACAATTTCCTTCCAGTGCTTCATATCAAAGAAATTCATAAAATCACCAACAAAAGACCTCAGACCTGAGACCTATGAATCGTGTGTGATCTCTCCTTACCATTTTTGCTTCTACACCATCCTGTGGAAGAGTGTCCACTCCAGGAAGGACAAACGGTTGGGTTCTCTCAAACAGCTGAACACAAAGTCATTGGTCTCATACCATTGCTTTACTAAAAAACAAACAAACGGATAAAACCCCAGCAAAGCAAAGAAGCCGAGAAAATGAACAAATCAACCTGGAACGTATCAACAGGTACAAAAATGTGAAATTTAATAATAAATTAAAACACAGTTTTCTTGTAATGTATCTACCTTATGCTATTCAAAGTATAGACCGTGAATTATTTCTGGCCCTCAAGATGTTTATTAATGGCCAAAAACAGATAGGTATTGGGAGTAAGACTTCAGGAGATCAGGAGTAAGATTTTAGCAAGTGTATGGTAATTCGGTATTACGTGACAATTTGTTTTACTTTACAAAAGTTTGTTGCTGGATAGATAAGAAAAGATTAAAGAAAAGAAACAGTATTTCACCAAAAATATCTGAAAATGCTTCATCTAACTACTAAATTAAGACAGAATATATTAGGAGAACCTGCCCCACTCAGTCAGTTAAGCATGTACCTCTTGATTTTGGCTCAGGTCATGATCTCAGGGTTCATGACATAGAGCCGGGTCTTGGTCTCTGCTCTGACAGTGGGGAACCCACTTGGGATTATCTGTCTCCCTCTCTCCCTGTCCCTCCCCCACTTGGGCACATACAATCTTTCCCTCTCTCTGAAAATAATACATAAACACTTTTTAAAGTTAGACTACATTAAAAATTACCAGTGTATAGGTTTAATATGTTTATGTAAACTAGCTATTCAATCGTGACTCATACTCTTGTATTACCTATAGGAATATTAACATCCTTGAGTGTCCTATTTTTGGAAATAGGCAAAAACTAAATAACCACTAGTTAAGTAAGAATTCCCAAAGTATATTGGAGACAGGCTCATAAATTCTCTAAATTTCCTTGAAATTCAATCTTTCTATGTATCAAACGATCAGGTTATGCAGTATTTTCATTTCCTGTTCTTACATTTCTTGCCAAATAGTAAAATTTTCCTTTATACTACTTAAATTCATGTACATGGTAACTATGTGTTTAAGCTTTAGTGATAGTATACACATTGGATTAATTAATTAATTTAAGTAAGAGAATTTGTGGTTTGACAACATTTCTGTGAGTTCTCAATATAGTGACCCAATTGTTTTCACTTTTCTAATGGAAAACCTATACAGTCGAAATTGTTAGGTTAGTTTGATTTGTAAAATAGATCCTTTTCCCTAAGACTTCAATAGGCACGGGTTGGGGAACCAATTACTTCATTCTTACCCTTTCATAACTGCCAGACAATGGACCTTCTGACCTCTCACAAGAAAATACACATTTAGCCAGTGTTTGCTAGGAGTTACTTATGATAATTTCCACCCTTGGTTTATTGTTTTCCAGAAGCTTTTATCTTCCCCTTACGTTCTAACTGGTTTTCCTCTGAATTACTATTGGTGCTTGAAGCTTGAATGTATTTCTTTCTTCTTACTATTTTGAAAATGAATCCAGCTCTTGCCCTCTGTGCCAGGAACAACGATGAAATACATCATCAGTATAGTGCTTTCTATTGCCCCAAAGGGATTTCTTTCCTAATTAAAAATTAAAGGTAGCAATAAGATTTTAAAGTTTCCTTTTAAGTGAAAATATTTTTCTATATTGGATCTCAGTCATACCGAGTAAATATGGCCATTATCTATTATAAATGAGCTACTTTATAATAATTGAAATAGCAGTAAGATATAGAAGGCTAAGTTTGTATTACATGGTCTCAGGAGGGTCAAGTTTTATATACAAGAGTTTTTTTGTTGTTGTTTCATTTGGTTTTTACAGGGACTTACATTGTGTGTCTGTGAATTAATTGAGAAATGTTTATAGCATCCATTGTATTCATCATGAAGGAAATAAGTTATGGAAGGCATCACCTAATACTCTCAATCTGTAGAATGAGAAATACTTGTACTCGAATGGAAATGTGTGATGCAAGGCGTCTATTAGCACTGTGTGTAGAAAATGATCACTGATATCGGTGATTGTAGAAGAGGGAAACCAAGGTGGGGATGGCTAAGGAGCACTTTGCAGAGGACAAGACTTTGTAAAAAGAATAAAAATTTATAAAGTCAAAAAAAATTTTTTAGTCAAATGAAAGCTTTGGTCTAACTGCATCAAAAAAAGAGGAATGTCTAACATAATGGATAACAGCGAGCAGCCTTCGTGGTGTATGTGCATACTAGAGGTGCCTACATGTGGGGAATACGTTTAGGAATTCCCTGAGCTTGCACTGATGGGTTAACAAGGCATAAAGAAATAGCAATGAACACACCCAAGTTTGGGTAAACAAGATGAGGTATTGGGGCAGAAGCCCCCCCCCACCAATTTAGTATTGTAGCGGAGAGCTGCTGGAAGACCAAAATAGGTAAACAAGGCTATAGACCACAGCAGGGCAAAGTTGCCCATCGAGGAGCTAATTAGCAAAAGAAAGGTGCCTTGTTGACCCTGAGGTGGCATGCCCTGTCTTTCTTGTCCCCTAAGCAAGTTTAGGTAAAGAGAGGTGAGGCCTCATGTCTGCTGTAAACAACCTTCCACCCAGAGCCAGGATTTTTTTTTTTGTATTGACCCAAACCCCTACCACAGCGTATCTTCAAAACCCCCTTTATCTCATGCCCATGAGTTAATGTTCACGGTTTCGTTGTCTTTTGAGCATTTCCATCACACTTGTAAGCCTTCTGATCTTAATAAAAACAGAGCAAGGACCCTTACTCAGGGCTCTTGTCTCCTCCGGGACATTAGTCTCTCTCAAATTTTAATCCTGCATCTGCTCTCTTGCTGGACAAGAGAGAACTCAAAACCCAGAGTCTAAAACACCTACAGCTTCTTATTTTTCATTCAATCATCTATATTGCCGCTAGAGACTCACTCTACCCCTGAAACAAAAAAAAAAAAGATATGTACAAATTAAAATATGGCGATAAAAAGCATCACATTTAGTCCTGCCTATTACCAATTTGAATTCCAATTTGTACTGGTAAAGTTGGTCAAGATATTAAAAGCAAGATTAAGTGTTTACTAGAAGCTTGCAACAAAAAAGTATTTGATCTTCACCAAGTGTATTGGTTTGATACTGTAATACGTTAGGTTCTTTCCTTCTTGTTACATCTTTTATATAGGTGGGAAGGGAGTCAGTCTGGTTGCATGAATGGACATAGACTTTGAGAGTAACTTTTTCATCCTTTTGCAAAATGCTAAGTATTTTTGACACAATATGTTGGCATAGTGACAGAGTCCATAGAAAGGTTATTCTGGGGTTGAGGGAAATTGTTAAAGAAAAGGCTGACAGGAACATCTTTGAACACACTCAGAGAAATTCTCTCCTGTCTTTTCCTGACCCTGAATATCCCAGTTTTGCTGAAAAATAATGCTCCGTGGAAAACAGGTTCTAGAAAACCCATTAATATCTGTCATTAGCTCTTAGACCACCAATGCAAAATTTATTTTTCATCTAGAATAATGCGATGCAATTTTCCTCATCTAAAAAGAAAAATTACTTAATAACTTAGCATACATTTTTATGCTTTGATAAATAGAATCAGCAGAAGTTCTGTCATTTTGAAGCTAGAGGAAGCATACTGCTCAACAATCTTGCTCACAAATTGTACAAAAAATAACATCCAGATGAAAATGGCTCAAAATATCTACTTATATTCATAAAAATGAAATCCCCAGATCTCATGTTTTTATGTTAGGTTTAAAAAATATAAACATACAAGAATGTTTGTTTGAAGTCTTCCCTCGAATAAAACCAGATAAAAATATTACCATTTTTAAGCATGTGAAATGAGACTTGCATATGCATAGTATTTGAAAAACAGCACTACTCTCAACGTCTTCCATTTTGGTTTTATAAGTTGCATGCAGTGAACTAGTCTTCTATAGTGTTGGCACTTTCACCAAAATGAGCTGTTATTTGCTTTAAAATTACAAATTATGTTTCCACTTCCTACCTTGAAAATCATCTCATCTAGCATGGGCTTAGTTATTTTCTGTATTTTTCCTAACTATAAATGTCTATAAGATAATGCCATACAGCTCCTATCTAAATGTTAAAACTGGTAATTTTCTTTTCTTTTTTTTTTTTTTTTGTTTTTAAATTTTTTTTTCAACGTTTATTTATTTTTGGGACAGAGAGAGACAGAGCATGAACGGGGGAGGGGCAGAGAGAGAGGGAGACACAGAATCAGAAACAGGCTCCAGGCTCTGAGCCATCAGCCCAGAGCCCGACGCGGGGCTCGAACTCACGGACCGCGAGATCGTGACCTGGCTGAAGTCGGACGCTTAACCGACTGCGCCACCCAGGCGCCCCAAAACTGGTAATTTTCAATATGCTTAATACTTTTCTATATGTTGTATCATATTTAGCTTAATTAGTAAAGAATTCAGCAACGCAGTTCTGCCTCGGGTTCTATTTATGAGCTGTTCTTAACAGAAATGTAGCATGTGTGGACTTGATTATGTGTCATCTGTTGGATATTAAATGCCTGCTTGACAATGCTGGCATTTTGAAATTGTTTATTATTTATTTGTGAGAGAGAGAGACAGAGACAGAGTGTGAGTGGGGGCAGGGCAGGGAGAGAGGGAGACACAGAATCCGAAGCAGGATCCATGCTCTGAGCTGTCAGCATGGAGCCTGACGCGGGACTCGAACTCACAAGCTGTGAGATCATGACCTGAGCTGAAGTCGAAGGCTTAACCCACTGAGCCACCCAGGTGCCCTGGCAATTCTGGCATTTTGAATGGCTTCTGGACACATGTTTCTACAAAACTGAGGTTGTGTGTTCACCAGCTTGAAACTCTGATAGGCAATAGAACCTAACTGAGCACCACACGTAGGCTTTATGTTGTAAATATTCCAATAATCAGATGGGGAAGGTGAGTAAGTGCCTGGAGAGGACACAAACTGTCATTTGTCTTTGGAACTCATTACATGGCTTTTGGCAGCAGATTTGCCTAACGCATAATTTTTGGCAATGTTTAACATATTTTACATTTCCTCTCTATTCACTTGAAATTTTCTAACTAAAGTTCTAAGAGGCTGAAAGAATCCAAACTTGGATTCAAATTTTGCTACAGATAATGGGAAGGGGGAAAATGCATCTATGAGTAATTAAAATGAGGATTTACTCTATCTGTACATTAATATAATATATGGATCTGACTGCGATTCATCTTCCAGTTTTATACAAAAGCCAAGAATTCTTCTTAAATTCTCATCCAGACCTCAGCCTTGCATCTTTCTTGATTTTTCTCCCTGAAAATAATTCAATAATTTTAATATTTAATATTACGTTTTGAGAATGGTCACATTGGAATTCTACTCACTTGTGGACAAGGTATCAGAGTGAATCTTTCATTTCTCCAAAGAGCAGTTCATGCAATTTCTGCTGTTAGAAATTTGGTTCCCCTGAAAGCTATCATTTTATGTTGTGCTAATATTTTAGAAATACAACCTTTTAAAAGTAGTCTTCTTTACTGCCAGGCTCCAGAGCATTTATTTGTCAGGGGCATGACTCCAATTCAATTAAAAGAATTGTGGTTCTTACTTTTTTAGGAACCATAATAATATTTCTTTTAATGTTTATAGCCTTAATCTTATTTTGCAATATTTTAGAGTCATTTTGGGTTATAACAAAGTTAGGGGAAATAAACAAGGGCCTGATGACCTTGGTTCAATTCTGGTCTCTGCTACTCATTAACTGTATAAGGAAAGCCATTTGGTTTCTCAAAGAGAAGGCTGACCTGTTTATGAAATGAGATTAAAATGACCTTGACCATCTCTCATAACTGTAAAGTAGATCACAATACATGACGATGTGTGCACGATTCTGCTCAAACCTGTAAGCTATATTGCAAATTTAAGACATTTTTGGTTCCAGTGAGTATATATTAACTATTCAAGAGCCATGACAAAAGAACTATAATCAAACCATAGTTTCTGCTTTAAAACAATGTGTCTGCTAGAATTTATTAATCACATAGCGTAATCTTTATACTTTTCTCGATGCTTTAGATAATTAAATAAACACACGTTCATGCAGACACATACACAAGCACACACACGCATACTATATGATAAACTACCATGAAACAATTTACAATCCAGTCCCGGGTGAAAAATGAATACTCATGCAGGGTCTGTACAGAGTCCTTTATATTTCAATATTAATTTGTGTGGCATAGCCAGACTGTATGTGCTATGAAACTTAAGGAAGAGGACGTTTCTGTGGGTAGAAGAGTGTCTCAGGCAACGTTACAGGAATCTGTTTAGGTTTGCCGTTGTCCAAACTCCTCTCAAGGGAACATCTTCCCTCTGCCTAAAATACTCTCTTAAGTAGGCCCCATGACTCACTTACTCAGATTATTCAGGTCTCTGTTCACATCTTCTGTGAATAGTCTTTTCTGGGCCACCCACTTTGAATTAGCTCCCCTGTCCTGCCCCAACTCACACTCTGGCCATCATTCCTTCCACTGATTTCATAGCACTTACTATCTGCTATGTAACCTTGCAAGCATTTGAAGTAGGTGCTATGATCTATAGGTGAAAGCACTGACAAATAGAGGGATTCAATAAATGTCCCAACGTGACACATTTGATAGTGGACTAAAGATCTGGGCCCTTTTAGACACATTCCAGCATTTTGTAATACAACCATCTTTTGTCGCTCACGTCAATGGGCATGTAGGCTTCATGTAACCTACTTTCATCCACCATTAGACCTTTCTAATGCATGCTACATTTAAGTGAGAAAAATAACTTCTGAGTTAATAATTGTAATTCTTTAAAACTCACGTGTGGCAAAAAGCTCAAGATTTTTAATCTCATACTTCAACGTTTTCTCTTCCTCGTATATTGAATGGCTCAAGTCAGTTATTTAGAAGAGCTAGTAGAACAATACGGTGGTTCAAAGAGTGGACTGTGGAGCCAGAAGCCAGAGTAGAAAGTCTGGATGTTCTTAGGCTGAGCACCTTGGGAAATTCACTGACTTTCTGGGCCTGAATTTTACCTGTAAGGGTCTCTCAACTCTATTTGACTGTTGTGAGGATACAGTAAGTTTATACATGTAAGTACTTGGAACAGTCTGGTTTTGCACAAGCATCGTACTGGTTTAACGGTATGATGTATTGCTTTGTCCTGTATGTGTGGAGGTATTTCTTACGTTGTTTTCACTTTAGAATAATTTCAGATTTATATAAAACTGGCAAAGATAGTAAAGAGCTTTTCTGTTTCCTATCACCCAGCTTTTCTTAGTGGTAATGTCTCATATAATTACGGTCCTTAGAAAGTAGATTAGTGGTTGTGAGGGGTTGGGGGATATCTGAAGGTTTGGGCAATTGATAACTAAAGCATACAAGGTTTCTTCTTGAGGTGATGAAAATGTTCTAATATTGACTGTGATAATATTTGCACACGTCTGGGAATATACTTAAAAAAATTAATTGTAGGGGTGCCTGGGTGGCTCGGACGGTTAAGCATCTTGTCTCAGGTCACGATCTCACAGTTTGTGAGTTCGAGCCCCGCATGGGGCTCTGTGCTGACAATGCAGAGCCTGCTTGGGATTCTCTCTCTCTACCTCTCTCTCTGCCCCTCCCCCACCAAAGTAAATAAATAAACATTAAAAAAATTAATTGTACCTTTCATGGCTGAATTATATCTCAATGGCACTTTAAAAACAAGTAGTTTCTCCAGAAATAAATTTAAATATTGAGACATATGATCAGATTACGTTACCCATATCTTAGAATCATATAGAGCCTCATGGGTGTTGTGTGACAAACAGAGAACCTGAATACACACTATGTAAAAGAAGTTTAAGATAGGATGCCTGGAAAAAAAAAAAATATATATATATATACATATGTATATCCTGTATGTCCGTAGTTTAGGAAAACAGTTAATGTAATGTTCCCTAATAGTAGTGACATAGTGTTAGAACATGAACACAAATAAATACAGAGTGTAGATTTTCTGAATCCCAACCAACAGGGAGGTGATGTCTGAAAGTGGACTCACACATAAGGCACCTGCCTGCCACTGGCTGAAGTTCAAGAAAGCACCTTTGTCTTCAGGCAGAAGAAGCAAGGAAGAAGAGGATAAGTTTTTTTGACAGAAAAATTTCATTTCAGCAGTGTATTAGAATGAGAAATGGAAAGCTGGTCCTCAGGCTAAAATCGAGTTATATATATGGGGCTTTGTCAGGCGAGAAAAGATCTGAACATTTACTGAGTGCTTACTTTGTTTACGTGTGGGCTCACAGAAAAGAAAGGTCAAGTACAGCTATTTTGGGTCCTAGAAAATTGCCATCACAAATTGGCATTGGAAAAGGAAGGAGAATAGGAATTAACAATATGAGATCCTCTTGCTGTAATTAGATGTAAACTAGTTAAGATTTACCAGGAGATAGGGGAGTTGTGTTAGGGGAGCCTAGGGATTAGTCAAAGTGGCTTGTTTATAAACCCACTTGAAATATTAGGAATGTATTTTTGTAAGATATCACTTCTAAGCCATACAAAAAAGTCACTTGTTTCTGGTTATAATTTCTTTTAAATTCTTGAACCCAATTCTAACACATCATGGGGTTGGGGGTGGGGGGGACTTGCCCATACCACCAAAAAGCAATTGTTAGACACTAGCTGGGTGTCCTATGATTCAACTCTATTCTGACCCTCTCTACTGTGAGAAAGTATCTGATTCCACTGGGTAAGTGCTCATTTCTACAAGACTGCCCAGCCCTTCAGACAGACACCACTGGCAAGCCCAGGCTGTTTACCCACGCTTCTAACTGGCTGACTATAAATTGGAGTGTCCAAAGACACCCTCCTTGGACTTCACGTTCCAATCACAAGTACAGTTTGTTATCTGTTCTTGTGACCCATTGGCTATAATCAGAGGTTTCCATGACCTCCTTGGGTTCAATTAATTTGCTTGAGAGGCTCACAGAACTCTGAAACATTTTTCTTTGTGAATTACTGGTTGGTTATAAAAGGATATGATAGAGGATACAAATGAACATCCAGATGGAAGGATGCCTAAGGGAAGGTATGAGGAAAGGGCACGGAGTCTCCACGCTCACAATGGAACTATCCTACCCACAGAGTTCAAAGCATGCTGCTTCCTCCAGATCTCTACATGTTCACCAACATGGAAGCTCTCAGAAACCAATCCTTTTGGGTTTTTATGGAGACTTCATTACATAGGTATGATTGATTCCCACTGGGGATTGATTCAACCTCCAGTCCCTCTCTCCTACTGGCTTCTAAGCCACCTCATTAACATAACAAAAACACCTTGGCTGCTCTCATCACTTAGGAAATTCCAAGGGTTTTGGGAGCTCTGCCAGAAACAGAAGATCAAACATATATTTATTATAAATCACAATATCATATGATCTCACTAGTAAAGTAGTATTTCTTAATCAGTTAATTATAACCGTATAATTTATATGGCTATGTTGTGTATACACATATATTTCTGTACTTTTAAAGTTCTTTTGATGACGAATTATCAAAAATATAAAAATTATAAAGCAATTCTGAAAATTAATTTTTGAGTCACACTTTTGTTGGAAGGAATATACCTCATATGATTGACGTATCATCCTGTGGAAAATAGAAACGTTAGTTGTAGCATAAAATTTCGTATAACCATAGAAGAGTTGTTTTGGTAGATTTTAATGATAATAAAACAGTGCTCTAACACCTGAAAATGGCCATCACTTGATGGGGTTTTTCATGCCAAAGTATTTAATATAGAATTTTTCACAAAAAGTGAATAAGCCAAATTGATCTTCAGGAAATACTCCCACTTCAATAATTATTTAGTAGGGTGCTTTTGAATCTCACAAGGGATAGTTTATTTTTATTTTATTTTATTTTATTTTATTTTATTTATTTTATTTTATTATTTTTTTAATGTTTATTTTTGAGAGAGAGAGACAGAGACAGAGCATGAGTTGGGGGGGGGCGGTGGGAGCAGAGATAGAAGGAGACACAGAATCTGAAGCAGGTTCCAGGCTCTGAGCTGTCAGCACAGAGCCCGACGCCGGGCTTGAACTCATGAATTGTGAGATCATGACCTGAGTGGAAGTCAGACACTTAACCGACTGAGCCACCCACATGCCCCAGGAATGCTTTATTTATTTAAAAAACAATTTTTTTTACATTTATTTATTTTTGAGAAACAGAGTGAGACAAAGAGTGAGCAGGGGAGGGGCAGAGAGAGAGAGACAGACACGGAATCCGAAGCAGGCTCCAGGCTCTGAGCAAGAGGTCAGCACAGAGCCTGATGAGGGGCTCGAACCCATGAACTGTGAGATCATGACCTGAGCTGAAGCCAGACACTCAACCAACTGAGCCACTCAGGTGCCCCAGGAATGGTTTATTTTTTTAAAAAAAGCTTTGAGTTTGTCCTCCTGATTTTTAGTGTTTGAGGCAGATAATTCCTCTTGAAAAAAGTCAAATAACACTAGTGTCAGGATTCTTACCTAAGTTCAAGTATGTAGAATATTGCAGAGGATGTTAGAAAGATGGAAAATACCATAGTTTGTTTCATTTTTCAATTGCTTTACTATGCCAAGTGTCATATATATAAAACACACATGTACTCTCTGTGTGATGGTTAAGATGATGATATTTGTGATCCTATATACGATATTTTAGGTATTTTACCTTTTGATACCCAAATGATCTTGACTATTTCACTAATTAGCTGGGTGACATAAGACAACTAATTTAATCTTAATTACGGGTTAGGACTTTCTTTTTGTGCCTGTCAGTTGTGAACATTATAAGATGTATGGTAAGAAGGAAAAATGGAAACTCGTTGGTAAAATTTCAAGAAAGTAATTTATGCTGGGTAACTTTTAGGTGGGGTGTAAAAGAGAAAGACACAGACACAAGATACATAATGATACATTTATGTGAAATATACAGAGCTAAAAATATTTTGTTGTGGTGTAAAATCATGTATTCGAAGCCTATGTTCTATAAACAAGAACAAAAGGAGAGCTTGAACTATATGGATTTAATCCTCAGCAAGATTTCTTCAGCATGCAATACAGACGCATGCAGCCTATAGTCCTCATTTGGGACAAAGAAACTTCTGTCCTACCTCTAATCGTCTTTCTCCTTAAGAAGGCTCATGTCAAGGTAGAGGGGTGAAGGTGTTACCCAACCAAAGTTTGATCTGCTCACTGCATGACAGTCCGATAAGTCAAGTGACAAGTTGTTGAAGCCAAGAATATGACTTTTTTTCAGAAAGCCAGCTAGCTGAGAAGATGGTGGACCAATGTCCCAAATAAACTTCTTACAATCTCAGTGCAGGCAGGGGATTTTAAAAGGGAATGGAAGGGGGAAATAAGTCTCAAATGTTAAGCAGAAAAAATCAAAAGTTAATTATAACTCTTCAGGGGAACTTCTAGACTCTAGTCGCGATTGTCTTTTGTGTCTTGAGCAAGACCCTGTGGTCATTTGACTGTCACCTGCTTTTGGTTTGTCCTCAGTTGCATCCTTTATGTTTCCTGTAGAGCTTTACACAATATTGATTATTATCTTGGTTACAAATTAAGCTTTAGATTGTGTTTGAGAGTTACAGGCAGGAGTAGTAACATCATTTGCTCTGTGCTGTAGGTCAGGCTTTCTTATGTATAGATGATCTTACTTTCAAATAATTCAAGGCAGAAGAGAAAGGTCGGCCTTCAGAATGGCCTTAGTTCTGCAACAAATGAATCATGGGTGGACAAGTAAGCACCCTTGGGGGCTGTAACTAGAATGAAGGAACATTCATTTAGCCAACCCAAAACTCAGTATCAGGTAGGAAGATCATCATTACTGTTTCTTTTTCAGCTTTGGGGATCCCTTTATTCAGCAATCGCATTTCCATTGCTTTTTGGTTGGGCCTTGGGATATACCCTTCCTTTAATACAGGCTCAACTAAGAAATGGTTTTTATGAGTTATTTATTTATTTATTTATTTTTAATTTTTTTTTTTTTTTTTTACGTTTTATTTATTTTTGAGACAGAGACAGATCGCAAGCAGGGTAGGAGCAGAGAGAGAGGGAGACACAGAATCCAAAGCAGGCTGCAGGCTCTGAGCTGTCAGCACAGAGCCCAATGCGGGGCTCGAACTCATGGACCGTGAGATCGTGACATGAGCCGAAGTCGGACGCTCAACCGACTGAGCCACCCAGGCGCCCCATGAGTTTTTTTTTTTTTTAAAGAAGTATTTGTTAAAAGGTATCTAGATACATTAACTCAATTTCTTGTTTTCCAGCAGGAAACTGTAATTGGCATTGTAATCCTAATACTTTGGGCCTGTAAGAGCCAACTATTAGTCAATGTCTCATTTGTCGTTTCCTGTAGTAGTCTGTCTCAGGGAAATCGCCCCTAGAAGGCCGATGTTCCTTCCTAGGAGCTAGGATAATCTGCAGAAGAAATTCAAGAACTTCTATTTTTGTTTATGAGTAAATGTAAGGCTAGCATGTAGACTGCAGGAGGGGTGGAAATGTATGTTGTTTTTGCTGTTTCCATTCTTTCTTAACAGGTGTTACCTTACTTGTCCTATTGTCCTAGGCTAAGCAGCCAAAATTCTAATGAGCCCCAGGGATGGACTGTAGCAGCCATGAAAATAAGTTGCTTGAATTTCCTACTGGGACAACCGTGATGTGCTGATATTCCCAGATGCTGCTTCTCTGAATCAACCACTGTATTCAGGCTGAGGCCGCAGTTGTGATGGACTTCTGCCAGGCAATGGCTGAGCATTGTAGCGGTTCTAAAGCATGCCCGTTAGGGTGAGGTGCAGACTTCCCTTTTGGACAACCTTGGCTCAGGATGTCTGCATTAAGCTGGCTAGACCTTTCTTGGCATTGTTCTACACTCATACGCTCCTCCCACCCATGTCTACCTCCTTCCCTTTCTTTTTGCACAGATACTAACTCGCATTACAGTCTGAAGGCTCTCCTCATCTGCTCATACTCTGTTCTGTAACACATCTCTTGCACTTTTAACCTTGGAAAAATCTTCTCAGACTGAAAATTAAGGCTATAACATAGAGCTTAAAAATTTTTTGCTTTAAATATGTAGTAGAATCAGGGTAAAGAAAACTCAGTACATATTTTAGACGCGTTAGGTGGGGAATTGGAGCCAATGAGTTCTCAAATCTCAGTGTCTTCACAAAGTTTTTTTTTTTTTTTTTTTAATTTTGGTCTTAAAATTGTCCAATGGCCTTTTGGTTGAGTCATGTCTTCCAAATGTTGGTTTGAAATTGAGTCTCTTCTATTTTTGTAGTTCTTCGTATTATGTGATTTAACCATATGAAATTTCGATTTTGGTAGGTCAATTGTCAATACAATTGCACCTACTAAGGTCACCCTGGAAGTCATATCCACCCCCAAGGATGGCAAACATGGAGAATTACACGTGAGAGATTTTCATGTGATAAGCCGGCCAGTAGCTCACATAATTTCTACCTTTGTTTATTGGTCTGAAATCAAATACTTACCTAATTATAACTGCAAAGGGGGCTGGTAATTGTAGTCTGGGTCCATGTCCAGGAAGGATAAACAGGTTTGGTTGATTAGATGTCAGTAATTGTCACATTCTGGAAACAAATGCCATTTTATCCTTCTTCCCACTCCCAGGGGCTATCCCTAATTCCTGCATCCAATCACAAATCAAAGATTTTAAAGGATGCTAGTCTTTTCCATCAGTCCTAGATAGGGAGCTTCCAAGTCCAGTGACCCATAAACTAAAGAGTTAAATTTTATGCCTGCCCCCACCTTTATCCATATAAACCCAGTATAGGATATTAAACCAGGGGCAGTGTAATTGAACTAAAAAGTTTTATTTCTTGTATTCCCTGGCCCAATAGTTTTTTTTTTCTCAACTTAATGGCAGCTACCTTGAGGCTATTAGAAATAATGGCATTAGGTGAGAAGGGCATACTCATATATATGTCAAATGTGAATATTAATAAGACTTTATCACTCCAAGCTGCTTGTGTCTTATCCCATACTTTTGAAGTATAGAGGCAATCAATTTTTCTAACACTTTAAAGCCCTGAATTACTATCTCTATTCACTTTCATTTTTTCATAAAAATAGACTGATTCTTTTCTGCATTTGTTTTTTTTTTTCTTGTATCCCTTTGTTAAAGCAGAGAGTACAAGGCAAAACACATAATTACTCTGAATGTCTAGTCTTTTCACTTAGATTTTAGACTCAATGGTCTGATGGTACTTCTTTTCCTAAATATTTTTGTGCTAATGCATAGCATGATTAACTGTATTTCCATCCACCAGTATATTTTATTTTTTAAAGTTTATTTATTTATTTTGAGGCAGGGAGGGCCAGAGAGAGAGAGGGAGAGACAGAGAATCCCAAGCAGGCTCCCCACTGTAAGTGCAGAGCCCAATGCAGGGGTCTAACTCATGAACTGTGAGATCATGATCTGAGTGGAAATCAAGAGTCGTATGCTTAACCAACTGAGCCACCCAGACACCCCCCTCCACCAGTATCTTTTAAATTATGCAACTTGGTAAAGCCTCTTAAGTAGAGACCAGAAGATCTGTTAGATTTACTAGAAATTTCAACATATTTTCAGTTTTGAAAATTTCCCTTTGAACATCACCTTTTCTGCGTACCTGACTTATTCTAGTGTCAGTGGTTACAAAAAACAACTTACTAAAAAGGGATTTGTCTTCCAATCCTTGAAGTGTGAGAATTGTTTACAAGCACTGACAGCTGGGAGAGAAGTCAAAACTCTTGCTTTTAGTCCTGCCCTGGTGCTCCCTTCAGTCCCAGATCCTTGGTTTCCTGCAAAGATAGATTGTACAGAGATCTCCAGAAGGTGATCTGCCACATGTGACACATCCCATAAACTCATTAAATTTTTTAAAAATGTTTATTCATTTTTGAGAGAGAGAGAGAGAGAGAGAGAGGGAGGGAGGGAGGGAGGGACAGGGCTCGAGTGGGGGAGGGTCAGAGAGAGAGGGAGTCAGATTCCAGAGCAGGCTCCTGGCTCTGAGTTGTCAATGCAGAGCCCGATAATGGGACTTGAATCCACAAATTGTGAGATCATGACCTGAGCATGGGTCGGGTGCTTAACCAAACGAGCCACCCAGATGCCCTCATTCAACTCATGTTTCTTACCCACATCATCACCATCAACAAAATCTGCTAGGGTAGAGCTATACTTGTGTCTAGTTAATCTAGAAGTTTTCCCTGTTCTGGAGATAACACTATTTGGCTTTGGGCAATATCCTCCAAAACTGTACTCTTAAGTGTGGCAGTTAAAAAAATACATACAAAGCTATGTATTATGAAAGCCTTCAAATCTGAATGATCATTTCATTTTTGGCATTCTCTAGTTTCGTCTTGACTCTCAGAAAAATTAGTTTCCATCCATATTGTTAAGGCTCTAAAGATTATTTCACTTTTTCAAATTGGATTTAATCCGGTTACCAACCCCCAATGCTGCTTCCTTTAGGGCTTCTTCCCACTGTAGGAAGTTAGGTATCCATGCAGAGAACACATTAGGACCTGAGTATGTGGTCCATTTATGTGGACCATGTAGTGGATGTAAGAATGACAATCATTTCTACGTTACATTTATTCATTTCTTTATTCATTTCTACATGACACTTACAGTTCTTACTATACTGCTACCCAAATCATGTTCTTGTTTTTGAGTGAAAAATGACCACCTAATATTTAGCCAATGAAAAGTGTTTCATTTTAGTCATGAAAATATAAAAATAAGCATTAGTATGATATAGACATTAACATGTATATTTTCCAAGGCATATTTCTAACATACAGAAATATAGATACAGGTATAGCTGTAGATCTGTTTGAATATATTTTTTAAAATTAAGAAAAATAGATTCCTTTTGATAAGTACTATAGTCAATATAATTTTGGAATGGATGTGGTTTAAAAGCCATACTCAAAACACTAGTCATTCATGGATAAATAGGTCAGGTGTTTTCTTCTCTGAAAATCAATTAGCAATATATATAAAAAGATCCCACAATAACAATAATGTAATTCTATAATAAAATAAGGAAATGAGATAAAAAAGACTTGTAATTATGTTCACATATATTTATGGAAGATTTTTTATTATAGCAAAAACAAACCAGTCCCCTCAAATTATGCCAAAAAACAAAGTAATAGAGAAAACAAAGCAAAACATGCTGTATATGCAGAATTGGGAAATTATCAGTTGAATTATTTCCTGTAAAATTAAAGACACATTATACAGGTGTTAAACTGATGTTTACTACTAATTTCAATAATGCAAACCAAAAATATGTTATCATTCAAAATAGTCTCTGTATGTTATTTGTCAAAACTGAAAGAGAGGCACCTGGAATTATTAATATTTGTTATTTCGAGAACAGCAAAGTTATATTTTATTGTAATTTTTTCCTTTGTATACCTTTCACATATCTATAGTAAATGTCTCCTTTATACTTGAAACCAACAAACTTTGTTAAGGTAATTTAGTTGTTTTTATTTTGTAGCTTCCTGAATTAAAGAATTTACATTTAAGGGATTAAATGAGAATTAAAAAACAGTTTTCTTTCTTTGTTTTCCAATACCTGTTTTTTTCACAATGTGTCTATAGAAGAGCACAATGTAGCATGTATGTTATTTTCCTCTGTCGTTGGACAGATTACAAAACCATAGTGAAATAATTGTAGCTTGTCTGTCATCTTCTTCCCCAACGGGCCAGCACTCCACAAGCCTCTGGCCTCGTGGGGTCTCACAGCAGAGAGGACAGAGAGAAACACTTTCACACCACTGAGAGTTTCACCCTGGTGAGGGGTGCTGCTCCAGTGGACTCTCACACCTTTGACTTTCTGGGCACAGATTGCTTGCCCTGAACTGCGTTATCTCCTACTCTTTACTCCTTACTACTGTCTTTGAAGGTTCTGTCCCTTTGGGTCATTCCTGATATAAACCTTAAATCCTGCAAGTAAAATATAGAGATAAAGCTTCCACGGATACATAGCAAAGCCAAATCAATGAAATTTAAATAGCCAAAAAAAAAAAAAATGACACTCTTATTGATAAATTTGACTTAAGATAGATGCCCTAATTGTCATGACAATTAAACTAACTACTTAACAAATAAATAAATAAATAAAATAACTATATATAGAAATAAAAAACTTAATAAGAAAAACTAAAATATGTATTTAACCTCAGAAACAACACAACTTTCTTGTCTACATATTTTAATCTTTTTGAGTGTTAGGTGTCTCTGTGTCCCCTTTCCGCGTACGACTCGAGGGTCATTTCTTTTTTCTTTATGAAGAGGGAAAATTTTACAGTCCAAAATGGAACAGAGGACATTGTCTTCACATCGTCACCCAGAAACAAGTGCTTAGTTTTCAAATTAAATTTAAAAAAATCATAAATTAACTCTAAAAATTGTCATTTAGAGGAATAATGATGTTGAGGAAGGTGTTGCGATAGAATAAGTCTGTTTTTGGAGAGCGGAAGAGTGTAGTGTGAACAGTTGCTGGAGAAAAACAACACTAATGGGGAGAAATAGCTATGTTTTACAAAACACATGTCTGAGACCATAGAACAAAATTGTGCTAAGTATTTTCATTTCCAGTTTTATTTGGGACATTAAAAACATAATATAAAAGGTTATTCTAACCTATTATTTTACTGTTTTCTATGGTGGGTCAGGATCTTGCATATCACAGAATACCTGAAATAAAACTAATTGAATTCACAATCTCAATTCAAAAGTATCAAAAAAGCTTAATACTTCTTTGTATTTGAAACAATTTTGCTTTCAATTTGTCCAGCAAGTGTTAAGGAATAATAGAGGTACAGATTTTCCTCAACTTAATATGGAGTTTCATCCTGATAAACCCATCAGAGTTTGAAAATATTAAGAAAAAAATGTATTTGTCATACGTAACTAACCAAACAACACTTACCTTAGCCTTATCTACCTTAAACACTTCCATGAGTCTACAGTTGGGCAAGGTCATCTAATACTTTATAATAAAGTGTTGACTATTTCATATAATTTATTGACTTCTCTACTGAAAGTGAAAAGTAGAATGAATGGTTGTTGTATGTGTTGTTTACCCTGTGATTGTATCATTGATTGGGACCCACTGGTCAGGCCATGTGGAGCATCAGGCTATATATCGCTGGCTCTGGAAAAGATCCAAATTCAAAATTCAAAGTATGGTTTCTACTGAATGCGTAACAATTCTGCACCATCATAAAGTTGAAAAACCATATGTGTAACTGTGGTAAGTCAGGGACCATCTATAAATAAATTGTTCCTCTTATTAGATACCTGAAGCCATTAGAGTCATAATAAATTGGTTATTTCCTATGTACCAGAGCATCTTATTTCTGCTATTAAGATACTATTTTAATGTGGTGTGAAAGTGAACTGGATTATTAAATGACACACTTTAAATTAATCAAGGCTTGTAGGACCTAACGATTATACTGATTTTCCTATGCTTCATTTTATCTCTCTGTTCTATCTTTAACTCAACACACACACACACACACACACATGAACACAATGTGTTCAGTTGGAATTAAGCGCTGGTTTAATTAGATACTTTTGAAAATCATAATACATTGTTCTTTAGTATTATTTTGTTTTACGGTTTACATATTGTGCTCTGTGTCAGAATAATCAGATAAAACATTGTAATGACAGAAACATTTAAAGGGTTTAAAGTCTAAGTATGCCACACTTAAATTTTTAAACACACTACTCTTACTTTAAATCTGCATAAAATAAGCTGATTATGAAATTAGAGTTTCACTTTTTATGGTTAATGGCAATAATACAGGCAAAATGAGAAAGTGCTGGGAGACAGGAAGGAGCATATCAACATCCTTGACATTTTATCTATTGTATGGTTAATATTTTCAATAAAATCAGTTTACGTGTAAAAATATTTTGAAAGACAGAGCTTTAGATGTAAGTGCTAGCATAATGGGTCAGCAGAAGTACAATTTTTGTGAAGGCAAAATTTTGTAGAGCTCTAAAATGATAGGTGTCAGCACTGTGAAAGCCCAAAGATCTCTTTATATATGTAAGAGACTTACTGGTCTAACTTCAGTTCTCAGTTGTACATATAAGATAGAAATTTACATTCATCCTAGTCAGCATAATGAGCATTTCTCTTGCAATGACATATAAGGACAAGTAAGAGACACTGTTCTTTAAAATTGAACATAAGGGATAGTATCATATACGCTTAGAATTTGTTACATTTATTAACTAATATAGTAAGATCCAGTGTGCTATTAATGACAAGGACGTGGTAAATTTAGATTTTGGCACTCTTCTCAAATGCATTTAATAGGTTTTTAAAAGTCACCAATACGAAAATAATTGGGCTACAAGCATTAGTTACCACAAATCTTGTTTCTAACTTTAGATTCATGGATGAAAATCATCTCCACTTTCAGTTTTAATTCATAATGTGTGTATTCCTGACATGCGATATATTAAGTTGTTTATATTGGTTTTAGCTATTTTAGTCTTAAATTGATAGAGCACAAAACATGAGACTGAACTGTACAATGTTTCCTTTCTGCAGGTCTAAATACCCAATTATCAGCAATGCTCCATTATTGAAACTAATACATCATAAAATCAGACCAAAATGATGACATTTTGATACTTCACTTTTAACGAATTTGCCAAAGATTATCGATCCGTTTTTGGTACTGTGTTTGCTACTTATTTTCTCATGCAATATCTACAGTCCATTAAAACCTATGGAACATATGAGCGAACAAACGAAGAAATAATCCAACATCTCAGAATGTTTGACAAGTAACTGCAAATATATAGAAAAATATATTTTTTAATTTCTTCAAAATATTCTATACGAATGCTTTAATACTAATATTTTCTCAGTCTATTTAAAAAGATTTCTTCCAGACCTGTAAGAATTCCAACATCAATTATGGAATGACTTCTGTAGGCAAGTCCTGATTCACAATCTTACATCTTTTGTGTTATTTTATAACACAATCTAATAATTATGCACAGTAGGAGCCATTTTTGGTGGAATTGTGTTCATTTCTGATTGCATGTGTGTGTATGTACCTTTTTTGTACTTTTAATAATTAATAAAGTGCTTCTGCAATTCTGCAAAGAAATATACTTTAAAAGACTAAATAATAGTCTAATAATGACCATTAGTTTATGCTGTTAATAAGATTTCTTAAATTTTAAGATATTTTAATATATATTTTTATTTTCTAAATGGGTATCTTTTATTTTATATGTGTATCTATATCAATATCTATATTTGATCTACATATCTATATATTTAGTTTTCATATGTAGACATTCGTATTATTAGCTATGATAGATAATATCTCACACTGACATGTCAGTACAACTTGTCTTTGACAGATTGTCATCTTAGTCACTCATGTGCTTTATCTCCTTTTTTCTTTTTGATATTTTGTTGCTATATTTCCATACGATGTTTGAACTATAAGAAAAAACACTGCCATAATTTGAAATACAGAAAGCAGCCTTTTATCATTCTATTTAGTTCTGGAAATATTTTAAATTTCATTTAATTTTCTTGGTAGTCCATATCCTTTTATTACCTGCCATATAACAGAATAAGAAGTGATGAGATTGTTAGGATTTGTTGTCCGTTAGAATTATAATACGATTTCCATTTTTTGAACAAAGAAGTTTATGAAAACATCTGTTACATTACATTATTTTCCCCTGAGATTTGTATTTTCTAATGGCAACAGGTTAATAAGAGAAATCCATTGAGATTGCAATATTTCACATGAAATATAACTCAATTTTTACTGATGCCTGGATATTGAGATGCATGTCCTCTGCCTTTAGTACCAAACATTTCTTTGCACTATTAGTTTTCTGTTTTACTTCTTTGTCTTAACTTTCTCCTTCCTGCTTAAGTCAGATTTTAGGTACTAAATTCATTATCTACACTCTCACTTGAAGGCAGTAAGTAACTCCTTTGTAAGAGAAGTACCTCTAACTTTTACAAAGCACAATGAATGGTTCTGTTCCTCCAAACAGTTGTGGATCATCTAGCTCAGGAAGAACTGTGCTTTGCCTGTAACTCCTTTCCTCCGCTCGCTACGCAATCTTGGCACGATCCTAGCAATCTAAAAGGGGGAGATGATACAAATATAAAGAACAATGAATAAAAAATGTAGTGGGACCAGGGTTGATTCAGTGCAGGCATAAAACGTCAGACTGTGCCTTTCCATAATGTGACCAAATTACATTCCTGACCTTGAGAAAGACTGGTCTTGCTTTCACCTTTGGAGAAAAGAATAGGAGTGGGGTAAAACTTTCAGTTTCTTCTAGAAACAGATGTCCCACTGACAACAGTGTCCCATCAGAAACCAGCATGATAACCTATATTTAATAATGAAAACAGATAAGAGAGAAGACATACGGGTATGTGTCCTCCTCTGGTTATAGGACTCAATGTTTGAGTGTCTTCCTTCCAGTCACTTATCTGAGCAAGAGCTAGCTTTGTCTTTGGGTTTATTTATTGAGAACTGAGACACGTTTCAATTATATCAAAATAATGTGTGTGTGTATGGCAATTAAAGTTATCTATTCAAAGAATGATTGAAATTTTCCTCCAATGTGCTAGTGAAGTGAGATACTAACTTTGAGTAACCCTTCAGGGTAATAAAATAGAATGATATTCCAAAGACTTAAAAGTTGTACTTTTATTGTTTTACCACGGCGAGAGGGGTAAGAAATGATAAAGCATTAGGATGTATAAACATATTAGAAATGGAACTTTGCATTGATCAACAGTGAACAAGCAGCCTATTTTCACCGTTCCGTACAACTCTTACACTCTTCTTTGTGTGAGGCATTCCTTTTACTCTGTAAGATGTTGACTGAAATTTTCTTCTCCCTTGCTTTCTGGATTACTTATTCCCCTCAGTTTTTCTACTCTACTTTAAAACCTATCTATTATTTCAGTTCCTAATATCAGTCACTGTATTTCCAGAGTTCCTATTTTATTCTGTATAGCATCACATTTTCTACTGAAATTCTTCTCATCATTTAATTTCTTGCGAATATTAGCTCTGTTATTTTAAAGTCCTTTTCTGACAACTTTGGTATCTGGGCTTCCTGATAGTCTATTTCATTACCTCTTTTTTTTTTCTCTCATTTTTCAACCTACTTAGTCTTTCGTATGCCTGTTATCTCCTCCCTGTGTACTGGCCATTTTGATGAAAAATTTGAGAAGTGATATGATGCTCTATATGACGTTTCCATTTTGCAGAGAGGATTTACTTTTGCTTTGGGTAAGCAATTACTTAGAGGTAGATCCCCTAATCCACAGAGGACTCATCAGAGGTCGAGCAGGTGCAGGAGGACTAATTTATTTTTACTTTCTATTTACTCTCAGTATATAGCCCTTTGCTCTTCCCAAAGATGTGTACCAGCTCACAGTTCCAAAGGTATCTCTGTATCCCCGTGAGACAGTAAAAAGTTGAAGGGAAAAATTGCTATCAAATACTGGCCTCACCTTGCTGGACCCCTCTCTTATTTCAGATCCTTTGTGACTTACAAGCTGACTAATGCCTTCCAACAGGTGTCACTCTGTGTGATTGTGTGTGTGTGTGTGTGTGTGTGTGTGTGTACACACGTGCACACGTATGTATGTATTTTGCCTCCTTTTCGACTTCTCTTTTGAAAGTTTAGTTTGAAATACACTGGCTTGCTTATCTCAATGGCATAAGAAGAACTTGCTTATGAAGACTTAAGCTGTAGCGAAGCTGTATGTCTGGAATTGTGATAAGGCTGAGAGAATTGATAAGTTATACGATATTTTATCTATACTATTCTCCACATTGGTCTGCCTACTCGGGTCAGACTATTTTCTTTCACATTAATAGTAAGAGCAGAGGCTGCATTCTTCTACATTCAGAGACTGGAACAGAGTTTCCCAAACAACGCAACAAATTTTTGCATATAATGTCTGTGAGAAAGAAAGAAAAATCTACTTTCTTATCTATCTGGGCATTTTACAAATACTATTACTTAAAATTCTGTTAAACTAAGTCATTCTGTTTCATGTGAAATAAAAGTACATTTCTGTAAATCACCTTAGGTAAAATTTGTGAAGATTTTCAGTTAAAAACTACACGTTGTGATGAGAACTGTGTTTTTTCCATTGTTAAAGATTGGGACTCTAGTGTAAAGGAGCCCCCACTTATCTGCAGTTTTGCCTTCCTCAGTGTCAGCTACCCATGGTCAACCGTGGTCCAGAGACAGATGACTCTCCTTCAAATGAATTGTCTAAAGGTAAGTAGTAGCCTAACACGACGTCACAGCGTCCACATCCTTCACACTTCCTCTCAAAAGGTAAGCGGGTTATCGTCTCACATCATCACAAGGTTAAGTACAGTACAATAAGATATTTTGAGAGAGAGACCACATTCACATAACTTTTGTTACGGGATATTATTGTAACTGTTCTATTTTACTATGAGCTCTGTTTGTTAATCTCTTCCTGTGCCTAATTTATAAATTCAACGTTGTCGTAGGTCTGTGTGTATAGGAAAAAGCATGGTATATGTAGGGTTTTGTACCATGTGCAGTTTCAGGCATCTACTGAGGGTCTTAGAATGTATCCCCCACAGATAAGGGAGGAACACTGTGCACTGATTTGCAAAAGGGCTTTTGCTGGAAGGAATAAAGTCCAGAGCTGACATTGGGAGCAGCCTTAGGAGTAGGGGTAGAACTGATCCGGGGAGGACTATTGGATGAGGCACGGAGATACTTGGCCTGACTTTCCAAGGTGGTTGTCCTCACAGAATATAGGAAGTGCCTGGAAATGAGCTGAGGGCAGGAGCACAGAAAAAGGCACTATTCCAGCACCTAGGAGTGACGTTAAATCAGAATCCCTGCCAGCTTGCATTGCAGTCTTCCAGAAAGTGAGAGTCTCATATCCAGGAGTGCATGTGTCTGGAGACCCTGTGCTAGTAGAAATGTCTGCTCTTTCTGACCTAGAGCTGAACAAGCTGAACATCTCTGTGAGAATTCTCGTAAGGAGAATGTTAGGCTAGAGGAAGAATCACATGGATGGGACACAGATATCCACGCTGCATGTGAATATAATCTGTGACTACTTCTGCATGTGACCCAATACATATTAACATAAAACTGAAAAGAGACAAAATGAACAAATTGATGATTGTATTAAGGCTAAAATATACCTATTTCCATTTTGTCATTTAAACAATAAAATGGTTTATTTGGGTTATCTATCAGTAATAAGTACCTGTGTATCTAATACACTATCACCCGTGGAGAGATTCTCTGGAATACAATAAGAATAATTTATAAAGCTCCGGTTAACTATGCAGTAAAGAATGGTTTGGTTTAATAAAAATCCAATTTAATTACTACTGTATCAGGATTGGTAATAAGGAAGAACAAATTCACTCCAGTGAGTACATATGGCAATTTTAGAAGCTACTCAATTTATACAAAACTAGGTTTTCCATTTGTATTTTTTAAATCCTTAATAGCATCATTAAAACACTAGAAACACTTTATTCTTAGAACAATATTGTTTGATGACTTCATTTAATAGATATTTAGTGAACACCTATTATATATTCCAGACACAGAAGATACAGATAAAATTACCTGCCTAAATGAAGCTTAGGAAGCTTACATTCTAGCGTGGGGAGACAGTACACACACACACACACACACACACACACACACACACAATAGAATCGACAAGCCTATTTCCCCAAAATATTTAGTAGGTAACAGAGTGGTTACGTCTGTTCAAATAAAGCAACGGCAGATGAGAAAAGAAAGGTAGAAGGGACATACTGCAATTTACACAGGAATAAGCTTAGTGATGCTACTTGGACTGTTTAAGGTCATAATCTTGAACCTCAGGTGAACCCCTCATGCTAAACAGCACCTCTTGATGTTTCCATACTCTAGGACTGTTTCATACCTTCTCTTTTCACAAACTTCCAACATCGTTGTCCCCATCCTCACATTTTGCTGGCTCTCTACCGTTCCTTCTTCACCAAGTAAACTGAACTTATCAGAAAATAAAGTCCATAGTCTCCCACGATCCCCCTCTGACAGCATCTGCGTCCACATATAATACCTCTCTTCTTGATACCCCAAATCTGGGCTGGCTGGTATGGTAGCTATCAGCTGCCTGTGACTATAGAGTATATGAAATGACGGTCGTCCAGGGGCGTCGGTTAAGCGTCTGACTTCGACTCACATCATGATCTCGCGGTTCCTGAGTTCCTGCCCTGAGACAGGCTCTGTGCTGACAGCTCAGAGCCTGGAGCCTGCTCTGGACTCTATGTTTCCCTCTCTCTCTGCCCCTCCCCATCTCATGCTCTGTCTCACAAAATATGAATAAATGTTAAGAAAAAGAAAAGAAATGAGGCTAGTCCAAATTGAGCTGTCCCGAAACTGTAAAAGTCACACTGGATTTCAAAGACAATATGAAAAACTGAAAGAAAACTATGTCAATGAGTTTTTTAGATTGGTTAAATGTCAAAATAATATTTTGAATATATTTGGTTAAATAACATATTATTAAAATGAATTGCCTCTGCTTTTTACTTTTTTTTGAAACGTGTCTATTAGAAAATTAAAAAGTCCCTATAATGCTTCTGTTATAATACTGTTAGACAGTGCTTTTCTGCAAGAAGTCTGGTCTTCTGTCTTAAGCTGACCTCTCCTCTCCTGTAGAGGATGCGCACCTTTATCCCTTGATCCTCAAATGGCCTCTGCTGTACTCTTTGCTGCTTCTCTTGCTCACCGCAGTGTGTTCTCGACACAGAAATAAGACCAATCCTTTTTGAACACAAATTACGTCACACTGCTCTTCCTGCAGCCCCGCGATGGTTCTCCATTCCACTGCAGTGAAGTCCACAAAGGCATGCCTATAGAACTCTGCATAATCCGCTTTCCCCCTCACCCCATTTTCTCTTTGGACTAATTTTCTACCAACTATTCTTTTTCCTAAATATGCTGAAACCATACTGGTTTCCTTGCTATTTCTGGGGAGAAACCAGGTACACCTCTGCTTTAGAATTTGACACTGATTGGGGCGCCTGGGTGGCGCAGTTGGTTAAGCGTCCGACTTCAGCCAGGTCACGATCTCGCAGTCGGTGAGTTCGAGCCCCGCGTCGGCCTTGGGCTGATGCCTCAGAGCCTGGAGCCTGTTTCCGATTCTGTGTCTCCCTCTCTCTCTGCCCCTCCCCCGTTCATGCTCTGTCTCTCTCTGTCCCAAAAATAAATAAACGTAAGAAAAAAAAAAAAATTTGACACTGATTATTTGCTCTGCCTGAAAATTTTGTCCTCCAGGTTATAATGTGGGGTAACGTTTTTAACTACTTCAAGTCTTTGTTCAGATGCCAACTTCCTGATGAGGCCACTGGGCAAATTAATAAGAATCTTTTTGTCATTCCCCATGCTGCTGCCCCACACCTTTCTAATAAACTATTCTCTCACTAAGATATGGTAAGCCCCATCTTTCAAAATCCAAATGTGTGCATTAAAGCATTAAGGTTAAAAAATTATTAGTTGATCCTCCAGTGTCTGCCATCAGAGACAAGAGTTCTTTTTGTTTGACTGCCAACTTTCTCCTGGGAAGCTAGAATAAATAATGAATATTTTCAGTCATGAGGTTTCTTTGAACTTTCAGGGGGAAAAAAAACACCTGAGGAGTGGGAGAAAAGGGGAAAGAAAAATTGGGGATTTCATTGATAATGGCATTTGAAGAGAGAATGAAGATTGATTACACTATAAAGAGGCTTCTATTGGATTTTGTATTTTCTTTGTTGCCTGAAATGCCAGAAGCAAAGTCTGTGTTTCCCTGGTGGATGTCACTCTAGACGCAGAGTTGCAGACAGCTTGGACACAGAGTCCCTGGCTGAAGTCAGCAAGGTTTTTATTTTACCACTTTAAAAGGAAAGTATGTGGTTGTGAATACACAGTACTGTATCTCTAACAGTATAGGCTTTTGCTGGTTTTTATTAAGGTCAGTGTTAATCCCAGCAGGTTAAAAAGGCATTCTTGAGAGAGAGAGAGAGAGAGAGAGAGAGAGAGAGAGAGAGAATGAGAAAGACAGAAAGAGAGGGAGAGAGAGGGAGAGAAGAAAAGAAAAAGAAAAGAAAACTTGAATCAGGAAGCATGGTTCACTTTGTTTGTGATTAGCAAAAGTAACCTTTAGAACATCTTGTGGTTCATTAGTGGAAATGTCCAGATCCTGTAAATAATACTCACAACTTGCTTTCCCGCCCTGTTCTTTGTATCCTTTTGGTTTTAGTTAAAACATTCTTATCTCATGTAGCTCATATTGTTGGTTTGAGGGTGTTTGTTTGTTTGTTTGTTTGAAGTCATACTCTATCTCCTTCTAACTCTATAGTTAAAGCTAATTAAAAAGCATGCAATGATTTTCTTGAACTAACGCCAAGGTAAAAGTAACTTTTATATAATTCCTTTATTTATTTTTTTTTTTAATTTTTTTTTTTCAACGTTTTTTTTTTATTTATTTTTGGGACAGAGAGAGACAGAGCATGAACGGGGCAGGGGCAGAGAGAGAGGGAGACACAGAATCAGAAACAGGCTCCAGGCTCTGAGCCATCAGCCCAGAGCCCGACGCGGGGCTCGAACTCACAGACCGCGAGATCATGACCTGAGCCGAAGTCGGCTGCTTAACCGACTGAGCCACCCAGGCGTCCCTAATTCCTTTAAATTCAATGGTAATAGCCATACTGGGATCTTCAGAGATCTATAATATTTGATCGGATCAAATATTGAATCAAAAAAGAAATTCTCAAAATTCTCTACATATAAATAGAGTAAACTGATTTTTTTTTTTGGTAATTATTTACTTTTTAAAAAAGCTTATTATATCAGCTCTTCCAATACTGGAAAAAAAATTATACCGTAAAATGGTAGTTAGCTTTTTCTACCTAATTTGATCATTCCTACTGGTGATCTGATCGTTTTCAGGAAAGGCCTTCACCAACTTCAACCTTGTCTGTATATTCTGGATATATTTTCTGTGTTTTTAAAATTTGTTTTATGGGCCCATGTGAATGTAGACAAGATTTTGGACACACTCTGGCCAGTGCATACCTTTCTTGGATTGCTAAATGGGGTACGCCACTGCCATAATAATTTCTATTACTGTGTTTATTTCAAGAAACAGCTGTATGGTTTTGGCATGGATTGTCTTTAACTCTCTATCACAGTGCTTCTGCTATAGATAATTATAATTAAAATTAATTGCAGTCTGAAAACAATTTTCTTTTAAAACAATATTCTACATTAGGAGTTTCTTTGAAGCATGAAACCAAAAATAATTTCTTTAATTACATTTATTTCAGTCTAAATGGAGATGTTTATTATTGGTTAGAACAAGGGGACAATTTGCCTATGTTTTCCCAAGTCCTTAGAATAAAATAAACAGTAGAACTTTCCTATGTGATAAAAAAATAAGAAGGCATATATCATTCTGTGCTTTGTTTACAATTACTCTGTTAACGAGATGCAAGGACAATGTGACTAAGAAGGGATGGTTTCAACAAGACAAAATGAAAGAAAATTGTGTATGTAGGAAACGGTCTCAGCCGCAGTATGTTTACATAGGTGTTGGGATGGTATGAAGTATGTCTAAGTTCCTCATATACCTCACATTATCTCCCTCATATGTCATAGATTAATACGTATTGTGTACATAGCCACATTTTAGATAAGTATTTAATAAGACATGAAAATCACTTTAATGACAGAAATCTATTCTAGACAGCTTTGTCTTTTATAATGATATTTTCTACAATTATAAAATTCGGGGTTCCTTGGGGGTTCAGTTGGTTAAGCGTCCGACTCTTGGTTTTGGCTCAGGTCACGATCTCACTGTTGGTGGGTTTGAACCCCACATGGGGCTCTCTGCTGGTGGCACAGATCCTGCTTGGGATTCTCCCCCTCTCTCTCTGCCCCTCCCTGCTCTTGCTCTGTCTCTGTCTCTCTTTTAGAATAAATAAACAAAAATGAAAAAATTAATTATAAAATGATCTATAGTAATAATTTATAAAATAATCATAAAATAATTTAGAAATTACACAGGGATGTAAAACCTAAGGTTCATTAATGCTTTCATACATATTTCACTTTTTTGACAATGCAGTATACTTTACTATGGCATTTTATGTAACTGTAGATTATGGGCGGTAATTCACATGTGTTTATCACATTAACATCTCATTTGTTATAGTTTCAAGTCTAGGTTCTGCACTGTTTACCAAGTCCTTCCTGATTCTGAGTATATAAGGACATTTTCTTATTTTCTCCAGTAGTTTTATAGTTTACCCTCCTACTTTTCATCCTTCGGTAAGTCTTGAGTTTCTTTTTTTTGTATGGTGTCCAATCTGGCTTTTTTTAAACGTGTCATCAAATTCATGCTTTCCCATATTGTAAACATTTTCAAATTAAAAAAACTTAAAGGAATTTACATACCACTTATTCTACAAGGAATATGTTAGGAAATTATTTGTCAGACGATATTAATTTATTGATCTCTTTATCCATTAAATATTTTATTTTTGACAGAATTCAAAGTATATTACAGACATCAAGAGATACTTTGGTACCCTGAATATCCTGAATGTTTTCATCTGCATATTAACTGGATGTCCATATATGAGTATAGATTTTATGTAAGAATGACATACAATGAATGTGCAAATATTGAAAGTGTATATAAATCACAGCTGTTTTAATGTTCCTAACTGATAATTACATCTCTGGGTCTGGCTATGCTGCTTATTTTCTCTTTTGGAAACAGGTTGTTTTCCTCTTGCTTTTTTGCATGTTCTATGATTTTTTTATTGAAAGCTAGACACTGTTTGTGGACTACTGAAGGAAATGGCAATTGTGCCCAGAAGTGGGCCTACCTTTTCATCTGTCCACCAGTCAGTGTGAGGAACTGAGTGGATCTTGTCCGTTGAACTGGGTGCCGATTTTGTTTTTGTCACAGTTACCTACAGTGACTACACAGCCTTCTAATTCCCCCTGGGATGAGCTGCTATTGCTTTGGGCTTGCTGTAAGGTCTGAGATGCTTAGATGTTTTTTTGTTTTTTGTTATTTTTTGTTATTTTTCCCTGAGTCCCAGCTTCATCCCCAAGTTTTATTCGTCCCTGAACACTTATCCCAAAGTAGATGTCTTGGCCATGTTCTTGCTGCTTCCCCAGCAGAAGGCTGCTCTTGATAGCATTCTGGGATAGATCATTGAGTGGTGATGTGGGATCCATTTCCACTGTGTGGACCAGCGGAACTTTGTACCTGAGTCTCAAGAGTGGGTTTTTCTCAGCATCCCCTTCTCAACCTGTATGGCATACAAGAACTCAAGACAGAGAGAGTTTTCTGCCTCTTCTTCACTGCTCTACATGAGATCAGGATACTGTGCCCAGGAAGATTCATACCTTTACTCCCCGACAGAAAAGTTTTGTTTCTACCTCCCACCAGAAGCGGTGGATCTTGTAGCATTTGTTATTTATTGAAAATAATGGGGCGCCTGGGTGGCTCCGTTGGTTAAGTGTCTGACTTTGGCTCGGGTCACGATCTCACTGTCCATGAGTTCAAGCCCCGTGTCAGGCTCTGTGCTGACAGCTCAGAGCCTGGAGCCTACTTCAGATTCTGTATCTTTCCCCTCTCTGTCCCTCCCCTGCTTTCTCTCTTTCTCTCTCTCAAAAATAAACATTAAAAAATTTTTAAAAAAGAAGAAAATAATGGTATGAGTTCCACATATGACCAAAGGGAATTAAAAAACAACAACAACAACAACAGAGACTTCTAACCTTTACTTAGCAAGACTATTATAATCTTTAAAGCTTCTTCAGGATATATTTGCCACATTGGCTTTAATTTATGAGAAGTATAAATTGAATTAAAGATAATTTGTAATGCTCTGTGTTCAGAGTCCAATAATTTATTTTACATATATCTTTCAAACAGTATCATCTGCTATCAAATGTTCTTGTGTTCGTTTTTATTTTTGAGTAGTTTTAAGAAAATATCGGAAGTTATGACTTACGTTCCCCAACAAAGTGGTTGTGATAGCTGCCAAATCTAGCAGGTGTTCTAGTTGTTAATTACTTTCACTCTTCAAAACAAAACAAAACAAAACACCAAAGATCAGTTTATTTCACTAAGTGATCTATGTAGAAAACACACACACACACACACACACTCACATTTCTGTGTCTTTCAAAAACCCAATCCTAGCCCTTTTAAAGGTATAAACCCCTCCAGCTAACCTGACGAAGCTGGCATGCACATTTCTCCCCATGTGTATGTGGATAAGTTGTGAATCTTAGTAGTTCATTAAGTGAGTCATGACATAATGCAATTTAACAGTACTTGTCTGTCTGAAGTAAAATCTAGACCTTATTCTTTCAATGTTTATTTTAATTTTTTGAGAGAGAGACAGGGCTCACGTGGGGGAGAAGCAGACAGAGAGAAAGACACAGAATCTGAAACAGGATCCAGGCTCTGAGCTGTCAGCACAAACTCACAAACAGCAAGATCATGACCTGAAGCAAAGTTGAATGCTTAACCAACTGAGCCACCGAGGCGCCCCAAAATCTGTACCTTATTGGCTCACTTTAGAGATTTCTTTATTGGTGTGTGACAAATTCTCCCTAAATTGTGTGGCAATGAAGTCTCCCTCTCAGTTCAGTCAGTATTATGAAATAGTGAATTTCCTCTTCCACTTCTAGTATTGCTGCTAAGACTCAGAACCTAAGGATTTCTTACACAAGACCCTGTGAACCCTTTTCCTGATATTCCAGATGGACAGTAGGAAAGATAGGAAGTCTTTCTTAAAAATGTTCCAGGTGGGAGGTGCCTGAGTGGCTCAGCTGGTTGAGCATCCAAATCTTGATTTCAGCCCAGGTCATAATCTTACCATTGTGAGGCTGAGCCTAACCTTGGGCTCGGTGCTGAGTGTGGAACCTGTTTAAGATTCTCTCTCTCTCTCTCTCTCTCTCTCTCTCTCTCTCTGTCTCCTTGCTCCTCTCCCTTCCTCACACATGCTTACACTCTCTCTCACTCTCACTCAAATAAAAAAAATAGTAATAATTTAAAAAATGTTTCAGTTAGAACCTTAGAGACAGAATGTGTGAAGTCCACGATGTAGTCCAAGGTATTATAATTCCTTTTTTAAACTAGCCCCATTTAAAAAAGATTTTATGGTTTAAGAGAAGTTTTAGGTTCACAGCAAAATTGAGGAGAAGGTATGGAGATTTCCTGTACTATCCCCTACCCCATCACACTTGTGTGATTATTAACACATGTGATGGTCACACTATTATCAACAAACACCAGAGTGGTATATGTGTCACAACTGATGAACCTACAGTGACATGTCATGATCACCCAAAGTCCACAGTTTACATTACAGTTCACTCTTGGTGTTCTCTATAATTACTTTTTGAATAGCATTATGTAAATTATACTTTTCATTGTTTTATTTGTGTTGTGTGTTCAGAAGGGCAACGGGAGATGAGAAGTAGCCTCGGGTTTGACAGCAGGGGTCCTAGCTAGCTGATTGACAAGCAGGAAGTTCCAGGGCAGACTCTTTGAGAGTCTGGAAACTCTAACAGGGAGGAGCTTCCTGTTGCTCAAGTTCAGGCCTGTGGCCACCCCTGATCATTGGAGAGGCTCTCAGGATTCTTAGCTGCCCACTTGAACAACATAAAAAGAGAGCTCAATTTAAAGTGATGTCGGGAAGCTAAACTAAGCCAATTTGCCAGGATGCTAAAGTGTTCATAGCCAACATTCCAGCTTTTTCCAGAAGACTGGCCACTCAGCTTAATGCCTGTGGGACAATGTCATGTCAGAAACAGCTGGGAGAATCTCTCAGATGTGAGAGGAGGTAGTTTTGCTAATTCAGTCTATGTGCCATGAAGAATCCCATAGCACTGAACACAGACAGTGTATCTTAAAGAGGTTCAAGGTCATGTTTAAAACTGTGGACTCACCAGTATTTCATGTTTTTTAAAATAAATATTTCCTCAGTATTAGAGGCCATGAAGTTTTACATCTGAGATCATCTAAAACCTCAGTGCTGCCCAGCACTTTCCTTTCCCTTGGACATCTTACCCATCTTTCTGAACCTTAATTAGTTCCAATAACATTGATCATTCTAATGCAATTTATTAGTGGTTAAACCAAAATAATTTCAGTCATGAATGCATAAAACAGAACAAAGCAAACAATTGAAATCTTACAAAATAACTCACTATTGGTAAAGCAACTATTAATGCTAGTAGTGACAAAACAGGTAGAATTTAGGGGAAAAAAATCATACAAGTGATTTATCATGAGGTTCCTCAACTACTTCCCGTAAAAATAAACGTTACATTCAGACTTTGGAAATAACCATATTGAAAACCACTCAATGCATTATTATTATATTGTATTTTATTGTTGGATGTTAATTTTAAGGTGGGTATTATGCATTTATTTCCTCCTAGTTATAATTGATGAGTATCTGTCTCAGTTAAAGACAAATTATGTCTCATTTATTTACACAAACTAGATTTTCACTAATTAAACTCACAGCTTAATTATCAGATCTGGTTGCAACCATAAATAGAAGTAAAATCTATAAATACTATATGCAAGAAAAGATTTATGTGTTTTCTCTGTAAAGTTAACTAAGCTTTTTTAGGACATGTTACCTTGGCTTCCAGGAGACGTGTCCAGATTAGGAACTCCCAAAATAAAAGCTTTGACTTGCCAGGTGTCATGCAAGAGCCAGGCATTAACATGCATGTAAATAGTTTACTGCTGAAAGTTACCTAAGTATGGTGACCAGTCAGGTTCATCACTACCAAGGTAATAGGATAATGTCCCTAATGAAAGGGGCTGTTATGATTCTCTACACAACATTATATATCGGAGCTACAAGAAATCTATCTGGATTGGACAAAAAAAATCTCTCTCTTCTTGGGAAGCTGATATTTCAAAGTTGTTTTCATGATTGCATTACTGGTGATTGACTGATTATATTCTAGGATAAAAACATTTTGAGTCGAGAGAATACTAACGGAAAAACTTCAATTAATTCTCCAGGATAATCTAGATGTCAAAGTCAAGTTTAGTTCTTTTGTGTGGGCTGGGCGGAAAAATTGAAGAATTAATTGGTTACATTTTATTTTGTTGATGTTTGTCTTTCAATGCTCTATTTTTAAAGCTAAATTAGAGCTTTCAGTAAGATTTAAAACCTAAGTCAAATGCTATGAGAAGATATTTATAATTCCAAACATTCTATTTTTTTGCTTGTGCTAATGTATTCAAATGGTACCTTTAGGCAAGTGGTGTTAATTTAATTGTCAACAGCCTTTTTCTACTTTTGCTCTAGGGTATTGGTGCCAATGGACAAGACCTGTCCAAGACCTGAGAATAATTATTCTCATTCTGACCTGGATCAGGGCTAGCTTTTGTCTTGAATGTGATCAAGTAGAAATTTGCTTTTCCTTGCTAGGTAGTTCTTTAAAAGAATCTTTTCCACTGACTGGTTAAACATGTTCATACGTATGTGTGTGTATACTTGGATGCATATGTTCTATGAAAATATGAATAATATAAATTAGTAAATATATCAGATAATTATACCCAAATAAGGTAACCTTATAAAAGCCTCAGAAGTTACTTTCTTAGCTATATCCCTATTATAGCAAATTCTTTGATTAACTGCAAGGCTCTCCTTGTATTTCTAAGGTTTTCAGTTTTGATCCAATAACCCAATGAGTTTAAAAGTATAATCCTCTTGATGGCTATCAGCCAGGGGCCCCGCCCAGCCCCCTGAGGCTGTCTGTGCTCCAATTCAGGTACCCCTCAGCCTCTGATCCATCTTCAAAGAAGCCATGGAGTGTAGTCCTCACATTTCAAAATCCTCTGAATTTTCTGTCTTTCTGTGTCTTGTATGGGCAGCTGAAGAAGGCTCTCTACTTTCAAGGGTTATCTGATTGAGTCAGATAATTTGTTTCTCAACTGACTTAGACTCCAGTTGTATCTGCAAAATACTTTACAACAGTACCTGGGTTAGTGTTTGATTATATCCTCAGGGGATGGGAATATTTGCCACGTAGGCACCCCTGAGATTCCTTTTGGATTTTGATTTGTGTTTTCAAACTAGTATCAATAAGAGTCATGTTTCTCTTGTCCTTTTCTCTAATCCATTTACAATTTCCCCCATCCCATGGTAACCAGTGGTAATCATCTTTCTGAATTTTGTGATTAATCATTTTCTTGCTTTCTTTATAGTCCTAAAAAAAAGTCTAAGTTCTTAAACCATAGGAACTTTTTTTATAAATGGTGTCAAAAAAAAAAAATAGTGTCAGTTTTTCATGTTCTCCGCCACTTGATTTTTTTCCACACAATATTATGATTTTGTGAAAAATTTAGTACAGTTCCTTAATTTTCAACGCTGTACAGTATTTCTTTGTGAGAATATGCCACAATTTATCCACGATTTTTCCTGATTAATATTTGAATAGTTTCTGGCTTTTGCTATTGTTATTTTGTTATTAAAAATGATTTTGCTCTGAATATTCTTGTGCCTGTCATCTGAAGCCTTTACAGAGACTTCTCTAGGCTCTAAAATCTAGAGCATGTGTAAGCGAAATTGTTAATCTTCTTTTTTACTGTGTTCAAAGTAATTGCACTAATTTTCACTACCATTACCAAGTATTTGAGAACTCCTGTTGCTCATAATAGTATTGACCAACTTTTAAAATTTTGCAAATCAGTGAGTCCATAGTATCTTACGTGCTCTTAATTTCCATTTTCTTGATTATCAGTGTAATTGAGTATCAGTTCACGTTTTATTAGCCATTACTTAATCTTCTGGAAAGGACCTGCTCACGTATGTTACTCATTTGTTCCTGTTTCAGTGTTTGTTATTCACTCATCGGTTTGCTAGTGTCTTACATATTTTTTTTTCCTGATGGTATCTGTAACATAGACTTTCCTCCAGATATGGCTATTTATTTTCTTTATGGTTCCTTTTGATGAGCAAAAACTCTTATTAACAAAATAAAATTTTGTAACAACATAAAACTGTATAAATGGCTTAATATAAATTACATTAAAACGTAGGAGGATATACTGTACTTTGAGATTTGCATTGAGAAGTGAATAAATTGTAAAAAGTGAAAGTCAGTGATTTATGTAAGTAAACACACGATTTGATTGAGGGATTCTTTTACTTTCTTTTTAACAGATTTGAAAATTTGAAATATGTAATTCTTCTTTTAGTATTGCCCTAAATTTTAGCATGAAATTTTAAATTGGAAAAGTCAACTTTGTTCTCTATTTCTTTCAACATTCTTCTAAAAATTATGTTACTATGTTTTCAAAAATATAGTTCTTGATAGACAATAATATCTTCTCAGAAGTTTGGTGATAATATTCAATTCTTTTCCAAACACCAGTGTTACCATTCAGAACTCAATGTTTAATTGAACTTTTTTTCTTTTTCTTTTTTTTTTTTTTTTGAGAGAGAGAGAGAGAGAGCTTGCAAACAGAGGGAGAGGGATAATCTCAAGCAGGCTCCGTCCAATGTGGTCTCAATTTCAGAACTGTGAGATCATGACTTGAGCTGAAATCAAGACAGGACACTTAATCGACTGAGCCACCTAGGCACCCCTGAAATTCCTTTTTCATTTTGATTTGTATTTTCAAACTATCAAGTTTCAGGTTTCCTCTATATTTTTACTTTTTTGAAGCATCAACTGAATTTATTTAGGTGCCATTTTATTTAAATTTAATTAATTAACTAATTTTTACAGTTTGATTGTGCTTCCAAAATCTGTGGACTCCAAATTATCTAGATCTAGAAATTTCTCAGGTATTCTTTCAAAGTTTGTCTATCATCTCTTGCACTTTCTTTTTTTTTTTCAACGTTTATTTTATTTATTTTTGGGACAGAGAGAGACAGAGCATGAACGGGGGAGGGGCAGAGAGAGAGGGAGACACAGAATCGGAAACAGGCTCCAGGCTCTGAGCCATCAGCCCAGAGCCCGACGCGGGGCTCGAACTCACGGACCGCGAGATCGTGACCTGGCTGAAGTCGGACGCTTAACCGACTGCGCCACCCAGGCGCCCCTCTATCATTCTTAAACTCAATTACGTATATTCCATGTGTTTCACACTTTGTGTTATTTTCTGGATATTTTATTTAGTTCCCTCTCTGACTTAGTAAATTTATGCCTAACTTTTTCTAATAAACCACATCTCATCTGCTGAATTTTAAAAGTTAAGGTATTTTAAATTATCTGTCTATATTTTTACACGAATTCTTTTTATTCAAATATGTTTTTTCGTGTTTATACTACCTCATTCCATCCTATACTTTCAGTTTCCATGTATGTTCTTAAATGTGTTACAGATGCTTATTTATTTTATATTCTGTGCTTAATAGTCCCAGTAAAATTCTCACTTTCTAATTGTACTTTTGCACATTTTTTTCATGGACTCTTGGTAATGTGCTTTATTTCTATGTATTGTAATTTTATACAGAGTGATCATTTGAACTTTATATTTAAATGATTCAAGGGGTGAGCCTCTCCAGTATATTATAGCTGAATTGCATTAAAAACATTCTTAGCTTTCTGTTTTTGTTTCAAATTTTATGCTTAGTGGATCATTAGGGTCCAAATCTGCATGAATGTTGGCTTGTGGTTATCAATACTCAGAAGAGATGCCTCTTCCATTCCATACTAAGGCCATAAAAAACAGAATGTCCTATGGGTTTTGAGTGTCTGTTGTGTTAGTGTGTATTCTGAGATAGGGATTGTGTGTGTGGAAATATTGGGATACATATATTTCACCTATAACTGAGTGCTGGGTTCTGGCACAATAAGGAGATTTTGATCTGATATCTCTGATTGAGAATGTTTCGGAAGTGTCTTTGATCTCTGACATGATTAAAAAGAACAGATGTAGCAAATTTTTCCAGGGCAACAGTCAGCTTATGTTGTTTCATTTTTCTTTTTTTTCTTTTTTCTTTTTTCTTTTTTTTCAAAAAATTTTTTTAACGTTTATTTATTTTTGAGACAGAGAGAGACAGAGCATGAACAGGGGAGGGGCAGAGAGAGAGGGCGACACAGAATCGGAAACAGGCTCCAGGCTCTGAGCTGTCAGGACAGAGCCCGACGCGGGGCTCGAACTCACGGACCGTGAGATCATGACCTGAGCCGAAGTCGGACACTCAACCGACCGAGCCACCCAGGCGCCCCGCTTTTTTCTTTTTTAAATGTTTATTTATTTTTGAGAGAGAGAGATAGAGCTTGAGGAAGTGAGGGGCAGAAAGAGAGGGAGACACAGAATCTGAAGCAGGCTTCAGGCTCTGAGCTGTCAGCACAGAGCCCAACATGGGGCTTGAACTCACGAGCTGCAAGATCATGACCTGAGCCAAAGTCAGCTGCCCCACTGATTGAGCCACAGAAGTGCCCCATTTCCTTTTTCTTGATTCATACTCTCTTGCTCTTTCTTCCTCCCTCTCTTTCTTTCTTTCCTTCTTTATCTTTGATTATTTCCCTGATTTTATTTACAGTTACACCATTCTATAAAGAGATTTATAGTTTATATAATTATGTATCATATGTATATACATAAGACAGAACAGATAAGATATATATTATATATAATAACCAAAAAATACAGGGTCATATAAGACACTGTATAGCATATAAATGTACTGTATACAATATTTTCTATAATATATGTTCTATATTGTATATAAGATAATATCATATACAAAATCTTATAACATATAATATTTATGCAATACATTATATTACATACATTTTACATATTATTATATTTCTATTTTATATACATAAACAAAAATATATTTATCACATATACAAATGATATATTAAATATAATTATATTTATTATATATACATTCATGCATTTATTAACATATAATATTAACCTGCATTTTTCAGATAGTTTTCTTTTTTCAACCAAAGATAATAATATAATTTGCACATATATGTAAAGAAACTCATGCATCCTGTAATGTGGGATATAGTGAACCCTAGAATTGTCTATTAGGTTATTAAATTTATCTCTTTTTGTTTATCTTATTGTTGTTCATTAACTTTTAGATTCTAAAGAAAAACCAGAGCAACAAAGCTGTTGCTTCCAGATAAATTAGCAACGTGGCCTGGTTAATTTCCTTTTACAGTAGTTTGTTTCAGAAATTTAATTGATACAGTCTCATTGGCATTTCCATTTCTTAAGGAATATTGACTAGCTAGGGCTATAAAATTTAATGTGTATAATATTAATAAAAGGATAATAGTACTAAATCAAAGAATATGGTATTAAACATATTGAAAGTGAAAAATCCACCTAAAACCATTAGTTCAGGCCTTAATGAGAACATTGCAAAATGAATACAGCTTTAACATAGAAGTTCTATGGAGGAAAGGTATAAAAATTTTATAGGACAGATTGAGGAAGACATTTAATGTTTAGTTTTTTCTTGAGAACTGTTTTATTGTTCAAATTCTTGTAAAGTCTGGAGAAGCTTTGGCTGCTAGAGACACAGGATAGCTGAAATAAGCAGAAAGAGTAGAACCACGGTTTGTCAGACTCTGTTGGACAGGTTGGGTTTGGCTACCAGCTGGAGAGGAAGAGCTGTAGGCAGTCTTTTTTTTTTTTTTAACATTTATTTATTTTTGAGAGATAGAGACAGAGCACAAGCAGGGGAGGGGCAGAGAGAGAGGGAGACATGGAATCCAAAGCAAGCTCCAGGCTCTGAGCAGTCAGCACAGAGCCTGATGTGGGACTCAAACCCACGAACTTGTGAGATCATGACCTGAGTCGAAGTGAGGCACTTAACCAACTGAGCCACTCAGGCGCCCTGAGCTGTAGGCAGTCTTACCAGAAGGTCTCACCAGGGAGTCTTATGAGGGTCAGTAGAAGATGGTTGATTCTTCGTTCTTCTCTCCCAGTGATATCTGTGAATATTATGATAAGAAAACAAACACTGTACTGAATTTTACATAGCAGCAAATGTTCCAGAGCTGGGGATTGAGGGGGGCAAGTGGATATTCCCCTCTTAAGAGCTGGGATAAAAATCTATTTTGTGTATGGAGTCTGGAACTTTGTTATGGTAACTAATGAATATCCCACCTTTTGTTGGAAAACTAAGCTGTTTGCTATTTGAAAATACTAGGAGAAAAAGATCTAAAATAATAATTTTCAATTATTCAAATTATTTAAGGGGCAAGGGAATACAGAAGAATGAAAATTTTGGATTTAGTTGATAAAATATGATTGATTACACTTTAAAAATTTAATTTAATATATTTGAAATATCACTATTATAAACTAATTTATAATAAGCATATTTTCAAATCAGAGAACACAGTATTTCAGAGGCAAAATTTTTACCACTAACTTAGTTATATGAACTTTCAATTAGGAATTCTGAGTACCTGTGGGATTAAAGTGTTGTTAAGACCATAATTTAAGAAATCAAACCTATAAGCAATTATATCAACTATAATTAATAAATTTAGGGAATAAAGTTGAGTGATTAATCTTTTTTGTTTTACACTATGAGTTACTAAATATTTCATCTATATACAGTATAAACCTGTAAGGAATTAATTTCAATTAATTTTGAAATTTGTGTTTAATTTTCTACACAAGAGCAATATAGAATAAGGGAATTTTTAAAGAGGCTGAGTGTCTCAAATTTGATAAGAACCAGAAAAAAAGAAAACCACAATCAAATTCTCTTGAAATTTAATATTGTATTGTACTGCTGTACTCACAGTCTTTCAAACCATTTAAGTTCTTACTTTTTAAAAATTCAAAAATTCAAAAATAAATAAACATTAAAAATAAATGTATGCTTTCATTTATTCACTTAAAGTATGAACTGATCTGGAAAATTCGTTATTAAATATATATTTCTACATAGATATTTTAGCTCAGAATTTTAAGTACATAAATTTTTATTTATACTTTTTAACATTTGTTTATTTTTGAGAGAGAGAGAGAGATAGAGCATGAGACCCAGAGGGGCAGAAAGAGAAGGAGACACAGAATCCGAAGCAGGCTCCAGGCTCTGAGCGGTCAGCACAGAGCCCGATGCAGGACTCAAACCTACGAACAGCGAGATCTTGACGTAAGCTGAAGTTGGATGCTTAACCAACTGAGCCAGGCACCCCAAGCACATAAATTTTTAAATACCTAAGTTTGTCTAAATATATATTTTTGTCCAAACTGTACTTTTTTCAGAGGAAATTAACTTTTAAAAGACAAATTAATTAAAACTACGAAATGCTCTCACTGGTGTTTGAGGGAGGGGTGTGGCGAGGTGGGTGTGAGTATTTCTTTCCCTTTCCCTGTGTCTTTAATATATGTCGAATCCGTACCAGGGAAACCAATTCCATGTAAAACACCTGGCACTGTGTTTCTAAAACTTAATAAAGTCATCCAGACAAAATGTCATTTTATTTTTAGAAAATTCAGACTCCGAGATGTTTGAAGGCTGAACATGTTGTTTCTAGTAGCACGTTGTAGAATCACCAGGGCTATTCCCTCCTGTCAGTGGGTCGTGAGATGACGCAGGCTTGGGAGCTGGGAGGGACGAGAGGGACACCGGGAATACAGGCCCTCTGCTTTACATTTATGATATGATATTGAAAATGCATGGCATTATAGCAATCTAAAGTTTTGAATATTCAAACAATATCTGTATGTGCACTCTAACTTTCAGTATGTTTTTATCTGACACACTGAAGATTTCAGTATGTTTTTATCGGACAACATGTAAATGTGTGTGTGTGTGTGTGTGTGTGTGTGTGTGTGTGTGTGTGAAAATGTCGACTATAGAAAACATCTTTGGGGTTGTATACTTTGGTTGTTGTTTTAATTCTGTTCATTCAGATCATATGTGCATGGTTGCGTGGGTCTATTTGGCCATTTCACTCACATGGTCATGGCCTTGGAGCTGTGATCTGTTCCAGCTACCTCTTACACCGTGGGTATCTTCTTGCAATCTGTGCACGAACTGCAAGGCTTTCTCCTCCTGATTAATTCTGAGGATTAAATTTATTTACAAGGTGTTTTCCTTCTTTTTAAAAGCATTAATGCATAGCTTAAGGCGGACTCTATTGCTGCCTTTCCAGCCTTTCATATGGATCAATTTGATATGATGTCAGTATGTTACAAAGTGAAAAGTGTTTTCTTTACATAAAGTACTGCTAGAAGGCCTTGCACAGGGGTACCTGGGTGGCTCAGTCGGTTAAGCGGCTGACTTCGGCTCAGGTCATGATCTCGCGGTCCGTGAGTTCGAGCCCCGCGTCAGGCTCTGTGCGGATAGCTCAGAGCCTGGAGCCTGTTTCAGATTCTGTGTCTCCCTCTCTCTGACCCTCCCCCGTTCATGCTCTGTCTCTCTCTGTCTCAAAAATAAATAAACATTAAAAAAAAATTAAAAAAGAAAAAAAAAAAAAGAAGGCCTTGCACAAACTATAAGTAGCTATTTGGGTGGGTTTACTTCGAAAAGACCTGTGCATCATACATTTTGAGACAAGGCACTTAAAATTATTTTCTACATTAAAAAATTATACATTTGATAACCATGTTTTATCTTTTTTTTTAGTTTTTAAATTTTTTTTAATGTTTATTTATTTTTGAGAGAGAGAGAGAAAGAGAGACAGAGCGTGAGAGGGGGAGAGGCAGAGAGAGAGGGAGACACAGAATCTGAAGCAGGCCCCAGGCTCTGAACTGCCAGCACAGAGCCCAATGCAGGGCTGGAATCCATGAACCATGAGAATCCGACCTGAGCTGAAGTCGGATGCTTAACCGGCTGAGCCACCCAGGCGCCCCAACCATATTTTATCTTGAAGTATCAGTGTCTTCATCTTGGAAGATGAATCACTTAGAAGCGAATCAAGTGGGCGACTGAATTAGCACTAATGTTAGACCATTTATTAACCTTTTGCCCTCACGTGAGATGATACCCAAGAACTGCTTCAACCATGTCATGCAGCATCAAGTCTGAGCACCTCTCTAAATCTTTACTGCAAAAAAGTAGATCTTTGCAACATTGTTTGCTAACATATTACCCCTAAATTAGCTGCTGGTGGAACAGAAAAAGTGAACGAGTCTACATGTATTTTGAAGAAATATTAAACACTTGACATTTTCCTATCACGTTTGTTTCTCGTAAGTAAGTTGCTCTGACAAAATAAAATGTAAAACAATCACTTTAAAGATAAAATTTATATTCATTTTTATGAGAGTAACATGCAGAAAGTCATGTAAACCAGATGGTGCGGGTTCTTATTGAGAGGTTATACTTATAGAATGTTCCTGGTTCTTCAATTTTTTGGAAGAAAATTAACAAAACCCTTGGTTAATTTTTTTTTTTTAAATTTTGTGTTAGTAAGCTAATTTACTTGTGTGTGTGTGTGCATAAGTATTTGCTAGCTATAACAGAACAAGAAACAGTACATGGAAATTAATAGATTAAAATCTATATATTTGTGATTCTGCAAGAGGAGTAATCATCTGTTTATGAATCAAGAACAGGTTATCCAGAAACTTTCAATTAACATGTTAGCCTCCTTTAAGCTTGGTTTGGAAAAAGAGAGACAATGTGGGATAGCGAAAGTATAGAGGAATAAAGAAGAGAAAGAGAGAAAGAAAGAGAGTGGAGAAGACAGGGAAAAGGGAAAGAAAAACAGCTGGGAGGGAGTAAGAGGAACCGTTGCTAGGAACCACTGCTAGGAGCAGGGATCCAGGGACTAGATTTCCTCACCTCGTACGCCAGTCTGGTTACTACCTTCTTTATGACCTTGACTTAGTAACTTAATTTCTGTGTACCTGTAAAATGGGACTATCAATACTTAACTAATATTGCATAGTTGTAAAATTTCATTGCATAAATTAGGAAATGCTATGCAAATGCTATTAGTAAAAGTGATGTTATTGTCCATATCCTTTGTGTTGGAAGGATAAAATGAGTTCACGGGTATCCAATGTTTAGGAAGAGTCACCTATGAGTGGGAGATGCCCATCTCAGGTGAACTAGAGGAAGGTCTTGGTTTTAGTTGCACCACTAGGTGCATGATGTGACTAGCAGAGAGGTAGCTGGGACACAGTGACCAGTCACTACTCCATGACCGTGACCATCTTCTGCTGGGTCCAACCTGTGCAACCTCACCAGCTGGCCTTGGGCTTTGAACAGTGTGCAGCACAGAGTAAGTGCCAGCTCTTAGTTACTTAGGTGTTTATAACTTTTGTGTAACACTCACTCCTAGGTGAAGGAGGTTTTCAGTATTTTTGACTTACCAACAAATAATGATGCCTCTTTCCTACTCAAATAGCAAAGGTTGGTTGTTTGTTTTTTTATCACCCTTAGCCTTTTTTCCTGGGCTAATTCTTCTCCCTTCTTGATGTCCTTGGAAGGCAAGGCCTCTTGTCCTCATCCATTCCTGCGCCCCCAAATTCACCCTTTTCTCCCTTCCCTTTCCATCTCCTCATCTTCTCTTTTCTGCCTTCATTTCCCTCCTGATTCAGCTCATCAATCTCATGACCAAACATTGGACATAGTAATTAGAATTCAAGAGATTGGTTGGATACTAAGCTAAAGGATCTTCAACATCTTCTGTAACATCACCATATTCTGTAATGTCACCTCATTCTGTAAGGTCCACCGTATTCTGTAATGTCACCATATTCTGTAACATCCACCATATCTGGAAAAAATGTTTGGTCATTTAATAGTTTAGAAATTCTTTTTAAAAAACAAGAAAAGACATGTTTTGATATCTGCTGCTGTATATATTTTTGCTTAAGAAGACCATATTGGCAGGGCAGCTGGATGGCTCACGTGGGTAGGCGACTGAGTTTGCCTCAGGTCATGATCTCACACTCTGTGAGTTTGAGCCCCACATCAGGCTCTGTGCTGACAGCTCAGAGCCTGGAGCCTGCTTCAGATTCTGTGTCTCCCTCTCTCTCTACCCCTTTGTGCCTCTCTCTCTCTCTCTCAAAAGTAAATAAACATTAAAAAAGAAGAAGAAGAGGAAGAAGAGGAAGAAGAGGGAGGAGGAGGGGAAGGAGGAGGAGGAGGAGGAGGAGGAGGAGGAGGAGGAGGAGGAGGAGGAGTGTATTGACCATAATGCATATGACTACTAACTACACCATAGTTTCCCAAGTAAAATATTAGGGACACATAAAAATATTAGGAACACATATATTCTTTTGGAGTCTTTTGAAGAGGCTCTCCCTTCTCCAACATCAATACATAATTTCAAAACGCTGTCAGTAGAAATAAATGGCAACTATAGATCAGAATGTCTCCAACTATATCTATTTTAATTATGTCAATACTCATTAGAGTAAAAAACAAAATTCCCTGGACAATGTTATTTTACTTTGGCAGTAACAAAAATGCTGTCATATCAGAAAATGCCCAGTACTTCTATATACTAAAGGAATACTGCAACACGTTTCCTGAAAATTTTCCAGTTGCCAAGCTGAGAATTTATGATTCTTTCATGTCCTGATTAAAATACATATGAAGGAATAGGAAACAAATCAAGACTTTGAAATTTATACTCAGTGAGGAATTTACATGGAAGTAGAATGTGCTGTTAGAAGGATAAAGAGTGACCTTGCCTGTAAAAATAAACACAAAATTACAGCTAGCTTGGTTCTTGTTATTGTGTGCCAAGGATTATATTTGATAAAATTGTTTTATGGATCATTGCGGGGGGCGTGCCTGGAGGGCTCAGTCGGGTCAGTGTCTGACTCTTGATTTCGGCTCAGCTTATGACCTAGTGGTTCGTGGGATCAAGCCCTGCTTGATCTGTGCTGACTCTGACTATGTGGAGCTTGCTTGGGATTCTCTCTCTCCCTCTCACTGCCCCTCCTTTGCTCATGCTCTGTCTCTCTCTCTCTCTCTAAACAAATAAATAAATAAACTTGAGAAATTATTTGGAAGTTAAAATAACTTTAATGTCTTGAGGCAATTTTCATTTGCTTCTGTCATGCATCTCTCAGGGAAACTAGCGGTGTGTGGTCATCTAATCCCAGTTTCAGGGACTGAGATTTGAGTTTGGAAGGACATTAAGTTCACCCTTATTTCTGGGGTTCAGTTTTTCAGGGCCCCCATGTAAATAGAAAATTGTTTAACAGAGCCCCACTTTGCATGACTCTGAATATCAACTTTTATCCTCCTGATGCTACAAGACCACCAAACATGCAGTTCGTACTTACAGAGTCTCAGGTACCTATTTCAGAATTGAAGAACAATTCTCTCTGGATTTCCATCCCTGGCCAGATCTTAGTCTGGTAATACTTCGTAGCCCTCTAAAGTCCCAGTGCTGTTTACACTTTGCCTCTGGTGCTTAGCAGGAGGGATGTTCTGAATTTTCTTGTTCACTCTACTTGGAGCAAATGTTCCACATTTTCTATAATTTTAAATAATTTTTTAGTTCCTGGGGAGAATACATTTTTCTTGGAACTTTAAAGCTTGTGAATAAGGGCCTGGCAAGTCAAGGTTACCCACATCAAATCAGCAAAGGAAACTAAGCTACTATTGAACATTTCGTTCGTTAGACTTGCACAGTAAGTATCCTGATAATAACGACAAAAATGAGAGCAGAGTTAAAATATGAAAAGAATCAGTCCAGATAGTTGCATGACAAGAAAAATATAACCATTTGGAGAAAACATTCATTCATTCATTCGTTCATTCATTCATTCACTTGTTCATTTACTCAGCACATGTATTGAGTGAGTCACCTACGCCACATTAGACATTAAGCCCGGCATGGGGATTTAGCAGGTAGCAAGAGTCAAATTACCTTTGCTTCTTAGATGGCTTAAAATCTGGCATGTGACGAAATGTGTATTTCATTTTCATGAGTAGTAAAGAGTCATCAGTGATGGAGTTTCAGCTTTTGCATTTAAATAGGCCTTAGAGATACATGTTAGTCAAATTTCCTCTCACTGCAAAAGAAAAAGCTACGGAGTGAGGCCCATTCATTTGCCCAAGGTAACACAGGTTGCTAGCAGATGAACATAGAATAAAACTCTTTCTTCCAGTTCTCAAAAAGGTTTATTGTGCTGTATCACAACAGCCTCTATAACCATCTGAGTGCATTGGACCATCTTTACAAATACATTTTAGACGTTGGAAATAATGAAGCAGGCTCTTAATTCATAGATATAATGACTGAAATGCCATTTTTGTTCATGTAACTTCAAAAACTAGAAGCAATTTTTAAAAAACTTTTAGATTAAATTGGTCCATTATGGTCAATCTAGTGTACTTATATAAAATTAAACTTGAAAAAGTTGTATCAAGCATGAATGAGAATTTGAAACAATAATATATGTTAAATATTACCTATAAATCTCGATAGTTTTCTTTTCAGAAGTTATTTTCTGCATCTCTCAGTTCTGTTAGCACTTTCCCACTATTCCCATTATTTCAGGTAACATAAAATGGTAGTTTTGTTTGTTTCCATCATGAATTAGTTATTTATGATGTTTAAGGAAAATGAAATAATTACCATAACCATTACATGCATTAAAATGTCATCTGTATGTGTAATATTAAGATATAAAGCTATGACATTTTTCTGTCTTTGATAAATCACTAAGTTCTATCAGTACATTCCCAGCTAAATTCTTATTGGTTTTACTTTTCTACTACAGGAAAGTTTTAAAAATTTTATCATGAAGGAGTATATTATAGTGTTTACATGAAATAAAATAGAAGTAACTATATTATCAAATCCATTTTTTTTGAGAGAGAGAAAGTGGGGGAGTAAGGGGAAAAAGAGAGAGAATCCCAAGCAGGCTCCACACTCAGCACAGAGCTGGATGCAGGGCTCAATCTCGTGACCTTGAGTAAGATCATGACCTGAACTGAAATCAAGACTCTGACGTTTAACCAACTGAGCCACCCAGGTGGCCCCAAAACCATTTTTTATTCTGATAATATTTGGGAAATATATTCAACTGCACTGTAACCAGTTTGCCAATCCTTGCTTGCAGGGAAGAAAGCCCTAGCATTTTTGTTGAAATTAACAATAACTCATATAATCAGAGAAGGCAAAAAAAAAAAAAAAAAAAAAGAAGTCTTACAATGACAAGAAGAGAGCTGTTAAATTGTTGAAAGAGTAATAACTCTAGCTATTCAGCAGTAGCATTATCTCCCTAGTACATATTTAATGAGAAGTTGTAATGATGTGTGCATTTTATTTCATAAAAATGTTCACCGTTTGCTAAAATACAGAAAAAAATAATGGCTCATCCTCATTTCTATCAAGAGAATGGGGGAGTTGCAGTGTTTGGCCTGCATTCATATCCTAAGCAGTATATTTAAAAAGGTAAGGGTCCAAAATTAACTGGGAGAATTGAACACAGTCTAAATTTAACTAGCTTTTGTGCCAGGGTGATAGCGGCTAAGGACATTTTAAACAGTGAGAGAGGTAAATGTTCTTTGTACTGAAATCCCTAGTGAAATCTGAAAAAGAAAGTACAGTTCTTATTATAATAAAAAAAAAAATGAAAGCAAGGTCTATGTTTCCCGGGATACGATATGGGAAGAGCAAAAGGAAATAAATAGAAACTAGGATTTTAGCTCAAAATACAAAATTTATGTGAGGCGGTGTAACAAATTATTTATACCTTTATTTTATGTACATCAGCAAGTAATCCATTCTTTGCTCATATCCTCATGACCTTCACTTATTTGGGAAAAGAAGTTGTGTCTTTTCTAGTGATTTTATTATTGAAACAATGAGGAAAATATTACAATGTCATCGTGCTTGATGAAAAGAATCTTGAGCTATGCATTATTGAGGATTTTTATTTTCTAAACCTCTCACCAGCCACTTGAGATTTCTAGCGTCTTCATTTCTTTCTGTTTGTTCTCTTTTGACATATCCAGGAACCTGTGAGCAATTCCTAGAGAAACTTTTTGTTTGTTTTTTTTTTTCTGCACACACATCAAAGTGGCAACTTTTTAATGATCCCTAAGCTAGAGAAAGCCAGATAGTTTCCTCTGCCTTTGTAAAACTATGAAAAAGAGCACAAGAGATGTTTTATTTCTTTTCTTAATTGCCTACCCAAGTTCTCAAGGTAAGCAAAAGAAATTATATACAAAAAAAAAAAAAAAAAAAAAAAAAAAAAGAGAGAGAATTGCCAAAGGTTGTTTGCTATGGTACAGACATTTTTACTTTTTAAAATATATTTATAAAAGTGTTATACTGCATAGAGCTTCAAGTAAGAAGGAAAAGAGCAAATGAAAAATTTAAAAATATATTAATTTAAATGGAAGTTAGTAAGGTAGAGTAGAAAAAGCATGAGAATTTTAAGCCTTTATGGTTTGTGGTTTGTTATGAAGCATTATTGGGGCAAAATATAACCAATATACTTATTAACAGTGTGTATTGTCTTTCTTAGTTTTTGGGTGTTGCTTATCTTCTTTGAAAATGAAGCATTGTCAGCTCGATTAAGCTAGTTTATGTATAGGTTCTGTTAGTTTCCTTGGGGGATTTGCTGACAAAACCACATCATTTGGACTTATTTTCTTCTTTAAGTGTCTATTAATGTCTTGTCACTAAAAAGGGTGTGTGGGTAGGTGTTTTTAAGCAGAGCTAAGTATAATCAGGAGCAGAGATAACGTATTTTCCATTTCAGGAGAAGGGATAGCATATTTCCCATTAAAATTTTATCCCAGGCTCTAAATTATTTTCTAGCTGTGAGGAGATAGAAGAATGCAGAAGAAAGAAAGTAGACTCTGGAGTTTTGAGTTTGGATTTCAGGTGTAGCATTTAATATTTAAGTAATCTAAGACAACTCAGATTCTCTAAAATCCACTCTTTTTAACGCCAGGATGTAGAATAAACCATATGTGGTACCTAGCATAGTGCCTGGTGCATAGATAGGTGGTCCTCAACAGAGGGTAACAAGTACTGTTAATGACAATACAGACTGTTAATAAGTGCGTTAGTTATATTTTGCCTCAGTAATGCTGCCTAACAAACCACAAACCATAAGGGCTTAAACCTACCATAAGCTCGACACACTGAGCCACCCCGGTGTCCCCCCTCGCAACTTCAGTGGCATTTAGATGGTGACAGTCACTGCTTCATATTCTCATTCTAAATCTCCTGCAGATCCTCTTTTAATCCACCCCAGCCTTGAAACTTAAAGGGGAGGGGATTCTGGGAAATAGTATGTGATAAACCAAGCCTACCTGTCAACTTTGCCTCCATTCACAAGTTCCTTATTTATTTATTCTTGTTTTTGAAAATAAATGATAAATACATAAATAACACATGACAATTCATTTGTTTTGCTGTATCGTTCTGTGAATTTTACTACACATACAGGTTTGTGTAACCACTGCCAATTAGGGAACAGGATATTTTTACGTCTCCACAAGACTTCTTCACAGCTACACAATCATCTAGCCACATATACACCCAACCATGAGCCTCTGGCAAACACTAGAAACACACTGAGACTGGATCCTTGCACTCAACATAATGCCTTTGAAATCCATGCTACTTATTGGGTCTATCAGTAGTTGGTCCACTTTACTACTGATTCATGTTCCATTATGTATCCATGTACCAACTGAATAATATTTGGTTGTTTTCAAATATGGGCTACAATGAGTAGACCTACCATATACATTCATGTATAGGTGTTTTTTGAATGTAAATTTCTTTTTCTAGGGTAAACACCTGGAAGTGGGTTGCTTTACTATATAGTAAGTATATATAGAATATTACAAAAAAATTGATAGTGTTTTCCAAAAGGGCTATACCATTTTGCATTTCCACCAGCGTCGTGTGAGGTTTTCATTTTCTCTACAGCCTCATCAGCTATATGCTATCAGAATTTTTAGTTTAGCCATTCTAATCAGTCTGTAGTGACAGCCCACTGAAATTTTAATTTGCAGTTCCCTAAATGATGTTGTTCATCTTTTCGTATCACTATTTGTAATGTGTATATCCTATTTGATAGAGTGTCTCTTCAGATATTTTGTCCGTTTTTGAATTGGATGATTAGTTTCCTTTTATTTGAATTTTGAGTGTTCTTTATGTATTGTGGATATAAGTGCTTTAGAGATATGTGATTCGCAGACATTTATCCAAGTCTGTTGACAGTGTCTTTTGCAGAGAAATGAAAAATCTTCGTGAAATCCATTTTATCAATCTTTCTCTTTATGAATTATGCTCTTAGGGTCAGGTCTAAGAACTTTTTGTCTAATCACAAGTCAAAAAGATGTTCTCCTTTATCTTATTTCCTTTTAAAAGTTTTATAGTTTTAGGTTTTAACATTTGGATCTATGACCTGATTTGAGATATATATCTATATCTACATATCTATATCTACACATCTATATCTATATCTATATCTATATCTATCTATATCATCTATCTCTCTCTCTCTCTCTCTCTCTATATATATATATATAGAGAGAGAGAGAGAGAGAGAGAGAATCTATATCTGTATCATCTATCTCTCTCTCTCTCTCTCTCTCTCTCTCTCTCTCTCTGTCTATATATAGAGAGGCAGAGAGAGAGAGAGAGAGAGAGAGAGAGAGAGAATGTGAGTTTATGTAGATTGTGTTGAGGGTCTTTTTTTGCACATGGTTAAGCAGTTATCCCAACTCTTATGTTGAAAATATCATGGTTTCTGCTGAAAAATCTGCATCATTCAAATATAGACACATTTCTCTGAATTTTACATATTGTATATTTTCTTAAAATTTTGAACAATGAGAAAAATATCAAATTATATTATATCTTAATATATTCCTTTCCTGACATTCTTCTTTAATCGGCATAGATCCAGTTGTCTGACCTATTTCACGTCCCTTCTGGCTGAAGAACTTCCTTTAACATTTCCTTATAGGGCAGGTCTGTTGGTAATAAATTCCCTCAACTTTTGTTTATCTGAGAAAGTTGTTACTTTCCTAAAGAAAATTTTCTCTAGATATAAAATCTAGTTGTCAGTTTTTTTCCCCCAGTACCTTGAGATTTCACTTCAGTATCTTCTTCCTTGAATTATTTCTAATGAGAAGTCTGGTGTAATGTTTGTTCTTGTTCATCTTAAGGTCTTCCCCACCTGCCCCATCTCTGGCTAATTTATGTATCTTTGTTTTCTGTGGTTTGAATATAATATACTGGATGTGAATTTTGTTTGTTTGTTTTGATTTGTCTTTATATTCTGTTTTATATGGTGTGTGCTACTTGGATCTGTAGTTTGTTGGCTATAAAAAATGTGTGAAGTTTTGGTAATTATTTCTTTAAATAGGTTTCCTGCTCCAATCTCTCTTCTCCATTGGCAATTATGAAGCTGTGAATGTTACATTGTTCATTGTTTATTATCCCAAAGTTCTTGGGTGTTTTATTCTATGTGTTTGCCTTGTTATTTTTTTCTCCTGGAATTTCAATGTGAATAATTTCTATTGGCCAGTTTTCAATTTCACTGATTCTTTCCTTGACTGCATTGAGTCTACACATGAGTGTGTTGAAGGTATTTTTAATTTTTGCCATTGTTTGGTTTCTACTATTTCCTTTTGATTATTTCTGATGGTTTGCATTTCTCTGATAATGTTATTCATCTTGTCTTGCAAGTTGTTTCCTTTTAATTGTTTTAAATTTCCTGTCTGATAATTTCAATGCCTATGTCATATCTGAGTATGGTTTTGGCCATTAATTTGTCTTCACATGCTGTACATTTCTTGTCTTTTAGAATGCTGGCAATTTTTTGGAAATAGATACTTTGGTAGACAAGACTTTACTGTGGGAGTTTTTGTTAATTTACCCAGAACTTGAGCTGTGTTTGGAGTCTGTTGTTAGTATGGAACCACAGCCTTCAAATTCCTCTAGTGACCTTGTTTCTAATCTCCTTCTGGCTTTGGGGCTTCTGTTTTCTCAAAGAAAGTCTACCTCTTTTATCTCTCCTGGTTATAATCTACTGTTATTGATGAAGATTTACTATAATGGTGACAGGATGCAGGAAGGGCATTCTCAAATCTTCTAAGTCTCAGTCTTTGGAATACATGGTGGACCTGTGTTATGGGGATACCATTTTCACAAGTGTTCCTGTTTTTCTTCAGGGCTAGAGATTTTTCCCTCTGCTGCCCTAATCCCTTTCCTAGGAATACCTCCAGTATTCCTAGTCCATATCCTTTAGGCCACCCTTCCTGCAGATTATGGCTTTTTGTGTCCTTCAATGAGACTAAGAGGCTGGGGCTGTACTGAATTCATTTGCCCCAGCTGTAATGGAATTTTAACAAGCAGGCTCTGTTGATTTTCTTCCCTTTGTAGATCCAGATTCTGTTCTATAAGGAAAAGGATTTCTGTGTATTTTACCCATCCTCTCCATGGGCTATGGGCACTTTCCATGCCATGGACAGTGAGGATGTTATGTAGATCCACAGCTTTGAGGTCTCTGGGGTTCCTGTAGGAAAGATATACAAGTGTGATGATGTCTTTGTGACTATTATCTCCAGTTGCTTCTCATTTTTATGATAGCCCATAATTAGGCCCCAGAAATTTGTCCTAATTTCTAGTTTAATCTTCCTTTTGGCTTATGTGGGTCCAGTGGCTTCTGCCTAGGAAAGCAAATTGTTGGATCCTGTATCTCTCCCTGGAGGTGCCTGAGTTACTGGTGGTTTGTCCTAAGACCTCAGGGTTTATGACAAGTCATTGATTTTCAGTTTGTCCATCGTTTTCTTCTTAAAATGGTCAGAATAATTGTTTTCTTCCTATCTCTACATATTTGAGCTGTAACTGGAAGTCTGAAAGTTACTTTTATTACTTAATTTGTAATCTCACTTGCTAGGCAACTTGATATATTATTTACTGTAATTCAAAACACAGACATGATCCATTTCTTCATATGGTTTAGGGAAAAAAATAGATTAAAGAAATTAAGAGACACTTACTCACCAACAAATTACATATACTGAAGGTCTTAGATAATTTATTTGTGTGGTTTTTCTCTTTTTGCCTTCCAAATAATTGAACATTTTGGAGTCTTATAATATTTTGAATAATAGAAGATAGATATAAATCTTCACAGACATGAATTCTTTTTTTTTAAATATGTATTTATTTTTGAGAGAGAGACAGAGACAGAGAGACATATTTCGAGCAGGGGAATGGCAGAAAGAGGGAGACACAGAATCCGAAGCAGGCTCCAGGCTCTGAGCTGTCAGCACAGAGCCTGACGCAGGGCTCAAACTCATGAACCATGAGATCATGACTTGAGCCGAAGTCGGACGCTTAACTGACTGAGCCACCCAGGTGCCCCTATAGACATGAATTCTTAAATACAAAGTTATAAAGCAGAAATTGTAGCAAAGTTGAGGTTTTTGATGAAAAAATTAGGTTGTTGATGACACACAGAGAAATTATTATTATTATTATTATTATTAGCAGTAATCGGCATTTTTCTAAACAATATTTTCCTTACAGGCTTTGGCAATTTCTCAAAAGCCATTGACAACTCCCTAATTTTCACTGTACTATTTTGCATATTTTGATTATCATCAAATTATTCATGATTCCAGAAACTACTACATTTTATTCATATAGATTTAGATTTTCTAACCAGAAAGCATTTCTTGAGTGAATTTCCCCCCAACAACTCCCTTTTCAGAGATTTATAATTTCAAGTGGTAAATTCTTGGCCTCTGTAATTTTATTAATAGAATTCAGTACTGTCAATAACGTACCCCTGCCAAAAGAGAGATTACTTTAGTAAAAAGAGCAGATCACATGTACTCAGGAAAGAATCTTATTAGAGAAGGAAATGTAATCCTTTTCCATGAGAGAAAAGAAACTATTTAATTTCTTTAAAGCTAAGTAGAATAAAATAGTGCTGAAAACTAAGTCTACTGGGTAATAAATGGTTCGACAACTCTCTGGGTGATATTATGGACCAAATTGTGTCCCCTTCAATTCATCAATTCATATCTTGAAGTACTAGCCTCTAATACCTCACAATGTGACTGTATCTGGAGTTCAAGCCTTTGAAAATGTAATTAAGGTTGTATGAGGTCATTAAGGTGGGTCCTAATCCAATAGGACTTGTCCCTTATAAGAAGTGATTAGGGCACCCACATACAAAGAAATGAGCGTCTGAAGACAGAAGCAAAAGATGGTCATCTACAAGCCATGGAGAGAGATCTCAGAATAAACTAACTATGCCTACACTTTGATTTTAGACTGTTAGCATCCCAGAATTGTAAGAAAGTGAATTCTGTTGTTTAAAACACCTAGTTTGTGGTATTTCACTATGGCCCCTTAATAACTAATTCAGATGATTGCACATAACCAGTTTTGGGTTACAATAGCATGTGAATGAGGTTCATCTAAGCCCATTGGAAACAATCATCAGTTCCTTTAATTCACTGAAGATAATTAATAATAAACCAAAGAATAGGAATAGTGAAGTACTCTTATAAATGAAGAAAGGGAAATGTGAATGAAACTAAACTAGAGCCTCTTCGTGAATGAACGTCAAAAGCCATTATATATTTTTTTTCACTTTCAAAATTTGTAAATTCTAGATGTTAACATTAGCACACTAAATTATGTTGGTTGTGTAGGCTGTAGTCTATTTGGAAAGGCAGTAAAGACACATGTTTGGACACTGGGCTGTCACAATTCTCCTATGGTCCCACGTGTACCTGTTGCTACCAATTCACGTTGTACCATTTCATTGGAGTCCAGACATTGTCCCCAGATTCCTTCTGAACACAGTGTTTTACACTGCCAATAGCTATTGGTAAGATTCATTTAATTTTGTCACTAAGGCAATGATTATTTGAAGATTCCTATGTGCCAGACACTGCTATAGGCACAAGGGAAGTAACAGGTGGAAAAGACGGAGTCAAGCAGCTGGCCTGCAATCTATTTATTTCTCTTTGCCATGAGGATGCTCAGAGAGAAGGCAGCTGGCATTGTAATGTCATTATAAACATGCTGATAATTAGTCTTCTAGTTAATAGACAACAGTATTTGCTAGCAGGAGCATCTTTATGTAAAAATATTTTTGATAACTTGTTTCTGGTTTAGCACTGCTATTGCAAACACATGATACTATGGGGTATGGGTCTCTGAGACATTTCCTGTAAGTTCTAACTATGTAGGTGTAAAATGGAGGTGTTTTAAATCCTAAAATGCTGCCAAATGTGTAAGGTGACTACATCCAGGGACAGAGAGCACATGTCCAACAGAAAAAACCTGGAGGGTCATGTTCTGTGACTTTACACGTGTCAGATGTCTGTATACTTTGTCTGTGTTTCTTGATTCTTGTGTCTCTGAAATGATGAGTTTTCTTTGATTCTAGGCATAGCCCCCAATATGTTAGTCTTATTTGATAGGCCTACGCATTGTGTTATCTTGGTGGTGTAGAAAACAATAATCCCTACATTGATGAAGTATGTGCTCCAGTGGGTGATGAAGCAAATCAGTCATTCCTGAGTAACACCATGGTGCTAATGAAGAGGTGACCTTTACAAGCCAGCCTTCCGAAATTTATAACTATTAGAGTTGGTTTCTAAAGTATAAATCTGCAAATCTGAATGCAGTCTTCTGAGCTACTATTATAATTATAGTTCTTCAATCCCTCATCTGAAAACCTTGGGGCAAGGTGTTACTTGGAATTCAGATATCTTCCAGGTGTTAGATAGGGGAAAACAGGCTGGTATTAGAAATTTTATAACAGAAGCAATGGAGTTGAAGGTAAAACTCCATGCTCAAACACTTTAATATCTCTTAAATAAAACATGAATATGTACAAAAATTATCACACAGATTATAATATGTTGCTTCTCATCAATACAGACTATGCTAACAAATGAGTTAAAAAAACCTGTTTTCCGAGGACTTTGTTTTATATGATTTATAAATAAGAAAAGGTACCATTGCATCATCCTTGTTATTGATTATCTACATTTGTAAATAAGTAATTTTCAAAAGGGTTTTTGACTTCTTGTTTTAAATTAAAGTGATTGTTTTTCCTGCTGCTATGGAGCTATCATCTAGGGATTTCTTATACTATCTTCTGCATTTAATTAAGAGCATTGGTTCTTTGAGTCCAAGGGTTCTTCTATTTTTCTTTCTTTTTTTTCAGGTTTGCTAAAAGACATGCTCAAGCAAATTCATTTTCAAAATGGGTATGTGAAAGTAAATGTAGATGCCTTGGCAAGATCAAATATGTTTAATTTTTATAGACCTAAATCATAATTTGGGTTAAAAAATTCAATATTCAAAATCATTTTTCTTTGGAACTTTAAAGATATCATTTTATTGAGCTTTGAACCCAGTGTTGCTGACAATCTAGGTTTTATTTCTTTCCCAATAACTTAATCCTTCTTTTGAAAGCTCTTCGTATCTTCTTTTTAACTTTCATTCTTTGAAATTTCAACATGATGTTCCAAGGTGATAGTCTTTTTTATCTCTACTGTTTATTATCTGGCAGGGCCTTTAATTACGAATGCTTTTATCTAGATTTTAAGCTTTGGGGAATTTTTTCATTAATTCTTTGGTTTCATTCTTTATGTTTTCTGTTCCTTCTTTCTAATAAAAAGATTTTGTCATCCTGATTTAGTCCCATATCCTCCTTAACATTTTATACATATTTTAATTTTTGTCTTTTGTTTTGCTCTGCATTATAGGAAATTCTTTTAATGTTATTTTTATTTCATTTCAAGGTTCTTAAAGCATTTGCCCTTACTTTCAAGTGACTTATTTATATGACCTTATTATTTTTTTAAATATCTAATTGAGAGTTTATTAAGTGCCAAGTATTTTTTGAGATATAATTGACATATAACATTATGTAAGTTTAAGGTGTACATGGTGTTGATTTCATACGTTTTTTTATCGCAATATGATTAACACCATATTGTTAGCTAACACATCTATCATATCCCATAATTATAATTTCTCTTTTTGTGGTGAGAACATTTAATATCTAGTGTCTCAGCGACTTTGATGCATATAATATATTTTTTTAAATGTTTATTTTCAAGAGAGAGAGTGAGAACACACAGGGGGAGGGACAGAGAGAGAGGAAGACAGGGGATCTGAAGCGAGCTCTGTGCTGACAGCAGAGAGCCCAATGCAGGGCTTGAACTCATGAACTGTGAGATCATAACCTGAGCCAAAGTCTGACACTTAATCCACTGATCCACCCAGAAGCCCTTATAATACAATATTGTTAACTATAGTCACAATGTTGTCCAATAGACCCCCAGAACTTATTCATCTTCTAACTGTAAGTTTATACACTTCCACCAACATCTCCCTAATTCCTGCAACCCCAAGCATTCTACTCTCTGTTTCTATGAGTTTATCTATTTTAGAATTCACATATGGATGATATTATACAGTATTTATCTTTCACTGTCTGACTTATCTCATTTAGCATAATGCCCTCAAGTTCCATCCATGTTTTTGCAAATGGCACGATTTCCTTCCTTTCATGTGTTTGTGTGTATGTGTATGTGTATGTATCATGCCTTCTTTATCCATACATCTGTTGATGGACACATAGGTTGTTTCCATATCTTGAATAATGTTGCAGTAAACATAAGAGTACGGATAGCACTTTGAAAATGTACCCAGAAGTGTACCCAGGGATTACTGGATCATATAGTAGGTCTATTTTTAATTTTTGGAGGAATATCCATACTGTTTTCCTAGTAGCTGCACCAATTGTCATTCTTACCAACAGTGTGCAAGGATTCCTTTTCTCTACATCCCCACCATTCTAACAGGTGTGAGGTGATATCTCATGGTTTTGATTTGCATTTCTTTGATGACTAGTGATGCTGAATATCTTTCCATGTGCCTGCTGGCCATCTTTGGGCCTTCTTTAGAAAGGCTCCTCTACCCATGTTTTAATTGGATTGTTTTCTTCCTGTGGATGAATTGGATGGATTCTTTATATATTTTGGGTGTTAATCCCTTGTCAACTATATGGTTTACAAATATTGTCACCCATTCCATAGGTTTCCTTTTCATTTCTTGATAGTTTCTTTCGCTGAGCAGAAACTTTAGCCTATTATTTATTCTTAAGGATATAATATCTTTTCATCTATCCCTGTGAATAGAAATTAAACCATTTTGAAAATTTGTTTTTGTTCCCTTAATTATTCCAGTTTTCTTCAGTATTGATGTTATTAATCTTGGATTGTTTTTCTGTGCAGTGAAGTTTCTTACAATGTTCTATGAGTTTTATTCTTATTCATAGATAGTAAGGACATCTTAGATAGTAAGGATAGCTGCTTGCAATGTTTAGGTAAGGTATCTCTTGCAATGTTTAGATCCTCACGTGCCATGTTACTTGTCATTTCCTGGCAAGTTTCTTCAAGTGATGGCTGGTCACGTTTATAACGAGTAAAACTAAAAAGACTATAAGAAGAGCAAGGGAACAAGCCCCCGTCCTCCATGCCACAGTTTTTCCTACAGCCACAATCGCGATTTATCATCTTCTTCCTCTAACACCCATTTTAGATTTTCACCATGCCAGGTGGGATTAGCCTGATCTTCATCTGGATTCTGTTTACATTGCCCTTGTAAGGTTGCAGCTGTTGAAATTTCTCATTTACAATTATTAGCAGAAACTCAGTATCCCAGAAATCCTTGAGTTCCACTTATACTCCTCCTTGGCCTCATTACCAGTAGCACGTCTATCACCTTATGGTAATCAGTCTGTTACCCCTGGAAGAACAGTTAATTCTTCCTTTGGATGCACGAAGAACCAAAAAATTAGCAGGCAATAATTGTAGCTTTAAATTGAGAAGAATCATTGCTCAGTCTCCTTGTGGAAGCATCTCTCACCTAGGGACAGAATTTCCTAAGAGCCTAAAATTGTAGGGACCAGAAGCACAAACTCCCCTGGGGGTCATTAGAATTAATGGTGAGAGAAAGCATTTCTACTTTCACACTTTGGTTCCCACACTCATATTCTATCTATGGGGACATAGCGTTACAAAATTGCCATTGGAAAAGTGTATACCATTACTTTTTTTTTCAGTAATTCCTTCTACATTTATTAGCAGACATACTACTGAAATGAGGATCTTTCTTCCAAGTACAGTCATTTTTGTGCCTGTTGTTTCTTAATTTCACTATGATGTACATTCTTATCTAATGTGCTCTACTGCATTAGTATTATTATTCTGTTTTCTGCTTAGATATACCAAATTTGGCCAGCATGAAACTCCTCAAGCTGACTCCTGTGTACTTTTGATAGGTCCCCATTGTCTTTAAGCATATTTTTCTTCTTTTTGTTTTCTGCCATAACAAGCTATTCCAGGATCAACTTGTATTTTATCTGCCTAGCCCTGGGATCAGCCATTCCTTAAGGACCTCTAGTTCCTTTTAGTATGAAATGTTATTTAAAAACCACGATCTGGAGACTAGATGTGCTTATTTCTACTATGAAGGTAGGTATGTTGAGTTCATATTCATATCTCCAATTCAAATCCAACATGTAAGGTACTTTCTCACTTTCTCTTTTCCGTATTTTTGTCTTCCAATACATGAGAATCTGGTTTCCAAAAATGTCAACATATTTATTCATCTTGCTGTGTCCTTTGTTCAAGGCATGGGACATCTTGATTTTGCTCATGAATGTCCTTGGGACTTCCGTTGTTTCTTTGTCTCTTTCCTCTTAGTCTAAATCTCAATCATTACTTCTACCATGTTTTGAGATCCTTTCTTTCTCTTCTCTTTCTTGTTTTTTTATTTTCTTTTCTGTTTGCTGGTGCTAATCTTTCTGGCCAGACACAGGTCAGAGCTCCGGCGGCTTGAAGCTGAGATGCCGCAGCTCCATCCAGGGTAATATGGATATTCTTTGGGTAATATGAGCCAAACAACGTCCATGTTGTCTGCCCATCTAATCTCATTCTTAGGAATATCATGGTTTATTATCTTTCAAAGCACCTGCTTAAGATTAGGTCTTGGCATGATCTTCACAGAATAAAGGGCTGATAATCTACCAGCAAAGTGGAGAGGACAATTTCAGAAGTGAGGGGCTCTGAGGTTTCAAGTGTGTCTGGGGTTGAAGCACATCCGATAGGATGTCCCTGCTGCAGGGTTCTAGGGCACACTACTTCCTGGCAAAGCTTTAACTGTAGTGTAAGAGTGTATTTTCTACTGCCGCAATCAAGATACCAAGGACTTCTCAGTTTAAAACAATACCCGTTTGTTAACTCTATAGTTCAGAAATTTGGACAAGGCCCTGGCTGTATTCTCTGCTCAGGTTCTAACATGCTTAAAACTAAGGTGTTGATGAGGCTGTGTTATCATCTGAAGATCAGCTTCCTCTTCCAAGTTCATGTGGTTGTGGTAGAACTCATTTCTTTGCCATTGTAGGCCTGAGATATTGCTTTCTTTGCGGTTGATGGTTGGTGGAAAAGCTCAGCTCAAAGACATGGCATTCCTTGTTATGTGGACATCTATCTTCAAAGACAGCAGTGAAGAACTTCCCTTGTGTCGAATACCTCTTATAGTCTGAATCTCTTTTGCTAGGAAGAATTCAGTCTCATTAAGTGATTGCCTGATTAGATCAGACTCACCAAGAATAATCTCCTTTTTCAGGTCAACTTGTTTAGAATATTAAACACATCTGTGGATTAGATTAGTGTTTGATTGAGTAACTGTGAGGAGGTGTGTGCACATCAGGAGTGGGAATCTTGAAGAGCATCTCAGAATTCTGTCTACCACAAGGAAACTGGCCCGGGCTGTGAATTTAGCCTTCTTTTTAATTTTCTTCTCTCCAAATGCAGTCTTGGAATTTATTTCTACCACAGTCACCCTTCTAGATATGAGATGGGTCTTCTTTACTACTGTCCATAGGAACTGTGCTGGGTTGAATAGTTACTCCTCAAAATGCATATGAACCTGGATCCTCAGAATGTGACCTAACTTGGGAAAAGGGTCTTTTTAGATGTAATTAGTAACAATGAGGTCATTCTGGATTAAAGTGAGTTCTAATCCACTAATCTAATGACTTGTATCCTTATATGGAGAGAAAACAAGAGAAACTAGGAAGAGGCAAGACAAGCTCTTTGCTCTAAAGTTTTCAGAGTATGGCCCTAATGACATCTTGATTTTGGATGTAAGGCACCTAAAACAGTGAAGTAATTAATTTCTATTGTTTTAAGCCCTCCAGTTTGTGACACTTTGGAACTTATCCTTGGGAAAGTAACATACAGGTTTTCTGGATTTTATATAATGGCCCTGCTTTATAGTTGTTTGACCAACACAATTACTTTCTTCCATTAGCACTTTACAGACACATAACAGCAACAAAGCCATAAGACAGTCTTATAATTACATTGTCTTTATGGAGATACTGCAAAAACCAGCATGCCCTTTTGTACCTATACTCTACCCCATGTCACCATGGGCGAGAATTGTTCTAACTGCATGCTACAGCAAACCAGAGGATATTATCACCCTCTGGAGACCCAGGGAAGAATTGATGTGTCAGCTTGAGTCCAAGGACAGTCTCAAGGCATAATTCCTTCCTCCCCTGGGGACCTCAGTCTTTTTCTCTAAATGTCTTCAGCTGAGTAGATGAGGCCCACCCCCTTCATGGGAGGTAATCTGCTTTACTACAAATCAACTGCTATAAGTGTTAATTTCATCTAAAACATGCATTCATAGAGATATCTAGAGTGGTGTTTGACCAATATCTGGGTACCACGGCCTAGAAAAAACACATAAAATTAACCATCACAATCATCAGTAGAATTCTTTTTGCTATTTACCAGCAGTTCATCCAATGCCAGACATATATCTTTCTGGGCACCAGCAGTGTTACTGAAATAATAATAAGTATAAATATTGTACCCTGGTCAGACTTAATGATCATGTTATTAATAGTTTAAAATAAGATTTTCAACATTCCTTTTGAACTTTTAAGCTATATGTGTTCAATAAGGAAATCAAAAAAGTATCGCAGTAAAATATTATTAATCTTGTAAGAGCTGTCTCATGGCTATTTATTCTAGTCCTTATTTCACAGAGAAGGAAACTCTAAGAAAGAAGATAACTAAGAATCAGTTATTGAAAGCTTTTAATCAGGACTTTGTCCATGTCCAGCCATTTTTTTTAAAACAGACAATTAGTACAATCAATAACAATGGCTCATTACTGGGATCAGATGGCTAGATGTGTTTTTGTTTTACATTTGTGTTATATTTATTATGATTCTTTTAACTGCTGTTATAGAGCACAGAACATAATCCTGCCTAGGTCAGAAGACATGTGTTAAAAATTCTCTGACTGATTTGAATAATTTCCTTAGGATGCTTTTCTTCTTGTTCCAGCTCCTTCCCTCAATTGGCAGCCATTGGACTGTATCACAGTTTTCCTAAATGGAAAGCTTTTGTTTCTACCACATTAACTAAATCTGACCACTGTGTGTCTGTTCCAGTCGATTTTCTTAGCACTAAATACTCAACAAAGATTTACCAATCCCTTACTACATAATTTGGCAAAAAGAGTAATCTTGATTATTTAAAGCATTGATCTTGCCAAAAAGTAGAGAAAAAAAAGGCAGTATTATTTATAATACTACTACTAATAATAACAAAATAATTATTGTTTAAATTAGTATTTTAAATTAGTATTTGAACAATATAGGTAACAAACAAAACATAAACTGCATATTGCAAAAGGGATCAAATTCAACAATAAACAAATAATTTCAAATTAATTCTGTAAAATTGATCATTTTCTCCTATGAGAACTTAGAAGAAATCCTTAATGTGTAAATAATAGCTTAAATTCATTTTTCCTGTGTTGAGGTTATTGTACAGTTAATTTACAGTAATATTGCATTTGTGTTGTTTAAAATTTCACAAAAATTAATTTGTTGAACTTCCTATTATCCAATTAACTGCATTCATATGTGCTTATTTTGAAATTTATTTATGCCCTAATAAATTGTTGTGTATGGATTAAGTCAATTATTGCAAGCTGTGTATATGTCAAGCTATATTATTTATGTATATTAGTTCTGATGGCAACATGTAGTTTGAGGCATCAGACAGTTCTTTTATTCTTTTTTTAAATTAATTTATTTATTTTGAGAGAGACAGTGCGATGAGCAGACAGGGGCAGAGAGAGAGGGAGAGAGAGAGAGTTCCAAGTTGGCTCTGCACTGTCAGCAAAGAACCTGACCAGGGGCTCGGACCCACAAACTGTGAGATCATAACCTGAGCTGAAACCAAGAGTTGGACACTTAACCAACTGAGCCACACAGGTGCCCCCAAGCAGTTCTTTTTTTCTAAATGAACCACAGTGACTTAGTATATTGAGAAGAAAACAAAAGCATAGCATGCCTGATTAAAGAGGTTGGTGTTGGGGCACCTGGGTGGCTCAGTTGGTTAAGTGTCTGACTCTTGGTTTCAGCTCAGATCATGATCTCGTGGTTTGTGAGTTTGATTGGGATTCTCTCTCCCTCTCCCTCTCCCTCTCTCTCTACCCCTCTGCTGCTCCTACTGTCTCTCTCTCTCTCTCTAAATATAAATAAAATAAAAACTTAAAAAAATGAGATCTATGTTATACATGTTATATGATAAAGAAAGTGAAAGAATGTTTTACACCAGTGTCAGATGTGTTTATTAAATGCTTTTAAGCAACACAAGTTACAGCTAATGGAACCCTAGGAGATAAAATTACAAGAAATAATTGCCTGTGAAATATTGATAAGGGAATAAGAGTCTAAACTACATTTTAGGCAGAATTAGCATCTTGATTCACATTTTAAGAAATTAACAAAAAACCTGTATTAATTAAGGAAATGATTTTTTTTCATTTTAGAGGATTATTAAAGACAAAATATTATTATATCTGAAAGAGGTTTGAAGATGAAGATACTAAGTGAGATGTATTCTAGAATGGAAAGTTAGTTGGAGGTTTAGAGATCAATTCATGTAATATACCATATTAGCAGTCACAGGAAGAAAAACCACATGATTACAGTAATTTATGCAGAAAATATATTTGACAAAATCCAACACTCACCTTGATGAAAAATCTGAACAAAGTGGTATTGTCGAACTTCTTCAACTTAAGAGCAGCTACGAAAGGCTCTATAGCTAATATTATACTTAATGATGGATGAAATGGAGAAGGCCACCCTTCTAAGATTGGGAACAAATAGGGACTCACATTCTCACCACTCCTGTTCCACGTAGTGTTGGCCAGTGAAATAAGACAAGATAAGGAAATAAAATGCACGCAGAGTGGAAAGGAAGACAGAAAACTATCGTCTATCTATCTATCTATCTATACACACACACACACACACACACACACACACACACACACACACCCCAGGATGTTTTACATCAAAAACCCCAAGGAGTCTACAGAATCTACTAGAACTAATAAGTGATTTGTGCAAGGTTGTGGGTTGGAAGGTCAACATACGATAGCAACTCCTATATTTATACGCTGTCTTTAAACATTTTAAACTAAAATCAACTTTATATGATTTATAGTCTTTTTAATAAATCTAACAAAACATGTGCAAGATCTCATATGTGGAAAGCTGCAAACACTGACACAGAAAATCAAAGCAGACCAAGTATATGGAATACTGTGTAATGCTAGGTTTGATTCATTTCCTGTCAAAATCCCAGTGGAATTTTTGTGCATATGGTTAATTCTAAGTCTACATGGGAAGGAAAAATAGCTTGAATAAGTAAAACAATTTTAAACACAAGAGAAAAATTGGTGGAATCACACAGTCTGATACACAGAATATACCTTTCCCCCCAGACGTGTGTGGTATATTCACCAGTGTAGAATATATGTGGTATAACAAAATATTACCGAATGATTTAAGAAGATTGAAAAATTACAGGATATGTACTCTTATCAAAGTAGAATTTAATCAGATATCAATAAAAATATGAATTCTTGTATGACCCCAACTATTTGGAAATTAGCACACAGCTTAAGAACCAATGGGTAAAAAGTAAGTTATAAGGTTAATGTGCTTTTCATTGATTAGTACTTGCATGATTTATCTTTCTCTAACCCTTTAATTTTAATGTAAGTCTTTATAATTAAAGTGGGTTTCTTATAGACATTTTTTAATCCACTCTGACAATGGCTGCCCTTTAATTGGTGCATTTAGAATATTTTCATTTAAAATGATTACTGGTACAATTGAGTTATTATATGCCATGTTTGTAAGCATGTTCTATTCTTTCCATTTTCTTTTTGTTTCCATTTATTTGTCTCTTAAAATAATTTTTAACGTTTATTCATTATTTTTGAGAGGGAGACAGAGTGCAAGAGGGGTAGGGGCAGAGAGAGAGGGAGACACAGAATCTGAAAACAGGCTCCAGGCTGGTTGCTGTCAGCACAAAGCCTGATACAGGGCTCAAACTCACGAACTGTGAGATCATGACCTGAGCCGAAGTGGGACGCTTAACTGACTGAGCCACCCAGGCATCCCTATTCTTCGTCTTTTTCTGCCCTTTTTTTTGCCTCCGGTTTCACCTGAGCATTTTATATAATTCCATTTTATTTCTTCTCTAAGCATGTTAATCATACTTCTTGTTTCAACATTTTTAGCACTTGTCCTAGAATATCCAGTATACATTTTTAAGTAAAGAAATCCATCTTTAAAGAACGCTATGTTGCCTCACGTGTAATGCAGGTACCTTAGGACAGAGTACCCGCATTTTCTTTCTCTTGCCTTGTCATTCATTTTACTTATTCATATGCAATATTCATCTAAATGTGCCACTTCAAATAAACTTCTTATTTTGAAGAAAAGTAAAGGTTTCATTTCACTTTCGTTTATTTGTTCTACAACACTTTCTATAGTTTTGAATTTTTGTAAAAGAAATATTGCAACTGGACACGTGTTAAAATTAGGGAATACCTTTATTCAAGACTATGGCAATAGAAGAGAGAGATTGAACTCTATGAAGTTAAACACGGAGAATATTATTTTTGTTTCTTTATTTTTCTTGCAAGATTTTATTTAAATTTAAGTTAGTTAACAAATAGTGAAGTTTTGGTTTTAGAAGTAGAATTCAGTGATTCATCACTTATGTATAACACTCAGTGCTTATCCCAAAAAGTGCCCTCCTTAATCCCATTACCCATTTAGCCCATCCCCCACCCACCTCCCCTCCAGCAACCCTCATTTATCCTCTATAGTTAACAGTTTCTTAGGTTTGTCTCCCTCTCTGTTTTTATCTTATTTTATTTGTCCTTCCTTTACCCGATGTTCATCTGTTTTGTTTCTTAAATTCCACATACGATGAAATCATGTTATTTGTCTTTCTCTGACTTATTTTGCTTAGCATAATACACTCTAGTTCCATCCATGTCATTGCAAATGGCAAGATTTCATTCTTTTTCATTGCCAAGTAGTATTCCATTGTGTGTATATATAATCCATCTTCTTTATCCATTCATCAATCGATCGACATTTAGGCTATTTCCATAATTTGGCTATTGTTGATAGTGCTGCTATAAACACTGGGAAGCATGTGCCCCTCAAATCTATATTTTTGTATCCTTAGTTTAAATACTTAGTAGTGCAATTGCTGTGTTGTAGAGCAGTTCTATTTTTAACTTTTTGAGGGACCTTCATACTGTTTTCCAGAGTGGCTGCACCAGTTTGCATAAAGGGGCAGATTTTTATTTATTATTATTTTTTAAAATATAATTTATTATCAAGTTAGCTAATATACAGTATACTTGGCTTCAAGGGTAGATTCCAATGTTTCATCACTTACATGCAATACCCAGTGCTTGTCCCAACAAGTGCCCTCCTCAATGTCCATCACCCATTTTTCCCTCCCCTTACCCAACCCCACCATCAACCCTTGGTTTGTTCTCTGTATTTAAGAGTCTCTTATGGTTTGCCTCCCTCTCTATTTGAAACTATATTTTCCCTTTCCCTTTCCGCTTGGTCCTCTGTTAAGTTTTTCAAATTCAACATGTGAGTGAAACATATGATATTCGTCTTTCTCTGCCTGACTTACTTCACTTAACATAGTACCCTCCAGTTCCATCCACGTTCTTGCAAAAGGGCAGATTTTTTAGCTGCAGGCCTGAGATAATGGACAGTGAAGGGGAGGTTGGTCAGTGTAATTAGGCCACCTGTGTTTGTTACTTGGTGCTTCTCAAAATTAGGTTCCTTGTCTCCCACAGAGTCTGCCATACAGTGGCTCTCTTTCTTTCTGATTACATTTCAAAACAGACTTGCTCCCAGGTCTTCAAGAAGGACATTCTTCTTTTGTAGAAAATTTACATCTGAAAGAGACAGAATTTACAACAGCAACTTTTCTAAAATAAATGCTGTAAGAAAGGGAGGTCAGAAGCCCACCCTCAGAAAGATACCTATTTGAATTTAGCAAAGGTGATGGAAACTTAAAGCCATCCTGGTGACTTTCTAAAGTTTCTTCTCTTTCTTAAAATGTTCTTTTAACATTTCTTGCAGGCCAGATCTGCTGGAGTTGGCGGGGGTGGGGGGGGAGTCCTTCAATTTTTTTTCATCTAGGAAGTATTTATTTCTTCTTAATTTTTAAAACATAGCTTCATGGACATAAGTTAAAGGTTAGTGGGGCCTTTTTTTTTCCTTTAGCATGTGCAATATTTCACTATACTTTCTTTTTAAAAACTTATTATTTTGGGCACCTGGGTGGCTCAGGTGATTAAGCGTCCAACTTCGGCTCAGTACGTGATCCTGCAGTCTGTGAGTTCGAGCCACCACGTGAGTTCGAGCTCAGAGCCTGGAACCTGCTTCAGATTCTGTGTCTCCTTTCTCTGCTCTTCCCCGCTCATGCTCTAGCTCTCTCTGTTTCTCAAAAATAAATAAACATTAAAAATTATTAAAAACTTCTTTCTTTACTTTTAATAACAACTGTATACGGTGTATATGTTAAGGTAAACAGCATAATACATATACATATATACATATGCATTGATATACATATAGGTCGTGAAGTGGGTGACTAAGGTCAAGCTAATTACCATATTCATCTCCTCAGAAAGTTCCCCGTTTTGTGTGTGTGTGTGTGTGTGTGTGTGTGTGTGTGTGTGTGGTGAAAGCACCTGAAATCTACTTTTAGCAAAGGTCTTGTGTTCGTGGTTTCTGACAAGAGATTCGCTATATTTCTTATGCTTATTCCTTTATAAGTAGGAGGTCTTCCTGTCTCCTGCCTTTACATTATCTCAAGACTCTTTGTCTCATGTTCTACTGTTTGAACATGATGTGCTTACACATAGTCCCCCTCCCCCATCCTCTGCTCCACCCCCTGCACTGCTTGACATTGAACTTCCTGAATCCATACATTGGTGTCTGTCATTAATTTTGGAAATTTCTTTAAATTTTTTTTAATGTTTATTTATTTTTGAAGGAGAGAGAGACAGAGTGTGAGTGGGGGAGGGGCAGAGACAAGGGGACACAGAACCCGAAGCTGGCAGCACAGAACCCGACGCGGGGCTCAAACCCAGAAACTGTGAGATCATGACCTGAACCAAATTGGGACGCTTAACCGACTGAGCCACCCAGGTGCCCCAATATTAACTGACTTTTTTAAACTTTTTTTAAACGTTTATTTATTGTTGAGAGACAGAGAGAGACAGAGCATGAGCGGGAGAGGGGCAGAGAGAGGAGGAGACACAGAATCTGAAGCAGGCTCCAGGCTCTGAGCTGTCAGCACAGAGCCTGACGTGGGGCTCAAACCCACCAACCATGAGATCATGACCTGAGCCGAAGTCCGACGCTCGACCTACTGAGCCACCCAGGTGCCCCAATTTTGGAAATTTCTTAACCATTATTAGTTCAACTATTTCTTCTACTCTATTATCTTTTTCTTCCCCCCTAGTTCTCCTGTTTCAGTTATGCATATATTATACTTTTTCAAATTGTCCTGCAATTCTTGACAATTCTGTTCAATTTTTTCTCCATTCTGTTTTTCTCCATTCTGTTTCATTTCAGATTGAAAAGTTTCTGTGCATTTGATGCATTTGTCAAAACACAATTAATGTACACTCAAAATGCATGCATTTCATTTTATGTAAATTTTACATTAAAGACAAAAAATTCATGATAAATACTGAACTCTCGTTAATGATAGGCATGTTAGAGTATTTAAGGGGAAGTAAATTTATTTCTGCTATTTAGTCATAAGTCATTGAAAATTAGTATGAACCGATTGAATAGAATAACAAGTACAGTAGAATGTTATTTTTATAATCTGCCTAATAAATATGTTTATTATTAAAAATAATTTTTCGGTAATATTTTCAGAAATTTTTCTAATAACATACTTAAAAAATGCTATAGAATCCCCTTGGGATCATTGTTAAACAGCCTATTGCAAAGTGGGGCTATCAAGTAATGAGGAGACTATGGATCAGAGAACCCATGTCAAGTTAGCCCCTAGATGAACCATACTTTATGTTTCCCCAGATTATAGGGAAAAAATGTTATTTGCTGTTAACTTCAACATCAGTTTAGGGTCAGGCTAACCAAAGCCACTCAGATTTGAAATAAAATAATATTAACTCATTAGAGTAATAGAACATTAAATGACCAGTGAGCAGGATAAAATATACATGCATTTTTTAACATTTTATTTATTTTTTGAGAGACAGAGAGAGATAGAGCATGAGCAGGGGGAGGGACAGAGAAAGAGGGAGACACAGAAGCAGCCTGCAGGCTGCAGGCTCTGAGCTGTCAACACAGTCCGACACAGGGCTCGAACTCATGAGCTGTGAGATCATGACCTGAGCCGAGGTTGAATGCATAACCTACTGAACCACCCAGGCACCCCTATAAAATATGTGTTATATCAAAAATATCTGTAAGATTTAAAAAAAGATCAACAGGTGATTTAAAAAAAACAGAATTTAAGGGCACCTGGGGGCCTCAGTCGGTTAAGCATCCCACTTTGGCTCAGGTCATGATCTTGTGGTTTGTGAGTTCGAGCCCTGTGTTGGGTTCTATGCTGATAGCTCAGAGCCTGGAGCCTGCTTCAGGTTCTGTGTCTTCTTCTCTCTCTGCCCCTCCCCCGCTTGTTCTCTGTCTCTCTCTATCAAAAATATATAAATGTAAAAAAAAAAAAAACCAGAATTTAATTATGTGACCATTAAAGCTAATGACTTCACATTAGAGAGAACTCAATGATATAGCAGACTATTTTGTGTTCTTAATCACCTTACATAGGATAACAAACCAGAAATTGGAAAGGGAAGTACCCTTTTTATTTTCTCTCCTTATCTATCCCACAAAACAGTGTGTTCCAATAATGAATACTTTCCTGTTGACAAAGCGACAAAGGAAAGTATTGAATTAAGTCTCAAAATAGAGCATATATCCAATGAAGCTGTGTCTGCCCTGCCACCCTTTGATTTATTATCTGACTGTTCTGGACCCAAGAAAACATGTTTTTGCTGACTCTTCTCTTGTTTCTCTTGATTCTCCAATGCTCAAGACTTCTCTGCTGTTTAAGCCTCTCTAGCATTGGGTGCATATGACCACAGAATTCTCTCTGGCTCTTTTTGGTTAGTAATCTGTTCCTTCAGTTTGGACACAGCTTTGTTCTTCAGTATTCTATCTATCTGCCTAGAGATCATCACTGTTTGAAGATCACAAGGTCACCTGCAATTCGAAATTTTTATATCTTTTCTACCTCATAGCCTCTTTAACATCCCTTAAATCTGTTAGACTAGAAATCTTACAGCCATTTTCAGTTTTCCCTCTGTCTCTTGTCTTATTCTCTCCATCATATTGTTCTTTTTTTACCCCCTTAGTTTCTCTGATATGTAAACTTCTATTCATTTATGATCGCTATGAAATCAATTCTATGCCCCTGAAATAAGCAATTACTTGAATTCTTCATCTAACACTTTAAACTTACATAATTTTGAAACTATATCCACTTAAGTTCTCCAAGATGCAGGACTATTCTACGTGAAGTAGGAACAATACTGATAAATGAGAGCAAATACTGTTCATGAATGGCAATGCAGCTTGTAATACATGGATCATAAATAATTTTAATAGCAAAATCTTCAACTGTGACCCTTAAGTAGGTACTTTTTTTGGATGGTAAGAATGTTTTGGCAACTGTCTTTCTGACTAACGAGAGCTGGTACTATTTGCACATGAACCTAGTCAAACGTTTCTGGATTAGAACCATCCTTCTTACACTATACCAGAGAAGAGGCACAAAGAAATGTGTTCTCATGTGATTAGTGGGGAGAAGAGGTAAAGCCAAGAGGCAGCATTTTTTTTTCCAGTGCTTATAAAAAGAAACAATCTCTCTATTAAACCTTGCAAGCTGATTCTAGAAAAGTTGGTAATGTTAATACATACTAAAATTGTAAAAGGTAATCCAATCATACTTCCATTATGAAAGAGAATTCTTTGTATCATTGTATGCATTGTATTCTTTAACAAAATTGGCACATCACTGGATACTTATTTGATATCTTGATCCTTTCATATTTAATATCATATACTAAGCATTTCCTATCCATTAGCTAACATTCATAAACAGAATTTGATGCATCACATATGATAAATTGTGACCAATAATTAAATTGAACTTGCTAGTACTTTTATATTTGGGTTGTTATCATTTTTGTAACATTATTTAAAAGGTTTATTTGGGGCGCCTGGGTGGCTCAGTCAGTTAAGCATCCAACTTTGGCTCAGGTCATGATCTCACTGTTCGTGGATTTGAGCCCCACATCGGGCTCTGTGCTGAAAGCTCAGAGCCTGGAGCCTGCTTTGGACTCTGTGTCTCCTTCTCGTTCTGCTCCCCCCACCCCTTGCATTCTGTCTCTCTTTTTCAAAAATAATAAATAAAAAATATTTAAAAATTAAAAAAAAAGGTTTATTCATATTATGGTACCTTAAATCAAAAAAATGGGCTAAATACAGACAGGGATTATATTCAACAATACTTAGAGTAGCACTTTATTACTCAAGACCTTATGAAAATAATACAAAACTTTAATAAGAATAAATAGATCTAGGTCATGACATGATATGTTTTGACACAAACTCTCAATTATTGGCACATGGACACAGTAATGAAAATGCTTAGATTCTATGTCATAGGCAAAATAATGGACTTCAAAAGTGTCACTTCCTAATTTCTGGAACCTGTGACTATGATATCTTACAAGGTAAAAAGAAACTTTGCAAAAGAGATGAAGGATAAGTTTGAAATGGAAGAGTACTCTGGAGTATCTGAGTAGGTCCAATTTAATCCTTAAAAGTGAAAGATGAAAGCTGAAGCTTACACAAGAAAAAAACAACAGAAGGAAAAATAAAAGGAGAGAAGAGAGATTCAAAGTGTCATTGTGATTCACCTGCCTTCGGGGCCCTGAAGATGGAAGAAGGGGACCATAAACCAAGGAATTTAATGGTCTCTTGGCACTGGGAATGGCCCTCGGCTGACATCCAGTAAGAAACAAGGACCTCAGTCCTATAACCACAAGGAATTAAACTATGTTGATAACTTAAATAAGCAAGGAAATGGATTCCCCCTTAGAACATTTAGAAAGAAACGAAGAGGTGCCAACACTTTGCTTTTAATCTGTTGAGATTTGCATCAAAACAAACTGATAATTTGTTATGGCAGCAATAAAAAACGAACAAACTGTCAAACTATATTAATGATAATCATAATGTAATTATAGTAATTATACTATGGTTTGTTGTTTTTTTTTTCAACGTTTATTTATTTTTTTTGGGACAGAGAGAGACAGAGCATGAATGGGGGAGGGGCAGAGAGAGAGGGAGACACGAATCAGAAACAGGCTCCAGGCTCTGAGCCGTCAGCCCAGAGCCCGACGCGGGGCTCGAACTCACTGACCGCGAGATCGTGACCTGGCTGAAGTGGGACACTTAACCGACTGCGCCACCCAGGCGCCCCTGGTTTGGTATTTTTAATTAGCACATAGTATCTCCCAATATACATCCAGTGCTTTTATTAAGTCATCAGGTATCTATAGTCTATGACTTAGAGTGAACTGTTAGTCACATTTTAGATGGGAGAAAGTACTAAGATACTGAGTAGTTAGGTGACAGTCAAAAACATTTCATTAAAAGCAGCAATGTCAGGATTTGTTTTTAATTTTTTCTTGATTTTGTTAATACGATGTCTTACAAATAATAGATAATGCAATATAATACATTTCATGATTTGAAACATAATAAACATAAAAATTAATGAGTTACTGAGTGCATCGTCAGTTGAGGTGGATGGAGCTTTTAAAAATCAATTCATATACCCATTCCTTATTTTAATTTACTTATTTCTAAAATCAGACTAAATTTAGCATCTATTCTTTGTGTGTTCATTTTAGATTGAAATAGAAAAATTTTGTTTTGGAAATGTTCCCAATTCTCCGAACTTCTCTAAGAGTTGTATGCCCCAAATCACATAGCAGTCTATCACTAAAATATTATTTTAGAGGTAATATCAATTGGGCACTAAATGAGGCCTTCTTCCAGTTTAGTTGATATCAAATAATCTCGTAAGGAATTGGCCCACACATTGTGACACCTACATATTCACTTCATTAGAATTATGGGAAGCCAAGCCCCACAGAAGCTCATTGGCTGAAGTCCAAATCCTCCAAACAAAAGCAACATTACACATACTCTCTGTCAGAAAAAGTCTGATCCATGCTAGACAGGGGAAGACACAAGAGGGAAGGATGAGAAGAGCCAGCTCCTTCCCATGCGCCTTGGTTCTGTGGGAGCACAACTTCAAAAAGAGTGTCTCCCAATACCCTGTAGCTGAACATTCAGAGGCTTGGAAGATGGGGACATGTATACCGGGTATACGATTCATGTTGCAAAATGGGGGTGCAGTCCGTCTACCCACATGGAGAGCTGTCATAGGACAACGCGGTGTGGCCAGAAGAGGCACCTGCCATTTAGCTTTGCTGAAATGTCCTTAAGGTTATAGTGGTGGAATTGGCAGGCAAGAGGGGTTCATGGCAGAGGTGAGAGGTCAGGGTGCTGGAAGATTGAAGGGTAGAGGAGGTGACTGGAGCCCAAGCGAACATGCCCCTGGTTGAAGCAAGATCAGTCTCTGCATTACAGCAGCTAACCCTTCAGCTCAGTTGACCAGGAGGGCAAGCAGCACTCAGGGGAGAAAGGGATATGGCTCTGGAAACGACAGATGCCTGCAAGCACAGGTGAGGACGAGAACAAAGTCAAGGACAAGGTCAAGAACAAAGTCGAGACCTCTAAGCCAGAGGACTTAGTCTTTTTCCATAGAAATTTATGCTTTCTTAAAGATTACATTTAAATAATCACGTAAGAATAACTTCAAACCAACTTGGATATTTATTTATTTAGTTTTTTGTTTTTTTTTTTTCCTGCAAGTGAACTTTGCAACTCTCTATTGTATGATACCTGGAAGTTTGCTTTTTATCAGCTTAAGCCTTGCATGTGTACAATGATTACCTGCCCTGTGTTTAGACTTGCAAATGCTCTTGAGGGAAATAATAGCTCACATTTTTCATCATTTACTGTGTGCCACAGACTATTTGAAATACATATATTATCTCTTCAAATTTTTACAGTCCCACAAAATTGGCAATCGTGTCATTCTTCAACTGTTACAAATAAGGAAGCTAAAAAGCAGAGATTTAGATAAATTGACGAGGACCATCCTTTTAACAGAAGGTGGAATCAGGATTCTACACAAGGGGGTTTGTATCTAGAGGCCGGGTTCTTAATATGTTATGCTAATGCCATAATGGATGTAAAACCACATAGTTCAGTTATGGGTAGAAATTTTGGAAACAAGGAAACAAACTATGTAGAAATAACTATAACTTTTAAACTGCTTTTGGAAAAAGAGAGCTGTTGATTGACTCTTTCCCGCTCAAGGTGTTTTATCAAACATAGCTCAGCTGGCTGGGTACGTAGAAGCCAGCTCTAAAATTGGTTCTATTTCCCCCTATTCACATGAAGCTCCTTACACTAGTTTATTGCCAGCAAATCAAAAATCGGTCTTAGGCGGTCAGTTGGCCAGAAAATAATTGTTTTCCTAAAGCCAGAGTAGGGTATGGAATTCTCGCCCGGTATCCAACTAAGTCTTATGTGATGTAACAGAATTGAAACGGGTGTCCTTTATATGAAATTATTGTGGCTCCTCAAGTGGCATCAGAGTCATTTTCACAAATTGTTATGGAAAAGATATCCTGCATTACTACACCAGTAGCTCAACTGTTTCATAATGATTAGTATGAATCGGTTGTTTTCTCTTCCACAACAATTAGCGGTGTGTGACAGAAGCAGCTAAAGACCTTCCACAGCCAAATGCAGGAGCTGATCTTTTCTCTTGAAATCTCCAGAAGGGGAAGTTGGCATTGGAGGGCGGGGGTAGGGAAAATAGGAAGGGAAAAAAAGAAAACATGAGATATCCTTTCTAAAAATCCTTTGTTAGGTCTCAGTTTGTGCTTAGTCTGAATCTTTTGGCTCTCTCTGTTCTGTTTAACTTGTTTATTCAGGTTAAAGACTCAGGCCAACAAGAACCATGATGAATTTCAAGATTAAATTCAGGCAGCTCAATCAGACCATATTGAAAATACCCAGGAGTAAAGGTATCTTCTTCAATGATATTCACATTATTTTATAAGGTACACTGCTTTCGAAGTCCTATTGTACATCCAAAAGATGTGTTCCTAATGTTAACACTATAATTTAATGTTATTTTGAGTTTAAATAATTAAAATTATTACAAGAAACTACCAGAGACATCATCTGATTCCTACTAAAAAACAAAATTGCAGATAAAAGCACTTGAAATTACTAGGTAAAGCTTAATGTTCACTTTTTAACATTATTGGTTATTACATTTAATGTTATAGTTTAAATATCTACTTTGTGGTGGATAAAACTATTAAATAAACACAGAAGTGATTTAAAATTTTGTTACTAGATAGGGGCACCTGGGTGGCTTAGTTGGTTAAGCGTCCAACCTTTAATTTAGGCTCAGGTGATGATCTCATGGTTCCTGCCTTTAAGCCCTGTGATGGGTCTGTACTGACAGCTTGGAACCTGCTTGGGATTCTCTCTCTCTCTCTCTCTCTCTCTCTCTCTGTCTCTCTCTCTGTCTCTCTCTGTGTCTCTTTCTCTCTCTCAAAATAAATAAGCTTAAAAAATAAAATTTAGTTACTAGATAAATTAATTCAAGCTTACAGGCTCACATTAATTAAACTATAACAGTTAAGCAGAAGATAAGGTTTCCAATAGTGAAATAAATCAATTGTAAATGGCTAGGTGTCTGTAGGTTTACTCAAAAAGGATTTTTAAGTTTTCTCTTCATAACTTATTATGCAACTTTACAAGATGCATAAAGTTTATCCTTCTGAGACATACAAAATACACTGCTTGGATGACATTAGGCCAACCAGAGGGCCACAGGACTAAAAGACCTTTTGTGATCACAGATCCCAATTCATGCCAAAGCTTAAAGTCCCACTCGTAAACCCTTTGCAATGTCTGATACCTGCAGCCAATGAAACAGTGGGATTTCAAATCTCCAGGCAGTTATAAAAATGCGCCGACTCTAAAATAAGTGTTAATATTTGAAGAAAATCACTCCTGGCTGATTTCATGTTCATGTGCTGTCTTCTCTAGGTCATAACACCATCTCTTCCTGTGAAATGGAAGTTTGGCAGAGCTCAAAGATTTTATTTGGGATTTAACTGATTACAGGATAGTGAGATTACACATATAATTGAATGTAAACTTTACAATAAAAACTTTTTTAAAAGGCTAAGAATTGGATGGCTATACAAACCAAATTTAACCCTGAAGCATACAATAGATTGAAATTTTTTCAGACTACTTCTGTTCACCCTTTAGTATATAGAACACACATGATTGCTTCTCAGTGATAATTTATTTTTAGATATCTAATATGGTACATAGATACATGTAGATTAAAACCTACTGTTTAAGTAAAGCTACCAAGGAAAAATAACTCCCCTACCAGGTATCAATCCAATATTTCTAAATTTTATATTAAATTTTGTTGCGGTTGACTATATGAATGAGAAATCTTCCACATAAAATATATTTAGACCAATGGTGTAACTTTGATTATATGTAATGGGTTCGTTATTCTGGTGTGAGGCTGAATGTAATCAAACTTTTCCAAATGTGAAATAGGTCAGAACTTCAGCACTAAGTATTGCATTAAAATTCTAAAGAGATCTTTTTCAGCATCCTCTTCCCAGAAAGTGTGTCCTGTAAATCTTGGAGAGATGTATAGAAGAGTTACTACCTCCCCTACTTACCACTAAAGCCCTCAATTATTTGGAAAAGGAAGCCAAGCACATGGTATCTATCTATCTATCTATCTATCTATCTATCTATCTATCTATCATCTATCATCTTTCTGTCTACCATCTGTCATCTATCTATCTATCTATCTATCTATCTATCTATCTATCTATCAACTGTCAATCATCATATAACAATCTACCATTTATCTATCTATCATCTATCTAATTTCTTCCTTCAAATTAGGATATCTGACTAGGACAGAGATTCTTTCTTAGAAAAGGCATCCTCAAAGATTCCTGTTTGTGGAAAAGAGCCTTTTGTACTTGACCCCCATTGTTTCATTGGCAGGATGAAACAGAAAGTTAGTTGTTTCTGGAAAGACAGCAACCCTTCTTTCCCCCAAAACACTAAGCCCTCACCACCACCCTCTGCCTTGAGACCATCTGTGTTAGTCTCATTATGACCTTTAAGCTTTCTTATGGTAGTCTCCACAGAAGCCTGGGACCTCTGGGTCATCCTGAGTGTGATCCACATGCTGATTCATACAGCCTCTATTGTGACCCTCCATTTCCAATTTTACCTCCAACTCCTCAAATCATCCTTATTGCTCTTGGGAACTCCTGGTCTGCCAGCAGCAAAATCTCCACAAGATTGATCTCTTCTCTCAATGTGCCCTTGACTTTCTAGCTCTACTAAATAACTGAAACTTCGTGGATAAAGCTTCTAACTTTGGCAGTCCTCTCAAGTGGGACCTTTTCTCTCTCCTACATCTTATGACTTTGACCTGGAGATGAGGAGGTGTCTTCCTTGTTCCTCGTGGCCACTTCCAGACAGTTCACATGTCACTCCCCTCTAGCCATCAGCTTTGAATTTAAGAATATAAAATTATAGCACACAATTCCACTCCTTGCAGTCCTATTCCAAATCCTTATCTCTTCCCTACACTTCTAGAATATTTAGCTCCTGACTCATGGTCACATTAGCACTGCCCTTCCACCATACTCAGGGATTTCAACATCCCAAGACTCTCAGTATTTAGATGTTCTTTCAGTATCTAAGCTTCTCCAGGTTCTAGCCTCCATCCTACCCTCAGCCCTTCATCAAGTTTCACCACTACACCTTTCCACCATCTATATTTGTGTTTAAGCTCAGGTATAGCTTATGGTATAGCATGGAAACACTGTTTAGGAGGTGCCTACACAGGCCAGCACCTCTGTTCTTGCACTCAAACACCCTCACCCAGTAATGCACATGGCACCAATGGCTCTCCCTGCTCTCCCCTGCATCATCAGTTTTTTTTTTCCTTTCTACTAGATCATTTCAATCAGCACAGACTGCTGTTATATTCCAATTCTGAAAATATACCCATTGTTATACATTTTAAAAATTCATAAGTCTTTCCAGGGCCAGATCATACCAGCTTGACGTTTTCACAGAGCCAGGTGGAAAAAGTCCAGTTACACTGAAAAGAAACATGAAGCACACCTCTACATTTCCAACATTTGTGTCTTTTCTGAGACTGCTCTCTGTTTACATCACATTACACTCCCACATTTTGCTTGCAAGATACCCAAGGTTTCAGTCAGCCTGAAGGGGAGTGACCTGGTCAGTAATAATTTTATCAATAACAATGGATAAGGAACCTCGGAAATTTACCAAAGGAAAAAAAAGTGGTATTATAATAAATCATCTCAATGTCGGCTGGATTACAAATTGGATACACTCCAGATACACTAATTGCAGATCTTGACTTCATGTGCCTATTTTCTGCCACAAAATGGCCAGTCTGTAAGGAAAATTGATGCTGAGACACAGACAAGTCTTGGCCACCTCTGAACATCCTGTTAGCTTTCTTTCACCTTTCTAAAGTTCCATTTAATCTATGAAGAAAAATATTTTCTGTAGTCATAACATGGAGCATCTCAAAAGTATTATGTTGAGCCTCAGAAAAGGAACGCAGAAGAGTACATAACGTATGATTGCATTTACACACAATTCTAGAAAAAAGCGGGTTAAACAGTGACAACAAGCAGATCAGTGGTTGTGAAAGGTTCTGGTTGTGAGGGAGGAGACTGGCTACAAAATGGCAGAAGTGGACTTTCTGGATTAGGGAAATGTTCTGCATCATGACTGGGGTGTTTGTTACACAACTGTCTACATTTTCTAAAAAAGTCATTGAATGATACAATTAAAATAGGTGCATTTTATTGCGTGTGCATTATAACTCAATGTAAATGACTCAAACAAATATTTTACAAATAAAATATTTTTTCTGTACAAAGTAGTTTATGCTGAAGAGATGAATTCTACTCCAGCATTCAAAAGTTTCCAAAGATCATGTCCCATAGTATACTACAAAACAATAACATTCCTTTCTTGATCAAATAGCAGATATATTTTTACTTCATCCCAAGGAGGATATTACAGTTGGTTCATATTTTCTAATTTAAAATGTATTGTATAATCAAAACAGGTGGAATCTAGTATATAAAAATATACATTTATGATTTTAAGTTTTAATATATTTCACAAAAGTGTTTTCACTAGTTATCTCATAAAGCATGTTAAAAATGATAGGATTTGTCCTTGTGTTTTTCAAAAACTTAAAATGAAATATTCACACAAATAATGTCCACCCAAATTTCTAAAATGTAGCTCCACTTGGTAATGCAGAAAAAGCCTTTGACAATATTCAGCACCCAATCATGATAAAAACTCTGAGCAAGTTAGGAACAGAAGGAAACTTGCTCAACTAGATAAAGAGAATCTACATAAAAGCAGCAGCTAACACCATACTAAATGGTGAGAAAATAGATGTTTTTCCCTAAGATTAGGGATAAGGCAAGGATGGCCCCTCTCACCATTCCTTTCAACATCATAATGGAAGTCTTGGTCAATGCAATAAAAAAAAGAAAACAGATGTTAAAGGTATATCGATTGGAAAGCAATAAATACAATTTTATTTACTTACAGATAATTACATAATTGTTTATGTAGAATATCCAAAAGAATTTACAAAAATAAACTCCTGGAACTAAGAAGTTATAGCAAGATTTTAGGATATAAGTTTAATACATAAAAGTCAGTTGCTTTCTTATGTATCAGCAATGAACGATTTTTATTTAAATTGAAAACACAATACCATTTACAATATTAACAACAACAAAAACAAAAGGGAAATGTTTTGATATAAATTTAACAAAAATATATAGGTTCTCTGTTAGGAAAACCACAAAACTCTGTTGAAAGAAGTCAAAGATGATCTCAATAAACAGGGATACGTTCCTTTTTCGTGGATTAGAAGAAACTATTTTTAAGATGTCAATTATTCCCATGTTGGTAAATATATTCTACTCAGCCCCCCAAAATCCCAGCAAGCTATCTTATCATACCAACATACTGAATCTAAAGCTTACAAGGAAAAGCAAAAGACCCAGAATGGCAGCACGTTACTGAAGAAAAACAAAGTTGGAGGACTACCGCTACTTGAATACAAGACTCACAAAAAGCTACACTACCAAGACAGCATGGTATTGGTAAAAGAATTGACAAACAGATCAATGGAACAGAATAGAGATCTCAGAAATAGACCGACACATATAGAGTCAAGTGATCTTTTATAAAGGAGCAAAGTCAACTCAAATGACAAAAGACAGTCTTTCAATAAATAGTGCTGAAAAATTGGATATCAATATGCAAGAAACAGTGAACTTAGACACTAATCTCACACCTTTCACAAAAATTAACTCAAAAAGGACTGACTGTAGATCTAAAATGTAAAATGAAAAACTTCACTACTAGAAGATAGCAAAAGGGAGGATCGGGACCTTGGTTTTGGTTTTGTGTTTTTAAACAGTACCGAAAGCATAATCAATACAAGAAAATGTTAATAAGTTGCACTTTATTAAAATTAATTTCTTTCCTCTGTGCAAGACATTGTTATAATAAAAGGATAATCCCAGGTAGGGAGAATGTAGTTGTAAAACACATGTCTGATATGGGCGCCTAGGTTGCTCAGTTGGTTAAGCACCTGACTTCAGCTCAGGTCATGATCTCATGGTTTGTGAGTTTGAGTCCCGTGTCAGGCTATGTGCTGACAGCTCAGAGCCTGGAGCCTGCTTCGGATTCTGTGTCTCCCTCTCTCTCTGCCCCTCCCCGGTTCTCACTCTGTCTCTGTCTCTCTCAAAAGTAAATAAACATTAAAAATAATAATAAAAACACATGTCTGATAAAGGAATAAAAAAACAAGCAACCAATTTAAAAAGTCAAAATGTATGAACAGATGCCACCACTAGGAAAATATACAGATAGCAGGCAAGCATATAAGGGAGTGTTCAACATGATATATTACTAGGAAATTGAAAATTAAAACAAGATATCTAAAACTGTTAGAATGCCTAAAATCCCCCAAAATGAAAGGGGTAAATGCTGACATGATGGTGGAACAACAGGAATCCTTTCATGGCTGGTGGAAATACAAAATGGTAGAGCCAGTTGGAAGACAGTTTAGCAGTTTCTTACAAAGGTAAACATAGTCTTACCATGCAATCCAACAGCTGTGCCTCTGGTATTTATTCAATTGATTTGAAGATTTTGTCTACACAAAAACTTGCATATGAATGTTTACAGGAGCTTTATTCATAATTATCAAAAAAGAAGTAACTAAGAAGTTCTTCAGTAAATAAATGGATAAATACATTATGGTACATATATACAATAGGATATTGTTTAGTGATGAAAATAAAAGATCTCTTAAGCCACAAATAGATGTAGTGTGATCTTAAATGCATATTACTAAGTTAGAGAAAACATACATACATAAACATAAGCATACATAAAGCCTCCATACTTTATGATTCCAAGTATATGATGTTCTGGAAAAGGCAAAACTATACAGACGGTAAAAAGATCAGTGGTTTCCAATAGACTAGGGAGTGGCAGATAGTTTAGTTGAAAGATGAAGAACTAAGGCACAGGAGATTGTTAGGTTGGACAAAGACTCTCTCCTTAACCAAACTGTAATCAAGCCCCCTATCCCCTCTAGTCCTCAACCTTGACATCTATCCTACAGAACCTGCATTGCCTAGTTGTAGCAAGAATCCTATTAAGCCAGGTTAGAGAGAACACCCTACCTTTGATATCTGATCACCCTGGTCTGCCTTCACCAAGAGTATTGCCAAATTGATTTATCCAGAATCCCTTCTGGCCTCTGATGTTTCCTCTTAGCAATTTTCCATCTACTGACCACCACGCTGCTTGTTGGCCACAAATCCCCATTTGTTCATGCTGTATCAGAATTGAACCCAGTTATATACTAGGTCTCTTTTCTCCTATTACAATAGTCCGTGAATCAAAGATGATTTTAATCTCTTTGATTACTGTCTGGTTCTTGTTTTCTTTAGTAGTTGATGGAAGCTATTCTGTATGTTACTGTAATGGTGGACATATGACATCATGTATTCCATAAAGCTGTACAACACAGTGAACCTTCATGTAAGCAATGGACTTTAGTTAGCAGTAATGTATCAATATTATTTCATTAAGTGTAATAAATGTACCACATTGTTGCAAGGTGTTCATAAGGGAGTCATATGAGTCTGTGTATGTGAAGGGGTATATATGGTAAATTTGTGTACTGCCTGCTCAATTTTTCTGTAAATTTAAAACTATTCTAAAACATGATGGTATTGTTGACTCATCTGGGAAAGGCTGGAGAAAGAACCAACGGGTGTTTTGATCAAAAGTTAAACTGTGGGTATATATATGCAGATACTGCATTGGCTTTGGCAGTTGGGTTCCAGAAAAGGAAGGTTAGCTGGGGATGTGTACCTGCGGGTTATTTAGAACAATGCAATAAAAATCCAAGGGTAAGATTAGAAAAGTAAAAGAAAACACACACACACACACACACACACACACACACACACACACGATATTTTGAAACCAACCAAAATTTGGAAATTAGGAAAATGAACAAAAGCCAGCAAAGTATCAATATTATTGACTTGAGAAATAAGAGGAAAGTAAGAATAATGAGATATCAGAGAAGCTTCTGCAAGATATTAGATCCAGGTTTTCTTTCAGTTGCTACAAGAAAACTCATATTATCTTGTGCAGCCTGGAAAACCCCACCCAACGTATAGGGGACTGATACTATATGCCCAAAGTACTAGAAAGGCAATCGGAATCTTTCTTCTTTGCCAAAACCCAACCCTCATAAATAATTTTGCCCTAAAAGAACACCACTCAAAGCTTATCTTAAATGTTTTTTTACTCTTGAAACATCACTATTCTTTCAAATCTTTTAAATCTCTACCTGCAGGAAAATGTTGGTAACCAACATCCTTATTATAGTAATTGAGGCCTTCTTAAAATTAATTCTATGGGTGGTTTGAGCCTTTCTTAAAAGAGCAACCAAGAGAGTGTGTGCAATTCTGCTGAAGTGTGTGTATTATGTTTTAAAGTAATTTGATGGGTTCATGTATCAGCCTGTGAAATAATAAATTCCCCATACAATAGCCTTAGATGTATTTCTAATTGTAAGAGTGTATATTAGGTCTTTTACACGAGTTGACTATTTGTGCTTAGCTCTCTCAAGTCAAGATCACAGGTTAATTATTGCAAGGAGAGTATGTAAAAAATTACCTCCTGGGACCTATGCAGTAATAGCAGTAAGTGAAAAAAAACAAAACACTGTTAAATAAATATTGTAGTAAATAAAGTCTTTAAAAATCACTAATTGTTTATGGTATGTTATATTATTAATTATATATGGTTTGTTATTATTCATTATTTAAGTCCATTGAATCATTAAAAAAAAACCATTTAAACATTATAGGAAGTTTTCTTACCTTTTTTTAGTTAAAAGGCTCAAACAGGAACTTCACTTGGTGGCAAATACAACATAATAGATACAGATTATCCTTAAATGTTTTTCTTTAAAAAAAAAAACTGGTACACAATAGATACAGGATTTATTCCTTATCTTTTCTCTCTAAATAATGTAAAATATTGAACACAACATATGGTGTTTCCAAAAGGAATTGCACTGATATTTTCACATCCTCATAAATTTCCTGAAAAACAATAAAATCAGAGACACTATGTATTCTCTAGATTCAACTATACCTTTAATGAAACTTAAACCAAGATATATGGGATTTATGAGAAATGATTTCCCATTACTGAGAAGAAGGCTTTAATTTGTCTTTAAGTTGAGCAGAGATGCCATTGGACTTCTACTTTCAGTAGAAATTTCAATGAAACAGGGGTTCCTGGGTTGGTTAAGCATTTGACTTCGGCACAGGTCACGATCTCTTGGTTCGTGGATTCGAGCCCCGCGTCGGGCTCTGTGCTGACAGCTTGGAACCTGGAGTCTGTTTTGGATTCTGTGTCTTCCCTGCTCGCTGCCTTTCCCCCACTCATGCTCTATCTCTCTCTCAAAACTAAATAAACATTAATTTTTTTAAATAAATGAAAAAATTCAATGAAACAGAAGAAATAGAAGATTGACTTATGAAGAGGACTGACTTGGGTATGAGGAATTGAAGCCTGCATGGTATTTTTTTATTTGTAAATGTCTTTGCCTTGGACGTGAATGATAGTGTTGGTGCGGGAAAGAATGCGGTGTCAAACAAGAGTCCTGTTAAAGATGGAAGCTTCTTGAACAGTGTAAGACCAGTGAGTCAGCAGAAAAATGACTTGGGGACGCCTGGTTGGCTCAGTCGGTTGAGCCTCCGACTTCGGCTCAGGTCATGATCTCGCGGTCTGTGAGTTCAAACCCTGCTTTGGGCTCTGGGCTGACCGCTCAGAGCCTGGGGCCTTCTTCGGATTCTGTGTCTCCCTCTCTCTCTGCCCCTCCCCCGCTCATGCTCTGGCTCTCTCTCTCTCTCTCTCTGTCAAAAATAAATAAACATTTAAAGAAATTAAAAGAAAAGAAAAGAAAAATAACCTGGCCAGGCAATGTTGAAGGTCCATTGTGGCTGGGCAACTTGACTTTAAGGACAATAATCAATTCTACAGAATGCTTCATGCAGCAGTGTTCAGCTACTTGTGGGCCTGCCTATAGGATGTAGGTGGTTGGGTCACTTGACTGGATTTTGAACATGCAGGTAATGGAAGAAGCCAGGGGACAATGTTGGAAGCATTCGATAGTTTGTTACCACAAACCCAGTGACCTAAAACAAAACAGATTTATTATCTTACAGTTGTAGTGATCAGAAATCCCAAATCATTTTAACTGGGCTGAAATCATGGTGTTGGTTGGCTCTGCCCTTCCTTTGGAGGGTCCAGGGGAAAAAAATGGTTCCTTACTTACTCCAGGTTCTGATTCCATCAGACATTCCTGGTTTGTGGCCACATCACCCTCATCTCTGCCTCTGTCTTCGTCTCCCCATCTGTGTATATCAGACCTCCTTCTACATTTTTCTTATAAAATCATGCCAGCGCACTTAGGGCCCACCTGGATAATCCAGGATAAACATTCCATTTTGAGATTATTAAATCAGCTTTAATGGCAAAGACCTCTTTTCCAAGCATGGTAACATTTACCAGGATTTGGACCTTATGACTTTGGGAGGTATCATTGACCTATACAGAGCACTGGCAAGAAAACTGGTTTTAGTGATGAGTGTCTGATGGACCCCAAGGGAGACAAAAGAGGAATAAGAAGGAGGGTCAATACATTGAGAAAAGCAAACTGTTAATAGTATCGTTAATGTATTAAAGGAGTTAAAAACCAGGCTCAAAAGCATACAGATTATTTTATTTATATTTAAAAGTGTAGACATATTGATGTGTGTAGATTCATCTATACTATATCACACAAATATATTAATAGTGATTATTTCTTTTTGGTGTTGTCAGGCTAATTTTTATATTTATTTAGTTTGTATTTCCTCCATATTTATCATAAATACAGTTAAAATTTTTTAAAGCCTGCATTATGTTATGCTATTCATGTTCATGACTGTTTTTTTTTTTTTTTGACTTCTCTTGGAATCAAATCATAGTTACTTAAAATATTTGGCATAAAATATGGCATTGTGGGTCAAACAATATCATAGGGCCAGAAACATAGTCCCGATTTAAGTGAGGACTATGTCTTAAGTTACAGCAACACTAACTTCTTAAACATAAGAGCTTGTTGTTCTAGGATTAAACACCATGTAATCCTGACTACCTGTGGATTTGAACATCAATAATCAGATATATAGGGAGCAGGTGTTAATGCTGTCAAAAGCTTGGCAATTTATTTTTCCTAACTTAAATCCTCCTTCAGTTGCTGGTAGAAATTATTCTTCAGCTCCCTCTTGATCTCAGTGGGAGTCTCTGACTTGAAGCTTATGTGGTGATTATAAAGCACCTAAAACTCTTCAGATGAAAGGGATATTGGTACAAAATACTAATAAGCATTATAATTATAAGTGGTCTCAGCACTAACATCTTTGCTAGCATCAGAAGCTGGGAACAGGCCGTTCGAATACAAAACTGTCAAAAAGGTTGGTGACAAGGCATTGGCTTGAAGTTTTTTTAACCTAATTCTTTCTTAAATCACAAAGGAAATTAGGCAATGACCCAAAGAAAGCAAACAGATAAGAATGGTAATTTGGAGCTTTATCGATCCAAACAAATGGAATTGAATGACCAAAGTCTATATCAGGCAAAAGACAACATAATTAAGCTGATTTCTTTGGAGACATAGAAGATGGATTTTAGTGAAGATCATTACTGACATGCTTTATTTAGAAAAAAGACAATTGCATCAGTATGTTTCTCCATCATTATTACATATTAACCATATTAATTTCTCTGATTTTTTACATGGTATCTATATGCCTAATGCCTGCCATTTAGCTTCCTCATAATTACCAAAAATATTTGCAGTACTAATTTTTATGAGCATTATGTGGTCATGATATAAATAGCTGCCATGAGACAAGACGGTCAGTGTTCACATTATTTTTCTGTGTATTATTGCCCTTAAAGGTTTTTTATTTGTTGTTTTACAAAATGTTAACAGAACCTCAAAGCGACAATATTCCCATTACTTTTAAATAAAATGAAGGGCATGCTCTGATTGCTCACAGGCTCTTGTCTCTGCATTTATTGACATTTTAAATTCAAATGTCAAACTTAATAGTCATACAAGAGAATGTTTTCATAATGAATGGAATAGATGAACTTTTGAAAGCAGATTATGGTCAGTGGGTTAATAAAATGCAAGAACTCAGGGATGACTTTGGGCAATATAATTTGTATAAAATTATGAGAAGAAATAAATCCTGTTTTTAACATACAGGTGTAACTTATTCTCAATTAATCCTACCTAAGTATATTTTCTCTAAAATGATGTGGCTGCATGAGATCACTGTTACTTATTACTAGGTGAGGCATAAAGATCCCAGTGCATCAAAAATTTCAAGGAGGAACAGGATTTTTACTTACACTTACGCTGATGGCTGTATGTGTGACATACTTTAAGGTATATAGGAACAGCTGAGGGATCATGTCTCTGATTCAGTAAGCCTTGGTTGGGTTGGGCCCCATGATTCTGTGGTTCTGGCAAGTTCCTGGGCAAAACATCTGCTGACAATTCACAGATCACATTTTTGAGTAGCAGGGCCCCGTGGTGGATCAAAGCCAGCTGTCTTTGCTGAACAGAGTTATCATCAAGACATGAAAAGTATGACAGTGAAAACCTATGACCCTAGAAGGCAAATCAGGGAGTATAATCAGTGGGTAGGTCTTGTAGATGATGTTCACAAAAGTGATCTATTTAACGGACACATTATTATTATTATTTTCTTACTGTTTTTGGCTATCATTTCCTGATAATTGATGCTTTTTCCTAAATTCTTTAAAAACGATACCACTGGTAGAAATAAACACAGTCCAAAAATGTCAAAGAAATAGATTTTTTTCTGTTGCTTGTAAAGTGCATGTATTTAGGTGTGAAAAAACATGAGGTTTCCATTCTACACCTGCCAAGGATAAGCTGGGCAATGCAAGACATAAAATTTAACTTTTTCCTTCTGGAAATTGAAAAAGAAACCCCAGATTATGTGTAATTTTTTAAAAAGATGGCCAAATGTATCTTTTCAAATTATACCAGCACAAATATAAGAATTTTTTGGTATTTAAAAATGTCATGGAAATCAATCACAAAAAGCAATTTTAAAGGTCTCTAAATATACACAAATAAAATTATACTGTAATGATAACATTTTGGATGCTACTAGGCAAATACTATGATATATATGTATATGAAGGTGGACTGTTTTGAAATAAAAGAGAAACAAGTCATTCATAAAGAGACAACATAGTAGAGTTGTTAGAGATGTTAACTAGCTTTGTGTCCTTGGGCTAGTTATTTACCCATTGTGTTTTAATCTTTTTTAAATTTTTTGTTTTAATGTTTATTTATTTATTTATTTAAGAGAAAGAGAGAGATACAGAATGTGAGCAGAGAGGGGCAGAGAGAGGAGACACAGAATCCTAAGGAGGCTCCAGGCTCTGAGCTCTCAGCACAGAGCCTGACTTGGGGCTTGAACTCACGAACTGTGAAATCATGACCTGAGCCGAACTCGGCGGCCTAACTGACTGAGCCACCCTTTTGCCCCTTTAATCTTCTCATACATTGGTAAAACAGGGATAAGCATGCTTACCTCAAAAGATTGTTCTGAATCTTAGCACATGTAAAATCCTAAGAGAGCACCTGGAAGGTAGTAATTTCTGGCTAAATGCTAGCTCTTATTATTTGAATTTTTGCTAACGTTGAAATTATTTTTGTGAAAGATCAAGACTTCCAAATGATATTTGGGAGTGCTTGCTGGAATATTGTATAGAGCCTTCAAAATCAATGGGTTCAGCATTAACACTCTTTCTCTTCATGTTGACTTTCAAATCCTCTCACCTAACTAACATCCAGGAAAACTTTTGATCGAGCAAAGCTGTTTATTACACCTAATGCAGTAATAGAACACTGCTTTGGCAGAATCTCTATGAGATTTCAGAATGGACAGTTTGGAGGAAGATATTGACTAAAAGGTGGGAAACTGATCAAAGTTGGATAAAGTTAATGGCATGATAGTTTAGTATTGATGGATACATATGGAGGTGGGAATGTTTCAAATGAACCATGATAAACTACTGCCTGGTAAGCAAGCTCTTTGCCCAGGTGAGCAATCTATTAAAAAAAGGGAGCTGTTGGCTCAGATGAAAAACTGTTTCTAAAAATTAATTTTCAGAAATGTTATGCAACAGTGAAATTGTTTATGGGTTGTAGATTCAAATACCTGGCCAAGAGTTTCATGGATCAAGTGGTTAAGCCATTTTGACAAAAGTAGTGATATTAATTCTCATGCCTCACATTCTGTATTAAATTAAGGATAGGTCCATCTTCTAGGTGACAAAGATGGAAGCAGATTATATCCCCAAGTTTTCCTCTTGTCCTCATTCACATGCTTTAATTTTCATTAGCTATTGGCCATGTGTTTCTTGAACACTTATCTCTTAACAGTGTTCTCAGATAGCATTCCTGGACTGCCAGAGTATCCCATAAAGTCCATTTAGTGTCAGAGCCTCATAGTCCCTAGGAGTGAGTGGCTGGTGGATAAATTTACTCAAGAGTGGAAGGAAGAAAAGGAAGACAATGAGGATGGGACAGAGAGGCAAAGGAAGGAACATGTAGCTCTAAGTGCCAAATGAATCCGATCATCTAATTTTAAGAAGTTGCATTGGTAAGAGTCTTTTCTGCTTGTGGAATGGGGGAATTGATATTATATCTTATGGTGATATCCCGATGTCTGGCTAGGAGTTAGAATGGCACAGTCACCTTCATAGATGAAAGCCTAGAAGATGATGGTCTTTCTCTTCTTTAGTATATCTCATAAGAGATGATAACTCACATCAAATTGAATATAGCAAACTTCAACTTTAAGAAGGTAAAGTGATTTTTGTGACTCTTTACTCTTCCTCATAGGGAGGACAAAAGTGATATGAAATGGCCTCTGTGTGTGTGTGTGTGTGTGTGTGTGTGTGTGTGTGTGTGTTAGAGTTTTATTTCTCATCAGTTATTAAGTTTGGCTATTATTCTCTATCTCCTAGGAAGCACCACGTTTTTCACTATATTACACTTGAGGTCACCTGTAAAGTGAAGCAATAACTAATGTGATGCTTTCCTTGGATTTCCTCTTGCTGAGATAAAAAATTGCCCTCTGTAGTTCTGCATAGGAACTTGAGGTTGGAATCAAAGTGAGATGAGTTCTTTAATAGGATCAAATTAATATGGGTTAACCAGGGGTCCTCTAAGTGTGCTGTCCCACCAGCAATGCCAGCTGCTAGATGTTTATTAAAAATGAAAATTTGTAGGCTCCACTTTAGACCTATCAAACCTGACTCTCATGTTGAGGACCAGCCTATGTGTTTCATTATGCCCTTGAGGTGGTGGTGATGACTACCAACATTTGAGAACCAGTGAACTCTTGCAACTATATCATCGTGCTGTCCATGGAGAGAGGGTTGGAGTTGGCGAAGTAACATTCTCTGCATCATCTCTTAGGGGAAATGGAGTAGGATACTTAAGTCTCAAACCACATAGTATGTGATGTAATAAAATTTATTATGATTCTTCTAATAAACTCTCACTCCAGTAATTCTTTATCCTTTCACCAGTTCCTCCCTCTGTTTCCCTCTCTTTTTGGTGCATACGTGATTCCACATAAGTAGACCATCGGACCTTGAAATATCAGTTTATGGGAGTTTTCATCTAGTAAGTGAATCTTCCCCTGAAGAGGTGCTGAGCATGAGAATTTCATAGTAGCTTCTGAAATAATTAGTTTTTCTCTACACAATGATTTCAAATCAGCCACATCAGAATGTTAGAAGAATCTTTAGTAATATTGCAAAGCAGAGATGGTGGAGGAGGAGGGCAAAAGACATGTGATAATAGCATGGTAAGGGGCATGGAAGAGGAGAGGGATTTAGGAGATGGATTGACTTTGGTAGAAAAAAATCTTAGGCACAACTAGAACCTGGGCACGTTAGGCAAATCTGCTTTGCAAATTGGCTTTCATCGCTTTCTTGAGGAGCATTTATGAAAGCTGTAAATCTAGGGACCACCTTGTAGATAGCCATCCCTACCACATCAAGGGGTGTTCAGAAGGTAACAAATCCATCCATTTTGAATAACGAAAAGAAACTGATGATCTGGGGACCAAATGCCCACTGAAATTTTCTACTTCTAGACAAAAGTCTGTGGTGTTTCCTAGACTGTGTAGCCCTTTGTAGGAACTTTCATCATCGACTGTCATTACCTGCTTCAAGGGAATTCATGTTTCCCTTTCACTTGGTGATAAAATGGGCTGTGTGTGTGTGTGTGTGTGTGTGTGTGTGTGTGTGTGTGAGTGTGTGTGCAATAGATAGGATAGAAATGGGGAATGGGTACAAAACTGGATCACTAGGATTTGACCTGGAAAACTGGATGGTTAACCCTGCCTTTTACAGAATAAGATGAAAATAACAAAGCATAGCTCATCTATTCATGTCAGTCTTACAAATCTTGGACAGTTTAAGATAAGGTGGTACTGATTATTATAGCTAAGATTATTCATATCCTTCTAAATTAGGATGCATGTGCAATTTGCTTGAAATGTATCCACTGTATAATAAATTGAAAGAATCCTTGCATTGCCATTAAATCCTATATGAGAATGTGTAATGACTGTCAGCTTTATCACTTTTCCTTTTTTTAATAACCATTTTTCTCATGAGTACCAACCTAGGGAAAAGAAGGTCATTCATTTGACTCTTCAAAACCATCTAAATGTGAGATGGGTAGACTTTGGGTTTCATGGCCTGTAATAGGACCATGCTAATGATTTGTAGTGGTTTGAACTTTGTGTTGAGTTCTTATCATCCTTGTCTGACTATTTCTGAGTCTTTAATACAGGACAGTTTAGAGCCATATTAGGTAACACTGGTTTGAAATATGGACAAAAGAGGAATCATTCTAAGTTTGGGTCGTTGCATATTTAAAGCCATGCAATGATGTTTAATAATGCAGACATACTAGAGTTAAGATGTTGAAAATAGTGCTCCCAGTATAGCTGTAAACTTGATGACGCTGCACACACAGCAAATGTCTATGATTTAGGAAGCCAACTCTATATGAAATAACTATATATAAATTGTTATTAGAGACATTTTTATGGGAATTATAATTCTAAAATTCGGTGCTTGGACACATATAAATTCTCAACCACAATATTTTTTTTGTGAACTTCTTCCATTTAAACTCATGGAAAGGAGAACTCGTTTTTCTCTGTATCTAATGAAGTCCTCCAAATTATAAAGTTTTGATTTTAATACCAGGATAGAAAACAGGGGTGGACTTTGCACATTTGAAGATTTTAATAATGAGACAAGAGGTCAATCAACCAATCGAGGCGGCAAAATATAAAATACATTATTCATACTGACTTGCTATAAAAGTACTTTCATTTTGGGGGATTGTGAAAACATGGAGTCTTCTATTGATTCCTGATGCAACTATTCATCTAGGGAAACTATGGTATGAATGTTACAGTTCACTTTTCCAAAGTGGTGTGGAGTAAAGTAGTGGGAAGTGGCTTTAAAACTGATGCAACAGAAGATGTACAAAGAGTGCTATTAAATCTCATAAAATACACTTCAGAAGGCTCTCTATGATTCCAATATGTGGTGTTGCTTTGGCCATCTTAGCCATTTCTGCAATTATGCATGCAATCATTTTCAGAGTCAGCAACAGAACTTTTACTTTCCTTATTTTACTCAACATTTTCGGATTAAAACAGTAGATCTTAATTTTAGAAAATTTAGAGCATCCAGAGAAGCATAAAGAAATATTAAAAACTACTTACAAAATGTGCTTTGATGAATGGGGATAATATCTGTCAACATATTCATGTATTTCCCACGAGTATATTTTGCGAGGTACTTTTATGAATAGATCGTATATAATATTATATATGTGGGTATATGTGTGTTCATAGGTATAAGTGTGTGTATGTATATAACACTTAGGTCATAGTACACATATATCCTGCTCATATTAACATTTTAAACATCTTTTTTTAATTCGTAATCCAATATAAGGCCATTTATAACCAGACTCGTTGATTGATTCTAAAATTTTTCTAGTGTAAAACATGGCTGTGTAGTCTTAAACATTCATTTTTGTATATATTTCTTATTTCCTTCAGATATTATCTCGGAGGGAAATTTAGGAGCGAAGTAGCATTAACTTTCTGCACGTCTCCTAAAACATAATACCACATGGTGTTTTGAAGGTTGCGCTAAACTCTGCTGAGTGATAACCCAAGACCTGTTCTCAGCTATCTTACATTAAACAAGGATAGAATGATTGCAGATATGACAAGTATCCGAAGGCCATCAGGGAGACCTACGTGAGCTGTAAAGTGGCCAGTCTTGACAACAGGAGCATCTGAAAGATCTCTAACAGAAATCATCTGACACACGATGAGAGAAAAAGAACCCCCCTACCTCTTGTAACTGTCTTTTAAGGGTCCTCTTTTCCTACCTTTTACCTTCTCATTTATTAGACAACTGAAATTATTTGTAACTCTTACAAAGATGCTTAGTAGGGGCAAATGATTTTTATTATTTGATGTGAAATAATAAACCTTATTTGGTATTAAGGCTAATGAATAATACAACTCTCATGTTAGAGAAAAGAACTTGGTTTGAAAGGTAGGCATAATTTTTCAATGGAAAATACATGTTCTCCAATACCCTCTAAACCACTTAGAAGTATTTTTGAAATAGAAGTTCCAGAAGTGTTTACGTTAGACTCCTAAAGCTAGATGCTCTTTAGATAACCTTTCTCAGTTGGGATTTTAAATTCCAGGGATGTACTGAGAGAGAGACAGATGGAGAATGACAGATATAGAAAGAGAGAGATAGAGATAGAGGGAGAGAGACAGACAGAGACAGAGACCGAATCAGGCTCACACAGAGAGACTGAAGGTAAAGGACCATATTTTTAGTGATTCTGAAGATGTTATTGAAAAATAGTTTAGTTTTTCCATATCACCTCACATGATCTTTACTGCTGTAAATCATTTTCAAAGTCATGTTTCTCTTCTTATGAGAGGAACATTCTCCCTTACCTTAGCCTATCAACTCGCATAAGCCAAATAAATCCTTGATTCCAACAATTCACAAATGTACTGAGACCCAAAGTTTTCAAATCTAGTTTTTTTTGATGTTTATTTATTTATTTTTGAGAGAGAAACAGAGAGAGAGAGAGAGAGAGAGAGAGCAAGGGAGGGGCAGAGAGAGATGGAGATAACGGAATTTGAAGCAGGCTCCAGGCTCTGAGCTGTCATCATGGAACCCCACACAGGCTCGAATGCATGAACCGGGAGATCATGACCTGAGCCAAAGTTGGACACTTAACCAACTAAGCCACCTGGGAGTCCTTCATATTTAAAATAAGGGAGAATTTGCTTCTTTTGCTGCTATTGAAACACACTCTATTCTAAATGATTTCCTGTCCTAAATTCTAGCTATCATAAGACACTGATGCCATTCATCTGGAAAATGTAGAGAACCATGTAACTGAGGGACAAGGCAGAAGAGCTGATGTAAAAATAAATCAGGCACAGATTTGTGCATCAGCATTTTTCTGTATTTAGATAGAAAACACGGAGAGTGCAAACTATTCCATAATGTGTAAATTCTTCATCTGAGCAATATTTTAGTTTTATTCAAAGAACAAGTCCATATGAATGTCGTGCAAATTATTACACACTCATCTTGGGATCAAGTCCAATTTTGACGTGGATTTACAATATCACTGCAGCCTCAAATCTCCTCCCTGGTGTTTTGTGTGAATCTGTCACAAAATATAACAAAACGTAACAGGTCTCTGTCCATCTAGATTCTTTTTAAGTTCTAAACTCTCCTAACGGCATGGCTTCTTGAAAAGCCAAACAAGTTCTCAAATCACCTCTTTCTTTCTCTTGTGTACGTCATTTTCTTATTTCTGAGTTTACCTGTCTTTTCCAGAAATGTCTTAGCTTCATTAACACAACAGTGATGTCGCTTACACTCCTCATTTTCTCTCCTGTGCCACCTAAAAAGAAGTCATTCAACAAATATTTTCTGAGTCTATTTATGGGTTAATTAATTTAGAAATTGACAAACACTGAGAATTCCAACAGTCATGTAAATATGTTAATAGCAAGAGACCATTCTCCCCTAACTTACAGCCTAATTTTAATCCCTCACATCAAATACTATAAATTTTGTATTACATTTTTGGGAGCTATTTCATACATATGCATTTATAGATGCATGGAGATGACATTTATCTATTTACTTTTCTTTTTTTTTTTTAATTTTTTTTTTTTAATTTTTTTTTCAACGTTTATTTATTTTTGGGACAGAGAGAGACACAGCATGAACGGGGGAGGGGCAGAGAGAGAGGGAGACACAGAATTGGAAACAGGCTCCAGGCTCTGAGCCATCAGCCCAGAGCCCGACGCGGGGCTCGAACTCACGGACCGCGAGATCGTGACCTGGCTGAAGTCGGACGCTTAACCGACTGCACCACCCAGGCGCCCCACTATTTACTTTTCTTAAGTTTAGCCACAATGTGTTTGTGTAACAATATATAATCCACTTCAATTTTTAAAGTGCTTTATAATGTTCTATCATATGAAGGAACTGTAATTTCTTTAAGTACGTGCCTTATTAATGTACATGTAAGTAATTTCCACCTGTTGCTACTCTATGTGATTTTTCAGCAAACCCTCCTACATATGCATCTTTGCTTAACTTAAGGTAATAACTCTAAAGGTCAAAAGGAAAGTGCATTTTAAATTTTGATAAGTATTACTTAGTCTTGCTTCATTCTAGGAAGCTTATAACTCTTTATTCTTTCATTGCAGTGTCTGGGAGTGTTTGTTTTCCAATATCCTTTCTAACATGCTCTTTATTTTACTTATCTTTATATTTTATTAACCATATGTAAAAACAAACTCTTGATCCTCAAAGTCATTCTTGTGTTGGTAATGGCAACTTAACTTGTACCGTGGTTCTTCAGAGGCACAGCTTCTATGTTGCAATCTTGAGGCAGAATTCTTGTCCTTCCTGTTAAAGATTTCAACTGATTGGATGAGGCCCACACACATTATGATGGGCAATCTGCTTTACATAACGTCCACAGAATTAAATGTTAATCCCACCTGCAAAGTGGCTCTCAGTAACATCTAGGCTGGTGTTTTGCCAAATAATTAGATATCCTGGCCTAGTCAACTTGATGCATAAAATTAACCATCACAGCGATCTATACCCATTGCTCATAATTAGACTTGATTGTGGCAATACAGTCTCCACTCTAAAAATTTATAGATTTATTGCTTCATTTGCAAAAGTTGTTTAATTTAAAGGCCTCTTTTTTTTTTTTTAATTTTTTTTTCAACGTTTATTTATTTTTGGGACAGAGAGAGACAGAGCATGAACGGGGGAGGGGCAGAGAGAGAGGGAGACACAGAATTGGAAACAGGCTCCAGGCTCTGAGCCATCAGCCCAGAGCCCGACGCGGGGCTCGAACTCATGGACCGCGAGATCGTGACCTGGCTGAAGTCGGACGCTTAACCGACTGCGCCACCCAGGCGCCCCAAAAGGCCTCTTTTTTGAATGAATGCTAATGTATGGTAGGCTCATGCTCAACTAATTAAACAAAATATTTTTATTCATACTTCCAAATAGTTTGATGTGTATCTTTAATCTCCCTTGTATAAGTAGGAGGGCAGAATCAAATAATTTAACTCTTTGACTGTTACACAGCTAATAAGAGATAAAACTGTATTCAGATGCTGGGTTTTGTGACTCAAAGACTATAATAAAAAAAAAAGATTCCTTTTGAGTAAAATAATGCTACATTTATAAAATAATGCTTTTATCCAAAGGTGTCAGAGGAAATTCACACACACACACATATTCTAAAGTGTGCATTTTAAAACTGTGTTTAAAATATGTAAAATCATCTGGACCATATATCCTGAAAATGATAGGACAATCATAAAAGCCCTCTGGAAGATAGAAGAAAGTGTAGGGAACTCGTAATTTGAGGGATGATGTGGTGGTGAGTTTCTTGGGCTTACTTTTATCCCTGTATTTCTGAGTGGGTTCCAGAAAGTTCTGTAAACTGCAACTGCCAATGGGCATAAACAAAAAAGAAGATAAAGGAAAAAAAAAGCCAATTCCATTCTCTCTGACCAAAGAAGTGCTGAAGGAGGAGGAGCCCTGTAGAGATTTAGTGGGGTAGTCCATACCCAGTGGCAGTGGTGACCCAGTCTGCCTGATGCTCAATTGGCACCATCACCTGGAGAGAATAAGGCATCTTTTGTGTCACGCCCAGTGGTAATGAGACATTCTGCCTCCAATGGTGATGCAATGGAAACTGACGGTTGCCAAAATCTACATTCTATACCTACAGAGGTTGACAGCCAGTTAAAACTGGCTGAGATTTAAATAGGATCAAGAGTGTCCTAATGTAATACCCAATATATGTAGGACCTATTCAACTATCGCTGATCAGACCAAAGGCCAGGAAAATCTCATATGAGTAAAAACCAGCTTATCCAGTCCTGGGATAAAATAGATATTGGAAGTACCTGGCGAAGATTTCAAAGACGCTATTATAATATTGATTCAGTAGATAATTACAAATTCCATGAAAGCAAGTAGAAAATGAGAGACATCAAGAAAGAAATAAAAATTATTTTAAAAAACCAAATGGGAATGATGGAACAGCCGCATTCAATAACCAAAATAAAAATTCATTGGTATGCCTCAATAGTACAGTGAATATGACAGAAGTTGGAGTGGTGGACTTGTGAATAGACAATTCGAATTTACTCAGTCCGAAAAACAGAGGTATCAGAGTAAACCTAAAATGAACAAAGCCTCCGTGACCTATGTCATATTAACAGAAGATCTAAAATTCATGTCCCTAGAGTCCCAGGAAGAGAGGAGAAAGGGTGTGGGAATGAAAAAGTACAGATCTTCTTCAACTTACAATACCGTACAGATAAACCCATCGTAAGTGAAAATATCGTAAGCCAAAAATGCCTTTAATGCACTTAACCTATGGAAGGTCAGAGCTTAGCCTAGGCTACCTTAAGCGTGCTCGGGACATTTACATGAGCCGACAGTTGGGCAAAATCATCTAACACAAAGCCTGTTTGTAATGAAGAGTTAATTATTTCATGTAATTTATTTTATACTGTACTGAAAGTGGAAAACATAATGTTTGTGTGAGTACAGAATGGTTGGTGTAAGTGTATCGGCTGTTAGCAGCTGGGGGCTGCCCTGCTAGGCATCTCGAGGGAGGAGTGTGGTGCATATCACTGGCCTGGAAAAAGCTCAAACTTCAAATTTCAAAGTATGGTTTCTACCGAATGCCTGTCACTTCCACACCACTGTAGGTGAAAAAAAATGCAAGTCGAACCACAGACTATCTGTATTCAAAGAAATAATAGAGGAAAACTTCACGGTTTTGGCTAAACAACTAAATCTACAACTTCTAGAAGCTATGTAAACTCCAAATAGGATAACTCAAAGAAATCTATGCCAAGATACGTCATAATTAGACCTCTAAAGACTGAAGACAAAAAAATCTTAAAAGCAACCAGAGTGACATGATATTATCTACAAAGGGACAGTAATTCAAATGACAGCTTTTCTCTCATCTGAAACCATAAAGGTAAGAGGAAGGGGCACAATATTTTTCAAGTCCTGAAAAAAACATTTCAATCATCAATCATCAATTCTATATTCAGCAAAATATCCTCTGGGAATTAATGGCAGAAAAAAAAAAGCATCTGAAGGAAAATTAAGAGAATTTTTCTGTTATTTTTCTAAAGAAATATTTCCTAGAGGAAATTTTCCAGACAAAAAGAAAATAACAGAAGAATTGGAATTTCATAAAGGAAAAAACAAAAGAATGCATAACATTTTAGGGAAATATACTGGGTTATACTTTTCATGAATTTCTTAAATTGTATTTGATGGGTGAAGCAAAAATAAAACAGCTGTTGTGATAATCAAAGTCTGCATAGAAAATACTTGAGATAATTATAGTTTAAAAATTGTGGAAGTTAAAGGAGCCAAATATGTAAGTAAGTTCTCAATGCTTCTCTTGTAGTGGTAAAATGTTGACACCAATGGGCTGTGAGGAATGACTTTGCTATAATATATTACAGTAAACACAAATTAAACTATACAAAATGATATACTCAAAAGAAGTATAATTAGAACAAAATGGGAAAAAAAATGTTCAAGTAATTCTAGGAAGACAAAGAGAAACAAGAAGAAAAAAGAAACCCAGGAAACAAATGGAAAATAAATACTAAAGTGAAAGACTTCAGCTGTTATATATCAATAATTACATTAAATGAAACATGATAAGTATACCAATTAAAAGAGATTATAAGAAGCGGGTGCATGGTGGCTTCGTCGGTTAAGTGCCCACTTTGGCTCAGGTCATGGTTTCCTGGTTCAGGTTGTGAGTTTGAGCCCCGCTTACGGCTGTGCTGACAGCTCAGAGCCTGGAGCCTGCTTGAGATTCTCTGTCCCCCTCTCTTTGCCCTTCTCCCACTCCCACTCTGTCTCTGTCTCTCTCTGAAGAATAAATCAACATTAAAAAATTAAAAAAAAAAAGATTATAAGAATGGATGATTAAAAATCTGACTCAACATTACACTGTCTATAGTAAGCACATTTCCAACACAATGGTGTGGATAGTGGACTAAAAGTAAAAGGACAAAAAAAGATATTTTATGCTAGCATTAAGAAAAAACAGGATGGCTGTATTAATGTCAGATAAAGTAGACTGCGAAGCAAAGAAAATAACAAGGCCAAGAAGAAAACTATATAATAATAAAAATTTCCATCCTCCAAGATGATAAAAAGATTTTAAATTTGTATGCACAAAACAAATTTTAATATACCTTAAGTGAAAAAAAATATAGCTGAAGGTGGAAATAGAGAATACATTTATTAGTGGGGACTTCTCTACCTCTCTCTTAGCAAAGGAGTGAACTATTGGACAGTAGATCAGCAAATACAGAGAAGATCTGACCAACACAGCTAAAGGATCTGTCACTAGAATCTAATAGACATGTATAGACCACTTCACCCCAAACTACAGCATATATATATATATATATATATATATATATATATATATATATACATGCATATATATACATGTATATATATATGTGTGTATATATGTATATATATATGTATATATGTATACATGTATATATGTATATGTGTGTATATATATATATATATATATATATATATATATGCTGTAGTTTGGGGTGAAGTGGTCTATACATGTCTATTAGATTCTAGTGACATATATAGTGTCTATATATATATATATATATCTAGTGTATATATATATGTATATATGTGTGTGTGTGTGTGTGTATGTATGTGTATATATATATATATATATATATATATATATATACATACATACACACATCCCTTTTTGCACACATGGTCCATTTACCATGAAAGACCATATCCTGGGTCATAAAAACAAAACAAACGAAAAACCCTACAGCTAATATGGGAAAAGAAGGGATACTTTCTTCTATAATCAGGAACAAGGCAATGATGTGTTCTCTCACCATTCCTATTTACCATTGTGTTGGAAATCCTCACTAGTGGACTATGGCAAGAAAATAAAATTAAAAAAACAAACAAACACACAGATTGGTAAGGAGTAGTAAAGCTGATGACACTTCTGTCTACATTGGAAATCCCAAGGAATTTGCCTCTTATAACTATAATTGAGTTCAATAAGGTCATACGATACAAGATCACCAAACAAAAATAAGTCTCATCCTATATACTAACAATAACCTTGTGGAAAATAAAACGTAAACTTGCATTTGCTTCGAAGAAAATGAAAAATTTTTACGTATGATTATGCTTAAAATTGATGCTATAAATTATAATATACTAATAAAATAAATCAAAGAAAACCTATATAAATGGAATGGTTTATGATGTTTATAGAAAGGAAGACTCACTATGGGAAAGTTGCCAATACTCCCCAAATTGATCCATAGTTTTAATGCAATTCTTATAAAAATTCCAGCAAGTTTTTTGTGGACCTAGTCATGCTTATTCTAAAATTTATGTGAAAAGGCACAAGCCCTAAAATAGCCAACAAAGTAAGACAAATTAGCCTACCCAATATTGTGTCGTACTATATGACACAGTTATTAGGACAGTGTAGTCCTGGCCAAGGTTTAGACTATAGATCAAAGGAAAGGAATACAAATCTTACAAAGACTTCTCACATAAATATGCCAATCTCATTTTTGGCAAAGGTGAAAAGGCAATTCAGATGTCTTACAGCAGGTGAATGATTAATCAAAGTGGTGCATACCATCATGGAGTACTACTGAAAATAAAAGAACTGATACACTCAATGATTTGGATGAAACTCTGGCAAATTCTGTTAAGGAAAGGAATCCAAATCCAAAATGTTACATCTTTTGTTAATTCATTTATGTAAAAGTCTACGGAAGTGGGTAACATATTAGTGGCCACCAGAGATTCTTAATAAAGGGGTGAGGGGTGAAAGACGGTTTAATCATAAGAAGGCTACATGGGGAATTCTTGGACTGATGATACTGTTTTGAATCTTGAATGCTGCTGAAGTCACACAAATTCAAGTATGTTTTAAATTTAAATAGAACTAAATACACACACATGTAAACAAGCTCATGAAGTCTGAATAAGTTGGATGGACTCTATCAATGTAAATTTCCTGATTGGGATAGTGGACTATATCATACCAGAAGTTGCCTTTGGAGGAAACTGGTTGAAGGATATATGGGATCTCTGCATTCATATTTTAACTCTGTGTGAATTTTGATTATCTCAAAATAAAAAATATTAAAAAATAAAATTAGAGCTGTCTGTGTGTTCCTCAACAATCCAATTCTTATCCCTCATGACCCTCTTGGTCTTAATCAGTTTTCTGAATTGAGTACTTAACAGTTCGTGCACTTATATGTTTTCTCTGTTAAAATGTAAACATTAACACTGCATAGTATTGATTTGTATCCTTTTCAGCTTTATATAAAGAAAAATACAGTATAATGAAGCCTTCATGTTCAGTTTTGCTGAACATTATGTTTACTATATCCATGGATTTGTTTGTATGTAATTCAATTATAGATTAATTCAATTATGTGAATACACATTTGATGTATCCATTTAGTTTTTTGGTGAATTTTTAAATATTACAAATAATGCTACAAAAATCTGGATATTATCCATATAAGTCTTGATCTCCCAAGGTGAGAAAAATTATGTTTATGGGGTTACGGTTAATTTTACGTAATGTCCATGACTATCTTAGCCCCAGAATTCTTAGTATAAATTCTATATCTGTGATTATAATCCTTGACCATCCTTTACATCTACTATATTGTAGAACACTGACATCTTACAAATTTATTCAACAGAAAAGTAGAGGCTGGCTCCTGTGTGTCAACATCTAAAACAGAATTTTACTTAAAAGCACAAAGGTACGATGCTTTGATTTCAGAGTCAGCCAGGGTAGCACATGGACTGCTAAATTGTAAGAATTTAATATTGCAGTTGTTGAAGCCCGTGTCATAGGAGAACAGATTTAATCATTTCTGGTGAGCCCAGTTTTTCTCAAGAGACCAGCATGCAGGAAATACCCACTTATTCAAGGAAAGAGACTATTGAGGTAAAGTACTCAGAGAGTGATTCTTATAAAAGTGTATATCCCAGTAAGTATAGCTCTTGGCTTTAAACAGTCCTGAAATAAGGAAAAAGAAGGCACCAGCTTGACTACATTCTCTGGCATTATTAGCTAAGTTGAGGTTAAATTAATATCATTCAAAGTAGTCTTTACCATTCATCTGTCTCCCGTGCAGGAGAAGGAATCTTTGTCCATGTCGTTTTCTTCTCACCTAGGTAGGAAAGCTAATTTAAGAGCAAAGAAGGGAGAGTCCCATTGAATGTGAACCTGAGGCCGGCTTCAGAGGAAGTGAATCAGTAGTATCTTCTCTCTTTTGTTAAAGGGATACTTGCTTTCTCAAGGGAAAGTACGTATTTACCCCTGGGATATCAAACTATTCACTGGAGATGATGGTGAGAGATTATAGGTCAATGAAAACTCAGCTCCAGTATTAGACATTCAAATTGAATTTAGCTAGAATTTCTTTCCAACCCTGGAAACTATTAGCTATCATTTCCTCTGGTGTTTGAAAGTTAAGAAACAAAAGAAAACAGACTTACCAAATATTCATATCCTTCTTCATGTAGCATCTAAGAAATCAAGCTCTTCCACATCTAATGAACTCTTCTCCATACGTCACGTCAACTATAGTTCCCAAACTATTTTTCATGAAATGTTTATGAGGATTTAGGAGACCTGCTTTGTTAAAATACATTTTAGAAAGAGTGTTGCATTAGATAGGTCAGGGTTTGATATGCTGTTACAACAAATAAACCCAGACACTTAGTTACTTAATGTCTACAAGTTAATTTACCACATATACATATTCCCCTGAGTACAAATTTCACTTGCAATTGATGAATTAGGCTGATTCTGTCATGGCCTTTTAAAGATTTGGCATAGAGGTTAAAGAGAACTGGAAGAATGTGCATAGAACTTTAAATACTTCAGCCTGGAAGTAACCTGGGATACTATTGTCAATAGACACAGTCATAGGAAATCATGTGGCATTTTCTAAATTAAGGGGACTGAGAAATGTGATTTTTCTATGTGCCTATGATGGAGAGAAGAGCTGGATGTTGTGAAGGCAATAACAATCCCAACTATTTTGTGAACTTCATCTATTGGGCTCACGTTTTCCCCCTACACACAGGAAGAGCACATACTCATGCCCTCTACAAGGAAGACACCTTAAAGCTTCATCTAATCCACTGTGCCAGCTCATGATCTAAATTCCCTGAGTCACTTACTGTATGTAGCCTTCCATTAAATCTGAATATAACAACTCCTGGTGTTCATACTTGTGAATTAAAAAGACAAGACGTGTCCCTTAGGTATATACCCAGGCATACACACTATTGTTGTTAAGTGGGACAGGTAACCAATGAAATTCTCTCCTTTGAACAGAAGAAATAAAGAAAACAAGGAAGTTGCTTGCACAAAGCAATTCTGAAATCTCACAGGGCAGAGAATTGGAAGGCTTTCTACCCTCAGGGCAGTTGGCCCTAATTCTAATTTGTCTTGTCCTCTCCTCAATCTGGGAGGTCTCTTTTTCCCCTTTTTCTTTGGCCAACATTTCTGTGAAATTGGTGAATATATACAAATTTTTTAGCCCTGTTCTCACTTGAGTAAGGTTGGGGTACATTTTTGTTTTGATTCTTGAGCAAAGTACTTTTGAGATTTCAACAGGTAAATACATTTGTATCAAATGAATAATAGATTGCTTACCTATTTGTCTCTAGTAAACTCCATGTGCCAGTAAATACATCAAAATTTATTTTTAGATAAATGTATCTGCTTAGTTCTTTGTTTTGTTGTTCCTTTTCTCCCCCTGTATCTTAGTGTTGGCTATTTCGTAAGTATGGAGCACGTGGTGGGAAGATATATCTTTAATCTGATCCTTACTCCAAGTTATTTTATCAACCATGGAGTTTCTGATGAACGCCAAATTTTTAATCTGGCTTTTTGTTCAATTTCAACCAAATGAAATGTTTTGTTAGTTTTTAACATGCATGATATTTAAAAATCCCATCTGTACTCATTGGAAGCTAAGACCTCTTGCAAGACCCTGAAATTCTAGTTTATATCTTATACACTACGTACTTTGTAGCTGTTTTTCAGTTAGGTCTGATAAAGGTTAATCCATTAGGACAGAACCAATCAACAACTACTAAGGATATAATAAAACATTTTTTGTCACTGTGTGGATGACTAGACTGGATGAAACTAAAGGTCTTTGAGAACTGATGTTTACTATTAGATTATATTTGGACATTTACATAATAAGAAATTCAGAGTTTCAGTTTTCTGTTGAATACAGATTTAAAATTTCAAATAATTAATTCAAAATTAAACTTAAGCCTACCTTTGAAGAACCGACCCACAGGCAAAGTAATTTTTTTCTTTGGATTACTATTCAGTTTCCTTTTTTATAACCGTTGGTGTTTATATCACCAAGCATATAGGCATATTGATGGTGTTGCTTTGCTTTAATGTAGTGATTGGATGCTGCTATTTCCTGAATGTCTGCTTAGGGCACTCTAGCACTCAAAATATTTTCACACATAGATAACTTTTCTAATATATTTTGCAAGAAACAGGCATTGATTTCAGTGAACTATTTATCAGCTTACTAAAGAAACAAGACTTTAAATATGCATATACCCTTGTGATTCCTCTGTGTGTATTCAAATTAAAAAAATTCAAAATACTTCAATGGCAATGTGTGTCATTGGTTACTTAGGCCCTAGTAACGTGGCCCTTTTCTGGGAAAATGTTTTCCCATTATCTTTCTCAGTCACAGAAACTAATATGTTCATTCTCTTCACCTCTAACCCTCCTCACTTGCTATTGCTGTAAAATATTGTTGATAAGCAATACTTGGAATCTTTATTTTTTTTACATCAGCGAATTGAAACATAATCAGTGAAGCCAATATATTCTGCTGTTCTCAAAAAAATATATAAAAGCTCAAATCACACAGATATATTCATCAGTATCAGCTGACTTAATATTTCAAATCTATGTACTTAAGCAGAAACCAAGCTGTCAAGAGGCATTCCTTTGTTAGATGTACTTGACTTCTCTATTTTTAAAGCAATTTATCAGTAATAATGCTGCCCGTTACCATTATTTTTAAACTCAATAAGCATTATATAAATAATATGCATTATACAAATAATATAGATGTTCATGTAATTCTCAGTCAAAATAAAATTTTTGTTTATTTATTTTGAGAGAGAAAGAGAGAGCAAGCATGGGTGTGTGTGTGTGTGGGGGGGTGGTATAAAGAGAGGGAGAGAGAGAATCCCATGTAGGTTCTGCACTGTCAGCACAGACTCATAAACCGTGAGATCGTGACCTGAGCCCAAACCAAGCATTGGATGCTTAACCAACTGACCCACCCAGAAGCCTCCCCGCAAATGATTTTTAAGGACTTGAGGATAATAATTGGCAGAGAGTAATAATCAGCTTGATTTCCACTCAGATTTGGCAAAGAGAATTATTAATAGGTCTCGGGGGTTTTCCCCAGCTTGATCTCCATTTGCTGGTCACACCAGGAATGGAAAAGGGACCAAATGCATGCTGCTGCTGCTTTAAGACCCTTGTCACTAAATGAACTCTCTGTGAGCAAGCTGGACTGAGATTCAAGGAACTGTTTATTCGGCAAAAACAAGTTGTACAGGAGCAGATCTCTGAATATAATTTTGGTCAATAGAGTTTAATTGCCTGTGTTTAAAGTATTAGTGATTGATTTGTTCACATGTATTCAAATGTCCCCTGGCAGGGAGCGCGCTGAATGGGGGGAGATTGATGGAGACCAGAGGACACAGTTGAGCAAAGTGAGCGATACCGAAATGTACTTCTGTGGCAACAGGGCTGTAAAATTGTGCCCCATGCATTGTTTGAAATGTTTCAACATAAAAATAATTTGAGATTCTCTGGGCGGGGGGAGAATTGCAAAGATCAGGGAATATAATATGGTGGAGTTTAGCTTTCTTTTTATAGCAAGGCATAAAGAGAAAAAAATAAAAAAATTTGTAGATAATTTAATAAATCCTTTAATTTTACTAGAAATTAAGAGTTGTCATGGACTGAAATTTGTCTTTACCAAAATTCATATGTGGAAGCCCTTACTCCTAGTTATCTTAGAATGTGACTGTGTTTGGGGAAGGGATCTCTAAAGCGGTAATTAAAGTTAATGAGGTTGTATGAGTAAAGCCTAAATCTGAAATGACTAGTGACCTTATAACAGGAGGAAGAGACGCCAGGGATGCTCAAGGACATAGGAGATGACAGTGTGCAGGCCAGAGAGGTCTCAGGAGTTACAGACCCCTACTGGCATTTAAATCTTGGACTTCAGTCCCCTTATTATGAAAAAATACATTTCTGTTCCTAACGCGACCCAATCTATGGCATTTCATTATGGCCCCCCAAACAGACTAACACAAGGGGCCTCACGTTTCCCTAAAATGTCTAACATTTGGCTTTATTGTTAATATCCATTTACCCTATATGGACATGTTTTCAGACTGTCAGGGATCCTATAAACGTTTAATAATTCTTTCCACAAAATACGTGACTCTTCACATCATGGTATGTTTTTCTTCACTTAGTGAGGCGATGACTTTTTATTAGACTGACTTCAGTTTCCACACTCCAAAGCTGTTTATATACAGCAAGTTATACTTTTATGTATGAAAAATACCTTGTCAGTACCCTTCCCCAAGGTTACCTTCAGGTTTCTTAATGAAGGGGAGGATTTCAATTCTTTTCTTTGCTGTGCTTCATAGATTTCAATTAGGTGGAATAGTGGTGTTGACAGAAATACTGGCATTTATTTATTTTTTTGTGAACATGAGTGTAATTTTTAATAAATATCTTTTGTTGAATGTGTTAACATTAGATCTTATTGCCATCATTACAATGAAGGACATTATGATCAAGGCACCTGAATGAAGTATTTTATATTTTGCATCCCTTACTGGAGGGGATTTAAAGAAAGACAGCACAGGTAGAAAGCATTAATACAAAGAACTGATTTTTTTTAAGGTTTATATTTGATAGGTTGCTAAAGATCTCCTTGCCAGAAAGCGAAAACCAGTTAAGGTTGGTTATTATGTTTTTAATCAGAGATTTTCTAATGTTCAATATGTTGAGATTAGGTGAAAGCAGATTTATTATTCTCTTTGAAAATAACTTATTAAAAATGTTTCAAGATATGCATATATTTGCATAAGTATATATACACAATAAATTGTTCTTTGTGTCTCTAAAAACCTTGAACTGATTTTGTACAAGTTATTCATATAATTCTTATCTATGTTGTTTGTTCAGTATACATAAAAAGGAGAAAAAGAGTAACAGAAAACAATTTTGCCTAATTTCACTTAACATTTAGAGTAATCCATCCACTATAAAAATTATTTACTGATTGGTTCATGTCACCTGTAATAATGCAGAAATAAAACTCTAAGAAAATATCAGCTAAAGCTTATTGATATCACTTATATCACACTTTCAAAATAAATTTCTTTTAATGGTTAATTGAAGCGAATAATATTCCTTCACTGGCATTCCAAATATCCCTTCATTCTTTCATATCAAGTTCATAAAATTTTCCTTTTAACTAAATTCAGTATTAATACAACAGATGAAATGTATAAAATTTCAAGGCAAACATCAGAGAAGCAATTGGTTAAGAAAGTAATTTTTGTCACACCATTATTAATGTGAATCATAGTTGGGACATGTCTGTTCCTTAATATATAGCTATTGTGGGCATTTTTGTGTTCTATAGAATACATATATCATTAAAATTTGACAGTTCCCTTGAAACTGATATTTTCATTGCCTTAGTGGCCTCAACTTCCTGCCTCCGTTATTTTCTGGTTGTTATACCTTTTTCTACACTGGCTTGATCTGTTACAAATATGGTATTTATATTTCACTTCCTTGGGTTATGAAGTTTTTCCCTTAAGAAGAGAAGATTCCTGTGATAAGAGAGTTTCTTGGGTTGCTTTTAAGACACAGTGGAGTCTTAAGACACAATTATTTGTCACCTAATTGCATTAAATTTAAATCCTCATTTTAAGTCTAAGGAGTTTAAGAGGTTTTCTACCTCTTCATTTATTTTTCTTATATATCCTTTCCACATATATGTGTATGTTTGTGTGTCTGTGCGTGTGCATGCGTGTGTATTTCTCATGTTTCTGTATTCCTCAACCTTATCCTAACCATGCTATCACAAATCTCATAGTTAAGCTGCTGTCCATGACTGTGCTATACTCTTTTTTTTTTTTTTTGATAATGAAATTCCTCAGAGCAGCTCTAAAGAAAGGTGAGACTTTTCAAGATTTTGTTCTTGTTGTTAGCACATGTAAGAACTTATTCCTCCAGAAGACTGAAATTCTGTGCCTGTTGAGAGATTTGACTCTAGAATTTCAGTAGTCTCTGCAAAACAAAGTAATTTAGGCCTAGAAATATGAGTTTCCAAATATTTTTTAGTCCAGTCCATTCCGTACGGAAAGAACAAACCCATCAAATTTTCTTCTACTTGCTGAGACAAAAGAGAAGTGCAAGGTAATCACGGCAAGCTTGTTTGGAAGCAACAATAATGATAATTATAATAACATCTTCCTTTTGTGTATAGAAAGTATTTTTTCCAAGAATTATTTAAAATAATTTTAATGATCATAGTAATTTTATCAAAGGTTTAAATAATACTATACACTGATGACTGTGGAAATGAAATATTTTCTAGTTATTTTTTTGCATGATCAAAATATTATTTCTTTCAAATTCATGTATTGTATCCACAGATGCTTCACATTTGCATTTCTAATTTATAGAGCTACATTTTGTTAAAAGTAGATGTTTTCATTGTGATGGTTGTCTTTGAAGGGAAAATATCTACTTTTAAGACCTACTTTTCTATTTATTTTGATGTATTTTGTTCCGAAAAAGCTTATCATATACTTGATAAAACACAAGCTAGTAAAATGAAAATCATCTTTCAGAAAAGAAAAAAACTTAAGTATATTTGATGATCACACTTTTTTTCTTACCAAGAAATTTGTATCTCTTCTATGAACTTTAAGAATCCTGTCAGATTTACATTGTTCTAAAATTATGATATAAAGAAGATTTTCTATCAGTTCTTTGGATATGCCATAAATACGCTTTATTTCTTTAAATTCTTAAGTGATGATTTGTAGAATACCAACTGAATCTAAGACTAGAATTGTCATATTTTCTAACTACATGGTCATAAAGAAGCAATAAAAAATTTTATGAAAATCTGACTCATATGACCCAATACCAAATAAAAATCTAAGCCAAGCCAACAAGTATTTGGAAATTACCTAGTGGAGAGCCAGCGTTGTGCTGAACTGAATTAACAAAGAGATTGGATTCTTAATTTAAGGAATCAATAATCAGGGAGATATGTATATATTTAATTAATTATCTAGAAAATATATATAATCAATTATATAACAATACATAATGATATTAGACGTAAATATCAAAATAAATTGGTATAATTTTATTTAGTATGCTTTGAAAGAACATAGGATGAGAGAGAGGAAAGAAAGATGAAAAGACAAAACTAGAAAGGAAGGATTGAAGCAGGAGCATAGGAAGAGTAGAAGGTCATCAAATTGAAGTCTAACAATAAACAAATGAAAACAAAGATGACTGGGATTGCGGGAAAAGTGGTTGATAAAAACATTAACATGGGAATGTTGGCCGGGTTTGATTTATCTTCTGTTTCTCCAAATTCCTTCTCCACCTTATATGTCCTTCTCTTCTCTCCTGTCTGTCCTGGGAGACTGACTTCTGCAGGTTGCGTGACCTGTGTCAGGTCCCTCTGCAACTCTGGTGTGCAGTGTGGTAGTGACAACGGACCAACAACAGGAGACAGGAGGGCAGGAAGTACAATCATTGGGATATACGACTTCCTACTTTCCCCTTGCTGGTTCGTGGTCTGGAAGTGCCTGCATTTCTCCACAAATGGCCTCCGCTGCTGTGAGGCCACAAAATTACAGTGATAAGTGGTTTCTAATAGCACCGCTCTCTCTCTAAGCACCTACAGACCCAGGTGGCTCTCTATTTTTGCTACTTTCTTAAAGCTGTACCATTCCTTCTTAATTTCCTTAATCTTGTCCATACTTTGTAAGTTGTCCCTTTATGAATTATTTGAAATATCTTTTTAGATGTTGTTTTAGATGTTGTTATTAATATATTCATATATTTTTGAATATATATATATATATATATATATATATATATATATATATACACACATACCCTAAAATTAATGTAGCGGCTGGTGGTAGAGTGGCCCCAAGGGAAAAACTCAGAAAATTAGATGATGAGATACAAACTCATTTTATGAATCCTCAGAAACCCTCCATGCTAAAAGATACTGGGAAGTAATACAACGTGGCACAGAGTGATGTGTCACAGTGACACCCATTATTACCGATGATACCAGGGATGGAGTGCAAGTGAAGACTAAGGAATTGGGAAACAAATGTTAACTGTTGCTTGATGGCTATGGTAAAAGTGTTGATTATTGTTGTTGATTGCACTAGAGGGTATATATGAAGAGTGAAACAAGAGAAAGCTCTGAATTCTTACCTCAAGACACAGGTTGACCTCTATCAGGCTACCTTTGTGGTAGATATAACCTTGGGGCATACATGGCTGAAGGTTGATGACGAGCATTAATTGTAAGAGTTGCAGACTTGCGAGCCAAGTAAGTACTCAGCAGGGCACTGATTGAGAAGAAACGGAGAGTCTCCCAGGAGCAATATGTATAAAGGACTGAAGAAGCAGGATACGCATAGGGAGAAAATGAACTGCAGTGCTTTGTTAACAGAGATTTCAACAGATCTTATGGGGAGTTCTGAAGCTAGGATGATCTTTCAGAGGCTCTGAATTGAGGAAAAGGAGCCAGGTTTGTTATCCCAATATCAACCAGCTATTGGACTTAAGGTCCCCCTGGAAGGGGTTGTTTTTCAGTTAATATATTTCTGAATAACAAACCAGCCACAAGTTTATAAGCTTAAATAAAAATAATTTAATGTTTTTCATCATTCTGTCCATTTCCTGGTGATTCTTCTTTTAGTCTCACTTGATGTCACGTATGTAGTTGCATCCAAATGGTGGTTTCGTTGTGGCCATTTGTTGTCAGGACTAATTTGGCTACCAGCTTTGGTGGATGGCCAAGATTTCAAAAGCAAAGGTCAATGTTAATATATGCTAGGTTACAAGTTCTAGAGTCCAAGGGTGTATGGACATAGTCATTGCTTTATTGAACTATTACTTTAATCACTTCTGTTTATTTATTTATTTTCAAATGTCTATTTATTTTGAGAGAGAGAGAGAACACATGCACAAGCAGGGGAGGAGCAGAGAGAGGGAGGGAGAGAGAAAGAGAGAGTGGGAGGGAGGGAGTTTGAGGGAGGGAAGGGCAGAGAGATAGGGAGAGAGAGAATCCTAAGCAGGCGTGGAGCCCAGTGCAGGGCTCAATCCTAGGAACCGTGAGATCATGACCTGAGCCAAAATCCAGAGTCATACGCTTAACTAACTGAGCCACCGAGGTCCCCCTTAACTCTGTTTATTTTTTTGTTCACTGCATCCATAAGATAGCAATGAAAGGTATCATTATATTTGCCATGGCAGTTGGTTCCAATTACTAAGGGGAGTTTGGATTACTGCTATTTAATGGATGTAGTTCGGGAGACTTCTGGGAGTGTCCTTTAGATTTTTCCTCTTCAATAATAATACCCAATGAGAAAATTTGCAGATACAGCACTGCTAATAGCTGAGAATATTTTGGTTTGATTAAAACCATAAAAATAAGAAAATAAAATAGCTGTGTTTCTGGAAAGTGTTCAAAAGAAAATGAGATGGGTGTTATCCAATCTGGCCTTTTTCACATCTGTGTATGGATGGATTCTGGCAGCCACCGCATGTTAATTATTTGTGTGCCATCCTCTCCTTTCTCAAATACTTTATGTGAAGAGGGCTAGAGTATGTTTTATAATTGCTAGAAGGATTTGTGTATTTTTAGTACTTAAAATGTGACACATTCAGGCTTTGAGAATTGTGATTTAAATTAAAATTGGCTGATTTATTTTACATTTGTGATTTTGTACTGAGCCACATGAGAAAAAAAATCTTCTATTTGTAACAATTCAAACCTGTTCAAGTGAGTTGGGCTTATATTAATAATTTTAATTTACTGAATTTGAAAGTCCTACTTAACATATTTTAGAATATTTTGCTGATAAACCTTAAAGCTTGACCAGTAGGTTCCAAAGAGCTTTAAATGGCTGTTGAATATCTTATGTTTAAAAATTCTTTTAAAAATGATTAATGAAATTACATTAAGTCTTAAATGTGAGTGGGAATTGAGAAAGTTCCATCAGAGTGTATAGAACATTAATCAAATTTCCTGAGAAAATGTCCTAGAATTATAAATAGAATAAAGTAACTTGTATGCCAAGTGCAAATAGATTTTAAAACTTGTTATTACAATAAATTAACATGAATTTTACACCAAAGACACAAATAATGGTCATTCTGTGCACAAAAAAAGTTCCTGGTATTAAAATATAATATCAATTCTTCAGAGAGCCCAAAACGTTTTTTTTCTTCTTGCAGAAGAAAACTGAGCCTCATTATCATAGCCTAAAAGACCCCATGATGCAAGGTTGACTATATTTCTGCAATTAGGTCTCTTAGTTGCTTCATCTCTTGACTTCTAACCCAAGGGTCTTATTACCTTGGGCTCAGTTGCTGGCAGTTTGCTCTTCCTGGTGGGTGTTATCCTCACATCTTCATAGGACTTGCCCCTTTCTTTTATTTAGGCCTCAACCTGAAACTTGTCTTTTCCTGACCCCAATGTTTCAAAGCACTTTCTCTCTCTGTCATGTTGTTTCCCCCGTCCATAAGAATACCAGCCACTAGGTGGTCTTCTTTGTTTGGTTTTGGTTTATTGTATTCATCTGTCCATTGGAAGATCAATTGTGGGAGGGTTATGTTGCTGTATCCCTATTTCAGGGCTGCATTTCTAAAAGTTAGTCCTTTGATCACAATATATACACAGTTAATATTTGTTAACTAAGGTTAACCTCCCCTCTCATTCCTTTTTATTAATATATCTTCTGACTCCAGAGTTTGAAGGTAAGAAGATATGTTATATGTTGTTTTAAATTATACATATTAGTTGATACTGTTAAACAATATAATTTTATAAACCCAGGAGGCTCAATTTTAGTCCACAAAAGAAAAGAACTATCCAGGTGATCAAGACCTAGAGATAAAAAACCTTAACATCCTCCTTGCCTCTATAGGAAGACTGACTTTGAACTACCATCAAAGTACTGAGCATCTAGCTCTGTTTGCATTTGTGAGTCTACCAATGTACTTAATATCAGATTTTTACTATTTAATCTATAAGATACCACTAATTAAGTTTTAAACAGTGTTTTGGCACTGTACACAACACAATAAAATATGTAGGTTTATTTTTTGATCTCCAACAGTATTATTTGATTATTATACATGCATTGTAAGAAAAAAGTTTATACTCTCCTCATGTTTGTATTCATTTTTGTGACTTTAGTGATAGGTTATACATAACTTAATTCTATAAAACTTAGTTCCATAAAAGAATCCCAGCCGAATAGAATTTACATTGGCCATAAGATCCAGAAAGCCATGAAGAAATAATCTCAGCAATGAGCAAATGCCTTGTTCCATGTCATCCCTTGTCTACTTAAACCCTTATTGTACTGGGAGTTTCTACAAGGTTCTTTTCACAGAAACTTTCATGGAGTAATTTTCCCTCATTTCATATGAAGGTTGTGTTTGGTATAAGACTAAACTATGAGCCAAATAACACTTCCAAAACTATACGGTTACTCATTTTCTAGTAAGAAATGGTGGAAGTCCTGAAAATTAAATCTGCACCCCTTCTTCCTTTAAGAACTTAAGCCATTTTGGAGAGGACATAGTCTGTGGTCTGATTCAGTAATGAGATAGGGTAATCCCTGGTGAATCCTGTTGGAGGATACATCTCAGTTCTGAATCTCACAGACAGCTCATCCTTTCCTACTTTCTCTGCCTCAACCAGACTTAGGGCCTGTTGAGAAGAAACCATAGCATTTCTACAATCGGTGGCTTATATATTTGTAGCCTGATCATATTTTGTGGAGCACAGGGGAGATGTGCGGTGTGTAAGTGTGATACGTTTGAGTGAATGAAAAACCAATAAATAAACATGGGACAAGTCAGAACAGTCTTCACAATTTGATAGTTTCAGCTGCCGAGGAAGACCCAATGATGTCAGGTTTTCCCCAAATTTTCAATCAGGTGAGAAGTAAAGGTTGGAGGAAGGAACCAGATGAGTTACTTCAGTACATGTTCACATTATCAGTAGAATGGATTCCATTAATTGGGAAAAAAAAAAAACCCACAACTTTCCCATAGTTATGTAGCAACATCTATCTGTTTTTCACAAGGACTGGCCTAAATTGTTAAATGCAAAAAAACAAAAACCAAAACCAAAAAGATAAAAATAAAACAAACAAACAACAACAACAAAAAAAACAAGCACACTTTCTTTAACACCAAACATGATAGAAAAAAATGTCAAAATGTGGAAACTTATTGTTGTTGATGGATGTAGGAAGCCTCAAACAGTGAATATGTATGTTCTGCATTTCCAGGTGAAAAACATAGTGGACAGAATACCCGATTTTCATGAGTACTGGCTGGAAGATCCTTGGTTTTGTGTCAATAGAAAGTTCTTTCTTCAAGTGTATTGCATGGTTATTTTGTTTTTGTTGCTGTTATGTGGTTTTTATTTTCCCCTATAAACATGTGGGTTTATAAATGATTGGTAGTATTGATAAAATTAAACATTTGAGTGATAGATTTTTTTAAGTAAGTATCAATGGCATGTTGAAGCATGATTTGTGTCAAATCACGTCATCTAGTACAAATCATTAACAGTTTTGCTTATCATGAAAGATTTGGAAACTTGTGGAAATGTCAAATATCAAAAAAATTTTCACTGACAAGCAAAAGCTTAATTATGTGAGCATTGTAACACTTCTCAGTCTTGTGTATATGGTGGGCTTTGCTTTGTTGTTAGAAAGGATATTCACAGATAATATGACATGCCTTTCCATACGAGTTTGAAGTGACCTGTGCTATACTTCCTAAAATACTAAGCTCGGAGAGAGGAAAAAGTAATTCATTTAAAAAATCATCGTGCTGCTAACTTCTGAAGATTCGGGACAGAGAATGGGTGCCAACTACTTTAAGAACTTTAAATAATATTTTTGTGTTTAAATATTTCTTGTTTTTGAGAGAGAGGAAAGAGAAGACGCTATTTAAAACAATTATTTGACATAAGGAGTTTATTCATGGCTTCCTTCCTTGTTGGATATTTTTAGCTACATAAATGAGAAAAATATTTCAAGGCTCAGCAGGTACCATCAGGTATTTCACTTGGGGAAAGCAAACAAAACTCTAAATCGCACTTTGGTCAAAGGGCACTCTTTAAAAGGGTAAAGTCAGAGGATGATGTAAACTTTCAATACCTAGAGGATGAGCTGCTGCAGGCCCAAGTCAATAGTGATAAATCCTTGGAAATTTCTAGGCAGACTTATGATTGCAGGTATTGGAAATTACCACAGGATGTGTTCTTAAGGTCATTTTTTGTTTAATGTTACGTTTTACGTCTTCAATGCTTCATTTTATTCTGCCTTTTGTTTATATGAGCCATGTTTTATTTGCTTACCTTTTGTGTGCATGTTTCAGTTCTGGTAGAATAAAAAAAAAAGCCATCGCATCTGTTTTTAGTCGTATTGTTTACCTTTATGCCTTGAGGAAATAAATGAAGGTCAACCAAATGAGGAAAGTAAAGGCTATTCTGAACTTGCTACAGCAAGAGAGTTACCCATTGTCACTCTTGTTTTGGCAGAAACTCAAAGGCAGGCAGAAGAGTTGGGAAAACTTTCTAGTGGAAACCAGGGGAGGCTTCTTTGTGCCCTATTTGGGGCTGCGGGCATGGAGGAGACGGAGGCTGGCTAAGTGGGAGCAGGATATCCTATGTGTTTGTTTAGGGGGGCACATTAGGCTTTCTCTGGTTAATCCTAAATTTGAAATGGGGAACAAAAAATGGGGAAACTGTCAGTTATTAACCATGTCCTGCCTATTTTGGCCAATTGTTACAGAGGACATATTTTGGCTTCCTGGACTGTCATTAGAGATAGCAGTCCAGCTCCTGGGCAAGTCGCTGTAGGCATGGGTCAGAGTTCTAGCCTCATATACAGCCTGGCCATTGTCCACTCCATCTCTCAACTCTCATGGTATGTCTTCAAACCAAGGAGATCCTCTGTTCTCTGATCTTTGGTGATTCCTGCAGACTCACCTCTGTGCTGTTTTCCTTATTCACCCTGCCTGAGATGTGACAGCTTCCCTCACCTCAGGCCTTTGCATTTTTTGCTTTCCTTTAGAAACTTTTATTGCCAAAATATGTACATGTCTCTGTTGCATTCTTTATTCTGGTCTCTGCTCAAATATTACTTCTTCAGTAAGACTTTCCCTGATCATCCTACACAAACCACACCCAACTCAACTCAGTCTGCTCAATTCACTTGAGTCCCCTTCTTGGAGATTATCTTTATTGTGAATTTTTTGGTTAATGTCTGTCTCTCTTTCTAGAATATAAACTACATGGCATCATGGATATTGCCTTTTGCTCACTGCTATATTCCTTTTCTTAATAGTAAAATGTACAAAGTAATTGGCCATGTATTTTCAGTTGAATGAATAAAGCCTGTATTCTTTGATTTAACAAATTTAGAAATAATTTGTCATCACATTAACCATGAAAATCTTAGCGTGTTGTTTCTCTACTTTCCTCTTTCTATTTCTCATAATTTGTATTTGTTTTATCACCTTGGGTTTTTTCTAGATGCCAAGTTTCTATCTCACAATTATCCTGAATTTGATGTTAAGATAAGAAAAATTCAATAACATGCTATCATTTAAAAAAATTTTTTTTTCAACGTTTATTTATTTTTGGGACAGAGAGAGACAGAGCATGAACGGGGGAGGGGCAGAGAGAGAGGGAGACACAGAATCGGAAACAGGCTCCAGGCTCTGAGCCATCAGCCCAGGGCCCGACGCGGGGCTCGAACTCACGGACCGCGAGATCGTGACCTGGCTGAAGTCGGACGCTTAACCGACTGCGCCACCCAGGCTCCCCTAACATGCTATCATTTTAAAAGTCAGGGATGAAAAAAAACACTGGTGGCAGCCTTTTATAGCTCATTTGGTCTAAGTCTCTGTGCCTGTTTCTCTGTTTTAGGAAAGTCAGCTACATATCCTGTTATTGAGGGTAATGGCCTTATAAAGAAGTGGTCCTGTAGTGCCCTCGTGTGTAGTTTCTGGTTCCCCAGGACATGGTGCTTCTAGGAGTGTCTCTAATGTGTGCTGCATGTGCTCTGCTGTTTTGTCCTGGCTGCTTTGTCCTTCAGGCCAGTTGTATGAAGAGGTTCTCTGCCTGTTGTGAGCAAATTTTGGTCCCTGGCCTGAATGTGGCATGTTTTAACTAAATGTGCTCTGGTATGTTTGTGAAATGCTACCTGTCACCACCACCACCAGAACCAAGCCTTCGCAAAACTCCCATGTCAGGAGACATGGTGTAAGTAGGAGTCTGGGCTGGTCTTCTTGGGGTAGGAGAAGGACTTGCTGGGACCGAGGCAAGTGTGACTAGGGGTGTTGGTTCCACCTGAGCATAGGGGCATGGGGCATGGGGCATGTGAGGAAGTTAGGCATTAGTGTTGGCATTGTGCTTGTTCCCACAGGTTGCCCTGTGCTTATGCTGAAGGGTTGGAGAAGGAAATGGCCCCAGCCAGTTCCTTTGTTTCCAGAAGGGTCTCATGGTGAATGCTGCCCCTCTGGAATGCACTCCAAAATGAGCCAGTAAGATCCCTGCTGTGTGCCCCAGGCATTCTTCAGGCCACTGTTTTCATGCTGCATGTCTGCACGTTGTTTGCCTTCTCTCCAAGAACAACACAGTGCCCTCTGACCTTTAAAATTCCAAACTTTAACCCCTGCTGGTTACAAGAACTCATGAAATTCAGCCTGAATGGTTTTCAAAGTCAGTTGTGCAGACTCATTTTCCCCATATGTTCCACTATGTGCTACTCTGTCTTGTCTTTCTCTGTCACCTCAGCTCCTTCCCCACTGCAGCAGCCACAATCCATTTCTCTCCCAAATGGCACTTTTGCACTTCCTACCTTCTCTTCAGTGTGGCCTCTTCTTTACTTTTAGTTGTGGAGTTTGTGCGGCTGGACTTCAGATCAATTTCTGGGGTGTTTAGGATGATTTGATAGTTATCTAGCTGTATTTGTGGGTCAAGGTGAGCCTAAGGTCCTCCTACTTCACTGCAATCTTCCAAACTCTAAAACACACATTCGAAAATTTATATAAAATTGACAAATTCTAAAAACTGACACAAGAAGAAATAGGAAATCTGAATTGCTGTATGTATGGGATAGAAACTGAATTTTATGTTAAAAGTCAAGTGTTAAAACTTCCAATATTCAAGTCTTGTTCAAAGTATTTTACATTTGTACATAATTGGAAATAGTATTTATCCATTTTTTATTATCTTCTACTTATAGAAGTACATTTTTTGCTTATTGATCTTGTATTCTGACTTCTTAAAGTCTTCATTTATTCTAGAAGATTTTTTTGTAATTCTGTAAGATGTTGTATTCACAGAAGCACATATTCACATATTTGGGGAAAAAAGGGTTTATTTCTTGCTCTACAAATAGTGTGACTTTTATTTCATTTGGTTTCTGCATGATTTTGAGCTCTTGGCATAATCTCTAATTGGTCATGATGGTTTTTATTTCATGCATGTTGCTGGATTTTATTGTTTAATATTTTGTTAAGAATTTTTTTTCCCATTGGGGCACCTGGTGAGCCCAATCAAGACAGCATGCAACTCTTGATCTTAGGGTCATGAGTTCCAGTCCCCATGAAGCCTACTTTAAAAATTAATTAAAGAGCACCTGGGTGGCTCTGTGAGCTGAGCATCTGACTTCAGCTCAGTTCATGATCTCATGGTTTGTGAGTTCGAGCCCCACTTCGGGCTCTGTGCTGACAGCTCAGAGGCTGGAGCCTGCTTTGGATTCTGTCTGTCTGTCTCTCTCTTTCTCTCTCTTTCTCTCTCTCTCTCTCTCTGTGCCTCTCCCCCACTCACACTCTGTCTCACTCTCTCTTTCTCAAAAATAAATAAACATTAATTTTTTAATTAATTTAATGCAGCTATTAAAAAACTTAAAAAATTATTTTTCCCATTCATGTTCATACAAATATTCGTCTGTAGTTCTATTTTCTTTTAGTATATTTATTTCATTTTGGTCAAGGTAATTCAGGCCTCATAGAGGAGTAAAAGGTATTCTCTTTGTTTCCCTAAGGAGTTACTTTGCTAGATGACATTTCCCTGTGGATTGTTCATTTAATTTATGCAGGTCACTAATGAAGTTCTAATGAGAAATAACATCCTTAACCACCCAATATAACAGAATTTCCTATATCAATGTCTGTTCCCATATCTGACATATTATACTTATATTTATTTATTTTACTAATTGTCTTCTGTCCTTAAAATTCACTAGAACAGAGGCGTGCATGTGTGTGTGTGTGTGTGTGTTTTCATTGCTGCATATACCTAGAGAAATCCCAGGCACATACTAATTGTTTAATAAATATATGTTGAATGAATCAATGAATGATCTCCTCCTGATTTGGCAATCTAACCTTAAGATTGAAAAATAATAGTCATTGCAATATTATTGGACTTAGCAAATTATTGGCATAATCTTATGCCCTGGAACATGAAATATTTTAGTAAACTTTTGGCATAGGCACATAAACATATTATACACATTGAAATATTTAATGGTATTATGAAATTAGGTCAGATAATGTTATCTATGTTGTACCTATAATATGACTGAAACTGCAAAAGTACATTGGGATGAAATGGAACACAAATATCACTAGGATCATGGAGAAGTAGGTGACAAATTTCTCCTTTAAACATTCCTAATATAAAAATATCATGTTTTTGAAATAATTACTAAGTAAGTCAACACTATTAATTAAATTGATCGCAGGTAAATAAATGTGTTTTTTGTTGTTTTGTTTCTAATCAAACATATATCTAATTCTCTCAAGGTTCTATTTTCTATGCCCTTTTGAAATTATTTTACGACCATAGACAGTGTTTTTATGCTTAATTATACACCTCACATATGTTCTTTTAGTTATGAGAGAAATTAAATTCTAAACTATGGATGAAAACAGCTTAATTCTATCAGCGCAGTCACGTCAAAATTCATTGTAGGAATTCAATACATATCTTGGGTTTCAGACTTTAGGTTTTACCGAAAACACCACATCTCCACTTGTTTTCGGCACAAAGCTAATTCACAAAATGATTTACTGGAAATATATCTGAAATATACCAAATGTGGTTCATAGAGTCATGAGTAAGTTGTGTTTTGAGTACTCTGTATTTATCTCAAGTTAAGAAATCTATCATATATAAATTTATGCCTGTTACGCAGACGAGATTTGAAATTATACGATTTTCTTGCCTTGCAGCACAGAAAAGGCAGTGTGGTGCAGTAGATTGACACATGACCTCTGCAGCCAGATGCTTGAGACTGAACCCTGGCATTACTATGGCCAGTGATGTCCCCTCCTGTGTCTCAGTGGCTTCATTTTTATAATAGGAGATAAGAATAGTAACTATCACCTGGGGTTTTGTGATATTTAAAACTGTAAGTTATGTGTGTAAAGATCTTAGAGCAGTATCTAACATCACATTATACTTTGTTAGTTTCATTCATGGTTTAATTCAGTCTTTCTGACTTACTGCTTGGTCCTTCAGATTTTCCTATTCTACTTTCTCCTCGTCAAGATGTCTAAGAGATAAAAATAATGTTACTTATCTGTCACTGGGATGAGGGAGGCTCCAGGGCCCATGCTGGTCCTGGGATGTGCCTCCTGTCCTCTGAATTGTAACCAGCGGTTAGCCACCTATGCATCCCACTGCCATGGTGGGCTGATTTCTGCAATTGGTAGCTTGTTGGCACTGTTTCCTGGAACCATATCCTTTGTGTGACACTAGCCTTGGCTGGACTTTCACCTTGTCACCACCCACTTTTCATCATCTGTTATGGACTGAATGTGTCTCCCCCGGCCCAATTCATATGTTGAAATTCTAACTCCCAATGTGATGGTATGAGAAGGTGGGGACTTAGGGAGGTGATTAGGTCATGAGAGTGGAGTCTTTATGATCAGGATTAGTGTCCTTAAAAAAAAAGAGATGCCAGAGAGATACCCCATCCCTTCTGTCACATGAAGACACAGCAAGAGGATGATCATTTATGAACCAGGAATTGGGCTCTCCCCAGACACCAAATCTGCAGGTCCCTTGATCTTGGACTTTCGAGCCTCTAGAACAAACAAATATTTGTTGTTTAGGCCACTCAGTCTATGGCAGTTTGTTATAGCAGCCTGAAGTGACTAAGGACATCATTTATATCCCAATATGAAGAGGGAATAAAAGAATTGTAAATAGTAAATTGTATTTACTATTCTTTGCCCTCTCCCAATGCAACAATTCTGCAACCACATTCTTTGAAACCTAGAGAGAGAGATTGGAACACACACCTCCAGCAGTCTTAGCATCCCCATAATATATAGGCGCAGAAGAGAAAGTGTTCCCGTATCTTCTACTCTGAGGACCTTGTACTTTCCTTGAAAGTTTAATAGTGGATATATGAGAGGGTGTGAAGAGAGAGAAGCTATCATACGAATAAAATGTATACATAAGAATATACTGTAGGCACAGCATATCTGTTATGCATGCATGCATATCGCACAGAAAATCACTCCTCTGTCTTCCTTTATGCTACTAAAGCTGATATCTATCAACACTTTGCACACATGTCAAGCAAAATCATCAGATCTATGTGTATGCAAGCTGTCCCTTAGCTAAGACCCTTAACTCATTGACAAATTCATATATACATTGTGCTATGAAAAATACAATGTTAATTTAAATGTCAGTTATCAATGCTCCGATCAAAATTTCCCTGTTCTCAGGGAAGAGTCCCCTGCTTATGCCTACCAGATAAGGATGTCCTTAAGATTCTGGAAAAGAACAGCAGAATTTGCATGTATTGTTCTTTATTAGTGCTTCTCTCATTCAGTAGTGATGTCCCTTTAAGTCATATATTTGCACTTTATTGCTCAGGCAGTTAGGTATACTTTGCACATATTCTAAAAATGGTACACGAATGTTTGTGTAGTGAATTGATTGAATCCAATTCCTATCCTTGAATTTAGTAGGAACCCACCCTCTCTACCGAATTTTTGTAGGATGAATGAATTTTGTTCATACTTCTGATTGTCACCGTGTTAGAAAAATAAATACAACTTTGCCGGTCATGATGCTATTTGAAGTTTACACGTGAACACATGGTAGAAACGTGGGATCAATAACATCCCACTGTTTGCCTGGAAATAAGTCTGTAAACATGCCCTTTCTGCTTTTAATATAGCCTCTAGAGATTTAGTCCCAGGAATAAAAATTACCAAGTACTGTAGACCCTTTTCTGTGGGCTGTACCTATTGCAAAACAGTTCCCATTGCAAATGACACTGACATACCATTTCTGTTTGTTATGAGATTTATTTCTTCATGCTTGGCAATTATGAATAACCTTTGAAGGGAAAGGAAAACACTTATAGCTTGGCAAGTCATGTGTACCGTTTCAGAAATTCTCCCTAAATTCAAAGAACAAGTAAATATCACTGACACCCACAGATTTAAAATTCTCTCCCAAAAAATAAATGATAAAAGGAATCTTCTTCTGTTTTCATATCACAGATTGCTTTATATAAGGTGTGTCCTAAGGAGAATGGGAGAATTTATGGCCTCAAATTGCCTTAATTTCTCAGAAATTTGAGAGTTCTTCCATCAATTTCATTTCTTGCTGCAGTACTTGTTCAAATGTTTTAAACTGATCGAATCACTTTGATAAAAAGAAAACCATCCTTCTGATATGACTAAAGCTAATGGTGATGCTTTAGGTCACCGGGAAATGGAAAAATGCAATTCAGAAAGATAATCCAAAGCCCAAAAGACTGTTCTGTTCTTTCTGGGGCATTAATTACACAGAAGCTGAAAAGGACATTAAGAGTAAACATATTCTGTAATTACTTAAAGTACATTCAATATTCTTATAACTCAGAATAAGTATATAGAAAAACCTTATTTTTCCCAAGCTCAACATTGAGTGGAAATGACACATTTAACAGATAAGGCGAAGGAAAAAATCTGATATGTCGGAAACGAAAATATTTTTAGAAATTTGACAGAGTACCAAAATAAAGACCCATAATAGAAGTGTATCCATCAAACATAAAATATAGAGAGAAATCCATTCCACTGACTTTCCAATTTTGTTCTCTATCAGGCTTATCCTCAGGCTTACTCGGGCACAATGCAGTATATCTTCCTCAGGAGCTCCTGTACAACCCCTAGTTAAGGATACAAAGAGGTAAATCAGAAGCTGTAAAAACAGACTGTATTCCTTACAAAAGAACAGATTTCGGTTATTTCAGTTCCAAATAGAGAAGATATAAGGTGCTTATAATCCTGATGACAGACAGATATTTATGTGACTGGAATTTTCAATTTCGAACCATTAGGTCTGAAGCCAGGTTATAAACTTTGTGCTTGTCAGTATGGTTAGAACATCATGCACAACCTAGCATGTGGTTTGTCAGTCAATATACTGTGATTTAGGAAATGCAACAAAGAAAAATGGTCTATTAAAAAAAGCATGGTGACATATGTGCATGCAAATTTGTAATAGTACAATGCATATGTCCAGATTTTATCTGTTTGCTTAAGCAACTGATTCTATATTTCTTTGTTGCTATGGGTATTTTCTTTTAAGCATCTTAAATATGTCGTCAGAGGGTGACAAAAATGCAGCCTCCGCAAATAACTTATTAAAATATAAAGATAATTTCCTGTATGTTGACTTGAGTTTTTTAATCTACCTTATTCTTTTTTTAAGGTTTATTTATTTATTTTGAGAAAGAGAGAGAGAGAGAGAGAGTATATTAGCAGGAGAGGGGCAGAAAAGGAGGGAGAGAAAGAATCTGTCAGCATGGAGCCTAATCAGGCATGCGTTGATCCCATGAACTGTGAGATTATGACCTGAGACTAAATCAAGAATCTCATGCTTAAATGACTGAGCCACTCAGGCATCCCAAACCTACCCTTATTCTTAACAAAATATAATCTTGAATATGCTATCTAAGAATATACTAATAGCATATATTGGAACAATGAGTTTATGCATAGCTCCATAATATTTGCTCTGTGTGTGTGTGTGTGTGTGTGTGTGTGTGTGTGTGTCTGTGTGTGTCAGAGAGAGGTAGAGAGAGGGAGATATGCGTCAATATTTCCATGTCTTAGTGGTTTATACAACAAAAGTTATATTCAGGGAATTGTAACAGACAAGTAAGTCACTAAGGAAGTATTTCACATTCCTTACTGTAATATTTATAAAATATTAATTTCTTTGACCAGTGAATTACTTTCATAAATCATATTCATCTTCATGTATTTTCATGCATATTACCTATTTGTAAATAACAATACTAAATACAAAAAGTTTTAAGATGTATCAGATCACACTTATTCACCACTTATTTCCATGCGAATGTACTCACTAATGTCATACTAATATAATGATAAAAAGCATGGGATTTGCAGCCAGATGCTTGAGTTCAAATATGAATTTTGCCATGCATCGCCTCTGTGGGGTGAATTACCAAATCTCTCTGTTTTCTTGAGTGTGAAATGGGTTAACAGCAATATCCGTCTCTTAAGTTTGTTATGAGAATGACATGTGTCGATATATGCAAAGTACTTAAAAGATGTTTTTTCTTAGAGTGTTAGTTATAAGACCAATAATTATAACATTAATTATTAATTATTAATTATAACATTAATTATTAATTAATGTTACAAAATTGTAACATTTTGTATTCATTTTAATAGTAATTGTTAATATTGATCTCAGGTTTAAAAGTTGCATCAATTGAGAATTTACTTTGCCACCTTAATATATATGATCAATGTAAAAGAACTAACATTGTTGGAAGTTTTCTAATGCTAACAGCATATGGAATTGCATGGGATATAGCTTTCATCACTGAAATGCCATGTGAATTCATATACTTATTTGCCATTTGCTCTTCTCACTAGAAATTTTGTCATGAAGTTACTTCCAGTTCACCGAACTCTATGGTGAACATACGCCACTTAGTTACCCAGTTGTATTTGTTACGTCTGAGTGTGGGGTTCCTTAGGGGCTGTCCGCAGATCGCTACTTGTGGGTCTTATGCAAACCCCATTGGCTTTCAAAGGTAGATGGTGTGGGGGCTCATCTCTCAGTTGCTGGTCCTAAAAGGTAAGGTTCTCAATGTCAGGTGCTAACCCTCTGCTTCTCAGGGAGAAGCTCTGGGTTTTAAGTTCCCTCCTGGTCGTGGGTTGATGTACCAGGGGAGGGGCTTATGGCAAGATTATGTCCCAGCTTCTTCTTCCACTTGGACATGGTTTTCTTCTCACTTGTTTATTGTGTAGTTTTCACTCAGTCAGCCTTTAGTTGTTATTTTTTTAAGCAGAAAATTGTTCCATATATAGCTCTAAGCTTGTGTGTCTGTAAAAATGAGTTCAGGATCATCCTGTGTTACTTTCATCAAGAATAAATGGTGCTGGGAAAATAGGGCAGTTACATGCAAAAGAATGAAGTTTGACCACTATTTTTTTTGACCACTATTTTAAGCCATACTCAGAAATTAACTCAAAATGTATTAATGGCTTGAACATAGGCCTGAAACCATAAAACTCCCAGAAGAAAACATAGGAAGTTATCCAACTGACATAGGCCTTGGCAATGATTTTTTAATCTAACCACCAAAAGCAAAAACAACAATAGCAAAAATAAATAAGTGTGACTATATCATGCAAAAATGTTTCTGTGCAACAAAGGAAACCATCGACAAAATGAAAAGTCAATCTACCGAAAGGGGGAAAATGTTTGAAAATTGTGTATTTGGTAAGGGCTAGTATCCCAAGTATATAAAGAACTTATACAATTCAATTGCAAAAAACATCTGATTAAAAAATGGGCAGAATACTTCTGGCAAGTATATGTTAGTAAAACCACTTTGGAAAAATTGGCAACGTTTAGCAAATTTGAAGACTAACATAACTATACGTTAACTAACATAACTATAACTAACATAAGCATACGTCCCAATTATCTCAAATGGTCTAAGTTTAAACATTTCCAATGTTTTACAAATTTGTCAATGGTGGTTATTACTTTTCTTGTTTGTTTGCTAGTTTTATCAATCTTAGTGAGTGTAGTGGTTGCCCTTGTGGTTTAAATTTACATATACCTGATTAAAGACTTTGAGCACCTTTAAAAAAAATGGGCAAAAGATCTAAATAGCTATTTTTCCAATCAAGACATGTAGATGGAAACAAGTATATAAGAAGATGTTCAACATCATTAATCATCAGGGAAATGCAAATAAAAGACAATGAGATATTACCTCACACCCATTACAATGACTATTACCAAAAAGACAAGAAATAATAAGAGTTGGTAAGGATGTGGAGAAAACCTTGTGCACTGTTGGTAGGAATATAAGTGGGTAAACAACCAATGTAGAAAACAGTGTAAAGGTTTCTAAAAAGATTAAAAATGCAACTAGCATATGATCCATCAATTCCACTTTGGGGTATTTATTCAAAGAAAATGAAAACATTAACTCAAAAATACATATTGCTATTTACAATAGCCAAGATATGGAAACAACCTAAGTGTTCATTGATGGATGAATGGATAAGAAATTGTTACACACACACACTCACACACACTATGAAATATTACTCAGCCATAAAAAAAGAATAAAATCTTGTCATTTGTAACAACATGGATGGACCTCAAGAACATTATTTAAGTGAAATAAGTTAGAGAAAGACAAATACTGTGTGACCTTTCTCACACGTGGAATTTAAACAAACAAACAAAAGAAAACTCATAGATACAGGAATAATTTAGTGGAGAGGTGTGTTGTTCAGGGTGGGAAACATGGATGAAAATGGTAGAAAAAATTCAGCTACCATTGAAAAATTAAATAAGAAAAAGCTTATAATTTATTAAGATTAGAACATTATACCCTGTTCATATATATATATATATATATATATATATATATATATATATATACATACATACATACATACACACACACTGATTCAGTTGGTACACACTAAGAAATGTGACAATAGAGTATATATAGTATAGTAACGTACACTGCAGGTAGGGGGTTAGCACAATGCAATCTTTTTGTGAAATTGTTTGGCATTACATCGTGAAGACAAAAGTTCACATATGCTATGATTCAGTAAATCCTCACCCATGTCTATACCCCAAAGAATCTCTAGTACCTGCACCTCAAGAGAGAGCTACAAAGATACTTAAATTGGCACTGCTCTAGATATTAAGAAACAGGGGTGGGAGATCAACTAAAATCTTGACTGATAGGGAGAATGAATAAACAGCACATTGTCATAGAATAATTATCGGCCTTATTGAGATAATTGAGCCATAACTATCCCTAGCAATATGGATGAACTGCCTTAATGCTGAGTTGGAACAACAACAACAAGCCAATTACAGAAGAATATACACACTATGGTACTATTTTTGTGGACTTCAACAATGTATGCCTGTGTGTGTGTGTGTGTGTGTGTGTACATATACATTATATTAAGTGCGTGTGTAAATCATAAGATACATTAAGAAGTGAGGAAATGATATAATTTCATGGAAGGGGCAGTGAAGGAGACATGTAAGTTAAGATGGCAGGGTTGGTTAATGGACTTGAGGGTGTACGTTATACTATGGGAAGCATACATAAATGTCACTGTCTATAATTCAAGTTGTATCTCTTTCAATATCAATTAATAAAGCATTCTGCATGTTACTGGTTGCCTCTTTTTGTCTCTTTTCTATTTCTTGCAACATCTAGAATCTGATTTTTCTAAACTGCAATGCAAAGCTGGAATAGACTTTAGTTCTTGACATGGTAAGAGAAAATCCTGTAGGGAGGAACAAAGAAACAGGACTACTTTTGTTACAAAAGAAAAAGAAAAGAGAGAGAGAGAAAGAGAAAGAAAGAAAGAAAGAAAGAAAGAAAGAAAGAAAGAAAGAAAGAAAGAAAGAAAGAAGAGAAAGAAAGAAGAAATAAATATTTTAGTACTCTTTGTCCCACAAGAAAATTTGCCAAAATTTCCTCAGAGAATCCAGCATTCTGTTGGGAAAATCCAGTTTTCTATCACAGACTTCTTCTCCCCCTCCTCCTCCCCCCTCCTCCCTACCTCCTGCTCCTCCTACTTTTTTTTCTCTTTCTTCTTCTCCTTCTCCTCCTCCTCCTCCTCCTCTTCTTCTTTCTTCTTTCTTCTTTCTTCTTCTTTCCTTTTTCTAAATGACTAGGTTATGCTCCTTTCCATTCAGGGAGAAAGTAAGTGAAATCCTGATGAAATAGTCCTCAGAAAGTGTTACTTTATATTTAGGTATAACAAGGAATTCCTAACACGTAAATATAAGTTAGAAAATGATGCAGTGTCAAATGTGCTGTAAATGAGTTTAGACTTAGCAAGTAACTGTCATTTGGGACTTTTTTTTCTGACTTTTGAGGGACATTTTACAAAGTAGCTAAACAATCAGACCTCAGATTCAGTACTAGACTCTATGTTTGAAATCTAAGAGCTGCTACTTACAAGCTCTGTGATCCAAAGCAAATTATATATACCTGTGTGTGCCTCAGTATCCTCAACCATAAAATGGAGACAGTAATACTCCATAAATCCCTTGGTTGTTTAAGGATTAAGTTAATTAATGATGTAGACCACTTAAAACAATTTCTGCCAACCTAGTGTATACTATTCAATTATTTGCTATTTTTTTCTTCATAACAAATATTTTTTCACCCACTCAAAATTGTATATTAAATAATTAATAAGTGTTATGTGTCTTGGTGGATGCCAGATCCAGTGTGATGCAAAATTGATACTAGTCTCTCTACATGGAGATTAACTAGTAATGAAGGTACTTTGACCAGCAAGCAGCAACAACAAAAAATAGACAACAAAAAATGAGAGATGATGGAATGTGTGAATTAATTTAGTTTGAGATGTGAGGTGAAGTTACTTTGAGCAAATAATATTTTAGGTTGCATCTAAATAGTGAAATAGAGTAAGCACCTGGGCAAGATATTTCCAATCACAGTAACTCAATGAGCAGACACCCTGATGGAGAGAGGGAAACACAGGAAAGTTGAAATTTGGAGGAAGAGGAATTCCTTTAGGAATAAAGAGAGGAAGATGTCCTTCATCTGGCATTCTTTGCATTATTTTATAATTTCTTCAAGACTTGGGAAGAGAAGGATGTTATTTAGTGGCCCTCCTCAGAATTTCCTCCAAAGAACCTGAATGTATCTTGGTTATTATCCATCAACTGAAAATCTGAAAATAAAACATGTACCTTCTAATGGTTTCAAAAACTTCATCAAAAAGTTTCTAGTAGTGATTAGAAGGAAAGGAAAGTGAAGGGTGTAGATAAAGTTAGCTGATTCAAATATAAATAATTACATAATACTGATTATGGAACAGAAGGATGGGAAAATTTCCTTATCGTGGAAAATATTACTGATAAGATACTTGAAAACTTTGCTCTATGAAAAAGAAGACATTTTACAGTACACGAGTTTGAGGCATAAAAGATAATAAAATATGAACAACATGAGATAAAATAGCATTTAGAATAAGTTGAAGGTACACTGGTACAATAAAAAAAAAGAGCAAAGAGACAACAATAAATTGAAGAGATTTGATATTTGATATATTTACAGAAAAGAAAATTAAATCCTGCAAAATGGATTCTTCAGATAAAGTGGCAACAAGGAGAAACAATGAAGGCAAAGGTGAGAATATTCCAGAGCAGTGACTGTTAAGTTCAAGATTATTCTTTTGGATACATGCACTGCAGCTACAAAATGGACATAATTGATGTGTTTGAAAATTGATGTGTAGAACAGGAAAATTATATAGAAAGTATTCAGAATAAATACAAGAACTTTTCCTAAAAGAAAGAAAAAGAAGAAGTTCAAAATACTCACCATATTTCAATGGCTCGAAAACCATTGACAAAGATCAAAAAGACTGAGAGATTTTCTGGTAAACTCATTGATCTTCAAGGTTGAAGAAGAAAACCTGCAACTATTCAGGGAAAAGAAACAGAGCCACTTTAAAAGGAAAATAAGATGATTTTAGATTTCTCAGCAACTTTAGGTGGCAAATTACAACAGAGAAATCTCTGGAATGATACTGGTGAAAAATGTCCATTTCAGCAGAATGATGTCTAATGAAGCATGGAAAACACAAATATAAAATGTAATGCAAAAGCTATAATTTTTTTAAAGATCCTTAATATGAATAATAATTTAACCCTAATACACTGATTCAAAATGTATCTAGATATTTTACCCATCTATTTAGACAATAAAATGACTAAGTAATTGTGAACATATACTCATTCAAATATTCCTAAATTAAAAAAAAAATGCACTGAATGTCTACAATGTCTCGTACTTCTTTAGATGCTGAGAATACTGAGGTGAAGAAAACCAAGAATTTCTTCCTAACGGAGCTTACATTCTAGAGGAATGACCATATATTTTAAAAATTAGGTAAATATATAATATGTTAGATGACAATAAGTGCTACATAAAAAACACAAGTAAAAAAGAAGCATAGGGAGTGGTGAATAAAATGGAGGTTGCAGTTTTAAACTGGGTTGTCAGTGAATATCTAAGTAAAGTGTTATTTGGGCAGATGGGTGTGCATGACCTTCAGAATCCCTCGGGGTCAGGATACCCAGATCCCAGCCTTAATCGTCATTGTTTAAGTAGCTGAGGTTGGGGTGCAGAGGAAGAGGTGACTGGAGGGCATGGAGGGGGACAGCAGCCCCATGGAGGAAGCAACTTTTTGCATTTACTTTCAGTTCTGAATAGCTTCCCATTGGTGCAACTGTTAACTTTGGACAAATTTAAGCAGCGTAAAGCAAAGAGTATGGCACTTCATTGTCATGCCATGTACACTTCACCTCCTGCACTGGCACTTAGCTGTTGACCCTGAGCAGGAGAAGAGGAGAAGGTGGAGGGCTGGCTTATTTCTATGCAATGAGGAGTTTTGGGTATATTAAGGCATTAAGCAAAACCTAGATAAGTAAGAGATAGGAGCTGGTGAACACGTGTTTCTTCCTTCCACCTCCCAACAGGCTATCCCAACCATCATTTATACATTTTCTTAGAAGAGGGTCTTGCAAGATTAAGCAACCCATAGTGCTTGATACTAAGTGACGACCACTTGCATTGTTTTTCTCTTTTCCTTTGTCTCCCTCCCTCCTTCCATGTCTTTCTCGTATTGGGAGTGCACTCCCTGAAATATAGTAGAATATGAGCCTATGCCACAGAATGTGCATTTGGGGAGACTCGGAAAAACACTCTTGATAACTTTACAAATTGTAACAAATATAAATTCGAGGGTCACAAATAGTTTGTGGAGCATGCTCTTCCACATTGGCCTCATACATAACTCCCTAAGGAGTCGAAACTGACCCTTTATTTTTCTGGGAGACTAAGTGTATATAGATCTATTAGACAATGGGTTATGTCATAAAGAAATGTCCTGGCAATAAGGGTGTTAGGATCTTAGCAGACATTCTGAGATAATCACCTGCATCTCACAAAACTGGATGGTTTATGAATGATGGACTGTCCCTGTTTGCATCCTGGATGGAAGCTGCTTATTTTCTCTCAGGAATTAAGATGTCTCCCTTTGCTTCTTTTTGGTTCATGTGGTTCCACTTACTTTTCTTCATCTGGAGAAAATAAAAATAACAAAAACAAACCAACAGTAAAAAAACCAAATTGCCATGTATTTACTTAGAATGTTTTTTGTATCTATAGACTTTCTTTTCCAGAGTGGGTGTCTCATGTATTAGGTAGAGGGGAAGGTAGTGTAGACTTAGGAAAATGTAGTTGACACTGGGGTCTGAAAGAGGGTAATAAATGTACACACACACACACACACACACACACATATGCTCCTACAAAAAAAAAGGATATAAATACCATTGTTATGGGTAGGGAAGTGGTGATCCAGATGAGACTGTACTGTATGTCTCATCTTCTCAGAATAACTCTGATGTCAACTGCTGTTGTAGGGGACAATTTTTGTGAAAGATCAGCCTGTGCTGATGGCATCCTGTCACATGCTACCTTATGAGTCTTATGACTTTCTACTCCAGAGCCCTTCCAAGGGATTTTCTAATACTTGCACATGTGACCCTGGAATGTAAAAAAAAGCTTATATTCAGGGTCATCCTTTATCCTTATGGATAAATGCTCCAGCTACTCTGTATTTCAGGAGGAACATTTTGAAAGGCAATTTATACACTTCCTGGGAGATGTTAGCAGAATCAAGTCCAGTTGCCTACAGTTATTATGATCTGGGCAAAGCACTCCCTTCATTGGCTTTTCCACCTTCTGTGTCTCTGTCTTTTAGCTCTCTCCCTCATTCCTGCAGTTGTCTTCCCAGTAAATACCTCCACCTACATCATGGATTCAAGCTTTGCTTGGAAGGGAAGTTCTTTTTTTAATGTTTATTTATTTTTGAGAAAGAGAGAGACAGAGCACGAGCAGGGGAGGGGCAGAGAGAGAGGGAGACACAGAATCTGAAGCAGGCTCCAGGCTCTAAGCTGTCAGCACAGAGCCCAACACGGGGCTCGAATTCGCGGACCATGAGATCATGACCTGAGCCAAACTCGGACACTTTGAGCCACCCAGGAACCCCTGGAAGGGAAGTTCTAATGAAATAAGGTTTCTATTTCTTAGGGAGAGCCTCACTTTTTCAGGTTATGACCTTTATGTTGCAGAGAAAGAGAAGATCTGACGGTAAGGAAGCAATTAGAAGAAATGAAATGTTTTGCAAGGGAAGAGGATAGCAAATAAACCACTAAAGGCAAGCGTCAGCTTCTACATAGTTTTATGAAAGGATGGCCTTATTTACGAGATTCGGGATTCTCATAGATATTTCAAATTGTTTCTCTAATTGCACATTAGTGTTCATGACATAGATGATCAAAATTTCTATATGCTGAATAAAAGTCACTCTTTGGGGACAAATTTACTAACCCTTTAGACAATGTGATATGTGTAGGTAATTGAAGGTAAACACCCCCTACTACCTACCGTGCAACCACCACTTGCACCATGGACTGGAACAAGAAAGTACAAGTTCATACAAAGGGCTTCAGAATAACGGAAATTAGTGGCAAGACAATTTTTTTCACAAAATTATTTTATGATCTAAGGACACCCAGGGGAGCAAGATTTTAATATCGTCAGACTGAAGGCATTGCACACAAAGAAAAAGCAATCCCCAAAGTCCACTCAGTAAGAAAACTTAGAGAAGGAATCCCAGACACAAACCCCAAGGGCGGAAAACCAAGTCTCACTTATAGTTTTAATCATATTGTGGAAATGGATACATCAGAATATTCTCTAACTCCTTTTATTTTTACGTCATGCTTAAAACATAGCTATAGCCTTGGGATTCAAGTGTGAGAGTAAACTGAGAAAAGAACCAATTTTCCGTCATGAATCAGCAGACAGGAGATACTGTGTTCCTATAGGGAAATGTGGAAAAATGTCCATAAATTCAACAATATAAATTTGTCAGACTTAGGTTGTGGTTTAATCTGTTTGAAAAAACAGAATTTTTATCCTTTTAGATATGAATGTGAGATATTGCGTAACAAAAAGCAGAAATTATAGGCTAAAAATTAGTTGTGTTTAAGGGAATCATAGTTTATAAAGATCATAGATTTAGGAACCTCTTTTTCCTTTAATTTTTAATTTCAAGCTAAAACTCAAGTTTATATAAAATAGTCAATCACTTTATAGTCTTTGGTTCATGTTCACATGTATACATTTCTCATAAATAAATTAGTTCTACTTTTATGCTTAATTTATGATCTTCCTTTAAGCATTTTCAACTATTTATTAATTTACAAGGCTTGATTTTATTTTAAAGAATTAATTGCTTCTGGATTGAACACATTTATAAATTCATAAAAAAAAATCTCTGCATACTTAAACAACATATGTCAATCTAGTAAGTTAAAGATATAAAAATAGTAAAAATAGTTTCCTAAAAATCAAAACTCCTTATGCATTAATTAAAAATATCTTATATCTTTCAAATTAAATTCAAAAGTCTGAAATCAGTTTCATTCTCTAAGATTGAGATCATAGGTCTGACTTACTGGTTTTTTTTAATAAGCTAAATTTTTCAAAGGTAAGAAGTACTTCAAATAATAACCAGATTATGCCTAATTTAACAAAAAAATTGTTAGCTTGATATATTTAATCTACTTATTCACCTCTGTATTTATTTCCCTGTTTAAACAAACCTGGAAACACATTTATCCCCTTGGGTAATCAGATTTTTCCATATCAAATACTTATGAGTTATCAGGTCAAGTTTTTAGGGCCACATCATATTCAAGATGTGATGAATATAGGTTGAAGTAAGGCCCTGTAGGCTGCATTTCTTAGGGATAATCATTTCCTATTACACATGAACTTGCTGGGGGAATTTTGTCATTTGATGACAGAAGGAATATCCATTGCTAATGGCTCCATCACTACACTGAGATTGATTTCAAATATTCATTTTTCAGTTCAAATTACTTCCATACGTAATATGTTCATCTGATTAGGTTAGATGTAAATTTGCACACGCACTGTTGCAGATAACTAGCTTTACAACTTATTCAGATTATTTATTACATGAGAATTTAATATATTTTTCAACATTTAAAAAAATTTAATGACATTCTCTTGAACTCTAAAAACCCAATAACTTTATCTGACTGTCTGTTAATAATTTGAATGTCAGGCAAATGAAATAAAAAACAGAAATAGAATTGGAAAATCAAATTATCTCTCTGGGTCCAATAAAGCTGTATCAAACCATCTCTCAATCATTTTAGACAAGCTATATCTATGTTCTCTTAGTAAAATTAAAATAATAATTTGTATTCTCATGTAGCCTTCAAAAGGAAAAGAATAGTGGTATTATCATTGTCATAAAGACGTTAAAATGGCAATTCACTTTATATACTTCAACTTATTGTGTCTTGTGCAGAATTTCCAAATATTTTAAGCAGATGAATTATATGGTCATAATTGCATACCTGAAAGAAAATCCTTGAGGCTATCTGGAGAGAAATGGAAGGTGTGTTGGCCCTGGAAGCAGGAAGATTGCTTAGGAGGCTCCTGCAGAGGAATAGGCATAAATAATGCACTTAAGTGGGTTTGGAACCCATTTGGCAGATATTTAGGGGACAGAATTATTGGGAAATGTTTGAAAAATGGTCGTTGTCCAGCATAGCTGTGAGATTTTGGTTTGAGTTGTGGGGATATTGTCAAAGAGAGTCATTTTAATTTTGTATTTCTTGTGACAAATGCAACTTCTACTTCTCAAAAGTGTTTGGTGAAGGGAAGGAAGGAAAGGAGGACAGAGGGATGACACATGAGAGAGGGAAAGAGTGGGGAAGAGAGGGAAGGAAGGAAATGAAGGAGAGTCAAACTCTAGATAGAGTAACATGGACATTATTCTGTAAACCACCAGTAAGAACTATTGAAGAAGCTATAAACTGTGACTTTCGAGCTCAGAGGCCAGCTCTCAACTAAAGAGGATAATTTAGGAATCACCAGCTATGGGTATAGATGTAATTTCCAGAGATAACTCATGGATTATAAAGAGAATACAGAAAATAGGCAGGGGAAGGGAAAATAACCATCATGAGTGATGTGGTAGAAACAGAGAGAGGAATACTTCTCACACCAACACTGTTGCACTAATAGACTTCTTTTTCTGTTCCACAAAAAGACTGAATGGATTCCTTCTTTCAAAATGCCCATAGCCTGTCTGTTGACACCACACATTAATGCTGTTGCTGCTGCTGCTGCATCATAGTTCACACAAAAAATAAAGGCAACGTGTAATATACCTATTTCTCTCATCAACAAATCTGCAAATCACTCTGTATTTGTCCTCTTTTCTTTTTGCCTCCTTTTGTAGTGAAGAAATCACTGTTCATGTACTTTGCTTTCTATGTTTTCAACTCCTTGTTGTCCAGGAGGTTGAGCCTCTTGTAACTTTATCTGTTTTGGATCATCATTCTCTCCCTTTCTGTTGGTTGAATATATATCCCTTAAATGCCCCCAAAACAAATAACCCAATTCCAAATGAGCAGAAGACATGAATAGACATTTCTCCAAAGACATACAGATGGCCAACAGACACATGAAAATAATCTCATCATCACTTACTATCAGGAAATGCAAATCAAAACTGCAGTGAGGTATCACCTCACACTCGTCAGAATGGCTGAAATCTACAACACAAGAAACAACAAGTGTTGGGAGGATGTGGAGAAAAAGGAACCTTGCGCTTTTGGTGGGAATGAAAACTGGTGTCATCACTCTTTCAAACAATATAGAGTTTCCTTAAAAAGTTAAAAATAGAACTAACCTATGAACCAGTAATTGCACTACTACGTATTTGCCCAAAGAATAGAAAAATACTGATTCAAAGGGACACATGTACCCCTGTGTTTATGGCATTATCAACAATAGCCAAATTATGGAAAGAGCCCAAATGTCCATTGACAGATGGCTAAAGAAGATGTCGGTGTATATTTAAATATATATTACATATATATGTATGTACATACATGTATGTACATACATGTACATATATATGTATGTACATACATGTACATATATATGTAATATATGTGTAATATATATTTAAATATATATGTGTTATATATAATATATAATATATATCATGCTAAGGGAAATAAATCAGTCAAAAAAGACAAATACCATATGATTTCACTCATATGTGGAAATTTTAGAAATGGAACAGAGAAATATAAAGAAACAGACTCTTAACTATAGAGAACAAACTGATGGCTACCAGAGAAGTAGGTGGGGAGATGAGTGAATTAGGTGATGGGGATTAAAGACAAGATGAAAAAAAAAGAAAAAAAATTTCAATGCCAGAATATATCCTACCTTAATAGGATTTTTCCTATTGGTGACAAAATCCGAGACTTAGAGTAAGTTAGAAAACAGTGTATTTTTCCAGAAATCAAGAGGACTGGAGACGGACTATTGCTGCAAGGCTCCATGGTTACACAAGGCCTGGGCCATTGTCTCTGAAATTGTTTTGGACACTCCTTAATTCTTGGATCCCTGTGATCCCAAGATGCATCACACAGTACAAAAACCATTTTTATGTATAAGGCATGACAAAGAGCAAAGGTTGGATTCAGAAAGCTGCCGTCGCCATTGGAGCTGTTGTGAGGATTTGAGGTATACAATTTGTAAAGCTCTTGGAACCGTGTCTGGCTTATCATAAATACCATTCAGAAAAGTGAATAAATTAAAACAATCAAACAAACATGGAAATAGTCTCCATTCCACTCTATTCCACTTGAATAGCTTTTAAAATTATTTCTATGACTCATTTTCTGATCTCTTATGGACTAATGTCAAAAATAATTGCATAATAATTTGCATTTCGTCACCCCCCTTTTCTCTGTGCATTTCATTTCAATTGGCCTTCTATCCTAATCATTCAAAAATGTGCTTATCAAGAACTGATGGACACATTTCCCTCATCATTTTTCTCAGTCCTTCATTACTAACATTTGACTGAGGTGATAAAACTCTCTCCTTTCACACATATGCTTCTTGGCTTCCTTGATAGTACACTTTCCTTCTGCCTCAAAAGTCTCTCCTCTTCAGTCTCCTGCACTTTTATATTTGACCACTAATTATAGATACTCTTTGGACTGGTCTGATGAGGGTTCAGTTCTTCTACAATTTCCTATGTATCTCCAAAATCTCAAATCTAAATAATTCTCTATTTCCCCAGTCTATTTCATACACGAATATTGATCAGAATTTGAACTCACCCTCTTTATTGACCTACCCTGTGCTAAATGTGGACACAGTGGCCTCCTTTATGCTCTCTAAACATGATTGAGTCTTTATCAGTTAGGGCCTCCTCTCTTTGCAGGGCAGCTTCTTCTTATTACTAGACCTTAACTTAAATGTGCTTTATAAAGCATCTGCCCTTTCTTCATTTTGGGGTTAGCAACCTAATTGTTTCCTCCATAGTCTATGTCACCATTTTTTATTTGTGTATTTTTCCTCTGTAGACCATATGTTCCCTGAGCTTATTATTGCTTAAATTCTAACTTACCTTAAACATGAAGTTCAGAAGTTATTTTTCTAGACTTACAATACTAGTTAATGGAAGACGAACACTAAGTTAAGGGTCCCTAACACCCAGTTTGTCATTCTCTCTACTCCTTTTTCTGTACCCACAGGTACTTAATAATTAAGGAAGTGGACACTGTGAAGATTTATAATGATCATTCTAACTCTTTTAAATTTGATATTAAATTATTTAGATTTCCACAGGTGGACTTATTTGTAAGTCCAACATATCATTGCACTGTAGACAATGATATCGTATTCAAGAAACATACAAATGTTTCTCATTTTTCTCCACTGTTTTCAAACTTCCCTGTGTTGCATTTCCATTTGATTTCATTTGTATGTGACATCCCAACACCTCTCAGAAATGTAAATATTTAAGGATAACAATACTGGAAAATAAAGCTATTACTTCTTAGTTTTATACTTTTATTATTTTGTATATTGATTTAGAAAAATAAAACCCAAATTTTCATTTAAATATGTGAACATAAATTAGATGATGTGACCATTAAGGAGGTAATACAAAGAGTTGTTTATCTGGTTTTCCAAGAAAGTATAGTTTCTTTTTTCTGCTTGTCTATTTTGGCTATAATGTTCCATTAGGAGTCTCTGAGGATTAAAATGTTAGGTTTTATTCTTTAGAGACTAGCATTTGAATTTCCAGATTATTTAATGGGAATTTAAATTTAAATTTCCATGTTAAATACTTCCAAGATTAAGACAACTGATTTAAAAAAGTCATGAGAAACTTTTTTTTTTTTCAAATAGAGATTAGCACTAAATTCATGACTGCTTATTTGGAACTAAACTCACCATATAGTTGTGCGGCTCGATATGCATGGAGTATTGTCGACTCTGAGATTAGAGGCTTGACTTCTGGCACAAAACAAGCACTGCAATCTCCCAGAAAAGAGAACTATTTATCATGAACCTTGTGCTTTGGATATCGTCTATGCTCTCAAAGATATTAGGTTGAATTTGATCAAAACTAAATACAAGATTGTGTTTAGTACCGAGGAGATAATGCACTATTGGTATCCTCATCATTTGAGCCTCTGTACCTGGCCCTCACCATGGGTATTTTTTACATGCGTCGTTTTTTTGCCATTTGTCTTTTACCGTTTTGCTAGATTGGGTCTAGCAAAGATTGGGTCAGGTATCTTGTAGCATGTAAACAACATCAACATGTACAAGTTTTGTAGGACATTGTGTTATGCTAGGCAGGAGCCTTTTTCTGAATTGTATTTTGAATTTGGGAGGAGGCATGTATGTACTGGGCAGCTGACGTGCACAAACGGAGCACAGACTAAGAAGATTCCCCAACGTACGCCAGAATCTCAATCCAGCTCATCAGTGTCTATGGTATGCCTTCACAAAATTTCTAGATGAATCTTCTTTTATTCTTTAAGCTAACATTATTACTTGCACAAATTTTCTTCTTACTGAGTTAGTGTTGAGTTTCTGTTCTTGCCAACCAAAAGACCCTTGACAAATTCAAATAGGTTGGTAAATATTTTCACCAGATATCCTGTGCCTGTCTCAGTTCATCCATAACCCCTGTTGTGGTTGGATCTGCCTTTGTGGTTCTTATTATTAATTATTAATGCAAGATACCCTCAGCAATAATCATCAGTAAACTTTGAAAACAAAAGATTTATTACTTACAAGTCCTGAAAATTACATGGCACACCAGAAATGTCACAAGGAGACAGAGAGGGCACAGGCCTGGGGTTCTGCCTTTTTGGGGTTGAGGATGGGGCCCATGGTTTTGAGGGCTCACTATTGCCGAATTTAAACCGTTAGAGTGAATACCATTGATTTCACTCATATGTGGAATCTAAAAAAACAAAACAAATGAATAAACAAACAAAAAGCAAAATCAGACCCGTGAGTACAGAGAACAAAATAATGGTTGCCAGAGGGGAGGAGGAGGGGATGGGCACAATGGGTGAAGGGGAGAGTGAGGTACAGGCTTCCAGTGGTGGATGAGTAAGTCAGGGGAATAAAAAATACAGCATAGGGCATATAGCCAATGATATCATAATGACAATGTATGACAACAGATGAAAGGTACACCTGAGGTGGGCATAGCGTCCTTAACCTGTGGGGAATGCAAATCGCCACTTGCACGCTTGAAAGGAACGTGAGAGAGAGAGCTGGGGAGGGGCAGAGAGAGAGGGAGACACAATGTGAAGCAGGCTCCAGGCTCTGAGCTGTCAGCACAGAGCCCGACATGGGGCTGGAACTCACAAACTTTGAGATCATGACCTGAGCCGAAGTCAGACCCTCAACCAACTGAGCCACCCAGGGGCTCCAATTATATTCAACTTAAAAAAAAAAAAACACACACAAAATAAAACATAAGAGAGGGAGTTACAGTATAAGAAAGAGAAAAGAAAAGAAAACAAAACAAAACAAAAAAAAACAGGTGGCCCCAAATCAACCATGATTTCTAAAACAAAGGAGCCTCCGGTTGGGGAGGCAGCCTGGCTTTTTATCAAGTCCTGCAGCTGGGAGTGTGCTTCCTGGAGACAAACCTCTTTGAAGAGTATGACTCAGCGATCGAAGCTTAAATCAGGCACTTGACTTACCAGAAAAGGGAAACCAACTGGCTGGGCTTACACTACACGGGGGCATTTGTAAAAGTCCTTGTAAATGAATGACATATGAATGATAACCTTTATGGAGAAATGGATAAAAGCAAGAATTAGGAAAATCATGGCTATAAAGTAAAACAATAAAATAAGATACACGAAGTACATTTCCATCAAATCAGAAATACATAATAAAATATCTCTGCAGATGCTTATAATGGAAGTTGATGATGATTTGTGTTGATTCAAGCTAAAAAAAGACCAAGTTTTTAGACCCCATAGTATAAAAGTATGTGATTGTGATCTCAGGACACAGTCTGCTATTTGGAACAATAGTATTTTAGGGCCATATATGCTAATATAATCTAACTTTCTTCCTTGACAAATAATGAAATTAAAATTCTGTAATGTGACATGACTATTACTAGAATTATTTTGTTTTATTTTATTCATTTATTTTTTAAATGATTATTTATTTTGAGAGAGAGCAAGCATGTGCTCGCATGTGAGTTGGGGAGGGGCAGAGAGAGAAGGAGAGAGAGAATCCCAAGCAGGCTCCATGCTGTCAGTTGCTGGCACAGAACCCAGTGTGGGGTTTGATCTCAGAACCATGAGATCATGACCTGAGCTGAAATCATGAGTCAGACACTTAACCAACTGAGCCACCCAGGCACCTCTACTTATTTTAGACAAACCAATATTTAGTGTCAAGTACTGGACTTTCATAAATACACATTCTTTTGGAGAAAACCCAATTAGTTTTCATTGATACAATGACCACCACATTCCACTCCCATAATAAATTCGATATGAGGAGTGAACATACATATGACAAAGGGGCATCTAACAAAGATGTTTCCAGATGACCTTTAAATTATTTAAAACAGAGGGTCATATAAATTTTCAGTGTTTGTCAAATCATTCCAGCTACAAATATTAAGTGAGAAATTATCAGGTAAGTAGTTGATGTACAATAAATTACATCTGCAAGATCTATGTGTCACTTTTCAGACAGAAAATGGAAACTAAACACCGATGCTAATTTCATTTTTTGGCTTTGTTTTGTCATAATACAGAAGAGAGACTTCTTAAATATTAATGATAGTTTCTCCTCCAAACCTATTTTGACATGATCTTGAGAGACTATAATGCCTTAAATTCTTTTAGGCAGTAGATAATATCTCAATTATTCATATATCTATTATACTGCACAGATGAATGCACAGGACACAATAACAGTTTTAGTAATGCCAACTAGAAATATGTTTCTTACAATTGAAGATTTACATAAAAATATTTAACAGGTAGCTGATATTTTTATGATACTTAAGTACATAATTTCTATTTACACTTTTGTTTTCTAGTGTGTATTTTAATGTCTTTGTTTCATTATGAATTTAAAGTACATTGTTGAAATTTCTTAGAAGTCTACACAGGCACTTGTGTCTTAGTTAATATGTAAAATGAAACTTCAACTTATGAGTTTTATTTCAAATGAATATTCATTATGAGGATACTGTTTGCAAATCTGAAAGACCTTGGGGTATTTCAATGATGCATTAGATAACACAATAGAAAATTATCTCAACCAAGAATACTCCTCAATATTGCTGAGATTTTCTGCATATTTTCAGTCATTGAGATGTGGATTGCTGGATGATAGAAGAAAGATAGGAGGGCAGGTATGTCTGTCCTGATGTGAAAAGAGTCTTCTAATTTGGAAGACAAAGTGAACTACGTGTGTTTTCATTTATTAACGATGATTAAATTTTATTGTCACATGAGGCATTGATGATGGTTCTTCTGCAGAGACGGCTCGGTATGCACTGGCCGCCAAACCCAGATTGCTGTATTGACGTTGCTGCTGTTCTGTCTGGTTTCAGTTCCTGCCTCTGCCACTGGGCTACTGAGACATGGATAAGTTACTCCAACTATGTTCTCTAAGATGGCGACCACTGCTTATATTACAGTATTGTATGTTAATATCTGAGCTGATATATATCAGTAACATTATTTTCATTACATAAAATGCATAATATGATTTGTCCTTTATTTTCAGAGTCAGAGATTTGCATTTTGTTTTTCAATTTAATTTTATTTATATTATTTTCTTCTCTACATAGCTTACTCTTGATTCAGCTGATTTGTTGTTGAAACAGCAACTCTTGCCTTATTATGCCTTTAAGTTTCTCTTAAGTTATTTTAAATTAAACCAAATGGGAGTGGATCAGGACATATATAGAATACCATGAGTGTTGTTTCAATTTTACTCTTATTAAGAGATTGGGAATGTTTATATTGCCACATATGTCATGCCTGATTGTCTAGTTACCTAAATTATGCTATATAAAAAATAATAACTTCCTTCTCTTGAGTTCTGAAATCTGTGCTCCTATAAACCTGTTAACTCGGAGATGATTGTGGTGATGATGATTGAGGGTATGGTTTGCAGGCAAGAAAATGCCATTCTTTTTTATTATTTCTAACTACAAATGCAAATTAACCCACTTCATTTTTATTAGATTTAATAACACCGTTACTATTGCTTACATATTTATACTTCAACCCAATCTATTAAATTTGAATAAGTATTCTACAGACCTGGGTTTATAGAATCATCTGTAGAATGTTAAAATTCTCTAATGTTACTTTTTTCTTCCTAATGTTACTTTTGAAGCTAGTTCACAAACCCCAATTTCCTACTTAAATTCTTATAAACCAGTATTCATGAATTATATAAATTTATTTTTTGACAAAGACTAATACTGAGTTAATAAAGTGTATCTATCAGAAACTATCTATGAGTGACACTTGGGTGGCTCCGTCGGTTAGGCATCCAACTCTTGATCTTGGCTCAGGTCATGATCTCACAGTTCATGAGTTCAAGCCCTGCATCTGGATCTGTGCCGATGATGTGGAACCTGTTTGGGATTCTGTCTGTCCTTCTCTTTGTCCCTCACCTGTGTGCTCTCTCTCTCAAAATAAGTAAATAAGTTTTTTAAAAAAGAAACTATCTATGGAAAAATTTTATAGGCAGATGGCTCCGTAATTGTTACTTCTGAAAGAAATCTCAAACCATCAACCCCAAATCACTATATACTTCTAGTACCTAGCTGTGCTCATCTTTTAAGGGTATTATGTGTGTGTGTGCATGTGACAAATAGGAATTATCTAAAACTCTCAGTGCCCGTTGGTTTCCAAATATTGACACTTATTTGATGAAAAACATGAAGGTGATTTTATTCTTTTATTTTAATTTTTTTAATCTAAAATTTTTTTCAGTTTATTTATTTTTGAGAGAGCATGCAAGTAGGGTAGGGGGAGAGAGAGAGGGAGAGAGAATCCCAAGCAGGCTCCACACTGTCAACACAGAGCCCAATGTGGGGCTCAAACTCACACACTGTGAGATCAAGACCTGAGTCAAAACCAAGAGTCAGAGTCTTAACCGACTGTGCCACCCAGGTGCCCCCACAATAGTAATTTTAAATACTATAATAATTTCTCAAAAGTTGGATATTCACTTATAACATCTAAGTTATAGAGGTGTTTCTCATGCCTATGCACTGTAAGTTTTATAAATGTTATTATGTCATTAATATTATTTTGCATAACAAAAATAATGCCATCACTCTTCTGAGAAGATTAAGGGACTAAAAAATATTAAATGAAGTGAACGAATTTAAATGCTACCTCATATGGACATTTTTCTTTTTTAGCAGAAATTGCTTTAAGGAGTGAAGTCTTCTATGGGGAGGACCTTGAGGTCTCAGTCTACCACCCACATGCCCTGAGGTTCTATAGGGAGGACCTCAGGGTCTCAGTCTACCCCCCCACATGCCCTGAGGGCCCTCTGGAAGGAGCAGCTGAGCAGCAAATTCTGGAAGAGGCCAGGGAATGGAAATAGGGGAACCCAAGGCAAGGGGCAGGGCACTGGCAGGTGGAAATGAAGCTAAACAGGGCAGGAGCAGCTGTGCACATACACTTCTAAAACTCAGACTAGCTGGGGTGGTTGTGCTTCAGGCAGAGTGGCCCCAGGTGAGCTGAGGTAGAAGTGGCCACCTGGGATGGGGCTGGGGGTGGGGGGGAGAGGAGGCAGGGGGAGGACCCCTTAGGAGATGAGGCAACCATGAAGCTGGTGCAGCTGCTCCTGGGTCAGCACCAGGTGGTGTCACTGTCCAAGACCAACTGCGCCCAAGAAGGTCACTTGGCCCATGTAGACAGTGTCGCTCTGATGCTCCTCCTTGGCCCTGAGGAAGTACTACATCTAAAATCTTGAACATCTTATTTTCTGACTATATTGACGAATCCAGCCCCCCTTCTCAACTTTATACTATCTGGCCATCCAATCAATCTCTCTCTTTTCTCTCTCCTATTCCCACTCACATCTCTGTCCAACTTAAATTTCATGGTCTATTATTTGTATTGCCATTTCCAGAAAGAATCGTTGTCACTTCCTTCTGACAAAACTATAACTGTAGGAAACCATGTTACCTAAATTTCTATACAAGCAGCTAAGAGTTGGAGATGAGAATCATATAGGGACTGCCTGCTGCTACTGTCCCCCCCGCCCGCCCCCGCCCAAGATACATCCCATACTCTTTGGATTTCAAAGTTGATAGATAATGCCTTTTGGGGGTTATTCTCTATCTGTGCTAATGAAATCACTTTCTGTTTTTCTGTGCCATGCTCTGCTCTGCTTCCATGGAGACTGACTCTGTGGCTCTATAACCCAAACCACTTTCCCCTTGAGTTTGCAGTTGGATTTGGAAAATGACAGGAGTTACTCACAGCATGTCAGAGACAGAAGAAGGAGAGAGAGTTTGTGGCGTTTAAGCCACGGTGACTTCCTACTAAACCGGTCTTGACAATGGCTCTGTGCATTTCTTAAGTGTACAGATCCTGGCTGATTATACCCCTCCTGAGATATAATTCTTGCTTGATTCAAAGAGTCCTACTTTCCATACCCACTATAGCCACTTCAAGGCTAAGATGTTGGAGACTTATTGTTGCTAGACCCTGAGTGTTTCACCAACCTTTATCTGTCGTCTTTACTGGTATCTCATCTCTGCAAACAGTTTTCCATATTAATCACTCTCAAGTTAGTTCTTTTAAGGACACTACTGTTTAATGTTTAATGTCACAACTTTGAACACAAAATATCCTTTTTTTCTGCTTCAGTTGTTTGAGCAAGAATTAAGGAATGACATGTTATATTTAAAGCTATGTTTTTCATTTGAGAGATATCAAAACTGCTGAAAGTTTTGCAGATAATGTTTTTAGGAACATGTATATTTCCAGGGCTTTAAAAAATATGTTTTTCTTTGAATAACAGTGATGGGGTAAAAATTATATGCTCCCAATTAAAGATTGTTTTCAGAGAATTTGGAATTCTGTTAATAATGTGCCTCATTGAATCAAAGGTATCCAGTGCAATGCCTGAAGCCCCTCAGTAGGTCTATGTACAACCCAATCTTAGTAATGATAGCTTTATTGGCATGTAATTTGTATACCATATAATTCACTTAGTTAATATGTCCAACTCGGTGCTTTTTAGAAAAATCACCACTATGTGTAAGCATCATCACGGTTTATATCAGAACAGTTTTATTAGCTCATAAAGAAACCCTGTACCCTTTAGTTATCACCTTCTTAAATCCCTGGGCCCTCAGCCCTAATCAACCAGTAAGCTACTCTTTCTGTTACCATATATTCTTTTATTCTGGACATTTAATAAAATGGAACATGTAATACATGGCCTTTTGTGACTATTTTTTAAAATGTTAATTTATTTATTTTGAGAGAGACTGAGAGGCAGAGAGAGGAGAGAGAGAGAGAATCCCAAGAACACGAGTGTGGAGCCTGACTCAGGGCTCGACCTCACAACCACGAGATCATGACTGGAGCCAAAATCAAGAGTCAGACGCTCAACCGACTGAGCCAACTAGGCGCCCCTCCTTTGTAACTATTTTTATGAAGCATGAAATTTTCAACATTCAACCATGTTGTATATATCAGTATCCAATTCCTTTCTATGGCCAAATAATATTGCATTGTATGTGTATCCATTCATCAATTGATAGATGTTAGACTGTTTCCACCTTTTGGCTATTATGAATAATTTCACCATAAACAAAAACATACAAATATTACACAAGTTTTTGCATGGATTTCAGTTTTCATTTCTCTTGGAAATACACCTAGGTCTTATGGTAACTCTACATTTACCGTCTGAGGAACTGAGCAACTACCAGACTGTTTTCCAAAGTAGCTGCACCATTTTACATCCCCACATGCAGCGTCTGAGAGTTTCTTCACATCCTAGCCAATACTTGTTATCTCATTTTATAATTATAATTATATAATATAATTTTATAATTGTATCAGTTATACAAAACCATCCTAGTCACACACACACATGCACAGTAGGTGTAAAGTGGTATGTTATCATGATTTTGATTTGTATCCTCTTGATGAGTAATGGCATGCAGCATTGTTATATGCTTATTGGCCATTTATATATCTTTTACATTTAAAAAAAATTTTTAATGTTTATTTTGAGAGAGAGGAGGGGGAAGGGGTGGACAGGGAAAGAGACAGAAAATCCGAAGCAGGCTTCTCTGCACTGTCAGCGCAAAGCCCGACATGGGGCCAGAACCCGCCAACCTTGAGATCATGATCTGAGCCGAAGTCAGTGGCTTAACTGACTGAGCCACCCAGGGGTCCCCATTTGTATCTAATTAGATAGTTTGCTCATTTTAAAAATTGGTTTAATTTTAGGGGCTCCTGGATGACTCGGTCAGTCAAGTGTCAGACTCTTGATTTCTACTCAGGTGAGATCATGACCTCACAGTCGTGAGATGGAGCCCCAAGTCAGGCTTCATGCTGAGCATGGACCCTACTTAAGATTTTCTCTCTTTCTCCCTCTGCTCCACCTCCCCACTCGTGCTCTCTCTCTCCTTCTAAAATAAGGAAAAAATGTTTAAAAATGAGTTTATTTTTATTGAGTTGTAGATTCCTTAAATATTCTAGACACAGATCCCTTGTAAGATATATGATTTGCAACTATTTTCTTCCCTTTGTGGGGTCACTTTCTTGATAGTGTTCCATATAGTCCCATATAAATATTTGGGTCAGCTACAATTTCTACAAAGGAACAAGTTGAGACTCTGATAGGGATTGTGTTGAATCTGTAAATTAATTTGGGGAATATTGCCATTTTAATAATATTATGTCTTCTGATCCATGAATATCAGACTTTTTCCATTTATTTAGATTTTTAAAAATTTCTTTCAACAATGTTTTGTAGTTCTCAGAGTATAAGTATTGCATTTTTATTGAATTTATTCCTGAATATGTTATTTTTGATGCTATTTCAAATGGAGATTTCATTCCGTTTCCGTATTGATCACTGCAATGTGCGGAATTAGAACTGATTATTTTATATTAATCTTTTCTGTTGCATTCATGCTGAACTTGTTTATTAATGATAATAGTTTTTAATGTATTCTGTAGGATATTTTTTTTTAAATAACTTCTTTTAATTTTTTTTTTTAATGTTTTATTCATTTTTGAGACAGAGAGAGACAGAGCATGAACGGGGGAGGGGCAGAGAGAGAGGGAGACACAGAATTGGAAGCAGGCTCCAGGCTCTGAGCCATCAGCCCAGAGCCCGACGCGGGGCTCGAACTCACAGACCGCGAGATCGTGACCTGGCTGAAGTCGGACGCTTAACCGACTGCGCCACCCAGGCACCCCTTCTGTAGGATATTTTTATATACAAGGTCATACCATCAGTGACTAAGATAGTTTTACTTCTTCCTTTTCAATATGCAGTTTTTAATTTTGTTTTCTTGCCTAATTGCCTCAGCCAGAACTTCTAACACAATGTTGAGTAGAAGGGGCAAGACCAAATATCCTTGTTTTGTTCCTGATTTCAGAGGCAAAGCATCCAGGCTTTCACCACTAGGTGTGATGTTAGCTGTGGATTTTTCATAGCTGCCTTTTGTGATGATTACACCTTTTAATAAAGCATTCTTCTGTAATTTCATATGATAACATGCAGGACATGAAATTGCCCAGTTTGAAAGGTCAGCTTTTCTATTCCATTTTCTCTGAGGCTGCTGTTGAGTAAATAAGTCAATCAAGATTTTCTTAGTAGAACTGGTCATTTTATCTAGAGAAAGAGAAAGACAAAAAAAATAACAAATACTTACAGACCTAGGCTACCTTCTCCATTGCAACACTTATTGGATCTCTAAATTGGACAGAGGAGAAGGGCTCATGTATTTTCCCAACCATGTAAGTAGTAAATTGTTCCCCTTCGAATATTGTTTCTTATGGAGATACTTTTAGTCAAGAACAGGTGGCCAAAGTGTGAATAGTGAGATTTATCATTATAGCAAAAAAAAAAAAAAAAAAAAAAAAGAACAAATCGATAGCAACAACAAATTTAAAAACCTCATACCAGCCATTAAATAGCAAATATTTTGAATATTTTTGTGTTTAAGAAACTATAGAATTTGAATGTGCTTCGGTTTTGTCTGTATATATCCAAGAAGCCAGAGGATTTCTGAACTTCACTTTTTTTTTTTTACATTATAATGATATAATTTGATTTGCACATATTTTGTCCCACAGCGAAAGGAATTATATACCAAGCGGAGTAATGATTTCCATTTAATTTACGAACAATCTTTTATTCTTTCAAAATTTTTATCAGGGTTTTGCAAGTTACAAAAGTTTACATTTAAGTAGTTTTAGCAAAAAATTTGTGTTTTTTTGTCCTTTTTAAAAAATATGACACACATGAAAAATAAAACACATAAGGCAGATTCAATTTTACTTCTTGAGGGGAGAATTTTATACTCTGTCACTTTCTACAGAGTCAAAGAAGAGAATCACGATCATAGTAGGAGGTGAAAGTATTCTTAGAAATTTTATGGGTACTAAGGAGGGCACTTGTGATGAGAATTGGGTGTTATATGTAAGTGATGAATCACTAAATTCTACTTCTGAAACTAATGTCGCTCTATATGTTTTCTAACTAGAATTTCAATAAAAACTTGCAACATTAAACAAATTGTTAAAAAAAGAAAAGAAATTTTATCTGAAATATTTGAAGGAGGACATGATGTCTGAATAAATATTTTATCGTATTTCTCATTAAAGCACACTTGTATTCATTGGATTATTCTAATTAAATTTTGTTTCCATTTGGGTAGATGCAATGCTATTATCAACAAAGTGTATGGTCTCTAGGGATAGCAGAAGAATGAAAGATAATGATTCACTACTGTTAGGTGAATCAGCACAGTGTGGAAACCAGATTGCTTGTGTGCAAGGCACATTTCCTTATGAGAAATGATACATTTCTCATAGCAATAAACTTTCCTTTCCCTTTCCCACACCCACGTTATTCTCAGCTTCCCAAATGTAATTTCAATTTTAACGTTGTATTTTCAACCTGGTAGGAAAAAATATATTTCAAAAGAAATTCTTTTTTCTAACCTTTACGTGTTTAAAATATAATATGACTCACATTCTGTTATTTATACCTCAAATAATAATTCAGAATGATTTGGAGCACTGCAATTTATTTTTAAAAACTTGTCTCCCATTGAAGCTCAGTTGTCATGGTTTAATTGCCACATCACCGGGCTTAACCAATTGTTCTTTAACATGTTAATTGGAGGCCATGTACATCTTACCATCCCAAGATCTCTTGAATTGAATTAAAGTTATTGGCATCAGGGACACCTGGGTGGCTTTGTCAGTTAAGCGTCTGACTTCGGCTCAGGTCATGATCTCACGGTTTGTGAGTTCCAGCCCCGTTTCGGGCTCTGTGCTGACAGCTCAAAGCCTGGAGACTGCTTTGGATTCTGTGTCTCCCTCTCTCTCTGCCCCTCCCCGACTAGTACTCTGTCTCTCTCTATCTCTCAAAAATAAATAAATGTATAAAAAAAAGTTATTGGCATCATCCACCAGAATGAAAATTTGGGGGGATGTAAAAACACGTGTGATTAATTATCACCTTACTAAATTCTCTTTTGACAAAAGACAAGGGCTCAACAAAAATCCATTAGAATTTACTGAATAGGACTACACCAAAAGTTTATTTCATATTTTTGCATGAATCTTAATTCTTATAATTTTGCCCAAAGGAAATTAATAAAAGTATAAGAAAAGCCTTAAGCAATACAAATAAAAATTAAATATAAAATAACTACTAATATTTTTCTATTTTATTTATCCTTCTCAGTTTTTCCAAAGCCAAGTTGGTGATCTAAATTGGGCAGTGGGCATTGCTTACAAGCAGTACAGCTTGGATGTAGGCATGTTTAGACCTTTTTTTTTTTTTTTTCTTTCCTAAAGGGAGTAGGGTTTACATAGAGATTTTCCTCTTAACGTGGCCTCAGAGATATGAATGTTTGGCTTTGAATTTTACCTACATGGTACCATAGACATTCTTTGGTGCCTTTTTTCTAATTAATACATTTGTTAAATGTATTTATGTTCTTGCATAAATACATCTGTCAATGTTCATTGCTACATAACACTGCATTATACGAATACACTGCGTAATATTTTTTCATTCCTAAGTGGAACGTCATTTATGTTGCTATCAGGTTTAGGATGTTATAAATATATCTGTACTTTGCTATGATGAACATGAAGACAATCCATCTAGAACTCTCTTCAAGGAAGAGCTTTATGTCAGGCTTCAGGGAGTCCATGGAAAATCTTCAGCATCAGCTCCCTTGGGGGCAGCCTCAGATGTAGAGAGCCAGCCTGCCCCAGGCTATAATAGCTTGGTGAATTTGTTCTGACGTGGGGCGAAGATCAAGGACAGTTTTAACCCATTGCCTCTTGGGTCGACAGAGGCGTTTTTTGGTTCTGCCCTGTAACCCTGGCGCTTTTACTTCATTCCCATTCTCTTTGCTGATGTCGAGGTTTAAAAAACAAAACAAAACATCTTGCACTCTGACTCATTGCCTTCGGCAGAAAAACCATTTGTTTCTGAGGACGATTTGGTTTCTCACAGGGGAAGATAACTCATGAAACATGTAAACCTCTGGCACCTACTCTATTCCTAGGAGAACCGAAAGATGATTTCTCCATGGAATACCTTAAGAATTAAAGGAACACCTCTTAATTCTTATATTTTGCCTCCAAACAATTAAAGTGCCTGTAACAATTAACTGATCACCACTTTCCTTTTCCATTCTTGATCCTATTGATTAGTAAATGAATCCAGTGTCAACCTATGTGCTTTTTTTCTTAGAAGTTTTCGATATGATCCTTTTCCATTCATAAAAATAAAGCTTGGCAGAATTCACAGGTGATTCACTTGCCTTTTAATTTCTATTTCACAAAATACTCCTGGCTCCAGGCATTAAATAATTTGGATGATCATTTAAGTTACATAGTAGATGAAACTGTTAAGTTCTGGGTTTTTTAAATTATTATTTACAAAGTGGTCTGTGGTTAAATCTTTGATTCAGACGACTTCTTCTTTGTTATCCCAGTGTAGACAGCATTAGAGCTATTGGTCAATGTGCTTGTCTGTAACTAATAATGCAGATTCCAGTGATGATTGTACTAGTTTATCAGCTGAGATTAAATGGACCCAATAGGAAAGTCTATCCTTGAACCTAATGAACCTAACGAAGTCTGTGATGCTTTGAATATTTTTGTAAAATCAAGTGTGTGTGTATCTGTGCACTTCGCTGATCAAAAGGGTCTCTGAACCTCAAAATGCAAAGAATCCTGTTAATACAAGATACAATTTGAGAACACAAAAGCAAAACCTTGTTACCAAATTTCAGGTTGAGCATTTTAAAATGTTAGTTCTTGTCGGGATCCGATGAGAAGAGAGGGCTCAAGGCAGTTGGGGGCTTATATCTTACGGGAAGAAAACCATCCTACACACGTGTGCGCGCACACACACACCCCATGACAACCGTACTGTGGATTCTGGAGTTGTACTGGTGGGAGGGATTTGAGCCACACAACTCCAGGGTGTGTGTGCACATACAGTCTTCTCATCTCTTTTCCAAATGACCATGGTCCTGAAATGGGAAACCTGTTAACAAGTAGGGAAATGCGGTAATTACTGTTTTCTAAAGATTGGTATATGTGGGGGGAAATGTGAATATCAAACTAAAAGTGATACCACATAAAGTCTGCAATGTCAAAAAGAATCAGAGAAGAAATAAGACATGATGATTTCCCGTGTCCTTAAGAGAAAAATATTTTCATTCGACACTAATATTTGCGGTACGATCGTGAGGCGGAATTTATGACTCAAAGGAAGAAAAAGAAAAACAGCAAGACAACCTTTTGATGTATATACATGCCCATACAAATCATAAATGAATATACTTCCATGTGGTAGTATTTAGTATTTATAAGGCCCTCAATCTATATTCCATAATGGATTTTTTTTCTTTTTATTGCAATGTGGTGGTAAAGGCAGGAGAAGAAATTATTTATTGTCCATGAAGTTTGACAAGTTTAGATGAATACTTTTTGGGCAATGAAGAAATACATCCAAAGTAATAATTCAGAATTTAAAGACATCCTAATGACAACCAACACCACTAACATACCACAGATGTTGATTGTGCCACTTTGTTAAATCACCAGCTGGAAAGAGGCACAATTAATGCAGAGACTTAAATGTCCAAACAAAATATTAAGAAAACTACAAAACCCTTAATTGTTAAAGAGTTTGAGCCCTGCATCCAGCTCTGTGCTGACAGCTCAGAGCCTGGAGCCTGTTTCGAATTCTGTGTCTCCCTCTCTCTCTGCCCCTTCCCTGGTCGCTCTCTGTCTCTCTCTCTCTCTCTCTCAAAACTAAATAAATATTAAAAAAAATATTTAAATAAAAAAAGAAAAAGGTGATTTACTCATAAGTATGGCAAAGTTCTTATGCATGGCCTTTTCCCCCTGCACAGGAAATTAACTATGCTGTATGTAAATCATGTGATTCCTAAGCTTTCCTCTAACAGAGATAGACTTAATAGTGAGATCTTAGGTAATTAGTAACTCTTTGAATATTGTTGGAGCCAAAACTGTAAGACCTCTTTTAATATCAAGGAGATCCACGCAGACAGACCACATGTTCTTGCAGGACACTGTTATTCCTACATGCAAGAGACATATTGTAAGCGAATGATATTTTGTTTCTCTTCCCTATCACTTATGTGGATAGGAATGAACTACTAGTCATCATTCTACTGTTACCATCATCCTCTGAATCCTTTTGTTGAAAATCGACTGTGATTTGTCCAGTTTGAGTTTTTAAATGTTAGTCTTATTTGTTGTTATACCCTGCTTACTTAAATTCAATTAGCGGTAAGCCAGAAGCATTTTGAATTAAGAACATATTTGCCACATTACTCCACAGAAAATAAATCATCCTGACACAGAGGACATGTAAATCTCATGAATACCAGTTAATTATGAATTGTTATTTTGCAAAGTGGAAAGACTATGTATATATAGTCGGTAATACTCTGTGATGATTATAAATTTCAGGTTGGTTTATGCTAATTTTTATTATCTGAAAATACTCATAATAAATTCAGTTAGAATTCTACCCACTAACTTCTATGAGTCACTATTCTCATGAGATGTGAATTAGAATCTAAATGTACATTTCCAGGCTTATCTACAATTGGAATTCTCATAGGTCATACAAATTTGCTACAAATAATAGGTAGTCCATACTGAGTGTTTTTTTCTGCTTCAGTGAATTTCCTCAGAACTTACTTATGTGATGAAAAATACAGTTTTGAGCTCTCTTGAAACGGTTCATGCTCTTCCCATTCACAATCACTGATAAAACAGTTATCAAGACCACTGACCAATTTTGATGCATAGAAAAATTCGAATCGCTTAAAATTTTTATTTGCTGACAGAAGATGTAAATAGCACAAGCCTTATTTCTCTTCAATTGGACCTTGCACTTGGAGGGATAATAAATAGAAACCACAATCAAAAGTCGTTTTTTTAATACACTTAAATATTGGAGACAATTTTTGATACAAAATTTACTTAATTTTCCAAAATAGGTCTTGTTGCATCCAATGGTGCAATTCCCAATTCATAAGACCAAACACAAGTTATCTGTGGTCTAGTAAATAATTTGTAAATTTCTTCTTTATAGGCAATGATGTATCTTAGAGGAATATGAGACATTTAGTTTTATATCTTGTTAAAATTTAATATCAACATAAAATCAACAACTGTCTCAAAACAATCCTAAAAGGGGTAAGCTGTTACCTCCAACTCCAGTTTTTATGCATAAATAGTACATACAATAACAGTACACATAAGAATTTTACTCATGATCAAAGAATTGACTCAAATCCTACCTTATCCACAATGGATCTTAAATGTAAGGAACACCCAGGATATCTGTCCTGTATCCTTGTAGGATTTAAAAGAGTGCCGAGTTCCATATAGAAAAAAAAAAAAATGATGAACACTTACTGATTGATGAGCAGTCATAATTACAGAGTTTCCATCTGTAATGGAACTATAACCATGAAGTATAGTTAGGCTCTTATTTTGTTATACTTCTTTTTGATGTTAATGTTGAAGAAATATTGTTCTTATCAGGATCTATTGCAATGTTTACCTACGGTAATGTTAGGGGTGCTTTTGCATTGAAAAAATTTTCTGAGGATGCCTGGGTGGCTCAGTCGGTTAAGTGTCTGACTCAGGCTCAGGTCATGATCTTATGGGTCATGAGTTCGAGCCCCATATTGAGCTCTTTGCTGACAGTGAGGAGCCTGCTTGGGATTCTCACTCTTGCCTTTCTCTCTGCCCCTCCCCTGCCACATCCCCCTCTCTCAAAATAAAAAAATAAAAATCTTTTAAAAAAAAGAAAAATATTTTTCTTCTACATTTGGAAAATCAATCCAACCTAATATAATTTAAACACTGAAAACAAAAATAAGGGTGCCTGGGTGGCTGAGTCGGTTGAGAGCCCACTTCAGCTTAGGTCATGATCTCCCTGTTCATGGGTTCAAGACCCACACTGCACTCTGTGCAGACAGCTCAGAGCCTGAAGCCTGCTTCACATTTTGTGGCTCCTTCTCTCTCTGCTCCTCCCCTGCTCCCACTCTGTCCCTCTCTCTAAAAAATAAATAAACATTAAAACATTCTTAAAAACGAAAAGAAAAATAAATTTATTAGAAATGTATGCAAGTTTACATAGCAAAACCATTTATGGTTAAGTAATTATAACTAGATTAATGGAGCAATGAGTTCTACATTTAAATGTACGAATAAATTTTCTCTAACTCAATCAGTTTTACTGCAGATATATACTCGCCCCTAACAAATGGAGAGGCCCATACCACATGTCAAAATTTTAAAGTTGTGAATCGTGAATACACAATCATGAATATACAAATATATGAATAGAATATATGCCTCTTCCTGCCTTGGCAAACAAATATTCATAATGTCCAAATTGAAAAATGTATGTAAAGCGATTTGTGTTTAAGAGTTTAAGAGTGCTGGTCAACCACATTTAAGGATGATTGAACTTAAATAGTATTGCCCTTGTCAGTCATTCTACTCGTTGACCAACGAGGATATAATTGATAGATCACATTATATTTATTAATAGATTATATTTTTCTTATATTCTATTCCTTTCAGCATAAGCAGTAGATTGCTAAATCAAGTCTATTTTCATATAGCTTTAATTCTATTTATAGCATTAATCTAAGTGATTGAAAGTATAATTGCATAAAGGTGTATATAATTAATTTTTATCCAAAATATAAATTGAAAAATATTAAAAATTAACATTATTTTATGTGTATTTTCATAAAACCTAATGTTAGTATAAATATTCTTAATTAACACTGAAATACAGTCAACTAAAGCAGGTTTTTTAAAGAAATTTAAATACCACTAAATATTTTTTCTAAATGAATCCCAGTTTCTTAAATTTTGAAAAGTTTTTTGGGGCACCTGGGAGGCGCAGTCGGTTGAGCGTCCGACTTCAGCCAGGTCACGATCTCGCGGTCCGTGAGTTCGAGCCCCGCGTCGGGCTCTGGGCTGATGGCTCAGAGCCTGGAGCCTGCTTCCGATTCTGTGTCTCCCTCTCTCTCTGCCCCTCCCCTGTTCATGCTCTGTCTCTCTCTGTCCCAAAAATGAATAAACATTGAAAAAAAAAATTAAAAAAAAAATTTGAAAAGTTTTTGAAGCAATCTATTTAAAGAAATATGTTAATGCTATGTGCATATTTAATTATAAAGAAAATAAACGTGGGATAACTACATATCAATTACTTCTTTAACCTGATATGTTAGAGTATTAGCAAATTAATATGTGCAAATTAGCTTTTTAACATGATCTCTGTTTTACAAACACTTCATGGGCATATCATTGACTGTACATGCAGGTCAAATATGAATGGTATAACGCCAAAATTTCCAGTCAACATTATCACTTAGCAGAGAGTAAGCAAGTATAAACATAGGTTTAAGGAGGAGATTTCTAGCAAAATATATATGAGGAGACAAATGATGACAAGTGATAACTAGCCAGAGGTTCAGTTACACTGGAAGGTATGATCCATGAGGATAGCTGAAAAAATTCTGCTGTTATCTTCTACAGGATCAAATTTATGAGAATATTTTAAACACATTGTTCTAAGATTGTTCACAGGCATCACACTCTTTTTTTCTCTGAAAGTAACTATTTTGTGACTTTCAAATATAATAAAAACCCATCATACATGTTAAAAAAAATTATGTCAACGTTTGTAATGTCTCCATAATTTAGTAAGCTACCATTTTACAAATGGCCCAGGCATGATTTTTGTAAAATAATGTATGGCTAAAACATCCATTCAATGTACAAGAAAGGACATATCATTTTAACAGAGTTTACTAATATGATTTAAGATTCTGCTTTCAATTAATCTGTTAAAAACTTCCATTTGTTGAGTTTTAACATAATATCAAAGAATATCCACAATTATCTAAAAGGGCTATTAAAACACCTGTTCATCTTCCAACTAAAGGTCACTGTTCTTCCCATACTTCAACCAAAAGAACATATCACAGCAGATAGGTTTCAAAAGAAGATATGAAATCCAAGTTATCTTTTATTAAGCCAGATCTTAAGAAGATTTCCAAAAATTAAAATCAATGCAACTTTTTTTTTACTATTTTTTTGTTTTTCCATTGAAAATGTCACGTATGTTCAAGCATGTAATAAGTTTGTGATACCTTTTTAAAAAAATATTTAATAAACATTTTAAAAGAAAAAAGGAAATCAAATATGATTTTGTACTCCACTCCTCTATGAAATAGTTAGATAATTTCTGCATTTGGTTGCTTCTTTATACATGTTTTTTTGTTAGTGTATTAGAAGCAGTGAAACTAATAGTAGATAAGTAGATATCTAGATTGTTTTGAATTGAATTGAATCCTACTTTGACATAATTTTAAAATATCAAAGCCCTGCCTAAAAAATAAGTAAAATAAAATAAAGTAAAATAAAATAAAATATCAAAGCCAGATATAGAATGCTATTAAAATTTTAACAATTTATTGTAATCTGATGATTTCAGCTAATTAGGGCAGAAATTATGCTTATTCTGTTTTTGTAATTTGAAAATATAAGATAATGTCTACTAACCCTTAAATGACTTGTAAATAGAGAACAAATAAAAAAACAAGCAAATAGCAAAAAATAATTATTACATTATCTTCTATTGAGATAGTAGTATTTTCCAAATTTTATTAATTTGACAAAGCATTTTTTTAAGTTTATTTATTTACTTTGAAAGAAAGAGAGAGTCCATGAGTGGGAGAGGGGCAGAGAGAGAGAGAGAGAGAGAATATCCCAAGCAGGCCCCACACACCAGTGCGTAGCCCGATGTGGGGTTCAAACTCATCATGAGATCATGACCCGAGCCAGCCAAAGTGGGATGGTTAACTGACTGAATCACCGAGGCACCCAACAGAGAATTTCAAATAAAAGCTCATTAAGATATTGAAACAGGATTTCTTGAGAGAAAAAATAAAAATGGTACTGCACCTCTTCTGTTTCAGTGTCTGAGACCTACTGTAAAGGAATTATTTCTTCTAGTAAATTATCTATTCTAGGAATATTAATATTGCGAGAGTATAGAGTATTTTCTTTTAAAGAAGCATGAAATATAACTAAACTTTCAACATTTAATTTTATTTAATATTTAATGCAAAATCCTAATCAAAGGCTGTATTCAAATTAAGTAATAAAGTAAATTAAGTAATAACATATTGAACAGAAAAATCAATAGTAACATAATATACTATGAAACATTTGCTCCTAATATATAACAGGCATGTAATATTTTTCATTTTTACAAAATGCATGTGAATAGTTTCAGTCACTATGATGCAAATTTGTCTTATGAGACATTATAAGTGAGACATAGATGATGTTAAAATTTCTTAATTAGTTATGCACATCTTTTAGAGCTATAGTTATGAAACCAGAGCAAGATATGAAAATGAATGAATATGCAGAAACAGGTTAGAAAGCTGCCACAGGAATTGAAGGCACATAGTTTCCCATGGTATGTGTAGAGCAGATTTAAAAAGATCAGGAGATAGGGAGGATATCCCAGAGAAAAATGTGGCAAGACCTAGTGATTGACTACGAGACAAATAGAAAAGTGTGTAAATCCAAGCAACTTCCAAGTTTCTGACCTAGACAATTGGATTGTTGGTGGTATCATTCACTTGGGAATGTGGTGTCAGGTGGAAGCCTGAATGCTTTTCACATGGGGTAGCACAGTCTAATTTTTAACAAAATTTATTAACAAAATGGTTTAACATTGTAATAGCATATGTGACCTATAAGGAAGTATCGAATGGAAATGCTGGAAACACAAACAAAATAAAAGAAATAATCATTCCTTCTGCCTTCTCATTAGTGGATTTGACATGACTATAGTGAATATATTAACTTGAAGATAAGGTTAGAAAATATCCGAATGTAACACAAAGCAAAACAAGAGTGAAAATTATAAGAGAACAAAGAATAGAGCATCCAAGAATTGTGCAACAATTTTAAGCTCTCTGATCTCTATGTATAGTAATTTGAATTCAAGAAGAAGTGAGAAAGAGAACAGGGCATTAAAATAGTTCAGTCAATATGGGCCAAGAAGGTTCCAAAATTAAAACCAGATAGTAAAACAATGATCCAAAACTGACAACACAATGCAGCCTAAGTTCCAAACCAAACCAAAACATCCTGAGAAAAAACATATTGGAGGCATCACACGTCCTGATTTCAAACTGTATTTATGAAGCTCTAGTCATCATAACAATATGGTTCTGGCATAAAAATAGACACATAGACCCATGAAGAGCCTAGAAATAAATACCCACATACATGGTCAAGTAATAGCCAAGAACATCCAATGTGGAAACCACAGTCCCTTCAATAGATGGTGTTGGGAAAACTGGATAACCATATGCGAAAATGGAATTGGACCCCTCTTATTCCACTTACAAAAATCAACTCTAAGTAGATTAAAAAAAAAAAAACAAACAAAGAAAAGAAAAGAAAACCTTAATCTAAGACCTGAAACTATAACACTCCTAGAATAAAATATAGGGCAAAAAAAAATCTCCTTGACATCGATCTTAGCCATGATTTTTTTTTCAAATGATCCCAAAAGCACAAGAAACAAAAGCAGAAATCAACAAGGGAAATCACATCAAAACCAGAAGCTTCTGCACAGTAAAAGAAACAATTACCAAAATGAAAAGGTAGTCTATGCAATGGAAGAAAATATTTGAAAAACGTCTAGCTAATAAGGAGTTAACATTCTAAAATATATAGGGAATTCATACAAGTTAGCAACAACAACAAAAAGCCTTCTAAAATCTAATTAAAAATGGACAGAGAACCTGAACAAACTTTTTTTTTTTTTTTTAACAAGACATACAGTGGCCCACAGGTACATGAAAGATGCTCAACATCACTAATCATCAGGGAAAATGCAAATCAAAACTACAATGAGATATCACCTAACACCTGTTAGAATGACCGTGATGAAAAAGACAGAAATTAACAAGTGTTGGCGAGGATGTAGAGAAAAGGGAACCCTGGTGTACTGTTGATGGGAGTTTGAATAGCTACTATGAAAAAAACAGTATGTAGTTTCTTCAAAAACATTAAAAATAGAACTAACATATGATCCAGCAATCCCACTTCTGGGTATATATCAAAAGGAAATAAAATCATTTATTACAATAAAAGGAAATAAAATCTCTATTTCAATGAAATACCTGTGTGCCTGGGTGGCTCAGTAGGTTGAGCGTATGACTTTGACTTAGGTCATGATCTCAAAGTTTGTGAGATACAACCCCGCCTCGGGCTCGCTGTTGTCAGTGCGAGGCCGGCTTCTCATCCTCTATCTCGCTCTCTCTCTCTTCCCCCGCCATGCTCTTTCTGTCAAACATAAGTAAACATTAAAAAACGAGAGAGAGAAATACCGGTGTTCCCATGTCCATGGTGGCATTGTTTATAGTAGTCAAAATGTAGAAATAATCTAAGTGTTGAGTGAGGGATGAAAGAATAAAGAAAATGTGATATATATTTTATGTTATACGCAGTGTGTATTTGTATAGATATGCACGTGTGAGTGTAATGTCTATGTATGTGTGTGCATATGTACACAATGTGGTGTAAATATACATTATATATACATATAGTATATATTGTAGAATATATATATTATATATTATATATAGTAGAATATACAATGAGCAAGAAGGAAATACTGCCATTTGTGGCATTTGTGATAACCTTGAAAGCATTGTGTCAAGAGAGACAGAAAAAGATAATTACTATGTAATTTCGCATATGTGGAATCTAAAAGCTGAGCTAATAGAAACAGAGTAGAATAATAGTTGCCAGTGGCTGGGGTGGTGGGAGGGGGAAATGTGAAGATGTTGGTCAAAGGTGACAAATTCCCAGGTACAAGAGCAACAAACTCTGAGGATCGAATGTACAGTATAGTTAACAATCTGGTATTATCACATGCTTGAAGGTTACTAAAGCCGTGAGTAAGAAATGTTTTCACCACAAGGGCACCTGCGTGGCTCCATCAGCTGAGTGTCTGACTCTTGATTTCGGCTCAGGCCATGAGTGGGATCGAGCCCTGCATAGGGCTCTGCGCTGACAGTGTGGAGCCTGCTTGGGATTCCCTCTCACTCTCCTTTGCCCTTTCCCTGCTTGCTCTCTCCCTCTCTCCCTCTCTCTCTCAACATAAATAAACACTTAAAATAAATAAATAAATGCTTTCACCACAAACACACACAAAGGTAATTGTGTGTGGTGATGGAAGTGTTAACTATTGTTTGAACCATTTCACAATATATACATTATCAAATCATCACATCGGATGCCGTAGAACTTACACAATGTCATATATCTTATCTCAGTAAAGCTGGGTGAGGGGAAGCTTAAACTTTTATTTCAAACTTATTTTCTTGAATATATACATTTCTTTTAAGTAAGCCATGATCTAGGCACAATTACAACATTTTAAACTTATCTGATTTTCACTTCACAAGGTGAAAGAAAACTCAGATTTTAATTTTCAGGGAAACATTGTATTAAATGCAAATAAATCTTCATTCACCCTGTGGTCTAATTTATCCCTATCATTGTAAAAACTTATGTTTTCCAATAACTTCCACCAGATCATGGAAAAATTAAAAACTGCAAAAAGAAATTAGGAAATTTCAGAAAACATTAAAAGTTGCAGTATATTCCTGTGACTAAAAAAATCCCATTTTGTCCCATTTTCTCCTGATTTTCCAAGAAATTAAGTGAATTTAATTAGGAAAAATATCTTATTAAATAGTCATCATCTTCTTGGGATGCCTGGGTGGCTCAGTCGGTTAAGCGACCAACTTTGGCTCAGGTCATGATCTCATGTTTCTTAGGTTTGAACCCACATTGAGCTCTGTGCTGACAGCTCAGAGCCTGGAGCCTGCTTTGGATTCTGTGTCTCCCTCTTTCTCTCTGCCCCTCCCCCGCTTGTGCTCTGTCTCTCTCTCTCTCTCTCTCTCTCTCTCTCTCAAAAATAAATAAGATTTAAAAAAAATGTAAATAGCCATCTTCTTTCATAAACATGCCTTGAGAGATTTATTTCCCCAACAGCAAGAACATAATACTAATACAATTTAAGAACTGATGATTGATATTTCTACTTTTATTCTAATTAATTATTAAACTTAATTTGTATCAGTGTTTCCCATTTTTAATTGTTATATATATGTTTGTGCTTTTTAATTCTCTTTAAGTTTGCTTTCTTGGAAGTAGTCAATAATTAAACACAATAAATTGATGACATCTTTGAGCATAGCATAAATGAACATAAAATTCCAAAATTCGTTGCCTAAAAGACTGTTTAGTTTAGAAACAATATTACCATGCTGTAGATAAAATATTTCTGTGGGATAGCTATGCTATTATTATAAATGTCTTTATCTTGTTACATTTTGCTTGTATATCTAGGTATTACATAATCCGCCAATGCCCGTGTTGTATGAATTTGTAAAAAGTAGCATAAGCTCCCCAAATACATATTGTCATGTATCTGTGCTTAGTGACAATTTATCTTGAAACCATTTCTTTCACTCATAGATTGTTAAGACCGTTTTACTTGAAGAAGATTCTTTTCTGTACTTTGGAATCTCCCATACAAATTAATCAACTGTGATTAACTAAATGATAATGACAGTCTGGTGGACGTCCTGCTTTGTCTGGACTCCAAGAGAAATCCGTAATTAATGAGGACAAACTTTTAACAGTCATTACAAAGATAAGTAGCATATGCTGAAGTGCAGACAGAAAGGCACAGATTTTAGATTTCTCTATGTCTTAATCCTGACAGTCAGATGCTCTACCCTGATCTCAATACTTCTCTCCTGTGAAGCTCCCCATCGAGTCTTTTGTCAGTCTGTCATTCTATTCAACACCTTCTTCTAAGTTTTCTAAAGGTCTGTGTAAGCTCTGTATTGTCTATATTGCTCACCTGAGATTTCTACTAGACCTGATTTGAGTTCCCATTAATCCCCATTTGTCTTCATTTGCAACAGGCAGAGAAATATACCTCCGAAATACTGAGTCTAAATAAATAGTTTTCTGAGAGATGTTTGCTTGGGTATGTGATATTTGCAATAGATTTGCTTCTGAATTTATAGAGAAGTATAGTTTGAATTAAACATAAGGGTATGGATAATGTATTTGGTTGACAGACGATATTGATAAATCAACATTTATTTAACATGTGTTATTATACTTGTAACTATAAGTGATTCAAAATATAACTGTTCAATCCTTCCTTGCAGAGCTCATTTTCTAGATAGAAAGAGAATGTATACCTTTACAGAAGCAGCAATTATGTTACCAGTTTATACATATAAGTATCAAATAACGTGTGATTTTTAAGTGCTACAGATCTAAATAAGGAAGAAGCTACTATACATTTTTAATTCATTATTAAATTAACACATATTTATGATTATCACATTACCATTTACAGAGGAATAGAAGACACTTCCAAATTCCAGGCTTTTAAAATTGATTTTGTATTTTATTTTTTACAAACTCCTTAAAAACACTGTCCAGTAGAGTGTAAAATTTCTAAAAATTTAAGTAATGAATGACCAAAACAGAGCTTTTTTTAAAAAAATTTTTTTTTAACGTTTATTTATTTTTGAGACAGGGAGAGACAGAGCATGAACAGGGGAGGGTCAGAGAGAGGGAGACACAGAATATGAAGCAGGCTCCAGGCTCTGAGCCATCAGCACAGAGCCCGACGCGGGGCTCGAACTCACGGACCGTGAGATCATGACCTGAGCCGAAGTCGGCCGCCTAACCGACTGAGCCACCCAGGCCCCCCGAAACAGAGCTCTTAAGACAAGAAGAAAGAAAGACCACACAGGAGTGGTGATTTCTAATTGCTCTTCCGGTGTTAAGTTTGATGCTTGCAAATATGCTCCCAGGGACATAAAACAATCAGTAACAAAAATCTTGTACAAATAAGATTGGGAATAATAAGAACTAAATTTACTATGTTTTCTTATTTTCATATTAAAAAGTAACTTCAGACTATTGTAGTGATTTAGAGCACTAATTATGCAGCTAGACCACTGAGTTCAAAACTGAGCTCGTACTGCCTGTGTGACTTTGGGTGAATCAGCTAACCTTTCTGTATCATGGTTTCCTCATGTTTAGATGGTGTTAATAATAATGCCAATCTCCTAAGCTTCTTGTGAAGTTTAATTTTTTTTTTTCAACGTTTATTTATTTTTGGGACAGAGAGAGACAGAGCATGAATGGGGGAGGGGCAGAGAGAGAGGGAGACACAGAATCGGAAACAGGCTCCAGGCTCTGAGCCATCAGCCCAGAGCCCGACGCGGGGCTCGAACTCACGGGCCGCGAGATCGTGACCTGGCTGAAGTCGGACGCTTAACCGACTGCGCCAGCCAGGCGCCCCTGCTTCTTGTGAAGTTTAATGAGTTAATACATGGAAAACACTTAGAAGATTTTGTGGCTGACCATGAATGTTCCATTAGTTCTAACAGTAGTAGTAGCAGTAATAATAATAATAATAATAACAACAATAATATAACTTTCATAATCTGTGACATTGATAAACGTTTGGGAGTATTTATTTTGGCTTGGGTTTAGAAAGTTAAATGGATTACTGTTTTTTTCTGTTAGCATGGTTGGAACTTTTCTAATGCTAAATACATAGTGAATAATGTGGAAAATTTATTTCTTTAGCAAAAGGCCATATTAATTCACAGATTGATTTGACATTCATTTTTCTCACTGGAAGTTATATCATGAAGTTATTTCACTGAAGTATGTAGTGAGCATACTATATTTAGCATTAATTCCCAATATTGGTCGTGTTAAGGTGTTTCCAATATTGCAAATAATGTTTCAATAAATAACCACTTATATTTGACATAGGTAAATATTCTCTATTATTTTCTTTTTAAAAACTCATGGAAGATTGCTATAGAGCACCATTTTTTTTTTTTTTTTTTTTTTTTTTTTTTTTTTTTTTTTTTTTTTTTTTTTACTTTTTGAAAGAAAGAGAATGCACACACCTAAGCAGGGGAGGGGCAGAGGGAGAGAGAAAGAATCTCAAGCAGGCTCCAGGCTCAGCACTGAGTCCAACTCAGCCTTGATCCCATGACTCTAGGATCGTCACCTGAGACGAAATCAGGAGTCAGATTCTCAACCAACTGAGCCACCCAGGTACTCTGAGCACCATTTTATAATTCATATAGGTTGTTAAATCATCCCCCAGAGACTGTGTATCATCTTTTGTTATTTTCTTACTTTCTTTACTTCTCCTCCCCCTCCTCCTCCTTCTCCCTCAATTTCTCTTTCAGTTTCCCTTTCTTTCTCTTTCTCGAGAAAAAGAGAGATTGGGAATTAGTCACTGTATAAAAATTGAATGTTTGCCAGATTCTTACTAACTGGAATGTACTTAATCTACCTAGAGTTCAGTTTTGCTCTTATGCAAAAGGGTAAGGATAAAAGCTTTTCTAGAGAGTAACGTGTATGAAAACTACAATCATTATTAGATTGGGCAACTCTTTTAGGGAAATGGTCTGAAAAGTAAAAATACTAGCATATAAAAGATTTAATGATTTTGGGTAAAGGAGAAAATGTTTCTCACAAGAATTTTCCAGAAGCAATGAAAAGTAAACCAAGAACTCTTCCATATTAAAAAGGTTCCAAAAATCCAAAAGTAATTCCTCTGGGCAATACATCACACATAGTATATTGTGACACAAAAATCAATAAGAGAAAAATGAACATAAATTCCTTATGGCTTTAGAATACTATGTCAAAATTTATATATAGTTTATCACACACAAATTAAAGAATCACCAGCACCTCCATATGTCTTTCAAAATATCATAATAAATGCACTATAGTTCAGATGCTTAATACATTTTAGAATGACATAATTTACCTTTAATATGTGTAACAAAAGTAGTAATTTTTGACGAAGTAGACAATGATGAGGTCATATATCGAATTGAATATAACGGGTAGCCTATGTTATGGACAGTGAAGTACTCAAATGCCTAGGAAAGGATTCTCCAATTGACAATGAGAATTGATAAAATGGCACTTGGATATAATTTTCCAAGAATTAAATAGAAGTTGAGGTGGAGTCTCATTACATAAAAAAACCATGTGTGTCTTGATAAGCAGTGTAATAAGTCAGTAGTTGGGAGTCTCAGAAAAAAACACTAGAGAACTTGCAGGGGAAAATTCAAGAGATAATACCCGTAACTCTAATGTGTCCAATGTCTTCACCTGGAAATTGAACACAATACGTGGAATGACATATGCTCCCAATTTCAGTTTTATTTATTTCGAGCAATATGTAGGTATTAATGTTAGTTATCTTGAGTATACCATGGTTTTCAAAATATAGCAAAAGTGATAAAAGTCTGGTGAATAAAGAAAATGAGCCATGAAGAAGTAAAAATTAAAAAACAACAAATAATAAGATCTATCAGTAAATTGCTCCCCTGCCCTGGATAATATAGCTTTAATTACTGAATGGGAGTATGTTCGTTTATATTTATTTCCAACACCACAACCACAGGGATATTTTGGAACAATGTTTTTGCGTGGAATTTGCAGCTTCTTTATATCTGAAATAGACAGTAATTGTGTGTGTGTGTGTGTGTGTGTGTGTGTGTGTGAATTTAGATTCCTCCAGGAAAAGAGTGCTACTAAGTTTGAAGAAAAGTTCTGTCAAGGAGAACAAAATTGTTAACAAAAAGTATGACAAAGGAGAAAAAAGAAAAAAAAAGGCAGCCATAGGTAAAAATTTCAAAAGAGCTTTATTAGGAAACATGAAGAAACAGGGTTTTAAGAATTGTGGAATAATTTCCAAAGTCCCATTAAAGCCTTAATTAGCCTTTAGGGGATATACTTACTACATACTTACTATAATGATATACTTACTACATTAAGAATCACTTTGGGGAGCCTGGGTGGCTCAGTTGGTTAAGTGTCGGACTTTGGCTCGGATCATGATCTCGCAGTTCGTGAGTTCGAGCCCTGTGTCAGGCTCTGTGCTGACCTCTCAGAGCCTGGAGCCTGCTTCAGATCCTGTGTCTCTGTCTCTCTGCCCCACCCCTCCTCTCTCGTGCTCTCTCTCTCTCTCTCTCAAAAATAAATAGACGTTAAAAAAAAGAGTCACCTTAATATTTTAATGAAACTAGTATGTAATCGTGGTAACTAAAGGCAGGCCATCGGGGCTTGAATTATATATTCAAGGCAATATTATATATTGCCTTAGAGTAAATAATGAATGAAATACATTTCATTGAAAAAATCCATGAGATTTATAGGTTATATGAAATATAGCTAGTTATATCAAATTGACAAAATAATCTATTCATGTAAAAATATTTAGTGATTTTAGCTTTCAGTGTTGCATAATTTTTACTTTGAAAAAGAAGCTCTACACTAGAATTTTGAGGAGGATTTGAATTAAATAGTGATTCACAAATAAGTGGATTTTTTCAAAGATATTCTAAAATGCATTAGGGGAAAATACCCTAAAACATATAGGAATAAGAGAGAAATATTACTTACCCATCTAAGACACATCACTTGATGTTAGCAAACTTTTCACTTTAGAACCCACAAATCTGACTAATAAGACTAAATATCTGCTGATTGCTTTGAGGAACCTCTTAATTTCATAATAATTAATTAATTAATTAATTAATTTAGAGAAAGAGCACAAGAGGGAGGAGCAGAGGGAGAGGTAGAAAGAAAATCTGAAGCAGGCTCCATGCCGAACACAACACCCAACGCGGTGCTCCGTCTTACAACCCTGAGATCATGACCTGAGCCAAAATCCCGAGCCAGACGTTTAACCAACTGAGCCACCTGGGTGACCCAGAGGTACCTATTTTATTGGCCACATAAAGGTAAATGAAAACACTCTATGGTACAGATGAAATGAGTTTGCTTCTGTAATTCTGGGGCATTCTCAACATGTAGCAAACACACAGTAAGTATTTGTTCTTCTAATTAATGTTTTATTATAATAAACATTATATTTTAGAATAATAGTTTACAGCATGGATTCCTTGAGTTGTCTGTAGTAATCTCTAAGTTAATAATTCTAGTACCTGGTAAGTGAATCAAATTCAACTGATCTCCTTACTACATTACTACAAGCTTCCTTAGAATATATATATATATATATATATATATATAGAGAGAGAGAGAGAGAGAGAGAGAGAATATATATATTCTCTCTCTATATATTCTATATATATATAGAGAGAGAGAGACAGAGAGAGAGAATATATATATATATATATATAGAGAGAGAGAATATATAGAGAATATATATATATATATATAGAGAGAGAGAGAGAGAGAATATATATATTCTCTCTATATATACTCTATATATATATAGAGAGAGAATGTATATATATATATATAGAGAGAGAGAGAATATATATATAATATAGTATATATAATATATATATATTATATACATATATACTTATTTGAAGCCAGGTGTACACTATTTTTTTCACTCTGAAAATCTGTTGATATATAATGCAACATACACTCTCCATTGCACACTTAGAATGCATTCCTAACTCTCCAAGTGCTTGTTATTAATCTCTGTGATCTTTTTAAAAACGTTTCAAACAAACGTTTAACTAAACAGTCTATATTCCTTAGCATTGCAAAGGTAAAAAAATTTAAGTTATAACCCTGATGCAATCACTTTAATTCTCAACCAGTACAAACTAGAGGCTATATATACTTTGTCATTTTTAACTTGAAAGGAAATGATTCATAATAGCTCTTTCAGTTTTTGGAACCTCAGTTTTCTTAAAGCCAAAACCAAATGAATTAAATAGCAATTCATTTTCATGAATATTGAGAGTTCTCAAAAGAATGATCAAGCTATGGATAAGGAAAAGTCTTTAAAATAAACCAGACGATGATCTAGATCTAATTTCTGGGCTTAAAGAGGTGTATGCTAAAGGATTCTGGGTAGGTATCTCACCATCACTGTTCACATTAGAATAAGTCACTTAGAAAGGTATATTTGAGCCGCTAAAAATTATGTAATCAGTCCAGGAAACTACTTTAATTTTTTAACTCAATTTCTTTGTCTGTAAGTACTTTAATTAGGACAGGTTTTTTAAATCAATTTCAATAGGTTAAGGAAGCCATTATCTCATTATAAAAGATTAACTACTTTTCTAAAAAGTATACTGTATCACATAATGTGATTATTGAATTGAATGTGAATATCACAGGGATATACACGGTTAATTTGTTGTATCTTTAGTTTTTAACCAGCCTCTTATCTTTATAATGCAATGTCATATTAAATACAACCAGACATTTTTCTAAGCAAGGAATAAGAAAATCAACAGTAGTATTTTGAAAAAAAAATTAAATCATAGTCTAACTCATTCTCATCAATACCTGTCTGCAATTCAAAATTATTTTAAAAGCAACATACAGTTTTGTTGTCTGTGTCAACAATTAGGCATTCAATAGAGCCACTGCTTAGTTTTTGTTTCTAAATTTCCAAAATTGAATTAGGAAAACACAAGTGATTTTGCTCTGTTTTGTGTTTGTAAATGTTTGTGGTATTGTAAATATTAAATAGAACACGGGGAAGCTCTTAAAATACTTGCTCTGTTTTTCATACCCTAATAATTTCTTGTGATTCTGTCTTCAGTAGTCTTGCAAACATATGTAAATCTATAATATCAAGGTCAAGAAGAAGAAATACGGTAACTGTATCACATTAGATGAGGAAAATTTATATTCTTTTAATTCTTCATTTAAGAACATCTAGTACCCAGAACATGATAGGTGTTAAATTGCGTGGTGAGTCTATAAGCAAAAGAATGAATCGATGAAACATAATTTTTTTCTGATTATTTGAACAAAGTAGTGTTGTATCCTTATTCATTTATGTTTCTGATTATACCTGCTTTATGTGTACATCTTTAATATATGTTAAATACCATCAGTCTTTTTTCTAAAACACTAAATAGTCAGGATGTGGGTTGTGCTGGGCTTATAAACTATGAGATCGCTTAAAAATAAAATCATATCACATCCTGATTTTCCTCACAAGGAGCATGGCCACATCACACAACTATACATCAAGCCATGATGTTGTGTCAGCAAAACCACTTATTTTATTAAAAAAACATTCAATGTCTTCACAAAAATTGAAACCCTTAAAGGGCAATGGAAAATATAGATTTTTAATATTTTTTGTCTTGAGTAAGAGAAGCGTGAAAAGATTTTATATTTTGTTTCTCTTAACAGATGCTTTGGATTAGCCGATAAAGTAATTAATTTTTTTGAAGCACCTCCGTGTATTTCCATCTTATAAACTACTCTCTGAGGTTAAAAAATATCAACTTCAGTGCATGTCTCATGACTCTAAGGAGTATTTTATGTTCCTTAACTAGACACTGTAGATTCCATGATGTACCGTTACAAGTAATGGCTCAATCATGCATTATAGACTTTCAGCTTAATGTCCTCATTCAACACTGGTCTGAGGAAATATCCACTCTGGTTTGATACACTCGTGTTGGCCTTTTCCATGTTTGAGAATTTCTCTCAGTCTGATAGATTCATGGTCATGGACTAGAGTGGGGAATTGCACACTGCCAAACAGTCTTGCTATTTCACTTTAAAACTTCACTAAGTTTTCTCCAGCCTCACAGCACAATATATTTCCACTTGACGGATGGTTCTGCCACTCAGACCACATAGAAAAGAAAAAAGTGTGCAAATGCCCTGGGCTATTTCTTAGTCTCCATTGTGATGGGTTTGTATGGTTGCCATGAAACTTCATGTGGCCAGAGGAATTCTGAGGTTGAGTTTGGAATTGAGGGCACAGGGTAGTGCTGTCCTCTGAACCCATAGCTTTGGGTTCCAATCCATCTGTTTCCAGGCCAGCTTGACCAGTGAGATCTGTAGTTTGAGGTGTAGATTTTCTCCTAATGACACTTAATGCTTGATTCCCATCACATCCACCACTTTGTCTATGGTTGGAACTTGCTTGAAAGGAGAGGGGGATTTTACTGAACAGTTACCAAAATAATCACAAATCATTGTCAAATCCCTTTAAAAATTCTGCAAAGGCCAAAAGGTAAGAGCTTCTGGAAAATCTTAAATCCCCTTTATTATCTTCAAGTACTTACATATATTATTATATGCATTGGAATAAATCAACCCTAGAAATGGATCACTGCACAGAGATGCTTCTTTTTGGTTTTTGTTCTTTTTTTTCTTTTTCTGTATCATTTTCTTGCTCACATCTGGAAGTAGGAAATATTTTACATGTGAGACTGTTTTCAAGAAGCCGGACAGGCTATTGACGAAGTGTTAGGTGGTCATTGTGAGGCTAAGTCTTAGAGACTCTCTTATGATGAGTATATATGAAGATGGGGCCAAAAAATCCTATATATTCCAGGTTGAAAAAAATATATAAAATGTGTAAGAAAATTTGTTAAACTCTGGTGGACCTGAAAAATCTGGGTCTCTTTACTGCTTTTGCATTTTTCTTGGAAAACGGATAAATCACCTGTAATTGTTTATTTCTAATTTGAAGGGAACAAAATCAAGGCCTTTTGAATTCCCATTTTTAATGGTTCATTAGTGGCTTACTTGGAAAACCCATTATATAAAATGAAAAGCATCCTCCAACCTCATTTGATATTGGTGCCAGTATAATTTTTTCTCAAGTACCAAACAATTACATAGGAGTTTGAAAAGTTCTTGCTCCCTAAGAATCACAGTGAAAGTGTTTGAGGGGTAAAATGGGCTGGGATCAAAGCAAGGAGTTCTCAGCAGAGTGGAGACATCATGGGGAGGTGTTTACTCACCATCGTGGAGGTTCTGTTTAAGGTCCCAAATAGCATTTGAATATCTCAATGGGTCAAGTGATTGTGAGGTTCTGGGTATGAGAAAATTCTTTAGAACAAGTACTGTTTCTACATCAGTGAATCACTGGTTGTAATAAGGACTGAATTCCAAATGTAGCACATGATGTAAACCTCTGCTTTTCAGTGTCAGGGCACCAGAAGCTTGTCTGAGCACTGATGGTTATATGTTTGAATCTTGGCTCTATCCATAATGCACCCGACACACATCCTCCCATAACATTTTATCTACTTCCATACAATGTGATTTTACATATATTTCTTTCCCATTTTAAAATTTGCACTTTTGAAATAACATCTGGTTGTAAGTATGGCATATTGAATTTATCCATATCAAGTCTAAAATTAGATTTAGAATATTTACACGTTGACTGTTTTATGATTTATCTGTAATTTTATATAATACCAAAAATATTTAAGTACCAATATTTGCATACCAATAAACTGCCAAGGATATTTTGCCTCTATCTGTGTACCATTTCTTTATTATTTCCCTAAAATTAGTTTATTAGATGATAATAATATGACACAAATTTTCAAGTATTCATTTTAAGATATATGCATCATAATACATGATAGAGTTACTTCTTTAATTGAAACTTACAAAGATCCTTTCTTAAACTACTCATATTTCTTGTTTTTTGTGATTCTACACTCTCTTGGTTCTCATTCAGTTTCTTTTTTTTTCTTACCATTCTTTTCTATTTCAATTTTCTCTTCCTGACCCAAAATATATTATAGAAAAAGTTCAGTTCTGAACCCAGATCTACACTTTGTATCCTGTAATTCAAAAACCTCATTCACTCTGATGGCTTTGTCTTACTGCTTCAGATTTATATGTCTATATCTGGCCTCTCTCCTGAGTTCCATTAGCTCAGCCTGCTTGGGGGATGTCTCCATTTGGATGCCCTTCTGTCAATTTAAATCCGTCTTTGTTCTCAAAGTTGTTATTCTTCTGGACTTTTCAATTTTCAGTTTTGAAATGATTATTTTCCCATCTCTGAAGTTTAAATTTCTCTGGCCATCCTTGACTCTTTCTACTTCGTATTTTTACGTTCACGTATCTACTTACCATCCTCTCTGAGACTAGTCCCACGTAGGGTCCTCATAACCTTGCATCTGCTTATTCCATTATTCTTCGAAAGGGCTTCTTGTCCCTTTCTCTTGCAAAGAAATTTCAGAAACATATTACTAACGGATGGTGCTTTTGTGCATTTAGGTCTCTAAGCTCCTACTACCAAACATTCAAGAATGGCTTAGTAAATGTTTGATATCTATTGGGCTTGGTGTCAGTTGAGAGTTCGTCTTCTCAGAGCTCTGCCAATTTCCAATTCCAAGGAATTATCAAGGAATTCTTGAGACTCCTTTGTTCATCTGAAAGTTGATAACAAACCTCTATAAAAGATTAACAAACAACTTTCCTAATACTTTCTCCTTCATTCTAGCAATTTAACTTTAATCTGTGCTCTCTGAAGGGATCAATGGGGGTCCATTTAATCTTTACAATCCATGATTAAGTTATTTTCTTTTTTAAACAAATATTCTTTATCGTACAATGATATGCATGAGGATAAACAACAGTAAATAAAGAACAGGTCCTTTTTCTATGTTCTTCAAACTCTCTTTGCTTGGCATTGTATACTTCTTATCCTACCATAAGATCTTTCTTATTCTCTTCAGAATAAAATTTCTTTCAATCGATTTATTTTTTATGTCACTACAGTCTGAAGTCAATCCCCTCCAGTTTACTGAATTTATTTACTCGTATATCATCAGTAACCATTAAAACTGACGTCATGTTCTAAAATAAACCTTGATTAATACTCATGTTCAAATTATGTTCACATCTATTACTCATTTTATTCTGAATACAATACTGAATATATAAAATGATAAAATACAATTCTACCCATTTTACATACGGAGAATATGAGCAATAAGATTTCTTTTTTCTCTGGTATTTTTACCATTCTTATTCTTGTGTTTCGGTCTATGTGTGTACATTTGTGGATGTACATAACGATCTGCTAATTGCTATAAAATTTTGACTCTTATAACGATGATTTTTTTTCCAACCGCCTGACCAAATAAACTTTTTTTTCTTTTACCCAGAAAAAAAGCACAATAACTACAAAAGATTTTTCATCTCAAGACACTGTTTTTTTTCTTCTGTGATTGAGAAAAGGTTTAATCTCAGCACCTTGAATAACAGATATGTAAATTAAATTTATTCGTATTATTTTTAAAATATACATTTGAAATTCATGCTGAACTAAGAGATGAAAATTAAAATACTGTGGATTAGCTGACAAAGATAACCTTAGTTAAAGACACAATGTGTGACTTTCTGTCGCACTGAAATTAAACAATTCAAAACTCACTTCTAAATTAAATGTTAATTCTGTGTTGTCAAAGAAAGATAATAATTCTGTGAAAGCTTGATATCACAAATATTTAAGAACTCTAGCAGCAATTACAAGATCTGTGAAAAAACGATAAAAAAATAGAGTATTTTTTGAAAACTTCAATGGGCATAAACATATTTGTTTTGAAATAATCTCTGTCACTTCAGACTGACTGGCTTACAAACAACAGAAATGTATTTCTCACAGATATGGAAAATAGAAGTCCAAGATGGGGACTTGGATGCATGATTACATTCTTGTGAGAGCCCTCTTCTGGTTTTCAGCTTGCCGGCTTCTCACTGTATCTTCTCCTGGCTAGAGAGGCAAAGCAAGTTCTTTCATGACTAACAAAGATGCTAATTGCATTCATGGGGGCTTCATCTTCATGACTTTACCTAATCCTAATTCCTACCACTATCACATTGGGGAATAACATAGGAGTTTGGGGAGGGCACAAACATGCAGTCAGGAACAATCACTACAAAGTTGGTCTTCCTACTTTGTTTAGCTGATGATTAGACATTTAAAAAGCTTTGGGGCGCCTGGGTGGCGCAGTCGGTTAAGCGTCCGACTTCAGCCAGGTCACGATCTCGCGGTCCGTGAGTTCGAGCCCCGCGTCAGGCTCTGGGCTGATGGCTCAGAGCCTGGAGCCTGTTTCTGATTCTATGTCTCCCTCTCTCTCTGCCCCCCCCCCCCCCGTTCATGCTCTGTCTCTCTCTGTCCTCCAAAAAATAAATAAACGTTGAAAAAAAAAAAAAGATATTTAAAAAGTTTTAGAGCCCCTGAGTGGCTCAGTCCGTTGAGCGTCCAACTTCGGCTCAGGTCATGATCTCACAGTGTGTGGGTTCAAGCCCCAAATCAGGCTCTGTGCTGACCACTTGCTCAGAGCCTGGAGCCTGCTTCAGATTCTGTGTCTCCTTCTCTCTCTGCCCCTCCCCCACTCATGCTTTGTCTCACTCTGTTTCTCAAAAATAAATAAATGTAAAAAAAAATTTTAAAAAGTTTAGTAAGCATTGGCTGTGATTGTCAAATGGACAACATGTGTGTATTTTCTCTGCCAACTCTCTTTTTGGGAAATGTCCTTCATTCCCATACATAAACCCTGTTTCATCTCCTTCTTTCTCTTAGAAATGAATAAAGTGAGTTGTCTTTTTCATGTCATTGAGAATCAAAACATTCATTGTTTACTTGAGACATATTTGAGTAACGTTCAAACTTGGAAAGACATTTAAAAGGTAATAAACCCATTCAAATAAATATAAAGCTATTGCATAGAATGGCAGGAGTATGATGGATGACGTTGCCTGGAGCCTCGAACCACGTATCCTCTCAAGTGATAGTGATAGCTACATACCTCACTACCTACTTGGATGGGAGTTTTCCTTGGAATATTTCATCATAAGTATGAATACAACTAGATCTTGTCAGTCATTTGAGTCAGGAATTGTGCATTCTTTGTCAAATGAGTATCTTGAAAACACCCTACTCATTGAATCTTGCTTGTATTCTAAAGAGAAAATCAAATTGAAATGCCGTCTGTGTAGAAAGGTTTTGCAGACACCCTTTGCCGATTTTGATGTACCAGATCAACATTTGCAACCTCAGTCTCCTTTCGGTTTCTGGGTGGTCGCTTAATGCACACATGTAGAAGACTGGTCATCTCTTTTCCATTTTCCATCTGTTTGCTGCCCTGCGTATTCTTGTGCGTTCCTGGATCCCATTTCAATGTGTTTGTGTATGTGTGGAAGATTACCTCCACATACAACAAGCAATCCTCAGAGACCAACTGGGTGTCCAAGAATCCAACTCAATTCTGACATTACTGGATTCCACAGGGAGAGGGCTCAGTCCTACAAGGCTGCCCATCTAACCTCCACCCATCAGATGCCAGTTGCAACTCCAGACTGTCACCTGTGTTTCTGACCAACTGGTTATACACATCGAGGATTCCTATGAGTCTGTCCTTGGGTTTGATTAATTTGCTAGAGGAGTTTACATAACTCAGAGAATTTTACTTACTACACCACTTTTATATATATATATATATAAAAGGCTATAACTCAGGAACAGCCAGATGAAAGAGATGCAAGGTATGGAGAAAGGACTTGGTGCTTTAGTGCCGTCTCTCAGTCACCACTCTCTGGGAATCTCTATGTGTGTTCACCAACCTGGAAGCTCTCTGAACTACATCATTTTGGGTTCCAGAGCCTTCGTTACACAAGCATGACTTTTTTTTTTTTTCAACGTTTATTTATTTTTGGGACAGAGAGAGACAGAATATGAACGGGGGAGGGGCAGAGAGAGAGGGAGACACAGAATCGGAAACAGGCTCCAGGCTCTGAGCCATCAGCCCGGAGCCCGACGCGGGGCTCGAACTCCCGGACCGCGAGATCGTGACCTGGCTGAAGTCGGACGCCCAACCGACTGCGCCACCCAGGCGCCCCAAGCATGATTAATTAAATCATTGGCCATTGGCAAGTGATTCAACCTGCAATCCCTCACCCATCCCAGGATGTCAAGTGGCTGATGGAAAGTTCCAACCCTCTAATCCCAAGGTTATGGTTAGCCCCCATCCTGAGACAGAGTCCAAAAGTTATCTCTTTAACATAACAAAAGACACCTTTATTGCTCTCATCACTTAGGAAATTCCAAAGATTTTAGGAGCTCTATGCCAGAAAAGAGCAGAAGGCCAATCCCAATATCACACATATGGACATGTTTAAAGCTAATGGTGTTATCCTTTAACAAGCATGAGAGAAAGACCAAGTAATAGCTCTACATTGAACACTGTTAAACTAGTGAGTCATCGGCTTCCACTGCCTCTGTCTATATATTTACAGGAGACAAATCATCACTTATTTAAGTTGCTGTTAATTGCTTTTTACAAATATTTGCAGGGGTGGCTCAGTCAGTTAAATGTCTGACTTTGGCTCAGGTCATGATCTCACGGTTTGTGGGTTTGAGCCCCGCATCGGACTCTGTGCTGACAGCTCAGAGCCTGGAGCTGGCTTTGGATTCTGTTTCTTCCTCTCTCTCTCTCTGCCCCTCCTCTGCTTGTGCTCTATCTATCTCTATCTATCTCTCTGTCTCTCTCTCAAAAATAAATAAACATTAACAAAATTAAAAAAAAACATTTAAGGGGCACCTGGTTGGCTCAGTCGATTAAGCATCCGACTTCGGCTCAGGTCATGTTCTCACGGTCCGTGAGTTCGAGCCCGCGTCTGGCTCTGTGCTGACAGCTCAGAGCCTGGAGCCCGTTTCAGATTCTGTGTCTCACTCTCTCTCTGCCCCTCCCCTGTTCATGCTCTGTCTCTCTCTGTCTCATAAATAAACGTTAAAAAATTTTTTAATAAATAAAACATTTAAAAATAAAAATATTTGCAGCAATAAACATTCATAGCAGATATTGAAGTGTGCTACTGTATATAGAAAATTGTTATTGTTTTCCATCAAAAATAACGTATGGGGGCACCTGGGTGGCTCAGTCGGTTGAGCGTCCGGCTTCAGCTCGGGTCATGATCTCGCGGTCTGCGGGTTCGAGCCCCGCGTGGGGCTCTGTGCTGATAGCTCGGGGCCTGGGGCCTGTTTCGGGTACTGTGTCCCCCTCTCTTCCCCTCCCTCACTCGTGCTCTGTCTCTCTCTGTCAGAAATAAACATTAAAAAAATTAAAAAAAAATAACGTATGGGTTCAGCTAAAAATATTATAAGAGATAATATAGACATAGCAGATAATTAATTTTAGATCTACAGCAGTCACATATTTTGTGACATGTATTCCTTATAAATAAAATATATAATTAATTGTACATATTTGTATTTACTAATAAAATTAACTGTAAAGTAAGATAATATTAGCCATGGTGAGGTTGGAGTTACTGTTTTTGTTTAACATTTGGATTTTTTCCTTAAAAAAAAAAACTCAGAAAATAAGAATTCAACCTTTCTGTACATTCTCACTCAAAATATCATATAAGGGGGACATAATTCTGGTAAACTATATCTAGGTAACCTAGTGACATATGACTAGCTATTCATAGTCTAAACTTCATACAAAGGTACAGTCATTGTAGAGAATTTAGGGACATACTAGATAAAGGCATCACCTCTCATTTGCTGTAATTGGTTTTATTTGATATGACAGCAAAGACACATCATTCATGATTGACAGACTGGGAAATATAGTGTTTACTTTAAACACCAGAAAGGGAATATAATAAACCTGGCATAGGGGAAACTGAAAGAGGAAAATTCTGTGATTTTCTTTACAAGATACAAAAAATAATAATAAAACAAGCTGAACTCCAATAAATAACAATAAGGTAGTTTAGAAATATAAAGATAATGTCAATATAAACTTTTGTTGAAAAAAAAGTTTGCGAGACATGGATTTTTTTCCCAAATATATGGAAAAATTTTGTAACTAGAGATTTCTTTGTTACCATTAATAATGATACATTTGTAATTTATGAGCACATCTTCAAATGGATAGAGTTTAACAAAAGAAAATGGACATGTGGACACACATCTCCAGAGAATATTTACAAAGACTTAACTGAAAATATAAGTTAACTAATTTCACTGTTAATCATTCATTCAGAAAGTGTGTAGAGTATGTGAATACTTAAATTTATAAACTGTTGAAAACATGTGACAGTTACTGGTATTGTATGATTTTAATAAAGAACTGTGGAATGACTGCTTCTTTCTCCCAAATACAAAGTAAAAGTTTGATAAAACAGAAAAAATACAACAAACAAACAAAACAAACAAAGAACCCCCAAAACATTTGAAGGCATTGGACAGCAAGGATCAATAAATGTTAAAATTTCAGAGCAAAGAGGAGCAAACAGTGGTTGTACCACATTAGCCTTCTGTTTTTCCCCTTGGGGCATTTGCCAATTCATTATTGGCAATTGTATGGGTCTGAGGAGACAAAGGTTAAGAGTCTGAAGCTGCCAAGTAGTTGAGAAACGCTGAGATATCTAGAAAAAGACAATCTCAGGGAAGTGAGCCCCAGATTCCATACATAATTTACTCCAGGGCTACTCCGTGGATGCAAAGATGTGAGACTCCTAGGAATCAAACACAAAAGAGCAGAAAAGAATCTAAAGAAAAGAACATAGTAGAGACAGCAGCAGGTGTATAATACAGGGAAGGCAGAGATTGGAGGTCATGATAAATACTAATGGAGTGAAGCTCTACTGAAGGGCTTCAACTGAGAACACAGACGGTTCAAACCGCTGGAGTAAGGGCACAACTGAAATAGCCTTTAAAATACTTGTATAATTTTTTATGCATGATGTCCAATATTCAGTGAAAATTTTTGTGCAAAGCAAGTAGAGAAACACAGAAAAAGTAAATCACAGACATAGGGGACACAGATAAGATTTCTAACATATATTAACTTGAGTTTAAAAAGGATAGAGAAGATGATAGAAGCAATATTTTAAGAGTGCTAACGGATAATTTTCTAAGACTGATAAAAGATATTAAGCTAAAAGCAAGGTTAAAAATAACTCCCCGGGACCAGAACAACAACAGCAAAAACATAAATCTTAGAAAATGAGAGGGGAACCTTCAAAAAAAAGAAAAGAAAAAGGAAAACATTTTTAAAAAGACAGAGATACAAGGGCACCTGGGTGGCCCCATTGATTAAACGGCTGACTTCCGCTCAGGTCATGATCTCACAGTCCATGGGTTCGAGCCCCGCATCAGGCTCTGTGATGACAGCTTAGAGCCTGGAGCCTGCTTCCAATTCTCTGTCTTCCTCTCTTTCTGCCTCTCTCCCACTCATGCTCTATCTCTCTCACTCTCAAAAATAAATAAACATAAAAAAAAGACAGAAGTACAATCCAGATTACTCTTAAGGGATCAGTGATAAGGTAGTCAAATTCTCAAGAGGAATGATAAAACCTTGTTGATGAGAGAAGACAGTAGAATGACATTCTTAAAGTGCTGAAATACAATAACTTCTAGGCCATAATTTTATACCCACTAATATATCTTTCAAAAATGAATTCAAAATTGATACATATTCATAATGGAAATTTGTGAGATTCACTTGTCCACATTGTTATACTGAGAGAAATACTACAGAGAATTCTTTGGGTTGAAAATACATCATCACAGATGGAATCATGGAGCAAGAAAAAATAAAATATTATAATGGTAAATACATGGATAAATGTAAATGAGCATTAACTAGTAATATATGGGGGCGCTAAATATATGTAGAATTATAATACATTAAAATAATAGTAAAAAATGAAATCAAATGAGATACCACCTACACCCATTAGGTATCTATTACTGAAGGAAAGAGGGGTGCCTGGGTGGCTCAGTTGGTTGAGCATCTGACTTTGGCTCAGGTCATGATCTTGTGGTTTATAAGTTATAGGAACCCTATATATATATATATGTCCTGGCCCTATATGTGTGTATAGTTCTATATACAGACTATATATATATATATATATATATATATATATATATATATACATATATATATATCAGAACTATATATATATATAGAAATATATATATTATATAATAATACATAATATACTATATATTATAATATATATATAACTATATATAGTTCTTGGCCCCCTAGACTCACATACTGCCCACTACCTTTTGGGATGATTTATTGGCCACTTATGGAAATCCTGTGCATGTAACATGAAAATGTTCCTGTCAAGTTCCCTCTATCTTTTAAAGTTCCCCAATCTTTTAAAAGGATACTTATATTGCAACATCTATGCCGTAGATGTAAAGGTGTTGCTGACATATGGTAAAATAGAGTTATAAAATCACAGGTCTTCTAAATGCCCTTAACAACAAAACAGCATGGAAAAGAAATGTCTCTGGGAATAACATTTAGATAGTGGAGCTGTTGGACCACCTCTAGAAATGAATCAGAAACGACACATCCAATATACTCATTTTTTGGAGGTGGAGAGAAAGCACGAGAAAGAGAAGAAGGTGCTCTGCCAGATAGGCAATATTTAGAAGATATTTCATATGACAACCAATGTTTTGTGTGTACATTTATTTCTTGCTTCTGTATATATTGACAATGCTACGTCCTAAGTGCCCAAAGAATTTTAAAAGTAGAGGTAATAATATGACCTCTCTATAAATCTCTCTCTCTGTCTCTCTCTCTCTCTCTCTCTCTCTCTCTCTCTCTCTCTTTTAGTTTAGTTTATTAGGAGGGACTATTTTCAGGGAATGACCTGTGTTAATTCTCCTCTCAGAGCCAGACTCATTTCTGTACTTAGTCATGGGATAGTGAAGGAGGAAGTGGAGAATGAGTGTAAGGCAAGGCTTTCTATGTGCATTTTTAAAAATAAAGTGCTTGCATTTACTGTGACAAGTTCATTCTTTATTTTGCAACTTTTAAGCTTTTTAAGTATCTCGAGTTAACAGCATGTGCTGACATGTAGAGCTAGTAAATAAACCAACTTGTAATTAATTAATTTTTAATTAACAGAAAAAAATGACCTTGGATATAGTATTTTTGAATTACTTCTGAGTAGTATACATCAAGACTTGTTCACTGAGTTTCCAGAAGAGGGAGAAAAAGAAGTGCAAGAGAGAGAATCCTGCTGACCTGTTCATATTTACTTGTTGATTTTAACCACAGTTGTACGTGGCTTTATGATATGAATACATTGTTCACTAATTCACCTGAAACATATTTTTGCTAATACTTAATTACATATATTTGATAGTGAATTCTCTGGGAAGCTTTATACTTATTGCATTCTAGTTCTTTATGAGCCGTTTAAAATTGAGCATTATTATAGGCAGTATTTTATTACAACTCTGCCAATATTCTTGTCCAGAGACTTGTTGCTGTTCCAAGATTTTTTTTCCCATAAAAGGCATAATGACATCTTTTCCTGATTGTGTTGATGTACCATAATTTTAGTTATCAGAATACTCATGGGTTTCAGAGTTTAAATAGGTAAATATTTTTGATGTATGGAAAAGGAATGATATACTTTCCCATCTTAACCACATAAAAATGAATGCTCAGTTACTGGTGTCTCTATACATACAAGGACTGAGCCAGATAAACTGTCATGATAATAGGTTATTTTTTCTTGTTTGTCCCTACAATGCACATATTAACTTCTGTGGAAGATCTTTTTTAAAAAAAATTCGTTGTTTATTTTGAGAGAGACAGAGTCAGCACGAGTTGGGGTGGGACAGAGAGAAAGAGAGACAGAGAATTCCAAGTAGGCTCTACAAGATCAGCACTGAGCCCAGTGCAGGGCTCGAACTCACAAAAGCATGAGATCAGGACCTGAGCTGAAACCAAGAGTCAGTTGTGTAACAGACTAAGCCACCCAGGCACCCCATATGAACTTAAATTTTTTTTAATGTTTATTTATTTTTGAGAGAGAGAGAAACAGAGCACAAGTGGGGGAAGGGAAGAGAGAGAGAGGCCGATACAGAATCTGAAGCAGGCTCCAGGCTCTCAGCTGTCAGCCAGAGCCTGATGCAGGACTCGAACTCACGAGCTGTGAGACCATGACCTGAACTGAAGTCAGACACAACTGACTGAACCACCCAGGTGCCCCTGTTTATTTTAGTTTTCAGAGAGAGAGAGAGAGAGAAAGAGAGAGAGACAGAGAGAGGAAGCAGGGGAGGGGCAGAGAGAGAGGGAGACACAGAATCCGAAGCAGGCTCCACTGATGCAGGTTTCAAACTTATGAACCATGAAATTATGACCTGAGCTTAAGTCAGACGCTTCACTGACTGAGCCACCCAGGCGCCCCAATATTAACTTTTTAAAGGTTGAAATAAAGTTATAAAAATAAAAGGTTTATCAAGATTCTGTAACATTCCTTAATTTATATAAACTCCATAATGTAACCTTGAAATGCACAAAGAAGTGGGGCGCCTGGGTGGCTCAATCAGTTAAGTGTCCGACTTCAGCTCAGGTCATGATCTCACACTCTGTGAGTTCAAGCCCCACGTCAGGCTCTGTGCTGACAGCTCAGAGCCTGGAGCCTGCTTCGGATTCTGTGTCTCCCTCTCTCTCTGTTCCTCCCCCGCTCATGCTCTGTCTCTCAAAAATAAATAAACGTTAAAATTTTTTTTTAAAACAATGTACAAAGAAGAACGTAAAAAGTAAGAGGAGAAATAGACAAATCCCTAAATGTCACTGAAAATGAAATGCAGGACACCTTTCTGAGTATATGCAAGACAGTAGACAAATACAGCCAATAGCAATGGAGTCAGTAGACGGAATAAAGAAGATCGCCCTTACTGGCTTGGTGGACGCTATTCAATCTGTTGAAAGAACACATTTTCTCTCTCTACTTGAACTGAGATATCCATCTTCTGCCCTCACACTTTAGCACTTCTGGTTCTTGCGTCTTGAACTGGCGTTCCAGGTTCTCCAATTGCAAGCAGTAGATCATGAGACTTCTCAGCTTCCATTGTCACATGAGCCATCCCTGGTAATAAATTTCTCTTATATGTGTTTGTGTGGAGAACCCTAATGCACATCCCATTAACAGACGCATTTTGCTTTCAGACTCAGCTGTACCCTCCCCATTTGTAAAATTTATTATTATTATTATTATTATTATTATTATTATTATTATTATTTTGGCTTACATCTGTCACTTCTACGTCTTATTTCTTAAATTTGTTCAAAAGACCAGTGTGGACAACTATGCTCACAGTGACTCATAACATAGGAAGTAGAATTTGCAGACTACATGACCATATAGAGAATCTTTTTGCAGGACCTCATGTACATGCCTTGGTCTTTGAGGTGCATTCAAGTGTTTAGACTTTGGTGGTTTGTGAAGAATTATGCTATGTCGGGCAGGACCTTACCTTGGTGAAGTTGCCTTGTTACTGCTCAAACCTTACAATAGGTCTTCAGCCTTATTAGGGTACACAATATTTAGACTTTGGCTGGAGGACAGCAGCTTGTGGCAATCTGATCGTTGTTACCAGCATCAGTCATCAGGAGTAGTATATCTCCATCCAGTCCCTTCCTTTATATCTGGAACATATCCCCCCTCCATTCATAGGTAATAGAAGAAGGAAATGAGAGTAGTAGATGGTAAAATATCAGAGAAGTCAAAGTAATGCAGAAATAATGGGTTTGAGGTTGAAAGTCAAGAAGAGAATGATGTGTCTACTTGAATTATGTGTACCCTACTGTTTTGATCACTACAGCTTTATAGTATGCCTTGAAATATGGAATTGTAATACCTCCAACTTTGTTCTTCTTCCTCAGAATAGTTTTGTCTATTTGTGGTCTTTTGCGGTTCATATAAATTTTAGTATTGTTTGTTCTAGTTTTGCAAAAAAAAAATGTTCGTATTTTGATAGGAATTGCATTGACTTTGCGGATTGCCTTGGTTAGTGTGGACATTTTGATTATATTAATTCTTCAATCCATGAACATGGAATGTCTTCCCATTTGTTTGTGTCAACTTCAATTTCTTTTATCAGTGTTTTATAATATTCACAGTATAGGTCTTTCATTTCTTTGGTTAAGTTTATTTTTAGGTATTGTATTCTTTTTGGTGCAGTTGTTAATGGAGTTGATTTCTCTTTCATGTTCTTATAAACTTCATTGTTAGCGTACAGAAACACTACTGATTTCTAGGCATTTTGTATCTGTCTACTCTACTGAATATGTGTATTACTCTTAAGTTGGTTTTTTTTTTGGTGGAATCTTTAGGATTTTCTAGGTATAATATGCTGTCTGTAAATAGTGACAGTTTAACTTATTTACCAATATGGATGCCTCTTATTTCTTTTTCTTGTCTGCAAAATGGGTGAAGGGGACAGGGAGATATAGGCTTCCAGTTATGGAATGAGGAAGTCATGGGAATAAAAAAAAAAAGCAGAGCATAATGAATATAGTCCCTGAGATTGTAGTAACTGTGTAATGGGAGAGATGGTAGTGGTGCTTCACTGGTGGTGAACACAGAGTAATGTGTAAATTTATCAAATTTGTCAAATCATGACATTATAAACCTGAAAATAAGTAACATTGTGTGTCAACTATACTCAAATTAAAAAAAAATTAACAAAAAAAGAAGAGGACAATGAATAAAATGAGAAGTAGAAAAATGAAGGATGAAAAAAATGAAGTATCTAACATTAAATATCTTATGAGGGGGCATCTGGGTGGCTCAGTCAGTTAAGCATCAAACACTTGATCTCGGCTCAGGCCATGATCTCACCATCGTGAGATCGAGCCCCCGACATGGGGCTTTGCCCTGAACATGGAGTCTGCTTGGGATTCTTGCTCTCCCTCTCCCTCTCTCTCTGCCCCTCCCTTGCACATGTATGCACTCTCTCTCTCTCTCTCTCACCTCAAAATAAATAAACATTAAAAAATAAATATCTTATGAGTATCAGGTATACTCATAGTATCAGCTATGAGTATCCTTGCTATAAGGCTGCCATGCTAACCTCCAAATGATTTCATAGGAAAACGTGAACCAAATCATTTACTTGCAAACACAGCAGTATGAAATAGGGACACAAGCAGAGATACAACACTTCTACCTGTTTGATAAACATGGGGTTTATATTTCTCAAATGTGCTTTTCTTGGAAATGAATTGGCATCAAGATTTTCCTATCGCTTGTGATGTAGACTTTTCATCTTCTACAAGCCTATGTTTTTCATTATTATGAAAATAGATCTTTGCCATAATATGTTATGCTATTCTTAACATGTTGCTGTTGATGATTCCCTTTTCCACCTTTTTTTGTTCCCTCAACCTTAGTTAGACCTAAAGTTAGAATAGAGACAGAGCAGCAACTTCTACTAAATACTGTTTTACTTTTGTAGTAACAAATGTGAGTTAGTTTGATGCAGTGGGGAAACTTTGAGGCAGGTGTAGACTGCTGTTTAATATTTTAACAATGCTTTAAATTCTGATCTTTTATTTTATTCCTGGGGAGGGTTGTGGAAATAAGAAACTGTACATTTGGATGGTAACTTTGAAATCTTAAATTCCATTTTTAAATATATAATTCAATCAGAATCTTGTATATCATCTTTCTACCTTTTATAAGGGGTACCCCTTGGAGTCACACTCAGTATTAAAATATACATTGTGACAAAATTTAAACCAATAGATACAAAAAGTACAAGGTGGAGGTTTTGCAATTTGACTTTGATTTCATGATTATCTCCTTGTATCTTAAGACAGTGCACTGTGGATTTTCCAGTGGAGAATTGATGTGAAAGGTCAAACTGGAAATTGCACTGATAATATTCCTTCTGCAAGAATGAAACCCACATATATGTATTACCGTCTGTGCATTTATAGACTGTCTAGGAAAGGTGTTTGAGAAGAGACTTTTAGGAGGAAAAAAAGATAAGTGCCACCTTCATCAGAAGCCTGAGAACCTCTAGTAAGTGATTAAATCACAACATTGAGAAGTCTTGAACAAATCAGTGAATCTTATCAGGTATATGTGTGTGAGGGCTTCTTGTAATTGTTTTAATAAGACCACGTGTCTTAAATTTATGAGATGGTCATGCTGCTGATAATGGCAATGATTCTGTAACGTTTAATATGTTCCAGCCACTGTTATAATCAGTTAACAGATTTAATCTTTAAAAGTCCCCTTCTTTTAAACACAAATAATGAGAGGCAGAGAAGTTTGGAAATGTGTCCGAAGTTACAAGACTAGGACATTTTGTGTCCTGGTTTCGAGTCTAGTAAATATCCTATTTACCTCTCATGTTCTGATAAATGAGGACCCACAGTAAGAACTCACAGTCAGTGCTTTCTATGTAAAATTTATCTGTTCTAGTTCAGTGGGTTACTCGTATTTTTTTCAGTTTTAACTTTTTCTGACCCACATATTTTAAGCTATCTATTGAGAAATCATGAACCAATATAGTTAACTTAAAGCTGTGAATATATGAATATTTCAGTATGAAATTATAGGAGGAAGAACTTAATGGGGCTTAGCAGACATCACATGTGGGTTTGGCAGAAACTCAGAAGAGGACATTCTAGATATATGGTAATCATTTACATATTAAACTATTGACATTGGAAAGGAATTGAAAGCCTTGAGTCAGCTCCACGTTGAAGGTACAGATGGATATTAGATACCATCGTTAAGGTGGAGTTGATGTATAAACAAAAAATAATGTTGAAGATCAGCCTTTACGTGTATCATAAATTCTTCAGAAATATCAAAACCTGATCTTCTCCAATTGAGCAAAACTTGTTGTAGCAAGGAGATACCAAATGTCTTCTTTCAAAAAGTAGAATTTGGGCTGCATGTTCTGTCTGCCTAGTAAGGAATAACATGAGATGCGTTATCTGGGCCAAGTAGAACTCTCAGGCTCTTAGCTGTTCGAATCAGTCACCACTGGGTTTGGAGTGAATTAAATATCTTCTCGAATGGGGATCTCTTCCATCTGGTGTTTTTTCCAACTGTTTATGATTAATAAGGTTCAGGAACCAATGATTGTGGCCTGAATAGAACAGTGAATGGAGCATAAGCAGGTCTAAATAGGAGACTATGACCCAGATAACATTAACATGCTGACATTGCATGTTGGTTTATTGCTTAAAATTTTTTTTTGACACATCCAGGATATTGTGAGACACCACCTGTACTATACAGATGCCCTGTAGGCATACTGAGAAAAAAATGTGTGAATATATACAGGAGACTGTTTCGCTTTCTTATTAACCATCCAGGAATTTTGTAAAAATGTTATAATCAGCAGTATGACAAATGGGCTGATTTAATTTTTAGTTAAAATAATAATGATAGCATATTGTACACAGAAGAGAAAGAGAATAAAAATTTTAAAAATATGTCTATGACCACAGACTAAATATTACAGATGTTAACATGCTTTGTGTTTGAATTAGTGTTTTTAATGAGAAGTTTACAGATTTAATGGAGCATTGTTTTCTTCCACTCTCTCTTTCCCTCCCAAGAGGTAATCGTAACCTTTAAATGTAAGGTTAAGTGTATCCTTTAAATGTATCCTTGGGATGCCTGGGTGGCTCAGTCAGTTAAGCGTCGGACTTCGACTCAGGTCATGATCTCAGTTTGTGAGTTTGAGCCCTGAATCAGGCCCTGTGCTGACAGCTCAGAGCCTGGAGCCTGCTTCAGATTCTGTGTCTCCCTCTCTCTTTGCCCTTCCTCTGCTCATGCTCTGTCTCTCTGTTTCTCAAAAATAAATAAACATTAAAAAATTTTTTAAGAATGTATATATATCTTCATGTGTATATTTGTTCTATAATTTTCTTTTGTTACATTGCAAGTGACATTGAACATCTTTTCTTATGTTTATTGCCTATTTAAGTTTCCTTTCCTTTGAGTTAACTGCTCATTTCTCTTTTATTGTGTTGCCTAAATTTACTTATGGGTTTAGAGTGTTTTTTCTATATCCTACATACCAATCCTTGGTCACCAAATGCTTGCAAATGTAGTTTTGCACTCTGTAACTAATCTTTTAACTTTGTAGAATATTGTTTTATAACACACAATTTTATAAAGTGTGCGTTTCATTGAAATCTATTTTGATTTTCCATTCTTGTTTGAGTTGTTTGTAACATGTTATTATTCAACTGCAACACGATAACCAGATTATCCTGTACTCATTCTAAAGGTTGTGTTCTTTGTATTTAGGTCCTTTTACCCATGTGAACTGCATTTTTGTTCATGGTGTATATAGAAATATAACCCTTCTGAGTATATGACTATGTACACACACACACATACACTTTTCCTCAATGGAGAGAACCTGTATTAGGACCACACTTTGACTAGCCCATTTCTTCTCCACTGATTTTTAGAGCCACTTCTATTGCAAAGCAATATTCATACAATCATATATTGATAATGTAGACCTCTAGTTAATTCCAATTTCGACACGTTTCCCTTGGATACAACAAAGAAGTAAGCAACAACAAATTTCAGTACCTTAAAATAGCCTTATGATAAGGTACAATTTTATATATGAGTCTGAAATAGACACAGCAAAGGATCAGTTATCAATGTTTCATGAAGAAGCCCTTCTAATTGAATAGATCCAGTCAAACCACCCCATTTAAAATATTGAAAAAAAAATATTGGTATGAACTTGAATGTGAGTGAATATTTGGAAAAATGCTCCAACTCACTGATCAGGAAATTACAGATTTTATCCAAACAAGATATAATGAGTGTGGACAAATTAGGACAACTCACGTATTTTGACTGGAGTGCAACTTTGTATAGCCATGTTGAAGAGAAATTGAGTGTTTACGGTAAAATAGAAATCTGCATGCTTAATACCCTAGCACTTCTAATTCTTGATAAATACCAAAGAGACAGATGTGCATGTGAATGCAAGCAGCATGCACAAAGATGCAGGCCCAACCATGATTCCTCAATGGAAAACTCAAAACACCTTAATTGTTCATCTACACCATATGAATATTTAGCAAGAGTGTTATACAGAATGGCTTCCTTTCTGTTTTTCCCTCAAAACGTTTTGCAGGAAACTCTCGGCCTTGGGGCACCTGGGTGGCTCAGTTGGTTAAGCGTCCAACTTCACAGCTCAGGTCATGATTTCACAGTTTGTGAGTTCAAGCCCTGTGTCAGGCTCTGTGCTGACAGCTCAGAGCCTGGAGCCTGGTTCACATTCTGTGTCTTCGTTTTTTCTCTTCCCCCTCCCCACTCACACTCTGTCTGTCTGTCTCTCTCAAAAATAAATAAACATGAGAAGAAATTAAAAAAAAAATTCTCAACCTGGTTTCCCCCACACCTACTCCTCCCCTTCCACACCACTTTTTTACTTGCTTCTCTTTCTGGGAAATAACTTCAATGTCCATGACTCCACTTTCGCCAAGATGACTTAACCTTCCTTTATCTTTTGTGCTTCCCTTTCTTACAACAACTAGGTCAGTGAGGCTGGCTGCATTCTTACACGCAGTGCACAGAAAACATTTCTCGGAGTTTGCTTTGAACATATGAATCTCTACAAGAGAGAGCCAAAGTGTATATTTTATCATAGATCTGATACCTGTGCTCCAATTTTGCCAGAGAATTGTTTATTGTTATTTTTCAAGCATCTGAGTCTTAAAATACATTAATGTCTTATTTTCCTTTTACCTGTTTCCTGACTTTATACACAATACCATGGGAATATGTCCAAAGGTATGGCTCTAAGTTCAGTTTGATTTACCTGTTCTTTTTCAAGGAAATAATTGATAACAATCAGATAACAATCCTCAAGTGTTACCTGCAGATAACAATCCTCCATGTTTTTTCTGGTCCAAGACAGTTCCTTTCCTCAATATGCTTGTATGTGTTCTGTTTAGGAATATTTTTTAAAATTCTTTTTAAAAGATTATTTATTTATTTTTGAGAGAGAAAGAGAGAGTGCATGCGGGCGGAGATGGGAGGAGAGACAGGGAAAGAGAGAATCCTAAGCAGGCTTGATGTGGGGCTCTAACTCACAGACTGTGATGAGATCATGACCTGAGCCTGAATCAAGAATCAGATGGATACTTAACTGACTGAGCCACACAGGTGTCCCTGGGAATATTCTTGGGTTCTTACTTTTCTAGCATCATTATCATTCTGCGAGATATTTTCTTCTCTTTACTGTGAGTGTGGGGGAAGGATGGCACAGAAGGCAAAATACAATGAGGGATTTTGCCAATATTCTGGAGACCCCACCCCTTTCCAGTTAAATGACATTATTGTCCTTTCTGGCTATCTTTGTGGTTAGGTTGAGTTGTGTATTCAGTTCTGCCTAATAATCTGGGAGTGAAAGTGAAATGTGTCACTTCTGGGCTGGTGTATTTTGTGCTGATGCAAGACCTTCTAAAGGTCCCTGTTTTATAAAGAATTTTCCAGGTTATTGGTTACTCCATCAACCTGGGTCTTGAAGTGACGTCAACAACAACATGGGGGAGAAGTTCTCAAATTATCTTTGAAGGATATGGCGTTAATGAGAAATAAGCTTTAGTTGTTGAAGCTACCTTATTTTTGCTTTAGTGTATTACTACAGTATCACCTAGCATATATATTTTGACTGACACACAGTGGCTGTGCTTTGAGTTCACTACCTCTTGCCTTTAAGTTAGGGTATACCTCAAAAAAGTCACCCTCCCCTTGGATGTCTTATGAAAAACAATTTCCCAAATTTCTAGATGTTGAGGCAATTTGTGACCAGGTTTTCTCTGATATTCTTTCAAGTCTTGGACTTCAATTTCATATCACTTTGGGACAGACAGGAGTCTATCTGGCCTACTAAGCCCTCTCTGTAACTAAAACAAATGGGAAAAAATGCCAATCCTGTGACTATCTGCACCTGGGCTTGGAAATAAATATAAGAAAGGACATAGAAAGGGCATCTTAGTATGGCTTCCTTTCTGCCAGGTTTTCATCTTGTAAATGAGAAATATATTCTTTCTTTTTTTCAATCTTCAAACATACCTGCTTGAACCATGTTTATCAATTATGTCAAATTACAATTAGCATTCATGCACAGCTTCTATAAATGATAGCCACGAACAAGAGTGCATTAATTCTTCAAAGGACTGTGTGTAGAGAACTAAGGAACTCTGATAAAAGATCAACAGGAAATGCCCATAATTAAGAAAAACTCTAATCAATATAGTACATTTAGTAGAACAAGGTGTTATGTTTCTAAATTAAAAAAAAAAACCCTTTTAATGTAAAAGTTATATTCATTAAATTTCTTCTCCCCCCGCTGTGTGTGTGTGTGTGTGTGTGTGTGTGTGTGTATTTGTCACTCGCTCCCTCTCCCCACTCCCTCTCCTCCCTCTCTCCTTCTCCCATTCTCTCTCCGTCTCTTTCTTGGATCAATGCATTAACTGCTTTGTTAGACCCTCACATTTGATCCGTTGATCCATTGCTATCTAACCAGACCCCAAGGCAATGGAACCAAATCATTTTTACCACCTTTATTATCAAAACCAGTGCAGTCAATATGCTGCTACAGTCTTGATCATTAGGTTAGTTGAAATAATGATCTTATTCTTGACACAGATCTGTGTCATAGCAACAGGAGAGTATGTAGAGAGAGGATAGAAAACTATGCTTATAGAGATGCCTGGATATTCCGTGATTTATGTGTCAATTGTCATCAACCATAAATATTTTAATTGAAATAATTACTTCTTGTTCATGCTTTCAGTCACTATAAGGACTGATTTATAGAAAACAATAAAGAAAACCAAGTTATTGAATTTAAAAATAATGAATAATGAGTAGGAATAATGAAATCAGGGGTGCCTGGGTGGCTCAGTCATTTAAGCATCAGACTCAATTTTGGCTCAGGTCATGATCTCAGTGTTCCTGGGAACGAGCCCCACCTTGGGCTCTGTGCTGTCAGCCTGCTTGGGATTCTCTCTCTCCCACTCTCTCTGCCCCTACCCCACACATTCTCTTTCTTTCTCTCTCTCTCTGTCTCTCAAAATAAATAAATTAATTAAATAAAAATAATTAAATAATATGGAGGCATTAAATATCTCCTACAGCTTGAATACAACTTTCTATTCCTACTTTGAGATCAGGAATTGGTTTTATTTTTAAGGTTAATGATAATAGGTTTGCAGTATTATATTGAAATAATGGAAGTGGTTTTACATATTCATATTAAATCACTTCAGGCTAAGTGATGTAAATTCATTTATTACCCTCCATAGTGGTAATAATTGGATTTGGGGAAAACAGTGCATTTTGGGACAAAACTTTTTCTAAGAATGTTTCTAAAATTATATGATTTTTTTACAGCAAACATGACAATACCTTTAATAGGTCACATAATATAAAGAATGTCATCCATACATAGAATTTTCAGTTTTTATTAATTTTCTATAGTGATTCTTCATGAAAATAACAACTACACTTGATGTATAGGTTGGGATTTTACATACTGATTTTTTTTAACATAGGAAATGATCCAATTGGTTTCTTTAAACCTACAGACACAGTAATTTCTTTGGAAATAGAACAAAATACCTTAATGGTAAACTGGAGTGAATCTTTTCTGGAGTGATTCCCTCGAAATATAGTAATCATAGTTTGATATTTCTGTTAACCTTCTCAACAGGATATGACAGGAGTTCAATAGAAATAAAATATATTTTCTTAGGCTGTTCTTTGTGAGTTAGAAGACGTAATGGTCCCCAAAGTTCTTGAGGAAAGCAAATATCTATGATTGAGCAAAAACTATTTTTAAAGCCCTCAAGGCAAAACCAGTACGTGCTACAGTTAAACCATGGAGACCTGTCAGAGACTGTTTAATGAACGGCAAAGTAGACTGTACATCTTGGTCAGAGGGCATCTATTCTTTTCTTTTAAGTTTATGATATCTTGTGCTGTGGCTTTGTTTAGTTTTAGGAGATCTTTATCATAAAAAATAGAGTCGTTGATGATTTTTTTGGAGTCAGTGTATTAAGAATCATAGGGACTCCAACAGGGAGAATTAGGAATACAAAGAGTTTGAAAAATTTATAATATCTAAAAACACATTCCAGAAATGCTCTATAAAAGTGTTGTCTAGGGGCGCCTGGGTGGCTCAGTCGGTTGAAAAACCGACTTTGGCTCAGGTCATGATCTCACGGTTTGTGAGTTCAAGCTCTGTGCTGACAGATCAGGGCCTGGAGCCTGCTTCGGATTCTGTGTCTCCCTCTCTCTCTGTCCTTCCCCCACTCATGCTCTGTCTCTCTCTATCTCAGAAATAAATATACATTAAAAAAAAGTGTTGTCTAGATGATGAAAATTTATGGATAAAAGGATTCATGCTTTCCAGTGTTAAGCACCTTCTAGACTTAACAGCGAAAACTTTAATTTTCCCAAAAAGTTTTCTTTCCTCTTTTGAACACCATGGATGATGCCTGAGAGCCTGGACAGGGTGGGTGGAGTGTGGCATTTCCTAGGAAGGCGATCAGGGCACAGTAGGTGCCCACAGGCTGTGTTATGTGGCTTTGGTTCCATGTGGGGAATAAATGCAGGGCCTGCTGGCCATGCAGGGACAGGATGGGGCTGAGATGGACTAAGTGTCAGGGGCATCTCAGAGAACATGGATTGGGCCCCAAGGCACTGCTGGCTGAGGCATTCTTCCAAGAGGAAGACCCATCTTATGGGATCTGGAAAGTTCTATGAACTAGCAGGGAAATCTTGGTATGAGAGATACCTGGGTGCCCCACATAAGGGAGTCCCCTTTTCCTAGACTCTTCTGTAAGGAAGCCGTCAATGGGATACATCGTGTGATTAGAATGTAATAAACATAGACCTTTCAGCACGGGAAGCAAGTGTAGTAAGCATAAGGCACTATGTTGTGCAACACACCTATAGACCTTATTTATCTTGCTCCTGAAACTTTATACCCATTGGAAAACTCCCGATTTTCCCCTCTCTCCAGTGCCTAGCAACCACCATTCCACTGTTTCCATGAGTTTGACTGTTTTAGATATCTGCGTGGAATCATGAAGTTCTTATCTTTCTGTGACTGGATTGTTTCACTCTAGCTTAATGTCGTGAAGATTCCTTTATGCTATAACATAGACAAGATTTCCCTATTTCTCAAGACTGAATAATATTCCATTGTGTGTATGTACCACATTTTTGAAATCCATCTGTGGTTGAGGACTTGGGTTGTTTCCATATGACAGCTACTTGTATAATGCTACAGCGAACGTGAGGCGTAGATATCTCTTTGAGGTCATAATTTTAATTATTTTGGATACATATCCAAAGGTGGGACTGCTGGATAAGATTATAGTTGTATTTTCCCGTTTTTGAGGAACTTTTATACTGCTTTCTGTATAGTCTGCACGACTTCGCACTCCCACCAAGATAATTCTTTTCCATCTCTTCACAATGCTTATCCTTTTCTGGAGTGGAGGTGAGAGGCAAACAGGACAGCAGTGGGGTAAAGGACCCCCTCTGCCACCGAGCACTGATTAGAATCACACAACATCCGTCTTCACCCAAGTGGACACTGGTGGCACTTTGGTACTGGATGATGCTGTGCTTTTGGTTCTATGCTCGGGACTTCTTTGTTGTCACTGCGGTGTGGGCTTCCGAGAAAGCCTATTCAGCACCCACCTATGTGAAATCAATACAGTTAATGCCCTCTTGGGTGAACTCTTAGACAATAAGGAGCCAGGGCTGACGGGGAAATACTTCCCCAATTCTGTCTTCCAGTGCTGGATCCAGCCAGTATTCACCCAGAGCAGTGGCTGGCTTGATAATGCTTCCTTTATTATACCCAGTCCCTCCTTGAATCTCTCCTCCTTCACCTCTGCCTCTGAGATCACATTCCTAGAAAAAAAAAAGATTTCTAAAGAAGGTTTTGACTCAATACTGCTTTCTTTTGATCCTAGACTGAGAGGTTAAATGATTTATTTTTTCCCAGGATATAAAGATCACTTATCTAGATTACTTCTATATATAAACAAGGAAGATCAATATTTCTAAGGAAATTGTGTCCAGACCAGAATGTATTGCATTATATAGTAAATCCTTTTAAATGATGCCATCTTTAGTTAGTTACAAAATAAATAATTAATTGCAATTGCATTATATTTTCTAAGACTTTTAGCTTTGGCAGTGTTTTCCATCTAATCCCCCTTATTACTTTATGACTTTTAACTACTCCTACATTGTTACAAATCTTCCCTATGTAATATATTTAAGCATTTCATTTTGCACATGCTTTGGAGTCAAATTCGTATTTCCTGGCATCAAATTTCTCCTATTTTTTTTTTAAATGATGAGTCCCATTCAAACTCCACTTCAGTTTATCTTTATTGACAGCACTAACGTTGTCATTTTTCCCTCACTAATTGTAATTCCTTATTAATTGTACTGGTTTTGTCTGACTGAAATTTAATTATACTGCACAATTAAAACAAACACGAAACAAAGAAGATAAAGAACAACTTTACTGAAGAGGGCTTATAGCTGGTTAAAATTCACTGGTAGGCATCTCCTTTATATTGATACATGTCCAAATAACCCATTTGTATCTTGTTTAAATAGCAGAATTCTCTTCTAAAGCTATTTATTGCTTTTGTGTTATTTCTGTATTTTTCTATCATCCTTGTATGCATAGTCTGCCTTGGAGTGTCAGTTTATTGTTAACAATTTTCTAGATGACTGACTGAGAACTTTAGATAGATTTGAAGTTGCTTCACCCTTTTCATGCAGTTGACTACCACCCAATGATTTCCATGTTCTGCTGACACAAGATATTTCTTGCTATTAGTCTATTTTTTCTCTGTAGCCATATACCGGGCTTTGCATAGATCATCTGCTTAAGTCCATCAAATAGAATGTAAAATGTGGCGTCTCAATAACTTTTCCAGCCTTCATAAAGTGGCATCATCCATCACACATAACAGCATCCTTTCAAGCAGTCAAACACGACATGTTTAAACAATAAATACATGAATCAAAACAGGAAGTTGCTTAAAAACACTCTCCATTAAGAGCACACAGTTAAAATGGTTGGCACTGTTACATAGTTATAACCCTTTACTGAAATAAATGATCAGCAATAACAAATTACATTTAGTTTTCACACTTACACTTATTCTTAGGTTTTGAAATATTATGCTAGACTTGGGTCATATCTTTTGTCTTTAATGTTGAGAATGGCACAGACCTAGTCATTGAAAACTATCTTTGTCTGCCCACACTCTTTCTACGATACTTTTAAAGTGTTCCCATGTTTACTTTCTAAACGACTTTATTGGAATTAGCACTTGGCTGCAGGTTGACCTAGAGATTGAATTTTTATGTCTTTAATATAATTATAGGATTAGGGACCTGAACACTTACAAAAGCTAGAAATTCACATGTATAATTAGTCTGTAAAAAAATTCTCAATAAAAAAAAAAAAAAGTCAAGAAAATTAGTGCATGTTTCAAGTATACCCAAAGAAAATAAGACATGTCACTACATGAAATAATAAGAAAGTATATTAGATGAAAACTGATAAATCACATAAATGAAAACATACTTATTACAATTAAAATATTAATAAATGGAATAAATTCTGATCTAAAAAATACATTAAAGAATGTTAAAATTGTTCTGAGAATTCTCAAAGAACATGGCTCAGATCTCAGAAAGTTTAAAATATGTAAAAATATTAAGGCAAATGGAAGATACATTTAACGGCTCACAAAAAACATCTAATGGGATCCCCAGAATGAGACACATGGGAAAATAGTGAAGCAGCACAATTTGAAGGGATAATTACAGAGTATTATTCAGATGTAAAGAAAAATCATGAATCCTAAAATAAATACATATATATATATGTGTGTGTGTGTGTGTGTGTGTGTGTGTGTGTGTATATATATATATATATATATATATATATATATATATTAGATGTGAATACAAAGAAAAACTTTAAAAAATCCATATGTAGATGCAGAAGTAAAACTGCAGAACTTTAAGAATTAAGAGGTTTGTTAAGGATATCAGAGAAAAGTACCAGACTGTCAAAACAAACAAACAAACAAAAAGAATGACAATTAAACTGAGGTGGAACTAATGTCAGGGTCATCTTCACAGTGCTTGAGGGGAAGCTCTGCCATTCCAGATTTTCCTGTTCAGCGAAGCAATCACTTAATGTTGACAGTTGAATACATATATATTTCAATACGAGAAAACTAAAAATCTTATCACCCTCATTAAAATATTATTCATACATCAAAAATCACACGCACACACACACACACCTGGAAAGCCTGTATAAACAAAATTGTGATCTAAGGAATGAATGTATTTGTGTAAACACATGCCTATACATATTGATTGAAGTGAGGTAATTGTACGTATTATTTTTAAAGCGATACATGAATATTGTGTTTGGGTTCTAAAGATGAAATTTACTTCTAGGTGACAATAAATTGTAATATAACTATGGATGCTTACAGGTTCCTAAATTCCTTTTATTGTTTTCATGGTTACCGAGTTTGAAAACTTTAAAATAAATATATGAAATATCACAAAATCATGACCTTAAAACCAATAAAATAATCAAAAAATTATAGCATGATATTTATCAAGAGTAAATTGGCAAATAAAAATAATTAAATTCAGAATTCACTCATGAATAACAACAACAACAAAAATGCTCTTCTAGAAAGCCAAGAAGGGAGCTGAACCCGTGTGAACTGGTAAAATATTTTTATAAAACTTTTAGTCACTCTTTTCCCATGGAGTAATTTCCCTATAAGCTCAGGAACAAAACAAGTATGTCTTCCGTAATTACTTCAGTTCAGCACAGTACATTTGGTTTAATTTCAATGCCATAACCTAGAGAAATAAAGTAAAATCATAGGGATTGGAGAAAAGTAGTAGCATCATATTTATTCAGAGACAATATGATTATGTACTGAAAAAAAATTAAAAGACTGTATAGGTCAACTAGCAATTTATAGTTGATTGTGGTGATTACATTCCAGCTCAACATATAAAAAAACCTATAGTTCTTAAGTCCAAATAGGACTGAGTATACAATCTATTCAAAATACGAGAGAATATAAAGGGGATACATGAATCCATGTAAATATATGTGTGGTGAACTTATTTGAGTAAAAATAAAACACCTTAAATTACATAGAATACTTGAATAAATGTAGATATATACAATAATCATGTGTAGGGAGATGACGTAAAAGAAGGATATCAATTTTCTCCAAATTAACCTGTAATGTTTTGCCAAAACAGCAGAACTTCACAGAAACTTTGACATGTTGTGCCTAAAACTTACAAGGAAAAATAAAGAGTTAATAAATGTCAATATAACTGTAAAGAAAATAGTTTGTGGTAAAGAGATATCAAAATTAAATATAATGCTATATTAACTAGAAGGATATAGGACTAATAAAAGTACAGAAAAAGAGGTCAAAGAACAGAGATCAGAGACATAGACCATAAAGAGACTTGTAAAGAAACATAATATATTATTATGATGATGGCAGAAGATAGAATGTCTAGATGGACTTCCAAATACATGAGGTAGAGCCAATTGCTTGTCATCTGAAGGAAAAAAGACATAAAACACTACCTTATCCTGTACACTCCAAAGAGTAAATACAAAGTTTAGATTTTTAATTCTATTTTAATTAATTTTTTGTTTTCGTTTTCACCAATCAGAGTCCATTCAAGAAAGCATAATCCATGCCTGGTAGCTTAGTAGATGGAATTTAATATAGCAACTGGTTACAAAATTGATAGAAAACGGGACACACGAGGGAGGGTGAGACAACCCAGATATCAGTAAGAGCAAATCAGGGTTGGAGGAGAGAACTGAGGCGTTGATTATCTCAGATGTGACCATGTGGAGTTACAGTGGGGCTTCCCAGTGGGAAGTATGACCAGGGAGGGAACAGCCACCTGAGGGAAGGGGGTAAGGGGCTACTGTACTGGAGAGGTCACTGCCCATTATCCAAATTTCTTATTTATGAAGAAATCAGGTGATCTGGACGAGCCCAGAAGCCAGACAATTTGTTGGGGGAATATCAACCCTCTGTAAAACAAAACAAAACTGGAAAAAGGCGGTAATGAATATGATATCAAGATGACCCAAAAACAAAATATCAGAATATATTCATTAGAAGTAAAAAGTGACAGACATATTTAAAAGAAAGGCTAAATCAAATACTTAGCAATGGACCACATTTATATTTTGGAAGTTTTTATTGAAGTATAATATTCATAAGGTCAAAATATTCTTAAATATACAACGCATTTCAAGATATTCATCATGTCTAGCACCATAAAAATTCAACTGAGTATATTTATGAACTCAACAAAATTATGCCTTATGTTTATTTTGCCTAATTTAATAAATAAAAATGCAAGTCCAATGTAGTTCATTTTAGGTAAATGTTTTCACTAAAATATGGGGGAATAAATTGGGGAATTACTCTCCTCAAACACTACCTCATTTGCTGAAATGAACAATGTAGCAGTGCAGTTTAAAATGCAAAAATACAGGAAACTTTGGCAAAAAGAGAGAAGAGTACACACCTGTGACCACTGAGTTGTGTGAAGGTTTCATCTCCCGAAGTAAGATTCTAAAGCATTGGCTTTTGTCCAAAGAGCAAAACCAGCCAGATTTCACAAAAATTACACTCAGTTCTCAGTTCTCCAGAGCTTCATGTCAGGCACTCCACACAACTTTTTGTATTTTCTAGTTAAGTAAAGTTTGTAGTAAAAGTTGGAAAATGTTTTTGATGTATCTTTCTGCAATTTTTAAAAATATAATTTATTGTCAAATTGGCTTCCATACAACACCCAGTGCTCATCCCAACAATTGCCCTCCTCAATGCCCATCACCCACTTTCCCCTCTCCCTTACCCCATATCAACCCTCAGTTTGTTCTCTGTATTTAAGAGTCTTTTATGGTTTGCCTCCCTCCCTCTCTGTTTGTAACTTTCCCCTCTTCCTTTCCTCCACGGTCTACTGTTAAGTTTCTCAAGATCCACACATGAGTGAAAACATATGGTATCTGTCTTTCTCTGACTGACTTATTTCATTTAGCATAACACCCTCCAGTTCCATCCATGTTGCTGCAAATGGCAGGATTTCATTCTTTCTCATTGCCAATAGTATTCCATCGTATATATAAACCACATCTTCTCTATCCATTTGTCAGTTGATGGACATTTAGGCTCTTTCCATAGTTTGGCTATTATTTGAAAGCACTGCTATAAACATTGGGGTACATGTGCCCCTATGCATCAACACTCCTATATCCCTTGGGTAAATCCCTAGTAGTGCTATTGCTGCATCATAGGGTAGTTCTATTTTTAATTTTTCGATGAACCTCCACTCTGACCTGTCTGAGGTAGTATCTCAGTGTGGCTTTGATTTGTATTTCCTTGATGATGAGTGACGTTGAGCATTGTTTCGTGTGTTAGTCATCTGGATGTCTTCTTTGGAAAAGTGTCTATTCATGTCTTCTGCCCATTTCTTCACTAGATTATTTATTTTTCGAATGTGGAATTTGGTGAGTTCTTTATAGATTTTGGATACTAGCCCTTTATCCTATATGTCATTTACAAATATCTTTTCCCATTTCCTCTGTTGCCTTTTAGTTTTGTTGATTGTTTCCTTTGTAGTGCAGAAGTTTTTTTATCTTGATGAAGTGACTCCACCAACAATCTGTTCCAACTGATACATAAATCTGCTAGAACTGATACATGAATTCAGCAAAGTCACAGGCTACAAAATCATTGTACAGAAATAGGTTGCATTTTTTTAAACAATTTTTTAATGTTTTATTTATTTTTGAGAGAGAGAGAGTGTGCACTAGTGGGAGAGGAGTAGAGAAAGGAGACACAGAATCTGAAGCAGGTGCCAGGCTCTGAGCTGTCAGCACAGAGTCTGATGTGGGGCTCGACCTCGGGAACAGCGAAATCATGACCTAGGCCAGAGTTGGAAGCTTAACCAACTGAGCCACCCAGGTGCCCCAAATAGGTTGCATTTTTATACACCAATAATGAAGCAACACAAAGAGAAATAAAGAAACTGATCCTATTTACAATTGCACCAAGAACTATAAAATACCTTGGAATAAACCTAACCAAATATGTAAAAACTCTGTATGCTGAAAACTATAGAAAGCTTAAGAAGGAAATTGAAAAAGACAAAGAAATGGAAAAACATTCCATGCTCATGGATTAGAAGAATAAATATTGTTAAAATATCAATATTACCTAAAGCAATCTACACATTCAATGCAGTATGGTACTGGCACAAAGACACATAAACCAATGGAATAGAATAGAAAACCCAGAATTAGACCCACAAATGTATGGCCAACTAATCTTTGACAAAGCAGGAAAGAGTATCCAATGGAAAAGATGGTCTCTTCAACAAATGGTTCTGGGAGAACTGGACAGCAACATGCAGAAGAATGAAACTAGACCGCTTTCTTACACCATACACAAAAATAAACTCAAAATGGATGAAAGATCTGAATGTGAGACAGGAAACCATCAAAACCCGAGAGGAGAAAGCAGAAGACAACCTCTTTGACCTCAGCTGCAGCAATTTCTTACTCAACATCTTTCTGCAAATATTGTAAGCTATTCCATTCAAGTCTGGAAACTACTCCTGTTGATATTGCCCAGTGATTTTCAAAAGTATTTATGTTCATCTATAAACATTACAAAGATTCTAAGATGTTTCCCCTCCCCCAGTGTTTTTTTGAAATTCAAATAGGAAGTCTTCTACTTATTTTTATTATTTTATTTTTGTTAATGTTTATTTATTTATTTTGAGAGGGGGGTAGAGGCAGAGAGTGAGGGAGAAAGAATCCCCAGCAGGCTCCACACTGTCAGCATGAGACCTATACAAGGCTCTAACTCACAAACCATGAGATCTTGACCTGAGCTGAGATCAAGAGTTGGAGGCTTAACCAACTGAGCCACCAAGGTGCCCCTATTTTTATATTTTAAAGCAGACTCATGCAATCAGGAGTTGAAAGTATGACACTTAATATGACTTATAGCTAACAAATACGGTTATTTAACTTAATATTTTACAATGGGGATGTGCTACAATTTATCAAACTGGCCATCTCTCTTATGGGTGCTGATGATGTCTGAAAGTTGGTGTAACTCTTTACCCTACCTACTTTCTGCCTTACCTAACTAGCTTCATTATAGATATATACTTTTATTTAAGGAAGTTTAAGTTTTCTGGAAAGACCCGATTAAAGGACAAAAGGAGAAAGAAAGAAATGGATTATTTTATGTTTGGGGCATATTTTTAAATGTTTTAGTATATGTAACAGGGAAGTATGAAATATATTTATTGCTATGTCTTATGAGTTTATTGTTTTGTCATTCATGCTAATGTCTTTTATCTCTGTATATTTATTTTGGCTGCTTTTAAAGTAGCCACTAATGCCTTCTTATGCTCAATTCTTATCCATTATTTTACTTTTAACATATTGCATCTTTATTTTTAAAATTCATCTCCTATGGATAGCTTATGGTCTTGTTTTATTGTAAATCAAATGATAATCTCTGCCTCCTAACTGGTATTTTTAACCTATATTTAATTTAGTTACTGCTATTTTGGGACCTTAATACCTGATTCTGCAATTTTTCTCTCCTTCTGACTTATTTTTTACCCTTTGTTTCAAGTGTCTTGCCTTTTTTAGGGATGATTAATATTTTTAGTATTCCATTAAATTTTCTTATTAGCTTTTAGCTAAGCCTCTTGGCTCATTTTCTTGTTTGTTTATATTTTAGTTATTTTTCTGGGAATATAAAAAATCACCTTTAACTTATCATTGTCTCTTTAGAGCTAATGTATAGATAGTGCTTTATGCATATGTAAGAATCTTGTACTGCACAACTTCATTTGCCAGAACTCCATCATTTGTGATAATATTTTCTTATAATGTTACATCTATGTGTGACTCAATGCCCAGAGTAAAATATTACCATTTTTATACATTGTGCTATCTCATAAGTAAATTAATGAATGAATAAAAACAATATGCTTGGACTTCCATTGCTGGCAAAGATGGAGTAGTAGGGACCAGAATTCCCTTTCCAATTGGGATAAAAAACAAACAAATACAAGAACTTGGACAAAATAACTGTGAACAGTTTTCTGTGTCCTCAACATCATACAGTGAAGGGCAGTGACCCCTAAGAGATGCAGAACAGGTGATGTTATCTGAAAGTGCCTGAGTTTACTGCCTTGAGACTTTCCAGACTGCAGCATTGGAGAAATAACGTAGACCGTGTCCTGCAGATTCCTGAGTTGAGGACACAGAACTGAGATTCTAGGAGAATCAAGGCAGCCAGATATAGGACAGAGTACCAGAGAACCTTTCAGATACATGGAGTCTCCTCCGCCAAAAGTATTCAACAGATAGATTCATGGAAGGAAACTGCCTGAAGGAAGTGAAGGGAAAAACATCCTCTAGGACTATACAGGGTCTGGAAAATTTCTTGTTTTTACCATCCAGACTGGAAAACTTGTTAAATCATGGACCACTTAGTAGAGTATTTAGAAGGTGCTGACCTCAGTAGCAAATTAAGTCCTAAACTAAACATTGTTCATGTATCATCCAACAAAATTTAAAGGCAATGGGAAAAGTGATCATGTCACTTAAATTAATCCCAGAGAAGAGCTAAATCATATATATGCATATGTAATATATAGAGATATATTCTTTCTCTTTATAGAAATTCATTCAGCACTCAAAAAAATAAAATTGATAATATGTGACAACCAATCAAAATTGAAAAAACATGCAAAGAAAGAAAAATATGACCCATGGTGATGGGAAAAAAAATCAATCTGTTGAAACAGTTCCAGAAATAACACAGATGTTAGAATCAGGAAACAAGGAAAATAAAGTTATTATAACTCCATTCCATATGCTCAGCTGTTAAATATAGATCTGTTCATTATAAATAAACCAGAGTCAAACTTCTAGAAATTAAAGTCACAATGTTGGAGATGAAAGTTAAACTGGATCAGACTAATGGAAGATTTAACATTGCAGAAGAAAAGATTAGTGAGTATGAAGACACAGTGAAAAGCCATAAAACAAGAAGTAAAAAAAAATAACAAGCACAAAATCAACGATTGTGGGAAAACTTCATTAAATGTAATGAAGAATAATTGGCATACCCATGGGGAAGGGGAGGAAAAATAACTGGAGAAATAACAGCTAGAAATTTACCAAATTTGGTGAAAATTATAAACTCTTAGATGCAAGCAGTTCAATGAAATTTAAGCACAAGGGGGAGGAAGAGGAGGAGGAGGGGGAGGAGAAAGAGGAGGAGGAAGAAGAAAATTACACCAAGCATCATAATAATAAGATTTTCAAAACTAGTACTAAAAATGAAACCTTAAAAGAAGTCAACTATAAAAGGCATATAATGTACTGTGAAACAAAACTAAAGATGTCAGCAGATTACTCATCAAAAACAACGCAAGTGAAAAAGAAAATCTGGCAATATCTGTAACATGCTGAAAGGGAAAAAAAAATATCTTTCATCCTAGATTTATATAGCCAGCAAAGAAAAAAAAATTTCAAATGAGGACAAATAAAAGACTTTTTCAGACTTACAAAACCAGAAGGGTTCACCACCAGTGGACTTACAGTACAAGGAACTTGTCCTTGAAGGAGGCGCATAAGCTAGAAGGAAAATGACACCAGATGAATATACATTTTCACAAAGAATCGAGAGTACAGGAAAGAGAGCCACTGGATAAATATATACTTACACATTTTAATATTTAATATTTTAAATATTTCCAATTATTTAATATCTTTAAAAGTCAACTTACATCTTCAAACAAAAATAATAGCTTCTGTTATTTATTTGCTAATCATATCATTACAGCCTTAGGTAAACAGGACCTACCAATTTAAATTTATAGAAATACAACTTAGCATAGTTGTTATTCACATTAAAATATCATTAAAAAGATATTATACTTTCAAACAAATGCAAAAAAAATCCTTTAAGTAGAAATTTTGTTTTAAATTATCTTTAAACGTTTCCTTCCAATAAAGATGCTTAAAGACTGGAATGTCAAAGTACTAATTTCTGTTGCTATCAGCAATAAACCCATGTATACAATCTGAAATTATTCTGAAAGTTCACATTTAAAATATGATCTTCATAAATATTTGATAAATGTTTTACTCTTCAGAGTTGTAACTCAATTACCAAGAAAATACACGTGTAGTTATCTTTAACTTTTTAATTTCCATCTACTTCTTTCTTTATCTCTACCACATTGACAGGCATTCTTTCCTTTACTGATTGTGCTATAAATTTCATAATTCAACTATACGGACAGTGATTCGCAAGTTTTTTTTTTTCCTTCGAGACACCTAGAGCCCACATCCCATACACTTACTCTTTCCTCACTGTTGTCTTCAGCATTTTCCTTTTAAAACATATTTTACTACATCATTTCTATCCTCGGAAGTTTCTGTTGATTCCATATCCTAAGAACACATTACACCTGGTCCCAGTTTAATGAGTTGTCATCTGCAGAGCACACGGACAGCATCTGCACAGGGTAGGCGTTCAACACATGTTAGTCCCTTGAGTAACTGTAGCCCCCGGTGCTTCGCCTTCTGGATCGCTGATTCCAAACACAATTACCCGAATATAATTCAGGGCATCCCTCTCGACCATTCATTCCGTGCTTTTGTAGCTGTTCTCCCCTCAGTTTCCAACACCTTTGTTCTCTCTTGACCCTTTAAAACAATTTTTTTAATGTTTATTCATTTTTGAGAGAGAGTTGGGGAGGGGCAGAAAGAGAGAGAGAGACACAGAATCTGAAGCAGGCTTCAGGCTCTGAGCTGCCAGCACAGAACCTGACGCAGGGCTTGAACTGACAAATGGTGAGATCATGACCTGAACCCAAGTCAGACACTTAACCAACTCAGCCACCCAGGTGTCCCACTCCTCTTGACCCTTTTAATAGAGTCACAGGAAATATCCACCGCCTTCCTGATTTGGAACAGTTAACTACAATCTCTGGACTCCTATAGGCCTTTACTTGAATAATGTTAACACAGTAGTTTTATGGGTGTTGTTATTTGTATGTTTTCAACACCCATGAAAGCATTGCATGTGTTTAGTTAGGACTGTGAGTAATTTTTGAAATCATGGCATGGCATTAACACAGCAATTTATTTATGGAAGTGAGTAAATCCTGGCTAGGCTTCAGAAATGGTTTCAGTGGGCTCATTTATAAAACATAGTTTTACCCTTTAAATATTGACAGTCCTACAGCTGGCATTGTAAACAAATCAACAAAGAGAAACACGGTATTGGAGGAGGAAAATAAATGACTTTAAGATGTGATTTTGATTGTCTACGGTAGACCCAGCTGACATGCGGCAGGCATTTAAAAAGTGTTTGCACTGAAATTTTACTAAAACTCTCAAATACCTTAGAAATGACTTTACACAGTGTTGTTCCAAAGACTTCCCCCAGTGTGCATTAGAAATTGCGAGTGGATAATCCTCAATCCAGGTGACAGGCGAAGGACCTGAGGGGTCTCGAGACTGACAGGAGAGCAGATTTATGAAGAGGTACCTCAGGTGTCTGAGCTGTAAACACTTCAGGAGTCTTTAGGAGCCCTTTAATCCACCCTTCTCAGAGAACTTGGGGTGAACCCTGTGTCCTATTTTTAGCGTTGAGAAATGCAGCTTCCAGATGTGTTTTGGGTTATGCCAAAGTTTTGCAGGGAACGTGTTCACAGGCCGTACAAAGTGCAGAAACGTGACTAACAATTTAAATGTCAAACTTAGAATTCTGCCGTACTATGTACACTGTATTTTTAAAAATCACACAGTACTAAAAATACGATATAAAGAGACCAGGTCTGTTTTGTAACCTGCATTTCCAGCGCTCCATTTGTCCATTGGAATTAATCACTTTTACTTCTTTATTTTGACCTCTCTATTTTAAGGAATATGCTTATGATTTTTTTCTTACATGATCAGTTTTAGACAGTAGATATCGATTGGCCTTTAACCTATTGGTTAAAAGATTTCTCTTGTTTACAGACCCATTTTCACCTCTATTTTTCTCATCCACCTAAAATGGTCTTTTGCATGATATCTGATTTTGCAATAATATCGTTTTACTTTAAAATCATTTTGAATATCATGTTCTGTGCCAGGCAAAGTGACCTCCTATGATTGTCAACTTTATTGTGCAATGTTTATTTTTCCTTTAATGCATAATGACTTTGCTTGTATTTTTTTTTTCTTACTTTAACCTATAGTAGCTGCTAAAATCCTGAGAGAACTGTCAATCGCCTGGAAATTACTGTCCAAATATTGAAACATTTTATATCATATGTCATTGTTTTCTTTTCTTTCTCTCTCTTTTTTTTTTTTTTTTGTCATTTGTAGCAACTGCCTCATCACGACAGTCACCCTTTTTATATTATATGCTCTCTGGATTCGGCATTGGCTGCCAGTCTCTTGAGCTGGATCTTCTGTTGGGTGGGTCACAAGTCTTCCTTGTTTTTGATTTGTTCCCTCTTTTTAGGGGTACATACTCTCCAGCTACTTCCTGTTGGCTGTGGTTATGGGTAAGACCAAGAATCTTGCGCCAGTTGTGATGGGCTACATCACACAGCAGTAGGCTATGACTTCCAAATATCAAGATTTAACAAAAAAGTGCTTTTTAACTTAGGCTGCCTTTCAAACATGGGGCAGGAGGGGGCGCTGCTCACCGTCGTCTACCGGGGACCCATTCTGCTGCAGGCTTTCCTGAAAACTTCCGTTTATCCACAGCAAAAGGGAACAGAAATGGGGTGTGGCCAATCCCACTGCCTTTAATGCCAAGTATGTCTCTATATTGCCAAGTTAATGCGATCACTTGCTCCACTGTCTCACCTGGGATCTGAATCGGATCGTGGGCGGGTTGAAGTTCTTTCTGTGAGCAGCTGCACTACATCTTATGAGCCTAACTTCCTGATTTGATGACAATTATTGGGGCCACTGAGCATGCTTCCAATAATATCCCCAGATACCTGAAACATTATGGAGCCCTCCATCACCAGTGATAGCCATTTCCTTATTGAATCAATTTTCGATCTCATTACCAAGGTATTGATAAAAATGCCAAAAGGGTATTATAATTGTTGCTTCTTTCTCTGATTGACATTGTGCTATTAACTCCTCTTTAGCATAATCCTTCTATCATTTGAAAATCCACAAAGCTGCATCAGAGCCTAAATGATTTTTAACTTGATTGATGAGTAGATCATTTTAGACAGAATCAACAGCCTTTTTTACAGTTAATTTCACTGCCATATATTGATTCTTCTCAGTAGCATGGAACTGGAGGAAAGACGTTCACAATTTAATGCATACTGTGTGCAATGAATAATGCACATATGCCTGATGATTGATGATCTTTTTATCCCAAATTAGACATTTTGAAACATGCCCTTAATAGTACAGTCTGGAAAAGTCTACTCGCATATGTTAGAAAACGAGATATAATTTTATTTCATGTTCAGTAAGTTTAAAATAAAGTTTAAAAGTTTCAAATTCAAAAGCAAAAAAGGAAGAATATTTCACCTCAGTAAGACAGACTTAAAATATCACTTGTGGATTTTTAATAATGCAATTATAATTTAACCTTAAAACACCTAGCAACATGATACTTGAAAACTTTCATGAGCTTCAAACGCATAGGGATAAGGTTTCGGTTGCTATTGAAAGGCTGCATGATTGCTCATCAAAGCATATAGCATTGAAGATGGCTGAAACTTATAGCTTATTCCATTTTAACACATGCCTCTTTAAAGCTAATACTTCCTTTTTTTAGTTACAGATGATTGAGACTTTATATTTATTTTAAAACTAGTTTATTTCCTGAGGTTTCAGCCTCTAATAACTAGTCATGAAGAGAAAGACCTTGAAAGTCCAAAAGCCAATATTTATCATTAATTTATGTTAAAGTATTTCCAAGAACATATCACATTTTGGGTAGTAATGAAGAGGAGTGGATTTTTTTTCTTATTGTATCTTCATTTTGAGCAAGAATCATTTGTCTTTTCGCCTCTTGATTTGTGTACGTCCCTCTAAGAGTTTTCAAGATCCCTGTGGCTTCAACAATAGGGCTGTTAGTGTGTTTATACCGCATATATAAATTGAGGCCCCACATTCAAATGTGTCAAAGCTTTATGTATTTTTCATCCATCCATTCATTTACTTGGAGATTCACTTTTCCATCCTGGAGCTTTGGATAATAGGGAAATAAACTTTCTTGGTCCTTCCCTTGGTCAGAAAGAAGAGTTTTCTAGTCTTTAATGAACACAGCCATTTTCTTCCCAATTTTTTATTTTACAAAAGCTAAAGTCAATTCTCCTTAATCGTTTTGATTTTGTGCCTCATGTTTCTGTCGACGACTCTGCTGCTTAACCCACTCTCCACATCTAGGAAGTTAACCTGATTTGGAGACCGCAAAGCTCTTACTTATCCCCTGCCTTCCTTTTGTATTTGGACAATGGAAAGTACTGTCAAGAGTTGAATGCAGAGTGGAGAACAAGGTCAATGTGGTTGATTGTATCTCCGGCTCCCTCTTCACAAGGCTGCCTACCTAGATCTGTAGGAGACTATCTCACCACCAGTAAGGTGGTTCTTTCTACAGAGTCTTCTTCATTTCTGGACACAGGTAACACAGCCTTTCCTTCCCTTTCAGGCATAGGACTGCTAACAGTCCCACTCACCACCCTGTGTGAGTTGGCCAACCTCCATCTGTATTTATAAAATCAGTCTTTTTAATAAAATTGTCTCAGTCTCTTAATTTGGACATGCTGTATGTTTCCTGTTTAGACTTTAATTAATCCAAGAATCCTAATTCCTGGAATTGATCTTTAATGGGTGGAATTTATTAAATATGAGAATGTGTTTGTTCTTGGTTTTCTTTTAACTGGTCAAGCATCCCCCTCCACAAACACACACTTGCACCTGTTTGTGTGTGTGTGTGTGTGTGCCTTAGAAGAGAATGAGGACATTCCCTAGTGTGTTTTATAAGAGAAGGAGGACATTCTCTACCACACACGCACAAATTTACTACCATTATATGCATCTGGATTCCTGAGTTCCCCTGGCAACGTAGGTGAGGCTTAGAAAGAAGAGGCTGTATTGTATTTTTCCTAACTATAAAGAATACAGAGCAGAGCCACAGCTTGAACAATGGGCTATTTTAGGTAAATAAGAACGTGGCCAAATCTATCTTAAATTTTGAGGAATAAGCAATTACTTATTTGACTGATTTTGGCTTTCATTTTGAAGCAGGAAATGAAGCCTCTCAGAAAGTTTCTTATAGTTGCTTCTGTACAGGAATCTGGTTGAGATTGAAATATTTCAATTACCAAGGCCCAGGTAAATAAACTATTGACTCACAAATTTCTATATAAATTGTAATTCATGGAAAGAAGATGCATGAGGACAGGGCGATAGTTGAGGCAAGATCAGTGAAGATGACCAATGAAAAGAAAAGGCAGGAAAATGAAACAGACAAACACTGATTGGGTGAGAGTCGCTCAAGTCAGCTCCTACGGTCCACCGCCTCTGTGGCACTACCCTGCAGTGTATACGATACGTAGGTCCACAGTTATACTCCAGATTTATACGAGTAACATCTACTAAACATCCTGAAGTCTAAATTTTCCTGAGACAGGGCAGAATGCCCTTCTGCAGACAGAAATAGTTTTGTCAATACCAGGTACAGAAAAACGAATCTCATTTTCCTAAACCCTGCTTTAACCCCAATATTATTCTTCCCATGTCAAAATAACTTTTATCTGGTTTCTTCCAGGAAAAGATTAACAGAGCAGTGATTTTATTTACCTATGTAAAGATTTGCTATTTTTCTCCTTCAAGTAGGTTTTTTGTAAAAAAATTGAGAACAGATTTCATTGAGGTAAATATACAAAAGAATTATATACAGAGATTTCTTTAAGTTTCAGTACAACAGGCAAAGAAATATTGGCCCACAGTGGAAGCATTATCAATAGTGGCTTCTGATTCTCAGATGGAAAATGGAGAAATCTTGAAAGATCTAATAATGCTTAGTAACAGGTTAGCCTGAAGTGGAAAGTATCAGTCTTCTCAGAGCTGTATATTAAAAATAATAGTAATTATAGCTGAAATAAACTGACTGCTTATAATGAGAGAGGCATTGTTCAAAGACCTTTCTCCATAACAATACCAGCTTTGTTTCAGACATTTTTTCACTTCAGTGACATAAGTAGGATAGAGCATCATTTCTAAAAATTCAAAGTGGGTACAGACAAAATCCCCTTTTTTAATTTTAATTTTTATTGAACTATAGTTGATGCACAATGTTACATTAGTTTCAGGTGTACAACGTAGTGATGTGACACGTCTACACATTATGCTGTGCTCTCCAAAGTGTAGCTACCATTGTCACCATGCAACTTGATGACCATACCATTGACTCCACAGTTTTCCCACTTCTTTTCATGGAGTTAGTGACTGCCATCCATTTGGCATACAATAATACAGCTATTTCAGCTATTTTCTGTGTCATATATACACACTTATATAGGTGTGAGCTATTGTAATATCTCATCAGGCAGGTACAGATACTTTTTTTTTTTAATTACGTTGGCTATTGTTGATATTTTTATTCTCAAATTCCATAAAAATCCACCTGACATTTTCATCATCTGTGAATGCGTAGTATTAATTTATTTGGCTTTCCATTTTGTTTAGGGGGGAATAATAATTTTCACGTGAAGAACTTGAACAACAATTTTGCTTATAAAAGAGAATGAGCACATCTTAGAAAGTCCTTTTATAGTTTGAGACAGAATATCATATTGGTTTAGAATCTGGACTGGAAGAGCAAATTAAGACCTACATTCAGGTCTTAATTCTGCCCCTAATTGGGTGGTATGAATATGTTTAGGCCTCAGTAATTGCATTATGAAATGTGCACAAAGATGGCATCCAAATCAATCACTGCTTAAACATTATAACTCATTATGCAGTTAGATTAATAAGGGCTTGTAGACGTGAATATTTTTTATCACCATTTTGAGAAGAGTTAGTTTACATGACTCTTTATTTGGAATAAAATTATGTAAAGAATTGTCTATATTAGATTACCGCGTAAACTTTCAAATAAAAATAGAGTACTTCCATTTTACTTTCTATTGTACTTTCTAAATATTCTGTGACCATTCAGAGATGCAGGGATGGCACTTTGCCATTGTGGAAGGATGTTATATAAATAGACAAAGCAAGACACATTAAAGTAACAAAATCAAATTTTGAAAACAAAAAAATGTATGATCAACCTGTTAAATAATGTAAACTGGATAAATATGTGAACTATATTTGTAAAAATAGTATTTAAAAGCACAGATTCAGAATTCACAAGGCATTGAAAATAATTATACCATTATAGGATTAGACATATTTGTAGGGAATGTTTAAAAAATTCAATAGCGACAACAAAAGCAATCCAAGAACTTATAAAGTCCTCCGTCATTTGTACTGGATGTTGAAAAAATATTATACATGATGTGTGGCATCATTGTGATTCCTGAGATGCCATGCTAAAATGTATATGAAAATTTCACTTGGATAAGAAAAATGTATTATACATTAAGGAAAACAATGACTTTTATCTGAGAAATATAGCTCTTCTGAATAAGAAGGAGGTGGTATCTGTGAATTTCCTTATATTTGTAAGGTGGGTACAGTTGTTCCGTATCCTTCAGATACGCTGTAGCTGGTTAACAAATAGGCTGCTCAGGGCTTGAGTGGCTCAATCAGTTAAGCTTCTGACTCTTGGTTTTGACTCAGGTCATGATCTTATTATGGTTCATGGGTTTGAGCCCCACATGAGGCTCTGTTCTGACAGCAACTGACCCTGCTTGGGATTCTATCTCTCTCTCTCTCTGCCCCTCCCACTCATGCTCTCTCTCTCTCTCTCTCTCTCTCTCTCTCTCTCTCTGTGTCTCAAAATAAATAAATAAACTTTAAAAAGAAATAGGCTTCTCCAGGAATGGAAGATACACCTTATAAACAAGCAAGCTCATGATCCCTGTAAATGTTTGTGAAGAGTTTATTGTGAGATAAATCTGGAAAATTCCTAAAGTCTCATTTCATAATATGTATTTTTTTATTTTATGCCTATACCAATGACTTCTCACTGAAGATTATATGTTTAACTTGGATTTAACAAATAATCATGCTTTACAAAGTATGATTTTACAAACAGCTAAGCAGTGAATATAATCAGGGGTTAGTTAGGATAATTTTGGAATTAAGACACAAAAAACCCAACTCATATTCCTATGAAAAGCTAGGCTCGTTCTGGGCTTATAAATTAATTTTTTATATGAAACAGATGTCAGAAAGGTTGCAAAGGGATCCCAGGGCCTTTCTGACTCTGCTCTTCTAGACACTGTGCTATTTCCGTCCTGAGGTCCGTGTCTTCATGGTAGTGGGTGCTGTAATGATATGTAGGGCATCAGGCTCCCTCCTGAAGATTGTAATGATGTTTCTGGAAGTTCTCCCAGAAGAAACAAGGAAACTTTTTTCTCAGAAAATGCAAATGTGACTCTCTTCACACATCATTGGCCCAAATGGACCACATATCTTTTCTTTAATCTTAAAAAAAATTAATGTTTATTGATTTTGAGAAACAGAGAGAGAGCGGTGGGAGGGACACAGAAAGAGGGAGAGAGAGAATCCCAAGCAGGCTCCACACTCAGCATGGAGCCTGATGTGGGGCTCTTTCCCAGGACCCTGAGACCATGACTTGAGCTGAAATCAAGAGTTGGTTGTGTAACCAACTGAGCCACCCAGGTGCCCATGGACCACATGTCTCTTTGAGTGAATAGTGAAACAAGGGTTATGAAACCAGGAAACCATCGTAGTGCAGTTTATGACAGTTTAGTCCTGGACATGGGTCTGGAACCATGTTGTCTTAAAGTTCATGTGATAACATGGGAAGAGTGGATATCTGAATAAACCAAAGTTCTGTTTGGAGAAGGGGGAAGGGAAAGAGTTGACCTGGGGGACACAAAAAACAACGTATACAATTATACACCAAAAATGTTAGTTTGTTAAGATAATGCATTTGATGTAAGCAAACCATCTACTCCCCTTATGAGATCCTATTATTCTAGGAAATTTTAATATAAAATATCATAATGGAGAAAGACAAATACTATATGAGCTCACTTATACATGGAACAAAAATCTAACTCATAGATACAGAGAACTGTTTGGTGCTTGTCAGAAGTGTGGGGTGGGAAGTGGGAAATGGGTGAAGGTGGTCAAAAAATACAAACTTCCAGTTATGAGGTAAATAAGTTCTGAAAATATAATGTATAGCATGGTGACTATAGCGTGGTGACCCTATATATTTTAAAGTTGTTAAGAAAGTAGATCTCAGGGACTCCTGGGTGGCTCAGTAAGTTGAGCCACCAACTCTTGATTTTGGCTCAGGTCACAATCTCACAGTTTATGAGTTCAAGCCCTGCATTAGGCTCTGCACTGTCCATGCAGGACCTACTTGGAATTTTCTCTTTCCCTCTCTCTCTCTCTGCCCCTCCCCCACTTGCTCTTTGTCACCCTCTCCCTCTCTCTCTCTTTCTCTCTCTCTCAGAATAAATAAAAATAAAACTTAAAAAATAAGTAGATCCTAAAAGTTTTCATCACAAGAAACAAAAGTTGTAACTATATAAGGTGATGGATATTAACTAAATTTACTGTGGTGATCATTTTGTGATATATACATATGTCAAACCATTATGCTGTATACCTGAAACTCATATGTAGTTATGTCAATTATATGTCAATAAAATTGGAAAAATCTAAAATAAAATCAATTCAGATTATATTAGTGTTATTCATAAACATTAATATCAACTCCTTCAAAAATTTTCAAAATGGCTATTTTTGGATAGCTAAATTAGTGGTGGCCATTTGAAACTCCTAATTATGAAGATCTCCATACATCTCTACTAAATCTTCTAACATAGTGTGCACACTACCTTAAATTATACAAAAAACCATATCTCTGCAAAACTGGAAGGCATGGAATCTTACGAAAGTTGAAAAATAAAAATTTATTTCTAACAGAAAATAAAACACTGTGGTCATGCTGCAAGTCTTTATGGAGAGCTAGAGAATCAAAACAAAACAAAACAAAACAAACAAACAAGTCAGCAAATAAGCAAAAAGCTGTTTGGAGAGAAAGCACTGAGGTTATGACTAGATGGACAGACACAAGTGAGACAGTCTTTGAAGGCGATGCTTCAGAAAGAGAAGCAGGTATGAAGGAAGCTGCAGGTGAATTCTGGAACCGGAAGATGAAACAAAAGGAAACAAGATGGAGAAGTTCAACATCTTGAAGGACAAGGTGTGGGCAAAGGCTGTCGGGTAGGCATGAAGTGTACCTAACTGCAGATCTAAGATTCACAGAAGGCAGGGATAAAGGCGGGAAAATAATACATAAATGTTTTACATACTTTTCCAATAAATAATGCAACTGAAACAATAGTAGGGGAACAACGTGGCAGACAGGAAAGAAGATTAAACATATTACCTGCATAGGCTGTGGGTGGGAGTGAAAGAAATCTCTACCATTGGCACAGTGGTAATGAAAGATAAAATAAGGAAACGATGGTGAGGGCACCAAAAAGTCTAAGCTCAAAGGTAACCACTAGAATGAAACTCTGAACCTTTTAAAATTCTAAAACAATTTATAAAGAACAAAGACAACACATGACACAGAGAAAGAGACACAGCAAACATGATATCCACAGGATAATAAGAGAACACACATCAAGCTATCTTATCAATTAATGCAAATGCTATTAACCCACTTGATTAAAAAACATGTTCAGTTTCACTTACACAGAAAGGCCTAGATGTATGTTGCATAGGATGCATGCACATTTAGGTCAAGATAGTTCAAATGGCAAAAAAAAAAAAAAAAAAAAAAAAAAAAAAAAAAAAGAAAGAAAGAAAGAAAGAAGAAAAAGAGTGGTCAATGTCATGCCAAATAAAAGAAAAACAGGGCTTGTGATCTTAATATCAAACAAAGTACAATGCAAGACCAAAATCATTGAAGCAGCCAAAGAAAGACATGTTTTAATGTTAGAACCACAGTTTACAATAAAGTTATTTTTCTTTCCCAGAAACAACATCACTTTACAATAAAGTTATAAACTGGAATATGTAATCACCAGATAACAGAACATCTTTAAAAATTAGAAATTACAGTATATTCAAGGAGCTATAAAATAAAATATCCTAATAAAAATAATTTAAAAATAAAAGATATTATGCCACCAGTGTCAGCATAAAGCAGATATACTCACAAAATCTTTAAAAAGATAGAAGACCGAAATGCAAATTGGTAAGGTAGATAATCGTCACATGTGTTAAACTGCACACCCCACTAATACAGAATATACCTTCTTTTCATGTGCCCATGGAATAATCACAAAACAATGGTTATATATAAGGTTATAAAGAGACCATCAGGAAGTATCAGGGGATAGAAATATTTTTAAATATCATTAATAACAATGCATCAAAAATTAGACATCTAATATAATTGCAAAGCAAAAAAAAGAGCCATTTAATCAGAAATGAAATTAATAATCTTCTCTTAAACATCTCATGCTTGAAATGGGATATACATGCTAAAATTACAGTGTTATAAATAATAATGGTGGAGACAAAACATCACTATGGGATATATTTAAAGCAGTGAAATGTATTTTAAGACTGAAACACAAATAAACAAAAATAAGAAATGATTAAAAAATGAATTCAAATCCAGTCTCAAAAACTATAAAACAAAGGAAAGTACAAGGATGGAAATCATAAATATAAACCCAGAAAGTAATGAGACAGAAGATAGGAAAACATGATCTAATTAATAAATCTGCCTTCTTTTTGATAAAAATAAGAAAGTAAATAGCCCACTAACTAAACTAATTAATAGACAAAAAAAAATCTATTGAAATAAAATATACTAAAAATATGAGAACAGTGATGGGCTCAAGCCCATGAACCTGAGATCATGGCCTGAGCCGAAATCAAGAGTCAGACGCTTAACCAACTGAGCCACCCAGGCGCCCCCAGAGTAATTTCTATATGCATTATCATTTTCAACACTATTGGATTCTTTTTACATTGTCTTTTCTAATTGGTTATGAAGGTCCAAAAGCAATGAGATTTTCTTTTTAAATGACTCTTGAATCTGGCAAACTTGAAACTGGTTAAGATTATCACAGGTAAACTACTTTGTTGTCTTGGTGGTTTTCCCATGTAGATGTTCATATAATCACAGTTCAAGGTGACATCAGGAGGAGGCATTAAGCAAAATAAATATGTACTTCACAGTTGACCAGAGTTTCACAACTGGGACTATTTTCTGTTCCCCAGTTCCCCACGACAAACATTTAGCAATATCCTGAAACATTTTGGGGTCATATTTCTTTTTTGAGGTGCTACTGTAAGTGTAAGTAGTCTAGGGATGCTACTAAACACAGAACAGATCCCCCAAAGAATTCCCCAGGCTCAAATGTCAACAGTGCTAAGACTGAGAAACTATCATATTGTCCATATTTAAACAGCATACATTACACACCATGCATGGAAAAGCTTTTCCCCAGTTTCTATATTACAAGGGAATTGCAAATATATATAAGAAAACTCACTTGATTTAGCCCTACTTTCTTCACACTACATTTTAAAGGATTGGCTTCAAGAAATTGAGTTAGTAATTAATCCTTCTATCAGCTTGACAAATTCTATAGTAATTCATTTCTACCAGGTGTTGCTAAAATAGAGCCCCACAAAATACTGAATTCTATAGGCAGAGATAGAGTTGAAAAATTAGATAAGTAAAATAGCTTGACAGTACTTATTTTAACATGGCATACTATTATAAATGTATGCTGCAAATACACAATATAAGCATTTAAAATATAAGACGCGCCTGGGTGGCTCAGTTGGTTAGGCGTCCAACTTTGGCTCAGGTCATGATCTCACCACTTGTGAGTTCCAGCCCCGCATCAGGCTCTGTGCCGACAGCTCAGAGCCTGGAGCCTGCTTCAGATTCTGTGTCTTTCTCTCTTTGCCTCTCTCCCATTCATGCTCTGTCTCTCTCCACCTCTCAAAAGTGAACAAACATTAAAAAAATTAAAATTTAACTTAGAGTACACAAGGATTATATGTAGTCCTCAATTTTATACAACTATAATTCTAAATGTACTTTATTTCTTTTGAGTGCTTTAAGTAGAAAATATAAGAAAGTAGTGAAAAAGCTTTGTTTTTTTAATTTAATAAATTATATCTTATCAGCTGTTCTTTTTCTTCCCTTTTTATACATATATTATTTTAGTTTTCTATAAAAGAATACATACTAAAATATTAAGTGAATATTAGGATTTTAAATTTGAATATACATTTTTTTCTTAAAAGACTAATATCCTGGTCTGGTTATAATGTAAGGATTCCTCACAAAAACTCTTAATTGTAGTATGTCATGTTAATTTCTATACTCTTTAGAATTTTTCATTTATATAGATAAATGCATCTACCATCATTAACCGCTTTTAGTTTAGGAAGTCAAAAAATCTGCAGGCAGCCAACACCAATAATTTTGAGAAGCACAAAGCTACTCAATTCAGTATACATTTCATGGGGTGGAAATAATTCCTTACTTATTAACCTGCGTATGTGAGAATAAAATGTTTCCATTCTCCAAACACACACAAAAAAGATCATTTGTTCTTTGGCCATCGTCCTGATCCCAGGAGCAAGCAAGTAGCTGCAAAAGTAGTATTAAATTGGTCCTGGCCCAATTAGTGAAGGTTCATCTCAGTTTGTCTCTGAGTCAGCCAGTCAGCGAGGAACTAACAGGCACTGGTGAGTAGCTTCCGAGAGTGGGTCAGTGAGATTCACACCCCAGTCACGTCCTTCCACAGCTGAAAGTCAGCCAATTTATAAACACTCCAACTTGGTCAAGTCCACCGCTTCTTGAATTCAGTGTTCCCCCAGATCCCATAAGTACAGCACTTGCTATTTTCCAAGAGTCTGTATTTTGTAAGCACTGCTCTCCCATACTTACGAAGCCATAAATTCAGCGTTGTGTTCGTCCGCTGCAAGCGAGTAATGAGTGCTTCCTTTGACATTCGAGATATAACTTTACTTGCTAAATAAAAGCCACAATTTGAAACACATTTATTTTCTTAACAAAGAGAACTGTAAATACTAATAAAAAAAAACTATAAGTGAAAGGAACTACATTATTAACTTATTTTAGATTCGTATAAAATGGAGAATAAAATAAAACAAATGTAGAATTTTCCATAAATGATCATTACAACTATTTTGCAAGTTAAAGCATCTGGTAATTCTGTCCCTGTTCCCAGCTGTTTGATAATTTCTATATTTGTTACACTGATTTTATCTCACGTAAGGTTTATCTTGAATTGTTCACATTTTTATCACTCACATGCCTTAGACATAATCATATCTCAATAGATATTTGTTGAATAACTTCTAATTAACAGTCATCTCTATCCAAGGCCTTATATGAATTCTTAACTATGCCAAAAATGGATTGGTCTAATTCCGGTTTCCAAATAGCCTAAATTCACTGACAGTATCCTGCCATCTGCACAACATACCCCATGTGGACACAGGGAACTATTGAATGTGCCTTATATTCTCCAAGCCCAGATTGGCTCCATAACTTTTTTATAAAAAGAATGAAATCTATCATTACATATATTGTAAAGCAGTTGACAAAAAAGATAAACTACTACTGTCAGATGTGATTGTTTTTGGTGATGGTTTTGACATGCCATCGATTGGTATGTCTCTTCTATTGAATCTTATCTCTCTTCCCAGATGGGTGACAGGAGAATATGACAGTCTCCTGCCAGACTACCATAGGACATGGATACTAGGTTGTTTTTGACAGAAAAATGCAAGCTCTTCAAATGCTGACTAGAATTGTTCTGGAATACACTGTTACATGTTTATGTTAAACATGTATTGATAAGCTGAAAGTGAGGGGACAGACGAAGATATTCCAGCCAAATGGTAACCTCAAGGGACTTGGGTGCTTGCACTTGTATCAGACAAACTAGATTTTAAGTAAAAAAAAACTATCATAAGAGACAAAAAAGATCATTACATAATTATAAGAGGATTAGGAAGACATAACTTACAATATCTTCTGAAGGAAGGAACAGCAATACAGTGATGGTGGGGGACTTCAGCACCCTACTTTCAATAATGGATAGAGAACATCCAGACAGAAAAGCAGTAAGGAAACAGCAGGCATGAACAACACCAGAGACCAAATGGACCTAACACAAAACAAATCTTAACACATTTAAGGAAATGGAAACTGTACCAAATACCTTTTCTGATCGTAATCGAAGGAAACTAGAAATCAAACAGAAGGAAAACTGTTTGGAACACTCACAAAAGATGTGGAAATTAAATAACACACTTGAAACAACCAATGGATCAAAGAAGAAATCAGAAAAGAAATGAGAAATGATGATATATTTATTCTCCAAGTCTTTTTTTTTCCTTTTCCTATTTTCCTTTTATCCAAACGAGGATTATCAAATAGAATAAAATTATTTTCTGGGGGCACCTGGGTTGTTCAGTTCATTAAGCATCTGACCCTTGATTTCGGCTCAAGTCATGATGTCATGTTCTTGGGTTGGAGCCCCACGTGGGGCTCAGTGCTAACAGTGTGGAGCCTGTTTGGGATTTTCTCTCTCTTTCTCCCTCCCTCTCTCTTTCTCTCTCTCTCCCCTCTCTCTCTCAAGAAAATAATTAAACAAAAAATATTTTCTAATATAAGGGTTATTCATGATCAATAATCTTGATTTATCAAATGTAAGTTAATAGATAACTATTTAGAGCATCTAAATATCAAAGACTTTCATTAGGCTAATCTCAATGGGAAGTGCTGTTTTGCGTTCTGTCGTTTTAATCCTTACACCACCCTATGGCATATGCATTCCTATTTTAGTATTTCATTGCTAAGTCACAGAGGTTAAGTGATTTGTTCAACAACTATAGCTCACAAGGGGCAAAGCTCTCATTCGTGCCACAGTATCCCAGCCCATCAGCTGGCAAGTTTATGGAGGAAAACTTGCTGGTGCCCCCACATATCCGTTAACATCTTGTAAAATGGTAATGATTGAACAATAATCACTGTTTGGGATCATGGTACTAAATATACTCTTTTTTTGCTACAGAAATAAAGCAAGCTTTTGAAATGAAAAAGTAATTTGGTTGCTTGTTAAAACAGAACACTTTCAGAAACTCCACTTTTGTTTACGGTAACTACTAAATATTCAAGTGTTCTTAAGTCTTTGAAGGAAACTACAAGTATCATTTATGTAAGAATATTATTTAAAATATAATAATATTCAAATGGACTCATAGTGTCATCTTATCCCTTCTGTTAGAGATTAAAGTTACTTTCTAGATAAGCAAGTTTTATAAAACAGCTCCATATAATGAAAAATAGAAATTGTTAGATTCAAAAATGTCATTAAAGGGAGAATGATTTTTGGTACTTACTCAGGGGAAGAACAGATACATGTAGATTAAAAAAATATTCTATGTTGATGAAGCGAAACATAGTGCAACATAAAAAATTATTTGTATGCGCTTTTAATAAATTTTGAATTCATTCTTATGTTATTTTGTTATATATTTAAATTATAACATTTATTAATGTTACTAACACTCTATTACATTAGGTAAGGCAATGAAATGAATGATTATGGTTCATTCTGTAGTAAAGAGAGGTATACTAGGGTTTTGGGATCTATAGATCTGTTTTATAATCTATAAAAGCAAAAAAAAAAAAACCAAACTGCAGGTATTTGAGTGATGCATATAAGTAGACAACAGTGATTGAATTGAAAATTTGGTGTAATAGTGAAAGATAAAAACCATCACTGAAAGAAGTCAGTGAATGTGGATGGGAGCAATGGTCACTCAGACAGTGACACCAAAGGGACCCCATTCCTTTATTTCTTTTCTGGTTTCTACTCTTGCTAAGACCGGTGCTCCACCCCATTCTACACATGTCATGTAATACCAAAAGCATTGTCTTCCTTATAAGGGACAAGGAGTTAATGACTAGAATAGAGAAGATCTAAGGAAAGACCCCGGATCTCCCAGATGGCCCAGATCCATCTGTATTTGCTTTCTCTATGTCTTCAATAAACTCTGATTCCATCTCCTGCTGGCATCCTGTTTGAAGCCAACCACCCTCTTGGCTGGTCCTGCTGGACCCCTCGGGGCCCTTGACCCTGACCTCCCTGCATCACCTCCATTTCAGCATGTACCTTACTTTGATAAATAATATCCTTTCCAGGTTGCTAGTATTTTTCTAACAAATTATTAACACATCACTTAAAATTCCAAAGTCTAAACCTGTTACCAAGATTCATTCAAATATATATTTTATAGACCATGATTTACCAGTGTATCCCAAGGAATCTTGTTCTGCTGGATAACCTTTAAAACAAATAAAGCAAAAAAATATATAATAATAATAAATAAAAATCCCCCTAATGTCTGAGATCATTATATTTAAAAAACGCATACTACATTTTCTTTGTTAGGCAAAGTTCTAAATTACTGAAGCATAATAAAATTCTGGAAAGTTCTACAGTAGTAAAATTATGCCAACTTTGTTAGACAACCCATAAAAGTACAACAGGAGAGGAATAGTCCTGGAATGTGGCACTGTGATCAGTTACCTTCCTTTCCAATTTATAGATTTTCTGTCTTTAGTACCATGATTAAAATTTATTTTTTTTGTTTTGCTTTTCTCCTGGAAAGAAAAACCGAATTCATATTTTTAACTATGAAATTTTCTAATGAATAAATACAAATAAACCTGTACATTTTATTCTACACCTTGGTTTGACCATCTGACAAGATCAAATACATATCAAATTTTCAGCGTCATTAATCCAATCTCTGCAAAGGCTCATGATGCCTACTTCCCATTTCAATAAAAAGTACTCATTCTTAGTGTTTGATGCACATATCCTTGCATACGTATGTATACATGAACAACAGCAAAGGTTAGATATTGCACGTATACAATTTATCTGAGCACATCTTATTCCGCAAATGTCACTCTATGTCATATTCTTCATTGACTCGTGTGTTTTCAAAATATGTTCAGGATTATACAGTTATGGACCTTGGCTTCCCTCTGGCGCATAGCATACCATACAATAATCAATGAGGTTTTACTTCTTCCCCTAGTGTTGGTCACTAAACCAACCTAGTGTTAAATCCAACTGACAACCAGCATCATCGTGAATCAGATAATTGGCCCTGTGCATGGGGCTGTGGCTCTGTGTGAGCATTTCTTTAAAAAGAGGCAGATTCAGAAACGGCATTACCTTGTCATAATATATAGCTATTTAATTTTCATAAACAGTTGTTTAATTTTTATTATTTTATGCCTAACCTTAATAATTCCCCACCTTACTGTATACTTTATTTAGTCTCTCTCTTTTTCTTTCTCTCTGTTCAATATTAACCTAAATCCATATAACTTCATATTTTAAAAGGATGTGGTTTTAAAGGAACAGGTGGTTTAACAGGCAACCAAAATTTCTGTCCTTTCGCGCAATGGACTAAGGATCAGTCATGCTCCAATCTGGAAATTGTCCTGAGTTACAACCTGTGTTGTAATGTAATGTGTTTAACAGATACAACCTGCCTCCGTGCCAGCCAATGGCACACGTGCACAGTAAACGTTGGAATGTGGCTTGTGTGAGTGGCTGTGCACTAAGGATTTGTAATGAGTTGCTTACATGCCACGGAATAGTTTTGTTCTTATCCTCATTTGACTGCTCGAAAATACATGCAATATATAGCTATCTAGCACATAGTTTGCCATAGATTCGTAGATTCCTGTGGCAATAAAGCAATGCTCATGTATGAAACATCTGGGTTTTAATTTTTGATGTGTCAATCAAAATGTTGCTGACTCTTTGGTTGATGCCATTCTTTAGAATTGAAAAATTAGAGTGCCATAGTCAACACTGACCTTTAAATCAGTCTGAAGATTAATGTATGCGATAGTTCACCTATAACTGGTCGATGTGAGCATAATTTTTTACACGCTGTTAAAAACATAAGTCAGTTTGCCCAGTGATATTTGTTTACCTTCCCTAAGCACTTGTAACTTTGTCCATTTATTGGGTTTCATCCTTTTCTACTAAATGCTGTGAACAACATAGGAAGACATTACTATTTTCTAATCTATAGATTTCCTGCTATGGCTGGTTCATTCTGATCTCTGAGGCAATCTTCACCTATTCAAATTTAGTGTATTATGCTTTTATGTTCTTTTTATTTTAGCATTTGCTGTTCCTGCTGTTTTTTGAAGCTCTTTATTTCTATGTTTACATATTCACTACTTAGATTTTTCCCCCTTCCTGAGTGTATTTGTTATTTAAATAACCTTCCCTCCCCAGCTCCCCCTTCCTCCCCACCATGGCTGCTCTCTCATTTTAGTTTTTGACAACTGAGGGTTATGTCTTTAGGTTATGTATATGCTCTGGACCTCAGCTGGGATTTCTCCTGGGCTATTCTGCCTCTTTGTGATTTCCCGGATGGATTACATCCTGCTTGGCTGCTGTAGAGTTCTTCCTTCTGCTTGTTTGTTCTCAGCCTCATTGGAATTTACTCATAAATGTGGTTGGGTTTTCTTTTCTAAGGGAACTCATATTTTTCTTTTTGGGTAGTTACCATCCCTGTATCCACAGATAATTATTTCATAATCTTTTTTTATATTGTTTTTTAAGGTTTACTTATTTTTGAAAGAGAGAAAGAGACAGAGTTTGAGCAGGGTAGGGACAGAGAGAGAGGGAGCCACAGAATCTGAAGCAGGCTCCAGGCTCTGAGATGTCAGCACAGAGCCTGATGGGGGGGGAGGGGGGCTGGGACTCATGACCCATGAGATCATGACCTGAGCCGAAGTCAGACGCTTAACTGACTGAGCCACCCAGGTGCCCCTCTTTTATTTATTAGAGATTTTCAATTACTTTCACACAGCTGAGTCTAAGCCTTGAGGTTTTTCAAATTTGGGTTTTATCTTATTTTTATTACACCTGTGTCCTTTATAACAAATTTTATTATATAGACAATATTGTATGACACTAAAAATCACTATATGAATCGAAGGCAAAAGCAAATATGAGGCAAAATCATCACTGTCTTAATGATAATTATGAAAAAGTAAACATTGTTTCATGTAAATGATGTTATCATTTTATGTATTTTGTTGTTGTTGTTTGGTTTTGTTTTTATACACGGAGCCCAATGTGAGGCTTGAACTCACAATCTTGGGATCAAGAGCTGACATGGCATCAGGAGTTGGAGGCTTAACTCACTGAGTCACCCAGGCGCCCCTCCTGCAACTTTCTTTTAAAGTAGAGTTTATATAATTGTTCTACTTAATACTATTTTCATCACAATTATTTTGTACATAATTAAAAATCAAGTAATGCTATAAACTTACCATTAAAAAGAATACTCCTTATCTCTCATCTCCCAAATGACCAGACGCTATAGTTTTAAGTATTATGTAAAGTTGTATAAATATGATGCTTATACTAGTATTTACATATAAGCTTTCAAATTTACACAGTATCTGTTGATCAAAAAAACATTAGAATTTAGAACTTAAATATAAATTTCCATTACAGATGCTCCTTTTTCTTAAGCTAACTAGGTTCTGTGCAATTCTCTCTCTCCAATTCTCTCTCTAGACAGATAGATACTTAGATGATATATAGATAGATAATAATAGATATACAGTTATATAGATTATTATTAAATGTTTGTATGATTAAAATTACATGAATGATATTTTCATGTAAACCACACATTGTAGAACACTTATATTTTTTCAGTATATATTTTTTCGCATTTCATCACTGTATCATGTTCATTTTATGTGTTTAATTACGTGTATGACTTTCACAACAACCAAACTCTGTAACCGAAGTCTAAAACTCAGCAACGTTCAAATATAACACACGGCGCTATCAGCTATAGTCATCATGTTGTCCATTATATCCCTGGTGCTTATTTATAACTGGAAGTTTGTACCTTTGACACCTTCTCCTAATTCTCCCATCCCCCACCCCTCCCTTTGCCAGCCACAAGTCTGATTTCTCTTTCTATGAGTTTTGTTTGCTTTAAGTTTCTACATATAAGAAAGACCATATAATATATGTCTTTCCCTGTCTGACTTATTTCACTTAGCATAATGCCCTCAAGGTCTATCCATGTTGTGACAAAGCATAGGATTTCCTTCTGTTTTATGGCTAAATAGTATTTCATTGGATATTAATGGTACTGAACCTAACAGGCATGAATTGATATCTCCTTGTGGTTTTGGTTTGCATTTCCCTAATGATTAAAGATGTTGACTACTTTTTCATGTTCCTTTTGGCCATGTGAATATCTTCTTTGTCAATAGGTCTATTCAGGCTCTTTACCTATTAGAATAGCGAAAATCCCAAACACTTACAACACTAAATGTTGGTAAGGGTATGGAGCAGTATGAACAATTTTGTTAATCGCTGGTGAGAGCGCAAAATGGTGTCCACTTCGCCGTTTGTCACTTTGGAAGTCAGTCAGGCAGTTTCTTGGCAAGCTAAATATCAGGTCATCATATAATCCTTCACTCAGTTTCCTAGATATTTGCCCAAATGAGTTAGAAGCATACCCACCCCAAAACCTGCCCGTGAATGTTTATCACAGATCTACTCATAATAGTAAAAATTTAGAAGCAACCAAGATGTCCTCTAATAAGTGAATGAATTAAAAAAAAGGACATGAGCTATCAAGCTATGCAAAGACATTGCAGAAGAACTTGAAATGTATGTCACTATATTAAAAGTTTGTAGAGGTGGCATGACAAAATACCACAGACTGGATGGTTTAAACAACAGACATTTATTTTTCCAGAGTACTGAAGGCTGGAAGTCCAGTGTCAAATTGGCAGGTCTCATTTCACGGGAGGCTGCTCTTCTCGGCTTGTAGAGGACTACCTTCTCTCTGAACCCTAATCTTTCCTCTCTGCTCGCACACCGCTGGTGTCTTTTCCTCTTTTAACACGCCAATCATGTTGGACTAGGGCTCTATCCTTATGACTTCATTTAGCTGTAATTGCCTCCTTAAAGGCCTTATCTCCAAATACCATCATACAATATTTCATACAATATTTCATTGTATTGTATTTCATACAATATTTCTTATCATTCCTCTTAAGTCCATGAGCAAACATCATCTGCCCACACCAATTATTTCTATCCACCATTGTAGTAGAGGCAACAATCAATGCAATTAGAGATTTTAGAGTTTTCAAATAAAAATGGGATTTCATAGAAAATTAGGTTTGAAAAAAATATTGTCCACATAGAGAACCAAGTTAACACACAATCTATAAGAAATAATAGAAAAATTGACTAAGAACATCATCAACATTAAAATGTTAAAGTAAAGAAATCAATAGCATTATTAGATATCAATAAGAAAAATACAGAAGAAAAATATCACAATAAATACTAGGGAAATAAATAGATATTTAATTTACCAAAAAAGGATCTTAAGTGTTTCCACTACAACTATCAATCACTCAATTAACTAATTTAAAAGGTTACTATATGAGGTGATAGATGCATTAATTAATTTGATTGTAGTAAATATACCACAATGTATACATATATCAGAACACCACGTTGTATACTTTAAATATGAACAATTTTTTCTTTGTCAGTTATACATCAATAAAGCTGTAACAACACCGAAACATGCATTTGAAAAAAAAATTAGCTATCTGCTGTGTGGCATTTGGGAAAAGGCTGGCTACCAACCCAAGGACAGAGCTCATTTGACTTGTGAAGGCAGGCAGAAGCCCTGCTCCCATTCTGGTAAGTGCATGAAATGAGATAGATTTTCATGCCCCTATGTATGTTTGTGGGTGTATGTATGTGGGAGTGTGAAATATGTGTTTTTTTTTTTCAAAATGAATGCATCAGTAGCAGTAGGATGTAAATTTAAAAAACATTTAAGTACTTGGATTATTTTCAGTTTAAATTTGTTTTCTGTCTATAGAATCTGATATGATATGTTGTGCAGAGTACAAGAGTAAGTATCCAAAAAGTAATCATATTAATCAGATAAATATTTGTGAATATTAATCTTCATCTAGTTCCTCTTTACATTCGGTGAAATAACTGATGTTAAAATGGAGACATAAAAAAATTAATTTAGTGGCCTTCTAGCTGTAGTTTTTAATTTGGAGTGAATACATAAAATCATGTTACATCTCACAAAATTTTGCATGTTCTCGAATAGAGAAGTAAAAAGCTTTCTCCAACATCAAAGGGATGTGAGATGTTTTTTTTTTAAGAGGGTGGCCTTATTATCTATTTCTCGGTTTATTCTACCCAGACATGTTTTTTCAATGCCTACAGTTATTCCAACATTGTAGGCTTATGGGTATAAATGCAAACAAATCAAAGTTTAATTTTCCCCACCTTGAAATGTCCTTGGACTTTTTTATAAAAGCCTGAAGAGAGTTTCAAGACTATATCTGTTCATTTCATATTTTCTGGGGAAAATAAGAACGCATCTACTTTAGCCCATTGTTCATTAATTTCTCTACATCTATTTGCCAAAAACGTGCACAAAGTGGAACTGATGTAGTTCTCTATCTTTCCTTTGATTACTCCTTGCTTTCAAAAGGAACAGCAGTAACAAACACTTAATATGCCTGGAGAATGTTAAAATGTGTCACATCATCAGCTTGCCATTGTCTTATTTTTACTAAGCTGAAATCTAAATGGAAAGAAAGCACATTATATTACCATGTAATTTAACATGACGAAGTAAAACGATGAGAAACTGGAAATGGAAACATTGATTGACCTTTCAATATAGTTCTCAGGCTATGTTTCTAAGACTCATACTGACAGGATACGTCCTGCAACACTCTAGCCACTTAAGATGCTAGAGTTCAGATATAATAAATATCATTTTAAGAGAGGGTAAATATAACATTCAACTTGTTGAAAGATGCGATTCATGAATTACATTGCAATTATCTCCATCTTTACTGTTCAGCCAATATGTACTTCACCTCTAGTCCCTGGAGACAGAGCTAAAACCTTCTTGTCAAAACACCATTTGACATTGGAACGTATTTATTAAGAGTTATTTCGATCAGCTTGCATTAGTTCATTTCTTTTCTGTATTAATTAAAATGCTGCCAGGTGACTACACTTTTCATTGATTGAACCCTAACAAGGACTCTATATTTTGGGGTGCACTCTGGTATTCATGATTAGAGAGGACTACTGGGGATCAGGCTAGCAGGTAGAAGTTGTCTGTCTTTATTTACCTGGATAGCGTTACGTCCATTCAGAAGAGAATTCTCATTTTTAAGATATGCCTCATAGAACTGTAAAAGCCTTAGTATAATGAAAGATTAGACCATTTTCTCATGAGAGTGTATCAAAATGTAGTTTCATGTTGAATTTTAAGATAATTAAATCTGCGGCTGGTATGTTAAATCAATCAGCAAAGCCCTGCAGGATCTCAGGTGTATTTCATGAAGAACTTTGAACCTCACAAGCTACAAAGCACTGTAGTCAGTAATATGCCCTCTAAAGAATCCCGAAGCGTGTTATACCATGGGGGGTGTAAATGCACAAAGCAGGGCCTGTCATATATTTGACTAAAGAAGAAGTTCTAAGTCTTTCTGAATTTACTGCAACTCCTGTCACTTGGCTGCATCATTCACTTTTTGTGACTCTCTTACATCTTTGACTTCTGTCTTTGATATTATTTATTTTGATCTTGCCTTTTGTCTTCTGGCATGCAGCCTTATTCTTTGTCATGATGGTTTCCTTCTGTTATAATCTGTCAAGAGGGTGGGAAATGATTATTTAGAGCAATGAACGGAGGGAATGTATAATTCATTTGGAAAGTCTTCATGCTGAAGCAGAACTTTAAGGATCATATTAAATGATTTAGTTAAGCAAATATAACTTGAGCCAGTACAGAGTGTCCTTTCAAGTAAAGTAGGTGACTGTGACTATCATCTATGAGGCAGATGTGGCACATTAATGTAATTATAAAAATTATAAATAGAGATGAAGTTCAATCAATTTTGAATACTGTTTCTTACATTTCAATTTTGACAATAAAATGGTTACAGTAGCAATAGCATGATATTTCTAGGAAGATATACCCAATCTAAATAAAGAATAAAATTATTTTCTCCTGAATTCCCATAGTTTTCAATCTCCTCCCTCCTTCCTTCCTTCCCTCCTTCCTCTCCTTTATTTTTTTCCATCAAAAAATTACTGAATGATTATTTTATGCCAGATACCATTCTAGATACATAAGAAAACAGTAAAATAACCACACTGACTTCAATAACAACAACAACAACAACAACAAACAATAATAATAATAAAAGAGCTCTGCCTTTGTGGAACTTCTCTTCTGTTTGGGGTGGCAGAAAAATCTATAATAAATATTTAAATGATATGGTATATTAGAAGATGATATGTGCTAGTGAGGAAAAGCAAAGCAAAGCGGGTTCAACACGATTGTCATTGTGTGATGCGGGAATGGCTGTGTGCACTAGTGAATTAGGAGGTCAGGATAAGGTTCCTGAGAAAGTGAGATTTCTGGAAATATCAGTGAGTCATCCAGGCGAGTCCCTGGGGGATACAGTGTGTGTTAAGGAGGCCATACATGCTGGGACTGTGTGAAAAAGAACCACAATCTATCATTTGGCTGTAAATGTTTCTCCCCTTCCATGTTAATCGGGGCATTAATGGGTGGCAGTATGATACAGTGGCAGGAATGTGAACTTCTGAGTCAGAGAGTCTTGGGTTCACACACCCTTTTTCCTACTTACCAGCCAATATACGTAGACAGTTGTTCCATCCGTGTGAACCTCAGTTTCGTCATACCTGTCACCATAAGACCCTATTTCTTGGGCTTTTAGGACAACTGCATGATACAGTGTATCTGTTTAAAACACTCAGCATGCAATGTTAGTGGCATTAATTTATGCTAATTTAAATGTACATGATGCTAACTCATACTAGTGGGAATCGGAATAGATGGAGTTAACTCTGCTATTTTTCTTCATGGTATTTACTATCCAAAAATTTATACGCACTGTATTTTCCTCGCACAACATTCATCGGTTCTTGGCATTCCTGGGATATTATGTGTAATCACTGCTACGATAAAATCACTTAAGTCAATTTATTTCATCTATTTTCCAAATTAATAATTTCAAGGAATATTTTTAGGTCACTATTTTCCTCTTCAAAACTCCGGAGAAATGGAGAATTACAGGATAATTATTCGTATCAAAAATTTATTGGTGTTTCTCACCTGCCAAAGAATGTCTCACGGAGACCCTAGAACTTGGACTCCTACAACCTTTGCACATCCAGAGACAACAGATACACCCCGAAATGCATGGTGCTAGTTCATCTTTCTCTGAAGTATTTGTCTCAGTGCACCAATCGTATCCTTATTGCTATCCCTGTTGGGTCCCACCCCCATTAAAAGAGCATCTCCAATTTTTGTTTTACAAACAGATGCACAAAGTGCAGAGTCCATCGACAACCCTCTGAAAGAGCATCCAGCTGCCTACAAATATCAGTGAATTCTGGGATAGTGGTGGCAAGGCTAATTAGTCAATTTTCAAGGAATCTTTTTCAAATTTAGGGAGGAAAATAATAACTGCATCCATCTCCTTAATGATGACCTTTTTAATTTTGTTTTCAGTTTCTCATTTTAAATTTTGAACTAATAAATATTTCACCTCTTTGTTCCTGTCCCTGGAGGCTTTCATTTAAAAAATTTTTTTTGTAATGTTTTATTTTATTTTTTGAGAGAGACAGAGTGAAAGTGGGGGAGGGTCAGAGAGAAAGGGAGACACAGAATCCAAAGCAGGCTCCAGGCTCTGAGCTGTCAGCACGTTACCTGATGCAGGGCTTGAACCCATGAACATGAGATCATGACCTGAGCCGAAGTCAGATGTTTAACTGACTGAGCCACCCAGGTGCCCCTGGAGCCTTTCTGACCACTCAGCTCTGCCAGTGTTTCTTCCTTCATGTAGTTTTTTGCATCTTTATTTAATTTTGTTTTAATTATTTCTCTTTCTCATTCATTCTTTCTCACCAGTTACTTTGCTGAAGGAGCTACAGTAATTTAATGAGGAAACGACATTCATTTTAACAAGCTGCATAGGAACTACTGAATATCCGTATGGAAAAAAATGAACTCTAAAAGTCACTTCATACCATAGATAAAAAATTGTTGAAATGGATCATAGACTTACATATCCAAACTAAAATGTAAAACTACAAGAAAATTCAGGAGAAAGTTTGCAAGACATTTAGGCCAGCAAAATTTCTTGTATAAAACACAAATAATGTGAGCCAATAAAAATTGGATAAACAGATCAATATAATGTCTTCTCTTTAAAGACACCATTTGGGAAATAACAAAAATACACAAATTGGGAAATTATTTTGAGATTATATAAATCTAATGAGGACTTGTACACAGAATATATTAAGAATCTTTAAAATTATTGATAATAAAAATGAAAAAACAAAAATGGACAAAATATTTGACTAGGCACCTTGCTAAAGAACTTTTATGAAGGCAAATAACCATGTAAACAAGAATTCTACCTCATCGTCATCAGAGAAATACAAATTACAGCTTCTATTGTATACCAATACATAGTACTCCATGCATAATGACTACAGTTAAAGACTGATAATGTTTAGAGTTGGCAGGTTTGTGGAGCAAATAGTTATACATGGTTAGTGGAAATGGAAAATATTTCAACCTGGAAAATAATTTGGCAATTTTTGAAAACTTAAAAATACAATTTCCCCACATTACTTTGCAATTTGTCCAAAAGAACAGAAAATTTAATTCCATACAAATTCTTCTACATAAATGTTGATAGCAGCTTTATTCCTAAAGGTCAAAATTTGGAGGCAAGTCACATGTCCATTAACGAGTAAATGGATAAGCAAATTTGGGTATATCTGTAAAATGGAATACTACTCATCCAGATAAAGAAATGAACTATCGTTGCACAATATGATATGGCTGATATCAAAAACATTGCCGAGCAAACGAAGCTGGTCAAAACTATACATACTCTATAATTCCATTTGATTTCTTCCCCACAAGAGCAGGTCTGTCCCAGAGAGAGATAGCAACTTCATGCTGGACCCCAGTATGAGGAGGTATATGGACAAGAGCCAAGCAAAACAAAGCAGACCCATTTGCCATAGAGACAAAAGCATAGCTGCTACTATAAACTGTTAATAATAAATACAGTTCTTCCTCAGCCTATGATAGGGCTATATCCAGATAAAGCCATGGTAAGTTGAAAATATCACTAAGTTGAAATTGCATTTAACACAGCTAGCCTCCTGAGCACCGTAGCTTAGCCTAGCCTACCTTAAACAAGCCCAGAACACTTCCATGAGCCTATATTGGGCAAAATCATTTGACACAAAGCCTATTTTATAATAAAGTGTTGATTATCTCATGTAATTCATTGCATACTGTAATGAAAATGAAAAACAGAATGATTGAATGGGTACAGAAGGTTGTCAGAATCTTGGTTGCTGATGGTTGTTGACCTTCTTATCGAGTGGCCGACTGGGAGCTGCCCCCGCTGCCCAACCTCACGAGAGAGGATCATCTCACATATCACTGCCTGGGGAAAATATCCAAATTTAAAATTCCAACTACTATTTCTACTAAACGTTTATCATTTTCACACCACTGAAAAATCGTTAAGTCAAACAATTGTAAGTCACGACCATTTGTAAATCCTTTGTGTAAGTCACTAAGATTTTGAGGCTTTTGTTATCACAGCAAACCTGACTAGCACAAGAAAACACAGAATATTCTTGCAAACTGGATATATTTTCGGGAATGATTTCTTTGGGTTTATGAGAAAGGGTATGATCTGCTACACAAATGCCTACCTCTGCGGAGGCCATAATCCAGCAAAGAGATGAATGCATGCAAAAATAATAGATTGCATAATATAATTATAGATATTGACACATAGTAAGATGCAGTGACACGTACATTTATGCCTTCCAGAAATTAATGGACTGAAAAGTTTACTGCAAATAGTTAGAACACCTGATCCTTTAGAAATGTAGAAACCTCCAAAAGTTCCCGCTCTTTGACCTCATTTTTTTCTTCCGTTAGTTGCCATTTTATTAACATTTTCTTTCTTCATTCAGAAAAACTTGATGAGATGTCTTACTATAAACTTACAGTCTTACCTCTCTATACTTGGGGTGATTTTTAAATTTGTATGTTGAGTGGTAACCCTCCTCCTAAGTAAAACATTGAAAGGCAATCTCATAGAGTCATATTAATAACACTAATACTATGGGCTCCTCACAATACTTTACTTCTTAGAAACCACAGATTCATTATTTCTGTATTTTTGCAATAGGGCAAAACAAACATGATCTTAAACAACAATCTAAAAGTACTGCTGTATTCATAGAAAAAAAAAGTACTGTAGTATTGTTAGAAAACCAAGTGAAGATATTTGGAATATGGGTAGTTATCCTGATCTGGAGTTTTGAATGGAATTTTGGAACACTATAATTTACTAAGGGACTAGTATCTCTTATGATGGACATAAATGCAGCCTTTGGAATTTTTTGAGTTTCAGACCCAAACAGTCAAAAGATTTTTGGTCTCTCCTATCTAAAATGGCCTGTAGGTAATCTAAATACACCCCAGACTGAATTCATAATCTCTCCTAAATCCTCTTTTCTCTTCTTGTGGGGAAAATCTGGAGATTACTATAATTAGCCTAAACATACATCTGAATTTAAACCCCATCATCTTACATTATGCAAATGCAATAGATCCCTAAGATATGCCCATTTCCTAAATAATTTCCAGAAATTTTCTATTTTTTCATCACTGCTAGCTCCCATAATTTTTTTCAGTTTTTCAAATAGTGTACATTCCCATGTATTTTCCTTTTCTTTGTCTCATTTTCCTATAATTTTCTCACTACTACTGAAATAATGTTTCTAAAATAAGAATTGGATCATTTCCTTAAAATACTCAGTGGTATCCTATAAATTCCTCACTTCCTACTGTAGCATTTAAGTAATGCATAATCTGGCTCCTATCCACATATAGAGAATTATCACTAATTATACCTCAGTACTTGATCTACACTTTAACTATTTATAGCTAACATTTATTGAATGGTTCTTTGTGATAAACTCTCTTTGTTGCATATAACTACATTTAAAAAAATGGAGTGCCCGAGTGGCTCAGCAGGTTAAGTGTCAGACCCTTGATTTCTGAGATGAAGTCCCCTCCTCCCCCATCCCCATCAGGCTCTGAACTAACAGCCCAGATACTGCTTGGGATTCTCTCTCCCTCTCTCTGCCTCTCCTTTGCACGCACATGTGTGCACATGTGCTCTCTCTATCAAAATAAATAAATAAACATTGATTTTTTTTAAATCACAATTCTACTAGATAGAAAACATTAGTATTCTAGTCTTGCAGATAACTAGGCCCAGAGACATTAAGAAACTTAGGCAACATCACACAGTTAATAAATGTTAGCAATTAGATGTCGACCCAGCATAGTCTGCTTCAGAGCCACTATGTTCTAACATGATTGGGGAACAATTGTCCCATGACCTGAGTGTTCCGTACCTTTGAATGTGATATTTCCTCTACTTGAAAATGTCCCCTCCCCCTGTATACAAACAGAAACTTCATTTTCCCTTAATATTTCTAGCAATGTTTGCACATTATTAACTCTCTGGCATTCTATCCTAATTCTTTTTTTAAAAATGGTAAAATGAAAATTTAGTGATTTCACTGCCTCAATACCTTGAAGGACTAGTATGTTCTAGCAAAGTTTATATTTTCACTGAATATCACATAGGATGTGTTTTGCACATGCTAGCTGAATAAGTAAATCAGATTCATGCAATAGTACTGAAAGCCAGAAGCCATAATAATAGGCTTGGTGTTGGCAACAGGACCATTGTGGATTAAAGGCTAGAGTTTGTAAGGACTGAATGCAAGGTCTTTTTCTGGCAATCCATCCCACACAGCTGGGCATTATGTGTCACATTACAAATATTTCCCATCCAATACACGGAGATAAGCACGTAACTTTGGGGAAATGGGAAGATTTTATGTTCTTTCTCTCTCAAAATTAATATGTGCTTCTCTTCTATACTTCATTCTTCACATCCATTCTCCATTTGTGTGATCCCATTGAAAAAAATGATCCTTTATCTGATGTTTTTGGTTTTAACCAATATTTGGTAATCTTTGGTTATCTATCCAAATGTGTATGTGGAGAAGTCTCGTCCTGAATTCTATGCTTTTCCCTAAAATATATTGATAGTCGTAGGCTTGAATTAAAAGCTCTGTGTGGATCTTCTCTGATCTATATATATATTTTTAATATTTGGCAACAGTTGAGGAATTATATATATATATATATATATATATATATATATATATGATGTAAAGTCAACTTTATTATATTTGTTAGATGTCTATTTACTTCATTTTTTTTCATTGCTTCTCAAAATCCTAAAAACTTAATGAAACTAAGTATAACTACTAAAAGGCTTGTAGTTCTATTTTTTGAATTTCAATTTTATAAAATAATGACTTATGCCCAGTATATATGTGTATAGGCATACACACACATGCCCATACATACACACACATGTGAAATGGTCACTTAAAAATATTTTTATTTGGGGTAGGTCTGTAAAAGAAGGTCTAATTTTGTGTTCCTTCTATCTTTGTCTGATATTTCAAAGGATTATATGTGTTAACCTTGATTCATTTATGACAGTGTACTTTCTTTAAGTTTTTATTCCAATTCCAGTTAGTTACCACACAGTGTAATAGTCTCAACTGTACAAGTTAGTGGTTCGACTAGGATGGTACAGTTTCATCACATATTAGAATCTTTCTCTTCCATAGGTTGCCTAGTAAACATGCTAATGATTCTACTATAATTATGAATTCCCATCAAAACTCCATTTATTTAAGTATACATTTTTCTATAAACAATCATTAAGATTCAATTTTTCATACGGCCTTAACTAAATAGACTAGTCCTATATTATACATGCACAAATGATGTTAAAATATATCACAGAAATGACTGAAGAACTTTCAACATGATAAAAGCCATCACTAAATCCAATTTCACCTCCTGCATGCTATTAAGAAGAAAGTGGTTACGGGTCCTAGGGCTCCTCTTGACTAGGAGTTCCTCAAGATGGGAAATCTATCTTATTCAGCCCATTTTCTCCTGTACCAATTATTTGCTTTCCATAACAAGAGATAAATAAATGACTTTTAATTAGTTGCAGTTTCTTAAGTTATGTTTTTATCAGAATACTGTGAATAGAGCTTAAGGAATTGGAAAAGAAAATATGTATTATCACCTAAGAAAGGCTATTTGGCTGTTGAAGCTTCATGTTTCTCCTTTATAAAGGACAGGAACAATAATTAAATGCTATTACCAATCTCTTAAGGCTGTTATAGGAGATACATTACCTAGCAGATATTGGTAGTTTCTTATTTGAGATGTGATATACAAATCTTGGGTATTATTAATATCACTTTGTATGTCATGCTAAAAGCATTCCTAACCCACAGCTATAGGATAATAAGAGTGGTTCTCATTTTCTCCATAGGGAGGTCGTAAAGAAATAACTTATCATTAGAATTCATAGATCTAGAGACAGAAGATTAGAATCATTTTGTTATGTTTATTTCTGGTTTCCTTTACCTTTGTAGACATTGCATTATAATTTTGTAATGTAGACGTTGCATTATAATTTTGTAAGCTAAGTAAATGATTACTCACTCCGGTTTCATTTTCAGTCTTGGTTGTAGCAAATACACTCTTTTGTGAAACTAATTACTTTGAATTATTTAAATTGGTATTAAGGGTAATACTGAAGTTAATTAAAACCTTATACTATTAAAATATATATATCAGGTACCTAAACTATGTTTATACTACTAAATAAATAAATTGAAATACTTTGCTTAGAAAATTGTTTTTTAGGGGCATCTGGCTGGCTCAGTCGGTTAAGCGTCTGACTCTTGATTTTGGCTCAAGTCTTGATCTCACAGTTTGTGAGTTCAAGCCCTGCATCACGCTCTGGGCTGACTGCAGTCTGCTTGGGTTTCTCTCTTCCTCACTGTCTCTACCCCTCTCCCACTTGCACTCCTTCTTCTCTCAAAGCAAATAAACATTAAAGCAATGTTTTTTTAAGTTTACTTTGTAATGAGCTCATTGAAATCATGATCTGTAGAGTAGTAAGAGTGACCTGATAGAAAGTGCATTCTTGTATTTAATTTTAAAGAATAATTTACTAATACTATCTTAATCTTTTCATTTGCAAATATTTCTATTAAATGATATTTAAAGTAAGCTTGTCTTTTTCAAATAATAAATATGATATTTTAATGTATTGCATCTTACTTTAAAAAATAATGAGCCTGATAAAAAATTATTTTGGATGATATGAGATATATAATTAATTTGAATGTTGGCAGAAGAAAAATGCAGTAAATATTCTTAAAGTGTGAAAATAAAGTAAGGAAAGCAATTTAGTAATTAGGTGGGAAGAATAGAATATATGTAAATCACATGATCATCTCTCATAGAGACAAATAGTTTTCCACAATTCAATATTTATTAAAGATATAATGAAAACAGCTATCTTCATATAGTAGAGAGTTCCTTAGAGAAACTTAGGGAAGTGTTCAAAGCATGGAAAGTAATTTGATTTTATGATACTGGAATTCAGGAAAAACATCTGGTTGCCCTATACATTTTAGACTCAACAGCAATTAGATGATATTTAAAATTATGAGATTTCTTTAGACAGATGCTATGAGGTCGAAAAGATGAGGGGAAAGTGGCAATGTAGACTCACAAGGCCAATTGGTTATTTTGGAAGAAAACCAAGGGAGGAATGTTCAGCCACTATCCAAGTGAAACACCAGTTTAGTTGAGAAAAAAAAACTGTCAAACGATGTTGGCAACTCATGTAACTGAGGAATAAATTAATATTAAATTGGAGGAGGATTGTATGTAAAATACTGTACAGTTTATTTGAAAATCAAGATGAAATGAATACAAAATCAAATATATATATATATATATATTAATTTAAGAGGTACAAAAGAAAGGTTGAAAACCAGAATTGATCAATAAGATAAAATATAATAGTGATCAAAGATACTCTCATAAAGAATACACTAAGCCCATTTGGCTCTATGATTGGACCCAGAAAGCCTGGTAACAATTATCTTTTTTTTTTTAATACAAAGAGTTCTTAAATACAGCCAAACAATCATGGAAAACATCTCAAGTTTTATCACTGGACTATCAAAACATTGATAATAATACTGGAGAGGGATGGTACAGTAGAGAAAACTTTATGAACATTTTTGTTAATATGGAAGCAATCATCTTTGGAAACTTTTAAATAAAAAGTATTAAATAGTGTATGGTAAAAAAAATCCTAGGTTCCATAAATATAAAGATAACTGAAGAAGCCCAAAGTATTCATAGTATTGGTGTGTATGCATATGCCACACTAAGAAAGAGATTCATATTTCTTACTACAGTAAGAAACACACTACTAAGAAACTATATTTTCTCCTCACATGGTCATTGATTATAGATGGAGAAAATAATTTTCCATAATTCAATGCCTATTAAAGATAAAAAGGATCAATCATACCCAGTGTATCTAATAATCCTTTATTTTTCCATTGGTTCAGTAGCAAGAAGACACCCAAATTCACAGATGTTACACTGAATTTAAGGAATAACTGTGAGTTTTGAGAAATGTTCCATTCTTTATAATTAAAACATCAAAAGCAGTAACATGGAAAATACTGGGGAAAGAACATTTTCAATGAGGATATTGTTAGGCAGAGGAAGAGTCATTCCCACTTGGACTCCTGATTTCCAAATACATGTGTTCTGCTTTGGGAAAAGCCAGGCCAAATGTTACTATTTGATTCAAAGCATTTATCACATTCTTGGTACAACCCAAATCTCTGCATTTCCCACTACTGTAAAATTATTTTCTTGTTTGAATTAATGTCGTGTAGGGCGTCAGCGAAAATAACTGGAACTCTGGGAAGATGGTGGTGATATAGAGGTCAATTTTAAATCTTCCCAAACAAAGTAACTAGGAAAAGAAAGCCAAAACTCCATAGAAAACATTTGCAAAAATAAAAAATAGATCTGTCCCAGTTATGTTTTGCCATGCAACAGATTGCTTTAGACATCAGTGCCTTAAAACACATTTTTGATTACAACTCACACTTTTATGAGTCAGGAGTTTGAGTAGGGCTCTGGTTGGCAATTCTATTTCAGGTGGTATTGACTGAGGTCTCTCAGTAGTGTTCAACTGACAGGTGGTCTGGTGTACAGGACAAAACAAAGCATCTCTTGCAGGTCTGGAACCTTGGATAAGATGGCTAAAGGGCTGAAATTAGTTCAAACTACCAATCAGTTGACCTACTTGAGGATGCTCCTACATGGTGGTTGAGAAGTAGTAAGATTTCTTACATGGTTGCTCAGGGCTTCCAGATAAGAGTATTCCAAATGACAGGACAGCTATCTTCATAGAGTAGAGCGTTCCTTAGAGAAACTTAGGGAAGTGTTCAAAGCATGGAAAGTAATTTGATTTTATGATACTGGAATTCAGGAAAAACATCTGGTTGCCCTATACATTTTAGACTCAACAGCAATTAGAAACTTCCAGTTTCCTGAGCACTGTACAGTGTCATTCTACTGGGTGCTATTTATCCAAGCCACCATGAAAACGTCCCAAATTTAAGGTGTAGGGCGAAGGCTCCATCTTTGATGGAAAAATTAAGAATTGGCAGCCATGTTTAATACGCCACATTAAGTGACAACATGTTCTAAGAAATGCCAAAATGTGAGCAATTGAGAATAAAATAGAATCACAGTAATCCTTACATTGTTTTGAGAAAAGAAGCACCAGAAAGGCAGTTGCTTGTGATAGCCCAGAGGAAAAGAGGGAGCCCAAACTGCTGTTGGAGTGTTACTAGACTTTTTGGAAGTAGGAATTGGGAAGGCAAATTGCTCTTCTCCCATAATTAAGTTCCTCCAGGAGTCTCTCTTATCTCTCTCAAAAGCACCACTATCATTCTTCTGTTTTACTTTTTTTTTTCTGCCTGTCCCAACACACGTTCAATCCACGTGTCTTTGCTGTTCTAGACCACGCCTACAGAGCCCACCTCACACCGTTATGCTTTGCTCTTTTCTCCTATATGCACATGTTCCTTTCTTCAGCTTTTGTTTTTACTTCGCATACCACTTTTTCCATACGTGAGTCTCTGACCACCCTACTTATATTTGCAATCCCCTTCTAAACTAGCAGTCCCTAATGTTATCTTTTGCACTTAAAATAACATGCTATATGTTCTACTGATCATGTATATTTTCCAACATTAGAACGTTACGCACCACAATGTAAGCATCGTGAAGCCAGGGCTATGGAAATTTTTATCTCTTTCATTCAATACTGGAAGTTCATTTACTAATACAGATTTAGTACGGTATGGTATAGATGCAGAATGTTGAATACACTTGTGGATGAATGAATGAGTGACAAAATCCCAGTGCATTTTTTATAAAATTACAGAATCTCCGCTTTTCTATTTTAATGTATTTTCAAGAATGTATTTGGTATTTTAGCAAGATATTTTTCAGTTTTGAACTTTGATGACAATGTAGGGGCAATTATTTTCTAAGAAGACATTTTTTAATCAGTATAATTCATATTTATTGTCTGTGAGAATTTTTAGCTAATCCTGTAAGGAGCACAGAACTAGATATATTTGGGAATCTAATTTCACTGATTTGTTGTTAATCTGACTTTTTTGGGGGTCTATGAATGCATGAGAACTAGTTTCTGCTATTTGCAAAGCCTAGAAAAGTAGTGACTTTAGTTCAGATAATTAAATATGCTTTCTCCAAATTTGCCTATATATTGTTATCTACTGAACAGTCCTAGCATCTTCCCTTATTGAAAAAAATAACATTTGGCATCATGTAAAATACAGCTTTGCTATCTTGTGGCAATCTATTTTTTTAAATTGCTGACTTTGAAATCAGACTAATAACTGAAAAGTAGAACTTTGATTATTATATTGGTTACCTACCTATATCTATAGAGTATCCTGATTAAAAAGACAGGATTAGGGGAAAAAGTTTAATATTGAAATTTTTAGAGTTGATACATATTTAAATTTGTATTTATACAAGACAAGACAAATTAATTTCTTGTCTACTTGAAGATGATTTCTGGTAATGAAGCCAGCTTGTTCAAAGTATATTCCCTCATAATAATCATTAAACATCCTTCATAAGATAATATATATTTTTTATCTTACATTAAAAATGTTTTCAAAATGTGAGATCTGATTTTATTGGTAAAAATTTCATATAACTCATTGTATTTTAAGACATTCTTTCCTTTTCCTCTCCTTTTGGTACATGACTGCTTGAAATATACATTAAGAAATGGTCTCTTTTAGTCTTTGAAACTAGGAATACTTGCCATTTTCAAGAAAGTGAAAATTATAAGTCTCAATCATCCTTTTTAATATTTCCATATAGCTTCATATTTGGAAATTAGAGATTTTTTTCATGTTTTTGTGGATTTTGGAGACTGATCATTCTTGCTTAGTTCACTTTTGAATTTAATTATTTGCACCCATGGATTGTGGTTTTACAATATAGAATGGGCATAGCTGCAACATGCACCTCACAGGAGAGTTGTGAACAATTATGGGAAAAAATATGTTGAAAACTTGGCACAGTATATGCTAAAAGCAAATTCTCAATAAATAATGGCAATTTCTATTTTTGAATAAATATTTAAGCTTTCAGCTGAAAAGTTTGCATTGATTATATATTACTTATATTGTGCAATACTAGTAAACTCTCATTTGTTTTTTTTTTTTGTGTGTGTGTGTGTGTGTTGTGAAATACACTTCATATTTTAAAATATTTTATGCATTGTTTATATAGTTTAAAAATTGTTTAAATATATTTTTCTCAGGGCACCTGGGTGGCTCAGTCGGGTAAGCATCCGACATCGGCTCAAGTCATTATCTCACCGTTTGTGGGCTCGAGCCACACGTTGGCCTCTGTCCTGACAGCTCAGAGCCTGGTTCAGATTCTGTCTCGCTCCCTCTCTCCCCCTTCCCCACTCGCACTCTGTCTTTCTCTCAAAAATAAATAAACATTAACAAAAAATTTAAATATATTTTTGTTTGATTTTCTAACAACCAAAAACAAGAAAGGAAAGCAAGTTAATGTCCAATCAAGTTGAATGAAGTATTAAAATGTCAGAAAGAAATTTCTTAAGCAGGGACTAGATTATAGGGATTCTCACTGCAAATTTACTACTTTTCCTGCCATACAATTTTCCTCTTGTAATAATTATAAAGATTTGACTAATTATTTGAACTGTGTAAAAGCTTCATTCTATTGGAAATATGACAACATATTTTAGTATGAATTATTTAACTTATTTATAATGATGTTAAGGGGAAAAAATCTAGTGTGATCTAGAAGCAACCATCAGTGCCAGACATGAAAAATATAGTAGTAATAATAACACAGTTTTTATCATTATTGTAACTGAGAACTTTGAAAGATGTAGAACAGGGTTTTTCTCAACTCATAATTTTTCCCTCCATAGGGCATTTGGAAATGTCTGGAGACTTTTTTTAGTTGTCACAACTGGGAGTGAGGGTGCTAATGGCATCTGGTAGGTAGCGGCCAGGGTGGCTACTAAACATCTGACAGTGCGAATACACGGGACAACCCCTCTCTAGAAGAATCATCCAACATAAAATGTCAATAAAATCTAGGTTGAGAAACCCTGATGTATACAAAAATAAAAATAAAATTAAAAACAAAAACATGTTCAGCTGTTACAAGGAAAATATATCCAATGTTACTCAAGAGGTAAAATACTGAAAAGCTCAAGCAAGCCAAAGATGTGGAGAGATTATGAGAGAAATGTTTGTTCTTCACTAGTTCTATAGGGACACCAAATTCAGCAGTATCCATAGCAGCCACTGAGACACGAGGGCAAGGTTTATAGTGCAAATAATTTATGTGGAAGATGATCCCAGGTTTTCTTGTGAAGGAAACGCAATAGATAAGGGGAAGAATGTATGAAGCATGTAACCACTGAGAGTACCTGAAGCGAAATCCTTCTGGAGAACACTATCAGACAGTGAAAATCATATGCCTCAGAGTTATCTGAGTTACAAAATCAAGGACAAGGAGCTGAAGTATTTATTGATACACCAATACCCATGGGTCAATGGATGTGGTCTGTTCCTCTTGGAAAGACTTCCTACACAGGTGGAAACCTACCTTTAGTTACTTTTTCCCCTTATCGATTTAGGTCTACTTTGGAACCATGGAGGTCACATTCAATCCCTCTGGGACATTATGACTTTATAGCTCCTGAAAGACAACAGGCAGTCAATTGGAGCTTACTGTGAGAGCCTATGAGAAGAGCCTATGAAACCTAACTGTGCGTTTCTTGGCAACTCCATGGTTTGGAGCCAGGTTTTAGTTATTAGACAACCCTGATAATTGCTCCCACCTCCTTAGGTCTTTCTAGCAGCTAGCAAAATTCACTGCCTGGAGAAAAGACTCAGCCTGATCTGAAAACATATGCTAGATTCACCTGAAGTTGTCTCTGACTATTTTTCCTTTAGTACTATAAAACGAGCCGATATTGCTCTCAAACAGCACTTTTACCATCCATCTTATGAATCTTTAAACAAATTTCCTTATAGGAGTATCAAAAAGAAATTGATCACTATGGGACTTGCTTTGTATCACCTGCTTAATAATTTAATCTGCTAATACAATTACAAGTTAATGCTTCAGTATGATATGAAGGAGGAAATATTCATCATTATCTTCTTTGAAGAATGACTAAAAAGTTTCAACATGTTTTTCCTTGCTATGATCCTGGTGAAATAAAGCTTGAGTAGAAGAAAAAATATGTTGAAATGTAACTTAACCAAATTTGAAAATCACTCACCCTTAATAAGCAGCAAGAGCCCCGCAGTGTCTTCTTTAATTCCTTTAAATAATTTATCATTTGAATCTCCCCTGAGTGGAAGTTATATAGGGGAAGTTAAGGCATTTTTTTCTTCGCATGCCCTTTAGCTTATAATGACATCAAAGATAGATCTGAGCTGCTCAGAATAAATGTCTCCATTTCAGAATACGTGCCATGTTATATTTAAAGATGCTACATTACAAAATGGCTTATTTGACAAGACCACAGGATTTATTTTAAGAGGTGAAAATAGTACATTCAACATTGGCTTTGATTTTTATTTCTGCATTTAGCATGGCTTTGATAGAATAAGCATATCAATTTTGGTTCACTTAAAAAATTCATAAGCAATTGCTTTTCTATTCAAAGTTATGACATAATAAGAAAATTGAATCTTTTCCAAAAGTATGATGAAAATGTCTATAACAGAGAAACCCCAGTCTCACATGTATTCATGAGTGTTACTGAAACGCTTCAATTTGCAATATATAATAATAGAATCTTCAGTGATAGAATTCACATTTTTGTTTTACTTCTTTGTTTAGCATTCATTAAATTTTTTTTTTAATATTCAAAAGGCAAACATAAATCATAAATAAAGTATAAATCAACTAGCATTTCAAGTTTATTAAAATTAAAACCTCAACCATGAGCATTTATTATTTCAAGGGTCCTGAAATTCACTCTGCCAAGCATCTGGGATGGTACCATTTGTGATCCGAATGATTTAAATTTTTGATGAATTCTAATATAAGTAAGAAAAGATGGTGTATCTCCTCATCTCCTCACTCTCCTCATGAGTGTAACCTTCAACATAAGTATCATTCATTTTTCCAAGAGACAACATCCCTATTTTATTCAGTTAAATATCAATGGGTATTTTGTGATAAATTTGTTTAAAAATTAGCTTAGCAAAATAAGGAACAAGTATCACTTGCTGATACATACATCATCTTTGTAAGTAGAATAGAAAGAAGAAATTTAGGGGTGCCTGGGTGGCTCAGTCAGTTGAGCGTCTGGCTTCAACTCAGGTCATGATCTCATGATTTGCGAGTTTGAGCCCTGTGTAGGGCTCTGTGCTAATAGCTCAGAGTCTTGAGCCTGCTTCAGATTCTGTGTCTCCCTCTCTCTCTGCTCCTTCCCCCCTCATGCTCTCTCTCTCTCTCTCTCTCAAAAAATAAAAATAAACATTAAAAAAAGAAGAAATTTCATAAGCAAAATATTATTAGAGAAGCTTCTAAGAATGACCATGAGAATATAATATTAAACCAGCATAAATGTAAGACTTCAGTGTTTTCCTCTTTTCCTCCTAAAATATGAACTTGTCAATGTGGATCACCAATCCAATGACTGTATGAACTGTGCCAAAATACTAAATCTTATTTAATTTTCAAATATATCCATTTGCTTCCATATATAAGAAGTTTGGTCGAGAAAAAAGTGAAAAGCAACTCTACTATTGTATTATTCTTGCAGTTTTGTTTTTTTTTTTTTTTTACTTTAACTTATAGGTAACATTTTATAAGGTCCCCACCAGTTTGGTGGTTTGTACTATTTCGGTGCTATTAGGATGCAACACTCTACCTTTAAATCAAATAGCATGTGTTAGTTGTTATGTCAAAATTTTAGTTATGTACATGAACAAATTAAGATGCATCATGGACCGTCTGCTAAAAAAATAAATAAACAAGAAAAGCATTACCCACGATCTATTTTCTTGTATATTTTGAGGATGCATATCTTTCCAATTCATCAGTGATGAAACAACTTAGAGAGACAGAGCATGAGCGGGGGAGGGGCAGAGAGAGAGGGAGACACAGAATCCGAAGCAGGCTCTGGGCTCCGAGCTGTCACCACAGAACCCAACACGGGGCTCGAACCCATGAGCCTTGAGATCATGACCTGAGCCGAAGTTGGACGCTTAACTGACTGAGCCACCCAGGCGCCAAAGACTCATTTTTTTTTTTTAATTTTTTTTTAACGTTTTATTTTATTTTTGAGACAGAGAGAGACACAGCATGAACGGGGGAGGGGCAGAGAGAGAGGGAGACACAGAATCGGAAGCAAGCTCCAGGCTCCGAGCCATCAGCCCAGAGCCCGACGCGGGGCTCCAACTAGCGGACCGCGAGATGGTGACCTGAGCCGAAGTCAGACACCCAACCGACTGAGCCACCCAGGCGCCCCATTTTTTTATAGAGATACACATATGTACATACATATATTCTTTTAGAAGTATTTTTGCTTTCTTGAAATAAATGTATTCATAAAATAATTTAATGTAAAGTATTATATTGACAAGACTGTCCTCAAAGTATTATTTTAGCAGGCATTTCACATAATATTAGTTAAATATTTTCCTAGCGTGTTAACATTTAATTGAATCATTTCAAAAAATCTGTTATGTAGGTACAATCATTAATATTTTATTATATTTTACAGATATTTAACAAATTAAAGAATTTTTTCAGAGTAACTGCAATAGTGTGTCTACGTATGTCTCTAATGTGACTTCCATCGTACTTCAATGGTAGTTTAAAACAAACACTTTTTCTTTTGAGTCTCTAGAATTAGGGAAAATCAACCTACAAATTATATATTACATATTGTAAATTGTAAATAAGAATTATAATACTTATAATTATTGATTTTATAAATATTATTAATGTATAATTAATGATAAGTAATTATTGTTTTAAGTTTATTTATTTATCTTGAGAGAGGGAGACAGAATATCCCAAGCAGGCTCCAGGCTCTGAGCTTCCAGCATAGAGCCCGACGTGGGGCTCAAACTCATGAACCATGGGATTGTGACCTGAGTTGAAACCAAGAGTCGGATGCCTAACTGAATGAGCCTCCCAGGTGCCCCTCCAATTTTTAAAATACTTAAATTTCTATTGGCATTTTACCAAGCAGGTAGGTTTGGGTTCTATTTCACGAGATTGCCTCTTTCTTCATAAATCTATTGATTACCATAAGCTTTTAATACCTTAAGAAATCCTTGGACAAGTGAAGTGAAAATCAGTGATGAGTACAGCTGAACTTGGCCAAGATGAGGATCACAGCAAATGCATAACTAGGACCCTACTCCTTTATTTACAGAATAGTATTTTCTCTCTAAGGATATGTTCATTCCCAAATATCTGGCTCCACTCAAAACAAAACAAAACAAAACAAAAAACAAAAAAACAAAAAACCGGGCAACTGGATAGCTCAGTTGGTTAAACATCTAGCTCTTGATTTCGGCTCAGGTCATGATCCCAGGGCTGTGGGATTGAACCCTGTGTCAGGCTCTGAACTGTGCATGGAGCCTGCTTAAGATTCTCTCTCTCTCTTCTTCGATTCCTCTCCTGGACTCACTCTGTCTGTCTCTCTGTCTCTCTGTCTCTCTCTGTCTGTCTCTCTCTCTCAAAAAACAAAACAAAAAAATCTCCGTCAAATAGATGCAAGCATATGGCTGCACCCAGCAGCATACGCTTAAGACTCCTTCATAAGTATCATGTCATTGAAGGGATATTTGTAAACATTTGTACCATGTATTTTTGCATATCTTTGTATGTTCTTTTGTACACTGTGCTAGTCAAATGTCCCATGGAAGAATTGTGTCAGCTTTACTGTAACAGGATTCCTTTTCTTTTTAAAATTTTAAAGCAACCAGTTTATTTTATTGGAGTAAGAACCCCAATTTTTAGGTGCACAATACGATATTATTTTTTTATTTTTATTTTTATTATTTTTTTAATGTGTATTATTTGAGAAAGAGACAGAGAGCAAGCAGGGGAGGAGCAGAGGGACAGGGAGACGCAGAATCAGAAGCAGGCTCCAGGCTCTGAGCTGCCAGCACAGAGCCCGACGCAGGGCTCCAACCCACAGACTGTGAGACCATGACCCGAGCCAAAGTCGGCCGCCTAACCAACTGAGCCACCCAGGCACTCCAATATACATTATTAACTGTAGTTCAGCTCTTGTCACTTCTCTACCAAAAAGCGGATTATTTGATACATTGTGTCTTAAGATTCAAGTCCTGCTCCTACTTCTAACAAGCTATATAACAGTGAACAAATCAACTAACATTTCTGAGCTTCAGTTTACTCACCATTAAAATGTTAGTAATATTGCCTGTTTATATTCACCTGCTAGTAAATATAATATCAGAAGAAATATCACTCACATGATTAGATGGTAAACACTATGATTCTATGAATATAAAATCTCAGTATCAATTCAAATTCTTATGTATGGAGTGCATCTCTACAGAAATAGCCTCGGAAACAGTGAACAATAAAATATTTAACTTCATGCCAGTATTATTTCTCTTAAAATAGATTAAAATGTAGAAAAATAACAAGAATGACCGATTTTCTTCATTCGATTGTTAAAATTCTCTAGAACATTTAAAAATATCTCTTGGCTAGACTCATAGATTCATGCCCTCTGCTTAATTATTCCCTATTCAAGGGAAATAAGAGAATTTCATTGCATTTTATGTAGAGCCCTTCAACTACTAAATTAGAAAATTTTGCACACTTGCCTAACACAGAAGAGAGATATAAATAGAACACATTCAACTTCTTGGAAGCACAGTCTCTATAAAGAGAAAAAAGCCTGTATTTACAGCTATCAGGAGACAAATGCCTGATAAGATGTAAACTTCTTTTTTTGCAGTTAATCATTTTGTTCTTCTTACAATGATGCTTATTTTGTTGCCAGTCAACCAAAATGTATCCTTGAGGTAATCAGTTTAAAAACGAGGCAGCTCTCGCTAACACTTCTACTTCATACTGAGAATTTTTCATATTATTTGCACAAGCAGCTTGCATCATTCTAACAAATTAGTAGATCGAATATACCATATTATAAGTACATTAAGAGTTTGATAAGAGACAGCCAAGTTTACCTGGGCCTTAGTAAATGGAGAGGGTGGTGTCTCCAAGATGGCAGAGTGTGAGTCCCTAACCCCTGTCCCCTGACAAAGATCAATAATCAGACTGCTATCCACAAAGAACACTCCAGAGTACACTTAAAAGCCTCAGCAACACAGTTAAACAAAAAACCTGACAATAATTACACAAAAAGGGGAGGAAGCTTCATTTTTGCCTTATCACAGCCCCTCTAAGTCAATGTTGCTCATTGCCAAGAAGTAACTCTCTAACTGGAAAGAGTCTCCTTCACCAGGAAAGGGAAGGCAGAGTGAGGAACCAGCATCCCCCGCCTTCAGGGACACCACATGAAGGACCCACTTCAGTTTTACCCTATCTAGAGAAGGGCAAGGCTGAGATGGAGAGTTTCGGCTGGCAACAAGGAAGAAAAGCAGGGGATATCAGCATCAGCCAATGCATCAGAGCAATCTTAATAAGCAACATGTTGAATGATTCGAATTCCAAATCAGATAACGCATGGAGAGTATCCACGGGGCTTTCATACAGAGGATTCTAAATAGATACTAAGTTCCTCAATACTCATCTCAACCTTCTCGTTCTTTCATAAGTCAGCCTCGCATACCTTCTTCATGGCAGACAATATTATTTGCTTATCGAGAGGCCATTTCACATTTTCCTTATGAAAACAAAACAAAATAAAGCCAAAATATTTTGCTGAGTGACAAAGATAACCCCATGCAACTTTCCCAGAGAGTTGTTTTCTCAGCTTAGTTTGCAAACTAGACATGGCTATGGATATACATATATATATATATATATATATATATATATGTATATATATATATATATATATATTTTTTTTTTCTTTTAGAGAGAGAGAGAGAGCAAGCAAGCCAGCAAGTGTGAGTGAAGGAGAGGGGTAGCCGGAGAGGGAGTGAGAGAATCTCTGTGCTGAGTGCAAAGCCTTACGCAGGACTTGTTCCCATGCCCCTGAGATCATGACCTGAACTGAAATCAAGAGTCAGATGCTCAAATGACTAAACCACCCAGGCGTCCCAGCTATGAATATATTTCTATCTCCCATAAGGCAATAAGCCAGGCTTCTGGTGGGTTTCTGAGAGAGAAAAGATCCATGTGAAGAAAAGCCCCTTTGCTTACCATGCACACTGTCTGAATTTGCACTGTAGAGTGCAACTGAATGAGGAGACAGCATAATGAGATTCAGGGCAAAACACTGAGAATGGTTGAAAAGAGGGATAGGGTAATTTGTTGACCTTCTGTAAGATTCCCTGGAAGCAGGATAATTAAGTATTTATTTCTTTAGCCACTATTAGTTGGGTGTTCTGATATTTGCAATTGGTATAATGCTAAATGAGTAATCAAAAAAATTGCTATACCTGTACATACTAATTTTCTTCTAAAATCATGGTTACTAATGTGCTGCACTTTAATTCAACGGTGTTACTATTAACTATTCAATTTATGAAGCCAATACTGTCTGGCAAATCTAGGAAATGAATATATACATCAGGCTGATCCCTTCCCTTCAGAGGTCTTTCAACACATTGCAGAGATAAGAGCAAGATTGTATGTCACCTTTTGGGCAAGACTTTCTTACTTCTCCTCAAACTCTCTCCTTTCCTTCTGATTCTGAAGGATCATGTAAATGCCTCTAAAATGGCAACCTGTGCATATTTCAGTGTGCTTACAATAATTTTTTTCAAGAGACAATATAACTTAGTAACACCGTCTTATTCAATGCCCTTCACAGAATAGTGCCCACTCACTTTCTTCATATACTCATACATTAATTTATTATTATTTTTAGCATTATTATTAATTTGTTATTTAATAGACATTTCTTGAATAGTAATGATGGGAAGATTCTCGATGGGGATAGGCATATTTTGAAAGGTTAGGAAGACATGCTTCTTAGGCTTCTAGGAGCTCTTGGTTTACTTTTCCAAATAAAGAAATGCACAGTATACATTTAGAGTACATTAAAACAAATGCATTATTAAAATAATAAACAAAAAAAACCCCACCACCATGATGAACAACAATAATTAACTCTGCCATAAAGATTTGGAAAGTAATTCAAATTCACACAAAAATATATATATAAGCTCAGCTGTGAAGACCGTGTTGTGTTTGAAAGAAGGAGGAGGAGGGCATCATGGAAGTATGAGGACCATGGTGACTTAAACAACTTGGAGTTTTCAGAAGAAAAACACATTTCTTGATGTGTTACTAGTTTGGACAGTGCAATAATCTTAGAGATTTTTGACGTTAATTTGAAGATGTGTATATAAGATGTAACCAGCGAAAGACTATGGTATCTACATCTGAATCTCATACACTGTTTTAGACATTAGAGGTGGTTATTATGTGTCTGGTTTTCTTTTCTCTCCAGGAACATGGGAAGATCAAACTTCCATGTTCCCTTGAAGTTTAATATGGCTGTGTAGCCACCCACAATTTGTTGGGATCTTTCCTATGTTCCCCAAATCCCAAAGTTGCTTTCACACTGCCAGGATGTTGTATCTCTTCTCAGATTTAACAGGGTAATTGTAAATTACATCGTGTTTAATGCAAACATACCCTCTTTTCTAATATTTTGACCTCTTACTAATACTTTTTTTATTTTTTTTTATTTTTTTTAATATTATTATTTTTTTTAATATTATTTTTTTTTTCAACGTTTATTTATTTTTGGGACTGAGAGAGACAGAGCATGAACGGGGGAGGGGCAGAGAGAGAGGGAGACACAGAATCGGAAACAGGCTCCAGGCTCTGAGCCATCAGCCCAGAGCCCGATGCGGGGCTCGAACTCACGGACTGCAAGATCATGACCTGGCTGAAGTCGGACGCTTAACCGACTGCGCCACCCAGGTGCCCCACTAATACTTTTTTTAGATACATGACAGTGCCAACTCTTTTCCATCTTGAAAGAAAACAAAAAACATTAACAAAACTAATAACAAAATACCCTTCCTTTCACTCTCTATGCCTTCCAATGACTGACTCTCCTTATCTTTCAAAGATCTCACTTAGCCAATACGAAATGGTTATTGCAAATGGTTATTCTATTCAGTTTTACATCTAAGATTCACTGAAGCCACTATCATCTGCGGTCTAGGTGTTGACTTGATCAAGCTCTCATCATGGCATATTATATTATACTAATAATTTTATATTTTTTGATATGGGCATTTATTGTATCTATATACACATTTTTTGAAATTTGGCTATAATTAAATTTTTGTGTGCCTTTACCAATGAGTATATGATTTAACCAATTCGAAATTTGGGGGGAAGGTAATACAAACTGTTGGCATTCTCATGGAGCTGGAATGACAAAAATTGGTAATGATGGACTATTAAGAAATGGCATGTGGTAAATAATCTAGGATTCCATTGAGACATCCAAAACACAGTCTTTATTCTAGAAATCATGGTAAAGTACATATAACGTGTTCTCAAAAATTAAAAATCAATTTAGAATCACTTAAATCCCTTATTAGATTAATATTGTCAGCTAATACCTTAATTGATTTTCAGATTCAAAATGTATTCTACTTTGAAACTGGTTTAAATTTTTCAGAATACAAATATTACTACAACTTCAACAATGTCACAAATCTTAATGGCGAAAATCAAGAAAAAATGAGAAAATAACATATTGCTTTGAAATACTGCAATAAGTTAGTCACTGACATTTGTAAATAAATGATGTAATATGGAAAATGATGGATTCCCTTTAAATTTTCGAGATAAATGAGTACTGGTCCACAACCCTATGTCCAACCATTGTATCCCCCAAATGAGAGAAAAATAGACATTTGAGCTAAACACACGTTGAGAAATTTAACACCAAGAGAACAGCACGAAAACAAATGTTTTCAAAGTTCTTGAAGCTTGTGGATAATGTTCACTGATAAAAGAGCAAAGACTAAACTTTATCATTTTTTTTTAAGTTTTTACTTTTATTTTTCTCTTGCTTAATTTTCCTAATGTTACAAAATGTTTTCGAGCGGGAAATGTTTAACCACTTAAATTTGTGATTAGTGAAAGTGGCAAATTGACATATTTCCTTTATTTTATTTGGTATTGTATATTTAGGCAGATTATTCTTTACTTCCTCCTGACTCTTTTTCCTTCCAGCGGACTATTTTTTAAGCTGTCATTTCCCCTTTAGTTAGTTGAAAGCTCTATAGTATAGGTCTACTTTTTGACACATATTCTAAAATATATCTCATATGTTTGACCTAAAGTTAAATAATAAATTTTAACAACTTAAAGAATTTAGTATGAATGAACTATATTCACAAGATGAAAGTAGCACCATTTATATGGCATTGTAATTATCAGAAACTATTCTGTATGCTTTAAATATAGGAATTTATTTATGCACTGTCATGCATTTACTTTCCAAATATTTATATTCCTAATTCTCCATATTTTACATGAGAGATTTTACATTAGAAGAATATTTAAGTCAGAGAATAAATTATAAATTCTGGGTTTCTTTCCAAGAAGTATGTCTCAGTTATTAGAAGCCATTGAAGGCCCCAATCCTATGGCAAACACTTAAAATACCATTAAGGAAAAAATATATATAGGGGCCTCTGGGTGGCTCAGTCTGACCTTTGATTTCAGCTAAGGTCATGATCTCATGGTTCGTGGGTTCGAGTTCCATGTGGGGCTCCACGCTGATGGTGCAGAGCCTTCTGGGATTCTCTCTCTCCCTCTCTCTCTGCCCTTCCCCCACTTGCTGTCTATTCCTCTCTCTTTCTCAAAAATAAGTAAACATTTTAATAAAGTAAAAAGAAAAAATATATCTAAAAGGGTCATTCCTAGTGGAACTAAGATATTTGACCAATTCAAACCTGAGGACATTTACTGAGTCTGAATTTATGTGTGGTTTGTGCATGTTTTAGGCTCAAGGACTCTACTAGGCTTTCCATAGGAAGAGGAGAAGTTTGTGATGGCCCTCTGGGCTGGCAGAATTAATCATAAGGTAGAAAAGCAATCAGTTTTAATCATGAGACATTTATAGAAGATGGAGCAGTGTATTGAGCTGGAAAAGGATGGAAGGGTCCAGAAGACTAGAATTAAATCTTCTATACATAACCCTTTGCTATCTAAGACACAAAGTCCTAACAGACAAAGAAACTGATATCAAAAACATGACATGTCTCACCTTCAAGTCATTCAAAACTAAGTAGAAGGGCAATATTATGATTAAGCTGCAGACCAGACCATCTCAACACAGCTAACTCCTTGCTCCTTATCCTACAGTTCTTTTCAAATAATATCATCTTTACAAACAGGAGACTCAGTAATACCCATGGTCCATGCATATGTGTGGCTGATGCTTTCTACAGAAACAAAGTAAAATTAACAAACTCAACCCCTGTATATAGCACATAAAATGCCTCTGGATCTACTTTAAGCACTTAATAAAACTCTTCAAATTTTCCCTGTGAAATAGGTTATATATAGTCTTGGCTAAGCTTATATCATCTTGGCTAACCCTTGTGCTACAGTCTCTGACTCCATATTTTACCTCCCTTCATTCTCCCCAGGCCCGATTATCACTCTGCCTACAGATGAAGGATGAGTAGGGCTGGTAAAGAGACGGAGATTTAGTCCTAAAAATCTGAATTCTGCAGTCCTTAGGATGCATTTCCACAATAAAATAATATAATAAAAAAAAAGAGTAAGTTAATTTTTAGGGTAGAATACAGAAGTCTTTGACATATACTATGGCTGACTAGCTACTTATCTATATATACACACATACACATTATACATAATTATATATTATACTTATAATTACTTATAATTTACTATGTATTAATAATACTTAAATACCTATAATTATAAGTATATACTTAAAATGAATAATATACACTTATAATTTAATGTTACACTATATATAATGTGTAATTTATAGGTTGATTTTTCTTAATTCTAGCTACAGGAAAGAGAATATTTAAGCTATAATCGAAGTACTACAAAAGTCACATTAGAGATACATTTAGACACACTATTGCACTGTCACTCAGAATAAATTCTTTAATTTGTTAAGGGTATGTAAATAAAATGTACTTTAAAGATTTCTTGAAATGGTTTAATGAAGTGTTATTTTAAAAGCACTAGGTACATATTTAACTAATCTTATGTGAAATGCAGCCTAAAATAATACTTTGAGGTCAGTCTTGTGAATATAACGACTTACATGAAATTATTTTAGGAAGAAATTTATTTCTATTATGTAGATTTTCTGAATTAATTCATTTTGAATGGTGAAACCTAAGATATATATATCCATTCATCCACCTATCTGAATGAAATATTAGTCTTAAAAAAGAAGGAAATCTTGCCTTATTTTATGAATAAACTTGAGGATAAACCATTTATCTTTATCAGGATAAATGTTGAAGATACTGCACTAACAGAAACAAACCAGTCATTGATGGACACATACTATATGATGCCACTTCTGTGAGGTATGTACAAGAGTCAAACCCAAAGAAGCAGCGTAGAATGGTGGTTATGTTATAATATAACATAGATTCCTAAATGCATTATACAATGACTCAATCTGAAAGTCTACAAGTTACTTTGACAACGGAGTACATGAGATCTCAATGCAGCAGAGACATGCATGAGATATTTTTTGAAAGTTTTTTTTTTTCTTTATTTAAGTAGCCTCTACACCCAACAGAGAGCTCAAACTCATGACCCCAAGATCAAGGGTTGCATGGTCTTGTGACTGAGCCAACCAGGACCCCTTGCGTGAGATATTTTCATGTAAACTGCATATGTCATGAAGGTGCTTAGATTTCCATTTGTGGACTCCGCATTTGAACAAGCTTGCTTTGAGTGAATGGCATCTGTGAATGAATCTGAAGTCTACTTCAATACAGACCACAACATCAACAGTTAAATGAAAAATGTATTCTGGGCATCACAGAAGTCAGTCACATGACAAAAGGACACTAGAACATTTAAAAAGAAAACTTAGTGAAGTACTTTCTGATACCACTGTATGACTCACAGTGATAGCAATACTGCAATGGTGATCAAATGAGCTCAGAGACGCATGATCCTAGAGAGAAACACACAGGCTCCAGTGCAGATAGAAGTTGGGCTAGTGAGTGTGCGGGCTGAGATTGATTGGATTTTTGAGGTGAAATGTAACTCTTTTATTATGACACTGTCATCTCTATGCCAAATAGAAATGGACATAGAAACTGATAATATTCTTTATGATATTATAATATAAATTCCCAGCTGCAGTTTGTGGGCTCTCCCTCAAGCTTAACCCAATGTCCATGTGTTATCCCACTTTTGGAAAGGCATGGAGACATAGAGAAACAGATAGATGATAGATAGTCCATGGTATTTTGTTAAGGTAGACATAGCAAACTAGGATAAATACCTTGATCTGAAGTAGGAGAACCAAGAGTCCAGATGGAAATGACTATGATGAGATGGAAATATGGACTTCATTAGGACACACAACTCAGACACACATCAGCAGAAATACTAGGAAGAAAGTAGTGAATAAGACTGATGTAATCCTAATTCTCATTAACAGACTAGTCTGTTAATAAATACAACCCATTATTTTTAATGTAAATACATACAGATTAACTTGTACCCCAAATCCCTGCTTTCCCTTAACCTATCACAGGCCTATTCTAATTTTAATAAATGCATGTATGCATTACTATTTTAATTTTTTTAATGTTTATTTATTTTTGAGACAAAGAGAGACAGAGCATGAAAGGGGGAGGGGCAGAGAGAGGGAGACACAGAATCCAAAGCAGGCTCCAGGCTCTGAGCTGTCAGCACAGAGCCCGACGCGGGGCTTGAACTCACTGACTGTGAGATCATGACCTGAGCCAAAGTCAGTCGCTCAACAGACTAAGCCACCCAGGCGCCCCATGCATTACTATTTTAATAGGATCCTAATCTTTCATTTTATGGGTATGTAATAGTTTTATTAAAAATACTACTTTGGGCAGTTAGGTTCTTTCTAAGGATCACTACCATAAAAGCTCCACGGTGCAGTGTTTAAGGTGTTAGATTTGCCTGGGATTAGAATTTTGCCGCTGAAGACTTACTGCCATCATATACATATGCTTTTGGCATATTAAAATGGTACTGGGAAAAGTTTCAGAAATCATCAATAAGCCAACTCATGCAGTCTGACGAGGGGACCAACCTTTTCACAAAAATTCTTATTATTCTACTTATTATATAAGGGAGTAACACTACCATGAAAATAAATTCAGGCGGGTATTGTATTTGTTATTGAAATACCTTAATAACGCTTATTTAATATTAAGGTTGTGAGTTTTTGTATTTTGTACAATAGTATAAGTGTTTATTCCTCATTAATTAGTATACTGAAAGTCAATACCAATGCAATATATTTCTGCAATTTTTTAAAAAAAATTTTAAATGTTTATTTATTTTTGAGAGAGACACAGAGCATGAGCAAGGGAGGGGCAGAGAGAGAGACAGACAGACAGACAGACAGAACTAAAAGCAGGCTCCAGGCTCTGAGCTGTCAGCACAGAGTCCAACGGACTCACAGACAGCGAGATCATGACCTGAGCTCAAGTCAGAAGCTTAACCGACTGAGTCACCCAGGAGCCCCTCTGCAACTTTTATTGGAGTTTATCTTAATATTTTATATGTGATGAAATGTTGACTGGTACATTTAAAAAATGCCAAAAGTCTTAGATAGGAAATAGTTCTCTGCAACAGTTTCATAAAATGTCTATACATTTATTACAAAATCAAGAAACTTTTTTTTCTTCTTCTCTGTAACCATTAACAAAGGCAATTTTGGCTACATTTATGAAAAACCATAAAAACAGATTTCATATTACAAGTTGTTTCTAGATGGATTAAATTTCCTCTCTTTCCTCTCAGTTTGTTTTTTAAAGCTGACTAAATTTGGGGCACCTGGGTGGCTCACTTGGTTGGGCGTCCAACTTCGGCTCAGGTCATGATCTCATGGTTTGTGAGTTCAAGCCCTGACAGCTCAGAGCCTGGAGCCTCCTTCGGATTCTGTGTCTCCCTCTCTCTGGGCCCCTTCCCCACTCATGATGTCTCTGTCTCTCATAAATAATAAATAAACTTAAAAAAAAAGCAGGCTATTCTGTGTCTCCCTCTCTCTCTGCCCCTCCCCAGTTCATGGTCTGTCTCTCTCTGTCCCAAAAATAAATAAACGTTGAAAAAAAAAAAATTTAAAAAAAAAAAAAAAGCAGGCTAAATTTATTTCTAGTTAGAAGAGTCCTACCTGCAGTTTTATCTACTAGTTCATGAACTGTTTTATTAAAAATATTTTATTTTAGGGGCGCCTGGGGGGCGCAGTCGGTTAAGCGTCCGACTTCAGCCAGGTCACGATCTCGCGGTCCGTGAGTTTGAGCCCTGCGTCAGGCTCTGGGCTGATGGCTCAGAGCCTGGAGCCTGTTTCCGATTCTGTGTCTCCCTCTCTCTCTGCCCCTCCCCCGTTCATGCTCTGTCTCTCTCTGTCCCAAAAATAAATAAACGTTGAAAAAAAATATATTAAAAAAAAAAATTTATTTTAACAGAGTTTCAATCATTCCACCACTTATGCCTCAACATTAGAGTTTTTTACTACGCTATCCTTCTTTGAAATGGATTTCTCTATATCTGACTAAAGCTTCCTGTAATGATGGAGCTTCTTTCGTGTATAGTTCATACCTCATGTGGACTTTGATACGGCATACGTTCAATAGGCTTTGAGAAAGAAGCTGATAAGTTAAGCTCACTGACATTTTCTTGGATATGTTTGTATTACCCATCTCTTGGTATATTTACAGCTGTGTGATTCAAAGGACGCCCTCCTTTCGTGTGGCTAAATAATTCATGTAGTAAATAAAGAAAAAAAAAAAGGTTGCAGAGGAATAGTGCTAGGTCTCCTTATTTTTTTCTTACATCTTTTTTCACAAAAGAACAGATGTACCAGAGCAAAATACACCAAGGATTTGGTTTGCCTTCTCCCAGCAAGGAGAAATTCAGAGTAGAGTCAGGAGACCTGACGGTTACTGTATAATTTGCAAGGAGAGCAAAGAGCATGCTACAAGAGGAAAGCATACACTGTGTAATGAATAATTGGTTCCCTTTTATGCTTTTCTGGCATTTACTAGGTTATTGGCATCAACCAAGTAGCAGATGAGTAAATCAAATACTTGTATTCTCCAGAGCCATTTAAGAAGGGAGAAGAAAACATAGAAAAGATTTGTCATAAAAATACCATCATCCCTGTGCTAAAGTGGTTTGTTAATATGTGTGGTTGCATGTTTGTCCTGCAAAAGGACCTCAGGCTTGTTGGCTGAGTCTCTAAGTTCCATTCAGTTCTAGAGCACTGTGGACTTTTAGGGGGTTTCCAGGTACCTGTTGACTCGTTCTTGAGTCAAGGTTGAGATTGGATTTCTCAACATGTTGCGCTAGATTTTTACATTTTCGGGCTTCTACCTGGCATGTGCTGTCTTTATCTGTCTCTTTTGGAATTCTGCTAGAAAGGAGCTTCTTCTCTACAAATTAAGGAGATCTTCTCAGGCCCTCTTTTCTAATCACAGCATGAGGTTCCCCCCGCCAAAAGCACTTTTTTTTTAAATTTCCTGCATTAGGTCTCTGCATGGAGCAGGTACAAATGTAAATATGGGAAAAGTAACCGCACCCAGAAATTCTGAGCCTTAGCAAAGCAGGCCTGTGTTCAAGAACAGCAACTTGTACAAGAAAGATCTGTAGCCTTCAGGCTTCTGCTGTGTCTGCTGTCAGTGTAGTTTTTATACCCGGGATAAGAAGGTGCCTTTATTATGCTATGTGTTCAGGTACAAGTTGACCATAGCAGGGATTTCCAATGGATAGTCTGGGTCGACAGTCCCCCATTTTCCTATGTGAATGTGTGTTTGTATGGATTCAGGGGATGTGTACTAGAAGGTCCCTCTGAAGATGACTTAAAATAATGGTAGACAGGTGGTTAAGAATGTAGGATCTTTGGCCACTGTTAAACATTGCTTTACAAATATTAAGAAAGAGAGGTTAATATACACCAGGCAGAGGGGAATGTGATGAAAGAAAAATCCCACTTTAGGAGGGTAAATCCTTTGCATTAAGAGAATTCTCTATGGGTGCCTGGCTGGCTCAATCAACTGGGCGTCTGACTTCAACTCAGGTCATGATCTCGAGGTTCATGCGTTCAAGCTCCACATTGGGCTCTGTGCTGACAGTTCAGAGTCCAGAGCCTGCTTCGGATTCTGTGTCTCCCTTTCTCTGCCCCTTCCCTGCTCGTGTCCTCTCTCTCTCTCTCTCTCAATCTCTCTCTCGCTCTTAAAAATAAATAAGTGTTAAGAGAATTCTCTAATATCAAAGCTGACAAATGCAAATGAAGCTGGATATCCACTGAGCAACATTCTATTGGAAAATCAGCACCATCCTGACTGTGCTAATGGGAATTCTCCAGGCCTCAGTTGTAGTCGCCTTAATATAGGTGGAATTAATAAGGGAAGGCATTTGACTTTCTGGTGTAAGCCTTTGGTGGGTGTCTATTAATTTCAAACATTACCTGCTTTTACTCATTCCAGGTTAAACTAGTGGTAAGTCACTAAAAAAAGAAAATAAAATAAATAAGAGTGTACATGGCTGACTAGAACACATATGGAACACCTTGCTTGGCTAAGGAGAAAGCTGCCTCTCAACACAGAACAAACAGTATATGTAATATTGAGATGTCAAAAAAAAAAAAAAGATGGATGAAAGAAATGGCAAAAGGGAAATGGAAGATTTAGTAATAAGATGGAGAGCAAATAAAATAATGAAACACTGGAAAGAAGTGAGGAATGGTGGGCCTATAATAATAGCACAGGGTATAAATGCTATAAGGAGGCGGGATTACTAGAAGACCAACCCTGGGAGAAGATGTGGAAGCACATTCTATTGCTGGTGCAGCATAATTTGGGTTGGTTGTTATAATGTTCAACCTTCAGAGTCAGATAAACCCTCCCCCCAAAATCTCGTTGGGATTTTGTGACTAAAGATGACATCTAGACACACACTTGTACATACACACAGACCCCCAAGAAGATATGAAAAAGGTTATTACTACTACTCATACTTGAGGACTCTGGGGAGAGCAGGACAGGCATGTCAAGTGAGGATGGAATGTCTTAGAAAGGCAACTCTTCTGGGATCTTATTGTGATTAGGGGCTGGGGACAGGGTGAGGCTTCGTCAGGATGTGTACAGGCTTGTGTGCTTTTTGTTTTTTAATTTTTTTTAATGTTTATTTATTTTTGAGAGAGAGAGAGAGAGAGAGAGAACATGAGTGGGGGAGGGATAGAGAGAAAGGAGGCACAGAATCTGAAGCAGGCTCCAGGCTCCAAGCTGTCAGTACAGAGCCGGTCGCGGGGATCCAACTCACGAACCATGAGACCATGACCTGAGCTGAAGTCAGGACACTTAACTGACTGAGCCACCCAGGCGCCCCTTGTGTGCTTTGAATCTCTAGTTTATGCCAGAGGAGGGAACACTGGGGTCTTCTGATCAGCTTGCCAGCGTGCCCAGGTGTGGGCAAAGGGGAGAAGCAATCCATCAGCAGTCAAATATCTGTTAAAGGCTTCAGAGCCTTCATTATGGCCACCGACTGCTGAATTCTGCATAAACCTCGAAAGTCCAGTGACCAGCTCAAATATGGGCATGAAAGCAAGGTAGCATAATCATGCCATTTAGGGCCAGTTGTGGAAAGACCACATTTTCTAGAATACAGGCTGTGTTTTGGATGTCTCAAATGAAAGCCTAGATTATTTATCACATACCATTTCATAACAGGTCATCACTACCAGTGTTTTGTCATTCCAGCTCCATGAGAATGCCACAAGTTTATATTAGCTTCCCAACAAATTTTGAGTTGGTTAAATCAGATATTCATTGGCAAAGATGTGCAAAAAATTAATTATAGCTAAATTTCAAAAAAGTGTCAATGTAGACGCCCGGATGGCTCAGTCGGTTGAGTGTCTGACTTCCACTCAGGTCATGATCTCACCGTTTGTGAGTTTGAGTCCCAAGTTGGGCTCTATGCTGATAGTTCAGAGCCTGGAACCTGCATTGAATTCTGTGTCTCCCTCTCTGCCCCTCCCCCACTCACAGTCTGTCTCTCTCTCTCTCTCTCTCTCTCTCTCTCTCTCAAATATTAAAAAAAAATTTTTTAAAGTGACTGCATAGATATAATAAATACCCATATCAGGAAACATAAAATTAGCAACATAATATAATATGCCATGATGAGAGCTTGATGAAATCAACACCTAGATCCAAGATGGATTTTAGTTCATATCAGAATCAAGCACAAGTTCATATCAAAATTATCAAACTGCTCACATGTTTGAGGTGGTATCTTTTTTTTTTTTTTTTTTTTTTTTTAAGTTTTGGAAGGTAGGCACATTTTGTAATTATATTTCTAAAGCCAGAGGTCAGGCAGTTAAAAAATTACCTACTTACAGACATGAAAGATAGTTTGGCAGCTTCCAAGCGTTTTCCTTTTAGAACAAAGGGGCTATCCCTACATCTCTTTTTCTTGATCTCTATTCCATGCCTTGGTCTCAAATCCAGGCAGTGAGTATGAGGCTCTCAGACTAGAAATATAAATACTGTGTCCCAAAAGGAGTAGAGTTCCTGAAAGACTCTAAAGAAGGATGTCATGCAAACATAGTACCTTTCATCTTTCCTGGGAGAGAGACATAAACTCCCATGTTACTTAAACTTCAACTTTATTGGTGTGCTTGGGTGGCTCAGTGGGTTAAGTGTCTGACTCTCGATTTTGGCTCAGGTCGTGATCTCATGGTTCGTGAGATTGAGCCCTGCATCCAGCTCTGTGCTGACAACATGGGGCTTGCTTGGGATTCTCTTTCACCTTCTTTCTCTGCCCCTCCCCTGTGCGCTCTCTGTCTCTCTTAAAATAAATAAATAAAAACTTAAAATAAATTTCAATTTTATTTAACCACTTATTAACTGGTAAACCGTAACAAAAACTCTTGCAAGGTAATTGGAAAAAAAAAAATAGCATGCAAGGCAAAAGATACAAGAAAATATTCATCACAACTGCACAAGAGGAAGAATACAAAAGTGAAACAGGTTACTGTCGAAAAAACCACCAGACGCTGAACAGAAGCGAAGCAAGATTTTATTCACGGCCGGGCCAGGCCTGATCTCCTGATCTTAAGGAGAAAAGTGAAGAGAATGGCCCGGAACAAAGGTAGCAGTGAGCTTATATGGATTTTAGCAAATCAGAATACATAATTATTTAGATAACCAATTACAATTTACAGCATTTCATGGTAGCCAATTATATTGTGACCCACAGACGTTAGTTTTGGCGGGAACCTATCAATTTAAAGTTCTTTGTCCTAAGAAGGTTTAAAATGACCAATCATAGTTAGACACCTAAGATACCATAGGGCAGTGAGTTTGTGACTTTTTGCATGTTGGTCTTGCCTAGGCCAGATTTTGGTAGAAGGGGTGGGGGAGTGTTTTGCAAACTAAGTTATCTATTTAGCAAACAGGCAAAGTTACAGAAGGGAGATAGGGCGGTTAGTAATTTCTGATAATCCTAAAAGGGAACTACATAAGCTTTTATCTCAATTATTCATGAAAGGTGAGTTTAAGCCGAACTTATATACAATAAGTTTTCTGATATCTTATAAGTTGACCTATTACAAAAAGTACTATAAATTAGTTGTATTTTCAAATTTTCTAAGAAGTGATCAAGTGTAAGTAATAGTGATAAGATAAATAAAATATTAAATGTGTAAATATATCTGATAACTATATAAATTTCATATTAAAAGTAAGTTTTTAATATATTATGTACTGTATGTTACTATAATAACATACATGTGATAGATTACAAAAATTCCATTGGCAAGGTTTATAAAAGTTTGCTCAAATTTTGTGTTGGCCAATTTTTTAGGACCTAAGTGGTCACACACTACCTGTTTTTGGCAAGGAAAATGCACACAGCCTATATGAAGACCAATCTGACAGTGAAATCAAATAATTGAGAAGTGACTCATTCAACCACATAGAAATAATCTGATAAATTTCAATAATTGGAAAATTTATTTACAAGTAAAAATAGGCTAGATAAAATATATAATCATATTAAAGGGTGGCATTCATTCATTATAAATATAGATTAAGTATCAAGTATATAAACCTTGAATTTGAAATGAAAGGGTAGAGAGAGGTATATTTGGCTTATTTGGAGTGGGGGGTAAGTAAGCAATATTGATATGAAAATCCAAACCTATGTCTATGTAACAACTAATGTACAGAAAGCAAATTTTTCTGTAGATTACATCAATCCAGTCAATACAGCTGATACTATTCTGAATGTGATGATTTAGTTAGTTTTAATACTTATTACCATAAATGAATCTGAATTCCATTGTATTGAAGAACGTGATGATCTAGCCTAATGTACCACAAGTTAGAAAATCATTATTGCTAAAAAAAATTGAGTTTTTGACTATAGGCTTTTAAAAGGGTTAAGGAGTTTTCTTAAATCATTATGATTTTTTTTTTCTTCTCAGAATCCAAAAGAAACTAATTATCAATGGAAGACATTTGGTTTTTATAGTCAAATTGTACACTTTCTTCTTTTAGTAAGCACATTTTAAGATAAACACCATATATTTAAATTTATTTAAATATCTGTAAGCTCACAGAACATAAATCTGATTGATCTGTTGTGCAACTGTCCATGTTGCATTATTTAGAGATTGAATCTTTTAGTTATCAGATAGTAACAAGCATTTTACTATGGATAATATTAATGGCATCTTGGCCTCATCCCTCCTTGAAAAAAAAAAAAAATGACACCACATATGCATATTTACTTGTTTGTTCCTTTGTTTGGCTTCTTTCTCTGTCAGTGACCTTACAAACAATGACTTAATTATCTGGATAGTACTGCCTTGCATTTTGTAAATGAAACACCATCACAACACCTTCTACACTTTTATGACAGAGATAAATTGCATTTAAAAGAATGAAGTATTTATTCCAGTCCAGTTTTCACTGATTGAGTTGTTGGAGCCAATATTCCCCAGCCCCATTCAATTCCTTCTTTTGAGCAAAGTCTGCAGCATAACGAGGGAGTAGAAGGCAAACTGATACCTGCAAACTCCCTCCACCACCCCCTCCCACCCCTCCCCACCCCCATCCCTGTAGGATAAATGTGACACTCCTCAGACACTCCTGCCTGCCTAAAGCTAAGAGAAGGAGAAAACAAAGGGTTCACTGATAAGAGATCACTGCAGGACAGAGTCTCCATCAGTTTACAAAGGTCTTAGTAAATTACAAGAAAAAAAGGTAATCTTATCAATAGCCTAACCTCTAGAAACCTACAGACTCAGTTTCCTGGAGCCTAGCATCACCCTCCCCTCCATAGTGATTTGGGGAACAAAGATAAGAAGGAAATGGTAGGTAAAATTAAATTTCTTTATAACCTGCAGCCCATTGACAAATACTTGAGGCAAATACAGAGCAAAACATTCCTCCAGGAACTCAACAACTGTCTTTAGATTCAATGACTCACTAGAGGGAAAACAACCTTAGTTTGACAATAGCAAGGCCTCTAGTATCTTAGGAGTCTTCTCATTCTTGTCCTTCAGCTCTGGACCCATCACTCTAAACCTCAGTCCAAACACGTTAAATATGATTTAGTCTAGCACTTGGCAAGCAATATCTCAGGCAAGAAGGAATTTACTCAGAATGAATTTTACAAAGAAATTGAAGAACTAGAATTGGAGACTTGAAGGATACAATGTGAAATAAGGTAAATAGAGGTGATGAAGTAATTGCTATATGTTCATAGAATTTATAAGGAAAGTATTATGTGCTTAAAATCATCGTGCACCATGAGGCATATGTCCTAAAGCTATTCAAAAGTGTAATAAGACAAAGGTGACATTTTATGGGTAAAGACCTAGAAAATTAAAAACACATTCTTCTACTAAGCAAATAAAGGGATGTTTGGATTGCTCAGTCCGTTAAACATCTGACATCGGCTCAGGTCATGATTTCATGGTTTGTGAGTTCGAGCCCCGCATCGGGCTCTGTGCTGACAGCTCAGAACCTGGAGCCTGCTTCGGATTCTGTGTCGCCACCCCCCCCCTTCTGCCCCTCCCCTGCTCATGCTCTGTCTCTCTCTCTCTCTCAAAAATGAATAAAAATTTTTAAAAAACTAGTAAGCAAATAAGTAAGTAAAGCAGATTTTTTAAAAATCTAAAATAAATAAGGAATGCTTTTAGTTTTGTGATTATCCATAAATTAATGTAATTCTTTCCCCCCCAAAATCCAGTGACCATACATATATGTATATAGAATGAAGTATAGAATATTGAATCTTTTGAAAATATTGAGAGGAAAAGGCTGTAAAAAAATATAACAACTATACACTCTGGAGGAAAAAATAACAACCTGAACTTACTGTAATGTGGATAAAAGCAGGCTGATTCTAAAAGGAAGTAGAAATTTGCAAGAACAGAATGACAGAAGGTGAATATCTTGTGTTTAGCAGCTTTTAGCCTGCAGGCACACTGCAGTTTGCTTCACTTGCAGCAGTGAAAATTCTCATAGAATATTCACAATCAGACTGGTTTACAAAGACAGAAGAGAGTGGTAGGAAAAATCACAAATCTCACCAAGGTGGGGGCGGAGGGGGGGGGTAGGTAGGTAGCACACAACAGAGTTGGAGATGGGAGTCATCTATTCAGACCTTAATGAGGATATAATTTTAAATTGCTGGACCTAGAAGAAATAGGAAAACGCATCTTATTCTCAAGAAAAAAGACATCAGATATTGACAACCTAATAATCCAGGTGTTGGAATTATCAGGTTAGGATTTTTACAAAGGTATGTTTAACTGGGCTTAATATTTTAAAGGAAAGTATGTTTACCACGAATGTAAAGGTAGGAAAATATCAGCAAGGAAGATAAAACATATAAATGCAAATGAAAAGAAAATTCTAGAAGTGGAAACATATCTGAAGAAAGTTACTGATTGAGTTCAATAGTACAATGGAGATTACGTTTGTTTGCTAGGGTTCTTTATATCAAAGTAATAAACTGGAGAAATAAATATGAAAAAATTTATTGTCTTGCAGTTCTGGAGGCAAGACATTTAAGATCAAGGTATCATAAGGGTTGGTTCTTCTAAAGGCTCTGAATATGAAACCGTTCTCCTCTATCCCTAGCTTCTGATAGTTGCTGGCTATCTTTGGCATTCCTTGGTTTGTGGAAGTACCACCCCTCCTTATACGTTCATCTTCCCAATATGAGTCTGTGTGCAACATTCCCCTTTTTAGTAGGACAAAAGTCATATTGGATTGGGGCCCGCCCTAATGATGTCATTTTAACTTAACTAATTATATTTGAAAGACCCTATTCCTGATTAAGGTCACATTCTGATGTGCTAAGAATTAGGATTTAAACATAAGGGATTTGGGGTGTACACAATTCAACCCATAAGAAGTTTAAGGGAGGAAAGATTCAATATCATAAAGACAGATTAATGGAAATTCTATGATCCAAAAAAAGAGATAAAATGTTGAAATAAAGAAAATATAAGAGAACAGCCTCTCATGGAATTTTTGGACAATATCCAAAGATCTAAAGAGATTGTAACAAGGATTCCATAGAGGGGAGAAAGGGAATGTGGCAGAAAACTAAATATTTGAAGAGATAATGGTTGATAATTTCACAAATATGGTCCAAAACAAGAATTTACAGATTTATGAAGACAAGCAAACCCTAACAAGAATAAAGTCAGATTAAACCAACATAGTTATGCTGCTCAAAAATAAAGACCAAATCTTTAAAACACCCAGATTAAAATAGCACACTACATACAGAAGAACAATAATTTGAACAACCTCTAGATTGAGCACAATAGATATCCATTAGTATGTACTAATCTAAATAAATGAATAGATAAATTAATACATTAACTGAGAAGATAAAGCTCTCCCTTAAAGTAAAATTCGAACTGATATTCCATAGAGTCTGATAGAAATAGATAATTCCTATTTAGAAATCATTGTAATGGTGATTGATACAGCTGGGTGCCATCAATGAAAACTAAGTGTATGTATGACAAAAAACAGGTAAGTTAGAATAGTATCTATATCTCTATATTGATTTATTTATCACCAAGGTTCTATGGAACTAATGAATTGTCATTGGTCAGGAAGGTATATGGTAGAGCATTTTAGGGTGATATTGCATATAGACACATTACAGTTAGATGATAGGTAAATATACAGAAAGAAAGAAAGAAAATTATGGAACAGAGATGGCATGATATTAACAATTTGGATATTGTTGGGACACCTGGGCGGCTCATTTGGTTAAGCATCTGACTCTCAGTTTCGGTTCAGGTCATGATCTCATGGTTCCTGGGTTTCAGCCCTCTATCAGGCTTTGCACTATTAGCATGGAGCTTTCTTGGGATTCTCTCTCTCTCTCAGTCTACCCCTTCCCCACTCATGTGTGCAAGCCCTCTCTCTCTCTCTCTCTCTCAAAATAAATAAATGAACTTAAAAAAAAACATTTTGAATATTGTAGGTGAGATATATCCAAGTTCTGTGTACTGAACTTGCAATTTCTTGTAGGTTGCAAGCTTTTTTTTTTAATATACAGAGAGAGAGGCAGACAGAGTGCAAATGAGCGACGGGCAGAGAGAGAGGGAGAGAGAGGAAGAGAGAATGCAGAGCCTGAAGCTGGCTTCATCTCATGAACCTTGAGATCATGACCTGAGCCAAAGTCAGATGCTTAACTGACTGAGCCATCCAGGTGCCTGGTTGCAAACTATTTTTAAAAGGATAGAAAATTAAGTTTTCCAATATTGTGAATGAAAAAAAGAACTCCCTGTAGTTGTTCAAAATATCAAACAAATATCATATATATGAATAATATAATTATATACAATACATACATATATAATACATACATATATAATTGTATGTATAATTATATACATACAATTATATATGTGTGTGTGTGTATATATATATATATATATATATATATATATATATATAATATCTTTCTACAAAACAGTTGTCACAAAGAATTATCCAGATTATTTGGAAAATACAAACTATTAAATTTGGTAGAGGAAATACAAATGAAATGAATGTCATATATTTTTTGAAGAAATTAACTCCATCATTAAATAGTTTTCCATAAAGAAAATCCCAAGACTAGAGGGCTCCTCTGAGAATTTCTTTTGAATACTTAAGGAAGAATTGATGTTAATCCTACAGAAACGCTTTTAAAGAATAGAAGATATGGAAGGCTTTCTAAACCTTCTCGTGAGACCAGCAAAATCTTCCCATTATTAGTTGATGAAATTTTATAAGAAAGAGAATATAGACAATCTTTATCACAAACTTAAATATAAGAATCCTTATATATTAGCCCAGTGCGGTAAAAAAGTAATACATGATGGTTAAGTGATGTTTACTCACAAATTCAAAAGGATTCAACATTGAAAATTTAATTAATATAATTAATCATATTAGCAAAAGAGAAATTGCCAAAAAAGCATTTGATAAAACTTAACACCAATCCATGAGAAGACTCTCAGCATGTTAGTATTTTAAAGGAATTCCCTTATCTGATAGAGAATATCTATTAATATCCAGCTGAATGGCAATCAATATTGAATGCTATTTCACTAAACCTGGTTACAATCAGTGATCTCCACTCTAACAAGAGTAATATGGAGAAAGGAAAACTTATATAGTAAAGTTAAATTATGTCCATTAAAAATAACATGAGAGTGAAAGAGGCAATACAGAGAGAAGGCATAAACATTCTTTTTTTATTAATTTTTTTTAAATGTTTATTTACTTTTTGAGAGAGAGACAGAACATGAGTGGGGGAGGAGCAGAGAGAGAGGGAGACACAGAATCCGAAGCAGGCTCCAGGTTCTGAGCTGTCAGCACAGAGCCTGAAGCGGGGCTCGAACCCACCAACCGTGAGATCATGACCTGAGCCGAAGTCGCACACTTAACCGACTGAGCCACCCAGGCACCCCAGATATAAATATTCTTGATACATGTGTGAAAAGATTCCTGTCTTGAGTATATAAGAAAGAATACATGCAACTAATTAAAAAAGAGATAATACACTGGGTAAATGTGCAAAATGCATGAACAGAAACTTTGTAGGGGGAGATCTCCGAAGGACCAATAATCTAGGAAAAGTTGCATGAGGTTATCGATTAGCAGAGAAATGCAGTTTAAAGCCAAATTCTTATAGCAAGTGGCTAAACTAAAAAAAGAAAACACTGAGTATTTGCGAGAAAATACAGTAAGAGAAACCCACACTGCTACACACTGCTTTGGAAATGCAGATTAGTGCAAATGACTGGGGCAGAATCTCTTGAAGTTGTATGTGGGTATGTGTGTACATGTATCATAAAATTTGAAACTGGTGCCCTATTGATTGCTTGATTATTTTCAATCTTGGGCTGTTACATACAATGTGTCATTCAATTTTTAAAAAATACTATGCCTATCCTTAAATGAAAAGGCAAAAAGTATAAATGTAATTCATCATAAATTAAAATTATATATTATACATATATATACCTACATATACAATATATGTAGAGTCATGTATAAATTATCAGACTGTTGATAAAAATACATTTGGAATTTAGTTCTCCGAAGGATAAGGATCTTCTTAGATCACCAGATTTTTACAAGGATTTACTTTTGTGTCTGAGGAAAGAAAGAAAAATTTTTTTTTAGTTTATTTACTTATTTTGAAAGAGAGAGAGAGAGAAAGCCCCCATGGGTGAGTGGTGGAGGGGCAGAGGAGAGGAGAGAGAGAATCCCAAGTAAGCTCCTTACTGTCAGCAGTGCAGGGGTAATCTCACAAACCCTGAGATCGTGACCTGAGTTGATATCAAGGGTCAGTGGCTTAACCTACTGAGCCGCCCAGACGCCCTTAGAAAGAATTTTCTACCATGGTCTCATGGCAAATTATAATTATCCTGGAGGTGAAGATGATGCTGGGGCAATCAATAAACACAGTAGGGAATACCATACACCTTACATGAGCACTATAATGGAGTGATATTAAACCACCTTGCCTGGCTTTTGAACACGTTTTTGCAGTTGGCTTGTGTTAGTTACCACCAATCCTTGACTTCATTCCCCTTACAAAATTTGAGAATGTACCCCTTGATTTTGGGATGTTCCAATCATTGTTAGTTTCACATCTCTTTCTACCATCCTATTTTTGCCAAATGTAGAAAACAATGAAAATCTTCTTTGACTGCAGCCAGTATGGGTGATCCAAAAAACCTGAAGGGTTTTCTCCAGGCCCTTTCCTCCCCTAGATGAGCTCTGGCCAACTGCTAGGTTTCCAAAGGTCACAGGATGGTTGCACCAATTAAGCCAATTGTAGTAATCATTCTACTGTGCATACACATATTAGGTCATCCCATTATACACCTTAAAAAACCACACTGTACAGACCAAATATATATAATGTTTATGTGTCAATCCACCTTAATAAATCTATCTATCTATCTTTTTTTTTTTTTTTTTTTTTTAAAGAAGGAAAGGGGCACCTGGGTGGCTCAGTCGATTAAGCATTTGACTTCTGTCGTGAGTTCAAGCCCTGCGTCGGGTTCTGTGCTGACATCTCAGAGCCTTGAGGCTGCTCTGGATTCTGCATCTGCCCCCCCCCCTTTTCTGCTCCTTCCCCACTTGCACTCTCTCTCTCTCTTACAAATAAACATAAAAAAAGAAGAAAAGAAAGGTCACAGTTTGAAAAACACTGTTGTAGCAGTTATATCATGAATGTCTGAGCAGTGGTGGTGGGTGCTATCCACTTTCAAGACAATTTTCAACATATTCCTTTCAAGTTTGTCCTTGCAACTCTCATTATACGTGTGTGTGACCACTACAACTAAGGATTAAATACATAAATGTTGGTCTTGCTGCATGGACCCAGTTTAGTTTGCTACATCTGACTTGGAATGGCTTGATAGCTCAGGAAAGCCTTGGGTTCAGTTGCCATGATGGTTTACTGTTAAATGTTCAAATCATGCTAAGTTTGCACTAAAATTTTACGGTTTCAGCTGCAATTCCATGCAGTAATCAGTTTTGCATGTTTAATTGCATATCTTATATGAGTCATTTAGATGCAACTTCTTGCAAATATAGCTTTGATTTGGGCTAAGAGAAAACCAAAAATGTATGTAAATCTTCATGATGATGCTGGGCAGAGGAAAACCAAATAGAGGCAGCTGTATGATTGCACAGCAATATGTTGATTAGTAGGAAAACAAATTAAGATATACTGTACTATAAATACTTGCTTTTTCATTTAAAAAGTCTGTTGGTGTATCTATGATGGTATTGGAAGGGATCTTACTTCACTTGGGCATTTATAGGAACAAAGGGAAAGAGTGTGAGTTATGTTCTTCCTGGCTATACTTTTTGGTAATAACTTAGGTAGTTATTTATTGCATCCTTTTATTCCTAGGACTTCTTGATTTATAATTAGCTCATTTATTATATAGTTTATTATTTCATTGAGGCAAATCAGATTCATTAGATCGAATAACATTGTTTGTCTTTTAAATCTAAGAGTAGAAAAATCAAAGTAAACCAAAACTAACGTTTCTCTACAGATCAAGAATGTGTTCGTAAGCTTTAACCCAAATTGCGTGTGATTATGAAATATGCTTAAATAATTTTAAATTGGCTTTAAATTTAAATGCATGCATATGATAAAAATAAAAATGTTATGAAGAGAAAATATATACAGGGAATAGAGAAAAATTTTCCGGTTTTCCTAAGTCCTCATTTCTGCTCCTCGGAGCTGATGGGTTATTTTTACAATATTTTCCCTTAAAAAACTAAAGCTGGAATTATTCTGAACATATTCTGATTCGGATAAAACAGGGATAGTGGTAGTTATACTGATGTAGTGATGACAGAAGCAGTGAAATCGAATGGATCCTGTACTACTTTCTAGAGAACTATATTTAGTAAAGTTTATATATGAGATGCAATATTTAAGATTCACAAAATAACAAATGTAAGATATGAAGGACACTGTTTTAAAAAACCAGGACTTGAAATTATTGTTGTTTTATCACTTGATCAATGTTATCCTGAATCAATAAAATCAAATAATTCTTGTCATGGTGAAGTTTTTCTTTCTCAATCCCAATACTCCTTTCCTGAGAAGAGGCGCTGCTTGAACTTACAACAAACCACCCTGGGCCATTTCATACCTTTACAAGTAGAGCCTAGATTCTAGGGAAAAAGAAAACTTTGTTGGTCCCATCGTATGTTACATGATATTCTCTGGCTCCCTATTGTTGGATATGAACAATGTCTTAAATCAATTTTTTTTTTCTCAGTAAACATTTTGTTCAGTCTTTCCTATGAACATAAGCTAGAGTTTCACTAGAAACATGTTCTTCAATATAGTGGCTTCCAGCTTTACGTGGCTATTGAACAATAGAAATGTGGCTGGTATGAATTTAAATGTTCTAGAAAGTATTAAGCATACACTTGATTTCCAAAACTTCATAAAAAAGGGGGACTGTAAAATATCTCATTAACATTTTTTATGTTGAATGCATGTTTAAATAATACTACTTTGGAAATAGGTTAAATATATTATTAAAATTAATTTATTATTTTTATTTCGACCTTTTAAGTGTGTCTCTGCATAAATGTATGCATAATGTATCTACACATGTACATATATGTGCATATGTAATATATTTATATGAGTATATACTGTTATATGTAAACATGAATAAGTATAATCAGAAAAGTACATATCATATAGACGGATACAGAGATCAGTTTGTTTAACTAGCATTATATTGTTACATGTTTTAATTACTATAGCTTCAAAATAAAATTTGAAATCTGGCAGATTAAAACTCTAAATTTATTTTCTTTCTTTCTCTGTTAATCATACCATTATATCTTTCCTAATGTAACTTTCTCTTTTCCATACATTTACAATCAGTTTATTTTATTCCATGGAAATAGTCTTTTGTTAGTATAAATGTGATCACATTGCTTTTATTGATTATTTTGGTCAACGTTGACTCTTCCGATCTATTTTTATTTTGTAATTCTCTTCTTAGATGTTCCTGAAAATATATAGTTGTTTTTCTATAATAACTTATGTATGTTCAGTAAAAAAATATACAAAATCTTCAGTACAGTATTTTATAATATTTGCTATTCCTATCAATTATGAAACTTGAATGCTTGAATCATATATACCTACAGCTTAAACTGATAAGATAATATCACCAATTAAGTACTTTCCCCCAGAGAAAAGACCACTTTGCTCAATGACTTATCTCATTGTTACAGAACTGACAGAGATTCTTTCTAAACTAAAATTTCAAAGTGTTAACTCATCTAACAAGATCTCTGTTATTTAAGAAAAGAACTCACCTAACAAGATCTCTGTTATTTAAGAAAAGAGGAAATGGGGCACCTGGGTGGCTCAGTTGGTTGAGCATCTGACTCTTGATCTTGGCTCAGGTCAAGATCTCACGATACATGAGATTGAGCCCCATGTCAGGCTCTGTGCTGATGACATCAAGCTTGCTTGGGATTCTCTCTCTCTCTCCCTCTCTCTCTACCCCTCCCCTGCTCACACTCTCTCTCTCTGTCTCTCAAAGTAAAAATTAAAAAAAAAAAACTTAAAAAAAAAGGAAATGAATCCTAAGTGTGAACCTGCCTTCACACTTTGCTCTCTTTGCTCTTCCTCTCCAAGGATAAAATTTGAGAGCCCACTTCATTGACTGGATGCACAATTAACACTGTATGTGACAGCCCTGGCATCTGAAAAATCATGATGGCTTCCTTACATGTTTTGAAAACAAGAACAGAATAAGATAATTAGAAATACATAGGTAAATCCAACAAAGTTATATGTTGTTCCATGACACTTGTAAATATTGTAATAATGTCAATACCTTTGTAAGTCTCAAATATCAAACTATTTCTACAAATTAAGATTTGTGTTAGTTCATTGGATTTTGTGATGCTCTAAACACATGCTTGAGTTTCTATCAGTAAATGTGTCACTATGTGTGACAATATTTGACTGGTCTGGGCTGATAATGTCCCTGACACAAGGAGATGTTCAGAAAGGATTGGCCGTGAATTAGATGTCTTCTCTGACCTGTATTAAATTATGAATATCACATTACATTCAGAAGAATCTTCATTAAGTTTTAGTCATTTAGTATAGTTGAATAGTTCAATATTGTCCTATTTTATGTCTTTTTTATGTCTTCTATTTTATGTCTTTGTTATTTTATGTCATATTTCTTATGTTTGAAAGAGAATGAAACATGGTTTGAGAACTTTGCTCTCAATATAATTTAAAATTTTTATTTATTTTACAAATAGTATGACAGGAGGGCCCCAAGATGAAGCTTGTCAAATTAGAGTCTGAGTGTCCCCAGGCAAATATGCCAAGCAAAACTATATGCATGACAAGTTTCTTGGAATCAGTGATTTTTAGAAATGGTTTTAGTTATAATCCAAATATAGATAAGATGCAGAGAAAAATTGCATTGGCATTAATTTGAACACTAGACATTACAGAAGAATCACACATAAATCACATATAAAGCTTCACTCTACAACCTTCATTCCAGAAAGAACAAGGAGACTTTCACACTCTCCCAAAGAAGCAGTAAGCACGCATCCATGGAAACATTTGATAAATGCTTTTCCAGATGTCAAAATACTGTCAAAGTGTTATTTTTGGGTTTTGAGGTATTATCTGCAAAGGGTAAAATGCACAAGTCTTAGGGCACAATTCAATAAATTTTTATACCCATGTAACAACCCAGAAAAAAACTGTAAAATAAAAATGGATAGTTCATATTTTTTTCTCAACATAATGTTTGGAGATTCATCCGTGTTCTTGCATAATTCATTTTATGCTGCTGTGAGATAATTGGAAGAATGCTGTTTCATTGCTCTGTAATGTTCACGTAAGAAGAGACCACACTTGTCTCTTCTTTTCATAGATATTTAGGTTGTTTCCAACTTCTAACTGGTGACATAAAACTTTTGTGAATGTTACTGTGTACAAGTGCACTCATTTCCTTCAAGCACACACTTAAACATGAGATTCCTGGGTGAGAATGGAGGCTTAAGTGTAGCACTTAAGTCGAAAGAGTAAAACTTGGTTTTCCCAAAGCGTTTTGACAATTTTACAATTACATAAGCAACGTGAGATTCACATTTGCCTCACATCCTCTGCAAATTTGGTTTTTCCATTCTATTTCTTCATGAATCTTTGTAATTCATATTATATGAAATCTATTTCAAGAAACAGCATTATTAAATTATGATAAACATCTATAACTCTGTCCTTATAATCACAATCAAAAGAATGAATAATTTCATCACTGCAAAAGGATACCTGTGTCCCTATATAATCCAGCAATTTCACTTCTGGGTATACATGGAACAACTGACAGCAGGGTCTTGAAGAGATATTTGCATACCCATGCTAATAGAGGCATTATCTACCATAGCTGAGAGGTAGAAGTGACCCAGGGTCCATCAATGGATGAACGGATTAAAGAGGGTGGTACATACATACAATGGAATACTATTCAGCCTCAAGAAGGAATGCAGTTCTGATAAATGCTTCAACATGGATGAACCACATGGCATTATGCTAAGTGAAATAAGCTAGGAATAATCCATCTTTGGCTTGGGCAAAATAACTCCAATTTATGTCTTCATCTCTTCAAGGCCATCTTCTCTCACGTATGTATGTCTTTGTGTCTTCACACGGCACGCTTCTCCTTGTGTCGCTGTTTTCCTTCTTCTTAAAACACCAGACCTACTGGAGTAGGGCTCATCCTAATTGATAATGACCTCACCTTGGTAACATCTGCAAAGATACCATGACCAAATAAGGTTATGTTCATAGCCACTAGGGGTTAGGAATTCAACATTTCTTTGAGTGGATGGGGGCATACAATTCAACCCCATTGTGAAATGTCCAAATCTTATGTTTATTATTTATTTATTTTTCTTGTATCACTATCTAATTGAGCCAGCACTATTTGTTGAAAGTGTTATCCTTTCTCCTTGGAATTGCCTTGGTGCCTTTGTCAATATCAGTGGATCATATACATGTAGGTCTATTGATAAAATTTATATGATTCCATTGAGATAATACATATATGTTACCCTGTTTGACATTGACTCATAGTTCTAAAATGTGAGCTTTGGAAGAGATTCCACCTGTTTTCTCTCTGGTGGTTCTTTCTTATCCTCCAGTAGTTTCTTCATGTGCATGTACTGATGGGAATTCAACTGAACACTCAACGAGAAATCCTCTGATCACTAGACCTTTCTTTCTGTACAGTTCTCTCTGTGTACCCTTCTCCTTAGTACTCAGCCCATGGATTCTGGTTGCCTTTACCTCCTGGTTGCCTTTAGCTGTTTCTCAACTCAACCAAGATTAGCTAGCCTTAGTTTGGGTTTCTCTATTTCCCTAAATTGTGACTTGAAAATTTTCTCCATTCTGTAATCTGGGGCAAAGTCATTCCATCAGTTTTTGTTTTCTTTCTTTCAGGGATAACTCTCTGAACTGCCAGTTCTCCAAAATCTGAACTCTTTGTTTCATATATTGGTGAATATTTTAATTAAGCTGAGAGGATAAATTTGGTCCCTGTAACTTCATTCTAGCCGGAAGCCAAGATCAACCATTTTTAAGGATCACATCTTTTAAATATGAACTCTGCTCACCAGCTCAAATGTAAACTATACATCAAAATATTGATGAATTCATCTATTAATCTCATATTCATTAGGTCTCCTCTTGACATGAAGTAATTGCTTAATAAATGTCGAATTATGGAATTAATGCACAAAGTAATGCATGAATTAATAAATAGATGTGTAGACATTAGCAATGTCATTGTTTTCAATGACAAAGAATAATTTCATAATAGAAATAAAAAGGAAGAGAAGGAGCATTATGTTAAAATGAAATGGATAAAAGAAGAAAAACACAGATTTAGATAGAACAGTCCACAAAGTGCTTCAAAAAGACGCCCAAATAGACATCTGCCCCCTTTCTAGTCACAGATGCCAACTCTCATTTGAAAACTATCACTTTATAACTCTAGATGATAGCATTGAGAATATAATCTAAAATTATTTGAAAATGTTTTCTGGTAGGCTTTTTTATTCCTAGAATAAAAGAGCCAAAATTATATACAGCTTTTCATTGACAACTTTTCTATATTAGAAGTAAAGCCACAAATTTCAGTAAAAGAGCTTTATATTTGAATAATAACATCATTTTAAAAATTATCTCCAATAGTATTATTTTGCAATGTCAAATTTTATAGACTGTTGCTATAATTAAGGAACATGTCTAGTGTGTAAGCATTTGTGAGGCTCAAAACTATGGCATAATTCCTGAGTGGAGTGCAATAGTCTACTTTGCCAATAGAGATACACCAGCTTAGTCATCTGTCATGAATTCCCTCAGATGTGGCTATTAGTGGAAACCTCTGACTCAACCCAACTCTAAGTCAAGATGTAATTTGCTACATGATGTGCTGTGATGGGACAAGAGAGAATCAATTTTCATTTTGAAGCAAATGGAATAAATCTGCACCTGCAGATGACATGGAGGTCAAAACCTCATCCCAGGAACGCAGAGCAAGCCACAGATGTTCCCAGCTCTATAATTTCTAGATTTGATGACTATAATTCACTGAGTATACACACCTGAAACTACTCACTCAGTGACTTCAGCTGGTTGAGAATAAAGTGGATCAATTATTTAAAACCCACTGTTGCTAATAACACTTCAGTATCATTTCATAGTCATTGTATCTGCTTAAATTATACTCCACCATCATTTCAAATGACGAAGTAGATGACCTGGTCATAAAACATTTGAAATTGTCCATGAAACTTCAAATAAAATAGAATGAAAGCAGAGGTGCTTTCCTTTATTGCACACATACCATATGTCAGGTAGTGATATGTAGGGATATGGAAGCAAGCCCAGGGGCACCTGGGTGGCCCAGTCAATTAAGCGTCTGACTTCAGCTCAGGTTATGATCTCGCGGTTCATTGGTTCAAGTCCCGCAGCAGACTCTGTGCTGACAGCTCAGAGCCTGGAGCCTGCCTCAGACTCTGTGTCTCTCTCTCTCTCCACTCCTCACGCACTCATGCTCTCTCTCTCTCTCTCAAATAAATATTCAAAAAAAAAAAAAAAGAGAAGAGGCAAGCACAGCTGCTTATTTTACATCATGATTATAACAGTCGCCATTTGGCTTTTATTATTTATGTTTATATTAGGACTTTGAAACACATAAAATCATAACAAGCTATGCTAGTTAGAAGTGCCATGGCTGGGGGGTGGCTGGGTGGCTCAGTCGGCTGGGCATTCAACTTTGGCTCAGGTCATGATCTCACAGTTCGTGGGTTCAAGCCTCACATCAGGCTCTGTGCTGACAGCTCAGAGCCTGTAGCCTGCTTTGAATTCTCTCTCTCCCTCTCCCTGCCGCTACTCTGCTTGTGCTCTGTCTCTGTCTCTCCTCTCAAAAATGAACATAAAAAAAAGAAGTGTCGTGGCTTAGTTGAGTCTGAGCGACTTCAAAATCAAAATCAAGAATTTTCTAAAAAGCATAGGTAGATGCAACCTTTCCATTAGTCTGGGTATCATTTCAGTAATTGAGGATAGGTTATTTTAAATATTTTTCTATTAAAGTAACTATCATAGCAATATAACATTTTACTTATCTATAGTATGTCTTTTTAACTTACAGTATGTGTTACGTAATATTTACCACAATAACTATGTTTTAGTAAACAAAGAATAATCTTTAAATATAAATGGGAAATTGAAGACATTTTTGTTTTCTTTAAAGTCATGAATAGAAAGTGGGATAAAAACCATGTTCGATTGATAATATTTTTCATGGAAATTATGAGTCAGCTATTATTATTATTATCATTATAAGTAAAATGCTTCACTTCTTTTCCTGTGTAAGAGAAACTTTCATAATGCTAAGGAAAAAATATAGAAGGGAAGAAAATGGCAGGACACTCATGGTGTTCTAGATCTCTCTCCTTTTATTTTTATTGTTCCGTAGATCTATTCTGAAATGACAGATTATTTGGTGACTACTTAGGCAGGCCCATAATGAGAATGTTGGAAGGATCAGCAATAAGTCAGAATGGTCAAGATATGGGTCAGAGGAGGTGGTCCTGTGACTTAGATCTGTTTCTTCTCCAAATGGTAATAGAGCATGTGGCCATTAATATTTAAGTCGGTTTAGGCCTATGGTAAGAACACAGAAGTGCATTTGTGGGCATTTACTGTCAGGCTGAAATGGCTTTAGGGTCATTCCATGGGATGGGTCACTTTTATAAGGGTGCTAGGCCATGCTCAGGCTGGTGGGAGCAGAGACAACTCCTGGATGACAGAAGAAGCATGGATGAGGCAGATTGTTCCATGCTGTAGGGCAGACTACCAGGAACAAAAGCAGAAACAAAGTTGTTCTGACTGATCAATATGGTAGTCATTAATGGAATCCTGCAGCTTGATGCAGAAGCAAAGGCACAGCATGGAAACTAATCCTAGACTCCTTCTGACTTGTAGATATGAGGCTGGTAGTTTTCTGCATAGCTTAATTAAAATTGGCTCTTCTCTGGGGGAGCTCTTCCTATAGGCTAAATTACTTTACAGACTATTGATAAGTAGATTTGGAGAATACTGGAGTAAAATTTTTTAGTATGAATAAAGAGTTCTAGTGAAATTATAGAACATTATAGCCTGAGTGTCTAAATTTGCCTTTAAAATCTATCTAGAAATGCAGAGGGAAAAAAGAGGGAAAGATTAAGCCATGCTGGGTATGCTAGAGATTAAGCCAGGACAGTAGAATAGACTTTTTATGTAGCAACAAATAGATGAGGTGGGGTCAACAATCCCATCTTGCTCTAATAAAACTAAGGCTCAGTAAGATCAGGTGAGGACTAGGTGACATTTACAGGAAGTGTCATATTTACTTTATAAATCAAGGTTTGTCTGACAAGCTCTGTCTGAGAAAATTCATGAGCTTTTAGACAGATTAACACTTCTGATGTGCCATTTCTCAATGTCTGCCTCTCTTTCCAGCACTGCTGATCCACGCTGGACTGACTTTTAAGAATGTGTGTGAAGTGCATTTAGCACGTGAAAATGCATTGCAATTTTCTGCCAGCCATGAGCAGCAGAATTAAATGTGAATAAAAAGCTTCTTGAGAGTCATAGGGACTAAGCAATGCTAATAAATGAACTTTTTTATTTTTTGCTAGAAGACAACTTTCAGATGTATTGTTATTTCCTCAACACTGTAGGAAGTGATCATTTATAGGTTATTTATTAGTTATTTTTATTAGTTAGTTATTAGTTATTAGTTATAGGTCATTTATTAGTTATTTTTAATAACTAAATAAATCTTTATCTTTTTCACTATCATAAATACATGCTTCAATTATTACTCCTTATTTTTAATGTTATTTACTGGCATTTTATTAGAAAAGCAATATATGATTGTGACAGTCAGTTTGAACATTTGGAAAAGTATAATACATGATTAATTAAAAAAACATAATTTCACTACCTACAGTAGGGGTCAATAGGCTAAGGTCTGCCAACCAAAATCTAAAATATTTATTGTCTTGCCTTGTAGAAAGAGTCTACAATCCCTGACTTAATGGATAATACTTTTAACAATTGATTACATTATTTTGCTATTTTTCTGTGCATTATGTTTCCATCTACCAATGAGGAATAAACATTTCAATATCATTATATAATATGGGCTCTAAATATTCTATATTTCTTTATTTTCCTAGAATGAGCTAAACACATGTGTATATATTATATACTATTTTACATGTGCATACAGTAGATTTATGGGCTACTTTGAAATTCTAGTGAAATCCAGTGAAATAAAATTCAGCCCGAATTGTACAAATTAGAAAAAAAAAAAACAAAAAACAAACCTTTTCCTATCTCTGGGCACTCATTGCCTCCCTTCAGAAGATGATGAAAGAAATCTACTTCTCTGTGTTGATTAGGAAGGTGAACTGAACCCTCTAAAATTGCAAAATGCTTATTTAATAGCATTGTCAACACCGGCAAAGCAATACCTAAGACAAATATCATAGTATGACTGAACTGCTGTTTAGAATCGTTTATATTAAAGTGAAAAAAAAGAGGGTGTGGGTTTGGCACCCCCAGCCAGGTGGCATGGGTTTCGGCCTGCAAGGGGGTGCGCAAAGTAAGGAGAGCTGGGGAGAGAAACAAAAACCAGGACCCCTGACTTGTTTGTGAGCCAGGAGGAGGGCGGAGCTCGCAAAGGCCGCCTCTCTTTTTGTGGGAAGGGACTTGGGATTGTAGATCTCTTATCTGTATTTTCCTCCCCGTAACTCCCAGAACTCAAACCACTACGTACCCGGCCTTCTGACACCTTTATCACTCTGGCATGGTACTGTCCACTGAAATAGGATTTATCATGGCCCTTGCCCAGTTTAGAAAAGGTCAGGGTAAACACGAGTCTCCATTCTCTGTAAGTGGATTCACCACTCACCGTCATTTGGATGATCTGAGATAATGCTGAGCCTTGTTCAATGGCAATGCACGTGTTTGAACGACTTGCTGTGAAATTCAGTCATTAAATCAGACTTAAATTGCAGAGCCTGTCCAGAATTTCCGGAGAGGCCGGGAAATTAAGTGTCTATGTGTGTAGAGTGCCCATACAAAATTTTTTAGTCCCGAAATAGTGCTGGCATGACAAGGAAAAAAAAAAAGTGAGAAAAAGAGGGAAAGACAAAATGCTAAATACTAAAAAAGACATCCATACGTATAGAGACATACACATTTGTATGTATACATGAATATACAAAACACAAGCGTATACGCACATATCTATATCTGTATCAAGAAGGTTATTAAAATGAGAAAATCTAGAATCCTTGTTAAACATCTCATTTGTTTTTCAAGTTAACTTGTAAGGACATTTGGGTAATAGGAGAGTCCCCATTTAACCTGTAGCTCCATTTATGCAACACACACTGTATGCACAGTGTACCAAGGTCTGCGCTAAGTTCTGGGCTATTGTAGCTCAGTTTTGGAAGTTTTTAATTTGACGCCCTTACTGGACATCCAGACAGAGTTACACAGCAGGCAATTAGATGAGTTTTGAGTTTAGACAAGTGGTGGTCTGGACAAGGAATATTTTGATCACCTCCTATCCACCCCGTAAGCGAGGGAGGGATTCTCACTCTAGGGTTACAGGGAGGAACACCACCGCCTGACATGGGGCAGATGAGATCCACAGTTGGTTATTTGCCATATATATTCATAGCCTGGTGAGGGCAGACCCACGTGGGGCCAAATGGAGTTAAGAGTAGGAAGGAGATCTACTTTGGGCCGATTAAAGGAAAGCCTAGAAATTATACTCATAAACTTGATGGTAACTTACACCATCTTCATGTCTCTGATTATGAAAAAGAAACATGTGATCACTCCAGCTGTCGAGAGTGATGTAGCTTCTGAGTCAGCTGAGAAGAGAGCCAACAAATATGGAGGATGGAAGACTACAGACACCCAGGGGACAAATTTAAACCGATTACATTGTGACTCTCCTTGTCTTCCTGATGTCTTACTTGAGGCAAAACATTTCAGTGATAATGATATCAGAGATAGAGTTCCTTTCTTGCTTTAGCCAATTTAATTTGGCTTCTTGTTACTCACAATAAATCATGTTTGAGAAGCTGTACTCTTCCACGTACAATCTGTAACTTTCTCACAGAAGACAGTTTTGAGAATTGAGAAGAGCAATGGTGGTTATATAGTTTGAGGAACAAACCATTACCAAGCAGGAGGTAGATGGTTGCAGTTTCCTTCGTCCTTCCTCAACAGGAGCTGACTGGTTATAAATTCACACGAATGTTGAGAAAGGACTCCTAGCTTGACCACCAACCCTCTCTCAGAACACTTCTGCCCTAGTCCTTGTTCAATACCAATTCCTACTGCTCACCACCTCCTACGGCAGTCATGTTTAATAAAGTCCTTGTCTTCACCTCCAACTCACGATGGTTTCTGCTTTGAAGCATTCTTTCAAATAGTCATATGGATTGCACATATTTTCTAGTTTCCTAGGTTTTAATATTTTTTGATTTACCACATATGGGTTTATAATTTTATGTGGTTTGTTCAGCCAATTTTTAAAATTATGAGGGGGGGGCACCTGGAGGACTCAGTAGGTTAAGCGTCTGACTTCGGCTCAGGTCGTGATCTCACGGTTCACAAGTTCAAGCCCTGCATCTGGTTCTATGCTGACAGCTCAGAGCTTGAAGCCTGCTTCAGATTCTGTGTCTCCTTCCCACTGATCCTCCATTACTTATTCTCTGTCTTTCTCTCTCAAAAATAAAATAAACATTAACAAAATTAAAAATAAATAAATACAACTATGATAGGTTCTAGCTTTCTTGTGACAAAAAAGCTATTTCTTACAAAATTAATATAATATTTTTCTTGTGTTTGCTGTAGATATATGTAGTTTTAAATATCCCTGTTTTAAAAGCCCTAAATTATTTGGAACTTATTTTCTTAAATGATGTGGGGTAGAGATATAAAGTATTTTTCTTTCAAATTCTTAACATAAAGTCCAAACCTGTTTTCTGATTTGAAAATATGATTTTTCATACAATTAAAACCTGTACATACATCTGACTGTATATTTCCTATTGTTGTATTTATCTAAACAAAGTTTCTTATGAGGAAATTTGTCGCTTTTCACAACTGTAGTTTTTTAGCATAATCCGTGATGTAGTATAATTAAGCATCTTTAAAAAATATTTTTGGTGTTCTCACATATTTATTATTTCCCATGAAATTTAAAGTGAATTTGCCAATTTCCCACCCAAAAAAGGATATAGATATTTTGCTTTTCAATTACATTAAAGTTATATATTATTTTTGCCTGTCCTATATGGTTTGTATCACCATTTATTTCTGTTTTAAAAGAGTGAAACTTTTTATGATTTTCTTAATATGGACTTTCCCAATTTCTTATAAAGTCCATTTCTACATAATTTAAAGTTTTATAGCTTTTGTGACTGGGATTTGTTTTTCATTATATGTCTTAATTGGTAATTTCTGTTACATAGTCAAGCTATTGATTTTTGCTTATCTATTAAAAAAACAATGCCCAACCTGAAGTCCAGATACTCTAATGAATTTCCTAGGGTTTGCAATGTAGATAATATAATATAATGTATTTGTTCCAATATGTAAAACACTAGTCAAAGCATGAAAAATAACTTGGTAAACAGCCATGGATATGTTTACTTGTTTCTAACATTATGTTTGTGCATATGTTTTAGTAATAGATACTTGTTTTGAAGTTCACATTTTGAATTATGTTGAGTAAATATCCTTCCGATTCATTCATCTGTACTTTTTTTTTTTTTTTTACTTTAATCAAGTGCCTATCAGCATATTTGGTTAAAATTAATATGTTTTTAAATTTTTAAGCATTATCATGGTGAAATATTAAAATGCTCTGTGGTAGTAAAGCCCACTAGTGTTCTTGAAAACTGTCAATTCTATTTAGGCTTATTGCTTGTTTCACATAGTGCTGGATTTTATTTGTTAATATTTTGCTTACATTTTTTCATCATAATGCACTTATACATTTTACCCACTATTTGTCCTTCTTCATGTAATTTTATGAGAGATTAGCAACAGAATTCTCTACAACACAACAGTAGAATATATCTGCTGGGGCTACTATCGGCTTTGGATTCATACATTCCAATGTTTGAATCCTAGCTTAGTCATTTTTCTAGCTTGACCATTTTAAGTAATCTGGTTATATCTAAATTTCTCTGCTTCCTCATATTTAAAAATAGGGTGTAGTGTTTTGTGAGGATTACATGAGGTAACAGATAAAGCAAGCAACCTACTTGTTCCCATGGCTAGAATCTCAATGTTAGCCAATAAATATCAATCATACAATAATGGCAATAATACTGCCTCTATACTTTCATTAAGTTATATTTAGAGGGCATGATCTAAGTTAATCAGTGGCTAATAATCAAAGTTCTTTTTCTTGGACACCGTGTGGGTCCCTGCTTTCCAGGGATAGACCAAGGAAGAAGGTTATAACATTTCAGATATCTATCAGTTTATTCGAAAGGAGGTCATCATAATCACACTGGTTTCTTTTTTACTCTCCATGGTTTTGTGGCAGCCGTAGATCAGCTTGGGTAGAATTGCCATTCTTTGCTTATCATAATTGCACTGGCCAGTCAATTAACACCCCAGTTTTGATTAGCATGGCTGTCCTCACTTTTTATATATCAATAGTATATCCACCTGGAACCTGGATATGCTTCCTGGGGATGCTGCAGGGATCATAAGGAGCCCCAACTCTGAACCTTGACCTTCAGCTCTTGACCTTCTGAGTTAACTGATTTGGCTGGTGAATCTTCTGCTACCTCCCTCATAGTCAGAAAAATCACAGCTAGGTTGATCTGTCTTCATTTTGAATCAGTTGGCAATATTTCTAAGATATCTTCTTTGATGATGAATTTCACTTTCTTTTTAATCAGTATAATTCAGTTTTTCTCGTCACTTACATATCCCATTTACCATCTCCATGGGGAGAAGATTAGAGGATAATTAATAGATTTTCCATGCCCTTCTTGTGAGAGTGGTTTTTATGTTTTGTTTCGACAGTGGTTGTTGGCACTTTCGTACTTACTTCATCGTTACAGTTACTAGGTCATGGTGCATTTCCTCAGATTCAGCAATAAAAAGGAGCAAGTAACATCGGAGAGTATGGCATCTTCTCTAACCAATTTAATTTCTCCATAGTAACTACTCAGGGGAAAGTGTGTTGTGTTTTAGAATCGTTGGGAAACAGCTGTTTTGACAAAATATATCCCCGTCAATGTTATATCCTGATGTGAAATGAGTCTCTTACCTGACTGTTGTGTTCTTGTCCTGCAAACCTGTTAAAGGCTTACCAGAAACTCATACTCTAGAAGCACATATTTTTATATTATAGGACAGCACAGTACCTACCTGAGTAAAAGACAACACATGCTGAATGCTCCATAAGTATATCCAATGGCATTTATGGAGCAGTGGGTAGCAGTATGGATTAATAAAATGTTTGTGGATTATAAATATTTATGAATAGATAAGGTACAAGTTGTATCACGGAAGTGTGCAGAAGATGGGTTTTTCAAAAAGGCAAGAAAAGACACGAATGAGAAAAAGATGAAGAAAGCTAACGGGCTGCAGTCTGAATCTTTGCTGAATATATTTTTAGTTTTTTTTAAAAGACTTACCAGGAAAGACATGGTTACTGACACCCAGAGAGATAGATAGCCTGAGATCATTGAGCATTTTCCATTAGAGAGCATGAGGACAGGTATTTATTTTATAAGGGACTAAAGGAATATATATACATACTTTATATGTATGCTTTACATACATTTTTATAAAATGCATATTATCAGCTTCATCATAATTCACTACATCACATTTACACTAATTAAGAGTAATAAATTATACTCAGGTTTCATCCAAATTAGCAGAAGTTTTGTATTAGTCACATACACAGACAGCTCTGTGGACCATTGAATGTGTGAGATTCTCTTAAAATTATTTCCGTTTCGTTGAAATAAAATTAAATAGATTAGAGTGGCCTATATGCCAATACCCTCACCCCAATTAATCCAAAATGTTGTCTTTAACATTTGACAAGCAAATCAACTTTCTTTCATTTTTTAATGTTATGCAAGTTCAACATCACAATCTGCATTATAGCTAATTACCCTGAATTTGACCAATTACTTGTGTGCTGTTTTACACTAAAGCTGTAAGTAGCAGTTTGTTATGGAGACTTTGGAGCAAAAACTTTACTTCCTGAGCAATTTATTAGGAGACCTTCTACTCTTTCAGAAGTTCTGTGATAATTGCTTGTGGCTGTATGGAATTTTATACATGAGAGCCATCAACTAGAAGAGTAGTTACTTCCACAGATTAGTTATATATTGATAAAGAGTGCATTACTAAAAAATGTTTACCTAATTTGGGGACTGCAATAACACAAGGGAAAAAAATCCATGGTTTTGAATAAGGACTGTTTTTTCAAGGTAGAGGGTCCAAAGTACATGTTCTCAACCCTCGATCTTCTTCTCTTATACTGAGAACATTTTACCATGGCTTCAGGGACCCCAGCCAATCCATGTCTCCAATCATGTTCCACCATGCTGATGGTTTTTTATGCCAAGTACCTGCCAAGAAGTTTCTCAGGACCTTTTAATTCAATTCAAAACTCCTTTTCCTGGCCTTTCACATAGCTGGCTTCTCATGAGCCAAGATTCACAACAAGACTACCTCCCTGTAAAATCTGCCCAAACACCTCTCTTAAATGCCTTCATACATCCTTTGACAGCCAAAGCTTATTTCGTTTTGAAATATTATACTCATTTATTTTATTATTTTGCTTGTCTCTGGTAGAATGCAAGCTCCAGGCAAGAGGTGAATACTTTTCTCTTGTTCTAGTTTTTTGATAAATGCCTGAAAGACACATTAGGTACTGAATAAATATACATTGAATGAATGGGTGGATAAATGAGTCATGGCGAGTCAAAATGTAAGGAAGAGGCAAAAGCTATAAAATCCCTCAGAAACGTAACAAACTCATTCCTTTTAAATAAACTTATTTTTATTCAAATATGCATGCAGAATAGAACACAAAATAAAGTGGACAGCTGGCCAAAATTTTACAAACTGATCACATCCATGTAACTGGCACACAGATTAAGAAACAGAGGGGCGCCTGGGTGGCGCAGTCGGTTAAGCGTCCGACTTCAGCCAGGTCACGATCTCGCGGTCCATGAGTTCGAGCCCCGCGTCGGGCTCTGGGCTGATGGCTCAGAGCCTGGAGCCTGTTTCCGATTCTGTGTCTCCCTCTCTCTCTGCCCCTCCCCCGTTCATGCTCTGTCTCTCTCTGTCCCAAAAAAAAAAAAAAAAAAAAAAAAAGAAACAGAGTATTATCAGGACCAGAAAGCAAGCCATCCCTGTTTTAGTCATTATTCTGGACATGCCCCTTAAAACCATAAAATGCAGGGGTATTAACTATTAACTATTTAAGCAGATTGGATATGTCCTGCTAAGTACAATTTGGTAGAGATCAGAACTTGTCAGTAATATTCTTTTAGCAAATATGATTAGCATATTTACAAAGAGGTCCGTCTGTTTGGCGAAATAATTCCATCAGAGTACCCCAGTGAAAAAGGGAACTCCAGTCTGTTACTAGATCTTTCTTTCTCAGGACATGAACATTTATGGAAGACGATGGTCAAAACCCTAATCAACAGGTTGAAAAAAAAATTCTTACCTCATTATCAAGTCATTGCAAATTCTAACAATGGCATCCTAATTGATCAAAAATTCGTATTCTGTTTAATTGTGATCACTTGTCAGAATTCAGCCCAATGCTGGAAAACAATTTGACAATTTGCATAAGAATTCTTAAAAATTTCATAACACCTAACCCAATAAGTATGCTCCTGAATATTACCAAATAGGAAGTATCAGTAATATATGAATAATGGCAAGATATCCCAACATAATCTTAATATGCAATATAATGTATCAAAAACTGCAGAATGGTTTAATATACCCTGATTTTCTCTAAAATATAAATTATCCACCATTTAAAAGGCTATGGAGATCCTGTGTAACTCCAGATCTTCTCTTAGTAAATCTCTATTAAAGATCCTTAAAGAGTCTCATAGTTTTAGCCCATACTATAGCTTCCTGAAAGTTATTAATAAAATGTAGACACATTGAAATATATTATGATACCCCCAAATTTACCAGCAATAGAAATACCTCAATTAGAGATATAAATATTAAAATGTTAATACTGTACATGATTATGTGTGGTGGTTATAATTGTGTCATGAAAAATTCCATTCTTATTAATAATTGCTGCTAATAAGGTTACCGTTTAAAAGTATGCAAAAGTACACATAATAAAAATAAAAAAAAATAACTTTAAGGTAAAAAAAAACTACATGAAATCTGTAAAAATTTGAAAAATAGAGAAAATGAATGATTTTCTAGCTCAATATAAATTATCCTACCCCCATAATAACTGTATTATTATGGTGATGATTACATTCCAGAATATACACCCACCTTTCCCTTTAACATCTTGGTTTTTTGACTTAACAGTTTTACATTTTTTTAAGTGATGATTTATTACATCATTGTCAAATGACTTTTTATCACCAATTTTGGGACATGAAATAAATGAGGTCATATATTATCTATGTGTTCTTTGATACTAAACAAAAGACAGTTTATTTCTTTTATAGAAATTCATAGAAAAGTGGAGATAATGATACTAAGTGGTTATGTAAATTTCAATAGGAAAAGTAAATCAGTTTCCCCAATGAATTTCAATGTTTCTAAATTCTTATGAGACAAGATATTCATTTCTCTGTGTATAAGTTTTATAAAAAATTATTCAATTGGCATAATAAAATATCAATTTACATTCCATTAGGAAGATTTTCATTTTTCTTTCATAAACAACCTGTTATAAAATATAAATCCAAAAATGAACATAAATAAAATGCATAAAATTAATAACAACACTTATTTTTACAACCAAATTAAAATAAATAACACTTATTTTTAAACATTAACTTTCCTATCAAATTTTATATATTGTCCTTTATTTTTTTGTTTTTCATCTCCAAATTCATTTATTTATTTTTTTATATATAATTTATTGAAAAGTTGGCTAACAGTGTATACAGTATACTCTTGGTTTTGGGGGTAAATTCCCGTGATTCATAGCTTACATACAATACCCAGTGCTCATCCCAGCAAGTGCCCTCCTCAATGCCCATCACCCATTTCCCCTCTCCGCCCCCATCAACCCTCAGTTTGTTCTCTGTATTTAAGGGTCTCTTATGGTTTGCCTCCCTCCCTCTGTTTGTAACTATTTTGTTACCCTTCCCTTCCCCCATGGTCTTCTGTTAACTTTCTCATGTTCCACATATGAGTGAAGACATATGATATGTGTCTTTCTCTGACTGACTTATTTCACTTAGCATAATACCCTTCAGTTCCATTCACATTGCTGCAAATGGTAGAATTTCATTCTTTCTGATTGCCAAGTAGTGTTCCATTGAGTATATAAACTACATCTTCTTTATCCATTCATCAGTTGATGGACATTTATGCTCTTTCCATAATTTGGCGATTGTTGAAAGCACTGCTATAAATATTGGAGTACATGTGCCCGTATGCATCAGCACTCCTATATCCTTTGAATAAATTATATTATATATATATATGCATATATATATATATATATATATAGAGAGAGAGAGAGAGAGAGAGAGAGGACTATTACTCAACCATGAGAAAGAAGGAAATCCTGCCATTTGTGGCAACACGGATGGACCTTGAGGTCATTATGCCAAGTGAAATAAGTCAGAGAAAGACAAATATTGCATGGTACCACTTATATGTGGAATTAAAAAAAGTTAAAATCATAGAAACAGAGGGTAGACTGTTGGTTTTCAGCGGTTGGGAGGTGGTGGTGGAATTGGGAAGATAGATACAGGCCAAAGTATAAAAACTGACAGAAGATGAACATGCTCTGGAGATCTAATGCACAGTATTGTGGTTAAAGTCAACTATGCTCTACTGTATCTTTCACAGTTGCTAAGAAATTAGACCTTAAATGTTCTTGCCACACACACACACACACACACACAAAACTGATAATTTTGCAATATAATATAGGGGAGAGGTAATGCTACAGTAGTAAATTATCAGATCAACACAATGTACACTTTATCTCAACAAAAAAAACATTAACTTAAAAAATTCTTGTAAATTGCCTTGTTCTTTATAATCATTTTCCTATTCTACACTTGAGATTAATTACTTTTAAATTCCTTTGAGATAAACTTGTTGACATTACAATGCTACAATATTATAATAATATCTACATAAAATGTAATTTCAGAGTCATTGTTGGGAAATGTCATCCGAAAGATGTGACCACTGATTGGTGAGCTGGACCCAAGCACTCAGAGGCTCCTCATCCTCTCCGTGTCTTTGCAATGTGGGTTCCTCATACCTTTCCCCCTCCACTCCCAGAAACTGCTCCAAGGACATAGCCTTAAGATAGGGATATGGTATTGAAAACACCAGGACGATACATGTGACTGAGTTCACAGAGATAAGGTCTCTTTTTAAACTTTGAAAATTGAAGGGAAGGTGGTGGGATCCATTTGTCTTGCTGCCACATGAGACAAGACTCATGTAAGTTCCCTTTGCTATTATTAAAACTGCTACCAGCCACCTGGAGTGGCCTTTTTCTTTAGTTTCTCTTTGCCCTCTAAAAACAGGGGTCAATTTCAGATTATACCCAGTAAGCTCCTGAGTGGGTTGCAATCCAACAGTCACACACATAAGCACAAAATAATTTGAGACATCAGTTTTTGTATTCCTGGAAATTGATATATATAGCTGACATATTTGGAGGTAAAGAATACGTAGAAATCAGGTATACTTGGATATGGAAACAACACAGTTAAAATAGAAGGCCAGTAAATGGGGAAGACAGAATGGTGATCTAGGACATATGGATGATGGCAGTGCATAGAAAGCAGGACAATTACATCCTGAGACATTAATAAATCATCAACTGATCATAGAGTAGCTCTATCCACCTGCCTCTTGCCAAGCATTTCATTTTGAAAGTGTGTTTGGAGCAAGTACTTATCGAAGTGAAGGTAATCAGAAGAAAGGCTTCCCATTGCCAGTGTTAAGCTAAAACTCATTTTTCTAAACCACTCATTTGCTAAATCACTATATAAATATTGAAAACTGGTAAGATTTTGATAATGACACATAGCTCCTCTGAATTGACATTCATGATAATATACACAACATTTTTACCTTGATAGTTGCTCTTGCTATGTAGTGGGAGATAAGGCTTTATCCTTCCCTATGTTATCGACGTGAAGTTGAAGCAGAATTTAAGAATATCAGTTATAATCTTGTGAGAGATGTACTTCAACTGAGGTCTTCATGTGCTTTCCTTTCTACTACCCCTAGCAAAAAGGAGAGGATTATTTCTTCTATCGCAGATGATGATTTCAGGACACTGGACATGAATGACTATGATGCTAAGGACAAGAGTGGTAAGGACCAACGTAAATCTGGAATTTGAGGGATCTAAAGTGTATTCACCTAAATGCAGGTACTCAAGGTTTCAGGGTTCCATGACTAACTTATCAGACTACAACTCTAGCATAAAACATGTTTTTGTATGCTTTATGTTTTTGTAACTCTGATATCACACAATCTGATACTGGGAATCTTATCAGCACAGATTTGTCTAGCTTAAAGAAACGAGCCCTTGCCACAGTGGCCTTCTAGCTTTCACACCAAGCCATGAATTCATAGTTATCTATCTTAGGCCTGTCATTTGTATGTGGCTCCTTGCAATGAGCAACAAACCCTACAATCTTTATAATTACTTTTTATTCCTCTCAAACACTATAGATGTTGCATTGACAAGTGAATGTTTCCAATTACATGCCATCCCCATTCACAATATGTGATAGTATTACAAACAGTAATACTATATACATCACCCGAATGAAAAACAGCAAAGGGAGGCTGGCTGATATCTGGCTCGCATGTCAGTCAATGACAGGATTCCATCCCAAGGACCTACTTGCTAGGGCAAAGTCTGTTACTAGGTGTCTATATTTAAGCTCTCCAAATCAGATCCCAAAACTGTGGGGAATAAGCTTAGGAATCCCCCAGGCTTACACCAACGGGTTAACAAGACATAAAGAAGTACAAAGCCACGGGATGCTCACACCGGAGTTTGGGTAAACAAGATTAGCAACCCAGAATAGGGAGGTGCAAAGGTATCAAGAATAGGGAGGTACAAAGGTACCCAGACTAGAGAGGGGGTGCAGAGCTCCCAGAATAGAGAGGGAGGGGCAAAGTTCCCAGAACAGAGAGGGGTGCAAAGGAACACAATACAAACATATGTGAGGTAAGCAAGATTAGGTGTTCAGGGCTAAAACACCCCCCAATTTTATACTATAGCAGAAAGAGGCTTTCACAGGAAGGAAGGACCAAATTAAGAAAGCAGGCAAACAGGGCTATAGACCCTGCATTGTGCTGCAGGTGAAGCTGCCCAGAGCGGAGATGATTAACAAAAGAAAGGTGCCTTGTTAACCCTGAGGTTATTCCCCCTATCTGTCTTCTCCACTAGGCTAGCTAAGATAAACAGACATGGCGCCTCCTGTCTGCCATTAACAACCATCTGCCCATCTGTCCAGTACCAGGGTTTTGTTTTATAGTGACCCAAACCCCAAACACCGCATATCTTCAAAACCCCCTTTCTCTCATACCCATGAGTTAATGTTCACAGTTTCATTGTCTCTTTGTGCATGCCCATCACATTTGTAAGCCTTATGATCTTAATAAATATGGGGCAAGGACCCTTATTCAGGGCTCTTGTCTTTTCCTGGACATTAGTCATCTCTTGTTTTTCATCCTGTATCCTGCTCTCTTGCTAGACAAGAGAGAACTTTAGACTGAGAGTCTACAACACAAAAGAAGAGTTCAAGTGCCAGTAGTTTATTTAGAAGTTTATCCTAGGAACCACTGGTGTAAAATAGGAAAGTATAATGGAAACCGGAGGTCCTACATTAAATGGTATACTATCAATAATCACCTTTATGAATAACTGGAGCTTGATCCCACTAAAAAAAAAAAACAAAAAAAACCTGAATTCTAGTTTAGAAACACTTATCTAAAAGTAATCCCACTTGAGACAGATTTATTTATTTATTAAGCCCTGCAAGTCATTACAGGATGACTCCTGGAATGGGGTCTGAAGATGGTGGTCAGTATTTCACAGCATTACAGGCCTAGAGCATATGAGGTCTAATCAGGTGCCATTTGACAGAGAAAGTTATCAGGCAAAGAAATACAGATGCTGACTGTTGGAAATTGGACAAGTATCACTGCAGTATCAGGACCGAAGGATTTGAACGTGGTGCTGACAGCTTCAGCTACAATTGATTCAGTACAGGAAAATTGTATATATACTTTATTTCAATCATCTTGGGTCTGTAAGAATATGGGGTGTATTCAAGAAGTACGTTTTCTGGAGATGAGCTGCCATGATTTCAAGAGATATGGAGGGACGGTGTTGGCTTTAGCAACTAATTAGCATAGCATGGCAGACAACTTGGTCATTTAAAGAATTTGAATACTAAACTAATTAGTACTAAATCTATTTAAATTTAGAGTAGGATAATAAAGATAGATTGTTATAATGATCCAATCGGTCATTGTTAGAAATCACAAAATAAATTCGTGGTTTTTATTTGACAAGACACTCTATTTTCCAATTGAGTTATGTGATGTAAAACAGGTAGCAAACTATTGATTATTTCTTTTAGTCATTACAAGAAATTAAAGTTTAGTAATTCAAATAGGAATCCAACTAATTATTTCATTATTTCAATTCAAAACCCTCTAAATTGTGACAAAAGCAAACAAGATTATGTGCCTCATTTATGTACACTTTACTAATGCCCAATAATGCCAAATGAAAGGTAGCTATAGATGTATTTCATTTTCTTCCCACCAAAATATAAGTTCATATATTAGTGGTGTATATATTATGGTTTTGGTTTTTTATTTTTTATTTTTTGGAATTGAGTCTAATCTAAATACTATAACACTTGTGACATCCTTTGCTGTTTTTCAAATCAAGCACAGCAGACCAAAATATTTATTTTATTGCTATGTTCCATTCAAACCATATATATATATATATATATATATATATATATATATATATGTATATAATATCAATATTGTCAAAGTGGCAACTTTCCATTATGTTTCTGGCATTTAGCAGTCCAGTAGAATTTTTCTGCTTCAGCAATCTTCATTTCCTCAGGAACGTGATCAATGACAAAAGGTCCAAATTTGTTACAAGCGGTGATTTTTCAACTTTCTTGCTCTAAATTAATGCTTCAACATTGATTGCAGGATCTCCAACTAAAAATAAGAGTGAGATTAACAATGAGAACCTAGAGCAGTGTCCTCTACATTATGTTTCAGACTGAGCTCCTGTCTGAAATACGTTTCATTTTCAGCTTATCCAGTCAAATAAAGTGTAAAATACACCCCAAAGTTTTCCATGAGGTCCATATATTCAAGGTTACATCAAAATAACCTAACATATTTTGAAAACATAAGCTTATAAAATTATATTTAACCATGAGAGAAGAAAATCATCTCATAAATAGTAAATTAAATTATTTAGTGTCACTCCTATAGAAGTAAGCTATTTATTTTCAAAAAATTGCACTTTTTTATTGTGGAGAATTTCCAATGTATACAATAGAAAAGATAAGAGTATAAAGAGCTGCCATCCAACAAACATCAAGACATAGCTTTATTTATTTATTTATTTATTTATTTATTTATTTATTTATTTAAGTAGGCTCCATGCCCAATATGGGGCTCCAACTCACAACCCGGAGATCGAGTCACATGCTCTACCAACTGAGCCAGCCAGCCCCCCCCCCCCCGAACACTTACTTATTCTTATGTCATCTATAACATTCATACACACTTATTGTGAAATCAACCATAGAAATCAAAATTTTCATGATAATACTTGTGTGCATCTTTAAAAGATACCACAGGTTTTAAGGGGGGTCTGAGTGGCTCAGTTGTTTAAGCATCCAACTCTTGGTTTCAGCTCAAGTCATGATTTCGTGGTTTGTGGAAATGAGCCTTGCATGGGATTCTCTCTCCCTCTCTCTGTGCCCCTCTCCCACTTGCACTCTCCCTCTCTTTCAAAATAAATAAATACGCTTAAAAAGAAGATACAGCATATTTTAAAATGAAGACATAAGCCATTATCCATCCTGAAAATTAATGGTTACTATAACACATTTACTTAATCTAGAAAGTGTTCAAATTTTTCCACTCACAACATTAAAAAAAATCTAGTTGATTTAGTCAAAGTCCATACATTGTATATTCACGTTTTATCTTTTGTGGCTTTCTTGTCTTTTCCTCTGGCCTTATAATTCATTTTATTAATTTATTAAATTTATGCTGTAAATTATGTATATCATACGTTAGACTCTGCAAAATGCATCCCCATGGCATAGGCCTCTGTTCCCTGGTGTTGTCTACACTCTGCCAGTTATTTTTTTCTGGTATTAAATCTGGAGATCTAATTTGATCCAGTTCCCATATTCAGTACGAATGCTTCATAGATGGTGAGGTGCAACCCAAACGGAATACACATACTATGCAAGGTCTTCCAGTATCGATAATAACCTTACTGATAACTATTGTCTACCTTTTTTGTTTCAAAAAGGTTTTTAAAATAATAACATTCATTGGGGCGCCTGCGTGGTTCAGTCAGTGAAACATCCAACTTCAGCACAGGTCATGATCTTCTGGTTCATGAGTTTGAGCTCTGTGTAGGGCATTGTGCTGGCAGCTCAGAGCCTGCAGCCTGCTTCAGATTCTGTTTCTTCTTCTCTTTCTGCCCTCCCCTCCGTCAAAAATAAATAAACGTTAGAAAAATAAAATGATGGGGCACCTGGGTGGCTCAATGGGTTAAGTGTCCCACTTCTGCTCAGGTCATGATCGTGGTTCGTGAGTTCAAGTCCTGCATTGAGCTCTGTGTTGACAGCTCCGAGGCTGGATCCTGTTTCAGATTCTGTCCTTCTCTCTCTGTCTGCCCCTCCCCCACTCATATTCTGTCTCTCTCTTTCTCTCTCTCTCTCACAAAAATAGACATTAAAATAAATTTTAAAAAATAAAAATAAATTAAAAATTAAAAAATTAAATGATAACATTCAAGTTCTATTATTCCTTCTTTACCTATTAACTAGAATCAATCATTTCTTTTTTATTAAGACTAGTGATTTTAGAGGAGTTCTTAGGTTCAAAGCAAAATTGAATGGAAACGTACAAGATTTCTCATACGCCCTTTGCATCCACATGCACACATATTGCCTCACTATTAATACGTGGCACCAGAGTGGTACATTTGTTACAACTGATGAACCTACATCAGTGCAGAGTCCATAGGGTTTACCACAGGGTTCGCTCTTGGCGTTGTAGACTCAATGGGTTTGGACAAATGAATAATGACATGTATACATCATTAAATAGCATACAGAGTACTTTCACTGCCCTGAAAATCCTCTGTGCTTCCCCTATTCGTTCCTTTTTCCCCAATTTTTGGCAACCTCTGATCTTTTACTGCCCCCATAGTTTTGCCTTTTAAAGAACGTCATACAGTTGGAATCACACAGTACGTACCCTTTCCAGATTGGCTTCTTTCACTTAGTAACATTCACTTTGTTCTCCATATTTTTTCATGGCTTAATAGAATCATTTATTTTCTAGATCTAACAATTTGATTTATTTGTCATTTATCCTTGGCTAAGGTGTAAGGAATTGATATAGTTTTATCTTTTCTTTTTTTTTCCATATGACTACCCAGTTATCCCCAATATTCTTAGTTACAAAATTAAGTCTCCCCAATTGTTTTGAAATGACGTTTTTTGTACTCTAAATTCCCACATACTATAGTTTATGTTTCTGAAATTTCTGTTTTTTTCCAAAGGTCTATTTATAGGCCAATACCACAGTCTTTTAAACATAGGGTACATAGTAGGGCTTTGTGTTTGTTCTGGCATAATAATGTGCCTTTGAGAAGTACTATATGTTTTTATAGGTTTTATAGGTTTATAGGTCATTTGAAAATTATATTGATATTAATGTATTCTACAAATATTCCTTTGGCACATGATTTTTCTGGATTCTTTAGTATGGGGATTATTATTTATATGTTATCATTATATTTGAGAAATTTAAAAGTTTTACCCAATTTTGTTTTTGAAGCAAGGGTTCCTTAAAAAACATTGTCATTGTTGTTTATTTGTTTTTAAATTTTTGGCATAAAGTGTTTTGTTTTTTCTTGTTTTTTGTTTGATGTTAATTCCTCCTACTATTTCCTTTTAATCCCCAGATTCATTAAGGCATTATGACAAATAAAAACTGTATATATTTACTGTATACAATGGGATGTTTTGATATATGTATACTTTGTGAAATAGTTACCAGAATCAAGGTAATTAACATACTCATCACCTCATATTGTTACCATTCTCATGTATGTGTGTGCAGTGAGAACACTCTAGACCTACTCTCTCAGCCAATTTTAAGTAGATAATGCAATTACAGTAGTCACCATGTGCACATTAGATCTCCAGAACCTGGTATGTAATTTCTTTATATTATTCCTTTGAATTTCTTGAGTTGTTTACTTTAGTCACGCTATTAAAAAATGTCGTGAATATTCCACTGTATCTGAAAAATATGGTACCAGGGGCACCAGGATGGCTCAGTAGATTAAGCATCAGACTTTTGATTTTGGCTCAGGTCATGGTCCCAAGGTCGTGAAATCAAGTTGTGAGTCAGGCTCCATGCTGTGTGTGGAGTCTGCTTAAGATTCTCTCTCTCTCTCTCTCTCTCTCTCTCTCTCTCTGTCTCCCCCCCCCCCCACACACACACACTTACAGGTGCAGGTGCACTCTCTCTCTCTCTCTCTAAAATTAAATAAATTAAAATATATAATAAAAATAAAATAAAATAAATGGTACAATTACTATTGTTGCTATATACACGTATCAATTTCCATCTTAAAACATGCTTTACTAGTTCACACATCAAATTTTAGTACAAGTACATCACTTTCCCCACCCCACCAAAAGTCAATTCACTCTGGAAGAATAACAAAGAAATTCATATAAAATATTGAGTAACTGAAAAGTATATAAAAAGGTTTTATTATCTTTGTTTCTCCTTGAGTCTTCTGTTATTTCATCTCATGTCAGTTTTTGCCATGTAATTGTGTGCATATGTTTTCCTCTCTGCTAGCTAGCCAGTGGGAACTGTACCCCTAATCATTATAAAGTATCTGTCTTTCTCTCTTCGTTCTTTTGGTCAGGACTCATATATAAGAATTATGTCCTCTGCTTTTTTTTTTTTTTTTTGATTTGTATCTTTCCAGCATCTCTTGATCTGTAATGTATTTTTAATCCTTCAAAAGTAATGTATTTATGTATTTTTGAAATTGTTTTATGGTTTCTGGTTTAAGAAATTTTCTTTCTCACCACTTTTTGGCATACTGTAATTTGTGCATTGTTCTCTTATATTCTTTCTAGTTTGATCATCACGTGTAAAACATTTTCTTCCATTTGCAATTTTATCTGAGTCTGTAAGATCTTTTTCTTCCCAAGTTTTTCTTTTCGGCAATTAAAAAAAATTTATAATATTTTATAATTCCTTATTATTGTCTTATTTCACGTTTTTTTTTCATCCAGTTAATATATATGACTGCTCTTGAAATACTATCTATAAATTTGTGTTTATTTTGTGGTTACAACTTTTTAGTGAGTCTTCCTTGTACAAATATTTTCTGACCCATAGTTCTACTTGGGTACTTAGCATCTAAATCCAACACATTGCTGGGGCACCTGGGTGGCTCACTTGGTTAAGTGTCAGGTCATGATCTCACAGGTTTGTGGGACTGAGCCCCGCACCAGGCTCTGTGCTGACAGCGTGGAGCCTGCTTGGAATTCTCTTTCCCACTCTTTCTGCCCTTTGTGTGCACGTGCTCTCTCTCTCCCTGAAAATAAATAAATAGAATTTTTAAAAAGTCCTAGATCCAATGCACTGCTTATTTGCTGGTTTAATAGGAAACTAAAGTGCAAACACATAAGCTAGGTAATAGTTGCCAGTTTCCCCAAACTTTTCAACTGCGCAAGCTAGATGCCTGTGGTCTTCTCTATTCATTATTTCAGCTGGTTCATAAAAGTATCATGCTAATCCTCATTTAAAAAAATCCTTTATTTGATAGCTAAATGATTAATTTCCATGGAAACATGTATCAAACCACAAACAGACTATTTGATTTTTTAAAAGAAAACATACACTAGGGGCACCTGGGTGGCTCAGTCAGTTAAATGTCTGACTTCGGCTCCGGTCATGATCTCACCGTTCATGGGTTTGAGCCCAGCGTCGGGCTGTGTGCCGACAGCTCAGAGCCTGGAACCTGCTTCGGGCTCTGTGTGTCCCTCTCTCTCTGCCCTCCCCCACTTATGCTCTGTCTCTGTCTCTCAAAAATAAATAAACATTGAAAAAAATTTTTAAAGAAAATATACGCTAAAGAATATTCATCTGAAAACATGGTACCTGAGGTCAGAAGTCAATTTTTAGGAGCACATTATTTTTTTTTCCCTCAAAACAATCCATTATGGAAGAAGACCAAAGAGATAGAAACTCACATAAAATACTAAGTAATCAAATAGCTTTACAAAACTAGCCTGATAGTCTACTCTGGTGTGTAAGTGGCACTAAATTCATGCATTTTTAATTATTAATCTAATGTTTCTTCAATGTTTCAAAAATTTTTTTGGAGGACATACTTATGAATGCTGGATAACTTTTATGTTTTAGCTTGCAGATGGCTAAAAGCATTTCATTTTATTACATATAAATTTGAATTCCTTCCAGCTTTTACCAACAAAGCAAAGGTTCCAGGCATTTTTCAACACTAAATTGTAACAATGATATCATACATAGCATTTATGATAATTATAAACATGCCATCAGTTCAATGAAAGCCTTCGATTACAGTGAGTAAAATGTTACAGAGTATATGCTTTTCCTTTTTTGTGTGCTGGTATACATATTAATGCATAACAATTTTGCAACTTGTTCTAATAAACCAGAGACCCCAAAAGTTACAATTTTGGTTACTAATTTGCTGAGGGTGCAGAAATATTTGTGCATCAAACATTAAGCTGGATTCAGCGACGGTACCTTAGTCTGTTCGGATTTCTGTAACACAATACCACAGACTGTATGGCTTAAACGACAAACATTTACTTCTCACAGTTCTGAAGGCTGACATGTCCAAAATCAAGGCTCCAGCAGATGTGGCGCCCTGTGAGGACTTGCTTCCTTGTTCACAAATGGTCTTCTGTTCAGTGTGTCTTCACCTGGTAGAAGGGGAAAGTAATTATCTTCAGACTTCTTTTTATCAGGGCACTAACCCCATTCACATGGGTTCCACCCTCGTGGCCTAAGTACCTCCCAAAGCCTCACCTCCAAATGCCATCCATGGGGTATTAGATTTCAACTATGAACTTTGGGGACAGGACACAAATGTTCAGTTGATAGCGAATGAGACAGTACTTTAGGGCTATTTTCCTTGTCAGGGATCTAGTTAGTTCTATGTATAGAAAAAAAGGATGCAAAAGGGTATTTAAACACCAGGAGGGAAGACTGTAACAGAGACCGGTATCGTTTACTAATGAAACCCTGTTTTCCCACATTTCTCAGCCCCTTAGAGAGAGAGGCTGTGCTCTATAACCAAAAACTGGCCAATGGGCTGTGGTGGGAGGGTATGTTACATCCAGGCAAAAATATTCAGGAGCCAGCGCTCTGTTTTTCTATGCTCAATTTTCATGAGCTGGCAGTTGCGAAATGCCACGAAAAACGTTGCAAAATGGCAGAATTTTTGCTTCGGTCCTTTTCCTAACCACCATTGGTTATAAACCTCTAGTAGGAAAGAAATCTTCATCATTACAAGTGCCCAAGAGTGGAGTGGGTGGCATTTTTTCTTTGTTTATTTTGTTTTGTTCATCTCACCAGATTCTATTGTTATAGATTAAGGCGTCGTAATTGCAAAACATCTTATGGTTCCTTCGATTTGTATAGGGATTTTTATTTAGGCTCTCATAAAAGTTTCTAATGAACCACCTTCCTTTACAGTTCTTCTTTCATAGAGTTGTTTATATCACAAGTAGAGATGAGAAGTAAAATATTATGTACTACAAAAATCCAGGAAAAATGTATTTAATTTTCCCCATAAGTCCTGAAAAAAGGGAAACATATAGGGACATGCTAATAAGTGGCAAAAATAAACTTTGAAATCATATGTTTTAAAACGTAACTTAAGAAATACTACTAAACTATGAACTATTTAAAAGTAAAATACCCATGTCCTCCCCCAGTATTTTTAGATAACACATTTTCTAAAGTTTTTAAATAGATCTGTGGTAAAATTTAACTCCGTAAAATTGAAAATGTAATATTATGTTTTACAATCAGGTATAAGATGGCTACATTATTATTATTGTTTATTATGTGTGTCTTCGATTTGAGGCTGAATGCTTTCTAATACCGTTCTTAAATCTATTATAATGGTTAAGTTCTAAAACTTCACCTTTGCCACCGGGCACACTGTAGTTACAGTCATTTCTAGAATTAGGCAGCATCCTTCATGGTCTAGAAAAGTCACCTTTGAAACAATACCTGCAATGCCTACTTACTCTTTTTATGTGTCTTCTTGTAGTGACTAGCACTTACTTGATCAAATTATTAGCTGCTGTGCTTGGCAATCTGTCACCAATCATATATGGCAAGGCACACGTTTCCCTTGCTACACCAGTTATTGGAAATTAATTTTAAAACTAAGATCTTTCTCACCGGAAAACATTCAATAACTCTCCAAGCAATGCCCTGGTTTTGTCACTCTGTGCCTGGCAGAGAAAGAATAAAATACATGTGACCCCCACTACTGGGGAAACTACCTTCTCTTAAACAATGAGTACTTTAGGAGCATAGATAATGATTCATTTGTAATTGTTTCATTTCACACTTCTAGAGTTTAGTTATTCTAATGCTGTGAGTGTGCATGGTTTGAGTGTATGGATGTGTGTGTGTGTGTGTGTGTGTGTGTGTGTGTGTGTGTGCATATGTGTGTGTAAAATCCTGGGTATTGGACTTATTTGACCCAATCAAATTAGTGAACTCCACTAATTCACTAATTGGTTCATGAAAACCAATCGAACAAAATTTTGATTTACCAAAACTTGACATAGGTTAGCTAATGTTATAAATTATTCTTCAAATTTGGTTACAGCAATTTTGAAAATTCTTTTGAAGTTTCAATTTCCCAGGACCTCTTTTATTTGAGCAACAATATCATACTTGCTTAGTCAAAATTGTCTGTGTTGTTGAGTGAAATGATAATTACATGTTTATTTCAGCTTCTAAATGTCATAATCTCCAGACATACCAAACAGTGTTTTCATCATAATAGCCTAGTAAATTGGTAACTAAAGAAATTAGGGGGGAAAAAAAAGGAGAGCAGAAATATATTAGAAGAAAGAAACTTGCCCTGTGTATTAGGCTAGAATTTCAAAATATATAAGAAATTCTCATTTTTGCAGTGTCTTATATTCTGAAATTAGCTACATTCGGGCTTGTTCTCGGAAAATGATTTCAGCTATGCTATAGTAATATTAATTATGCTAAGCTACATGGTAACTTTAAAAATATCACAGGTCGTTAAAAATATCCCATGTCACAGTAAATATGAAAATAGGTGTTGTGAATGTAATTTTGGTAAATAAATATTTGTCAATGATCATTTTCAAATGAAAAATAACTCACATTTAATCCTCACATATAATCCTATGAGTAGATACTACTATACATCTATAGAAACAAGACAAGTGAGACAGAAGGTGTTAAGTAATTTACAGAAATGCATTATTCTAACAATGTGAATCTACGCAATATATCTGTAGTGTTTTTACTATATCTGATTGATTTTTATTGAATTGACTTTCTGAGACTTTTTGTTTCCACACTGTGTAAGTTTACTGATGTTTTGCAAAAATGATTTCAGTGAACATAGTGCCCACAATTATGTTATCATTCACATTTTTGGGGCCCTACAGGAAAAATAATACATTATCACATATTTACTAACAGTGGAAAGTGGCATATAACTTTCAGTCTTTTAAACATTTTGCTCTGTCATCTGTCTATCTATCTATCTATCTATCTATCTATCATCATCTGTCTATCATCTGTCTACCTACCTATGTACCTACTTCCCTATCATTGTCATCTATCTGTTGTGTACTAAAGCTAAATAAAAATTGAGACAGAAATTATCAATAGCAGAGTAGAATGGGTGGTGCTCCAGAAATACCCAGTGAGGCAGGGAGGGGAATTAAAGTCATTGTAATTCATTCAAGTTCGATTAAGCTCTTGGTTATAGTCATAGATAATGTGAATCTATGAACAAATAGGCAATATTTGCTCTGTAGGCCAAGTTTTAATTTATTAATTGTCAATGAATAAATAATTTTACTGAGACCTTCAAATGTGTCCAACAGTTGGGGACAACTTCTTCTTCATTTTAAGTCAGAACATTCCTTTAATTAGGGTGTGGGGAATTGAATCCTTTTTGTTTAAGAGTTCACTTCAAGACCCCAGAGTCTTAGATCATGTGATGGCATTTGCAAATTAATAATGAAAAGACAAAGAGAAGGCAGAATAAACAAGTCCTTCCCCAGTCATATTTTTCAATTGCCACAACCCTCACACACTCAAATACTCCCCATAATATCCGGACACTAATGAATATGGCCGAAGTCTTACACTTTGTGACATTCCTGCACCAAAAAGCAGAGATGACCTATATCTTCTCAATTTGATCACATCTGTACCAGAGGATTCCCTGCTCTCCCCACTTTAAGGTCCAGTGTCTCTTTTGCCTTCTCTTTGTTAGCATCTGCCTGTCTCTTTACTTGCCTCTTTATGCTCAACCTATTTTAAGTCTGCTGCAAATGGGTCGTTATTTTTAATGGGATAAGTACATAGTCTTCTGGTTATTAATATTATATTTTCATGGCATTCTGTCATATGGAAGTGTTCAGAACATTAACATGTAGGGTGTCAACTTCTATGCTTTGATTTCTGTGAGCTTATTTGGGACATTTATTTATTTTTGCCACTGTTTTCTCTTTTTTCTCTGGTTGGATCTTCACTCTTCATTTCCAATTTTCCCATGTAAATTTGCAAATCATTTTCCTTTCTATTTATAGATGCCTTCTCTTTTCCTGGACTCCTAAGGCATTACATGAATCTGAATTATTTGCTAACTCTTACGTCTTTAATTCCGAAAGAGGGAACTATTTCTCTGTTATCATTACATTTTATCTATCACTTATACTTTCATGCTTTTATGCTATGGCTCTTTTATATCTCAAAATCCTTTTATCTTCTGTAGTATGCATTCCACTTTTTCAAGCTTTTGGTTTATGCCTAGATTCACGGGCTGGAAGATGAACAGCAAACAACACTTTAGACATTTAACTGATGCCGGCACACTTCAATAAGTCACACCTGCAGTAACTCCCTCCCCTTCAGTGCAGGTACAAGTTGATACTTGTGTTAAAAAAAATAGTACTTTTACTTTTTGTAAATGTTTACTTACTTTGAGAGAGAGCGCATGTGCGGGGGGGTGGGGGGGGGTGGGGACAGGCAGAGGGAAAAGGAGGAGAGAGAGTCCCAAACAGGCTCCAGGCTCAGTGCAGAGCCGACGCAGGGCTCAATTCCAGGACCCTGAGATCATGACCTGAGCCCAAATCAAGAGTCAGAGGCTTAAAGGACTGAGACACCCAGGAGCCCCGATATTGCTTTTAGCCAACAGAATATGACAAACCATATGGAATTGTCACTCTCCTCATTATTTAAATTATGCAACCTTCCTTTTCAGAGGTTTGAAGGGGCCAGCTCTCTTCCTGAGTTCCATGGTGTGAGATCATTTGTGGGAGGGCCAGTAGGAAGGAAGCTGTGGGCAGCCTCTGAGAGTGAGGAAACCCCCTGCTGACAGCCCAAAGGAGGTGGGAACCTTGGTTTTACTGCCACAAGACACTCCTGCCAACAGCCACTCGATGTGGGGAATGGACACTATGTTCCGTGGAGGAACACGGCCCAGCCAATGTCTTGACTGTAGCCTTGTCAGACTGAGCAGAGGACCCAGATAGGGTGTGGGCAGACTCCTGACCCACAGAAGCTGTGGATAATACATGTCATTTGAGGCCGCTAACTTTGTGATTCTAGAAATGTGGTATTTACTTACATGGCCAGGAGATATGAAGTGTGGCAGACCATGTGACATGGGTAAGGACCTCTTCTCTCTGATCAGATGGTTTTCTTCCAGCTCCAAAAGGCTGAAAGACTCAGCCTGATTCTATCTTATTCTCAGCCTTTCCTGAGTTTGAAATCCCTAGTATATGTGAGTAATTAAAAACTTCCATGGGAATGAGGTTGTTGTTATCCAAAAATGAGGATCATCAATCTCATTGCAGAATCTATCCCTTTCTGACCCTGTTATTGAGAATTTTCTCAGCCAATGAGGTGAAAACTGTGGACAATCCCCTTGTTGGGATGCAGATACATCTAGATGCCTGGGTCTCAGGAGCCACTTGGCTCATAGGAATCCAACATCATATTGCTGGCAGGAAAGGAGAATAGAACCAGAACTGTGCTTCGTATTTCTAGAATTCTGTTCGCTTGTCCTGTCCCATCACCTTCACTCAGCATCCTTACATACCTTTCTACTTTAACATAGGATATGTCTTGTATGGATATGGAGACTCATGTTTTAAAATGAACTTTAATAGTTTAATGTTATGAATTTTGGTTTATCCCCAAATGCATATAAGCAAAACAAAATAACCAACAACAAAACAAGTCTAATAAACATGGCCAATACATACCATTATTAACAATTAACGATTAATGTTATTATATATATGTATACATATGTATACATATGTGTATATATATATATGTGTGTGTGTGTATATATATATATATATATATATCTATATATATATATATATCTATCTATATATCTTCATGTTTATCACTACATTCTGCAAATTTAGTTACAATATGTTTTGGTGTTGGCCTGCTTTTGTTGATTGTGATGGGAGTTTTCTGTGCCTCCTGGATCTGGATGTCTGCTTCCTTCCCTAGGTTAGGGAAGTTTTCAGCTATAATTTCCTCAAATAAAACTTCTGTCCCCCTTTCTCTCTTCTTCTTCTGGGACTCCTATAATACATATGTCATTATGTTTGATGGAGACATGAGTTCCTGAAGTCTATTCTCGTGTTGCATAATCCTTCTTTCTCTCTTTTGTTCAGCTTCATTTTTTTTCCATTATTTTCTCCTCTAGATAACTCATTTGTTCCTGTGCTTTTTCCAGCCTGCTGTTCATTGCATCAAGCCTTTATAATCTCACTTATTGCATTCTTCATCTCATTGATTCTTTTTCAACTGCTTTATCTCTGTGGTAAGGGTCCATTGATGTCTTCTATTCTTTTCTCAAGTCCAGTGAGTATCCTTATTATTGTTGCTTTAAATTCTCCATCAGGCATGTTACTTTTACCTGTTTTGCCTAGATCTCTGGCCATGGCCTCATCTTGTTCTTTCATTTGAGATAAATTCCTCCATCTTGGCATTTTGTCTAAGTCTTTGCTTCCTTCTCTGTGTTAGAAAAGCCACTTATGTCTCCTGATCCTGAAAGTAATGGTCTTATGAAGAAGAGGGCATGTAATTCCTAGGACCTGGTGCTTCAGGGGATGTCTGTGATGTGTTGTGTTGCATTTGCTTTGCTGCAGTGTTTTGGCTGCTCTATCCTCAGGCAAGTTATCTGCAGAGGCAAAATATAGTGATAAAGAAAAAATGTTAAAATCACCAAGACAAAAGAAGTCCTTAACTTACAAGGGAAAACCCATAGGGCCAAATGGAGATTTCTCAACAAAAACGCGGCAGACCAGAAGGGAGTGGCATATCTTCAAAGTGCCGAATGGGAAAAATCTGTAGACAAGAATACTCTATCCAGCAAGATATAATTCAGGATAGAAGGAAAGATAAATAGTTTACCAGACAAATAAAAAACAGAAGAATTAGTGACCACTACACCAGCCCTGCAAGAAACATTAAAGGGGACTCTTTGAGTGCAAAGGAGAGACTAAAAGTGACAAAGACAAGAAAGGATCAGAGGACAGCTCTAGAAACAATGACAAAACAAGAAATAAAATGGCAATAAATACATATATATCAATAATTACTTTGATGTAAATGGACTAAATGCTGAAATCAAAAGACATAGGGAGTCCATTCTGATGGATTAAAAAAAAATAATAAAAACAAAAAAACAAGACCCATCTATATGCTGCCTACAAAAGGCTCATTTTAGACCTAACGATACATACAGATTGACAGCAAGGGGGTGAAGAAACACTTACCACACAAATGGATGTCCAAAGAAAGTCAGAGTAGCAATATGTATATCGGAAAAACTGGACTTTGGGTTATTGTATTGTTTTTATCCTGCTTTGGTATCAGAGTAGAACCAGCCTCATGGAATGATTTGAAATGTGTTTCCTCTATTCCTTTATTTGTAAGATTTTGATGAAGATTGTCATTAATTTTTTGTTTTAATTGTTTGGTAGAATTCACCAATGTGGTGAATTCAACCATGTGGTCATGGGCTTTTCTGTGTTGTGAGACTTTGATTCCTAAGTTAAAGTTAAGTTTCCTTCTTGTCACCTAGACACCTGAGAACATTTATTTTTTTTATTTTCTTTAGTAATAATTAAAAATTAATATTTCTTGGTCTTAGTTAAGCAAACATTCAGAAATGTTATTATTAGGACAAGGGGAGCATAAAGAGTAAAGATTCATTTTATTCCTTTTGGACTAAATCAAACTTAACTAATTTTGTAGTAACCAATTTTAAATTTATATTTTAGAAGATAGTCCAAATGATAAATGAAACAGTAAAGCACCTAATCTGTGTTTCTGCCAACAAGACCTTAAAAGGGACATCATTTGTAAACATAGAAGAATCTAGCTGATGCTCCCTTGATATAATTATGGAAATGTTATGTATAGATAAATAATAAATAGGTAAATATATAAGACTTCTAGTCAGAGACTATACCTTTTGTGATTACAATAATTTTCTCTTCATTGAGACTTGTTCATTACGCTTACTGAAATGTGTTTTATATTTAGAAATATAGTATATTTTTCTTCTAAAGTAGGTTTCATATATTATTTTAAATGTCTCTTAATTTAATAGAACTGATTCAAACTGATTGATTTCTTTTTTTTATATGTGATGATCAGGGGATTCCCTCTCCATTTTAATAATACTGCCTACCTGTTCAAAAATAAAATGCCAGATGCAATTTAGGACATGAAATTTTAAAAATGCAATTGAAAATCAGAAAGTGATATTCCCATGAAAGGCTCCAGCAGTAACATAACAGCTGAAACCAGCAGCAATTTTGACTCTAGTTAGGCTCTGGATGTATCACCCCATAAGCAAAATCATTTTGTGAAAATCTCTACTCTAAGGGCCCGAAGATAAGGCTGGGCAAAAATATTTTTCAAAGTACAGCTGTTACTACATCAAGATGACCTTTGTGAAATCAGTTTGACTAGTTTACTCTATGGAAGTCTCAATGATCTATTTCTTTAGAATGTACAAAAATCTTCTATCGCTTTCTTCAAATCTTGTAATGGAAAATGCCAGAGTGTATTGGATAAATATTAATTTCTCAAGTTATATGAGAGTACTGGCTGCCTGGCTTCTTAAAAAATTGCTAAAGGCCGTCTTAAAATATAATCACTTTTTAACCTCTTTAGAATTGCCTGGGTGGCTCAGTTGGTTAGACGTCTGACTTTTTAGCTCAGGTCATGATCTCAATGTTCATGAGCTCAAGCCCCAGGTCAGGCTCAGTGTGGACAGCTCAGAGCCTGGAGCCTACTTTGGATTCTGTGTCTCCTCTCTCTGCCCCTCCCCCACTCATGCTCTGTCTCTATCAAAAATAAATAAACATTAAAAAAAATTTTAACCTCTTTAGAATAATATGTCCCTTTGAACTATAGTTGTTACACTCCATAAATGATACTATAGCAATATTAGGCAAGGTTTCCTAATTAGACAGATTTCTATAAAAATAATTTTCAGTGTGTAGCATGAGATATCCGTTCAGAAGTCCATACATCAAATTATTAAAGTTTGCACGTTTGGCTTGTTTAGAGAGCATTTCTCAGGAAGTGAAGCAGAACATGGAAGCCTTTCCCTAGCTAGGTCCTAGAAGACCCCTGGGTATCGTCCCGTAGACTTGTTTGCTCAAACTTACACTGAACTGGTATTGAGTAGACTCAGAAGAGAAAGTTTTCCAAAGTATATCATCTGTTTTGCAGGATCGCTTATATCTTGTCTTTTGTTCATCTTCCTCCTCTGTAAATGAGGACACTGCTCCAGAAAGTCAGAAAACAAGAGAATTATATTTTCCCACAGATATTACCCATAAGGAAGTGAATATACCCAACACGAAAATTTGAGCAGAAGTACAATTCTTCGGAGGTATGATGCTGGTTTCTTTTTGGCTATTTATATAATGAGAAGATTTTGTTCCACACTACAAAATAGACTGCAACCGCGTATGGTTTTCATATGGTGTTTTCTAACTCTGGGCCAAAGATACTTGCCCCCACCAATGATGCGGAGTTTGACTATGTGGCTTCCTTTGGTGGATGGAATGTCATTGCATAAGATGTGAACCTAGGCTTCAAATGGACTCACCTGGTTTGACTTGCCTCTTACCTTCAAGTGAGTCTTCCAAAGAATAAAATCCCCAAGTAGTTTGGCATTCTGTGGTAAGAAGGCATAATAAAGGTTCCCCGAAGACATCTACATCCGAAACCCCAGAAAATGTAGATTTGTTATATAACAAAAGGAATTCTGGTGATGTGATGAAGTTAAGCATCTTTTTTTAAATTTTTTTAAAACATTTATTTATTTTTGAGAGAGAGGCAGAGCGCAAGCTAGGGAGGGGCAGAGAGAGAGGGAGACCCAGAATCTGAAGCAGGCTCCAGACTCTGACCTGTCAGCATAGAGACCAACATGGGACTCAAACTCAAAAGCTGTGAGATCATGACCTGAGATGACGTCGGAAGCTTAACTTAATGAGCCATCCAGGCGCCCCAAGTTAAGCATCTTGAGATGGGAAGATAATCTGGAATTATCTGGATGGAGTAAATCTACTCACAATGGTCTTCATAAGGAGAAAGCAGAATAGAGAGACAAGCGAGAGAATGAAGATGTGATGATAGTTGTAGAGGTTGGAGAGATACAGGGAAGCAATCCCTAGCCAAGGAACGTGAGTGAACTTTAAAAATCAGAACAAGCTAGAGAACGTTCTCCCTAGAGATTGTGGAAGGGTCACAGCCCTGTCAACACCTGGAGGTTCGGGCTTCTGACCCCTAAGACTCTAAAGGAAACTAATATAGAGTCGTAGACTCTGGGTCTAAAGTTCTTTCTTGTCTAGCAAGAAAGGGGATGCAGGATTAAAATGCGAGTGATGGCTAATGTCCAAGAAAAGACAAGAGTCCCAAATAAGGGCCCTTGCCCCATTTTTATTAGGACCAGAAGGCTTACAAACATGGTGATGGACATGTTCAAAGAGACAATGAAATTGTGAACATTAACTCATGGATGTGAGGGAAAGGGGGTCACGAAGATATTTGCGGTTAGGGATCTGGGTTAATACAAAACAAAATCCTGTCCCTGGGCAGCTGGGCTGAAGGTTCTTTACGGGGTACATGAGGCACCACCTGTTTATCTTAGCTAGCCTAGGGGATGAGACAGGTAGGGCATGTGACCTCAGGGTTAACAAAACACCTCTCTTTTGTTCATCATCTCTGCTCTTGGCTGCTTTACCTGAAGCACAGAGCAACAGTCTATAGCCCTATTTACCTGTTTACATAACTTGGTCCTTCCTTCCTGTGGAAGTAGCTTTCTGCTATAGTACTAAATTGGGGGGGGGGCGTTTTTGCCTTGAATGCCTACTTGCTTACCTCATATACCTTTATATTGGGGACCTTTGCCCCCTCTCTGTTCTGGGGACTCTGCCCCTCCTTCTCTATTCTGGGGGCTTGGCCCCTCCCTACTTTATTCTAGGGGTCTTATCTTGTTTACCCAAGACTAGGTGAGAGCATCCTATGGCTTTGTAATTCTTTGTGACTTGTTAACCCATTGGTATAAGCCCAGGGAATTTCTAAGCTTATTCCCCACAATACTGTATCCATGAACACATATGTCACAAACCTGAACCCGACCAACAACCTGCATCCCACCAGCCAGCTTCTAGACTGAAACAGAGCCATCCTAGATGTGCCGTAGGAGGTGGTAGAACAGAAATCTTGTCTCTTTCTCTCTTTGTTTCTCTCTCTCTCTTTCCCTGCAAGATAAGCACATTTTTTTTTTATTTTTCTGTTTTGACTAAAATAGAATTATAGACAGATGGATACATAGAGTCTGTTTTGAACTTGCTGTTATTACTAAAGAACATATTGTGTACATAGTTTCATGTTTGCTTATACAGATGTATTTTTGCATATTAAGTACTTGTTCAACTAGTAGCCAGAAGAGGAAGAAAATTCAACGTAACCATCCTTACTGTATAATAAAAGAATATGAACTGTTGGCGTAAGTGGTAAATGTTATGGTGAGGAAAGATGCACCAGAAATTGTTTGGAATTTGTTAAATACACATGAATGTTAATTTATGCTGAATTATCAACCATGCATCTGGCCTGAATGGCAGGAATTAAAATTTAGATGATGAATCACACTGAGTTGAGAATTATATGCAGCATTAAAAAATGTATTTAATTAATCAAGCTGAATTTTCTTCGGTACTTATAGAAAGAAAGAGATGGGTCTTTCAATATTGGGAACAAAATTTCCTTTTGTGTGCCATGTTACCATATTATATGTTTAGTTAAAAATATTTGAAAAATTTTAGATTTTGAATATTTTTTTGAAAATCAACAGAGACTGCATATCACATATATTTAGTTAATTAAAGAGAACGTACATAATTTGGGGCAAAAGAGATAATTATTTATTATCAGTTGAAGCTTGTAATCTTTAATCTTTTAAATCCTCAGAGTTAGGAATTTTTGCCCAAATCACAGGGAAAACAAAAAGAGATTAGCAAGCATTTAAAATTCAGAGCGATACCCAATCTTTTGTTAATCAGCTAATATTCTGATTGTGAGGTGAATAGAAAAATAGCTGAATACTTTGTTAATATCATGTCACTAAAAAGCATAAAATAGGGCTCTGATTTAGCAGCTTAGCAATAACTTAATTAGCTTCCCGAGGAAGACAAATGTGTCTGTGTCAATTTGCCTATCTCCTATAATCTGTCTAAACATTGTTAGAGGGATGCCTGGCTGACTCAGTCGGTTGAACATCTGACTCTTGATTTTGGCTCAGGTCATGAGCTCATGCATGGTTCCTGGGATTGAAGCCCACATGGGCCTCTGTGCTCACAGTGTGGAGGCTGCTTGGGATTCTCTCTCTCCCTCTCTCTGCCCCTCCCCTGATCACACTCTCTCACAAAATAAATAAGTAAACATTAAAAAAATAAAAATAAAATTCTTAGAGAAATTAAAGCTATGATTGATGCACGGGACCTAAGAATGGAAGTAGGAGATGAATGGTTAGTCATGCAAATTGTGGTGACGTAGACTCTCCATACACATGTGTCTTCACTGTGTGTTCCTAACTGCTAGTGGAGGGCTAAGTTCATCCCCGGGACCAGCCCTGTTTGCATATCAGTGATGTAATTTTCTCCCTTCCCAGCACAGGTTTGTCAAAGTTGTTCTGTCCGTAGCCCCAGGTCACTCATAGGACTTCCCTCCAACTACATTACCAGATGACCAGAAGCCACTAGTTAGTTTAGGAAATAGCTGAGGTCTGGCACTCACCCTGAATAGTGTGTAAATACCACATGATATCTTGTGCCAAAAACTGTCTGAGCTGTTGCAAAAGATGTGTAAGATCCTGGCAGATGTTAATGAGATAAGAGGATTAACCTGCACTGGATCTGGGTACAAGTACCGGGAGATTATCCCGCAGGTGGAAACTATGTCACAGGTGGATTAATACTCCACGTACTCTGACTGCAAAAGCACTGGGGTTGCCGATGGCTAGATCCCCTTATTCTGTCTTCTTTGAGAACGGACTCCGTCTTAGACCCCTGGGGCTACTATAACAAAATACCACAGACTGGATAACTTGTAAGGAACAGAAATTTATTTCTGGATATTATTTAGTTCTGGATGTTGGCAAGTTCAAGATCATGGAGCTATCATGGTCAGGTTCTCGTGAAGTTTCTCTTGGAGGTTGCCGACTGCCAGCTTCTTACTGTGTTCTCACATAGGGGAAGCAGCTAGCAAGCTCTCTAGAGTCTCTTTTGTAAGGTCACTAATCCCATTCTTGAGGGCTCTGCCCTCATGATTTCCCAAAGAAGTCCTATTGTTATCATCTTGGGAGTGAGAATTTCAACATAAATTTTGAGAGACCGTAAACATTCATACCATAGCAGAGTCTCCCCCATTTTGGTAAAGTTTCCCAGAAAGAGTTCCCATGTGTGGGAATCACTGTCTATTAAATTTCACTCCTTCTTCAATTCTATCAGTCCACTCTCCAGTTCCTTACCACATCTACTCCATCCCTTTGTATCTACCCCTCATTTGCCAAAATTATTTTGTTCCTGTTCTTTTCTGATGGAACTTGATGGATTGTTATAGTCAATGTTCTAATTACTGGTGATTTTTAAACAAATGACTTTTTTTTTTTTCCCTAGAGAGGAGAAAGGGCTTAAACTATAAATATGCCCAGAAGGTGTAGGCCCAATATGGACTTGCCATTCTTCCTAACGAAATAAAGAACAAACAAGAAATGTCAGTTAATCATTAATTTTCTGTCACATTTAATTTTAACTGTGAATGACATAGAGGGATATTTGCTAGCAACTTCCTGAGTTGCTATCATTTGATATTCATAAAATGACATTTGGTGGATAGAGATTAGCACTTTAACGGTTCAATTTTGAGTAGGAAGGCCATCAACCAAGCAAAAATTCCTAGCATATGGTCATGCTCAGAAAGTTGTAATTTGTTTGGTTTGAATGTAATTTGTTTGGTTTGTGATTTCTTATCCTGATTATGTATATAATCACCATGCTTTTGTTTTCTTTTACTATAGATTATTGATATCCTTATTATTACAAGTGTTTACGTAATACCGAATGTATTATCCTATATCAGTGGCACATGAGGATATAGTCTTATTAATGGATGCAATTACAATAGCATATTACCTACTATCAATGTTCCATAGTAAAATATTTTGGTAATATTTAGCAATATTAGAAATTATTTTAAATAGGCTATCTTTGTATTATATATTTTAAGTTAATATTCATTGAAAACACTTAATGTTTAATTTAAATTATTATGTATTTGAATATTTTTAATGAAATTGCTAACTCTGAATTTACATAATTTTCTGGAAGTACCTCTGCTAAAACTTATTTATTCTGCTTGTCTCCAGTTCTTTGTTTTTGCTTAATCCTTTTACTCTGGAAAGCAGAGATTTTTCCCCATGGAATTTTTTACTCTCCAAAAATGTCAGAAAAATTGACAGCTCTCCAATGAAGATGAAATTACAATAGCAGCCCACAAAAGGAAAAACCCAACCATACACGCATATAATTGTTAATTAGAACCCCAAACCTGTGAGACAATGACTTGTTTGCAAGGCAATTATGTCATTGCCTTGTATGTATCAGATGTTACTGTTCAGGCATCATCAAAGGGCAGATCAGAGGGTCCAAACTCCTCCCTGAATTGTGTAGCATTAATCAAAGCACGTCCCCAGTAGTTACTCTGCATTGTTCCTGAAATAGCCGCAAACAGCTGAAAATGGCTAAGACTGGAAATTCAACAAAAAAGAGATCTCAATGAACTTGCTAGGTTTTGTTGTTGTTGTTTTTGTTTTGTTTTAACCTATTGAGTCTATTGTTGCTAATGAGTTCTAATGGAGGTACCAACAAACCGCAATCTGAATCAATGAAATTGGCTCCCGATATATCTGGAAGAAATGTAATTATGTGTGATTGTTTATAATGGTAATAATAACTACAATAAGTAATAATAAAATAATCTTAATATTTTAGGCACTTGTATTTGTGTGTTACTGGGTTCTGTCTTCCTGCTGCATTTTGATTACCAGGGTATATAAAACAGGTATTTCAATTATACACAGTTGAGTCAACCACTAAACTATTATTAGGGTGACTTTCTCCTCATCAATATGGTGCACTGACTTATATTGAATAAAAAAAGAAAGGACGTGTATAACTATAAAAGAAAACATGTAAGGGGTGCCTGGGTGGCTCAGTCAGTTAAGGGTCCGACTTCAGCTCAGGTCATGATCTCGCAGTTCGTGAGTTCGAGCCCCACGACAGGCTCTGTGCTGACCGCTCAGAGCCTGGAGCCTGCTTCAGATTCTGTGTCTCCCTGTCTCTGCCCCTCCCCTGCTCATGCTCTGTCTCTCTCTGTCTCAAAAACAAATAAAAACATTAAAAAGAATTTAAGAAAAAAAAAACATATACATACATTCTTCTTTCAGAATTTTTAAGCATCGAAGAGCACGTTTCACGGAATGCAGGCCATGCATTCAGAAACATTTTATGACCACAATTATTGATACATAGTAGAAAATTAGCCAAGTGATAATGACGTATTAGCTCTCTATTTTACAAATTCAGAATGATTGCTAAAGGATTTTGCTATTCGATAGTCCAATTTCCTTTAGCAGGTAGATAGATAGCTAATGATTATAGAAGGGCTCAAGTACATTAGCTTACTTAAGAGATTACCTGGTTTAGAGGGAATTACCTGCCTTAACCCTCTTAATTTCTGGATGGCAAAGAAATATTGCTATATAGGAAGTATAGGTTAACAAGGAAATTACATTTTAAAACTCTAACTTTTAATACACAGGCTTTTTTTTAAAATCAAAAGCATGACATATTTTATGAACGTAGAAGAATGTTTATATGGCTTACATATTTTTCCAGTATAATACAAGTACTTGTAAATAACAAATTAAATCTCATGACCTAGTTTACATGCTTGTGACACACTGATTTTTATATTTTCTCCTGGCAAGACACCGTGTCTTAGAGACGTTGTGATCATCTCAGCTAAATGGCAAGAATGAAAACAATCAATGGTCAAATGCAAAGCACAATTATGTTATTTCATTTTTCATAAAATGCTTCAAAGGATGCTTCCCAAACAACCTATACTATCTCTGTCATAAAATGTACCACAAAGACAGGTACCTAGTCTCTTACCCTCAGAACTTTAGCAGACTGAGGTCCATTGTAAAACCCTGATTTTAAGCATCCGTTAAGTTCTACCCGATCTGTCTTCATTGGTTATTGAATATGCTCAGTTTCACTGTGAATTGAAATAGTAACAGAAGACAAAAAAAAAAAAAAAAGAATGTACTTACGTGTGTTTCCCAGACACAAGAGTTCTGGCTCTGTATTGTCAGGATTTTCACTTAATAAAGTGGAACGAAGCAATGAGAGCTCCAATGGCTTCTCAGTGCACAGTCCTTTACCCTGAGCTCCTGTCCTGCTCTCTCCACCATTCTCTGAACCACTGATATCTGGACTTCGAGCTCCCTCCACCTTTGATAATAGAAATGATTATATAAAACACTGTGAAATAGTTATGCTTATGTTCAACTGTAACACATTATAATTAAAGACCAAAATACTTATGGGATTAAGATTATAAAGGCAATAAAATTAATGATTCAATTGTTCTGAGTCACTTTGAGAATAGAAAAGACTATGCAGAATCATTAGCTTAGCTGTCCCATTTTTCTCTTTAGGTCAAAGAGGGTCAGAGAAAAAGATGGGCCTGTGGAGGTGGAACTTGTAAGGAATGCTTCATTTGAGGTGTTTTGAAGTATATTTAGCGTTAAGGCAGGCTGTCCTCAGATTTTGCTTAAGGAGTTTCCAGTTTATTGACTTGATCCCACTTCATTCACCTTGTGGAGTGAATAGAAATAGAGAATTACGATACAAATTTTTATTGACAGGTCCTCATTGGTATGAGCTAGGATGCTTATGTCTGTCATTACATTACCTCCTGCAGTTTCTTTTCCATATTATTAGATTTAAACTTCTCAAAATTGCTTTGTCCTCAGTGCTAGTTAACGAAATTTCCATATTTGGCCTCGATATTTCACATCCTAGCTTAAAAACTCATGAAAAGAATCTGCAGAAGATAAAGAGAAAAATATCCTCCTTTCCCCTGCAGAAAATTTGGTACTAACTGCATCCTAATATGAGTTCTGATAAACTCATGAAGTGAGAACACTCACCAAAGTCAGGTCAGAATCAGGGGAAGAACGTCTAAATTCTTGCTATTGTTAAATTGCCCCAGAGAAGTTATTTGTACAAAGATGTCTTTTAAGGGACTTGAACTTCAATGAATGATACTATGGATCGTGATCTATAATTCCCAAACATCTGTACCTTAGTGTTTTATTTAATAACTTGTTGCTTTTCTAATAATGATTAAATGAATATATTGGTTTTTAAAAGTTTAAATGAACCAATAGTTTTTGTGTAATGACAAAAGAATGGCTTTGCAATGCCCTTCTTTTCTGGGTGTCTAGGGGTATGAACAAATCCCAAACTTCTCTTAAATTCCTGATTCATACACACAGTAGAGACTTTTGGCCTCGAAAATATTAATAATGAGTTTTTTGGGTATTGACATGGATAAACCTGTTGAGTTTCCCAATACCACTGATTAATTTTTTTTTTTCAACGTTTATTTATTTTTGCAACAGAGAGAGACAGAGCATGAACGGGGGAGGGGCAGAGAGAGAGGGAGACACAGAATCGGAAACAGGCTCCAGGCTCCGAGCCATCAGCCCAGAGCCTGACGCGGGGCTCGAACTCACGGACCGCGAGATCGTGACCTGCCTGAAGTCGGACGCTTAACCGACTGCGCCACCCAGGCGCCCCCCAATACCACTGATTAAATTCTTCAAATAGTATCAAATTTATTTTTCCTTGGTCCACTGTAATATATGCATAGTAATTCTATAGATAATGCAACATACATGATATGTGTGTGTACTCGGATACATATTTAACTTCAGAATATTGAATTGCCATCTACTCAATGCACATCTGTCAATATCAAATATCAATACCCAGTTGTTTATATTAATCTTCCCCATTGTTGATTAATAAATACAAATGGTTCTTACTAGTGGTAATTCCCCCCCCCCCCACACCAATAAGACATTTATCAATGTCTGGAGACATTTTTTGCTTGTTAGATTTGGAAGGGGAGGCTGTTAACTGGCATCTAGTGAGCAGAAGTTGGGGATGATGCTAATCATCCTATAATGCACAGGATAGCCCCCACAACCAAGGATTATATAGCCCCAAATTTCAACAATACTGAGGTTGAGAAACCCTCTTATAATTGGTAAAGGAATAATAAATAATAATTATTTTAAGATATAAGAAATTAAGGACTTAATATTTTAATTTATTGAACCCAAATCTAACAAACTATGATTACAGTGCCGGTAGTCCTGAAGTCCCAATTGTTATATGCTACCAATAGATAAAACTACTTACTTTTAGGAAAGCAAGGTGTCAACGTTTTGGAATTTGGAACTGTATCATTTAGGCTCATGTCGAAAATTCACTTACTATACGTATGACCCTGGATGCATTACTAAATATCACATGCTGTCTTGGTCAGTTTGGGCTGTTATAACAAAACCACCATAGATTGGGTGGCTTAAACGGTGGAAATTTATTTATCACTCCAGAGGATGGAAAGGCCAAGGTCAAGCTGATCCAATTCATGGTGATCCATGGATGGAAAGGCCAATTCATGGTGATCCAGAGGACGGAAAGGCCAAGGTCAAGCTGATCCAATTCATGGTGAGGATTCTCTTCTTGGCTTCAGATGGATGGCTTCTCATTGTGTTCTCACATGGCAGACAGATCATCTTTCTTGCATCTGTTCTATAAGACCACCACTCCCATTCTTGAGGGCACCACCCTTATGAACTAATCACTTACCGAAGACCCCACATCTAAATACAATTACTTTGGGAGTGAGGACTTCCACATAGGAATTTGGGGAACTCAAGGAAATTTGGGAATTCAAGCCATAGCACAAGTCTTAGTTTACTCATCTATAAAACACTCATAATAGTACCTACATTTTAGAATTACTGTGGTATCAAATTACTTAAAATTTATAAAGTCTGTACAGTAGTAGCTGTCACACATTATATGTTATATAAGTATTATTGTTGTAATACTTGAATACTGAATGATATAAAATAAGTGTTTTCTGAGAATGTGAGAGTTTTACATAGAGATTGTTTTCAGGAAAAGAAAGCATTTTACTAATTCAAAAAAGGATTTCTTTTCATTTGAGAGTATTTCATATTAATAGTATTTTGTTTTTGATGACACTTTCACCTTCTTGCCTAACGTTTTAAACATTCTTAGAAGTGAAAATAATTTAAATTTGTTATCTCTCAAGCAAGGAGACCTCCCAAACCGTTGTACCAAATGAGTATTTTCAGTCTATCAAAGAAGGGTCAAAAATATGTTTATATTATATATATTCAATAACCAATTATACCCTGCAGAATGGTGCTAGCTTTCAACTTTAATTTTAATTGTGTTTTGAGATAAATCATGAAGAAAATGAGTGAAGTATTCTGTAAAGAAAAAGTATAAGGACATTTACTAATGTAAAATATGAATATTTAAAGCTTAAAGGGTAGAAATGTTTCTATGTTTATACTTTTTAATCTTATTAGTCATTAGGCACACACAGTTAATATACAGTTTCTATATATAAATGTACCTATGAGATTTGAATATTATATAATGAAAGTTAAACTATGACAACTAAGGCTTATATTGGATTTTTTTTATGCTCCTTCCTTAGACATTGTAACTAATGCTTCTATGCTCTATGCTTTTGTGATGGTGCAAGCCTATTCTCATGGTTTTGAGTTCCATATATACTCTGAAAAACCCCAAAATGCTCTCTGTACTCCAGAATTCTACTTCATCTGCACTCCAGTCACTAGATGGTTTCTTAACTAAATTTACATCTAGGTTTGCCAAGATCATCCTTAAATCTACTCTTGAAAATCTAAATACAAAAATAAAGCAAGACATTTAATAGAAATGAACACCTGCATTGCTTGCCCCGCATAACTCTGCATGAACAGCGACTTGGGTCTATTACTTCTGAACCTTGATTTGCAACTGTCTTTGGTAACTGAAGTTCAACACTGATCACCATAAAGTCATATAAAGTGAGACTTCCCGTTACTTGTAGTGAATGTTTCTCCATCATCTACTCTCACAATACAAGATTGTGGGTCTCATTTTCCAGCTGAGGAAATTTTTAGTGAGGCTTTTTTGTTTTCATTTTTGTTTTTGTTTTTATTTTATTTTGAGAGAAAGAGCATGAACAGAGAAGGGGCAGAGAGAGGGTAGAAAGAGTGAATCCCCAAGCAGGCTCCAGGCTATCAGAGCAGAGCTCAATGGGCTTGAACCCACCAACTTTGAGATCATGACCTGAGTGGAAACCAAGAGCCAGATGCTTAACCAAATGAGCCAACCAGGCACCCCTCATGAACTTTAAAAAAAAATTTTAATGTTTTTATTTAATTTTGAGAGACAGAGAGACCGAGTGGGAGTGGGGGAGGGGGAGGGAGAGAGGGAGACAGAATGGGAAGCAGGCTCCAGGCTCTGAGCTGTCAGCACAGAGTCTGATGCAGGACTCGAACTCATGAACATGAGTTCATGGCCCGAGCCGAAGTCAGACACTCAACCAACTGAGCCACCCAGATGCCTTGCCCTTAGTGAGTTTTGATAGAGATTTCCTCCTTATCCTTCCAAATACAATTTAAATATATCTATACTTAAATTTTCCCTACAATAATGTGTAAGCTCAACTTTAATAATAACTAAATTATGTTTTAATTTTGTATTCATTTTGTTAGATTTTCAATGTTTACATTTTAAAGTGTCTTAAAATCCCGAGTGAAATTGTTTTGCCAGGTGGAAAAAACTTCTTGTTTTGCCAAAACTTTTCATTTTGAAAACTGTCGTTTTAATGAATTTTGTCAAAGTTCACTCCTCAGATAACCTCTAATTGTGGGTGTGTTAAGTTGAAAAGAGTAAGAGTTATACACTAAACGCTTCAATTTGCATAATACTCTATTAAATTAAAAACCAGCATTCATGGGGTGCCTGGGTGGCGCAGTCGGTTAAGCGTCCGACGTCAGCCAGGTCACGATCTCGCGGTCCGGGAGTTCGAGCCCCGCGTCGGGCTCTGGGCTGATGGCTCAGAGCCTGGAGCCTGTTTCCGATTCTGTGTCTCCCTCTCTCTCTGCCCCTCCCCCGTTCATGCTCTGTCTCTCTCTGTCCCAAAAATAAATAAACGTTGAAAAAAAAAAAATTAAAAAAAAAAACAAAAAAAAAAACCAGCATTCATGGGGTGCCTGGGTGGCTCAGTTGCTTAAGTGCCTGACTCTTGGTTTCCACTCAGGTCACGATGTCACAGTTTCATGAGTTAGAGCCATGCATCGGGCTCTGCCCTGGCAGCATGGAGCCTGCTTGGGACACTGTCTCTCTCTCTCTCCTTCTCTCTGTCTCTGTCTTTCTGCCCTTCCCTGACTCAAGCTGTCTCTGTTGCTCTCAAGAAATGAGTAAATAAACTCAAAAAAAAATTACTCATTCAATGAGTAGAATTTCCTCTCCATGTTTTTCTCCCAGAAAATGTTAATCCCAGTCTAATCAATGAGATAAACCCAGATTGAGGGACATTTTAAAAATATCAGTTCAATATCCTTCAAAATTGTCAAGACCATCAAGCAAAAGGAAAGTCTAGAGAAAGTTACAGACCAGAGGAGACTGAGGAGACTTGATACCTAAATGTAAAGTGTTATTCTGGATGGGATCCTGAAACACAAAAAGGACTTAGGCAGGATGGAATGAAATCCAAATACACTGTGGAGCTCAGCTACTGAGAACATGCCATTTGCTTCTTTAGTTCTGACAAATGCACCATGTTGATGTAAGAAGTTAACAGGGGGCGGTACACATAAGAACTCTCTCTACTCTGTTTGCATCTTCTCTGTGAGTCTAAAAATATTTTAAAACAGAGTTTATTTACATAAAATATATCATTCAGAGACAGGTCAACAGATTATACAAATGAACTCATAATCAAAACTTGCCATTTCAGATAATTGATTTCTTTATATCTTAGATCATTCGGTAGGACAGAAATTTAGAGCATGGTGACATTTACGAGAAAGGCCAAAAAATGATAATTTTTTCCTAAGTGGAATTAAGAGAGGGCTATAGGGAAACACAGAATTTACAATTACATTTAGAACTTGGGAAAGTACAGGTGTATCTGTAAGAGGCTAAAGAGCTTTCCATCTTTTCTTTTGGAGATGTTACAAATTAATTGAAACTAATGAACAGAAGACAACATGAATATCTATTCTAAATTGTACTTTCAAGTAATTTCCTTTGCCCAGATTCCTAGAAAAATGTATATCGCTCCAACTAGATTTTAATTAGATGACTAAATCATGTTTTAGAGGTTTCTGAAAGATGAAATCATCTTGAACTATTTCCTAAATCCCACCAATACTCTGTATCCATTCATGTTGAGCAATCAGTCATATAGTCACATGGGATCAATGAGCCTGTCACCATTTAAAGAAACCAACAATGTGACATACGACTAAAGCAAACTAGTCATGTTTTAAAGGATATCATGACACGGATGCACATACATGTTCTAACTTCACCTAAAAAATAAGGGTGCTATTTAGAGCACTCTGATACAACAGTGTAGTTGCATTTGCAAAAGGTATTTCCCACCCAGGAGAAATCACCACCTAAACTTTAACAGATGGATGGCGAACAGTAGCAATTCTAATATTTGGAAAAGGCAACAAATACATGACGATAACAGGGTTTGGATTCAATTTGTCTTCGGTGCACAGCCTTGGCAAACACTCTTGAAGATGCATTCCAGGCAAGATGGAGAGGACCGGAAAGGTCTTTGACTGGTGGACCACATTTATTTTTGTCCAACCTGTTAGTTCCAGAGAAAGTAGAAATACTCTGACATTTCTTTCCTCCCACCAATGTGTAAAAACCAACCTTAGTGTTACACAGAGATGCCATCAGTCCCCTGCAGGGATCACTCAGGCCTCTCAGGGCAGAATTTGGCATTAATTTAGACCCTGGTTCAAAATGCGCCCTCCCCTGTGTACCGGGAAGACATTAGAGCAAGTAAATGATGTCTCCCTCAGTTGGAAGTCCCTCCTAAACGTTACGGATTAAGCCTAACGGGGAAGAGAAAACATAACAGGGAAAAATGGCTCTCCTCAAAGGGCTACGAGAACCCAGCGCAGTGCCAGGAGGCCAGAGAGGAGCCTCCCTTGACCTGGGCGTTGGATTACCTGATGGTGCCGCTACAGTCTTTAATGCGGGAGAATAAGCCAAGGGGTTTATGAATCCAGGTCTGTCATTGGAATGACAAGAATGACTCTGTACAGCATCTCTCGGAGAGGTGAGATTCAGGAAGCGGTTACGGCATTTCAAAAGCGATGAAAGACGCCCTAGGATTTGTAACGGCTTCACTCCACTTCAGTTTCCAGAAGAGTCAACCCAGAGAAGTGAGCATACGTCAGTGGTACTTTTATTCTTGACCTGTGCTAAATTCAGTATCTGCCCTTTTGAAAACCACCGGGAAAGGTCAAGTGGTCCGCTGCGAGGAACGGCATGAAAACGTGCGCGGCACCCTGCGTGCACCTGGCGTTGAGCGTGGCCGAGCCGAGAAATTCACCTGCTTTTTTCTCCCGGTGCTGATTGGGACAAGTTTCCGTTCCAGCATTTTCACACCATGCTTGTATTTAAGTTTTGAAAGCCACTCTGAAACAGATGGCTATCAAAAACCTGAAAAAGAGAAAATCATTTGGAAATTTAAATTCAGTAAAGGCTCTCAAGGCTATAATCCTCGTAGTAGTGAAAAATCTAATATGATGCTACGGGGGGAAAAAAAAAACGAGTGTGAATTTAGAAAATCATTCAATCTGGGGGCACCTGTGGCTCAGTTGGTTAGGCGTCTGACTTCAGCTCAGGTCATGATCTCAAGGTCAGTGAGTTGGAGCCCCTCATCCGGCTCTGTGCTGGCAGTTCAGAGCCTGGACCCTTCTTCAGAGTCTGTGTCTCCCTCCCTCTGTCTCTCTCTGCTCCTCCCCGGCTGGAGCTCTGTCTCTCTCAAATGAATAAATGTTAAAAAAAAATTTTTTTTAAAGGAAAATCATTCCATTTAGTCAATAAATGTAACTATTTGAAGCCATTATTCTAAGTAAAAGGAAAAAGAGAAAATAAAAGAAAAAATCAAGGAATACAAATTAAATGTAAACCAGCATGTGTCTTCTGGATTCACTGCTGCAAACCATCATATTTTAATAGGTTCAAGCCTTGTCACCATGGGATTATCAATTTAATAAAAATAGTAACTTACACCGAGTAAATCAAAGTACTTAACTGATTATCAAACTTTTGAGCATTATAATTATGAGAGTGTTGTTCAACTTTATCTGGTAACTTAGTTTTACATTTCAGTACCATTGATCATTTAACACTGATATCTTTAATATCCTGGATTAGGGAATCTTGAAAACACAAGGACCCGTATCTGGAATAGCAAACATCTTTCTGTCAAAACAAATAACTGCTACCTATTTCATATTTTATATTTAATTAAAAATTCCCTCTAGGTAGGTTTTCTGGAAATAAGATGGGTAGGACACTTCTGTCTACATTCTGTTTGTAAACATGCCAGTTACAAGGCTGAGGGATCACAATATTTCACACACTATATTTTAGATGAAATACTTAAAAATCATATTGCACTGTTAGAAAGAAAATCAGCTCAGAGAATAAGCTTTCTACAATTTATAGAATGAACTTACAATTGCTGATTTTATTAAGAGCAGCGAAAATGTTCTGTTGCATTATAAGTTAATAGAACATGGCATGGGAAGGAACAGAAAGTTCTATCTGATTGAAGTTGGTACTTTACCAGATCACTAGGTAGTATTATAAGTCCTGATCCTTTCGATGCCATTTTTTTTTCCTTTTGGAAGCTATATTACGCTCTTGATATATTTAGTTTGAAGAACTCTCCACACTCCCAACCATTCCACCCCCACCCCCAAATTATGTTAAGTGTGGGTGAGACAGAACTGTTCTATAATCTGCCAGCTCAAACTATTTTTAAACTTTTTGGTTGCTTGGAATTTTATCCAGTGTATTGGATATCTTCCCTAAAGCTTATTTTTTTCATAAGTATGGCCATCATTTTTTTTATTGTGAAATGTGAGCCAAATACCAAAATGCTCATAAAACTTTTAAAAATGGAGGTGAGTGGTTTGTTATAAAGTGAAAACTGATGGGACCACCAACCAAAGGAAGAGTAAAAAATTGTCAGAAGCTTTCTTAACCTTACTGCTTTGGCTGTCTTCTTTCTCTGATTTTTTTAAAACAATTATTGGAGAGAGAGAGCGACAGCATGCATGAGTAGGGAAGAGGGGCAGAAGGAGAGAGACAGAATCTTAAGCAGGCCTCCTGTTTAGTGTGGAGCCCAATGCTGGGTTCAATCCCAGAACCCTTGGGACCATGACCATACCCTGGGATCATGACTTGAAGTGAAATCAAGAGTCAGACACTCAACCAACTGAGCCATCCAGATGTCCCTCTTTTCTCTGAATTTTAAGATAATCATTCACTGTATCATTTTCCATTTGTTTGTATTACCACCTATGTATGTATTCCTTAACATCCCTAAACCTTAGGGTATGGTTTGTTTACTTAAGAAATCTATGATTAGTAAACCAGAAAACAGGTGATACTCTGTTATTAATATATCTGAAAGTATGACTTATTTTGTCATAAAATAGAAGAAATTTTCACATTCCAGACAATTATCAGAAATGGTTGAATTCCTGCTATTGCATAATTATTTATCTGTTTTAATGGAAGAATTAACTAATCTATGTAAAGAGGCAGACAAGACTAATGACATGTAAATCGGCAAAAAAGAAACACTATCAATTGTAAATATTTGTCATTAATGACTTAGGTATAAGAAACCCAAAAGAGACTGGATAAAGTTAGAAAAGTAGTAGGCAATAAATGATAATGGCTTCAGAAATCTCTCTTGACTCTTTTAGACTTAACTTACCTTCTTTTATTATAACTTTCATAACCAATCAAAAGTAGTTAACTCAAAATAGCATTTCAAAAGTAAAGGTACAGAGGCATCTGGGTACCTCAATCAATTGAGCCTCTGATGCTCAATTTCAGCTTAGGTCATGATCTCACAGTTCATGGGATTGAGCCCCATGTTGGGTTCTGAACTGACATGAAGGAGTCTGCTTGGGATTTTCTGCCCCCCGCTCCCTGCCGCTTCCACCTTTCACACACACTCTCTCTCTCATTCTCTCTCTCTCAAAATAAATAAATAAACATGAAGAAAAGTAAAGCTACAAAGAAATATGTAAAAATTGTATATTACTTTGGTATTAAAAATGTCACAAAAATCTATTTAGCAATATAAAAAGTGATGGATCAAATTGAGATACATAATGTTTTGTCTTAATCTGATATTTAATCTGATATTGGCAATTATCTCTGAATTAATTTATAAGGTCAATATCATGACAAAAACACCGCTGGCAGAATTTATTTTTAAGTCTATTTAAAAGATCATCTAAATAAACAATGCACATGAAGGTCAGGCAATAAACGTTTTGATAAAATGTGTCCTGTTTTGATAAAATGTGTCCTTTTTTAAAAATTTAAATCAACCATATTTTCTTTAGACCTGATGTTTGCATTTAAAAGTCTGATCAATTTGTAATTTATTTTCTATAGTGTGAGATGAGAAAAGGAAGTGACCTGCCCATGAAGTAACTAGCCAATGACCTTATTTATTGTCATTTACTTAACTCTTCCCTCTATTGATTTAGAGCATCTCAAACTGAATTTCGTTTTATAACTAAAATTTCATATGACACTTTTATTTTAATTTTGTGATCTTGAACAGAATTTACAACTTTGTATCATTACAAAGCTATTTTAAAGCATTGCAGGTACCTATGATTTTATGCATAATAAGGATGAATTGCAACAAGTATAGAGCATTGAGTGTCACCTCGCCACACAGGGACTCTCAGAGCTGAAGATGCTCAGAGCTGAAGACAGTGTTTAAAGCATTCTATTGGGTGGGGGATCAAAGTAAAAACGAAAAATAAAATAAAATAGTGCTTTATTCATTTGTTATGCTTTAGACTTCTTCATCAGCAGACATCATTCTCTTCCTCCTCTCCTTCCTCTTCCTGTTGTTCCTTCTCTTCCTCACTCTTTATAGATGGCTTGTATGGAGGGTTTTTGGGTTTTTTCTATTGCAAAAGTTGTACCTCCATGTCAGACTTTATGTATTAATAATTTTCTACTTGCAGTTACGTTAGGGATTCATGTGATAAACTTATTTTTAAGTGGTGAAAATGAATGAACAAACAAACAAAAGCAAAGCAAAACACGCAACTTCAATATATGCAGGGAAGATAAAGTATTATAATTGTCAAAAAAGAGACAAAGAGACATTTAAAGTTGTAGATACATTTTTCAATTGTCACAGAACCAAAATACGTTTTTGCTCCTTTGTGTCTGACAAGATAAATAACCGAATATCGCATAATATCTACTGACATCATTCCCAACACCCAAACCTAGAGATGTTATAATTGCAGAACACTGAGAAACAAACATCAGTGTTCAAAGCATCAATGGCTTTCCTTCTGGTGCAAAGGCCAGTTCTAACACAGCACAGCAGCGTGAGGTCAGTGGTAGACAGTTGGCGAGGGGAGGACGAAATTTCCATTGAAGGGAAGGACTTGATGGGTGGCCACCTTTCTTCTCCATGTTGTTCTGGAGGCACCTTGCATTCTCATACTTTGTATAATCAAAAAGAAACGTGGTTTTGGTTCCGAAACCCTGGGACAGGTATGAGTAAACAGGTAGGGCAGGGTTGTTATTAGAGAGAGTGTGTGGTCTTCAGGCAGGCAAGCTGGAGGCCTAGGGAAGAGCTGGTGTTGCACTTTTGGTCTAAAAGCAATCTGAAGACAGAATTCCTTCTTCCTCTGGATACCTCAGGGGTTTTGTTTTGTTTTGTTTTGTTTTGTTACCTGAAGGCTTTCACAACTGACTGGAAGAGACACGCCCACGTTATGGAGGGTAATATGCTTTGCTCAAATCTACTGATGTAAATCATAATCACATCTAAAAAATAAATTCCTTCATAATAATATCCACCCTGGTGTTTGGCCCAAAAGTCGGTACCATGGCCTAACCAAGTCGACACACAAAATTAACCATCATAGTGTGGTTGAGTGGGAGGGAGCTGGCCTAGAGATTTTCTCACCCGTCCATCCGCACCAACAGGGGCACAAAAGAGAGCTGAGATTTGCTCCTTCCTCTTTGTATATTTCACCAGCCAATTGACCTGATCACCCCGAGGGAATGTGAGCTCACAGGAAAACCATGTTGGTATTCTGACTACCACAATGGCCTTAAAGAGGAATAAATTTGCTAAGAAAACTAATAATAGACAAAACAGAAAAAAAAAGTAAGAGAGATGGGGTGCCTGGGTGGCTCAGTTAGTTAAGCATCAGACTCTTGATTTTGACTCAGTCTCACAGTTCATTCAGCTGCTTAGGATTCTCTCTCCCTCTCTCTCTGCCCCATCCCTGCTTGCATGCACATGTTCCCTCTCTCCCTGCCCTCTAGCTCATATACAACATACATGCATGCATACATACATAACATACATAAATAAATAAAGTTAAATATAACAGAAGCTTTAAAAAAATCTTATGTAAGTACATAAACACCCTCAGAAAGTCATGAAATAGTATTTTTTTTTTCAATGTTTATTTATTTTTGGGACAGAGAGAGACAGAGCATGAACGGGGGAGGGGCAGAGAGAGAGGGAGACACAGAATCGGAAACAGGCTTCAGGCTCTGAGCCATCAGCCCAGAGCCCGACGCGGGGCTCGAACTCACGGACCGCGAGATCGTGACCTGGCTGAAGTCGGACGCTTAACCGACTGCGCCACCCAGGCGCCCCCTGAAATAGTATTTTAAATAAAAAGCAGGTGGGGCACCTGGGTGGCTCAGTCAGTTAAGCACCATCTTCGGCTCAGGTCATGATCTCGTGGTTTGTGAGTTCAAGCCCACATCAGGCTCTGTGCTGACAGCTCAGAGGCTGGAGCCTGCTTCAGATTCTGTGTCTCCCGCTCTCTCTGCCCCTCCTCCACTTGCACTCTGTGTCTCTCTCTCAAAAATAAATAAACATTAAAAATTTTTTAAATAAAAATCAGGACTAACCTGATAAAATGCCAAATCAAAGGGAAATTCTAGGTACAAACAATATCACGGGTGAAATAAAAACTCCGTAAATGAACTAAGTATCAAAATACGTAGTTGATGAGATTTAATGGAGCTGAAAGATGCCATTGGGGAACTCTTTCAGAAGTCATAAAGAAGTGATCACTATAGGAATATAAATGAAAGTAAAGTTAAAAGACACTGAAGGCAGAAATAGAAGAGACAACACTTCTATCCTGGACAGGAATACTCACTTATCATAAAATTGGAGTCTCAAAAGGAGAGAAATAAATAAGAAGCATCTGAAGGAATGTTTATCAAGAATCACTAAAAAAGAAAGATGGAAGAATTCAAACTTAACAGCTGCTGGAATTCTAAAGAAGATAGATAACCAAACTCTACATGGCACAATAGAGACTAAACTTAAAGAATATTAAAACATATACATTTCTACAACCTTCCAGAGACCAATTATGAGCCAGTAGTCAGTTTTAATTTAGGCATTATAATCCTGATACCAAATGAAGACAAACATAATTTAATATTTAAAGCAAATGAAGGAAAAAAAATCATGTGTTGGAACATATTTGACAATGTGCATTCAAAGGATTTTCTGTTTACTCATTCTTTAAGAGAGTTATACAGACCTAGTGTTTGATGAAAAAGAAAGACAAAGAGGCAGAGACAGACAAACCCAAGAGGCAGCAGTACATTCAAGTGAAAGAATTATAAACGAGTTTCCACATAAATATCAAAGAGTATGTCTCTTGCACTTTTCTCTATGCTGTCATTTGAAAAGGGAGCATCTAGCATAATTTAAATTGTTTTTAGTGTTTATTTATTTATTTTGAGGGAGAGAGCAAGCCGAGGAGGGGCAGACAGAGAGAGAGAGAATCCCAAGCAGGCTCTGTGCTGTCAGCCAAGAACCCCGTGTGGTGCTTGATCTCAGGGACCGTGAGGTCATGACCTGAGCTGAAATCAAGAGTCAGATCTTTAACCAACTAAGCCACCCAGGTGTCCCAAGATACTCAAAAAAATTTCTAAACCCCAATCCTATATATGAATAACATGTCAAGTGTCAGTTACACATCTGACAAAACCTGATAATTTAAAGAGAACCCAAAACAGAAAGAAAATAAATATATTGACAAAAAGATAAGGTTTATATTGTCAGAAATAGAAGACAGAAAATAAGATAGAAATAGTTTCTGAAAAATACAAATACGCACATAATATATAAGTATAGATTATGCTATATAGCCATATTTAAAAAAAAACAAAAAAAAATAGTGAAAATTTTTTTTTTTTAATTTTACAAATATCCTTGATGTCCAGTTGAATAGAAGAGAGCTGGCATCTTATATAGGCATAAACATCCAGTCTCTTGGGGATACATTTTTTAACATATATGAAAAAATATGACCTCACACAGATATTTAGCTGGAAAGAGAGGAGTTTTTAAATGGAATTTTCAGAGATTAAAGGGTATTTTCCATCCTGTACAGAAAAATGATTATTTGTGGGATAGGTGCTATGTGTATTTTAGAGATGGGGACAGATCAGAGAAAAGAGAAACAAAGAGAAACAGACTCAGGAAGAAAGAAAAAAGAACAAAAGGGAAGAGAAGAGACAGCAGACAGGGGACCAGGATGAAGAGAGCAGGAAAGAAGCTACAGGAAGAGACAGGGAGGGAGAAAGAATAGGAAGGAGAAAACAGGAAGGAGAATTAAGGGCAGAAAGAAATAGCTGAAGTATAAATTCAGACGAAAAAAATTAAAAATATTAGCATAATCTTGCCTTCCCAAAACACCAAAAACCCTTCACCCTCCAAACACCAAGATTCCTTTGTTGACAAAGAAAAATTATAAATCGAAGTCAAATTGCAGTGAACATGGTAAATGACATCTTAGAAATTCAACATACTACACAGTTGGTATGATTTCCTCACCTTTCTTGGTGGGGGATGGGTAACTCTCTGGACTCATGTCTCTGGGGGAGGTGCTTCTACACCAGAGTTGCTTTCTTGGCTCATTTCCCCGACTTTAACTTTAGAGAGTTTTATTCATGGGATGAAAAATGCATAGTACCTTCCGAGGCCTCACCTAAGAATGTGCGTTTCTTGTAGGAAAGGCATATTCTTTCATCTGTATGGTGAAAGAAGGATGGTCACTAAGGAAGAGGTTGCCTTAACAATAGCAGATATTTTGAAAACTCTTTTGACTGGAGATTTTTCACATGCTCTCATTGCTCCGTCCTCCTATTGGCTGACGTGTTGATTTACAGCGATTTCTCGTGACTTATTTTTAATGGATTAAAAAGTAGGAGGTTTTATGTCGTCATTCGTTTGTTTTAATTTTGTCATCTAAGATGGGGAGTCTAGGATATTAGTCAGTACACCTAACATTTCCACCCCCAAATCCAACAGTGATGAATATCGAGTTAGTGTTTTGTTGATGGCTTTACCAAATTCACATTGGGGTAAAAATTTATTTTTTAAACTGAGTTTTCTCTCATACACAATTCATCACAGCACTTTGCATGACGAAAAATGACTCTATATTAAAAGTAATTGTATACTTGGCTCAGTTGGTCATGATGTCATGGTTCCTGGGTTTGAGTCCCGAGTCAGGCTCTGTGCTGACACAAGGAAGCTTGCTTGAGATTCTCTATTTCCCTCTCTCTGCCCCTCCCCTGCTGGCACAGGGGATCTCTCAAAATAAATAAATAAACAAAAAATTAATTGTATGCTTATACTTTTAATTTTTAATTAAGACATTTTTATTGGTCTAAGTTTAGTGAATATAACTGAAAATGCTGATTTTGTGTGATCCAGAGCATTGTACAAAATCCTACTAAAGTCCTACATTGAGATACTTGTTATTGAGATCAAGTATAGAGATCAAATAAGTTAATGATCATTATTTTAATTGTTTACATCACGAAATCACTTAAATAGATATTTTGTTTTGAACAATGGATGACACTACATTACTTTCTCTTCTTTTGAATTCTCTATTTTAAATACAAAATTATTGTTAATTACATTGGTGGTTTTATATTTATCACAGGCCAATGGTCATCTGATGATTTCTGGACAGCTAAGAAACTGAAATGTCCTTTTGGGTAATTAAAAGGAAAATTATTTTTCTGGCATTCAATCAATTTAAAAAAGCTTTTTTCTTTCTCATTTTATAATAATTCTTGGTTCATTTATTCTATGACCTTTATTTTTTAAATATTTATTTATTTATTTTGAGAAAGAGTGGGAGTGGGGTAAGGGCAGAGAGAGAGAGAGAGAGAGAGAATCCCAAGCAGGTTCCACACTGTCAGAGTAGAGCCCTACATGGAGCTCATCCCCACAAACTGTGAGATCATGACCTGAGCCAAAATCAAGAGTCATATGCTCAACCAAACGAACCACCCAGGTGTCCCATCTATGACCTTCATATTTACAATATCTGTTTACAATTTCTCAGTTATCACATTTTAAGTGGTTTGAATAGTTTTGTTTCCTCTCTGACTTTCTAGACATGAGTTGTAACCCGTAAGTTTATATAGCTATGGATACTTAAATTTAAAATTAATTAAAATAATACCAATTTTAAAAGTTAATTGCATAGTTTCCCTACCATAATTCAGATGTTTAATAGTCTCAGGTGGCTACAATTACTCTATTGGAAAGCACTGAGTTATAAACATTTATAAATATTTTCATAATTGCAGAAAGTCATAGGACACGTTGTTCTAGAAAATACTTTTATTCTACACATGGATAATTTTTGTTTCTGATGGAGAAGTCTGGAGTCTTAGGCCTGGCAACACACTACAGCATATCTAATATTTTTGCATTATTTTCACATATATTAATAAAATAATTTAAATAGTCCATTTAAAAATGATGGCAGTATCATTGAAACCAATGGCCAAGTTAAAATATTCTGATATAATTGTTTAAGAAATTCTAATCTAGGTTTAAAACTTTTTGGAATTTTTATTAGGTGAAAATTTTAAATCTGTGTGTGTATATATAATATATAGCCACCCAATTAAAAGCTGACTTCTTCCTACATCAAGTTATCTGTAATCCAATTAATTACTTTTACCAACATATATTTAATCATGTCCAAGCGCTTGATACAGAGAATATAAAGCAAGGACACTGTCTTCTTTTGGTGGGGCCATATGAAATAACACTGAGACAATATGAATTTGATATGAGCTGGGGGCAGGGAAGAGAAGGCAATGTCTGAATTGATTCCTTTTCTCTAGACAGGGAGGCCTGGCTGCCCATGGTGGGACAGAAGGGGACCCAACACAGAGCTCTATAAATAACTTTTATATATTTATTTTTTAAATGCATTTCAAGCATGTGCCTGAATGACAAGGCTAAGTGCCAGAAGCATGTCCTTGGCTAGCAAACTCAAACCAGGGATGACCTCACTGATCTTGAAAAATGTGGCTCTAGATAAATATCACAGCTTTTGTTCACTGCAGTGGATTGGAAGTGGGCACTTTACATATTTCTCATTGCAGAAAAACTTAATGTCATATTTTCAAGAGAGTCTGCGTTGCCAGAAGCTCTTAGCTCTTATGTTCCATTTTAAGGTTGGATGAGCAGTGCTATTTTTACGCATACAGCTTTATCGACCATGAATAACACCTGAAATTGACTGGTAATGACTCTTTTTAAAGAAAGGGTGCAGGTAACAGTAAAACAGTTGACAGTATATGGACTATAGTGGCAGATACACTAAGAGGAAGAGAACATACTCTCAGTTGAAAAGTGTAAAGACAGTGCTTATAAACATTTGTGCTATTTATATTTTATATATCGAGTATAAATCCATAGGAAAATCCATTTCTTCCAGTTTACTGGAAGTTATTCTGTCAAGTACATCTATCGATGTCTATCACAGTGATAGAAACAAGTGTTTCATTCAGAAAATTCTTATACAACCAACTAGTTGGTGTTTGATAGCCTTTCATTCACGTGTCTGCTAGGTAATGTCATGCTGAATTTATAACCTCTAAGTGGAAGATAAGACTAATAAATTCTTTTCCTAAATAGAATATAAAAATTAATTAGGGAATGTTGAGAAATAGTAGATCATAGCATAGAATTAAAATTGAAAAGCATCATAAACTATTAATACAATAAAAAACAATCACTTGAATTTTAAAACATGCGTGCTTTGGGGTTCCAGGTTGGCTCTGTGGGTAAAGTGGCTGACTCTTGTTATCAACTCAGGTCATGATCTCATGGCTCTGGTTTATGAGATGGAGATCCATGTCAGGCTCTGCACAGACAGCGTGAAGCCTGCTTGGGATTCTCTCTCTCTCTCTCTCTCTCTCTCTCTCTCTCTCTCTCTCTCTCCCTGTCTCTGCACATCCCCTGCTTGCACTCTCTTTCTCAAAATAAATAAGTAAACTTAACAGGGTGACTGGGTGACTCAGTGGGTTAAGCATCTGACTCTTGGTTTCAGCTCAGGTCATGATCTCATGATTTCTTTGGTTTGAGCCCCACATAGGGCTCTGTGCTGACAGCGGGGAGTCTGCTTGGGATTCTCTGTCTTCCTCTCTCTCTGCCCCTCCCCTACTCATGCTGTCTCACTCTCTCACAAAATAAATAAACTTAAAATTAATTAATTAACTTAAAAAATACCCACATTTTAAAACCCAACTAATACTTACGAGCGTAACACAATGGATCCTTTTGATGCAATAGTATAAAGTTTCTTACTAAAATTAATTCAGGCCAGTATATAATTATTAAATCATATTTATCTTAAACAGTAATTTTTACCTGACTGCTAATTATATACACTTTATTTTTTAGACTATTTTGGTTAGTTATTTCCAATTCTATGTGAAAAAGTCTGTAGATATTTGCTCAAACAAGGATCCTAGTACAAGTAAATATATATATATATATATATATCTACATGCAACTTCTGATTTTATTAGTCTTTAATATATGGATAAATTAGCTAGCAAGCCATTTCTTGAAAAGAAAAGAGAATACAATTTTGGGAGTTTCCTGAAGTTAAAAAAAATTCAGTTGTAAAAGTGCTTTTCATATTCATAAAAGTGTAGACTGGTAAATCTTTTAAAATTCTTTCTCAGTGTGACTCTCAATGGGGCAATGAGTCCAAAATTCTCTATATTTTTAGAGCAACGCTACACCCTATAATACCGTTAAATCTTATCACTTCAGACTTCAATATTCACCAATGGATTGAAATAAGATTCTTTCTGAAATAAGGTTGTGACTCATGATTCTGAAATCTAACTGCATAGACCCTGAAAAAACCATGAATATAGATGAGAAAGTAATGCTGACTTAAGCAAGACATCTACAAACTGTCTTTTACTCTAAAGAAGCTGTTTAACACAAACGTGCGGCTGAAACTAACAAACTATTTTTTGGACAATGGAAATATTCTTAGTCCTTTCAATGGTATGTCTTAATATTAATTGGCAAGCAGCTCTGAAAATATAGATTGATAATTTCTGATGCTAAGTGACACCCTGTAGTAATAATGTTTATGTCATTCTTGAATAGAAGAACTGGACTCAACACACAAGAAGTTAGGAAAAATTTCTGATATCTTAGATAATAGAAATGAAATTATATTTTATAATACATTGCTATCTTGTATTAAGAACAAGTTTTACATAATGTCAAACACCTACATGCTATGGGTATAGACATTATATATAAGATCTAGGGTCCTGTATTAAAGACATTTAAATAATTATATAAGGTCTACTTTTTCCCATAAAGTCAATACAAATTTGACAGATTTTTAGCAAGATTGGTTATATCAGTGGGAAGAGAGTTCCACAGCCTCTACATGTATAAAACTAACATGAAGATAATGTGTAAAGGACTCTGTCACAGGCTGAATTCCTCAAAAAGCAGACTCTAAAACAGATTAATGGGCAGAGTGTTTCTTAGATCATGTTCCAGGATCAACACTTGAGGGAAAGGAAGAAAAACAACATCAGGCAGAGAGAGGAGTTGGCCTCAATGGAGTCTCTACAAAAAGGCCTCCACCACTAACTATAAGAGTGAGCTCTAAATATGAAGTAACCCTTCAGAATTTTCCAAGATGGGGCTAGGACACTGGGATTTTGGACTCAAGATGACTAGTAATTGGTTGCAGGTTGCATAGGAATAGGGCATAAATTTGAGTGAAGCAACTGTCTTCAGACAATTCCTGAGGAGTCTAAAAATGAGAGCTGTCACCTGCCACATTGTGGGGAGCTGGGATTAATAGGAGATACCACACAAATGCCATCACCATTCCTAAGAGATTATATTTACACAGTTCTATAATCCAGGACATGCAGTTTTCTAGCAATAGGGTTTGGGCCATGTCGCCCCATTGTCATGCAAACTAAATATAATAAAGTATGGTTCATATGTAAATTTAAAAAAGGTCTAAAAAATGAACTTTAAGTTGATTATATATATACATATATATGTACACATTTATGTATTGTATATATAGATATATATAATAGTGAATTTTAGTGATCATTGTTATGTGAGTTTTTAAAACTTCAGTTTACCATTATCAAATAAAGTATTGCTCAAGGTGAATCACATTTATCTGTTCAACCTCTATAAGCTGTAAATAGACAATTGAATTATACATATCACAGAATTCAGTGTCTTTGTTTTTTCATGTGCTGTCATCAATAATTGACATCACTTATTGATGTTTATGCTGCTGATAATTAGACAATTATATAGTTGTTTTATCTGATGTTAATGATTGTTTAACATTTATGGTGAAAATCTACAAGAAATTGAGATAAACCAATAATTATTTATGTGTTTATGAAGAATTTCAATGTATGTAATATTATGCTAAATTATTTTAAATGACACAACAAATACTTTTTATCTTTTGAATAAATTATAATCTAACTGGAAATAAAAGACACAAACAGGTAATTAACAATAAAGAATACTTTGGATGTTGTATTGGAGGGAAAATACTTCATACCACTTGGAGCATCACTCGGCTGCAAAACTATTAAATCAAAGAGTTGGCCTAGTTCTCTGAAAGAGAAATAATAATTTAAGAGCTACTATATATGTGTGTGTGTGTGTGTGTGTGTGTGTGTGTATGACTATATATAGCATAGTATATTAGATATATAGCATAGTATATTAAAATAAACACCAAGTAGAAGATGCCATTCTTCTAAGTATACCACCTGATCTTTATTGTAATTAATTTGGAGTATGTTTTGATGTATACCATAGCAAGGTATACATCAGTGTTTTTTTTTTAAGTATTTTTAGTTCTTCTTGTATATATTCTTTGTAAATAATTTAAAATTTGCTTTTCAATTTTTATAAGATGTTATCATGTATCTAATTGGAACCATATTAATTTAATTTTGGAGAATTGAATATTCTTTTTTTTTAATTTTTTTTTTCAACGTTTATTCATTTTTGGGACAGAGAGAGACAGAGCATGAACCGGGGAGGGGCAGAGAGAGAGGGAGACACAGAATCAGAAACAGGCTCCAGGCTCTGAGCCATCAGCCCAGAGCTTGACGCGGGGCTCGAACTCACGGACCGCGAGATCGTGACCTGGCTGAAGTCGGACGCTTAACCGACTGCGCCACCCAGGCGCCCCGAGAATTGAATATTCTTAATAATCACCTTCTTATTGAGGAAAATGAAAAACACTTCCAATTATTTATTTTTGTTAATTTTTTCTACCCCTGTATTGATTCTTCTTTGTTCTCCATCACTTTTAGATTCCCTGTTTGTTTATTTGTTTGTTTTGTTTTGTTTTGTTTCATTTGTACTGCTGGACAATTTGTTTTCTTTGATTCATGATCTTGTTGTTATTCTATTTCTGTTCTGTTCTTCTACTGTCTTTGTTTAATTAAATTCAGGTAACAATTGACTAAAAATGCAAGAAAGTGTGAGGAATTTATTTCTCACCTGTGAGCTATCGGTATACCATGTAGATATGTGTGGAAGACACAGCGTAGAGATTGTTTCTTCATATTTTCCATATATGAATAGCTTGGGATAGAACTTATATGGTGTGTGCACATTATTTTTCCTTCCCTTGCAAATTTCAATATAGCAATTTATTCTATAAGAAATGAGAGCTAGATGTTAATGTTTATCAACTTTTCTGTAAGTTGAAGTCATGGGGGAGAAGAGGGAGAAGGAATTTTTAACATTTAAAATGATAAGTACTGGGCATTGCTCCCACTATTTGAGAGTATTAAATAATCCATATTTTGAACAGTGTTCAATATATTTCTGATTTTTAGGGAGGAGAGGAGAAATCCATTCCCATGGAGAGACAGTCTTAGCCCCCAGTTAGATCTTTAATACAGGTGATAGCATAGAGGATTTTTCTTCAGTCAGAAAGGATTTATCTGAATGCACGTACTTCCAGATTAGACCGTTAGTCCAGGCAGTTATTTTCGGAATGCACAAGCTGAAATTTAGAAAGGATAAAATTGCCTCTTAATTTTTGTCTTTCCCAATTTGAAGCATCAGCATGAAATGTCAATAGTTTTTAAATTTCTCATACTGATTCTGAGTGCTAGGAAGAGGAATAAAATATCATTTTGTACAGGACTAGTGAATTGAGATATATGTTTTAAATTATTGGATTTATGCTCTTAATTTTTGTCAGACTATACAAATTGCTTTATTATGTCTTGTTAGCTTAAATACCTATTCTTATTTTTTTTTCTATTCTACATGGCTGCTTTAAAAAATTGATTCAATCTACTTAAACTAAGACAAAAACAAAACCAAAAAACAGTTTAGCTATTTCTCCCACCTCCACCCCACCTGCCTCTTGCAACCACCAGTTTGTTCTATCTATGAGCTTGGCTTTTAGAGTTTTGTTTTGTAATGTTTTATTTTGAATTCCACATATAAGAGCACATGTTATTTATTTTTATGTGACATTTCACTTAGCAAAATGCCCTTGAGGTCCACCCATGTTTTAGCAAATGGCAAGATTTCATTCTTTTCCATCTTTTTATATGGGATATATAAATATCCCATATAAAATTTATCCCATAAAAAATGGGATAAATAATATCCCATTGTACATACATGCCAAACTTTTTTTGTCCGTTTATCCGTGGAAGGACTTAGACTGTTTCCATAGCTTGGTTATTGTAAATAATGCTGCAATGAACATGGGGGTGTATATATCACTTGAATTATTGTTTTTGTTTTCTTCAGATAATAGTCCAGAGATAGAATTGCTGGATTGTATGGTAGTTATATTTTTAATTTTTTGAGGAGCCTCCATACTGATTTTCACAATGGTTATACCAGCTTACATTCTCACCAACAGCGCCCTTTTCTCCATATCCTCACTAACACTTGTTATCTCTTGTCTTTTTGAAAGTAGCCACTCTACCAAGTGTGAGGTGATGTTTCCTTGTGGTTTTCATTTGAGTTTTCCTGACAATTAAGGATGTTGAGAATATGTTCAAGATGTTATTGGTCATCTGTATGTCTTCTTTGGAAAAATGTCATTTTTGGCCCTCCACCTAGTTTTTAGTCAGATTTATTTTTTTTCTATTGAATTGTGGGAGTTCTTTATATATTTTGGATATTAATTCTTTTTTTTTTAATTTTTTTTTACATTTATTTATTTTTGAGACAGAGAGAGACAGAGCATGAACAGGGGAGGGGCAGAGAGAGAGGGGGACACAGATTGGGAAGCAGGCTCCAGGCTCTGAGCCATCAGCCCAGAGCCTGACGCGGGGCTCAAACTCACGGACCGCAAGATTGTGACCTGAGCTGAAGTCGGACGCTTAACCGACTGAGCCACCCAGGCGCCCCTAATTCTTTATCACATATACAATCTGCAATCATTTTCTTCTGTTCAGTAGGTTTCTTTTCCATTTTATTGATGATTTCTTTTGCTGTACAAAAACTTCTTAGTATGATGGTTGTTTATTTTGCTTTTGTTGCTTTTGCTTGTGGTGTCAGATTCCAAAAGTCATCAAGGAACTTATGTCAAGGAACTGGCCACCTATATATTCTTCTAGGAATTTTATTGCTTCGAGTCTCTAATCCTTTAACCAATTTTCAGTTAATTTTTTGTGTATGGGGGTCCAATTTCATTCTTTTGGTTAACCATTTTTCCCAAAACTATTTGTTAAAGAGACTATCCTTTCCCATCATCTATTCTTGGCTCCTTTGTCATAAGTAAGTTACAGTTCATAGTGGCTGGCTTGCTTGTCCCTAGTTAAGACAATGTATTAACAAACAGGAGAGAACAATTCTGCACATGCTTAAAACTAGGGAAACTTGTAGCATAAAGGCCCTTTTTTTTCCTTTTAGTTTGTACTATAAAGGCAATTCTGAAAGATTTTGTTCAGCACAGGAGGATGGTCCAAACTTATCTGGAAAACAGGAGACATGGCTATTTATGATGAATGACTCCTGGAAATTTCAGACTTCATAGATTATCTCTAGGCATGTTCTACTTCTTGAGACTTCTTAATAATATTCTTTTCTAATTTGTGGGTCTCAGGAATACAGAAATGGATCTGGCTGTGAGGGAAAGAGGACCAATGAGATATGTAAGCTAGGGAGGCAAACTTCCTTCTCAGTCAAAACTTAATCTTGCCGTGAGTAATTTTAAGCCAAGTTCATCCGTGCACTCCCCCAGAAGACCTGTGGAAGATTTTGCCTGAACTCAACCTGACCTATTGGCCCTGGGTTCCAGAGGAAACTCAGCTGCAATGAAACAGCCTTGGTGTGATTAAACAGGCTCCCTGATGGCAATGTGAACAAATTCTTTATGCATCCAGCCTATCGGACACAGTCAGAAAGCAGTATTTGCAAATGGGATGTTCAGAGTATAGGTCTCACCTCCTCCCAGGAGAAATGAAGGGATGGCTGAGCACTGAGTTGCAAAAACCAGTAAGTACAGCCAACAACCTGAAATGTAGAATTAAACTTCCCTTAATCTAACTATGGTTCTTTTCAGTCGGAACATCCAGAGTAGAAAACGAAGGACTAGATGCAAACTTGAAAAAATTAAAATTAGTGATGGGCGGGGGGGGGGGGGGTAGGGGCGGCGCCTGGGTGGCTCATTTGGTTATGTGTCTGACCTCGGCTCAGATCATGATCTCCTGGTCCCTGTGTCTGAGCCTCGCTTCGGGCTCTGTGCTGACAGCTGAGAGCCTGAGCCTGCTTTGGATTCTGTCTCCCATTCTCTCTGCCCCTTCTCCACTCCCTCGTGTGTACTCTCTCTCTCTCTCTCAAAAATAAATAAACATTAAAAAATTAAAAAAAAAAATTAGTGATGAGGAAGATTCTCTAAGGCGTGCTCATGGCAGCAATTCTAGATGAAGAGAATAAGTAATTCATTGCATACTGGGTTTATTTATATTGCATTTGAGCTGCAAAAGAAGAAAGCTGCCAACATAGTTAAGGACTATTCAGCATGTAGCGTTACTACCCTCAGAAGACTGCCAGGAGAAAGTACCTGATGTTTAAAATACATTTTTCATATTATGTTGTACTCCATAAGGCACATGGAGAAAGAATTGGGAGGACAGCTGTTACTTTCAGGCACTGCAAATACTTCCCTAGATAAAAAGTGAAAGGGTGGGAAAATAAATGTAACAATATCTGGCCCATAAGTCTTGTGAAGGAGTGGAGAGTCTCTGTTTAGCAAAGTCTTCTGGAAGTTTCTTAGCAAGGGGTTGACAGCTTTCTGTAAAGCGCCACAGAGTAAATATTTTAGTCTTGCCATCCATACAGCCTCCATTGCAACCACTCAACTCTGCAGTGCTCAGACATTATGGGGTTCACAGGCTGTAATTTAGCCAGGCTCTGGATTCCAAATGAAGTTATAAGAGCTTGTATTTAAACACGACTATGAGGGGCACCTGGCCGGTTCAGTCCGTTGGGCTGACTTCGGCTCAGGTATTGAGGTCATAGTTCGTGAGTTCGAGACCCACATCAGGCTGGCTACTGTCAGCCTGTCAGCACCGAGCCCACTTTGGGTCCTCTGTCCCCCTCTCTCTGCTCCTCCCCTGATTGCACTCTCCCCACCATAAATAAATATTAAGAAACATGACCACGAAACAACAATAAGGGGTAAATTAGTACCTGCATCACATCAGAACTTTGTGGGTATGGGATGGGAGGCGGTAGGGAGTGACAGCGTAACAGTATCAGGCAGGAAGGCCACTTTGGTTTGTGGCAAAAGATGGCAGAAAGGAATTCTGCTGCTTCCCTGACCATAGCATGATCTATTATCCAAATTTATGCAATTCATACAACTGCCACGTAAGCACTTCCACCTCCTGAACTTCCAATAAAATTTGTTTGACAGACCGTCACACCATAAAATAAAATTTTTAGCGACCTATGTTTGCTTATTTGCCTCTACAGAGACTACTAAGGAATAGAGGTTGATTTTCATGTGTGGTTGGTATGAATCAAAGAGATAAACACTGCCCTTGCATATGGTGAGAGTGATATTCGGAGTCCTGTGGACACGGTACCTGGAGCCAATAACTCTGAGATCTAAAGCACTTAACGTGTGCAGAAACCCTGGGGAGGACAGCAGATGGCTGGTGGGAGCTAAAATCAGGGTATAAGAGAATCTCAATTATCATGAGAACTTTGCAATAACTATGCATATATTAATTCGCCTTATTAAATAGTCATACGGGTGCCCGCTAGGTCTCAAGAAAAATATGTACTTCATTACATTTTTTGCTGGAAATTATGATGTTATTGTACATGGCTGAAATCAATGTTTGCTGAAACTGGTGTAAAAATTGGTCGAAGCAGTTTATTGGTGGTGGGCTTTTTCCTGTTCTAATATTATGAGGCACCATATTGAGACTCTGGTTTAGCAGTTCTAGGTGAGTCTTTGGATTGTTGTTTTTAAAAATCGTCATCCCAGGGCTTTTTCGTATGCTACCAAATTTGCAAATTACTAGATGTGTTTGAACATAAATTGAATAGAGAAAAAATTACCTACTACTGCCAAGAGAAACATTTTTTTGACCTTCAAAGGTCTCATTCATGGGAAATTGGTGAATCTTTGTCTGGCTGGACTATAGGTAGGAAGTGACCTATTTCATGTCAAGGAGGTTTTGAATGACATATGATTTACTCTAGCATGGAGCACTGATTGGGACAGAGAGAATACCGCTATCAGAGAGAATACCAACTCACATTAGAAAGACCAAGAACTGCAGAGTCATTAATAAGGTCAAATTTTTCTGTTATACTGGAAGGTTCTTAGGATAATTGAATATTTTTTTTTATAATATGTTCTACCTGTCTACATAGATCACAGCAAAAGTTCATTGGCAGAGACTTGAATGAGCTATTACGGTCCTAAAATGGCTAAATAAATGCAGTACAAACTAAATGGCATACTTTATTTTTATTTTTGGAGAAATACTTATGGAAAGACCCAGTCTGTCCTTTATGCTTGCTCATTGTAAAGCTCTGTAGAGTAAAAATAAACTTTTAGAGGACAATCTATGTGATCTTGTGCTTGTAATTTTCCGGAATTGAAGGGAGAAGATATTTCACTGAAACCTTTCTCAGGATAAGCACCCATCATGCATCATGCATCTTAATTCCTGCCATTAGTATCAGACATCATAACTCATTCAGCAAGCATTTACGGGATTCTCAACATGTTTGAAAACCTACTTACATCACTGAGAATATGCCAGAGACAAAAATAGACAAAGTCCCTTATATCTCAGACATGTTTTAGAGGGAAAGACAGAAAATAATACTGAGTTATTTCTCAAATAAATACCCAGGAGCCCCCCTTAACCATGGGAGATATATTCCAAGACCAGTGGATGTCTGAAACTGCAGATATGCTAAACCCTATATATATATATATATATATATAGTTTTTTTCCCTATGCATAATTCCCTACAATAAAGTTTAATTCATAAATTAGGCAAAGTAAGAGTGTAACAATAAACTAAGAATACAATAGAACAATTACAATGATATATTGTAATAAAATGCTTGTATGACATCTCTGTCTCTCTCCTCTCAAATTACTGTACTGTTCTCACTCTTCCTCAGATGATATAATGCCTATGTGTTGAGATGAAGCTAAGCGAATGATGTAGGCACTGTGACGTTGTGTTGGGCTACCATTCACGCATTGACAATACATCAGAAGGAGGATCATCTGCTCCCAGACTGTGATTGGCCACTGAAACTATGGACAGAGGAACTACAGGTAAGGTGGCACAGCTGTGTTGTACAATTTCAGATGTTTCAAGGTCCTACCTGAGAAAATGTAACATGATGGTAATTGAGTATAAAGTGGTGGAGCAGGAAGATGTTGGTACATGCGGTGAGGATGGGAGGAAGAGAGATGTCTGCAGAAAGAGGCAACAGTCAGCAAAAATCTGAAGTCAGGGGAGGTTCCATGTGGATACTCCAGGCAGATGAAGTTGCATGTTCAAGGTACTGAGGCAAGGATATACTTGGTGAGTCTGAGGAGTAGTAAGAAAACTAGGAGCCTAGATAATCCCATGCATTATACTAAATAAAAGAATGAAGATGAGAATGGTTTGTAAAAGTAAATAGAATGGGAGGCATTTCAAAGATCAGGAAATGTACAAACAAAGGTTCCGCGATGCAAAGTTTGTCCAGGGTCTCTTAGAACTTTTACAGCAAACACATGACCTGGGCTCTATAGAGTTAGTACTGCAGAGTTGTTGAAGGCTTTTGAGAAGGGAAGTAACATGGAGAAATGAGTATTGAAGGAAGGGTCTCTTTGCAGTGCTATAAAGTGTAAACTGAAATGCAGAGCAAATAAAGAATGAAGAATTAGTAATTAATGGAGTATTTGCATATGATAAAGACAGGCCTGGAAATGGAGGTAAGAATAATAGGCATTATAAATGAAACTATAAAAGTACATGGTAAGTGATTCAAATTGTGGGAAGGAAGAAGTAATCAAGATTTTGGGAGTCAATAATTCATGGTACAATGGTACGGGGGAGGCAGAAGATGAAGTTAGTATCACATAACTGATTTAGAGGTAGGTTGACCTTGAGGTGTGGCTTGCATATTTAACTTAATATATTATCAGATACTGATAATTCCAGTGGTCAAGACTACAAAATTGTTAGAATGTCGTGCTCTTGGGTCTATTTGTTGAAGTCGTGAAAGTAGTGGCCTAAAAAATGAGAGTCTGAATTCATAGTTTCAGAATGTAAAGGATGGTATGTTGGCTAAATTTCAACTTTAGGAAATGGGATGTTAGTTTTAAATATTGGATTATTTAAAATATTTAAAATATTTAGATAATTTTAATACATGTAAATGTATTCATATATGTAGATATAATACCTAAGTCTGTTCTAATTTATTTTAATTGTGAGAATGAAACCAGGAAGGATTCTTATATTTCAAAACAAATTATTTAAAATCAGAAAATGATTTTTGTTTCTTGCACATCATTTTCAAAATATATTTGTTTCTTAAATTAGGTTTAAATAAATCTATTTCATGTTAATAATGAAAAAGATGACTAATACATTATATTTATATTTTATTAACTAAATAATGATATTAATAATAACTTTTATCATAAAATAACTAATATCAGGGTGCCCGCTAAATGCCAGGCACTTTTCAAGACAAGTTACCTGTATTAAATCATTTAAATATCACAACACTCCAATAAATATGGACTACATTTTTAATGGTTTCCAGATGAGGCAACAGAGATGTGTGAAAGGTTAGTAACACTCAAGGTCGCACAATTAGCAACTGACAGAGTCAGGCGCAGAGACGTCTTATCATTAAAAAAAAAAAAAAGAGGGTAGGGATCATTCCTATTCAGTAATATATTACCATCTATGTGAAAAATACATTTCACTTGATGAGACAACCTGATGAAAAGAGGTTTTAGAAACATTTATTTTGGATGGATCTCATGAGTGTAGAGGTGGTGAAACTTAGCTCTTGAGTTAAAGTCATTCAAGTGCATGGCAATTAACTTTTGGACAAAGTAAGTCACTTGTTTTATTATGAGAAGCTAAATTCTCTTGTTTTTTGCATAATTTTATCTAGTACCCTTCAAAACAAGGTTTTATTTTACCCTAAAAATAGAGCTATATTTTGCCCAGTGTCCATTGTCTAGAAAGGAAACTATTAAACTAATGATCAGAATTAATTCCATTTCAAAAGTAGATCGTTAATATCAGGCAACAAAATCTTAATTGGAAATGCCTTCTTAAAGCATGAAATTTGTTGTGTAATCCAACTCCCGATAACAGTGATGGAAGGCACATGAAGTAATATCCCTTGGAAATCCAGAAAATTTACAGCTGACAATGTAAAGTATCTCTCTGAGCTACAGGCCCTGTAATAATTTCTTCACTTATAGAAGAATATGTTTAACTTGCATCACTGCAACTCAAATATCACTATTTTTCTGTAATTAAAATGTGGCCTGTATAGTACATCTATGTGAATAAAGAGATCAGAATATATTACCGAGGCTTTTCTTAGCAACCACAGACGAAATTCTTTTTTTTTTCTGAATATTTTGTAATTTACAAAAGATAACAAAGTAGTACTCAGAAAGAAAACAAGTCTTCCAAACACAATAATTTTAGAAATGTGTAAGGAAAATCGGTGGTTTGCCATGATAGCAATTTCAGCTTTTGACAAATTAGTGATTTCCTTATCGTTAATCTTAACACTATTCTTCTTTTTAGAAACATTACATATTTTATCATATACTTCCTAAAATTACGCAAGGACATTTTTGTATTTATGAATGCATGTGTTTAAATACAATTTCTACAAATACACGAGAGAATCTGCCCTCTACATGTAATACATATTTAATCTACAAACCAGATTTAAATTCTGCTATGTTTTTAAGTTTCACAATCGTTCTTTACATTTTCATTTCCTTTTCAGCTACACAAAGTCTCTTTTTGTTCAGTTTTTAAACTTTCTCATGGGTTGTTTTCTTTTGGCAACTTCAGGATAGGATTACTGATTTGGGGTAAGATTACCAACGTTTATTTGTTTGTCTTTATAGTTACCATTTTATTTATTTATTTATTTATTTTTTTTAATTTTTTTTTCCAACGTTTATTTATTTTTGGGACAGAGAGAGACAGAGCATGAACGGGGGAGGGGCAGAGAGAGAGGGACACAGAATCGGAAACAGGCTCCAGGCTCTGAGCCATCAGCCCAGAGCCCGACGCGGGGCTCGAACTCACGGACCGCGAGATCGTGACCTGGCTGAAGTCGGACGCTTAACCGACTGCGCCACCCAGGCGCCCCTATAGTTACCATTTTAGACCATTGTCTTTCTGTTGCTCTCTCTGTCTTCAGAAGGTGCTTGAATTTTCCTTGGTCACTAGTCTTTTCTTCATAGTTCCGATATTTGTTGTTTCATTACTTACTCCCATTACCTCAGATTGGGTTATTTCCCACAGATTAGTAAGAAGAGGCTCATTCACCCTCTCTTCTGCTTGGGTTTTATCCACATCCTACCTATTCTCAGATCTGTATCTGAAAGGTAGGTTGAGTTTTACAAACCTGAGGAATGCCTGCATTGTTTGTCTGATTTCCATCTACTGTAGATATGCAGATCTGAAAACACTTTATTCTCTCCCTATCTCATCTGCCTTCCTGACATTTCCAAAATTCATCAACAGAAGAAACTGCGTTCTTTGGGGGTAAGTCTCCAGTAACACGTTTCTTCCCTCTCTGTTCCTGATACAAAGTTTTAATTTACGGGCATTACATTTCCAAAATTGAGTGGAAATATGCCAATGATTTGTCGCTGTGGTACATGAAATAATGCCTTCCCAACCTGTGGATGTGTGCATCCTAATTCTCAGAACCTGAAAATATATGTTTCCTTACATGGTTTAGGGAATTTAGCAGATGTAATTAAGTATATGGACCTTAAGAAGGTGAGATTATTCTGGATTATCTATGTGGACTCATGTAATCACGTAATTCCTTAAGTGCAGAAAATGTTTTTTGGCTAGTTCGGAGGACTATGGCACAAGAAGACACAAATTGTCTTTGCTGGCATTGAAGACAGAGGAAGAGGCCCTCGAGGCAAGAAATACAGCCAATCATAGAAGCTGGATACAGTCCTCAGCTGTCAGCGAAGAATGACACAGGAACCCAGTGCTATAGCCCCACAGAAATAAATTCTACCAACAATCCAAAGAAACAGGAAATTGGTCCTGTTTTTTAAGCTTCCAGGAAAGAAACAGTGACTTAAAATCTTGACTTTAGTTTAGTGAGTTTCTTACCAGACATCAGATTTAAAGAATTCTAAGAATAAGTTTGTATTGTTTGATTTTGGGTTTGTTATAGCAAAAATAGAAAACGAATATAGTATCCTCAACCTTCCTGTCTCCCCCTCTTACCTTCTTGATAATTTTTTTCTTGGGAGTAAAATACTATGAATACAGAGAAACAGAAAGGGAGACAGACAGTGACACAGTATAGTACCTCATAAGAAACATACACATATGTATGTGAGATAAATAAAGCTAATTTATCTGATAAGTATAAACTTTGAACAACCAAGGGCCAAGGGAAATGAATGTACTGGCTGGTCAGCACAGAATGGAGGTCATCCTACCAGTCTTGTGTGTTAGGAAAAAACTCCCATATTTTATATGTTGTCCAGGGGAATACATTTGTAAAAGACAGTGTTGGGATTTACTCTGTAGTCAAAACCCAGAGTTTAAACAAGCCACTAGATATTACTGCATTTCTCTTTGTATCTAAGAAAGAGACACTCAGTCTTTCAAGGATATGATATGAATTAATTTGGTATGGAATTGGTAAGATTAAAAATTACATACTGAGCTTAAATTCAAAGCAAAGAATAATTGGTTATACATCATTTTCAATGAGATAATATGAAACAATTTCTCTCTTTTAATATTTATTAACCAATGCAAAGGTTTTGCAATTAAGCATTGCTTGAACAGTTTTAACATTTGTGTCCACCCAATACCTAAATATTCTCTTATTAATAATTCCCTTATTTTACATATTTTTAATTTGCATTTAATTTTCTTTAATTTACAGCAAGATGTCATTAGTGGGGATGGTGGAGTAGGAAACTCCAAAAATCTATTCCTCCATAAATGCTATGAAAACATGGCAAAAATTGTCAAAATTGAATTTTTCAGAACTCTTGAAATTAACCAAATGTTTGCAACAATATAAAGTGTTTATTCAATAAAAACAATTGGCTCTTGTTAAAAACAGTGAACTTTGTATATTTTAACTTGTTCCATTGCCTTTCCCCTCTCCACAACTCCAGAGTAACTTTAAAAACCAATAGTTCCACAATCATGGGAACAAACAGTAGCTTAGCGGCCTCTGGAGGAGGTAGAAGGAGTCTGGACCTCACCAAAAGTATTATTTTAAGAGAACTGTGATTATTTGACTTTTCTGGCAGTTGCCTGGAAGTACCCACTGACAAGGCTTATCTTTTTTTATACCGAATCAGAGTTTACTCAGGCAAAATTGCCTTTCCTGCCTGTCTGATCATTGAAGGTGCGACCCAACATGCACACAGAATTATTTAGCAAAATCCGGGAGAATATCAGTTCCAGTCATTGAAAGAAACCTCAGTACAATTATATGTTGACCAGTAAGCTGAGAAGACTTTAGTTTCCACATGCAAAAATACAAAACAACAAAACAGACAAACAAAGCATAGTCTTTATAGAGTTAGTTCAGCAAAGTTCTATTGATTAAAGTGGCCAGTTTTCAACCTAAACTTATGAACTATGCAATGCAGCATGAATGTGTGTATCACATTCAAGCAAAACAAAACCGAGTAAATAGAAACTGTCCATCAAGGAGTACAGATGTTGGACTTCCCCCCCAAAAAAGCCTTAAAATTGGGTGTCTTAAATATGTTAAAAGAAATGAAGGAAACCATACGTGTTAGTTTCCTAGAGGTGCCATAACAAAATACACTCTCTGGCTTGCACGGACAGCAACATACCTTCATTTTCTCACAGTTCTGGGGGCTGAGTATCCAAGATCAAAGTGCCAAGAGGGTTTGTTTTGGATGACACATTTCCTCTCAGCTTGAAGACAGCACCTGCTCAGTGTGTCTTCCCATGGCCTTTCTCTGTGGAGAGAGAGGGTTGGGGGCTCTGGTGTCTCTCACTTTTTTTTTTTTTTTTACAAGGATATCAATCCTATCACTTTAGAGCCCTTATGATGCCATTTGACTTTAACTACCTCCTTGAGAGTCCTATCTCCAAATAAAATCACATTGGGAGTTACAATTCAAGCATAAATTTTGAGGTTAAAAAAAAATTAATGTATAATATTATGCTAAACAAACTAAAGAAAACTATGGGAATAGTGTCACATTGAATAGAGAATATTCATAAAGTTATAAAAATTATGAGACCCAAATAAAAATTCAAGACTTGAAAATTATAGTGACTGATGAAAACCTCACTGGAATGGCTATCATGGAAGATTTAAGCTGGCAAGAGAAAACTGAGGTTATCTAATTTTAAGAGCAGAAAAAAAAAGAAGAAAAATAAACAAAACCTTAGAGACCTCTAGAAAACCATAAAGCACACCAACATACACATAATGGGAGTCCCAGGAAGGGGGGAGAGAGATTTAGTATTATAAAAAACAGTGGCCTAAATTTTTCAAATTTGATGATCAGCATTAATCTACACTGCCAAGAATTTCAATGCCAATTGTGATAAACTCAAAGAAGCTCAAACTTCACATCAAAGTCAACCTGTTGAAAGATAAAGGAAAAGAGATTTAAAAAAACCAGAGAGATGATTTATTACATTTGTTATGAATTGAATTGTGTACACCCAAACAGAATTTATGAATTCTGTTGAAGTTCTAACTCCTGCTATGACTGACTTTGGAGATAAATCCTTTAAGAAGGTAATTCAAGTCAAATGAGGTCATAAGGGTAGAAATCTAATATAATAGGACTGATGTCATTGTAAGCAGAGGAAGAGACCGGAATGCATAAGCACAAAAGAAAGGCCGGGTGAGAACTCAATGAGAGACCTCTATATGAAAGCCAGGGAGAAGGACTTCAGGAGAAATCAATCCTGCTTATCATAATTCCAGAATTATGAAAAAAATAAATTTCTGTTCTTTAAGCCACGCAGTCTGTGGTGTTTTGCTGTGGTAACCCTAGTAAACTAATATGACATAGATTTCTCAATATGACAAACAGCTGAATTTTCATCAGAAACCATAGATGTCAGAAATCAGTGGAGATACCTCAACAAAGAAGGTATAAAGGTGGTAAATAAGTATATGAAAACATGCTCAATACCACTGGCCATTGGGGAACAGCAAATTAAATATGAGGTAACATTATATTCTGTTAGAATGGCTAATTAAAAACAAATCTGACAATATCAAATGCTGGTGAGGATGTAGAGAAGAAAGAGCTTTTTTTAAATGCTGGTTAAATGAAAAATGTTAGAGCAAATTTGGAAAGCGGTTTGACAGTTTCTTATGCAGGTCAACATAGGCTTACCATATGTGATCCAGCAATCACAATCCTAGATATTGATCCTACACATTGGGAAACTTATGCTCACATAAAAATCTGCATGCCAATGCTAATAAAAACTTTATTCATAATCTCCAGAAGCTAGAAGCAATTACACTATCCTTCATAAATGGAAAGAAAAATATGGGGTGGTAAATCCATACAATGGTATGCTCTTGAACAATAAAAAGAATGAGCTCTCAAGCCACGGAAAAACATGTATGAATCTTACATTCTTATGGCTACATAATGAAGGCCAAGTTGAAAAGCCATATACAGTTTGAATCTCTTAGTTGACCTTGTTCAAAAGGTAAAACTACAGTGATTATAAAATAGTTCAGTGGTTGTCAAGAGGTTGGATGTTATGGGAAGAGTGTTAACCAAATGAAGGATAGGAACATTTTGTCGTTTTAAAACAATTCTGTGTGATAATTTATTGGTAGTTACAAACCCCTGACTATATATTTGACACAGACATTTACAACACAAAATGTTCGTATATGAGTATACACTTATATATTTAATATATTTAAATATATATTTATATTTAAATATATTTTAAAATATGTTATATTTGTAGAAGGTTAGGGATTATAGGGTGCAATGCAGAATGTATTCTTTAAATAAACAATAAAGTAAAGAAATAGCAAGTAATGAGATGATGGGTGTCAATTTTCTCACTGCTGGATTGGGAAGTTATAGATCAACAAGAAAAAAAAGGCTAGGATGGGCATCTGGGTGCCTCAGTCAGTTGAGTGTCTGACTCTTGATTTTGGTTCAGTTGATGATCCCAGGGTCATGGGATCAAGCCTTATTTTGGACTTCATGCTGAGCATGAAGCATGTTTGGGATTCTCTCTCTCTTTCTCTCTCTCTGTCTCTCTCTCTCTCTCTTTCTCTCTCTGTCTCATTCTGCTCCTCTCCCACTGTGTTCTCTTTTTCTCTTAAAAATTTTAAGTAAAAAGAGGTTAGGATACAATTACTAAGTAAGGATTATAGATAGAGACATAAGTATAAACCACTGTTTACCTTAATATTGACACATATGGGGCATATAGAAATAATTGTAGATGTGTGCATATACACAGGTCACTATACCTATGTGTGCCCTTGCTCTGTCAACTGAGAGGACCTATAAGCACCAGTAATATTCAGCAGCAACAAGCACATCTAGTTCCTAAACCTTGATTCTAATACTATTCTCCAATAAGAAGCGCATAGACTCTTAGTAAAATGGTAGATACTAGGATTGAACAGGAAACATAGAAGATAGAGCCTTGAAGTATTTTTGATTATCAAAAAGTAAACATACACACTCCGCTATGTCAATGAGAGCCAATGGAAAGTATTTCCAATGGTCCAATGGTCCAAAGTGGAATAATTTGAATAACAAAGATGTATTAGATTATAGACCAAAGTATAAAAATATCTATAACTTCACACTGATATAAATACATGGTTAAAGATATAAATAAGACAAAGAAAATGGACAAATCTTAAGTGCAGAATAATACCGCATATGTAGGTTGTCTGTAGCTAGCATAGAGATTTTATAATTCTGCTCAGCTCCTTCATTGTGGACTGTGCATAGTGACTTCCTTTTAAACAGTATAGAAACGTGGAAAAAGAAAAATCTTGCAGTCTAGAAACAATAGCCTGGCAAATACTATTACACTACCACAGACAGTTGATGATTGTTTGTACCCTTGAGATGATATGATGAGAATGCCATTTTACCTCTTTCTTCTCAAAACCCCATAACATTGTTTAATCATGAGGAAAAACATCAGAGACATATAACTATGGGAGGCAGTCCCAAAATACCTGATTATTACCCTCACAACTGTCAAGGTCACAAACAATAAGAAAATTCTGGGATACTATCATAGCCAAGAGAAGGCTATGAACTATAGAAGGCTACCTCAAGAATACTGACTGTAGTGTGGTCTCCTGAATGAAATGCTAGAAGAGAAAAAGGGCATTTAGTACAAACTAAGGAAATATGAAACAAGTATAGATTTTAGTTAAAAAATAATGTATCAATATTGGCTCAATTTGACAAATACACAATTCTAATTTAAAATATTACCAAGGAAAACTGGATATATTGCATAAAGGAATTCTTGGTACTATTTTCAATTTTTCTGTAAATTTAAGCTATTATTTTGAAGAGTTTATTTAAAAAAAAAACTCTTTTGTAGGCTGGAATTTTCCAGCCACCAAAAAAATAAACATCTTTCATGTTGTGGCAATGGATCAGCTATCTAAATCAAGTACTGCTACTTAAGTGAGTTTCTCTCTTTGATGAGTTATTCATTAATATCTTAGGAGGATATTGTTAGTAAGCCTTTTAAACAGACAGTCCACACCATTTTTATTGTTATCTTCAAGCAAAAATAAAGAATACGGGGGAAAATTTAGCATCGCTTCAAAAATTTTATTCTGCCTTTTTTCACCCTCATTTTTAATAGTGAGATATTTGCAGTTTTCCAAATATTCCATTTATCACGTTACTCTCTTTTATTCTAAATGTTAATTATTTTTATTAGGTCTTTTATTCCTCGTTTTGCATATTTACTTCAAGAACCATTAAGTATGGATGCTGTATGGTCATTTTTAACTTGAGGCAATATCCAAAGGTACATTCTAGTGCCATGATGAAGTATAATGTACACAACGTGTGAAATAGAAACCTAGGTAATGAAAACTAGTATTTCAAGACTCTACCAGCACAAGTTATACGGATACACTGTTTTTGCTTGATATCAACTTCTTGCTTTCAGCCATTGTACACAGGGACATTCCAAAACTTAAAATTGCTAGGAATTCTTTATTTTTGGAGAAAGACGGTACTGTACTAGAATAAAGAATACCATTTACTGAGGGCATTTTAGACTAGAATTCAGATGTAACAAAGATTGAAAATCTATAGTATGTTTCATTAAGAGCATCACAACTTTTTTGTAGTTTCATTACAATGAGCATCTTCCAAGAATATATTATATTATCTTCTATGGTAAAATGACAAGCACAGTCTTCAAAATAATCCCTAAGGCACTTTGAGAAATGGGACATGAAAGTAAAAATTAAATAACCTGCTAATTTTGTATTGCTTTTATAAATGGCTTTATAGTCTCCACTTTTAATTAAAATACCAGGCTATGTACAGCTCAGAGCTAATCTCAAATTCTCTTTTTAAAATGTTAAACAAAGTACAGAATATGCTTATTCTCCACTGTAGTTTTAATGACAAACACTTATAATTATGATTTCATGCCATCAGGATGAAGCAACATTCTATTCCTGCCAGGATATTGTGAATTATTTGTGTTTTCTGTAAGCTCGGGGCAAAGAAAAAAGATTTCACAAAAATGCTTAATAAAGTTTTAGGTACACTAATGCAGCATGGTTTGGAAGTTCAGAAAACATGAGATAAGGCACATTTGTGATATTGAGTCTTCCTCCTATGACTTCAAGCAAGGCACAAATAGACAACATTCAATTCCAAGTCACTTCAAGTTTCTGGTAAATGTTCGGATAGTCTAAAAAGTATATATGTGAATATTGGGTAATAAATTTGAAAAAGTGCATCCAATGTATATGTCTCTTAAAATACAATCCCGGAGAGGTTTAGGACAACACAGGATATTCTAGGCAAAACTGACATGAAGAGGGATTCTCAATAAAACTTAACATTCAAGTTGGATTATGGTAATTGAGTCCTGATAATTTTCAGCCAGAAATTTCATTATAGAATGATAGACCATTTAGTTAATTGGTAGATATCTAACATGTGGCAGAGAGTGGGCCAGACATTGAGACTACATAGGAGAGTATATGGTGTAAATAGGGTAAAAATCCAATGTTTTGATTCTTCACACAAGAAGTAAGCATTTGGAAGATGAATCCTCAATATGCCTGACTACGTGCATATATTTTGTTACATCTATACACATGCTACAAGCATATTAAGTTTATTTTAGAAACCAAATAGCCATTTATGAGAAAAATAAATAGTTAAAATTAATGCTATTTTCTGCCCATAAACCAATGAAAAATTATATGCTTCCTGTGTGGTACATGGTTTCCACATGAAACCAGTTTTTCAGAGTTTCTGGTGATAGAATTGTCCATTTCTCAGCTTGATCATACCTTAATCTCTTTTACAATTTGGGAGGTATGTGTGCAGTCTACTCTTCTCTTTTTTAATTTTTTTTTTAACATTTATTCATTTTTGAGAGACAGAGACAGAAGATGACTGGGGGTGGGGAGGGGCAGGCAGAGAGAGAGAGGGAGGCACAGAATCTGAAGCAGGGTTCAGACTCACTGATGGCAAGATCATGACCTGAGCTGAAGTCAGACGCTTAATCAGCCGAGCCACCCAGCCACCCCTGCGCAGTCTGTTCTTAAGTTTCACTCAAAGTGATACAAGGCAACACAAGCTAAAGGGATCTAGAATATAGGTTTGTTTACATTTACATTTAAAAATACATGTTTTTTTTTTTTGATTCTTGAATTTTAATTTGGAATATGGTTTGAAACAGCAAAAAAAAACACAAAGTTTATATAACAGAACTGATCTAGTCAGTGCTGCATGCTGTGTTAAGCATGTTCTTATGATTCTCAACATCTTTCTAAAGTATTATATCCAAGTTAACTGGTTAAGAATTGGTTAATCCAGAAGCGAAATCAGAGCAGTGCTCTCATTTAGGGAGAAAAAGAGAAAAACAATAATAAAAAATGGCTTGTACAAATCTGGAACTTCTGTTTTGCTACAAAGTAGAGTCTCTTGGACAGATTTTTTAATAAATATTTGAAACAAAAATCAGTGACTTATCTGGAAGGTGTTGGGGAGGGGTGGGGGGGAACTTGGAATATTTGTTTATTGTTATTGTTCCTGTACAGCTAATTAAAAGGATACAGCCAAAATTAAGAAAGCATTGCTGTAATTTCAGACCTGTAATTTTAGGGTGCTAGATACAAATATAGAAAGAAGATTTTTTTCATAACCATCCCATTTAGGGCATCATGGCAAAAGAAAAAATTCAGTGGAGCCAGAAGTTTAGAACCTCATCGGAAACACTCAGATTTTGAATGCAAAGTTTAACATTATTGTTCTAGAATCTACATTTTTCTAGCCTCAAATGGTTTGGCATCTTCAGGGTTACTATTGCCTATGTAGATTGTGTTCTCCTTGTGTCTCAAAACTGCTAACGTATTATTAAAGAATGCCAGGACTGTAAGGGTTAGTAGACATAGACTAGCAAAAAATTCTATTGTAAAATCATGATTAAATCCAGATAAAATAAATGAATTTCTGAATAACACAGTGGTATTTTGTGTCAAAGGAGGAGAGCATTACTGATCTCATGACTCTGAGACTGATACTTGATTCATTATGCCATATCATACAATTCAAGGCATTGTGATTTTTAGCTGTTTCTTTTTATTTTATTATATTTTTTCTTTATATTAAGGTGATTCACAAGAATTCAAGATGTTACAGTGTTTGTCTAAAGAGAAACTTAGAAAAGAATGTTCTCTGAAGATAATATACACTTGGCATAGTTGTTTCTAATATGAGTTTAGCACCAATTACTTAAACTAAGAAAAAGTCAAATTCTAACCTTTAAAGAATACCCCTGGAGATACTTCGGAAAAGAGTATGTATATATAAAATTAGGTAGTTGAACAGGTAAAAGATACCTGTAGAAAACATCTAAAGAATAACCCAATGGAACAAGCTATTGTTTGCAAAGAAAGATGTCAGGATAGTTCAACTGGGTCTTTCGATACTCCCTTAAATCATCAAAAAGAGCCTCCTGTGTTACACAATCTCATTTTTTAAATGACGTTTGGATGAAATGTTACATTTCAAAATAAAATCTTGCGTTAGAAAATTTGAATAAGAAGATTAAAATGGATATATACAACTCAGCACATTACACTATCTTTAACTACTTATTGTATGTACAACCAAAACTAATTGAGAAATGACTTTAAAACACACTAGACTGCGTATTCATTCCTGGTTAATCTCTGTCATAAGAATATTTTCACAAACATAAAAAAAAAGAACAACTCAATTCTATTTTCCTTCCTCTGTCCCTTTGTTCCCTTCCCCTTCTTTATTCTTTCTTTCTTGCAATCAAAAAAAAATTCCTTTTGGCTGATTGTTCCCATCCTTTGGGATGTTCAAATACAGAGATAAACGTATTTAAAGTTTGATTTTCAAATCTTTGTCATTTGTTTAAATCCAATGCAAAATCTCAACAGCTGAAGGCTAATAGAAAAAGTCCTAGTATTAATTCATGTGTAGACAAAGAGGACTATCATTAAATATTTCCCCTCAAATGCTAAGGTGCTACTCTCAACTCTCCTCGAATGCCCGAAACAGAGGCAAGTATCTCCTATCAGTTACCTAATACACATAGTCATTGATGTGAATAATCGATCAGCGACAAAAAGGCAACAACATCTAAATTAATTCATGCTCACTATCAAATGAATACAGTTAATGGAGACTGATTTTTAGGTTGACTCGTAAACAAATAGAAAATAGCATACGATGTATGCCTAAGAGTGATACGAATATAATTACAGATACAAGTGTAGATATGAACGATAATCAAATAGAAAAAACAATAAAACATTTTAAGAACAAAGGGGCATGCTGATTTTCATTATATTCCTATATTTAAAACAATACAGCACAGTGTGAAACATGATGTTGAGTTAGAGAACATAATTTATTCTCTTGCCTATCTTTGTGCTAAATTTCTAACAGGCTGATTTGTTAAAGAACACAAATGTGTTTGAAAGCACTGTTTCAAGCTTTATTTGGAATAACCACCACGGACATTTTCACTTTATATACTCCAACTATGATGGCCTCAAGCGTGCAATAATTCAGTATGCTCAGGGTTTTGCACTTCATACATTGCGATCCAGGTGATGTCACTCTACTCATACCATCTGTATGACTCTTAATCCTAGTGCTGTTTTGGCTAATGGAGTTGTGGAGAAGAGACTCCTGCTGTTTGCCCACCAGGGAAATGACAGGTCGATAAGAAATATTTCATATTTTTGCCCATTGTCAGTTTGTCAGGTTTTGTCTGTTAATATATTTTTATAGTTTTTTATGAAATAGGCTTCGGTATAAAAGAAATCATATCTGGGGCACCCGGGTGGCTCAGTCGGTTAAGCAGTCGACTTTGGCTCAGGTCATGATCTTGCAGTCCGTGAGTTCAAGCCTGCTTTGGATTCTGTGTCTCCCTCTCTCTCTGTCCTTCCCCTGCTCACACTCTGTCTGTCTCTCTCTCTCTCAAAAATAAAGAAACCTTAATTTTTAAAAAATCATATCTAATTTATATCTGAATTAAAATTGTAAAGAATTTATTAGAAAGTGAGTAGAATATATACATTCTACTAAATATATTAAAAAAGTGATAATAGGTGAAAAATTCTCTTTAAATGGAATATCTGAGTTAATGTATATAAATTGTTGAAGGCTTAGAGAAAAAAAAAGTGATTTGAGTAAAGTTTCAGATTAAAATTAAGCTTGACCAGAAAGATGTGTGGGTGGGGGGATAAATATGTATATGTGTGTGTGTGTGTGTGTGTGTGTGTGTGTGTGTGTGTGTGTGTGATTCAGGTATAACCTATTGTAGAAGTAAGTTATACAGAGGAATCTTAAACAATAAAGTCAATAGTAATATATTTTAGTGTGCCATTAATTACTGTCTTTAGATACATGTGTTTTCAAGGATTTTATAACTTAAAAAACACAGGGAAATAGAATAGAATAATTACTTTTAAAGGTAGTGTTTAAATAATTAAAAAGTTAGAATTAAGATCATCTTAGGGAATTGTGCCATAACTGGTAATATGATAAGGATCTGATTTATAGCTTCATTTGGAATAAAAAGTCTGAAGCTTGGAGAAATTTTTGAAGTGATACAAGAATAATTATATTATTTTAGTAGCAAAACATTTTCTTAACTACGAAAGATGGCAAATACTGAAAAGCCACATCTTTTTCTATTGATACAAAACATAACTTTTTCGTTAATAATACAATTGTTAAGTAATAAGTCCTCAGTCCTTACTATCCTGCAGACACACTAGTTTCAGAATACATAAAGGTTAAAAATAAGACGTGTAATATAACTTTTAGGAAGCTTATAACCTCTATATGGAGAGATACCGCTTGAATAAAACAAGTTACAACAAATACTGTTTAAAAAGAGGTGGAGTGCCTGGTGGCTCAGTTGGTTAAGCATCCAAGTCCTGATCTTGGCTCAGGTCATGATCTCGCAGTTTGTGGTTTTGAGCCCCACATCAGGCTCTGCGCTGACAGCGCGGAACCTGCTTGGAATTTTGTGTCTCCCTCTCTCTGCCCTCCCCTGCGTGTTCTCATTCTCTCTCTCTCTCTCTCAAAAATAAATAAACTAATTTTAAAAAAATATATTGTAAAAAAGTATTTAAAAAATGTGTTGAGAATACAAAATGCTACTCTGGAATACTGCCTGACAGTTTGTTACAAAATTAAACATACATTTCTCATATGATCCAGCAATCACACCCCTTGGTGTTTACACTAAGGAGTTAAAAACTTATGTCTACACAAACACTTGCACGCAGATGTTTATAGCAGCTTTATTCAAAATTGCCAAAACTTGAAGACAACCAAAATGCCCTTTAGTAGGTGAATGGATAAATAAACCATGGTATATCCAGACAGTGGGATATTATTCAGCACTAAAAAGAAATGAGCTTTCAAACCATGGAAACACATAGAGGAACTTAAATGCTTATAACTAAGGGAGAGAAGCCAGTCTAAAAAAAAGCTGCATTCTGTATGATTTAAACCAAATGACATTCTGGAAAAAGCAAAACACTATGGACGTAGACTATCAGTAGTTGCCGGGGTTGGGGAGAGGGAGGGATGAATGGAGAGAACACAGAGGAATTTTAAGGCAGTGAAACGATTCTGTATGACACTGTGGTAGTGGCTACAGCCATTTTACACTCGTCTAAACTTCTTAAAATGCACAACACCAAGAGTGCATTTTGGTAGGATACATTGTCACTTTGGGTGACAATGATATGTCAGTATAGGATCACTGATTGTAACAAAGGTATCCGTCTGGGGCAGGATTTTAATAGTGGGGAAGGCGGTGCATATGTGGGGGCAAGGGATAGATGAGGCATCTCTGTACCTTCTCTTAAATTTTTCTGTGAACCTAAATTGTTCTAAAAAATCTATTTAAGAAAAGCAATATGTAAACATACATTGGGATTTATTCCCCTTGATAGCTGCTGAAAAGCATGGAGACTATGTGAAAACTGAACAGCCTTGTGCAGCATTTAGGATCTCATCCAACAGGAAATGATCTCCTTCAGGATGTATCTAGTGTCAAAAGTTATTATTTTTTATTTTTATTTTTATTTCTTCAGAAAGAGAGCGCGTGTGAGCAGGAGAGAGAGGGGCAGACAGAGGGAAGAGAGAGACAGAGAATCTCAAGTAGGCTCCACACTCAGCATGGAAGCCAATGTGAGACTTGATCCCACAATCCTGGGATCACCTGAGCCAAAATCAAGAATCAGATATTTAATCGACTGAGCCTCCCAGGTGCCCTGAGTGTCAAAGGTTTTTAACAGCAGAGCGTCCCCAGCTGCAAAGCTCCCAGAAGCTCCCAAAACTTCCCTCTCTGTGGAAAGGGCTTGATGGACAGCATTGTGAAGCACCACTGATAGCTCTGGGTGAGGTTTGTTTGTTTGTTTGTTTGTTTTTTAATTTCACACAGAAAAAGGTTGGCCTGGGACCAATCATTCAGAGAAAAAAAAACATTAATCCTGTGTGAAAGGAGGATCTGGATAAAGTATGAACACCTCTAAGAGTTGAGGAAGGCAGAAAAAAAAAAGTCAATAATGCAGTCAAGATGGTGACTTTTGCTCTAAGCTGTTCTGAGATATGGAACTGCAGGGTGCTCCCTCCACCGCTGCCGGAAATACATGGCAAAGACCTAGGCACTGAGGGCCCTGGCGGGAAAGATGCCTTCTGGTCTCCACCAGCGGTGGCCACATGGGAGAACACGGAGATTAGCCTTGTAATATGCTTACTGCCCATATGCCCTTGACTTGATGAACAAACTCTCTCTCTCTCTTCTCCCATAATTTTTTCCGTAGGATCTTTTTCAGCCTGAGAAAAGGAAAGAAATTTCCACCTTTTTCTAAACCATGATAGAGATCACAAAGTCTTAAAAATACTGGTCTGAATCCTAGCAGTGATGACCTCTTTGCCATAGGTTTGCTAGACCAGTCTGCCAAAAAAAAAAAAAAAAAAAAAAAAAAAGTGTTGGGCGAACCACTTTATCATGGCAGGATCGTCACAAGCACAATTTTGAAAACGGAGCAGTTAAACCACTATTAGTTTCCCTTACCGTATACAAATTGCCCTAGAAAGTGAAAGAGCCTTGCCCTTGATGCTTGTTGTTTGAAGGTGTTTGAACAAGCCACGTGTGTCAGGTCCCGGGAACACACTGCGCGTTTGTTTCGCTTTAAAGCTGGTGGAGAACCAAGTCTGTAATATAGGACTGGTGTCTACATTTTCCTCTTCAGCCCTATTAGTACTAATGTAGAACTGCTGATACTGCGTTATCTTTCAGAAATTCGTGCAAATGACTTCCCGAAGTGGATCATTAAATATTTGCCTTTTATCGGAAACATTTAATTCACCCACTTAATGACGTTCAGCTAGAGAAAAATTTTTAAGTGAGAAATCGTTTTTTTATGAGACAGAAATAGCCAGGGACCTCTTCCCCTCTTATACACCAAATAGCATTTGGTAGGATACAAAAACTGTTATTTAACACAAGGAAATATCTTTTCACGGTTTCTGCTGCATTTAATTGTCTTGGCAAGAATGAGTTAGTTTTTTTTTTTTCAGCAGGCCTGATTGATCTTTTCGTGTCTCAGACTTTACTACATCAGGTGTTTTTTGTTTTTTTTTTCCCTAACTCTGTAATAAATGATAGCACATGCCCATGAAAGGGTATAAATTGAAGAGTTTGTCCTGATGAATTCTCACCAACTGATAACAATGTGGGACCAGGAGCAGGAGAGCATCACCCAGACCAGGAGGCCTCCCCGGGGCCTGTCTCGTTACTGCCCTAATTGCAAACAATACATTGAGTTCCAAGTCTATAGGTTAGTTTTGCCTGTTTATATTCTCTATTTACCTTTTTTTTTTTTTTCTTAAAAAAATAATTTGTGAGATTCATCCATATCCCTGTGTTATTACCACCTGCACAGCCTCATTGCTTTCTTGGGTTCATTGTGTGAGCACACCCAAATTTCCAGACTCATTTCACTGTTGATGGGCTTTTAGATATTTTTACCTGGCAACAATTTCATATAATGCCAGTATGAATATCCTTATATGTGATGCTTTTGAACATGTGATTTTCACTTCTCTTGAGACTTTCAGGAAGAGGATAGTTGGGTCCTAGATTATGAATAATTCAGTTTTCGTTGATATTGATTAACAGTTTTCAAAAGAGACTATAGCAATTTTTACCCTCACTAGCTGAGCATATGAGTTCTGGTGGCTTGACTTCCGTTGGGAATTCAACGGAATTGGTGTTGTATACTGTGAAATTACAATACAAGGAAGAAAGATATAGTATTTGGTCTTTGTCCCCATTTCTGGCACAGAGCTCCTAAAACTCTTGGAATTTCCCTAGTGATAAGAAGTGTGATAAAGGTATCTTTTGTTAGGTGAATAAAGTGGCTTTATTGTCCCCAGATCACCTAAGGATGGGGGTCATCACCAGAGAAACCAGCTAAGTAATTAGAGGGTTGGAATTTTCAGTCCCACCCTTGACATCCTGGGGAGGAGGGGAGCAGAAGGTTGAATCAATCACCAATGACCAATGATTTCATCTATCATGCCTATGTAATGAAGCCTCCAGAAAAACCCTAAAGTACAGGGTTTGGAGAGCTTCCGGGTTGGTGAACATGTGGAAATCTAGGGGAGAGTGGGATGCTCTGCGAGGGCAGAGAAACTGTGCCCTCTTTCCCCATACCTTGCTCTACACATCTATTTAGCTGGTTGTTCCTGAGTTATATCCTTTTATACTAAATCGGTAATTTAGTAGGTGAAATGTTTCCCTGAGTTCTGTGAGCGGTTCTAGCAAATTAGTCAAAACCAAGGAGGGGGTTGTGGGAACATCTAATCTATAGCCCATTGGTCAGAAGTACAGGTGACAGCCTCGACTTGCCCCTGGTGGTTGAAGGGATGGGGGGGGAGATGGCAGTCTTATAGGACAGAATCCTTAAGCTGTGGAATCTGATAATATATCCTAGTAATTATCATCATGGTTAGCATAACACCAATAGTATATGGGACAAAACTTCTTAAGCATTTTGTATAAGATAGTCACCAGGATAAGCATTCCACTTCCAGCCAAACAGCTAAATTAAAATATTTAGGCACAAGAAAACTCATTTATAAGCCAGAATAATCCAACTAAATAAATGTTGAGAGGTGTGTGTCTGCACATATTTATATCAGTTCCTGTGTGGATCAAAATACACATATGTAGGCAGATATAGATATGAATATAGATAAAGGTCATGTACACACATATGTGTGGGAAGGAAGGAAGAAAGAAAAGAAGAAAGAAAAGGACAAAAGAGAATGAACTGTATATAGAAACACATCTACCATTACCTGTAAATGCTGTAGCTATATAACACTATTTAATTGTGATTTGATTTGGAGCTTTATTTGGGTTACCTTTATTTTTTGGTTTATATTTGAATGTATTTCACACATTTATAGATGATGTTTCAAATCAGAAAATGACATTTTTGAAAAGACATGATTTATTCTACAAAATAAGAAGGTATCCATAGAGTGTTAAAAATAAAATGGCTTTAATCTCCAAATCATTATAGATGGCAAAATAGAAACCTGGATGTATAACGTGTATTAGACACATTATCCTGGTGTGTAAAATCCTAATATTAATAAGTGTTGTGTATATTTTGTTGTCTATCATTCACCTTCCCCACAGTACCTTTTTTTTAAAATAGGAGAACACTGAGGATCATAGAAGTTCAGATAATACAATTCGTAATTGGCAGAGCTCTACCCTAGTTCATTGCACTCCTACTCTAGACCTTTGGAAACCTTTAAAGAAGGCTTAAGAGAAGAACAGGCTGAGTCTCAAAAGATGAGTAGATGTTCCTCACTTTTGAGATGTTCTAGGCTGGTCCCGAGGAGTGGTCTTCTTTGCAGGAAGTTGTCCCTGGGATGAAAGCCATGAGAATGAGAAGCAGTGTGGTCTAGTGGCTGGAGTGGAGGTGGGGTAAGACTGGAGAGAGGAAAGCCTGGAAAGATGAGCAAGGGACACATCATGGAGAGCCTCAACTGAAAGGATGAAAGACACAAAGGGATTTAAACAATTGTCAAAAGATAGGGTATATTTGTTAGATTTATAATTCAGTCCACATGTAAATCAACATATGACAAACATTCTTGTTTCCAAATTATCCAGTGTTTAAAAAACTTCTTTGAAATTGTTAAGAGTTTGTTAATGAATAGAATATAATATAAACCTAATGGTATCAAACATTCTACTAAACACCTATGTGTGCCTGCTAATAAGTGTTGGATCCCCATCCTTCAATTTGTTTAAAAAAAATGTCATATTTTTAAAAGACGTTCAAGAGGCTAATGGGTCTGACACCTGATGTAGCTATGGGAAAATATTGGATAAATAGTTACATGTTTATGGTGGTATAAGAGTATGAATATTATTTTATTTCATGAATTTCTGGCAGAAAAAAAGAAAAACCAAAATGTGGATTCCAAAATTGAGAAGAATAACCTGTCTTATTTATCATCAGAGATATATCCTGTTTCCTCTTACAGAAGGCTTAATAAGCCAAGATATTTTTCTTTTGTCCTTGTAATCTTTGACATGAGTCGAAATTCTTTGATTAAAAGCTATTATAATTTATTTTAAATAAAATAATTTATTTGAAATTAATTAAAATAAGTACATAACTGATGTACACACTTGCTTACTCATCTTAACTCAAATTTAGGAATTTGTATTACTGTCTTCTCCTGAATTTTATTTTTGGCTTTCTAACAATATTTTATGAACCACAATCCATAATGGTTACTTGGTTTATTAGCCAGAAAATGGCAGTTAAAACTGATTTTATCTTTTATCTTTTCTGATACCAGATTTTAACCAGCCAGACTCTCCCTAAAGACAGTCCAAGTGAACAGCTGTAAATTCCATAGAACTTAGAAATTGAATGATGTAGACAGAGACAGACTTAGACTTAATCTTCTAATCTCATAATCACATTCTTCTCTTTATGGCCAAGGTCAAAATCAGGGAGAGAGACACATAAATGGTCATAGTACTCAGCCTAAAATGTCTCTAATGTGTAGAGATAAAGAATGAACAAATGAACCAATGTTACACTTTTCTTTCTGTAACCTAAGTTCTTGGCATGGAAAAACATGGAAATGAATAAAACATTATTTTAGTTCATGGAGAGGAGGGTTGGCAAAATCACTGAAAGGAAGAAGGATAAATCCATATGCAGAGCAACAATGCTTACCAATAAATCGCTGCCCTTGCAGTCCAGTGTAATTAATCTTCCACCAGGAGGCTGCTAGTTCTCTTAGTCATGATTACTCCCTGTGAGGGGCTCAGTGTCCATCTCTGCAATGGCTGGAGAGATCAGATATTGCTGAGATCCTGAATTACCTTTGTATCTGTCCTTATGGCCACCTCTCTCATGTGGTCATCAGGCGAGAACAGAAAAGACTGCGGTATGTGGTACTAAGCTGCCTTAAATCCCTAGAATAGGTCTTCTTGAACTCCTGATTATGGAAAGGGCTCACTGAAACAAAGGCCTTAATGAGATTGACACAGGACAAAAATACCCTTTTACCCTCACTTATTCTGAGGGGTTCATCTACAAACTTTATTCCTAAGCTTCTGTGCTGCCAATGTTCTTAATGTTGTACTTTCTAGATCACAGATTATTCAGCCAAATGTCTAGTGACTGCCAGATAGTTGCCATCTTCCTTGTAAGGCAAAGAAAGTATACTATCAGATGTTCCACTCATATCATGCTTGTTGGGGTTATTTCCCTTTCTCACTGTCCTTCAGGGAAACACCGGTGTGGAGCCGGCTCTTGTAGACTCCCAATTTGGGGTGATATTTGTGTATGTGTGCATCACTGGTAAACCACAGTTTTTCTTCTAATTCTTCAATGCACTGACAGAGAGTGCTCTCAAGGCCATGAGGGAGGGTCAAGAGAGAGGTGTCTATACACCAGCGCTCAATGTCATGGGAGTCTAATTTACTGCTCTTTCTACTTACTTTTGCATTGAGAACCTTCTCAAGTCCTGTGTCATACATTCCAATTTCATTTATGGATGAAATTTTTCTGTGATCAACGAACTTGATAACATGGTTGGTCAAATTAACACCCCTCAAAATAATGACAAGCTCAGGTCTCATGGTTTTACATGGTAATGCTTCAGATTTATATGGCAGGATAGAAAATGTCTTCGGTTTTGTTCCCCGCCCAAATATGAATAATTAACTTCATAAGTAGTTATGTTTTTGTTCCAAAATCTTAAGTATCTCTACTGGGATTGCCAGTGCATTGTTTAGCCTTCACAGCTATCTACAGGGGGCAACTCAATCCTGAGTCTAACCTCCCTTATTTTGCTTTTGTGTTTCTCACGTCTTTCTTGGAAAGTCTGTACTCTCCTTTGCCACATTTTCTGTCTACTTTTTAACTATATTCTCCCATTCTCACTTTTCCTACTTATCCTCAACAGCTCCATGATCGGTGGCTCATGCATATGGGGACCACATTTCTATGGAATATGATAAGATAAACAGAAATAAATACATGAAAACAATCTGTGAAGAGGAAGCTCCCTGTTTGCCAAGGATTCTTATGTAACTTTTTTGGAATGAGATGATTTTTTAATTAGGGTAAAAATTTTAATGTCCAGTGATGCAATACAAGTATAGAATGCAAAAAAGACTGAGTGATGAAAAAGTTAAAATAGGAGTATATTATCAAGCTGGGGATTTCCAATAGTAGACTTAGATGGGAAAAATAGCTAAATTCAGGTTAGATTGAGGTACAACCTGAGGGCTATTTTGAATTTCTTGAATGGCAATTACCTTAGTATGAAAATTAGCAACTAAATCAAGAAAAAAGAAGATAGGACACTAACCTCTTAAGATAGTTCAGAGTCACCCTGGGTGCACCCAGGATTTGGTTGCAGTGGGCCAGAGGGTCACAGCTGGGTTGCTTTCCTTGACTGGTGTATTGAGCCTCAAGTTAAATTTTCTGACTATGATTTGGTTTGGAATTATTAAGTGAAATGGAACAGTGCCCTTTGACAACATGACTTTATAATTGTGGATCTATTTGCACTCAATATCAGTGCAAGTAGATCATCTTATTAAATCCTGTAGCAAAAAATAGCATTTAGTTTTCACTGAGCAAACTATCACTTCACCTAGAAAGTTGCCTCAAATTATATATGTGTATATATATATATATGTGTGTGTGTGTGTGTGTATATGTATATGTATATATGTATATATGTATATATATCTCCAAACATTTACCAAACACCGCAAGGCATGTTGTGTGAAATTCAACATCAGTGGGCTCATAGGGTTGGTTAGTCATATATCAGATATGGCATGAACACACTGCTCTTCTGTGATACATTCTACATCCTCATTTATATTTCACTCTCCTTTCCCATAGTCTTTGCATGCACCAAACTCCCTTAGGTTAGTTCCCCAAAGAAAATACAGATCTTTTAAGAATGTTTTTGTCTCTGCTGTATCTAGGTTAATGCACTTGCTCGGAAACTACAAGGTATTATTTTTAACTGTAACCTAATTTATCTTTGGATCAATAAACATAATCACATGGCTCATTTCTGATTTTGCATCTAAAGAGACATTCTTTTGTATGTTTAATATACTGGCCTATTATCACCTTATTCTTGATTCTTCTCTGTTTAAATTTAAAAAATTAAAGTACTATGTTTTAAGTTTAAAACACGTTAGTATTTTCAAAACATTCACCTTTGATTAATTTTTCTTGTCAATATTGATATATAATGTTGAAGTTTTCATTAGCATTCAAAATTAAAGTGCTTTTATTTCCTGTGGCATAATTAGAGTTCATTGCCAAGTTTAGAACATGAGATTGTTAAAATTACTGTATCTTCTTTCTTTACTTATAAATGTCCTCCCTTTTCATTTTATGTCATTACTGGAATGATGGAGCGTAAAATCTATACCAACGATCACGGTGAGATATTGACATTCAGAGTTTATTTTAACTTATTTTTAACAAGTATCAGACATAAAATCACTGGGAAAATATCTATGAATCAAAATAATAATCTAAAACTGAAATAGACTTAATATTGTCACAAAATGACTGCGGCCATCTTTCTTGATTTTTCTCTATTCTAGCTTTCACTAATATTCAACACCTCACAAAGGACTTTCTCAAACAAAAAAATTAATCTTTATTTTCCTCTAATTGAAAATCTTTAATGAACCTTAGCTGCTCTTGTGGCAAGAAGCCAAGCCTCTCAAGAGCACACATCCCAACACAGAGGATTTGGATCATCTTTCCCTTACAAACTCATTGCTTATCACTAAACTCTTATGTATTTCTGCCCACCTTTCTCATGCTACCCACACTTTCATATTTGATGATCGAAGCAGCTTTGTGTTAGATAACTAAGGCATGAACTGCTGAAGCCAAGTTCAATTCAGGTGGAAAATGTGTGGGAAGTACATTTTAATTTCTGGTCCCCACAAAACTTTCTAGTCAAATGTATTGGTAATAAGGATAGTATTTTATCCAATATCTTATTTATGTACTCTACTTTTCAACTGGTTTAAAATCTATGTGGGAAAAGAATATGATGCAATTGCTTCTTTAAGTCACAACAAATCACAACAAAAGACCTAATATTTTTGTGAACCAAGATTTTTTCCAGAGGATTTAATTGTTTTTAATTTTTAAAAGATGTTTGTTTATTTATTTTTGAGACACAGAGAAAGAGAGAGAGAGAGAGAGAGCACAAGCAGGGGACAGGCAGAAAGAGAGGGAGACGCAGAATCTGAAGCAGGTTCCAGGCTCCGAGCTGTCAGCCCAGAGCCCAGTAAGGGGCTCAAACCCATGAACTGTGAGATCATGACCTGAGGTGAAGTCGGATGTCCAACCAACTGAGTCACCCAGGTGCCCCTTTAGGGGATTTAATTTTTAAGATCTCCTTAAATCCCTTAAAAGAGTACAAATTCCCTACATAAGCCACAATGTATTAAAATGCCCTTCTATGTCTAGAGTCTTTCAGTGTCTTGTTCATAGTAAATGTTCAAAGCATATTGTGAAATAATTAAATTAAGAGAAATAACAGAAAGCCTCTTGATATAAATACGATGTTTTCTATAATCACCTGGCAAAACAAAGCTAATAGCTGGTGTCTCTGTTTCTGAAACGATGTAAGATATTAATATTCTAGGTTAATGTGACATTATGGTTTTAATTTAGGACACATGTTGTGTTGTAATTATCTTTGTATCACTCCAGCACATAGTATAGTACTTTGAACATAGCAGTAACTTAATCAGTAGTTGCTGGAATACAGATACTTTTACTTAAAAGGGAACTCTGTAAACTCTATATTGAATATATATTAATTTTCTTCGGTAGTTCATTAAAAAAACATGGGTAGAATATAGGCCTCACTTAACCTTTAAGGATTCTGGCTAGAAGCAAAGTTTATCTATCTCAGTCAACAAAACTCCAAATTCCACAAAGGGAAGAAAGTTATTCAATATTTAGATACCTTCTTGTGTTCTAGTTACACAAACAAAGGGCCAACAGCTGTTTATAAATCCCTTTAGCATTACATTCTGGCTTAGGAAAATCAAATTTCTAACATAGAGAATGTACTCCAGCCCTAGGAAATCATTTAATCCAATAGGGATTTGGCAACAGCAATTGGCTTCAAGATTTACGCCCCAGGATGCATTCATTGACCCTGGAAAATGTAAGCACGTGGGTTAGGATATATACACTAAATAGGAATTTATCTGGTGAGCAATTAGAACAGAATACTTAGAATCTTGATATGATTCCTCTTCTGCTATATAAAATAGGATGACCATATCCTTTGGAAATTGTCACGTGGTAGGTTTCTATTCTTATGTATTTAAAATGCCATTTGCTTCTATCTTAAAGAATCATCAGGACCGATTATCGTCAGAGGCTCCTTAGAACACTTAAATCAAGTCTTCACTCCCATCTATGTACAGCTCATCATTCATAATTACACAGGCTCTGTATAACATTTATATTTGCCGTTAGGATATTTATGTGTTCAATGAGATTTCAGTCATTGAACAGGCAGCCATGATTTCACCCAGATCACAGGTGCCCATCACACAACCCCACCCCCCAGCTGTGAGTGAAATTAAATAAACATACTGAAATTGATCTCTGAATAGTTTCCTGGCCCTGCACCCTAGCTTTAGTATTTATTCTTATTTTATAGAAAGCCTCAAGGGGGGATATACTAACATATCTGAAAAAAATCATTTTTTAAAAAATTATGTTGCTTTCAGTAATTTTAATAACAATAAGTTTATTCCATCCACATTTACGTTTTTCTAAACAGCATTTACAAGAAGCCTATGCCAGAAAAAATATAAAAAGAAGTCTGTGTTTATGAAAAATGAAGACACTTATTTACTTGTCTTTTTGTTATTTGGAGAAAAGGGAAAAAAAGTGTTAAGACAACAAAATGAATAATGTAACATGTTTCTATGACTACAAGAATAGACATATCGAGCAGGTCCTGTTCTTAGGACATTTGACAAAGTAATAGGCAAAGAAGGAAAATTCACATCTGAGGTATAAAAAAGTTGATGCAAACCACGTAAACAGCATAGTGCAGATTCTGAATACTTGCCCCATTTTGAATATGGTAATCTTCTAATGTAAGTAGTGGTGGCAGATAAAAATTTTGTTTCATTTCATGTTATACCATCTACAAAAAGGGGTTTGAAGTGAATATTACAGAAAAAAATCCTCCTCATAGAACTTCTGTTACAATGTTGCTTGTATGATCACTTAGAGTGCTGTATGTAATTCTTATATTTCCTTAGGATGAAAAGAAATGAGAGAAGTTTTCCTTTTGTTGTGACTAATGGAAGAATCTAAAACACCTTGTAGGGGTACCTGGGTGGCTCAGTCACTCAAGAATCTGACTTCCGGCTCAGGTCATGATCTCAGGATTAGTGAGTTCAAACCCCTTGTTGGGCTCTGTGCTGACAGCTCAGAGCCTGGAGCCTGCTTCGGATTCTGTGTCTCCCTCTCTCTCTGCCCCTTCCCGACTTGCACTCTGTCTCTCTCTCAAAAATAAATAAACATTAAAAAATTAAAAATAAATAAATAAAACTAAATACTTTGTAAAATTGGAAGCATTTTCTCCTTGAGATAATCAGAAGTTTAGGGTTTAGAAGATAATGAAGTGGGAAAAGGCAATGTGTTTGAAACGAAAACATCAGTGTTTGAGTCCTATCTCCCTTCTTTGATGTAGATCCATTTTCTCCTCTGTGAAATGAATGAGTTGGTCTGAAAGGATCAGTTCTCTTCAAACATTGTATGAATATATTCCAGACACCAACCTAAGTCTTCAGTCTTAGAAGTTGCTCAGACCCCGTGGAGACCATCCAAACAAGACAAAGCCTTGTTTCTCTGTCACTCAAGAAGGACCTAGTAAGCCCACATTCTTCTCTTCGGCCCTTTTTTATCACCCTCTGACAGAATGTTAGAATAGAGTAGAAGGTAGCATTGTGTTTAGAGAGCTTTTTTAGTCCTGGGGATTTAACAGATCACATGGTCTTTTTAATCTGTTGTGCTAAGCCTCTCTTTCCATGATTATCCCTAACAGAGAGCCCAGCATATTGATTGATGATTATGCATTTACTATTCTATCTTTCCTCACTCAACTGCAAACATCATAAAAACATCATGAAAAGAAAAATGAGATCTATTTTTGACTTTATATCCCTAGTGTTCCCCGCAAGAAATGGTGTTTAAAGTATCTTCAAGGAGATATTGGGTAGAACAGGGCTGGAAGTACAAGGAAATAATAAAAGTTTAATCAGTCTAATGAATAATGAGTCAATAGTTGCTTTTATTTCTTCATTGTTCCACTAAGTATATTATGCACTTTGTTTTATTTTTCTTAGTATTGCCTCTACTGAAATTTCCATGAGTTTGTACAAGATATAAGTTTCCTTAAAATCGACTACTTTTATCACTAAAATAATCTCTGCATCACTAAAATAGTCTTTTGAGACTCTCACTACCATGAGAATTGCTTAGCCAAGAATAAAGGGTTTATTGCGTTCTATTAGAACACAACCACATCCAGTCAACAGGTTTCATATTTCAGGCATTCCTTAGGGGAAAAAAAATTTTTTTAAATGACCAGGGGCGCCTGGGTGGCTCAGTTGGTTAAGCATCCGACTTTGGCTCAGGTCATGATCTGGCGGTCTGTGAGTTCGAGCCCCACGTCAGGCTCTGTGCTGACAGCTCGGAGCCTGGAGCCTGCTTTGGATTCTGTATCTCCCTCTCTCTCTGTTCTTCCCCTGCCTGCGCTCTATATTTCTCTCTCAAAAATAAATAAACATTGGAAAAAAATTTTTTTAAATGACAAATATTAGCTTATTTAAAATATAATTTCAACACATCATTTTGCCACATAGTTGTTCTTTTCAAGTAGAACATAAAAGAAACTTTAAATAGAAGCACCTTAAATTTAACACAATGCAGACTCATTACATATAAATTAGAAATATATTTACAGTTTATTGAACAGTTATTTATTACTTGCTGCACTGTCTTCACAATACTTTTCCACTGGCAAATAAGGATCTATTGCACACGTTAATATTTAAGAACCATAAACTAGTAAAATGTCATTTAATTAGAAAATAACTTATTAAATAGGCATGCTCATCCTATGTTAAGATTTGATAGCTTGGGTAATTTGTATATCTCTTACTTTGCTTATTGAATTCTACATAGATCATGTAGGGTTTAGAAGCTTGGTTCCTAAATTATATAATCTTTATGCACCTGGGCCAAACAAACCCCAATGTCTCTAGAGTAATTAGAGTTAGCAAAACACCTGCATCTGTAACACCTGGTGGCAGTAAAACATAAGTGTAGATTGGACCCTTAGAAATTAGTGAAGGCTTTGGCACCTTGAGGATTTTGGCAACAATAAAAGTACAAAGTACCACAAAGAAACCAAGTTGTGCAAATACCTAATTCTGCTTCAATAGAACACTTGAAAATGTACACACAAAAGTGAATGGAATTAAATGACTATAATCTAGACCTACTTCTTTTGGATCTCCCTGTCACCCTTTGCAATTTTGGTTTTAAGTAAGCTAAAGTAGGATAAGCAAATTGCCATAATCAAATGTAGGAAATTATCTATCTATCTATCTATCTATCTATCTATCTATCTATTTTTTTTTACTTTTAAAATAATCAAAGCCATCTTGATGTATCAGCTTCTGGGAGGTAGAGTAAATATGTAAAGAACATTATCCAAATTCTCATAGCCTAACTTCAAAAGAATCTCAGAGCAAAAAGAAAACCAATTTTGTTCTAACTTAATTGGATGGAATTTAAGAATAATCTATTGCAGACTGTTTTGAAATTAGCCCGGTGTTTGGCTTTTACAACATATGTAGTCAAGTTTCTCAGAAGACTGATTGTTTCAAGTATTTTGCATGCAAATTCACCCGAAGGAGAGAAGTGTATGCAATACCAAGTGCAGAATGTTGAACTTGATCCTCAGTATGCTCCTGCAAAGACAGGGCTTTGAACAGTGACCATAGCAGGCATTTATACTTTTAAAAGATACAAAAAAACACCTAATATTTTGCAGAATCATTCAAATTTTTTTGGAGGATATCTTTGTTCTGTTTTCTGCTTTCATTAAGAGTTATAGCCCTTATTAGTAGTTTCAATGCACACTTTCTCCTTTCTTATTCCAAATCCTGATTTCTGCCCCTTACTTCCTCAGAAATTGTTCTAATCATTTAGCCAATGACCATCATATTGCTACATTTGGAAACTACTCACTCCATTTTGGAGTTTTTCACTCACTTGGGTTCTGTGGCATTCATCCCTTTTCCATCCTTCTCTGTCTCCCTCAATGTTCCCTCTATTGTAACTCTGTTTTTTTTTTAATGTTTATTTATTTTTAAGAGAGAGAGAGACACAGAACGTTCCTTCACTCCCCCTCCCTTCTCCCCTCCCACCCCCCCACTTCTTTTTGGTCATCATTAACTACCATCCTCTCTGATCACTCGCAGATGTACAATTCTCTCCCCTAATGTTCTGGAACTTTAAATTTCAGTATCCAACTTTCTGCAGAATGTATGTATCAGGAATATCTTCACCCCTTGCTATATCAATACATATATGTCTGAACTCATCATCTTCTCTCTGAAATTTATTCTTGTCTTTATTCAATGTTTTCACAATGTGGCACAATCATCCACATGTAAATTGCAGAAGCTTTGCAATTATCCTGGATTTCTCTCTCATCATTGTTTCCAATCAACTAAAATTTCTTTCTTTTACATCCTCTATTTCTCAATGCATCTTATCACTTCCGTATCTACTGATACTGCTCAGACTCTTTTCCCATCTCTTTTGAACAAATATGATTGAGTTCGCCACCCTCTCTGCCGTTTCTGCTTCACGTCCATATTTTAAAGAACCATCAAATGAACTAAATGAAATTAAAAAAAATTGAACAACAATGATTTTCAGAGTGAAGTCCACAGAACAGCAAGATCAGAATTAACTGGCAAATTGTTTGAAATGAAAATCTCAAGCTTCATCACAAAATTACCAAATCAGAAACTCTAAATATGGGCCCCAGAACCTTTGTTTGACAAGCTGTGATTCTGATAAACTTTCACATTTGAAAACTGTTATTCTACAGCGTAAAATCCAGGACGCCTACACATACCAGGTAGACTCTTGCTTTCTGTGCCCCACCTATTTGTTTTTCTACCTGAAATAGCTTTGCTAACTTTACTTGTTTAAATTCCTCTCTGCAGTCATTTACACTGATCAGATGTCTCCCCTTCCACAATTTCATTCCTCCAGAGTATCTTCATGAGCCTTCTAGTTTTTGGTGCATAGCCCTCTGCTTTCTTGGCTCACAAATTCCATTAGCCATAGTTCTCCATCCTAAACTGCATGCTCTCTGGGCTGAATGATGGTGTGATATTTATTTCAGCATCTCTGAAGTTCGAGCACTTGGCATAAGGAGAATTCAAGTCGCTAGCTCCCAGCCTCCTTACAATAAGGTAATGTAAATTCAAATATCAGTGAAACACTGCTACTACAACACATAATGAGGATACAGAGCAACTAAAACTCTCACCCATTGTTGATGGGAGGTGGGGCAGAGTGGGAATGGTTACCCAGTATGGAAAAGAACTTGACACTTCCTAAAACAGCTAAAAATATGAATACCAATAACAATACTCCATCAATTGCTGCTTTGCGAATGTACCTAGCAAACTTACACATACGTCCGCAATAAATATTCACAGCAGCTTTATTTATAGTAGCCCCAATAGTGGGAAAACAATTGCTCATCAGCGACATACTTTTCTTTCCAAAATGATGAAAGAAAGAAAGAAAGAAAGAAAGAAAGAAAGAAAGAAAGAAAGAAAGAAAGAAATTGTGAGGACCTTCCTGCACAATTTAGTTAATTTGTTAACATAAAAACAAAAGTGAAGAGAAGGGAAAGATTTATGACCACGACAATTCCTTGACCTCTTCAGGTGGCAGTATGCTTAGTTAAACCATAGGTTGAAGCCTTTCCAATCCTAATGAAGGTGAATGCAAAATCATGACACAGGATGAAGAGGAAAATAAATGATCAAGACTATTTTTTAAGTCTATTTATTCCGAGGGAGAGAGAGAGAGCACAAGTGGGGGAGGAACAGAGAGAGAGAGAGAGAAAGAGAGAGAGAGAATCCCAAGCACGCTCCACACGGTCAGCACAGAGCCTGACGTTGGGCTCAAACTCACAAACCATGATCATGACCTGAACTGAAATCAAGAACTGGATGCTTAACTGACAAAGCCACTCAGATGCCCCAAGACTTTAAAGGGAAGGTGGTATTTTTTCTTCTTCTAACACACTCAAAAGAAACCATAGTGTTTAGTTTCTGCCCCCTGCCTCCAGGCTGCCAAATAAGTGGAACACAAAAGAAAAAAAAATATTAATAAAATTTGATTTTCCCTATTTTATAATAAATCCATAAGATATTTATGTTCTTATTACTAAAAACAAGGGCGACAAGAGCCACGTCTAAATAGCAAGGATGAAAAACGCATTCTATATGAGAGGTAAGATTTTCTTATCGGAAGGTAAGGAGAACTAGTTGCATATCTGATCCTGAATCCTGGCTTTGTGCTTAAGCTCGTCGTACTGCATAGTTTCTATATTAGCGGGGAGGCAATCTATATTGACAAAATGCCACAATTTTTAATATATAGGGTATTTTGGAATGACCCTTCTCGTATGGGATTGTTATTCAGGACTGACATAGGGCAAGAAAACATGGAAGAAAGAGAAAAGCAATTTCTCCTCAGTCGTTCTTGAGAGGAAGCAATTAAAGATTTTTAAATCAATACATATAAGAACTACACAGAGTAAAACCTCATTAATTGTGCAAAGATGGGGCAGTAATCATTACAAAAGAAGAAAAAGAAAAAAAAATCATTTCCCTCTAGGGGGAAAAAAATGATGGTTCCATCTAACATTTAAAGTTCAATTATCTAAAAATGAGTTCGGTTCATTCATATACCATAGCAGTGGTTTGGAAAGGAAAAGCTATGTTTTTTAAGTACTGCTTTTGTGGGTTTTAAAAGTTGACGAGCTCTATCAGAGATTTAACAGCTTGAAATGTTAATATAAAAAGAGAATGCAATTGAAGTAAATAAAATTTATTTTTACATCACAGATTTCATAGGGAAAAATGCTTCAAAAACCATTATAATCACAGCATTCAAATAATAAAAATGTAAGGTGGCAGAAGGAACACCTGTTAAAACTGTAAAGTCAAGGTAAACTTTGACACCATGAAAACAATGCCCTGGGAGATTAACAATAACGTAAATTTGGCAAAGACGTGAACAGGTGATCTGCGTACTGTGTTTTTGTATGTATGTTTGTGTGTCCATGGGTAGGAGGATATTTTCCTCTCAAATATTATGGCCATGCAAATGAGCATCCCAGTCGTCTTAAATTATGTATTTGTGCATTTCTGCTTTAAATAACCAGACATCAACTAGCATCCCTTTCCTTTGGAATAAAACAGTTCATATCCGGAGTTATTTATGGAACACTAGACTATATATTTGCCAGTGCTTCCTCAGACAAGCCGAAGTGATTCTAACAAAAGAACTAACACTAACCAGCATGTGCTCAAGTTCTCGGTGCATGAAATGCTCTCGGTGCAGGGACTTGTCCACGTAGTGCATTGTTAGAATTCAATGTGCACTGTTATTTCCCTCCATCTGGCTTGGAAAGAGTGGTTTGACTCAGCAAAGCTCCACAATAGGAAAAATAAGACTTACCCAGGCATGTCATGTATCATACTGTCCATATTTTCTTTTCTTTTTAAGTTTATTTGTTTATTTTGAGAGAGACCGACAGCAGGAGTGAGGGAGGGCCAGAGAGAGGGAGAGAGGGACAATCACAAGCAGGCTCCAAACCGTCAGTGCAGAGCCCAACACGGGGCTGGAATTCACAAAACTGTGAGATCGTGACCTGACCCAAAACCAAGAGTCTGACACTTAACAGACTGAGCCACCCAAGCGCCCCTGTGCTGTCCATATTTTCAAATATTTTAAGCCCTCATAATTCTAAGACAAAGTGCACAAAGTAGGAAATCTTAATGTCATGTCAGTATATCTACTAGAGAGGGAGGCCAACCATAAGAGACTCTTAAATACAGAGAACAAACTGAGGGTTGGTGGGGGGATGTGTGATGGGCATTGAGGAGGACACTTGTTTGGATGAGCACTGGGAGTTGTATGTAAGCAATGAATCATGGGAATCTACCCCCCAAACCAAGAGCACACTGTATATACACTGTATGTTAGCCAACTTGACGAGAAATTATTTACATAAAAAAAATGTGAGAGGATAAATTTCTTTTGTTTTAAGCCATCCAGTTTGTGATAATTTGTTACAACTGCTATAGGAAACAAATGTGGTAAGAACAAGCTGATATGTTAATTCAATTCAACTATCATTTTAAATACTCTAAAACCACATCTATTTAAACCACTGAGATGGGGCACCTGGGTGGCTCAGTCAGTTGAGTGTCTGACTTTGATCTCACGGTTAGTGGCTTCGAGCCCTGTGTCGGGATTTGCACTGACAGTGGAACCTGCTTCAGATTCTCTGTCTCTTTCTTCCCCTTGCCTGCTCTCTCTCTCTCTCTCTCTCTCAAAAAATGAATAAACATTAAAAACATTAAAAAAAACTCATGCGACTCATGTATTATTAATCACCCTATTTTTTTAAATAGATAATTGCTTAAAGCCTGATGAAATTTTGCTTGATAAACAAATACACTTTGTGGATAGTGACGATGAAAACAAGTTTGCTTTGACCACAGAAGTTCTGGAAGTAGCCCACTGGGTCCCCTGCAAGGGGCGGGGGGTGGTGATAAGAGTATGTCAGAAATGGGAACCTGCTCTCGTTTTGGTACATAGTAAACTATAGGACCTCCATATCTTATAGAGACTGGCTTTGTGTGGAGAGAAGTCAGGAGACATTTTGCAGTTAATGGAACTGAGTTAAGGGACTCAGTGCCTTCTCATAAACTCGCAGAAGGTATTTTTAAGAATTTCCAAGGCAAATATATAGACAAATACATAGACAAACGTGACTCTTGTCTTAACCTTTGTGGTATATTTCCCTGACTCAGTCTGAATCTTACAATAATGCTCTGAGTTATCCTTTATCCCTTAGTGTTGTAGACTCTGGCAAATGACCTATGTTCTACTTTTCTCAGTAAATGAGAGGTCAAACAGAAGGGAACATGACGAATTTGTTACATAACGAATTATCCCCAATTCTGTTAATGGTTGCCACAAACTACAAAATTGAAGCATCCTAAAACAACTGGTTTACTTTTTTCATAATATTTTGTGGGGCCGTGTCATTCATTTTTTATTACTTGTCCAGTTACCAGAAACTTAGGAGCTTAAAACAATAGCCATTTATTATCATGAGCGTCTTGTGGGTTAGGAGTCTGGCCATGCAGAGTTGGGCTTTCTGCTCAGGGATTAGACAAAACAGCCTGCATCTCCTAAGCCAGCATAAGAAATGTCTCTCTGGTATGCTACCACAGAATCTTATAAATACAATCACAAGAGTGACTATCTCATTATCTTTGCCTCAAGGAACATGGCATGATCAAGGGACTGAATATCCTGTTGTATTCACAACTCTTGCCCACACTCAAGAAGAGGGGAATATACTGGGTGTGTATATCCAGCTCCAGGCTGGATGTACCTGGAAGCCAATTTAGAATTCTGCCTACACCAGTCAGGAATAAGGAAAGAGCTTGTCTGGGCAATTCTCATTCATCTGAGTGTCTAATGTGGTGCAGTCAAATGTCAGCTGTCTGCAGTCATCTGCAAGTCAGGTGGACCGGATACTCAAGGTGACTTACATGCTGGCATTGATGCTGGCTGTCCTCTGGGAGATGCGATCAGAGAAGTTCCATGTGGACTCTAGGAATGGAGAGTCAGGCTTCTGACATGGCAATTGGCTTCTTCTGGATCAACTATCCGAATAAATCGGGCTAAAGCAGAATAGTCTCTTTGGACCTGGCCTTGGAAATCTCACTGTGTTATTTTTCCTATATTCTCTTGGCTATATTGGTTTCAAATCCAACCAGATTTCAGAGTAGGGGATTTTCAGTGGGAAGAGTATCAAATGATTTGCAGGCATGCTTTAAAACTATCGTAGGACGTTAGAATATCAGGACAATCTGTCAAGTTACTGACCTTTGTGGGGTTCTGTATCAAAATGATAGCAATACCTATTGAGTAGAGCGCTTACAATAAGAAAATATGGCAAACATAGATGGAATTAGGACACAATAGCACATGTTATATTTTGTTCAAGTTCCCCAATAGTCGTCATTTTATACTTCACCTGTTATTTAACTAAGGGTCTTTTCCTGGTTCTGTATCAAAAGAAGGCATACCTGTTGCTTTCTCTGAGAAATGGTTTGTGTAATGTGATAGTGAGTGTTCTCCGATTTAAGAGTCTGAGTTTTCAGATAATTCATATGCTTGTAGGTTCACAGGTATTTTTTTCTTGGTCAAATTAGATTAGTCTACCTTCAAAAATCATACTCAAATCCTCTGCAATCTTTGGAGGTAAAAATTTCCCATTTTCCTATAGCTGAAGCAGGAAGAGACTTCAACATCACCATCTTCCATACAATTTTAAACTTTTCTCTTTCAGTATGACCTCATACAAAACAGCAATTCTCAACACTCTTTAACATTCATAATTATCACAAAGTATGATATCTTTAAGTCTGTATTTGGTACAACTCATATATTCAGTTGAATACCCATAAGAGTTTCAAGTTTGAATAGTCAACCTCTGTCTCTATACCCTTTCTAAAAATTTAAATATATATTTTCTAGTGTTTCCTTTTCTTTTTTATTCCAATGATTTGAACAATACTTAATTAATGCCTTTTAAATGAATGACTTTTGGCCAGTGAGTTAAATGATTCTTTAACTTCTTTCAAGTAATCTTTCCTCCTAACAAAGGAGGGACTTTTTCCAATTAGTAATGATGATGGCCTAATAATCAGAGAAATTAGTACCAAGTGAAGTTAGTAATTACTGTGTATGTAATTAAAATGTCCGTATAAAATAGTTTTAATGTTATAATTCTCAACATTTATGACTAAGATACATTTATAAAATAGCTCATATCTATTGGTAGTCTATGAGAAGGTGATATTTAACTACAAAATGTATATCAATTAGAAATCTTAACCTGTAAAAAATATTAGCCTGCTTTTACTTGGCAATGAACAAATGTACAAAATCGATACTTTTTACACATCATAACACTTGTAAAAGTGTATAATTTAACACTTCATGCACAAGTGGTTTTGGTACTGTGAGTGGTTTGGACTTCATGTTGGGGTTGAAAGTGCTGTTTTTCTTTGTCTCTTTATAGCTCCATAGTTTCCCTTTGATGCTCTGCATGTTCCACAGAGCTGTGACTGATATGCCCCTGGGATGGGTCACCGGAGGAGATTCATTTAACCTTCCCACCGTTCTCGGGGTGTTTATTTTAAATGTTTTTCCCATAAGCACTTTGTGTGTTAGAACCAGATCCCTGGGCTCTAATAACTCAGAAAAGCTTACATTTGACTTTGAGCCAAACCCCTTTACAAGCATATGTTCTCCCAAAATGCCAAGTTTGAAATTGTCACTATACAAATTCATTGTGAAACTTCAATTTATTATGCAGAATGGGAAATGGGAATAGACCTATTAATCTATCAAGATAGCAAGGGATGTTTTAGTTACAATGTTTTCCTGGTACAGGCCCAGCTTATTACTTACTGTAAATCTCCCCTGCTACCCAAGATTATTTAAACTCTTGATTCTGAATGCTGATAACAAGAACAAAAAAAATGCACTCCTTCCGTTTATTTTCAGATGACTGTGGGGAAGATGAAAAACACTGAAGAATAATATTCCAAACCAATTAAATGAAATGGTTTAATGGAAGTAAGTCACAGCGAATGGCAAATGTTATTGTCTTATGTCTTATAAGTGTACTTTTTCTAACATTCAAGCACCATATATATGAAAGGACCTTTATTAAGTTGCTTAGAATAGCTCTCCCGTTGTGCGTTAGAAGTTTACAAGACAGAACTGTTGTTTCTTGGTCTAACTGAACCAGATATCGATTGCAATGATGGGAGGTTTCAATTAAACTCAGAAAGAAATGCTTATCATGCACATTAAAGATAAAAAAAAACCTTATTATTACTACTCACAGATAAAAACCCCAGTTCGTTCACATTGCACCAACCTTCTAATCCTGCCCGTACCTCTCCAAACTGTACTATGTAACTCGCTTCCTTGTCCCATTCAGCATATTACCTCATTACACACAAACACATCAATACCTCCTAAAATGTTTGTTCTTGCACACGGTCCTTGAGTTTGCACCTATGGGTGCCATATGCCTACTCAATCTACAAACACCCAGATCACTGCGGAGGTTGTTTGTCTGCATCTATTTGCTCTATTTTCAATGTTCCTATCATAATTTACATTTCTTTAAGACAGGGACTGTTTCTTTTTTATATGGGCACTTTTTTGGCTTGGCAAATAACAGGCTGTGAAACTAGGTAGGTACCTTCTCAGCTGGCTTGCCGGGGGTCTAATTTCAGAGTCTAAGTTCAGGGTCCACTGTTGACGATGCATTGTAGATCTAGCCAAGTCTGTAACATATTCGGTATTTGTGTCACTATGCAGTTCACAGACTTAAAATGGAAGATCAATTGAGGTTTTCATATGGAAATCTCATAATATGTATACTAAACATTACCTTCTCCAAGTTTGCCAAAGTTCTAGAAAGTATGTTTTCTTCTTTCAGGTAATTTCCACAGGTATAGTTAATGAGGGTTCTTTTCTTTATTTCAAGTTATTGGGATTTTAAAAATTTTGTTAAATTTGCATTTGTTACTATGTATTGTGTTTTTAGAAAAGTGGATGGTTGTTGTGTGAATTAATTGTAAGTATGCCATTGTTTAAGAGCTGCATGAGCCGTATTTCATGTTAACACTTCTGATAATCAGATGTATGTGGTTTTTAAAATTTTTTTATTTTATTTTTTATTTTTTTTCAACGTTTTATTTATTTTTTTTGGGACAGAGAGAGACAGAGCATGAACGGGGGAGGGGCAGAGAGAGAGGGAGACACAGAATCGGAAACAGGCTCCAGGCTCTGAGCCATCAGCCCAGAGCCTGACGCGGGGCTCGAACTCACGGACCGCGAGATCGTGACCTGGCTGAAGTCGGACGCTTAACCAACTGCGCCACCCAGGCACCCCTAAAATTTTTTTATTTTAGAGAAGGAAAGAGAGAGAGTATGCACAGGGGAGAGGGAGAGAGGGGAAGAGAGAGAGAGAGAGAGAGAGAGAGAGAGAGAGAGAGAGAATCCCAAGCAGGCTCCACAGTCAGCACAGAGCCTGACCCCACAACTCTGAGATCATGACCTGAGCCAAAATCAAGAGTTGGATCCTCAACTGACTGAGCCACCCAAGCACCCCAGATTGTATATAAGTTTAGTTGAAAGTAGTTGTTTTCAGATAGTGATGAACTTTACATTATATGAGATCTTAAACTCAATGAAATAATTATTAATCACCAAACTTTACTTAAGTAATCATGTACTGTAAAAACAAGCAGGATTAAAAGATGACCAAATTCAAATTTATAGTTGTTGGACAACTAATCCTGCTGCTAAAGAGACATTGATGAAACAGGAAAAAATATGAATATACTATGAATCTTTGAAAATGAATTTTACTGGAAAAGTGACCTTAGGACTATGGTCTAGTTTTAATGAAAGTACATTTTACAGAAGCAGCCTAAGATTTTTGCATAACATCCAAAGTTTCTCTCTCATTAATTTATTGAACTTTCCTAAGACAGGGGTTAAATGATGATTTTCACTATAAGCATTCAGTTTAGCAGCTAAAGAAGAGGAAGAGAAGAAAATTATGGGGCTATTATTCAAAGTTGTTCTTTCCTTTGTAAAAACCGAAATGTCACAGTTATCCTGAGAAGTGCATAAAATGTGATGGAAAGTGATGACAAATATTCTCAGACAAAAAGTAAAACCAAGTTTTGGGGAAAAATCTTTTGTCTAATGACAGGATTATACTGTGTTTATCAAAACTTTAGAATTTATTAAATCCTCAGTATGCAATGCTTGGTATGATGGTGATAAGTACTTAAGTAAAACTATTTTGACCTCTCTTCATAGAGAAAATTAGAAGATAAAGGGTTTTGTTTTCTTGTTTTTTTGTGAGTTGTGAGGTAGAGAACACTCATTTATGTATTGACACAGCAAAAATAAATAAAGTAATAAAAGTCACCGTTTGGAGAATGTATGCATTTATGCCTATGTGTCAAACTGTATACTATTATGTAAATTGAATAGTCAATTATCAATAATTTTCTCCCTGATCTTCATTTCTTTCTGGAAAAATGTAAATTGTGACCTTTGATAATACATGATTTCAGTATGCTGTAAAAAATAAGACTGAGCAAGGGCAAAATCAATGCACAACTTCGTTTTCTGCACTGAGATACCCAGTAGCCATAAAGAAAAAAAATGCATTCATACAAGTTTTGAAGCGATAGTTGAAATAAAATTTGTATTTGAATAACTTTCTTTGTGCCAGTAGCTATTAACTATAGGATTTCAAGATTATTTTCAGAGCCTCAAATCTGGTATCCATCAGAATGACATATTAGTATCTTGAGAGATCTAAGTATATCATTTTCGTGTAAAAGTATATGAATTTAAAATTTTCAGAAAATATTTCAGGACAAACTAAGAACGAACTAGTGGTCCACATGGTTTAATTTCCAGGATTCCAATTCTTTCTAAAACCTTGCTGATCCCTTATACACATCAGAATTTTTAAATGATTGGATATTACTGGTGTAATTTAAATTTCTTAAAATAATTAATTGAATATTAATACTTTGTAGAATCAAATTTAAGTTAGAAATCCAGTGCCTGGTTTCCTGATTTGTCCTGATTTGAAACATTCTTCCAGATTGTGAAAGTTTTAGATTATGCCCAGGAATATCTAATCATATCTTTTCAGTAAGAAAATCTCTATGACTTTTGTGTCCATGTTGCCTCAATCTTTTTACTCAGAGGCTCCATGGGTTTTAGGTCTATGGGCTCATTTGTTTATCATTGACATTCTCCTTGGTACCTATGATGTATTTGAGTTTCAAAGCTATGGCAATCTTATTTTATTTTTCCAAGAGCAACTAATGACTCTTAAAAGGAGTTGAGAAATGGAAAAGAGTGAACATGTTAGAAAGTGGGATACGAAGCTGATGAGAAAAATATGAATGGAAGTTAGACAAACTGTCATTTTATGTTGCTTGGGAGAGGCACAGACCAGATAGATATTTGCATTTAGATTGGAATTAGGTTGGGGCGCCTGTGTGGCTCAGTCTGTTAAGAGGCTCAGGTCATGATCTTATGGTTCATGAGTTCCAGCCTCACTTCTGGCTCTGTGCTGGCAGCTCAGGGCCTAGAGCCTACTTCAGATTCTGGAAGCAGGCCCTAGCAATCTGTTTGAACAAACCCTCTGAATAATCCTGATGGATGCTGAAGTTGCTCTGGATGAATTTATTTGGAAAGATAGAGAATAATTTTAAGAAAGTGTAACTTTGAATTTTTTTTTCAGTGTTTATTTATTTTTGAGAGAGAGACAGAGACAGAGCACAAGCGGGGGGGGGGGGGGGGGCAGAGAGAGAGGGAAACACAGAATTGGAAGGAGGATCCAGGCTGGGAGCTGTCAGCACAGAGCCCGATGCAGGTCTCGAACTCAGGAGCCTCAAGATCATAACCTGAGCTTCACTGACTTAGCCATCCAGGCTGCCCAAGAAAGTATGACTTTGATGTCAAGATTTTGAAGGTGATATGTTAGACCCAGAGAGGTGAATGGTTGATATGGAATGATGAAACATCACCAGAAAATGAGGAAGGAGGTCAAGGAATAGAAACAGGTGTTGGGACAGATTTACATGTTGACCTAACAATTCATCAAAAATGATTGTGAAAGTACTAACGGAGAGAAATTTATGAGTCAGTAGCAAATAGTTTTCAACAAGTCTGGAGTAATTGGGACTAAAAGGATACTTTAAAAGAGCTACTGTTCTCTAAAGAAAAAAGATATAACATTTTTAAGTAACAGAAATGAACAATGGACAGATTTTTTCCACCCCGCAGGCATCATGATACACTGGGTGGGACAAAAACTAAAAAAAAAACTAAAAAAAAAAAAAAAGAAGAAAAAGACCAATCATAAATGAGCAGATCAGAAGAGACATGTGACTCAGTGTTGTAGACATTTGATCCCTTCATGAAATGCGTAGATTTTTTTTTCCTATAGGAAGGTTTTTATTTTAGAAAATAAAATATTTGTCATTGTGAGCAAAACATCAGATCATACCATATCCAGGAGTCAAACAGAAATTTTTCTTTTCATGATGGTGCTGTACATAAAAAGAGCAAAAACTCAAAAGCATGACTTAGCATATTTACAGATTTACATATTGATGCAAATCAATTACTTCATATAGGTCTTCCCTCAATTTTCACATAATCACAATTCCTTTTTTGACTAACTTCTCCAAAAAATTCTTCCATCACTCTCAATCTCTTATTTTCTCAATTACTTATCACCCAGATTTATTTAGCACTCATACCACTTGCCAGAGCCCTGCATTACAATATGCTTCTATTTACTTACTTGTATTGTTTACCCTGGTATAGAATGTTTCATAAGGTTATGGACCTCATCTTGTCTGTCACTATCATTAATTCTTATGAGAATGGTGTCTGATACAAATCCATCCCTCAGTTAATTTTCTGGAATAAATAAATGAACACATTAATGACTCTTGTGTTGCTGCTGTAATGATAGAGGTCGTCCATTAGATAGCATGACATATTTATTTTTACATCAGAAATCATTGGTGCTGGCAATTATGACTACTTTCTTAGCTACTGCAATATTTTAAAGCATTCTCTAAGGAAAAAGCTATGTACTTTTATTAGATCTTGAAAGAGATCTGTGAGGGGAGGAAAAATAAGAACCTTTGTTTAGGAAAAATAAATTTTAAAACAGAACAAAGCTTTAAAACTCATTCCTATGTATAAAAAATTATAGAGGTAAAAGTGAAAAACAAATAATATTTCATCATCTGAAGTAAACACCTGTAACAATAATCTATGAACTTATACATGGTAATAAAATATATTTATAATACACGTATTTCTATACATATATTTACATATTTTATTATCATATTGTTTATTAATATGATTTGATTTTTTATTCAACAATATGACCTAGAATTCCATGACAATAAATATGGATTAAATTTTTTCTACTTAATGGCTACATGATTTTGCAATGCTAGTTTGTGTTATAATACAGTTAAATAATTAAGTGCTAGACCCTTAATTTGTCTCCAAAACTCTACAACCCTACAATAAACAGGGAAAACATTTATACAGATGAATGATTTTCTATTTATGATGAAATCTATCACGACCAAAAAGCATCTTAATGATGCACAAAATTCCATTTCATGTTTTTACATCATGACTAATTCTGCATTTATTATATTAGTGACTTTTCCTAAGAGAAATATTTAAAGTTAAAACAAAGCTGAAATGATAGGATGCAATTGTTTGAACTTGTGTGACATTTAATGAAAATTTAACAATCGCTATTCACTTCAAAACACCCCTGAAATATAAGAACTACGGGACAAAGAACACATATCCAGAATACTTTTCCACTATTGCTGGCAGGTGAGAGTAGATCATGGTCAGTCATTGAGATAAAAACTATTTTGTGCAAATAAAGTAAAAATATAAATACGCTCTATATCTATATTAGTGCTATTAACCTTGTAAACGTCTTGAGAAAATTTGTTTTCCTTGTGGGAAGAGTTGATGACTTAGGTAAGTATCATCATGAAGATAGCAAGGAAACAAATACCAGCTACGGGACCCTGCGAAGTAACAATATTCACTGGATTTTCCTTTACTTTCGCACTGCACCTCCAATTTTTTAATACATTCTTTAGGTAAGACTATCTGTTTTCTAGTAAAAAAAAAAAATAACATTTGGAGAACAATATAAGGAACTCTATGTGAAGATGTCGGAAATATATTTATCAGCCTAGGCAGAATTTGAGCTAAATTGAGTCAGTTACTTCCTTAGTGGTTGTTAAACTCACTTTAAGAATTAGCCTTCACAGTTTTGCCATTACTAATAGCTTTGGAATGTCATAATTTAGGATCCATGACTATATCTATACCTTACTGGAATTCTACATTATTCTAAGGTAAATTCACCTCACATACAGCCTCGCCGTCTCATCCAGCAGGAAACGAATGTCTGGCTTCCCAAATGTCTTTCCTGAGAGTAAACACAACTTTCCCTCAAATGTCTAGCAAACGTTGCCTGTCCACGCCAGATTTGTAGTGTATGCCTATTCATGACCAACTCGGTGAGAGGGAAAATGGTTTTGTCACTAGAAGAATCGTAACACTTCTTGAGAAATGAAGTTTTTCTTGTTGTCCTAAATCCCTTGAAAGGTCTCCACAGACCAGTAAATAGTTGGCTACTTGTCTTCTTTGCATGCATTATCAGAATTTAACATCTGAAAGGATTATCTCACAGCTATTTTTTTCATCGATACAGCTGATGTACAATGTTATATTAGTTTCAGGTGTACAAAATAGTGAATCCGTAATTGTATACATGACACAATGCTCAGCATAAGGGTAATTACCATCTGTCACCACACAGAATTTTTATGATATGATTGACTATATTCCCCTGAGATGCTATTTTTTTAAATGTAGTTTAACCAAAGCGATACTAATTCCAGAGTACAGATCTGAGAAGAAAACTGTCATTTCTTCATACATGTGAATGACAGTCACAGGAAATGTGAATAGTGGTTTGAATGACTCCATTCACCTTTGAAATTTTCCTATATCCAAGAAATATGCTCTTATCACACTCCTTTCTCCACATCATTGTGGGAAATTGAATTAAAAATGTATAAGAAAAAATCATGACGGGGTAAAAATTAAATGGAGGATATCATTGAGGTGCAACAGATATTTCAAATGTTGCTAAATATGCATGAGCAATGAAATCTGTGATTACCTGAGTTAATTTTGCATGTAAGTATCAGTGAATTAAGTATTTTTTGATCTACTCCTGGGAAATGATCAAGGAAGAATTTTCTAAGATTTGGGCTGCTGAAACACACACACACACACACAAACACACACACACACACAACCACAATTGAATTTCTGTTTTATTCCTTTTGTAAATAAATCTAAGATGAAAACACATATTTGGTTTTAACAACTTCAGAGAAAATATGCTAAGGTGAAATGAATGGCAATCATGTGATTTAGGTGATCCCTGAACACATGTGCGCATGGGAAACAGAAAACATTAAGGCAAGTCATAGTTTTAAATCAGAATTCCACAGCATTATATACTAAATGGGATCTTGAGGTTCTTTAATTTACCTTTAAACTCTTTTTAAGAATAATAACTTACTGTTTAGTGACTAATCATTTAGAAAAAAGCCTGGGAATCTAATCACTTTCAAATCATTGTAAAAAATTATTTTAATTTAAAAATGGGTTCAGGGAGGGGCGCCTGGGTGGCTGGGTCGGTTAAGTGTCCGACTTCAGCTCAGGTCATGATCTCACAGTCCGTGGGTTCGAGCCCCGCGTCGGCTCTGTGCTGACAGCTCAGAGCCTGGAGCCTGTTTCAGATTCTGTGTCTCCCTCTCTCTGTGACCCTTCCCCGTTCATGCTTTGTCTCTCTCTGTCTCAAAAATAAATAGACGTTAAAAAAAAAATTAGGGGCGCCTGGGTGGCGCAGTCGGTTAAGCGTCCGACTTCAGCCAGGTCACGATCTCGCGGTCCGGGAGTTCGAGCCCCGCGTCGGGCTCTGGGCTGATGGCTCAGAGCTTGGAGCCTGTTTCCGATTCTGTGTCTCCCTCTCTCTCTGCCCCTCCCCCGTTCATGCTCTGTCTCTCTCTGTCCCAAAAAAAATAAATAAATGTTGAAAAAAAAAATTTTTTTAAAAATAAATAATAAAAATGGGTTCAGGGAAATGATGCAGTTTTATAGACTTTTTTAACTTGAAAGAAAATAACAATCAGCAGCACAATACATTTTTAAATGTCTTAAGATCATACAGTGAGTAAGTTAGATAACTGGAAAAATGATGGTTTTATTTTTAAATATTTTAACAGCAATGTTAATGTATGCTGATCCACTACATTTCTTCTCAATTCCAGTTCAGGTTTTTTGTAGGTTTTATTTTTGTTTTCATTCGCCTGAATTCATGGATTCAAAAAGAAAGATCAAATGGAAACCACTCTTGCATTCCATCATTAGGTTCTTCTTACAGAAATCCTGAAGAGTTAAAGTGGAACATGTAGAAAGGAAAAGTGAGGGTCACCCCTCACCCCAACCATGTTTCCTTCCAACAACTTGATTCCATGCCAGGTGTTTGAACAAATACAGAGCATTGACTCAACTCTAATTTTCAGGATTTACCGCCATAATCCCAACCAATAAACATTTTAGGTGGAGCAGAGCCAGCTAATCTGCTATTTTGGAACTTCATGAAGACTGTCTTTCTATGTGCTATGCAAACTTGTTGGTAAAATTAAATTTTTTCTAAATGTTTATTTATTTTTGAGAGAGAGAGACAGAGACAGAGTGCGAGTGGGGAAGGTGCAGAGAGAGCGGAAGACGCAGAATCCGAAGCAGGTTCCAGGCTCTGAGCTGTCAGCACAGAGGCAAATGCGGGGCTCGAACTCACAGACTGTGAGATCATGACCCCAAGTCAGTCATTTAACCAACTGAGCCACCCAGGTACCCTCTGTTGTGGCAAAATAAAATGAAAGAATAAAGATATGGTTTTAGTGAACTATGAAGTGCCCCTTAGTTTGCCCCTCCCTCCTGTGGGAGTAGCACATTTATATTTGGTACAATTACTTACCATAATTAAAACCGAGTATCAGTTGGAAATTCTTCAAAATGTGGCAATTGGAAGCAGTGAAATGCATGATTGAACTGTAGAAGAGAGTTGAAGTCAGAAATTTGGGGTCCAGCAGCAAAAGAATCATTTCTAAGTGGTAGGAAGTTTATTGCAGTAAACTATAGTGAAGTATCAAATGTTGTACATACACATAGAGGAATAGAGAACCCATGAATATCTTTCCCTTCCTTCTTCATGCCCTGTAGCAATTTTGTCAACTTCTCATCAAAAATCCTTGAAAGTTTTTCCTGCACTCCTATTCAGCACAAACTTATCATACTAACTGCTGCTTTTGTCTCAATTTTTTTTTATATCACAAAACCTCCAAAACCATTCTGAAACTAGTATATACGTATTTGTGAAATGCAAAATAGAAAAGAATGTGTGACGAACACCATATATTATTTGTGAAGAGGGGAGACAGAGACCGTGGAAAACTTTTTTAGTTGATAATACTTGTCACAAATATATGAATGAGGGCTGCCTGGGTGGCTCAGTCGGTTAAGCGTCCAACTCTTGATTTCAGCTCAGGTCATGATCTCACAGTTTGAGCCCCTCACTGGGCTCTGTGCTGACAGTGCAGAACCTGCTTGGCATTCTTTCTCTCTCTCTCTCTCTCTCTCTCTCTCTCTCTGCCCTTTTCCTGCTTGCTCACTTTCTCTCTCTCTTTCTCAAAATAAATTAAAAAAAATTTTAAATCCCAAATATATGAATGAAGGCTTACATACTCAAAGTGTTTTACCTTTGTACATATCATAGACATTTGACTTTTAACATTGAGCAATGGTAGTTTATGAAAATACAATGTCTTAAAGAGGTAGGTAACAATGCAACTCTTCCTTGTTTGAATTTTGACGTAAGCTAGAAAAGTACACTTCCTACACGTCATCGGAAGGAAAAAAAAATAGATAAAGAAAAGAGTAAAACATACCCTGTGGCATCCTGGACAAAAATGTCTGGATTCCACATTTATTGGATATTAGAGACATTGCTCATTTTTATTCCCAAAGCTCAATAAAGTTAATTAAAGTTCATAAGAATAAACATAAAATATTCACATGAATAACATATTAAGTCATAAGCACTTTGTTCCCATGGAGAGCAGCTGATTTACAGACTTAAAATATAGTTTTTACATACATATCGGGGCCTGGCCAATGAACCAAATCAAATAGGCTAATGAATTGAGTAATCTTAAGATGGATTAATTAGGTTAGAATTATGAATTTAGAAATTAAAAAGTGATAAATTATTTTGTTAGCAGGTAATGGCGGTTGACAATTTGCTACAAATTCTCATAGTATTTATTATAATAACGTTAATCATGCACAGCTGTTCTGCTCTAAAAGCAGTTAAGAGTAATTCCACAGAGTTTCATTTAAAAGCAATATCTTCTGTTCACAGGAAAGGAGTTGAGCATGTAAAGATACATTAAATAATAAGAAATATAAGATGAGCTTTTCATGTGCTCATAAGTTAGTTTTAAAAGGAGGAGACACCTTTCTAGGTGAGGATTTGGATAAATCTCTAGTATATCACAATAATTTGCACAGTCTATCGCTAGTATATTTAATACTAATTTGAGCAGTCCTCGGCTTCTCTTGAGCTTCCTTTTTTTCCCATCATGCTCTAAGGGCTGGTTGGACCTGCGAGGTGAGAAAACCATTTCTAATGTTCAGTTATTGTTAGTAAAATGGGGGTGTAGAATTCACGTCTTTATGGCCTCAGCTTAGACTGTATTATTTACCATGCTTTAATACTAAGCTAGCATTAGAAAACTGATTGGGGAGATTTCTAAATAGGCTATCATCTGGAGAATTTGTGATTAGTTCGGGTTGGCTTGCTTCTTAAAAGTCAGATAAAACTAACTCACAAAATATTGTGGTCCAGGTGCATTTTAACACATTAAATCATTTTTTTTTCTTAAATGATATAGTCCAGAGGAACATTTCCAAAGAATGTTCTCATTATCTCCAAGTCTCCACATTTGTTTCCATGGGACTGGATAACAATAATTAGCAGTAGTACTTATTCTTTGGTGGTATATCTCCTTTAGCATCCCTAATTTTGCATATTTTACACTGTCTCTTACCTCAGGCTTATCAGTTATTTATATAATAAATAACTGGTATTTTCAAAGTAACAAGTGATTGGGTTTATTTATCCAGTCGGCTATTTTTTGCATAGTTCATTTATTTCACTATTTACCTTTACTATTTCCTCCTCTTAATTTCTTTTTGGCTTATATTGTTCTTTTTTTTCTCATTTCCTGATATAAGTATTTCTTATAGTTCTCATTATTAGTCATTTTTTATGTGGTGAAATAAGACTGATACACTTGAATTATTAGGTCTATTTTGCTGTAATCTGTTAAAATTGGAAATCAGACTAAATAAATTATGTGGCTCCAAGAAGAAGGGGGAGAAGGAGAAGCGGAGGGAGGGGGGGGGGAGGGGAGGAGGAGGAGGAGGAGGAGGAGGAGGAGGAGGAGGAGGAGAAAAGGAAGAGAATGACACCATGAGCGATGCAACATAACACAGAGGTCAGAGGAACATTTCACAAAATGTACCTTTCAAGAAAATGCAAACAGAAGGGGAAGAATTAGGATTTTGAGGCTTTCCAACCTGAGATCCCCTGCCAACCTTCTTTTCTAAAACTGTGGAAACCAGAAGTGGAAGCCACAGCTTTAACTCGGGTGCCAGAAATAGGGATCCACAGCTGGGGATTCAAAGAGGCAAATTCTGGTAGCAAGGATATCACAGAACAACACATATTTTGAGCATATGGTCTTCCAAATGTCTGACTGTTAGATATATATGCACGTGTTCAGGAGGCCCCAGGGCCAAACAGAAGCAGTAGGGGGAGAGAGGGAGCTGGAATGATAGAGCTGGGTGGGGTGAGATGTGTGAGGTTTTGCTGTTAGAACAGTGCACTCCTAAAACTCTGCAGCTCAGGAAGCAGAAAGCTGAAGCCCTCTGATTTTCAAACATTAGATGACAGAGTCAGAGGCTGGCAAGGAGCTGTAAATTGTACAGAAATTAGAGAGACATCCCCAGGAGGTTGGGATAAAACAGCAATGATGGCAAACAAGAACAGCATAGGTATTAGTTTCTGTGAAATACAGAGAAGAAAAATTTTGTTCTTTGAGTCCAAGGAAATTAACTGCCATATAGAGCAGCAAATAAAATGGTATATTTTCCACAATGTCCAATTTTCAAGCCAAAATTATTAGAAATAACAAGAAATAGGAAAATGAGACCCACTGAAGAAAAGAGGCAGTCAATGGAAACAGACTCTGAGATCAGAAATTATACTTATCAGACAAAGAACAGCTTTTGAACGTATGGTTAAATGCTTAAAATATGTATCTATTTAAAATAAAGGAAAATGCATATTCAGGTAAGGACTATCAAACAAGAAATTGAAATAATGTCTTTAAAAGTAGTATTTTCAAAGCTGAAAGGCAGAATAACTATTTTTTTCTTTTCACAAATTATATTTTTATATTTTTTAAAAATATAAATTTACTGTCAAGTTAGCTAACATGCAGTATATACAGTGTGTTCTTGGCTTTGGGAGTAGATTCCCATGATTCATCACTTACTTACAACACCCAGTGCTCATCCCAACAAGTGCCCTCCTCAATGTCCATCACCTATTACCCATTTTCCCCTCTCCCTCGCCCTCCCCCCAACAGTTTGTTCTCTGTATTTAAGAGTCTCGTATGGTTTGCCTCCCTCTCTGTTTGAAACTACTTTTTTCCCCTTCTCTTCCCCATGGTCTTCTGTTAAGTTTTCTCAAATTCCACATTAGGAGTGAAAACATATGATATCTGCCTTTCTCTGACTGACTTATTTCACTTAGCATAATAGCCTCCAGTTCCATCTATGTTGTTGCAAATGGCGAGATTTCATTCTGTCTCATTGCCAGGTAGTATTCCATTGTATATATAAACTACATCTTCTTTATCCATTGATCAGTTGATGAACATTTGGGCTCTTTCCATAATTTGGCTATTGTTGATAGTGCTGCTATAAACATTGGGGCACATATGCCCCTACGAATCAGCACTCCTGTATCCTTTGTGCTATTGCTAGGTCGTAGGGTAATTTAAAAGCTGCTAGAGTTGATAAATGAATTCAGCAAAGTTGCAGGATATAAAATCAATGTACATAAATTGGTTACATTTATATACAGCAATAATGAAGAAACAAAGAGAAATCAAGAAATCGATCCCATTTACAATTGTACTAAGACCCATAAAATATCTAGGAATAAACCTAACCAAAGATGTAAAACTCTGTATGCTGAGAACTATAGAAAGCTCATGAAGGAAATTGAAGAAGACACAAAGAAATGGAAAAATATTCCATGCTCATGGATTGGAAGAACAGATATTGTTGAAATGTCAATACTATCCAAAACAATCTACACATTCAACACAATGCCAATCAAAATTGCACTGGCATTCTTCTCAGAGCTAGAACAAACAATCCTAAAATTTGTATGGAACCACAAAAGACCCCAAATAGCCAAAGTAATGTTGAAAAAGAAAAACAAAGCAGGAGGCATCACAACCCTGGACTTTAGCCTCTACTACAAAGCTGTAATCATCAAGACAGTATGGTATTGGCATAAAAACACATCGCTGTAATCATCAAGACAGTATGGTATTGGCACAAAAACACATAGACCAATGGAATAGAATAGAGAACCCAAAACTGGATCCACTAATGTATGGCCAACTAATCTTTGACAAAACAGGAAAGGGTATCCAATGGAAAAAAGACAGTCTCTTTAACAAATGGTGCTGGGAGAACTGGACAGAAACATGCAGAAGAAATAAACTAGACCACTTTCTTACACCATACACAAAAATAAACTCAAAATAGATGAAAGACCTAAATGTGAGACCAGACCATCAAACCCCTAGAGGATAAAATAGGCAACAAGTTCTTTGACCTAGGCTGCAACAACTTCTTACTTGACATATCTCCAAAGACAAGGGAAACAAAAGCAAAAATCAATCACTGAGGGGCGCCTGGGTGGCGCAGTCGGTTAAGCGTCCGACTTCAGCCAGGTCACGATCTCGCGGTCCGTGAATTCGAGCCCCGCGTCAGGCTCTGGGCTGATGGCTCAGAGCCTGGAGCCTGTTTCCGATTCTGTGTCTCCCTCTCTCTCTGCCCCTCCCCCGTTAATGCTCTGTCTCTCTCTGTCCCAAAAATAAATAAACGTTGAAAAAAAAAAAAAATCAATCACTGGGACCTCATTAAGATAAAAAGCTTCTGCACAGCAAAGGAAACAATCAACAAAACTAAAAGTCAACCAATGTAATGGGAGAAGATATTTGCAAATGACATATCAGATAAAGGGTTAGTATCCAAAATCTATAAAGAACTTACCAAACTCAACACCTGAAAAACAAATAATCCAGTAAAGAAATGGGCGGAAGACGTGAACAGACACCTCCAAAGAAGACATCCAGATGGCTAACAGACACATGAAAAGATGTTCAACATCACTCATCATCAGGGAAATGCAAATCAAAACCACAATGAGATACCACCTCACACCTGTCAGGGTGGCTAAAATGAACAACTCAGGAAACAACAGATGTTGACAAGGATGTGGAGAAATGGGAACTCTTTTGCATTGTTGATGGAATTGCAAACTGGTGCAGTCTCTCTGGAAAACAGTGTGGAGGTTCCTCAAATAACTAAAATTTTTTGAAATGCCATTTAGACTCACAGCAGACTGGAGATTTAAAAAAATGTGTGTGACCTTGAATATAGATCAAAACAAATGACACTCTCTGAAGCAAAAAGAAAAATATTGAAGAAATATGGATCGAGTTTCACTTCCACCAATAATGTGGTAGCAAGAACCAGAATTACACTTGTATAATAACTTATTAGTTCCAGAAGTTTCCCTGCTGATTCTATCCGTTTTCTACATAGACAATCATGTCATCTGTGAACAAAGAGAGTTTTAGGTCTTCATTACCCATCTATATACTTTTATATACTTTTCATGTCTGATTGCACTGGCTAGGACTTCCAGTACAATGTTGCAAAGGAGTGCAGAGAAGGGACATCTTTGCCTTGTACATGATATTAGTGGAAAAGCTTTACATTTTTCACCATTAAGTATGATATAGGTGCAGGTATTTTGTAGATATTATTTATTAAGTTGAGGAAGTTCATTCTCTATTCCTAATTTAGTGAGAGTTTTTATCATGAATGAGTGTTGAATTTTATCAAATATTTTGTCTCCATCTATTGATATATGACTTCTAAGTCACACAAATTGGTACATGATTTGTAAATTTGTAAATGTGAGATAAATCTCACAACGCTGTGAGGTCTGTCTTATTACTGGTTCCTACTGCAGTTTTTAACGCTCAGACTTCTCCACACCTGATCTCCAGCATTTCATCAATTATTGTGCAGTTTTTCTTATCCTGGTGCTGGTTCCTATGATGGAAAGCCCTTTGAGTCTCTGTTCAAACTGCAATTTCCTGTATTCACCTACCTGCCTTGAAACTTGGTAGCAGTGATTTTTCCCTGGGTCCCCTCTAAAAAGAGTTGTTGATTTTCCAGTCTATTGAGTTGTTACTTCTTGATAGAGTAGATTAGTGACTCCCAAGCTTCTTAAATGCAGAACCCCAAAACCCACTAAACTACTTTGGTCACATAAATATGCATATTTTGAATATTTCATATAAATGGAATCATACATTTGTGACATTTCTCTGGAACTCTATTCATTTCTCTTCATTCTTCAGACTGCACATTATCTTGATCTACTTTTAAGTTAGCGTATTCTCTCTTTTGCCAATTCAAATTGATGATCAAACTTCCTCTAGTGAAATTTTAACTTCAGTTATTATACTTTTTGTATATCATAATTCCCACTTTTAAAAATAATTTCTTTTTGGGACACCTGGGTGTCTCAGTTGGTCAATCATCCAACTTCACCTCAGGTCACGATCTCATGGTTTGTGAGTTTGAAGCCTGCCTGGGATTCTCCCTCTCTCTGTCTCTGTCTCTGTCTCTGTCTCTGTCTCTGTCTCTAAATAAGTAAGCTTTAATAAAATAAAAAATAAAAATAATTTCTATCCATTCACATCTGCCTATTTGATGAGACCTTGTTATCTCACCTTCCTATAATTCTCTAAACATGGTTTCCTTTAGATTTTTTACTATATTTACAATCAATGTTGAGAAGACTTTGCTTGCAAACCATACCAATTGTCCACCACTGTGAGTTTTTATTGTCTGCTATTTTTAATGTCTACAGTTCAAATTGCCCATTTGTTTGCATGTCTCATGCGTCTTAGAAAACAATTTAAATGATAGATTTTAGCAATTCTGGGTCATGATGCTTTCTTGATATTGATATTATTGTCTTTGTTTACTTCTTTACTTCTTTATTCAGAGACATGATGGGCTAATTCTCCAGTCTATTTTCCCACTTTGGGCAGCCTCAGATGTCCCTACACAGATCTTTCCTTTTGTTTTTATTGGCCTAGCCATCTAAGAGCCATTCCTGGATCAACATGTACCACTTTTTGTTCAGAATTTGTTCTTTATGCCCCCTTGGTCAGTTAGATTTCTATCCTCTGCTATTGTGTGTATGTGTGTATGCCTGGGAGGCCACTATTATAGTCCAAAGAGTTTAGATTTTTGCACCTTTGCAATTGTTTGCCAGGGATGCTGTAACAAAATACTATAGTTTGAACAACAGAAAACTGTCATCTCATAGCTCACAAGCTAAAAGACCAACCTCAAGGCAGGGATTAGTTACTTGTGAAGACTAAAAGGGAAGAATCTTTTCTAGTTTTCTCTGCTTGACTTGTATATGGCTGTCTTTCCTGTATGTTTTTTTCACATCATCTTACCTTTGTTTACATCTATGTCCAAGTTTCCCTTTCTAATAAAGAGACCAGTCATCCTGGATTAGGATTCAGTCAATAACCTCACTTTAATGTGATTATCTCTTTAAAGATGCTATCTCTAAATAAGGTCCCACTCTGAGGTACTGGGCTTAGGACTTTAACTTGGTCCTGCACACAGTATTTCAGAGTGCCGGGATGAGTATGATGTTATTTTAAGTCTATTTTCCTAGGACTTGACCCTGGGTAGGTATAGCTTACCTTTCAGTGTTTGGTTAGAGAGAGGTTCCCTTTCACCATTTGTGTTTCTGCCCTATGTTGATGGTCTGCATAGAGCTTGGGGAATGTTACCAAGTTTGCCTCATGTTTTCTCTGATTGTTTCTATGTGAGTGGAGGCTAGCACATGTGTGCAGTTTTCTTGATCCACACATTTGCATTAGTTCCTAGGAGGGCTCTTTGAGATTTTCTCTTTCCGGGATCTCTCTCTATTAAATTTCTGGTGAATTGGCTGTCTTCTTTGTTTCCCTGTAAATTATATGTACTTAAGATGTTTCTAAATTTGCCTTAGCCCACGTATGTAACACAGAGGTCAATTAAAGCAGGCAAACAAATGTCTGATATCTTCAGGATAGTCCTAAAGAGACATAATATATCAACCCCACTGCCCTTCTTCCCTAGACCTATCAAAACATTCTTAAATACACACTAGCTCCTCAGGTAGACTACCTATAAAAGCAGAAGCCATGGCTTTCACATTGAAGAACTTCCCTTGGTTTCACAGAACTGAAGCTCTGATTTTCCTCTCAAAGTCTGAGCATTTGCTATCATTTTACTACACAGAGTCTGCATCTTTATGGATTCTATTCTTAGCCTATATCATTGAAGTCTAAGCATTGCATTTCAGCTCCTGAGAAAACTGAAAGATCCATTATTTGAGAAATTGTGACTTTTCGAGTATTTGATATCTTATTCTAGTGATGCAACTGTATAAGACATGGCCATATATTCAGGTTTCCAAAGACTGGAAAGCAGGCTAAGTCTCACAGAAGTATTTTTGTGGAGAAGTGTTGTTTGGTGACTATACTTTACGACTACAAAGATGAATGAAGCTGTTCTTATGCCATGCATATAAATTTTAATGTTATCTCTGGTCATGGAACGATGAATATGCCAGTAGCTGAGGCTGCTTATCACTGACCCATTAGAGCCCTCAACTCTGATTACAAAATATAAAACTTTCCAAAAGTATATTATAGCTGAGACTTTATATTAGCCAAAACTGGTGCTCAGACAGGCTTGCCAAATTACTTGTAGACATTAATGTAAAATTATTGCTGGTTTTAAGTGTGAGGGTCACCCAATGATTTCATGTTCTCACTTCTTGGACTTAGAGACAACTCAATTTAATGCAACCCTTCTGTGGAAGTCAAATTCTATTAAAGAATGCCATATGATTCCCTTTTTCTTATTCAACATTGTGATCAATAGTTGTAGAGAGATCTGTTTATCTTATTTATTTTACATTTGCAGACCAAATGAATATCCTGAACACATAATTAATTTTAATAGCAACTAGCCATATTTGTTTTTGGCCAGCTTAATTCTTTTAATCAAATTTGGATTTATTTACCTATTAAAAGGACAACATTTATTGAATGTATTTGAACACAAGGCCTACATGGGTCTCAGTAATGTTTCTTTGCCTTGTGAAAATGGGGGTTTACATGTCCCCATTATTTTGATTGCCAAATGCAAAGTAACCAACTATCTGCCATTTGGAAAATTGATATGTCCATTTTACCTTTAAGAACACCAATTTCATGAGGAATAACAGGATGACATCGAAATTCAAAGCCTTGAATTTCTGCCTTCCACATGGATTCTGACTTTGGTCTTGTGACTGGCCTCAGTCAGTGGAAGATAATCAAACATGACATAAATAAAAGCTTGGTAAGCATTGCAGCATGTCTACACTGCAGCTTGTTTTTCTTCAGAATGCTCTTTGGATCTAAGTATTTTGAAAAGAAATCCAACATACCACAAGGAAGAACAGAAAGGGACTGAGAGAAAGGGGTCCCAGACTTCCAGATATCCCCACTACACACTCATGAGTGAGGTCACTTTGAATGTTCCAGTGTAAGCTACCGTCTGGCTGCAGCAGCATAGAATATTCTAAAGAGTCCAGCAGGAGGACCAATCAACTCAAAAACACATGAGCAAAGATACAATATTTTTTTTTTTAATTTTAAGCCATTAACTTTGGAGTATTTTTTTTACAAAATAGTAGGCAACTAGCTTTTGGAACTTCAACGTGCATTTGAATCTCCTGGGTACCTTTGATAAATTTCAGGTTATGATTCGGTGGTCTGGGTTCAGGACTGGAGGTTCTCCATGTTCTACAGTTTCTAAGTTGATGCCAGTGAAGCTTCTGTGTAGAGCAAGCACACTTTAAGCATGGAGGACCAATCATTCATTGTTCTTGACCTATCCTAAGACCAGTTCTGGGCATATAATTGTATTAAAAACTCAGATAAGTCCTCTGTTTTAAAGTCAATTTAATAGGGGAGTGAGTATGGTAGATATGCTTTTCTAGTAACAAATACAGACAAATACACCATTGCATATGTGTGCCTTAAGTTTTGGGTGCCTGGAGAATTCTGCTTTGAGGGGATCATTGCCTTTAATATTCAAATATAATAGTTCAGTCACCAATAATTAATCATCTAGGAGAATCTTCAGAAGGGTTACACCCTTCTTATTATAAACTCCTACACCATTGAATTCTGCTACGTGATTGGCCCCATTGAATCTGCAATCTTTTCACACCATTTTTATCTACACTAAGAAATACTTCAACTGTTTTACTTCCTTCCACACTGTTTTGCGAATAAACTGCTTATTTATACAATGAACTCTTATTGAAGGTTTGGAGCAACAGAGAATTCAGGATATATCGTTATACAATCAACAACTTAAAGCAGAATGTTCAACATTTTACTCACAGTATTGATTTTGTTTGTTTATTTGTTTTTGCTTACCCATGCCTCTGTTAAGACCTCAATTAAGGTCATCTTTTCCATTCTTGCTCCATGCATCCATCAGCCTTAGCCCCTAATATCACTCTCACTTTTTTCAACAGATTAATTTTCCTTACCATCATTTATCCAAATTAGTCTCCTTATCTAAATGTATTGATCCCAACTTATTAAGGTGTTCTGCTAAATTACCTATGGCCCAACATTTGAAAGTGTTCTGCATATCATGGTAATAAAGCTGTGTTAACAGGTTTCTACTTTAATAAAGTCACTTCTATTAAAACAACTAAAATGTGCATTTTAGAAAAACTAAGAGGGACTACTGGAAGGTTAAGGTGGGACTATAGACTAAAAGGATGAGATACTTGCATCTAAACTTACTCATCTCTTTTGTTCCTAGAATCTGAATATATTCCCAGTCTCTTTTCCATACTCAGAATCCCCGCCTCTCTTACAATAACTGATCACCTGATCTTTTTTTTTTTTTTTGCAAATTCATCCCTGCCCCATTCTTTCAAATCATGAATCTGCAGTAATTAAAGGGAAAATTTTAATAAGTTGTTATAGGAACACAGAATCATTCCAGTCTAACTAATATAGTATCTAATATTAAGGTTCTTTATTCTGGAAAAGCATATCCAAAATTTTAAACTTGTTTTAGTGACAGATTCCATTAGCTGTAGCTGAGGAGTTGCCTGGTACTTTGAAGGACATTTTTGACAGTTCTCCTTCCAGGTTAAAGCTTGAAAAGTCACGGTATTGTCATGATAACTGTTGTCAATCAACCTCTACACTTTTAGTATCCTGTTAAAATCACATAACCAAGTGATAGTATAGATACATGTGTAAAAACAGTGAACACTGTTAATTTTGATCTTATTCAGAATGTGTATCAATTTATCTACAAGATTGACTGAAAAGGTACATTGATAGACTATATAATAGAAAATTAGTTAAATACTTAGATGTACTTATAATTTAAATTCTACCCATATTCAAAATAATTTGTGGAATTACAACCCTATACTATAACATATAGTAATCATATACAATCTTCATAAGAGCTATCATGAAATGGTAAAAGTGTAAAACCAGAGACTGTGAAAGGCAGGCCATTTGTTTCAAATAAAATTTTTGTGAACCTTCTCTGAGTACAAATTGGAATTCTTAGACCCTACCTGAGGGTGTATTTTTTCCCACCAAAATTTCAGAGTTTAAATTACTTAATCTCTCACTGAAGCCAGAAGAGAAAAACAAATGGAACCTGTCATAAAAGACAGAACTTCTCAATTTAGAGATGAGTAGAGCTCATTCATCGGCAATACTAATGTAAAAAGTAATGTTCCAGGATGACATACAGCATACATTTATTACACCATATTGATTAGACACAAAAGCATTCTGGCAACACAATCGATACATGGTATCATGAACATCTGCCACCATTTTCCCATAATAGTCACACTTCAGGCTTCTTGTCCTTGTGTTAGTGGTAGCACCTGCTTTCTTTCTCAAAGATTTCCAGGACTGGATGTTAAAATATTTGGCCACTCTATAAATATTAGTTTGCATCAGCTTTAATCAAGTTTATAAACACATAGAATATTAAACTTTGGTAGAAGAAAATGACCATCCTAAATTTTTATAGAGTGGTAAACTGATTATATGGGACTCAGAAAAAAAAAATCAGAGCCAAGAGAAGACAAGAAAAATCAGTATAAAGTAAATAATAAAAAGAGTAGCCTGTAAATATGCATTTTTGATAAAGGTATTGAAATATTTCTATGTGTAATTTACCATTGTAAGCACACTTCTTGAGTTAATTATTCTAAAATTTCTCTGATTTATGTTCTATTATATTGTTCCCATTTTATGGAAGAGTCAATTGAGGCACTCAAGCTGACATAGTGCAAATTTTAAAAATCTGTGTGTATATATATAAATTTTAAATATGTATATTTTAAATGTACACATTTTTAAAACTGTATATATGTATACACACAAATACATATATTTATAATTATCAACCTATATATACTATATATATATACAATCATATATACATGTATATATATACATACATATACATTATTATATATGTAGTATGCATTACACACATTATATAAACTTAGACATATTATGCATATACACACATATAGTGCACAAATTATATCCATATGGTAAACATGTGTGCATACACATATTTAAAACTGAATACTGTGGCATTTAAAGAAGAGTTCGGGATTTGAAGACGGGTAGGCATGGGCCTTTGGCTTTACCTCTCTCTAGCAACATGATCTTCAACAAATTTTGTATTTTGCTTAAATCTTAGCACTTAGAATTGGTACCTGGCACATAGTAACCATTTAACAAATTTCAGTTCAGTTTTATGTGGTTTTCTGTGTCTAATGCAAAACCAAAGATAATTTATCCATTCCAAGTCTCTGGTTTAATGGTTTAAAAACCACAGTATAATTTCATATGTTTTTAGCAATGAGCTTTATTTAGATGTTTCACTGGTAATCTCATATACTGTCTTATTCCTAGGAAACATTTGGCCATGCACAGAGGAGTGGAAAATAAGCTTCACTAATTAGGGAGGTGAGAGCTGGAGGAAGAGAGCAGGGAGCTCTACAAAGAGTGCAGGGGCACAAACAAAACAGTAAAAAGGAACTCAGGAGCCTCAGAAACATACAGGGTGTTAATTCTGCCATCGGACTTTGTATGTTGAGCCCCACAAAGAGCACTCAGTTAATTGCAAGCTTAACTAATTATACATGGACTTTAAGACCATTACTGCATCCTTATTATTATTTTTTTTTTGCCTTGGTTTGTTTATGAATGTGTGCTTGTGATTCTGATTGGTGGCAATTCAAATCGATATGATACACAGAGCAAATGCTCCAGGTCTTTCATTTCAAAGCAAAACTTTTAAGTAATCAGAAGGCGTGGTCAGTTTATTATCCTACAGAAGCAACACTTTTCAGAATACACAGGTGTTTTTTAAAAAATATAGTAAAATTAAGGTAGCTGGGTGGCTCAGTTGGTTAAGCATCTGAATCTTGATTTTGGCTTAGGTCATGATCTCATGGTTTGTAAGACCAAGCCCCACATCAGGCTCTGTCCTGATGGTGTGGAAGCCTGCTTGGGATTCTTTCTCTCCTTTTCTTTCTGCCTCTCCCCCACTTGTGTTATCTCTCTCAAAAATAAATAAACTTGGGGCGCCTGGGTGGCTCAGTCAGTTAAGTGTCCGACTTCAGCTCAAGTCATGATCTCACAGTTAGTGGGGTTCGAGCCCCACATCAGGCTCTGTGCTGACAGTTCAGAGCCTGGAGCCTGCTTCGGATTTTGTCTCTTTCTCTCTCTGCCCCTCCCCCACTCATGCTCTGTCTCTCAAAAATAAATAAAAACATTTAAAAAAGTCAAAAATTAAAAAAAATACATTAAATAAATAATAAATAAATAAAATATAGACAAATTTCATATGGAAGTATTTATCAGTATCGAATTCAATGTATTCTAATGCATTATGCTTCAATGAAGCTCACTTCTACATTTAAATCCAAAGAGGAGGTGAGAAAGAAAATTTATAACTTAGTTTATATTTTTGTATGAAATGGTGTCTTTTATTTTTTATGTGAAAATATCTATAATTCTAAACACATAAAGGTATATGCTGAGGTTTATATTTCAAAACTACAGTGTAAACAAATGGAAAAAACAATTAGGAATAAGTCAATGAAAGGGTTCACCTGACATCACTCTATACCAATGTACAAAATGCAAGGGTCATTATAATTCTGATCATTGGAAACCAGCCGTAAAACTTAAAATCGATTATATAAATATTACAATTACAATTTTATCAATGAAAAGAAAATTAAGCTTAAGTTATTAGAATTTACCTACTCTCTAATTTTTTTGATGTTTTTTATTTTTGAGAGAGAGGCATAGAACATGAGTGGGAGAGGGCCAGAGAGAGAGGGAGACACAGAATCTGAAGCAAGCTCCAGGCTCTGAGCTGTCAAGCACAGAGCCCGATGCGGGGCTCAGGCTCAGGAGGTCAGATGCTTAACCAGCTGAGCCACCCAGGTGCTCCGAATTTACTTACTTTCTAAGATCAGATTACATTCGGGAAAAACATTTTAATAATGCATTCTCTAACTTATTAGTTGCTGTTTTTCTGATCACAGAAGGAACTTTGCTTTCTTCATCATTTAGAAAAAGCAGATAACAGCATGCAATGAAAGAGAGGGATGTTTTAGCTTTGTTCTAAAACTATCTAAGTGACCTATTATCTGTAGGGCTATGTTTGGTTGTAATTTTTACCTGATTAGATTTTGTGGTAGTGAAAGATAAAAATTCAATCTGTACTAATGGATACAGAGGGAAATAAAATGAAGTAATTTTTTTTAGAGTTTTATGTTTATTTTTATTTTTGAGAGAGTGAGAGACACAGCATGAATGGGGGAGGGGCATAGAGAGAGGGAGACACAGAGTCCAAAGCAGGCTCTGAGCTGTCAGCACAGAGCCTGACGTCGAACTAGAACCCACAAATTGTGAGATCATGACCTGAGCTGAAGTCAGACACTTAACCAACTGAGCCACCCAGGTGCCCCTCAAAATGTGATAATTTTACAGGTTTGTTCAACCAATGTGAATCAGTTTTGATAGTTTAAGCTTAGAAAACAGTAACAAATTAGAAATATATCTCAATTTTTTAATAAGTGTTTTTAATCAAACGTAACACTCATAAAGGAAAATACACATATAGCAGAATACAAATATATATAGATATATATATATATACACACATATATGTGTATTTCATGTTTCCTTGAAATGAACTTATCTGTATAACAGGTCAAAGATAGACATCTTTAGTATCTGAAGAAGCCCTGTGACTACTTCCAACTTTGCCCGTGAGAACCACTATTATGCTTTCCAATGGCCTAATTTAGTTTTGTTTAATTTTTGTTTTGTACTCTTCTGTATTTATAATACTATTTTTTAATACTAGCTTTTGTTTTTTACTGTCAGCATTATGTTTGAGAGACTTACACGTGTGTGTGTGTGTGTGTGTGCGCGTGTGTGTTTAGCAATAATTGTTCATTTTCGTTCTTGTGTAGTACCCCATTGCAATAATTTATTTATTTATTTTAAAGGTTGTTTCCAGTTAGAGATTTTGATTTATTGTGATGCTGTCTTTTGTACAAATGTGTACTCATTTCCTCTGCATAGAGGCATTAGAATTTCTGAATCATCGAGTGTGAGTGTATGTAACCTCAGTGCACAAGCCGAAGCATTTTCCAATATGTCTGCCCCAATTGGTATTCCCCACAGCAAGGTATAAAATGTCTAGTCACTCCACATCTCTGCCAACATTTGATTTTGTCAGTGAGATATAATTTACTTAATATAAAATGTATGCTTTTAAGTTTACAATTTACAGATTTTTGACAAATATATATACCTATGTAATCCTGTCTCAATCAGTATGTAGAACATTGCTGTCACCAACCTGAGTTCCCTCATGAGCTCAGCAATCATTTTTTCCTATTCACAGCCCCCAAATACTCAATAATTTAATTTCTATGATCATTTATTATTTTTGTCCATTATTAATCTTCATATCCATGGAACAATACTGGAGGTATTGTTTTCAAACTGCCTTATTTTCCTCAGCAAAATGTTTTTAAGACTAATATGTGCTGTTATGCATTTGTAATTCACTCAGTTTTACTCCTGAGTAAAATCTCATTGTATAGGTGTACCAATATTTACTTTCTTCATCTATAAAAAATTTGACCTGTTTTGGGTTCTGGAATATATGGGGGGGGGGAAGCTCTAATATTCCATAAACAGTTGTGTGTATGCTTGATGTGTGGTTGCTGGTTTGATTTTTCTTGAATATAGATAAAAATAGAATTAATTTCTGAGTCATATGGTAAACGTATGCTTAACTATGGAAGAAACTGCCAACCCTTTTCAAAAGTGGTTGTACCATTTACATTTTCACCAGAAGTGTGTGAATTTCGGTTGCAGGAATTCTCCATCAACATGAGACAGAATCAGACTTGATAATTTTAGCTACTTAGTCAATGTAAAATGGTATTTCTATGTGGCTTTAAGTTTTATGTGACTAAAGATAGTAAACATGTTGAGCATATTTAATGTCCATATTAGTCATTCCCATCTTCTTTTATATTTGTTTGAACTTTTTGCCCACCTAAAAAATATACACTCTGGATACAAGCCGTTTGTTAGAAATGTGTTTTACAGTATTTTTCCCAGTCTCTGGTTTATATTTTCATTTTCTTATGGGTGTTTTTTAAAGAGCAGAAATATTTAATTTGTCAAAGTCCATTTTATTATGTTTTCTTCCTCATGCTCTAGTGCCTTTTTTTGGTGTGAGTAAAATTTGCCTACATGACAGTTATGAAGATTTAGTCATTGTTTTTCCTGAAAGTCTTACAGTTTTCATTTTGACTTTAGGTCTATAATTCATTGTAAATTACTTTTTGTGTATAATTTGTGTCAGAAGGCAAGGTTCAATGTTTATACCAAAAGTTTAGTATTTTTTCATCAATTTGTTGAAAAAAAATTCTTCCTCCAGTGAATCTCACTAATCTCTATATGTTTGAGGACAACTAACATAATAAGCCTTCCCATACATTATCATGACATATCTCTCTATTTACTTAAATATCCTTTAATTTCCCTCCACAATGTTTTTTGCTTTTTTAAAGCTTATTTATTTATTTGGAGAGAGAGAGAGAGAGGGAGAGGCAGAGAGAGAGACAGGGAGAGAGAATTCCAAGCAGGCTCTGTGCTGTCAGCATGGAGCCCATGCAGGGTTCCATGTCACAACTGTGAGATCATGACCTGAGTCGAAATCAAGAGTCAATCGCTTAACCATCAGAACCACCCAGGGGCCCTCACGTTTTTTTAATATATACAATCTGTACATTTTTATGAAGCATATTTCTAAGCATTTTATGTTTTGAGGTTATTGAAAATGTTAAGTTTTTAATTAAGATTCTAATTAGGAATTGCTAGTGTGTAGAAATAGAATTATTTTTAGGGGTTGGCTTTTTAATTTTGTTCATTCTAGTTGGGTTTTGGGCAAGATTCCTTAGGATTTTCTACACAGGTGATCATGCTGACTGTAAGAAAGAAAATTTTATGTCTTCTTTTCAAATATGCATACTTTATTCTCTATTGTTTCTTTGCCTCACTCAATAGCTAGTATCTTCCGTACAACAAGGAATATTCTATTGTTGACAGAGAATATTCTTCTCTGTTCTTGGTGCCTGTAATTCACAAGTGGTTCATGAGCTGTAGGACTCTTGTAGACGTCTTTTATCAGACTGAAGAAATAACTTTATATTACTAATGTGTCAGAAGGTGATACCATGTGTGATTTGACATTCAATCAAATGCTTTTCTGCATCTGTTGAGAAGATCCTATGATTTTCTCCTTTATTCTGCTAAGTGTAAAATACATTGATTTTCAAATGTTAAAACAATTTTACATTTTTTGGTAAAATCCATGTAGTCACAGTGTACTAACCTTTTTATATATTTTTGGAATTGCTTTGCTAATATCTTGTTAAGATAGTTTGTTTCAATATTCATGAAGGATATTCATCTGTGTCTTTCATTCTTAAAATACGTATGGTTTTGGTGCTGAGCTACAGCAAGCTTCCAAGGCGTTTAAAACTGTTTCTTCATGACCAGAAAATCTTTATGGGCCTAGAATGTATTTTGAAAGAAAGATTTAATCTTGAATGGAATATCATTAGTACATAGAAAGCTTTTCAAAATTTTCATTTCTTCTGGTCTCAGTTTTGACAGGTGGTGTGTTTTTAAAGAAATCTATTCATTTCATCTACATTGCCAATTTTTTGCCCCAATGTTATTCATGTTATTTTTATTATCTTATTAACACCTGAAGAATCTATAGTGATGCTCTGCCTTTATTCTCTGATCCTAGCAATATGTAGCCCTTGCCTTTCTCTCTCTCTCCTTCACAGGTAAAAATCTAAATTATTGTATAAGTACTTCCTTCCTTCCAACTAATAAACCTAAAAGAAAGCTTCCATTTCCATTCATTATCTTACTCTTCATCTAACACTTTAGAAAGCATAATACAGCTAATTTGTGATGAATCTTTTACTTTAGATAGATTTCTCAGGAAAACTAGAACTTCAACTATATCATGACTTTTGCAAACTTACACCTCTGCTTCAATTAGATTGTTCTCCACCTTTGAGTACACTGAACACATTTAGTCTCAAAACCATCAATCCCCTGCAGACGTTTCTCTCTTGTTAACCCCACATACCATTTTTACAGCAACCCTGGAACTTTTCCAGCCTGAAAAATCTTCCTGCATTTCTATTCAGTTGAGAGCAAAATGTTAATGGGATTATAAATAGACAAAGTTACAAAAAAAAAAAAAAAAAAAAGAAAGAAAGAAAGAAAAAGAAAAATGTTTGTACCTGAACGTATTTTTACTAAGAATCAGGTTCACTGAGTGAAATGGAAAGGCATCAACTTGGTGTTTACAATGTTGTAGCCCTATAGTCAGAAAAAAAAAAAATGGGAACAATTCTAAAGAAAAACATAAAAATGAGTCAATGAAAGAAAATGAACGAAATAAAGGAAGACTCATTTTTTTCCTAAATGATGGCTGAGTTTATGGAAGCCAGACTGGACAGATGATAAAGGGAAAAACAGATGTAGTCTTTCCACAATGGAAACAAACATAGGGCTAAGAATTAATATCATTAGTGTTACCATATCTGAAGGAATGAGGACGGCCTATGAAATTCTAATAAAGAAATTAAAAGAAAATCTTCCAAGAAATCTTAAATAACCCCCCCCCCCAAAAATAGCAATCCTTTTAGAAAGGTTTGAGAAAATAAATGCAGCATTTAGGCATCATTTATAGCATTAGTATTAAATTAACTTAATTAAAAATAAACACATAGGATACGTGGACCCCAAAACAGAGTTGCCACATATTCTGAGAGATAATTTTAATAAATTTATGGGTCAGGTATATGATGGAAACAATCGGAGGATATGCCATTATCAAGGCTCAGGGTAGGTGTTAAAATGATTGCAGCATACATCCGGGATAGAACTGTCCAGTACAGAAAGAAGTTAGTAATGTCACTGGAAAGTAGATGATTTTTGGTAGACTCCTTTGGGGTGGCTCTAACATATGTCACTCTGATACTTGGAAATGTACTTATAAACGTGTGGCACCTTATCACAAAAGCAAATGGAAATGTGTCCCTGGATAAACTTGCACTCAGTTTAGCTCTGAAATGACAGACGCTCGTATATCAAATCTTCGGTAGAAATTAGGGTATTTAATCAGATATTCATTGATGGGAAGTACAAATACTGAAGTAAGGTCTGAGCACTGGTACAGTCACCATTCATCTAAGTCATTTGAGTCCAGGCGTGTCTTCAATGCCCGTGGAAGAAGAACATGCATGTGCCACGAGACCCCACCCACCTTCATTTATGTCGACTTTTTGTGCTTCCCTGACTCTCATCCTGCTTTTGTGAAAATCAAGCAGATTTCTGAATTTTTTTCTCCTGCTCTGTTCTGTTTTCCTGTTTGCCCACCTTCCTCCAAATATGAATAAGCTATTTTAATACACTTGACAATTTCCAGAAAGAGGCATTTGGATTGAACTCTCCACTAGGTTTTAGAAACACAATTTTGATTCAGAAAATTCTTCAGAGATTTGTGGTTTGCTTGTGGTTTTAAACAAATGTGTTGATGTGTATCTGCCATCACAGTGATCCTTCTAATGAAGATCTTGCTTTTCAAAAATAAGAGGGCACATCGCTGACTAAAGAGTATACTAATGTAGCTTTGCAAATCTGGAAAGAAATGCACAGTTGCCAGTAAGAGAAGCTCAAGGGAGAGCTGATAAAGAAATATGGCTCCATTTAGTTATGTGAATAAAAAATCATGGCTGATATTGCATAAGAAGAGCAATTAAAGGGTGGAATAGAAAAATTAAAATATTTAGGTAATTACTGTCAATTGCAATTCTTTCTAGAAATTTTAATATTAAAAGAAAGTTCATTCTATGACATACTTTCCACATTTAATGCTGTTGTTTGAATGTTTGTATAAATATAGTTTAAAAATTAGATAATATGACCAAAGTTTTAACTATGAAATAGAATAAGGATTGAATTGCTGGCCAATTTAAAAATAGGTGTTGAATATTTATTGAATTAACGTCTTATTTTGATTCCTTTGTTTGTCTTTGAGCAAGAAATGTTTCCCAGGAAGAGGTAAGAGTTGCTAAGGGTTAGTCACCTCAGAAAGGCAGGCACAAGGCTGCCCGCCACCCACTATTTTGGTCTTTATCTGGGCACCAGCACACATGTAGTTGACAACAGGCTTAGTTACTAATTGCAATGGACTTAGAACAAAAAACGTGCAGAGACATTTTCGTTCACTTTTGCTAGCGTTTTAAAGAAAGAAGGATGTAACAATAAAATGAGTCATTAATGAAACCCTGTTCATCCTAACCCTCCGTTATATTTTTCCCATGAGAAAAACTTGATTGATTTTATCGGAAAAACCATAAGGAATCTGAAATCCATTTGGCTACGTTTTGCTAGGGCAAAGATTTTCTTCGTGCTGTGGATCCATTTGTCTCTTGGCCTCTTGAACTGTCGAAGCATGGCCTCGTTTATGACCTATGCCATTGTATTGTAAATGTTTATTTACATGGCCGTCCCCATCAACTTGGAGGAATTATTTATGATACGTGTATGGGCGTGTGTGTGTGTGTGTGTGTGTAGGTGTGTGTGTGCATATATATATACATATACATATACATATACATATACATATACATATACATATATATATGTATGTGCACACACACACACACACATATATATATGTATGTATGTGCACACACACACACACACACAATATGTCCAAAGCATACTTTGCATATAATATGCTTTGGACATATTGTAAAATACCCGTCTTAATCACACATCGCCTTCATAGCCTTTTCTATCCCTGCAACAATATTAACACAAGCCTGAACTACAATTAGCAGGAAGGTAGTCTGACTTAAAGTACAGTGTAAATCACTCACTCTCCTGGTTATCCCTAAAGATTGCCACACAAACATATTCAGCAAAGTTAGTGTATCATTTTTAACTTTATCTAACTTTATATTTACACTTTGTAATAAAAGCTGTTTGACAATATAAAAACAGTTTTAAGTAGATATGACCATTTCAAAAAATTTTTAACTTTTATTTATTTTTGAGAGAGAGATCATGAGCGGGAGGGGGCAGAGAGAGAGGGAGAGAGAGAGAGGGAGAGAGAGAGAGAGAGAGAGAGAGGGAATCTCAAGCAGACTCCATGCTGTTAGTACAGAGCCTGACACGGGGCTGGAACCCAGGAACCGTGAGATCATGACCTGAGTTGAAGTCGGACGCCTAACCTTCTGAGCCACTCAGGTGCCCCAGATATGAACATTTCAAATTAGACTAGTTTCACTTTCAGGTCTAGGAAGGGTACAAAACTGACATAAGTTGCAACAATTACAAGGTTAATACTCTCTTAGAGATTCCATAGTAAGGAATTATTACCCAGGTGTGACTTATCATGATGTGGAAAGCTGGGCTAATTCATTTCATTTTATAAAATGACTTGACATTCTGGTTATAAGCAGACATTTCATTATTCATTAACTGATACTGCCTTTGAGGAATCCCCCACAGGAGGGTGGCAGCTCATGGCACATTTTCCAAAGGCTGACGCTGTCACAGTACCAGGGGTTGTGTCCACTAATTCGCCTGCCATGTGATGCTGGCTGTGCCAACCTCTCTCTGGATAATTCCTATCACGTGATTAGGTCTGTGGACCTGGCTTCTCTGTCTCTCTTGATAAATGCTTATTGTCCAACGTGGTTCTCCAGCCATCCTAGTTATTCAATGAGCTGCTTTATATATTTTTCATTACTTCCTGTTCCTATTTAATCCAAGCAAAGTTGGGTCTAAACGGTGTGTTATTGCCCTTGGCTGCCACAGCAAATTATCACACACCGCATAGCTTAAAACTACAGAAATTTATTTTCTGATAGTTCTGGAGGCCAGAAGTCCAAACTCAAACTGTCAGCAGGGCTGTACTTTTCCTGAAGTCTCCACCGGAGGATCCTTCTTTGCCCCTTCTGGATCCTGGTGACCCCAGTCCTTCTGTGGCTTCCCCAGGCTGCGTGACTCTGAATTCATCCTCTGAGGTCACATTGCCTCCTCCTCTCCATGTGTCTGTGTCTTTCTTCTTGTTTTTCTGTGCTCTCTCTCTCTCTTTCTATTAAACAAAACAAAACAAAACGAAACAAACAAAAAGTTTAAGGGCACCTGGGTGGCTCAGTTGGTTAAGCATCCCACTTCAGCTCAGGTCATGATCTCATGGTTTGTGAGTTCGAGCCCTGCATCAAGCTCTCCGCTCTCAGCACAGAGCTTGCTTTCCTCTGTCTCTCTCTCTGCCCTTCCTCTGCTCGTGTTCTCTCTCTCTCTCTCAAAAAATAAACATAAAAAAAGAAAAAAAAGGGATTCAAAAAAATTTAATTGTGGTAAACACATAACACAAAATTTACTATCCTAACCATTGTTAGCGGTAGTGTTAAACATAATCATATGGTTATGGGACCAATCTCATTAGCTTTGTTTTAACATAGCCCCAAATTGGCCCTTTAAAATTCTTTTACTATATACATATTATTTAACAATGTTACTTAAGAAATAATCCAAACTGTGTCATACACTCACACAGAACTTAATATCAAATCAAAAGTGAATTCTGTTTTCAGAAATTTGTTTTTGAGTATTTGCGAAATTCACAATGCATTGTTTTGAAAATTTTTTTTTTAACGTTTATTTTTGAGACAGAGAGAGACAGAGCATGAATGGGGGAGGGTCAGAGAGAGGGAGACACAGAATCTGAAACAGGCTCCAGGCTCTGAGCTGTCAGCACAGAGCCCGATGTGGGGCTCGAACTCACGGACAGCGAGATCGTGACCTGAGCCGAAGTCGGCCACTCAGCCAACTGAGCCACCCAGGCCCCTACAATGCATTGTTTTGTAGATGATGTTTATTAACATCATTTTGGACTATGAAAAGAAATTTGTTGCATATACAAATGAAATGTGGACATGGTACTCTATTAATATTACTTTACCTGGGATTCTGCAGGGTTTGAAAACGCACAAGTGGAGTTTGCATAATCTGAATTGTCGTCTTTGTATCTGAGATAGAAAATTGAAAATAGTTGAATGTAATCTTAATATTTTCCCTTGATAGATAGGTAGTTGTTTATATCTATATGAAGATGTCTTCAACATAGTTGCCTTCATCAGCCTACTTTCACATTACCTGGTAGACGTGAGTGGGCTCATTTACGTTGCAAACCTACAAAGACATCAACCACCTTGCACTAAACATGGGCTCATCGGCCGTCTCCTGCATGGCAGGTCAGACAAGCACAAGTATTTCCTTTGAATTATGATGTTGTAAAAATGAGACTTGATCATTGAAAAGCTGGTCACTGTGACATACAATTCTGGAAGACTGTTTAACATTTTTGGGACAGCATAATTTGTAAATAAGGGGCATTCATTATTGCAGACAGCCTTCGGGTACACATTCATTTTTCCCTGAAAAGTAGTATATAGATGCAAAGTCTTAATTCACTAGACTTGTTCACAAAATGTTACGCCATGTTTGAAAGTGGGATAAATGTAAGCACATCTTAAAGGTAAAATGATTTAATTACTTCAATTACTTCCTAACTTACAAAGGGAGTTTAGACAGAAGAAGTCTGAGATTTGTAACTTTCTTTTTATAACCAAAGATCTTAATTAGTTTGGATGACTTCAAAAGAAACGTATGTTGATCACTACTTATTTAGAATAAAGTATATATCTGCAGTCACAGTTTAATAAAAGTTCAGACTTTGTTAAAATGAATTACTACTAACATGAAAACAATCTTAATATTGTGGTAAGTCCAACTTTTGCTAGATGGTTAGTGCTGTTTTTTCCACACTGTTTACTATCACGTTGCCTGACATTCCAAAAATTCCTGAATAACTTATGTGTCTTAAAGACCCATTAGTATCTTTACTTTTTAGTTCAGTTTTCATGCATTCAATATTTACTTTTAACTGACTTAAAAAATAAAAATTGGGAATGAAAACATTCATAAATATAGAAATATACTATATAGTTATAATTATAACTTTCTATATATGTTTATTCAATCAATAAATGAATCAAGTATTTTTTATATAATTAAATAGGGCTGGCCATTTTCCCAAGTTTTGTAGCAACTTCCCGGAACTGATAAAACAACATTCCCTGCTTTCTAGCTTCTACTCAAGAGTGGAGAGACGAGTGATAAACTCAAAAGTGTAACATATATACTGTGTTAGATGACAATCAGTACTATGGGGAAATGAAATGGGCAAGAGGAAGGGCTCCAGGTAGGTGGTTTCAAATTTAAATATACTGGACTGTGTTGGTCTAATTGAGGCAAAATTGAGAAAATACTTGAAAAAGGTAAGGATACTCGTGACACATGAACAGCTGAGGAAGGATGCTCCAAGCAAGGGGTGCAAAGACCCTGAAGAAAAATCATTGCTTAGCATGTCAAGTGAAAGCTATGAAGAGACTACAGTGTTTAGAATTTGAGAAGGGAGTGATAGGAGAGATAAAGTTAGAGTAGAAGGAAGGAAGGGCAAGGAGTCTTCCATGGTGGAGATTTGACTCAGTAAATTGGAAAGCCACTGCAGTATTTTGAGCTGACAGACTTGATGTGTCTTCTCTTTTATGGGATTCCTCTGCCTGCTGTGTAGGCAGTGGACTGGGAAACGGGGGTGAGGGGATTGACCCAGAAAGACCAGTGATGAGGTCATTTCAATTTGTCAAGTGAAGAATAATGTCAACATTGACTTGGGTAATAATGGCTGGGTGGTTAGAACAGGCTGAATTCTGAATATATTTTGAAAGTGTTTTATTGCCAAGAAGTTTTGCTGGTAGACTGTGAGGTGTGTGGGGAGTAAGTGAGTCAAAAATGACTCATATATCTGGTAAAAGCAACTGAAGAGTTGTTACCATTTATTGAGAATAGAAAGGATGTAAGAAGAACCGGGCTGAGGGGTAAGTTCATGAGTGAAGATTGGAAATAAAAGTATATGTAGAGATATACCTATACCTGTCTTTATACCTACCAGTATCTCCACTTTTGTATCTATGTGTACCTCTCTTTTTTTCTCTGCTGTTAGCATCTATATGTCCAAATCTTATCACAATGTCTGGAACTAGTGGACAACCTATAATTGTTTGTTAAATGTTGACTGAACGTAATTTGGTTGGTATTACAATTAGAGTACGGCAACACGGGATCTGAATGCAAAATTACATATGGGATGTTTTCCTGTATTATTTCAGAAATATAATTTGAATAGCTACTAATTAGTAAAAAAAAAATCCCTAAAAAAACAATGCAAAATGATGCAAACAAATCATAAGCGATTTCAACTCAAGTCTCAAACTCCAATTATGTAAAATGGAAACATACCTGAAGATTTTTCCTGTTTCCTGTAATTCCTGTATGAATTATAAATGAACCAAAGTTATATTGAAACAGGATCCCAATGTAACAATTGAATGTAATAGGATATGTCTAGTTTATTTAGGAATTTTTTTTTTAATTTGTCAGATTGGCTTCCGTATAACACCCGGTGCTCATCCCAACAAGTGCCTTCTTCAATGCCCATCACCCATTTTCCGCTCTCCGCTACCCGCTCCCCCCACCCCCCCACCCCCCGTCGGCCCTCAGTTTGTTCTCTGTACTTAAGAGTCTCTTGTGGTTTGCCTTCCTCCCTCTCTGTTTGTAACTTTTTTTTTCCCCTTCCCTCCCCCATGGTCTTCTGTTAAGTTTCTCAAGGTCCACATATGAGTGAAAACATACAGTATCTGTCTTTCTCTGATTGACTTTTTTCACTTTTAGCATAATACCCTCCAGTTCCATCTACGTGGCTGCAAATGGCTGGATTCATTCTTTCTCATTGCCAAGTAGTATCATTTAGGAATTTAAAGATGGAAATACCTTGTGGGCAAATTATTCTAGATATCACATCATTAAATCACTAACAGTACTTACCTGTGCTACTTGATCAAAGTTGTTCAATTTTTTACTACAGTGAATGTTGCAAAATAAAATTCAAATGCTGGCCTTGCAAATAATTTCTGCAGGTAGATTTTTAACTAAGTTATTTCTTATAATAATTTTTTATTTAAATTTTTTTAATGTTTTTATTTTTACTTTTGAGACAGAGAGAGACAGAGCATGAGCAGGGGAGGGGCAGAGAAAGGGGGAGACACAGAATCTGAAGCAGGCTCCAGGCTCTGAGCTGTCAGCGCAGAGCCCGACGTGGGGCTTGAACTCATGGAGTGTGAGATCCTGACCTGAACTGAAGTCAGACACTTAACCGACTGAGCCATCCAGACGCCCCTCTTATAATAATTTTTAACTAAATTATTATTATTTTAAGTTTCATGATAATCTACTTAGGCAGCTACATTGAATAAAAGAATATCAACATGAAAAGATCAATGTTTTTAGTACATTACATTATAAGTAACAGAAAGCCAACACAAAAAGGTCATCATATATATATTTTTTGGCTACTTAATGTACCTGATCATTTGTGAATGATATACCTTTATTAAATATAATTCAGACACTTAAACTTATTTTTTAGAAAATATTTAAAAACCCGTGCTTCACACTCATAAAACGTCATCCTAAAGGACAGTTTATCTCAGTTCCTAACAGGTCCAGTGTCAACAAAAACAAAACATGGCAAGATGCAAGAAAAACATTCTGGAGACATGAAACCATCCTTAAAACCCAAATCAGCTGTGACAAAGATGTTGGAATTATCAGATATAGTATTTAAAATAACCGTGATTAATATGTTCAAGGTTCTAAATGAAAATGTGCACAACATGTAAGCACAGATGGCTAATGTACGCAAAGAGATGGAAACTCAGAATCAAAAGAAATTCTAGAAGTCAAAAAGAGTAAGAAAAATAAAGAAAGGCTTCAGTGAGCTCATCAGTAGACTTAACATGGCTAAGAATCAGTGATCTTAAAGAGAGAAACTTTTAGCTGTTATTTTAAGTATTTCATCTTGATTGCTTATTTTCTTTTAATACCAAATATAAAATGAAGAGGCATTTAAGTAAGCGCCTTTGTAATCAAGGGTGTTGTGATTTACAATGATTAACGTATAGTTGATGCTTTAGATAAACAGAGGTGGTCAGATTCTTCCGTTTGTAACTCCTTCTCTGCACACAGTGCTCTGGATGGTTTTTGAATTCCTGCTTTATACCATGGCAAAGGTGGAGAAAAACTCGTCATTATTGTGAGATATAAGATTACTAAATTCTTCAAAAAATGTGTTGAGAACTACACAGTGATTAAGAAGCAAGGTTATAGCAAGACTGTTTTTGCCCACTAAATCTTATAACAGATGTTTTGTTAATCCTCACTGATCTTCCATGAAGAAGTCAAATTCTAAAAGAAGAACAAAACAAAAAGGAAAGCATTTACATATACACACAGGTCTATGATATTGTTGATATTGTTGAAAACGAATATCCATTGTGTGTTTTATGTTTACAATTTAATAGCAACAGCAGCAACGCATGAGAAATAGCTAAACAGCCAGCACTATGACTGGCCTCAAGTATCATATTTGAGTGAGATTACAAAGTAAGAATATTTAAAGATAATGAGGGTTGTATCAGCAATACTCACAGGGATTTATAAACACATCAGTAATTGAATTGGGTAATTTTAATAATACTGCATTGCCTTTCAGTCTTTATAGGTAATAATTTAGCAAATTAGAAAGCGAAGAAGAAACACTACAGAGAGTCATGCTCCAGAACGGCATAGAAAAAACAAAGGAGGGCTCTTAAAATGCAAATCTGCTTAGAGAATGGAAATTGTTGTTCCTTCAGGTTCAACATGTAACTAAAATTTTTGAAATTCTGGAAAATATGCATAAGGAAAAGAAGAAATAGACACAACAGAGACAAGTTATTGATTTCAGAGAATATATTGTGTGAATAACAAAGAAAAGAAAACAGGAAGCCAGGTCACATCAAAATTCTTTGAGGGTTCATATGATACTGGAGGTGAACTTTATCCTCACAATCTGGTTACATGCTTTCCTTTTCCTGAGATTATCTTTAGGTTAGTAAAAATGAATTGTTTTAGGTCTCTGAGCTAAGATACTTACACTAGTGAATTTTATATGAAATGGGTTTTGTTTATTGTGTTTTCTTTGCTTCTGGAAATAATAAGCACAAACAGATCAAAAATGTTGCTAGGAGATGTCACAGTTTATTTGTCAGCTTGACTGGGCAAGAGAGTGTCCAGATATTTGGTCAAACATTATTCTTGTGGGTTTTTTTCAGGGTATTTTTTGATGAGTTAACATTTAAATCAGTAGAGCGAGTAAAGCCAACTGCCCTCCTGAATATGGATGGACCTCCACCAGTTAGTTACACTCCTGAATGAAATAAAAAGACTGACCCTCCCCTTGTGAGAAGTGAGATGATTCATTTTCAGAAATACCAAATGAAAGCCGTGCTGTCTAGTTAACAATAGGTTTACAACCTATTGGAAATATGTACGAACTGTCCCCCACCAATAATGGAGTCCCAAACCCATAGACACTTCACTTCCTGGTTTGTCTACTCCTCTCCATTTCTCAGGTTTATGTTTCACCGGCTTTGCAATGAGCATGCACCAAAAAACTACAGTCCGTGTCACCTCAAAAAATGGACATTTGTTCCAATCAGACTACTTTTGTCTTACATGGGCATAGGTGACTTCCGGGAAAGGCTGTAACCTCTGTGGTACTCAGCCAATGAGGAATCGGGGGAGCAACTTGTATGCTAGGAGGCAAATTGCCTGCTGTAAGCGCCCCAAGTGTGCCTGTCCGTCAGACACCTGCCCTTGAGAGAACGTTAATTAAAGCCTCATTTCACTGTGCTCCAAGTCTCCACGTCCCTCCTTTTATTGGGTCAGTGGACTTATTTCTCACACCCTGAATAAAAAGGAATCTCTCTTCTGTAATACCCAAAGAAATCTACACATTTAATGCAATTAAATCAAAGTACATTTAAAATCTACACATTTGATGCAATCCTATCAAAGTACAACCTGCGTTTTTTGAAGATCTAGAACAAACAATCCTAAAATTTGTATGGAACCACAAAAGACCCCAAATAGCCAAAGTAATGTTGAAAAAGAAAAACAAAACTGAAGGCATCATGATTCCAGGTATCAAATTCTATTACAAAGCTGCAATCATCAAGACAGTATGATTGGCACAAAACAGACACAGAGGCCGATGGAACCGAACAGAGAACTCAGAAATGGACCTACAAATATTTGGCCAACTAATCTTCAGCAAACCAGAAAAGAATATCCAACAGAAAAAAAGACAATCTCTTCAACAAATGGTGCTGGGAGAACTGGACAGCAACATGCAGAAGAATGAACCTGGACCACTTTCTTACACCACAGACAAAAATAAACTCAAAATGGATGGAAGACCTAAATGTGAGACAGGAAACCATCAAAACCTTCGAGGAGAAAACAGGTAACAACCTCTCTGGCCTCAGCCATAGCAATTTCTGACTAGACACACAGAGGCAAGGGAAACAAAAGCAAAAATGAACTATTGGGACCTCACCAAGATCAAAAGCTTCTGCACAGCAAAGGAAACAATAAAACTAAAATGCAGCCTATGGAATGAGAGAAGATATTTGCAAATGGCATGTCTGATAAAAGGTTAGTATCCAAAATCTATAAAGAACTTACCAAACTCAGCATGCAAAAAACAAATAATCCAGTTAAGAAATGGACAGAAGACATGAATAGATATTTTTCAAAGAAGACATCCAGATGGCTAACAGACACATCAAAAAATGCTCACCATCACTCATCATCAGAGAAATACATATCAAAACCACAATTAGATACCACCTCATACCCATCAGAATGGCTAAAATTAACAACACAAGAAACAACTTGTGTTGGCAAGGATGTGGAGAAAAGGGAACCCTCCTGCACTGCGGATGGGAATGCAAATTGGTGCAACTACTCTGGAAAACAGTACAAACGTTCCTCACGAAACTAAAAATTGAACTACCCTACGATCCAGCAATTGCACTAGTAGATATTTACCAAAGGATACAAAAATACAGATTCAAAGGAGTACATGCACCCTAATGTTTATAGCAACATTATCAGCAATACACTATGGAGAAAGCCCAAACATTCACTGACTGATGAATGGATATAGAAGATGTAGTATGTATATACAATGGAATATTACTCAGCCATCCAAAAGAATGAAATCTTGCTATTTGCTATGACATTAATGGAGCTAGAATGCATTAGACTAAGTCAAATAATTCCATCAGAGAAAGACAAATACCATATGATTTCACCCATAATGTAGAATTTAAGAAACAAAACAGATGAACATATGGGAAGGAGGGAGAGTCAGGGAAGAGAAGAGAAACAAACAAACCACAAGAGATTTTTAATGATAGAGAACAAACTATGGGTTAATGAAGAGCAGTGGGTGGGAAATGGGCTAGCTGAATGATGGGTACTAAGGAGAGCACTTGTGATGAGCACTGGGTGTTGCATGTAAGTGATGAATCACTGAATTCTACTCTTGAAACCAATATTGCACTGTATGTTAACTAAAATTTAAATAAAATTTTTAAGAAAAGGAATTTGTCCTAACAACCTTCCAGCTGGAGACCCGGTTTTCCCTGCCTTCAGACTTGAGCTGACACATTGGCTCTTCCCGGATGTTGAGGCTGAAGGCCTTTGGACTGCAGCTATATAGCATCAGCTTTCCTATTCTCAGGCCCTTGGACTTTACTGGAACTACACCATTAGTTCTCCTGGGTCTCCAGCTAGCCCAGGACAGACCTTAAGACTTTTTAGTCTTCATAATCGTGTAAGCCAATTTCTTATAATAGATTGTTAGAAGTATTGATTCTCTGTATTTGGCGAACTCTGACTAATGTAGGGACCCATAAATCAGCTTTGTTTAATATAGCATTTAATATATATTAGTCTCTACTCTTATGTTAATAGTTCAAGGTATATTTTTAATTTTAATTCACATGCTCTCAAACCAGTGTATATCATACATAGATTTTAAAATTCATTAAGTAACTCTTATAGTGTTTCTTATAAGTTTATTTTTAATGCACCTATTAAAGAATTATTCTAAAAGTATTCATATATTTCGAAGCCTGTGGCTTATCTGAAGTCTCCACTCCTTAGTAATGAGTTATTTATTGATCATTTATATTGAACATCTGTTATATTTAATTAGCCATAGTCATCTATTAGCAAACTGTATTTTTCCCTTTTGATGGTTATATTATGGATTTTAAACAGGTTTAAATGGCTTTTTTAGGTACTTTAATTCTATTGTTCCACACTTTGGAACGTATTGAAAACTTCAAATTATTATTCAGAATCCGCTGTTGTCAAGTTTGCATTTGATTAATATTCTTTTCTAAGGAAATATTACCTGCTATTTATCATCTTCTCCTAATTCTTTTCTTAAAGGTATTTTTTTTTTAGCGTTTGTTTATTTTTGAGAGGGAGAGACAGAGACAGAGTGAGAGTGGGGTAGGAGCAGAAAGAGAGGGAGACACAGAATCTGAAGAAGTTTCCAGGCTCCAAGCTGTCAGCACAGAGCCTAACACGGGGCTCGAACCCATGAACCGTGACATCATTAACTGAGCTGAAGTCGGACGCTTAACCGACTGAGCCACCCAGGCGCCCCTCTCCTAATTCTTAATAATTCCTTAAAAGTAGCAAAAGCAACATCATTATCATTACCAAAACCAACAGCAATGAGAAACTTTTAGTTTAGCATACGTGCGTAAATGTTTATACATATAGGTATGTATGTACATAACGTATCTTATATGCATATGCATCTATGCATATAAGAAATGTGTGCATACATAAATATATACATGTATGCAATGTGTACGTATATATTTTCTGAGCTATATAAATATTTGTATACATCAATATGTTTTCTAGTGATGTCTCATATATTTATATCAGATCACCTTGTTTAGTCCCTAAAAGGCAATAGTCAACATTTGGATATATTTTTAAGTCAAGACTGATAGGGTACATTTGTCATCTAGTAGGTAGAGGCTAGGACTGTTGCTAGGCCTCCCATAATGTACAGACAGTCCTTTGTCCACAAAAAGTCATGAGATCCAAGATGATCTTAAGCATCCTTAAACCCTGGTAACGCAATATTATAAATAGAATATACATTTAAAAAGATAATGGAAGGCAGAATATAGACAAAAACTGTTCATTTTTTATCTAAAATTACTGTTTTTTCAGCTTTAACTCTGCTTCTTGAATCTTTTTTTTTTTTTTTGTCATACACATATTTTATGAGACTGTAATCCTTTGTTTTTCTTATAAACCTTTTTAGGACTGGAATTCAATTTCTTATATGCCCTTAAACATGCACATATTACTCTGTGTTTCACTAACCCAGTTCTCCTTTAAAAATTTGAAATTTTCAAACTAATGCCCAGAATCATGGTGGCATATACAATCACTTATTGCCATTCTCTGTGTTCTTCCTGCCTTGAAATTACATGTTTGCCCTTTTCCATGTGACTTTACAGTTCTTGACACCAGAGGTGGAATGTATGGTTTTGTTCCATTGGGGAAGGCATTGCCAGTGTGGTTTGTTTGGGCAATAGACTGTGGAAAGAGACACTGGGACATTTCCTAGCCAAGCCCTCATGAGACATCGTGGGTTTCCACTTGCCTAGTTGTCCTCATGACATTGTCCATCAGAAGGGCATAATATTATAATTAATTGCTGGACCAAAAGGAGGATGGATATTTGCAGCAGACCTGGACTCAGAACCCAGAATCAGGAGCCCGGATCCTGAAATCCAGCCTACCCAAGCCAAGGAATCCACTGCCCACAATTGAAAACTAATACATATTGCTTTCAAATACTGAGCATTGAAGCGGTTTGTTTCATAGAAGGCATGGTTGCATAATAGAACGTTCTTAGGAGTGGAGTGGTTCTTTCTTATGCAAACTTAAAATGTGTACTATTAACTTTGGAAACAAGTGGCGTGTGTCAAAGAAAACTCCTATAAGAGAGTATAAAATGGTACCTTGTGTTAGTTAGCAGCAAACCAGTTAGGAAAATGTCACTTCAGGAAACTTGGAAGACAAAACTACGTGCTTCAATATTGTTCCAACAAGCCAACCACATCTTTTAGTGGGAACCAGGGACACCTCATCCTCTTGCTGCTATAAAGCTGCCTTCAACAAACCTTGTCCTGCTGCCCTTGGCTATGAGTATATGTGACTAATAAACTGCTATTAACCTCATCTGTCCAATATCAGGTGCCAGGAGTTAGGACATCTTGTACTACTTATGGCAAGGAATCCCTCCATCAACGATGGGAGGAATAGGAGACAATAAGGACAGTGACCTGACATATAGCACAGAAGCTGTGCAAGATGACTAGATGGACAGTGGTGCCAATCATGTGTCACACTGGACTTGGACAGAGAGAACGATGTAGAGGACCCAAGCTTCCAGCGACTCCACCGGGATGCCAGCGTGCGAGTACAGTCATCTTTGACCTTCCAGCACAGTTCAGCTGCCAGCTAAACGCCTTGGGGTAATCCTAGTCAACACCACAGAGAGCTGAAGAATCATCCAGTCGATTTCTCATAAAAAGATGAGATATAATAAAATGGCTATATGTTCAGCTAGTTTGATTCAAAGCTACATATAACAAATAGACAAAGCAAGGCATGCAAATGCCGGAATTATGTAAAATTTGGAAATCAAAATGGTGCAATGAGTGATAGCTTACATACATTTAAGAAAAAGGGTATATTTATGGGATAAAAAAAGTAGATCCATAATTGACATTTTTCTGATTAAGACCCCAAAATACCCCTACTATGCTAGAATACAGCATCTGATGTTCCAGGATACAGTATGTGCTTTTATAGCGATTTGGTCATTGTGTAATAGAAGTAAGAATGGATCGGTCAATTCAATAATTAATCATATGCTTGCTCTGATCCAGAATGGGATAAGAGGTGGACTATATAAATAAACTTACCATTTTATTTCTCTATTTTGTTGTTTTAATTATTTTTGTTTATGCGAGTAATAGAAAAGGAGTGTCTGAGGTGAATTAGATGACTTCAGCTCACACAGTGATGGATGATGCTATATCATCTCAGAGCTTCTGACTCAGAGGCGGCCGCTATGGATGAATTGCTGCCTTCGTGAAAATTGCCTCAGGAATTGGTGCATCATTTAGCACAAAATTGGTGATGTAAGTGGCAGGGGCCTGTGTAAGATCAGAGGAGGGAGATTGGGAAAAGGGAAGGAAAAAGCCTGCCAAAACATGTGAAAAGAATGAAACAGCTTGTCAATTCCCAGAACTACTAGCTGATGGTGAAGGGTCAGGAAGAGGCTAAATTAAACTATCAGATCATGAGGAAGAGGCGTCGACATGACCAATAGTCCAAGATAAGGCAAATGTTTTTCTCTGGATCTCTCCACAGAGATTCCCAGCCGTGGGAAATTCCTGTCTGAAGATTCACTAACATGATCCAAGATATCCAAGCCTCAGAAGTTGTGTGCTTACTTCATATGTCTTCCTATTTAAAGAGAGACTGTTGTTAGGCCCTCAGTGGTGACTAACAATCACACAACACAAAGTCTGTAATGACCACAGAACATGAAATTGGAGAAAAAGGTAAAACCAGCACACTGGCCACATGACTGGAAAATCCAAATTATTCCAAACATATTGATTATTGCAGAGATTCCCATATTCATTTTGCCACATAGTTAATTCATTTTCAGCAAAACTCACAGTAAGAGAATGATTTTCAGAAACAAATGTAATAATCAGAGATATTGTTCTACAATTTTGTATTTACATGCAATTAGGCCATGTGAGAGCAGACAGTAATGTTCATATGGATATTTGCTCTTCTAAGCATTTTTAAACTGTTGTTTGTTTCCCTTGAAAAAATTATATCGAATAAGTAAAACAATACTTCCTGGGGCACCTGGGTGGCTCAGTCGGTTGAGCTACCAACTCTTGATTTTGGCTCAGGTCATGACCTCATGGTTGTATGGGTTCAGGCCCCACATCTGCTCTGCACACGGACATGTGCAGAGCTTGCTTGGGATTCTCTCCTTCTCTCTCTCTCTCTCTCTCTCTCTCTGCCTCTCCCCTGCTCACACTCTGTCTCAAAATAAGTAAAAGTAAAACTTAAAAAAAAAATACTTCCTGATGAGTAGGCATATTCATTTAGTCCAGAGTATGGAAATACTTGAGCAACATTTTGTCTTCTTTACTTAATATATTTCAACCACTTTTTTTGGTTGGTTTGTCCTTTGGGTCTTCCTCGATAAACAAATAGATTCATTTGCTAAGAATAGCATTATTAATGGCATTTCAAAATATGTTTTAGGAATCTGAAATCATATATTAGCTCCACTTCTTGGGCTAATTGCAACCAAGAGATTTGAGAAAAGTCTTACTAACTCAAAATATGCCACACACTCGTAGTGTAACGATGCAGTTTTCAAGCTTCAACTACTTAACCCCCTCAATGGCATTGAAGTTAGCTTGATTTTTGCTTGCAATTCTTTCCCAGAGATATATCAGTTTAGCAAAAAGTGTTCTTGTAAAATGGGGCCAAATTTCTTAATTCTATATTATGATTTTGGTTGTTATTCAGCAAGCATTTATTTTGCACCTTTTCTATGTAGGTACAAGGGGTACAAAAAAAATCATGAAGTCTCTATATCTTACTGAGCTTGCAGTGGGGGAGTCAGACACTACAGAGTGCAGTACAATGTTTTAGCTCACATACCAGATATCTGAAAAAAGCAAATGAGAAGCTGAAGGAAGAGAGCGGTCAATTGTTGCCAAGAGACAGAGGAAGTATCAAAGGAGTCAGAGAAAGGATGGTTCAAGAAATGAGTTTAAATGATGAGGTATACATATCTCTCTAAAGGGAATGGGGTGGTAGGAGGAGAGTACAAATGCCTTCCTTTCCCATGGAGAAAGCGGGGTGATCTAAGACACAAAGATCTGATAAATCGGGGCCTTCACAAAGCTTTTCACTGCAATAGAGACACAAAGCTCAATTGTCCAAATTTTTTAGGTGGCAGGGAAACCCCAGATGGCACCTAACACACTTGGACATCCTAGTGAAAACAATGAGGAGTTATTGAAGAGTTTTAAGGAGAGAAATTACATGAAAATGCATGTTTTAGAAAGACTGGGTAGAAATGGGAGCGAAGGCATTCTGGGAAATCAGGATATTATATATTATTAAACAGATTTTTCTGGTCTATGATCTAAAATATTGTTTAGTGGCCTTCTAACTTATGTAGCCAAAATAAAACCTCACAACACCTTTAACCAACAAACATAATCATTCAAAATTTTGTCAGGAAATTTCAAAGTGAATTGATAATATTAAGAATAATGCAATTTTGAAAGGCATTTTCATTAGACTCTCTCCCCCACAGTATCTAGTAGATTTACAAATTCTTGATTAATTCATTTTTCTGTCTTTATTTAGCATTCAACATAGTTTCTGCAATTAATTCAATTAAACATATTATTGGATGAGTGGCCTAGCTTTCCTGTTGTCCATGAAAAATCATAGCTACCACCAAGGAATCCAAATTGTAGGAGTTTAATTATATTAACCAGAATCGTGAGGGAAAATGCACATGGTATGGTAAGGTTTGCTATTAAATTTTTTAAAAATGCAGTTTTATTACACTATACTAATATCTGCTAATTCCCATCTTGGTAAAAGATTGTATCCAAGCTTAACTGTTTATTACTTAATATGAGTTGTTAATATAACTATATTATTTATTATTTAATACAATGCATACTTCTGGACCTTGAAAAATCATTTGAATTGTTATTATGTGATGTGATGTTTTTAAAAGATGTGTATATTTTGAAAAAGTTTGAATCTGCCACTGAAAACTGTACATATTGTCAAAGAAACAGAGCTTCAAAGAGAAGACTTGAATACCAAATTGAATTGGAATCTCTCTGACATTCATATGTGGAGAAATGATGTTCTCTGACATTAATTATCATTTCAGTAATCTAAGATTATATTGTTATACCATTAACTATCAGGTATTATGTCTTTTTTAAATGAAATTTATTGTCAAATTGGTTTCCATACAACACCCAGTGTTCATCCCAACAGGTGCCCTCCTCAATGCCCATCACCCACCCTCCCCTCCCTCCCACTCCCCATCCAATATTCTCAGTTTTTTCTCAGTTTTTAAGAGTCTCTTATGGTTTGCCTCCTTCCCTCTCTGTAACTCCTGCCCCCTTCCTCCCCCCCTTCAAGTATTATGTCTATCAATAATTCTATATCTTTATGTTTTACAAATATTTCAATTACTTATAAATTAGAATTTGTAGTTTTTAAACACTTCTGATTGAAAAAAATTCTCATTTTCTTAATTAGAAGCACTGAAAGCTGCTTTTATTAACAATACATTTCCCTTTTGGGGCGCCTGGGTGACTCAGTTGCTTAAGCGTCTGTCTCTTGATTTCGGCTCAGGTGTTGATCTCAGGGTTACTGGGATTCTCTCTATCCCTCCCTCTCACTCTCTCTCTATCTCTCTCTCTCTGCACCTGGCTCTCTCTCCCTCTCTCTCTGAAAATAAATAAATAAATAAATAAACTTAGAACAATATATTTTCCTTTCATCTTATTCAGTTAAACAAAAAGAGCAGCAGTATAGATGCACTCGTTTTAAAGCATTAAATAATTTTAGAAAAATTTTTTCAAAGACTATCAGGCTTCTGTTCTCCCCTCCTCCCTCTTCATGATTTCTCTGTCCCCATATGCAATTAAATTCATCTCTTTAGCTCGTTACTTTACTATTTTGTCCCACTAGCCTCAATTACATCCTTGAATTGGTAACTTTTTTTTTTTTTAGTATTAGGTGTATTTTATTGACTTCATACTAAGGAGATGATAACTTAGTGTTCTTTTTTTCTGTTTCCAGTGTAAGGTATTCTTCCCATAACACCACCCATCAAATATATTTGTATCACACATTTGGTTAAAAATGTTAAAGATACCAGTAAACTTGTAACATCTCCATTCATATTTTTAATATTGATGCTTTCAAATTTAAAATATTAAAATTCTAGGGGCGCCTGGGTGGCTCAGTTGGTTAAGTGTCTGATTTCAGCTCAAGTCATGATCTCACGGTTTATGAGTTCAAGCCCCGCATCGGGCTCTCTGCTGTCAGCACAGAGCCTGGAGCCTGCTTAGGACTCGGTGTCTCCCTCTCTCTCTCTCTGCCCCTGCCCTGCTCACACTCTGTCTCTCAAAAAGTTAATAAACATTAATTTTTTTTAATATTAAAATCCTAAATGGCATATAATTAAAATTGTCACCATATGTGACCACAATTTTTTTTTAATCATGAATAAAAGGGGAAATTATTTTTGACTAAGAATTGTTAATTTACTGTAGGGATAATTTTTAATTAAAATAGAGAAAGACATTTTTGAACCAAATAGAATTCATTTTCTCTAAATGATGACATAAATGAAATACTTCTTTCAACGGACATAATGAAATGTCAGCTTTTGAATGTATGTCTTCAGGCCTGTCTATCCTTAGGGGATGTGATTTTAGGGAGCAGACACAAACTGATATATTGAGGTTACTTTCACATAGTTCAAATTATTCAAAATATTAACATAGAACATGCTCAGAGAGTAGTAAGTTATGAAAAACATTGACTTCCTATCTTGTCATCACAGAACAATAAGAATATCTACTTATGAAGATAAATTATTTATTAAAGACTAGTAGAAATATGTTGGCTTTATGTTCATGAAAATATTATTAAAAACACAAATTAAGAGAGTGTGCTGATACACTAAATTTCTTCTCCTATGCAAATGGAAGGGGCTATGAATCAGGCGAATTCTTTCCAGCAGTATCCCTTCTTTCTTCAAACATTGATCTATCTAGGAAAGAACTCTAACCCAACTTAACCCGAAAGCAAGCTTTGAAATGTTGTTATCAAATTGCTCTCATCCTGAAATAAAACACTGGCATTTAGTGATCTTGATGAATAATATATTATTCATCACTTTTTATGAACATTCCACTTTTTATTCCACTGCAGAAGGTTCTAAAATCGTTGGAGAAATACGTGTCTCTAAATACACTGAAATGTGATTTCATGTTTCTTTATTTAGTTTATTAAGGTGAGTGGCTGCTGGAAGCAAAGCCAGTAACTACTGTTAATTTTGCCTCTTGGCACCATGCAATATATTTTTGCTAAAATGTCATATTTCCATCTCTGAACACATACATACATCCTGTGGCAACCGTGCTCTGGCAGCCAATATACACACGGTGTTTTATTCTATCTTCTCAAATTGTTATTCCTCTTCTTTCTTTAGCAAGACCCTTTTGAATTTGCCCTCAGTAGATATCTGGTAAATGAAAGTGAGTTTCAATGCAAATAGTTTCGACAATGGCCCAAACAAACTCACCCTTTGGGATTTGTCTTGGTGACACTATGGTCTTGACCATTTTTAAAGACTTTAGATCAGGAAATTCGAGAACTGCCTAGTAGATGTCATACAACATTGAAGAGTAGACTCTCATCCATTTGTCTCGCCACAGTTGTCCGGTTAAAGCTGCCGTATGTTTGCAACTGAGGTTTGGAATCAAACACATACATATTTAAAAGGTCACTTCATTGCTTATTGATCGTGAAATTTTGAGAAGTAACTAAGCTGTAGCATTTTCTGATTTTACAAGATAATGGCCTATCTTCTGTCTGACAGTTCAAGGTTAATTCAAGAGTATCTTAGAAAAAGCATTCCGTATTATTCCAAGGTTCCCAGCTACGAACCTTAGTCTCAAAGAAATTTCAGACTGGAAGATAAAGTTTCTTATCCTCATATACTTGCAAAATAATATTTGTAAATATAGCAGTAAACATCTGTCATATATTCAGATTTCTTCTTTATTGCCATAATGGAAAAATGACTTGAATATTTTCTTCTTCGAATTTTATTAAAATGTATGTTGAATTATGTTTTAGTTCATTGGCCATCTTACTTAAGTGTTAGCCTTCTCTTGTCTCCCTCTATTCCTATTAAACACAATTAGATATTCCATGTTTGCAATAACACTTTAGCTGGAACTAGAAATTAACTTGTCCTTTCTCTCTCTCTCTCTTTTTTAAAGATTATTTACTTATTTTGAGAGAAACAGAGACAGTGAAAATGGAGGAAGGGCAGAGAGAGAGGAAGAGAGAGAATCCCAAGCAGGTTCCACACTGCCAGCGCAGAGGCTGATGAGGGTGTCAAACTCTTGAAGCTGTGAGATCATGCCCTGAGCCAAAAGCAAGAGTTGGACTCAACCAACTGAGCCACCCAGGCACCCCTGTCATCTCTCTCTCTTTTTAAAAAGTATACATTCTTATATACTTATATTTGAATAGCCATGCACAAGCAAGAAGTGTAAGCTATTGACTGTCCCCTATGAACCATAGATATTTCCTTGTTCTTCCATAGTAAAGAGTGAATGAAGCCTGGGCAAGAAGCCAAGAACTCTGATGGCATCCCTCAACACAGAAACATGAAGAATAGATAGGTGGAAAATGTTCAGTCCTAGAAGCCAAGCATGATGCAATCTTGATCTGCATCTTTAGCCTACCAAAGATGTCTACATCCTTTGTATTCCCACAAAACGCTCTGCAGATGTTGAATTCTACCACACTCCTCCACATCTTGTTGGTTTGCCCATGTGTTTCCCTTTGCTTTAGACATTATTTAAATAATTTTCACTTAGTTTTCTTTTAATAACAGATTGTTTAGATTTCAGTCTAAATATCATGTCCTCAGGAAAACCTTCCCTGAATTCCTAGACAAGGTCTGTCTCTCACTACAAACTATAATTTAAGTTGCACCCTTTTTTAAAAAATTAACTGTAATTTAGAATAGTATTAGATGTATACAACTATTAAGAAGATAGCACAAAGTCTCTGTATAGACTGAAGCCAATTTCTCCTATAATTAACATTTCACGTTGGTATGTTACATTTGTTATAATCAATGAACCAGTATGGATACATCATTATTAACCCAGAGGGAACCAGTTCCTGCCAGGGAACTTCCTCGCTCCGCGCAAACACCCAACTCTGTGCTTCTGCGGAGGAGCCAAACCTCCGGCAGCGGATCTGACTCCCTCCCGCTGCCACAGGGCCCCTCCCGAAGTGGATCACCTAAGGAGAAGCGAGCTAAGCCTGCCCCTCCTGCCCCCGTGCACCTTGCCTACCCACCCCAGCTAATACGCCAGATCCCCAGCACCACAAGCCTGGCAGTGTGCAAGTAGCCCAGACGGGCCACGCCACCACACAGTGAATCCCGCCCCTAGGAGAGGGGAAGAGAAGGCACACACAGTCTGGCTGTGGCCCCAGCGGTGGGCTGGGGGCAGACATCAGGACTGACTGCGGCCCCGCACACCAACTCCAGTTATACACCACAGCACAGGGGAAGTGCCCTGCAGGTCCTCACCACACCAGGGACTATCCAAAATAACCAAGCGGAAGAATTCCCCTCAGAAGAATCTCCAGGAAATAACAACAGCTAATGAGCTGATCAAAAAGGATTTAAATAATATAACAGAAAGTGAATTTAGAATAATAGTCATAAAATTAATCGCTGGGCTTGAAGACAGTATAGAGGACAGCAGAGAATCTCTTGCTACAGAGATCAAGGGACTAAGGAACAGTCACGAGGAGCTGAAAAACGCTTTAAATGAAATGCAAAACAAAATGGAACCACCACAGCTAGGATTGAAGAGGCAGAGGAGAGAATAGGTGAACTAGAAGATAAAGTTATGGAAAAAGAGGAAGCTGAGAAAAAGAGAGAGAAAAAAATCCAGGAGTATGAGGGGAAAATTAGAGAACTAAGTGATACGCTAAAAAGAAATAATATACGCATAATTGGTATCCCAGAGGAGGAAGAGAGAGGGAAAGGTGCTGAAGGGGTACTTGAAGAAATAATAGCTGAGAACTTCCCTGAACTGGGGAAGGAAAAAGGCATTGAAATCCAAGAGGCACAGAGAACTCCCTTCAGACGTAACTTGAATCGATCTTCTGCACGACATATCATAGTGAAACTGGCAAAATACAAGGATAAAGAGAAAATTCTGAAAGCAGCAAGGGGTAAACGTGCCCTCACATATAAAGGGAGACCTATAAGACTCGTGACTGATCTCTCTTTTGAAACTTGGCAGGCCAGAAAGAATTGGCACGAGATTTTCAGTGTGCTAGACAGAAAAAATATGCAGCCGAGAATCCTTTATCCAGCAAGTCTGTCATTTAGAATAGAAGGAGAGATAAAGGTCTTCCCAAACAAACAAAAACTGAAGGAATTTGTCACCACTAAACCAGCCCTACAAGAGATCCTAAGGGGGACCCTGTGAGACAAAGTACCAGAGACAACACTACAAGCATAAAACAACAGACATCACAATGACTCTAAACCCGTATCTTTCTATAATAACACTGAATGTAAATGGATTACATGCGCCAACCAAAAGACATAGGGTATCAGAATGGATAAAAAAACAAGACCCATCTATTTGCTGTCTACAAGAGACTCATTTTAGACCTGAGGACACCTGTAGATTGAGAGTGAGGGGATGGAGAACTATTTATCATGCTACTGGAAGCCAAAAGAAAGCTGGAGTAGCCATACTTATATCAGACAAACTAGACTTTAAATTAAAGGCTGTAACAAGAGATGAAGAAGGACATTATATAATAGTTACAGGGTCTATTCATCAGGAAGAGCTAACAATTTTAAATGTCTATGCGCCGAATACCGGAGCCCCCAAATATATAAAACAACTACTCACAAACATAAGCAACCTTATTGATAAGAATGTGGTAATTGCAGGGGACTTTAACACCCCACTTACAGAAATGGATAGATCATCTAGACACACAGTCAATAAAGAAACAAGGGCCCTGAATGAGACATTGGATCAGATGGACTTGACAGATATATTTAGAACTCTGCATCCCAAAGCAACAGAATATACTTTCTTCTCGAGTGCACATGGAACATTCTCCAAGATAGATCATATACTGGGTCACAAAACAGCCCTTCATAAGTTTACCAGAATTGAAATTATACCATGCATACTTTCAGACCACAATGCTATGAAGCTTGAAATCAACCACAGAAAAAAGTCTGGAAAACCTCCAAAAGCATGGAGGTTAAAGAACACCCTACTAACGAATGAGTGGGTCAACCAGGCAATTAGAGAAGAAATTAAAAAATATATGGAAACAAACGAAAATGAAAATACACCAATCCAAACGCTTTGGGACGCAGCGAAGGCAGTCCTGAGAGGAAAATACATTGCAATCCAGGCCTATCTCAAGAAACAAGAAAAATCCCAAATACAAAATCTAACAGCACACCTAAAGGAAATAGAAGCAGAACAGCAAAGACACCCCAAACCCAGCAGAAGAAGAGAAATAATAAAGATCAGAGCAGAAATAAACAATATAGAGTCTAAAAAAACTGTAGAGCAGATCAACGAAACCAAGAGTTGGTTCTTTGAAAAAATAAACAAAATTGACAAACCTCTAGCCAGGCTTCTCAAAAAGAAAAGGGAGATGACCCAAATAGATAAAATCATGAATGAAAATGGAATGATTACAACCAATCCCTCAGAGATACAAACAATTATCAGGGAATACTATGAAAAATTATATGCCAACAAATTGGACAACCTGGAAGAAATGGACAAATTCCTGAACACCCACACTCTTCCAAAACTCAATCAGGAGGAAATAGAAAGCTTGAACAGACCCATAACCAGCGAAGAAATTGAATCGGTTATCAAAAATCTCCCAACAAATAAGAGTCCAGGACCAGATGGCTTCCCAGGGGAGTTCTACGAGACGTTTAAAGCAGAGATAATACCTATCCTTCTCAAGCTATTCCAAGAAATAGAAAGGGAAGGAAAACTTCCAGACTCATTCTATGAAGCCAGTATTACTCTGATCCCTAAACCAGACAGAGACCCAGTAAAAAAAGAGAACTACCGGCCAATATCCCTGATGAATATGGATGCAAAAATTCTCAATAAGATACTAGCAAATCGAATTCAACGGCATATAAAAAGAATTATTCACCATGATCAAGTGGGATTCATTCCTGGGATGCAGGGCTGGTTCAACATTCGCAAATCAATCAACGTGATACATCACATTAACAAAAAAAAAGAGAAGAACCATATGATCCTGTCAATCGATGCAGAAAAGGCCTTCGACAAAATCCAGCACCCTTTCTTAATAAAAACCCTTGAGAAAGTCGGGATAGAAGGAACATACTTAAAGATCATAAAAGCCATTTATGAAAAGCCCACAGCTAACATCATCCTCAACGGGGAAAAACTGAGAGCTTTTTCCCTGAGATCAGGAACACGACAGGGATGCCCACTCTCACCGCTGTTGTTTAATATAGTGCTGGAAGTTCTAGCATCAGCAATCAGACAACAAAAGGAAATCAAAGGCATCAAAGTTGGCAAAGATGAAATCAAGCTTTCGCTTTTTGCAGATGACATGATATTATACATGGAAAATCCGATAGACTCCACCAAAAGTCTGCTAGAATTGATACATGAATTCAGCAAAGTTGCAGGATACAAAATCAATGTACAGAAATCAGTTGCATTCTTATACACTAACAATGAAGCAACAGAAAGACAAATAAAGAAACTGATCCCATTCACAATTGCACCAAGAAGCATAAAATACCTAGGAATAAATCTAACCAAAGATGTAAAGGATCTGTATGCTGAAAACTATAGAAAGTTTATGAAGGAAATGGAAGAAGATTTAAAGAAATGGAAAGACATTCCCTGCTCATGGATTGGAAAAATAAATATTGTCAAAATGTCAATACTACCCAAAGCTATCTACACATTCAATGCAATCCCAATCAAAATTGCACCAGCATTCTTCTCGAAACTAGAACAAGCAATCCTAAAATTCATATGGAACCACAAAAGGCCCCGAATAGCCAAAGGAATTTTGAAGAAGAAGACCAAAGCAGGAGGCATCACAATCCCAGACTTTAGCCTCTACTACAAAGCGGTCGTCATCAAGACAGCATGGTATTGGCACAAAAACAGACACATAGACCAATGGAATAGAATAGAAACCCCAGAACTAGACCCACAAACGTATGGCCAACTCATCTTTGACAAAGCGGGAAAGAATATCCAATGGAAAAAAGACAGCCTCTTTAACAAATGGTGCTGGGAGAACTGGACAGCAACATGCGGAAGGTTGAAACTAGACCACTTTCTGACACCATTCACAAAAATAAACTCAAAATGGATAAAGGACCTGAATGTGAGACAGGAAACCATCAAAACCTTAGAGGAGAAAGCAGGAAAAGACCTCTCTGACCTCAGCCGCAGCAATCTCTTACTCGACACATCCCCAAAGGCAAGGGAATTAAAAGCAAAAGTGAATTGCTGGGACCTTATGAAGATAAAAAGCTTCTGCACAGCAAAGGAAACAACCAACAAAACTAAAAGGCAACCAACGGAATGGGAAAAGATATTTGCAAATGACATATCGGACAAAGGGCTAGTATCCAAAATCTATAAAGAGCTCACCAAACTCCACACCCGAAAAACAAATAACCCAGTGAAGAAATGGGCAGAAAACATGAATAGACACTTCTCTAAAGAAGACATCCGGATGGCCAACAGGCACATGAAAAGATGTTCAGCGTCGCTCCTTATCAGGGAAATACAAATCAAAACCACACTCAGGTATCACCTCACACCAGTCAGAGTGGCCAAAATGAACAAATCAGGAGACTATAGATGCTGGAGAGGATGTGGAGAAACGGGAACCCTCTTGCACTGTTGGTGGGAATGCAAATTGGTGCAGCCGCTCTGGAAAGCAGTGTGGAGGTTCCTCAGAAAATTAAAAATAGATGTACCCTATGACCCAGCAATAGCACTGCTAGGAATTTATCCAAGGGATACAGGAGTACTGATGCATAGGGGCACTTGTACCCCAATGTTCATAGCAGCACTCTCAACAATAGCCAAATTATGGAAAGAGCCTAAATGTCCATCACCTGATGAATGGATAAAGAAATTGTGGTTTATATACACAATGGAATACTATGTGGCAATGAGAAAAAATGAAATATGGCCTTTTGTAGCAACGTGGATGGAACTGGAGAGTGTGATGCTAAGTGAAATAAGCCGTACAGAGAAAGACAGATACCATATGGTTTCACTCTTATGTGGATCCTGAGAAACTTGGCAGGAACCCATGGGGGAGGGGGAGGAAAAAAGAAAAAAAAAAAAAGGAAAAAAAAAAAGAAAAAGAAAAAAAAAAAAAAAAGAGGTTAGAGTGGGAGAGAGCCAAAGCATGGGAGACTGTTAAAAACTGAGGGCAGGCTGAGGGTTGATGGGGGGTGGGAGGGAGGAGAGGGTGGGTGATGGGTATTGAGGAGGGCACCTTTTGGGATGAGCACTGGGTGTTGTATGGAAACCAATTTGACAATAAATTTCATATAATAAAAAAAATTAACTGTAATTTAGAATAGTATTAGATGTATACAACTATTAAGAAGATAGCACAAAGTCTCTGTATAGACTGAAGCCAATTTCTCCTATAATTAACATTTCACGTTGGTATGTTACATTTGTTATAATCAATGAACCAGTATGGATACATCATTATTAACTAAAATTCATACATTATACAGATGTTCTTCTGTTTTATCTCCTTTTTTTTTCTTTTTAAAAAATTTTTTTAAGTTGTTTGTTTTTGAGAGAGATAGAGACAGCGTGAGTGGCAGAGGGGTAGAGAGAGGGGGGAGAGAGAATCCCAAGCAGGCTCCACACTGTCAGTACAGGGCCCGATGTGGGTCTCAAACTCACAAACCTTGAGATCATGACCTGAGCCGAAATCAAAAGTTGGATGCTTAACTGACTGAGCCACCTGGGCACCCCTCTCCTGTCTTTTGTCTGTTCCAGGATATCATCCAAGATACCATGCTATATTTATCTATAATGTTTTTGCAGGCTTGTCTTGATTATTACAGTTTTTCAGGCTCTCTTGTTTTGATACCTTGATAATTTTGAAAAATACTGGTTTGATATTTTGCAGTGTATCTCTATGTTGGGCTTTACAGTATCTCGTGAGTAGACAGGGGTTATATGCTCTTGGAAGAAAGACAAGGTTAAGTGCCATGATAATGACAATTCAGCAAAGGCGCATGGAATCAGCGTATTATAATGACTTACATTGTTGATGTTGACCTTTATCAGCAGACTGAGGTGATATTTGTCAGGATTTTACACTATGCACTGTAAAGTGACTCACTCCCCATCCACCTACCAAATATCTTTTCTCTTTACAGTACTTTTTGGAAGGAAGTCACTAGGTATAGCCCACACTAAAGAAGAGGGTGCTGTACCCCACCTCATCGAGGGTGGAATATCCACATAAAGGGATTATGACTTAAAAATTTTTTTTATCTTTATTTATTTTTGATAGAGAGAGAGAGAGACAGAATGAGAGTGGGAGAGGAACAGTGAGAGGGAGACACAGAATCTGAAGCGGGCTCCAGACTCTGAGCTGTCAGAACCCATGAACCACGAGATCATGACCTGAACAGAAGTCGGACATTTACCTGACTGAGCCACCCAGGAGCCCCATCACTCACTTTTTTTAATTTAATAATTTATTTGTCCATACTGATGGACTCATTAAGGTTTATTTTATACTTTGGGTTACAATGCAATTACTTCCTTTACTTTGTTCCTCAAATTGTTTTAGCTTTGGCCGTTAGGTTTTCTTTCAGGTAGCTCTTTGATATGTCCCTTTGATATATCCCCATTAATGTGAGTTTTTGTTTCATTTGCTTATTTTTAATCATTTCCTTGAGATTCTCTAGGTTTATTTTGTATATTTCCTTCCCAGTACCACATCAACCATTTCTCTAAGGAGCCCTCCATCCATTTATTTGAGAATGTTAGAAAACAAGATCTGGTCACAAAGTATTATATACTTTTATCATAGTAGCTTTCATGGATTGTAGATATTTATACAATTAATTATTTAACTTAATTATTAAATGTCTCTTTAATTCACTAGAGACTATGCTTTATATTATCAAGGGCCTTGAGGAGAATCCATAGCACAGAGTTTAATGAGTGCTCATCTTAAAAGTGTATATTAATTTAACTCACCATTATTCAGTCATGCATCAATGTTTAGTTTGAGACTAATTTAGTGCTATATATAATCAGATATGTATAGCAATTATATATTTAATTGAATAGAAAGTAAAACACTTCATTTATAATATTATAATATAGAAATCTCTAAATATCTAGAAATGTAGAAATCTTGCTATGCCGTCTGTATTCCTATTTTTAACTATGTCTTTTATATTGTGACTGAAATTGGAGAAAAAATCTGAAAATATATATCTATAAAATATTATAATTGGTTATTATAGATGATCAGCTCTCTTCAGATGGCCATTAGTTACTAGAAAATATACACTGTTTTGAAAGATCTAAATACCCTCTCTATGAAACCATCTGAAATAATTCATAATTATGTTTATAGTTTCCATGGCTTAGACATTTATTTTACAATCTTGCACAATGGCAGTCTATCAAATAATGTATTTCAGCCTACAATTAATTCTGAAACCTGGAGGAGGAGGCTAAAACTCCCTTATGAGATGACATACATTCAAAGCACCATATCCATGAATAAAATGAACAAGATAAAATAATCTTATGGTCATATCAAGAAAAGTGCAATAGAATTGATTTAGGAAACTGTAACTTTTCTTTCTAATTCCTGTTCTGGGTTCTCTAGACTCCACCCACTTTTTCACTAGGTTTTGGGATTTTGAATCCATCGATTATCTTCTAATGAAATACTTCATGCTCAGGTCACATGATACCAAAGGCAAGTTCTTCTTATTTACACTCTAGGGCACATCCAGTTGTAAAGAGAGATAAAAGGAATGGTAAAAAAGAAAGATAGAAGGAGGAGCAAAAGAGGGGGCAGGAAAGGGAGATGTGAACTTAAGGAAAACAGATGACTATTTATATCTATTCACTATGCTCAGATTGAGCTCTACAACAGATATTTCTGTGGATTAAATGTCATAACATTGTTTAAAATATTGTGTCCTTTTAATACAATTTATTCTATGTTAGGGACCCACAGACTTTCAGGATTGAATATATGAATTTTTTTTCCCTTGGCTAAAATAAAATACATTTTAATTAAGATACAAATGTGATATTTATGGCATGTGGCCACTCATCAATGTAAATATATTCTAATATGTAATTTGTTTTCATAGATTTCCTATCAGGGAAGCTCATGTTGTGTGCATTTATGATACCTCAATTGTTGGGGTGCCTGGGTGGCTCAGTCGGTTAAGCATCCAACTCTTGATTTCAGCTCAGGTCATGATCTCATGGTCTTAAGATCAAGTCCAAATCACGCTCTCCACTGGGCATGGATCCTGCTTAAGATTCTCTCTCTCTGTCTCTCTCTCTCCTCTTCCCTCTTCTTCTGCCCCTCCCCGACATGCACTCCCTCAAAAAAAAAAAAAAAAGAGAGAGAGAGTATGATACCTCAATTGTTATGGACACCACTTTGAATTTTTAACTACTTTTACTTCATTTTAGTTAATTTAGGTCTTTTCAATCACAGATATAAGCAGAATAATCTTACATGCTGCATTAATCAGGTTGATAATAAAATATGAATATTATTTTATTTTTAAAATAAATAAATATTAGTAATTAATAAAAACTGCATCTCACTGTTTTCTAAAGATTCCTATTATTTACTTTGATTTCTTACTTTATTTAAAGACTTATGAGCAAGAACCATGCTACCCTATCACACTATGATGCTGATGTGGTTAATATAATTTTACCTGCTCTTTTTTGTTAGTCACTATTCTTGTATTAGAGTAAGAATATTTAATTAAAGGATATAAATTTGGGGCATTTAGTAACTTTATTGATTCTTGAGGTTTAAATTCATTTCAGTTTAAATTTATTTATTAGGAAATATAAAACAAGACTAAAATTACTTAGATATAAGGAAGCCAAGTTTTTCATTATTAGCTTGTGGTATCAGAATATCAGATGCTCATTTAGCCAATGAACAAATTAATTTAAATTATTATTTAAAAATTTTAGCCAATGTAATTATAGAACAAATAGACAAGTTGCAAGTATGTCTAAAAATGCTTTGATACATAATTAACATAAATTAGCATGGGCAAATGTTTCTTATTAAGGGTCAGATAGTAAATATTTTGGCTTTGCTGGCCATATGGTCTCTGCTCAAACTACACACCATTTATAATACAAAAGTAACCACAGACGGTACATAAATGAATGATGAAGGCTGGATTTGCTCAATGCTGCAGGCTGTAGTTTGCTGACATCTAGTATAAATAATATTTTATTAAAGATAAATTTATGTTTTCAATTGGGAATATATTCTACAGCTAAAATCCAGTATTATTGCAAATAAAAAAATCAATACTAATACATTGTTATTTATCTCATATTTACTTTTCCTTGATTTCATCTGATATTCTTGTCTCTCAGTGTGATATTTCTTTTAATGAATGTCAACATTCTTTAATGTAATTCTTCTTTTGTGAAGCTTTTTACACAATTTCTCTCTTTCTCCATATGGCACATTGACTGCAACTTTTTACAGCGTAATGTCTTAGAAGATATGGCTAAACTTTATAGGTGCTTGTAAAAGGATTCAAACTCTTAATTCTGTCTTATTCTAATTCTGTCTTTACAGTTAAAGACCATTATAACATAATTCTGTATTAACTTATTAATATTTATAAATTCTACTTATAAAATAAAAACAAAATTATATTTGGAACACTAAAAATTATTAAGACTGTGCTTTTTGATGTCATGTGGATTGAGATGTAACTTGTGATGTAACCTATGATCAATAAAATTGTTCAATATATTTTGTATCTGTGAGAGTATCTGAATTAAGCATTGAAGAAGGCATAAAAGTTTCAATGATGGTTTGTTTATTCCCTTTTAAATACTCTCAGATAGATGGATGTAAAAGAAATCTCAAAAACTAGTCCAAAGAGATTTACTTTTCTTAAAGCAATATCACCTTTCTTCAAGTTCTGTCTTCAAGAACACACACATACTTTATAAATAGTGATGATTTTATTATTTTGAATGCTTTGTGAGTATAAATTTATTTATTTTTTGATTCTAAAAGTAGACGAATGCAGATCATAAAATATTTTAACTTCAGGCTTCAAATTTGGAGGTGTTCTGGAGTAGTAAAAGACATGGTTAGGGGAAGAACATGCAAGGTCTCATAGAACATAGGAAAAAATCCGTGACTCTGATTGCAATGGGAAACTACAGTGGGCATACTTGAAGACGGCCCCCTATTATCCATGTGTATCCTTGAGTATAGGCAGGGATTGTTCGACTTGCGACTTGCTTCTACACCAGAGAATACAGTATAGAATGACTGTGTTACATCAACTTGGAGAATCTGTCTTTCTGGTAGGCTTCCCCCTTGTTGACTTGAATAAAACAAGTGATCATGGTGGGGAGGCCCAGATGGCAAGGAGCTGAGGGTTGTCTCTAGCCAACAAACAGTTAGGAACTGTGGGAGGCATCTGGTTGACAGCCAACCAGAGATGGTGGCCTTAGCCACGAAGCTCTCAAGGAACTTAATGCTGCCAAGAAACACATGAAATTGGCAGCAAATGCTTCCCCAGTGGATCCTTGAGATAGAACTGCAGCTATGACTAACTCCAGTATTACAGCCTCATGAGACCCTGAAGCAGAAGACCCAGTTAAGCAGTGCCTAGACTCCTGGTCCACACAAATAATAAATGTGGGATAGTAAATAGGTGTTGTTTATAGCCACCACATTTGTGAAGATTTGTCCCCTGCAATAAACAAATAATACAGATGTGTTGAAGGTTTTCAGAAGACAATTGGTCACTTATGTGGGGAATGAATCACTGATTGCTAATGGACTATAGGCTCTATGGTGGATGGAGCTTTAAAAAGGTCAATTCGAGCATGGATGCAATAATTCAGGAGTGGACTATAATGGCTCAGACAAGAGTGAGAGCCCAAGAAGTGTCTAGAAGTGGCTATATTCTAGATGTATTCTAGGAGGAGCTGCCAGGATTTAGGGATATATTAAATTATAGGTACACGAGAAACTGAGAAGCCAAAGCCTTGGCCCTTGGCCCTAGGCCCTACTAGAAAGAAGGCAGTATACATTGACAGAGATGGAGAAGCCACAGAGAAAGCATACTCAAAAAACAATAGGATTGATTAGGACTTAGTCTGGGACATATTCAGTTTCAGGTCTTTATAGTCAACTAGTGGAAATGTCAAGAAGTCAAATGGATATGCAAGCTTGGAATTCAGAAAAGAAGTTCAGACTGGAGGTATAAATTTGGGGGTTATCAATATGTAGATGATATTTAAAAACTTTGGACTGGATGAGAGATGATCAATGAAGGGAGTTAGGTGATAAAAAGAAAATATCTAAGAACTGAGCCTTGGACCCTTTGAAGCTTATGATCATGAGGAAGAGAAATGCCAGTCGAGTAGGCTAAAGATGAAGGTCTATAGATAAAATCAGTTATGTAATACCGTGGAGGCCAAGTGAAGAAGGTATTTATTTTAGTTGGATGCAACAATCAACTGTTTCAAATATACTGGTAGTTAAGTAAGACTGGATGATGGACAATTAACCTTTGGATTTTCAACCCAGAGGTCATAGGAGTACTTGTGATCATATGGTGGAGGTGAAGCATAATTGGGTTTATAAGAGTAAATGAGCAATGGAGATTGTATACTAAGATTATAGATTATTATTATGAAGAAATTTAGTAAATGAGAGTGGCAACAAAGTAGTGGTAACTTAAAGGGGAAATTAGAGTCAGGATTTTTTTTTTAAGTAGGCTCCACACCCACCATAGAGTCCAATGCTGGGATTGAACTCACAACCCTGAGACCAAAAACTGAGCTGATACCAAGAGTTGGACGCTTCGCCAACTGAGACACCCAGGCACCCCAGGAATGTTTTTTTTAAAGAAGGGATCAATTATAGAATGTTTTTGTGATTATGAATGAATTTAAATATGTAGGAGACAGAGAATATAATTCCTGAGAAGAATTCAACGTATGATTGTAATTGTATTTCTCAACCCTGGTCTCCCTGATGCATTTCCAATCTTTTTTTTTTTTTTTAAATCTTTAGAGCAGGAGCCAGCACACATGTGAGCAGGAGAGGGACAGAGGTAGGGAGAAGAAGAGAGAGAATCTCAAGCAGTCTTCATAACCAACAACCACCACACAGGCTGAGGTAAGGATGGATCTCACCACTGAGAGATGACTCCCCCCCCCCCCACCAAATCAAGTCCGATGCTTACCTAAGTCACCTAGGCTCCTCTCCAATATTTTTGAAATGCATCACCAATATAGTTTCATCTCCTGCTTATTGATTGCTTCCTAATCATCACTCTTCCTTGTATGGACAACTGATGGAAACACACTCACTCTTCCATGTATGAACAACCAACGGAAACAAACCCAATACTTAAAAACATGATTCTGCCACTGGAGTTTGTGAATCACAGTCAGTTGCTGATTTATGTGTGATTTTAATCATCCATCCAACCTACTTATGACCACCATATTTCATTCTCCTGTGAAAGCTGTCCTTGATTTTTTTTTATTTCTTTGCACAATTTTAATGTAATAAAACGCTATTTGGAAAATTTGTGTCATCTAACACTTTGAGGGTGTAAATCAATAAAGACAAAAGTTGGAAATGAACCATCTTACACAGAACATCAAGCAATATTTTCTTACATATTAATTATGCTGATCAAATTAAGCTCAACTTAGTGCATATTGTCCTGCAATTGTCCTATAGTGCATGAAATCTTATTAGATACCTAATTCTCAGGACGTTTTGCTCCAGAGTAAGTAATTTTTTTTTATCAAATATATCCTTATAAAGTGACTTACATGATGGAAATTTTAGTTTGAATATTACTAGATATTTTTTGCCTCTTAACTGTATCTGAGTGTGTGTTCGTGTGTGCATTTAATTGTAATCGAAATCACATTTAGATGCTTTCATTAGTGAAAATTTCTTGCTTTTGAGGAAGATTGAATTCTGAAATAAAACACACACACACACAACCTTGATTTGTACAAGGTTAATTTGTAGGCTTTTTAAGAAATTTAGTGGAATGAGTTGGTCTTATCATCAGAGATATAATCTTGCTTAGGACTGTAACATCTGACTGGGCACTTTCACTTATAAGAACAATGGCCACCAATTAATGCAATACTTTCATCTGCACGTGACAGTGGCAACCATTAGCTTAAGAATGTTGCACAGGAAATTATTTCATGCATACAGCAAATCTATATATATCAGTCATTGGTCCAGAGCAACGCCTGAAATTACACAGGGAAAATTTTCCCAAGTTGCTTAAACAGGACCAGAATGTTCCTTGATTAGGATCCAGTTCTGCCCTGTGAAAATAACTCCCCAGAATATCTATAATTCTTCTAGATAATGGCTCTCCAACTCATTGTTCATCATGGCTTTCTCCATGGTTCTCGGCTCTGCCTTCCTAGATGATGTTGCCTCTTACCAGAGAATTGGTCTGTATTTCTTTATGAGTAGCCTGCTTTTTGTTTACACAAGATTCACATCCCCAAAGACATTTTTTTTGCCATTTGATCTATCTCAGACAATCTTAGCCAAGTCAGTAGTGATTTTAGCCATAGGTTACTCAAAAAATTTTTTAATTTGTGTGCACGGATTTGAGTGATGTTCACATTCTATACCAAAAACCACACTAACCTTTTCTTTCTGGACACTTACCATCTTATTTCAAAGAAACATACCACCATGCTCTTGTTTGTTTGCTTGTTTGTTTGTTTTCCTCTTTCTCCATTTGCATTATTTCTTTTCAAAATGTTTTTATTGGCTGGAAAACTAGACATTAAAAACAGTAGTTTGAAATCCAGCACAACTGGCCCCAGTGATTCCTTTTAAATTCCGCCTAAAAACTCCAGTTCTTTCTTTAGCTTATCTTTATCTTGCGATACCTTGTCAGGCTCAGCTAGGTGCACCCAGTCGATGCTTTGAACAATCTACCTCAATCTACCCTTAACCAAACCCAAATTTCCTCCACACATTGTGTATCTGCTAAGTTAATGCACGAAATAGTTCTGGCACCTGTTTCACTACTACAGATGTCATTTTTCCCAGAAGCCAATTACCCTGTTTTCACCGATTTTGCAGCCTTTGCCAGTAACTTATTCATCGCTGTTCATGGCCCACATGCTGTTTGGTGTCAAAACTAATTTCACATTTTTAATTTTTTTTTTTTATGGCATGCCACATTTGTAGTACTCAACTTGTAGTATAAGAGAACCTATACTGTGGAGAAGAAGACAGAAGACTACCAGCAGGATAACATGGAAATAATAGGCTTGCACATACTTACCCCTAACTACAGAAAGGCTGTCCGTTAACTCCTTCCTGTCAAAATGCAACAAACACGTTTAGTGACCCACTGAAGCTTGTTCTTTGGCCCTAATGGTTTGACATTCACTATCAGTAACGCAAAGCCAGGTATATCAAACCGGATATATGGATAATTCAATGTTAAGATGGAAATACTGTAAGGAACGGGCTAAGTATTTAAAATGTTCCCAAGACTTTGTTCCAGACAAGATGGATTGGGACGGATCCACAAACTTAAGATCTGAATTTACAGCAAAGCTACAGCAACAAGAAGAAACACAAAATCACAGCAAAGCAAAACAAAGTTAAAAATGAAAGATGTAAGACATACATACACAGAAAAACAAAACTGAATGAGTGATTGCCATTCACTTTGTAACTTAGAAGAACAGATAATTTAAAAGCAAAACAAAACAAAACAAACAAACAAAAAACCAGCAGGCTAGGGATCTAAAATACTTTTGTGGAAAAAAAAATACCACTGAATTTTTGAGACCCTCAACATCCCCTAGCCTACTAAAGGCACTTAAGATTTTATTTTTGTTTTTAACTAAGATTTCCCCCAAACATACTGAAAGTTAGAGCAATCCCTTTTTGCCTAGGACATACCTATTACTGAGTGTTTTTGTCATCACTTGATGGGGGAGCTCTTTTTTCTAAGCTACCTATCTGCTATAATGCATTGGTTCATCTTTGTGTATATTTTGACACTAGTTTTAATTTATGTTACAGTTCAGGGTTCCGAAAAACCGATCCACTTATTGTCAGATTGCATGAGTAAATAGGAGGCCGTGAATTTTACAAGAAGGTAGAGAAACAATTTGTTGGACACAATATTTAATGCTAGAAGTCTGATGATTTCACGACAGCCTTCAAGTGCACTATGAGGGAGTGGCTGCAGCGTCCTTGAAAGAGGAGTGTTTTGTCCACTGTTGTCTACTGCAGGGTCTGTCATGATATCAAACCAATAATAGGTTCTTGGTAAATATTCTAAATGAATTTAATAGCTTAAATATTAGTACCTTCCAAACTGACCTCATAGTTTTATTTCCATTTAGAGGAGCTTTTTGGAGTAGTTCAAGAGTATTTTAAATACAAGTTATTTCAACAAATGACCCCCAGATTACATGCCTAGCTTGATATAAGTCCTCAGAAAAATAATTTTCTCCTTTCTGTATTCATGAATCTGTCTGTATTCATCATTATTTATGGCTCCTTACAAGCTATTCCAATCATACTTCCATCAACCATTTGTTTCACTTAAAATGCGCCTTGAGCCTAAAGATTGGGAAGAAAAAGGTCTATTCTATGTGGATTATGAATCTTTCTGAATATGAGAAGTTTGAATATTCTTTCAATAATGTATCATTGGAGGTCCACAAGTATATATGTAGTAATATATACAAGTGTGTGGATAAGACAGCTGTCTTGGAATGTAGATTATGATAATCTTATATATCAATTTAAAAGAAAACTTAGGGAGCTCTTGGGTGACTCAGTCAGTTAAGCATCTACTTTGGCTCAGATCATGATCTCACAACTGGTGAGTTCAAATGCCTCATCGGGCCCTGTGCTGACGGATTGGAGCCTGGAGCCTGCTTGGAATTCTGTGTCTCCTCTGTCTCTCTGCCCCTGCCCTGCTCACACTCGGTCTCTCTTGAAAATAAAAATGAAGATTTAAAAAATTAAAAATAAATAAAATGTAGAGCCACAAAATTAAATATTCCACAAATTAGACATGAGCCATTATAAACACCTGCCTGAATTTTTAACTTTTTCTGTATGTTTATATAACCCACAATACTTACTATCATCAAGATAAACAGATTGCTTAGTTAAAAAAATCAGGGTTTAAGTCCCATGAAATAAACAGTATTTGTTGCTGTGATTTTTGAAAGAACTGTTTAATAATCCATTCGGTTTCAAGGAAAGCAGGTAATAGATGTTCCAATTCACCAGACTTTATTTACCAATGGAAACTATTGGATAAGAAAATCCATGGAATACAGGTTTAAGATCCTCGAGTGCAATTTAACAAGTTCGCAAACTAGAGAACACTAAGCCACCATGATTTCTCCTAGCAGGGTGACCCTAAGGGTACATAACTAACCTGACTAACCACAAAAATGATTTTTGTTAGTTTCAATATTGCACATATCGTCCTTTGCTAATTGAATATAAAAGCTATAAACTTCTATGTCTAAAATACATATAAAATGATATACTTATCTTTAACATCAGTAAATATATTTAGTTGCAAAATGTATAGAATATGAATATACGTATAGTTTCTTGTTTAATAATTTTTATATTATTGATGTTTCTGCAGAGGAAACAAAAGCCACTTCTATAAGACACTTTTCTCATTAAAAACATACATCTATTTTGGAGATGCTTAAAAATATAGGAAACTGCGAAGAATAACATGAGAAACAGCCCCATCCTGGGCTATATTTAACTTTACATTTTTTATTTTTAATTATTATAAGGAAAACAATTACAAATGTATTCGAGCTTTCCCAAATCTCTACAACCAAATCTCCTCTTTCTTTTTCTGGGGAAAACATTGTTGTGAATGTGCTGTATAGTTTTCCTTAAATGTTTTTGTTTGTTTTGCCATTGTATAAGAATATATCTGTAATATATCTATCCATAAATAAGCTCAAGTACTATATTGTTTATTTTAAAATGTATTGTTTATTTCGGGGGATGTCTGAATGACTCAGTCAGTTCAGCATCCAACTCTTGATTTCAGCTCAGGTCATGATCTCACAGTCGTGGGATTGAACCCCACATCGGCCTGCTTGGGATTCTCTCTCTTCTTCTCTGCCCCTTCCCAGCTTGCTCTCTCTCTCTCTCTTAAAATAAATAAATAGACTTAAAAATGTATTATCATTTTAAAAGGCACTGTCCTTTTAGTCAGCATATATTTTTTATCAACCTGCTTTTTGTAATTAATATCACATTATTTCAAACTTATTCATACTTTTCACTAACTGAATGGTATCCTTCCATGCACAAAAGTTAATTCAGATGAAGTCCAAATTACCTATTCTTTCTGTCCATTTGACGTCATGTCTAAGAAACCATCGCCACTTCCAAAGTCACAATATTTAGCCTTAGGATTCCCACTAAGAGTTATGTAGTGTTGATTCTTATATTTAGGTCTTTGATCTACTTTGAGTTGATTGCAGTATTTGGTACATGTGGGTCTAACTTCATTCTTCTTTGCATGTTGCTCTCTAGTTGTTCCAGCAACTGAAGGGACTATTCTTTTCCAGTTGGATGGTCTTGGTACCCTTGTAAAAAACCTATCGTCCAAGATGTATGGTTGTTCTCTGCACTCTCAATTCTGATCTATTGATTTATAGGTCTATCCTAAACCAGTGCCATTGTTTGAATTTCCGTCAGTAGATGTGTGGGTCCTCTAATCTTGTTGTTTTCAAAAATGATTTTGTCTACTCAGGGTAACTTGTAATTTTATACGAATTTTAGGATAGCTTTCCTACTTCTGAAAAAAAGGACCATTGGGACTCTCATGGGAGTTGTATTGAATATGTAAATCATCTTGGAGGATGTTGCCACCTTAACAATGTTAATATTTGAATGCATACACAGGGGGTAACTTTCACGTTATTTTTGTTCTTAGTCTATTTTAGCAGTGATTTGTAGTTTCCATTGTACGTGTCTTTCACTTCCTTGATTGCATTTTTTCTAAGTATAATATACATTTTTTTAATGTTTATTCATTTCTGAGAGAAAGAGACAGAGCACGAGTGGGGGGGTGGGCGGAGAGAGAGGGAGACACGGAATCCCAAGCAGGCTCTGGGCTCTGAGCGGTCAGCCCTGAGCCGGACGTTGGGCTTGATCGCGACCTGACCCAAAGTCAAACATTCAACTGATTGAGCCATCCAGGTGTCCCTATAGTGTTATTTTTGATGGTATTATAAATGGAACTTTATTAATATCCTTTTTAGATGTGTTTGTGTCTTCTTTTGGCTTCTCTACACATAATATCATATTAATTGTGAGTAGAAATAAATTTACTACTTCCTGTCCAACTGTATAGCTTTTATTTGTCTTTCTTCCTATTGATCTGGTTTCACTATCTAGTACACTGTTGAATGCAAGTGAGTAAAATGGGTATCTTTGTCTTATTCCTGAACTTAGTGAGGGAAGCTGTGTATGATGTTAGTTGTGGGTTTTGTTATAAAAGCCTTTTATCATGTTGAGGAAATGTCTTTCTATTCCTAGTTTATTGTTTTCATTATAAAAATTATTTTATTATAATTGTTTTATTATAAAACTTGTTATATTATAATCATTTCATTGCATGAATGAAGATGAACACACTTTTGGTTTTGTTTCCTACTGAGGTGCATGTTACATTAAGGTTATGTATTTATGTTGAACCACGCTTGCGTTCTTTGAATAAACCCCACTTGGTCATGGTGTTTTATTCTCTTAATATGCTGCTGATTTCAGTTTGCTACTATATTTGAGGGTATTTGCATCTACAGTCATAAGGGATCTGTCATGTTCTTTTCTTGTGGTGTCTTTTTATGTCATTGGCATCAGGGTAATGCTACCTTCATAGAATGAGTTAGTAAGTGTTCCACCCAATTCTGTTTGTTAGAAGAGTTTAAAAACTGACATTACTGCTTCTTTTAAATACTTGGTAGAATTCACCTTTGAAGCCATCTGTGAAAAATTGTCACAGCCAAAAGGAGCATAAAGGAGACATGACACGTAAATATAGTGTGGTACTTTGTATAGAATCCTGGCACTGAGAAAAACGCACTAGGTAAAATCTAAGGAGAGCTCAAGAAAACGTGGACGCATTTAATAATGATGCAGCAATATTGTTTCATTAATTGTAACAAATGTACCATAGTAATATGTTAGTCATAAAACGGCAACTGAATGACAGAATATATGGAAACAGTATTATCTTTTCAATTTTTCTTCTAAATCCAAATTTGTTCTAAAAATATAGTACTTTCAAAAAGCTGTGTATCTGATATGAAAAAGTAGCTGTGTAATTTGTACATATACATTATTATTAACAATAATTTTATTTTAATCTTGTATGCCCTTATATATGGTAACATATTACTCAGTCTCAAATACATCTAAAATATTGGACAAGTATAGGTTTAAACATTTGCTGTAAATATATTTGATGTGAAGAAAATTTGTTTTATTTCTTGTGTTAATTATATGATCACAGTAGGAAGTAGCTGGAAACCACATCTTTTTATCAAAGAAATGTGTCAATGTAATTATGTGATAAACAAAAAGTAACATATGCAATCACACAGTGGTAGGACACATTTTATTTCTTTTTAGCTTGTGAATGTCTCTGCCATAATAGGTTGAATCATAGTAGCCATAATTGCTATAAAATTAGAAGGTAGATGTTCATTGTCATAATAATGATTGAATGTTATTGTCAAATGCTAAGCACAATAATGTTTAAAAACAGTGTTCTCTATAGGGAGTTCTTAAATGTACACACATAATTAAAGATAAGTTGCTTTTAAACCACGTATTTATTCTCTACAGGAAAATGCATGAAACATTTTTTTGATTAACAATTAAGGCAAAGTGGTAGGGTATACTGATTTCTACTGTATCTGTTTATGTGTTCATTTTGCATGATTATGTTTTGTCCCACAGTGAACCTAACATAACACAATATCTCATCTTGTACTCTCATGGCCCCAACCTCCGACCTCCAGTGTCCCTTTCCCTTCATTAGTATTCTCCAGAACTACCACACATGCTCAATTCTCAAAATCCTTGTGTTATCATAAGATTTTGTCTTCCTCCTTCATCAGCCTTGTACCAATCACCACTCTTTGATTTTTATTTTCACTGGTAATTTTCAGCCCAAATCAACAGAAGCATAGTTTCATGTTGAAATATACACTTGGCTGATGGAAAGTCTTACCTCATTGCTGATGGCTGCTGACTGATCAGGGTGGTGGTTGCTGAAGGTTGGGGTGGCTATGCCATTTCTTAAAATAAGACAGAAATGAAATTTGCCTCATTGATTGACCCTCTTTCACTTGAGCTTTTAGAAGCCCCTTTAGGGTTATTAACTGGCCTATTTTCAATTCTATCGTGTCTCAGGGAATAGGGAAGCCTGAGGTGAGGAATAGAGACAAGGGAATGGCCTATCAATGGAGCAGTTAGAACACACAAAACATTTACTAGTTCCCCATTTTATTTGGGTGCACCCCAAAAGAATGCCAATAGTAACCTCAAAGAACATTGATTAGGAGCCCCTGGGTGGCTCAGTCTGTTAAGTGTCCGACTTTGGCTCAGGTCGTGATCTTATAGTTCATGGGTTTGAGCCCTGCATCCAACTCTGTCCTGACAGCTTACAGCCTGGAGCCTGCTTGGGATTCTGTGTCTCCCTCTCTCTCTGCCGGTGTCTTGCTCATGCTCTGTCCCTCTCTCTTTCAAAAATAAGCAAACAAAACAAAAATTAAAAGAACATTGATCATAGATAAACATAACAGATATAATAAAAGTGAAAAAGTTAAGGGCACCTGGGTGGCTCACTTAAGCATCTGACGTCATCTCAGCTCAAACCATGACCACGGTCTATGAGTTCAAGCCCCCTATCAGGCTCTTCGCTGATGACAATTATGCTTGAGGTGAAATAAAATGACGTCTGCCTGCCTACATTAAGAGACTTGAATCTGTATTTTCTCTTCCCACCCTACTGAAACATTTTTCTTATAGTATCCTAAGTAGTAAATACAAATGAGTTTTCAAAGATTTATAAATATCAACCTCTGTAGTTACCAATACTTTTAAGCAGAGGTATTGTAAAAATTAAAAATCTTTAGGGCAGAATCATGTATGTAGTGAAATTCATCAGTACTTCCCTCCATAGTTCTATCTTTAAATGTATGAAAATAGTATTGTCTTCTTTATGTTTATAGTAAAGTTTTAAATTCACTAGGAATTTCTTCTGGAGTATCGTGTAAGATACAAATCTGATTTTACTTTATCCAACTTGTTTAACTGGTTGTTTTTAATATTAATATTTTATAGAAAATACATTTAAATACTTTTATTGATTAATTATAATACACAGTCTCATATCTTGCAAAAGCATTGAGGAAATAATTATATTTATAATTCAGGAACTATTCTATATTCACGCAGATCTAGTACTAAGATAGAATACCGTATTTTTCAACTTCATTAGACCATAAAAAGAAAATAAGATTTCCTTTCTTTTATAAAAGCAGCAATTTATTGTCAATATAAATGGACAGTGACCAAAAAAAAAAAAAAAAACACACACACACAAAATTAATTTTTGACATATCAAAATAACCTTCTTCATTGGGATAGATATGTGACTCAAGTCCTGTTGGAATTCTTGAACAGATATCCATATATTCCAAATCCGTGTTATTAATTATAAAGATATAATTGAAAATTATCGTACTATTGCAGGATAAAAGATAAAAGATAATTTTCTCAAAGCATAGTGTAATTAAACATCAACCAAAACATATTTAAAATTTTCAGTATTTTACACCTGTTCTATTTACTTATGAATCAAGTTTTTGGTTCTCGTTTGAAAAAAATGTCCATGTTTTGTTGTTAAAAATTCGTGTCCAAAGATCAGTAAGTGAACTGATTTTTCTTTTCATTTCTTTTCAACCGGATTACAAAATTGAGTTGATAGCTTTTTTTTTAATACTTTGTTGTATTTTTCTTTTATATTTTTTGAAGATGAAATTGTAGAAATGTTTAAGTGTAAATTTATAAATGGACAGTCATTAGAAATTAAATTGTTAGGAAACCAATTTCACAATAAAATTTCATATTTAAACAAGAAATTAAGTGTTTACAGTTTTATGTACAGAAAAACTTTTATAACACAAAAGTTATAAATTATTAGTCATATTAAAAACATTAAACAATTATCAGCTGTGTCAGCTGCATCCTATCTTGTTATTAGAATCTTGTAATACACAAAATCTATACTTACATTCATACATACACATATAAAATAAAAGTAATTACATTAAACAAAGTTTTCTTATATTTTTAATCAAATGTATATATTTATAAATTATCTTTCCCTTTTAAAAATTAAGAGGACAAAATATAAACATAGATGAATAGCATTTAAACACCTAGAAGTGAACACATTCTTATTTTCTTCCTTATTTCATACAATGTGTGTTTAAAATCTTAGCAGCATAAGAATAGAATACAGAAATTTAAATTCTGAAGCTTGTACAACTTAACTCAATACTATTTTTAGTGCCTTTTTTATGAGACATGCCTGATTTATTGCATAAACTGTGTTAATTTATTCTACTAGGCGCTGATGTAATATATAGAACCCTGCCTCATCTACAAGTTTCAGATTCTTCAGAATTGAGACGTAGCTAAGGTCACAGGTAAGTAGCACTTCATAGAATACACATATGGAGTGAAAAAGAAGGATATTAATACAACTTCATTTACTTTTTCTTTATTAAGTATTTGATATTTCAATTTAATTATTTGAAAGGGAATTTCCAGGGAACCTATCTGGCCTAATTTATAAGGTTGTACTACGAAATACAACCTTATTTCAAAATCATCTCAAAGGGGCAATGCAGCTGGTATTAGAGCTGTTCGACGGGGTAGTTCGGAAGTGAGGTCCCCACACAATGGACCCTGCAGTGTCACGGGGTGACGCAGGAATTTTTGAATGCTCATTGACTATACAGAGTCCTTCTCTCTGCTCAAAGTTTCTGCAGCAAACCTTGAGGAGTGATCAAAACGTGTGTATTTGGGGAGAACTTCTCTATGCAACATTCTGCCAACACAGGGAGGGCTTCCTAGAGAGTATGTGTTACAGTATTCAAGTTTAACAATTTCTTAAATGCTTATGTATACCATGGAATATTATGCCTTAGCAATGATATATCCCAATATTCAAAAGGTATTTGAGGTGCTGTCTGGAGTGTCTTCCAAACACACACATGCACACACACGCTTTTTTAATGAAATAATTCGTGATTAGAGTTTTTGTTGCTTTAATAATCCAGCTACTTATTTGACATTATTTCTGAATCTCACTAGTTATCATTTAAATCAAGGAATATGTAATAATACTCATCCAATTCATTCAGATTATCAACAGATAATTTTCTGAGTGAAAAAATGAAAGGTGGTTATTTATTTGAAACAATTTAGTACAGTAAATGTTTCGAACATTTTCAATACCTCTGATTGCGATTATTTGTGATTATTACAAATCAGCTACTTGGTTATCAATATCAACACATAGGTTGCCAATACCAATTAACCAATATTTCCTTCTGATACATTATTCTGGAATCTGTTTATCTTCTTTATTTATACTGCAAGGTGCTTAATGTTATTTTGGAGGGCAAATATAAATATTCAAAGCCCTTCTAAGCAGCATTAGGGTAAGTAACAAACACCAGCATCTTTCAATTTGTTATTGCACAACTGGAAGAAATAATGAGACAGTCCCAGTAGGCCAAGAGGCAAGCATTCACCAATAGTTTGACTCATTCTAACTTGTGATGTGAAAATACTACACTCATATGTCTCTATTTGTACAGTAAACAAGAAATTAGGAAAATTTGAGGAGGAAAAACAACAGTTGTTTCAGGTGAAATAATCAACAATCAGAAGAGTTCAGCCAAGTGGAACAGAGAGAAATTGATCAAGGGCAACTCAAGGCAAAAGCCAAAGTAAAGTTAAGTTCATGAAGCTGAAACTGAAAAGTACGCAGTGATTATAAGTCAATACTGTCTGCAGGTCATATTGGCAAAAAATCAAACCTCAGTCTCAGGTTTTATATAATGGTGATGAGTGGCTAACACAAAATGAAGGTATTGGGAGACCAGATAAGATTAGTTCCGAAGGAACATAATCCCTCATAACATTTAAGGAATCACTGTCTCTAACAATGCCCTCAAGGTGCCTAACTTCCATAAACGTATTTTAGTTACTGTGAGAAAAATGACCAGGTAGAATCCATCGATTAGAGAATTGATAGAGCCAAATGTTAAGCTTAGTTTCATCTTCTACATTGCAGGGAAGATAATTGGATAATTTCCACCAATGGTCTTCCTTTGACAAGGAGCTATACCTGCTCTGAATAATTATATCACACACCTAATATATTTTTGTGCACTGATGCATGCCATTTAATTCCATTTCATTCTACTTGTTGAATTGTTGTATTAACTTAAGTAGTGCCTTCAGTGTCATTTTAAATTGTATGTGCGCCACTAAATTGAGCCCCGATCCAGTGTGCTCAAGGCTAGCTCTGACCATCTTCCTCTGACAATGTTACTAAACACTGTCTCTTGGGTACATGGATAAACACGTGGCTGGTAGGGAGTTTTATGTTGTCTACTTGTTCTCTGCACATATGTATCATCCTTAATTCCCTGATACTTCCTTTACTTCCACAATTATTGCAGGTAGATTTTTTTTTAATTTCCCCAAATAATACAGGTAGAGTGTTTTTTTCTTTTCCTGTGCTAGACACTATTACAAACGGACAGGTTAAGTTCATGAAGCTTAACAGGTTAAGTGGTCCAAATATCATGGTCATCCTTTATAGACATATTCATAATAGGGCATGTTGATTTTATTTAACATTAACTTAACTAATATTATAATAGACTCAGAGCCAAACAATTTCATATTTTTGGAATATAGTGAGAAGAAAGCATACCACTAAAAAGGGGTGTGCAAAGACACAGACACCTGACCCTCCTTTAAAATCACGATAAGTAGGGGCGTCTGGGTGGCTCAGTCAGTTCAGTGTCCGACTTCAGCTCAGGTCATGCTCTCACCATTCTTGAGTTCAAGTCCCACGAGGAGCTCTGTGCTGACAGCTCAGAGCCTGGAGCCTGCTTTGGACTCTGTGTCTCCCTCTCTCTGCGCCCCTCCCCCACTGATGCTCGGTCTCTTTCTCTCACTCAAAAATAAATAAATTTTAAAACTAAAGATAAAATTACTATAAGTAATCATTTGGAAATTGCTTTGAGTTTCCTGTGGGAATTAAGGAATTGCATGCCCCCATTTTTTATACAAAATAACATCCATACCCTTAACCTGCTATTTCAAGATTTCTCAGTCTTCTCTAAAATCACCTTTCCAGTACAATATCTGTGCTATTTCCGCACATATACTTTCTTGTACAACAAAAAGTGGACCACTGTTCTCTTCATCCTTTCAATGAAACACCCACTCCTTATGTTAACACGTTTCTAAATGAAGTTCATCACATCGGATCTGGCACAAATGGTAACTTTTCTTGGAATCTATTCCTAATACCACCAATTGCTGCCAAAATTCTTCTACTAAATTTAGCTATGCTTCTCTCTTGACACTTTTCACATGCCTGGTTAATTACAATTTCCATGTATATTTATAATCTAATATGACATAAGCTGTTTAAATATAATAATATTAACAATAGCATCAACCTTAAGAATAATATCAGCTAACTTTTTTATTGAAATATACTTGACAGGCAACAATGTATGAATTTAAGGTGCAAAACACGTTAATTTGACACATCACATATATTATAATTGCGATAGTAGCAATAATTAGGTCCTCTATTATGCCACATAATTATCTTCTCTTTTTAGTGGTTGGAATCATTAAGTTTGAGTCCCTTAGCAACTTTTTATGATTATAATAAAATTTTCATTATATATTTACTATACAAGGCATTAGAGCGCTAGGCCTTTAATGGGAATGCAAATTGGTTCAACCACTATGGAAAACAATATGGAGATTCTTCAAAAATTAAAGGTAAATCTACCACACGATTATCAATTCCACTTCTGGGTATATAGCCAAAGGAAATGAAAATAGGTTATCAAAGATAACTGTACTCCCAGGCTTACTGCAGTATTATTCACACTAGCCAAGACATGAAAACAACCCAAGTCCCTATCAACAATGAATAGATAAATAAATAAGAGGTGACATATGAAAAGAAGGACATCTTGACACTTGTGACAGCTTGGATAGACCTTGAGCATATTATGCTAAGTGAGATAAGTTAGAAAGAAAAAGCTAAGTGCTGTATGATCTCACTTACATGTGGAATCTTTTAGATTTTTAAAGCCAAACTCACAAAAAAAGAAAGTAAACTGGTGGGTACCAGGGGATGTGGGGAGTAGGGGACAGAACAGATGCTGTTAAGGGGTACAGCCAGCTAATTTTTATTGAGTACTTATCATGTATATGAAAACATCGTCCTTGGAATGCCTAGAAATTTTACTTATAAAGTTCCTGTATTGGTGTTTAATCATAAACAACCAGCAAATGAGGAGAATGAGGCATGGAGAGGTTGAATTCCTTAGAAAGTGACTTCTCATCACTTCAGTTGTTTTCTATTAGGAACACTTCACAGGCTCTTCCCCCACCTAAAGGGACAGGATGACATTGGGGTGTGAATACCCAGAGGCGGGACTAGTTTGGGCCATGGAAGAGTGACCCTGTCACAGTCCATCGTCTAGTCCCCAGTGATCTCTGTCCTTCCCACAGGAAAAGATGCATTCACCTGCTTCTAAGATACCCAAGAGTTCCATCCCATGAAGCTATCAGTTCTAAGTATAGACACTCATCATCTAAATCAGATCCAAGTGAAGATGAGACTCATTAATCCATAAAACTTGAGAGACAAGTTGTCTGTCCCCCCACTCCCCACCCACCCACCAACATACAGTGGTAGAACCAAAAGGATAACAGATGTAGACATTTCCATTCTGAAAGGGGAACAATGAAGGTGCAAATGATTCCCTCCTCCATGGTGGTTTTAAAACGGTGCCAGGGAAATGCTAAACATCTCGTGATATGTTTCAAGGCCTGGTCATAATTATCCGAGGCTCTCCCTCTGTCCTCTGTGTCCTTCATTCCATCCATCCTTCCTCTTCCATCAGAGTAGTATGTATTGGTGTGCAGGTAGTTTTACCACCTTGCTTCCTGCCTGCAGAATTTCAAAAAGTATGAAACCCTTTATTTCCCACTCTCCCTGCTGGTTTTCACCTAAGCTGCCAGTGTTTTTTTTTTTTTAATTTTTTTTTCAACGTTTATTTATTTTTGGGACAGAGAGAGACAGAGCGTGAACGGGGGCGGGGCAGAGAGAGAGGGAGACACAGAATCGGAAACAGGCTCCAGGCTCCGAGCCATCAGCCCAGAGCCCGACGCGGGGCTCGAACTCACGGACCGCGAGATCGTGACCTGGCTGAAGTCGGGCGCTTAACCGACTGCGCCACCCAGGCGCCCCTAAGCTGCCAGTGTTTTTGGTAAAACAATTTTCTCAAAATCTGTGGACTGTCTGCGGATTTCATAGAAGTTCATTCCGTTAGACAAAAGCTATGCCCACGTATCTTTTCTAGATAATCTCTCCTCCATCTAGGACTAGATGATGAGGGAATACAGACCAAGTGATTAAACGTCCTGGTTTCTACTGTTAGCCTGACAGAATCTGAGACAAAACCTCAATCTCTTCAAAGGGCCAGTTTTGTAAACTCAACTGATTTTTTGAGGCTTCAGGGGAAGGTTGTACAGTCACACCCTTGGTTGATTTGTTTCCCTGAAGATCATGCTTTTGTGACCATTCTTAAAAAAAAAAAAATTCTAATTTTCATCTAGAAAAGCCCAGAATTTTCCAAATTATCAACCTCTTTTTAACAGCTCTTTCCTCGAATTATTTTTCTACTCTCACATTTTACTGTAAGCAAAAAGAAGAAACCAGGTGGCATCCCCAGCACTTCGCTTGGAGATCTTTCTTGCCAAGTAACTAGGCTCATCGCTGGTATATTGTACTTTCCAGAAGGCTGCTGAAGACAATTTCACTGCTGGTACATGTCAAGGACCTCCCTGACTTCATTTTCTAACAAAATGCTTCTCCCTTCCTCTTGAGCCATTGCTGGCAGTGTTCTCAAAGTTCTGATGTATAACTATCTGTTCCAGGAAATTTAGCATGCTTTTCAAAACTTCCCCAGCCTCTGTCCACTGCCCAATTCCAAACCCACTCCCACATTTTTAGTTATTCGTTAGAGCAGGACCTCATTTCCAGGTTACCAAAATCTGTGTTGACTGTTACCTATCAAGCTGCCGCAAGCTTAGATGCATAAAATAAGACACATTTTTCATCACAGAGTGTGTGAGGGTCAGAAACCTAAGAAGGGCCTTAGCTAGAATGCCCAGCTTTGGGAGGTCTCACAAAAATCCAGACAAGATGTTGGCAAGAACAGGAGTCTTCACTGAGGTTTGACTGAGGAAAAGACTTTTCATCAAACTCATGTGGCTGGACCCCTATTTTCTGCCACTCACAAAGACGAACTCATGGGGCGCCTGGGTGGCGCAGTCGGTTAAGCGTCCGACTTCAGCCAGGTCACGATCTCGCGGTCCGTGAGTTCCAGCCCCGCGTCAGGCTCTGGGCTGATGGCTCAGAGCCTGGAGCCTGTTTCCGATTCTGTGTCTCCCTCTCTCTCTGCCCCTCCCCCGTTCATGCTCTGTCTCTCTCTCTGTCCCAAAAATAAATAAACGTTGAAAAAAAAAATTAAAAAAAAAAAAAAGACGAGCTCAAAATGATAAAAGGATTACACCGAAGACCTGAAACTATACAACCGCTAGAAGAGAACAAAAGAGAAAAAGCTTCTTGACATTGGCCCGGCAGCAGTTTACGGGACATGACACCAAAATCACAAATGACAAAAGCAAATACAAATTCCTGGGGCTACATTAGACTCACAAGCTTCCGCACGGCATAACAATCAACCAAATGAAAAGACAACCGATAGAATGGGAGGATATTTTTACAGACCATGTATTTGATAAGGGCTTCATATCCAAACTATATAAAGAACTCATACAGTTCAATAGCAAACAAACAAACAAACAAAAGCAAATGGTCTCATTAGAAAATGGGTAGGGGAACTGAATAGACATTTTCCAAAAAAGACATCCAGATGGCCAACCGGTATATGGAAAAGTGCACAACGCCACTAATTACCAGGGAAAGGCAACCCCAAACCCCAGTAAGTTTTCATCCCACATCTATTACAACAGTTGTCATCAAAAACGCAAGAGATAACAAGGGCTGGGGAGGATGTGGAGGAAATGAAACCCCCACGCACTGTTGGTGGGAATGTAAATTGTTACAGCAGCTGTAGAAAACAGGGAGATTTCTTAAATATTAAAAATGGAAGAACCTTTCTCTTTACCTGTCTCACAGCAGAAAGTGGACCAAAATTCTTCATCTATTCACTGCGTGGTGTTCGGAGTGTGGGTCTTGATTAGTAACATCCTAGGTTATCTGAATTACCTAATAGCCTCATGTAGCGCTTTAAACAATTTTTAAAAAAGAGAAAAGAAGGTAACAAATATAAAGTGGACCCAGTGATTCCATCGTCTTAAAGGAAAAATGGGAGGGAGAAAAGAGAGGCAGGCAGAAATGTTCAAATCTAATCCTCTACCCTTAGGCTTCCAGAACTTAGAAGTAAAATGAAATCGTTCCTAATAATGAAATAAAATGCAATTATCTCAAAAATTAAAGTACCCTTGGGCCAATCTAAATTTTAGGCTTGTAAATAGGCAGCCAGAATCTATGAGTCATCCACTTCCCCCTATATTCTTATCTTCCATACGTTCATATTTTCTGTCACTTCACCTGATTTTTTTTTTTTTCCTTTTTATTTCTGGACCAGCTTCACAGCTCATTTGCTTGCAATACAGCATAATTGGTTTTCTCCTTGACATGTTCTGAATACACGGTTTTATGTTAGAGTTTGAACAATGGGGCACATATCTCTGTCTGCCCAGTAAACCGAATTTATGGCAGAAAAGCTCGATTTTTAAGCTCTCATAGACAAGGAGGGCAATTTATCTTTTGCTTCCGTTGAATTCATTTCACATATTGGAGAAATCTGTTTTGGATAAAATAAAAATTTTTCCCATCCATTTCCTCTGGACCCTGTTGCATCACTTTTCCCTTCTTTCTCCTCTGGAAACCCAAGGACTCCCTTTGGAAGATTTTGGCCCCTCTGAGTCAGTATACAAGATTTAAAAATATATTTTCAAGGATAACCTCTCGTGTCATTTCCCTTTTATTGTCTAAAGTAGAACACCGGGGCGCCTGGGTGGCTCAGTCAGTTAAGCGTCCGACTTTGGCTCAAGTCATGATCTCACGGTCCTTGGGTTCGAGCCCCGCGTCAGCTCTGTGCTGATGGCTCGGAGCCTGGAGCCTGTTTCAGATTCTGTGTCTCCCTCTTTCTCTGACCCTCCCCTGTTCATGCTCTCTCTCTCTGTCTCAAAAATAAATAAATGTTAAAAAAACAAAAACAAACAAACAAAAAACAAAGTAGTAGAACACCAAATGTTTCCACTTCTTTCTCCCCATTCAACAAACCTTTATAATGAAAGAGAGTATAAGTCGATACCATCAACCCCTGGTCATCCTTGGCTCCTCGTAGCGTTTGACATTCATAACTACAACCTCTGTCCTTGAAATATCCTCTCAAGTGTGATCTTTTTTTTCAAGACTCTGTATCAGGACTCATTCATGTCAAATTAAGTCCCCAGTTGTAAATCTATCTTTAGTCTGTATCTCCTATATATCAGTCTCTTTCTACTTTCGCCATACATTCACCTCAAACTATCACTTCTCTTGCTCATTGGTCACATGGGCAATTCCCCAGTCTGTGGATTCCCCACGATCTGAGCTTGACCCAGAATTTTCAGTGGTTCGCTGGGTATTTCACACAAGGTCCAGTTATCTCTGAATTACCATAAGAAAAAGAGAACATGTTTTTAAGTTCATCTTCTTTAGTTTCTCACTGTGGTAAACAACACAGAGTTATCACTCTTCCGCTGATGGCCACATATATCAGATACAAGTGCGACTTATATGATATCTCCTGCATCTGTACCCTTCTGATGTCCTTCCAACAGTGATGTTTGCTAATTCAGCTAGTCACTCATTAATTCATTCTAGTAGGTATTTATGAAGTACTCACTAAATGCAAGCATTGCCCTAGATTCTGGAGCATAAAGATGAATAAGCTAGTGATAAAATATGATTTAAATTTTCAAGCTCACCTATCTGGAAATCAGAATATTTTATTACATATAATATTTAGTGAATATGTTCCTATTACTTAGAGTAAAAATGCCACAATAAAAATAACAACATAAAATATATCTCCTCATCATTTTCATGGTTTTGGTCAACGAGTACACTGTGGTTGATATTCTAATTTAATCAACCTTTTGTTTTGACCGGCATATGTAACCAGCACACATTTCCCTCAAACTGCATGTCTATTGTCAATACCTTTAAGGTATTTACCTTTAAACAGCCTTGTCTTTTGCAGTGGTTTCATCATCAAACCTAATTATCATGAATACACTTAAAAAGTCAGTGACTATTTCATTTCCTGAAAAATGCTTATTTTTTATGCCACAAAAACAGAGCTAAAATTCCAGAAGATTCTTTTAAGCTGCTTCATTCTCTACCCCAGATCCACCTAATTTCATGCCTCACTGTTGACCTACAGGAGACAAAGGTAGTGCTTACTCCTCTCGTACAAACACTGGTTTGACCCCATGCATTTCTCTTTGGTTTCCTCTACCTCAACGCCGTTCAGTACTTTCAGAAGGTTCTAATACCTTCGTCTTCCCTAGTGCATCTTCTCAGGAGAAAACCACAGTTTCTAGTTTATTCTTTCCTAATTAGATTACACTGTCCTTGTCAGTGACTTGACTTTGCTCATTGTTTAAACTGCAACATTACGGCTAACACCTGATTCAAGAAAAATAGTCAATAAATATTTACCTCTTTTACCATTTTAGTCACACAATTTTTTCCCACCATCAGAAGTCTTTTTCTTTTTCGTACTTCTGGTAATATCCATAGGAAAAACTTTTAAACACATAAAGCAGGGGTAGATTGTGATGGTCCACTGGTCTAAGTATTGAATGAACATTTAACTACTGAATTCATGTAAAATGGTTCTCAATCTTGTGAAACTCTATCATGGGTTCAGTGCTAATGAAATTACCTATTTAAAATTATTTAATCTTCATCTGGTGTGTCAGCTAGTTGTTATTAACTCCATTATACAGGTGGCCCAGAGAGGTTAAGTAACTTGTTCAAGGTCACACAGATGGTGGGAGGGAGGAGTAGCAGGTTTCAAACATTAACATCCTAACTCCAACACCCCTATAGTAGTCATCCTGTTCAAGTTGCCTGACCTAGCCCAATCTGAATTTCTTCATTACTCATTTTCCAGTTATCAGGTAAAATTCAATTCTAGTAAATTGTATTCATACTTTAATCACCTCTATAGAAAATAATAAAAAAAATAGCTATGTCATCGATAGCATGAAAAGCCTATAATTAGAAAGAAACAGGACAGAAGTATAAAGGGATAATTTTACAAACGTAGTATTCACCAAATTAATAAGTACAAGAGTCTACACACATCCATTATTTTCAGAATTGGTACAAGCACAATTAAGAAAAATATTTAAAAAATAAATAAAATATTATCGTTTTAATGACAGGTTGGTGTCTTAGAACATTACCAACACATAGGATACTTCAGTAGTTAAGTGTTCATGGTAACATGGACTATCAGAAAAATTAACAGGCCATTTAAAATTTTTTAATGTCTTTATTTATTTTTGAAGGAGAGAGAGAGACAGAGCATGAGCAGGGGATGAGCAGAGACAGAGAGAGAGACACACAGAATTTGAAGCAGGCTCCAGGCTCTAAGCTTTCAGCACAGAGCCTGATGCGGGGCTCAAACTCACCAACGATGAGATCATGACCTGAGCTGAAGTCGGACGCTTAACTGACTGAGCCACCCAGGTGCCCCTTTTTTTCTTTTTTTTTCCTTTTTTTTTTTTTAAATGTTTTTATTTATTTTTGAAGGAGAGAGAGACAGGGCATGAGCAGGGGAGGAGCAGAGAGAGAGGGAGTAACAGGACATTTATCTTCAAATTACACATAAGGTAGGTGCTCAAATTTCTGTTAAGTCCCAAAAGTATTAAGACTAGAAGAAATTTAACAAAATACACAGCTCAGAGCAATTTTAAAAATAAACACCAATTTGTAAATCAGCGTTCATAAAAGAGATCTATATTTTAATCAAAGACATATAGATTGAGTGTGAAATCGTTATCAGTTTTCATGACTATATCACAATGTTATAGAGGATATAGAGACTTTCTAGCCATCAGTTTTCCTTTATATCCAACCATGTTAAATCTGTACAAATTACTTCAGGCTACAAAGATCTGGAGCAAAACATGTATCAATAGTGAATGTAAAAGGAAAAAAAGCCACAACGGATTTGAAACTATGATTATATTTTTAAAGGTTATTTGTGTCCAAACTGAAAATAGCCCTTTCTTGTGTTTTTCAAAGACAATTCCTGCATAATAAAAAAATACATAAAATTTTTATAAGAAAATTATGTTAAACTTATTTTGGAGAATCAATTTAAGTTTAAATTTAATAGATAATATAGTTTCTGTAAGCAATGCATACATAAGTTACATCTATAAGAAGCCAGAAAATAGAATAAATTGTTCTCTGTATTTGGGCATTGTACTGTTGAGAAAGGCTACAAACACGAAGATTTTAGGACAAAATTGTAATAAACTTTTGCTTTCAAATAGTGAGTTCCTCCCTAGGTGAAGGAATAATAATTTTTAGAGAAAAGGATGACACTGGTTTCTTCGTGTATTTCTTTATTCAGTAAAGAACTATTTATTTGGAAACTCTGTATATGAAGCACCTGCTAGCACAACTTGAAATACTTCTAAACAGGATTATACATTATTAAAATTCCATTCTCAGAAAGAGGACTCTGTACCTACATAATCTGTCCATTCTACACATTAGTAAATTCCCCAACGTTAACAGCGTTACATGTGGGGTGTGTGAATGTATGTGTATATTTGTGCGTAGTGCATCTTACTGATACATACTCAATTTCAAAAGACGAAGACAAGGCAAAGAGTACTACATTCATTGTCATGAAGTTTTTTCCTACTTAAACGCAAATCAATATGGATGTATATTTTATTTATCTTTTGTTAAAAAAAGTGATCATGCTACCTGAAGTTTATTATATTAAAATAAAAACTTGTATGTCCCGATTTCCACAAGGAATTTCTGTTCTTGGCAGTTCTTGGAGTGTTACCGTGAATGATTATATAGGGAGAACAGGAAAGTGTTTCTAGATAGACATTCAGAAGATTTAGCAACTGGCCAATTGCAGACCATACCTAACTCTATCCAGCTCGGGTGAGATTTGTTAGACTGCAAAGCTTCCCACACTTTATGCGAGGAATTTGAAGATCGTGACTCTTTTTGACTAATATCAGTTGGCGGCATGGTTAATGTATGGACTTCGAATCATCCCAGAGATACTTGGTACAAATGTCTCTGCTCTCTGCTCAATTCCCCACAAATAGCTATTGGAGACTAACAACTGAATACATATCTCGATGAAAGATATCTGGAAGAGAATGTAGGTTTATGCTATTTCATCTATAAATGGATATCTATGAGTCTGGATGAACACCAGAAATGCAGGAAGATCTTTAAAATCCACATATAAGAGCACTGTATTTCCATGGTCCTCAGTCATAACGAGGTTCAGTACTGAGAGCCAAACACCTTTAAAGATAAATTGGAAAAACACTATCACGTATACAGTTACATATTTAAATAGTATGATAGAGAAACTCATGGCTTGCTTTATAGTGTAAATAATTTGAACTGTATTGAGTGATCTCCATTTCAATGAATGAAAAAGAAAAAAAAAAAAGAGCAGTGTAAAATGTCGTATTAGATGATTGAGAGAGCAATATGCCATCACAGCTCATCCATCCATCCATATATTCATGATAGATACACACGGAGCTCCTGCCCTGGATGGAAAGCTTGTTAATTTTGTGAATTCATAAATGAATAATACAGGCCCTGTCACTCAAGGAATTCACTGTCCACAAATGCCTACAAAGCATACATCACGTGAATACAAGTTTCTACAAGCTACTCACAAAGAGAATGAATATGGAGTGCAAAACTGCAATTTACCAAAATTATTAATTTTTAATTTGAAAATAGGCATATATCTTTTAGCTTGAATGGCTTTCCTAGAGAATTCTTAGAGGGCATCTATTAATTAAGAAATTCTGCAGAAATCAGGTGTTTTTACAGATGCAAGCTCAACTGAGAAACACCAGCTGGTGGGCATTGGCTAATGCATACTCCTTCTAGAAAGATGAGAGCTTCTTCAGTGGTCCTGAGATTCATCTACATCAGACTCATCCAGAGTCTGTCTTTATTGGGGAATATGAAAGCATTTCAGAGAAGTCCAGGGATGAGAGTTCTCCTTCTTCTCAAAAAACGTACATCTCAAATAACATTGGAAATACTTTTTAAATGTCTTAATCTTCATATTTTGTACATAACGGGTATACTATGTTGTATAATTCCCCCCTCCACCCAGAACCTCAGAACACGACCTTATTTGGAAAAAGCATCCTTACAGATACAATTAGTTAAGATGTGGTCTCACTGTATTAGGGGTCCTAAATTCAAGGATTGGTATCCTTATTAGAAGATGAAAGGACACATGGTCACAGAGACATAGAAGGAAGAAGGTCATGGAGGCACAGATTAGTTAATTCAGCTGCAAGCCAGGGAAAGTCAAGGATTGTCAACAATCACCAACTAGTAGAATGAGAGAAGGAAGAAGGATTCTTTTTTTTTTAATATTTTATTTATTTTTGAGAGAGAGAGAGAGTATGAGCAGGGGAGGGGCAGAAAGAGGGAGACTACAGAATGTGAAGCAAGCTGCAGGCTCTGAGCCATCAGCACAGAGCCCAATGTGGGGCTCAAACTCAGGAGCAGGGGGATTATGACCTGAGCCGAAGTCAGAAGTTCAACTGACTGAGCCACCCAGGCACCCCAAAAAAGGACTCTTCTATGGAAGAAGAAAAGATGGTCATGCCAACATCTTGATTTTGAACTTCTGGTCTCCAGAACTATTAGAAAATAAGTGTCTGTTGTCTTAAGCAAACCAATGTATAATACTTTATGGAAGCCCTAAGAAACTAATATGGCAGGATAGGTAATTTTCATTGACACCGAAACTAAAAGTTGTGAATAATTAAGTGATTATCTGAAATATAGGGGCGTCTGGGTGGCTCAGTCAGTTATGCACCTGACTTGATTTTGGCTTCGGTCATGATCTCACGGTTCATGAGTTTGAGTCCCACATTGGGCTCTGTGCTGGCAGTGCAGAGCCTGCTTGAGATTCTCTCTCCCCTCTCTCTCTGCCTCTATCCCGCCCACACACTCTCTCTCAAAATAAATAAATACACTTAAAAATTTTTTTGAATTAGAAAATTTTCATCAGAAGAAAATAAAATAAAATCTAGAAACTAGTAAGTTTTAAAGCATTACTGCTTGATATAGAAAGCTAAAGACTGATGATATGCATTATGAATATATTTCAAATATTCCTGAAAAAATCCTCCCCTCTTTCATCTATTTCCTTGAGGGTTAAAAGGCTCAGCTACAGTCTGAAATACTTCATAAAGATAAGCTTATGGACTCATTGTTTAATGAGACTATTTCAGGAAGCAATATATAATTAGAAGTATAAATCAAGACTTAAACCCAGCTAAAAGGATTTCTCCTAAAATCATAATTGAAGGTTAAAAAAAAAAGAAGAAAGAAAACCTACAGAATATGCTTCTGCTCAAGTTGTAATACTATGGAGAAAAGAAGATGGACTTCTTATCCCATGAGGGAAGGTTTTTGTGTACTTCCTTTTGTTGTTTAAGATAGAAAGATTGGGGATTTCCAATACTCTGAGGCAATAGGATTCTTAAGTTAATTTTCTAAAATGGAAGCCTCTCTCTCTCTGACAAGAGTGTGACCTTCTGTGCTAGGAATATAGAGTGGAGACCTTGTCAGATAAACCAGCCTCCATACCTGAAAAGAAAGTGAGAGGTCTGGGGCCACATGTCACTATCCGCCATGAGGACGTAGGCTGTGAGGTACATTCCAGTCTGTCCAGGAAGATTGGCTGAGGTTTTTACATTTTACCTTCCTTCCATCTGTCCTTTCCTTTTTCTCCCTCCCTTCCTTTCCTTCCTTCCTTCCCTCTCTCCTTCCTTTCCTTCCTTCCTTCCTTCCTTCCTTCCTTCCTTCTTCCTCTTTCCCTTTCCTTTCTCTCTCTTTCTTATTTCCTTCTTCCCCCTCCATCTTTCCTTCTTTTTTTTCTTTTCAAAATATTTTCTGCTCTTCAAAAGAAATGAATAAATAAACAAACAAAAAGTGGAAGCAGACCCATAAATACAGAGAACAAACTGATGGCGCAGGGTGGGGTGGGGTAGCAAACTGGATGAAGAGGAAGAGACACAGGTCCCAGTTATGAAATGAATATGTCCCAGGAATAAAAGCTACAGCACAGGGAATATAGCCAATGGTATTGTAACAGCGTTAGATGGTGACAGATGGCAGGTATACTTGTGAGCCCAGCATAACTGCAAATCACTATGATGTGCACCTGAAACTAATCTAACATTGTGTGTCAACTCTAATTCAATAATAATGATAAAATTGTGTTCTTATAACACTGCTTCAGCTTTGTTTACATTATAAAGGTATTCTGCTTTGTAAATCAACATTTTTCACACTGTGTTGTCTAATGTGCTTTTCTTTCTTTCTTTATATTTTACTTGAATATAGTTGTTACCTTTCTACATTTGTACTCCTTTAGTAATTAGTTTAAAACATGTAAGGTGGTGAAATACTTCTATGAAATCTCAATGCCTCTTCTACAAGTTTACTCCTTTTTTACCATTCTTATTTTCTTCTATGCTTTTTCTCTGCGTGTGAAGGAAAACACACACACACTCCTCTGACAGAATCAAACAAACATGCTGTTTAATAGATCATCTTAATACCTTACTTGGACAGTCTGCTTTATTATAATTTTTATATCATCTCCTTTCTTCTCTTTAAGCTCAGCCAGGCCCCACACTGCCTGACAATGCTTTGTAAGTTTATTTATTTATTTTGAGAGAGAGAGAGAGAGAGATCAAGTAGAGGAGGGGCAGAGGGGGGGCGGTCACAGAGGATCTGAAGTGGACTGTGTGTAGACAGCAGAGTGCTCGATGTGGGGCACGAACCCACACACTGTGAGATCATGACCGGAGTCAAAGTCAGATGCTTAAGCGGAAGCCACCCAGGAGCCTCCCGACAACTCTTGTTCTAGTTTTTCTTTCTGGCACCTGCTTGGTTAACCCTTGCCTCCTTCAGATTTTCAATGAAGTCCTGTCGTGTTATTCAATACTTACAACTTACAATTTATGATACTTATTGTTCACTCCCTGCTTTCCCCACCAGAATATAAACTCCAGGACATTCGGGACATTTGTCTATCTGGCTCATAGGTGTTCTAAGTACTGGAACAGTGTTTGCACTATATTAAGTCCACATATGGATTTCTGAATAAACAAATGAGTGCATAATTTTAAAAAATAATCTGTTATATGTTAGTTGAGGACCACTCATTTCTAATAATTAGTTTACATAAACTTCCATTTTATTCCCTAATCTGTGAGATTCCACAGACTTCTCCATGACTTCCTCAAATGTGGAACTTTATAAGATTTTTAATAACAGTTTTTCTCAAAATGAGTAATGAGGGATAATTGACATCCCTTTCCTTATGATTTTATATTTTTTACAGTCATAATAATTAACATATGCTACTTTTATTTTTATCATTGTTAAAACAAAATTTGTTGTTAACAAGGGGTAGATAGCTCTTCTATGTGTAGGAGAAAACTATCCAACCAGACTCTTTACTGAAGCACTTAGATGCTTATAGCTTTATCTTTGCCCCTATTCATGTTACTTTAAAAAAATTTTTTTTAACGTTTATTTATTTTTGAGACAGAGAGAGACAGAGCATGAACGGGGGAAGGGCAGGGAAAGAGGAGACACAGAATCGGAAGCAGGCTCCAGGCTCTGAACCATCAGCCCAGAGCCTGATGCGGGGCTCGAACTCACGGACTGTGAGATCGTGACCCGGGTGAAGTCGGACGCTTAACCGACTGAGCCACCCAGGCGCCCCAACATTTTTTTTTTATAATATTGGGTTTATAAAGTTCTAACTTATATACTTGAGATGGAGAGAAAAGTAATTTCTCATTCATTTCCTTGTAGCTGAAACATCACTTTAACATCTTACAGCTACACCCATGGCATCAAAATACATAGTCAGTATCTTTCATTTATTGGACAAATGCCTTAGATAAAAGAAATGGAAGCCTGAAGGTTAAACCTAAAGATATAAATGTGCGAATTGCCAGTACATTATACACTATAGGCTAGATAAGCATCAGGACACCTGGGTGGCTTATTCAGTTAAGCATCCGACTTCAGCTCAGGTCATGATCTCATGGTTCGTGAGTTCGAGCCCCATGTTGGGCTCTGCTGACAGCTCAGAGCCTGGATCTTGCTTCGGATTCGGTGTCTCCCTATTTCTCTGCCTTTCCCCCATTCATACTCTGTCTCTCTGTGTCTCTCAAAAATGAATAAACGTTAAAATTTTTTTTAAATAAAAAAAGAATAGATAAGCATCAAATAGTATAGTGGTTATAAGAATCTCTAAAGACTACTATTTGCTTATTAAGGTGTATGAATGTTATTTCTATTAGAAACTAGATTACAGGATCCTTGATGTTAATTAAATGTTTGTCAAACATATTTCAATTTAATTGCGGAGAAAGGATCCAAAAAGAAAAGAAAAAAAAGCAACAATGTAGGACTCATAAATTTGTGAAAAGTTTTTGCCATTGTCAACATTAATATGTAACTATCGAAGAATGAGTATTTCAAGGATGATGCGATGATTGTGAATACTTTTTAATGTCTAGCTAGTCTTGCATTACTCTAATAAAACAACAAAATACATCACTTTAGGTCATTTTGCTAATGTTAACTGACATCCATGTCAGAAGGAAAATTGTTCATCCTGCTACCTCAAGGCAGACCCACAGGAACAATATTTTACTTCTTGTGGTAATGTTATGTTTTTTTATCCCAGCTGTAATTGCATAAAATGTTAAGGAAGAAAATGCCTTTAAGTAAAATACAATACATAACAACTGAAAGATTTACATCAAAAATGCTAACTTGGTGTTTTCCCTACATGGATAATAGCTTTGCTTTAGGGTACTAAAAGCAGAAATGGTATTACACATTGTCAAGAGGGGAAGAATTGTTGTAACATGTCGTCTCATAAAAGGGAAACAGAAATGTATTACTTATAAAATAGCTCTATGAAAAGGGAAAATAGAAATTTGTAAACTAAACCATCACAACATCCTTTACCTTTGCAATTGGATTTTTAGAGCCATAAGAAAATTATTATTACAGACTCATAACATATAAGCAAGGGTTTAATTTTACATTTAGATTAGAATAATTTTACTTGCTAATTTTCTTATACAATAAGTAATAATAATTAATCAATGTTCTAATTTCTGCTACAAGGAAGTAAAAAAAATCCTTTATATTGTGGACCCAAAGTTCAACAAAGGAACTTTTTATATATTTTTAATATAATAAATTTATACTTTTATTTATAGTATATTATATGTAATTATATGCATATAATTATATAATATATTATATATAATTATTATAATACATATTATTTATATATATTTATAAATATATATTTATATTCAAATATCTTTTCAAATATTTGAATAACTTACTTAGATTGAGATTTATAAATGTGATAAAGTAGCTTATAAGAAAGCTACTTCCAAGAGTCAATCAATTTGATATTTTTTCTGACATGATGGTCTGTGCTTATTTTCTTCTTTTACATCATAAGAATGGGATTCCATATTCTTTTATTTACCAATAATTAATCCTGGTTTTTAATGGATATTTGTTATATAGTTAACCTGAGCTAGGTACCATACATACTAGATTTGGGGAATAATTGATGAATGCAGACACAATATTTGTGCTGAGGGAACCAATGATCTAGCTACAAAGATATTTAAACAATGATTCTACCACAACACTCTATGTAGTGCCAGACCAATTTACAGAAGGCATATGTGTTAGAATCCTAACACCAACTCTCTTCCACTCACCCCTAAGATTTCCTACACTGATCTCTAAGGTCGTAAATATGATGGAGATGGAACATTGCAATCCTATCGTGTTACATAGCAGGGGATTTTTCTGATGCAATTAAGGTTACCAATCAGTTGATTTTGAGGTAATGAAAAGGGGGTAATGAAAAGGGAGATTATGTGGTTGTTTACTGGTTTACATGGAGGTTATCTAATCTCCAAGACAATGAACTCTTTGAAAGCAGAGAGTTATTCTCTGGCTGGTGACAGAGAGCAAAATCAGAGAGACTTGAAGTGTGAGAAGGATTTGATGTGACATTCCTGGCTTGCAGGTGGAGGAGAGCATGTAATGAGGAAGGCGTATGGCTCTGGAAACATGAATGTCCTTGTTGGGCATCCAGCAAGGAAAGAGAGACCTCTGTCCTATAACCACAAGGAATGAATTTGACCAACAACCTTAATGAGCATGAAAGTGGCTTGACCTTGGAATCAGCCATGTGAGACCACAAGCAGAGAATCCAGTTTTATATTAGTGAGTGCCTTGTTGTGATGACTGTTCATGAAGCAGTTCAAAACGACTCAGGTTCTGAGAGTACAAGATAGAAGGCAATTCTATTGTCTTCAGAACCAAGTATAGCCTTACTGCAGAGAGGAATTTTTAGCTGTGTCCTAGAGATAACCCATCTTTCCTCAGGTAGAAAAGTCTATCAGTAAGACAGGTAACATGAGTGAAGTCATGAAGAAAAACAAGTAGAGTGCATCCAAGAGTTATGCACTGACATATTGTGATGAGGATGCCTATGGTTTTATGGCAGGTAGACATCTCTAAGCTTGGTTCAGAATACTTTGTGAAAATCCTCAAACGGTACACTAATAAACTTTGACCTCTCGGCAACAAAAAGTAATGGAAGGTTTTACTTAATTACCTATTTTGCAGAGAACCAGCATGGTTCTGTTTGAGAAAATTACCAGCCAATAGCAAGGATTGAAAAATTGAATGTTGCCATTTTTAACCAGGTAATATGATTTAGTTTTGCTGCATTCTGATGGCTTTGTGTACAGTTGGCCTTCAGAAAATTACCAATGAAGTTTGTGTACCCATAAGCAGTTTTTGTTGTAGTTGTTACTGCTGCCGGAAGCTGGTATACCAAAACTTAATGGCATAAACAAGAAGCATGCATTAACGCTTAGTAGTCTGAATCAACTCGAGAAATCTTAATTCTCAGTTGGGCTCACTCATGTGTCTGCATGCAGCTGTGGATGAACATGTAACCTGACAGTGGTTAGGTGCTCTCTCATGTTTGGCTGGAGGCTAATAGACAGCCTCAGCTCCAGAAACTTGACTCTTCTTCAAGTGCTCTCTTATTCTCCTCCAAGCTCTGTCTCCCTCATTATGAAGGCTAGTCTCATGAATGGCAGAACATCACTGTAGTCATGTTCTATTGGAAGAAATATGTCACAAGTTTAGCCCATGTTAAAGCCTTCAGGGAATTGATTTCACTGTTTAATGAGAAGTAAACAAAGTCATATTTCAAAGATATGATATAGAAAAACATAATAATTTGAGTCACCATCAGTCTGTTATGGTATGCTTTACTTTTTTCAAGTAAAATCCAACCCAGTGGTCCTAAAGTCAGAAAATCAAATGCTTGCGGGATAAAGCAAATAACCTAAGGCAAGGAAGCAAATAACCTGAACAATAGAAACATGTGGTGTCTGTGGCAAATGTGTCTATGGCAAAGGATGGTCTATGCAAAGCTATTTTCAAATACAATGTCAAAAGCAATAGAATATTCTAGCTACACAAACACCTTTTTTTAGTTTATTTATTTATTTTTGAGAGAGACAGAGAGAGAGAGAGAGAGAGAGGGGAGAGGGGCAGAGAGATAGAGGGAGAAGGACAATCCCAAGTAGGCTCCATGAGGGGCTTGAACTCATGGACCATGAGATTATGACACAAGCCAAAATCAAGAGTTGGTTGCTTAACCAACTAAGTCACCCAAGTGCCTCTCTAGCAAAACAAATACCTTTGAAGGGAAATACAGCCTTTGTTTGTAATGTCCCTTATTAAAGAAAGGGTAATTTTATTACTGAATCTTAATTTGAATAATACAAGTTTCTGACCTCAATACTTAATAGCTTACTATATAATATGTTGCTCTACAAACATAATGAATTATTCAGTGTAAGAAATAATTTTATTTTTCTGCTAGTGAAAGCCCCATCTCTTACCCTTGACCTGCTCACCATTGTTTAGTTTCATGATGCATTGTGAAACAAATTCTTCAAGTATAGAGATTTTAGTTCATTTATTTTGAGGAATAATATTAACCAGAGACACCAACATATTTAAAGATTTTCATCTATTTTTTTTTCAATGTTATCTGTATGTTTCTTGCGTTGACGCTTTGTTGTTCTGTCGTGGCCAAATCTAATCAGAACTGCAAAGTAAAATACTCAGGATACTTAGTAATATTAATGTTGAGTAACTTTCATCTGAAAACAATCCCATAATTGTTTATGATTCTACAAACCTAAATAAAGTGTTTTGGTGTCAACAATAGACTCTTGGAAAATTTTAGTGTGTACCTGGGTGAGTTTGGTGTAATCCCACTAGATTTTTGCTTCTGTTGTCTGTGCTTTTGGTGTCATATCTAAAAAATCATTGCCAAGACCAATGCCAAGGAGATTCTGCTCTACATTCTTTTCCAGGAGGTTTATAGAATCAGGTCTTCTGTTTAAGTTTTTGATCCACTTTGAGTTAATTTTTATGAGTGGTAGATGATGGGGCCCAATTTCATTTTTCTGCTTTGTTTATCCAGTTTTCCCAACACCATTTGTTGGAAGACTACTCTTTCTCCATTGAATGTTCTTAACTCCCCTGGTAAATATTAGTTGAGTGTATTTGTGGGGGTTTAATTCTGGACTTTCTATTCTGTTCCATTGGTTTATTACCTATTTTTATGCCAAAACCATACATTTTAATTATTATAGCTTTGTAGTATAGTTTGAAATCCAGAGGTGTGATACCTACAGTTTTGTTCTTTTTCAGGATGGCTTGAGTTATTTGGAATCTTTTGTGGTTCCATACAAATTTTAGGAATATAGTATTATTATAATATTATATGATACAGTATACAGTATATTATAATATTATAATGCTGTATTATAATTATCAGACTTGCTAAAACACTAGGTTTTAATTATTCCCCACCACAAAAATATGATAATTTTGTGACATGTGATAGTTCCTGACTACTGCTACAATGCCAGTCATTTTACAATATATAAATGCATCAAATCAACATCTTGTACACCTTAAATTTGCACAATGTTATATGCCAAATGTATTTCAATAAAACAAAAATAATATGTGCCTAGGTGAAATGAACATTACTATGACTTTTTACTATGTTAAAAGCTGTATAATCTAATATTAACAGATGGCCTACCAGGGCTATAATCAACAAAGAATGTAGCAACTCGACATAAAGCAATATGGACCATATGACACATGGAAAAACATTAGCTCTATATTTATACATCCCCACATCATTTGGCTTATTTTTAAAACTCTAAGAGATGTACATCTTTGAAGACTTCTTTAAAACTGAAATTAAATTTTGCTAGTATCAGTCAGGAAATCATACTAAGACCTGGACTAAAGCATTTTCCTCATTGGGAACTTGCATTTCTCTTATTAATCAATCCTTCCTTCTCACTATGCTTGCTATTCTATGTATTGATTAATGCTGAAAGCAACACCTGTTTGATGAAGAATTTTCTTATTGCCGGCCTAAGCTTTAGCTATTGCAAAGTTGCAGAGACGACTCTATCCAAGACTGAAGATTTTTACGAATGCCTGTATATTCAGATTTGAAGGTTCTTGACTTGGCATTATTATTATTTCACATATTGTTCTGAGTACTTTAAAACAAATTTCTTTAGTTTTTCATATAATTTTGACTAGAAATTATACTGAATATAGTTACCTAAACCCCTTGAAATTATAAAAATTACTATTTTGTTTCACATTTTCAGGACCTCAGTTTACTTTGAGGGGCTGGAAGAATCCCAGCTTCTATAGTTGCACCTTGCAGTTTTTCGTGGTTGGAAGAAACTATATTAGTACATTAAAAAATTGTTTCCCACTTGAACAATTCAAATGATTAGGGATGTAAAGCAAATGTCTTATCATTATAAATTTATTTGTCATTATTAAATCACTTATTTAAAAGACTGTTTAAATTTATCATCTCTGCAGTGTATGCTTTGATTTATCTGAACCCATGCCAAAAGGCTAATAAATTGTCAACCTATCTGCTATTCCAGTGTCCTTCCTCTCACTTGCAAACTTTGAGATCTTACTTATTAATACACTAAAAGCATAATCCTCTGTTTTGACTTCGGTAGTGGTAAATGGGCCATGTTCACTCTCTCTCCCACCCCTCTGAATGTAGCACTTTCTTTTAAGGATGCATACTTCAATAATGTGCAAACACTAGTAGCTGTAATTTTAGCAGAGAAAAGTTTTTTGCTAGGATACCCTAATATAGTCAAATACCAGACCCCTTATCATAGCTGCTAAGTACTATCCTTGTAACATTCACCATACATCATATTGCTATAGAATCACAATATCTTACAATATTAGAGAGGGAGTGATCTGTGAGATCAATTATGCCAATTCAATAATATTACAGCAACTGAGGACCAGAGATGACAAGAGACTAGCCAGAGGGTACAAAGATTAGAACATGAGCATCAGTCAAGTCTCAGCCTCGGTCTTTTACAAAACCATTTATGAATTATGATGACTGTAAGTATTCCTTATGTCTATTAACCTGGAGACAAATCATGTCTTAACAATATTACAAATTTCAACAGTAAGTGTATAATGCTGTCTATGACATATAAGCTCAATGATATTGTTGATATTATGTAATATAAACAAGGTGGCTATGTTGATATTTATTTTTCTATTTATTGGTATTGATACTTTGTTCCAAGATACACAGATCTAAACACTTTGTCGTCTTCCAGGATGTGCAAACTACCTCTGATACATGACTTCTGTCCTGAGCAAGGACATGACTAGTTGATCCTCACCAACTGTTTGGCAGTTTCATAGTACATATAACCCACAAATACAATTTACATGTATTTGTAAGAGAAGACAGAATTTGAAAATTTTTTTAGTTTCTGTTGTATGACATATGCATGGAAATTGTTTGATTTATTATTTGGCACATAGTAAAACCATACTTCTCAGCATTACATTCTTCCCTATGATGTCCGTTTTATAGAAGTTTATCTTTAACATACTGAAGACTGTTTTTTGTAAAAGCATACCTGGCTTATGTTCATTCCAACAAGCAAATGTTTCTTAATTGTTTTTATTATATGGAACAAATTTTTTTTAATATTTCATCTTCTAAAGTCTTTCTGATCAGCAAAGCTGAGTCTACAATAACTATTTTGACTTTCACTGAGAATACTATCAAGTTAAAATATTCAAGTAATTTACAGAGCAATTTCTGTTTGAATGTAGGTTCTACTTCTGTTTTCTTACAGCTTATAGCCTAGGGAAAGCAAATATTTCACCAGCATTACATTATACAAACTCAAGACACAGTGATAACACTGCCCATAGGACATGTACAGCAACAGGGATATGGCTACCCCATTCTTATTTTCAAGAGTATAGCATTTATGATTCATTTGTGGAAGTAATCACTAGTTTTACAGGTAGCCTTCAATGCTCAAGAAGAGAAGTGTTAATATTTCTAAACAGACACTAAACAGCCATACATCCATTTAATCCATTATTACTCATCATTATAATAACTCCATTCTCCATATTCTACCCAGGAACTTAAAAGCTATTAGTGAAGTACTGGGACCTGAATGACAATCACAGTAGAAACATGAGGAAAATCTAGAACCCCTCATGGGGCCAGGTGGAAAAGAAAATAAAGAAGAAGCACTTCTATCTATGAAGGTGCCACAGGAATACCTTCTAAACCCAGAGGAAAACTTTGCTTTGCCAACAGTTGCAGGAACTCCTAGCCCAGTGCCTGCTCTAAGACCTCACACTCTAGGGACAACCTAACCAAGAGGCTTGCTTCACTCTATGACATGAGATTCTATACACACACACACACACACACACACACACACACACTTATTCTAACTAATATCACCATATTCCAGAAAATGTACACCTTAAGAAACAAGAAAGATCTTGTGTAAAATTTAAGGAAAAAATGAAGAAGTTGTAATAGGAAAAGCAATACTTTACCACATTTTCACTACAGCAGCAATTTTAAATGTAGACAGAGAAATAAATGGTGAAGAGGAATTCCATTTAAAAATGGAATAAAATTTTTCTCAATCTGGAGAAAGTGTCTTCATATTCTATCTGGTGTTACTGACCCTTATATGCTCAATTCTGTCTCTTTTTTTGATCCAGTATAAAATTTTTTAAAAGACATAACTAGATACATTCTGGCAAAACTTGAGCAGTAATAGTAAAGAGGAAATCTTAAAAGCTCCCACAGTAAAGACCACAACTGTGAGATATAAATTTGAGAACCACTTACTGTAAGATGGCATTTAAAGCCATAAGACTAGATAAGACCATCTAGAGATCTTGTAGAGAAAAAATAGACTGTGTTTGAGCTCTGGGGAACTCTAAAATTCAGAGGTTGAAAATATAAAATATAAATTATATAAAACAATCCATCCAAAAAAGTGATAAAAATGTAGAAAGTAAAACCACGATTATATGTTCAGTTTGTGTGCATATGCACATATAGTGAATATACAATTAAAGTGATATATACATATAAATATATAAAAGACTATATATGTACATATATATATATACACATATATACATGTCACTGCTGAGAAGTCGATTAATACTGGCAAAGGATAGACAGCTGGACAAGACTAGTTTCATTGGACTAATGGAGATTACATTGTATCCTGACTGGACTGGATTTTAAAAAGACAGAGAATAGAGAAAATAATCATTGTGAAGATTGATTTTCTTCTGTTTTCCAATTACATAAACCTCTAATTTTCAAATACTTTAAGGATGACTTCATTATTTCTAAAAATTAAAGGGTTTTTTCTCCACTGCATAATTATATTCTCTAGAACTTCCAGAAAGCACAGTAACATTTGTGAAATTGATTATCCTAATACTATTACCAGTAGTTCCTTGTTAAGCATTTGGCATAGATAAAAACTTTTATATGTTCTCTTTGTTCCCTGCAATCCGCAGCCTCTGCTGGGGAGAGTTGGGGGCCATGTGTCTATTTCTGGTGAATGGACTGCACGTTTTTGAAACATCATTTCTGAGCAGAAGCAATTAAAAGCCAATTCTTTTTCCCTTTCACAGAAACCTTAGAACCCATGTTTTGAAATGACTGTATCACAACTTAGAAGGAGCATAGATTCCTGAACTACCACTGGAGGAGTGCTTCATAATAGAGAACAAGGCAGGCTCCAAACCTTTGCTGTCTACAGAGATACACAGAAAATATGAAGACACAGAGTTTATTTGAACATAAACAAATGGAATCCTGCTGGATTCACTTTTTATTACTGTATAACAAATCGCCACAAACACAGTAGTGGACTGTAACACATTTCTTATCTCACAGTTTTCGTGGGCAGGGGTTCACACGCAGTTCAGCTGAGTTTTCTGCTTGGTGTCTCACGGACCTGCGTTCAGAGTACCATACTCAAGAATGGGGTCTCAAGTGAAGGTTCGCCTAGGGAAGAATCTGCTTCCCCAATAGCCGGGATCTTGGCACCATTCTGTCCTTGTGGTTGTAGGACTCAGGGAAGCTTGCTTCTTCAAAACCAGAAAGGCCGGAGAGAGGTTCTAGTGTGATGGGTACTGCAGAGTGAATCACATTCACGCGCATGTAATCATATGTACTCCATCACCTTCGCTGCATTCTAGTGGAAGGGTCTGCCCATGCCTACGAAAAGGACTTTCACAAAGGCATAGATACTTAAAGTCTATAAGCATAAAAGAACTGGAGTGGCTACTGGGGATCACATAAAAAACATGTGTAATGCACCTAATAATAAGCCTTCTAAATACCTGATGCAATATTTGATGAAATTGAAGGGAAAAAAATTGAAGAATTCCACCAAGGTAGAAATTTTAACACCCCTCTGAGCAATTACTAGAACTAGTAGTCAAAACAAAAACCAGTGAAATTATAGAAAACAGTAATGACATCATCAACTATCTTGATTCCATTGGAATTTATAGCTACTACATTGAGTACTGCAGAATACACACTGTTTTCATGTGCACATGGTACATTCACCAAGAGAGATTACATGCCAAAATATAAGTTCTAATAAAGTTCAAAGAATGAGATCATACAGAGTATTCTGTACTCTGACCAAAAATTAAATTTATTTTAAAATAAGTAATAATAATTAGGGCATCTGGGTGGCTCAGTCAGTTAAGCCTTCAACTCTTGATATCGTCTCATGTCATGATCTCACCATTCATGGGCTTGAGCCCTGCCTCAAGCTCCACACCGAGTGGAGCCTGCTTAGGATTCTCTTTCCCTCTCTCTCTGCCCCTCCCCTGCCCATGTGCTCACTCTCTTTCTCTCTAATTAATTAATTAATTAATTAATTTTGAGAAGTAAAAATAATAAAATATCTATACAAATCTCCAAAACTTTAAAAAAAAACTTTTAAAATTATGTATTAAAGAAGAAATCACAGGAAAATATTTGAAAAGAGTATGAATTGAGTTGATCGTAGAAACTCAGCATATCAAATATTGTGGGATTTAGTTTAAAATTTTTTTTTTCAACGTTTATTTAGTTTTGGGACAGAGAGAGACAGAGCATGAACGGGGGAGGGGCAGAGAGAGAGGGAGACACAGAATCGGAAACAGGCTCCAGGCTCTGAGCCATCAGCCCAGAGCCCGATGCGGGGCTCGAACTCACGGACCGCGAGATCGTGACCTGGCTGAAGTCGGACGCTTAACCGACTGCGCCACCCAGGCGCCCCAGTGGGATTTAGTTTAAAGCAGTAATTAGTATGAAATCTGTAGCCTGAAGTGACTGTGTAATCAAGAAGAAACATCCCAAATCCCAAAGATCCAAAACCATCAAGGAGCTAGAAAAGTCAGACCAAAATATCCCCAAAATGAGTACAAGGAGAGAGATAATAAAAATCAGGCAAATAAATGTTGAATAGTCATAAGGAAAATTAATAACGCTAGAAGTTGATTTTTGAGAAAGTTGGTAAAATTGATAAACCTTGAATACACTAATAAAAAAGACATATATTACCAACTAGGAATAAGAGCTTATCACTTTTGATGATAGAGATGGTATACAAATAATAAGAGAATATTGTGAGCAACACTATGCCAAAAAATTTGACTTGATTTATATGAAATACACATATTCCTTGAAAAAATTCAACTTGACACAAATTGCAAAGATGGAACATAAAATGTGAGTAGCTCCATTTCTATTAAAAACATTGAATTTATATTCAACAAACTTCCTTCAAAAAAACCCAACCTCAGATGGCTTTAGTGCTGAATTTTGTCAAACATGAAAGAAAGGAAGATATGGCCTAATCTTCCCCAAAGACTTACAGAAAATAAAAAGGGAAGGTAGAGCTCCTAATTTGTTTCATACAACCAGTATATGTGAAAGATATTGAAAACAAGTAAGAAAGCAAGCAAGCCCCAAAGACCAATATTACTCATGAGTATAGCTGCGAAAGTCTTAACAAAATCTTAGCAAGTTGAATTAAACAATATAGAAATACAATCCTGTGCAATGGCCAAGAAGAGTTTGTCCTCATAAAGCAAGATTAGTTTACTTTTGAAAATTAAACAGTACAGTTCACCATATTAATAAAGAACAAAAACTGTGTGACCATTTTGGAAGATGTCAATTTGGAGGGGGGGAGTGGCAATCAAAATGTCATGTTATATTAGAATCTGTAAATCCATAAGAATGTTTTTAGTTTTCATCCAAGTTAGTTAGCATATAGTGCAATAACGATTTCAGGAATAGAATCCAGATTCATCCCCTACATATAACACCCAGTGCTCATCCCAACAAGTGTTCTCCTTAATGCCCCTTACCCATTTAGTCCACCCCCCTCCCACAATCCCTCCAACAACCCTGTTTGTTCTCTATATTTAAGAGTCTTTTATGTTTTGTCCCCCTCCCTGTTTTTATATTATTTTTGCTTCCCTTCCCTTATGTTCATCTGTTTTGTATCTTAAACTCCATATATGAGTGAAGTCATATGATATTTGTTTTTCTCTAATTCACTTAGTATGATACACTCTAGTTTCATCCATGTTGTTGCAAATGGCAACATCTCATTCTTTTTTATCGCTGAGTAGTATTCCATTGTGTGTGTGTGTGTGTGTGTGTGTGTGTGTGTATGTATATATATCTCACATGGAAGATGCCAATTTTTAAAACAAAATGAGCATTGAAGCTAGGAATATAATGAACATTTCTCAACATGATAAAGAGCATCCATGAAAATAAAAGTAACAGCAGCTAATGTTATATTTAATGATGAAAAATTGAATGCTTTCCTCATAAAATAGAGGACAGATTTCTCAAGTTTGAGTATTTTAAGGGGCTCAAAAGACTTCACAAAGCTTATTCACCTAAAGGCAAAATACATGGTACAGCAAGAAAATGAGAGTTGTGTGTCTGATATCCAGGCACAAGCTCCTCAAGGTCCTTTTTATGTAAACCTTGACGCAGAAAGTTCTGTTTCCACATTGAACCATCAAGACTCGGGTGGTAATCTTGGCTCACGCTTCTCTGGTCTCGCAGCCAAACCAAGGTGTCTAACCAGTTATATCAATTGAAAGCCATCAAAAATAAAACAAATCCTGGTGTTACAAGGAGAATTTAGAAATTTAACTACATACCACAAATCCCATAGCCTTCAACTTGATCAACAGTCAAAAGCAGACATAAAGGCATCCCTAAAAGATAAGCTTACAAACTCCCCCGCCCCACCCCAAGCCCAGCTTTAAGATAACTGCACCCTCCATAATTAAGAAACAGGGCAAAAGTGCCTGTTCTTACCACATGTGTGCCCCATTCTACTGCAGATTCGGGCCATTTTGATGAGACAAGTTGAAAAAAATTAAAGGCATGAAATTTGCAAAGAAAGAAAACTGCCTTTTCTTACAGACAGCATTACTGTATACATGGTACACAGAAAACTAGCAGAAGTAGCAAATGAGTTAAGCAAAGTACACAGATATAAGCTAATATACAAAAATCAATTTTATTTGTATATGCTAGGAGCAAAGAACTGCAAAACCGTGTTAAACCAAAAATAACTCCACTTTGCTAATGTCAAAGGAAACTCGATGGGAGGAGAGAGAAAGGTGATAGCTGGTAGTACACTTGAAGTCATACATTGTACTCTGTGGGTAGGAGTTGAGTATTTAAGTGGTGGTGGAAACAAATCAGTAGAAATGCAGAGTTTGAAACCATTGGAAACTGGTTGGTATTATAAGACACTTGAAAAAACAGATTTTGAATTCAGAGTGGAGGAGCAATTTTGACTTAACTTTTCCTTCATTTGGAGAAGCAAATCAATGCTCAGAGACTAAGATGGTCTTTGCCAATAGTTTATTTAATACAGGTTCATTTCAGGAATTTCATAAGCCAATAGCATACAAGATAATGTCTATTAACAAGCCAATGAAGGGGCACCTGGGTGGCTCAGTTGGTTAAGCTTCCAACTCCTGATTTCGGCTCAGGTCATGATCTCATGGTTCGTGAGTTTGAGCCCCACATCGGGCTCTGTGCTGCCAGGGCCAAGTCTGCTTGGGATTCTCTCTCTCCCCTCATCGCTCTCTGCCCCTCCCACTTCAATAAATAAATAAATAAATAAATAAATAAATAAAAATTTAACAAGCCAGTAAAGAAATAACATAGTCCAAACCAATAATAGATTAATCACACTATTGTTCTGGGCAAGGGGAGATGAAAGGAATAGAGTCCAAACTTAGTTTAGGTGTACTTTTATATGAGTGAGTACTCAGGAGAGACAGCTTAGCCAATGGTGAGCCCAAGTCTAGTGCCCTTTGCTAGAGCACATTGCTAGGGAACTAGGACACTGGTGTTGATGGGCAAGATGACCCTCTGGGGTTGCTGCATGGTTGGCTTTTGTCACTGTTGGTAAAGGAGTCACCTTTACTGGAACAAGAGCTAATTGCCCCAAGGTCTTCAGAGTGCTATTTTAGACGAGGAGAGCCACTTGGACCAGATTGAACACTCTCAGGGAGTTTTCACAGACTCTAGGTACTTATGTAAAGGTGCCCTCGCCATTGTTGCTTCTACATATGTTTTTATTGATAAGCCCCCAGCAGGGCCCCTCAGTAGCTGAGGTACAGAGCTCTTATGGGTGAGAAGAGATTAGATGGTTCCTACCCTGACCTGACACAAATTACTTCATTCTTATATCAAAACAACTTTAGTTCTTTTTTTTAATAATTTTAAAATGTTTATTTATTTATTTTGAGAGAGGGAGAGCATGGAGGAGGGGCAGAGAGAAAGAAGAAAGAATCCCAAGCAGGCTGTGCCCTGAAAGCACAGAGCCCGACATGGGACTTGATTCCACAACCTGGGATCATGACCTGAGTCGAAATCAAGAGTCAAATGCTTAACTGCTTAACCAACTGAGCCACCCAGATGCCCCAAAACAATTTTACTTCTGAAACCAATTTTTTCTCTTTTTTTCACCAACAGGCAGCTTTGAAATCATGTCAATAAACAGCAACGTAGTAGAAATGACAAGTTTTAAATTTTAACTAGATAGTATGGTGAAAATGTGTGCATACCTGATGTTTGGTTTTCTCGTTAATGATAGAAAGTTCAAGAAAACGCTCATATATGGTTTTTATATTTGCTGTGATACAGAATATAAAGTTAATGGCTGAGAACAAAGGGGAGATAGCAAAGGCAAATATTGAAATGTTTGTTTTTGAAAACTGGAATGAGCACTGATTAGGAAAACTGAGTCAGATTGGTGGGTGAAATTAGAGGTCTCACTGATTGATGTTACAGACCAGAGTAAATCTGGGCTGTTCACTTGCAATTTTCCTCTAAAATTGGTCAGTAATTCAGTTGCCAGATTTACTTGGCTGAAAGATACTAGAAAATTGGGATAAGAGTACTGTTTAAAGAATGCTTTGATAGGAGATGATAGAATCTAAGCATATAAGCAAGGAGAACAACATAGCATAAGAGACTATAAACATTAGAGAAATAAGGAAGAAAATTAATGAACTGAATGTTCTGGTTTGTTCCAGAACAGGTATGCTGGTAACATGACATTGAGGCAGAAAAACTGCCAATGTTTCTCCATTTTCGTTCTGCAAAAAGGTGATCCCTTTAAATTGTCTGAATTTATCTCAGAGATATGAAAGTCCAAGGATACGACCCTGGGATCTGGGGTGAAGAATAGAGAACATAAATGCTAAAGAGATAGCATGTGGTGGAATGTGTTATCACTCATAATACTAGTACAATTAGAGCGTACCAGAGAAAACAGTAAAATACAGAACATGTTTTAACTGAAGGAAGTGTTGTGGTTTGTAGTCAAAGTAAGATGAAAAGAGTGGAGAATCTGATTTAGCAAAAGGTTAGTAAACCAGAACAGAGAATATCTGGAATAGAGTTTACTGTGATAGTGAATTTTATATGTCAGCTTGACTGGACCCTGGGGACCCAAGATATTTGGTTAAACATTAATCTGGGTGCTGCAGTGAGGGAGTTTCTGGATGAGATTAACTTTTGAATCAGTAGAATGAGTCAGACACTTGGTCCTTTCCAATGTAGATGGACCTCATTCAATCCCTTGGGAACCTGAATATAACAAACACAGGCTGAGTGGGAGAGACTTTGCTCTCTGCCTGACTCTCTTGGAGCTGGGGATCAGCCTTCTCCTGGCCTTCAGAGAAGCTGTGTTAATATACTTGGTAACTTCTGGTCAAGTCCTTTTAAATTTTTTTTCAACGTTTATTTATTTATTTTTTGGGACAGAGAGAGACAGAGCATGAACGGGGGAGAGGCAGAGAGAGAGGGAGACACAGAATCCGGAAACAGGCTTCAGGCTCTGAGCCATCAGCCCAGAGCCCGACGCGGGGCTCGAACTCACGGACCGCGAGATCCTGACCTGGCTGAAGTCGGACGCTTAACCGACTGCGCCACCCAGGCGCCCCAGGTCAAGTCCTTTTATACTGCAGATGCAAACACAGTGCCAAGAAAGGTCTTTTTGCTTCTCTGAGGTCACAGACCTAATGAGGGCTGGGTCTATTTCTCTGAAGTCCGGGTGTATCTTTGGTCCAATCATGGTTCAAGTCTTCTTCATTCCCTGTACTTTTCAGTTTCGACAGGTGCCATTATTTTGCTGATTCCTCTCAGTAATTTCCGCCCAGAGATTGAATATATTTTGCATGTATGTTGTACCAAGATCTGGACTAGAGCATCTAACTTATCCAAAGAAGAATAAATGATCAAGGGCGATGGGTGGCTCAATCGGTTAAGCATCTGACCACTTTCAGCTCAGGTCACGAACTCTGGTTTCATCAGGTCGTGAACTCACAGTTTCATGAATTCAAGCCCCATGTCAGGATCTGCACTGACAGCATGCAGCCTGCTTGGGATTTTTCTCTCCCCCCCCCTCTCCGCCCCTCCCCTGATCGTATTGTCTCAGTCTCTCTCAAAATAAACAAATAAACTTAAAAAAAATTTTTTTTAATTATCAGATTGGTTATTTTACTATTTTAGAGCTGACACATCTCTGTAGCCTAGAACAATAAATATCTACACAATGATGGATGCATGAATAACAGATGCTCTCCATTAAAACACTTGATTTTCCCAAATTTAATTGTTTTCCTATTTGTTTGAATACAAATTATGTCTCTGTTTTTAACACCGTGATAATTAATTTATATAAAATCCATGACATTAATGTATAAATACCTCAAAACATCACATGGAACCTAGGTCCCTGTAATAAATGTATTTTTCTGATTGCGTTTCCTTAGTCTACATATATTATTAGAATAATCTCTCATTCTGAACAAAATACTTCTATTTCGTGCAAATGATATGGTGGAATCATGAATAAAACAAATTATTTACATTAATTCAGCCTTGAATATTATCTTTTGAATTAAACTGGTCAACATGAGATGATTTTAGTTAGGAGAAAATGCCAAAAACATATTTATAAATCAAGGAGTTCTGAACAGAATGAAAACAACAACCAAAGTTTGATTAAGGACCTTTGTCTACCCCCAAAAAAGCTGTTACACTGGTTTGATATTTTTTTAAAGCTGCGTTTACCAAGTGGCATTCCAAATCTTTCATTAACAACCACAGAATCCTTATTTAACCATGAAGGGGAACAGAATTTGCCACCCCAAAATATGTCTCTTTGGCAGAAGGATTATTTTGAGCTAAAGGCAATCAAAACCCAACACATTCAGGAAAAGCTCCTTACCTCCCCCTCAACTGCATACATTTACTTTGGAAAGGGGGCCTGTACCAGAAAGAAAGCTATTACTAGAGAAACCTTTTTACCTAAAAAAACATATTGCATAACAAAGCAGCTTTTGTTTTCCAAACATCCCTGCCTTCCTTTGAATGGCCCTCCTCCCCTCTGAATCCCCAGACTCCTACACTTTCCTTAGTTCAGGATGTTATACAAGCCTATTAACTGACTGCCTTTTGGGTCTCATATTTATATGGGGCTCCCATATGCACAAAATTTGTTTTTCTCCCATCAATCTGTCTTATATCAATTTAATTATTAGACCAAAGTACATTGGAGGGAAGAAGGGAAAGAATTTTCTGCTCCTATAGTAAGCATGTTCCAAGAAAAACATATTGCACTGAAAATATTTAAATTCATCAGTCACTTGGTATCCAAGGAAAAAGATACAAAAAAATTACTCAACAAACTGAGAATATCTTGAGAAAAATTTTGACTTATGTAAAATTACCAGAGAAAATAAAGGTTTATGGTCAAAAATGATACCCTACTTTGATGATCTTTTAAAAGCTGAATGACAAAGAGCTGCCAAAAGTGAGTGGTATTGGAAATAGTCCCTGGAAAGGGCGTCTGGATGGCTCAGTTGGTTACGACTCTGACTGGCTAACGTCATGATCTTGGGGTTGAGTTCGAGCCCTGTGTTGGGCCCTGTGCGGGCCACTCAGAGCCTAGAGCCTGCTTTGGATTCTGTCTCCCCCTCTCTCTGCCCATCAGCCGTCATTCTATGTCTCTGTCTCAAAAATAAACATTAAAAAAGATATTTTTTTAAAGGAAATTGTCCCTGAGACCTAGGGTTATACATTAAAAAGCAATTTCTTTAACTGTTAAGATTTCTGGATTTTCAATTCTTTAAATCCCCATATATTTAAAGTAAAATCAAGTATGGAAGTTTGTAGAAATTTTTCAGAGCCCAGACATAGAAGGCTGGCCTCTTTTAGTTCCTTAGGTCGGAGATGGCCTCCCTGAGAAACGTTTGCATAAAAATTAAATGAAGGAATCAGTATAAACCGTGTAAAAGGGGTGTGTGGCAAATAAGGCTTAATAGCTCTTAGCTTCCATTAGTACTACTGTTATAATTAACCTTACCAGTCTCCAGCTTCTGCAGCCTAGTGATTTTCCTCTCAGGAGCTGCAATGATGGAAAACCTAAGTAATTTATGCCACTTCATGCTGCAGAGAAATTGTATACTGCCCCCTTCCCAGGTTTTATAGGATTGAGAAGGATAATGCATGAGAAAGCACACTGAATCTATAAAAAATTATATGAATACAAGGTGCTAGGATTATAAATACTCGTTTTCATATGCCTCCAGAGAATACACGAATCAAAATCTTGTTAAATGGGAAAAATTGTAACCTAGCTGTAGAAAATGCAAAAACGCAAAACGAGAAAGGAACTTCCAAAACATATATGATGCAGCTAGCAAATTCTAATTTGCACTGACGTTTGAATGTGCCAAGAAAATATGCCTTGGACTGGTCTGCAGCGAATCTGGGTCTTAGCAGGATCCTCCACGTGCTAATTAATGCTAAATAAGAATTATAATGATTTTTTATGTGATTTTTAGTCGAAGCTGATTTTACTCTGTCAGTTCCCAAAATTTAATAATTTTATTTCTTCTTAAAAAAACAAGAAGAACCTTGAGGCTGCCTTGATCTTCATAACTAGCTTGGTGATTTTTAATAGGTGTTCTTAAGTTCATATGATTGGTTTACTAACCCTCCTTGTGTATCTGTAAATCTTACATCCTTTTCTAGGAGAAGCATAGAAAGCCCTCACAGCTCATGGAACAGGAAGGAGACCTCATGCCCAACCCCCAAGCAGTGAAAGCTTTAAATATTTGCCACTACATTTACATGGAATCAGGAAAAGTTACAGCCACTGCACCCCCACCCCCCTGCCCTCCTCATTTAACCACCTTTTGTCCCTTTGAAAACTTCTTGACTGGACAGGAACCATGGAGTTGGCTACTGGACAAGAGTCCACCTTCTTGCCAGATAGCTGGCCTCCTTCATGAAGCTCATATTCCTTCCCAATCAACACTGATTCCTTCCCAATCAATACTCTCTTGAGTATTGGCATTTCGAGTGACAAGCGGTACACTTGGGATTCGGTCACATCTTCAGGCTCAGACAGTTCTGACTTCCACCTCCCTTCCCTGCCCTTTCCACAGGGACATGCAGGTAGAAGCCTGTGGGCTCCTTGTGAACTGCGAGCATGGGACTTACTGAAGTGCATTTATGAGTCTCCCTGGCTTCCAGGGCAATATCCCTCTTCTCTCTACGGAGAGCAGCATTTGTAGTTATTAAATACAGTCTCTCTTTTGGGATCAAGTAAGACTCTTGGAGATCATTGACCTACACCCTTGAAGACTCTGTTTTTCCTCAAGAGTTTCTCTGGCTTCAGATCCTCCTCCATTCCTGGAGCCCCTGACCTGGGAGGAATAAAGTTTGCTGTGCCTAATCTTGCCCAACTTTGTGCCATGCTTCATGGTTCTAAGCCATTGTTGGAGCCTGGCCTACTCTTCCTCCATGCACTCCTCTGCACCTTCTCCACCAGGCTGGACTACGCATACCTACGAGCCATCTTTGCACAGCAGTGGTTCCCTCTAAGAGCACCAAAGAGGAATCCAAAGCAAGATTCCACACCTGCTTCTCTCATGTAATAAAATTTCCCACCTCGAGACCAAGGCATAAAAGGGGCAAATCTGAGAACAAGGTGATAGTTAAGCTTCCCTTTTTCTTCTACTTACTATTTCACAGTTATCTGTGAGTGAGTCCTGTTTCCTTCTCTTCTGACACTCTCATGAGCAAATCTCCAGGCTCTGATGGCAGAGGTGAGGGGGAGTCTTCTCCATAGGTGGAATTAACTCTGTGAGTTGAATTCCCTAGATCAGGCTTTTGATGTCCTACGTGGAACAAAATGATGGTAGAAAATCTTTTCTCAAAGCAAAAGGAGGGCCTTAAAATCACCCCATTTTTAATCTCAAAACCCTTTATATTATTTCTATATTTTTTCTAAGCCCCAACCTTATACGGTCCTTGTGTTCCTCTTTCTCTTTACATGAATACAGTAATACCCTAATCTTCAACCCATTTCCATCTCTCAATCCAAGAGGGAGTAAACAGAAAACAGCCACCCAGGGCCCAACAGAATGAAACTTTGTCATCAAAAAGGCAAAAAAGAAAAGCATATCAATATTTTTTTTTCAAGTTTACGTATTTATTTTTGAGAGAGAGAGCACAAGCAAGGGAGGCAGAGAGAGAGAAGGACACAGAGAGAGAATCTCCCGCATGATCCATATTGACAGCGTGGAGCTCATTGCAGGGCTTGAACTCACCAACTGTGAAATCATGACCTGAGCAGAAACCAAGAGTTGGATGCCTGACTGAGCCACCCAGGCGCCTCAAACATATTCATAATTTTTAAAACATTTTGTCCTATAGAGAACTTACTATGTTATTATGCATACTATTAACTAAAAAATATGCATACAATTTTGGTGAAAAAAAGCTGAAATAATATGGAATTTGAGGGACATTTATGAAAATCACTTTCCATATCTGTACATGTGGCAGTTTTTGCAAAATCACTCAGAAAACTAAATATTAAGACAATAAAATCTCAATAACAGGATTAAATTGTGCCTCTTACCATTAGGCAATCTAATTTCTCAAAAGAACTAAGGAAAAACTACATTATATTAGAAAAAAAATTGTATACAATCAGTCACTGAGGAAAAAATAATTCCAGAGAACCTCTACTAGAGTAGGTATATGAACATAAATCCTAAATTAAGGGTAGTAGGAGACAGTGAATCTGTTTTCATTGCAGTAACCTTAATTCTCAACACTGATTAGTCACTGGATTGTTTGCTGTCATGCAATAATTAATGATAAAAAAAAAGTTTTATCCTGTTATAAAGATGGCAAGATGAATTGAATTAAGCTCCATGAGAGCCAAGGCTTTGCCCTGTTCACCATTGTGTTTTTAGCCCATGGAAGGACACCTAAGGTGATGAGCCTTAAGTGGAACACTGAATGAATAATGTCTTTTTTTTTTTCCTGAAGAGAGAAAACAAGACATTGTTTCTATATTTCTTTTCTACCATCACTATAAGTTGCCACGATTTTATCTATTATCTTATAGTTCTGGAAGTCAGAATCCCGACAAAGGTTTTACAAAGCTGAAATCGAGCTGTCAGCAAGGCTGTGTTCCTTTCTGATGTTCTGAGATGAATGGGTTCCAGGCTTATTCAAGTTGTTGGCAGAATTCAGTTCTAGGAGGTCGCGGCTCTCAGGTTTCTGTTTTCTTGCTGCTTGTCAGTCAAGGGTCATCCGTGGCTTCTACAAGCCACCCACACTTCTTGGCTCACAGCCCTCTTCCTTCTTCTCTCAAAGGCATCAACAGTAAGTCCTTTCTGTGCTCCAAATGCCTCTCATCTTTCCGTCTGCCTCCTCTCCTTCCATCCCTGTGCGCGACAAGGCCCCAGTTGGTCCCTTAGAATTCTGTTGCTTTCAAGGGTCACATGATTACCTTGATCCAACTAGATAATTTAGGATAATGTGCCTAATTTAGGGTCAGCCGACTAGTAACTTTAATTCCATCTGCAACATCCCTCACAGCAGTACCTGGATCCGCGTTCGATTGAATAACCATAGTATAGGAATCCTGGGAGGAGGGCCTTTCTAGAATTTCATGTTACACAATCTGCTTACTCATTTTTATTCCATAATTAACAACAAATTTGTAAATTACAAAGGGCCAGAAAATAGGATTTGTGTCACGATAAAAAAATGAATAAACTCTTATTTTCAGTTTTAAATAAAAAACAGTACAGACATTGAGAGACACACAAACAATCTTTAAAATAAACTGTGTTGGGGCGCCTGGGTGGCGCAGTCGGTTAGGCGTCCGACTTTAGCCAGGTCACGATCTCGCGGTCCGTGAGTTCGAGCCCCGCGTCAGGCTCTGGGCTGATGGCTCAGAGCCTGGAGCCTGCTTCCCATTCTGTGTCTCCTTCTCTCTCTGCCCCTCCCCCCTTCATGCTCGGTCTCTCTCTGTCTCAAAAATAAATAAACGTTAAAAAAAAAAATTTTTTTTTAAATAAACTGTGTCATAAAACACTTGCATATGAATGTCAATGATAGAGGTACAGACAAAGTTCTATGGAACAAGTGAGATGCTGGCTGACTCCTTGAAAGGTTCGAAGAGAAGGAAAACTTTACAGAGGAAATAGGATCTGACTTTCTCGTAGATATATGTAGGTCAAAGGGTGGAGAAAAGCAGAATTAAGTTTCCAAGAAGAAGTAGGTACAGAGCTAAGAGTTAAGAAAAAACACAAAATGTTTGGAAAATGGTAGGAGATAGAGAGCTCTTGGTGAGGTTAAAAGAAAGAGTGGAAAAAGTGAGAGAGGAAAGAAAGGGGATTACAAACATAAATTAAAACAGATCTGTAAATGCCTGGAGTACTGTCGCTAAAAGACCATGAGAAGGGGTGGTGGCCTAAATCTAAAAATCCAGATGTGCATAATATATATATATATATATATTTTTTTAAGGTATTTTATCAACAATTTTACGTATTTTATCAACAGAATGTTCCAAGTTAAAGTCCACATGTTAAGATGGTTCAATTTATTTTTACTTGTGAGTTTCATAAATAAAGAGTAGATTAAAATGGGATTAAAGAGGCACCTGGTGGCTCAGTCGGTTAAGTGTCCAACTCTTGATTTGGCTCAGGTCACGGTCTCACGGTTCATGAGACTGAGCCGCAGGTCAGGCTCCATGTGACAACAGCCAGGAGCCTGTTTGGGGTTCTCTCAATATCTCTCTGCACCTCAGCCACTCATACTGCTCTCTCTCTCTCTCAAATAAATGAACTTTGAAAAAAAGTAAAATGGGATCCAAGTACACCTGAAACTAATATAAAGCTATATGTCAATGATACTGGAATTAAAATAAAAACTTAATGAAAAAATGATAAAATCAGCAAAGTAAAAGAAAGTAAAATAAAATAAAATAATAAAATAAAACAAAATGGTCCAATCGATTCTCTGGAGAAAGAGGTTAATACGGAATCAGACTGGTTTCTTTCTCTCCATACTGTCGCTTTCCTTTGCTTTGCTCATATTGACTGTGCAAATTTACTGCATTCATATTTTAGCCCTTTTTCTGTTTACTTATTTATGTTAACAGTACCAGATTTTGGAAAATAATCCAGTTATGCACAGACTTTTTCTCCGTATCAAAAATTTATTCAAATGCTGAATGGCACTGATTCAATTCATTATTACTGAAGCAAGCAGAAGATTGCCATCAAATCAATTTTGGTTTATAATTCATGGTCATGGGAGGAAAAAATAAAAATACAGTTCAGGAAAATGGATATGAGTAAAGTAGCACATTTTAAATATATGTTGTGTGTTCACAGTTGAAATAGTTCTCCAAGGAAATTATTTTTTATGGGTTCATGACAATACCCACCTGCTATAAATTTATGTGGGGAGTGCTTGCATGATAGGACTGCACTGATCACTGCTAGCATCATGTACCTTTCACAGACGTACACCAATAAACACAGTCATAGCACACGGCCCCATTCCACATGCTGTTAAGAACACTGCATAGAGCCTCACTAATGAGCAGCAAAAAAAATAAGAGACCATTTTTTACAAAATAGTAAAGGAGGGAGGGAGGGAGGAAGGAAGGAAGGAAGGAAGGACAGGAGGGAGGGAGGGAGCGAGGGAGGGAGGAGGAAGGATGGGAGGGAGAAAGGAAGACAGGGAGGGAGGAAGGAAGGAAAGGAGGGAGGGAGGAAGGAAGGAAATGAGGGAGAGGAGGGAGGGAGGAAGGAAGGAAGGAAGGAAGGAAGGAAGGACAGGAGGGAGGGAGGGAGGGAAGAGGAAGGATGGGAGGGAGAAAGGAAGACAGGGAGGGAGGAAGGAAGGAAAGGAAGGAGGGAGGAAGGAAGGAAAGGAGGGAGGGAGGAAGGAAGGAAAGGAGGGAGAGGAGGGAGGGAGGAAGGAAGGAAGGAAGGAAGGAAGGACAGGAGGGAGGGAGGGAGGGAAGAGGAAGGATGGGAGGGAGAAAGGAAGACAGGGAGGGAGGAAGGAAGGAAAGGAAGGAGGGAGGAAGGAAGGAAAGGAGGGAGGGAGCAAGGAAGGAAGGAAGGACAGAAGGGAGGGAGGGAGGAAGGACAAGAGGGAGGGAGGAAGGATGGAAGGAAAGGAGAAAGGGAGGGATGGAGGAAGGGAGGAAGGAAGGTGGGAAGGAAGAGAAAGCAAGTCACAATTTTTAGGCTTTGTCAATTTCTGTTGTAAATACAAGCATCATGATTGATTTCAAGCTACAGACCTGATGAGAAGGAGGGGGGGATGGGATGAGAGGCGCTCACCAGACTTTTTTGAGCCAGCTGCCGTGGTTCCAGCAAAACAATGGAAAAGAGAGCTGGGATCTGAGCTGAAGGATGTAAGCAGGGGATGAGCTCAGGTCAGATCTTTGAGTGACTACAGGCTCTGACTTTTTTGTCTGTGTAAAACGAGAAATTATTAGATGGTTTAAAATCTGCTTAACTCACAAAGAATATAATTTGAAAGTACAGGAATCATAAATGCACCACTAGAGCTTATAAAATATACTTTCCTGATGAAATATGAAAAAAACTTGTGAACATTAAACAAATTTTAATTTTGAACATCACATGCAGAGCCAGATTAAAGGGTAGGTCACTTGGGGAGGGGGCAATTTATAGAAGGCAAATGAAGTGCCAGTTAACTTGGCTTTCAGTTGATTACATCTAAAAGAACTACTTATTTTCACCTCCCTTGTCACCACTTAATGTATATCAAGCTAATATTTTCACCTCCCTTGTCACCACTTAATGTTATCGAGCTAATATTTAAGTGATATAAGATAGGAGGAGACCCAGCTTGTTTATCTTACTTACCCTGGTCAGGAAAGGTGTGAAAAATCGTTCACCTAGGGGTGCCTGGGTGGCTCAGTCGGTTAAGCGTCCGACTTCAGCTCAGGTCATGATCTCATAGTCTGTGGGTTCGAGCCCCGCGTCAGGCTCTGTGCTGACAGCTCGGAGCCTGGGGCCTGCTTCAGATTCTGTGTCTCCCTCTCTCTCTACCCCTCCCCTGCTCATGCTCTGTCTCTCTCTGTCTCAAAGATAAATAATAAACACATTAAAAAAATTGTTAATGAAATAAAATAAAATAAAAATCATACACCTAGTCCTTTGGCCTCCCTCTCCATTTCTAAGACCGTCTATCTGAAAATTTAGTATCATTTCAAGCTCACTTTTGCATGACAGGCATCCCTCCCTATTTGGCAGTTTAGAGGACTACCACCCAAGATGAATAATTTACTCTCCCTTATCTCCACACATAAAAAGCATCCATTATTGGTTGCTCAGTCTTACTGGAACCTTTATGATCTAAAGGGAAGATGGCCATTTCCTCCCAAGGCCGAGGGCCCTGCTGTGTTTGCATTCCATCCCTGTATCATTTGTCTGAGGACCTGCTTATATCCTCCAGTTTATCAGCCCATCCTTCAACATAGTCTTGTATTAACACTATCAGATCACTGCAATCTTCGCTGAGATGTTTCTCCACGTTCCATAGAGTTAAAGCAATCTCTTCATAACAAAGCTTCTAAATATAGAAGAGAGTTTTTGATTCTCCTTTTTCACATTCGCCAGTCCACTGCCACTTGTCTTCCAGCCCGATGGCTCACTGGATTATCCTAAGTAACCAATTATCTTCGAAATCTCAAAATCCCTGGGGAAAGGTTCAGTCCATTTATTTTCTGACCATTTTGTCATATTGCATCAAATTGACTGCCTTGTGTCTTCTAATCCTTTGCGTGATAATCCCTTGTCCCTACTTTTCCTTCTTTCTTTCTGATAGTTTTTTTTTTCCTCATTATTTTCCTAGTCTCTTCTCCCATCCCTTCCCTTAAACACAAATGTTCCCTAGTGTTGCCTTCTCTGTCTTATTTTCTCAATATGTATATACTCACTTGAAATATTCAGAATTTACTGATCCATAAGCTTATTTAAATATCTAAGTTTCATATTTATTCCTGATGTCTTCTATAAGTTCTAGAACCTTATTTCTAACAGATTATGACATATATCTATTTAAAAAGGCCAACACATAAATTAAAAGGTGTTCTACTTACTAATCATCAGGGAAGTAAAAAAACCGCAACAAACTATCACCTCATACCTATTAGCATGGTCACTATCAAAACGACAGAAGATTCCAAGTGTTGGCAAGGATGCGAAAAGAAAGGGAACCCTTGTACACTACAGGTGGGAATGTAAATTGATGCAGCCGTTATGGGAAACTATATGGAGGTTCTTCAAATATGATCCAGCAATCCCTTTTCTGGGTACACATCCAAAGGAAATGAAATCAATACTTCAAAGAGATATCTTCACTCTCGTATCCATTGTAGCATTATTTACAATAGCCAAGATATGACCTAAGCGTCTACTGATGAAAGAATGGATAAAGAAATTGTGGTATGTATAAAGGGAGATCTAATGCATGGTATATTGAATATAGACAACAATATTACATTATAACTTTTCAACTTGCTAAGAAACTGGGATTTAATTATTCAAACCACTAAAAAGTAATGATAATTATGTAACATGGTAGAGATACTAATTGCTACAATGGCAATTATATTACAATATATAAATGTATCAAACTAATATGTTGTATACTTTAAATTTATACAATTTTTAAAAAATGCTTATTCATTTGAGAGAGAAAGAGAGAGAGAGCAAGCAAGCAGGGGAGGTACAGAGAGAGGGATCAAGACAGAATCCCAAGCAGGCTCCGTGTTGTCAGGTCAGGCCGCGATGTGGGGCTCAAACCCACAAACTGTGAGATCATGACCTGAGCTGAAGTCAGATGCTTAACCAACTGAACAACCCAGTTGCCCAATTTGCACGATTTTATATGCCAAATATATTTCAGTAATAAATACAAATATATAAATTATATCAAATAGACTATTTTGTTCAGTACACAGTGTCCTTTGTGATATGGGTCCAATCTCTTATGCCTCAGGTAATGTCCCTCTCTGGCCCACCTTCATTCTTAGGAAATGGGACGTCCTGTAATTCTGAAGGTCACTCTTTTATTGATATTTTTTTCGCTATTCCCTTTATCTAGAAAATATATTCTTTCCCCGACTCCAATGCTAATTTTTATTTACCTGTGAAAACAAAAGCTTTCTTAAAACAATTACAAACAGTTTGATTATCTATTTCCATAATACAAATAAAGGATATTAGTATTTAAAATAAGGGACACAGAGTCAGTACTCCAGTCACTATTTCAGGGTAACACTGGAAATGTTACCTCTATTTTGAAAGGCATACTAGGACCCAGATGCTATTAATGTAAATGACTAACTCTTATAAATATCAAGATTGAAACCTTGAACTTTAAAGACATATGAGGCACCTTGGTGGCTCAGTTGGCTGAGCATTGGACTTCAGCTCAGGTCAAGATCTCACAGTTCATGAGTTCAAGCTCCACACTGGGCTTGTTGTTGTCAGTGCATAGCCTGCTTCAGACGTTCTGTCCCCCTCTCTCTGTGTCCCTTTCCTGCTCATGCTCTCTCTCTTTCTCTCAAAAATAAATAAAACATTATTATTATTATTTTTTTAAAGGGTTTCCTGGGTGGCCCAGGTCATGATCTCTTGGTTCACGAGTTCAAGCTGCTCCTCGGGCTCTGTGCTGGCAGCTCAGAGCCTGGAGCCTACTTTGGATTCTGTGTCTCCCTCTCTCTCTCCCCTTCCCATGCTTGCACTCTGTCTCTCTCTCTCTCTCTCTTAAAAATAAATAAAAGCGTGAAAAAATTAAAAATAAATTAAAAATAAAAACATAAAAATATGAGCATCCAGACAAGATAAAAAAATGAGTTTACCCATACAGAAAAATGAAAATAAACTGGCTTTAGACTTGTTCTCAGCACATTAAGAAAAAACGTATACATGCATTCTTTTTTTTTCATTTTTTTAAATTTGTATTTATTTATTTTTGAGACAGAGAGAGACAGAGCATGAGCAGGGGAGGGGCAGAGAGAGGTGGAGACACAGAATCTGAAGCGGACTCCAAGCTCTGAGCTGTCAGCACAGAGCCCGACGTGGGGCTCGAACTCACGGAGTGTGAGATCATGACCTGAGCTGAAGACGGATGCCACCCAGGCGCCCCCATGCATACTTAAATATATACATGTTATTCATTAAATTATGCTGTTAACAATTATTTAAATATGCAGAAACTGAAAACAAAACTCTTATATAAAACAAAAAATATAACTACATTAAATTTTAAATTTTTAGAAGATTATTAAAAGAAATAAGATGTTACAAAAAGGAAAAACATAAGTGAATGTCAGCCTACATTTAGTGGAAAGAATTCTTTTGTTTGTTTGTTTGCTTTTTTTTTTTGGAAAGAATTCTTTTAGTAATCAAATACAAAAGAGGCAGGCTGAGAAGTTTGACCAAATAAAAGTTGATGACATTTATATGATAAAAATAAATAGAATTAAAAGACAAATGACAAATTAAAAAAATAAATCGCAATATGTGAACGAACATGTTGATGTACTTAATATCTAAAGAATCACTTACAAAAAAATTTAAAACACCATTATCTGCCAATGTAAAATTGGGCACAGTTCACATAAAAAGATGTTCCACAAAAGAAAAAACAGTAATTTGGTTTCAGGCAGAGTAAGAAAATTATACCAGGTTTGGTTTCCTACAATTTGGTATTGAGCAGCTGTGGTGATGTTGATAGTTTCTAGGTTCCCCATGTTAGTGGTTTTGCTGATGCTGTCTAGTGTTCTGACAGTTACCTAACTTTGTTTCCACTTGCTCAACAAAACTAAGGGTTATAGAACTAAGATACATACATCAAAACAACAACGTATACAAAATAGTATACCAAATTTAATTTGGAATTCTTTTTTTTAAGTTTATTTCTGAGAGAGAGGGAGAGAGCATGGAAGGGGGAAGAGAGAGAAGGAGAGAGAGAGAAAATCCCAAATGGCCTCAGCATGGAGCCCTATGTGGGGTTCAAACTCGGGAACTGCAAGATCGTGACCTGAGCCGAAGTTGGCCGCCTAACCTACTGAGTCACCCAGGAGCCCCTGATTTGGAATTCTTTTTCAACAACTTCATCCTTTATAACAATGGGCCTATGTAGGCACAGGCTACATAATTTTAAATCCTGACAGAAGCAAATGGGTGAAATAAAGTTGCTACAGATACAAAAGTAGTTAAAAGCAACAATAAGAAACATGTATCTTATTTGAAATTGTATGTGCTCTTAGTCATTATGGTAGACTGAAGAATAGCCCCCAAAGACGTTCATGTCCAGATACCAGAACGTGTGAATGTGAGACAGAAGAGACCCTGAAGATGAGATACTAAGGATCTCGAGAGTGGGAAATTCGCCTGGATCATCCAGGTGGGTTCAATAAAACCACAAAGGGTCCTCATAAGAGAGTGAGGGAGGGGCACAATCACCAAACACAGGAGGATGCAGGCAGCAGTCATAAAGGAGAAATGCTTCACTATTGACTTTGAACATGGAGAAAGGGACTGTGCGGTCTCTAAAAACTGGGAAGGATATGAGTCTCACCTCAGAACTTCCAGAAAGAACTATTCTTGCCCACACATTGACCTTAGCCTAGGGAGATGATTTTGGACCTTTGATGCAAAGGGGTTCAGAACAGACCACCCTAAGAATGTGTTACTTTAGCATGTGGATTATTTTGAGCTGAAGGTACCTGAGACCCTGCAGGCTCAAGAGACAATTGTTCCCTCCCTTATCCACACAGAAGAATCTAAATTGGGGGAGGGGGGTGTCTTTCCCAGAATAAGCGTTATTAGCAGAAATAAATTTCATCTGAGTGATCTATCTGTATGTCGGGACAAACATCTCATTACCAAACATTTGCTCTTATTATCACCCCATGAAATGCTTTCCTTTGCTTTCAAGCTCCATACCCTACCCCCTTCTCCTTAGCTCAGGATGACACATATACCTCTTTTTGCCTATCTTTTATTCCATGACTGTGTAGATTATTATTAAATACTTATTAAATTTGATTTTTTGTTATTAATTTGTCTCAGGTCAATTTGATTCTTAGTCCAGCTCAAAGGTCCTTTGAGGGGACAGGAAGTCTTGCTCCCTTATTGTTTTAAGTCACTAAAATTTGGTAATTTGTTAGAGCAGTATTAGAAATGAGTACAGTTTAATCCTTTAACTGAAATCAGAGAGCCCAATTTCAAAATTAGAGAGATGTAATTATAAGTTGTCTTAAATGTGAGAAAACTCTTTCATAATAATATGTTCTTGGACTTCCAGTTTTAGCCCTGACATGAAAAAAAGCTTAGAAGTCATTGCTTTTATCCTAACAATAAGAACGAAGAGGAATAAGTTTTGATGAATTGCTGGAGGCTAGGGTAGATTAATTTAAGAGTTAAAAGCTCTTAGGGTTCTTGCTCTAGGAGGTCTCTGTATGATCTTGGACTTTACCTACAAGAGCTCCACTGAATTCTCACAATAAAGATTAGAGACAATCTCCAGTTTCAAGGAAGGGAGGGGAGAACAATGATTTTGAAACATGCCCAGAGCATTCTTCATAACAATGGTCTGCCCTGAAAGAGAAACTACTTTACCAGAGTAGTTATCAGTAGTTATCAGTTATCAGGCTTATCAGAGCTTATGTCTTTGTCAAGGAGAAGGTCAATTAAGCAACACCAACCCCCCCCCCCCCCCAACACCAGACTTCCTGTCCCAAGAAGGGGGGAAAAAGGTCCAAAAAACACTTTGGTAGGTCTCATCACCAGGACTTAGGGCCACACACACACACAGAGAAGATATCTAAAATCAATAATATATGCTTCCACTTTAGGAAACCACAATGTGAAAAAAGTAAAGTGGGTGGAAGAAATAAAATGTTAAAAATAAGGGCATAAGTCAGTTTAACTGAAAACAGATGAACAATTGAGAAAAATCAATAGATCCAAAATGTACTTCTTTGAAAAGATCAATTTACAATCTATAAATAGGGTAACTGAGCTAGGATAACCGAGAGAGCGAGAGAGAAAGTCACAAATTATTAATTCCAGACATGAAAGAGATCCTCATTACTGATCCCATGGATATTAAAGGGATAATAAAGGAGTATTATGAAAAGCCCTATGGCTACCAACTTGATAACTTCAGTGAAATGGATCAACTCCTTAAAAGACATAAACTAACGAAACTCAAAAAGGAGAAAGACTAAACTATTCCGTATGATACTATAATAGTGGATACATGATGCTATGCATTTGTCAAAACTCACAGCTCTACAACACAAAAAGTGGACTTTACTATAATCTGTGACCCTTAGTTAATAATAACATATCAATATTGGTTCACTAATTACAACAAATATACTACAGTAATGCAAGATGTTAATAATAGGTGAAAGGTTGTGAAGTAGTGACATGGGAAATTTGTACCTTCTGCTCAAATATTCCATAAATCCAAAACTATTTGGATTTGGTTAGGAGCAGTTTTTTATTTAGAAAAAAAAAGTATATTTTTAAATCTCCTTACATTTGTCTTTTATTTTGAACAAAACTGTTATTAATCAATTACTTGTTCATATCACTGCCAGAATCTTAGTGGCAGAAACATTCTCCTGTTTTAATGTACACATGACCCTATTCCATTTGCATTAAAAATATTATTTGTTATAACAAACTTGGAGTACTTTTGACATTCTCTATTGCCTGTTTTTCAAAAATTTTTATTCTGGTATTGTAAGATTTTGAACTTTTTGCAAAGAAACACTCTTGCTCAGTGGATTACACTAATGTAATTCTGGCTTCTACTTACTAGGAAAAAAAAAAAAAAAATCAAAGGAAATGAGCCTAAGTACTAATTCTAGAAATGTATTTGGTGAGTGTGATGGGCTTGATTTGTGACAAGCACCTTGGTTAAGCTCACTGAACTTAATTCAGACCGTCTCTACAGATGGCAGCTTTTCAATCAACTGTGCTGGGCTGAAGCATCTGACCAGATTTCTAAACAAGGCATTGTCTTTTAGAGAAGCAGGCAGTCTCCTTGGTCCTCCCGGGAATTATCTTTTGAAGTGGATGTGGCAGCAATACTGAGGTAAAGAATTTAATGGAGGAAATGAGGCCAAGTGAAGAAAAGTGGAAATGGAAAAATGTTCCAGCAAGAGTCATACCACAATTTGAGTTAAAAAGAATGCAGGTGTTGGACCTTTTTTTGTTTACCTTCTTTAGATATAGATGGCTTTAGGAAAATCAGTCGTAATGAAAGGACTTTTGCAAAAACCAAACATCATATATCAAAATGTGGAACTCTAAGTCCTGGCTAAAACCGCAAAAGCAAGAATTCTGTGGCAAATGAACATATGCAGAATGCGGGTGTGCAGTTCACAATGCTACATCAGCTAAACGCTGTCCTGAAGCATGCTGGAAAGGAGGACACCCAAGGGTAATGAGCTATAAATATGTAGACATTATTTTTAATGTAAATACAAACTTAAAACATTTAGCAACACATTTATGCCATTCATTTGATATGCCCCAATTCGAGAGACCCCCCGAAAACAAACCACCAGAGTCCAGAGTCAAAGCCAAGTGGCGAGGGTCGTTTATTGCAGGTTCGAACCCGGTCCTCTCCGCGCACTCGTTGCTGGTGACGCTAAGAGGCCCCGAGCAAGGATCTTACAGCTTCTTTTATAGACAGGCACAAACAAGTTAGGGATTTTTTGAGGTTACAGAGCTGTTGTTGGTTGACATTTAAATTTGAACGCTCAGCAGAACTTGATTGGTTCCCGCCTTTAGGTCAGACTACAACCGGGCGCGCCCTGGCTGGTTTTGGGAACGGCGGGGGGAGGGGAAAGATCTTTTCTTTGCAGTTGTGAGTACACCTGGTAATTTTTCTCTTAGCCTCTCATCATTTTTGTTTTAAAAAAAATCCCACCTGGGAGTCCTTCAAACAAACTTCCGTACAACCAGATGTAGCTGTCATTTTCTTCATTTCGCACGTGGAAAGGGAAACAGGAGCTTCTTTATCAACCACAGTGCTAGCAAAGGCAAGTATGAAACTGAACTTTTGATTCATGAATTGAGCGATTTAATTAATGAGTTCTAGACCATAAAAGTAAGCACTGCAATAGACTCTGGAGAGATTAAAAATTACAAATCAGAACGACAGAATATTTCTTTGTTTTTTAATGTTTATTTTTGAGAGAGAGAGACAGACAAAGCGTGAGCAGAGATGGGACAGAGGGAAAGGGAGACACAGAATCCGAAGCAGGCTCCAGACTCCAAGCTGTCAGCACAGAGCCCAATGTGGGGCTCGAACTCACAGACTAAGAGATCATGACCTGAGACAAAGTCAAATGCTTAACTGACTGAGCCACTCAGGCGTGCCAAATATTTCTTATCAGTAGCACAGAAATTTAGAGTAAATTCAAAAATTTTTTTCTCAAGATTGAAAGCAAATTATTTTGAGGACAAATCCCCTAAGGGTTGGGGAGGTACTGAGAGGTACATGTGAAGTTCAAAGTCTCCCTAAAGGTACAGGCTCACTAAAAGTCTGAGATCTAATCATAAGACTATAGAACACTTTCTCTTTCCCCACGTCTTACCATCACATCACTAAAGGCCTATTTACCAGCATTTACTTAGTACATTCTGTCCAGCTCTCAACAAAACATTAGAAGGAATACTAAAAGACAACAAATAAGATTCAAAGAAACAGAACAAACATGAGCACCAGACTCAGACATAGGGATTCTGAAATTATCAGACCAGGATTTAAAACAACTATGATTGATGTGCTAAGAGCTGTGATGGAAAAAAGTAGACAGTATACAAGAACAGCTGAGTAATGTAAGCAGAGATAAAAGAAAAGTTACATAGGGAATACAGCCAATGGCATTGTGATGGTGTTGTGTAGTGAAGGCTGGCAGTTACACTTGTGATGAGCAGAACATAACATACAGAGAAGCTGAATCACTGTGTTGTACACCTGAAACTAACCTAACATTGGGTGTTAACTACATTCAAAAAACTGGAGAGGAGAGGAAAGAAAGGAAAGAAAAGAAAAAAAAAGGAAAGAGAAGAAAAGAAAAGAAAAGAAAAGAAAAGAAAAGAAAAAAGAAAAATGCTAGAGATTGAAAACACTGTCACACATATGAAGAATGACTTTGATAAACTTTCCACAACTGAGGAAAGAATCCCTGAGCTTCAGGACATGTTAAAAAAAAAAAACTTCCAAAATGGAAAAACAAAGAAAAAAATTGAAAGGAAAAAACAGAACAGAATATGCAAGCATTGTGAACAACGGCAAAAGGTGAAACACATACACTCGGAAATACCAGAAAAAGAGAAAGGACAGAAGCAATTGAATCAAGAGTGACTGAGAATTCCCCAGTTTACTGTCAGACACCTAACTACAGGAAGCCACAGAACACTAGGCAGAATAAATTGTACAAAATACAATTATAGAAGATGTATACAAACATGCACACACACAAACACCTAGGCATGCCACATTCAAACAGCAGAAAATCAAAAATAGGGAAAAAGGTTTTCAAAAAAGTCAGAGGAAAAAGTACCTTGCCTATAGAGTGTCAACGGTAAAGAATTACACCTGATTTCTCAGAAGCCAGGCAAGCAAACGCAGTGAGGGGAAATACTTAAAGTATAGAAAGATAAACCTCCCCAACCCAGAATTCTTATCCTGTGAAATTTTACTGCAGAAGTGAAAAAGGAAAACTTTCCCAGACAAACAGAAATTAAGAGATGCCAGTAGACTTGCCCAGCGAGAAATGTTAACAAGGTTCTTAAAAGAAGGAAAACAGGGGCGCCTGGGTGGCTCAGTAGGTTAAGCATCTGACTCTTGATTTGAGCTCAGGTCAGGATCTCATGGTTTCTGGGTTCAAGCCCTGCATTGGGCTCTGCACTGACAGCATAGCGCCTGCTTGGGATTCTCTGTCTTTCTCTCTCTCTGTTCCTCCCCCACTTGCACACGCTCTCTCTCTCTCTCCCTCAAAATGAATAAACAAACATTTAGAAAAAGAAGGAAAATAATGTACATTAGAAACATGGTTCTACACGAAGGAAGGAAGATCATTTGAGACAAATTATGGAAAGGTGAACTAAAATTTTTAATTTGTTATTCATAATTGATTTAATAGATAACATTTCAAAATAGTAATAGCAATAACGTATTTGATTATGCATGTGGTTGTGCATACACATGTGTGTGCACACGTATAATGATTATGCATAAGTTAAAGGGATGGAACTATGGTACACAACACAGGAGGGAAGAATTAAGAATATGTTATTATTTTTTTTTTTAATTTTTTTCAACGTTTATTTATTTTGGGGACAGAGAGAGACAGAGCATGAACGGGGGAGGGGCAGAGAGAGAGAGGGAGACACAGAATCCGAAACAGGCTCCAGGCTCTGAGCCATCAGCCCAGAGCCCGACGCGGGGCTCGAACTCACGGACCGCGAGATCGTGACCTGGCTGAAGTCGGACGCTTAACCGACTGCGCCACCCAGGCGCCCCAAGAATATGTTATTATTATAAGGTACTTGCACTACCCATTAAGTGGTACAGTGTATGTAAAAGGGGACTTGGATTAATTATAGATGTATATCGCAAATGCTAGGGTGACTGCTAATAAAAACAAATAAATAGTTAAAATATATGTAAAACATCATGTGTTATCTGAAACTCAAATTCAGCTAGGCGGCCTTCTTGTCCCTTTGCTTATCCTGCCAGTGCGAAAGAACTTGCAGAAAAGTTCCATGGAAACTTCCTGCTTTGGAATAGTTGGTAGGGATGAGGAAAGAAAGGACTGTATTCGGTCAGCTCCTTCTCATCTCCTGTCTCTGGTCAAAATATTTCCCATAGAACATGAATGTTCCCAAACTGCTGCACTGCCCCCAGGCTCTTCTGAGCAGTAGTTGAAAAAGCCTGGTGGTATCAGTCAGGTACCTCTTAGTCCTGACGTGGTGGAAGTGACCATAGCCTGCTGGAGTCTGGTCAGCAGTGTCTAGGTTTTCTGTCAGGTGTGCCCAGTGGAGGCCAGGCCAGAACCCAACTTGAAAAGGCTGAGATTTTGTCAGTATTCGGACAATAGAGTATAGGGTGGCTTCACTTTCCTTTGTGCAAATGTCTGATGGCTCAGAGGAAGTTGGAGCCAAATAAACATGGGAAGTGTGTACCCTTGATTGGATATAATTACCGTAAAGATCAGGTGGGTAAATCGCGGAAAGCACATTGGCACACAGAAACATATGGAAGGTGTGCCGTGTCACCACTGCACCACCACAGGATCCTAAATATACTACGCGCCTTCATATTTTTTCAAGAATAAACCAATGTGAGAGCTGTGAAGATTTGGTCATAGTTAACAAGGTAAAGATAATAGTAGAACATCGTTGGACAGAAGTCAAGAGGTGTGAATGTTGGCAGTGAGGGTTAGAAAGTAATGCAATACCACCAGCTCCCCTGTTTGACATAGTGAAGAGGCAGAAGACTTATTAAGATAAGTCCATTGTAGCTTAAATTCTGAATTAAAATGGAAATGTTAAGAGTAAAAAATAAAATAGGCAAATACAGTGAATTATACAGGTCGGAGGTAGGATTGAAGGGAGTGTAAATGTCATAAATTCCTCATCATTCCTAGTCAGGAGCCATAATATACCTTTCCAAATGGGAAATGTAGTGGTAAAGAAGCAGGTGTATTATTAGAAACAGGGGGCTAAACATGGGGAGGGGACTTGGGAAGAGAGGATAGCTTTGAATATTGTTACTTTCTATTCATAACTATTCCTTACTAATGGAGCATTATTGTTGCGACAATGTAATTAAAAACAAAATCTCCTGCCAACTCAGGAAATTTCTCCACGAAACCAGAAGAGAACAAAAAGGCTTTATTACTGAGAAATCAGTCAACCAGAACATGATGCTTATCACAGGCAGTTCGCTAAAGACACAAAGACAGAGAGAAAGCTCGCAGTTCTACAGCCAGCGCGAGCAGCCCATGACATACATGTTCTCAGGATAAACAATAATTAGTCTGCAAGTAGGAGAGAACTTGACAGCATCATCTGTCTCACAGTTCTTTCTAAATTCACCCAGTAATCAGATGACCATTTGCACTTGCTAATTGCCTTTACAGGAAGGAAAAAAACATATTTCCAATATATTTGTGAAAATATGTGGGTTTGCAGCTCGGAGTCAGGCACCCAGAAGTTAGCTTCTTACCCTCATCTGGAAGTTAGAAAATAGGGGCTTTATCTCCTACTCATTTCAAAGAGATGGCTTCCAGGTCCATAAAAATAACATTCTAGGGTTATAAAACTAGCAATTGTTGTTTTTTTTTTTTTTTTTTTTAGCTTTTAAAAGGTTTATATACATCATAAAGGGACAGAAAAAAGAATTCACAATTATAAGTTTTTCTAAAGTAAATGCTTTCAAAGAGGCTATCCCTTTCTTGGTTCAGGTATAATTTTTTTTTCTTACTTGTGATTTGTGTTCACCCTTATATTATTTACATTGTTCTTCTTATAGTAAAACATAATATAATAAAATTTAGTTTTAAATTCACATTTAAGTGGCATTTAGAAAGGGGTATAAATATTATTTGTCAATGTCACCATCATTGCACAGAACCAAGAGGTATATTTTTAGGGGCACCTGCGTGGCTCAGCCAGTTAAGTGTTCGACTTCAGTTCAGGTCATGATCTTGCGGTCAGTGAGTTCAAGCCCCGTGTTGAGCTCTGTGCTGACAGCTCGGAGCCTGGAACCCGCTTCAGATTATGTGTCTCACTCTCTTTCTGCCCCTCCCTGATTCACGCTCTGTCTCTTTGTCTCTCAAAAATGAATAAACGTTAAAGAAAATTTAAAAGAGGTATATTTTTACACAGATGCAAACATTCTATTTACAATCAACAAATCTGACCCTTGTGATTGGGTTTATCTTTTATATTTGCTGTTGTAGCATGATATTTTTCAGAAAGTGATGACAACCAGCATTTCAATATGTCTGCCCTCAATATTTGTGAATTACAAAAGAAACAATTGTTCTTCCAAGTACAGCAGAAGTGAGGTTACTTAGGTGGAAGTTTAATGAACAGAGGAAAAATGGAGAAGGCATCCATAAAGACAAATACCCCAAACTCACTTTTGCTTGTTTTCTATTTCTTGTAAAACTCCTACACAAGCCACAAATAAAGATTCTCAGAAAATCCAAGCAGGAACAATTAAAAACAAAAAAATAATGAAAACCCAGAGAGAAAAAAATCTGTACACATAATTTTTAAACTCCTCAAAACCAGGATGCCCAGGTGGCTCAGTCAGTTAAGCGTCCAACTTTGGCTCAGGTCTGATCTCACCGTTCGTGGGTTCGAGTCCCACGTCAGGCTCTGTACTGACAGCTCAGAGCCTGGAGCCTGCTTGGATTCTGTGTCTCCATCTCTCCCTGCCCCTCCCCCACTCACACTCTGTGTGTGTCTCTCTCAAAAATAAACATTAAAAGAACCCTTAAACTCCTCAAAGCCAAAGCAATTAACAAATATCGCAAATGTATCTGAGAATGAAGACATTCTACATGCAGAGGAATAAAGCTGAGACTGTGAGCAGATTTCCTGCCACTAGGTGACTCAGAAGACAATGAGGTGAGTTCTTTAAAATTCTAAAAGGTAAACACTGCCCACTTGCAAGTCTGAGTATAGCACAACCATCTTTCAAAAATAAGGATACATGGTATTTTTCATAAAACCATCTGAGAGAATTCATTGCGAGTTGACGTTCTCAACAAAAAATTGTAAAAAGTGTTCCTCGTGAAGAGTGAATTTAAGGTGGAAGCGGGCATCCACATAAACCAAAAAAGACATCCTGAAATGGATTAAAATAATTGGAAATATAAGATATTTTTAGTCTCATTTTTAATTGCCCTAAAATAGGCTTGTCTGTCCAGTGTAAAAGCAGTAGCAATTTTGTGTGGACTGAGCACGTTCCCCCCAGTTCATATACTGAAATACTCAACCCTATTCCAATGGTATTAGGAGATAGAGCCTTTGGGAGGTAATTTGGACATGTCAGTGGAACCCTCATGCATGGGATCGGTGCCCTTCTTCTCTCTGCTCTCCACATGAGGGCTATAAGACAGCTACCTACAAGCCAGGAAATGAGTTTTCACTAAACACCAAGTCTGCTGACCCCTTGATCTTACACTTCCCAGCCTCCCAAACTGTGAGAAACAAATGTTTTGTGGTTTAAACCATCCAGGTGATGGCGATTTGTGTCAGCAGCCCGAACTAAGACATATGGCATGTATAAAAATAAAGTATTTGATAACAACAGGACAGAAGATGGGAAGGAGGAATAATAAATAGACTTTAAAAAAAAAGTTTTAAGCCATACACACATCAAATGGTATAACGGTATTTGAAGTTAGGCTGTGGTTTATTACACATGTATATTGTAAATTCTAGAGCAGACTTGGTGTTTAGTGAAAACTCATTTCCTGGCTTGTAGGTAGCTGTCTTATAGCCCTCATGTGGAGAGCAGAGAGAAGAAGGGCACCGATCCCATGCATGAGGGTTCCACTGACATGTCCAAATTACCTCCCAAAGGCTCTATCTCCTAATACCATTGGAATAGGGTTGAGTATTTCAGTATATGAAAGTATAGAAAAGTAAGTATAATTATAAGCCAATAGTGCAGATATGATGTAACTACAAACATAAATAATAATGAAGCAGGCAAAATAAAAGGAGAACATGACATAAGAACAGATGTAAGAAAGATAAAACAACTATCAAGATGGTAAATTTTGTCCAATCATATACATAATTACATTAAATGAAAATGTGCTGAGCAAATCACTTTTAAAAAAACAGGCTTCTTAATGTCATTAAAAAAGACCTAGTTAAGAGGTGTCTATAAGAAACTTAATTTACATTCAAAGGAAAAGATAGATTAAAAGTGAAAGGTTGGCAAACTATATACCATGCAAACACTCACCCAAAGAATGTTGAAGTGACCATAGTAATCCTAAAAATGTAGATTTCAGAACAAGTAATATTATCAAGGACAAAGAAGGGCATGACATAATAATAAGGAGGATAATTAAACAAGACATGATGATTACATGTGTATATACTGAAAAACAATCTTCAAAATATCTGATGCAAATACCAAAAGAAGAGAACCAAAAGAATAGACAAACTCACAATTATACTTGGAAACTTCTACATTCTTTTTGGTACTTGATATCATTGTATAGATATTAGAATTGCCAAATTCAAAACTACTGATGGTTTGAAATGTTGATGTAAAACAGGAGCCCCTAGAGATGGATCATGTGTCTAACGGAAGTTTAAATATTGCCAACACTTCATATAACTATCTGGCAGGTAATAGTAAAGCCAACAACTACTCTATGGAAGGCAATCCCATTCCTTGGTATTTTATCAAGAGAAGTGAAAACATCTTCTAACAAAAAGACTTATAGAAACAGCATCGTTAATAATGCTAACATCCTGTATCCATCAACAGGTGAATGCATAAATAAGCTATTGTGTGTCTACACTACTCAGTATGGGAAGGAATGAAGCACTTATAGACGTAAACTATGGGTGATTCTCAAAGTGTTATGCTGAGTACCAACCCTAGACACAAATGAATGCATACTGGATGAATCTGTCCATATAGAATTCAACAGGAGGTAAAGCTAATCTTGGACGATGAAAATAAGGCATTGTTTGCCTTTGAGGGAGCAGATTCATTGGAATTAATCATGAGGCAACTTACCAATACTAAAGCAACTAGTGTAGTGATGGAGACAGCAGGGGATATTTAAATTTAGTTTTTTCAGATAATACATATGCAAAATTAAATTTGAAATTACTCATTGAAAAATAATACCAATTGTAAAATTCTCAGATAATGCATATATATATATATATATATATATATATATATATATATGTATGTATATATATGCTCTTGTTGCTTTTATTTAAAATACTTTTTTTAAGTTTATTTATTTATTTAGTGAGAGAGAGAAAGAAAGTATGAGTCGGGGAGGGGCAGAAGGAGGACAGAGTGAGAATCCCAAGCAGACACTACACCATTAGCACAGAGTCCAGCATGGGTTTCAAATTCATGAGCCATGAGAGATCATGACCTGAGCCAAAGTCCACCACTTAACCTAATAAGCCACCCAGGCACCACTTTTTAGAAATATTTTTACATAGAACATACAAATATAGCATTAACACAGAATAGTGTGACTATAACAGACTTGTAGACGTGAATATTTTATATTTGACACGAATAGAATTACCAAATCTATGGAGACATATGGATAAAACAATAAGCATTATCAATTTTTTATTCACTTGGAAAAAAAATTAGATCCTTACCTCCTCCCATATACAACATAAATTTCCAGAATCAAAGATGTGGACATCAACAGAAAAACTGAAATCTTTACAATAAATCACGAATATTTAGGTTAACATTCTTTGAACTGGAAAACATCTCATTAAGTTTGACTACATATACATTACACAACAAATTTACATGACAAATGTGTCATAAAAAGTGATGTAAGATGTCCAGAATTTTTTTTAAAAATGGTTTTCAATATACATTAGAGTTAATATCTAACCTCTACTAGAATTTTTTCAATCCAATACTCCAAGCCATAAAAAAGAAATACAATATAAATTAGCAAGATACAGCTACCGTATGATTTCATTCATATGTGGAATTTAAGAAGCAAAACAGATGAATATATGGGAAGGAAGCAAAAACAAATAGGAAACATTTTAAAACAGAGCAAAACAGCACAGATCCAAAAAATAAGGAAATGAAGAGACTATTTCACAACATAATATTAGCAAAAATTTAAAAATCTGTAAGCATAAAGAATTACAAAGGAAATGGAGAAAGATGAATGTCAAACAACTTACAGTGGGTATCAAAACTTCAGAGGGAACTATGTGATATATAAAAATCTGACTACGTGTATATACTATGAGCACTTCAAATTCATGATATTCCATGTGATGTTATGCATTAAAATAAAAGATCTTTTCAGGAATATTTTCATGGTAATACTACCAAAAACATGAAAACAAAATTACAATACCTTTTGTTAAAATCTAACAATGGGAGTTAACAAAGGTAGTAAAATGAAATTAACAACATAGATCAAAATAGATTGTCAAAGGTTTTTTTTTTTTTTTAATGTTTATTTATTTTTGAGAGAGAGAGAGAAAGAACATGACTGGGGAGAGGGCACAGAGAGACGCCAAGCTGTCAGTGCAGGCCCCATGCGGGGGTCGAACTCACAAACTGGGAGATCATGACCTGAGCCGAAGTTGGCCACTTAACCTACTCAGCCACCCAGGCATCCTTCAAAGTATTTTTTAAGTTATCTGATCATTAAACGCAACTCAGTCATGTAGGTGAATAATAGAATAAGGAATACTGCTTTATGGGACATTAGAGAGAACATGGGAAAAATTGGACTATGTATTGTGGATGAGATCATTATCTTGCATCAATATAGACTTTCTTAATTTTGACAATTGAACTGTGGTATGCCAGAAATACCCTTGTTCTTAGGATATGTATACTGAATTATTTAGAGAAAACTGTCAAAGTATCTTTATCTGTATACCAAAGTATTCAGAAAATAAATTATATATGTTCGTGTATCCGTAGAAAAGAATAAATGAAAAAGGAAATGTAGCAAAATTGTAAAAAACGGTCCATCAGTGGATGTTTTTTTGCAACATACAAATTTTAACTAATAAATTAAAGTATAAAATATTGAATAAAATGCAAGTTGCAAAATATATATTTCATGAAATAATTTATTCACTATTTCAATATATATCCTGTAATTATATATTACTTCTGACTGCATGCACAATTAAAAGACATGAATAGGATTTTATAAAACAAGTTTATGATGTTTTTGTTCCAAAAGAGGGCATACAACTATGTGTTGTATGTTAATTATTTTTAGAAAATTCTTTCTTTGATGCTATAACCTAGGAAATGTGTCTCTCCTTCATTCTGCTCTCTAAACCAATATGAAAGGCAAGGAAAATGAAGCAAATGAAGAACAGAAATGATAATTACAGTTTTTAATGATTTTAAAAACTCCTTTATTTCCCAAACACAGTATAAATTAAGATGGGCTGCCAGTTTCAATGAGTAGTAGATCTGGCTGAGAATGGTCAGAACAAGAGTACCCACAACCTCCACAGAGCTTGCAGAAACAGGATCTTCCAAATTAAGAAACACATGCTGGGAAGCAAAATCTATGCTTAAAATACAATTGTACTGACTCTAGGCGCCTCCCTGAGTGACATCTGAAAACGTGGAACAGTAGCAGGGACCATTCCTAGAGATGACCAATGAGATTATTTTGCAAGTTTCAGTCTACTCTTCCATTAGAGCATAATGTAGAAACTTACGGATACACTATGTTACAAACCTAAACTAATGTAACATTGTGCATCAATGATAGGTAAAGAAAAAATAGAAAAACAGCTGCCAGTGAGTTGCTAAGGATACCCACACACGCATATACACACACATACACACTCCTTGTCAAAAGAGCGTCAGATAAGTCAATATGATGTCTAAATAACCTGAATCACTCACTATCTCCTATCTAAATTGCCTTCCATAGATGATTCAGGAAGACATGTAGGCACACAGATATGAGGAAAATGGGATCACCATTCAAAAATATTGAAAAAATAAAAAGGGAAGAAATATTGAAAACAAATAACAAACACAAGAGACATATTTGGCCTCTAAGTAGATAAAATTGTGACTCAAAAGGATTTTAAAGTATGCATTAAAAATGTCCAAATACTGTGCTCTCTGCATGTGGATATCAAATAAAAATAAGAATTAATGAAGAAATATCAAGCCAAAAATACAAAAGAATTAAATGGCTGCTGTAAAGTGAGATATTAAAGTTAATAAAGTCATAGCCAAAATCAATGCCACAGAGGAAGTAGCAAAGTAGAATGATAAAAAACAACTAAACACAACAGATATGGCATTGTAACTCTGAGAAGAAAAATAATAGATTTACTACATACTCAAAAAAAAAAAAAAAGCTAAGATATAAACTTGAGGCAAAGGAAAACAATACGAACTTGTAAAGTATCTATCTGTATAAGTAAAAATAGCTCATATAGTGAAATATATTTAAACAATAAGTCTTACATAAATTATTAAATTTAAAATATTGAAATATTTTAAAATTAGTTGTGAAACTGAATGTGTTTCTCATACCAATCCTAACACATCTATTATTAGAAAAACAGTCTCAGGGTGCCTGGGTAGCTCAGTCAGTTAAGTGCCCAACTCTTGATTTCCACTCAGGTCAAGATCTCATGGTCAAGATCGAGCCCTGTGTTGGGCACTTCCCTGAGCGTGCTTGAAAGTCTCTATCCGTCTCCCCCTCCATTAGCATGCTAATATTTTTTTTAATATTTAAAAAGCACATCCATACACACATTCAAAAGCTAGTTCCTTCCTAAAACAATATTCAAACAAGAATAAAATAAAAATTGAAATGCACAATATTTTGAAAATAGTTGTGAAATGACTGTATATCAGCATAAATGGAACAAATTATGTGATACAAATACACCCATAAATATTCTTATTGATGACAGGATAAAACTGAATGAAATAAGATTTTTTATTTTATTTTATTTTATTTTATTTGAAATGTTTATTTTTAATATTTATGAGAAAGAGAGACAGCGTGCAAGTGGGGGAGGCACAGAGAGAGAGAGGGAGACACAGAATCTGAAGCAGGCTCCAGGCTCTGAGCTGTCAGTGCAGAGCCTGATGCAGGACTTGAAATCAGGGACCAAGAGATCATGACCTGAGCTGAAGTCGGACGCTTATATAATGAGCCACCCAGGCGCCCCCCACTTTTTTCTTGTAAATATTTTAAAACCACATGTGGGGTGCCTGGGTGGCTCAGTCGGCTGAAAATCTGACTTGATTTCAGCCTGGGTGGTGATCCCAGGACCCTGGCATCAAGCCCCAAGTCGGTCTTTGTGCTGAACACAGAGCCTGCTTGGGATTCTCTCTCTCTCTTCCTCTGCCTCTCTCCCCTGCTTGCTCTCTCTCTCTCTCTCTCTCTCTGGAAAAAAAAAAATACATGCAAAAGTACAAATAAACATATCAAACTATGAAAAGAGTAAAATAATAAAGGTAAAATCAGAAATTGATAAATTATAAAAAAGAAAAATGAAGACAAAAACTAAATATGATAAATAATATTTGCACAAACAAACAAAACAACAATCAAACAAATCTGATTAGCTAACAAAGTTTAGAATACACAGGAAGAGTCTATAGCCATACCACCCTGAATGGGCCCGATTTCGTCTGATCTCAGAAACTAAGCAGGGTCAGGCCTGGTTAGTACTTGGATGGGAGAATACATAGGAAGAAGCAAAATAAAACAAAATATGAAAAGCAGAAGTAGGGATGGTGGATAAAAATTTGAAAAACGCCCTCCAGTCTATGGAAATCAATATGCCAACCGAGAAAAAGGATGATTTTAAAGAAATGTAAATAACCTTCATATGACATTAGAAAAGTACATAATCTAAATAGAACTTTTACCATAGCATAAAGAAAGTTATAGACAAAATAAATGAAAATAGCCCATAAATTTCTGAAAGAAATCTAAACAGAGTAACAAAACTGGAAGCTGATATACTATGTTCGTTTTTTAAAGTTTATTTATTTATTTTGAGAGAGAGAGAATGAGAAAAGAGAGAATCCCAGGCAGGCTCTGTGCTGTCACTGCAGAAACCAACGTGGAGCTCGAACTCATGAACCTTGAGATCATGACCTGAGTTGCAATCAAGAGTTGGATGCTTAACCAACTGAGCCACCCACGCATCCCCATGTTCATTTTTGAGTATTGCACAACAGATTACCAAAAATTACCAAAGGTTCCCCAAACTTAACAATTTGAAAACAACCCTTCATTTTCTCACAGCTGTATAGGTCAGACTTTGAGCATAACACACCCTGTTTCTGTGCGCAGGATATATCAAGACTGAAATCAAGGTATCAGCCAGGCCGAGTGCTCACCAGGGGTTTTCAGAAAGAATCCACTTCCAGGCTCATTCTTATATTGGCAAAATTCAGTTCCTTGTGATTGTAGGACTGAGGTACTGATTTCCTCGCTAGCTGTCGGCAGGAAATTGTTCTCAGTTCCCAGGAGGCTTCCATAAGCCTTTCGAACCTCACGTCATTTCCAAGCCAGCAACTGCAGGGTGAATCTTTACTGTGGTTAGAATCCCTGACTCTCTATCTGACCGACAGATTCAGATTTAAATTTTTTTTTTCAACGTTTATTTTTGGGACAGAGAGAGACAGAGCATGAACGGGGGAGGGGCAGAGAGAGAGGGAGACACAGAATCGGAAACAGGCTCCAGGCTCTGAGCCATCATGAGCCATCAGCCCAGAGCCTGACGCGGGGCTCGAACTCACGGACCGCGAGATCGCGACCTGGCTGAAGTCGGACGCTTAACCGACTGCGCCACCCAGGCGCCCCCAGATTCAGATTTAAAGAGGCCATATGGTTAGTAAAGATCCAGTGAAATAATCTTAAAGTAAGATGATTTGGGACCATAGTTGCCATGAAAAATCTCTTCACAATTGTGTTTAGTTGAATCGCCAGGAGAAAGTATGTGTAACCTGTAGCAGGCAATCTTCAGGTTCTACCCACAATGGCTGCCCAATGTCAAAACACATCCTAAAGCTACAGTGGTTTTTTTTAAGTTTATTTATTTATTTAGTTTGAGAGAGAGAGAGTGCACATGAGCAGGGGAGGGGCAGAGAGAAAGTGAGAGAGAATCCCAAACAGAATTCTGCACTATCAGCATGGAACCTGATGCAAACCCACAAATTGTGAGATCGTGACCTGAGTGGAAATCAAGAGTCAGATGCTCAACTGACTGAGCCACCCAGGTGCCCCTAATGTTAAAATGTTTTTAAAATATTGGTGATAGAGAAGATGCTAAACCAGTGTAAAAATAGTCTGACAAGTAAAATGTATGACATATATGAGGAAAATATGGAAAACATAATGTTAATGGTACAGATACTAAATAAATATCAGATTGATTAAAATCAGACATTGGTGATAGAAAAGATGCTAAACCAGTGTAAAAATAGTCTGACAAGTAAAATGTATGACATATATGAGGAAAATATGGAAAACATAATATTAATGGTACAGATACTAAATAAATATCAGATTGATTAAAATCAGACATTGGTGATAGAAAAGATGCTAAACCAGTGTAAAAATAGTCTGACAAGTAAAATGTATGACATATATATGGAAAACATAATATTAATGGTACAGATACTAAATAAATATCAGATTGATTAAAATCAGACATAAGAGTAGTAAATATATAATATTTAATGGCAGTAAACAAAAATAACAGTATTGTGTATTGAACACTATACCAACATCAACACCTCAGAAAGATTAGAAATCGTTTTAGGGGCGCCTGGGTGGCGCAGTCGGTTAAGCGTCCGACTTCAGCCAGGTCACGATCTCGCGGTCCGTGAGTTCGAGCCCCGCGTCGGGCTCTGGGCTGATGGCTCAGAGCCTGGAGCCTGTTTCCGATTCTGTGTCTCCCTCTCTCTCTGCCCCTCCCCCGTTCATGCTCTGTCTCTCTCTGTCCCAAAAATAAATAAACGTTGGAGAAAAAAAATTAAAAAAAAAATCGTTTTAAAAATTAAAAAAAGAACATTGATACAAGAGTGAAAATATTTACAATGTATGTAATATTACTGTCACAAAAATGAAGAAACATCCAAGAAATCAACAAAAAAAGGGAAACCAGATAAGCCAATCAATAGCAAAATAGGCAGTGAATTCAAGGTTCGACGTAGAATAGAAATAAGTCGTTCTTATTACGTAGTTCAGCTTCACTAGTAATCAGGTAAATGCAAATGTAACGAATACTGAAAAGTTTTCAGTTATTCAGATTGTTAGATTTTGGCAAAGCTTTGGGGAATTCAATATTCTCATACACTCCCACAGGAGAGACAGTTTGAATGAAGTTATGGAGAAAACTAACTTTCAACATATATTACCGTCTATCCAGTGATGCAACTTCTACCTAGTTATCTTACAGAAATATTTCCACAGGATTATTTATATATACAGAGATGACCATTTCTGCATTATTTTATAATTGTAATGGATACAAGAAAAACATAAATAGTCACAAAGAAATGTTAAATGAATCATCTCATTTCCATATGCCAAAATACTAAGAAGCAAAGGAATAAAGGTGTCTGTATATATAGACATAAAGTTGTGTTGACGCTACCCGGTTAACTATAAAAAAGAGCAGAAAACAATTAGAGGATGGTCCCCTTGTGTATGCCTTGGTAAGAATTCAAAGCAGCCGTGCCTACAGCAGTGCAGAAGTGGAAAAAGTGAAATCTTACACTTTGACATTTTGTTCACTCTTTATAGTTTCTTCTTCTTTTTTTTTTTAAAAAAAAAAGGACAAAAAAGAAAAAAATATAAATCAACACTTGTGTGCAAACTAGTATAGAGTAGAAGTTTGCAAAATATGGGAAAAGGGCCTTATTGTGAAACCTAGTAAAGGTATCATAATCAAAGTCTAATTTTGGCTCCAGCTTGAAGGACCAATTTGCATGTGTAGAGAAAAAAGTAGGGAAGCTCGTGCCAGGTATTCTAGGGAAAAGAAATGACTATAATGCTGAATCTGTATCACACATTTTATATTTTATCAACATAACTTAATATTGTTATTTCCCTGCTCCAAAAATACTTTTGTTGGTCCATTCCAGAGTTTAAAAATTTGATGTGTTTGAAGGCAATCTGTTACTTCCGTGATATATATTTTTACAAAATACACTGATTAATAACAACTTCTGGGATTTCTACCCAACATTACAATTCCCCTATTATTTCTTATTAATTTGGTGGGTTTTTTTAATTTGTTGGTTTTATATATTATTGTATTGCTTGTCATACATTGTTGAGGTTAACTAATGAAAATTTAACAGTTAATCTGTTGAATTAAAGAAGGAATTTTGCTGTTATTTAAAATCTTTTCAATTCAGCCTCAAAATACATTTAGAAACTTTTACCTTATAAGAGATCAATCACAACAAATTTTGATTCAACACTTGAAGTCAAATATGTATTTTATTTATTTATTTATTTATTTTTAATTTTTTTTTTCAACGTTTATTTATTTTTGGGACAGAGAGAGACAGAGCATGAACGGGGGAGGGGCAGAGAGAGAGGGAGACACAGAATCGGAAACAGGCTCCAGGCTCTGAGCCATCAGCCCAGAGCCTGACGCGGGGCTGGAACTCACGGACCGCGAGATCGTGACCTGGCTGAAGTCGGACGCTTAACCGACTGCGCCACCCAGGCGCCCCCAAATATGCATTTTAATTAAAGTATATTTTGAAATTTGGATTGATTGAATTTTGCTAATTGTAGTTATTATGCATCCATGAAAATAGAAAGAAGCTAAATTTTTCAGATAAAGCATACATAGAATACAGGGAATATGTGTTTATTTACCCTTAAAAATCAATTAACTTTTCACATGCTTGATTTTATTACTTTCGATGACCTGATATAGACACTTTTTTATTGATATGCTATGAACATTTCTCTGTAAAATATTGAGATCCATAACTGTGTACATCATCAGAAAAGAAACAAAGTATACACAAAATAAAAATCAATATAAATCACATGAGTAATATTGTAGACTGAATGTATTTTAGCCGTTGATACTTTAGTTGGTAGAATAGTCTCTTTAAGACCTACTCCATGACTGAGTGTTATGCTAAGTGAAGTAAGTCATCCAGAGAAAGACAGATACCATATGTTTTCACTCTTATGTGGATCCTGAGAAACGTAACAGAAGACCATGGGGGAGGGGAAGGAAAAAAAAAAGAGAGGGAGAGAGCCAAACCATAAAAGACTCTTAAAAACTGAGAACAATCTGAGGGAGAGGAGGGTGGGTGATGGGTACTGAGGAGGGCACCTGTTGGGATGAGCACTGGGTGTTGTATGGAAACCAATTTGACAATAAATTTCATATTTAAATAAATGAAAAAAAAAAAGACCTACTCCATGACTATGGAAAGCTTTCAAAAAACCTATCAAATGGTGTTCTTTCTGGTGCTATTGGTTTTCTAGTCCTTGCACCTTTGTGTCAGACTCCGCTAATATTAAAAGTAAATCTTAATGAGTAATATGACAGTAATATTAATAGTTATAATGATAGTATAATGCCTTAAAGCTTTGTAAAATACTCACACTCTGTCCATGTGTAAGGAAATGGCAGATGCTAGTTTATTTTTTTCATGAAAGCTAATAAATTTATTGTTCATAATGGCTGATGTCATGTACTGTATTTAAACTGGACAAGTAGGTCTAGGATTCAGTCTATGCCACAGGAGGGAGTGAAACTACTTCTTTCTTTAATATGAAAACTACGGTAGCTCAATAGGCTCCGTATTTCTTATTACTTGAATTAACTGTGAAAAATATACAGTGGAAGGGAAAGAATAAGAAGATAAAACAGAGAGGGAGGCAAACCATAAGAGACTCTTAAATACACAGAACAAACTGAGGGTTGCTGGAGGGGAGCTGGGAGGGGGGATGAGCTAAATGTGTGATGGCACTTGGGATGAGCACTGGGTGATCTGTGTAAGCGATGAATCACTAAATTCTATTCCTGAAACCATTATTACACTATATGTTAAGTAACTTGGATTTAAAATAAAAATTAAATTAAATTAAATCAAATCAGATCACATCAAATTAAATTAAATTAAAATAATTATGTCAAAATTCATAAATTTGCTTTCTGAATAAATGTTTTAATTTCCATGATCAATTTATTTCCTTTTTTAAATGGTTAATATGTTCATTTATTTATTTTTGAGAGAGAGACACAGAGAGCACGAGTAGAGGAGGGGCAGAGAGAGAGACACTGAATGTGAAGCAGGCTCCAAACTCTGCACTTTCGGGGCAAAGCCCGCCGCAGGACTCAAACTCATGAACCGTGAGATCATGACCTGAGCTGAAGTCGGACGCTTAACCAACTGAGCCACCCAGGCACCCTCCATGATCAATTTCTTAAATGAGTTTGATTATGGACCACTATTGTCATTCTGAAGTCCCCCCCCCATAATTTATAAACATCTATTATAAGATACATTGTTCAGAATTTAATATAATATGATAGGCAAGATCTGATGAAGTAATTCTTCAATTTTCTTTGTGTTTCTATAGAGTAATTGTGAGATTTTAATAAAAATTGTGTGCCATTGCTGGGTGCCTGGGTGGTTCCATTGGTTGAGTGACCAACTCTTGATTTCAGCTCAGGTCATGACCTCATAGTTCATGGGTTCAAGCCCCATGTCAGGCTCTGCACGGAGCATGCTTGGGATTCTTTCTCTCCCTCATTCTCCACCCTTTCCCCACTCACATTCTCTCTCAAAATAAATAAAATAAACACTTTTAAAAAATTATGTGCAATTGCTTTGAAATAAATCAGAATATCAGATAATCTATAATAATACATCCTCTAGCCTGGTGGTTGTTCGAGGGGGCACTGTCAGAAAGGGGATGCCTCTGTTACCCTAAATCTTGCTCGATATCTGATTTTGGACAATACCTTAATAAATCTTTGTTTTTAAAAGAGGGGAAGTATTCATTAGCAGATATGGACATTTTACAACAGGAGTTAATCAATATAGGATACATGTAGCCAAGAATATTTGATAAGAACAGAAAGTCTCATTATTTTTATCCAATAAACGTTTCCCATGTTTATCTGTTATAAATCAAACCAGTGAATTATCACTAATAGAAGCAACAGCTCTATAAGGTAAATGTCACCACTCATGGTTTGTAAAGTATTCAGTGCAAAGTCCAGAATGTCGTAAGCATAATAAACTTAATTATGAAGCCAGGGTTCTGAGCCTGGGGTCCAGGGACTCCCCCAAAGTATTCATGGATAGAATTCAGGGGGCTCTTAGACTATAAAGAGAAAAAAATACAGTTTTATTTCCATTTTTTTGTTTTCTTTAGTATTATTTTATTTTTAGCAGCTTTATTGAGATATAATTGATATACAAAGAACTACATTTACTGTGTATAAATTGATGGCTTGGGCATGTGTAAATACCCATGATACCAGCTCCATAATCAAATCCACAGTTTTCTTGTGTCCCTTTATGTTTTCTTATTTTATTTTTTTGGGTGGGGTAAGAATATTTAACATGAGATTTAATCTCTTAGTAAATTTTGAAGGGCATAATACTGTATTGTTAACCAGAGGCGCTATGTTCTTTAGCAGATCTCTATCACTTATTTCATGTAGCATAACTGAACCTTTATATCCATTGAACAGTACTACTCCATTCTCCCTGTACCCCAGCCCCTGGTAACTGCTATTCTCTCTGCTTCTACGACATCTCATATAAATGGAATCACGCAAGATTTATCTTTTCCACTTAGCATAATGAAATGAAAAAATGAAATTGGTCACCTATCTTACATCAGTCAAAATGGGTTAGAGACTTAAATGTAAGACCTGAAACCATAAAGGTACTAGGGGAAAACAGAGAGAAAAAGTTTCTTTATATTGGTTTTGGCAATGATTTCATGAATGTGAACCAAAGCACGGGCAACAAAGCAAAAATAGATAAGTGGGACTACATCAAACTGAAAAGTTTCTGCACAAGGGAAAAAGTCAACAATGAAAAGGTAACCTGGTGGCTCAGTCGGTTAAGTCTCGGACTTCGGCTCAGGTCACTATCTCACACTTCTTGAATTCCAGCCCCGCGTTGGACTCTGTGCCGACAGCTCGGAGCCTGGAGCCTGCTTCAGATTCTGCGTCTCCCTCTCTCTCTGCCCCTCCCCCACTCATGCTCTGTCTCTCTGTCTCTCTCAAAAATAAATAAACATTTAAAAAGAATTTTGGGGAGAGCCAGGGTGGCTCAGTCGGCTAAGTGTCCGACTTTGGCTGAGGTCATGATCTTGCAGTTTGTGAGTTCAAGCCCTGCGCCGGGCTCTGCGCTGACAGCTGGGTGCCTGGAGCCTGCTTCAGATTCTGTGTCTCCCTCTCTCTTCCTCCCCTGCTCACACTCTGTCTCTCAATAATAAATAAAAACTTTATTTTTTTTTTACATAAAAGAGTCCTTATCCTTTAAAATTTTTTTTAAAGGCAAACTGTGAAATGAGAAAATATTTGCAAACTACATATTCTACAAAAGTGTAATTTCCGAAATATATAAGGAACTCCAACAACTCAATAGCAAAAAACCAAAAACAAAACCCCAAGTAATCTAAGTAAAAATGGGCAAAGGACTTAAATAGGTATTTCTCCAAAGAAAACATACGAATGGCACTAGGTATATGAAAAGACACTCAACCTTATTAGTTACCAGAGCACTGCAAATCAATACTATAATGAGATATATATAGCCTTACACATGCTAGGGTGGCTATTAACAAATGCACAAAAAAAAAGGTATCTGTTGGCAAGGATGCAGAGATTGGACCCTTTGTACACTATTGTTGGGGAGGCAAAATAGTGCTGCAGCTAAGGAAAAACGTACAGAGGGTCCTCAAAAAATTAAAAATAGATCATTCATATAATCCAAGAATCCCAATTCTGGGTATATATCCAAAAGAATTGAATTCAGGATCTCAGAAAAGATCTCTGCCCCCATGTTGCCAAAATATGGAAACAACTCAATGTTCATCAAGAGATGAATGGATAAAGAAAATGCAGTATGTCCATTTATTTCCAACTAAAATTTAGCATCTACTTCTGTCTTGAATGCAAGCAGCTAATCAAAGTGACAGCAGTAGTAATTATGAATTACCACCAGTGGAATCACATGATTCGATATCATACATGATTTATTACATATATCCAAAAATATGCATGGACATCAATCCTTTCAAAATGTAGTAGTATTTTGTTTTTACCATAATAATAATAATAATTAAATAATAAAGAAGAGAATATATATAGATATGTATCACAATTTATAAGCACATAAGGTTTATGAATCTGCCGTGTGAAATATTGAATACCTAATATATGATCAATAAAATTAGAGCTGTAGCCTACATGTTACTTAAGAATTAAAAGGTCATGATTTCCAGAATACCTACTGTAACTCTCCTCTCTTTCCTCCAAACTCCAAAATTTTTAAGAGAGAACAGAGAAAGAGACTGTGTGTGTGTTTATCTACTCTCAGCCTTTTTTTAATGTATCATTTTGAAATTAGACATGTTTAGAGCAATTTTAGGTTCACAGCAATATCAAGCAGAAAATATACAGAGATTTAGCGTATCGCCTGTTATGCATGTCCCACACATACATAATATTCCCCTCTATCAATATCCCCCAACAGAGTGTTATAATCTATGAACCCAAATGGAAGTATCACTATTACCCCAAGTCCATAGTTTACTTAGGATTCGTTCTTAGAGTTGTATACTCCATGGGTTTTAATAAATTTGTAATGACAGGTATCCTATTAGAGTATCATATTACAAGAGTTTCACTGCCCTAAAAACCCTCTGTGCTCTGCTTATTTATGTCTCCCCGTCCCATAAACCCTGGCTACCACTGACCTTTTATTGCCTCCATAGTTTTGCCTTTGTTAGAACTTCATGTAATTGGAATCATACACTGTGTAGCCTTTCAGACTGGCTTCTCTCACTTAGTAATGTGTATCTAAGATTCCTCTGTCTTGGGGCACATGGGTGGCTCCGTGGGTTAAGCGTCTGACTTCGGCTCAGGTCAGGATCTCACAGCTTGTCGGTTGAAGCCCCGCATCAGGTTCTGTGCTGACAACTCAGAGCTTGGAGCCTGCTTCGGATCCCGTGTCTCTGTCTCTCTCTGGGCCTTCCCTGTCCACCCACATCTGTCCACCCACTAGCTACTTGTGTAAGCTTGATACAAGTAGTTATATTCCTTAGGTGAGTTGCCTAACACCTAAAAATAAGGGTTAGCTCCCTAGATCAAGGTGGAATGAGGAAAATTCCTGGCATAATGTAGAAAAAAGTAGTGGAATAATCTAATGGAGCAACATCCAACTAGAAAGGTGAGAATTTTGCACATAACTTATTGCATGATTACTTGCTCACTATCCATACCATTTCATTTATGGGGTCCTGGAAATTTTCTCAATGAAAAATTGAGAAATACATTGGTGAGGGCAGGACCAGTACATTGAAAAGTTCTTGGGATGGTTATTCTGTTTTCAACCAAAAATATGGTTTAGAGGTGCTGGCTTTGAAATGGGCTCCCTATTTCAATGAAAATAATTGTAATACCAGGGTGGAAGAGGTCAAATTTTAAGAGGATTTGCCAGAGGCAAAATGAAAGCGACCACTATAATAGGCAGGAGGTCCAGACTGCTAATTAGAACAGTCTGACCCACAGTGACCTTTGACATCAGCAAATAAATGGTCAGGTCCTTGGAAGAAAATAAATGGTCTGTCATCAACAGGCCTCCTTAATGCGTATTAAAAACAATACAAATCTAGGTTTGGCAAGTGGAAATCTGACTTCAGTGATAAACTGTAACAAATAAATTAGATGTTGGTACATATATTTTTTTAAAAGCCGTTTACTCCTCCATACTGCTAATTGATTCGTTAATTTTGTGTAAAATGAGGTAATTAATGATATGAACCTAGATTGATCCTTGGTCTCATTCATTCAAAAAACAAAAAGTTCCCCTGTGACTAGGTCCAACAAAGGTTATGAGCCTCAAAATTAGAGAAAATTAGACAACTGTTGATATTTTGATCATATTGAATGGTCATAATCTGAATCAGTGGAATACATATAAGAAGAGAAAACTTAACAGTGTTAATTAATAGAAATCAACAAGGCACATACACCATATATCATGTGAGATATTTTACTAGTTGTGCACATGGAAAAAATATAATAGTTTCAAACTGTTTTTAAAAAATTTGCTTTCTTTGGGGCGCCTGGGTGGCTTAGTAGGTTAAGTGTCCGATTTCAGCTCAGGTCATGATCTCACAGTTTGTGAGTTCAAGCCCCACATTGGGCTCTGTGCTGACAGCTCAGAGCCTGGAGCCTGCTTCAGATTCTGTGTCTCTCTCTCTTTCTGCCCCTACCCTGCTGGCTTGCAGGCTCTCTCTCTGTCTCTCTCTCTCAAAAATAAATAAACATTAAATTTTTTTTTTTAAATTTGCTTTATTTCCTCATATTACACAGAAGATCTGGCTATATATTCACTAAATATGGTTTTGTATTTGAATGATTTGACTTATAGTGATATTGGAGTACCCAGTCACCTTATGTGTCACTAAGGGAACAACTAAAATTGTCCTCTTTCATATTGAATCATATGACACATTTTTGAAATATTCCTTGATATCAGTCCAAATTATTTTAATATGATCCTAAATTTATTTATGAGAATAATGGTCCAGGTATGAATGCTCATTATTTTTTCCATATCATTTAATTTTAAATTTGCAGACATATACATAAGAAATTATACCAGAAAAAAAAGGTCAGTCTGGAAAAATTACTTCAATGTTAGCAAGACCTAACACAGAAGACAATTCTGAGAGAATCCAAATGTCAATCTGAAAAATAAAGCTATTTAATGGCCAATTAAGGGAGAGAAACTTCCAAAATAAGATAAAAATAATGTCCAAACAGCAAAATCTTTGAACACCATTGACACAGGTCATCACTTTCCAGAGCAGCTAAATAAACCCTGAGGCCTAAGTTAATGCAGAGAGGGAACTACATATGCAGAAATTGGATTTACTTAAATCTCATTCACAACGTAAAATAGTTTACAGTTTTGAACCCTGATGTTATGGGTTGAATTGTCCCCACTACAAAAGATGTTGAAGTCCCTCAGCCCCAGATGTGATCTTATTTGAAAATAAGAGCTTTGCAGATGGTCAAGATGAGATCACTGGGGTGAACCCTAACCTGTACAGCCAGTGTCCTTATAAAAAGGGGACATTTAGATAGAGAGACAGACACAATAGAAGACACAGGGAGAACACTATCTGTAAGGCAAGGAATGCCCAAGGCTACCAGAAGCTAAGGGACAAACAGGGAACAGATTCCCCATCACGGCCCTTAAAAGAAACCAATCCTGATGACAGCTCTCTCAGACTTCTGTCCACCAGAACTGCAAGACAATAGAGGTCTGTTGTCTAAGCCACCCCCTCTGTGGTACTTTGTTACATGAGTCAGGAAACTCACCTCTGAGAAGAAAAATTGTAAAGTAGTAGTTTAAAATACCTTTTGGCTTCTCTCCTGTATCTCCCACAAGTATCTAAATGCAAGTGGTTTAAATCTAGTTTGCTGACTTAAAAAAATATTTGGAGGATGACAGTTACTAATTTCTGTGCAGTAACTCACTGAAGGAATCAAAGGTCAAAATACTCCCCTTTTTAAAGTTTATTTATTTATTTATTTTGAAAGAGAAAGAGAGAGCAGGGGAGGGGCAGAGAAAGAGAGATAGAGAGAGAATCCCAAACAGGCTTCACGCTGTTAGCGCAGAGGCACGGAGTCCAATGCAGGCCTCAATCTCACAACCTGAGCAGAGATCAAGAGTCAGACGCTCAGCGGATTGAGCCAGCCAGGCAACCCAAGGTCAAGAGACCTTTTTGTATACTCTACCTACTTTAGTGTTGAGACAGTGAGACTGTTGATGGTGCAGAGCTGGCCGCCAGGGCAGATGGAGGTGATATTGACACAAACCATAATTATCTCTTCCATCTAGAAATTCAGCATTTTCTCAGAAAATTTCAGTAAAATGCATGTTATGAGTCTTTGTCTATGACTTTGTTGTATGCTCTCCCTATCTATGAAGAAGAATGAGAAAGCACATATTTAGGTAATTTAATCTCTAACGTGGAGCCAGGCCAAAAGAGAAGGAGCTTGAGAATAAAATTGGGATATCCAGCCATAATGTCTATAATGTCTGCCAAAGATGCTTTCACCATGGTTACGCCATTTTGGACCATTCAAGGCACCCAGAGCTTAAGACATCTTTCCTTGCACAGTAACAGCAAGAATCCAGTCATAAAGGAAACAAACATTGAATCTGGACCAGTGCACCCAATGCGGTGGATAAGCAAGAAGAAGAAAGCAACCAGGGACCACTTGATTTTTTTCAAGATCTTCCTTTACGTTCACACATCTGGATGCTCCTGGGGAATTTTGTTTTACATGGTTATTTATAAATGGCACAGGAAAAGTATCTGATAAACAGGCACTAAATGGTTCTTCAGATGCTTCTTACTTGGGCAACTAACCTTTTAATCTGCAGGGTAAAACAGAGCAAGAATTTATTAATATTGCCCTTGTGGGAGAAATACAAATGTCATCCATCAAGATGTTTTCTGATAAAATAAACTATTTTGTACCAGTTATTCATTGGTAATATTAAAATATATTATTACTTCAACACTATATCTTAAATTTATATTTAACAGAGGTTTTACCTGAGCAATTCTCTAGTGTTATATTGTGTTAAAATAGATGCAATAATATTTTTATTAATGATGAGCCAATTCTTCCACTTCTATATTAAAATAATAGCATTCCAAAATTATTATTCTAAAAAGATCCAAATAAATACTTAAAATATACCTAATCAATAATATGTGATGCAATGGAGTGATAATAAAACACATTCACATATTTTGCAAATAGGCAGAGAGGATCAGCTAAACTACAGCCTCCATTGAAAAAATGAAAGACCAGGCTTTTGTTCATTTACAGAATTTTTAAATAAAGTTGGATGAACGAGAAAAAAATGTATCGAAAATATACTCAATGTCATTAACTAACGACATGTTTCAGACATTGTTGCAGCGAGTATGGCCGGAGTCACAACAGATGAGCCCGCAAAGGGCAGTTAAGTGAAGGTCCTCATACTCGAGTAGGAATGAGGCCCCCACTCCGGAATGAAGCTTCTTTTTATTAGGATAATTGCTAAAGACTATGTGCATAAAGTCAGCTAAGCAAGTGTGTTAATCAATCTAATGGTTTAGCTTTTCAAGTTTGAATTTCAAGTTAACTGGTTTCTATAACACTAGGAAGGGTCGGTGTGAAGGAGGATATGGCCCTGGACAATGTTAATGGTTCTAGGCGTTCTTTACCAGCCCCAGCCAAGTTCAGCTATGTAAGCATGTCCTAAGGCCTTTCATTTTCTCCAGCCCTTCCCTTTTGCAGTCTTTTCCTTTGCCGCTTCTCTCCTGTATCTCCCACAAGACATAACAATCTGGTGACTGTAACGAGGTGACTGTAATCTGCATTGACTGATGTGCCGTTCTGTAAACCAAACATTCACAAAGCTCCTCTCACTTATCCTGGTTGGTGCTAATTAAAGTACTGTGGAATTGTATCATTTAAGAACTGCATTTTGTTGCTAATCAGAGAATTGTAAAAGAGAAGTGGGTCAACCGTATAGAAGCGTTTCTTCAATTCGCACACAAAAATCAATCTGTTTTGGCACCAGTCCAGGTTGCTCATGACTAGTGGCAGGTGGCTCCCATGTTCATATACCTGATGGCAGGAGGGAGAAGTGTGCCAGGGAAAAAGGTGAATCTCCAACTGATCAGCCCCATTTCAAGAGATTCCTCGTAAACAGTCGCGGGAATGCCTTTCAAATACATGTCACTGGGCACTGCCAGTTGAAGATACCTTAGAAAATAGTCTTTCATTGTATACCATGATGTTCCAAATAAAATTAGAGGTCTGTTACTATAAAGAAGGGAGACAATAGACAGTGGGACAACACACTTAGAAAAAGAGGGCAAAGTACTGTGATGTGTATTCATGGAATGGTACTTTAGGTGAAGAAATTCAGGTACTTTTGTGCCAAAGAGAAGAGAAATTTACCATGCTATGATATATGCTTGCAAATGTCGTACATAAAACCATTAGACTTGATTGTTCAGATAGGGGAGACAGAAAACAGAGCACCTTCAGTTCACAATGTGGAGCTTTGTAATAAAGATTCCAGAAAATAAGGAGGCTACTGTAGAAACACATTAGAGGGGTGCCTGGATGGCCTACTTGGTTGAGCCTCTGATTCTCTTTCTCAGCTCAGGTCATGATCTTAAGGTTTGTGAGATCGAGCTCCTCATCTGGCTCTGCACTGACAGTACAAAGCCAGCTTAGGATTCCCTCTCTCCCTCTCTCTGCCTGTACCCCCCTCTCAAAAACAAACAACCCCCCCACACACACACACACATTAGAGACAGTATATTCAACTGTGATTGAGATGATTAGATTACAAGTCTCCTCTGATGTCTCATATTTATCATTTTGTTGTTTACTATAGAAGTGTAAGATTATTTCCTGGTTTAAGAGTAGTAGACAGGGGTGCCTGGGTTAAGCGGTTAAGCTCAGTCAGTTAAGCGTCCGACTTCGGCTCAGGTCATGATCTCTCAGTCCGTGAGTCCAAGCCCCACGTCGGGCTCTGGGCTGACAGCTCAGAGCCTGGAGCCTGCTTCGGATTCTGTGTCTCCCTTTCTCTCTGACCCTCCCCCGTTCATGCTCTGTCTCTCCCTGTCTCAAAAATAAATAAACGTTAAAAAAAAATTTAAATAAAAAAAAGAGTAGTGGACATACAGTTTTTATAATAGTTGATTTTTCTTTGGGACACACATCACTGGGGTTTGTACTGAGTTATTTTTAATAATCTCTTTCAATAGTCTAAGTCTTTATAGAAGAGCTCTCTTTCTTTGGAAATATGGAGAATAAATGTTCTAGCGTCCACTGAAATTGTAAGGAACATGAAAGAGATTGTTCCAGTGACTTTCATTTCTACTATACAAATCCTTTCAGCTATTATTCTATTATTTAAAGATTATTAGAGGGGCACCTGGCTGGCTCATTCGGTAGAGCATGTGACTGTTGATCTCAGGGTTGTAAGTTCAAGCCTCATGTTGGGTGCAAAGATTACTCAAAAAAATATATATACATATACCTATATATATGTATATGTACATTTTAAGTTTATTTTATATATATATATAAATATATATATATATAAATTTAAGTTTATTAATTATTTTGGAACGCCTGGGTGGCTCAGTTGGTTAAGTGTTTGACTTTGGCCCAGGCCATGATCTTGCAGTTCACAGTTCAAACCCCACGTTGGGATCTGTGCTGACAGCTCGGAGTCTTGAGCCTGTATTTATTTATTTTGAGAGAAAGTGTGTGTAAGTGGGGGGCAGGAAAGGGCAGAGAGAGAGAGGAGAGAGAATCCCAAGCAGGTTCCACACTGTCAGCGTCAAGCCCAATGTGGGGCTCAAACCCATTAACTGAGATAATGCCTGAGCCAAAATCAAGTGTCAGACATTTAACCAACTGAGACACCCAGGAGACCCTAAACAATTTAGACAATTTTTAAAATCAATAATACTTTGAAACATTATGTACCTTAAAAACCACAATAAAGACAAAGAAAAATACTGCATGAAATCACCTACATGTGGAATCTAAAAAAGCCAAACTCATAGAAACAGAGAGTAAAACGGTGGTTACCAGTGAGTGGGGGTTGGGATGGGGCAAAGAGATGTTGGCCAAAGAATAGAAACTTCCAGTTTTAAGATGAATAAGTTCTGGGGATCTACTGTCCAGCATGGTGTTTATACTTAATAATCCTGTTTTATATACTTGAGAATTGTTAAAAAAGTAGATCTCAAATCTGTAATCAGTGAAAGTATACATGACCATGATCTAAAATATTTTATTTCAATTCTGTTTACATTAGCAAACTGTATTTGATATCTTCACTAGTCATCATATTATTTCCCCTCAGAAACCAAGATATTAAAATAATGTTAACAATGCCTTCTTTTCTCTACTATTGAAATTGTTTTTGATATTCATCTCTCCAACAATTTCTTTTTTACAACCAGCCCCCAATGAACTGTATTTCATATTTATCTCTTTTATTTCTGCTTGCTTCCTCCATTGGAATTTTATTGTTTGTTTGTTTTTTAACCTATAGACTCACACGTAAATAGAGATGTATTTTATTGTTTATGTTCAGAGTGCAAAGAGATTGCTGGAAATTCTGGAGGAATGATCATTTGGAATATGCAATGATATACTGCTTTTGCATAATAAAGAAGGAAATTCAACGCACCCTATGCTTTCGAACATAATATATATTAAAGACAAATTTGTTTTATAAGTTTTCAAAAACAACTGTGCACATAAGCCACAAAATCTAGGGGAAAAAATATTGGTCCCACGTCAAAACCAAATCAACAATATAACATAGAAAACTGCTTTTACACGAAATTCACAGTAAGATGCTTTAAAAATATTCCACTATCCCTAGGATTCTGTCTAATCATGCCCCCTGTGGACCTACTGATTTATACCATAATTCCTTCACAATGGCATGGAAACAACACAAGGTTGTCACTCTTATTCTCTGCCATGAATATTAAATAGAAATGCTACTTGGCTTTCAATGCATTGCCATTTATTTTGAAAGATATAATTAAAAAGTATATAACAATTGCTTAATTTTCCTTTAACCAAGCCTGACCATATTGTCTCTATTTTTTTCTTACCCTAAATTATGTCTTTGTAAAATTCTATCAGAAAATAAAGCTATCTTGTACTAAAACAACTAAATTATAATAATGCTTTAGGATATTACAAGAATCCAATGAAACAGTGGACAATAAGATAAGCTAAAATACATCTCTGAAATCAAAAGGAATTTTTTAGACATCAAAAACTTCTGGCCGACTATGTACCCTACAACAAGGGTCTTAGTAAGAAAGAAAATGCTTCACTAAAGCCTAAGAATCCTATAAAACAGTTCAGATTAGAACCTTGAGTTATTCTCACTGAAAAACACAGATTTAACAAGCTGTGACTTCAGAAACATCTGAGTAAAATAACATTTAACTCCCAAAGAGTAGATGTTAAATTCCACTTGAAAATTTCTGAAGTTACTATATTCAAAAACAAAATATACACTTAAGTGTTCCTAGAAATGACACAAATAATCATTCTAAATGGGCTGAGTCAAAAACACTGCAAAATAATTTTAGAAATCAAACCATATTTCCAGGCTCAAAAATGATGACAAGAGACATTTCAGATTTCAGGTAGTGTAACCTTGATCATTCCATCAACCAAAGTGACAAACAGTCTCATCTTCGGAATGCCTGCTTAAAGACATCGATTCAAAATCTAAATTGCCTCCATTTTGATTTGGTTTCCATTTTGTCCCATTTTATTTCAAGCATAATGTCTGTGTTGTGGTTATTACTACAGATTCAAGAATGTATTTCAATGGTTCCTTCACTGTTGGGAGCTTGCTCACTTCCCACTTTATTCAACACGGATAAAGAAACCCATCTGGCGGCACCTGCCTGGCTCAGTAGGTTAAATGACTTCAGCTCAGGTCAAGATCTCATGGTTAATAAGTTCGAGCCCTGCATCAGGCTCTCTGCTGTCGAGGACGAGACCTCCTCAGATCCTCTGTCTCCCTCTCTCTCTGCACCTCCCCCGCTCTCTCTCAAAAATAAATACACATTAAAAAAATCAATCTGAAAAGAGACAGTTAAAATTAATGGTGATTGTTATTGTGCTAATGTAACATTTGTTTTGATGAACAGAAAGTAGACCTTGCTAAGATCCTTTTCTAGAGGGGTTTATTTTACCTTCTTTCCCATCTCTGTGTAAATGTCCTCTAGGTTCCAATTACATAGGGGTGTTCATATGGACAGTTGTTATAAGCTCAGTGTGTCCTCCCAAATTCATTTATTGAAGTCCTAACCTCCAGTGCCTCAGAATGCCTCTCAGATAGGATCCTAAAAGAGGTAGTTAACGTTAAATAAGGTCATTAAAGTGGGACTTAATGCAATTTGACAGATGTCCTTATAAGAGGAAATTGGGATACAGGTACATACAGAGGGAAGATAGTTTGAAAATATAGGGAGAAAACAGCCTTTGGGGTGACTCAGTTGATTAAGTATCTAACTCTTGGTTTCAGCTCAGGTCATGATCTCATGTTTAGTGAATTTGAGCCCCACATTGGGCTCTGTGCTGACAGTGTGGAACCTGCTTGGGATTCTCTCTCCCTCTCTCTGTCCCTCTCCCCCACTCTTTCAAAATAAATAAACTGAAAAAGTTAAAAAAAAAAAAAAGGGGATGTCCTTGTATGGACCAAGGAGAGAAGCCTCAGAAGAAACAAATCTGGGGATTCCTAAACCTTAGATCTCCAGCTTCTAGAACCATGAGAAAGTGAACTTATGTTGTTTAAGCCACTCATTGTGTGATATTTTGTTGCGGCACCCCTAGAACTAATACAACGGGGTTGCTAAATGAATGTGTTAGAAATAACTGTCTAATAATAATAGGGAATTGATAGCATTATTCTTAATTATTTATTTTATTAATAGATTTGCTTATATTAAACATCCATGTATTCATGAAACACTGCAATTTGTTTTTTATTATATGAAAAATTCAATGTTCTACTGAATTCTTTTAAGTAATATATTATTAAGGAATTTTTAATGATAGTGTGACTGAAAAAATATTAGGCCATTCCACATATTAAGCCCCCTTCCCTTTCATGATAAGAAAATCTCAAAATTATATTTGGCTTACTTGTAAATATAAATTTTGAGAGTTATATGTAAAATAATTCAAGATCTATATATTTTTTAATTTTAACACTCCTCTTTTCTAAAAATTTTTCTAATGTTTATTCATTTTTGAGAGAGAGAGACAGAGAGAGACAGAGAGAGAAATGGAGCATGAGTGGAGGAGGGGCAGAGAGAGAGGGAGACACAGAATCTGAAACGGGCTCCAGGCTCTGAGCTGTCGGCACAGAGCCTGACACAGGGAGCGAATGCATGAACTGTGAGACCATGACCTGAACTGAAGTCAGATGCTTAATTGACTAAGTCACTCAGTCACCCCATTCAAGGTCTATTTATGATATATAATTAATTAATGGATATATGTACACGTTAAAGTTAAGTTTTTTAAAATAATGCATTGATTCAGAAATATTTTCTACCCTCACAGTTTATGAATTAATTGGTATTCACACTTTTCGAATGTGCCCTCACCCCGACATGCTGATAGCACCCCACTAGAGCCTATTTTGAAGATAACAGGTCAAATGTAAATATGATGCTGTCACTGGAAGCTGTATCCAAAACTATGAGCTTATGGTTGATTGTGCTGTTCAGATCTTCCTACCTTTAGTGTTATTTTTTCTTATTTTCTTATCACTTTCTAAAGGAGGCACATTAAAAGTTGTCACAATAGTTGTAGAATTATCTACTTTTATTAATGTTACTCCTTAATAATCTATCATGTAGATAGATATTTAAATATATAGCTAACCTATAGCTATATTAATCTATGCATAGATACGTAAGATTAAACATGATATATAGAGAGACACATAACATATAAATATATGACAACATCTGAATTCCATCAATGTTTGCTTTCTTATTTGAAGCTTTATTATTAGATACAGACTCATCTAGAAGAGTTGCATTAGTGTTCTACTGTTGTGGAAGAGATTACCACAAAATTACGGATTTGAAACATCTCTACCAGTTTACAGTTTTGTATCAGAAGTTCAGCACTGTGTGGCTTAGTTTCTCTAGTAAGAATATTTCAAGGCTGAAACTAAGGTGTCAGCCAGATTGAGTTTTTGTATGCAGGCTCTGGGGAAGAAACTCCTTCTAAGGTTATTATTCTGTTTTTTGACACAATTCCCTTCCTCAACATCGAGGCCCTTGTTTGCATGCCTACTGCCAGGTGGGGCAGCTGTCCGATTTTAGAGGCCACGCACATTACTTGCCTGCATGGCAGTGCACATATTTTAGGACCCGTTATTGCACTTTCTTGCACAAACCTATAAGGAAGGCAATGTTGCTTGTAATAGCAATAGATTTGGAGAAACAGAGGTGCCTGGAGAATGGATAAGAAAAATGTGGGAGGGGTCCCTGGGGTGGCTCAGTCGGTTGAGCATCTGACTCCCGCTCATGTCAGGATCTCACAGTTCGTGGGTTCCAGCCCCGTATTGGGCTTTGCGCTGATAGCATGGAGCTTGCTTGGGATTCTCTCTCTCTCTCTCTCTCTCTCTCTGTCTCTGCCCCTCCCCTGCTTGGGCTGTCTTTCTCTCAAAAAAATAAAAAAACATTTTTTAATTGAAAGAAAAAGAAAAATGTGGCAGAGAACATGCACCTTTGGCAGAAGGAACAATGACACCATGACCTACAGCAACATGGTTCAATATGAAAGTCATGCTGTTGAACAGAAAATGCGAAACACAGACAGATCTATAGCATAAAACTATGTATAAATGAAAAATATATATTTAAATTAACTTCATGCTGGGAAGGCAGTTAGCTTATAAAGAAAAATAAACTTTTACGTTATACCTTAGAAAAATATGAACTTTCTAATTTTTGTCAAGCATTGAGTTTATTTGCCAATGGGGAATATATTTGGATTTTATATTGCAAGTAATTAATTTCTCTCATACACAAAGGGAATCTACAAGCTGAAGAGAAAATTATCCAAAAACCAATGAAAAAAGTGAGCAAAAGATATTAAGAGAGTGTTTGCAGAAAAGGAAAAATAAAAGGCTCGACATCCTATAAAATATTTTAAACTTCACCCATAAAAAGATAATCAAGTTCAAAAAAAAAAAAAAGAAAGAAAAAGAAAAAAGAAAACTTATCTTTCTCTTTTTAAGGTAACCTGGAAGGATCTCTTTCAAAAATCAACAGTCTTTTGAAAGGAAACCCAGTGACCTTTTGCCCGTTTCAGTCTTTTACAACTTTTCTTGGCACAAAAAAGGATCTAGATAGAAGCGGAATTGACAATTTTTTTTTTTTCTGTAAGGCCCAATAGTAAGTATTTTAGTTCCAGTCATATGATCTCTGTTGCAACAACACAACTGTGCTATGGTAGTGTGAAAGGAGCCACAGACCGTAAGCAATTGTGTCTATTTGCCAATAAACTACTCACAAAAAGCAGGTAGCAGGTGAGATTTAGTTCCTAGGCTACAACTTTGCAGACCCCTGTTCTATGGCATGTTCCTAGAGCCTATCACTAAACAACGTATTAATGTTACAGCTACATTTTGTCACCAAGCAGTTGCATAGATTAAATATTTATAACACTCTTACTGGCACCAGTCATCATAATTCGGTACATCTCTGCTCAAAACACTGAAGTAACTCCAGTGATCATATTGGATGCACAAAAGTCAATCACTTCAGTCATATATATAATCAGAGCCATGTTATTGTTGGAGTTACTTTACATGAAAATAGACATAATTAGGTTCTATTTAAATGAATTTTGTGCAAATCTTAGGTATATTATCCAATGATGTAGTTAGTTATCACTAACTCTACCCATTTATTTTTATTCCCTAACTTTTTGTAAAACCTTTCTTCAATCCACAACCCAACATGTTAGCTTCACTTTAACTCTCTACAATTTCCAGCTCTTAAAAGAAACTAGCTTAATGTGACCTTTCCATTTTGCTAGAAAAAATTCCTTGTTATAGACTGAATCAAAAGTCCAAATTTCAGAACAAATTTTTGAAACACAGATTTGTTCAGACAGAATGCTTTTTGAGAAAGAATGATGTTCTGGTTCCTTGGCATTCAGAGTATAGTTTAAAGAGTAGTGCCATCTGACATGGACAGAATATGACAATAATAAACATTTCACTCATTAGATAATCCAATGAACTAATTTTTAAGTGACAAAACGGAGACTCAGAACGCTTAACCCGGACTAATCCAGGGTTGTGTGCTTTATTATACTTATATAGTATTAAAAGCTGTTTAAAGCATGTTTTAACTATTTTCTTGCAATCATCCTGTGAGTTAGTCAAAGCAGTGTTATTATCCCAGTATTTAAGGAATCCAAATCCGATACACAAAGCTTGAAAATCATAAATCTAGCAAGGAGCAGAGCTGATTTTCCAACCCATGTCTTCTGCGATACTTGAATGCTAGTGTTCTGACCTGAGTCCTCTATAACCCCGATCTGCTTCTTTGCTGGCCTGGATATAATTTGGGAGATTTGCAAAATGATCCACTGATATTAAAATACAACTTTAAGAGTTTCCTGTTGGCTGCCTGGGTGGCTAAGTCAGTTGAGCATCCGACTTCGATTCAGGTCATGATCTCATAGTTTGTAAGTTTGAGCCGCTGTCAACGCAGAGCCCATTTTGGATCCTCTGTCCCCCTCTCTACCCCTTCCCATCTCACACACTCTCTCTCCCAAAAATAAATAAATATTAAAAATTTAAAAATAAACTTTTAAAAGTTTAAAAAATAAAAAGTTAAAAAATAAAAAGTTAAAAATAAAAGTTCCCTACAAAATATCAACCCTCAGGTTAACCTTCGGGTTAGAAGCCCTTTGTGTGCAATTGGAAGGAATGAAGGTGGCTCACTGATGCCCTCAGCTTCCAAAGAAGTATCCATGAAGTTAAAGGGGTCTCCTAATCATGTACTCTAATTAGAGTGAAATAATGTTTATGCATAGTTTCAATTACAGGGTATAATATGTGATAGGTTAAATAATGTGTCTCATTTTTCTTAGTAATCCAAAATACAGTCTGTCCCATTTCCAGCAAAAATTCCTATAATGATATAGGAGCTGAAATGCACAAAACTTAAAATAAAGAGTGAGTAATCCTGACCCCCCAAAATAACTTGAATAAAACTAAGGTTACAACATATACATTCAAAAGTCAGAAAAATGGCATGCCAAACAGAACACATATTTTAAAAAATCAAAACAAAATGTGAAGATTGATTTATTTAATCCCGTAGTGTGTAACAGAGCCCTTTCCATAGGCACTATGCAATATGTATTTGTTGAATGAATGAATGAATGAATGAATGAAATGTTTTTTATTTAATGTTAAATGATGACAAAAATAGTAACACATTTTGAGTATGATCTTAAGTTTGTAAACAAACAGTGGAAGGAAGTGAAGGAAGTAAAGAGGAAGGAAGGAAGGAAGGAAGGAAGGAAGGAAGGAAGGAAGGAAGGAAGAAAAGGCTGAAGAAAAGGAAACATGTATAGGTAAACAATGGCAATAAGAAATATAACAAAATGCCAAAAATCAAAGCACTGTATAGTGACAATCAAAGGGAGCTTTATTTTTTTTATGGTTTTCTACATCTCTTATATTTTCAACAATTATTTTACATTTAAAATTTAAAAAGTTGTTTCAACTCTCAAAATCATGTGATGATATTTTTCTCTTTTTATTTACATTTTAGTTAACATACAGTGCACTATTGGTTTCGGGAGTAGAATTCAGTGATTCATCACTTACATGCAGCACCCACTGCTCATCACAAGTGCCCTCCTTCACACTCATCACCACCCAGCCCATCCCCTACCCACCTCCCTCCATCAGTCCTGTTTGTTTTCTGTCATTAAGAGCCTCTTATGGTTTGTTTCCGTTGTGATGACGTTTTTCTAATTAAAAGCTAACTCAGTGCTGTAAGGAGAATAATAAATAACTCAAGACCTGGGCCAATAATATAGCTGGATAAGAATGGCAAGCCCTGGTTCTCTTCTCAGTGATTTCTAACTGGGCCTGGAGTCCTGAAGATCTGGTTGACTCATCTATCTGCCTTAGCCGGACGAGGCTGAGAGTAAGCAACTAGTCCAGTGACTAGACTACTCCACCCAGTTCAATATAACCCAATACTGAATATAATTTCTTCTTTTATTAATTTTTTTTTCCAAGAGAGAGAGCTTGAGTGAGGCAGGAGCAGAAAGAGAGGGAGACACAGAATCTGAAGCAGACTCCAGGTTCTGAGCTGTCAGCACAGAGCCCGATGCGGGGCTCGAACTCACGAACCATGAAATCATGACCTGAGCTGATGTCAGATGCTTAACCGACTGAGCAATCCAAGCATCCCTTTATTTGCTTAGTAAAAGAATGTGTTTTTAATTTTCTAGGTCTTTACCCATAACATGTCACCTTTGTCTTATTACCTTTTTGAATAGCTTTAGGACATATGCCTCCTGGTGCATGATGATTTTAAGCACATAATACTTTCCTTATAAATTCTATGAACATACAGCAATTACTTCATCCCCTCTATTTACCTTATTTCACATTCCATTCTTCAAGTCTCCAATTCTAGTTCTTCGATTTCTTTGTAAAATTCATTCTGAGTAAATTCCTTCTTGCCTGAGATATTGTTTGTCAAGTGCTAGACTAAATCATATTTAATGTGTATGGACTGAGGTTTGGAGTGATGGCTCCAGAGCTGAAGGCCAAGAAAGAGAAGACTCCTAAGATACCAGAGGTCTTGCTATTGTCAAACTAAGGTTGTTTTCCCCTCTAGTAAGTCACTGAACCTAAAGATAGTTGTGAGTTCCTGGAGGAACCCACAAACTTGTGAGATTATGACCTGAGCCAAAGTCGGATGCCTGACCACTGGAGCCATCCAGGCGCCCCTAAAATTTCTTTGAAGAAAAGTTTTGATTTCCAAAAAAAAAAAAATTTACTATTCTTGTCATCTAAATATCTGGCATTTCCAGTGACAAATAGAATTAGCCCCTGCTTCTGTGATTCTGTAGGTAAATGCCATTTTTTTTATTCCATCTGTTGGCCTATTTCCCTAAATTTAAAGGATCGTAATAGCAGCTTGCTTGTTTTGTTGGTTTTACAAACTTGAAGGTGCTTTTAATCTGGGGAAAAGTCAAGCTTTATTAACAAGTTGTCACCTTCACAGAAGATACTTCTAAGTTAACAGGATTTCACTGGGAAAGGAAAACATCTCTTTCCAATAATATGGAGTGGTTAAAGTGTTCTTTATTTAGCCCACTGAGTTTTAATTTTCTAAGAGTATACATTTAGGAATTTCATTTATTTATATTATGTAATATTTTACTTGTTGGATTTTTTTTTTGAAATTAACATCCACCTATAGGTGTTCATTGAAGGAAAGGAGAAAATGATGCATTTCATCTTAATGCAACAAGGCAAGGAACAGATAAAATGGAAAATTTTTTAAAAGGTAGAGTTATATAAACAAAGGATGTATCAGAAGTGTAACTTCACAGGGCTGAGTCAATTAATCACTTCTGGTTTTGATATGTTATAAAATACTAGTGATCTAAGTAAAGAAAGCCTTCTTTGATCCCATCTTTGTTTTTTTGTTTGTTTGTTTGTTTTTGTTTGTTTTGTTTCTACCTTGACCAGATGCCTGTCTGACTCAGAGCAGACATCTCTCGGCTCCCAGGTAACATGACTCATTGATGTTCTGCTCCTACATTTTGGAAAAGTGCTAAAATCAGTAAGATTTGGTGAGACTGACCAGGGGTTGAGCTGGGGAGGGTAAGTACTCTTTCTCTTCATGGAAAGAGAATACCTCCTAACGAGGCTGAGTTTCACTCCTATGGTCACACAGTTTAAGAGAGCAAAACAGTTGTTTTTAATAATTCTCTCTATGCTAGAAATTTGGAAAATAAGATCAGAATTATAGAATCTTATCGTGAACAGCTGTCTTGGTATCCCACATCATATCCCACATTCTCTTCTACTATAAGAAGAGAATTTGAGGCTCACTCCGTGGTGTAAATGAGATTTGATTCAAAACTGTGGTTGGAAGGCAACTTTTTGAAAATGTGAAACCAATGTATTTATTTCTATTCATTGTGTGCCAGGTACCTGGGCAGCCATTCTACATGATACACCAGGGGAGAGGGAGAGAAAATGCCTCTTTGCAGATGTGGAAGACACGACATGCCAAAGCAAAAGAGAACATGGTACCAGGGAGATAATCACAGTGGCACTACAAAAGCAGGCGTGCCAACAAAGCTCTTCAAGCTGTGGTCTGAGATGGTGTAGGGGATTAGGTTGAGAGAAAAATCCAAAATTGGGGAGATGAGAGCCTGAGAGTCCTCTATTCCCTTTTCCCATCTCTCACTCACTTATGTACTGTGTTGCTTTCTGGCCACCCAAAACAGTTACAGGAAGTCGAAGTGGTCAGTAGCCTGGCCTAATTCAATCAAAGATGCTCCTGATTTGGACTTCTAGGAATTTTCCTGGGTTCCCAGTGAGTAGGATGACATCCAGGAGTGTCCCTTCCCCACGCCTCTTTAAAGGAACCTTAAGTTTGCTGATGATGTTGACTGTCCAGCTTACCAGCGAGGTCACGGTGGCTGCATGTGAGTGACCTTGTAGCTAGGGTAACAAGACCAGAAGTTGGGAATGTGTCCAAATCCAGTAATGCTAACTGCTCCAGTGGCAAGCCACAGAGGGAAAAGGAAATCCAAAATGGAGCCCTCTGAACCAGACCGAGTAAATTAGTGGAACAGTCTGAGTTTGCTAAACTAGATATTTTTCTGCTCCGTATCTAGCAGAATGGGGATGTGAGATGGCAGAGACATAAGTAATTAGATACTGACCGCGACATCTCTTTGTATGTGTGAGTATAGTGTGAGTATTGGTCATTACACTATAATTGCATTTATTTTTTTAATTTTTTTTAATGTTTATTTATTTTTGAGAGAGAGAGAATGAGCGGGGGGCGGGGGGCGGAAGAGAGAGAGGGAGACAAAGAATCTGAAGCAGGTTTCAGGCTCTAAGCTGTCAGCACTGAGCTGGACGCAGGGCTAGAAACCCACAAATCATGACATCATGACCTGAGCTGAAGTTGGTCACTTAACCGACTGAACCACCCAGGCGCCCCTACAATTGTTTTTAAAGGGAATGCTGTTCTGTAACTTTCCTGGGGATAAAATTATAAATTCTAGACTCTCTGTGTGCCATTTGAGGACATGATATAGTTAATGAAGATGAGACAGATTCAAATAATTTTAATTACAAGTAGAAAATAAAAGATGTGGATGAGAACTTTAATTTCTGATACTTTGTCTGACAAACCTGTGTTGTGAATCAGCTCAAACAGCTTACAAAGCCACTAACATTTTCACTAACGGAAAAAGGTCAGTCCTTTGAGATATTTTAAAATAAGATTGAAAGAAAAAGTTCTTTGTTGTGTCTTAATATTCTTGGACTGTATTTTCTTTTAACCAGTCTCTGGAAGAACATAATGGGATAATTATTTTGTCAGAAAGAGGATGTGATTATTTAGGTAAAAAACAAAAAAGAATGAAAGGGAAAAGCATTCAAGAGGTAGTTTTTGTTCTCTTATGAAGATAAACACTGTGCCTTTCTGTATTCATGTAGAAGTATAATTCAATGCCTATTGTGGATACAGGAGTGAATTATTTCTAGGCTTTCGGTTCTTTAAAAGATTTAAGTAACTTTTTAAAAAAATAATTATGACTATATTAGGAGCCCAGAATCTGGATGCTGGGATGTGTTATCTTTTGTGAAAACGGTTTCAATTCATTAACCAAATGATTTTGTCCCTTCTAGAATACTTTATATCTAATGATTTATGCTGATAAGTTGTCAATCATCTAGTATAATTGAAAGGTACATAAAATAATAATTAAAACACAAGGATATGGTCCCTATTTTCAGTGTGTGTGTCTGCGTGTGTGTGTTTGTGTGTGTGTGTGTGTGTGTGTATGACTGTTGTGGGGATTTTGCAGTCATAAATGAAGGTCAATTGATAAATAACATAAACTTCCACTTCTTCACTCCCCATAAGCCTTGACCTTCCTAAACTCTTGCATGATACATGAAGATTGAATGCTCAAAAGTATAATATATTTTGCTACAAGTATGGCAGTATACAAAAATAAAGAAAAATCAGGAAATTGAGCTATGATCCGTTAAGCTATGTCTATTTGTAAAGAAAGAATTTGCCAGGGTAACTTAACAAAGTTTAGCATTTTGAATTAAAAGAGCAGTTTTATAAATAAAGATGTGTGCAGAGGCATATTGATAAGGATTGCCAAGGATAAAATGCTACCTTTGTATATCACCTCAATTTCTCTCTGCTGTTGAGAATTCTGTTGACATTTCTCATATTTGTTTCCTTTCATATTTGTTTAAAAAAAGTGGAAGAGGCCCAAAAAGCACCACACATGAATAAATGCAGAGTGGATGAAGATGAAAAGAAATGTTTTATTGTTCTAAAAGGTTTGTAACACACTCTTCAACTCTTATGTCAAAAAGGAAGTTGATTTTACATTGACTGGTACATTTTCAAATACAAAGCCTGAAAAGAAACAAACAAGTTTTCGTAATTCTAAATTTCATGTTTTGTTTCTTTGTTTGATGCCGGTTTTAAATATAAAGTTAACAGGCAGTGATAGTAGGAAAAGAAAACAAAATTTAGCCTAAGATGGCCTCGGACTTCAAATCTGACGTTGACAATTACTAGCTACTGAACCTTGAGACAAGTCCTTGATAGAATCTGCACTTCGGTTTTCTCATTATTAATAGGAGCAATAATGTCTGTCTTTCTGGATTGAATTGAGTACTAAAGGTAATCATGAAGATAAAGCACACGGACCACACTCTCAAATGGTAGCTACGCAAGATACAAACACACAGTTGTTTTATTCTCATTAATCTCTACCCAGAATAGAGAAGTGATTGTTGCCTTTTGTCTGCATCAGGAATCCTGAAGAGTTTAAAAATAATTCAGATGCCTAGAGCCAGAATGTGATCAGGTGATATACTGATTCAGTTGACGTTGGCTTAGCCTGAGTTACACACACACACACACACACACACACACACACACACATTACTAAAGCATATTACAGGGAACACACATATGTATCCAGCATCCACAGCTAGAGAGAGGTCATTACCAGCACTGCAGAAACTCTACCACATGTGCACCTTTCCAAGCACATCCCCCAAGGACAACCACTATATAGATGCCTAACAACAGATATTAGTTTTGCCCGTTTTCTGTGTGCCCGTTTTCTGTGTGTGGAAACCACCCTCAACATTCTGTTTGTGAGAGTCATCCATATGGTTATGCATAGATGTAGATAATTGTATCTACTAATTGTATCTAATTATACTAATGGTGTCTAATCTCATTGCAGAATAGTAATCCATTCTCTAAATATATCACCACTACTGTATCCATTCTCCTTTCGAGGGGTATATGGGTAATTTCCAGATTTCGGCAAATAAGAATGACTGCCATTATGTTAAAGCATATGGCTTTTCGTAGACACAGATCTGTTAGTTTCGTAGTAACGGAATTGCGAGTGTATGGTATTCACAAGGTCAGATTTAGAAGAAATATTATTTTCCAAATTGACTATCCCAATTTCCCTTCTTACCAGCACTCCATGAGAGGGCCACGGACTCCACATTGTTTTTGCTAACAGTTGCATTTTCCTTAGTTTTTCATTTTAGCCACTGTGGTGGGAGTATAATGACATCACATTGTAGTTTTAATTTGCATTTCTTGATGTTTTATAAAACTGAGCAAGATTTCATGGTTTATTGTTCAATTAGATGCCTTTTTTTTACAACGTTTATTCAAGTCTATCTGTCCTATTTTCTATTGTTCGGGCATAAGGAGCCCAAAATGAAAAGGTAGTGATCTGGACTTGAATATATGAAGAACACTTATTGTATTTCCCTGATAGACATGCTCCCACACCACCCTCAGCAACTAGAACAAGAGCCAGAGCTTCAGTTTTAGAACCAGCAGCGCATATTACGCAAGTGGGTAACTGAGTGACGGTGAGCAGGTCTAATCCCCTCCCCTCAACTTAGGTCCTAGAGCTGCTTTTTGGCAACACAGTGCTACATGTTAGGTGTTTGCTGTCAGTATCGCAAGGAGTAGAGCTTCAGCCATGGCAGTGTGTTGGCCCCAACTTTTTGGTGAGAATTAAATGAGCCTTTCCATTATTCTGTCTGGGGGGTTCCTTCTAATGGATACTTATCCACTGACACCTGCACCTCATTGATTCAGAGTTATACCTGAGAACATAAAATCCCTGTACTTCTGACTTATGCATGTGCCTGGCTGTCCAGCTACCTATAGATTTGGAAATAGGTCCAGGAGATAAAACAAGATGGCCCATGCTTTGTGTAAAAAACTAGCAAAGTAAACAGAAATTTTCAATGGAGCTGCCCTAAAAACTGGTCCGCCAATGGCACTGGCATGGCTCATCAAAAGTACTTTTTGGAGTATATATTTGCTTTGTCTCCTCCCTTGACTACAAGCTTCATGAACAGAGATTGTCTTTATCATGTTCAGTGCTATACCCGGCAAGTACTATAAGGTTTGGCAAATGGTAGGTCTTCAATTAAGATGTATTGAATTATGACTGAATGAATTTATTAATTTTGTGAATAAGTATATGACTTCTGTTGGTACATTCCATGAAATTTTATGTTACTGAGATTATTAAAAGATCAAGTGTAACCTCTCCTTAAGGTAAATACTTTATTAATTGAAGAGTTAGCAATGATGTGATAAATTTCACTAGTTTATCCCAGATGACATTTTTCATCCTGCCAGTATGTTGGAGAGAGCACAGATGTGTGAGTCTGATGAAATGAAGCTTAGGAACTAGCCTTGACATTTATTTACTCAAAATTCATTTCTCCTCCCACAAATTACATTTCATGGTGCTGAATGAAAAGTGAAGTATTTAACATGATACAGTCACCAAAATGCTACCTGTTATTAATAGTAAAATTTGGATGTTTTCCACATAATCAAGCAATAGAGCTTTAAAATAAATTACTTTGTCCTGTAACTATGGATACATGAGTATAGAATATTGACTCTATCTAGAAGATTAGAGATAATTCTGCATTAAGAGACTTGGTGTCTCATGTGAGCTATATTTTATGATTTATTTTTTTTTAATTTAACGTTTATTTACTTTGAAAGAGAGAGACTGTATGAGAGTGGGGAGGGGGAGAGAGAGAGAGAGAGAGAGAAGGAAAGAATCCCAAGTTGGCTCCATACTGTCAGCACAGAGCTTGACACGGGTCTCGAACTCACGAACCGTGAGATCATAACCTGAGCTAAAACCAAGAGTTGGATCTTTAACTGACTGAGCCACTAGGTGCCCCTACTTTATTTTTTTATTTAAAGCTTATTTATTTATTTGGAGAGAGAGAGTGGGAGGGGCTGAGAGAGTGGGAGGGGCAGAGAGAGAGGGAGAGAAAGAGAATCCCAAGCAGGCTCTACTCTGTCAGTGTGGAGCCCGATGCTGGGCTCGAACCTATGAACCACGAGATCATGACCTGAGCTGAAACCGAGAGTCAATGCTTAACCAACTGAACCACCCAGGCACCCCTCTGGTAAGCAATATTTTAAACCACAGCAGAAGTTTTAAAGGTATCATCTAGTGTTTTAAAGGTATCATCTAAACTAGTGTTTACATTCAAAAATTCATATCTAAATTAGTAACAGAATTAAAGAAGAAAAAATGATGTCATTAAATTTTAACATTAATTTTAACATTATGCCCTACCTTCCCCCACACAAAATTTTGAAGAATTATTATGATAGATATAGTCCAATCAGGCAAATTTACCGAAATATGCAAGTCACAATCCTGTTTGATGTGGTCTTTAATTTCACATCACTAGCTAAAATGCCAAATATTCTCATTCATTAATCTCATTTTAGGCACACACAGAATTACCTTTTAAAGGTCTTATCAATAATGTCTATTTTCAGCTTATTGTTAAACACATGGAATTTCCAGTTGAGTGTTGTATGTGTGTGTGTGTGTGTGTGTGTGTGCATGTGTATGTGAGTGTGTGTGTATAATGTTTGTGATATCACACAAGGGCCCTAATTCATCCTTATTTTTTTTTTAAAAATTAACATTTACTCATTTTTGAAAGACAGATTGTGAGTGGGGGAGGGGCAGAGAGAGAGGGAGACACAGAATCCGAAGCGGGCTCCAGGCTCCGAGCTGTCAGCACAGAGCCCGACGCGGGGTTCGAACCCATGAGCAGCGCGATCATGACCTGAGCTGAAGTTGGACACTTAGTCCACTGAGCCACCCAGGTGCCCCCAACTCATCCATCTTTAATTCAAGAACAGGAAGTTTGGCAATAGTACCCGGCAACTGGAATTTATGATGTAAAGACGGATTAGTCATGTCTCATCTTGAAATGGCATTGAACTTTATTCACCTTTACAAACATCTCTCCTTGCTCACAAATATGAACAGTCACATATTTCTTCTTTGACAACAAGGGAAAATGAAATACAGCAATAATTGTAATGTGCAGGCAGCATCTGTTGCTTCTGAGACAAGAAACATGTGTAAAGAAAAACTTCTCTCAAAGGCTTTTAGAATTTTAGAGGTTGCCTAACCCAGTATATTTTTACTCCTTTCTCATCTTTTATTAACCATTATATGTTCTTACATAATATGCTTTTATTATAATTTTCACTTACCTGTGAATGGACAATAAGTGATTTCCAGTAATATTGCCCATCCTAGAGCATATAATTTATACATACGTAAGTATTTTGAAAGATGGATTTCTGGAATTGGAATTTCTGGTTGAAAATATTTATACATTTATAATTTTAATAAACATTTCCAAGTTTTCTTAAAAAAGGACTTTATTCATGTATATACTCACAAATACCATTTGAAATTTTTATTTCCCTGAAAACTTCCCAACAATGGGCATTACTGAGTTCATTTAAAATATTTGTAATATTATCGCTTAGAAATGTAATTTAAAATCTTTTAATTTAGTTGATTAATGCTGAACATTAGTACATTTTTATATTTGCATTTGTAATCATTTTAACTTTCCAGTGAAAAAGCCATTTGTTGTTAAGGCATTTTTACATATTGAAAAACATATTGTGGAAGCACCTGGGTGGCATGGCCGGTTAAGGGTCCAACTTCAGCTCAGGTCATGATCTCATGGTTCATGAGTTCAAGCCCCACATTGGGTTCTGTGCTGACAGCTCAGAGCCTGGAGCTTGCTTTGGATTCTGTGTCTCTCTCTCTCTCTTTCTCAAAAAAAAAATGAATAAACATTAAAAAAAGTTGAAAACAGGGGCGCCTGGGTGGCGCAGTCGGTTAAGCGTCCGACTTCAGCCAGGTCACTATCTCACGGTCCGTGAGTTCGAGCCCCGCGTCAGGCTCTGGGCTGATGGCTCAGAACCTGGAGCTTGTTTCGGATTCTGTGTCTCCCTCTCTCTCTGCCCCTCCCCCGTTCATGCTCTGTCTCTCTCTGTCCCAAAAATAAATAAACGTTGAAAAAAATTTCAAAAAAAAAAAAAAGTTGAAAACCATATTGGATTTACTTTTCTTCTACCTGAAATGAATATCCTTCTGTTATGTACCTTAATGGTCTGTTCCTCATAGTGGCTATTTCAGTTAATTTCTACTCACACATTTACTGCATCACACCCTAAACACATCAAAAAAAAAACTGGAACAATGTTATAATAAAAATTAAGACACATCTCACTTTTAATGTCCCTTCTTTCTTTGCTGGCTCTTACTTCAGATTCTTCTCATCATTACCTATATACCTGTCATCTCTGCCCTCTGTATAGTGTCCTGAATATTATCATCCCAAATCAGGAATTATAACAAGATAATGATATAAGATTTTATCTCTAAAAACTCCTCTCTCCTCCTGGTTTCCAATTAAATTATGAAAAGATGCTTTGAACATATTAGAGATCTTAGCTTTTATCCAAATATATTACAGAAAGGATTATATTAATGAAAGATCAGCCATCCAGTTCTTTTGTTTTTCTCTGAAATTTCAACAGGACCAAGACAAATCTAAAGAAAATTACTGCAGAATCCCCATGGGATCTAGTTAGGAAGCAAGACTAGTGTTATGGCAGTTGGAGATCACTTTTATATCCTCTAATGCTATTGGCTGCCCGACTCACACATGGCTTCCTCCATTATCAAATCTCCCACCAGAGTGGTATATTTGTTACAAGGAACAAACCTACATTGCCACATCATTATCACCCAAAGTCCATAGTTGACGTTCACATTCACTCTTGGTGTTGTGCATACTGTGAGTGTGGACCAATGTAAAATGAGATGCATTCACCCACAGAATATCATACACGGTAGTTTCATTTCCTCAAATGTCCTCTGTACCCCACCTGTTCATCCCTTCCTCCCCAATCCCTGGAAACTACTTATCTTTTTGCTGTCTCCATAGTGAGGCCTTTTCCAGAATATCATGAAGTTGGAATCAGAGCCTTTTCAGAGCGATTTCTTTCACTTAATGATATGCATTTTTAATGTCTTTTTTCATGGCTTGACAGCTCATGTCTTTTTAGCTCTGAATAACATATTGTCTGTGTGTGCTACAGTTCATCCATTCGTCTACTGAAGGACATCCCAGTGGCTTCCAAGTTTTGACAATTATGAATAAAGCTGCTACAAATATCTGTGTGGAGTTTTCACATGAACATAATTTTTCAATTCTTTTAAGTCAATACAAAATTGCTTAATCATAGGTTAAGAGTCTATTTAGTCTCTTAGTCATATTAGAGTCATATTTAGTCTTATAAGAAACTGGCAAAACGTCTTCTGAAATGGCCGTATCATTTGCGTTCCCAACAGCAATGAAGGAGAGTTTCTGGTGTTCCATATCTTGCCAGCATTTGGTGATGTCAGTGTGCCAGATTTGGCTAAGAGATGAGTTAATTGTTTTAATTTGCATTTCTCCAATGACATATGATATGGAACAGTTTTTCATATGTTTATTTGTCATCAGTATAGTTTCTTTTTTTTTTTTTTAATTTTTTTTTCAACGTTTATTTATTTTTGGGACAGAGAGAGACAGAGCATGAACGGGGGAGGGGCAGAGAGAGAGGGAGACACAGAATCAGAAACAGGCTCCAGGCTCTGAGCCATCAGCCCAGAGCCTGACGCGGGGCTCGAACTCACGGACCGCGAGATCGTGACCTGGCTGAAGTCGGACGCTCAACCGACTGCGCCACCCAGGCGCCCCATCAGTATAGTTTCTTTTGTGAGTTGCCTGTTAAAGGCTTTGGCCCATTTTTCAATCAAATGTTTGTTTTCTTTTTTTTTTTTAATTGTTATTTGTATATTTTGCACAACAGCTTTTTTTTTTTATATCAGATGTATCTTTTGCAAATATTTTCTCCAAGTGTGTGGCTTGTCTTGTCATTCTTTTGATTATTTTTAATATAAGTAACAAAAGAGATAAGAAACACTTCCCCAGGCCATTGTCATCATTATGTAACATGTTGCAGAATTTCTAGACAATGCATTAGCAGAAAAAAAATAAGCAGAATGTCTATTATAAAAAGAATAATAAAATAAAGTCTTGAATCAATGAATGTATGTAACTGGGAAGAATAAAATAAACCACAATAAGAATTTATTTGCATTTCAGTGTCCTCTCCAGATGAAGAAGTTTACTCTTTATCATTAGAGTTTTGCTAGCATGAACCTTAAGAGTGACAGGAATTCTTTTACAGCTGAGAAAAATCATTCTGCTTTAGGTGATAGATGGAAAAGGGAAAAGAATGGAGGCAAATGAGAAAGTTAGAAGAGTCCTCACATAATAAAGTTGAGTTTTAATGATGACATAAATGATGGTGGTAGCTGAAGGCATGATTAAAAATAGAGATCTTAAGAAGTACTAGGGCATTTGTATCAAATGACTTTCATTATTTGGTAATTAGAAACAAGGGGAGGAAACACAAGACAAGAAAGAAAGAGAAAGAAAGAAAGAAAGAAAGAAAGAAAGAAAGAAAGAAAGAAAGAAAGAGGAAGAAAGGTAGGAAGGAAGAAAGGTAGGAAGGAAGAAAGGAAGAAAAGAGAGAAAGGAAAGAACAAAAAAGAAAAGAGAAAGGAAAAGAGAAAATAATATTTTTACTTGTAGAGATAGATATGAGGGAAAAAATGTAAAGGACACTGATGAATTAAATATATGGACACACTGAACTCGATATTCCCATATAGCATTACAGAATGAACATTTGTAAGTAGCTATATATAATGGTCTGGACTCCTAGAAAATTATTTGAGCTAAATATGGAGTTCATGGAGTTAGAAGTGTAGCTATGATATAAATGCCTACAAGGAACAATTGCTACATACCAAGTACTATTCTAAGTGTCCCATATATGTGCATTGTCATATGTACAATTTAATCTCTGTGACAGCAAAATGAGGTGGATTAATATTGGATTCTCAGGGCGCCTGGGTGGCGCAGTCGGTTAAGCGTCCGACTTCAGCCAGGTCACGATCTCGCGGTCCGTGAGTTCGAGCCCCGCATCAGGCTCTGGGCTGATGGCTCGGAGCCTGGAGCCTGTTTCCGATTCTGTGTCTCCCTCTCTCTCTGCCCCTCCCCCGTTCATGCTCTGTCTCTCTCTGTCCCAAAAATAAATAAACGTTCAAAAAAAAAAAAAAATTGGATTCTCATGTCAGAGGATTAAACCGAGACACAAAGAGTTAAGTTCATGCCACAAATCCCATAATTAGTGGTGCTAAGATTTGAACTCAGGCACTTTGTAGCAGGGCCTAAGGTCTGAAACACAGCATTATATACTGCTCCTTAAGAGACAGTAATTGAATCATGAGAATAGGTGATATCAATCAGAGATAAGCCCTAGAATAACAATAAAATGGCCTGAGATTCAAACCTGGATGGAAAATGAACAGTCAGAAAAACCAAACAGAAAGAGGATGGAGAGTGTTAATTCCAGGGACTGCGGGGTGGGGAATATGACATGTTGGTCAAAGTACACAAACTTCCATTTAAAGGATGACAACAGTCTAAGGATTCAATGTATACATGATGAACATAGTTAACAATACTGCATTGTATACTTGAAAGTTGCTAAAGAGTAGATCCTAAATGTTCTCAGTACAAAAAAAAGTAATTATGTGAGGTGATGCATGCATTAACTAACCTTATTGAGGTGAATATTTCACTGTATAAAATATATAGATAGATGATAGAAAATGTTTATAGTTTTATATAATATGCAAAATATATAAATAAATTTATATATATACGTATATAATCACATTACACATTTTAAACTTGCACATCGTTACATGTAAATTATATTTTAACAGAGCTGGGAAAAAATATTGGCAGAAAAAGAGGAGACTGGGAATGGAATAGAAATGGACCCACCAGAAAGGAAGAATGGTAACCAGGGAGTAGAAGGCCAGAATATCCAAGAGAACTGAATTTCTCCAGAACAAGAGAATGGTGGGCTAGTGGTGCAAAAGCCATCCAAAGTGACATGTAATACAGGAATAAAAATATTGACTGTACTTAGCAATTAAGTTCACTGATGATCTTGCTGTTAGAGCTGTGACCAGGTGCACTGTTGAACAGTTTCGAAGGTTCTACAAAAAAACCTTCAAGTAGTAGCTTGTCTTGTGAATTTGAGGTGCAGTCTTAAAGAAATCAATGAACTTTTCAAATTCTGAAAATAAACATTTTATTTAAAAATAGGCATGGCCCCCAGTGTTCTAACAATCTATATAATTCTATTGTAAAAAGGAACCTACTTCATTATTGATCTTCTGAGTCAAAATATATCTTCACTAAAACCAGGGGGTGGAGAACACAACCCAGGGAACACAACCCAGGAACACAACCGAGGGAAGATGTTTTCTAGTTTGGCACAGTAGGAACCACAAGCCAGTTGGTGATCTGAGGGAAAAAAAAATGACCAATTTATTTTGTTCTCTCCAAATTTCATGGCAAATGGCCTGTACAAAAACAGCAGATGCCCCTGTTAAGATGTCTTTGAAACACAAAAATGAAGAAAATTATAACTTATGCTTTTTTTTTTTTTTTTTTTTTTTTTTTTTTTTGGGACAGAGAGAGACAGAGCATGAACGGGGGAGGGGCAGAGAGAGAGGGAGACACAGAATCGGAAACAGGCTCCAGGCTCTGAGCCATCAGCCCAGAGCCCGACGCGGGGCTCGAACTCACAGACCGCGAGATCGTGACCTGGCTGAAGTCGGACGCTTAACCGACTGCGCCACCCAGGCGCCCCTATAACTTATGCTTTTAAAGGAGAAATAAAAACTGCATAAATGAAATTTGTGAGTGATGAGAAAGGAACCCTGGATTTTAACATTTAATAGAACATGTCGGTAGCAGCAGTCTTGCATTTTAAAAGTGAACAGGCCTAGATATATTAACAGCATTCTGATACCATTAGAACATTATAAAAGGGGTTTGGACTTCTGTGGCTTTTATTGCTTCTGCCTCAAAATAATACATTTACAGGCTGACATTTTGTACCCATGTTGCAGTAACTTTGGGACCAGGAGGTATGAACTTCCCACAGCATTCTAAATGAATTTCATAAACACAAATCCTGGGGGCATAGAGGATCCAAAGCAGCCCTTAATCTATAAATCAATTTTGATGTTCCAATAAATACATGCTTCTCATGGAAACAATAGTGGTCTAAAAAAAATCTCTTTTCTAAAAGAATTCTACACTAAAAGCCTTTGAAATTGAACATTAAAAAACCCAGAATTGCATTAAAAATAAATATGATTACACTTAGCAAATAGCTATTGTACAGGTACGAGTTACCAAATCCTGTTCCAGTTTCTTGCCTTTAGTTCAGAACCAAGAGGAGGAACCAGATAGGAAGCAATTAGACGCAAAATAATGTGACAACAAACACAATAGGGTATCTATAATTGGCTATGGAATGTAAATCAATTTACTTTGAAAATTTCTCCAAAAGTTGTACAATTTTATAGCATACAAAATAAGGTCAGATGTATTCTCAGCCTTTGAGGGCAACTTTCTTGGCTTCGCGGGTGAGAATGAAAAGTTGTTGCACTGATTTGGAGTTTGGGGCCCACAGTAATTTTAAGAGCGCTTGAAGAGTATTTCCCCACTTCCAGAAGAGGGTTCATGGTCAGTTGCTGCAGCAGCCAGTGCTCCCAACGCTGTAGCAGTGAGGATGCCTGAATTAGACCAAGGTTTCCTCAATGCTTCAAGATGTGTAATATTATCCCCTCTGCTACCATCAGCATCATCCCTGACTTAACTATCAACCTAATCCTGTAAGACTGTTCGTTGGTTTTTCCAATTTACTCATTATGAAGTGTCAATGTTCAAGCTCTTACATAATCCCATTTACAAACATTAGAAAGTGTACCCTATTCCATCCTATCCTATGCTATGATATCAAAAGATCCTTCTGTAGATACACCCCAGAAAAAAAAAACTTGATATGCATTTTGTCTTCAAGTAGGAGCTAAAGGAAACCATGTAATAAAATTGCCATCTCCTATATGTTCTATGTACAAATTCCTGAGTTAGGGTAGAGGGAGAGGGAGACTGACAATAATCAGTTGACCTTACCTATAGCTTTAAAATGCTTAGGAATCCTGATGGAATTATTGCACAGCTTGAAAAAATAACTTGTCACTTTTCTGAGTTATTATTTGTGTGGGGATCCAGACTGCAAGACTAACCATTACGGACTAATATACTCAGGACCTAATTAACTGTTGAACCAGGACCGTTGGTAATTTCCATGGTTTGACTATAGGATATAAACATGGACTCGGTCCCCAGATGAAGAGAAACTCTTCTGCAAACCAATGCGAAATTAATGAGAAGAAATATTAATACAATACTTGTGACAGCACAAGGCAACCTGTCATGTTTTTAGCGAGTCTTGAAAGCAGCTCATGCAAACTGCAATGCAACTTGTCATTTCTGGATCTTGTACTCTGTGGGCAGAGTTGATAACAATGGTACTGACGGGTTGCAAAAAAAAAAAAAAAAGGAAACAAAGAATTGAGTAACAGGGGATATTGGGAAGAAGGAAAAGGTTTCAGAGAATGAAAGGGTAAATGCATTTGGGGTTTGACAAACACAACTTGCTAGAAACGAGTGCCGTCTTCCAAGAAACCAGGAAAATAGACACAGGGAATGATGGCTGCTAAGTAGACCAAATTAAAGAATGAAAAATAAAGAGGAAATCATATTGGCACATGGAAGAAATAGCCGGAAAGAAGATGTATTGTATATGGTCGGCGAAAAAGTGGGGTGGGGGATTTTTCTTTTCATCTTTGAAATTAAAATGAGTGAGAAGGTTTAATTTTAAACTGTCTAAATAAATTAAACCGTTATCTGCACACAAAGTAAATAAGTCATGAATTTAATTATTTATGAAGAGAGTTGTTATAAATTTATATTTCGCTGTATCTCCCTAAATCTTTGGAGGATCTCTGTGTCTTCTGAGTTTTTGTTCTGGAAATTTGGACAACGAATTGTAGAGAGTGCAGAAAATGCTTTACTAAGGAACATGAAATGCTAAGTCCCTGGAGAATGCAGAATGAAACTTCCGTGCCGGCTGAGCGGAGGGTGCATTGAGTGGTGAGTTTTCTGGGGGGGGGGGGGGGGGGGGGAAATCTTTTTGTTTTATTTTTCTTCTTATTCCCAATAGTCCTGCAGACTTGTGGAATCACTAGGTAGATGAGGCAGTCTTGCCCTGCTAAGTCCTGGCGTGTCCCCAGAAAAAAAACTACATGTAGGTGTGCATTGAGAATAAAACTTTTGATCAGAACTTCAAAAATGGCACAAGTGCAGCCCACAGAGTCGAGAGAGGGTTCTAAATGAAGAAATCTGAGACAGAAGCACGAGAATAAAGATACAACCAGAAAAATGGTGGATCATGGAAACTAGAAATACACCCCTCCTCCTCCACTTACTTTATTTAATTTTATCTTTTCAAGTATCAGGTGATACATAGGCTATAACCTTTCTGTGCATTTTGAGTATCTCAGGAATATTGCACATATTGAAGATTCGTTAATTCGATACTATGCTTTCTACGATATTATACTACGAAAACGTGCAGATGGCTCTGTTGCTTATTCAGGCTGTTGAAATTTTTAGAAAAAAAAAAAAAGTCCAGGAAGAAGAGGCTACTTATTCCCTATGATATCATAATTACATATTTGTTACCAAGATTTGATAAAAGAAATAAAAGTAGCTAGTTTTATATGACTTATCCTCAGTTCACACAGGGAGAATAAAGAAACTAATAGCCATTCAAACAGCACATACATGAATGTGAACATTTGTATAACATTTACGTGCGAGGTTTTACGGCTCCTGTGGGTAGAAATAAATGTGCCATGTAAATGTTACTATAATAGCTGTGGTTTTAGCTGTTGGTGGTGGGGGCCCAGTGGTGGGGTGATGGTCTTCATAACTTGTTACTGCTTATTCCTTCCCATAATTTGTGTTAGTCATCTACTAATATATGGTATTTTAGAAAATCAGGAACCACAACTTGAATACAGTTACCTTGGGTATCTCCTTGAGATCATGGCATTTATGGCAATCCCCACCAAGTAAGCCATAGTGGTTGAGTATGAGTCTCATTCATCTTCCTCACCCAGGTATCAATAGGGTATCATGGTGGATTTACCAGCTCCTCTTGACTTCTCATGCAGTTTGCAATTTTATTACATTGTCCTTTATTCCTTTACTCAAGAAGTATTTAATGAGCACGTACTGTGAGCATTACTTGACATACTGTGATAAACAAAGCACTGTCCCTATCTTCAACAGCAGATAGGACATGCTAACTTCCCCTATTGAGCAGGCATCCCTTAGGCAGCCATGCTATGTACCAAATGACTGTATCATCAGATATCTGTCATGAACTGGTGACAGCAGCTAACTCAAGAGTTTTCGGCCCGTGGCTTGGCCAGTAACTTGTATCTGACCTGCTGTGGAGGGCTGGTGTGGACTTTTAGTGGACTGGTGTCTTAGAGTGGTGACCTTCCTTCTTATGTGTCTTCCAGTATTATAGCCCCTTCTTCTTCCATCTATTTCTTTTTTTTTTTTTTACAGGTTTATTCATTTTTGAGAGAGAGATAAGCATGAGAAGGGGAGGGAGAGAAGGGTAGGCAGAGGATCTGAAGCAGGCTCTGCACTGACAGCAATGAGCCTGATGCGGGGCTCAAACTCACAAACTGTGAGATCATGACCTGAGCTGAAGCCAGGGGCTCAACCAACTGAGCACAGGGGCTCCTACCCTCCATTTCTGTCCCTGATATCATCATTCCCAATCTATCTTTTTGAAGCTCTGTCACCTGTTAAATTTGCTTTGATTTTTCTTGAGGGTGGTGACAGTGTTTTCCCCCTGCCTTAGGTAAGACAAAAATGCTAGATAGGGCTAGAGTAAGAGGAATGCCTTTCTTACAAGTAAAATAAAACCCTGTCAAATCTTTCCCTTCTGAGTTTAGACCTCGATTATGGAGAAGGCTCCGAAGCTATTTCACAATTTTTCTCTTCTCCTGCCCCTTCCAGGTACACGAAGGGATTGTTCTCAGATATTGTCAGTGAGAAACTTACAAGCTCCCTGCAGGGAAAGTCCACAAAGGTGTGCCCCCCCCTTAATAAGGCAGTTCCCATGGGGCTCCTGGATGGCTCAGTAGGTTAAGCGCCTGACTCTTGATTTTGGCTCAGATCATGACCTCACATCTCATGAGTTCAAGTCCCACATGGGGCTCTGTGCTGACAGTGCAGAGCATGCTTTGGATTATCTCTCACTCTCCCTCTCTCTCTGCCCCTCCCCTGTCATGCTCCCTCTCTCTCTCTCTCTCAAAATAAAAATAAACTTAAAAAAAAGAATGCCGTTCCCAGGCATTTCTCACATTCATGTTAATCCACACTCTCTCTCAAGCTGCTTATCAAAGTTACCATTTCCTTGTTTCTTCCAGTTAATGGATTCAGTAGCTTCTCTTGCCGTCGAACAGACCTCATGATGTCTCCCTATATAAGCCTGTCTCTCCAGGGTAACAGGTAGCAGTTTCCCCCAAACTGAGTTTTTTGATGGATCTAAGTTATTGTGTTTGCATTTGTCCAAACTTTGCTTATTGTAATCATGGGAGTGAAGAGTTACAAGCTGATTACAGTTGAAGCTGAAATTAGAAATCCAAACATTAATACTATTAACCTAGCTGTGCCAATACATCATTCCATTCCAGACTTTACAGAACAATAGACATCACATAGGGGACGAATATATTTTAACCACAGCCATAATGTGCAAAACCATGGATATAAAACCTGCCTCAAGGGGTGTAATGTAAGAGTAGAAATAAAGTATCTGGATCTTGTTTCTGGTAGAAGTTGTCTAGACAAAGAGGAAAGATCAAGTATAGAGCCAAACAGCAGGGAAAACCAAGGAGGCGACAATTAAAAAGTGGGAGACAGAAGGTCAAGATTTGTGGAATCACTGATTTGAAGTCCAGATGTTCACAGACATTTTCCCCCTGAGTGTTTTTATTTATTTATTTATTTATTTATTTATTTATTCATTTATTTATTTATTTAGAACGAGTGAGAGAGAGCGAGTGCACGTGTGTACACATGGGCACAAGCAGGGGTGAGAGGCAAGGAGAGAGGAGAAAAGAAAATCCCAAGTAGGCTCGGGGCTGTTAGTACAGAGCCTGACATGGAGCTTGATCTCATGAACCCCAGCAGAAGTCAACAGTAGACAGCTTAACCGACCCAGCCACCCAGGCGCCCCTCCTGAGTGTTTTTTTTTTTCTTTCTTGTTTTTGATGTGGGATGTACATGGAAAACATCATAACGGAGGAAAGACCAGCTCCTTTGGGGTGACTTCTGTCGCTCAAGACTTGTGATGCTCATTCTTACTATTTTATTTGATTTTTTTTAGAATACTTGCTAAGAGTACAGTGTATATAATGCAAACCTAAAGCAGACTTGGTTGATTTACCACCTTATCACTGAAGTCTGAATTCTCATCAGGTCACAAGTGACCAGAGTCTTAGATATAAAAGCAAAGAAAGTTTTCATCCCGTAGTTGGAGCGAAGTATTCAAAGTATTCAAAATTGAATACCCAAGTATTCAAAATTGTCATATGTAAATCATGTGCCATGTTAAAAAGCAAAGTTTAATGTGCTGTCAGATTTAAATGGGGGGAAGGGGAAGCTCTTGTCTGAGCTTTTAACTTAGACAGCTTTTGAGAAATTAGTGTCACCTGGACGCATTTTATTGACAATTTAATGATTGAGTTTTCTTCTGCTAAGGGCAGAAATTTAAGGTGAAGGCAATGTCACTAATATTAAAAACAACTTTATCATTCAGAAAGGCAAGTTATTTCAAGTCTGAGTCTCTTTGGAAACCTTTGAAAAAATCATTTTGATTATAGAGCAGTTTGGTTTTATGCCAGGTTTTCCCAAAGATCGTGAGCTCTGTTGATATGAAAATTACACTGCATCACTGTGGCTTCGTAAGAAATCATGTTCCCAAATATCCTTCTTTATTATTCTATCATGAGCTGCTCACTGCGTTCTATTTTTTGTTTGGCTTATACTAATACTGAATATACCCACAATATGACATCAATATGAATTAGACTCAATGTATCACAACTAGGAATAATGACATCAAGTTTAAATTTACCTAGAATAATCTGACAATGCCATACTTGCATTCAAAATTCAGTAACTAAAATTGATCCCCATATCCCTGTCTAATTTAGCAAATGGGACAATGAATCTAATTTTCATCTCTAAATAAACTCCAAGTTGCATTTATAAAGCAAAACTCATGAGTTCCATTTCCGCTTTGCTGGCATTAACCTCTGCAGTTTATCTGCAATGCTGGCTATCACTCTCATATCTGCAGAAAAACAAACACACAAAGTACTGGTGACTCTGAAAATCAAATGAATGTAGGAAACATTTGGAAGATGACCAACACTTAGAGGAAAGACTAACAAGGAAATGAGGGCCCCTTTTATTTCTCCTTTGTGCCTTTTTGCTCTTCGGACTTTGCCCCCAAGAATGGACTCTGGGTATGGAGCAGGGCACCAGATGAGCTGTTAAAACTTTGATAGAAACTTGCCTTCTTTCTGGACATAGAAACTAGGGAAAGAAGGCACAGTGACAGATAGGTGAGCAGGGAATTTTGGAGAGAAGAGAGCCCAAGAAGGAAATCCAGTAATTCTGATGTGAACAGACACAGTTCTCAACTTGGCTTTTACATGGGCATGCAGACCCAAACCTGTACCACAAATGTTAAATAACTGAACTGAACCGCATGTATCAGTCTGGTCTAAAATCAGTCCCTTCGATCATTATAAGACATCCCTTTACCTCTCTAATGATATTCTCTCTTTTAAGTTCTGTTTGAGTAGTATCACACATACTATTTGAATGTGTTATCTTTTTTATTCATTTACTTTCATAGCTACATTTACATTAAAACTGTACCTTCTGTTGATGCCATGTAGCTGAGCTTCACTTTTTGAGTCACTTATGTCGCTAGGTGCCTTGTAAAGAGAGGCTTATAATATTAACCTTTAATAAACTAAGGAAAAGATGGAGTCAATCTTTTACTACGTATCATGTTCTCATTTTTATTCCGTTGTTTTTCTTTCCTTCCTTTTTTGTCATTATTTTAATATATTAATAGGCTATTTTATATCACCTACAACTTGTTTTTTGGCCAAAATTCTTTCTATTAGTTTTCAGTAATTGTGCCCAAGATTACAATATACATGCCTAACTTTTCAGAGCCTACTTAGAGTTAATATTTTTAAATCTAACATCCGGGCACTCTCATAGAGAGTTTGTATCTCCTGCCCCTTTTTTCTGGCGTGTGGGCCATACTTTCCTATTTCTTTGAAGGCCCCATGACAGCTTTTTGTTGTTGTTGTTCTGTTTTGGTTTGTTTTGGTTTGGTTGTTGTTTTTGTTGTTTTTGTTTTGTTTTTGTGGGGTTTTTTGGCTTTTTTTTTTTTAACGGGAACCTGACATTTTAGGCAATGCTTTATGGAAAATCTGGGTACAGGTACCCTTTCTTCCAGGGCTTATGGTTATTTCCTTTTTGTAGTTTTTAATGACGGTTTGGATTATTTCTGTGACTCCACGCTGCATGTGAAGACTTTGATGTTGCTCCTCAGGGAGGCAGGACTTTGACTGTTGGCACAGTCACCCTGGGATGACAGTGGTACAGGTCTCCCTCTCCTCTTGACTCTACAAAGCTGTGACACTGCACCGATGGCCTGCTGATTGCTCTTTTGTTTTAAGCTAGGCCCTAAATTGGTTTCTTTGAAGGAATTGTGTGTAAGGTCTGTGTTCGATATTTCTGGACTCTACGTGGGCCCCTCCCAACTCTTCTGTTCCCTAACCTTTCCTACTGAATTGTCTTTTCTTTTTTTATAAACAAATTTGTCTTTTTTAAAAATTTGTTTTTAATGTTTATCTATTTTTGAGAGAGAAAAAGAGACAGAGTGTGAATGGGGGAGCTGCAGAGAAAGAGGGAGACACAGAATCCCACGCAGGCTCTGAGCTGTCAACACAGAGCCAAACGCGGGGCTCGAATCCATGGACCGTGGCAGCATGACCTCAGCCAAAGTCTGCCACTTAACCCACTGAGCCACCCAGGCGCCCCTCCTACTGAATTTTCATAGATTTCCTTCAGTAGGTGTTTCTTCATTGCTCTTTGCCCTTAGGGTCCAAAATCATATAATTCACTAGGAAGTTTCTTTTACTGCCGGAGATTGACCCTCAGGAATGCAAAGTTACTTAATCTTCAAAAATCAATAAATACATTTATCATATTAACAGAACAATAAAAGTTTAATTTAATACCCATTCATGATTTTTTTAAACGCTAAGCAAACTAAGATAATAAGAAATATACTCAAGCTGATAAAAAACATTTATGAAAATTCAACCACTAACAATGTATAATGATGAAACATTAAATTGTTTCCTTCTACTATATCTAAAAAAAAGGCACATATGCCAAATTTAACCATTTCTATACAGGATCTTATTGGTCATTCTAGCCATTATAATGAAAGAAATTAAACTAAAATCCATACAATTCATGATGAAATAGAACTTTCTCTAATTTGATATAATATTATTACATAGAATACTCCAGAAATCTACAAATCAGTTCTAGAAAGAAAATAATTTAGCAAGGATATAAAGTTGTACAAAAATCAATTTTGTTCTTATATATTAATACTGGATAATTAGCAAAAAATAAATTCGAAAAATTCCATTTGCTCAAAAAGCTATGCTCAAAAATCTATGGGATACTGTAGAGTGAATCTAACATACCATGTACAGTATCTTTACAGTGAAATTTACAAAATGGTACAAGGACAAATGAAAAAAGGCATGGGTAATTATGATATATACTTATTAATATATCAGAAGAACCAGTATTTTTTTAAGATGCCAATTACCCATAAATTCATATATAGGTTAAACACAATCTAAATCAAATTCCAGCTGGATTTTATGCTAAAAATTACAAAGAGTTTACTAAAAATCATAAAGAGTTCTAGACTAACCTAATGTATGGGCCCATTTGATTTTCAACAAGTGTCAACGCCATTCAGGAAATAAATGTTTTTTTCAAAAATTGTGTAAATTCAACTGATTATTCCTATGGAAAACAATAATCATCAGGCATTAATACATGCACACACACACACACACACACACACACGTTGGAATGAATCACACACCTAAATGTAAAACCTAAAAATAGAAAATTGTAAAAACATGAGTGAAAACATTTGAACATGGAAAGATTTCTTTGCTAAAACACGAGATAAGCAAATTATAAGAATAAACAAAAACATAAATTGGATTTTTATAACTAAAATTCAAGAAATTAAAAGGTGGACCACACACAGGGAGCAACTTTCTTGAAATATAAAGAACTCTTGGAACAGTGATAATAATAAAACAATCTGATATAAATGGTCAAAAAGATCTGGGCAGACAGGTCACCTAAGAAGATATATGAATTGCCAGTAAACATAATGAAATGTTCTACACATTTAAGGTCATTTAAAATTAAAGTCACAACTTGAAACCACTTTCTATTCATTAAAATGGTTAAAATGTAAAACTGTGATATGCAACAGTATAGAGAGCTCTCAAAATAATTACTCTGGGGGCGCCTGGGTGGCGCAGTCGGTTAAGCGTCCGACTTCAGCCAGGTCACGATCTCGCGGTCCGTGAGTTCGAGCCCCGCGTCGGGCTCTGGGCTGATGGCTCAGAGCCTGGAGCCTGTTTCCGATTCTGTGTCTCCCTCTCTCTCTGCCCCTCCCCCGTTCATGCTCTGTCTCTCTCTGTCCCAAAAATAAATGAACGTTGAAAAAAAAAAATTAAAAAAAAAAAAAAAATAATTACTCTGAGTGAAAGAAGTTGGATAATATAATACTGAGTATATACTGTGTAAACTCATTTTGATAAACTTCTAGAATACAAAATCTAATTTATATTAAAAGAAAACAGATCAGGGATTTTCTAGAAAGAAGAACGGAAGGAAAGACATATTACAGATGGGCACAAGAAAACTTTTGAGGATGAGCAAAATGTACCTTATTTTGATCATACTGATGGTTTCCCAGTATCTAGATAGGTCAAAACTCAGCAAATAGCACACATTAAATAAATGCAGTTTATTATACATCAATTATCACCCTAGAAAGTGGTGAAAACAATATATTTTCATTAAATGTAATATTTAATTTTAATTTTAACACATTTTCTGGCATCTAATTAGAATCCAAGTAGAAGATATGGCTTCAGAAATGAATGGGATACAACAGTTTTTCCCCATCTAGTAAAATTAAATGCAAAATAAAACGGAACAAGAAGTTCAACAGAATATCCAGAAGGTAGAGTGTCGTGTTCGGGATCACATACGAATATAATTTCAAGCAAAACTAGCCTGTTAACCTAGGGTAGGTTGGAGGATTTTTGTAAAGGGGAATGTAAGAAATGGAACATTTGCTTTCCTTACTTGTTCTATTTTTTCTTCTTTCAATTCCTTTTCTTTCTTTTGTCTCTTTCTTTATCCTCTACTCTTTTTATTTTTTTTTATTTTCTTTCTGATCCACATTCTTTTTTTTTTAATGTTTATTTTATTTTTGAGAGAGAGGGTGAGCAGGGGAGGTGCAGAGAGGCCAACAGAGGATCTGAAGCAGGCTCCACACTGTCAGCACAGAGCCCTATGCGGGGTTCGAACCCACAAACCATGAGATCATGACCTGAGCCAAAGTCAGATGCTCAACAGACTGAGCCAACCAGGCGCCCCCATTCTTTTTTAAAAATATTGTTTTGTCTTGTATCTTATCTCTGTTTTTTATTTGTGTCCATATAAAGTCTGATTTCTCTTATTTTCGTTATTTTCTGTTTATTTCCTCTTTCCCTTTATTGCTCCTATCCTAAAATCTGTCTTTATTTTTACTTTTCATTTTATTTTATTTTAAATGTTTATTTATTTATTTTGAGAGAGAAAGAGATCACACATGTGTACACATGTGAGCAGGCGTGGGGCTGAGAGAGGGGAGAGAGAATCTCAGGCAGGCTGCACACAGATGGCAGGGCTCAGTCCCACAAATTCTGTGATCATGACCTAATGCTCAACTGACCAAGCCACCCAGCACCCTTATTTTTTTTTACTTTCTAATCTCACCATCTTTTTTTATTATTATTTTCAATGTTTGTTTATTTTTTGAAAGAGAGAGAAAGCATGAGCAGAGGAGGAACAGACAGAAAGGGAGACGCAGAATCTAAAACAGGCTCCAGGCTCTGGGAGGTCAGCACAGAGCTCAATGAGGGGCTCAAACTTGTGAACCTCAAGATCATGATCTTAGCCAAGGTCAGCTGTTCAACTGATTGAGCCACCCAGGCACCCCTCTTGCCATCTTAATTATGCACTTTTGAAGCTTAATTAAAACTATTAGTTTTAACTATTTGTATACCATTATTTTTTTGCATTTTTATGATATTTATAATTTTCAGAGCAATTATAAAAATCTTACTGTTACTATGATATCTCATATGGGGACAATGACACCTGCAGGTGTTCATTCTCATAGTTTTCCATCAGTAGAATTAGTTGAGCTATTGTTTACACCCAGATATTTTCAATCCTCCTTTACTATGGAGGGTTATATGCTTTACTATGCTTCATTGTTAGTAAATCCTGAATGATACTCTACACTGAAAATGACATTATAACATTATGCCTAACTACCTACTACATTAAAATCCTGGCAAGAGTTCCCCATTTGATTAGGTAGAGTGGTATTTATTTTGGTTGATGTCAGAGTGAGGAAGCATTCTTATACTGTTTTATAAAAATGGAAAGCCCAACTTGCATTATTGATGTCAGGGTTACTCTAATAAAGAGACAGCATATGAATTTTCAATTGGTAGCATTAAACCTTTAGGAAAACACTGCATATGTAGAATTCCAGTGTTCCCAGATGTGTACCTTAAAATAGGTTTTCCCTTTTCTTGGAGACTAATGAACAGAAGCATAGCAATTCACCTCATGGAGGATTTATAAATAGTATCAGAAACATGCTTTCACATATAAGGCCATTTGAGTATGGCATTTTTATTTAAAACTAAGAAGGAGAATACATACTTTCAAAGTTTTTCACATAATAATGCATTTATGATGAAGTGTCGATACTGACCAAAAAACTACCTAATAAAATATCTGAGCGGTTAATTAAGATATGGCCTCAAATGTTTCAGGTTGCAATTTTATTTATTTATATGTATGTATGTATGTATCATAGGGCAGTTCTCTTTACTATTTTATTTAAATTTTAGTTAGTTAACATACAGTGCAATCTTGGTTTCAGGAGTAGAATTCAGTGACTCATCACCACTCAGTGCTCATCACAACTAGTGCCCTTCTTAATAGTCATCACCCATCTAGTCCCTGTCCTGACTCACCTCCTACCATCAACCCTGTTTGCTCTCTATCATTAAGAGTCTCTTGTGGTTTGTTTCCCTCTCTTTTCCCAGTCGTAATTTTAAAATCCTATCTTCAATATTGATTTCAATCCTATCTTCAATTTATTGATTTCTTTATTTTAATAATTTGACTCAAGCAACATATGGCAGTCTTTAAATTATTATGTACATGTTTTATAAATATCATTTACCTAAGTCAATCACATAAGTAGATAGGCAAACTTGATTGTCTAACTTTTAATTTAACTTAATGATATTTAGATCACCCAACAACTTTTTTATTCAAAAATATATGAAAATATAGATAGTAAGTGAAGCCTGGATTAGCTTTGGTCCTAGGCTCTGGCCAGAATAAGCAGCACATAAAAAATGTCTGTCATAGGCATGAGACCTTAAAGATGAGCTAATTACAATAATAGTTGTAGCCTTCAGCAATTATCACCTTAACATTTGAGATCTGGCACATGATTACGAAACGAACGCCAGCAGTCATTCTTTGCAACCTCATTAAGTTAGTGCAAAGGCAATGTTTTTAAGTTTCCTTGTAAATATTTATATATCCTGCTGCTTTGACCAGAGTCAGTCACTGATTTTTATATACAATTTTCATCTTATCACACTTATACTTCATTTACAAGAATGATGGCAGGATATTATTGTATTCAATTTTTGTGCACAACACAATTTTTTATTGAATTTGCTTTTCGTAAATTGTTACTTTTAGATCAATATTGTCCTTTCTTTTCTTTGTCTTTCATCTCTCTTTTGAACCCCTCTTTATTTCTATAGTCACCACGAACTCAGCAGTATATATGTCTTTCTGCGAAGGAATGCGAACAGTGAAATAATTTAGTTCAGGTCACCTATTTTTTGATATTCTGCATTAAAATGCAGTAATCTTAATTCTAATAAAGCATTTGCTGTGGCCTGTATTTAATTATGGCACACAGGGCATGACACAAAATTTAATAAACTCAAAGCCATCAGCATACTGAGGAGAGGCATCCTGGATGAACAGTGCTTAAGACTGAGATTCAGACTGTTACTCAGTGGACAGAGTTTTGGCAGAAGCTGCAACTCCCTCCTTAAATTCTTTTCAAAGCCTGCAACATGCAATTGAGAATATAGGAGTACATTAACATAGACTCCCCTCAATTGACCAGGAGCTAAATCCAACCTCCAGAGAGGCAAGAGGGTAGAAAGGCCCAGACAAGAAAGGCCCATACAAAGACAGTCATGTTCATGGCAGTAAGAGGAAAGCAAAGAAAATGGAGTAGACGGTTCAGGTCAGCCCATGGTTGGTACCCTAGCCTAAAACTAGAAGAACCTACATGAATGGTGGTTACTTCTCACAAGAGAATGCCTGAATAATAATAATAATAATACATAATTATCTTGAAGCTCTAATGACAGATAGAATGTAGATGCTTGAAGAATAACCAGATATAGTTCCCTACCTAAAAAAAAGCAAGTGTCCACCTTTATACTATGAACCTTTAGAAAAGGACTTCATCTAAATGAATATAGTCTACAGGTCAACTATCACAACATCAGTATTTAATGCAAAACAGAATATTTGCTGTTGAGGTAAAGATGTGTGGGAACAAGCTGGAAACAGTCTGTTGAGTTTTTAGACTTAACCTGTTTCTCCATAAACCTTTCTTTCTTTCTTTCTCTTTCTTTCTTTCTTTCTTTCTTTCTTTCTTTCTTTCTTTCTTTCTTTCTCTTTCTTTCTTTCTTTCTTTCTTTCTTTTTCTTTCTTCCTTTCTTTTTTCTTTTCTTTTCTTTTCAGAACTTTCAGGTGGATGAAATAAGTGATAAGGATTAAGGTGTAGACTTGTGATGAGCACCAGGTGATTAAAATAAAAACTTAAAAAAATTTTTTTAATTACTTAAATTTTTAAATTACCTTTACAAGATATCAGTATTAACTTATGTTTGTTTGTTTTTCTGAAAAAGTTTTATTTATTTATTTTGAGAGAGACAGAGACAGCATGAGTGGGGGAAGGCAGGGAGAGGGAGAGAGAGAGAATCCCAAGCAGGCTCCATGCTGCCGCTGCAGAGCCCAGTGTGGGGCTCAAACCCACGAAGCTGGAGGAACACGACCCGAACTTAAACCAAGAGTCAGGCGCAAAACTGACTAGGCCACCCAGGCGCCCTGATATCAGCATTAACTTAAAACTTTGTCAAACATTATTTCACTAATTTGAGAGCTTTATTCTATTTGTCTGATGTCACCTCAACAATGGTCATTATATGTACTGCGATCGATCAAGAAGCCCAAGCAAGATAAAGAGAATGTTCCTCTATGACAATTAATTTTGATTAGAACCACTTATTGTCTGGGAATAAGAAGTCAGTTAAGACCACTAGAAATATAGTATTTTTTTCAATTTCAAACATAAGCAAACTTGAGCATAGGCATACCTCTCACATCTCCAGAAGTAATACTCAACTGCCATGGATGGAGTAGACCTAAGAAAATAGTCAACTGTGTGGACTTTTCACTAACTACTTATAGCTTAAATTCTATTGGTTGCTCTTGTTTTCAACATCTTGTTCTCAAATTCCATATTTAAATTTGATTTTGAGTCTACTTCCTGTCTCTTCAGCACTGTTGGTTGGTCACATTTCCTTTGTTATATGAATGGATTCTAACAACCTCCTCAAATCATCTTACTCTTGCTTCTAGTGTAATGTCCTCCTCCTCTTGGAAAATAATTCGATAATAACTGTGTACATCATATGCGGGACATAGCTGTTTCACTGAGGTCTATTTCAACCTTGAGTATGTCTACTTTAATTCTGTGCAATTATGGAATAAAAATATTCTCTCTTAAACTGAGTCATATGGGGGCCCGGGTGGTTCAGTCAATTGAGCATCTGACTCTTGAACTCAGCTCTGGGCATGATCACAGGGTCAGGAGTTCGAGACTCACATGGGGCTCCACACTGAGCATGGGGCCTGCTTGGGATTCTCTCTCTTTCTCTCTCTCTCTCTCTCTCTCTGCCCCTCCCCCACGTGAATGTGCTCTCCCTCAAAATAAATAAATAGATGTTTAAAAAATATTGTCATATAAATTACTCAATCAGGTCACTCTATAAGATGAAGTCATGACTGATTTGTAAACAGTAGGTGAACTTTGATGCTGGGAAAAGTCATTGTGAAAGTTTTTGTTACCAGAGTTACTTCCAAGAATTTTAAGAGTTGTAATTTCAAATATCCATTTTGGCTCAGAAACCAGTCAAATTAATTAAAAGTATGAACTATCTTTACTAATTATACCAGATGTGCCAAGATTTATTTACTAAATTATGTTGACTTAGATCTGAAATGTTTGTGTTCACATGAAATTATTGAAGATTTGTAAACAGATTTTAATCAGGTTGATTGAAATAATTCAGGAAGTCAACAGATGTTCACGTAGTACGAGCATATACCAGTAAGAGCAAAGAGATTTTTTTTCTGGGGTTTGGAGATGGATAATACAACAAAAACAATACTTCTGACCTCACCTAGAGAAATTAGAAGTTCTTGGTGTTTGTATTACAGATTTTTTGATGTATTGACATCATTTTAAATGCGATACAATGAAAATCATCAAATGCAAAATAAATGTAGGCTTGTCATCTTCTATCTTGCAGCGCATTTTAAAATGGAGAAATGCTCACAATTTCTTGGGGGGAAAGAAAGCTAGCTTTTTGTTGTTTATTACATCCTTTAATAATGTATCACCAAAAAAACCCAAACTGTCAAAAATCATCGAGGCAGAACTGGCAGCTTGTCAATTCTCACCGCTCAGTGAGAAAAGAGCAAACAGACACAATCCATAAGAGACCACACAGCTCTAGCTACCAATTATCATAATGCTTTATTTCAAAATATCATCTAGGATCATCCAAATATACACTTATATACTATAAGTTCACACAAAAAAAGACCTCTTCAATATCTATTAATTTATTCTCCAAACATGTCATTTTGATGTCTATAAGATAGAGAGAATAGATATAAAACCATGATTACTTTCCCTGAGTCTTTTAGTAGAAAAGATACATGTTGTAATCATTGAAGAAAAGCTTTCTTCTGTAACTTTTAATAAAATTTTACCTTCGTATTATGTTTCCAAATTGTTCTGTCTTAAATTCTCATTAAGAATTTCAGACTCTAGGTTAGCTTTGACAATACTTGTATTGAGAGGCAGACGAAACTTTACACTTCAATGACAATCAGCTTTTTGATTTGTAAACACCGGTAGCCAAAGGCTAACAACTTATTTCAGTTTAAAGAGGAAAAGAAAAATCCCTTTCTCTCCAATCACAGTTCTCCCCAGTTATTATTCTTTTACACTAAAATTAATAGCTGTACTTTTTTAATGTTATTTTTTTCTTTTTTTAAGTTTATCGATTTATTTGGGGGGAGGGGAAGCAAACAGAGGAGGGGCATAGAGAGAGGGAAAAAGAGAGGATCCCAAGCAGGTTCTGCACTGTCAGCACAGAGCCTGATAGAGGACTTGAACCCATAAACCACGAGATCATGACTGAGCAGAAACCAAGAGTTGGGCGCTTAACCGAATGAGCCACCCAGGTGCCCCCATAGCTGTACTTTTCAAGCAGGGTGTTGACACAGGTGGTTTTGATTGTTTAGGGAAAAAGCATGTATAGAGTAGATAAAAAGTAGATAAAAAGGCATGAGCTAATAAGCCATGCAAAGACTTGTAATAATCTTAAAAGCATACTAATAAGAAAAAGAAGTGAATCCGAGAAGGTTACATACTATATCACTGTAACTTCATGACATTCTGGAAAGGGAAAAACTGGAGATAATAAAAAGATCAATGATTGCCAGAGGTTGGTGGGGAAGGGGGAGGGACGATGAATAAGTGGAACAGAGAGGATTTTGAGGACACGGAAACTATCTGTAAGATGCTATAATGGTGAATGCAGGTTCCTTTTGCATTCCTGGACCCATTTCCAGTGAGGGGATGGATTCCTTCCCACACAACACCAAGTAATTCTCGGATACCAGGAGTGTGTCTGAGAATTCAACTCAATTCTGACACTACCTGGAGATAGCATTAGATCCATGGGTTAAGGGCTAAGTCCTGGAGACTGTTCTCTACCTCCCACTTTAGATGCCAGTGGCGAGCCCCCGGCTACTACTGGTCCTTCTGACCAACTGACTACAGACTGGAGGGTCCAACAACTTCCTCCTTAGGTTGTTTTAATTTGCTAGAGCGGCTCACAGAATTCACTTACTTATGTATACCAGTTTATAATAGGATATGATAAAGGATAAGAATCAACAAACAGATGAAAAGATGCATAGGGTGAGCTATGGGGAAAGGGCGGGAGGTTCCATGCCCTGTCCAAGGCACCACTCTCTCCAGATCCCCACATGTTCATCAATTCAGAAGCTCTCTGATCCCAGTCCTCTTGGATTCTCATGGAGTCTTCAGTGCATAGCCAAAATTGATAAGTCATTGGCTATTGGCTGATTCAACCTCTGGCCCCTATCTCCTCCTCAGAGATCTCAGGTGGTGGCGGGGGAGTGGGGAAGGGGCTGAAAGTTCCAACTGTCTAGTCACATGGTTGGTCCTCCTGGCAATTAGCCTCCACCCTTTGGTGGGATCCAAAACTCACCTTCATTAATGTAACAAAAGACACCTTTATCATTCTCAACACTTAAGAAATTCCAAGGGTTTGGGGAGCTGTGAGGTAAGAATTGTGGACAAAGACCAAATGCATATGAGGAGTATATTTTGGTCATCTGAATGAACAAATATATATTTCTTATATCACACATGTCATTATGCATTTGTCCAAACCCATGGAATGTGCAGCACCAAGAGTGAACCCTAATGTAAGCCGTGGACTCTGGATGATAATGATGTGTCAGTGTAGGTTCATCAATTATAATAAATGTACCACCCTAGTGGGCGATGTTGATAATGGGAGAAGTTACGCATGTGTAGGGGCAGAGGGTAAATAGGAAATCCCTATTTTCTGCACTATTTTGCTATAAACTTGAAACTTCTATAAAAAATCAAGTCTTTTTTTTTTAAGTTCAAGTTATAGTAGTTCATACCCTTTATTTCAGGATGCATATTATTTACATGTTGAACATCATAACTGCTTCAGTTTTTGCTTCATATAGTTGAGAATTATATATGAAAAATTATATATGAAATTATATATATGAAATATATATATTATATAAAATTCATATAGTTGAGAATTATATATGAACAATTATATATGAAAAATTATATATGAAAAAAATTATATTTTAAACATACCAACAATGATATTGTTTGATTTATATAACTGCTTGTAACTGGATTCTGTATCTAAAATTATTTCCTATCTATACCTGTCATTTTATGCCTATCTTTTTAATTGGAAATCTCACACACATAACCCTATGAATTATTAAATTTCACCTGCTTTGAAATCAGAGTTTTCTTACACTACCAAGCTAATTGCTTCATCATTCCCAGGGATTATGGCTGGCACCTCCATTATCCCATCATACAGATTCCTATAGTGAAATCATCTTATATTCCCTTCCCCTAAAATCCTTTATCAACTCATCCAAATGATTATCTTTAAATGATTTCAGTTCCGCATTCCCTCTTATTCTTACTCCCCAAAATTATTCAAAATCAATGCCATTTTGAATGGGATCAAGGCAAAGTGGTGTGGTATAAACTCCATAGACTTTAAGGAAACAGGAGTATTAACGATTTAGGGTACTGAGGAAATACATAATTATCAAAAGTAGGATTTGAGAAGAATTTAGATGGAAAAATGAAAGCACAGCAGGAATTAGGGGACATGTCCTTTTCTCATTTTGTTAGAGACAACAAAGATGGCTATAAACATCCATTCAGAAAATAAAGCCCAGGAGAAAAATCAGCCTTAACATTTTGAATGGAGTGCAGTGCTTCAGCAGTGACATAGCACTATCACTCTTGGTCTTAATGTATTTTTCCCCTACTGTTTGTCAAGAATTCATGATCTGCTGTTAGCATTAGCCAGCTTGGTGCAGGAAAATAGAAAAAATGTCAACAGTATCTGCCATAGCTCACAACATCCCCACATGTCTTTCTATGCCGTGGAATTGGTCTGATTCGTGAAAAATGGCAGTGAAAAATTTAATGAAGCACCTGAAGATTGAGAAGCCATAATTTCTTCTAAAACAAATTGGCTGTAGCTCAAGACATTCCAAGGTTTTAATATTAGTGAATGCACTTTGTAGTTTCAAAATGTTTCTAAAACTTTTACAAAGCAGTAAGCTTAAGAGCATTATTCTATGAATAAATCTCTGTTGGAGACAACAGAATGATGTTTCAAAATAAGCTCTCTTCAGTAAATGAGATACATGACTTTTACTGGCCAGTGAAATCGTAACAATGTATCCACCCTTGAAAACTGACTCCACTTAAAAATGTCCCTTTTAGAAAGTCATAAGAATCAATAAAGCTTTTTAGTAATGACTAGGAAAAATATAATATTTTTATTGTTTACTTTTAACTGTAATATTATAAAAATACTCAAACACACTTGGAATGTTTAATAAAAAGTGAGAATTATTTTTCTTATAATCATTGAGGTGCCCAATTAAAATGTATTAGAAATAGCACGGTCAGAGGAGCATCAGAATAAACCTGATATCATGGAAGAATCTGTTTTCACTATATATATATATATATATATATATATATATATATATATATATATACACACACACACACACACACACACACACACACACACACATAGTGAGAGAGAGGGAATTTGAGTTCTCCTCCATTAATTACTTTTCAATTACTTGGGCAATTTATCAAATCCATCTATACAATTGCATAAAATTGTCTACAAGTATGATAAAAATAAAATCTTCATCCTTAGGATATTCTATTGCAGAAGTAAAAGAGATTATACATGGGAAAATGCTCGGCCAACTGCAACATACTTGTGCAAAATCTAGTTACAATAATTCTGTTTCTAACAGTAATTATTCTGTTGATATGTGACAGTAAGTCATTAAATTTCTTTTTCATTGTGAAATGTTTTGTATAAGAAAATGTGTATGAGATGGATGTATATATTTTTTAAGTTTATGTTACTTATTTTGAGGGAGAGGCAGAGAAAGATGGAAAGAGAGAATCCCAAGCAGGCTCGCACTGTCAGCACAGAGATGGACACAGGGTTCAATCCCACAAATCGTGAGATCATGACCCACGCAGAAATCAAGAGTTGGATGCTTGACCGACTGAGCCATCCAAACACCCCGAGATAGGTGTATATTTTGAAAGATGATAAAATTTTTCAAACCATGTCAAGATAAAATATTACCTACGCTTTTAACATCTCTTTGCCCTTCTTGGTAAAAATTCCTCACACACTTCAAAATCCAAAAATTTAGCACTTTTTAAATATTTTCTGATAATCATCCCCTTGTTTATCTTTATACATTTATTGTACTATATGTATGCCTAAATATGTATGTTTTGAGTTAGTTTATTTACAGAGTTCAGGGACTCAAAGTGGCTGGCTTGGGCTTTTTCACAACATGGCAGTTGGATTTCAGAAAGGAATACTCTGAAAGAAAAATCCTTAATGTGTAAGCATTTATCAAGCTTTGTTTGCATCATGTTTGCAAATGTTCTATTGGCCAAGCCTAGAGTCAGTGTAGGAGGCCACTTCACAAGATCATGGATTCTAGGAGATACGACTCATTGGGGGGGTCAACAAAGCAATTATCTACCACACAGATCTAAGCAGGTAGATTGGTGGTATCATAGAAATATTTATCCAGATTTTGGCTGCCCACATGTCAAACTAGAATTTAATGTCAGATCTTTATTACTTAGTTGCTAAGAAAAGAGAGAATAATAATGTATTTATTGAACCAGTCTTAGATGAAGTGGATAAAATCTGAGAAATAGAATATAAAACCTGAGCAACAATAATAAAATTGATTCATAATCATGGAATCTTAAACCAGAGCTTCTTAAATTTCTCCAAATATCTTCCAAGAAGTAGATAAACAGTAGATTTGTAAAAGAGATTTAATGGTTCAGTTTTGCTACTCACCTAGTTGAGAAAAAGGAGCACAGAGGCTAGGAATCAGGAAGTTCCATGGTTTACTTTTTAGTTGTGGCCCAAATTAAAAATGTAATTTATATTCTTTCCAAATAGAAGTACACTTAATAACATGAGGATTTCTTGGTGATTACTCTGAAGAAACACTGGAAATTCTAGATTTTCTCTTATTTTTCTTTCCTTCCTTGGAAATCAGCAATAATACTATACTCATGCCCAAATCAGAGCGGTTTTCAAATAATAAACTTACTTTCACAAAAACTCTCATGCATAGTTAAAAGAACAGAAGTGTTGTCTCTGGAAGCAAAGAAACTGGATGAGTACCCATGGCAACGGTGGAATGACCATGAAATCAAGGCCTAAGTGAACAGCTGTTAGATCCAGAACATTTAGCACAACTAGTCAAACCAAGGTCAGCAGCTGGTGAAATCTGTGAAGTGAAGAGAGAGAATTCAGTGACAGGCTTTGAAAATGCTGTCCACAGACATGTAGAAATTATTGTATTTGTGTTTAGATGTTGCAGAAAGGGCAATGTTCAGTTCAGCAATTTTTGCAACAATGGACAGCTAAACTGTCTTAATGAGCATCTTCAAAAATGAAATATAAAGGACAGAAAAGATGTATTGTCTGACAAGTAAGTATGGCTTAATTACAAATTCCTTGCTGACTGTAGACTCAGTTGTGTTCTCATTTACCCCTTGGATAGATTTATTGAACCACATTTTGTCACATTTCATAGCTAAAACTACACAAGTTATTTGGATCACTTTCTGGGAAAGCACTGTTTCCTAAACTCTGACTTTAAATATATTATATATATATATATATATATATATATATATATATATATACACATATATATATATATAATTTAAATTTTATAAATTATAAAAGGCAACTCACCTTAACACCTGTTATTTTTTTTTTCTTTTTGAGACAGAGATGGAGGGCAGAGGGAGAGAGAGGGAAAGAATCTCAAGCAGGCTCCACACCCAACGTGGGGCCTGATGTCCCAGGGCTAGATCTCAAGACCATGAGATCAAGACCCGAGCTGAGATCAAGAGTTGATGCTCAACCAACTGAGCACAGAGGCATCCCTACGGTTTCCTTATTTTTAAACGTTTCTTATTTTAAAAAAGCTTGGTCTCCCCTAAAACACAGAAAATAATGTCTCACTCTAATATTTTTTTGGTTTCTATTATTAAAGAGTCATTAGATAAACTCTAGTTTAGAGCTTAAAGTGGCATAAAGCACCAACTTCAAGAGATTAATTAGTTATTTGGAGATCTAAAATAAATATATACAAATGTAAATAATAGTATCTACTAACAAAATTTAACCGTAATATTAGAAAAGCCATTTACAACAAGTTCCTCAAGAATTGAGAGGAGTTAAAAAATATCCCTAGCTAAGCACGTTTGAACATTTCTCAAAAAGGCAGAAGTGGAGTGAAGGAGAAATGGTTGAGCTGAAGTGAACTTAAGTGCGGAGCCAGATAGTTAACTCTTGGCTTAAAAAAGTTGTTTGACATCATCTGCAAGTCTCCATACAGAATTTCCAAAATGCTCCAGTCTTCAGTCCAGAGGTGCACGTGCTCTTTATTTATGTCAGTTAGTCCTCTTCCCTGGCCCAATCTCACCCTGGGAAGAAGCCTAGACTGGCACTTCGGACTAAAAGAGACAGCAGTGTAGTGTGTCTCAGTTAAACAGCATATTTTTTTTTTCTATTTGACCGTTTTTCTACTTAGTACATGTCTCATGTTTTTTTTTTTTCCTCCAAAGCATTCTCAGCTAAACAAACAAACAAAAAAAGAAGTAAAATGATCACAGCACCAACCACGCAAATGGCTCTGAGGTCATTAATCTGTGTACCGAAACCCTCATGCTCAAACTCACTGGCTACATAAGAATCACCTCACATTGAGTACTAATTGGGACAATCAAAGAATGGTGTGCTTTCTTATGTAACTAAAGGACAAATATACAGCATATTTCAAGGTGATACAGAGTATATATTCTTTTATCCAAGTCACTGTAGACAGAAGACATGCAAGCAACTTTTAGTGTGTGTGTGTGTGTGTGTGTGTGTGTGTGTGTGTGTGCGCATGTGTAACCCAAAGCAGATACTCTTGGAGCTCTTCTTCTCATCATCTTATCCCCCCTTTGCATTGGTGGCCCACACAGAGCTACGATGGGCAGTCGTGTGTGAGGTCAGACTCACTGCAAAGATCTCATCTCGAGTACAACATATGATCCTACGCCTCTCTGCCTCGGGGATTTCGCCAAGGCTTTGCAAATCTTTGTTCCAATCCTCAACCCTGGTCATATTAAAAATTTAAATATGTATATACATATGCAAGTAGTGTTTCACTGTTTTGACAGTGCAGAAAAATTCCAAATGGTCACATTAACCATTATTTTATTTAAAATATTTTATCTCAATTATATTTTATAATATGAAACACACTTACTTTCTTTTTTTTTTTCTTTATTTTTGACAGACAGAGAAAGACAGAGCATGAGCAGGCAGAGAGAGGGAGACACAGAATCCAAAGCAGGCTCCAGGCTCTAAACTGTCAGCACCTAGCCCATCGCGGGGCTCAAACTCACGAACTGTGAGATCATACCTGAAGTCAGACACTTAACCCACTAAGCCACCCAGGTGGCCCAAAACACACTTACTTTCTGAATATATTTCTTTTATCAATTTTATAATGGTTAGTAATGTATCATTTTGTCATAATAGCTGGTCAGATTCAAAATTTATTACTGTCTGTACTTTATTTTCTTTTCTTAGATCAGTATTAAGTATTCATTTGACATTTAAAACTTGTGTATATTTAAGGTAGACAATTTAATTATTTTATATACACATATATTGTGACGTAGTCATTATAACCAAGCTAATTAATACCTGTATCACTTCAGATAGCTACCATTTTATTTTTTTTAAATGCTTATTCATTTACTTTGAGAGAGAGAGAAGAGAGAGAGAGTGAGAGAAAACTTGCATGAACTGGGCAGGAGCAGAAAGAAAGGGAGACAGAGAATCCCAAGCGGGATCCACTCCCAGTGCAGAGCTCCCACGATCATGGGATCATGACCTGAGTTGAAATCAAGAGTCAGTTGCTCAACCTATTGAGCCACTCAGGCACTCCACCATTTGCTTTTCTTCTTTTTCTTTTGTGGTGATAACACTTAGGATCTACCCTCTTAGTAAACTTTAAGAATACAATAAAATACTGTTAACTATAATCACGTTATTGTACATTATACCTTCAGAGAAACACCATACCCCTTGACCAACATCTCCCCATTTCCTCCTCCCATCAGCCCCTGATCACTACCATTCTACTCTCTGCTTCTCTGAACTTGACTGTTTTGGATTCCTGATGTACCTTACTTTCTTAGTAGGATAAATATAGTATTGAGAAGAAAACTATTTTGTCCTCAATGACTTATCCTCGGAGATAGACCCTTCAGGACATATGATGCTATTGACAATGCCCACAGGGATGCTGATACAGATGTTTGTCACTAGACATTCTCACCGTGGAGGACAGGTCATCAGAAATCCGCCACTCCGAGTGTTAAAGACGTAAAGTAAAGGTGACAACAGGAACAGTACTGAAGTGGCCATAATCAAAGCACAGAGAAAGATTGAAATCTATTGAACAATATTGTATCATAAACTTTAAAGTTGCTAAGAGACTAGACTTTAAATGTTCTCACGAAAAAAAAAAAAAAAAGAAATGGCCATTACATAACATGATACACGTGTTAGCTAATGCTCACGAGTAATCATATTGCAATATAAAAATGTGCCAAATTAACACATTGTACACTTTGCTGATGGATGTGGAGTATGTCCAAGTACAGGTATCCCCCCTTTTTCTGAAAGTTTGCCTTACACCACTTTCCTTTTACAAAAGACCTGTATTAGTGAAAAGGGGTGCTAACTTTTGGAAAGCAAGGGATGCTTGTATTATTTTGCTATAAAACAGTGATAATAGTTTTTCTTATCAAAATTAAGGGAATAGAAAACAATCTAAAGAAAAGTGAGTTCTACCTATGTTTTTTTTTTCTCAGAGAAATCAACTCTGCATCCTGATAAAAATGCTGTAAGTCACATTTTGAAATGTAGACATTTGATCTAAATAGAAAATGTGTACCACATGCATTCTTGTTTCAATCTCTTTATCTCTTTATTTGCATCTGATACGTCAACTTATCAAGGAGCTCTTCAGACAAAAATGGGACTTATGAATTAAAATAAATGCTCATGAGTTTCATCCTTCATGGACTGTCATAAAGCATGAAGATAAGATCTAGAAAAGACCGATATTTAAGTTTCTGCTTGGAGATCGACTTCTCTGGTCTTGCCAATGTTCTTTTACATTCTCTTTCTTCCAAATCTGGCAAGTATGTGATACCCTATACAGCGGCTTTTGAGAACAGAACTTGAATAATAACACTTTGTCGGTTGATACTTGCAAAAACTAAAAAGGGTTTATTTCTTAACTACAGACACAGTCAAAAGGAAGGGAGTTCTTGTTAGACGTTTCAACAAATTGAATTTTCATTAATATGATGATGCAAAATAGTAAAATATAACTCAATTGATGTATTGATTCAAATGAAAGAAAACAGAGAAGTTTAACTGATCAAAAATATATTAATTTTTTGTTTCTTTCTAAATTAAAATTTTAAAATCATTGGTACTTTAACAAATTTTCCTTCATTTTCACTAGGAGTTATTTTACAAATTTATTCCAAAGAAATAATTACCTAATGATCATTGAAGGTTAAGAAGGATGAATATTAAGTTAAATAAATATTTACAACCATTAAATTGATATAAATTTAATAATAAATGTTATATAAATATTTAATTTTTCTCAGTAAATAAATTATAATGAACAATCATGGGAAAAGCAAGAAAACATACTTGGATTCAAGGAAAAGAGGAAATTTGAACAGAACATATTTTTATGGTTAAAAAAAATAAATATATGGATTTCTTAAAGCTGTTTTAATTTACAGGATGGCAAGATTTAAAAATTCCTACCCAAAAGAAATACTGAAATAATAGGAATATTAACAAGGTTACAGTTTAAGTTTTAATGAGTTTAATAGTTAATTTTCAAATCTCAATTGCTTTCTTATATATCACAAATGAACAATTGGAATCTGAAATTTAGGTAATGACATTTACAATAGCACCCAATAAAGGGATATACCTACGTATAACTCTAACACAAATGAAAAATGTTTATATGCAGAAAACTGTAATACTCTGCTGGGAGAAATCAAAGATGATCTAAATAAATGCATAGATAGTTAGTTTTCATGGATTTTAAGACTCAACAGTATGATATGAATTGCTCACAACTTGATCTATCGATCCAACATAACCCCATTCAAAATTCCCAAAAGCTAGTTCAAAGACAGTGACAAATTGGTTCTTAAGTGTATATGGAGAGACAAAAAACTAACACAATACTAAAGAAAAAGGACAAATTTGGAAAACTCATGCTACCCAATTTCAAGACTTCCTGTAAACTGCAGTAGTCAAAGCAGTGTGATGTTGTTGAAAGAATAGACATAGTCAATGAAACAGCAGGGAGAGCCCAGAAAGAGCCAAACAAATGCAATCCATTGATCTTTGAGAAAGGAAGAAGGGTAATTAATGGAAGAAACTTTTAGAACAACTGGACTTGGAAAAATTGGATTTCCATATACATAAACACAGACCTAGACACAGACTTTACATCATTTATAAAGATAAGATCAAAGGGACTATAGATGTAAAATACAGAAATACACAACTTCTAAAAAGCAGCAAAGGAGAAAATCCTATAGGTTCAGTGATGAGTTTTTAGATACAACATCAAAACGTTAGTAAATGGAAGAAAAATTGGGTAAATTGGACTTTATTAAAATTAAAAACTTCTTTGAGCAAAACATTATTAGGAAAATGAAAAGACAAGATACAGATTAGGGAAAATATTTACAAACACCGATCTGGTAAAGAAATTATATTACAAAGTACACAGAGAACTCTTAAAAATGTAATAAGAAAGCAAACAACCCAATTAAAAATGAGCAAATGATCTAAACAGAGAAGCCTCACACACACACACACACACACACACACACACACACACACGAAAATATACAAGTGACAAGAAGAATTAAATTAGATCAAAATAAGGAGATGGTAAAAATAACCACACACTTAGAAAAGCTAAAACTCAATAACTAAAAATACCACTCACAGGCGAGCAACAGGAATTTTCCTTCATTGCTGGGGCGGGCAGAGGGTGGGGAGTTGGGGGATCCATCATGGCATGGACACCCTGCAAGACAGTTTGGCAGTTTTCTTTCATTTTGTTTTGGTTTCCTCAAAGCTAAAGTTCTACCATGCATTCCAAAACTCTTGCATCTAGATAGTTGCCCAGCTAATTTAACATTTAAATTGCCACAAAAAAAACCCCGTATACTAGTGTTATGGAAGTTCTATTCATAATTACCAAGTACTGGAAGCAGTCAGGTGTCCATTAATAGAAAAATGAATTAAGCTGTGGTACATCCATACAATGCAACAGTAGTCAGCAGTAAAGAGAAGTGAGCTCTTGAGCCACAAAAAAGACGTGGATGAATCGAATGCATACTTCTAAATGAAAGAAGCTAATCTGAAATGCTACATGCTATGTGACTATAATTATACTGCATTCTTGAAAAGGCAAAATTAGAGAGACAATAAATAATCCATGGTTGCCAGAAATTATAGAGAGGTAAAAATTGAATAGATGAGGCAGAGGAAATTTTTTGAGAGTAGCAAAACTATTTTGTACCGTACTATAGTTTTGCATACACAACACTATGCATTTGTCAGTAACCACAGAACTTTCCAGGATGGAATCCAGAACGTGGCACAACAATCAAAGTGTATTGCAAATGCATGAACGACCTCACTGAAGTGGGTTAGGGGAAAATGTGCTGACTTAAGCAAGTTTGGAAATGAGTTCAAGATGTCCTGACCTAAGCAAGTTTGGAAACGAGTTCAGTGTAAGAATAAAGGGAAAATAAAAGAGTGTCGGTCTCATTGAATAAGGCTGTTTTCCGTGGGGGTGCTGTTTAACAATTCTGGTACCGCTGTGCACGTATGCTGGGATTGAACAGCTAGTTAAAAGGGTAGCTGATGATGGACGGCAAATTTCTCACTGTTGGAGTGAGAGTTCATAGGGAAGTGATCCAGGGGCGCCTGGGTGGCTCCATCAGCTACACCTCTGACTCTTGATTTCTACTTAGGTAATGAGCTCACGGTTTGTGGGTTTGGGCCCCCAGTTAGACTCTGTGCTTGGGATTCTCTCTCTCTTTCTTCCCCTCTTCTGCTCATGCTCTCTCTCTCTCTCTCTCTCTCAAAATAAATAAATAAACTTTATAAAATTTTTTAAAAATTAAAAAATAGGGAAGTGATCCATGTGGCAATGGAATAGAAGCAAAGTCGGTATGAATTTATATAAGTCAAAATTAATATTGAATGTCTAAAACAATAATCTTAATAATGTGTCATTAAAAATATGAAGAATTAAAACTCATAGAAATTTATCACAAATGCAGGAGAAAATGAGTAGACAAAGTATTCTAAGGTGCTTACATTTTGTACAAAGAGGGTAAGATAAAACACCCACCATATATTTTCTGTGAGCAATATGGGGTAATGAAAAATTTTTAGTTGAATTAAAGTAGCAAAAGAGGTTAAAAGCAAAGAGATAAAGAGAACTAAAGGATAAGAAGGAGAAATAACTAGTAGCCAGAACAAAGAAATAATATAAAATTAATGTATAATTAATTACATATTTATGCAATTAAAAATTAATATTTTTAGTTACTTAATAACACAGTTCCAAAATATATAAAATAAAAATCAATAGAACTGAAAGGAGAAATAAACCATTTCAAAATCTTAGGGTGAGATTATTGGAAAACAAATAGCAAAGAACTACAACATTAAAAAAAAAACTTAACATCATAAAGCATTAAATTCAAAAATTCAGAATATTTTTCAAGCCCAAATGTAATATCGATATGAAAAAAAATCATGTCTTTTGTGATGAAAAATGAGTCTCAAAAATTTCAAATAATAAAAAAAAATGTTCTCTATGTTGCTATTAGGCAAGAAATCAATTAAAAATAAAGATAATGAGGGGCCTCTGGGTAGCTCTGTTGGTTAAGTGTCTGACTTTCGGTTTCAGCTCATGTCATGATCTCACGGTTCATGGTGCATGAGTTTGAGCCCTGCGTCAACAGTGGGGAGACCGCTTGGGATGCTCTCACACTACCTCTCTCTCCCCCTTCCCTGATTGTGTTCTTTCTCTAAATAAATAAATAAATAAACTTTTTTTAAAAATTAAAAAAATAAATAAAGATAATGAGAAAATTATCATATGCTCGGAAATTAGAAAACATATCTCTAAGTGTCTCACAGTTACCTAAAAATCCATGATACAAATTAAAAGATAGTTTAGTTGATTAGTAATGAAAATGTGAAATGTCAACACGACGGAAGGGGAAATAAACTTATGCTCAGTACGGAATGTAAAATATTAGTTGTTTATAAAAGGTGAGAGGCATAAAATCAATACCTAAGCATAAAGCCATGGAGAGAGACTATGAAATTAAACCCAGATGATAAAGAAAGGAGAAAATAATAAATGTCAATATAGAAATTAATGAAATAGGAAAAACAGACTAAAGAACATGAACAAAGGAAGTTAGTTGATTTTTTATAGTTGTTTTTTTTTTTTTTTTGAACAAACAAGAATCTGCTGAATCCCTGGTGATATTAAACAAAAGAAAGAGAAAATGTGTAAGTTAATAACAGAAATGTGAAAGATACCAACAGATTATTTAAACAATGAAAAGATTCACAGGGGCACCTGGGTGCTTCAGTCGGTTAAGCAACCGACTCGGTCATGATCTTGGGGTTGTGATCATGATCAAGCCTCACATTGGGGCTCTGCTCTGATAGTGCAGAGCCCGCTTGGGATTGTCTCTCTCCCTGTCTCTCTGCCCCTCCCCAGCTCAAGCTCTCTCTCTCTCTCTCTCAAAATAAACAAACAAAAAAGATTCACAAAGTGATCTAATGAAGACTTTTGTGCCTATAAAGAAAACCAAATGAAAAATTATGTGAGATTCATAGTATTAATCTAAGTAGTTCTCTACTGAGATCACGAACTCCATGTTACAAAAAATAGTAATAATAAGTTCTTACAAGGAAATACGCAATACCTAGTGGCTTTGGTCAGCAAAACAGAGTTGCAAAGTGCATTGTCCAAATTATGATCATCATTTTATGTAAAGAACAGGGGCCTTTGTGTGAGTGTTCTTAGAACCAGAGAGAGAAAATCCAAAGAAGGATAAATCATCAAAGCAAGAATGGGCCTGATCCAGAGAAAGGTCTAGAGCTTGAATTTCACCACAAAATAGGTCTCTCCCTTGAGTCAAGCACCTGTCCCTTTAACCCTGTGTCTTTGGCCGAGCTCTGTTGGCGGTGAGCATTAGGGATGCACAGAGTCTTTCCCTGCTGGAGCTGGAGCGGGGATCTTGATTGGCCCAGGCACCGCTCTGGGAAAAGACAGCTGTGAATGCTCAGCATCCAATTCTCCAGGCCCCCTAGTGAATGGAGCATGGGCTGGAAAAGAGGCTTCAGAAGGGTGCTCAGAGCATCCTCATCAAGAGCCTTACCACAACAACGGGTATCTTTCCTTTCTCTCGTCCATTCTATCAGTGATTGTCCAATGAGACCTACTGAGACAGTACTTCATGGAATTTTATCATAAAGGCATCTTCTAGTTATTCCCAGGTCCCACAGGGACGATTCATTCAATCCCTTATAATAAACACACTGTGTTCTCATAGTCTCTGGATTTGTGATCACCTATATGTGTTTTTCTGTTTTTTCAATGTGGTCTTCTGACAATTTGTATATTTTAATGGCACACATTCTAGTGACAGTAGTAAGGCTGTGTCATACAACTTTACACAGTGACACTTCCGGGTTGTTTGAAATTGACTACATGATATTTAAGCCCCTGCCCTGTTCCTTTAGGAGCTGGGCTATTATTCACAAAGCTATGCAACCACTTGCATAAAGCATCCACAAGAAAATGAATGCTCTTTGTTTCCAAATACACACTGATCCCCATGCACAGACATGTACTCACAGTGACATATCTCATCATAATCTCAACATGGAGAAAATCTCTAGAATCTTATTAAATCCCCCTTGCTCCGCAAGCGATTAAAGAGACTGTGTCAAGATATTAGAGCACTTACTGTAGCCCATCTACTAGGCAGCCATTCGAAACGGTACTAATGGAGTATTGCCAAATAAAATATTTTATTATATCATACCATATTTATTTTTCTTCTTGAATATCTGTTATTTCTGGGCTTTGTTTTAAAGCCATTTTTGTTTCTTTTTCTCTCTCTGATATTGTTTTAGGAGTTAAGGTCTTAAAAGCGAGCCATGCAATGCCCCCAGAGCAGAATGTCCTCACTTCGGAGACCACTACTGATGAAGAAAGCATAAAAATATGTCAAAGATCCATTTTCTTGTCTGCCTTCTCTCTTTCTAAAACAACTCCCAGAGAACGAATAAACAACAACAGGGGACATTTTGAAACCTTTACTCAATATTTTTATTAAATAGCATTATTTTTCCATGTAGACATTTAGATTTTAACAGACAAAACTGATGTGATAGAAATGTTAAATGACAAATTAATGAGGTTTAGCCAACGTTCTCCCTTTTATAGCACTTCTAAGCGGAAATTTTAGGAAAACTGAAGACTTTATCTACAACATAGAAAGTTTGCAAAAGCTAACTCCATCAGCCAGTGCCCAGGACTATGAGGTCATTGCTTTTAAGAATTTTCCTTGGTACCTCCTGCCAGAGTCTTTGTAAGTGGCAGTCTACTCTGAAATAACATGTTGGCTTCGTGGGTATAGGCATTTACCAGGTCACTTCAAACAGTGGCGATGTGATAACAATCCTGGCAAGGTAATAAATAATAATTAAATATCTTCAATGATAATGAATTCTATTCACTTCTCTAAACACTCACTTGTTTTACACTTAATTTACACTTAATTCATTTAAGTAAAAAAATTTAAAGTAGAAGTTACAAAAGTCAGTATTTTACAAATAAAAATACAGAGGGCTTAAGTAAGTCACCCAATTCATTAAGCACTGAAGCTGAGATTCAAATCCAAAATGAGGGTGTTCCATGGGAAATTTTCCTTAGAAAATTGATAGGTCTAGAAAAACTGTCCATTAGTCAAGGAAAACAGTAGGAAAGCCAAATCTGTGGGTAGAGGGAGGGGAGAAATTAGGTAGAGAAATATTTGACAGCATAGGAAGTTGCAAGCTCTGTGCTATCCACAGGGTAGAGAGATCCAAAGTTCAGGATGTGGATTTCATCAAGAGCAGTACATGGTCTAGAACAATGGAACCATCAACTCAGAATCCATGCAGAAGCAAAACTTGCAGAGGACTTAAAGTAAAAGAACATTTTTTGTTTGATTTCATGTTTGTTTTCACATACTAATAAACAATCTCAAATCAAATCAAGCCATTAGGGCTCAGACTTTCTTCTTGGTAGTTGTTCTTTCTGCCTCTTGGAACTCCCTTCTGAGTCATCTTTTCTTTCCATAAAAGTAGCTCATGAATTCAAAGAAATTCCTTAGACCTTTCTGAAGTCTTTTTTTTTTTTTTTAAGTAGGCCCCATGGCCAGTGCAGAGTCCAACATGAGGCCTGAACTCAGGACCCTGAGATCAAGACCTGACCTGAGACTGAGGGTCCAAGATTTAACTGACTGACCACCCAACATGCCCAGATCTTTCTGAAGTCTTAATGAAGAGTTTTACATCATATCATTGGTTATATTTCTATCTTATTTACCTGATAGCAACCTGGATTGTACCTTTGCTTTGGAAGCTATTATTTAATTTGAGAATTATGTGTCATTTGGAGAGAGTGAGAATGAGAAAGGTTTTATATTTCCATCCAGGAGGCCCTGCTTTTTTATCGTTAGTCCATCTTCCTCTGTCTGTATCTTTCCTATACGTCAGAAAGAAATCAGTTCTGTCTGGAAATCTATTTAACTACATTACCAAGTCATTAGGTACATACCCTATTTTTCATGCCTTGGAGGTTACAGTGTTGCCCCATTACCGCTACTAAACAACTTCTTCTTCTCCAGGGTCTTCTTTTCTCCAGTTTGCAGTTTACATTCTCCTAATTTCCTTTCAGTTCCTTACTGATGGCCATCTCCCTGATCTGATACTTTTACTTTCATGCTTGGGGTCCTTCCCGATTTTACTAACCTTTCCTCAAGGTTCCTCAGGCTATGTAGTCTTCCATTTGATACTTAGTCTGAAATCCATTGCCACATATGACTAAAAGCAAGCAAAATACACTATTTTTCCAGATAATAGATTTTTTCATCTTCTTTCATGCCATATCATATTTTGATTTTGGTATTTAGGCCCTTTAAAGAATTGCTTTTATTGAATTGCATTTTGTTATTATACTACCTCAACACAGGTATAAAACCTAAGAAATGACCACAAGGAAACGTAGTTCAATATTTACAGTCATTACTTATACATGACTTAAACATCTTTCCAACAACCCATAGTGCATGCTTCTCACTGAGTAGCATCCATAAGAAAAATAAAACTCCTGTGTCAGAACTAACAGTTTACATTCCATCTAAATACCATAGGCTTTACTTTTTTTTTTTTTTGATCCTAGATATCTTTATTGCTAAATTGTGGCCAACGTCTAAGAAATAAGGAAAAACTTAAGCAATAAGCTTTTCCCCAAGTCAATCTTATCCCAGGCTTGACCAATAGTTCCTATGTTTATTTCCCATTTGTTTTAATTTTCTCAAGCATTTATTTGTTCCACCTATAGAATATAGAACTGTGTAAATTGCTTCAAGTGATTTTAGGAACTAAGCTAACTCTAAACAGGAGATCATGTGACTGTCCCCATGTAGAATTTTAGAATAAAACTAATATGCTTTTCCTGCCTTTGATATAATGAAACAGACTTGCCATATTATCCACGTTATTCCATTGGGTCCTTTCTCGGGGACACCGTTATTAGAATTTCAGATGCTGTTACGACTGTTCAGCTCAAAGCCCAACAACCCTCACCATGTCCAACCTACTGCCAGAGAGCAACCTTATATCTTCCTAAGTACAATTTGACTACAACGCTGTTGATGCATGTTTCTGTCAATTTTCAGTACGGTTGATATCTGCACAATCTCCTTAATTTGATCCAAATCAACAGTCATGGTCTCCATCCAAGCCCCTCTAGTCAAAGTATACTTTAGTAGTTTCTAGACTTGAAGAGATTAGAGTCCTGTAACAGGTTAGACAAACATAGCATGCCTAGGATCTCAATCCAAACAAGTAATTCTCAGTTGTCACGTAGCTGCACAAAATTAACATCTTTTTATTTATGCATGTATTAGAAGTAAAGCTTTACTTTTTTTTTTTTTTTTTAATTTTTTTTTTCAACGTTTATTTATTTTTGGGACAGAGAGAGACAGAGCATGAACAGGGGAGGGTCAGAGAGAGAGGGAGACACAGAATCGGAAACAGGCTCCAGGCTCTGAGCCGTCAGCCCAGAGCCTGACGCGGGGCTCGAACTCACAGACCGCGAGATCGTGACCTGGCTGAAGTCGGACGCTTAACCGACTGCGCCACCCAGGCGCCCCAACTTTTAAAATGACATATAACCTGCAATGGAGAACAGAAGCAAGAACTAAAATATATTATCTTTTAATAATATGTGTGGACATAAGCACACATTGGTCGTCTACATAGGAAGTTAGTGTCTCGGAATCAGTAATCCGATGAATAACATATGAAGGAGAAGCTGTTTTGAACTGTATTTTTCAGAATAGTTGTAGTTGCCTTAGGGTTTTCATCTAGAAATTGCTTTAAATCACATAAACTGTAGTAAAGAATTAAAATTACATATGTATTCAGGAATTTAATTTTAAACCTACAAAAAACAAATACAAACTGAAGAAATGACATGAGCAAAATGTTTAATGTTTAATTGAAGAACTGAAATGAGCAAAGACTTGGTGTGTGTTGAGCAAGAGGCATTGTACCCAACAATCCATGCTGAAAATTCTCACAGTAATAGAATCCACTTCCTTTCCACAGACACAGGAGAACCTTCAGAGTAGTATTAAATGAAGATCCCAAGTTGCAGCAGGACTTTGGAAGAAAAAGTAAATTCCTGGATCTTTGCTTGGATATGATTTCTTTTATTCTTTCATGTGTCCTGCAATCCATACATACGTATTATACACCTACCCTGTTGTTTAGTTCTCTATCTATTGCATGAATAATATTAAATTGTCTTTCACATTCAGTGTTCTGGGTCTTTATTTTCCCAGTCTCCAAAGATTTTTATGAACACCTGTTGTTAAGAAAATGATCTTTAGCTATAGAATCAGACATATCTGTATATAAAAACTCACATTGCAGATAAGACCAGACCTAGCCTAACACTTAGAAACACGAAACTAACATGGCTCATAAAAGGACATAAGAAGATCAATCAGAATCGTTGATTTCATATGAAATCCAGAAGAATCAATAAGATGAATACTCTTCATCATAAGGCTTAAGTCAGGTCATAGAGTTTAAAGAGATATTAGACAAATACTTGTAATAAAAGTGAAATTACTGTGATAATTACTCCCATAGAAGAATATAGAGTTCATAGGGTCATCTGTCATGGGGGCCTAAGTTTAGCTATCATAGAAAAACTTAGTGAAGAAATGAGCTATCGTCTTCATCTCCTAAATAGAGCATTACTGCAATAACCATGAGAACAATAGATTTTGATGCCAAAACATATTTTAGGAGAGTAAAAGATATAGGTGTTTTTCACTACTCAGCAACCAGAATTGTACCAACAACTGCTTAATCTTTTCTGGTATGTTTGATCATAATTATTAACTTCAAACTTTTTTCGTCTTCACAGCTGTAGCAATATCTGCACATACCAAACATGCACTTAGCAAGCATTTAGGTATGTCAAAATTATATATTTATAAAACCACCTCTGACTATATTATGGGACATCTGGAGATAATACCAAATTTATTATTCTTTTACCATTTTTTTTTTGTTTAGTTTTGAAAGAGAGAGATAGAGAGAGAGAGAGCGCACGCACTCACGCGCCTGGAGGAAGGGCAGAGAGAGAGGGAGACAGAATCTGAACCAGGCTCCAGGCTCGCACTGTCAGCACAGGGCCTGGCGCAGGGCTCAAACTCATGATGAGATCATGACCTGAGCAGAAGTTGGACGCTTAACCAACTGAGCCACCCAGGAACACCCTCTTTTACCACTTTTAATGCAGTTCCTTGAAAATAGAAAATAATCCATAACCCGTGTATTTACATTAATCAATTAGTTATTTACACTGCTTGCTGAGTACTGTGTAATATGTGATAGTATGAGAACACAAGAGGAACAAATACAAAACAGAGGGCAAAAATTTCTCAAGGATAATAAAATTTGAAAAGAATAGAGAAATCTCATAGTTTTAACATCTTTGTCTTTAGAACTTTGAAAATGCTTTCTCATTCAATGGTGATTAATTTTCACTAGCAAAATCTCCATGGAATCACCTGTCATTTTGATGAGTTACTGGGTAGAATTGTTATTTACTCCCCTTGTGCAGTCAATCAGCAATGCTCATTCCTTACCCAAGTCGTATTAGCACATTACCATTTCCAGAGCAAATATTAATCAGCAGGTATTATACTATGGTGCCTGAATATCATGAGCTAAGTTGTACGGAATTACAAGTCACATTAATAAAGTAGAACTCTGCAGAGATTGTTGATATATGGCAGTTATAATTCTGCTCTTACAGATCACACGTTATATTTTATTTAGGTGAGAAACACCCCTAAAATAAATAAATGAAAGCTTACTCTGCTTGAATAATTTCAATTTAGAAATGAATGTGTTAACATGGCCTGTGAGTCACTGTCAGTCTTCTCCAATTTCTCTTAGGAGGAGGGTAGGATGTACTCACTTTATATTGTACTGCCCTCTGGCTGGTAAAACTTGCTGCCAGAATAAGAGATTAGTTAACATTCAACATATGTTAATTAATGTACTTTATTAAATTGTGTTATTGTTGCCTTTATTCATTCTTAGTACTTAATTCATTGCTGTAGGGGATATAGAAAAACCATTAGGGCTTTCCAAATCATCAAAACTTCACACAGCAGAGTTGGATTTTAAAATGTAGAATCCTTCCTTTCACCTCTTGCTGCTTAATATTATTATTTTTTTCTCAACATGTGGAAAACCATAATTTAAAAATGTATTATATCAAATGAATAAGGCAACTTCATTTGCAAAATATGTGGGGGGATTATCCTAGGAAGCTCAATTGAATGTTTAAAATATTCTGTATTCAAAAGATTAAATCTTATAAATGTACAATGCTTGGGAAAGCATTTAAGTTAGTGACATATATACTCAGGCATACAATAGAACTTTTTTAATCCATGTAGTTTATTCCTTTCCACAAAACATGCTAACTAATGTCCAGGGCAGGCTAAGAACTTTCTGTTAATGTGCTACTCTGAAGTACAACAATGTACAACTATTCCCACCTGGTGACTTATTACAGTTTCCAAGAGTCAACTGCATTAGGTCTTAATCCATTTATATCAGTCAGGGTAACCTGGGGAAGGTTGTGGAAACAATCCCAAAGTCTCAGGGCTTTCCCCAAAAGCTTACTTATGGAAAGTCTGCTATATGTTGCATGACAGGTAGCTATCCTCCATCAAACACCTGGACTGATTTCATCAAGATACCACAAGACATCCTGTCATTTGTGTTTTCTTTTCAATGTCTGTGTGTGATTTCCTGGTGCGTGGAAAGAGAACAAGGAGAACAAACAGACCTTCCAGGCTTCATGCAGGAGTTTACACACAGTCTCCCACAACATATAATCCAAAGCTAGTCTATCACATTGTACCAAACAGACTGTAGGATAGGTTGTGCTGTGCGGGGGGATACATGGATATTTGGTGAGCATTAAATGTTCCTTCTAGTGTCATTGTAATGACGTTTTGGGGTGATGGTGGGGTGGTCCAGAGCCAGTGTGCCAAGAAAGAATTCTTGAAGATGTCTTTGGTGCAAAAGGGTGATCTTATTAAAGCATGGGGACAAGACCCATGGGCAGGAAGAGCTGCACTGGGGTTGTGACAGATAACTCATAATATACCCTTAGGTTGGGAGAGGTTCAGGGGGTAAGTCTCTAAGGTATTTTGGAAGCAAGGTTTCCAGGACCTTGAGGGGCTAGCTGTTATTAGGGAAACACCACTTAACTACCATTTATATCAAAACCCAGTCACGAGACCCTTCAGATATATGTCGGTGGGGGGTTGGTGGGGGGGTGGCTAAGCTTGGAGGATGATTGCCATCACATATCTTGGGGCAGTTGAGATAAAGGAAGTTGACTTACAGGATCCTTGAGTTTGGGATAATGTTAAGCTAAGGTTCTCTTTTGTCCCCAGCAAAGTGTCATCCTTGAGGCAGCTGAGCTTCTAGAGGGAGGTCACTCTTCTGGTCTCAAGGACCTGTCAATGGGCTATAGGTAGTAAGGGAATTTAATTTTTCATTTGCCTTAGTTTCCCACATTACCATGGCAAGCACCTAAACCCCTTTCCTTTGTTGTTGGGTAGCCAGGAGTGTCCGAGGAATACCACACAAATTCCACCTGGGTGTGTGTGTTGGGTGTGTGTGTGTGTGTGTCAGCCTGTATTTTGCCCTCAGCTTACCCCAAGCTCCTTCATCAGTTTGTAGTTTGATCAAATTTTAAGAAACATATTAAAGAAGAGTGAAAAAATTGAAATATAGCTAGCAAAACATGACATATTGGAATAACTTGCTGAAGGCTACTTGATGAAAAAAGTATAATATCCAATTAAGTGCCAGTAAGATTTATGTAAAACAAGTAAATAAAAATAAGCAAAAGGCACTAAACGGATTTAAATGGATTGTGAATGATTTTAACTTTTCATTAAGCCTTTTTTAAAAAGCACATAATCCTAAATGGATGCATTATAACTATTTGTGCAAGTTGCATGAAAAATAAGACTTTCATAAGCAGACTCAAATAGACTCACATTAAAAGAAAGGGCCTTGTTCTTACGTTCTATTTATAAGTGAAATGATTTAACTTAAGATAGAATATTTGGCTTGCATGTACTGTTGGCTTTACTGCATTTTAGTGTACATGTATTTTAAAAGATAGCAGTCTTATAGACTTATTTTTAATTTAATAAATTTAACTTTATTTTAAAATCTATTTTACAAGTAACTTGCACCTGAAAAGCTTACTTAATTTATTAACTTCCTTAGCATATTGGGTTTTTTTTTCCACAAATCCAATGCATAGAATCTAAGTAAGCAAAGTCATATGCCGTAAAGTTTTATTTCAACTCTAAAAACTTACTAACATACATAAAGACATACAATCAAATACTGTTTTCAACTCATCTGTTAGCATTTGTAAAGCATTTGACTGTCATTTGTTAATAAACCTGAAAGGATATAAGTGAATAAGACTATAGAAATAATAACTTAGAAATTTCTATGATTAATTCTGCATTCTTAATAGGACCATATTTTGTTTATTTTTCCAAATAATGTAGCTTTTTTCCCTCTATCTTAACACTGAGATTTAAAGAACACAGAACAACATGAGACATTCTGTTACGTGTTTAAGATAAATTTATACATTTACAAGTAACAATGAAGAGATCTTATTAATATATATTAAATTGCCAAGAGATATGTGAGTACGAAATTAATTTATAAAATCATCCTGCATATACAAAATTCTCTTTGGTTCAATACCCAGAAGGATGTACATTAAAATAAAACACAAAACAAGTTTCCTTTTAGCTTTCTATTCTTTTTCTCTCCCTCTTCCTTCTTTCCTTCCTTCCTTCCTTCCTTCCTTCCTTCCTTCCTTCCTCCCTCCCTCCCTCCCTCCCTTCCTCCCTCCCCCTCTCTTTCTTTTTTCTTTCTTAGGAATGCAAAAATATGTAAAATCCAAATGTGTAAATATTTAGAATAAAAATGAAAAGACATATCGAGAACATTCAGATTTGAATTTATCTCCCTCTTCTTTGCAGCCAAATGACATGAAATGATAATTGTGAAAGTAATTTGCCAGTATCCTTCCTGGGTCTTCCAACATCTCCCCACCTTTATCAGGGAAAACAATTGACCAATTTTGCTGTTTCTCTACTTTCTATTCAAATGCTAACATTAATCAATCATGTCAATTGAACATATTTAAATTCTACCTAGAGTGAATAGCATTTGAATTTCAATGGATATTTGGGATGCACACTCACAAAAAAAAAAAAAAAAATTGAATTCATTTTAATCTGGACTGATATTTGGGTCAGGATCAAACCTCCTGCCAAAAAGAGATAGGACCTTCACTTTTTTGTCTTCAATGAACGCCTCTTCATTTTTTAGGATAAGGGGAAACATTCATTTCTGGGAGAGAATGAACGTAGAGCTGAGATCACAGCCTCTCTCTCTTAATGCTTGGAGCTTGTGATTGCAAATTCATAGCTTCTCTAACTTTGATGGAAAATTTTGAATTGGAAATATTGCACTGCGATTTCATAATCCAACAGAAGAAATTTGTTTGAAAATAAATGATATAAGCACAACCTTCAAGAGAACCTCCTGCATTAAGCTTGTAGTGCCAAACAGATTTTAAAAGAGCCCTTGCTGGCTGAGCAGGGTTCCCTGTGGTCTTGTGGGCAGATCTGTTCCCAGTGGTTAGGAGAGTTTCCTTTTATTGTTTCTGACAAGCATGGCAGTCTGGTCACAGGTGTAGAAGACAGTTGAAAAAAAACAGAAATATACAAACTTTGGCTGACATTTTAATTACATTTCCATAGGCCTGGAGTCAATAAAATTAAAGTTAAAATTAAAGACACAGGAAGACATCTAAAAGTATTTTTTATATTGTTGGCAGTGGGAAAGCTGCCTTAAAAAAAAAAAAAAGCGTTATTTGCTGTGGTTTCAATGTCAATGGCCCACATAACATTCTCACCTATAGTAAAGGAGATTAATAAATGGTTAACACCTTCCATCCATTCATTTATGTCTGCATTTAGATCACCGGGAACACCTCCTATATGACAATGCATAGGAGGGACAAATTTTTTGTATGTGGATCAAAATGGTGTGATCCTCTTCTAATATTTAATTCCTGTTTTTCAGAATTCTCACTCTCTGGCCCTTTTAAAACACCCCCCAAAGAGTTGACACATGAAAAAGTGACTATATTAGAGAAAGAAGTAGTTTTGCTAACCTACTGAAAGTAGTTGTGTGAATCTACATACTGTAGAGATTCTAAGCACAAATATCAAACAAACCAAGAACACAAACTCCCACAAATGTTAAAAATGTTTGTAAGTCACTCATTAGCCCATGTTACAGTTTAAAAATTAGAGGCAGGATTTTCACATACTGATAAATATCAGAACACTTGTTGACTGAAGCTTCCTCATGAAAATCATACTCTAATGATCATGATGATAAACCTACGTATATTACATGGAAAAATCTCTCCCAATATCTCACAGTGGTGTGATAAAATTTGGAACCCTATAAGTCAGAGAGAGAGAGGGACAAGCCATCTCTGTGCTCACTCACCTCACCAAATCTATTTATACATTATACTTCCTTTCCCTGCTGAGATTTGTTTTGACTATCACAATGTAGAGTAATTAATGCAAAATCTCCTTTCTTCCTTCCTGGAGGCTGAATAAATTAAAAGAATGCAGATAGCAGAATGGAAGCCTCAGATTCCTTCTAAGGCATCTTCAGCAGGCTAGGAAGATCAAAAAATCAAAAGATGTATTACTTCCTGAATGCTCTGATTTCCAAGGTGCTTCTATTTCCATGACAGCCTGACCAGGATTTATTTCTAGAAACTTTGCTTTCTTACATATTTTGTGTTCAAATTCTTAAATGTTTTAATGTCTGTAAATACAGGAGATGATACCTTCATAGTCAATATTAATACTTCTAGTTATAAATAAGTTATAGGAAACCATACCCATTTTTAGAAGATAAAGAACATGGTAATAGATTGTAAAATCTTCAAAGTTTAGGAAAGAAAATGTAGGGAAAGAAGGACAGGCAAAACTTCCCATGATAAAATGTCTATAAAGTCTTAGTCCATGTTACTTTGTGAATCCAATTGTTTGGTATGATTGGAGGACCTGACTTCCCTTTGTAAAAGGACCAGTTAATTTTCTCTTCCATTCAATGTTTTTGTCCATTTTTGGTTCAGTTTTTGTTTCGTTGTTGTTTTACGGGTGAGGTAGTGAAAGGGACAATTTTGCATGTTGTATCACCGGAGGAGGAAAAACAACCCTATATGTCTGTGGCTATCACAGTTTAGGACTGGAAAAAAATACAGACCTCTGAGAGAAGCCAAGTAACTATTTCTATTTCTAGCAAAAGTTATTGGATAAATTCAGTGATTAGGGAAACTTAATCACATGTTAGAAACAAACCTAACTTCTTAGATAAATCTCCGGAAAACAATTATCAAGTTTCAGAAACTTACAAATCTCTCCTGTGAACAATAAATCACTGAGGAAGATTTAGAGACCTGGGATGACTAGGTGGCTCAGTTAAGTTCCCGGTTCTTGATTTCGGCTCAGGTCATGATCTCAAGGTTCGTGGGCTCGAGCCCCGTGTTGGCTCAGAAGCTGCTTGGGATTCTCTCTCTCCCTCTCTCTGACTCTCCCCTGCTCCCATGTGCATGCACTTTCTCTCTGTCTCTCTCTATCTCTCAAAACAAAAAAAAAATAATAAGCTTAAAAAAAAAGACTTAGAGAATTATCCTAGAAGAAAATTTGAAATGTTTTGGGGGTTAAAATTTGGAATGTTTCTCTGGACTTTTGGATAACTTACTCCACTTCCCTTTCACTACCTCACCCCCTGATGCATGCTGATTTGCATCATCCCACAAAAAGTAAAATATTAGAACTTCAGATGAGGCAAACTATGTGAATGTTTGATGTTCTTGCTGTTGTGACTTAATCTTAAACTGGGAAAAACAACAATCCCTCTGACTATAGATTCAAAAATGATGCACAAGGCTCTCTGCATATGCAGAAATTACAGAAGCTTAAAGTAAACAAGTGAGCAAGTGCCCTCGATTCACTCTCTGTTGTCTAACCAACAATTCCTTAAATATGAAAAGCAACACTTAGGCCCACTATGTCACATGAAGTATCATCTTTGTTAAATTCAACTTCATTGTGTAAGATGATGACAGTTACAGATACTCTCAAAGAATATTTTCTTATGCATGAACCCAAGGGTTCTTTAAAGGGGAAATGTGTGCCAAAACAACTTTTATTCTCTCCCCAGCGTCCGCCTAGTACTGACCTCGTTATAGTCACACCAAACTACCGGTCACTATTTATCTGCTCATATCCTGTTCTTAAAACACTCTCAAACTGATATCAATAAAGCAAAAGAAAATTGGCAGAGATAACGTTTCTTTTGGAGGATTTGCTTCGACTTTCTGTTTTGTCTTTGTTGTGTCTTCTCATATTTTCCAGCTAACAGGTGCCTTCGGTAACAATATAATTTTTTCATTCTTAGAATGCAATATCAGGATTTTAATAGCATTTTTTGAGAGTAGAGAATCTTCTTTGAGTCCATCTAAAAATAATAGAAATTGTGCATCAAAACAGACAGGGCAAGAAATATGCTAACTATACCTAGACAGAGAATAGCAAGTGCTGGCTTGTCCTTGAACGCTATGAATAGATGTATCTCATTTTATGATCATGCAAATTCATCTCGTTTCAGCAATTTCACATTTGACTTTCCAGTTCCAACTGTGGATTCCTTGACTAAATAAGATCCTGCTTATCCTGCATTTCCTAATTGTTAAAGGATAAGTCCAACAGCTTAGCATGAAAGAGTCAAAAGTTCAACTGCTTCTTCAGTGTTGTTTGCACTGTGAAGAATACTGGCCAGCATACTGGAAATCCATTTTGAAGAAACCAAAAGTTTCAGGTCAAGTGGGTTTTCAAGAAGTGGGCAGCAAGAACCACTGGCAGTCTGAACTTATACACTCTGGCCCTGTCAGGTGAATAGTCCCATTTTCCTGGGCAGTTTTCATTTGTTTGATAATACCCAGCTTTTGGAGAATGAGCAGCATTTTACTAGAAGAGTTAGTATTGGAAGAACTTATCAAAGGGCTTGAGAAAATGTGGTTGTTGCATTTCAATAATATAATCATAGCAATAATAATAATAATAATAAAATATGCAATGAGTACTATTTTCTGAGTACCCATGCCTACACTGAAAAATGTAGTCATCAGTTTATCATTTTCCATTCACTCCTCTCTCTCCTTACTGCTGTAGGATATCTAGCCGGAGCTTCAAAAGAAGTGATCTAACTTAGCAGCACTGTGCCCTTTCCATATTTCTCATGTGATCTCTCTCTCTCTCTGCTTTAACACTGTTGATTGCCTCCAAGTGATACTCCCATCTCCCAGCCTATGTGACAATAAACCTTCTTGGGGTCCCTCCTACCTCTAGGTTACAGCTTCTAGTATCCTTTGTGAACTCACGTTTCCCCACTAATTCTTGAAGTGAATGTCAAGTAACTGGTGCATCTAACTTCTCTATCAAATCAGCATCACAGCTAGAAAAGTAACTTTGAAGAGATGTATAAACCCAGACATATTTCACAGGGACTTTAACCCATCAAATATGACTGCAGTCATTACAGTTTCTGTGTGAATGCCATGTTTCAGTCTGGAGTTTCAAAACATTTTGGTGAAAATTATCATAGCATATATTTTTTTTTCAGTGCTACATATTTTATACAGCATCTTCCCAACCATTTTCTTCATTAAATCCTCAATACTATTACATAGTAAAATGACAACTTGCATTTTTAAAAACTAAATTAACTAAATTTTGCAGATTAAAAGCTGAGTCTCAGAAAGATTAAGTTACTAATGCAAGTTTGGGTGTCTAACACTTGCAAGAGCTAAGAATCCAATGATCTTAGTTCATTTCACAATGATATAGTGTCAATAAATAAAACAGAAAATGAAAGAAATTCCATGGTCGGTTAATATGAAGAGATTAAAACCTTCAAGAGTTGCTATTTAAGACCTAATATTATAATTCCATGTGAACAAAAGTGGTTTAAATTGATTATTGTCCTTAAAAATTATGGTATGTCATAGTTTCCTGAGAAAAAAAAGAAAGAAATGTCTTAGAAAATATATTTCATCTAATGCATTTGTGATGAGTTATCCTAACAGTAGGTATCCTTTACATGATATGATAAAAATGGCACCTGACCCCTGTAATCTTTCCCCCACAAAAAAAACAAAACAAAACAAAACAAACAAACAAACAAACAAAAAAAAAAACACATAAACCTCATCTAATCATGAGAGACATCGGATCTACCCCAAATGAGAGACAGTCTACATAATTTCTGTCCATTACTCTCCAAAATTGTCAAGATCATTAAAAACAAGGAAAGTTGGAGAAACTGTCACAGCTAAGTGGAGTTTAAAAAGCCATATAAACTCAATGTAATGTGGCATACCTGAATGGGAACCTGTCACATAAAAAATATGTTTAAAAAAAGTACACTAAGAAAAATATAAGAAATCTAAATATATTAGGTAACCTAGGTAATAATAAGATTTCAATATAGGTTTATTAATTGTAACAAACATGCCATTCTGAAGTAAGATCTTAAAGGGAAAACGAGTTTGAGGTATCTCTACTATCTTTGCAATTTTTTGTTAGTCTAAAACTGATCTAAATAAAACTGATTTAAAATAAAAATTATACCGAAAAAAATAAAAAAACCTTAAACATATAATGGTGGTCTATGTCTACACAAAGCAATCTAAATGAGAATGCTTACAGTGGCTTTATTTGTAATTGGCACACACTTGAAAGAGCCCGAATGGGACTTCAACATGGAAACTGATGAAGTGGTAATTATTTAGTGAAATAATACTCAGAAATCACAAGAAATGAGCTACTGATAAATCAAATGCACTATGCTTATAGAAAAAGGACAGATCTGAAACGCTACCTCATGTGTTTCCATTTGTTTATCATTCTTGTAGAGACAGAATTATCAGGACAGAAAACAGATTAGTAGTTACCAGGAAGTAGGGAATGAGAATTTTACAAATAAGAGGGTATGGAAACTTTGGTTATCAGAACTGTTTTATAGTTTGATTGTGGTCATGGTTATATAACTAATACATTAAAAAAATCACAAAAATATTCATTACAAAGGATGAATTTTACTTTATATAAATTACATCAATAAAAAAAGCAGAAAAGTGAGTCACAACATAATGTGTCACTTTGAGTATTATGATGTGTGGTTATCTTTTGAATAATAACATGAAAGGATTAAAGTATTATTAGTCAAATCTTTAGGGAGACTTAATAGAGGAGAGCCATGACAACTGGACAGGGGCAAATTTTGGGAAGGATTTTGACTCTTGGAGTCATTAAATCCTAAAAAAAACAGGATGGCATGTGCTGGGCAAACTCCCTAAGTGAATGCTGTAACTTATTTACCAAGTTAATGATAAGAATCTTATTGTGAGACCACTTGAAGGGATTTGTCAGACCACATTTTTTCATCAGTGCTGAGGACAAAGCACTAGAGAAGGGGATTAAGAATGAAGAAGCATCATGAAAAGCCAAGAGGCAGTAACAGAATGGCGACTTACAACATTTGTCATGGCTACCACAAGATAATAATATTGTTCATGTAAAAGATGAAGTGTCCCAACTCAACTTCCTGCATAAATTCACTTTTGCTAGAAAAATGAATAGCTCCTCTCAATATATTCTATTAAAATCTACAAGAATATTGCCCCAACCCCAAAATATATTACAATTTGTTTGCAAGCTCTTATGAAATATTTTCCTGTCATGAGCAAAAGAACAAATAATATTTGTTGAATTTAAAAACACATCAGAGATGTTTAAGCCCTTGAAAATAAAGATGCACAATCAAGGTATAAAATATTTAATAATGGCTTGCTAATTTATGCAATTCAAAATTGCATGAGAAATAGAATTACAATCCCATCAGTCAAAAGGAAGAATGAGCTCAGAGTATTATTTAAAATTCAAAAGCACGTTAAAGGGGCAGGAATCTCATAGAGTTAATTAGATCAGAGGATTTGCTTGAAAGGAATATAAACTCTGCTATGATTGTTATTATGAGAAAAATGAAGAAAGTTACATTATTGGACCTAAGAGGTTAATAATTTATCAGTCCAACCTCTTAGAAAATGAATTCATTTATTAGATAAAAATCTAATAATTTTGATTACAACTGAAATCAAAGAAATGTTTAAAATTAAAATGGAATAATAGAAGAGAAACAAAGAAAAGCAATTAGAATTAGAATTGCCAAATCACCAATAGCTATTGTTCACCCAATAATTCATATATGGCGAGCACACGATTGCCAGTTGAAATGGCATCTTATCTTTAGGTAGTACATTAACGTTCCAGACATTATCAGGAATTCTGTACAGCTCATCCCATTTAATCCCCAAAATAACAAAATAAGGTAGTTTCTGTCATCATTATCCCAGTTTTACAGATGAGAATATCAACCTTTTATGTCTTTCCCCAGATTCTGCTATCTGAAAGTCCACACTGGATAGTTCTTCAAGGTGTAGACGATCCCGTCATCCAGGGATCACTTGGCTAAACTTGTGTATTAAACCCTGCAAAGCAGAATATAAGCCTGATCTTAGAATAGTCAGTGCTAAATGTGGTTCAATTTTCATCTTGCTTTCTACTTTGTTAAGATTTAGTTAGATCTCCGTTGTCAAGAGAGGGTATGGAATAGTAGCTAAATCGGAGTCTCTGAAGCTAGTCTGCTCACGTTCACAAGTGTGGGGAATAGAGACTACCTCACAGCAATGTTTAAAAGATTGAATACTTAACATTTACACAGGCCGTAGCCCTACGTAAGTAGTTCATTGTTACTGATTTACTTCTAATTCATTTGGATTTATTTTTTTTATTGATTTTAATAACACGTAAACTTAAGTGCTTTGCTTACCAATTTTCAACCTTTCTTCTTCTCTAGTTTGGTCACTGAAGACTACACATTTCTATCTAAGAACCATTTTAGTTGCACCCCACAAGGTTTGGACAAGGGAAATTATGTCATTGATATCTAAACATTTATTAATCAACAATACAATTTCTTATTTGTTTGTGGAGTTATTGATCATTCACTTATTTTTTTCTGAATGTCAAAGAATGATATATTTTCAGTTACCTTTATTTGCTTTTCAACTTAGATGCATTGTAATCACAGAGCACTTCGTTCCTTTGAAAATATTTCAGACTTGCTTCATGTCCTTGGATGTAGTCAATTCTCAGACATATTTCATGTTGTATGTTTATACAACAGATCTAGTTTGTTTAGTGGTTTGTTCAAATCTTCTTTGATTCTACTGATAGTTTTGGGCTCCTTTGCTCAACTGATTATTTTTTTTAATTTAATTTTATTTTTTTTTTATTATATGAAATTTATTGTCAAATTGGTTTCCATACAACACCCAGTGCTCATCCCAAAAGGTGCCCTCCTCAATACCCATCACCCACCCTCTCCTCCCTCCCACCCCCCATCAACCCTCAGTTTGTTCTCAGTTTTTAACAGTCTCCCATGCTTTGGCTCTCTCCCACTCTAACCTTTTTTTTTTTTTCCTTCCCCTCCCCCATGGGTTTCTGTTAAGTTTCTCAGGATCCACATAAGAGTGAACACATATGGTATCTGTCTTTCTCTGTATGACTTATTTCACTCAGCATCACAGTCTCCAGTTCCATCCACGTTGCTACAAAGGGCCATATTTCATTCTTTCTCCTTGCCACGTAGTACTCCACTGTATATATAAACCACAATTTCTTTATCCATTCATCAGTTGATGGACATTTAGGCTCTTTCCATCATTTGGCTATTGTTGAGAGTGCTGCTATGAACATTGGGGTACAAGTGCCCCTATGCATCAGTACTCCTGTATCCCTTGGATAAATTCCTAGCAGTGCTATTGCTGGGTCATAGGGTAGGTCTATTTTTAATTTTCTGAGGAACCTCCACACTGCTTTCCAGAGCGGCTGCACCAATTTGCATTCCCACCAACAGTGCAAGAGTGTTCCCGTTTCTCCACATCCTCTCCAGCATCTATAGTCTCCTGATTTGTTCATTTTGGCCACTCTGACTGGCGTGAGGTGATACCTGAGTGTGGTTTTGATTTGTATTTCCCTGATAAGGAGCGACGCTGAACATCTTTTCATGTGCCTGTTGGCCATCCGGATGTCTTCTTTAGAGAAGTGTCTATTCATGTTTTCTGCCCATTTCTTCACTGGGTTATTTGTTTTTCGGGTGTGGAGTTTGGTGAGCTCTTTATAGATTTTGGAGACTAGCCCTTTGTCCGATATGTCATTTGCAAATATCTTTTCCCATTCTGTTGGTTGCCTTTTAGTTTTGTTGGTTGTTTCCTTTGCTGTGCAGAAGCTTTTTATCTTCATAAGGTACCAACAATTCACTTTTGCTTTTAATTCCCTTGCCTTTGGGGATGTGTCGAGTAAGAGATTGCTATGGCTGAGGTCAGAGAGGTCTTTTCCTGCTTTCTCCTCTAAGGTTTTGATGGTTTCCTGTCTCACATTCAGGTCCTTTATCCATTTTGAGTTTATTTTTGTGAATGGTGTGAGAAAGTGGTCTAGTTTCAACCTTCTGCATGTTGCTGTCCAGTTCTCCCAGCACCATTTGTTAAAGAGGCTGTCTTTTTTCCATTGGATGTTCTTTCCTGCTTTGTCAAAGATGAGTTGGCCATACGTTTGTGGGTCTAGTTCTGGGGTTTCTATTCTATTCCATTGGTCTATGTGTCTGTTTTTGTGCCAATACCATGCTGTCTTGATGATGACAGCTTTGTAGTAGAGGCTAAAGTCTGGGATTGTGATGCCTCCTGCTTTGGTCTTCTTCTTCAAAATTCCTTTGGCTATTCGGGGCCTTTTGTGGTTCCATATGAATTTTAGGATTGCTTGTTCTAGTTTCGAGAAGAATGCTGGTGCAATTTTGATTGGGATTGCATTGAATGTGTAGATAGCTTTGGGTAGTATTGACATTTTGACAATATTTATTTTTCCAATCCATGAGCAGGGAATGTCTTTCCATTTCTTTAAATCTTCTTCAATTTCCTTCATAAGCTTTCTATAGTTTTCAGCATACAGATCCTTTACATCTTTGGTTAGATTTATTCCTAGGTATTTTATGCTTCTTGGTGCAATTGTGAATGGGATCAGTTTCTTTATTTGTCTTTCTGTTGCTTCATTGTTAGTGTATAAGAATGCAACTGATTTCTGTACATTGATTTTGTATCCTGCAACTTTGCTGAATTCATGTATCAGTTCTGGCAGACTTTTGGTGGAGTCTATCGGATTTTCCATGTATAATATCATGTCATCTGCAAAAAGCGAAAGCTTGATTTCATCTTTGCCAATTTTGATGCCTTTGATTTCCTTTTGTTGTCTGATTGCTGATGCTAGAACTTCCAGCACTATGTTAAACAACAGCGGTGAGAGTGGGCATCCCTGTCGTGTTCCTGATCTCAGGGAAAAAGCTCTCAGTTTTTCCCCGTTGAGGATGATGTTAGCTGTGGGCTTTTCATAAATGGCTTTTATGATCTTTAAGTATGTTCCTTCTATCCCGACTTTCTCAAGGGTTTTTATTAAGAAAGGGTGCTGGATTTTGTCGAAGGCCTTTTCTGCATCGATTGACAGGATCATATGGTTCTTCTCTTTTTTTTTGTTAATGTGATGTATCACGTTGATTGATTTGCGAATGTTGAACCAGCCCTGCATCCCAGGAATGAATCCCACTTGATCATGGTGAATAATTCTTTTTATATGCCGTTGAATTCGATTTGCTAGTATCTTATTGAGAATTTTTGCATCCATATTCATCAGGGGTATTGGCCGGTAGTTCTCTTTTTTTACTGGGTCTCTGTCTGGTTTAGGGATCAGAGTAATACTGGCTTCATAGAATGAGTCTGGAAGTTTTCCTTCCCTTTCTATTTCTTGGAATAGCTTGAGAAGGATAGGTATTATCTCTGCTTTAAACGTCTCGTAGAACTCCCCTGGGAAGCCATCTGGTCCTGGACTCTTATTTGTTGGGAGATTTTTGATAACCGATTCAATTTCTTCGCTGGTTATGGGTCTGTTCAAGCTTTCTATTTCCTCCTGATTGAGTTTTGGAAGAGTGTGGGTGTTCAGGAATTTGTCCATTTCTTCCAGGTTGTCCAATTTGTTGGCATATAATTTTTCATAGTATTCCCTGATAATTGTTTGTATCTCTGAGGGATTGGTTGTAATAATTCCATTTTCATTCATGATTTTATCTATTTGGGTCATCTCCCTTTTCTTTTTGAGAAGCCTGGCTAGAGGTTTGTCAATTTTGTTTATTTTTTCAAAGAACCAACTCTTGGTTTCGTTGATCTGCTCTACAGTTTTTTTAGACTCTATATTGTTTATTTCTGCTCTGATCTTTATTATTTCTCTTCTTCTTCTGGGTTTGGGGTGTCTTTGCTGCTCTGCTTCTATTTCCTTTAGGTGTGCTGTTAGATTTTGTATTTGGGATTTTTCTTGTTTCTTGAGATAGGCCTGGATTGCAATGTATTTTCCTCTCAGGACTGCTTCGCTGCGTCCCAAAGCATTTGGATTGTTGTATTTTCATTTTCGTTGGTTTCCATATATTTTTTAATTTCTTCTCTAACTGCCTGGTTGACCCATTCATTCTTTAGGAGGGTTTTCTTTAATCTCCACGCTTTTGGAGGTTTTCCAGACTTTTTCCTGTGGTTGATTTCAAGCTTCATAGCATTGTGGTCTGAAAGTATGCATGGTATAATTTCAATTCTGGTAAACTTATGAAGGGCTGTTTTGTGACCCAGTATATGATCTATCTTGGAGAATGTTCCATGTGCACTCGAGAAGAAAGTATATTCTGTTGCTTTGGGATGCAGAGTTCTAAATATATCTGTCAAGTCCATCTGATCCAATGTCTCATTCAGGGCCCTTGTTTCTTTATTGACCGTGTGTCTAGATGATCTATCCATTTCTGTAAGTGGGGTGTTAAAGTCCCCTGCAATTACCACATTCTTATCAATAAGGTTGCTTATGTTTATGAGTAGTTGTTTTATATATTTGGGGGCTCCGGTATTCGGCGCATAGACATTTAAAATTGTTAGCTCTTCCTGATGAATAGACCCTGTAACTATTATATAATGTCCTTCTTCATCTCTTGTTACAGCCTTTAATTTAAAGTCTAGTTTGTCTGATATAAGTATGGCTACTCCAGCTTTCTTTTGGCTTCCAGTAGCATGATAAATAGTTCTCCATCCCCTCACTCTCAATCTACAGGTGTCCTCAGGTCTAAAATGAGTCTCTTGTAGACAGCAAATAGATGGGTCTTGTTTTTTTTATCCATTCTGATACCCTATGTCTTTTGGTTGGCGCATTTAATCCATTTACATTCAGTGTTATTATAGAAAGATACGGGTTTAGAGTCATTGTGATGTCTGTATGTTTTATGCTTGTAGTGTTGTCTCTGGTACTTTGTCTCACAGGGTCCCCCTTAGGATCTCTTGTAGGGCTGGTTTAGTGGTGACAAATTCCTTCAGTTTTTGTTTGTTTGGGAAGACCTTTATCTCTCCTTCTATTCTAAATGACAGACTTGCTGGATAAAGGATTCTCGGCTGCAATTTTTTCTGTCTAGCACACTGAAAATCTCGTGCCAATTCTTTCTGGCCTGCCAAGTTTCAAAAGAGAGATCAGTCACGAGTCTTATAGGTCTCCCTTTATATGTGAGGGCACGTTTACCCCTTGCTGCTTTCAGAATTTTCTCTTTATCCTTGTATTTTGCCAGTTTCACTATGATATGTCGTGCAGAAGATCGATTCAAGTTACGTCTGAAGGGAGTTCTCTGTGCCTCTTCGATTTCAATGCCTTTTTCCTTCCCCAGTTCAGGGAAGTTCTCAGCTATTATTTCTTCAAGTACCCCTTCAGCACCTTTCCCTCTCTCTTCCTCCTCTGGGATACCAATTATGCGTATATTATTTCTTTTTAGCGTATCACTTAGTTCTCTAATTTTCCCCTCATACTCCTGGATTTTTTTATCTCTCTTTTTCTCAGCTTACTCTTTTTCCATAACTTTATCTTCTAGTTCACCTATTCTCTCCTCTGCCTCTTCAATCCTAGCTGTGGTGGTTTCCATTTTGTTTTGCATTTCATTTAAAGCGTTTTTCAGCTCCTCGTGACTGTTCCTTAGTCCCTTGATCTCTGTAGCAAGAGATTCTCTGCTGTCCTCTATACTGTTTTCAAGCCCAGCGATTAATTTTATGACTATTATTCTAAATTCACTTTCTGTTATATTATTTAAATCCTTTTTGATCAGCTCATTAGCTGTTGTTATTTCCTGGAGATTCTTCTGAGGGGAATTCTTCTGCTTGGTCATTTTGGATAGTCCCTGGCATGGTGAGGACCCGCAGGGCACTTCCCCTGTGCTGTGGTGTATAACTGGAGTTGGTGGGCGGAGTCGCAGTCCGGCCTGATGTCTGCCCCCGGCCCACCGCTGGGGCCACAGTCAGACTGGTGTGTGCCTTCTCTTCCCCTCTCCTAGGGGCGGGATTCACTGTGGGGTGGCGTGGCCCGTCTGGGCTACTTGCACACTGCCAGGCTTGTGATGCTGGGGATCTGGCGTATTAGCTGGGGTGGGTAGGCAAGGTGCACAGGGGCAGGAGGGGCAGGCTTAGCTCGCTTCTCCTTAGGTGATCCACTTCAGGAGGGGCCCTGTGGCAGCGGGAGGGAGTCAGATCCGCTGCCGGAGGTTTGGCTCCGCAGAAGCACAGAGTTGGTTGTTTGCGCGGAGCGAGGAAGTTCCCTGGCAGGAACTGGTTCTCTTTGGGATTTTGGCTGGGGGATGGGCGGGGGAGATGGCGCTGGCGAGCGCCTTTGTTCCCCACCAAACTGAGCTCTGTCGTCAGGGGGCTCAGCAGCTCTCCCTCCCTTTGTCCTCCAGCCTTCCTGCTTTCCAAGCAGAGCTGTTAACTTATGACCTCCCAGACGCTAAGTCGCGTTTGCTGTCGGAACACAGTCCGTCAGGCCCCTCCGCTTTTGCCCGCCAGACTCGGGGGCTCTGCTTGGCCGGCGAGCCGCCCCTCCACCCCGGCTCCCTCCCGCCAGTCCGTGGAGCGCGCACCGCCTCGCCGCCCTTCCTACCCTCTTCCGTGGGCCTCTCGTCTGCGCTTGGCTCCGGCGACTCCGTTCTGCTAATCCTCTGGCGGTTTTCTGGGTTATTTAGGCAGGTGTAGGTGGAATCTAAGTGATCAGCAGGACGCGCAGTGAGCCCAGCATCCTCCTACGCCGCCATCTTCCCAAGAGTCCTCAACTGATTATTAAGACAATAAGGACAAATCCCCCACCATGATGGTGGATGGTTTATTTCTGCTTGTCCTTCTCCCAGAGTTTCCTATATAAATATAAGCTATGTCCTCAGGTGCATCAACTTGTTACATGTTTCTGATAAGGTGAAACTTATTATTGTGCATTGAATTCTTTTGTCTCCAATGATGCTTTTTGCCCCCAGAGTCATTTGTTATCATTTGATACAATTTCATCAGCTTTCTTCTGGTGTGTTACCGATTAGTATTTGCCTGATATGTTTTTCAACTTATCCATTTCGATTTACCAACGTATTTGCTACTTTATTCTCTTATCTGAATTCTTTTAATTTCAGGTATCCCATGTAGCATCCCTTTCATTTCTGCCTTAAGAAAATCCATTATTATTTGCCATAGAGAAGGTCTTGGATGGTAAACACTCAAAATTTTGTCTGAAAATGTCTTTATATTACTCTCATTTGTGACAGATATTTTTATCTGTCTGAGTTCTGGGGTTTTTTTTTTCCCCTCCCCTAAGCACTTTAAGATATTTTTTTTCACTGTCTACTGGATTCTATTTTTGTGGTTGAGAAGTAAGTCAGCTGTAAGAATAATTCTCATGCGTCTGAAGATAATCTATCTTTTTGCTCTAGAAGCTTTTGGAAACATAATTCTCCCGTTGATGATCTGAACTTTTGCTGTGATATATTTAGGTAAAATATTCTCTTTACTTATCCTGCTTGTTATTCTTGAGCTTCCAAAACTCTGTATACTGTTTCGTATCATCAGTTTTGGAATATCTTGTCACCTCTTCTAACTTTATCTCTTCCCCTCTCTCTCCATTTCTTCGAGAACAGTGATTACATATGTGATAGTCCTTCTCACCGTGACTTTCAATTTTCTTGAAACCATTTTTGAAAATCTCTTCACCTCTCTGCATTGTATTCTATATAATTTCTTTAGATTTATCTTTAAACTCACCCATGTTGTCTTCAGATGCTCCTAGTGTACAATTAAACCTTTCCACTTACTATTGATTTCAATTACCTTATTGATTTTTTTCTTTAGTTTCCTTTCAAACCTATTTGTTTTTATGTAGTTCTTGTTATAAATACATTTTCAATAACTTGTATTTCTTTAAATATTTTAATATTTTTTGATATTTCATTTGCTAATTCTAATATCTGATATTGTTATGGAACTCATTCTAACTCATTCTGTTTTCTACTTTATCTCCTGGTCCTGAATAATGCCACTTTTACCCCTGTGTGTTTTGTGATTTGTGGTTGTGAGTTTATATTTGTGGAAGTTTTTCATGGGAATTATTTGAGGTCAGGTTTGAAATTGAGTTTCTCCAGAGAAAGTCTGTTTTTGCTCTGTCAGGCATTTAGAGGCATTACTGGGCACACTTTAAATTAAATTTTGGCTCTCATCTGTTTCATATTACCTATGTATGAATCTGTGATGCAAACGTGCAAAACCATTTGTGGACATGTGCTTTGAAGATTTTTTTTTTTTCTTCTCTCAAGGACAATATTCCTTACAAATCATTGGAAGAGGGAACAGAGGATGAATAGAACTATTTTACTATTTTCCCTTAGTATGGTGATGTTTTTTGGGAAACTTCTTATATGAAAGACTAAGAACCTTGCTTTTTCTCTTGCTTTTTCTGCAGAATAGGAAGGCCGTTCAGGTCTATATTGTGACAATCAAAATTTGCATTTAATTACTGGAATACAATTATTCAACAGTCAACCATGGTTCTTTTATAAATTGCAGGAAAAATCGATAGAGTTTTAAATCACAACTTGCAAGGGAAAAAAAAAAAAAACCCTATCTCAACTCTAATCAAAAGTGGCATCAAAGAATCAGGGAAACATGAAGGTAACATTGAAGGAGGAAACTCCTAGTGGCCTCATTAATCCTTTGAATGCTATGAGAATCTATTGGTACCAATTTTAGTTGTTGAGAGTTTCTTTCAGAACTTCCAATTATTTGTGCATACTGATAATTAGAGTCCTTCATTCTTTGTCATCAGAAGTAATTTAAAAGAGACATAAAAAATTATGTTTTTAAATAAAATTAAAGTCCTTTTACCTTGAAAACACAATACAAATTCATTACACTTATTTTTATAAATCTTAAATTCATTGTGGGTTATCAGTGACATTTTCCTATATTTTAAAATGTTACTTCATGATTACTCATTATGACTCATAATTGTTTCTAACTATGGTATAAAAGACTAGAAGAATAAGTAAAATTTAAAAGTATGGAATAACCTAAAAGAGTAATAAAATTCTAAAATAAGTTATGATCACTCAGTTTTTTTTATTGTGTTACCCAAAGTGTTACATAATCTTCCAAGAAGTTATTAAACAAATTGGAAACAAGATTTTGTAGTAGTATATTTTTGAATTTTATCCAACATTGTTGAGAATTCAAAATTTTCCATATTCTGTATATAATGGAAAAAATTAAAAATCGACATGAGAAAACATATACTATTACTAGTTGAATCAGGAGAGGAGTATAAAGAAACAAAGAGCAGCCCCTAGACTCTAATAATGAAGGTCAAATTAATTGTATCAGTGAATTCAGACTGAATCTTCTGCTGATGATATTCTAAACAAATTTTCTCAGACTCGGGAACCAATGAATGAATACCCCCATTTCCAAGAACAAAAATAAAATATAGCATTCTCTCAGTTAGAAAAGACTCTATCTACAATTATATTTAAGATAATTAGTGCCATGGGAAAACTTTAAAAAAATATATCCAAATTCTTCTCCAGTAAAATAAACTATAGTTGGACACTTGTTAACTATGCTTTCATTTCCAGCAATGTAACTGAGTTTTATGTCATTATTTTGAAAATGCAAGAATTTTAGATTAATCTACAAAATGCACACTGAGAGGGTAGAAAAGCACCATTTGCCATTTTTGAGATGGATATTTTTATTATCCATTCACATATTTTGTCTATAAAAGCAACTATTCCCACAGTTCATGAAACCGGAAGCTCAACTTACACTCTGAGCTACTGATGTGTGTAATATATAATTAATTATGTTGAACTTGCAGAGAAGAATCAAAACTCCACCAAACCTCTATAATTTGAAGTACACAAAATGAAAGTTGAAGAAATGTAACTTTTCCCAACTCTATGACCCACAGCTGGCACCTTCTTTAAACAATTTTATTATATGTCAGTAGGGACAGGATCAAATAGAACAAAGCAAAGAACATCTGTTTGTGTTTGGAAGATTATTACCAAATTCAGAGCATTGTTCAATAAAAGATACTGAGGATGTAGCTGAATTCTCACACAGAGAGATGGGACAGCGAGGTTCTTTGTTCCAGGAAGCAGTTTTATTTGTGCAGGCAAGGGCTCAGTGGGCTAAGACCCCAAAAAGGCTGAGCCCCTGAGCACAGCAGGGTGTAGCCCTTTATGCAATTTCTACTTCTTTGTCTGCCATATGTGGGGACACATATAGTCTGATAATAAGTTAGAGTTGTGTCAGTTATGCATACGTGTATAGGAGTTGATTGGGCCATGTTGCACATTGCTTTCTTTGTTCTGAGAAAGCTTCCTCCACGTTCCTTAGGGAGGGGCTCCACCACATTCCCCTCTTTGATGCTCACACCCCCTATTTTGGGTCAAAGAGCATCATCTTGGTTTAGAGGTTTATATTTCCATGATGACATCACATGTGTGGCCATTTTCCTTTTGACCATTGCCTCAATGAGGTTGGAGACAGACCAGGGAGCTGGGCAAGGCAGGATTAAGCAAGCTCCCAAAATCAAGAGAATAATACCCATGAAGGTTTTGAATGCCCCAAGAGTTGAAAACCATCCTCCAAATAACTCCCCCGTGTCCTAACTTTTTAAGGTCTGGACTGGGACATGAGAAACATTTCTTATTTGATCTGTGATCTCTTCATCATCTATCTGGAGGCAGCAGTTGCTCAGGTTAAACTTTCCACAAACTCCTCACTCAGAAGCAAGTAATCTAAGGCCAAGCAAGTTTGATAGATTGCATTGCACATTTAATTGCTGCTTGGCTAGTAAGTTAAGAGCTCTGGCAGTTTCATTGGTTATAATTTTGACAATTGCTTGTAGTCTGATTATGCAGTTTAGCGTGTGACTGGGAGTGTGCTACCCCCAGAACCCACCCTCTGCCCAGCTGGCAGGGACATAATATTGAATTTTACCCTTGGGAGGCCATTTATCATCTTTCCAATTGCCAATTTGTAGGGCATTTCTTTCGAGTCTCCCTGTCCCCATACACTTGGACTCCCAAATGTTCCTCTCTGGCAAGTGGGATCAGGAAGAAAGATGGACAAATACTTCCCAGCACACATGACCCTGACCAGCCTGAGGGAAGTACGGTGCAGGCTGTCCTTCCACATACCCAGTATAGTCCGCCTGAGGCCTGCCACTCGATGGCTGCATCAACATTGTCCCAGGCCTCTCAGAGATGAGACAAGTAGACAAGGGGAGGGGGATCTGACTCAAGGTGATCTGGGGACCCCCACCATTGGGTTTCCTAGGCAGTTGAGTTATAAAATATTTGGCCTAGGCACATTAACTTTCCAACAGAGACGGTGAGCTTTCTTCCCCACCAGGCAAGACAGTTTTTCCCAATAATTGAGGTTTTGAGGAGCCAAACCCTGGCAGTAGGACTGGGGTATTGTGTTCCATTACAAGGTTCACGGGGATCTAATTCTCTAGCTTCTCATGGCCATTGATCCCCCATTTTAGCTCCCCCTCATACATAACAAGAAGAGACCTTTGGAGTCTGGCTATAGTCTCTGCTAGGGCTAGAAACATATTTTTCATTGTGACAGAGACAGGAGAAGGGCCCTTTTCCATTTCTTTGTAAAGGAATGAAAGACTTGGTGGGTGGTGGCCTTATGTGTGACTGTAACTCTATTAAAATATAACAAGGTTCCTGGGTCTGTGCTCCGCCCATAGATAAGTATACTAATCTGGCAGTTTGTTTTCTATTTTGAGTCTCCTGGGTTAAGGATGGTAACATTAACAGGGTTATAGAGTCCTGATTGGCAGTTTGACTCAGCCACACCCTTTTGGAGGAGGGCTGTTTTGTTTTTAGTCTGTCAGGTGACCCACATGACACAGTTCCAATGCCAACAGAAGAATTCAGGTGCCCGGGACCAGGAGCCACACATACCAGACCTGTCACACATTTATTTGTCATGGAGTTGGTACTCTCCTTCCCATGTCAGGCCTCCCCATGGCAACCCATATGGCAATGTGTCACCTACGGCTGTACATATATCAAAGAATATAGACAGCAGCCGGTTTGGATTGGTAATTTGAGTTTTGTTAATTAGTCGTCACACACTGCTGTTGCCGGTCTTGGGGTGATTCCGGACCTCTAGCCATTCCTCCGCTGGGGGGCACTGTGGGTCGAAACAAGTGTATTGACTCTCCCGTTGCCAGTTAGAATAGGTGGTCTTATTGTATCTGCAGGTCCCCAGGACCTTTCCCTGCCATCAGAAGTGGGTGTGGTTTAGTAAGGTCCAAGTGACTCCTTGGCCCGACCTGGTTATGCAAATACATGGGTGACATGATGAGGAATCTAGGTCTACGGATGGGGTCCGGATTAGAAGCAACTAATACCAACGAAGCGTCCTAGCCACAAAAGGAAGGCGAGTGCTAGCAGAGATGTCTCACCACACTCCGGGCCAGCTGGGGCGGCCTCTGATAACCCTATGGCCAAAAGTGGAGCGAGAATCACAATAACAGTGAGAAACAAGGGGTGACAGTGCATCACGGTACGGAAACAGACATAGAAAATAAGGACAGTCTGTTTGTTCCACCGGACCATCGATTCCTCAGGCTCCTGCTGTGTGTACATTAGTCAGCTTCCAGAGTGACTGAAGCAGGGCTGCAGTCTCCCGGAGCCTCTGGGGTTGCAGATTGCTTCTTCCGTTTGCTCAGCTTGCAGGCGTTGATGAATCGGGAACACACTCCGGTTTTGAGATGCCGGCTTCACTCTGCTGTGTTGAGTCCAGGGATACACCTCGTCTACCTTTACTGCAGTAGGGGTGGACAAAATGACAGTGAATGGGCCCCTCTAGAGGGGTGTTAGGGGTTAGGCATTCCATTCCTTCACCCGTACTGCATATCCTGGTTAAAGGGTGAGCGTCTGTGGTCAGAATCACAGATAGTTGCTCCCTAGCCCAGTGATGTCAGGTGGTTAAGTACAGCCAAGGGCCTGCATCTGTTGCCTTAAGGTTAGATTGCCTGTCTCATTTAGATACCCCCTTATGCCCAGGATAATGAGGTAGGGCACCCATAAAGGATTTCATAAGGGGAGAACCCCATCTGCTTCTTCAGCGTCCCATTTGCAGCTGCAGTCTGCCTCCCTGGAGGTCCCTTATCTCTCCCTGCCTCAAGTTCACCCTTTCCCTATTTATTCCTCCCCCTGGAATAGGGCCCTTAACTTCTGTTAGGGAACAGGAAAGATGACTGTTCTGGCTTCTTCAAGCTGAAAAGGGACGGTGTCGGGGGACAGCAGTTAGTCTACCCAATGGTCAGTTGAGTGGCCCATGGTATGATTCTACAGGAAGGCTGTCAGCCATTCGGTGGCACAAACATTAGCAGACACAAAGAGAAAAACATAAAATAAATATTATACTGACCGACAAGATGGCATCTTAAGATAATGTGTCCAGTTCCCAAATGAGTCACACAATCCAGGAGAGACCCTGACTTTATCCAATTATGCCCGAAGATCATCTATCAGTTCTAAAACTCTGTGAGAATTATCAGTTATATGGAAACAACACATGTCAGGGAATCTCTCATAACCCAGGTGATGGACGAGCAGTGAGTAATCAATGGTGGCTCTATTCTCCAAGAATCTGCTGTAACTTTAATTTTTTTAATTTAAAGCATCTAATGCTTGTGAGGTGTCTTTTTTACAGTTTTGCTGAGTATAAGCAGACAGCTTGCTTTATTTCGAGGTATAAAATGTTTTCAAGAGCTGGGCATCCTACCAGAGAAAGAGTCAAGGCACCATTTACCATTATTAATTTGCAAACTTTTAGGTAAGCTGAACCTGGATATTATTTTATAAAGCAGAGCTTTTATTACTTTTTTGTGCCTTCTCCATTTTTTTAGGGGAAGGCCTCTACCGAATTAGTAAAACTGCCAACCCATAGCAACAGATGTTGCAATTCCTTTGACCTTGGCATATGAGTGAAACCTAATGGTCAGTCTACCCCGGATAGCTTCCAGTTCCTTGATTGTCTGGGAGAGCAAGTTTGTGGTTAAGAAGATTGTTTCTGAGACGTACTTCACAAGCTGATACTACTTGCTGAACTGTCCTTGACAAATTTTTCCCAGTAAACATCCTTTGGGCCATTTGATAAGTTTTATCCCTCCCTAAATAAAAGGCCTGGTGCAGTGCTCTAACAATCTTTAACTGTGAGCTCAGTAACAGTAATTGCCCCTGCTCAGTTTGTAACCATCTGAGGGCTAGAGACAGTGTCCATGAGTCAGACCCCAGTTTATTTCCTTGGGAGAGTAGGTGGGATTGAGTCCCCTTTAATAATTGGTACAGCTGAAAGGAACAATCCAAATGACAGCCCTACCTTAGTTTAAAGCTAGGTTCTCTTTTCTGCTTATTATGGATCTTTGATAAGAAATACAATTGCTGAGAAGTCTGTTTTGCTTGCTGTTTGCTATGAGCATTGTGAGACCTTTCCTGAATGTAACCCGCTGTGTAGTAGAATGGGTTGTAAACCTTCCTAAATGTAGTCTGATATGTAATGGAATGAGTGATTGCGCATAAACTAACCGGCATTTCTCGCTTCTGTAAACCTGCTTGCTTAGCACATTCCTCACCTACCCCCTTCCCCCTTTTTTCCTCCCGCCACAAGTAACGGACAAAGCCTTCCCGCCAAAGGACAAAGGACGCCCAATCAGAGAACAACAAATGTCCTTACTTTAAAATCAACTAATCAGGCCCCTCATAATTTGAAACCTCACCTGTGCTATTTGTCTCTGTCTATAAAAACGCTGTACCAACCCTGATCGAGGCCTCTTAGCGTCACCGGCAACGAGTGCGCAGAGGTCCAGGTTTGAACCTGCAATAAACGACCCTTGCCGCTTGGCTTTGACTTATGACTCTGGTGGTCTTTTGTGGGAGGTTTTGGAACTTCAGGCATTACACAGCGGGCAAGCTATTTTCCTGAACTCTGGTATCTACAGCCTACAATATACAAAAACTCACACAATTGTTTATCTGTCCTGGAGTTAGTAGCACTATAGTCTTTAATTCAGTTATAATGTCCTTTACTAGCAAAGGCGTAAGAGTCTCTGGTATTCTCAAGGAAAAGGAGAAAAAATTAGTTTTTCTCATACGCATCCCAGGGGATGAGAGAAAAGTTTAGTTATAAGTTTTCCGGAGTTGCCTCCAATCATGTTGTGTTTGGATGGTTGGCCTGGAGTGGAAAGGAGGACAGACAAGGTGGCTCCAGTATCAACAAGGAAGTGAACTGGCCTTTTAGTTACCAGAGTTTTCCAGAGTTACCCGAGGCTCCAGGCGTCCGATAGACAGTTGGGGCCCCAGGCCCCATCAGTCCCTTTTGGGGACACAGGTTATCTGAGCATTTGCAGATGGAGGTCCCCGAGGGCATTCAGACCTCCAGTGGCTGTCTGCACATAAGGGGCATGGCTTGTGGGGCTTTGACTTCTGTTGTCCCTTCTGCGGGCAGTCTCGTTTCCCGTGCCCTGACTGCCCACATAAGTGGCATTTGGTGCCAGGACCTCAGGAAGTCTGATGTGACATTGTGCATAAGTCCAAACTAAGGCCTCAGATTTTTCTTAAGCCTCCTCTCTTGATTGTTTGTTTGTTTACTTGTTTTATTTTGATCTCGATTGTAATATACTCGATTGTCAGCTTGGAAGAGCTCCTCCAGGGTCCCTTCCAGGCCAACAGCCAATTTTTGCGTTTCCTTTGAATATCTAGGGGTGATTGAGTGAAAAATTTGTCCTTTAAATTCATCTCAGCCTGAAGGGTATTAGGGGAAATAGCCATATATTTAATGACAGCCTCCCTCAACCTCTCCAGGAAGGCCATCTGGCTCTCATTCTGTGTTTGTAAAATAGTGGCTAATTTAGCATAATTTGAGGGCTTAACCTTAGACCTCCTTAATTTTTCTAAAGCACAAGCTTGGAAATGGTGGCAATACCATTTCTTAATGGGATGGTCATACTCCCAATTAGGATCTTAAAATGGAATTACCTGGGCCCCAGTAGGAAACTGGAAGTTCCCTATAGGACCTCCAGCCCCATGATAATTTTTTTTTTCTCAGAGTTTATGGATCAAAATCATCCCAGTTTTTCAGAATACATCCCAAAGGAATATTAGCCTTGGTTGGGGAATTGCCCATCTATAGGAAAAAGGAAGAAGAGGCATCTTTTATCTTAATTTGCCATAGCTGGTCAGGGGAAGCCTCATCTTCTTGCCCTGCATTTTGTCTGGCTATCCGACTGGCAGCCAAAAGCTTTGTCAGTCTCACGAGGTGCTAGGAGCAGTCACTCTTATCCAGGCTTGACCCTACCTCTGAGAGCTGACCTTGTCTTCTCTGATTCCTCCTGCCCCTCCGTTTTCTGCCTGTGGGACTTTGGTGATATTGACTATGACCAAGCAAGACTTCCCTGGTTGTAGAGGATGTACTAATTTTATTTTGGCCCCAAATTTGTAAACAGTAATCCTGTTTACAACTATATTTCAAAAGGCTGGCGAAAACCAATTTTTGTGAGGGTAAAACTAGCTGTCAAGGGGGCTAAAAGGGCCAAAGCCGAGGTCTGTTCCCTTGCCTTTTTCAGCAGTACCCACAGAAATACGTTCCAGTCATGTGGATATCCATTTTAGAGTATCTAGGTTGTTACTAATTGGCATACATGGGGCTAAGTGTAGGAAAATGGCTCCTATGTATTCCAGTACAAGTCCTTTATGTATCATAATCATTTATCCCTTATATGGCACAGGCATCCATTCCTTGGTTAAACAGAAATAACACAAATGTGGAACATTTGGAAGCTGGCAGCAAGGGCATTGTCACTGTCTCCCCAGCCTTTGGATCAAAGGAAGGGCAATTTCAACCAAGGCTTGGGTAAAACAACTCAAAAGGGTGTATTGTTCTGCTGTCTGCCCTTTTGGTTGAAATAATATATTTTTTCATACTTGGGCCCTTGGTCAGGTCGGAACCTTCCTGCCATCTGTCACATTCACACATAGTCACCCAGCGACTCCAACCCTCCACCTAGCACCCAGCGCCTTAGAGTTGTGGTTTCATTCCTTATTCCTTACAGAACTAGTTGGACAACTCTGGGAGGTTACCAGGGTCCCCTTCTGCCTCTTAGGGGCAGGTCTACTGATACGAACCTGAGTTCTTACCAGTCTGATGGGCGGCACTCCCTGAGCTGATTCCTGGCCCTCACCGGGTTCTGTTGTGCATCTGAGGTTCTGACCCTGGCGTGCTAGGAGGGGTTAGTCTCCTACTAATCAAGTGGTTCGCTGGCACCAGGCAACATCACCTCTCCCAGGGCCCCAAGGCTCATACCCTGGCAACAAACGAAGTGGAAACGCACCGTGTCTGAATCCTGGAAGCAAGCCCCCAAGAAATGTAGCTGGATTCTCACACAGAGAGATGGGACACTGAGGCTGTTGGTTCCAGGAAGCAGTTTTATTTGTGTAGGCACGGGCTCAGCAGGCTAAGACCCCAAAAAGGCTGAGCCCCGAGCACAGCAAGGTGTAGCCTTTGATGCAATTTCAACTTCTTTGTCTCCCATATATATATATATATATATATACACACACACACATATATATATAGCCTGATTGGACACAGCCCAAATGACACAGTCATCACACTCATGTCAGAACTATTCATACATGTATAGAAATTGATTGCACCATGTTGCACATTGCCTTTGTTCTGAGAAGGCCTCCACTGAATTCCTGAGGGAGGGGCTCTACCACAAGGACACATCTGCCCTTGGTCTAAGTAAATGATTCTCAATTTTCCTACATTGTCTCTTCCATCCACTTCCTAGGAGCTAATGCTCATCTGTTCTCATGCACCTCTAGAACTTAATGAGCGATTCTGAAAGAGGCCTTTACCACATCCACAGATCTTAGCTGAATTTAGAAGAAGAATTTACAATTCACAAGTACGAAAGATGTGCATGGCAAGCTGTGTTGGCCTTTGTTCTGTTTCCCCAGACAGTAGTCCCTCCTTGCCTTGGCCTTTGGTCATCTTCTCTAGTATGCCACTAAGTGGTAACATTTACCCATTTCCTTATCCACTGATGTCAGCTTTGTTGTGAACTCGAATTCACTCCTAGCTCATAAAATTTACTCCTCCCCCAATGGTTTCTCCTCTATGTTCCTGGAAGTGCTACTGAGTTATACCCAATGTTACCAATGTCCTGATAGGAGACCTTTGAATGGAGCCCCTTTGCTAGAGCTGATATGGATTCCTAAAGAAAATAGTTCCAGAATTCTCCTTCTTGCCTCATATTTTATGATGCCCAATCATTGACTATATCCTGATGACCTGCTCACTTTCTGTATCCAACAAGCATTTACTGAAAGCTTATTATACCAGGACCACTTTAGACACGGTCTTCACCCTCAAGGAACTCAAAGTACACGGCACTCATTCTAAATCTGAACAATATATAAAAAGTCAAACTATAGACTCCTTGGCTTTCCACAGGCATTTTAAACACATAAAGCCAACGGATCTCATAAATGAAAGGAGATGGTGGGGAAACTATAGGAAAAATTACTCTCAGTGAATCTGGTACTCATTTATATGTAGGAATAAACAGGCAAACCATTGACAATGGAGCCAATTACACATGCTAAGATTTTATTCATGAAAATAAAGGCACTAGAGGTTAGAGGTTACCCCTAAATTACTCTTGAACTAATTTGGTATTAGTTACACTTTCTTTTCTGGTATTTAGCATGGGCTGAGTTTGTCCAGCTTTAGCTGTGCCTCTAAACAACTTACCAGGACATTGAGAAGGAACACTCTGGATAAGTTAAAAGCATGGTCTCTGGGGTAAGCTAAGTGAATTTGAGCAAGCCACTTAACTGTGAGCCTCAGTTTCTCATCAGTAACGTGGATAATAATTGTGCTTACCTTTTAGGGATGTTGAGATGTCTAAAATGTATTGCCATGCTCATAACATTGTCCACTCCATAATACAATAAATGCAAGCTATTATTTTTTTTCTAAGAAAACATATTTGTCAGATGAGTTTCTGAAAAACTGAAAGGTTATTTTAGCATCAAAACATTTTGTACTATAATTTAAAGATTTTTTTGCATAACTTCCTAACTTATTGATTAGAATAAGTGACTGTAGTTTAACCTCTCCTAAAGGCTTAGGTTAGGGGTTCTTTTCATGGTCATCAATTCTAAAGCCCTGAGATGAATAACAGGCCCATAATTCATTGATACATGGGTTGTTTGTCTCTATAAGAAAGAGATTCATATTGCATTGATTTTCTAGAAGGTAATCCTGTTCCTTCATATTCAACAGACATATTTTTACTCTCCTGAGGACACTGAATTCAACATCCTTTGTCTGCTAAAGAATGCCAGATGAAACACTTCAAAGAAACCAGTTAAAACAACAATCTCAATTTTAAAAACAATGCAAATTTAAGTAGGCTTAGATTCTTGCAGAACAAAGTAAGGAAACTAATTTCCAGCCTTCCTTAAGTGCTCAGGCATTTTTATGCTTATTTCAACTTGATAATTTTGTGGTGTGCATTTACACTGTGAAATTTTTCTTGAATAATAGGTTTAGTATATTTTTTTGTTTGAATTATAAATACTCCAAACCAATAGGGTTTCAGGTTTGTATCACGACGAAGGCAAAGATGGTACCCACACAATATTAATTCTAGGGGATTAGTCACTGTATCAGTCGGAAAAAAACAAAACAAAACAAAAAACAGAGCCAGAGTCAAACATTTCAATGGAATGAAGTAGTTTCTAAGGACTCAAAAAGCTGGAAGTATGGAGAGGAGTAAGAGTCAAGCCTGGAAATGGTGAGGCAATGTAGTAATCAGCAGTGCCATGAAGCCTTAGGGAGGAGGTGACATTCTGCAAAGCTTGGATCCAGAGCTACTGGAGGGAAGAACCACAGATGCGATCCAGTTACATTTAAAAATACGCCCTGCGGGGCGCCTGGGTGGCGCAGTCGGTTGAGTGTCCGACTTCAGCCAGGTCACGATCTCGCGGTCCGTGAGTTCGAGCCCCACGTCAGGCTCTGGGCTGATGGCTCAGAGCCTGGAGCCTGTTTCCGATTCTGTGTCTCCCTCTCTCTCTGCCCCTCCCCCGTTCACGCTCTGTCTCTCTCTGTCCCAAAAATAAATAAACGTTGAAAAAAATAAATAAATAAAAAATAAAAAAAATAAAAATAAAAATACGCCCTGCAGCAGAAAAAGAGGTGCTTCTTCTCCCTTCTTCTGACTCTAGATCCGCTCCCCCCCCAGTGCCTATCATTGGCTAGTTGCCAAGAAAATAGTTGGTTAAGAGAGAAAACTGGATCTGAGTGTAAACAGGCAGAGCACGTACAGTGCGAGTATAAGGAAATAGATTATAATATAATATTGACTTCCTGAAGCGCTATTACAGGAGAACTGGGGAGTGTGTGTTCAGATACACCCAGAGGCATGTTCTTTGTAATATCCCCAAATTAATATCCCATGATTACCAGGCCCATGGTTTCTTCATTTTCTCTAAATGCTATTGCCATAAATAAATAGCATGATTAAATTAGGGGGGAAAGTTGATTTCATTTATTAAAACTCAGCTCCTTATTTAACTTGAAAGCAAAATTAAATGTCCTGCAGAAATCCAGGTACTGCTAAATATTACAAAAAGAAAAAAAGAAAACTACTTGTATTTATGCAGTAAGGATATGGTGATGATTTGAGACAGTCTTATGTTAGAACACCCTAGAGCCTGGTTGGTAATTAAATATTTGTGTTCCTGCTAATAAAGGTAGATGCAATAATCAGTAGACATTTTTTTTTTCAGTGTATTTTCCTTTTGCACACTGTGAATAGCCTAAGAAATGGGAAAATCCTAAAATAACAACAAATGTTAATAGAAAATAAAATCTATTGCAGTCTAATTTATTCAGCTTGGTCATTGTCTCAAAGCTGAGATCTATTTCTGTTCTAATGCACGACTAAATACTGACATTGTGGTGTTCCCTGTCAGCTGAGGGAACCAAAAAAGTGAAATTTAAAGTGCTGGGTGAATTTACCTCTTATTTGTTCCTGAGACAAAGTTTGGGAATTCATTACATTTCTCTAAATATAGCTTTGCCATTTAAACAGGGAAAAGGAAGTAACCAAACTTATAGACCAGGAACCACAGTTACCCTGTTAGAAACATATTTTAGGGAGGTCACTAAACTCATAATACCATGTGAAGGTATGGTATAAAAATAGCTACTATGAGGGCACTTGGATGGCTCAGTCGGTTTGTTATGGAACCAGGCTGGAACGCTGGCAGAAAAACCAAGCAGCACTTGGAGATCTTCGTGGAGCGGACATTTATTTAACACCGGCGGCTCAGAGGAGACCGTTTCTCCAAAGATCTGAGCCCCAAATGAAGGGGGGAAAGTAATTTATAGTTGTCAGCTTCCATATCTGTGGTGGGTATTTGCAGGTGCCTAAAACAGGGCAAGAAGAACCAGGAAGAAGCGTCTCTAAGCTAGAGACCAGAGCTTGTTTTAGTCCCATTGTCCATCTTATGGTGTAAAACTTTATTCATTTTCCCAACAGGTTAAGCCTCCAACTTTAGCTCAGGTCCTGATCTCATGGTTCGTGAGATCGCATCGGGCTCTGGGAGCCTGCTTCAGATTCTCTATCACCCTGTCTCTCTACCCCTCCCCTGCTCTCTCTCTCTCTCAAAAATAAATACGTATTTTAAAATATTTTTTTAAAATAGCTAATATGATTAAAAGGTACAAAGCACACTCCTAGGGGTCTGTCAGTAAATTAACTCACTGAGTACTCAAAAAAATTAGTTTTATATGGATGAAGCATAAGAAACACAGAGATGTTAAGTAATTTTCCGAGGTCACATAGTTATTAAGTGGTAGAACTTAGATGTTAATTTGGTCCTAGAGTCCCACTGTCAAACAGTGCCATATTGATTAATGAGGTTTTTTTTGGGGGGTGACAATGGGATTTATGGGGTCCTGAGCCGATGGCCAAGAAAGAATTCTTGAAGACATCTTTGGTGCAAAGTGGTGATTTTATTAGAGCACAGGAACACGACTTGTGGGCAGGAAGAGCAGCCCTGGGACCATGAAGAGACACTGGTTATATACTATGGGGTTGGGGAAGGTCCAGGGGAAGTTTCCAGTGAGACGTTCAAATGCTAAAGACTCACAGGATAGTGGAGGCCTAGCTATAGTCAAGCTAGGGTTGTTTTTCCCTCCAGCAAAGCATTAGCATTAAGACAGTAGGGAGATCCTGGAGAAAGGTTTTACTCTGCCTGCCTCAAGCATTTGTCAATGGGCTGCAGGTTATAAGGAAATTGAGTTCTAGCTGCCATTTTCCTCTGCCTTTGTTTCCCACATCACTAAAGAAGGGTGATGGAGACTTAGGTCCTGCAGGACTGTGATCTCTATCAGTTAACTATTTGTTTTTCCCCTTTGCTTTGTCCTTTGGCAGCCAAGGAATATCACACCTATCCCACTGGGGGGGGGGGGGTGGGTAAGGGGGAAGGTTCAGGTGTCTGCCCCTGTCAGCTTGCATTATGCTCCCTTATCATTTATTACTTCTAAACAAACTGTGTAAGGATATTATGAAGATTTTCACAGCAAATATATGTGAAAATATCTATGAAAGATAAAATGGTATATATACATAGATTATCACTGTAATTCTTAAGTAGAGGAGAAAATATCCAAAGATACTAAAGGTTATTCGAATAAATACCTATTGGGATATTATGATGAAAATCAAACTCAGTGACTTTTTATCTTTGAATAATGTTATAGAATTGATACAACCAAGCCACGCCACTTCTGAGTAAATATACACAGCAGTTTCCCATAGGACTCAGAAGAATTTCTAAACATTTACACTAACCTATCAATCTTTATCTAAGTTGGTCCCAGCTACCTCTCCAATCTTACCCCTTATTATTCTCCCCCAACCTACAGCTTTAAGAGTAAATGGGTCTTTTTGTTATTTTTAAAAGATGTAAACTCAATCCTTCCTTACCTCTTCCCTCTGCCCCTAAGGCATTTTCCCCCAGCCAACCTGGCCCTGTTGGGCTAACATCTTCTTGCATTTGAATGAATCATTTCCTTGGAGGTGCTTACCAGACCTCTGGGTCTGAAGTAGCCACTTGGTCAATCTTTAGTCCATCGTCTTGCTTTCATTCTTTACTGAGTCATACTTTATATTTCATTTTTTATTTATTGATAAATACAGACTTTCACACCCAATCAAAAGCAACCTACATTTGAAAGAAAGTCTTATCTCTCTTCACTGACTGGCATATCATAGGTATTTAGCAATTGTGGGTGGATAAATGCATCATAACTAACTAACTAACTAAATAAATAAATAAATAAATAAATAATATTATTTAAATACAGAGAGCATTGTTCTAGCAAGACCAAGGTTATTGGTTAGGTCTCTATGAGGACCAATCAGTATCAACAGTTTCTTTTTTCTTTTTTTTTTTTTTTTTTAAATTTTTTTTCAACGTTTATCTATTTTTGGGACAGAGAGAGACAGAGCATGAACGGGGGAGGGGCAGAGAGAGAGGGAGACACAGAATCGGAAACAAGCTCCAGGCTCTGAGCCGTCAGCCCAGAGCCCGACGCGGGGCTCGAACTCACGGACCGCGAGATCGTGACCTGGCTGAAGTCGGACGCTTAACCGACTGCGCCACCCAGGCGCCCCTGGAAATAGTGTTTAAATGGAATAAGGAAGACATTGACAATGAGGTGAATTTTACATGAATATATGTTTAAAGTAAAATGACTTTCCCTCAGATTTACAAAAAAAACCTCTTACATAAACACAGGAGAGGTCAATATGCTTGAGATCAAAGTCAGATTGCAGGATTTATGGTGAATTTTCTACTCTATATTTTGGCTATAAATTCAGGCCTTGATGTGTCTTTTCTGTCCAGTATTTCAACCATCGCTGGTGTGTATATAATTTTAGCTTAATTCATTATAATAAAAAATTAGTCCTTCCAAATCAATATTTACAACCTATCTTTCCATTGTATTCCTTTATTTTTCTTTCCAAGAGTAGTAGACAAATAAACTAAAGGTGAGGAGGCCACAACTCCTGTACTGAAGTTATGCCATAAAAAGTGGTCACATTTTTAAAAATGAAAGCCAGCATTTATAATGACGTCCCAAAGTTAAACAAGAATCTCTTGAGGGGCACTTGGGTGGCCCTTAACTCAGTTAAGTGTCCAACTCTTGGTTTTGACTCAGGTCATGATCTCACGGTTCATGAGTTCGAGCTGTGCATCTGGCTTTGTGCTGACAGTGTAGAGCCTGCTTGGGATTCTCTATCTGGCCCTTCCCTTTTGGGTGCTCTCTCACTCTCACTATCAAGATAAGTAAATAAACTAAAAAAAACAAACAAAAAAACCACACACACACACACACACACACTATCTCTTAAAACTGATTAATTAAACTAGAACCCCAAAATATATTACGGGACATAAATTCTATAGGATATTTTGCAGAGAACAGGATCCCATGAGCAAATAAACTTTGTAAATATACAATTTTGTACCTTGCCTTAGAGAGTCAGTCACACTAATCAGTATACTAAAGGCTTGAAGAAATTCAGCTGAATGACATCTGAATATCTTACATGTAATTTGTTTAACTCAGTATTTACAAACTCACTTCATTAGGTATATCCTTCAAACATCTTAATTTCTGGAGAATATATGTTGGCAAACAATTGCTGTGATTTTTTTTCAAAGTAATTTAAACTTATTTGTGTTACAATTCTTTTCATTATGATTATTGTATTTCTATATTTACTAAAATATATTATTACCCTGATCATTCTTGATACACACATACACACAAATATGTGTATATTTAGTAAATACATAATACTGCTGTGTGACTCTCGGGTAAGATTTTACCAACATCGCCATGGGTGCGCGCACGCACACACACACACACACACACACTATAAAAACAAACAAATATGATTTCTATGGTGGCAAATCAAATTTACCCTGTGCTTGCATTGTTTATCTTTGCACAATTCTGTCACCTTTTGGACAATGCCAGAGAACTGACCACCTGTCTTCACTATGGATAAGGATAGAAAAACCAGTTGAATTCCCATGAGAAAGGGCAGCGATTATATATCAATTACAAGGAAAGGAGACAGATTTGGTAATCTAGGAGCTTGTACATACTAGGAGGGCGGTGACTCTGGAAATAATATGGCCGCAGCAGCAGTAGGAGAAAATGTACCAAAGCACAGTTGTATGTATTCTATGTAGCAAGGAATGGGGTGGGTGAGAAAACACTGAAGACAGGGCTTATGCCCAAACACACCAATTGTCTAAATGAAGAGGTGTGAGGATAGGCCTAAAAGGAAGAGTGTCTTAGAGGCAGAGAAGTGTGATAAAGAATACAATAAGGTGTTTAAAAGGCTGTCAAACCCCATTTCCCACATACACACATACAGTCCAGAACAGATTGTGCTCTTGAGTAAATGTTTTTATTATTTACATAAAATAATAAACAATTGCTGAATGAGTAACAATTCTTTTTTTTTTAATGTCAATTGGCTAGCTTCAAAAATAAAAAAGAATGATCAGTGCAGAGCAAACAGGGAAAACAGACTTATAAGAGATTGTTACCTTTACTATCTACTAATTATAGGATTTTCCTTGAGTTATTTGAAAAATCATTAACTCTTCATTTGCTTTATTAGGGCAAATATAAGTTAGCCAAAATTAATGTTATATGTGTTTTACATGTAACTGTTTCTTAAACCAAAAGTAAAGAAGGAATATTCACTGGTAGAATACTGTGTGAAACAAATAGGACTATATATCTACCAATTATAAGATAGAATACTGGATAAATATAAAAAGCATTGAGGGCCCCTGGACGGCTCAGTCAATTAAGCATCCAACTTTGTTTCAGGTCATTAGCTCAGGGTTCCCAAGTTCGAGCCCTGATCGGGCTCTCTGCTGTCAGTACAGAGCCTACTTAGGATCTTTTGACCCCCTCTATTTGCCCCTCTTCTGAGCACATGTGCGCTCTCTCGCGTGCTCTCTCTCTCTCTCTCTCTCCCCCTCTCCAAAATAAATAAACATTAAAAAGAAAAACATTGAATCTGTATGAAACAAACAAACAAAAAGCTAAGTCTACTGATTCTGGAATTTTCCTTGAGTTATATGAATAAAGATAAATTCTCCATTTGCTTTACTTAAATAAGTATGAGCTAAGTCACCCAGAATTCATGCTTTATAGGGTTTTATGAATTCCAATGATGAACACTTTAAAATGTTGTCAAAGTAAAATAAGGAATGTTACTTGTAGGATATTATATGAAATAAACAAACAATAACACAATTAGCATGTTTCCTCCCAATATATAAATCAAATTTTATGGCATCACTTTTCTATACTAAACATTCCACTATTCATTCATTTGATAATAATTTATATTAAATTTTCCACTTTAGTTATTGATAATATACAATATATAATTATATTTTACTTGGCCTTAATGGAATTTAATAAATGTATCTAATTTTGGCTGTTAATAACTCCTGCCTGAATAAAATTCTCTTAAACTGTTTCTATCTTCTTGAAGAAGTGACTTTCCATAGTTATTATATGCTGCTTTTTCTTCCACATAAAGAGTCGATTATATCAACCCAGGTGATCAATCAAAGCAAATTGGGCAAGACTGATGCATCACAGTGTTTCTCCATGGAGGGAAGGGATTCTCTACCAATAATTGTATATGAAAATTTTGAATATTAATTTTATGCCTTCCTTGCTCTTTAATTTGACCTTCACATTCTTAATGTCCTATCAGAGTGCTATTAGTATTTAATGTAATATCTACATCTTACATTGAGTTTCTTTTATTCTTATTCAGAATAAACATTAATTTAGCATGAATTGCAATGTTATGACATTGATGTTGAACAAAAGATATGACATTGAAAAAGCTAATATCTAAATCTGGGTATTTAAAAGATACACTTTAGATAGTTATTAAGTTCTCTACTAGAGTCTTCTTATCCTAAAGGAGTAATGAAGGAAATCTACACTTTAATACAAATGGCATTCCTATCACCATCCAACATTCACTAATCTCTTACTAAATCAGGAAAGATCCCTGAAAAAGGTAAAAGGTTTATGTAGATTTGGAAAAGACTTATTTGGAGAAAAAGAATGTCCACAGTCTCAAGCAGAGATTTGGTGGGGCAATAAATCTTAGCATTAGGGAGGATAAATACTATCTGTTTCATAAAGTATTTTTATAATAACAGTGCAGAGTAAGTCCTGGGTATGACTTTGAATAGTCATTTATACATGCTTATATTTATTTTCTAAAAGTTTAATTTTGCTGTTGCTAAACTCAATCCTCCTAGGATCAGTAGTGAAATAAAGAATGGATTTGGTAGAAGATCATCACTCCCCAGGTAATGTCTACAAAAGGCCATCTTTGTCAGCTCAATCAGAAGTGCAGTTTGCTTCTGTTCCTCCCTTGTTTTTGTTTCTTTGTGTTCTGCCAGATGTTTTCCTCAACCAGCACTCTCCACTGTGGTGTACATTCAAGTAAAAGATGTACCTTTTATAATGTTATAATAAGAGAACCTAAATTAAGTCAGTTTATGGGATTTATACAACGATAAGTAAAACTGGAATTCTTCTAATGGTGACCTAGAATGTTTTGGTATTTCTTTTGTGTTCAAGAGCACACCTTGAAAGGTATTTGAAATGGAAGGAAAGTGTTTACATGCAGGCGCATATACAACTGTGGGACTAAAAGACTGTGAGCAGTTATGTAAAAAAGTTGAAAACAAAGTTTTGGGGCACATTAAGGAGAAGATATTGATTTATTCTGACTAAAGACAAGGGAAAAGTTCACACACCAAAAAAAGGTAAAGTCGCATCTTCTACAGCCTTGGAAAATGAGTAAGATTTTGACAGATGAAAATGTGTGGAAAAGCCTACTAGATATTCTGATATTTTAAAAAATTGACAGTGCAACATTTTTGGCAGCTTCTTTTTATTAGCTTTTTTTCCCTCCCCTGAGCTCTAGGCAGACATTTAGCAATTAATCTTCTGGTGCTACAATGAAATAGGCAAGTGTGATTGGAATTGTGAATAGCTCACTGTGAGGATAAAAGATAAAAAAGACAGAAGTGACAAGTCTACGATCATAAAAGCAATCACTCATCAGAGATTAGAATTCCTAAATTCTAGACTTCACTCTGTAGCCTTTAGTCCAGACATCACTGGCATTCTCCATTTACTTGCCGTAATGATGTCTCAGGAAAAAAAGGAAGTTATAAGAGTTTGATTCTTTACCGACTATGCCATAGTTTGGAAATAAACTTTCTCCAAAAAAACCCCCAGCAAAATAGTTACTTCAATTTTCAACTGAGAAAAAGATGGGTTTCTGAAATGTACTTAAGTATACACTTGCTTTCTGAAGAATGAGTTCACCAAGGTTGCTGTTGCGCTTTATTGTCATCATTATCATTATTTTCATTTGTCTCTTTATATCATAAACCCAAACCATACACTTATTTTGTGACAATTTTCCAGTTTTAATTTTGTCATATTTTCTGTTAGTAGTATTGTACATTGAGGACATAAATACACTATTTAAATGTATTTTTCAGTAAAAATCTATGCCTTCAATCTGGCAGATTTTCTCCCTGGCTTTAATATTTAGGAGTATATAGACTAATGATTAAGAAATCCCCCAGGAGCAAAATGTGTTCCCGATAAAAGTCAAAATATCAGGTATTTGTCAACCCAGCACAATATTCTCTCAAACTGATTAAACCATAAAATTATATGCAGGTGTACAAAGTATGTATTTTTCCCTATTCACCTTTATTAAAGAATCAAAATGCTAAAATTGTTTTGAAATAAGAATTGAAAAGAAATCTCCACTTTTGAAAATTGGAAGAAAATGACATGGCATGGATGAGATTTCAATAAAGATGGGGTTTCACATTCTGGCTACCTACACATATATTTGTAACAACTTGGGATAAAGGACACTTGACTACTCTCTAATGCAAGTAATCTTTTCATTATTTTCAGCCCTAACGAAGTCTATTATAAGTCCAGGTCAAGAAGCTAAATTTAACTAAAGAGTAGAAATAACACAAAATAGCTAACAGATTTAATTCATAAATTTTATTTAAAAACTATTTTTTTGAGAGAGAGACCACACAAACTGGGAAGAGGGGCAGAAAGAGAGAGAGAATCTTAGGCAGTCTCCACCCTCAGTGTGGAGCATGACATGGGGCTCAATCCCATGACCCTGGGATCATGATCTGAGTCAAAATCAAGAGTCAGATGCTTGACCGACGGGGCCACCCAGGCACCCCAAGATTTGTAAAATTTAAACAGGAGAACAAGAAGTGGATGAGGGGAGTGAGAGTAGAGTTTCCAGAGGTACAGGAAATTCTAGTCAAGAACTGAACATGGTCACAAAGTTATGGTGACAGGTCATGGACTAACTGCAGGAATCTTTGGGATAAAATTAGATAGTGTTTTTATTTTTTTATTTTTTTTAAATTTTTTTTTTCAACGTTTATTTATTTTTGGGACAGAGAGAGACAGAGCATGAACGGGGGAGGGGCAGAGAGAGAGGGAGACACAGAATCGGAAACAGGCTCCAGGCTCTGAGCCATCAGCCCAGAGCCTGACGCGGGGCTCGAACTCACGGACCGCGAGATCGTGACCTGGCTGAAGTCGGACGCTTAACCGACTGCGCCACCCAGGCGCCCCAATAGTGTTTTTATTGACTAAGGGCCAAAATAGACTATCCTTGACTCAAGAACAGAAAGCAGAAAGTAAATGCTGAGTGAGTAGTACTGAGTGTTAGAATAGAGGGCTAAAGAATATTAAAACTAGTTGGTGTTAAGTGAAAGAAGTTAATTTAGTAAATGCAGACAGAAGCACATTCTCAGAAGTACTTTGTAAAGAAACCAAAAAAAAAAAAGAGAGAGAGAGAGAGAGAATCTTCCGAATAGTTTTTTACTTGCCAACACAATAGTAAAGCTGGGATCAGAGCTGGAGTTTGATCAGTTATAGTAAGTATTATTTTTTTTTTTCTCGAAGTATAGTTAACATATAGTGTTGTAATAGTTTCAGGTGTATAATACAATGATTCAACAATTCTCTACAATTCTCAGTGTTCATCATGCTAAGTGTATTTTTTTATTTAATTTTTTTTTAATGTTTATTCAGTTTTGGTAGAGAGAGACAGAGTACAAGTGGGGGGAGGGCAGAGAGAGAGGGAGACATGGAATCTGAAGCAGGCTCTGGGTTCTGATGTGGGGCTTGAAGCCACAGAACCAAGAGATCATGACCTGAGTCAAAGTCAGACGCTTAACCGACTGAGCCACCCAGGTGCCCAGTTGCTATGTGTATTCTTAATTCCTGTAATCTATTTCACCCATCTTCCCACCCACCTCCACTCTGGCAATCCCAGCCTGTTCTCTGTATTTAAGAGGTTATTTTTTTATTTGTCATGTGGTATTATATAGATATCTTTTTTATCCATTCATCTATCAATGGACAATTGAGTAGCTTACATGTTTTGTTTATAGTAAATAATGCTGCAACAAACATAGGGGTGCATGTAGTGTTTTGAATTAGTGTTTTCATTTTTTGGGGGGTAAGTAGTAATGGAATTTCTGGCTCATATGGTAATTTTATTTTTAATTTTTTGAGGAGCCTCTGTATTATTTTCCACATTGGCTGCAACAATTTGTATTACATGTGCAAAAAGAGTATTCTTAATTTGATGATTTTAAAATTGGAAAATCCACATTTAAAGGTCATGTAAAGACTCCCAGCTTGAGGCATATCTGTACAATGTTTCAGAATGGGTTTTTTCAATGGACAAAGAATGAGATATGTGGAGGTGGAAAGATGAACTTGAATATTTTATAAACTGTAATTTTGGTCTTTGTGCTCTGAAATTTTCTCTGAACTGTATAACTTGTAACTCTGACTTTGTATGTGGTTTGCTACTTAGTAAACTCAATATTTATAGTTCCACATTATATCACTTGCTCTGATTCCATTACTTCCTGAAAGAAAATTGAGAAGACTAAAGGTTACTGAATTAAAAATAAATACTGTAGCATATCCAGAAAATAACATTAAACATCAAAGATAGGAAAATCTATCTTTGTTTAGGGAAATTCTTATTTTTATTAAGTCATTAATATTTGGTTGGACTATGAGTGGACATAAAGTACATACAAAAACCATATAAAAAGCTTTTAAAATATAAATGTCTGATCTTCCTTGCCACAGTACAATAATTTCTCATAATGGAAATAAACCCACTTTAACAAAACATAAAGGCTAACCCCCACAAAATCAACATGATCATTTGTAGTTGAATTGTCTTCTAGGATAAAACTGAAGAACTCTCAAAAGTTAACAAATGTCTGTAAATGTATCATCCACAATTTCCAGTATGCAACAAAACAATAAATAAAATCAAAGACATGTTGGGAGAAAAGACAGAAAAATGTGATCTCTAGAGTCAAAAGAAAATTCAATCAATGGAAACAGACCAATATTAATCAAGATTTTGAAATTATCAGGTGAGTGTTATAAACAAACTATGATTAATATGTTAATGAACCTTCCAAAAATTAATGGGAATACTAGGTAGAGATTTAGACTAACAACAGAGGTATGGAAACTCTAAAAAATAGAAATGGAAAATATAGGAGAAGAAATCTCAAATAAGAAGAAGATTATTGTATCAAAGAAAATCTGTAAAGATATAGGTGCTTTTAAAAACATAATTAATAATTTGATCCTCAAGGACCACTATGGAAGTATGTACTCCACGACTGTGGAATATACCTGTTTCAAATATACAAATAGTGTGATAAACACTAACCAAATTCTGGACATAAAGTACCCTTTATTATAAATAAAAACCAACAAGCCTAACTAAAATGATAAAAAATATATTTTCTTACTGTAATGTAAACATTAAAGACATCAAATATGGTATGTAAATAGTCCATGATTAAAGAGAACATTTTAAAAATTAGAGGGCTTGGGGGCTCCTGGGTGGCTCAATTGGTTGAGCATGGGACTTCAGCTTAGATCATGATCTCACGGTTCGTGGGTTCAAACCCCACATCGGGCTCTGTGTTAACAGCTTGGAGCCTGGAGTCTGCCTCAGATTCTGTATCTCCCTCTCTCTCTGCCTCTCCCCTGCTTGTGCTCTGTCTGTATCTCTCTCAAAAATAAACATTAGAAAAAAAAATTTTTTAATAAAATAAAAATTAGAGGGTTTTTTTTATCTGAATGATAGAAATAGTGGGTTGTATCTTAAAGCATTTTAAGTAAAAAGTGTAACCCAAACTGCAAATATTAGAAAAACAAAGGTTTTTGAAAAATCAATAGATTAATATCATCTCAATCATATAATTCACCAGTGTTCTAGATATTCCCCTTTTATTATTTATCTGTTGCTGCGTAGCAATGTTACCATGAATAGTGGTTTAAAAGAATGCACATTTTGGGGCACTTTGGTGGCTCAGTCAGTTTGCCATCCGACTCTTTTTTTAATTCTTTTTAATTTTTTTTAAGTGTATTTATTTTTGAGAGACAGAGAGAGAGAGAGAGACAATGCAAGTGGGGGAAGGGCAGAGAGGGGCAGAGAAAGTGGAGACAGAAAATCTCAAGCAGGGTCCATCTAGTCAGCACAGAGCCAGAGCAGAGTCCAGGAGCTGGAGCACAGAGTCCAATACTGGGCTCAAACTCAGGAAACCAGGAGATCATGACTGGAGCAGAGACCAAGAGTCAGACGCTTAACTGACTGAGCCACCCAGGCGCCCTAGTGACTCTTAACTTTAGCTCAGGTCATGATCTCAGAGTTCATGAGCTCAAGCCCCACGCTGGGCTCTGTGCTGGCAACACTGAGCCTGCTGGGGATTCTCTCTCTCTCCTCTCTCTGCCCCTGTCCTGCTTGTGCACACTTTCTCTAAACAAACAAACAAAAAAACATACATACATACGTACATTAAAAAAAAGAATACACATTTATTACATTACAGTTTCTGTAGGTCTGGACTCTGGACTCCACTTAGCTGGGCCCTCTGTTCCAGAATCCATAGGTTGCAATCAAGGTGTTGGTTCAGGCTACCGTCTCACCTCACCCCGGGAAAATCTACTTCCAAACCACATGGTTGTTGGTAAGATTCAGTTTCACACAGCCTGTTGAACTGAGGGCTTCAGTTTCTTGCTAGCTTTTAGCTGTAGGCCACCCTTAGTTCCTAGTTGATTGTTGGCAAAGGACTGCCCTCTGCAATTTGCCCCTGTGAGCTCTCCCAACATGGCCTCCTGTTTTATTTAAACCAATACAGGAGAGAGTCTCCTAGTAAGACTGACTTTACAATATTATGTAACGTAATTGTCCTCCCCACATTGAATGAGAGACTATGCAAGGGTGTGAGTACTAGCAAGTAGGAATATTTGGGATATATCTGAGAATCCATCCACCACACTTTTTTTGTCTCTCTAGATCCATACTCCATTTTTCTACACTCAATTAAGTGTCCTAGGAGGCTAACTTTTATAGATGGCATGGCTATGGGTAGTGCAATTGTATGACTGGAAAAGCATGATGTAGTAGTCTTATATTCCCTTCCTTCATTGTAGGCTTTGGCCGGGGGGCTGTTTTTTGTTACTGAAACCTGAAGCTTAGGTGTGTTGGTTGTCACGTACAGCATCGGTATTCTTCCACATTCTGCTAACTTTGTTGTCCCTTTCACTGTCCCTTCAGAAGTAAGAGTGTTAATGGATCCTAACTGTTTTTAGTCTGTAGTGATTCGACATCTCTTCTAGGGTTCCCTACACTGTGCCTACTCTATTGCAAATAACCCCTTTTTTAAACTCTTCAATTACCCTAGGTGAACATGCCATCTGTTTTCTGAGAGACTCTGACTCATACAAACATATGCACAGATAACAGGGAAAAATGATATCACCTCAGTGGATCCAGAAAAAGAACTTAACATTTGGTATCCATATTTAATAACAATTTTACAAGGAAATATTTTAAAAAGTAGGAATACAAAGATCTGATAAAGGGTATCCTCAAAAATATTAGAGCAAATTTCATGTCAAGTAGTGAACCACTGAAATATTTTTCTTTAAGATCTAGAAATGATTCAAAAATGTTTCTTATCCTGTTATTCAATATTGAATAAAGACAAATAACATAAGAAACACACACACACATATACAAGCAGATAGATTGGGGGAAATGTCTAATTAGGAACAGGTATAACAGATTGTATATTAAAAATCAGGATTGTGTATTAAAAACACAAAATATCTCCCGAAAAATTACTAACATTTATAAGAGAATTTAGCAAGGTTGACAAATCAAAAAAAAAAAAAACAAATACACAATATTATGAATTTCTATATCCCAATTAAGTGTGAGAATGTAAAATTTATCATTATTAAAAGATCTATGGAGTCAAAACAATTATAATCAAAATCCAAACTGTATGTATGTGTTTGTGTATGTGTGTGTGTGTGAGTGTGTGCACCAGGCAGAGAGGGAGAGAATGGATATGATGTAGAAAGTTAATTGTGGGGCACCTGGGTGGCTCAGTCGGTTAAGCATCTGACTTCGGCTCAGGTCATGATCTCATGGTCCGTGAGTTCAAGCCCCGGTCGGGCTCTGTGCTGGCAGCTCAGAGCCTGGAGCCTGTTTCAGATTCTGTGTCTCCCTCTTTCTCTGACCCTCCCCCGTTCATGCTCTGTCTCTCTCTGTCTCAAAAATAAATAAACATTAAAAAAAAAATTTTAAAGAAAGTTAATTGCATTGGAAACACAGAGGATCAAGCATAGCCAAGCAACTTTTGAAGAAGAATGTCAAAATACGAGTTGTTTGACTCTATATGAATATGTATCGTAAATCTGCAGTAATTAAGCCAGTGTAGTAGTAGATAGATAGATGGACCGGAGAAGAGATATCTCAGAAACAGACACACAGATATGTGAACACTTGATTTAGGAGAAAAAGAATGCAAATAAATACAGAAAGATACTATTTTCAACAAAGGTTCTGAGTCAACTGGATATCCAATGGGAGAAAATGAATCTTGACTTTAATCACATGGTACATGAAGATTGCTCAACATAAAGTGCAATAACATTTTAATATAAAAGGCAAAACACTAAAGCTTCTAGAATGTAAAGTAGCGTATGTTTATGACTTTGGAGTAGGCAGATTTAAGCACAAAATATTGCCATAAATAAAAGACTACATCCCATTTAAAATTTAAATTTACAGTTTATGAAAATTTCATCAAAAGACATCATTAATAAAGAGAGAATTTCAAGTCATAGAACGAGAACAGTTACTTGCAACACACATAAGTAACAAAAAGTTCACATGCAAAATATAGCTGAATATTGTACAAACCATTAAGTAAAAGAAAGACAACACAAAAGGAAAGTAGGTAAGAAAAATAGACACTTTAAAATATAGATAAGTCAAAATGATGAGTACATCTTTCTAAAAGCAATTCTTCTCATTAACAATCAACTAAACATCCAACTTTTGATTTCAGCTCAGGTCATGATCTCAACATTGTGGGATCGAGCCCCACGTCAGGCTCCATGCTCAGCATGGAGCCTGATTAAGATTCTCTCTCTCTCTCTCTCTCTCTCTCTCTCTCTCTCACTAAATTCCACTCCTGAAATAAATATTATATGTGAACTAACTTGAATTTAAATGAAATCTTGGAATAAAAAAAAATTCTTTCTCTCCCTCTGCCTCCCAAAGAATCATGCTCTGCAGATAAGAGGGCAAACACATGCATATCCTACGTCCCAGCACTCTTCTGTGTCAACTCCACAAAAATGAATTTGTAATAGCCAAAATTAGAAATGACCCAGTGGTTCATACTTAGTAGAATGGCTATACTATGGAATGTTTATTCAATAAAATATTATTCTCATCACACTTTATGGTTGCAAAGTATAAAAATGTGCACAAGGAAACATGTACTAACAATTTTGGAGCATCATTTTAATCGTAGCACCAACGAGAACAAACCAAAAGATCCATAAAATATAAAATGGATAATTTTTGGTGTACCCATATGATGAAATATAATGTAGCCACGATAATCAATGTAATATAACTACAGGAAACAACCTGAATGAATTGTAAAATCCTACTGCTGAGTAAAAAATTAAATACAATATGATTGCACTTTATAATTCTGTGATAGTTAAAAGGAAACTCCATTATAAAGAATACTAAGGAAGTAGAGGTTTCTTATGGAAGTTGAACAGTTCATATGAAAAGAACTTTGAAACTTAACCCCAAATTTTCACACATGATTATAGAAAAGAAAATAGAAACTTTGACTAACGCATACATGATAGCATCTGTATTAATGACAATAATAATGCTAAAGATGGTGGTAAAGTTTCCAGAAGGTAGACTTCTAAATAGAAGAGCATTGTGTGGCATAGAACAAGTAACAACTGATATTCAGAAATGATAGGTTATATGTTCATTATTGTTAAAAGTTAGAAGAGAACTAGAGGGACTCATTAAATTGGAGCACTTCTGTATCAAATCTTGGGCTTCCACAATCTCTTGATTTGAAATCTGATGTCCTCTGACTGTAAGAGCTCAATGGGACAAGACACTTCATTCCTTAGGGATTCTCTTTTCCTACTGTAAAATGGGGATATTCTACTAGGTGATCACAGGCATAAATTTTAATTTTAAATTTCTATTTCTACACCTGTATGTCCATATATTGAATTTTCTTTTTTTGAAATTAATATGGTATATTTGCCCGGTGAAAAACCAAGATGAAATTTATAATTGTCACAAAATAGTAACTTGAGTACAACAGTGATTATATATTTTTGTTGAATAACTTAAAATAATAAATTACAGCTATTCACCAATAAGGGTTTTTTTTTTCTGTTCTGAAGATTTTTAAGGGAAGCTAATGCTTGAAGATGATTTCTAAGATCTGAGAGGATACCAGAAAGAAATGAAAATCAAATATATTGTGATTTTTTAACATCATTCAGGACCTCGGACTCATATGCATATGCCTTCAGTGAGACTGATTGGGACTTTTGCTCTACATTTAAAGGTCATTCTCAGTCATACACAGTTTCACACAAATCTCTGCTCCACTCTTAGTTTTATTTATTCAGCAGCAAATGACCGCATTCTCTTCTTTGCTAATTAGAGAGAGAGAGAACTGGCCTGTACTTTATTCTAGAAAATGTCATTTTTTGCCAGTTGATTCTTGAGACTTATGCCACAAACACCTGAAATTTAATTGGAACAGTCATCCTTTAGATGACATCACTGTGATTTGCCGCCTTGTTCATTTCATTTGCTACGTGTTCTGACCCATGGGAAGGAAAAATGCGTTCAGCGGCAGCACAGATACAGTTCTGTTACCATTTGGAGGTATGGAATAGGAGACACCAGGGGCATAACTGCAGAAGAAGTACTTCCATTTAAAGGACAGACAGGCAGCGTATAAAAAGAGAAGGGTCATCTCACCAGATAACTGAATTTTTTCTTCCACGTAGCTGGTGACCCCAGCATGCGCACTCGTGATTCTTTACAACATGGCGATCTGAGGGAAACTGTGCTCCATGTTCATCTCAGTGACTTGAATGTAATAGTTACAGAAGAAAATGACAACATAAAAACATCTTAGAGTAATTGAAAAAGACCTTAATATTTGACATCACAGGAGCAGCCTATTTTATGCACAAGTCTCCTTGTTATCTGATTAATGAGTGTTTCAAGTCTCTGTAGTCCGGAAGTTTGATGTCAATTGAAGGCACAGAGCTATGGGGAAAAAAACTGTTATCATTAAACTCAACCTGCTATAAATATTCATGTGATGTAATTTGTGCCCAGATTACCTACCTGCTCCCCACAACTACAGTAATCACCTAGTGTGATAAAGGCTCTTACCTTCATGGCTGGATGAAGGATTTAGTGGAGACAACTAGAAGAAAATGGGCAAAAGACAGGGACTCCCAAGGTTATTGAGTCTGACTTTTACAAAGCAGCCATAAAGGCAAAACACTGGCATGATTTGTTATCAGGGCCAGAAGCTATTGAAAATGTTTAGAAGGATTATACTCTTGTGAAATGACAATGAGAAACTTTGTTCTAAGGAGATACAAAAAGCTGCCCCATCTCATTGTCTTGGGGGGATTGTGTGTCAGATTAAATGGAATATCTTGGACTACTCCAGGGTTTTGATTTATGAGACTATTGTGTACTGGAATAATTGGGAGAATTTCAAAGAATATACAGAGGCTTTGGGTAAAACAAATAAAGGAATTGTTCCTCCTAAGTTTAAGAATATTAGAGGGAACATTCATCACTGTGGGTTTCTGTACATCAATTTCTGAATCATAGACCTGCTGCTGTCCTAGGCATTGGGAATTTTGTTCCCATTAGAGTGAAACTGAGAATTCCAGGAATTTTTGGCATTAATATGGCTGAAAAAAGACAAATATACAAGGATATGTCTGCTAACTTCATCTCTTACTTGAGAAAAAGAGTATTAGTCCTAAAAGCAAAGAATGGCATCAACTGAGGGCCAACATAATTCTCTAGGTATATAACACTCACAGCTCATTTCTGGAAAGATTTTAATAAAATTAAATATTAGCTTCTGGAATTGCAAAATGATGCAAATTTTCATCTTTATTTTCAATCTTCTGAGCTTTATATTGTGCAATTGGAATATAAATGTTAACGATGAAATGTTCACTCTGACTGGTGTTGTATTTTTGTAAAGGCATTATGCCTATACTTTGACTATAAATAGATATGTAAGATCGAATTTAATGAACTACCTGAACATTCCCATTTGTTGTAATTTCTTAAAATGAATTCATAAATGATGGGACCAGTACTTTTTCGGCGTTAATGACCTTATTCAAAGAATCTGTAGCAAGTCATTCCACCAAATCCCTTCTGTTACATTCAATCTAATATTTGCATTTAAATGCAATATTTTGCATTACTGTCTTCTCTTTGCTTTGAGAAATGTAAAAAAAAAAGCCATATTGAGGTCTTGAAAAATATGAGCATAAAAACTGAAATAAAAGTACTATTTTTATTTGCATAGAATATTCAAAAGATTTAAACACAGCTAAATCCATTTTTTCAAACAGAATGACAATTTGTTTTGATGAGTTTTCTTTATTGCTATGGAATGGTAAGTCCAAAGATGTGTTATATTTTATTATCAAGTCAAAGAAAGATGGACATTACTAAATATGGGCAAATGTTTTTTGATCTGTGCCTTAGTTTCCATGAGAATTCTACTACATTTATAAGGATTTTTCCATTTTGGCAAATACAATAATATTTGCTAAGTTTATACTGGAAGCTTCAATTCCCTACGTATAATCATGATACTGTTCCCAAAAGTAAAAAACTTCCTTTTTCTTTTCAAAAATCAGCCAGTTGACCTTAATCTAGCACTAAACTGCAAAGCATAATTATTTTGATGATCGCTTTGCTTGGAAGCCTAAAATATCTCTGGGGTGATGATGGTTAATGAGTATAACACATTAACCTATATTTATGTTTCTTTTAAGAAATGAGATTGTGATTTCAATTTGGATTACAATCACCATGACTGCACATCACCAAATTATCATCAGCGTGATCTATACTGATAACCTCAATGGTATTACAATAATTGTATTTATGAACTGAGACCCAACAGTCTGAAATAAAGTCTGAATTCTCATATCTCAAAACTGTAGTGCAATTGTAAGAAATGAGGGTGGGGTGCTTAACATCATTGCCAAGCTTTAATTTATTTATATTAGTGGTTCTCAAAGTTTGTTCCATCATTTTTCAGTGATTCTTAAAATTTCCTCCAGGTATGTTACTTGTGAGAGAAAAGGAAAGAAAGAAAGAAAGAAAGAAAGAAAGAAAGAAAGAAAGAAAGAAAGAAAGAAAGAAAGAAAGAGCAAGAAAAGAAAAGAAAAGAAAAGAAAAGAAAGAAGAAGGAAGGAAGGAAGGAAGGAAGGAAGGAAGGAAGGAAGGAAGGAAGGGAGGGAGGGAGGGAGGGAGGGAGGGAAGGGCATAGAAGGCAGGTTTATGCCCTGTTATGAGCTGAATGTTTGTGTCCCTCCAAAATTCACATGTTAAGTCTTAATCTCTAATGTGATGGTATTTAGATATGGGGCCTCTGGGAGGTAGTTAGGTTTAGATTAGGTGTATGAGGATGATGGGATTAGTGCCCTTATAAGGAGAGGAAGAGACACAGGCCAAGAAAAGGCCCTCCAAGTGCACAATGAGAAAGTGGTGTCTGTAAACCAGGATGATGTCCTGATCATCAAGAACTGAATCTCCCAACACCTTCATCTTAGGTTTTCCAGTCTTCAGAACTGAACTGTGTATGCGACTAGTTTATGGCATTTTGTTATAACAGCCCAGACTCAGGAAGACATGCCCTGTTGGTATTCCTGCTGCTATTATTGGCCTTAAAAAATTAAATAATCCCTTCCAGTGTTATTGGATGGATGCTACATTAGTCAGGGTTTCCTGGAAAAAAACAATCAACAGGATGGATGGATATGGAGATATATATATATATATATATATATATATATATATATATATATATATATATATATATATCAGAAGATTTATTTTAAGAATTTGCTCATGCCACTGTGGAGGCCATCTGCAAGTTGTAGAACCAGAAAAGCCAATGGTATATTTCAATCTGAATCCAAATTCCTAAGAATCTGGGGACCAATGATGTAAGTCCTGGTCTGAGTCTGAAAACTCCAGAACCAGATGCACCTATGTCTGAGGTCAAGGGAAGGTAAATGTCTCAGCTCCAACAGAAAAAGGGATTTCACCATTCCCTCACCTTGTTGTTCTAATCAAGCCTTCACAGGATTAGATGATGCCCACCAGCTCTGGTGAGAGGAATCTTCTTTACTTGGACTACTGACTCAGGTGCTAATCTCTTCCTGAGACACCTCACTGACTCATCCAGAAATACTCTACCAGTGATCAGGGCATCCTTCAGCCCAGTCAAGCTGACGCATAAAACGGGCCATCACAGGTGCTGATTGTGGATTTGAGTTAGCTCAGGCTAGTTTCTGAGAAGCTAAATTAAGATGAATTAGAACACTGTGTTCAAAGATAAATAGGGGTGAGTGTGTGTGTGTGTGTGTGTGTGTGTGTGTGTGTGTGTATTTCACTGTTGAGAGAGGTCTCTGAGGTTTTTGACTATTTTAATCTAAAGAATGCAAATGTAATCATTTGACGTTGATCCTCCCGAGATCATGCTGCAGCTGAAATGTTAAGCAACAACAGGGCAGAATGAAATAAACTGTATTTTAGTTCATCTCACCAGAGCCTTTATAATGTGGGTATATATGTCATGGAGCTTGTTTATAGAGATACAGCTGTGAATGCCCAGAAGAAGGGAAAGGTTTGCCCATGCAAGGGATGAGGGGCACCTCTCAGGTATAAAGAGGTCACATGGATGTTCCCCTTTTCCACTTGAGGTCATCCCACTCTGAGCCTCAGGGAAAAACCTCTCCGTATTCACAGATCCACGAACCTTTGGCGAACTAATGAAGGTGCGTGTCAACCCGGCCTGCAGCAGCAGAGTAATGATGCAGACATGATGGGCCTTGGGGGATTCTTTAGTACAATGCTGAGTTGGAATAACAATTCATCATTCCCATAAGCATGGAGACCTGCGCTTGTGCTTCACCAGTGGCTTATTTTGTTTCCTGTATTTTAGTCTACATGGGATTCAGGGGAAGATTTTTAAAAATTGAGTGAGCTATAGTTTTCATTAAAGTAGAAATGAGGCAAGCATACAGATCCTGATCTTTTTGTCTCAATTATCCAGGTATTTTTAAAAAGTATTCGAGAGACGGAATCATCCGAATAATTAGCTCAATAGCTTTCTACCATCAATTCCTCTTCTTCGCAGCTTAAACATGTGATAAAGAATTCACATCTCAAAAGTGAACAGAATTGAATTTTTCCAATCTAATTTTTCAATAACAATAAGAAATAATGAAGTAACTTACAGATCGTCATCTACTAGGTCTGCGTATATATCTTGAATTAAATCTGGAACCATAGCTAAATTCCCTGATAGATGTTACTTATATATTGAGGGCAAGGAAATATGCATATATTCTGTTTCATTTCTTGTTTTTCATCATAATTCACAAAATATTCAAAATAAAAACTCAATATGCCAGGACATTGGACTATATCATATATAGGTATGATTGGACTAATTTGGACTATATCATATATAGGTATGTCTTGAGAATGCAATGATTTCTAAACTAATGATAAATTTATTAAAACAAAACTTAAGTCATACAAACCTTGACTTTAAAATCAAATATCTGTATATTTTTAGTGACCATTAAATTATGCAGACAGTGGCTTCAATTTTCTCTCTCAGTTTCCACGTGTAGATAACATACAAATTAAATTTCTTCTAAGCCATGATTGTCTCCTTGAAGTGTATATTCTGGTGTGGGTATGCAAAATCTGTATCTATATCTGAGAAATAGAGTGGAATTTGAGGGAAGTATTTCAGTAATCAAATACTGACAGAAGTATCACATACAAATGATTTCCTCAGATTCTGTGAATAAGTTATATCACACTTAATAGGCTATAAAAATAATATTTTAATAATAGTGAAAATAGAAATATATGAATTGTTGACGGCAGAGGGATAGTAAGATTTGGTATAGGCTTAATACTTAATTTATACTGGCATAGATCTGTTTAAAGTATGTTATATTCTTTGTCTATTAAATCAAATAATGTGTAGACATTACAATTTAAGGCAATATTTCAAACACCAAATTACAGGTTAGGTTTGTTTTATATAACTTAATAACCTTCATGACTATGAGATCCCTAAAAGCAAGAACAGGATATACCTGTAATTGCCCATGCCTAGAAAGAATAGAGAGCTTGAACAATACTTGTTGATATGGGTGTTTAGAATAGAACCCCAAGATAAGATCAGCTCAGATTGACCCTAGGCCAAATTATGCTGGACACATAGATTATCTTCAATTCTCTTGCTACCTCTATTTTTCTTTTATAGCGGTAAGCATAAAATGCAGCATAAAATGCACCATTTTAATACATTTTTAAGTGTAAAATTCATGGCATTAATTACATTCAGAATGTTGTGCAATTGTCATCTCTATTTCCAAAATTTTTATCACCCCAAGTAGAAACCTTGTACCCACCAGGCACTAACTCCCCATTTCCCCTCCCCCTAACCCTTGGTAACCTCTAGCCTAAGTTCTATCTCTATGAATTTACCTATTCTGTATATTTTATGTAAGTAGAGTAATATGTATATTTACATTTTATAGTTCCCCTTCATATTCTTCAGCCACTTAGATCCACGTTCTATCATACTTGGTAGGATCTCCTCACGAATAGTACCTGTCCCATGTCATCGCCCAATGCTCTGGATGGAGTATGAATTTTACCAACTCGTTTGCCACAAGAAAGAATTTGCCTTCATCCAAGTTTTGTGGAAGACTGACCATTCTCTTAGATTAGCGTCCACCAAATTAGAGAAAGTTCAACACATTGCTCTTTCCAAAGGTTCTTTAATTTGTCCAGAAAAAAATTGTAAAGATTTTTCTCGATAAGTTTTGTGCCTCAATTTAATAAATAAATACATATACATACAGTGGAAATTTCAACACCATAATCAACTGTGAAGAGCATGATTATTTCTGGAGACCTTGTCATTCCAAAGAGCACATTGTTGTGAACTATCTGCTCTTCTGTGTATAAGGTGGTTTGGTTTTGGTTTTTGTTTTTTTGGAAGTGTTTACCAGCATGAGAAATTACTGATGACCTCACCAGCTATTTAATGGCCTCATTCCCATTGAGTCTCTGTCCTTCTTAGGTATAAGCATTGCCCTTACTGGAAGTATGTGTCAGCATGAACAAAAATGATCTTATTAGCTACATTGTAGCCCACTTCAATGGGTTCTGTCCTGTTCTCTCCCAAGCTTCCTACTTAACACGCAATCAACCAACTAGACCCTAAAGTTAATGGTCTATATCTCATTTTATGTAGTGACCAAGGTTGCATAAATGGTGCTCAATATTAGAATTCAAGTTATAGAATAAGATCTTCTGTTTCAACATGGAAAATGTCTCAGCTCATTCATCTTTTTGAGCTTTCCGGCAATATGTTTCCTTGACGATCATTATTCATGGACTTTATTTGCATATCGTCCCAAATTTCTTCTTGCCATCATAATTAGTGGTTTTCTGTTTGCACTATGAGAATTCAGAATGCAGGTGTTGGATTCATGTAGTTAATTAATAATAGCTATGACTTGGGGAAAACAAAATATTTTGAAACACAAACCCAGAAGATAAATATGTACTGGTAAACAGTGGAACTAATGTGGCACAGTTTTACAGCTGCTACATAGTAGTAAATTCCCGTGACAATTATTTCAATATACTTAAGCTTTAAGAGCCTAGATACTCTTATTGCATTACCCGAAGACTTATAATAAAGCCTTACTTCATGATTCCGGTATCTTTAAGTATTACCAATGCATCTGTCATTTGATATTATTTTTAAATTGTTTAATTCATCCATAATGCAACATAAAGAAAAGGAAATGTCATCTTAACCACTTTGTACTTTTTTCCCCTGAATTTCATTCAGTTACCTACAGGTTATTGAATTATTTTCTGAGGGATAAAAAGTATTTTCTCAGGATACACCACTTTTCAGATATAATAAAAAATACCCAGATACTGTTTTAAAAAATCCCTGCAGACATACCCAAAGAAAGAAGATTGAAAGAGAAGGGAGATTTGTAAGAGAAAGGGAGTAGTAGAGTAATTTGATAAAGAACTGTGCCTTGTCTCTCTGCTGTGTTGGTTGTGATCTCTCCTCTTTCATTCTTGATTTAATTTATTTGGGCCCTTTCCTTTTTCTTTTTGATCAAACCGGCTGGGGGTTTATCAATTTTGTTAATTCTTTCAAAGAACCAGCTTCTGGTTTCATCGATCTGTTCTACTGGTTTTTTTGGTTTTGATAGCATTGATTTCTGCTCTATCCTTTATTTCCTGACTTCTGCTGTTTTGGGGTTTTATTTGCTTTTCTTTTTCCAGCTCTTTAAGGTGTAAGGTTAGATTGTATATCTGAGAACTTTCCTCCTTATTTAGGGAGGCCTGAATTGCTATATACTTCTCTCTTATGACCACTTTTGCCACATCCCAGCAGTTTTGGGCTGTGGTATTACCATTTTCATTGGCTTCCACGTACTTTTTAATTTCCTCTTTAACTTCTTGGTTAACCCATTCATCCTTTAGTAGGATGTTCTTTAGTCTCCAAGTATTTGTTCTCTTTCCAAATTTTTTTATTGTGGTTGATTTCAAGTTTCATAGCATTGTGGTCTGAAAATATTCATCGTATGATCTTGATCTTTTTGTACTTGCTGAGGGCTGATTTGTGTCCCAGTATGTGGTCTATTCTGGAGGATGTTCCATATGCACTGGAGAAGACTGTATATTCCGCTGCTTTAGGATGAAATGTTCTGTGTATGTTTGTTAAGTCCGCCCGGTACAATGTGTCATTCAAAGACGTTGTTTCCTTGTTGATTTGCTGTTTCGATGATCTGTCCATTGCTGTAAGTAGGGTGTTGAATCCTCTACTATTACCGTATTGTTATCAATGAATTTCTTTTTGTTTGTGATTGATTTATATATTTGGGTTCTTTCACGTTTGGAGCATAAATGTTTACAATTGTTAGATCTTCCTGGTAAAAAGACTCCTTAATTATGGTATAAAATGTAAAATTATTTAGTCCTTTAATGAAATTATCTTTTTTAAAAATTTACTATAAGAAAAGTGTTAATTTTTAATATAATTGATTTTTGTGATCAGTTTATTAAATGACAGTGATCATCATACAATGTCTGCTTCTGTTTGCCTTTCAATTAAAAACAATCCCAAGAAGTTATGATTTTTACAAGGTTAATTAATTCAAATGATAGCTTATTCTAACAAAAAAGTAACAATATTCATTTAAAAGTTTCCGAATAAAGATAATGTAGACTAGAGCTGTGTTCTCAAACTTCAAAATGTGTTAGAATAACAATTCTAAAAACCTTTGTGCTACTTCCAAAGGATCAACTTAAGAAAGAGAATGTCCCCATCTGAGGGCACGGAGGTAGAGGAAGCAGAAAACGAAAGACATAGACAGACGTTTTGTTTCCATTATAATAAACAACCAAGTTTCAGGAAAACAAAATGCCCACCGCTGTCAACAATTCATTTTCTGTTTGAAAGAACAGTGTACAGTAAAAGTTAATTAACCAAGGAAGAAAACATTCTAAAATAGAAGATTGGGTCTCTTGTGTAGAAAGATTTATTTTCATTAAATTATGTAAGTAGTGGATACTGAATTAAAATTACTCTAGAATTTGGGTAGCAAAACTATAATTGATGAGTTTCATAAAAGTAAAAGTTATTTTATAGTACACCCTACATTTCTATATATTTCAAATTTTACAAATAGAATTCTAAAATTTGGAGGCAATAGTCAGGCAAAGAACAAAAACTCTAATCTATTTATATTAGTGTTTCCTTAAATTATGAAACTGAGAGCAGTGTGTATGTTTTTTTTGTTGTTGGTTTTTTTTTTTTTTTTTTTTTTTTACAAATTCACAGTTAAGGGGCACTGGAGTGGCTCAGTAGGTTAAGCATCTGACTTAGGCTCAGGCGATGATCTCACGGGTTCGTAAGTTTGAGCCCCTTGTCGGGCTCTGTACTGACAGCTCAGAGCCTGGAGCCTGCTTTGGATTCTGTGTCTCCCTTTCTCTACTCCTCCCACACTCATGCTCTCTCTCTCTCTCAAAAATAAATAAACATTAAAAATAAATTAAAAATAAATAAAAAAAAATAAAAATCACAGTGAAATGTACTTTGGAGAAGAATGTGTGAGAATCAAGGTCTTAAGGTTTAATCCTGACTCTGACTCTTAGCAGCTGGTGTGGATTTGGGGGGAAAACTTAAATTCTTTGAGCCTCACATTGTCCATCTTTTGCTAACAATAATGGTAACAAAATTTTGTAGGGCTTTTATAAGAACTAAATAAATTAGTAGATATAAAGCACTAAATATAGATATAAAGAACTAAATAAATTAGTAGATATAAAGCACTTAGAATGGTTTCTAGTATTCAGTAAATAATAGGTATTATTATTTTCATACATATTATCATAGTATAACAGGGCCTTAGACTAACATAACAATCATGGAGGGCCACCCACAGGAAGTGATTTTTGAAACTGAACTTTACTTCTCCAAGAAATTTTATGCGCACATGTACTGTAACATTATACTGCTTGTAATGCCCGAAGTTCCAAAACCTCCCACAAAAGACCACCAGAGTCGTAAGTCAAAGCCAAGCGGCAAGGGTCGTTTATTGCAGGTTCAAACCTGGACCTCTGCACACTCATTGCCGGTGACGCTAAGAGGCCTCGATCAGGGTTGGTACAGCGTTTTTATAGACAGAGACAAATAGCACAGGTGAGGCTTCAAATTATGAGGGGCCTGATTAGTTGATTTTAAAGTAAGGACATTTGTTGTTTTCTGATTGGGCGTCCTTTGTCTGTCCTTTGGCGGGAAGGCTTTGTCCGTTACTTGTGGTGGGAGAAAAAAAGGGGGAAGGGGAGGAATGTGTTAAGCAAGCAAGATTACAGAAGTGAGAAACGCCGGTTAGTTTATGTACAATCACTCATTCCATTACATATCAGACTACATTTAGGAAGGTTTATAACCCATTCTACTACACAGCGGGTTACATTCAGGAAAGGTCTCACAATGCTCATAGCAAACAGCAAGCAAAACAGACTTCTCGGCAATTGTATTTCTTATCAAAGATCCATAATAAGCAGAAAAGAGAACCTAGCTTTAAACTAAGGTAGGGCTGTCATTTGGATTGTTCCTTTCATGCTTAACTGATCTCACGTATTAGACTTGCAGAAAGCAAGGGTCCGTGTTTTACTCACTTTTGTGTTATTTAAGTAAAATTCCCTGCTCCAAAAATATCTGCTGGTTTGAAATTCCATTATGACTTCAACTATCTGCACACTTCTCCCCCAAACATTACAGAATGGCTACATTCTTTAAGAAAGGATAAAAGAACAAGAAGCCATTAAAACTTTGATGTGGCCTATAAGAGACCTTAGACATCACGAAGCCAAGGCTCTTCATTAAAGAAATCAGAGAAGTCGGCCTGGAGAAGTCAAATAGCACATCCAAATATATGGCTAGCGAATGCCTACATTGAAATTAGAGCCCGAGTTCCTCAATTCTCTCATCAATGCTGCTCACACTAACACTTTTAGTTTTAATCCCCAGTATACAAGGGTATTGCCTTATAACACTTACAATAGTGGTTTCCTTTCCACTGTTGAAAATGTCTAATAAAGGGATAAACCTCCAACCGATTGCCTTGTTCTGCTGCTAGAAAACTGTCTTTACTTTCTCAGACATTATGATCTTTTTGAAAAGGAGAATCAATGTAAACCTTACTTGCGAGGAAAATGTCATCCAATTATATTTCATCATTTTAAGTGTTATGGATGTAGGAAACAAAGTAAAAGCCATGAAAATTCTATAAAAAAATGTTAACCTCAAGCCTTCTTAAGTTATGAGTCAGGTAATAAGAATGAGATATTATTTTTTTTCAATAACCACAATCATATCTTGGCAGGATCCAGTTAGAGTAGGCCCTGATGATAAATATATTTGTTTGAAATCTCACAGCTTTCTGATGCCCAAAGAACATTTTGTTTCAGAGCCGACATATATTTTGGAAATGATTTACTTCCTTTTAGCACAAATCATCACAACATCTCAAAAACAAAACAAAAACAAAATTCTTTCCCATGTCTCATTTTGATATAAATAAATGCCCTATTTACAAAACTTGGCAAAACAAAATTCTAAAGTTTATAAGATAAATGTATGGTACAAACCCAATCAAATTAGCACATATCTGAAAGCTTTGAAGCATGTTCTACATACACCATGAAATCTCTATTCCACTGTTATGCATTTTCCTAAAACAAAACAACATATAATTTGCCCAACTCTTAGGAGTCTCTCCTGAGATCTCTCTGGCTTCACTCGCAAAGTTCCTCCTCCAGTTCCTCAGTGTATTGCAAACACTTAGAACAATGCTGGAAAAATAGTAAGCATTCATAAACATTTGATAGATACATGAATGAACAAATGAGTGAAGAGGTCTATTCTGTTAACGATGAAGCATTTATAAACATTATACTTAAGACAAGGTCTTTAAATGGAAGTCTGATCTCAGCTCAGTAGAAAGCATCCCATTTACAAATTGGGAATGATCTCAAGGTATTTGAAAGGAAAAAAAAATCAAGATAAATAATAATATGCATATTATGTTACCGTTATAATTAAATAAAGAAAATGGGAGCATATAGTTATATTTGATATTTGTTCATAAAAATTCTAGAACTGGTTCTAAGAATGTTTAAAAATTTCAACTAGAAAGTAATTTGCAATAGAATTTTACAAAAGGAAATGAAAGTGTTATTTGTATGTGCTGAATGAGGTTTAATGTTAATGTAAATACCATACATTTTAGTCAAAATTACTATATTCTATATTCCCTCAAAAAAAGAGAGGAGGAAGAAGAGAATCATGTGAATGTTTTGAACATTTCTTTAATGTCTAGCTTAACAGACCACAGGAGGGTTACCACATCTGCTTGGGCATGCCATCTGTTGCCTCCCACATCTATGTAGCTGGAAACGGCACAAGTATTTTAAAAGAATTTGTAGATAATTGTAAATATTCTTTGCTTCCACAGCAAAATTTGACAAGTTGTGGTTTCTTAAAGGTTAACTTCAATGTGGAATGTGAATTTTATCTACGTACTTTTTGTATTCTATTACATTAAAATCCATTCTCCTGAGCTCTGAATGGATCATTTACCCATGTATGATTTTGTAACATAATTTATTGGTCATTTGCCATACATTGGTTCACTGAATGTTGCAGATAATCAAAATGTTGACAAGCTTCCTTATATAATATCAAGATAGTACATTTGTTAGTATCACTAGTGATCCCATCAGAAAAGTCTTTAAGAATCAGGACTCTCTCAAGATCATGATGATGGATGTAAGTTTTCAAAAATTCTAATTTTCACTCGAAATGTTCAATATAATCATTGGTAGCAAATACTGTCAGTTGTTCAATCTCACTTCATTGATAATTTCAAGAAAATATCTTTCAAATACTCAAATAGAATAACTGGTGTGATTGCCAATCCTTGTTTAAAATATAAATATGTCAACAATGTCTTTTTTGAATTTTTTAAGCTTTATTTATTTATGAGACAGAGAGAGAGAGACAGAGTGTGAGTGCAGGAGGAACAGAGAGAAGGAGACACAGAATCCAAAGCAGGCTCCAGGCTCTGAGCTGTCAGCACAGAGCCTAACGCAGGGCTTGAACCCATGAACTGCAAGATCATGACCTGAGCAGAAGTCAGACACTTAACCGACTGAGCCATCCAGGCGCCCCATAAAATATGTCAACAATATTTAAACAACATGTCAACAATTGTTTAAAATAAAAATGGTGTCCCCATGAAACAAGCAGCTAGTGTACCTCACATCTCAAACAATTCCACAGGTACTTCTATTCAAGATAAACATATTTCATTTTGCAACAAATGTGCTTATTAGTTCGTACTTCCATCTTGTTATGTAGAATTTTTTAAAGACACATACTCTAGGGTCACCCACGTGTGACTCTCCAGAATAGTAAAGAGAATAAAGGGAGGCTTCTTATTATGAGTCATAAATGATAAAATACTGTTTCATGAAGTGAAGTTTTACGTACATCACCTTATTTCATTGCTTTATGTGATGCCTTTACTATCTTTATTTTATTTATTTATTTATTTATTTTTTTGTCAAAATCAAAAGTATTTTCAAAACCTAGTTGGGTACAGGAAAATTTTAAGTTTGAATTTTTATCAGAATTTCTCACTCTTCATTAAGTTGATGGTATGAATACTCTCATTCTCTTAAGGATATTATTTACGTGGAGATAGAATGCTGATCTGATTTTGATATTCATCCCTTATCACATCTGTTATCATTTAGTCCTCTGGGTCATATATGCATAGAGTTTACATCATCTCTAAACATTTTTAAGAATGGTGTAGATAGGGTTAAATGTTAAGAATGAGCAAAAGTTTCTAATTACCATTGATTTCCTACCTAGCTTCAACTACAACAAAAATTCACTACAGAATTTCATTAGCATTCAAAAAAATCACATGGATAGCTTCACAATTCTTTCACATCTTATTTCTATATTATTACAATAAAAACCATCTGATTTGATGTTTAATTTGAATTCTTTTCTTAAAGTGTATCAAAGTGCTCAGATTTATTTGAATTCTTTTTTGCAAAATGTATCAAAGTGTTCAGACTTATACTGAAATAAGCCAAATAAAATAAACGCATACAAAGAAAGACAAGGTCATAGCCCACTAGGTTAATTGTGTTCAACACAGGGCGATAGAAGAATTTATTGTATCTTCGTTAATTGATGCAAAATATCTATATCCTACAATGGTTACTGTTTCCGTTCTGGGTGAATCTGTGAGAATTTTTTTAAAGTTTTGTTCTTGAGAAAAAGCAAAGAGTTGAGGCTAGATAATGAGTTGGAGAAAATATTATTGACATGTTTTACTAGATAAGAGGTATAGGGGGACTTGTAATTATAAAGAACAAACTGATGGTTACCAGAGGGGGGATGGGTGGGGATGGGTGAGACAGGCAATGAGGAGTAAGGAGGGCATTTGTCCTGATGAGCACTGGGTGTTATATGGAATTGCTGAATCACTATATCATACACCTAAAACTAATATAATACTATATGTTAACTGGAATTAAAATAAAAATGTAAACACGGGTATGGCAGTGGGAGCTAAGGCATGTATAATTCTAACCGTGGATCGAAAGAAAAAAAGAAGGAAATGTTTCCTATCTTACTAGGTTAATAGAAACAAAGTAGGTGGAAAGTATAAGAAAATTAGAATCAAAAAACAATATGATATTTTCCTTTAAATGACCCAAATCACACCGCATTAAATAAAGGGTAGATTTCTTCGAAGGCATTCAGCAAGGACAAACAACAGCAGAGGTTATTTTAAGCTAATAGTTTTAAATCATTTATGATTTCACTGAATAGTTGGCTGGGGAACTAATTTAGAACAGCATTTGTCTGAATGTGTAGTGTTGGCGAGAATCCCTGTGGATGAATTTAATAGAAGAGCGTCTCACTGGGAGGCAAAAGATTTTATTCACTCTCCAGCCAGTCAGAACACTTGGAACAGCCTGAGCACAGCGCCCAGCTTACCAGGAAACACAGTAGCAGTGGCACAGAAGGCTGAGCCTTCCTTTTGAGGTCATAATTAGTCATAAAATTCACACTGGAGTCAAAGTAATTAATGATCAGGAATTGTTACTTGCAGACTGCATCATTTGGAAAAGAGTAAAGAAGCAGGCCCAGATGCTGGGTTTAGGATCTGTCTGCCAGATGGCAGTCAGCCCGTGTCAGCCTTGAAGGCTGGGGATCACATGCACTATTAGCATCCTTCGGTCCTCATGAGCCTCCACAATCTCATGATAACTGCGTTCCTTCCTCCGTTGTCCCCAAAGTAGGCTCCTGAGAACTCATATTTCCAGAAAGGTACCTGGAAGGCAATCCTCTCACAAAGTCTATTTAAACAAAACCATAAACAGCCTAAGAATCGGGAAAATGAAATGATTCTTAATTCTTATAAGGAAACTATAATTAAATTTAGCAAGTATTGGTTTTATTTAATGGAAAAGACAAACTCAGCATAAAAATGCAAATGACAACAATAATATGTTATATACATTATATAAAATATACACTATGTTTCCTCCTTATAAAGAAAAACACACACCTGGGTAACTCTACTTATTTTTGTTTTAATATATAACTTCTATCCCACAATATTTAACTTTGTAATGTTGAGAATTATGAGTTACAAGTAAGACCATCAAGACACAAAGTATCATGGAATCTTTGTATATATATATATATATATATATATATATATATATACACACACACACACACACACACGTATACATACATATATACACATTATATATGTATACATGTATACATATATATGTATATATAATAATTACAAGTGTGTACATGTGTGTGTGTGTGTGTGAAAATATATTACCAGAATATTCCAAGACCCAAAAGTTGAGGGGCCACCATGAATATCTTTGTTTCTCTCTGTAAGTTCCTTTCAACAACTGACTAAAAATTTGTATGTTAAAACCTTGCACTCTTCCATGGCCACTGACACTACCTTTCACCCAAGATAGGAAATGGCAAGGTAGTCAGCAGAGAGGAGTGTGAAATTAACCTAGAAAAGTGAAAAAGACCAGATTATTGAAGACATTCTAGTTGGGGGACTTTCTTTCTTGTCCAGACAAAAGGGAAACAATGAGATTCTTTTAGGGAGAAGAAAAATATGATTATTTCACCTAAGAGAGAACATTTAAGAGGAGTGTTGAGGGGTAAGATACATTGGAGGGGTTACATTTTAGAGCTAGGGAGACTATTTAAGAGATTATTTTAATAGTTTGGGTAAGATGAAGACCGGACCCAACAAAGAAGCAGTGAGGATAAGGAGAAGGCTATAGTCGTGAAAGATGTCAATTTCTTCGACTCAAACTTAAGGGACTGGTCTCAATTTGCTTAGGACTATCTACATTTCTGATTCTCCCTAGTTACATTTATCATGGCAAAAGATGCAGGAAGAGAAACATATTTATAAAAATAATAATGAGGGGCCAATTCTATAAAATTTGAAGTTGAGTTGGAAATATATATGTAATTAGTTATGTTAATATAAAGCTTGACCGAATGGTTAGGGCAAGGATTTTTGTGAGTCACCAGCATGAAGTTCATAGCTGAAGTGACTGAAGTTGAGAATACATGGGCAAGGGGTCTAGGAAGGAAAGGAGAACAATTAAAACCCTGACCACTAGTGTTAATTGGTTATTGGTGTGACTACTTACTTGATTATTGGTGCAACTGGGTTTTGCCGATTACAATGCGCTCACTATGCACTAAGCATTGGAGCCATCATTGGCTAATACTTCTGGAGGAATAACTATGATCCAGACATGTTTCTAAGTCTTTAACATATACTAAATTATTTAGTCATCACAACTTCATACTGACATCATAAGTGCTATCATAGTCCATGTTTTACTTTTGAGGAAATGGACACAGAGAGAGGTTTAGTAAATTATCTAAAATGTGACAGTGCTGGGAAGTGGTAGATAGAGCAAGGCTTAGACCCAGAAAGACATCCATACTTTCAGCTGATATAATTCTTGGTCAAGAATTGGTCAAGACAATTCTTAGACTTGCAGTGATGATAAAAGCAGAAAATCTAAAAAGAGAGAAGTGGAGACATTTTGAGGAGAGTATAGCCAACTGCGTCAGGTACTATGGAGATTTTAAGTAATTCTCTAAAAGGAGTCTGTTAAATTTGGCAATTAGCAGATCCTTGGTGACCTAGGACCAGAAGCCATGGGGGGAACTTCTGCTGACAAAAACTATTGGGTAGGACTGCTTAAACTACTGCCCCATGTAGGACCCAAGACTACAGACAGTAGCGTGCTTACATTGCATTGTGTGTCAAGGGCTAGGAGAGATGTACCAGGCTTGAGTATAAACTGTAGCATTCCCATGGATTTTCCATAATATTCTCTGCTGGTTATGGGATACTGTGGGATTTGAGCTTTATCTGGCTTCCTAATGCATAAAAGATGCTGGCTTTCATAAGGGTAAGACTTTAGTTTTGAAATATAAATCAGTCTGGGGAATGCAGAACATGCATGCATATAGGTATACTTGTTGGGTGTGTGTGTGCATTTTGCTGTGTGTATGTATATAAGTGTGCATGGTGTGTGTACATGTGTGTGTAGCGTGTGCATTTGTGTGTGCGCCAGTGTGTGTGTGTGCATCCATGGGAAAGGGATGGTAAACCACTGAGCTAGAAACCTACCTATGAGGGGTGCCTGGGTGGCTCAGTTAAGCATCTGACTCTTGATTTCAGCTCAGGTCATGATCTCATGGTTCCTGAGATCGAGCCCCTCACTGGACCCTGTGCTGATAGCATGGAGCCTGCTTGGAATTTTCTCTCTCCTTCTCTCTTTGCCCCTCCCCCATGCTCTCTCTCAATGAAAATAAATAAATAAACTTAAAAAAAGAAACCTATCTATAAACCTTCAATGAAGAAATGTCACTAAGTTTCTAGGTGGGAGGGGTAGGGGTGGGGATAATGAAACTAATGAAAATGTGACCTGACTCAAAGATCATTAGGCCTTTTGTGTTGAGCATGTTTCTTATTATAATCTGATGTGTAATTTGTGTATTTTACAATACACTAACAGCTTTCCTCAGGCTGTATAGAAAGACAAAGAAGTTATCTTGTTCTAAGTGTTATTCTGCACTTCAGTCTGGCTGGATTCATTCTTACCAGAAATCATCTGACAACAGAGTCAAATGGAAACTCTCTCAAAACTCAAAGGCCGATTTTAGATACAGCAGTAAGCCTGTGATATTTTTGCACAGTTTCTCTGTGTATTAACTATGTTTGACAGTTAATTCTGTGATCCATATTCCGTTGGCTCTGAATGTTATACTCCCACAGAAATACCCTTTCTTATTACAAGCATGTGTATAATCTTTTTAAGGAAATATGTCAGGCCCGCAAGGAGAAGAATAAAGAATGTTATGGCTCCCTGCTCAGAGATGCTACAGAGAAGCATCTTGTACAATTCCTTTTGGAAAGACCCCAGCAATGCTTCCAGGTAGAAGAAAAAGTAGTTAATAAAGAATTCTTCAACCTAAATCATATGTTTTAAACATTATGCATTACAATGCCAGCAGAAAATCTCCAGCTCTGAAGATTGGTATTGAGGTAATATAAATGCCCCCAAAATGACAATTATAAAACCTAATCTCACAGAGAATACAACGCATGACTTTCAGGCAGTCGTGACACTGCAGGTGAGAGAAGGGAGAAGGTCATAGAATAACCTTTCACGACCACATTAAAATCACTGTTCACTTTTCTTCTGATCCCTCCATAAGAAATACTAAAACCAAAACATTTCCTCGAGTAGTTTTTGGCACAAAGGAATCCTGTTTTTACGGAAATATCACCTCTGATCTGACTGGTCATATTAATTATCAGAAACCCTGCTTCCAATTTGATGACATTGGTGCTTAATTTTCTACATTGCAAATTTGACATTTTTCTAAACAAAGGTTTACAAAGACTGAGAATGCTCTTGTGAGCTTTATTTTCAATGAATCATCATGTGAGTTGTTTGCAAATAAGAATCCTGGATTTCTAGTGCCTTGATTTTCCTTCTCTATTTGTGCCGTTGATCTCAGCACATTTTTCCCCAAGATCTCCAAACACTGCTGGCCATCCTAGGTCTTGCCTATGACTGCCTAATGCCCACACACTACAGTCAACCATTCCAGTGGGAAAATAATGTTTACATCTTCTTTATAAGGGATAATTCAGCACTAGCCAACGACAGTATTCTCTATCATCCACCCTTTGTAAACCACCTGCATCCATCAGTAAATCTCTTTGGGATGAATCTGTACTGAACCAGAATATCACAAATACCTGCAATTCTAAGTCTACTATATTCATCATCCATGTCTTATATTGGTCTATAAAGACTATGAAGTTCACATTTATTCATGATTAATATATTTCAATTAGTACTAATAGAAAAATATATACCATATTTAATGGTTCACTAGAGAAGACAATAAATCATAGAACCTAATATGATTGTCATATTCAAATTGTGCCCCAATACAAATCCCCAATGTCCTGTGACAGTTTTCCTTGGTGAACCCAACTTACAGAGATTTTTTCTTTTCTCCAAGTGCTTTTTGCATTCATGGCTCCCAGCATAAACTTAATCACATATATTTAAATTCTGTAGTTGTTCTCTGTGTAAATTATTTCCCCAGCAGTGCTTAATCTCCTTGTCAGTAAGACCTATATTATTCTTCCTCTGTATCCCATGAAGTGCCTAGAATACTACTCAGTAGGTACTTGAAAATGTTGATAGATTTGATTTAGTAATGTCATAAAAGGGAAATTATGCAGAATATTTAATCTCTTCAACTGTTAAGCTTTCCAGACTCGAGTTCTTATTGGCGTATAAATTGCCAAACTATAAATGCCAAACTCCTATAAATCAGAATATGCATCCTGCAACATGTGTACCCTTCAGGATCCATTATACTGCCCTCTAAGTTAGAGTACAAGCTCACTGAAGCCAGGGACATTGGCTCTTTTGTTCACTTTTACAAGCTGACACACGGTATCAGCCCTCAATAAATGCTTGTTGAGTGATGGAAACAAGTTCTGTCAGGTAATTTCTGGGATGTCTTCTCAGCTCATATTCCTTTTTTTCTGAAAATACCTTCCTCTTAACCAAAGGCGAATCCTGTAGGCAGTGATGCCCCTTCCATGTTTTCCATAACCTATTTCCATAACCATGTTTTCCATAACAAGTCTGGCTAGTATACGCCAGATTTGAACCAGCCAGTCAGATTGCCCCTTATTCTTGCTGAAATATTAGTTGGGGGCACTAGAGCACATGACAGAAACTAAAGTTGATGGCTAAAGTGAATTGTAGTGAGACAGCCTCATACTGCACTGGCTACACATGGCAGAACTCTCAAGCATGATGTCACTGAGGAGCAGAGAAGCTGATCGGCGGGGAGAGACAAATGGAACAAATGCCAGCAAGGCCAGGGTAAAGAGGCAAGAATGGAGCAGCTTTGCCCCAAGACCCTTTTCTATCCCTGCCTCTAATCCCTTGAAAAATTGGCTCACTTCGTAGCCTTAGTTTCCATGAGTCTCTTTTGGGCAGTAGTAACAAGCTAGCCCTCAGGGGTTCCTATTATTATGTTGCCAAAAAATATCTTACTAATTCAAAATATTCAATGAAAACTATGTAATAGAGCTTGAACGGAAAATAAGGAGGGTATTTTAACTAATAGTCAGATGACTTGAACTCCACTGCAACTCTACCATAGGTTGTGATGGAGTAAGTATCATTTTTGTTTCTTCATTGGTGAGTTGAGAATGCTGAGCCAGATGATAACCATCCACGCTTTTATGCCTCAACTTTTGGGATCCTGTCATTGACACCAGTCGCTTTCATGAAAACTATAACTAATGTTCAATCAGTCAATTATTTCCAAACACTGAGGTATTTTATTACATATGAAAGGCATACTTAGATATTTATAGCATTACTTAGTTTTCACCTAAATGGTTTAAATTAAATTGGCACGATATTCTCTCAAATTCGTTTTTTAGCTTTTCACATTCGTGAAGCACCAGACTTAATTTTTCTTATTCTGGGATTTTTCCGAATAACATTCATGAAATCAGAAATAAGTTTGAATTGGCTTTTGTCATCCACGTGCATGGGACACCTGTCTTTTGTATATCTGCACAAGGTTCTCTCTCATTAGAAATGTAGTATCACAATTTTATGTTCTTTTGTTTTGCATATATTTGAGTGATTTTGCCAACAAGATTTACAAGATTTCCTGGGCATATGTAAATGCAGAAAACTTGGTAGAAGTTCTCAGTAGCAATCAACACAAACCCAAGGGACTGAAACTAAAAAGACAGCACATTGCAAATAACACAACAACCATTTATTATTGCGTCCAACTCTAAATATTTTGATAATTCTTTCATACTTCCTTTTATATAAATGGACTATAGTTTTTTTTTTTAATTTTCATCCAATAAAGATTTTATAACATCAAATATTTTGAAGTCTTAACTCATTCTGTTCTTTTCTTTCTCTTCCTAAGCAGTTGCAGAATATATCCTCAGACCAAATCAAACTTTATGAATAAATTATATTTATATGACACATTATCTACCTAAAATGCGTAAACATTCTCCTGTAACTTAGTTCAAAAGACTTCTGTTCCTATAATGATCTATCATATGTCCCTCCAGGAAAATGCATGCTAAAAAGATGACAGAATTATATTCCTGACCCTGAGCTCATACCTAGAGCTACAATATGAGCACAGTGACCTAATCCATAGCATGTTACCATCCATTCTTTGTACAGGTGACCACCCATCTCTGTACTCAGACAGGCAAGGAGAGTTAGGTAGCTTAGGCACAAATGAAAACAAGGTTCTACCTAGTGGGACCTAACCAATTTGAGCCCCTAGACTCCTTTTGGTTGAACAGATAGTTACATAGGGGGGGGGGTGGGGGGAGGGCTATTGGGAAGGGTGTGGGAAGAGGTGTCTTACAACCATGGATCAGAATAAAACCAAGAGGTAGGTTAAAATGAGGACTCAAAATAATCAAGACACACATGTAAAGAATAATGAATAGCTTAGTTTGGCGGGGTTAGTGTGGTGAATAGGAAATAAATCTGAAAATTTAGATTAGGACCAGGTTATAGATGGCATCGATTACCAGGCTAAGGAAACCAAAACTCAAATTATGCATAAGACACCGTCGATAATGTTTTAAGCAGAGAACTGACTTAGAGCAATGGAAACAACACTGATAATATTAACCACAGTTAAAGTGTCACAATCATCTACACTGAGCATGGTATTATATTCAGAATAATGATTAATAAGCACCTGGCTTCAAGCAGGAAAAATTACATGCATACAAGATAAAATAATGAAAAAAATGTGTATACTACAAGGCAGAAAAGGTTAACTTCTATAAGAAAGGACCAAAATGCTTTGGTAATCGTATCAGTGCCATACATTCCTTGCCTCTATATCTTTTTTCTTCCAATCAGTAACTCTATATGGTCAATTCAGAAACAAATATGATTTTATTTAAAAATTATCAAGTCCAGGGGCGCCTGGATGACTCAGCTGGTTGAACATCGGACGTTGGTTCAGGTCACGATCCTGCAGTTGACAAGTTCGAGCCCCGCATTGGGCTCTGTGCTGATAGCTCAGAGCCTGGAGCCTGCTTCAGATTCTGTGTCTCCCTCTCTCTCTGCCCCACCCCCACTCATGCTCTGTCTCTCACTGTCTCAAAAATAAATATAAGCATTAAAAAAATTACTTAAAAAAATTAAAATTATCAAGTCCACTTTAACCCACTACTCTGAGACTTAACAAAAATCACATTTCTTGTTCATGAATAATAATAGCTAACAACCATTGAACATAATCTAGATGCCAGGCATACTTGTAATCACTTTACAAACCTTATCTAATTCAATCTTTCCAGAAACACTACATGCTAAGTTTTATTATAATCACTTTCTGAGTCTGAGATATATTAAGGAATTCACCCAAAGCTACCAATTTCTACTTCCAGCTCTTAGCCAACGCATATACTGCCTACTACATAACTTAAAAATATAATCTCTGGGCACCTGGGTGGCTCAATAGGCTAAATGCCTGACTCTTGATTTTGGCTCAGGTCATGATCTCATAGTTTGTGAGACAGAAGCTACACTGGTAGTACAGAGCCTGCTTGGGGTTCTCTCTTTCCCTCTCTTTCTGCTCCTACCCCACTTACATGCTCTCTCTCTCTCTCTCTCTCAAAAATAAATAAATAAATAAACATTTAAAAATATATATATAATTATAATTATATATAATTTTAAATAGGTAGATAGATAGATAATCTCTGACCTGGAACCCAAAGCCCTCACAATGTCCATAGTTTCTGCCTTTTCCCTGAAATCTCACTTCCCTCTTGTGCTCAAATTCTCTTGCACAGGTTCTGAGTTGTCTGCCCTCCTCTAGTCCCTGTAGCAGACTGAATTACTGTGCACTCATCTCCAGTACCCCATCTCATGGCACACTCCCCAAAGATGACCACTGTGTTGAACTCAAGCATGGTCTTGTGACAAGTTTTGGACAATAATATTTGAGTGCAAGTATTACTCATTGTTTCTGAGGAGGATCTAGAAGATCCAGGAGCAGTTTCCCATTCCCTCTTTTCTCCACAGATGGTCAGTGTCTTCTAAAGAGTTTCATCAGCCTGGCTCCCAAAGTAACAATGTGTAGAGCCAAATCAAAATCGAGCTGCGGTAGAACTCCACCAAAAGCCAAACTCGGATCTCTATCTCTTTTCCTAAATGCTATACCTGCTTTTGTTCGGCCCCTGAAATTTATGCTCCCATCACATTAGTGTTGAGTCAGGTTACATTCCACAGGAAACAAAAAAAAATCCCACAACACTGAGATTTGTGTAAGGGACATTTATTGGGAATTCATCTATGGAAAATCACTTGTGACAGGTAAATAAAGCAGGATTGAGCAGTTGGAGAAGTTGAGCCGTGATGCATTTATAGTGAAGTCTTAGTTAATCTATGTGGAGATCTAAATCTGAAAGACCCTTCAGAGTTTCCCCAGTTGAAGCAAGAAGGCTAGACTTTTGCATGTACCGCCCCCCCCCCCCCCATTGTTCTGCCATTGGACATAGGCTTCCCTCTTAAGTGTGGCAGCTTCTTTGGCCGAGGTCAATTCCTAGACAGGAACTTAACCGTGAACAATAGGAGCTAACACTCCCTGCATTTGGGATGATGGCTATACCATTCTAAAGGGGGCTATGGACAGCATACCACAGAATCCACTCTAGTCAATCATAGGCAGTTCTACCCATCTGAAAAGAACTTCCCTAAAATTCTCTTTTCCTAGGAAAACTTACCTAAGGAAGATTAGTGGGTTAACTACAGCCATTCCACTGTAGCGGGTCATAAAGCCACAATAGGTACACATCGTCTCTCCTCTATGACTGATGTTATATTTCCCACATCCTTCTCTAGAGCCTTGATTCACCTTGGGGACTTACTTAGTGTGGTGAAACAGACCTTCACCTATGGGTCTGTGCTCTTGTCTACCTTGTCATTCCCAGGGTACAGCTGATGTCTTGTCCATTTACAATAAAGATTGAACAGAAAAGTACTAAAAGACACCCCAGGGGCTTACCTGGGTGCTAAACATTTTCTTTCCTGCCCCCATTGTATAATAGAAGCTTTTCCACAATGACTCAGGAAAGGGCCTCCTTTCCTTATCTACTAGTCTCTTGGGACAACGAGCCAAAGGTAACCGGGTAGCAACTGTAGCTTTAAGTTTAGCAGAACTGCTATTGCATCCCCAGGTGGACATCCCCCCTCTTACAATCAGATCTGCAGAGATTAAGAGTTTTATGAATAGGAAGCACCAATTTCTAAGTGTTCCATTGGGAATATTAGTCCTTGAGGCATGTATTAGTGTGAGGGGCTACCGTAACAAAATACCATAAACTAGGTAACTTAAACAAAATAAATTTATATTCTCACAATTCTGGAGGCTGGAGAGTGCAAAATCAAACTTCTAACAGGGTTAGGTTTCTGGTGAGAATTCTTTTCCTATTTTGTAGATGGCCACCTTGCTCTGTCCCTATGTGGCCAAGAGTGTATCTCTTTTTATAAGGACACTAATCCTATCAGATTAGGGCCGCACACTTAACAACTTTATTTGACTTTATTTACTTCCATAAAGTCCCTATCTCTAAATACAGTCACACTGAAGGTTAAGACTTAAACATATGAATGGGGGGGACACACATTCAATACATAAAATTCCGTCCCCAGTCCCCCAAAATTCATGTCCTTATCATACGCAAAATATATTCATTCTAACCCAAGAGCCCCAAAGGGATTAACTCACTCCAGCGTCAACTTTAAAACTTAAATCCAAAATCTCATTTAAATATCATCTAAATAAAGTAGATGCATGTGGTCTCACAAGGCAGAAGACTCTGTAATGTCTTGAAGAAAGGGAAGAGTACTAGCCACTCATAGGGAGGAGTGAACTATTCCTGCAGAACTAAAAGCTTCAAGTGAACCCAGGGACTCAAGGTTTTGAGGGCACCAATCTGATGGACCCATTTCAAATATAAGCATCTCACTCCTTCACAGTCACGGTGCTGACTTTGGCATACGAGATTGGCAAATGCTGAAGATTAAGGTTCAGTCATCTCTGGAGCTCTTTCACCCTCATAAATAAGAACTGAGCTGAATCCTCATCATTTTCTGCCCTCTACTGCAGCAGTTAAGAGTCTATGTGTTGCAATAATGACTGTCCTTCACGCTTTCTCTTGTATAGGAGTTATTCACCTCCGGCCTTTGGTTGTCTTTCTTTAATTCATTGACGATCGCCAGCAATAGCCATCCTATTTAATAGAATTACTAATTCCTCCAAACCGATCAAACACCTGCTGTAGAGTACACACCAGCACATTTCCTTCCACCCGCATTCCATCCCAGTTCACCACCAGTGAGGGCTGAATATACCACAACCACACACATGACAAGTGCTCCATCTTCCATGAGCAATGAAATGTTGACTGCCAGCCAGCCAGCCACTGAGCAATCCAGGTTGAGAACCCCATTTTAGAGTCGGTTTCCTATATCAATAGCTGGTACCAACTGTCTTCATTACAAATCCCAAGAAACATGCTGAGTCTCTGAAGTTGGCAGGCAAGTGGTTTACAAAGGATGAAGGAGTGAGGGGAGCAGGATGGGCAGATAGAAAGATTGAACTGTGATAAAATTTCAGCAGAGATATACGGTGGATATTACAGGGAGCTCTGGAGCTAGGAAGGCCCTTGCCTTGTCGCAATGGAGGCAAAGAAGCCATGCCATTTTACTCCTCTATCAAGTCACTGGACATAGGTTGCCCCCAGAAAACAGGCATAAACTTGGGCAAAGCAGTTTCCCTCAGCTAAGGGCCGTTCTGGAGAGGCACTGAGCTGTGCACAGTCATTCGAGGAGCCCACGAGCAGCTGTGAGAATAAATACCTGGTTGCTGAAGGAAACCACATACCAGGATAAAGTCCCAGCTCACTTCCAGGACTATTCCTCTAAATTTGACATCAGTTAGTGATTTTGCTAATGGTTACGCTCATTCAACCTACCTGCTTTTATTCATATCACTCATTTGCCGCAACGCCATCCTGACACAATGAAGACTAGCTTGTTTTTGATCCCCCCCGTCCTCTCTTGACAAAATTGGACAGATGTGGTATAAAAGCAATGCCACATTTAGTCCCTATTTAGTTCTACTAACGTGTATGAACTGATTACAGACTTAAGGAGCTTCGGTTCCTTGCAGTTTTGTGTTTTAAGGACAGTCTCATGAGCCTTCAAGTTCATGTACAAGATTTATGGCAGACAAGGAAAAAAATATTTTGGAGAAAAGATCTTACTTTCAAAATCAAAAAGATGTTAGTGACTGCTCATTTAGAAAGCCAGATCACAGTAAACTTTACCAATTTGAGTCAACAAATACTTACCACGATGCACAGGGTACTATGGGGACACAGACACCACAAGACAAGATTATGGATCTTTTCTTTAGCAGACCTCATTACACAGAAACAAACCTCATTAAATAGAAGGAGAACATTAATCTATTCAATCAAACTGTGTTGACTAATGCCCAAATGCCAGTCACTGTCTAGACAATTTAGGTGATGCAGAGATAAACAATACATGACCCTTAAGTCTAAGTCTGCAATTAACTGGGATAGCCAGAAAAAATAAAATAAAATTAACTGTATTAAATGAGAGAGGAAAGTAGGTAGTATATAGAAAATGTACAAGCAAAATTTGGGCAGAGTTGGGGGTCAGGGGCAAAATTTGTTTGAATTCGGACGTCTTTTGTGACATACTTCATTGTGATTATCAGCGCCCACCAGAGATATTTCTGGATAATAGTTACAGATACAGATGCTCACAGCACTATGAATGCAACAGCTAATGAAGCTGATCACACAGGCATATGGGTAAGCTGTTCATGAGGGCTGCAATCAATACCAGAAATTGAAGTACATATGCCTAGAAAAGAACCCAACAGGGGGTAATGGGAAAATAATGCTTCTTCCTAGGCAAAAGGAAATGACTATCTTTAATATTTCTACATGGATTTGTTTGTTTTGTCTCTACTGCTCAATGTGTGGCAGTTTGCAAATGGGTATAGATGCCAGCCATCTAAAATACAGATCACTGACAATGGGTGGACCAGAAAAACAATACCCTATATCCAAGGAAGGATTCATTTGTTTAACAAAACAGGAAAAATATAACACAACCTAAAGTGGAATAGAACATGAACTTTTGACTATATCCCAAAGATAGCAATGCATAAGCTCTGGAACCACGAAGAAAAACGATGACCAGAGAAATCTTAGTCAAGTCCAAGTCTGATAAATTCATATCCAGGGACTGATTAATGAATGAATGATGTCAGATTACATTTGCTTATTGCCTATTGTTACACTCTATCTCCACAAATATTTATTAGTGCGGCAGAATGCAGATTACACATGCTACAAATAATAACATTGTGAATCATTGACGATAAAAAAGAAAAATTATGCATATTCATGACATTCCTAAAATGGCACTTTCAGGACTACAGCCCTTAAAATGGTAAATATAGGCATGTGTTCTTATTATCAGTTGACTTTATAGCATTACTGTTACGTCAAAAAACAGCATTTCTCTTTTGTTTTTTCTGAATCTTTATTGTTTCCTATTATTTGCTAGATTCAATCTTCCTTTGTCTGAACAATTAAAACCTCCTTCAAACATCAGACACATTTTAGTTCTTGGGATGAAGGACTCACTAGTATACACCATATGTTGGTAATTTAAGACCAATATATAGATTACATATATTTCCTTTTCTAAATAAAAAAAAATATTGGAAAATACAATACAAAGGAATGGTTTTAAAAGCAAGAAACAAACATAAAATGAATTGGGTCTGTTTTTGTTACTTTTGGTCTTCTGAACAAATTTACTCATATCCAAAATTTCCTAACCATATTTTCCTTTTCTAACTTATTGAAACACCCAGAGATTCCACTATAACCCTGAGCTTGAGAGGAAATGTCTGAGTGGCCAGTCCAGCTGAGAAATACAGCAGAGTTCACACTGTAATTCTCACTGAGAGTGCTTCAATCCCCAAGAAAACTTTTGAACACATATATAAGAGTGTTTATTCAAGGTTAAATGTCAAGTAAGAAAAGTAGTTAAGCAGTGAAATCACTCAGCTCATGTCTGACATTTCTGTAGTAAAAGATGATTATCCTTGACTTTAGATTACATATCTTGATTATAACTTTCATAATGTGAGTGTTTAAAAAATTCTCCAAATTAGCAAGCCTTCTTAAACTAATCCAAAAAGTCACAAGAAATCCATTGCCTTCATTTAGATGTTCTGATTATACCAGCAAATATCAAATTGGGACCTCAGTTCTGGTTTGAAAGTAACATAAGTTTTGTAATAATTATGACTTAAAATTTTAGTTGTAATACAAGAACTGAATTCAAAAGACCAACACAGCATAGGTCTCATTAAGTTTTAATTGAATTTTTTGTCCATCCTTTCCTATATCCACTCACTCTTGAAGAGTTCTGAGGAATGCATTTACTCCAGTACAATCAAATCAGGAATCTTATTTCAGGCCCACAATTTTGCTTTAAATACACCTTATGGGGCGCCTGGGTGGCGCAGTCGGTTAAGCGTCCGACTTCAGCCAGGTCACGATCTCGCGGTCCGTGAGTTCGAGCCCCGCGTCGGGCTCTGGGCTGATGGCTCAGAGCCTGGAGCCTGTTTCCGATTCTGTGTCTCCCTCTCTCTCTGCCCCTCCCCCATTCATGCTCTGTCTCTCTCTGTCCCAAAAATAAATAAACGTTGGAAAAAAAAATTTTTTTTAAATACACCTTATAGAAATCTATGTGCCATGGCAGATGATTTTCACTGTTCTTTTTTTTTTTTTAATCAAAAAGAAGTAACTTCATTCTAAAGCTGATCAAGATTCTCCAGAAGGGTCTGCTCTATCCAGTCACTCCTGTTTCCTCATTGCTTAGTAGGGAGGGCCTAGCAGACACTCAAAAAATATTTGCTGAATGAACAAATGCATAAACTTCCTTGTTATTATTAAAGAGTGATCAAAATTCTTGGTGCCTAGGAGAACAAAATGTACAAATGTTTTACATTTGTAGCAAAATTACAGAGATGAATGCACTTAAGGCCTGGCTGGTTTGATGAGAGCATGTCGTCAACGTTCTGTGATGATTCCTAGTTGAATGGTGGGAATTATCTCCATATCGATAAGCTCTTTTCCAGAAGGTTTCAACAATTGAGATGATCGTTGCCTAGGAATGCAGCTTTTCCTTTTAAATCATGAGTCTTTTCCTCACAAAGTGGACTGTCATGGCAGCTGCACCGATGAGCTATGGGTAGGAAGGGCTGAGGTAGAGAATGGCCAAGCTCCAAGGCTACTTTTAACGTGTGCGCCTCCCTTTGAATTCAGCTCTAGCCAGTTTCTACCACTTCTAATAACTTGGCAGCTCTTTCTTGGAATCACTGTCTATATAAAACCACTGCTCGTTGTTAATGAAATGTCAGCCAAGAATTTATTAAGTACCCACCGGCTAACACCTTTGTGAAATCTTTAACCTACTAACCTTAAATCCTGATTACTCGTTGCTTTGCTTTAATATCTAACGGAAATGTGAAGGTAGTCTTCACTGAGTCGTCTCTTCATTATTCCAAACCCACGCTATCTAAAAATCTTGCTCTATGTGAAGGAAATAAAAACAAACATTATAAGTTAAGAATTTCCAGTATACTAGAAATAAAAATAAAAGAAAGAAATTGAATCAAGGTGGGATGTGATCTGTGACTATCCATAACTACAGTTACACAAAAAAGTTGGATGTGTATTTCAGTCAGGTCTTGGTATTGCTGCAAGGTGGTCTAGGACCCAGTGTCGGTGTTCTCCTATTGAACATCAACAACGTCAAGGCCATCAGTATCAGCCAAAGTCACTTTGTGATTATGATGGATCAAGAAAAAAAACATGACCCATCCATAATATTGTCTGAACACAAAAGAAACATGAACATTGCGCAAACCACACAAGCGACCCAGCATCCCCCATTGCTGGCTGATGTTCTTTTATTAACAATAGTTTTACCAGTCTAGCCTTCCTTTCTTCTGGAAAAAATTTATAAAAATATCCAGTCATAGTGGTACCCTCACTTCATGACGGCAATCAAGTCATAGCAAAGCCCACTTCCTTCAACCCTCCTGAAATCACCTAACACATGCCCATATCCTTCTAACACGTTCTTACCAAGACACCCCACAATCCCCCATGCAGTGTGTTCTCCCTCACTTCAGCTAGTAAGAAACCAAATTATTCAACTACAGGTGTGTTCCTGGAGGTCTTTTAGCTGGAGGGCATTGACAGGTCATCTACCCAACTCACCATGACTGTCTTTTCTTTACATGCGAGGCGACAGCTGCTACTTCTACTCGGCTAAAAATAGAAAATGCACAGTTCTTTCACACTGAAACCTGGACACAAACTTTCCCTTGAACACACAAATTGGTGTATGCTGTACAAGCAAGAGATAAAATGAAAATATAAAACTAAATGATATTAGGGAGAGAAATGTCCACCTTTATCTCAGTTATTTCAAATACGGATCTAATGGGAGGTGTATCCATACTATCCATCATGATTGCCTCCTTCTACATTTTTACTCTCAGGGTGCCTGGTGGAGTTTTAAAAATCAATTACAGTTTTCGTCTCTGAAAAATGATTCCTTACTGGGGAAACTTTATTGTCATGCTTGTGATATATATTTTTGTTATTTTTCCTTGAGAGCAGAATAAAATTATTGTATATTCTTTAATATAGAATGATTTATTTCTCCATTTTCCTAACCAAAATATATTTGGGTTGAAAGTTATTCTGCATATCGCTCTATCAGCCTCTAATAATTTATGTGATTTTTATGCTGAACCAATTGATCAATTTACATATTTATCCTTTCATAATTTTTCTTTGCTTCTGGATTTATCAATGTAATGTCCAACTTGATTCATTACACATATTTTATAAATTGTTACTCCTTTGTGTGAATCTCAAACAAGATTCAGAGGGGAAAAATACTATTTTTCATGCCTAACAAAGTTTACTTACTTTTCTGAATTTCCGTATTCCTAACTAAGCTTTGTTGACCTATAAACAAACCCTCATTAAGTGTCTAACCTACGTTGAAATATTATCTTAAACTAATAATAGTGTTTAGATTTACTGACTTGGGTACACCATTGGTCTTGCTTACATATAACATCACATCAACAAAAAAGTCACAAGTCAGCTTGACAATTGATATATTTGAAGCAGAACTACAAAATTTGACAGTATCCAGAGTATACAAAGATACAGCGGTGTATTGGTAATTTAAATTTAAACTATAGTCATCCATAAGACAGCCAGAAAAAGTAGTTATAATCTCAGATTATACTAGTTTCTAAGAATCATTTTTAACATTATTGGATAGTTTCCAGTCTCAGTGATTTTGCATGGTTAACGGGAACAGAGGAAGTAGTAGTCTTTCCAATAAAACCTTATATTTAATGTCTTGGAAAACAGTATATTGGGGATCCTATGCAGTAATTTTAAAATTTAATGGGGACCACAAAGAACTCTTGATGATACATGTATCAATATTTGGTGCATTAGTTTTTAAAACTGAGAATTTTAAAGTATGTCATTCATTTAAAAATAACAACAATAATCTTATTACACGTTAACAAAAATAACAACAAAACTATATATTCCAAAACAAAAAATATAGGGGGAAGAATAGCATATTTCTTCACTTTTGCAATCTCTTTGGATGCCTGGCAACCTATCTGTTGCAATATGTGACTTTGGTTGAAGTAAATGAAAAAATAGATAGATATCTAGTTGGCAAAGGTAAGATTGCATTAATAGTTTTTCCACAGAATTGTGGACATTCTTTTTGTTAACACATTGAAACTTACACTGATTAGATATAATATGAAATCTGGGATTCTATCAATGAACTGTTCATACCCTGCTACATTTATAATCTGTAAGTGGTTTCAAGGTAGTTTGTTTTTATTTTTGTTTTTGTACTCTGAAAAGATTTTTTAACTATTGCAAGATTTTTCTAACATCATGCATCGGTCATTTAGAAAGTATTTGTTCCCTCAGTTATGGAGGCTCACCCAAATGTTAACACATTTCATTACACAAAGTGAAAAAGTGCATTTGCCAACATCACTGGCCATCTCATATCGGAAAAGTCCTTAAGTTTGGGGAAACTAATGGTGATAAGTCATCCATTTTTCAGAATTCTAATTATTCCTTGAACGTTCACATTTTAACATTGGCCTCAAATATTACCAGTTATTTTTCTTGAAGTGATAGTCTCATCTTGTTCATTTATGAGAAAATGTCTTTCAGATACTCAGGTCTGAAAACCATAGTTTGTCAGTTGTTTTTTCAGGTGAAAAAGTTATTCCATGAAAAGAGCAGTCGGACAGGCTCGTAGCTCAAACAATCACATACATGCTTCTTTTGGAAACAACCATCACACTTCAGTAGACAGCAGAAGTGTTTTATATGTCCTTTCCATTTCATTATCCAGAATATTAAAAGGATGAGCACTCAATAGGGAAGCTATCATAAAATTTAACACTTGGCCACGTGAGATCTTCCTTGACTGCGATAGGCAACATTTTTCAATACCTTCTTTATTTTTCTATTTCATTTTCTATTGCATAATGTCGGCCCCTCTTATATAATTTACGAAGTACATAGATTATGGTAATTACATATGTATGTATATGTGTACTGAATTTTCCAAGATTTAAGATGTTTGATCGGCACATAACAAATCCTTTGTCTATTAGTTTTAGCAAATCCTTTGGCACATAGTAGGACTTTAGAAATGGGGAAAAAAGTATTGTGCTTTCCATAACAACTGTATTCAATACCATGTAATTTTAAGTGATTCTCCCAACCATTTAGATCTGTGCTTGAACTCAGGGTAAGGAAGTATTTCTGCTTTCCCCGCATGTTATTCTTGCCCAGAAAACCTAATCTGTGCTGGAATGTTTGCTTGTACTGTCAGTCTCTTCACAAATGGTGTTGGAAAACTGGATATCTACAGGCAGAAATATTGAATTGGACCCCTAACTTACATAACTCACACCAAATAACTGACAATAGATTAAAGACTTAAATATAAGACCTGAAACTATGAAGCTCCTAGAAGAAAACATAAGGAAGAGCCTTCTCGACGTTAGTCTTAGAAATAATGTGTTGGATATGATACGAAGAGAATGGACAACAAACGCAAAAATAGACAGCTGGAACTACATCAAGCTAAAAATCTTCTGCACAGCAAAGGAATCAATCAACAGAGTGAAAGGTAACCTACAGAAGGGGAGAAAACATTTGCACCATTTACCTGATAAGGGGTTAGTATCTAAAACATAAAAGAAACTCTTGCAACTCAATAGCAAAAATAAGTAAATAAAAGATTCAATTTAAAAATGGACAAAGGGAAAATTTCCAGGGGAGGTGCCAAGATGGCAGAACAGCATGGAAGCTTTTTGTGTGTCTCGCATCCATGAATACAGCCAGACCAACACTAAACCATCCTACACACCTAGAAAACCGATTGGAAGATTAACACAACAATCTGCACAACCTGAACCACAGAATTCAGCAGGTACACGACACAAAGAGCTGGGGAGCAAGAAACCCTGAAAGGTAGGGAAACCCTTTTGTGGGCGGAGAGAGGGCGGAGACTGGGGAGTGGGGGAGGATACGGGAAAAGCACCCTTCCCCAAAAGCAGCTGGAGAGAAAGTGGAAAATTGGAAACAGCCGCAGGGACTAAACTAAAAACGGAGAAAGGAGAAGGGAGAAAGGCGAGGGTTTAAATTCCATTAAGACTGTAAACAAGGGGAGCGCAAAGGCTGCAACTCCGCGTTTCCATACCTGGCGGTGCTCTGGTGGGAAGGGCGAGTCCCTGGGAGCCGAGTGGGGTCCGGGAGGTTCTCTGGCCACATGGGGAAAAGCGGTTCCACTGCCGGAAGGACATTTGGTGGAGACTGTTGAAGCCACCTGGCCCCGGCAGACCCCGGAAAGCGGCCACATTCGCTGGTGCTGAACAAGGTCGTTAAGGTTGAAGGCTGGTGCCAGGTGTGTGTTGCGATTTTCCATAATCCCTGAAAAGCTGCTGCTACACTGTCTCGCGAACTTTTTCTGGGGCGGGCTGGCACCCGGCCGCAGTCTCGGGGCTCCGGCACCAGCAGGGTCCAGCAGGTGTTCCTGGGCCAGGCTGACATTCGGCCATCGTTCGGCCATTGCTCGGTGAGACCCTCCTACAGAGGGGTGGGAACGGGTCAAAGCCGCAGTCCTCCAGAAGTAAGGGGCCGGGGAAAACAGCCGCATCGGATTCAAAACTCGGGAGAGAGGTACTGCCTGGGGCCTGGTCACGGAGAGTGAAAAAGCCAGGAGTGGAGGAGAGCTGAAGACGGAGGACCGGTGCACGATTGCCGATCCGGGAGAACAGACTGGGTGGCAGGGTGGCGCCATTTTTCACTGCTCCCGCGCATGCGCACCGACAAGCACGGCAAGAATCCACCCCCGTAGGCTAGCAGCGCCATCTAGTGGAGAGCGGAGCTGTTACACCGAGCCCTGCCCAACTGGGCCAACTTCACTCTTCAAGAACACAAACCTCACTGCCAGCTTAATTTATGGACTATGAAGAGCTATATGGACTGACCTTTAGGGGAAAACGAAGCAATTTCAGCCCTACTTCAATCTGTTAGCAGGTTCATCTATTCAATTTTTTCTCTCTCTCTTTTTCCTTTTTCTCTTTTATAATTCTTGAATACAAAAAGAGAAAAACTCATTTTTATTTTCAATTTTTATTAAAAATATCTGTCTTTAATTTTTATTACTATATTTTTTACTTTTGTGTAAATTTTTTCAAATTCTACTTTACTTCCATCATTTTATTTTAGTCTACTTCAGTGTACTCACCTTTTCAAATTTTCAAACAATTTCCTTTTTTTTTCTTTTTCTTTTTTTCTCTTTTTCATTTCTTTTTCTTGAATGCAGAAAGAGAAAAAGTTCATTTTTACTTTCAGTTTCTTTTTAAAATATTTTCATTTAATTTTTATTACTATATTTTTTGCTTTTATGTAAATTTTTTCAAATTATATCTTACTCCCATCATTTTATTTCAGTGTACTACAGGGTATTCACTTTTTCAAATTTTCAAACGATTTGGGTTTTTTTTGTCTTTTCTTTTCTTTTTTCTTTTTTTTGTCTTTTTTTCTCTTTTTTGTTTCTTTTTCTCAAATACAGAAAACAAAAAATTCATTTCTTTTTAATTTTTATTAAAATATTTTTCTATAATTTTTCTACTATATTCTCTACTTTGGTGTATTTTAGTCTACTTTATTCATTTTTTCAAATTCTCAAACGACTTCTTTATTTTTTCTTTCCCCACTCTTTTTTTTTTTTGTTTGTTTGTTTGTTTCTCTAATCTGTCAAACCACTTTCTACACCCAGACCAAAACACACCTAGGATCTAGCATCACCTATTCGATTTTTGTGTGGGTGTGTTTTTAATTTTTAATTTTAATATTTTTTTATTTTAATTTTTTTAATTTCATTTTTTCGACCTCATTAATTCCTTTTCTCCCTTCAAAATGACAAAACAAAGAAATTCACCCCAAAAGAAAGAGCACAAAGAAACGACAGGGATTTAACCAACGCAGACACAAGCAAGATGTCTGAACCAGAATTTAGAAGGATGATAATAAGAACACTAGCTGGAGTTGAAAATAGATTAGAATCCCTTTCTGCAGAGATGAAAAGAAGTAAAAAATAGCCAGAATGAAATTAAAAATGCTATAACTGAGCTGCAATCACGGATGGATGCAGCAGCGGCAAGGATGGACGAGGCAGAGCAGAGAATCAGCAACATAGATGACAAACCTATAGAGAATAATGAAGCAGAAAAAAAAAGAGGCAGATTAAGCAAAGGAGCATGATTTAAGAATTCGAGAAATCAGTGACTCGTTAAAAAGGAACAACATCAGAATCATTGGGGTCCCAGAGGAGGAAGAGAGAGAAATAGGGGTAGAAGGGTTATGTGAGCAACTCATAGCAGAAAACTTTCCTAACCTGGGGAAAGACACAGACATCAAATCCAGGAAGCACAGAGGACCCTCATTAGATTCAACAAAAACCAACCATCAACAAGGCATATCATGGTCAAATTCACAAAATGCTCAGGCAAGGAGAGAATCATGAAAGCAGCAAGGGAAAAAAAGTCCCTAACCTACAAGGGAAGACAGATCAGGTTTGCAGCAGACCTATCCACAGAAACCTGGCAGGCCAGAAAGGAGTGGCAGGATATAGTCAATGTACCGAATCAGAAAAATATGCAGCCAAGAATTCTATATCCAGCAAGGCTGTCATTCAAAATAGAAGGAGAGATAAAAATTTTCCCAAACAAAAATTAAAGGAGTTTGTGACCACTAAACCAGCCCTGCAAGAAATTTTATGGGGCACTCTCTGAGGGGAGAAAAGATGAAAAAATACATACATACATACATACATACATAAATGCCCAAAACAACAAAGACTAGAAAGGACCAGAGAACACCACCAGAAACTCCAACTCTACAAGCATCATAATGGCAATAAATTCATATCTTTCAGTACTCAGCCTAAACGTCAATGGACTCAATACTCCAATCAAAAGACATAGGGTAATAGAATGGATAAGAAAACAAGATCCACCCATATGCTGTTTACAAGAGACCCACTTTAGACCTAAAGACACCTTCATTGAAAATAAGGGGATGGAGAACCATCTATCATAGTAATGGTCAACAAAAGAAAGCCGGAGTAGCCATACTTATATCAGACAATCTAGACTTTAAAATAAAGACTAGATCAAGAGATGCAGAAAGGCATTATATCATAATCAAGAGGTCTATCCACCAAGAAGACCTAACAATTATAAATATTTATGCACCAAATGTGGATGGAACTGGAGGGTATTATGCTAAATGAAATTAGTCAGAGAAAGACAAAAATCATATGACTTCACTCATATGAGGACTTTAAGAGACCAAACAGATGAACATAGGGGAAGGGAAACAAAAATAATATAAAAACATGGAGGGGGACAAAACAAAAGAGACTCATAAATATGGAGAACAAACTGAGGGTTGCTGGAGGGGTTGTGGGAGGGTGGGTGGGCTAAATGGGTAAGGGGCATTAAGGAATTTACTCTTGAAATCGTTGCTTCACTATATACTAACTAATTTGGATGTAAATCTTAAAACATAAAAAAAAAGTTAAATTATAAAAAAAAGGGGGCAAAGGACTTGAGAGATATTCCTTCAAACATTTCTCCATTCAAATGGTCTCCAGGTACATGAAAAGATGCTCACTGTCACTAAAGACCAGGGAAATGCAAATTAAAACCTCAATAAGATACGACCTCTTACTGATAAGGTGACTGTGATCCAAAAAAAAAAAAAAAGTGTTGACATAGATATGGAGAAATCAGGGTGCTTGTACACTCTTGGAAAGAATGTAAAAGGCTTCAGTCTCTATGGAAAACATCATGAGGGTGTCCATTAAAAAAAAAAGAGTAAAAATAGAACTACCATAACTTAAAAACAGAACTACCATATGATTCAGCAATTTCAATTCTGCATATTTCCAGAAGGATCGAAACTAGGGTCTCAAAGAGGTAACTGCATTCTCCTGTTCATTGCAGCTATGTTGACAATAGCCAAGATATGGAAACAAACCCAAATTTCCGTCAGCAGATGAATGGATGAAATATTATATACATATTATAGAATATTATTCAGACTTACAAAAGAAGGAAATTTCACCATTTGCAACAACAATGGTAAATCTGAAGTGCATTATGCTAAGTGAAATAGGCCAGTCATGGACAAAATCTGCATGATCTCACCGACATGAGGAATCTAAAACAGTCAAACTCATAGAAGCAGAGAGTAGAATGGTGGCTGCTAGGGTCTGGGGTGGTAGGAAAAATGGAGAGTTGTCCAATGAGTATAAAGTTTCAGTCATAAAATTGAACAATTTCTACAGGTCTACTATACAATATAGTGACTATAGTTAACAATATGGTGTTTTGCACTTAAAAATTTGTTAAGAAGGTAGATCTCATGTTAAGAATTTTTACCATGTGGGACACCTGTGTGACTCAGTCAGTGGAGCATCTGGCTTCGGCTCAGGTCATGATTTCATGGTTTGTGAGTTTGAGTCCCACATCTGGTTCTATGCTGACAGCTCAGAGCCTGAAGCTTGCTTCAGATTCTGTGTCTCCCTGTCTCTCTGCCCCTCCTCTTCTCATGCTCTGTTTCTCTCTCTCTCTCCCTCTCTCACTCTCTCTCTCTCTCTCTCAGAAATAAATAAACATTTATTAAGCATCTGACTCTTGATCTCAACTGAGCTCATGATATCAAGGTTTGTGAGATCTTACCCCGTGTCCAGCTCTGTGCTGATGCTATAGAGCCTACTTGGGATTTTCTCTCTCCTTCTCTCTCTCTTTCCCTCCCCCTTTCTCTCAAACTAAATAAATAAACATGAAAAAAATTTTAAGAGAATTTTTACCACAAGAAAAAAAGGAAAAAAATATATATGCAATTAACCTTACCACAATATTAAGTAATAAAACATGCATTTTAAAAAGAGAGAGAGAAAGTCGTAAAACCCACCAAGAAAAAAAGAGTTATTTCTTGGCAGACTTTTGGCAGACTTTTCATTAGTAACAAAAATGCCAGGCAAGCTATAATATTATCTTCTGTGGGAAATACTCTATTAATCTAGAATTTTATACCCAGACAAACTGTGATTTAATAGTGAGGACACAATAGGATTTTTCAGATATACAATGACAAATATTATTAGTAGTTAGCAGCAAATGCTCTTCTAGGCACATATAGCTCCCATATAGTTCCATTTTATTGATGAATAAACTGAGGAACAAATGAGTTAAAGTAACTCTCCCAAGGCAGTATAGCTATTAAATGACAAAGCAATAATTTGAAACTACATATTTTCTAGATACAGAATCTATGTATTAACATAATGCTAAAGGATCTATTAAAGAATACTTATTAACAATAAAAAAAAATCAACTTGGAGGCAAGGGATCATTAAATGCAGGATGATCAGACTATCTTTGTTGAATATTTCCATAAAGCATATCATCTTGCTGATAAAAATCTTTGTTAGCTGAATGCTATGTGTTATGTTTCATTTCAATGAAATATACTATATATTTCCCACTGAGCCTTTAAGGTTATTGCTTATACTCTACATTAAAATTTATAAAAAGACAGCACTGAAAATTTTAAGTAAAAGCTAGTCTTTTGAAGACATAAATAACTTTAATAAAACCTGAGCCCCCATCTGGCCAATCTCTGCCTAGAGACACATTCAAAGGAAACACAGAGATTTATTCCAGAAAACTTGAGGCATATTGTTCACCCACAATGTGGGTTATCTCAAAAAGGCCAGGCCAAGGGTTTTACATATTTTATCAGACAGAAATTATTTCTAGCAATCTTCTCTATATCTTACTGTGTTTCGCAGAGAGAAGAAATGACACACATCTAGAGAAAGAAACAGACATAAAAGTCCAGGCAGAACAAGATATTGAGAGAAAGAAAGCCTAGTGCCTGATGGTTTCCCACTTCTCAGAACGAGCCCACAATATGGCCTGGCTTTATTCACTACCCTTGGGTTCTGTGAGATGCTCATGTAGCCTGTTTTATGGGGAAATCAACACTGGGTGATTTGATAATCCATTTGAGAAAAATGACTCTGTAGCCAAGATAATACAGTAGCTGAGGGAATAAATGAAGGTTAGGAGACTTTTGTAAAAGTTAAGAACATAGTTGTATGTGATATGAAAATCCATCAGAAAAAGGGAAGCTGACAATGCAGGAGAATGGTAATGACCAAAGGATTAAAATCTTTGAGAAAGCCAGAAGGCATGGAATCTAGGTCATTTAGGTAAGGACTTGCCTCTGGTAGGAAAAGTTGCTCACTTCAAAAGAGGGGATGGATGCACAGGTAAGACAAACAGGTATGTTTTGATGTGACCAGGTGAAAAAGAGAGCTGTTTCCTGGTGGCATTTACATTCCCACTGAAATATGATGTACATAATTGGCTGTGAGCTGGGGGCACTAGGAGAGATAGATGGGATTTCAGAAGAGGGCAAAATGGATGTGATAATCATGAAAAAGTGAATCAGTAAATTTACTATGAAAACAGAGATACATTTGTGGATCAATAGATTGAAGATCTCAGTGAGATAGAGTGTTGTGTGCATGGAGGTGTTGGAGAAAGTGGAGAGGAATTATGTAGCTGCTGTGGAAGCTGAGGTGAGTATGAATTCAGGCTCTGAGTCCTGACTATAATCTCACTGTCCACTTGCTCTCAGTGCTTTGGACTCTAACCTAAAAAATTGATTCTTTTTTTTTAACGTTGATTTATTTTTGAGAGAGAAAGACACAAAGCGTGAGCAGAGGACAGTCAGAGAAAGAGAGAGAGAGAGAATCTGAAGCAGGCTCCAGGCTCTGAGCTGTCAGCACAGAACCTGACGCGGGGCTCGAACTCACGAACTGTGAGATCATGACCTGAGCTGAAGTCGGATGTATAATAGACTGAGCCATCCAGGTGACCCAGATGCCCAACTTCGACTTCATTGTTGGTTTTAGAATGCTTAGCCTGTCCTATATATGCATACACAGAATTCACTCTAGTTCTAAAAGGAATAGACATGATGATAATGATAACAATAATAATAATAACAATAATAAAACAATAATGACAGTAGTAGTAATGATAATAATGGGATTCTGAGAACTCACAGAACTGATGGATGACTGAGAGAAGTGTTCTAGCCTGAACTTCCGGGAAGAACTTTGAGAATCACAGCATAGTGCCCTGGGAAAGACAAAGACACTGCCATGCTACAAAACCCCAACCAATGCCACCATGCCAGACTACCGCAACCAACCCCAACGTCTGGTTCCCCAACTCTACTACCTGTTTCCCCAGGTAAGCCATTTTTCAGTCCAAGCACACTATGTGTATATTTAATTGGTGGAAAATAAGCTTCATGTTTGCCGTCCACAAGTCTGAAAGGCTGGAAAGTGTAGTACTTGGTGGTCCTATGATGGGCCTGGCAAGGCCAAACTGGCAAACTGTGAGAAGGATGTGCACGTCTTTGGGAGGATTTCTCAGGGCCTAATAGGAAGAGCCTCAGTCACTTCTTCTAATAGTGAAATATATTTTCCATGTTGTTTACAGACTTTGACCTATAAATAATTGTAGGAGCACCTGGGTGGCTCAGTCCATGAAGTGTCTGACTCTTGATTTCAGCTCAAGTCATGATCTCATAGTTCTTGAGTTCAAGCCCCACTTAGAGCTCTGTGCTGACAGGGCAGAGCCTGCTTGGGATTCTCTCCCTCTCTCTCTCTCTCTCTCTCTCTCTCTCTCTCTCTCTCTCTGTGTGTGTGTGTCTCTGCCCCTCCCCTGCTCGTGCTCTCTCGCTGTCAAAATAAATAAATAAATATTTTAAAAAATTCTTATAAATAATTGTACAAGTATTTGCACAGTGTTAAATACAGAAGAATGTCACTAATGGGAAATTTTTGGTGATGAGGTTACAAAAAGGAAAGGAGAGACTAATATGTGTTATTCTGACCCTCTATCCACTCAGACTAGGTACAGAGAATACCTTGTAAGGCATTACTTTGTCAGAAACCTTCTAAAAACTACTTTACTGCTGCCAAACGCCTGGTTATTTAACAATCTCACTAGTTTAAAATATTTCAGCTTGAATTCATAGAAGTGCCAAGACATGCTCACCATGACAGGATCTCTAGGTTCTAGAAAGCATGATATCAACTCACGATACAAACCTGGAAAGAAAATAATGAGTAAGTTTCAAATTTAAATCCATGCACCAGGTGAAAAAAGGGGTTTGAGGTCTTTACATTTGAGGAATGCATCTTTTTGCCTCACTTACCAAATACCTGGGGTGGGTGCATATTTTTAGCCTAAATTTACACCATAATTACCTCAATTCTGGATCACATTGCCACTAGATAACTGTTAATATACTACCAAAGAGAAGTTGGAGAAACACTTTGGGTAAAACATTTCTTTACACAAGATAGAGAAACCCTATAATTTTCAGGGAGATGATTATATAAAGTCTTACCTATAATTTTACTTAATTGTACCTTTTTACTTCATTTTCTTAAGCTAGATCCCTTTCTTTTCCCACCATTGTCTCAAAAGGAAGACATTGAGATTACCTCGAAGGTAAAATGTTCAAGGATATTTACATAGTTAACTATTCTTAATTTGTCTCTAAGATTACAGTATTTCAAACAATTAGCAGAGAAGTTGAAACTCACTCTAGTAACTATTCTCCATAGAAACAGGTACAAAAAGCATAAAACATTAACCATGAAAGTATTAGTTGTACGTTGCATATAAGTGAAATTAATAAGAAAACTCTATGTAGTAATCAGAAATAGTATGCCATATGGCAACAAATGCAAATATAAGCTTACATATTACCATTAACACATATAACTGGCAATAATAATGGACTTGAGTATTAAAATGCATTAGGAAACTGTGACACCTGGGTGGCTCAGTCAGTTCAGCATCCGAACCTTGATTTCAGCTCAGGTCGTGGGATCCCAGGGTCATGGGATCGAGCCCTCAGCCAGGCTCCATGTGGAACCTGCTTGGGATTCTCTCTCTCTCTCTCTCTCTCTCTCTCTCTCTCCTGCTTGTGCTCTCTCTCTTTAAAAAACTTTTTTTAAATAAATAAATATTCATTAGGAAGTTTTTCATTGTTACCGAATAGAAGGAGCATGATGGCTAAGAATGTGAATTCTAAACCAAGATTTCCTGAGTTCAAATCCAGCTCTGCCAATGCCAGTTATGTGAACATCACCAAGTTCTTTAATATCATCAGCCTTGGTCACCTCATCTGTAGAGTGAGGATAATATTAACATCTACCTGATAGGATTGTCGTGATGTTTATAAGAAAGTATAGATAAAGATGTAAAGCAGTATCTGGCATGCAGCACATTCCCTATACAGGTTAGCTTTTTAAGTTAAATATCTATAGAGCATAAAATCTAATATCACCGATAACATCACTGATAGTCTGGATGAAATTAATCCGCTCACAGATTTTTTTTCTATCTAAATCATCTATCCCAGATAAAGATAAAGCTATATCTTCAATGTATAGTTAAGAACCTGAATGTTTATTCATACTACTCAAAAAATCCAAAGCTTTTGCTAAAGTCTGGTTAATCAGCTAGATCAGGAGTTCGCAGACTTTCCCTGCAGAGGGCCAGCTAGATAGTATCTTAACCTTCACAGGCCATACAGTTTCTGTCACAGCTACTCAACTCTGTCATTGTCATGTGAAAGCATCCACAGACAACACTTAAAAAACAGGCATGGCCCGTGATCCCATGAAAATTTACTAATAAATATGGGCAGCAAGCCAGATCTGTCCCATGGGTGTCTTTTGCTCACCCTTGCTCTAGATATTTGATAAAATGAAAACAGAGTCCTCTGATATTTTAACCCTACTTAAACTTTCCTGAGGGAAATCAGTTCAGTTAGCAGTTAGGCTGGTGAAGTGTCATGATTCCAGTGTTTATGAGTATATGCATCTAAACCCTGAATTCTGCTTTAAATAAAATGAATATAAACAGCAGTCAGAAAAGTCAGGGTTTCTTGTTAGCATGTACAAAAAGGAGACATGACAGCTTACAACATGGAAGAACTATGCCTGATTCACCAGTTAAGTAGATGAAAGTGATCGTAGGAGCTATGTTCATGTATTTATATTCCTGTTTACCGTATGAAGATCAAACACTATATATACCTGACAAAAGGACTATTAATGAATTATTAATTTGAGAATGTTGCAACTTCTAAGACCATGCTATGATCAAGACTTCTAATAATCAAGCATAATGTTTTCTAAAATGAAAAGCAGGTGAATCTATCCAATCAGAGTCTGAGCTGGACCTACGGTCAGGGGAATGGTAAGCTTACCCACAACGTCACTGTGTTATCTGTGTCTTTCATGCAGTACGATTAAAACTCTGTGCTCTCTTTAAAAATCAAAACCAGAGGGGCACCTCCGTGGCCCAGTCAGTTAAGCATCCAACTTCAGCTCGGGTCATAGTCTCATGGTTCGTGAGTTTGAGCCCCGAGTGGGACTCTGCACTAACAGTGCGGAGCCTGCTTGGGATTCTCTCTCTCTCTCTCTCTCTCTCTCTCTCTCTCTTTCTCTCTCTCTCTCTCTTTTCCTCTCTCTCTCTGCTCCTCCCCAACTTATGCTTTCTCTCTCTCTCTCTCTCAAAATAAATAAATAAACTTAAAAAAAATCAAAACTAGATGGGCGATGGGTACTAAGGAGGGCACTGGTTGAGATGAGCACTGGGTGCCATATATTAGTGATGAGTCACTGAATTCTATTTCTGAAACCAATATTGCACTGTATGTTAACTAAAATTTAAATTACAAAAATTATGGCCAGTTAAAAAAAAAAAACTGAGAGAAATTGATGACATGCTAGAGAAATCCAAACATTGAGAACACAAGCTAACATGTGTATCATCTGGGTCTTTTTCAAATGCTTTTTGTTTCTTTTGTTTTAAGTTAAATTCTCTAGTAATTGACCCAAGTTTCTCACTTAATTTCACAGAGTGGGTCACAGTCTATGCGTGTGAGGAAAATAAATAACGAGAAGGCTGCTGCCGGGCTTGTTTTGGTTCTCACTTTCTGAGGCACAGCACCTTCCCTGATTATTCTCATGGAGAAGACACCAACTTGTGTGGCATGTGGGACGGGAGACAGAAGAGCTGGTATTTCCAAACGCAGCATCACACTTCATTCCACCAAAGGCTGGCTCTGCACCACGGAGCCCCAAACACTGAAAACATGCATGAGAGATCTTTAAAGGATTCAATCTCATGTGTTCATCAGCCAATAGCGCCCCCCCCGCCCAACCCCGTCAATACTTGAGGGAGAAAACAGATTCCTATGCCTCTTCTGTCCACACCAGAAAGGTGGATTATTATGCAAAGTAAGGACAGATAGTCATGGGTCTGGAGGGATAGGTCCACTGGCTTGACCCAAGAAGGATGGGCATTGGTATCCATTAGAAATCCTCTTCTCTTTGCCAGGTGAACACATTCTCTCTCATCTTTCTTGATGCTCAGTCTGAATTCCAACCCCCAATACATGTCTGTGTATTCAGAATTGGTGTCTCCCTATTCATGGTCTCCATATTTAGATGACCAGTCCACAGACCATTAACTTCTGGATTGTCGAAGGCTGACTGTTGGACCCCTGCCCATGTCTTCCACTCTGAAGGTTTGCATATTTTCCAGTTCACAGTGGCCTCTTTCAGCCTACATCACTAATTCCTTTCTCTCATCTCCACCTCTCAGCATTAGCCACCATTTACAGACTCCTCACATGGTTCTGGGTGGACATATAGTAATGTTTATAATAAAGACAAAAGTAGAGAAATGCTTTGTCATTTGTATTTAAAAACTAGGATCTTATGGTTTACCTTTATCTGGTTCTTGAATTTCTCACCTATAAATGCAGCAAGAAAGTACTTTGTGATCATTTACAATGTTTTCATTCCATATGCCAATTTGCATACGGGACATAATTCAACCAAAACCAGAAAAACGAAAATAAGAAAATCCTTCAACTTCAGAAATTAAAATATAACCCAAGTTCCAGTCATCACTGTACATATATAAAATTATTACATTTTTAAAAAGTGTTTTCCCTAATATTGCATATTTGTAGCTGAGCAAAATACACATATAAAGCCGATGAAATTATGACTCACTTTATAGATAACAGATAAAAACTAGTCATGTGTGATCTAATCCAGTGGTGTTCCAAAGGGGGCCCATGCACCATTGTTGTCCACGGACTGTTACCTGTTTGCAATGAATTAAGTACAGAAATTGAGAATAAGTGTTTGAAAGCATTTATGGTACTTTGAAGATTAATTTTATATCTATTGAATCTAAACAAAAAAAAAATACAGACTGGTATTCTAATTTTTTTTTTGACTTTCATTTCTCATCTGCAATGGGCTAAGGGGAAAACAAGCACACAAATCCATCTTGCACCAAAGGAAGTTTGAGAAGCAACACTACACACGATAGTCACAGGGCCTCGTATCTTCACATTATATACTACTTTTCAGTGTTTAAAAATCTCTATTGTACTATTATAAAACAACCGAGTATGGGGAAATCAAATATATGTCAGGCACCTTGGAAAAGCATAATACATGATGAGACATGTCTATAATCTGGCTGGGGGAGTAGAACAGAGATGAAGGAAAAAATTAGGAAAATCAGATAGTTTATAATAAGGACCTCCCAGTGGGCTTTAAGTGAACCATCATCACCAGAAGCAATTGAAAGTAACTTCAACATCTTACTGTACTATCTCTAGCCAGCAAAGAGCACAGGAGATTAATTGCTTTGATTCTCACTTGCCATGCTCTTCATTCAATCTAAGACACTCTTCAAGCAGACCCCAAGACTATGGACATTTCAGGAAAATCCTAATACTTGTGAAGCCTGTCCTTCCCCCCTCCCCAATAGGTCTATTACTGCAGCAGTTGTAGAAAAGCAGGGCTGAAAAGTCCCAAATCATTTATAACTTTCAGATACATAACAGGCGCCTTTGGAACCTCACGACACCTCATAATAGACTTCCCTTCACCTCATCAAATAATGAAAAGAGAAAACAAAACCCTCTTCTTGACAACAATTTTGACTCAGTGACAATGTATTCAATCAACTGCCCTAGGACAAAGGCATATTTGTCATCCCACAATAGATGAGAAGTGGCAGAGCTGAGAGGGGTAAGTGGAATAGTCTTACTGCTTGTGCGTTCTACCTCACAGCTTTATCCTGAGGCCAAAGCCACCTGGCGTCCTTTGCTGTGCACACACAAGACTGACATTTGTTTTAATCTGGGAAGAAAGAGACACTACAGTGGCAATGAAGCCCCAATGGCCCTTTAGGTAGTCTGAGGCTTTTCTGACATTGCAGAATAGTGGCAAAGATAGAGAGACATTCAAAATCAATTTCACACTTTAGAACAGTCCCAACCAGCAGTTAGCACTTTTTCTTGTTACAGGGATCATCACAGAATCACATATAAGCAACATGAGATTTGAAATGTTTTTTTTTGGGGGTGCCTGGGTGGCTCAGTCGGTTGAGCGTCCGACTTCAGCTCAGGTCATGATCTCGCAGTCTGTGAGTTCGAGCCCCGCGTTGGGCTCTGTGCTGACAGCTCAGAGCCTGGAGCCCGCTTTGGATTCTGTGTCTCCCTCTCTCTGCCCCTCCCCCGCTCATGCTCTGTCTCTCTCTCTCTCTCTGTCAAAAATAAACATTAAAAAATAATAATAATAAACTATATTTTTTTCTTAATACATGTGAATTTTTTTTTAACTTTTAATTGTTACTGCCACTCTATCTTTCACTAAAGTATGCTCCCAGGAAATTTTGAAATATATTTTTCAGCAACGGTGAAAGGGCTTCATTGTACTCATGTGCATCGTTTATCAGGCATTTAGGTCTACACAACTTAAAAAAGGATTTAATTTTCCCTTCTCCCTTGTTCTTCACTCAGTTATTTGCTTTCAATGATACAGTTGCAAATTTAAAATTGAGGTTACCTAATTATTAAGTCATAACCTCTGTGTAGACTTTGACATTCATCCAAATTCTATAGCCCTGAATGTGGTAAAAAATAAATGCAAGAAATAATAACATGATGAGTGGTTTTGACATGCATCGTGCGGGAGGAAATGTTACAGGAAGCATGGGATGTAGTACAATTTTCAAGGAATGTCAAGGTTCTTATGCCTGAACAATTGTAAAGCTAAGTTATTGCTATTACAATAATTCCAGAATTTCATTATTTAATGAAATTTAATCATTTAACTTTAAGCATTTAATTAGACACTAGTATACTCTAACATACGATCCATAACTGACTTAACTTGACCATCACATATTTACAAAGTTTTACACCAGGATCTCTTTTTGATACGTAGGTATTTTTTGCAAAGCATGAAGAATCAAATACACACACACAAAAAAAATTGGTTAACAAAGTAATTTGGCCATTATATAAATAATAATCTAATCAAAGAAAAATTCTAAAGCCTTCCTTGACACCTGCCTGACATCCAGTTGTGAACCTGGCTATTATCATCAGTAGGTTATGAGATGCAGACTATTTATCTGTGTGTGCCCAGTACTGTGCATAAAGCTTCATTGGTACACAGTAAACATTATGTAAGCGTTTGTCTGAGTGAATAAACCAATATGAGCTTTCTGTTTGGACTTGAATAGAAAAGAAAAGATCAAAATTTTCTAATTGAAAAAAGAAGAAAAGAAGAAGAAGGAGTAGAAGGAAGAGAAGAAAAAAAGGAGGAGGAAGAGGAAGAGGAAGAAGAAGAAGAGGAGGAGGAGAAGGAGGAGGGGGAGGAGGAGGAAGAAGGAGAGGAGGAGGGGGAGGAGGAGGAAGAAGAAAAAGGAGAAGGAGGAGGGGGAGGAGGAGAAGGAGGAAGAGGAAGGGGAAGAGGAAGAAGGGGAGATGGGAAGGAGGAGGAGGAAGTAAGAAGGAAAGAAAGAAAGAGTGGGAGGGAGAGAGAAAGAGGAAAGAAAAGACAACACCACTGCACATTAGGGGTTTAGTTGATGGCAGCTTATGATAAAATCGTCTCCTAAAGACTTGGTGCACAAATAATTAAAGAGAATAAATAGAGACAAAACTGGATACATTTTACCAGGGAGATCAGTGTTGAAATAGGGCTGCTTCCAAACTTCTGAGGAACCAATCAACATGACATATCTTCTGGTAAAACTGCTAAGCTTACTGCAAAAGGAGAAAGTCACGCAACAATGACCTATTTTAAGGAAGGATTGGTAAACTGTCCCCCTCAAGAGCAAGAGATGGCTAGGATTTTCTCCCTAAGAAGCTCAACCTACCACCTTGCGGTAATTGTCCTGAGCTGCAGATGCTTCGTCACTGGGGTGCTCTGGTCTTTTTGTAGGAAACTGACCCAAATCCCACCAAGAACAATGCAAAGGAGGCGATGGGAGTTCTTGTGGTCCACAGGAATGTACCACCACACTACAAAACTACACAAAAAGAAAAGATTTAAAAACAAACAAAATCTGTTTTCATTAACTACCCCCCCCCCAAACCTGCCCTAAAAAATAAATTTTGGAACAAATGAAGATTTTATTCAACATTCTGCCCATCATCTTCCTGGGCCCTCGCCTACATCTGCCAGTAAAATCATGGCCTTCATTCAGCCCAATAGCCCTTCTGACTGCACTTATGTGAGTACACCCACTGTGGACAGTAGCTTCAGCTTGAAATATTTCCTTCTACACCAGCATGGCTAACACGTATTTCCTTCTACATCATCATAGATGACACTGTTTTGAAAACTCACATAACCAGATTTCTACAAAGGTGATACCAGGTATATCCTTTGTTAAAATGACACGATACAATAAGGACTGGCACAATATAAATGTATATAATAAGTAAGTGAATTACTGGAAACTAGTTTGTTTCTTTGTGTAGGATGCTAAGACTGTATGCATTTAATTAAGGAGTCTCACTTCAACAAATATGTTTCAACATGCTAATTAACGATATGATGAGTGATATTTGTGAATATTAAGTTAAATATAAACAGGAATATGTTCATTACTTTTTGCTATTGTGGCTTATGCTTCAGAAGCCTTTAAAAGAACAAGAATATTTATAAACTACCAGAGTCTGAGACTTTTCTTCATAGTCAAATGTCCATAACCCGGGAATTTAGACAATTGTCCAGAGATAGGTGTGATAAAGATGGTTCACGAGGAGAAAAATGAGACATTTTTGTTAAGGAAAAGGGCTATTTCAGAAAATAAGTCTCCTTTACCAAGAAGCCAATCAAGTATCTATTGTACTAGTTTCCTATAAACAGTGTCCAAACATCTTGCCTGAAGCAGGCAAGATCAACTTAATTGCCATACTGTTTCTCAGTGTGAAGCCAAGGTCAGCACTTTTAGATTAAATCGTGGGCCTTTATTCAGTTACTGAACCTGAGATTGCCTTGAGAAATCTAGAGGTATGCTTCAAAGTGGAGTTGAGATCTTGAACAAGTCTTTTAAGTATCTTCTGTCCTCACTTTCTATAGCATATTCGATCAAAAGTGTAGTCATCCTATTTGACATGAAGGTCAATGAGATGTATCATGCCTGAATGAGATAAAGAAACTGAAGATAGAAAAAATTAAGTATATTAGGGAATGAAAAAAATGGAAAAATGGACAGCAAGAGATATGCAATTTTATAGGTCAATAAAATGTGTAAGAATTTCAGCTGTATAGAATTAATGTGCATAGATTTCTTTTTAAATCCTTTGACAGTAGAAATGAGCAAAAACACTGAGACTAACTCAACTTCAGCTTCCTATTTTTAGCTTCTAGTACTGTACATCAGAAGAAATGGAAGTTCCTCATAAAAACTCCAGAAGAACAAAGTGGAAGTAGACTTTGGCAAATCAAAACATGTCTTTCTCTAAAAAAAAAAAAAAAAAAAAAAAAGGTGGGGGGATAATTGAGTTAATATGAGATGCTAGTCATCAGGTCTGATCCCATTCATATTCTTACTCCCTCTACTTCCAGGTATATGGAAAGATTACACTTTCCAAATAATATGAAGTCTCATGAGACCATGAGACTTATGTGAGCCAATAGAATGTGAAAAATGACACCCCAATAAAATGTGACAAATGACAAATGTAAAATATGCACTTTCCAGCTGGGAATTAAAGTGATAGTGTATGAGCTTTGCTATGTTTTTGCTTTTTTCCATTCTGTATTAGTTACAAGTGATAACAGATTAAGAACAGGGAGAAAGAGAGAGAGAGCAACACGATCCAACAAACTCAGATTGATATGTAGCATGAATAAGAAATGAATAATACTATTTTAAGCCACCAAGATTCTGGGCTTGTTGGTTATGAAACCGGCCCTACCTATCCTGTTTGATACATATCAGAGAGTCACATGCAAGGCTGATGAAGGCACAGATTGCAGTGGCCATAGTTGGTTCTAGGTAATTCAAGATTTATTAGAAGATGATATGTTGTGGGGTGCCTGAGTGGCTCAGTCAGTTGAATGTCCAATTTTGGCTCAGGTCATGATCTGGCAGTGGGTGGGTTCGAGCCCCATGTCTGTGCTGACAGCTCAGAGCTTGGAACCTGCCTCAGATTCTGTGTCTCCCTCTCGCTCTGTCCCTACCCTGCTCACACTCTGTGTCTCTCTCTCAAAAATAAAGAAACATTAAACAAATTCTTTTAATTAAAAAAAAAATTTAAAAAGATGTATGTTGTAAATGATTCAGAATTTACTCTTCCACTCCTTACCTATAAGATTTTAGACATTTTCTTCTCCTTAGTATATTTCTTCTGATTACAGTATTAGACACAAAATAGACAATCAACACATTTTAATTCTTCCCTTTTGTATAATCACACAAGTCACCAAAGACTTTGACTTAAAAATTAAATATCAGTAATTACAACAATATTAAAACGTTATGTTACATGCAACCACAAATCAAGGTATAACCTATCTTTGGGGGAGGAATGAGATTGAATGAGATTTCTAATCTATTCTCAAGTACATATTTCCTAATATAGGTGTTAAACCAACATGAAAAATAAAATAGACCATTATTCACAATGATATTGAGAATAGTTGCCAGAAATAATTTCCTGAAAATAGAAACACTTGAAGATTGTGGGTAATTCAGGGTTTTATTCTGTTGTTGTTGTTGTTGTTGTTGTTGTTGTAATTAACTAGTGATGGTATATGTGTACTTCCTAGACGATTGTAAGTGACCTGGAGATGTTTTCTTCTACACTCTATAGATGCTCTATGTGTAAAGTGGTCCTGATACACTAGGTTAGGTCTTGGTAAAAAACAAACAAAAAACAAAAAACAAACAAACAAACAAACAAAACCTCTAAATCTTTAGTGGCTTTGTTTTAAGATTCTTTGTGACCAGTGCCATGACTACAATACGCTTCACAGGCAAAATTCAGTGAGTTTCCATATTAGTGATAACGTTAATATTAAACATCATTTAGATGTTAATATCATATAGTGTTTATTATATTTGCAACACTTAATATCATATGGAGCAAGGCCTCAAAACAGCACAGCACAAGCGACAACAGAAATTTGAGTCTTTTCCATCACTGTTACGTAGATTATCTTCAATCAGTGCTAGTTTGTTGACATGTGCAAACTAATGTGTGTCAACACATTCCAAACTAGGGTTCTGGCTGGAATGATCTCATGAAACCTAAGTGAGTTTCTTCACATAAAATCTGCAACAAACGTCTTCTATGCTAGAACACACTGAGTCTTGGAGTAAAATCCAAGATGAGGTTCAGCAAAATCATCCGATGAGTTCATTGGACAAAATTTATCAGTCTTTTGGTGAAATACTTGGCTGGGCAGATAATTAGGCTGATAAACCTTTTCACTGACTAGTGGCTGAATGGACCAAATTTATCAGCTGCTTTGACACCGTAAATACCTCCCTTAACTGATGGTGTGGAAAATATTCCAAATGCATGATTTATTTGAACTATTTCCAGAACAAATTTAAAGGATAGCACCTTATTATGGCTTTCCTTAACTTACAATGCCTTTGGAGGCAGGCATGTTCAATTCTAGAAAGTTTTTGAGAAAGTCATTATTAAATTCGGCCCTATCTATTAAAAATAAGCACCTTTCTTAGATCAAAGTGAACAAGACTGATTTAAAGTACGATTTAAGTACAGTGCATAGTTTATTCTCTCGGTTGTTTCTGGGTACCGAACAGATATTCATGTAGAATGCTTAGGAATGCATTTTCATATAAATGACACCAAAGTATTGAAAGGAATCCAAGCAGATCTTAACACACTATTCCATCTCCCTTACCCCATCCACACCCAACTGGGGCAGCATGCAGCGTGGGACCAACAATCTGGTGACCATTCAGGTTGCCATGTTTGAGAATATATTGATGCTAAAAAAGCATTTGTTGTTCATATAAAATTTAAGTTTAAATGAGTGTTTTGTATCTTGTCCGGAAACCCTGGTGACAATGCAGTTTTTTGAAATATAATAGCGGTCAGGTTAAATAACTGTTAATATTTCTTCTGTTTTCTCTGCCTTGGAATGAATTATTCATTTGCACTGAGCAGCGTGCAAACAACAATAAAGCCAAATCCACATTTTTGTGACACTCCTGACAAACTGCTACTGTATTAAAGAAATAAATTACAAGCTCTATATTGCTCAGCTTCATGCCCTCTTCCCTATTTTTGAGGCATTTCAATCAACCTTGCAATCGTCACCAAGCTGTAAGATGTTAAGCATATATTTTGTCTGCCCTGAAGTAGCATTGATTTTGAAAATGTGAGATCTTCTATTTTTTTTCCAGATAATGGTCCAACTGGCCATTTGGGTTATAAATTAGGTTTTTCATGGCTAATGTACTTCACATCGGCACTTATTATACAAGCAACAATTATGTCATCACAAGGCTCTGGTACAACATGAAGGGAGCGTAAATGTCAGAATTGATGATGATGGCTCAAAGCCAGCTCATTAAAGGCAATGGTGTGAATAATACAACTGTGTTGCTTTTGAAAGGACCGAATATGTATTATCCACCTATCAGTGCACCAAAGCAGCATCATAAACATAGATCTCTAACTGCAGCCCATTTAAATGATGAAAGGGTGTATATTAATCTATGAAATAGATTTTACCCTGGGGAAAAATTGTTCTCTCTGTGTATGAAAGTTAAAACATTCAGTGCACAGAGAAGCACTTATCAGATGAGCATCCATGACCGGCAGACGCATTTTACTAATTCTTCCTGCTAAGATAAATAGGCTATGGTCATAAAAGATGCCTACCATAATTTGCTAGAAATAAAGGAACTAAAAAAAAGCAACACGTATACAGCTTTTTGTAAAGCACGGAGAGTAAATTGTCTAAATTGCTGGACCTCTGTGTTTGATATAGTTAATTCAAAAGTCATTGATAAAACATGACAATAATTTTACACGCCCGCAAGTGCACACATGTGCATCCACACGGAACTCAGTGGTTTCAGGTTTTTGTTTTTGTTTTTGTTTTATGTTTAGCATTCCCTACAGGTAAATTTGGGCATGAACTATATGCTTTGATCCACCTTAATTTTCAGGATTATAGACTCCAATAGAATGTTCCATGTTGGGAAAACTACTTAAATATTCAAATGGTTCCCTATTCTTTGCATTTTCAACAAGATCAGGAAATTTCAGTTTACATGTATAACTTCAAAACTTACCAGGACAACTCAGCAGACTTTCTTCCATGATACACATTATTCAGGTAACTTTGAAACAAGTCAACCTAACTAGTAAGGAGCATCGCTTAAGCCAGTAGTGAGAGGATGTTTTTCCCTGGTATGGTCTTACAGATGTTTCTGGTCCCATCTCTTACCTGGTATAGCCAATTTACAGATTGCAAAAGAAAATGAAATTTCAAATAGTATGAAAAAATAAAGCAAGAAATAACCACTTATATTTCAGGGGCGGGTGGGGCAAGGGAAAAGGTAGCCTTAAATAATCCCACATACATTGAACCTCTGCACCCCCACAAATTTACAGTGCAGTTATCTGCTGAGATGCTAATCTGATTGTATTTATCTATATTTATCTGATCAAGACCCCGAGAATACAAAAGATTAAGATCCCTAAACTGACAACGGAAAGGAAAATATTTGAACCTGGAATTTTAAATAGATGCCTTTCTAAGAACCATTACTGCCCACCAGAGCACTATGTGGGGTCAGATACTGACTTCTGGGTAAGCCTGATTTCTTGCCACATCTTCCTAAAAGAGCACCTTCAACATCTCCTTGCTTCCCAGTTTCGTGGGATGAAATCATCCACATAGGTGGTATGAAGTCCAGATGTCAACTTTCATTCCAAGCTCTCTCTACCAAGTTATCAGTACCCTGTGTCAATCACAGAGTCAGTTGTTTCTCTGTCTTCATTGCTACTGCCCCAGTTCAGGTTTTCACTGTAGCTCACCTGGACTGTTACTCTAACAACTTAAGCAGTCTTCTTAATAACAATTTTTTTCCTTTGCTACTTCCAATCCATTATCCATGGATAACTCTTTCAAAAATGCAAATGGAGTCATGTCATTCCACTGCTTTACTTATTTCAATGTCACCTAAGTTTGGCCAATGAATGAAATTTCAGGAATCTTTGTATGGCATAAAGAAATCTTTTGATGGCCAGTCATCTACTTGCCTTTTATTTTTTTTCCCACCACAGGCCCAGATGAGCCCTACTGTGAGGTCGCACCAATTTTATGATCACTTTATCTATTTTAATTTTTTTAAACTCTTGTCCTCTATAATGCTATCCCCTGTCCTTACAATAGCCTCAATCTTTAGCCCTCCAAGTGAAATTTTGCTTATTGCTATGATCTGAATGTTTGTACCCACAACCTGCTCCCCACCGAATTTATATGTTGAAACCTAATGCCAGTGTAATGGTAGCTGGAGGTGGGGTCTTGGGAAGGAGCTTGGGTCATTGGGGTGGAGCCCTCATGAATGGGATTAGTGTTTTTATAAAAGAGACCCCAGAGAGCCCCCTTGCCCCTTCCATCATGTGAGGATACAGTGAGAAGTAGGCAATCTATGAACCAGGAAGTGGGCTTTCACCAGACCTCAACTGGTTACCTGATCTCGGACTTCCAGCTTCCCAAACTGTAAGGAATAAATTTCTGTTGTTTATAAGCTAGCAACTCTGTGGTATTTTGTTATAGCAGGGCAAATGAACAAAGACGCTCATATTTTAAAATGGCTTCAAATAACATTCCCTTGATGAACAACAGCCTTCCCTGAGCCATTCCCTGCCCCCACCAAGTGTAATGACACCATGGAAGACTTTCAAAAATACAAAATTACTTGCTTTGTTCCTTGAACTTTATTAGTTCCTTATTTGCGTGAGGATAAACATATTAACTTTTAGAATGGTAATCAAAGTATGCCTCTTATTTCTCTCTTCAGGATAATTACTCATTATTATATATAATATATATTTTATTTTTATTACATATAATATTATATATAATATATTTAACATGTATAAATATTAAATATTTCCTTTCACATAGATTTTACCAAAATATATTTTCCAAATCTGTCATCCTTATCAATACTTTCTTGGATTTTTCTCATGCTGTTTTACATGATAAAAAACATTTTCTATCTTTGGGTGGAACAAACTCCAATTTACTTGGAACCTTTTCAATAACTAATTTTCAGAATATGATGGGTAAAGTTGAATAGTACAGAATGGGTCAGTCTTAACACTGATAACAATCCCCCAGGAAATCTCAGTGGCTTACAACAACTTCACTCCTCAAGTCTTTTCTGTGAGCAGCTCAGGGGTGGCTGTTAAATGCCTTTCTATGTATTTTCTCCTTCATTCTAGGACTCAGACTGAAGGGCAAACCCTTATTTGAACGCACCTTTTTCCTGGCCAGAGAAAAAGAACTAAAAAGCTGATGGAAACACACAATAGCTTTTAAGATTGCCTCTTGGCTTCTTTACTCATCACGTCCAGTCACACACATCTGTGGACAAAGCAAAGTCACCGTGGACAAAGCAAGACACACGGACCAACCCAGCATCAATAGGAAGCCCTACACTTATGATGGCAACGGTCGGTTGAATTCACCGGGGAAACGTTAATGCAATGTGACTCCTTTTACCCCTTAATTAATGAAAATTTTATCTCTAGGATTTTTCCCCTTTGAATAAAGGAGTCTTTGCATCTCTAGCCCACCCACGGCAGGACCTGAAACACAAGAGTGTTTGTGAATTGTTTGCTGAATAAATGATTGGATTTTGTTTAGTTTATTTTGTTTTGTTGTTGTTTTTATTTATTTTGTTTAGTTTGTTTGCCTCTTATGAAATACACACCATAAATGTGTTTGATTTGCTATTTGTTATTAGCTGTATCTGGTAAAAAAAAAAATGAAATAAAATTTTGATGGTAAAATTTCTGCACACACTGAATCAACAAGCTGTGAAAAAAAGCCATGATACAAAGTGAAATGCAAGCACCATAGCATTTTGCTTCTGTAATTGTTTTTTGCTGCATCAGTGTTTTCATGCTTTTTTCCATTGTTTTTTCCTTTTGTCCATTAAGCCTGCCATAAATTTTAGGACAAGATCTGTACTTAAGTAGATGGATAGTTAGACAAAATAAAGCATACTTTCCAGAAAATCTAGAACACCATTTACGGTCTATAGAAGGAAAATAATTCTAATCAATCTTTTCTTATCACTTAGGATTGCTTCATATGTTCAATAAATGATCACTTAAAGCCTATTTACACGTGCATTTTGACCTTGCAGAGTAAAAAAAAAAAATATGAACAGAACAAGTTGATTATAATATTCCCCAAACTTCTGGAGCAACTTCATTTTTGTATGTCTATTTTTCTATCAGTCCGGCCTTTACCATGGGATAGAATTTCCTTCCATCTGATTATATAACTCCATCATTTTTCCTCCAGTAATTTTCATCAGCTGCTTTATCAGTTTTCGCTCATTAACCAACTGAAGTTCAGCTATAATATCTGAGAAGACACAGGACCATGTTTATCTTTCTGGCTTAACTGGGAGAAAACAGCATTTCTGTGTGACTAGATTTTCACTGTGGTTTTGTTCTAAAATCTTACAAATTTTCTTTCCAAACTGTAACTCCTGTAATACCCATTTCCATTATAGGATCATAAAATACACACACACACACACACACACACACACACACACACACACACTTTAAAAGAGAAGCTTCTTTTTCTCCTGGGATCTGAGTTAAGTGTTATACCAATGTAATTTATGACTCATAATAGAGGCTACTTTTTTTTTTTAATCTTAATGCTGTTGAGTGTAAACTAGTATGCCTGGGCCTCTATGAACTGCCAGAGCCATTTCGTCTTGGTTGATTTCCTAAATTGGCTATTTTGTTTCTATCCTTCTAGTACAAAGGAATATCTGTTTGCTTCCCTTCCTAGAAAACTCTCTCTAAACCAGTTTGGTAAACAGGGCATCAGCCTTCTGGGTTTTCAAGAATCCCTGCCTACTTGCTTTCATCTTCCCTACAACATGACATTAAGTGGCCTCTACAACAGACATTGTGTCTTTGGCATAGCACCTGTCCATTTCAATTGTGAAAATCCTTAGAGCAATTCTCTTGGCAAGAACCAGTCTCAAGGACCTATCACTCATGTTGGCCCACCTTGAACTCATTTCATCCCTGTTATCATTCTGTTAATGTCACCTAATGTGCCTCTAAAACACAACTTTAGCCCTCTGATATTTTTATTAGGTTGAAGAGGCTGGGTTGCTCTCAGAATATGAAGCCTTGCAACCCCTGGGGTCAGAAACTCGCCTGCCCCACAAACACGAATAAATTCAGCATCCAAAGCAAAACAAGCCCCCCAGATGCAAATTCTCTAGTCCGCGAGCATTCCCAAGATCCACCCCGGTTGATGTGGTGAGTGAGACTCCAGCTGCGCATCTGACAGCCGTTGGAATCGACAGCACTGGTGGCTGGAAGCCAAGCCGAGACAGATGGGACAGCCTTTTTTAGCTACGGTGGGCGTAATGTTGGCAAAGAAGTTCAGTGGCAATCTTCTCTGTCAACAGGTCTGCCCTCAGAAAAGAAGTAAGGCGCGAGCATGAAGATGAAAGATAATTTGACAGTGTCTGTGGGGAAAAGAAACTCTAGCCTTAATAGACAGTATTATAAATATTATAAGAGAGTTATTAGTGGGAGCAGACTGGAAAAAAGCCACTGGATTGTAGCAGTCAAAAATGTTATAGCCTCAGGCTTGAATATGAGAGTACACAGCTGAAGGAACTCTGAGTCGAACGTTTGTTCTACAGAACCATGGGAGATGGAGAAGAGGAACGGTGACTTCTGCTAATGACTTGAGGGAGAAGGGTGTCTCATTACTCAGAAGACTTATCCACTATTTGCTTCTTAGGAACAGTAGTGATGATATCTGAGTGACTCTCTTTGACAAGTGTGTGTCTGGTTGAAATATAGGGAAACTGTGGGGCACGTCTCTCCAGCGGAGAAGGGAACTTGAGAGATCTTAACAGTACCTTCTGGAATAAAGAAAAAAGTCCCCTGGGTCCCTCAGAACACAGCTGTGGGAGGACGAGTGAGAGGACCTTGCATAATTATCTTGCATTGACATTATGCTGACAGGCTTATACACATGTGTGCAGTGATTGATGAGTCACCATACTAATATGGGGAGTTCAGCTACGTCTCAGATACCCTAAGAAAATTCTGCAGGAAAAGAGGAGAAACAAAGTCCTATTCAAAACCACCCTTACACTTAGAAGTTACTAAGCAACTTCAGACAAATTTTCTGCCTTAATCCCTCTTAAGTCTTTCAGGAGTGAAAGACCTTGAAAATGAGTGAGATGCATAAGTCATCTGGGGGCTTCAGTGTGGAGAGGAGGCCATTAAAATGTAGACAGAGCCATGAAAAAAGTTCTCCACTAATAGCATACTTAGTCTGTGGCCTACGTAGGATAACAAGTGCATAGTCACTCAGGTTGCTGTAATACATACATAGTAGGGAAGGATTTAAGGGCTGATGAATTAGGATATAAATTTTTCTTCTGCAATACTAATGTTTGAATTAAAGTGAAAATATTGGCCTATTAAATATAATCGTTTCAGCCATAGTTCTGAAGCTGAGGGAAAAAAAGTGATAATTTCGAACGCAAAATTTTAGGAAATGCCATAGAAAAAGAATACCACTGTTCCCTGAGGAACAGTTTTTCTTGGAAACAATGTATCCTGAAGTTATTCTTTTCCACTCAAAATGATGTCTTCATGCACGCTGACCTTTCTAGGAAGCTAAACTAACGACATTGGAGTTTTAGTGGATTTAAAAATTGAATGATGGATGTGAAGAAATTGATCAGTGAGGTTCCTAGTCAGTGTAGTAAGGTGGCTAGAGAGACCAGAGATATGTAAGCAGCAATCACAATCACATGATATATATATATATATATATATATATATATATATATATGGTAAGGAATATATAGTTATATACATATATAGTTATCTATAACTATTATATAATATATATACACACACACATATAGTTAATCATGTGACTGCTGCTTAAATCCTAGGAGAGTAAACCATTGACATTTAAGTTCCCTTCTCACAAGTCTGGACGTAGAGGCAGATTTAGGAGAAATGTGTTAGATAATTGTAGGTGATGCTCCCTGTGACCAGCTCATACCTCTGCAGTGCCCACAGTAACCATCCTATGGTGGGCTCTCTGGCAGCAGGAGCTGGCTTAGTCTCCCCGTAGGACTCATCAGAAGTTCAGGGGACTTAATAGCTCTGAAGCAGCCTACAGACCATGACAAACAGGAGGCGGTAGGCAAGCAAAGCAGCTTCTTACTCCTCTTGAGGGACAATTCTCAGGCTTGCTCTACACAGAGCTTTGATTTCCAACAGCAGCAACAGACTCATTAATGTAACACACACTGAGTTACATGGGAATGAATAGAAGTTGTACCAGGTAAAAACATACAAAGAAACAAGGGAACTGGAAAACAGGAATGATGAGAGAAGTGAACGGTGATGCCATAGGCCCAGGATGGGTAGACGTATCTCTTAGGGTCAGGGAGAGACTGAGTGACCATCTTTCCCTTTCTGCACCTTTACTGCCCTCAGAAACCCTGTGCGACTATGTCATAACTCTGTGACGTGCATCTGAGATCCACATCCAAATGCCCCTTGCCCCAGGCCTCAGGGATCTTCGGATAATAAAGAAGTGTCTCCCCTTTTGAAATTCCATTTGATTTCTTGTCTGGTTGTGTGGCATGCAGTTTCTGTTTGTCATTTTCCACCTTCTAAAGAGAAAACCATCTTCATCAATACTTGGGAAATTGGTGACAATAATCAGGTGAGGGAATGTTTGGCCCAGACCACAGAGCAACTGGACTCTGGTTCTTCTTTCCTCTTCCCACTTCTCCAAAGCAGTTACACTGGCAAAGAGACAGGCACTCTCAGAATGGGTTCGAACATCACCATTCCAGGAGAAAAGACAAATCTTTGTGCATGTGGCAGATGGCTCCATGGTATAATTTCAAACACAGTGATTCAGTGTCCCTGAATTTGATTATCCAGAGGGTTCCAGATACTTGCGGGGAATAAAGGTGTCCAACCCTTGATCATCTGTCCCCTTCCCATCCCATGCGGGGTAGCCAATCCTTTGTGTTCAGGTTGATGTAGAGAGCAGTGTGGAGCCCCTGAGAGCCACTGATCAGAGGCAGGAGCCCCAGCTCTGTCCTGTAGGATTGCAATGCTGTGTCCTTCTTAAGCAGAGGAATACTGAGTGAAACATCAACTGAAGACCTTGTAGAGGAAGAAATTCTTTGAGTTTTCCGAAGAAGAAATATTATAAGAAAATACTGTTATGCCCTTATAAATGAACAACAGGTAAGGAATGCAAAGTGCTAGTAATCCGATGTAGAAAGTCATGACTACCATTTCTACACTTTCTCCAGAAAGAGGAGACAGAGTTGAGTCTGAGTCCCTTATTCTTTTATTGTCTTTCAGAATCAAGGTAGAGACAGGTAGAAGGGGAAAAGGGGGATCATTGACAAGTTGGTTTTGACTTGTTTATCCCTGAGCTTTCTAAGGATTACCTGTAATCTCACCTGCCATGAGTTCCTTTGTCCATGGTCTCAGAGGACAGAAATTGCTAATACGAGTCTTTCCAGCGAAGCTCACACCAGGGGCGCTCCATAGGAAGGGAGCCTGGCATACATGGCAGATTTCCTGTTCTGCCCATTGTTAGAAGAAGTCATCAAGAAGATATGCGAGCTGGTCCCTGGTAATTGGAGGTTCTCCACTACCTCTCCTGTCCTTGGGATGTGCCCCCCTTATCTTCCTCACTCCGAGAAGCTGCTCCAAGCATATAGCCTTGAGATAGAAATGTGGTGTTGAGGCTATATGCATTGGATATGTGACTGAACTCCAGTAAGGCCTCTATATAAACTTAAGGATCAGGTAGGCAGGTGCAGAGATCTACTCATCTTATTGCCACTCAAGAAAGATGTCATCAGCAGGTTCCCTTGCTTTTTAAACCTGCCATCTACCAATCTGGAGTGGCCTGCCTCTTTCCTCCACCTCTCTCTGCCCTCTGCATAGGGAGCCAATTTCAGATTACACCCAGGAAGTTCCCAGGAGGTTGCCAGCCAAAAACAACCCCACCGCCCCCAAAAAACCAAGGAAGTGAATGAATAAATGGACACGGTCCATGGCTGTTGTCCAAAATGTGATCATGTAGGATGTAGTGGAAGGACTTCCAATTAGTTTTGGACACAGATTTCTGGTTAATGTCTTCCACCAAATGTGTCAGTCTCCTAGGTCTCACATTCCTCTGTGAGATGTCTCTTAGGAGTATAACCCTCAGGGTAATTGTGAGACTCCTGGGGATAGCATGTGGAATCTACTGAATCCAAAAAAAAAAAATCGCTACGTGTATGTGAACTTTACTGAACTTGCCACCAATCATTTCGCTTTGTACTCTAATTTCTGAGGGTCTTTCAGATTCTAATGTAGGCAAGAGTTGACAGACAGCACTGGACAGAAGACACCTCAATTTCTGCCGAGGGGGAACAGGCTCATCTCAAAATTCATTTGAGAACTAAGGTTCAGAGATGGTTTCACTGGCTTTTACCCCAGAGGAAAAACAAGGTCCAGAAGATCCCCTTCAACACATCATATCAGGGTCAGGATTGACTTCATGCTTGGGCTGCACCTCAGTCAAGTCCAAGAAGATCCCTTAGATTCCTGCAGCTTTCCTACAGCCTCTAAGCGTGTGAGTTTTCTAGACAGAAAAAATCAGACACAGAGACAGCCACCCCAAATAACTTCTGAAATCCCAGGACCAATAACTGTGTCCAGGGCATCCTCCTTCCATGTCCCCCAGAAAGCCTGTGTCCACAGTCAGCACCTCACAAAATTGCACCAGCAGTCCGGGAATCTTAGCCCACTGCCACTATCTTCCACTGTCTTCGTGGATCTGTGTTTCATTGCCAAACGGAAAATGCTCCTCCAACTCTTTTTGAGAAAAAAAAATTTACTCCAAGAATTATCTCTGTCTGGCCAGGAACTTCATTAATTCTCATAAGAGCACATCTTCCGCAGAGCTCTATTTTTTTTATAATCAGTGATGTTTATCCTTCATAAATACATGTGTTCCTTCAAAGAGAAGAATAGAATCCTCCATCCATGCCATGGTTTGAGTTGAGGTTTGAGGCTTCCAGGAGCTTGAGAAAGAAAGTGTGAACTTTAGCTTTAACAGACTACATTTTTAGATTTCCAAAAGGTGGGCAGGTGCATGGAGGCAGGTTGCACATCCACCATCATGCAGAGTCCTTTCAATCTGCTAAGATAACATAATTTTGAAAATATAATTATCCTGTGTAATATTCATTCGGAGAAGAAAGGAAAATGAGTATAAAAATATTCATTCATGTATTCAAGGGCTTATTAAAGTAGAAAAAAATCAAGTGAAGACCCAGTCCTAGGACCTGGCTTAGCCAGTTCTTCCCCAATGACCTACCTTCCTTTCCATCTCAACACCAGTGAGCCTGCAAGCATCTCTGAGTGACTAACACAGGAGCTTTAGCATATTTGTAGTAACCTTGGCCATTTCCTGGTGAGCTCTGTGCACCTTGGGGAGGTTAATGGGAAAAGCATTCTCCTTTCTCTTGCTTTCCCAATAGGAGGAAGCCAGAGGGTAAGGAGGGCAGAGAAAGGGGTTTGTCTGAGCTGGGAGGGGAGGGAAGGCATTCAGTTTTAAGGCTTAGGCAAGAAATCTTTACATACTTCTAACTAGCATTCAGGTCACTCTCCAGCCTCTGGATGCACACAGAATTCAAAGCTGGGGAGATAGTAAAATCACCTCTTGGTCTGCGCCAGCTTGCACAACCTTTCACCCGTGACAACCAGAAGACAATCTGAAGGGGCTCAGGGACATTTTCCTGAAAGCAGGTCTTTTTTGTATTCTAGTAAAGACATCCAGTGTACAATGAACATAGAGCAGGATGGGCTTTAAGTGAAGGTGTGGGTTGGAGGCTCTGAGTAGTGCTCTGGTGGTCCCTGGAGGTGGGGAGGGGTCAGGAAAAGGCAGAGGAAATATTTGACTAAAAAACATTTTGAATGGTAATGCTCACAACCAAAGCTCACAATTAGGGATCATCATTCAGCTTGTACAGGGCTGTGCTTCAGGGGTGCCACGGATATCGAATGCAGTGGGAATGGACCTTCCTCAGCCCTACACCACACACCTAATAGCAGAGTAACCAAAATGTGTGAATGTTTAGACATCTGTTCTACAACCCTATCCAGGTTCTCACGTGGGAGGAAATGTAGCCAGGTATTCCTGGGACAGAAAGGGCAAGGGCTAAGATAGACGCTTCATTAACCGAGGAAGAGTTGCCCAAGGTTAACAGGGTAATTGAGAAACAGAATACGGCGATGTTTCAATCAGTGTCATTTTCCTGCGAGGATGTGCCCATGGGTGCAGCTGCACGTCTGATGGTATGGACTGCTGTGTTTGCTGGAGCGACTAAACAATAATCACCATAGTTTAGGAGCTGCCCAAAGCAGGCTGGCGTCCATACTTAGCACAGAGGCTGTGGAACCGTCACACTTTAGTGGACCATATAGGCTTGTGCTAAGAGCTTCCATCACTAATAATGACGGGCCAAAGACAAGGTCTTCATTAAACATTTTATTGAAGTGTATATCATGGTAAAGAGGAAATGTTGTCCCCAGTATTGACTAGTACCGGGTGTCTTTGACCCTAGTAAAGAGTGATTTCAAATCTGATAGAATTTAAGTTTGAAAAATTAAGTTAGGAGATGCCGCTTTCACCTCAGCATTGTGAAACACATTCATGATTTTCTATTTATTACATCACTTAATATTTATAACTCCTTGAAGTACCACATATCATTTATTATTATTATTATTATTATTATTATTATTTACAGACGAAGAAATAGAGGCACAGAGAGGTAAATGTATACTTAGTGGACTAGCATAAAAGAAGGCTCCAGGGATGGAGAACCTTCTGTTATTGCATGGAATCGTCTGAGATAAAGTGAAAAATAAATATAAAGTGACTGTTTTAACCAACACAAGGGAAGTACTGACCCATGGGATTGACAAATCCGACATGAGGCCTCGGTTCAGACAACAGGGTTATTGCAGGGGCTCTACTGATGTCCTCAGGATTCAGTTTCCCTTGATTTCTTGGCTCTGTTCTTTTGAACTTCATTCTCAGGATTCATATGATAGAAACATGCCTGGCAGCAAGTTCAAAGTGAAATCTTTTCAGGTTCAAATACAGCTGGCAACTCTGGTTTCTACTTCACAAGAGTCCCTACAAGAGTGTCCCTAATCCTTATTGGCTCTGGTTGGGTCACATGTTGTTCCCTAAACTAGTCACTGGAGATCGGATGCCTGTTTTTTTGTTTTTTGTTTTTTGTTTTTTGTTTTTTTTTTGCTGGGTCTTAGTCACATGCCCACCTTTGGACTAAGGGTGAGGGTAGAAGACAAACCCCCTTACACATGAACAGAAACTGAAAAATAGAGGTAATTCCCCTAGAAATGAATTTTGATACTTGTTTTCAAGTATCAGACAAGTATAAAAAGAGGAGACATACTTGTTTTTCACTGTCTCGGTGAGCTGTGTTCCTTTTCAACAGCCACAAAATCCTTAATTGAATTGAACTCTAATGACACCTGACTAACAATCCAGATTCTCTGTCATCTCTCTCCAAACCAAAATTAGATCTCTGGAAACCATGAATCCATGTACAAAGATCACCAAATGTTTAGATTATAAAACAAAATTTCCAGTCATTGCTGCCACCAGTTGGGACTAACTTTTCATCTATAAACAAACCGATGATAGACACAAAATCCAAAATTAGCAGAGGGGAGGAAAATTGAGAGAAATAGAGTTTGAGCAAAATTCAAGTTCTATTCTCACTCACGTTCACCTCTGCAAGTAAAGGAAAGACGTGCCTGGGTTTATGCAGCCCATCAGGTGCACTTTTCTGGCAACTCAGCTAACCTGGCTCTCAGGTGAGTCCACTGCACATCTCAGCGAATGTTATCCAAACATGATAAATGATTATCTGTGAAAGACACCATAATCATGACTTTTACACATGTACAAAATGCGCATTGTCGCAGGTTTATTTAACTCACTAATTAATGGGAAAACCAGTAAATGTTCCAACTGTTTAAAGGAGAATCCAAAGTACAACACATATATTAGGAACAAATGCTGAAACGAATTTATCAATAGAAGCAAATGAGTCTATCCATAGGGTAATAACCTATTGCATTCTACTGGGCGCAATTAATTTCCATATCTATGGACAAGAATCATTTATATTATTATCTGTTTTATATAACTCACAGAGATGTAAATAGCTCAAAGCTATGAAAGGTAGAGATAACATAGAAGGTGTTTACTATTCCAGAGAGTACATTTTTTGCCAGTTCACTCTTTCACAATATCCAAGGACACTCCAATATGGCCCCAACATATGTGATGGGTAATATGTGATGCCAATGTACTATAATTCTATTACACTGGGAACCAAAAAAGGGAAATCTCTCAATCTCCAAGTCTCACACTTTTTTTTAGTAAAATAGCTTTCCTAGTTTTTGTCTGAATTCCCTTCCCTAGAATTATACTGTAAATCCATGGAGATTAGACCAAAATAGTATAAGTCAAAACTCTCCCTGCTCACTACAGTATAAGTATCTAAACTACATAATTCTTTAATTATACATTCTGTTATATTCCCTAGTAAGGCTCTTTTTAATAGTTTCTTGCTTTGCAGAAATTTTTTATAAACATTATTTACTTATTTGTTTTGAGAGAGAAAAGGGGCGGAGGGAGAAGGGTCAGAGACAGAGGGAGGGAGAGAAAGAGGCCCTCTGTTTGACACTCAGCTCAGAGCCCAATGCAAGGCTTGATCTCACTACCACAAGATCATGACCTGAGCCAAAATTTAGAGTCAGATGCTTAATCGACTGAGCCACAAAGGCGCCTCTGCAGAATTTGTTTATAGAAGTCCTTTCAATTACAGTCTGTATACCATATACATTGCATAGTGGCCATATCAACTTATTCCATTCTTTTTCCCCCTGAACATTCATTAATGGAAAAATATACTCAACATTAACATTAGGAGCTGGTATACTGGCTGAACATGTAATGGCATAAAGTCAACAAGTCTAAGAATTGTTTTTCCAGTTTGATTTGTTGAAATAGGTAATGCCATCTTTCATGACATAACTTGATTTTTCATTTTTAAAAACTACTTTGAATCTTGACCAACAACTCTTTAAAATGTTATCCATTGCAAAAAAAAAAGGCATTAATATCAATTTTAATCTCTTTTTCCCAGTGATATACAAGGTGATAGCACTGGTCCCCATGTTAGAAGAGTAATTAGTAACACCAATGTAAAAGAATTAGATTCTTTAAAGAATGAAACCCATTTCAAGGGACAGTCATGACAATTGTCATAATTATCCACTTCAACTCAGAATTTCTTGTTCATAAGTAATGATCCCTTTAAGAACAGCTTTGACATTTAAAGGGATGAAATTTTGTTATTTCTCCCTAACACATTCAACAAGTTCCCTGAAGCAATTGAGTACTTCCCTAACACTGTTTATACGTCTTTCAATTTGCATAATTATGTTGCTAATGGGATAGTGAACACTATGAACAAGAAATAAATAGATTTCACTTAATAAGTTATTTAAAAAGTCAGTAAGGGTTTTGAGATCTTTTATTCCAAATTAAAGTATGATTTCAGTGTTGTAAATAAACGGAGAATTCTCCCAACTCCATTTGTTAAAGATACCAATGATTTTTAAAGGGAAAGAATTAAAAAATACTGAAATTTATCTGTTTTACAGATGTTTTATCAAATATTAGAGAAATAGCTAATCTCATGCAAGTTGTCTCATAAAACTTGCTACCCAGTTTATTTTGAAGGCTAATATAGCATAGTTTTAAGACCGAGTAAAGGTAATACCAAAAAATCACATATAAATATAGATGCAAGTATGCAAATAAAAAATTAGCTAAGAAAATCCGGCAATATATTTTTTAAATCATATTAAATTATTAGAGTTTATACCAGGAATACAATAATGGTTCAACATAAGCAAAAGTATAAACATACCTCATCACAACAATTTTCTCAGTAGATGTAGGAAAATATATTTTAGGGCATGAATGTTAATTTATGATTTAAAAATGTCTCAACAACAAGAGACTTCCTTAACTGGGTAACAGTTATATGCCAAAAATGTATGCCCAATACTCAATGGGGAAAAAACTGAGGACACTTTTAGGTTGGCTACAAGGAAAAGAATACACATCTTAGAAAAACGTATTTCTTTTTTTTTTTTTTAACCTTTAAAAAATTCCCCTGGAAATTTGATTGGAAGTTTATTATATTTATATATTAATTGGGGAGTAATTATACCTTTAGGCATTAAGCCATTCCAAATAAATGATAGGCCTGTCTTGTTTTATTTTGAACTTAGCTGTTATTATTTTATGCTATAAAGATATCTTTTATCATTTGTATATAAATCGGTATATGTTAGGAGACACATTGACACTACATGACAATCTTGTTTCTAAAATTTTTTCTCCAATAATTGTTAACAATCATTGGTATTCTTGCCAGGATTAATTATCACCACAGTGGTTATGAAATGATATCTTTCCTAGTACTTCTTTATTTATCAGTTTTTACTCTTATGTACAGAGGGCCTTTCCCCCACCCTTTATTTTCTGTGCAGCCATTTTTTTCATATTATTTCTATATATGTTAATTCAGTACAATGCTATAATTTGTTTAAATAAAAACTTTTCTAAAGAAATGAAGGAGAAAAAAAGATAGGCTTGAACATTTGCCTTTTTATTCCTTTCCTATACCCCTTATCATTGTTAATTTTCATGGTTATATGTCACATGCCTATATTCCCCTTCAAAATTAAACATTTTGAAAGTAAATATCATCTTTTTAAAAAAAAATTAATGTTTTTGTTATTTATTTTTGAGAGAGAGAGAGTGAGCAAGGAAGGGGCAGAGAGAAGGAGACACAGAATCCGAAGTAGGCTCCAGGCTCTGAGCTGTCAGCACAAAGCCCCACACTGGGCTCAAACTCATCAACTCTGAGGTCAAGACCTGGGCCAAAGTCTGATGCTCAACCGACTGAGCCACCCAGGCACACCAGAAATAAAGATCATCTTACCTGTTTATACCGTCAGGGAAGACTTGTCACAAGTAAAGCACAGTGGGTGCTCACAGAATACATAATGAATGATTACGTTTCAAAGAGCTTTGATGAATGAATGGACATCATAATAAAAATTCCCACCAACAGGGAGGTAGCAGTATTTTTTTACCTTTGAAATAGTTCCACATTTCTAGTGAATAATAATAGTAGTAACTATATAAAAATTCTAAATAAACACAAAAGGAAAACATGAATTAGAGGTTGAAGAAACTAGTCTTATAGAAACCAAGGGCTTGCAACTGGGAAAATTACAAGTACTTAAAAGAAGATTCTTCATAAAAATGTCAGTCGACATAAATTAGTAGGCATAAGATGGCAGAAGAAAGAAAACAAATATTAAAGAGAAACATAAACGGTAGTATTAGAAAGAACAGAGCCTACAGCAAATTGCTCTTCCTAGGCTCACTGATGTAATATAAATATTAACAAAGAAAAAAGAACTATTAGGTTTTGAATTTGCATTTGTCTCTTAAAAACCAATCAAAGAAAAAATAGGTAAATTGGACATTAGTAAGAACCCCAAAGTAGATGAAATTGCACTGATGTTATCTGTAAATGTTAAATAAATTCAATTCTCTGGGTCAAGAATTCTGAAACTTTTTTGGTTAGGTCTGGTGAAGCCTATGGATCCCCCTTTTAGAATAGCATTGCTAATAAAATACAAAGGTTACAGAGAAAATGATATAGAAATGTCATCAAATATTTTAAAATATATATGCATGACAGAGTAACAATGTGCTTGTTTGTTAACATGTTAGGTAATAAGAAATATAATTATTACATAGGCAAGGCAAGGTTAATTTTTTTTTAAGTAGGCTCAGAGCGTGGAGCCCAACGTGGGGCTTAAACTCACAACCCTGAGATCACGACCTGAGCTGAGATCAAGACTTGGATGCTTAACTGACTGAGCTACCCAGGTGCCCCTAAATTTTATCTTTTCAGAGCGATCGTTGTGAAAACTATAGGTGCTTATCCTAAATAAGAGCGTGAAACTCAGGAGCGACTTTTGACAAAGCAACACGCATGTCACATTGGACAACCAAAATTTTCAACATTTTCTTTGAAAGTTACAAGGCTTGAAATATCTATTCCCAAGGATTTATTGTTGCAAATGTAATTAAAGCTTCCATCGTTCACCTCATAAGATGAGGACTGACTCCTCTCAAGGAACATCAAAATTCTGCAAGACGTTTTGAATTCCCTATGAGACCATGTGACATCATCATTTGGTGGCTAAATGACCACTGGGCAAAGCATTACCAGAGTCGGCCAGTTGGAAACTGTAAGACTCAGATCACATAAAATAGCTATTTGTTTTTGGTTATAGTTATAAGCATAAATTATATATTCTATAATATATATATTTTAATTATATATGTTAGTATATATAAAAATATATAATTATAAATACACACATGCTCTGTCCTTTGTATTTTATATACGCACAGGTATAATGTGCCAAAAAATATCAATGGTATCTGTTGATACCAACACCACAGGTAATGCTCAATACTAAGAGTTTTTGCCTACATTCGTAATGGAAGACAATGCTAAATTTCCCTTAAGGAAAGTAACCTTACAGATTAGTGAAGATGTAAATAATATTTATTCCATACAAGTTCACAAACATCCTAAATTCTATCTTTAACTCCTTGGCAGACCATGGGCCAAGATGAAAATCCCTCTGGCTAGCCCCAGATAATATATTATCCCAGGGTATTGATAGAACTTACACATGTAGTAATAATGATAGTAATAATAATAATGATAGTAATAATAATAACCACAATAGAAATAGAAAACATTTGAGTATATTGCATAGCTTATTAATCCTCACAATAGCACTATGAGAAACGTATAGGTATTACTTTCATTTCACAGCTGAAAGTGACCTTTAGGTGGAATAACTTATCTCAAATCACACCTAAAATTAGTGGAAATCAGAGTCATCAATATCAATATCCATCACGTACACAATGATGAAAACGCAAAACAATATTCAGATGCAGTATGTATGTGTGTTTGTATGAGCCTTTCAATAGGACCTCATACTGAATGTACGTTGGATGACTGGTCACACTGTAGGAAGGCTCGCTGGAGAACTCAGGATGAGAAGAGACAAAAAAAAAACAAACAAAAAACAATTGCATGAAGACACAGACAAAGGGAGAAGAACCAAGCAACTGAACAACAGGGTGAAAGCTGGTTCTTGAGTCAGGGGTTGTTGGATGATGGCAACAACTCAATACCTTAAAATTACGGGAGACAGGAAGCCAAATGTTCTAACAGCAACATGGGGAGATGAACACTTTCCACACCTTCTGTGGGTCACTCATCTCCTACATGAAAAACACAGGTTCCATCGTTTGGAAAACAAGAGATCGCACTTCCCTGTTGGACCATGACACGACGCTCTTGAGTTGCCCTGACAGTCAGATCAACGTTTCGAGTTTTGGATGAAAGCCTTTTCTGATTTTTTGATTTTTTTTGCTCACTTTCACATAATGTTTTTTTATCAAAATAAGATAAATATGTAATAACTTTCATAGATTTTTCTACCTACTATATATGTATTTATGGTATTCATTACCAAGATGCTGGATAGTTAAGCATGTGCCACATTCATTAAACATTTCACCACCTGCAGGAGATGTTAAAGAAATTACTCTAAACTTTGATGGAGTCAAAGAAATTACTCTAAACTTTGATGGAGTCACCTGGCTGTCTTCCTAATTTAGGAGTAATATAAAAAGTAATTTGATCATGACCATCACTTGAGCTGGATGTGTAAGGCAATCTTATTTGTTAGGAAAAAAATAATAACTTAATGATAATTATTGTGTAAACAGACAGTACACCAATTTTAACAGCATATGAATGATATGCCTCTCTTGTTAAAACACCTGAACCTAGTTATGGCTCTCTCGTTATCGAATCTCCAAAGACCAAACAAAAATAGTGATGTTTTTCATTATCCTGATTACAACCCACACTAAATAAGAATGTGCCCCAGGATATGCATGATTTGTGATGTTTGAAGTCATTTAGAACCTCAATTTTAAATTCAGAGACCTATAGTTTTGCTGGGAAAAAAGAACAAAACTAAAAAGATGTATTCCTTATACATCCCCAAAAGTATTGAATGTGTCTTTTTTTAATAAGTAATCTATTATTCACATATAAAAGAGTGCATGTTAAAATACAAAGGAGAGAGCATATATTTCACACATAGTGAAACACATTTGAGGCATAATGAAAATGAAAATTTTAGACCCGCATTTTTCACGGCTAATTTATATACCTAAAAAATTTTCTGCAAATAAAATACAATGCTTCAAAAATTCCAAATAGTTAGAAGAAGACTAGAAAATGGAATTATCTAGCATTATTGCCCCCACAAATATGAGTTGATAAATTACTGGATACACACATTATTTAGTAATGGGTATAATCAGCAAAAGAATTCAATTAAAAAAACTTTTTTTTTTTGGTTTAAATGATGCAGTCTAGGAATAGGGTCAAAAAGTAAAAAAAAGAAAAGTGAAAGAAAATTCAAACTCATTTGAACACTGATCTTTTTAGCCATGTGCATTTATAACTTTTGATGTTATAAAGTAAAAAATAATAAATGTGCTAAATTCCTCTTCTTAAGACTTCAGTCCTAAATCTTCCTCTTCTGGTGACATGCTCTGATCAACTGTATTGCCAGAAATTATCCTTTTCTTAAACACAATCACCTAGAGCTATAGTTAGGGGATATGAGATTTCTTCAGTTGTCAAGAACACACAGATGTTGACACTTTATACCAGGATAGTAGCTGTGGAGTGGTAATTAGTAGGTAGAGTATGAATATATTTTGAAGGTATAGCCAACAGGATTTTTTTTTTTTTTCTTTTTTTGAGATGGGCTGTGAGAGAGAATAACAGCAGGAAAGATTACTTACAATGTTTTGGGCCAAAGTGATTGAAAGAATGATTTTTCTGGGGTAGAAAAAGTTGTGGAAGGGAAATTACAAAATAGGAAACTGTAGCAAACTTTTTATAGCCCCCCAAACCTCCTTGGCACTTATGCCTTTGAGAGGTGGGGCTATGCCCTTCCCCTCGAACCTGGGTGGTCTCTGTGACTGTTTTACCTCATGAAATATGACACATGTGACGCTGTGCCAGTTTCTGGGCCCATACCTTAAGAGATTGGCAACGTCTCCTTTGTCTCTCAGAACACTCAATCTTAGGACTAGAATCCCCGTGTAAGAAGTATGTCTACTCTAGGCTACCATACCACAAGGAAGCCCAAGCCATATGGAAAGACCATGGAAGATGAAGCACCTTGGAGTTGGGTGGAGAGACAGAATCAGAGAAAACAAAGGTGCCAGACATAGACATAAGAGAAAAAGCTATCTTGGGAGAGGATCCATCAGTCCCAGACACCCCAGCTGATGTCATGTGGATCAGGGATGAGCCATCCGTCTGATGATCCCTTCCCAAATTTCTAATCCACAAGACCCTGAACAAAATAAAATGGTTGTTTGAAGACACTAAGTTTAGGAGCAGTTTGCTCTACAGCAATAGATGATCAAAATAAGAATCGAGAGTTGCATTTTACACATGCTAATTTTGAGATGCCTGTAAATACTCAGGTGTCAATGTATTTCAGCCTTTAGATATTGGACAAACATTTTTCTGAAGACTAAATGAGATAATGTATGCAGAAAGCCTAGTTAAGAGCCTCTTTATTATAAATCACTCAACAAATTTTAAATGGTTTTCAATTTTTAAAGTCACCTAATAGCTAAAGGAGAGAGGAGATTAACTATGTTGCTAATCAGGATGCTATATGCATTTTATAATAATTAAATCATGCAAAGAGGTAGAGGGAAAAAGAAGAAATGAAATAAAGGATGTATATATTAATGTCCTCTTTTATAGTGGATAGTGAGTTAATGTGATAATTCATAAAATTAAAGTTCATGTATATTAAGTCTTTAAAGTTAATCTCTAGAATAACCTGCAACAGTATTTCTAAAATAGGGAAGAAAAAGAGAACAAAATTGGTGGCTATTGAAAGCATGATAATTCATTCTTTATATAGCAGAGAATCAATGTGTTCGTGTAGTTTTCTATTGCTCCCAAAATAGATGATCGCATAGGAATGAGTATGTGTCTAATAGGAAACAATATGTATTGCATAATCCATTTACAGAGAGCATATTAAATATACACAGTTGACCCTTGAACAAACAGCTTTGAAGTGTACACGTCCACTTACATGGGGGTCTTTTACAGAACAGGACTCTAAGTGTATTTTCCTTTTCTTATGATTTTCTTAATAACTTTCTTTTCTCTAGCTTACTTCATTGTAGGACTGTAGTACATAATACATATAACACATGCAAAGTATTAATTGACCAAGTAAGGTTTCCTGTCAACAGTAGACTATTGGCAGTTACACTTGTGGGGAATCAAAAGTCACCCTTGGATTTTTCAACTGCAGAGGGGTGGTCAGTGCCCCTAGCTCCCGCATTATTCAGGGTCAAATGTATTTTTCATAGGCTAGAAATAAATTTTGAAAAGAAATGCAATAAATGAGTGGGTTATAGGGGAAAGAGCAATAGGGAGCTTCCCACTTTGACTTCCCTAATTTTGAAATTTCAAAGGAATTCTTACAAAATGAAACAAATATACAATTGCACTTATTACTGAACACATTTCCAAAACATATACCAACTCTCATCCAAAGAGTAAATAAAAATGCCCACTTTCTACTTAAAATCATGGAGTTTTATTTAGTTATAAATGTATCTTTAACCAACTCTGGGGGCACCTGAGTGGCTCAGTCGGTTGAGCGTCAGACTTCGGCTCAGGTCATGATCTCACAGCTCGTGAGTTCGAGCCCCACATCAGGCTCTGTGCTGACAGCTCGGATCCTGGAGCCTGCTTTGGATTCTGTGTTTCCCTCTCTCTCTGCCCCTCCCCTACTCGTGCTCTGTCTCCCTCTCTCTCAAAAATAAATAAACATCAAAAAGATTATAAAAAAACTTAAACTAACCAACTCTGTGATAACTAAAGGCTTCTATTCTTCTGCCTTATAATGATTTCTGATTCCAGTTTATCCAAAGTTATTTTAAGCCATCATGATAGAAATCGCCTCCGTTAAAAAATTAAAAGGGCATAATATGCTATATTCGACCTTTCTGAACAGACTGGATATCTCAACTCTGTCAGAACTAGAAATTCGGACAAGTGGAGATCGTGGATTCATTTTCTCCTTTCCTTTTTAGTTTAACTCAAAAACTTCCCTTTTGACCACCATTGTCACCCTCAGCCATGAGCAATACATCATAAATCATATATAAAAAGAGAGAAAGCTTTCCCCAGGCTGCAGTGCTGTACCAAGGCAAGTCTATGCTAGCATAATGAAACAGAGAACTATTTTCATTATTCAAATCTTGCGGGTCCCCAAGTATATTTCCCACTAAAATATTTAGATAACTGAGTCAAAATCGACATGTATTATTGTTTAAAGTGCCTGAAATGGCATACATTCTCTGCTTCCTGTCCTGTCTCACCTCACATCTTAGCTCATGTATAAAAATTAACCTCCTTTCAGTACTCATGTAGTCTCATGCAAAACTTGTACCTTGTGCCATCACTCATCTTTTATTTCCATTGTAAATACTATTCCTGATTATTTGGTTTATGTTTTCTAACCAGAAGGGACTAGAAACAAACAGACAAATAGATGAATCTGCAGTCTTTACTGGTGAAATGCCCTGAGGGAAGAATCACTCAACAGTCCTTTAGTGGCACCTTCAGAATTGTTTTTCAAAGAACTAAGTCTTCGAGAATCCTGTCACTAGCTCCAAGTCTAAATATATTTTATGAGGAAAAATAGAGTTAGGCAAAGGAAGGCTAAGGCATTTTATTGCACTGAAAAAAAAAAGTTTAGTTTCAGAAAACACCACACTGTCAATGTTTTATTAAAATTCCATCAAACTCACATTGTCTTTCTCGGCTTCGCCTCCCTTATCTTTGCAGCATATGCCTTGTAACCTACCATGTGTCAGATGAACTCCATCTGTCAGCGTCCTACGGGAAGTTTGAGACATTCTAATTCATCACCGGCAAGAAACCATGAAGCATTTAGTGCATCCTTCCTCTGGGGACTTGACAAGGGGGTAGAGAGACTGACCAGAAAGGTCATTTCCATTTCTTGCTTTTATGGTAAAACATTGAATGTTGGTTGTGTTTGCTTTCTTGCAAGTGTTAGGCAGTTTAACAGGCAGCCATTTTGGTATAAAAAGGGTAATAACTGGCCACTCAATATAGAGAGTAAAATATGAAAGTTGTATGAGTCTCTGATAATAGATACCATCCATTTCACGTTTATGGGAGCCTGACAGAGGTTCCACGACTTGCACAATCATGTTAAACTGTTGCTCAAGTTAGGGAGACTAAACACTAGGAAGGAAAAATAACCAGAAAGAGAGTCTGAATTGCTTTCATAATTCTTGCCACTTCAAAACAAACCACGGGAACAATCCCCATGAATTTACTAGCTTCAGGGTTCTGATGGGAGCCGTAAATGGAGATTCTGACAAGGAAGAAGAATCGCACGTAGAATCACACAGCAATTACAGGCATTACTAACTTGAAATAGAAAAATTGAGCCCAGCTGCTGGGCGCTGACCACTGGGGAAGAATCTGGGTTTCTGTTGTGTACAGCAATTCTTGGCAACTCTCATCGACATCTAATGCATGTTTCTATGGCCAGTAATTAGAAACCAACACGTTCCAAGCAATTGCACTGAGGCTGGGGTCAAAAGACCATGTTAGGACAGCTGAGCTAGCTCAGCTGCCTTTCCCGAGGACAATTGCTTTTCATAATTAAGCTTTGAACAGTATAATTCGAAAAGGAACTGCCCCACTTCCTAAGGCTCGTTCTGCTACAGTCAAAATTTCTTTTAATGGGATTTTCTTGGAACAGAGACAGAATACTAGCAATATGACCAGGAAGCCATATTGGAAAGATTGGAAAATCTATTTTCACTGTTGTTTTTTTTTTTAATGTATGTTCCTCCCTCTCTATCCTACCATTTATTGCCAATCTTTACCTCGTAAGTTAAATTTATGAGAAGCACTCCTCACCACCACTTACTATCACCAAGCAGATGCATCTTTTCTATTACCTACTGTATGAATTTAATTAACAATTACACTTACTTTGTATCTACCATGTACCACACACTGGTCATATGCTGAGAAGAGCCTGGTCCTTACAGGTAGTTCCAGAGTCCAGCTCCACCAGGCCCAGGGGTTCCCGAGGAAGGACGGCATCGGTGAAAATAAAAGAAAACTAAAATAAAAAACTAGAAAATAAAAAACTAAAATAAAAATGGACACAGACAACCGCTGTGAGTTGATCTGGCCGATTTATTGTAACGTGGCATTATATTTGCTAGTGATTTCCTTGTAGCATACGTCATCCGTGTTTTTCTAACATTACCTAATTTTAAAAATGTTCCTATGTGTAATCAACCTTTAAGAAATAACATGGCGATTTTCTCATAATGTTCCTGCATACTCTTTGATTATTGATTAATTTATTACATTATTCCATTATGCATCTGCGTTTATCTATAATTATCTATAGTCTATAAAGCATTTGCTTTGCTGTTCGCATGAAAGGCCCTCCATTTCTCAACACCTCAAGTGGAAGAGTTACTGGGACATGACCCCCTAACCACATGAGGCCAGAAGGACAATGTGTCTGCCTCGGTCCGAGGTGCCAGGAAGGGGCCGAAAAAGCCTTAGAAACCCATGCCTCACACATTCTCAGAGAGACAGTGAACCTAGGAATTAATGGACCATTCTGTACCTTAACCAACTAGGTTCAGTCATCATCTGGAATGCCTCCGGAGGGCCAGGTGGGCCTAGGGGTTGAAGTCACCTGTGCCCAGAGATACACTCCTTAGTTGCTGGAGTAGGGCTTTCAAATCCATATGTCTCTCCTTTGTTGGCCACTTCTGCTGGCAAATGCATGAGGTTATCCTTCCTGTAAGCAGAGGAGTCTCCATAAGACAAGGCAAGGGCTAAATGTAAGGCCGCTCAATTTCTCGCGGAACCTTATTGTCTTCCCTAATGGTTCTTTTCCCAGGGGGCCTGCTGAGGTCAATTCCCCAACAGACAACACCCCAGGTACTTTTATTCAGGCCAAATTACCTAAAAGTGGGAGTACAAGAAGCTTCCCTGTTGGCGGGCCGCCTTGCAGTCACCAATCCGTCCACAGCCTGGGCCTTGCCATCAGGCTGGGAGAGCTCGGCTTCCAGCACGGTAGGATAGAGAGCTCACAGTGGGACACACAGAGAAGTCAGCATAAAATTATAACATATAAGCACATGCGACGTGGTGCACACAAGGTTGAGGGCACAGGCACATTTTGAACGTCAGAAAGGGTTTCCTGGGAAGAGAACATTCAACTCGGAGACAAGGAGTAATGAGTTAGAATCGTCTGGGTGAAGCAAGGGTGGGTCCTTTCTCAGGCATTTTGAACAGTATGTATAAGACACTGAAGGTGAGTGAGAATTGCCATCTTCCAGGACTCACTCTGTTAGGACTTTTTCTCAAATATCTCTCTTGCAATTAGCACTTCTTGTTTCATCCATTTGTCCCTCCTTCGGAACCATTTAATCCATCACACGTACCTTATATTAACTCACAAAGAGAAAAATGAGAGAGAGAGAGAGAGAGAGAAACCTTCTGACTTCCGCACTAAGGCATTTGATGTTTTATCTTGAGTCTGGACAACCAGTGAAGGGTATTAAGCAACTAAATATCATGAATTTGACCCCTTGAAATTTGACCCCTGGCTGCTGTGTGCAGCATCGTTTAGAGAGGTGAGATGGAGAGCAAGAAGACTTATTAGAGGCTTAACCGTGGCCTTACCTAGGCAATGGCAGTGGGGACAGATACTAAGCAGAGAGCAACGAGAAACATAACAGGACGTGGGGCTCGGTCAGATGATTGGGTCAGCCTGTTGCGCTGAAATGTTAAACGTGGACATCTGATGAACTTTCAAGTATAGTTGTTAGACATGGGTATCTGGGGAAAATTTGGTTGAATAATTATTTGGCCTGTGAGGTCCAACCTTTAAATATTGACAGTTTGCACACAGAACACAGACACATACACACATACACCCTTGAAGGTACTAGAAACAAAACTGGGGAGAAAGCTATATGAATAGTATCTATTAAAAATGCTATTATAGGGGCACCTGCATGGCTAAGTCAGTTAAGCACTGACTCTTGATTTTGGCTTAGGTCGTGATCTCACAGGGTTCATGAATTCAAGCCCACATCGGGCTCCATGCTAACAGTATGGAGCCTGGTTGGGATTATCTCTCTCCCACTCTCTGCCCCTCCCCTGCAAGTGTGCTCTCTTTCTTTGTCTCTCAAAATAAATTAAAAAAAAAAAAAAAAAAAAAAAAAAAAGAGTGCTACCATATACACTAAATTATATGTTTTAACTTAATTCTTCTCAGTTCTTATGCTGACTTGTCGCTATTTTATACCCCTGGCTTCCCTAGAAAACAATTTCCATGAGCATACAATAAAAAGATTTGACTACACTTTGCAGCTCTAAAATTCTAAGTGTCTGATTCTCAGACCAAATTTTCAATCCAGAGAGAAAATCCTATTATTAATTTAAATAATGCTCCAGCACTCCAACCTGAGTTACCTGTCAAACCCCATGATTTAAAATTCCAGGCAAAATTGGGCCCCTGTTCTTAGAGAAGAGTAGGGGCTCCCTTCATGGCTCTTTTTGGATTCTCCAAAAGTAGTCCCTAAAACAAGGTTTTGAGAGCATGTCAGTTATTTGGAAGGTAAAGAAAACACTAAAAAGGAAACAAGCAAAATCAGACAAAGAAGGAGAAAGCCAATAAAGTAGATGGTTTAAAGCCAGCTCCTACTGTGGTTCACCAGAGCCTAATCCCACTGAGGAAACATGGGAGACAGGGCCATCCCATCGGGAGAGTGAGAGAGCCAGGATAGTCACACACTATCTCCTGTTCATCATTGCTTAAGGGCTATGCCTATAACACATCCAGCCAGATGCGTGCATGCCAAAGGGTTCTTCCACAGCCACAGAAAGTCTTCAGACAAAAAGAAGTAGGTGCTGGAAGTCCGGAAGTAGCCAAGTCACAGAGTGTGGGGCTAAAGGTAAAGCCAGTTGTTATCTGCTCTACTGAATTAGTAGGAAAAGTCTAAAGTAAAATCTTCATGAGCCCAGAACCCTAAGAACCCCATGTCCTTAGGAAACCGCAGGGTAGTTCCTGTCAATTGGAGACCCTAAGATTGGCTAAAATGTTCCTTAGCCTTTCACAGGACAATACATAGTCCTGTGACTTACATATATTTCTTGGTATTTACCTTTACCTTTTCACAAGTGAGAATGGAGAGATCTGAATGGTAATTAAGATTTTTTTAAAAAAAGAATATTATGACCAATATCTAGAAGGCCAAATAAGACTTGTTTGGATGATTCACACATTTTTCAGATATCTCATCAGCACTATACATTTCGTTTCTTGGTAATTTGTTGATGGAATCATATTGTGATATAAATACATTTGTTTCAAATTTACCTAACCTATAAGCCTAGTTTGGGGATAGAAACCTGGCAGACTAATTAGGAATGTCACTTTTACTTCTCCAACTTGTGAAGTTAATTTAGTCATTAAGAGAGAAAAAAAAGAGTTTTTGCTAGTCTGAAATGAAAAAAAAATGTAACAAGTTCAAAGTCTTTAGTAATTTTGCTGTCACTAGTATAAACAGTTTTCTTCTATATTTAGGATAAAGTAAATATTTTCTAATAATTTTCTCAAATCTCTTAGAGTTCTCAGGATAAATTATATTTGGTCCTTTTTCAAAAACAGGAAATAAATGATGGACCCTCTCTTGTTTTATTTTGAATATCACTGGTTTTTTTTTTTCCTTTATTTTTTAAACATAGTTACATAACAAAGTCATGTCTCTAACAATTTTTTTAAGTAGACGTGGAAGAGAAAGATTCTCATTTTTTACTATGTCCTGAGTACCTAGCCTGGTGCCTTATGAATGGAGTTCAAAAAGGTTTCTTAAAATAGTGCTAATACTTTCGACTTTTTTCTCAGTTTGGACTCTCAAAGGTTTATGTCTGGACAGTCTCTGGTACAAAGAGATGACTGATGGCAGTGTCTCATCTCTGGGAACCCAGTAATCATTTATTTGTACATGTATAACTGAGGAAGGGGAAATTTGTTATGTAATTCTCCTATAAAACAGGGGCTGGCAATCTAATACATCTGTTCAGTATATGAAATAATGGTAATTGATGACCATGGCTTGACCTATTGATGACCAATGTTCCTGTAACATTGTTTTAAAAGCCCTTGGTTTTGTAACTGTAGTGAATTAAATGACGTTACCACCCCCGCTGCCAAAAAAAATATATGTCCACCCAAAACCTATGAATGTGACCTTATTGTGGAAAAGGGTCTTTGTAGGTACAATTAGATTAAATTAAAAATCTCCAGATAAGATCATTTCAGAATATCTGAGTAGGTCCTTATTATAATAGCCAGTGTCCTAGTAAGAGAAGAGAGAAGAGAAACACACAGAGAAAAAGTCCCTGTGAAGACAGAGGCAGAGTTATGCAGCCACAAGCCAAAGAACATTGGAACTACCAGACCTAAGAGGGACAAGGAAAAATTCACCCCAGAGCCTTTGGAGGAAATGTGAGCCTTCCGATACCTTGATTTCAGACTTATGGACTCTGGAACTCTGAGAGAATGAGTTTCTGCTGTGTTAAGCCACCACGTTTGTGGTCATTTGTTAGGGCAGCCACAGGAAACTAATACAGGCATTATCTTTTCTATACAAGCTATTTTCATTCTCACCAGTGACCTTTTGACAGGATTTTCCATTTTCATAGCCCTGGAAAGCTATGGAAGGTTGTTACTGTGATGCTGGCTTTGACCTTTTCGATCTGAGAAAATATGGCAACATGAGCAGTGCTCCCTGTACCTGTTTTCCTTGAATTCTCAGCATAGAGTATTTCACTCCCTTGCCCACCTTCAGCAAAGAATGCCCATTTGGCTGGGTCTACTGATAGGAAAAGGAACAGAAGGGAGGTACCAGGATATAGTCCCCTGTGTTCTTTTTCACTGCTCCAGTGACCAGGCGCCTTGGCCAGCTTGGGCTGCTATAACAGAATACCACAGACAGGGCGTTTCAAACAAATAAACATTTCTCATGGTTTTAGAAGCTGGAAAGTCCAAGATAAGAGGGCCAGCATGATCGTATTCTTGGCAAGGATGTTCTTCCTGGCGTGATGACAGTCACCATCTTGCTGTGTTCTCAAATGGCAGAGAAAGGCAGCTCTGGTCTCCCCTCCTCTTCTGACAGGGTCACTAATCCCATCGGGGGGTCTGTCCCTCATGACCTCATCTAAACCTAACCACCTTCCAAAGCCCCTACTTCCAAATCCACACTGGGGTTTTAGGGCTTCCACATTTGAAATTCGGGGTGTGTGGGGGGGGGACACAAACATTCAGTCTCTAACATCAAAGGAAGCAAATACTGGAATGAAGGTGCCACTGTACCAAAGCAGTAGATTACAGCTCTAGATCAACTCTCTTGGCCAGTAATGAACTTGATATGAGCAAGGAATAAATGTATTTATTATATACTGTGTTTATACAGATCATTGTGAGGTTTGCTACCACAGTATACGTGAGGTCACCCTGACTAAGTGAATATATGAAGCTAAAACAAAGAAAGTGTTTTGTTTTGTTTTGTTCTGCTTATAATCCAAGAGGTGGTGCCATCCGATGAATTTCTAGGGTTACAAATGTGTTGATCTACAGATGGAATTTCCCCTAGGTGTAAAGTGAGTGATCATGCCACAAGAATGGGCCCATTATACACATAAATTCCCTTAAAAATCACATATTACTAACCAATATATCATGCATAACATATAAAAACATAAAATATGGAAAAGTTTAAACAAAAGTGAATAATCAGTTGCTACCAAGGACCTGAAAATTTAATATTTTTAAATTTTATTTTATTTTATTATTACTTGCTTTAATATTCGGTTAACATATTATGCTTTCGAGAAAACATAACAAAAAACCTTACTATTTCCACATTCTAATTCCTGGATCCTATGAGGATGTTACTTTATGTGGCAAAAGGGAAATTGCAGATGTGAGTAAGCAAGTATCCTGAGATGGGAAATCATCCTGGGCTATCTGGTGGCCAATGTGTTCCCAACAAATGCTTATAAGAGGGAAGGAGGAGGTCAGAGAAAAGAGAATATGCCCCGCTACTTGTTTTGAAGATGGAGGGAGAGGCCACCAGCCAAGGAAGGCATGTGGCCTCAAAAGGCCAGAAAAGGCCAGAAAGTCTCTTACCCTCCTAAAGCACCCAGAAAAAACTCAAGTCTGCCAACACCTCAAGTTTAGCCTAGTGAAACTAAGTTTGACTTCTGACCTATAGAACTTTAAGAAAATAGGGGCGCCTGGGTGGCTCAGTCAGTTAAGCATCCAACTCTTGATTTCAGCTCAGGTGAGATCTCATGGTTGGTGAGTTCAAGCCCTGTACCTGGCTCTGTGCTGACAGCACAGAGCCTGCTCAGGACTCTCTCTTTCCACTCACATGTGCTCTCTCTCTCTCAAAATAAATAAAACTTTTTAAAAAAGAACTTTAAGATAATAAATTTGTATTACTTTAAGCCTCTACGTTTGTAGCACTTTACCAGAGTAGCAATAGGGAGCTAATACAGATTTTAGCTTTTTTTTTTTCTTTTTCTTTCTTTTTTTTGTTTTTTCTTTTCTTTTTTTTTTTTTTTTTTTTTACTTACATTGCATTTAGTCTTAAAAATTCTAGAACTTTGCCTACCCTCACCTTCTGAGCAGTTTAGTATTTCAGTTCACTCTGTGTGCTTAAAATGTTTTAGAAACTTTCACTTTAAAATCCTTCAATTGACAACCTATAGCGTATTATGGAAACATTAGTTCTAGGATGATTTAAATTCCACCCATCTCATGATATGAAGGAGGACTGGATTGCCACTGATCTCACTCTGTTCCATATGCATAGAGTTCCTGTAATTTTCCCGTTCTTTTTTTTTTTTTTATTGTTTGTTTATTTTTTAGAGAGAGAGAGAAACAGAGCATGAGCAGGGGAAGGGGAGAGAGAGAGAGAGGGAGACACAGAATCTGAAACAGCCTTCAGGCTCCGAGTTGTCAGCACATGGCCCAATGCAGGGCTTGAACTTACAGCCGTGAGATTGTGACCTGAGCTGAAGTCAGATGCGTAACTGACTGAGCCACCCAGGCGCCCCTGTAATTTTCCCATTGAAAGCAGAAAATAAGGGGCAGGTGGAGAGATACCAGGCTGTATGCTCAAGGGGGGCTAAAGCTAATTTAATATTGTAAAAAATAGTCCACTGACAACAATCCTTTATTTTAACCAATTTTCCCCATCCTTATAGGAAATATGTAAATTAAAAAGGAATCGGTCTCGTTGTGGGTTTTGATGTTTGATTATATTTTTAAATTTTTTTAAGTTTATTTATTTTGAGAGAGAGAAGGAGAGAGAGAGCAAGCAAGGGGAAGGGCAGAGAGAGGGAAAGGATCCCAACCGAGTAGGCTCAGAGCTATCAGTGAAGAGCCGATGCAAGACTCGAACTCACAAACTGTGAGATCAAGACCTGAGCTGAAACCAAGAGTTAGAGGCTTAACCGACTGAGCCACCCAGGCACCCCTGATGTTTGATTATTATTTTTAAGGACTGCTTTTTTTTTTTTTTTTTTAATGATCCCTGACAGAGACAAATATCAATGACTGCAAGGAACGAGGTACCTGGCCACTTTTTTTAAATGTTTGAATCCAATGGGTTTTCAAATGAGCTGGATCTTTCAGACTGAGAAGCTACAGCCACTTTTGTTGGCACTTCTGCAACCAGAGGCACTTGCGGTGGCCATGTGGTGGCTCTGCCTGTGACACTGTCCGGAAGCTAGGTAACATGTCTTCCTGCCCCCACTGCCTTTCTTCTGCTGTCACTTTCCATTGGGAGACACTATCAGGAAACCAATGAGCAAGGCAGTCACTCGCCTGGAGTTTTGTCCTCAGGGTTGAGAAGTAAGGAGTAACGAGGGTCCTGCTGATGGTGAGACACAGCAAACGGCTCCGCGGCCAACAGATCACATTTACAGACAACGATAAGCTCTGTCTAAATTAATTTTATAAGTTTCCCCAGTCCTCACGTTTACTTTGTTTCTAAATCACCCATAGAATGGAAATTAGACAGAAGTATTTCTTCAAAGCTTTTACAAATCTTAAAGAATTTTTTTTTGGTGGGAGGAGGGCGCCTGGGTAGCTCAGTAGGTTAAGCATCTGACTTCAGCTCAGGTCATGATCTCACTGTTTGTGAGTTTGAGCCCCACATTGGACTCTGCACTGATAGCTCAGAGCCTGGAGCCTGCTTTGGATTCTGTGTCTCCCGCTTTCTCTTCCCCTCCCCTGCTTGTGCTCTCTCTCTCAAATAAATAAATAAATAAACATTAAAAATAATAAAAAAGTTTTTTTTTATTTTATAAAGATAATATTGAGGATATTTGGTTTAAAAAATAAGTTGTTTTCAAAAGTTTGTGCTATTGTTAAAATTCCAGATATCACTGAAAATTTATGGGAATTATCCAATCACATAATAAAAAACTTTAAATTACCACTTTGATCATCCGTAGCTACTCAGACCAAAAACCGTGATCTTGATAAAATAATGAGTTCATTAATCACCCTGACACGTTTATTAGGGAGTCACCACCAGCCAGACCCACCAAAATGGTGTCAGCAGAGGCACCCCTGGTGGTGTTTCTGGCAGGCTCTGATATTACAAAATGCCAGGATGAATGTCACTTCCCTGTTTTGGTCTCCCAAGATGCAGACGTTTTGACCTAAGAGCATGGAGAATATTACTGTACCATATTTTATTTCAAAGTTAATTTCACTCTTTTCTAATGCTTCTTTAGAGACTCCAAAAAATAAATCAGGTTACTCAGAGGATAGTTTCAAAGCTACTTAGTACTGCTTTTTCATTTAATAGCATGGCATTGTGTTGAAAGATAAAAATGAATATGTGTTGTTCATTTCTTCACCACAATATATGTTTTGAGAATTTTTGCATTATAATCAACAATATCATTTTTCAGACAAATCCAGATGGAACATTTGGACTTCTAGGCCACATTCATTTTTAGGCTGACCTCCTAAAATCAAATTTTAATAAATTATGAAAATCAATCCTTATAGAGATATGCTCCAAAGCACGCCTCACCTGACTTTGAAAACAGGAAAAGAGGTCTCACATAGGTACAAGAATTATAAACCACAATAAATGTTCCACAAGAGTCATTAAAATGGGAGTTTGGGTTTAGTTCTAAACAATTCCCCATTGTTCCTAGTATTCTCTCAATTTTTTGGACTATAAACTCTACCCAATTTGTAAATAAAGCTATGTACCAAAAGGTATCTCAGATATTAGTTAATTTGGGGGCCTGGGTGGCTCAGTGGTTAAGCGTGGACTCTTGATTTCTGCTTAGGTCATGATCTCATAGTTCATGAGTTTGAACCCCACTCTGAGCCTCACATCGGGTTCTGAGCTGCCAATGCAGAGCCTGCTTGGGATTCTCTCTCTCTGCACCCCCCCTCCTTCTCAAAATAAAGAAATAAACTTTAAAAAAATCAGTTAATTTGAATATGTCCTTATTGATGTATATAACAGAGTTTACATACCTCTTTGACCTAGTTAACTTTATCAAAAGTATAATGTAACAGCTTAAAAATTAAAATTTCAAATGTTATACCATTTGAAAAATAGCATAAAGTGTGTTGTCAAAGCAAATTATATATATAAGTAAATTTTATACAGATATAGATAGGTATAATTGATTTGCTGAGACATAAGACATTCTGAATTATTTAAACCTCAGTATAGAAATCACAAATAAAGCACAAATCATTTTAATGCCTGCTGAATTAGCATTTTCTAACTATTTTCCAATACAAATAATACAAGTAAACATTTAGTCTCTGTCCAATCATAATAAAAAAAATACTTCTATCTGTATCACCTTCTTGGCTTACTCTTTAGCAAAGATTATATTCTGGACCCTAAATTTAATACAAAGTTCCCATAGTACTTCAACTGACATTGCACATGAGTATATACCTACATATAATTGGATCACAAGAGCCTGAGATACTTCTCTCTGGGGAATATTCAATGGTACTTAAAGGAGCCGTTAAAAGCCAAGAGAAAGGAGCAGGGCCCATTCCACTGAGGGTTCAGGAAGTGTGTGTAAAAAGGGACTTTACTTATGAAGACATTTTTAGATGTTCTTCCCATTTCTGCGGCTCACAGAGAACACTAATTCAGTGGAAGCAACACAACTCCCAAAGAGAACGAAAACAAAATGCACCAATTTGCTGAAATGCAAGGTAACTGTGTCGGGAAGTTGTTCTGAAGTTAACTAGAAACTAAAACAATCTGTGATTAGTAATGAGCATCCTGTGGCAAGAACCTGGCATCACATTGTTGAACGCTTGAGAGAAAACAGTGTAGGACACTCAAGGGTATATTAGGCACTGGAAACCAAATTTATTTCAGACCAAGAACTCTTTGCCTAGCCAAAATGATTACGTGTCAGCACAAGCTATTTAAAGAGAGGAACAGAAGAGTGATTTTTAAAAACCTAAACATTGTATATCGCACTGTTTCTCAACATTTCTATCTACCTTTTTTGTGATAAATTAGACATCTCAGCCCTCCACCAGCAACGCCTGGATATTCTGATAACTCTAATGAAGATTGCACTTACAAATCATTACATTGTGTCTCCCAGCCAGAAAAAAATATTTCTGTCTAGCTTTACTTTCCGTATTATGAAAACTATCATTTTTTTAATTTATTTTTTATTGTGTATTCCTTTTTTGAGAGAGAGAGACACACACACACAGAGCATGAATGGGGCAGGGGCAGAGAGAGAGGGAGACACAGAATCTGAAGCAGGCTCCAGGCTCCCAGCTGTCAGCACGGAGCCCAAAGTGGGGTTCGAACCCACAAACTGTGAGATCATGACCTGAACTGAAGTCGGATGCTTAACCGACTGAGCCACGCGGGCGCCCCTAAAACTATCACTTTTAAGTTTTGCAAATACAAAGTTATAATATTTAATATGCTTTGAGAAATTTCAAATGTCCCTCTTTACCACTGACTTACAGGCCAATAGACAGCTCTCCCCCAACACACATATAATTTCTTATGCAAACTCTTATCCTTGGCACAGAGTGTAATAGCTGGTCCCAAAAAATGTTTGATTAGAGTAAGAAAGTACAAAGATTAGAAAGAACAGGTCAAGGGTGCCTGGGTGGCTCAGTTGGTTAAGCATCCAACTTCAGTTCAGGTCATGATCTCACAGTTTGTGGGTTGGAGCCCCACTTCGGGCTCTGTGCTGATAGCTCGGAGCCTGGAGCCTGCTTCGGATTCTGTGTCTCCCTCTCTCTCTGCCACTCTACCGCTCACACACACACACACACACTTTCTCTCTAAAATATAAATAAACATTAAAAAGTTTAAAAAGAAAGAAAGAAAGAACAGGTCAGAATATATGTGTTTTTCTCCCAGTTTGCTATTAATTACTCACATGAAATTGGCCTGTTTGCCTTTTGAAAAATGAGAGGATTGTACCAGAAATCTGTAAGATCTCTTTCACCATGAACATTCTGTGAGCTTGGGCTCATTATTCATCATTACGATTTTGTGTGAAGCACACCTCTTTAGAGATGGGAAAATGTATACCTTGATAATTGTGTGAAGTTTAGAAGAAAACCTATAAAAATTCTAGTTACACATAGCAGATATCCCATACCTACTTATCTTCTTGCTGTCAAAAGTCTTCTAAAATGATAGTCAAAAAGTTACGATGCATAAATCCTCAGAAACAGAAAGAATGGGAGCAAAAGCACTAGTGAACAAAAGATTTCAGCAAGTATTTGAAAGGCAGCAAGCTGATAAAGTGGTAAACTTTTCAGAGATAAGAAACCTGTAGTACATCCAGAGGCCAAAACTGGAGTAAAACAAGCTGATTTGCCTTTTGGAAGCATTCAGTTCCAAGCAAAATGTAGATGAGCTCTGTGTCTGAAGACAGAGAAACTGATAGAAAATTCCCTAATAGATATATCAGACTCCCCAGGCCTTTTCTAGAAATTGTTGTTTCAAAAATTGAGAAAACCAACAGAGACTACATCAATCAAACATGCAAAATATTTACATGCTATGCGTGTCATATTACACATCAGATGAAGAGGGACAAGTCAAAAAAATGGGAGACTGATAATCTATCAAACGAGGGATTTAACAAACCAAAGTGGCAAAGAAGAGTTTCAGGATAATAACTTTACATTTCAAAAGAGAAGCCAGGGGCGCCTGGGTGGCACTGTCGGTTAAGCCTCCGACTTCAGCCAGGTCACCATCTCGCGGTCTGGGAGTTCGAGCCCCGCGTCAGGCTCTGGGCTGATGGCTCAGAGCCTGGAGCCTGTTTCCGATTCTGTGTCTCCCTCTCTCTCTGCCCCTCCCCCGTTCATGCTCTGTCTCTCTCTGTCCCAAAAATAAATAAACGTTGAAAAAAAAAAAATCAAAAGAGAAGCCAGTCTAGATGGAATCAGGAGAGAAGCTTGTGCCAAGGAGTACATCTCCAAAGGGAAAAATGGCTTCAATAGATTAGGTACTACGTTTGAATATATGTGAGAAAAAAAAAAAAAACACAAATAGGCATATGGTAAATTTTATATAAAATAAATAGAATAGGTACATAGAAAACTAAGTAAGTTTAAAAAAGCAATTTTATGTCAAAAAATTTGAGCAAGAAAGTAAATAAAACCATAGCACACAACCTCAGGCTACACTGAAATATATATCATGATGTTCCCAGGGGCATAATAAACAAACAGCAAAATATGGCATCTCTTCACTTTATAATTAAAAAAATGATCAAGAGCTGAGAAGCAGATGGTTGATGTCCTCCACTGAAATGGAATATCATGGTCCTTCGAGGACCGCACACCCAAATCTCCATCATTGGGAGAATTTAGGAATACTGCTCCAACCCTTTTAGTAAAGGGCACAGAAGGATGAGCCTTTCAAAAAGACATGGAAAGGGCTTTGCAACAGGAACCGGTTGGGGTACCAGCTGCCGCACTACCTAGTCTGTGTGACCGCATGGATCCAGTGCTGCCGGATGCATCCATCAGGCATGGGTAAAGATGCTGTACACTGGGGCGCCTGGGTGGCGCAGTCGGTTAAGCGTCCGACTTCAGCCAGGTCCCGATCTCGCACTCCGTGAGTTCGAGCCCCGCGTCAGGCTCTGGGCTGATGGCTCAGAGCCTGGAGCCTGTTTCCGATTCTGTGTCTCCCTCTCTCTCTGCCCCTCCCCCGTTCATGCTCTGTCTCTCTCTGTCCCAAAAATAAATAAACGTTGAAAAAAAAAATTAAAAAAAAAAAATTAAAAAAAAAAAAAAAAAAAGATGCTGTACACTATCTCTGGAAAACCCCAGCAGAAGAGGTGCACAGAGATGCCGGAGACCAGCTCCAGCAAGCAGGGGTTCCCGAAGGAAGAACGGCATCGGTCAAAACAAAACTAAAATAAAAAACTAGAAAATAAAAAACTAAAATAAAAAACTAAAACTAAAATAAAAATGGACACAGACAACCGCAGTGGGTTGAACTGGCCGATTTATTGCAGCAAACGTGGCATTATATACGCTAGTGGTTTCCTTGTAGCATACGTCATCTATGTTTTTCTAACATTACCTAATTTTGAAAATGTTCCTATGTATAAACAACCTTTAAGAAATAACATGGTGATTTTCTCCTAACTTTCCCGCATACGCTTTGATTATAGATTAATTTCTTACCTTATTCCATTATGCATCTGCGCTTATCTATAATTATTAGTCTATAAAGCATTTGCTTTGCTGTTCTCGTGAAAGGCCCTCCATTTCTCAACACCTCAAGTGGAACAGTTACAGGGACACGACCTCCTAACCACATGAGGCCAGAAGGACAATGTGTCTGCCTCGGTCGGAGGTGCCAGGAAGGAGCCGAAAAAGCCTTAGAAACCCACGCCTCACACATTCTCAGAGAGACAGTGCACCTAGGAATTAATGGACCATTCTGTAGCTTCACCGACTAGGTTCAGTCATCATCTGGAATGCCTCCGGGGGGCCAGGTGGGCCTAGGGGTTGAAGTCACCTGTGCCCAGAGGTACACTCCTTAGTTGCCGGAGTGAGGCTTTCAAATCCATATGTGTCTCCTTTACAGGCCCTCTTTGCTGGCAAAGGTGCGAGGCTATCCTTCCTGTAAGTAGAGGAGTCTCCATAGGGGATGGCAAGGGCTAAGCGTAAGGCCGCACAATTTCTTGCGGAACCTTATTTTCTTCCCTAATGGTTCTTTTCCCAGGGGGCCTGCAGAGGGCAAATCCCCAACAGACAATAACCTAGGTAGTTTTAAGGCCAAATTACCTAAAAGCGGGAGTACAAGAAGCTTCACCGTCGGTGGCGGCCCTGCAGTCACCAGTCCGTCCACAGCCCGGGCCCTGCCACTCAGGCTGGGATAACTCGGCTTCCAGCACAGAGATGCTTACAGCTCTGGGTCAAGGCTAGGCATTCTGCACAGAACTGTTCTGTGTTGGCAGAATACAGCACAAAGCAACCCAGAAGCTCTTCTTCAAAGGAGAATATTATCTGCAAAAGAAAAAAAAAATAGTATAACTTTTCTCTAAAATCCTGAAGGTCCCAAAGTCTCCGGAAAACATCCCTGTCTGGCAGAAGTATTTCAAATGGCAAAGCAACTTGCTTGACAGGTTGGGCCCACTGTAGATTCTTCCCTTGCACAGGAACTCGAATACAATTGTCAGTGTTTTGCGTTGTTTATAAATGGGTCAAAGCAGCACACAAGAAGGAGGAATAGGCCACCTATAACTTACAGCGCCCTATTATGTAATGTACCTCTTTCTTGCTTTTAGGACAGACCAGATATAATGGCTTATCTTTCATGTTGCATCTTGATCAGATTCAATGGCTTGTTCAACATACTTGAACCACAGGAACTTTCAAAATTTAACTAAGGTAGCAGGACTCTGAATTTTCAAGGGATTTGTTTCGTGTCCTCTGGAAGATGTATCTCGTTTAAAAGTGTTAAAATATGCATATGTGGGATTGCTATATCTAGCTGCTAAAATAACTTCTTCCTGATAATCAGGTCCAATTGCAAGATATTATCAATAGAGTGGATTAGCATGATAGTTTATGGAACAGGGAGACAATAGGGGTCCTTGAAGACTAGATAATGACAGAAGGCTGGAAGTTGGAATACCTACAAGGTAGATCAGTGAACAGCCAGAATACTGAAAGCCCACTCTTGGTGGTCTTTCTAAAAGGCATAGAGAAAAAAAAAAAAGAAGTTCTCCAGATCAATAATTGCATACTAGGTAACAAAAACTATGTTGATTTGCTCTAGTAAAGAAAACACATCTGAAGCACCATTTGCAATTGGAGTTGCTGCAGGATAAAGTTGAGGATGACCCATTGTCATTCTCTAAGGTCATATATTTTTGGCATAGACCAGGCAGGTTATTAGAATAAGAATGTGGCAGAAATCACTGTCCCTGCATCCTTCAGGTCCTTAAAAGTGACAATTTCTGCAGACCCTCTAGGAAAGCAGTATTGCTTTTGGTTAACTAGTTTTCTAGGTAGAGATATGTCTAGCATTTCCCATTAAACGGGTTCTACTATAATAGCTCTGACTCCACCTATCAGAGAACCAGTATGAGGTGTCTGCTTTTTGCTGAGTGTGTTTATACCAAACTATGCATTCAGAAACTGGAAAGATAACTATTAGAAGTGTTCAGGAGCCAAATGTATCCACTGTGAGGGGAATCTCAAAAAAAGTCCATTATTTACTTGGCCTTCTGTACCCCTAACCCAACTGACTGACCATTGTGGATATTTTAGGAACAGAATCAGTATAAAGTCACTTTCAAGTGATCCTCAAAAATTGAGAGAGTATATCCCTTTCCTCACTTCACAGTCACCTGGTAAGTAACTTAATTTTGAAGACAGGAGGTTGAAATTTCCCAAGTGGCTCACTGGGAGTAATGGGAAGTTGTGCCACTCCTATTTCTACACCTTGGTGTGCAGGCCCATGTATTCAATCTTTACTAGGCACAGCTTGAAATACTAGTTTTTGATGTCAGACTCATTCATACTGCATCTTGGAAGATGGCAACCCACCATGTAAGGTATCTCCTCCAACATTTCACCTCAGCAATGCCTTTAAAAAGGGAGTGTATTTCCAGTAGCTTTTGGATGGTGTAGTAAGACCAGTAGATTCTACCACCCTGTGCCCATTGCCCATCTCCTTTGAAATTTAGTGAGCCCCTTGGTTTAAGGTAATATTACCCATGATACTGTCCCAATGAATCACTCCTTTTAAGCCCTTCAATAGTGGTGCCAGCCAACAAGACAAACTGATAGCTGGAAACGTGTTGATTCTAGTAGAGATTGGTGACTGTTGATTCCAGGGTAGAAGAAGCATAACAACACAGTGTAATCAATTTACTGCCAAGTGGCTGGTATGTGATGGCAAGCTTTAACATCGGTCTCTATTGCTGGCAGGTTACATAGGTCAGAGAGCAGGAGTTGTGCCTGAGACTGATTCTTAGGGAGACAGGAGGTGTTTTGACAACAAAAGGCATAATGCAAGTTTTTCAATGCATACTGTTAATAATCTGACTCCTGGGCAGTGATGATTCAAAACCCAGTACATCTAGTATCCAAGGTTGCCAGGAAGCCCTCCTTTGTTATTTAGAAAGGAGGATCATTGGTAAAATATGAGAGGCGTATGTGCCGTCATGCTCACATTGGCTTTTCCAGATTAATCCCCAGCCTTCGCTTTGGTTTCTGAAGCCTCCCTACATCAACTGCCTCAATGGACTACTTTGTCCACAAATTGGCTTTGGATAAAAGAGATCCCAAGACATAGATTAGAAAAGAGGAGTAAGCTTGGGATTTTTATCCTCACAACTCTACACCTGCAGGTTCTGTAAAGGGCTCTCTCCTTTCAGGTTGCAGAAACCAATCACCTTACTCTTTCTACCTTGAGTATCATCAGCCCTGCTATCTCCATTCAGTACTACATTCTGTGTATGACCTTGTGGGTTAGCTCACCCAGACCTATGTAGATGGTGCATTTGTTCAACTGTCTTCAAAGTATCCCGAGTATCCTAATTTGTGTGTGCCATTTTTTTCTGCATGGATTCCGAGTGACATAACATATGGAAAAAATGGGGGTAGTAGGTTTTAACGAAAGTGAAAAAATGGACACCAAGAGGTTCTTTTCAAGTGACTAAGAAAATGAATAAAAAGTTCCTAGTAAAAATGTTTTGTTGATACTGAGGCAGAGAACCTAAGCAAGTGATAAATCCCAACAGATGTAATTAACAGATAATATGTAATCTCTTTTTAAAAAGACTCTAAGATTTGAAGCTCCAGGAACACTAAATTAAAATTAGATGTAATCTACTTTAACTGATGTTGTTAAACTCACTAATTGTGTGTATTCATACTAGAGGAGTAAAGCAATTAATTTTCAAGTATAAATCTACACCATCCTCTACTTCACCCCAAACAGGCAAATATTTTCACTGTTGTCTTCATCCGCATCCATTTTATGCTGTATCAGTTATTTATTGCCACAGTCATGGTAGAGAACCAACAATACAAAACATCACTAGCTTAAACAATGGCGGTTTGTTACTAATGAGTGTGGTGTCCGCTGCAATGAGACCAAGTGGTTCTGCTTATCTTGGCTGGTTTTGTGCATAGGACGGCTGGCTGGCTGTTGGGTGACTCAATCCGCCCCTCATGCTTTGTCACCCTTCTGCGCGCTAGCCATGACAAGTTCTCATGTCAAGGGACGAAGAGTCAAGAGGGGTGACACTGGTGTCCACCTCTTTAGTGACAGGAGAAGAAACTGTGATGTCAGAAGGAGGAAAGAATGGGGCACTTAGTTCATTTCATCTGCCCTGTGTGCCTTTTCCACACCCACCTCTCCATACAAGGAGAGGCAGTGAATCTCTTTTCTCTATCCAAGACTCCTGTCTCCAAAATAATCATTCCCATTTTAGAAAATAAACACTGCTGGCCCTTCTGATTGCAAGGAACAGAGAGCATGACCAGAAACATTAAGAAATGGGAGTTCATGGGGCGCCTGGGTGGCTCAGTTGGTTGAGCGTTGGACTCCATCTCAGCGCAGTTCTTGATCTCAGGGTCACGGGTTCAAGCCCTATATGGGGCCCTGCACTGGACGAGAAGCCTACTTAAAAAAATAAAAAGAAAAGAAAAAAGAAAAAAGAAAGGAAATGGGAGTTTACATTCATGGGAGCCTGGAAGGAAATGAGTGGCCTCAGGAAAGGCATGGTCCATCCCTATGCCATGCACTGATGCCAGACCTCAGGAACTTGGGCTTTGTGCTTAGGTAGCTCTGCTAAGATCCCCTGTTCTTTTCACGCACTAGAATGCACTTCCCGGAGGTATAACATGTCCCCACTCCCCACACTACCCAGTGGCCTTGATGGAGCAGGGGACAGCTTGCAGGAGTCTCCCGAGCAGGGTTGTCAGAGTGGGACTTTGTAAGTTAGACAGCACTCAGGTGTGGCAGGAGTCCTGAAACCATCTCCAGTTATAATGTACACGCTTCTCCCCATTATTAACATTTTCATCGTGAAAACTGCTTTCCCCTTTTTATGACTCAAAACTGCTGTATAAAATGAGCCACACAAAGAGGAAATATAAATTCCTGTTGCATCTAAACACAATGAGGAAATGTCCTTCCTCTACCAAATAATACTTACTATAACAATAGCAGGCATAATGATAACAGTTACATTTCCTCGGTGATTTTACAATTTTTGTAACACCGCCACATATTTGTTTTCTTTTTCATCACTGTTGCTAGCTGCAATTCTTCTGTGGCCTGTCCATGCAAGCGTGGGCACGTCTCAGGCACTTCTCTGACTACGGTTTCCAGTGATGACATCCCAGTTAGACCCCTATAGGCTGGAAGGCTCCCAAGAGACTCAGAGCCATATTGGCCATCCCAAAGGGGGAAAGTCCATGGGTGGACTTGAGAAGGTTTGGGGCTGAGGTACAGTATATTTCATGTTTGCATTTATTATGAATCACAAACATTTTCCATTAACATGAGTAGGATATTTGTTAAAAGTTAATATGTCAGCTCACCCGTGCCCAAGAGTCTGAGAGCAGAGACCAAGAAATCTGAAATTTAGTGAGTTTCCCTGGTGAATCTGATGGCTCTTTCTATCCTACTTGGCTCAACAAAATATTTGTGTAAAGTGAGTGAGGGTGTAGTTTTTCCAGGCCGCTGTGTATACTTGGTGTGTAACTAGCCTCAAAGGTTATTCACTACTTATCTAGGCCCTACGAAGTATTTCAAAACATCTGAGATGAAAATTGACCTCTGTTCCCTTGTTTTCAATACACCCGGAATTTTGTCTTATTAAAAAAAAGATAATCTTGAACAATACAGATCACTTGATCTGCATGTAACTATCAATTTGAATGCAACTTCTTTAGCTTGTTATTTACATTTAAGGATGCAATCTACAAACTCAGATTTAGTGGGAATGCTTCCCTCACAGAGTTCTTCAAAAGGGAAAGAGGCTAAACATCCTCTGGGCATCTAGTCCATGGGAGGGACTCATTGTACCAGAGATGCCCCAATGTAGTGGTCAGCGGGTTGGGCTCTTGGCGTCACCTGCCTGGACTCACACCATCCTACCAGCTTTGAGCTATATGTCTCTGGGCAAGCTCCTTAATTTTCTGCTTAAATCTTTTTATCTATGAACAAAGATAGTAATGGACCAACCCCGAAGGGCACTTAATATGAATGAAGAGAATTCAGATGAGCAAAACTCATGGAGTTAACATATAACAAATGAGTAAATGCAAAGTAAATATAAGCTATTATTATTCTTTTATAATTACGAACTCCATTCATTATTAGTCAAGGAGTTGTTTTAATGTTAGTTAAAATTAAATTGACTTATTTGGTTTAATTAAGGATGACGGAAAATACATATGGTACTAATACATGGTAAATTGGTTTAAGGCTATATTTTAAAATACTAAGTTTTATTATTATTGCCATTATACTCTTTTACCTGAATGGAAGATATGATATTACCATCCAGCGGCTCTTGCTGGATCCTCCCTCATGCCATGGACTCCTCAAAGACCAGGATTTTTCAAAAATCCTGAAAATAAATTACACAGTTTAGGATTCCATAGTTAAATGATGCTACTCCCTATCAAAGAGAGGAAAAATCAAGGATTCTTCCTTACCTTCTGTTGAAAGGGTTTTAAGATTAACTTCCTTGTGGCTGGGTTTCAATCTTTTCACCACAAAATACCTCCGGGGTAAGAGCTATTTTGCATTTTAACTAGAGGTCTCCTTAACCTTCTGTCTGGCATTTGAAGAACTCTGAGAGTGGCCTATTAAAGGGCAAGCAATGGGGGAAGGGAAGGGAAGCCTTTCCTTTGTCTCCTATTCCTGCAGCCTTTTAGGAAGGGAAGAAGGATGGGCTCTGATTAATTTTGTGCCTTAGAGTTTCAGCAATCCCATGACATGCTACACTGCTTTCTTTTTATGATTTCAGCTTCACTCTTGCACTTCCTTTACACACTCCTCCAGTGGAAAGCTAACCTTTAGGCTTTTATAGACTGATACTGTTCAGAGTCAAAGCAAAGTTGGCGATCAAAGGCTAGGGTGGCATTTGAAAGGAAGATCATACCAATGGCGCTCACAGGACTGGTTGTCTGAAGTCCTAAGCGTATCTTTTGAAACCAGCCTTCTCTGCATATCATTTGTTACTAAAATGCTAATACTGTTAGAGCTCCAATTGTATTCCAAGTCCCTGGAGGCTTTATGTACGCTGTCCTCACACTGTTCACAGACCTGATTTTCATATTGTTGGACAAAGTGTGGAGATTTTATTTGGATTTTATAGCCACTCAATCTACTCGAGGGCTGTTTTGCTGATTGATACAAGTTATGCAGCCAGAAGGTGATTACTCATAATAAGTTTTAACCTAAAATATCTAATATGTTTCATTAAACATATTGGCCATAAGATTAGATATTATACTATGTTCTACTTTATGGGAGGAGATGAGATTGCTAACTGATAATCCCTGGGGCTTTTGGATATAGAGGACAATTTTAGTTTGATTTTCAAATGACCTGTTTGATCAAATCTGATCAAATCACCTATCTTCCCCTTGCCATTAGATGCACATGTTAGTATGAAGTCATAGCTTTCAATGCTACTTTTTTTGGCTTTGTGTGCTACAAGTCTTAACCACTTACAGATATCTTTTTTTTTCTTTTCTTCTTTTCTTTTTTCCTTTTCCAGTAGAGATGGATTTGGCACAGGAACAGGATGAAAGATGCAAATTAAAAGGTGGTTATAGCAAAGCAGGATTTTCTTTCTCTTTCATTCCATGTAGGGAAAGAGACTTTGAGTAAAAGAGTAAAAAGAACAGGGGCGCCTGGGTGGCTCAGTGTCTGACTTTTGACTTTTGCTCAGGTCACAATCTCTCCAGGTTCGTGAGATCAAGCCCCGAGTTGGGCTTGGAGCCTGCTTGGGATTCTCTCCCTTTCTCCCTCTCTCTCTCTCTCTCTCTCTCTCTCTCTGTCTCTCTGCCCTTCCCCTGCTCTCTCTCTCTCTCCCTCCCTCTCTCTCAAAATAAATAAATAATTTTTTTTAAAGGGTAGAAAAGGACAGTGTCTTTGTTAATAGCACGTCAGCTTTATCCTGCTGGAATGGACATCACTACCATTGCCTGTGTCCCAGCACAGTGAAAAGAATATGAATGACTAAAAGTTTATTAGAGATAAAGTACCCCCCTTACTATCTTCCCCAAAGAATCAGGAAGATCACATGCTTCCCTGCTTTCTTACCTGGAGTAAAGCCTAACCCTTAGGCCCTGAGCTTAGTAAGGCAAAGAGAGAGAAATAATATCCAGTAAATCCAATATGAGGAGATAAAATATTCACACAAAAAAATGGATATGAGGATAAAAAATGACTCTAATTAAAACAAGTACTAAGTATCTTGTACTTCTGTCTGAATTGTTGATATATATAAGATTAGCTAATAATGATGTTCTTTTATTATAACGGATTGTATCCACACGCCCATAATAGACCACATACCTAATAAGGGGCAATATTTAGAAGCTAATGAGCAAAATGCAGTGGGACAGGCACCAGCCTCTGGGTTAAAAGACCAAGGTGCTTTTCACTCATTCGTTGGTTTGTTTCTTGCTTTCTACTTAGAAATACTGTGAAATGGTGAGAGTAAACTCCTGTGTTCTGGGGAAGAAAAAAATAACAATCTGCTCAAAATGTTTTTGAAAATCTAACAGACCTCTACCAATGTAAAGTAGTATCATTAGCAAATAAATCCTTATCTTCAAAAGACTGACTTTTGCCACAAATTGCCCCCCCTCCCCCCCCATCTAACTGCCACCAACACTTCATCTTAAATTAATCCGGCTCCGTGTTTTTCACAGTGGAAATCATGAAACTTCAGTTCTGACTTTCACGGCCTATGGCATTTAAGCACCATGTTGCTGAAACTCTTCTTGGGAATAGTTCCCCTCTTGCAGACCTCAACCTGCCAAGACTGAGAAGAGGCCTCTCACTTAATTCCCTAGAACATCTCTTTTATCTAACCTGGATGTAGGCAAAACAAAACAAAACAAAACAAAACAAAACACCAAAAAAACAAAACAAAAAAAAACACTTACCACACATTCTTTTGAAAAGCAGAAAGAGATTCAGTGAGATCCCTACTTCTGTTTGATGGAGGGTTGCTTATGAACTTTGCTAGATGGAATCCAAGCTCCCCCTAGAGAATTCGGGTCTGGAGCAAAGACAGTGTGGCTGGTATGCGGAGTTTGTTCTGGAACCTTTGACATTTGAATAGAATCATGCTTGAAACTTCACACCTGGGGCATGCCATCTGGCTGAACTTCAGGGCAAAAAAAAAGGTATTTACAATTATTTCATTTTGACAATATGGAGTCTAGGTTAAGTAGAGGCTGCAATTTAAAAATGAATTAAAAAATGGTGATTATGTGAGAGGATGGAGGTATTAGCTTACACTCTGGTGTTAATCATTTTATAGTATATAAGTGTACCAAATCAACCAGCTCTGCACCTTAAATGTATACAGTCTTATATGACAATTATATTTCAATCAAGCTGGGGAAAGTAAATAGATAAGTAACAGATGTGATTTTCTTTATCTGACTTCTACACCAATTCAAATGGATTATGAGACTTGAGAAATATAAAGCAATGTAAAGAAATAAGGTAATTTATTCTGGTAATTAAAAATCTGGCTTTTTAAAGGTTACAATGTTATCTACTTTTAAAAAATGCCCAGCATAACCTATGAAAATAAAGGCTCAGACCTCCATTTGAGAGCTTATAGGGTCACCTACAATAAAGTTTTTATTCTACTTTCTTCCCTGTTTTAAAAATATAGATTTGAAATTATAGCCAGAGTTATGCCTTTCAAATGCATGCATTTTAAGTTTTTAAAGAGAAAATTATTTAATTTTCGATGATGAATTATTTAGTTGTTTAGGCTTAGCACCGTCACATCTTTTGGATTTTGGCAAGTTTTTAAGACCACATTAACAATCAGCCACTAACAGATACACTGGGCTGACTACAAATACTAAATGCATTTGTATTTCTTTAAGTTTTTATTTAAAATGTACTTTTTGGCCAAATCAAAAATATTTTAATTTCCTTAAAATTCAAACTGGGGGAAGGCCTCTGGCGTTCAGACAGCTCTACAATTCAAATCAATTTTGTCCATATAAAAAGGATCACGGATGGTTCAAAACCTTGGAAATTTCTTAGGTGAAATCTGAAACTGGCCCTCATACACTGAGGACAAGGAGAGATTGAAGAAAGAGGCAGATCACTCCAGAATGACAGGTAGGTGGGAGGTTTAACAAGCCAGGGAACTTACCTATGAGGTTTGTCTTGTATTGCTGCAGGATGAGTAGATCTCCACACCCATCCGCAGAGAATCTTGAGTTTCTACAAAGGCCTTAATGGAGTTCAATCATGTACACAGTCCAGATGGTCTTAATAACACATTACTGTCTCAAGGCTGTGTCCCTGGAAACAGCTTTCTCTGTGGGAATGATGGGCAGAATGTACATTCCAAGGACAGGGGAGAGGGTGAGGTGTCTCTGATTGCCTGCGTCCAGCTTACTGGTCAAACAATGGTCATCCTCTTGGGACCTCCAACAATCATTTAGCATTTTTTTACAGTTTGTTTATTTGTTTACAGTTTACAGTTACTAGCTATCTCAAATTATTTTTTAAAAAGAAGTGGAATAGGGGCACCTGGGTGGCCCATTTAGTTGAGCGTCTGGCTCTTGATTTCTGCTCAGGTCATGATCCCAGGGTTGGGAGATTGAACCCCATGTAGGGCTCCAGGCTGACAATATGGAACCTACCAGGGATTCTTTCCCTCTCTCTGTCCCCCCGCCCTTCTCTCTCTCAAAATAAGATAAATAAACTTAAAAAAAAAAAAATATATATATACATATATAAAGGAATAGAAATAAATATATATATATAAATAAATAAACCTATTTATTAGATAAATAAACTTAAAATATATATATATATATAAAGGAATAAAAATAAACAATTTTTAAAATAACTTATTTAGATAAATAAAAAATTAAATTTAAATTAAAATTAAAAAAAACTTATTTAGATAAACTTAAAAAAATATATATATATATATATAAAGGAATAGAAATAAACAATTTTAAAAATAAACTTTAAAAGGTTTAGTTCATCCATGTTATCACCAGAGAAAGAGTACATCACTAAGAAGTTGTTTTGAAACAAACATAGATATTATCAGTCAGAAATGCAGTAGATTAGCTGCATTAATAAACAGCCCCCAGATGTCATTGGCTTAAGCACAGCATGGTTCCCTTCTCTTTCATGTTTCATGGGTATTGTGATTAACTAGAGACTTTGCTCCTTAGTCCCTCTGGATCCAGGCTAATGAGGCAGCCTTATCTTGAACTCTGGGGGTCATTCTGAGGTGTACAGAAGGAAAGAGGGTGCTCCTAAGAGCCTTGGGTCAAAACTTAAAGGCAGACCCCAGAAATGATACACACCATTCCCAGTCTCCACTCATGGGTCAGAAATGGGTTTGTGGCTCTGTCACAAAAAGTTAGAGCATGAATCAACCTTATGCCCAAAAATTAGGGAAGAAAAAGACATGCATTATAAATAACCCTAAAGACCAGCACAGTCTACCCTTCTGATCAGCAAATATTTGTTTCACTGTTTACCTTACAACTGAAATACACTTACAACCTCTCTGAATGAGAAAAAAAAAAAAAAATTAAAGATGTTTATCCAGCCATGCCATGAGACATAAAGGCTTAGCAGTCTGAGTGACGTACAGTAATATTTATAACAGGAGGTATGCTCATCATTAAGCTGCTATCTTTCAGCTTGAATTTTACCTGCTGTACTGTACTTTATGACACTGAGACTCTGCAAACCATCTTTCCTCTTTTGCCAGCTGACTCCCAGTTGGGCTTTTCCCTCTGGGGATTCTAGGAGAAGACTGGAGACTGGAAGAAGAAAAAAGATACGTGATGCTTGCATTTTGATCCTGCAAAATCACTCCAGTAAGAGTGCTGTGGTACATCAGTGGGAGATATGCCAGCGACAGCAGCCAATAATGGTTTGTAATTTTTCAGCGCTCTTCAAAGGAAACACTCACTTTGTCCCCTCAGAGACAATAGAACCGGCGAACAAGGGCGAGTGCCAGACCATTGAGGTTTGCACTCCATCCACAGAGAGTTCCTCTTCCACATTAGAGGCTGCGATAATCCTGACTTTTTCTTTCTGTTTCCAACCCCTGAAAGTGGTAGCTGCTTCCATTTCATACTCTTTGTGATAGCTTTCGTGTTCCCTTTCTGCCTTTTCACCTACAGTGTTTCCTATTGAATTCCCCATTAAATAAGTGGTGTGGTTTTTGTCTCCTGACTGATGCAGTGTATACTGTAGGCTGAAACCATCTCCTCTTGATCCAGAGAACTATGTACTCAAAAGGTAAGCTATTTGTCAACAACCCACCTGTACACAATTGTGGGTCAGGAACAAGATATCTGCAAAAAACTCTCTTATTTAGAAGGTGGAAGGAACACGATATACTAAGCAGTCGAGTTCCTGGAGCTAGGCATAAATTTCTAAGGAAAGGGAAATGTTCATGATTATGCCCTGGTTTTAGCCCTTGCAAGGGGGTTTCCAGCCCATTGTTTTATTTAGCCCTTTGCTTCCAACCTCTGGAATGTCCTTCATTATTCTCTTAGGCCACCTCTGAAGAGGATGTTCTCCAGAACATGCCCTTTGTAATAGTCTGCTACCTGTAAGAAGCAGATGCCAAGAGAGTACTACATGTGCAAAAATTTATTTAGAGAAGTGCCTGTGGAAGAAAATGGAGAAGGTGCTAGAAGAGACTGGGGAACCTTCAGATCATATACAGGCCTGACCCCAAGGAAAGGAAAAAGAGAAAGAAGTGAGGAGGGGCGCCTGGGTGGCTCAGTCAATTACACGTCGACTTCGGCTCAGGTCATGATCTTGTGGTTTGCGAGTTCAAGCCCTGTGTCGGGCTCTGTGCTAACAACTCAGAGCCTGGAGCCTGCTTCCGATTCTGTGTCTCCCTCTCTCTCTGCCCTTCCCCTGTTTGTGCTCTGTCTCTTAATAATAAATAAATGTTAAAAAAAAAAAATGTAAAGAGAAAGAAGTGAGGAAAGACGGAAGGAAGGAAGGTTGATGCATGTTAAAATGCATGACAATTCCAAGGAACTTTTGACAAGGACATCAGTGAGTCCTTAAGCCAAAGTTTCCCATTAGATGGGTCCTGCTCCTGGGAACGAGCCTCCCTGTATTCAGTCATTAGTGGGGAGCAGCCTGTGGGAAGTGTAGCCCAAGCACACATGTGGTGATGGTTTTGGAGGGACCACTGGAGCCATTGGTAATTATGCTTTCTGCAGTTAATATTTTGAAGAACATATCCTCAGGGCCACCGCATTCTCTTTCGGGACTTACCAGGTTCTCAGGTTGTTTTCTCCCATATAAATGTGAGAGTTCAAGGTTATTCAATGGTCAAAACAGTAAAATGTGAACCAGGTCTTCTCTTTGCTAGTCTGTCTGTCTCAAATACTTGCCTATTTCATTTTAGTTAGCAGCGCGTCCTAAGAACCACACCCATACTTTTTCCCAAGACTTTTTCTCCCCCTCTCTCTGAGTATAAATGCTGCCTAATAGGTTTCCAGGAGAAAAGCACACTGTGGTTTCTTTCCCCTAAGTCACTTTCTCCAAGGAAAAGGCTTCATGAGATGCACCCAAGCCATTCAAAGGTTGAACAATTTGAAAGCTGGATCTTTAATTTGATCCTTGCATTTAGACAGTGGTTTCATCTGATTTTGTTGCTTAATAATTTTTTTTATTTGTCTTTTATTGTTTGGGGTTGAAAAGCAGTTACTTGTTCCAAACCTACAAGTGGCTGAATAGCTACACTACTTTCTTCATTCCTGCTTGCAAATCAGCCAATTAGGTTCTCTTTCTTTTAGTGCCTTTTCAAATGGGATGACAAACCTATCTAATAACAATCTGCTTTCAAATTTTTCCACTAATGCTATCTGTTCATTAGGTACATTATATGCATTCCAAGTTTATTCAGGTAACATTGTCACCAAATAATTTGCCACCACATAACAAGGATCTTTTTTTTTTTTACTGAATGATCATGCATTGGCCATTAAATATGTGTCCATAGTGACTTTATATATATATATGGAGAGAGAGAGGGAAACAGAACCAGTAAGATTATATATATATGTAAATATATTTATATTTAATTATTTGGAATTCTTAAAGAAAAGAAGAAATGACATAGAATCAATATTTGTTCAAACTGAAGAATTGTTTAAAAATAGAGGAATAATAGGTCATCGGGGAAGTGCATTTCAAATTTCATGTAGTTAAAAATATCCCCACCTTGGGGCGCCTGGGTGGCTCAGTCGGTTAAGCGTCCGACTTCCACTCAGGTCATGATCTCACGTCCATGAGTTCGAGCCCCGCGTCGGGCTCTGTGCTGATGGCTCAGAGCCTGGAGCCTGTTTCAGATTCTGTGTCTCCCTCTCTCTCTCTGCCTCTCCCCCGTTCATGCTCTGTCTCTCTCTGTCTCAAAAATGAATAAACGTTAAAAAAAAATTATAAAAAAAAAAATATCCCCACCTGGATAAATTATATTAAAACTTGAAAATATTCAAGTAAAGATAGGGTCATATATATATATATATATATATATATATATATATATGGCTTCCTGGTTCTGCTTCTTTGGAAAATACTTACTGATACAGCCTGCTATTCTACAACTTTTCCATCTGACTATGGATTAGCTGTCGGGCAAGGTCAGATTTTTTTTGATAAATATCAATAATCTTCAGCAATTAGACTTAACTAAGGCTTTAAGCCTCATCTTCTAATACCTGGTTATGAGGTTACTAGGTGATTTTCTATAAAGAAAATATGTTTTAGACAAAATAAACTATTTTGGTTTAGCAAGAAGGCACAAAGGCAGTCTTACAATCTATTTTTAATAATCTACACCAAAGGCTACACTATTTATCTCAGGCACTCCAATAATTCCCAGGATTGAAAGATTCATTCTAAGATGAATGAAACAATATTTTGATGGCGGAATCATTCTGGCTTCTGGGACCAGGTGACCGTGTCTTCAGGAAACTAGAACCTATAGACCTAATGTACTGCTCACTTGTCCTTGCTAGATCCTCCTAGGTTGCGCATGAAAAGGCAGAGTTGACCATACCATCCCCCTAGCCGCCCTCACAACTTGCCACAGTCACAGTCAATTCTCTAGTTAGAAAGTATTTTCGGGGCGCCTGGGTGGCTCAGTCGGTTGAGCGTTCGACTTCAGCTCAGGTCATGCTCTCACAGTCTGTGAGTTCGAGCCCCACGTTGGGCTCTGTGCTGCCAGCTCAGAGCCTGGAGCCTGCTTAGGATTCTGTGTCTCCCTCTCTCTCTGCTCCTACCCTGCTTGCGATCTGTCTGTCTCTGTCTCAAAAATAAAAACATTAAAAAAAAAGTATTTCCAACAATCCCTACCTTATTGTTAGAATTCGCTGATAACCCCGAGTTTTCAATCCCTAATGCTAATTCCTGAGATGAAGATTTCAAATTAAGGTGTTCCAAATGATAGCCACTCCTAGGATAGAAATTACACCTATCTGGACATAAATTCCACAAACTAAAATAAACTGTAGTTAAATACTTTATCATGCAGAAATTTAACAACACATGAGCTATTAAGTCTAGGATATCCTGTATCCCAATACAAAGTCAATAATAGGCAGGCATGTAAGGCATTGGCAGTAGAAAGAGATATAAATCTTATTGTATTAACTAAGCCAATAGAAGATAATAAAGTAAAGTAAAATTATAGAAATACAAGTATAAGCACTTATGCCTCTGAAATCTCTCTTTTTTTTTTACATACTTGATCTAAGCAGAGCTATCTCATAAAGTAGTTCCATCTTAACAGTTCAGATATCTTTGAGTGCCCATCAACAAAGGACAGAAATCCAGCAACAAATTAAATATATAAAGCCCCCACCCTTGTGGGCCTTGTATTCTAGTGGGAAAAGCAGTGGGAAAAAAATAGCATGGTATCGTATAATATACTAATATGATAAACATATTCTAATATGTTACAGTGATAAATGGGTAAGGATTCTGTTTTAGAAAGAGTAATAACTCCAAGGGTTTGTGAATGACAAACTGTCTTCATCTTTTGGCTCCTGCAATGCCTCTGATGTGCCCTTCTATTGAATATTAGTTAAATAGTTAACTAACTAGTTAGTTAGTTAACTAATACTCCTTGAGTACTTGGAGACATTATACTACTGTCTTCTAACATCTTTTTGTTGCTGCTGACGAAAATTTTATCAGAGTAATTAGGACATATTTGTCTTTTTTTTTTCATATGATATGTCTTTACTTGGCTATTTTCAAGTTTTCAATATTTTCAGCTTATCCAGGTGGGAAATTTTTTTAACTACATGAAATTTGAAATGCACTGCTTATTTCTCCTTTAACTTTAAACAATTCTTCAGTTTGAACAAATATTGATTCCATGTCATTTCTTCTCTTCTTTAAGAATTCCAATTATATAGGGGCGCGTCGGTGGCTCAGTCGGTTAAGCGGCCGACTTTGGCTCAGGTCATTATCTTGCGGTCAGTGAGTTCAAGCCCCGCGTCGGGCTCTGTGCTGACAGCTCAGAGCCTGGAGCCTGTTTCAGATTCTGTGTCTCCCTCTCTCTGACGCTCCCCCACTTCATGCTCTGTCTCTCTCTGTCTCAAAAATAAATAAATGTTAAAAAATAAAAAAAAAATTTTGAAAAAAAAAAAAAGAATTCCAATTATATAAATATTGAAACTTTCCCATTTCTGTTTTCTCTGCTGCCTAATATTTGCATTTTAAATATGTATATGCACGTGTGTGTGTGTGTGTGTGTGTGTGCATGTGTGTTTGATCTTTTCTCTTACTGGACCCTTAGCTAACTCTCAAATATGATTTCTTTATTTATTCTATCATTGGTTTTATCTAGCTTGAAGTTTATCAATCTATTAAGTTTATTTAAATGAATATATTTCCCATTCTAATATTTATTAGTTTTTTATATTCGCCTATCTTATGTGTCACTACTTTATTTTGCCTTATATGTTACTGATATTTTGTAAGAATGTAAGATTCATGTTGAGAAAAGATCTCTCTCTCTCTCTCTGTCTTGCAATCTCTCTCTCTCTCTCTCTCTCCACAACATTTCTCCCTCTGTCTCTGTACTCCCCATGGCCCTGGTTCAGAACTAAATCTATTTTTGAGGGCTGAGGACTCTTGTACCTGGTGTTATTAAGCATATAGAGATCAAGCCCCTAAACCAGAGAACAGCATTACTTAAACATATGTTATTTTGTTATTTCCTTTCGCTTTCTGGTCACAGACTGTGTCACCTTAGGACTGAGAGTCCTGGTCCAGCGACTGATTCCAAGCATTGAGAGTTGATTAAATGGAGCTCTTATCCTCATTTTCCCAAGAAGGCTAAACTCTCAGTGCTCACATGTTGTGCGATCCCAGTACCTCACAGCATCAGCTAGGCACAATGTTTTCCAAGTAAGATTTTTTTTATTTGTTACACAAAGTTGTTTGCATTGATTTTATCGTATATGTATGTCTCTTGAATGTCCTCTTTTAAATTTCTATCATTGTCATTATGCATTTGGAGCACGAAGAGATCCACAATATGGAATCTTGTTGCCGTCTTGGCTTGAATGCGATAGCACCTTCTCAACAGTTTACCTGTGGCTCAGGGCATTTTCATTGTTGTTTCCCTTTTTGTTGTTATGCTTTCCAGACATTTTTCAATAATTGTGTACCTCTTTTGACACAAGAAAAGAAAGGATGAATTTAGGATCTGAAAAGGTACTTTGTAAATGTTTAATTTATACACATTCTGGTGAATTTTCTAACAAATATCCCTTAGACTGTTTCAATCTAGAAACAAGAGAGAAAATTGTCAAGTAGGTTAGGACATCAAACTAGCAGAGAAGAAAAAAGGGTATTAAAATAAGGAAGCCGACTACATTTTCTTACTTCATTAAGTTAAAATATTTCCATATAATTAGCAATTGCCACTTCTGAGCGCAGTACAAGTTAACAGTCATTTTCCAAGCAGCAAAGGTAATTTTAGATACAGCTTGATGGGTTGTTTGCAAATCCACAGGCTTAGCATTGAGTTTTGAAATCCTCCACTTCTTTGACACTAACGTGTCAGCCTGGCCTGAATTGTTCACCAAAACCATAACCAGGGATATTTGCATAAAAGAACCACGTGAAGAAAACAAGCATTAACAAGAAAAAGAAATGGAATTTTCCTCACAAGCTTTAAAAAAATTCTTCAGAAGATGCTAATCAAATGTCATGAAGATAGCTCCCTCCATGGGCCAGTGTATCAGATTTCATTATCTGTAAAGTTTATTTCATCTCAAGTGGTTTCCGCCTTTAACTTAAAAAAATAAAATGTAACCATTTGTGTTTGAATAACCACTGCATACTTAAACAGCTTATGCCATTTTTCGGAGTATTTTCAAATACCTAAAATCTTGAAGAGAATCAAAAAGAAGTGACTATTTGTAACATAATTCATTAATCACAAAGTAAAGAGATATTGTCATTGAAACCAGTGAACTAACTTCTCCATATCAATCATCTACTGGTATTCTGAAAATATGTTATTCACTGAATCTTTAAACCTAAAGCTATAGTCCACTAATGACATCCATGTTGAGAGTACAGTGATCAGTTCTCAATCCTCAACTTACTGGTCCTGTCTAAGCAAAAATACACCAGGAAACATTGGACAAGCAAGGAAGACTTTATTCAGGAATATTAAGGGGAGAAAAAAAGAATATTGCAATAGAAGAGAGAGGCCAAAACTAAAGCCTCAACTCTACTGAAACAAAAGGTGGGAGTAGTTTTAATCACTGGGGTGAGCTAGTGGAACAATAGTGGGGAAAATTAGGCATGAGGTTGATCAATGGGATGTGTTGAGCATGCTGAGTTATTCCTGAAATCACAAATGTTTTCTCTTTCTGATTAGACCATCTGTACTTGCTTTTCAGCACCAAATGGAAGTCATGCTCCTATCTTCCCAAAGCAACTGGGAGATAGGAGCACCATCATCCTTAATGATGATGCTCCAAAGGGATGGCTCCCAGGTCCTTGAGGAAGACATTCCTGGCTTGTGATGGTGGCTAGAAGTTTTTCAAAAGATACACATCTCAAAGAGACAGAGAAAGAATTTACAACTACAAGTTTTCTAAAGTAAATGCTTTAAGGAAAGGGAATTCAAAGGCTTAGAGTCAGGAAAAATCCTGTCTGAACTTCAGCCAAGCTGAGAGCAACTTTAAGACTCTTGATCAGCAGGATGTGACACAGCTGATCTTTCCCTGCTCCAGTTCTGACTTGGAGGGACACCCCCATGGCCAGTTTTCCCTCCACCTCATTGAAGGCTGCTTCTGTGTCACTCCTGCTGGACTGGGGCCTCTCTTCATGTATTAGTTCGCTACGGCCACCATAACAAAGTACCGCAGACTGGCTGGCTTACACAACAGAATTTACTTCTCACAGTTACAGATATGGGAAATGCAAGGTCAAGGTGTCACCAGTTTTTCTTCTGAGACCTCTTCTGGTTTATAGATTGCCGTCTCCTCACTGTGTCCTTATATGGCCTTTTCTTCTTGTGAGCATCCTGGTGTCTTTTCCTCTTATCAGGACACCGGGCCTATTGGATTGGGGTCCCACTTTATGACCTCATTTAACCTTTATTTAACCTTTATTTCTCATTTAACCTTTATTACTTCCTTAAAGGCCCCATCTCCAAATACAGTCACTTTGGGGGTTAAGTCTTCTTCCACATCGTGAATTTGGTGGGTGGATGCAATTCCATCCATAACACTTCACGAGCTTAAAAAGGTGGAGTAGGGGCGCCTGGGTGGCGCAGTCGGTTAAGCGTCCGACTTCAGCCAGGTCATGATCTCGCGGTCCATGAGTTCGAGCCCCGCGTCGGGCTCTGGGCTGATGGCTCAGAGCCTGGAGCCTGTTTCCAACTTTGTGTCTCCCTCTCTCTCTGCCCCTCCCCCGTTCATGCTCTGTCTCTCTCTGTCCCAAAAATAAATAAACATTGAAAAAAAAAAAAAAATTTAAAAAAAAAAAAAAAAGGTGGAGTATCATATTCTCAGTCCTCTGGCCCTTCTCTATTACCATTTACTCTTTCTATTACTGCAGGAAGTCTGGATAGAAGTGAATTTTTTAAATTGATGGCACCCAAATTTGTAACCTTAGCCTTGAGCTTTCCCTCAAATTCAGAAGTCCTCGAGCCAAATTCCTATGTGACACCTCCACTTAATATTTAATAAGTACCTGAAACATAATATGTAATATGAATTATTCATTTTCTTTTCAGGTGCACCTTCCCAGTTTTGTCCCATCTCAGGAGACAGTAACTCCAGTGTTCAATTGCTCGAGCTAAAGAATCTTCTAAGTCATTTTTCACTTTTCTCATTCCTTCATATCCCAAAACCAGTTTGCTTGCCAATCCTCTTAGTTCTACTTTCAAAATATATCTTCAATCCCACTTGAATCCAAGGAGAAAAGGATTTGTCTCTAGTTCTGTGTTTATTTATTGTGTGAACTTGGGTAATTGCATTAAACTTTATGCCTCAATTCCCGTTTATCTAAAATGGATTTTAGAATATGTACCTCATAGGATTGTGGTAGTACACACAGTGCCTGGCATATAATAACTGCTTGATAAATGGCATGCATAATCATTGTGTACTTCAAGAAGTTTCTCCAATTTGGGACATGATATAAAGTTCACCAACAGTGTGATCACTTCTTCTGTTTTGTTTTTTCCTCCCTATTTCCCATGGGAAACTTTGGTCAGCAATCATGTATACTCAAAACCTGAAATGGCTGAGCATAAGTTGAGTTTATTGTGGAACACTCTAAAAATTCCTGCTCTCAATATGGCCTTCCTAAAGCTGACAATTCACTCTTTTTAACTGAGAAAAGGCAACAGCCAGATTTAAATGTATATGTAGAAGTAGACTTGAATCACGACCACAACTGTACAGTTTATCTTCTGCCAAACTAAACCTTCAGGGAATATCATCTTCACTGCATCTCACAGTTGCTCTACTGTCATCTCTGGAACCTCCCTGCATAGAGACCACATAGGCTATTGACACAAATGCAGGTTGTAAAGGGAGTCAGACCATCCACATCAGCCATCCCTCAAGAGGTATTGTGCTCAATTACCATTTTTCTCTCTTTTTCCCCACCCCTGCCAAACTTTTCAGGGCTCTGAACTCATGACCACATTTGCATGTATGGATTTGTAGTTTATAAGTGCTTATTGTAAAAGGGAAGGTGTGTGACATTAAAAGCAGAAACTCAAAGACCTCTATTTCCAATTATAGGATTGTGCAGATAGAAATGTTAAAAAATGGAACTCGTCTTGGAAAATACTTAATAAACTATAAAGACTGATGAAATGTCAGGTGCCACTTCCTTTAACGTGGTCATCCCACACCATTGAGTTTCATGACATCACCCTGTCTGGGACAGGTTACTTCTACGTTCTTTAGTGTCACTCTGTCAACTGGGTGCCCTTGTGGCTCACTCACGCGTTAAAGGAAGTGCGACATATTACCAAGTACAAAACTGAGATGAAGTGAGTGCGTCATGAATTCTCAAACTCTCATCTTCTGAGTATGAGTTGGGTGCACTACTAATAATGTGAACTCGCGAAAATAGAGCAGCCATTTGTGCCTACGAAGGTGATATTTTTTAAGGTTCCCTCGTTAGACTTGGTGGTTTTTCTCCTCTTAGTTTTTTCTCGGAGACGTGAAACAGGAAATCAATGACCTTTTTCCTGGGAAAAGTAGAAGTCATCAAGGCCTTATCAGTGGCGGCTTCTTGAACATAGAAGAATCTCAGGGTCTCTTCTCACTTGGATATCTTATAGCAGAATGTCACCATACTCTTCTCTCCTTACCTAAACTTTCCAAGCCAAGCTTAAGTCTCTCATCCTCCTTGATGCTTCCTGCATCATTCTAGCCCCTAGGATCTGAAAGCCTGTAATATCTTGATGCACTTCTATTTGTATAGACTTTTTTGTTGTGTAGGTTAATTTTTCACATGTGAGTGCCTTACCACCCACATCTGCTAGAAGTTTAAGGTAGCAAATGACAGAAACTCAACAGCAATTACTTATATTTGATAAATAATGATAATTGGGAGAAAGCAGGAGAAACTATTTTCTGGAGAACAATGTTCAGGTAGTTTACAATGCTAACTATGAATTATCCAAAACACTAATCCTGTACAGTAGGTACTATGATCATTACCATTTTACAGATGAGGAATCCACGTCTTAGTAAAGTAGAATGAGTTAGTTCAGGCTCCCAGCCTAGGAAACAGCAGGGTCTGCATGAAACCCAGGTTTCTCTGACCCTTCAGCATCATGATCATACTGCCAAACCAGGTGGTGTGGCTTAGGGACTGGGAGTTCATGCTTGGACATCAAATGGCCAAGAATGTGTTTATCATCTCTACCAATTTACCTGCTGTGTCATTTTTGGATTGCCCACAACACTGCACAGAGGAACCACAGAAAAGTTTTATCTAATAGCGGAATGGATTTGTGTATTGTGATTTGCTATGCTGATACATCCTTAGAAATTGAATTATTAGCTTCTAAAGTCGTAGGTAAGAGTGAACATAAAAAAGTTAGATGTCTACCTCTAAAGGTGATATGTAAAATGGAATCTTAATCAGGACAGCTAGAAATGTTCTAATCAGTCTGATCATCCTTTCGGATTGAATATGCCATTATGATCTGTTTATGACTTTTTATTTCAAAATATCTTCTCCAATGATATATTTTCACCAGGTTTCTTTTTTTTTCATTAAGCAAAAAAGAAAGAATATATTTGTTTACTAATGAAGTGGAAGGTGATTCTGGCATGTTGAGAATTTGGCCTGGAAGCAGATGGTCTGGGGAAAAATAATTTTGAACTAGTGTTAAAGTTTTTACTTCTCTTTACATGAGTCAGAAATGGCTATAAAAAAAATGGGATGATGTGTGTTTTAGAATTAACACAACTGGGCTCATATTCTCTCATATCTATTTCTTTCCCACACAAACTTTACATAAAGGCCATCAGACTGCAGCCTTCCATCTTCTCTACTCTGCCAAAATGTAATCTTGTACGTATCTAGATACAGCCTTGTAGTAACTTTGCTTCAGTATCCAAATTCCTGAGGAGTGGGTGATTATTGCTCTCAGTGTATCCCGGGCCAGATTACTGACAAGACAGACAGGACACATACGTAAGCCATTCTTCCTTTTTTGTTTAACTGCTCTTCTCGAAGAACAAGAAACTAGTAAAAGCAGGAAAAAAAAAATTATCAAACTACTATTATTACCAAATGTGGGTTTGCTTTTTGTTTGTTGCTAGCAATATGTATCAACAGAATTGATGTTTCCTCTGAAATTAACAACATTTTGGCACAGTGTAAAGGATAACTGTTCTCTTCTTCACAATCTTCAATGTATAAGTAGGTGCAATTTCATGTACCATAAAAGGAATTAAGATAAGATGCTTACACATAATATGCTCATCCTAAGAGTTCATTCTTTTTTTAGAAATGTTTATTTATTTTTGAGAAAGAGAGAGAGAGAGTGTGTGTGTGTGTGTATGAGTAGGAGAGGAGCAGAGAGAGAGAGGGAGACAGAGGATTCAAAGCAGGCACTGGGCTTTCGGTGCAAAGTCGGGGCTCAAACTCATGAACCGTGAGATCATGACCTGAGCCGAAGTCCGACGCTTAGCGACTGAACCACCCAGGCTCCCCTAAGAATCTATCCTTAATACAAATGGAGCCAGCATGATTTGGCTGGTGTCTTTGTTTTGCCATTTCAAAAAGGGGATATTTTTACTTGCTTCTGTCCTTCATAGTTGGCTAAAATGCTTTCACTTCACTTGAGATAGCATATTCTAGCAATATTTTTTTTTCAAAAGACATGATACATTAAACAAGAATTAGTTGCAATAGACTGTCTTACAAGAGGGCTGACTTCTCCCAAAATGTAATCTAGAGTAGCACTGTCCAATAGAAATTACAGCGATGATGAAAATGTCTTATATCTACGCTGTCCAATATGGTAACCATTAGCCATGTATAACAATTGAGTACTTGAAATCGTCTAGTGTAACTAACGAGTAGAATTTTAAATTTTATTTAATTTTACTTAATTGATATTTAAGTAGCCTTACGCAGCTAGTAGCTATTGTACTTAACACAGTTTTGGAGGAAGTCATCTTCTGTATTTCACTAAGTCCTTGTTCAAAGCATAGCTTCTGTATTGCATGAGTTGTCTGCATTTCTATCTCCACCACTTTAATCCATCTCCCACCTAATCACTCAAATATTCTTCCCTGATTAAGCATTCAACAGATGTTAATTGAGAGACTTTTATGTAACAGGTCCTGTGACATATAACAGGCATAGATCTATCGTCAAAGGCAACATAGTCCCCACACTCATTCAACTAAAAATTCACTGAATAAGGAATACACAAAGTACTATGACTCACCTCTCCAAAATTCCACATCAAAGCTTCTCAAGTTCATTCATTTTTCTTTATATATTTGTTACCTTCCCACTCAGCACAATAAATTTACTTTCTTTTCTGTTTTCCCAAAAGTTTTCAGCATGGGAGTGGGATTTTAAAGGTACAAGTAAAGGGGCGCCTGGGTGGCGCAGTCGGTTGGGCGTCCGACTTCAGCCAGGTCACGATCTCGCGGTCCGTGAGTTCCAGCCCCGCGTTGGGCTCTGGGCTGATGGCTCAGAGCCTGGAGCCTGTTTCCGATTCTGTGTCTCCCTCTCTCTCTGCCCCTCCCCCGTTCATGCTCTGTCTCTCTCTGTCCCAAAAATAAATAAACGTTAAAAAAATAAATAAATAAAGGTACAAGTAAGGAGTAGGATTTTGCAAAAAATTTGGTCGATGAATATTTCCCTTAATTTAATGGTTTCATGGTAAGTCAATGGCCCTAGTTTCTTAAGAAGACAGTAACAATGAGATAAATGCTATGGTAGTCACTAGTTCTGCAAACTTTTCATCTCTCCCTGTGGTAGGGTCCCCTCTCTAAGGAATGGAAAACAAAATAAAACAACAAAATCTCAAGGCAACCTGGCTATACCCCTAGGTGACATCCCTCCCGACCTTGTAACATGAGACCACTTAATCAGACTGCACGTTTGTGTGATATCACATATGGGAGACAAAGAAATAGAAAATGTATAAAAAACTACACCATGTGGCACTCGGGGTTCAGTTCTTCCAGTATGTGCCGCCACGAATAAAGTTGCTTCCTGGAAAGAAAAGCCTCTGTGTCACCACTCTCTGTGCGACAATCCTGAGGCATTCCTACCAGGCACACGGGAGCATTTCAATTCCTGGTTCCAGTCTGGTGGGGTGGAGCCATGTGACTAATTTCGATCAGGAAGTTTTTAGGAAAAAAAAAATAACTTTAAGCCAAGGATTCTGTTACCACTGTTTGTTACCTTCAGGCCTCTTTCCCTATGTTGCAGAATGTAGCAAAGGTACAGAGAGAGTCCTCCCTGTGGTCCCGGAGTGACGACATGGGTGGGGCAGAGCAGAGCCACCTGCTGACCCACAATGCACACAATAGAGCTGGCGAGAAATAAAGCAGGATTCTTTCATGCCACTGAGATTTGGGGATTGTATATTACCATAGCACAACTCAGGGCAGCCATACGAATGCCGTTGTTGTGACTGATACAAAATGCTGGTTTTGTTGACTACACGAGCTTTTCTGTCAGAGCAGAAATAGGAGACCTGCGTATTCTCTCACCCGTGCAAAAGTGCACTTACAAAATGGGTTTGTAAGGATCTAATACCTGTCCTTTCTCTCTGCCTTGTCTGTACTAATACCCAGGGCGCATTCCCACTTACCCAAATTCCTTTTCCCATATCATCTAACCTAAGACTTGATCTCTTCCTTTGTCAAACATGTTTCATATGGAAACACATTGCAGCCTATATTTAGTAGAGATGTGGTACCCGTCCAGCGGAAACTAAGTTAGCTTTGAAAATAATCTGTCAAATCTAATAAACATTGCAAAAGCCCTGCAGTAAGGCAACGGTGCTTGATCCTTGCATAATTTTAAATTGGCCTAGTAATCCGCAGTCATCTGAAAAGAAAACCAAACAAATAATAAAATCTACTGGATTATTCTAAAACTATATAGAGAATCATTTATTTAAATATGTTTTAATTTTTCCTACATCTCAGTTACAATCAATAATATTGTGGGGGTGCCTGGATGGCTCAGTCGGTTGAGCGTCCAACTTGTGATTTCGTCTCAGGTCATGATCTCACAGTTGTGAGATCAAGTCCCACCTCAGGCTCCATGTGGAGCATGGAGCCTATGTAAGATTCTGTCTTTCTGTCCCTCTGCCCCATCCCCCACTTGCATGCTTTCTTTCTCTCTCTCTTTCTCAAAATAAAATAAAATAGAATATTGTGGCAAGTAAACAATATGTAATCTTAGTTGGTGTGAATCTTAACAAGAAACAATAGAAATGCCTGTTATTTAGTTAACATATTTGAACGATTATACAAATATTTCTAGTTGCATAAGTTCAGAAGGATATTTTTACACACTTACATAAAGTATATAAATATATGTAACACTCTATAAAATGTATACATTATACAAGTAAATATATTGGTATTTATCCATCAAATTTATGTTGCATAGAATATGCACCATTGTCATCAGCAGCAAGAAATTAAAAGGAATGGTTCTTTTTAGAAATCACTTAGGGTCATGCAAATAGCTAATGCTAAAATAAGAGCCCATTTTTATGTTCTGCGTTTAAATTCCTTTCCCTTTGTGTAGAGGAAGCCATGGGTCTCTGATCACATTTTTTGGAAGAAAAATATCCTACCTTGTGTGCAAGTGTTTTCTTAGAAGCCGGTGGAGGATTGATCACCTAAATCAGACAGTAGATGTCACTGACTCTTGTAGACAGTAGGGTCTGGGCTGGGGCAAAACCATGAAAAACATAAAACCTGGCTTTGATGTGTGTGCCCTGCTTGTTTTTGGTCTCTGCCTCTGTGAAGCGTTCCTTTGTCGTCTCCCTGCTTCTACTTTCCAGCCACGTCCCGGGCTCACTTGTCTTGTGGTCCGTTTTCTGTGGGTCCCCAAATAGATTGATCATTCACCACCTTGCAGGAGTGGGCATTTTATATATATATATATGCATATATATATACACACACACATATATACATATATATGTATATATATACACACACATATATATACATATATACATATATATATTTTTAATACAGAATTACAGTGCTCTGTAATTCAAATACTCCACAAGCAAAATCTTATGTAAGAGCAGTCAGATTTTGAATAAAACCTTCAAGACTAAGGACGACAATGACGACGATGATGGTGATGATGATGATGGTGATAACTCTACAACATGGTGCTTTTACTACTTTGCTAACCATAGAGAAAGATATTTTGACATTGTTAAATATATTTAAACACCACCGAAGATGTTTTGTGATCTTTCAAATAACACCAAATAATAGATGCTCACCTAGCCCTCTGTGAGGCTGACTGCTATACACAAATGTTACCTGAGTGATGGTGTTTATACTAGTATTAGTGATCTTTTTTTTTCCGGAGACAAGGAGAGTCCATATCCCCTACTCAACCACAATCTCACGTTCCATGGAAAGGTGGTTCTTAAATGTGTGATCACAGATTTCACCCGGAATCTTGTTAAACATGCAGAGTCAACACCCCAACTTCCAGAGAATCTGGGTCAGAGGTCTGGCGTGTACAGGAATTTGCACCTTTAATTCCTCCCCAAGAGTCTGACTCCCAATGTCACCACCACACACGAAGTCTGAAAAGAGCTACCTGTGAGAGTGGTGATCCCTTTCGCTGGAGAAAGAAATGGAGCTGGGTGAAGAGTTATGGGAAGTCCTATTTCTCTGTTATTATTTTGGCATCCTGGAGGATCTATAATGTATGAAATAGGATATGTAGTCTCGATGCAATGGATGAATGAGAAATCGCAGAATTTGGTCTCAAAGAGATCTGAGTGTAAAACCCAGCTCAGCACATTCTCACTGTGGGAGCTCAGACAAGTTATTTCACCTTCCGAGACAGTTTCCTCGTTTATAAAATAATTTTTTAAGTCAAAACAACACAAAACTATTTCATAGATTTGTTGTTAACAGTTAAATAAAATAGAGACAATAACAGTGCCTAGTGCAGAGACATCATTTTAAAAGTTCATTCAAATAATACCTGCCCATTTCTCTTGTTACTTTAAGGTCTTCCATTTTAAACCTATAGTATTGGCTTAATTCTGATAAAAATTGCTCTCCACTTAATTCTCTTTTGAAGCAGTTCCGGAAAGATTAAAGATGACAGGTTTCCTGGCTGCATGCAATTTTGACTGTCCAGTCAATTAGCAGCCAGGTTCAATTGTATATAAATGTTGCTCACAGTTATGGGTTGGGTTCTCTAACCCCAGAGGGTGGATATAACTCTTCTTTCAAAATGCAACAAGCGTTTTTTATGTGCTGAGATACCAATGCTCTGTTTTTTTCCAATGAGTGGAGCTGTGTCTGCCCTTCATGGGTGAAACGTTTCATAGAGTTATATAGTCTGCTTTCAGGGTGTTGTTGGAAAACAAACTACTTAACTCTCCTCTGGCGTCTGGCCCCTGATGGGTGAAGGAGGCTGGTAATTAGGGGTATATAGGATAGTGGGTGGTCCCGGGAGGGTAACTGGGGAGGGAAAACCAAGCCTTTCAGCTCCAGCTTACTACTTCTAATACATACCAGGTCAGCAGTGATCAAAGGTGTGAGGGACTTCAAACCTTCTTTTCTGGTTCCTGCTAGATGGAGAGTTTATGTCAGAAAAGCATCTCCTGAAATGACATGCCCAACACAGAAGCCATAATTTAATTCACGTGGAAGAACAGCCATCATTTCATTATTATAGGCTGTCACCCACAATCAGGGTGAAGACAATTCTGTAGGACTCCCTCTGCCATCCCAGAGACGCATGCTGCAGAATTACCAGAGTGGCACTTGATAAAGGGACTCGAGTGTGTGTCATCTAGCATGTGGACAGTGAAGTGTGTCTATTTAATGAAGACGTAGCTACCAAATGTTTGTATGTTGTACCTTACACAGTAGATAGTTAACGCCCAATGTGAAATAGCCCAGCTGTGTGTCAGCGACTGTCTGTGACTCGAAGATATGTGGGTACAATTTCTTTTTCCTTCTGTGTGTTCCACACAGGCATTATTCCAGGCTTCTGCATCTCATTTTCTAAGGAAAAATGGTAACTTTCTCTTGTTATGTTTTTCCCATAAATTTGGAGATTTTGTATAATTTTGGAACTCCTATGATTATTAACCCTACACATCAATACCCTTGATGACAATGTATCAAATAGAGCTCTTCTCTGGTTGGAAATATTTTAGTGTTTAGCAGTGGTCATTCTTTCGTGGAAAGGACATTGATGATGGCAGGCCTGAATTTGAATTTCTACTCAATAGGCATTATCATATCTATTTAGAAACATATGCCTATTACTTAACTTTTCCAAACCTTAACTTTCTTCACTTGAGAAATGGTCATTAATGATATCAGTCCCATAGGGTCATTGTAAGAATTTAATACATAGTATCTAAAAAGTGTTTCTTAAAAGGCACATTTCATAAAAGATATCCAATAAATGTCACTCTTTTTTCTTCCACTAGTGAATATAGAAATTATTAAAACATTTTTGCAGCTGTATTGTGCATGAATCCATTTATTTTATTTTTTTAATGTTATTTTTTTATTTTTTAATTTTATTTATTTTTGAGAGAGAGAGAGAGACAGAGCATGAGCTGGGGAGGGGCAGAGAGGAGGGAGACAATCCAAAGCAGGCCCCAGGCTCCAAGCTGTCAGCACAGAGCCCCACAGTGAAGGAAGCCTCAAAACCACAGGGGCTTGAACTCACGAACTGAACCTTGAGACCATAACCTGAGCAGAAGTCAGAGGCTTAACGGACTGAGCCACCCAAGCGCCCCTGTATGGATCCATTTAAATGTAAAAGGCATTGTGTCTGTGGTTTTGAAGTTTCCTCCTCTGTGGGAAGGCAGGCCTATCTAAAAAGGCGAGACCCATCAGGAGAAGAAAAATGTCTTCTCATTTTGAGAACCACAGAATAGAGAGGTTGAATGAAGCACAAACAAACTGAAGGAAAGTAGTTTGCTAGGTTAGCCAACACGAACTTTTTATGAATGACTGACAAAATTATAGTAGCTTTTATATTTTACACCATATACATGTGCCAAATTGCCCACTTCGTCAATAATCAAGTGCATAAAAGCAACAGACAACAATTGCTTAATTATTGCTTAATTGCTTAATTCTCAGGAATTCACGCAGTTGGGAACAACCACCCTAGGATAGTGGGTATCCTGTAGATGCCATGTTGGTACCGTGGCTCCATCAGTAGTGGTATCCTGTTGTGTGGCCTCAATGAGCCATTTAATTTATCTGTGACTAACACATTAGATTAAGTAAATAATATTCAAAATCTTTTCTAGCTATAAATCTATCTGAATATTTGTTATTATTGATGGGAAAGGTAATTAACGATAATTTTGCTGCTTGCTCTCTTGTATTTCTTTTGTTGGGGTTCACTTGGAAGTAATTTATATCAGAGTCTAAGCAGCAATTCACTCATGCAGAGGTATTAGAGTTGAGTTGTCTCACACTGCATCATTTACTTTGTCGCTAACATTGCCCAATAATTTTCAATTTCAGAAATGTATACTATCAATAGCGACACAGTAATAGAAGAACGCAGCCTGGTGTTCCGGTTTGATTTTATAGCACAGACAGTAAGATTAGTGCTCACCTGACAAGTAAGCCCAATAAATTTTGACAAGAAAGTCACTAAGAATAAATACATGCCCCCGTATTTATTCTGTTCCGACTATAAATACATTTTTAAAGAATATAGAACATTTTCCTTGACAACATCCTTGACGTTTTAGCTCCCAGTTTATAAATCATACAGGAATTTGACAGCTGCAATATTAAAGTGTCTGTGTAGCATGTAGAAATGGAACATCCAAACCAACCTTGAAACTAAAGAAAGATAATAGTTATATGAAATGGCATCATTGTAACTTATTAGAAGTTTTTGCCAGTGTACAGGAAACTTCCAGAATCAATCAGGCAAAAGATAGAAGTCACTCAGTGACTTAGATGTATATTTCCCGTTCTTTCGGTTTCATAGTTTAGGTATTTCAATTAATTGAACATTTATTATTATTTTTGGAAGTAGAATGCTATAGGCTAACATAAATTCATTCATGACATCAAGCTGTATTAAGCATCTGTGGGTAAAAGAGTCTATACTCAGCTCTTAAGTATGTGCTAGTATAAATTAGACATAATTCCTTGACCTGAAGGAATTTAGTGTCCAATAACCACAAACACATAGACTGTTAACGGACTTTCAGATTCATCTTATATGGTGGGTATACCAGTGCTCATACATTGGTTACCCACACTCATAAACACTGAAAATACATATTTCCAGAGTGGGCTGAGTTACCTTGTATGGAAGAGAGTGCTACCCCAAGACCAAGAGATAAGTGATAATTGTAATAAATTAGTTGTATAATATCATTCTTTGTTGTCATCAATTTGTCTAAAATTAGGCGCGTGTTACTATTCTAATAAAATGTAAGAAAAAATTTATTGAGGAAACTTACTTCTATTAAGTCATAAAGTGTGAAGTGTTTGAGATTTTGCCTACTTTTAAGCTAACAAGCCCTGCCGCATTTTAGACACATTTTCTCATAGAAAAGCATAAGACTTCTGGGCAGAGAAATGTATCATGTAATAATCATGACAAAATGAAAAGATACCTTGTACCAGTTCACCCATTACCATTCGCCCAGGGCATGGCCAGGAGGACCATACATGCAGATGCACTCAGTTGCACCACAAGAGAAGAACCCCAGAGCCTTGAGACTTGAGTTTCTGTAGGATAGTCAATCTGCCTATGCTCCAATTAGTAGATGGAGAGACCTTATCTTCACTCTGTGCTGTGAACAGATCCTGTCTGGTAAGGGTAGGGGAATGCCTCTAGGTTAATACTTTGGAATATAAACGAATGTGTCCACATAAGAGCAAGGAGGGTGGTGTGTGTGAGGTGCTAGCTTGCAAAGCCTTTGTTGTTCAAACATGCCTTTGTTTAGATGGTCCAGGCGTTGCCGGACCTAAAATATTCATGGAGAACTGTCTCTCAACCGTTTTTCATCTTGCATAAAAAGACAAGACATTCCAGGATAAGGGCCTTTTCTTCCTTTTCTCTTTTTCCTTTCTGACAATTGCACATAATCCTGGAGATGCAAATACCATTTGGTGACCATATCGGCAAAAAGCATGTTGGCAAACGTCAACACGCTAGCGATGAAGGAAGAGAAAGATAAAAAGAGGTGAAACACCTCACTGTGTTGCTAAGCATCTGAACTGATGGAGAAAGTGTCTGCCTCCGATTTAATGTTATGTGAGTAACGCTCCTATTTGTTTAACGTATGTTCATTTGAATTTCTTGTTACTTGTAACTGAAAGCACTCCTAAATCATGCACAGGAGATTCATGAATGAACATGAACAAAGCTGTGGTAAAATGTGTAAGACTCCTGGCTACAATACACTAATGGATCATATATAACATGATTCATATGAATTCTATAATTTTGTCCTCACAGCCTTTGGAGGAATGGAGTTTCCCTGTTTTCCACTTGAGACGATGTAAGCTTAGCAAGATTAGGTCAAAGGACTTGGAGGAAGAGAATATACATAAACATGTCAAGTCCATGTTTGTAGTCACTCAACTATGTGCGGCAATCTACGGCTGTCTTGATAGTTTACAAAAGATGTGAGTTCATCCTCCTCAAACAACCACCTATGCTCCGAGCTTTGTTGTAACATCCCCCTTAAAAATACCTTTCTCGGGATGCCTGGGCGGCTTAGTCGGTTAACCTTCCGACTTCGGCTCAGGTCATGATCTCATGGTTTGTGAGTTCAAGCCCCACATCAGGCTCTCTGCTGTCAGCACAGAGCCAGCTTGGGATCCTCTTCCCCCCTCTCTCTTTGCCCCACTTCCCCCCCCCCCGCCTGCTGTCAAAAATAAATAAAACATTAAAAAAATATATATCTTTCTCTATGGTAGTGCCTCCAGACTGTCTTCTTTTCTGAATAGTACTGCAGTAACTGTGATCCGCTGGCCTTTGAGTATGTACCCTCTTCAAATAACATATGCAGAAAATACATTCATCTCGAGGCAATGCCAGACTTAGAGAAACAATGACATTGGTTGCGACATTGGGCTGGTGGAGGACAGATGTTCGAGGTGACAATAAATTCACTGGACCCATGCAGCCATTCTTTGCCTTTGCACAGCCAAATCTGTTGGTTCTTATGCACTGAGCGAAGCGCTACATAATCAAAAGGGTTAAACTGTCCCTGAATAATTTGATTTCCTACAGGAAAAATCTCATTACAACAAGCACCTAATCTCTATATTACATAAAAGCTTTCCAAATCCCACTAGACCAATTGCTCATAAATTTCAAATATTTTTCAACATAGCAAAATGTCAGTGAAACAAGAGAATCCCCTCAAGTTATGCACTGGTTAAACCAATATAGCAGAACATGAGTTGGATGCTGGGAATGTTCTGGTGTGCTGGAATGTATAATGATTGAGGTGACATAAATGAGTAATAGTATTAAACATTAGTGATGTTACCTGATGGCCGTCTCGGTTATCCAGCCAACTGCCACAAATCAGCTCTGTGTGGCACATTCAACTAGAATTGTATTTTTTAGAAGAACACTTTATGCTTGTTTTGTTTCTCATTTCCATTTTGAACCAATGGTTTTATAAAATGAAATAAATATAAAGTACTAACAAATCGAAATTTAAAAACATGCAAATTATAAGCCCTCCATGTTTTTAATAGAAGTGTCAATAGACAAATCTCAAAAAAAGTAGAACAAACATAACACAGAGAAAAAGAAAATAATTTAAATACCATAGGCCTTATTTATTTAAAGTAGCCATTTGGGCAATTAACAGAGAGAATAGATGTTACACATAACGTTTGGTCACCCTACAATCAGAATTAGCCAAACATACGAATAAATTTACTAATTTTCCCATATTAAACACCTATATATGTCATTTGAATGAGCACTATGTATGTCAATATTTGAAGTGACAAATGAACTTGCTTCTTGCTTTTTACCTAAATATTCTAAGTTAGATTGACAACAAAGCTCTTTCTGTAATGTTTGTAACCCCCCCTTTTTTTGGTTTTATTTTAAAAGCATCTATTCTAGAGAATTCAGTCTCACATACATACATTTATTGATTAAAGACAAGAAAATATTTTTGAACATTTTTATTTTTGAGAGAGACAGGGAGAGAGAGAGTGCATGCATGTGTGCACGAGCAAGTGGGGAAGGGGCAGAGGGAGAGAGAAAGAATCTGAAGCAGGCACCACAGTCAATGCAGAGCCTGATACGGAGCTCGGTTCCACAACCCTGGGATCATGACCCAAGCTGAAATCAAGAGTCAGATGTTCAACCAACTGAGCCCCCCAGGTGCCCTAGGAAAATATTTGTATAGCAATTTCAGTGAGCTCAATATAGTCATATTTAACTTTCATACAACATAAACAAAGGATTCCGTATTTTAAAATTCCACTTTTACTTCTACATCAGCAGCCTTTTCTAATAATTTATTCTGTGAAGTTTGGGTTAAATTTAAATTATTTTTTGATGAAAATAAAAGGATTCTGGTTTTCATGTACTTGTTGGCCACAGTTGAAATACTCATCTGAAAATACCACACATGACCTCCTACTGTGTGTAACCACTACAGGGTCTGTGCTATAAGCATCTTACACGGAAAGATCTCCAGACCTGAGCTCATCTATATTTGTTCAAGGAGCAAGTCCTCGAGAAAGCAGGAAAAGACCTCTCTGACCTCAGCCGCAGCAATTTCTTACTTGACACATCCCCAAAGGCAAGGGAATTCAAAGCAAAAATGAACTATTGGGACCTCATGAAGATAAAAAGCTTCTGCACCGCAAAGGAAACAATCAACAAAACTAAAAGGCAACCGACGGAATGGGAAAAGATATTTGCAAATGACATATCGGACAAAGGGCGAGTATCCAAAATCTATAAAGAGCTCACCAAACTTCACACCCAAAAAAACAAATAATCCAGTGAAGAAATGGGCAGAAAACATGAATAGACACTTCTCTAAAGAATAGGCCATCCGGATGGCCAACAGGCACATAAAAAGATGCTCAACATCGCTCCTCATCAGGGAAATACAAATCAAAACCACACTCAGATATCACCTCATGCCAGTCAGAGTGGCCAAAATGAACAAATCAGGAGACTATAGATGCTGGAGAGGGTGTGGAGAAACAGAAACCCTCTTGCACTGTTGGTGGGAATGCAAACTGGTGCAGCCACTCTGGAAAACAGTGTGGAGATTCCTCAAAAAATTAAAAATAGACCTACCCTATGACCCAGCAGTAGCTAGGAGTTTACCCAAGGGATACAGGAGTACTGATGCATAGGGGCACTTGTACCCCAATGTTTATAGCAGCACTCTCAACAATAGCCAAATTGTGGAAAAAGCCTAAATGTCCATCAACTGATGAATGGATAAAGAAATTGTGGTTTATATACACAATGGAGTACTATGTGGCAATGAGAAAGAATGAAATATGGCCCTTTGTAGCAACGTGGATGAAACTGGAGAGTGTGATGCTAAGTGAAATAAGCCATACAGAGAAAGACAGATACCATATGTTTTCCCTCTTATGTGGATCCTGAGAAACTTAACAGAAACCCATGGGGGAGGGGAAGAAAAAAAAAAGAGGTTAGAGTGGGAGAGAGTCAAAGCATAAGAGGCTCTTAAAAACTGAGAACAAACTGAGGGTTGATGGGGGGTGGGAGGGAGGGGTGGGGGGTGATGGGCATTGAAGAGGGTATCTTTTGGGATGAGCACTGGGTGTTGTATGGAAACTAATTTGATAATAAATTTCACATATTAAAAAAAAAGGAACAAGTCCTCGGATCATATGTTAAATGTCTTAGTAATATCAAATTGCTATAAAAGTTTCTATAATTAAGAATCTCTTTCTTGCTTTGACTTCCTCTTATTTTTCCCTTTGCTGGTTTTGTTTCTTAAATTCCACATATAAGTGAAATCATACATTATTTGCCTTTTTCTGTCTGACTTACTTCACTTAGCATAATATGCTCTAGCTCCATTTATGCTGTTGCAGTTTGAGGGTTACCAGAGGGGAGAGGCACGGGGGGTCTGGGTTAAATTGGTGATGAGGGTTAAGGAGTGCATTTGTCATGATGGACACAGGGTGATGTATGAAATTGTTAAATTACTACATTGTACACCTGAAACTAATATAACACTGTATCTCAAATAACTGGAATTAACATAAAACTTCAAGTAAAAAAATTTTTTTTTCTAAACTCTTATCTTAAAGCTTATATTTATCTTTTCAGCAGACCACTTCCAGCCTCACATTCACACTGAGAAGCGCTTATCTAGAGAGAACAATGGTGTGGTCAGAAGCCCCACTGCTCAGAAGTGCAGAATAGGCAAGCTGTTACTTACAACACCAACAGTCTTTATTTTTTGCAACCACCCCGCCCCTTTTTCCATGGGAAACACCTGTCCCTTTTTCTTATCCCAATTATTCTTACCGCATCAAAACTGTTTATCTGCACTGGTGTCTCAAAATGTAAGCATTTAATGAGGGACCATGTAGGTAGTTCAGCAGAAGAATGAAACGTTTGAACTAAAGAAATGATTTATGTATTTACAGACCACTAGGTGGCAGCAGACAGGATAGGAATAATTTGGACTAACCATTCTTCCTAACTGGGTAAATGCCATCTTGGTTTTGACAGGTGTTGCTGGGGGGGGGGGGGGGGGGGGGGGGGACTCCCTTTCCCTCCAGGAAAAACCCTGGAGAACATTTAGGGTTGTTTTTTTTTTTTTTTTTATGCAAGATAAGAAAGCCGCTTTCTCATTGTTGTTTCTTTTTCTTCGTCGATTTTTCTCTCTTCAATTAATTTTGTCCTTCTAAATGCTGTTGGTGGGATTTCAGACTACCTACTGCAGAATCGGACACCTTTATATCCTGTGACTTTTAATACTGGCTGGATAATTGGATTGGTTGGGGGCTCCACAAAACTGGCTGAGTATACTCTTTTATTTCTTTATCTTGCAAGTAATAGAATTACACTGCCCAGATCACCACAGGGTTTATAACATCCTATGGCACGTCTTAGTCTTTGAACTACTAACAGTAGCTTTGAGTTACTTGAGTAACTTAACTCAAGGCAAACAGATATGTAACTCTTGGGTTTTGGAATAATTTTTATTTCGCTGCATATTAGGCTCCTTTAAGTGAATGTTCAACCCCTACAGTGTGAAGGTGCACTGTGGAGGGTCCTGGCAGATGGAAAGAGCCAGGTTATCAGGCACAGAATTCAAAAACAAAGCCAAATGCCCTGGCAAAGATTTGGTATCTTTGAGACCTCATCCGGACTCACATAGAATTTATCCCTTTGGAATCTTCTCTCTGACTATTGTTTATTTTATTTGGAGCACTTTGGACTGTTCTGAAGATGATATCATTGATCCTAATTAGCCTTGGCTTCAGCGATCAAGCCGCTTGGAAAGGAAGATGGGCCGAATTACACCCTCCCATTAGTCCTGCAGGAATCCCTCATGCTCTGCTCAGCTCTCTAGGCCCAACCTTTTTCTCTTTATTTCTATTTTTCAAAGTGTCATCACGGTATTTGAAAGGCAATCTCATTAGGTGACAGAATATACATTGCTCAAACTAGCAAATCCTATGGCTCATGATGAACCGGTATTCTATTTCTTTTGTTTCAAGGTTAAAAATGCATGGTGAAAAAGATATTTGCATTTATTTTCATGAACACAACCCTGGAATAAATTACTGCATATCTATGAAGTGCAGATGGGACTCCTGGCTTCAAAAGGTCCTTACAATGCTTCTCTGGGAGCAAATAAATTGTACTTACTTTACATATTATTATTTCACACAGGGAACTGAAGGAAAATATTAGTTACAAAGCTATTATAATTTAATGTTTCTGTATTTACTGAGTATATAATTTTAGTCTTCATAGGAGCAGTTAATAATTCTGAGTAAGTGTTAATATCTGCATATTATGTCAACTATTTAGTTTCAATCATAACAAGTTCACGTTAGGAAAGGCTATCAATCTGAGAGACTTTGAGAGGGCAAGGGTGTAGCTACTCAGTTACAGAAGTGCATGACATTCTTAAATGAAGCATTCAGGGAACAGGTTCTTCTCTTTCATGTCTCAGCAAATCTACTCACCCAAAGTCCGCATTAACTTTGCTATTTATCCAGAATTTCCTGCCTCCAAAATACTGAGCAACACAGAACATGAAGCCATCTCCCCGATACCAGGAAATAAGTGATAAAATGAAAGAATGGCTCCCATTAGAGCAGGTCAGAAAAGGCAAAAGGGAAAATTCACTGATGTTCAATATTAAATCTACCAGGCTACACCTTTATCATTTAGCGCTCCAATTGAAATGTGTTTTTACCCCTATGCGTCTTTAACATTTGCCACTCTACCTCTATTAATCATTAGCCCTAGGGACTTTTAATCAACATTAATGGCAGGAAACAGGGAACTGTATGATAGAAATTTTTATCCTTCTTCCTTCAGAACCAAAAGTTTGAAAGGTACTGTGGCCAAGGTGAGTAAGGGAACCCCAAGTGTAGGGACATTAGCAAGACACAATGAAGTGGAATAGTAGGTGACAAAGGGGAGTTCCTTAGGAGATGATATCAGTAAACAATCTTACCAGACATCAACTCTTCCATGCGATAAACAAGTAGAATGAACAAATAATTATAAAACAAAAAATGTATCCACTAACTTATTATTTTCCAAATATCTTTTTGAATTCCAACAAAGGTGCCATTATTAAGCCAATTAATAACTGGTGATACTTTCTTAAAAAGTGAAAAATTCAGGTCAAGTTAAATATTCTTTATTTGCAAATAACTATGTGAAAGACAAAAGATATTTGTAATAACTTTATGAATATTAATTCATGCACTGTCATTATACAAATAGGGATATTCAAGATATACAATAGCCAAATTTTTAATAGTAGAGGCAGAATAAGATCACCAATCTATGACTCTTCTAGTCCTTTTTTCTCTGCATTTTGCCTTCTCTTTAAATCTCCGTTAACCAACAAAGTGGAAATGATGACTAACTCATGGGCTTCTCTCTTAATCACCACTGCCACCTCTCACACGTGATTTAGATGCAAGAAAGCAAAGGAGAAAAAGAAATGACCATTAAGTATTTACTGCATACAGATATTACACTAGATACTCTCACATACTTTACATCATAAAATAATTACACTATCCTCTAAGTTATGCTTCTTCCAACTTTGTTTATTACTAGAGAAAATGAGACTCAGTAAAATTAAAGCACATTGCTCAAGATTATATAGGTAGTAAATATTGCATCTGGGATTCAGTTTAAAGTCTGATTGACTTCAGGATGAATCCACTTTCCACGAAAAAAAGTGGGAGGTGGGGGGAGCTAAAACATGGATCAGTTTTGTACATTGATCTGGAATTTAAAAACTATTTCATGGTTCATCCAAAGATAAATGTACTCAGTCATATAGTCGAGCTAGAATGTACTACAACTTGATTTCATCCCACATCTCTAGTCCATAGAGAACAAAAAACATCTGAGTGTGTGGGTCTCAGGTTGGGGGAAAGGTAAAAATAATTTTGGCCCAAACCCCTAATCAAAATATATTAAAAATCATGCAAAAACTTACATTTCTTTCCTGCATATTTGTCTAACCTGAGTCTATAATGACTATATATCAATAGTAGACCCCTGGTATTTTTGCCATTTGCACACCATTATTGCCCACATCGGATTAAATCATTATCATAAAGGTAATTGTCACCATGTGTTTAAGACAGTGAAAAACCTAAGGGCAACTGTAAAGTCATCTATGTGTTTCCTCTCACTGTCTCTAACTTGAGGCAGAGCAGACCACACAGGAACTATGAGGGGATCGCCATCTCCAATCTACCATACTTGGATTCTTTTCTGAAAGCAATTTTTGAGTCTTAAATATCATTCACTAGAGTTCAAGATGCCAGGAGGTAATAATGTGAAAATTACATCTTCGGGATATAGCCATGTCCTTCTGGTGGGTTGAATGGCTGACATTGGGTGCGGTTTAGATGCTCTTATTGTCAAAGTAATGGCAGAGAAAAATAATAAATTGATTAAAAATGGTAAAAGTAATTGGTTATAATGTTTCTAGCTTTTCTAGATTAAAAGCGTCAAAAATGTTAGAATTCTCTTTATATTTTGTGCTAAGATATTTCGTCCAGCAAATTTGAAGACAGAGAAGGATAAAATTAAAAACTAAAAACCACACAGAAAAATAGAAGCAGAAACTAAGAAAGCAGCACTCATGCTTAACAATTGCAGTGGAAGGTCGATCAAAGAGAAGTGCTACTTCATTTATAAAATCACTTAATATTTTAACTTTTTGTGCTGTATGGAGGAATAAGTTTAAAGAATAGACAGGTTCTAAAACTGTTAAGATAAATGTTTTATAGACATATTATTTTGAACAACAAAAAAAGTGAGTTTCAAAGTTATGGTCCTAAATTTTGATACAAAAAAACCAAACAACTTTTTTTTTTTGCCAAATTGTGATCTTGATATTTCTACCAAAGGAAAAACCAGAGAGTAAGTGGGAAATGAATTTGATCTAGGATAGTATTTTTAATGCATCCATTAAAATGCATTGTACATTAGAATGACAAAAGTGAGACGTGCTTAAAGCAAAATCCAAAATATAATTTAATTAGCTGGCATATGTTAAAGTGTTGACTCAAATTTATTCTTGCAGTTGTTGTTCTTACAGAGAGATTTATATTTTAATAGCATCTACAGTAACAAGCTTTGGACTCTGAAGATGATCTCTTAGCTTGCAAATCTTCATTTCAGTTATTTATTTTACAACTGTTACCAAATTCAGTTCACGAAGTTGGGAGATATATGCAATTTATGTCACAAATGATTCATAAACATTAAGAATGTCTGTTGCAAGGGAATGCCCTTCAAATAGACCGGAGGACGTCCCATTTCATGGGAAATTTTCTTATTTTTTTTTTTTATATCAACACTACAAGTTGTAAAGACAATATTAATTTTGGTAAGTATACTGTAGAACCACTAAATTGAAGTCAAAATGTGTCGGCTTTGCAGTTTTAAAGAACATCTGATATTAAGCTTGGAAGGGACATGTTCTTTACATGAGCAATTTTTTGCAAACATAGGCAAAATCTATTACTTTTCCTTCCACGGACTGGCCCATCGGTAGGTGTCTGCATATGTGGTTCTGAATCTCATTTTTATTGACCCAAAGCCCTGCACAGATATCCACTGCCTGTAAATTATCATATACTAGTTTCATGGTTTAGTTCTTATGTTTGCCTGTATTATTTTTAGTGGAGGAATAATAGGTAGAAATAGGAGCAGAAAAAATTTTAAAAGACTCTGCTTCAAATTATTGGCAATTAAACCAAAATAACCATAGGACACTCTAAGCTTTCTCCTACTTTGATACATTCAAATCAACAAATTTATAATCATTAACTTGTGAGATATTGTATGAGGTCCTTTAGTTCAAAAGGATGAAGTCACTTTAAACCGTTTTCAGTCAAGAGGACTAATTCTCCCAGGAAAGAAAGAAAATAAATAAACAATGGCCAAAACATAACAAAATGAAAAGAAAACACTTATTCCTGGAAAAATTAACACTATGCCAATATTCTTTTTTATTGTGGTAAAACAGTATCATAAAATTTACCATCTTAACCATTTTTACTACTGTTTCAGCAACAAATCTCTGAACTTTTTTTATCTCGCAGAGCTGAAATTCTATACGTACTGAACAACTCTCCATATCCCCTTCCTTTGGCTCCAGGTAGCCACCATTCTACTTTCTATTTCTAAGAGTTTTGACTTTAGACACTTCATATAAATAAAATCATGCAATGGGGCGCCTGGGTGGCGCAGTCGGTTAAGCGTCCGACTTCAGCCAGGTCACGATCTCGCGGTCCGTGGGTTCGAGCCCCGCGTCAGGCTCTGGGCTGATGGCTCAGAGCCTGGAGCCTGTTTCCGATTCTGTGTCTCCCTCTCTCTCTGACCCTCCCCCGTTCATGTTCTGTCTCTCTCTGTCCCAAAAATAAATAAACGTTGAAAAAAAAAATTTTTTTTTAAATAAAAAAAAAAATAAAAATAAATAAATAAATAAATAAAATCATGCAATATTTGTCTTGTCTGCTTTATTTCACTTAGCATAATGTCTTTAGAGTTCATTTATGCTGTAGCATATAACAGGATTTCCTTCTATTTAAGGCTAAATAGTATTCCATTTTTTGTATATACCATATTTTATCCATGAATCTTATCCATTTATCTGTTGATGAATACTTAGGTGGCTTCCATTTCTTGGCTACTGTGAATAAAATACCAGTGTGTGAGGAATAAGCTTAGAAATTCCCTGGGCTTACAACAATGGGTTAACAAGGCATAAAGAATTACAAAGCCATAGGATGCTCTCACCCAAGCTTGAGTAAACAAGATAAAACTCCCAGAATAAAATAGGGAGGGGCAAAGGCCCCCAGAATAAAGTGGGGAGGACCAGGGCCCCCAGAATGGAGAGGGGAGGGACAAAGGCCCCAGAAAAGAGAGGGGGGCAAAGGTCCCAAATACAAAGGTATATGAGGTAAGCAAGATTAGGTATTCAGGGCAAAAGTGCTCCCCAATTTAGTACTATAGCAGAAAGCTGCTTTCACAGGAGGGAAGGACCAAATTAGGTGAACAGGTATATATAGGGCTATAGACAGACCACCTCACTGCAGGTGAAGCTGCCCAGAGCAGAGCTGATTAGCAAAAGAAAAGATGCCTTGTTAACCCTGGGGTTGTTTCCCTTATCTGTCTTATCCCCCAGGCTAGCTAAGATAAGCAGATGTGGTGCCTCTGTCTGCCATTAACAACCATCTGCCCATCTGTCTGGTGCCAGGATTTGGTTTAATATTGACCCAAACCCCAAACATTCTTCAAAACCCCCTTTACCCTCATGCCCATTAGTTAATGTTCACCGATTGTCTCTTTGTGCATGCCCATCACATTTGTAGGCCTTCTGATCTTAATAAATACAGGGCAAGGACCCTTATTCGGGGGCTCTTGTCTTTTCCTGGACATTAGCCATCCCTCGCTTTTAATCCTGAGTCTGCTCTCCTGCTGCTGGCCAAAAGACAACTTTAGACTTAGAGTCTATGACACCAGTGAACATGGATGTGCAAATCTTTACTTATTGTCTTCTTTCCATTCTTCTGTATACATACACTGAAGTGGAATTACTGCATTATATCACAGCTCTAGTTTTGGTTTCGATGAACCTTCATACTGCTTTCCATAGTGACCACACCATTTTATATTCCCCCTGAAAGTGTACAAGGGTTAATCTTTTTAAAACTTGTTATTTTCTGTTTTTTGTTCTTGTTTTTTTTTTTTTTTTTTATAGGGGTTATCCTAATGGTAGAAGGTGATATTTCATTGTGGGTTTGATTTGCACTTCCCTGATGATCAGTGATGATGCACGTCTCCTGTTTTTAACATTTGTTGGCCATTTGTATACCTTCTTGGAAGAAATGTCTATTCATGTCATTTCCCCATTTTTTAATTGAGTTATTTGGGCTTTGTTAATAAGTTGTAGGAATTATTTATACACTCTGGATAGTAGCCCCTTTTCAGATATATAGGTTACATGTTAGAAAAAGCCTCATTACCATGAACAAACCATTAAAAGCAATTCTGCTGAGGGCTCAGGGAAAAAAAAGGAAGATTTGTAGAGAAACAATCTTCTTAGGGAATAAGTAGGTTCTCTCAGTAGTCATGAACAGAATGTTGGTAGAAAGATGGATGGTTAAGGCCATTCTAATAGGGTCTCAAATGAAAATAAGGAACAGATTGTTGGAAACTGAAGGAAAGGCAATTCTTGATGTAAAGTGGCAATGAGCTTGGCTGAATTGGGTTTGTGTCCTAGTGTTTTGTGGAAGGCAGAACTTGTGAGCAATACAACTGAATATTTGGCTGAGAAAATTTCTAAGCAAAGTATAGAAAAAGCTGCCTGGTTTCTCTTGAATGTTTATCATAAAGTTTGAGAAGAGAGAAATAATTTAAAGACAAAATTGTTAATTAAAAGGGAAACAGAACTTAAAATATAGGAAAAATTCAGCTATCCATATTGCAAAAAAGAAAAAAAAATGAGAAAGCATGTTTGGCAGAAAACACTAAGAATGTGGTCAAGGGACCCTTTGATAAGGACATTAGTGTGGGTATGAAAGATAAAATCATATGATCAAATCAATAAACAGAAATGCATTTGACAATATACTTTAATGATTAAAAAAAATCTCAATAAGTTGTATATGCAGTAAAAGTAATGTACCTCAACACAATAAAAGACCATATATAACAAGCCCACAGCTAATATCATAGCCAGTGTTGAAAGGTTAAAAGCTTTTTCTCTAAGATCGGAATCAAGGAAAGCATGCCCACTTTTATCACTCCTGTTCAGTATAATACTGAAAGTCCTGGCCAAGCAATTAAGCAAGAAAAATAAACAAATAAAGACATCCAAATCAGAAGTAAAATCATCTCTGTTTGTAAATGATATAATCTCATATAAAGTCCTAAAAACTAAACCCAAAACTGTTAGACTTAATAAACAAATTTAACAAAATTATAAGATAAAAAAACCAGCATACAGAAATCAGTTGCATTTCTATACACTAATAATGAAATATTTGAAAATAAAATAAAGAAAATAATTCTATTTACAATAGCATCAAAAACAATAAAATACTTAAAAATAAATTTAACCAAGGAAGTAAAAGATCAGATCACTGAAAATTGTAAGATATTGATTAAAGAAATCGAAGAAGGCACAAATCAATGGATAGATATCCCATGTTTATGAATTGGAAGAATTGATATTGTGAAAATACCCATGCTGCCCAAAGCCATGTATAGATTCAATGCACTTCTTTTCAAAATTCAGTGGCATTTTGTACACAAATAGAAAAAAAAATACTAAAATTTGTATGAAAACACAAGAGAATAAGCAAAGGAATAGTCAAAGGAATCCTGAGAAAGAACAAAGCCACAGATATCACATTTCCTGACTTCAGACTACATTACAAAGCTATAGCAATCAAAACAGTATGGTACTGGCATAAAAATGGAACAGAATTGATAACCCAGAGGGAAACCCACACATAAGCTCAGCTAGTATTGACAATGGAGTCAAGAATACCCAATGCTAGAAAGATAGTCTCTTCAATAATTAGTGTTTGGAAAACTGGATAACCATATGTAGAAGAATGAAATTTGACCCCTATTTTACACCACTCACAAATATTAACTGGAAATGAATTAAAAACTTAAACATATGAATCTTAAAATTCCTAGAAGAAATTATAGGGTAAAATCTCCTTGACATTGGTTTTGGCAACCTTTTTTTTTTTTTTGATATGGACACTAAAAGCATAAACAACAACAAAAGCAAAAATATGTGAGATTGGATAAAACTAAAAGCTTCTGCATAGCAAAAGAAATAATTAACAAAGTGAAAGGCAACCTATAAAATGGGGGAACATATTTGCAAATCATGTATCTGAAAGGGGTTAATATTCAAAACACAGAAATAACTCATACAAATCAATAGTAAAAAAAAAAAAAATTCTAAGTTAAAAATGGGCAATGGTTCTGAATAGACATCTTTCCAAAGAAAGTATACAAATGACCAAGAGGTACATGAAAAGGTGTGCAACATTACTAACAATCAGAGAAGCAAAACTCAAAACCACAATGATATATTACTTTACACTTCGTAGAGTGGCTATTGTCAAAAAGGAAGGCATGAGATAGCAGGTATTGGTGAGGGTGTGGAGGAAAAGGAACCCTCTTACATTTATAGAGAGAATGTAAATTGGTGCAGCTAAAATGTAAAATAGTATAGAGGTGCTTCAAAAAATTAAAAATAGAGGGGTGCCTGGCTGGCTCAGTGGGTAGAGCATGCAACTCTTGATCTCAGGGTCGTGAGTTTGAGCCACACGTTGGACATACAGATTAAAGATAGAATGACCATAAGATTCAGCAATCGTACTTCTGAGTATATATCCAAAGGAAATGAAATCAGGTTCCCAAAGAGATATCTGCACTCCTGTGTTCATTGCAGCATTATTCAAAATAGCTAAGATGCTGATACAACCTAAGCGTCCATGTATGGATGTATACACACATACACACACACACACATTTTATTTATATATAATATATACACACACATATATATGTATGTGTATATATATATAATATATATTATATATATACTTATATATAATATATATTATATGTATACTTATATATATACTTATATATAGACTTATATATATACATATTTATAAGTATACATATAAGTATACTTATATATATACTTATAAATATATATATACTTATATATATACTTATAAATATATATATACTTATATATATACTTATATATAAATATATATATTATATATATATACATATATATACTTATATATATCTATTATATAGATATATATACACATATATATACATATATATACGTATATATACATATATAATTATCTATTATATATACATATATATACTTATATATATAATAGATATATTATATATATACTTATATATAATATATATAATGGAATATTACTCAACTATGAGAAAGAAGGAAGTTTTGTCATTTGTGACTGCATGGCTAGACCTTGAGGATATTATGCTAAGTTAAATAAGTCAGACAGAGAAAGCCAAATACTGCATGCTATCACTTACATGAAAATCTAAAAACAAAACAAAACAAACAAACAAACAAAAAACCCCAGAAACAGCAAATGATGGTTTCCAGGAACCAAGAGAAATGAGTCCAAGAGAAATCAGGATAAAGAAAGGGAGGACCTTCTGAGCCGCAGACAACAAACAACTGGGAAACCTTTCCGGGGGAGAACAAAACCAGGGTCTGTTCAAACAGCACCTACCATCAGTCGCCAGGGTTGAGGATGCTTACCACTTCTGTCCAGAGAACTTGAGAATGGGCTGGTGACTAAGGACTATGCGTGTCACACCCTTCCCCTCTTTGAACGTGAATGTTTCTTACAGTAATCCCATTCTCAGTCTCCCATGGTTTAATGTGAGTAATTTGCCTTTTTAGTCCATAAATCACTGGATTGAGAGGAGCCACATTCTCACCTGATGTGAAGACAATTGCACATCAACCCAAAGATCCTGTAATTTGAGATCCACCCTATGACTAGATTTGGATTTTGAATTGTCTTCTTTGGGGCGGGAATGGTGTATTTCTGCACGTGGGAAAGAGAGTGAACCAAATACCTGGAGAACAGAGGATGGCCTGATGTAGTCGCTCTCCACGTTATCAAATATTCCAAGTTCTTCTTCTGGGAAAACAGTAATGCAGTATGTCCCTGTTCTCTTGGAGTGAGGCATGGCCAAAAGGCTAGCTTTGTCCAATGATGTGTGAGCAAGAGTGGCAGGTGCTATTTTTGAGTAGAAGCTCTAGGAACCGGTGTGGGATTCCCAGCACTCCACTCTTCTGTTTTACAACAATGCTCTAGATGGTGGCTGCTCTCTCATCTGGGGCCCTAAGTGGACACAGTAGAGGACAGCACAGATGACCATGAGCACATAGTCTAACATAGATTTTCTAAAAAAATCTTTGTTTCAAGCTACTGAATTACTTAAGGCTGGGTTTTATGTCAGCATCACCTAGCCTATCGCGACAGCTATAAAGAGTTAATTTCTTTTTTAATTCACCAACTTTATTTCCTTAGGGCAGTTTTAGGTTTACATAAAAACTGAGCAGAATGCACAGAGTTCCATATAGCGCCCTCACTCCTTCCCTCCCCTGACTTCCCTTACTACTAACATTTTTGCAGTATGTGGTACATTTGTTACAACCAATGGGCCAATAATAATACACTGTTATTAACTGAAATCCATAGTTTACATTAGGGTTCATACTTTCTGTTGTACACTCTGTGGGTTGTGGCAAATTTATGACATATATCCACCATTACATTATCATACAGAACAGTTTCACTGCCCTAAAGCCCCCTATACTCCACACTCCTCACAACCACTGGAAACCACACTGATCTTTTTGCCCAACCAAGATAAAACAAGTGGCTTCTAAAATTACCAATAAGTTGTGTCTTCTCGCATAACAATTAATAATTATGAACGTTAATTTCTTACAAGACATAAAAATAGTTTGTCACCCCTATTTTTACGAAATTGATATTCATGATTGAACGTTTCATTGTATTTGTAAAAACATTTGTTCAGCACATTTAATCCATGTAGTATTTTCTATGCTTTTACTATAACTCACTTCATTTTTCTATTCCTAATACTGACCTCCTCCCACCCTGCAGTGGCCCTCATTATTTCTGGCAATATTGTAAATGTCTCCTATTCTACCTTCTTACCACCTATTTTCCCCTCTATAATCAATCACCTCAATTATTCCCAAACTATTCCCTAACGTATAATTCTGATCATGTCTTTCACCTTAGGAAAAGTCATTACTGATGTCCCCCCCTGTGCTGAATAAAGTCCAATGACCTGGCTTCCTGCCCCCATTCCCTGTAGAACCTCAGTCAAAAGAGCTTGTGTTTTCTGCATTGTGACTACATCCTCCTGCTTTCAGCCGCATAGAACTGATTTCATCTCATTTCTCTGCTTATCGTAACATTTTGTATTGTATCCGTAACAGATACATACAAAAACTGCACAACGTGCTTACACATACACACACATACACATTTAAAAGTAGAAAAAAGCTCACACATACACACACATACACATTTAAAAGTAGAAAAAAAAATGTGATCACTTACATATCCACAGTGAGTCAAGCAAGAGGATATTGCCATGCACCAGAAGCCCTATTAGATGTAATTGCTGGTCTGAGTTTTGTGTTAATCATTTTTTTAATTTTGTTCTCTTGTTATTTTTACACATAGTTATTCACCTTTAAGCTATAATGCCTAATTGTGCATTTTCAAATTTTATATGAACCAAAGAAGTATAGAATCTGCTCTCTAGCATCTTGCTTCGTTCACTCAATAGTATGCGAAATTCATTCATGTATGTGGATTGAGCTCTAGGTGATTTGTTCCCATTGCTAGGTCATATTTTCTGAATACCTAGCTGACAACTTAAAATGGGTGTTAGATTCGAGTCAGTAGGCATAGACCTACGTGGACTTAAAATTCCAAAAACAAGATCCAGACCTGGGAATCACTGGCATATAATAAGTCATTAAAAGCCAAAGACACAGAAAAGATTGCTTGGGGGTCGTGCACATAGTGAGAGGAGAAAATGGATTTATTCCATTGCCAGGAAACACCACCATTTATGTGAAGAAACAGAAAAATAACCATGGGCAGGAGCTATTAGCAGGGAAGAAGGACTTTAAAGAGATAGGGGTATTAAGGAGGTCCGCAAGGATATGTCAGTGGGGAAAAAAAGAAGTTACATGAGTTGAACAGCAACAAAGAAAAATTGAAACTTTAAAAATATGAGAAGAAAACAGGAATAATATTAGGACAAAACAGGAACAATCAGTTCCTAAAGATAGGTTGTAAAAGTCTATCTTGTATAGGAGTAAGAGAGAAAGTTAAACAGTGGTTTTCCTGGTGGATTGTATGAGTAATTAAGCGTCTGAATCAATATTGATTCAAGAAGTAGACAGCAAAGTACAGTCACTGCACATAGACTAAAACATTCCAGATTTAATAAGATATTTAACATCAATAGGATCAAATATCTAAGACAACATTAAAGTCCAGAAACACAGTGTCTGTTCCCTGAAATACTAGAGAATATAGAACCTTTGTAAATTATGGAAGACAAATTATAAATCTAGGCATGACCAAATATCTTTTTTACATAGAGCAATTTTTTTCCTTATGTCTCTTATTTATCTATTTGAGAATTATGAAATGAAACTTTGGAATGTTTATTGATTCCAAAAACAAAAACAAAAATAAAAAACACCCCAATAGTGTATCAGTGGAGAAGTGAAGTAAGGAAAAAACTGATGTAATTGTTGCATTGGCAGATATTTAGGGAATGATGTCAGTGGGGTGATAGGGGAAGGTGACAGACTAATGGCAGCAGGTTGAGGTGTGAACAAAATAAAAAACAAAAACAAGAAGAGGTATCTTTTGTTGTTGTTTGTTTTTCCAAGTAGCTTGGCTCTAAGAAGAAGAATGAATATAAAGTAAGAACTGAAGTATGACATCAATGGAATGGAAGATTTTTTTCATGATAGAAAAGTCTGGAGCATACTTCCATGCCAAGGGAAAGACCCATCAGAAAACAGAGGCCATGGGGTGCCTGGGTGGCTCAGTCGGTTAAGCATCCAATTTTGGCTCAGGTCATGATCTCGCAGTTCATGAGTTTGAGCCTTGTGTCAGGCTCTGTGCTAACAGCTCAGAGCCTGGAGCCTGCTTCGGATTCTGTGTCTCCCTCTCGCGCTGCCCCTACCCCAACTCATGCTCTGTTTGTCTCTGTCTCAAAAATAAATAAACATTAAAAAAAAAGAAACAGAGGCCATCATTACGAGGGTAAAGTTAGAGGCATTAGTTCGACTTAGGCAGAAAGTGCAATACAAAATTAATCCTCAAAGTCTAAGTATCTCATGGATTATTGTCTTTTTCCATGGATTATCTTCTTATAAACTCATTCTTATTTCTTTCAATTTCATACTGAATAGTCATTAGGTTTTCATTGATCCAATTCACTGATCCTTTTCTGCCTTTTCTATTTTTAAATCAGCTTTATTGAATTATGATTTACATAAATAAAATTCACTATATGGTACAAATTGTTGAGTTTTGACAAATGTATAGAGTTGTGGAACCACACTGTAGTCACACAATGATACAGAACATGTTCATTACCCCAAAACATTTCCTCTATCTGCTCCCTGCCCTGGAAAATCTCTGATCTGCTTTTTATGCCTACAGTTTTCCTTTTAGAGAATTGCATGGAAATTAACTCTTGCAGTTTGTAGACTAGAGTCCCTCGCAGCCAGCTTCTTTCACTTTGCAGAGTGGTTATGTGTCCTTAGTTTGTTATTTTTATCGTTTCTACTATGCCATCAAATAAATGTACTATAATGTGTTTCACCATTCACCTGTTGAAGGACATTTGGCTTATTTCCAGTTAATAAAGCTGCTATTAACATTCAAATACAAGTCTTTGTATGAACCTATATTGTCATTTATCTTAGAAACACATCTAGAAGTAGAATTGCCAGTTTATATGTTGTCTAAATTCAAAAGAAAGCATAAAACCATTTTACCCTTCTGCATGTCTACCCCTAATTGATGAGAATTCTAGTTGTTTCACATTTTTCACCAACACTTGGTTTTTGTTTTGTTTTCTTTTTTTCCATTTTAATTGTAGCCATTCTGGTAGTTGTATACTAGGATATCACTGTGGTTGTAATTCACACTTTCCTAATGGCTAATGATGTTGGACATCTTTCCATGTCCTTACTTTCCATTTGTATAGCTTCTTTGGTAAAGCATTCAAATATGTTACCCACACCTTTATCAGGGTGTTTGGGTACAGTACTAGTAACTAGAGACTTGATTCAGATTTTACCAGCATTTATGTGAACCCATCTGTGCCTGTACATATATATGTATGTGTGTAGTTCTATGTGATTCTACCACATGTAGAGATCTACATAACCCCCACCACAATCAAGATACAGAATATTTCATCACCCCAAATGAACACTTTCATGCAGCTTCTTCATAGCAATGGCCATAGTCCTGGCAATAAACAATGATGTTTGAAGAGTAAAAGATTTTAGTTAATCAATTATGCTCCTTATGTTTCTTGTCTCCTAGAAAACTTTTACCTAACCCAGGTTACTACAGCTTTCTCCTAGGCATTTTTTTTTTTTTTTTGCAAGAAGTCTTTTCCTTATCACACTTACTCTTGACCCACTTCAAGTTAAATTTTTCTCTGTAGAGATCTTGTACACATTTTTTAAGTTTCTCTTTAAGTATTTTATAATCCTCACGCTATTAAAAATTATATTCTTTTGAATTTCAATTTCACATAGTGGCAGGGAATTTTCTGGCAGCACTTTGTTGCTCTGGACATTCTGGAATAATTTCCTGCCACCTTCAGTGGATTGAATAGTGTCCCTCCAAATCCATGTCCAGGAAGAAACTCAGAATATGACCTTATTTGGAATAAGCATTTTTGCAAATGTAATCAAGGTAAGGATCTGGGGATGAGATCATCTGGCATTATCTTGGTGGGCCCTAAATCCAATGATGAGTGTCCTTGCAAGAGACAGACTTGGAGACATGGAGATACACAGAGGTAGAAACCCATGGAATGATAGAGATTGGAATTATGTAATCACAAGCCAAAGAACACCAAGCATTGCTGGCTACCACCAGGCATAGGACGAATTCTCCCCCACAGCATCCAGAAAGAACCAGCCCCGAAAACTCCTTAATTTCAGACTTTTTCCCTTCAGAACTGCAAGAAAATATATTTTTGTTATTTTAAGTCACTCAGTTTGTGATAATTTGCTATGACAGCCCCAGAAAACTAATCCATGATCTAACGGTGGTGACGATTTCCTGATGAAGACAAAAATGCAGGTTACTGAGAGAAAAGAGAGTAGATAAGGCTTCTTTTAAGTCACAATTAAATTTTATGAGGACACAATAGGAAAATCACAGTTACGCAATACAAAAATCATCCAAATCACCTATATCAAACTTATGAAGAGAATTTTTATAAACTTAGGATATTGCTTCATTGTGAAGTTATTTACTGATGTGAAATATCCTCGAGCACTCCCTCTTTTCCACAGTGAATCTGGAAGAACTTTCGCATTTCAGTGAAGTTGGCTTTCCTGTCCCCCACCTCTAATTCTGAGTTTTCTCAGGTTTGAAACCAATGATACGTAATTCAAAGTCAAGACAATTTTTACAACACCAACATCACCTTGTCGTGTTATAACATTCCTTATCAGATCAGTGTTCCTTAATTAAACACCTGCCTGTTGCAAATAATTAAGTCATTCTTTATCAGGATTGTTACTGAAACTACAAGATGATTATGAAGGTTAGCTTGTTAATAGTATTATAAAGAGGTAAAACTTATCAATGTATTATTATAAGTTAACACTGAATCCTCACTTTTTTTAATGACCCTACTGCTGGCTTTCCCCTTCTGCATTGTACAAAACCAGAGGAGACAGGTTGCCTCTGTCAACCTAAATGTCACTATTACCTATGTACTACACAAATCCATATTTGGGCAAAGATTTAATCAGTTATTTCCAGGCCATCAAATCATAGTTGCAAAGTAATAATAGAAGAGTTATCTATAGCTCAGATTCTCCAAACTCTGTCTTTTGGACCAGAAAAAAAAAAAAAAAAAAGGAAAAGGGAAAGAAAATTAAAGCTTACAATAGTTAAAATCCACAACACCAACAACACCAAATGTTAATGAGGATGTGGGGCAACTGGAATTCTCATTCATTGCTGGTGGAAATGCAAAATGGTACAGCCACTTTGGAAGACAGTTTGGTGGTTTCTTATGAAACTAAACATACCCTTACCAAACAATCCAACCATCATGGTCCTTGGTATTTGCTCAAAGGAATAAAAACTTATGTTCATACAAAAGTCTACACATAGATGTTGATAGCAGCTTTATTCATAATTGCCAAAACTTGAAAGCAACCAAAATATCCTTCAATAGACAAATGGATAAATAAACTGGGGTACATCCAGACAATGGAATATTATTCAGTGCTAAAAGGAAGTAAGGAATCCAGCCATGATAAATGCTTTTTACTAAATGAAAGAAACCAGTCTGAAAAGGCTACATACTATATGACCTCAATTATATTACATTGTGGAAAAGGTAAAACTATAGACATAGTAAATATGTTGTTAGGTGTTAGTACAGAGGGATGAATAAATGGAGTGTGGAGGATTTTCAGGGCAGGGAAAATATTCGGTTTGATGCTATAATGATTGATTTACGTCTTTGACATTTGTCCAACACCATAGATGTGCAACTCCAAGAGGGAACCCTAATGTATACCCTAATGTAGACTTTAGGTGATAATAATGTATCAGTGTGTGTTCAACTGTCATAAAGGTACCACTTTGGTGGGAGAGGTTGATAATGGGGAAAGCCATGCATGAGTAGGAGGACAGGAGGTATGTGGAAAATCTCCATATGTTCTACTCAATATTCTATGAAACTTCTCTTTTAAAAATTCTATTAAGGGGCGCCTGGGTGGCGCAGTCGGTTAAGCGTCCGACTTCAGCCAGGTCACGATCTCGCCGTCCGTGAGTTCGAGCCCCGCGTCGGGCTCTGGGCTGATGGCTCAGAGCCTGGAGCCTGTTTCCGATTCTGTGTCTCCCTCTCTCTCTGCCCCTCCCCCGTTCATGCTCTGTCTCTCTCTGTCCCAAAAATAAATAAACGTTGAAAAAAAAAAAATTCTATTAAAAGAAATAAAGTCCATGTTTATTAGGTGAGGAGGGATGGGGTTACTGTTGTTGCAAGTGGGGGTTCCCTAGGTTTTCTAACAACTATTATTTTTCTCCAATTCCTGATGGGTACCATGCTTCCAGGTTGCTATGTAAGTCTCCTCGGCTGACTGCCCAGAGCCTGTGTAGAATCCTTATGCCACTCAGAGAATTTATACATTGCTTCTACTGTGCTACAGTTGCCAGGAAAAACACTACACAGCACAAGTCTCCATCAATCTTAGGTGGTTACAGAACAGGAACCTAGAGAAGTTCTAGCAACTCTGTATCCTTGGCTAAATTAAGAGCCCAATGGTCCTACACTGTTACAGCAAATATTTTGTAGACAATGATACGCACTGCTCTAAGTGCTAAGAATATAACTCATCAAAAAAGTCAAGAAGTTACAGTAAGGCTGGGATGAGAGGAAGAGAAAAACAAATTTAAGGCAAGTCATGTGGTGGTACCTAGTGAGATACCATACAAACCTAATGAACAGGGTATCTGTATAGGTTATCTACATAGTTATATGGTAGTGATCTTGGTGATGGGGAAAGCAGAGGAAAGGGAGAGGAGAACATGATCAGGAACCAGACATGCACAGATATCACAGAAGAGCAGCCCAGGAAAAGTAAAATCATTGCCAACATCTTCGGGAGGACCAGGAGAGAGGCTTGATGAAGTTGGCCTTGTGTGCCAAGGGGTTTAAGTTCATTCTGAGTACAATTAGAAACTACTGCAAGGCTTTAAAGAGGGAATTGAATGATCTGATTTAAGGTTGTAAGTGATCACTATTAACACTCTGACTGCTCCATGGAGACAGACTGTAAAGGGGCAGAAAAAGGAACAAAGACAAAAAAAAAAAAAAAAAAAAAAAAAAAAAGGCGGTTGCTCCATATTACAAGAGAAAGGGGAGAAATGATAATATCAGGAATCAGGAAGTAGATGAAGACAGGTGTTCTAAGAGGTATTTTGGAGGCAGAGTCAATTAGACTTCTTGATAGCTGACAGATTTGATGGGGGCAGGTGGCAAGTGAAGGAAAAGTAAGGATCCAAGGGGAAACCAAGGCTGGCTTGGATCTTCACATCAGCACTTCTGCAGGAATGGCCTTAGGCCACTGTTCATACCTGTCTCTTCCAATTTCAACAACATATTTTTGGAAGACAATTCTCTGTGGATCTGTCACATTTCTGTTCATTTCATGAGTACTGGCCGCATTTGCTCTGGACCATCTTTTGAAAAGCGTTGGTACAGCAAAAGCTTGGAAAATAGACATAATTTGCCCATCAGGAGCAAAGGAGAGGTTTATTGAGTATGTAATAAACAGAATATCTACCCCAAAGGCAAAAGTCAGACAGGTCTGCTTCCCATTATAAAAAATTGGGGCTCCCTAAGTTCATGACTCCTCTATCTCTCAATACAACCTGAGTGGCCCAGTCATGTCACCTGCCAACTGGGGCTCAGGGAGACAGTGCAAAGGCCCTGGACATTCCTATTGCTTTAGTAACAAATGATCCTTTGTCTCTGACACAGTAGTCTTGAGCCTTCTGTTAGTACTGATAGCATCCATGAAACTGTGCTGGTTCACTCATCCACTTGCAAGCAGAGCACAATGTCAGCTCTTTCCTAGTTCTTGACATTTATCACCAGTGAGGTCTGAAGGAGATACTCTTTCTTTATCCCTGCATCAGATATTTGCATTTTTCTAATGGGTTATTTCCTTATTCCTACCAGCTTTTCAGCTGCTTCAGTTAACAAAGACTGGCAGCCTCTTGCTTACCAGACATGGAAAGCTCTAAAGAAGTCACAATAATGTCACTTTTTTTTTTTTAGTCCCATATCTAGATTAATGAGTATGTGTGATAAGGATGGCTTTCAGTATTGGAAATTGATTCAGGAACACAATTTAAAACACTCTTTTTAAGCCCAAAAGACTTATCTGTAGCATTGCCTATGTAATAAATTACCTCTTTTGTTTTCTTCTCCATAAATATAGAGATGGGAATGGTTCCTAATTAGAAGCAGCACATGTGCCTCTAAGTATAACAAGAAATCTTGATGATCTAAAAAGATGGGTTGTAAAATAATTTGATAAATGAATTACCATCATCTGAATGAAGGGTACACATTAAAGAAGTGGAAAACAATAATCATGGGGCGGGGGTAGGAGCTTCAAGGAAGGTGACTCTTTAGAAGAGAAAGAGAAAGAGATAAGACAGATTAAAACCAACATCATGTTTAATAGAGCAGAGTCCAGTATAAATTTAGGCAATTATTCAGTGGACCCATCTTGTGGGAGTAATGGAGAGAAAGTCCCAGGAGCCCTTGAGAAGAATCATTAGATACTTGTGTCTACTTAAAATGAATGCCTTTCTACCTAAAATAATTAATGCATTTGTGGCCACAGATTCCTTATAAGAGCTATGAAACTGGAATTTAGCCAATCAGGGACAAGGATGAGAATCTAGATTTAAAAATGGGGTATGAGGTAGACTTTTTAAACCAGTTTGGAATCCTGTCAGTGAAATGTTTTATGGATCTATCCTCTATAGAATGAGTGATATCATTGATTGTTTCACTTTCAAAATGGTTGGGACTAACATGGAAACAGATGAAAAGTGAGGCAAATGTACATGTCTGAAGGACAGGGAACATCATGTTATCATGCACAGCTGACATCCTTTTTTAGAGCAGCAGCATCTATAATTTCTTCCTCTGGATTCTCACTTCCTGGTTCTTTTTAAATACTCTCTGAATTCCCATCATCTCTACAACCGAATTTTGAAGAGATAAATAGTGTCGTTCTAACTTAACCACCTTCCAACCATGGCTTTCCGCCAATATTATCTGTTCGTGGTATTTAAGGAAACATGCATTTCTATTTCAAATTCAACCACATTAATAATATTAGGAAAGCCAGCATGAGAAGCAAACCAGAGAAAGATATAAAGCAAAGATTTTACAGATGTACATTCCATGAAATTTTAACAAAGTTCAATGAGAGTTTTTCAAGCTTCCTGATTAAGAATGACTCATTTTTGTGCCTGACTAAATTACAGAAAGTAGGTCATACATTCTGATAAACTTCTTGAGGAGAGTTGATAAATTTTCACTTAATGGTCACATTAAGTGCAATCTTTTTCATTGCTATATTTCATTTAGTAAGTTACAATAAGTACATGTCTTGGTTTATCCCAACCTACTTAGCTTGAGTCCTTCTATCTGGTCATACCTTATAAAATCTGTGGTAAGTGGAAGTTTCAGATGGCTCCAATGACCTTCAAGCCCTGACATTACTTCCATGGTTATGTTACCTCATGTTACAAACAGATTAACCTAGTGGGGGTCTAATCCAATCGTAACTAGTTCTTTGAAAGCACAGATTTCTCTGTTTAAGGGGCAAAAGAAGGGTTCAGAGAGACGGAGAGCATGAGAACTGTTGCAGCCAGATGGAGGGGGACATTCGTAAGGACCAATCAGTGTCTTCTAGAAACTGACATCAACCCCTGGCCAGACAACCAGCAAAGAAATGGAGACCTCAGCCCTATAAATGCAAGGAACTCAATTCTGCCAACAACCTGAATGATCTTGGAAGCAATTTTTTTTTTTTTTTCTTTACAGCCTCCAGATCAGAGTTCAGCCTGTCTAACTTCTTGATTCTGGTCTTGTGAAACTCTAAACAAAGGACAATCTGAGCCAGCCTGGACTTCTGACCTACACAACACTGATAATAATCAATGCATGTGTGTGTTTTAAGGTGCTACATTTGTGGTAATTTGTTACACAGAAGTATAAAATTAATGCAGAACCAGAAGCCTAAATTTTGAAATTATGATAATTCCTGCCAATAAAATAGAAGATATTGAGAAAATAATCTGATATTTACTTAAAAGAATTTTTTGAAGAGGAAATTTCCAGACAGGGCTTGAGGTACATATTTTTACTCTTTTCTTGCAAAGTTTATTTTATATTTCTCTGTGAGCTATGAGCATTTTTTTTACTTTTTTTTTCTAGCGAAATACTAGTCATTAGTGAGCATCTTGGAAAACAAACAAACCCCAATGAGCAATGAGGATAAAATCTCCAGCAATACCCTTATATTTGACACAAAACATTCATCCCCACCTTTATCCATGGTATTCTTGGGCTCTAAGACTTGCTAGAGAAGCTCGTTAAAATCAAGCCTGTTTGATTTCCATGACAACAAATCAAGGGGGCAGTTCTAATTACATATAGCAGATGTGAGGCAGTGTTGCAGAGTGGGAAAGCTCATGGGTTCCTGAGTTGATCTATCTGGCTTCCAGTCCTGGCTCTTATCAGCTATTTACTACATGACCTTGAGCAAGTTTCTTAATCCTGTTAGTGTGTTTATCAGTAAAATCAAGAGAAACAGTATCTGTCTCACAGAAGGTATTATAAATGTATGTTTGAGACACTTCCTGGAATAGAGTGAATGCTGAGTAAATTTTACAATGTTTCTTTTCACAGGAGAGCTACTCCAGACTGATGGGAACTCAAACGCAGGATAGCTGATTCCAGACAACTTTACCTAACCTTAAACTACAGTCTTTCTCTTGCCTTCCCTCTTTTTATCAATAATTTCCAAGTTACCCGTACTCAAAGCCCCAGAATAATCTGAGGCAAAATTTCAAAGTTGACTGCCTTCTGGTTGATCTCTGATTCATCCTATAAGTTCCACAAGAGAGATGTTTGTGCAAAGTCTGGAGAGTGGAGTGAAGGAGCAGTCATTTTTAGCTTGCATATCTTGTCTCTGGCTGGCTAACTCCCATCACTGGTGTGAGGCACAACAGTTGTGCAACGGCTCTAATCTGCCTCTGGATCCTACTTTGGCTTCTCTGATTCCCGGACCAAGTGTGTGTGTTTAGCTCCATGACAAAGAGCCCCAGCTTCTACAGGATACGCATTCCACCTAGGTCAGAGGCAAAAAGAACTGATGCAGGTGTCAGTCCTCTCTCATGGCCCCAGCTCGTGCTTGTGGATATCCACTTATCCTTCCTCTCTCCCATCTTACTTACCTCCATCTTCTCTTCCTGACTGCCTTCCCTTCCTGGACTTCAGTTTCCAGCATCAGATGCAGAGACAACAGCCTTGGAGCTAGCTCCTGGGATTGTTCGTACTGCTGAGGAGAGAAGTGAACTCTCCAGTAGGAGACTGAATGAAGAAAAACATCAAATTAGCACACAAAAAAAGGTAAAAGGATGTATCTGGACTAGCACAGTTTAACTCCCTGCTGGGGCTACCAAAGGAGGTGAGGAAAGAAAAGGAGGGGGAAAGATTGACACTGTGCTCTGGATGTGGAGAAGGCAAGAAGCCAGATGGTTTGGGAGAGGTGGTATCACCTTCACTCATATCTCCAAGCTTGGCACAATGGCTGCTTGAAAGAGACTGAAAAACATGAGCCTGCAGAAAACCAAAGGGCAGAAGTAGCACCGGGATTGGCATTCATATATATATTGATAGTATACACCTTCAGAAGTGAGAGGTCCAGAGGCACAAGGCCAATTGAACAGACTTTGAGATGCCTCAGGGATGATACTCACCTCCCATTAACCAACAGGAAGAGGTGAACATGGGGTTCAAGTTTCAGCAAAACTTTAGTTAACCATTGGGCACTGTTGACCTTCTACCTCTCAGACATGTCTTTCCCTTCTCATTGAAAAGGCTGTTTACATCTTTTCCCTTCTCCTTGGAAAATGCAAAGGTGAAGCTGAGGCAGAGAATGAGCTGACAGCTAAATAACTCAGAGATAGCCCCTTAAATAGCAGAAATCCAACAGGTTGGGGGCCTGATTGTAGGAGAGAAGGGAGAAGTTCAAAGTTGAGAGGACAAATTCTCAATATCCTGGAAATTAGCTCTGGTTCTAAGAGAGGAGAGAGAAACTTCAGATCATATTGAGGATGATGAAGTTTCTGCCTGAAAGTGACGTACATCCCTTTTATCTAAACACCTTTCGACAAAGCAAGTTCGCATGGCCGCCCTTGAGTTCAAGACAATAATGGTATACAGTCTTCCCACAAGAAGAGGGACCTGTGGGGAGGAAACCAGAATATTTGGTAAACAACATAAATTCCCCCGAATTTTACCAAACTTAGAATAGAGCAAAGCTACTCTTATGAAAACTTAAATGAGCCCTAGGAATCAATAGGTCCGGTTATTTTAAGAAAGAAGAGGCAGGCAAACTCTGGAAAGGGTTGTTACTATTGTTTTCGTTAGTGCTAATATAGAGCCCCAGGCGTTAACTAGGTTCCAAGATTACCAAGGGATCTCAAGCTGATGCCCTGAAACGGGTGGAAAGGCAGAGAATTAATAAACTCACTGCAATGGGCAGACCGGTTAGACAATGGGTGCTAACCAGATTGAATTAAGAACCTTACATAATGCCTAACTATGTTCATAGCCTCTCAAGACACAAATGGAAACAAATATACTTCTGGCCTATAGGCCACTGGTTTGTAAACTATAGTCTATCAAGAACTACACTGAAATATCCTGGTAATTGACAGGATTTCTTTTTAATAAAATGGGCAGTTAACAAATCACCAACGTACATGAAAATAAAGGTACAAAGATCCATGAATCTTCCACTATCAAATTGTCATGTGATCTTAAATAAATAACTAAAATCTTCTTTATACTGTTTCCAACTCGATGGCAAAATAGCATTACCACATTCATGGGGACATTATGGTGTGGACATATATCATTTTTTGGACAGATCCTTAAGTTGAGTACTTATTATTCTACCATGAGATCAAAACTAGTAAATCATACCACTACTCTACTATTAGGATGATATAGAATACCTATTAGCTATTTATGACCCTAAGATTAGAAAAGAAAGTGAGCGGCCAGCATTAATGCTTAACGTGATGAGAGTCATCATTCAGCACTGTCCCGGTAATTCCCATATGCTCACAGCATTTGAGAAAGCCTTAGACATACCCCGTGCAATCCAGAACATTTTCTTGAGAGACTATCAGCAGGATATGAGTTTGTACAAGTAGGATTTTCAAAAATAGATATCATGCCTTTCTTTTAATGTAATTTACATATCATAAAATTCATCCTTTTTACTGTGCAATTCAGTAGATGTTTAATATAGTTACGAAGTTGTGCAACCTTCACTACTACCTAATTCCAGAACACCATGAACAGGTGACAGTGGGTAAGAAACCAATGTGGACATTAACAACACCAGCAAGTATACGTATTTGTTGTCTATATAGAGAGAGAATCTAAATAGTTCCAACAAGCAGAGGGATCTGCAGTCTTTATCAGGAAATGATTAAAACTCCCCCAAGCACCTATATAATCTAGGGAATTGTAGCCTCTTGATATTTAATATCATTTGCTGTAGTCTAATGACTAGATTGGAAATGAAGATTTTAAAAAACAGAAACTACATTCATAGCTCTTCAATTCAGTCCTTAGAGGTCATGATGACAATTCATGTGGACTCTGATTTGTTCTCTGCTGGACTCAAGCTATGTCTGCGAAATGCCAACACGGCCAGATAAAAAGTCAAATTCCAGCTCCAAAATTCCATAGCCAGAATGACTGACTTTTTAAAAGTGAATTAGGGCTTATTTTGTATTACATTATGGTGGGTATATTTTTGATGTTTCACTGGGAATAATCCAGCTATTAAAAAAAATTCTTCAAACTGTTCTTAAATCCACAAATTAATTTATATATATATATATTTTACTTTATATATATTTATAATGTATTTAGTTTATATATAGTTTATATGATATTTATATATAATCATATACATATATACATATATAATATTTATTTATATATAATTACATATAATTTAAAAATATATATACATACATGTATAATATTTATTTATATATAATTACATATAATTTAAATATATGTACATACACATATACACATATGCACATACATGCTTACATATATATATAAATTGACAGGTCATCATAAACCTGTACTCCTCACTTATGGGTTATTAGTGGCCTTAGTTGAAGGGAAGGAACCAGTTACATTGTATTATGTGCAAACTTCTGTTAAGGTCAGAAGTGGACAGAATGAGAGACTCGGAGTAAGCAAAACCATTCAGGCCATAGGGAATTATCATGAGAAACTGAGGAGGGTCTCCCTCTCTGGATTTGAAGGACTTTCCCTCTCTTTTTTTTTTCAATTTTTTTAATGTTTATTAATTTTGAGAAAGAGAGAGAGTATGAGCAGGGGAGAGGCAGAGAGAGAGGGAGACACAGAATCTGAAGCAGGCTCCAGGCTCCGAGCTGCTAGCACAGAGCCCGACGTGGGGCTCAAGCATACAAACCACGAGATCATGACCTGAGCTGAAGTCAGACGCCAAACCAATGGAGTCACCCCGGTGCCTCACTCTCCCTCTCTTTCCATCTTTTCTCTATCTTGACAAATCAAGCCTGAAATGTTTTGTTTTTCTTCTTTTTTTTTTCACGTATTACAATATCCCTCCTCATTCCTGAACACATTGATCCCTCCCCCTAAAGACCACCCCTTATGACATAACAGGCATCACTTTTTGGTATTGCACTTGACCTCACCACCCTTCTTCATTAGAAGACATGCGATGCTCAATCCATTGCTTCATCGGCGTGGGCCACAGACCTTGTCATCATTCCTGACATCTCTCATTCACGTTCCACACTCCAGCATATCTGAGGATAATCTGCTGATTCCCCCCCAGAAAGAGAATCGCATGGCCTTTCGCTTCTTCCACTGCTACCAGTCAGTTCCATCCTCCTTATCACATCCCGCCTCCCCAGCGATTCCTCCTCACACATGCCCACAACCTTTCCTATTCTGAACACAGCAACCGGTGCTTCCCTTACACTGAAAGTTCAAATATTCTTATTCTACGTAACTGTAAGGTGGCTCAAAATTTCTTGAGGATCTTTGCATCTCACTGAGAGAAAAAGTCAAAATATCCTACTGAGGGCCAGTTAGACCTCACCTGGTCTGTTCCTCCAACCACACCTCTGCAGTCATCTCTACTCCCCACTTCCACTGTAGCATCTCAACTTTAGCCTCATTGGCTTCTGCCCTGCTTCTTGGAGTCACAAAATGTCCTTGCCTCCAGGCATTTGCACCATGACTCACATCCCTACTTCCACTAAAATGAAAGATTTTCACTAAAATGGCCCCCTTTTAGGGAGGCCTTCTGCAGCCCCTCTCCCCAAACAGCAATCTGTGTCCTCTTGTGTGGTCACACGCCAGAGAGCGTTGGGATCCCCTCACGCCCCCCAACACACACACACACACACACACACACACACACACACACACACACACAACTTGTTCCCATGTCAACTGGTAACGTCATACACAGGCCAAGAGGATGGAACAAGAGAGTTATTTCTCACGTGTTGTCTCTGTCTGGGGAGCGCAGGGCCAGTTCGCTAAGCGAGTCAGAGCAGCTGAACCTGCAGGCAAGGGAGGTGGGCTTGAGGTTTCCTTGCAGTGGTTGAGCAATGAGGCTCCAGGGAGCATTCCAGGACCACAGGCACCAAAGCAGGGAACAGCTGCCTTCCAGTCAGTTTGGTTGCATGTGGGGCAGAGGGGGAGGGTCGTGATGGGTTTTGAAAGCTGTGGGCAGTCCAACAGGACCGAGTTCTCCTGCTTATTGCGCTCTTTGCCTGCTTTACTTGGCCCCGCCTCCATTATCCGCGAACATACTATTCACTCCACACGTCTATCTGATTTTACTGTTAGTGTCCTCATTTAGATAGAATATAAGTTTGATTTACAGGCAAGGGTATTTTTTCTCTTTGACCCACCACGTTTTACCCATTTGCTAGAAGAAGGCTTGGCACGCAGTAAGAACTCAATCGATATTCATCATATGAATAAACTCATTTTTAATTCTTCTGTATGACAAGTATCCCACTTACTAGTAATTAAATATTTGTCGACTGGATGAACAACATGCAATGCAACTTTTGACAGTTGAGTATATAAAAAGATATTTGCTCTAAATGAATACACTAATATAACAGTTGTGGTCACCCTAACCACTTTGATGTCAGCAGACACACAATAAAGTCTTTGGAAAAAAGCAGCGCATCAAAGCATATTATTATTAAAGAGAACAGATTTGCATGTGAGCTATTTTTCAGCAACTCCATAAATACTATGATTGATGGATTTTTTAAAGTTTTTTTTAACATTTATTTATCCTGAGAGACAGAGCAAGACAGAGCATGAGCGGGGGAGGGACAAATAGAGAGGGGGGACACAGAATCTGATGCAGGCTCCAGGCTCTGAGCTGTCAGATCCTGACCATGAGACCAGGAGATCATGGTGGTCTGACGTGAGACCGTGAGATCATGACCTGAGCTGAAGTCGGACACTTAACCCACTGAGCCAGCGAGGCGCCCCTGATAGATTTCTAATTCAAGTTAATATTATGTACAAGCCCTAAATGAATACGTCAGTTTGAAATTTCCCAGTGTGTGTTAGACAAGGCTAACCCAAGAACCTTAAGCAAATTGGAGATTATTTGGCCAGCAGTAAGGAACTCATACTCTCTGCCCTAACACATCCCAGACAAGTAAATATTTCAAAGAAGTAATGTGCACAATAGCATTTTGATTGAATATTTTTCATTTATTTTCACTTCCCTTTAATGGCAAAACATACATATTTTTTCAAGTATCCACAACTTGTAAATGAGATAAAGGAAAGGCAGCAGTCATGAAGTCTTTGAAGATTCGCCCAGGGATACTTTAATTTCTAAGGGAATGTTACTTTGTGTGACTTGCAATCTGCTATTGATTAAAGTTCTGGATGTTTGAAGTTAGTTATTAAAGTACAGATTTTTGTCAGTAGAGATGCTAATGTTATCTTTGGACAGAAAATGCCTAAAGTAATGGTTCTCTGTTCCATGGAATATTAACCTATAAACTATAAGAATTACAATGTCCTGGGGCGCCTGGGTGGCGCAGTCGGTTAGGCGTCCGACTTCAGCCAGGTCACGATCTCGCGGTCCGTGAGTTCGAGCCCCGCGTCAGGCTCTGGGCTGATGGCTCAGAGCCTGGAGCCTGTTTCCGATTCTGTGTCTCCCTCTGTCTCTGCCCCTCCCCCGTTCATGCTCTGTCTCTCTCTGTCCCAAAAATGAATAAATGTTGAAAAAAAAATTTTTTTAAAAATAAATAAATAAATAAATAAAAAGAATTACAATGTCCTATAGAATAACAATACTATATTAACACCCCTCTTCCTTTTTATTTTTTTAATTTATTTATTTAAATTCAAGTTAGTTAACATACAGTGTAGTAGTGGTTCCAGGAGTAGAGCTTAGGGATTCATCAGTTACATATGACACCCAGTGCTCATCCCACAAAGTGCCCTCCTTAATGCCCATCACCCATTTAGCTTATCTCCCTGTCCACCGCCCCTCCAGCAATCCTCAGTTTGTTTTCTGTATTTAAGTCTCTCGCCTCCCTCTCTAGTCTTATCTTATTTTTCCATCCCTTCCCCCTATGTTCATCTGTTGTGTTTCTTAAATTCCACATATGCGTGAAATCATATGATATTTGTCTTTCTCTGACAGGTTTATTTCACTTAGCATAATACACTCTAGTTCCATCCACGTTGTTGCAAATGGCAAGATTTCATTCTTTTTGATCACCAAGTAGTATTTCATTGTGTGCGTGCATGTGTGTGTGTCTGTATACCACATCTTCTTTATCCATTTGTCAGTTGGTGGACATTTGAGCTCTTTCCATAATTTGGCTGTTGTTGATAGCACTGCTATAAACCTTGGGCTGCATGTGCCCCTTCGAATCAGCATTTTTTGTAGCCTTTGGATAAATACCTAGTAGTGCAATTGCCGAGTTGTAGGGTAGCTCTATTTTTAATTTTTTGAGGACCCTCCATACTGTTTTCCAGAGTGACGGCACCTGTTTGCATTCCCACTAAGCGTGCAAAAGGGTTCTCCTTTCTCTGCATCCTTGCCAACATCTGTTGTTTCCTGAGTTATTAATTTTAGTCATTCTTACAGATGTGAGGTGGTATCTCATTGTGGTTTTGATTTGTATTTCTCTGATGATGAGTGATGTTGAGCATCTTTTCATGTGTCTGTTAGCCATCTGGATGTCTTCTCTGGAAAAGTATCTATTCATGTCTTCTGCCTATTTCTTCACTGGATTATTTGTGTTTTCAGTGTTGAGTTTGATAATTTCCTTATAGATTTTGGATACTAACCCTTTATCCAATATTTCATTTGCAAATATCTTCTTCCATCCCATCAGTTGCCTTTTAGCTTTTTTGATTGTTTCCTTTGCTGTGCAGAAGTTTTCAACTTGATGAGGTGTCAATAGTTCATTTTTTTAATTTCCCTTGCCTCCTAGATTCAGAAATCAGACAATAAAAAGAAATAAAAGGCATACAAATAAGCAAAGAAGAAGTCAAACTTTCACTCTTCACAGATGACATGATACTTAACATAGAAAATTTAAAAAAAAAAACTCCACCAAAAAACTGCTAGAACTGATATGTGAATTCAGCAAGGTCACAGGATATAAAATCAATGTACATAAATAAGCTGCATTTCTATACACCAATAATGAAGCAGTAGAAAGAGAAATTAATGAATTGATCCCATTTACAATTGCACCAAAACCCATAAAATACCTGGGAATAAACCTAATCAGAGAGGTAAAATATCTGTATGACGAAAACTATAGAAAGCTCATATAAAAGAAATTGAAGAAGACACAAAGAAATGGAAAAAAAAAATTCCATGCTCGTGGATTGGGAGAACAAATATTGTTAAAATGTCAATAATACCCAAAGAAACCTACACATTCAATGCAATCCCTACGAAAATAACACCAGCATTCTTCACAGAGCTAGAACAAACAATCCTAAAACTTGTATAGAACCACAAATACCCCAAATAGTCAAATAATGTTGAAAAAGAAAACCAAAGCTTGAGGCATCAGAATTCTGGACTTCATGCTGTATTACAAAGCTGTAATCATCAAGACGATATCATATCGGCCGAAAAAACAGACACATAAATCAATGGAACAGAATAGACAACCCAGAAATGAACCCTCAAATGTATGGCCAACTAATCTTCAACAAAGCAGGTAAGAGTATCCAATGGAAAACAACAAAAACAAAAAACTGTCTCTTCAGCAAATGGTGCTGGGACAACCAGACAGCGACATGAGGAAGAATGAAAACTGGACTACTTTCTTACACCACACACAAAAATAAATTCAAAATGGATGGAAAACCTAAACATGAGACAGGAAACCATTAAAATCCTAGAGAACACAGGCAGCAACGTCGTTGACCTCAGCTGCAGTGATTTCTTACTAGACATGACCCCTCTTCCTTTTTAAAGGCCTGTACATATTCAGTTTCTCACATATTCTTTAAACAGTTTTATAGACTTGCTACCTTCCTTTTTTATTAATAAAATAATTTTGGACACATGGTCATTTTTTTTACTTCTATGACAGTTATGTTCACTTTTTAACTTTTAGAAAGTTATACTTTGACTCATCATTTGAATGCCTGAAAAACAACAACAAAAAATAACTGTAGGGCACCTCGGTGGCTCAACTGGTTAAGCATCCAACTCTTGATTTCGGCTCAGGTCATGATCTCATGGTCATGAGATCAAGCCCCACATCAGGGGGGGCTTGCTGAGTGTGGAGACTGCTTAAGATTCTTTCTCTCTCTCTCTCTCTCTCTCTCTCCCTCCCTCCCTCTCCCTCTCCCTCTGTCTCTCTCTCTAAACAAAACAAAACAAAACAAAACAAAACAAAACAAAACAAAACAATGGCGAGGGGCAGGGAAACCCAGTTACCTTAGCTACCAGCCAGAGTAGGTAATTCAAGACTAGCTTTTTCCAAAAGAGAGTATTTAAGATTCCAAGGCACTCGTAAAATCTCAGAATGCCATCTACAAGTTCTAGAATTTAAATGCAATAGTTCCTGGCTGGATGGTATCTAATGTAAGGGGCTGAGCAGCCCCATCATTTCTATAATCATAAAAATGCATTTTTTGATGAATTCTCAGTATTTAACAAATAATATCATTTAGCTGCCTCTGCTAGATAGGTTTGACTTTCAAATCATAATGACAGTATTTTATAACAATAGATACCTCTTATGTTTCTTTTTCTTTAGCAAACTTTCTGAAAGAATTTTAGTCTCACAAATATATCCCATGCATCAGTCCTGGCCATGGCAGAGTCAGACAGATAATAGTGGTAGGTAATAAACTGAAGAAGGTAATCATCTGAAGCAGGTAATACTGTGGAGCTGGTGGAAATTGTGTCACACATAAGTCAGCTCTGCTATGTATATTATTAGATCTTCCCATGGATGGTACCAGCCCCACACACACTCAGGAAGGATCTCAATCTCTGTCAAAACCAACTTTTGAAAAAACAAACAAATGTCATCTGAGGCCCATAATGATTTCAATCAGTATGTTGTAAGGGCTTCTGAGCATTTTTTAAGCCTTATGTAATGTGTTGAAATAAAATGTTTGCTTTCCCCATTTAAATACAGTTGGGAGTAACCAAGTCATCGGTGGAAAGCTCGGGGAGGTCACAAAATGGCAAACCTGTCAGCCACTCCCGTCCCCACATACACTCAGCTGTGCACCCTACTTCTCATCTCCACCCCCAGCCCTACCTGCTTTTCCCTTTAAGGTGATGCTGAGATTTAAGCTGTGCTCTGTACCTAGCTCCATATTCATAAAAACTTAATTATTGTCCTTGCCACATTCAGCCGCTAAAAATATACGTACATGCTCTCGTCCCCAGAGGCCTCCAAATAATCATTCCCTAAACATTTTTGTTCCAAAATAAATCTTATGCATGATTAGATGGTTGTTGGATATCTTATGTCCCTATGAAATGGGGTAGATTTTGAAATTGGGACTTCCCATGACTTTGTGCCTCCCACCTCCCTGTACTGGCCTTTAAACTAATCACTGTGGGGCCCCTGGGTGGCTCAGTTTAAGCATCCAACTTCGACTCAGGTCATGATCTCACGGTTCGAGATTTCGAGCCCCGTATCAGGTTCTGTTGCTGACAGCTTAGAGCCTGGAGTCTACTTCGGATTCTGTGTCTCCCTCTCTCTCTGCCCCTCTCCCACTCTCGCTCTGTCTCTCAAAAATAAATAAAATGTTAAAAAAATTTTTTAACTAATCCTTGTGGCTTTCCATATACGTTACTCAATAGTCACCATTTCATTTGGCCGTTAATGGGATAGGAGGATGGGCATGGAATGGATGCTTTGTTTATTTTCTATTTTTCATGTCTTCTTTTTATACGAGATTCTTCCAATAAAATAATTTTAGGTAAGGGAAAATGTTTGGGAATGTAAAATTCTAAAGAATTGGTCGATGTGTAAAAGACATAGTAACTCTAAGCTCGTTGGACTAAATATCATAATTTTCATCTCCCTAATAATGAATTTCTAACTTTGTTTAACTTCATGCAATTTGGGAGCAACTTCCCTCTTCTTAATTTTAGGCATCAGGTATCCAGAAGTTTGAGTGTATAAGAATCTGCAGTTAATTTGGAGTTTGAAAATCATCTATTCCAAAGACTTATTATCAAATAAAAGTCATTACAGTCACAGTAGCATGGGTGTCTTGTAGTTTCTTTACTTCATTCAATAAGATAAAAAGTACACAAAATAACTGCGCTTTTATTTAATGGTTGTACAAACTCCAAACTTTAGAAGTGAATGTATGACTTAGTCATGAAAAATTCAATGTATGATAATCCAAACGAACAGAGAAATGATAGCACTACTGTTGAATTAAAAAATAAAAGAAAAGAATGTACCATGTTATATTTAAATAATTTACTTTGTACATTTGAAATGTTCTTTGTTTTGCAGTGATCTAGCTCAAAGAAGGAGAGATTTATATATTGTTTTCTAATCTTAAGGATTATCTTTGAAATTGATTTCTCTGACAACATCTTTTCTAGAGCTCCTTTTGCTTGTAAAAAATGATCTAACTTTGTATTTATTTCAGGCCCTTAATAAGGAGCAAATACCTTCATCTTCCCAATTAAGAAAAATACCTTTCCTTTTGGCAGGGAGTACTCACAATATGAAATGGCTTTTCATTGTCTTTTCTCATGGTATGACATCCCAAATATCCCAGAGAGAAATGCTAGCTATTTAAGCAATCTTGTCATATTTGAAAAATGAGCCCTTGCCTTAGTTACTCAAAGAAAGGGAAGGATTTGTCACCTACCAGTGCTCCTTTATCATAGTACTTCTGGATCATTCATCTTGTTGCTTGTCAAATGCTTTTTCAAATAGAGTCCTTGTAATTACCAAATGACAATTATGGTTTTAATTGAGTGTGGGGGGTGTTGAATGTCTGTTGCTATAAATGAGTTGAACTTTTCCTGATCCATATTAGTTATATTTTGTACAGGCAAAAAGTATGCATGTGAATTATGCACATTAAATGTGGTCAGAAGCAAGTTACCTTAATAGACGATAGTAATTTTTCTACTTACTTATTTCGAATCAACCATGTATTGAGACCTATGCTAATGAAAAGAATAATGATCAACAAAAAACTAAAGTCTTAAATTAGCTTTTGATTAACGAACAATATCTCTGTCAGTGGATGATGGTTATAGGCCCATGAAAGAGCTGAAGCCTTGGAAACACCATGCAACGCTTAGCTCCACTAGCAGTTGGCTCTATGGTCTTAGGGATGTTATATACAGAAGCGATATTTTCTGTCCCATGTACCAAATCCCAGATAGTCCCTAAGGCTACCATCCTATGTCTCCTTCAAAACTGCTCATCTGAGCTCCAAGTTAAAAGATCATAACTTTGGGGTGCCTGGGTGGCTCAGCTTCTGATTCTTGAGTTTGGCTCAGGTCATGACCTCATGACTCCTGAGATGGAATCTCAAGTTGGGCTCTGGGCTGACGCCATGGAGCCTGCTTGGGAGTCTCTCTCTCTCTCCCCCTCTCTTTCAGCCTCTCTCCTGTTCATGTGTGTACTCTCTCTCTCTCTCAAAAATAAATAAACTTTGAATAAAAGATCATAATCTAAAGGAAGATCTTTCTTGACTCTCTGTCCTCCACCACCCAGCCCCTCCCATGTACCCCCCCCCCCACATCCTCCAATGCCATAGTGACTTGAATCATTCATTCTTAGTACTTACTACACTGCAGAATATTTATGTGTGTGACTCTTTTATATATATCTGTTATTCTCCTCCACAAGACTGAACGCCATGCAGGGACATGGATCACACCTTTCCTTTTACTTGTTATCATATCTTAAATACCTAGCAAAGGACTGTGAATATTATAAAGACTTCAATAAATACTTTTTGAGTGAGAAAATACTTTTTGAGTGAGAAAGCTACTAAATGAGTTAACGGATAAAAGTCAATGGCCTTTACTCCTACTTTGAGATGTAAAGATACTTAATGCTCAACAATACTCAACATTTGTAAGGCATAGCTCTGACCGTTTTTTTTTAATCCTACATGTTAACACTCCTTGACTTGTCTCCCTTTCCTGGTTTCTTACTCTTCTATCTCAAAAAATGTAGTTATTTGCCAAAGGTCTGCCTTCCTTCTCTTTTTATCATCTACATGGTTTCTCTCTGTGATTTCATTCGTACCCAAAGCTTCATCTCCACCTGCTGATGACTTATGCATATTTATCTGCAGTTGGCCTCTAAGCCCAAATTGACTTTCAGTTTCTTCATTTGTACTATGAAGCATTTAGACTGGGTTACCTCTCTGACCTCCTTCTCCTCCAAAACAACACCTCATATTCAACATGCCTAACATGGACTCCTTCCTAAAACTATTGTCCTTTCATTTCCCTTTGCTCTCAATAGCAGTGCCATTCTCCATTCTGTGCTACACTGAATTTGAGGCTCTCTTTTTTTTTTTTTTATTTGAGTGTAGTTGGCACACAACGTTATATTAGTGTCAGGTCAACACAGTGACTCAACAAGTTTGTACATTATGCTCTGCTCACCACAAGGACAGCTACCATCTGTCCCAATACAATGCTATTACAATACCACCGACTGTAATCCTTATACTGTGTCTTTTATATCCATGACTTACTCGTTCCAAAGCTAGAATGTGGTGTTGAAAACACAGCCACAGTAAACTTATGGCAAAATTACCTAGCAAAATAAATCCCATAACTATATGTATATATTTTTTAAGCTCTGAAATTCCCTGAATATAATACTAATGCATGTGCCATGGACTTACACAGATTTCATCATTGTTTTCAAAGCTTACAAACTGAAGAAATAACTAGAAACATAGATACCTATTGTGGAAGTGCAACACTATCTTTTCTTTTCCAGTATTGTTTTCAATGTAGTTCCTTGAACTTGACCATCTCTAGCATTGCTATCTGGGCCCCAGAAAAATATCCCAGCATCCTAAAACTACTCAAATTGAAAAGTACAAAATTAAACTAAAACGTAAGCAAATTGCTATAACGTTACCTGTTGCTAATGTAAAAGAAGCAAATCCAAAATTAGAGAAGTGCCAATCCTTTTTCAAAGTTATTTCAAAACCCTATAGATAATTGTATGTATCAGTCCATGATGATACCATGGAAACTCAGGATTTGGTGGTTCTCTGGAAAATGTAGTTCTGCCTCCAAAAAAAATTAAAAGGTAAAAGTGGGGGAGGGTTTCAGTTTATAATAAATGGTAATTGTTAATACAGTATTATCTGATACTTGAAAATAGAGCTAAAATTGGTGTGGTTTCAATATTACAATGATGCATTGTCAAATAGACCCAACCTAATATTACCTAATCATTTAATGTACCCTTGGTTGACATACTGATTAATATTTGTCAGGCCAAGACTGCTTAAAGTTAGACTTACAGAAGATTAGTAAGTTATAAGTGATTTTGGCTGCTAGAGATGCAAATCATTTCCATCTGACAGTAAAGTTAATAAAGGTTATAGTTTTATTGCTCTGCAGGACACTAACCAGTTTTGTATCTTATCTAGTAATCTTATTCTAGCATTATTTATTCTACTGACTATACACAGTATGTCCAACAACTTTTCTTTTGAATGGGATTTACCACCCCCCTGGTTTCTTCATTAATAAATTAAATAACAATCTGAAACATGTTTTTTATATATTTGAATGTGATCATATTATTAGCCTCTGACACTTCTACTTTAACATAAATACTACAAAAAGCTATCTAGAACTTGGGTGATTCCAATGAGGCAAACAAGTCACACTGGGCCATTGGGTCCAACTGGTCAACCACTCCCTGCAACACAATCCTGCCTGTTTGGCTACTAAGGAAAATAATGATCAGAACTCTAAGAAGGTTCCTCTCAGCTGTTCCTGCTTTTGTGGGAACAGACTGTACTGTCTGTGTACCGAGATCACTTCCCTCTCCTAAATAGAGTTGTTAGTCCAAGTGTCAGTGAATTTTATATCACAACAGTAGACACACGCATATTCCATACAACAGACACACTGCTGAGGTGACTGGATGAAAAGGTATGACTGGAATTGGCAGTAAGTGGGATGAGCCACACAGTGCCTGGAATCCTCTACGACAGGGATTTGACTTCTGCAGAGACAAACGTGAGATTCTGCCCTGGTTTTAAAGTTAATCTGTTATAGTGACATTTAGCTTTGTGAAGATACGCATAGTCTTTGTCAACTAGTGAAAATAATTAGAACGACAGCAGTGGTGCCATTAATGACGAATTGTAACCCACACTTAGTGAATCAAAGAAAACTGGAAAAGGTTACACATTTGAGTAAACATAATTTTTTACAATAAATCTTTCTTTTGGCTTTTTTGTTTGTTTCGTTTTCTTTTTCTACTTTATTTTTTTTATAGCTTTGTTGATGTATAATTGACAAAATTGGAAGATATTTAAAGTGTGCATCATGGTAATTTGATATATGTATACATTGTGAATGGATTTATAGCAGCATCTACTTAATTAAGCCATCCATCACTTTATTTATTTGCTTACTTATTTATTATTTTTGGTGAGAACATTTAAATGCTACTCTCAGCAAATTTGAATGATACAATATGGTTATCAACTCTAACCATCGTGATTTACATTAGATCCTCATCTATAGCATCCATTTTATACCTGAAAGTTTATACCCTTTACCAACCTCTCCCTATTTCCTCCACCCTTAGTAACCAGTTTTCTATGCCATTAGTAACCACTTTTCTGTGCAGTTTCTAAGAGTTCGATTTTTTTTTCTTAGATTCCACAGATGCTATGCAGTATTTGTCTTTCGCTTTCTCGCTAACTTCATTTAGCAATATTCTCAAGATCCATTCATGTTATCACAAATGGTAGAATTTCTCTCTTTCTCGCGGTTGAATAATATTCTACTGTGTGTATGTACGTGTGTGTGCATGTGTGTATAACATTCTTTTTCAAAAAAAAAATTTAATGTTTATTTTGGAGAGAGAAAGAGAGTGTCAGAGTGTGATCTGGGGAGGGGCAGAAAGAAGAGGGAGACACAGAATCCAAAGCAGGCTCCAGGCTCCTAGCTGTCAGCACAGAGCGGGACGCCGGGCTCCCACCCATGAACCGCGAGATCGTGACCCGGGCTGACATCAGATGCTTGACCGACTGAGCCCCTCAGGCTCCCCTATAACATATTCTTCATCCATTTATCCATTGATGGGGACTTAGGGTGTTTCCATGCCTTGACTATTACAAATAATGCTTCAATGAACATGAAGGTGCAGATACGTCTTTCAGATCCTGATTTCATGCCCTTTGAATAAATACCCAGAAGTAGAACTGCTGGATCCCATGGTAGCTCTATTTTCAATGAAGGAACCCCCATGCTGTTTTCCACTGTGGCTGCACCAGTGTCCACTCCCACCAACAGTGCATAAATGTTCCCTTTTCTTCCCATCCTCACCAGTCTTTGTTGTCTCTTGTCTTCTGGATGACAACTATTCTAATCAGTGTGAAGTGATACTTCACTGTGGTTTTAATTTGACCTTCCCCGATGATTAAAGATATTGAGCACCTTTTCATGCATTTGCTGGTCATTTCCATGTCTTCTTTTTCTTTTAATTTTTTAATGCTTATTTATTTTTGAGATAGAGAGAGACAGAGTGAGAGCAGGGGAGGAGCAGAGAGAGAGGGGGACCCAGAATCCGAAGCAGCCTCCAGGCTCTGAGCTGTCAGCACAAAGCGCAATGCAGAGCTTGAACTCACAAACCACAAGATCGCCACCTGAGCCAAAGTCAGACCTTTAACTGACTGAGCCACTCAGGCATCCTCCCATTGCTAATGTCTTTAAAAACATACCTATTCCGTTCCTCTGTCCATTTTTTAATCAGATTGTTTTCTGCTACTGAGTTATAGGAGTTCTTCATATATTTCAGAAATTAACTCTTTTTTAATGTTTATTTTTGAGAAAGAGAGAGTTGGGGGAGGGGCAGGGAGAGAGGAGAGAGAGAGAATTCCATGCAGGCTCTGAGTGGTCAGCACAGAGTTTGATGTGGGGCTCAGACTCATGAACCATGAGATCATAACCTGAGCCAAACTCAAGAGCCAGATGCTTAACTGGCTGAACCACCCAGGTGCCCCGATATTAACTCTTTACAGATATATATATGATTTTCGAATATGTTCTTCCATTGTGTAGTTTGCCTCTTCATTTTGTTGGTTTCCATTGCCGTGCAAGAAATTTTTTGGTTTGATGTAGTCCTACTTGTTTATTTTTGCTTTTAGCGTCAAATCCAAAAAACCATTGTCAGGACCAATGTCAAGAAGTTTACCTCCTATGTTTTCTTCTAGGAGTTTTATGGCTTCAGGTCTTACATTCAAGTCTTAAATCCATTTTCAGCTGGTGTTTACATATGGTGAAAGATGGGGTCCAGTTTCATTTTCTTACATGTGGTTGTCCTGTTTTCCCAACACCATTCATTGAAGAGATCATCCTTTCCCATATATATAATTTTGATAAGTCTTTCAAAAATGTAAATTTTTTAAATAACAAATGTATTGTAGTCTTGTTTTCAAATTAACAATCCTCATAACCATTAAGGCAAACCATTTGCCATTACAAAGAAAACTTCTTGTTTTGCTTGGTAAACAATCTTAGAAAAAAATTCAACTTTATGGTAAGATATCCAATAAGTAGATATTTACATTTAATTTAAATTTTATAAGAAAAATTTATATCTGGGGATATCTATTATATATCTATTATATCTATCTATTATATCTATTATATATATAAAATGACTAACTCAAGACTTGACTTCTCAAAATTCCTGTGCTAACAATCTCCTGTTTCTTCAAGATTATTTATTAATTAAGCTAGCTGGAAATGACAGACTGCTTCCAGTGATTTTCTATACAAGGCAAAATTAGAGTGTAGGCATATAATTTTCTAATTCTTAGCCAATTGTTAAAAAAATCTGTTTTCCAGAAAATAGCACACACATTTTGTATATGTGTGAAAATGTTACTATCCACAATACAGGAAGAGTTACAACCATAGAAATCTACACTGATTTATGAGATAAAGCATCCTACATCACACACAGCTACTATGCTTTTCAAAGGAAACTCATTTTCTTCTATATCCTTGTATGTATCTATTTAGCAAGCAGAGCAGAAAATAGTATATTTTCTATAAATGCTTAAACTTTCCAGTTTCATCCTATTAACCATATATCAAATATGAACAAAATACCAAAGTTACACATACATTTTTTACATGTGTAAGTAGAAAAACATTTGGAGACAACTCGTATAAAGATAACCACACCTGTTCTCTCTGTACCAAAATCTCCCAGCATGAAATTCCATGCTCTGATTCTTCTATTCCTTTTTTAACCCTGCCTATTTCTTTCATGTATAAGGCCTCTACCAAGTTCAAAGAATGCAGATCAGTCATCCAGGGAAATAGGAGGGAATGAGAATCAAGTCCAAGGGCACTGAGGAATTTACTGGGATAGCAGGTTGAACAAGGAAGAGAGAACTATACTTATCAGTTCTTAACAAAAGTTTTTGGAAATGAGAAAACAAGTTAGTTAGCAGGCACTGTCAAATTTCACTTATAGAGACTTACTTAATTTGTTATTTATAGTCAAGCAAAGACTAAGAGAAAATATATCTTTGCATTATACATGGGAAAATAGACTCAACTAGCAAAAGGATAGAGTGAACAAGACTGGAGACATTTCAAGAAGCAAATCTCTTTCAAGCACCTCAATAGAATCTACCTTTTAAATAAATATTCTGAACCAGTAAAAAAAAAAGCATGCCAGTGACCAGCCATGCTTACCTGGTGCTTTGACGTATAAATCATGATTCAACCACCATCATTCATTCATTAAAGCAAGACTTCAACAAAGCAATGATCTGTTGCTATGTAATCTTAACTTACCTAAATACCATGGAATTGAATTTAAAAACTTTGAAATCTAGGGGCTCCTGGGTGGCTAAGTTGGTTAAGCGTCTGACTTTGGTTCAGGTCATGATCTCATAGCTCATGGGTTCGAGCCCCATGTCAGGCTCTGTGCTGACAGCTCAGAGCCTGGAGCCAGCTTTAGATTCTGTGTCTCCCTCTCCCTCTCTGGCCCTCCCCTGGTTGTGCTCTCTCTCTCTCTCTCTCTCTCTCTTTCTGTCTCAAAAATAAACAAACATTAAAAAAATGGTTTTAAAAACTTTGAAACCTAAATGCAAAATCCATTTAATAGAGGTCCTAATGACAAGTTAAATTTTTTTTAGCTTTTTATTTTTACTTTTTATTTATTTTTTTGAAAGAGAGGGAGAGAGTGCACACATAAGCAGGGGAGGGGCAGAGGGTGACGGAGAGAGAGAATCCCAAGCAGGCTCCATGGCCAGCAATAAGCCCATTGTGGGGCTCAATCTCATGACTGAGATCATGACCTGAGCCGAAATCAACAGTCAGATGCTTAATTGACTTAGCCACCCAGGTACCCTGACAGCATAAATATTCTATAAAACATTTTTAAAAAACACTTTTTAATGTCACCTAAATAATACATCTAATTATAAAAACATTAAAAACAATTAGAAGTATTGCAAAAAAAAAAAAAGTAAAAATTCATTGAAACTACCCAATACTGTAGTTTTGGGGACAAATCCTGATAAGTCCTGGCATGAATTTGTGTATATTCATCATTCATTCCATTAATGTAATGCTTATACATTTTATAGTAGAAATATTAGTAGATTTGATTATGGTGTGTGTTGAAGTATTAAGTAATTAGATATTGCCTGTCTAAAATCTAAAAGCTACAGAATTTGGGAGTGTCTGGGTGGCTCGGTCGGCTAAGCATCTGACTCTTGAATTTGGTTCAGTTCATGATCTCACAGTTTGTGAGTTCAAGCCCCTCACTGGGTTCTACACTGACAGTGCAGAACCTCACGAGATTCTTTGTCTCCCTCTCTCTCTCTCCCTCCCCTGCTCTCTCTCTCTCTCAAAATAAATAAATAAACATTTTTAAAAATAATAAAAAAATAAAATAAAACCTACAGAAATTTTAAACACATCTCATCCCAGTGACTTCAAGCAAGAATTCATGAAATGATATATGATCAGATATATAATTCTGTATAATTGAGATATTATTATACCTGATTTTTTTACATTATTATTCTCCTGGAGTATTTACAATAGTCTTAGCTAAATGTAGAAGGTCTTTATCTAACACAGAAAAACTGTTAAATTTTACCATTATTAAAATATTTCCTCTCCAGAATAGATTTATATCTAGTCATTGGAAGTATTTTTGTCATTAACATACAATGGACAAAGGGGGAAAAAAAGATGAGAAAATTCATCTGTTAGAAAAGTATTTTAAACCCTGTACCTGGGTGAATATGGACCCCGAATAAACTGTGAAAATCTTGTAGCGACCTAGTCATTCTTCAGATTCAAGTCTAAAATTTCATAAAACACTTGGTTATCATTTTTTGCCAAAAAGTGGCATAGGGGGAAAGAAGGCCAAATTTGCAATAATGATGGCAGAAAGAGGTCTGGCAGTGTAACCATCAGATAATAATTACAAAACTTGAACAATACAATACTTTCACAAAACAGTGAAAGCAATAGAAAACAGGCAAAGTGAGGAGAAACTTGAAGAGAGTTTATACCTGAAAGATACCTATTTCACTAAGAATTGTGGGCTGATGGCTTTTTAGCCTCAGAGCAATTCCTCAATTCACCCAGCTGTGACGACAGAAAACTGCAGTCTTATACTTTGAAATAGTCAATGATAAAACTCGGGGCACCAGAGCAGATGACTAGAATATTAAAGGAACAAATCCTAGAGGCAAGATAACCTTGGAAGATTTGAGGTCAAAAATCTGGGTAAAATGCCCTTGGCTACCCCACCCACCCCCTCTTCCTGGCTGAATGTCAAATTATGCATATGCACAGTAAACCCAGAGAGCCCAGCAGTAAAGCAAATAGAAAGTGGAGGTTGGTCAATTCTAAAAGACAGACTCACTCCTGGTTACATTTGCATGTTTTCTCCAGGACCCAGCTCAGTGTCTGGCACATAGTTCCTGGACAACTAACGATTGTCATTACCAATGTATCTAGAGAACAATTCTCCAGTAAGCACATTAGAGACTTGCGTCCCAACAAAGCTGTAAATAACAAGGCAAAAGTAAATACAGGCAATAATAAGCTATCTAAGAAACAAATAACATGTACTTGCACACAACATAACAACCAAATACAGTAGATACAATTTATTTGGATCCACAATATGAATGCAAAGCATTGCTTGCTCCATGCCCTTTTTATGCACACTCTTGACTTGTTACAGGGACTGGATCAATTGTTCTCCAGAATATTTCATACTGTGGATTTGTTTGTTCCCTCACAGTATATATTTACTTGTTCCTTAGTTTCCATATTTTCTATAAATGGAAAATGAGTTCTAAAATCTTGGTTAGATTATAGTGCAACCATTTTTTAGCACTGACAGCCACCTAGGCACCCCTAGATTTCAGGAGTTGTTATATAATTCATATTACATCATACTAAGAGGAATATAACGTCTAGCTATCCTACTAAAATTAAGGTAAATTGGTAGTTTCAGGTGGGGAAAGCCTGACCCTGTACTTGTAAAATTGCCTATAACATTTCACCAAGTGGTTTACCTATCCATGTGCGAGGCTAAAGCCAAGGCAGTGATTTTCTCATTTGAGCATTCCTTTCAGATTTATTAGATGAAATTGTCCTGTAAAGAAGTACTTTTACGAATCAATTAGATTATTTAGTCAATTTTACACACAGTTCTTATAGAAAAGTCGAGCAGATGCTTAATTCCTTCTACATAATTGCCAAATTCCTAAGTTAAGAGTTGGTTTCCTTGCCAAATCCGTATCCTGCCAGTTTCACTTGTTATTTCTGTTTTCCTGGGCCTGTAACCCTTATACTAGTCTATCATCCTTATCCCATCTTTTAGTTCTACAAACACATTCTATGGTTATCTCCAGACCATGCTAGTCTCTGCAGTTGTTTTGTGATTGGCTGCAACTCCTTGCAGTAAGCCTTGTGGTGGTCCCACCTGAACTACCCTGAGTTCTTTACTGCTTTCCTGTGGTTCTTTACCTGAAGTTTTAACTTTGACTTGATATAAAATCTTTGGTTCACCTTTCCTTCCTTGGCATATTTTACAAAACTGTTGCTCCATTAGGTCCTAGCATATTTTTTTTGCTTTTGATATTTTATTTCTTATAAATTATTTGAATCTTTTTTTGCCAAAAGAGCCAAAGTTTTTTTTTTCAGTCTATAAAGTGCAATATTTTTCAGTGTTGACCAATCTGGGACAATATTATAAATTATGAGATGTGTCTTGCCAATATGTAGTTGTTTCATGTCAGTAAATTTTGGTCTAGTTGTTGCATAGAAATAGACAAACGGAATATGTATGTTTTTTACCTGGAAGAGGATACTCTTCACAAGAGAGCTAAACTAAAAGCACAGATTTTTCACCTTTAAATTAGCATTTGCAGGAAATGTAATAGCTCTAGGGCAGTCTTTCATTCCAGCAAAATATCCTCAAAAAAAAAAAAAAATCAATGACTGTAGAGAAGTGCTTCTCAACCTTGATACTAGACATTTTGGGAGGAATAATCACTTGTTGGTGCAAGGTGGGCTATCCTGTGCATTGTCGATGTTTATCACAATCTTTGATGTCTACCAATTAGATGCCCATAGCATCTCCCGATTTGTGAAAACTAAACATTTCTCTAAATATTGCCAAGTGTCTTCTCCTCCATGAGAATCACTGGCATCAGGGAATCAGGGATGTGGCTTTAAGACACTTTGTTAATATCTCAGAAAGATGTGAAGCGGTACCTCACATACCACCTCAGTGAAAGAAAACAACATCTAAGAATCTTAAGGCTATTTCTTAGTCCTTCTGGGGTAGACGATACTGCTTCCAAGACTCGTAAGGGTATTGTCCAACAGCAGCTTCACAAAGACCTCAACATAGAAGACATATCTCACATATTCACTGGTCTAGCTTTGGTCCGACAGAGTGGATTATAAATAGGTATATTTCTACATATGTAGTGTTTAAAGAAATTGCACCAACTTGGACAGACAGTGATGAAAATTTAATAAAATTAAAAGCAAAAAAAAAAAAAAAAGAAAAAAAGGCCTTTGGATTTACAAATTTCTTCATGTAGCAAGGAGGCTGAGAAAACTACTCAGTTTCAAACGTCGTAATGGACGGAATATGTAAACAATAGCCACAGATGTACAGGGCAGAACCAAGAGCCAGAGAACAAGAGTCAAGTACCACAGAAAATCTTGACCAAGGAGCAAGATCAAGCCCCAATAAAGTGAGTGGTAACTTGTCCAGCTGGATTTCAGTGACTTCTGCGTGTCCTGGTTTCTCCCCCTTTCTCAAGAGTTTCTCTACCAATTAACTTTTATCTGTCCCGTCATTGCATGTAGGGTATGTAGGTGTGGCCGGGGCAGGTAAGGTCAAAGAACTTGTGTCTTTGGTCCACTGGCCTTCAGATTGAGAGGTGCTGAATCCATAGCACCTAATCTGTAGGATGAGATCCTTGACCTCAAATCTGAGCTAATGCCATAATGTGATGAGACTTGGTGGGGTGGGGGGGGGAGGATCTTGGGAAGGAGGGAGGGTATTTTGCATTCAGAAGGAATGTAAATAATTTGTGGCCATAAAAATATTACAGTGGTTTTAAAACATGGCTATAAATTCCTTGCAACTGCTTCCATCCAGAGGTAGGGTCTATGCCACCTCTCCTTTACTATGGGAGGGTGCCAACTAACAAAGTATAGAAGAGTAATGCTATGTGACATCTGAGATGAGGTTGTAATAGACCATGGAGTTTCTGCCTGATTTTCTGGGACACTCTCTCATACAGTCCTGAACCACCACACTGGAAAGGCTATGTATAAGTTTTCCATCAAAAGTTGTAGCTAAGGCAAACTTTCAGCCATCCCTGGCAAGAATGAAGCCATTTGGACCCTCCATACCAGTCCATAGACTAACTGAATACTACTGAGTGGATTTTGCTGATACCTCATGATACACAAAACTCAGCAGTACTCAAAGTTGTGACTCATAAAATCATGGCATATAATTAAGTGGTCGGTGTCTGGTGCCACTAAGCTTTGAGGCCAATGTGGTTTGTTTAGCAACCATAATCAGAGCACCGTGAAGTCCTGTCACCAATCTGTGCTGAAGATGTTCTTTGTAGAATTTTAAATTTTGATATATAGTCCTTGGTTGTTCTGCTTGTTTTTCTAGAGGAGTTTTGAGAAAATATCAAAAGTATGCTGCTGTTATTTTCCTACTGTAACCTAAATCCTTCATTTTCATTAAAAATTATCAATGCCTTTGGTAGAATAAAGTGGGCAGACCATTCAAATTTGCTGATGATCCAACACTGGATAAAAAGAGCTAATGTACCATAGAATCTAACACAGAGAGAATCTTGTGCAACAAAATGATGGGATTAATCTAATGCAATGAAACTTAAAAGATGGAAAAAATTTAAAGTCATTAGTAGGCCACTGGTAACTCAAATGGTAACCTCAAATGGTAATTTTGAAAACACCTTTTTAAACGGTGTTAGAATGGTGTTATAGAAGCTATATCTCACTGGGAATTAAATCTAAGTATCCTGTAAACTTTTTTTTTATATTAATAATGAGTACTTATTCATTTATTGAATATATTGAATGCTTTATAATAATAGGAAATATGTGTCAGTTGCCATATTAAGTGATTTACATAGCATTTCCTATATAAACAATCTTCTCGAAAAGTAGACATTAGTAGCTCTATTTAACATGAAGCTAATGCTCAGGAGAGTAGAGGCACTTGCTTATAGCTGAGCATCAAGTAAATATCTGAGCCAGTAAAGATCCTTCAGACTCCAAAGTACAGACACAGCCCATGCTTTCTAGAAATTCACAGTGTTTTCTAGGGACAGATAATAAAACCAACAATTACAATGTATTGTGATGAATGCTGCAGTAGACTCTGAAGTTTAAGCTGTGGGAGCATAAATGATCACACCAAAGTCTGCAACTGTCAGAAAATACTCTCAGTGGAGGTGATACTTGACCAAGTCTAGAGATACAAAGAAGCTACAAGGCAGGCAGAGAGAGGCAAGCAGGGCACAGAAGCTCTAGGCGAGGAACTGCAATGTGCAAAGCCATTGAGTCCTGAAAAAGTTTCACTAAGGGAAGTTTTAGTAAAAAACCTCCTGAAACAGATTTTGAGTGTGTGTGTGTGTGGGGGGGGGGGGCAGGGAGCAAGAGACGAGGAGGCAGTAGATGAATCTAAAGAAATAAGTCAGAAGCTAGCTTACAAAAGGCCTTGAATGCTGAAAGAAAAAGTTTGAATTTTCTCCAAAAGCTATGGAGAGATGAGAAGGATTGTCAACAGTGGCCAGAGATGACAAGATGAGTATGTGAGTGCCAGCCTTCCCAGAAGGAAACTCACCTCAGTCTCAAGCCAACTTCTGAACGAATCCCCGTGGCCAGGGAAATGGGCTTGTCAACTGACACTTCCTGGAGACAGAGCTGTAAGAACCGACTGCTTCCCAGAAGTAGGCTCTTGGGAGAAACAGGTCAAGAGGGACTGGTTGTTGAAAAGGCAACCCATCCCAGCATTCAAACATATCTTCAGAGGACTGGATTCTGGGTTTTCACTTTAATCTTTTAGATGCCTTCAGATAACAAGAAGATTAACAATCCTCCCTAGTTAAAACTATCCGAACATTCTTTTGCCCTAGCGTATAAATGGACCATCACAGTTCCTCAGTAAGACATGTTGCTACTAATAAAGACTATGAAAAGAGAAATGCTAAACTCATCATTTTAATTTGGAAGAAAATATAGAAGCCAGTAGTTACATGCACACATATCCTTATTTACATGTGTACATAGTCTAATAGATGTGGAATGCTCATTAAATAAAGAATATTAATAAACATATCCAACGTGTTTCAAGGAAATTAAAAACACAGAGGCTAAGGATACAAAGTGTACTAAATGATTAATGTATGTTTTGTTAACCTACAATTATATTAAGGAAAAAGCCAATTGAATTAGAAATGTCATTTATTAAGCTTGTTTGGAATAAGTCCCCTTGACACTGAGCAAAAACATTAAAGTTTCGCCAGAGAAAATAAACAAAAAAGCCCAATACTTCTGATAGGTTTTATTGTTGGCTGCAGGACACAGCAATCCCATAGGTGGTCTACAAATTTTCCTTCGCTGGGGAACTAAATTGAATGTGGGAAGTTCTTTTTATATAACAAAAGAGAGAAGAGAGCCTGAGGAACAGTGTTAATCAAGGATAATCTAACAGAAAAGATGGAGGGGACACAGATAAAGCCTTCAACAAGATAAGGTGTTGAAGGATCTTTGGCACAAGAACTGTATGAGACTGGGATGGTCTGGCCAGAAATGTTTTCCCTTGCAGAACTCTCCTCAAAAGGTGAAAGGATTGCTTGGAGCACACAAACACACAAATACTGTCAACTCCTCTGACAATCAAAATATGACTCTTATCTTCTCCAAAGGAAAGAGATTTATCTTCCAGTTTAATTCTGGCCAGATTCAATTGTTTCTTAGTGTTTAAAGAAAGAATTAGTCCAAAACAGATAGGCAAAGAACAAAAAAGGGGGGGGGGGTGCAAAGCAAGAAACAGACTCTTAACTATGGAGAACAGAGTGATTGTTACCAGAGGGGAGGGGATGGGACGTGAGTGAAATAGTAGATGCGGATGAAGAAGGGCACTCGTGATGAGCACCGGGTGTTGTATGAAGACGTTGAATCACAAAATTGTACACCTGAAACTAACATTATACCGTATGAATGAAATGGTACCACTAAATGAAATTTAAATAAATACTTAAAAAAAGAAGTCATCAAAAGTATGGATAAAATGTATGGAAAAAGTAGTAACGGATTTCTTTTTTTTTTTTTTTTTAAGAATTTTTTAACGTTTACTTATTTTTGAGAGAAACAGAGAGAGTGCAAGCAGGGGAGGGGCAGAGAGAGACGGAGACACAGAATCCAAAGCAGGCTCTCGGCTCTGAGCTGTCAGCACAGAGCCTGACGTGGGGCTAGAACTCATGAACCATGAGATCACGACCTGAGCCAAAGTCGGATGCTCAACCCACTGAGCCACCCGGGCGCCCCAGTAGTGACTGATTTCTAATGACATCATACAGACTCACAACTCAGATTGCATTCATAAAGAAGCTATCAATCCGTCTACATTAGAATAGGCCTTAGAGAAATGCAACATGCAACATGCAACATGGACAGAAAGAAAAAAAAAGAGTGAATTTCAAATCTAAATGATCTGAAGGAAGTCCCAAATTTGCCTCGCAGTAGCTGTGTGATCCTGGCTGTGTCACGTCATTTCACTAACTCAGGTTCCTCTGTGCAATGGAAAGAGTGGCCTTTACGTTATAAATTTGTTGTATTAATGAGCTAACATTTTGTAGGACCTCTTGTCTTATCAATATGATTTTGGTGGGGAGGATTAGGAGTTGTGGTATAGACATGTATTGGTTCCGTATTTCCTCCCACAGGTTGGCAAGTCCCGGTTTTCTTTTCTAAACCAAAAGAAAAACAAATTGCTTGCAATGTTGCTGTGACGGTCGGGTGGACGGCGTGTGCCCAAGGTGTCTGAAGTGCCATCCAGAGTGTTACGTGAAGTTCTACTCCGGTTCATCTCGGCAAAGAAGAGATTAACGTTCTGTATGGATCAACAATTGTGCTTTTGACAAGTTTCATAATTTCAATACAGAATCAAAGCTATTCAGGCTCCCTCGGATTCTATACAGTGACATTGTTATTTCAGGCTGAGTAAGATCAATGTTGTGACAAATAAGAGTCCCCATTTGAAAGACTTTTTAGAAAAGAGAGCTGGATTATAGCCTGATGCCTCTTCTTCCACATATGCATTTAAATAGTGACAGAGTCTCTCTCTCTCTCTGTCAAAAATAAATAAACATTAAAAAATTAAAAAAAAAAAAAGGGGGCGCCTGGGTGGCTCAGTTGGTTGAGCATCCGACTTCTGCTCAGGTCATGATCTCTCCGTCTGTGAGTTCGAGCCCTGCATCAGGCTCTGTGCTGACAGCTCAGACCCTGGAGCCTGCTTCCAATTCTGTGTCTCCCTCTCTCTCTCTGCCTCTCCCCCGCTCACGCTCCGTCTCTCTCTCTCTGTCAAAAATAAATAAACATTAAAACATTTTTTTTTAAATAATGATGGAACACTCAGTGAGCTGATGGGTGATTCATTGCCATTACTTGTAAGTGGATAAGTACCTCTATACTAAGGGTACTGGTTAAATACTGAAAAAAAAAAAAAAGGTGCTCCTTAAGAAGCAATTAAACCTTTTAGTTAAATGTTGTCGGAAAGAACAACTTGGTATCAATTACTTCAGCTATATTTTCATCCTTCAGGGTTTAAAAGGGCAATGTTATATCATTCTGCAATGACTGGATTTATTGTGATTAATTCATGGTAATGTCAGGAAAATTGTACTAAGTTCTGCTGAAAATGAGCAATCTTTAAGAACATTCTAAGATTTATTTTCATGAAGGCTCTTGCTTGCTAACGTTTGCTTTTGAATTTTTAATGCCAAAAATCAATGTTTCAAGTGCAGTATGACCCAGAAACATGTATCCATCACGTGTTTTAAAAGAGATTAAAACTTATTTTTTTATTCATAGAAATATAGATCTTATTTGCTGGTAATCTTTGGATCTACTTCCTTATAAAAGTAAAATGGTGTTACTTTCAGGCAAGAACATTGTTCAGGCTCCTCATATCCAGAATTCTGTCATTTACAAATCTGACAACCAAAGCCTGTGGTGATATCCCACTTTAACAACTCACGTGCTTGTAAAAACTCAAACTATTATCTTCGCTCTGGGACTTAACTTTTCTTGAGACATGTATAAAGAAATACAGTAAAGGACATAATAACTATTCATCCCTCTATATTCTCTAAGTTTTATTGCTGTTCTAAAATATAAGAAATAGATCATATTTCTTCTGTGGGTCTAATATTGCTCTTTTGTGCAATCACAAAATAAACCTTCAATGACTGTTTGTCATGTCAAAATCCCCTCCCTGTGGGGTCCACCGGAAACTTCTTAATACACCAACATAAGAACAACACTAACATTTCCAGAGCCCTAGTACCCAAGTCTGTGGGAGACAGATCTTTCTACAACGCAAACCAAGAAGACAAAGGCGTTAGCCCATCCACAGCACAACGAAAAGAAGAAAAAGCTAAACTCAAGAAAATAAACACAAGCTTTGAGACCACGTGTAGACCAAAGAAATCGGAGCGGAGCTGAATTAGCCTGCAAACAGCACCAGACTGAGGATAAAATGAGGAGGGTACAGGTGAGCTAAGAAACAAAGCAGTTCTGTTTGTTCCCAGCTCCTATCACAGTCCCTGGTACCTGATAAGGACTCAATAACTATTTGATGGGTGAATGAAGGAATGAATGCAAATGAGTGGAACTTCAACTGGCTGAAAGAGTGATGGTTATTGCCAACCAGTATGTATTCACCTGGTCGTGTCTTATAAACACCAACTTGGAAGAAATAAAAGTAACAACACCAAGTTATCAGTTGCTGCCTTTGGAATTATTCCTCCTCGTGAGTTTCCTTGTGTCAAAATATCCCATTTTTCAGCCTCTGCCTGTTGGCATTTGCCTATTTTTAGATTCTCTTGTAGGCTTCGTCAGCCAGTGTACTGGCTAAAGCTGCTAAGTTCTTGATCCAGCATGTTTGGCCTTAGTTTGTAACCTGGATAATCAACGTCCCATTGCATGTACATGGCCCCAAAATATGGCAACTACTTCCTTTCTGAGATCTCCTGACTCTGCTCTCTTCCTGACTTTTAACTGAGCATCTCTTCCTTTATCTTTACTGTTCCAGCCTTTTCAACGTTGATGCAATACCCAGAAGTTTCTCCCATTGTGGATCCTGATTTATAACAAAGCACTGCCAGGTCACTTTCAAAAGTACAGAAAGGCCAGCCATTTTTAGCACCTTGATTCTTCTTACCACTGAGCCCTTGCATTCCCCTGATATTAGAACAGGCAAATCCCCTCTGCATTGCAGCTGCTGTGCAGAAATCCACCTGCTGTACTTCCAATGAACGCCTGTCGGCTATTTTGGGATTTTTCTGTTTCCAGGTCCGTGGTATGCTGCCTATGATTTTATCTTCCTCCCACAAACATGGCAACGCCATGCAGGTCTTGAAACTGAGGATAATTTGTCCCTACTCACTTGTATCTTTGGGGTTCATAGGAATACTTTATATAGAAGATAATACTTTGCAAAGGGGGCTGCAACAATACCTATACGCTTACATTACAATACAGCCTTGAGACAAGACAAGACCATTCCCGCTGAGAGGTGAGGTCTGTGTCCTCTCTTCTTGAAAGTGGACTAGCTTTTTGAAAATGAATTTTTATACAGAATACGACAGAAATGTCACTAGTGTCTTCCGAAGCCGGATCATGAAAGACGGGATAGTCTCCATCTTGCTTAATGGAGTACTCTTGGAGACTTTAGCTATAATGTAAGCAAATTGACTCCCCAAAGGATATGTTCTGAGGAAGAGCTGATTTGAAGAGAGTCTATGAGAAGTTCCTGGCACCGCACGAAGAGAGCGAATCGCCTGGCCAATCTTCAGCTTCGCCAGCACCCCATTGTTCCAGCCACCATGTGACTGCAAGCTCTTGAGAGACCTAGAACTGGAACTGCCTAGCTGAGCTGGTTCCAAATTAATGGTCTACAAATATCAGAAGACATAATAAGGTATTGTTGTTTTCTTAAGCCTCTAAGCTCTGGGGCAATTTGTTTCACGGCAGTAAATAACTGAAACACCTTGTCACCTAGATTTGGTGTAAATATTGGCCATGGGCTTCGAGATTTGCTATTGATTTGCTCTATCTGGATTTATGTGGAGATTTGGAAAGGTTGTAACACTGTGATGCCATTATGACCATCTTCCAAGAATCCCCAGCAGGAAATTTTTAAGAAGTTGCTAAAATGACACTCATGTCCAGCCAGATTACATAACTGGCTTCATACACTGGTTCCAATATATAACTCTCAATTTTTGGAGGCAGCCTTATATCTGGGCTTTCCTGTTGGTTTATATGGCCCAATCTGACTCAGATGCTCCATGAAGGGAGTGAAATTGAACTGCTCAGCAGTAGAGAAGATTCTACACACTTCCTTGCAGTGCTTCTGCAAATTTACCTGCTGAGAATTTGATTGGTACTTGGCATCATTTCTGTGGGCAGTTACTGGCCTCTTCTTGTCAAGTTTCATCCCATTGTTTTGTAACTGATGGATATCCCAAGTGAATTAATGAGGGGAAAATTCATAAGTAATAACATAAACATTCTCTCCTATGTACATATTTAGAATGGAGTGCTTCCTATTTAATTAAAGTAATTCCACCATTTATAAGTCAAATGGCTATCATAGTAAATGACCTTCTTTGTGCAGAATGTTTCTAGGTCCAAAAAAAGGGAACATTGACAATAATTAGGAAAAACTGTCATAGCTTGTCATTCGACCAGGTGTGATCATTGGATATTTTTTTCTCTAAATATTCACTTCCCTCCTTTTCTCACCAAGGACAGAGAATACTTTATCACATTACAGATGTTCAGTCCAACCCTGTGACTATTTTGGCCAATGGAATGTCACTAGACATGGCACGGACAGAGAGCTTGCAGATTTCGGGTTGCCTCTTCCATTCTGGTGAAGCACTATAAGATGAGTTTGCAGCAAGTAATTATTGCCCCTGACACCTGGACCCCAGGACAAACACCTATGTAGCAGGGCTGACTCAAGCTGCTGCCTGGATCCATGCCCAGCCAACCCACATCTCGAAGCAGAGCCGCCCATCCTGGATAAGCTAAACATCAGTTCCTCTACAGAGCTGTCTGCATAAAAATAAATGTCTGAGGAAGCCACTGAATGTTTGAATAATTTGTGATTTAACGTTGTTGTGGCAGCATTTGACCAAAATACCAGGTATAGTCAAAGCATAGTTAATTGGATGGAAACCAAAGGGCCACCAATTATGGCCCAGAAGCCAAATCCATCCTGCAGCCAGTTTTTATGAATAAAAGTTTTATTTATGTATTGTCTGTGCTTGCTTTAGGGCCTCAACGGCAGGGCACGGTGATTGTGACAGACACAGTACAATCCACAAAACTTAAAATATTTACTGTCTAGCTCTTTGCTGGAAACATTGCTCAAGTGTAACCAAATATAAAAGGATCATTCACACACGGAGCGATTAAAACTGAGCTCGTCTATTCAGATAGCACAGGTGTTGGAAGGGAAACAGCAGTAGGAGTGCAAGAGAAGCTTAACCAAGGCAAAGCAGAGCTCTGATAGATTTACCTTTGACCATAGTTCTTCACTCCTCCCTGTATCTACCTTCTTTGCTTTCTGACTTTGCAGCTTTTCCCACTAAAGGTAGAGAAAATATTTCTCTGCCCCTTGACTTTGGCTATGTGACTTGCTTTTGCCAGTACAATGAAGACCAAGTGACCGGTACCAGAAGTGCCAGTTCTGATTCTAGACCATAAAACCCTGTGTCTTTCTGCTTGCTCTTTTGCTCAACCATTAGTATGCCCAGCTAGCCTGCTGGTCTCAGGCAGAGGATAAGAGACACATATAGCAAAACTGCCCCAGCTAAGGTACCCAAGCTAAGCCTGACTTCCCCCCGTAATTTCATTACACATATGTGTGAGTCAAATATTTAGATAGGGCTGCATGCCACTGAGCTTTTATGGTGGTTTGTTATACAGCATCAGTGGGGCCACAGTCAACTGACTATACTAGGCAAAATTTAAGATGGCTGCCAAGATCTCTCACACCCAGCTGTTCATGATCTGCATAATTCCAGAATGTAAATATGATGAATATTACTTCCACAGTTAGGTTATATTATATGGTACAGTTCACTTTTTAAAAGGGAGATTATATGAGTAGGACTAACCTAACATCTGGATCTCAACATCAGAGAATGGCAAAAGTCAGACATCTGGGGCACAGGAAAGATTTGATGTTTTCTTGCTGGTTGGAAGGTGGAGGGAGCCAGGTGGCAAGGAATGCAAGCAGTCTCCATACTCTGAAAGTGATCTCCTGGCCGATGGCCAACAAGAAAATGGAGACCTTAATCTTAGAACCACAAGGCACTGGATTCTGCCAACAACCTGAATGAGCTTAGAAGCAAATTTTTCACCGGAGCCTTAGGACCAGAACTCAGTCAAGATTACTCCTTGATTTCAGCCTTACGATAATTCTGAGCAGAGACTCCAACCACACCCTTCCAAACTGCTTACCTACAAAACAGTTAGCTGATAATGGACAATTGTTCCAAACCACTAAGTGTATAGCAATTTGATATACAACAATAGAAAGTCAATACTCTGACATGATCTCTTTGTACCCATTTTCATCATGTGTACAATGGGGATTCAAACTCTCTCTGCCTCACAAGATTGTCCTAAGGATTAATAACATAATGCACATAATTTTATTACAGTGCCAAGCCCATAGTAAACACCCAACTGTTTTTAGCATTCTTGATCGCACCATTAGTAGTTTGTAATCCAAGACAACCATTAGTGTTGAACCAGACTAACAGACAATGAAGCAATGATAAACTCTACAAAGCACAAAATTCCAATAAATATTTGATGAACAAATTAATTAGTGCATCTGGGAACTGGGAAGTGGTTCGAGCCTACAAGAGGCAATATGTTCTACCTCTGGGAAGGAAAGGGGATAAAGCATCTAAAATCTACCCTTTGATTATGTGAAATGAGAATATTATTTGTTGATGTAGTTAGACTCCATACTCTCAGCAATTATAATTACAAATTTCAGCATAACTATATCTATCATATAATATATCCAAATTAATGTTCATTAATGTTTATTCAATAGTAAGAGGGTTGATTACAATGGGAAAATTTTATTTCCAAGATTATATTTATTAGACAGTGTTATGGGCTAAATTTACCCAAATATATGTTGCAGTCCTAATTCCCAAGGACCTCAGAATGTGATTGTATTTGGAGACAAGGTTTTTTTAAAGTGGTCATTAGATAAAATGAGGTCATTAGCCTAAATCCTAATCCAATCTAACTGGTGTCCTTAAAAGAAGAGATTAAGACACAAGTGCACACAGAAGGAAGACCATGAATGACACAGGGGGAAGACCGCCAACTACATGCCAAAGAGAAGGACCTCAGAAGAAGTCAACTCAGCTGACCACCTTGATCTCAGACTATTCACCTCCAGAAGTGTGAAGAAATAAATTTATGTTAAGCTGCCTGTTTAAGCCACCTGGGCCATGATTCTCTGTTACAGCAGCCCTAGCAAACTATTTAGACCAGAATACAGATTGAATTTAAGAGGGTATTAGTCTTTTGGGGGGGATTTTTTTACCTGAAAAAATAAAGGACAACTTTCTATTCTATTAGTACTGTCTTAATGATCCTTGCCGAGAAGCTTCCTCTAGAATGTTGAAGTCTCTCATATTTCGACTTGAATATGGCTGAATGGCAAAACTCTCCCAGTGGAAATGTTCAATCTCATGTTTAGAGCCATACAACAACCCCCTGCTGAATATGGTCTAACATAAGACTTCTCAGACCACGTCAAATATACTGAATAATGCCTTGCTCATTTAAATATCTGCATGCATATATTACAGTGAATGTTAAAAATGGAGCATATACTTATGTATTAAAGTAATGGTTTTCATAATTTTTCACATAATAGCCTTAAAAAAAATCTGTTCTCCGATTATGTGTGGTATGATTAGCACATAACATTTGAGATCAGTTTATTTTGCATTTCTCTACTGAGCTACATTTGCCATCTGCTGGCTTACTAAAAAATTATCAAAGCTTTCAACCTGCTTGCACTGTGCTTTAGACTTGCCATTACTTTGAAACACTGATCATACAAATATTCGATTATGAATTCCATTGAATAAATCATCGTGCGGGGCCCAGTCATTTGCTAGGTTTGAGATATCTCATCAAATTTCTTGATAACTGGAAATCTACAACTCGTATCCACCTCAATCAGATTCTTTGCCACCTGAGTCGGTGTACTTATTGATACGAGAGGACACATGTCAGACTTGAAGAAAACTCCTCCATTTAAGTGTCTCAACAGCAGTGAAGCGCATAGGGAAGGTAAGGAAGCTGGATCCCAAGAAATGGTAGGACGCAGTGAAAAACTGAGACAAGAATAAAGGTATGTTCAATGACAACATACACATATCTTTGTTCTTCTGTGCCTTGAACTCCATGTCTCCAAAATTGGAGATATAAAGATGTTGGATCGAGGTCTCATCCAGTCAAATGTTGGAAGACTTCAGCATTCAAAGAATGGGATGGTGTCAAAATGGAAAATGCATTTACTCTCTGGCTGTAACCCAATACCTTGATTTTCTATCATAGCATACTTACTAAACCCATGCCCTTTGGGACCAGGCAGGCCTGTGTTTAAATTCAGACTCTGTCACACTGTTATTGACTGGTTTTGAACCAGTCACCAGTATCACTCAGTCCCGATTCCCTCATATAGAAAATAGGGATGATAATAGTCCATGTTTCATAGTAATTTTTTTTGAGAATTAAATAACCCACTTCAGTCTTTATAAATATAATGTGTGCAATAATATTAAGTACTTTTTCGCATTGCTTTCATTATACTTCCTCTTAATAATATTTATATGAGGGATGGCACTCAGAAGTAGGTCCTCTTTAGGTACCATTTTTATAAGAGATTTTGTTTACCATTGGTTTCAGCTTACTGGTTTGAAAGACACTGATTTCACCCAGTTCATATCTCCTCAAAAACAATTATCGCAGGACTTATAAAAATGGAAAGTATTAGTAGAAAATAAACTCATTCTATGGACCTCAATATATATAATGATCTACCCATCTAATGCAATTAACTTGAGCATAGAGAGACGTAGACAGACACCTGTACACACAATGCATGGTCGCAGGAACTACAGCTAATGAGCACATGATAGTGCAGAGTGGTTCCACAATTAACAGTTCCTGGAAATCACTTTATTAGAAGGTCCTTGTTCATGAGAGGAGAGGATAAACTCTCTGTCCTTCTGATGTTGGCTACTGTGTCATTCTCTTATTTGTTACTGCATCCAACACTAAAATATCCATGGAGGTCACCCTACTTAATGCAGAATGAGTCACTTCACAAATGAGAAATTGCACACTAGCTGCACAGTATCCAGGGTCCCCTAGGCTTATATTGCACACGCTTCATCAGATTCACTTCTAAGACTACAGCTAGTTCTCTACTTTTTCTTTCATAGGAAAGATGGCTGTCATTCTCCACCAACATACGTTCATGCTGTGGATTGCTTGTCAACAGAATCCACTATAAAAACGCCTAGAAAAATTATCTACCATGTCTTTCTTGTTGCATTTAGACAGGAAAAAAGATAACCTTGAACCCAGGAAATATTAGAACATTACTTATATAACCTTTGTTCTATGGTATTCCATCTCTTTCAGAGTCTCCCTGTCTCCCGAGCTGCAGAAACTTGGTTTCAAGATTATCCATTGATTGCCAGGGCAAGGATTTCACTCCTTACCTTTTCTGTGGCCAGTCACACATCAATTATTCCATGCCTGTGTATGTAGATCTCTTGGTCATGCCTGTTTTCCTCCAAATAAAATTTTTGCTCTAAAACTCTATGAGGTGGCATTTTCCATTTAGTACCTTCAAAGAATTGAGCAATGATGGGCGAGCTGTCTTGCCCTACTATGACAAAACTAAAACACTGATAATCTATACCTGTGCTTTCAATCTGACCCAACCTGAACTCAGCTACCTAAAATTGTCTGAATTCTTGCTCGAATTACAGTAAATGACACTTCTTGTTTCCCTTCAATATATAGTCACCTGGACCTCTGGAAGGTACCCACTCATTCATACTGAGTTGTATTAGAGAACACTTGTCAATGGCTCCAATTAAGGTGCATTAACCAAAAAGCGGGAACTTTAGATAAAGATACCTAGAGGCCAGTTGGAAAAGTATCCTGAGTTCCTTTATTTTCTGCTCAAAACATTCTGTGCAAGTTCATATACCATCACGCTGATTTTCCCCTTGTATTAGTTTTCCATTGCTGCTGTAAACAAATTGCCACGAACTTTGTGATTCAAAATAACACATATTTATTTTCCTATAGCTCAGGAGATCATAAGTCTGAAATGGGTCTTATTTGGCTAAAATCAAGTTTCTGGCAGGGTGCACCCTTACTGGAAGTTCTAGAGGGAATCTGTTTCCTTGCTGTTGTATCTCCTAAGGGCTGCCCACTTTCCTTGGCTTGACCTCTTCCTCAGTTTTCAAAGCCAGTAAGATTGAGTTCAGTCCCTCCCAAGCCTCTGGGACTCTGGTTCTTTTCTGTCTCTCTCGTCCCCATTTAAGAAACTTTGTGTTACATTCAGATTCACCCAAATAATCCAGGATAATCTCCCTATTTTAAGGTCAGTTGATTAGCAACCTTAATTCCCCATTGCCTGGTAACCTAACATATTCATAGATTCTAGGGATTAGGACATAACATCTTTGGGAGGCCATTATTCTGCCTACCATATCCCTTTATGTGCATAACTATTTTAAAATTTAAGTAGTTCTGACACCCTAGTTCTAGGGAGAAATAGGTGCAAAGAGTCTTATCTACATGAACTGTTGCAAAAAAAACAGTTCAGGGAGGTATGGCTCTTTTTGTAATTGCCTTTGAATAGAAATGATCTGTAGACATGAAGTCAACTCATAATTCAATTCCATTCAACAAGCTGTTCTCTATAGCAATTTGAAGTATCTACTTATCATAAATTTTTCAAAATGTTTTCTCAAAGGAACTTTGCAACATTTTAATAATTACAAAGTTCTATTAATTGAGATAATGTGAAATTTATTTTCCTTAAGGAATTAACAATAAGTTTTCATGTGAGTTGCTTGAGTGCAATAGCTTATCAAAACGTATTTCTATCTTTCTTTCAAGAAAATATTTTAAAACACTTCACTGAATGTTTTCAGAAAGACAGTCTATAAGATAGAGTTTGAGTGAGAGTCTCCCAACATACAAATCTTTTAAATTGGCACATATTATGTATAAAACCTATCGGCAGACTGAGCTTTCTAAAAAGAAGAGTAAGGTATACAACATATTAAAATCTATACTTACTAGGAAACTTTAATCTTAACAATAAAAAAATTGCAAATTATATTAAAATACTAAGAATCAGAAGTCTAAATCAAACCAGAAGCACATGAAATTCAAATGTGATATTAATAATCACTCTTTGTGCATATGCATAAGGAGTTGTCCCTGAAGCTTCATGGTTTGAAGAGGAATTGAAAAGATTCGAAATTAAACAAACACTTGCTTATTCACCAACTTCCAGCCTGAAGGAGTACAGCTGGCTAATGAATTTGTGCTCAGTAGTTTGACACTTGTCAATATTCCAAAAGTAAAATTAGTAGTCTTGTTCTCATTATGATCATATAATTCTATATGATCTATAGATATAATTTGCCACAAACACTGTTATCTATTGGAATATTTTCCATGTTAAAGTAAAACCTACAGAAGGATAGGTGTATATCTAGAAAAAAGTGCTATTTTCCAAGCCATAATATATGATATATGAAGCGATAGGAGCCTTCTCACTTCCTCCTCAACACCTACTTCATTCATGCTTCATATTTGCCCAAAAGAAATACACATCTGAGCTAAGTATTATACTCCAGGGAGTATCCTTTTTTAAGGGAGATATTGTTGAGATGGCATGATACAGTCATAAGACAAATGATAACGATGATAATGATAGCAATAATAATTAAAATTTACTGAGTAGTGGTGTACCTGGGTGGCTCAGTCAGTTAAGCTTCTGAATTCAGCTCAGGTCTTGATATCGTGGTTCATGAATTCAAGTCCCTCATTGGGTCATCAGGCTCTGTGCTGACAGCTTAGAGCTTGGAACCTGCTTCAGATTCTGTGTTTCCCTCTCTTTCTGCCGGTCTCCTGCTCACGTTTTCTCTCTCTCCCTCTCTCTCTCTCCCTTTCTCTCTCAAAAATAAATAAATAAACATTACAAAAATTTAAAATTTACTGAGTGCTTATCATATAACTGGAATTGTGTTAACAAACAAAACATAAGCATGTTTTTCTCATTTTCCCTATAAGAAGTTTCATTCAGGCTCTTGGTCACAAACAACAGAAATCAGTCTGACTAGTTTAACTAGGAAACCAACGTTCACAGAAACATTCTAAAAAAAACATAACTAAAGTACTGGGCACAGTTTTTAAAAAAAAACATATTTTTAAAGTATTAATGAGCTAGTTGGAAGCAATGATAACATCAAAGGTAATTGATTATCAAGAGTCAATGTTGATGATGAGATTTATGGTGATCTTTACTACACAGATTGCTTCTGAAGGGACACAAGGAAAGAACAGGAGAGAAGTAAGGAGAAAGGAAGGAAGGAGGGAAGGAGGAAAAAGGTATAAGGATTAGAGAAGAAGCATAACACTTGATATACGTGTGTACATAGAAAATCGAAATTACTATAAAATTAATTTGTCTACAGACAAATTATTAGAAAAAATAAGGTTTTAATGAAGATCTATAAAGCGACATTTCACCATCACAACAAATGGTGCTGTGAAAATGGGTATCCACATGGAAAAGAATAAAGTTGGATCTTTACTTCATGCCATATTCAAAAATTAACTCAAAATGGATAAAAAGACCTAGACTTGAGATCTAAAACTATAAAACTCTTAAAAGAAAACATTGGGGGAAAAGTCTTCATAATTTTAAATTTGCAACAATTTCAAGGTATGACACCAAAAACACAGGCAAAAAAGAAAACATAGATAAAGTGGACTATATCAAAATTTAAGGCTTCTGTACATCAAAGGACACAAACAACAGAATGAAAAAACAACCTACAGAATTAGAGAAAATATTTGCAAATCATGTATCTGATAAGGGGTTAAAATCCAGAATATATAAACAACTCCTACAATTCAACAATGAAAAGCAACCTGATAAAAATGAGCAAAAGACTTAAACAGACATTCTTAAAAGGATACACAAATGGTCAGTAAACATTTTAGCAAATATATTTAAAGTCATTAATCATTAGGGAAATGCAAATCAAAACTATAATGAGACATGACTTCACATCTACTAGGATATATTTTGCCATATATATATATATAGATAGATAGATAGATAGATAGTGAGGGTACAGAGAGAGAGATTGGAGTCATGTGCCTTCCTGGTGGAAATATAAAATGGTGTATTTTCTGTGGAAAACAGTTCGATGGCTCATCAACAAGTTGAATATAAAATTACCATGTGATCCAGAATTGTCCACTCCTAGGTATATATCCAAAAGAATTGAAAGCAGAGACTAGAACAGATATTTGTATACCAATGTTAATAGCAACATTATCCATTGCAGTCAAAAGGTGCAGCAACCAAAGTGTCCATCAATAGATGAATGGATAAACAAAATGTGGATAAATTATATATTATGTGGATAACATATGAATTTTATTCAGCAGTAACAAGGAATGAAATTTTGATATATACTACAAAATGGATGTACTTTGAAAACATTACAGTAAGTGAAATTAGACACAAAATGACAAATATCCTATGTTTCCATTTATATACTCATACTAGGTACCAAGAATAGTCAAATTTGTAGAGACATAAAGTAGGATAAAATTACCAGGGGCCGTGGCGCCAGAGGGGGCGGGGTTAGGAGGTTATTGTTTAATGGGTGCACAATTTATGTCAGGGATAGTGAAAAAGTTTTGGGTTTAGATGGGGGTGATAATTATTTAACGTTGTGAATGTACATAATGTTACTGCATTGTACATTTACAAGTGGCTAGAATGGTAAATACCATGTTATATATAGTTTACAAAAATAAAAAGTGACATTCTACACCAACAAAGAACTATTAGAAAATTAAATTAAAACACCATTTTACTAGCAACCAGAAAATAACATATTTGTAATTAAATTAACAAACTGTATGCATGAACATTTTGTAGGCAATTATAAGATATTGAAAGCCATTAACAAAAAATAATATATATATCCATAGATGGGGAAACCCACTTATTATATAATACTAATTCTCCCCAAATTATTTATAGACTTAATGCAATTCCAATCATAATCACACAAGTGCTTTTCATAGAACTTGGTAAGCTAATTCTAAATCTATTTGGAAGAGCAAGTCTCCAACAGTAGTCAACACACTCCTGAAAAAGAAGAATAATGACAAATAACTTTCACTGATATTAAGAATTGATAAAACAATCTATTGTTACTAAAACAATGTAGGATTGGCACGGGAAAATACAAGCATATCAGTGGAACAGAATGAAAAGCTCGGAACTGGAATGCCTGGTTATCTATAAAGCATAAAAATTAAATGATATCTCTAGCTGATGCTATACACACACACACACACACACACACACACACACTACAGATGGATCATGGACTTCTAAATGTGTAAGAAAAACCTTTAATAAAGGAAAATATAGATAAATAACTTCATGATTCTGAGTAAGGAAAGATTTATTTTAAAAAATACATTTTTAACAGTTAACTCATAAAGGAAAATCTTGATACTTATGACTACATTAAAATTAAGATTTCTGTTCATCCTAAGACACCATAAATGGAGCAATAGATAACCTACAAATGGGAACATTTTCAAAGACAAAGGCAGAAGACTGATTTCCAGAATATATTAAGAACTTGTCCAAATCTATCAAAGACAAACTTCCCAAAAGAAAAGTGGGTGAAAATATGAACAGGAAATTCACCAGAAAACAACACCACCACCACCAACAACAACAAATGACTAAAAGACATATAAGAAGATGCACATTTCCAGTAATATTAACAGAAGGGAAATTTGAAATCATCACAATATGGTATTGCACATCTACTGTGCTGGCAAAAATCTTAAAAGTCTGAAAATAACAAATGTTGGCAAGATGTAGAGAAATAGGAACTTTCATAAAATAGTTTGTCATAATTTAGTAAATTTGAACATGAATATCTTGTATGAACCAGAACACTTTATTCTTACATGTATTGTATACAGGAAATATTGCATAGATCCTCAGGAGTTGTGTTTTATAAGACTATCTACACCGACATTGCCTATAATAGTAAAAACTACAAGCAAGTGAAGAGAAAACTAAATGTGGCTTAGTTAACGATGAAATGCTAACAAGCAGTGGGTATCAACTTTAGCTACACATTGGAAACGGGAGAGAGGTTTTTAAAAATACCAACAACTAAGCCTACCCTGGAGATAAGGCTCTCATTGCTTTTGGTAGAATCCAGGCACTGATGGCTTTGAAAAGCTCCTCACTGCCTCAAATTGTGTATTAACCACCTGCGGTACAACATTGGAAATGAAATGAAACTACACGCAAGGTCATGAACAAGTTCAAAAAACATAATTGAAAAATGAAAATCACTAAAGAATATGTAGAAAGACTTCATTTATGTAAAGTTCAAAAGAAGACAGAAAAACCACACGATACATTGTTTAGGGATTTGTTCATATGTAGTAAAACTACAAGGGCAGAACGATAATATAAATTTCAAACAGTACTTACATCTGAGGGGGAGGAAGATAATGCAGTGGCAAAGGATATAAGAGGATTTACATGTATTCTTAATCCCTACTTTTTAAAAAAAATAATTATTTATTTTGAGAAGGGAGAAGGGCAGAAAGAGAGGGAGAGAGAAAATCCCAAGCAGGCTCCACACTCTCAGCTCGTAGAAACCGACGCAGGGCTGGAACCCACAAACTGTGAGATCATGGCCTGAGCCCAAATCAAGAGTTGGACACTTAACCAACGGAGACACTCAGGTGCCCCTTAATAGTGGTAATATAGGGGTGTGTGTGTGAATGTTCATTATTCATTAAATTATATGTTTATAGATACTCTTTAGGGCATATAATATAAAACAAATGCTTTGGTTTTTTTTAAGGTTAAATAAAAGCATAATGGAAACTCATACAATCGGTAGAAACTCTGAAGTCCTGGTTTGAAAACTGGAAGTCTGTTGTACTGAGAACACACTGTGATTGGACACCAGATGTGGCTCTGGCCCTCGCCACCAATATGAGACCCCACTGACAGTGATATTTTGTATCTTTCTCTTTCTCTGTATGTTAAAAACAGAAACAAAAACAAACAAAAGAGAAAACCGTAAAATTCATTGGATGTGCTGATGCACTGGCTGCCAGTGCTGGAAAACAAATATTGAGGCTGGAAAACAAATATTTTTTGCTTCCGTGGTGGGAAATGGGCCCTGCCAAAATATAGTAAATAACCCCTACACAAGGCAACCCCAGTGCGTGGGTAGGAGCATCGAGACCTAGTGCCTAAGAAACTTGTCCACAGAAGCCAGCTAATGAATGCCAGAATTCAGGTTATTTACCCTGGCAGGTGCCACACTCCCTCCCTTATGGCTCTGTGTTTCATGAGGGCAGGATCATTTGTTAAACATAAGGGGGGGTAGGACCCTAAGAATAAAGGGTTTTGGTTTCCTTTGTCTTCAAAGGGGAATCATCTTTTTATGAAGGCAGAGATCTGCTACTTTAAGGAGCAATTTCTCTCTGTTGTCACATTTCTTTTTCTTTTTCCTTTTTTAGTGTTTTTATTTATTTTTGAGAGAGACAGACACATACACACAGAGTGCGAGTGAGGAAGGGACAGAGAGCGAAGACACAGAATTTGAAGCCGGCTCCAGGCTCTGAGCTATCAGCACAGAGCCCGACGCGAGGCTGCAACCCATGAACCGCGAGATCATGATCTGAGCCACCCAGGCACTCCTCTGTGTCACATTTCAATCTCTTCCATCTCAGACACTGTTGGGTCGCCAACTGGCCACATACATGGAGGACAAGGAGAGACGAAGGAAAGAGGCAGGCCACTCCAGAGTGCTCAGTGGGAGTTCTGACAAGCAAGGGAACATACTTACAATCCTTATCTCAGGAGGTCACAAGAGGAGTGGATCTCATCACCTGCAGGTCAGAATCTTTATACAGAGGCTTTCACTGAGTTCAGTCACCCGTGCCATCCAGATGGTCTCAGGAACAAATTGCTCTCTCAATCCTGCGTCCTGCTCTCAATCCTGCTCTCTCAATCTCCTGCGTCCTGGGAAACAGTTCCCAATGTGGGAATGGTGCAGGGTGTACATTGCAAGGACAGGGGAGAGGGTGAAAAGCCTCTGATTGCCTGGGTCCAGCGTATGGGTCAACCAGAGGTAATGTCTTCTCAATGACATCCTCCAACATACACACACACACACACACACACACACACACACACACACACACACTTTTTTTTTTTTTAAATGTTTTTATTTTTTGGTTCATTGCTTGTTGAGTTTGTTTTTTCTGCCACCCTTAGAGACACTGCCTTTGGGATATTATTATATGAAAACATTGGTTTCTTGTTTACAGTTCTTTTTTACATGTTGACATTTGAAATTTTAGTAATTATAGAAAATAGCATCATTCGGGTGATGCATTACGCAATGTGTTGTGTATACAGACACACATGTGTGCATGTGTATGCTATTGGCACATATTATCATACAAAAAATGATTAACAGTAGCTTCTGGACCAGTATCCCTTTGGGGATGGTAGTGATGTTTCCCTGGGAGCATCGTGAGGCTGTAGAAACTGGGTTTTCCTCAACACGAGAGTGTGCCTGGGAGCTGGCCCCAGCACAGCACATGCAGAGGCGCCTACCCTTGAGTGACAGACTGGCAGCAACCACAGCCTCCGCAAGCTCTTCACTGAGTACTGTGTTGAGAAGCCAGAGCCTTGCGTGGAAACTAGTTGCTAATGGCCCATGACACTCAAACTATACTCCACACAAAGTCATAAAACCAAGACTGTTATTCTGTGAAAAGGGTCCCAAATCATGACTCCTGCATCATCAAGGCAGACCGTGTATCATGAGATGTCCATGTTTATCCCCAGAAAGGAGAACCTGGCCAATGTCATCAGAACTAACTATGCAGCTTTTTTGTTCCATTATATATAAATAAAGGTGATAAAGGGTATGTCATTCAATTATGGAGTGGGAATGGCATTGCACATCACATGAGCAAAGCCTCTTAAAGTAGATTTATTACATTTAATTAGACACAGAAATAATAAATGGGCCTTTTTGATGAGTGTAAATTCACCAACGTCTTTCCACTTAGACTCTGCAATAACTAATCTCTTTAGGTCATATAAATGACACCAGCTAAAACCAAATCTCATTCTTATTTATGACAATCTCAGAAAGAAAAACTGCACAATATTAAAGTTATACAAACAAGTGAATAAATCCCATTTGAAGCTAAAATCATTGGAAATATTTTCAAAATGAAGGAGAAAATCAATATTTTAAAAACATTTTCAAAAAATATAATGTATCAACCAGTTAAAACAAGTATACTTATTTTAGTTTTTAATAAATTAAGTTTTACCGATAAGTTAAAATTCTAGGGAGGTAATTTTATTTTATTTACTTATTTTTTTTCAATATATGAAGTTTATTGTCAAATTGGTTTCCATACAACACCCAGTGCTCATCCCAACAGGTGCCCTCCTCAATGCCCATCACCCACCCTTAGGGAGGTAATTTTATATAGACATCTACACATGTAGCAAACTGAAATATACACATAGCTCTATGTAAGACTGTGACATGTTGAGAGGATTCTAGAAGACTTCATTTGAGTTAAACTATATCTTTAGTTAAAATAATATGCTTTCTGGGGCGCCTGGGTGGCGCAGTCGGTTAAGCGTCCGACTTCAGCCAGGTCACGATCTCGCGGTCCGTGAGTTCGAGCCCCGCGTCGGGCTCTGGGCTGATGGCTCAGAGCCTGGAGCCTGTTTCCGATTCTGTGTCTCCCTCTCTCTCTGCCCCTCCCCCGTTCATGCTCTGTCTCTCTCTGTCCCAAAAATAAATAAACGTTGAAAAAAAATTTAAAAAAAAAATAAATAAATAAAAAAGAAAAAAAAAATAATATGCTTTCTGTAAGTTACAAAAAATTATTGTAACAAAATATCAGATCACATTCACACTCTTCGTTCTATTTCCCCACTCCTCAGTGTATAAATGTGTAGATCTCGTTAAATTTAAATTTTACATAAAAACCGAAACCCGGTGAGTCTCTATCCTTTTGAAGATACAAGGCTTATGCATCTTCCTCATGAATATGTCTGATTTTCACTGATTTGGTGAAGAGACAATAGAAAACCCAAAATAAATGTGTGTTTATTATCAGAGCCTTCAAGGTGTATGGCTGAGAGAAGTCACAGAACAGACATGGAAAATAGTTACACTGATTTGTTGGGGTGAACATTCTAGCTCAACTGTGCTGCTATAGTTAATATGCTTCTTGGATTCCTTTTTTGACCCTTACAAAGTGAAGATGTTGCCACCTGCTAAATATAAGTGTTTGCTCAAAACCCTCAGCCAGCTTTGCTGAAAGCAGAGTCAGTAAAGATTTAGGCCAATGTCTTGTCCATCTGTTTCCAAAAATGTTTGTCAGGTAAATACTAGGTGAGTGAGTGTAGGTGAGGATGAATGGATGAAGTTCAGCTACCTTATTCCTTCTTAGAAGAGAAGAGCTGACTGTAATATATAATTTTGAAAAGGCACAGTCACTAAGAGCAAGTCGCTTTTAGATTCTTGGGAAATGCTGGAAGAGGAAGCAATTACAGAAGGGTGAGGTAAGATGACAAAGGGGATAAAAAAGGCATTGTGAGAACAGGAAGTGTGAGGGCATTTGAGAGGTAGACAAGAAATCCGGTCATGCAACCCTAGGCTGAGGTGCTGCTTCCTACATGTATGTTTTTTTTTTTTTCTAATGTTTATTTTTGAGAGAGAGAGAGTACAAGCAAGAGAAGGGCAAGGGTGGGGGTGGGAAGAGGATTCGAAGCAGACTCTATGCTGACAGCAGAGAACCCGACGTGGGGCTGGAACTCACAAACTGCAAGATCATGATCTGAGCCAAAGTCGGACACTTAACCAACAGAGCCATCCAGGCGCCCCTACCCGTGTGTTCTAATCAGCAGTGAGGTCTGTAATAAGCATGTGTTACCAACATGAGTGATGGTTGTGAAAAACTGACATGGTTACATTTAAAGCAGTCTTCAATGACTCCCTATAATCTCTTTGATAGAAAGTGCACTTGGTTACATTCTCTTAAAGAGAAGAAAAAACAGATCTACTGAGAATGGCCAATAGGGGCTTCTTCCTTGGAAATGCATCTCTCATGTTCACTCCACAGAGAAAGACATTGAGAAGTACTATTTTGGAGGACATACGCCCTGACTGAGGCTCCCAGGAACTACTTACATTTTCTGTCACATAACCTTACACAGTTGAAGTCACGTAGAACTCTACATACATTAACTAGCCATCGCAGCTTCTGCACACACATATGCTGCATCCAGATAATATATGAATGTCCAAATAATCCGCCCAAATGTATTTTGCATGTCAGTGTTGCATCTGGGGTGGAGAAGGGGCTGTGTGGAGACAGGGTGAAGGTGTCTAAGGAGACAGAAGTGTGGGAAGAGTAAAATGCAGAAGACCTGAAGGTGTTCCAGTCAGGCTTGATGGCTTGAAAGGAATGAACAAAAAGGTCTGTGAGCCTGTTAGTGTAAGGCTGGATCAGGGCCCCATGATACCCTGTGAAGGCCCCATGATACTCTAAGAAGGTTAAAGCAAAACTGAACATGCCTCTCTGCAGAACTTGCAGAGGTGGGATGGATACAGGCAATAGGAAAAGAAAAGATCAATGGTCTCCCCATCTAGAGATTTCATACCCTTGGAGAAGCAAATCCCCATTACAGTCACATGGAGAATGCGACTCTGTGAATCTTTAGAAATAATCTTTGTGAAAGCTTGTGAAAATAGAGTGGGGGATTATAGGTAGAGTGATTTTTCGGGAAAAGGGGAGTGACAGCTGGGACAGAATGCAGGGTGCAATTGACAAAAGGTGAGGGCAGCAAAGGAAAGATGCGTGCCAGGCAATGGGAATCTCAAGACTCTCTGGCTCATTGTCTCCTGGAGTTGTTAATGACTTGGTAGGTTATCTGGGCTTGACATATCCATTGTAAAGGAGACAACTGAAGAGAGCCATAATTCATCAAAATAAATTATAACTGAATGGTACAATTTAAGGCATGGTGGCACTTGGGATGTATTTAAGCATATAGAATCCATCCTGTTCCAAAGTCTCAGGCAGACAATTATATTTTCTTTTGCCTTCCTCTCCTCCAACCAGTTTTGACTTTTGTTCTCATTACAGATCCACTTTCTTTCTATTCTTTCTGATCCTTCTCTTCCTTATCTCTTCTATCACTCAATCTCTCTATCAAGAGATTATAAGTGTCAGCAGCTGTTTTCTTAGACCCATTTTTTACATCAGATTTTGGAGATGGCAGAGAGAAGACCCAACAGCACCAGACTGACTCACTGCTTAGTCCTGAGGTAGTTTATTTGGACATTGGCCACCTTGGGCATCATCAAGAGATCACTGGGGAAATTTTTTCTTATTTATTCCAAGAGAAATGGCATTCTGTCATGGATCATGATAGAAAGCTCCACTCCTCTAGCAGAAAAAGTTTGTCAAAAGATAAAGGAGTCAGATTGCTGAATCAGAAAGAATTCTTGGATGTAAATACGAGAATTCCCTCTTGTTAGTTGAAGCAGAAATATACTTACTAAGCAATAGAGATAGCTCACAGACTTTCCAGGAGGGTCAAGAACTGTACTTGGAAACTGTACAGCTAGCTTAAGGCCCAAGTCACACCGTCAGGGGCTACAGTAGAGCCCAGTTGCTCCCACCAAAGATGCCAGTTCTTGAGGGGCGCCTGGGTGGCTGGGTCGATTAAGTGTCTGACTTCGGCTCAGGTCATGATCTCACAGTCTGTGAGTTCGATCCCCACATCGGGCTTTGTGCTGATGGCTCAGAGCCTGGAGCCTGCTTCAGATTCTGCGTCTCCCTCTCTCTCTGCCCTTCCCCCACTCATGCTTTCTTTCTTTCTCTCTAAAAAAAAAAAAAAAAAAAAAAAAGATGCCAGCTCTTGAGCTTGTACCAGTGATGCTGGCTGAGGAATTCCTCTGCCAGGATCCATCTAATTGCTGCTTTGTAAAGATAGATGTCGCCACCACATGGATTCCTCCTTCAGCTCGCTCTCTTCTAAAATGAAATTTGGGCAGATGCATCTGAATGATGGAGTCAAGGTCATGTGTTAAACTCCAGATGCAAAGGAAGTGAGGAAATGGGTTCCTAGTTCCTACCCTGAGGCCATAGAACTCCTAAGGTGGAAAAGTCTCACAAAGCAAAACATTCACGTGGTGCTAAGTATATCTAAAAATGTATGCTAAATGTCCATTACTGTAAGAGGGGTTTAAATAAATACCTCAAGGCCTTTTAGATGCCAAGAAAAAAATATCAGAATGTGTATCAAATATCTGTACTCATCATTGCTTTCTAGTTGGTGTCACTGACAATGACATATGCGTGCATTTGATAAAGTGCAAATGGATTCTAGCATCAAGTGACAACCAAAGTGGTCATGTCAGACCTCCAGCTTGTATTTTAAGCTGTAAATAGGCTTAGAGAGCCTCTGAGTGAGCCATTTCATTTGATATGTGCCTGGAGAGTGAATGAATTGGCAAAGATGACCCAAATAATCAGTTGCAGAGGCAGAACTGGAATGATGTAATTATGCATGCTCGACATGACCTCCATGTTTGCTTTTCTCTAGAATCACGTGCTGGCGGAGTCAGTCTGTTGAATTCAATTTCCATTTTTCATCAGCTTTATAATCCTCCATTCCCTGTTGTTTGGATGAAGTGCCCGTGCAAAAACCATGCAAACCAACTTTTAGCTCTACCGTGTGTCCCTCGCACAACCAGTTCTTTCTCTAACCATGTCTGATGTGCGCTGGGCCCCAGATTGTCCCCACGCTTCTATACTTTAGACTTTTGTCTTAAGCTGTTTCTTTGCCTAGAATATCCTTCCAGATGTTCTGACCGAATTGATCTAATAGTTCGTAGAAGGTAAATCAAATGTAAACTTAAAACTATTCAGACACACCAGACTCAAGCATTTACTAAACGTGTGTGCTTATGTGTATTACGATATATCTTTATTATTCATTCACACATATACCTCCTAGGACAATGTGCCAGTGGCATTGTCTTTTTTGTCTCTGAATCCATAGTATTTAAAATATTGCTTTATTCATAGGGCCCCATTAAATGTTTGATTCGTGAATGATGTTATCCTTCAGTCCATCTTCTATGTCAAACACCCTCATAACAAGATTCTGGGTAAATAAATACATAAATTTAAAATATCTTGTGAGTGTGATTTTGGTAAACATGTTATACTTACTAAATCTTATATGTCAAGAATTGTTAGGCCAGATTTTACTATACCTAATTTTCAGGGGTATCATAATTTGGGACTCACTTTTAATCATTGCCAATAGCATTGGCCGAGAAATTAAAACATAGCTTACTATGTAAATTTCAGTTCTCTCAAGGCTATCTTTCAATTCGTTCTTTGAATAAAACTAGTACATATCCAAAAATCTTATAATGTGAATCCAGACAAGCATTTTAAAACTAAGGTTTTGTATCCATACTATGAATGAGTTAAATGCATGAGTTAGTGAAGCAAGGCTTGGATAAAATCTTAATTGGAGAATTTACAGAACCAACTTCTATATTCCAGTTTGATTCAATAGCCATATTATAAAATAAAAGAGATAGAATTTTCCAGGGCCAAATTAAGATTACAAAGAAAATGATTTATAGGTTCCCAGTGTAGGACCTTCAAAGTGTGGTTAAATAATAAATATTTCACAAGGCAATAGTCTATCAACTGTTGGGCATTAAAATTTAGTGTATGCGAGTTTATGAGTATCAGTGACCTAGAGCCCTGTATTCCTATAAAGATTTTCTCCATCACCTTCTGCATTCTAGAATTTAGAAAATAGCAAGTAAAAATCTCTAATGCAGAGGCCATTACTATTAGGTAGGAAATATGTGAAGGCCTGTCAGGCTTTTTTACCTTGATGCCTTTAACTCAATCACTGATTGTAAGAGATTTCAATGAAGCTAGATATTAAAGTAAAGACTGTATTCATCACAACGAAGGGCTTTTTTCAATTAAGCAGAATTCTGGGCTGTCTGGAGTTTTAAAAATGTAACCTTCTTATTCCATCTTTCAAGGTAGAGCTTTTGTTTGCAAAAACAAATATGTTAAGCTTTACGACCTTTCTAAAATGAGAAAGGAGACAATCAGTAAAGGATGAAATGCAAATTTCCACAAAAGTCAATTGGTTGGAATGATGAACTCTGCCTATACACTGAGGAGCAGAAAGTTACTCCCATGCTTCTGATTTAATTTAGACAATAATGGAAGTATGTATAAGGGGAAAGGGGAAGTCTGAAATCTTTAAAGATGAAAGAGGTTAACATTTAAAAACACTTTAATAGTTATATTAGTTTGCTAGGGCTGCCGTAACAAAATACCACAAACTGGGTGGCTTGAACAAAAATTTATGATCTGATATTTCTGGAAGCCAGAAGACTAAAATTCAGGTGTCCCATGATTGGTCCCTTCTGAAGACTGGAGGGAAACATCTCTCTTTGGCTTGCAGAAAACCATCTTCTCTCTGGCTCTGCACATCATCTTCCCTCTGCGTATGTCTGACTCGAGGTCAAATCTCCTCTTTTTATAAGGACACCAGTCATATTGGATGAGGACACACCCGAATGACATCATTTTAAATTGATTCCCTCTGTAGAGACCTTATTCCAAATAAAGTTACATTCAAAGGTATGAGGAGTTAGGATTCGCACAGATCTATTTTGAGGGGATACAATTCAATGAATGACAACAGGGTCATGTGATGATCCCTTGTGTACAAATCTCTTCATCTTGACCTCTGTATTGTTTCTACAAGATCTCTTACCCTCTCTTCCCATTGTTGCAACCCTAGTTAAAACTCATGCCCTCACTTTGGCTACAACAGTGGTCTCCTGTTTAATGTCCTCACTTGGTTATTGTACTTCCTCCAACTCACTCTACAGAACACTGCAAAACAAATCCTCCTAATATGTAGACCAGACAATCCCATCTTCCTATTAAAAACAAACAAACAACGAAAATACTAATGGCTGTATACTATTCATAATGTAAAATCCAGATGTCCACATATTTTTATGCTATTCAAGCATTGAATGATTCCACCGTAAATTTTTTACCTTATCTCTTATTCTTTGTCTTCACATGTTCTATATCCGGATGTAATGGTCAGGATATGTTAGGTTAGGTTGCAGTAATAAACAACCCCCCAAAATCTCAGTGGATTAAATCAGATAAGCTTTATTTCTCTTTCTCTTATCATGTCCACTGTGGATTGGTCAAGAGTCTCTACTGATCATAAACAACCAGGAACATAGGCCAACAGAACAATCACCATTGCAAACATCATTAGGGAAGAATGTGGGGAATCAGGCTGTTCCCTTAAAATTTCACTTGCATAAATCCATCACATGACCACACCCAACTTCTAGGGTATGCAGAATCCTACCACACGCCCAGGAAAAACTGGAGCCTTTATGATCATAATCTAACTGAATTTCTTGCTTGATTGTTGATTAATATCTCCCTCCTTCTGAAATGCCTGCTTCCTTCATATTTACCTGAACACCCTACCCATGAAGATTTATACCAAAATCACCTCCTCCACAGAATGCTTTCTCACTGAACTGCCTCCAATCTTATGTAAACTCCATTACCTTTCTCATGACATTCAGCACAAGTTATCTGGTGTAGTATTTGGGACATTCTTCTATTCCCTACCCAACAACTTCCACTGGAACCAAGAATAAGGTTTCATTCATTAGAAAATCCGCAAGACATAGAACAAGTGTCTTATGCAAAATATGTGTTCAATGTCCTTTATCATTAGGTGGTAGAGGCTGCTTATTACTGGATGGTAACATTGAAAATAATTTTGTTTTTAACTTTTTTGGGCTTTGTTGCATTTCCAATCTTTGTAGAAATATATTATTTTTATTACACAAATGGAACGATTCAAAATGGTTTTGTTTTGCCACTCATCTTAATATGCATAAAGATTACCACATACAAATAAGGAGAAGCAAAGCAAAAATGTCCTTTTGAGTAAAGCTTATCTCACATAAGGAATTAAGAAATCTGAAAATATACAGCACAGCAAACCATATCAGCCATCCTTCTGGTTCAGTTCTTGCCTGAATTCACTTGATTTGATACTCATGTCCTTTAGTTGTGTAATGTATTACTGAATTGGTTCTTAAAATATAGTCACAGCTGATTATACATATATTTGGTACACACAGTAGCTATATTAGGGTCCCACTGACTTCACTCAATCATGTTCCTCAATTCTAAAATATGCTTCTTTAATATTTGAACCTCTTTGATAGCCGGACATGTCTCACAGTTGGGTTCTTTCCTGTTGCTGTTGGCAATGCAACAGTTGGTATTGTCTGTGAATGCTTTACCATGGATCAGAGTGGTTCAATTGTCAACTTAATTGAGTCTCTTCATTTTACTAATACTGTGTGTTTTGTATGCATTGAAAAAATATTCTAAAATATTGCACTGTGATTCAGCATTGAATCACAAATTTACTATTTAAGCGAAAGGCATAGAAATAGAACAGTAAGGCATACAATTGGTGGTAGTGAAATTGATGGAGGAATGACTACAATTTCATACTTTCTTTTTCTTATTATATTTTCCAGTTTCATTAAGACATAATTGGTGTATAACATTGTATAAGTTTAAAATAATGATTTAATCTATTTATATATTGTTAGATGATTACCAAATATATTTAGTTAATATCCATCAACTCACATATTTACCAATTATTTTCCTTGTGATGAGGACTTTTAAGATATACTCTCCTAGCAACTTTCAGATGTACAAAATGGTATTGTTAACCATAATGATCATGTTGTATATTAGACCTCCAGAATGTATTTATATTGTGGAAGTTTGTACCTTTTGACCACCTCCACCCATTTTTTTTCACCACCCCACACCTCCTACCTCTGACAGCCACAAATCTGATCTCCGTTTCTAGGAGTTTGGTTTTTTTAGATCCCACGTATATGTGAGTTCATGTAGCATTTGTCTTCCTCTGTCTGACTTATTTCACTTAGCATACTACCCTCAAGAATCATCCATGTTGTTGCAAATAGTAAGATTTCCTTATTTTTAATTGCTGAATAGTATTCCACTGTGTGTGGGTATGCATCATATACGTATCACACACACATAAAGATGATAGACAGACAGACATATAGATAACAGATAGATATTACATATACATCACATTTTCTTTATCCATTCACCCACTGATGGACACTGAGGTTGTTTCCATATCTTGGCTAATGTAAATATTGCTTCAGTGAATATGGAGGTGCAAATATCTCTTCAGGAGAGTGATTTTATTTCCTTTGGATTTATACTGAGATATATTTCCTTGGAAAAAAAGTTTTATGGAAACTAAGGGAGGGTAGAATCCACGGGAAGATAAAGCTTTGTTAAAATCTCATTACTGGGGCGCCTGGGTGGCGCAGTCGGTTAAGCGTCCGACTTCAGCCAGGTCACGATCTCGCGGTCCGTGAGTTCGAGCCCCGCGTCAGGCTCTGGGCTGACGCTCAGAGCCTGGAGCCTGTTTCTGATTCTGTGTCTCCCTCTCTCTCTGCCCCTCCCCCGTTCATGCTCTGTCTCTCTCTCTCTCTCTCTGTCCCAAAAATAAATAAAACGTTGAAAAAAAAGAAAAAGAAAAAAAAAATTAAAAAAAAAAAAATCTCATTACTGAGATAGGCACAAATTACTGATGTTGGGACTGCCCAACACATACCAAACACCACCACTGAGAGCGGGACAAATGGCCTCGCCCCTAGAATGGATAAAAAGATATTTCAAGGTAATGAGAGGCTGGTGTGACCAATTAATTAAAGTATTAAAAAACCTCTTGCAAAAAGCATAAAATAGAAAATCTCAATGAGAAGTCATGATTGTGTCACAGTTTAATCGGAAGTGTTTTTTTTTTCTTTCTCAGTGGAAATAAAATAAGCTCTCCCTTATAATTGATGGCAGCTCAGATTGAATGAAATACAGTAACTGCCAACAAAAGAAGCCAAGGAAATATTTTGAGACTAACGGCCTTTTTCTATTACTCTCAAGGGATGAGGAGTGTTCCAGGGCAACATGCAGCTTAATGGATTTGCCACAATGCCTCAAATTCAGAATAGTGAATTCTCCACAAATGTGTCCTCTCCCTACTTTTCCATCTCACCAACATCTCATTTCTTGCTGGTCCTTGGGGCATCCACCGTGAGTCTCTGTTACGTGCATTTAGTATTTGCACACTACACTTTCCAGGGCACAGACTGCACCCAGTTGTGCTCAAGGCTACCAAATGTAAGACTTTCACCTCTGTTCAAGGCTCTTGATTCTCCAGGTGCCTCAAATAAAAATGGAATAAATATTTTTAAGTGATACGCTCATCAAAAAAAAAAAAAAGGAGATCAATTTTCAAATGATGGTCTAAATTTTGAAAACTCACCACATTTTAGAGAATCTTCTGTTTCATCTTTCATGTCCTCTCTCCTTAGAATCCACGCTTAACCAAATGATAATTACTTGGAGCACTGGGATTTTTCATCTTTCATGTAGTTTCACAACATCAACCAAAAAAAGTTGCAGTTCGTGACCACTTATTGCCAAGAATTATTTCCTGAAAGAAGCAGTGTTGCCATTTCTAATTTTTCCTTATCTTGTTTCCAGGCTTGTCTTACAAAGTACACACAGATGTTAAAATTACTGGACTGGGAGAAGTAAGAGGTAGAACAGCCTACAGACTATATGTATACCCTGCCTCCAGATCAAGGAGAGAATTTGCTTAGCAGTCAGAGGCTTGGCTGTAGAACAAGCTTTGAAGCTATCATGGTATCACACTGTAGAGCAAATGTTTACCTTAATAGCTAACCCTGCTGCCTCAACTTGAATATTTTCTGCACCAAAACTTAATCCCCAATCAATCCACTCAATGTAATCATACCATAGGCATTTACTTCTGACATAAAATGCTAAAACCAAGAGGTCCAACAACCTCCTCAATATACTTTCCATAAACAGAAAAATAACAGAGGGTAGGGGTGCCTAGAGGCTCAGTTGAGCATCAGACTCTTGACTTCAGCTCAGGTCACGATCCCAGAGTCATGGGATCGAGCCCCACATCAAGCTCCACACTAAGCATGTAGCTGGCTTAAGATTCTCCCTCCCTCCCTCCCTCCTTCTCTCTCTCTCTCTCTCTCTTTCTCTTTGAGTCACCTCTGTTCTCTGCCAACACCTTTCATCCCTCAAATTGAAGTAAGTGTCTCCAAGAGTGAGCACTTGAAAAACTCTAAAAATAAATCAAACTCCAAAAAACTCTTAAATAGGAAGAAGATGCTTTTGTAGGAAAATGGGAAAAAGAACACAATTTTATAGCCCTTTTTTAAACATTTCTATTCTTTCTCCCAAATTTTCTGCCTCAGCAGCACCATCTTCTCATTCTCTGTCACCAGCCATGGTTTTTGTCCCCAGAAGTAACTGCCATTCTTCTCATTTTTGCAAGTTGCCCAGACTACTGACTGTGATATATACAGATATAGGTGATGATCCCAACGGCTGTTGCAGCTATGATATTTGTGTATTTCTACACAAGGGAGTCATACTTCAAGCCAGAAAAGATATTTTCCTTACTGTATCTATGCACTAAGAAATAAAGTAGTCAAGAGGTCATTACCACTCGAACAATACAGTGCAGTAAAAGGACTATCATGGAGTTAGAATAGCCATGTGCATATATAAACATTACCTATGGCATTGTTATCAAGCGTGTCTACATCCTCATACCATCTACTGGCAGTGTGGGCCGTGGGTGGGGCTGTGCAGTAGATAAGGCTCGTCTGCAGCATCGTGACTTAAAAGTGTGGTCCATAGACTGGCACCGGTCTGCTGACTTTACCTATCTCTTGATGAGATAAGCACAGAAATTGGAAGTGGGCATTTAGACACTTGTATAGCAATTTGACAATGCCTGATATTCAAGTGCATCATCATTGTACACAATCTTACTGAACAGGGTGCAAGCCAGTTTGTTACTGTCGCATCTGATATGAACCGACACAAGCATCGGTCTGCAACAATTAGGGGAAAAATAACTGGTTCTTCAGATAGCTTGAAACACTCATCCGCAGCACTCTCCCATTTCCTTTTCAGGGATCTTCCATTTTATTTCCCCACTGAATCTCCATATTCTTCAGAGGGACTAACACCGACAAATGAGATCCATGTTATGAGCAGTCATTATAAAGATGTAGACATTCTTGATGTGATGTCTTACTTGATGCTTAATTATGTACAAGGATCCTCTGACTCCAATCTAGTCCTTATCCAACACTACGTACACGTGCACACACCTATGAATGTAACTCTGTTGTGCCCACCACCTACTTCACCTGACGATCCAGAATTTAGCATGCTGGTTTCAACAAATCTCTGATAGATGTGCCCAGTCTAGATACAACCTTCTCCATCCCAGGCATATGACTGGCACCCCGAAGTGGTAAACACACCACAGTTACAATACCAACACCTTAAACTAAAGGGATAAATTTGAGCGCATGAGTGAACCTAATCTCAGAAGGACACAGGTGTCTGCAGCTCACATCAGATCCTCAGCAAGGACCACAAAGAAGAACCAGACACCCTCACCCCACACGATCAGTACACGTGCACACACACCCATGCACACACATGCACATGTATAAGGAGACACACACCAGCTGCAGGTTCATACTAAACCAATTGTCTTTTTAAAAATCACCACATGATACCAGCAGACTCAGATTTGGCCTGGGTACTTCATAAGCATAATGAAGTTCACACTTCCATTTAGACATTGTCATTCTGGATTGAAATGGGTATTAATTTTTTTTGCCTAACTTGGTTCAAACATTAAAAATAGTATTAATATGTTAATATTAACACACTTTGCTACTATTTATATTCATATTTATGTCTTTACATCATTTCTGTGATTTAAATAATTCATATTAACATAAATAATATAATAATAAATAATATGAAAAAATAATATATAACAAAAATAACAACATAAAAACTTGGGCATTAAAAATAAACATTAAAAGGAAGGCTGTGTATGAGCCAAAAGACTTGCCTCATCCCCATTCTGTTACTTACTAGTGTATGATCTCAAGCAATCTGCTCAATTTCTCTGAGGACATTTATTCATCCTTCAAGTCAGGATAATAATACATGCTTCTTGGAGTTATGGGGGGAATTAAATTAAATGAACAAACTATCTAGCACATTTCACATGTGTTCAATAAAAACTATCTGCATTTTTAAATTTATTTTTTCTACTAAAATATCTTTTCAACCAAGACTTCTTATCTTATACCCACCCCCTCAGATGTGTCTGTGAAATGCATAATTGGTAAATTTTTCGTGTTCAGACAAACATCCACTGTCTCCTCTAGCAGAGCTGGACCACAAGATAGGCAAAGGATAGGGGAAGAGAGAAGAAAGGACCCATCTGAAAATCTTGGCAGAGAATGGCATCCTGCCCTCCCCAGATTCTGACCAAATACCCCAGGGTCCAACACTGAGGAACCCAGAGGAGTCTGCTCGGTTTGGAACACGACTTAGCTCGTCCTGTGTTTGGCTCCCAGATGGAGCAGGTATTTGAAAAGCTCTCCAGGTGGTACTGACATGTTTTCACCCTTGAGAACCACTGACCCGAATGAAAACATGGATACATGTGGAACCTGGTAGCCGCTGGTGATGATGCTATGACAGAGGACAAGCAGGGAACAGAGGAGAGAGACATGGGATTCTGCTGAGAGCATCCCCAAAAGTTTTGCAGAGATGACATTCGGGCTGAATTTCTGGGTGTGACCAGCCCAATAGGATTCACCCAAGAAAGAAGCTCAGACTGAATAAATTTCTCATAAAAAAGAAAAACAAGTTTCGGTGGAAATGAGACCTCGGTGTTTAGAATAACTTTATCAGTTTATTCGTTTCTGCATTGACGTAAGTTTCAAAGATATTAAGAAGACATTAGAAAAGGATTGGCCTCAGGCAAAATGTAAACTCCTTTCCCAGACACCTGGCAAAAAGAAAGATCATTTCCACTTATAGCTCTTTGTAGAATATTTTTGTTTGAGTTTTAATGGTTTCTTTGTTGACTTGAAAAAAAAATGAATATTCTTGAATGCAATTATATGAAAGTATTATGGTCTCCCAGAAAAACAATAAATTATCTGAAAAACTAAATTCAGAAAATCTTCATTGGAATGCAAGTAGGTGTACGTAATGGACTTCTAATTTGTGTAACCCACTTGTTCCCCACTATGCTCCATGCTGGAAGAAGAAAGATTGCTGTGGTATATACACTTCCCAAAATACATTTCAGCCAGGTCAGTATCTTTATGCTGGCTGTAAAGTATCTCAGTAGGAGAAGGTGTATTATTGAAAGGACAAAGTGGTCAGTACTTTATTGGCTTTATATATATCAACAATGTAGGATGTTTTCAAATTTAGGATGAGTAGTATGTAAATAAACTAAAATCACTCATCCAGACCGTCTGTTTTCTGAGTAATGATACATTTTTAATGATATCTTTGCAGGTTTTTTAATTGAGAATAAGCCATACAATTCATCAGATTTTCCTTTGTCACCTATTTTGGTTACTAATATTACCAGCCTAATGACCAAATATTTAAGCCCTTAGAACATACAAAGGATATACACAGATATGATGTCAGCATCACAGTCAAGAGCGACAGTGTGAGAGAAGAAACAAAAACATGGGTAAGTGGAAAACTCACAAAAAGATATGCTTCAGAAATTACCTCCTGTGAATGGCAATAATCTAAAATACAGAAAACAACAAGTGTTGGTGAGGATGTGGAGGAACTGGAATCCCTTCTGCATTGCGGGTGGGAATGTATAATGGCGCAGCTGCTTTGAAAACTGACTGTTCCTCTAAAGGCTAACTAGAGCTACCATATGACCCAATAATTTCCCTTCTAAGTATATGCTATGGGCTTAATTGTGTCCCCTCAAAATTTTTATGTTGGAGTCCTAACTCCTAGTACCTAAAAGTATGACCCTATCTGGAGATAAGGTCTTCAAAGGGGTAATTAAGTTAAAATGAGTTCTTTAGGGCAGGCTCTAACCTAGTATGACTGGTGTCCTTATAAGAAGAGATCAGGACACAGACAACACAGTGACTAAGGGAAGAACATATGAGGACACAGCAAGAAGACTGTGGCAGAAAGTCCAGGGAGAGAAGCCTCAGACACCTTGATCTGCAGACACCTTGATCTTGAACACCCAGCCTCCACAACTATGACAACATAAACTTCTGGTATTTAGGTCACCTGATCCATGGTAGTTAATGGCAGCCCTAGGAAACTAACAAAGGCTATATCCAAGATAAATGAAAACAAATCCACCAACAAAATATGTTCATGAATGTCCATGTTAGCATTATTGATGATAGCCAAAAGGCAAAAATGACCCAAATGTCCACGAACTGATGAATGAATAAACACAATGTTATATCCATCCATTGGAATATTATCCAGCTAGAGAAATGAAGTACTGATACTTGTTAAAACATGGATGAACCTTGAAAAAATTGCATTAAATGAAAGAAGCAAGACCCAAACCCAAAGATCACACAGTATATGATCCCATTTATATGAAATCTCAGAAGAGGAAGATCCAGAGAAACATAAAGTAGATTAGTGGTTGCCAGGGGTTGGGGAAGAAAGGAATTGGCTAATGGGTGTGAGGTTAATTTTGAGGGTGATTAAAATTTTCTGGAAGTAGATAGTGGGGATAGTTATACAACTTTGTGATACATTTAAAAACCACTGCAAAGGCAGTACACTTTAAAGGGGAAAAATTTATGGTATATGAATTGTATCTCAATAAAGATGTATAATATAAAACAGAAGAAAAGGAGACAAGTCCCAGATTCTTAATTCTTCATCTAGAAAAAGAATCATATTTCAAAAGAGCTGAAGCAAAGGGAAAAGTTGTCCCCTCTAATATTTGGAAGTAAATGCAAAATTACAAGTGACTAGTGAGATTGTGGCTTTTTATTTTATAAATTTAAAATAATATTTTAAAAGTTTTCTTCTTTTTGTTTCAACAAACTCACAAAAGTAAATGTGAATTATAAGAACAAATGCTAAATGTACTAAAAGAAAACAAAAAACCCAAGTTGACCTCCTGTGAACGTGATACTGAATAATAAAAGAAATTGAAGGAAGTGTGGGGATGGATATCTGGGGCAAAAGAAAGAGTTGTGAAATGGAAAGGAGAATATCAGCCAGTCATTATTGTAAGAGCTGATGGGGTGCTTGACCAGGTTTTCTCTTACCATGAGAACACAAATCAGGTATTTGCCATCTCTAACTGGGGACTTCCACAATACCAGTGACTGGAATTATTTTGAGGGCTGGCATAACTATTAGACAGCATCACCTTGTCCTCAAGGTAGCTAGACAGAATAATGACCTGTGGAGTCCTTGAGGGACAATTAGGAGAAAAAAGGGACAATTAGGAGAAAACTGCCAGTCTCGTGGTGCGGCCACTACTGTAACTCAGTCCTGGGGATCCCAGCTCCTTTCTTCTGCCCCAGCTGCCCAAGGTCAGAAGGTTATATTAGGTCTTAGTGTGTCTTCTCCAAATTTGACTGCCCAAGCATGTTAGCTTCCTTACCACTTAGACCCTTCTTTCCTAAATGATGCCATTTAGACCCTCTTCAGGTCATTGTTGGTGTTCAAGGGTCTCCACTGCCATCTTTGCCTCAGCCACCATCTGGCTGAGCTACCCTGAGGAGGCAGCGCTACCCTGACTGGGACGGGGATAGCACCACTCTCCCTTCAGTGCTGGGGTCTTACCCTGGTCCAAAGTGTCAGCTGTATTGATACTCTCAGGTCCTGGACACTGCTCTCCCACCTCACACCTTCTCTTTCTAGAACCATCAGCTTGCCGCACCTGTCCGTGTATCTCCTTACGTGGGCCACACTTCAGAATAGACAATAATTTTCTGTTTCTTCCTAGACTTTTGCGTCTTTTTTTCATTTGAGAATCAGAGAGAGAGAGAGAGAGGGAGAGAGAATCCCAAGCAGGTTCCACCTAGTGCAAAGCCCAATACTGGTCTCGATCCCACAACCCTGGGATCATGACCTGAGCCGGTATCGAGAGTTGGATCCTCAATCGACTGAGACACCCAGGTGCCTCTAGACTTCTACTTCTTGATAAATGGGCCCCTACCCCACTTCTTTTCATGTCTCAAAAGCATTTCTTCCTATCTCAATGAGTGACAGTACATTTAAAAACAGTAAGAAATTTGAAAATGTTTTAGGTATCTAAAAATGATTATTTTCTTTCTAATCTTTCTATTAAATATTTCATGTTTTTTGTGTTTAAAAAAAGAAAACAAATATTTTACTCTCCTTTTGCCAAAGACTAATGAAAATTAAATGTATACATCAGGCATCAATGCAAGGTAACTAATAGTATACAGAAAGTTTTAGGAAGTTCACAGGATATCTTTTCTTTTCTTTTGGTATAGCATATGGTTAAATCACATCTGTCTTCTTTTTTGCTGTGTTATTGATTTCTATTATAAGATGCCAAGGGGTGTTTATGTGATAAGTTGCCCTATAAATGGCTTTGTATTCAGACAATGAAATGAGAAATGTTCATCTATAACCATAGTCCAGATGCTTCCTTGAAGATGTTGGAAGATGTTGCATTTAATTCTGTAAAAACAAAAAAAAAAAAACAAAAAAACAAAAAAACAAAAAAACTTGGTTTCAGAAAAAAACAACAAACTAGCTTCCCTTTAACTGACATACCTTGTCTTATGAAACCACTGTTATGCAAACTGTAAAACTGCATGAGAGAAAATGCAATTTCCAGAGCGGGTATGGGGGGAAAACCTAAGAGAAAATTCCAATATTGAAATATTTAAATTCTGTTTTAAATTAATCTTTTTGTAGCCAGTTGTTAGATTAAACTCAGAGTTATTACTATAATTTATAGCTTCCAATAAAATGCCATTTCTAATGGCCAGGTACTTTGAGGGCCAGATTTAAATTATTTTTCACTTAATTATTTGGCAGATCTGTTCTTGACACATTTCAGAATTAGATGCATTGCAAGTGCAGAGAAAAAGTTGAGAAGAATCTAGATCCAGAGCATCCCACAACTTTTAAGAAATCCTTCCTCCCACAGAAACAATGAGCTCAGCATGAAGGGCAGAATAGACAAACTGGTTTGCCATAAAAATCCTACTTTCTTTCATCTGTGAACATAACCAAAAGCAGTGAACCGTGTAGTTATTTGGCTATTACTTCACTTAAAAATATGTGAAAATCTATTCTTATTTCCTCTTTTCATGATCCAACACATTGGACAAAGCTTGTGCCATGCTTTTGAGGCACAGTGATGAAACATGCTGTCCAAATAAATGTCAGAAATGCACCAAGTCCTTATTTCTTTTCTAAAACCAAGAACCTTCCTACCATGTATGGTTGCTAGGTTCTGAATTGGCAAGGAAAGTAAAACACTGCAGATTTCTTAATGGAACAAGGCACAAACAAAGGAAGATGCGACTTAATAAGGGGGTTGGTGTTATCTCATAAAAGTAATGCCAGTTGTGAGGGAGGGACTAACAACACAACTAACACAGATAGTGCCTTGTATACATTGACTAGGGCATTACTCATTTCATATATATAACATGTAGCAGAAAAATACAAAAGAAAAGTGAGACAATGATGATGAGCCAATGAATTGAGCCAATTTGCTGATATGTGAGAGCATATTAAACTCATATGCAGATAAGCTTAATGGACTGTAACAATGAAATCTATTACAAATATCATAATTCCCTCAAAAGATTGACTGATAATAGAGATTGATGAGTGATGTATAACTAAGAGGTAGGGAACGTTTGGTATTGCTGAAAGGCTCAGGTTTCAAAGGAGCAGCATACCCACAAGGCTACAAAGATTAGTTTCCTAAAACCTCAAACTATAACACATAGTTGTGTCGATAAAACAATAGAATAAAAAGACAAAAAGGTAAAGAAGGGTGAATTCACTCTCTGCTTGAACGGAGATATCTGCTGCTTCTAGATATTGGTGCTCCTTTGGTGCTCCTGTTTCTCAGACTTTCAGACCCAAATCAGGATTTTTTTTTTATTTTTTAAATATTTTTTAAAATTATTTTTGAGAGAGAGAGAGAGAGAGAGAGCAAGCACATGAGTGGGGGAGGGGCAGAGAGAGAGAGAGACAGACAGAATCTGAAGCAGGCTCCAGGCTTCTAGCTGTCAGCACAAAGCCAACGAGAAGCTAGAACTTGTGAACTGGGAGACCATGACCTGAGCCAAAGTCAGACGCTTAACTGACTGAGCCGCCCAGGCGCCCTCCAAATCAGAACTTAACACCATCGGCCCCCAAGCCTGCGGACTTAGACTGAATTACACTACCAGCTTTCCTGGAATTCCACCCTGCAAAGTGCAGATTGTGGGACTTGTCAGCCTCCACAACTATCTGAGCCAATTCCTACAATAAATCAATACATGATAGATAGATAGATAGATAGATAGATAGATAGATAGATGATAGATAATAGATAGATGATAGAGATACAGAGATAGATGATAGATACATAGAGATGATATAGATATAGATGATATAGATATAGATATAGATATAGATATAGATATAGATATAGATATAGATAGATATAGATATACATATACATATACATATACATATACATATGGATATAGATATAGATAGATATATAGATACAGATAGATATATATAGATAGATGATATAGATATAGATATAGATATAGATATAGATATAGATATAGATATAGATATAGATATAGATATAGATAGATATAGATGATATAGATATTGATAGATTTAAGCCTGTGGCTCAGGGTCTCCCACAAGGCTGCAGTTAAGGTATCAGCAGCGACTGGAGTCATCTCACCTTCAGGCTTGAATGTGGGAGGATCCTCGTCCAAGAACACTCACATGACTGTTGGCAGGGCTCAGGTCCTCATTGGCCAGTGGCCAAAGATACCAATTTCTTGCCATATGAGACTCTCCATCTGACTCTTTGCCACGTGGAAAATTGCTTCTCCCAGAGTGAGGGCTCTGAGAGAGAGAAGGAGAGAGGGTGCCCAAGACAGAAGCCACATTTTATAATCTAATCATGGAAATGACTTGTCATTCCTTCTGCCGTAGTCTCTCCCTTAGAAACATGTCCATCAATGCAGACCACTGTCAAGGGGCTTGTGTAGGGTTGCAAGTGCCAGGTGTCAGGGGTCACCGGGGGCCATCTCGGAGCCTACCTACCACATTCCGCTTTTGCTTTTCTCTCCTTTCCTCTTTTATCTCCACTTCTCTTCCTTCCCTCTCCATCAGGAATTCAGAAGTCAGCCCACTGACCCACACCTAAAGCTGAGTGAGGATGTGTGGAAATGTGGCTAGGATCCATTCTTGTAGGTCCCCTCACTCCAACCCTCCTGGGCTCTCTACTGTAACATCTCAACTTTTTCCTTCATGACATAAGATCACAAAGTAGAACCTTCCTGAGGCTCTTTATCAACTATTTGTAACACAACATTGCCTCTGAGTGTCTACCCTAAAACTCCCACCCTAATTAAAATAAACAAAGAGAAGGACATCAACAGAGCCGGAAAGGGTTACTGAGATGCAACTCCTTTCAACTGCTCAGCCAGAGACTTTTTTTCACTGTTTTTATAGACTATTAAAAATAATTACCTGCTTTAATATACGACTCAGAAAGAGAAGGGACATTTTTATACTGTTTAATTTGTGTGCTTTAATATCTAAGTTCCTATTCAAGTCCTCACTCCACAGTGGATCTCTGAGAGTCCCCCATGTCACTAAAATTTATATTAGATTTGTGCATGTCCAATTTTCCGACCAGCTGCCTCCTCTCGGTTCCTCGGGGTGTCCTTAACACCTTATTTCCCCAAGACTGATAGACTGGAATAGAGACATGAACGTAGCCAATAGCAATTTATGTTATTGGCACATAACAGCTAATTTGTCTTCGTGTTCGAGCAACTACCACTCTGGCCACCCAATCCTGTCTGGTTGTAGCCAGTATTGGCATTTGACAAGCATACATTTTTTAAAAAATGATTTTCAATGAAGAGCTGACTGCTGAAGCTAAAAATTCAGGAAGTTTTCTGAGGTAAAATGTGGTGATTATCCCATAAGAAACATGAAGCAGAGTGATGTTTGTTAGCACATATTCCAAATTTTTTGAAATATGCTGGTGATATATTTCTAAGCTTGTTAGTAAATAATTGCTAGGGTTATGATACAAACATTTCTCTCGGTGTATTTACTGATTATTAAGTGATATATTAATTCTAATTAGTATTATATATGATAAATCCATGAAATAGGGAAGTTCATTAACTACTGGAGCATTTTACATAATGAGTGGCATGAAATGTCATGTATCTAAATACATTTTAGAGAAGACTTAAATTATAATTAGAATTATTGTCACCTATTAATCCTGACCAAATACCTTCCAGTGCTAAAGTTGCCTTTCTAAACTTTTTGGCTCTTTACTAATGAAGAGAAACAGAGGGAAATAAAGAAAGGCAAGAAAAATAATATGGAACAAAAATGAAGAAGGAGGAAGACAAGGTTAGAATGTAAAATAGCAGTAGAAAAATGCTGTGGAGTAATCAAAACCTCTCTGGAAAAATTGAAAAGAGAACCATGATTAAAATCTAAAAAGATATCACCTCACACTTGTCAGAATAGCTAAATTCAACAACACAAGAAACAAGAATGTTGACGAGGATGTGGAGAATCCTTTGCTGGGAATGCAAACTGATGCAGCCATTCTGGAGAACAGTATGGAAGTTCCTCAAAAAATTAAAAATAGAACTACCCTAAAACCCAGCAATCGCACTTCTAGGTATTTATCCAAAGGATACAAAAATGCTGATTCAAAGGGGCACATGTACCCAATGTTTATTGCAGCACTATCAACAATAGCGAAATTACGGAAAGAGTCCAAATATCCATCAACTAATGAATGGATAAAAGAGATGTGGTATATATATATGTATATATATTCCACATATATATACACACATACATATATATACATACGTATATATATATACATACATATATATATATATATATACACACATACATACATACAATGGAATACTACTTAGCAGTCAAAAAAGAATAAAATCTTGCCATTTGCAACAACATGGATGGAACTAGAGTGTATCATGCTGAGTGAAATAAGTCAGAGAAAGACAATATGATTTCACTTATACAGTAAAACCTTGACTTGTGAGTAATTTGTTCTGCAAGTGTTCCACAAGACAAGCAAACATTTCTAACACATTTTAACTTGATAAACAAGCAATGTCTTGCAATATGAGTAGCACGTGTTACCAAATGTCACTTGATCCCAACTGAGACATTGGTTCTGGAAATTCGCTTTGATATAAGAATGCTTTGGATGACAAGTTTGTTTCCAGGACAAATTGTGCTCCCAAACCAAGGTTTGACTGTATGTGGAATTTAAGAAACAAAACAGATGATCTTAGGGGGACAAATGAGCGGGAGGCAGACCAAACTATAGGGAACAAACTGATGGTCACCAGAGGGGCGGGGTGGGCATGGGTTAAGTTGGTGATGAGCACCAGGTGTTGTGTAGAAGTGTGGGATCACTAAATTGTACACCTGACACTAATGTTACATTGTATGTTCACTAGATTTTAAATAAAAACTTAAAAAGAATTTTTTTAATAAATGAAGGAAAAAACCAGCAGAGTTACGTTATTTACTTCATTTCTTCCTCAATTTCCAATGCAGAATAATTGCACTCAGATATTTATTAGAAATATTAAAAGCATAGTTGTAATTGGCTTACTGCTACCCTGTGCATATTATGTATCAGATAACAGATGGCCTGGTCCTCTTCCTATCCGTTGTTGTGCAGCTCAGAACTAAATATTTGACTTGCGGCACCTGGATTGTTCAGTCAGTTGAGCAGCTAACTCGGTTTCAGCTCAGGTCATATCTCATAGTTCGTGGGTTCGAGCCCTGAGTCAGACTCTGTGCTGACAGCATGGAGCCTGCTTGAGATTCTCTCTCTCTCTCTCTCTCTCTCTCTCTCTCTCTCTCTCTCTCTCCCTCTGCCTCTCCCTCTCCCTCTCCCTCTCTCTCTGTCCCTCCCCTGCATGTGCACTTTGTCTATCTCTAAAATAAAAGTAAATAAACTTTAAAAAATTAAATAAATAAATATTTGACTCACCTCTAACAAATGCATGGATTTTGTATGGTATGCTTTTTACTCTCACTTTTCCCTGGATTTAATTTATTTTTTTCTATCTTTATTTTTAGCTTTGGGGGGATTTGTATTCAATGACTTTATTTTTTGTTTGTTTGTTTTTGGAGCAATTTTAGATTCACAGCAAAACTGAGAGGAAATTACAGAGATTTTCCGTACATTCCTTGCCCCCACACAGAACCTTCGCCTTTGTAAATATCCCTCACCAGAATGGTACTTTTGCTACAATTAATAAACCTATATTGACACACTGTGATTATCAAAAGTAAATAGTTCATTCTTTCTACTGTACATCTATGGGACTGGACAAATGTATAATGACATGTATGCATAATTATGGTATAGACACTGCCCTATTTTCTCTGTGCTCTGCCTGTTCATCCCTTCCTTTCACCAAGCCCTGGTGACCATTGGTAGTTTTACTGTCTCCATAGTTTTATATTTTCCAGAAGGTTACAGAGTTGAAATCATATAGTATATAGCCTTTTCGGCTTTGATCATTTAGTAATATGCATTTAACTTTCTTCCCTGTCTCTTTATGGCTTGATTTTTTTTTTAAATCACTGAATAATGTTCTGCTATCTGCATGTACCACAGTTTATTTGTTCATTCACCTACTGAAAGATATCTTTGTTGCTTCCAAGTTTTGACAAATATGAATAAAACTAGTATAAACACCTGTGTACAGGTTTTTGTGCGGGCATAAGTTTTTAACTCCTTTGGATACATACCAAGGAACATGATTTCTGGATTGTGCAGTAAGAGGATGTTTAGTTTTATGCAAAACTCAAAAACTGTCTTCCAGAAGTGACTATACCATTTTCCATTCCCACTAGCGATGGATGGGAGTTCTTATTGTTCCACATCCTGTCAGTATTTGGTGCTGTCAGGGTTCTGGGCTCTGGCCATTCTAATAGGTTTGTAGTGGTATCTCATTGTTGCTTTAATTTGCATTTCCCTGATGACATATCATGTGCAGTATCTTTTCATATGCTTATTTGCCATCTATACACCTTCTCTGGCGAGGTGTCTGTTAAGGTTTTTTTGGCCCATTTTTAAGTTGAACTCTTTGGTATTTGTTGCCAAGTTTTAAAAGTTCCTTACAGTTTTTTAATACCAGTCCTACATCAGATGTGTCTTTTGCAAATATTTTCTTTCCATCTGTGGCTTGTCTTCTAATGCTTTTGATTTTGTCTTTTGCAGAACAAAAGTTTTTCATTTTAATGAAGTCCAGCTTATCAATTATTTCTTTCATAGTTGTGCCTTTGGTGATGTATCTAAAAATTCATCACCATATCCAAAGTAATGCAGGTTTTCTCCTATATTACCTTTCAAGAATTTTATGAGGTTTTTTTTTTTTAGAGAGAGAGAGAGAGAGAGAATACGTGCATACATGTGAGCAGTGGAGGGCCTGAGGGAGAGAGAAAGAATCTCATGCAGGCTCCACACCCAGTGTGAAGTCAAACACAGGACTCGATATGACAGTGAGATCATGACCTGAGCTGAAATCAAGAGTCAGACGCTTAACCACTTAACTGACAGAACCGCCTAGGCGTCCCTGTGATTTTGCTTTATATTTAAGTTTATCGTCCATTTTAAGTTCATTTTTGTGAAGGGTATAAGGTCTGTGTCTATATTCATCTTTTTGCATGTGGATTTCCCAGCTGTCCCGGCACCATTCATTGAAAAAAATATTTTTGCTCCATTGAACTGCCTTTGCTCCTTTGTCAGAGATCAGTAGACTATATTTATGTGGGTATATTTCTGGGCCTTCTGTTCTGTTCTATTGATCTATTTGTCTGTTCTTTCACCAATACCACACTGTCTTGACTACTGTAATTTTACAGTAAGTTGTTACATCAGGTAGCATCAGTCCTCCAACTTTGTTCTTTTCCATCAATATTGTGTTGACTATGCTGGATCTTTCAATCTCCATACAAAATTTAGAATCAGTTTGTTAATATCTACAAAATAAATTGCTGGAATTTTGATGGGGATTGCATTGAATATCTACTTTCATTTTCAAAGGTGATTTTATCATATGTATCCGTTAGCTGTTGCTGCATAACAAACTACCAAAACGCAGTGGCTTAAAATAACAAGCAATTAATATATAAGTAATTGTCCATAGGTCATTTGCTGGTTCTTCAGGTCTAGGCCAGATTGGTTGATCTCAATTAATTTACACATGTATCTGAGGTCACCTAGAGTGTTATATGGGAGCTGGCTTGTCTAGGATACCTTAGAACATATCTGACACTGGCTGGATGCTGAGGTACCAGGCCAAGTGTATATTCTCATGATGAGTACCAAGACAGAATGCAGAATTCTGCAACGTCTTGAGATTTAGGCTTAGAACTACTACATCACTTTTGTAGTGTTCTGTTGGCAAAACAAGCCACAAAGCCAGCCCAGATTCAAAGGGGAAATAGACTACTTCTTAATGGGAAGAGCTATAAAATCACACTGCAAAAGGTATAGATGCCAAGAGGAGTAAGAAATGTGAAGGGATGTGTGTGTGTGTGTGTGTGTGTGTGTGTGTGTACCATGCAAGGTATTTTTAAAGCTATCTCAAATAATTTTTAATAAGGTGGGAAAAATAAATTAAATTAAACATAGGAAAGTACATACTCCTTCCACGAATGGCTCTTCTTGTCACGCCGGTCTCAGAAAACTCTTGCCCTGTCTCTCTGTCACTAAATTAGAACCAACTCAAATATCATCTTTTATATTACCATAAAGTACTGATCATTATATAAAATTATCTTGTTTTCTTGTTTCCATACAGATTTAGTTTCCCTACTAAAATATGTTTCACAAGAACAAGGACCTTCTCTGCCTGTTCACTGCTAAATCTACAGCAACTAAAACAGAGCCTGTTATATAACAGGTGTGAAGGGGAACAAATCCATGTACACTTTTAGCTGTCTATGGGGCTTTTCTCCTTCCCATCTGATGCCAGGCAATAAACCAGCTCACCTAGACCAAGATGGCTTACAGAGATAGCAGGGCTTTTGAGTTATATTAACACTTTTCCTAAGACTCTCAATATGCAGACCTTAGTCCTTAGTATGCATACTCCCCAGCACTGTTTCGGGGTCTGGAGATTCTTTTTCTGAGTTTTGTTACTTAAGGAAACTAGGTGCTTTTTATCTTCTTGTTAGGAGCTGAATTGTGTCCCTTCCAAAATTCATAACTGCTAGTACCTCAGAATATTATTGTATTTGGAGATAGACTTTTTAAAAAGATCATTAAGGGGGCAGCTGGGTGGCTCAGTCAGTTAAGTGTCCAATTTTGGCTCAGGTCATGATCTCACAATGTGGGTTCAAGCCCCATGTCGCTCTCTGTGCTGACAGCTCAGAGCCTGGAGCCTGCTTCAGATTCTGAGTCTCCCTCTCTCTCTGCCCCTCCCCAGCTCTACTATGTCTCTCTCTGTCTCAAAAATAAACAAACATTCAAAAAAATTTTAAAGGTCATTAAGTTACAATGAGATTATTAGGGTGAGTCTTAATCCAATACAACTGGTGCCATTTTAAGAAGAGATTAGGACACAGATATGCATAATGGGAAGACCATGTGAGGACATCAGAAGAAGGCAGCCATCTAGAAGTCAAGGAGGGAGACCTCAGAAGAAATCAACCCTACTAACATCTTGATCTCAGACTTCTAGCCTCCAGAATTGTAAGAAAATAAATTTCTGTTGTTTAAGTCACCTGATTAAGTCACACAGTCTGTGAGAGTTGGTTGTTATGGCAGCCCCAACAAACTAATACACCCCTTCCAGACCGACACGCAAACAGGGAGCTCTGCCTGAGATTGACAGTTCTCTCATTGGGTGTTCTCTGTTGTGTGTTCAGGGTTTTGGCACAAACATGCTCCTGGGGAAGAATTATAAAAAATCCCATACTTCTCTCTTATAAATTACCATAACTAATGAACTTTGTTGTCACCACCATCATATATTTTGGGAGCGTGGATACATTTTAATTGGATAGATAAAAAAGGTACTGGGTAGAACTGGGAATTGGATGAGGCCATTCTGGTATGTGAAAATTGATCAAGACAATGGATAGGAAACTTGTCACTCCTACCAAAAGCAATATTTTACTTACTTGAATCCTGATTTGCTCTATCCTACAAAAAGACATGTTTGATTTATGCATTTAATGAAACCTGCACTGAAGCAGAAGAGTAATAACTACATGAGTTTAAAAAATTTGTTTTATAAGCTAAAATTGAAGGAATTTGACCCCTACATTTATTAGAAAATGATAGATAATCCTAATAGATAATATAATGCAACTATCATAAATTAGGGTTTTTCAGAAAAGCACAAATCAGATAAAATGTTTCCCATAGGATTAGTCTGTTAACTAAGGGGGAGTACTGAATCAAGAATGTACAATGAGGAAAAAGATCTAAATTATAGAACATACATTCTCCATGCTTAATTTGCAACAAGAATATATACTGTAAAATAGAATAGTGAACTATTATTAGCTATTAGACTAAATAGAAATAATAATGAGGTATTATAGAAATGAGGTATAATAGAAAAGTACACACACACACACACACACACACACACACACACACACACACGAAAGAATAAAGTGCTATCATTGGAATTCCCCAGGAACAGACTGAAATGAAGACTTGAATGGAGGAATTTTATTAAGGAGTGTTCTTTGCAGCAACAGCTGTGAGGGAATGAAGTAAACATGGATGGGCAGTGAGAGAAACTGAATTCATATTTAGGCACAATAAAGGCCTCGACTGATTGCATGGAGAGCTATGGGACTAGAATGATCCTTCAGGATTGCTTCCCATTGACATTCTCAAAGCCTACAGAAGGAATCAGAAGTTTGATCTTATAGACCAGTCATTGGATATAGGCTACCCCTGGGGAGGAGCATAGCCTTAGAAGAAGCATCTCCTTTGGCAAAGGGCAAATCTCCAAGATGGACTCAGTTTGGAACCTTGGCAGCCATCACTCTCAGCAGCTGATGAATGAGCACCTTTGTTCTGAGAAAGCAATATGAACAGTATGTCACATCACCCACTACAGTCCACTCCTTGCACGGTTAATTGCTACTTGCTTCATAAATATGTTAACCTTATCAGGGAATACGTCCTTCAAGGTTCAAACTTGTCTCTTTTCCTGGGAAAAAAATTGTAATAGAAAAGATACTGGGATAAGCTATAGCCTATGCTGCTGCTGGTCACAGACCTGCAACCAGTATTCATCACCTTCCTCCTCTATTATCCATTCTAGACTTCGTTTTATCCTTCGTGAGCAGTGTTCCTAGCCTACATAGCTTGCCAAATGAATTGACCTCTACTCTTATTCCTGAGAAGTTGGGAACTACTAGACTCTGTGCCCTTATGAGATCAGGAAGGTTTCTCCATTGGGAGGGGATTTCAATGCAAAATTTTGGTGAGCCGTGTGGATGCCAAATACAGTGATTTCCCCCTTATTCCCAGGCCCCCGGTGGATGCCTGAAATCATTCATAGTACCAACCCTATATAACTCTTTTTCCCTGTACATACATACCTATGATAAAGTTGAATTTATAAATTAGGCACAGTAAGAGATTAGTAGTAAGAATAGTAAAATAGAATGATTATGATAATATACTGTAATAAAAGTTAGATGAATATAGTCTCTCTGTTTCTCTCTTAAAATACCTTGTACTGTCCTCATCTTACTTCTGATGATGATGATGTGAGATGACAAAATGCCTACATGATGATATCAAGCAAGGTGAATGACATAGGCATTGTGATGTGGCTTTAGGCTACTATTGACCTTCAGAGGATCATCTGCTTTCATACCACGGTTTACCATGGGCAGCTAAAATCACAATAAGTGAAACTGCAGATAAGGGAGGACTACCATATAGTCTGTCTTCCCTTACTATATAATAGCAGTCCTATGTACTTTTGATATTCAGAGTCAATAACTCTTAAAGAATGATCATACTTTTCCTTGCCTACTGGTCCTTTGGCACAAGAAACTCAAAGGGATGAGTAGTAGGCATTGCTTAAAATTTAATGGCACCTCGTTTTGCCAACTAGATTTCCCCCACAGGAAGAAGAGGTTTTACCCTACAAAGCCTACAGGTATATGGCTGAAACATACAAATTCCCCAAGAGGATCACTGGGAGCTATGATAAGCTAGCCAATTCTATCTCCTCATTTGATTCTGAGACTATGTATTCTGTCTATTGGGGACACAGTACCATACAATGTGTCACTAATTTAGTTGACCGTTTGGTACTATATTCTAGAGGGAGCATAGCACCCCATTATCACAGGGTATCTGCATCTTCAAAATCTGTTCCAGACCCCAGCTTCTGAATGGTGTAACATGCAACAGAACCAGTGGATACGCTTTCTGTCACATTTCCTTTACTGCAGATTTTATCTCTTGGTCCAATGTAATATTAAACAGGGTCCTGCATTAGTGGATCAAATCCTCTGTGAGCCCTCAGGGAGTGGTGTTGGCTCAGGTGGTATGGGTGGGAAAGAGAAACACATACCTGAAATATATATATTGGCTCCATTCAATACCAATTGCTGTCCCTTCCAGGATGGAACAAATACATTGCAATCAACTTGCCACAAATGGCTAATTGGTCTTCTCAAAGAACAGAGCCCTCTCAGGGGCTCAACACTGATCTCTGTTTCTAGCCAATCGGACACTCAGTAGAGAATTAACTAGATCAGACTTGGTGAGTGAAAGCTTATGTTGTTGGGCCTATGCATTGCCTCTTTCTCTGCCACAATGGCTACTCTGTTCATGTGCCAATTGTGCTACCACTGGAGTGGGCAATATTAGAGCTGCCTGGCATATCTGGCCAAATTCTTCCATCCTTGTCATTAAGTGCCTCTTCTAGATTAATGCTTTCCAATGGAAGATAAACATGTGATCCTAAGACCTTCACATTTTATACCCACTCCCATAGGTAGATCCGCATGAATTCACAGGATGTCTTTGTCCTTGACACACCAGTTTTGATCCCTCAAAGCCCATGAACAGCCAGTGAAGCTGTTCACCACTGCTCTTGGGTCTATACAGACTCTGCCTTTGCGATCTTTCTTTTTCCAGACAAAGCAGATTATCATAATGCCTCACAAAGTTCTCATCATTAAGAATATTTTCCTTGATTGCCATTTTTAGGACCATATCAGACAGGAGCTGTAGTGCAGCAACAGTCCATTTTGGGTTTGCACCAAATTACAATACTTATCTATCCATGAATTTTGACTTTTTTCTTATTCAGTTAGATGGTCACAAGAAACCACCCCCCCCCCCCGCCCGACCGTGGCCACAGGTGTGAGCTAAAGGAAAAGTACCTGTGCAATAGTCATAGATGATATAGGGGACTGGGATCCTTGCTCAATGACTTTATTGGTGCCTTCTGTCATACCCTGTACATTATATGAGTTGTATTGCTTTCACCTTACCAAGATATTCTCCTAGACCAGCATGATCTTGTGACTTAGGGTGTCTCCTGGATCCCAATTTTTGTGGGAGCCTTTGGATGCACATGGTTAGTTTCTTATTTCTACCAAATCAGGAGCTTTGAAGAGTGTATAACTCTCCATTGAAAAATGCAAGCTCTTTCCTCAGGAAATCTACTGGGTCTAAGGTAATCCTACTGGAGGATTCTACATATTTAAATTCAACACATTTTTTTCCATCACAGACACATCTAATACCATAGGATTGGCCAGATTATATGGCTGTAATGGCAGGTCTGCTGATACTGTAACTTGGACTGGCTGCAGAACACTTTTTTTGTTCTGACCCCACTCAGAGACAGTAGTCTCACTTGTCACTGGCAGTGGGTCATAGCAATATTTCTAAGTTGTAGGAAATACTATCTCCAGATCTTAAATCCTTAGTTGTCATTGTGTTTGTTTGTTTGTTTGTTTGTTTGTTTTTGTCTGTCTCTTAGAGTTGGAGGCATGAGATGCAGATATTTGTCTTTTATTTCATATGTTTCAGTATATCCCAGACAACTGAAATCCTTAAAACTTCAATAATGTGATGGCTCCCTTATTTGTCATATGGCTTATCTTCATACCTCTGGAGTAAATGTGTCTTACCAAGACCTTGAACACAATGGTCACTTATTTTACTCTTAGAGTTGCTTTGTTCTAATAACCATCTTCATTGTTCTTTGTTGGTCAGGGACCCCTGAGCACCACATCAACTTTGCCTTTTTGATTATCATTGTCCCCGTGTTGGTTTTGGCAGTTAAGTTCTGCCATCTGTCTTCTCTTATTTTCTATCATCATATCATCCCCATTGCTATTAGGGAGTCCAGTTCTGTAAGAACATCTCTCTTATCATCTCTGGTGTTCTGACTACAGTCACCAATGGGCTTCTCCACAATGTTGGTTCTCCTCCCACCAGCACATACTTCATAGCTTGATGAGTCTAAGTGTCTTCATGCCATCCATTAGCATGGATAGCTAATAGATTTTCCAGTTATTTATAGCATATCCTCTCTACAAGCCCCACTTATCTGAGATTTTTATTCCCTTCTTCCACTATTCTCACAGAATTCTGGCGTTCCTACTTAGCTTTCAACAGCTGACATAGAAAGCATGTTGGCACCATCTCCTGGTATCCTTTCCAGGTATTTAAGTCCTGTACATGGGAAGGTCCTCAATATATCCTCTCTTATCTAACTTTATGTTCTGTTCTTCCTTCTACTTTGATCCAGCCTTTTAGCATCCAGCTCAGTACATTTTCTTCTGGCTGCTATATTGTCTATTTCCTACAGCCTGATTCAGGGTAGAGTCTATTTTCTCATTTAGCAGGTGCAGCAGTGCCTTGTTGAGTTATACTGTGACTTAGCCTCAGCTTTTGGTCTGTTGGCTAGAAGGGAGGTGGAGGTAGACCCTAGTAGAGGATGGAAAGGACACATGTTCTTTTGCAAGGAATATGCTCTTGCATCATCTTCAGTAATGCAGGCTTTAACACAGAGGAATAGATCATTTCTTCAGTTCTACAACAGTCAAGAAAAACGAGGAATTCAAGATTATCAGGCACATCAGCACAGATGTCTCCATTGCAAGTCTCAGAGTCCTCTCCTTATCAAATTGCTATCAATGGCATAGCAGACTTTCTGAGTTTGGAATTTAACCTTCTCTAGAGCACCGGAGCCCTTATAATTAAGTTCTGAGACTGATCGTTAGTTTTTTCTGTCCTTGTATTCCAGAATGTGAGACTGTTTATGTTCTCAGGAAGGCTGTGGGAATTTCACACTTGAACCCAAATGGGTAATTAACCACCCTAAGTGCTTAATTGTTTATTTCTCTAATACATCAGTAGCACCCAGCATGGGCCATTTTTTCTATGGTCCTATTATTATTAATCATCCTAAGCATCTCAAATCCCTATTTCTAAAACCACCGAACTCCTTTCAACTGCATTCCATCTCAATTCAATACTGGTGAAAGTTTTACCATTGCACCATTACAGTATAACAGTTAAAATAGAAACCTTAGCCCAACCCACAGAAATCTCTGGAGTTTATATGCCCTTAAAAATGTCCTAATTCAAATACAGAGGGCAAGGCCTTTGAAGACCTTCTATCATTAAGCCATTTCATGTGAACCTCCCTTTGGGAGTGCACACAACTTCCATGAGGCCATTCCCTTCAGCTTCAGGCAATACTGTATAGGGACTCAGTTGTGAACCATTGGCAAGCAGCCACACTTTAGAAACTGAGAAAATGAGTGTCTTGGAATCTGGATGCCATGTCATGATATCCACTATACAAGGTTATTAGTAAATATACATGGGCTGAAATCCACAATGAGACTAAACAAATTTAGCACTGCAACAGAATAAATAAATACGTTTTCAATAGGGAAAAAAAATGTCATATAAGTAGTTTGGAACAATGGCAATGTTAATACTAACCTGAAAAAAATAGGTAACAAGGTTCAATGAAGTCTTACAAGATGTTGAAGCAGACTCTTTTATACTTTAAAAAATATCCTGTTGGGAGAAATCTTACATGGTGATAAAAAGAAATTCAACAATCCCACAGAATAAATTATAGAGTAAAGGAGTCTTTTAAAAAATCTTTATTTTATAATTAAACTATATCCATTTATCTCAGTTTTTTCCTGGAATGGATTTTTTCAAAAAGTGTGGGTTAATCCTCTCTTTCTCTCTCTGCTCAAAGGGTCATTAATTTTTCTATGGAGGCAATCAAAGGAATATATTACAAAAGAAAATTACTCACATCAGAATGTAAAGGTATTGAAAACCTGCGCCATATGTAGAGTATAACGGGCAATGATATTCCTTCATGCAACAGTAGTCCACTTGGTTGTGAGTTCTTTGAGAGCAGGGATTATGCCACCAATCTTTGTATACCAAATGGCCTGCCACAATACCCAGCAAAGAAAAATGCTGGATAAATATTTTGTGAGGTAGCTGATTCATTAAGGAATTGAGGAATATCAATTCTGTGCTTACACTCAAAATTTGTTCAAGTGTCTAGTAAATGATTCTTCTGGGGTTGACTTAAATGAAGTTTCAAATGTAAAAAGTATCCTCATAGGCTTTTACTATGGGAATTATATAGTTTATTAAAGGCAATTTAAAATGATTTTTCTAAAAATGGGTATATGGTAGCCTGTGTTGCTCAATAAATGCTATCAGAGTCAGTATATAGTGGTTGGGGATGAATTACAGGACAAGACGGTGCTAGATGGTGGGAAGTAGGATAAATAATGTACAATTAATTCCTCCAAGGAACTTAAAGTTTTCCAGTGATGGTGGCATTCATGTTAAAGCTAATTATGATCAGGCAAGATAACATAAGAAATAGGGAGTATATAGTTGAGATTGGTAATTCTCTACTCAGCTATCAGTTTTTCCTCCCTGACTAACAGAGTCCAATTTTTAGCTGAATATATAGCACCCCGGAATAATTGTTGCCCAGTCTCCTTTGTAGCTACAGCAGCCATGTGTTGTAGTGCAAATGTTTGTGACACCCCCCTCAAAAAAAATTATTTTTGAAATCCTAACCTCCCAGGTGATGGTATTGGAAGTGGAGACTTTGGGAGGTGATGACGTCATAAGAGTTGAGCCCCTATCTATAAATGAGATTAGTAGTACCCTTATAAAAGAGAACCCAGAGAGCTCCCTCAGCCCTCTTAACATGTGAGGACACAATGGGAAGATAGCCGTCTATAAAACAGGTAGAGAGTCCTACTAGACGTCAAATCTACCAGTGCCTTAATCTTAGACTTCCCAGCCATAAGTGTCTGTTGCTTAGCCATTTCAGGCTATGCTACTTTTGTTTTAGCAGCCTAAGCTACCATGTGACCAATGTCTGGTGGATGGAGTATAAGCAACTCTTCTACAAGAATTCCAAAAAAGTCTCTTGAAAATAGCTCTTTCCCCTCTGCTGAATCCTCAGAATGGGAATATAATGGCCAGAGTTACAGAAGCCATCTTGCACCTGAAGTAACATAAAGGAAGAAATCCACATGCTGAAAACAGTGACTGGTGAATCACCCTGGTGATTACAGAACAACCACACTACTCATGCAAAGAAGTGTCTGTCTTGCTTATGCCACTTCAACTTGTTTATATTTGTTTGCATACTCTATTAAATAAAGGCAGACAAAATCTAGTGGATACCAGAGCAGTGAAAAGCAGTCATTTGTTCATGTAGGAGGACTGGGAGTTTTAGGGAAGAGGTATCTTTTGAGTTAGACCTGAAAGGATGAGAAAAATTTGTATTTCTTAAATTCTGAACTCAACTTTTACCATTAGCCTGAAAAAAAAAAAATAGAGATGTTTGTCAAAATTTTGTGTCAGACCAATTCCAAAGGAATACTTAGTAATAAGAGCTATATTTATTGAGGTTCAGTTGTTCCAGGCTTCCTATTTAGCAAATGGATATATTTAAAAGTTTTCTTTGAACCCCACAAATGAAAGCCATAATTTATTTGCCTGTGAAAGATAAAATTACCATTGTAATTTTAAAAGCACACCATAAAAATATACATAAGAGCCAATTATACTTTCAAAATAATTAATTTCGAGAGCAAAAATATATAAATGTATATATTTTCATGTGTATGTGAAAATGACCTACTTGATTCCATTAAATATAGAGTGAATTATTTTGGTATCATACTAAATGCATAATAAGCTATGCAGAGCCTTCTGCAGATACTGGTGCAGAACCAATGGAAAAGTATATGGAAAACCTCTCGCTCTGTTGACACTAATTTACAGACTGCAGCAATTTTTGCAAAGTAGGTTATTGTCTTCCTTGACATATTTTCCTAGACATATGAGTATATATGATGACATGTATTCCTGAAAAGAGCGCATGTGGTGTTTGGAAAAAAGGGGAAGGAGAATATTTGGGAACTATTGCAAATCATATAATGTCACACCTAACTTAAATGTGCCCTTGGAAAGGACCCTGAAGTGAATATTTTTACAGAAACAAATAATGTTTCTGTAATTTTTTTTTAATTGTCAAAGCCTATCAAGAGCTGTGTGAAGAGTCTGAAATTACCCTACTTGCAAGCTAACAGGTTGCAAGGTAACCATGGTTTTGATGGATGCTGGCAGAAGATCGGAGACTCCTAGATCAGAAACAAAGGATATTATTACTCCTGACAAATCCCATGGAGGCAATGCAGAAGGGCACAGGAGGATACTATACACACAACAGGCTGGTGTCACAGAACCCAATTTTTTTTATACAGTACTGCAAAGTTCCCTTGGCCAGTGAGGAGTATATTGTCTTCATTATGCTGGACAGCAAACAAATTTGCTCTGTGCTGCACAGAGAGACAGTACCTCTATTTTCCAAGCTATACAAACATCCTTGAGATGATAGGCAGTGCTTCTTATTATGAGGTGTGCAGAAACGTGAGGAACACAGGGACAATTGTCTCTCAGAGCAGTATATTCCCCATTGGAGCAACATGACAAAACCAAATCTTTGGGAGAGGAATCAGACTAACAAGTACAAGGAACTGAAAGGAGGCCAGGAGACCTATATTTAGAGCAGGTTAAGGAGAAAGAGAGCATGGAATAAGACAAGGATATATAAGTTGGATATATAAGATAGGTCAGGAGCTAGATTGGGAAAGAAGAAATCTATTTGGAAGTCATAGGTAGTATGATATGTAAAGACACATGAACAGATGAGGATGTTACAGAGAGAAAAGAACTGGGGCACCTGGGTGGCTCAGTCAGTTAAGTGTCCAACATTGACTCAGGTCATAATCTCACAGTGTGGGTTGGAGCCCTGCATTCGGCTCTGTGCTGACAGCTCAGAGCCTGGAGCCTGCTTTGTATTCTGTGTCTCCTTCTCTCTCTCTGTCCCTCCCCAACTCATGCTCTGTCTCTCTCTCAAAAAAAAAAAAAATTAAAGAAATTTAAAAAAAAGAATAGAGAAGGGAACCTTGAAGCAAAGGCACACAACATGATCAGCTAGGATTGCATAGGAAATAGGCATGACAAGGAGAGGGAAAAAGAGCCAGTAATTAGGTATTCAAGACACTCAAAATTCAAGATAGTTTGGTGCCATGGAAACAGAGTAGAGATATTTCAAAGAGCTGTGTCTCAAGCTTGTGAGAAGTCAGGTAACACAAAGATAGAGAAGTGCCCACTAGATTTCGCAACAAAGTTTTTTGATGACCTGGGCAAGCTCCATTTCACTGAGGGCCAAAGCCAAATTAAGAGCAGATTTCACTGTTCCCACCACTAGAAGAAATGATAATCATGTGATGAGATAGAGGTGTCAGCTAATGCTACAATGGCAATCATAGTGCAACATAAATGTATCACATCAATATACTGTACACCTTAACATGTCTCAATGTCTACTCTATGGTACATATCAGTTATATCTCCAAAACAAAGTGAGAAGCAGGGCAGAGTTTATAAATTGACATTCAGTGGACACTTCCATTCAATACATGGTAGAATATTTATTATAATATGGTCCCATCTATTTTATCACTAAACTAAGATATCTTAGAAGACAGAAGTAGTACCTTTCACCTTGGTATCCAAATGCTGATACGTAATAAACATTTAATAAAGATTTTAAATGAAACAAAGAAAAGGGTGGGTTGAGGCGAAAACAATAAATAAGTAGGTGAAGGCTGAAGAATGGTAAGCACAGACAGCCCTTTCTGCAGATCTTCTCGGACACGAGGCAGAGAAATAGGACTCTATAAGTATACGAGGCCAAAGAACTTCTTTAGTGGGAGGTGGTAGAGTGTATTTTCATATTATTGGGAAAGATCCAGAAAACACCAGGATGCTGGGGCTCAGTGTGGAGGCCAGTCTTTGGAAAGGCAAAGAGGATAGGTGGAGAAATTTGTATTCCAAAGGCTCAGAGGCAGTCATTTCACAAAATAGGAGGGTAACTATACCTGAACTAACTAACTATACTCCTAAAATCTGTGCATAAGGGAAATTATATTTGTATCTTTGGCAGGAAAAATAAAGAGCTCTACTATAATAAAACTCCATTTCCTCAATGAAGTATGTTCCTCATATTTTTTTCTTATCAAGGGTCATATTTTCCCAGTGAAAAATGGAGACCAGGAGTTGAATGCATGGGCGAGGGACAGGTGGGAGGATGGGGAAGAGAAGAGAAATATAGAAAAAATAACATACTAGCAAGAATCGTTATTTTTGGAAGTTATAACTTTGTTCATTTCTAAAGAATGAGCATGACTAATTCTCAGAAGTTTTGACTAGAAGGCATATCAGGATTAGAGTTCAAAGTCAGGGGCACCTGGGTGGCTCAGTCAGTTAAGCTCTGACACTTGGTTTTGGCTTGGGTCATGATCTCGTGGTTCATGAGATTGAGCCCTGGGTCCAGCTCTTGCTGACAGCAGAGAGCCTGCTGGGGATTCTGTCTCCCCTCTCTCTCTCTCTGCCCCTCCCCTCCTAGTGCTCTCTCATTCTCTTTCAAAATAAATAAACTTAAAAAAATAGAGTTCAAAGTCGGAAGGAATTAGAAGACCTTGATGGCGTAAGTTGTTGTTACTGAACCCTTGCTGCTACTGTATATTATTTCAAATTTCACAAATTAAGAGGAAGGGATGATTTTCCCATTTTACACTTGAGAAGACCAATGCTCAGAAATGCAAAGCAGCTTTCTTTAGGTTAGCTAAAACCAGTAAACAACAGAATTTGAATTCAGGATCAAGTCTGACTCAAAGCTCACATTCATCCATAGCAGTGGGGAGCCATCAAACACCTTTATTCAAAGAAGGTATGTGAGGAGATCTCTATTTCTGAAATATACTTTTCCAGAAGTGTGGACAAATCAGAGCAACACAGACAAGAGGTAGAACTGAGCTTTGAGGAAGTTGCGTTTGGCTAGTTATTGGTAAATGTGTAATCATGGAGGGATAGAAACTAGGTATCTGTAAGTATGTTAAGTAGATATTGAGGTGATAGACCCCACATCTACCTAATTGTTCTCTTTCTTCCATGTCAGTTTATTCTCTTTTTAACATTTTGTTTTTAAGTAATCTTTACACCCAACCTGGGACTCGAACCTACCACCCCAAGATCAAGAGTTCCACACTCTACCAACTGAGCCAGCCAGGCGCCCTCATATCAATTTACTTCTATTCTGCTACCAATGGCTCTAAAAAGGAAAAGTTGGCACCGGTTCACTCTCCCTTTCGTTTTCACCTCCCTCAGCTTTAGAGGAAGGGGTTGAGAGGGAGCAAGGTGAAGAGGGAAAGGAATGGCAGAGGGTGATTACAAAACACTGGGACAAGCCCAACTGCATTGTCTCAGGAAGATTCAAGAATAAAAGTTAGCGCTGAGTAACCTGAAGTAGCTCTGAGTATTAGAAGGGGGTATACAGGGGCCCCAGAACATTAGCAAAACAATTCCACTTTCAAATCCATCCTCCTGGGTTGTGTTGCTTGAAAAACACATTCCCCTATCACTTTTTTCTAACTTTGTGTGTATGTGAGATTTGAGAAAAACTAAAGAGAACAGTATTTGAAGACAGATGATCCAATATTAATTTAAAAACAATCACCTTATGTGGACATGGCCTCGAAGTTGGCCAAATGTTAGTAACAAACAGAAATGTTCTCGTAACAGGTGCAGTTGCTGCGATGAACATCACAGCGGGCACGCGTGGCATTTCCTCTACAGTTTGCCATCGAAACAAAGTGCAGAATAATGAAAATATATGACTGTTCAGATGTATTGGGAGAAAATCATTTGCCCAATGGTAATTGATGCTTACTGAGGATAGGGAAACACAAGAAAAGCATTGTGATGTGGCCCTTATTTCTGTTGCCACCAGTATAACTACTCCACAGGCAGAATAGAAATAGAACGTGAATTTGTCTTTGGGGCAAACTCACATATACCTTCATGTATTTTTTTCTGTATTAGGTTGCCTTTTATTCCTTTTTCACACAACACCTTTCTTTGATTTTTTTAAATGTGCCATGTAGTATACATTTATTTCTCTCTTTCTTTTCCCCTCATGGTGCAGGGGGGAAAAAATCCCTGAACAGATGTTGCTTTAAGATTGCCAAACTCATTTTGCTTTGATGTGTCATGCTCAAAGCTACTTTCTGGAGAACACATTGGAGGAATGTATTTTGTGTACTGTACATTTAATAGCAGGAAGACAGTTGGAAAAGGATTATAACACCGTTCCTGAAAATGCCATTGTCATTGAGCATTCAAAAATGAGCAGAGAGAAAAATCTGGAAAGGGTTCACATAATGAAACAAAAAAGGTTGCATTTATAAGTCTGCTAACAGTAGTTGAAAACAGATGATCCAATAGTAATTTTAAAACAATCACTTTATGTGGACATGGCCTCCATGGTCACCAAATGATTACAATGAGTAGAAACTTAAGAATAATGCTATATTTTATTTATTTTTTAATTTATTTTTGAGAGAGAGAGAGCGCAAGCAGGGGAGGGGCAGAGAGAAGTCGAGAGAGAGAATCCAAAGCAGGATCTGCACCATCAGTGCGGAACTCAATGCAGGGCTCAAACTCACAAACTGTGAGATCAGGACCTGAACCGAAATCAAGAGTCAGATGCTTAACCGACTGAGCCACCCTGGTGTCCCACAAATAATTCTATATTTAAAAAATCTATATACCATAGTGATAAAATGCTCAGGGCAGGGAAGAATTTAACAACAACTCAAAGATGCAGTTGAATAAGCATTAAAAGTTATAATAAAGTCCATGAAAAAAATTACCAAAATAAACAACAAACAACTAGCAGCAAAATTTTCCCTAAAACCAGTTGGAAGTAAAACTGCCTAAGTTAGGTCTTCATCCTCCTAAACATCGACACACAAACACACGCACACACACACATGCACACATATGCACACATCCCCATACTTTCTTCCTAGCTCAACTGATACTGACACTCAAAGCTATGATAAGAATCCAACTGAAGGTAAGTACTGTATAACCAGTGTATACATTGGTCTATATCGTCTGTAGTGGAAAGTGGGAGATGAAAAGGAGCCATATTGAAACACAGTGTGTCTCTACAGGGAAGCACGGCCAGCCTGGCCATTTTTAGCTGGGGAAACACTGACGTGATGGACAGAAAGGTGAGATACAGGGCTGGATTAAGGATGCCTGCGGGTTTCATTCAGAAATGTATTAGATGCACAGGTGACAGAAAATATTTGAATAACGGGAGGTGGCTATGGAACGCAGATCCTTTGAATGTTTTCAAGAGAGAACTGATGGTATTCTAAAACCGTAGAAATGGTATAAATGGGCACTGTCTTCACTTGGTAGGACTGCTTTAACACAGTACCACAGAGTGGGTGGATTAACAATGGAAATCTGTTACCTCAGAGTCCTGGAGTTCAGAAGTCCGAAATCGAGGTGTCAGCAGAGTTGGCTTCATTTTGTGGTCTCTCTCCTTGCCTTGGACATAGCTATCTTCTCACCATGTCTTCACATGATCAACCTCCCGTGCTGTCTCTGTGTCTTAATCTCTTCTTACAAGAACACTAATCACACTGAATTAGGGCCCATCCCAAGGATGCTATTTACCCTTAATTATCACTTTGATGACCTCATCTCCAAATACAGTCACATTCTGAGGCACCAAGGGTTAGGGCTTCGACATATCAAATTTTGGAAGGACACAATTTAGCCCATAACCTAACACTGAACTCCTGTGTCCAGAATGGAGCTACACATGAGGGGTACATGGAGGTAGTCTCTGTTCGTTGTCTGTAAGGAGCTTACAAATGAGTGTGACGCGCGGTGTCTATGGATCCCTATTAGAAGCACCTAAAACATCCTTCACAGAGTTCTAGTCGATGCCAAAGAAATGCAAATGATTGAATAACCAGGTTGATGAAGTCAAGGAAGACACACAGAACACGTGACAGCTGTGCTGTGACTTGAAAACTGAGCAGAAACTCACTAGACAGAGAAGAGTTATGAAGACTATGTCAGGGAGGAACCGTGACAATCTGGGAAAGGCACAGATGTTCCAGAGACATAGTCAAGGCCTACAACATCCCCAAGGAACCACCAAAACACAAGCGAATAAAGCACAGAAGTTGTTCAAATGCCCCCTCTAAGAGCTGTCATATATATTCAAGACAATTAAGAGAAAGCCTACGATATGTGTAAAACTAACTTTAAGGTTGGGTCTGTCAAACTTTGCCCCAACCTTGGAGTCTAGGAACAGTATTTAAAATGAGACACGAGGAATTTCTACTTCTCCTGGAATCTGGAACAAAGAATTCGGTCAGAATCAGGATCAGGCTAAAGCGGTCATGTACATATGTGAAAGTGGCTTTATGCGCACACTGTACTTATCTGTCAGGGACTCTCATCACATTCAGATGAGACTTGGGAAGGTTTATGACATTTTTGCTCTCAATCATCTTAGAAGAGAAAACTCAAGATTTGGCTGCTTCATTAAACAGAAAGATAATTTTTTTAGTAAAGATGGTTGAACATGGCCGTGTTGTGTGACGGTATACAATCATCAAGTAAAAACATACTCAGATTTTTAGGTTAATCTATTTCCATTCAGTTTGTTTCTTTGGCCAAGATCAGTCATACAGCCCTTGGAATCCTATTCATGGAACTCAAATGGATTTCAGAGAAGTAGAAACAAACAGGGCATCATGTTGATAAGTAATTTATATCCGATTCCCGCCTTAATTGTGCGTATTAATTTTCACATTCTAGCTCAATCTCTCAAAAACCACAATATTTATTTGTAACATAACTTGTGTCAAAACACCCAGAAAAAGAAAAAAGCCTGGTTGGTGATTCCCGATAAGGAGCTACCTAACCAATTACTTGTCTGAGGCCTGCGGTTCCTAATTATTTGCCTCTTCTTGTGGCCATTCAACCTAGAGACAGGAATAACTGGAAGATCTTCCCATCGGGACTCTGTGAAGTGACAATAAATAGGTCGAGAAGAACTGAAACTGCTATGTTCACAAAGATCTAAGCACACAAACCACTAAGCATATATAGTCAGTTCTGATATTCGTCTCAGGTTCTCTTAAAAAAATATACACATATATATTGAGGCCTGGGCATCCGGTTTTCCTGATCTCATATGATCTAAGTGGAATGCAAGCTTCCTGACTGAGGGCCACTTACTTAAGCCTTCTATTTGAAAATGCCTGCTTAAAGTACAGACTTTTAAGTACTGCATGTTTATAAGCTGAGTTCTTCAGGATAACTTACTTCCATTTAATGAACTCAGCAAATCAAGATACGTGATGCCACGACACCGTGGTGTTCTTTCTCTTACCCTGCGTGTTGGATGTGGGTCTCCTAGCCCTGCTAACAGGGTGAGATAAGCAAAGTGTAAGAAGCAATTGCAGCAATGCAGGGGCAAAGGATGACAGTTGCTGAAAACCATCTTTAAGATCACCATCATTTTAGGGGCGCCAGAGTGGCTCAATCGGTTGAGTGTCGGACTTTGGCTCAGGTCATGATCTCACGGTCTGTGAGTTCGAGACCTGCATCAGGCTCTGTGCTGACAGCTCAGAGCCTGGAGCCTGCTTCGGATTCTGTGTCTCCCTCTCTCTCTGCCCCTCCCCCACTCATGCTCTGTCTCTCTGTCTCTCTCTTTCTCTCCATCAAAAATAAATAGTAAAAAAATTTTTTTCAAAAAAAAAAAAAGATCTCCATCATTTTCTTTGTGCCTCATACAACATGTCACCAGGATTATATTAGAACTTTAGTGTTTTCTGGCCCAAAGTGAAGGATCAATCCAAGCACTGAGGCTTAGTATATTTTATTCAGTAAGTACAGACTGTTTCTTTTTTTTTTTTAACTGAGGATATAAGCCTTGATGCAGCCTGTAACAGAGGCATTTCAAATATTTTTTAAGTTAGCAGTAAATCCCACCATCACCTAGGGTAGTGTCTCATTTTTTTGGTCCAAACACAGGACATTTTAAAATGCCAACAATGTTAAAGACTATTTCAGATGTGATATGAAGATTTTATACCTATCTGTATGCGCACAGACAATTGTGTATTTCTAAACAGTGACAATTGATCAGAGAAGTAATGCTTATCTTTCTAGTTAACCAAATTCCAGAAATACATGGGTTTTATTTTTTTTAATTCACAAAGTTACTAAAACTAATTAGAGATAAGTGCTATTTAACCATTAAGTATTCAAATCTGAGAACGTGGAATAGAGAATGTAAGAACTTTCCAATTACCTATATAAATGGCCTTCTCATTTGCACTATTATCCATTTTTGGCAGCCATTATTCTAAAACTTCCTTCCTACTTAAAAAATAAGAGAAGAAAAGCACGTAGATGTGTAAGCTACACTGAAGGAGTGTTGTGATGGCAGAATCTCCAGTTGCTGTGGAAACCAGATCCTTTGTCCGCCTGTCCAAACGGCTTTCTCCGTGGTAAACTGAGACTGGCCTTGCGACATTCATGAAAAATAAGAGTTGAAATTATAATAGATTTGCATATATGTATTAAATGAACGGTACAAAGTTCTACTGACAGACTATGGGCATTCATATTCAGTCAGCACATTGGTTAAATGATCTCACTGTTGTTCATAAACATAGATAATACTACCGGGCATAGCTGAAAATATCAAAGCATTCGTAGATGTTACTTTTACCCTGCAAATTGGTAAATTTTATGTTTTCAGTGGACAAACATTTCTGAGTACCTGTTCTGTGTAGGCCCAGAAGTAAGTATGATACTCATGGTCAATCCTGGATTTGCAGGGATCTTCTTACATACACTAGTCGATATCAAATGAAGTACAACATAGAAGAATTCAGGGGCATATAAAGTCATTATGAGCAACACCTCCTAAATGAGTCAGGGTCAGGGTTAGGGTCGGGGTTAGGGTCAGAATCAGGGTTAGGGTTAGGGTAAAGTATTGTCATTCCTACTTTCCAGGCAAGAAAGGAGATGGTCAGAGGAATTAAGTAACTGAACCAAGGGCCCCTCTAATCAATTTGTGTACATTAGATGTTTTTTTTTTTTTTTTCCAACTAGATGTATGACTTGGAGAGTATGAAGAATGACTTACCCTGAAAAAGAAAAACAAGAAAAGGCACACAATACCATCGAAATATTTGCTGACTCAACTATGACCTGCAAGTTAGCTTTCTGACTAAGGGTCTCATGATGGTTGGATCACAGATCCAGTCTCTCCATTCAAGACTAAACCCGGCCTTTGTGTGTTGCTATTCTCTTCCCCTTGATTCCCTTTGTGTATCCTATCCAGTGTGTCTAGCCATCCCGTAACTAATCCTTACCATCATTATGTAACCATGTAGCTGACACTTACCACCATGTGAATATTTTTATGCTTCAGAATTCTTACTAAAAGAGATCACCAAAAAAAGAGAGAGATCACAAGCTGAGTTTCACATTATCTACACCTGCTGTCGAAATTTTCAAGCACTAAATAATTCACTTCCCCGTGCTCTCTCCCCATTGGCCTTTAGACCCTTCATTCTCAGTGTGATGCATCCTTCATCCATACAATGTTGTTCTCCAGGTGAAAGATGGGCTGCATTTGAATTCTTCACCTGAGATTAACATTATTTACATTGACAATTTGGGTTTTCTTATGAAGAAAAGGAACTTTGTATGGTTTAAAGATCATTACTATTTTTTTTTTTTGTTACACTCTATGCAAGTGAGCTTTTACAATTAATGACTTGGGGGGAAAGAATAATGATCCGTTTAGGACAGAGGTATTTGCGCCTGTTTGAATGACCTAAGTTTCGGTCAAATGGGCTCAAAGCTCTTGTGCATCAGGGCCAAATCATTTCTATCTGAGGGAATACAAAAGAACAGAAATAAGGAAAGAGAGTGATAAAAGAGAGGAAAGAAATAGACAAGAAAGCCAGCCACAGGTCATGCATACAGCGAAAAAATTGGTCTTCTGCAGTGAAATTATTTTTCCCTTTTTGCTGTGTGACTTGGCAAGGATAGAAGGAGTTGTAAAGAAATAATGTAAAGGAAAAAATTGAAATCTTTCTCTGAATAATCTATAATCAGGAAATTTTCATGTTCTCCTCCAGGAATGGAAGGATCTAGAACACTGAAATATTATTTGGGCATGCAGAAGAATCTGACAAGAAATCTGAAAAGTCAAGGTGAACTGATGCTCTCAAACCGGGGAGTAAACTAGAGAAAAGTAAACTGCATGAAACAACAATTCATTACAGTGTAACTGGCATTAGTAGTTCATTTCAGCATGTTCGCCTTTCTGTATAATTTTCTGTAAATGTTTCATTTTTTTAATAACTGCAGTATTTTAATGGAACGTTCATTTCTTAAAGAATTATGATATGTTTTGCAAACAATAATTAAGCAGTTAATTATTATATTTCAGGTGGAGTTACTCTGGAAGTACAGTTGTTGTACCAGGATGTTATGGCACAAAATGTGCTGTCTAACCCTTGATGGCAAACCCTAATTATGGAACAATCAGAGTGGCATGAACTGCCTCAGGGGTACAAATGATTCAAATCCAAGACTATAAAGAACAACAAACATTACACAGATCAAGTTCCATTCTATAGCTGAAAATGTGTATGGTGTGGAAAAATCAGTGTGTAATACCTAAATGCAGCCGAACTACAAGGCGTTCTTGGCCTCAGAAGACATCATATTGCTGCACCTGGAGTAATCTGTCACAGTTAAAGATCCTCAAGGTCAAATTATAAGAGATGTATTTCTACAGCTATTAACACCTGGTACATCTCCAATAAACTTTAAATTACTTGTAGGAAATGCTTTCTCATAATGAGTTACTATTTATTGTGAACCATGAAGTGCTTTAAACACAAATTACGATTAGTAGTAACAACAATCAAAATACAATTATCCTTAGTTTACAGATGTAGAAAATCTCCCTGGGTTTTCCTGTAACTAGAGACGCAGCTGTGGTCCCAGAGACAGAGATCCATTTGGTCACTGTTCCCCAGGGGCCACACAAGGTGACGTCTGGTCAATCCCTTCAGGTCCCACATCAAGCAACTCCTTGCCAGAAGCTGTGTCCTATGATGGCGCTGTGAAGTATAAATCAGGGTAATCTGTGTTCTCCCTCCTTTAATCCGTCCAGACTTTACATTCTCCTGATCTCTTCATCCATGTATTCACCAGGAAGACTACCCCTGTAGAGTCTTGAGGCTTCTAGTTCTGGCTGCTCATTCAGCTTCTCTAGAAAGGAAACGCTATTGCTCATTGGGGGGTATAATTCTGAGTCTGTGGAAGTGTCTGGGCCATCTGTGGTGGTTCCTACAACTTTCCATTTTACAGCATGTAAATGTTTTGGAACTCAAGTGGAGATTTACGACTCTGCTGTGGTCACTTGAAAACCTGAGGAACTAGTTACTGATGCTGGAGATTCCTAAGAACATACTAATGTCTCCACCGTTCTGAAAATTAAGTTACCTCGGAAAGAAACACTTTGCCATTTGGTGAGATTCCTGAGTTGTCAGTGGTATCTTCAGGAATTCATTTACATCTCCACTGAAAGGGAAATAGTGTTTTACTCCTGAAAAATCACCAGTAACGTTATTACTAACGGAAAGAGAATAAGTTTGGTCATAGAGACAGGTGTGCTACCTCCACTTTTCAATTTACTACCTGACTGAGAGTACAGGAAAGCCCTCAATGTCTAGGCTTCAGTTTTAGCATCTGCAAAACGATGCCTCCCTCACAGGATTGGTGAGCATTAACTGAGGTATGGGGCTGCCACACTCTTTATATACATAGGTATATAGCTTAACAGTTAATATAATATCTAAGTGGCTAACCTTACTGTTCCAAATAGATGGAAAGTTGGTGGAGAACAAGCCATGTTTTAAAACTCTTTAGATCTCATGGGACGCCTAGAATGCTGCTAAATGTAAAATGGGCACAAATCAACTATCAGTAATTGGCAAATCCAAACAAAAGATGGCGGAACAATTCAGTCTCCTAATCACTCACATATGTCACGTTCCTTCTCCTACATCCCTTTCATGGACTCTGAGAAGTGACTCAAAAAAGTTACAGTGGCATTTATATGGGAAATTCTTATAAGGGAGACTTGGAGAAGGGAAATTCAGAGAGTTGCAGTGTTCAAATGGCCAGGCTAACACTGTCAGTTCTTGAAGGAAAAATCAAAAGAAATCAGGTGTTTAAGAGTATCCAAGACCTGGCGAAGGGTCAGTCGTGGAAGGGCAGGCCCAGATGAGTCTTCGGTATCATATCCGTGTGCCCAGGGTAACCTCAGCCCTCACACAAGAGGCTTCTGGGAGCTCAGAGTGAGTCTCTTCCCTCAGAAATCTCTTTTGTTCTTATTAATCAAATTCCTCAGTTATTCTACTAAAAGCTGGCAATATTAATCACATTCCAAAAGACAGTGAGCATTAGTAGCACTATTTTTAAAGAAATGAAGAATCTGAAGTACACTGATGTTGCTTTCCTTTGTCAAGGTCACTGAAAAGTCAAGACCAGAACCCCAATGGTGTCAGCTCTCTTGGCCAAATTTCTCTTCATCAGTTTAGGTAGAAGCTATTACTTTGGATAACATTAGCACTAGAAAAACAATTGTAAGATTTAAAAATATCCTTAAAGATTTGAATAGTTAGATAGATAGAAAGATAGCTATCTATGATGTGGAGGGAATCAATTCTCTTTCTATGGTCAATGTAATAATAATCAGATATAGGAGAATAATAGCTACTCTAACTCATGCAGTATCGGTATTCATTAGTGTATAAGGAAATGCTCTAATTCCCATGAGCTGTTTCATAGCAAATATACTTCACTAATTTAATTTTTCATATGTGTTTCAAAAAGGTTTTAAAAGATTATCAAGTAAATTACAAAACTCTTTGTCATATTAAAACACAAAAAGAGTTTTAAGTTTGTTAGCTGTTTTTCAGAAAGCTTTCATTTTATTTCAGAATCAGTCCAGTTTACAGCAAACTACCCTCAGCAAACCTATGACTACAACAAACTTCCCTTTATATATGGGTGATTGTGGCACGATAGATTTAAAATCACTTTTCAACCATACTTCTTGTTTCTTTACACTTTTTAATGTTTAGTACTTACTTTTGAGAAAGAGAGAGAGACAGAGTGGGAGTGGAGAGGGGCAGAGAGAGAGGGAGAGACCGAATGCAAGGCATGCTCCAGGCTCTGAGCTGTTAGCACAGAGCCAGATATGGGTTTGAACCCACAAACTGTAAGATAATGACCTGAGCGGAAGCTGGACGCTTAACCTACTGAGCCACCCAGGCGCTCCTTTCTTGCTTCTTTACATAGAAAAAAGTCATAAAATATCTGACTCATAAATCGAGTATACATGATAATTTCCCTTAGTGTGTCAAGAGCCTTTCTGCCCACAGGAAGGCAAACACAAATGTGAGCGGATATGGTTCCCCACTGCAGGTTTAAAAGGTAGGGAGCTTTGAGGATGGAGGTAAAGAACCCAAGGCTGGAATCTCACACTTTGTAAAAGTGTTAGGTTGACACATGTCTCTCCTCTGCAGCTCAGTGACTATCACCTGCCCACACAACCACATCTTTAAGGGCCTCAAGTTCATGTATGTACATAATCACCAAGCCTTCTAGCTTAGTGCATTCTTGAGATGGGTGGTAGAGTACAATTTGACTGTGGCCAAGAGAAGCTAACTAACTTCTCTGGACCACTTTGCACAAAGTTCCAGAGGAGCTGGGGGAGGGAAGCCAAGTGCAGACCAGGTTACTTGCTCCCCAGACCTTCAAAGTCTTCAAATTCCACTGTTCTCAGCTAAGGACAGAGCTGATGTCTGTATATAACCATTTGCTCTCTGATTCAGGGGAACATCAAGAAACGCTTTCCGTTAACAGATGCTCTGCTGTTAGAAATTCATTGCAAAGACAGCTAAAACCCTGAAAAAAATCACAGGAAAACTACCAGCTTCTAAGAAGACATATGAAGCCAAAAGAAACTCTTATTTGTCTGGAAAAATTCCAAACGCCAAGAGACATTCATTTTAATGAGGTGTTAAGAGGTATAGAGATCTGAGCATTGCCAAAATTTGCCCTTCTTCCATGTCTCTCCCTTCTTCCAGAACTTGTACTGCTGGATACAGGAGGTGTTTTTGGTTTGTTTGTTTGTTTCACTTAGGTCAGTTGTTCTTCATCTAGCTTTGGTCAAAAAAATGAAAACAAAAATAAATGTATTTTTTAAATCAGTGCATCTCACAAAACTATAACTTGGTTACAGGGGCGCCTGGGTGGCGCAGTCGGTTAAGCGTCCGACTTCAGCCCGGTCACGATCTCGCGGTCCGTGAGTTCGAGCCCCGCGTCGGGCTCTGGGCTGATGGCTCAGAGCCTGGAGCCTGTTTCCGATTCTGTGTCTCCCTCTCTCTCTGCCCCTCCCCCGTTCATGCTCTGTCTCTCTCTGTCCCAAAAATAAATAAACGTTGAAAAAAAAAATTTAAAAACTATAACTTGGTTACAAAAAAACCTTAAGTCTCTGCTTTGTCCATCTTTTGCACAAAATTTACTTTTGTTTTCTCCTTTTATGCTTTGAAATGTAAATTTTTTGACTACCCTTTCCCCATTGCCTTTGTGAAAATCAGACTATTGATTCAGATCCCAATGGAACTGAACTACATATGCTTTATCATTAATTCCTGTAATTGGCTTGACTTTTACCCATATCATTCTCACTCCTGGTCCTTTTAACTCACTCAACAAAGCTGGTTAAGCACTTAGGATGTGTAAGGCACTATGAAGGAACTCAAGGAAGTTCCATGCACTAAGAGGAAGGCCAATCCTACAGACCACCATTGAGCTAAATCCAAGAGCACAAAGCACACATTTATGTAGGACTCCAATGGGAAGATAGAACTCTTCCTGCTTCTGTCAAGTTGCCTCTGCAAGCCCCTCCCTCTGTTCAACCCCTGCAGCACCTGCATCACTCTGTACCTTGGACCAACTGGACTAATCTAATTTTGTGCTTTACTCCTGCTCATATTAACTGCCACAAAATACCCATGACACCAAGGTCATCCTTCATTTCTTGAAGGCAAATCCTCATCTGGTTCCATAGGCTGCCTTTTCTGACCTCATCTACCACCTTCCATTTCCTGAAGCCTTTTTTGTTCACTGTGCCCCTGAAATTCTAGGTCAATCACAAACCCTCTACCTTAAGTTCAGCATCTTCTCTGAAAGTCCTTACTACACTCTTAATTTGTCTGCAGCTCGTTCCCCCTAAGGACACTGATTTTATTCCAGCCCTCCCCAGCAGGGGCTGTCTCCCACTCCCTGTGTGCTGTGGAGTCTGGAGCTGGATTGAGTGCCCCTCTCATGCCTCATGATTATTTCCAGAATATTCTCTCTCCTACCCCATTGCACTCCACCATTCAGTGATCTCATCAGACACTTCCACTGCCTGTTGCAGTCACCTTCCACACCCTCAGGAGTCTACCTCTTTATTTCTAGAAGAGGTTAGTTTCTGGCGACTGTCATTCTTTCCCAATACTTTCCTATTAAAACCCACACTGGCCATCCTTCCAATAGCCTAAACTCTCAATTCCTTGAATTCCTCTTCTCTGAAGCCTTCCCTTTAACCCCACCTTTGCCACTTATTCAGTAGTCATCCCTTATAGTTACTTAATTTCAGTCATCCCCAAACACCAATCACTACTTCTTAACTTTTAGCCCACACTCTCTACTAACCCAAATCTAATGTCATGGACTGAATGTTTATGTCCTCTCTCCAAAACAAAAGTCATAATTTGAAGCCCTCACCTAACCTGTAATGTGATGGTATTTGGAGGCGGGGTCTTTGGAAGGTCGTTGGGTTAGATGAGGTCATGAGTCATGAGGATGGAGCCCCCATAATGGGATTAGTGTTCCTAGAAGAAGAAGAGAATCCAGAGAGTACAACTCTCTCTGCACCCTATGAGGACACGGCAAGAATGCAGGCTGTTTGCAAGCCAGGAAGAGGGTCCTTGCCAGGAACAGAATGTACAGGCACTTCGGTCTTGGACTTCCCTGCCCAGAACCACAAGAAACAAATGTGTATCGTTCAAGCCACACTGTCTGTGGTATTTTCTTTTAGAAGGTCGTGCTAAGACATCTAACAATTTAAATGCACCAGGACCTACAATCTATTGATTCAAACACCTTTTAACTTTTATCCACCCATATATAGCACATCTGTATAAGAGTTGAAGATGGGGCGCCTGGGTGGTTCAGTCGGTTAGGCGACTGACTTCAGCTCACGATCTCGCGGTCCGTTAGTTCGAGCCCCACGTCGGTCGCTGTGCTGACTGCTCAGAGCCTGGAGCCTGTTTCTGATTCTGTGTCTCCCTCTCTCTCTGACCCTCCCTCATTCATGCTCTGTCTCTCTCTGTCTCAAAAATAAATACACGTTAAAAAAAAATTAAAAAAAAAAAAAAAAAGAGTTGAAGAGTATGTGCTTTTTAAAGTGCCTGGCCCAGGACCCACAACTTCGTGTCCTGATTTCGCATTCTAAGTCCCAAAGGCTCCTGGCCTCTCTGTGTCACCTTGGAGGGAGATTCTTTGGGTCACAGAGTCTCAAGGACAGACACGTAGAAGCCCCTTCCTCTTTGGGACATGAAGTAGGCCCCCCTGGCCAATGAGGCTGCGGACAGTGTCTCTCCACACCCACAAAAGCCTGGCGCCACAGGACTTACCAGTAACAGCAAAGAGTGACTTGTGCATAAGAAACTCTTCTTGTCTCTCCCCATGGAGTTCTACATAGAAACTCTAGTTCCTGAGAGACGTGGAGCCAGGAAAAGATGTGCCTTTTTAAGCAATCAACTCAGCAGAGAGTGTGGAAAACAAACCTTCAAAGGGGGAGATGGGTTTCACCATGTTTTTCACATTTATTTCTCTCAAAATGGCTGACCCATCTTAGGGAATGGTGCAGAATTTCTGGGAAGCAAGAAAGAGGTTGAAAACTGCTCGCTCAGAGCATGAAGTCGAATGAAAGGAGAAGGAGTTCTTTCCTTGTCTCTAAGAGGAGTAACATTGGAACTGCTTTTGCTTTCAATAATAATGTGAACATGCCGATATAAATGCATCTTGTCTTCAAGCTTGAGATTTCATGTCATAGTAATCGAGGTTTAGGCAGTGTTTATAATTATATAAAATTGCATGGCTCAGAGGGAAAGGGACTAAGTCATCCTACACTGACAAAAAAACAACAGATTAGGAATCAGTGCAATCCCTTGTGAGATACAGCATTTCACACACAGGGACATGTGAACCTGGCCCACTGATGACATTCTCTGCTAATGCCATGGTAAAGGAATCATGTCATTTTGTTTTGCACAAAAAGTCACTTCTGTGACTAAATCTCAAAGATGTCATTTTTAAATGAAGAGAACACTGTGTTAAAGTAACTCAGATAACCCTAAAATTCACTTCCAAAAACAAGGATTTTACTGAAAGCAATTAACAGCATGTTTCCCAAGGTACTTTCCTTTGCAAGAAAGCTGGCCAACCTACGTGATTATGCTTTATATGCTCAAAAAACCCAGAAGTTGTTGCCCAAGGGTCATGTTTGAACAGAGAATGAAACTTCAGCATTTTTATTATATTACATTTGCACACAGTTACATACATATCTATGTATTTACATATGTGTGTGTATTTATACCTAGGACATGCTCAGTCGTTGACTGACACCACACATAACTTGTGTCCTATTCATCTTGGAACCCTAGCATTCGGTACAGTGCCTGGAATGTAGTTAGGTGATCCATAAATTTGCTCCATTGACCTGTAATCTTTATAGGTTGAGTTCCATTTTGGGATTTAACAGATTCAAATATGGCAAATCTCTTAGTGAGATAGGGTCAAAAATTTAGAAAACTGACCTCACCAAGTAGGAAATAATTACATTATTTTTTCAAAGGAACAAATTCTTGAGAAATGTGCATAAAGAGTGACTCTTGGGTGCCTCAGTGGCTCAGTTGGTTGGATGTCCAACTTTGGCCCAAGTCATGATCTCACGGTTTGTGGGTTTAAGCTGCGCATCGGGCTCTGTGCTGACAGCTGGGAGCCTGGAGCCTGCTTCAGATTCTGTGTCTCCCTTTCTCTCTGCCCCTCTCTTGCTCACACTCTGTCTTTCTCTGTCTCTCAAAAATAAATAAACTGTTTTTTTTAAGTGACTCCTGAATGGGCCATAAGCTTCCTTCTAATCTACCAATTTTTGCTTTAATGAAAACTAGTATCCAGAAAATATAGTTTTGCACCCCCAAAGATAATCTACATTAATTCCTACAGTAATGTCCCTGTGTGTGAAATGCTGTATCTCACAAGGGATTGCACCTGTTCCTAATCCATTGTTTCTGAGCTTTCTCTTCTGTATTTGTCAGCGCAGGATGGCTTAGTGCCTTTCCTAAGCCATGCAATTTTATATAATTATGAACACTGCCTAAACCTCGACTATTATGGCATGAAATCTCAAGCTTGAAGACAAGATGCAGTAACAGAAGCCATTTACTGAGATCCCTGGTCAGTGTACCGTGAGCCCCAGACCAGCAATGCAGGGGGACAGCAGCACCACAGATCTGGTTACTGCCTGGCAGAGGGGATGCCCAGTGGGAGAGCAGGTATAGTCGACACTAAGAGGAATGGCTAGAGAAGCAAAAAGTTTACTCACTGTTCAGTGTTTGCATACACACTATGTTCCAGGTGGAATGCATTAATAAACACAATAGGCAAAAATCTCTAGAAGTAGACCAACAGAGGACACAGCAATGAAATAGAAACACAATCGATAGGTTAATAATATAGCTAGAAGGTAATAATTGTTTTGGAAAATAGAGCCGGACAAGCAGAGTCACAGTGGGGAGTGGTTGCAAATTCAGTAGTGCACTCAAGTCAGCCTCCCAAGGAAAGCACCCAGGTGGAAAAGCCCCTAAAAGGGAACAGATCTAGGGATGAACAAAGCATTAAGGCGAAATAATTAAAAGGGATGAGTGTTTGGATCTAGATATACAGACATAGCGAGAGAAACTGAAAAATAAGCAGAAGTAGAAGCGCATGAGTAGTAGCAAAGAAGAAAATGGAGGGTGGAATAGTAAAGCCTGGAGTTAGAACACCCTAAGTGAAGGTTCTGTATAGACTGGATGTCGTGAGGGGTGTGGTGAGATGGTTCTTTATTTCCCCTAGTCAGGCTCCTGGGACAGAGGACAGGGCACTGTAGGTGGCCACTTGGAACTCTGATTTTGGTTTCTGCTCCTTGTGATAATAATCGAGCGTTTCGAAAATTATGGCTAAACCGACTTGTGCGTATGCCAGGAAGCCCAGATATGTCTGCACCGCATAGTAATTAAAAGAGGAAAAATAAAGCACTATATTCTGGGAAGAATTCATATTGCTGAAGGCTGACCCTTCTCGAGGAAGTGCCAGCCAACATTAAGGTGTAAGATCAGGGGGTCTCACAGCTTCAGCGGACTTTTTATGTCTTTCCATCTGTGTCCGTCACAGCAAGCAGGGTTAGACCTCATCTGTTCCCTGCCTGGGATGGTGCTCTCCAGCACTTCTCCGGCAGTGTTCAAACGTTCATTCTGTGCCTATCACCGCGAAGCCCAAATGACATTGCATCACTGTTTTCAGTTACGAAGGCAATCACCGTGCGGAAGGACAGGAGGTGGCGTGTTAGGGAACCTGGAATCTGCATCTTGTTAATGGGGCTCCCTTCAGACTCACTGCAAGGCCAAAACAGCCAACAGATCAAATGAAGAAAGCGCACGTGCTCAAGTCACTTTTTATTTTTGAGAATCCACTTTTGGGGCCTAAGAGGGATGCAAACAGCCAACTGGATCATCAGACAGCTGATGTTATGCCTTTGGGGAGATGCCAAGTGTGGAAAGTTAGACAGACCCGTACTCGACATGTCACAGTCCAGCGGGAGATTCAAGAGGGATCCCAGTACAAGTATAAAATGCTACAAGATGTGTGCACAGAGCATTTTTCAGTCATAAATGGAGAAAGCTACAACCTCATGGAGGACAGGGGAGAGAAAAATGACATAGAAAATAATCTTGATAGGACTTGAAGAATAACTAGTTCACCAGGCAAATAGAGAAGAACATTCCAGACATGCATGCATAGGCTTTGTGCATGCACGTGCACGCACGCGTGTGTGTGTGTGTGTGTGTGTGTGTGTGTGTGTGTGTGGTGAAGGGGATGGATGATTTGGGGTGGTAGAGGAGCTGTAAGTACAGAGACCAGAAAATGCATGACCAGAGAAAAGTTAAAGGGTTTAGTGAAACTATTTGCCATCTTTAGCCTCGTTTCAAAAATGTTATATAAAGGGTTTTGCATAGATAGGTGTTTGGATTTTATTTTTAAACTATTAAAATATTTTGATGCGTGTCCAAAAGCATTCTATGCAAGTGTTAATAATGTGTTTCTCCAAGGTGAGTAAACTTGCAGAATCTGGAACAATGTTTAGCACTGAAGTTTTATATCTCACAGAGCCCCAGCTAGTTAGAGAATGAACTCTGCTCCAATCCGTCTTGTCTCCCACTTAGTCTGGTTGATAAAAGGCAAGACATCAATCAGGAAAGAGCATAACTATCCAGCGCTTTAGGGAGAAATATGGACACCTTAGCAAGAACATGAAACCATTATGAAATAATTTGAGTTTGGATGAGCATAGGTCAAAAACATAACTTCTTGAAAAATGTCATTGGCGTAGAAATCAGACTCTATGCTGAAGGGATATAGTTCCCTAAGACATTTCAAACTTTCCTCCTCTTAAGACTGAAATGGTAAATAGACTTAAAAAGCTATGCTATTTAGATGCACAAAATCGAAATGTTCAATATAAACCAATTTCCTTGCGTAAGCACACATATCCAACACATCCACCAGTTCAGTCTTCGTGTCCCTTCTCTGTAAACGGCTTCAGCATTAATCCAGTTAATCAAGGAAGGTGAACTCCAATGTCACGGACTCTCCCCTCTTCCTCCTACAGCTTTCCTCCTTCCAACAAAAGTCTCTCCTCCTTTCCATTCCATTTCAGAGCCTCATCTCTGAAAAGACAGTAAGGTCGTTAAAATCTGGTGTTCCTGGATTCTGTAGAAGTGTATTTGAATCTTGGTCGGCTACTAACCCACCCGTGACCTTGAGAAGTGACCTCGTTCTTCTGAGTCTCCATGTCCTCATCTGAACTGGAGATAAAAACAAAACCTATTTCAAAATATTCTTGTGGAAATTAACGAAAATAGCATACACTAGGTATTTGGCACATGTTAAATATTCGATAAAATTTAAATTATATTACTGAACTTATTATTACTCCTAGACAATGGGCTAAGAGGGAGTCAAAAACAGCACATGTGAATTCATGTGAAAAATATTAGAGAGTAATATGTAGAATTGTCAGATCAACATATCGTACAACTGAAACTAATATAACATTGTATGTCAAGTACACTTCAATCATAAATTTTAAAAACATATTAGATACGCTATTCCATATTTTCATTACAATGTCTACAAACTATAGATACAAGGCATATTTATATTTTCCTGCCTTCTGCCACAATAAGATATTTTGACAGCTAAAAACCAACAATTCACTGTTTTTGGTTCGGACAAACAATTGAACACTAAGTGACCGTCCATCCAATACATGCCATGTTGCTTCGCATCTCTGCACATTCATCGACATTTGTTGTAACGGGTCCAATGAAAGAAGGAATGGAAGAGACCCACTTTGAAGGGTTGAGCAAGACCCCCTTATGTGGCATTTGCATGACTCAGCATTATTTATCTCTCATTTCCTGCCTGGTGAAAAATCCCAAAAAAGTAAATCACAACACATTCTCCTGTGCCAACAAGCTCCCTGCACCTCCCCTAGAGTCATCTCTCTAAAATGCAGAAAGAAGCTTAATCCCCAACTGCAAAGGTATCACCTGATTCTGTAGAATTTCATTTGAATTCTTTGGCACAGCTTCCAAGGCCATTCACACCCCAATGCTGTGCCAGCCTTGTCTATTGCTGTCTCCAACCATAAAAAAAAAGACTCTAACCATCCCATATCAATCAAAATTGCTTCATTCAAGTACGCCATGCATATGCATCGCTTGGCCCATGCTTTTCTTCTGCTGAGAGTGCTGGGAAAAATTGCTTTCCTTGAGCTGGTAAAATCCACATTGTGGATCTCCTTCTCTGACTGTCCCATCTCACTTTGTATCCGACTTCATCTCCTACTGTATGGGCCTGGCTGACAGACCAGAGTATGGGCACAGAAAGTGGAGGTAAACTTCTTGCTTTTGGATTTTGTGTCTGAGATCACAGTGTAAGTCCCCAAAGTAGTCTCTGGGCCTGACAGTCACATTTGGGAAGTCCAGTCTGCTTTTCCATATACTAATAGATATAAATTATCAAAGACAATCACAAAACTAAGTCACAGAAGGAAAAAGTTTGGGGGGGAAGTAGTTGTCAGGAGCCACAGTAGCTGGAAACACAGAGCAGCTATAGGCTACAGAAGGTCAGGTGACTGCTGGAGATAGTAGTGAATGAGATGTGCTGCCCAGAATCCTTCAAGAAGGACTTTCTGCTAGCTACCAGCAGGCAGCCCCCAGCCATCAGCTCCTTGGGTCTACTTCTCAGCTGCAAAGAACTTCCTTACATAAGGAATTTGCATCTTTGACTCCTCTCTGTCCATTATACCCCATATTCAATTGACCAACAAATGTGGCCATTCTGCCTTTAATGTATATCCCAAATCCAACCTTTCTCATCACCTCCACCATTGCCATCTTAGTCTAAGTCAGTGGTTCTCAAATGGGAGTGATTTTTCCCCCAAGGGATATTTGACAATGTCTGGAGACATTTTTCATTGTCACGACTGCAGAGATGCTAGTGGCATCTGTGAATAGGGGTCAGTGATGCTGCACTAATTTAGTCCCACAATGCACAGGACATCTCCCCACAGCAAAGAATTAGCCAGCCTCAAATGTCATTACTCCTAAGGTTGAGAAATGCTAACCTGAACCACCATCATTTAGCACCTGGATGATTTCAATACTTTCCTCCAGACTAGGTCCCTGTCTGCCTCATCTGTCCCCTCTTCCACTAGTCATCTTTATAAAACATTCATTGGTTCAGAGCATACCATTCAAACCTCCAAGGCTCTTCATCGCATTTAGAGTCATATTCGAAACCCTTGCCTTGCTTTCAAGGTCCACTTGAGTTGGCCCCAGACTACGGCTCCAACTCCACTCTGCGCCCGTCTTTCCTTGCTCTCTAGAGCATGGCTCCCAGGCTCACCAGCCTTTTTGCTATTCTTCCTAATGCATACTCTTCCTGACTCAGGGCTTGACTTCTCCCTTCCAGTTTTTCCCAGCGTGTGCCCTCATTTACATCATCTCTATACTTCAGTGGCCTTGTTGAAGAGGGCTTCTATGACTACCTTGCCTCCATCACCCATCACTCTCATTCTGCCGTATTCTTCATAGCACATAGCACCAACTGTGTATATTGTAAATGTATTTTACACTTGTTTATCATTTATCTCCTGCACTAGACAGTGGGGACTTCATCTTCTTTGGTTCCCACTATAGCCCAACACCCCAAACAATGCTGGCACATAGTTGGTGATCAAATATTCACTAAATGAATGAATGTATGAAGCTACTTGCGACAGATCTATGAACATCTGTATGGGTGGGTTGCATTATTTTAAGGGTGGCAAGGAGGGCATAATGGATTGGTAGAATCTGAGTTTCCAGTATAGGCTCCTAGGTCATTTACTGTATGGCATAAACTAGTAAGTTGTATGGGTATTTCCACTATTAAATTGTATGGGTCTTAAGAAGAGGAATTGCTACTTTTTTCTGTTTCCCAAAAAACCGAGTTCTACACCTGAATCACATCAGTTGGCTAATAGTTTATTGAAAATAAAAAGGAAAACATTGTTAGATATTTTAGTCCACAATATGATAATGTGATAAATTTAGTAGATAAATCAAGGAAAATGGCTATTTAGAAATCTCTTTTTAAAACAGCATCTTGATGTGATCCTGAGAGGTTAATTATCTCACCATACAAGATTCACTACAGATACGTATTTTTTCTTTAATTATATGTTTGATAAGATCTGCGTTCCTCTACTGCAAATGTGGCATTTTTATATCAGCACACATGACAGTGGTTATCTAGAAAAAATATTGTCATAAACAAGAGAAACGATGGCTCTTTTGTAAAGTGTTAAGTCTTTAGCAATTCTTCCTTTCAAACCATCTTCTAATATGGAGTATTTCCTAAGGAATTCTAAGGAACTGGAGCCACATGTTATCTACAACTACAACCATTCTGTATTTTCTTTGAGCTCTTATATTCCATTTAAGCTTATTTTCTGACTAGAATTATGTTTAGAATGTAGACTGCCACCTATTTTCCAGTATGTATATAGTGTAAGTATATAATAATGGCACAACGTCCACCTACAATCTCCCAAAAGTTTCTTCGGTCTTCTTTGTCTATTCTCTATCTTTCTATCTCTATGGACTTTCTTATTTCAATTTCAGAACATGTAGAATCTTAAAGCAAAACCTGCACTGGATCAAGGTAAGCAGGCAAGGAAGACATTATTGAAGCTATTGCAACAGGCAATAAAAACTAACTGAACTAACGCCACTGAATCAAAAGGCAGGAAAGTTTCAAGCACTAGGGTAAGCTGATGGAAAAGTACTGGAGGGCATCAAGGGTGAGGTTGATCAATAGGATGGGCTGAGCATGTTTAAGTTATTGCCGAGTTTGCAAATGGTTTTTGCTGCAATTACACCCTCTGTGTTTGCTAATTGGCATCCACCCAAGTTAGGCTCCTACCTCCCACAGAGACAGGAGACAGGGGCATAGAGATGCTACCTTATTTGATGTTTAAGTTTCAAAGAGATGGTTCCTCGGGTCCCTGAGGAAGACACTCCCGGGGTTGTAAAGCTGGAATGAGGCTGGAAGATTTGCATACATTTCAAGGAGCAGAGAAAGAATTTTCAGTTGCAACTGTTCTAAAGAAAATACTCTAAGAAAAGGAAGGTCAGGGGCCTACAGTCAGGAAGAAATCTGCCCAAAGTTTAGCCAAGACAAGGGAACAGTAAGACTGATCTGGTCAAGACTTCATCGTTAGAACACCCGCACATGCATACATCTCAGTCACTAGAGTTGCCACCTAGAAGACCCCATTATTGAATTCCTGTCCTCATTTCCTAAAATCATCCAATGTGGTGACATATACATATTTGCATGTGTGTGTGTGTGTTTATAAAGTACTATTTGGGATTTTGAAAGGGTTGTTGTTTTTTCCTGCTTGCAATAGACCTAACATCGGTGTCCCCCAAACTCCATACGTTGAAACTCTAACTTCAATGTGATCATATTTGAAGGTGGGCCTTTGGGAGGTAATTAGATCATGAGGGTGTAGCCAACACGCGGGATTACAGCCCTTATAAGAAGACGCCAGAGGGCTAGCTCACTCTCCTTCTGCCATATGAGTACACAAGGCAGTCTTTAACCCTCATCAGAAGTGGGCCTTCAGCAGAAGCCATTCATGCTGGCACCCTGATCTAGGACTTCCAGCTTGCAGAACCATGAGAAATAAATGTTTGTTGTTGAAGCCACACAGTCTATGGTACTTTGTTACTATAGTAGCCTGAGCTAAAACACTACTACAAGCTCTAATGATGCTTTATTTACAACTATCTTATCTTCAATATTATCATCCATATTATCAATAAGTGGACTCCAGCAGTGGACTACCATACTTCGTTTATAAATGATCCAAAACAGAAATTTCCAGGGCAGCAACAACCCCCATCCCCACCCCCTGCCACATATACACATACACACACACACACACACACACACACACACACACACACACACTGAATTCCCTCTCCTCTACTTCCTGGGCCTGGAGCATCACAGGTCTTGCATCTTATAAGACTACATTCAATTAGCTTTCTAAAATTGAAAAGCCACTGCCAATTCTGTAATTTAAGTAATTGAGTGCCTGAAGAAAGAAGGACACTGCAATGGAAAGGAGGGGCAAACCTTCAAGCTGTTCTCTCATTTTGGCCGAGTGATGCTCTGGAGCTGAGATAATGACGATGTGTGCCCTCATGCTTCTCAGAGAAGCCAAAAAGACTGATCCCTCGGTTCGAGAGTAGAGCCTCTTGGGTTCACAGTACACAAAATGAAGTCAGCCAAGACTTCGATTGCTGACCTCATTTTCTACCTACTCAAGAGGAAAAGTAATATACTCTGTTCATCCTAATTAATCTTCTAAGTCATTAAAAAAATAAATTTCATGCAGGCAGATCTTCAATGCAATGATAAAATTAACTGGATAAGGATGAGGGGGAGAGGTTTTCAAGATCATAAGAAAGAAATAAAAGACAATATACAAGAGGCAGCAATATTTTTTTTTCTTTTTTCTTTTTTTAAAGTTTATTTTGAGATACAAAGAGAGCATGAGCAGGGGAGAGGCAGAGAGAGAATCCCAAGCAGGCTCTGCACTGTCAGAGCACAGCCCGACATGGGTCTTGATCCCACAGAACCGTGAGATCATGACCTGAGCCAAAACCAAGAATCAGATGCTTAACTGACAAAGCCACCCAGGCACCCCATGTATATATTTTTCTTATAACCCCAGATTTCAATAAATGGCAGTTAACAAATAAGGAGAGCACTTTTCACTCATTAGCTAATTAATTCTCAGTACATGCTTCTCAGAGATAACCATCCCCCTCAACCCCTTGCACCTGCCCATGGAGAGATATAGTTGGGTGTTCAAAACACACTCATACGTGGTAAGAACAGAAAATTGAATTAGGTACTTATATTTCTGCCTGCTCATTGGAAACTTAAGAATTCCATTTTAGGATGTTTTCTGAAATTGGACCTTCCCAAAGCTTACTTTTACAAAATGATAAAAATTGATGCCAACTGAGATGACCTCACACCAATATTACTAAGCTGTTTAACAATGATGTGAAGAGTTGTACAGAATTCCAAATGGGATTTACATCTGTATTCCTCCTTTTTATGACAGTAATAAACCAATTTCTTGTCATGCAATCGGTATATAAATCATCTATATTCTTGCTAATTATCTTCCCTAATAATAGCATTTAAACATCAATTATGCCATTGCCTAAAATAAAGCAATAGCTATGAACAACAAAATCAGCAGGTAGACATTAGATAAGGCTTTAGGGTCAAGATTTTACCTCACCCGAAAATGTTACTTTCAGATAATATTTACTAAATGTCATAAGATACCAGCTATTATGCTAAGCATATAAAATTATGTAAATCGTGTAAAGGTGTGAAATTCTGCCTCAGCTCCCCAATTTAGTTTCTATCCTAAGTCATAAACTTTACATTAAATTATATAAAAATTTTAAAGAAGGAATACAGTCACATGATTCAAAGATAGAAAACCTAAAACCAAATTTTCTTTTTGCATATCCACTATTGATTTTCATTTAATAAATGCTGGTGTAACACAGAGAATAAGCTGATATTTCAAGAGAAGCAAAAACTAATTTTATGACAAAGCATTCTTTAATTAAAGTAGTTCAAATTTTTCCACACCATGTTTTTTTCTTTCTTAATACAGCTGAAGCTTTCTAATTATTACTTCCCAGAATGCCATTATAAGCTAGTGGTTCATTCAAGAAGCATGCCCATTTGTCTCCAATGGGTAAAATGGAGTTTGGCAAATAACTGAGTCAGACCTGAGGAGTGATCTATTTTCTGGCTAACAAGCATAAACAGAAAAGAAATGTGCAATGTTATTCTCTATTCTAGCTTTGGTGTTTCACAGGGATGCTAATTAATTAGAGGCTAAGACCTTATCAGACCTGCAAAGTCCTTCGAGATTGTGTCTCAAAATAGAGTTTGGTAACTTTCTGAGTTACACTAGTAATTGAGATCGTAACTGCAGAAAAGGTAAAGAAATTATTAGTAATTATCAGCTAAAGTGATAGAATAATTTTCATAAAAAGAAAGTAGGACAGTTTCATACTTCACTGTCAGTAAATTTTTATTGAGCATTGATTTAATGTCCAATATTTATTTAAAGACCACCGTTCAAATAGATATTGTTTCTGACTTCCAAAGAGTTACAATCTAGATAAATTTGTGAAAAACTAGAAGTCTGATAACAATTTGTCAAAATTAAAATATGTGTCATAAGAACATCAATGTTCCCTCAATTTGTGATTGTGTTTGTCAGCTATTGCTGTAATAACCTCATGTAACAAAACACCCTCAAATTCAGTGGTTTATAACAGCATTGTTTTTCTTCCTTATATTTCTGCAGGTTGGCTATGATGGCTCAATTTAGGCTATTGGTGAGCTCAGCTTGGCTCTAGCCCACAGGTTGAATTCAAGACTGTCATTAATCACTTTCTTGTCCTTGGGCCAGTCTCAACAAAGAGCATATTCTTCTCATGGTGAATGGCATATCCTTGAATAACTATTTGATCATGAAACATCATGCTAGCTAAGGTAACAAAAGTTCTTATTAAACATTAAAAATTAAAATCATGAAAGAGAACCCAAAGGAGCTGTTGATGGGAGAGCTTTGCACCTCTCCCTGGTCCAGGAAGAAACCTGATGACAACCTCAGGTGTGAGGAGGGCAAAGGAAACAGGGTCCCAGCCAGAGGTTAACAACCGCTGTGCTTACTGAGACACCATTTAAGCCCTCCGTACTTCTATTTGCTTTATCCCTTTTTCCCTCTACCTAGACCCTGGCCTCAAAGCAGACATGATGGATGCTCTTGTCATATTGTGAGCTGATAACTGTCACCTCTCCCCTCCCTTCTCACTGTAATTTCCTTTAGGAGGTTTGGCTTGCTCCTGGCTGAGTTTGAAGAGAGCCATTCTTGACAAACATAGGAGAAAAGAGAGAGAAGAAATATGGATTTGTGACCAGTTTAAATGAAGAGGTAAAACTTTCCCTGCAAGTATTAAATTAAGAGGCCACGACTCAGGCTTCGGGTCTTACTCAAATTACTCAGCTTTCTCATAAAATGCAGGACTTGGAGAAAAAACATGATCTCAATATTCACCAAAACCATTTACGGAAAACCATTCCAGCACTCCAGTAATAATTAATGAGAAACAGCATAAAAATACATCTTATTTCACAGAATGCCAAGTATCTCAGGTACCAAAGGCCTTTGGAATCATTAATTGTGAGCATGACCTTCCTAAGGGGACTATGTGAGCTTAGGACAAAAGCATCCGTAGGGCATGTTTCGTGGATCACAAAACAACTGGGAACATCATGGAGGGTATAACTGTTGTGATCAAACCTAAAGCAAGTCTTAGAGGCAGACCAATTAATTGATCTCATTGAAAAATTCAGGGCAGCTCTGACAGGCAATCTGAAACAGACAAAATAGGGAAGATAAAGGTGAGTTTGATTCTGTTTTTAAGATACCACGAAAGCAACTGATCAAATGACATTCAGTATCAATGGGTGCTTACAGTTTGATGTTTAGATGCTACCACAGATGTGTCTGTGTACACACGTGTCTGTGTGTACATGGAAGCTATGTGGGTGGTCACTGTGGTTCACTAATATCAGAGGAGTGAACCCCTGCTTAAAAACCTCAACGTATCCTTTTGACTCGGGGGAAACGTCAGCTTCCAGGTAACCAAGGCAGACAATTCTGATCCTTCAGAAGAGGTGATTTCAGATTGAAGGGGTAATTTCAAAAGGTTCAGAGAGTTTGTTCAGGTAAGCTCCAGTAGGCACCATCTCAATCCTTTGGAGAAACAAAATTATGCTACAAACCTCACCCAGAAAAAACAAAACCAAACCAAACCAAACAAAACAAAACAAACCCTCCTATGATATGACCTTTCATTTTTTTCAAAACTCGTTCTGTTTTCTAGAATTTTACAGATTTTAACTCAGAGTGGACAGAAAACATTAATATCGAGGTTGCATTCTGAGTGGTAAAGGAAAACTTTGTGTCAGTATCTCGTTGGCTCTGGCATACTGTTAACACAATTCAAAGTTAAAGACGCTATCTAAAATCCAGGCAGCAATTTTATTACAACTGCCTTCTGAAAGTTCACAGAAGGCTGCAATCATAAATGTCATTTTTATTAGAATAATGTGAAAGGTTACATGCCACATAGAATAAGACAAGGTTCCCCACTCTTTTCGAATTTCCCAGCATGCGGAGCTGTCCCCCAACCTCAGAGCCACAACACCTCACAGGCAAGCCAGGCTGAAGAGACATGAAAGAAAGCTCTAATGGGCAGAAAGCAGAGTCTTAGCAGCAGAAATCCTCCAGAAGTTAAACATTCTCTCAGTTTAAGCAACAACAAAAAAACTCGCCCAATCTTCGGCATTATCCCTGGGAAGACACCTCCAAATCTGCAATGCGTGTTGAGCCAAACAGTAAGGGAACAGCAAGGACGGTCTTTTGGGAACACATGAGGTTATTTAAGACCACAGAAAAGACTACTGCAAGTACGTGAGTGTGTGGGCGTGTGAACGTGTGCACACTCAGGTGTGTGCTGTGCGTTTGTGAGGATTCCTGACAAATATTAACAATTCTAAAATGTCACCCAAGTCTGATTTCTTGTTGAATCATCTTAATAATACGGATACTCTGTACGAAGATTCCAGGGCGAAACAAAACTTCCTGTGGTGGAAACAAAGTAAGTGAGCACCACTAGGGGGCGTCATTATGATGCGCAGAAGCTGGACTTCACAAGTGATCACATGTCATCACTTTACCCTTTTACGTGGCACTTTCTTTTTAATTTTTTTAACATTTTTTTTTCATTTTTGAGAGAGAGAGAGAGAGAGAGCGAGCACAAGCGGGGGAGGGGCAGAGAGAGAGGGAGACACAGAATCCGAAGCAGTCTCCAGGCTCCGAGCTGTCAGGACAGAGCCCCGATGCGGGGCTCGAATCCACAAACCATGAGATCATGACCTGAGCTGAGGGCGGACACTTAACCGACTGAGCCACCCAGGCGCCCCTATATGATACTTTCAATGAGATACTTCAAGCAACTGAATGGGTTAATATATAAATCTGAAGATTTTAAGAGATATGATGGAAATGGAGTAACTTACCCCCGCAACAAGGTACAAAATTATTATCAAGACATAGGTAAGTGGGAGACCCTTACCAATGACAGCCAATGTGTATTTAGATTCCCCCATCTGAAGGATGCTCCTCTCTGGTTTTGTGTCTCCAGTATCTGCACGCTCCCTCTTTTAACTTTATTTGGATCTCACTTCATATAACACGTCCTCAGAGAGCTCACGTCTGACCCTCTAACAGAAGGCAACATACCTCTCCTGTGGTGGCTGACTCATAGGTCAACATTGCTAGGCTTCGGTAATGAGTTGTTTGGACAAACGCTAATCTAGATGCTGCTGTGAAGGTATTTTGTAGATAGGATTAACATCTACAATCAGTTGACTTTAAGCAACAGTTACCCTTGATAATGTAGGTGAGTCTCAGCCAACCAGTCTGAAGGCCTTAACAACAAAACTGAGGTTTCCCAGAGAAGAACAAATTCTGCCCCAAAAGTGTTAAATAGAAACCCTGCCTGAGTTTCTAGCGTGCCGACTTGTCCTACAAATTTTGGACTGAACGACTATAACCTGAATTCCTCCCTGACTTTCCAGCATGCCCCACAGGGTTCAGACTTGCCGGCCCCCACAATTCCATAGTTGTGTGAGCCAGTTCCTTAAAATAAATCTCATATAGAAATGTGCGTGGGTGTGCCCATCTCCTTTCTCTGCTCCATCATTCTTCACGACAGTTGTCAACACTAGCTAAGATACACATGTATTTGTTTGTTTTCTCACTGGTACATAGAACAATATCTGGGACTTGGCAGGCACTCAACACACATTTATGGGATGCATCATTGGTGTGCTGAATTTCACCAGTCACTGTTTTAAATGCTTTGCATGGCATAACTCATTTAGTGCTCCCAATTACTATGTCGGTGGTTGAGGCTGATGTTTTGCTCTCATTTGCAGATGCTGAAACTGGGACACAGAGAGGTAAAGAGACTCCCCCAAATCATGCAGCTGATACTAAGTGCAGCTGACCGGGCCCCACAGTCAAGCGTCTAAGACCTTGCATTCTAAAACCTCTCGTGGGACTTTTCAGCTTCAGGAAGATCTCATTTAGAGGGGGGAGAATCATCTTTTAGAAGTTATAACAACTAATGATGCATAGTAATGTTAAAACGCACTCTATGTCTGTAATCTTGACACCGTATAACTTGGGGGATGTTACAAATCACTCCGTTAGACTAGAAACAGGGAATTTTTAATCTAGAGAAGAAAGAGAAAAGGAAAGAGAACACTGAGAGTCATCAGCTGTTCCAAAGACTTCAGTAAAAATAGATTTCAAAAAAATCAAAAGAGCAAATTGGTCCATTGCAAAGACTTTAAAAGGAAACACAGCTGAAAGAGCAGGGGAGACATTTGAAAATGAAACTACATTTACATCATCACAAATATCCTAGTGAGAAAGAAACCAGAAAGGTAGTGAGGGAAACAGAGAGGAGGCATAAGCCCAGAAAGAGTCTGTAGTGAGCCCCAGACTATGAAGCATGATGGAAATAACGGCCACACGTAAAACAACTTTCACTCAGACCACACCTTCCACAAGGTCCTATAGCCCAGATCCTGGTTCTGAGTCTCCAAACCCGGCTAAAAAATCTGCAAGAGTTTCTGGGACTCTGTCCCCACCTAGAGGTCTGACAGTAAATAAAATGAGATCTTTGTAAAGTGCCCAGGGTAGAGCAAAACTCAGTTATCGTAGCTATAATCACCACTGTATAAGTCCCTGATAAGAAAGCATTTGAGTGTTTTGTAATCACTCAGCAGAGAAAAGGGCAATGGCTAGGAAGCAGCAGTCAGAGACCATAGCTTTCTTTCAGGATACTGGGTCTTGCCTTTAGCCAGGTGTTTGACAAAAATTACATGGATAGCTGTTTGGGCAATATAAAAAAATAGATGTGCTTGATTATTAGCTGGTTAGTCTGATAACTGATTAAGTGATAGACTAAAAACACTGTGGACTGTCTTTGACAAGCTGATGCTGAGCCTCAGTGATAACTGGAGTGGTGTAAGCCATGGGCACTGCAAGGCTGCTGTGGGATTGCCTGTATCTGATCAGAAAGCAGCCATGTTTCTCTATTAATAATAGCTGCTCGCTCTTAATGCTTCCCCTCTCCTCCCTCTTCTCCTGAGCTTCTGTCTCATTTCTTCTATTACTGGTAGAAAGGGAAGGAAAGTCAGCTTCTGTGGAAGAGGTGAGGTTGCACGTGTGGAGCACACCCACTTCTGGATGATGTCCAGTTACAGAGATCCAGGATGTCAGGACTGGCTTTATCGACTGATGTAATATTTGCTGTTGGCAAATTAGCCCAAGACCTCAAGTAGCACTGCCTGTGAAACCTTCTGACCTTGATGGTCTACACGGTGCCATGGTGTGGCCCATGCCTGGCCCCTAGCAGAAAGCCCATCCCAAAGCTTTCATATGGAACCCTTTTGTCTTTTAGGAGATCCAGTGGGAGCTGTCTGGACGTCCGGACCTGCCCTAGGTAATCTGCTGCCATGGGAAACCTAGAATTCTAGTTCCCACAGAAAATACGGAGGAGATGAGGCTCTGGACAAGGCCAAAGTCATCTCTTAAGCAGTTCTGCCACCTTGCCATCTTCTACAGGACGTCCCTAATGCCACTGGAGTTTGTCTTCAGGTCCTGCCAACAACCGTCAGGTGAAACTGGACCTCAGGCCCTAAGTTCAAAAACATCACAGTCTTTAGGGGAAATGCATCCAGGGGCTCCTTCCTTGTGGAGAGAGAACAAGGGTAACTTCCCACACTGGAATACTCTCTGAACTCCCTCATAACACTCTTCATCTAGAGACCCCTACTTTTCCTTCCAAATCTCTTTTATTGTTTTTATTTTATTGGGTAAGAACAGTTAACACGAGATCTACCCTCCTGGATTTTTAGGTGCACAACCCAATATTGTCAACTATGGCCGTAATACCGTACAACAAGTTTCTGGAACTCATTTATCTTGCGTGACTGAAATTTTATACCCGTTGATCAGCAACTTCTCATTTCCCCTCAGCTCAACCCCTGACAACTGCATTCTGCGCTTCTTGGAGGTGAGCCTGCCTGCTCGTTCAGCAGGGCCAGCTCAGGTTGGCAAGGTTTTCTTGAAGTCAGGGCAAGAGTGGTCAAGATCAGTGTTTAATGTGTCGAGTTGTTGCTACCAAAAAAACTCTTTATAGCACTATGTTACTCAGCTTAACGTAAGCCCACGTGTGATGTGGCTGACTGTTAGTTAAACACTGTAAATATACTGGCATGCTTACATCAGAGCTCTTCCCCTCTTTGACCAGCATCCCTCACTGTTAAATTACACTGTTCTGTGTATGCCATAAATACCTGTCCCCTAGAAGAGTTCAAGAGAGCAGAGACAAGTTCTGGATTGGGTGCTACCAGGAAGGCAAGCTGGAAGCAATCCCCAATCCTATAATAAGCTTCTCCCAGTCTCCCAACTCCCTCTTACCTAGATGCCCCCCTGGTTTCTCTGAGGTGCACTTTCTCACATTGTAACTAAATAAATAAACTTAACCTGGTATGACTCAGGTGTATTCCTATTGCTCTTTGGCTGAAGAGGATGGAAAGGATTGTGACATAGTGATTGGAGAGAGGGTTTAGCCTTCTTAATTATCAACGTGCCTATGAATTACCCGAGGATCTCATTTCCTTGCAGATTTGCTCTTAGCAAGATGGGAGTGGTACCTGAGATTCTGCGTGTCTAGCAAGCTCCAGTGATGTTCCACCTTGCTGGTCTGAGGCACACACTTTGAGTAGCAAGCGTCTGGTCCGCTGGTTCTCAAATCCATAGGCTGCCCATTTAAATAACCTGGAGAGCTGCAAACAAACACTGAAGCTTGGGTCTCACCTCCAGGGGTGATTCCAGTATGAAGTAAAGCTGAAGAAACATAGCCTACTATTCTGTGGTAGAATGTAGTGGGCATGGAAGAGTTAAATTAGCAATTTCAAAGGAAACTGTACTAATGAGCTAGGTTATGTCCAGATGGAGAGACAAAAAAAAAAAAAAAAAAGAGAGAGAGAGAAAACATGCAGAATTGAAAAAATAGTTTTCATTCTTTGGATCACAAAAGCAGGTAAGGTGAGCCAAGAATAGGATGTCACTGGGGCGCCTGGGTGGCGCAGTCGGTTGAGCGTCCGACTTCAGCCAGGTCACGATCTCACGGTCGGTGAGTTCGAGCCCCGCGTCAGGCTCTGGGCTGACGCTCAGAGCCTGGAGCCTGTTTCCGATTCTGTGTCTCCTTCTCTCTCTGCCCCTCCCCCGTTCATGCTCTGTCTCTCTCTCTGTCCCAAAAATAAATAAAACGTTGAAAATAAAAATTTTAAAAAAAAGAATAGGATGTCACTAAGTAAGGCTATAGCTGTAGAGCAGAGTGTTTACTCCATTCTATGTTACTTTATGATAACGATATTATGATAATAAATCTACATGTAAATTAAATAAAGAGTAATTAGAGGTAGAGTTCTAATTATCTAGCCAGCTGCACCATGGAGAAAGGTCAGGGGAGACAATGGAGGTTTTGAGCCACAAAAAAAGAAGGAAGACATAAAGAAGATAAATTATGTATAAAAGAGCCCAGGAGCCTGTGTTCTTCGAGAGCTTCTGGGTTCCGCTGACCTATAGTTTCTCCCACTTCCTCAGGTCAAATCAATATATGTAATAAATTATGTAGTTGCATGGCTTATCTTTCTGCTCTCCAGTTACCACTCCTGGAAAGCAAAAGGCATGCGCCTACTCTCTGGCGTCCCGCAGAAGTCTGCTTCTTGACTTACTGCCTCAGTCCTTACCTCACCCAGGACACTGGGCTTGACCAGAATAGGAATATGCATCAGAATTCAAGAGAGTTATTGGGAACCACAACGATGAATCTCCAGCTCCACACACCCTGGGATGGTTAACCCTACTCATGCAAGCGTGAAGAAGGTGTAGGAGTTTCTCTACCAGCAGCATCTGCAAAGACCTTTGGGAGGAGATATCTGTGCAGGAGCCCCAGGGTGAATTTATCCCTCTCCAGTAAATCTGTGTTTTAAATCAGACCCTCCTAAACATATGCTCCAATTCCTATAAAGATCTATCCTCTCCTGAGCCAGATAAATGAACTGATACAAATACATGGAGAAATCTCGTATGTCTAGTGTCAGATTCTTACAGATATGGAGAGTGGTATGCACACCAGTGCTGTCCCTTTCCCTTTCCTGGGACCTTTGCTGGTTAAGACCAGCTTGTGCCTTATCCCTTCTGCAACACAACAGGTACAAATAAGTACAAGAGACAAATTGCCTTCCAACATCAAAGGCTCTCCCTTGCTCTCACGCTAAAGGAGGACTCAGCTAAATACTCTGCAAGGACCTCAGCCACTTAAGGGAAAGTAAAGGTGACATATCTACTCTAACACTGTTCTGTTCCCCAATTCTCATTTTCTCCACTGATTACGTGCATAATCCCAAGAATAACTCCCACGGCACAAAGATCATTCTCTGATCATGGCTGCCAAGATCAAGCCTTATTTATCTTGATGGTGATTTCAGTTTTGATCGGGATGACAAGACCAGCCTCATGGGAGGCACAGATGGCCACCTGGGGGCTCAAATTCTACATCACCCAGATTTCCAGTCTTTTCTGGTTGATCCCTTACATTTCATTCTTGAGTGATGATCCCTCCCTCACTTGGAAGCTCCCATTAGTGCTGTACCCCCTTATTGTGAGTGAAAGCCTGGAACATGTGTTTTGACTTCTGGCTCAGGAAAGGCAGGAAGATGAGCAGGTGGAGGTAAGTGGGAGACCCTGAAGAATGGCTTTCCCTCTCATAAACTATCCAACTCAAGATGCTGACCTTGTGTTCCGTGCACCTATCTCTCTCCCCCAGTGCCCCCTCCCATTCCCAACTGGATAAGAAGCAAGCAGAGGGGCTAGCAGAGACCCCAGGCTGCTTGCGAGGGACGGTGCCCAAGAGGAATGCCAGAGGCTGCAACGGTGACAGATACAACTCATCCTCCAGTCCTCCCAAAGGACAGTCATTCACCGCACACTGATTTGTTCTTCCTTCCTCTCACCAGTCTTCACTGCTTGTACTTAATGGGAAGAAGAAAAGCCTTCGGAGCATGAACAGAAGTGAAAGTCTCAGTGGCATCTCCTCCTCAGCTGCCGCAGTACTCCTCTCCTACCTTTCCGCCTGCACCTTGTTCACTCACAGAGCTCACTTCCTTTCCCCCACACCTTGCTTGCTGGCCACGCCCACCCCCCCCCCCCACTGCACCCCATCCTTGCTCGCTCACTCACCAGACTTCCAAAAGAGGCCACTAAAAAGAGCACCAGTTGTAAAACACTGTTTTATGTGTTGTACCAGATAAATGTCTGTCTCAGAGCAGGGAAAGCATTTCCAAGCATAGAGATAAAGAAAGAGAACATAAAGTAAAAGATCGATGGGCTTGATGACATAACAATTTAAAATGTTTATGCAACAAAAGCTGCCAAAAGCAGGATCTGAAAAGCACAAACCAGAAGGAAATTGGTACACCATAAATAACAGACAATGGGTCATTATTCCTAATATATAAAATCCTCTTCCATATATGGTATATGCCAGTAGGAAATTTGGCAAAATGTGAAGACCTGATGTACAAAAGGAAAAATATACATGGACAATGAAAATATTTCTCAGAGTTCAAATTATATGCATATCAAAGAAAGGCACTGTAACCAAGAATGTCATTCCTAACCCATCATATAAGCAATTATTTTTATAGTTCAGGGTAATATTTGGTAGTAATGAAGTTATGAGAAAGTGGATTTTTATATGCTGCTAGTAGAAGTGTTATCTGCTACATTCTTCTTAATGGGAAATACACCAATATTCATTAAGGTCCCTAATATATCTTCATGATCTTTGCCTTCCTAATTCTACTGCTAGTGATTTACTGTGAGGAAATAGTCAAAGATAAACAGACAATTATTTATTAATAAAGATATTTACCATAGGGCTAGTTACAAAGAAGAGAAAGAGAAACAACTTATAGATGGGATGGCCTAAATTTCAAAATATGATGAAAACTCCATAGCAAGGAATATTCGTCCTCCATTATAATTTATGTTTTAAAAGAATATTTGATGACATGGATATTCACATTTTAAAGGATGACTTAAAAAGTTATAAATAGTATAGACCATAAACTTATGTTTGCATGTTTATGTGAAATTGCGTGTGTGTGTGTGTGTGTGTGTGTTTAGCCATAGAAGGCTTAACACATACTCGGTGGTGATCCAGGATTTAGGCTGTGACCATTCAAGACTAAGGTTTCTCCTGACAGCTTTTTCTTCTGTAATTTCCCAATCTGTAATAAATATACATTTATTTATAAATATTCTCAGAAAAAAACAAATAGCATTTAAAAACAATGTACATGTGCTGGGGCACCTGGGTGGCTGAGTCAGTTAAGCATCCAACTCTTGATCTCAGCTTAAGTTTGATCTCATGGTCATGAGTTCAAACCCTGCATTGGACTCCACACTGGGCATGAAGCTACTTTTTCAAAAAAGCATATATATATATGCTTTTAATTGATAAAAATACCATTCTCTATTGTATTATAAAACAGATTATTCAATCCACTTTCTACAGCATTCCTATCAAGATGCCCATCTAAGATGCATCAGTCCCGAAGGAAGAGAATAATTCTGCCTAATGAACCCAGCAAATGCTACACCCACTACATGTGGTCACATCAGCAGATAACTCTTGGAATAATGTTTGGAGCAGTTATCAGCCTCTGGACAATGAACGTATGCTGCCCAATATCCAAATTAAGGTCCATGAATGACCATTGAAAAGATCTCAAATATTTTTGAAACATTGGCTATATAAAATTAAGTTATAACTACAAAGCTATTCATAGATGGCAAAAAGTAAAAACAAAAACAAAAACAAGACTTAGAAAGCACATGGCATTCTGTAGGTGAAAAATACCCAATGCAATTGAACTGTGATGTATTTGTGTTTCTTCCTCTTTATTTAGAATTCTTTGCCTAGCATTGTCAGATTGAAAGTGGTTTAGAGACTGAGACTCAATATGGTGAGGAAGTAGACTGTAGGGAGAGGTACTTTGTACACGTTGCAGCTCTAAACACCGTTCCGCCGGGCTTAAATATGGCATTTTTCTGTATCATGATCCAACCGAAAAATACAAATCATAAAATCATTCTACGTCTGGTGATAGTACATATTCCACACAGAATTCTCTGTCAGATGTCATTTAAGATACACTCTCCCAATTGACCTAATTTAATCCAGTTTTCCTCTCATCCTTTGTCCTTCTGAGAAATAGCAGTACCTTCGCAGTTCGTCTCTTACGGTAAGCTGCAACTTCTCCAAAGTGCACTGGTGCGTGGTCCCCCAAAATGTGTTATCCTGGGGAGATTTACCTTTCTCTCCTAGAGCCGTCACTAAATCACCATCCTGCTTCTGGTATTTATCATTTTAATGAGGAACCTTGGAGAGCATGTAGTCAAAACAGACTTCCAGTTGGCACTTTTTAAAAAGTTAATGCCAATTTACTGATCCTTCAATATTTAAGGGTATTTCACTAAAAAAGATTTCTTGAGCCATTTCAAAAAACTTATGTAAGGGCTCTGATTTTTATCTCACATTGACAACAAAAGACTTGATTTAGTCTGATAACCAACCACCTCTCTGGGATTAAATTTCTTTCTCTGAAAGATAGTAGACTATGGCATGTGTGTCTGTGTCTGTGTGTGTGTGTGTGTGTGTGTGTGTGTGTGCATTGTATGTGTTGTGTGTATGTGTTCTGGTGTGTGTGTGTTTTGTGTGTGTGTGTTCTGTGTTCATATATTGAAGATAGCCTAGGAAGAGATATATGAAAATGTTAGCAGCGATCACCTGTCAACAATGAGATGATGGGTGATCTTTTTAAACATACTTTCCCCAAGTACAAGAAATGCTTAAGGAAACAAATAATAAGAAAAAACTCTACTTTTGTATAATCTACATTCCTTTAAAAATTTTAGTTTATTTAGAAGGTTTTAAAGGTCTGTGATTTGGTAAAATAATAGTTTATATACAGCTTTTATTACCAAGGAACAATACAATATTATAATTGCAGTCATGAATTAGTTCCTATGTATGAGGGTAAGAATCCTGAATATTGAATAAAAAAATAAAAACCTATGTAGGTGAGCTAAAAAAAGAGAGAGATAAAGAGAGAAAACAAGTAATTATACACATTGTCCAGAAAGAACAAGATACATTTTCTTTTTTTTTCTTTTTAATATCTGTGGCATAAAATTATTGAATATCATTTCCAAGTAAAATCTGGAAAAAGAAAGAATATGTGGGGGTTTTTTTTGTATTATTCAGATTCAAGGAGATTTGGTAAATTCTACCCCTCCTTCTTGCAAGCTATAAACCAATTTAAAATGAAGACAAAACAGGCAGATAGATAAGCAAAATATCGCCAATATTGCTGATAAAGCTAATATAGGATAACATGTCCTGTGTCTAGTATAAGCAACTTTCTAATGCTGCATCCCAAACGTAGGATGACTCATATCTGAACCGCTGCAGGACTCCTGGCCTCCAGGCCTGAACCACAGGAACAGGGCCTCCCTGCTAGGCTAACTATGGCTGCAAATAAGGGAGAACATTCTATCTCAGTAGACAGGCCAACTCCCAAGAAGAAAGGGAGATGACGCAGCAAGTATACATGCAGTGCCCTCCATCCACAAAATTTTCCACTCAGGGACATTTAAGGGGAGGAATAAGTGAGGGAGAGAAGGAGATGTGACTATTACACAGGAAGTAATATAGCAGGGATTAATAAGTTTCTCCAACCAGTTAAAGCAGGTATCTTTGTTTAGTACTCTGGCACCACCGGTGATTAAAATGTTCCACATCCATGAATTTCTCATCTGGCTGAATCTGAACCATGCAATAATCCACATACATGGTTGGGAGACCATTCTAAAATGTGACTTATCAGGGGTGACCGGGTGGCTCCGTCAGTTAAGCATTCAACTGTTGATCTCAGCTCAAGTCATGATCCCATGGTTTGTGGGATGGAGCCCCATGTTGGGTTCTGTGCTGTCAACACAGAGATTCTCACTTGGGATTTTCACTCTCCCTCTCTCTCCCTCTCCCCCTCCCCTGCTCAGGCTGTATCTCCCTCTCTCAAAATAAACATTTAACAATAAAATACAATAAAATGTGACTCATCCTTTCATGCTTTCTTAAATGGAGTTTAGCAAGCATGACAGGAAATTCTTCTGTTGTGAGGTTCTTGGGTATTTCAGCCAAGTGGCTCTTCCTGACTACCCAGGAAGGTCTACCTATCATTATGGATTGGGCCAGTCAATGTAGAAACCTCAAAGTTATCCTCACCTAGAACCCAGTGAGTTAGGCAGAACCATGTCTCCTAGAGCTGATCCCTTACGGCCCAGCCCAACCTGACCTTAGTTTTCTAGTTTCTGCTCCCTTTGCAGAAGACAAACCCAGTCCCAAACTGGGCACCTATCTAATATTAACAATTAAAACAAAGAGTAAGAAATCACACTCCCCCCCCCAAAAATTATTCCCAATAAAGTTGCTTCCTCCAGGACTCCTAGATTCATGTCATTCCACTGCTCTAGCCGGGAATCTCACATCCTTGGACCTAAACAAAAGGGGGGTTCTGGGAGGAAACTCCTCTGTTCACTGGATGGTACAGTTTTACTTTTCCTTCTAATTTTTATTCCTATGGTGTCTCATGTTTGCCCTTGCTGCCTCCAGGGACCCGTCACCTCTGTGGGCATGGGAGAAAGAGGAGAAGGTCTAGAATCATAACCTTGCTGTTCTTCCAGACTATTTTAAGTATCCATTACCGCCATGGGTTATTTGCGTTTTGTAACTTGCACAATGAGGCCACGTGATAATATTGGGGCAAATGTTTAAACCCAGACATCTGGAATAAAATTCTTGCTCCACAGATTACTTGGATACACAATGGTGTGACCCAGAGCAAGTTAATTCACTTCTGAAGACTTTCTTTTATAAAATAACAAAAAATACCTCCATCCTAGCAACATCCTAATGATTAAAGGATGTGGCTTCCCGCATACAACAGAGCACTTAGTGTAGTACCTTTATCCCCTCCCTGTTGCTTTTAATATTATAAAATGCACAGACGGTCTGCGTCTATACATCATGTCCTCGGTAATACAAAATTTTCTATTCTTGCCTCCTCTCCTGCTGCAAGATGTCACTGCTATGTGTATTCAAGCACTCCTAGCCAGCGGCTCCCCCTCTACACAGCAGTTGTTGACTGAGGGCTAAGGATGCCCAGCTCTCCTCTCTTGGAGTGGAGTGAGTAGACTTTGTAGTGGATGATTATCATTCAGGTACTGTCCAGTGCCTTTTATCACCTTACCCGTGTTTCATGAATCCCCCCACTGGGTCAGTTACTAAGAGTCTATCTCATCTACAAGCCAACCTTCTATATTCTGTTTTGTGATGCTTAATGGGGACCCTCTGAACTGATACCTGCTTTGCCTGGTGTTCCCTGCTGGGCACTACCCCAGGTTCAAGAGGGAGATTGCCAGGATCAAAGAGTGAGAAGGGACATTGTCACTCCACCTGACTCTTGCTCCAATGTGCCTCACTCGAGCAGGGCTTCTTCACCATGGCCACAGCACTTTGCTCTGGTAGTGGTCATTTGTTTCCAGTTTGCAGTTTTCCCAACATTTTTTTTCTTTGTGCTTTTTTATTTTTATTTAAATTTTAGTTATTTAACATACAGTGCAATATTGGTTTCAGGAGTAGAATACAGTGATTCATTACTTATGTACAACACCCAGTGCTCATCACAAGTGCCCTCCTTAATGCCCATCATCCATCTAGCCCATTCCCCATCCACCTCCCTCCATCAACCTTCAGTTTGGTCTCTGTTCTTAAGAGTCTCTTTTGGGAGCACCTAGGTGGCTCCGTTGGTTAAGTGTCTGACTTCAACTCAGGTCATGATCTCCCGGCTCATGGGTTTGAGCCTCGCGTCGGGTTCTGTGTTGGCAGCTCAGAGCCTGGAGCCTGCTTCAGATTCTGTGTCTCCCATTCTCTCTGCCCTTGCCCTGCCCATGCTCTGTCTCCCTCTGTCTCTCAAAAATGAATAATTGTTTAAAAAAAATTTTTTTGAGAGTCTCCTGTGCTTTCTCTCTCTTCCCTTTTTCCCCCTTCCTATATGTTCACTGTTCTGTTTCTTACATTCCACATATGAATGAAATTGTATGGTATTTGTCTTTCTCTGATTGATGCATTTTGCTTTGTGTAATATATTCTAGATCCATGCATGTCATTGCAAATGGCAAGATTTCATTCTTTTTGATGGCTGAGTGATACTCCATTTTATATGTATACAACATTGTCTTTATCCATTCTTCATTTGATGGACACTTGGGCAACCAGACAACCAAAAGAAATAAAAGTCAGGAAAAAGTCAACAAGGAAGAAGTCAAACCTTCACTATCTGTAGACAATATGATGCTCTATGCAGAAAATCCAAAAACTCCACCAAAAAATGCTAGAACTAATATATGAATTCAGCAAAGTTGCAGGATATAAAATCAACATGTAGACATCTTTGACATTTCTATACACCGATAACAAAGCAGCAGAAAAAGAAATCGAGGCATCGATCCCATCTGTGATTGCACCAAAAACAATAAGGTACCTAGGAGTAAACCTAACTAAAGAGGTAAAAGATCTGTACTCTGAAAACTATAGAACACTTATGAAAGAAATCGAAAAGGACGCAAAGATATGGAAAAACATTCCATGCTCATGGGTTGGAAGAACAAACATTGTTGAAATGTCTATACTACCCAAAGCAACCTACACATTTAATGCAATCCCTATCAAAATACCACCAGCATTTTTCACAGAGCTAGAACAAACAATCCTAAAATTTGTATGGAACCACAAAGGACCCCCAGATAGCCAAAGGAATTCCAAAAAAGAAAAACAAAACCGGAGGCATGAAGATTCCAGACTTCAAGCTGTATTACAAAGCCGTAGTCATCAAGACAGTACGGTACTGGCACAAAAACAGACACACAGATCAATGGAACAGAATAGAGAACCCAGAAATGGACCCACAAGTATATGGTCAACTAATCTTTGACACAGTTTTTCCAACATTTACATGACTGTTTTCATTGCTTCCCCTCAGAGATACGGTAAGCACTGACCAGCTAGCACTCCTTCCAGGAGTCTGGGTCCCCATCCAATGGGACCCCACCCCGAAGCACATTAAGCATCTACACATAAACAGCTCCAACTTCTTCCTTTTGTCCCAAACCCTAGGGGAAGCCCCCATCTTCTGCAGTTGCTACTCTATGATACATTCATGATTTTTTTTTTTTTTTTTTTTTTTTGCCATTTTAGTTTCTTAGTCAACAATTCTTGATCCCGAGTTAGCAATTCTTTGTACTAAAATATCTCTACCAAAATGACAGTGTGATTGCTTAATCATAACAGGACGCTGACCGGTAAATACCCCTTTTCAAGTCTCGCCCCTTGAAGGTAGGGATCCAAACTCACTTGCCCAGTGGCCATGCCAGCCAGAGCACAGGCCTGTACCAGAATGCCCAATGTGTCCTAGTTTGTCTGAAACAACCCTGGTTTTAGCACCGCATGCCCCACATCCCAGAAACTCCCCCAGTCCCAGGTAAACCAGACAGTTCGTTGGTCACCCTACCTGTGGCCCACGTGTCACTAATCAGATGTACCTTCACAATATTCAGAAGAGAGCAATCCAGGGATTTTACTTGTAGTTCTTTGAATTAAGATGAATGGAAAAAACAGTCTGGCACTCTTCACTGTTTTAAATGGCTTTGTTTAAATATACAGTAATTGACATACTAAAAGTTGCACATTTAATGTGTACAACTAATGGCACACTTCAGCACGCAACCAATAAAGATACTACTCTTAAACTATTACAGGTATATTAAATCTACACTGTAGGATCCTTAGAGTAAGACCCATATTCTGTATGTGCTCTCTATCCCCAACATGATTTTATTAGTTTGTTGAGGCTGTCACAACAAAATCCCACAAACTGGTTGGCCTAAACAACAGACATTCCTTTTCTGGTGGCTAGAAGTTCAAGATCAAAATTCCAACAAAACTGGTTTCTGGGGAAGTCTCTCTTCCTGGCTTGCAGACAGTATCTTCTCACTGTATCCTCACATGGCCTTTTCTCTGTGCACATGTGGACAGAAAGAGATCGCTGGTGTCTCTCCCTCTTCTTATAAGGTTACCAATCCTATCAGATTAGGACCCCACCCTTAAGCCCTCACTTAACCTTTATTACACCTTTAAAGGCCCCATTTCCAAATAGAGTCACAATGGGGTATATAGGACTTCAATATATAAATTTTGGGGAGACACAACTTAGTCCATAATATTGATCATTAACAAATTGGGGAAGGGTGGGAGTATTGTTGAAAACTTATGGACTTGTGTTTTGACACTAATACATATGAAATGATGAGGAAAATCCTTATTTTTAAAACACAGTTTATTTTTTTACGGATTTCAGCATATTAGACCTTACACTTTCTTCCCAATTCCATAACAAACAATTCTCTCTTCGGAGATTAGTTTGGGATCCATATCTCTAACACATGAGTTTATACCACTTGTCTGGAAGAGCAACACAGTTTTCCAAAGATTGAATGTGAAGTGTTTTTCATATCCTTTTAGCAGAACAGAAGTAAAATTTAATGGTTTCATGTAATTTACAATCCTCATATCATGTATTCAAAGTGAACAGCATGGGCATGTCTAATCTTCCTGTGAGTACCTGTCTGGAACAGTCCCTGAAATTACTGAAAAGTAACACTGTCTATTGTGCAAAATGCATTATTATGATTACAGTCCCACTTTGGGTACCATTATGTGGTATTTGTCAATGTGAGGTGTCTCATTAATTAATTCTTTCAGAGCTTTCAAATGGGTACCAAGGGATGCCATCGATAGCAGGAAGGAAAACAACTTATCCCATGTAAAATGGGGTAATTCCCACCTCTGCCAGTTTCATAAAGCTTAAAATGAAAATATGGACATTCTGAAAGCGTTGGCACACTTAAATCGAAGGTAAATCTTGGGGTGTATATTTTGCAAGTGAACTATGTGACAATTTCTGGCAAGCAGGGGAAAGAATGATGACCTAATTTTATCAACATATTTTTCTTAAAGTTAAGGCTTCCCCCCCCCCCCATCACTGCGAAGTTGGGCATTGTGTTAATAATCCAAGACAATTAAATCTCCCCAGGACTAAATGATTCATTAAGATGAGGGCAGAGTAAAGGGAGTGGGCATATTGGAATCACAGCCCAGGGTGTTACCAACTAGGAGATACGATTTGGCCCTGAAGGATGTGACTGCCCAGTGTGTTACCAATGGACTATAAATGTCACCAATTTCATAGCTACTGTCTTGGCAGGGACAACTGCCACCCAATGACCAAACTTACAAAATTGTAGTTGAACAATTTACTCGGCTTAAAATCAGTGATAATGCAGGTACTAGTATTAATTCAGGTAAGAGGGAAGCAGTACCAAAAATCACATTCAGTCTTTCAGCTGGCTCAGCTTCCCCAGCCTTTATCAGCCCTGGCATACCCAGAGGTCCATGCCTTGCATGACGTGTTAACTACTCTTCATCATTAACATCTCAGTAGAGATCTCACCTTCTCTGGAAAGATGGTTCTGGCAATCACAAGCTAGGAGACAAATGGAGCTCCAGAGTCCTCTGCTCCATTCTCACCAGGGATCTTCCCATGCTTCTTGCCTATTTACTTCTCAGAATCACCCCACTGGACTGCAAGCTTTATGAAGAAAGAGAATGTGTCTCATTTCTTCATTCTTTATTCAGACAGCCAACAGATATTTACAGAGCATGTGTTATGTGCCACAAGCTGTTCTGGGAACAAGCACAGCACAGTGAACAAAATGGTGAAGTCTCTGACCTTGTGAAGCTTGCACTCTAGTAGGGAAGGCAAATAATAAATAAATACACATGTAATACTAGCTCTCAAGCAATTCATGAAGGAGATGAGGAGGTGAGTGGTCAGAGAAGATCTCACTGAGGAAGCAGGAGACAGATGGCTGTCGTCACTTGCAGATAGAAAACCAAGTGCAGGGGCGCCTGGGTGGCGCAGTCGGTTAAGCGTCCGACTTCAGCCAGGTCACGATCTCGCGGTCCGTGAGTTTGAGCCCCGCGTCAGGCTCTGGGCTGATGGCTCAGAGGCTCAGAGCCTGGAGCCTGTTTCCGATTCTGTGTCTCCCTCTCTCTCTGCCCCTCCCCCGTTCATGCTCTGTCTCTCTCTGTCCCAAAAATAAATAAACGTTGAAAAAAAAAAGAAAAAAGAAAAGAAAACCAAGTGCAACAGCGCTAAGGTAGGAGCAGGCTCTAAGAGCTGAAGGCATAGGAAGAAGGCCAGTGTGATGTGAGAGCAAGAAACAGGAGAAGAACCAGACAAATAAGGCAGAGAGGAAGTCAGGGACCAGACCACATGAGGCCTTGAAGAGCATGATAAAGACACTGGGTTTTATTCTGGCAATAATAAGAAGCCCATTCAGGTTTTCTACTGGCTGGGGATTAGGCTAAAGATGGAGAAAGAAATGGGACCCCTCAAGAAGCTATTGCAGGAGTCAAGGAGAGAAGGGATTATGGCCTGGAAGGAATAGGGCCTGTAACAGTGTTCCAACCAGTCTTGCGGTTTAACTGGCTTCAAATTAACACACTCTTTACTTGCTGACCTAAGTCCCTTGATCCATAGCAGACAAACCACTCACCTTGAGGAGAGAAGGACCAGAACTTTCCCAGGCCGCAGAGATAAGCAAGTCTGTATGAAGGCACCTCGGCTTTCTGATTAACCTAGCAATTTTTTAGCAAAAGGTCTTTGTACTGTATTGTTTTATAGGTCACACAAATTATTTTCCTAACCTCACTTTGTGCATCTGTAGACCTTGCCCTCCTTTGCAAAAAGAACAGAGTTCTCCTACACATCTCAAAATGGAAACAAGATCCTCTCACCTGACCCCAGAGCACGGAGATAACCTTTGTAGCTGGCACCAGGGAGTCGGCACATAATCAGGAAATGTTACAGACTACTGCACTCCCTTTTTTGATCAGCTACCCTGGAACCCCTTTAAAAGCCCCCCGGGCCAGGCAGAAACCTCAGAGTTGGCTTTTGGACAAGAGTCCACCTTCCCCCAAGGTGGCTGGCCTCCCGAATAAAGCTAATATTCCTTTCCATTCAAAACCCATCTCTTGAGTATTGGCTTTTTGAACAACGGGCAGCCATACTGGGGGTTCAATAACAGACCCATAAGAAGCAGTCAGATTTGGAAAACATTTTAAGGGTAGAGCCAATGGCATTGCTGATAAAGTGATAAAGGGCTGTGAGAAAAAGTGGGAATAGAAGATGACTCCAAGTTTTGGGATTTGAACAACTGGATGGACACAGATGCCATTTACTAAGATGAAGAATTCTAGGGAGGGATCAGGTTTGGTTGGACAAGGAGGAATCAGAATTCTGTCTTAAGAATATTAGGCTTGAGGGGCCCCCTGGGTGACTCAGTCGGTTAGGCGTCTGACCTCAGCTCAGGTCATGATCTCACAGTTCATGGGTTCAAGTCCCACTTCGGGCTTGGATGGATGGATATTGATGGATGTCAGATCAATGAATAAATAAAGTAATGGTATTAATAAAAAAAAGATTGAAAATATTTTTCATTCCAGTCTACAAATAAATACTTCAATACTATTCTATGACAAAGGATTCTGAGGCTACCATGAGATTTTTAGGGGAAAACATAATATTTTTCAACTCATATATGGGTAAGAGGAAAACAGCAAGCTCCAGTCAACTTTTGGTCCAGATTTCCCTCTTAATCCTAATAACAGGTTCCGTATATGTTTATTGTAGGATCCAGAACAGAGAAGATACTGGCTGAAACAAAAGGACCCAGACTAACACTCCTCTTCACAATCTATCACAGGAGACCATGGGCATTTCAAAAGCTAATCTGTATACTGTAATTTATTCCAGCTTCCCCGGTGGAAATAGGTAAACCTCTTGGCACCTCTCACGTTGCAAGATTATTTTTTAAGATGGACAAGCATTTCTCACATCCTTCAGCTGCATTTGGTATCTGATAGAAAAATCTGCCACCCAGGAAGGTTATGCACTCTGTTTCCCAAGATCAGGCTTATCACCAATCATTCTAGGTAGCAGGTGACCTCTCTCCCCGACGTCACCTGATAGCCTCCCTCAAAAGGGAGACCAAATGACGGAAAGGTGAATAGGGAGGGGGATCTCAGTCAGGGACCCCTTCATTCTTTTCCAAGCTACCTCTGTGTAGTACCCCACCTAGAAATATTAAAATTTCTGTAAAATATAAGGAAATGTATTCAGTGTCAGTTGTAATAATCATCAGCCTGCACCGAGCCCCCTTCTTGCTAAATTGTCTCAGAAAATCCTCACAGGGGTGCCCCTGACTCTTGATTTCAGCTCAGGTCATGATCTCACGGTTTGTGGGTTTGAGCCCCGCATGGGGTTCTGCACTAACACTGCTTGGGATTCTCTCTCACTCTCTCTCTCTGCCCCTCCCTCACGCTCTCTCTCAAAATAAATAAACATTAAAAAAGAAAGAAAATCCTCACCATTGCCTTTGGAAAAAAATTATTTTCCTTTTATAAAGAAGGTCACGTGGACTCAGACCAAGTGCACCATGGTAAACTTTTACCCTATAATGTAATTTGTAATGTAAAGAGCCAGATTTTCCCCAAAGTTTTGTAGGGTTTTTTGCACATCCCTTTAGGCCCCACAAGACACACCACTGAACTATAAATAGATTAAAAAGAACACAGACAATGTTTCTTAGGACTGCATTAAGCCATTTAGGTGCCCACTCAAAACACAGGTCTCATTTCCTTCTGACTTGTGTTAAAAGGTAAACTGAGGCACGTTAAACAAAAATTTTTTCAAGACTTTCTTTGAGTATACATGGATTCCACTCAGGCAGCACTAAACCAGAAGTGCTTAGGACAGGAGCTGTGGCGGAAGGCGTTTATTAAGAAGCTGCAGACACAAAGCAAGGAAATTGATTGGCTCTAGCTTTTTAAAAGGGTGCCTCATTAAGAAGAAGCCTAGTTGGCTGTTTGCAGTGGCTGTTCTTAAATTTCGTTTTCTCAGGTTCACATGCACTTGACTCTGGCTTAGATTTGGGTTTCAGCTTGCAGAGGCCACCAGGGCATTAGGGCCGAGGCACCCTTTGTTTGTTTGTTTGTTCTCTTTGTTTCATGGCTTTAAGGCTGCCGTGGGTGGAGAGAAAGACCCAAAGCCAATACATTTGGGAGTAATTAACTTATGCAGCTTTTAAAACCCACACAAGCTGTCAGTTCATCTGATTGGGTGAGATCAAATAACATTCCCTAATTTAAAAACCAGGCATGGTTACATTGATAAGCTTTTTTTCTTCTGAAATCCATGCCAAGGAAATATCACAAACCAAGAAACTTCAGGGTGCATTTCCTTAATCTTTACTAATTATTCTGTTTACTAAGCACAAACCAAAATCCTTATCCAGAACAAGCCTTTTCTGCAAGCACTTTCTACAAATCATCTCATACTCCCTCGGAACCTTTCATAGGCAACAGGCATCTCACCTGATCATCTCTGGCAAAACTTTTCATCCTTTAATCTGTAGGTTTTAAATCCTGTCATTCTGATTTTTAATCATCATTTAACTTTTGTTCTTCCTGTTTCATTTATCCTGCAGTGAAGAGTGGGGCCATGAGATCCTGCAAATAATACTCCCCAGTGTGTAGTCATTAAAAAAAAAAAAAAAAATAGGAGGGGCGCCTGGGTGGTTCAGTCAGTCAAGCGTCATACCAGCTCAGGTCATGATCTCCCAGTTCATGAGTTGAAGCCCTGCATCAGGCCCTGTGCTGACAGCTCAGAGCCTGGAGCCTGATTCTGATTCTGTGTGTCCCTCTCTCTCTACCCCTACCCTGCTCGTGCTCTGTCTCTCAAAAATAAATAAATGTAAAAAAAAATTTTTTTTAATAAAAAAATAAGAAAAAAATACTTCCTCATGCTCTTCAAGTTTCTAAACTCTTCCGATGTACCTATTTGCTCCCAGCCTCAAGAAACACCATTTTTTGTATATCTGTCTTTTAACACAATTTTCTTCACTAGTCTTCATTTATTCATCAGATCCCAGTCAACAGTGTTAAAAGAAGTGAAGTGTGGGCTCTTTCTCTTCTATTAGAAGACACTGGCTAAATTGATTGTAATTCTATAAAACTTTATAAAGAATCTATGATGTACTTTGCATAGGGACAAGAAGTTTGGTAGGAAAGAAATATGTGTATTTCTTTTATAGACATTTATGAATGTTTGTGTCCCTCCAAAAGTCATATGTTGAAAACTACTCCCCAACATAATGGTATTAGGAGGTGGTGCACTTGGGGGTGAGTAGGTGATAAAAGTGGAGGCTTCATGAGTGAGATCAGTGTGTCTATAAAAAAAACGAAACAAAACAAAACGCTTCAGAGTTCCCTCACCCCTCCTGCCATGTGAGGACACAGAGAGAAGGCAGCCATCTGTGAGCCAGGAAGCAGGTCCTTACCAGACACAAAATCTGCCAGTGTCTTGATCATAGATTTAATAGGCTTTCAGAACTATGAGAAATAAATGTATGTTGCTTATAAGCCACCAGGTCTAGGTGCTTTCGTTACAGTAACCCAAGCAAAGTAACACAGAAATCAATTTACATAAGTAGTTAGAGTAAACCTTGGGTTGCGAGTGTTTCACAAGACGAGCAAACATTTCTAATAAATTTTAACTTGATAGAGGAGCGACATCTTGCAATATGAGTGGTACATGATGCCGAATGTCACATGATCAACAACTGAGCCAATGGTTCTTCTCTCCCTTTCCTCTCTCTCTTTCTCTTTCGCTCGCTGTGGGATTGTAGGTGATCGTCTCCTTCGCTCAGATGCTCAGTCTCAGACCATGGCGTGTGGCAGAAATCAGTGATTTCTCAGAACGTTGGAAGGTGCCCAGAACTGACACTAGTGTATTTTTGTCACTTCCAAGCACTTATGGACAGTCTTGTTTTTCCATACAAGAGTGAGCTTAGGAATGCTTTGCTTCATTCTAGATCAGGCTGCCCACTGATATAGACCCTTTCCTCTGCTGCCTTATTGCCAGTTATACTAAATACAGTATATGACAAGAGTTTATTAATACTGTACTATAGTCAACATCTGTGTGAGTGTATACAATGGCCCCCGTGCAAGAAAAGATTCTATTGAGCCAACAGATAACAGTAATTCCATTAGTGACAGTGAAAGTTGTCCTACACAATAACCCTCCTCTCTCTTGTCTCCCTTACACCAGCCACAAAGGTTTTCAAAGATAAGTGCAGGTTAATTTGTTTATTTTTCTTTATATTTTGTATTTTCTTTATTATTTTGTATTATATTACAGTACTGTAATCATTTTTATATGAATATTTTGGGTTGTGAAACAAATCATCTGAGTTTCCATTATTTCTTACAGGGAAATTCACTTTGATATACAAGTGCTTTGGATTACAAGCATGTTTCTGGGATGATTTATGCTCACAAACCAAGGTTTTACTGTATATACAAATACATCTTAAATGGGTATTATATTACATATTTATACATAGGTTACAAGATTTGAGACTGTAGTAGAGATGCTCAACTATTCCTGTGAACTTGGTTAAAAAAAAAAACAACTTTTTTAATTTCCTGAAAACTCATCATCTTTGTAGCACTTAGCTGAGGGAGGAAGAGACACCTATATATCTATCCTTTTCTTCTATCGTAGGCAGAACAATGCACTCCTCAACAATATCCACATACGGATTTCTGGAATCTACAGTAGCAGATGTGATTGAACTTAGAAACTTGTGATGGGGAGATCATCCTGGATTATCTGGGTGGTCCAGTGTGATCAAAGGGTCCTTATCAGGGGAGGCAGGGGGGTGACAGATGGGATGTGGTGAGGATAAAGGCAGTGCAGCAACAGAAGCAGAAAGAGAGGGCGCTTCTGGCTTTGAAGATGGAGGATGGGCCATAAGTCAAGGAATCCGGGCAGCCTGTTGACTCTAGAAAAGGCAAAGCTGGATCCTCCTCCAGAGTTTCCAGAAGGAACACAGCTCTGCCAACTCCTTTTAGAATTCTGATCTCCAGAGCTGTATGATAAATTTGTATTGTTTTGAGCCACTAAGTTTGTGGTAACTTGTTATAGGAGCCGTAAACTAATACATCTACCAAATCAACACTGAAGTGACAAGTGTCACAGTCAGATTGCCTTGACAATAAAGACTCATGTGCATAAAGGAGAAAAACCTCCACTGATGTCCACTGGTGGTGTCTTACGACTGTTGGGTTCTTGTGTAATGTGTTTATTTCAGCATTCTGTGGTTCTGCAAGTGCTGGGCTCTATCTCAAAACACAGAATGCATGGGTTTACCTAACAGGAGAAATCATTGCCAATGTCAATCATACGAGCAGAGGCAGGTCTTCAATGCTATCAGGGCAAGCAAAGGAACCCAGTATCTCACCCTTGATCTGGACTTTGAAGTGACTAACCAGAGTGATGGGAATCAAAGCAAGATTTCTCCTGGAGGATCATGCCAGAGGCCAGCAAAGGGCAGACCTTGGAAGTAGGTGCTTTTTCCCAGGACCTCATGATGACATTCTTGGTCTACAGTCATTGGAACCAATCATATTTTATAAATGTATTTATACTCTGTCTGTTAGTTATCAGTAAACTAAAAAGAAAAAGAAAGACATTTCTCATGTAAGTCTATAGGATATTTACACAGGATCTATAGAAGATACTTATGAGTGGTCATCATCCCACATTAGGGACGAATTTTAAGGAAAAAGCCAGCCTGACTGCAGAGATAGCAAGTCAAGAGTAAAGCAGTTTTCAGCGATCAGTCAGGCTGGGGGGCTGGGTGCTCTTTGCCACCAGCTCACTTTCTTTCTTCTGGCAACCTTGGCTATGTCAACTTTGTTTTTATTAAGAAGAACAGCAGTTTATGGAGCTGTGGGAGAAAGAAGCACTATGAGCATGGACTGAAAAACCGTTGAAGGGAATCAGGGAGATGGATGTGAGGCGGGTCTTCAATAGTATAAGGGTCCGGATGGGTGAAGAGGAGGAAGGAGAGTTCTGGGCAGAGATGCACGTGGGCACAAAGAAGGCAGCACATGGGCTGACTCACGTGGCGACTAACGCAGGCCCGGGTACGACTGTAAACTGTTACTAACAGGACCACCGCATTGAGCCGATTCTCCCTGAAGACAGTGAAATGATAGGATGGCATTCACATGCCAGGAAAGCAGGTGGAGGCTGGGAGAGGACACAGCCTGGATGGAGACACAGACCAATCTCAGAGGAAAATGCTGGTGCAGCAGTTCAGTTATGAAGAGAAAAGGCTGCAAGACAAGCAAGGCAGAAGTGGGAATAGAGGAGGAGAAGGGTTGAACTTGAGACATAAATAGAAGAAAATTTGCTAAGGTTTACACTGGATATAAGAAAAGGTGGAAATAAATGGTGATGCTTTGGGCCAAATAGGAAGAATTTAATACAGTAGGTGCATTAGTTTTCTAGGGCTGCCATAAAAATGTATCAGTCTGCGTGGCTTAAACAACATAAATTTATTTTCTCACAATTCTACAGGCCAGAAGTCCAAGATCAAAGTGTAAGCAGGATTGAGGTCCTTCTCTATGGCTGATAGATAGCAGATTTCTCCCTGTGTCTTCATATGGTCTTCCCTCTGTAACTGTGTGTGCCCTAATCTCCTCTCATTATAAGGACACCAGTCTTACTGGATAGGGCTTACGCCCATGACCTTATTTTAACCTAATGACCTCTTTAAAGATCCTTCCTCCAAATACAGCCACATTCTGAGGTACGGTGCGAGGGTGGGGGTGGTTAGGACTTCAGCATATGAATGTGAGGAGGACACAACTCAGCCTATAATATAATAGTAAGATAGGTCAGGAAGAGAGAGGAAGATGGCAAGTTCAGCTTTGGGTATGTTGAATTAAGAGGATGCCAAGATAGCCTCCTATACCTTCCTGCTATGAAGATTTCTAAGTAGCAAGCTTATTTTCAATCCCCAGGTAATGATTCATTTGTTTTAGGAACTGTCAGTGCAATTAAGTGTTGGGAACTCTAGAAGCCAATTTCCAATATATATGCTTCAGTCCAGAGAGGCTCCTAATTCTTTTCAGGGCTCTAAAATATATTGTATAACAGAATGTCTCACAGCGTGTTCCACAAATCATTAGCCGCACAAAATGCTCTGCAAAACAAGCTTTCTGGAGCCAAATAATCTGGGGGCCCTGCATGCTGTGGTAGCCTTCCTGAAGAACCACAATGCACAGAAAGAAAGTTCTTTAAGTATTACTGCCAAGAAATAGAAGAATTAGTTTTGCTTAATCTGCATTCTCAGTGTGATTTGACCATGAAACACCTTTTTTTTTTTTTCCATATACGGTTTATTAATGCACTGCAGAATAGATTTTTGTGAAGAGCTGTCCTTAGGCCTGTTTCAAAACCCACATTCTTGTGTCACTCTCATAAATCAACCCCAAGATTACGTTTTTGAGTGTGACATTGGCTCAGCAGGAGAAAGCCCTCTAACCCCGGACAGTAATGTTTTATCTCATGGGAGAGCACCCATGGCAGGCAGAATAAGATAATGATGCCACCTGTGTTCTCCAACTCTACAGCAGCAGAATGATAATGGCCTCCCCAAGATGACCATGTACTATCTCTGGAAGCTGTGATATGTTATATGGCAGGAGGAAATTCAGTTTGCAAACAGTTAAGTTTGCTAACTAGCTGACTTTAAGAAAAAGAGAGTAGCCTGTATTATCCAGGTGGGCCTAATGTAATCACAATTCCCTTTAAATGGGTAAGAAAACAGTAAAATGTCAGAACCAGAGAGATGGCAGCAGGAGAAGAATCCAAGTGGCCATTGCTGGCTTTGAAGGTGGGAGCGGGCTGGCCATAAGCCACAAAACGCAAGCAGTATCCAAGAGCTGGAAAACGTAAGGAAATAGATTCTTCCCCCTTGGGCCTGCAGAGGGAACACAGCCTCGCCCACAGAGCCCAGGGAGGCCCACTTTAGACTTCTGACCTCCAGAACTGTAGGAGAGCAAATTCGTGTCACTAAATTTTTGGTAATTTGTTATGGGAGCAATAGAAAACTAATACAGAACCTCACCAGAATAATTTAGATAGATCTTACAAATTGCTGGTTTCCAAGGGTAAGTCAGATGCTTGCTAGAGAAGTTAAAAAAATATCTAAATATAAGTGCTTAGTATTCATTTTGCATGCCAGTTATGTGTTAAATATTTATAATCCAGTTTTGATTATATGAGAGCAACAGCAAGGCCATCCTAATTATCAGATATCCTTTGCAGATCAGAGCATAGTATATCTACCATTTGGGGATGGTTTATTTGTTGATTGGAGGTCACATTCCAGAGCAAATCTGTGCTTAGCATTAGTATGCTTCATTTGATTCAGTCAAATCAGGACTCCATGACTCCTGCATTTGTCACTCCCATGCTAGGCCCAACAGCAACAATTCAACAAATATGGATTGTGGTGCACCTACCCAGGCACCATTCTAGGTACCACAATGGAGATAAACAAGGTATGCAGCTTATGTTCCAGTCAATGAAGGAAGCAGACAAGTAACTATCAATATTTTCCTCTCTAGCAAAGAGTGATATATTAATTTCCTGAGGCTGCCATAACAAAGTAACAAGACTGGGTGGCTTTAACAACAGATATTTATTGTCTCACGGTTCTGGAGACTAGAAATCCGAAATCAAGATATTGACAGAGTTGGTTCCTTTTGGAGGATGTGAAGGAGAATCTATTCCATGCATCTCCCTTAGCTTCTGGTAGCCTCAGATGTCTCCTGGCTTATTGACGGTATTCCCCCTATTGATTGAAGAATCATCTTCCCTCTGCATGTATCTATCTGTCTCTATTTCTAAATTTTCCCTTATAAAAAAAGGATACCAGTCATATTGGATTAAGGATCATCCTAATAATCTTTACTTGATCATCTACAAAGACCCTATTTCCAAGTAAAGCCACTTGAAATCCTGGGGGGTTAGGACTTCAACATCTTTGTGGGTTGGCAGGAGACACAATTCAACCCACAACACGTAGGCGGGAAGGCCCTGAAACCAAATGCCTGGAAGCACAGAGGTGCCGACTGAATCACTCCAACCAGCTCTCCCCGGGGTTACACTGGGAGAATGACCCTTAACATCACCCGCTCCAGCTGCTCTACTCGTTCACACTCTTTCAGTTACTCATTCACATTCTCCCCAGCATTAGGTTCTCTCAAGTTTTCCGAATGTCTTCTTCAAATTACTGAGTGGTGTTCACTTTCCCTTGATTTCACCATGACCTTGGATCTGCACGATAACATTTAAGTTGGCCACCTTCCACTGGAGGCAAGTCTTACACAACTTCGCCATTCAGATCACAATTAACTTAGGTGTGGCTTACATTACAGTTGGCTTAAGTTATCTTTTTCTTTGAGCATTTACAAATATTGCCTTGTCATGTCTGAAAGTGAGAGGGCAATATAGCAGCAAGGCACATATTTGTAATGCCTATAGATATTTTGCATTGAGTCTTCTCAATAACTTTATGAAATGTAAATTAATATCCTAATATAATGAAGACAATCAGCCTCAAAACTCTTAACCCCCAGGTCTGAAGTCACAAAGCTTCTCAATGGAAGGTATGGGATTCAAACACAAGTTGCTAAAATATGGCTTAAGATCATCTGTGCCTTGAATTAGAAAAAAAAGGCGAGAAAATAAAAGAATATGATCCTACTCCTCACTAGACAAATATTTCACCAAAATTATTCTTTCTGGGTACGTCACACTCCCTTTAAGTGAACTGAGAAATTGCCTCTTCAGGATCTGACTGTAGAGCTGATAAATCTTTCTTCCCTAGGAGAGACATGTCAGGATCAATATTTTCCTACATTGAAACACCCTATGTTTTATCACAAAGATCTAGCTTCTAACTTAATTCCATTTAGTTCACTTTCATTCTCCTCTTATTCAGACTTTTAAAAAAAAATACATATCAAACAAAGTTTTCAAAAGGCAGATTATCATTCCCACACGGGGGGCTGCTCTAAACGGCCTTCAGCGAGAGCTCTATGCTACTGCCGGAGTCACTCAAAAGGCTACACCGTCAGTAGGTGGTTATTAATTGAGAAAGAACACTGTCTGTGTGCTCTAAAGGAGGGGGAAAAAAGGCTCACTTTTCATTACAGCTCTACCTCTGTTTTTTCCATGACATTTGTTGGAACTTGCCAGGTGGCAGGGCAGTGGATGAGCTTCAGGCAAAAGGAAGTGAACACTTAGTATGAATAGGTCACAGACTGTACCCCCTCATAATGAAAACTCAGACAGAATCCCTTAATTCCAATGCTGGAAACTTTGAAAAGGTTAATAGCAGGGAAAATCCATGGCCAGCAGTCAAGCTCACACCTGGAGAGCATGTACGCTTACGTTAACTGAGAAGAAATCTCTGTCTGTCAAGCCTCAGTATGAAAGCCAGGAATCAACTCTCTAGCATGCATGATTCATGCTTCTTCATTCCTTTGATTTTCACCCAAGTTGAATATATTCTTGGGCTTAGTTGGTCTCTCAGCCCTCATTCTGAAAAAATTGCCTGATTTCTGCAGTGAGAACGGTATTGGTTTCTCCATTTCTTCATGTCCTACCGTGTCGTGCTCATAAAACAGACAAGAACTTCAGGCAAAGGTTTTATTAGAAAGTTTTACAAACAGAACACCTACTTGTTATAAAAGACATAATTGCACTGGAAAAATTTCAAAAATGGCTTCTAGGTTCCCCCTGGAAGTAGTACTAAGAGATGATAAGAAATGCAATATTGTCAACGGTTTAGGAAGAGAAGTTGATCATGAGCTAAGAGCCTTGACTTGCAAAGATCTCCCTATGTAGTGTGCAAATAACAATGATATTTAAAATTTGTTTCTAAAAAAAAATTGACATCCAATTAAACCAGAGCCTTTAGAAAGCTAAGCATTAGGGATACCAGTTTTTAAGTGAATTTACTTGGTAGCACTAAGCAGTGACACAACGGATGTCTTACATCTCTGTAGCTCTTTACAGAATACAAAGGACCCGTACAATGTCCTCTGATTTACCCCTCCCCATCAAACCTAAAAGGTAGAGAAGACCAGGGACATTGCTATCCCCATTTTACAGATTAGAAAATTGTGGCTCAGAAGCTAAAACAATTTGCCTCTGTTTCAGTTAGTAATTGGCACGGCCGGGCCTCTGGTTCTTCATCTAAGCTACACTATAACTCACAGATCAATACTATTCTCTTAGCAAAAGTACTCTCACATGCTTCCTATATCATCTGCTTTAGTTACTGTTTAAAGATTGATGATACCCAAGTCCATACCTGCAAGCAGACCCACACACTGGACTTCTTACTGGGTATCTAAACTTGGGTATCCTACAAGCACCTCAAATTCAACAGGTTCAAAACTAAATGCCCACCACCCAGTGGGCTCCTTCTCATAGCACCGCCACTCACCCAACTGGTAAAGATAGATGCTGCTAACGAGCTGTTGGAGGAATGCCCCAGCACTAGGCAAATGTAATCATCCCCTCTCCATGGTCTCGGCATTCACAGTGTGTAGCATTATGCCATTCTATATCTCCCCACATCCCAGTGTGTATTTACACATGTGCCCCGTGAATATTTTAAAATCTTTGAGATCAAGGACGATGTGCCTGTCACTTGGCAAGCATGTTATATGTATCTGCTGAAACTGATCTGTAAATTAACATGATTTTTAGATTAGAAATTCTTTTTTTAATGTTTATTAATTTTTGAGAGAGACAGAGACATAGTGGGAGCAGGGGAGGACAGAGAGAGAGGGAGACACAGAATCCAAAGTAGGCTCCAGGCTCTGAGCTCACAGAGCCCAACATGGGGCTCAAATTCATGAACAGCGAGATCATGACCTGAGCCGAAGTCAGACGCTTAACCAACTGAGCCACCCAGGTGCCCCTAGAAAGTCTTTTTTAAATAAAGTTTTTATATCAGAATACTTTTTAGGGAAAAAGTACAAGGATAATACAAAGAGTCCTAATATGCTTCACAGAGTTTTCCCTATTAGCATCTTTCATTAGTATGGTATATTTGTCACAATTAAAGAACCAACACTAATCACTATTAATTAAATTCCATACTTTATTCTGACTTTCTTAGTGTTCACCTAATGTCCTTTTTCTTTTCCAGCACCTCATCCAAGATTATATTTACTTATCACATCTCCTTAGAGTCTTCTTGCCCATAAGACTCAGAGTTTCCTTGTTTTTGATGACCTTGACAGTTTTAGGGAGTAGTAGTACGATATTACATAGGCTGTGCCTCAATTTGGGCTTGTCCGATGGCTTTCTCTTGACTAGACTGTGCTCATGGGTTTGGGAGAAAGACAAAAGAGGTAAAGGGCCACTCTCATCACATGATATCAAGGGTACCTATTATCAACATGACTTGTCACCACTGATGTTGACTTTGACCACCTGGCAGAGGTAGTGGTTGTCAGATTTTTTCCACCACAAAGTTATTCTTCCCCTCAACCCTTTCCATGTGGTACTTTTAGAAGGATGTCTCTAGGGGCAGCCCACACATAAGAAGAGGAGGTTATGCTTCACCTCTTTGAGGGTAGAGTATCGCATGAATTATTTGGAATTCTGAACAGACTTGTCTCTTCTCTCGCATGTATTAACTCACTCCTTTATGTCAGTATAGACTCAGGGATATTTATCTTATACTCTGAGTTATAATCCAATACTACTTTATTTATTTTCTTGCTCAAATTGTTCCAGCATTTGGCCACTGGGAGTTCTTTCAGTGACTTCAGGAAGACTTCAGGAAGAAGTCTTTTATTCATAAAAATAAAAATATCATTTAAGGATGCAAGGTAGTTTTTACAATTTGAGAAAATAACATAGGCCATGTAATTTAGATGCTTAGGACCTGACTTTAACGAACAGTAACATTTGGCTTCTCTTCTTTCCTCATGCCTTCTTCCTCCTTCTCTTTTTTTAACAGTTGTAAAAATGTATAACCCTTACTCATCTTCGTATTGCACCTAACTAATCCCCACATCCAGCTTTGCAAGATAATGAAGGATTTTTACCTCTATTTTACAGATGAGAAACTAAGACACCAAACAGCTAAATGGCATGCCCCAAGGCTTTGTGTGCCACACTAGGGAAATCAAATCTGTGATTCATCATGCCCAACCCTCCTTCAGCGAGCTGGGTCACCATTGCCTCCCTCCCGTCTCCAATTATGGAGGGCTTTGCAATCAACGCGGTGGTTATCGTGCCCTTTGCGAAGGCTCCAGCTCTCCAGCAAAGGTTAGCCTGGGTTTTGCAGTTCCTCGGGCATGTATTGCCTTCTCCTGCATGTAGAACCCAGTAGAGCAGGGAAATTTCAGCTGCTTCTCAGGACCACCTGGAGTTCTCAATTCCCAGGTCCCCCAAGAAGCTTCACAAACAAGCTTTTTGTTTTTGCCCTGATCCCACAAGACCTTTATTCAACAGCCAGTTGCCTGTTCAGTTTAGCTTTCCTTTCAAAACAAACAGGACTCATTTCTGTTCTGAAAAGCTAAGCCCTATTAAGCCACTGTCTAACACTGATGGGAGATGAGATTTTGAGCTCCCAGTGCTGTATTACAGAGGGATCGAAAAGGAGGACAAAGAAAGAAGAATGCACACAGGCTAAAACAAAAAGTGCCTTCGGTTCTATTCAGGGCTTTGCTGATAATTAGCTTTGTGACCTCAGACCACCCCCTCACTCCCTGTGGACCTCAGTGTCTCCATCTGTGAAATGAAAAGGTTGTGGATATCAAGACATTGTAGCCTTGCGTATTAACAATTTGATTCCATACATTTATAAGTGAAAGCAAAGCTCACTAACCAGTACTTACCCTTTCTACATGTGGTTACTATGATATTTTATATTCTCTTCCCTGTCACTTTTTTCAACGTGGGTGGTTTGCGAGCCAGTAAAATTGATATCCTGGCCCATGAATGGATCATGGTCTGCAATTCTAAGAATCCTGGGGATGGATGGTACCCGAGATTTTGACCAACACTCCTTCCCCAAACTTCTAAATTGGGGTTGGAATAGAGCTTACTGTCAGAGCCACTAGACGCATCCTAGAATTCTGCCCACTTGGCCCGATTTTGTCCTGACTCTGCGTTAGCTGTGTGACCTACAGCAAGGAACTCTGAGCCTCAGTGTTTTCATCTCTAAAAAAGTCCTGTTGGTAGGAGTGTATCAGATAATGCAAGCAGCAATGCCTACACATTACATGCAAAGTGGATGGTGTCGTTACTATTAGAAAAGATGGGGAGAAAAATATCTAGGATGAGGCATCTTCCATGGGAAGGGAAGATCAGCAGGGGAGACTTCCACACCTGGGGATCACGGAGCACCATGTAAATCCTTGCTGCACTGTTAGGCATTGTTCGTTCTCTCTCGGTTATGCCAACTGGCCCCACGTGAGGATGCTGTGGGTTCGTGGGTGCTGAGTGTTAAATACTCCTCAACTATGTACATGAGGTTGCCATCAGATTGGCAATAACAATATCTAATTTTGTCGGGTCATTGTCTGTCATACCTTATAAAATAGAGAAATGTAGACTCAAACAACAGAATCTCTTTCAAAGCCCTTTTTGCTTTGCCTGGAAATCTCTCTCACCCTGTCCAAGGCCCTTCTTACATGTCCTGAAACCCTTCTTACCATGGGTATTGACCCATTCCAGACCCATCACTCTCCAGGTTCTTCAGCCATCAGGAAGAGTTTTCTAGGAAGAGAACAGCTTGGCCCAACCAAGGCAACCAGGCCGGCTGGTATCACCTTTTCTTTTTTAATGTGTATTTATTTATTTTGAGAGATAGCGAGTGTGGGTGCACATATGGGCCAGGGAGGGGCAGAGAGAGAGGGAGAGAGAGGGAGAGAGAGAATTCCAAGCAAGATCTGCGCTGTCAGCACAGAGGCTGACATGGGGCTCGATCTCCCAAACCATGAGATCATGACCTGAGCCAAAATCAAGGGTCAGTCACTCAACCAACTAAGCCACCCAGGCGCCCTGGCAGGTGTCATTTTAAATGAAGTCTTCTACAGGGAAGGAGAGTTGCTTCTACTCCCCCGAAACAAACAGATATGAGGGTAGATACAACAGAAATGAGAAGAAACTCCTCCCACCTCCCTTTTCTTAGAGCAATTTTTTAAGGAAAATTTACAATTGTAAGTTCTTTCTCTATCTCTTTGAAATATATGTAAATCTTTTTAAAAGCTAAATGGGCTTCTCAGCTTTAGGCCTCACAGTCTCTCTCAAGGATCTGGAAGCCATCTCTCTGAAATGAGCTCATTAAAGAGCCAGACCCTTTTCTATGGGAGGGTTGGCGCTCCAGAGGGGAGGCGTGGGCATGACTCCACAGCTGCCCCCCCCTCAGTCGATACTGATGCCCAGGAACCTGGCCAGGGAAAAATAACCGGTGGTGAAATGAATTCGCAGCCTGCTGTAGGGAGCTTAAATAGTGTGTGAGGAGATGAACTGGGTTTTGAGCAAAAGGCCATCGTGACCCCTTTGACAACTTTAATTCTATTCAGTTGCTGACGAAAAGGACCCTTTCTTCCACCTTGCTCCTTCTCCAGCCTCTGAATCCAGAGGTAACGCTGGGATCAAATAGAGACAAGGTCTGGAAAAAGAACAGCAATGGACAGCCAGCCCTGCCCTGGCCAGTGCCATCCACTGGATGCTACCTCTATGACATACACTGTGCTGAGCGTCATCTGATTGCCACAATAAGCCATGAGATAGAACTCCTAGTCCCATTTTACAAATGAGGAAATCAAAGCTGGGATCCCTTATGCAACGAGCGTTAGTGAAAAATCCAATCCCAGGCCTGGCGATTTCACAGTGCAGGCAGTCACCTGTGCAGTAGAGCAGTAGAATTCAGAGACGGGGCTTCTTTCCGGCTCAGTACAAACTTGGGAGAGCACTGAACATCTCTGGCCCTTGCCTGAGAGGCGGTGGGTATGCTGACCCGAGTCCTGCCGCCTCACAGGATCAAGTGACACAGCAGATATGAAAGTGCCCGGGAAGGCCTACAGGGTGGTGCCCACTAAAAGCACTGTTATTCACCCTGAAAGCCCAGAGGATAAGAAATCAGGGGAGGGGCCTGCTGAACAGAAAACTTGCTAACACACTCAGAAGCCAACAGAGTGAAGGCGTTCCTGGAGAGCCTCCCCTTGGCTTCCCAGGCACCATGGAACCGCAGAGCGAATTCCAGCCACGGGGCCATGTCCTCCCCACAAGCTCCATCAGAAGCAGCTTCCAGAGGACTCTTCAATGTGCAATCCACACGAAAGACCTGCCAGTCTGGGAAGGTCAAGGCCGTAACCCTGTGGCAGAGTCTGTTACAGGGATATTTGATATCTGAGACCCGGCACGTGGATCCTTTTCAGAAATACAAGGGGGAGAAGATAAAGTTCCCAGAGACTCCAGTGCAGTGTCTTTCAGAGTGGTGAGGCAGTCAGAGTAGAGCACCGAGGGAGTGTGTAGAAGTCGGGCAGGTGGCCCCCAGCTCAGAATTCTGGGCCTGCCTCAGAGTGGCGGCTGAGCTGCTGTACTAAGACTCTACCCGCCAGGGACTGAAGTGAGATGGATGGTGTTTCTCACCTATGTGGCCCTTGGAGGTAAGCAGTCCAGGTGAGGAGGAGTCTGTCCCTGCAGATCCAGACTGGAAGGTCAAGGTTGCAATCCTCAGCATAGCGCTTTTATCTGGTGATATTGCTGGTAAGAGTTTAAAACCAGCTCTCAAAATAAGCAAAAAAAAAAAAAAAAAAATCCTGATTTGTAACATTTGCCAACTTCCACAGTGTAAATATTCAGATGCCAAGCTACCAACAAGATGCTACTGAATGCAAAGTGGGGGGGGGGGGGGCGTGCACCGCTGGCCCCCAGTGTACCTTGTGAGCAGTCCTACACATTTTCTTTCCCATCTCTGCATTCCAGGAAGTAGCTCCAGTCTGCCACTGCCCAGCCAATGGAAAGGGAGTGAAGGAGAGTGACAGTAACCGTCTTCTTATAAAAAAAAGTGATCCCAAAGCTGTGCTCACTCCACATGGTCTAAAACAGTGCCATGTGGCCACCCCTAGCTGCAGAGGAGGCTTGGAAATGTAGGAGTCACTGGATGGACGACATGTTGCATATATTCAGTTGAGCCTTGAAAAAGAAAGAAGGGGGGGGGGTACAGATATTGCCCTCTTTTGATTTGGCCCTAGATCCCCCCAATGTCAATTTGCTCCCCTTCCCCTACTATTATCTGCAGCGGAATTATGTGAATGTCAGCGTTGGGATCAGAGAAGCCACATCGCCATCCCTACAGGATGAAATGAGCCTGATGAGCAGAATTATCAAAGTCCTTGAGGAAACATCCACATAAACACTAGAAGCTTTCCTTAAATTACTCAAGGTGGGAAATATGGCTGTGATTATGCAGTGATAAATAACCAGGTGAAAACTACAAACGTTTAGCCAAACAAATACTCCTAACCTGGATGTTGGATAAATCCACAACTGGACAACTTTTTAAGCCAGTGGTGTTTCACGCTTACTCCCTGTGTGGTTTTCTTTAACAGAGGCTGAAGGCGGTGCTCTTAGAGAGTCATGGTTTCCGTTGCAGTCTGAGTTTACATATCATTCATGTAACAAACTTTCTGAGCATCCGTTACGTTCTGTGCGTGAAGACCACATCAGGTGTTCATGATGCCACATGATTTGAACGTGCAATAATCCAGTTAGTTGAAATTTATTCTGTGAGAAAGGTCACTAAAAAATTGATCAATTTAGGCAACCCGTATTGAAGGATTTATAGGCAGTATTTTTCAATGTAGCTTCCATTGACATGGAGTGTTGTTACATACTGAATGATTCTCTCTTCCAGAATCCATATTTTGAAATCCTAAACCCCCATGTGATGGCATTAGGAGGTGAGACTTTGGGGAGATAATTAAATCGCAAGGGTGGCACGCCCATGACTGGGATTAGTGCCCTTACAGGAAGAGGCATGAGAGCCCGCTCCCTGTCTCTGCTGTCTACCACATGAGGAGACAAAGAAAAGACGGACATCTGCAAACTAGAAAGCAGGCTCTCATCAGACACCAGATCTGCAGACACCTTGGTCTTGAACTTCCAGCCTCCAGAAGTATAAGAAATAAATGTCTCTTGTCTAAGCTACTCAGTCCACAGTATACATGAGAGCAGCCTACAATGACTAAAACAGGTTTGCATTTGTTATTTATTTCTGAACAACCAATTACCATAAACCTGAGAGCTTCAGACGCGGGGTAGCCAAGATGGCGGAACAGCATGGAAGTTTTTTGTGTGTATCGTGTCCATGAAATACAGCCAGATCAACACTAAACCATCCTACACACCTAGAAAACTGATGGGAGGATTAACACAACAATCTGCAAAACCTGAACCACAGAATTCAGCAGGTACGTGGCACAGAGAGGTGAACTTGGGGAGAGAGAAGCCGACGGCGGGCAGGGAACCGCTTTTGCAGGCAGAGAGAGGATGGAGACTGGGGGAGGGGGGCAGGGAATACGGGAAAAGCACCCCTCCCCAAAAAGCAGCTGGAGAGAAAGTGGAAAATTGGAAACAGCCGCAGGGACTAAACTAAAAACGGAGAAAGGAGAAGGGAGAAAGGCGAGGGTTTAAATTCCATTAAGACTGTAAACAAGGGGAGCGCAAAGGCTGCAACTCCGCGTTTCCATACCTGGTGGTGCTCTGGTGGGAAGGGCGAATCCCCGGGAACAGAGTGGGGTCCAGGAGGTTCTCTGGCCACACGGGGAAAAGCGGTTCCACTGCCGGAAGGACATTTGGTGGAGCCACCCGGTCCCGGCAGACCCCAGAAAACGTCCACATTCGCTGGTGCTGGAACAAGGTCGTTAAGGGTGAAGCCTGGTGCCAGGTGTGTGTTGCGATTTTCCATAATCCCTGAAAAGCTGCTGCTACGCTGTCTCAGGAACTTTTCTGGGGCGGGCTGGCACCCGGCCGCAGTGTCGGGGCTCCGGCACCAGCAGGGTCCAGCAGGCGTTCCTGGGCGCAGCTGACATTAGGCCATCGTTCGGCCATTGCTCGGTGAGACCCTCCCGCAGAGGGGCGGGAACGGGTCAAAGCCGCAGTCCTTGGGAAGTGAGGGGCCGGGGAAAACAGCCACATCTGAGTCAAAACTTGGGAGAGAGGTGCTGCCTGGGGCCTGGTCACGGAGAGTGAAAAAGCCGGGAGTGGAGGAGAGCTGAAGACGGAGGACCAGTGCGCCATTGCAGATCCGGGAGAACAGACCGGGTAGCTGAATGGTGCCAGTTTCACCCCTCCTGCGCATGCGCATACGCACCTACACGTGCCACAACCCACTCCAGCAGGCTAGCAGCGCCATCTAGTGGAGAATGGAGCCATTACACTGAGCCCCGCCCAATTGGGCCAACCTCGCTCTGTGTCAGGAACACAAGTCTCACCACCTACTTAGTTTATAGACTATAAACTGCTACATAGTCTGACTTCTAGGGGAAAACGAAGTAATTTCAGTCTTATTTCAATCTGTTAGCAGGTCTATCTATTCAATTTTCTTTCTTTTTTTTTTCTCTTGTATACTATTCTTTTTCTTGAATACAGAAAGAGAAAAAACTCATTTTTATTTTCAATTATTATTAAAAATATTTTTTATTTCTTTTACTATGTTTTTTACTTTTCTGAAAATTTTTTCAAATTCTATATCTTACTTCGATCATTCTATTTTAGTCTACTTCAGTGTGTATTCACCTTTTCAAATTTTCAAACGATTTCTTTTTTGTGTCTTTTTTCTCTTTTTTGTTTCTGTTCTTTTTCTTGAATGAAGAAAGAGAAAAACCTCATTTTTAGTTTCAATTTCTATTAAAAATATTTTTCTTTAATTTTTTACTGTATTTTTTGCTTTCATGTAAATTTTTTCAAATTCTATTCTACTTCCACCATTTTATTTTAGTCTACTACATCCTATTCACTTTTTCAAATTTTCAAACGATTTCTGCTTTTTTTCTCTTTTTTTCTTTTTTGTTTCTTTTCTTTTTCTTGAATACAGAAGGAGAAAAAATTCATTTTTATTTTTAATTTTTATTAAAAATATTTTTCTTTAAATTTTTTCTACTATATTTTTTACCTCTGTGTAAATTTTTTCAAATTCTATTTTACTCCCATCATTTCATTTTAGTCTACTTCAGTGTATTCATTTTTTCAAATTCACAAACGATTTCCTTTTTTTTGTCCCCCCCTTTTTTTTTCTCTAATCTGTCAAACCACTTTCAACATCCAGACCAAAACACACCTAGGATCTGGCATCATTTATTAGGTTTGTGTGTGTGTGTGTGTGTGTGTGTTTAATTTTTTAATTTTAATTTTTTTAATTTTAATTTTTCTATCTCATTAATTCCTTTTCTCCCTTCAAAATGACAAACGAAGGAATTCACCCCAAGATAAAGAACATGAAGAAATGACTGCAAGGGATTTAACCAAAACAGATATAAGCAAGATGTCTGAACCAGAATTTAGAATCACAATAATAAGAATACTAGCTGGAGTTGAAAATAGATTAGAATCCCTTTCTGCAGAGGTAAAAAGAAGTAAATAATAGCCAGAATGAAATTAAAAATGCTATAACTGAGCTGCAATCACGGATGGATGCAGCGGCGGCAAGGATGGACGAGGCAGAACAGAGAATCAGCAACATAGATGACAAACCTATAGAGAATAATGAAGCATAAAAAAAAGAGGCAGATTAAGCAAAGGAGCATGATTTAAGAATTAGAGAAATCAGTGACTCATTAAAAAGGAACATCAGAATCATAGGGGTCCCAGAAGATGAAGAGAGAGAAATAGGGGTAGAAGGGTTATGTGAGCAAATCATAGCAGAAAACTTTCCTAACCTGGGGAAAGACACAGACATCAAATCCAGGAAGCACAGAGGACCCCCATTAGATTCAACAAAAACAGGCCATCAACAAGGCATATCATAGTCAAATTCACAAAATATTCAGGCAAGGAGAGAATCATGAAAGCAGCAAGGGGGAAAAAAGTCCGTAACCTACAAGGGAAGACAGATCAGGTTTGCAGCAGACCTATCCACAGAAACTTGGCAGGCCAGAAAGCAGTGGCAGGATATATTCAATGTGCTGAATCAGAAAAATATGCAGCCAAGAATTCTTTATCCAGCAAGGTTGTCATTCAAAATAGAAGGAGAGATAAAAAGTTTCCCAGTCAAACAAAAATTAAGAGTTTGTGACCATTAAACCAGCCCTGCAAGAAATTTCAAGGGGGACTCTCTGAGGGGAGAAAAGATGAATATACGCATATATATTCAATATATATATAAAAGCAACAAAGATTATAAAGGACCAGAGAAACCACCAGAAACTCCAACTCTACAAGCATCATAATAGCAATGAATTCATATCTTTCAGTACTCACTCTAAACGTCAATGGACTCAATGCTCCAATCAAAAGACATAGGGTAATAGAATGGATAAGAAAACAAGATTCACCTATAAGCTGTATACAAGAGACCCACATTAGACCTAAAGACACCTTCAGATTGAAAATAAGGGGATGGAGAACCATCAATCATGGTCAACAAAAGAAAGCCGGAGTAGCCATACTTGTATCAGACAATCTAGACTTTAAAATAAATACTGTATCAAGAGATGAAGAAGGGCATTATATCATAATTAAGGGGTCTATCCACCAAGAAGACCTAATAATTGTAAACATTTATGTGCCAAATGTGGCAGCACCCAAATATATAAATCAATTAATCACAAACATGAAAAAACTCATCGAGAGTAATACCATAATAGTAGGAGACTTCAACACCCCACTCACACCAATGGACAGATCATCTAATCAAAAAATCAACAAGGAAACAATGGTTTTGAATGACACACTGGACCAGATGGACTTAATAGATATATTCAGAACATTTCATCCTAAAGCAGCAGAATATACATTCTTCTCCAGTGCACATGGAACGTTCTCCAGAATAGACCATATACTGGGACACAAATCAGCCCTAAGTAAGTACAAAAGGATCGAGATCATACCGTGCATATTTTCAGACCACAATGCTATGAAACACAAAATCAACCACACGAAAAAATTTGGAAAGTTAAGAAATACTTGGAGACTGAAGAACATCCTACTAAAGAATGAATGGGCTAACCAAGAAGTTAAAGAGGAAATTAAAGAGTATATGGAAGCCAATGAAAATAACACCACAACCCAAAACCTCTGGGACGCAGAAAAGGCGGTCATAAGAGGAAAGTATATAGCAATCCAGGCCTTCCTAAAGAAGGAAGAAAGATCTCAGATACACAGCCTAACCTTACATCTTAAGGAGCTGGAAAAAGAACAGCAAATAAGACCCAAAACCAGCAGAAGACAGGAAATACTAAAGATTAGAGCAGAAATTAATGCTATTGAAACCAAAAAAACAGTAGAACAGATTAATGAAACCAGAAGCTGGTTCTTTGAAAGAATTAACAAAATTGATAAACCACTAGACAGTTTGATCAAAAAGAAAAAGAAAAGGATCCAAATAAATAAAATCAAGAATGAAAGAGGACAGATCACAACCAACACAGCAGAAATAAAAGCAATAATAAGAGAATATTATGAGCAATTATATGTCAATAAAATGGGCAATCTGGAAGAAATGGACAAATTCCTAGAAACATATACACTACCAAATTGAAACAGGAAGAAATAGAAAATTTGAACAGACCTATAACCAGTAAAGAAATCGAATTAGTAATCAAAAATCTCCCAAAAAACAAGAGTCCAGGGCCAGATGGCTTTCCAGGGGAATTCTATCAGACATTTAAGGAAGAGCTAACACCTATTCTCTTGAAGGTGTTCCAAAAAATAGAAATGGAAGGAAAATTTCCAAACTCTTTCTATGAAGCCAGCATTACCTTGATTCCAAAACCAGCCAGAGACCCCTCTAAAAAGGAGAACTATAGACCAATTTCCCTGATGAACATGGATGCAAAAATCCTCAACAGGATATTAGCCAACCGGATCCAACAATACATTAAAAAAAATTATTCACCACGACCAAGTGGGATTTATACCTGGGATGCAGGGCTGATTCAATATCCACAAAACAATTAACGTGATTCATCACATCAATAAAAGAAAGGACAAGAACCACATGATCCTCTCAATAGTTGCAGACAAAGCATTTGACAAAATACAGCATCCTTTCTTGATAAAAACCCTCAAAAGTTAGGGATAGAAGGAGCCTACCTCGAGATCATAAAAGCCATATATGAACAACCAAACGCTAATATCATCCTCAATAGGGAAAAACTGAGAGCTTTCCCCCTAAGGTCAGGAACAAGACAGGGATGTCCACTCTCGCCACTGTTATTCAACATAGTATTGGAAGTCTTAGCCTCTGTAATCAGACAACACAAAGAAATAAAAGGCATCCAAATTGGCCAGGAGGAGGTCAAACTTACACTCTTCGCAGATGACATGATACTCTATATGGAAAACCCAAAAGATTCCACCAAAAAAACCAGCTAGAATTGATTCATGAATTCAGCAAAGTTGCAGGATATAAAATCAACACACAGAAATCAGTTGCATTCCTATACACCAACAATGAAGTGACAGAAGGAGAAATCAAGGAATCGATCCCATTTACAGTTGCACCAAAAACCATAAAACACCTAGGAATAAATCTAATCAAAGAGGTGCAAAATCTATACACTGAAAACTATAGAAAGCTTATGAAAGAAATCGAAGAAGACACAAAAAAATGGGAAAAGATTCCATGCTCCTGCATAGGAAGAACAAATATTGTTAAAATGTCAATACTACCCAAAGCAATCTGCATAAGCAATGCAATCCCTATCAAAATAACAGCAGCATTCTTCACAAAGCTAGAACAAATATTTCTAAAATTTGTATGGAACCAGAAAAGACCTCGAATAGCCAAAGCAACCTTGAAAAAGAAAACCAAAGCAGGAGGCATCACAATCCCAGACTTAAGCTATACTACAAAGTTGTAATCATCAAGACAGTATGGTACTGGCACAAGAGCAGACACTCAGATCAATGGAACAGAATAGAGAACCCAGAAATAGACCCACAAACGTATGGCCAACTCATCTTTGACAAAGCAGGAAAGAATATCCAGTGGAATAAAGACAGTCTCTTCAGCAAGTGGTGCTGAGAAAACTGGACAGTGACATGCAGAAGAATGAACCTGGACCACTTTCTTACGCCATACACAAAAGTAAACTCAAACTGGATGAAAGACCTCAATGTAAGATAGGAAGCCATCAAAATCCTTGAGGAGAAAGCAGGCAAAAACCTCTTTGATCTTGGCCACAGCAACTTCTTACTCAACACGTCTCCAGAGGCAAGGGAAACGAAAGCAAAAAATGAATTACTGGGACCTCATCAAAATAAAAAGCTTCTGCACAGCGAAGGAAACAATCAGCAAAACTTAAAGGCAACCAACAGAATGGGAGAAGATATTTGCAAATGACATATCAGATAAAGGGTTAGTATTCAAAGTCTATAAAGAACTTATCAAACTCAACACCCAAAAAAACAACTAATCCAGTGAAGAAATGGACAAAAGACATGAATAGACACTTCTCCAAAGAAGACATCCAGATGGCCAACCGATGACACATGAGAAAATGCTCAACATCACTCATCATCAGGGAACTACAAATCAAAACCACAGTGAGATACCACCTACACCTGTCAGAATGGCTAACATTAACAACTCAGGCAACAACAGATGTTGGAGAGGATGCAGAGAAAGAGGATCTCTTTTCATTGCCGGTGGAAATGGAAGCTGGTGCAGCCACTCTGGAAAACAGTATGGAGGTTCCTCAAAAAACTACAAATAGAACTACCCTATGTCTCAGCAATTGCACTACTAGGCATTTATCCAAGGGATACAGGTGTGCTGTTTGGAAGGGACACATGCACCCCATTGTTTACAGCAGCACTATCAACAATAGCCAAGTATGGAAAGAGCCCAAATGTTCATCGATGGATGAATGGATAAAAAAGATGTGGTATATATATACAAGGGAGTATTACTCAGCAATCAGAATGAAATCTTGTCATTTGCAACTACGTGGATGGAACTGGAGGGTATTATGCTAAGTGAAATTAGTCAGAGTAAGACAAAAATCATATGACTTCACTCATATGAGGACTTTAAGAGACAGAACAGATGAACATAAGGGAAGAGAAACAAAAATAATATAAAAACAGGGAGGGGGACAAAACAGAAAAAACTCATAAATACGGAGAACAAACTGTGGGTTACGGGAGGGGTTGTGGGAAGGGGATGGGCTAAGTGGGTAAGGAGCACTAAAGAATCTATTCCTGAAATCATTGTTGCACTATATGCTAACTAATTTGGATGTAAAATTAAAAAAATAAAAAATAAAACAAGTTAAAAAAAATGAAGGCAAAGTAAAGGCATTTTCAGACAAACAAAAACTGAAAGAATGTTTCCAGAAGATTTGAGCTACAATAAATATTACAATTAAAAAAAAATACCTTAAGACAAAATATGTTTATTTTCTCAGTTTCTCTGGGTCAGTAGTCTGGGCACAAGTTAGTTTGACTCTTCATAAGGCAGAAATCAAGGTATCAGTAAAGACTGGGTTCTCTCCTGGGGCTTGACTGGTGAAGGATCCCCTTCTAAGCCTACCCAATTGTTAGCAGCATGCAGTTTCCTGTAGGTTTCCAGACTGAGGGCCTCAGTTTCTTGGTGACTGTCAGCCAGAGGCCACACTCACCTCCTTTGATACAATGGCCCTCTCCATAGGGCAACACACAAAATGGCAGCTAGCTTCTTCAAAACTAGTAAGAAAGAGTTCCCTGCAAGACAGATACTACAATCCTTTATAACATAATAACATTCACCTAATCCCATATATTGTGTCACCTCTGCTGTATTCTACAGTTAGAAGTACATAACATGTCACTCCCACACTCAGAGGGTGGGGATTACACAAGAATGAATCCCAGGAGGCAAGGGTGCATGGGGGCCATCTTAGAGTCTATCTGCCACCGGGTGGTATAATTATTCCTTGGGTGTTTCTATCCCCTAGTAACCTATCCCCTACCCATCGCCTGGTGCCTCAGTCATTTTGACAAACAAAACATTCCCTGTGCATTTCAAATGCATGTCACATGGCAACATGGCATTGGCTGAGAACCACTGTGGCCTCTGGTTATGAAAATGATCACAAAACTGCTCAATTTCTATTCACTTTGTGTCCTAGGGATGTGACCGATGACTGACTAGAAAATATATCTTCATCTTTTCACCTCATAAACAATATATCCTAGTGAGACAGTATAACCAGTGCACCAGCCATTGAGTTACATTAAGTAAAGCTCAACTCAAAGGAAGACCTTTATATAAAGTCACCCTAGAAATACGTATTGCTTATTTCATCATGAAAAACATAGCTTTTTCACGTAAACGTTAACACAAGAGATAATGAATCCAAAAAAATTTTAATTCATAACATATCCACAAACCGAGACCCACCATTTTTTTCTGGTAAAAAGCCTCTGTAAACGTCTACTCAGCTCTTTTGAAACCAAAGTATTCACTTCCTCCCACAGCATGGGGATACAATTGGTAGAGCACAGGTTTAAAGTCCCCAAGGGACACGCTTCATTTAATGTCTTTCCAAACTCTCCTTACAATCCTTGATACAAGAAAAGATAATTGTGTCATTTTCCATTCTCATTACACCGGAAGATTGTTCTGACAATGGATTTATTTGATGCCTTTGAGAGCTCCCCTCAAAGACACAATCAAAAGAAGAAGGAGTGCATCAAAGAACTTGGGGCGGTTTTTGTTGTCCTTCATCCTTCACCATGAGACAAATTAAAAATAGAGACTCTAAATGAGATCTATTCTTGTTACCTTATGATTCTTCTGGGACAAGCCTGCTTGTGATAAAAGCCACCTTTCTGTGTTGAAATCTATTTCTGCACCTGTTTAGGTTAAAAAAAAAAAAAAAGTAGACAGGATTTCATGGCTAACTCTAAAAGCTAGTTGCTGTATAAATACATTTCGTATAAGCTGTGTAAATGTAGAGGAAATTTAGGACCATATTCATTTTAGAAACTCATAGAACCACAAACCTGATAATTCAACATTAAGCAAAAAGTCTTCTTCCAGGACAAGATGAGACACAGACCGAGCAACTCCTGTTTGAAAGTGTGATCTCTTAAGGACATCTTGCAAACTTTAACGTGTGCATGAATCACTCCGTAATCTCTCTCAGATGCAGATTCTCATTCGGTAAGTCTGGGATGGGGCTTGAGATCTTCCATTTTTAAAAAACTCCCAGGTGACACTTCTGCTCCTGATCAGGGCTGGGATTAGGGTGGGGAAAGTGAGGACTTGCCCAAAGCACAAAATTTAAGGAGATGCCCAAAACTCACTTATCAACATAAACATTTATTGTATTAAAATACTGTTAACACAATGTTTTTAAAGATCAAAATAAATGTAAAAATATTCCTGATTACAGTGTAAAAAATGCTAACAAAAAAAAAGGCTGTCATTTGCTGGATGACTCCACACTATTGTGTGACAGGACCAGTTATTTCCAACTCATGCTTCCTTGTAAGACTCCACCTCGCAGGATCCCAAGGACAACAGTGGCTCGGGGACAGGTCGGACATGGCAAGGCTCTATTTATCATAATCCTTTATTATTATTCTTGCTGTTGTTGTTTTAGTGGTAGAGATTTTATCAACGTTTTCCACACGGTTTGAAATGTGGTAGGATATTGGTAAGTATATTTGGAGGCACGTTTTTCCTTTGGCCTTGAGCTCCTAAACGGCCTGGCAGGAGACTGCTGCTAGTGTTCAGATCACACGTGGGATGGCAAAGCTATCACGGCTCTCTGAGCACACAGCTTTACTCTGTCTGTATCCGAGGCCTGCCTCACCCAGCCAATAGCATGGACATCATCTGGGAGCTTTGCAGAAATGCAGGCTCTCCAGAACTTCTGGAATCAGAATGTGCATTTCAACACGATCCACAGATGATTTTAGACATAACAGAACCTGAGAGGCATGGCTGTATGAATTTCCAATCAAGAGACTGGGATCTGTAAGATGGTGAGCTCATCTTTCTCCACCCCCTAAATGTGCTTCTCGGTAGTTCTGGGTCTCCGCATATTTGAGTGGTTTCTGCATGTCTTGGGTAAAGAGGAAAGCAAACATTTATTTCCTGCAGTATCCTTATATCTTTTATATTCCTTATTGTATTTCTGAGCCAACAATGATAAATGACCTCAAGAAAGAATCCTATTCTCATGTGGAAGAAAGAGAAGAAATAAAAACTAAGAAGGCTTTATGGGCACAGGAATGTTTGACGTCTGCCCAACACCAACTGCTCTCATGTACAGAAATTGATAATGTTTCAGGAAGAATGTCAGGATTGACTGCATTAACCTTGAAAGATGGGTCCGTCTGGGTTGTAAATTTCTGCAATCTCCCAGGTGAGGCTTTTTGAAAGAGAAGAGCAGGGGGAAGAGAGTGAGGGTGGAGGAAATAATCCCCTGCCTCCCAAGCAGTAAGGAGGGCCTCCTCTGAAGCTAAACTTATGAAGTTTCATGGCCAAAAACACCATTTATCTCTACCTGTCTGCTGGATGAAATGAATACATTTGTTAGGTAGAAATACAATAATCTACCGCTCCCTCTAGGAAAACCACTCTTATTAGAAAAGGTTTAAAATAAAATGCACTGTTCTTTTTCATCAATGGGGAAAGAGAATCCTGGAGCATTAAGCAACTTAAAAATCAAAGAATTATAGGGGCGCCTGGGTGGCGCAGTCGGTTGAGCGTCCGACTTCAGCCAGGTCACGATCTCGCGGTCCAGGTCCAGGAGTTTGAGCCCCGCGTCAGGCTCTGGGCTGATGGCTCAGAGCCTGGAGCCTGTTTCTGATTCTGTGTCTCCCTCTCTCTCTGCCCCTCCCCCGTTCATGCTCTTTCTCTCTCTGTCCCAAAAATAAATAAACGTTGAAAAAAAATTTTTTTTTTTAAAAATCAAAGAATTATAGAACTTTAACATCAAAGAACCCTTAGATGGCAATGTTCCCGTGATTACTTACGACCCTGAAACCAAACATGAGTTTGCCATTACAGGGGATGGATATTTTCAGAGTTCATCGGGAAAAGTGCTATTCAGACAGTGAGACACCATATTACATGAACTCTGCAGTCTGTCCTCGGAGGACTGGCCACGATGACACAGATGAACAGTTGAAGGGAGGTGGCCAGAAGAGAAAAGAGAAACCGGATAAAGAAGCTGGGGAGTGGGGCGAGGATGTGAAATCGATGAGGTCCTGGATACAATCTATTTCTCCTGATAAAAGTGACAAACACGGATGAAAACACAATTTTACTTATACAATGTGCCCCTTCAAAAGCCACAATTTAATTGGTGAACGACTTTTAGAAACCTCCACTATCACGCTTGACATAAACCAGTTCGTAAAACCTAATATGAGAATGTAAGAAAATACTCGCTGATTTAGAGTAAGGTAAATCATCTCCCACTTAAAGAGCTATCTAACAAGGAAGGGTTAAATCTCACAAACCACAGCTGGAAAAAAAAAAAAAAAAACACCCACCATTTTTCTTTTGACAGTTTCGGTCACAAGCACTGCTGTTCAGTAACACATTTTAAACCTGCAAAATCCACTTTTCCCCTCCAGCATTCTTTCCTTTTATTGCGGTAGATATGCCACTGAGTTTGCTTTGTCTGATATTTGCTTTGACTGTTATCCACTTCATGTTTGCCCTCCCCTTCCTACTTTTTTTGTCGTTTTATTTGGCTCTTGCTGAAGGAGTTGGACTGACAGCCCATGAGATCAAAATCCTCTGTTTATCCAGAAGAAAAGTAAAGAGAAAAGCAATGAGACTGATCTTCACTGACACCCAGCATGCCCTCGGTCTTACTGCTGAGCCCCCAGCTTATCAGAAAGCTCATCCACTGGGCACTCTTATGTTATCCCTCAAGATATTGGTGACCTGTGGGGCAAGGCACAATACCGACTTCTAAGGAAATACCTAATGTCTTGGCATTTAATGTGGGTGGTAGATGAAGACTGCAAGAAGGTATGGAACATACAGATCTCTTACTGTCCCTTTTCTCACCTCCAAACTGGAGTGCATTTGGCACAGCTTGGGTAGCAAGCTTTCAATGCTGTGCATGTGGGTATAGATATGCCTCTGGTGAATTCTCAAACTTTCCATGTGTTGTATTACCTGGGGATCTTGTTAAATTTCCAAACTTTAAGTTGAATGATCTAACATATGCTTGAACTTCTGTATTTCTAGTAAGTTCTCAGGTGATGTTGGTACTGCTGTCCAGGGACCCCATTTTGAGTGACAAGAGTTATATGCATTTGGGAAAGACCAGGGTTACTTTGCCACAATCAAGTTCCTTAATCATTTCTACAGTTGGTCTCACAATAGAAATAAGGAGGGTACCTTGATACCTAAGCCACTAAATCCCTCTAGAGTGGACATCATCACCTTCTGCAATGGTTCATTTCATCATGGTGACAAACATTGATGGGATAAGAAATCTGTGACTCGGGAAGAATGCCAATACTTTATTATTTACAAATCCCTGGATTAAGAATACTAGACCCGTACAGTTTGTAGAGTATAGGATGTGCGTTCCTTGCCCACATCCTTAAATTTGGGCTATATGTTGGTTGGTATAAGCCCCTTAGCTGGTTATGAGCTTGCCCTAGGAGTCTCCAGCTGTCATGAATCATTTATTATCCCAACTTCAGCTGGAGACTAGACCAAATTTTATTTTCCAATAACTGTTTTTTGTCTGCTTTTATCACAGACCTCAGTGTGCTTCCATTTTAAGCAACAATGAGAAATATGCATACATTTTTTTTTTAAATAGCTAGAAATGACTCTTGCCCAATAACTAAAGGCTAATGTTTAACTTTGGAACCATCCAATGCCTGGTCTCCTAGTCTATCCTCAAAAACAAACAAACAAACAAGCAAATCCGAGGGCACTTGTTTATATCAAGATGTAACAAGGTCTATTTAACATTCCTTAGTCAAAAATTTAAATTTGTTTCCTCATAATTGTGGGCCATAACAGAAAAGTTTGGCCCATAACAGAATTATTCAATTTGTCTCCAAAGAACTTCTTTTCCAATGTGGCATAAAATCTATGGATCAAATAAAGAATATTTTTAGGGTTGGAATGTAACAGCACTCCAACTGGTCATAAGGGTTATTTTGCCTCAAGCTTATACACTCTGTGTTTGCTGACCTAAGTCCCTTGATCTGTAATGGAACTAACTTACTTTCTTTGAGTTTTGCAGACCACTGGCCTTGAGGAATAAAGGACCAAATTCCCCAGAAGGCCCGACTACATTTGAAAACAGCTGAGTAACATTCTTTGTGTACCAGTGGACCTTGCATTCTTTTGTAGAAAGAACAAAGTCTTCCTGCACATCAAGAAACAGGAACCAGACCCCCTGGCACATCTCTCCAGCACTGAGATTATGTCCGTACCTGGAACCATCAAGTCTGCACGTAGGCAATCTTACAGACCACTTTACTCCCTTCACTGATCAGCTACCCTGACACCCCTTAAAAACTCCCTGGGCCAGGCAGAAATTTCAGAGTTGGCTTTTACACATGAGTCCACCTTCTTCCCAGGTGGCTGGCCTCATGAATAAAGCTCAAATTTCTTTCCAATCAAAACTTGTCCCTTGAGTATTGGCTGTTTGAGAGATGGGCAGCTGAACTTGGGGTTCAGTAACAGGAAGTTGAGTTTCTGAATGGAGAATTATCCAAGGGAATGGCAGATCTTTTGGAAAATAATGAGAGACATCCTCTTTCTCCACTTCTAGAACCATCAGAAACCCTGACATATATTTATGAGAAAACAAAATCAAAAAGTAAGCAAAATTTCCTGTCATTTCCCTTTTTTTTAATTTTTTTACCTTTTTTCATCATTCTTATGTTTTTTAAATCAACCATCACCTTCTGAGACTAATCAACAAGACAATCTTCACGGCACTGCACCCTGTACCTCATGCCCCTGTCTTATTTCCTCTGGGTCTAATTCCCATTTTTTATGGTCTCTCAATGTGACACTATTGTCCATTTATGCCAAAAGAACTGACTTGACCTTCTCTCTGCTCTAGAAAAACAAACATTACATTATGTTGCTTGAGGGTTTCTTCTCGGAGAAGCAGGCCAGATTTTTGCACTTTAAAATCTTTCTAATATTTTGTTTTAAGACTCTTTCTTAAAAACTAAGGGAAACACCTCCTGACTTATGCAATAAACTCTGTTAAGAATAAAGCGATGATAGCGCCTCATATTCAATAGGTATTAAACCTATTTTCAGACACCTCCAGGTTTGAGATCACTGGGTTAGTGAGGTTGTAATTAATACCCTAGAATATGACCATATTATATCTTAAGAGGAACTATACTATAGGTATCAATTTTACTGCCTTAAAAATGTTTATTCATTTAGGTCTAAGATCTCAAAGTCTTTACTTTAGCTAGTGCTCCAAAAAAAGGTGCTATATAACCAAAAGTTTCTAAGAGAGATGCTTAGAACTATCTTCCCAAATTATGTACCTCGTAACACCAGTTATGAGAATTAGCAATAGGTACTGTTCTAAAACTAAAAAATCGTAATCGAGTAAGTTTGAAAAGCATGAAGCCAAACACAGCTAAACAGGCATTTAATGCAAGACTTCTCTGAGTTTTTAGAGTTCCAGAGTAGAGACTGCTAGGTGCCAACCACTTGTTTTCTGCTCCTAGACACATGATATTGCCACATTTCCACCTGCCTTATTACTAAGGTTGAGGCCACGGGATTGGTTCCACCCGATAGAACGTGGTTATGGTGATGTAGGCCATTTCCAGGTCTGACCATCAAATGTCCCACCTCATTATCTTTCCTCACTTCATTCCTTGGGAAGCTTAATGCAGAGGGTCCACTGGGGACTCCCAAGAAGCTGTAGAAGATGGTAGCACCAGAAGAAAAAAAGAAAAAAAAAAGGGAACCACATCCTCAAATCACCACGTGGAGGGCCACTTACCAAACTTCCGATCACATTATGACCAGAGTGAAGCTGTGCTTGATTAAGCCAGTAAGATGTTAGGGATGCTTGTTACATCAGATATGTAATAGCCTTCCAATTGTCTTTCTTCCTCCATTTGGCCATTAATCTTTCATAAATCTACTTTCATCACTGGCTTCCCTCTTCAAACACCTTTGTGGCTTTAACCTTATGAAGGATTTGAACACCTTTATTTAGCCTTAAGAGCCCTCCTCCATCTGGGTATAGCTTTACATCCTTCTTCTCAGGGTGAAGTCTCTGTGCCAACAGACCCGTTGTAAAGCAAAAGGTCATGCCCATATTCATCCATTTTGGTTTTCAACATGAAAGGCATCGTTTAGAGCATTCTAGCTCACAGTGCCTTTTCTCTGCTTGAAATCGTATTTCTGTCCTTTCATTTATACATTCACACCTTAGAAAACCATTCAGTCAGCCAATCAAAAGAAAATGTTTATTAAGCATCTATTAGGTATCATGATCCATACTAAGTCTTGAAAATGGAGTAGGAAAGAAAGGATCTGCCTTTCCTCTCATGAAGCTCACATTCTAGAATAAAACTACGATTTCCCTGAATAGGCAATATCTTACTGACTTCTTTTAATACCTACTGTTTAACATAACTCACTGAGGGTACTCAAAATACTGAAATGCCATTGCAGTTATTGTTTTGGTGTGCTGATAACTTTCCCTTAATTATACATTATCTTGGATCTTTTCTTTGCATCCGTGTATTTTTGCCCAAAGAGACTATGTAGGCACGGTTCAAAATATGTCCCCAGAAGATCCCCCTTATTCAGTAAAACACTAATCTAGGTACTGCTCTGAAGGAGCTCTGTGCATATAATTAAGGTCCTGAATTAGCTGACCTGAGACAGAGAAATTAACCTGGACTATCAGGTTTACCAATATAATCACACAAGCAGTGGAGGAGGGAAGAAAAGTCCATGAGAGTTGCAGCAGAAGGGGAAGTAAAAGAGGTGTGAAGAATGGGACCCACCATTGCTGGAGCAGGTCGCATAGTAGGCATGAAGAGTAGACACTAAGAACAAGGACTGCACAATCCACCCCACCCCGGATGACAGCCAACAAGGAAACGGGACCGGTCCTACAAATGCAAGAAACTGAATTCAGCTGGTGACCTCGAAGGTGATCAGAAGTGCATTCTTGTCAAGGACTACAGTCCTGACAAAACCTTGATTATGCCCTTAGTACACAAACAGAGATGCCCACACAGCCCTGCTCTACCTGACTTCTGACCGACAGAGCTGGGAGATGATACAGTTGTGTTGTTTGTAAGTCACTAACTTTGTAGTAACCTGTTATGACAGTGACTAAAAGTTAATGCAGAGATTTGCGTATTTATTTATTCCTTCAACCACACCTGCGGGGTGACTAGTCTGAGCAAGGCTGTAGATGGAAATAAAAAGTTACAAAGACACAGCCATGGACTTTCGTCCTGACAGCCATGGCCCCACGCCCTGTGGTGTCAGAGGTCACCCTGGCCATCACGATGTGCCCTCTCCACTCCTGTTGAGGTGGTATTGGCAGTGACCACCCAGGGAACCCAAACTCCCAAGCCCAGCTGGTGGAAATGAAGAGTCCCCTCCATCAGGGGTCAGCGGAGGCCAAATGAGGAATCTGAGCCAAGCGGAAGGAGAGTTTTAAAGAGGGTTTGAATCAATGTTTTAAATCAATATCCAGTCTGGCAGAAAAATCAAGTAAAATTATGACTTAAAAAACATGTACTGTTGGGGTACCTGAGTGGCTCAGTCGGTTCAGTGTCCAACTTTGGCTCAGGTCAGGATCTCACTGTTCATGTGTTCGAGCCCCATGTCGGGCTCTGTGCTGGCAGCTGGGAGCCTGGAGCCAACTTCGGATTCTGTGTCTCCCTCTCTCTCCACCCCTCCTCTGCTCACATTCTGTCTGTCTCTCTCTCAAAAGTAAATAAACATTTAAAAAAAATTTTTTTAATGTCTTTTAACAGCACCTTAGATTTTAAGTGATTTGTAGCGGATAGTGGGGATGTAGTAGATGACGCTATGACTGTAATAAATTCTGTGTAAAAAAATACAGAGTAGAGAGTGGTTTGTCTTTTTGTTTCTTTTGTTTTGCATTTTTATTTTTAGGAAACTTGGCTATGAAGGAAAGGCATATGGAGATAGCTGAAGGTAAACAGAAGGTTGTTTGTTATACAAGAAGGTAGGGATTTCAGTGTTTCTACCATAAAGAGAAAGATTCTTCAGAGAACAGGGGCAGAACAACAACAGAGTAGGGATGACTGATTGTGAACTTCTCCAGGAGACCGCAGGACTCCAATTACCAGGGGATTAGCCTTGGCTACGAAAAGGCTTCTACCCCTCCCAAGATCTCAGAGCAGAGAGGGGGACTGAGCAGAGAGACATATGTTTTTAGTGGCAGGGAGTCCAATCAACAGAGTGCTCTCATGATGATTTTGGGATTTTCTCAGTAGGTCAGAGGCACAGTAATTTGCAAATAGAAAAGAGGGGGCGATGTAAGTGTCTCGGCGATAGTCGAGGACAGTTACGCTCAACCAATACAATTAAGGAGTCATTCTTTGATCAGTAATAATAAATTGAAACAATGATGTCTCAGATAGTTGTTGTTTCTTTTGAGTATTCACATTAGTTTTGAAGAAAAATCATTTCTTCCTTTCCTTTGTAATAAAAAAGAACATTAGTAAAATTGCAGTGCTTTCCTACTGGTTTTAAAAAGTGAATTATAGTTCTGCCATCTCTCAGGTATTTTCAGGCAATTTTTGTCATTTATTTGGGGAGCAAAAAAAACAAAAAACAAAAAAAAAACAAAAAACAAAATGAAAAAAGTCATATTTTCAACTACACAATCAAGAAAGAAAAATCACTGAATATAACATTTCTCTACTTCAATCACTGCTGGGCTGGACATCATCACTTATTGGTAATAAATGTCATGTTCCCCCTTTTTATCCCTCTCTTCATTATTTTCCTTGTTAGAAACCAAATGCTGATGTGTTTTCCTGTTCTAGAGGAAAGGGGTCCAACCCTATTCTCAGGCATTGGAGACACACAGATTGTTCTACAACTATTTGAGAGACAGAATCAACACATGGGAGCTCAGACTGAAGCAGGGAGGGGGCGTGTTACCATCACAACAACCAGTCTTATCAGTAAGCCCCAGGAGAGAACAGAACGGAATAAAAATGTGACTGAAGACGTGGAAAAGAGCAGAAGCCTGGTTAGAAAGCCCTTTGACCAAAAAAGAAAAAATATACATGCTAATGTCACCTACCAGCATAGGGATGTCTTATACTCTTACCCTGTGGCCTGGCTGAGCTTGAGAGGGATGCCATATACATTTCCAAACTATATATATTGGCATGTTTAAGTATATCAGTCATGTCTAAGATATTCCAGATGTGGTGTCATGCTCTATTCAACTTTACTGTTACCATGGATTAGAATTGAACACCAACCCCAAAGTGAAATCTCATATGGAACACGTTAGAGGTAGGCTGGAAACAGGAAATTCTGGCATGTTATTCCATACAGTGATAGAGCACCTCTTTGGATTATTACTCTTTCCACTTTATGCACCAAAAAAAGGAGTCACTGGATGATTCTGAAAGAGTCAGGTGATCCTTATGCTAAGTCCACCATGATTCAGTTCAAGAGCTTCTTCAAGTAACTCAGACCTCTTTAGAGCTCAGGCTTTCCTTTAAAAGGAAATTAAATTAGATCTTTGAATCATTGAGGTCAAGACACATTCAAAACTCTATTGACAGTGATAGGCCCGACCCCTGAAATATGAACTTGTGTATAGATACACAGATTTCAGATATTCCATGAGTCAGTGCAGTCCAGTTATGGACCGTATTGTGGGTTTAATTGTTTCCCCTACAAAGATATGTTCAAATCCTAAGTCCAAGTACCTGTGAATGCAAATTGGGTCTTTGCACGTGTAATCAAATTAAGATGAAATGATACTGGTAAGAGGGAGGGGAGTGTCCTAAATTCAGTATGTTGGTGTCCTTATATGTGGAAGGAAGACACAGATACCTAGGGAGAACACCATGTGATGATGGGGGCAGAGACTGGAGTGACGAATCTATAAGCTAAAAAATATCAAGTATAGGGGCACCTACGTGGCTCAGTCAGTTGGGCATCTGACTTCAGCTCTTACCCTGTGGCCTGGCTAAGCTTGAGAGGGATGTCATGATCTCACAGTTTGTGGGTTTGAGCCCTGCGTCAGGCTCTGTGCTAACAGCTGGAGCCTGGAGTCTGGAGCCTGCTTTGGATTTTGTGTCTCCTTCTCTCTCTGCCTCTCTCTCTTTCTCTCTCAAAAATAAACATTAAAAAAAAAATAAGAAATGTCAAATATTGCTAGAAACCACCAGAAGCTGGAAGAGGCAAGGATGGATGCTCCCCTAGAGCCTTCAGAGAAAATATGGCCCTGACAACACCTTATTCCAGACTTCCAGCCTCCAGAACTGTGAGATAATAAATTTCTGTTGTTCTAAGCCCTCCAGTTTGTCGTATTTGTTATAGCAGCCCTAGGAACTAATACAGACACTATGTAAGACACCCCAGACAAAATGACTGTAAGTCCTGTCTGTGTCACACTCACACACACTCCATCAGCAACTCTGTTGGCTTTACCTGCAAATTATATCCAGAGTCTGACCATTTTCAATACCTCCCACCATGGTTTTCTGGTCCAACCGACTGTCAATCATCACTTGCTTGGATATCGTATTTCTCCACCTTAGTCAGTACAAGGGTACACCATTACTCGTTGCCAATACATGTCATGGTGCCCCTGTTTGCTCACCTCTCCATTTTTGTCCTTACCTGTTACAAATCAGACATATTTTTGTGTCCTTGATATTTGCATCTCTTTCTTCCCAACAGAGTCTCATAAACTAGAGCACATGTGCCCCACCCCAACCAGGGATTCTAGTTAGAGATTTTCTGTTAAACTCCAGGATCCACCTGGCTTTTATCCACTATGCCCCAGCCAGTGTCAAGGCTCCTAAGAGTTTATACAGAAGCTGCTTCCACCACCTGGAATTCCTTGTGTTTGCAAACAAACTTTATGTTTAAATAAATTTACTGGAACACAGCTGTGTCTGGTCACTCATGTATTATCTATGTTGCTTTCATACTACAACAGTAGACTTGGATAGTTCCAATAGAAACTGTATGGCCCGCAAAGCCTCAACTATTTAGTGTCTGACCCGTAATAGAAAATGTTGACCCCTTATTCTAGACTATCTGGGACCCTTGAATTCTCTGTCCAAAAGTCCAGAATCTCTTTCCAGGGGCTGCACAAGCCTCTTCAACTTCAGGTTCATCCTCTCAAGGACAGATGGCGCCTCAGGCACGTGCACCCTTGTGTGTTGGCAGGGACAGTCAAGAATCGGTGATTTGCTCAGGTGTGGATTATTCTTGGACACACAAACTCCTGTGTTCATGCATACAGGCCTAAGTTCCCAGAGTGGAGGAAGGAGCTGGAAAGAGAATGGCCCCCCTGTGCTACCATGTTAAGAAAATCTAAGGGGTATAAGAATTCTAATTTGAACCTGATCTTCTTGAATGTTACGAAGACATATCCGTCAAGGTCAGAGGAGAGAACACACATTATTTAACCTATTTGAGCATGATGTATAACTTTAAATACAGAGCTATATGGGATATGAGCCTTCTTTGCACTGTGCCCTGGTCCTGCGAGTGGTATTGGACCCGCATGAGGAAAAGATCCTGGTAGAACTGAATTTCCATTTCCTGTAGGTTAAAGTGGGAGTTTAATTCAATAACACATATAGACATACACACTCTTGCATAGATATTGTATAGAGCCGTGAACTGGACAGTTGATCTAAGGAAGGTAAAACTCCACTGTTTTATATGAGCCCAGGAATCATCATATCTGCCTTATCAAAAAAGAGTGTTTATAATTAATATTTACAGATATTAACACCTGGCAAAGTTGGAACATGTTTGGCCCCAGAATGAGAGTCTGTTAATCTACAGATGTCATGAAATTCAGCTGATAGGAACAAAGACTGGGGGAAAGATGGTTTTATGTAACCTTCAAGCTAACTTCTTGTTTTGTTGGCATCTGTGACCCCACCAGCAGCCCATCAGAATGTGCTAGTTATAGACAGGCAGCTATAAAAATGAATCAAATCTTAAGATACTTCATTTAAAATGTATTCTTTATTTACTTTGTTTACCAACTAGCCATCCGGCAAAGGTAGATATAAATCACAGATGATTATACATACATAAAATGAACACTTAGACTTTGCCAGTCACTACCTTTAGAAGTTACTCTGGTGAAATATTCCTGACATTTGCTATGACAAGAGCCACTGTTGAATTTCCAGCTACAGACTGTCACAACATTCATTCAACAGATTTTCAACGACGATAGCCAGGCTGTGCACATAAATAGAATTGCTAATTATGCACCAGTAGGGACATATCAGGGAACAATATAGATGCACTTCATGCTGTCACGGAGCGTATGGTCCAATGGGTGAGCCAAAAATTAAACAAATTATTAGTATAACAAACACCTACTTGAATTTTTTCTTACATTCCAGAAAGACAGGATTTGAAAAGCAATTAGAAGAGATGAACCACTCTCAGCTGGCAGGGAGGGGGTAGGTCACAGGGGGCTTCTTTAAGGAAATGACATTTAAACTGAGCCCAGTAGAATGCATAAATGTTAGCAGAGAGAAGACGGAGCAGTTGTCGGGGCCCTGAAGCAGAAGAGCTTTGATGAACTGCAGGAAGACGAGTATGGCTGGAGAGGAGTGACCAAGGTGGCAACAATGTTAGACAAGACTGGGGAGGGCCGCTGGAGCCAGATCAAAGACAGTCCTCTCTGCCAGGCTAGCACACTTTTTCCATAAGGGGCCTGATGATAGGTATTTAGGCTTTGTGGGGCAAACAGCAAAATTAAAGATATTATGCAGGTAACTTACATCAGAAAAGAGAACCAATTCCTGAATTTTTACTGACAAAAATCAATGTAGAATAATTGAGTACAACTTTTATTTGTTAATACAGACCTAAAATTAAGAAGAATGGAATTCTTTTGGGGGACGGGAGGACAATATTTTGCTTAGCACTCCAAAGTCAGTGTTTCCTATGATCAAATTTGGTTGGATTTCCCATATTTCATCTCTGAAAACATGTTTTCACACAAACAGGGACTACCAAATACTGATATAAATCCACGAATATATGATTTCATGTCCATCACTTGGAATCAGCCATGTCCATCACTTGGAGTCAGCCATGTATAGAATTCCCTGAGTTTCCTCTCTTGATATTCGCCTTTCAGCGTATCATTCTGTCTCAGATTAATCACATCCAATTGAAGGTCAGGTGGAAGCTCCTTAAATGCATAGTTAAATGGATTTTGAAACACTATGTTTCCTTTGCACACGCATTGAAGTCTGAAAAGCGCTGCTAGAATTAGAGAGTCCGTGGAAAGGTCATTTATTATATTAAATGACGTTGGATCATCTTTCTTATCAAGTCCTAAGAGGGGACAAAATCTAAGATTTGAGGCCACAATTAAATAGTAGTTTATCTTCTATGATATGCAGTTTTGTCCATTTGTTAAATCTTTGCCTGATTCCCTTCATTTACCAAAGTTTTGGCTTTCCATAATCCAGTGTATATGGCACACATTATATGGAATTCTTTCCGTTTTAGTTAAAATTCGTTTTTATATTTACCGATTATACAGATAAAGCAATCAAAAAACACAGGGGCAACAATCCCATTGTGGAGGAATTCGAACAAAAAATATGTCACCTCACAGATCCACGTCTTTCTTGGCTTTTTTGCACAGCATTGCTCATCAAGGGTGAGTTCTTAGCCAGGACTATCTTTTGCTCTAAATTTTGTTTCAAGAATCTCAGAGGAACTTTCTACCAAATTATCCTAAACACTTAGATGGCAATTGAGACAGCAAGGAAGTGTTCATTATAACAGTTTCACAAGACTCAATCCTACAGACTTTAATGAAGAAGAGAATTTAATGAATTTTTTCAATCTTTGCTGGAAAACATCCCACACACTGACATCACTGGGTGAGAGATTTGCTGAGATACTGCTTCTCAGCCAAATCTTCACCTGCTCTTGAAAAAGAAAAGCAAAGGAACATAGATAGATAGATAGATAGATAGATAGATAGATAGATAGATGATAGATGCATAGATGGATAGATGATAGATAGATAGATAGATAGATAGATAGATGATAGATGCATAGATGGATAGATGATAGATAGATAGGTAGATAGATAGATAATAGATAGATAGATAGATAGATAGATAGATAGATAGATAGATGATAGATAGATAGATAGATGATAGATAGATAGATAGATAGATAGATAGAACATTGGTGGATGGACTTGAGACATGAACACTGACATTAGAAAGAGGCCCTCGATAAATACACTTTGATTTTAGTTTTCTAGGACTGCATAACAAATTACCATAAATTTAGACATGTAAAAAGCACCCATGTATTAACTCACGGTTCTGTAGAAGGTCTAGCATGGTATGAGTGGGTTCTCTGCTCGGGGCTGAAATCAGAGGGGTTGAGTTCTCATCTGTAGAAGCTTATAGAAAAATCTGCTTCCAAGCTCATTCTTGTTGTCATCATTCAGGGATGTTGGGTTGATGGGTTGGGCTCCACATTTCCTTGTTGGCAGTTAGGGGGTGCCACTCACTGTCTGTCCATATAGGCTGACACCTGCCCCAGCAGGCCCATCCAGAGAATTGTCAATTATGCCATATAACAACCTAGTCAAAGGAGGAAAATCCACCAAAATCATAATCCTGAAGATTATGAAGGGCGTATACACAACAGGAAGGAGAACTGGGGGCAGCCATCTTAGAATTCTTCCTATCACAACAACCATTAGGATTCCAGGAGAAAAACAGAAGTTCAGTACACACGTATGTATACATACATCAGAGTGCAATTCTTTTTCTCTTTTGACTTTTTAGATTTTATTTTCTGAATCTCAAAAAGTAATCTTCATACTGGAAATGGTTTTTCAGTACAAGATTTGTAGCTAAGCACCGTGATGGATCCGTAGATAAAAATGATAAAATATCAGAGGGCAAAAGAGCTTTGTGGACATGAGATCTCAAATAATAATTTCATTTCTAAGGCTAAGATCACTCTTCTTTCAACCAAAAATTTCCTTCTCACCTAAATAGTTTCCTTACAAGGATGATAGTAGTTGAGAGCTTTTAGTACAAGTATGTAAGAGTAAATTTGGGGGTGTGCATGTATTCAAAATATTCAAATATTCAGAAACTGTGATCCTGTTTTTTTCAGGAGAATAAATATTTTTGAGTCATAAAATGCATTCTTTTATAGGAAATACATGTTTAGTATGTAAAGAGAATCCATTACTTCCCACAAAACACAAACTTTTAACTGAACATTAAAAGTGTGCACTTTTTAAATTATGGGTGTCATGAACAAATTTATATAGACAATATACATATATGCATATGTTTATTTTCAAGGCTAAATTCAAGGATACGTCAATGTATTAAGGATCTTTCTATCTATTTACCACTCAAATTCTTATCTCTTTTCTAAAGTATATACATTAGACAGAAGAAGTCATACCACTATTTTATTTTTACATGTTAACCTAGCTCATATTTGGTGTTCAACATCAAACTGTTTTATTATTTTATTATTTCAGGGCTTTGACTGCACCCAACTCACTTTAGGTATTTGAAGGTAGTTTTATAGCTGAATTGTCTTTCTTTCTTTTTTTTTTTTTAGATGACAAATTGTCTTCTTTTTTTTATAGTAATCTAGTATCAGGCCATTAAGAAAACATTAAAATATTATCATAGGAAATATACAATTTCTTTATCAATAAAATCACTCAAAATGTTTTTGCACATAAAATACTTCACAGAAATTTTGCTATGGCTATTCAAATTTTCTTTAAAAAAATCAAGGTATAGTTGGCCATACTCTTGTGGGTCCATTTCTGGAGTCTCTATTCTATTCCATTGGTCTATGTGTCTGTGTTTGTGCCAATACTATGCTGTCTTGATGATTACAGATTGGATCCTGAGAAACTTAACAGAAGACCATGGGGAAGGGGAAGGGAAAAAAAAGTTAGAGAGGGAGAGAGCCAAACCATAAGAGACTCTTAAAAACTGAGAATAAACTGAGGGTTGATGGGGGGTGGGAGGGAGAGGTGGGTAGGTGATGGGCATTGAGGAGGGCACCTGTTGGGATGAGCACTGGGTGTTGTATGGAAACCAATTTGACCATAAATTTCATATTAAAAAAAAATCAAGGAGTCACCATACATAAACATTAATTTCTGAAAAAAAATTTACAAGAAGAGAAAGGAGTAAAAGGAAGGAAACTGTATTAATCAATTCAAGATTATGAGGCTTTGCTGCAAGGTTTTTTGCTTTCCACATGAACTTTAAAAGCAAGACTTCATCTCAGTTGCCATGGAAAGTCAGCTTTTCTGTGCTAACATTTGTTTGCAATCTATTTGTTTTTCTGATTAACACGCTCTCAGCTAATATAAGGAAAGTCTAAAAAATTAACTTTTTTGGAGTGAGAAAGCAAACTATTATTAGATATCTCTAAATTGCCTGGGAGGAATTTTTTTTTTTTCTTCTCAAGGAATAAAACCTATAGGAATCAACTGGCTGCCAGTTTGTCAGTTTCTAGTCTTATTCCAGTTACCTAGTGCTGCAAAAATTATCCCAAATCTTAGTCATGTGAAAAATTAAGACCTTTGATATGCACATGCATCCTGGGGGTCAGAATTCAAACAGTATATGGTGGCAATGATTGTGTCTGCTCTATGAGGTCTGGGGATTCAGCGGCAAAGACCCATATGACAGGAGGTGCCTCCACAAAGTTGGGGGTAGAAGTCATCCAGAAGCTTCTACACTTACAAATCTTGTGCCTAGGCTGGAATGATATGAAGGGGCTTCTTTCACAGTGTGGCAGCTTCATGGTTTCTTATATGGCAGCACAGCATTCAAAGAGAGAACATTCTAGCAAACAACACAAAAGCTTTATGAGCTTTTATGACTTACCTCGGAAGTAACGTGGCATTATTTCCTCTAAACTTTACTGGTCAAAGTGGTCACAAGATCACCCAGCTTCAAGGAAAAGGGACATTAATCCATCTATGAGTGGATCAATAAATATTAGGGAATCTTTTGCTAGGTTTTAAAAACCAACACTGTTCACCACTATCAATTCCCTACTAATTATTTTCCATTGCTGTGATTACAAAAACAAGTGCCAAAAAATAACCGAGTTCTATGTTTATTAACCGTACATCAAACACATACTGCTTGGACATTCCCAGAAGCGTGGCTGGGTCTTGAACCCACACAATCTGTTTGATTGCTTTAAATGATCAAGTGATTCACTTTAGCCAGAACAGTACAGTTAAACTGGTTTTTAAACAACTAACATCAAAATAAGTCGGTCAATATGTGATAGACAATTGAATGACTAGCACGTAGTAGGGGAATTAAAAAAATAGTATCTGAAAGAAAAAAAATAGTAATAGTGGACATTCAGTATTTGTTGAAATAAGACCTGAATGTCAATACCACCTCAGTTGTATTTGAACTTTTTTTCAGAAGGATCCTGAATCCGATCTGACCCTCATGCTGATAGTTCTGCAATTAGTCTAATGAAAATGAATAGAAAGTGAACTAAATTTATGCTAAGATATGATTCTAGTCTTCTTCCATTTATTATGTAACCATGGTCATGCCATTCACCTCTCTGGGCCTCAGTTTTCTTATCTGTAACATGAAGCACTTGATCATTAAAAACCTATGAATTCCCTTCTAATGCTGCCAGTTTTTGTTAATTGTTTTCCTTTTACTGACTTTTGTTATATAACTTTACCTATGAAAGCTGGCATATCAAACCCATTTAAAAAATTTTTTGTTTAATGTTTATTTATTTTTGAGAGAGACAGAGACAGAGTGTGAGCAGGGGAGGGACAGAGAGAGAGGGAGACACAGAATCCGAAGCAGGCTCCAGGCTCTGAGCTGTCAGCACAGAGCCCGATGTGGGGCTCGAACCCACAGACTGTGAGATCATGACCTGAGCTGAGGTTGGACACCCAACTGATCGAGCCACCCAGGTGCCCCTATCAAAACCATTTTTTGAGAGTTGTCTAGGTGGCTCAGTTGGTTAAGCATCTGACTTCGGCTCTGGTCACGATCTCATCGTTCGTGGGTTTGAGCCCTGCGTAAGGCTCTGTGCTGACAAGCTCAGAGCCTGGAGCCTGCTTCGGATTCTGTGTCTCCCTCTCTCTCTCTGTCCCTCCCCTGCTCTCTCTCTCTCTCTCTCTCAAAAATAAACATTAAAAAAATTTTTAAAAAGCATTTTTTGAAATGGGTTCACCAATAGAAATGATAATAAATAAAGATGGTTCCCACACTGTCCCACACAACCCAGATGCATAAGATTTCATTTCACCTACTTTATGAGTATAAGGCTTTGTTTGGTCTTCCATTTGGGGTAGAAATGGAATGAACTGGGAACCTACCCAAAATTAATAAGATGTGTTTTTGGGGAAATGTGCTCCAAGACAGAACTGAGGACACATGAGACATGCAACCTCTTTCCCAATCCCCAGCCATATTTGCATCAAGATCAGAAATCAAGTAAAATTACATTTTTGTCTTGAAACAACCAGCAGAAACTTGCTAACTAGCCAAAAGGAAATCCCTGCAGAAACTCATAGGGAGACTGGTCCAAAGAGAGAGTTTTTATTCTCCAATAACTACCCCACCTCCTTGCGTGACTGCTGCTCACCGGTACCCTGGAGAACATGTGCACCTTTGGGAAGTAAAGACTGCCCTATCTCCCACCTTCATGGCAGATCGCCACTGACCAATTATATAAATTTCTCTGTATATCACTCAGCCAGTCCAGTGCCGCTACCCCTCTTTAGAGTCTGAGACACCAGTTAGAAATCAAAACTGTGCCTTGAAATCTGAGTTTCTAGAAAAGGGTTTGGTGGTAGTCAATAAAATGATGGTGGATTCATATTGAACAAATGTATCGATGTATTTTCACAGAACATCTAACATATATCAGATCAGACAAGGATGCCAAATGGTACCAGATTGGAACTCATCTTGAGTTCCACAAAGACAGTAGGAAATGTGGTAATTTGACAGCAAGGATCCAAGCAAGAATTGCCACAATTCTATTCATTGTCCAAAATAAGTGAGCCTTGGCTGCCAGAGTCCAGAGTTAATGTCTCAGGAAGTGTGGAAGAGGGCGTCGTCTACCTTGGACTCCACTACATCCCTAGAACTTAGCACATTGCCTGGTACCTAGAAAACACTCGATACTTCTGTTGAACTGGGTAAATGTAAAAGGAAGGGAACTGGTCATGTGTATGATGAGCAGAGACACAGGAGACCTGAATTTTAATTCTAGTCCAGAGCTATGAGAAAGGTTTTGAGGCTGTTTCTATCTGTAAAATCATAAAGTAAAGCAAGACCTTCTAATACCTCCTTTAGTACTAACTCATCTGACGATGCTATGCCCTTGAGTTTTGGTTAAAATTTGAGTGAAACCGAAGTACTGAAAATGACCCTCAATCAAAATGCTCATATTTCACAAAATTTAAGACAACCTAATCTCAAAGTCATGTGGGAGGGAATGACTACCGTGGGTTCTGTGTCAGACCCCACTTGCACTGCCATAAACCACAACCCAGGTGAACCCAACGACCCCTCTTCTCTAGAGGGAGACATCAAAAACCCCTTTGCTGTCATGAAACGAAAACTTCAGAGTTGTATTTCTGGTAGTCTTGAAATCTCTCCTTTACAGAAGCAAATTTTTGTAAACACAATGAGAAACCCTAGAAGACATATCTAACTATCCAGTAAAAATTACAGTTATTCTACACAGACATACCCCTTAATTGTGTCTACTTTCCCTGTAGAGTAGTTGTTGGCTTGCTATTCACCTTTCATTTATTCTTTTACCTCACACTGATATTAAAGCACAAGATAATTTAATTAACATCATTCTGTTATCACGGTGAGGAATCACTGCATTGACATCTCACCCTTTTCCCTAATAGTCATTTCATGTAAAGCTTTTTAATGAAAATACAGTGACACGAAAAACACATATGTTGTGGGTAATGTCATAGTGATGAACTAGGGAGGTAGAGATGATTTTCAATCTACCAAAATGTATGCCTCCCCACAGGCATCGAGAAGTTGTCACCACCATGTCCCTATAACTGGAACTGTGAATCCCAGCTCCCCTTACACCCCGATGGCCATTTTGCGTAAAGAAGTTGCTCTTGTCTATGGAATATGAACCAACGTTCTACACGTTGCTCTTAGACAAGTGTGTCTAAGAAGCATTTCTGCCTTTGGCACCCTCTTCCCCTCTATGCCAGATAAATTCACAAGATGCTGAGTCTGTAGGGGATGACTGGGCCACAAGATGAAATAAATCTGGGTCCCTGGATCCCAGCAAGAAGATAACTGACCAGGAGCACCAATGTTGATTCATTGGACAATGAGAAACCTACTTCCAGTATGTTAAGTCTCTGAAATCTTAGGGATTGTTTCTTACAGCAACTGGTGTTACCCCAACTGATAGATTTTGAAAGGGAACACAAGTGTCTACTCTCAATTTCCTGACCAGTGATGCAGAGACAGTAAAATCCACCCTGGAGCATTGCTGTGAGAGCAGATGAGGTAACATAGAAAAGCCGGCAGCCGGGTTTCCTGCATACTGCAGGCACTCAGTAAAGAATCGTCACAATATCACCCGTGCCCTTCACTTTCCCAACCCCTTCCCCCACCTGGTTTTAAGAGGAATCCTTCAAAAATGATTACAATTAATTTGGCCAAATAATGATAGTGTTAAATTACTCTGATACCTTCCTTTTTGGACATTATGGGAAAATGTTAATGTAATATAACAGACCACCACCCACTCATCCCCCCCCCCCACACACACACACACATGCACATACAATACAAGCATAAAACCCTCCTTTTCATATAAAGGTGTCTGCAATTGTCAGAGGTTTGAACTGAAAGCAAGAGAGAAAAAAATGAGAAAACAAATAGGATGTTCACAAGAACCCCCTTATTATTAGTTTCTTTCTCATTATTGTCAGTCTAAGAGATTTCTGCTTACAGCTTCATATTAACACACACACACACACACACACACACACACACACACACAACTGCAAAATAACAACAATGACGACAACGAAACACGGTTTCCTTGTCCTCGGTCTTGATTACCGTAACTACATCCATCTGTCCCAGTAGCTTCAATCAAGATAACTAATTTTGTGAGAAAATTGTTAAAATATAAATTCTTAAGCTATTTTGAGGGATCGTGTGCCTAAGAAGAGTACTTCTGAATTTTAAAGTTATGCTAATCTTAAATTTCTCTTGCAACACACGACCGGTATGGTATAAAAAATTCAGTTTGTCCTAAGTCCATTTTGAACCCAGACAATGCAGTGCATAGATCAGCAGTAAAACCAGGCATCTCCTTGTGTGGTCTTGGCTCAGTTTACACCAGGCCTGACAGTCCCTTGTCCCCTGCAAAGCTGGCTGACTCCCCAGAGGCGTGATGGGTTAGGATTTGGGGTTGGTCAAGTCCCACACATGACTGATCAGTCAAGCTTTTAAAAAGGGAAAAGACTACGTAAATTACACACTGGGCTGATGCTTATTGGGTATTTACATTCTTTTACGTTTCTTTAATTTAAAATCTTTAAGTATGTACTACTTCCAACTTGACTAGAGTATGTATTGGATAAGTTAGAAAACGGAGGGAGAATAAAAATTCCCACTCTGATGTCATTACTGCCAGTGTGTTGCAATTTTTCCTCATTATGCACACGGTTGTCCATTTGTGTCAACGTGGAGTATATGTAGTGTCTTACAGTGTGACACGTACTGGCAAGTCACAATTAGGTGTTCTCTAAAGATCGCCCCAGCAGATGGTCTACAATTATTCCAAGAGTAAAAAATTTACTTTCCAGAGTCACTCTGTGTGCCACAGCAGACCAGTATTACAGAGCTCATGCTGTGTGGTTGAAAAGTTCCCTTTTTTAGAAACACCCTACAATAAAAATGTTATTTCTTCAGGCCTGGCATCATGCTGGGTGAGGTCAATCTCTCAGGCCTTCCTCTCCATGGAAAACCACCAGATACCATCCCCTACGGATTCATCTAAAAAAAAAAAAATGCATGTTTATATTCTCTCTCCAAACATCTTCAAAGTAATTGTATATGAAAGGAAATTATCCAGCACAGTTCGACTTGTTTTCAGGGTGTGTGCTGATAAACAGAAGGAAATGATGCTCCTAACAACAATAAATGCCCAGAGAAGAAGAAAATCCTCTGTGTGTGAAACTCTCAAATGATGGTAAGTGGTATCTTAAAAGCAACAGTAAGTGAACTCTTAGGCGCAGAAGCTTGGGCAGTTCTTGGATCACATAGAACTCCATATATAACAAGGAGGAATGATTAAGAACCACTTAAAAATCTGCAAAAGGAAACAGTATTCAAATCAAACATTGTAATCTCACCATACAAGATTAATGTAACAACTGTGGGGAACCACAAGTGCAAAGAATTAAAAAATTTCAAGAACCCACATGTACCGGTTTCCTGGGGCTGCCATAACAAAGTCCTACAGACTGGACAATTTTAACAGCAGAAAGGTATTGTTTCACAGCTCTGGAGCCTAAAAGGCTGGGATCAATGTGTGGGCAGCCTGGGCTCTTTCTGAGGGCGATGAGGGAGAGTGCGTCCTAAGCTTCTCCCCTAGTTTCTGGCGGCGTAAGCCATTCTTGACTTATAGAGGGTGTTCTCCTGGGTCTTCAGGTCACCTTCCCTATATGTGTGTCTGTCTCTGTGTCCAAATCCCCCCCCCCTTTATAAGGACACAGTCATATAGGATCAGGACCCACTTTAATGGCTTCATCTTACCCGGACTGTCTGCAGAGACCCCATTTACAAATAAGGTCACGTTCACAGATACTGCAAGTTGACCATGCTCACTCCTGTGAAATTCCATAAAGAAAAAAAGGGGAATCAGGTGCATACCCGTGGCATTTCAATACCATTTCATTGAAAGTATCATATCACAGAACCAGCACATTGTCTGTGTCAGATCATTTAATAACCCAAACCAAGCACAAGTCCCCAAAAGGAGGTTTTGGAGCAACAACCTAAGACACTTTGTACTATTTTTACTTACTAGTTTCACCACCTATAGGACATGTTGCTGACAAGTTATTAATTCAGAAAAGTGCATGTACAGCCTATCATGAAACTTTCCTTCTTTTTGAGAGCCAGCTGAACCTTACGATTTTTTTTTCACGGACAAACTCTCAGCAGTTCCAAAAATAGCTTTTGAAAATTCAAGATCTATGTTCTGCCTTTATCTCAGCAATTATTTTACAAACACAAAGAAGTGAATGGCCAAGTGGTTTAATTTCTCCCCATGGATCTGGATGAACAGCACCCCTCTAAAAAGAGATTTTGACATCTGTTTAGGACTCATAATAGGAAATGGGGCAGGTGATTTCACTGGTGCTCAAGAGGCCTTAAACAGCATCTATTGGGACTCTCCTATTTTATAGACGAGCTGAATCCCCCACACTAGAGCTTGAGCCAGACTGGAACACCAACATCTAGAAAAGTCTTGGGATCTTTGTTCGACAGGACCCCAAGAACACACTTCAGGCAGGAGCACTGAATTGCAGTAGGCTTATGTTCCATGCTCTGCCTAGCATCTAGAACTTAACACGGCTTTCCCAGTTTATGTCAGTGTCACCTGTCAAACCCAAGACAATGTGATCCTTCATGATTTGCTGCCACAGAGATTATTTTAAAAGAGGCTGAATGAACTCAGCAACCTTCAGAGCAGCAATTATCACTACATTTTCAGAAGCGGTAAATTGTCAGAGAAAAATTGTGAATTGTTTTTCTCATGTGTTTAGAAATTCTGTTATTGTTTTTTTTTTTCCTGTGGGTTTTACCACTGTTACTACAGAGGTGCATGTATACATCCACAGGCACGTACACCCCTAACAAGCACCGAAAGGATGAGATGGGAGGGAAGGGAAGGGGAGGCAAAACTCTGAGAAGGCAGATAAGGTTCCCAGGACTGGTGGACACAGCCCATACAACCCCCCCTCCTTGAGTGTGGGCAGGACTCATGAATATGAATGGACATCACCTCCATAATTAGGTCACCTTCCAGGGCACAGGTGAAGGCATTCTTACAGACATAATAAAGGTTGCCCGTCAGTTGACTTTGAGTTCATCAAGGGGAGATTATCCTGGGTGGTCTGGCATAATAAGAGGAGCCCTCAAAAGGGACTGGGCTCTTACTTTGAAGCCTAAGAATGAGATTCTCCTCCTGGTTCTGAGGGAGCGACTGCCATGTTGTAGAGAGGGTCTGTGAGAGGGTCACATGGCTGAGAACGGTGGCAGGCCTCTAGGAGCTGAGAATGAACCTCAGCTCACGGCCAGCAGGAAGGAGGAGTCCTCAGTCCCACAACTGCAGCCAAGTGATTTCTGCCAACAACCTAGGAGCCTGGAGAAGGACCCTGAGCCTCAGATCAGAATGAACCCCCCGTGACACCTTGATTTCAGCCTGGAAGGACTCTGGGCCTAGCACCCCGTTAATCTGTGTCTGGCCTCCTGACACCTGGAAACTGTGTGAGGCAACAAATGTATGCTGCCCGAAGCCCCTCAGTTTGTGGTATTTGATATGCAACACTAGACAAAGTACAGAGGCAGTAATAGAAGTCAGAGGTCCTGGAGGAGAGGGGAAGGAAAAGTTAATCAACAGACAGGGTTCACCTTCCTCCTCCGCTCTGCCTTAAAATTTTCCACTATACGGCAGGCTTCGTACAGCCTGGGTCAAGAGATACACATCTGGGGATCTGGTGAGTGTCTTACTCCTTTTGTCCCCGTGTCTTTTTTTTTTTTTATATAATGATGAATGTTACTGTGGCAACATCACAGGATTCCAAACGATTTCTTCTAATTCGTTGAAATAGTCAAAGAGGGCATGCAGTGAGCAATGCTTAGGCTCAGTGAGAGCTCCAGTCACTGGCTGTGATAAATCTGTTTCCATTACGACACCTGCCATCTGAAAACATCCCAATAAAAACTTCAACATAGACTGAACGGCTTTTACGTGTACAGAGGAACCCTGCCTCCCACAGGAGAAATACAACTGTCCGTATTACAGAGAGCTAATTATAACCCCGGAAATTATTCTTCATTAAGGTATCTTAAAACTAAACTCCAGTGAAACTGTTGCAATTCTCTTTAGTTCACCGTCAACAAGTAAAAGTCATTCAGGTGTTTAGCCTTTAGCTAATTGCTTCCATTACAAAATGAGCACTTTTATTAGAAGACTTCTTTTAAGCAAAACTGATAATATCAGAAGGTTTTAAAAAGTTAAATGGAGCTCCCAAATAAGTGAGGTACTGTTCTGAGAGGCATTTGACCACACAGTTTAATAATGGCTCGGACCTTAAAATGTCTCTCACCATCACGCTAGAAAGAAAAACCTCTAAAAGCCTGCTTGTAAAATGGACTACTGTGTTGCATCCCAAACATAAAATCAAATATTGAGGCCTCCCACGTGGGTTGCTTACCCATCAACCGCTGCTCATTCCTTCTGTGTAAACCAAATCCTGTTTTGCTCCTATGCGTTTGGGGAAAGCTGTGTGTCTCCCCAGGACCCCAGGTGAACAGCAACCAGTCTCAGCCAGAGATTCTCAATCTTGATCTGTCATCAGCTTCACCTCCAGGGCTTGTGGAACAGTTTGCTGGGCCTGCCCCCAGAGTTTCTGACCCAGCAGGTCTGAGCAGGGGCCGAGAATATGCATTGCTAACAAGTCCCATGTGATGCTAATGTTACTGGCCCTGGGCTATCCAATCTGGGAACGAAGCAATCATTTCTCTCTCCAGTGAGTGCTTTGTTTAGCTGGGGACCTATGATACCATTCTGAACACTCAACCAGGAGGCCAAATCTGCTGAGGGCTTTGGGAAGATTTATTTATTTTTTAAATGTTTTAAACGTTTATTTATTATTAAGAGACAGAGAGAGACAGAGCATGAGCATGGGAGGGGCAGAGAGAGGAGGAGACACAGAATCCAAAACAGGCTCCAGGCTCTGAGCTGTCAGCACAGAGCCCGACGCGGGGCTCAAACCCACAAACCGCGAGATCATGACCTGAGCCGAAGTCAGACGCTTAACCAACTGAGGCACCCAGGCGCACATTATTCATGTTCTAGGTCCTATTGCCTTAGCTATTGAAATAATCAGTCTCCTGCTATGAAAACTGAGCAGAGTCCAAACATTATTTTGGATGGATTATTAGAATTGGAGGAGACGGTGTGGGACAAAAAAATTATTAAGATGTAAAACTTAGAAACACTTTTCAAAATATTAGTCTTCCAGACATTTGTAAGCATCTAGTTAATTGCCAACAGAGTAGGTTAAAACGAGTTAACTAATTAAAATTAAGGGGTTAAACAGTGGGCTTGTAAAAGGATGCCATGATCAGTTCATTTTTCTTTCCCAGGTCGTCTGTTTTACTCAGGTTTGCTTGAGTCCAAGGTGTCAGAGAAGCTCTTTTGCAGGAAAAGACTTAGCACCTGAGTGTGCCCCATCCTACCTCCCCAAGAACCTGTCCCTGACCATGGGTTATCAGCTTCCATCCTTCATGTCAAAGTGGGACTATTCTCCAGCTTCCAAGTCCGGGAAGGGGCCGCACTGCCTCCTAGTTAAGAATTATTCAGGCTGCAACACCAACAATGGGAGTTTTGGCTTTGTGCATTTTGGTGAAGACATTGTCCCTCGAGAGACCGGTAGTGTCACAGGTGAGTTCTGCAGGATCCAAGAAAATCCTGACCACCTCCTCTAGTGGAGTCTTTCCTGGACGAGAAACTCCTTTCAGTAAGTAACTGCAAACACCCCACCTTTCACTAAGCTGTAAATGGAGTATCTTTCTCCTCCCTGCAGTAGTTGGGAAGCAACGATGGCCCAGACTAGCTGTGGACAGCCCCAGGGTGGCATTAAGTCCTGGGCTTGGGACCTGCCATAAGGAGAGGGAAGCACACAGAGCCTGGCAGGTGCAGCCAGGACAGTGGAACCTGTGCATTCCCTCCCAGAGATCCTAAAACCTGGCCCCACATGCATTCCCTTTTGACCTTTCATTTCGAGCCTACTGTAATAAAGCCTACGTTGGCAATCCAACGTAGCCAAGGTGTTTCAAAATGAAAGCCCACGGGGTGATCAGTTTACTACTCTAATTCTGCTAGACTGGATCAAACCCCACCTATGAAAAAGACCCTATAGAGTTCATCATGAATCCTCTACTATGGGAAAGACAATAGAAACTTCAGCTTGAGTTCTGTCCCAGTTAGTTCAGTTATTGCAAGGCTACAAGAACCTCATTACTGAGCAGCTCTGGGGCTTGCCGGGAGGCTTCCATATACTAATTCCTGTCCACGTCTTTAAAGAAAGGAGCTTAGACATCTTGTCTAAGTTGCCAAAAATGACAGCACACGTACCTGAGTACAGGGAGAAGCTTGGAGGAGTTGACCTCCTGAGGTACGTTTAAATCAAGTTCTATCATTTTTAAGAAAAACAATTTATTCTGAAGTCTTCTCCTAGACAAAGCTTTCTTTTGATCTCTGTACATCACTGCTTCTTTATTCTCTATTGCACTTTTGAATTTTCATAGAATTCCCTTTGCCACACACTGTACCATATATAGTTATAAACTACAATGGAATTAGAAAAAATGAATAGTCATTGGGAGCCTGAGATCAGTGTTTTTCAAACTGATGCCCTTCAGAAGAGCTTGGGCATTCCCCCAAAGAATAAAGCTTTTTATTTTTTTCATTTTTTTTATCAAACAAGGACTGTTTGCATAGCCTGAAAAACCCACTCAGTGAACCTACCATATTTATATGTTAGAATCATGAATAATGTTTCACTTACTTTATTAAGTCTTCTGCTAAAAAATTTTTAAAAAATAAATTAAACTAAAAAAGGAAAACACAGCCACATCACCAAATCAGTAGACTGAGTATCAGTCAGTTTGAACACTAAGCTTCCTAAAAGAGAGAAACTTCTCTTTTATTTAACTCATTGCTTGTCTGGACTTAGAGACTATAAGTTTTTTAGAATGTGTCCTATTTCCAGGGTTTTTTTAAAATTTTTATCTGTACCCCTTTTCACCCAATGACGTTGGAAAATTCTTGATCATTCTTCTCAAGGGAAGAAAAACCCATAAGCTTAGTTTATTTTTACATAAAATAACCACTCATATCCCTAATACCCAAAGACACACAGCACTAATTCTTAGTTTGATAAATCCTCTTTCAAGCCTTTTCTCCTTGTGTTAGTCTCTACATTTTTCAAAACTTAGAAATTTAGATTTCCCTCTGTCTTTGGCTGTGTTTTCTTACAGTGCCTGCCTAGTAAACTCTGGTAGTCGTCAACTTCTGCCCTTCAATCCCTTTTAGTTTCAGTCAACATACCCTCTGGTTCATGTGATCAATATGCCTGGCTTTATCCCATCTATAAGCTGGTAAGTCCCAGATAAATGTCTTCTATTTACACAACTTTCCGATCATTAAATCCATTTTCTTTTTTCATTTCCTTACTGGGTAACTCCAACCGAATGTCTTTAACCTTAAGCATCCAAGCCTTCCCTTTCTTCCGTATTCTCCTAAGATTAGTTTGGTTCACGTAAAAGAACACCAAAGTTAAATGTGTCTTAAATAAAAATAAAACTAAAAATAACGTATTGCCTCCAGGATAGGACTGGCTGCCTGCAGAAGCCCCAGCAGTGATACAAAGTCTGACTGATCCTTGCCCCCTCTTTGTTGTACTAGTTCCTTTTTCTTTCCTTTTTTTTTTTTTTAAATTGCAACTTCAGAGTGATCTCCCCAACTCCCCAAACTATATGCTTCCCAAAGCATAGCCTTCTAGGTCCTAAACAGGCAGAAAAGAGTAAACAGACCGGGCAGCTGCTGTTCTCGTTATCTACCCAGGATCCTCAACAGAGCCCTCAGAGGCACGCAGGCGGACTGGCTTCGGTCACATGCTCGGCACTGAACCAATCACATTTGGCCAGAGGTGCAGTGGGCGGGGTCTCACTCTTCCCAGGGTCCCCGGGCACCTCCCGCTGGACTGGGAGCAGAGGAAGGAGGAACAGAAGCTCACAGGGAAATCCGAGCCGCTGCTGGAGTAGAGCAAGGGGATGCCAGGCATCAACAGACGCCGACTGCCCCTCCTTTGGCTAACGGCACTCACCCAGTTCCCAAACCTGACATCGGGCGGGCGACACACCTATGTCTGCGGTGCTCGCAAAGGTCCACCAACACCGTCACTTCTCTTTCTGCAGTCTTATTCAAAGCCATCCTCTCCCTGCGTTCCCCCTGCTGCTCCCTCACACCCGGGCCTTCCCAGATCCCCACAACCGGTTCTTCCTGCCACTGCTCATTTAGCTACAACTTTAATGGAGCCGCCAGTGCTTCCTCTGAAATGTGCATGTGAGTCAGCGGCTTCACCGCTGGGTGGTTCCCACCGCCTCCCGGAGGCCTGCAACGCCCGCCCTGGCCTGCAGGCTGCCGCCTCTGAACACGTCCTCCACTCAGACCCGGGCGATTGTGAGCTCCCGAAACAGCACACACCCTCCCTCGCCGCTGTCTTCTCCCTGCACTTTCTTTCATGCCCCCTCCCCGACTCTCATTTCCCACCACCAGTTGGGACCATCCAATGTCCACTGTGTAGAGGCTGCTTTTAGGCAACAGGCTTGAGCAGTGGACACCTGAACGAGGCAAAAGGGCCCACGGCGACCACAGAGCTGAACGCAGACAGGCTCATTAAGCGACCCACCTCGAAACAGCCCTTGGCCGTGGCTGACCAATGGGCCGCTTATAACCGGGCACAGTTACCAAAAAAGGGAAAATGCCACTGGTCCCCATACCTTCTCACTGCACCCTATTTGTGACTGTGGCCCCCACCACCACTGCCTCTGGCGCACAGGGTGTCCTTAGCGGTCTTGCCCGCGGATCCCTTGCAGTGTATTCAGTAAACTTCTGTCGCCTTTGTTCCACCCCAGGTGAGTTCTTTCACCGCCCGCACCCCCCACCGGATCTGGAGCCCCACACATTGTATCCGTTTTCTACTGCCCCTGGAAGAAATACCACAAACTCAATGGCTTTGAACCACACAACTGTATTATCTTCAGGTTCGGGAGGTCAGAAGTTTAAAATGGGTCTTATGGGGCTAAAATCAGCAGAACTGCATTCTTTCTGGAGGCCCGAAGGGAGAATCTGTTTCTTACCTTTTCTAGCTTCTAGAAGGTGCACACATTCCTTGGCTTCTGGCCTCTTTTCATTTTTTAGAGCCCGCAACAGCATCACTTAGACCTCTGCTTCCACCACCATATCACCTTGTATGACTCTCTTCCTCCTGTCACCTATAAACACCCTTGTGGTAATGTTGGACCCAACCACATAATCCAGGATAATCTCCCCGTCTCAATATCCTTCATTTAATCATTCACACAAAATCCATTTTGCCATATAAACTGACACTAACAGGGATGGCGATGCAGACATTTCTGAGGGTGTGATGTTGCGTACCACACTCAGATATTCCTGAAGAACCAGCTTCGGCATGACTTGATTTTCGATCTGTGTTCTGGCCCTATGTCAGATCTGGCTGGCCCCTCTTAACTGGCCTCTCACCCTGCATCCTTCACTCTAGCACTTACCAGCCCCTCTGTTCCCCACGCAACTCTAGGAGGGGCCCCGTGCACAATGACTTTCATTTATTCACTTCTGAATGACAACGCCCCACTCTGTGTCTGATGCAGTCAAGGAAGTTAATAAACATATGACAGTTCTGTATTTCTCTAACCATCAGCCTAAAAGTTCTCCATAGTTTTTCATCCCAAATGCCAACTAATCTCAATGTGTTGCATAGTGGCTCACAGTGAAATTATTTTACGTTCAAATTGAATTTGGCAAAAGTTCACTTTACTTTCTGCCTCTCAAACAAACCAATTTGGTCTCTGAATTTGAATATTACATACAATGGCATGTAGTTCTTGGTCAACTAAGAAACAGAAACACTAAATCCTTAAAAAGACTTAGTGTTACTTCTTGCTTTATAACAACAAAGTTACATGTTACAACAAAATTCCAAGGGCTTCCCAGCAAAGAAGTTCTGGGAAAAACAACCAAAGAAACTGTGGAAAGTACCTAGACACTCAGGAATGCGTGCATTAACACGAGTATGCCTTTATTTCCATACTCTATGTCCCCTTGACCCAAATGCTCACTCTTCCGCCAGCTTTAGAGCTCTGTCTTGCCATGTGACGGTCACCGCTCAATTCTTGAAGCACACATACATCAGGAGATGCAGTGGGAACCCTATCTGTATCCATGCAAATCCTAGGACTGAGTGGATAGCCCAAGTCCAGTCACCACCCTTCGGCACACTCTTTCACTGGAAGCTCTGAAGCACTTTCACTCACAAGGTAGAATATGGTCATAATTCGCAAGACTATACTTGGAGCTCAGTCAAATAACAGGAGTCTTAATCTAGATGGTTATGAGTAAGAAGAAGTGGCTGTACCTGCCAAAAGTGTGTAAGGAAGCTGTGTATGTGGTCATCATGATATTCCGTGGAAATAACATGTTTCACTGTAGGTTGAAAGAGTCAATGTGTCTAACAGTGAGGATGCTGCTGTACAGATTGTTCTAGTGCAAAACTATTATGGAGTCACTTTGGAGTCCACAAAAAAGGAAATGGTACAGTTGTGGGTAAATACAGTTGTGGGTAAAGTTGTTTTTGATTAATCTGCTTGGAATTACTCATTGCCATGGCATAACAACACCTGGAATTCTTGTCTCTTAACTATGATTATAATGCCTTGACATATGGTTGCCAGCTTTCTTTACGTTGCCTAATGTCTACTTCCATAGAAAACAGTAGATGAAGCAGCCTAGTCCTCATTTGCTCCATTCATCAAATTAGCCAATATGTCTAATGACGTGTGTGTGTGTGTGTGTGTGTGTTGTGTTGTGTAGTGCTGTGGATCCAGCTTCTTGGCAATGAAACAGCACAGTAAAACCTTTGATGGTGAGCATAATTCATTCTGAGAACATGCTTGTAATCCAAAGCACTCGTATATCAAAGTGAATTTCGAGAGCCATTGGCTCAGTTGTGATCATGTGACATTCATTGTCATGTACTACTTGGATTGCAAGACATCGCTCGTTTATCAAGTCAAAATTTATTAGAAATATTTCCTCGACTTGTGGAACACTCTCAGAACAAGTTACTCACAATCTAAGGTTTTACTGTACTTTTTCTCATTACCCAGGATACTGACCTATATATATGCTGCCTCTTTACCCTTCCATTTGGTTTCAATAGAATTGTAGGGGGAAAAACAGGATTTGTCTGAATAAGCTGTCATTATAGAAATTACACAACACATACAGACAGCAATCAGTTAGAAGTGAACCACATAATTTTCAGGTATAACTAGCCCCTATAAATCTGTTTCCTTAAGTTCTTTGGCTGTTAGCTGCTTACCAACAATATGACCTTCTTTTCTCACTTTTAAAACATGTAGTATTTGTTGAGTTCCTGTCCATCCCAGTTACCTGCAAAAAAAACACTAATTGGATTGCTATTTTTACCCATGACTATCATTGTAGGAAACTGTAAATGGAGAAGAATTTTGTTTTGTTCCCCGGGGATGGAGTGTCATTTGTCGTTAGCTTCTGACAAAGCTAAACATGGTTTCACCATATGATCCAGCAATTAAACTCCTAGATATTTACTCAAATGAGTTCAAAACTTATGTCCATACAAAAACCTGAAGGTGAATGTTTATAGCAGCTTTATTCATAATCACCTAAAACCAGAATAAAACAAGGTGCTCTTTAACAGGTAAATTGATACACAGACTCTGGTACATCAGTACGATGGAATATTATTCAGTGATAAAAAGCAATGATCTATGAGGCCATGAAAAGACATGGATGAATCTTAAACGTATATTGCTAAATGAAATATTCAGCCTGAAAAGGCTAATACCACCATATGATTCCAATTAGATGGCATTCTGGAAAAGGCAAAACTATGGAGATGGTAAAAAGATGAGTGATTTTCAGGGATTTAAGGGGATGGTGAGAGGGTTAAATGGATGAAGCGTAGGAGATTTTTTAGGGTGGTGAAACTAGTCTGTATAGCACTATGAGGGCATATCCATGGTACTATGTATTTGTCAAAAACCCACAGACCTTTATCAGCACAAAGAATAAATCTTAATCATATGCAAATTTTTCAAACATCAGTTAGGAGATTGGGGATCCCAGGATGGAACGCAAAATTTGACAAAACCGTCGAACTATATTACAAATGTATAAAACAACCTTACTGATCAGAGTGGGGACAAGAGCACTGACCAATGTAATGATGGGAAAGTATTGAGCCTATAAGACTAAAAATAAAGGAAACTATACATAAACACTGCACTCTAGTTGATAAAGTTTGTCTCCTTTGGCAGATACACATTCAAAAGTCTGATATTTCTATACATGTATGATGGAATTGGAAAATTAAATGAATAAATGGCAGATGATGGAAGTCAGCTTTCTCACTGTTGGAGTGGAAATTACAGATAGACAAAGACAAGAGGCTAGTATGATACATGTGGTGATGAATTGGAGTCAGAAGCATTAGTATAAACTCATGTTTAGCTTAATAGAAACACAGATTGTGTTTCTAAAAGTATTTCTAGAGATACATACATATACCAGTTAGTATATACACATATATTTCCCTGTTCTGTTCAGCTGAACAGGCCTAGAAGTAATGATATCCCAGTAACCATGAGCACACCTAAGGCTCACATCTTGGTTTCTGATACAATTTTCCGATGCAAAGAACCAGGGTTTTTGAAAGAAATGACTGATGCTAGTACTGGAGTAGAAATACACATGGTGAGACTGAAGTGTCTTCTGGTCTTAGAAAGTAGGGGCAGTGCTAGAAGAAGGAGGAGGTGGAGGAAGAGGAGGAGACAAAACAAAGAAGAGGAAACAAACAAACAAAATACATGCATACAATGATGGGGTATGCAAAGGGACATAGGAGCCAACATAAAAGCTCCCAGTGGCCAAAGCAGGTAAAATTCAAGTAACAAAATAAACGAAAACAGATTTTGCACAGCAAAAGAAACAATAAAAAAGTGTAAATTCAACCTACAGAATGGGAGAAATGTATTTGCAAACCATATATCAGATAAGAGGTTAAATATCCAAAATATATAAAGAACTCATACAAGCCAATAACAACAACAACCCACAAATAATCCAATTAAAAAGTGGGCTAAGAAGAACTAAATAGACATTTTCTTTTCCCCAAAGAAGACATCCAAATGGTCATCAGGTGCAGCCACTGTGGACGGAAAACCGTATGTTCCTCAGAAAATGAAACTACTATATGATCCAACAATCCCACTCCTGGGTGTATTACCTAAAGGAAATTAAAACACAATACTGAAAAGACACATGCACTCCCATGTTTATTGTAGCATTATTCACAATAGCCAAGATAGAGAAACAACCAAAATGTGCATCAACAGATGAGTGGATAAAGAATATATGGTGTATATATACACAATGGAGTATTATTTAACCAAGAGAAAGAAGAAAATCCTGCCATTGCAACAACATGGATGGACCTTGAGGGCATTATGCTAAGTGAGATAAGTCAGAAAGAGTGATACAAATGTTGTTATGATATCAATGCGGAATCTAAAAAAGCTGAACTAATTAAAAAAGAGAATAGAATGATGTTTACAGAGGCTGTGGGGTGGAGGGATTAGGGAGATGTTTTTTAAGAATACAAACTTGCAACCAATAGATAAATAAGTCCTGGAGATCTAATGCACAGCTTGGTGCTTATAATCAACAATACTGTATTATAAACATCAAAAGTGCTAAAACAATAGATCTTAATTGCTTGCACAACAAAAAGGAAATAATATTTATATGATGTGATGGTGCTTTTAGCTAATGCTAAGGTGGTAATCATATTATAATATACAAACATATCAAAGCAACACATTGTATACCATAAACTTATATACTATGTCAACATATCTCAATAAAATAAATATTAAAAATATTATATATAACCCTTCCAAATAAAATAAATATCTATGAGTCCATATTGATTAAAATAAATGATTAAATAAACAAATAGAATAGACAAATCTCCCATGCAAAAAATTTTAAAATAATCTATGGAGATACTCCAACTTCAAGACTTGGAACATAACTCCCCACTCTTTAAGTGTGACCTTCACATGGTGGCTCCTTTCCAAAGAGTATATATAGTATGGAAATGGAGGAAAAAGTAAATTTACAGTGGAGAAGCCTAAAAAATGCCACCTTTGTCAGATAACCAAAGTAAACATCAACAGTGGTAAGTGGGATGAATACACACTTGAGAATACATGCTCTTGATATATGATGTGATAGAAAAAGGCACCTCACTTCTGAGGTCTTCTCAAAAAACAAACCAACAAAACATACCCAAACTAATAAAACAGACAAATCTCAATAATGGAACATCCTACGAGATACCTGGCCACTACTTCTCAACTTTATCAAGGCCATCGGAATTAGATAAAGCCTGAAAAACTGTCATAAGCAAGAGAAGCCTAAGAAGACATAGCAACTAAATGTAATATATTTTAGAGGGGATCTTAGAATGGAAAACGGACATTAGAGTAAAAACTAAGGAAATATAAATAAAGTAATAACTTTAAGTTGAGAATGATGTATCATATTAGTTCATTGATTGTAACAAATGTACCTTTCTGATCTGTTAGTAATAGAATTTAAGTGTGGGTATGTGGGAATTCTCCATACTCTCTTTGAATTTTTCTGTAAAATGAAAACTGTTTAAAACATAAAGTTTATTTTTTAAAATATTAGCATTAAAATTGATAAAAAATATTTTTTATTCCCCATTTTATCCTAATCTTTCTCAACTGGTTCAAATTCAGGCATTTTATTTACCACCACCCTCTCCCCCTCATCTCTACAGTGGAATCTATTTTCATCTGTGATACCCATGGTTGAGATAAAGGTGGGTTTCTTTTCTTTTCTTTTTCTTTAAGTTTATTTAAGTAATCTCGACACCTAATTTGGGACTTGAACTCACAACCCCAAGTTCAAGAACTGTGTGCTCCACCCACTGAGCCAGCCAGGTGCCCCAAAGGTGGGGTTTCTAAGAACCAGTCTGAGAGGTACCCATTGCAGTGATGTCCCACAGAACTCAAGAAAGTGAACACGCTTTTGTGGGCAAAGATAAGTCAGAAACATCATTAAAAAAGAATTTATGGGGGCGCCTGGGTGGCGCAGTCGGTTGGGCGTCCGACTTCAGCCAGGTCACGATCTCGCGGTCCGTGAGTTCGAGCCCCGCGTCGGGCTCTGGGCTGATGGCTCGGAGCCTGGAGCCTGTTTCCGATTCTGTGTCTCCCTCTCTCTCTGCCCCTCCCCCATTCATGCTCTGTCTCTCTCTGTCCCAAAAATAAATAAACGTTGGAAAAAAAAAAAAAGAATTTATGGAGTATTTGTGACACTATTTGCATTCTCAACCACTTGGAGCATTAGCAGGTTAATAATTTCTGGTCTTCAAACATGACAAAATGGAATGTGCAGAAGTATGATTCAAGCCTATATAAGATCAGAAGTTTGGTTTCCTTAGAACATTTCAGTTCATTTTCTACACCTATGTTTCATTTTAAGGGACTGGACAAAATGCTGAAATTTTAATCACCAGTTAGTTTTGATACAATGCAAATATTTATGATAATACAGCTTATTTACTAGATATCCAAAAGATAGACTTAAAATGAAATGTTCCAACAGATTTCTATTATCTAGTTGATGTTAATATCTACAATTTCTTGTATTTCATTAGAGTTGATGTGTCTGTGCTAATACTTCACGTTTATGAATGATAATACATGTAGGGTGGCAAACACTTTTAAGTCACTTGAGGCTGAGTTTGTGGTTGATGCCTTGAGGTTCTTGTATCATCGTAAGTTATATAAGAGCTATTCCTCAGCCGCATTGGAAAGAACATTCTGTAAAATTCTCCTGGGTATTTTCTTTTTCTTTTTTTTTTTTTTTTTTAATTTTTTTTTTTTTCAACGTTCACTTATTTTTTTGGGGACAGAGAGAGACAGAGCATGAACGGGGGAGGGGCAGAGAGAGAGAGGGAGACACAGAATCAGAAGCAGGCTGCAGGCTCTGAGCCATCAGCCCAGAGCCCGACGCGGGGCTCGAACTCACGGACCGCGAGATCGTGACCTGGCTGAAGTCGGACGCTTAACCGACTGCGCCACCCAGGCGCCCCTGGGTATTTTCTTAATATCATTGGACTCACCTTTTATTTGCAAGAGGTCTATTATACATCTGTCATGTGTCTTCCTTGATTTGGTTGGTCTATATTTTGAAAGAAAGAAAGTTCATTAAAACATTTAAATAACATATTCTAAACTAGAAAAACCACATCATTTTCTCTCAGATCTAGAGAATAGCACACTTGCTGTTTGATTTTTTGCTTCAAAAGACTTTCTCATTACTATGGACAGCTATGCGTCAGTTAAAACATTTGTCAAGAATCACTGATAAAGAATCATCTAAGCCACGGACTGAATGCAGATTGATTCTATGTAGCCATGTACAGAGCAATTATAGCCTCTACCCTGATTATTCAGCCACTTCATTTAGCAAACATCTGAGCAGCTCCTTTATACTGTGGGTGTATCAGAGAGAAATCAGTTAATTCCTGTAAAGGGGCAGAGAACAAATATTTCAGACTTCGGCGAGCCTTAAATAATCTGTCACATTTACTCAACTCTCTTGAAGCATGAAAGCAGCTACAGAAAATAAATAAATGAATGAGCGTGGTATGTTCCAATAAAACTTTATTTATACACAGGTATCAAGTACATCAAGTCAGATCTGGCCAGTGGACTGCAGTTTGCCAACCAGTATCATAAACAAGGAGAGTGGGAGAGAGAATGGAGATGGCAGAGACTGGTCACTCTGAGGTCTAGAATGTTTTTTTGCTTCCTTCTCTGACTGATTTCTTCTCATTTTACAAGCCCAGCTCATACGTCCTTCTGTCATGAAGTCATTCTCAGCTTCACCATACAATTAATTCTCTCTTTCTTGCACTGGGCCATTATGGCTATTAGTTTCCAAATCTACCATTCTTTACTACCCACTGAGTTCCTTGAGAAGGGGCCACCTCTGTCGTCCAGCTAAATGTGTACTGTGCACAAAGTGGCCCGTTCCCTTGGAGTTAACTAAGCAACACATGGCAGTCCTCCTTGGAGAAGGAAAAATACCTCCTCCATCGCGGTATCTTTGTACATAGCCGAATGCCATTATCTAATTAAAGAATAAAAAAATAAAAAATTAAGTGATGAGAAAAACATATGTAGAGCAACAATGTGCTGCACGAACTCAGAGGAAGTCTTCATTCAAATGGAAGAACAAGAGAAAGTTGCATAGGAAGCTGGTATTGACACGTGGTATGTAAAGGAGGAAAGAGCACCTATTCGAGACCCTGTGTGTGACAAGCGGCCTCCAGCATAACCCACGATGATCCCCACCTCCTGGTTTTTATGCCCCGTGCAAACCCTTCCTCTTGTTTATTGGCAGGACATAATTACTCACTTCCATTGAGTAAAACACAACAAACGTGATGAGATTTCTCTTCCACGTTTAGGTTACAAGAATACTGTGCCTTTCATCTCACTCCCTGCCTCCCTTGGTCACTCTGTGAGAAGCTAGCTGACACATTGGGAGCTGTCCTATGGAAGGGCCTCATGACAAGGAACTGATGGCTGCAGCCAACATCCAGCAAGGACCTGACCCACGGGAGGAAGCCTGGACATGCATCCTTGGCCAGCTCAGCCTTTCGGGAAGACCACAGCTCTGGTTGACCCTTTGATGCAGACTCATCAGAGGATCTGAGCTCCCAGCTGAGTTGTGGCTGGATTTATGACTCATAAAAACCGTGAGATTAAAAAAAAAAAAGTATGCATTGTTTCAAGCAATTTTGACCGAATGTGTTATAGCACAATAGTTAACTACCGTAATTGTGTTGAGTGTTTTAGGTACATTTCTCATTCAATCTTCACAATAAACCTATAGAGTACATGTTACTGACAACTTTCCTGTTAAGAAAATAAAGCCTCATTGAATGTGTAGATAGCTTTGGGTAGGATTGACATTTTGACAATATTTATTCTTCCAATCCATGAGCATGGAATGTTTTTCCATTTATTTATATCTTCTTCAATTTCCTTCATAAGCTTTCTATAGTTTTCAGCATACAGATCTTTTACATCTTTGGTTAGATTTATTCCTAGGTATTTTATGCTTCTTGGTGCAATTGTGAATGAGATCAGTTTCTTTATTTGTCTTTCTGTTGCTTTATTGTTAGTGTATAAGAATGCAACTGATTTCTGTATATTGATTTTGATCCTGCAACTTTGCTGAATTCATGTATCAATTCTAGCAGACTTTTGGTGGAGTCTATCGGATTTTCCATGTATAATATCATGTCATCTGCAAAAAGTGAAAGCTTGACTTTATCTTTGCCAATTTTGATGCCTTTGATTTCCTTTTGTTGTCTGATTGCTGATGCTAGAACTTCCAACACTATGTTAACCTATGACCGAGCAATAGCACTGCTAGGAATTTACCCAAGGGATACAGGAGTACTGATGCATAGGGGCACTTGTATCCCATAGCAGCACTCTCAACAATAGCCAAATTATGGAAAGAGCCTAAATGTCCATCAACTGGTGAATGGATAAAGAAATTGTGGTTTATATACACAATGGAGTACTACGTGGCAATGAGAAAGAATGAAATATGGCCCTTTGTAGCAACATGGATGGAACTGGAGAGTGTGATGCTAAGTGAAATAAGCCATACAGAGACAGAGAGATACCATATGTTTTGACTCTTATGTGGATCCTGAGAAACTTAACAGAAACCCATGGGGGAGGGGAAGTAAAAAAAACAAAAAGAGGTTAGAGTGGGAGAGAGCCAAAGCATAAGAGACTCTTAAAAACTGAGAACAAACTGAGGGTTGATGGGGGGTGGGAGGGAGGGGAGAGTGGGTGATGGGTGTTGAGGAGGGCACCTTTTGGGATGAGCACTGGGTGTTGTATGGAAACCAATTTGACAATAAATTTCATATATTGGAAAAAATAAAAATAAAAAAAGAAAAGAAAAGAAAGCCTCAGCAGATTATGTAATCTATCCAAAACTTCATAGTGAGTAGCAAAAGTGGCATTCAAATGTTTGCTGAAAAAGCTTGAGCTAAACAAAAGATAAAGCTGAAGAAAGAGAGTGCTCTGAAACCATCATGCAAGCTCTGTCCTATTGCAGCAGACCCTGAGAAAACAGGTGATCTTAGCCAGTTCACTACATGAGGAAGGCTAGAGGTGTTTCATCATAAAAGCAACTTTTTTCCCTTTCTTGGCGGTCGGGTTGTGGGGGCTCGTACTGTGTCCTTATACCTGCTCAGCAGGGCTGTCCTTCTGCTACAGAAAGAAAACTCTGCCAAGTCTCATACATTTTTGGCCAACTCCTGGGTAATAAAAAGACCTACTTTGTCCAGACACAATCTTAACTTAGTGATGCAAAATCTCCAGTGTAATATCGATCAACCCTTCTGCCTTCATCCAGAAGTAATGCCTTACCCTTCTCCCCAGCTGCCAGTGGACTGCCTGGTGCCTGAGGCCAGCATGCACCTGACGTTGCTCTCTATCCCATGGACCGCAGCCCCCACCAATAGCTGATGTCTCTATTCCTGCCAGGGTTGAGGGGGTTGGGGTGTGAAGAAAGGCTTGGTGACTGGAAGAATCCATTCTTATCTAAGCACTGTTGTAAGGTAGCCCAGTCATTGCTGGACCTAACAGCTACTTAAAGTTGATTTCCTCTCAGAGCACTTTCTCCAGTCTCCCATGGGCCCTTCTACCTACAAAATCTATGTCAGGAGCTAGACTTCACCTTTTGTCAGCCTCCCTCTCTCAAGTCAGATCTATCCCTGGCAATACACCTCACACCATTTTACTTGACCCCCACCAGGAACCTAACACCTGCTCCCTCAGTCAGACCCCCTTTTGAACCATGCCAGGCTAACACTCCGGCTCAGAGGGGCAGTGGCAGCCACACTCAGCCCTCTATTCTGCAGTGACAGGCTGCTTTAGCTTCCTTGCATGGGAGTCGCCGTCCTGCTGTGTTCTCCAACCACAACAGACCTGAGGCCTCTTAGGGGCCCCACAGAAGCTTCATTCTTTAATCTTGAAGACATCCCCATCCCTACCTACTGCAGGCAAGTGGGGCTCATGGCACAGCTCCCATCTTCAGAATCAGCGCCCAACCTCCATCTCTGAACTCATCAAAATCTCCCTTATGAGTGGAGGATTTCAGAGCTATGAAGCTGATTCTCTGTTATTTCCCTTGAAAATCTGCTCATGGCCTAAAAACTCTTGCTGCTGAAACTTCCATTTGAACATCAAGTTACAGCATGAACAGAGTCTTGCTTAGGGGGGTTCATCTGGTGTGTGTAGGCGAGATTGAGTGTGAAGGCACTGAAGGAGAGAAACTTAATAAGCAGTGATTGAGTAATCTACACTACAGACAAGTGAAATATGAACTGGGGCAGTTGTGGGAATGAAAATGGGAAGATTGTCTCAAGATGCCTGGCAGAGATAGAGCAACAGGAACCAAAAGAATGGAAACAGAAAAAGGGGCTTGAGAGCTGGAAGGAAACTCTGATCAATGACAGAAGCCAGAATTCAGAAGGAGTGCTTTTGAAGGGAAATGGGATGATCAAGCATGGGGCCCTTTGGGCATCATTCCCATACCAGCCAGAAATGAGCAGCAGGGAATTGCAAAATGGGCTTCAGAATTCAGAACGGAAGCCCAGTATCATCTGCAGACAGGCAAGCACTGAACCCACAGTAGTCGTAAGATTGACATGAGAAGTATGTAACAGTAGAAAATGACAGAGAAAAAGAGGAAAATCTCCCCCATATGGATGGTAAGAACATTCAGGAAAGCCGAAACACGGGAAAAGACAGGTCTTTGATGAGCGTCAAAAGCTGAAGACAGGATAAGAAAGAAAGTACTAAATATGGCCTCAGGAAGACGTCCATCAGCAGAGATGTTTCCTGGAGTTGCTGAAACTAAGCCCACATCTCAGGAGTTGGAAACTGAAACCAGTTAAGAAGTGGAGGCAATGAGCATAGAATAATTTGGGGGAATTTGTGAACAAGAGGAGACCTCTCTAGGGAACATTTTGAATTTTTTTTTATTTTTATTTTTGAGAGAGAGAGAGAGATAAAGCATGAGTCAGGGAGGGGCAGAGAGAAAGAGAGAGAGAGAGAGAGAGAGAGAGAGACACAGAATCTGAAGCAGACTCCAGGCTCTGAGCTGTCAGTACAGAACCCAATGCGGGGCTTGAAACCACAGACTGAGATCATGACCTGAGCCAAAGTTGGCTGCTTAACCGACTGAGCCACCCGGGAGCCCCATCTGTGGGATGGAATTTTTAAAAGAGAATCAATTAGACATTGAGAAAGAATTGCTATTCCAAATGGAGGGTTTAACTGAAACCAACCTCTTCCTCACCACTCACTCCATTATTAATGTCATTTTTCTTCCAGGTCAACTAATTGGCATTGGGTTGTGACTTCCTCCAGAAGCGCTTGCCAATCCAAGAAGATCAGAGAAACAAGATAGTACCCTGGGCAGGCCCTTGGCAAAGCAGTTGTTGATGTAGGTCAGGGTGGGGAGAGCGTCCAGCATGAAGAGACAGCAGTCTTTAAGGCTGACCACTGGTCATGCAAAAACACAATAAGAAGTAGTAAGGTAAGGGAATGGTGAATCCACAGGGATGGCAGATGGAGATGGAAAGGTGACAGATAAGAATCAAAAAGTTGGGTCCTGAAGGAAACTGTCGAAGTCCCTTATGTTGGTGGAACAGAGAGATGCAAAGAAAGCTCAGAATTATGAGCAATCTCAAAGACCAAGGAAGCTGCCCTTTCTGTGCGGGTAGCCACAGTTAAGGAGACCACTTCTGCCCAACTCTGGATATTGCCCTTCAGGTGATCTCTCCACTCTGCCCCACAGAGGTGGTGTGAATTTCCTGATTGCTGAATTAGGAAGAAACACCTGGGAGAGTTTAGCTTAGCTTTTACGTCTCCCTCTAAGGTGCAAGCTCCCCTTTGGAAAAACACCTTCTCAACTGCTATTCCATGGACACATGGGCACAACTGGTATCGGGGATTTTCCGAAACTGGGCAGGTAACTGGAGCCAGTCCTGGGGTTCTGGTTCATCTGACTTTTACACTAAGCTACATCCTCCAACTTAGCTGTTATCAATCATTTTACCCTCCAACTGCCACTTAGAAGGGAGGAGAAAGAAAAGTTTTTACTGAACCTTCCAGGAAATTGTAACAGCTTACTGAAACCTCCTGACGTCTGGAATGCTTCTGGTTTATTTCAGCTACAAACTGAATCCATGAAAGAATTCCACTTAAAGTCTTCCTTGTTCTTTTCCATACCCACTTCATGATGTATGTCATGAGCTTAATCTGAGAGTCAAGATTGTGCAGTGCTCTAACGAATGGCCAGCCATTACTGGCAATGCAGAATGTCTCATCCAGCCATGAAGAATACACTGGATATAATTCTTCTAGCTAAGGAAAATTTGCCAATGACAGAAAATTATAATTCCATGCCGGTTCTCAAAGAAAAAATATTAAAAGGATTAATATTGGTCATAGTTTAGATCAGAATAAAATATTAAAGTCGGTCAGGTTAAAAAAAGAAATTAGAATGGACACCCCAAATTTTATTTTATTTTTTTTTAATTTTTTTTCAACGTTTATTTATTTTTGGGACAGAGAGAGACAGAGCATGAACGGGGGAGGGGCAGAGAGAGAGGGAGACACAGAATCGGAAACAGGCTCCAGGCTCCGAGCCATCAGCCCAGAGCCCGATGCGGGGCTCGAACTCACGGACCGCGAGATCGTGACCTGGCTGAAGTCGGGCGCTTAACCGACTGCGCCACCCAGGCGCCCCAAGGACACCCCAAATTTTAATGTGATGTAAGAGATAAAGAAGAAATTTTTGCAACTTAAAGCCAAATTCCCTTGTGTAGGTCACAATTAGGCCCTTGTTTTGGATGCATGGATTTATAAATATGCAATGATCTGGCCATTGCCCCAGCTCCATATAGAGAAGCACTTCTAGGTGATTGTCTTTATTTCTAACTACAAAGAGTATAAATTCCAATCCAATGCTTAAATTAAGTTCATATTATATGTGTGAGTCTTTGAAAACTCTGTTTCTGCCAGTAAAATTGTTGCCATAGTAACTAATGCACTTCCAAAGAGGGAAAAAACGTGCACCAATCTTTTGCCCTGAAATGGTAAACATTAAACTCAATAACAACAGACCACAGCCATTTCATTAAAAGGCCATTCTCTCACCAATGATATTACACATCTCACACACTTCCTTGAAACAGAGAGATAATATCCTCTTCCCAATCTTTGTGTGTTCTCACTCAAGGACAAGAATAAAAGGCCCTTGAATAGTACACTGAGAGATTCATGAAGCACTCACTAAACTTATGTGAAATAAACAACTGCATGTTATATCTTAACTGCTATTTTGTTTTATGAGATAACTAATTCAATAACAATAGTAATGTCCCTCACATCTAAGGGAAACACCTACACAGGATATTTAGGCATTAAAATTATATTAAATTCTATTTAAGCTCTAAATTTCAGGGACCTAAAAGATATCCTGGACCATGAAAACGATATATATATTCCATATATACCAATGTACATCTAAAATTAATTCCTTTGCTCTTAATTTGTTTACAGCTGTTTTTTATGTAAAATAAATTTTTGAGTAAATATTTCTTACCTGAGCTTATTTTTTCTTTTTCTCATGTTGAATCACTGTGATACGAAAGGAGACAGTGAATTTATAAATTTCCATTTAATAAATTGTACATTTTTTTAAGTTTACTGACTTGTATATTAGAAGATAGTGTGGGGGTGGTTTGCAGGACAAATGTTAGAATTTAGATTTTGGTTAATTGAATATGTCCTTCTATAAGAGGCTACAAAAACAAATAAATTTAGTACTCACCCTCAATTTAACAAAAACATAAAGTCCTCCTAAAGCTCAATAGTAATTCTTTCATTTGCTCTCCTATTGCTACTATTTCATCTCTTTGGTTTTTTGTTTGTTTGCTTGTTTGTTTGTTTTTTCATTTAGAAATAACACCTCCAATAAACATTGGAAGTATTATGCTTTATATTTTCCGAAAGTCACCAATTTTGAAATTTGTGGGATAAATCTCTACATACATCCTAGTAATCATTCCTGTTGGCATCAGTAACAAGAAATAAACAATGGAGATTAACAGAATAGGAGAAAATAAATTGTATACCAAAGGATGTGAAAATATCGTCCTTCTTTTATTAACAACTCTAAAGGAAGAGACAGAGTTCTTTAAGCCAAATATTATAGGTATAACTTCAGACTCTAAAGCAATGATAAACTAATACAACACAAAGCAAAATTAGATTTAGATAACCGACAGATGGATGATGCACAGATGTTCCCAGAACAGCTGCTGTAACAATAATACTTGAACAGTCTTTGGGAAAATTTAGATGATTACTTTCTGTTTGTTGAATGAACTGTATTTAAGAATTAGATCTAATAAATATTGCTCCTTCACTCCTGCATGTGCCTGTTAGCCAATCTGAAGTGCAATGAATTGGGCATTTATTTCAAAATGTCTGTGGCTTAGAACAATAAAGACATTCAACCTCATGGCCACCGCTATTGTTATCATATTATGTCCCTAACTGATCACAGATTGGCCACAGCTTTCCTGGGAATAATTCTACCCCAAATGTTGTTGATTACTACATACAGCATCCATTTGGAATGATCGATGGTTCCCAGTGCCATGTACCATGTAAAAACCATGTACCTTGGCTCCACTTTGGGGCCACCCAATCCATCAGAAATCCAGCCAAGCCCAGAAGACATTTTAGGTTTTGCCACGCATGCTGGAAAACTGACACCTGACTGAGGACTGAGGCTCCATTTTAATGAGTCTCCCTGGTCTTGAATCCATCACTGCCAAGACTGACAAACCTCAAAACTTGGCACCCTCCATCAGAAACTATTTAACCTGTAAGTCTGCCTGGCATAAAGAACTGTGAGCCTGGATGTTTGTAATAATGAAAACTTGCTTAGCTAAGCTAAGTGATACATCTTACCAATAAGAACTTTGAAGATTGAGGCATTAACACTGGCGTTTCCATACTTTTAGCGAGTATAAGCAATTATTTGGTTTTTTAGGGTTACCAGGATCTATGTAGTGAGTACGGAAACAAGGCATAAAAATCCATACATGTAAATGACTTGTGAGGCAATTAGTATTTATAGAAACTAATGCAAATATACTAAACAGAACACAGTACAACCCTTTCCAGTAGAAACAACTACTGTGGATAGTCTAATGATGGGATGAGATCACCCACCCACGTGAGGCATGGTCTTGGGGGCACAGGCAGAGAGACACATACTGGTCACCAACATCCATGTGCTTCTCCCCATGTCCCAGTTCTCTTGCATTAGCAGGGGCTTTGTGACTATTCCAGACAATACACTATGTGTAGGAATGATGTGTGCTCCTTCTGTTTTGAGATGTATAAAAGTGGATGTGAATTTTTCATGCATGTGTCCCCTGCTGCAGTGATCTACATTCTGAGATGCCAGGGTCACAACATGATGGCACTTCTGTGAGTCTGGGTCTCTGACTACCATGAACAACCTACACTGGTTACAGCATAAGCAAGAAAAAAATCTGTATTACCAACTGAGATACTAAATTAATTCGCTGCAGTATAACCTAGCCTTACACGGACAGCGAACGCTAGGAGTAAAAATGACCCTCAGGCAGACCGCTGATATGAGGAATGTTCCAGAAAAGAGTAACAGGTGATGTCTGAATACCAGAGCACTGTAGTGAGCAGTCTAGGCAATAGTTGCATTACAAGCTCTATGCTGATAAGCAGGCATAGAGCTTCGGTCATGGGATCTTTTTGCAGGAGACCTTCATGAGTGGGTGCGTAAGACTTCATAACCAGAATGGCGAATTACAATGAGAGGATGTCATCACAGAAACAAAAGAGGCACTTATTTATCTGAATGGGGACACAATATAAGGATGAGACCATCTGAGCTACTGAAAAAAGTCTCCGAAAACTCTGTGCAGGGATAAGACTTTTACCAAGGCTGGCATGAGACTAATAACTACCAGTAAAAGACTTGAAATCCCACCTCTGAGCAAAGAGCTTATTCTGAGGCAGAGAGCCAGGCTGGTCATAACAATTACTTCAAAAATTTTAATGAAAAATGTTTAAACAAGGTTCATACAATGATCAAGTCCATGTCTATCATCAATATGATTAAATAAAATGATGGTGAGTCAATTCTCTCATGCTGGGTTGATTCTCACAGACCACATAGGACTAAATCAGAAGGCGCTTCAGGGAGCAGGGGTTGATTCCAAGCCAAATTCATGCCAAGGCTAGTTTATGTCTATCAGCATAAAAGACGTCTCTTGGTTCTCCTATATAAAAAGTTTTTCATAGAAATTTAATGTCTGCAGTATTGATAAGCAACTATATCATTTCATGGCATTAATAAAAACTGTTAATGAAATTCATAGCATTTTTTTCTGCTCCCGCCTACTTTAAAAAGACATTTTCAGGGCGCCTGGATGGCTCAGTCGCTTAAGCGTCTGACTTCAGCTCAGGTCATGATCTCATGGTTCGTGAGTTCTAGCCCCACATTGGGCTCTGTGCTGACAGCTCGAAGCCTGGAGCCTACTTCTGATTCTGTGTCTTCCTCTCTCTCTGCCCCTCCACCACTCATGCTCTTTCTCTCTCTCTCTCTCTCACACACACTCAAAAATAAATAAACATTTAAAAAATTTTTTTAAATAAAAAAAAAAAAGAAACAAAAGGCATTTTCAAACATGTCTGATTGCCTTTGAAATGTGGCAACGTGCCGCATACACACACACACACACACACACACCTTTACCTATTGGCTTTGGCAAAGGCAAGAAGCTTCCATTCTTGGGCAAAAATGCATGAGCTCTGTTTTAGCCAATGAATCTAAACAAGCCAATAAAGAAAATCAGAAATAACAAAGTGAATTTAGATTTAGACTTTGCCCAGATAAAATTGGTTTGGGCTAAATTTAGAATTGTGAAGAGAATTCAGCAAACACCCATATTGGTCTTTAAAATATTAAATCAGCATTTTGACAGATGTGTTTCTTTACAACTTTGATCTGTCATGTCATAGATAGAACTATATCTGGTTTTACAAAGCAACATTCAAATGATTTACAAAAGAAGAAAAGAATTGCCAAAGAGGAAGTCACCCAAAGATTTATGAAAAAGAGGTATACATGAAAAGAAACTGAAATTTCATATGGAGCTAAGTCTTATGGTCAGTAAATCAAATATTATCTGATCATCCTTGGTTGACTTAAACTCCTCCTTAAAGCAAATGTAAGAAACTGCTAATCAGTCAGTTAAAACAATGACCAACTTGCAATTGATCAAGTACTTGATAGAAGTATTATTACATGTAGATAAACTAAACCTACATTAAAAAAAATGGTTTGATTTGATTTGCAATGGTTTGATTAAGTATTTAAAGTCCTTTAAAGAAGTTATTGTAGTATGTATTCTTTTATTGACTTAGTAACAAGAGTTAAGTTCTTTTACTCTATGAATTAGTGTGATACTTATGACTCTTTCAAGCATAAATATTAAAATGTCACTTTGGTTATTCAATAACCTGGTGGCAAATATAAATACAAGGTCATAGGTATCATATATACATGGAGATTTAAAAATACCATCCCACCTAAATCAATAGTGTAAAATGTATTGATTTAATTCCATCTCAAAGAGAAGGAAAAATGAGCAGTGGTGCTTTCGTACAGCTTATCATTGTTCATACAGAGTTTCACATTTGTTTATAATTATAACGAAACCCATCTACTTCATGGCAAACTGATAAACAAATGGGCCAGGGAATTATCAAGAGAACCATATCATTTTCAAAAAGTCTATAGATAAAAACCTCAGAAAATATTTTGTGGTTAAGGAATTCAAGAACATTAAACTCTTTGAAAACCATATAGGTTATTTTTCTAATTATCACAAAATAAAAACACTTGGGATTTTATTCTAAGTATGGATAAAATATGTGTGTGTGCATATGTGTTGTATGTACAGACATATACACTCAGTTATACACATTGCCACAAGTTTCTTAAGCAAAGTGAAATTAGTTAGCAGATGTGTTGTAGATGAAATTAATGTAGCAAATGTGTTCTAGAATATCACTGAATTGTAATAAAATAAGTAACAAAGTAAGAATACAAAAATGCAACTCACCAACAAGTAAAATACTGAGGTACCCTATAGATTCAACCTTCCCACAAAGATTAACCTTCTTCTTCCATGCTTCTCCACCATCCACATGGTCTTAAAATCCAAGGCTACAGATAGGCAGATAGGTCAGCTCGCCAACTTTCCTGGGACAAGACACCAGGTCTTGGTAGGTCCAGCCAAGAGAGACATGGGTTGCAGCCCAGGAACCAAACAGACAGAAGGTGGTAACCAGATGGGAAATATGATATGAGATACCAGATATCATAAGAAAGAAGACAAAACAATGCTGGCTGAAACAAATATCCAGAAGGGAAAGCAAAGGAACCAAATTGGTTATAAGCAGAGTCTATAGGCATCACTGACTTCTATACTATGAACAAAACACAGCACTCCAGATGGGAAAGGACAGCCAATCGGAGTACCTGAATGAAAGCCAAGAAGCACATTCCCCTAGGGAATCTCTCCCAGATCAGCACTAAGTCATCATACAGAGCATAGAAGTAGCAATTCTCTCAATGTACTATCATCCAAAGTGGAGATGACGCCACCTTTTTCTCGCTTCTAGCTAAAACAAGGCTGAAGCATTAAAGACTTTATTAGGATCTAAGGAGGAAAAAAAAGTAAATTAACATAGAATGCTATAAATTTAGTTAATCTGACGTCCCTGGACAAACAAGAGAGACCGAGTCCCATAGGCCTTACTAAGAATAGATGGCCAGTGTCAGGAATAACTTGTTTCAGAGGAGACCCTGATCTCAACCCACAGTAGGTCCTTTTGACCATTACAAACCTCAACAGGATTCCCACATCTTCTTTCATTCTCTCCTTCCATTGAAACAATTTAAGCTTTAGTCTTTAAATGACTGCTATTAACAACTCTAACCTACGTTGATGTTTTTGGTATATCACACATATACTCATTTTGATGTTAAATTCCAGATTCTCCTAAATAATACTTGTTTAATTAAGGTATTTCAACAGGAAGTAATAAGTTCTTTTTGAACAGTAATAAGTTCTTTTTGAACATTTCCTTCATGGGTCCCAGCATATGCTAGGCATTTTGTCCACAATAAATTGAATTATATGAGATTTACATTCTCTACAAAAATTTTACTTCAAATGATCATTAGTTACATTGCATGATTGAGCAGCTTGTCAAAAGGATATTCTTTCCATGTATATTAGAAGTATCTTATACAAAAGCATATTCTTATTTTCTTATACTCTTATACAATGTAAAAGATGAGGCAAGGATTTCACCATGTCCTCAGGAGGGCATTTGACTACAAACAGTGACCGTATAGGGTTTTGTAATCATTCCCAGGAAATCTGACTTCATGACTTAATAGCAATGGGGGGCCTATGCCATGATAAGTACTTTTGAATAGCATAGAAGAAATGTGAAAAGTGGTAGGGCACTCTTGGGACACTGGGCACAAAGAGACTAGTCACTCCTTCACCTCTCACTCAACTGTCTTTGTCTACCTCCAGGGACTCCCAAATCTCTGGGAATCAGACCCAATCTTCCTTGTCATTGATTCTCCAATTCATTCACCCACCCAATATTGATTACATGCTATTTTGTGCCAGGCATTCAGCTGGAATAGACCCATTCACAAGACTTTCAAGAGCCCCACCCTCACTTTATCATATTCTAGTGGTATAGACATAAACGAACACATGACTGATAAATAAAAAAGTAACTACAAACTGTGGCAAGTTCTAGGAAGAAAGCTGTCCACCTGAAATGGACAATAAGATGAGGACCCAGTTAAACAGGGCAATCACGTAGGGCTGCTCTGAAACCTGAGTGTTAACAATGAGCAAGCCATGCAATGAGGCTGGCAAAGAACATTCCAGGCAGATGCTGGCATCTTCAAGGTTGGACCTTGTCCTTCCTTGGCGCTCTGTATAAGAAGGGAAATTAAAACTAGGCTCAGCACACCATCTATAATGATTATAATCTCAGAGTCAGGTTGTTCCCTGAAAAGATATTTAGATGCCTTCCCAACATCACTCAAATGATGCCACAAGCCAAACTCACAGACATTTTAGTCAAACGCATACGAACATACACAGAAAAGTAGGTGTTTCAACATAATGAGGACAACAAAGGCAAGAGAAATGTAGGCCAAAGTAAATTTCCTTACAACTTGCAGCCCATTGATAAATATCTGAGACAAGCAGGGCCATGACATTCCTCAAGGAACTCATGGCTGCCTTAATGTGAATGCTTTGCTAGAAACTAAAACAACCTTATCTTGACAATGGCCAGAACTCCAAGATCGTGTTACCCTTCTTAAACACAGAGAAACCCTTTTACGGGCACCTGGGTGGCTCAGTCAATTGAGCCTCTGACTTCAGCTCAGGTCACAATCTCCTGGCTTGTGAGTTTGAGCCTCACAAACTCTGTGCTGTCAGCACAGAGCCTGGAGCCCACTTCGAGTTCTGTGTCTCCGTCTCTCTCTGCCCCTCGCCTGCTCACACTCTGTCTCTCTCTCTCTTTCTCAAAAGTAAATAAACATAAAAAAAATTTAACATGCAGAAACCCTTTTAGAGACTTAGGTTATCTCTCTCCCTCACCCCTCAACTTGAAAGTGTATAACCAGTCACTTCTTACTATCCCAGTGCAGCTCTTTCCTGCCCACAGGTCCTGTCTCCATGCTTCAATAAAAACACCTATTTATACCGTAAACATCTCAAGAATTCTTTCTTGACCATTGGGTTTAATGATCCCGCATCAAATATATTGACAGTCAGGAAAAAGCTACAAATCTCAATGATCTTTCCATGATAGCCCAAGACAGTTTATAAGCAGAGTAATGCTGGACAGTTGGGCCAGCCAGATAGTCTCTCTTGGAAATAAACTGGGAAATAAATAAATCAAATAGAGAGCTCAAGTTGGAAGTAGGTGGGAAAGCCAGAGTAATAAGGAGGCAACAAAGCCCTAAGGTACAGAAGAGAGTCAGATGGCGGAGAAGTAGGGGGACTGGAATTTCCCTAGTTCCTCAAACCCAGCAGTACTGAGGTCAGAACACTTGGAATACCAGGAATCCAGGCTACAGAGTGATGGAAAAATCTCCACAGGTGGAAAAAGACAGCTTGGCAGGGCAGAGGTGCATGTATGCAAATTGGGAGAAAGAAAATGGGCAGCATAGGCACATAGAGGGGGGAAACCCTTCAGCAGAGAAACAAAAGGAAGAGAAAGAGAGGCTGTGGAAGTATGGGATTGCATGTGGACAAGAGAAAAACCATGGACCGCAGACTGGAGAACAAGAAATACAGAGAGAACCGGTTTCTACTTTGCAAGCAGCCTTAGGCCCTAAAGATCAGAGTTGTCAGGGTTTGCACGACTTTCTCTGGACTGGAGACCACAGTGTGCGAGCCGGCGTGGTGGGTAGTGATCTCAGAGGCACACTGAGAGAGAACAGTCCCCTCCCTTAAGTACTGTGGGAAGAGGGTAAATCGACCCCCCCCCCACCCCCTCAAAGACAAAGGACCCTGCAGGCACCAGCTAGAGGCCCTTTGTCGACTGAGGGAATGGCACTACCCAGAAACAGGTCTGTAAGGTGCGGGATCCTTTAAAACATCAGGGTTTGAAATCCAGCCGAGCACCCAGGAGGCATGGGAGACTGTGGAGCAGGACAAGCCACGCTGCTCTCGAGGGCTGCCTACGCAGCGTGGTTTGGGACACCCAGTCCGGGAGGAGAGATAGGGGAGTCGCCATTTTTCTCCCCAACACCAACATGGTGGGGCTTCAGGGTACAGGACAGCGGCCCCAGTGGAGGGGGGCGGGGGGCGCCTACACCAAACCCCACCCCTCCGTGCTGGTAACCGTGTATCTACTGGAACTGGAAGGACACTGAGCAACCAGACAGCCTCTCCTCCAGACCAGCACAGCCACCAATCCCAGGCACTGTGAGTTTTACATGTTGATCTGTTTTGTTTTGTTTTTTTAACTATCAATATTTTTTTCTCCTTTCTTTACTTCTCTTCTTTTTTCTCTTCTTTTTCTTTCTACTCCCATCTTTTTTTTCTTCCCCCTTTGGAATCAGCCTCATAATTTCTGATTTCATTTTTGATCAATTCTTATCATATATATTTCTTCTTCTTCCTTTTCTTCTTCTCCTTCTTCTTCTTTTTCTTCTTCTTTTCTTTCTTTCTTTCTTTCTTTACTTCTTTCTTTCTTTTTTTCCTTCTTTCTTTTCTTCCTTCTCTTTTCTGGTTGTTTGTTTAATCAGTCATTTTTACTCTATTCGTTTTACACTTTTTCTCTATCTCCTTCTTCTTTATTTTCCTCTAACTCTCTGTGGATTAATCCTGTAGTTTCTTTTTGTTTAATGTTTTATTTTTTGAGACAGAGAGTCGGAGAATGAGTGGAGGAAGGGGAGAGAGAGAGAGGGAATCACAGAATCCAAAGCAGGCTCCAGGGTCTAAGCTGTCAGCACAGAGCCCAATGTGGGGCTCGAACTCATGAACCAGGAGATCATGACCTGAGCCGAAGTCAGAAGCTTAACCAACTGAGCCACCCAGGTGCCAGGGCTTATAGTTTCTTTGATTCTCTGCCTGGTCTTTTTTTTTTTTTTTTTTTTTTTTTTTTTTTTTTTTTTCTGCCCCTGTCCTTTCTCTCTTTGTATGGGAAAAGACTTCTCCCTGCCCCAACCTTTTTCCCTTTTGCCAAGGCTACTTTAATGAACAAATCAAAGCACCCCTAGTGGAAGGTCCAATCCACCACTACAAGCAGTGAGATCAAGCAACCAAAGACACAACAACAGAGGGCATGCAACACACTCCAAAAACACTTCCTGAAGTGCCAGGCCCTGGACAGGGTATGATCCCTTTTTAATACAGTAGTACTTGCAAATGCGGGGCACATAACACACTATTAAAACACATAAAAGACCGAAAACTAGCAAAAATGACAAAACAGAAGAATTTTCCTCAAAAGAAATTCCAGGAAGAAATGACAGCCAGAGAAATGTTCAAAACATATATAAACCATATATTTGAACATGAATTTACAGTAATAGTCATAAGACTAACAGCTAGGCTTGAAAAAAGCATAGGAGACAGCAGAGAATCTATTGCTGCAGAGATCAAGGACCTAACACAAATTAAGAAACGCTGTAAGTTAGATGCAAAATGAACTAGATGCAGTGGCAGCAAGGATGGGAGAAACAGAGGGGAGGATAGGTGAAATAGAAGATAAAATTACAGAAAATGATGAAACTGAGAAAAAAAGGGATAGGAAGCTACTAGACCACGAGTGATTCAGAGACCTAAGTGATTCAATGAAATGAAATAATATTTGTATCATAGGAATTCCAGAAGATGAAAAGAAAGAGAAAGGGGCAGAAGGTTTATTTGAACAAATTATAGCTGATTAACTTTCCAAATCTGGGGAAGGAAGCAGACATCCAAATCCAGGAGACACAGAGAACTGCCTTCAAAATCAACAAACACAGGTCAACACCACAACATAACATGGTAAAACTGGCAAAATACAAAAATAGGGAATTCTGAAAGCAGCTAGGGACAAACGGACCTTAACCTGGAAGGGAAGACACATAAGGGTAGTAGCAGACCTGTCCATTGAAACTTTGCAGGCCAGAAGGGAGTGGCAGGAAATATTCAATGTGCTGAATAGGAAAAATACGCAACCAAGAATCCTTTATCCAGCAAGACTGTCATTCAGAATAGAAGGAGAGATAAAGGCTTTTCCAGACTAATAAAAACTAAAGGAGTTCACGACCACTAAAACAGCCCTGCAAGAGATCCAAAGGGGGACTATGTGAATGGAAAGCAGCAAAGACTACAAAGGACCAGAAATATCAGCACAAGCATGAAACTTACAGATAACACAATGACACTAAATTCATATCTTTCAATAATCACTCTGAATATAAACGGACTAAATGCCCCAATCAAAAGACATACAGTATCAGAATGGATAAAAAACCAAGATTCATCTATATGCTGCCTATAAGAGACTAGTTTTAGACCTGAGGACACCTTCAGATTGAAAATGAGGGGCTGGAGAACCATCTATCAGGCTATTGGATGTTAAAAGAAAGCTGGAGTAGCCATACTTATATCAGACAAACTAGGTTTTAAACCAAAGATTATAACAAGAGATGAAGAAGGGCATTATATCATAATTAAAGGGTCTTTCCATTAAGAAGAGCCAACAATGATAAATGTTTATGCCCCCAAGGTGCAGTGCCCAAATATATAAATCAATTAATCACAAACATAAGCAAACTTACTGATGATATTCTGTAATTATAGGTGACTTTTATACTCCACTTACAACAATGGACAGATCATCTAGACATAGAATAAATAAGGAAACAATGGCTTTGAATGATACACTGGACCAGATAGACTTCACAGATATATTCAGAACTTTTCATCCAAAAGCAGCAGAATATACATTTTTCTTGAGTGCACATGGAACATTCTCCAAACTAGGTCACATATTGGGTAACAAAACAGCCCTCAACTGATATAAAACGATTGAGATTATACCATGCATATTTTCAGATCACAATGCTATGAAACTTGAAATCAACCACAAGAAAAAATCTGGAAAACCTCCAAATGCATGGAAGTTAGAGAATATCCTACTAAAGAATGAATGGATCAACCAGGAAATTAAATAAGAAATTACAAAATGTATGGAAGTAAATGAAAATGGAAACACGGGGGCACCTGGGTGGCGCAGTCGGTTGAGCGTCCGACTTCAGCCAGGTCACGATCTCGTGGTCCGGGAGTTCGAGCCCCGCATCAGGCTCTGGGCTGATGGCTCAGAGCCTGGAGCCTGTTTCCGATTCTGTGTCTCCCTCTCTCTCTGCCCCTCCCCCGTTCATGCTCTGTCTCTCTCTGTCCCAAAAATGAATAGACGTTGAAAAAAAAAAAAATTAAAAAAAAAAAAAAAGAAAATGGAAACATGACAGTCCAAACCCTTTGGGATACAGCAAAGGCAGTTCTAAGAGGAAAATGCATTGCAATCCAGGCCTATCTCAAGAAGCAAGAAAAATCCCAAATACAGAATCTAACCTCCCACCTAAAGGAACTAGAAACACAGCAGCAAAGAAAGCCCAAACCCAGCAGAAGAAGAGGATTAATAAAGATTATAGCAGAAATAAACAATATAGAATCAAAACAAACAAACAAACAAACAAAAACAAAACAGTAGAACAGATCAATGAATCTAAGTGCTGGTTTGTTGAAAGAATAAACAAAACAGATAAACTCCTAGCCAGACTTCTCAAAAAGAAAAGAGAGGGGATCTAAATAGATAAAATCAAAAATGAAAGAGGAGAGATCACAACCAATACCATAGAAATACAAACAAGTATTAGAAAACACTATAAAAAAGTATATGCCAGCTAACTGGACAACCTGGAAGAAATAGAAAAATTCCTAGACACCTACACACTACCAAAACTCTAATGAGGAGAAATAGAAAATTTGAACAGACCCATAACCAGTGAAGAAATGGAATCAGTTATCAAAAATCTCCCAACAAATAAGAGTCCTGGGCCAGAAGGCTTCACAGAGGAATTCTACCACATTTAAAGTGGAGTTAATACCTATTCTTCTCAAGTTGTTCCAAACAGTAGAAATGGAAGGAAATCTTCCATACTCATTCTATGAAGACAGAATTACCCTGATTTCCAAATGAGACAAAGACCCTGCTGAAAAGGAGAAGTAGAGGCCAATATCCGTGATGAACATAGAGGCAAAAGTTCTCAACAAGATACTAGCAAATTGAATTCAACAGTATATTAAAAGAATTATTCACCATGATCAAGTGAGATTCATTCCTGGGCTATAGAGCAGGTTCAGTATTCACAAATAAGTCAATGTGATACATCACATTAATAGAAGAAACGATAAGAACTATGTGATCCTGTCAACAGATTCAGAAAAAGCATTTGACAAAATACAGCATCGTTTCTTAATAAAAACCCTCAAGAAATTCAGGATAGAAGAAACGTACCTTAACATCATAAAAGCCATAGATGAAAGACCCACAGCTAATATCATCCTCAATGGGGAAAAACATAGAGCTTTCCCCCTGAGATCAGGAACATGACAGGGATGTCCACTGTCACCACTGTTGTTTAACACAGTGTTGGAAGTCCTAGCCTCAGCATTCAGACAACAAAATGAAATAAAAGGCATTCAAATTGGCAAAGAAGTCAAACTTTCACTTTTTGCAGATAACATGAGATGCTACATGGAAAATGTGAAAGACTACCCAAAACCTGCTAGAACTGATTCATGAATTCAGCAAATCACAGGATGTAAAATCAATGTACAGAAATGGGTTGCATTTCTAAACATCAATAATGAAGCAACAGAAGGAGATATCAAGGAATCAGTCCCACTTACAAATTGCACCAAGAACCATAAAATACCTAGGAATAAACCTAACCAAAGATATAAAAGATCTGCATGCTGAAAACTATAGAGAGCTTATGAAAGAAATTGAAGACCCAAAGAAATGGAAAAATATTCCACATTCACATATTGGAAGAACAAATATTGTTAAAAAGTCAATACTACCCAAAGCAATCTGCACATTCAATGCAATCTCAATCAAAATAGCACCAGTATTCTTCACAGAGCTAGAGGAAACAATCCTAAAATTTGTATGGAACCATAAGAGACCCCAAATAGCCAAAGTAATGTTGAAAAAGGTAACCAAAGATAGAGGCATCGCAACCCCAGACTTTAGCCTCTACTACAAAGCTGTCATCACCAAGACAGTATGGTATTGGTACAAAAACAAACACATATACCAATGGAATAGAATAGAGAACCCAGAAATGGACCCACAAATGTATGGCCAACTAATTTTGACAAAGCAGGGAAAAAAGACAGTCTCTTTAGCAAATGGTGCTGGGAGAACTGGACAGCAACATGCAGAAGAATTAAACTGGACCACTTTTCTTACACCATAGACAAAAATAAACTCAAGATGGATGAAAGACCTAAATGTGAGACAGGAAACCATCAAAACCCTAGAGGAGAAAACGGGAAACAACCTCTTTGACCTCAGCCACAGCAATTTCTTGCTTGGCACGTCTCCAAAGGTAAGGGAATTAAAAGCAAAAATGAACTATTGGGACCTCATCAAGATAAAAAGCTTCTGCATTGAAAAGGAAACAGTCAACAAAACTAAAAGGCAACCAAAAAGATATTTGCAAATGACATTTCAGATAAAGGGTTAGTATCCAAAATCTATAAAGAAGTTACCAAACTCAACACCCAAAAAACAAATAACCTAGTGAAAAATGGGCAGAAGACATGAATAGACACTTTTCCAAAGAAGACATCCAGATGGCCAACAGACACATGAAAAGATGCTCAACATGGCTCATCATCAGGGAAATAAAAATCAAAACCACATTAAGATACTACCTCAAACCAGTCAGAGTGGCTAAAATTAACAACCCAGGAAACAACAGATGTTGGTGAGGATGTGGAGAAACTGAAACCCTCTTGCACTGCTGGTGGAAATGCCAACTGGTACAGCCACTCTGGAAAGCAGTATGGAGGTTCCTGAAAAAATTAAAAATGGAATTACCCTACGACCCAGCAATAGCACTACTAGGAATTTATCCAAAGGATACAGGAGTGCTAATTCATAGGAGCATATGCATGCCAATGTTTATAGTAGCACTCTCAACAACAGCCAAATTATGGAAAGAGCCTAAATGTCCATAGGATGAATGGATAAAGAAGGTGTGGTATATATGTACAATGAAGTACTCCTCAGCAATGTAAAAGAATTAAATCTTGCCATTTGCAACAACGTGGATGGAACCGGAGGGTATTATGCTAAGTGAAATGAGTCACTCAGAAGTAGACAGATTTCACTCATATGTGGAATTTGAGAAACTTAACAGAAGACCATCAGGGAAGGGAAAGAAAATAAGTTACAGACAGAGAGGGAGGCAAACCATAAGATATTCTTAAATACAGAAAACAAACTAAGGGTTGATGGGGATGGGGAATTGGGGGGGGTGGGGAAAATGGATGATGGGCATTGAGGAGGGCATTTGTTGGGATGAGTATTGGGTGTTGTATGTAAGTGATGAATCACAGGAATCTACTCCCAAAGCCAAAACTACACTGTACACATTGTATGTTAGCTAACTTGACAATAAATTATTAAAAAAAAAAAAGCCCAAAGGTATTGGAAGGATAAAATAGAGAAGATGCTGATGACAAACAGTAGCAGTAGGAAGAAGAACATGCACAAAGACATGAAGACCAATAGAGCACATAAATGGCAGAACATTAGTTTGGAGATCAGATGAGTCTAGCTGCTTATCCCTAGGGCTGCCTCAGATTCTGACCCTCTCAATTAGGCTAAGGCACAAGGTTTCTGTACTGGTGTTCCTGAAGCATTCCAGCTTCCTTCATTGCAACATGTACCCTGACAATAGATATAGTTTGACCCTTCGGAGTTCACTGAGCAGGAATGACTAAAACTATTTCTTGATACAAAGAATGCCTAGCAAATACACCCCATTACATCAACCTTCCCCTTTATGGAACAATGAGACAATTTAAATGTTACAGACATAGTATCATTGCTGAATCTCTGGAACCTAAGGCAGTGGCTGAAACATAAAAAGCACACAATAAAGGTTTGTTTAATAAGTTACTCGATGAGTGAATGAAAGAAATAGGAACTACTGACATTTGTATTCATTATTGAAAAACTATGGTCTTCTCTTCTCAAACCTATGTCTCTACAAAATTGAAGTTTGAAAAAAAACATAGAAATATTATTTTATATCACAATTTCTGCTAATAAAGTACATTCAGAAATACAGAGACCTTAAGAAATCAGTTCAATATTTTTAGGTATAAACAGATATACAAATAATAAAATGAGTCCCAGATCAGAGTCTAATTTCTCCCTTCCTATCACTGAACATCCAAAGATGTCCCCCGCTTTCTCCTACAGGAAAAGGTATATTACTTCTGGGAAAGAAGGAAAGGAGGGGGAGAGGAAGGGAGGGAAGATGAAGGATGTTAAGTCCCCTTTCTCTCTCCACAACCCATATTTCTCTCCTGTCCCTTATCTCTCTTTTTCCCTTTGTCCTCTGAGAGCTTTTGATTGCCCAGAGCACAGAAATGGCACAATTGCCTGTTAATGGCAATCTCTCAACCCCAAATTAGCGACCTGGTCCCTGCTGGTGGGTCTCCAGAGCCCTACTTCTTTCAGACTACTTCACTCTGTTCATTACTGGTTCTGACAATTAAGTCAAGGTCATATGTCAGTGTGAATGAGAAATAAATTGGAAATCTTGAATCTAGAGTGTTTAGATTGGAACAGACATTGGTCTTTCCTCCTTTATTACTTTGTATCTTAAGTAATATTTCTTTGCACAAATGAAATAAAAAGAGAAGAAAAACTTACCACGTTCAGAATGAAATGACATTAAGTTTAGAAGTTGTGGGGGGAGGGGGGAGGGTGGAAAGCTGGGATGGAAGAACAGCATGGAGGTTTTTTGTGTATCTCGTGTCCGTGGAGTGAGGCCAGACCAACACTGGACCATCCTGCTGCGCCTAGAAACTGATCTGGGGATTGACACGGCAGTCTGCATGACCTGGGCCATGGACTTCAGCGGTGAGGGTCGTGGAGAGGTGAACTTGGGGGAGGGAAGCTGCAGATGTGGGGGGCCACTTTTGCATGGCAGGGGCGGGTAAGAGTGTGGGAAGGGCACCCCTCCCCAGGCGCCTGGACAGAGGGTGGAGGATTGGAGACAGCTGCAGGGACTGACCTGGGGGTGGGAGGGAGAAGGGAAGGGTTTGAAATCCGTTGGGACTGTGGGCGGAGTGGGGGCAGGAGCACGGAGTCTGGGGCTCTGCAGCTCCATGCCTGGCGGTGCTCTGGTGGGAGAGGTGGGTCCCAGGGAATAAAGTGGGATCTGGGAGGTTCTCGGGCCACAGGGGGAGAGGCAGTTCCACTGCTAGAGGGACATTTGGTGGAGGCTGTGAGGCCACCTGGGCCCAGCAGACCCCAGAGGGTGGCCTCCTTTGCTGGTGCTGGAGCAGGGTCATTGGGGGTGAAGCCCGGTGCCAGGTATGTGTTGTGATTTTTCCATGGTCCCTAGGGCGCTGCTGCTACACTGCCTCGCAAACTTTTTCTGGGGTGGGCTGGCGTCTGGCAGTGGTCTCTGGGCATCAGCAGCAGTGCAGTCCCCGGAGTTCCTGGGTATAGCCGACATCCGGCCATTGCTTGGTGGGACCCTCCGGAGTGGGGAAGATCAGTAAGGGCCACAGACCCTCAGAGGTGGGGGGCAGGGGAAGGCAACTGCATCTGGGGCAGGACTCGGGAGAGGGGTGCTGCCCGGGGCTTGGTCACTGACAGTGTAGAAGTGGGGGTTGGGGGGAGGCCGAGGACAAAGGATAGGTGTGCGATTGCTGATCGGGAGAACAGGGTTCTGATGCTGGAGACTGGGTGGCTGGGTGATGCGGTTTCACGGCTCTGCGCATGGGCACTGCAGCAATCCACCCCAGTGGGCCGGCAGCACCATCTGGTGGAGAGTGGAGCGGTTGCACTGGGTTCCACTGAGCTGGGTCAGCCTCGCTCTTCAGAAGCACAGGTCTCACCGCCTGCTTGGTCTGTGAACTGTGGAGCGCTTCATGGGTTTGACTTCTAGGGGAGGGCAGAGTGGTTTCAGCTGTGTTTCAGTCTGTTGGCCAGTCCAACTGTTCAATTTTCTTCCTTATTTTTTTTCTTTTCTTTTTGTTTCTTTTCTTTTTCTTGAATATAGAAAGAGAAAAAAAAGCATTTTTATTTTCAATTTTTATTAAAAATATTTTTCTTTATTTTTTTTCTACTATACTTTTTACTTTTGTGTACATTTTTTCAATTCTATTTTACTTCCATCATTTCATTTTAGTCTACCCGATGTAATCATTCTTTCAAATTTTCAGATGATTTCCTTTTTTTTCTTTTTTTCACCTTTTTTCTCTAATCTATCAAGCCACTTTCAACACCGAGACCAAAACACACCTAAGATCTAGCATCATTTATTTGATATTTTGTGTGTGTGTGTTTAATTTTTTAATTTTAATTTTTTATTTTAATTTTATTTTAATTTTTGTCTACTGCATTAACTCCTTTTCTCCCTTCAAAATGTCAAAACGAAGGAATTCACCACAAAAGAAAGAGCAGGAAGAAACGACAGCCAGGGAGTTAACCAACACAGATACAAGCAAGATGTCTGAACCAGAATTTAGAATCTCGATAATAAGAATACTAGCTGGTAGCCGAAAATAGATTAGAATCCCTTTCTGTGGAGATGAAAGAAGTAAAAGCTAGTCAGGGTGAAACAAAAAATGCTATAACTGAGCTGCAATCTCGAATGGATGCCGTGGCAGCAAGGGTGGATGAGGCAGAACACAGAATCAGTGATATAGTGGACAAACGTATGGAGAATAATGAAGCAGAAAAAAAAGGGAGATTAAGGCAAAAGAGCATGATTTAAGAATTAGAGAAATCAGTGACTCATTAAAAAGGAACATCAGAATCATAGGGGTTCCAGAAGAGGAAGAGAGAGAAATAGGGGTGGAAGGGTTTTGTGAGCAAATCATAGCAGAAAACTTTCCTAACCTGGGGAAAGACACAGACATCAAAATCCAGGATGCACAGAGGACTCCCATCAGATCCAACAAAAACCGACCATCAACAAGGCATATCATAGTCAAATTCACAAAATATTCAGGCAAGGAGAGAATCATGAAAGCAGCAAGGGGAAAAAAAATCCTTAACCTACAAGGGAAGACAGATCAGGTTTGCAGCAGACCTATCCACAGAAACTTGGCAGGCCAGAAAGCAGTGGCAGGATATATTCAATGTGCTGAATCAGAAAAATATGTAGCCAAAAATTCTTTACCCAGCAAGGCTGTCATTCAAAATAGAAGGAGAGATAAAAAGTTTCCCAGACAAACAAAAATTAAAGGAGTTTGTGACCACTAAACCAGCCCTGCAAGAAATTTTAAGGGGGATTCTCTGAGGGGAGAAAAGATGAAAAACTAACTAACTAAATACATACATACATACATACATACATACATACATACATACATATACACATACATACATACCAAAAGCAACAAAGATTAGAAAGGACCAGAGAACACCACCAGAAACTCTAACTCTACAAGCAACATAATAGCAATAAATTCATATCTTTCAGTACTCTAAACGTCAATGGACTCAATACTCCAATCAAAAGACATAGGGTAACAGAATGGATAAGAAAACAAGATCCACCCATATGCTGTTTACAAGAGACCCACTTTAGACCTAAAGACACCTTCAGATTGAAAATAAGGGATGGAGAACCATCTATGATAGTAATGGTCAAGAAAAGAAAGCCGGAGTAGCCATACTTATATCAGACAATCTAGACTTTAAAATAAAGACCGTATCAAGAGATGAAGAAGGGCATTATAACATAATTAAGGGGTCTATTCACCAAGAAGACCTAACAGTTATAAACATTTATGCACCAAATGTGGCAGCACCCAAATATATAAATCAATTAATAACAAACATAAAGAAACTCATTAATAGTAATACCATAATAGTAGGAGACTTCAACACCCCACTCACACCAATGGACAGATCATCTAATCAAAAAATCAACAAGGAAACAATGGTTTTGAATGACACACTGGACCAGATGGACTTAACACATATATTCAGAACATTTCATCCTAAAGTAGCAGAATATACATTCTTCTCCAGTGCATATGGAACATCCTCCAGAATAGACCACATACTGGGACACAAATCAGCCCTCAGCAAGTACAAAAAGATCAAGATCATATCATGCATGTTTTCAGACTACAATGCTATGAAACACAAAATCAACCACAAGAAAAAAATTTGGAAAGGTAACAAATACTTGGAGACTAAAGAACATCCTACTAAAGAATGAATGGGCTAACCAAGAAGTTAAAAAGGAAATTAAAAAGTGTATGAAAGCCAATGAAAATGATAACACCACAACTCCAAACCTCTGAGATGCAGCAAAGGCGGTCATAAGAGGAAAGTAAATAGCAATCCAGGCCTTCCTAAAGAAGGAAGAAAGATCTCAGATACACAACTTAAACTTCCTCCTTAAAGAACTGGGAAAAGAATAGCAAATGAAACCCCAAACCAGCAGAAGACAGGAAATGATAAAGATTAGAGCAGAAATTAATGCTATCGAAACCAAAAAACAGTAGAACAGATCAATAAAACTAGAAGCTGGCTCATTTAAAGAATTAACAAAATTGATAAACCACTAGCAGTTTTATCAAAAAGAAGGAAAGGACCCAAATAAAATCAAGAATGAAAGAGGAGAGATCACAACCAACACGGCAGAAATAAACACAATAATAAGAGAATATTATGAGCAATTATATGCCAATAAAATGGGCAATCTGGAAGAAATGGACAAATTCCTAGAAACATATACACTACCAAACTGAAATAGGAAGAAATAGAAAATTTGAACACACCCATAACCAGTAAAGAAATCGAATTAGTAATCAAAAATCTCCCAAAAACAAGAGTCCAGGGCCAGATGGCTTTCCAGGGGAATTCTACCAAACATTTAAGGAAGAGTTAACAACTATTCTCTTGAAGGTGTTCCAAAAAATAGAAATGGAAGGAAAACTTCCAAACTCTATGAGGCCAGCATTACCTTGATTCCAAAACCAGCCAGAGACCCCACTAAAAAGGAGAACTATAGACCAATTTCCCTCTTGAACATGGATGCAAAAATCCTCAACAAGATATTAGCCATCCAGATCCAACAATACATTAAAAAAATTATTCACCACGACCAAGTGGGATTTATACCTGGGATGCAGGGCTGCTTCAATATCCGCAAAACAACGTGATTCATCACATCAATAAAAGAAAAGACAAGAACCATATGATCCTCTCAATAGATGCAGAGAAAGCATTTGACCAAACACAGCACCCTTTCTTCATAAAAACCCTCAAGAAAGTAGAGATAGAAGAGCATACCTGGAGATCATAAAAGCCATATATGAACAGCCCAATGCTAATATCATCATCAATGGGGAAAAACTGAGAGCTTTCCCCTAAGGTCAGGGACAAGACAGGGATATCCACTCTCGCCACTGTTATTCAACATAGTATTGGAAGTCTTACCTCTGCAATCAGACAACACAAAGAAATAAAAGACATCTAAATCAGCCAGGAGGAGGTCAAACTTTCACTCTTAGCAGATGACATGATACTCTATATAGGAAACCCAAAAGATTCCACCAAAAACCTGCTAGCACTGATTCATGAATTCAGCAAATCATTGGATATAAAATCAATGCACAGAAATAGGTTGCATTCCTATTCACCAACAATGAAGCAACAGAAAGGGAAATCAAGGAATCAATTTCCTTCACAATTGCACCAAAAACCATAAAGTACATAGGAATAAATCTAACCAAAGAGGTGAAAAATCTATACGCTGAAAACTATAGAAAGCTTATGAAAGAAATTGAAGAAGACACAAAAAATGGGAAAAGATTCCATGCTCCTGGATAAGAAGAACAAATATTGTTAAAATTTCGATACTACCCAAAGCAGTCTACATATTCAATGCAATCCCTATCAAAATAACACCAGCATTCTTCACAGAGCTAGAACGAATAATTCTACAATTTGTATGGAACCAGAAAAGACCCTGAATAGCCAAAGAAATCTTGAAAAAGAAAACCAACACAGGAGGCATCACAATCCCAGACTTCAAGCTATACTACAAAGCTGCAAATAAAACCCATCAAGACAGTATGGTACTGGCACAAGAACAGACACTCAGATCAATGGAACAGAATAGAGAACCCAGAAATGGACCCACAAACGTATGGCCGACCAATCTCTGACAAAACAGGAAAGAATATCCAATGGAATAAAGACAATCTCTTCAGCAAGTGGTGCTGGGAAAACTGGACAGTCACATGCAGGAAAATGAACCTGGACCACTTTCTTACACCATACACAAAAGTAAACTCAAACTGGATGAAAGACCTCAATGTAAGATAGGAAGCCATCAAAATCCTTGAGGAGAAAGCAGGGAAAAACCTCTTTGATCTTGGCCACAGCAACTTCTTACTCAACACATCTCTGGAGGCAAGGGAAACAAAAGCAAAAATGAACTGCTGGGACCTCATCAAAATAAAAAGCTTTTGCACAGCAAAGGAAACAGCAAAATTAAAAGGCAACCAGCAGAATGAGAGAAGATATCTGCAAACGACATATCAGATAAAAGGTTAGTATCCAAAATCTATAAAGAACTTATCAAACTCAACACTGAAGAAACAAATAATCCAGTGAAGAAATGGGCAAAAGACATGAATAGACAATTTTCCAAAGAAGACATCCAGATGGCCAACTGATGATACATGAGAAAATGCTCAACATCACTCATCATCAGGGAAATACAAATCAAAACCACAATGAGATACCACCTCACACCTGTCAGAATGGCTAACATTAACAACTCAGGCAACAACAGATGTTGGCGAGGATGCGGAGAAAGAGGATCTCTTTTGCGTTGTTGGTGGCAATGCAAGCTGGTGCAGCCACTCTGGAAAACAGTATGGAGGTTCCTCAAAAAACTACAAACAGAACTACCCTATAACCCAGCAATTGCACTACTAGGCATTTATCCAAGGGATACAGGTGTGCTGTTTTGAATGGACACATGTACCCCCATGTTTATAGCAACACTATCAACAACAGCCAAGTATGGAAAGAGCCCAAATGTTCATCGATGGATGAATGGATAAAGAAGATGTGGCATATATATTCAATGGAGTATTGCTCAGCAATCAAAAAGAATGAAATCTTGCCATTTGCAACTACATGGATGGAACTGGAGGGTATTATGCTAAGTGAAATTAGTCAGTCAGAGTAAGACAAAAATCATATGACTTCACTCCTATGAGGACTTTAAGAGACAAAACAGATGAACATAAGGGAAGAGAAACAAAAATAATATAAAAACAGGGAGGGGGACAAAACATAAGAGACTCTTAAATATGGAGAACAAACAGAGGGTTACTGGAGGGGTTGTGGGAGGGGGGATGGGCTAAATGGGTAAGGGGCATTAAGGAATCTACTCCTGAAATCATTGTTGCACAATATGGTAACTAATTTGGATGTCAATTAAAAAAAAAAAAAATAAAAAGAAGTTATCCCTTCACGGAGTTGATTAAACCAGGAAAGTGAATATACACAACTTAGATTTTTATGCTTATGAGTTCTATTCTTAAAGAATCTTTTGATTAATTCAGCTTAAGAGTAGGATTTGATGGACAGAATTAAATGAAACCCACTAGGTATTAAATAGTCCCTATATGACCCTTATGTCTAACTTGATAAAAGAATGGAGTGTTGCCCTGAGTCCATTTTATCTAAGCAATCTCTCCTAGAAGTTAATACGTATAAAAACAGTTCGGTAAACTAACATAAACAAAGTGTCTTGAAATATGAATTGTCATTTTCTTAGCTGCATTCAGTCCCAGATATCAAAGGTCTTTCTGACTATGTTTAACATGGTAATTCACAGCAGGTAATATCAGTTACCTTTTGAACTCTCTGTGACTTACTCTAATAATATTTTAAATCTTATGATAAAATTAGTGCTCTCTAGCTGCATCCAAATAAAAGATTTTAGCTATCAACTACAGATGGATTTCCTCCACTGTATTTTATTTCAAAAAAGACAAAGTTGTTTGTGAAAAAGAATTTCTTGTTCTTGTTCTCTACATGGATGCATAAATCATACGATGTAACAAAGCCATTCTTTAAGGCTGCTAAAGAAAAGCAATAAAAAAAAAAAGTCCTCCATATTTATTTTTCCCTCTTGGAGCTTAAAAAAAATGGTCAAACTAATTTTTTTCCAAAACAAAATTGCTTCCGGGCTTAATAGCTTGTACAATAAGTTACATTTCAGCCTTGGAGGGAAATTTGACAAACTGAGTTATATCCTTAGAAAAACAATGCTATAATGGAAAGTTTGGTAAGTTGTTAGCTACAGCTGTACTGTAGCACAAAACGATTATGACAACTAGGAACCAAAAATTATTTGTTCATGTTTTTAGTTCACTGGGCAACAAAGAGTGTATCATCTGTGAAAATTATTAATCTTTACAAAGAGCTACTTTGGTTTTCCTATAGATGCATAGGATAGTAAATACTATCCCATGAATATAACTCACTAAATACATACCAAAGGACAGATAAAGGACAGTGAGGTACAAGCATTTTACAACATTTAATATTTTCCAAATAGTGCCCTGTGGCTGTTGAGTTGCATAAAAAATGATAACACAGGTGGCTATATTTAAAAGCAAAAACAAAGTAATAACAATAAAAACACATCTCCCTTAGGAGGGCACAACTCTGGGATTAGTATTCATATACTTCTCATTGGCAATATGAATTTAGATTTCTTGTTACTGGCCAAGAAGAATTTCCCATACTGATTCCAGAGTCTCGCACAAAGTAGGCCAGTCAGTGCCCCACTATGCTCTGTCTTTTAGACTATAAGAGCTGAAAGAGGTCGGCCACATGTCACTGCCAATGGGCGCCCTGAGGCAGGGGTGCAATTATAACTGAGGGGTGTCATGAGTAACAGAAACATCTTGTTACACTCTCTAAAAATCCCTTAACTAATTCCCAAACACAAGTGGAGGAGAATTTTCTCAATGGTAGCTTGTTCCCAGGGAAGAGAAGAGTATAGGGGTTCTGACCTTGTCCTAAAGGCAGATTGTATAAGGTCAGCTATAACTCCCACGCTCACCAACTTCCCGAGTTTGGGCAAGTGACTTACATTCTGCTTGACTAAGTCTTCTCATCTGATTATGATTGCAGCATGATAATACAGTTATGATAATACACTCATACAACTTGTTTTCAATTATGGTGGTCTATTTAATGATATAAAGAAAAATATTGTAATGTTAAAAATGCAAAATATAAAACAGATCCCAAGTTACATATATAATCTTATGTATTTATAAAATTGTTTTTTTTTTTCATTTTTTTAACGTTTAGTCATTTTTTGATAGAGACAGAGCGTGAGTGGGGGAGGGGCAGAGAGAGAGGGAGACACAGAATCGGAAGCAGGCTCCAGGCTCTGAACTGACAGCACAGAGCCCAACGCAGGGCTGGGACTCACGGACCGTGAGATCATGACCTGAGCCGAAGTCGGACGCCCAACCGACTGAGCCACCCAGGCGCCCCTATAAAATTGTTTTAAACTATCTTGCAAGAAATACAATGGTAGTTATGTCTGGGTGCCGGGAGCCATGAGTGAGGGAGAGAGATGTCAGTGGACTTGTCACGTAAGGAGCGGAAGTGAGCTTCTGAAGGGAGAAGGGAAATAATACATACAAAAATAAGAAGCTCTAGGGGTGCCTGGGTGCCTCAGTTGGTTAAGTGTCTGACTCTTGATTTTGGCTCAGGTCATGATCTCATGGCTCATGGGTTTGAGCCCTGCATCGACCCCATGTAACAGTGCAGAGCCTGCTTGAGATTCTCTCTCTCCCTCTCTCTCTGCCCCTCCCCGACTTGTGCACACACAACCTCTCTTGCTCTCCTTCTCTTTCTCAAAATAAATAAATAAATGTTAAAAAAAAAAAAAAAAAGAAGAAGAAGAAGCTCCCAGAGAGATTAAAATGATTTTGGCTAGCTAATTTCATTGCGCTGTGAGAAGCCTGGAGGGGTAGGAGAAGGAGACAGGAGAAAAAATTAGAATGTCACTGCAATGTCAGGAGAAAATTAGTAGATGAAGTATTGCGAAAATTTCTATAATTTTGCTCTGTTGTTACTTAATGCTATGAATGCATCATCCATCATCTCCTCTCCAGCTACTCTTATGTTTTGTTTTGTTTTCCCTCCAATAGGCATCACTAACATCCAATAGTGATGGTGAACGTATAAATTATTTAATTGTTTTGCATGCTGGGTCTCATGTTTCTTTAAATCACACAGCATCCCTAGATGGGCCTCCAAGTAATTCTGATTTTATATTAATCATATAATCAAAAATCACATTAAAGTTTGCATTTTTATTTTTTGCATAAATAGGATTCTGCTATACACATATGCCTATATATACTTTTTTTTTTTTAACTCAATAACATGCCATGGACATCTTCCCCATCCAGACTACATATTTGTTCTTACTGCATAATATTACATAATATGTGTGGACCAGCACTTAGTCACTGTTTGTATTATTTTTTCAATGTTTATTTATTTACTTTTGAGACACAGAGAGAGCACAAGCAGGGGAGAGGCAGAGAGCGAGGGAAACAGAATCCAAAGCAGGCTCTAGGTTCTGAGCTGTCAGCACAGAGTCCAAACACAGGGCTCAAACCCACCAACCGCGAGATCATGACCTGAGCCGAAGTCAGATGCTCAACGGACTGAGCCACCCAGTCGCCCCACTGTTTGTATTATTACAAACAGTACCATAACGAATGTCCTAGTAAATGTATATAGGAGTGTATACACAAGTATAATGAGTCCGACTCCATTTTTTGATGTTTGCTGACAGCTTTCAAGCCTCACATCACCCTCTTCTCTTGTCCACCTCTGGGGAAATTAATAGTAAAAACCATGTTTTCCCTTCCTTGGTGCTAGTTGAAAATTCAAAATATGCATCCTCTGTCTCCCACACAAGCACCCTCTACCCAGTCCCACCCACTAACCACAATAAAAACCCAAGCCACGACTTCACTTTGCTCTCAATTCATTTCAGACTTGCTTGGAAACCTGCCTGCTATCCCCTGAAAGCCTTATTATGTAAGTAATAAACTTTATCATACTCTCTCAGTACATGTGTGGCATCTAGGCATCTGATGCAAATTTGAGCGGGGGGTTGAACACGTCCTTCCAGAGGGGAACCACGAGACAGAAAGTATTTATGTGGAACCAATTTCTAGAAGTAGATTTATAACGCTTACAGGCAGTATAATGTCCTGTTTTTCCATATCCTTACCAACTATATGTACTTAGGGTTTTTTTTTAATATCTTTTGCATCCTGATAAGCCAAAAGGGAAAATAAAGATAGAATTTAATTGCATTAGTTTCTAATTCTCTGATTGATAATGAATTTGATATTCTTTTCATTTGCTTTCTGGCCTTTTGTAATTCTTTTACAATGTATTATTTGCACTCTGTTCTCATTTTTCTATATGTAGGAGCACTTTATTAAGTATGTTAATCTTTACCGGTGGTATATATTGCATATTTTTTGTCTCATTCTGACTTTAACTTTTTTTATGGTGTCTTTTTCTGTAGGCAAGTTTTTAATTTTTATATCAATTGGCCCTTTTCATTTTATCTTTTTGGTGCTCAGTCATGTTTAGGAAGGACCTCCACAACCTAAGATTATAAATGTGTCTGTCTCTATTGTCTTTTGGAATATTTACAATTCCATTTTTTGTATTTATACATTTTACTTGAAGTTAATATGTAAATATAGTGATATAATAATTTCATTTTCTTTCCTAATAGGAGCCTAGCTATCTTAAACCACTTATTAAATAATATGAATTTTCTCTGCTGATTTGAAATACCAGTATTATCATACACAAAATTGGCATGTTCCAAACACACACACACACATTTGCACTTTGTCTTGTTTCTTGGATCCACGTGACTATTGCGTTTTTACAAAGTCGGCCTTTGTAATATAATCTGTTAGGATTGTATTTTTTCCAAATTTCCAGATTTTCTTGGCTATTGTTTACAATAAGCTTTGGCATTCATTTGTCAGACTCCATGCAAGTTTCCTTAGTCTTTATTTTTAGATCTTCGTTTTTAGATTAATTTTGAAAAAAAAATTGATATCACTATTATATTTAGTCTTTCCCTCCAGAATATGGAATAGATCTCCATTTATTTAAGTTCTCCACGGGGCACCTGGGTGGCGCAGTCGGTTAAGCGTCCGACTTCAGCCAGGTCACGATCTCGCGGTCCGTGAGTTCGAGCCCCGCGTCAGGCTCTGGGCTGATGGCTCAGAGCCTGGAGCCTGTTTCCGATTCTGTGTCTCCCTCTCTCTCTGCCCCTCTCCCATTCATGCTCTGTCTCTCTCTGTCCCAAAAATAAAAAAAAAAATAAAAACGTTGAAAAAAAAATATTTAAGTTCTCCACAATTTCTGCAATTAATTTACATGTCCTAGATTCTAATAAGGGCATATTTTCACACCTTATTGTTTCTGAATGCCTAACATATCACATGTAGATGTTTATGATAGTATTTCTTTCGGGGTTTTTTCAAAGTGCCATAATTAAATTGTACGTAACATTTTAGAGTCGAGAAAATGTTGTGCCTTTATAATAGAAGCATTTCTTTACATATTTTCAAAATACCACTAGATATTTTACATAATTTTTGACATTGTTTTTTTATCCATCTTTGGCTACCTTCATAAGAGTTTGAGGTTATTTTTGTAGAAAATGCTATAAAAATTTTTTGGATTGTATTTCTAATATATCTGGTAATCAACATTTAAATTACCATGGAGAATCTTTTCATAATCAATTATTCAGCAATCATTTATTTTATAAGCTTCGTGTACACAGATCAGATTTTCTTAAATAAAAAAAAATCTCCTGTGCTCTTCTATTAAAGTTTTCTCTCAACAGTTTGCACACAAATCAATTTGTGCGAATCAACTAACACTCATGACTGTTATTAACCCTCAATATTGCAATTAGTGGCATTAGTGTTAGGGAACAACAATTGTTTATGGAAAGCAGGTGCTATGACAAGAACATTAGGGATATGATGATGAGAACCATCCTCATTAACAAGGCTATTCATCCCCAGGTCAACGAGGCCAAGTAAATCAGAAGCCAGGATTCTACAATTAGGAGCAGATAAATCCAGTCAGTATCAATATGTGGTAACCATATTAATTCTTTATAACAGGCTTAACCTGCTGTCTAAAAGAAAATTCTTACCTGCCCTTTGAAAGTTTCTCTGAACTGATGCCATAGGTGAGGTCTAACTCTTAGGAGGTAATAGCAAATCTATTACGAAGTTTTCCTAGACCTCACAATCCATGAGTACAAAAGAACTATGTTGATATCAACGACTCGGATATCTCAGCCTCCTTAAAATTTCACTCCCAAGAATTTCTGGAGCATGACTACACATGGAGCTATGAGTCAGTCCACTCAGTTATATGTGACTTTCACTGTTTCCACCATCTGCCTTTGTGGGACTCCACCCGCCATCTCCCTCCAGGACTGCCCTAGGTGTCCAGAGTTCCCGGAAACCAAACTTGTATGTCTGATGCTGAGCAGGGACCCTATGCTACCCTCTTGGCATATCGTGGGTGAAATGATCTTTTCAGGAGGTTGAGGTCTTATGTGTGAACAAGAACATTCAATGTGTCACTCAGTTATATGTCCATGCTTCCTTTTCTCTCTGACCAGGCATAATATAGATAGATTTCTATCTAATAATTGTATCAAGCATACACACGTGTCAGGGATTGGGCTAAGAGCTACAGATGCAAAAATGAATAAGACACAGACTCTGAATTCCAAAAGTTTATGGTCTAGGAAAGTTGATGCCTGTGTCAGAAAATAAGTTCCATATAGAAATTAACCAAAATTACTTGATTGCTTCTCAAATATTTGAAGAAATCATCTCACTGTAAATCACTATCGCTCATCTTGTCTTGGATGTGATATTACTATTTCATTAATATCTTTGTTTTGGACCCTTGGGAATTATTACCAGCTACGGTACAATTTGACCTTCAGATTCAAATCTAGTCGTGGTCTCTGTTATGCAGAAAAGGAAAAACCAAGCCCACCTTGTTTGTTTGTCCAAAGCTCACCTCTCCATTGGTTTACTCTGCAATCAGGAATTGCCCAGAGAAAAGAAATAATAGTTAATATTTCCAATATTCCTATGTTCTGCTGTATGTTTCCATCTTTATTTTCTTGCACATTATTTGCTCCGGGTATGGATAAATGCTAATGAATGGGAAAACATAACAATAATATCATGCAAATAATTAAAGAATATGCCTTTTTGTAGCCACTTATTTTCTCTTTCTGAAAACTGTTGATAGTGTAGGAGAAAAAACAAAACAAAACAAAAACAATCTTCTAGTATCCATTTCCCCACATAAAAAGGTAAACAGACTGGCCCGAGGATTCAATTTACCACTTTTCAAACCAAGTTTAAGTGCTGACTCCAAATCTGCTGTTAACATAAAAAAGTTAAAAATATAAATTAAAAAAAAGTCTTTGCAGTTTAGGTTCTTGGCATATGGCCTCCTCCAGACTCCCTAGACTCCAATTTCTAATCTACAATACAGCCTCTGAAAAACAATTGTCAAAGCTCCATACACATTGGAAAAGCGATTTTCTATCCACTGCCAAATGAAAAGTTAAATACCACACTGAGATGCATAGCAAAATCCTTTATCACTAGAGGGCAAAAGGTGCTTTCAATACTTTATTTAAACTTACATACATTATTACTGCTGGCACAGCGAGTAGCTCTAAAGCTTTCTAGATGTTTCCTTCACTTCTTAGGGGAAAAAAAAAGAGGTCTGTTATTTGTTTTTCCTTCCACAACAGCCCCAGACTATAATTACACCAAATCTCCTCATGTTATAACTAGGGGAAAAGATTGGGGGTGTTTGCATGTTTAAATGAAAATCTTAATTCCTTCAAATGCTGCCACAATTTTTAAAAAAATTTTACTTCATATCTGAAGTCCCTCATGACATATGCTACCTAAGAATAATATTTTTAAACCCACATATGCCAAATATGCTGTTACTGTTCTCACATTATTAGTCAAGTAAAGCTCTTCACTAATTCTGCATCACAAAATGTTCCCAACACTTGAAGACGCTTGCAAAATTTCATACTTCTAATTCTTTTTTACCTGGAAGTTCACAATATTAATTTTTAACATGCTTGGGGAAATCATGAAACCAAAAGCAGATTTAAGTAGCAAAATTTTGTAACACGTGTTAGGCCTTTCAACCATCGCCTAAGCTGGCTATTTTCATTCAATCTTTCGGTTCACTGCTGCATCAGCTTCTATTCCAAGGAAGGTTTTGCCTTCTCACTGGGTCTTTTTGTAGGCGGGCCTCATTTACATAACACTCGACAACTTTTATTCCAGTCCATTTAGCCTCTAAGATTCCATTAAAACTCTAAAGGGACCACGGCTGAGTTAAGGTGAGCTAGAAAAGCAGGGCAAGTCTGCACCCCCCCCCCACTCTTTCTGCCACCCAACCTCCCAAAGGACAGCAGCTTTACCCCCTCGGTCCTCTCTGAACACCTGCTTGGCTCTCCTTCCTGGCACCTGGTTTTGCATTTTGGTTTTTCTCATTTGTGCCTTTCTATCTACTTAACCCACTGCCCTATTTCGTCTTTCACCTCTTCACTCAATTCCTCTTCTCTCTTTTCACTCAATTCCTTTTCTTCTCTCTTCTGAAGTGGAGACGTACAAAGAAGCAAGAAGTAAAGGGGAGAAAGTCAAATGTCTGTCTTCGGGCTATTAACTGAAGTTCCAGAGACTTTTGTATTGTGCCTTTGTTCCTTTTTCTCCCCAAATATCTCCAGGTTTACATGTTAGTATTTTTTGTCTCTCTCTACTCACTATCCCAATAACTGAAAACTTGTCGTAGCTCCTCCAATCCCCTGAGGGTCTCATTATTTGCCCAGCAGATTTATGTGCTGGGATGAGGGGAAAGGGGAGGCTAAGAAAGAAGAAATGGGACAGATACTGGGGCGCCTGGATGGCTCAGTCGGTTGAGCGTCTGACTTCCACTCAGGTCATGATCTCACTGTTGGTGGGTTCGAGCCCTGCGTTGCATCGGGCTCTGCACTGACAGCTCGGAGCCTGGAACCCGCTTTGGATTCTGTGTCTCCCTCTCTCTCATTTTCCTAACAACAGTTAGCCCCTCAAGGTCCTGGAAACCTTGCTTCCAAAATTCCTTAGAGACTTATGCTGTCCCTAACCCCCTCCCAACCTGAATATATATAATCAGTCACTTTTCACAATCCCAGGGCAGCTCTTTCTGCCCACAGGTCCTGTCCCTGTGCTTTCATAAAAATCACCTTTTCTGCACCAAAGATGTCTTCAAGAATTCTTTTTTGGCCATTGGCTCTGAACACCCACCATCACCCCAAAACCCCATCACGAAGGCTTCACCACTGCTCTAGTTCTCTTAGGACTTCAGGAACATTCTTCCCTCCATTTGTCCTTCATGATTCCCGCTCTGCTAACCCCTGGGTGCCCCACATCCTCTTCTGGTTTTCTCAACCTTGCCAGGGCTCTACACTTGTCATTGGCGTCTCTCCAGTTGATCAGTCTTGAGCAGAATTCTGTTCCTTGCAGACTTCTGACTGATGCACCTGGCTTGTAAAGGGCCAGTGACAACATTACACAGAAGGCTTAAGCACCAAAGAGCAAAGCAGGAACAGCATTCTTCCCCTGTTCACGTTGTCCAAAATGTGCTATCCAAATGGAAAGCAACATGACTATTTATTATTAGCAGTATTAAATGGAGTGTTGACCCTTTTCCATTAGTCTTATAAAGAATGGTGAGTTGATGGGTCAGTCGGGTTAAGTGTCCGACTCTTGATTTTGTCTCAGGTCATGATCTCATGGTTCATGGGTTTGGGTCCCCCGTCAGACTCTGTGCTGACAGTGCAGAACCTGCTTGGGATTCTCTCTCCCTCTCTCTCTCTGCCCCTCCCCTGTTTGCTTGCTCTCTAAATAAATAAATAAATAAATAAATAAATAAATAAATAAACATTAAAAAAAAAAAGAATGGTGAGTTGATGTTAAGCAGCTGATATGAGCTTTGTTCTTCAAAACTCATTACTTCTTTAATTTTGAATCCTAGAACTTTTTCTGTGAAAAAGTAGAATAACTCTACGTGGGGAGAAGAGAGAGTACATCTGCCATCACAGCTCTTTTTGGTGCCAAGTCCCTGCAGTGGGAAGATGGCAACCTGCTGTAGCTATTAATATTGCAGAAGAAAAATGTACAGTAGAAGGAAATTGCCATCAAATGCCCTAAAGTCAGAACAAAGAAGTAAAGAATTCTTTAGTAAAGAATAGTGATGTACCCATTCTTTGCTGAGGTCCTGATTAAGTTTAGTCTAGATTTGGATTATTTTCACTAGGTTTTCATACCAAGGACATTTGGGGGGGGGGGGGAGGGAGGGAGGCAAAAATATAAGTCTCTAAATCATTTAAGAGCTTAAGAGAAATTCTCTTGATTTTTTTTTATTTAAAAGAATTTTTTTAATGTTTATTTATTTTCAAGAGAGAGAGAGAGACAGAGACAGAGACAGAGAGCAAGCAAGGGAGGGGAAGAGAGAGAGGGAGGCACAGAATCCGAAGCAGGCTCCAGGCTCTGAGCTGTCAGCATAGAGCCCGATGTGGGGCTCCAACTCACAAACCAACCCGAGATCATGACCTGAGCTGAAGTCGGGTGCTTAAGCGACTGAGCCACCCAGGCGCCCCGAGAAATCCTCTTTATTTATCAAAATCTTTTTAGCCAAATCTAACAGTAATAGAGCACTTCATAAAATCAAGTATTGCCACAAAATGATGGCAGGATAAAGGACAAGATCTTCTTTTATATGAAAGCTGTCCCCATGGGAAAAGATGGGCAATATAAATTTAAGCCAATACTTTTGGGAATGCATAGTGCTTAAAAATTCTTAACAAGATTGGAGATTGAAAAAAAAAATGTAATGGATTCATGATCAAGTAAACCTGTTAAAATAGAAAAGTGCAGATATAGGCGAAGAAAGAGATTCTTTTCTGTTATATTTAGTTTGTGTTTTGTAAGTAGGAATCACTATCACTATCTCTGTTGTTGTTAAACAGCAACAGCACTAACAGGGATAATCTTGATTGACCAAAAGATTTGTAAACAATTAAATTAAGGGCTTGTTCTTCACAATGCAGAAAGATTTGCCACTTTCCATAACGTGCTGCTTTCTAGAATGTGTCCAATTAGGGCATAAAAGTTGTTTTCTAGATTCCTAATTACTTCAAAGATGAGTTTTGGTTTTGAGATGAGTGTTGACAAGACAGAAACCAAACTACAGACTTTTGGAAGTTGGGACCAATAATAAGAAATTAGCAATCAAATGTAAACCTTTTGGGAATTGAATAAAAACTTTGGTGAAAATAGGTTTCTTTTTTTTTTTTTTTTTTAATTTTTTTTTTTTTCAACGTTTATTTATTTTTGGGACAGAGAGAGACAGAGCATGAACGGGGGAGGGGCAGAGAGAGAGGGAGACACAGAATCGGAAACAGGCTCCAGGCTCTGAGCCATCAGCCCAGAGCCCGACGCGGGGCTCGAACTCACGGACCGCGAGATCGTGACCTGGCTGAAGTCGGACGCTTAACCGACTGCGCCACCCAGGCGCCCCTGAAAATAGGTTTCAAAACAGCACACAAGGAGAAAGTTTTCTGCATAATGTCCAGTCCCACCAAAACCTAAAGACAGCATTTAATTCAGATATTTTTGGGGGGAAAAATAGGGTAACTTCCAGTTCTGGAGAGCTGACAGATCACAAGCTTTCACCTCTCTTTGAAATCGATATCCCACTGATGTGACTGAAGTAAAACACAACAGAGGCTAAATTAAAGCTGAGTTAGAGAGGGCTTCACCAGCAAACCAAAACAAAGAAAGATTTCTCAAAGAGATTTCTCAAACGGATGCAATCAAACTGATGACAAGTCCCCACAAAGAGAACCCAAAATACAGGCATTAAGATTGGACTAAGACAAAGAACACCTGCAAGGAGAACCTGAGGGCAAGTCCTGCGGTCAAGGTTGAGAGAGAGGAAGACTCTGAAATCAGAATGCCTGAATTCATCGGATCCAGGCTCCAACACCCTGCCTGCCTCAGTGTTCTCAAATGAGGAATGCAAATGAGAATAGTATTTACCTGGAGACCTACTATGAGGGTTACATGAGATCACGGAGATAAAGCGTTTCACCGAATGTCTGTCTTACAGGAAGTGCTGAAGCATTCAGAATGTAACAAAAATGAAAATACCAAATTTCAAAACCTAAGGGAGGCAGTTAAAAATAAACAGAAAAATCTCATAGTGTTTTTCTTTAAATAATATATTTTATTTATCCCAGCGGTTCTCAGCCAGGGGAGAGTTTTAAATGCCTTTATTGTTCAAGGACTGGAATGCATAAACTAATTGCAGCAGAATCTGTGGGTTCCCTGCCCAGATCCTCAGGGACCCTCTATCAGCTGTGGCATGTGCTCCTGCTAATGACCTACCCCTGCACGGGTCTGCAGTGGGCTCCCCTTAGATGATTTCCCCACCCACGGGTGCCTGAAGGTATGTCCCAGCTCCCACTGGCTCCATTGGGGCCAATGGCTGACTATAGTAATCCTCCCTTATTTGTGGGGTATGCGTTCCAAGACCCCCAGTGAATGCCTAAAGCCGTGGTGAGTACTGAACCCTATACATACTATATTATTTCTATATGTACACACCTATGATAAGGTTTAATTTGTAAATTAGGCACAGTAGGAGATTCACAATAACTCAGAATAATCATAATAATATACTATAATAAAAGTTATGTGAATATGGTCTCTCTCACTCAAAATGTCTTCTTGTACTGTACTCACCCTTCTTCTTGTGACGATGTGAGATGATAAAATGCCTACCTGATAAGATGCAGTGAGGTAAATGACGTAGGCATTGTGACATAGCGTTAGGCTTCTATTAACCTTCTGATCATTTGTCAGAGGATGACCATCTGCCTCTAAACCAAGGTTGACCACAGGTACCTGAAATCTTGGAAAGCGAAACCACAGAGAAGGAGGGACTGCACTGTAACGTTGGGACACAAAGTTCCTGCGTCCTTGTCACAAGTTAGGACAGACCATGGTGCAATTCCTGCTTGATTTATGCTACAGAGCTCCCCAGAGAATCAGGCTGGGTGAACTTAGACCTCTCCCATTCCCTCCCTGCTACCTTGCTCCCTGCAGGCTCTTGTGAACACTTCTGTAACAAACTAGCTTTACAAGAATTGCCACCTCACGCTCTGCGGCTGGGGAGCCCAGCCTAAGTTATAAACCTTCAGGTCAGGAACCCAGAAAAAGTCTTCCCCCAAAACTGAACCAAAATAAAAACATAAGCCAATAATAAAATGAAAGTGTAAATTGGTGGAAAGGCGGGGAATTGTGAGCTTGATAAATTGAACCAAGAATGTGAACTTTTGAGTACTTCTCAAATGGACCTCTCTCTCTATTGACCTTACAGATCATAGTGCTTTATGTAAAAAATAAGTAATTTGGAACTCCAAATAGTTGATGTATGCTCATAAAAAGGCCTTGTCCCTACACCAAAAGTTGTAAATGTATTCCTGTGAGTATATTGTTAGAATACAATGTGTCTAATCAAATATGATATCTGTTGTCTCTGAACATTGTTTTTCTTTTCTTTTCCAGTTAACCAATCAACAGCCAATGCCATTGAATTGGTGTGCTTCTATTCTACTCAAAAAGACCTCAAAAACCACAAGAAAGGAAAACAAGAAAATATACACATATTTGCTCATTTGTGAAAGAATAAACCAGAAACTAATGTGACTGGTGACTTGAGTAAAAAGAGGGTGGAAAAATGGGACAATGGAAATAGGATACAATCGCAAGTGGGGTAATATTCTCTGAACGTTCTGTTTTGTATACCTCTGACTTTTAGAATAATTTTCATGTTTCACATGACGAAAGATAAATTATTAAAGTTGAGCGGAATGTGGTGGGGGGAGGTAGGGGGAGGTGCTGGTATAGGGTGGAGTCAACTGGGCTTTGTCTTACAGGGTCCACCATGCCCGTGGGGAGGGGGAGGAACACACCTTTGGGGCTCCTGGCAGCAGGGTGGGGAGAGTCCACGGGACTCTGCCCGGTAGGATCCAAAGCTGAAACTTGGGATGGGGGACAAGGCATTACGTCTTTGCTTCACCTCAAGCAGGGCAGATAAAGTCAAAAAGGTTCTGTTCCATAGATATTTCTCTTGGTCATCTCACTAGAAAGAATGGGCTCATCCTAGGGCTCTTAATGTCTTCTCCCAATAGCAGTTCTGGTTTTCAGGCTTTTCTAGCACTCAGGGAGAGATAAGTGGGAAGCAAAAGAAAACAGTTCCAAGAACACACTGCCAGGTCATTCTGTGGGTCTAGAGATTTTTACCCAATATGGCTACTTTTTCTACCTTCCAGAGTCTTCTGATAGTTGTTTTATTCATTTTGGTCCAGGGCTACTCATTGTTGCTAGTAAGAAACACACAATAAAGTACTTTTATCCCATATTACCTGGAAGTTCAAAACCCCCAATTTTTTTTTCCCCTTTCAGAATATCAGGTTCTGCTGTCTTTGGCTCTTATCTGGTTCTATCTGGCCATTCTCTGGCGTCTAAATTAACCTCCTTGCTTCTGCTCTTTCCTTTTAATGGAGATTCCAAAGAGTGACATTTAAACTTTATTTTTCCTGTCTCACACATTGAATGAAATTCTTCTCAAAACAAAACAAAACAAAAACCTTTCTTTTATCAACTATTTGAATCCCCTGAAATACAGTATTTCAGGACAAGCCAATGAATACTTGACTTATTCCTTTACATACCAGCTTTCAGAAAAATGGGTTGTTGCCTTAGCAAACTCCAATGATGACCAATAAGGCTTTGTGGCGGGGAAGTGGTGACAGCACAATATGATGCCCTAGACTTTTAACCTACTTGAATCCATTGTATATCAATCCATCGAGGTGAATCTTATTTCAATCCATTGTCATCACTGTTCTTTTTGATATACACACTGCCCCACTTTGACTAAAATGCATCCTTTTAAGACGGATTCTCTCCTGTAACACAATCCCCAGCAGTCCTCGATATCTTCCTTACTTTAAAAAAAAAATTTTTTTTTTAACGTTTATTTATTTTTGAGAGACAGAGAGAGATAGAGCACAAGTAGGGGAGGGGCAGAGAGAAAGGGAAGCACAGAATCCGAAGCAGTCTCCAGGCTCTGAGCTGTCAGCACAGAGCCCAATGCACAAACCGCAAGATCATGAGCTGAGCCAAAGTCAGACACTTAATCAACTGAGCCGCCCAGGGGCCCCTTCCTTACTTTTTAATGTAACAAGATGTTCTTGGTATGTCTTATGCATTTTCTGTCCTCAGACCATCAATTATACATTCTCAAGTTGTTCTAGTTAGCTTCAGGATGATGTAGTACTTACAAAACGGAGTCTAAGAAAACTGAGTTGTTCACAACTTCTGTTTCTTTTCTCTGGAAACGTACACATTGACAAAGAAAAATAAATCATGAGTTCATAGTGATACTTTTAATTTTATGATTGTATCTTTTTTTATTTTTGAGAGAAAGAGAGTGGGGGAGAGGCAGAGGGAGAGAGAGAGGGAGAGAGAGAGAGAGAGAGAGAGAGAGAGAGAGAGAGAGAATCTTAAGCAGAGCCCGACTTGGGGTTTGATCCCCTTACCCTAAAGTCATGACCTGAGCCGAAATCAAGAATCAGATGCTTAACTGACTGAACCCTCAGCCACCCCTTTTAAATTTTTTTAATTAAAAAAATTTTTTTACAGAGAGAATCTTCTTTCTTATGACAAAATTGTTGGGTGCTAATGACATTACTATAATTATATATTTGTTTTGCCATTGTATCTATTTGTTTCAAAACAATAAAATTTCTTTCTTTCTACCTTTCTTCCTCTATTTTAAGGATGGCCTTTTGAATTTTTAATTAATTTTTATTTGAAATTATGTAAAACATTCTCATGCTCCCAAAGTCAAAACTATTTAAAAAATAAAAAGATACATTCCGAGAAGTCTAGTTTTCTTCCACGGTCCTCTCTATTCTCTTCTGTCTTAGTCCGTTCAGACTGCTATAACAAAAATACCACAAACTGGTGGCTCAACAACAAACATTTATTTCTCACACTTGGCTGGAAGTCCAAGATCAAGGTGCCTCTAGCATTAGTGTCTAGCGGGGGCTCTTTTCCTGGTTGAAGGTGGTCATCTTCTCACAGTATCTTCACGTGGTTGGAGGGAAGCTCTCTGGGGTCTCTTTTATAAGGGCACTAATCCTATTCATGAAGGCTCCCCCTCATGACCTAAGCACCTCTCAAAGGTCCACTTTCTAATAGCATCACATTAAGGGTTAGGATTTCAATATATGACTTTTAAAGGAAAAAAATATGAAGTCCATAACAATCCCTCTCTTCAAATAGGGGACTGCCATTGGCATGGGTTTTGGTATATATATATATTCCTAAGATTCCTAAAATTAAAAGCAATATACTCTAGGGGTGCATGGCTGGCTGAGTTGATAGAGCATGCGACTCTGGATCTTGGGGTTGTGAGTTTGATTCCCATATTGGGCGTAGAGACTCCTAAAAAAAAGCAACATACCTATATGCATAGTTTTGGTATGCCCGTAATTTGTATCATGGATCCGTATGTCCATATATATGTACACCAAATATATCAGTACATGAAGATGTTACTCATTCCCCTTTACAGCTGCATTGTGCACGTATTCAACCACTCCTTTTTTGATAAAAATTTTATATTATTTTCAGTTTTTTGCTCATGACTATTGTTACGATAAATCCTTTTCTCAGATATAAATTTGTATTTTTTTCCAGTGTATCTTCCAAAACACTGAAATGAAATTTCATAGATATGAATGCAGAGTCAAAGGGCAAATGCATATGCACTTTTACTAGATGTTGCCAAACTGCTCTCCTTAAGATTGTCTATTGTTTTATTCCCATCAGCAATGTGTGAACATGCCTGTTTCTCACTTGCTTACCAACAGAGGATATGTCAAACTTGTAGAATTTGGTCAACCTGATAAGTGAGAAATAGTGTCACAGTGTAAATTTATATTTTTATCCACTTTAGAATGAATGAGGTTGAGCCTATTTCAGTATTTAACGGTTAGTAACACTTCTTTTTCTATGGAACTTCAGTTCATATTCCTTGCTCATTTTTCTAAATGGCGGTGGAGTATTTTCTTCCCGAGTTTTAGAAGAGTAATATGTTTAGGGATATTAACACATTTTCTGTGACTAAACCATAAGTATTTTTCCCAGTTTGTCATTTGTCTAAGGAGTTCTTGAATGGAAAAAAGCAAATGGTACAAGAGTGTGTAAAATACATGACTTTATACAAAAATTTTAGTGTGTATATAGTTATGCTATTCATATATTATATATAATATATTATACACCATACATTATTGTTGTATAACCTGTTGGTTAACAGTAACAGTTGGTTTCTCTTTTTTATAATGCAGGTGCCTGACTTAAGCTTTGATATTCAAGGCATCCATTTCAAAAAGGCAACCACTGGGCGCCTGGGTGGCGCAGTCAGTTAAGCGTCCGACTTCAGCCAGGTCACGATCTCGCGATCCGTGAGTTCGAGCCCCGCGTCAGGCTCTGGGCTGATGGCTCAGAGCCTGGAGCCTGTTTCCGATTCTGTGTCTCCCTCTCTCTCTGCCCCTCCCCCGTTCATGCTCTGTCTCTCTCTGTCCCAAAAATAAATAAACGTTGAAAAAAAAAAATCAAAGAGGCAACCACTTCAAAGAGGGCTGTCTGGAATAAGCACAATGCGAGCCACAGGACTAGATGGAGAGCCAGGTCTCCTCCCCACCTGCTCAGCCCCTTTCCTTTAGCGATATTGGTAGATTTCCATAACTGGCCATTTGGGCTGCTTCTTTTTTCTCTTCGCACACTTCAAATTCCTGCTCCTCTTTTAAATTCACCAATAAAGAGTGAACCCTTGAAACGCTAACCCCCACCCTCAACTCCAATAAAAGCAGAACCCCAGCTCCATGAGTTCTCTCCACGACCCTGCTGTACGGCCCCCCAGGTGTCCCATGTGATTTTGAGGACCTTTGAGTAATAGACATTTTATCCCCCAAGGTTTCCTGATGGTTGTTGCTGAGAGTGTCTTGCAATCATAATAAGAACCACAAGGACTGGCCCAGTCACAACATATAGTATAATATAGAGTACATTATATATTCTACACTTAGGATATACACTGAAGTGATACTAGTGATTATCCCGGTGAATGGGAAGGGTAGCCAGAGAATGGAGGGAGAACTTCCACTTTCTATCATATTAGCTCTGTTTTGCTTGAATTTTTTTCAATGAGCAAATGCACACCTTTTATAGTTTTTAAACAAAAAGAGGAGAAAGAACTCATAATTTCTAGGTGTTGTGACAATACTTTGCCAATGTCTAGTCTATTTATGTTGTTTGAGGAGAAAATTGTGCAAGTGAATGCTTAGCATCCAAAGTCCAAAATAAAGAAAGAATGTAAGAATTTCAAAAAAACAGAGGTTTCTTCTTGACCTTGATCCAACTGCCTAAAGAAAGAAAAATCATACTAATTGCTTTCCTGACACATTTGACTTGATCCCATCTTAGCAGAACACTGGTAATACCACTTCCTCTGAGTGTACCATCTCTAATAGTTGCCTTCAGCAGTGACTTTGAAATAAATTTTAATACAAGAGACCCATTTCCTCCATGCTAATTTGGTTTCATAAGGGACAGAGGAGACAAGTAATTGTTCTAGTGATATTATGAAGCTATGATGTATTTTCTCAAATATGTAATTAAAATGTTTCCCTTTTATCTTGGTAAACAAGCCAGGCCAATGAACTCAATCCAAATGATGAGAAATTTTAGTCTGTATTTGGGGAAAAGCAACATTAGTATTCTAAGACTTCATTTACTATCTCTCCATGGAGACATAATAACTAGGAATTACATCATACAATGTAATCTCTTGAGAATTCTGAAGAGAACTTTCAAGCATTCTAAATATATAAGAGGATAGATATGCAGCTTGAGGCATCATATCCACATAGATGAATTGTCAATGCCACCAGAATTTACTTCAGAGGTGATCAACCCTCTCTTATATTTTCTGAGCTACTTTGCAATGTCAGAATTGTTTTACAACCTCATCAACAAAAATGACCAGGCTTGATCGTGTATCAAGTTGCATCACATCAAGGCTTAAGAACTTACCAAAAACTCAGTGAGAGACTTCACTTAAGTTCTGCCATCTCACTAGCATCTTCTCCAATGGGGGGAGCATAAAATCAAATCTGCACTTCCACTATTGAGGCAACTGCATAACTCTAGCAGCCATCTCTACTGTGATTCCAGAATCACAGAGACTAGCTTCAGGAAACCTATGCTTGGTGTAACTCAGCATGTCAGTAATGGATTTGTGCATGCCGGAGGGTTGGAGGATCAGCTCTCTCAAAATATACACAAAGCACAAATCAAATCACGCTGCACTGATGTTTGCCAGGAAATATTTGCAGTCAACAGAGCCACCAGACTTGCTGCTGGGACCACAGTTATGTTATGTGAATATGACAACAAAGGAGGTACCAGAACAGTCCCAACCGCTCCCTAAAAGCATTCTCTACACCAGTCATGTGCAATGCCTATAGCTAGCTCCACCATCATGGCTCTTCCTCCAGCCTAGGACACAGTGCAAACACTCCTGGGAGAGAAAAGGTGGTAGGCATTCACCATTTTTTGGAGGTTAATATAAAACCTTGACCTAAGAGCAGAGAGCATGTGTAGTTGATGCAGTTGGTGTTCTGCCCTGACCCCTATCAAGCAGAGCACCCAGCTTAACCTATCCTCCAGGTGAATCTATCCTCCAGATGCTTGGAGTGTTGGCTGCTAATGGCTCACAGCTGCCCCTCCTGCAGACTGCCCCTACTGCAGTAGGCCTTGCCTGAAACGTTAGGCAGCTCTCACCCTGGGGGGGGGGGGGGGGCGGTGGGCAGCCCACAGTCAATCACTGACTGACACATGGTACAAATAGCCACCTCCCATACCTCAAGGCGAAGTGAGCCTATGGTGCAGGTCATGCCCCAGAGCGTCCAAGCCAAGACCACATCTATCAGGGTTTTCCCACACACTATCCTGCTTCCTCATTCCACTTCTCCTGAGAGCCCTCCCTCAGTATAAGGCATGCATCTGAGTCCCTGACTCTCCTTCTAGGAACCGTGACTCAAAATGCAGTCGCAAGTTTTGATGGAAGGATAATGGAGACATATGCCCATGGCAAAGGGTACAAGACCAGTTAAAGAGCCATCAAGAGGCCTTTAGCCAGAGGCCTATAGACAGGTGCTGAGGAGTGGACCTGGAAGATGGTAGAGAGGGGGAGCAGAGGGGAAAATTCTGCTGCCTCCCTCTCCTCAGGGCAGCCACAGTGACCCGGCAGAAGAGCCATGTTCCACAAAATGGCATCGATAGCCAAAGGTGTGGGGCCACAGAGGGCGGCAGGCTTTGCAAAGACTCCCAGGAACAGCAGGCAGTGGTGCATAGTCCTCGGGAGTGAATGTCTGCCATTTCAGTTCCAAGTCTGGTACATTTTGCTTCAATTGCCAAGCTTCCTCGCCAGACTCATAGTTCCATCTCCCAGGAAAATTGCCTAGTTGGCCTTCACCTCCCTAACAAACTCGTTTTTGATGGATTGGCCCCTCTGGTATTATAGTTACTGTACAGAGAGTAAATTTGTTTCGCTTGCCATTCAAATCTGTACTTCCTATAAGTCTGAACCTCTTTCACTCTCTCCTGCTCTCACCGTATCTCCCAGGAGAAATGAACCAGCTGGAGGACATGTCCATGGTGCGGATGGATGATAACACACCTGATGGCTTTCGGTTTCTCTGTCTCTTGTCTTTGCCTTATTAGGATTGTGTCAGGAAGGCCAAGAAACAGGGAAATGGAAAACTTGAGTAAAACCCAAGTAAAGTGCAATATATAAGTAAAGGAGCTGGTCTCTGAGTTGGGCGTTTTCCCTCGAGAGTTCAAGCAGGGGAATTGCTAATGAGGAAAGCAATCAATGATTACCCTGAAGGTTAAAGTAGAGTAATTGCAGAATAACGGAAATAAATATAGTCATCCCAAAGAACCCTTCCTAGATTTTTCCCTCAGGGCTCCTTCTAAAACCCTTGCTTATAGTTTATTAACCTAGATGTACCCAACTTTAAGAAAAAGAGATAGAAAGAGAAACAGGTTTTTAAAAATGTGAGTGATCAAATTCTCTTCCAGCGACTGAAAAGTCATTCCTGAATTAAATCAAGAAGGTGACAGCTTTGAAATGCAAATGATCAATTTTAATTTACAGAGGTTCGTTTTTCATCATTGGTTTGTGTTTCCAGATGATGTTTCTGTTTTCAGATGATGAACACTTGTGCAAACGCTGACTCCATGATCCAGCTGGAGCTCAACATTCCAACTTGGTTGTACTTGCCGCGTTTCCCTGCTCTCACCCCATGGCCACAGTATCTTTCTTTATTGCAAATATCGTCACGTGCCTCTGGTACTTGAAAACCTCTCAGGTGCTCATGGCACCAGGATGGATAGCAGACACCTCTACAGTCTTGCTTCACCTCTTAATTTCTCCTTCTCCAAGCCCCTCCCTTTCCCCCATCTCATTCCCCAGACATCTGAAAAACACCAAATCCCCTGTGAAGACTCACCTTAAACATCTCTTTTCCATGCCTTTACTAACCACTCTGTCGTTTACACCCAGTGGTACTGTGACTCCAACTTACAGGGCTGCAAAGGCCTGCTCGTATACTCTAGCGTCTTCTGGATACTCTAGCGCCTTCTAGCGTCTTCTAGCTCCCTAGAGGGTAAATCAGGTTTTGAAGTTGAATCTGTAGCACCCATTACAGTATCTGACATTAGCTAGGTATAGAGTAAATATTTGTAGAGTTAACTTACGAATTTCACATTAAATTGCAAAACATTCCCTTGTCTCAGGGCATCAGCAGCAATACAGGATTAAATTCTACTTGACCCAATCAACAGCAAAATTCAGAAAGACCAACTTTCTGCCACATAACCTTTCCATGTTAAGAGTCTGAAGACTCAAATTTCCACCAAAAACATAAAAAGTAGAAACCTGACATTCTGGAATGATACGTTGTTTGATGTTCAATATCTTGCTGGAAAAAAAAAAATCAAAGCTGTAACATCAAAGCTTTAGCTCCTTAATTTCTAACAAATCATTATGTTTTTAACTTTGTCTTCACGGCAGTGATTTGATGTATATTGGACACTGTAGTTTTCAAGGTCATTTCTCAAGTATTTAAACCTAAAAGGAAATCAGAGGGCGGGGGGGGGGGGGGGTGTTCATTTAAAACACCAGAGTTTGATTCTAGTGTTTCTACTCTATTTTAGGTTCTGTCATTCTTTGTTGTACGAATGTGAGGTGGATTTCACCTTGTGGCTTTGGATTCAATAAATCATTGTTTTTGAAAGAATCTCATTGTCTGCCTGTGTAGTGCCCAATACAAAATATTCTGACAAAAATGGGGCCCAAGTAAAGAGAAAGCTGGACAATATGTTAAATCTATTTTCAAGAACTACTATTAATTTCAATGTATACAATGAAACTCTAGCTAATTCAGAGTTCTAAGCATTGCTCTTGAAGATACTAATGAGTCACACATCAGTATGCCTACTTTAGAAGATTCATGATGCTGAGTGTCTCTTACTCTAGCTTGAGACCTTAAATAGAAGTTGTGATTACGTTCCTCGATGTCTATGGAACTTTAACATGAATACCCCACCACCTTATAGTGATTAACCTTATAGTAGGGCTTTGATGAGCATGTGGAAATATAAAAATATACTTTGCACCAATACCATCAATTACTATGACTTTATGGAGACAAGTGCTCCATGGATAACATCAAAATAATAGTAGCTATGATTTAATCACTACTTATACAATATACCAGCCACAGTACTGAGGCCGTTGCATACTTTGTCCTACTTAATCCCCTCAAAAATCCATATACAGTAGATACTTTTAAATCTGTACTTGGCCATTGAGGAAACCATGGCTTAGACAGGCTGAATATGGTTTTTAGATTTCAGTTGAAAAAATATGATCAGACAATAGGCCAACTCCCAAAAATATAAAGAGGAAATCTTACCTTTGCAAAGCTATGTTTCTGAGGAAAGAAGAAAGAGGAGAAGAAGGAGCACAAATGCAGTATTACTGTTCCCAGTATTCCTTCTGACAGACCCTATGAAAGTTGCCAGACTTCACCCCACTCAACTCAAGGTATAGACCACCTAACATACATGCTAGCCAAGAGAATTCCAGGTTTCTTGGAAAGACTCAATACTGCCTGCAAAAATGCCCAACAGTTGTCATGTACTTGTGTGTTGAGTCTGCTATGAGCAATGTATCCTTCCTACACACCAGGAATACATTAGTAAACAAGGCAAGCAAAGCCCCTAATCCCAAATCACCTGCTTTCTGGAAGGGTTAGGCCTGTGCTTGGTTCAGGTTGTGTGGGCCTCCAGCTTATCCAATTTGGGAGATCTCTTTCAAATAGGAATACCAGAAGTTATTAACATAAAATTAGGTGCAAACGTGAATATTAATTTAGAAAGAAACAAATTTTCTATTTTTAAGACCTAGGAAATACCACAAATATTGAAAAATACATAACATTTTTTGAAAGAGAGTATAATATTTTAGTTAATTACCTACTTAAATGCATACCAGATTATTTTTTCCTTAGAGTTTGACTGTGTACTCTTTTTTTTTATTGTTTATTTATTTTAAGGGAAAGAGAAAAAAAAAAAGAGAGAGAAAGAATCCCAAGCAGGCTCTGCACTGTCAGCACAGAGCCCAACACACGGTTTGATCCCACAAACTGTGAGATCATGACCTGAGCTGAAATCAAGAGTCAGACAGTTAATGGACTGAGCGCCCCCCCACTGACTGCATACTCTTTATCTCTCATATGACTTTTAAGTATCTTCTCCTATAAACAGAATAGGAAGATAATCTAGTCTTTCCTCTAGCATGGTTGAAAAAATTTGTATTTGTTATTGATAGTACAGCCAAAGTTTATTTCAGCTCCATAACCTGATACTGGGATGACATTTTTAGCATTTTTGTCAATTTGGGGAAAACCTTTATCACGTTTCTTTCACATATGAGCTGTTAGAGATAACTCTGCCACAGATATGTGCACTGTGAACAGAAGGAATTCTGAAAATTTCTATACTGTGTGAGTACCATCAAAAGAAGAAACTGGCCATACTCCTGACAGGGGAGAATACTCATCTTGAAAGCCGATAAGAAGCAAATCTTCCTTTTAGAATTTTACATATTGAACGTCATAATTTTCCACGAAGTAGCATCTCTCTTCATACGTTCAACTCCTCATACTAGGTGCCATAGGACATGTTCATATCAGGGTGTGATGTCTGACCCTTTACCCTTGTGTGCCTGTTCCAGGTAAGCCAGCACAACGGGCAGTGGACGTACTACTGGAAGCCTCTCCTACACCAGCACAACTAGAAATAACTTCATTCTCAAGGAAGTTACCACATTCACACATCCCTCTACACTTAACCAAAACCAATTTAGCTAAATCTCCAACATATATATGGCCACTCGAACACAACGTAAATGGAGGAAAATATAGGGTGGAAAGAGACTGTACCCTTAACTGATTATAGTTCAGGTATCTTAACTTTGGAAAATTATACACACACTCTCCATATGCACACACTGTGGGACCCCTCCCAGAGCCCTGGGAAAGAGCAGCTATCCTATAAACCTAGCTGCACCATGGGTTATACAAGTGGTTCTCAACAAGAAAGGAGAGTAGAATTTTTCCCAGGGGATGTTTGACAATGATTGGAGATGTTCATTTTCACTTGTCATAACTGCGGTTAGGATGTGAGGATGCTAATGGCAGCTAGTGGGTTAAAGCCAGGGATGCTACTCAACATCTTCCAGTGCACAGGAGAACTCCCTCCAATAAAGTATCATCTGTCCCACAATGTTAATAGTGCTGAGGTTGAGAAGCCCTAAGTTAGGTAAATAAAACACAAGTAACGAAATCAACGAGCAAGATAGTTCAAACAGAGATAAATACTGTAGACCCATTAAGTCACAGAATATGGTAAGGAAGGTAACACCAAAGAGGTGGAGGTGACTTCTGAGCTGAGATCCAAGCAACACGGAGGAGCCAGGGTGAAAAGATATGGAGAAGAAGCACTACAGGCAGAGTGAAGGGTGGGTGCAAAAGGCCGAAGGTGGTGATAAGCTTGCTGTATTGAGAAACAGAGCAAACCAGCATAACCGGATCCTAATGAGCAAATGACAGAGTCCAAAAGTGCAGGGCCTCATAGACCACGGTATGGAATGCAGTAGGAAAGTGAAGTGATCTGACCTAAGGTGCCAAAAGCTATGCTGATGCTGTGTGGAAAATGGAGGACAGAAGAGCAACACAGTTTTCAGGGAGACAGACTCGCAGGTCCTTCCAGTGGTCCAGGAAAGTGAGGATGGTGTGGCCTGGACCAGGTGATACCAACGGAGAAGAAAGGAGTCGACAGAAGAGGGATTTATTTTGGAAGTAGAGCTTAAAGTTCTTGCTGAGGGATTAAATGTAAGAATAAATAAATAAAGACCTATAGAATGACCCCATAGGTGTTGTGGATAGACGTTCTTGAGCAACGTGTTCTTGAGGTCTTCTGAGATGGGGAACAGAGGTTTTGAGGGTGGCAAAATCTAAAATTTCTGTTTGGCCATTGTACATTTGAAACATCTATTAGACATTCAAACGGAAATGTTAAGGAGGTAGACAACTGGATGGTATTTAGAGCACTGAAAATTCCATCAGCTATATAGGCTTAAAACTTACATTACAATGAACATTAACTACTATTTATTTCGCCTATTTATTTCACAGAATTTGAGCTGTGGTTGGTCAAAAACTGCCAAATGACTCTGAAATTCCAGGGACTCATTATTTAGGGACAAAATATCTACCAAATGAAATTAAATGCACATTCACCACTCAGGAGCCAGGAAGCTAAAACTGGAAAACCCTAAGCCTATAACCTGAGCCCAGATCAATCCCTTGCATTCCAAACCCTAAATCAAACCACCGACTCAACAACATTCAACACAATTGCCATTTTAAAAGATTTTCCTCAGGGCACCTGAGTGGCTCAGTTGGTTAAGCATCCAACATTGGCTCAGGTAATGATCTCACAGTTCCTGAGCTCGAGTCCCATGTCTGGCTCTGTGCTGATAGCTCAGAGCCTGGAGCCTGCTTCAGATTCCGTGCCTCTGTCTCTCTCTGCCCCTCCTCCACTCACAGTCTGTCTCTTGCTCTCTCAAAAATAAATCAACATTAAAAAAATTTAAAAGATTTGCCTCACCTTCCAAGCCTGGGTTAGTTTCTGTGTGTTCCCAAAATTGCCAATGGAATTATTTAGAGCAACTCCATTTGCTATCCAGAGAAAAATGTAAATGTAGTTCTTTCTACAATAACAGTAACAGCTAATGTTAGTGACCCATTAAAATGAGGTGGGGAGTTTCTGGTCCATATAGTCCTACAGGATTCAGATTGAGGAACCCATATGGTCAAAACTGTATTCAAGGGGACTGGGCAATGTAATCTCAGGCCAAGAACCCACTTCCTGGCAGCAACTCTACACTATGGGAGAAGACATAGATCTCTGGTCCAAACCTAGACACATCTTCTACCCATTTATTGGTCTGTTCCTACCTCCAGAGTATAAACTCCCTGAGCACACGGATTGTGCCTTGTTCAGCTTTATGCGCCCAGCAGTCAACACAATCGCATAGGAGGTATTGATACATAGTTCCAAACTATGGATTCCAGTGATTACCTAAGCCCCAAATTATTATCCTATAGGTAAGTATCGGAGTCTCTTTCAAGGAATTGTAGTTATGACTAAGACTAGGAAAAAAATTACTGCCTATCTGTATTCTGAAATATCTACTATGGCTAATCCCAGACTTGTCCACCAGGAGTACTGACTTCAGCAGAAAACTTAAGGCTAATAAAATGGCATTAATATTCATATTAAATTAAGAGTAAAGGGGTGACCGATGAAGAACCCCAAAAAAAAGAGTGGTTCCCAAACTATAAGCAAGAGTGTTTTTCAATGAATGATGCCTTTGTGAAGCATGGCATTGATTTCCCAAAGGGAACTGTCACATGACCTCTGCCATTCTACCTAGCCATGTAGCTCCTCTGTGCATAAATCCTTGGCTAGAAGAAATGCCTGGAGGCCCACACTGATTTTGACAGTGAAAACATTAAAGTAATGTAACACAAGACTGGATAGGCGGCATATCTCACCAAACACATTTGTTTTCCTATGGTATGTAGCCAAGCAGTGTTCCCAAGGGTCCAGATAGTCTTTGCAGAACCATTGAGGTAAGAGCATATTGTTTTGGGATATTACTGAGAACTGAAACTCCTTGGTTCCATTCCAAAGCACAACCTCATCTTAGTGATTGGTTTAATGTGAATTGCCAGACATAACACAATCAAATAACAGGTTTCATTAAGTTAGAGAAGCTGTGGGCAGAAACTTTACAGCAAGCAGGAGGCAGAGAAGAAAGCAAGTGTAAAGTCTTATCACACTCAAGCAAAAATTGAGCTCTAAGTTCAGGCAAACATTGAAGGGTGACTTGAAACACATTATTGAGTGGGATTTGTTGAAGTAGAAGTTGGAAGGCTTGGGCATAGAGAAGAACTAGAACTGATTCTGGTTGAGCCTGGAAAAATCAACATGGTGAAGAGGCTGGTCTTGGGAAAGTAAGGCGCAGCCAATGAAAGCATGTGTAGATAGAGACCCAACAGATGTGATGCTGCCAACACGATACCACTGACTATCATACAAAGATAACACATTGCAGTGAAAGGAGGTCCATCCATCCATAAGGTATTATGTAACTCCTCTGATCAAAGCCCTCTAATGCTCACAAGTACAGTCAGGTGAAAACCAGTCTTATCAAAGGTATCTAAGATCCTACCAGGTATGAGCTCATTTCCTTCCACGTGGGCCATACTGACCCCTTTTCTATTCCTTAAATTTGACAATCATGTTCCCACCTTGGGTTTTGTTCTATTTTGTTTTTAAGTAAGCTCTGTGCCCAACATAGGGCCTGAACTCACAACCCTGAGATCAAGAGGCACATGCTGTACCAACTGAGCCAGCCACTCACCCCTCTCACCTTGGGTTTTATATGGCCTGATCCCTCTGCTTAGAAGGTTCTTCCTATGTGTACTGCCTACTCCCTACCCCTTTAAGTCATGTTTCCGTTAAAAGTCACATTCTCAGTGGGGTTCTCCCTGCCTACTCTACATTAAATAGCAGCTTCCCTCCACACATACCTTAGCACTGACCTTACTTTACTTATGCCCACAGCCCTTGTTGCCATCTGACATACTTTAGTTTTCCTATAAGTCTATTTGTCTTCCTCCCTCCCTAGAATGTAAATCCTGAAGGAGAGGGACTTTGTTTTATTTACCTCTAGAGCCCCACTGCAAGGACAGTGCCTGTATCTGGGTAAGAAATATCTGCCAAATGCATACGACGGGACTATAGCCCCTGGGCCTCAATGTGTTGTGAGAGTGATTTGTGAGTAGAAACAGGGTGGAGAACTAGTACGAAACAAAAGTACTTGTTAATATTCAATCTACCATGGTTAGATGTTGTTCCAGATATTATGTTAGGTGGGGCTTCCACAAATTCAATGTAATAGGCGTTGTAGTATCTACATTAAGAATGGGAATACTAAGTGAGTGAACAGATAGTAGTAAGTGACAGAGCAGGACTAAATCTCAGGCCAGAATGACTCCATGGTAAAGAAATCTTAGATAAGAAGGAGGCAAAACTTGGGTGATTAAATATGCTCTAATCATTATTCCTTTCCCAACCCCCTAAAGTAATACAGAAAAATTGCCAAAATGATCATTTAAAACCTACATAGGTAAACAGAAATTAGGATAAAAAGGCAAAGAAAGACAAAGGGAGGGATCAAAACATTTTGGGACATGGGATGACATTGGACCTGATGCATCTGTAAAAGCTGATTTCTAAGAACTACAGAGGAAGAAGCCAAAGATAAGAAAATCTGTCTGAGGGGCGCCTGGGTGGCGCAGTCGGTTAAGCGTCCGACTTCAGCCAGGTCACGATCTCGTGGTCCGTGAGTTCGAGCCCCGCGTCGGGCTCTGGGCTGATGGCTCAGAGCCTGGAGCCTGTTTCCGATTCTGTGTCTCCCTCTCTCTCTGCCCCTCCCCTGTTCATGCTCTGTCTCTCTCTGTCCCAAAAATAAATAAACGTTGAAAATCTGTCTGAGACTCAGAACCCAGGGAAAACTCAGATTTTGGAGGTGTCAGCTACAAAGAGGGTGAAGTTAGTGCAAGAGGCTCAACACAAATGAATTAGTGGAAAGTCTACGTAAGGAGAGCTCACATACCGCCTTCCCCCAGCACATTCTCCCGCCACGATTACCCTCCTCCAACCCAACAGGAGATGTACAGTTATTCTGTGGGAATACTGAGCCAGATGGGCTTTAGACTGGAGAAAACAAACAAACAAAAACCAAAACAGCAGGAGAGAAGTGCCTTACTGAAAACAAAAGCATAAGTTAAGGGAGTAATAAAAAGTGAGATCTCCAGGCACTTTCTCCCACTTGACTCCCAGAGATGGCAGCCAGCTGAGAAATGTCCATGGGAAAGTCCAACAAGTACTGACAAATAGAAAAGTCTCCAATCAATAAGACTTACCCATATCCATACAGCTTCAAACTGGATTTTTAAATGCCTTGATCTTACTTACAAATAGACAGTTCAGGCCACCAGACAAGGGAGGGACACGAATGAGACCAACACAAATCAACGTAAAAACTGAGAAGAATCAGATATAACGTAACAGAAGAAATACTCCTTAAATCTTTAATGAACATCTCCAGAAAGATGAGAGTTCACCCATGGAGTGTGAAAAATATCATATATAAAAGAAATCCAAAACACTCTTAGAAATTAATGATCATACAAATAGAATTATATACTAGAAAAAGTAGAAGAAAAAGTGCCAAGAAAACATCACCAGATATAATAAATAAATAAATAAATAAATAAATAAATAAATAAATAAATAAATAAGAAATGGGAAGTAGTAGGGAAACAATAAGAAATTTAGCACCCTTAAACATAGAATCAACATCTACCCAAGTTATCGGTCCAAGTTATAATACATATGAAAATAGAGATGAAACTATTAAATAAGTTACAAAGTATAATTTCCTAATTGAAAGAGCATGACAAGTCCCAGTCCAATGAGAGAGAAAAGACCCACACCAAGACTTATCTCCATGAAGATCCAGAAAACCAAGGACAAAGCCGCTGTAAGTTTCTAAGGGTTGGGGATTTGGGGAAATTTTGCAGTAAAAAAATAAGAAATAAAATGGAAAGCAGAGGGAAATTGAGCAACAGACCCAAAATTTCAAATAGATTCCAACCCAGAATTTTAGACCCAGAAAGCTCCTAAACTAAGTGTGAAATCATAAAGAAAAAAAAATCTTATAATATGTAAGTTTTCAAAAAAAGTTACCCCTCAAATTTTTATCTTCTATGATAAGACAATAGATAATGTCTAAAATAGGCAAACATAGGAACACCCAGGTGGTTCAGTCAGTAGAGCATGTGGCTCCTGATCTTGTGGTCATGAGTTTGAGCCCCACATTGGGTATAGAGATTACATAAACAAACTTTAAAAAAATAAAATAAAATAATAAAATAAAATGGATAAATATGGGAACAGCAAGCATATGCATTTTCCTTAGAAACATGGAAATAAATGCCAGGGGAGGAATAAAGCACTGTTGATTTAGAAATGGTTAGCCGTCTGGAGTGGAACTTAGGGGTGGGAAAGAGTGGGGCAGGGGACAGCTGATTTTCACTAAATCTCCATACTATTTGACTTATTAACCTTTAGACTCATATCACAACAATAAATGTTTTCAATTAAGAAAGAGAAAGACTGACAAATAAATTTGCTATGTTATCACCAAAATGGGCTTCCCAACAAAGTTCAATTCTACTGAATTTCTGATGAAACAAAGTTTTTAGTACTGGATTGAAACCATCCAGAAACATTTGACACATACATACAGAACCTGGCTTCTCTGACTGAGTTCCTGAGCATTTGTGCTACAGAAATCAGTCTGTGCTGAGAATGAAGGCAGGGACTTTTCTACTACTCTAAACAGGGCCCAGGCCTGTCATTATAGATTCTGATACAAATGTCCTGTGTGTCATCTTCACTTTGACTCATGGTGGCAGGACTCCGCCCAGCATAGTATGACAAGAGCAGAAATATCAGCTATATTCTCTGAATCATCTTGTGCTGAATTTTCATTAATAACCACAGAGGACTCACAGAGGTCTCCTTTACCCAGTGAAATGAACAATAGTTCAATAGCCCTTAAAAATTCTGATGTGGACTCTACTCATATTCCTGCACCCAACCCAGTTGGAAACTCAAAAAGAACTACATATAGACTCTTCATAGTTAACAAGCGATAAGTCAACAGGAACTATTCTTCAAAATGAATGGTTGCACTTTGTTTGAGTTGTTGTGGCTCTGTATCATGTAAGGAGGTGGAGGAGAGGGATGGGGATACTTGAGTCTCTTTGGCATCTAATTATAGCCTTTGTTAAAGGTTTGCTTTTGTGTCACCTGCTTTGTTCACCCTGAAAGCCAGCAGAGGAGGAGGTGACAGTTTTTAAGACCCTGATAGAGCAGAATTTCTCTTTCCTTTGCTCTTAAGAATCCTCTGAGAAAACTTATAGCTTCCATGGATATTAAAAATAGACAGCTTTTGGTCAGGAGCTCTCATAGGGGATGAGCTAGTTCCATGCTCTCATCTTTTTTGAGAAGGAGAGATGGAAATCCTTTGGTTCCCACTGGGCTGTCCAAACAAAAAGGGAAATGTGCCACACTACCTGCCTGCATTGTTGAAAACTGAAAAGTACAATGAATATGGGAGAAGAAACTCTTTCATCAAAATAAAATTTCAACATGCCTTTTACTCTAAATCTCTTCTTCCTAGAAGGTTGTAATCAAAACTATTATTTCATGAAATAATTTAAAATCAAGTAAGATGGTTTGAAAGAAGATAGAATTGATCAAACTCCTATCAAGAGTAAAACACTTCACCGTCATCATCACTCTTACCCTGCACAGACAGAACTATTGTCACTAATTTAGAGATAAAGAAACAGATTCTCAGGTCACCTAAATCACCCTAGATGGCTCCATCTAAAGGTAATTGGGGCATAGGGCAATCTCACCTGTGAAATATAAACAATGCAACTTTACTTTTGTATCCCTCTGGCCCTTTAAAATAGTCCTTTAAAAATGGATGAAAAGTCAGGCTGACTCAAGACTTTGTTAGTCACTGTAAGGAAATTAAAGTCTTATAGTCAGTTGATAGTCACAATTCAGTAATCATATACGATCACTTCCCAAGCAAGAAGCACAGAAGGGGAAACTTGATCTCTTTTCCTGGTTGCTCTTTCCCCTTCTTCCTGTCTACCAGGTGACCTATCTACCTACACCATGGCTACCTCTAGGTTTCTTCTTGATCAGATATAGGGCGGGAGGAGGGGAAGGGCACAGAGACTTTCTACCTGCTGGCCCTGTCCTCTGCTGACTGCCTGCTAAAGACCTGGCACATGAGAAAACTGAGTCCACCTCTAGCATGCACCTTCATGACCTCTCTGACAACTGCTAAGGCCCAGTAGGTGCACGCTTTCCCTCTTGGTGTTCCTGGGCCCTCCAGTGCTGTTCACTGCACAGAAATGCTCTGTCCACTGCCGTCCTATCATTCCTTACAGAGATCTTCTCAGGAAAATGGTAAAATGATTCCAGATCAGCTCTTTCACATCAGAGCCATAGAAAAAAACCCATGCAGGACCCAAGATAGCCCCTCTTCCATCCATGCAGCCCTCACAACACTTTGCAAGCCACTCTCTTGAGGTAAGATTTCTCAGGTGACTGACAACTCCAGGCTGCTGTGCCCAATCTCAGAAGAACTTCACGCTATCCAAGTGGTCATGTTAAAGCTCCAAATAATTTTATTAATAGCTTGTGGAGGTGGGGTTGAGACTCAAAGAACTCCAAGTACTTTCTTGAAAGCCACTCTTCTCTCAAATGTTTTCTCTCATTTTTTAAAAATCTTTTCATATCCTCCTTACAAGTGATGAGTTTGGGGATTTGTGACACTGGTTTCTATTAAAAATCTTCCTCTCCATCTAGAAATACCTTTTAGAATTTTTTTTTTCCCAGTACCTCTTGGTGCTTCACTTAATAGTTAGAATAAAACCTTACAGCGTGGGCAAAAGACTGAAACCAGGATTCAAACCTAGGCCTGGTAACTCCAAACCTGTCTCTTTCCTGCAGACTATAATTATTCCAGGAACACTGCTGTCACTGATGAGACCACAAGGACTCCTTATAACTGGCACAAGATTTGTGCACAGCTTGTTTATTGACAGACAAATGTTCAAGGTATTTTAGATACAAAAGCTTAAATAAGGTTGTAAAAGCTTAAAACAAGGACATTTTAAGAAATATGAGTTTTTGGTAGACATAGAAAGCTGATAATCTTCAGGGAAGCATCAATGACCTAAGACAGCAAGATACTCTATATACTTGGTAATAAAAATACTAAACACAGCCTCATCTAATATAGTTATCAATGGGCCTACCTACAGGAGTTCAGCAATTCTGGTTGTGCCATTTCATGAATTATTAGAGCTGGAATGTCTGTTAGAGACCATCTGTCCAGCACCTTCATCTTTTTTTTTTTAAGTTTTGTTTTGTTTTGTTTTGTTTTGTTTTGTTTTGTTTTGTTTTGTTTGAGAGAGAGAGGCAGAGCACGAACAGGGGAGGAGCAGAGAGAGGGAGACACAGCATCTGAAGCAGAATCCAGGCTCTGAGCTGTCAGCACAGAGCCTGACGTGGGACTCAAACTCATGAACCGCGAGATCATGACCTAAGCCAAAGTCAGATGCTTAACCAACCGAGCCACCCAAATGCCCCCAGAACCTTCATCTTACAGTGAGGAAACTAAGGCCCAGAGAAGTGAATGACACATTCAACTAGCGTATGATAGAACCAGAACTAAGATTCAGGATTTAGCATACTTATTCACTATCTTCATAGCTTTCGCTTTACATTTGGTGTGGTTTCCCAGCTGCTTAAGAACAAGAAAAAAATAATCAAGTGATAGTAGGTATGTTTTGAGAAATCGTATTTGCAGTAATGAGGCTCAATGAAATTCTAAAATATCATCCGTATTTCCACTGAGTTTTGCATTATTAATATTATGCTGTCTTCTTAAGATGAGGGTATAAAAAAAGACCAGAGGTAAAGAGGTAATACTTGTTATATTTCATTCATATGTCGTCTCTCCGATTTTATGAAAAAGCATCCCAAACTATGCATTTTTCTATAAAGATAATTTCCCCAGGTAGGCTGAAAAATGAAGCTGAATGATCCAAAGTATCGTTTATGCTCAGCATGACACACCAATATTGTGCTGAGCTTAGTTAAAAAATAAGACTTTATTACAAATTTTATATTTTGAGCGTCATTTACATATTTGTTTCCAATCTGTGAAATATTTGTCTAGTTAACATTGACATTTTCTGATGAGACAATCTATTCTGAAAGCTAGACTAAAATGTACAGGTGGGCCAAAATAGGTGTTTTCAAAAGATTATTTAGATACAGGCATCATTTCTATTGCATTTGCTGGAATACTTACTGTCCTGACACAAAACTCATTTGATTTTTCATTTCCTTGACTACTAAAGTGGCCACTGATTAAAAAGGGTCAGGGAATCAATAATTACACACACAGGCATGCACATATATATAATCAACATCCCTTAAATAAGAATGAGAAAGTAGCAAAACTTTATAATTAGAGGTTTTTTTAAATATATTTTAAAATGTTTATTTATTTTTTAAAGGTGGGGAGGGGTCGAGAGAGGGGGAGACACAGAATTTGAAGCAGGGTCCAGGCTCTGAGCTGTCAGCCCAGAGTCCGGTGTGGGGCACAAATCCAAGAACTGCGAGATCATGATCTGAGCCAAAGTTGGAGGCTTAACCAACTGAGCCACGAGGCACCCCGGAGGAAAATTTATTTCCATGAATGGGCTAATGAGCACGCACATACTCTGCATGGGAGATGGGAAATCACTCTTCTAAGATAAATCATTGATAGTAATTGATTAGATAACGGGGGTCTAGAGGCACCATTTATTTAGCTCAATCTCTTTCTTATACAGATAAGGATAACGAGACCTAAAGATATTAGAAAGAGCCAGCCAAAGTACACACAGCTGTCATCAAAACTAGAGTCCTCTCTCTCAACCTGCATGCATATGTATTATCACTGAACTTTATAAAACATCAAGTACAGATAACAACCCAACAAATCCCTGTGCCCATGGGATTTAACTTTTTAACTTTAATTCTACACTGATTTTAATTTCTATTTTAAATCCCTGCTCTACCAGATGGTATAAACTAAACTGCAGCCAACTTAAGGACTTGCCCACGTTTGCAAGTCCCCAGAGTAGCATCTGTGTTCTGTAAAAGCTTTCACAATGCCAAACATGATTGTGTGTGCACACTGTGGGGTTGTGATCCTTGGTCTTTGTCATCCACCCACATCAGCACACACTAAAACATTGTTCTAGTCACTGGTCCAAGTTGGTCACTGTGATTCTTCCACTCCTGACTGTGAGAACTAGCTCAGTCAAACAGCCTCTCCGTTGTTTGCAGGTCCCTCGCTGCTTGCTATAAGGAAAATATTAGGCTTCCATGTCTCTCTGAGACTGATGTAAGCTTCTAAGGTTCTTCTGTCCCAGCACCACAAAACCATTTCTAGGCTTTTGTCCTAGCACCAGGAAATTCCTGAGATTCTGGTATCTTGCCACCTCTCCAAGCTCCCCTTGAAAACAGGGATATAGGTTCTCCTCTGTTCCTGGGTTTTCCAAACCCATCAGGTGTTTGTGTCACCACCACCACTGGCCTGGGGTGAGAGGCCAGACTGAAACCATGGGATCAGGGGAGTTAAGCCAAGGAGGTATATGATGTAAGTTGCATTTCAAAAGATCATTCTGTTCACTGTATAGCAAGTGGGCTCTAAGGGCACTAAATGGAAGGAGGAAAACACTTAAGAAGGTTAACTGCTACTTCTACGAAATGAACAGGAATTACACCAGAGAAGTAGTGGAAAATAGCAAGAGGAGATAAGACATGAGGGATAGGCTAGACCAAAATAGATAGAATAGTGTAGGACAGGATGAAACATATATTTTTGGAGCTGGCCAAACATTTTGATAGCTTAGATGTACACTACAAATGGAAAAGTAGAATATGGATAAAATCCTAGCATTTTGGTCTGGTGGTATTGCTGAGGAAACAAAAGTTCCCAGAAAGAAGAAATGGTCAACAGTGTCACATGCCACTAAGCAGTTGTGTATATGGTTGTACACAAGGACAGAAAACCAACCATGGATCTGGAAAGATGGAGGGCATCTAATAATGACTTCAGTGGACTTGTAGGGTTGAAAACTGATGGGAGTGGATTGAAGAAACAATAGGAGATGAGAACATACAGAGACCAATTCATTACTGCTAAGGGAGCAGAGAAGTGAAGAGGTGGAGGAAAATGCGATGATAAGAATGTTTTAAGGAAGATAGGTATATCTGTATAATAATGGCAGTGTGCCAGTAGAAAGGGAAGAACTGATGAGAAAAAGAAGTCTGGAAAGGGAATAGGAGAGGTTGAAGAAGGCAGTTGTAGGAGGGTAACAAAGTTCTTGAGAAATCAAGAGCAGACATGATCCAGAGCACATGGCAAGTTTGATCTCAGGCAGAAGCCAGCACTTAATGTGGACATTTCATTACAAAAGAAAGTGAAGAACTGGTATTGACAAATCATGTGGGCTAGTAAGTTAAGGATAGAAAGTTAACATTGTCCTTGTCCAACTGAATCCATTTCTTCTGTGAAGAACAAGGAGAACATATCAGCTGAAAGCTTAGGGGGGCGGGGGTGTTAGAATTGAGGGAGGGAAAAGAAGTAAGATGGTTGTCTCAGAGTGTTAATTTGAAGTCTGAAGTCTGAAATGTCCAGTTGTGAGATTTCCCTGAATATTATGTAGGTGCCCGGGCAAGCTCAGGACAAGCACCACTTTTGGTGTTTAGAGAGAGTTGGATACAATATATGTGGAGCTGAGAAAACTTTGATGGATCATGCATGTAATGGTGGAAGTCCTGAGGAAAGATAAAGGGATGGTCAGAGGAAAAGACAATAAACCAGATACTGAAGTCATCAAGGAATGAGGCCAGCACATAACAGAGACAAAAATGTGAAATAAGTGGAGAAGTCCTATAAAACACACTTTAAGGATCCAAAGTTTCCAAAGGAGAAAAAGAAATAAAATGAAGCAATAGGGAGTAAAGAGGACCATCACCCCTCCACCAGGTCCTGAGATACCTAAGGTACTCAAAGAAATCATAGCTTTCTCCTCAGAGGGGAGTTCTTGGAGGAAATCCAGTTTTCAGGCAAGAGGGAAATGATGAAAGAAATGAACAAGAAAGAGGCTGTGAAAAAAAAAAGAGCATAGTGGGAGATTTTGAGAAAGTGGAGATGGGTGTGAGCTAGGGCCAGATTCAGGGGTGTGCAGAGTAGTGAGAAAAAAGGATTCTTGCAATGAAAGATGGTTTGGGAGGTGAGAGCTTATAATGGTGACTCAAACAAAAAAAAAAAAAAATAATAAGTACTATTGTACAAATTCCATCATTTTAAGGTTATTTCTGGATTAAACAAAGCAAACCAGAGCAAGTCTGACTTAACCTATATTAACCTCATCACCCTGGTATTTATCCCATTATGTTGTATGACTATGAAGCTATGAATTTTTTAACTTATATGACACAAAAGTTCATTAATCATTAGCATATGATTAAGTACAATTATAAAACCATATATTGACTTTTTAACATAATGTTCGATTAACTTATGACCTGGCCAAATAAGACAAAATGTGACAATGAGTGCCTTGGGCCTAGTTAATCTCTGACACAGGGATGAAGTTTACAATCAAGTAAAAGAGCTTACATTTTCCATCAGAATGTAACTGAATCTTCCCATTCATTCTCAGGCAATAGGAAAAGCCTATAATTAGCACATGTGTTTCTTTTCATTTCTTTAAATTCCAGCTCTATTTAAAAAAATAGGGGAAGAGGTGGGGAGAGGAGAGAGGAGGGTAGAGAAGCGGGGGCGGGGGGGAAGAGAGGAGAGAAGAAAATAGAGGAAAAGGGAAGGATGGAAAGGAAAAAGAGAAGGAAAGATGGCAATGGGGCTGCACAGCCAGGAGAGGAGAAAAGAGGAGAGAAGGGGAGGGGAAGACAAGATTCGGGGCTGGAGGGGAGGACGGTGGTGGAAAAGGGAAGAGAAGGGAAGGAAACAGGAGGTAGATCCTGGAATGGATATTCCTTTACCAGAGAAAGAATGATGCCAATGTACCAGACCCTTTATTAAAAGAGATGCACAGTGTTTAATAAAAGTTGGTTTTTCCTTTAATGTAAGAATTAAGGATGGATTGCTAGTACCTGGAGTAAACAAAAATTAGAACTAGCTCCACTGGTAGCATTTAACTTGGCCAAAAAGAGAGAAACAGAAAGTCAAGCAAAATGGGGAGACAGAGAAATATGCTCCAAAAGAAAGAACACCACCAACAAAAACTCAGAAAAAAAAAAATTAAGTGAAACAGAGGTAAGCAATATGCTTGATAAAGAATTTAAAGTAATGATCATAAAGATACTCACTGGGATGGAGAAAAGAATGTTAGAATTCAGTAAGACTTTCAATGAAGAGATAGAAAATATTAAAAAGAACCAATCATAGTTGAAGAATACAATAACTGAAATGAAAAACACACTAGAAGGAATCAACAGTAGATTAGAGGATGAAGAAGAATGTATCAATGATCTGGAATACTGAGTAATGGAAAGCACACAAACTGAACATCAAGAAAAGAAAGGAATTTTTAAAAATGAGATTAAAAAGAGATTAAAAATGAGATTAAGAGATTTCTTGGACACATCGAGTGAATAAACATTTGAATTACAGAGGTCCCAGAAGAAGAGAGAAAGATATAAAAAACGTATTTGAACTTATCTATTTCTCTAACCTAGGGAGAGAAATAGATATCCAAATCCAAAAAGCACAGAGAATTCCAAACAAGATGAACCTAAGGAGGTCCACACCATGGCACATAATATGAAAATATCAAAGATTAAAGATAAAGAGAGGATCTTAAAAGCAGCAAGGAGACACAAGTTACCTACAGGGGAAAACCTATAAGACAATAAGCTGATTTTTCAGCAGAAACATTGTACACCAGAAGGCAGTGGCATGATATATTCAGAGTGCTGAAAGGAAAAAAAACCTACAACCAGCAATATTCTACTCTGCAAGGTTATCATTCAGATTTGAAGGAGAGATAAAGACTTTCCAGACAAACAAAAGATAAAGTAGTTTATCACCACTAAGCCAGACTTACAATACATGTTAAAGAGATTTCTTTAAATGGAAAAGAAATAGTCATTATTAGACATAAGAAAAATATGAATAAAAAGATGCAAAATATGACAACATATACATAAAATGTGGAGAATGGAATAAAAAGGGAAGAGAAGGGGGGACATAAAAATAAGATTTTCTTCTTTGTTTTTTTTAATGTGTTTGAATTTAAATGACCATCAAATTAATATGGACTGCTATTTACTTAGGATGCTATGTGTGAACCTCATGGCAACCACAACCCCAAAACCTATGATAGACACATAAAAAATAGAGAAAGAAAACCAAAAAAACACTATAGATACTCATCAATCACAAATAAAGCAAGAGAAGAAGAAAGAAACAAAGAACTATAAAAACAACCAGAAAACAAAATTTTAAAATCATCAAAATTTTAAAATCACTTAAAACCATCTACATCCTGCCTACAAGAGACTCACATCAGACCCAAAGATGCATACAGACTGAAAGTGAAGGGATGGAAAAACATTCACCATGAAAATGGAAGCAAATATATATATATATACATACATATATATATGTATACATATATGTATATATATATCTGGGGTAGCAATACTTACATCAGACAAAAGAGACTTTAAAATAAAGACTGTGATAAGAGACAAAGAAGGGTATCACATACTAATAAAGGGATGAATCCAACAAGAGGATATAACAATTGTAAATATCTGCATAACCAAAACTGGAGCACCTAAATACATAAAGCAAATATTAACAGACATAAAGAGAGCAATTGATGGTAGTACAATAATAGTAAAGGACTTTAACTCTCCACTTATATCAATGGACAGATCATCCAAACAGAAAATCAATATGGAAACAATGTCTTTGAATGACACATTGGATCAGATGGACATAACAGATATATACAAAATATTTCATCAAAAAAAACAACAGAATACACATTCTTTTCAAGTGCACATGGAATGTTCTCCAGAATTGATCGATATTAGGAACAAAACAAGCCTCCATGAATTTAAGAAATTCATACCATTCAAATTTCCAACCACAAAGGTATGAAACTAGAAATAAATCAGAAGAAAAAGATTGGAAAAAACACAAATATGCGGAAACTAAATAACATGACACTATACAACAAATGGGTCAATGAAGTAATCAAAGAAAATTTTAAAAAATACATGGAGACAAATGAAAATGAAAACACAATGGTCCAAAATCTCTGGGACATAGTGAAAGCAGTTCTAAGAGGGAAGTATATAGCAATATGGGCCTACATCAACAAACAAGGAAAAACTCAAATAAACAATGGAACCTCACACCTAAAGGAACTAGAAAAAGAAGAACACACAAAGTCCAAGGTGAGTAGAAGAGAGAAGATAATAAAGATCAGAGCAAAAATAAATGGCATAGAGACTTAAAAAAATAGAAAAAAAAATCTATGAAACTAAGAGCTGATTCTTGGAAGAGACAAACAAAATTGACAAACCTTTAGCCAGATTCATCAGGAAAAAAAGAGAAAGAATCCAAATAAATAAAATCAGAAAAAAGAGAGAAGTAACAACTGCCACCACAGAAATACAAAGGATTTAAAAAAAGAAATACAAATGATTATAAGAAAATACTATTAAAAATTATATGCCAACAAACTGGACAACCTAGAAGAAATGGATAAATTTCTAGATACATACAATCTTCCGAAACTGAACCAGGAAGAAACAGAAAATCTGAACAGACCAACTGCAAGTAATGAAATTGAATCAGTAATCAAAAACTACCAAAAAATAAAGTTCAGGACCAGATGGATTCACTAATGAAATCTAGCATACCTTTAAAGAAGAGTTAATACTTATTCTCCTCAATTCCAAAAAATATAAAAAAAGGTAGGAAAGCTTCTAAATATATCCTACAAGACCAGAATTACCCTGATACCAAAACCAGACAAAGACACCACAAAAAAAGAGAACTACAGGTCAACATCCCTGATGAACATAGATGCAAACATCCTCAACAAAATATTAGCAAAGTGTACACAACAATACATTAAAAAGATCATTCACCATAATAAGGTGGGATTTACACCTGGGATGCAATAATGGCTCAATATTTGGAAATCAATCAATGTTATGTCCCACATCAACAAAATGAAGGATAAAAACCATATGATCATCTCAATAAATGCAGAAAAAGCATATGACAAAATATAACATCCATTCACAATTAAAATGTTCAACAAAATGGGAATAGAAGGAGAATACCTCAACATAATAAAGGCCATATATGGAAAACCCATATTTAACATCATCCTCAATAGTGAAAAACTGAGAGTTTTCCCTCTAAGGTCAGGAACAAGACAAGAATGTCTACTTTCACCACTTTTATTCAACATAGTACTAGAAGTCCTAGCCACAGAAATAAAACAAGAAAAAGAGGTAAGATAAGAGGCATCCATATTTGTAAAGAAGAAGTTAAATAGCCACTATTTGCAGACGACAAGATAGTATATATATATATATATATATATATATATATATATATATAGTCCTAAAGATTCCACCAAAAGAACTACTAAAAACAATAAATGAATTCAGAGGATACAAAGTTAATACCCCCAAATTGGTAGCATTTCTATTCACTAGCAATGAAGTCACAGAAAGAGAAATTTTTTAAACAACATAATTTACAACTACACCAAAAAGAATAAATACCTAGGAATAAACTTAACCAGAGACGTGTAAGACATGTACTCTGAAAACTATAAAACACTGATGAAAGAAAATGAAGATGACACAGAAAAACGGAAAGATATTTCATGCTCATGGAAGAATTAATATTGTCAAAATGTCCATATTAACCAAAGCAATCTATAGGTTCAATGCAATCCCCATCAAAATACCAACAGCATTTTTCACAAAACTAGAACAAATAACACTAAAATTTGTATGGAATCACAGAAGACCTGAACCGCCAAAGCAATTCTGAAAAAGAAGACCAAAGCTGGAGGTATCACAATTCCATACTTCAAGATATAATACAAAGCTGTAGTAACCAAAGAAGTATGATACTTGTCACAAAAGTAGATACAGATCTATAGAACAGAATAGAGCCTAGAAATAAACACATAGTGGTATGGTGAATTGATCTGTGACAAAGGGCGCAAGATTACCTGGTGTTCAGAATACTAGACAACTACATGTAAAAGAATGAAACTGGACTACTTTCTAACACCATACACAAAAATAAACTCAAAATGGATTAAAGACCTAAACATGAGACTTGAAGCTATAAAAATCCGAGAAGAGAACACAGGAAGTAATTTCCCAGACATCAGCCATAGCAACATTTTTCTAAATAAATCTCCTAAGGCAAGGGTAGCAAAAGCAAAAATAAACTATTGGTACTACATCAAAATAAAAAGCTTTGCACAGCAAAGTAAACTATGAAAAAAACCCCAAAAAGACAACCTAATGAAATGGTAGAAGATATTTGCAAATGATACATCTAACAAGGGGTAATGTCCAAAATACACAAAGAATTTACACAATTCAACACCAAAAAAATCAAACAATCCAATTAAAAAGTGGGCAGAGAACTTGAATAGACATTTTACCAAAGAAGATATATTGTTAACCAACACACATAAAAAGATGCTCAACGTCACTAATCATCATGCAAGGACATCATGCAATCATCAAACATCACCAAGGACATGCAAATCAAAACCACAGTGAGATATCACCTCACACTCTTTAGAAGGACTAAAATCAAGAAGACAAGGAACAACAAATGTTGGTGAGGATGTAGAGAAAAAGGAACCCTCCTGCACTGTTGGTGGGAATGTAAATTGGTACAGCCACTGTGGAAAATAGCATGGAGTTTCCTCAAAAAATTAAAAATAGAAATACCATACGGCCCAATAATTCCACTATTGGATATTTACCTAGGGAAAACACTAACTTGAAAAGATACATACACCTCTATGTTTATTGCAGCATTATTTCCAATAGCCAAGGCATGGAAACAACTTCAGTGTCCATCAAGAGACAAATGGATAAGGAAACTGTGATATATATGCACAACAGAATATTACACAGCCATAAAAAAGGATGAGATCATGCCATTTGAGAAAACATAGATGGATCTAGAGGGTATTATGCTAACTTAAATAAGTCATGCTAAGAAAGACATATATCATATGATTTCATTCATAAACAGAAACAAAAATAAATACATGAAAGAACAGAAAGCAGAATCAGAACTGTAAATTCAGAGACAAACTGATGGTTTCCAGAGGAGAGTGAGGGGTTGGGGAAAATGGGTTAAAGGGGGAGGGAGATACAGGCCTTCAGTTATGAAATGAGTAATTCATGGGAATAAAAAGTAAAGTATAAGGATTACAGTCAATGAGACTATAATGGTGATGTAATGGGACAGATGGTAGCTGTACTTGTGAACACAATGTATAAACTTGTCGAATCACTTAGTTGTACACCTGAAACTAATGTAAAATTGTGTGTCAACTAAACTCAAATTTTAAAAACTACATATAAAGCCCTAAAAAAAAAATTGAACAAATTAAATAGATCAAGAGAAGAGTTTCAATTGATGGCTTTATAGAAAATGTACATTCCATGAGAACTTGTTTTCCATAACTTGTTAAATTTTTAGGGCATCATAGGGAAGATGGGCAATGCTTCAGGTCATTTCATAACATTATTTCCTACCCCCTTTTTTTCAACTCCTAGTCACTTTTTATTCCTTCTCCATGAAATTTGTACTAAAATCACCTTAACTTTTAAAAAATTACAATAAGCCACACAAAAGGACGGACAGTGTAAACAAAGATCATAGAAAAACAAACACAAACTAGTTGTTGGCAACATTAATTATCCTCCAATGTGCACAATTTAAAAAATTATACAAACTTTGCTGAATATAGCAGATATATCTGACAAAAATTGTATTTTAAATTAAACTTACCTAATGTTTTTATTTTGTCATGTAAAGTGTTACTTTCTTACTATAAAAACAATGCATTTCATTAGTGAATATACAGATAAACAAAAAGAAAATAAAGAACACCCAGAATGCCAGCCACTCAGAAGTGTCCATTGTATACACCAGAAGGTGTCTTAAACATCCTAATAATTGTTTCCATAAAAAAAAAAATTTTTTTTTATCAGATCACCTGGAGCCACAGCCATTCACATTCAATGAATGCCAGTGCAATTTTTTCCATTAAATCTACAAATCGTCTTCTTGCTTCCTCTTTAACCTACAATTTCAGGTTCTTCTTGGAAGCACCAAGTCATTCTGCTTCCTCTCCAGGGGGGCTGGGTTCCTACTATGCTGAGCCGGCAGGAGAGCAGGCTGGATGGTGCCAGTTCATGAATCAGCTCTAGGTTGCTCCTGCAGCTGCTTTATCTCTAGGAAATTTTTAGCTTTCACTTAATTAGTTACTTTTACCTTTATGTATTTCAGTGTAGTCTTTAGTAGCAAAGACTCTTTGGGGAGGAGGGGGGAACCTCAGGATTTGGTTTTGTATGAAAGACAGACAGAAGGCATTCTACCATAGATCCAAGAACAAAAGAAAGAAGGAAAGAAAGAAAGAAAGAAAGAAAGAAAGAAAGAAAGAAAGAAAGAAAGAAGAGAGGGAGAGGGAGGGAGGGAGGGAGGAAGGAAGGAAGGAAGGAAAAGAAAGAAAGAAAGAAAGAAAGAAAGAAAGAAAGAAAGAAAGAAAGAAGAGAGGGAGGGAGGGAGGAAGGAAGGAGGAAGGAAGGAAGGAAGGAAGGAAGGAAGGAAGGAAGGAAGGAAGAAAGGAGGGGAAGAAAGAAAGAAAGAAAGAAAGAAAGAAAGAAGAAAGAAGAGAGGAAGGGAGGGAGGGAGGGAAGGAGGGAGGGAGGGAGGGAGGGAGGAAGGAAGGAAGGAAGGAAGGAAGGAAGGAAGGAAGGAAGGAAAAGAAAGAAAGAAAGAAAGAAAGAAGAGAGGGAGGGAGGAAGGAAGGAAGGAAAGAAGGAAGGAAGGAAGAAAGGAGGGGAAAGAAAGAAAGAAAGAAAGAAAGAAAGAAAGAAAGAAAGAAAGAAAGAAAGAAAGAAAGAAAGAAAAAGAAAAGGAAAAGAAAAATGAAGATGTGAGGAATCACATCATCTGATGACAGAGTCAAGAACAGGAGCGAAGTAAAAGATAAGGATGAATCAGGATGAACTGGAAATTGCCCAATGATAGCCAAACTGTATTCTGAATATTGTGTGCTGACAGAAGACCCTAAATAATCTCCCATAAAGTCAAAATTTCCCATAGGGAAAAAAAAAAAAGCTAAGAAAACTGAATCAACGCAAAAACTACACTCTAAAGTTTGCTTGTGAAAACATGAGTGCATTTTGCAGAAGTGGAAAAAGAATTGACGTACAGAGGGTCTTCCAACATTCAGAAATCTAGATAAGGTTTAGAAGCCATGATTTCAGCAGAAAAATGTGAATTATTCATCAACTTAGTCATTTATTCACTCATTATAATTTCTGTTTTTTCAAGTCCATGACTACCTCATGAGATGGTTCTGAGTGCACTTATCTTTTAATTATGACAATGGCTTACTATTTTACTATACAACTTTAGCCAAGTGAGACAATCAGTGAAGAATCCTTCAAGATCTAAATTTAGGGCAATGTAATGAGCATTGGCTGTTGTATAAAATTATTGAATGACTATATTGTACACCTGAAACTAATATTATACTATATGTTAACTACTTGGAGTTTAAATAAAAACTCTAAAAAGTAGAAATAAAAAAATAAATAAATCAGGGCAATGCATGATCTAGCAATCCCACTCCTGCATATATATCCAAAGGAAGTGAAAACAGGATCTGAAATAGATATCTGCACTCTCATGTTTATTGCACCATTATTCTAAATAGTCAAGATATGGAAACAAGTGCCTGTCAACAGATGAAGGGATAAAGAATATGTTTGATAGATAGATAGGAATATATAATAATAAATGTATAATAAATATATATATTAGAAAATATTACTCAACCATGGGAGAGAAGGAAATCCTGTCATGTGCAATAACATGGATGAACCCAGAGGGCATTATGCTGAGTGAAATATGTCCAACAAAGAAAGACAAATACTGTATGATCTCACTCATATGTAGAATCTAACAAAGGAGAACTCATAGAAACAGTAGAATGGTGGTTACCAGGGGCCGGGGAATGAAAGTAAAGGGAAGACGCAAGTCAAAGGGTACAAACTTCTGATTATAAAATGAATTAAGTTCTAGGGTTTTAATGTAAGATACAGTGATTAGAGTTAATAATATTGTATTATATACTTGAAAAGAGTAGATCTTCAAGGTTCTCACTAAAAAAAGAAATAATAATTAGGTGACATGATAAAGACGTTAGCTAACACTATGGTGGTAATTATTTCACAAAAATGTAAGCATCAAATCAACACCCAAAACTTACACAATGTTACATGTCAATTATATCTCAATAAAGGTGGAAACATCAAATTAATAAATTAGGATGATGCAAGGTCCATTTGTGATTGCTACAGGATACAAGCCTAATCATCCCCAATGGCACATTATCATCTTTATCATCCACCTTTTCTCTCCCACGCTGAATATTACCGCTATAAGGCAGATGGAAAGTTCTTGTGTCCCCCACAATACTTAGCAAAACACTTGCCAGAAAGTAGACTGATATTAGAAAAATGGCCAATAAAACCAATTTACTCTTTTACAAAGGCTACGCGTCCGCACAATTTTCAGCCATTCACTGTAAAGGTAACAGAAATCTCCATGATGAAACCATGAACTAACCCGGATTGAAACATTCTAATGAATTCGAAATCATCAAAGGCATCTTATTTTTATTTTCCTTTCAAGATAGAGCTTGCAAAGCACTTACAGAATTGAATAGACTTTTATTTATTCGCTTTTTCACATTGTTGGGTGAAATGTGAATATCTAGTAATGGATTTCATTGATTTCTGTCAAGCGGGACAACAATTTGTAGAGTTAGTCTATCCTTTCAGGAAGAAAGGTTAAAAGAGCCGCTCTATCATACCTTCTCCCTTGTCAGCAAGATATTGGGAAAATATTACTCTGCATTGACTTTTGAAAATGACAAGATGTACATCTCAGGATTCAAGCCATATGGCTCAGGCCACTCGTGATCCGGCTTGTCCAAACAGGGAAATGAAAGAACTCTCCCTTATTGGTTATTTCTAAGTAGACTGGGGTGCCACAGGAAGTCCATCAGCCAACTCTACTCACTGTTCTGGTTCACAAATGATCATCTGGAATTCCAGGCGAGAGATTTCCAAAGGCAGTTGCTGCAAGACAGCAACACTACAGAAACTGACAAGGAGTGGCTGCCTGAGGGACATAATCTGCCCCACAGTATGGAGCACTCCGGCCCAGTTTGAGACTCAGGTATAGATACCACTTCTTTCAGTAGAAGAACAGAAGTACCATTCAGAGAGGAAAATTCAAAGGTAATAAACTATTAGAAGATGATTATTATAATGCTTTAGGGATCGGACAATTCAAGCTAAGAGGGAGAGGACTCCTGGGCCTCATGGGAAAAGTCTCAAAAATATAGTCCGGTAGTACAACATTAACCACAGCAGAAGGGTGTTGTCAGGAAGGCCAACACCCTGGCTCGGGCTTAGTCAGGCCTGGAGTCTGTGTCCAAAGTCCAAACATAGAGAACTGGGCTGGACGAGTGATTCTAGCCAAAGCTTTGATTGTTTATTCCTGAATGCACCATAGGAACTAGCTGCCCATGTGTTGCTGTGCACAGCCAGGCACGGTGAGGCTGTTCCTAATACGTCCAGTGAAAATAAAACATCCTGTCAACTCTGTTTTCCAACCAAAGACAAATAGAAAATCTGAAGTTCAATCAGGGCCAGGACATATATTTCTCTAAAAATAATGCTTCAAGCTCAGCAAAGTAACGGAACTAGAAGTTCTCAGAATAATGCTCTCCTGGGCGTGACTCTTATCACTGCAAAACTGCATGTTGACAATTTTTCCAGTTTCCTATATTTATTAGAGTAGAAGCCGGTGGCAAGATACCTATATTCTTTTAAAACCCTTGGAAAAAGGAAATCAGACAAGGAAGTTTCATCTGAAGAGTCACGGAGGTATCCCACGGAGTCATCCCATGGAGTCATCTCCTGTCAAAGGATAACCCAGGGGCGCCTGGGTGGCTCAGTCGGTTAAGCGTCCGACTTCGGCTCAGGTCATGATCTCATGGTCCGGTACGTGAGTTCGAGCCCCGCGTCGGGCTCTGGGCTGATGGCTCAGAGCCTGGAGCCTGCTTCCAGTTCTATGTCTCCCTCTCTCTCTGACCCTCACCCGTTCATGCTCTGTCTCTCTCTGTCTCAAAAATAAATAAAACGTTAAAAAAAATTAAAAAAAAAAAAAAAGGATAACCCAGATGTCTCCAAGTATAATACTCAGAGTTTAAAAAGTAGTGGGGTGGGTATGGGACATTTTGATGGTGACTATAGTTAATAATGCTATATTATATCTTTGAAAACTGCTAAGAGAGTAGATATTAAAAGTTTGCATTACACACACACCAACAAACCTGTAGATGTGTTCTGATGGATGTTAATGTGACTTATTGTGATGATCACTTCACAGTATATACATATATCAAATCATTATGTTGTACACCTGAAAACAATATATCACGTATCAATTATATCTCAATTTAAAAAATCTGTGATGACTCGTTCATGGCAACTTGTACATGTTGGATGCAACTTCAGTATTGAAGTATTCTGCTCCCCTTCCCTGTCTGTAAACTGGGAAGCGGAGCTTTTTGAGTCAGCAGCTCTATTAGACACTCATTTCAACCACTTCCTCAAGTTACGTGTGCACCTCTTGCCTCCTGGACTCTCCTTGGGCCCAATCAGTCTTTTGCCCTTAATTACCACCAGCAGCTTAGCCCATCAGCCTTGGGTGAAATGTGTGCCTCCTGCCTGCTTCCAGAATTCAGACCACAAGGCGTAGGTTAGGCCACCGGTAATGTATACAGCTCGTACAAAATGGGGAAGTAAAAAGAATGCCACTTCACAGGATGGACATTGATATCCTTAGGGGCCACAGGCAGAGTTGAATAATGCAAGCCAAAAGTACAGGGAATTAACTCTCTGTGGAGTGAACTTTGAGCAATGGTCAACAGGACACAGGAGGAAGCCAAACCCTACCCCATCGTGAACACCACGAGCTGTTCACATAGGCTTCTTTATCTTCTGGTGCTGAGATGCACTTGTAGGGCCCACTGTGTCTTTTCACAGCTCTTTGTGAGGCTGCAGCTGGTTTGGTGATGTAGCCCTACACGTCTTTGCTCACCTTTCCTCTCGCTCTCACCGCCCTAGTGTAGCACCTCCCAAGTAATCATTAGTACTTCAAATCCTTGCCTCAGATTTATTTTCTAAGAAACTGAGGCTAAGACTGAATTTAATTTCACCTAAACTGGATTCTTCAGTTATTTCCTTCATCCAAATCCTAGACCTAAAATATAACTAAGAGTAAGTTCAAATTAAGTGTGTCAGGTCCTTGGGGAAATACTGAGATATATACAAGCTCACTAATTTTAATTAAGAAAATATCCTTGGAAATTTTTATAATTAACTATCATCCTTCAAGCACTCCAAATACTGTTAATCAAAATTTATTCTCAAAAAATTGACAAGGCTAATATCAAAGATCTATCTCTGAAACTCTAGAGTGAGCAACCAAAACATTGTCAAAGGTTATTACTTCTCCTCTTCATCAACATCATAAAAATATAGTATTGGTGACATGTACAATCCCCACGACAATGAACTTTAAGGTCTCGACAAATTGATGTCTTGGGGCTCAAAACTTACATACTTCTTAAGTGGCTGGAATTCATATCCCCAGGAAGCTGGGAGTGAAATAGCTACGTCCCAGCTTTCTAAAAATGAATTAGCAAATATAAACAACTGTTCTAAACACAGTTGAGAAGATGAAACATAACATGAATTCTCCAAACAAGCGACTCTTCGTACAAATGTTACAAATTGTATAATTTTCTCTTGGAGGGTGATCAGGATATTTGAGAAGGAAGGGGGTGATGAGAATCAGCTTTGTAGTGAGTTGGGCCATCGGGACTCAGGAATGAATAACAAACAGTCCCTGCGTTTGATAAACTTAAAGGCGGATAAAAGAAAAGACAAATCAGAATTTAGAACTCACTGTAGTAAGTACTGAACGTCATAGATTTCCTGTTACAGAAGCACAGATGAGAGTTGCTAATCCAACTTGGAGGAAGTCAGAGATACAGGTAGATGTTCTAGTTAACATGCCACTGTTAACTTGTTTGAGGCACTAATTTGCTTGAGGAAGGAAAATAAGTGGTTTGGTTTGGGACATGGTGAATTTAAAGTACAGCATCCAGGTGGAGACAACCTGTAGACAACAGAAAATCAGGCCTGACGTTCAGGAGACACTTCTAGCCTAAAGAAGGAGCTGTGAGTTGAGAGGGTACAGATTATAGTTAAGCCCACATAAGAGAAGGTCCAGGGAGCACGTGTCAAGAAAAGAGAGGGGTGGATTGGGTAGAGGCCAATTGGCCAGAGCCCAATTTTGGAATCCCTGGGAACATAGCTATTTAGGAGGAACAGGGAATTAGATAAAGAAAACAAGAAAGAATAGTCAAAAATTAGGAGGAAAAACAAAAGCATACATTATCTCAAATGAACGTTGGAAAGTTTCAAAGAGGAAACGTGTTCAGCAATTTCAATGCTTATAAATAGCCAATTGAAATAACTGATAAGAGAAAAGTTACCACTAGATTTGGCAGTTAGCAGGTCACTCTGAGAGGACTTTTTCAGAGGCAGGATGGACCAAGGCCAAGTTGAAAAGGGCTGGAGATAGAAAGGCAGGCAAGGAAGTGGAAAGGGTGATGAGTCACTAGAGTGAAACACTGATACTGCATCATTACATCGGGTCACAAAAGTAAACTGCATGAAACACGTCTGTCGTGTGCATGCGTGCGTGTGTGCGTGTGTGTGTGTGTGTGTGTGTGACAGCTTGTCATAGCTCTTTCTGGGGTCTGCATCACCGCAGCGGGTCTGGTCCCTTCTGCAGTTCGGTGCTCTTTGTTGGCTGCAACACACGTATCTTTCGGGGACCCTCTGGTTTCTGTGGACTTACACACTCAGCTCTCTTTTTACAGGCTTGAAGCAAGGAGGACTGGGCTGGAGAACGGGGCACAGGCACTCCCTTTCTGCCTCCAGTTTCCCAAGAGAATTTGCTGCTTCCTGCTTTGCCTCACGTTGCCCTCCAGGTGCCCCCTGAGGAAGGGAAACACTGTGGCTGTCAGCACTCTCTCCCTCCCCGCACCCCCAGCCCGCTTCCCTTACTGCAGGATGCTGACGGGGCCCCTGACAAGAAGAGATGGCAGCTGTAACGGGGAGAGACGTAGACCTCTCTCTGGCACAACAGAGGAGGAAGTAATAACTTAAACACAGATCCCTATTCTTCTGTGCCATTTCAGTTACTTTTCAGTTTTATTATTCCCTAGACCCTCATTTATTATCTACTGGCATAGAATCAAGTACCTTGATACAGAAACTATTTCTTAGAATGAAAAGAGAGACTTCATATGTCATAGGAGATTATCCTCATAGAGAAACTGTGCCGGTCATATACGTCTTTTGCTATCAAATCTGCTTTCCACTCTTCCTCTAAGGAATTTCACTTCCGCGCTTCCCTTGGCACTTGGATTCCATATAACTGCAGCCAGGGAGGGCAGGAGGAGACACCTTGGGTATTTCTCCCTCTCTTGTTCGGCTGCATACAGCACCCCCAGCAACGGCTGTGTCTTCCCTCCAGGTTCATCGTGTCCCTGCCCCGGTTCTCACTCTCTGAAAGTCAGCCTGGTTTCCGAGTTCTGGGAACGCCACTTGGGAACACCAATGGGAACACCTCCCATTGTCTCTCCAGCCTTATAAGTGGGCACAGATTCCTGCTGTCACTAATTTTTTGGAGGCACGAACCACCTCCACGTGGCTTCTCAGATCATCCATTACTCAAGAACAAATTCTCTGAATTCAATCCCTTCTGTTGAACCATCTAGAGTCATTTCTGTCCTCTGATTGGACCGTCACAGAGAAACCATCATAACCAAATCCAGGAAGCAGAGTTTTAGAAGGATTATTGGCAAAGATAGGCACATATTTATCTATATCAGCCTTCCTTATCACTTTGCCCTATCCAACCTTCAACCAAAAGTGATAGTGAGCTCACAGTGTCCTGCCTAACCGGAAAATGTAAATGTATTTTAAAATCAGGAAAACATGGATACGAGGGAAGACAATGCCCCGAAGAACAGAAATGCTGTGAAGTCAGGGCTCTCAGACAGAGGGCTGATGGCCCTAGAGGCAAAGTAGTTGAGGAAAAGGGGGGAACATATTGGAGGCCAAGAGCTATTAGAAAGGGAAGAGATGTGAAGCTGAGACGCATAGAAAAATGTACTGAGCTGGGGCGCCTGGGTGGCGCAGTCGGTTAAGCGTCCGACTTCAGCCAGGTCACGATCTTGCGGTCCGTGAGTTCGAGCCCCGCGTCGGGCTCTGGGCTGATGGCTCAGAGCCTGGAGCCTGTTTCCGATTCTGTGTCTCCCTCTCTCTCTGCCCCTCCCCCGTTCATGCTCTGTCTCTCTCTGTCCCAAAAATAAATAAACGTTGAAAAAAAAAAATTTAAAAAGAAAAATGTACTGAGCAAAATCAGAGGAACTGGGGTTATCAGTCTGCCTAGCAAAGTTAAAATACCTGAGATCTGTGAGGTAAAGGGAGACAGGGCTCCAGGGGAGGGGAGAGGGAAGGAAAGAAACTGCCCTAGAATATAGAAGAGGGAGTAAGTATATTTTTACTCCAAGAGAAACAGTAAGTATACTAAATAGCTTAAGTCTCTGCTGATATAACTGGACAAATAAAACCTGTGTAAATGTAACCTCTCTCAAGGGCTAAGAACCATGGTGCTATGTTTTCCTTGTAAGGATTATCTGGGGTGATCCAACTGAATCACTATGGAACCTTAAAAATAAAACAAAATAAAAAAATCTGGAACCCTCACTCCAGAATTATTGAAACAGACTTCAAGGGGGCAAGGCTTTGACTCTGATTTTTAAAGAGCTCCCCACTTAGAGCTCGAGAGGTCCACTGAAGGAGTTACCTGCATGACACCATGGTTCGAATGAACACTAGCGTAGTTGAATCATCTCCCAGTATCCAGGAGTAGAGGAAAGCTTCTTTAACAGAAGTGGGGAAATCTGATGTCGGAGATCTCAAGATTTAAAAGACACATTTCACAATAAATGTTTTTGGACACTCTGGACTGTGATGATGGAAACCTATTTCCAGTAGACCTGGGTAAGCCTTCTGTTTGAAGATTGCCTTGGGAGGAACCTCATTCTAGACCAGAATAAGACTTTGATATCTATGCATACTTCTTTGTTTACGATGTATATGTCTATATGTTGGTCCTCCATTTTTTTTTCCTGTATTTGTGGTTAGGTCCTGAAATAATTTTACCCAACTTTCTTGAAATAATTTTACCCAACTTTCTTGAAATAATTTTACCCAACTTTTTAAAAAAAAATTTTTTTTACATTTATTTATTTTTGAGAAACAGAGTGGGACAGAAGTGAGCGGGGGACGGGCAGAGAGAGAAGGAGACACAGAATCTGAAGCAGGCTCCAGGCTCTGAGCAAACTGTGAGCACAGAGCCCGACACGGGGCTCGAACCCACAAACTGTGAGATCATGACCTGAGCCGAAGTCGGACACTCAACCGACTGAGACACCCAGGCGCCCCTAATTGTACCCAACTTTTAACTCTCAGTCAGAAAGTTCCGGAACATTAAACAAAATTAAAAGGCTCTTTTAAAAATAGTATTTTATAGATTTACATGCAGCATGATGATTACTTCTCCAGGCTTTTTTTTTTTTTCCTTTTTTTTTTTTTTTTTTTGTTTCGAAGTAACTAGATAAGGAATTTTTAGAAAACAGTCACAGACACCCATTACTAAATGCCTAGAACATTCAGGGGAGCTTCAAGACCATTTGTAACACCACTGAAGACATTTTCAATAACTGGCACAATTTTGAAATGGAAATTGCTCTTGGTGTTAAATTTTAAAAGCAATTTTGTTTGGAAATATTAGTGCAGTCTACAAAGAAACATCAAATCATACAGTTACGGGGACTAACAGCCTTTGAAGCTTTAGCTGTAGACTGGAGATTTCTCATTCTTTTCTTTCTGCTTGCTTGCCTTCCTTCCTGCCTGCCTTCCTTCTTCCCTTTGTCATGACAGATATGAGGAACGCGATAGTGAACAAAACACTCATTATCTCTGCCTTCACCGAGCTGTAGTCCAATGAGAAAATTAGATATTAAGCAAATAATTATGCCAAAAAAGTAGTTAGAAATGTGAGAGTGCCTGACCATGGATTTACATAGTCAGGTTGTCAAATGAGAGGTTTCAGTGCCTTTCAGACACCTAGGAGAAGAGTTAGGGAGGCGAATGGTTAGATGGTTTTGAGTCAAAAGATAGGTTGTGGTTAGTAGATTACAGGCTGAAACTATCCTGATTAAAACTTGTTTCCTTTACATTGTCATCAAGCAATAATTACTAAGGATGTAGCACAGGGTAGTTCATATGTGGTCTGCACTGACCTGGGCTTTGGTGTGAGTGAAGGGGAAAGAAGGGTATGTTTGGAATGGTTACGTAGGAGGGGGGAGGACATGAAAAGAAAAAGTATTCTAGTGAGGGAACAGCTATAGGATCCCCTGTATTCCTGTGAAACCTTTCCTAAGCCAAAATGGCATCAAAGAAAGCCACAGTCACCATTAATTTATATGGATTCGTTTTTGAGTATCCCCAGACCAAAAATAACCTCCTTTAGGTTTTCCGGATACCTTCAGACATATCTTGCTAACGGCTGCACAAAATAAACGGAGACGGAGCCCCGATGCTCACAGAGAGAGTTCAAAGCTCTGGGGGCTGGACACTGAGACGGAGCTTGGTTCCCAGTCCCAAAGGCTGGCCACCGTTGCTGTTTTTCAGCTTGGCAGCTTTTACCATGAAAGTGAAAAGCCTCTCCGGATTTCTTTCAGTTCGCAAAATCTAGAACGGTGGTGCCCCCCCTATCTGTGGGGGGATACATTCAAAGACCCCCAGTTAATGCCTGAAACCGCAGACAGGACTGAAGCCTATAAATACTATGTTTTCTTCCAAACACACACGTCTATGATACAGATTAACTTCTAACTCAGTCACAGTACAAGAGTAACACCAGCTAAAATACTAACACACTGCACTCACCCTTCTTCTGACCATGTGAGATGATAAAACGCCCAGTGATGAGATGAAGTGAGGTAGATGACATAAGCACCGACACGTTGCCTTAGGTGACTATTGACCTTCTGACCCCGCGAAGGAACATCTGCTTCCGGGTCACGGTTGACGGCAGGAACTGAAACCACAGAAAGCGAACCCCCAGATAAGAGGGGGACTACGAATGCTGGTCTTCTGTAAAATCCAAGCGGTGGAAGCAAACTTTCAAAAAGCGGGGATACCAGTATACCAAAGCAAATACCGGCATAGAAGAAAGAAAGATCCTGGTGTGTATGCGGTGCTGTGAAACGGAGTAGTTGTGAAGTCAGTCAGCTCACAGAGCCAGTAAAGATCTTGACTGAAGCCCACATCAGCGGGTGGGTCTGTATATGAGTATATGCATACAGGTATATGCACATGTTTATGTGTGTATGGATATAATATACAAGTATTTATTAATTAGTATGTAAGATGCAAAAATACTAAAAATTTTAGACGAGCAGACTCATAGACTGAGAACAGGTAAGAAGTTGAACCAAACTTTAGAGAATTTAGAAACTGAGCAGATAAGAGTTTAAATAAAACTAGACAACTCCCCCTACCCATCCCTTTCTCTTGCTGCCTTCAAACCCTTCCCCACCTGTTGTCATATTTCACAAAGAAGATATTGTTATGGCCATAAATTGCCCAGACTACAACTCAAGTCAGTTTGAAGGCTTCTAGAAGAGTTGACTAGCAGTGCAAATTTTCCAATACCCACTATTCCATTTTAAAGTCATCCTCAAAAAGAAGGGGAAAGTCTCATTACTGTGTGCATTAGTCCATTCAGGCTGCTATAACACTACCATAGACTCGGCAGCTTGAACAACAAACATTTATTTCTCACTGTTTTGGAGGCGGGAATTCCCAGCTCGCGGCACCTGCAGATTCAATGTCTGCTGAGAGCCTGATCCCTGGTGCACGATGCAAGGGCCCCTATGTTCTCAAAACGTGGAAGGGCCCAGGGAGCTCTGTGAACCAGGAGCTAATCCCATCTTGAGGGCTCCACCCTCGTGACCTAATCACCTCCCAGAGTCCCAGCCTCCCAATACCATCACCTTGGAAGTTAGGATCTCAATGTATGAATTTGTTGAGAACACAATCATTCAGTCCATAGCACTCTGTATAGACCTGAATCGAAATGAAAAAAAAATGTTTCTGAGTATTTTATTTTATTTTATTTTTCAACGTTTATTTATTTTTGGGACAGAGAGAGACAGAGCATGAACGGGGGAGGGGCAGAGAGAGAGGGAGACACAGAATCGGAAACAGGCTCCAGGCTCTGAGCCATCAGCCCAGAGCCTGACGCGGGGCTCGAACTCACGGACCGCGAGATCGTGACCTGGCTGAAGTCGGACGCTCAACCGACTGCGCCACCCAGGCGCCCCTGTATCTGAGTATTTTATATGATCAACATCAACTACCAGTCACCAAATTAAGAATAAAACATCAAAAATGTATCTATGTGTATTAAATGCCTTTGTCATCACAGAAATAATCCATCATTAAGGAAAGTCTTTTGATGTCAGAGATAGAAAATGAAAATGTGCTTTCTTTTTTCATAGTGTATTTAAGTATTACCTCTTTTGTAATCATACGCCTCCCAAGGCTATGTAAGAAGTCAAGTTATTCCAGAAGTAAGCACAAATAGAAGGCTTTTCTTATACAAATGATTCTTGAAAATGACTTAATCTTCAGCACAATTCCTTAATTATTCATTGTTATTTGTTGCACCCATCAGCCTTTTTCTCTTTGTTTCACAATGAAGAGCTAACCTTGCAGAAAGGAAAGGAAAAAAGCACTTTGAAAAAGCACATGACTTCTCTGAGCCAGGAGCTCCTCCAGGGCAGAACAGGGCCAGCAGGGGCCGCTGTGGTGCCCGCTACAGCCAGGGGGCGCCCCAAGCAACTCACACCTATCTACTCGGTCCTCACCACGGAAAAGTGGCCATCCTCCCACGACAGGTGAGGAAACTGAAGTTGGGCTGCTTGCTCATGGTCACATAGGGAAGGAGGGACAGCAAAGCGAAGGTTCAAGTCCAGGGGCTTCAGTACCAGGTGCGCCGCTGGTCACGATGCTGCACGGTATAATAAACAAGCCAACCTCCTAGGATTCTTCTGCAGACCAAACCAGACAAATTACATAAAGTATTTCTTACCTTTTCAGAGACTATGCAAAAGTAACTTATCATTTTTATTTAAGTGAGTGATGAAATGGAACATTCAAGGCTATTATGAATGACATTACCCCAAGACCTTGACTCAAAAGTTGCCTGATTTGAGATGTCAAATGGGGGTGGGGGATCGAGACAGACTTTGCATGTTTCATAGTACTATAAAATATTATTACCGACCTTATGACTCACTATGAGTAAAAGAAAGCCTTGATAATACGTGATACCTTACAGCTTTGGTGTTCCGATTAAATCATACATGGAAACTAGAACTTATTTTGTGAGTGAGGTCATGCTGGCTCAGGCTATAAAATTTTTATTTTAACTTGCTTTGTATTTTAGGTTAGTACAAGTTACATTTAGTATATTATCTGTGATTTCCTGAGAAATTTCGAAATCATTTTTTTGTAATTCATTTGAAAATCTGTAGTGCTGCCATGATCAAAATGAATTGTTCAATCTTGAATTTAGGCTTATTCTATCAATAAAGAAACCTAGCTTTCAAAGTTACGCTTTTATTACTATCCGTTCTAACTTCAATACTTTAAAAGGTATTCCCCATTGTTTTTCATCATTTACTTGTCACTGTGGCAGAGGTGAGCCAAAGCCACCTAAATTACCACAGAATACAGTTTATAAAAATACAAACATGTGATACACAGTTAAGTAGTCATTAAGGTCACAAAACAAAATACATGTTGGAAATTGCTCTATATTGATGCAAAACATCATAGCTTTCATTATCATTACTTTCAAACTTGTAAATACTTTGATATCCATGAAGCATGCCTTCATAGATTTCAGAATCTTTGTATTCCTTTACACTGTGTCATATTTTAGAGATGCATTTTCTTTTCTTTTGCTGTAACCTGCTTAAAGTCATCAGAGTAACTTGAACTTTGTTGAGCATTAGTTTCCCAAGCAAGAAGTTTGTGTGGCAAAATTGTCTGAGTAATTTCACTTCATCCGTGGATGACCTCAGGTAAACAGAAACATCTAAGAAACAGCACAGCCCGAATTCCAACACTACGGTAATTATTTGAGGGGCTGTAATACATGATAATTGTTTCCAGAGCTAAATGATATTCTGATATTAATTGTATTTAAGGATGATATAATTATAAAAAATTGACTAAGCGGTAACTATATTTAGGTACTTACTAAGGGCTTTATGCACATGACAGTTAAAAATAAAGAAAATGTATTCAGCTGTACATACAAGGGACTTATGTAGAGTCAGGAAATGAGATAGGTCATTAGGAAACTGGGTTCAATTTGATGATGTTTGATGATACTTTATTCCAGGAAGCTAAGAATGTTCCTATTTGGCTTTTTCACTAAGGCTAATGATGATTAACAGGAAAAGTGGAAACGAAAGGCACTTTATTAATATTAGCCACTGCCTAATAGACTTCTGAAGCAAAATTCCTGGTGAAGCTGGACAAGAGCCCGAATAGCTCAGGCTGAAGCTTAAAGAAGACTAGCTTTTCCTCCTTGCCTGGATTGCTGCAGGGCCCCCAGTGATGGGCAGAGAAAATCATAGGAAAGAGAAGAAATAGAAGAGTCGCCGCGGGAGCCACAGGTCACTTCCTAATATCACAGAATAGCAGCCAGAGAGGCAGAGACGTGTATGATACATGTTTTAAAAATTAAAGCAATTTTCACTATGTTTTAACATATTCATTATTCTTAATGTTTGGGAGAGACAGTAGCCAGAAAGCACTCCACAAGGGATTCTATCCTAGTTGGGGAATGTGATGGGTAACTTTATGCATCAACTTGGCTATGCTATGGTGCCCAGCAGTTGGTCAAACATTAGTCTTTCTAGATGTTGCCGTGAACGTATCTTGTAGCTGTGATTTTCATTTACAGTCAGTTGATTTTAAGTAAAGCAGTGAGCCCCATCCAATCAACTGAACAACTGAAGTTTCCTAAGAAGGAATTCTGACTCAAACTGTAATATCAACGGGGTCCTGGGGGGCTTGGCTGGTTAAGTGTCAGCTCCTGATTTTGGCTTAGGTCATAATCTTGTGGTTCATGGGATTGAGCCCCATGTTGGACTCTGTGCTCACGGATTCTCTCTCTCCCTCCCTCCCTCCCTCTCTGCCCCTCCCCCACTTACGCTTGTGAGCACTCTCAAAATAAATAATAAAATAAAATAAAATAAAATAAAATAAAATAAAATAACCTGTAAGATAGAAACCCTGCTTGCATCCCCAAACTCCTAACCTGTTCTGCAGATTTTGGATTTAAGACTACAACATACTCTGAATTTCCAGACTGCCTGTCTTCTCTACTCCACAATCATGTAAGCCAGTTCCTTAAAGTAAATATCAATCAATCAATTAATCAGTATTCAAAGAGAAGAAAGAAAGAGCAGAATTCTGAATTATTTAGTATGGTAGAGATGGGGCGTTTGACAAATATGTAAATGTTAACAATATATTTTATAACCTATCGGTGACATCTTTATTTTCACCTGGCTAAAAAAATATTTGCTTAAAATGGTCATATTTATGATTCTAAAGAAATTCACAATACATTCCCATTAGTAGAACTTTTTCTAGCTCACAATGCATTAACTAGTGATATAAGAACAAATGTATATGAAAACTCAAAAAACAAAAATAATAAAGGCAAATAAATATAACACAACCAAAAAGCTCCTAAACTCCTCCCATGTCAAAGAGGAAAGTTACATCTCTAATTAGAGATCTTTGAGAATGAGATATATACCAAATGGATATATCTGACTTCCATACTATTGTGTCCCCCTATTGTGGCAGGATTTGGAGGTGGGGCCAATGGAAGGTAACTGAATTTGGATGAGGTTACGGGGATGGAACCCCATGATGGAATTGATGCCCATATAAGAGATGAAGGGACCAGAGCCCTCTCTCTTGGTCTTATATGAATACCGTGAGAAGGTGGCCATCTATAAGCCAAGAAGAGAGCCCTCACCGGAACATAACCATACTACCACCCAGATCATACATTCTCAGCTTCCACAACTGTGAGGAATAAGTATTTGTTATTTAAGCCACCCAGGCTATGGTATTTTGTTACCATACCAGTGGTAGCCCACGCTAAAGATACTCAACCACCCTATTTTCTGCTGAAATAAAGCAACCAAAAGAAAGCGGTGGAGAAAACTGTATACCATAGAGGGAAAGTCAGGAGGCATTTTCACTGCTCATTCCAAATGTCAAGGAGCTCTCAATTTTAAATAATGCAGTGAAAATGAAATTATGGGTAAGAAATAGTATCATCAGTGCCACCACTGGCCACATCAGGAAGAGACACCACCAAAGACAGACACCTGCCCTGGATTGTTCCTGCAGAGAAAAATAACCTGGTCAAAAGATAATTTTTCAAAAAAGGGAAAAAAATAAAATTGTGGCTCTCATGCAGGTGTAAAAATGAACATGTTACAGATTTTATTTAACTCATTCATGAGGGAGCTGGAAAGGTGTCACAACCATGTCCAGGAGTTAACATTCGAAAAGTACAGAATTCATTTACATGTGTACAGGCAAGAATGATTTCACATCGCTTCCAGTTACCTGCAACTTACAACATTGTAACATAGCTCCCACAAAATCAGAATCATAAGATGTCATATTTAGAAAACTAGGTAGATGCTCCAGCAAATCACTTGTAGATGCATAATTTAACAGCTCTGGTTATAGTGACTTCTATGTAATATTAATAATGTACTCCGAGTAGATTTCCCTCATCCCCATCTATTTAACAGGTCATGATATTTATCCATTCAAGTTGAATGGTTGATATTGATATTACAGGCTGAAGAGAAAACCAGAACCCACTGCAACCAGAGTCTTTATAATTTCTTTGTTTGAACACCAGGTTAGCTTCCATGCATCCTAAAATTCTGCCCTAAACCATATAAACTACACATGAAAGCCGAGAAATACTTAGACATGACAAAGGACAAAAGAATGACAAAGAAAATTTACGGGCAGGCTGAACACCTTTACCTGTTCATTCTGGATCCAGCATTATTTTAAGAATCTCTCCAATACGGTTTTTCCACCCACATGCAAATTCTTAGTACAAGCAACAGCATTTGTTTCCCTTTAGTTGCCCTGGCCTCGATTTCTAGGCATTTTAATATCTGTACCAAATTCCTTTAAATTGGAAGAGAGAGGTGTATACACATGGAAAAGAGTTCACAAGGATTAAGATATCCTTGGTTATTTGTAGCTACTCATGATTACATGTGGATAGTGGGATTACAGGTCTTTCTATTTTCATATTTTTGCTTTATTTACTTCCCATTTTTTCTACAGCGAAATGATGGTGATTCAAATTGAGAATTGATTTTTCATCTGAAAATTTTTAAAGGCCAATGAACAATTTAGGTGTCTCTGAGAAGTTTGTGTTTGTTTCATCTGAATGTACCATGTGGAAAGCCTTAAGCCAGACATTAATTGATATATTACTCACTAAAGACTTGTACAGTTCACAATTTTAATAATTAACTGTACCCTGTTCCTGTTCAGGGGACACAAGTCCCACTCACTCCACCTCCAGAAAACAATGTGTGTCCTCACGAACTTTCATGGACTTCTTGCAGTTATTGAATTAATCATCAACACCATCATCATCATCATCGTCGTCGTCATCATCATCAGAGCTAATTAAGTGTGTACTTTACAGATAACTCCCCAATCTTCACAACCACCCTACATGGTGTCTGCTAACATCAGCCCCATTTCACAGATGAGAACATCAAAATGGAGAGGTTAAAGTACCTTTCTCTTCTAGGTCACACAGCTAGGTGGTGCTGGACCTGAATCGGATACCAGATGACAGACTACGGATCCCAACCCCCAACTCTGTTCTGCTGTTGTGTGAAACACAGGAACAAAAAGGAGACGTGGGAGCAACAAGAGCTAACGTGAAGGTCACACACTTAGAACCAAGCAGAAATGAGCAACGTTTCTCCTGCAGCTGCATCCTAAAGTTCACACTAATGAGCTGCCCATCTTTCCAGGCATGAGTACCTGGAGAGTGGGCACTGTAAACCTTGACCTAGAGGTTTTCTGCTGGGTCATAGTTATACATCAGGCCAAATGGCACATGGGTTAAAGAATGCTCTGAGTCCTTTAACGTAAACTTGGTATATGATATAGAACTGGAATGAAAAGGTGGAGTCCATCCATGGACAGGGCACACCTTGGGATTTTAGGGCACATCCTGCCTTCACAACCCATCTACTATCCCCCTCCTTGTAGCTCCCCTTGCCATCTCCAAGTTAAATGCCATTTTCAGTCATTTTACAACCTACTCCACCATGACCATGCCACATTTCTGCTCTGCCTACCTTACCATATACCAACCCTGGGGAAAGCTAATCATCTGTTCTTGTTTATTTCCAACTCCTACTTCAAGGCTGACAGGAAATATGAAAAATAAAATAAATCCATGGCAGTTGGCTTGATTGGTCTCACTCTCCTTATCTATCTACCTCAGACTGGGCTTTCAGAAATGTTCACTACCAGTTTTCATTTAGTTCTTCACTATTTCCTTTTCTCCCCCGTGGCAGGTGTCAGAAAACGTTTTCCCTCACGCCATCCTTCCACCTCTACTTCCTTCCCTACACTCAGCAGAGTGCCTGAGTGCTGTTCTTAGAAGGTTGGGGCTGTCCAAATGGGGTTTCCTCCATTTCCATCCTAGCCATTGCAAAATCTGTCTGGCATTCAATCTCTAGGTATTTTCATTCCTGCCCCCGAGAAAAACATATCCATCCCCTTGGCTGCAGCAGTCACCTCTAATTGAGTTCTCTGCTCCTCATCTTTCTGTATTTCCTTTATTCTTTATCCCTTTGCTCTTGGAAATACGTATTGTCTCCTTCTTTCCTTATGCTTTCGAAGTTGGCCATTTCCTGCTATTTAGGCCAAAAAGGGTTACCAGCTTTCTGGCTTTCTGCATTTGAGCCTTAGTACTTTTGCTACACATCTTTCTCAGCCAACCAATTCTTCATCACATTGATTTATTCGACAAATATGGACAAGCACTCCTAGTACCCAGCTCCATTCTACCAAGTAAAATAGGCAAAAATACCTGTCTCTTGAAGCTTACATTGTACATCCAATAAAATGGATGTAAAAGCAAAATATGCCATATGTTAGAGCATGCATGGAAGAAAACTAAATCAGGAAAAGGAGACATAAAATGTGAGGGGATAGGAGGTTCAAGTGACAGAGAGACTAGGAAAGAAGCACTGGAAAGAGGACTTTGAGTAACAGCCGGGAGGATGTAAAAGAACTTGCTGGGCAAACATTTAAGACAGTAGTGCTCCAAATAGGGGAGAAGCAAGTGCAAAACTCTTGAGGTGGGAATGTACCTGATGTACTTAATGAAGAAGCCATGGGGCTGGAATACAGAGTATCCAGAAGAGAGTGGTAGCAGACAAGGTCAAGAAGACACAGGAGGGAGAGGTGGGAACCACATCAAATAGGGCCCTTGTAGGTCACTGTAAGGACCCAGCTGGCTCTGAAAATCTGTTTCAGTAAGAATGGAGAACTGAACCAAGAAAAGAGTGCCTTTGCAAAACTGGGGGTTAGTTTTCTCATATTTAACAAACATGTAGTTCAGGGACAAATAGTCCAAGACTATTTGGCTTCATAGGACTAGGGTTCCCAAGCTCCATTTATGTCTCTGTTCTGGCTTCATTAGCCTGTGACTAGTCAGAAGAATGAATGCTGGACCTCCAGCCGATGCCTATATCCCAGGCAGGGGCCAACTACATAAGCTCTTTTAAAAGGCATTCTCAGAAACCTCCCAAAGAATGGTTCTGGCATATCACTGGCCACCCCTCCTTTATAATACAGGTTAGGAAATGTTGATTTTAGCTAAATACCTTGCCATCTCCCCAAATTGAGAGCTCATTAAGGGATCGAGTGGACAGCTAGCTACACAGTTAACATTTTTATAGCTTTCAGTCAGAAAATGAAGACATCACATACGTTTTTTAAATGGGGAATTCTGAATTTGGCAGTCACTTTATCCACAAAATAAATGTACATAACAAAAATATTTTTTAAAATAAATAAGTAAACCAATTTTTGAAGCTATTTCAAAGAGCATTCCATCAGTGGAAATATATTAAGGAAACTTGGAAAGCTCTTTTATTTTGGTATGGGAATACAGCTGAAAACATGACTCTCAAAGATAATTATGAGCACAAAGGCACTCAAGAGAGGCATGGATCTACTCTATGCTTATTATGGCAGAGAAAAATAGTTCAATTATGGGGAAACCATTCCACAAAATGTGGACCAAACTGAAACACTTCGTGTCCAAAAATCCTCAAGAAAGGTTGTTATGCTTGAACGTCATTTTGCCAGCTTAAATGTTACATATTTGTGTGGTGATACCATAGAGAGGCCAAGAGAGAAAAATAGATATAAGAGGTGAACTAAGTATTCACAAAACTAAAATGTAGAGGCAATACTAAAAATAGAGAAAATCATTCAGTATCTCTGCTGGCATATTAAGTAGAGGAAAGAAAGAGAGAGATGTGCAAGTTTAAGTTCTTCTTTAACAAGAGAACTCTTCATGTCTAGGCTCTTTATTCCTGAAATCCTCTGTTGAGATCATAAAATCCACTGAAGCCCTTGGGGCTCCCATTTCCAGGTTAATTTATTTTATAAAACTATTCCAGATCCTATAAGATGTTTTTCACTAAGACCGTACAAACTTCCAGTGCAGGGGAAGTTTCGTTTCTGTCTTCAGGAAGCAGTAAACCCGAGTCATTCTCTGTGGGCGCTCAATGAACATTAATTAATGATGAATGGAGGATACTTTACCATCTGTTCAGCACTGACTCAAAATACACTGTTGTTATTTAATTGGATTATTTTTAGTCTCCTAGTTTCAGCTGGGTGAACACTGATGGCTGGAACTGTGAGATGCCCAGGCAAATCACAGCTCCCATTTCGAATTCCTTGTCTGGAAGGGTGGCTAATTATTGAATGATAAGTACCTCCAAATAGCAATGAAAGAAGGTCTTTTCTAACAATGGGTTTTCCAAAAGTAATAAAGCCTTCCCTCTTCAGTAAAATGATTCAGGTCATGTATAACATGAGACAGCCTGGAGCACTGGAAGCTAGTGGAAGAAAGACCAGAAAAATAATAATAAAAAGGGGGGGGGGTAGAAGAAAACAAATGGGTGTTACAGCCACAGTAAACACAACAACATTGTCTTCTTTGTCATTAGCAACCCCCCACACCCCCATAGCATCCCCAGCACAGATCAAAGCTGCCATGCTGTGCTGCCCCCTGGAGGAGAGCACGGTGATATGTGGTGGGACCCTCATAACCCGATTTCCATTCAGTCATTTCAAATCTATAATACGATAGCCATTTCTCTGCAAAGGAGAAATGGAGCTGTTTTTAAAATTACCTAAGGCAAGAGGTTCCTGAGAGGTCACAATACCTTTTTTTCAGACTTTCAAATTAGAATTAAAAATAAGAAGTAAAGACATTTACTTAGGCATGCAAGGGGGCTGTGGTTCAGTTGTAGTGTACTTTTTTTAAGTGCATGGATTGCAGGCTAGAATAATCGATAGCCCCGAGTGTTTTATTTGCCCCAGTGAAGGACTTTATTAAAGGTGTGACGTCCCCGAGTCTATTTTCAGCTGCTCCAACACAGCACAGCCATCTCAGATATTTCATGACGTGAGATTTAAAAGACAATCAAGTCATGTTTCTAAGACAGATGCCCAGGTTAGCAGAGTGTATGTGGCACAGAGGTCAATTGCCAGTGTTCATATTCTGTTTCCAGCACGTACCAGATAAGGTCACATATGTGACCCTAACCTCGGTAAGTGTCTGATCTCTCCACTAAAAAAAAAAAAAAAAAAAAAAAAAAATGCACATTTTAATACAACTTAATCACAAGGTTGAGTATCACATTAAACGGTGCATATTGGATGTTTTGTACAGTGCCTGGCACATCCCCTGTTTTCTATAGGTGGGGACCCTCTAGAAAATGCAGACCGCATCACTGTCCCAAGGGAAGCTTAACAGCCACCACCCACTCGGGCCCCTTCCAAAGGGTCATTTTCCCGTAGGTCACATGATTTGAACCCAGGCCAAGGTGGCTTTGACCAGAGCAGGGAGCCCAGTCCAAGGACAGTTGATCTATAGGCTGATGAGAGACCCACAAGGTAGCCTAGTGCAAAATCTTTGCTCTGCAGATATGACAGTAACTAACTGAACTAAGGAAAAAAATCCTCACGGCCAAGAAGAATGAGAGACATGAACAGAATCCAGTGATAGTCGGGGCCGAAGCTAAGTGACACATACACGGAAAACGTAGTAAAGAGACCTGAAGCAAGGGAATGCACGAACAAGCCGGAGCCAGAGGCGAGGAGGGTCAGCCTGCAGCGGCGGAGCTGGTGGGAGAGGCCCAGACAGTGAAACCGTGAGTCCACATGGTGAGCACAGGACGAGATACATGCGTGTTGCCGGCGGGGCCACGCAATACCCTGGTCCCTGGAGCTGGCTGCCTGTGCCATTCTCTCCAGCTGGGTCCATCCTGTCTGCGCGTGGGGGAGGGCTGAGAGGGTATTTCTGGCAGCAGGGGGCCCACATTCCTCCGAAACGAGGTCACCCTCTACAGGGCACGAGGACAGCGAGCAGCCACTTTTCCCTTGGTCCTCAGTCCCCAGGGTTTCCACACAGGCAGCAACACCGAAGAGCAGACACGATGCATCTTGGACACGTGTGGACCTTGCCACAAGGACACGTGTGGACCTTGCCAGAGTCAGCAGGAAAAGCTACTCTTTTTCACTCCCCAGAAACTACCTAGAAAATGCATGTTCAAGTTAACCCTTCCTCCCAGGCTTTTCACCCGACTCTCTCAACATTTGACTCCCCTCTTCCAGACCCTCACTTCCTGGGCTTTCCTACACCTTTGTGTGTTCCAAGCAAGCACCTCGTTTCCATGCTAGTACCATCCCTAATTAATAATAATTTAATAAGCAAATGGGGGGGGGGGAGATTGAGTGCATCTCTTATACCAGACACTGGTCTGAGCACTCTACATGAATTAAATCATTATATTCCCTACAATGACTCCACCAGTTGGTAATGTAACAATTTCCATTTATAGATGAAGAAACTGAAGGACAGCAATTCTATTTTTTTTTAATGTGTATTTATTTATTTTTGAAAGAGAGAGAGTGAGTGCATGAGTGGAGCAAAGGCAGAGAGAGAGAGGGAGAGAGAGAATTCCAAGCAGGTTCTGCATTGTCAGCACAGAGCCCGATGCGGGGCTTGATCCCACAAATCATGAAGGTGGGGCTTCAACAAACCTGAGATCAAGGTTTGAGATCATGACCTGAGCCAAAATTCGGAACCAGATGCTTAACCAACTGAGCCACGCAGGCACCCCTGAAGGACAGCAATTCTAAAGAATTCGTCCCACACCAATTCCCCAGAAGTTCGTAGGTATGGCTGTTCATGTTTGATTTCTTTCCCCCTATATCATCACAATAAAATCTGAATCCCTGGTTTAACATATATGCTAAAATAACATGTAACATGTCTGTTGGTTTCTTGAAGCCTTTAAAAAATGCCTGATTAAAATACTTTAATACATTTTCTATGCATATATCCTTAAATATTTTCCTTTGAAAGCCAGAGTCAATACAAAGAGATTATCTGTTGATGGAGGTTCATAAAGAACCACACTTGGGCCCGAGACGAGCGACCTTGATATGCTTAGGAAAAGGGGTTCCGTGTGGCATTACAGGCAAAAACAAGAAGAAAGAGGAGGTAAGGTCAGAGTGGGGGCTGCTGGCTAGATCATATAAAGCCTTGTAGGGTGTGGTGAGGAGCTTAGTAAGGCCAATAGGATGGCATGATTTGCAGGACTTGAACAGAGGAAGGGCATGACATGATTTGTGTTTTAAGAGGATAACCCTTGCAGTTGTTTACAGAGCAAAAAACCATTTGGGAAGTGACAGTAAAAGAGGACAGAGCAACCAGCAGTCTGTGAGAATTATCCAAGCAATAAGTGTTGGCAGCTTCAATTTTGAGAGGAAGGGGGTAAGAGTGTTAAGAAGGGATGAGATTCCAGAGGCACCGGGATGGCTCTGTTGGTTGGGCGTCCGACTTCAGCCTCGGTCATGACCTCGTGGTTTGTGAGTTCAAGCCCCACATTGGGCTCTGTGCTGACAGCTCGGAGCCTGGAGCCTGCTTCCGATTCTGTGTCTCCCTGTCTCTCTGCCCCTTCCCCACTCACACTGTGTCTCTCTCAAAAATAAAAATAAGCGTTAGAAAAAATTCTTTAAAAGAAAAAAAAAAAAGAAGGGATGAGATTCTGGATGTTTCGGAGGTGACTATCAGGATTTGCTGATGGATTGGGACATGACATGGGCATTCGTTGTCTATTGCTGCACAAAAAATTACCACAAAATTAGCAGCTTGAAACAACGGCCGTGTGTTGTCTCAGTTTCCGTGTCAGTTTCTGTGCCCCAGAAGTCCGGGCAGGGCTCGCGTGAGCCCTGTCCTCAGGGCAGCACACACGGAAATCAAGGTGTCAGGTAGGCTGCGTTCCCATCGAGAGGCTCAACAAAGGAAGGATCCACTTTAAAGCCTCCCCGGGTTGTTGGCAGAATGACTTCCCTTGCAACTGCAGAATCCACGGCAGACTGCTTCTCCAAAGGCAGCGAGAGACACAGAGTCTCTGCTATTTAAATTCTCTGACTTCAGGAAATGTCTCGGGCCTCATATAACAGGTCCATCTGACAAGATCAGGGCCACCCAGGATAATCTCCCCTTTGACTAACCTAAAGTGAACTTACTGGGGACCTTATCTTTTTACTTTTACCATATCACATAACATAGTCACAGAAATTATATCCCATGCACTCTGCCATATTCTATAGCATACAAGCACATCAGAGGTACCATTCACACACAGGGAGGAGAACACACAGGGATATGCACACTAGGGGTGCAAAAATCACGGGGCCACCTTAGGATATGACCCCCAGAAGCTGTCAGAGAAAAAGAGGAGGCCTGGATGACGTCAGCCTTTTTGTCCAAGCAACTGGCAGAATTAAACTTCCATTTACTAAAATAGGCAAGATAGGGTTGAAGGTTCGGCATGGGAGCGGAGAATCAAGAGTTTGCTTTCAGACATATTTTTATTTGATATGTCTATTTGACATCCCAGTGGAGATGTCAGAGTAAGCAGGTGCAAACTGCAGGTGACATGGGGAGACTGCATAATTGTCCAGGCAGAAACCAACATGTGGCACCTGCCTGGGTGAATTACCCATGTTGTGGCTTCCTTGCCTTCCATCTTGATAGTTCTGAAATGTGATTGGGTCAGTGCTCCACTGCTCATCAGCCTGGGTCTTCTCACTCAGAAGAGATGAACATAATAACAAGAACATATTAATTCACTGTAGCAAATGTCACCGTAAAGCAGACTGGATTTTCATCCGAATACAGTGAACACTTCTCCTGAATAGGTCTTAGGCTAATCTTTGATCCAATGACGCCCATTTTTTTTTTTTTTTTTTATGAATCCATGACTGACCACCCCCCTTACCAATGGACACATTCCTTCCATCACTCAAAAATTTTCACCACCACAGGGGCGCCTGGGTGGCGCAGTCGGTTGAGCGTCCGACTTCAGCCAGGTCACGATCTTGCGGTCCGTGAGTTCGAGCCCTGCGTCAGGCTCTGGGCTGATGGCTCGGAGCCTGGAGCCTGTTTCCGATTCTGTGCCTCCCTCTCTCTCTGCCCCTCCCCCGTTCATGCTCTGTCTCTCTCTGTCCCAAAAATAAATAAACGTTGAAAAAAAATTAAAAAAAAAAAAATTTTTCACCACCACAAAAAAAAAAAAAAAAATTCACTACCACCATATAATTCTGAAATGTTTCCTCCATGGGACTACTCCCTCTCAAAAACCCCTGCTTTGGTTTTTAAATGGGATGCTGCTCCAAAATGTTATATATTAATTTCACAACTATCCAAGAACAATGTTATCACCTTATTTCCCAGTTTTTTGAGGCTCACCTAATCATTACCACACACTGCCCAATACCTAATGAGATATGCATAAAAATCCAAATTTACTGATGAAAATTGAAGCTCAAAGAGGTTGAATGACTTCCCTACATCCTACATCTAGAAAGGATCAGGAAAATTCACACTCAGTTCTAGAAAACCCCAAAGGTCACATTCTTTCTTAAACATACGCATTTTAAAAAGTGTGTTCTGTGTAGGCTGGGGGGGTGGGTGGCGGGGAGGTGGAGGAGAGGAGTAAGCCACAGAAAATTGGAGATGTTTTCCTTCCTGTGTGGGGCAATTAGAAGTTAGGTGAATAGTCCTACAGAACAATTGTCTGTCATTCTCCCAACATAGTTTCAATAAGCAGAATAAGCAGATTAATACATCTTCAAATCCCTATTTCCTCCTAAAATCACTATTGATCCTTCAATATCTAAGTGCAAATGACTCTTTAGTGAACTCCCCAGACAAAATCAATAGCTCTCTCATAATGTTCAAAATATGCATCTATTTTGGGACCTACCATATTTATTACAATTATTTCCCTTTCTGGCCGTCTCCCCCTCTAGTCTAGGAGTGCCTTAAAGGTGGATGTTGTGTCTCAATCAGGTTTACACCTTCAGCACTGAACGCAGTTCACCTGAGCCTAAAGGATGCTCAGAAACTGTTGAATGAAGGAATAAAAAAATGAACAAACGAATGAGCAAATGAACAAATGTTTTATGGCCCATCACTATCACTGTTATTGCAATAACATAACACATAGGGCAGAATGGTCCAATATAGAAGTCTCTACTGTTTGCTATTTGCTAAAGCCAACAAGACACAAGTTAAATTGTAGATTCTGATTTTACAGCTTGAAACGTGTAACTTTAAATGACAAATGATAATAGCTCTTATAACAACGACTCTTATTTATGGAGTATATATTCACTCTGTGCCAAACACTGTGTTATACTTTTTACCTACATCATCAGTTTTGATCCTGACAAAAGGAGTGGGTATTCCTATCCCTATTTCCATATGCAGTAACTGATACTTAAACTATCCTGCAAAATTCACACCTTTAGCATTTTTACCGAGCCAGGATTTAAACCCAGTCTGTCTAACTCTAAAGTTCACGCTTTTCACCATGATTTTATAGTACCCTTAAAAATGTTGCTAAATAAATCGAGTTCTGTAGTAATTCAATGTGGAAGAAAAAATAAAACAGATCCAAAAGTCTACTGTTTTGCTTTAGTTTCTATGACTATTCGTTCGGTGCTCCAGGGTGTGTATACCTTCAATAGCTATTTTATTGGGGCACATCTAGAGGGACTCTGGAGAATCTCCTTTATCACTACGCCATCTCAGTTTGGCGCTGGTTTGCAGTTTGTCTGATGAAGCTGTTTCATCCGAGATTTCTTTGCATTTAATGTGCGTGTGTGTTTTCCACTGTGTCCAACCATTCTGGTAGTAGCATATGGTTACTTTTGTTAATTGGGCTTTTTGTTATGCTGTGTCTGCAAAGCTTCTTTTAATTTATATTCAAATGTTTGTCATCCTCTGGCAGTCTGTTTTGTGATGTCTGTGTTTGTTTTGTGACCCAGGACTATAGCATGTTTTCAAGCTGTGTTCTGGCACATTATCTGAAGATGCCTACCATGTGCTGGCTCCACACTGCAATATCATTCCTGCCCTGTTTCTTTAACAGGCCAGCACAGTTTGCCCTTGCAGAGAGTAGGGGGAGGGGGAGGGGAAGGGGGTCACTGTTTCAGCCCGTTCTAGGTGGCTACCTTGTTAAGAATGATATAGATGAGACAAGAGTTGGCTTGCCTATCAAATGCAGAACGCTAGATAGTCCGCGTCATCAAACATTCCTAAAAGCCTATCCTTTGCCAGGCACTGTCCACGGGCCAGGCTCAGGAGATTCAGTAAAAGGTAAAGTAGGGAAGCCACCAAGAATGGTACTGATCCCAGACTCTTGAGAACCTAACTGCCTGGGTTCAAATCCCAGTGCCACTACTCACCTGCTGTGTGACCTTGGACAAGATGCTTTAGTTCTCTGTGCCTGAGTTCTACCTATATAATGTGGAGAACTATATAATATCAATCTCATAAAATTGGTGGAAGTGTTAATGAGCTAATATCTACAAAGCACTTAGAATAATGCTTAGGACACAGTAACATTCAGTAAATGTTAGCTATTATTATTATCATTATTTTATATAATTTCTAATAAATATAGAGATCTCGTTAGTGCAAGAGGCACCGCAAAGCAGAAATTAAAAGCCCAAAAAGGTCTAATCAATATTTCTCAAACTACACTTGGCAGAAAATTAATAAATTTAAAGAAGAAGGCTTCCGTGGTTAATATGTATAGGAAATGCTGAGTTAAACAGATGCCGGTGAGCATCAGAGTCTGTGTTATGCGGATGTGGGTTGCAACCGTTCAAGAGGAAAGAAAACATGCGACTCCCAAGCTTATTAAATATAGGACCTTCATCTAGACATGGGGTCTAGATGAAGGGACTTATCTAGTCTATCAATCTGGCATTAAGGGACCAGTTTCCATAGAAAAATCTTTGGGAAGTTCTGATCTGAGGAAACTCGTGAACGGTCACAGCTAGCAATTAGAGGGAAGTTAAAGTTCAGGAGAGTAACCTTGTTCCTGACTGTTGAAGACCAAATTCTTGGAGATTTAAGTGTGAAAGCTCAGTTATGTGAGACCACGTACACAGGCACATGTGCACACATACACAGAACCTGCCCCCCAAACAAACAAACCTTGGTGTCACCATCCGAGTGACGTTTTGGTGCGTCATCTTTTATGGAATGGTGTTTCTCAAAGGAGAAGCCAAAGAGCCTCCAAATCCCCAGCATGGAAAAGAGGTGAACTGCGGCTGGAAATCTGCTGACAGCGGAATCATGTGAAATTGTGGAGATAGAGAACTCCGTCTCGTGTTTTGCTTCCGGTAGAAAATGTAAAAAAGAGATCTTGATTTGCTTGTTTGTGCTACAATGTGTCACATGCATTTCTAATTGCGAAACAGTTGGGGAAGACAGAGGGTAAAGAGGACCCCCAAAGGGGTGGGATGGCAGTAGCCAGAAAGCCGTCATGTTGGGGCCGCTTCACTGTACAGAAGCACTTCCTCTCAGCTAAGGAACACTTCCATTTGACTTAAGAAACGTTTTTATGGAAATATTTGACCAGTTGTAACGTAACTACCACTCCTCTGCACACTTTCCACATTGTGCTAGATGCTGGGAGGGAAATGATGGGCCACACACAAGAGTCTCCTCCTGTCCTCATGGCTAATCACGCACTTGTAATTCACAGCGAGGTAGCTATGGAGCAAGGTGGTTCAGGAGCTGTGAAGACATGAGTCGCTTAACTCAAGTCGGCTGGGGAAGAGGCGGGGTACGTCCGGGGGAAGCGGGAGCTGAGCCGAGAACTGGAGTGAGCAGGAGGCAGCAAGATGATAAAGCGTGGGAGGAAGAGAAGAATATGACAACACAGAAAAGCCCGAGGGCAAGAGAGAGAAGAACAGGGCTGGGAAGCAGAAATCGGGTTACTGTGGTTGCAACGCAGAGTCCAAAGGGGCAGGGCGGTGAGGGATGAGAGGGAGAGGTGAGCCGGGGGCAGACAAATGATTTCACAAGTCAGGTTACAGGGCTGCAATTGCTCCTGAGGATTACAGGCAGCTACTGAACTCTTTAGAACTCTGTTCGAAACAGAGCAGGGACATGATCAATCTGCTCTTCAGACAGATAACTCGAACCCCTATGAGGAAAATCGGTTTGGTTGGGAACAATATGGGTGGCCAGAAGAGTTGGTGTCTGTAAAGAAGGCAAGAAATAACAACGGGTGGAGAGACGTGAGAGACGGAGGAGGTAAAGTGTGTGACTGGTGGCATATGGGAGATGAAGGAGAAGAGGGTTCAGGATGACTCACAGTCGCTTAGATGTGGGTGCCACTCATTGGTTGGGGAGAGAGAAACAGAACAGGGTGAAGACAATTAATTGAACTTGAGATACGTGGGATCTGAGATGCCCGGTCAGCTGTCTACATGATGTCAAATGGGCCAGTGGATATGTGGATCTGGGTGTCAGTTGTGAGTCATCCATGCTGGAGATGGTCTCAGTTGATGCCCTCATGGGGTGAGATGATGCTTAGGGAGAGGGTACTGAGAGAGGACCTCTAGGGTAATTCCTGGAGAGACAACCAGAGACAAAGAACCCCCGGGGAGACTCAGAAGTCATGGGAAGAACGGGGAAAGGAAAATCAACCAGATAAATAGAGGCAGCCATCATGTTGTGTGATGCTAAGAAACGAGAAAGCTGAAGCCTGAGAAGCATCCTTTACATGCAGCACCACTACTCCTGTTTTCGGAAACCAGGAGCAACACAAGGTGAGTGGGCTGGGGGGGGGGGGGGGCGCGGCGGTAAAGATGAGGAAGCAGGACGAAGATGTGCTCTCAGGGTCTGGCCATGAACAAGGGGACTGAGGTGATTGGGGGCTGAGATAGATGCAGGTCATGGAAGGAGGTTTTCTCTTGTTACCATGTTCATTTAAAGAGAGGAAAGACTAGAGTGTTTAAGTTCTGATGAGAAGGAGCCAGTAGATAGAAAAGAATTTTCTGGAACAATACATTGAGTAAGGTCTCTGAAGAGACAAGAAGGGATGGGAACCTGAACTCATTGGTCGTTGGTTTTGTATTCATGTACCCCCCCCCCCCCACAATTCACAGGTACACATCTATCGTATTGCCTCTCTGTGGGCCTTTTCAACCTCCTTTGCGATAGCTGTGTATAGTGAATTTCATGCAGGCAGGAACTATGTCTATCTTACTCAGCACTGTATCCATCGCATCCATAGTAGCTGCTCAGTACACATGTAGTTAAATATAGCAGGTGATTCTTAGTATCTTTATAATGAAAATTTTAGGAGAGAAGACTTGGCATAAGGGCTAGAGGCCATAGCATGTTATTTCAAGGCCTCCAAGTGTCTCATACTTAGCAGTAGATCAATAACATCCTTTTCTAACTAAAACCTTAAGACCCTCTCAAGAGGCAGCATGGTTTAGTTTAATGTCCAGTCTGCTGCCTTTGGACCCAGCAGGCCTGGGCTATTCGACCACTTATTAGTAGTGATGGGCCTCAGGCACATTGTTCTACATATCTTAACCTCAGATTCTTGATCAGCACAAGTCAGGGGGAAGACAGGCCTGAGGGAGAGGAGACAGGAGCTAGAGCAACCCCACAGAACATCAGAACCTTCCACAGGTCGTTAGGGAGCAGATATTCAGAACCAAAGTTTCTCAGGATTCAGTCGAGAAAAATCTAATAGAGCTCTGCCAGATAGATATTTTTACAAACTTGCTTTGTTCATAACTAAGAATGCCGTTTTATATCATCACTGAGATGGTACCTAAGATGTTTCTCATAAGCTCTGGTAGTTAAGCTTCTGGTAGACTCTCTGTATCCATCTGTGGTAGACTGATGTTTTCCCAGCCCAGCTGAAATACCACACAGCTTGTAAGTAACAGAGCTAGGACTCAAGTCTAGATCTAACGTGAAAACTAGATCTCACATCCCTCCCACAAACCTATTAGGAAGATATGGAGAGCCCATGGAACAAAGGGCAAGATACCGAAGAGGCACTTGACCAAAAAAAAACAAAAACCATCCAGTAGGTAATAAATGTGTGTGCTGATGCTCAACATCATTGATCATCAGGCAAATGCAAAGTAAATCCACAAGCAGAGACTTCCAAACCCTGGAAGAAGCACTAAAACCGGAGTTGCTGGATTAAGCGTCTCATCCATAGAACACGGGAGTCCCTATGGAGTTACTCTTCAGTTTACCTGCGGCTGTATCTTGGAACACAAAGATCTGAATGAGCTGGAGTTGAAGGAGTTTGCATGTGGTCTATGGTGGAGCTGATAACTTGCCTTGGTATGGTTTGGTCCGATTTATCTATATTTGCAGGGTATAGTGCAAGCCCTGTTGAAAATCTGATTTTTCTGTTTCGGTTCTCATTATTCTCTTCACAGTCTAGCTGCCAGCAGGGCACATTTTATCTTTATTGCTATATACCTATACACTATATATTAATTTGAATTTTTTTAATGTTTATTTTTATTTGTGAAAGAGAGTGTGAGCAAGGGAGGGGCAGAGAAAGAGGGAGACATAGAATCTGAAGCAGGCTCCAGGCTCTAAGCTGTTAGCACAGAGCCCGGTGTGGGGCTCAAACTCACGAACCGAGAGATCATGACCTGAGCCGAAGTCAGACACTTAACCAATTGAGCCATCCAGGCGCCCCTATGCTGTGTATTAATATTTGCATGTATATTCACTGAATTCTACACTTATGACACATGCACTCTGTTGACCTATGTCGTACTTCAATATAAACTCATGAAAAACAAAAAGCCATGAATTTCTCAATCCTACTCTGCCACTCTTCTCTTCATCTTCCCTGATTTCTCCCCACCGCATTGCTCTATCTTTTAGCCCTGTGAACTGGTGGACACCTTGGCTTCTACTTAAGCCCTCCTCCAAAATGTGGCTGCTCTGAGTCTACACATCTCCCCTGAGAAAGCAGGTCCCCTGTCCTCTCCTACACCTACCTTCCCCCTTCCCATGAGAAACCCCTTTGGCTATGTGGGACTTTCCCACAACGCCTAACTGTGGCTCATTTTAGGTTGGCAGTCTACATATTGGGTTCATTTTCCTCTCATATTCTGTATTTCAAAATAATACTAATATGAGGTTGCACTGTTTATTTCAGAAACTTTCCATTTTTTTTTTCTACATGATATTTCAGAATGGGCTTTTTACTACATGGGGGAGAAAAGAATAAAAAGTTTTTTTTAACCAGAACTAACCAACTAACTAATTAACTTCCTCCCTTCCTCCCTCCCTTCTTTCCTTCCTTCCTCCCTCCTTCCTCCCTCCCTCCCTCCCTCCCTCCCTCCCTCCCTCACTTCCTTCCTTCCTTCCTTCCTTCCTTCCTTCCTTCCTTCCTTCCTTCTTTCCTTTCTTCCTTCCTTCCTAAATGTACATATCCTGAAATAACAATTGATCTGAACAGAGGAAAGTTCTTATAACTTATCTAGAAGTGGTTATGAAGCTAGTATGAGAAGCCCCCATGATTATTTTTAAGATTGCTCTGCTGACACCTACTGGACAGAATCTCTTACCAAACACACAACACAAGTAAAGCAACAAAGATTCCCTATTCTAATTGTGATACATGAACTATTTTTTTCAAAGAATAAAATGGATGAGATTAATTAATTTTTAAACTTTTTGTGTGAGTCCAAATTAATTTTCTTTTATTCCTTTCTTTCCTTTTTTCTTTCTTTCCTTTCTTTCTTTGGGAAGAGAATATATAAAGGTCAAACATTTCCAGTTTTTCAGCTTGGAAAAAAAAAGTACCACTTTTCTTTAATACAATAGTGAATTGAGAAAATCTTTTTATACTTAACAAGCTGTATCTAAATTGTCATATCCCTGCTGGTAGATCTCCCAGCTTCACAAAAATGGATGAGATGAAAACATATTTTGTAAATTAATCAGCTGGTTTCCAATGAGAAGTTAATGTGCTCTCCTCAGTCATTTAAAAGGCCCTTTTAATCCCGAACAAGCACTTATGACCATGGGGAATTCCAAACCAAACAAGACTTTTATTTAACAGTTAACTAGAGGTTAAAACTTCTTAAAGCTATAATTTTAAAGACTTTGATAAATGCATAGCCACAATGGAATTTAAAATGTATTTAATTTAAACATTTCATTTTTCAGCTGTAGGGGGAGGGTCCAGGAACCAGATTGACAAGAAATGTCAGAGTTGTGCCTAGAACTCAGAACCTGAATCCCAGGCCAGCGCATCAGGCAGTGTCTACTGTATCACTGGACCTTAATTGTGAACTTACGGTTTATCCTAGGACAGCGATGATTCGCATTATATTACGGATTAACATCATTCCTTACTTCAACTCATTGGTTTATTAGGTGCTAACAATGGAGCATATCATCTGGTGACAAATTTGGGGAAAAATGTATTACTATTTATTGAGGCATAGTCAATAACCATAAATTTAGCAGCTTAAGACAACACCTACTTATTGTCTATAGTTTCTGTAGATCATTTCTGAGGTCAGGAGTCCAAGCATGACTTAGCTGGGTCCTCTGACTCAGGGTCTTACGAGGCTAAAATCAAGATGTTGGCTGGGGCTGTAGCCTCATCAGAGGTTGAAATGGGGAAGGATCTGCTTCCACTCCCTCTCAGGCTATTGGTGGAGTTCACTTCCTTGTAGCTGAAGGACCAAGGGCCTAATTTTCTTGTTTTATAGGACAGACTCTTGCTCTCAACTACAGGTGACTTCCTGGAGTTCCTTGTCATGTGGGTTTCCCTAACATAGTAGCTCACTCCATGGCAGCTTGTTTCTTCAGAGCCAGCAAGAGTCTGCAAGATAGTGCTACAGTTTTATGTAACACCACCACAGAATCATGTACATGTAATTGCAAACATCTTGTCTCCTTTGCCACATTCTATTGGTTGGAATCAAGTAATGAGTTCTACCCACACATGAGAGGACACCAGGAGGCAAGGATATTGGGGACTACCCTAGAATCTTTCCCCCACAAAAGAGATACAAAAATACCAAACTCACATTCAGATCCAACTTGCATTTAAAAATAGAAAAGCACCCACATGTATAATTTTCTCTTGAAAATGTGAGTGTGTGTATACTTAATTTAACAGAAAACAATACTTAAGTGCTGCTGGTATCCTTCCACAAATGAAACAGCTCCTGTGAAGGGGCCTAGAGTAATGGAACCTGTAGCCAGTAACCATCAAAAACCACAGGAATATTCCTGTCCCTCAAATGGGGGTGTGAATGCTCTTCAGGGAGAGATAATAGATGTGGCAAAAGAAAGCTTATTTCAAAACAGCTAAAAAATAGGCAAAAGACAAAAAAGAACAAAATAAATCCATTTGCATGAGCCCTATAGACACATGACTGTTTTGAGTTTTAAAACTAATTATTCCATGGAAAGTACAGCCAAATACTTATTGCTGATAGTATACCACATTTTTAACACCTATTTCAATTTTCTTGATTGCATTTTAAAATAAGATACGTTCGAGAAGCTTCTACCATACACCAGGCAGTTACAGTTTTGTCAACTTATTTGTCCTCCATTAAATCTTGGAATGTGTGGACTTAGATTTGAGGAGCACCACAGATAGCACTAGAACAGATGCAGGGAATGTTTTATTAACGCATATAAGCAAAGTGAAGTTGTTTCCTACATTGATAGAGTTTGGCTATGGCAATATGCGAGAGCAATTTTGCAGGCTCTAAAGATGAGTTACAACTAATTAAGCATTGACTCAGCCAGGTTAGCATACTGCCAGATTGATAATGGATATTCAATAAATCTCATTTAATCTCCAAATAACCTTCTAAGTCATGGTATTACTCTTACTTTATAGATGAGGAAACCAATGCTTAGAAGTTAGGTAGCCAGCCCAAGGTCAAGCAAATAATGAGTGGAGAGTTCTGAGTTTCTAACTAGTGCCATTTCTCTCATAGAACAGCTACCCAATATTTGCATTTTAAATTAATTTATCTTTTAACATATCTAAAAGAAGTATCATTGCTCCCAACAGATAGGATTTGCCAGAATTAGCCAAAAAGCGTATACATATGTTTCTTTTAGGTCAAAGAGTGTGAGTACTTCACAAATATATTCTTAAAAATAACCAATGGATGAAGAAATAAATGTATGAAAAGGAAAATGTCCTTGGTTATCCAAAACTTGCCATGACACTGATCTGCTGGGACAGGAGATCTCAAGTTGACATCTTGGCTCTGAGGGTCCACGAGTTCCTTGGGTTGTAAGAGCCAATCCAGGGGCCACCTAAAGAAGCTGTAGGGCTCTCATGACATGAAGTACATGGCAGCAAATAGTCCTCTATTTACTCTATTTACTCTGTGTGTATAGATGGCAACTTTTAAAAAACTTATTTATTTAAAATCAAGTTAGTTAACACACAGTGTCGTATTGGTTTCAGGAGTAGAACCCAGTGATTCATCACTTACACGTAACACCAGTGCTCATCCCAAGAAGTACCCTACCTAATGCCCATCGCCCATTTAGCCCATCCCGCACCCAACACTCCTCCAGAAACCCTCAGTTTGTTCTCTGTATTTAAGAGTCTTTTGTGGTTTGCCCCCCTCTGTTTTTGTCTTCTGTTTCCTTCCCTTCTCCTATGTCCAATCTGTTTTGTGTCTTAAATTCTACATATGAGTGAAATCATATGATATTCGTCTTTCTCTGACTGACTTATTTCACTTAGCATAATACACTCTAGTTCCATCCACGTTGTTGCAAAAGGCAAGATTTCATTCTTTTTGATTGCCAAGTAGTATTCCATTGTGTGTGTGTGTGTGTGTGTGTGTGTGTGTGTGTGTGTATATATATATATATATATATATATATATATATATATATATCTTCTCTATCCATTGTATAGATGGCAGTTTAGACTTCAAAAACAACATCCATTAAAATCAGTTAAGGAAGGATAAATTATTCAATAATTTTGGGGAAATAGATTCAAAAGATAGCTCTATTTCATACCAAAAACAAGTTCTCATCACATTAAATACAACTGTAAAAACATAAAAAAATGTTATACACTTGTATGATGAAAAGACTTTCTTAGCATGTCACTTAGGTAAATGCATGCATGTGCACACACACTGTAGACACATTCTATTGTTCTTTCTTGTCGGCGTTCTTTCCTTCCTTTTTTTTAGTAAAAGAAAACCTCTGATGCTTTTAGAAACCATTCCTTCCTGTTGCTATGTCCCCATGACTCACCATCCCTACTCTCCAGTTCTAGATCAAAACCAAACCTGGCCCATCAGAGCCACATTCTTCAAGCCACTTCACATTCACGGAGACGTAACCTGAGCCAAGCTAGGCAAAGTCTTCCAAAGGCTTTGTTGGAGTTCTTGGGGAAAAGACTCCCTTTTCAGGGTCTTGGGAAACTAAAGATCTAGTAAGTCAGAACCTGCTGATGGAATGAAGCAGGAGAGGGAGGGGAGAAGAATTGAAGAGGGAAAGGAGGACAACAGAAAAGATAAAGAAGGAAATGGAAGATGAGGGACAAAAAGGGAAAGGCAATGATCAAGAATCCTCCCTATGCAACATATCTTTGAAATAGATTGTTTTAACTTTGGGATTGTATTTGAACCCAAAAATTATTTTCAATTATGGAACAGAAGGGAGCTACCAATTTCCAAGGGTTGAATTGCTTTAAATAGCTATATTGCTGTATCCAATCTTGCTGTGTTGGGGAGTCCCTCAAAATTAAGGCAGAAAAATGGTCCACTGATGGGAGTGAAAAATACTTTCATTAAGAAAGGAAGCTGAGTGTATGTGTTTTCCATTCTGTTTTATCCTATACAGAAGTCTACCTAAGAACCCTCTTCATTTCCCTTCATCACTCTTTATTGAAATTCATGGACTTTAAAAGAACCTTAAGGATAATGAGGAGGATGTGATTTATTATTATTTAGAGAATTTTAATGATCAGAGAAACCAAGAGCTTATGTGAGCATAAAATACTTAACATTACATTCTGTATTTACCAAAACAGATGCACAATTATGTCAACTAATTTTTACTTAATCCATTGTTGGAATAATTTATTTATGAAGATTAACTTGAATAACATTGCAATCAGTAGGAGAACTGGAATGGGGGGAAAGCATAAATAGTATAAATAAATAATGAAGTGAAATAAATAAATGAAAGGAGACTATAGAAACAAGTCAGTGCTGTGTGTTCTGCCTTCATATTAAAGAAGAGTACAAAGGATCTCATGTGCCAATGTCACTGAAATGTGGAATGGGCTGAGCTCCTGGCTTTCAGGGAATGGCTTTATTTTTTTTTTTTAATTTTTTAATGTTTATTTATTACTATTATTATTTTTATTATTTTAATGCTTATTTTTGAGAGAGACAGAGACAGAATGCGAGTGGGTTAGGGGCAGAGAGAGAAGGAGACACAGAATCCGAAGCAGGCTCCAGGCTCTGAGCTGTCAGCCCAGAGCCCGACGTGGGGCTTGAACTCACAAACCACGAGATCATGACCTGAGGTGAAGTCAGACGCTTAACCGACTGAGCTACCCAGGTACCCTGGGAATGGCTTTATTTCACACCAGCCAACAACTGTCTTCAAACATGTTCTGCCCACATTCTTGTCCCTGCCTTTTTCCAGTGTTTGTGGAAGAATCCATCATTTTCTGGTCATTTTCAGTTTTAACAACTTCATTCAGGAAACTATCAAGGGCCCTTATTCTGCACTCTTCACATGTCCAGGTAAAAGAACGTCCATTGAAGGAAGCCCTTGCCTGTCTCTGCTACCTCCCTCAGTTCTTCTTGAATAGCAGTTGCCCAATATTGCCTTTGACTCAGTGGATGAGTTAATTCTGAGATAATGTTTTAGGAAAGCTACATGGGACACAACAGAAGACTTATTCTACAACCAGCTTTATTTGTAAAATGTTGAAATAGTGATATAGTTTAAATCTCCCCCTGCCCAACTTCTGAATCAATCAATCAGTTATTTCAGACAGGAAACCAAACAAGGAGGAGGAATATTAAGTGTTGGCTTCTTGAATCCCAAAGACAATTGGGATGGATTTTTCAGTCATTAGAGTTAGGGTCTCATACTGTATTTAATTCAAAACTTCTCCTCTTCCTTCACTCAGGTCTGACCCATTATGCGCACACCTCCAGTGGGGAAAGGAATATGGTTCATTCTTTCACTTTTGTCCTCTCCTCTATTCACTACGCAATGCCCTCCTTCCTGATCTCTGTAATAGCCTTATTCAGCTCTCGTTTCTCACAGCCCACAGTTCCCTCACCCTAGCAAGCTGCTGTCTCAGGTGGGCTCTTTCAAGATGGCTTCAGCCCAGTCACCCATCACGAGAGACAGTATGGCAACCAGACTCGTGGTATTTCATTTGCCATCCATGTGACCCATATAGAAAATGGAAAAGCTAAAATATCAATATCATGTGGTTGCTGAAGGATTAAATAAATTAATATGCCTATATATATATAATACACGCATATATATGTATTAAGCTATATTATTTTGAACAGGGCATGAAGAATTGCATACCTAAGTGTAAAAAACAATGTGGTAAGTAATTAGAAGACCTTGTAGTTCCATCATAATGCAATAAGTAAAATGGAAGAGCACAGAAGTTTAACAAAGAAAGCCAAGGAAAGAGACAGCCAAGGAGAACCCAAGGATTTCAGCCCTGGCCATGGTAAGAACTGTGTGCAAGCAACAGACTGCAACCACTCAGGAACAATCAGAACAGTTTGTGGGGTAAACTTGAAAGTATTTCCTAAGCCACATTGAGAAGCATTAGCAAAGGACAGAAGCCTTACTGGCTCAAGAGGCTTACTTGGCTCTACACCTGGCCAAATACCGATTGAAAAAGCGATTTCAACACAGAGATGACTTCTAGGAAGCTTAAATTAAAATTAAATGACAGTCATCCCCAGTTTGGAAAACTGTGTGCACGCTCAAGACTGCACCCTCTCAGAGGTGACTAGAAAAGGAAGTTGCAGATATCTAGACCATGGCTGAATGTGGAACAAAACCATAAAATCCCTGAACTGTGAAAGCAGTCTCCAAGTCATACATATATACAATGATAAAGCCTTACATATAATCAGGAAATTCTAACTGGCTGGAGAGCTCAAGCATGGCCTTTGTCCAGTGACTCAGGAGCTGACTCAGGAACTACCCTAGGCAGCTACACTGAAAGACAAAAACAAGGGGAAAAAAATCTAAGCAGAGACTTCAGAGCCTACATACCACTGAGCAAATAGACTTCACAGATCGTGTTCAGCCAAGTCTCTAAACACATAATTGATGAAACAAAACAAAAGCAAGCCCTGAGGGGGAGGAATAGAGTCAGTATCCAGTTTCACTACAACTCATTATCTAAAATTGTCCAGTTTTCAAGAGAAAAATTATAAGACATACAAAGAAACAGGAAATTATCCCACACCCAGAAGAAAAAAGCAAGCAATAGAAATTGCCTTTGAGGGGATCCAGATGTTGGACTTCTCAAGCAAGGCCTTCAAAGCAGCTATTATAAATATGTTCCAATCAATAAAGAAAGCCCTATTTATTTAAACAATTAAAGGAAGGTATAAAAACAGGATGATTGATCATGTAGAGAAGATTGATAAAAAAGAAATTATTAAAAGAATCAAACAGAAATTCTGGAGTTGAAAAGCACAATGCTAAAATGAGGGGAAAAGTCTTCAAAGGAGTGTGTATTAGTTTGCTAGGGCTTCTATAATAACACATCACAAACTGAGAAGCTTAAACAACATAAAGTTGTTGCCCCACAGTTCTGGAGACTGGGAGTCTGAGATCAATGTATCAACAGAGTTGTTTCCTTCTGAGGGTCATAAGGAAGAACTCTGTTCCATGCTTCTTTTCTAGATTCTGGTGGTTGTCTGGCTTTCTTTGGTGTTCCTTGACTTCTCCATCACCCCAATCCTTGGCTTCACTTTCGCATGGTTTTCTCCCTGTGTGTGTGTGTGTCTGTGTTCGAATGTCTCCTATTTATAAGGACACCATTCACATTGGCTACGGGCCCACCCTATTCCACCATGACCTCATCTTAACTTAGCTAATGCCATCTGAAAAACAAGTCTATTTCCAAATAAAGTCACATTCTGTGGTGCTGGAGGTTTAGGATTTATAAATACAATTCAACAGAATGCAAAAGTAAATTTGATCTGATGGATGAATCCACAAACATGAAAGCAGATCAACAGAGATTGTGAAATCTGAAGAACAAAGAGAAAAAAGAACGAGGAAAAATGAACAGAGCCTCAGAGAAATGTATCAGCAATCAGGCCAACATTTGCATAATGGAAGTACCAGAAGGAGAGGAGAAATATATTCAAAGAAATAATTGGAATTCTTATTGCAATTGATCAGAAATGGATTGGAATTAGAGGGTTGGGGTGGAGAGTGAGAAAACAGGTGGAAGCCAGGAAAGGAGGTGGGGTAGAAAAGTGGCTAAAACATGGTTTATAGCAGCAACATCTGATCGACTTTAATTTCTGGTACATGCTGTACCTTGTTATTCTACTACCATATAACCCAACTCTTCAGCAAAAATCTACTTTACACAACAACATATGCAATGAGTGTTGGGAAAATTAAGGAAAAGAACCATGGAGATGGAGAAGAAAGCACTGGGCACAGGTACTAAACAGAAGAAAGATCAAGAAGTCAAAGCCAGAGTTGACTGAGCCATGAGCAGTCAAGGATCATCTGATAGACTGCAAGAAATGTTGGGCTTCACGCTGCATTAAGGTGGGATTTAAGCCAGTTTTAACTGAATCTTCAGGGACAAGGAAAAACCAGACAGATTGCAATTCTTACTATAATTTCAACAATGGATAATACAGTTACTGCCCAAATTGTACTAAAAGCTTAATGGAAAAAGAACTTGGTCTCAGTCGTGTTTTCTTAACTTACTACATGGCTTCAAAACACATCTAAACAATGAGTTGCAGAGCATATAGGTTCATATTGCTTGCCTCAGATAAATGCGTGTGTTCTTTTTCCTTTCAGGGTGATTTGATTCACATCACATTTTTGCATACCTAGGGGAATAGGAGTAAGTTGAACTTACAACCGTGATGTCTGCCGTAAGATCATTTCCCCATCTTTCAATATGAATCTTCTCACCAGTGGGAAAGGATTCCAAACTGCTTGGCTGCGGGCTCACTTCATAATACATCAAAGCCTCAACCGTATCCCAGCAGCGAGCCATTCCAGAAGGGACCTGTCATTCTCATCATCTCCAATGTCTTCAAAACTTGTGTACTCATTTTGTTCAATGTGAATTCTTTTGTATAAAAGATAAACACTCTTTAATAAGGATTCTGTACACCTTAGATCTGAGACAATCCGTGAACGGTAAACAAGTGCATGTGAGTGAAGAGAAGAGGGAGCTGAATGCACAGGGACGTCTTTGATTGAAGGGAATTTCAGCATCGGAGATTTTATATTTTTAATGTCATGTACCATTGCAGCTGTCTTTCTTTCCTCTATAATAATGGAAGGACAGCCTTTTTCTTGAATGGCAGATCCTAACTGTAACATCACCCTTTTTCTCAGAAGAGAAAATTATCTTTCCTGGAGTTAATAAGCAACCTGTAGCTGAGACTCAGTGAGGCCAAAGCACATCTGAAAAATGAGCCATGTAGGCTATTTGACCTTGAGTGAACCTCAAGGTCAAGGAGTAACTGATGGAGAAAACGTTTGTGTCCACGCCGAATTTCAGGGTGAGCTGATAAGGACTAGTTCAGATTAATGCAGGGGAAATGGGACTGAATCCTGAGCACCCAGAGGAATGAACGGGAGTGCCAGGAGCACTACACCATTTACTGCCTGTGTAACCTTGGCCAGTGGCAAAGTTAACTTCTGTGCACTTCCATTTTCTCTTATGTAAAAGGAAGATAATACTTTTTAACTTCATAAGGTTGTTCTGGGGATAAATGAGACGCTGTGGGTAAAACACCTGTAAGCTAACTTGGCAGAGAGAGTGGTTTTTTTTCCCATTGTCATCCCCAACTAATAAAATAAGTCTAAAATAAAATCTTTACAAATAAGGATTGATAATTCCTCGTGAATATCTGTTTTAAGAACAGTGTGTTTGTTATACCAAACACGATGTGGAGAATTCACGAGCACAATTTATGATGGAAGGAGATTTGCAGTGAAAACCATTTTTGATGCTCCGATAAAGGACACGGAGGGGAACACGCCTGTCACCTAGAAGCATCACACCTAATATCACTTCCAGGGAAGTTATTAATTTAAACCAGCAAACCAAAGCTGTTGAGAGACAGAAAATGCCACAGAGCCCGTGGACCACAAGCAGGTCCCCACCCTCTTGTGGTGCGGTGCCTGCTTGTCAGTGTTTTCATCTACGCAAATGAGTGGGAGGCAGAGGGCAGGGGTTATCCCCTTCCGATTCTAATTGGCACTTTCATTTTCTGCAAAATAAAAGTCATTTCCAGCAATTGTCAATTTCAAGCAAAAAGTCAATTGCTCAAGCAATTGACTAAGTGCTCCTTTCAGCACGTCTACAGAATTTATCTAGGACGATACTATACAGAAATGCTGTTTCCAGAGAGCCCCGTAGGGCCGTGCTGAGTACCTGACTAGTTTGGAGAAGCCTGGAGTACACTAGAAACTCTTGGGACTCACGAGAGCTGCAGGGAATTAGGTTTCCCTGGGTTTCGAACAAGGGCATCAGACATCCACGGAGTCAACCACCTCCTGCACTACAAAAATGCTCCACTGGGGGCGCCTGGGTGGCGCAGTCGGTTAAGCATCCGACTTCAGCCAGGTCACGATCTCGCGGTCCGTGAGTTCGAGCCCCGCGTCGGGCTCTGGGCTGATGGCTCAGAGCCTGGAGCCTGTTTCCGATTCTGTGTCTCCCTCTCTCTCTGCCCCTCCCCCGTTCATGCTGTGTCTCTCTCTGTCCCAAAAATAAATAAACGCTGAAAAAAAAAATTAAAAAAAAAAAAAAAAAAATGCTCCACTGAAAATTCCGGAAGGCTTTCTGGGAAGGTGAAAGAATAGTGTGAAGTAAAACAAACAAATGCCTCTTCAATTTCAGGTATCTATCTCATAAAAGTGATAATTTTATAGTTTATCTGGCATTTTCTCATGGTTAGAACAGGGACAGCTTTCTTCAACAGCCATCGTTGGCATTGGTGGTACATCAGAGAGGGTTAATGGTGCCACATGGAAAAGGCAGATCTGGCCTGGATTATAGGATCCACCCCTGCTAATTAAGTGGCTTTAAGCCAGGTACCCAAACTTTTTAAGTCTTGTGTTCCTCATCTGTAAAGTAGGTGCTGACGATAATGCGTACATGACAGAATATTGATGAGTGTTAAGTAAATTAATATGGAAAAGAACTTTCTCAAAGCTTAATGTTCAGGCAAATCAGTAGGAATCTTAGTAATGCAGATTCTGACTGAGAAGATATGATTATGCATCGTAGGTATTTTAGGGCTGCTGGTGCTAGAACAATCTTTTTAGTAGTCAATCTTTACAGATGTCTCAGGCTTGGCACATTGTAAATATTCAGTAAATGTTAGCTTTATTATGATGATTTTTACCCATTAAAAATTCCAAATCAAAAAACTCTGCATGTTGGCCTTCCTTTCAGCTATGGAATGCCTCTGGAACTCTCTACTAACCCTCAGGAGCAGCAACGTTCAAGAAAAGTTCGCATACAGTGAAAGTAAAATCACATCGGGGTAGTAGGCTGAATATTCTCACCCAAAGAGATCGAGTCCTAATACTGGGAACCCGTAAAGGTTACTTTATAAGGAAAAGGGTCTTTGCAGATGTGAGTAAATTTAGAATTCTGAAATGAGATTATCCTGGATTATCTGGGTGAGCCCTAAATGCCATTACAAGTGTCCTCATAAAGAGATTGACTGGGTGGGACTGGGGTGGGGGGGCGGGTAGATTAGATGCACATACAGAGGAGAAGGTGATGTGAAGAAAGAGGCAGAGATTGGAGTGAGGTGGTCAGAAGCCACAGAGAAGCTGGCGGCCTCCAGAAGCTGGAAGAAGCAAAGGATCCTCCCCTAGAGCTCCCACAGGGCACAGCCCTGCTGACACCTGGACTTTGGACTCCCGCCTCCAGAACTGTGAGAGAAGAGATTCCTTTTGTTTTAAGCCTCCGAGTTTATAATCATTTTGTTACAGCACTGGTAGGAAATGGATGCAATTGGTTGAAGATACAAGCGAAGTTGTGAATATTTCAAAAGCTAAGCATTTGACACAGTAAATTATTTTTTCTTTGCTTAAAGAAAGGTCCTGAACGGGGCGCCTGGGTGGCTTGGTCGGTTAAGCGTCCGACTTCGGCTCAGGTCATGATCTCGCGGCCGGTGAGTTCAAGCCCCGCGTCGGGCTCTGGGCTGATGGCTCAGAGCCTGGAGCCTGTTTCGGATTCTGTGTCTCCCTCTCTCTCTGATCCTCCCCTGTTCATGCTCTGTCTCTCTCTGTCTCAAAAATAAATAAACGTTAAAAAATTAAAAAAAAAGAAAAAAAAAAAAAGAAAGGTCCTGACCATCACGAAAAGCATAAAGAGACTAAAGGCATATTAGCAATGAGATTTTATTTTAGGGAATTGCAAAAACCCTATATTCTGCACTTTCTTTTTAATGTTTATTTATTTATGCTGAGAGAGAGAGAGAGCAGGGGCAGGGGCAGAGAGAGGAGAGAGAGAATCCCAGGCAGGTCCATGCTCATCGAGGAGCCCAATGTGGGACTCGCTCCCACAACTGTGAGATCATGACCTGAGCCAAAATCAAGAGTCAGACACTGAGCTAATTGAGCCACCTAGGCGCCTCCCACTATCCTGCTTTTATGTAAAATACAGAGTTTCAAAGAAAGTTATCCTTATTATAACCATGAGAAAATGCCAGATAAACTATAAAATTACCACTTTTATGAGATAGAGACCCAAAATTGAAGAGACATATGTTTTACTTCATACTATTCTTTCACCTTCCCAGAAAGCCTTCCAGAATTTTCAGTGGAGCATTTTTGTAGTGCAGGGGGTGGCTGACTCCAAGGGCATCTGATGCCCTCAATGCCCTCCAGGCCCTGGAAGAGGCAGGATTCACCTGTGCTCAGCCTTTCACATCTTAAAGCACCCTGCCTCCCATCCCTGCCAGAACTGGAAAAGAGAAATGGGCTATTTGGTCTTCACAGACCAAACTTTGTTTTTCAAGTTTAACCATATGTAAAAAGTAGTTTAAAAGAAAAAGCTGGCAACCCAGGATTCTATACACAATGCAAAAAATTAGGTGAAATAGAGATTTTTTTTTTTTTTCTGGACAGAAGGTAAAAAATGCCAGCAGAAGTGTTGTTCTTCAGAAAGTCCTCCAAGAATTTCATCAAGCAAAAGCAGTATGGTAGCATATGCAAACTTAGATCTACACAGAGAAAACTGGAGACAATGGAAAAAGGTAAATATAAAAAATATTTCTATTTGTATTTTTATATATTTTTTAATGTTATATTTCTTTATTTTGAGAGAGAGCATGTGCCAAGGGAGGGGCAGAGAGAGAGAGAGGGAAAGAGAGAATTCCAAGCAGGCTCCATGCTGTCAGCACAGAGCCACATGAGGGGCTTGAACTCACAAAGCATGAGATCATGACCTGACCTGAAACCAAGAGTAGGATGCTTAACCAACTGAGCCACCCCGTCACCCCGAGATACTTCCATTTTTAATCATTCTAAAAGACATCTGAGACAAAAATAGCTACAATTATCGTGGGGCTTCTAACAGGTGTAAAGGTAAAATGGGTAACAATATGGCAGAAAGGATGGAAGGGAGGGATTGTAAGGTCCTGACCCACAACTAATATAATTTAAAAGTAGGCTGTGATAAGTAAAAATATATTTTGTAAACCCTTCTAAAAGGAAAACTGCAGTATACACCTGTCAAAAACAGCAAGGAAGACTTTATTCGAGACTACAGCAGTAGGTGAAAGAGACTGAACTCGACTCCATTGCAACAAAGGGCAGATCTTTGAATATGGGGCTGAGCTCAGGGAAAAGTACCCGAGGACATTGAGAGAGGTTTGTCGGTGAGCTTGGGCCATGTGTGTTTGCCAGTTGTTGCTTGTTGAGGTTCGGCTCCTCCCTTCCCACAGAGACTGGGAGACAGAGGCTCTCTACCCGTCTCAAGGGTTACATTTCAAAGGGATGGCTCCCAGGTCCTTGAAAAAGACGGGTATCTCAAAGGGGCAGAGAAAAGATTTATAATTACAAGTTTTGTAAAGTAAATGCTCTTAACAAAAGGGAGGTCTAGATGCCCAGAACCAGGAAGAAACCTGTTTCATGTTTAACCAAGCTGAAGGAAATGGTAAGGCCAGCTGGAAATTGGTTACCCTAGAAATCCTTCAAAGCAAGAGAGAAAAATGAATGACCTTTAACTAATAAGGCGATACTGGAGATCAAATGGGATCATAAGCAACACTCCATCCAAAAACAGGCAGAAAAAAAGGAACAAAGAAGAGATGGAATAAATAGAAAACAAGTAGTAAGATGATAGGTTTAAATCAAACCATAGCAATCATCACATGAAAAATAAGTGGTCAGTACACCCCAACTAAAACACAGACGTAATCTGATTCTATGAAAACGAAGACTGAATCAAAGAAGCCCACTTTAAAAATAAAGACACAGAGGTGCCTGGGTGGCTCAGTCGGTTAAGCGTCCGACTTCGGTTCAGGTCATGATCTCACACTTTGTGGGTTTGAGCCCCGCATGGGGCTCTGTGCTGACAGCTCAGAGCCTGCAGACTGCTTGGGATTCTGGGTCTCAATGTCTCTCTGCCCCTCCCCTGCTCACACTCTGTCTCTGTCTCTCTCGAAAATAAATAAACTTAAAAAAAATTTTTTTTAATCAAAAATAAAGGCAGAGATAGTTTAGAAAGAAAGAAAATAGAAGGATGGGAAAGTATAATCAATCAATAGAAATCTGGAGTGGAAATATTAATATCAAAGAAACATCAGAACAAGGAATATTCCCATAATAAAGAAAATTATTACATAATAATGGAGTATCTAAAAACAGAGTTTCAAAATCCACAGAGATATATGGTGTCATATCTGCAGCACTGGTACCATATGGGAGCTTGCTAAAACTCAGGCCCCATCTGGGCCCTACTGATTGTAATCTGCCTTTATAACAAGATCCCTATGTGATCCGAGGGCAGATTAAAATCTAAGAACACGGATAGAGGGCATTATACCACATGTCTAATAAAGAATAAACACTCGGGTGTCACAACGTGTACAAATACCAAATCATTAGGTTTCCCACCTTGAATATATACAACTTTTAATTTTCAATTACTCCCCAGCAAAGCTGAAAAAAGTCAATTAAAATAGATATTCTGCCACAAACCCTCCCATGTAAATATAAATAAGATAAGAGAATTCAATAAACCCATAAGCAACTCAGTCCCGTCATTACAATCCTTTTCATTGTTTAGAAAAGAATCTTGGCTTCCTGGGTTCACAGAGGAAACAGAATTCAGCAAGGTAGTTTATAATAAATGTTTGAAAGGTAGAGAATAAAAGAGAGTATTGATATGAAAAATATTCTAATACCAGTTTTTAAAGGTAGTTTTTCCATCTCAATTATCTTTAGTTATGTAATTGCTCTAAGCTGTTTGAACCACAAATAGAAGGTTCCCAATTACCTTCTTGATGAGAGTTAATAGTCTGAACTCCTTTACACTTTCAAATATGGGTTCTGGCTCCCAGCTGCTTTAAGGAGAGGCCCAGCCCCTCCCCCACATACTCTGACTTTATTAGATCCTAGTGAGGCTCTGACAGCAATATTTCTTTGAAGGTCCCCAAATGACTCTACTGTACAGCTAGGGTAAAGAACCTTTAACAAATCAAGGTTAAAAAAAAAAAAAATACACAGGAGCACCTGGGTAGCTCAATCAGTTGAGCCTCAGACTCTTGGTTTTGGCTCAGGTCATGATCTCATGGTTTCATGAGTTCAAGCCCCCTATCGGGCTCTGTACTGGCAGCACAGAGGCTGTTTGGGATTCTCTCTCTCTCCCTCTCTCTCTGCCCTTCCCACGCTTGCGCTGTCCCTGTCTCTCTCAAAATAAATAAGCAAAACTTTTAAAAAATAAAGCAAAATAAAAATACACAAAAGTAGTAACTTTGATTGCGATCCAATATCTGTTGTTTGTTTCTCTTCTCCCTTTTGTCATTTCATACAGATGGTCACTGGTTGCTGAATGAAATAAATCATCTGTCTCATTAGTCCGGACAAGCACGAAGAAAGAGCAGCGTCGTCTGACATCCACAGTGTGAGAAGCAGCCTCAGACAGCAGCATTAAATGGCATCTTAGTATACCTACTTAGTACATTTAGGACACGCTATGCAGAGAGAGACTGCAGAGGTTCCAAAGCTCTACTTTGGAAGTGACTTACAAACACACAGCAAAACAATCAAGATGAAAGAAACCCCAAGAAATCAGTTCTCTTTTAAATTGAAAACAAGCAGGAAATGGCACTGATGGAGCTAAAGCTGGGCTTAATGGTTTACAGTGGAAGATGGCACCCACTGACCCTCAGGGTCACCTCCTCACAATGTCCTCAGGCCGGCTGACGGCAGCCCACCCCTCTGCTCCTTCCATGACTTGACCTGTAACAGGTAAGGGAGAGCAACTCCCCTTGGCTGAGCAGTCCTGTCCTAGGCACTCTCTCGTTGTCTGTCACTATTGTCCTTCACAATAGCCTCACGGGGAAGATTCTGTATCCATTTTGCAGATGAGGAAACAACGCCTCAGAAATGCTAATCGACTCTGCCAAATGTGTCCAGCTAGTAAGTAGCAGATTCAGGGCTTGAACCCATCTGTGGGCTCCAAACGCTCCTCTTTCTCTGGTCACCCTGGATCTCGCAGGCATCCACAGTGGTCCAGAAAGAGTGTGCCCAGGCAGCCAGCTATCTCAGAGAGGAAGGAGTTTTCCAGGCAGGACCTCCAGAGACTAGAGTTAGTCACACTCCTATTCCTACGGTTCCCCAGATGATGACGGCCACCACCAGGTGATTTGAGCTGGGCAAATAGACGGTAAAGGTGGGAAAACTAGAACCTTCCACTGAGTGGGGCTGGAAGTAAGGGCTTGGTATGGGAGCATAAGTTGGCGGGGCGGGGGGGGGGGGGTGGTATCAGCATCCTCACTTAGCATCTCTGACTCCTTCCCATGAATGTTTTGTTACAGAGTAGGCTCAGAGTAAGCCCTCGTGACTAGTGTCATGATTATGCATAAAGATGCTCATGGTTAACAGAGCCTTTAGTGAGCTGATCAGAGCCCAAATAATATGACCAAATGGAGTGATTAATGAGGCCGGAGATTCCAGGTTTACAACTATCGTCCTGGGGTGCCATTTGGTTTGGACATTCCTGAACTTCTCATTTTAGAACAAAATAATAGTAATAATAATTCTATTGAAACAGGCCAGGATAGGTTTGAACCTCCAGCTTCTGTCACGGGTGGTCTCATGGGTGAGATGCAGAGTTATCCTTTTAACATGGGGTTGAATTTGAAAGACAACCTGTAATATCAATGGGCCCCACATTATAAAGATGCTTCCGTAAAAACTTTGGCTGTGTTTCTGGAAGGGCAGGAGAATAGTCCAGGCCAGTGAAGCATTGCATGCAAAGGTCTCTTTAGATCTCTATCTAAATGCAAGTGTTCCTCCAAGGGCATCTCATCTTGTCATCAGCAGTTCAAGCTGCTGAGAACCAAGGCTATAACTAAAGGTGACAACAAGGTGGAGGAAAGAGTCTTTATGCAGAGACACAATCTGAGGGTTTCACAACTTGGCAAAGGTTTGTCCCAGTCTACAGAAGACTGTAAACCATCTTGGGATTTACATTAGAGGCTGCAGATCCTGTAAGACCAAGATTCCCCACAAGGGCTTCCCTGAAGCAGAGACTATGTGCCAGGGACCCTATCCCAGTAGAATCATGAGGACGTCACTGCCACTAAACACAGACCCACACCATCGGCGACAGTGTAACAAGGCTCTGTCTGGTGTCATCTTTCCCCGGAAGATCATTATAAATCATTATAAATTAGGAAGAGGCTGGCATGAAATTGTATTGCTAAAGATCTACTTAACTCCCAGATGATTCCTCATTCCCTTTTACGGTTCATCTAAAGACCCACTCCTATGATATAAAAGAGGGATATCAACTTTCCTGAAATCAGCTAGTTGATTTTCATTCAGGGACAAGACATTGATTTTAGAACATTTCATATTTGTTCTATGTGCTCTACATAATACACATTTATATAAGTAATAGTATACTCCTATCTAAAAGCGAACGTGATAGTGTTAGCAGTGTTCAAAATAATTAAATGTGCAATGATTCTATACCTCCAACATCAACTTCAAAAAAAGTTGTCTCACTATTTTATCTATAAAATAGATTTATTTTAAATCCCAGATTTATCTATAAATTTCCCTTCCTTACCTGGTATCAATATGGGGTCAAATAATGTGCTCTGTTTTTTCCACTGAAGACGGTTAGTAGACGTCTAGCCTGGGGAAAACAGATTAGGAAAACAAACAACAAACACATAAAAATAAATTAAGTAGGCGAAAGCAAACTGGACATTCTCATTACTGATAGCTCCAAATTTGTACAATTTCCTGTTTTCTAGCACAATCAAAATGCCCAGAAGAAGGGGCGCCTGGGTGGTTCAGTCGGTTAAGCGTCCGACTTCGGTTCAGGTCATGATCTCATGGTATGTGAGTTCGAGCCCCGCATCGGGCTCTCTGCTGTCAGCATGGAGCCCACTTCAGAACCCGTGTCCCCCTCTCTCTCTGCCCCTCCACCACTCGTGAGAGCTCTCTCTCAAAAATAAATAAAAACATTAAAAAAAAACTAGAAAAAGATTTTTGTTTTCCAAGAATATGATTCAGCTTACAATGACCATCTTTTATAAAGTTCCTCATTTGTACTCCTAATAAATCTTCGAGATCAGAGGTATAATGCATCAGGGGATATAAGACATGAACAATAGCAATTTATTATGTTCCTGAGACACTAAAAACATTTTCCCTATTCACTAGAATAGCAAAAAAGTTTCACTGGGACCATGCAAATGATCACTTTTCAAATGATAAAACACTAAAATGTTTTATAAGCTCTTTTTCTACGGGTCCCCAGGGATTTGCTTTAAGTATTTGCATCAATAACTTATAAATGGATACATCAGAGTGGACTGAGTGGAGCACGGACAGCCTCCACAGAGCGCATCTTAAACTGCACCCACTGTAAAGGGGAGTGCTCACCGTCAGCGAGAGTACAGGTGTCGCTTCACAATCCTGAACAAGTCTCCCCATTCGGTGACTTTCCAGGTCGTCTCTTGCGTGTCCTTCAGCACGTTGAATCTGTCTCCCTTCTCAAGGACTCGTGAACACCGTATGTGACCTTCTTAAAAGTGACTCCCGCACAGAGTGGTGGGGAAAGCTCAACTGGCACGCCAGGCAACTCTGTGATTACACTTGACACGAGTGTTGTGCCTAGTAGCCTGAGGGAAGAAGATACATGAAGAGAGGTACTAACAGGAACCGTAAAACCCTACCAGAGCAGGGGCAGAGCATTGTGCCACATAGCGTGTCTTGGCTTCGTCCACGTGACGCACAGCAACGAGAAATACAACGTAATAGCACAGTGAAACGCGGTATTCGGCGTTCAAATCAAAGAAGGAACAAGGCACCCAATCTTGGCCCTGTACGCGCCCAATATACACTCAAACCTGGAAACAACTCAGCTTGCCTACAAATCCAGAGCCCTGCGAAACTAAACGGAGTCCTCCGGAAGCCACACAAGTTGGCTAACGGTGTATCCACCATACTCTTGGTTTTCGGGGTAGATTCCCATGACTCATAGCTCACATACAATACCCAGTGCTCATCCCAACAGGTGCCCTCCTCAATCCCCCTCACCCACCATCCCCTCCCTCCCACACCCCATCAACCCTCAGTTTGTTCTTAGTTCTTTTATTTATTTATTTATTTATTTATTTATTTATTTATTTTCAATATATGAAGTTTATTGTCAAATTGGTTTCCATACAACACCCAGTGCTCGTCCCAAAAGGTGCCCTCCTCAATACCCCTCACCGACCCTCCCCTCCCTCCCACCACGCATCAACCCTCAGTTTGTTCTTAGTTCTTTATTTATTTTTTTTTTTCAAAATATGAAGTTTATTGTCAAATTGGTTTCCATACAACACCCAGTGCTCATCCCAAAAGGTGCCCTCCTCAATGCCCATCACCCACCCTCCCCTCCCTCCTACCCTCCATCAACCCTCAGTTTGTTCTCAGTTTTTAAGAGTCTCTTATGGTTTGGCTCCCTCCCTCTCTGTAACTATTTTTTCCCCTTCCCTTCCCCCATGGTCTTCTGTTCAGTTTCTCAAGTTCCACATACGAGTGAGAACATATGACATCTGTCTTTCTCTGACTGACTTATTTCACTTAGCACAATACCTTCCAGTTCCATCCACGTTGCTGCAAAGGACAGGATTTCACTCTTTCTCATTGCAAGTAGTATTCCATTGTATATATAAACTGCATCCACTTTATCCATTCATCAGTTGATGGACATTTAGGCTCTTTCCATAATTTGGCTATTGTTGAAAGCGCTTCTATAAACATTGGGGTACAAGCGTAAGGCACTGAAATTATAGCATTAGATCGTAACACTGTTGGCATTTTGTAATAAAAACTTGAATCCAGGGGATAAAAAAAGCTGTTTTTTTTTTTAATTATTATTTTAGACAGAAAGAGAGAGCAGGAGGTGGGGGGAGGGGCAGAGGGAGACAGAGAGAGAATCCTAAGCAGGCTCCACGCTCAGTGCAGAGCCTGATGAGGGGCTCTATCCCACGACCCTGAGATCACAACCTGAGCCAAAATCAAGAGTCATACACTCAACTGACTGGGCCTCCCAGGTGCCCCCAAAAAGCTATTTTTTAAAGGCTCATTTACTAATTCATTGTCTTGATCTCCAGAACGACTGCTAATAATCACATTGTAACAATGTCCAAGGAAAAGAAACCTGACCCTCCTTCTTATCCACCATCCCACCCCACTCAGGATACTTCTTCCCACCCTCAGCTTCCTTCCCTCCCACCGAATCTCTACATTTTAATTTCTTCTCATACAAATGAAAGAGTAGGCTCCAACCCACAAGTGCCATCTGTGGCCTGGAAAAGCAGAAGAACAGAACCGGAAAAGCCCCTGGGGTGCAGACTGGCCCGGCAACATGTTCCGCTCCCGCATCGATCAGGTTCATTGTCTCAAATGTAACACAGAATTAGACTCACCATTTTAAGATACGTAAGAACATGTTCGTGGATTCGGGGTCTGAGCCAAGCTCATCTCTGATTCTAAAGCTGACCTTGAATTCTCTCCTGTTTCGTTGTGGACGTATGTGTGGATGCTCAACATCTTATGTTGGATACCACAGAGGTCAGTCAATGGAGCAGGATGCATAAACTTTGAAAATTA